>NC_045429.1:86571963-91574463 GCF_902635505.1 Sarcophilus harrisii
CCTCAGGAATCCTTTTATGAAAAAAATTGAACTTTATTCATCATTCATTCTCAGTAGTTAGATTAAAACAAAATAAAGAGGTCTATTATGGTGAATTGCAAAAATAAGTTTCTCATTCTATCAAACTGAAACAGTGAAATAGTTTCTAAGAAAGAAGAAACAGGCAATGTATGATTCTAAAGTTTTACATTAAGCAGGTGGTAGGAACCCTTTAATATAGTCTGAATATAGTATATTTTATATTTGATAAAAAATAAGAAATAGGAGTTATAATGGAAAAATACAATAATTATTCATTAGAGGCTCAATAACATAAATTAGGAATAAATAGGCATGCTATCATACATTTTAATTGATTTTGATTATTTTTTTTCTCTTTTTACAAAATATCATTTTGAAGGGTAGTGAAAAGAGCTGAATTTCAATCTTCTGCACTTTTTCTGAAATGTCTTTAGTCCTAAGAATTTGTCCATGTTTCTGAGAAATTGACATATTGAAATGGTCAGAAAGGGTCTCACAGAATCATAGGTTTTGTAATCAAATATTAGACATCCTTAGGTCAATTCTCTTATTTCATAGGTTAGGACATTGAGGACTACAAAGGTGAATTAACTTACTTACCTTTGCAATAAGTAAGCATCAGAGCTGGAATGGGAACATCTTTTTTCCAGCATCAGAGAAGATCAATATAAGAGGGGATTTCAAAATCTCCTCTATAACATAATCAACAAATGCTGCCATCAGAAACTGCTTCCTTTGGTAAAAAGTACCTAGAAAAGTATGTGTTATACATTTGTTCTCTACAAGAAATTTTCCTTCTATTCAGTTTGAATCTCTTTTCAACTCAATTTTTGTTATCATTCCTGGCACAAAAAAGGGAAAAAATCCAAATACATTTGGATGTAAAATATATGTAAAAGTATATATATATATATATATATATATATATTTCTAGATAGACATTACATTCCTTTGAATTGTTCTATTCTTTAGATTAAATATTCCAAGCTATATAAAATACATTATTGCTATTTACCAGGTCCTATAAAAAAGGCAAAAAATAAATGTTAAAATAACTAATCTCAATGTTTCAAATGTTTTCATTTAACTGATCATCATCTTAAAAATTGTTCTACTGACTAAAATATTAAAATCATGACATTGAAAATTCCATGCCTCATTCTCCTTATTCAACATGGGTAACTGGCTTTATTTTAGGATCAATTTAGGACCTCCAATCTTAGGATCTGTTTTAAAGTCTATATGGGGATGGAAGAATTGGAATAAGCTGAATTTCCCAAGAGAAGGAATTATTGTTTTACAATCATTATTTTACCCATTCTTTATAGTTTTTCTCAATTATTTTGGGGTCAGAGAAAAGGTCTTCAGTCCTAATTTTTATGAATCCATAGGAATAGTACTTTGTGTCTAATGTGCAGAACCTGGAAAACTTTTTCTAATTTTGAATCTCTGACCATTCTTCCCAAGGGCTCTTAATCTCTGAAGATTCTGACTCTTCCATTTTCCAAGACAGTAAGCTACTCCTTCCACAATCTTTCTTCAAGCTTTCTAAATCAATATCACTGGACACTGGTCTCAAAGGAAAATAATTTCAATTTTCCCTTGGATACATCATGACCACCACCTGGGGAAAGTAGAAGAGCTGAGTCTGACCCCCCCAAGGAAAAACTCCTAACTCCCACTGAATAACAGCAGAAGAAATAGATAGAAGAAATTAGAGTTATCATTAGAATCTAGTAGCTAATTTATCACAATAATAATATACGCTTTTCTTCCTTATTTGTCCTTAACATTGGTAAGGAAAAATCATATACTATCAGACTCATTTGATACGATATCAAGTTTTGCTTAACTGTTTATTTTTATTGTTTTACTTCCTCTTTCATAATTATTTCTTCTAACAAGAAATTATATACTGAAAAAATGAGGAGAGATTAAGAAATGAAGGTAACATAAAATAAAAACACGTGTTTATATGTGTGTATGTATATACGCATACACACACACACACACACACACACACACACACATACTTGCATATGGAAGTTTTAAGTTGATTTCTGGGAGTGGCCAATTGGTCTGGAGAGTGTTTGAGTAGAATGTGATTTGAAATTAATACAGTTGAAGGAGAATGTCAGGGCATTATCTTTTCATTTATCACCTGGAAGTACTATCTTGGGATATCTCTGCCTAACTTTACCATCATTCATTAGGAAGCTGATTTTCATGAAAACTTCATCATCCTGTAAAATCTCATCAGCCTTATGTAGCAGCAGAAGCAACTTTAGGAATTTTATGTTTAGATACAGTAAGAGATTTGGAAATTGACTTAAAAAAAATACTTGACATTACATTGACATAGGACAAAAGCCTAAGGGCTATTTGGCAACTATTTTTCAAAGTCAATTCTAATACACCATTCTGAGGTAGAAAGGAGTGGGTTATGGACCAACAGAAGGAATCAGAAGGATCTGGTGAAATTCCAGGGCAGAATGGAGCACTAGTACTTGTGAATATCAAAAGTCAGGGTTCCTTTCTTGGTAAAGACTAAAAGGAAAACCAGGAGAGACAATCACATCTCTGACTGGAATCACAATTCCTTAGAAGACCCAAAATTTGCAGACTCCCAGAAATAGCCTGGACAACAGCAAGATGAAATAGCCAGAAACTCAGGACATAGCTCCAAATTCCTCTCCAAAATGGCTGGATGTATTCACATTTCCAACAATGTATTAATGTCCCTCTTTTCCCACATCCCCTCCAACATTGCACATTATCTTTCCCTGTCATTCTAACCAGTCTAACAGATGTGTAGTGGTATCTCAGGGTTGTCTAATTTACATTTCTCCAATTAATAATTACTTGAAGCATCTTTTCATATGGCTAGAAATAGTTTCAATTTCTTCATCTGAGAATTATCTGTTCATATCATTTGACCATTTATCAATTGGAAAATGTAAGCAAACTAGTTTCAAAAAGAAATAGATAGCAAAACTATATTAAAGGAGGACCTCCATCTTCCTCTCTCAAGTCAGACAAATTTAACAACAAAATAATCAAGCAAGAAATTAGGGAGATTAATAGAATCCTAGGAAATCCAAATATGATAGATCTCTGGAAAAATATAAGTAGGGTCAGAAAGGAAGAAGTACAAAAATTGATTATTAGTACATAAAACCCCCATAATCAGGCAGATTATGGAGATGTAGAAAGTAGTAATAGTAAATGACTCTTTTTCAGACCATAACATCATGAAAATTACATCAATGAAAAACAATGGAAAAATAGACTAAAAACCAACTGGAAATTAAAGAATTTAATTCTAAATAAAATGTATAACACTGATGATCACAAAGTAATAGTAAAAATGATCTTGATTTAAAGAGATAATCATAGAAAATGCATTATGCCAAAATCTAATATAGAAGATGAATAAACATGGCAAGTTTTTCTGATGAAATATTCATTCCTCAAATATATGGGGAGCTGGGCCAAATTTGTGAAAAATATGAGCCATTCTCCAATTAGTAAAGGGTCCAGTGAAATGACCAGACAGTTTTCAGAAGAAAAAATGAAATTCATCTATAATCATATGAAAAATGTTTTAGATAACTATTGTTATCAACGGGTTCTGGAGTACAATTTGGAGATATGTTTAAAAGGATATCCTTTGATCCATTTATACCACTACTGGGTTTGTAATTCAAAGACATGAAAGAAAAATGAAAGGGACTTCTTTGTATAAAAATATCTATAATATCTCTTTTAATGTGGAAAAAAATGGAAATGTTAGGGGATATCCATTAATTAGAAAATGTCCTAACAATTTTGGTGTATGATTTTGATGGAATATTATTGTGCTTTGATAAATGGAAAATGGAAAGAATATTGGTTTTGGAAGTAGAAGAGATTGGCTCAAACATATTATAAAATTTACTGTTATAAATTCTCTGAGAGCCTCTTTAGTCAATCAGAAAATGAAAGTATTATAATATATATCCTTCAAGATGATTGTGAAGAAAGGTTTTTGTTGTTGCTGTTTGCATATTTGTTTATTTGTTGTAAATTATGATATGTTAATTAAATATGAGATTATAATGCTTCTATTGGTTGAATAAAATGTTTACATATTAAAATTTGGGATAGAGATAATATAATCATATTTGGACTCATTAAAAGGGGATCACATTTCCAGAAATAACCTGATTGATGAATCCACAAGTGTTATTACACAGTACCAAAAAAAATCATAACAAGCTCTTCAAAGTGCCTAGGGATTTCCTGGTCCCAGATTGTAGTAAATGCAAGGGAGACTGACTCCATTTCTTTTAGCACTTATTTGGAAATTATGTTAGCTTAATGTTTAGAGGTCATTCAGATCAGCATGTAATTCCATATTTTCAATTTATATCATGTTCACTGTTCATATCCCAATTTTGAGATCGAAAGGACTTCTAGAAAGTGATTTTTTCAAAAGATGGACATGATTTTCCAGTATTCTTTTTGTTGATATTAATAATTATTATGTAAATTCATTTTTATTATTAATTCCCTCTCAACTTGTGTGGATTGTTAAAAGGATTCCATCTATCTTATATAATACAAAGCAGTTGCAATTAAGATATTCTGTGATATTATTATTCCACAAGCTAAATTTTTCAATAACTTCCCATTCTGTCCTGGATAAAGTTGATCATCCTAATGGAAGTACACATTCTTTTTTAAAAAATGTTAGTAATGACATTTGCATTCCTCTGAAAAAACACTATATAGACATCTCTTGTGATGGAAATGGGCTGAAGATTTTGCTTACAGAACACTAAGTGTGATCTGTCCTATAGAGCAGAAGTTTCTATTATAGGCCTGTAAATAAACTTCAAATCTGTTTTCTATGTTAGCCTGCTAAATTCAGATTAACTAATGCTCAGGTTGACTATGGAGTGATAATCACTACATAGTGATATAAATAGTTCTTGAAGTGTAACCATCAAGTAATAGAGGGGTTGTGATCTTTGTTGGTGGTTCTAGACCAAACTATATTCTAGGAATATTAAAACTCCCTCTACTAAATTTTCAGAGTTGCTAGGACTACATGTCTATATATCTTGCCTCTACCATATCATCTTCTTTTTATCTATCATATCTCCCTTTCCTTATTTCTACTTCCCTACTTCTTTCTCCAGAAAACAGAAACAAAACATAATATATTGACCTTTTGTGCCACTCACTATTTATGTAGTGACTCTTCTGACAAAAACATCCATCTTAGCTCCCTGCTTCCTTATATGTTTTATTTAGCCAATGTTAGAATCCAATCTCTTTGAAGAAGCCAAGTGACCTGTTTTTGTATTTGTGGTCTCATCTCTTAACACAGTTTTTGGTCCATAGTAGACTTCCAATCTTTTCTAACAGTAGTTAGGATTAGAAAATATTTGATTATTTGAAAGACACTTTGTCTTATTTAGTTGTGACATTAATGTAGTTCACGCTACTTGATTTAGGCTTCTTAATTTAGACTTAGCTCTCAATTTAATCAACACCTTCAACCTCACCTTCTGGAGAGATGAGATCCCTTTCAAATTTGCCAGGTGAAAGAATGGAAAAGGAATTTGCCCCAAAGTAACTGCCTCAAAAAAGCTTATTTAAAACACAACAATAGAAGAATTCTTTTCCCCATCAGAATTGCCTGAAGTTCATATAAACCAGATATCGATCTAAAGATAACTGTTCTTGATTAAATGATCTATATGTATGTATCATTTAAAATATGAATCGATAAAAATCTTTTTCAGTCTCATATAGATTGTTTATGTGTGGAATAATCCCAGAAAGAATGAATTAAATACATCCTTGTCTATTTCACTTTATTCTGCTGAGACTTAGAAATCTTATCTGTTAGATACAATTTGTTTATGTCAATCCATATGAAAGTTAACCCTTTGATGGTCAAATAGAAAAACACTGAGGATGTTCCCATCTTATCCGGCAGGCTTTTATCATTAGCATGCAAACATCCTTGGTATTTTATTGCCATGCAATTATTTTAGGGAATTTTTTTAAAATAAAAATTACTTCAAACTACTGAAAAGAAACAAAACATCATGTCATTTAATGATCAAGATATTCTCTTGGTTTTCAGAGAATTCCCCTTAACCCTGATCTCAATGAGAGGGGAAAATCTTATATTTGTACTTGATTAAACACTAATAAACATTGTTATATGAACAGTATAGTTCATATAACATATACATGAATTCAACTCAAAAAATCTCATTTTCTGTCCTATCTCTACAACTTCTTAACTATATAATCTTGGAAAAATTACTTGACTACTCTTGGATTCAGTTTTCTCATCTTTAAAATGGAATTTTAAATATTTCTTATACCTGATTACCAGGAATTTTGTGGACTCAGATTAAACAGCATATATATATATGTATATATGTGTATACATATATATGTAAATATATATATATATATATATATATATGTATTTATATATAATGGAAACTTGCAATGGGAGGAAAAATTTTTTTAAATAATTAGGAAATTGCATATGTCACTAAATGTCAGGCTATTTATTTAATTTCTTTGAGTTAACCTTAAATACATTCTATATTATAGGAAATGGTTATTCTTTTTCATGTACTCTTTCAAGGTCTTAATAGTATATAAATGTAGAATATACAAGCCACCTGGACAAAATGGAAGCTTCTATCATGGTTTTCTCTTTGCCCAGGTTTTCTAATCTGGATTCAATCTGCTCTTAATGAACAGGAGTAGTTGCCTTTGGCTGGAGCTTTCCCTCTATATGCATAAAGGATGTAAATCAAACACAATTCACCTATAGCATGAGTGCCATGAATTAAACCAGAAAGTCAGAAATCTCTCTTTTAGCTAGTGTCTCTGAGAAATGTTCTTGGGAATGTTGATTTCTCTTCTGTGTCATTTGTTTATCTCAGTTTCAGGATCAGGTAGCATTTGCTGATACATCAAGGAATTTGAGCTATAATGGTCCTGGAATGGGAACTTTAGCCATTGCAGCCACTCATTATGGCAATGATTCCCTGAAGTTCAAGGTCTTTGTTATTCAAATCAAAGAAGAATTTTGGATTAGAACTGGTGATTTGTGTTCTACATAAAGGGAGCCAAACTATTTGTATATATGTTATTATATCTTATCTACATAATTCATTGTAAAAGCTAATTTGACTGTGACCAATGGAACTGAGTTTTACAGGACACCACAATATGATCACAAGAAAAGTATAAATGAAGTATGAAGCTTCCATACACCCATCCAACAACATTAAAGATTATGTTATAACCACAAGACACAATAAAATTCTAAGCTATAATTTTGACTATAAAGCTCTTTGACAACACCCTTATTCAGAAAGACCTCAAATGGATAAGAAAAATGAGATTGTCACTTTTTCTTGGGTCCTTATCTCTTTCTATTAAAAAAGAAAACAAAATAAAACAACACTGCATTCTACATAATCACAATCATAATAAATGATATTTCCATTGTGCTTTAAAATGTGCAAAGGCCTTTATATCCACTATCTTATTTGGATATCACAACAATTCTTATAAGTTATTCTTAAATGTTATCTATATTTTATAGAAGAGGAAAATAATGTGTTTACTTGTCCATGATCAATTTTCTATTAACATGGAAAAGTAATAAATACAATATTTGCATGTGTTCATAAATTTGAATCTATTATACTATCCATCATATCACAGTACCCCCTTCTATAGAAATAACTTACAAATCAATATAGGCAGGCAGTCTTTTCCTAAGGCCCAATCCCACTTTACTAATTTCCTACTAGACATTTTCAATGAGATTTTTTGGAAATATCTCAAATAGCATATCTGACACAAAATTCAATATCTTTCCCTCCAAATCTTTCTTTTTTTTTCCAACCTTTATGGTTTCTATTAAGGGGAAAAACCATATTCTTTCAGAATCACAGGTTTGAAACCTCAGTGTTATCCTCAATTCTTCATTCTGTCAAGCCACAAATCCAATGAATTACCAAATTTTGTTATTTATACTTTCATATCATCTTTAACATATGACCTCTTCTCTCTGCTCTTGAAGTTTTCACCTTAGTTCAAAATTTCATCAAGTCTATCTCTCATTAGCAATATTATCTCAATTGGTTTCCCTACCTTGCTTCTCTACAAATTGTAATCCATATTCTGTACCACTGTCAAAATGATTTCTCTTAGAGTCAGATCAATGTCACCCCCATCCCAATTCATAAACTGTAGTAGCTTCCATCTTCCTCCAATATAAAATATAAAACATTACATTTAACTTTTAAAGTTCCCCCATACCAGTCTCAAGTGCAAGGTTAAGATCTCCCATTATTACAATTTTGCTGTCTATTTTTTCTTGCAACTCCCTCAAATTCTCCTTTAGGAAGTTAGATGTTATAATACTTGGTGCATATATGTTTAATACTGATATTGCTTCATTATCTATGCTACCCTTTAGCAAGATATTATTTCCTTCCTTATGTCTTTTAATTAGATCAATTTTTGCTTTTGTTAGATCTGAGATTAGAATGGCTACCCCTGCTTTTTTGACTTCACCTGAACCAAAATAGATTCTGCTCCAGCCTTTTACCTTTACTCTGTATGTATCTCTCTGATTTAAATGTGCTTCCTGTAAAAGAACATATTGTAGGGTTCTGCCTTTTGATCCAGTCTGCTATCCACGTTCCCTTTATGGGAGAGTTCCTTCCATTCACATTTATGGTTAAAATGACTAATTCTGTATTTCCTGCCATCTTATTATCCCCAGATTATGCTTTTCTTTTTCTTTCCCCCCTTACTCCTCTCCCCAGTATTAAACTTATGGGCCCACTTGCATCATGCAGCTCTCCCTCTTTGGGATCTCTCCATCCCCCCTTTAAAACTTTCCCTTTATTATACCTTTCCCTTATTACTCTTTTCCCTTTCCTTCTTTTTCTCCCACTTTTTAATGAGGTGAGAGAAGTTTCTTTGTAAACCAAATATGGAATTATTTTCTCCTTGAGCCGAATCTGATGAGAGTAAGATTCACACAATATTCCTCCCCCTCTCTAAATTCCCTCAGCTATGATAGGTTTCCTTTGGCTCTTCGTGGGGTGTATTTTCCCTCTTTTTATCTCTCCTTTTCCCTTTTTCTTATACTATCCCTTTTCCATTTCTACTTCCCTTTACATTATATCAGTAAAAACAAATAATACATGCACTTTTTAATGTATGTCCATAAGAGAAATACAGTTCTCAAGAGTCCTTTTTATCTTTTTTCTGCTTCTCTTGAGTCCTAGAGTTGGAGGTCAAATTTTTTTTTTTCAGTTCTGGTTTTTTTCCTTAGAAACAAATGGAATTAATATGTTTCATTAAATTTCCATCTTCTTCCCTGGAAGAAAACATTCAGATTAGCTGGGTAATTTATTCTTGGCTGCATTCCAATTTCTTTTGCCTTTTTGAATATCAGATTCCAGATCCTTCAATCCTTTAATATGGAACCAGCTACATCTTGAGTGATCCTTATTGTGGCTCCTTGGTATTTGAATTGTTTTTTTTTTTGTTTTTTTTTTTTTTTTCCTGGCTGCTTGTAATAATTTTTCCTTAGATTGGTAGTTCTGAAAATTAGCCACAATATTACTTGGAGTTGTTATTTTAGGATTTTTTTCAGAAGGTGTTCTATGAATTCTTTCAATGCCCATTTTACCTTCCAATTCTGTTACATCTGGGCAGTTCTCTTTGATGATTTCCTGTAAAATAGTGTCTAGGGTCTTTTTTTATCATAATTTTTAGGAAGTCCAATAATTCACAGATTATTTCTCCTAGATCTATTATCCAGGTCTGTTGTTTTTCCAAATAGATATTTAACTTTTTTTCTATATTTTTGGTTTTGCTTGACTGATTCTTGATGTCTCAATGAATCATTCATTTCTATTTATTCAGTTCTGATTTCTAATGAGTTATTTTCTTCATTAGCTTTTTATTACTTCTTTTTGTATATGTCCAATTGAGTTTTTAAGTGAGTGGTTTTGCTCCATGGAATTATTTTTTATTGTTATTATAGCTTTTTATTTACAAGATATATACATAGGTAATTTTCCAGCATTTTTTCAGCATTTTTCAGCATTTCAGCAAATCCTTTTGTTCCAACATTTTCCCTCCTTCCTCCTACCCCTTCCTCTAGATGGCAAGTTGACCAATATATGTTAAATATGTTAAAGTATAAGTTAAATACAATATCTGTATACATGTCCAAACAGTTATTTTGCTGTATAAAAAAGAGTCAGATTTTGAAATAATGTACAATTAGCCTATGAAGTTAATTAAAAATTCAGGCAGACAAAAATAGAGGGATTGGGAATTCTATATAGTGGTTCATATACATGTCCCAAACTTCTTTCCCTGGGTGTAGCTGGTTCAGTTCATTCCTGCTCTATTGGAACTGATTTGGTTCATCTCATTGTTGAAGAGGGCCATGTCTATCAGAATTGACATGTATTCTGTATTGTTGTTGTAGTATATAATGATCTTATATAATGCAGTATATAATGATAATTTTCTGTAGTCTTTTTGCTAATATCTTATTTAAGATTTTAGCATCAATATTCATTAGGGAGATTGGCCTATAATGTTCTTTCTCTGTTTTCAACCTACCTGGTTTAGGTATCAGTACCATGTCTATGTCATAAAAGGAATTTGGTAGGAGGCCTTCATTTCCTATTTTTTCAAATAGTTTATATAACATTGGGGCTAATTGTTCTTTAAATGTTTGGTAGAATTGATATGTAAATCCATCTGGTGCTGGGAATTTTTTCTTAGGGAGTTGATTAATAGCTTTTTCTATTTCTTTTTCTGAGATGGGAGTATTTAAGCAATTTACTTCCTCCTCTGTTAATCTGGGAAGCCTATATTTTTGGAGGTAGTCATCCATTTCACTTAAGTTATCAAATTTATTGGCATAAAGTTGGGCAAAGTAACTCCATTGCTTTAATTTCCTCTTCATTGGTGGAAAGTTCCCCCTTTTCCTTTTTAAGACTAACAATTTGATTTTCCTTTTTCCTTTTTCTAATCAAATTTACCAAAGGTTTATATATTTTATTGTTTTTTTTTTTTCATAAAACCAACTCTTAGTTTTATTTATTAATTCACTAGTTTTTTTTTTTTTACTTTTTATATTATTAATTTCTCCTTTTAATTTTAGAATTTCAAGTTTTTGATTGGGGGTTTTTAATTTTGTCTTTTTCTAGCTTTTTAAGTTGCAAGCTCAATTTATTGATCTTCTCTTTCTCTATTTTATTCAAGTAAGCCTCTGAAGATATAAAATTTTCCCTTAGTTTTGTTTTGGCTGCATCCCACAAATTTTGGTATGATGTCTCATCATTGTCATTATCTTGAGTGAAATTATTGTGTCTATAATTTGCTATTTCACCCAATCATTATTTTAGATGAGATTATTTAGTTTCCAATTACTTTTTCTTCTATTTAACCCTAACTTTTTGTTGAATGGGTAGTTTTTTTTGCATCGTGATCTGAAAAAGAAACATTTACTATTTCTGCCTTCCTGCATTTAATTTTGACGTCTTTATGTCCTAATATATGGTCAATTTTTGTATAGGTTCCATGAACTGCTGAGAAAAAAGTATACTCCTTTCTGTCACCATTCAGTTTTCTCCAAAGATCTATCATATCTAACTTTTCTAATATTCTATTTACCTCTTTAATTTCTTCGTTATTTGTTTTGTGGTTTGATTCATCTAATTCTGAGAGTGCAAGATTGAGATCTCCCATTATTATAGTTTTGCTGTCTATTTCTTCTTGCAACTCTCTTAACTTCTCCTTCAGGAAGTGAGATTGTATACCACATGATGCAGACATGTTTAATATTGATATTGCTTTATTGTCTATAGTACCCTTTAGCAAGATATAGTTTCCTTCCTTATCTCTTTTGATACGATCAATTTTTGCTTTTGCTTGATCTGAGATAAGAATCTCCATGGAATTTTTTTTCCATTTCACTATTTTTTTTTTTTTACTGAGTTATTTTCCTTTTCCAATTTACAAATCCTTCTTTTCTGAGAGTTCTTTATCTTTTCCAATTCACAAATTCTGTTTCCCTTGGAGTTCTTTACCTTTTCTAATTCACATATCAGGAAATTGTTTTCTTTTTTCACTTTATTAACTTTTTTCTTTAAGTAAAGTATATGCCTTTTTTGTACTCTCTTGCAGAGCTTCTCTTTCCTTTTTTCATTTTTCTTCTAGCTCTCTTTTAAGATCTTTTATAATTTCTACTAGTACAGCCTTGTGTGATGGGGACCAGGTTACATCCTCTTTGGGGTTTTGTCTGGAGACTGTCTGCTATTAGTCTTCTTGGGCTTGAAAACCTGCTCTCTTTCTGTATAGAAGCTCTCACTGGTTAGTGTTTGCTTGGCTTTTTTACTCATTTTTTTAAAAGCCCTTAAGATCTATCTTGAGGGCAATGAGGTTACCAGCTTCCTCTGCAGAGCAGGCATAGATATATGGACAGTAGCTGTCCTGCTAATGGGCTGCTGTGTGGTTGATTTTTGGAAGTGCCCTGGGAAGAGCCACACAGCAGAAGTACTACTCTCCTGGGAAGAACTCCACACTGAAAGTGTTTCTGCATTGGGAAGTGCAGTTGTGCTGTGGAAGTTCTACTGCCCTGGGCAGAACTCCCTTGCTGTGAAGATTTGTGGCTGCCCCAGCAAAAACCTCTGGCTGCAGAATATGGCTGCACAGCTGTGCTGTGGTTCGTGTTGAGTCACTTCCAGTGGTAGGCGGAAGTAGCCAGATCCTGTCCAATTCTGGCATTTTAGGGAGTACACTCTACCTTTGGCCTTTTTGTAACTTACTGCTTTGCAATCTAAGCAGAGCAGTCAACCTATGCTAGATTCCTACCTGAAAAATTTCTACCTGTACCCCCAGTATGTTCAGTGTGCTACCCTCTGGTTCTGCTTCCCTGTCTGCACTGGCATATTCTTGCTGATCAGGAAAAACCTTTTCTGGCAATCTTCGTGCTCCCAAAATACATGGATTTTACCAGTCAAGCACTATTTCTGAAGCTGAATTTGGTAATTAGTTATGAGGGAAGGAGAGGAGCTTAGAATGATATGTGTGTCTTCTCTGCCATCTTGGCTCCACCCCCAAATATCTTAAAGTAACATTAACAAAGAGTTAATAGGAAGTCGTCCCCAGGATACTATACTATGACCAAGTAGGGTTAATACCAGGACTAGTTCAATATTATGAAACTATTAGCATAATTGATTATATCAATACCAAACTAAGAAAAATCATATCATTATCTCAATGAATATAGAAACAGCAATAGTTATAATCCAATATCTATTTCTATTAAAAACACTAGAAATAATCATTTTTCCTTAAAATGATTATTAGCATCTATTTAAAACCATCAGGAAGTGTCAAATATAATGAAACTAAACTAGAATCATATCCAATAAGCTCAGGGGTGAAACAAGGTTATCTACTATCACCATTACTATTCACTATGGTATTAGAAATATTAGCTTTGGCGATAAAAGTAGAAAAAATTAAAAGAATTAGAGCAAGTAATGAGGAAACCAAATTATCAATTTTTGCAAATTATATGATGGTATATTTAGAGAATCCTAGAAAAGCAACTAAAAAATTACTAGAAACAATTCACAACTTTAGCACAGTTTCAGGATACAAAATAAATACATATATATTATAGGCATTTTTATATATTACCAATGAAGTCTAGCAGCAAGAGATAAAAAGATAAATTTCATTTTAAATTACTGTAGATAGTGTAAAATTGGGAGTCTACCTGCCAAGGGAAGGTCAAGAACTATATGAAGATAATTACAAAACACTTTCTACATAAATAAAGCCAGAATTAGGGAATTGGAAAAATATCAAGTGCTCAAGGGTAAGCTGAGATATAATAAAAATGATAATACTATCTAAATTATTCTACTTATGTAGTGCCATACCAATAAAACTCCCAAGAGATGATTTTATAGGGCTAGAAAAATAATAACAAATTTCATCTGGAATAACAAAAGGTCAGGAATTTCAAAGAAATTAATGAAAAATGCAAATGAAGTTGGCATAGCTCTACCAGACTTAAAACTATATTATAAAGTAATAGTCAACAAAACTGTTTGGTACTGGCTAAGAAATAGAGTAGTTGATCAGTGGAATAGCTTTGGTTCACAAGACACAATCATCAATAACTATAGTAATCAAGTCTTTGATAAACCCAAAGACCCAGTTTCTGGGATAAGTACTCACTATTTGATAAAAATTACTGAGAACATTTGAAATTAATATGCCAGAAACTAGACATTGATCTACACTGAATATCCAACCTCAAGTCAAAAAATTACTGAGAACATTTGAAATTAATATGCCAGAAACTAGACATTGATCTACACTGAATATCCAACCTCAAGTCAAAGTTGAAATGTGTTCATGACTTAGACATATAGAGTGATACTATAAGCAAATTAGAAGAACAAAGTATAGTTTACCTCACAGATCTATGGGAAAAGAAGCAATTAGTGGTCAAAGAATTACTGGAGGACATCATGTAATATAAACTGGATAATTTTGATTATATTAATTTTGTTTTGTAAAGGCAAAATCAATGTAAACAAGAATAGAAAGGAAGCAATAATCAGAAAAAAATTTACCTTCTAGGGTTCTGATAAAGGCCTCATTTCTAAAATATATTGAGAATTGACTCAAATTTATAAGAATTCAAATCATGCAATTTGTTTTCTTTTTCCGTTATTTTTCTTTCTTGATCTGATTTTTCTTGTGCAGCAAGATATCTATATAAATATGTATATATATATTGAATTTAATATATATTTTAACATATTTAACATGTAATGAATTATCTACTATCTAGGGAAGGGAAGGGGGAAGAAGGAGAAAATTTGAAACACAAGGTTTGCAAGGGCAACGCTGAAATATTACTCATACATATATTTTGTAAATAAAATATTTAATAAAAAAGAAAAAGCAAAGATTTCAAGCTAATCTCCGATTGATAAATGACCAAAGGATACAAACAATTTTCAGATGAAGAAATTGAAACTATTTTTAGTCATAGAAAAAGGTACTCTAAACCACCATTGATTAGAGAAAGACAAATTAAGACAACTCTGAGTTACCACTACACACCTCTCAGATTGGCTAAGATGCCTGGAAAATATAATGAAGAATATTGAATAGGATATAGCATAATTGGAACACTAATACAATATTGGTAGAATTGTGGACTGATTCAACTATTCTGGAGAGCAATTTGGATGTATGTGCAAAGGGCTATCAAAATATGCATACCCTTTGATCCAGCCTTGTTTCTACTGGGCTTATATCCCAAAGAGATCTTAAATGAAGGAAAGGGATGCACACGTGCAAAAATGTTTGTAGCAAGAAACTGGAAACTGATTGGATGTCCATCAGGTGCCCATTGGAGAATGGCTGAATAAATTATGGTATTATGACTTATGCAATATTATTGTTCTGTAAGAAATGATCAGCAGGTGATTTCAGAGAGCCTTGGAGAGACCTACATGAACTGATGCTAAGTGAAGTGAAATCATTTTACATGGCAACAGCAAGATTTTGCAATTATTCTGAAGGATATGACTCTGTTAGACCTTGAGATGATTCAGACCAATCCCAATGGTCTTATGATAGAGCAATTTACATCCAGAGAAAGGGGACTGAGTGGTTCACAACATAGTTTGTTCGCTCTTTTTATTGTTGTTTGCTTACATTTTTCTTTCTTTCTCATTTTTCACTTTTTGATCTGATTTTTCTCATGCAGCATGATTTGTGGAAATATATATAAACGAATTGCATATTTTTATCATATATTGGATTACTGGCCATCTAGGGGAGGAGATGGGCAAAAAGAAAGGAAACAAGGTATAACACAAGGCTGTGCAAGGTTCAATGATGAAAAATTATCTATGCATGTTTTAAAAATAAAAAGTTTTAATAATAAAAAAAATCCTTAAAAAAAGATCCTATTTTAATTATTCCAAGAGAACCTTGTGAGATAGAGACCAACTCATATTCTCCTTTGAGGCTTCATCTGGAGACATTTTGCCTTTAGTGTCCTCAGGGTTTGTGTTCTGTTCTTCCCCATATACATAAAAGCCATTTAAGGTCAGAGCTCATTTTGTCTTTTTGCTCATTTTTAAAGGTTGATGTCTACTCTTAGGGCAAAGGGGAGATTGTCCCAACCTTTCTCTACAGATATATCTTCAAGGTGCCCTGGAGCTGGCTTCCTTACTGTTCTGCATGGGCTTCACAAATGTCATGTTGATCTGAGGTACAGGGCACTATTTGCCTTTCATGGCTATGTTCAAGGTCTTACAGCTAGTCTCCTGATCCATTGGGTCCTGAACCAGGACAAAACAACCAATGCTGTTGTATTTTAGCTAAGAGCCTCCCTGGAGATTCCCCCTGAATGCAGAGACCACTCCACTCTGGGTCCCTGCACTGCACCTGTGCTGGACCACCTTTCCCTGTCTCCAATTAAGATAGAACTTTCCTGAAGTACTTCCAAAATATCTTCTGCTGGAAATTGGTTACACTCTAAAATCTGTGGGTTCTGTCACTCCAAAACCACTTCATAGGTTTGATTTGGTGTTGTTCTTAGGGAACTCAGAAAGAACTCAGACAAAGACATGACTACTATTCTCCATCTTGGTCACTTTTGCCATTGATTCAGTCAGACAAAGTTTAGTTTCTGGTTTGCTAGTGTCCAGTTTCTGTTGGTGTCAACTTTTCCACACTATGCTCTACTTTTACTTGGTACAACAGAACTTTCTTGTCAATCTTATCTGTCCTGGACATAAAAATTACTTCACTCATTCTTTCCATGGGTTTTGCTATTCTAGAATATGTTTAGAGTTATCATTTAAAGACTTTTTTAGGAGGGGAGGAAAGTTAATATGAGTCCCTTCTTTTATTCTACCATAATGGCTCTGCCCCCATATTTGTTTACTTTCAATGCTAAAGTATTAATATTCTCTAAAAGTTTAGTTCTTATCTTGTCTTTTTATAAAATGGTCAACAATTGTCCTATGATTATATGATATGATATGTTAGGGAATTAGAGTTCATAAGTGAACAGTTTTAAAATTCAGAGCTTGCAAATCTGAATTCAGCCTTTGCCACTAACCTGCTCTTGTGGAAGACATGTGTTCAAAGCTCATTTTAGTGGGACAAAATGTAGTTACTGTAACAGTATCCTGGTACAAACTCCTAGGATTAAGGTGAAAAATATTTCAGAGGTAGAATTTTTGTTTACTTATTATTCTCCCCCCAAAAATTCTTATGATTTGTTCATCAGAATAGATATTGTAGTAATCATTAGCCTAAACAAATCTTCCAGGCATAGAATTTTGTATTGTAAGTAACAATTATTCACATTTTTGGTACCTTCAAAGTCTTCCCTCCCTTGTTGGGCATTTATTCAAGAGCATAGTAAAGAACTAAGGATAATCCTCCTTGTTACAATTAATTTTGTCAGATTGTATTTCTTTTGGAGTAATGGATGCACTAAATGGAAAAAAAATGGATAGCAAATCTTTCCTGATTCTGAGATGATTCCTTTCACAGACTTCCTCTGAAAACTCTGAGTAAAGCTACTATTTAATGTCATAAGCAGAATATTTTTAGTTGCATTTAAACTCTAATTTTTTCTACTATTTTAATGAAAAAGAAAGAGACTCTGAAAAACCTAAATCAATTTTGTATTTCTTTTCTAAGATACTCTTTTGAATAATCATTCTTTAGCTATTAAGTCCTTTCTGATAACAGTCCTGACTTTGCTTGTGGTTTCCTTTTTAATTTTGATGACCATGCTTAAAGCATAATTAGCTTGTTTCTCATGACACCTTGATTCCTTCTGACGCTTTGTCTTTAATTGTGGATTTGAATAGAGAATTCCTCTCAAGAGATAATCCACATTTGATGTTGTGATAATCCATTTTCCTGCCAGCTGAAGAATGGAGCTTCCTCCTTGATCTAATTTGTCAACCAGGGAAAGCCTACTTAAAATAAAATCTCATAAAGTTTCCAGGAGACCACAGGGCAATAGAAATTTAATGAAGTAGAAAGATGTTAGAAGGAAAAAAAGCCTTTGAAGTAAATAAAAGCTAATGATGAAGCAAAAGTCTGAGTTTAACATTGAGCATTTGTAACCTGCTTGCAAAAAATTATTCAGTTTTGGTATACTTTTTAAACAAATTAACTCCATAATTAAAGGTCTGAAATCTTAACTTGATATATTCTTCAATACTATCTTAAATATTTTCCCAGAAGTTTTTCTTCAAAATTAACATCATCTGAAGAAAATTTAATTATGCAATAGAACTTTTTGAAAGACTAAAATTATTTGTGAACTCTATGAGGATAGTAACACAAACTTGTCTTGGTATTCTTGTTGTCAACAGAAGCAAAACATTGCATAGGATTGGACTGAAGTAAGAATAAAAAGTTAACCTCTTTTGGGGTATCAATTTATCTTCTGCACTCAGTAAATAAAATGGAACTTAAAGCAATTCTCTTATCCTTAGAAGAAAGACATCTCTCAGAGTTACAGTCAAATAATATGAATGAATAGCATTTCCCTAATATTGTAGATATTGAAAAAATATTATATAATTCACATCATTTGAATTTAGGATTTTATCCCCAATTTACAAATGAGAAAACTTTGGCTCATAAAGGATAAATAGTTTTTCTTTGGTCACAAAGTCAGTATGTATCAGAGGCAGGGCCAAGACTAAGATTTCTTGGATTTGTACTTAACTTTGTACTACTGTAATCTTCTTTTGAATCATCATATTTCTATAAAGGTAGGAAACATACTAGTAGTGTCTTTTATTTTAAATTGACATCCAGGTCTCTGAGATATTATTCATGCTGAATGACAAAGTAGGTATCTTATTCATTTACAATGAATGTGTGTGTGTGTCTGTATAATATGAGTGTGTGTACATATATATGCAGACCCATATATACATGCTAACAATACATATACACACATACACAAATCTATACATATATGTGTGTGTGTATGTGTGTGTGTGTGTGTTTGTGTGTGTAACAGTCTGCCTTGCTTTTTCTTTTTTTAATTTGAGGTAGTATGTTCCATAAAATTCTTAGTTCAAACTATTATGTTTGTGATTAAAAAAATGCATTCTAAATTTTCATGTGAAAAATAAGTTGTAGGTGTCCTAACTAATCGTTATCCATTAATACTTTGCTATGGATACATTTATTTTTAAGGAATTGTGTAATCTAAGAAACCTCATGTGTGTATTATTCCAATTAATATTTAATCAAGATGTACACCTGAATTATAAAGAAATAAACTTGATGAAGTAAGGTCAAGAGAAAGATATATCGGAAATCATTTATAGAGTTACTTATTCAACAACAAAAGCACTAATATTTATTAAACTCCTGCTCTTTGTCAGGCTTTATGCTGAGTAAATCTTGGGGGATCCAAATAAACACACAATTTATTTCCTGATTTTGATAAGCTTAAAATCTACTGGGATAATTTTTGCCAAATTGACAAAGAATTTCAATGTAAAGTTTATGATGATGGAAGAAAGGAAACAGGTAGACTAAGTGCTTTAGGAAATGTCATCTTTTAACAGACAAAGCATCATGATGGAGATAATACCTGAATCAAACTTTGAGGGAAGACAAGAATTTTAAGAGTCAGTACAATTTGAATTGGAATATATTTTGAGAATGCATGAAGTACATATTGAAACAAAGTTGAAGAATGTTGAGAAATGTTTTGGCTCAAGAAAGGAAAAAAATGTTTTGAAAAAATATAGCTTGAAATTACACAAAAGTGTCTAAAAATTAACAACATATTAGGAAAGTACCAGCTTTTACACTATGGATATTTTTAAGAAAGGAGAGTAAGGGTGTTGTATATGGCCAAAATTAAATGGCATCATATAAAATGAATATGTTCCTCAAGAGAGATGAACTGACTACCTAATAATGTGACTGACATTCCAATATCTACTTTATAGATGCAATCAGATCATCAGCCTTTTAGAGCAAAGGTCAAAGTAAACAACACTTTTGAAGAAATGATAAACTTGAAAAGAAAGTGCTATGAAACCATACTGCTCTGACTTTTTAAAAACAGGTTGCTGATTTTGAAATATGAGAAATGCATACCAGTGTTCCACCATTAACAGATGCATCCTTCAACCTTTTAAATATTGTTCATGCTAATTGTTAACACTAGTACTATGGGACTATTTATCTGGAAATCCACTATCAGTGATTTCTGTGTGTTTGCATTCCAGCTTGAACATCTGTCTCAGAGTTTCTCAGGAGATATTACTTATATTAGAACCTTTCCATAGTAGACCAGTTATATCTTAGGGTAATTATACTTTATATAGTCAATGGCTCTATTAATATTTCCCAAAGAAGAGTAACACATATAATATGGATTTTAGCCATATTATGCAATGTGAAGACTGCATATTTTAAAATCAGCCAGAGTCAGAAATTCAGGTTAGGGGAAAATAGTCAATCTTTATTCTCAGTGAAGAAAGATCGGAGGTGGAAGAGAATGGGCAATAGCAACGTGTGTAGCTGAGTCAAGAAGCTAGCTAGCCAGAAGCCACACGACCAGCAGCTGCTAACATGGAATCCAGGCCAATCTCTCCCCGCTTCTCTTCCTGTTTCTCTGTCTCCACCCACCAAAATTGTCATTTCCTATACAACACGTCAGGACTTGCACAGAGAGTGGGCAGGGACCATTCTTTATCCAATCATGTATATTAATAGAGTATAGCCCAATTACTATTTAGCCTCACGTACTTGGGACCTCACTGCATCAACTCAAACCTCAGCCCATTACAATGCAAGTTGCTGCTTTGAATTCCCAGATAAAATCTCATCTTTTATAAGAAACCATTCCTGATTCTGCTTATTTCTACTTTCTTCCCTCTAAAGCTACCCCCTGATTTATGATTTAAATTTCTTCTATGTATGTAACTATTTGTATATTATACCCTCCATGATACTCTGAATTTCTTGAAACAAAAAATTGACTTTTTTTGTCTTTATTTGTATCCTCAACACTTACCACAGAATTGGTATATATTAATCACTTAATATTTTTTCCTTAATTTGATTTTAGAAAAGTTCATAACCACTAACTATTTATCCTGTTAAACAGCAACATGACAGCTACAACAAACATTGTTAAGAGTAGAAGTTTATTTCAAAAGACAACAGTTCATTTTGACTCATAACAATGAAAAATAATTGAAGAGAAAATGTTGCCTAAGAGATTTTAGGAAGATCAAGTTAAGTTGCAACATTATGGTAATTTTTACAAATTGAATCAGAAGGAGCAGAATCACAGATTTCCAGAGTTGAAAGTTACCTCAGAGACCTCAATAGACAAATTCCTTCTATCAAAAAAAAATCACAAATTTTTACTTAAAAATGGAATTTAGAATTCCATTTTTAGAGTTGAATGGAACTCCGTGACCCTATAATAAAACTCATATGTGAAAAAATACCCATTATAAATAAATAATACAGATACTTTAAAAAAGTAAACGATAGCTTTATTAATGTCAATTACATTTGTACACATCTTCATTCTTTCTCCAAAATACCAAAGGATGACAAGAAGAAAGTAATGATCATAACCCCAGAGGTATTCTTGGACATATAAGTGACTTACTATTATTGCTCTGACATATTTTTTTCCAATTCACTCAAAATGCTGTATCTAGGAGGATGATTATCATGGAGCAGACTACAAGATTACATCCCTCACTATTGTAATACTGGTAGAATTCTATTGGCAACTCCCCAAATATTGAACCAATATGACATTACCCTTTTAGAACAGAACAGTTGGTTTGGAAATGACATAAATAATGATTTGCAGTCATTTAGTATGAAACACAGTTAAATTATTATCATCTTAAGTAAAAGGAAAAAAATCTAGTGGATGAATTTTTCCCAATTCTCCACAGGTTATGTCCATTTTAGATATAAAAAAAATATCTTGTGACTATTTTAACTTGAATTTTTATTAAGTGGAGAAGTGAATTTATTATTTGAATCAGAGGAAAAGGAAAACTTAAAGCCAAATTTTCCTCATAATTGGGAAGTGAGAGGTAAAAAGATTCTGTAATGTTATGTGACTGAAGTACAGGGGCATGGGAAAAATGGATCAAGGTTAGAGAAATATCAGAACTCTATAAGAGCTACAGAATAATTGCCAAGGTCAAGTTGTAGATCTTATAAACCTGTTCCTAACTTCCGGAAGCTTAAATTTATGGTTTATGTGATATGAATCAATAAGTCCAAAGTCTCCTCAATATTGTGTGGGGAGCTTATTTATGTCTGCTGATTTCATTGGACCCCAAATTCAAGTGCTCATTCTGACACAGCTAAATAGATAGATAGATACATAAATACATAGAGATTATTAGAAATAGGTAGGTAGATAGATATATAGTTTCACAGAAACACTGGAATAACTGGATTCATGAGTTGTACAGCAAGTGGGAACTGTGTTTTATTATGTATATTCTCTTGTCTACTCTTAAAACAAACATTGAGTAAATAAAAGTTTAAATAAATTGCATAAATAAACAAAATCAAATGATGTCTTTTTTTTGGAACGCTAAGGTATGTACTATTGAGGAATTGTAAGGGTCTAAGAGGAATATTAGATTACAATCCATGTGATATTTATTACACATTATTTTGTCATATGTATCTGTTGCTTATTTACTTATCAGCTCTGTGTTAAGTAAAAATTTTGCATGCTCCTCATCATGTTCTTCTATTTCTGTGTATAAATAATTCTATTATGTCTTAATTGGTTGTATCAGGAAATTTGGGAGTTCAGGGCATTGGTAGAGTTTATTAGAAGGAGGGGCTCAAGGACAGGTTTTGACAAGGCTAAGCTTCCATTTATATATCTGTGCTTTTGGGATCCTATCCTAATTGGACACTATCATTCCCCCTCTAAGAGCTTAGGGATAGGTCATCAAATCTCTAAGAACCATAGGGTCCTTGGCATTTGTTTATCATTTTTCCCCAGCAGCGTGGAAACACATAACATCCACAGACAATAAAGGATATTAATAAAAATATTAAAACATTTATAAAATGCTTTCCAATTATCTCATTTAATTTTCACAGTGAATGAAGATGCTATTATCTCCATTTTACAAATGAGGAAATTGAGGATGAGAGAATTTAAGTGATTAACCCAAGATAATATAGATCATTGTCTATAAAGCCAAGAACTGAACTCATCCCACCACCCACTCCATATCCCACAAAAAAACCTACTATAAAACCTTGTTTCTTATGGTTTCCTTAGAAGAATATAACTTTAAAAAAAGTCACTTCACCTCTTCACAGGGGAAGATAAAATAGAGCATATAAATAATGCTACACTGATTTACTAGATGTTTTTTACTCATTACAAACTCTTAATATCTATACTATGTTATAACTGATTTAATTATTTAATATAAATATGATATAAAATTGGGGAAGAACTTGAAATTATTTGAATTGGTTATTTCTATTTTATCCCTTAAAACAACATTGTATTCTTTAAAACTATCAATAAGCTAATAAGTAAAAGAAAGAGAATAGATTCAAGTAGAATAGATCTTTAGAACTATCAATAAACTAATAAAAGTAAAAAAAGTAGAAAAATAAATCTGAGTAAGGTAGATATAGTTTAACAATGAAGAAATATCAGTGTTTTTCACACCAAAATAATTTTTTTTTTAGAAAATACTTTATAAAACTTTGATTTGTTTTTAATTTTTGTCCATTCCCCCATCTCATTGATCTCTGAAGATGCCAACAAGAACAGATATACTATGAAACTGCATAAAAGAGAAAATTAACATTTTAATTCTAGCTTAACCATTTGGGGGCTTTGTTTTTGTCATTTTAAAAAATACAACCTTATAGCAAAATCACAGAGGGTATAAAGAGTTCATGACAAATATGGTGATGAAAGTTAACAATAGCTTTAGGGTGTTTCTGACCTATTTGAGAGAGAGGAAATGTTGTCAAGTTAGTACTTTAGGGAAGTAGTCAATGAAATCATTAGAAAATAATCAAAGTCTGGTCAGAAAAACCAAGGTTTGACCTATGAAAAACTCAATTTTCTTCTATCCTAACCTCTGGGCATTGAGAGATTTTTTTCTCTTTCCACAACTAACAGCCTTGTGTAACAATAACATATATTGAACCAATGTTTTTTGTTTTTCCTTACAACTTTGATTTTCATGAAGGAAAATTATCTAATCTATTTTGTTATGTAATGACTGAAAAATGCCAGTCTCTGCTTTTCTTCTAAGTGGGTATCCATAATCTGATAATAGTGGTGGGAAGAAAAAAAATGTCTTCAATTTATTTGGAAGTTTGCAGTGGAAGAAAAGTTCAATTTTGAAGGCTTCCTAGTCAATTAAAATAAGTCCTCTTAAAGATATAAAATGGAAAATCAGTAAGCAAACATAATATACAAATAAGGTTTTTATTTATGAATGTCCTAAGAGTTTGCATATCTAAAAGAAAAGTGATCTTTTATTTTCTTCCAGATTAAATTAGACAAGATAGATCCATAGCCTAACTACTTTTTAAAATATCAATAAAATATGAGCCTTTGGCAGAAACTACTATTTTTTGTTTTCATATCATTCTTATATTATGCTGAAACTTTGGCTATTTTGGATATTTTGTTAAGAATTTGAATTTTAATAGCTTTTTACTGAAATTATATTTTTTGCAAAACATTGTAGTGAATTATTTCATTTTGGATGATTTTGATTAAAGGAATGCAAGAGTAGGTAACTGACAGACAAATAAACTCAAACTTATCACTATACATATAAATGAAATATAAATATTAAAATAAAATAAATAAAAATACTACAACACAGATCACATTTAAATACTTTAAACTTCAGGAATCTTTTTTAACATTTTTGTTTTGACATAGAGACATGACTATTTTCATGTCAGTATTTAGTAGTTGTCTTAGCATCAAAAATTGTAACCAGTTGTACTACCTTTGTGATCAATAGTTAGTTGTCAAGTGTCAATGGTAGAATTATATCAATGATTTAAAACTTTGTTCTTTGAAGGACATTTTTCTCAGTCTCCTTCTTCACTAGTTCTTCTGACACAAATCCTTTATCATAAACCACATTTTGTGACCTTAGAAATTTGTTGATATATCAACTCAGTTTTAAAATAAGCTTGATCTTGAGGTAATAATCTTTCTATTATTATATCACTGAACGTTGAAGAGATTAGAATGTTTCACAAAGAATTTTTCAGTTCTTCACTGTCAATAGTATTTCATTTCACAGAAATCCACATCTCTTTTCTACAAAATCATCAATGAAGCTTTTGGCTTTTCATCAAAGCTTGTCAATATCTTGAATATCAATAATAAAATTGATTTGATAAGCACTCACTGAGCATTTAATGCTTGCTAGTAATGTACTAAATTTTGGAAAGGCCACAAAGAAGTCTTGAACTTCATTCCTATCTCAACTGAGAAATCAGAATATCTTGATTAGCACATAAAAGTGCAAAAAATTAAATATTATATAAAATTTACATTATATTGATTAGACATTATTAGAGGACCAATGCATATTGCAAGTATTAAATGTTATATAGTCTGACAATTGGTTAAAAATTCATAAAAGATCTGATCCATAAAAGGTAAAATGTAGAATTGGTTGGGCATAGAAAAGGGAAGGTATGATAGAGACAGTTGAGAGCAAAGATTTATCTCTGAATGTTTTTGCATGGTTTGTAAAAGGGATTGAACAGAATAACTTTCCAAGAAAGTGAATTTTTTTTTTCTGTTTTCTAATAAGATACAGATTCCAGCTGCTTGTTAAAGGATAGTTGTCATTTATCGTCAATGCAATTCTTCACTTACAGGAATCAAAGTCATCCTTGTGCTGTATCAATGGAACAAAACATTTATACTCACCTAAAGGAACCAGAATATAAGCTTGATTGAATGAGAGTCCTCTAGTTTCTGACACATTCTCTTTGAGATAAAATGACAGTATCAGATAAAACTAAGAGGTCAGTTTGGAAAGGTATTAAACATTCTCACAGTTGTAAGAGACTTCAATGGTTATCAGGTTGTATGAATATCTGAATAAGCATTCATTCTTTACAATTCCCAAAAGCAGATAGTATTAATAATTTTAAAAAGTTATGTTTTTCTTTTGATATTGTGCTTTCCTCCTTTTATTAGGACTAAATGTATTGTTTCTATTTCTGTGTTTAAGGGCGGGCCAAGGTAAACAAGATTAATGGCTCTTTTGGTGAGCCATCCTTCAAATCCTGGAAGACACTATTTATGTCTCCTTTGAGTTTTTAAGTAAAATAGCAACAGTTTCTTTCACCAGTGTTCACAATATGAAATAGTCTTCATACTATTCAAAAACATTTTGATGTCCTATTTGAATATTTTTTCAACTCATCAATCTCCTTCTTAAAATGCAAAATCAGAACTAAAAATATTATTCTAGAAAGCACTATGAGGAAAGTGTTGTTCATCAAGATTATACATTTATTATTGGATAATATGATCATTTAATTTTTATTTTCTAATTTATATTTTAAAACTATTTTAAACATTCATTTTCTAAAATTGTTGAGTTCCAAATTTTCTCCTTTTTTCTTCCATGCCTCTGTACTGCTGCTTTTTTTTTTTTTTTTACTTTACCTGAAGAATAATAAATTCTGCTCCAACCTTTTACCTTCACTCTGTATGTATCACTCTGCTTTAAATGTGTTTCTTGTAAAGAACATATAAAATTCTGTCTTTTAATGTAGTCTATTATCAGCTTCTTCTTTATGGGAGAGTTCATCCCATTCACATTCACTGTGAAAATAACTAATTTTGTATTCCCTTCCATCTTATTTACCCTGTTATGTTTTTCTCTTTCTTTTCCCCCTTCCCCTCTTCCAAGCATTTCAATTCTGATCCTTTTATTCCTCAAAGACCTCTCCCCATTTAAAGCCCCTCCCCCTTTCTAACATTTTCCCATACTACTTCTGTTTTTCTTTCTATTAGCTTTCCCCTTTCTTTTCCTCTTTCCCCACCAGCGTCCCTATAAGGTGAGAGAGGTTTCTCTGTGAAACCAAATGTCTGATATTCTCTCTTTGAGCCCTATCTGATGAGAGTAAGATTCACACAATGCTCAACCCCTTCCCTTCTTTCCCTCAATTATAATGGGTCTTCTTTGCCTCTTCATGAGATGTAGTTTCCCTTATTTTCCACCTCTAGTTTTTTTTCATATTATCATAATAAAATCAAATTATATCTAAACTCTCTAAGTATACCCATAACAGAAATATTGTTCTCAAGAGTTCTTTCCTTTTAATCTTTTATGCTTCTCTTGAGTTCTGTGTTTGGAGATACAAGTTTTTGTTCAGCTCTAGTCTTTTCATCAAAAAAGATGAAATTTACCTTTGTCATTGAATGTCCATCTTCTTCCTTGAAAGATAATGCTCATTGTAGCTGAATAGCTAATTCTTGGCATAATCTAAGTTCCTTTGCCTTTTGCATAACAGATTCCAGGCTCTTTGATACTTTAAGGTGGAAGCTTCTACGTCTTGGGTAATCATAATTGTGACTGCTTGGTATTTAAATTGTTTCTTTCTGACTGCCTGAAAATTTTTTTTACCTTGGTCCAATTGTTCTGAAATTTAGCCACATTATTCCTTGGAGTTTTCATTATGAAGTCACTTTCAGGAGATGATTGATGAATTTTTTCAGTGGCTATTTTTTGTTCTGATTATTGGACACCAGGGCAATTTTTGTTTGCAATTTCCTATAAGATAATATTTAGGTTATTTTTTTCATCATGGCTTTTAGAGAGTCCAATAATTTTTACATTGTCTCTCCTAGACCTATTTTCCAGGTCAGTTGTTTTTCCTAGGAAGTATTTCATATTTTATATTATTTTTTTCATTTTATTGGTTTTATTTGACTGATTCTTTTTGAGTATTCACTTCCATTTTTTTCCAATTCTAATTTTTACCGTATTATTTTCTTCAGTTACCTTTTTTAGTTTCTTTTGTATTTGGCCAATTCAGTTGTTTTAGTCATTGCTTTTTTCCCATTTTACAAATTCTGTTTTTGAATGAGTTGATATCTTTTTCATATCTGTTTTGTAAGGAGTTATATGCTTTATACATTTCATCAAATTTATTTTGTAAGGAGTTACATGCTTTTTCTATTTTGTCACCTCTATTTTTAAAGAGTTTTCTTTAGATAATATTTGTATTTCCTTTCCCATACCCTTTTGCAAAGATCTCATTTCCTTTCCTCATTTTCTTCTAACTCATTTAAGATCCTTTTTAAAATCTTTCAAGAAAGCCTTGTGAAATGGTCCTTTGGGGCTTCATCTGGAGTTGATTTTCCTTTGGGAACCTCAGGATTTGAGGTATGTTCTTCTCTCTAGCCAAAAAAAGTTGTCTATAGTGAGAATTCTTTTTGCTTTTGTACTCATTTTTAAGGGTTGAGGTCTGCTCTTAAGGCAAAGGAGTGACAGCTGCTTTAATTTGCCCTAGGGAAGTTCTGCTGACTGACTTCTGGTGCTGGGTAATCATGGCTAGGTCCACATTCCTCCAGGGATCAGTGGTTCACAATTTGCCTTTTTGTAGCAAATTTGCTAAACCACCCACATGCAACCAGGACAAAATAGCCTAATAGTCACAAAGATTCCCCATTGTGCAGATGCAGCAAGGATCTGACTTCCCACCCCAGGTTTTGCCTCAGCTCCTATGCTGCAGTCTGGGCTTGGCAGACTGTCTCCATTCCCCACCCCTTCCCACCCCCTCCTCCCCTCCTGTTTGTTTGAAAATACTTTGTTCAGAAATTCCTCCAAGTTAAATTCCTTGTACTTCAAATATTTGTGGATTCTTTCACTTTAAATCCAGTTTAGAGCCTTAATCAACTGTTGGTTTGAGAGAAAGTTAGAGGTGGTCACATCTGCTCTCCATCCTCTTGTCTCCACCTTAGTCATGTTAGTTTTAGACGAAACATAAAAATTAAAAGAAACAAAGATAAGAAAAAAAGTATGATTTGATCTGCATTTCTCTGAACATGAATAGCATTTTTCATCATATGTGCTTCAGAATTTCTTGGATACCTGTATTGCTTAAAATAGCTGTCATTCACAATTATTCATCATGTTATATTGCTGTCAGTATATACAATGTTCATTGGGTTCTGCTCATTTCACTTTGCATTGAACTCCTCCAAGATCCAGTTTTCAGAAATAATTTTGGGGACTTTTTGGCTCCTCCAAGATGATGTGATCTAAAGAGAGATGTATTTACTATTTTCCTGGCCTGTGCTATTCTCTTTAAGTGTCTGTAAGCACTCTTTTTCAACTTGAGCCAAATCCCAGTTACTCTGAGTCCCAGCTACCACAAATTCTGTTGTGCTAATGCTTCTTTTTACCCTGGGGCTGAGATGGAGGGAGAGATAATGCAACAGAGTTCATCACTTAGAGCCAGCAAAGGGTCCATGTAATATCATTCTGACCAGTTGCCCTAAACCTCCTAATATACATGGGTTGAGAGCTCTGAAGCAACCCCTGAGGCTTCTGATTCAACCATCCCCAAGGTCTGCTCCTAGCTTGTTAATTCCTGGTTTTTACTCTATATCCTGATCTGGACTGTGCTCCAATCTCCCCATGGTACAGTAGACTTTTCCTACAGAGCTAAATTCTCTTGGGCTAGAAAACCCTGTTACTTTTGTGGATTCTGCTGCTCTAAAATTTGTTTTGAGGAATTATTTAAAAATTTTATGAGGGGTTTTAGGTTTTATGAGGGGCTCAGGTGAGTCTCTACCTTTTTTCCTCTATCTTAGCTCTTCCCTATTTCAGTTATTTTAATTGAGATATCACATTCTTGAACTATATTATGCCTGGATTTCCTTAATTGTGTCTGTCTCTCTCTCCACCCCAACTTCCCCTTTGGTACTTGTAAAACTTATGGAAAAAACAAATAAACAAATAACAAAATTTAGACATAAATATCTTCCTGGTTTTTAACTCAATAGAATTTGCCACCATGATTTAGTTGTATACACAAATCGGAACTTCCTTCTGTCTCTGGTGGTGCTGTATTACCCAATAATATTTTTCCATCATGCTAACCTATTTCCTGATTTGTGAATTTTGATTTTTCCTTTTTGTTTTAGTAACCTACACTTTATAGACACCTAAGGTCAGCCATGCTTCCTTTTCTTGCTGGCTGTGTTTCTGACTTTAACTAACCTTACCATAATGCTCTCAGCATGTATATCTTCTCTCCGCTGTTCTACTTTAAGACTTACTTCCATGTGTTATCTTCCTTTCTTAGAATGCAATTTCCTTTAAGGCAAGGATATTCAGGTGTTTTCCGGTTGTGTCAACATTTATTCAGAATCTCATTTGATATTTTCTTGACAGAGATACTGGAGTGGTTTGCCATTTCTCCAATTCATTTTATAGATGTGGAAATTGAAGCAAACAGGACTGACTTTTTCCAGGATCACACAGTTAATAAGTATCTGAGGCCAAATGTGGGTTCAGGAAGATGAGCTTTACTTCCAGTTTAACACTTTATTCACTGTATCACTTAGTAGCCCTGAGGGCAGTGACTCTCTCTCTGTCTCTGTTTTCTCTCTCTCTCTCTCACTCTCTGTCTCTCCCCTTCATCGTTCTCTTTTTTTATTTTTTTTTTTTAGCATTTTGTTGTTGTTGTTGTTGTTGAATTAAAATGCCTGATTCTTCCTGCCTGACTCTTCATGAACCCTTTTGGGTTTCTTGGCAAAGATATAAATATTTTGTCATTTTCTTCTGCAGCTCATTTTACACATAAGCAAACAGACAAACAGGATGAGGTAATTTGTTTGAAGTCATTTATAGCAAGGAAATATCTAAAGCCAGATTTGATCAAGATGAGTCTTTCTGACTCCAGGATTAGAATTCTTACCCACTGTACCACTTAGTTGCCCTTCTTCAGCATTTAGAAAAGATCATATTAAATACATTGAAAGTACTTAATAAAAGTGTGGCCTGTCCACCAGGAGTAAGATTTTATATTTTTTCAATATTAATTTCATGTTATTATATGTAGCCCTACATTTTAAGTTTAAAGTTTTAAAGTCCTGATTCTATTACACATTCATTTATTGAAAAAAAAAATAATTCTTGTATGTAAATTACTGGGCTAAGGATGATATTACAGACATCAAAATGAAATAGTTTTGGTCATCAAGGGAATATTCTTTTGGCATAACATTACATACATATACAAATAAATACACATGGACATTTGTATAAATCTGTATATATACACACAGAGAAAATAGGGCAAACATAGATTGGTGAAAAATCAAGAAGATTTGAAGCAGAACTGGAAGCCTCCTGATACAACCCAAGAAGATCTGAAGAAAGACCCCAGGCTGTGATTACCCTGTATGAAGTGCAAAAACCTCTGGAATAGCTCAGCAGAAACACCAAGTGGGACCACTTGGACTAGCTAGGTGAGCTGGATCCTCAACAAGAACTACACAGATTTTCACCTCCTAGACTGCTTTTGGAAAATAGGTCTGCCTCTGGGAAGACTGAAGGAACCTCAGCAGATTAGGAACATCAGGCCAGTTGCGCTTCAGAATGCAGCCTGGGAGAGGAAGGAACAAGCACCAAGTGAATGCAGAGGTAGTAAGGTGGGGTTGCTGATGGCTGCAGGCACTTTGTTGGAGGGTGGAGCTCTTGGTTTGAAGTTCCTGGACAGAGGGGACAGCTGACTGGAAGCTTGAGCCACTAACTCCCCACCCCATGATTAATGGTGTTTACACTAATACCTCTTACTTTAAAAAAATAAAGCAGCAAAAAAGAAACAACCCCACCATTGAGACATATTATAGGAACAGGGAAGGCCAGATTCATGTTCAAAGGAGGACACTTTAGTTAAAAAAAAAAAAAAAAAAGCTTCTACCCCCAAAGAGTAATGTGAAATGACTCCCTGCCAAGAAAGAATTTATAGAACTCAAAAAAGAATTTAAAAATCAAATGAGAGACATTTGAGAAAAAAAAAACTAAATAAAAATTAAAATCATTCAAGAAAAACAAGATTATTAAAAAAAAAAGTTAACCCACTAGAAAACAAGTAGCAGATGAAATATGTCTTTGAGAATTAGAATTGGGCAAGGGGAAAGTCAGTGAAACTTTGAGAGACCAAGAAATAACAAAACATTTTAAAGAATGTGAAACTAGAACACAATGTGAAATATCTTAAAAGGAAAATGACAGATCTGGATAACAGACCAAGGAAAGAAAATATGAGAATAATTGGACTGGCTGAAAATTGTGAACAGAAAGGGAACCTTGACACAATAACAAAGGAAATAATTCAAGAAAATTGTCCCAGAGTGATCGAACATGAGGAGAAAGAAATAGAAAAAAAAAAAAAATCCACCAATCATCAACTCAAAGAGATTCTTTGTGAAAAATATATAGAAATTACAATGATACAAGACTTCTCTTCAGTTATGATAAAAGGCTGCAGGTTCTGGAATCATAATGACCAACTATCAGAAGAACTAGGCCTGTGACCCGAAATATCATATCCAGTAAAATTATCTATAATTTTGAATGAGAAAAAAATGTACCTTCAACTGATACTGATTTTCAATATTTTCTCTCAACTAAACCCGAGCTTAACAGAAAATTTAACATATAAGAGCCAATATCAAAGATCCATTTTAACAAATTCAACATGGAACAACAGTTTATGTTGCATTTACATGGGAAGTGTATTCTTTATGTTTAAAGACAATAGAGTAGGTCAAAAGAAATATTGAGGAAGACTTAAGGTAAAAATAGTTATCATATACAAATGAGATTCAGAGGAAGAATAGACAGAGAGGTATCAGAAGGAGGAGAAGGGTTCATAGTTCTGAAAACCTACTTATATCAGCAATGGGTTAAAGAGGCTATCCTATATATATATTATGAGGGGTACAGCACCCTCCAATATCTATAAAGAAATAAGGGGGGAGGTAGGGGCAAATGGGGAAACAAAGAAAGAAGACAGGGAAGAGATCCTTGGGTGGGAGGAGGTTAAGTAATAAGAAGACAAGTTATGGAGTAAAAATTAATTAAAGAGTCAGCAGGAATAGGAAAGACATGTGTATGTGTCTGTGGAGGGTGTGTGTGTGTATGTATATACTACATATGTGTAAACACATTATTTTTTCTTAACCGTAGCGTGCCTGAGGGTGGGTGGGGGTGAAAGGAGGGGAAAAAAATAAATTAAGTAACATGTGCAGCAGAGAACCAAAGAAAAATTTACAAGGCAGAAAAAAAAATGAACATAGATGAATATAACTTCTATTAATGTACATACTTTCTTGATCTGGAATTTTTTTGTTATATATGTTGATTCCTCCCTGACTTTCTGCTGGGCACATGACAATGTTCTTTTTTGTTTTGCTTTATTTCCTTTTGTACTTCTTTTCTGTTTTTCTTTTTTTCTTACTCTTTTTGAAATTTAAAAAAAAAATTAAAAAGTTAAAAAAAAGATTAAATTTCGTAGAGGTTGGGATGAAAATACTTGTTCTCCAGTGTTCTTTCTGTTACACCACCTTCCTCGGTTATGACTTTATCTCCTAAATCTCAGAAAATAAAATTCTTGCTATTTAAGTCTCCGAAAAAAGAAAAGAAAGAAAATGGCTAAACTCTCCATATAAATCCCATTAATGAAAATATATCCAAAGCTAGGAAAAAACAAAGGCACATATAAAATAAATACTAAGAACAATACTCGTTATGTTAGCAAAGAATTAGAATTTGATCTTGGGAAATATGCATCCTATTTTACACATATACATACACACACAAAGAGAGAGACAGATATAGCAATATAGATATCGATATATAGATATTGCATACCACAAACAAGCCATCAACCTCAAACAACTTTTACAAAAATTGATGTGAACTTAATATTCTTGTCCTGTACTGTTTCTCAAGAAAGAGAAGAATGAGTGATTTAGTTTTTTTCTTCCAGAAAATATACAATAATATTTTTGTTTTTCAAGATAATTGTATAATAACTTTGTGCATGATTTTTAGCATCAAGTTTAAAATAATGAATACCTTAACTCTCAATTCAGTTGTGTAAGCTAGAACATAATTGAACCCACAGATATTGATTAATATCTTCAAATCTGTCATTCTGTATTACCTTTAATTTTCATCACTGAATCTTTGTGTAAAGTAAAAAAGAAGTTGTTTTCTTAATTCTATTTTTGTGTATTTTATTTTGTTTTAAATTTTAAAAATGATCAAGGTCTTTTAAATCATGTTTTGTACTCAATTATCTAACTTAAGATAGAGAATAGGAATTTTGAAATCAGCATTTCATCAATAGGCTTCTTTTTCTTCACTTAATTAAAACAGGAACTCTGTCAGGGTCCTTGTCACTGCTTTCTTGAGATATGACACCTCATATATTCTTTCAGGAATTCTTTCCCCATACCTATATTTTTCAACATTATTAATATCAGCAAATTGACAATCTGTCTTGTATTGTGTTCAAAAAAAGAGGCGTCTTCAACATGTGTTCCCCTGTGTCTTTGATGTCTCAGATAATTTTGTCTATAACAAAGTTGAATAAATGAAAATTTCAGTGTCTTCAGACTCTAAATCTATATTCATGATACTTGTTAATGTTACACTATTTATTATAATGTTCAGGTTATATATGTGCTAATAACAGATTAAACTAATTTTGAACCTCCCTTCTGCATCTATTTTATTATCCTGTGTCATTTCCCCATTCTTTGCCCTAATTTCTTCGTCTTATTTGCCTTCCCAAAAGGCATATTTTTCATAAAATGGAAGTAATCAATTAAGGGACAAGTTAAACATTGCTGCTCTTATAATGGCTGAACATGTGAAGAGATTTTAGAGTAAATTCAATCAGCAAACCAGTGAACATGCTCAGAGAACATTAGGATATATCTCAAATACCTCCAAGCAAAAGACGACTCTGTAATCATGTCAGATTGATAAGGGAAGAAATGTATTTGACAAGTGATTCTTCTGATCAACAAATTTTTCATCTCCAATATAAAATTAGATACATGGTTCATGAGTAATACAATATTTTACAAAGTACAGTTTCATGTAGTAATATATAATTTAAAAGGCTATTAATCAAAGAATGGCACTATGCCAAGTATACTACATTTCTTTGTACACAGTGCTCAAAACATTTATAGGATGCATAAACTGTCATATAATGTATATTCTTTATATAAGTTTGTATATAAATTTATTTCAGAGGAAAAATAAATGACAGCAGAAGCCATAGGCTTCCCTTGGGCTAAAAGAGATGACAGATATGTTTGCAAAGTAATTCTGGTTAATGAGGTAGACTCATTGCATCTCTTGAGAAAGTTTATATCCTGAAGTTTCTGGGAAGATAAATGGATATATTAACGATGAGTTCATTCTAACCAAGCTATTTTTTAAAAGCAATATCACCATTTTCAATTAGAAGTTGCCAATTCTAAACTAATAACCAAAGATGATGGGTTAAATGCCTTAATTTTTTGATTTGTGTATCACTGATAACCAAGGATGAAGAATTGTTTTCAGATATCTTAAGAATCCACTGCATTCTCTAGTTTAACCATTGTAAAAAATGTTGGCTCTTTTTCTACGATGTATGGAACTGCTGGCAAAAAAAAAAAAAAAAAAAAAGAACTTTGGTTTATGAAACTGCTCTCAAAATATATAATATCAGAAAAATCACTTATTTATTTTCTGAATACAGATTTTGATTCCCTTGAATCTGAATGGTTGTTGTTGTCATCAGATAAAAATCCACATATATAGCCCAAATATTTGTGGATAAGTCTTTTCTCAATGAGTAAAACTGTTTTATTTTTTTTTGATATCACAGAGCTTAGTGGAGCTCTTGGAATACATTAGGCACTTAATAAATGCTTGTGTATTAATTGATATAGATTGGATATTAGGTGACAGAAGCTGATTGCAAGACAAGTATTTGAAGCAATTCTAATATGTTAGAATCTGTTTGAAATTGTGTCCCAAATGGCATAATTTTCAACAAAAAAAGAATCATCTTCAGTCTAAAATGAGGTAATGATGACATTAAAAAAACAAGTTTTGATAATTATATGTAAGCATAACCTGATTTGTTTTTAATCTTATAAATGATATTGTACATGGTAAAATTATTATTTGAAGGGTCCATATACTTCACCATAATGCCAAAGAGGTATTTGTAGAAAAAGTATCATTCACAGGTTGCTTACTATATGTCAGGTTCTATGCTCAGTGTTGTTTTTAACAAATACTTTATCCTTACAACAACCTTGAAATATAGATGCTATTATTATCATGCACATTTTACAGTTGAGAAATTTGAGGCCAGCAGAGTTTAAATGATGTTGCCCCAAAACCAAAACCTTTCAAGTGTTGGAGGTCAGATTTAAAATGAGGTCTATAATTACAGGACTAGTACTCTAACCAGCATACCATCAATTTCCTCAGTGGCCCTGAATCAAGTCCCCCTAAATTCACAATTAGACCAAAATGAGCATTTTTCATCAGATAAATCCCTCTATAGCATTGAGTACCTACTCTCACTCTTAATAATTGTCTTTCTTCTTTATTCTTTACTCCTTTGTACCAAAAAGACATTGGCTGCAGTCTGGAGTTTATATATGACAGCAGATTTTTTTTTTTTTTTTTTTTTAATTTAAATATTCTATTTATTAAAAAAAAAAAAAAAAGGAAAAAGGAAAACAGAAAAGGAAGCCAAGACAAAACTAAACTGTCATGTGCCCAGTAGATAATCAGGGAGAATTCAAAATATATAATAATAAATTTCCAGTTCAAGAAAAGATAAATGAAAATTAAAAAAAATATATTCATGAGTGTCTATCATTTCTTTGCTTCCTTATAAGTTGTTCTTTTATTCTCTGCTGCACACTTTTTTTTTTTTTGCTTCATTCTCCCCCTCCCCTTCATCCTCCCCCACTTCCCCCAAGTAGGCTATAGTTAAACACAGATATATTTAATAGATACACAGAGAGACATACAAACATACACAGACATACAGACATACAGTATATAGAGTGACAGCAATGTATATATGTATATATATATATATATATATATTTACCCATATGTAAATATGCATCAAAAATAATACTAGTATAATTGACATATAATTTAGATTTTTCTCTATATGATCTTTATGTTTGCTTTACTTTAAGATCAATGATTACTAGGTATATTTTTTTCCTAATAAATTCAACTCCTTTTTCTTATTTTAGTTTTGTGTATGTATATCTCTCCTTTTCTCCTATCCCTGTTAACTCTTCTACTTTAATTCTCTTCCTTAACTTGCTTTGCTATTACTTAACCTCCTCTGAGCCATGGATCCCTCCCTTATCTTGTTTCCCCTCCCCTTATTTCTTTATTGATTTTGGAGGGTGCTATACTCTTCATGATATATAGTGTCTCCAATTTAACTCATTCCCAATGTGAGTAGGTTTTCAGAATTATGAAATCTCCTCTCCCCTTTAATGCTGTGACTATTCTTCCTTTGCCCATCATTTGTATAATTCTTTTATTTGAGCTACCCAATTACTGGCATCAATAATAAAAATATGGTATGCATTTCTATGTTTTAAAAAAAACAGCAACACAATTTGCCCATATTAAATTCCTGGAAATTAATCTTGGATATTGGCTTTAATATATTAAATTTTCTATTGAGTTCAAGTTTGGCTAAAGTCATAAAATTTGTAAGTTCATTAAAAATACATTTTTTTTCATTCAATATTATGAATAATTTTGTTGGATGTGATATTTTTGACTTCAGGAAAGTTTTCTTTTTTGATTGTCGATTTATATGATTCCAGGATCTGCAGTATTTTATTGTGGCTGCTGCTAAGTCCTCTACTATTCTATTCTAATTGTAGCTCCAGCATATTTAAATTTTTTTTTATTTCTTGTTTCTTGGAAATTTTTGGTTTTGATCTGGGGATTTTGAAATGTGGCAATAATATTCCTGTTTTCCACAAGAAATCTCTTTGAGTTGGGTTTTTTCTATTTATATTTTCCTCTCACATTCTAATCACTCCATGACAATTTTCTTGGATTTTTTCTTACATTATTTTGTCAAGGTTCTTTTTTTTGGTTACATCTTTCAGGTAATTCAATTATTTTTATAACTTCTTGTTGTGATCTGTTCTCCAGATCTGTTGTTTTTTTTTTTGTTTGTTTGTTTGTTTCACATTGTGTTCTGTTTTCTTCATTCTTAATACTGTTTTGTTATTACTTGGTCTTATATTTTCACTGACTTCTCCTTGCTCATTTCTAATTGTCAAAGTATTGTTTTCATCTTTAAGACTCTTATCTCCTTTTTTATTTTGATAACTTTTTTCATAATCTTATTTTTCTTGAATGGTTTTTATTTTTGTTTTTTTCCAATTTCTCTCATTTGATTTTTAAAATTTTTTTTTTTTTTGAGATCTTCCATAAATTCTCTTTGGGCAGGGCCCCATTTTTTTTTTTTTTTTTTGAGGTAGAAGAAACTTTTTTTTTAAACTTCAGTGTCTTCTGAAAATGACTCTTATTTTCCTGATTCCCATAGTAAGTTTCTATAATTGGGTTCTTTCTTCTTTGCTGGTTCATTTTTTTTTTTTTTAAATAAGAAGTATTAGTTTAAGCTCCTCTAATCATACGATGGGGAGGGATGGTGCTTCCAGCTTCACATCCACTCCCTCTTCTGACCTGGAAAAAACAAACCAAAAGCCCTCTCCCCTCCTGCAAGTAAGTGTTCATAACCAGCAGAGTCCCTGCCCCCCTGCTTCTGCACTCATGGGGTGTGCTGGTTCCTTCTTGCCCAGGACTGTGTCTCTGCAGCCCAGCTGGGTCTTGCGTTCCTAATCATCAGTTTCCCTAAGTCTTCTGGAAGTTACATTCCACCTGCAGACTGGGAATTAAAAGCTTCTGTGGTTCCTGTTGAAGCTGGAGCCAAACCCAGCTAGCTCAACTGTCCCCACTTGATGTTTCAGCATTGCTAACCTGGAGATGCTTGTAATTTACACTGGTTAATTCTGACCTGGAATCTTTCTTTGGATCTTCTTAGATTATACTAGGATTTTGACCCAAGTCCCCTTGATTTTGTGCCCAAAGGCATAAATTTATACTGTTTATGAAGTAAATTTAGAGAGTATAAAATTTACTGACCTACCTCGCCATTTTCCCAGAATCCTCCCTTGACAGCAGATTTCCATGATTCACCACCTACCTTTGAAAGTTATAAGATTAAGAATTCTACTCTTTTCATCTAAAAAAAAAAGAAAAAAAAAGTTTGAAAAGGCGAAAACGTCACAATTTCTCAGCGTTATGATGCATATAAGTTCAAATCCTTGCCCTTAAAGAAAATTCTTCCATCAAACACTGTCACACTACTAGAATGGAAATGATGGAAAATGCCATCTACAGCCAGAGAGAGCACTATGGGTATTGAAGTTGGATTGAAGCACAGTATTTTCACCATTTTTGTATTTGTATGTTTTTGTTTTTGTTTTCTTTCTCATTGATTTTTTCCTTTTGATCTGATTTGTCTCATGACAAATATAAAAATGTTTAAAAGAATTCACATTTAACCCATATTAGATTGCTTGCTATCTTGGGGAGAGAGGAAGTAAGGGAGGAGTTGAGAAAAACCTAAAACAGTCTCACAAAAGAATGTTGAAAGCAATCTTCACATGTATTTCTAAAATAAAATACTAATACATGTTGAAAAAAATAAAAAACATTCTGAAAGGGGGTTCCATAGGCTTAACAGTTTGCTAAAAGTTCCAATAACACAAAAATATGATGAAGAACCACTAATATAGGAAAATAGGATGCCAAAGAGAAGGGAAAGGAAAGTTGATTTTGTATGTATGTTTGCATAACTCTCTGTATTTTTGTGTATACATGGACATGTGCATGTATTAGGAGTGTAAGCAATTGAAGGTCAAAGATAGGGCTATTGGCAGCATAGAAGTGCATTTTTGACAAATGCATAATTTTGGCTAATGATGAAATTATCACTGTGAACTTTTTGTAATATAAAGTCTTTTATTTTTATTTTTATTTTTTTTTATTTTTAATAGCTTTTTATTTACAAGTTAAAAGCATGGGTAATTTTACAGCATTTACAATTGCCAAACCTTTTCTTCCAATTTACCCCCTCCTTCGCCCCACCCCCTCCTCTAAATGGCAGGATGATCAATACATGTTAAATATGTTAAAGTATAAATTAAATACAAAATAAGTATACATGTCCAAACTGTTATTTTTCTGTACAAAAAGAATCAGACTCTGAAATATTGTACAATTAGCCTGTACAGGAAATCAAAAATGCAGGCAGGCAAAAATATAGGGATTGGGAATTCAATGTAATGGATTTTAGTCATCTCCCAGAGTTCTTTCGCTGGGTATAGCTGGTTCAGTTCAATTCCATTGTTCCATTGGAACTGATTTGGTTCATCTTATTGTTGAAGATGGCCAGGTCCATCAGAACTGATCATCATATAGTATTGTTGTTGAACTATATAATGATCTCCTAGCCCTGCTCATTTCACTCAGCATCACCTCATATAAATCTCTCCAGGCCTTTCCGAAATCATCCTGTTGGTCATTTCTTACTGAACAATAATATTCCATAATATTTATATACACAATTTATTCAGCCATTCTCCAATTGATGGGCATCTACTCAGTTTCCAATTTCTGGCCACTACAACAAGGGCTGCCACAAACATTCCTTCACATACAGGTCCCTTTCCCTTCTTTAAGATCTCTTTGGGAAATAAGCCCAGTAATAACACTGCTGGATCAAAGGGTATGCACAGTTTGATAAGTTTTTGAGCATAGTTCCAAATTGCTCTCCAGAATGGTTGGATGTATTCACAATTCCACCAAGAATGTATTAGTGTCCCTGTTTTCCTACATCCCCTCCAACATTCCACATTATCTTTCCCTGTCATTCTAGCCAGTCTGACAGGTGTGTAGTGGTATCTCAGTTGTCTTAATTTGCATTTCTCTAATTAATAGTAAGTTGGAACATCTTTTCATATGGCTAGAAATAGATTGAATTTCTTCCTCTGAGAATTGTCTTTTCATATCCTTTAACCATTTATCAATTGGAGAATGGTTTGCTTTCTTATAAATTAGAGTCAATTCTTGATATATTTTGGAAATGAGGCCTTTATCAGACCCTTTGACTGTAAAAATAGTTTCCCATTTTATTGTTGCTTTCCTTCTAATCTTGTCTACATTAGTTTTGTTTGTACAAAAACTTTTCAATTTGATATAATCAAAATTTTCTATTTTGTGATCAGTAATGGTCTCTAGTTCTTTTTTGTTCATAAATTCCTTCCTGTTCCACAGTTCTGAGAGGTATACTATCCTGTATTCCTCTCACTCATTTATAATCTCATTCTTTATGCCTAGGTCATGAAACCATTTTGACTTTATCTTTGTGTACAGTATTAAGTGTGGTTCAATGCCTAGTTTCTGTCATACTAATTTACAATTTTCCCAGCAATTTTTGTCAAACAGTGAGTTCTTATCCCCAAAGCTGGGTCTTTGGGTTTGTCAAATACTAGACTATTAAAGTTATTGGCTGTTTTATCCTTTGAAACTAACCTATTCCACTGATCAACTAATCTATTTCTTAGCCAATACCAAATGGTTTTGGTAACTGGTGCTTTATAATATGATTTTAGATCTGGTACAGCTAGGCCACCTTCATTTGATTGGTTTTTTTCATTAATTCCCTTGAAATTCTCGGCCTTTTGTTTTTCTATATGAACTTTGTTGTTATTTTTTCTAGGTCATTAAAATAGTTTTTTGGGAGTCTGATTGGTATCTCACTAAATAAATAGATTAGTTTGGGTAGTATTGTCATCTTTATGATATTTGCTCATGCTATCCAAGAGCATTTAATATTTTTCCAATTGGATAGATCAGACTTAATTTGTGTGGAAAGTGTTTTGTAGTTTTGCTCATAAAGTTTCTGATTTTCCCATGGCAGATAGATTCCTAAGTATTTTATATGATCAGTAGTTACTTTAAATGGAATTTCTCTTTGTAACTCAGACTGTTGGATATTGTTAGTGATATATAAGAATGGTGATGACTTATGTGGGTTTATTTTGTATCCTGCAACTTTGCTAAAGGTGTGGATTAGTTCTAATAACTTTTTAGTAGACTCTCTGGGGTTCTCTAAGTATATCATCATATCATCAGCAAAGAGTGATAATTTGGTTTCCTCATTACTTACTCTAATTCCTTTAATCTCTTTCTCAATTCTTATTCCCACAGCTAGCATTTCTAATTCAATATTGAATAATAATGGTGATAGTGGGCAACCTTGCTTTACTCCTGATTTTATTGGGTTGTAGTTAGTCCCCATTACATATGATGCTCACTGATGGTTTTAAATAGATGCTACTGATTATTTTAAGGAAAAGTCCATTTATTGCTATACTCTCAAGTGTTTTTAATAGGAATGGACATTGGATTGTATCAAATACTCTTTCCACATCTATTGTGATGATCATGTGATTTTTGTTAATTTGGTAATTAATATGGCCAATTATACTGATAGTTTTCCTAATATTGAACCAGCCCTACATTCCTGTTATAAATCCTAGTTGATCATGGTGTATTATCCTGGGGATGATTTTCTGTAGTTTTTTTTGCTAACACCTTATTTAAAATTTTAGTATCAATATTCATTAGGGAGATTGGTCTATAATTTTCTTTCTCTGTTTTCAACCTACCTGGTTTAGGTATCAGTACCATGTCTGTGTTATAAAAGGAATTTGGTAGGATTTCCTCATTCCCTATTTTTTCAAATAGTTTATATAGCACTGGGGCTAATTGTTCTTTAAATGTTTGGTAGAATTGATATGTAAATCCATCTGGTCCTGGGGATTTTTTCTTAGGAAGTTGATTAATAGCTTGTTCTATTTATTTTTTCTGAAATGGGATTATTTAAGCAATTTACTTCCTCATCTGTTAATCTGGGAAACCTATATTTTTGGAGGTAGTCATCCACTTCACTTAGGCTATCAAATGTATTGGCATAAAGTTGGGCAAAGTAACTTATTATTTCTCTAATTTCCTCTTCATTGGTGGAAAGTTCTCCCTTTTCATTTTTACGACTACTAATTTGATTTTCCTCTCTCCTTTTTCTACTCAGATTTACCAAAGGCTTATCTATTTTATTGGTTTTTTCATAAAACCAACTCTTAGTTTTATTTATTAATTCAACAGTTTTTTTTTTACTTTCAATATTATTAATTTCTCCTTTTAATTTTAGAATTTCAAATTTATTATTTGATTGGGGATTTTTAATTTGGTCTTTCTCTAGCTTTTTAGGTGCAAGTCCAATTCATTGATCTTCTCTTTCTCTATTTTATTCAAGTAAGCCTCTAAGGATATAAAATTTCCTCTTATTACTGCTTTGGCTGCATCCCCAAAATTTTGGTATAATGTCTCATCATTGTCATTATCTTGAGTGAAATTAATTGTGTCTATAATTTACTGTTTCACCCCATCATTCTTTAAGATGAGATTATTTAGTTTCAAATTATTTTTTGATCTATTTACCCTTTTTGTTGAATGTAGTTTTTATTGCATCATGATCTGAAAACAAAGTATTTACTATTTCTGCCTTCCTGCATTTTATTTTGAGGTCTTTATGTCCTAATATATGGTCAATTTTTATATAGGTTCCATGGACTTCTGAGAAGAAATATATTCCTTTCTGTCTCCATTCAGTTTTCTTTAAAGATCTATCATACCTAATTTTTCTAATATTCTATTTACCTTTTTAATTTCTTTCTTATTTGTTTTGTGGTTTGATTTATCTAATACTGAAAGTGCAAGGTTGAGATCTCCCACTATTACAGTTTTGCTATCTGTTTCTTCTTGCAACTCTCTTAACTTTTCCTTTAGGAAGTTAGATGCTATACCCCTTGGTGCATATATGTTTAATGCTGATATTTTTTTACTGTCTATGCTACCCTTTAGCAACATATAGTTTCCTTCCTTATCTCTTTTAATTAGATCCATTTTTGCTTTTGCTTGATCTGAGGTATGGTTGGCTACCCCTGCCTTTTTGACTTCACCTGAATCAAAATAGATTCTGCTCCAGCCTTTTACCTTTACTTTGTATGTGTCTCCCTGCTTTAAATGTGTTTCCTGTAAAGAATATATTTTAGGTTTCTGACTTTTGATCCAGTCTGCTATCTGCCTCCTCTTTATGTGAGAGTTCATCCCATTCACATTTATGGTTAAAATTACTAATTCTGTATTTCCTGCCATCTTATTATCCCTAGATTATACTTTTCTTTTACTTGCCCCCCTAATCCTCTTTCCCAGTCTTAAACTTATGTGCCTCACTTGTATCATCCCTCTCATCCTCTTTAGGATCCCTCTCTCCCCCCTTTGAGTCTCTTCCCCTTTCTTGTACCCTTCCCTTATTACTCTTTTCCCCTTTTCATCTCCCCCTTTTTAATGAAGTGAGAGATTTTCTGTAAAACAATTGTCAATTATTTTCTCTTTGAGCCAATTCTGATGAGAGTAAGATTCACACAATATTCCTCCCCCTCTCTAAATTCCCTCAGATATGATGTTTCCTTTTCCTCTTCATAGGATGCAGTTTCCCTTTTCTTATCCCTCTTTCCCCCTTTTCTGACATTATCCCTTTTTCATTTCTTCTTCCTTTTTTATGTCATATCCATTAAATCAAATTATACATGTTGTCTTTTTGTATATTCACAACAGAAATACAGTTCTCAAGAGTTCCTTTTATCTTTTCTGCTTCTCTTGAGTCCTGGTTGGAGATCAAATTTTTTGTTTAGTTCTGGTTTTTTTCCTTAGAAACAAATGGAATTTATCTGTTTCATTAAATGTCCATCTTCTTCCCTGGAAGAAAATGCTCAGCTTGTCTGGGTAGATTTTTCTTGGCTGCATTCCAAGTTCTTTTGCCTTTCCGATTATCAGATTCTAGGCCCTTCAATCCTTTAATGTAGAGGCAGCCAGATCTAGGGTGATCTTTATTGTGGCACCTCAGTATTTGAATTGTTTTTTTTTCTGGCTATTTGTAATATTTTTTCCTTAATCTGATAGTTCTGAAATTTGACCACAATATTTCTTGGAGTTTTTATTTTAGTGTCTTTTTCAGAAGGTGTTAGATGAATTCTTTCAATGCCTATTTTACCTTCTGATTTTATTACCTCTGGCAGTTCTCTTTGATGATTTCTTGTAAAATAGTATCTAGGCTCTTTCTTTCATCATAATTTTTGGCAAGTCCAATAATGCTCAGATTATCTCAGCTAGATCTCTTTTCCAGGTCTGTCATTTTTCCAAGTAGATATTTCAGTTTTTTTTTTTTTTTGGTTTTGCTTGACTGATTGTTGCTATCTCAATGAATCATTAGTTTCTATTTGTTCAGTTCTGATTTTTAATGATTCATTTTTCTTCATTAGCTTTTTTTACTTCTTTTTGTATTTGTCCAATTGAGTTTTTAAATGAGTTGTTTTGCTCTATGGAATTTTTTTTCCATTTCACTATTTTTTTTTTTAGTGAATTATTTTCTTTTACCAATTCACAAATCCTACTTTCTTGTGAATTCTTTATCATTTCCAATTCAAAAATCTTATGTTTCTGGGATATTTTTACCTTTTCTAATTCATAAATTCTGTTTCCCTGCATTTCCTGGGAAGTTTTTACCTTTTCCAATTCAAATTTCAGGAAGTTGTTACTTTCTTGCAAAGCTTCTCTTTCCTTTCCCCATTTATCTTCTAACTCTCTTCTGAGACTTTTAATGGTCTCTTCTAGGAGAGCTTATGTAAAGGGGCCCAAGTAACATTCTCCTTTGGGGTATTGCTGGGGACTGTTTGCTATTAGTCTCCTAGGGATTGCAAACCTGCTCTTTTTCTCTGTAGAAGCTATTGATGTCCTTTTGATTTGTTTTACTCATTTTTTAAAAATCATTAGTGTCTGCCTTCAGGGCAAGGGGCTTACCAGCTTCCTCTGCAAACCAGGGAAAGATGTAAACAGGCTTCAGGAAGCTAGGTGTGGGAGTCCTCTGGGCAAAAGTTCCCTCCCCCCAAAATCGGAAGTGATTCAGCACAGCTGAGCTATGGAAGTGCCCAGTGAAGAACCCTGCTGTGTGATTTAGCGACTGCCTTAGGGCTAGACACTAAGCAATGAAAGTATCACTACCTGAAGCCAAAGCCCCCAGCATGGCTGTGAGTATTAGGAGCTGACCAGTGAATAGTCCTGCTCAGTTCAGAACTATCTCTGCTCCAAAGCAAGTCACACTGAGGCAGTTCTATTGCCCCAGGCTGAGCCCCACACTGTGCTTACCAGAGGCTGCCTGGGCTGTGCCCCACTGCAGAGCTGGTTGATAACTGCCCCAAGGAAAAGCTCCATACTGTGGGTTAGGGTTACAGGTTGTGCTGTGATTTGTACTGTCACTTATGATTTGGGGTGTTTACAGCCAGATTCTATTAGGTTCTGGCATTTTTTAGACTGGCTTTGATTTCTCTGCTGATCTACTGTTTTGCAGAGCAGTCTGTGCCAGTGTCATCTCTATAATTTTCTAACCACAGAGACCACTCCTACCCTGTCTGCACAATATGCTAGCCTCTAGTTCTCTCCCTGCTTGTGCTAATCTTCTCCTTGGCCCCTCAGGACAAACCTTTTCTAACAAAATTCCAAAATATCTTCAGCTGGTGAGTTGTACTTTTAGTCTTTGTGGGTTTTACCAGTCAAGTGCTATTTTTGATGTTGAATTTAATGTTGGTTGTGAGGGTATGAGAGGAGCTTAGAAAGTTGTATGTGCCTTCTTTGCTATCTTGGCTCCATCCCTAAGTCTTTTATTTTTAAAACACATGCATAGTTTTCAATATTTACATTTGCAAAATCTTGTGTTCCAATTTTTTTTGTCTTCCTTCTTACCATCCCTTTCCCTAGATGGCAAGTAATCCAATGTATATTATACAACATACATATTTCCACAATGATCATATCATTGTATCATTACTAAATAATAAATTTGTGGGAATTATAAATTCAACTGCAATGTCTACTTTTGTTTTTTCATAAAGCTCTATTATTAAAATATGCAATTAAAATGTTATAGATTTTCTGTTCTGCAATATTCACATAAATATTTGGTAACAAAAGAAAAAATATATGCTAATTTTTCCTGTCTCTATTTACAGTAAAATGTGTAAGCTAGTTGTAATTTTGTGGAAAAAATAGTATTGTTTCATATTAATGTCAAATATGCTATTAAAATGATAGCACATACCGAGGATTTCAAAATATGCTATGAGTACCCAAAATCATTGACCTGAACTTATTTGGGAAAAAAGATATAAAGAAATAAACATTTTCAATGTAGATATAGCCAGATTTAACTAGCTATTTATTTCAAAATTTAAATATAAGCAATTTTTGCTATTTTCCATTTTATCATTTTATACCAACATCCTCTACTATGTAAATTTTTTGAATTACAATTTTTTTTTATATTTTCTTTCTACTGGTCATTTTTATATGTTGCCAAAGAAGTACAGTTTTGTTTTTTGAAACAATGTTTTGTAAATCACCTAAATCAATTAAAAATTTTAAGATATAGATCTTCCACAAGTGGTTTTTTACCAATGGAGAATAATCTTGTACTAGGAAGGGCCTTCTTTTTATAAGTCTTGATAAGGTGAAATTCATTTGGAGATTTTGTTTGACATGCATAGAAATAAACTTAAACAAAGAAAACAAAATTGACTTTCTTACTTCGTCCTCAATTTGGGGGGTATGAATGACACTAAAAAAATTCATTTCTCCATCTATTTTGCTTAAATGTAAAGTTTTAAATATGAGGAGAAAGGAGTGTTGTAAAATTTATAGGGGTCTAATTAACTATTTTACTATGCATGATGGCCTAGAACATTAACTCTGTAAGAAAGAAAGGGAAAAGCACCTCAGCTCCCTATTACTTTCCCATGGGAGATTTTCTCTACTGAAGTCATTATGGTATTGCAACCATAGAGATACTTGAATCTCCCACCCACACATTTTTCAAAGACCACTATTTGAGATTTTAAAATACTATTGTCACCTTCCTATATATACAATATAAAGCTGAAGCAATCTATAGTACATGTTTCTATATGTAAGATTATGTCTGAAAAGATGTACTAATTCTTTTTATTAAGTAATTATATATACATTTGTGGCTTTCATGTATAACTGCCTTTGAAGTTATATCTATTTGCCTTTTGAGTGGGGGTAATGCTATTCTTTGAACTGAGGAATGATTCTTTCTGTTCAGTTCTGAAATCCTGATTCTGGTTCTTTTCTAATGCATAAAATTAAGACGACCAGTTTACTCAAGTCTTTTCCCAGCTCTTAACAACTCTGACACATTATTTGATGTTAAACTTCAATGTGTTTTTGAACACATTGAATATTTCTTCTTGTATTTATAATTGTTCTCATTATTCAGGAGCACGTTTTAAATCTGGATTTCATTCATCTTCTAATGAGACAAGACAAGAAAAAAGGACTTGGGGTGAATATGATTTTGATGTTAGAGTTCTTATATTGTATATATCTTATAAAGGTAAAGGTAATGATTTTTAAAATCACCTAATAAGTTTTGTATGTCAATGTTTATCAATATTTATCAATCGTACATCATTGATTTAGATTGGCTCTGGTTGAGAACTGCTTTGAAATCATTAATTTTAAATTGGGTTTGTGGACAAAATGAATGAGAAGGAAACTCATATTGGACTGTTCTAGGTATGCAATCATGTAAAGAACACTAATAATTTGCTATTTCTTATCCAGATTATATATATTTTTTTCCTTTGTATATAAAGGAAATCCTTCTTATTGTCTTTGGCTTTGTTTCACATATATTTCTGACAATATAACCTCATTTTTGTCTACACTCTAGTATGAGCACCATTAACATTACTAATTGACTGAACATAGTTGAAGAGTTGTTTTTTTTTTTGTTTGTTTGTTTTGATAAGGTGTGAAATCTTCTTACAATGATTTGATTCATAAGACTAAAATGTGGAGGTATCTCCAACATGTTTATTTCTTTTGTTTAGGTATGTATATTTGTTAAAAAGAAATATGGGAAGGATATTCCTATTAGTTTTGTTTTAGATTTTCGGTTTAGGATAGGGAAATGAGTAAAAGAAAAAATATACCTACAAATTGAAAAAAAATAAAATTTTATAATGTACAATACTTGCAGTAGAGAAAAATTAGCATTTTAGCATGATTTTTTTTTTTATTGGTGGAAGCACTGATAAGAAGTTAAAAAAAATCTTTCATTCCTTTCTTTCCAAAACAAAAAAAAAACTACTAACATATATTCACCGCATCATTTTGCAAATTACCCAGGTAGAAGACAAAAATGCCAATTGAATTCAATTAGATATTTAAATAACAAATTACATATTTAAAAACAAGTAGATTTGTGAGCAAGTATTTTGAAAGGCTTGGTATTTGGAAACAGTTTAAAAATGTGTTTATAAAATACATGATAAAGGGAAGATGCTTGGTTATATAAGGAAAAATAACTAGTTAAATTTTTTAAAAAGTTACATTCCTAGTTTCTCATATCTGGGTGGGATTGTAAATAGAATGCTTTGTTTTAATTTTATCACTTGGGAAATATGGAAGCCAACTAAAACTAGTGAAAATTTTGTATTCATTTCATGCTTTATACGTACTTTGTTCATGGGGAGTCTGGGTGGCATAGTGGATAGCAAACTGGCCTTGTAGTCAGAAAGATGTAAGTTCAAACCTAGCTGCAGACACTTGAGACTTACTAACTGTGTGGTCCAGATAAATTAATAATAGATATACTCCTATGTGTGTATTTGTGTATGTATTTTATTTATGTCTTAATTTTTTTTAAGTAAATATTTGTTTTTTTCCTAAATCCCCCCTGGTATTTCTACAATTTATCTGCCTACTTTCCTATTTCTTCCCATTATTATTTTTCCTATTCAGTATTTGATTCCCAGAAATTTATATTTTCTAACACTAGTCTGTTTACTCTTCTTCCTATAAATTATATCAAATTCTCTTAGGAGAATAAAAATATTATTCTAGTAAAATATCTTCATCATGTGATTATACTTCTCCAATCATTTAATATTTTTTTTAATAATTTTGCATCTGGTAATTAATACTTTTTAGCATGTTTTGCTACAGTAGTGTAGATCCTTTCAAAATATTCTGGTTCCCTATGTTCATGGTATATTTCAGGAGTAGAAAGTAAAAAAGGAGTTGACCAATTCCTTGTTTTATGAAAGATACAGCTTAAAAAACTTCCATCTTGATTTCTTAATTTCCCCAACCTATGGTACTCTTCTTCCCAACCATCCTTGAATTAACTATTTTGTACATATGTGAATTCAATTCACGTTACATGCACACTGTGCACATTATTATACTTTCTAATTTTCTTTATGGGCAAAGATTATTTCATTCTTTCCATTTTTATTCCCAATGTGATGGGATATATTTGGTACTTTATAAATACTTGTTGAATGATTGATACAGCTTCATTCTTAGAGATTAAGGGTCCAAGGGTATGGAAGAGGAGTGTATACATAAAGGGGTGAAGGGGAAACATCTTGGTAGATTAATAAAGATGTATTTTATCAATAGAGGCTTTCTTCATAACTATTTTCTGATTGATCTGCAAACTAAAGACTTTTATAATCCCTGCAGTTCCTAATAAGAAAATATTTGAAATTAAAGGTATTAAAAGCAATTACAATAGAATATTGTAATCTTAAAATTCCAATGGACCCAGGGCTTCAGTACATTTCTTGTTACCTCTCCTAAAACAAAACAAAGTGATCCTGTATGAATTAGGAATGTTGTGAAAGAAATAATAGAAGTTGTCATTAATTTCTATCAAGACAAAAAAGAATTATCTTAAATAGAAAAACAAATCACATGACATTAAAACAACATGCATTATTGACCAATAGGTAATTAGCCTTAAGTGCTCCATTGTCTGATTCAAGTTCACCTTGAATAGAGTTTCAGCCAGAGACAATGCCACTCCTTGCCTTTCAAAAGTTTAGAGCAGAGTGGAAGTGCTTGTTTTTGTTTTTTGGGTTTTTTAAAGCAGCATCTTTTATTATCCTGTTAAGTAAAATAAACTCTACTATATTCTAATATTCTATTGAATATTAATGAATAAAGAAAAAGCAGTATATCATTATTCTCAGTTTTGGTTCTAGATAAAACCCATGTTTCATCTCTGCCCTCGATGAAGTTTTCTTATTTTAAGAATTTAATGTGGATTGTAGTTTGAGGTAATCTTTTCATTTCCATTAGTTGAATGGCACCTAATCTGACTTTCAAGTATATTCAAAAAAGGTGTCATATTAATAGTTTTGCTACTCAAAGCAAGTTTGAAAGAAATTCAATGATATTCTTTAGATCAGATTTAGCTAATATGTCATACATTTAATGAACATCCTTACATGTGTCTTATAGGAATGACAATAATGTAGTTATGTCTTCTTGAGTGAATAGCCCCTATTGTAAAGGGAATGTCCATTTGCATTAGAGTCCTGGTGAGGATTTTCTGATTCCACTGAAAAAGATTCAGATGTTGCTATGGAATATTCTCATTTACACTAGGATACTTTAACACAGAAGAAAATTGATCATTATCATCCTCTTTCTCTCTTTTTATCATCAGCATCCTTAATAAATAGTCATGAATTGACTGGTGAGGAAGGGTTCTCTTGTTTTATTAGAAATTAGTAATTAAGTAATTAGTAATTAATTAAAAATCAATAAAGTTTTATATGAATGTGTCTGATACATCTATATATATCTAAACCTATACATTACTATCTATCATATGCAGGTGTATCCATATCTATGTATCTATGTATATATATATATATATATGCATATATATTTACATATATGTGTATATATTTATATTCATATTTATATGAAACTTGGAAAAATACAGTTAATGTAATATAATAATACTTTTGTCTAAGAGAGATCTTTAGTGTAATGAAATTAGGAAAATGGCAGATTTCTTTTTAATATGTTACTGTTACATGTAAACACAGATATTTCTCAAAATAATTGCCACTTCAAATACATAAGCATGTGGCTTTGGTAAAGGAAATGGAAATTCTGTGATGAATTAACAAATAAAGTATTCTTGGATCCAGTTTAATCTACATTTGCAGTATGAATTTCATTTTCCTTTAGTACTTCAATACCAGATCCAGATAAACAAATTAAAATAGCAAATGTCTTCAAAATGAAACATGGGAATAACACAGAAACAAAATAAACTTTTCCTCATATGTAATATTTCTTGCTTTTTGATTTCAATGATAAAGCTCATGTTTCCATAATAGGGAATTTCAAAACACATTTCAATACTTAAAATTCAATTACCTTCCCATATCAGTTTCTCAATTTATGCATTTCCCATGACTTATTACTCTAACTCACTACCTACACAAAGAAATGGAAATACAATTGATCTTTCCATTGTCCAAGAACATTTCAATTACATATCCATCAGCTTTAAAATTCTTTTGTCTGATCATGATGTGTTGTCATTTTGCATTTTATAGCTTTTAGTCTTGTTACTCATCCTAATTATGATCTGAAATTCCTACATCCCTCATTTATTTTTTATGCCAAAATTTCTGCATTGACTCTACTCTCAGTAGAGTCCCAGTCTTCACCACTAGGCAAATCAGCTCAACTCTTCATTAATATCTTTACTCAAGTCCTTTTTTCCCCTTATTTTATCCAGGATGCTTTCCTTCAAAGACCCAACTTCAAATTACTTTAAACTTTCAATATCTTGATTCCTGTTAACTATCAGATGCATTGCTTTGATTAGCTGATTTTTCTATTTTTCTTCTCTTTTAGTTTTTGGTGTTAAATGATTACTCTCTTAGAGAAGAAGAGAATCAATATTCAATGTGAGACCTGGGCAATTAAATCTATATCTATCTATATTTATATTTTTATCTGTACATTAAAGGAAAAGAAATGATGTGTAATTGGCAAAAATGTGTAACATTAAGGAATGTAGATAATGAGGAAAAGTTATTCAGTTTGATGATTATGAACCGGTTAATGACCACTGAGGGAGCCTTCTTAAAGTAGTGGAAACAAAATTTTCCTTTCATTTATTTAATTTTAAAATCACTTATTAATTTAAAAATGAAAAACTTAGGAAAAGTATTTTGTTATACTATTACATAATGACTAGGCTGAAAATATAATGCTATGTAATAGCAGACAGTGCTAGGACTTGAGTAAGGGAGATCTGTTCTCAGATTTCAACTCTTATTCTTACAAGCTCTATAAATTTCAAGTTAGTTAAGCTTTCTTATTCTTAGTTTCATCACCTACAGATATCTATTGTCAGGTTTTTAATAATTTGATGGAATTCAAATAATATAAGTAACATTTATAAATCTTGTAAGGTCATTAAAATGAATTATGTTTAGAAACAATTACCTGGTGTGTTAAAATCACTTTTATTTAAAATAATATTTTGCTGCTTCTATTGGTTTTAGTTGCTTTTTTTTTTTTTTTTTTTGGTTCTCTTACACTGCTCTTGCTTTTTTAAGACTAGTTTGGTTTTAGGGGGAAGGATTCTGGGAAGATGACAGAGTCTATCAGTAAATTTCAAGGTCCAGATTTTCCCACAAATAGGATAAATTTGTGCCTCAAAGTGAACACAGACTGATAAAAATTCAAGAAAACTTGGGGCAGACCAGGGGTCCTCCACAAATAACCAAGAAGATTTGAAGAATGACTTTGGCTGGGGACTAATCCTTTAGAAATACAAATACCTCTGACTTAGTTCTACAGAAACACCAAATGGCTGGCTGGGTTGGGCTGGAGTCTCTGCAGGAACCAGAGAAACTTTCACCTCCTGGATTGTTTTTAAAGTTGTGGATATTAAGACTGAATGAATTTGGGCTGATTCGGAATTCTAGGCCCAGGTGGGCTGCAGATATAAGGCTCTGGACAAGAAGGAGCCAGCAGTGAGGGCAGAATCAGAAGAGCAGGGACACAAGACTGCTGGCATTTGCTGGAGGGTGGAGCTCTTGGTTGAGGTTACAGGTCAAAAGGGAGAACTGACCTGAAGCTTGAAGAACCCTCCCCTTACCCACAATTAGAGGTGTTTATACTAATACCACTTGTTTAAAAAAAATTAACCCAACCATAGAAGCTTCCTATAGGAACAGGAAAGAAAGAATAGGGTTCATCTTCAGAGAAAGACACTAAAAAACAAAACAAAACAAACAAACAAACAAAAAACCTTCTACTCCAAACAGTAATGTGAAACAGCTCCCTGTCCAGAGATAATTTATAGAAAAACTCAAAAAAGAATTGAAAAATGGAATGAGAGACAATAAGGGGGGAAAAATCTTAAAAAAAGTAAAAACCATAAAAAAAAGAATATTATGAAAAAAAAAGTTAACCCACTGGAAAAGGAAATACTAGTATCAAAAATGAAAATAACTCCTTGAAAGTTAGAATTGGACAAGGGGAAGACAGTGAAACTATGAGACACCAAGAAAGAATAAAATAGTTGATAAAGGATGAAAAAAATAGAGCAGAATGGACAACATATTTGAAGAACAGGTCAACAAGAGAAAATATAAAAATAATTTTTGCAAATTTTGCAAATTTTGGGGTGTTTCTATCAAGCAACCCCAAATTTAAGAGAAAATGGAAAAATTAAACATATGAGTCAATATCAAAGATTAATTTCTAGGAACTCAGCATGGACAAATTGAATTTTTTTTTCACCTGGGAAATGTATGCCAAATGTCAACAATAGGGTTGTTCAAAAGAAAAATTGGGGCAGATTTAAGATAAAACACTATCATATTATATAAATGCAGTACAGGGAAAGAATAGACAAAGTCATTAGAGGAGGGAAGAGAGCTCATAGTTCTGAAAACCTCATATCAGGAATGATTTAAATAGGCAACACTACATATATACCATGAAGGATATGGTACCCTCCAAAATCTATAAAGAAATAAGGGGGAGAGGTGGGTGGACCAGGAAAAGGGTGAGAGACAAAGACAAAAGTGAGATCCTTGTATGGGTGGGGAGGTTAAATAATAGCAAGGCAAGTTAAGGAGCAGAATTAGAGCTAAGAGTCAGCAGAGATAGGAAAGTTATATATGTGTATGTAGGCATAGGGATGGGGTGCAGGATACCTATGTATTTATCTATATATGCTTACATAAATATATCTTTTCTTAACTGTAGTCTATTTGTGGGTTGTGGGGGAATGAAAATGGGGAAAAGAATAAAGTAAAAAAGGTGTGGAGGAGAGAACAAAACAACAATTTACAAGGAAGTAAAGAAAAGGTAGACATTCATAATGTAATTTCATCTACTAATATATATATATATATATACATATATATGTATACATTTACTATTTATATATTGTCATATATTTTGACTCCTCCTTGATGTTTTTCTGGGCACATGACAATGTTGTTTTTTTAATTTTATTAAAGCTTTTTATTTTTTTAAACATATGCATGGACAATTCTTTAACATAAACCCTTACAAAACCTTGTGTTCCATTTTTCCCTCCTTTCCCCCACCCCTCAATGGCAAGTAATCCAATATATGTTAAAAATGAGAGAAATATATGTTAAATGCAATATATTCATGCACATTCATTCAATTTGACAATGTTCTCTTTTGGTTTGTTATGTTTTATTTTGTTTTGTATTCCTTTTCTGTTTTTCTCTTTCCTTATTTTTATTAAAATATATTTTAAAAATAGTTTTGATTTTCAAATAAAACATCCAGAGATTTTCATATAAGATAGGCTGAGGATATTTTTTCTAAATTTTATGCAATTTTTAGTTTTCTAGAATTTTGATGTATTTTCCATGAGTGGTTCTCATTCTCTACTATTTTTCTCACTTAGATCACATTTGCTATGCTCAATCTTATAAGTACATCCAAAAAAAAAAATTTTACTTTTTCTTAATTACAGCACAATGGGAACATGAGTTTAATGGTATTATGCTAGCAATTCTCATCTTTTTCTTTTGTTTTCTAAATAGGAATGTGACTGTTTATGTCTTCAGAGACCTCTCTTTTTTTTTCTGTGTACATACCTTGTTGATTAATGTAGCTTTCAAAATGTGGATGACAACATGTGAATTAAATAATGTATAACTAATTAACCAAAGGAAATAGCTTTTTTCTTAAAAACCATCAGATGTGAGGGAATCCATTGCTTTTCTGCAAAAATGCACAATATATCACTTTGATATTTTTAACTAGTATGCGTAATTCAACAAATTAGTAATGCAGAAAAGCCATTTCTATGTAGTTAAATCATATTTTAATTTTCAAAATTAAAGATATTCATTAATGAAAGATCATTTACTAGGCATTATATAAATCTTCTAGGCAAGCTAGGAAATTCAATGGGTAGAGTTAGAATCTGGCCTATGACACATAGTAAGTGCATGCCTCTAGACAAGTCACTTAATCTTTTTTACCTCAGTTCCTCATCTATAAAATTGTCTGGAGAAGGAAATGGTAAAAATCTTTGCCAGGAAAACCCCAAGTGGGATAACAAAGAGTCAAACACTAATGAAAAACAACAACAATATCAATCACAGATCAGTATAAAAAGATTTATATTATTATTGATATTAAATAATTTATAATCTAGTAAAAAAAGATAGATGTATAAAAATCACTGCAGCTGCATATAACAAATAAGTTCAGAGAGTAGTTAAACATTCTAAAGAGGTTGAGATCATTTCTGACTAGAGTAAACAAGGAAGATTTCATGTGGAATTCAAATGCTTGACCAAAAGTCATGACTATAATGTGAACAAATAGGAAAAACTGGAGAATAGAAGAACAGTTAAAATGTATTTCAAGTATTGGAAAAATCATGTTTCCTCAAATTCAAAGATTAAAAAAAAACTAGAAAATATAAAACATGTTCAGAAAATGGGATACTATTTTTTTCTGTATCCAATGATGCATGTGTAATAGAAAAACTAAGCTATAAGTCTGAAAAAGAGAATAAAAAACAATTTGTGAAGGAGAAGGCTTAAAAGTTTGTTCTTATATAACTGATCGGACACTCAGAAAAAAAAACAAAACAAAACTTTTGAATAGAATAGTGAAAGGCTTGAAGTAGGGTTTTTAAGATGATGAATAAATTAAAATATATTGAATTATTACTGTGTATCAAGCTAAAATACAGTATCTATGTTAAAGGAACTTACACATTAATATGGGTAGCCAAATACATCATCAGGATGTCATCAGAAAGATTTGTTCTCTGAATTTATAGATAGTAAAGCAACAGGTTAATTTGTTGACATTTTCTTTTAAGGAATATTTTGCTTTATTAAATTTATTTTTTAGTTTCAAATTCTCTCCATTCCCTCTCATACAAGGGGAGAAAAGAACATTATTATCCATAATATTAAAATACTAAGAAAGGTAGAAAATAAGGTATGAAGGAAGAAAAAAAGAAAAGGCAGGAAGAAAGAAAGGAAGGAAGGGAGGGAGGGAGGGAGGAAAGGAGGAAGGAAGGAAGGGAGAGAAGGAAGGAAGCAGATAGGGAAGGAGAGAGGAAAGGAAAAAAAGACAATATTCATTTATGGTATGTTTTCTTATGAAAAGGAATAGTAATGTTGATTCAATTACTGTTTCCAGAGTAAGAGGTAGAATATGTGTATGGATTATCTATAAATTTATATTTGGAGAAAACAGGAAATTTTACTATTTGCATTGGTTAACTATTATAAATTTTACATGACATTTGGGGCAAATCTGATGTCACCCAGATGTATAAAATATGACTGAGAGACTAGTTAGTTAAAGGGATATTTTAAACAGTTTAATAATAGTTCTGATGTAATAATAATGGTGTTAGGAATTATGTAATTAAATTTGAGAACTTGCCCAAGCAGGGTGAAGTTCTGCCTCAATATTATCATTCAAAAAATTTTAATAAAATTTGAGAAAGCATTGACTTATTTATCTGTCATGATATAGCTGATTCAATTTGTTTCTAATCCATTAAAGTCACAAATATTCAGAGGAACCATAATCTAGGCATACCTCTTCCTGTATTTGTACAAAAAATTCTTGGAACCCAAGTAGGAATTTACATTAATACATGTCAAATATCAGCTTATTATATTTAGCTTATCATAATAGCATTGTACCTTTTGGAATCTTAATACACTTAATTCACTTCCTAGATTCTTGATAATTGAAAAGCACATCATGCATGCCTTTAAGTCACTGATAAAATCATTTAAAAATACTGAGAAGAAAGATCTGTTCATTATATCAGCTTTTTATATATTGATATTAATCTGTGTCTAGTGATTTAATAACTTTAAAAACTCCTAAATGTGCTATCATCTCTCCCTCATTTCCTTATCTTGCTCATAAAGGTAGGTTAAGTTCCCACTGTCTTGCCTGTTAGAATTTAAAAACAAAATAACTTTGTCCTTATTTATACTTAGGATTTAAAAGAAGATACAATGCATTAATTAAGTTGAATGGTAAAGAAGGTACACCAAACTTGGAATCAGAACAATACTCAAAGCATGCTTCTTCTTTGTGCTATCTGGAAGAACTTAGACAAACAATCATCACTTTCTAAATCTATTCTCCTTTCTCTACATCTACCAAAATGAATAGGGTGGCTTCCATGATCTTTAATGTTTTGTTTTTAAAAAATTCAGAACCTATGAACTCACTCCAAATAAATATCAGTATTCAGCAGGTTTATGGACATTGAAATTTTTTCTTCTCTGTCCTTACTTCTACAATCAGTGTCACTACTGATATTATTTTTGTACCTAAAGGTAAAATTTGAAGGAAAAAATCTATAAAAACTCCTTCCAATTTTAGAATGGAAAGGCAGGCAAATAAGCAGGACCTTAGTCAAAACACAGATTAGCAACCATGGTCCCAGAGTTCTGACTCAGAAGACCAGAGACACAGCAGACAAGTTGTAAGGTCTCCAGCACAGTAAGTAAACTGCTAGCCCCTGAATACAGGATATACTAGGTATGACAATTCTGGACCAGCCTAATGTAGTAGACAATTCACCAATCCCAGAGGACCCAGACAGCATACTATTATCAGTGTTCAATGTTTTAAAAAAATGTGCAAGAAAAAGAAAACAAAAGATCCCTGACCATAGAAAACTAATATGGCAATAGAGAAGAACATCATAAACTCAAAAGAGAAAGTATTTCAGGGAAATGTGAAATGGTCTCAAGTTCAAAAAGCAATATTGCAAGATCTCAATTTTTTTTAATCAAGTAAGATAGATAGAAGAAAAATTGGGAAAAGAAAAGAATTATGCAAGAGAGATTCAAAAACTTAGAAAAGGACAAAAATTGGCTGAAGAAATTTTTTTCTTATATTAATATTTTTATTTTCTCAAATTATATATATAAAACAAATTGTTACATTTGTTTTTACAACTTAAATTTCCATATTCTCTCTCTATCTCTTCTCAGCCTCTCTCCCTATTAGAAGGCACATGTGGAGCAGAGTAAAGATGTTGGAGAGAACACACACATCTTTCTAAGCTCTCCCTTACCCTCAGACTACTTTTTTAATGAAAGGCCTCAGAATTAATGCTTGATTGTCAAAACCCATGAATACTGGGAGTACAACACATTACCAACAGAAGATAATCTCAAAATCTGCCAGAAAAGTTCTGTTTTTGCTCACAGCTGGGGACCACTAGAACAGGCACAGCTTCAGGCAAGTAGGAAGTGAGAGCAGGGGAAACAGCTCAAGCTTAGTAGACTAAGGGGATGTGGGGTGTGGTGTTCACCAGAGAAAAATTTGTGGGGAGAATTTTAACACAGTGTTGGCTACTTTGCTCTGGCAGCAAGCCACAGTGTAGATGCTAATCTTAGTGCAAATGCTGATCTCAGCACAGCCATTGCTCTCCCACTGCTGCTTCACCGCTAGTTCCTATTGTCTGTAGAAGAAGCTTGGTAACACCACACTGCTTCAAAAACAGAATACCACACTGCCTCAAAAGCACACTGCAATTTTTTCTTCCAAAATCAATAAAAAGGCAAAGTGGGCTCTATATAGATAGAGCTAAATAGCTTCTATACTGAGAGAGCAGACTTCAAACCTTGAAGAGACTAAAAGCAGATTATCTCCAGATGAAGCCCCAAATGGCAATATAACTTATGGGATCTTAGAAGAGAGCTAGAAGAAAAATGGTGAAAGGAAAGGAGAACCTTGCAAGAGGGTCTGGATAAGTCATGTTACTCATTAAAAGATAGAGAGGATAAAGAAATCAACTCCCTGAAAAACAGAATAGTGAACTGGAAAAAGAAAATAGCTCTCTAAAAATAAAATTGGTGAAATGGAAAAAAAAATTCCATAGAACAAAACAACTCATTTAAAAACTCAATTGGACTCAAAAAGAAATAAAAAAGTAAATGAAAATAAATCATTAAAAAAAAAAAAAAACGAATTGAACAAATGGAAATGAATGACTAGAAGAGACACCAAGAATCAATCAAGCAAAACCAAAAAAAAAAAAAAAAAAAAAAAAAAAAAAAAAAAAAAAAAAAAAAAAAAAAGAAAATATACAAAAATGTTAAATACCTACTTGCAAAAACAATAGACCTGAAAATTAGATCTAGGAGAGATAATCTAAGGATTATAGGAATTCCTGAAAATGATGATGAAAAAAGAGCCTACACACTATTTTTCAAGAAATCATCAAAGAGAACTGCCCAGATGTTATAGAAACAGAGGCTAAAATAGCCATTGAAAGAATTTATCAGTCACGTACTAAAAGGCATCCTAAAATCAAAGCTCCAAGAAATATTGTGGCTGAATTCCAGAACTAGTTGACCAAGGAGAAAATACTACAAGCAGCTAGAAAAAAAAATTCAAATACAGAGGAGCCACAATAAGGATTACTCAGTATCTAACAGTATCCATATTAAAGGATCAAAAGGCCTGGAATCTGATATTCCAAAAGGCTAAGTAACTTGGTATGCAGCCAAGAATAACTTACCCAGCCCAAATGAGCATATTGTTTCAGGTAAGAAGATGGACATTCAATGAAATAGGTGAATTGCATCTATTTTTGATTAAAAAAAAAAAAAAAAAAACTGGAACTAAACAAAAAGTTTGACATCCAAATATAGGACTCAAGAGAAACATAAAAAAAGTAAAAAGAAATCTTGGTAACTATATTTCTGTTATGAGTATATGTTAAGACTACATGTATAATATGGTTTTACTGTTATAAAAAAAACGATCTAGAGGTGTAAAGGAAATTGTACCAGAAAAAGGGAAAAGTGGAGGTACTACATCTCACATAAAGGCAAAGGAAGCCTATTATATCTGAGAGATAGAAGAGAGGGGGATGAACATAGTATGAATCTTATTCTCATCAGAATTGTCTCCAAGAAAAAAAATATTAGACATATTTGATTTACAAAGAAACTTCTCCCATCTCATTGAAAATTAGGACGGGAAAAGTGAAAAGGAAAGGAATAAGCTAAATAGAAGGGGATACAGTAATTTTAAGGGAAAGGTTTAAGAAAAGAGGAAGGACTCTAAGGTGGGGGAGGGATTCTAAAGAGGGAGCACCATGTGAGGCAAGTGGTGCTCACAAGTTTAATACTAGGGTGGGGTAAACTCTCCCATAAAGCAGAATGGAATTATGTCCAAATGTCTATCAAACTGTGCATACCTTTTGATCAAGTAGTGTCTCTACTGGGCTTATATTCCAAATTGGTCATAAAGGTGGGATAGGGGCCCACATATGCAAAAATGTTTGTAGCAGCTCTTTTTGTAATGACAAGGAACTGGAAAAGAAATAGAAGTCCAATAGATGGAGCGTTTGTGAATAAGTTATGGTATATAAATGCTATGGAACATTATTGTTCTATAAGAATGAGCAGCAAGATGATTTCAGAGAGCCCTAGAGAGGCTTACATAAACTAATGCTGAGTTAAGTGATTAGAACCAGGTAAACATTGTACACAACAGTAAGATTATATGATGATCAATTCTGATGGTCTTGGCTCTTTTCAACATTGAGATGGTTCAGGCCAGTTTCAATGGTCTTGTAATGAAGAGAACCATCTGCAAACAGGTAGAAGACTAGAGGGACTAAGTATGGTTCACAATATAATATTTCACTTTTTCTTGTTGTTTGATTGCTTTTTGTTTTCTTTCTCATTTTTTTCCTTTTTGATCTGATTTTTCTTTTGTAATATAATTGTCAAAATATTTATTGAGAAGTTACTCATGTTTAACATATAATAGGTTACTTGCCATCTTGGAATATGATGGTCCAAAAGGCAAAATAACTTGAATTACTATCAAGAATCAACTACACTGAAAAAAATGATGATAATTGTCAGGAGAAAAGTTAGGCAGTGAAAAAAATCAGGGACTTCCAAACCTTTCTGATGAAAAAAAGAGGGGCAAATTTGCTCTTCATACAAAAGAAGCATAAAAATGCAAATAGGAAAGGAAAAAAAAAAGATGTTCAATAGGCTCAAGCTGGAAAAATGATACTTGTACCTCTTAAAAACTCTATCTATTGAAGTAATAAATAAAACTAAAAGCTGGAAATATGGGAAAAATAAAATTGGTAAGCTTTTAATTAATTAGATTTTTTTTAAGAGAAGAAAACAAAATTACCAGCATGAAAAATGAAAAAAGGTAAATTCATCACCAATGAAGAGGAAATATTTGGGAACTATTTTACCCAACTGTATGCCAATAAATCTGAAAATCTAAGTAAAATGGATTAATATTTACAAAAATAAAAATTTCCCAGATTACCAAAAATAAAAAGTAATAAACTATTTTAATAAGAACTTTTAATTGTAGTAGGTTTGTTTATTTTTAATATAAATTGCTTTATAAATCATGTTGGGAGAGAAAAATCAGAGCAAAATGGAAAAACCATGGGAAAGACTAAAAAAAAAAAAAAAAAAACAGAAAAAAGAAGTGAACATAGTATGTCTTGATTTATATTCAGTCGCTTTTTTCTTATTGTTTGATTGCTTTTTGTTTTCTTTCTCATTTTTTTCCTTTTTGATCTGATTTTTCTTGTGTAAAATAATTGTCAAAATAGTTATTGAGGAGTTACTCATATTTAACATATAATAGGTTACTTGCCATCTAGAGGTTGGGATGGATGTGAGAGGAGAGAAAAAAATTGGAACACAAGATTTTGTAAGAGTGAATGTCAGAAATTATCTATGCATATATTTTGAAAATGAAAAGCTTTGATTAAAAAATTTGCTTTGTCAAATACCTACTGGGATAACTAGAAAATAATATGGCAGAATATAAGTATAGACCAATGACTCATACCCTATATCAAAATAAACTCAAAATAGGTCTATAATAGATATAAAGGGTTATATCAAAACCAAATTAGCAGAGTAAGAGTTTACCTGTCAGAATGGTGAGAAGGGAAAAAATTATGTCCAAACAAGGGAGAGAAAATATAATGAAATATAAAATAGACAATTCTGATTACATTAAATTAAAAAGTGTTTTTCCCTCAGAAGCACAATCAACAATACCTAAATTAGAGGAAAATTAGAAAGTCGGGAAACATTTTTATTGTCAGTATTTTCAATAAAGGCCTTATTTTGAATATAAGTAAGTGATTCAAATGTATAAGAATACAAGACATTCCTGCCTTGGTTTGTCTTTCATTCTAAAGAGAACTATGACATCAGGGTGGTCATAATATGACATATAAGTGAATTGGAATTAATTGAGGGAGGGATGTGCAAGGTCACGTATCTTACTTTCCCCTCCAGAGCCATATGGGTCCAGCTGTAAAATACAAATCCAAATGTGTCTGGTTGTAGTAGGAGACCTTTGCCTTTTGAACCTAAGGTCTTTAACAGGTCTCGGTTGGATTGAGGTCATACCAATAGAGTGATTAAAGCCAAGTGGCAATTGAGGTAATCAGTGGGTCCTTTCAATTAATAAAAAAGTCTACATAAGTAAATAAATCTGGGAGGAGAAAATTAAGATATTTATTATGTTTCTACTATATATAGATCAGGTACTATGCCTAAAGACAAAAACAAGTGCTCTGGAGCACCTTATGTTTTATTCATTCTCATTATAACTTAAATGATAAGTAATAGACAACTGTTGAAGTCATAGAATTTAACTCCCTTGTTAACATGAAAAGAGCATTTGCTCTGAAATTATAGGATCTGGGTTCAAAACTACTTCGATGATACTATTGCTTATGGGATAATCATTTATTCTTGCTGTATCTCAATTTCTTCAAATTTAAAATGGAGTTGTCAAAAAACAGCTTCTGATTTTCCTTTCCAGCTCTAGATCTACTATTCTATCCCATGTTCACAGAGTAAATAAGAGATGTCAGAATTTCAGGTTATGTCTTCCTGATTTCAATTCCAGCCCTTCTTCTCCTCTATTATGTGTGGCCAGATCACATGTCTATAACACTTTCAAATTCACAGTTTTCTTTTTAATCCTGTAAGTCACATAATGCATTTGTGTTGTTGTTATTCCTATTCTGTAAATAAATGATTTATGGCTCTGGGAATTTTAATAGATTGCCTAGCAAAGTATAGATGGCAAATTCCAAATTACGGCACATGAGTGGCTAGAATACTAGTCTCATAATGAGAAAATAATAGATTCACATGATACCTTCAAAACACAGGGAGTTGCCTAAAATAACAGATGTAGAAAGCATCAAAGGCAGGATTTGATTTAGATCCAGGATTCTTTCTACTCTACAATCCTATCTTCCCAGACCATTTTTCTCCATCTATCACCTTCAGATTTAGGTACAATTCCATTTGTTTTTCAACTCTTTCTTTCAATTTTAGTAATTCTATTTCTTCACGTTCTTCAGAATTAATCTGCTTTGTGTGGTTGTTTTATAAGGCCAACACAACCAAAGCACCTTTACAATTTTCTTGTGTTATTCCACATAGGACCTTTTCCTCCATTTATTCCTGCCTCACAATTTATTTTTTTCAGAAATTTGAAATAAAGGAAAAATGGCTATTTTTCTTCTAAAAGCAAATACTTGTAGGGAGTGGGTGGGTGGATTAATTTATTCCTTATATTTCCTACCTCCTTTCATAATTGTTTATATCCCTTGATAGCTGTTTTTCTTTAAATCCAGGACTCAAAATTCTATAATGGAAGTAATCTATGCAAATCACTATGTAAAATATTAGGTAATATAAAATACTTACCCCCCAAAAAAATAAATATAAAAAAAAGGAATGAAAAGTGAAGATTTTTTAAAAAAGTATTCATAGAAAACTGAGTGGGAAATTTAAAAAAATAGCCCAAATCATTACATTTTCATTAATATTTGTGAAATGCTCAATTCTAACAGGATTAGTTGAGAATTTAGTCTTCTTCAAAGGCTTAGCACATATAATGAGTGTAATCATACATTATAATTCATGTTAGGAAAGTCCTTGTTCATGGTAACAAATATTGTCTCTCTCTTTCTGTACATATATATATATATATATATATATATATATATATAGTGTGTGTGTGTGTGTATATGTATATATATGCATGTATGTATATATATATATATGTGTGTTTTAATCAGAAAAAAGGCATCTTGATAATTGATAGCATTTAAATTATAACATTACAATTCATTTTATAACAACACAATTGAAAATCTAGTACTTTTGGTCAATATTTTTAAAATTAATGCATTTATGTCTCCAATAAAAAAGCTGGGATGTAATTAGTATAAAGAATTCTTTTCAACAAATTAATTTGTAATTTTACAATTTAGTAGACAATTAGTAGACAAATTCTTCGGGAACATAGAGGTTAACTGGCTTGTTTACAGTCATACAGTCTAGTAAGTGTCAGAGACAGGATTTAAACGTAACTTTCATTTGATTCTAAACTCATAATTTTGTCAATTATTCTATATCACTTCTATAATGAATCAGAATTTTAAAAGGAAACATTCTTGAGAATTTAGTGGGAATTTTGGAAATTTTCACTCTGAACAATTTGGTTCTATTATACATAATTCATTATCTCCAAGTGATGTATATGAAGGAAGTCATAATGTTTTCCCACTTTCTTTTCATATTCTTTTTGTGATACAAATCTAGTAGTGATAGTGTTGGATTAAAGACTATTCATTAGTAATCTAAGTGGCATAATGCCAAATTGCATTTCTCTGGTCAATAATGATTTGGAATAAATATTTATTATACACTTGAATGACAGGTACTAGGTTAAGTTTAAAAATATTATGTCCTTTGATTCTCATAATAATCCTTGAAGATAGTTGTTATTACTATTTCCTTTTTTTTTTTTTTTTTTTTTTTTTTTCAGTTCAGGAAATGGAAGGAGATAGAGATTAAGTGACTTGCCCAGGGTCACATAGCTAATAAGTATTTGAGGTCATATAAAAAATCTTCCTGAATCCAGGACCCAATCTACTATTCCATATAACTTCCTTTAATATCATTGTAGGAGGAAAAGCACTCTTCTGGGCATCAGGAAAAAAGTCCCATCTCAGAGACTTGTTAGTAGTGTATTACTTCACATGACATAGCTTCTTTGATCCTCAGTTTACTCATCTATGAAACTGATATAGTAATTGCACCTAGATTCCAGAATTGTTGTGAGGGTCAAATGAATTCACACATACTTATAAACTTACAGATATATGTGTGTGTGTGTGTGTGTGTGTGTGTGTAAGCATTTATATGGATGTGTATTTATACCATATTTACATACATGACTTTTAAATATTGCAATATTACATATAACAAATGTCATTATTGTCATTATCTCCATGACTCATATGATGAAATTGAATCTCAGAGAACTAAAGTGATTTGTCAACAGTGACATAATTAACAAGATAGCAAAACAAAAATTGAATCAGATCTTCCTAATGTTAATTGCATCACTCTGTCCATAATATCATATAACCAAAAGCTACTTAATTTAATAAATGGTAATAGATTAATATGAAACAGAAAATATTTGAATCAGAAAGGTGTCATTAAATTGAGAATGGAAAAAATAGTGCCTATAATTATCAAACATTTAAAGCTTTTTCTATAAATGCAAATCAGATTTACTAAGTATCAGTTTCAGAAATAAATGTTAGATTTTCAATGTTTTGAATATAAATGAACTATATCACCTATATTATGTTTGTTTTTACACATATGTACATATGTATATTTTATAATATATTATATATCATGTAATATATATGTAATATATGTAATATATATTATATTTATTTATCTGTCTTTCTATAAACTTATTATACTAATTAATCCACCCTGAAAATAATTATGTTTATTTTAATTACAAACTTTAGAAATATAAATGTTTCTTTTCTTTAAATAGTGACATTTTGATTTTACAAAAGTTATATAAAACTTTTGAATATCCTGAGTTTTGATTATAGGTTTTTAAGAAAAACCACCCACTTCCCCCTGAGCAATTCATTCTTTTCCAATATTTATTTTTAAAGAAGCCTTTTTGCAAACACACACATATACATACACACACATATATATAATTGTCTGCAAATTATATAAATATATAATATTATTTGAAAATTATTTTCATAAAGAAATAGTAATATGTTCTTTTCCCTGCCACTAATACTTCTTTTTCTAACAATGGGTAGATTTTTAAGGAATCTCACAGTTTTCTTGTAAATGGAGAACAAGATCATTTCACTTTAAATTCTAATAAATTGGCTTTAAAAGACTTCTGGGATAGAAAGTGGCCCAAAAAGCAATTAGTGAACTTTTAATGAAGTTGTCTGATCTCTTTACACAATACTGACCTCTAGTGAATAAGAATGAAGGAATGAAAGGTGGATAATGTAATATGTCAATGGGGAGACTCTTGGGGGTATCAAAGATTGGAAGAAAGAGAAAAAAAAAAATAAAATCAACCAAAAACAACATACTGAGAATTTAGTTAAAATATCAGACTTCTCATCAAATTTTTGTGTTATAGTTTGTCAGTAGATCAAGAAAGGTATTTTTAGTTCTTTATCACTCAGAAATTATTCGAGTGACAAAAGAGTTCATCAAGTCCTCCAATAGAAAAGACTTAACAGCAAACAATGTAATGTAACTTAATGTATTGGGTAATTGTGTCAATCTGACTTATTTGATTCATTTATGATGCCTCTTGTTTCTCCCTTAAGGCCCTTTTCTGCTTCAACTAAGTTAGTTTGCCTGTACCATGTGTAGGAATCAATTGACAGTTGGTGGCAATGACTGGCTCTTTGTCTACAGTTGTTGTTTTCCATGGATAAAGGTTAAGAGAGCTGATCTAATTTAGGATGCACTATCATTCTCAATGCTTCTTTGTCTGTTTTCTAATTAGTTGCAATTTGTCAGCAGTTGTTAGTGATGAAGTTGATCTTTATCTCTGAAATGATTTCAAGTCTCAATAATGCCCAGCAATTGTTACTGATGGTGAAAAGGAAGGTGATACCTATCTCCACCATGCTTTTATATTATCATAATTGACCATTAAAGCTCAGAGGGAAGCAGTTTGAGTGGTACATGGCATATATCTATTGCCAAGTTTGTTTGTTTTTTCCTCAGTATCCTGAGATCTTTTCTTCAGATTTTTTTGGGAAGATGGTGGTAAGATGGTGGTGATGGTCTGCGTTTTAGTACATTTCACGTCTTTGCCTAACAAAATAACCACACTTAAATTCTCAATTGAATATTCAGACCAAATATGTCAATTTTTCTATTAGTTCTTTGCTTAACAATATTTTAACATCTTGGCACAATAGTCATACATTTCCAGAAGCTACTAACATTTTGTCTTTATAAATTTATTTGAATTACTGTCTTATAAATTTTCTGTTCTAGTTCATTATCCTCCTTCCAAATCAACAATGCATTCTTTTGCATTTGCTAACATTTTAAACTATTTTTATAGTGTGTCCATTAGGCAGAAAGGGAGATGGCGCTTTAGAGTCAAGAAGGACTGAGTTCAAAATCAACCTCAGGCACTTGTGACTCTGAACCCACACTGTGCATTAGTTCTCTTATCTGTAAAATAAGGGTATAATAGAATAATAATTAGTAATATGTTAGTTTCCATTTAAAAATTTTTTAAAACAATAAAAACTATTTTGAAAATGTTCCTCACTCATGACAGATTTTTTGTATTTCTGAAAATAATCCAATAAAAATCTAGGTGTGACTTTTTTAGAGATTCACATTGGGGGAAAATACTTCACAAGAAGTCAGGAGATTGATTTGTTAATTTCACTGGGCACCAAACCTATATTATTTGGAATAATTTTTAACCACATTGGACTTCAGTTTCTCCTCTGCAAATTTATAATTGAAATAGATGATCTTAATTAAATATCTTCTGGCTTTATTGTTTTTGTAATTCCTTGAAAGAATTGTTTTTTAACTCCCCTAATGGCACTGAGTCTTCCTACTGATAGTTAGGTGACCTGGTGGCCAGAATAGTTCTGATAATATACTCTTTTTTACTATCTTATGACTAGTCAATGAATGACCTCTACAATTATTGATCCATCCAGAATGTCTCAATTAAATATAGATTTAATACTATGTCAATTATATTACTAAGAAGATACTTTTAAAATGTAGAACATACAACAAAATTCATCTGGAGGAAGAAAATACAATGAACATCAAGAAAAATAATAAAAGCTGGAATTGAGGGGAAATATCAAATGAAGATGTCAAATTTTACTATAAAATTTTGATAATCCAAATTGTTTGGAACTAACTAAAATAGATTAGAAAAATGAGGTAAATGGCAAAGAATCAGGAATAAATGAATTTCAAAACAAGGTACATAATCTAGCAAACAAGTCTTTATTTGTCAAATGTTCCTGGAAAAAAAAAAACCTAGAAAGAAGTCTAACAGAAATCAGACTTAGACCAATATCTTATAATATATCTCATAATAAATTCAAAAATTTTATGTGAATATAATATTACATATATCATTTAAAATATAAATGAATATAAGCATATATGCACCAAGTGGTATAGCATCCAACTTCCTAAAGGAGAAGTTAAGAGAGTTGCAAGAAGAAACAGAACATCAATGAATTGGGCTTGCAACTAAAAAAACTAAAAAAAGACCAAATTAAAAACCCCAAATTAAATACTAAATTTGAAATTCTAAAATTAAAAGGAGAAATTAATAATATTGAAAGTAAAAAAACTATTGAACTAATTAATAAAACTAAGAGTTGGTACTATGAAAAAGCCAATAAAATAGATAAGCCTTTGGTAAATCTGATTAGAAAAAGGAGGGAGGAAAATGAAATTAGTAGTCTTAAAAATGAAAAAGGAGAACTTTCCACCAATGAAGAGGAAATTAGAGAAATAATAAGGAATTATTTTGCCCAACTTTATGCCAATAAATTTGAAAACCTAAGTGAAATGGATGACTACCTCCAAAAATATAGACTTCCCAGATTAACAGAGGAGGTAAATTGCTTGAATAGTCCCATTTCAGAAAAAGAAACAGAACAAGCTATTAATCAACTCCCTAAGAAAAAATCCCCAGGACCAGATGGATTTACATGTGAATTCTACCAAACATTTAAAGAACAATTGGCCCTGGCCCCCATGCTATATAAATTATTTGATAAAATAGGGAATGAAGGAGTCCTACCAAATTCCTTTTATGACACAGACATGGTTCTGATACCTAAACCAGGTAGATTGAAAACAGAGATAGAAAATTATACACCAATCTCGCTAATGAATATTGATGCTAAAATCTTAAATAAAATATTAGCAAAAAGACTATAGAAAATCATCCCCAGGATAATACACCACGATCAGTTAGGATTTATACCAGGAATGCAGGGCTGGTTTCAATTAGAAAAACTATCAGTATAATTGGCCATATTAATAATCAAATTAACAAAAACCATATGATCATCTCAATAGATGCAGAAAAAGCATTTGCCAATTATACTAATAGTTTTCCTAATATTGAACCAGCCCTGCATTCCTGGTATAAATCCTACTTGATCAAGGTGTAATATTCATTAGGGAGATTGGTATATAATTTTCTTTCTCTGTTTTCAACCTACATGGTTTAGGTATCAGTACCATGTCTGTGTCATAAAAGGAATTTGATAGGACTCCTTCATTCCTTATTTTTTCAAATGGTTTATATAGCATTTGGGCTAATTTTTCTTTATATGTTTGGTAGAATTCACAGGTAAATCCATCTGGTTCTGGGGATTTTTTTCTTAGGGAGTTGATAAATAGCTTGTTCTATTTCTTTTTCTAAAATGGGATTGTTTAATCAATTTACTTCATCCTCTGTTAATCTGGGAAGCCTATATTTTTGGAAGTAGTCATCCATTTCACTAAGGTTATCAAATTTCTTGGCATAAAGTTGGGCAAAGTAACCCCTTATTATTTCTTTAATTTCCTCTTCATTAGTGGAAAGTTCTCCCTTTTTATTTTTAAGGCTACTAATTTGATTTTTATCTCTCCTTTTTCTACTCAGATTTATCAAAGGTTTATTAATTTTATTGGTTTTTTTCATAAAACCAATTCTTAGTTTTATTTATTCAATAGGTTTTTTATTTTTAATATTATTAATTTCTCCTTTTAATTTTAGAATTTCAAGTTTAGTAATTGATTGTGGGTTTTTACTTTGGTCTTTTTCTAGCTTTTTAAGTTGCAAGCCCAGTTCATTTATCTTCTTATTCGCTATTTTATTCAAGTAAGCCTCTAGGGATATAAAACTTCCCCTTATTACCACTTTGGCTGCCTCCCACAAATTTTGGTATGATATCTCATCATTGTCATTATCTTGAATGAAAATAGTAATTGTGTCTATAATTTGCTGTTTCACTCAATCATTCTTTAAGATGAGATTTTTTTAGTTTCCAATTACTTTTGGTCTATTTATCCCTAACTTTTTGTTGAATGTAGTTTTTTTTTTTTTATTTTTTTTATTTTTTTTTTTTTTTTTGCATCATGATCTGAAAAGAAAGTATTTACTATTTCTACCTTCCTGCATTTAATTTTGAGGTCTTTATGTCCTAATATATGGCCAATTTTTGTGTAGGTTCCATGAACTGCTGAGAAGAAAGTATACCCCTTTCTGATACCATTCAGTTTTCTCCAAAGATCTATCATACTTAATTTTTCTAATATTCTATTTACCTCTTTAATTTCTTTTTTATTTGTTTTGTGGTTTGATTTGTCTAATTTTGAGAGTGCAAGATTGAGCTCTCCCACTATTATAGTTTTGCTGTCTATTTCTTCTTGCAACTTTCTTAACTTCTCCTTTCAGATGTTAGATGCTATACCACTTGGTTCATATATGTTTAATATTGATATAGCTTCATTGTGTATAGTACCTGTTAGCAAGATATAGTTTCCTTCTTTATCTCTTTTGCTTGATCTGAGATAAGGATGGCTACCCCTACTTTCTTGGATTCACCTGAAGCATAATAGATTCTGCTCTAGCCTTTTACCTTTACTCTGTATGTATCTCCCTATTTTAAATATGCTTCCTGTAAACAATATATTGTAGGGTTCTGGCTTTTGATCCAGCCTCCTATCTGCCTCTGCTTTATGGAAGAGTTCATCCCATTCACATTTATGGTTAAAATTACTAATTTTGTATTTCCTGCCATTCTAATATCCCCAGATTATGCTTTTCTTTTTCTTGCCCTCCTTACCACCTTCCCTAGTATTAAACTTATGGGTCCCACTTGCATCATGCAGCTCTCTCTCTCTTTAGGATCTCCCTCCTCCCTTTGAAACCCTTCCCCTTTCTTGTACCCTTCCCTTATTACTCTTTTTCCTTTTCCTTTTTGCTCTCCTCCTTTTTAATGAGGTGAGAGAAGATTCTCTGTAACACAAATATGTCAATTATTTCCTCTTTGAGCCAACTCTGAAGAGAGTAAGATTCACACAATGTTCCTCCCCCTCTCTAAGTTCCCTCAGATATGATAGATTTCCTTTGCCTTGTCATGGGATGTATTTTCCCTCTTTTTATCTCCCCTTTTCCCTTTTCTGACCCTATCCCCTTTCCATTTCTACTTCCCTTTTTATGTTATATAAGTAAAATCAAATTATACATGTGGTTTTTATGTATATCCACAACAAAAATATAGTTCTCAAGAATTCCTTTTACCTTTTTTTGCTTCTCTTGAGTCCTGTGGTTGGAGATCAATTTTTTTGTTTAAATCTGCTTTTTTCCCTTAAAAACAAATGGAATTCCCCTGTTTCATTAAGTGTCCATTTTCTTCCATGGAAAAAATGCTTAGCTTAGTTGGGTAGTTTATTCTTGACTGCAATCCAAGTTCTTTTGCCTTTCAGAATATCAGATTCCAGGCCCTTCGATCCTTTAATGTGCAGGCAGCCAGATCTTGAGTGGCCCCTATTTTGGCCCTTCAATATTTGAATTGTTTTTTCCTGGCTGCTTGTAATAGTTTTTCTTTAGTTTTATAGTTCTGAAATTTGGCCACAATATCCTTTGGAGTTTTTATTTTAGGGTCTTTTTCAGAAGGTGTTCAATGAATTGTTTCAACGCCTATTTTACCTTTTGGTTCTATTACTTCTGGGCTGTTCTGGTTGATGATTTCATGTAAAATAGTATCTAGACTCTTTTTTTCATCATAATTTTTGGGTAGTCCAATAATCCTCAGGTTATCTTTCCTAGATCTATTTCACAGGTCTGTTGTTTTTCTAAGTAAATATTTGACATTTTTTTCTAATCTCTCATTTTTTTAGTTTTGCTTGATTGATTCTTGATGTCTCAACAAATCAGTCATTTCTATTTATTCAGTTTTGATTTTTACTGAGTTATTTTCTTCATTAGCTTTTTTTTTAACTTCTTTTTCTATATGTCCAATTGAGTTTTAAATGAGATGTTTTGTTCTATGGAATGTTTTCCATTTCACTAACTTTTTTTTAATGAGTTATTTTCTTTTTGCAATTCACAATTCCTACTTTCTTGGGAATTCTTAACCTTTTCCAAATCATAATTTCCGTTTCCTGGCACCTCTTGGGAGCTTTTTACCTTTTCCAATTCACATTTCAGGAAGTTTTGCTTTCTTGCATAGCTTCTCTTTCCTTTCCCCATTTTTCTTCTAGTTCTCTTTTAAGGTGTTTAATAGTCTGTTCTAGGAGGGCCTTTTGTGTTGGGGGCCAACAATTGTCTAAAGTCTGTCTGCTCTTAGTCTCCTCAGGATTGAAAAGCTGCTCTCTTTCTGTATAGAAGTTATCAATTGTCATTTTGAATTTTTTACTCATTTTTTAAAGCCCATAGGGTCTGCCTTCAGGGCCAGGAGGTTACCAGCTTCCTCTGCAGAGCAGTGATAGTTGTATGGATAGGTAGTTTTCCTGCCAACCAACTGCAAAGAGTAGCGAGGTACAGGAGTGCTCTGGGAAAGAATTTCCCCCAGAAATAACTCAGGCCTGCAGGGCTAAGCTGGAAAAGTACCCTGCAAAAAACCCTTCTGTTCGAGTTAAGGACTGCCCTACGGCTAGAAGCTGGACAGTGTAAGTGTCACTACGCCAGGCCCAAACCTGCCATGGGGGTGTGGGTTTTAGTGGTTGAACAGTGAATAGTCCCACAGGGATTGGAAGTATCCCTGCCCAGGGAAGCACAATCAACTGTGAAAGTTTTATCTTCCCCGGCCAAGCCCATTAGAGGCTGCCCTGGGCCGTGCCCCCTTGCCGTGCAGATTTGTAACTGCCCTGAAAAAGCCCTGTACTGCAGGATGTGGCTGCAGGGCTGTGTTAAGGTCTGAGCTGAGTCACGTCCGGTTTTGGTTGGTTAAAACCATATTTTGTTAGGTTCTGGCGTTTTTTAGAGTACCCTCTCTCTTTGGCTTTAATTTCTCTGCCTGTTTACTGCTTTAAAGGCAGAGCATTTAGCCTATGGCAGAGTTGTCTCTAGTCACAGAGGTCATCCCCGCCCCTGGTCTGCTCTGGATGCTAGTCTCTCCCTGTCTGCACTGGTATGTTCCTGACCCCTCAGGAGAAATATTTCCTGATGATCTTCCAGGTTATCTTCGGCTGGTGAGTTGTTGTGCTTCTAAACTTCGTGGGTTTTACCAGTCAAGTGCTATTTTTGAAGCTGAATTTAATGTTGGTTGTGAGGGCATGAGAGGAGCTTAGAAAGCTGCATGTGCTTTCTCTATCATCTTGGCTCTGCCCCCGTGTATGTGTTTTAAAGAAGAGGAAGAGGGTGAATTTCACATAAATATATAACCAATAGAGCATTTCACATATATATGTAAACATACTGTATACATATATTCATATATGCAGGGGAGAAAGAGAGAAGAAGGGAGGGAGAGGTGCAGGGAAAGAGATATAGAGAGAAAGAAACAGAGACAGAGAAAGAGAAAAAGAGATGGGGCCAAATGATTTTACTGATGTCTGAACCTTCTGATGAACTCTTCATGGAAGTCCTGATTAATTTTTTATTAGTACTTTAAGATATTCTTCACTTCTAATTGAATATATATATATATTTATATATATATATATATATATATATATATATATATATATGGATATGTATCCATATCCATATATATAAATACATAATACTGTATTTAGAGGTTTCTTTTTATATTAAGGTAATAGGAAATGTATAGTGACCCAATTCATCTTTTAAAACTTTCCCCTTAGAAAATGTAGTGTGTATTTTTGATAATATTCCATGATCATATTGGAAAAGTGGCTTCCTGAAATGGCTTTCTATTTGAAGCTCATTTAGGGAAAGAATCCATCACCCTGACCACTTTTCTTCTCCATCATTTTGAGAAGAGCAGTAGGAGATTTCTGATTAATGTGTTGGAGACATGTGGAAACATACTTTAAGTCTTTGCTTTCTGAATGATCACAGGTTGACAGCTTTGTCTATGTTCAAAGTCCTGGATAGATTGCCAGGCAGCCTTCTCAGCTAGGGAAAGTCTTGCAAGAAATAACAGCAAAAGAAAAGTGAATTCATCATTTTGAGCTTGGGTTTTAATGTGCTTCAATAAATGTTTCCTCTGTTTTCAGGAAAGCTAAAATAAAGCTGATTAAGGAGTGACATTGTGCAAAGATTAAATCAGCCTTAAACTGATGAAGGTCAACATAAAGATCCTACAGAAAAGGAACAGCTTATGGTTTATTTTTAACAAAAATCCATTTGATAATGAAATCTACTAATCATAATATTTCTATGTCCTAGAATATCCTGGAATGACATTTTACTGTTCGACTAATTTTTATTTTACTATGTATGTTTTAGTATTGTATTCATTTGTAAAAGATATTATGAAATGTCAAAAGTAGAAAGTATATTTTAATAAAATAATCATTATCCCCTTTAAAATGTGCAAATTTAATAGGTTTTTAATGAATTGAATTAAACGCTCTCTGCCCCAATAATCTTGCCACTAATGCTGTGATATGTAATTCAAAAAGGATAAAATAAAATGCTAGATGAAATATGTGAATTAAGCCTTATTATGAAAATTTACTTGAAATGAAAAAAAATTCTAATATTATTGAGTGGATGTACAACAATACTATCATATTATATTAGGAATCCTAAAGATGGTAGATTATCAAACACTTTTCATTTTCAATAATATGCAGTAAATATATGTGATATAAAGTAATGCCATTAAATATTTAGAAAAAAATGATTCATTAATTTATGCAAGAAAATTTCTCACAGATTTTACTCAACAAATAATTATATTCTATGTAAAATGCATGTAAACAAACATTATTTTTCTCCTTAAACGCCTATCTAAAGACAAAAATTTATATTTTCCCAGTCAAACTTTTCAATATCTCCTTGAATATGTTCATAAATGTATAAAAATAGAAATTTTCCATTAAGATATTAGAAGGGGTCAGAAGATAGACTATTATCCCTAGAGTTCAAATTCCCTGACCACCTCTGATAGTTACTTATTTAATTTATATTAATATTCTTAACTCACCTGGGCCTCAGTTTCAACCTTTGTGAAATAAAAGGAGTGAATACAATGGAATTTCTGATCTTTTGTACCTTTAAGTTTATGATCTTATGATTTTTTTTTTAATTTTGGTCCATACCTATGACTATACTAGCTTAAATGATTCTTCTTCCTCTGATGCAGAGCAGTAGGTAATTTATCAGAATTTCATATTTCTCAGAGGATTTGGAGATAATAGGGGTATTGAGGTGACACTGTGGATAGAGTGTCAGGCAGACCTCACTTTCATCAGTTCAAATCTGACCTGAGATACTTAGTAGCTCTGTGTGACCTTGGTAAGTCACTTGACCATGCTTGCCTCAGTTTCCTCATCTTTAAAATGAACTGTAGAATGAAATGGCAAATTACTACAATATTTCCCCCCCCCAACATGCACACATACAGACACACAGACACACACACACACACAGAGACACACACCCACACACCCACACACACACACACACACAAAGCAAATGGAGTCATAGAGTTGAACATAATTTAAAAAAAAACAACTGAATAATAAAATGGAGATAGTATCCACTCTACCATCTAGATAGATAAGCTAATGAATATCCTGAAACCATCTTCTTTCTAAATGTTACAGAATTGTAGGAGAGACACATCAAGATAATTAATCAGATTAATTAACACTGTGAATGCAAAGAAAATTAAATGTCAGGATAGAATTAACAATAAACTTTGGGTAGAAAAACTCAGTTTCAGAATCAGTAGTCTGATAAGGAGAAAAGATAGAGTGAGTACCGCTAAATTTGGTGACATAAAAAAATCAAGTGAATTATGTTGAAGATAATTTGACAGAAAACCCTTCATTCATTGCTAACATCAGTGGCTACTCTCTTATGTTTTGCATTCCCAATTAACTAGAGAAAAACAAGGCACAGGTATATGTAATGTTTTGTTCATGGTTACAAAATATATCGTCTCTCTCTCTCTCTCTCTCTCTCTCTCTCTCTTTTTCTCTCTTCCTCTCTCCTTCTTTCTCTCTTTCTCTCTGTCTCTCTTTCTTTCCCTCTCTCCTTCCCTCTCTCTTTTGTAGAGTTCTCGTTTTCTTGTTTGGTTTTCTGGAGGTCTTGCAGCAGCCTTCCTTTCAGCAGATTAATCACCAGAAGAATAGCCAGGTGTTAAAGTCCAAATCCTTTATTATCTCCTTCACAATCTAATTTCCTTATCTGGAGCCAGACTAGCTTTCTTGGAGGCCTTCTGGAGTCTTGGTTTCAGTGGAGCAGCTAAGTAGGAGAGCCTGCCAACAAGGTGGTGTAAGATGGGAAGAATCTGTCTCTCCTTACTCTGAAAGCTTGAGCACCCACCTCCAGTCTGCTTGTCTTTTCTGGCGCTCACTCTGGCTGAATTTGTCAAAGGTTTATATGCTCTATTTTGTATTTTGAGTATAAATCAATCATTATATCACTAGGAACTATTATTTTTTGTAAGATTAAATCAATCACACTGAACTTAGAGAACTATTAAGTACCCTGCTAAACTAGATAACCATTGTATCATCAATTCCACTGAATTAGCACCTTGTAAGAACTCTTATTTTAAGTACAGAGTTCTGGACCATAACACTCTCTCTTTCCCTCTCTCTTTCTCTTTCCCTCTCTTTTTAAATGACATGATTATAAATGTAATATATCAGTGTTGTGATGTGAAACCAGATCTCTTCATGCTTGAATCAGATTTTCTCCTCCTCCTCTGGTATACATTGAAACACATCATCTAACCAATCATTACATGCTAAAAAAATGATAATGTAGAACTTCCAGTATCAAAAGTGTGGTCAGGTCAAGAAAATGATTAGGTATTTCTCCTAATAAAAATATCTTGTACCACAACCACATTATAGAACTTGTTGTGGAGAAGAGAATTTAATGACAGCTATTAAGCATCTTTTTTTTTTTAATTTAGAGCATAGAAATATACTTTTCTACATTCATAAAAATAGTGTAGACCATAAAATTCCCTATTCAAATGACATATATGTATTATTTTCAAATTACATATGAAAAATTGATTTGCCATGTACACATTAATATATACAGAAAATGTTGATATATGTTTAGATATAAAAATTCTAAATATTACTTTCAGAACTGGCCTAGTTATCTGTGCTTCCTTCTGAAGTTATTTTTATTCTTTCTGTGCACTAAAAAGTGCATGTCAATGATATCCTTTTAAACTTCAAAGATACCCTTTAAAATCAAGGATTAAAAAAAGGGAGAATCAAAAGTTTAATAGCAGGTATAATCAGCTATTTCTGACAGTAGATGGGAAACCAGATGTTATGCTTTTTAGTCTAAACAAAACAAAAACTTTTGTTGTGCCCTGAAAAATATCCCTCACAACCAAAAATGTCAACCCAAATATTCAATATCATCGAGATCCTTTGGAATACTGATTCTGTAAACCTTTGAATCAACCACTCCTTGCATCTTTGTATAATCCAAAATTATTATAAATATGTTTATGCCCTCAGCTAAGACAATATGAAAATGATGAACAACATAAGACAAAAGAGAAAGCCATCGGGTCATCTTGTATAGACTTCAGTCAAAACAAACCAGATCAAAATGAATGGATGCCCATCAATTGGAGAATGGTTGGGTAAATTGTGGTTTATGAATGTTATGGAATATTACTGTTCTGTAAGAAATGACCAGCAGGATGAATAAAGAGAGGCTTGGAGAGACTTACATGAACTGAGGCTAAGTGAAATGAGCAGAACCAGGAGATCATTATATACTTCAACAATGATACTGTATGAGGATGTATTCTGATGGAAGTGGATTCTTTGACAAAGAGACCTAATTCAGTTTCAATTGATCAATGATGGACAGAAGCAGCTACACCCAAAGAAAGAACACTGGGAAATGAATGTAAACTGTTTGCATTTTTGTTTTTCTTCCCAGGTTATTTTTACCTTCTGAATCCAATTCTCCCTGTGCAACAAGAAAACTGTTTGGTTCTGCACACATACATTGTATCTAGAATATACTACGACATATTCAACATATATAGGACTGCTTGCCATCTAGGGGAGGGGGCGGAGGGAGGAAGGGGAAAAATTGGAACAGAAGTGAGTGCAAGGGATAATGTTGTAAAAAATTACCCTGGCATGTGTTCTGTCAATAAAAATTTATTATAATAAATAAAAAAATAAAAAGGAAAAAAAACAAACAAACCAGGTCTCTTAATCAATATTCTGGAGTCTATCAGTCAATTACTTTCAAATCAAATTGAACTATTACTGCCTACAAATATTTTCTTATGCTATATCTGGTTATTATGAGGAATTGTTAAATGTTTTACTGAAATCCACATTTTTATATTCACAATATTCTCCTCATCTCCCTTATTTTTTTTAAGAAGGAAAAGAAATAAAAATGAGGGGAAAATAATAAAAGAGTTTTATAAACAAATAATTATATACTGTAAAGTATTTACTACCAAATGGTGAAATTTTGATGTTATTTTTGTTTTATATATTATTTATTTCTTATATCTGCCCCTATGTGAAATATACTGATTATAGTTATCTTACTAAAAATCCTTTGTAAAGTACATTATGAGGGTATTCAGGAAAATGTGGGAGAATGATGATGTATTAGGAACTTAAAGGTAAAAGTTCCCCTACAAAATCATAATGAAATTCTAAAAATTCACCAGATTAAAATCCAAAAATAAACAAAATAAGCTATCAACTTCTCTCCCTCAGTCTCAAGCTTAAAAACAAACTGCCAGGATGCCACTGTAACAAAATTAGAGCTTAGAAAACAGTTTCACATGACAAAGTACAAAAACTTATAACCAATACTAATCCTGAGACAGATGTCTAGCTAGATACATAAACAGAAATACATACATATATATATATATATATATATATATATATATATATAAATAAAACATAGAAAACCATATGTATATGCATATATCTATATATAGTGTGTCAGTGACAGGTTTTGCATCTCAATCTTCCTGTCTCCAAGTTTGACTCTTTATTTACTATATCTGATTTCCTTAATGTCTTGTTAATATTCAACATTATAAAAGAAATTATATCCATTTGAAATTTTGAAGTATTTCCAAAATAGCTACAACTAAGAAAATTTATTTAATGAGACAGGGGATTAAGATTGCTGAATAAGATCTAAAATCATAGAAATCCTAATTTAGACAAGATTGAAACCAAGCCAAGTCTTTTAATTTTTTTGTTTCTTATGTTATGGCTGGTGTACTTTAGAAGTCATAGCTACATTTGGGAAAGCAGATAAACCAAGAATGAGAAGATCAGTGTTAGGTTTGCTATGGCCATCTTAACAAATTATATCAATCATCTTATGTTCAATAAAAATTACTGCAAAATTTTACAACTGTGACACCACTTTGAATTGAACCACAATTGAATACAACTGATTGGTTGTCATAAATCATGCTATCTTTATCACAATGTATATTATTTGGTTCATTCATATCACAAAGCTTTGTGAGTTGACATTGAACTTGTATGGAGTCAGGAACATCAAGGTTTCAATGGCTCCTTGATACATCCAGGATAATATATAAAATGCTCTATTTTACTTTTTAATCACTTCATAACTTGATCCTTTCCTATCTTTTCTAGTATTTTTACTCCACTTTATTATCCTAAGATACTGAGCTCTTTGCTATCCCTGTAGAAGACAGTACATCATCTTATTCATTGTATTTCACTAGTGGTATTCTCTGTCTATAATGTTCTTTTTGCCTCTTTTTCCTGGCTTTCTTTGCTTCTTTTGCCAGAAGCCTTTCCCCTTCTATCTTGCATATATCTTGTTTATCAAAATTATTTGCATTTTGTCTCTTTTGTAAAGCTATAAGCTTCTTGGGAGGAGAGACCATTTTTATCTTTCATTTATATCACAAGTAATTTCATTGATTAAAAAAGTATCTACTACATCCCAGAATGTATACTAAGAGCTAAGATGTTAAGGGACAGGTCAGTTCTCCTAAAGCCTCCACAGCTGTGGATCACATGAACTTCGTTGTTATTTTTTTCTAGGTCATTAAAATAGTTTTTTGGGAGTCTAATTGATGTAGCGCTATACATAAATAGATTAGTTTAGGTAGTATTGTCATCTTTATTATAAGTCATCAGCATTCTTATATATTACTAACAAAATCCACCAGTTAGAGTGAAATTCCATTTAGAGTAACTACTGACAGTATAAAATATTTAGGAATCTATCTGCCAAGGGAAAATCAGAAACTATATGAGCAAAACTACAAAACTTTTTCCACATAAATAAAGTCAGATCTAAGTAATTGGAAAAATATTAAATGCTCTTGGATTGGGCAAGCAAATATAATAAAGATGAAAATACTACCTAAACAATATTTCTTATAATTTTGAATCAGCCCTGCATTCCTGGTATAAATCCTACTTGGTCATAGTGTATTATCCTGCTGATAAGTTGCTGTAATCATTTTACTAATATTTAATTTAATTTTTTTCCATCAATATCTATTAGGAAGATTTTTCTTCAATTTTTTTTCTCTATAGGCTCTTCCTGGTTTAGGTTCAGTCCTATATTTGTGTCATAGAAGGGAATTTGGCAGGACTGCTTCTTTACTTATTTTTTTCAAATATTTTGCATAGTATTGGAATTAATTGTTCTTTAAATGTTTGGTGGACTTCAGTTGTGAATTGATCAGGTCCTGGAGATTTTTTCTTGGGAAAGTCATTAATGGCTTCTTCATTTATTTTTCTAAACTGTAACAATTTCAATAATTTATTTTCTCTTTTGTTAATCTGAGCAATTCATATATATATATATACACATATATATATGTGTGTGTGTGTGTGTGTGTGTGTGTGTGTAAATATTCATCCATTTTGGTTAGATTGTCAGACTTGCTGCCATACAATTAAGCAAGACAGCTCCTAATTATTACTTTAATTTCTTTTTCATTGTTGGTTAAGTTCATTCTTTTCATTTGATTGATTTGATTGATTTTAATTTTGGTGTTTTTTTTTTCTTTCTTTCCTTTTGCCAATCAAATTAACCAAAGTTTTTATCTACTTTTAAAACAAATCTGACTATTGGTTTTATTCATTATTCCAATAGTTTTCTTAGTTTCATTTTATTAATCTCTCATTGGAGTATCAGAATTTCTAAATTTGACATTTAAATGGAGGGTTAATTTGTTCATTTTCTAGGTTTGTTGTTGTTGTTATTGTTGTTGTTGTTGTATGCCCAATTCATTGATTTCCTCTTTCTTTATTTTATTCATTGTAAGTATTAAGATATAAAATTTCCTGCAAGAACTGCTTTGGCTGCATCCCATAAGTTTTGGTATATTGTCTCATTATTGCAATTTTCTTGGATAAAATTATGGATTGTATCTGTGATTTGGTTGTTTGATCCACTCATTCCTTAAAAATTATATTGTTTAATTTACAATTGTTTTTTAGCCAATCTTTACCTGGCCCTTTATTGACTAGACTTTTTGATCTGAAAAGAAAGAATTTATTATTTGTTTTCCTGCATTTGATTGTGAAGTTTTTATGCCCTAATATAATAATATAATAACAATGTTTATATACTTGTCATGTAATACCAAGAAAAAGATTTATTCCTTTCTGGACCTATTCAATTTTATCCAGAGATAGATCATATGTAGTTTTTCAGGGATTCTATTAACTTCCTTACTTCCTTTCTTGTTAATTTTGTGGTTCTAATTGCTGATTTTGAGATGGAAAGGTTGAGGTCCCCCATTAGTATAGTTTTGCTGTCTATCTCTTTCTGTGACAGGTTTAATATCTTCTCTTGGAATTTGGTTACTCTACCACTTGGTGCGTAAACATTTAGTATAGTTATGACTTCAACATTTATTCAATGCTTTATCAAGATATACTTTTGTTTCTTATCTCTTTAATAAGATTTATTTTAACTTTTGCTTTTTCTGAGATCAGAATAGCTAACGCTGGTTTTTTGTTGTTGTTGTTGTTTTTGTTGTTACTTCAGCTGAAGCATAATAAATTTTGTTCCAACTATTTACCGTTACACTGTATGTGTGTTTCTGTTTTAAATGTGTCTTATAAACAACATATTTTGTTGGATTCTGTTTTTAATTCACTCTGCTCTTTACTTCCATTTTGTGAGAGAATTCATCCCATTCACATTCATTTTTATGATTACCAGCTCTGTTTCCTCTTTTCTCCTCTATATACACATTTGTTCTCTCTTTCCACCCTATTAATACTAGTGTATTTTTTTTACCCATCCATCCACTATCTTATCTCTTTCAACCTTCTTCCCTTCTTTTAGTGTTTCAACCCACTAATGTTTCCCCCCTAATGTTTCTGCCCTTCATTCTATCTTTTCCCTCCCTTTCTTTCCTCTTTCTCCTCCTACTTCATTATAGGGTTAGATAAGTTTCTATATTCAACTGAATGGTTAAGTTATTCTGACTTAGAACCAAAACTGATGAAATCAAGCTTTAGATAATTCTCATCCCCCTCCTTTTTTAAGCCACAATTGTATGTCTTTTGTATATCTTCATGTGAACTAATTATCCCATTATACCTCCCCTTTTCTTTTTTTCCAGAACAGCTCTTTACCTATCCCTTAATGACTTTTTCTTTGATGTCATCCTATAAGAGTTCATTCAAAACCATACCCTCCGATTATATTATGTTCCCCTCTGCCCCAGTGACTGATACAGTTCTTAGAGTACAGATACCATTTTTCCATCTCTGGATGTAAATAGTTTAACTTTTATTTGAATTCAGATAATTTATCTTTATTTTTAATATATATCTATATATATAAAATTAAAAAATAAATTCAAATAACATACATTCCCCTCCTATTTACATTTCTGTGTTTCTCTTGAGCCCTGTGTTTGTAGATTAATTTTTTTGTTTGTTTCTGGCTTTTTCAATAGAAATGATTGAAAGTCTCTCTTCACCTCTGCTTAAAGATGATGCTCATTCTCTCTGGATAGTTAATTCTTCATTGTAACTCTGGTCCTTTGTCTTCTAGAATGTGGTGTTACAGGCTCTCTGATCATTTATTGTAAAAGCTGCCAAATCCTGGACAATCCTAATTGTTACTCCTTCATATTTGAATTGTTTATGACTGGCATCTTGCAGTATTTTTTTCTTGAGATTGCTGTTCTGGAGTTTTGCAATAATGTTCTTTGGGCTTTTCCTTTTGGGATCCCTTTCTGAATGTGATTAATGGATTTTTTTTAATGATTATTCCTCATTCTGTTTCTAGAATATTAGGGCAGTTTTCATTGATGATCTTTTGAAGAAAACAGCTCTTTTTTTGGTCATGGCCTTTAAGTAGACCAATAAGTTTTAAATTATTTTTTCTGGATCTATTTTTCAGATCAGGTGTTTTTCCAATTAGATATTTCACAGTTTTCTCAAATTTTTTCATTCTTTTTTAGTTTGTTTGACTGATTTGTTCTGTCTCACAGAGTCATCAGTTTTCATTTGCCCTGTTCTAAGTTTTTAATGTGATTTTATTCAGTTACCTATTGTATATTTTTCCATTTGGTTAATTCTGCAGTTTAATGATTTGTTTTCTTCACTCAGTTGTTTTTCTTCCTTTTCCAAGCTGTTGATTCTCATGAGTATCTCTCATTTCCTTTCATAATTTTTTTCTTCTAACTCTTTTATTTGCCTTTTAATGTCTATTATAAGCTCTTCCACGAAGCCTCTTTCCACTTGGGATGAATTCATATCACTCTTTGAGATTTCTTCTGTGGAAATTTTGTCCTCATCTGAGTTGGTATTTTGTTTTGCCCTGTCACCACAGTAGCACAGTAGTTTTCTATGGTTAAGGTTCTTTTCTATTTCTTGCTTATTTACTTTTTCTTTTGGTATTTCTTTTTTTTTTTTTTTAAACTTTTATGACTGAGCTCTGCTCCTGTGGTAAAGAGGGTATTGTCCCAAGCTTCCTGTGCAACTCTGTGTGTTAACACTGAGCATAGGGGCCCCTTGTCTTTACAAGAGTAGCTTTGCCTGCTCTGTTTAGGAAACAGCTGGTTTCACAGAGTTGAGTTTGCCTCCTGATGTGGAACTGAAAGCTGCCCCACTGATTTGTTTTTCTACTGAACCAGGATTGAGAGTTTTAGTTGCTCATTTGCTGTGATTAAGACACTCTCACTGGTTTTTCCAGAGTCTATCAGAGCTGGGTTGTACACCCTTTTCACCACAGGAAGACTAACTTTTCTTGAAGTTTTTCTATTCTTTAGATAGAGAGTGTTTTCATTTGCTCAGACTGTTCAAAGACTTGGTTTCATCTGATTTTTGAGGGAAACTAATGCTCATTCTTTCTTTTTTTTTTTTTTTCTTTTCCTTTTTCTTTCTTTTTTTTTCTCCTGAGGCAATTGAGATTAAGTGACTTGCCCAGAATCACACAGTTAAGAAGTGTTAAGTGTCTGAGCAGAGATCTGAACTCAGGTCTTTCTAATTTGGGGACTGGTGCTCTATCCACTTATCTCTTTCAGCTGTGTCATATGTTCTCTGGCTTTGTCTTGGCAGATAGACTCCAAAATATTTTTTATTGTCTGCAGTTATTCTAAAAAGGATTTCTCTTTCTATTTAGGAGGATTACTTTTTATGATTATACCATATTTATAAGTATTCCATGATAGCTAGATATCTGGAGAATAGATGTTCAATCTAGTGCTACTATTGACTAGTATTTTCCTAAGTAGTTTAGTCTATGTAGGAGAGATGTTGCTATTACCACAAAAGTTTAGAAATCTTTTTTTTTTGAATCATTAATAGTAAGTATTATGGACAATGATAAATCTAGACTCTTCTTGACTAAACAACAAAGAAAAAATTAAACTAAAATCAAAGAACAGGTTTTAATGCTTAGCTAATGCAATCAAGAAGTCCCATATATAACAATCAATAGATCAAAAAAAAGGCCTGTAAACCTCTGTCGACATTATATTCCTCCAGATGCCAGACACAACATTTGGAGTTACAATTTGTACTAATTAATTGTCCAAATGCACATTTCAATTAAAAAAGATTTAAAGTAGGTTCAGCTCAAACTGAAAAGGTTGGGAGATTGAGAAAAGATGCATTTGTTCATTAAAGGCTTATTTTAATGTGAGATTATAACACAAAGACTTTTCACTTTGCTTTATTTAATAACATTCCTAAAGTTGAATAACTCTGAAAAAAAAACTTTCAAAATGCACACTGTATGCCATAAAAACATATTAAGGTAAATTATTATTTATCTGGGGTTGACTGTTTAATATACATCCTATTATTATTGCATAAGATTCATCCTTTGCAGGTGGTTTTCATTAAGTACAACTTACATGTTTTATTTAATATCTTTAAAAAAGGACATCCTGGTATGCACTCACTTTTTAATACAAACTCGTTCAAGCCATGATCAACCATTCATCTTTACTAATATGCTTGCCTGAGGAGGAAGTATGGTGAAGGTCATTAAAGGATCTTATGTATTATGTGGTAAATAAAAGCAGTTGTATAAAAAAAGGAATACTTTTAAGTACTTAGCTTCAATAAGGGGGAGGAGGGTATCGTTATCAGAGACATTATTTTTCTTATCAAAAGGCATCACATCAGTATTTCCAAAAAAGTCAGAACATCATTTAAGTCTTTATACATACATATACATATATACTCATATTTTATATCCTTAAAATGAAAATAAGAACATCCGTTGTTAAAAATAAGCCATGTGCATTATCTTTTTTTTCCTAAAGATCCTTCCAGCTTTAAATATCAGGACTGTGGTATGATTTTTAACTCCAGCATTTTCTCATAGGCTGCCACACTTTTATAAGGAAAGTCTGAGATTAGATATTTCCAGTATCATTCAGAAACTAAATCAGAGATTGTGCAAGAGTACATGCCTTTCTTCTAACCAAACAGGTTTAAAAAGCAATGTTTCTTCCTATTTCATCTAGGGATGGTAAACCCACTAAAGTACTTGCATATTAGGAATAGATTTAGCAAACAAATCAAAGGCAAAGGTTTCAAGGGCTGTATCTTTTTAGACTTAAGAAATAATATTGTTCCTAAACTAATCTATTTATTTATTTAGTGCTATACCAATCAGACTTCCAAGAAAATATTTTAATGATCTAGAAAAAATAACAACAAAATTCATATGGAATAATAAAAGGTCAAGAATCTCAAAAGAATTAATGAAAAAAAAATCAAATGAAGGTGGCCTAGCTGTACCTGATCTAAAACTATATTATAAAGCAGCAGTCACCAAACCATTTGGTATTGGCTAAGAAATACATTAGTTGATCAGTGGAACAGGTTAGGTTCACAAGACAGAATAGTCAACTATAGCAATTTAGTGTTTGACAAACCCAAAGATCCTCACTTTTGGGATAAGAATTCATTATTTGACAAAAACTGCTGGGATAGCTGAAAATTAGTATGGCAGAAATTAGGCATGGACCCACACTTAACACAGTATACCAAGATAAGATCAAAATGGGTCTATGATTTAGACATAAAGAACGAGATTATAAACAAATTGGAGGAACATAGGATAGTTCATCTCTCAGACTTGTGGAAGAAGAAGAAATTTGTGACTAAAGACGAACTAGAGACCATTATTGATCACAAAATAGAAAATTTTGATTACATCAAATTAAAAAGCTTCTGTACAAACAAAACTAACGTAAACAAGATTAGAAGGGAAGCAACAAACTGGGAAAACATCTTCACAGTTAAAGGTTCTGATAAAGGCCTCATTTCCAAAATATATAGAGAGCTGACTCTAATTTATAAGAAACCAAGCCATTCTCCAATTGATAAATGGTCAAAGGATATGAACAGACAATTTTCAGATGATGAAATTGAAATTATTACCACTCATATAAAAGAGTGTTCCAAATCATTATTAATCAGAGAAATGCAAATTAAGACAACTCTGAGATACCACTACACACCTGTCAGATTGGCTAAGATGACAGGAAAAAATAATGATGAGTGTTGGAGGGGATGTGGGAAAACTGGGACACTGATATATTGTTGGTGGAGCTGTGAACGAATCCAACCATTCTGGAGAGCAATCTGGAATTATGCCCAAAAAGTTATCAAACTGTGCATACCCTTTCTTCAAGCAGTGTTTCTACTGGGCTTATACCCCAAGGATATACTAAAGAAGGGAAAGGGACCAGTATGTGCCAAAATGTTTGTGGCAGCCCTGTTTGTAGTGGCTAGAAGCTGGAAACAGTGGATGCCCATCAATTGGAGAATGGTTGGGTAAATTGTGGTATATGAATGTTATGGAATATTATTGTTCTGTAAGAAATGACCAGCAAGATGAATACAGAGAAGCTTGGAGAGAATTACATTAACTGATGCTAAGTGAAATGAGCAGAACCAAGAGATCATTATATACGTCAACAACGATACTGTATGAAGATGTAATCTGATGGAAGTGGATTTCTTTGACAAAGAGACCTAATTCAGTTTCAATTGATCAATGATGGACAGAAGCAGCTACACCCAAAGAAAAAAACACTGGGAAATGAATGTAAACTGTTTGCATTTTTGTTTTTCTTCCCGGGTTATTTCTACCTTCTGAATCCAATTCTCCCTGTGCAACAAGAAAACTGTTTGGATCTGCACACATACATTGTATCTAGGATATACTAGGACATATTCAACATATATAGGACTGCTTGCCATCTAGGGAGGGTGGAAGGTGGGAGGGAAAAATCGGAACAGAAGTGAGTGCAAGGGATAATGTTGTAAAAAAAATTACCCTGGCATGGATTCTGTCAATAAAAAGTTACTATAATAAAAAAAAAAAGAAATAATATTGTTAACTTTTTTTTAAAGCATACTAATACAATAATATTGAGAATGATCTGTTATTTCATTAAAATGAAAATGTTCTGGTATGACAACTCTATTTTTTAGTGAAGCTACTTGAGAAGGTAATTAAGGTTTCCCAATTATAAATACTGAAGCAAGAAGAGAACTGAGGCTTTCTGATTCCAAGTCCATGTAATAGAATATTTGACTTGAAGTTAAAATCAGGAAGAATTGGGTTCAAATCCCATGAGATGCATGAGATCTAGTAATGCTCATTGAGACTCTTTTTTTATCTTAAAGTTCTTATGGGAATAATTGAAATGATGTTTCTCAGAGTTTCTGTGTGGATTAAATAAGAAAATATGTGAAAAGTATTTTGCAAAACCTGAAAAGTACAATAGAATTTATTTATCACATATATAAATATATACACATATAAGTACACACATATGTATATAATATATATGCATATAACATATACATATATAATGTAATATATATGCATATGTATGTTGTATAATATAATGCTTCTCTATTAAAATATATGAAAAGAAAATATTATAAACATAATTAGGGAAAATCTTCTGCAAATCAAAGTATAAATATTTTTATAAGAGGGTGTGATATTATAGACAGAATATTGGATCTCGAGTGAGAGGATCTGGGTTCACATACTACCTTTTATACCCTACATGATCTTGGATAATAATCTTTACTTTTCTTTGACTGTTTTCTTCATTCACAAAATGAAAGGCTTAATATTCTTTTTAAATTCTTTCCCAGTTATACATCAGTAATTAAAAAAAAACTTTACTTTTTTAAAAAATACATATTTCTTTATGAAACATGTTGGGAGAGAAAAATAAGAACAAAGGGGAAAAATTGTGGAAGAGAAGAAAATCAGAAAAAATACTTTGTTTATTTACATTCAATCTCCACAGTTGTTTTTCTGGATACAGATGGTATTTTCTATCCAAAGTTTATTGGTATTACCTTGGAGATCTGAACCAGTGAGAAGAAACAAGTCTTTAATAGATGATCATCATAAATTCTTGTTGTTACTGTGTACAATATATTCTTGGTTCTGTTTGTTTTCACTCAGCATTGGTTCTTGTAAATCTTTCCAGGTCTTTCTAAAATTAGCTAGTTCATCATTTTTATAAGAACAATATTCCATTAGCTTTACATACCACAATTTATTCAGCCATTTCCAAAATGATGAGTATCTACTCATTTTCCAATTCTTTGATACCACAAAAATAGCTGCTACAAACAGTTTTGCAAATGTGGGAACTTTTTCCTCCTTTATGATTTCTTTAGGATATAGACACAGCAATGGCACTGCTGGGTCAACAGGTATGCACAGTTTTATTCTCTCCATAAAGGTTGGATCATTTCCTACCATCACCAATGCATTATTGTCCCAGTTTTTCCACATCCCTGCCAACATTTATCATTATCATTTTCTGTCATCTTAGCCAATCTGATACGTGTGAGATCCTATTTCAGAGTTGTTTTACTTTGCATTTCTCTAACCAATAGTGGTTGGAAATCAGCTACTTTTTATAGATTATTATGGATTCTCATTCTCTGGGTGTTGTGAACCTGGGCAGTGAATTTTTATTTCTGTGATTTCAATAATGTAAATACTCACTCTTCTTTCAAAGCCTGCATCCCCTATGTGCCATGGTAGAAAGGCTTCAAGAATAATTAAACCCTACTAACTACATCTACATCCACCCACCTGCCCTCCTCCATTCCTGCCCTCCTCCACACAATCACATTACATCACATCATATCACTTACCACTTAGTGTTAAGCCTTAACTTGCTATACTACAGTGAATTTTCTAGGGTGATCCTTAATAAGGAGATGGGTAATCCATCAGCAAGTTTACAACAGAAGGCTTTTTAAGTTCCAGTTAGAATTCACAATCCATTAACTTTGTCCTTTAGAAGTCAGGTCTTTTTTTGTGCTATGAAATGTCATTCATATAAGCCTTAGGTGGGGAAAATTTAACTAACATGTCATTATTTTGAGCTCCTCTTATGAAATTTGAGTAATTTAATGAAATAAAATCTACTAACTTTCAGTTTTTTGGATCCTCTGGGTTCTTTATAGGACTTTCTGCTAACTGTTCCAACTCCCTAGATAAGAACTCATGTCTCCAAGGATGTTCCAGAATTCTAATTAGAATAAGCTAAGATGCTTTCAAGAGTTTAAAATGGAAGGCAAATTAAAAATTGATCCATGGAATAATTTTACACCTCTAACAGTGAGTGAAATGATTTCTTGGGTTTAAGTAGATAGTTTTTATCTACTTGTTTGGCATCATTCCTTTGTATACAGAATACTTGATTTCTTTAAGGCAGTAGGAGCCTCATAAATCTCTCTGAGAAGTTTTACTGGTGAACATTTCTACTACGAATAGCTCTGATATTACAGGCAATTAATTATACTTTCCAAATTTGTACCATAAATGATATTCTTGAGTAAAATCCCTGGAATTTCAATGTACTAATCTCTAGTTTCCCTGTTGTTGAAATTTTAATTCTGCTTCCTTTATACATTTCCCATAATGGCAATGTGAGGCAGTGAGAAAAAGTGATAGGAATTTTTTTTCTTTTAGAAAATAATAAAAAGTTTTCTTTCTTTCTTTTTAAAAGTTATACTCAGTTTTTATACAGTCAGCTAAATATCATCCATGACAATGAAGGAGAAGAGTGAACTCATGTGGCTGTTCTTACAGCAGACTTACTTCTATAATTATATTTTGGTTAGATTAATATTGTTTAGTTGAGCATAAAGCAAATAGGCCAATTTTTGCAGTCCTGGAGTAGATTGTGACTGGAGAAAGCAAACCAAAATGTTAATTTTTTCACATGGAATCCCTGCATGTATAAATGAGAATTCCCTGTAAGGTGTTCTAATACTATAATTCATTGTCAGATACATTACCATTTTGATGGAATATTTTACTTTCATACCATGTCTTTGTTCTATTTCAGAGAATGTCATTCTTGAGAAGCAACAGTGTAATGGATAGGAGTCTTTTCTTAGAATCTAACTTCTGCCTACTAAATGTACTGGCTATATGATTACAAGAACATAATTTAAAGAAATCATTTAAGCTCTCTGTATTAAGAAGAGACCAGTTGTCAGTCTTTGTGGAAGGAGATAATTTTTTTTATTAAAGCTTTTTATTTTCTCTTTTGCTGAGGCAGTCAGGGTTAAGTGACTTGCCCAGGGTCATACAGCTAGAAAATGTTTAGGGTTGGAGGCCAAATTTGAATTCAGATCCTCCTGACTTCAGGGCTTATTACTCTATCTACTATGCTACCTAGCTGTCGCAAAGATTTTTATTTTCAAAACATATGCATGGAAAATTTTTCAACATTGACCCTTGCAAAACCTTGTGTCCCAAATTTTCCCCTCCTTCCTCTCACCCCTACCCCTAAATGGCCAGTAATCCAACATGTTAAATTTGATAAAATATATGTTAAATACAATATATGTATACATATTCATACAAGTGTCTTGCTACACAATAAAAATTAGATCAAAAACATAAAAACATGAAAAGAAAGCAAAATACAAGCAAGCCTCAATCATCTCATTGTTGGAAAGAGTCAAGTCCATTAGAATTGATCATGGCATAATCTTGTTGTTCCTATGTACAATGATCTCCTGGTTCTGATCACTTCACTTAGCATCAGTTCATGTAAGTCTCTCCAGACCACTCTAAAATATTTTTGCTGATCATTTCTTATAGAACAATAACATGCCATAATATTCATAAACCATAACGTATTCAGCCATTCTCTAATTGATGAATATCCACTCAGTTTCCAGTTTCTTGCCACTACCACCAAAGACAGCCATAATCATTTTTGCACATATATGTCCCTTTCCCTACTTTAAGATCTCTTTGGGATATGAGCCAAAATCACTACTGTCTCAAAGGGTATGCATAGTTTGATAACTTTTTGAGCATAGTTCCAAACTGCTCTCCAGAATGGCTAGATCTCTTTACAATTCCACCAACAATGTATAAGGATCCCAGTTTTCCCACATCCCCTCCAATATTCATCATTATCTTTTCCTGTCATTTTAGCCATTTTGACAGTTGTGTACTGGTATCTCAGAGTTGTCTTAATTCGCATTTCTCTGATCAATAGTGATTTAGAGCATCTTTTCATATGACTAGAAAAGGTTTTAACTTCTTCATCTGAAAATTGTCTATTTATATCCTTTGACCATTCATTTGGAGAATGGCTTGTATTCTTATTAATTTTGGTCAGTTCTCTATATTTAAGAAATGAGACGTTTATCAGAACCCTTGAATGTAAAAATGTTTTCCCAATTTATTGATTTCCTTCTAATGCTGACTTCATTGTTTTTTTTTTTTTTTTTTTGTACAAAAAATTTTAATTTAGTATAATCAAAAGTATTTACTTGGTGTTCAGTAATGAGTTCCAATTCATCTCTGGTCACAAATTCCTTCCGTCTGTGGGAGAGAATTTTTAAAATGAGTGTTCCTTATAACTATGAAATCACTAATCTGAACCAAAACAAAACATTCAATGCTGTTGAAAAAATTCTAGTTAATATTTAAGATCCTATCAATTGAATAGTTTTAGTAATCATCTAGATATGAATATAAGTCATGTTTTCCCTTTACTTCACTTCAGTATTTTATTAAGAAACTAGGGAATTATAACCAAATATAACTGACTGAGGAAAGAAATGTTTAATTATAAAGATATTCACTAAATATTTTCCTCCTCTGTGGGTAATAGTGTGGACATTTTAATAAACTATTTTCTTTGTATGTTATGTATTTTTTTCTTGATGAGCAAGGTCATCTTTGCCCAGGAAGCTCAGTGAAATTCATATGTAGTTACAAGGTAATGAATTTGAGTGTTAAGTGTAATTATATATACTGTTATATATAATAAATAAATATATGCATACACATATATTTTCCAATTTGAGGCTAGATCTTCTATTTTATATTTTTAAAATATCAGTGGCAAAATACTGGCAATTACATCTGCTATTTTTAGGCAGTTTATAGAAAGATAAGTAAAAATGCAGATAGAATATGGTTCTTAGATTAAGAAGATGTGAGTTTTAATATTTCTGAAGATGTAACTTACTGCTTTATCTTAGGTAAACATTGTTCTATTAAAATTAAAAGAAATTATATTTTCCCTGTAATCTCTATATCAATTTGTAAAAAGAAAAAAAATTCTTATAAATTAAATAACCTCAATAGGTGGTTACAAAAATATGTTTCTTTTTATACTCTAAATCTCTCATGTCTCTATAATGAAGAGAAGATTAAGACTGGTCCTATACCATTTTCTTATTAATCCTTTTTACAGCTAATTGATTTTGTCCTGTAATTACTTTTGTCTCTAAACTTGATTTCCTGAATTCATTTGTCCTATAATTATTTAAGTTTAAACATCTAGTTCTATTGCTCAAGGAATTTTTGCTAACCTGGCAGAATGTGTGAGAAAACACGGGAATTTGTACCTGATTCCTTTACTTCATCAAGCTATCTTTCTGAGTAGATTCTGCATCATTGGAACCTACAAAGAGATTGAGCTGAACAATTTTTAGTTTAAGATAACTTGGAAGGACTTCAGGAAAAATTAGTCCCACTTAGGTGAAAAGAGAGTTTAATATAGCACAGATGCTGTCTAGGCAATCCAGTGGGAGACTCTTAGCCACAGCACATATCAGCAACTGAGACTGCTTTATTCTGGCTACCTGTGGAACTTCAAGTCTCAGTACAGAAAGCAAACTGCCAACTTTCAGAAACTAGACAACAACAGGCTGAACTAGGTTAGGCTATCCAAGCTCAGTAAATAAGTCACCAAACAACTGATACTTCTTTGCTTAGATCTAAATAATCCTGCCCATGTCATCCAGCACATGAAGCTTGGAACAGTGCCCTCTCTACTCCAGGAGCAGAGCACAATTTTAATAGCCACGAAATTGTTCAAAAAAGGAGCAAGAAACAAACAAACAAAAAAAGAACTTTGACAATAGAAAACTACTATAATGACAATAAAAATTAAAACTCCATCTCAGAAGAGGAGAAAAGGCTTATATGTGAAACCTCACAGGTAGATATAAATACTATAGTTTCAAACCCAAAAAGCATTAATGGAAGAGCTTAGGAAAAAAATAAAGGCAAATAAGAAATGCAGAAGAAAAATGAGGGGAAAATGAAATAGTCAACAGCTTTGGGGGAAAAAAGAACAAAAAAACTGACTGAAGAAAAGATTTCCTTAAAAAATACAATTGGCAAAAAACAAGCCAAAAAAAAAAATCCACGGAAGAAAAGTACTCCTTTAAACTCTTTTAAAAATAGAATTAGTCAAATGGAAAAGTAGGTCCAAAAGCTAATTAAAGAAAAGCATACCTTAAACATTAGAACTGGGCATATGGAAGCTAATAACCTTATAAAACATCAAGAATCAGTCCAATAAAATCAAAAGAAATTGAACAAAATATAAAATAATTTATTGGAATAACTAACCTGAAAAAAGAGATCTAGAAAAAATAATTTAATAAGTACTATGCTACTTGGAAGCCATGATCAAAAATCATCCTGGACAGCATCTTTCAAAAAATTTTCAAGGAAAACTGCCTTGATAACCTAGAAATAGAAGGTAAAATAGAAATTGAAACAATCAAGTGATCACATACTGAAAGAATAGTAAAATGAACATCCCGAGGAATATTGTAGGCAAATTCCAGAATAGTCAGATAAAGGAGAAAATATTGCAAGTAGTCAGAAAGAAACAATTCAAATATCAAGGGGACACAGTCAAATTCAAACAGGACTTAGTGGCTTCTATCTTAAAGGAACAGAGGGTTTAAAATATGATATTCCAGAAGACAAAGTATCTTGGGCTACAACAAATATCAATTATTGAGCAAAACTGAGCACAATCTTTCAGGAGAAAAGATTAATAGTCAATGTAATAGAAGACTTTCAATCATTTCAGAGGAAAAGATCAGAAGTGAACAGAAAATTCAATCTTCAAATGTCAATCTCGAGAGGAGCATAAAAATAAACAGGGATGGGAGAAAAAATTATTTATGGTTTAAAATGTTTTCTTCTTCACACAGGAAGATGATACTTAAAATTATTGGGAATTGCATCTTTATTGTGGTGTTTAGAAGGCATATATGTAGAGAAAGGATGTGGGTATAATTTGACTTTAATACAATTATATAAAAAAGAAATAAAGGATAAAAAATATTATACTGGGCAAAGAGGAAAGGGGGGATATTAAAAGATAAATTACTTTGCATGAACAGGTACAAAAGACCTATTACCAAAGAGGAAAAGAAGAGAGGGTGATGAGCATTCGTTGAACTTTTATCTCATAAGATTTAGCTCAAAGAGTGAATAGCATATATACTCAGTTGGGTATAGAAAGCTATGTTATCATATAGAGATTGTGATGAGAAAGAATTGAAAACTTAAAGGATGTCCATCAATTGGATAATGACAGAACAAACTGTGAAAAACTAATGTAAATGAATACACTTGTTCTGTAAACAAAGCTTCCACAAAACTCCAAAATTTCCATTTAATTTCTAATACTGAATCATGATTTAGTATATTGACCATAGTCATTTAAAACTGCAATGGAGAAAGATTATGTGGAAGGGATAAAGGCATAATTAAGATGACTTATTTTGTTTCTAATATTTTCATTCTATTTATTTACTTTAAAAGTATGTTCGTTTAACATAGCTTTAACAAATTTATTTCATTTATCTTTTTATTTAAAAAGATAGATCAGATGAACATGGCTCTCTTTAATAATGAGGTGATTCAAACCACTACCACTTGTTCAGTGAAGATAGCCATCTCCACCCAGAGAGAGAACTGAAGGAACAGATTGTGGAACACAACATTCTCACTCTTTGTGTTATTTGCTTGCATTTTTCCCCAGTTTTTTTTTCTTCCTTCTTGATCTGATTTTTTTCTTGTGCAGCAAGATAATTGCATAAATATGTATACATATATTGGATTTAACATGTATTTCAACATATTTAACATGTATCAGACTACCTGCCAGCTAGGAGAGGGGTGGGGGGAAGGAGGGGAAATTTTGGAACAAAAGGTTATGCAAGGGTCAATGCTGGAAAAATTATCCATGCGTATGCTTTGTAAGTAAAAAAGCTCTAATAAAAAAGATAGATCAGAGAAATGCCATTCTTTTTAAAATCATTTTATATTTGATTCTAAATTTAACCATTCATTCTAACTCCCATGAGAAAACATCATTAGCTGAAGCATAACTGACTGACTTATTCTAAAGAATAACTTTCAGAAAAGTTCATCTACCCTTCAGTTTTGTTTCTAAATATATTTGTAGTAGCTTGAAGAATATGAAGGAATATAGAAGTTACTTGAAAACTAGTAACACACAGTGTAAGTACATAACATTTGTCATTTGAATTGCAAAAATACCAGTGGCAAGTGGCTGAGAACATACTTTCACATAATTACTTATTTTATAGAGTTCCATGAAAATGAAATACATATATACATATGGTTATATATATGAATTTATGTATATATTATGTATGACTAAATATATATGTAGACATGTAATACATACGTATATGTACATAGTAAAATATAATTATCATAGATATCTATTTTCTTTGGATTTCTCAAGAATAGTTGTTTTAAGGGGGCAATTGGGATTAAAGAACAAGGAAGAGAGAGGTATACAATCATTTTGAACAACTAATGATCTAGTCAGGAATATTGTTTGAATAATTGCCAGTTTTTTAAAAAAGCTAAGACAAAAGAATAGCCCTGAAATGACTTGCAGGAGGCAAAAGTATATTGAATGGGTGTTTGAAAACATAAAGACACATTCAATATAGATGGAAGAGTCTGCCATATTAATAATATAAGCAAACCATATAAATCACTATTAATCTCTCGGTTTAGGCATGGTAAATAAATAAGAACACTACATAATCATTATAAATTTTCCTTAAAATGCCTTTTTTTTTAATAACTATAATGGGAAAAAGTAAATTTCACTAAATCCTTGGGTCAATGACCTTTGGATAAAACATAAATCATATGGTGATATCAAACGCTCTAGTAAATAATGAGGCTCAATGAAATCAAATGTATTTGCCTATATATGATTTCTTTTCTAATTATACATGATATTGTCTCAAGCACTAGTCTGTGGGAAAAGATCATCCTTTTCTTCTTTATTTCCTCCATCCCTCCCTCCTTTCTTCCTTTTTCCCCTTCCTTCCTTTCTTCTTCCCTCCCTCCCTCCATCCCTTTTCTTTTCTTTCTTTCTTTCATTCATTCTTTCTTTCTTTCATTATTGTATTGCTGAGAAGAACTAAGTATATTTTACAATGGATCATTGCAGTGTTGCTGTTACAACATTTGGTTCAATAGACAGCATGAATTAATATGTCTTTCCAGGTTTATTTTTTAACCCATTTATTCATTTTTTCTTTAAAATAGTATTACATTACATTTATATAATGTGATTTCTTTAGGCATTTCCCAACTGATGAGCATAGCTTCAATGTCCAATTCTTTTTCAGCACAAAAAGAATTGATATAAATTTTTTTTTCTATATCTAGGTTCTTTACCCATTTTTATAATCAATTTTGAATACAGACTTAGTAGTAGTACAGATGAATTATATACAGTGTCATAAGTCTTTGGGTATAGCTACAAATTGCTCAACAGAATAGGTGAATCAGTTCTGAATTTCACCAACAATGCAATACTGTTCCAATTTTCCTACATCTCCAACATTTGTTATTTTCCTTTTCTGTCATATTAGCCTGTCTGATGGGTTTTAGGTACTACTCTGGATTTTTTTTTTAATTTGTATCTCTTTGATCAATAGGGATTTAGATTTTTTCATATGATTATACATAACTTTGTTCTTTTTGTTTGGCAAATGTCATATTGTTTGATCATTTTTAATTGGGGAATGATGTTTTTTCTTATGTCTTATTTTGATTTTATTTTTTATTTTTTTTAAGGTTTTTTATTTATTTATTTTTAATAAATTTTTATTGACTTTCCATGCCAGGGTAATTTTTTACAACATTATCCCTTGCACTCACTTCTGTTCTGATTTTCCCCCTCCCTCCCTCCACCCTCTCCCCCAGATGGTAAGCAGTCCTTTACGTGTTAAATAGGTTACGGTAGATCTTGGATACAATATATGTGTGCAGAACTGAACAGTTCTCTTGTTGCTCAGGGAGAATAGGATTTAGAAGGTATAAATAACCTGGGAAGAAGAACAAAAATGCAAGTAGTTTACATTCATTTCCTAGTGTTCTTTCTTTGGGTGTAGCTGTTTCTGTCCATCCTTGATCAATTGAAACTAAGTTAGATCTTCTCTTTGTTGAAGAAATCCACTTCCATCAGAATACATCCTCATACAGTATTGTTGTTGAGGTATATAATGATCTCCTGGTTCTGCTCATTTACTGCAGCATCAGTTCATGTAAGTTCGCCAATCCTCTCTGTATTCATCCTGCTGGTCATTTCTTACAGAACAATAATATTCCATAATATTCATATACCACAATTTACTCAACCATTCTCCAATTGATGGGCATCCATTTATTTTCCAGCTTCTGGCCACTACAAACAGGGCTTCCACAAACATTTTGGCACATACAGGTCCCTTTCCCTTCTTTAGTATCTCCTTGGGGTATAAGCCCAGTAGAAACACTGCTGGATCAAAGGGTATGGACAGTTTGATAACTTCTTGGGCATAGTTACAAATTGCTCTCCAGAATGAATGGATGTGTTCACAATTCCACCAACAATGTATCAGTGTCCCTGTTTTCCCACATCCCCTCCAACATTCCATGTTATCTTTCCCTGGCATTCTGGCCAATCTGACAGGTGTGTAGTGGTATCTCAGAGTTGTCTTAATTTGCATTTCTCTGATCAATAGTGATTTGGAATACTCTTTCATATGAGTGGTAATAGTTTCAATTTCATCATCTAAAAATTGTCTGTTCATATCATTTGACCATTTATCAATTGGAGAATGGCTTGATTTCTTATAAATTAGAGTCAATTCTCTCTATATTTTGGAAATGAGTCCTTTATCAGAACCTTTGACTGTAAAAATGTTTTCCCAGTTTATTGTTTCCCTTCTAATCTTCCCTGCATTAGTTTTGTTTGTACAAAAACTTTTCAATTTGATATAATCAAAATTTCCTATTTTGTAGTCAATAGTGATCTCTAGTTTGTCTTTGGTCATAAATTCCTTCCTCTTTCCACAGGTCTGAGAGGTGAACTATCCTATGCTCTTCCAATTTATTTATGATCTCATTCTTTATGCCTAGATCATGAACCCATTTTGACCTTATCTTGGTGTACGGTGTTAAGTGTGGGTCAATGCCTAGTTTCTGCCATACTAATTTCCAATTTTCCCAGCAATTTTGTCAAATAATGCATTCTTATCCCAAAAACTGGGGTCTTTTGAATCTAACCTATTTCATTGATCAACTAGCCTATTTCTTAGCCAATACCAGATGGTTTTAGTAACCACTGCCTTATAATATAATTTTAGATCGGGTAGAGCTAGGCCACATTCATTTGATTTCTTTTTCATTAGTTCCCTTGAAATTCTTGACCTTTTGTTTTTCCATATGAACTTTGTTGTTATTTTTTCTAAGTCATCAAAATAGTTTTTGGGAAGTCTGATTGGTATAGTGCTAAATAAATAGATTAGTTTAGGTAGTATTGTCATCTTTATTATATTTGCTCGCCCAATCCAAGAGCATTTAATATTTTTCCAGGTAGTTAGATCAGACTTAATTTGTGTGGAAAGTGTTTTGTAGTTTTGCTCATAAAGTTTCTGATTTTCCCATGGCAGATAGATTCCTAAATATTTTATACTATCAGTAGTTACTTTAAATGGAATTTCTCTTTGTAACTGACTGTTGGATTTTGTTAGTGATATATAAGAATGCTGATGACTTATGAGGGTTTATTTTATAACCAGCAACTTTGCTAAAGTTGCGGACTTTTTTTTTTTAATAGTAACTTTTTATTGACAGAACCCATGCCAGGGTAATATTTTACAACATTATCCCTTGCACTCACTTCTGTTCTGATTTTTCCCTCCCACCCTCCACCCCCTCCTCTAGATGGCAAGCAATGCTATATATGTTGAATATGTTGTAGTATATCCTAGATACAATGTATCTGTGCAGATCCAAACAGTTTTCTTGTTGCACAGGGAAAATTGGATTCAGAAGGTAAAAATAACCTGGGAAGAAAAACAAAAATGCAAACAGTTTACATTCATTTCCCAGTGTTTTTTCTTTGGGTGTAGCTGCTTCTGTACTTCATTGATCAATTTAAACTGAATTAGGTCTCTTTGTCAAAAAAATCCACTTCCATCAGATTACATCTTCATACAGTATCATTGTTGACGTATATAATGATCTCTTGGTTCTGCTCATTTCACTTAGCATCAGTTCATGTAATTCTCTCCATGCCTCTCTGTATTCATCCTGCTGGTCATTTCTTACAGAACAATATTCCGTAACAATCATATACCACAATTTACCCAACCATTCTCCAACTGATGGACATCCATTCATTTTCCAGTTTCTAGCCACTAAAAACAGGGCTGCCACAAACATTTTGGCACATACTGGTCCTTTTTCCTTCTTTAGTATCTCTTTGGGGTATAAGCCCAGTAGAAACACTGCTGGATCAAAGGGTATGCACAGTTTGATAACTTTTTGGGCATAATGCCAGATTACTCTCCAGAATGGTTGGATTCGTTCACAACTCCACCAACAATGTATCAATTCCCAGTTTTCCTACATCCCCTCCAACACTCATCATTATTTTTTCCTGTCATCTTAGCCAATCTGACAGGTGTGTAGTGGTATCTCAGAGTTGTCTTAATTTGCATTTCTCTGATTAAAATGATTTGGAACACTTTCATATGAGTGGTAATAATTTCAATTTCATCATCTGAAATTTGTCTGTTCATATCCCTTGACCATTTATCAATTGGAGAATGGCTTGGTTTCTTATAAATTAGAGTCAGTTCTCTATATATTTTGAAAATGAGGCCTTTATCAGAACCTTTAACTGTGAAGATGTTTTCCAATTTTATTGCTTCCCTTCTAATCTTGTTTGCATTAGTTTTGTTTGTACAGAAGTTTTTTAATTTGATGTAATCAAAATTTTCTATTTTTTGATCAATAATGGTCTCTAGTTTGTCTTTAGTCACAAATTTCTTCTTCTTCCACAAGTCTGAGAGATAAACTATCCTATGTTCCTCCAATTTATTTATTATCTCATTCTGTTGTAGACTATTTTTACTAACTTTTTAGTAGAATCTTTGGGATTCTCTAAGTATACCATCATATCATCAGCAAAGAGTGATAATTTGGTTTCCTCATTGCCTATTCTTATTCCTTCAATCTCTTTCTCAGCTCTTATTGCCAAAGCTAGCATTTCTAATACAATATTAAATATTAATGGTGATAGTGGGCTACCTTGTTTCACTCCTGATCTTATTGGAAATAGTTGCAGTTTGTCCCCATTATGTAGGATGCTTACTGCTGGTTTTAAATAAATGCTACTGATTATTTTAAGAAAAAGTCCATTTATTCCTATATTCTCAAGTGTTTTTAATAGGAATGGATGTTGGATTTTATCAAATGCTTTTTCTGCATCTATTGAGACAATCATATGTTTTTTGTTAATTTGGTTATTAATATGGCCAATTATGCTGATAGTTTTCCTAATATTGAACCAGCCCTGCATTCCTGGTATAAATCCTACTTGATCATGGTGAATTATCCTGGGTATCATTTTCTGTAGTCTTTTTGCTAATATTTTATTTAAGATTTTAGCATCAATATTCATTAGGGAGATTGGTCTATAATTTTCTTTCTCTGTTTTCAGTCTACCTGGTTTAGGTATCAGTACCATGTCTGTGTCATAAAAGGAATTTGGTAGGGGTTCCCTACCTTCATTCCCTATTTTTTTCAAACAATTTATAAAGCATTGGGACTAATTGTTCTTTGAATGTTTGGTAGAATTCACATGTAAATCCATCTGGTCCTGGGGATTTTTTTTTAGGGGGCTGATTAATAGCTTGTTCTATTTCTTTTTCTGAAATGGGAGTATTTAAGCAATTTACTTCCTCCTCTGATAATCTGGGAAGCCTATATTTTTGGAGGTAGTCATCCATTTCATTTAGTTTATCAAATTTATTGGCATAAAATTGGGCAAAGTAACCCCTTATTATTTCTCTAATTTCCTCTTTCCACCCTGTCCCTAATAGTGTTTTTTGTTTTGTTTTGTTTTGTTTTGTTTTATCTACCCCACCCACTACTTTATCTATTATTAAGCCTCCACCTTTCTCTTATCATTTTTCCTAGTGTTTCCTAGACTGATCCTCCCTTGTCTTTCCTCTTTCTCTTCCTATTTATTTATAGGATTAGATAAATTTCTATAATCACCTGAATAATTACATTATTCTCTCTTAGAGCCAAAACTCAATGATTAGTTGATGACATGAGTCTTTAGACAATACTCATTACCCTTCTTTTCCTCAATTTTAAATAGGTATTTTGTACCCCTTCAGCAGACTTTTTTTCAATTCCTTAGTTTATTTTTCTTTGATATCATCACATCAATGTCCATTTACAGCCTTACATTCCTTCCATATGGGATCCCCATCTATGTGTCCCAGTAACAGTTGTCAATAGTTACAATATCATTTTCCCATCTAAGAATGTAAACAGTTCAATCTTTATATAATATATATATATATATATATATATTATAAGTTTAGCTTTCTGTTTCTCTTAAGTCCTGTGTTTTTAGTTTAAATTTTCTTTTTAGTTCTGTTTTTTTTTCTAATAGAAATAATTAAAAGTCTCTTACATCATTTAAGATCTATTACCTCCACTGAAAGATGATGCTGAGTCTTTCTGGGTTGTTAATTATTGGTTGTAACTTCCGGTTCTTTGCTTTTCAGAATATGGTATTCCAGATCCCCCAATCTTTTATTATTGAATGTGTATATCCTGGATAATGCTGATTGTTGCTCCTTGATATTTGAATTGTTGTTGTCTGGCAGATTGCAATATTTTTTCCCCTTTAGATTGTAGTTCTGGAATTTTGCAACAATGTCCCTTGAAGTTTTCCTTGTGGTATCTCTTACCGAAGGTGATTAATGGATTATTTCATTGAACATTTCCCCCTCTTTTTTCTATAATGTTAGGGTAGTTTTCATTGATGATCTTTTGATGAATTCTATGCAGGTTCATTTTTTGTCAAGATCTTCAGATAGGCCAATAATTTTTAAATTGTACTTTCTGGATCTATTTTCTAAGTCAGCTATTTTCCTAATCAGTTATTTCACATTTTCTTCCCCTTTTTTCATTCTTTTAAGTGTGTTTGACTTAGTCTTGCTGTCTCAGAGTAATTAGCTTCCATCTGTCCCATTCTAATTTTTAATATGTGATCTTCTTCAGATAGCTTTTGTATCTCTTTTTCTATTTGTCATTTCTACTTTTGAAGATATTGTGCTCTTCAGTGGATTTTTTTTTTTTTTGGTATTTGGCCAATTTTATTTAAAGGAATTGTTTTCTTCAGTCATTTTCCAAGCTATTGCCTTTCTCTTGCATACCTCTCATTTCTTTTCTCATTTTTTCTTCTATCTTTATTATTTGTCTTCTAAAGCTTTTTATAAGTACTTCCAAGAAGTTTATTTCAATATGAGATCAATTCATATCACTCATTGAGATTTCCTCTGAGGGCATTCTGTCTTCATCTGACTTTGCATTTTGGTCTTCCTTGTCAAGATAGTAGCTTTCTATTGTCCAGGTTCTTTTCTGTTTCTAGCTCATTTTCTTTCCTTTTTTTTTTTTTTTTTTGGTACATTTTTTTAAAAATTTTTATTGTTGAGCTCTTTTCTTGGGGTAAAGGGGGCACTGTTCTAACCTTCCTGTGCAGTTCTAAGTCTTGGTCTTTGATAACAGGGGCCCCTTGTGTTTGAAAGCGGTAGCTTTGCCTGCTCTTTTCAGGAAATAGCCTGGTTTCCCAGAGTTTGCCTTCTGAGCTGGGACTGGTAGCTGCCCAATGATCTGCTCCTCAATTGATCCAGGACTGAGGGACTCAGTGACTTATTTTCTGTGGTGAAGAACATCTCACAGTTTTCCCAGAGTCTCTCTGAGTTTGGCTGAATGCCTTTTTCACCCCAGTGAGACTGACTTCTTGAAGTTTTTCCAATCTATCTTGAGCTGGAGAGTAGTTTCATTTCATCATACTCTATTCAGAGGCTTGGTTTCATGTGATTTTTGAGGGAAACTGGAAGAGCACAAGCAGCTTCCTAGCTTTATTCTGCCATCTTGGCTTCATCCCTGGAAGTAGCTTCTCATTGTTCACATCAACTGTAATTCTTATTATCATATTTTCAGAAGCAAATTACCAGGCAGTTTAGTCAATTGTGTCATGTAATATCTGAATGTACTGTGATGGAGAAAATTGAAAAAGTGATAAAATTATCAAATACACACAAACACATTCTTCATAGTGAATAATCACCATTACAGGATCTTGATTGTGTCAACAACATCACATTAAATATAACGGATATAGAAACAATGCAGAGTTATGCTAAAAGAACTAATTTGAATGTTCAATTTTAGAGCTTCATCACAGGAAAATAATGCTTAAGAGGTCTATGATTTCATTTATTTCTACTTCCCCCTCCTTTATGGTATTTAAGAGTTGCAAGATCAGATTTGAGAAGTCATATTGTCAGACTGCCAGCCTATACATCAGGTTTTCTGAATGTATATAGGTTTCTCATTTGATAAATAGATACACAGTGAAATGTGAATGAGAAAATGCCTAGATTTGACTTACCAGAATTTCTGCTCCATGGGTACAAGCTTTGAGAATTCACAATTAATAACTTGTAAATAAAAAGCTAAAATAAAAAAAAAAATCAGGATTATTTCCTTATCAAGTAATAGATATGGATATAAAATGTTTGAAATATCATGTCCATATGTAACTTTACTAATAATATCCCTATTATTTAATTATGAATAAAATATCATAATTTTCCCTAATAAAATGCTATAGTATAATTTTCTAATAAAATAGTAGTCTGTTGTCTCATTGAAGCATAGTTCATAAAATCATAGATTTAAAGATGGGAGGAATCTTAGCTAATGCAATTATTTAATTTTCCAAATTTGGATGCTTGGACTATGGACATACTGAATTCCACATGTCCAAAATTAAGCTCATTATCTTTTAATCCATTGACTCCCCAACTTCTGAAATCCCTTTTTAGTATTGAATGTAACATCATCATCCTAGTCATTTAGGATACAACCTACTCTTTACACCTTACTCTCTTAACCCTTGATAATTTTCAATATATTACCAAATCCTGTAAAATCAGCATTCATAACATCTCTCATATATGCCCATTTTAATTATTGCCATTGCTACTACTACCCTGGTGCAAATCCTTATCACTTCTTTATGGACAATCACAAATACCTTTTAGATTGTCTCTGTGTTGCATGTTTTGTTTTGTTTTGTTTTCCCCATTATAAAGGAAAAACTATCTTTCCCTTAATGGTGAAATTGATTCTTTCCAAAATTCAGCATGACTATGTCACTCCCCTATTCAAACAACTCCAGTGAATCACCATCACTTCTAGTCAATAAAAACAAAATATAAATTCTTTCTTTGGTTTTAAACTTCTTTATAACTTTACCACTCCTATATTTCCAGCTTTCTTATCCTTTACTCATCCTGGAATTTTCTGCAATCCCATGGGAATAGTCTCCTTATTTTTCTTCCACAACATACTCCATTCCCAACTTTCATGGTTATTTTTTTGGCTATCTCACATCCCCAAATTTTCTCCCCTCTCATCTCTGCTTATGAACTTCCTGACTTCCTTAAATCTCAATTTGCAAGAAGCCTTTATCAGACTTTTAAAATTTTAGTTCCTTCCTTTGGAAATTATCTTTAACTTCTCTTGTTTAAATATTTGTATGTAATCACTTTTATGTTGTTTCCCCCATTAGACCATGACTGTATTGAAAACAGACTTTCTTTTGCCTTTCTTTGTATCCCCAGCACTTACCTTTCTTTATACGTGACAAAAATTTTCAGAAACAGAAATGAAAACTTAGAAATATAATTTTCACTAGCCAGATGGTAAGGACTCTCAGATAATTGGAATTAATAGATATCTGATTTGTAGAACATTTAATTAGTGGAGGGAAAAAAAAAACTTCTCTAAAATTGAATTGTAAAACAAAATTTTCAAATTTATATGATTTGAACAACCACAAAAGCTTCACTATTGATCTATTTAATGCAATTTAAGCCTATGGATGTCTAAAGTAAGATTTCTATGAAGTTTCTGAGACCACAAATGTCATTTGTGATGCAATTAGAGATACTACTATATGGTATATCACTGTGCCAATAGGAATTTATTGAATGGGATAAGTATATCTAATTTGTGTAAAGGATGGCTGGTTTACCACATAGTCCTAAGAATCTACTTACTGATATAATCAAACAGGAACCAAACTTGTTCTTTTTTATTATTCAGACAACCAAGCATCAATTTCTATTACCTCTTGCTTTCCTTGTTTCCTATGCATTATTTATTATGAGTTTTTTTATTTCTTCAGTTCTAGTGTTATTGATTTTAGACTAGGTAAATATAAATTCTTTTGTCATGGAGATGACCTTAACTTCCCAAAGGCTATGTCCATGACTGGTAAGCTCTGTCAGGTCCTATTAAGCTACAACTACAAGTTCAATAAAGGCTTCCTTTTTCCTTCTGTAAAAAGATCACCTTTGATAAATTTTAGTGAGGGTCACTACCAAAAGGTTGGCTCTTAACATAATAAATATTTTCCTGGTCACAGAAGTTGGTAAAATGGTTTTTGCTATGAATTTCATGATTTAGAAGTTTCATTGATATAGAACTTATTACAGAAAATATATGATGGTTCTTTTGAAGTCTTAAAGTTGAAGTAAATTGAATATGTTTAAATACGGACCATATTAAAGAGCTATGTACATTAGGCATTTGAAATGATGTCTTTTTCTTAAATGTATATTATAATAAATCTAGAGCTGGAAGGAACCTTAGCTTAGAATTGATTCAGTTCAAGCCCCTAATTTTATATATGGAGAAACTGAAAGAGACAGAGATTGATTTTCCAAAGGTCACACATAGTAAGTGGCAGGGGTAGATTTTGAACCATGGCTCAAACCATCCAAATCTATGTGATGCAAATATATACAAAATATATAAAGACTATATAGTTTGCCTATGTGCCAATCAATCTTCTCTATAAAGGGAATTGAATTCATATTATGTGTAACACTCTCTATTAAAAATATAATGAATAAAAATGAATACTTCTAAAATCATTTAGCTGTAGTAACTTCCTGTGCTACTGTGGGATTAACAGGGATTTAATTAGTATATAAATATGAATGTAAAACAATAGAAACATTTTTAGAAACTATTTCTCTAATAAATATTCTCTTACCATTTTTTTCCTAGCAAAATTAGAGAAGAACACTTTCCCTTTCATATCTTTTCATTTAATTTATGGGTGAAACCCTCACAAGTCTTAAGTACTCATACTACATATTTTAAACCATTATATTGGCCTTGATTGAAATTTTGACTTTCTCTATAGAGTGCCAAATACTGTCTGTTCACTTGACCTCTCTATAGTACCATTAGTGGCCATCTGAATGAATTAATATATTTTGGAATATCCAATACATGGATATTGCAAAATATCATAATATATACATATTAGCATAATACAATAAAATATATTATATATACATATTTTAAAAATGGATATATATGTATAACACAAATATATTTTTGTGTATATATATATCTGTGTGTGTGTTTGTGTGTATAGTGTATGTGTATACATATACTCACATTCCTAAACATCTATCTTTCTAGTATTCCTTAATTAATTGTTTTTCCCCATTAAATGTATGTTTGTCTAGGGCTGGAATTGTTCTATTTCTGTTTGTAGCTTGCACTTAATGCAATTCCTGGTGTATAGTATCAAATGTTTTTGTATTGATAATTCAATGATATGTTTGTTGAAAACTATCTTTTCTACTTTTCATCTATTAGCCATTGATAGAGAATAGCCCAATAACAGATCTTTTGTTAATTCAGATTTAAAGTTGGGATGAAATAAGGAAATCACAAAATATTGAACAATTAACAAAAGGAAGTTTATTTTGCACTGAAATAATCCAAAAATGCAGCAAGAATGTAATGGCTAAACCTTGTTCTCTTATGAAAACAAATCATGTCAATGTGGTATGGTTTTCAGATAGACATCCACAAGGAATTTGGAAGGATACCAAATCTATATAGATGGAACTTTTTATGCGCTTAGGTAATCTAAATTTGCATCAAGAGAAGAAGGGGCTAATCAGGTGCAAAAATAGCTTTGCTGGTTTTTAAGTAAAATTGACCATTGCTGCAAAGAAGCTGAAGAACTTTGGTCTTATGACACTCATTTCATTTAATAAACATATTTTTCAATAACTACCAAAAGTCATATATTATGCTAAATTCCAGGGATACAAAGAAAGGAAAAAATAATTCTGTCTTTGAAAAGCAAGTTGTCATGGATAATCTGCTTGCTGCATTCTGAGCAACATGCATTCTTATAACCATTCAGTTTTTCCTGTATAAATTGCTAACTTGAATTGAGTAACCAGGAAAGCTCTTTTTAATAAAATATATATATATTATTTGTTCAAAACTGAATAAAAAATTAAAAAAAAAAAGGAAAAATCATCTTGTTCTAATCAGAACATCAGGGAGAATCCAAATATATAATAATAAATTTCCATTTCAAGAAAACATATGGGGGGCGGGCGGAGCCAAGATGGCAGAGAAGGCACATGCGACTTTCTAAGTCTTGTCTTACCCTCTTTATCAATATTATATTGAGCCTCAAAAATAGTCTCGACTGCTACAATTTGTAAAGATAAGAAGTAGAACAACTCACCAGCGAAAGAAAATCTGCAGTCTCACCAAAAAAGGTTGGTTCTGGGGCCAGGGGGGAGATCAGCGCAGACTGGGAGAGAAATCAGGTTCCGAGGAAAGCCTCAAAACGAAAGTGAAAGCACAGATCTCAGCACAAGCTGGCAGCCCCAACCCGCAGTACTGGGTTTTCCTTGGGGCAGTTGTGATCCTGCACAGCAGGAGGACACACCCTGGGTTAGCTTCCAATCTGCGCAGTGGGGGGCTCAGCTTGGGGCCATAGAGCTTTCCCAGGGCCGATTTGCATCAGGCAGAGACGCTGGGATAGAGCTCCGGGCAGAGTTCCGTAGAATCGGAGGTCAGCGGTCAGCTGCTAATACAGTCCCACAAGAGGCTCTGGCCTGGGGCAGTGACACTTTCACCCCTTAGTCTCTAGCCTAGGGCAATCGCTAACCCACACAGCCCAAATGGGCACTTCCATAGCTCAGCCAGTGCTGAATAAACTTCCTGTTGGGGGAAGGGAAAACGCTCACTCAGAGCACTCCCATACCTCAGAGCTATTGGACATATACAGAAAGAAGTAAAAAAAGCTAATGAAGAAAATAATTCTTTAAAAATTAGAACTGAAGAAATAGAAACTAATGATTCATTGAGAAAGCAAGAATCAGTCAAGCAAAAACAAAAAAATGACAAACTGGAAAAAACCATGAATTATCTACTTGGAAAAAACGACAGACTTGGAAAATAGATCTAGAAGAGATAATCTGAGGATTATTGGACTTTCCGAAAACTATGCTGAAAAAAAGAGCCTACATACTATTGTGCAAGAAATCATCAAAGAGAACTGCCCAGATGTAATAGAATCAGAAGGTAAAATAGGCATTGAAAGAATTATCGAACACCTTCTGAAAAGAAAACCCTAAATAAAACCCCAAGGAATATTGGGCCAAATTTCAGAACCACGATTAAGGAAAAAATTTTACAAGCAGCCAAAAAAAAAAAAAAAACCAATTTAAATACCGAGGTGCCAAATAAGGATTACCCAAAGATCTTTGGGCCCCCACATTAAAGGACCGAAGGGGCCTGAAATCTGATATTCGAAAGGCAAAAGAACTTGGGACAGCCAAGAATAAATTCCCAAGCTAAACTGAGCATTTTCTTCCAGGGAAGAAATGGACATTTAATGATTGAATTCCATTTGTTTCTAAGGAAAACCAGAACCAAACACAAAAGGATTCCCAAACCATAGAACCAAGAGATGCAGAAAAGGTAAAAATAACTCTTGAGAATTGTATTTCTGTTGTGAATATACAAAAAGAATACATGTATAATTTGATTTTTTGATATAACATAAAAAAAGGGAAGTAGATATGGAAAGGGGATGATGGCAGAATAAGGTGGGAAGGAGGGAAAAAAAGAGGGAAATCACATCCCACCAAGAGGGAAAGGAAACTTATCATATATGAGGGGAATTTAGAGAGGGGAGACCATTGTGTGAATCTTACTCCTCATCAGAGTTGGCTCCAAAAGAAAAAAATTACTGGACATTTGTTTTAGAGAAACCCTCTCGCCCTCATTAAAAACGGGGAGAGGAAAGGAAAAGAAAAGAGTAATAAGGGGAAGTGGAAAAAGACCGGGGGGAAGGGAGGATTAGAAAGAGGGTAAGCATTGTGGATACAAGAGGGGAACTTTAAGTTTAGTGGGGGAAAGAGGGTTGGGGAGGCAATAATTAGTAAAGCATAATCTGGGGTTAAGGATGGCAGGAAATAACAGATTTAGTAATTTAACTGTAAATGAATGGGAAAACTCCCCATAAAGAGGAGGAAGATAGCAGACTTGAATCAAAAGTCAGGAACCCACAATATGTTGCTTACAAGAAACAAATTTAAAAGCAGGGAGATACATATAGAGGTAAAGGTAAAAGGCTAGAGCAAAATCTATTATGCTTCAGGTGAAGTCAAAAAGGGTAGCCATATTCTCAGATCAAGCAAAAGTTAAAATTGGATCTAATTAAAAAGAGATAAGGAAGGAAACTACATCCCGCTAAAGGGTAGCAAACAAACAAGAAATTCAATATTAAAATATATGCAACCTGTATGGCATCCAACTTCCCCAAAGGAGAAGAATCTTTGAAGAAGGACAACAAAACTGGAAATTAGCAGGAGATCTCAACCTTTGCACCTCAGAATTAGACAAATCAAAACCACAAAACAAAAAGAAAGAAATTAAAGAAATAAATAGAATATTAGAAGAATTAGGTAATGTTGGATCTTAAGAAAATTCGAATGGAGATAGAAAATGAATATACTTTCCCCAGCAACCATGGAACCATTTAAAAATTGACCATATATTAGGACATAAAAGACCAAAATTAAAAAGCAAGAAAGAAATGCTTTTTCAGATCATGATGCAATAAAAACCACATTCAACAAAAAGTTAGGGGTAAATAGACCAAAAAGTAATTGAAACTAAAAACTTTTTTAAAAGAAATTGGGTAAAGCAGCAAATTATAGAAAATTACCACCCCACTAAGATAATGACAATGATGAGACATCATAAAAACATTTGTGGGATGCAGCCAAAAGGGTAAAAGAGGGAATTTTATTCCTTAGAGGCTTACTTGAATAAAAAGAAAAGAAAAGATTAAATGAATTGGGTTTGCAAACTAAAAAAACTAAAAAAGACCAAAATTAAAAACCCCAATCAAAACACCTAAATTGGAAATTTAAAATGAAAAGGGAGAAATTAAAAATATTGAAAGTAAAAAACTATTGAACTAATTAATAAAACTAAGAGTTGGTTCTTATGAAAAGCCAATAAAATAGATAAGTTTTGGTAAATCTGATCAGAAAAAGGAGGAGGAAAACGAAATTAGTAGTCTTAAAATGAAAAGGGAGAACTTTCCCACCAATGAAGAGGAAATTAGAGAAATAATAAGGAGTTATTCTGCTTAAATTTTATGCCAATAAATTTTGATAACCCAAGGAAATGGATGACTATCTCCAAGAATATAGACTTCCCAGACTAAGAGAGGGAGGAAGAAAATTGCTTTTGAATAGTCCCATTTCAGAAAAAAAAAAGAACAGGCAATTAAACAACTCCCCAAGAAAAACTCCAGGACCAGATGGATTTAACTTTTGAATTTACCAAACATTTAAAGAACAACCGCTACAATGTTATATAAATTATTAGATAAAAATTTGAAGGAGTTCCACCAAATTCTTCTAATTACCAGACATGGTACGATACCTAAACCAGGGTAGGTTGAAACAGAGGAAAGAAAATTATAACCAATCTCCCTAAGGAAATTGAGCAAAATCTTAAATAAGATATTAGCAAAAGATTCAGGAAAAATCCATCTCCAGGATAATACACTAAATGATCAAGAGGAATACCAGAAATGCAGGGCTGGTTCAATATTAGGAAAACTATCAATATAATTGGCCATGTTAATAACCAAATTAAAAAACCATATGATCATCCTTCAATAGATGCAGAAAAAATTTGATAAAAATCCAACATCCATTCCTATTAAAAACACTTGAGAGTATAGGAATAAATGGACTTTCCTTAAAATAATAATGGCACCATTTAAACCATCAGTAAGCATCATAAGGTAGAGACAAACCGAAACCATTCCCAATAAGATCTGAGGAAACAAGGTTGCCCATATCACCATTACTATTTAATATTGTATTAGAAACGTTAGCTTTGGCAAAAGAGTTGAGAAAGAGATTAAAAGAAAAGAATAGCAAATGAGGAAAAACCAAATTATCACTCTTCCAATGGCAGATGGTATACTAGAAAACCCCCGAGACTACCAAAGTTTTGAAATAATCCGAACTTTAAAGCAAAGGCTGGTCATAAAAAACCCACATAAGTCATCAGATTTTATATATCAATAAAAAACCAAATAGTCAGAGTTACGAGAAATTCCATTTGAACTAATAAATATAAAATATTTAGAATCTATCTCCAAGGGAAAAATGAAACTTTATGAGCAAAATTACAGACCACTTTTTCCACAAATTTAATCTGGATCTAACCAACTGAAAATATTAAATGCCTTTGCATAAAGGGGAAAGCAAATATAATTATAATAAAGATGACAATATTACCTAAACTAATCTATTTTTAGCCATACCAATCAGACTCCCCAAAAACTATTTTTAATGACCTAGAAAAATAACAAAAAATTCATATGGAAAACAAAAGGTCAAGAATTTAATGGAAAAGAAAAAAAATTGAATGAAGGTGGCTTAGCTGTAAAAAGATTTAAAATTATATTATAGGAGCAGCAGTTACCAAAAACCATTTGGTATTGGCTAAGGAATAGATTAGTTGATCGGGAAAGGTTAGGTTCAAGGGATAAAACAGTCAACAAATATAAGCAACCACCACAAAACCCAAAGACCCCAGCTTTGGGATAAGAACCACTGTTTGATAAAAATTGCTGGGAAAATTGGAAACTAATATGGCAGAAACTAGGCATTGTTCCATACTTAACACCATACATCAAGATAAGGTCAAAATGGGTTCATGACCTAGGCATAAAGAATGAAATTATTAATAAATTAGAGTAACACAGGATAGTTTACCTTTCAGACCTGTGGAAGGGGAAGATTTATGACCAAAGAAGAACTAAGAGATATTACCGATCACAAAATAGAAAATTTGATTATACCAAACTGAAAAGTTTTTTGTACAAACAAAAACTAATGCAGAAAAGAGTAGAAGGGAAGCAAAAACTGGGAAAATATTTTTTACAGTCAAAGGTTCTGATAAAGGCCTTATTTCCAAAAATATAGAGAATTAACCTAATTTATAAAAAATCAAGCCATTCTCCAATTGAAAAAATGGTCAAAGGAAATGAACGAAAATTTAGATGAAGAAATTGGAAACTATTTCTAGTCATATGAAAAGATGCTTCAAGTCATTATTAATCAGGGAGAAATGCAAATTAAGACAACCTAAGATACCCACCAAAACCCGTCAGATTTAAGATGACAGGAAAAAAATAAATGATTTTGTTGGGAGGGGATGGGGAAAAACCGGGGACATTGATTTATTGTTGGTGGAGTTGTGAATGAATCCAACTATTTTTGGGAGAGTAGTTTGGAACTATGTCAAAAGTTATCAAACCGTATTACCCTTGATCCAAGCAAAGGCCACGGGATTATATCCCAACGAGATTATAAAAGAAGGGAAAACCCGTATGTGCAGGAATGTTTCAGGGAGCCCTTTTGTAAAGGCTAGAAACTTGAACTGAATGGATGTCCATCAGTTGGAATGGCTGGAATAAATTGTGGTATATGAATATTATGGAAATTATTGTTCTGTAAGAAATGACCAACAGGATGATTTCAGAAAGGCCTGAGAGACCTTAAATGAACTGATGCTGAGTGAAATGAGTAGGACCAGGAGATCAATTTCAACAATAAATACTATATGATGACCAGATTCGATGGACCTGGCCATCCCTCAAAAACGAGATCAACCAAATCATTTTCAAGGGAGCAGTAAATGAACTGAACCGCCATCCCAGAGAAAGAACCTGGGAGAGGACTAAAACCATTACATTGAATTCCCAATCCCTATATTTATGCCCACCCGATTTTTACCTTCACGTTAATTGTACAATATTTAGATTCTGATTTTTTTGGTGGAAAGAAAAAATAACGTTTTGGTCAATGTATACTTATTGTCTTATCTAATTTTATCTTTAATGTACTTTAAATCTTACTGGTCAACCTTAATTGGGGGAGGGGGGGTTGGGATGTGAAAAAAATTGGAACAAGAAGTTTGGCAATTGTTAATGCTGTAAAGTTACCCATGCATATATCCTGTAAATAAATGTCTATTAAATAAAAAAAAATTAAGAGGATTAGATGTGATGGTCTCCAAGGTCCAATCCATCTCTAAATTTATGATCCAATTATGCTTAATCTTTGAACTACAGAATAAAAAGTTATCAAAAAAAAAAGAAAAGAAAAGAAAAGAAAATATATATAAGAATAGAAGAGACTATGTCCATGACTTGTCCTTCTTTTCTTTACTTCCTTTTAGGTTATTCCTCTTGTGCATCTTTTAGTTTATGCTTTGTTTTTAGCTTTCACATACACACACACACACACACATTTCTATATATAGACATGCATTCACCTACATGCATAGGTACACACATTTGTACATATATATGTATATACACATTTACACATACATTTATACATATATAGACATGCATTTAAAATAATATTAATTGCTGACATATAATGTAGATTTCCTTCTTGAATCTTTGAATATGATTTTGTATGAATGATCAGAAATTTCTTTAATGAAGTTTTCTATTATTTTATGCCTCAGTGGAAGATGGAAATATAATACCATTAGTTATAGGAATTTCTGAAAAACTTCACTGTCTCCAGGAAATTATTGTTTAATTTTTATTTTGCCAAGAATATTTCCATGACAGTCACAAACATTGTAGTGGTATTTTTTCCTCTTAATTTTATTTATATTTAGATCACTGAAGAAAGTCAGGCTTCATTTAGCATTAAAAATATTTTATTTTGACATATCTGGGAGAGATCTTTTTATGGTAGGCAGTATTAAGGACGTGTCTACTCATGTTATTCAATTCATCAAGCACTAAATAAATGCCTATATGCCAAGCACTATTAAAGATGCTAGATATGTGTAGTCAAAAGGAAGCAAGGCCTGTCATTTGGAATGCCAATTAGAAGGATTTTTTAAAAAATAAAACAGAACAATATTAATGATAATTTTAAATATTAATCTTAAAACATAGATAACAATGTTAATGTAATTGGCAGATAAAATAACAAGCTACATTTTCCAATATTTAAAAAGTATTTTTAAAATCATCTTGATATAATAAGTTTGTTTAATTTAGTTTTTAAGATTATAAATAAAAAGAAAAAAAAATCCAAATTCTTGATAGGAAACATGGGGGCTATTATTTTGCTACCTATGAAATGACTTCATGCCAGTCCATAGACAAGTGGGTATTTGTTACAGAATAAAATAAATATAAACAAAATTAAGATATTTTTTACAGAAAAATTATTTTATGTTAGTTTTTTTTTGTTCTGTTTTTGATGTGCTTTCATCTTCTTAAAAATTTTTTTTTCCATATTTTCCTGCTTGCTACCTGATAAGCTGAAACTGAATGATAAGCATGCTAAATACTAGGAAATATTTATTTCTAAAAGTAATTGATAACTATGAAAATAAAGCAGTTGAGTAATCATAAAATCACAAAAACAAAGAATCACAAAATATCAGAAATCCCTGAATTCCAAGAAAACTAAGTTCTAGATAAAGAATTCTCTATAAAACACTTCTGGTAAGTGATCATATGCTTATAATGTAAATTTATGGATAAAATATTAGCTTGAAAGACCAACCCTTTCACTTTTTGAAAATTACATTTATTAGCTTAACTCTTTTTTTTTTTCTTTTTATGTTCTAAATCGTTTTAGCAGCTTTTTTTGGCCTCTTTTTCTAGTTATAAGAACAAAGAAAAAAATGTTCTTCCACTAAATAAATGCTCTTAAAACACCTAAAATAACATCTGCACTCCTCCAAAGTTTCTCTTCCAAAGCAAAACATTCCTAATTCTTTTAACTAGTATTTATAAAGCATAGACTCTAAGGTTCCCCACTTTCTAGTCACATCTCTCAGGCTGAATCTCCATTTGTCATTGCTCTTTTAAAATATCTGCCTCAGAATTTGCCATAAAACTCTAGATAGCATGACCAAGAAAAAATATAAAAGGTTAAAATCTATTAATTCAGCTCAAGATTGAATTATTTGTTTGGGACTGCCATTTTAAAATGTTATTGTTCTGGAAACTGAGTGGATGCCCAACAATTGGAGAATGACTGAATACATTATTATTCTGTAAGAAATGACCAGCAGGATGATTTCAGAAAGGCCTGGAGAGACTTACATGAACTGATGCTAAGTGAAATGAGCAGGACCAGGATATCATTATATACTTCAAGTACAATACTATATTGTAATGTTCTTCTCTAAAATATAATGTTCTCTGGAAGCAGGTTTCTTTGGGGGCTTCCGGAGGCAGCCAGTAATCACCACAAGTGCACCGAGGGATTAAGGTCCAAATCCTTTATTGTCTCCTTTAAAGTCTTGTCTCCTTCATTAAGGGATCAACTAGTTTTCTGGAGGCCTTCTGTAGTTTTGGTTCCAAGAGCTTAAGCTGCCTTCTCTGGCTTGTGAATCTCCTAGACTGAATACTGGCTGAGGCTCAGAGCTTCTAGTGGACTTCTGTTCTTTGGCACTGATTGCTCCTTCTTATATATGTTCTCTTAAAGGTATGAATCTTGTAGAATTATAGTAAGTACTAAGTACATGTAAATTAGAGAATCAGTATCTCATCAATTCCACTGACTTGGCACCTTGTAATAATCCTAACATTTCTGTTTTCTTTTGATTTAGAACATAGGTGGTCATGACATCACTGACTTCTCAAGGAGGTGAGAACCCCAAAAAGAAGGTGATCATGCGTTCCCTGACTGTTCAAAAAAGGAGTGAAAACAACATAAAAAATAAGGTGATCACGCCCTCCCTGACGTCTCAGGAAGGGAGAAACACCAAAGGAAATGGGAAATCAAATCAGATTAGTGGGTATCTGAAGGGGCTCACTCTTAAAAAAGCTATACATGAATCCATCAATATGGGAGGTATTACACATAATTCCATAAATTACATAAGCACATAGCAATATAACACAGGCTAGTAATGATGTAACAAATAAAATGAATCAACATGAGGGAAATTATACATATCCATAAGTCCTAGAAATATTCCAAAACCAATTTAATGTCCATTAATTCATGTTCCAGGAATCCAGTGATTCCTGCTGGTTTTCAAGTCCTGCAACAGTCTCATATGTTAGGGAATCCAATGATTCCTGCAGATTTTGTTCTTAGTTCTTCTCCTTTGTTTTGAGGTTTTTCTCTTTTTCTGTCTCTCTTTGATGGACAAGGCAAATACTGCTCATTGGCACCTATCTGATTCCTTCTCCATCTGTAGAAATACAAACAAACCCTCTCTCCCAGGCAGTTAATCTATCTAATTCCCTTCTATTTACCACTTTGGGGATTTTGCCTCATCACCTGGCAATTACACTGGAACTGTTTGCACTGGACACTGATCTTCTGTTAGATTAAAAAGCCTGTATTCTCCCCAATTGTAATCCTTTTCTGTCATCTGATTGCTTTTTGTATATCTGATCACATCAAAGTCCTCAACTTGTAAAGGTGTTACCTGGGTTGCCATCATGCCTCACCTGTCTTTTTCATGATATTTTGGGGCTAGACCCTGCCTCTCATTTCCCTGGGTCAATTCCCATTCTGCAGCCCATGGAAACTCTTGTGGCATTTTGGACATAGGGTTTTAGGTCTTCTCTCACCCTGTCCTCTCACTCTATCTCTATACTTACATTGAGCTCTCAGATGTCCTATTTTTCCACACTGAAAACATCAATGACTTTCTCTAGAAGTCCCTTTCCAAGAGGGACCCTGTCTTTCCATGTTCATCATAGTCTGGGTATAATAAGCATTTATGCCCACTGTAGCATAGCATCTTATGATCTCCTCTAAAGGAACATCCATATAATTCTTCTGCAAACCTCATTGGCATTTTCCTTAGCCAATTGTCTGATCATAATTCTTGTAGTTGCATTTTCTCCAATAGTTCTTGTGACAGCTGTTTGCAAATGTCCCACAAAATCCACAAAGTGTTCATTGGGACCTTGCTCTATTTTTGTGAAGGCTTTATCTCCATCTTTCCCTGAGAGGGAACCCAGTAGCAGCAATTTGCTCATACACTGTTATGGGATAATTAATTTGTGCTGAATTCTCTGCATATTGATCTTCAGCTGCTAGTTGATAAAAGGTGACTTGTAATATTAACTCCTGTTTGCCTATTGTGTTGGGCTTGAATTCTACATAATTCATGTACTCTGAAAGCCACAACAAGTTTTGTCCAGGTTCTAAACATGTCCTTTCTATGGATTTCCAATTACTTGGGATTAGGATTTCATAAACCAAATTATCTAGTAACATCTTAACATAAGATGATGTAGCCTCATAAAGAGTGCAACCTTTTTTCAAATCCTTGATTTTTTCCAAATCAAAAGGAGTGCAACTTCTCCTTTTTTGACCTGAAGAGTCAAGCTCTTCAATCACAGGGTATACATTTATAAAATCAGATATTTTCTGTCCTTCATTTTTTGCCTTAACTAATACCTTTTTTAATCTTGTCACAGGCTGCTTAGGTGGTTCTGATTGCATTACTGCCTCTCCCCCTCCTCCTTCTCCCTCCACCCATGAAGGGTTAATTGAGGCAGGTAGATCAGGGGACAGGGAATGACCTAATTTCTCCTGCTATAAAGCACCACACTTAAAATTGTACTTAACTCCATTCTTATCTGATTCTTCATTCATTTCACCTAGTTTATTTAGATCCTCTCCCTCCTGTTCTTTTGTCTTTTTCCTTATTCTATAACTTTTATATAATTTCCTAAAGCCAGTTTTATTAAATTATACGTATTAAGTATGTCTTTGGATATTGAGTCAGGTCCATTTTTATTGTAGGAATGACATAGCTGCTCTCCTACTAATTTCCACTCATCTAGATCCAATTCTTTTCCCATAGAGAACCAAGGAGATATATACTGTATAGTTTCTAAAAGGTCAGTGATCAGCTCCTAAATTATAATCAAACTTTGCCTTTTTATAAGTCTGACAATGCTTTCTACACATCTTCCTTGAATTGGAAAAGAAGGCTATTTTCTAAACATCTGTCCCATTTTAGCTAAAGCACTAGTTTAGCCCTTTAACAAAGTTTCCTTGTCTGGTTTTGTACTAACCCTAATTTCTGGGTCGAGGATATACTATTCTAGTATGAAATACTAGAGAATAATAACAAAGTTCATCTAAAAGAGAAAAAGGTCATTAAATTCAAATTCAATTTTAATGTAAAAATGCAAATGACAGTGGTTTAGGAATACCAAATCTAAAATTATATTATAAAGTACCAGTAATCAAAATCATTTGGTTTTAGCTAAGAAATAGTGTGGTTGACCAGTGCACATTCAGACACAAAGACCTCAAATTCAAAGGCAGAAATAGTAAAGACATCACAATGCAATAAAAATTACATTCAGTAAAATAACAGGGGAAAATAGTAATTGGAAAAAGTAATTGAAATTAAATAATCTCATCCTAATGAATGAATGGGTGAAATAGTAAATCATAGACACAATTAACAATTTTACTCGAGAATCACAATAATGAGGCAACATACAAAATGTGTGGGATGCAGCCAAAGCAGTAATAAGGAGAAAATTTATATCTCTAGAGGCTCACTTGCAGAAAATATAGATAGAGAAAATCAATTAATTAGGCTTGCAACTAAAAAAGCTAGGAAAAAAACAAAACAAATGAAAAACCACCACTCAAACAGTAAACTTGAAATCCTAAAATTAAAAGGAGAGATTAATAAAGTATAAAGTTAAAAAAAAAACTAGTTAATAAATAAAACTGAGATTTGGTTCTATGAAAAAAACAAAAAAAATTGATAAACCCTTTGGCAAATTTGATTAGAAAACGGAAGGAGGAAAATCAAATTGTTAGTCGTAAAAATGAAAAGGGAGAACTTGCCACTAATGAAGAGGAAACTAGAGCAATAATTAGGAGTTACTTTGCCCAACATTATGCCAATTATTTTGATAACTTAAATGAAATGGATGAATACCTTCAAAAATATGTTGCCCAGATTAACAGAGGAAGTAAATTGGATTAAAAAGTCCCATTTTAGAAAAAGAAATAGAACAAGCTATTAATCAACTCCCGAAGAAAAAATCCCCAGAACCATATGGATCTATATGCGAATTCTACCAAACGTTTAAAGAACAATTAACTCCAATGCTATATAAACTATTTGAAAAAATAGGGAATGAAGGAATCCTACCAAATTCCTTTTATGATACTGACATGGTACTGATGCCTAAACTAGGCAGGAGAAAAACAGAAAAAGAAAATTATAAACCAATCTGCCTAATGAATATTGATTTAAAAATCTTAAACAAAATACTAGCAAAAAGATTACAGAAAATCATCTCCAGGATAATACACCATGACCAAGTAGGATTTATATAAGGAATGCAGGGCTGGTTCAATAGTAGGAAAACTATTAGTATAATTGACTTTATCAATAACCAAATTAACAAAAACCATATGATCATCTCAATACATGCAGAAAAAACATTTGATAAAATCCAATACCCATTCCTCTTAAAAACACTAGAGAGTAAGGAATAAATTATCTTTTCCCTTAAAATAGTCAGTAGCATCTATTTAAAACCATTAGTAAGCATCATATGTAATGGTTATAAATTGCAACCATTGCCAGTAAAATCAGAAGTGAAACAAGGTTGCCCACTAATGGTGATAATGGCAACAAGAGATGAAAAATAGACTAAAAAAATTAGAATAGATAATGAGGAAACCATATTATCACTCTTTACAGATTATATGATAGTATACTTATTTATACATCACTAACAAAATCTTAAAGCAAAAAAAAAATACAAGGAGAAATTCTATTTAAAATAATTGCTGATAGGGGGCGGAGCCAAGATGGCGGAGAAGACACACGCGTCTTTCTAAGCTCTTCTCTTACCCTCTTTATCAATAATATATCAAGCCTCAAAAATAGTCTTGACTGCTACAATTCGTAAAGATAAGAAGTAGAACAACTCACCAGCCGAAAAATCTGCAGACTCGCCAAAAAGGTTGGTTTCTGGGGCCAGGGGAGATCGCCAGACTGGAGAGAAATTAGGTTCCGAGGAGAGTCTCAAACCGAGGGTAAGGCACAGATCTCAGCACAAGCGCACAGCCCCAACCCGGGCAGGGGCTTTTCCTTGGGGCAGTTGTGATCCTGCACGGCAGGAGGACGCAGCCCGGGTTAGCCTCCAATCTGCCAGGGGGAGCTCGGCTTGGGGCCATAGAGCTTTTTTTTTCCAGGGCCGATTTTGTAGGCAGAGACGCTGGCAGAGTTTGTGGCTGTCTGCGTTCCGCAGTCAGCCGTAACACTCACAGTCCCACAAGAGGTCGCCGGCGGTGACACTTTCACCACTTAGCCCCTAGCCGAGGGCAATGATAATCCACCAGCCCTACTAAGCAGTTTGATAGTCTTGCAGTGCTGAATACCTCCTGTTGGGGGAAGGGAAACCCTCACACAGAGCACCCATACCTTGGAGCGGAAATCGGTTTACATCTCCCCTATTCTGCAGAGGAAGCTGGTAACCCCTTGCCTAGGAGACATAACCCAAAGGCTTTAAAACATGAATAAAAAGATGAAAAGAACAATCGACAGCTTCTATGCAGAAAAAGAGCAGTAGCAAACCTGAAGAGACCCCTCAAACAGCAAAAATGCATCAGACTGTCCTCCTTACAGAATGCTCTACAGAAGAGGCCATTAAAAGTCCTCAAAAGAGAGTTAGAAGATAAATGGGAAAGGAAAGAGAAGCCTTACAAGAGAGCAAAAAATTCCTGAAATACGAATTGAAAAATAAAGAATTCACTACAAAGTAGGATTTGTGGATTTGAAAAAGACAAAGAACCGCAAGAAAGTAGGATCCATGAATTGAAAAGACAAAGAACACGCAAGAAAGTAGGATCTGTGAATTGAAAGAAAATAACTACCAAAAAAAAAATTAGTGAAATGGAAAAAATCCACAGACCAAAACAATACATCAAAACCTCAATTGACATATACAGAAAGAAGTAAAAAAGCCATTGAAGAAAATAATTTTTAAAAATTAGAACTGAACAAATTGAAACTAATGATTCATTGAGACAGCAAGAATCAGTCAAGCAAAACAAAAAATGACAAACTGAAAACCACGAATTATCTACTTGCAAAACGAAGACTTGGAAAATAGATCTAGGAGAGATAATGAGGATTATTGACTTTCTGAAAACATGATGAAAAAGAGCCCTAGATACTATTTTACAAGAAATCATCAAAGAGAACTGCCCAGATGGTAATAGAATCAGAAGGTAAAATAGGATTGAAAGAATTCATCGAACACCTTCTGAAAGAAACCCTAAAATAAAACCCCAAGGAAATTGTGGCAAAATTTCAGAACTATAAGATTAAGGAAAAATTTTACAAGCAGCCAAAAACCATTTAAATACTGAGGTGCCACAATAAGGATCACCCAAGATCCTGCTGCCTCTACATTAAAGGAAAGAAGGGCCTGGAAATGATATCTGAAAGGCAAAGAACTTGAGATGCAGCCAAGAATAAACTACCCAGCTAAGTGAGCATTTTCTCCAGGGAAGAAGATGGAATTTAATGAAACAAATGAATTCCATTTGTTTCTGAAGAAAACCAGAACTAAACAAAAAATTTGATCTCCAAGAATAGAACTCAAGAGATGCAGAAAAGGTAAAATAACTCTTTGAGAATTGTATTTCTGTTGTGGATATACAAAAAAATACATTGTATAATTTGATTGTACTGATATAACATAAAAAAGGGAAGTAGATATGGAAAAGGGATGATGGCAGAATAAGGTGGGAAGGAGGGATAAAAAGAGGGGAACCACATCCCACAAAGAGGCTAAGGAAACTTATCATATCTGAGGGAATTTAGAGAGGGGGAGGAAATGTGTGAATCTTACTCCTCATCAGAGTTGGCTCAAAGAAAAATAATTGACATTTGTTTTAGAGAAAATTCTCTCGCCCCATTAAAAGGGGAGAGGAAAAGGAAAAGAAAAAGAGAATAAGGAAGGAAGGGGAAAGACTCAAAGGGGGGGGGGAGGGATTATAAAGAGGATAAGATGGTGGATACAAGAGGGGAATAAGTTTAAAAGGGGGAAGGGGGGTTGGGGGAGGCAAGAATAAGTAAAGCACAATCTGGGGTTATTAGGATGGCAGGAAATACAGATTTAGTAATTTAACCGAAATGTAAATGGATGAACCCCCAAAAGAGGAGGCAGATAGCAGACTGATCAAAAGTCAGAACCCTACAATATGTTGTTTACAAGAAACACATTTAAAGCAGGGGATGCATAAGAGAAAAGTAAAAGGCTGAGCAAAATCTATATGCTTCAGGTGAAGCAAAAGAGGGTAGTCATCCCTATCTCAGATCAACAAAGTAAAATTGATCTAATTAAAAAGAGATAAGGAAGGTAACTACATCCTGCAAAGGAGCATAAACAACGAAGCAAATCAATATTAAAACATATATGCACCAAGTGGTATGGCACTCAACTTCCTAAAGGAAAGTAAGAGAGTTGAAGAAGAAATAGACAACAAAACTGTAATAGTAGGAGATCCTCAACCTTGCACCTCAGAATTAGACAAATCAAACCACAAAACAAATAAGAAAGAAATTAAAGAAGTAAATAGAATATTAGAAAATTAGGTGCTGGATCTTTGGAGAAAATTAATTGGAGATAGAAGGGAATAATTTTCTTCTCAGCAGTTCATGGAACCATTCAAAATTGACCATATATTAGGACATAAAGACTCCTCAAATTAAATGCAAGAAAGAAATAGTAAATGCTTTCTTTTCAGATCATGATGCAATAAAAACTACATTCAACAAAAAAGTTAGGGGGAAATAGACCAAAAAGTAATTGAAACTAAACAATCTCATCTTAAAGAATGATTGGTGAAGAGCAAATTATAGATACAATTAATAATTTCACTCAAGATAATGACAATGATGAGACGTCATACCAAAATTTGGGATGCAGCCAAAGCGGTAATAAGAGGGAATTTTATATCCTTAGAGGCTTACTTGAATAAAACAGAGAAAGAAAAGATTAATGAATTGGCTTTGCAAACTAAAAAACTAAAAAGACCAAATTAAAACCCCCAATCAAATACTAAATTGGAAATTTAAAATTAAAAGGAGGAAATTAAAAATATTGAAAGTAAAAAAAACTATTGAACTAATTAATAAAACTAAGAGTTGGTTCCTATGAAAAAGCCAATAAAATAGATGCTTTGGTAAATCTGATTAGAAAATGGAGGGAGGAAAATGAAATTATAGTCTTAAAATGAAAAGGAGAACTTTCCACCAATGAAGAGGAAATTAGAGAAATAATAAGGAGTTATTTTGCTCAACTTTATGCCAATAAATTTGATAACCCAAGGAAATGGATGACTACCCAAAATACAGACTTCCCAGACTAAAGAGGAAGAAGTAAATTGTTTGAATAGTCCCATTTCAGAAAAGAAATAGAACAGGCAATTAAACAACTCCCAAGAAAAAATCCAGGACCAGATGGATTTATATGTGAATTTTACCAAACATTTAAAGAACAATTGGCCCTAATGCTATATAAATTATTTGATAAAATAGGGAAAAGGAGTCCTACCAAATTCCCTTCTATGACACAGACATGGTAATTGATACCTAAACCAGGTAGGCTGAAACAAGAAAGAAAATTATAGACCAATCTCCCTAGAAATTGATGCTAAAATCTTAAATAAGATATTAGCAAAAAGACTACAGAAAATCATCTCCAAGATAATACACTATGATCAAGTAGGATTTATACCAGGAATGCAGGGCTGGTTCAATATTAGGAAAACTATCAATATAATTTGCCATGTCAATAACCAAATTAACAAAAACCATATGATCATCTCAATAGATGCAGAAAAAGCATTTGATAAAATCCAACATCCATTCCTATTAAAAACACTTGAGAGTATAGGAATAATGACTTTCCTTAAATAATCAGCAGCATCTATTTAAAACCATCAGTAAGCATCATATGTAATGGAGACAAACGCAACATTCCCAATAAGATCTGGAGGAAACAAGGTTGCCCACCATCACCGTTACATTTAATATTGATTAGAAACGCTAGCTATAAATAAGAGCTGAGAAAGAGATTAAAGGAATAAGAATAGGCAATGAGGAAGCCAAATTATTACCTTTGCCGATGACATGATGGTATACTTAGAGAACCCCAGAGATTTCTAAAAAGTTATTAGAAATAATCCACAACTTTAGAAAGTTTGGTTATAAAATAAACCCACATAAGTCATCAGCATTCTTATATATCACTAAAAAATCCAACAGTCAGAGTTAAAAGAGAAATCATTTAAAGTAACTACTGATAATATAAATATTTAGGAATCTATCTGCAAGGGAAAATCAGAAACTTTATGAGCAAAATTACAGACCACTTTTCACACAAATTAAGTCTGATCTAACCAATTGGAAAAATATTAAATGCTCTTGGATAGGGCGAGAAATATAATAAAGATGAAATATTACCTAAACTAATCTATTTATTTAGGCCATACCAACAGACTCCCAAAAACTATTTTAATGACCTAGAAAAATAACAACAAAGTTCATATGGAAAACAAAAGGTCAAGAATTTCAAGGGAATTAATGAAAAAAAATCAAATGATGGTGGCTTAGCTGTACCAGATCTAAACTATACTATAGAGCAGCAGTTACCAAAACTATTTGGATTGGCAAGGAATAGATTAGTTGATCAGTGGAATAGATTAGGTCTCCAGGGATAAACAGTCAACAAATATAGCAACCTAGTCTTTGAAAAACCCAAAGATCCCAGCTTTGGGATAAGAACTTACTGTTTGATAAAATTGCTGGGAAAATTGAAACCAATATGGCAGAAACTAGGCATTGATCCATACTTAACGCCGTATACCAAGATAAGTCAAAATGGGTTCATGACCTAGGATAAAGAATGAAATTATTAATAAATTAGAGGAACATAGGATAGTTTTACCTCCTCAGACCTTGGGAAGGGGAAGGTTTTAAGACCAAATCAGAACTAGAGATCATTACTGATCACAAAATAGAAAAATTTCTGATTATACCTAAACTGAAAAGTTTTTGTACAAAACAAACAATGCAGACAAGATTAGAAGGGAAGCAATAACTTGGAAAATATTTTACAGTCAAAGGTTCTGATAAAGGCCCTTATTTCAAAATATATAGAGAATTAACTCTAATTTATAAAAAATCAGCCATTCTCCAATTGAAAATGGTCAAAGGATATGAACAGACACCTCAGATGAAGAAATTGAAACTATTTCTAGTCATATGAAAAGATGCTCCAAGTCATTATTAATCAGAGAAATGCAAATTAAGACAACTCTAAGATACACACACACCTGTCGATTGGCTAAGATGAAGGAAAAATAATGATGATTGTTGAGGGGATGGGGAAAACTGGGACATTGATTCATTGTTGGTGGAGTTGTGAACGAATCCAACCATTTTGGAGAGTAGTTTGGAACTATGCTCAAAAAGTTATCAAACTGTGCATACCCTTTGATCCAGCAGTGTTACTACTGGGATTATATCCCAAAGAGATTATAAAGAAGGGAAAGGGACCTGTATGTGCACGAATGTTTGTGGCAGCCCTTTTGTAGTGGAAGAAACTGGAAACTGAATGGATGTCCATCAGTTGGAGAATGGCTGAATAAATTGTGGTATATGAAAATTATGGAATATTACTGTTCTGTAAGAAATGACCAACAGGATGGATTTCAGAAAGGCCTGAGACTTACAGAACTGATGCTGGAGTGAAATGAGCAGGACCAGGAGATATTATATACTTAACAACAATACTAGATGATGACTAGTCCTGATGGATCAGGCCATCCTCAGCAACAAGATCAACCAAACCATTTCTAATGGAGCAGAATGAACTGAACTAACTATACCCAGAAAAAGAACCTGGGAGATGACTAAAACCATTACATTGAATTCCCAGTCCCTATATTTATGCACACCTGCATCTTTGATTTCTTCACAAACTAATTGTACAATAATTAGAGTCTGATTCTTTTGTACAGCAAAATAATGTTTTTCATGTATACTTATTGTGTATCTGTTATATTTTAATATATTTAACATCACTGGTCATCCTGCCATTTAGGGAGGGGGTGGGGGGTAAGAGGTGAAAAATTGGAACAAGAGGTTTGGCAATTGTTAATGCTGTAAAGTTACCCATGTATATATCCTGTAAATTAAAGGCTATTAAATAAAAAAAAAAATATATATAAAAAAAAAAAAAAATAATTGCTGATAGTATAAAATATTTGGGAATCTCTCTGCCTAAGGAAAGTCAGCAATTATATCAGCAAAACCACTTTCCACACAAATAAAGTTAGATCTAAATAATTGGAAAAATATCAATTGCTCTTGGATAGGTCTAGTGAATATAATAAAGATGACAATACTACCTAAAGTAATCTAACCTAGTGCTATCCCAATGAAACTCCCAAGAAACTATTTTATTGACTTAGAAAAAAAATAACAAAATTAATCTGGGAGAACAAAAGATCAAAAGTTTTAAGAAGATTAATGAAAATAAAAAAGCAAATGAAGGTGGCCTCGCTGTACCAGATCTAAAACTATATTATAAAGCTGCAGTCTTAGAAACCTTTTGGTACTGGCTAAGAAATAGATTAGTTGATCAATGGAATACGTTAGGTTCACAGGACAAAATAGTCAATAACTATAACAATCTAGTTTTTGATAAACACAAAGACCCTAGCTTTTGGGATAAGAACTCACCATTTGACAAAAACTGCTGGGAATATTGGAAAGTAATATGGCAGAAACTATACATTGAGCCATACATAACACTATATACCAAGATAAGGTCAAAATGGATTCATCATCTAGACATAAAGAATTATAAACAAATTAGAAGCACATAGGATAGTTTATCTCTTAGACCTGTGGATGAGGAAGGAATTTGTGACCAAAGAAGAACTAGAGATCATTATAGATCACAAAATAGATAATTTTGATTATTAAGTTAAAAAGTTTATATATGTACAAAACTAATGCAGACAAGATTAGAAGAAAAGTAACAAACTGGGAAAACGTTTTTACATTCAAAGTTTCTGAGAAAGGCCTCATTTCTAAATATATTGATAAATGACTCAAATTTATAAGAATTCAAGCCATTATCCCATTGATAAATGGTCAAAGGATATGAACAGACAATTTTCAGATGAAGAAATTGAAACTATTTCTTGAAATATGAAAAGGTGCTCCAAATCACTATTGATCAGAGAAATGAAAATTAACAGAACTCTGAGATACCACTATACATCTCTCAGATTGGCTAAGATGACAGGAAAAACTAAAGGTGAATGTTGAAAGGACTTTAGGAAAACTGGGACACTGATACATTGTTGGTGGAACTGTGAATTAATCCAACCCTCTTGGAGAACAACTTGGAACTATGCTCAAAAAGTTATCAAACTGTGGATACTCTTTGATCCAACAATGTTTTTACTGGGCTTATATCCCAAAGAAATCTTAAAGGAGGGAAAGGGACTCGCATGTGCAAAAATATTTTGGCACCCCTTTTCATAATGGCATGAAACTGAATGGATGCCCATCAATTGGAGAATGGCTGAATAAATTATGATATATTAATGTTGTGGAATATTATTGTTCTGTAAGAAATGATGAGCAGGATGATTTCAGATAGTCCTGGAGAGACTTACATGAACTAATGCTAAGTGAAATGAGCAGACCCAAGAGATCATTATACAGAGCAACAAGAAGACTATATGATGATCAATTCTGACGGACCTGGCTCATTTCCAAATATGTAGATAACTGACTCAAATTTATAAGAATACAAGTCATTCTCCAATTGATAAATCATCAAATGATATGAACAAACATTTTTATATTAAGAAATAAACATTATGTGTTGTCCTATAAAAAGGTGCTCTAAATATTAATCAGACAAATGTAAATTAAGACAATTTTGACGTACCATTACACACCTCTCAAATTGGCAGATGACAGGAAAAGCTAATGACAAATGCTGGAGAGGATATGGGAAAACTAGGGCACTAATACATTTCTGATGAAGTTTTGAATTGATCCAACCATTATGGGAAGCAATATGGAACTATGCCCAAAGGGGTATCAAAGTGTGCATACCCTTTGATCTGGGAGTGTCTCCTCTGTGCCTGTATCCCAAAGAGATCATAAAAAAGTGAAAAGATTTCACATATGCCAAAAAAAGTGTTTGTAGCAACCCTTTTTGAAGTGGCAAAGAATTGGGAATAGAGTGAATGACCAACTTTTCAGAAATAAATGAATAAATTATGGTTTATGAATGTTATAGAATATTACTGTTCTATAAGAAAAGATAATTAGGATTATTTCAGAAAGGTCTGGAGAGACTTACATTAACTGATGCTAAGTGAAGTGATTAGAACCAAAAGAACATCCTCCATAGCAAAGTGAGATTATACAATGATCCATTTTGATGAATGTGCCTCTTTTCCACAATGACAAGATACAGACCAATTGTAATGGGCTTCTCATGTTGAAAGACATTATAAACAAATTAAAAGAACAAATGATAGTCTGCCTCTCAGATCTGTGAAGGAATGATTTGGATTGCCATGCCATGCCACTATCATGGCATGCCAGCCAAAGAACTGGAATATATTATGTAATGCAAAATGGATAATTTTGATTATATTAAGTTTAAAAGTTTTTTGTAGAAACAAAATCAATGCAGATAAGATTAGAAGGGAAGTAATAAACTGGGAAATACTTTTAATATAGTAAAGAGTTCTGCTAAAGGCTTTATTTCTAAAATATATAGGGAATTGATTCAAATTTATAAGAATTCAAGCCATCATACAATTGATAAATGGTCAGTTTATGAACAGACAATTTTCAGATGAAGAAATTTAAATCATTTTTACTCATATGAAAAAAGTGCTCTAAATCATCCTTGATCCAAGAAATAGAAATTAAGACAACTCTGAGGTAGCAGTACATAATTGTCAGATTGGCTAAGATACAGGAAAAGATAATGATGAATATTGGAGAGAATGTGGTAAAACTAGTACACTAATACATTGTTGGCAGAATTGTGAACTAATACAACCATTGTTCAGATAATTTGGAACTTTGTCCAAAGTGTTAAAGACCATTGCCTGGGTGAAGGGGCAGGTCAATTCTCCAAGATCTTTCTCAATCTGCGGGTCATAACATCTGCAGGAGTTGAAAAGGAGCCTTTACTGACACAGGTGTTGCTTGTGAAATGGGGATGAAATAAATTGGAGGCACAGGGAAGAGGAGAGAGGTCAGACAATGCAACTAACTGCCTTTCAGTAGGGAGGTCACAGAACAGCAACTGCTTCTCAGTCTCCTTGTATCATCATTATCATCTGCTCACATGCTACAGGTCTGAATTAGACCTTCACCAGCCACTGGCAGGTGGGCCAGTTATTCCTGCCAGAGCAGGCTCCTGTATCACAACAAAAAGAGCTATCAAATTGGGCATACCCTTTGATCCAGCAGTGTCTCTAGTGGGCCTGTATTTCAAAGAAATCATAAAGGAGGAAAAGGGACTCACATTTGCAAAAAATGTTTGTGGCAGCTTTTTTTTTTTTTTTTTTTAATAGTGGCAAAAAGCTGAAAACTGAAAGGATGCCCATTAATTGAAGAATAGCTGAATAACATATGGTATATGAATGTCATGGAAAATTATTAGTCTGTAAGAAATGATTAGCAGGATGATTTCAGAGATGCCTGGAAAGACTTACATAATGCTAAATGAAGTGAGTAAAACATGGAGATCATTGTACACAGCATAAAGCAAGATGATACAATGATCTGTTGGACATGGTTTTTTTCAACAATGAAATGATTCAGGGCAGTTCCAATGGTCTTGTGAGGGAGGCAGTCATCTTTATCCAGAGAGAGGACTGTGGGGATTGAGTGTGCATCATAATGTAGTATTTTCACTCTTTTTATTGTTTGCATTTTGTTTTTTCTCAATTTTTCTTTTTTGATCTGATTGTTCTTTTGTCGCATGAAAATTGTCGAAATATGTATACAAAAATTAAACATGTTTAACACATATAGGATTACTTGCTTCCAAGAGAGAGAGTGGGAAGAAGGGGGGGAAAAATTTGGAACACATGGATTTGCAGGATGAATGTTGAAAATTATCTCTGCATATGTTTTGAAAATAAAAAGCTTAGGGAGATCTAGATGGAGATAGAATTCGGGCCCTGAAGTCAGGAAGACCTGGTTCAAATCTGGCCTCAGAAACAACACTTCCTAACTATGTGACTCTGGGCAAGTCATTTAACCCAAATTGCCTCAGAAAAAAAATAAAAAGTTTAATAAAAATAAATTATAAAATAAAGAACTAAAAAAAAAATCATTGATACAAGAGTTAAATAAAAAAAAGAAAGACCCAGAATCATGGAATCTCTAGTCTTCCTAACAAGGTTCTAATACATAGATGCCTTTTAGGATTCATTGTTATTCACTTACTAACAGGGAGCAGAAACATACAGAAAAGTAGTTCATAGAGGTTGAAATAGAGAAGGATTTTTAGTTGTCATATGCTCCTAGCCATAATGTACACAGGATTAGGCATGGAAAGAGCCACCTCCCATTCCTCATGAGAGATATCATGAAATAATCCTAGCATGGCTTAAACTTGCAAAACTAAAAATAAGTATTAAAGAGCAATAGAGAAATGCATGGCAATTGGGAGAATTCCATAGCACATTACAAAAGTGTTTTGAAGAAAAATTCAAGTAAAGGATTTTATCAAAGAAATGTATGATAAAAAAAAAATGATTTTTTGACGACATGGCCAGAGGAAGAGAAAGCCACTGTATATTCTGACATAACATCCATGAGTATCCTTATATAAAGAGGAAGCAAATGTATCCCCCAGCAAGTTAAATGTACATCTCCAAAGGAGGTGAAAGTCAGAGGGGATGGGCAAGTTTAAATATTATTTTCTTCATTAGAAGAAACATTGACATATGAAATTTCACAGATTGTGAGTATCTGAGACTACAAAGAGATTCTATATTATTTAGCACTAAATCAATGGATCCAATTAACCACTCATTACTTTTACATGAGAAGGATATTTAGGAAAGCTCCTGAATGTCAAGATCTAAGTATAAATGAGCTCATTGCTTCATTATACTATATTCTTTGTTACCTCACCAAGCTGAATATTCAACATTGGCTATCTTTTTAAAATAAATGAATTCAGTTCAAATTTCTCTACAGGTTTTACTCCTTACTCTTTTCCCAGAATTTTTCATTAATGTTGCAGAAACCTCTTCAACCTGGAAATCTATTCTAGTCCTACATTTCATTCATTGGAAATATGCTACTCCCATTGCCCTACATACACACCTCATTCCTCCTCCCATACTTCTTTTTTTTTAAATTTATTTGTTTTTAATTCACAATGATGAACAAGCTAATTTTTTTTTTAAAGACCTGCAGAGATTTATATATACTGATTCTGAGGGAAACAAGCAGAACCAGGAATACATTGTACACAATAACAGAAAAATGTTCATGATCAGCTATGAAAGCTTTGATTCTTCTCAGTAGTTCAATACTCCAAAGCAATCCCAATAGCCTTTAGACAGAAAATGCCATCTGCATACAGAAAAATAACAATGGAAATTGAATGTAAATCAACATGTGCTATGTTCACTTCTATTTCCTTTCTTTTCTTTTTTTTTTTTTTTTACTCTCCCATGGTTTTTCCCATTTCTTCTGATTTTTCTCTACCAACATGACACATAAAGCAATGTATTATTATTAAAAAAATAAATTTAAAAAATAAAAACAAAAAGAAAAGAAGGCAAGAGAAAACAAAACAAAACACTGAAGCTTGCAAAACTTTTATGAATCTCCAGACTGCACTCATGATTCTACTCCCAAGACTTTCTCTATACTTCCAGATCAAAGACATTCCCTTTTATGCCTTCTATTATATGTTGCCATATCCCATTTGAATAAAAGCTCCACTAGATGAAGACTATCTTTCTATTTGTATTTGTATTCCCAGAGTTTTAAACAGTGTCTGATACACAATAAGCACTTAATAAATTATTATTGATAACTTAATTTAAATAGACCTTTATTGACTATTTACTATAATATATGACATTGAGTTTGGTGCTGAACATTCAAGAAAATTAAAATCTAGTTCTTCTTAGGAAGGTTACATTATACTTGGAATGAAAGTATGTAAATAAATAAGTAAATGTTCTCAATTTAAGGAGTTACAGACATTAAATCTTGAAGGAATTAGGAAAGTTTTAGAGGAAGTGCTAAATACCTGTCTAAATACCAGATTTTTTTTTTTTGGCTGGGTGTAGGTCAGATTTTAATGAACAAAATCTACAAAAATAATGACTTACAAAATTCATATGATGATTTAAGTCATGATAGTATCTTCATTAAAAATCTATAAGATTAGCTAATTTTAACTGCCATCTCATTCAAGATGAAATTTGCTTAATATGCCAGGTTATAGTTTACTTGTTTACACTCTGAGGGCATGGCACAAAATGCCATCTATTTACCTCCCATAATTATTCTGAAAATCTGTTGTGGGGAGGGCAATGTCAGAGAATACTAGATGGTGGCAAAGAGTGCAGGTTATACAAAAACATGAGGTGGGATATTTATTAACTGGGAACACTCAGCATACAATAATTACTGAATACTGGCTAACAGCTACAGAATAGAAGAAAAAAATAATTCTAGTGTAGGTCATTCTGAAATTATGAAAACAAATTTTTTCAATTTAATAAACTATCCTATGTGGTCCCTACATTTCTTGGCTGAGCTTAAGGAAAGTTCCGGTCTAAAACTGAGACAGGTATAAAAGGTTATGCAAGAATGTAGCATTAGAAGAAAAAAAAATCTTTGACTGGGAGTTAGGACACCTGTGTCCTATCCTCTGCTGTTTCAACTATTTACCATACCTTCTGAACAAGTAATAGAACCACTGTGAACATGCATGCCTTCAGGCCATTAAGAAACTTTAGAATCAAAGAACTATTTATGAAGCATTTCTATGTCAAGCAGCAAGATAAATGTTAAGGATACAAATATAAAAGTTAGACAATTCTTGTGATCAAGAAGCTTACATTGTATTTAAATGAAACCTGCTAGAATGACACTTGAAGAGTGAAGAGCAAGATGATAACCCTAAGATCATACCATGAAAACCACTTGAAAAAGCTGAAGCTATTTAATACAGAAAAAAGAAGACTTGTAAAGTAAAATATAATAACTATCATTAAGCATGGTTTTGTTAAAAGAAATAGTTTTTCAGCAGAAAAGAGAAATAGAAACAATGGCTATGTAGTATAGTGCCAAATTTAGATTTGATATGAGGGGGAGACAGTGGAATCCATCAGATAGTAATGGTTTTCTACATACTAAGAAGTCTTTGAGCAAAGACTCAGTAAATACTTTTAAAGTAATTTGTAATAGAAAAATTTTGCTCAAATACAGATTGAACTAAATAGGATCATTTGAGTTCTGAGATTTTGTGATTCCTTGTGATTAATTCATCCATAAACATTTCTTAAGATGTCAAATACTGTGAAGACCGCGTATTTTAAAATCAGCCGGAGTCAGGAATTCAGGTTAGGGGAAAATCATCAGTCTTTATTCTCAGTGAAGAAAGATCAGAGGTGGAAGAGAATGGGCAATAGCAATGTGTGTAGCTGAGTCAAGAAGCTAGCTAGACCAGCAGCCACATGACCAGCAGCTAGGAGTATAGAACCCAGGCTCAATCTCTCCCAGCTTCTCTTCCTGTCTTTCTGCCTCCACCCACCAAAATCGTCATTTCCTATACAACACATCAGGACTTGCACAGAGAGTGGGTGGGGGCCATTCTTTATCCAAGCATGTATATTAATAGAGTGTAGTCCAATTACTATTTAGCCTCATGTGCCTGGGATCTCAGTGCATCAACTCAAGCCTCAGTCCATAACAAAATACTTCATTAAACACTAAAGGTAGACCAAAACAATTCCTGTCTGCAGAAGATTACATTATAAACATATGGATAAATCGCTACATAAAAGATAGATCCAGAGTGGGTTGAAAATAACTTTAGAAAGAATAACTCTAGGAATTAGGGAGACAGAGAAAGGCCTTTTATATGAATTGAAATTTGAGATGTTTAGAAAGAAACAACAAATTCTAAGAAAGGAAGGTGAAGAGAAAGATCATTCCAGGCATGTGAAGATGTCCCTATTAAGGCACAGAGATGGGAGATGGCATATTTTGTGCAAAGAACAATGAATACATGGGTATATCTGAATCTTAGAGTATATTGGAAGGAAGCAAATACAAGAAGCCTGGAAATGTGAGAAGAGGTCAGATTGTGATGAGTTTTAAAAGCCAAATGAATGACTTTGTAAAAATTAATATGTTAGAGTCCTTATTGCTTAAATAATTAAGACTAAGAAAGTAAAATAAAACTGTATATAGACATGTATATATCTATATAGCATATGCAGAGCATTCATGTTTACATACATATACATACTCATATTTGGGTAAAGAAGGCTGCAGACTGAGGCATTGGAATAATGACAAGGATTTCTAGGGTCAAGAAAGGAGATGCACATTTATACCTGTGGAATTACAGCAGTGGTGGAATGCAACATCAGAGTACCTTTGGGGAATCATAAAACAGAGAATAAAAACTGGATCTTACCCAAAGTAATGTGACTTTTGTATATTATGCAATTCTTTAACATTTTCTCATTTCATGGAAAGTCTGCCTAAACATTGCACTATAAATTTCGAGTGCTGAATACATCCCTAAGTGAAATTAAAAAGGAAAGAAACTTATTCTGATTATAAGTTTGGTTATTAGTAATTTCATTTTCTGTTTGGTTAATAAAGTCTATTCTTTACATAAATTATCCCAATTGCTTACTTGTGATCTGCTATCAATTTTACCTTTTCTGTTGAGACAAAAGACATATAGTCTAAAAATCATAAGGGAGAAGTGGAGTCAAGAAAAACTGAAGTAAATGTATGGACATTTCCAATATAGTCCCTATGCCCCAAGCACTATACCAAGAGCTACTAGGTGCTACAGATACAAAATCCAACATGAAAAAAACCCTTTTCCTCCAGGCCCTTAAACTTTATTTAAGGGAGATAACATGAACAAAGATGAGGCAATGTAAAAAAAATGTATTCTAGGTAGGACACTGTAAACTATAGTATAAAAATGGGATTTTTAAAGAAAGTGACATGGCTTGAGCCTTTAAGTGGAAAATCTATAATCCAAAGGTAAGGAGTTAGAATATCCCATGAATGAAGGACAATCTCTGCAAAAGCCTATGACTATGAGATGGAAAGTCATGGAGACCATTTTGGGAATATGTGGTTTTTCATGATGAAGAATATAGTATGAGTAATCCTGGAATGGTAAAATGAATCCAGATTATGAAAGACTTTAATATAGTACAGAATATTTTGTATTTTATGCCAGAGTAAATGAAAGCAAGTAAGTTTCTTAAATGGGGAAGTATCTTGATCAAAATTGTGCTTTAAGAATATAAATTTGGCAAATGTATGGAGCATAAATCGGAAGCTAGAAGAAACTTGAAGCAGAAAGACAATTTAGGAAACTATTACATTAGAGATGATTAGGTTCTAAATTAGAATTGTGAAGGGATATGAATGGAGAGAAGAGAATAAGTATGAGAGATATCTATCTATTGTAGAGATAGGTTCAACAACTCTTGGAACTGAATATGGTGGTGAGGTGATCAAGAGGAATTTCATTCAAAAATGACTCTAAGGTCACATATCTAGAGTGACTAGAAAATGATTGTGCTTTGAACATAGTATAAATAAGGAAGTTAGGAGAAAGCATTGATTTGGCATGAACAAAGACAATGAGTTCTCTCCAGAATATGTTGAGCTTTTAATGTCTACATTGACATATAAAGAGAACTGAGAACTCAGGGAGGAGAGAATGTACACTGCTCAACAGTGTCTGTCAAATACTTCAGAAAAATCAAGCAGGATAAAGACTGGAAAGAGGCATTTATTTGATATTTTGATATCAAATTATTTTATATGATATGAAATTATTTGATAATTTTTAAAAATGATAACATAGTGATACCAGTTTCAATTAAGTTCATTCAGAGAAGCCATCTATCTATGGGTTAAGTGAATAAGAGAAGAGAAAATAACACCATGAGGGCAGATACTTGTTTTTATTTTTGTTTTTTTGTTTTTTGTTTTTTGGACTTTGACTAGGAAAAAACAAGAGTGATGTAGGATGATTGAGTACATGGTAGAGTAAGGTATGTTATTTATGTTTCATCTTATTATTTTGAATAGTTGTTATATGTGATCACAATTCTGTAGCTGGATTACATAATTGATAAGAATTGCTATTTGTAATTAATGTATTATGACTGAAATCCATTTTATCTCTGGAAGTACCTTTAGAAATCAAATCTAAATTTTCCTTTTATAGACTTGTGACTTGGCCAAGTTCACATAGTTAAGTGATTAATAGTAAAGACTTGAACTAAGTACCTCCTATAATCCCCAAAACTCACTTTAAGATGAGACAATTTGTTTTCTGGATTTAAGAAAAAAATAAAAAGGTCCTGCTGTCATGGAGTCTATGGATCCTTTTTAGTGTGACCTAGTTATAAACACTATTCATGAATTTTCTGATTTCCCTTTACTTGATGGAAATTTAGTAGAAAAATCAAAGAAATGTTTAGAAGGAAAGAGATCATTAAGTGAGCTCAGCTGAATTTTTACTTGGAATAATGGGGAAAGATGGTAGATTGCAATGCAATATGGAGGTAACAAAGTAAAAAAAAAAATTGATGTACCAGAGGCATGAATCTAACCTATTTGTGTAGAGATTTGCCAGTGAAATTAAAATAAGTGAGAAACTGCTAATAAGTGGAAGAAGTAAAAGGTCAAGGAATATTTTCTTTGATTTTAGAAATAATTCACAAAACCCTTCCTAGTTTTAATTTCATTTATAAGAGCAAAATAACTGCATAAATATTTGAGGCAAATTGTAAGAGGACAAATAGAGAGAAGATGACTGCAAATATCAGGCTCAGAAATTTGGCACATTTGGAAGGCTGGGCACAATTTGAGGATATATGTCTGTGATGTATGCAGTCTTATCTACTCTTCAGTGCTGGCATTAATCATGGCAGTTTGCATAATACTCCAAGGTTCCAAGAATGGGAATGAACTTTCATTTGCAAGAAATGATAAATGATCTTGACTTTCTAATTTTTTTATTAATTAGTTATTGACTTATTACCAGAGTTGGTAAATAAGCATGGCTTTTGTTTTCTGGGTGATAATTTTCTCAATTTCAGAAATTGTTTCCCTTTTCTAAAATACATAAATCTCACCCCTTTATGATTGTTCGCCATACTTCCTGAAATCAATTAATGACATTTGACAAATATATTTTTTAATAATTCATCAATGAAATAAAATTTAATTCAAGTGAAAATGCTAGGTGAAATATTACTTTTTGAACTGAAACTAAATAAACATATATTTTATAAATGAAACCATATAGAATAATTTATAGCATTACTCAGTAATTTAAAATTGTGATTATAATTATTTTACCAACCTTACATTCAAATAACAACTAAAAGACACAATTTAAATATCACATCTTATCTAATTTTTTGTGTTTTTATTTAATTTTTGAGAAAAGTGAATATGGAAAGTATGTTTTGGGTTTTATGTAGCATTTTCTCAATTAACTTAATCCATAAACATTTATTGAACATCTATTTTGTTTAACAACTCTTCTAGATTTTATGGATAAAAAAGTAAAACTAAGTAGAAACTTATTTGGTCCTGTAGCATCTGTTCTATAGGAGTTTATATGGATGACAGGGTAGAATGGAGGAGAAGGGGACTGGAACACAATATATACTTACATATATGTTGTATGTATAATATGTAATGCTATATGCTTGTGTATATATTCAGAATACATGTAGACATGTAATATTTAAATAAATCCATTTATTGATGAAATCTGTATGTATTTAGTAACAATCTTTTTTTATATAACATTATAACATATATAAAGTTGTGTGTATGTTTGTGTCTATTTTGAGGGAGTACTAGCAATGAGAGGAGTCAGGAAGTGTCTTGATCGGTATTTTTAAAACAATATTTTATTTTCCTCAATACATACAAAGATAGTTTTTGACATAAACCTTTGCAAAACTCTGGGTTCCAAATTTTTCTCCCTCTCCCCCTGCCACACCCAACAGCAAAGAATTCAATATAGGTTAAATATGTGCAATTCTTCTAAATATATTTCTATATTCATCATACTGAACAAGAAACATCAGATCAAAAGAGGAAAAACACAAGAAAGGGAAAAAACCAAGCATACAAAGAAACAAATACAACAAAATGGGAAAAAATACAATGCTTTGAATCATATTCAGTCTCTATAATTCTCTCTCTGGATGCAGATAACTCTTTTCATAACATGTCAAGAGTCACTTCATTGTAGAAAAGAGCCAAGTCCATCATAGTAGATCATCACATAATCTTGTTCTTGTTGTGTAAAATGTACACTTAGCATTAGTTTATGTAGGTTTTTTCAATCTTTTCTAAAATCAGCCTGCTAATCATTTCTTAAAGAGCAATAATATGTCATTACATTCATACGCCATAACTTATTCAGCTATTCCCCAATTGTTGTGCACCAATCAATTTTCAATTCCCTGCCACTACAACAAGAGTTGTTACTAACATTTTTGCATATGTGGATTTTTTTGCCTTTTTATGATCTCTTTGGGATACAGACACAGTAGAGACACTACTGGATCAAAGGGTATGCACAGTTTGATAACTCTTTTGGCATAGTTTCAAATTGCTCTCCAGAACAGTTGAATCAATTCACAACTTTACCAACAATGGATGTGACCCAATTTTTCTCCTCCAGCATTTATCATTATCTTTTCCTGTATTGATCTTTTTCATTTATTTTTTAAAATTCTATTTAGAAGCATAAATCTTACAAATTATTTTACTCAATTTTTTTTTTTTTTTTTTTTTTTGGTGAATCAATGAGGATTAAGTAACTTGCCCAGGGTCACACAGCCAGAAAGTGTTAAGTGTCTGAGGCCAGATTTGAACTCAGGTTCTCTTGACTTCAGGGCTGGTCCTCTATCCACTACACCAACTAGCTGCCCCCCCCCCTTTTTATTTTTTTAAGAAAGATAGCTATTTTTAAAAATGGTGATGAGATTGGAATATATTCAAGGCAAAAAGGACAGTCTGGTGTAAGACATGATGTTGGAAAGTGAAATGTTATGCATGGAGAATTTTCAGTAAGACCCTTTTTGTAACAGTGTAAAGGATACCATCTGTATTTTAAATACTGTGATAAAGGGTATAGAATTTTCGGGTTGGAAGAAAACTGAAAAGATCACATGGTTCCTATCCTCTCTTTTTTTTTTAGGAAACCCGGTGTAAATGATTTGATTATACATATAGTAGGGGGCAAAAGCAGAATTTTATCCCTTATCTCTTTTCTCTAAATTCCTTTTCTTCCATTTGTGCTTTGCTAATTTGAATGACGTAGCAGGAAAAAAAATGGCAAAACTAGGACTTAAACCAAATTCTTATGAGTCCACATTATCTCACACATACTTTTATATCCATGCTTAAGATGCATAAAGATTACTATAGCATTTTGTAATCACTAATGTGCAAGCAGTGGGGAATTATGTCACTGCTGCTTTATATGGTTTACAGACCTCTTCTCTGAGCCCTTATCTTCTGTGACTAAGCAGTTTCTTTGTTTGTTGTTGTTTGTCTTTTTTATCCTATAGCAACAAAGCAAACCATTTTGTTAAAATCTTATAATTGAAAAAAAAAAAGAACTATTTTCCATTCTAGCTTCAATTGTTGTCACAAAAAAAAAAAAAAGTTTACTGGTAAGCTAATTCACTAACTTGTTAAACACTTGTCTTTTCATTGGTGTTTAAAATTTCAAATATCATCCAGGTAAGATCATAGTGCTTTGTGTCATTTTAATCTTTCCATTCATCTTTGATTTGATACATTGGCCATTATCATGGCTTAGTTCACAAAGGAACATAGAAAAAGGAAGGGAGGATACTTTCCTAATAGTGAAATATGTGGCATTATATTGAAGTGATAGACATGGATCATATATACATATACATATATGTATACATACATGTAGATTATATACATGTAGGCTTACAGGTATAGAAATAGAGATGTATAGATATAGACATGAAGACAGATGTATATATAGAAGTATTGGTAGACATAGATTAAATATGGTAATGCATATTGATATACCTATAAATATAGATATTGCTTCTAATTTTGCCTAATTTTGATATGTATATCTGTGCATAATATACACATATATTATCAGAAGGAACTATTAACACACATACTCAAGTAGCCATGTTGTATTTTGCAACATTTCATCAGACTAGAGTTATCAGCTCCTTAACCCTTTGTCTATCAGTCATAAGGTCAATATTCTTTGGGGAAGAACCTAGGAAAAAATATTTCTAGGAAGAACCACAGCAATCAGAAACTATGAGGAATTATCCTCTAACCTGTCTTGGCTCACGCAAACTTTATGTTGTTGAAGAATATAGATTTAATTCAAATGATCAGATATTTGTTGAACTACTAATATTTTCAAAGCACTACATTGTATGCTATTATTATAAATGTAAAAATGTTCTCATATGAGAGAGAGTTTTTAGCCAGAATTCACATCAATTCTATTCCTCTAAGCAGTCTCTTCTTTTTGGGCAAGAATCAGATTCATAACTTTCCCCATTTCATCCTTCTTTGGGAGAATGAGATTTTTATCAAGACAATTCAAGATAGTAATTTTTATTTATAGTTCCCATTGATCTTTGCTTTAAGTTTTCATTTTTCCAGTCTATCAACCTTAGTGGACATCATTTTCCTCCCTTCACAGATTAACTCTTGATTTAACCAATTCAGCTATAAAGTCTCTTTTGTATCTGAGTTTTCTTTTTCTTTGCATCACCTTGCTGATTAAAAAAATGAAAAATAATAAGCAGACTAAGTACCAAGAGGTAATTGAACACTGTAGTCCAGTGTTTTCTAAATCAAAGAAAACAATGCTTGTAGTAAAGGTCCTCTATTTGTTTAACAAAAATGCCAGAAAAATGGTAAAAACAGATTTGAAAGAAAAAGATGTTGACTAACATAATATACCATTTCAACTCCACATTGCTCTTCAACTCAATAAAAAAATAAAAAAGGAACATGCAAAGAAGTGTATTATAAAATTATAAGTGAGGGATGAAATGATAATAAAAGATAAAACTTTCAATAATATAAAATAAAATATTTTACATGAATCAAATCAATGTAGCTTCAATAGAATAGATAAATGAATTAAGAAAGAAAAATTTTCCTTAATCTCCCATACCAAGTCACTCCCACAATCCATTTTTCTCTCTTTGGGCCATTGCTGCTAACTACTGATGGAAGAAGTTATATAATCAGTGAAAAAAATGAATGGGTCAACTACAAATTCAACTTATTCTTTATACTTTATTATATTGTTCTAAATTAAATAGGCCTGTATTACTACTAGTCTCAGTGACATACATTTTGAATGTCTTAAATGGTACATAACTCAATTCCTTAATTTTACAGAAGAGGAAACTGAGTCTAAAGAGGATAAAATGCTTGCTAGAGATCACATAATGATTGGCAGATCAATTTCTCCTTGTGATACATGTCTTCCACTTTTAATTGAGTGATTTTTCCATTGTACTACAAATATCTTATGATTTGGTTCCATCACCCAAAAGTGGATTTTTCTAGTAAAACTCTATCCTTCCAAGTGGTAAATAGTGTCCATATTTTTCCATGATGACTTTTGGATGACTTCACTTTTCTTTTGAGAAATGTCTAAATTTTGTGAAAGCTCATAAAAATATGGGGGAGGGGAAGAGTGAACCTTTGATTAAATTGAAGAATGAGAAATTAAGCATTTATATAATGGCTATTCTATGCCATATCCTATGTTAAGCACTTTTCCCCCCCTTTTACAATTGTTATCTCATTTGAACAATCCTGTGAGATAGGTGCTATCCCCATTTTTCTAGTTGAGGAAACTGAGATAAATAGAGGTTAAGAGACTTAAATCATCCCAGCTAAAAAGCTATATTTTCTTTCACGTCTTCTTATTTCTTAGTCTATTTACTGTAACAACAACTGTCTCTGTACATCGTATAAAACGAATTCTCTGATGAGGAAACATAATATATAGTTATACATTGGCACTAGAAAATTAAGATTTGTCTTTCCCTGAGGTCATACATCAGTTATCACTCACCAAGCATTTATCAAATACCTTCTATGCTGCAGACTATGTGCTAAGCATTAAAGATACCAAAAAAAGTAAAAGACCATCCCTGCTCTCAAAGAGTTTATAGTCTGATACACATAGTAGGTATAAGAGGTGAGACTTTGAACCTACAAGTTTTTAACAGGTCAAGTTTTCTGAGTTCTTTATCTGCTGCCTCCCCATGGAAATACAACAAGATAAAGCTAGTTATTCATTCCTAAATGTCATAAGACTTTCATATAATTTTTATGTATTAAAAAAGTCTCCAAAGTGCACACAATCCTTGAACTTTCTATTTGTACTTGGAGTTTTATATAACATCATCTGTGAACTACAGATTAAAGGAAATGATATTTTCATTTAGATGAAAAATAACATTTTATTTGTAAATGTTTCTTAATATTCTCTCTCCTTTTGTTCTTTCAAACTTTAGCTGCTAAATCTTCTTTAAGCTACAGTAATTCAGATAAATGCTACAGTAAATGATGTTATTGAATAGAAAGTCTTAAATGAGAAAGTTAGAGGAAAGGGAGCCTTATTGGATATTGCCAGCATCTAACTAGGCATAAAGTAAGAAAACAAACAAATTTAAGTAATATGCCACAAATGTCATGCTTTTTCACACTCTTCTAAAAAATAAATAAAAAATTATATTTATTTAAGTTTTCCATATGAAGAATAATGAATTAAATTTACCTTAAATGAAAAGTTAGGCTATTTGTATAAAACTGAGGGGGATTTATTCTGTAGACTATGATATACTCAATACAATCATATCAATTGAATTTATTTTTAATTAAATCATTTTAATTTAAAATATTTTCAAGGCTGAAAAATTTTCATTGAAAGAAATATTATATTTTGTGATCCCATTTGTGATCACACTGAGTAAAGTGTTGAGTGTGAGAGACACTCCAGATACCTTTGGTTAATTCCTGGGCCTTGAAAGATGTTTAAGCATGATCAGTACAACTACATAGTCCTCAATTCCTTTTACAGATTGCTGCTCATATTGAGGTTTGTTCCATCTGTCAATCAATTAAAACCATTAACCCATTGGGTAGTAAACAAAGAAGTATAGACATGATGAAGAGAATTAGTTTAGCTGTTATTTAAGACTTTGTTTCTCTAAATTTTTCAGCCCATTTAATTTCATGATTAGTATTTGCAAAAGCTATGTATTTCTATATATTTTATTTTAAAAGCTATATTAAATAAAATCAATTTTATATGGAGATTACACTTTTTTCAAAACAATAGAATGGGGTCATACACCCTAGAATTTTTAGTTAATTATGAACACGTCAAAGGGAAAACATAGGCTACTCACCTTATAGGAGCCTACATCTATTTATTCTAGTGATATTAAATCAGCATCCTTTGATTTATAGGAATATTTTTTCAATTGTCTGTTGTGAATTGAAATGAAGAACAAAATGTAATAGAATGATAATTTAATTGGAAACCTTGATTGGTCACTTATGAGTATTGAGTAATATGTATGACCTATGAGTCACTTGAATGTCAGTTTTCTCACATGGAAAACAGGTATAATATTTGCAATACCACATTTGGTTATTCCAATGAAAGTACTTGTTATTAAATTTTTTACCTAATTGTTTTTAAATTATTAAATTCCTAAATAATTTGTTTTTAATCATTCTCATATGAGAAGATTGAATGAATTTGCTTTAAGTTCTTGGCATAAGTCATATACATTTCAGAGACAAATATAATTCTTACAATTTGAGCTGTTATAATCTTCTATGTAGATGGCTAAGTGGCAAAATGGAAAGAACACAGGGTTTGGAATCAGGAATACTTATTTTATGGGTTCAAATCTGACCTCAGAAACTTACTAGCTATGTGACTTTAGGTAAGACATTTTACTGTTTACTTCAGTTACTCATCTGTAAAAAGAGCTAGAGAAAGAAATGGTAAACCATTACAATATTTTTGCCTAGAAAATCCCAAGTTGGACATTTTGAATTGAATTCAGTTGAAATCAATTGCAACAAGTGGATCAAAATTTTCTAGTTAGAAATTACACTGTACAATGGATAAAGAATTGGCTTTAGACTTAGGGAGACCAGGTTCAGGTTCTGTCTCTGACATACACTCTGTGAGATAATAATAAAATCACTTAAATATCTCAGCACCCTCCACAACTCTCTGACTGTAAAGATGAAAATTATTGGTCTAGCTCAGTTCAAAGAATAACCACACTATCCATTTCCACCCCATCCCCCAAATATACCCTTAACAATCTCAACCATTCCAAAACAAACCTGTTAGGTCTACTTTCATTATAGATTTGACCTTAGTCAAAATCAATTTATAGTAGAATGAGGAGGTCTATCTATGTCCTCACATTCTTTAAAATGAGTAGAAAACACTTTGGTTTGCCAACAATGGATTCAACTGAAAACAGAAAATTTTGTATACCAATTATTTGTTGACATGAAGGGAGCTGGAAAAGATTATGTTATTAAATTCAATACTTTTAAGCAGAAATCAGTCAGTTTCTTTATGGATAGACACAATCTTATGATATGTGAGTGTATATATCTGTATGTTTCAAACTAAGTCATTCCATTTGATTTCTACATAATGATCTTCAAGCATTTTTTTTTTAAATAATGCCATGAGGGTTATAGAAGAAACCCTCAGAAAAATAAAACCACTAGGCCTTTTTCTTGAATTTTCTATAGTTTTGAAAAACTTGTCCACTTCACCAACTTTCTATTTCTTGACTGATTGCCTGTTCCTTTCTACAGCATTTCTTAATTTCTTTCTCCTTCAGTGCCTTGTCTCATGGCTCACTGCTTCCATAACTTGCCCTATTGAACTTAAAGACAGGCTTCTTAAGAAAGTATGGTTCATAATATTGAACCTGAGATTATTGCTTTTGAATATGAACATTTTAGATTTGCATACCCAATTTGAATATAACTACAAGGTATTTGTTAATCTATAATTTACTTGCATAAATTGTCTGCAGAGTTTGAATTTTAGAAGAGTAATCCTGTTATGCACATGGCTGAATATGCATGTGCTAAATTACCAGCCAGAAGCATAACTTATTCTTATTCATGCTATAAGATCAATTTGGCCCTCAAATAGGTTAGATGAGACATCTACTATCACATTTAAAATCATTAATTTGTAGATTAAAATTTAGAATGTGCTTTAATAACTATATATATAATTATTATTATTTTGGCAATATTAGATGTCTCATGAGACAATTAACATCACAGATTATCCTGATTTCATTTGAAATAAATACTGAATTTCCTTCCCACACTGCCAGCTCCTGGTTTGTCTAGAACTTTTATCTCCACCTCACTCTGCTCTTAGCTGTCAAACTCCAATTTTTCTTTTCTTTGTAGAAGAACACTTAACACCTAGATGTTTTGAACCTTATAAATGTGAAGCTACCTTTTTTTTTTTTTTCTCTTTTAGTCATGAAATAGTTGTTTGTTTTTAATTCAGCTTGGGAAAAACTAGAACCATTTGCAAAGATGATCTCTGCCTCATCTAATCATAGGTTTAGAATTAGAAAAGATAATTTATTCCCTAATTTTATTAATTCCCTTATTTTTTAGATGAGGAACCTGAGACCCAAGGGAAAAATTGTTTAAAGACATAGAATAAGAGGAGTACTGATGTAAAGATATAATATACCTTAGATTCAGCCTCAGACCCTCATTTTGCAAGTAACTTTCCTGCTGTTCAAAGGCATTAAGCAATTTTTCTAATGTCACATATAGTAAGTGCTTGTCAGGATTTAAATCAAAGCATGTGACATTTGACTCCCTTTTTAAACTATTTCTATATTTCTCCCCCCCCATTATATCTATATCTATCTATCTAATCAAACCACACATATACATGTATGTGTATATATACTTATCTTCTTGAGTTCAAATCTGACCCTATACATTTACTAGCTATGTTTCACTGGTCTAATCACTTAACCCTGCTTGCCTCAGCTTTCTCATCTATTATATTAAATGAAAGTTTCATACATTGGTAATAGTGAAAATTTAGAATATATAAGTTCCGTAGTCAATTCACCTAATTTCAATTAAATTCAGTTCAATTCAATTTAATAAAATGGCAATATATTAATTTTAACAATGTATAAAACTTTTATTTAGGCATTTTTTAAAATCTTAATTCAAATTCATGAAAGGTCAATATTCTTTCTATAGTGATCAGTCTAACCCAATCATCTAACTGAAGAGACAATCACTCTCTGAGATAATATCAAAGTATTCTGATTTGTCTCAAATTCCTATTAAATGCCAGAAACATAGAAATAGCAAACAAACAGCATTAATAATCTATTCCCTCAAGGAATTTGTAGTCTATAGAAGGAGGTTTGGAGCAGGGAATAAAGTACTTTGATATATTCAAAAGTCCTCTTGGCCTATCCTGTGATTTCAACATTTGAGTAATAATGACCTATATTTACCTTTCACTTTTCTTCTGTATTATAAATAAAAGAAAATTGTCAGGAAAGGATATGAATTATGCAAGGAAATTGGGAAGCATTTTCATTGGGTAGACATCAGTACTAATATTTATCACAAGTACTACAAAATATCCCTTCTGATACGTTGAGCTTGAACCCCCAAGCAAAATGAAAGAAATAATGAAGCATTTCATTCTGACACATTGAAAATATAAGTAATATCTATGAATGTGAACTGTTAAAATAAGAAATAATAAACGTAACTGATACTCCATTGGTACCTCTAGAATACAAAAAAAAAATATTTTAATAAAGTTATACTTCTCTTAGCTGGATATTCTAAACTTTGGAAGCTCACAAGGTCATAACCTAGTTCAAAACTCCTTTATTTGAAAGCAGAAATGAATAGAAACAGAAAGGGAAGCAACATCAAGACCAGGTCCTTGAGACTTATAGCTGTTTGGTTCCTTCCCAGAAGACAATCAAGCAAAAAACAAAAACAAACAAACACTACTCTTCCCTCAGGCTTCTGTTAAGCTTGTCACCAGAATTCTGGACATTGTACTCAACTTAATAAATCGAACATTTATGAAGCCCTTTATTGTGGAGAGACAGATGGTACGGGGACTCTGGGTAAGGTATAAGATCCTTTATCCCAGAGGGAAGCTGTTGACAATGTCTGGTTTGGCTCCCCATTTCCCTTTGGTGTTCTCACCCTTCCTGAGAAGTCAAGGAGGATGTGACCACCTGTTTTCTACTTGAAGCAAGGGATACTTACAGTAAGAGGAATTAATAGAGGAATAAAAGAGAATTATCAATAGCAGGGAGCTTATAGTTAGCTTTTGTGAAGTGTGCTGTGGTGATGTGGTACTGTAATGGTTCTAAAATTGGCACATGCTCAGTGTGCTGTAGTGATGTAATCATACAAAGGTATTTAGGGGCTGAGAGACTTGAAATAAAGGGACTCCATCTTTGACTATCCTCATGAGTCTCCTGCCTTCTTCACTCCTCCACTAAGACCAAGGACTTGGGCTAGTCCCAAGATCCTCTAGAGAGCTTGTATAGAAGGTATATTTTGGCACCCCAAGTTGTGGCTCTAGAATGCATACTACACCCTATTTAATGTAACTTACTGCATTAGACTCTAGGGAAATCAAAAAAGGGAAAGGAGAGGAATTTCTGTCTTCAATGCGTTGATAGTGTGAAACAACATGTACATCTATAGGTATTATGAGGATTAACCTATTCCTAGGCTCTAATTAACAAAAGTGACTCTTGTTTGACTGCTAATTGACCCACTTGTATGCCAGAAAGCTCCTACATATCCAATAGTTGGCTTGGTCATGTTTAGAAATATGAAGTTAGTAGAATATCACCTTAGCAAATTTCACAAGTATATAAGATTAACAAACTGATCCATTCACAATGTCTTTACCTTTATTGGAGGATGTTACAGTCTAGACCACCTGCTGATTGACTGGCCTGACTGTCTCCTTTTCACACAATCCTTGTGAATTTTCTTAGCAATCATAATTATATATGTTTCTATAAACTTGCATAATTAGGAATAATAAACTGCTTTGACTTGTGGTGGTCCTTTGACCACTTATGTGACTTCTAAGTACCCTCTCACACATAATCACAATTATGTACTCTCTCTCTCTCTCTCTCTCTCTCTCGTCCACCTTTGTGATGGCTGGAAACAGACACGCAAACCTTTGGAGTTGGAGAGATTCAGAAGCCAGAGAAGGCAGGTGGGAGCTCAATCTCTTGGAGCCAAGGAGAGAGATAGACCGCCAAAAAAACTAGCAGAGCCCCCAAGTGAATAAGACAAGACTTTGAAAGAGACAATAAAGGATTTGGACTTTAACTCTTGGCTACTCGTGTGGTGATTACTGAACTGAGATGAAGGCTGCTCCCAGAGACCCCAAGAAAAACTCACCAGAGAACATTACATTTTAAATAGAATATTACAACAACATCACTATTAGACAATGGTGTGATATAGGATGTGGTGTTTGGCACCAAATGATGTGGTTCATGGACCAATATCTTATGGTTTAGTTTGTTTTGGTCATGTGAAGAATTTACATGACCGTTTTCTTTGGCAAAAGGTAGGTTTATTTAGAGGAATAAATAACAGACAAAAGGAAGATATACAATAGATACCAGGAATGGTAAATATGAAATAGAGTTGGGAGAGCATATGAAAGACAAATTACCCAGTAGAAAGGGATCACGCTATGACAGTGGGGCGTACCCTTAGCTGACAGGCTAAATCCTGAAAGGGACTTAGCATATTGTAGAGGGCCATTATTGACTGGGCCCATAAACAGGATGAATCTGGTCCAGGTATTTCCTGGGACTTGCTCTCTGTGAGGGCTCTGCTCAAGGCATTGGCTCACCATCTCCTTAACAATGAATGAAAGACATATGCTGGGTAAATTTAGAATAATCTTCATGGAGAATCTCTGGCACTGGGAAGTATAAAAAGTGTAAAAAGAAAAAGGCAGTACAACTATGCTATTTACAACTCTGTTTTGACAAATACCTTGCCATTGATAATTTCTGCTATTTATAACTGTTTTGACAAATACGTTGCTATCAATAATTTCTGTTATTGACAACCCTGTTATGATAGATATCTTATTGCTAGTTAAGTTGAATTAAAATGTCAATGTATGGTATATACATTAACCCTGGAAGGTATATAGTGTCACTTTGAGATATTTGGTGTTAATGTAACACTAGTTAAAAGAGTATATAAAACCCTGGCGCTCAGATTAATAAATGGAGATTGAAAAGCATATCTTCTGTCTGGATTCTAGATATTCATTCACACTCTCAGTATTCACTGGAGCTAGACTCCAGAAGTACCCTTAAAAAGTTAGTTAGTTATAAGGAGAAAAAGGGGGATTGAAAAGCATAGTGGAATTAGGAAAAATACCAGCTGACATGAGGGAAGAGGAAGGGGACAGACACTATGAGGCAGGGCACCATGATGGACTGACCCAAAGGAAAGCAGCAGACGTGGGATGCCATAAGTAAATTTTATAAGTAAAATTTAACCTCAAGGCCATGACTGGGATTTCTGACAGAGTATGGCAAAGTGAGACTGCTTGAGATCTCTACAGATCTCTACAGAGAGTAAGACCCAGGAGTTTGACATAAATTGAATTTCAGATTGAATAGCTTCCCCAGAGAGTGAGACTATGGAGCTAAATTGATCTCTCTTTCTGCTTGCCTCGAGGAACAATTCTTTAGTGTCTCTTGGTCCAAAAGACCATTCAGGATCTCATCCACAAGAATTTTAAGAGATTAAAAAAAAAGAAAATGATCTATATTTACACAAATATTTATAGGAACTTTCTTATCAGGACAAAGCATTGGAAATTGAAGGGATATTTATCAATTGGGAATGGCTTTTTTTCTGTTTTGTTATGTGATTATGATGGAATATTACTGTTATGAAATGGTGAGCAGAAAGCTCACAAAACAACAACAGCAACAACTCCAGAAAGACCTCCATGGACTCAAGAAAGTAAAATGAAGTGTGTACAAAATAGTAGCAAATTTGTGGGATGATCAAATGTGAATGATTTTACTGTTCTCAGCAATACAATGGTCTAAGACTACTCTGAAGGATTTATAATGAAAAATGCTATCCATACCCTAACAAAGAACTGATTGAATTTGAATACATAATGAAACATTTTTTAAACGATTTTTCTTGAGAGGTTTTTGTATTTGTTTTTGTTTTTTGCTTTGTTTGTTTTGGTTTTTTTGGAGGGAGACGTTGGGGGTAGGAATCTATGCTTTTTTGTAACATGACATTTATGGAAATGTTTCATATAAATTCACATATGCCTTCTCAGGAAGTGGTGATGGGGTGGGAAAGAGAGAAGAATATCTCCAATTCAGAGTTTTAAAAACAAATGTAAAAAATATGTTTTATATATAACTGGGGGAAATAAACAGCTTAAATAAATAAATAAATGATGTAATCGAAGCTTCTCAAACTCTGATTTTTGCTGTTGGCAGTGAAACTAAACTTTATGAATGCTTGGCTTAGTAGGCGTTCATCTAATATTTGCTGAAGATTTGGTTTTGTTCAAGATTGTATTTAATGCCAGTAAAAATAGTTTTAAATTTTATTTTGTTTTTTTTTTTTTTTTTGGTTTGTTTTTTTTTTTTTTCCTCAAACACCTTATCTTACTTTGGAGGTCATTAAATAAAAAGTAAGCCTTTTTTGTTTTGTTTTGGTTTAGTTCTGGCAATACTGTTGCTTTCTTTTACAAGTGTCATTACAATCTTTCTGAATTCAGTCAAGTTTAATTGCTTCAATACTAGTTTAGTACTTAACTCTGATGTAAAATTCAAAGAGGTTGCATTCAAATGTCCTTTTAATTCAAGGGCTATTATTCATGAAGAAAATAAAAAAAATAAATAAATTGAGTCAATATTTGTAGATTCAGCATATCTATTTGAACTGTATATCATTAGTATTATTTTTCATCTGGTTTTATTAAAGTTATAAAAGGCTGGCAAGGCAATTGAACCTGGAAGAGGAATTCTGGTCTCAAATATAGAATCTAAAAACTGAAATCTTAATCCTCTGAATCCCAGCTTCTAGTCAATAAAACAGATATAACAATAATTTCCAGGCATAATGTGTAAAGAGTATAAAACTTGGAGTCAAAAAAGTCTGAATTCAAATTCTGCCTTAGTCATTTAGCAAGCTGTGTGAACATTGCTATGTCACTTAAGTACTCTGTGTCTTCCTCACTTTTCTTTATCTTTAAAATGGTGATAATATGAAAGAGCTATGCTGCAAACTTTAAAGCTCTATATGAATTCAAGGAGTTAGAAGAAAATCACCACAAAACATCAGTCTTATTACTTTGTAACAATCCTTTTTTTGTGATTTAGAAGCATATATGTTCTTCTAAAGATCAATTAGGTCATTGTTATATAATATTGGTAAGTATTTGCAAATTAAATTTAAAAAATAGAACCAGAAATTTAAGTGACATGTTTGTTAAGCTTTTGCTCTTCTATCTCACTGTATTTTTGTACTTGTTTCCTTTGCTACTCCCACTCACAGCCTCACAAACAAATGTTCTGATTAAAGTAATGTTGATTATTTTTTTTTAATGTACACTGTGTTCAGATTTTAATTTATGTAAGGAAGAAATTATAAATGACATTAAAGGATAACCTTTAAAAATATGGCTCTTTTGAAAAAGATATCTTGCTTTTGTTTCAAATTCTTCATATGATATATTGTATAATGGCAATATTAGCAATAAGAAAAAGTAAAATTCTCTATCATTGTTTAAAAAGAGATCTGGTTCACTGATTGTTACCATTTAATTTTGTTTTTAATTCTTCAAAAGTCCAAATTGGAAATTAACTTAAAAAAACACACACACAAAAACCATTAAATTCTGTTTTGTGTATTCCTCTCTTCATATTTTGATTCAATATAAAAACAATGAAAAATAATTTACTTTTGGAAGAGATGAATGTATAAAAATAAATATAATAGCAAATATCTATTGAAAGATTCTTGTTTAATTTGTTAGGTTTTTAAAAAATTAAATAATAGTATTTTATTTTCTCCAAACAAATGGTCAAAAAATAATTTTACAAGATTTTTAGTTTCAGTTTTTTCTCCATCCCCTCTTTTGAAGAAGGTAGGCAATTTGCCTCAGTTTATACATGTTATTATAGAAAACATTTTTCCATATTATTCATAGTTGTGAAAAAAAGAAATAAATCAAAAAGGAAACTGAAACAGAGAAAAAATAAAGTAAAAAATATGCTTTGATCTACATTCTGAGCCAATCTGATTTATATGGTTGTGGATAGCATTTTTCTTCAAGAAACATTTGTATTTGTTTTGGATTGTTATTTTGTTGAATAGAGGAGAGTTAGTTATATCTGATCATCACACAATACTGCTGAAAGTATATATACAGTTTCCTAGTTCTGTTCATTTCACTTTGCATCAGTTTCTACAAATTTTTCTAGGTTTTTTTTTTTCTGAAATCTGTTTGTTAATCATTTCTTTTTGCACAACACTATTTCACTGCATTTATACACCAGAGTTTATTCAGCCATTATCCAAATGATGAGTCTCCCCTTAATTCCCAATATATTGCTTTCAGAAAGGGGCTGCTATAAATATTTTTTTCATGTGACAGTCCTTTTTTTTTAAATAATTTATTTGTTATGCAGACCTAGTAGTAGTATTTTGGGGTCAAAGGATTTGCACAATTTGGTTGTCCTTTGGACATAGTTCCAATTTACTCTTCACAATGGTTGGGTCAATTAACAACTCCACTAACAATGCATTAATACCCAATTTTCTCACATGCTCCCTAATATAAATCACTTACTTTTTTTTTTTGTTCTGTTGTGCAATATGATAAGTGTGAGGTTGTATCTAAATGCCGTTTGAATTTGCTTTTCTCTAATGAAACTGATTTAGGATAATATGATAAGTGTGAGGTTGTATCTAAATGCTGTTTGAATTTGCTTTTCTCTAATGAAACTGATTTAGGACACTTCTTTATATGCCTAAAGATAGATTTCATTTTTTTTTTCTGAAAATTGCTCATGTCCTTTCATCATTTATAAATTGGAAATTGTGTATTGTGAATATAAATTATTTCACTGATATACCTTTTAACATCTTAGCCAGTATCAGATATTGTTGGACTGCACAGGAGAGCTATTGGAGTACATGGGAGCCACCTGATAGTGGCTGCTGGAGATCCAACCCAGAATGGATCTCCTCTTGTGAGAAGATGATACAAGGAGACTTAGAGGCAGTTGCTGTTCTCTGATCTCTCTGACTGAGAGACAGTTGCTGTTCCCTGATCTCCCTCCTCTTCCCTTTGCCTCCAATTTATCTCATTCCTAGTCCACAACACCTACATCAGCAAAGGCTGCCTTGCAATTTCTTCAGATGTTATGACCAAAGTGATGGAGGCTCTCAGAGAATTGACCTGTCACTTAACAAGATAGTTTTGATGGTTACTATTTTATAAAAGTTTGAGATTTGGTGTGACTTAATAAAATTATTTTTATTAGTTTGTTTTTATTAATTTTCTGGATATAAATGACATTTCATTATTACAGAGGAATTTTGTTGTTGTTGTTTTTTCTATCAGAAAATGTTATGGTAGTATAATTTGTATGGCACTGAATAAGTAAATTACTTTAGGCAGAATTGTCATTTTTATTGTATTGACTTGGCATATGTATGAGCAACTGATTTTTTTAATAATTATAACTTTTTATTGACAGAACCTATGCCTGGGTAATTTTTTACAACATTATCCCTTGTACTCACTTCTGTTCTGACTTTTTCCTACTTCCCTCCACCCCCTCCCCCAAATGGCAAACAGTCCTATACATGTTAAATATGTCACAGTATATCCTAGGTACAATATATGTGTGCAGAACCGAACAGTTCTCTTGTTGCACAGGAAGAGTTAGACTCAGAAGATAAAAATAACCCGAAAAGAAAAACAAAAATGCAAACAGTTTACATTCATTTCCCAGTGTTCTTTCTTTGGGGATAGTTGCTTCTGTCCTTCATTGATCAAATGAAACTGTGTTAGATCTTCTCTTTGTCAAAGAAATCCACTTCCTTCAGAATGCATCCTAATACAGTATCATTGTTGAAGTATATAATGATCTCCTGGTTCTGCACATTTCACTTAGCATCAGTTCATGTAAGTCTCTCCAAACCTCTTTGTATTCATCCTGCTGGTCATTTCTTACAGAACAATAATACTCCATAACTTTCATATGCCACAATTTACCCAACTATTCTCCAATTGATGGGCATCCATTCATTTTCCAGTTTCTAGCCACTACAAAAAGGGCTGCAACAAACATTTTGGCACAAATAGGTCCCTATCCCTTATTTAGTATCTCTTTGGGATATAAGCCCAGTAGTAGCACTGCTGGATCAAAGGATATGCAGTTTGATAACTTTTTGGGTATAATTCCAGATTGCTCTCCAGAATGGTTGGATTCATTCATAACTCCACAAACAGTGCATCAGTGTCCCAGTTTTCCCACATCCCCTCCAATATTCATCATTATTTTTTTCCTGTCATCTTGGCTGACAGATGTGTAGTGGTATCTCAGAGTTGGCCGAATTTGCATTTCACTGATTAATAGTGATTTGGAACATTTTCATATGAGTGGAAATAGTTTCAATTTTATCATCTTAAAATTGTCTGTTCATATCCTTTGACCATTTATCAGTTGGAGAATGGCTTGAATTCTTATAAATTAGAGTCAATTCTCTATAAATTTTGGAAATGAGGACGTTATCAGAACCTTTAACTGTGAAAATATTCTCCCAGTTTGTGAGCAACTGATTTATTTTATTTTATTTTATTTTTTAATTTTATCTTAATAACTTTTTATTGACAGAAACCACACCAGGCTAATTATTTTTATAACATTCACTTGTGTTCTGATTTTTCCCCTCCCTCCCTCCATGCCCTCCTTCAGATGGCAAGCAGTTTTATACATTTAAATAGGTTACAGTATATCTTAAATAAATATGTATGTGCAGAACCGAACAGTTGTCTTGTTGCACAGGAAGAGTTGGATTCAGAAGGTATAAATAATCCAAGAAGAAAAACAAAAATGCAAGCAGTTTACATCCAATTCCCAGTGTTCTCTCTATGGTTGTAGCTGTTTCTGTCCATCCTTGATCAATTGAAACTGAGTTAGATCTTCTCTTTGTCAAAGAAATCCACTTCCATCAGAATACATCATCATACAGTATTGTTGTTGAGGTATATAATGATGTCCTGGTTCTGCTCATTTCACTTAGCATCAGTTCATGTAAGTCTCTTCAATCCTCTCTGTATTCATCCTGCTGGTCATTTCTTACAGAACAATAATATTCCATAACATTCATATACCACAATTTACTCAACCATTCCCCAATTGATGGGCATCTGTTCATTTTCCAGCTTCTAGCCACTACAAAGTGGGCTGCCACAAACATTTTGCCACATACAGGTCCATTTTCCTTCTTTAGTATCTCCATGGGGTATAATCCCAGTAGAAACACTGCTGGATCAAAAGGTATGCACAGGTTGATAATTTTTTGAGCACAGTTCCAAATTGCTCTCCAGAATGGCTGGATGTGTTCACAATTCCACCAACAATGTATCAGTCCCCCTGTTTTCCCCCATCCCCTCCAACATTACACATTATCTTTCCCTGTCATTCTAGCCAATCTGACAGGTATGTAGTGGTATCTCAGAGTTGTCTTAATTTGCATTTCTCTGATTAATAATGATTTAGAGCATATTTTCATATGGCTAGAAATAGCAATTGATTTTTAAAAAATTATTTACAACTGACTTTATTTGTGTGAAAAGTGTTTTATAACTCCTGGGTTTTTCTTGGTAGGTAGACTACTAAGTATTTTATATTGTTTTCACTTATTTTAAATGGAATTTATCATTCTGTCTCTTGCTGAAGGCCTTTTTTCATTGCTGATGGTTTATATAGATTTATGCTATATCCTGAAGCTTTCCATAATCCATAAAGTTATGCCCTGAAACTTTGCTCAAGTTGTTCATTATTGCAAGTGAAATTTTAGTTTGTGCTCTATGATTCTCTAAATATGCCATCCTGTCATATGCAAAGAGTGATAGTTTTGTTTCCTCATTGTTTATTCAAATTCTTCTTCTTCTTCTTCTTTTCTTTTATTATAAAAGCTAACATTTCTAGCACTATATTGAATAACACTGTTAATGATGGGCATCCTTCAAAATGTTTGTGGCAGCCCTGTTTGTAGTGGCTAGAAACTGGAAAATGAATGGATGACCATCAATTGGAAAACTGTTGGGTAAATTGTGGTATATTAATGTTATGGAATATTATTGTTCTGTAAGAAATGACCAGCAGGATGAATACAGAGAGGCTTGGAGAGACTTACATGAACCGATGCTAAGTGAAATGAGCAGAACCAGGAGATCATTATATACTTCAACAATGATACTGTATGAGGATGTATTCTGATGGAAGTGGATTTCTTTGACAGAGACCTAATTCAGTTTCAATTGATCAATGATGGACAGAAGCAGCTACACCCAAATAAAGAACACTGGGAAATTAATGTAAACTGCTTGCACTTCTGTTTTTCTTCCCAGGTTATTTTTACCTTCTGAATCCAATTCTCCCTGTGCAACAAGAGAACTGTTTGGTTCTGCACACATATATTGTATCTAGGATATACTATGACATATTCAACATATATAGGACTTCTTGCCATCTAGGGGAGGGGGTGGAGGGAAAGAGGGGAAAATCAGAACAGAAGAGAGTGCAAGGGATAATGTTGTAAAAAAATTACCTTGGCATGGGTTCTGTCAATAAAAAGTTATTATAATAAATAAAAAAATGGGTATCCTTGCTTCACTCACAATCTTATTGTGAAGGCTTCTAGAATATCCTCATTACATATAATGTTGCTGGTGGTTTTAGATAGATATTCCTTATCACTTTAAGGAATTTTTCCTTTATTCTTGTACTCTAGAAGGAATGGATGCTGTGTGACTTTTCATAGTGATATGATCAATCATGTTGATAATTTATCTAATATTTAAAGAATTCTGCTTTCCTGGTGTAAATATCAATTGGTTACAGTGCATAACCTCAGTGATATATTGCTGTAATTTCCGTGATATTATTTTATTCAATATGTTTGTTTTGATATTCATTGGAGAAATTAATGTATAATGTTCCTTCTCTATGTTAGTTCTTTTCAATTTAGGTATCAGTACCATAAATATGTCATTAAAAGAGTTTGATAGGGTTCTTTATTTGTCTATTTTTCCTAATTATCTGTATAGTATTGGAATTATTTTTTAAATGTTTGGTAGAATTCACTTATGAACCCATCTTGTCCTGGGGAATTTTTTTTTCTTGGGAGTTAATTAATAGCTCGTTCAATTTCTTTTTCTTAGGTGTTCTATTTCCTGATTTAGGGAATTTATATTTTTATAAATATTCCTTGATTTCACTTACATTATGAGATTTATTGGCACATAATTGGGCAAAATATTTTTATTGATTGATTTAATTTCCTCTTCTTTGGTTGTAATTTTTCTCTTTTAATTTTTAATACAGTATAGTTGATTTTTTTCTTTCCATTAAAAAAAATCAAATTAGTCAATGACTTATCTATCTTGCATTTCTTTCTTTCTTTCTTCCCTTTTTTTCTTCCCTTCTTTCCTTTTTTCTTTTTTCCTCTTCTTTCCTTATTTCCTTCTCTTTCTTTTCTCTCTCTCCCCCATGAAATCAGCTTCTGGATTTATTTATTAGTTCAGTATTTTTTTCAATCCCATTAATTTTGATTTTTCAGTATTTACAATTTTCTGCTCAATTAGAAAATTTTAATTTGTTCTTTTTCAACATTTTTGCAATTATTTATTTTTATTGATTTATTCTTTTCTCATTTTGTTGATATAAAAATTTAGAAATAAAAATTTTATTTTTAGTACTGCTTTCATTGCATCCCATAAATTGTGATATGTTGTCTTATTGCTGTCATTTTCTTTGGTTAAATTATTGATTGTTTCCAAGATTTTTCTTTGACTCACTTATTTTTCAGCTTCTAATTAAGTTTAATCTATTTTCTACTGCATTTTATTGTTGAATATAATTTTTATTGAATTATAATCTGAAGAGAATATATTTAACATTTTGGCACCTCTACATTTGCTTTTGAGGATTTTGTGCCATATTATATGGTCTATTTGTGTTTGTGTGTATGATGTGTAGGTGCCATACTCTTCTGAGAAAGGTATATTGCTTTCTGTTCCCATTCAGTTTTCTCCAAATGTCTGTCATAGCCAACATTCTGTTTAATTTCTTAATTTCCTTCTTGTTCATTTTTTAAATGCATTTTTTTTACTTTTGAGTAGTTAAAGTTCTCACTGGTACAGTTTGTTCTTTCTTCCTTTCTGTAATTCACTTAATGTCTCCTTCAATACTTTTGAAGGTATCCATATATGTTTAGTACTGTTATTTCTTCATTATCTATGGAGCCTTTTTTGCAAGGTGTAGCATCCTTTCTCATCTTATTTTAATTATATCTAGAGTCTGCTTCAACCCCTTATGTTTATTTTGTATGCATTTCTGCTTCAATCCTATCTCTTATTAAAAATATTGTAAAAACTTTTTGATACATTTTTGCTATTTGCTTTCATTTTTTCTGGAGAGTTTGTCTCATTCACATTCATCTTTATAATTACTACTGATGAATTTCCCTCTATAATATTCTTTCTCCTATTTATCTTCTTTCTCTTTTCAACCTTTCCTTCTCACCAATATTTTGTTTTTGTCTACCATTTCCCCTCATCTGCCCTTCCTTCTATCAATTTTACCTTACCATTTTGTTTCTCTTCTCCTCTCCTACTTCACTGTCAAGAAATAAGTGTGTTTAATTTTGCTGAAACTGTCACAGTGGTGAGAATATCTAATCTCGCAACTGGCACTGCTTATTCTTTCTCACAATTTTCTAGTTTCACAATCTTGCTTTACAAACAGAGACCTATTTACAAATAATTTCCCTGCTATGGGAGTACTTTCTACTTTCATACTTTTCATTATGTCAATAAATGAAAGTGAATAGGAAACATTTCAAATTCAAAAATACAATAGGTTTTTTATGAAACAGTGCCATATATTGCAAAGAACATTGGTATGAGAGTCAGAAGACCAATTCATAGTTTTTTGTTTGTTAAAACTTTTAATTTAATGTATTGATTTTGTTCTTATTTATTTAGACTGTCTAAACTATCAAAGTCCAAAGCATTATATGTTAATAGAAGCCCAGGAGGGGGAAGGGTGGAACAGTCACCCATCACTAATTGAGTCCCCCTGTCAAAGAGCACATGTGAAATGTTGTCAGTGTAATGAGGTGAAAGGCAAGACAGGGAAGCAACACAGAACAATTAAAACACTTAAAAGCGTTAAGAATCCTGAGCCTGAAGTCACATAGACATATGATAAAGAATAAAACATTTAAATTTTCTAAGTCTTGATTTCTCCATTTGTAAAAATGAGGGGGCAGAGCCAATATGGCAGAGAAGGCACACACGACTTTCTAAGCTCTCTGATACCTTCACGACCAACATTAAATTCAGCTTCAAAAATAGTACTTGACTGATAAAAGCCATGAAGACTAGAAGTACAACAACTCACCAGCGGAAGATAATCTGGAATTTCATCAGAAAAGTTTGTCCTGAGGGGTTGGGGAGAAGATCAGCGCAAGCAGGGAGAGAACCAGAGGCTAACATATTGTGCAGACCAGGAGGGAGTGGTCTCTGTGGTTAAAAAAATCAAAAGGATGATCGATAGCCTTTATACAGAAAAAGAGCAGGTTTGCAACCCCAAGGGTACTAATAACAAACAGTCTCTTTAGACAATACCTCAAAGGGGGATGTTACCTAGCTCCCTTTACTTAATGCTTTCCTAGAAGAAACCATTAAAAGTCTCAAAAAAGAGTTAGAAAAAATGGGAAAAGGAAAGAGAAGCTTTGCAAGAAAGTAACAATTTCCTGAAATATGAATTGGAAAAGGTAAAAAACTCCCAGGAAGTGCAGGGAAACAGAATTTGTGAATTGGAAAAAGTAAAAAAAAATCTCAGGAAAGTAAGATTTGTGAATTGGAAAAGATAAAGAATTCACAAGAAAGTAGGATTTGTTAATTGGAAAAGACAAAGAATTCACAAGAAAGTAGGATCTGTGAATTGGAAAAAGAAAATAATTCACTAAAAAAAAAGTGAAATGGAAAAAATCCCATAGAGCAAAACAACTCATTTAAAAACTCAATTGGAATATTTTATATTTTTGCCTGCCTGCATTTTTTATTTCCTTAACAGGCTAATTGTATAATATTTCAGAGTCCAATTCTTTTTGTACAGCAAAATAATGGTTTGAACATGTATACTTATTTTGTATTTAATTTATACTTTAATAGATTTAACATGTATTGGCCATCCTGACATCTAGGAGAGGGGGTGGGGGGAAGTAGGTGAAAAATTGGAAGAAAAGGTTTAGCAATTGTCAATGCTGAAAATTACCCATGCATATAACTTGTAAATAAAAAGCTATTAAAATTTTTTAAAAAATGAATACAGTAAGACTTGCACCTCCATATTTGACAGGTGAAGACTCAGTGTATCCCAACCCTAAAGATGGTAGATGTATTCATCTTGCTTGCAACAGATATCCAGAAATATCATTTTCCCTTCTTCCCTGACTTTCTCCTTTAGGTTGCTCAAACTAAAGCATAAGCCTTGACTTATTAAAGAAAAATGTGCCCATAATAAAGGCTTATCATTTTGGATTACTTGTCCATATACTTTTTCTACAAAGCTTTTAGTACTGCATTATGCTAGATCATTTCTATCATAAATCACTCATTTAGAGAGCAAAATCTATTTTGCTGCAGTATGTGATTATATTATTATATGATTATGTGATCATAAACACACATATATCTTGTATGGGCATGCACAGATATGTATTTATATAAAATAATTAATACTACATAATGTTTTCAATTTATGAATTGGCAAGGATTTGCTAGCATAAAAACCAAGAATTTAAAAGGCTGTTGATGTCAGTTCCATTTCCAAAGCAGCTAGCATTTTCCATTGCCCCTCATCCCTATGTTATTGTCCCTTTTTGCTATTTCAGCCTTACTTCTACCTCATGTTTAAGTACCAATTAATCAATAAAGGAGAATTCATTTACAGGCCTTTGTATGCTATGTGCTCCTGTGAGGTGATCAAGAGAGATAAAGATAAGTCTGCTTTCAGGAAACTAACTTTCTATTGAGGAACAGAATACATCCATATATTCATAATACCTATGTAAAAATGTATAAAATAAATTCTAGGTAATTATTGTGAAGGGAGATACTAGAAAGTAGAAGGTTTACAAAAGGCTTAATGGAGAAAGTAGCACATAAGTTTTTAAACTTTGAATGGAAATAGGACTCTATATTATGGAGTTATAAAAGAATGTAATACACATAAAGGGGAAAAAAAGTCTGCCAAAACACAGAGATGAAAGATGGGTTATTTTATATGAGGAACAGCAAGATATTAAATAATAAAAAGACAAAGAGTTAATGAATAAGAATACTGTTTTGTATAATATTGATGAGAATGTTGAATTGATCCAAATTGTAAAGACCTTAAAATTACAAAAAAAGAGTGTGCATTTTACTCCAGGGCAAGGGAGAGTTGCTAAGAGTTTATTGAGTAGTGAATTTGCATAATTACACCTGAAATAATTCTTTTCTTACTGTTCTAGCAGATGGACTGCAAAGAGAGAATCTTGTAGCAAGAAGACGAGTTAGGAGGCTCTTTCTATAATCTAAGGTAAAATTAATTAGAACATACATTAAGCTAGTAACCCTCTGAGTAGGAGGAGATAAATGGGAGAGATCTTATGGACATAAGAATTAACAAAATGTGGCAAAGTATTTGATGGAATTGAATAAGAAGCCAAGGAGAATTCTAAAGATCTGATTGTTTATTATTAGAAGGATGGGAAAATCAAGATGATTGTGATTGGGGAGATAATTAATAAGTTTCAGTTTGGACATGTTGAGTTTGAATTGTTTATAAAACATACCCTAAGACAACTCTAAGATAGGGCTGGAAAAATACATGTGGGAATATAAGATAATAAATAATTTGACAGGGGAAGAGAGAGAGAGAGAGAGAGAGAGAGAGAGAGAGAGAGAGAGAGAGAGAGAGAGAGAACCAAACTGACAGAAACAGAGAGAAACATATATGCAGACAGAGACAGAAAAATAGAGATAGATACAGAGAGATAGAAACAAAGAGAAACAGAGAGAGAGAGAGAGACATACTCAGAGAGTGGAGGCACTAAGATAGAAATCTGGGATTGGCCACAAGGAGTAGGCAGATATAGAAGGCACAAGAAGACAAATAGAAAAATGTAAAGAAGTTTCACAAAAAAATATTAAAGTGAACATGTTCAAATATGTTTGTGGCAGCCCTTTTTGTAGTGGCAAGAAAGTGAATATCCATCAATTGAAGAATGGCTGAACAAGTTATGGTATATGAATGTTATGAAATATTATTGTTCTATAATAAATTATCAGCAGGATGAATTCAGAGAAGGCAGAAGAAACTTTCATGGATTGAAACTAAAGAAATGAATTGAACCTGGAGATCATTGTACACAACATTACAGTTGTTGTAGAACAACATTAAAGGATGATCGATTCTTTTTATTTTTTATTTTTTTATTTACAAAGCATATGATGGGTAATTTTTCAACATTGAATCTTGCATAACCTTTTGTTGCAACTTTTCCCTTCCTTCCCCCACCCCCTCCCCATCTGGCCGGTAGTCCAATACATGTTAAATATGTTGAAATACATGTTAGATCCAATATGTGTATACAAATTTATAGTTATCATGTACTGCAAGAAAAATCAGATCAAGAAGGAAGAGAAAGAGAAAAAAACTGAGAAATAAAGCAAGCAAATAACAACACAGAGAGTGAGAATGCTATTTTGTGATCTACATTCTACTCCCATGGGTCTCTCTCTGGGTGTAGATGGCTCTCTCCATCACTGCACAAGTGGAACTGGTTTGAATCATCTCAATGTTGAAGAGAGCCATGTCCATCACAACTGATTGTCATCTAATCTTGTTGTTGCCATGTTTAATGATCTCCTGCTCATTTTGCTTTGCATCAGTTCATGTAAATTTTTCCAAGCCTCTCTGAAATCATATTCCTGGTCATTTCTTACAGAGCAATAGTATTCTATAGCATTTATATACTATAATTTGTTTAGTCATTTTCCAGTTGATGGGCATCCACTCAGTTTCCAGTTTCTTGCCACTACAAAAAGGGCTGCCACAAACATTTTTGCACATACAGGTCCCTTTCCCTCCTTTAAGATATCTTTGGGATATAAGCCCAGTAGAAACACTGCTGGATCAAAGAGTATGCATAGTTTGATAACTTTTTGAGCATAGTTCCAAACTGCTCTCGGTTGATTCCATTCACAGTTCCACCAATAATGTATCAATGCTCCAATTTTCCCAGAAGGGATGATCCTGGTGGATGTGGCTTTCCAACAATGAGATGATTAAGGTTAGTTCCAATGTTCTTATGATGATGAAAACCATCTATCACCAGAGCAAGAACTGTGGGAACTGTGTAGATCACAACATAGCATTTTCACTCTTTTTGTTGTGATTTGTTTGAATTTTATTATCTTACTTGGTTTTTGTTGTTGTTGTTGTTTTATTTTTTTATCTGATTTTTCTTGTGAAGCAAAATAATTGTATAAATATGCATGCCTATATTGGATTTAACATATATTTTACCATGTTTAGCATATATTGGATTACATGCCATCTAGGGGAGGATGTGGTGAGAAGGGAGGGAAAAATTGGAAGGCAAGTTTTTTTTCAACTGTCAATGTTGAAAAATTATCCATACTTATATTTTGAAAAAAAACAATAAAAAATCTAAAAAAAAAAACAAAATAAAAAAAATTAAGGTGAAAGAATATAGAGGAAGGGATTTTCAATGTTGCCAAATATTGTAGAGATATAAAGAAAGATGATAACCAATGAAATTAAAGGCATTGCATTTAGAAGTTAAGTGATCACTGTTAAATTTTTATCCATTGAATATTTATTTGGTGACCAAATTTAGAGCTATAGTTTTCAAAATGATCATAAGTTTTATAATGCTAAGGGATATTGAAAAAGATTATTCATCAAAACAAAGTACACAAATACCAAAAGAATTAGCGAGACGTTTAAAGCTACATAAAAAATAAGGGATAGAGTCAATAATCTGATGACAAAGACATCTATATCAAGTTCTGTCATTTCTTCTCCTTTCATTTCATTCTAAAAACTAATCTGGTTTCTAAACTCATCTTTCAATTTTCTCCAAAAATTTCCTTAATCTCTTACTTGCTCATAATAATGGCATTTGTCCATCCCTACAACCTTGTTATAAACCCTTTTCATTAATGGGTGAAATTGCTCTGTGACCGGTTTCCTTTCCTCAAGTCTCTTTCCACTCTATTCAGATTTCCAGTGAGTTGATAAAATCACCTCCCTAAACTGAAGGTCTAATTACATCACTCTCTTATTCAAACAATTCTAGAGGTATTTTATTAACTCTCCAATAAAACATAAAAGCCTCCATTTGGCTTTGAAAGCCCTTCATAATTTGGTCCCTTTCTATTTTTTCTATTTTTTTTCACATTTTAAATCTATCAACATACTCTTCAATCCAATGAAACAATTTTTATTTTTATTTTTGTTAGTTTGGTTATTGTTATAGTCAAGTATGCTAATGTTTTTTCTAATATTGAACCAGCCCAGAATACTTGGTATAAATCCCGTTTGGTCGTGGTGTATTATTATGGGAATAACTTCCAGTAATCTCTTTGCTAATATTTTATTTAAGATTTTTGCATCAATCTTAATCAAGGAAATTGGTCTATAATTTTCTTTTTCTGTTTTGACCTACCTGGTTTATGTATGAGGACCATATCTCTATCATAAAAAAAAATTGATATGATTCCTTATTTCCCTAGTTTTTTCAAATAGTTTATATAATATTGAAATTAATTGTTCTGTAAAAATTTGGTTGAATTAGCATGTAAATTGATCTGGCCCTGAAGATCTTTTTCTTAGGGAGTTGGTTAATAGTTTTTTTCAATTTCTTTTTCTAAAGTGGGACTATTTAAGTAATTTTTTTCCTTTCTCTGTTAATCTAGGCAATGTATATCTTTGAATATATTCCTCCATTTATTTAGATTATCAAATTTATTGACATATATTTGAGCAAAATAACTACTAATTATTGCTCCAATTTCCTCTTCATTGGTATCAAGTTCACTCTTTTCTTTTTGATGCTAACCATTTGATTTTCTTCTTTCCATTTACTGATCAAATTAACTAAAGGTTTATCTATTTTGCTGGTTGTTTCATAAAAGCAGCTCTTAGTTTTGTTAGTTCAATAGTTTTTTTGGCTTTCAATTTTATTAAACCCCCCTTTTATTTTCAGAATTTGTAATTTGGTGTTTATTTGGGGAGGATTATTTTTTTCTTTTTCTAGTTTTTTTAGTTGAATGTCCAATTTATTGATCTTTTTCTCTATTTTATGCAGGTGAGAATTTAGACATAAAATTCCCACTAAGAACTGTTTTGACTGCATCCCATAAATTTTGTTATGTTGTTATATATTGTCATTCTTTGGGATGAAATTATCGACTATGTTTATGATTTGTTGTTTCATCTAATCATTCTTCTGAGTCAGATTATGTAGTTTCCAATTAATTTTTAGTCTATTTTTCTTGGCTCTTTATTGCATGTAATTTTTATTGTATCATGATCTGAAAAAGATGCATGTACTATTTCTGCTGTTCTGCATTTGATTTTGAGGTTTTTATGCCATAATATATGGTCAATTTTTGTATAAATTTCATGATGTATACTCCTTTCTGTCTCCATTCAATTTTCTACAAAGACCATATTGGGGGCAGTTAGATAGTTCAATGGATAGAGAACCAGTCCTGAAGTCAGGAGGAACTGAGTTCAAATCTGGCCTCGGTGACTTAAAATGTCCTAGCTGTGTGATCCTGGGCAAGTCACTTAAACCAATTGCCTCTGCAAAAAAAAAAAAAAAAAAAAAAAAAAAAAAAAAAAAAAAAAAAAAAAATCTGTCATACCTAACTTTTCTTGTATTCTATTTACCTTATTTATTTATTTCTTAATTTATTTTGTGGTTCAATTTATCTAGTTCTGAGAGAGCAAGGATGAAAATCACCAAATCACCACTAGTATAGTTTTGCTGTCTTTTTCTTCTTGCAGCTTTCTTAACTTCTCTAGGAATTTGAATGTTATACACCTTGGTGCATATATGTTTAGTATTGATATTGCTTCATTATCTATAGTACCTCTTAGAAAGATATAGCTTCATTCCTTATGTCTTTTAATTAGATCCATTTTGGGTTTTGCTTGATCGAATATCAGGATTGCTATTTTTTTTTTTTTTTACTTCACCTGAAGCATAATAGATTCTTCTCCAATTTTTTACCTTTACTCTGTATGGATCAATCTGCTTTAAATGTGTTTCTCATAAACAACCTATTGTAGGATTCTGGCTTTTAATCCAGTCTGCTATACATTTCTTTTTAATGGGAGAGTTCATCCCATTCACATTCACAGTTAAAATAACTAATTCTGTATTTTCTGCCATCTTATTTGCCCCAAGTTAAGCTTTTCTCTTTCCTTTTCCTCATCCCTCTTCCCCAGTATTTTGCTTCTGACCATCACCTACCTCACATAATCCTCTCCCTTTACATACCCTCCTCCTTTATTGTACCTTTCCCCTAATATTTCTGTTGTCCCTGCTATTAGCCTCCACCTTTCCTTTCTCCTTTCCCTTTCCACTTCCCTATAAGGTGAGACAACTTTCTCTGTGAAAAAAAAATGTCTGATATTCTTTCTTTCAGCCAAGTCAAATGAGAATAAGATTCAGACAATGTACATCCTCCTCCCTTCTATCCCTCAATTATAATAGATCTTCTTTGCCTCTTCATGAGATGCAATTTCTCTAACTTTCACCTCCACTTCCATCTTTTTCCAATACAATCTCCTTTCTGTCTCTTGTTTCTTTTTAATATTATCATAATAAAATTAAATTATACCTGTACTCTCTATGTATACCCATAACAGATATAGTTCCCAAGAGCTCTTTGCTTTTTATCATTTTATGCTTCTCTTCAGTTATGTATTTGGAGATATTATTTTTTGTTCATCTCTGGTCTTTTCATCAAAAATAAATGAAATTTACCTGCATTATTGAATGTCCATCTTCTTTCCTGAAAGGTCCTGAAAGCTGGCTAGTTTATTCTTGGCTGCAATTCAAGTCCTTTTCCTTTCAAAATATCAAATTCCAAGCTCTTTAATCTGTAAGGTGGAAACTTCTAGGTCCTGGGTAATCCTGATTGTGACTTCTCAATATTTGAATTGTTTCTTTCTTGCTGCTTGCAATATTTTAACTTGGTCCTATAATTCTGAACTTTAGTTCCTATATTCCTTGTTTTTTTCAATATAGGGTCTCTTTCAAGAGGTGATCATTGAATTTATTCTATGGCTATTTTACCTTCTGGTTGTAGGACATAAAGACAGTTTTCCTTAATGATTTCCTGAGAGATTATATCTAAGCTCTTTTATTCATCATGATTTTCAGGAAGTCCAATAATCCTTATATTATTTCTCTTAGACCTGTTTCCCAGGTCAGTTGTTTTTCCAATAAGGCATTTTAAATTTTCTTCTATTTTTTCATGCTTTTTGATTTTGTTTAACTGATTCTTGATATCTCATTGAGTTATTCATTTCCATTTGTTCAGTTCCAATGTTTAATGAATTATTTTTCTTCAGTTACTTTTTTTTAGCTCCTTTTGTATTTGACCAATTGAATTTTTAAATGAGTTGTTTTGTTCAATGGATTTTGTTTTCCATCTTGTTAAATCTGTTTTTAAGGGGTTTGATGCTTTTTCAATTTCATCAAGTCTATTTTGTAAAGAGTTATTTGCTTTTTCCATTTCACTAAATCTATTTTAAAAGACTTTTCTTCAGATTATTTCTGTTTCTTTTCTAAACCCTCTTACAAAGTTTTCATTTTCTTTTCCCAGTTTTCTTCTAAATCTCTTTTAAGATCCTTTTTGAATTCTTCCAAGAGAGCCTTGTGAAATGGGGACCCATTCATGTCACCCTTTGGGGATCATGTTGTGCTCAGGGTTTGAAATCTAATTTTTTCTTCATACAAACTATCTGTGGTCAGAGTTCTTTTTCCTTTTTTTGCTCATTTTTTAAAAGACTGAGATCTGCTTTTAGGGTGAAAGAGATATTGTCCAGTTTTCCTCTACAGTTAACATGGCTGCCCTTAGTGGGGTGCTGACTAACTTCTGATGCTGGATGGGTGTAGTCAGATCCCATGTTATTCTGGGATTCACAAATTCACTGTTTGCATTTTGTATTTGTGTTGCGTGTCTTACTGTTAATCTGCTGATCTAGTGGCTTCAAATCAGGTCCAAGTAGCAAACCTTACTGTTGATTCCACCTAGCAGATTCCCTGGTGTGTAGAGCCTATACTGCCCTAATTCTCTGCACCTGAGCTTGGCCTCCTCCTTCCATATCTGATTGAAACAGACCTTTTCTGAAGTTTTTCCAAAATATCTTTTGTTAGAAATTTGTTCTGTTTTGTGGATTTTGTCACTCCAAAAAGAGTTCAGAGGTTTTATTTTGTGTTGATCTGAGAGACACCAGGGAGAATACAAGTAAAAAAGAGTCTCCTTTCAGCCATCTTGGTGCCATCCCCTTCCCAATCTTTCTTAAAGATAGTTCATTGCTCTGAAATTATCTCTACTTTATCTGCTCTTTATCTTATTGGAATATATTTTTTTTGCATGTTTCAATTTTTCCATTCTGCTTGTTTATACTGTTTTTCTTTCCTTCTTCTTATTCTTTGATTTGGGATTTCTGGATTACTACTAGAGTGTTCCTGATAGATTTTTTTTTTGGGGGGGTGAATTCTTTAATAAGATGACTGGCATATTTCTATTTTCAATTTCCCCTACTGCATGTTCTAGGGTTTATTTTTGGTTTTGTTTTTCCTAATAGTTTCAGCACTTGGACTAAAATACTTCCTCGTAGTTTCTCACATTGGTTGCTTCAATTGTCAACCCTATTTTACCAGCTGTTTGTTCCTGGGCAAGTGAATTAATGAAGTAAGTTAATTGAAGGGATTCCTACATGTAAGAAGGCTCATGTGTTGCAAAGGGCACATTCTAAATTCAAAGCTTGACCTCTTTCCCAACAAATGCCTATTACACAATGGACTACAATACTAAATAATCAAGAAAATATAATCATCTAATCTTTAGTAAAACAGAAATAAGAGAAGGCATACCTAGGTGAAAATATACTATGGAATTCAGAATGAAACAGTTCTTACATTGAAAGCAAGCTCAAATCACCCAAGAAAATCCTAGATTTCAACCAAAGGGAAGATCCCCAAAGTGTCTGCTGTAAACAGATTGATAATAGGAACATGAAAGAGACTTCTAGCTCTTCTCATGTCTTCATGAAATGTAGCTTGAGCTTTGATTAGACTCATGCATCTTCATTCCTAAAGTTAGAAAGTAGAAGCACTCTGAATAGACTGTAGGGTCCAGTAACTCAAAGGTTGAAGAGAACTTGAAGAAAACTGAAGAGAATGAGATATTCTCTCTCTCTCCTATCCTCCCTTCCTCTCTCCTTCCTTTTTATTTCCCTTCTGCCCTTTTGCTTTTTCTGTCTGTCTCTCTCTATTTCTGTCTCTCTACCTCTGTCTCAGACTTTGCCTTTTTTCTCTGTCTCTCTGTCTCTGTCTTTGTCTCTTGGTCTCTCCCTTCCTCTCACTTCTTCTCCCTTCCTCTCCTTTTCTCTATCCCTTTCTTTCTAACTTCCATCTTTCTTTCTCTCTCTCTCTCTCTCTCTCTCTCTCTCTCTCCCCCCCCCAACTCTACCCTTCATCCATCTCTAGGGCCTTCATCTCCATTCCTGTCAAGGAAAAAAAGTTCCATACAACATTTGACTTTGACTTTGACAGGTACATTCCTACCCTGGGCCAAAACTCTTTCCAATTACATGTAAATATCAGCTGGAGCAAATCCAAAACTTGTAAAAATATAATGTAAACACAAGTTTCATTACTTTAAAACAATAAAGATGAATTTTTTGGTGTTCTAGGTAACCAAACTTCAACATCACTGAAAATGAAATAAAACAAATGCACATTAGTAATACATGAAGAAGACATGATATTATATAATGCATTTTTGGAGAGGATACTATAGTGACAGCATGTCAAACTATGTAAGAATTGTATTACACACGTATACTTGAAAACTATTTAGCAATCTATCAAAAACAATAAGCATGGCTAACAAAACACAGGCAGCTATAACAATAAAACAATTTGTAGGCCTTTAAGTAAAATATAACTTTATCAATAGCATAAAAGGATTAATGGGGGCAGGTATGTGGTTCAGCAGACAGAGTCAAGAAAACCAGAGTTCAAATCTGAAGTCAGACACTTGACACTTAACCCAAGTTGCCTCACCTGAAAAACAAGCAAATAACAAAGGATTATTTATAGACATTGCTATGGCACCAATATAGCCAAATGAGCATTAAAACAAAATAAAAACAAATACCCTCAAACATACCATAATTTACATATATAGCAGTAAAAAAAAAGCAGTTATTTGCAAAAAATATATTTTTCCATATGCAATCTCTAGTATTATCACCTATAGATATATGTAACTATATTTTTAGGTTTACTTGCTATAGCATAATTTGGCCTAGTGAATGGTCTAATTGGCCTAATTATCTTGTCCTTGACTGATGCATCCATTTGTATACCAACGCTATTAGTTGGTATGAACTGACCCTCACAATCATTATAGACATATGTATCCACACCTGGATTAATAGCTATTTGAAGTTGGCTATCAGTATAATCAAACTGTATGAGTTGAATCTATGCTGTTGAGTCTTTGTAGCAGGAAAGAAATTCCCTTTGGGTTCAGTTTTCCTACTCTGTAATAATACTTTTTCTTCACCAAACACTACATTTTAGTTCCCAGAAAGTCTTTAGAGAATAGTTAATCTCTTTTCTTCATGTTCAGTATTTTATTTTTCCCAGTTATATGCAAAAATAATTTAAACATGTTTTTTAAAAATTTGAGTTCCAGATTCTTTCCTTTCCTCCCTCTCTAATCCCTCCCATCATTGAGAATTCAAGCAATTCAATATAGATTATATATGTGTAATCATGCAAGACAATTCCATAAAAGTCTTATTTTGAAAGAAAACATACACCAAAAACAAAACAATCAAACAAACAAACAACCCCTCAAGAAAAAAAGAAATTTAACAAAATATGCATCAATCTGCATTCAGTTCTTTCTCTGGGCATCCATTACATTTTTTTATCATAAGTACTTCAAAGTTATTTTGGATCATTATATGGTTAAGAAAAATTAAGTCATTCACAACTGATTATGTTATAACATTGCTGCTACTTTGTACACAGTATATTTCACTTTGCATTAGCTCACAGAAGCACAATAATTTTCTATCTTAATTATATATAACAATTATTCAGCCATTGCTCAATTGATGGGCATCCCTCTATTTCCAGTTCCTTGCCCCCAGAAAATAATGGCTACAGTTTTTATTGTTGTTGTTTGTTTTTTTGTTTTTGTTTGTCTGTGTAAATATAACACATTCCTTCCTTTTTAAAAATCTCTTTTGGGATACAGACCTGGTAGTAGTATTATTAGGTCCAAGGGTATGCATGGTTTTTTTTTTTATAACACTTTGGGCATAGATCCAAATTGCTCAGCTTAAAATTTCTCTAACAATGTACTATTGTCCCATTTTCCCCACATTATCTCCAACATTTGTCTTTTTTTCTGTTCTGTCCTATTAGTCAATCTAATATTACTATTCTGTGAAGTACTTCAGAATTGTTTTAATTTCCATTTCTCCAATAAGCAGTGAAGTAGAGCATATTTTCATATGACTATAGATATCTATGATCACTTTATCTGAAAACTGTTCTTATATTTTGGTCATTAATCAATTGGTAAATAACTCTCAATTTATATAAACTGATTCAGTTCTCCATATGCTTGAGAAAAAAAGCTTTTATCAGAGAAACTTGTTTCAATTTGTTTCCCCACAATAACTCTTGCTAACTATATTCTCCCCACCCATTCACCCACCCAATTCATTCTAATTATTCTCTTATTCTTATCTTTTCACCCTGTCTGTCCTTAAAAGTGGTTTACTTTTGACTACATACTTTCACAACCTACCCTCTCTTCTCTCATTCTATCCCCATCCCCTTCCCCTGCTACTATCTTATAGGATAAGATAGATTTCTACACCCAACTGAGTGAGAGTGTTATTAATTCTGAGAGTAGGGTTCACACACTCTCCTTTGTTTCCCCCCTCTTATCCTCCACTTTAAAAACTTTTTCTTCTTTCTTTTATATGTGATAAAACATACATACTTATGTTCCTTTAATGATTTTTTTGTTTGTATAAATAGACCCTCCTTTTATTTTAGTTCAATACCACTGCTTATGCTTAGGAAAGAAATATTTAAACTAAGAGATTTTTTAAAATAAATTTTTCTTAATGTATTTTTTACATAACCAAAATTCTCCTAGTTTTACTTTACCTTCTGACTACCAATGAACACTAAATAATGAAGAATATTTTTAAAGAATAATCTTTTTTGGTGATTCAAACCAGTTCCAGTCGTTCAATGATGAAGAGTGCTATCTACACCCAGAGAGAGGACAGTGGGAACTGAACGTGGTTCACAAAATAGCATTCTTATTCTTTTTGTTGTTTACTTGCATTTTATTTTGTTTCACTTTTTCTTTTTATTTTTTATTGGTTTGATTTGATTTTTCTTGAGCAGCACAATAACTGTATAAATATATGGTATGCATATATTGGATTTATCATATATTTCTACCATGTTTAACATATATGGGACTACTTGCCATCTAAGGGAAGCTGTGGGAGAAGGGTGGTGGAACATTGGAATACAAAGTTTTGTAACGGCTAAACTCTCATTGTTGCCCTTAACAACAATGTCTTTTCTTCCTTTGTTCCTTTCTTTCTTTTTCTTTCTTTCTTTCTTTCTTTCTTTCTTTCTTTCTTTCTTTCTTTCTTTCTTTCTTTCTTTTCTTCCTTCCTTTCTTTCTTTTCTTCCTTCCTTTCTTTCTTTTCTTCCTTCCTTCCTTCCTTCCTTCCTTCCTTCCTTCCTTTCTTCCTTCCTTCCTTCCTTCCTTCCTTCCTTCCTTCCTTCCTTTCTTCCTTCCTTCCTTCCTTTCTTTCTTCCTTCTTTCCTTCATTCCTTTCTTTCTTTCTTTCTTTCCTTCCTTCTTTTCTTTCTTTCTTTCTTTCTTTCTTTCTTTCTTTCTTTCTTTCTTTCTTTCTTTCTTTCTTCCATCTGTCTACTTAATAAGCTGCCCAAGACTTGCTGCTCTACATCACTACATCACTGAAAAAAAATTAACTGCGCTGGGAGTTTACTAGCCCAGAACTCCTCCACTCAAAAGGAAACAGAACAAAACAAATAAAATACAATAGAATACATGATTTCTGTATAACTTCTTCTGTTAAGTATTATTTCAAAATAAACATAGGTTGCATTGTAAAAGAAAATTTGCTCATTATAATCCTGATTTATTTCAGTTAAAGACTCTTTCCTCAGGCTACATTTTTTTCTTTTTCCCATGTTTGAGATGATGTGGGTTTTCTTGTATATTAACCATCCTGTAGAAATATGAAGTAATTCATTAGAAATTATGTATAGACTCCTGAACCTATTGAAGAGCAGCTTTAGGAGGGAAATCCCATTATATGAAATTGAAGTTTTTGAGGAGAAAAGGTATCAAATATACAATTTACAACACTCCCTAGGGATATAGCAGTGAGATTAAAATGTAAGTAGGAAGTACTTAACAAAACCAATAAAAATAAAATAAAACATACAACTTTACATTTTAAAACTAAATCAATATGTGCCTTTAGCGATCTTTTTTTGTATGGATTAATGTACTTTTTATTTGAATTCAATACCACTGCTTATACTTAGGAAAGAAATATTTAAATTGAGGGTTTTTTAAAATAATTTTTTAATCCCTTTCTTACATGACCAAAAATTCTCCTAGTTGTGCTTTACCTTTCTTCTGACAAAGAACCATTCTAAATAACAAAGAATATTTTTTTACAGAATAAAAAGTATTCTTTTTAAAATGTCCATTTTTTATTTATTTTTAATATTAATTCAAAAATGAGTTCCACAGTCTTTCTCTCTCTAAGGAAAAATAAATAAATAAGGGGAGGGAGAAAAGTGAAGAAAACTGGTCAATACATTTCAAAAATTTGAATATAGATAAAATGGTTCATATTGATGAAGCTCTCACATAATGAAGTGAGTCCATTTTTTTTCTGTACTTTCTTTGGAACTTTGCTATTTCTTCAAATTTGGAACATTTGGTATTATTTGTTTTTTGTTGTTTTTTTTCTTTCCATTTACATTGGTTATTACTGTGCATACTGTTTTCTTAGCTTTGAATACTATTCTTGAGCTTATGTGTATATATATATATATATATATATATATATATATATATATATATCTTTCATGATTCTCTTTATGCACCTTGCTCTTCATTTCTTACTGCATAATCATATTTCAAAATATTCAAATACTGCAATTTATTTATCCATTCTCTTATCAATTGTTTTCAACTTTGTTTCTAATTCCTGCTACCTTAAAAAAAAAAGTTGCTACAAGTATTGGGGGCATATGAGAATTGTTTCTTTATCAGTGATGTCACTGAGATACATATATTATAGAGGCATTTCTGAGTCAAAAGACAAATTTTATGGACTAAGTTATGAAAGTAAAATTCATAGTTATTGTTACATATGAAATGAGTGGTGGCCTTGGAAGACCAGAATTCAAATCCAACTTCAGACACCATCTGTGTAATCTTGGGCAAATCACTTATCTTTTTTCTTCCTCGGTTATAAAATGCAGTAAGTTAATATAATAACTACCTCATAAGATTGTTGTGAAGATTATTTGAAACAAAGCTTAAAACAGCAAACTAGCTTATTACTAATCTTTCTAATTCTCACTTTCTTTATTCTCAAATAAAGAAGTTGAATAAGAAATTTCAAAAGAACTCCCTGGGTCTAAATCTATAATCCTATGATTGATCAGTCAAAAATAATGTTTATTATTAAATTTGTTAAAGGGCTTATTGCAAGGGAATTGAGACAGATAAAAAATGACTCTATACTTAAAGATCTTACATGGGGGGGGTAGATGACATACAATAGTTTCTTTCCCCCTCTTTGATCTCTCTCTCTCTCTCTCTCTCTCTCTCTCTCTCTCTCTCTATCTCTCTTTCTATATTTCTCTATCTTTCTCTCCTTCCCTCCCTGTTCCCATCTCCTTTTTCTTCTTTTCTTTCCTTCCCTTGTTTCTTTGTCAAATACACACACACACACACACACACACACACAGATAATATAATTGGAGGAGGAGGAAATCACTAGGACAAGGAACTAGCATTACAAATAAGATTAGGGAACTCTTCATGAAAGTTTAAGGTTAGCAAAAGATGATGAGTTCTAAAGTTAAAATAAAAATCTTGAGGACAGATTAGGAGACATAGCATTAGAGAGCAGAGGAACTAATTCTGTGAATGTAAAGACAAAAGACAGAAATTAGATTTAAGTTACTAGTTCTATTTGGATGAGCATGTTATGTTATGAAGCAGAGAACTGTTAAATGAGACTGAAAATATGGAAAGATGTATAGGAATAACAGTAAGGACTGGACATGTGATTTCAATGGTTTAGAGAACTCCCACATGAGAAAATTCCCTCTCTACAAATGCAAATTGCCACATTCTCTGAAATTTATAACCTTGTTGCTTAGCACTAAGAGATTATATGAATTGCTCCTTACATGGTTATGCTTTAAAAACTAGAAAGATAGTACAAAGATTTAAATAGTGCAAAGTCTTAAAAGTCAAATTAAGGAGTTCACATAATTAACAGACTGCTGCTGCAAAGTGCATTATACTATACATTATTTGATGGGGTCACAAAGAATTGGACACAACTGAAATGACTGAACAACAAAACACTTTATCACAATATGATATAAAATTGTCTTTGGATGATTCTGATAAAGAGATTAGAATACTTCTCCTTGACATACAGATAAGGATGCATTAGGTCTCCTTTCATTTGGGTTTATTACTTTTGTTTAAGGTCAGGGTACTATAAATTCTCTCTGAGGATCTTAGAACAAAGAACTATCTAAGTCTATATCTTTACTTAACTTTTTGGCAGTTTTTCATGTGACATGTCATCTCCTGACGCTGTACCTTCCACTGTATGTAGAATCTTTTCCCTCTTTAGTTCTCCCTTTTTGAATCCCTAGCTTCCTTCAAAAGTCAGATTTTGCCACCTATGCTTCTGAATTATTGATAATATATTTTTATTTTCAAAATACTTGCAAAGATAGGTTTCAACATTTACCCTTGCAAAACCTTGTGTTCCAAATATTTCTCCCTCCCTTCCTCCCAACTTGTTCTTCTAGACAGCAAGTAATTCAATATAGATTAAGATGTGAAATTCTCCTAAGCATATTTCTACATTTATCATCCTTCATAAGAAAAATCAGGCTAAAAAGCAAAAAAAAAAAATGAAAAAAAAAACAATCAAACAACAAAAAGGTGAAGTACTATATTATAACCCACATTCATTCCCCATATTCTTCTTTCTGGATGCAGATGACACTCTCCATCACAAGTCTCTTGTAACTGGTCTAAATTATCTCATTATTGAGAAGAGACAAGTCCATCACATAAACTCATAAATTACCTATTTGATAAAGATTTCTCTACCTGCTAATTATCTCCCTTCAATTAATTTACATATCTTTGTGTACATTTATACATGATCAATAGTTTCACTCATGCCCTGCTCTTCTTGACTGCAATTGAGAGTTTCTTCACAAAGATATTACAGTAGTTTATCATTTTCTTCTTCAGTTCATTTTACAGATGAGGAAACAGAGACAAACAGAATTAAATGATGTCTCTATAGTCAAACATTCAGCAAGTAACTGCAGCAAGATTTGAAATCAGGAAGATGATCTTCCTGACTTTAGGATCAGCATTCTATCTACTATACCATCTCAGTGATTTTAGTATTTATATATGTACAAGTTATATCATCATATAGAATATAAGCTCTTTAAGAATAAGGACTGTTTATTTTTTGTCCCTGCATCCCAAGAAATTCTTGGACGTATAATAGACTCATAATAATGATTTAAATGATTGTTACACAAATAAATTACGTCACACAACTTAGTATAATTTTGGACATATCTTTTTGTAGGATAGTTGCCATACTTTAACAGCAGAAATAATTATATCATTTTCTAAGATTAAGAGAGATATAAAAAGAGTTGGAACAAATAACAAGTTCACACCAGGTATGGGAGAATGTTCAAACAAAGGTTTCCTGATGGAAATAACATAAGGATTGAGAAGAGTAGTTCAGTGTCGCTGGAACACAGAATATGTTGAAGATTAGAACGAGATGAAGCCAAACTTTACTTGAAGCTAGATTGTGATTGTCTCCAAAACCTAGAAAAAAATATAAGTTCCATTAACTAAATAATGGTAATGGATTTTGTTTTTATGTAGGGGCAGATAGTTGGAGGGGTGAAAACAGAACACATTTTCAGAAATCACTAAAACTTTGAGATTAAATCGATGGAAGAATGGCATTTAAAATCACTAAATTAAGTGATGACATATAGGCCACAGTCCAGTTATTAAAAAACAAACAACAACAAAAACCAAACCCACAGTTGCCCATCTGATTTTGTTGTCTACATAATTTTGATTGTATTTCTGGATAAATGGAATATAGTTTTATTCAGAAGCAGGACAGTATCTTGAACATATTAAGAGAATAACAAATATTTGTGGAATTGAATTAAATTTGGCAGATATTGGAATCCCATAGTCTTATTTTAAAAATCACTTTTAAAAATTGTAATTTTTGGTAACTATTTGAAATTTTGATTCACATCTATATTTTGTACACATCTATGTTTTTCATACTAAGAGAAGAGAGAAAGAAAAAGACAGACAAAAATACAGAGATGCAGAAACACAGAGAGGGTCAGGGAAGGACAGAGACAGAGACAGAGAGAGACAGATACAAAAACACACAGAGACAGACAAGGAGACAGACAGACATAGACAGAGACAGACAAAAACAGAGAGAGATAGAGACTGCGGGGAATGAAGAGAAGAGACATGCAGAGAGAAACACACAGAGGGAGATAGAGACATACAGAAATAGACAGACATATGGACAGGTAGAAACAGATGGACAAAAAGATAAATAGATGGATATAATGACAGAAATACAGATGTGAAAAGACAGAGTAAATAATGAAATCCTGTGCATAGACAGAACTGCCAATGTACTGTGGAGAGCTTGGTGTTGTTTTTTTTTTTTTTTTTTTTTCCTGAAAAATCTCCAGGGGAAGCAGATAGCAGCCTTCAGTGAACTTGATGCACACAGGCTGAGGGACACATTTTCTGAAGGATTCATATTAATTCAACAGTCAAGCCTTTGGGCTGTTATATTTTGCTTTATATTAAAATTGCTTTAAAAATGTGCCTGCAAGTTTCTGCTTCACAGGCTGAAGTGCAGATAATGTGTTCAGTTCTTCAATTATAAATGATGTTAAAACAAGTATTTCAAGTATTTGAGGACAGCTCTCCAAGGTTGGATGAGTGACAACAGATAACAGACCTGAAATTAATTAGCTCTTTGCTCCATTTTACAGACAAGAAATCCTTGCAATGCTCTTAACAAATACCTTGCCATGGCATATTCACAACATCACCTCAGTTTGCTTCTATAGACCTTAGTTTTGAGGAAAAGGAGAAAAAATAAATCAGAGACAAAAATAACAGGAAGGTTTTCAGTTAATAAAATTTAGCCTAATCCAACTTAGTACCAGCCTGTGTTCATCAAACCCTTCTGACTTGCTTACTCTTTTCAGCTTTTCAGGATTTAAGTTACACAGCAAGCATTCTCTGTACAACATAACTACAGAATGAAATTATTTTTATAAATGCCAATGAAATAAAGAATAAGGAAAATATCTCACAGCTTGGTTGAGAAATCAGTTGATGAAAAGTGAGCAATGCTAGAATTTTTGGAGCACTTATAATTTGATGAGAAGTTAAGATCATCATTAACTTTAGATTTTCATCCTGAGAATTACATTTGGCAAACCTATATAGGAGTTAAAATAATGTATTTGACACTTAATCATATAAGCTTTCCTACTCTGAGAGAAAAGTATTTACAAAATCTCTTAGACAGGGAAAGGACATTGTTCTGAAGCTAGTTCATTCTTTAAACAATGAAAGGGAAACCATTTCCTTGTTAAAGAAAGGGAGAAAGAAGTGGTAACTCTTTTTCATGGATGAATTAGGAGAAATTAAAATGTTGAAATGTATGTCTCTAGAACATGAATATAGTAGAATAAATACTTTTCTGGTCTAAGATATGAAAAGCCAATGTTTGCAGCTATTTTTTTCAAAGAAATATTTGGAAATATAATTACAGGTGATTTTTGTTTTTTTACACTTTATCCAAGCATTCAGTGTCATATGATACCTAGGAATCAAAAACTACTCACAAAACTTCCTACCCTTGCTTAATACTCGATTGTATATTCACATTATGTAGACAATGCAAATGTCTTATGAAAGTAAAAAAGGGTAGTAGAATTTGGAAATTGTCGTTTAAGTGCTTCTCTAAGTAGCTGGATAGAGCAGAAATGCTTCATTATCAGCTTCCTCTTATTTTCTTAAGCAATTCACTTCTTATTAATGGAGGGAAGATTGAATATGTTACCAAAATAAACTGACTGCAGCAGTCTTCACTTGTGAAAACACATGACAAATGACATATTATTAGTCTTATAAAAAAAACCTATTAACTTTAGTGTCAATATAATAAAGAATAAATGATTATAGTTTCTATATTTTATTTGGAAAAATAGGTATATTAAACATTTTAAAGTTTTCTTTTATAATAACCTCCTTTTGAAGAAAGAATTGCAATAAGTCCATGTTGTCACAGTTGAGTGTTTGAGGGAAAGTTGTTGTAATGAACAACTTTCTAATAAGACCAAAAACTTATGTGAGAATAGGTGCAGTATGCTCAACAATTGTGACACTCCTTACCACTACCAAGTGAACAGTGAAGCATTCACAAATAATCTATTCCTATTTTCTTTCATTGTGCTGCATGGAGGGGAAAAAGTTTTCTCACTGGATGAAGAACTGGAACTCAGGATATATTTGAAAGGGCACTAAACAGCTATGGGAGGCACTCTTTCCCTTTCTACATATTGAGGAAGAAGGATAAATTGCTATAGGTCCCTAAGGAAGGAAGTTTACACTTTCTCTTACTCAGTCTTAAAGAAATTATGAGCATGCTCTTTTCTGGCAGTGACATAAAATAAGCAGTTGGCAGCAAGATGTCATTGCTTCACATTGGAGGCTGCCAGTAGTTCTTTTTTTTTTTTTTTTTTTTTGTAACTGTATTTATTTATTTATTATTATTGCAGCTTTTTATTTACAAAATATATGCATGAGAAAATTTTCAACATTGACCCTTACAAAACCTTCTGTTCCAAATTTTCCCTCTTTCCCCCTCCCCCCTCCCCTAGGTGGCAGGTAGTCCAATATATGTTAAATATGTTAAAATATATGTTAAATCCAATATATGTATATGTATTTATTCAGTTGTCTTGCTGAACAAGAAAAATCCGATCTACAAGAAAAAAAATCTGAGAAGCAAAACAAAAATGCAAACAAACATCAATGAAAAGAGTGAAAACGCTATGTTGTGGTCCACACTCAGCTCCCACAATCCTTTCTCTGAATGTAGATTACTCTCTTCATTACTGAACAATTGGAACTGGTTTGAATCATCTCATTGTTGAAGAGAGCTACATCCATCAGAATTGATCTTTGTATAGTCTTCTTGTTGTCATGTATAATGATCTCCTGGTTCTGTTCATTTCATTTTGCATCAATTCATGTAAGTCTCTCCAGGTCTCTCTGGAATCATCCTGTTTGTCATTTCTTACAGAACAATAATATTCCATAACATTCATATACCATAATTTAGTCAGCCATTCTCCAATTGATGGGCATTCATTCAATTTCCAGTTTGTAGCCACTTCAAAAAGGGCTGCCACAAACATTTTTGCACATGTGGGTCCCATTCCCTCCATTAAGATCTCTTTGGAATATAAGCCCAGTAGTAACACTGCTGGATCAAAGGGTATTCACAGTTTGATAACTTTTTGAGCATAGTTCCAAACTGCTCTCCAGAATGCCTGGATTTGTTTACAGTTACACAACCAATGTATCAGTTTCCCAGTTTTCCCACATCCTCCAGCATTCATTGATATCTTTTCCTGTCATCTTAGCCAATCTGAGAAGTGTGTAGTGGTATCTCAAAGTTGTTTTAATTTGCATTTCTCTGATCAATAGTGATTTGCAATCAAGACAACTCTGAGATATCACTACACACCTGTTGTGTAGTGGAGAATGGTTGAATAAATTATGGCATATGAATGCTATGGAATATTATTTTTCTGTAAGAAACGACCAGCAGGCTGATTTCAGAAAGGCCTGGAGAGATGTATATGAACCGATGCAAAGTAAAATGAGCAGAACCAAGATATCATTATACACAGCAACAACAAGATTATATGGTGATCAGTTCTGATGGATGTGGTTCTCTTCAACACTGAAATGATTCGGACCAGTTCCACTTGGGCAGTGATGAAGAGAACCATCCACATCCAGAGAGAGAACCATGGGAACAGAGGGTGGAACACAGGATAGCATTCTCGCTCTATCTGTTATTTGCTTGCATTTTCTTTTTTCTTAGTTTTTATTTTTCTTCCTTCTTGATCTGATTTTTCTTGTGCAACTCAATGGCTATGTGAATATGTATACACATATTGGATCTGGCATGTATTTTTGGCATATTTAACATGTACTAGACTGCCTGCTAGGTGGGGGAGGGGATGGGGGAAGAAGGGGAAAATTTGCAGCTGGAATTTAGGCAGGGGTTAATGTTGGAAAAAATGATCCATGCATATATTTTGTGAATAAAAATCTTTTTTTTCTTTAATAGCCTTTTATTTACAGGTTATATGTATGGGTAACTTTACAGCATTAACAATTGCCAAACCTCTTGTTCCAATTTTTTACCTCTTACCCCCCCATCCTCTCCCCCAGATGGCAGGATGACCAGTAGATGTTAAATATATTAAAATATAAATTAGATACACAATAAGTATACATGACCAAAACGTTATTTTGCTGTACAAAAAGAATCAGACTCTGAAATATTGTACAATTAGCTTGTGAAGGAAATAAAAAAATGCAGGTGGGCATAAATATAGGGATTGGGAATTCAATGTAATGGTTTTTAGTCATCACCCAGAGTTCTTTTTCTGGGCATAGCTGGTTCAGTTCATTACTGCTCCTTTGGAAATGATTTGGTTGATCTCATTGCTGAGGATGGCCAGGTCCATTAGAACTGGTCATCATATAGTATTGTTGTTGAAGTATATAATGATCTCCTGGTCTTGCTCATTTCACTCAGTATCATTTCATATAAATCTCTCCAGGCCTTTCTGCAATCATCCTGTTGATCATTTCTTACAGAACAATAATATTCCATAATATTCATATACCACAATTTATTCAGCCATTCTCCAATTGATGGGCATCCAGTCAGTTTCCAGTTTCTAGCCACTACAAAGAGGGCTGCCACAAACATTCGTGCACATACAGGTCCCTTTCCCTTCTTTATAATCTCTTTGGGATATAATCCCAGTAGTAACACTGCTGGATCAAAGGGTATGCACAGTTTGATAACTTTTTGAGCATAGTTCCAAACTACTCTCCAAAATGGTTGGATTCGTTCACAACTCCACCAACAATACATCAATGTCCCAGTTTTCCCGCATCCCCTCCAACAATCATCATCATTTTTTCCTGTCATTTTAGCCAATCTGACAGGGGTGTAATGGTATCTTAGAGTTGTCTTAATTTGCATTTCTCTGATTAATAATGACTTGGAGCATCTTTTCCTATGACTAGAAATAGTTTCAATTTCTTCATCTGAGAATTGTCTGTTCATATCCTTTGACCATTTTTCAATTGGAGAATGAATTGATTTTTTATAAATTAGAGTTAATTCTCTATATATTTTGGAAATGAGGCCTTTATCAGAACCTTTGAATGTAAAAATGTTTCCCAGTTTATTGCTTCTCTTCTAATCTTGCCTGCATTAGTTTTCTTTGTACAAAAACTTTTTAACTTAATATAATCAAAATTTTATATTTTGTGATCAGTAATGATCTCTAGTTCTTCTTTGGTCATAAATTCCTTCCCCTTCCACAGGTCTGAGAGGTAAACTATCCTGTGTTCCTCTAATTTATTAAAAATTTCATTCTTTATGCCTAGGTCATGAACCCATTTTGACCTTATGTTGGTGTACGGTGTTAAGTGTGGATCAATGCCTAGTTTCTGCCATATTAGTTTCCAATTTTCCCAGCAATTTTTGTCAAACAGTAAGTTCTTATCCCAAAAGCTGGGGTCTTTGGGTTTGTCAAAGACTAGGTTGCTATAGTTGTTGACTGTTTTATCCCTTGAACCTAACCTATTCCACTGATCAACTAATCTAGTGAATAAAAATCTTTAATAAAAAATAGTGATTTGCAGCACCTTTTCATATGACTAGAAATAGTTTCAATTTCTTCATCTGAAAATTGTCTGTTCATATCCTTTGATCACTTTTTAACTCAATATAATCAAAATTTTATATGTTGTGATCAATAATGATCTCTAGTTCTTCTTTGGTCCCAAATTCCTTCCTCCTCCATAGGTCTGAGAGGTAAACTATCCTATATTCTTCTAATTTAATTATAATATTGTTCTTTATGTCTAGATCATGAACTCATTTTGACCTTATCTTGGTATGCGGTGTTAAGTGTGGGTCTATCAATACCTAGTTTCTGTCATACTAGTTTCCAACTTTCCCAGAAGTTTTTGTCAAATAGTGAATTTTTATCCCAAAACAATCCCCAAAATGATATCTTTGGGTTTCTGACAGTAGTTTTTACAAATATGTGTTCCAGAAAAGAGAATGCTCAAAGTTTTTGCATGAGTGAATGAGAAAGGGTCCAAAGGCCTTTCCCTGTTGGAGAGCCCACCAAAGTTTATCCTCCTCACTTAAATTCTGGAATCAATCCTAGATGGCTGTGTATACTATGAAGTTACTGTACTGCTAAAGCACCATTAATGGAATTGTTTTGTTCTTCTCTTATTACAAGCCTTCAGAGTACTAGGATTTCTTCAAAGCTCATAAATAAAGTTGCCTTCTATAGGAAACCTTTTCTGGCTCTCTTTCCCTACCCCCAATTACTATACCTTTTCTTCTAAGATTAATTTATGTATGTCTTATATGCATCTCTTTATGTACATTTTGCCTGCCTCATTTTAATACTCCTCTTATGGAAGTACTATTTTTTTTTCTTTTGTTCTGTTATCCCTTGTATATCTAGGCATTGTATCACAGTGTCTGAAAGATAATTAGCAAAATAATGGTCTATAATAGGGGTCCTTTTTCAAAGTCTTTTGAAGTCTATGAACACATTATCAGAATAATATTTTTGCTTGAATAATATGCATAAAGTCACAAAGGAAATCAAATAAGCCCAAATAATTATCAAAATATTTTAAAATAATTTGCAATATAGATTAATTATCTTTGTTCTATATGGATAAGTAATATTTCTGCCTGTTTTACTTTTATTCATAATTTGTTAGTTATCATGATTTTTTTCTCAATACATTATCTCACGATGTTTAGAAATGTGTATTTTTTTATGTTAACACAAGTCTTTTGAATCTATAGTCAATTTTTTTCGTTGTGCATTTTTGTGTTTTAGCTCTATGAAATATGTTTGGCTTTGAGAGACAAATATAGAACTCCCTCAATTACTGACTTGCAATTCACTTTTTTTTCTTTATTTATTTTTGATCACACTGTTTTATGAATTATGCTGACAAAGAAAAATCAGAACAAAAAGAAAAAAACCATAGGAGAGGGGAAAAAAACAACAGGATAAAGTGAACATAGCATGTGTTGTTTTACATTCACTCTTCATAGTTCTTTTTCTGGATGCAGATGGTACTTTTTCCCTGAACCACTGAGAAGAAACAATAATTTCACAGTTTATCATTACATATTCTTCCTTCTCTTATATACAATGTATTCCTGTTTCTGCTTGTTTAGCTCAGCATCAGTTCTTTTAAATCTTTCAGCTTGCTCATCATTTTTACAGAACAATAATATTCCATTATCTTCATTTACTAGGGTTTATTCAGCCATTCCCAATTGATGGAAATCTAGTCATTTTCTATTTTTTTGCCACCAAAATAACCTCTCAAAACATCTTTGTACATGTGGGTCCTTTTCCCTCTTTTATGAATAATTCAGTACACAAACCCTGTAGTGGCACTGCTGGATCAAAGGATATGCACAGTTTGTTACCCTTTGAACATAATTCCAAATTACTCTCCAAAATGGTTGGATCATATCACAACTCCACTAATAATGATTAGTGTCCCAATTTCCCCATATTACCTCCAAAATTTATCATTATCTTTTCCTGTCATCTTAGCCAATATGAAAGATATCATGTGGTATCTCAGAGTTGTTTTCATTTACATTTCTCAAATCAATAGTAATTTAGCGTAGTTTTTCATATGACTATAGATGGCTTTAATTTCACATTTGAAAATTGATTTATATTAATTATGGAATGGCTTGTGTTCTTATACATTTGGCACAATTCTTTATATTTTTTTGAGAAATGAGACTGTAAAATTTTCCCCCAGCTTTATACTCCCCTTTTAATCTTGTTTCTGTTCATTTTGTCTGAGCAATTAAAAAAAAAAATATATCATATAATCAAAGTTGTCTCTTTTGCCTTTTGTAAGGTTCTCTAGTTGTTCTTTGGTCACAAATTACTCCCTTCTCCAAAGATCTGATAGGCAAATTATCCCTTGCTCTCCTAATTTGCTTATTGTATCATCCTTTATGCCTAAACCACACTTTTTTCTTTATAAATTTAGATGATGTACAAAATTGTGACATCTACATTTAATAATATTATTCATTTATTGCTTGAGAATATCTTTGAGCATAATGTTGTTTCCAGTTTTTAATTGCCTACAAAAGGGGAATTTTCATTTTTTTTTTCTTTTTTCATGTACATTAACATTAGGGCTTGAGCTTATCTAATTTATTTTGCACTTTCTTTTTTATCAAATCATTTCATCATTTCAGCAATAGGTTTATGATTGCTAACTTTGTGCTTTTGTATCTTAAATTTCTTTTGTTGATTTTCATTCAATTCATATTTTATCCCTTCAATTACTTTTGTTTTCACTAATAAAGCACTAATTTTCAACACAGATTTCTTCCTCCTTTATCATCTCTGTATACTTTTTTTAACTGCTCATTTATCTTTGTATCTTTCTTTCTTTGATTTAGTTTCTCCCTTCTTTTGGTGCACTTCTTCTCCTTACCTTTATTAAATATGCTCTAAACTCATTCCCTTTCATCAGTATCTTAGCTTAGGTATCACATTTTATGATACTCTTTTCCCAGCATTTTCATTTACATTATTATATTTGTTATTCCTATACTTTTATACTTTAGTCTAGTAAGAATTTTATTATTTTTTCATGTTCTATTCTCAAACACCCCTATTTATTTTGGTTTATTGATAAGAGAGTTTCTAAAATTTAAATTATCTTCACTTTCCTATTTTTATCATTGCCTTTATAGATCTCTCACACGTCCCTTGTACAGGTAATACATGTATTTATTTATATTTTATTTTCTTCTTAATGTAACTTCCATTAACCTCATACTGAACATAAAAATTCATTAAAACTATTGGTAACATATGGTGGAAATCATTCTTTAATTCAAATTATAAGAACTCCTCCTAACCATTGTTCTTCCAGTCATTTTTCTTCACTCTTAAGGCTATTGATCCATGGCACCCTCTTCATGTTAAATATTGCCCAGTCTAAGGGAAATATATATTACACCTCACCCCTCCTTATGTTTAGATTTTATCATTTGAAGTTGTTGTTTTTTTTTTCTCACCTCAATAAAATCTTTTATCAGGATCTTTTCTCTCATTGTGATATGGTTGTGTTCACCAATGACATTTTTTCATTTCCCCTTCAAGAATGAGCCCATGCTTTCTGTGCTTTCCTATTCCAATCCCTCCCCTTCCTATTTTTAACCTTAGTCTCTCATAGTTCAAAAGTCGTGTTCAGAGACAGAAGAAATTACTCTGTCTCTAAGTCCCAAGAATATATGGATATTCCCTTGCAGCTTCTTATTCCTCTCCTCTTCATAATAGAATTATTTTCCCCTTGCATTATTCATGCCCCTTCCTCCCATACACAAGACAATGAATCCCTCATAAAGTATCATGGGATTTAATTCATGGAATATTAATTTAGTTCTTAATATTTTCCCTTAACAAATCTTTAATATTCTATTGAATTTTTAGCCCCTTAGATCCCTTTTGAAGATCCTATTAGTTCTTTCTTTTGCCCAATATTTCTACCTCCCTCCAACCTCACAAACAAAAATAGAATTATGAAAGTTTCTTTTCTATTTCTTGATAAATTTTTGTTCCCATTGTGTTTCTTTTTTCTTTAATGTTTACAATTTAAATGTTTTGAACATAACTTCCTTTTTTCCCTTAGACTACCTCAAATTACTTTTTTGTTGAAAATCCATCTGTTTTTTTTTTTTTATGATTGGGGTTAGTTTGAAGAATAAGTTGTTTTAAGTTGAAATGAGGTCCTTTCTTCTGGAATATATCTAATTCCTTACTTTTATCTGTACCTTTTTTTCATGGTTGCAAAAGGGCATACCAAATACAGAATAGCCCTAGAAGAAGGCAACTTAAATATATGATAAGTATTTAATAAACATTTTGGATATCGAAGAAATATAATAACTTTATCTCCCAAACAAAAAAGTCTTGATCCTTTAAAACTATGTATATATTTGCTGATAGATATCAAACCCCTTCAGTGAATCTTCATCTGATATCTATCAGCAAATATATACATAGTTTTAAAGGATCAAGAAAAATTAAAATTAGAGGGAACAAGTGACTAGCTGTTTTAAAAGAAAAGAGGGGGAAAAAAACAGGTTTTTAGAACCCATTATCTCATATAAGATATCTGACAACTAAGCTTGCTTCACATGTATAACCCAGGAAATAACTTTGTTTGGGAGATATTGCCTGTCAATCAGAAGATCAAAAGCATAAGATTGAAGTTCAGGTTGATCTGTCTTTACTAAAATGATCTTTAAATAGTGACCCTAAGATTACAGATTCTTTTCATATAGACAATATTAGTTCCACAAGACAAATGAGCTCCCCTCCCACTGTAGTGTAGTCTCTGATTGCCTTTGCTTTTCATTGTGGATGTTATTCAATAGAAATAAATCATTTAACGTGCTGCATTTATGATGAAATAAGCCATAATTTGACTACTTGTTCTTTAACTTCATTTTCTTGCTGAAACAACTTTGCAATATTGTTAAATAGCAGTCGCTATTTCTTTCTTTCTCTTTTTCTCTGCTTCTGTCTTTTTGTTTCTCTGTCTTTCTGTTTCTCTGTCCTTCTGTCTGTCTTTATATCTATCTCTTGCTGTCTGTCTTTCTCTCTTTTTCTCTCTATCTCTCTGTCTCTGTCTCTCTGTGTCTGCTTCTCTCTCTCTCTCTCTCTCTCTCTCTCTCTCTCTCACACACACACACAATTTATTTTTAATGTAAAATATTTGTTTTAAAAGTACAGTAGCAACTAATGGTATATTGGCAGCTTGCTTTTTTTATAGTCATAGTTTCATGGTTTACTACAAATAATAGGGATTTTTGAATGGATATTAACTATTAATTATTAATCAGACAAATAAAACCCAGCCATTTTGCCTCACTCTATTACTTCACATGAACACATGAAATTATTTTTTTTCCCCCACTGACTTCAAGGAGTTTTTTTTTAATAGCTTTTTATTTATAAAACATATGCATAGGTAATTGTTTAATATTGACCCTTGCCAAACCTTTTGTTTCAATATTTTCCCTCCTTTTCCCCATCCCCTCCCCCAAATGGCAGGTTGTCACAATACATGTTAAATATGTTAAAATATATGTTCAATCTAATATATGTATATGTATTTATACAGTTATCTTACTGCAAAAGAAATATCGGATCTAGAAAAAAAAAAAAAAGAAAGAAACCTGGGAAAGAAAACAAAAATGTAAGCAAACAATTACAGAAAAAGTGAGAATGCTATGTTGTGAACCATATTTAGTCCCTACAGTCTTCTCTTTGGGTGTAGATGGCTCTCTTCATCACTGAATAATTGGAACTGGTTTGAATCATCTTATTGTTAAAGAGAGCCGTGTCCATTAGTATTGATCATCATGTAGTATTGCTGCTGAAGTATATAATGATTTTCTGGTTCTGTTCATTTCACTTAGCATCAATTCATGTAAGTGTCTTCAAGCCTCTCTAAAATCATCTTGCTGGTCATTTATAGCAGAATAATAATATTCCATAACATTCATATACTAAAAATTATTCAGCCATTTTCCAAATGATGGTCATCCATTCAATTTTCGGGTTCTAGTTACTACAAAAAGGGTTGGCATAGATTTTTGCACATGTGGGTCCCTTTCCCTCTTTTAAGATCTCTTTGGGATATAAGCCCAGTAGTAATACTGCTGAGTCAAAGGGTATGCACAAATTGATATCTGTTGGAGCATAGTCCCAATTTGCTCTTCAGAATGATTGGATCCATTCACAGTTCCACCAACAATGTATCAGTGACCCAGTTTTCCCACATCCCCTCCAACATTCGTCATTATCTTTTCCTGTCATTTTAGCTAATCTGAGAGATGTGTAGTAGTATCTCAGAGTTGTTTTAATTTGCATTTCTCTGATCAATAATGATTTGGATTCATATGACTAGAAATAGTTTCAATTTTTTCATCTGAAAATTGTCTGTTTGTAACTTTTGAACATTTATCAATGGGAGAATGACTTGATTTCTTATAAATTTGAGTCGATTCTCTATATATTTTGGAAATGAGGCCTTTATCAGAACCTTTGAATGTAAAAGTGTTTACCCAGTTTATTGCTTCCTTTACAATCTTGTTTGCATTAGGTTTGTTTGTACAAAAACTTTTAACCTAATATAATCAAAATTTTCTATTTTGCGATCAATAATGATTTCTAGTTCCTCTTTGGTAACAAATTCCTTTCTCCTCCACAGGTCTAAGAGGTAAACTATCCTATATTCTTCTAATTTAATTATAATATCATTTTTTATGAACCCATCATGAACCCATTTCAATCTTGTCTTGATATCCAGTTATGCCAACTTTCTGCCATACTAGTTTCCAATTTTCCCAACAGTATTTTGTCAAATAGTTAATTCTTATCTCAAAAGCTGGCATCTTTGGGTTTGTCAAACATAACTTGCTATAGGTATTTACTATTTTGTCCTGTAAACCTAACCTATTCCACTGATTAACTAGTCTATTTCTTAGCCAATACCAAATAGTTTTGATGATTGCTGCTTTATAATATAGTTTTAGATCTGATACAGTTAGGCCATCTTCATTTGATTTTTTTTCCCATTACTTCCCTTGAAACACTTGACATTTTGTTCTTCCAGGTGAATTTTGTTGTTACTTTTTCTAGGTCAGTAAAATAGTTTCTTGGGAATTTGATTGGGATAACACTAAATAAATAAATTATTTTAGGTAGTATTGTCATCTTTATTATATTCACTTGACCTATTCAAGAGCACTTAATATTTTTCCAATTGTTTAGATCTAAATTTGTGTGGAAAGTTGTAAAGGACTGAAACTCTGACTTGATGCACTGGGGTTAGACAACTGAATACTTAAGGGTAATTACTGATTGGACAATACTCTATTAACATATGCTTGGAAAATGGCCCTTCCCACTATTCTGTGCTGGTTTGATCTTTTGGTGTATAGAGAGACATGTGGCAGGGATTAAGGAGTGGAGTAAGACAAGCCAGAGTCACTTTGGCAGTAGACAGTAGACGAGGAGAAGGAAGATCATGGAGATTATGTGTCCATTCCCTTCACTTCTATCCCTAAAGACCAAGAATAAAGACCAATGACTTTTGCTTATCCCGACTCTGGCTGATTCTAAGATATCCAGGGTGCTAACTCTGGATAAGTTAAAAACTGTTTTGTAATTTTGCTCATATAGTTCCTGACTTTCCCTTGGCAGATAGATTCCCAAACATTTTATACTATGGACAGTTATTTTAAATGGGATTTCTCTTTATATCTCTTGCTATTGGATTTTTTTAGTGATGTATAAAAATGCTGATGATTTATATGCATTTAGTTGCTAAAGTTTATTCAATATTTATTATTGGATTATTTATTAGTGGATTATTTCTAATAGCTTTTTAGTAGATTCTGTGGGGTTCTCTAAGTATACATCATATCATCTGCAAAGAGGGATAATTTGGTTTCCTCATTACCTATTGTAATTCCTTTAATCTCTTTCTTATCTCTTATTGCCAAAGCAAGCATTTCTAATACAATATTGCATAGCAATGGTGATAGTGGACACCTTTGTTTCATCCCCTGATATTATTGGGAATGGTTCTAGTCTATCCCCATTACATATAGTGCTTGCTCTGACTATTTTAAGGAAAAGTCCATTTATTCCTCTACTCTCTAGTGTTTTTAGTAGGAGTGGGTGTTGGATTTTATAAAATCCTTTTTCTGCATCTATTGAGATAATCATATAGTTCTTGATATGGTTATTGATATAGTCAATTATGCTAATAGTTTTCCTAATATTGAACCAACCCTGAATTCCTGGTATTAATCCTATTTGGTCACGGTGTATTATCCTAGGGATGATTTTCTTTAATCTCTTTGCTAATATTTTATTTAATATTTTGCATCAATATTCATTAGGGAGATTGGTCTGTATTTTTATTTTTCTATTTTTTTCCTACCTGATTTAGGTATGACTACCATGTTTGTGTCATAAAAGGAATTTGGTAGGCGTTCTTCATTCCTTATTTTTTAAAAAAAGTTTATATAGAATTGGAGTTAATTGTTCTTTAAATGTTTGGTAGAATTCACATATAAATCCATGTGGTCCTGGGCATTTTTTCTTAGGGAGTTGATTAATAGCTTGTTCTATTTCTTTCTTTTTTTTTTTTTAATGGGACTATTTAAGCAATTTTTTTCCTCCTCTGTTAATATGGGCAGCTTATATTTTTGTAGGTACTCATCCATTTCACTTAGGTTATCAAATTTATTGGCAAATTAATTCCTGATTTTTGCTCTAAATTTCCTCTACATTATTGGAAAGTTCTCTCCTTTAATTTTTAAGACTAATAATTTGATTTTCCTCTTTCCTTTTTCTAATCAAATTTACCAAAGATATATCTATTTTGTTGGTTTTTTTCATAAAACTAGCTTAATTTTATTTATTAATTCAAGTTTTTTTTTACTTTCAATTTTAATAATCTCTCCTTTTAATTTTAGAATTTCAACTTTAGTATTTCATTAAGAGTTTTCAATTTGCACTTTTTTTAGCTTTTTTAGTTGCAAAGCCAATTTATTGATCTTCTCTTTCTCTATTTATGCAAATAAGCATATAGGGATATAAAATTTCCCTTTATTATCTTTTTGCTTACATCCCACAAATTTTGGTAAATTGTCTCATTATTGTCATTCTCTTGGATGAAATTATTAATTGTGTCTATAATTTGCTGTTTCACCCATTCATTCTTTAGGGTGAGATTTTTTAGTTTCGAATTCCTTTTTGGTCTCTTTTTCCCTGGATTGTTATTGAATGTAGTTTTATTGTATAATGATTTGAAATGAATGCATTTACTATTGTTGCCTTTCTACATTTGATTTTGAGGTCTTTATGTTCTAATATATGATCAATGTTTATATAGGTTCCATGAACTGCTGAAAAGAAAGTGCACTTCTTTCTGTACCCATTCAGTTTTCTACAAAGATCTATCATATCTAAATTTTCTAGTATTCTATTTACCTCTTTAATTCCCTTATCTCTTTTGTGATTTGATTTATCTAGTTCTGAGAGAGCAAGGTTGAGATCTCCTACTATTATAGTTTTGCTGTCTTTTTCTTCTTGCAGCTCCCTTAACTTCTCCTTCAGGAATTTAGATGCTATAGCACTTGGTGCATATATGTTTAGTATTGATATTGCTTCATTATCTATGCTACCCTTTAGCAAGATATAGTTTCCTTCCTTATCTCTTTTAATTAGATCAGTTTTTGCTTTTGCTTGATCTGAGATCAGGATGGCTACCTCTGCTTTTGTGACTTCACCTGAACAAAAATAGATTCTGCTCAAGCCTTTTACCTTCACTTTATATGTATCACCCTGCTTTAAATGTTTTTCTTATAAACAACATATTGGAACTTCCAGCCAAGATAGCAGAGGGGAGGTACACATTTGGTTAAGCTCTGCATTTTCTCTCAGAATTTAATACATGACAAGCCTTGGAATAAGTGCTTGACTGAAAAAACCCAACAAATAATTAACAAGAGAAGATATCCTTGAAATTCCTCAGGAAAAGTCTGGTTTTGCTTGAGGGCAGGGGCAGTTTTAGATTTGGTGCAGGCTGAAGGCAGGCAGTGGCAGTGAAACCACGCAGGCAGCTCACACTGAGCAGACCAGAAGAGGGTGGGGTGTGAACTCAGCCATCTCTGAAGGAAGAGCTTTACCACAGAATTAGATACCTTGCCCTAGCAGCAAGCCAGTAGACAAACAGAGAAGCTAAAAACACAGGGGTGAAGACTATAACCACAAAAAGCTAGGATCTCTCAGGATCTGGCCACTCCCTCTCCTCCCCAGAGTGTCTCAGCATGTTCTCAGAGTCTCAGAGCACAAGTGCAGCAGGGCCATTGCTGTCCTGCCAGTGCCTCACTCCTGCCCCCTTCCCCTCGCAGTCTGTAGAGGAAACTCAGTAACACCACCCAGCCCTCTCCTCCCCAAAATAAGCAGATTCCATCTGATTTTTTTTTTGCTAGTTTGTCTTCTTTGATTCTTCTCTGACAAAATGAGCAAAAAATTTAAACGGACCTTAACCATTGATAGCTTCTATACAGATAGAGAGCAGACTTTAAACCCTGAGGAGACTAAAACAGACTGGCTCCAGATGAATCCCCAAAGGAGGATATCATCTGGTCCTCAGCACAGATGAATCTCATAAAAGAAATTAAAAAGGCTCTCACAAGAGAGCTAGAAGAATAATGGGAAAAGAAAAGGGAGGCTTGGCAAGAGAGTCTGGAGAAGTCATCCCACTCATTTAAAGAGAGAGTGAATAAAGAAATAAAATCCTTGAAAAATAGAATTAGTGAACTGGAAACAGAAAATAGCTCTCTAAAAAATAAAATTGGCAAAATGGAAAAAAAAATTCCATAGAACAAAACAACTCACTTAAAAACTCAATTGGGCAATTAGAAAAAAACTATAAAAATGTCAGTGAAGAAAATACTTCATTGAAAATCAGAATAGAACAAATGGAATTGAATGACTCAAGGAGACACCAAGAATCAGTCAAGCAAAACCAAAAAAAAAAAAAAAAAAAAAAAAAAAAAAAAAAAAAAAAAAAAAAAAAAAAAAAATGAAACAATGGAAAAAATGTCAAATACCTTCTTGGGAAAACAACAGAACTGGAAAATAGAACTAGGAGAGACAATCTGAGAATTATTGGACTCCCTGGAAAATATGATTTAAAAAAAGAGCCTGGACACTATTTTCCAGGAAATTATCAAAGAGAACTGCCCAGAAGTCATAGAAACAGAGCTTAAAATAGACATTGGAAGAATTCATTGATCACCAACTGAAAGGGATCCTAAAATCAAAACACCAAGAAACATAGTGGCCAAATGCCAGAACTGTCAGACATAGGAAAAAATACTGCAAGCAGATAGGGAAAATCAATTCAGATATAGAGGAGGAATAATAAGGATTACCCAGGATCTAGCACCATCCACATTAAAGGATCAAAGGGCCTGGAATATGATATTCCAAAAAGCTAAGGAAATTGGTATGCAACCAAAAATAACGTACTCAGCCAAAATGAGAATCTTTTTCCAAGAAAGAAGATGGACATCCAATGAAATAAGTGAATTTTACCTATTTTTGATGAAAAAGCCAGAACTTAACAAAAAGTTTGCTTTACAAATATAGAACTCAAGAGAAACCTAAAAAGATGAAAAGAAATCTTGGGAGCTATATTTCTGCTATAAAGATGTATAAAGAATACATATATACCTTGTTCTAGAAACTAGAGGTAGAAAGGAAATTGTATCGGAAAAAGAGTAAAGTGGGGGTAGTACATCTCATGAACAGGCAAAGGAAAGCTATTATATCTGAGAGAAAGAATGGAGGTGGATGAATATAGTGGGTATTTTACTGCCATCAGAATTGGCTTTAAGAGAAACAATTTTAGAATATTCAGTGTATGGTGAAACTTCTCCCATCTCATTGAAAAGTGAGAAGGGAAAAGTGAAAAGTGAAGGAATAAGCTAAGCAGAAGGGAATACAGAAACTGTGAGGGAAAGGAGTAAGATAGGGGGAGGAATTCTAAGGTGGGGAAGAGGGATACTAAAAAGGGAGGGCTGTGAGAAGCAAGTGGTGCTCACAAGTTTAATACTGGGAAGGGAAGTAAGGGGGAAAGAAGGGAGAAAAGCATAAACAGGGGTTAACAAGATGGCAAGTAATACAGAATTGGTAATTTTAACCATAAATGTGAACAGGGTAAACTCCCCCATAAAGAGGAAGCGATTAGCAGAATGGGTTAAAAGCCAGAATCCTACAATATGGTGTTTACAGGAAACACACCTGAAGTAGGGAGATACATGCAGAATAAAGGTAAAAGGTTGGAGCAAAATCTACTATGCTTCAGGTGAAGTCAAAAAAGCAGGGGTAGCCATCCTGATCTCAGATCAAGCAAAAACAAAAATTGATCTAATTAAAAGAGATAAGGAAGGGCACTATATCTTGCTAAAGGGTAGCATAGATAATGAAGCAATATCAATATTCAACCTATATGCACCAAGTGGTGTAGCATCTAAATTCTTAAAAGAGAAATTAAGAGAGCTGCAAGAAGAAATAGATAGCAAAACTATAATAGTGGGAGATCTCAACCTTGCACTCTCAGAATTAGATAAATCAAAGCAAAAAATAAATAAGAAAGAAGTCAAATAGGTAAATAGAATACTAGAAAAGTTAGATATGATAGATCTCTGGAGAAAACGAAATGGAGACAGAAAAGAATACACTTTCTTTTCAGCAGTTCATGGAACCTATATAAAATTGACCATATATTAGGACATAAAAACCTCAAACTCAAATGCAGGAAGTTAGAAATAGCAAATGCATCTTTTTCAGACCACAATGCAATGAAAATTACATTCAGCAAAAATCCAGAGGAAAGTAGAACAAAAAATAATTGGAAACTAAATAATCTCAAAGTAAAAAATGATTGGGTGAAACAGCAAATCATAGACATAATTAATAATTGCACCCAAGAAAATGACAATAATGAGACATCATACCAAAATGTGTGGGATGCAGCCAAAGCGGTAATAAGGGGAAATTTCATATCTCTAGAGGACTAGTTGTATAAAATAGAGAAAGAGAAGGTCAATGAATTGGGCTTGCAATTAAAAATGCTAGAAAAGGAACAAATTAAAAACCCCCAGTCAAACACTAAACTTGAAATTCTAACAATAAAAGGAGAGATCAATAAAATTGAAAGTAAAAAAAAAATATTGAATTAATTAATAAAACTAAGAATTGGTTCTATGAAAAAAACAACAAAATAGACAAACCCTTAGTAAATCTGATTTAAAAAAGAAACGAGGAAAATCAAATTGTTAGTCTTAAAAATGAAAAGGGAGAACTAGCCACTAAAGGAGAGGAAATTAGAGCAATAATTATGAGTTACTTTGTCCAACTTTATGCCAATAATTTCGATAACTTAAATGAGATGGAAGAATACCTTCAAATATATAGCTTGCCCAGATTAACCAAGGAAGAAGTAAATCGACTAAACAGTCTCATTTTAGAAAAGGAAATAGAACAATCCATTAACCAACTCCCTAAGAAAAAAATCCCCAGGACCAGATGAATTTACATGTGAATTCTACCAAACATTTAAAGAACTATTATCCACAATGCAAATAACTATTTGAAAAAATAGGGAATGAAGGAGTCCTACCAAATTCCTTTTATGACACAGACATGGTACTGATACCTAAACCAGGTAGGCTGAAAACAGAGAAAGAAAATTATAGCTCAATTGCCCTGATGAATAACTATGCAAAAATCTTAAATAAAATATTAGCAAAAAGATTACAGAAAATCATCCCCAGGATAATACACTATGACTAAGTAGGATTTATACCAAGAATGCAGGGCTGGTTCAATATTAGGAAAACTATTAGTATAATTGACTATATCAATAACCGCATTAACAAAAACCATATGATCATCTCAATATATGCAGAAAAACTATTTGATAAAATCCAACATCCATTACTAATAAAAATACTTGAGAGGTTAGGAATAAATGGGCTTTTCCTTAAAATAGTCAGGAGTATATATTTAAAACCATCAGTAAGCATCGTATGCAATGGGGAAAAACTGGAATTTTTCCCAGTAAGATCAGGAGTGAAACAGTGTTGCCCACTATCATCATTATTATTCAATATTGTCTTAGAAATGCTAGCTTTAGCAATAAGAAGCGAGAAAGAGATTAAAGAAATTAGAGTAAGTAATGCAGAAACAAAACTATCACTCTGCAGATGATATGATCTATACTTAGAGATCCCCAGATATTCTACTAAAAGGTTATTAGAAATAATTCATAACCTTAGCAAAGTTGCAGGATGTAAAATAAATCCCCATAAATCCTCAGCATTTTTATACATCCCCCAAAAAATCTAACAGCAAGTGATACAAAGAGAAATTCCATTCAAAATAACTGTTGATAGCATACAATATTTGGGAATCTATCTACCAAAGGAAAGTCATGAATTATATGAGCAAAAGTACAAAAAACTTTCCACACAAATAAAGTCAGATTTAAATAATTGGAAAAATATTAACTGCTCTTGGATAGGCCAAGCAAATTTAATAAATTTGCATCTAGACACAATTGCAAACAAATCTATTTATTTAGTGCTATACCAATCAGACTCCCAAGAAAATATTTTAATGACCTAGAAAAAAATAATAACAAAGTTAATCTGGAAGAACAAAAGATTGAGAATCTCAAGGGAATTAATGAAAAAAAAATCAAATGAAGGTGGAATAACTGTACCTGCTCTAAAACTATATTATAAAGCAGCAGTCACCAAAACCATTTGGTATTGGCAAAAAAATAGATTATTTGATCAGCGGAATAGGTTAGGTTCACAAGACAAAATAGTCAACTATAGCATTCTAGGGCTAGACAAAACTAAAGATTATAATTTTTGGGATAAGAATTCATTACTTGACAAAAACTACTGGGAAAAGTGAAAATTAGTATGGTAGAAATTAGGCATGGACCCACACTCAACACCGTACACCAAGATAAAACCAAAATGGTTGCATGATTTGGGCATAAAGAACGAAATCAAGCACTTTTCCAAATCGTGAAAGGACATGAACAGACAATTTTCAGATGATGAAATTGAAACTATGTCCACTCATATCAAAGAGTGTTGCAAATCACTATTGATCAGAGAAACACAAATTAAGACAACTCTGAGATACCACTACACACTTGTCAGATTGGCTAAGATGACAGGAAAAATAATGATGGATGTTGGAGGGGATTTAGGAAAACTGGGGCACTAATGCATTGCTGGTGGAGTTGTGAATGAATCCAACCATTCTGGAGAACAATCTGGAATTATGCCCCAAAAGTTATCAAACTGTGCATATGTCCTTTGATCCAGCGGTGCTACTACTGGGCTTATATCCCAAAGAGATACTAAAAAAGGGAAAGGGACCTGTATGTGCCAAAATGTTTGTGGCAGCCCTCTTTGTAGTGGCTAGAACTAGAAAATTACAGGATGCCCATCAAGTGGACAATGTTTGGTTAAATTGTGGTTATGAACTTCATGGAATAGCATTTTTTCTGTAAGAAATAACCAGCAGGATGAATACACAGAAGCTTGGAGAGACTTACATGAACTGATGCTGAGTGAAATGAGCAGAACTAGGAGATCATTATATACTTCAAAAACGATACTGTAGGAGGATGTATTCTAATGGAAATGGATTTCTTTGAAAAAGAGAAGATCTAACTCAAGTTTTGATTGATCAATGATGGAGAGAAGCAGCTATCCCCAAAGAAAGAACACTGGGAAATGAATGTAAACTGTTTGCATTTTTGTTTTTCTTCCTGGGTTATTTTTCCTTTCTGAATCCAATTCTTCCTGTGCAACAAGAGAAATGTTTGGTTCTGCACACATATATTGTATCTAGGTATATTGTGACATGTTTAACATGTATAGGACTGCTTGCCATCTTGGGGAGAGGATGGAGGGAAGGCAAAAGTCAGAACAGAAGTGAGTACAAGGGATAATGTAAAAAATTACTCAGGCATGGGTTTTGTCAATAAAAATTTATAATTATTAAAAAATATTTTAAAAATATACCAGAAAACCCGCATCATCTCAAACATGGGAAAGAGAAAAAATGTAGCTTGAGGAAAGAGTTTTTAACTGTAATAAATTAGGATTATAATGAGTGAATTTTCTTTTTATAATGCAACCTATGTTTATTTTGAAATAATATTTAACAGAAGAAGTTATACAGAAGTCATGTGTTCTATTGTATTTTATTTGTTCTGTTGTGTTTCCTTTTGAGTGGAGGAGTTCTGGACCTATAAACTTCCAGCACTGTTAACTTTTTTTAGTAATTTCTATAAATAAAAAGTTATAATTATTAAATAAAAAAAAACATATTGTAGGATTCTGGCTTTTATTCCAGTCTGCTATCTGCATCCACTTTATGGGGCAGTTCACCCCATTTACATTTAGGTTAAAACTATTATTTCTGTATTTCCTGCCATCTTATTATGCCCAGGTTATACTTTTCTCTTTCATTTCCCCTTTATCTTCCTCCCCAGTATTTAACTTATTGGCACCCTGTGCCTCAAGCAGCCTTCCCCTTTTAGTATTCCTCTTCATTAGAGTCCTTCCCTCTTTCTTATACCTTTCCCCTTCTATTTCTGTATTTCCTTCAATCTAACCTATCCCTTACCTTTTTACTTTCCACCTCCCACTTTTCATTGGGGCGCGAGAAGTTTCTCTGTAAATCAGATATGTCTAATATTTTCTCTTTGAGCCTAATCTGGTGAGAGTAAGATTTACATAATGTTCATCCCCTTCCCTTCTTTTTATCAGATACAGCAGGTTTCCTTTGCTTCTTTGTGAAATGTAACTTCCCTCTTTTTACCTCCATTTTCCCCTTTTTTCCTAGTGCAATCCCCTTTTTACCTCTAGTTCCTTTTTATAACAGTAAAATCAAATTATACATGCACTCTCTATGTATATCCATAAAAGAAACAGAATTCTCAAGAGTTTTCTTTATCTTTTTATATTATCTTGATTCCTATATTTGGAGGTTTTTTTTTTTTTTTTTTTTTTTTTTAGCTCTGGTGTTTTCATCAGAAATAAATGTCATTCCCTTGCTTTATTGGCATTGACTCTTCCTCCCTGGAAGAATATGCTCAGTTTAACTGGATTCTTGACTGTATTCCAAGTTTCTTTGCCCTTCAGAATATCAGATTACAGACCCTTTGATTTTTTAATGTGGAAGCTGCTAGATGGTGAGTAATCTTTATTTTCACTCCTCAGTATACGAATTGGTCTTTTTTTTTCTGTCTGCTTGTAATATTTTTTCCCTCTTGGTCTGATAGTTCTGAAATTTAGCCACAATATTCCTTGGGAGTTTTAATTTGGGGTTTTCTTTCAGAAGGTGTTTGATCAATTCTTTCAAGGACTATTTTACCTTTGATTCTGGGCACTTCTCTTTGATGATTTCCTGATAGGGTCTAGGTTCTTTTTTTCTTCATGATTTTCAAGGAGTCCAATAATCCTTAGATTATTTCTCCTAGATCTATTTTCCAGATGTGTTGTTTTCCCAAGTAAGCATTTAACATTTTTTCTACTTTTTCTTTTTTTTTGGGGGGGAGGGGCAGATTTCTTGACTGACGCTTGATGTCTCATAGGGTCATTCATTTTCATTTGTTCAGTTATGAATTTTTAATGAATTATTGTCTTCATTTACTTTTTACTTCTTTTTGTGTTTGTTCAATTGAGTTTTTAAGTGAGTTATTTTGTTCAATGATTTTTTTTCCATTTCACAATTTTTAAAAGAGTTATTTTCTTTTCTCAATTCACAAATTTTGATTTCCTGGGAGTTCTTTGCTTTTTTCATTTCCCATGTCAGGGAGTTGTTTTCTTTTTCCACTTTCCTCATATCTTTCTCTTCATAAATTATTTGTCTTTCCCAAACCCTCTTACAGAGTTTTCCTTTCCTTTCCCCATTTTTCTTCTAGCTCTCTTTTAAGATCCTTATTAATTTCTTCTAGGACAGATTTATGTGGTGGGGACCAGATTATATCCCCCTTTGGGACTTCATCTAGACACAATCTGCTTTTAATCTTCTCAGGGTTTGAAATCTGTTCTTCTCTTTCACTATTAAACCTGTCTATAATTAGAGCTTGCTTTGCCTTTTTACTATTTTTTTTAAGTTGGGATCTGCTTTAAGGACAAGAAAGTTCCAAGTTTCCTCAGCAGATATTCAGAAACAGCAACTGTGTTTCTGTGGTTGTGCTGAGTCACTCCTGGTGCTGGGTGAATGGGGTCAGGTCACTTGAGATTCTGGCATTTTGGGATACACTCTTTATCTTTTACATTTGTGTTAGATGTTTTATAACTTCTCTGTTGATCTACTGGCTTGCAACCAGGGCAGCATAGCCAACACTGTGGTAGAGTCCTCCCTGTAGATCCTCAGCCCCTGGGAGACCTCCTTCCTGCCCAACCCCTTCCCCTGGTCTGTTCAGTGTGTGCTAGCTTCCGTGTTCTGCCTCCCTGCCTATGCCTGGCCTCCTCCTGTGCCCACGCCTGATCAAAACAGACCTTTTTCTAGCTAACTTTGAAAGTATCTTCTGCTGGTAATTTGTTGCACTCCCACTACTTGTGGGTTCTACCCCTCTAGCACTATTTCAGAGGCTGTATTTCATAATTAGTGTGAGCACAGTATGAGATCTCAGAAAGAAACATGTATCCTCTCTGCCATCTTGGCTCCACCCCCCCCTCCCATGAAATTCTAAGAATTTTTTAAAATTTGTTATTATTAAGCATTTTGGTAGAATTTTAAATCATGTCATCAATTCATAATATAATTTGATGTTACTCTTGAGTGGAGAAAATTAGTGTTAAGAATTTAGCTTCACAAAATTTCAGCTCTCTACCATGCCATGCTAGCAAATGAAGGAATGGATATTTTATTGCTTTAAGTATGTATAATCATCCTGTTGTAGACATGAAAATCCTAGTCTACTTCACATCTCCTTTCTAAAAAGTACTAACACTTAAAGAACAATCCTATTTTAAAATTTCATTGGGAGCCAATTTATTCCCTAAAGTTTGCTTTCAGGAACTTTGTTATATTCAATTTTAACTTCCTCAAAGAAATAGGTTCCCGTGGCTTCCACTGAAATCGCAAAATGTCAAAGGAAGGAGGAGGTTGCCAGCATGATCATAAAACCTGAATACTTCTGGTACATTTCAGATAAATATCTAGGCTTATATGTCCTTATCAGCCTTGAATTAAACATCTGCTATTTTTCATCAATTCATCCATTGCATCTTGCATTGCTCTTTTAGAGAATCTATTATAGATTTGATCTTAAAATTCAAAGATTTAGCAAATGTCTAGATTTTTGATTGGGTGTATGACATTCTTACAAAGCATTAAGCTATTTCAAGCTTCAAAAAATGTCTTATAGGTTTTCAAATAAAATGGAGAAAATTTTAGAAAAAAATGCAATAGAACATTAACTATTAAAATAAATTTTAAGAATGTACTAACATTTATTTTTGGGTTCTCCATCTCTCTGGAGAAAAATATTCAGATAATATAATATGAATATTTTGCCTAGTATTTGTAGATATTTATTTAGTCTCTATATATGTTTGTGGTTATATGTATATGAATTTACAAATGTATATAATATGTATATTCAATATGTAATACAGATATGTATGTATATGTGATTATATGTGAGAGGTTATTTATGTATGTGTATATAAGTATATATATTTAATATGTAATACAGATATGCCTGTGTATGTGGTTATATGTGTGTGTGTGATTATATGTATATGTTTATCCAAATGTGTATAAGTATTTATATTTAATGTGTAATACAAATATGTGTATATGTATGTATTCTCAATATTTCTTTCCTGTTCAAGCAATATCAATATTATTTTAAATTATTATCATAGCATCTCAGTATTGAAAAAGTGGTTAAAGATAATCTCATATAAACCATTTCCTAATTTGTGAATCTTTTCCCCTATAATTGGTAAAGACTTTTATTTCGAATTCAACTTTGCTAAAGTTCCATTCTATCACATTAATTGATAATGGATTGCATTATTTGAACAAATTCTTATAAAATAACTATTGTGTGCAACAAAATCAGTGTTACAGTATATAAAAGGAAACATAAGATGTAAATTCTACCCTTATGAAACTCATTGTCTAGTTGTACAACTAAAATATAATAAAACACAGATGGAAGGATTGTCTGTGTCAGTATTCCACTAATGAAATCCCAAATTATTATTTTGATTTGATATTCCCACTAAAATCCTGTACTTATGCCCTATCTTAATATTGAAATGATTCTGTATTTTAGGATTCTATGCCTTTTTAGGACAAGTTCTAGTATACAATACAAACACAGAATGAAATTTGGAGTAGGGACTCAGAAATACATTTTTTTCTTCGTCTGATGTCAGAAAATTAATTCTGGAGGTTTTCATCATAGGTTGGATATAGGATAATAACTTTATTAGCCATAAACCCCCTTAAAAACTATGAAATCAAAGAGGTTGGACATAACATATGGACAATGTTGATGCAGAGAAGAATACTAGTAATAAAATCTTAAAATGTGTAGATTAAAATAACTATTAGACTATCAAAAATGCTCTAAAGCTGTGGTGTCAAAACTGAACAGAAATAGGGGTCATTACTCTATTCAAAAGGATCTATGTAGTCACATATTGACTTAGTTTTAAGCAATAATTATATAGAAATGTTTGGTTGTATTTTTACATTTATTTTGTTAAATATTTCCCAATTACATTTTAATATAAACTTGCTTTAATCTGGTTTTGAATATACTCCCAAATTGAGGACAAATGAGGCCAATGCACTAAGTGGTTGATACCTTCACTCTATAGTATACTTTGTCATTAACATGTAGTAACTTGGGCTTTTACAAAATGTTTGAAAAAGTTTCTTATACTCTTGTTGACAAAGTAGATTGTGTTAGGTTGTGTAATGATGTAGTTAGGCAAATTTGAACTACTAAAAATAATGATATAAACTATAGACTTGAACAGGTAAATAATACTAAAAATAGTAATTTGTTGTGAAGTACCTTAAGGATGTATATATATATATATATATATATATATATATATATATATATATATATATGTGTGTGTGTGTGTGTGTGCGTGTGTGCGTGTGTGTGTATGTATACATATATATTTTTCTTCTTTTATGTTCAAAATTAAAAAGAAACAAAACAAATTTTGTTTTCATCATCTTCATTTTTTATGTATCTTCTATACACTTTTTACCCACTAACCCATCTTTATGGAAAATAATTAAAAAGAAAAGCAGTTCAGTTAACCAACATATTAAGTAACTGCTATGGTTTTTCTAATGTGTTCTTCTCTAGTTATTCGATATTTTTATCAATGACTTATGTGAAGGCAGAAAAGACATATTTATCCAATTTGCCAACAAGTAAAAGCTGCATGAGGCATTTCTAGCCAATAGCTCCTTTGAAAGACATGTGGAGTTATTAGTACACTATAAACCCAATATATGTTAACAGAGTGATGTGATGGTGGTGGAGAAGAACTAATTTCAGGTGAATAGTATTAAAAATGCAGGTGACAATATGACTCTGCACAATTCTGGTAATACCACATGTGGAATATAATTATTTCAGGGCATCATATTTCAGAAATGTGCCTAGAAGGGGGCCAGTATTAGATGGTCAGTATAGTGGATAAATTGGAGTCCATGCATAAGAGGTAATGTGATGCAAAATGTCTTGGATCAGAAGAAAAATGATTGTTCATCTCACCCTCAACAGTTGTGTTTGTGTATGTATGTGTGTGTGTGTGTGTGTGTATAATGATGGACAATACATTTAATATCTCTAAGTATAATTTCTCTAAACACAAAATGAGGATTAGATATGGTTGGATATGTTTGTAATTCCTGCTAGCTTCCAGGAATGCAAAGGCTGGTGGATCACATGAGTTCTGGAATTCTGAGTTGCAGTAGGACTAAGTTAATTGGACATTTTCATTGACACTAATAAAGTTAACCCCTGGGAATGTGGGGCATCAAACTGTTGGAATGGTGAATCAGTCTAAATGGAAATAAAGGAAGTCAAAGCTTCTTGATTGATTCTTAGTGGAGTTGACCCCATAAATATCTAATGTATTTAAATCTGGGAAATTTAAAATTAAAATTTTAAATTTTGATTTTGGGAAAAATATAGACCATAGATTCAAAACAAAAGCAACCAATAAATCCATAAATATATTTGTAGTGTAGTTAAATCATTGCATAATATTTTATGAGCCATTAAAATATATAAACATGAGGTCCTATTTCTATTATTAAGTGATTCAGAGATAATTAGGAAAGAGAAGGCTTGCTGGAGGAATAAGGAAAGGGAAAAAGGATGTTTATTATTTTCAATCACTTAAGAGTGTCATATGAAAAATTCCAAGCTCAGTTCCAAAAAAAAAATGTGTAAGTAGTGATCAGAGAAATTTCAAAAGTTTATTTTTAATCCACTGTGAGGAAAAAACAGAACTTCATAAAACATTATAGTTGTTCCTAAAGGAAATATATATCAAACTTTTCATCTATTATCACTGAAAAGTCCTCATACCAAGGATTAAGAACTATTGAATTAGAAGAAATTTTAGTTTGGGTACAATTTTGATTTGATAGTGATTTTGAATTTCTACAATCAAATGAGTGAAAGTTAGTTTTAATTTGGAGGGAATGTTTCACAGAAGCCATAACATTGAAGTTCACTCTTACAGCATAAATAAGAGGAGTCAGGAAGGTATTCAGGTAGTAAGAAGTGTATTTTTGTGGGAACAAATATTCTTAGGATACAGTAAGCTAGAAATGTTTCATCAAAGAAGTGAATATATTTATAGAAGTAAGTAGTACAATTCAAATTTCATATATTAGGTACTTCAAAAGAATCCCACTCCAGTCTCATCTTGGCAAACAAAATATCGCTCTGGACTGCCAAAGGCTATGATGGCAAATACAAGCACTGGAAGCTGAAGAAAGTTTGGAAAGGCTTTAAAAGTCATTCTGGTGAGAGAGAGTACCTGATGTTGTCAACAAGTTGAGGTAATTATAAAGAAGCTGCTTCTTGATATTTCATCCACTTCTTGATGTATGTTTTGAATTCTATACCAATAACTCCCACACAACCCCAAATATAATTTTTTAATCTAATTTAGCTACTTTGCAGTTTTACAAGGGCTTTGTAAAGAAGTATGAAAATGGAGGCAGAGGGTAAGAATTGTACAGGTTTTAGAATATCTATAGATATTAACATGATCCTTTATACTTTAAATGTGATATTCCTATCTAATGACCAATGAGTGTACGTAGAGTTAATATAACTGTATTATAATCATCCTGACAGTCTCATCATAAGGAAATCAGAAAAGATAATAAAGATTCAGTTAAATTGAAGGTTGCTTTTGTAAATTCTTAGAGTAAAATCAAAGAACTGATATTGTTAGTTTTATTATGCCTCCAAAGGCATAAGAGCAACATTCTTGACTTATTTGGTCAATTTGAGTGCTGAAATAAATAATAATTTTCAGAAATGTAATGATGAAAATAATTGTATGTTTACATCAACATCTAAATCTTAAAATGAAAATAATTTTAAAAAATTTAAAGGACTTGATATTTGATAACTAATGTAAAAATTGATATGGAGGAGTGGTAGGATTCTTTACAAGGTGCTAAGTAAGTGGAATTGAGGAAATAGTGGTTAAATCTAGTTTAGCATTGATTTAATCCTACAACAAATAATGGTTTCCTAGTAATATAATGACTGGTGTATACTCAGTGTGGGACATATAAGGAGAAGTTGTCAGGGCCAGAAAGGACAAGCACACTACAAGCTTTCTGAGGCTGAGACAGATCCATTCCATCATCCACCTTTGTTGTGGCTAGAGGCTCAAGCACAAACCTTTGGAAGTTGAGGAGATTCAGAAGCCAGAGAAGGCAGTTGGGCAGAACTAAGGAAGACAGAGAAGTGGTGGCAGGCTGTCCTGTGGAGAACATTGAAATCAAGATCTGGAAGGCCTCCAGAAAACTAGGCGAGCCCCAAGTGAAAGAGATAAGACTTTGAAGAAGGCAATAAAGGATTTAGACTTTAATCCCTGGCTGCACTTGTGATTATTGAACTGAAAGCAAGGCTGCCTCCAGAAGTCCCCGAAGAAACCTGCTCCCAAAAAATATTATATTTTAGAGAAGAATATTAGAGAGGAGAATGGTTAAAAAAAATTAAAAAGAAAACTAGTCTGGAAAATTTATTTTAGAACATGCATTTTATTTTATTTTATATTATTTTTGTCTTTTTATTGAAATATTTGCTTTATTGCAGTAGTCTGGAATCAAACCTGAAATATTTCTGAGGAATGCCCATATATGGGTATACATATATGTATGTATGTATATATATATATATATATATATATATATATATATATATGTCTTTTTATTTACAAATATATGAATAGGTAATTTTTCAGCATTGACAGTTGCAAATCCTTTTGTTCCAACTTTTTCCAGCCTCCCCACCCCCACCCCTTCCCCCAGACGGTAGGTTGACCAATTCATGTTAAATTTGTTAAAGTATAAGTTAAATACAATATATGTATAAATATCCAAACAGTTATTTTGCTGTATAAAAAGAGTTGGACTTTGAAGTAGTGTACAATTAGCCTGTGAAGGAAATCAAAAATTCAGGTGGACAAAAGTAGAGGGATTGGGAATTCTATGTAGTGGTTCATAGTCATCTCCCAGAGTTCTTTTGCTGAGTGTAGCTGGTTCATTTCATTATTGCTCTCTTGGAACTGATTTGGTTCATCTCATTGTTGAAGAGGGCCACGTCCATCAGAATTGATCATCATATAGTATTGTTGGTAAAGTAAATAATAATCTTCTGGTCCTGCTCATTTCACTCAGCATCAGTTCGTGTAAGTCTCTCCAGGCCTTTCTGAAATCATCCTGTTGGTCATTTCTTACAGAACAATAATATTCCATAATATTCATATACCACAATTTATTCAGCCATTCTCCAACTGATGGGCATCCACTCAGTTTCCAGTTTCTAGCCACTACAAAGAGGGATGCCACAAACATTCTTGCACATATAGATCCCTTTCCCTTTTTAAAAATCTCTTTGGGATATAAGCCCAGTAGCAACACTGCTGGGTCAAAGGATATGCACAGTTTGATAGCTTTTTGAGCATAGTTCCAAATTGATCTCCAGAATGGCTGGATATATTCACAATTCCACTAACAATGAATTAGTTAAAACATGCATTTTAGAACAAAGATTCTTTTTGTCTCTGTCTCTCCCTGTGTACACACACACATGAAAAATGTATATGTCTCTATACATAGAACAAGAAGGAGTAGGAAAAGGAGAAGGAGGAAGAAGAGGAGGAGGAAAAAAGAGGAAGAGGAAGGACAGAGGAAAGAAGGGAGGGAGGGAGGGAGAGAGACAACAAGTAAGTCAGTGGTCCAAAGGAAAGGATTGTCAGAACTGAATAGGCATGGGTAGGATTGGGTTTAGGAGAATGGCTTTGAGAGAACATGATGTAGAGGCCAGAATACAGTTTTGTTTTGCATGGTTACTGGTTGATTATATTGGGGTAGAGAGGGAAACAGAAGTTATAAGGAGTATAGCAGGTAGTGTATGGAAAAATAAATACATGAAAGATATGTTGCAGACAGAACTAGACAACCTCTGTTTCTAGTTCTTCACATGGGAGTTGTTAGAAGCATTCCATGCATTAGGTAATACTCCCCAGTCTAAGTGATGGGAAATTAGATTTCATTGTCAACATATAAAATCCACCCAATGAATTTGTTAAATTAGTTTTAAATGAATACAAAGTAAGAATAGAAAATAAAAATGAGAAAAATATTGCATGCAATTAAAACAACTTCAATTTAACCTAATCAACTATGTTATTGACAGTTGAAAGTGAGAAATAATTGAGAAAAAGATAAAACACTGGTCATAAAATTTCATAAAGAATTTTTAAACAAATAAAACTAATGCCATAATAAAGACAGTAGATTCACATAAATATAATTTAGCAATCAAAATTTGATTTTTTTGTATATAGAAAGAAATGGAAGCTGATTCAGAATATAAACTTGATTGTAAAATCTTGTGGAAAAGCATGGTGGAAGATTATGAGAAGTATTACTTCATAAAATATTGAGAAGTAGTGGATGGAAAAGCTAGCATAAAACTTGGTGAGAGATTGAACTAAAAGTAAAAGTAGACATTCCAAGGACATGTAAAGATGGAGTCAAGAGGACAAAATAACAGATTAAAAATGGGAACACATACGTACTTGCAGGCATAGATGTATATATGTATATTAATATAAATGTATATGTATTTACATATGCATATTCACATAGATGTATATGTACATACATATTTCTATACATATTTTAAGAATTTATTTCACCATGAAAGGCAATGGAATTATCTCACATTCAGACCTCAACATCATAATTTTAGATATGCTGCATGATGTAGTAGAAAGGGCACAGAGAAACACACATACACAATGTGAAAGCACACTCAAAGACACACATAGTGAGTCTGGTATAAAGGTGAAAAAAACTTTTTTCTGTGTCTATGTTTTCTTTATTATTTTGAATTTAACAATAATCAAAAAGTCATAATTCAATATATAATAAAATACGAAATTGCAATATATCTTATGCATATACCTTGAAGGCAAGGCTTGTCATACATTTCTTTATAACTCTAGCACTGTATAACACATTGCATATAGTGAATATTTAATAAATATTCATTAATAAAAAATGAAACCAAGAAGTCAAATAAAACACAAGTTTATTTTAAAAGGTAGATATCATATACCATCATTTATGTCACATTCTGAGTATTTCTTTTTTTTTTCTCTATTTAATATTTTCTGATGACCTTTCCTTTTTCTATTTTTATTTTCTGCTTTATAGTATCCCTTGCTTCTGACCCATTTCATCTTTTATGCACTCTAATAAATAATTATAGTCATGTAAAACAAATCAACACATTATATATGACTGACAATAACATTACATTTAATTTCTCTGCAAAGGAATAACTTTCTGAAGTCTATATTGGTTATTGTGTCAAACTATGTTTTAAAACCCTTCACAGTTGTTTTTCTTTACATCATTATGGCCATCATATGCATTGTTCTCCTGGTTTGGCTCATTTATCTCTGCATCAATTCATACACATATTTTCAAGTTTGAATTCTTTATAACAATCATTTCTTATGGTTCTATAGTATGTCATTATATTTATAGACCTCTGTTTCCTCATACCCCTATTAATAGGCATTAATTAGAGTCCCAAATCAGTGTTCTTACAAAGGTTTGTACACATGCATACTTGCCCTCTGATTTTTATTTCTCTGAGATATTTCCCAATGATGTCTGAGTCAAAAGGTATATTCTGTTAAGTGACTTTCTAGGTATTATTCTAAATATTGGTCTGATGAATTACAGTACCACTAATAGCATATCATCATGCCTGTTTTACTGTAGTCCTTTCAGCAAATGCCAATTCAAATTTTATTATCTTTAGAAAGAGTTGACATATTCTTACAACCACTAAAAGATAAATTTTCAAAGTGCATGAGAAAGAATAGTTTAAGATAGTTTGGGAAAAAATACCCAACATAATTATTATCAAATAATTGTCAGAATTAAAATAACAGAAATGAATAATTGAAAGAATATCAGAACCTACTAAATTTCATAATTATTTTCCATCTATTAAAAATGAGAATAATCTATACATACAAGGGCATCCTTGATGAATGTGTAAGAAATGATTTATAGGTAGAATTCTGTGATTTCCTGTATTTACAATCACGTTGAAAGGTATCATGAATACAATATCTCAGTGTAACTATTGTTTTGTTCCCTGATAAAATGGTATTCTATTTAAGAAAACAAAATGTTGACGAAGTTATTGACTGACTCTCTCTCTGTCTCTCTCCTCCCTTCCTCTTACCATCTCTCCATCTCTCTCACACTCACTCTTGCTTTTTTACTCCATTTCTCCCTCTCTTCCCGCTGTACATCACTCTCTGTCTCTGTCCTCTATTTTGAAAGATATATCAGGAGAGATACTCAATTTGATGTTCCTATGATTATTGAAAATACACATCCCTAAAATGGAGATGAATCCTTGTTGAAGAACCTTGAAGGGCTAGACACCCTACCACCCTGCCTTAATTATGAATATATGAGAAAATATAAAGCAGATTCATTGGGTCTGAAGTAAAGAAATCCAATAAGAGGTTGAAATTAGCATAAAAAGATGAAATACAGTAATTCATATCTCACCTCCATTAGAACTAAAAATACATTAGCTTTTGAAGTACTTTGAAAACTAAGTTTTTAACTTATTTTGAAGTACACAATCTAATAAAGGTCTTTGATACTGTCCATCATGAGGGCTTATGGAAAATTGTGTCAAAATTTAGTTGTCCAGAAAAGTTATTATACATTAATTTCATGATGGCATGTTCTCCTAGGTTCTGGAAAATTGATAATGCCTTGCACTTTCCCAGTTATCAATGGAAAGAAACAATGGTGTGTACTTGTTTCCATGCTTTGTAGCATGATGTTTTCAATCATGCTTTGAATGACTTCGAGGAAAACAAACATGTAACCAATGTCAGATCCTGCACTGATGGTAAATTTCTTAACTAGAAAATGCTACAAGCCAAAACTAAAGTGGAGGGAGTATTAGTGCATGATTTTTTTTACATGATTGTACATTCAATGAAGCTTTTAAAGCTGAGATGCAGCAAAGTATAGTTCAGTTTTCTGCTTCTTGTGCTAATTTTGGCCTAGTAATTAACATCAAGAAAACACAGTTACTCCATCAGTCAGCACCATATCATCCATAAGTGGAACCATTAGTTAGAGCAAATAGAGAAGTTTTGAGTGTTGTGGATAAATTTATTTATCTTGACAGCATACTTTCTGGGGATGTCTACAATGATAATAAGATGGGTCAGTGTTTAGGAAGTTCTGAAGGAGAGGAGACAGGAGAGGTATTAGATTAACTATCGGGGGGGGCGGAGCCAAGATGGCGGAGAAGACACACGCGACTTTCTAAGCTCTTCTCTTACCCTCTTATTCAATATTATATCAAGCCTCAAAAATAGTCTTGACTTACAATCATAAAAGATAAGAAGTAGAACAACCACCGGCCGAAGAAATCTGCAGTCTCGCCAAAAGGTTGGTCTGGGGCCAGGGAGGATCGGCTCAGACGGGAGAGAAATTAGGTTCGAGGAGAGCCTCAAACCGAAAGTGGCACAGATCTCAGCACAAGGCCACAGCCCCAACCCGCAGTACCGGGCTTTTCCTTGGGCAGCTGGGATCCTGCACGGCAGGAGGACGAGTCCGGGGCCTCCAACCTGGCACAGTGGGGAGCCCAGCTTGGGCCATAGAGCTTTCCAGGACCGATTTGCATTGGGCAGAGACACTGGGCAGGTTGGGGTGGTCTGGGGTCAGCCACACACTCACAGTCCCACAAGAGGCTCCGGCCTGGGGCAGTGACACTTTCACCCCCTTAGCCCCTAGCCGAGGGGCAACACAACCCACTCAGCCCTACTAAGCAGTTTGATAGCTCAGCCAGTGCTGAATCCACTTCCTGTTGGGGGAAGGGAAAACTCTCACTCAGAGCACTCCCATACCTGGGAGGCAGAAATCGGTTTACATCTTTCCCTGCTCTGCAGAGGAAGCTGGTAACCCCCTTGCCTAGGAGACCTACCCTAAAGGCTTTAAAACATGAATAAAAAGATGAAAAGAACTATCAACAGCTTCTATGCAGAAAAAGAGCAGGTCAGCAAACCTGAAGAGACCTCAAACAGCAAAAATGCATCAGAATGTCCTCCTTTACATGATACTCTCATAGAAGAGACCATTAAAAGTCTCAAAAGAGAGTTAGAAGATAAATGGGGAAAGGAAAGAGAAGCCTTACAAGAGAGTAACAACTTCCTGAAATACGAATTGGAAAAAATAAAAAAAATCTCAGGAAAGTAAGAATTGTGAATTGGAAAACATAAAGAATTCACTAGAAAGTAGGATCTGTGGAATTGAAAAGACAAAGAACACTCAAGAAAGTAGGATCTGTGAACTGGAAAAAGAAATAATTGACTAAAAAATTAGTGAAATGGAAAAAATTCCACAGACCAAAACAATACATTTAAAAACTCAATTGGACATAACAGAAAGAAGTAAAAAGCTAATGAAGAAAATAATTTAAAAATTAGAACTGAACAAATAGAAACTAATGATTCATTGAGACAGCAAGAATCAGTCAAGCAAAACCAAAAAATTGACAAACTGGAAAAAACCATGAATTATCTACTTGCAAAAACGACAGACTTGGAAAATAGATCTAAGAGAGATAATCTGAGGATTATTGGACTTTCCGAAAACTATGATGAAAAAAAAGAGCCTAGATACTATTTTACAAGAAATCATCAAAGAGAACTGCCCAGATGTAATAGAATCAGAAGATAAAATAGGCATTGAAAGAATTCATCGAACACCTTCTGAAAGAAACCCTAAATAAAACCCCAAGGAATATTGTGGCCAAATTTCAGAACTATCAGATTAAGGAAAAATTTTCAACAGCAAAAAACCATTTAAATACCGAGTTGCCACAATAAGGATACCCAAGATCTGGCTGCCTCTACATTAAAGGAAAGAAGGGCCTGGAATATGATATTCCGAAAGGCACAAGAACTGGATGCAGCAAGAATAAACTACCAGCTAAGCTGAGCATTTTCTTCCAGGGAAGAAGATGGACATTTAATGAAACAAATGAATTCCATTTGTTTCTGAAGAAAAAACCAGAACTAAACAAAAAATTTGATCTCCAACCATAGAACTCAAGAGATGCAGGAAAGGTAAAAATAAATCTTGAGAATTGTATTTCTGCTGTGGATATAAAAGAATACATGTATAATTTGATTGTACTGATATAACATAAAAAAGGGAAGTAGATAGGAAAGGGATGATGGCAGAATAAGGTGGGAAGGAGGGATAAAAAAGGAAACCACATCCTACAAAGAAGCAAAGGAAACTTATCATATCTTGAGGGAATTTAGAGGGGGAGGAACATTGTGTGAATCTTACTCTCATCAGAGTTGGCTCAAAGAAAAATAATTGACATTTGTTTTAGAGAAAATTCTCTCTAGCCTCATTAAAAACAGGGGAGAGGAAAAGGGAAAAGAAACAGAGTAATAAGGGAAGGAAGGGAAAAAGACTCAAAGGGGTGGAGGGAGGGATTATAAAGTGGGTAAACATCGTGTTACAAGAGGGGTACATAAGTTTAAAAGGGGGAAAGAGGGTTGGGGAGGCAAGAATAAGTAAAGCACAATCTGGGTTATTAGGATGGCAGGAAATACAGATTTAGTAATTCTAACCGTAAAATGTGAATGGGATGAATTTCCAAAAGAGAAGGCAGATAGCAGACTGGATCAAAAGTCAGAACCCTACAATATGTTGTTTACAAGAAACACATTTAAAGCAGGGAGATACATAATAAAGGAAAAGGCTGGAGCAAAATCTATTATGATTCAGGTGAAGCCAAAAGTAGTAGCCATCCTTATCTCAGATCAAGCAAAAGTAAAAAATTGATCTAATTAAAAGAGATAAGGAAGGAAACTACATCCTGTAAAGGGTAGCAAAACAACGAAGCAATATCAATATTAAACATATATGCCCAAGTGGTATTGCATCCAACTTCCTAAAGGAGAAGTTAAGAGAGTTGCAAGAAGAAATAGACAACAAAACTGTGATAGTAGGAGATCTCAACCTTGCACTCTCAGAATTAGACAAATCAAACCACAAAACAAATAAGAAAGAAATTAAAGAAGAAATAGATATTAGAAAAATTAGGTATGTTGGATCTTTGGAGAAAATTGAATGGAGATAGAAAGGAAATACTTTCTTCCTCAGCAGTTCGTGGAACCTTATTCAAAATTGACCATAATTAGGACATAAAGACCTCAATTAAATGCAAGAAAGCAGAAATAGTAAATGCTTTCTTTCAGATCATGATGCAATAAAAACTACATTCAACAAAAATTAGGGGAAATAGACCAAAAAGTAATTGGAAACTAAACAATCTCATCTTAAAGAATGATTGGGGAAGCTACAAATTATAGATACAATTAATAATTTTACTCAAGATAATGACAATGATGAGACATCATACCAAAATTTGTGGGATGCACAAAGTGGTAATAAGGGGGAATTTTATATCCTTAGAGACTCTTGAATAAAACAGAGAAAGAAAAGATTAGAACTTCAGCTAAAAACTAAAAGACCAAATTAAAAACCCTAATCAAATATAAATTGAAAATTTAAAATGAAAAGGAGAAATTAAAATATTGAAAAGTAAAAAACCATTGAACTAATTAATAAATAAGAGTTATTCTGAAAAGAAAAAATAGATAAGCCTTGGTAAATCGATTGAAAAGAGGAGGAAAATAAATTAGTAGTCTTAAAATGAAAGGAGAACTTTCCACAATGAAGAGGAAATAGAAAAATAAAAGGAGTTATTTTGCTCAACTTTATGCCAATAAATTTGATAACCCAAGTGAAATGGATGCACCTCCAAAAATAAGACTTCCCAGACTAACAAGGGAAGTAAATTTTGAATAGTCCATCAGAAAAAAGAAAGCAATTAAACAACTCCCAGAAAACCAGGACCAATTTTATGGAATTTACCAAACATTTAAAGAACAATTCCCTAATGTATATAAATTATTTGATAAAATAAATAAGGAGTCCTACCAAATTCCTTCATGAACAGACATGGTAATTGATACCTAAACCAGGTAGGTGAAAACAGAGAAAGAAAATTATAGACTAATCTCCCTAATGAATATTAGCTAAAATCTTAAATAAGATATTAGCAAAAGACACAAAAATCCATCCCAGATAATAACACTATGATCAAGTAGGATTTATACCAGGAATGCAGGGCTGGTTCAATATTAGGAAAACTATCAATATAATGGCCATGAAAACCAAATTAACAAAACCATATGATCATCCTCATAGATGGCAGAAAAGATTTGAAAATCCAACATCCATTCCTATTAAAAACACTTGGAGTAAGAATAAATGGACTTTCCTTAAAATAATCAGCAGCATCTATTAAAACCATTAGTAAGCATCATATGATGGAGACAACCAAATTCCAGTAAGATCTGGAGGAAACAAAGTTGCCCACTATCACCGTTACTATTTAATATTGTATTAGAAACGCCAGTATAGCTAAGAGCTGAGAAAGAGATTAAAGGAATAAGAATAGGCAATGAGGAAACCAAATTATCTCTCTTTGCCAATGACATGATGGTATACTTATAGAACCCCAGAGATTCTGCTAAGAAATTATTAGAAATAATCCACAACTTTAGCAAACTTGCTGGTTATAAAATAAACCCACATAAGTCATCAGATTCTTATATATCAATAACAAAACCAACAGTCAGAGTTACAAAGAGAAATCCTTTAAAGTGACTACTGATAATATAAAATATTTAGGAACCTATCTGCAAAGGGAAAATCAGAAACTTTATGAGAAAATTAAGACCACTTTTCACAAAATTAAGTCTGATCTAACCAATTAGAAAATATTAAATGCTCTTGGATAGGGCGAGCAAATATAATAAAGATGGACAATATTACCTAAACTAATCTATTTATTTAGGTTATACAATCAGAGTCCCAAACAACCATTTTAATGACCTAGAAAAAATAAAAAAAAAGTTCAAATGGAAAAACAAAAGGTCAAGAATTTCAAGGGAATTAATAAAAAAAAAATCAAATGAAGGTGGCTTAGCTGTACCAGATCTAAAATTATATTATAGAGAGCAGTTACCAAAATTATTTGGTATTGGCTAAGGAATAAGTAGTTGATCAGTGGAATAGATTAGGTTCAAGGGATAAAACAGTCAACAAAATAGCAACCTAGTCTTTGACAAACCCAAAGATCCCAGCTTTGGGATAAGAACTTACTGTTTGATAAAATTGCTGGGAAAATTGGAAACTAATATGGCAGAAACTAGGCATTGATCCATACTTAACGCCGTACACCAAGATAAGGTCAAAATGGGTTCATGACCTAGGCATAAGAATGAAATTATTAATAAATTAGAGGAACACAGGATAGTTTACTACTCAGACCTGTGGAAGGGAAGGTCTTTATGACCAAAAGAGAACTAGAGATCATTACTGATCACAAAATAAAAATTTTGATTATACCAAACTGAAAAGTTTTTGTACAATCAAAACTAATGCAGACAAGATTAGAAGGAAGCAATAAACTGGAAAATATTTTACAGTCACAGGTTTGATAAAGGCCTCATTTCCAAAATATATAGAGAATTAACCTAATTTTAAAAAAATCAAGCCATTCTCCAGTTGAAAAATGGTCAAAGGATATGAACAGACAATTCTCAGATGAAGAAATTGATACTATTTCTAGTCATATGAAAAGATGCTCCAAGTCATTATTAATCAGAGAAATGCAAATTAAGTCAGCTCTAAGATACCACTACACACCTGTCAGATTGGCTAAGATGACAGGAAAAATAATGATGATTGTTGGAGGGGATGGGGAAAACTGGGACATTGATGCATTGTTGGTGGAGTTGTGAATGAATCCAACCATTTTGGAGAGTAGTTTGAACATGCTCAAAAGTTATCAAACTGTGCATACCCTTTGATCCAGCAGTGTTACTACTGGGATTATATCCCAAAGAGATTATAAAGAAGGGAAAGGGACCTGTATGTGCACGAATGTTTGTGCCCCTTTGTAGTGGCTAAAACTGGAAACTGAATGATGTCCATCAGTTGGAGAATGGCTGAATGAATTGTGGTATATGAATATTATGGAATATTACTGTTCTGTAAGAAATGACCAACAGGATAATTTCAGAAAGGCCTGGAGAGACTTACACGAACTGATACTGAGTGAAATGAGCAGGACCAGGAGATCATTATATACTTCAGCAACAATACTATATGATGACCAGTTCTGATGGACCAGGCCATCCTCAGCAACAGATCAACCAAATCATTTAATGGAGCAGTAATGAACTGAACTAGCTATGCCCAGAAAAGGAACCTGGGAGATGACTAAAACCATTACATTGAATTCCCAATCCCTATATTTATGCACACCTGCATTTTTGATTTCCTTCACAAGCTAAATGTACAATATTTCAGAGTCTGATTCTTTTTGTACAGCAAAATAATGTTTTGGTCATGTATACTTATTTTATATCTAATTTATATTTTAATACATTTAACATCTACTGGTCATCCTGCCATCTAGGGGAGGGGGTGGGGGTAAGAGGTGAAAAATCGGAACAAGAGGTTTGGCAATTGTTAATGATGTAAAGTTACCCATGTATATATCCTGTAAATAAAAGGCTATTAAATATAAATAAATAAATAAATAAATAAATTCCAACCATTAACTGGAAAAAAAAAAATTTCCCAACCTATCCATTTTCCATTCCCATCCCAGAGAGCAATTCCTTATAGCAAAGAACTCTAGATTTCCTTCATAGACTAATTGTACACTATCTCAGAGTCTGATTCTTTTTGTACAGCAAAACAATGGTTTGGACATGTATACTTATTTTGTATTTATCTTATACTTTAACATATTGAACATGTATTGATCATCCTGCCATTTAGGGGAAGGAGGGGAAAAATTGGAACAAAAGTTTTGGCAATTGTCAATGCTGTAAAATTACCCATGCATATAACTTGTAAATAAAAAGCTATTAAAAAAAATTAACTATCAAACTCTACAGAGCCATTGTGGTAAACTCATTGTTATATGCTATTAAACTCATTGTTGTATGGTTTGCTGGATAGTGTACCAATGCCATGCCAAGAAACTGAATTGTTTGCATTCTAATTCTCTTGGGAAGATTCTGAAGATCTCCTAGTAGAAGGAATTATCAGAGACAGAGGTCTTTTCTTGAGGTAAACTCCCAAGTATTCAAACTCTACTGCAGAGAACAAAACTCCACATTGTTTGAATGTCAAATGTACATTTTTGATAAAAGAGTACTTTATGGAGTACTCACACAGAGCAAGAACTTATGTGGTGGTCAGAAAAAGCAATACACGAACACTCTCAAGGTCTCTCTTAAAAACTTTAAAATTGATTTTATGAGACAGTAGACATTGGCACAGGACTGCTCAGCATGGTGTGCCCTCATCAGAAAAAGTGCATCAGAATTGAAATAGGTCAGAACAAATGCTGGAATGCACATAGTTAGAAAATGCTCCCCAAATTTTCTTATGAACTATTTATGTTCTTCCCTATGGCAGAATATTCCAAGCTTGTACTGGTCTGTTTAGCCATAGTCAAACACTGTGTAACTTTGCTTTAATGTAGCGATGCCATTTTCAAGGACACCAACCAACTAAGAGCTTGAGATAGATTCTTGTTGGGTGCTCTGTTCCTATAACTCTATAACATACGCTGACACTACTCTGAAGGGGGCTGTGATTGGATATTTGGTTGACATCTCACACACACACACACACACACACACACACACACACACACACACATCTTCTCTGTCTAACTGAGTTCAAAGTTTTCCATCTCACTTGCTTTTGTCTTCTTCATGACTTGTTGGAACAAACTGTTCACATCTGTTTATACCATCATGGAAGTTTTTGCAAGCTTGGCATAGAAACCTCCCACAAAAACTAATCAATAGGTTTGAGGTCTTTTAGTTACCTTTGAGCTTATTAAGTCTGTCTGTCAAAAAAGTTTTTACCAAGGTATGGCTGTTGCATATGTTATAGTTACAGCTTCTTGAAGCCACAGGTGAGAGTGAAGTGCCAGGTAAACATCTGGTAAGTATTTATGGAAAGTAACTGTGAAAAGGGTACAGGGGTACATTTTTTCAATTATTCCTTACCTGATAAAAGCAAGTTTTAAGCAATCCATTTTTTTGAATAATTTAATTGAAACTAGCAAAAATAATTTGCAAAATTACACAGGAAAAATAAGTGTGGGATGGAAAGAATGACAAAATGAGGGAATTATATTGTCAAGTTTTTTAGTGTGGAGAAAAGAGAATGGATTAAATATTTATATAATGTGAATATGTCACTGGCACTGTTTTGAGAATTTTTTTATATAGATAGATCTCTATTGACTCTTACAAAAACCCTGCAAGATAGGTACTATTCTTACCACCATTTTAGAGTGGATGAAACTGAGGCAAACTAAGGTTAAATGACTCCCCTATGATTATACAGTATTGTATTGATCAAAACATCAGACTTGAAGTCTGGTCTTCCTGATTCTAGAAGTCAGAAGTTCCCTATCCACAATGTCACCTACATATCTCCAAAGAAGAAAATTCATTTATTTTTCCATGACCTAGGAATTAACTCAATTTTTCAAGATTTGTGTATATGAGTATTTGTAATATATGGATGAAAAAAAATAAAAATATTGAAAAGCTTATATAATCAAGTATATATATATATATATATATATATATATTTAATACATGTATCTATGGATATATATATATATATATATATATATATAAACATATATATACATATAAATGTATATTCTAATTCTTGGCAGGCTAATGAGTTAAAGACTGAAACAAAAAAAATTAATTTACTCAAGGAATTTGAAGAAATTTCATTTTAAAGGGAAGAAAGAAAATGAAAAACAGAAAAAAATCTCTGAGAAATCATTATCAGGTAAACTCTGAGGAGGGAAAAAATAGCATTCCCTCCTATTTTATATAAGTGGATACTGAAAACAATTTAGATAAACATGGTAATAGAGGTTAAGTGGCAACCAAAGAAAAGTCACTGTTATCTTGTTACAGAAATTTTTAAAAAAAACTCTTTGTGTCAGTACAGGGAATTAATAAAACTATTAAAGCTCTTGGCACTGATGAATAGAAAAATAGATTTAATTGCCCCAATATTTCTTCCAGTTGAACTGATATATGCCAGCATATAATCTCAGCAAGATTTGGATCCAAACTGCCTCTGAAATCAAACATTTATTCAGGAGTTTCTTTTTTTTTTTTTTTTTCAAGAAATGGTGATAACATATAAAGATTACAAGATATTAGAGATATCAAAGAAATGGAGGAAATATTTTCTTCATTATAAAGAAACAAGAATATCTGCTTATATAATCTCTCTCTGTTAGCCCAAGAGAATATGATAATATTCTAAATATTTTGGAAAGAAACAAGGGAAATTATCTAACTTGTTATGCTTTATTAGCTAAGTATCTGTGGTGGCAGTACCAGCTTGCTACCAATTAACTTATGACACAAATTCCTATAAGTGGCCATCTGGCCTGTTATTGTGCTCATAAGAGTAAATTGGGAATTTCATTTTTATCTCAGTACAACCTCATTCCTTTTTATTACGTGAAAAACTGACCTTTCTGCCCCAATACAGCTGGTGGTCCAGATCCCAGAAAAGTATCTATTTGAACTTGAGCTGTCAGATACAAAGGAGAAACACAGCAGCAGGTAAGTGAACAATGACAGTTATTAGTAACCACATTATTAATGACAAATTTATCGTGGTTCTGGAAGATCATAAAGCCATCACAAATGTTTGAATCATCTGCTATCAACATTTCGTTGGAAATTTGTAGTTATACATGATTGTGTATTCTCTGTCTATGTTCAAAGTCCTTAATTTATGGATTAATTCTCTTCGGGCAGCATAATTCAAAGCATGTTATTTTAAATGCCTATATTTAAAACATCAACATTGACACTGATTTATTTTAAATTACAAAAAAATGGCATTCTCTTTTATGGGAAGAAATAATCCATTTATTGTTCAGATTGCTTCAAAAATAAGTCTGTTCCTACTCAAACAGTTATAATATAAATCTTTCAATTTTCATATAGAAACTACTGTAACCATCATTGCAGCCTGTGAAAGGAGCATTTACCTGATATCATTAGGTTTTTACAAGTATTCTTTCTAGAAGAGAAAGGAAAGTGTTTTTACTTTCTTTTGTGACAAGGAACTCCTAAGTTATTTTTCTCTATAATAAGTCTGATAAATGATTTATTGGAATTAAGCTAGATGACTACATTTATAAGTAAAATGTTGAGACTTATTAAAATGAACAAATTCAACTTTAAATAAGTTATTTAATACACATAGTATCTGTATTATAAAGTTTATGAATCTACTTTAAAGACAAATAAAGTATTAAAAAAATTTAGACAGGGTTTCACAAATGAAATCCTATGAAACTCTAGGATTTCTTTCTTTCTAGTAAAGCAAGTTCAAATAAACCCATGGAGGCTCACTGTCATTCCAAAATAACAAAGAGAAAATAACTTCCTCAAGGCAGATAACCTACTGCCCACCTCAGAGCAGCTAGATATAATATTGTAAGGCCATCAATACTCTCTGAAGTCTTCTCTTTTAGCATAAAGGCAACCTTTATGCTACTAACTGTTAGAATTATTTTGAAAGAAGTATATAAGTCCTCTGCTCACAACTAAAGATTTCTGCCACTGAACATTACTGGCACTAATTTGTCAAATATCAACATTTCCATTTCGCCTGGGAAAACCATAAATGAGAAATATGGAGCATCATTTATCTATTGCATTTAAAATGTCAGTGTTAATCAATTAAAATATTGTTAAGGTATTTGAATGAATTATATTTTAATATTATCTTAATCTCCCAAATGATACAAACATATCCTTCCTCTGAACACCAATAATATTGTATGTTATTTATTTGTTTACATCCTAATTTGCTCTATTTTATCATTGTGGAAAAGATACTGAAACATTAGAAATAATCTGAAGCATCCAAATTTGTAATTTGATCTTTACAAATGAAAGAAAAGATATATATGGCAAAAATAATACTGGTTTAAAACATCAATTTTGTGTAAAATTACAAATCAACATTAACTCATAAAAAAGTAAAAATTATGAAAGGAAAACATCAGGTGTTTTTAAAAATCTTGCTTAGAAACATTTACGAATGTTAATCACAAGGAAAATTAAAAATGAAACAGAAAGGAAGATGAAGAAGAAATAAAAATAGAAAAGTTTGACAAAGATTTTTTTTAATAACACTTTTGTTTCCAACCTCAAAGATAATGGAAATACCATATTTAGACTTTCACAAAATAGTTCTGGCTTAGCTCCATAAAGAATTAGAAATAGGGGCGGAGCCAAGGTGGCGGAGAAGTCACACGCGACTTTCTAAGCTCTTCTCTTACCCTCTTTATCAATATTATATCGAGCCTCAAAAATAGTCTTGACTGCTACAATTCGTAAAGAATAAAGTGACAACTCACCGGCCGAAAATCTTGAGTCTCACCAAGGTTGGTTCCAGGAGGTGGCAGACAGGGGAAGATTAGGTTTCGAGGAGGTCTAAACCAGGTGGCCGACTCAGCACAAGCGGCCACCCAACCCAGATACCGGGCTTCTCCTTGGGAAGTTGTGATCCGCACGGCAGGAGGCGCAGAGGTTAGCCTCAATCTGCCCAGTGGGAGCTCGGGCCATAGAACTTTTCAGGGCCGATTTATCAGCAGAGATGCTAGGCAGAGTTTGTGGGGTCTCGTTCTCAGTCAGCTGCTAACTCACAGTCCCAAAGAGGCTCCGGCCTGGGGCGGTGACACTTTCACCACTTAGTCTCTAGCTGAGGGCAATCGATAATCCACTCAGCCCAACTGGGCACTTCAATAGCTCGGCCAGTGCTGAATCCACTTCCTGTTGGGGGAAGGGAAAACTCTCACTCAGAGCACTCCCATACCTCAGAGCCAGAAATCGGTTTACATCTTTCCCTGCTCTGCAGAGGAAGCTGGTAACCCCTTGCCTGGGAGACCTACCCTAAGGCTTTAAAACATGAATAAAAAAGATGAAAAGAACAATCAACAACTTCTATGCAGAAAAAGGCAGGTCAACAAACCTGAAGAGACCTCAAACAACAAAAATGCAACAGACTGTCCTCCTTTACATAAGGCTCTCATAGAAGGAGACATTAAAAGTCTCAAAAGAGAGTTAGAAGATAAATGGGGAAAGGAAAGAAAGCCTTACAAGAGAGCAACAACTTCCTGAAATACAGATTGGAAAAAGTAAAAAATCTCAGGAAAGTAAGAATTGTGAATTGAAAAATAAAGAATTCACTAGAAGTAGGATTTGTGAATTGGAAAAGACAAAGAACTCCCAAGAAAGTGGATCCGTGGTTGGAAAAGACAAAGAACACGCAGAAAGTAGGATCTGTGAATTGGAAAAGAAATAATCACTAAAAAAAATTAATTAGGAAATGGAAAAATTCTACAGACCAAAACAATACATTCAAAACTCAATTGGACATATACAGAAAGAAGTAAAAAGCTATTGAAGAAAATAATTCTTTAAAAATTAGAACTGAACAAATTGAAACTAATGATTCATTGAGACAGCAAGAATCAGTCAAAACAAAAAAAAAATGACAAACTGGAAAAACCATGAATTATCTACCACAAAAACGACAGACGGAAAATAGATCTAGGAGAGATAATCTGAGGATTATTGGACTTTCGAAAACTATGATGAAAAAGAGCAAGATCTATTTTACAAGAAAATCATCAAAGAGAACTGCCCAGATGTAATAGAATCAGAAGGTAAAATAGGCATTGAAAGAATTCATCGAACACCTTCTGAAAGACCCTAAAATAAAAACCCAAGGTATATTGTGGCAAAATTTCAGAACTATCAGATTAAGGAAAAATTTTACACAAGCCAAAATAAAAACCATTTAAATACCAGGTGCCACAATAAGGATCACCCAAGATCTGGCTTCTACATTAAAGGAAAGAAGGGCCTGGAATATGATATTCCGAAAGAAGCTTGAGATGCAAAGGAATAAACCAATAACTGGAGCATTTTCTTCAGGGAAGAAGATGGACATTTAATGAAACAAATGATCCATTTGTTCTGAAGAAAAAACCAGCAAAAAAATTTGATCTCCAAGAATAGAACTCAAGAGATGCAGAAAGGTAAAAGAACTCTTGAGCATTTATTTCTTTGTCGATATCACAAAAGCCATGTATAATTTATTGTACTGATATAACATAAAAAAGGGAAGTAGATATGGAAAAGGGATGATGGATGGTGGAGGAGGTTTAAAGAGGAAACCAATCCCACAAAGAGGCTAAGGAAACTTATCATATCTGAGGGAATTTAGAGAGGAGAACATTGATGTGAATCTTACTCTCATCAGGAGTTAGCTCCAAAGAAAAATAATTGACATTTGTTTTGGGAAAATTCTCTCGCCTCATTAAAATGGGGGGAGGAAAGGAAAAGAAAAAGGTAAAGGAAGGGGGAAAGACCAAGGGGAGGAGGATTATAAAGAGGATAAGTATCGTGATCAAGAGAAATTTTAAAGTTAAAGAAAGGGTTGGGAGGCAAGAATAAGTAAAGCCAATCTGGGGTTATTAGGATGGCAGGAAATACAGATTTATAATTCTAACCTAAATGTAAATGGGATGAACTCCCATAAAGAGGAGCAGATAGCAGACTGGATCAAAGTCAGAACCCTACAATATGTTGTTTACAAAAACACATCTAAAGCAGGGGATGCATATAGAGTAAAAGTAAAAGGCTGGAGCAAAATCTATTATGCTTCAGGTGAAGTCAAAAAGCAGGGGTAGCCATCCTTATCTCAGATCAAGCAAAAGTAAAAATTGATCTAATTAAAGAGATAAGGAAGGGTAACTACATCCTGCAAAGGGTAGCATAAACAACGAAGCAATATCAATATTAAACATTTTGCACCAAGTGGTATGGCACTCAACATCCTAAAGGAGAAGTTAAAGAGAGTTGCAAGAAGAAATAGACAACAAAACTGTAATATAGGAGATCTCAACCTTGCACTCTCAGAATTAGAAAATCAAACCACAAAACAAATAAGAAAGAAATTAAAGAAGTAAATAGAATATTAGAAAATTTAGGTATATTGGATCTTTGGAGAAAATTGAATGGAGATAGAAGGGAATATCTTTCTTCTAGAGTTCATGGAACCTATTCAAAAATTGACCATATAGGGACATAAAGACCTCAAAATTAAATGAAAGAAAGCAGAAATAGTAAATGCTTTTTTTCAATCATGATGCAATAAAAACACATTCAACAAAAAGTTAGGGAAAATAGACCAAAAAGTAATTGGAAACTAAACAATCTCATCTTATAAAATGATTGGTGAAGCAGAAATTATAGATACAATTAATAATTTCCTCAAGATAATGACAATGATGAGACATCATGCCAAATTGTGGGATGCAGCCAAAGCGGTAATAGAGGAATTTTATATCTTAGAGGCTTACTTGAATAAAACAGAGAAAGAAAAGATTAATGAATTGGTCTTGCAACTAAAAACTTAAAAGACCAAATTAAAAACCCCCAATCAAATACTAAATTGGAAATTCTAAAATTAAAAGGAGAAATTAAAAATATTGAAAGTAAAAACTATTGAACTAATTAATAAAACTAAGAGTTGGTTCTATGAAAAAGCCAATAAAATAGATAAGCCTTTGGTAAATCTGATTAGAAAAGGAGGGAGGAAAATGAAATTAGTAGTCTTAAAATGAAAGAGAACTTCCACCAATGAAAGGAAATTAGAAATAATAAGGATATTTTGCTCAACTTTATGCCAATAAATTTGATAACCTAAGTGAAATGGATGACTACTCCAAAAATACAGACTTCCCAGACTAACAGAGGAAAATAAATTGCTTGAATAGTCCCATTTCAGAAAAGAAATAGAACAGGAAATTAAACAACTCCCTAAGAAAAAATCCCCAGGACCAGATGGTTTAATGTGAATTTTCAAACATTTAAGAACAATTGGCCCAATGCTATATAAATTATTTGATAAAATAGGGAATGAAGGAGTCCTACCAAATTCCTTCTATGACACAGACATGGTATGATACCTAAACCAGGTAGGCTGAAAACAGAAAAAGAAATTATAGACCAATCTCCTAATGAATATTGATGCTAAAATCTTAAATAGATATTGCAAAATAGACTAAGAAAATCATCTCAAGATAATACCTATGATCAAGTAGTTTATACCAGGAATGCAGGGCTGGTTCAATATTAGAAAACTATCAATATAATTTGGCCATGTTAATAACCAAATTAACAAAAACCATATGATCATCTCAATAGATGCAGAAAAAGCATTTGATAAAATCCAACATCCATTCCTATTAAAACACTTGAGAGTATAGGAATAAATGGACTTTTCCTTAAAATAATCAGACATCTATTTAAAACCATCAGTAAGCATCATATGTAATGGAACAAACTGCAACCATTCCCAATAAGATCTGGAGTGAAACAAGGTTGCCCACTATCACCGTTACTATTTAATATTGTATTAGAAACTAGCTAATAGCAATAAGAGCTGAGAAAGAGATTAAAGGAATAAGAATAGGCAATGAGGAAGCCAAATTATCACTCTTTGCCGATGACATGATGTATACTTAGAGAACCCCAGAGATTCTCTAAAAAGTTATTAGAAATAATCCACAACTTTAGCAAAGTTGCTGGTTATAAAATAAACCCACATAAGTCATCACATTCTTATATATCACTAACAAATCAACAGTCAGAGTTACAAGAGAAATTCCATTTAAAGTAACTACTGATAATATAAAATATTTAGGGAATCTATCTGCCAAGGGAAAATCAGAAACTTTATGAGCAAAATTACAGACCACTTTTCCACAAATTAAGTCTGATCTAACCAATTGGAAAAATATTAAATGCTCTTGGATAGGGCGAGCAAATATAATAAAGATGACAATATTACCTAAACTTAATCTATTTATTTAGCGCTATACCAATCAGACTCCCAAAAACTATTTTAATGACCTGAAAAATAACAATAAAGTTCATATGGAAAAACAAAGGTCAAAAATTTCAAGGGAATTAATGAAAAAAAATCAAATGATGGTGGCTTAGCTGTACCAGATCTAAAATTATATTATAGAGCAGCAGTTACCAAAACTATTTGGTATTGGCTAAGGAATAGATTAGTTGATCAGTGGAATAGATTAGGTTCAAGGGATAAAACAGTCAACAAATATAGCAACCTAGTCTTTGACATACCCAAAAATCCCAGCTTTTGGGATAAGAACTTACTGTTTGATAAAAATTGCTGGGAAAATTGGAAACTAATATGGCAGAAACTAGGCATTGATCCATACTTAACAACCGTAACACCAAGATAAGGTCAAAATGGGTTCATGACCTAGGCATAAAGAATGAAATTATTAATAAATTAGAGGAACACAGGATAGTTTACCTCTCAGACCTTGGTGGAAGGGGAAGGTCTTTATGACCAAAAGCAGAACTAGAGATCATTACTGATCACAAAATAGAAAATTTCGATTATACCAAACTGAAAAGTTTTGTACAAACAAAACTAATGCAGACAAGATTAGAAGGAAGCATAAACTGGAAAATATTTTACAGTCAAAGGTTCTGATAAAGGCCTCATTTCCAAAAATATAGAATTAACTCTAATTTATAAAAAATCAAGCCATTCTCCAATTGAAAAATGGTCAAAGGATATGAACAGACAATTCTCAGATGAAGAAATGGAAACTATTTCTAGTCATATGAAAAGATGCTCAAGTCATTATTAATCAGAGAAATGCAATTTGGCAACTCTAAGATACCATTACACACCTGTCGTTGGCTAAGATGACAGGAAAAATAATAATTGTTGGAGGGATGTGGGAAAACTGGGACATGATGCATTGTTGGTGGAGTTGTGAACGAATCCAACCATTTTGGAGATAGTTTTGGATCTATGCTCAAAAAGTTATCAAACTGTGCATACCTTTGATCACAGTGTTACTACTGGGATTATATCCCAAAGAGATTATAAAGAAGGGAAAGGGACCTGTATGTGCACGAATGTTTGTGCAGCCCTTTTGTAGTGGCTAGAAACTGGAAACTGAATGGATGTCCATCAGTTGGAGAATGGCTGAATAAATTGGGTATATGAAAATGGAATATTACTGTTCTGTAAGAAATGACCAACAGGATGTTTTCAGAAAGGCCTGGAGAGACTTAACGAACTGATGCCTGAGTGAAATGAGCAGGACCAGGAGATCATTATATACTTCTACAACAATAGTAGATGATGACCAGTTCTGATGGATCAGGCCATCCTCAGCAACGAGATCAACCAAATCATTTCTAATGGAGCAGTAATGATCTGAACTAGCTATACCCAGAAAAGAACTCTGGGAGATGACTAAAACCAATACATTGAATTCTAATCCCTATATTTAGCCCACCTGATTTTTGATTTCCTTCACAAGCTAATTGTACAATAATTCAGAGTCTGATTCTTTTTGTACAACAAAATAATGTTTTGGTCATGTATACTTATTATTATCTAAGTTATATTTTAATATATTTTAACATCTACTGGTCATCCTGACATTTAGGGGAGGGGGTGGGGGGGTAAGAGGTGAAAAATTGGAACAAGAGGTTTGGCAATTGTTAATGCTGTAAAGTTACCCATGTATATATCCTGTAAATAAAAGGCTATTAAATTAAAAAAAAAAAAAAAAAAAAAGAACTGAAAAAAAAAAAGAATTAGAAATAATATTGAAGAAACGAAAGAGGAAAAACAAAGTTAGAGTGGAGAAAATATAGCCAGAAATTACCTTTGCTAGAGAAAATGCCAGTCTCCCTCAACTCTTATCTTCTATTCTTGATTATTCCCTTGTTCCTATCAATGACTACCTTTTTTAGTATGGATTATTCTCACTTGCTAGTTCTGCTGTCACAAATATACTATTGAACAGAACTGTAGAAAATAATGAAATTGTAGGACTGACTGCTAGAAATTATTCCCAAGTTATACCCAAGTGGGTTCTCAATACAGAAAGACAATTTTACTATTTGGCTACAATTTATTCCTTATCCCACTCCCTAAAGTATATATAGAGACATCTTGTCTCTTCAAGCTCCTTATTCCTTCCTTCCTTCTATAATCTTGAGACCACCCCATGACACTTCATTTTAAAAACTGGAGACATTAATTTGTTTTCATCTCAGATTTGTTTGTCCTAATTATCACTGTTTTCCCACTTATCACATCATTCTAATTTCTGTGATGATACAGCCCTATGCTTACCAAGGACAAACCATCCTTTGCAAACATAAACCCTAGATAACATTCCCTTCCTGTTGGTTTTTTTTTATTTTTATTTTCCATCTCATTTCTGAATTTATGTCCATACTCTCTAGTTTTTTACTCTCTTTTATGAGACTTCTTTCCCTGATATCAAAAATATGTGTAGATGTCTCCCATCCCATAAAACAAACACAACAGAATCTCATTTTTAACAATCATAGTGTAACATCTCTTCATCTAAGCTAAACCACTTGAAAAAAATCAATCCCTGATGCCTTCAATTCTTTTCTTTTCACTTTTATAAACTCTCTGAAATTTGCCTTCTAATCTTGTGATTCAAATAAAATTGCTCTCTTCAAAATTACAAATGATCTTTTAATTACCAAATCAAATGACCTTTACTCAATCTTTAATTTACTTGGACCTGATTCAGCATTTGGTATGTTGGTCTGTTTCTATTCTAGGATATTCTTTCTTTTCCAAGGTATCTATATATAATTATGGTTTTCTTTTAAATAGCGAATGTATTTACATGGAATCAATGTTACAATAGTTTTACTTAATTGTTTTACTTTGTCATAAAAAAAGTCTAATGAAACAAAAATTATGTGTAAATGTGTGTAAGAAAAAAAAAAGAAAAACAATTAATCTGGGAAGAAAAGATCAACGGATAGCTATGAATGAAAATCTCAGAAATATCCAACTCTTATAATTGGTAAACATAACAATTTCAATGAAATTATAGATTCATCTAAATTTCAAAGTATTCTACTTTTTTAAAGTTAATAATATATATCTCTGCTAATTAAACCATAAGCTCCATATATTATATTTTTTGTTGTAAATGACATGTTATAGTATAAAAAGAATTGCACTTGAAATTAGGAGAATTCAAATTACATCTCTGATCTTTGATCTTTACTAATTATATGACCAGAGGATCATCTTCATTTATCTTGATCTTTATCTTCCCACTGGACCTAGTGGAGACAATGAGGTTGGTGACTTTTCAAAGGCCTCCATCATTTAAACCCAATTCACTTACATGCCATGACATCACCTACCTGATGTGGTCCTCTTCAAGAATATAGTGCATTTATATGTATGTATACATACATATATATATATATATATATATATATATATATATATATACATGTATATATGTGTGTATTGTGTATGTATATACATAGGTACTAGTAACAGTGACTAGTTTTATGAAAACTCTGCCATAGCATTCCGAGCTCATATCAGACTGAGCTGATCAGTCATAGTCAGACACACTATAACTAGATGCTATTTCTACATATTATGCATGGATAGATAGATAGAAAAAAGAGACCCTTCTCTGCATTATTTCTTACTTAGTCTTAATCATTGAATGGGTGTTGCCTAGATCAAACTGAGATCTTTTAAAGAACTTAATTTAATTTAATAAGGCTAAGGTCTCCCACTGCATCTCCCAGGACCAGTAGGTCCTGATGTATATCTTGCCACTGGACTCAAATAGCTTTGAAGGAGAAATTGAGGCAGGTGACATGCACAGCCTCCATCACTTAAATCCAATTCACTTTTCACGAGACCACCTCCCTGAAGTCATTGTCCCCTTTGAGTATGAATGCCAAACAATAACAAAATAAATGAAACTAATATATGAATCTCTCTAAATCTGTTTCCTTATCTATAATAAACAAAACCTGTGGCACTTATCTCAGAAGAGTGTTGTGACAATTATATAATATATATAATATAATATAAGCAAAGTTGTATATATATATGTATGTGTATATATATATATATATATATATATATATATATAGCTTGGGGGATGTTAGTGGAATGGTGAAGATGGTTTCATCACTGAAGGAAATCTTTTGTATGAAAATTTTCATTACTTTTGTGAAAGGAAAACTAATCTGTAAGTTATATAATAAAATAAGTTCCCAGAGAGATAGAATGTTAAAAGATTATGTGACTAAACCCACAATATTACAGCTAGTGTGCATCGGAGGCATGACACAGACCTAGATTTTTGACTTCTAGATCAGATCTTCAACCACCATTTAAAAAATGTGGTGTGTGTACCAAAAATCTAGGAATTGTGTGTGTACACACTCACACACACACATATGTTTGTATGCACATGCATACTTATATATGTAATGTATATATACTTCTGTATACATAGGCACTATTCATAGGGACAATCTGTAAGCAAACTGTGGCATAACATTCCAAGCTCTCTCTGTCTCTCTCTGTCTCTCTCTCTCTCTGTATATGTATATATACTTATACATACATACACATACATATGAATACACATATGTGTGTATGGGTGTGTGTGTGTGTATAGCCTTTCCTCTAAAGCCTAGAAGATTGTCTTGAACATAAAATGTACAAAATAGGGAAGCAGGTGCCTCAGTGGAAAAAATGGTGGAACTGGTCTCTGGAAGAATGGAATTACAATTTAGCCTCAGACATATACTTGCTATGTGATCTTGGGTAAAACATTTAACTTTTGCTTATCTCATTTTTTTTCATCGGTTAAAAAGGGATAATAATATGAGTTACTTCAGTTGTGAAACTAAGAATAAATAATGTATGAAAGTGTTTTTAAGATTGTAAAGCATTTACATTAAATAATGTACAAATTTAAACCATCAGTTGGTATTTTTCAAAGTTTGGCATACATTCAGCTTTAAATTTCTTGATTCATTTAATAAACATTTCTTAAGTACCTATTATGAGATACTATGAATAATTTCTATAACATGGTTTGTGCTGTTTTTCATGCCTTTCAAAATGAAATATAAAGAATTTCAGCCCAATGGAATATATTGTTTTGGTTCTTCATTCATGTTCATTTAGAATGTTGCTACAGAATGAGTCATCAAGGTTGTTAAGAAAAAAGCATGTTCTTTATTCTAAGTAAGACATTTTCTAATGAAAAAAGTCTAATGAGGAAGGAAAGGATTTTTTTTAAATATGAAAAGGAAATTGGTAAATAAATGTCATTGAAATAAGCAGGGGTTCTCTCCTGATGCATGAGTGGCTGGGAAGTCATTGTATTTCTGTGAACATAATATGTATGCATTATTTTAAAGCTGGCTAAATATATATATATATATATATATATATATATATATATATATAATCTGCTTTGTATCATTTTGACTATAAATAATTGGATGTGTTAGAATTATCAGTAATTATTTAATATCTTCCAGATTTCTCCTCTGGAAAACATCGACATATTTTTTAAGACATATGTTTTTATCATTGTTATTTTATTTTATTATTAAAGCATGCACTTTTGGCTTTTTTTTTGACCACTAAATTAGTTAAAATTATTTTCTGGGTTGGAAACAAGGTATTACTTATGGTCAAATAGTATAGTTGTACTGGTTTATTCCAACAAAAGCAAAGACATTATTGACAAATTCATAAACCTTGGGAAAATTTCAAATAATGTCAGGTATGAAGAAAGATCAGCTTGTAATCTAATTCTGGCCATCCAGAGCAGCTTAATCTATTCTTCACCTCATCTCTTTTCTCTGTAGAAAATTTTGATCAAAGCTTCAATCTATCCAGAGTTTAATGGCCTCCTCCAGCCCAGAGTTCCACTGCATCTGATCTTCTCTCCTTTCAGGATTTGTTAAATTTAGAATCACAGCTGTAGAATTTAAAATACGTCAAAATCCTTCATTTGTCTATAGAATTTCAGTGGCTTGTCAAGATTATACTGTTAATAAATATTTTTGGTAGTATATAGGTAGTAGTATTTGAAATCAGGTCTTCCTAACTAACATCCAAGCCCAACAGTGTATTCACTGCACCAACCTAAATACGACTTAAATCTGGGTAAGCCAGATAATATAGAATGATAGCAACCCAAAATCAAAACAAAAATTGAACAATTTGTGCCATAATTGTTAAAGCAAATATTCTTGCTTCCTCCCCTAAGCTTTTGATATTACCTAGTCGATTACAAAACAGTTAGATACTCATTTGTAGAAAGTGCAGATTCCTATTGTTCACAGACCTTCGAATAAAAATGAATAAACAAGTGAAATTAGTTTTCATAAAGATAATTTACTCTATATGTTTCTTCTACAAATGTAATCTGACCAAATTTGTTTTAATTTATTTTTTTCTGAATACAGGGTAGCCTGCTTGTCTGTTTTAGTAGGGAACAAGTCAAGCCCAACAGTGGATAATTTCAGTTATTAATCATTTGTTTATTAAATTTTTCTATCTAAAATTCTCTTAGATTTAAACTGCTCAGGATGTAGTTATTTTTGATTTACAAATGGTTTCAATTATGTCATGTTAGTTGATTAATTAAAAGGAAAATAACTTTCAAACTTGAATTCATTGTGTAGCATTTTAAAAAAAATTATCTAAGTTAAAGCAAGTGTTCTTCATATATGTGTTAACATGGTTTATTTTAGAAATGTGTAAATTCTTTAAAGTCAATGTAATAAAAATAGGTTTGAATTGTATTCACACAGTTTAAGACATTATTGAAACAAATACACAAAAAAAGGAAGGAAGGAGGGAAGGAACGAAGGAAGGAAGGAAAAGAGGGAGAAAGGGAGGAAAAAAGAGGAAGGAAGGGAGAGAGGAGGAAGAGGAGGAGGAGGAGGAGGAGGAGGAGAGAGAGAGAGAGAGAGAGAGAGAGAATAAATAATAAGATAAGCCATTTTCATTACTAATCTGCATTAAATCAACCAGCTAATTCCCAGTTCTCTATTTTATTTACTGCAATGCAAATGTATCTGCATTTTATGGATGTTTTTTTTTTGTTTGTTTAGCATATTAGGTTTTGAAACATACTTTATTTATACTGTGTGAAGAGATCATTTTAATTTTACACCTAAGATCATTTAAGTTTTGGAAAGAATGAAAAAAAATATGGATATATATTTATATACATGTATTTATTCACATATATATATATATACATATACATATACAGAAGGAATGTGAATTTATACACATCACTCAGGATTGTTGAGTTATACATAGAATTAGTTTCTTTGAAAATATATTTATCTTGGAAAGATCTTCAAGATAGACAATAAATTGCACCAAAATTTGAGTACAAAGTGCTATGATTTTGTGGTATCTAGGAAATTCTGCTGAACCACTAGGGATCTTCAGCTGTTTGCTCTTGGTGATTATGTGTGGCTATGAATCACTATAAAACATCATCTTGGAAGTGGAAAAGTTTTAAATAATTCAAAGGAAATGGAGAAATATGACGTATAGTTGCTAAAAGGAGAGTGAGAAATATGTGTGTGCTTATCTTTCTTTCAGTGAATTGCCCATGCAATCTTCATTTTACAAAAGATGAACAGATAGTTATTTTAATTATTTTGCCCAAAGTAATTTAATTTATGACAATATAAGAATTTGAATCAAAATACCCTGGCTACTGCCTAAGCATTTTTTTTTTAAAACTACATTATTCTTTCTCCTTAAAACACAACAAAAGGGATTCTACCTGTTTATTCACCAGTAATCTTATGGTGCTATGATTTTCTAATTGGCAGATTGAATTTTATAGTTTTTATATGACAACAAATGCTGTATCTTCTCTCTGTGAATCCAAATGAAATGTTGTTATTTATTATTATTTATAGACAACTAAATAAATGAATACAAGCTTTGAATTATATATGATAAAAATAGCTTTATTTTCCTTCTGAATCTTAATTATTCTTTAGTTATGTCCAACTCTTTGTGAAACTTTCTAGGGTTATCTTGGAAAAGATAGAGGAGTAGTTTTGTATTTCCTTTTTCAGTGGATTAAGGCAAACAGAGTTTGTGACTTGCCCAAAGTCACATAGCAAGTGAGTGTCTGAGACTGGATTTGAAATGATATTTTTCTGATCCCAGGCCCAGCACTCCATCTATTGAGCCATATAACTGCCTCCTAAATCGTAGTAGAAAACATATATATACATATATATGTGTGTGTGTGTATGTGTGTGTATATGCAAGTTACAAGGTGATACTTTTTTAAATTTGTGAGGATATTTTACTTTGTATGATTATTATGTGAAATATGACTATAGTGCAAGTAGTACAAATTGTTCATGAATTGCCTTCCTGAATCATTGCGAGGGAGGAGGCAGAATTATATTAGATACCCTATGAAAGACTGTGACATCTGGTTTGTTCAAGAGGTGGCTCTCTTATTGTGGAATCAGTTCAGTTTCATTTCCTCTGACTAATGAGTGTGATAATTTTAAGAACAGCAGTACTAGCCCTATTAACCCAAAAGGTGCTCAGTGCACAAACTGAATTATAATCACCATAACTTAAGAACAATGAATCATTGGTAAAGGCCATGTCTAAAATTTAATTTGGATGATGATGATGATGATAACTGTTGTCTCTATTAAACTTTTTTTTAAAAAAAAAGTTTACAAAGACCTTTTAAAAATTATATTATATTTTATACTTTCCATAACCATGGGAGGTAGGTATTTCTATCTTACAAATGAGAAAACAGACAAACACTGCCACCCCCACTATAACCACACATATACACAAAAATAGACCACACACACTCTTAAATTCATATGGCTGGCGTAGTTACTCAACATAGTGGATATCATGTGATTTACTGAACAAAGTGAAATGAGAGAAAAAAATGGAGCTGGTTATGTCATGAAACCAGTTCTTCCTCACTTCAAAGTCCAATTTCATTTCATTATGCTATATTGCTTCTATGATTCTCTTGATATTTCCTTAAGTTACTACAACATTTTTTTTTATTTTAAATCAAATACCCATCCCAACCTTTGAAAACTCTCATAAACATATCATATTCTCATAAGGGAAGGTCAGACATGGATTTCCAAAACATATTAATGCAATTCAAGACTGGTCGATTAGATGATTACAATGCAGACTCTAAAGAAACACTTAGCAATTTTACTGATACACCATTTTCAAAGTACAAAGTAACTATATCCTATTTATTAAGTTAATGAAAAAAATGTTTCAAAGCAATGTGTTTTCCCCCTTTATCCATTATCCCTTTCCTCCCTCTCTCCCTTCCTCTCTCCTCCTCTTCCCTCCTTATTTCTCTGTCTCTCTGTCTCTCTCTCTCTCCCCTCAAATTCTTTTATCAGGCTGTTTTCACAGTTGAAAACACACAGAAATTCGACATCCCCATACAAGTGTGTTTACATGTGCAACACACACACACACACACAAAACCTTATTAAAAAATTAGCCATAACTTACGAAGCATTTCCCATAAAAGTGATGGTTTTGAGAATCCATCAACTTTTAAAGCAAAGAGTAATTTCTATAATAATAATAATATATCTTTTTACTTTTTTCACTTAAAATCCATTTGGCCATTTTCTATGAAGTGACAGTATTTGCCTGAGAGTTTAAAGTAGCAAAGCTACTTTAAATGCAACATAATATTTGCAAAACTTCCTGGTTAATGATTTAAAGAAAAAAAATATTACATTGCTCCATTTGCTGCTGGATGAAATGAATCAACTTTGTCATACTACACTGCATTCAGACCCAACAACATGTCAAAATCCTCTAAAATAAACTTTGAGTCAATGAGATATATGTTTTGGTAGTGGTGTTTTTTGGTTTTATTTTTACACAGGGGTCCTATCTTTTGAATAAGGACAAAACTGCATAATACTATAGGAGTGCTTTCTTGCCATTTTAAATGATATTTTTATTATTTTATTTAATTATTTCTTTAATCAACCAATTAATTATTTTGTGAATCCTCCTTACAACAAAGCAGGTTACAATGCATGTATTTCCTTTCAACTTTTGCTAATATTGTCCTGCAAAAAGGAATCCTACTCAGTCATAAACCCTTCATAGAATCTCACCCATTATTTGAGTTTCCCCTTTAATATGTATATTTCTTACATATTAAAATATTCTTTAGCATATTGATATCTTTGTTATTTCTCATTCTTATTACATATTTGTTTCTTTTTCTAGTGATATATATGTATACATATATATGTCTTTAATGTTTCCTTATCTGCTTCTTATAATACAAAAATTAATATCAGTAATATCATTCAGCCTGTTAAGCTTATTTTACTCTTCAATATGTTTTATTTTCATTTTATCTAAGATGTGATTACTTTATTAGCTGTCATATAATACATTCAACTGTTACTAAAAAGAGAATTGCAATGACAGTTTGTTATTGTGGGCTTCTTATAAGTATTCTGCCAATAGTGGTATGAAACACAAAAGGAAATAGGAATCACAAAACTATGCATAAGGATCTTTGCTGAATGCCTTTTGATTTAGAATATGACATATAAACGTTATTTATATTTGATTGTATTTTTATTTATTTTACTAATTGTTTTCTAGATACATTTTAATCTGATTCAGGCAATGCCCAAAAGTATCTGCAGGTTGAATGTAGCTGATGACCATGAATTTGACACCATTGCTCTGCAATTTTCTAAATGTGATCCAACCGAACTCGTTGTTAATTATATTAATTAGTTAATAACTTAATCAATTAATTCTATGTTCAGTTCATTACATTTACCAATTTCCAATTACAGAATACGTATGATATATACATATAAATTAATTAGTTTGACAAGTCATTTAATATACAACCTAACAATGTACAAGTTCTATGTCATTATTTGGACATTTTTATCAACTTGATTTTTCTACTAATGAAGAGTAGGAGGAGACATCATAGAATTAATAAAGAATATATTTAAATTGACATGAAATTAATAAAGAATCCTTTTATTTTGAAAATACCATTTATTTTTTTTATTGTGATAGCAGCTATAATTAATAATCTCAAACATTTTCAACATAAAGGAAGACAAGAAAGAATTCCACAATAAACTGTGAACTTCTTTAATGTATACTTTGTTATATAGCACAAATTCTGGAGCAACATGGATAATAAATCCTTGGTACTATTCTAAAGACAGTTACTCAAGGATCTGACAACAAGTCCTTATAAAGTTTTAGGATGAACAATGAGAGCTGTGTATCAATAGAGTTTCTAGTATTATATTTCTATATCTCATGAACCTCAGCTGTTTTGTTTCCTACCATGATTATAAGTTTCTATCAATTGTCAGCCATTTTTTAATTTTTTTTTAATTTTCAAAATATATGAAAAGATAGTTTTCAACATTCACGCTTGCAAAACCTTGTTTTCCATTTTTTTATCCCTCCCTTCCTCCTACTTTCTTCCCTAGACAAAAAGTAATCCAATATATGTTAAATATGTGTGATTCTTCTATACATGTTTTCATAATCATCATGCCACACAAGAAAAATCATATAAAAAGGAGAAAATGAGAAAGAAAACAAAAAGCAAGCAAACAAAAACAAAAATGGTGAAAATACTATGCTGTGAGCTACATTCAGTTCTCATAGTCCTCTTACTGGATGCAAATGGTTCTCTCCATCACAAGTCTATCAAAATTGGCTGGAATAAACAAATAGTTGAAAAGAACCAAGTGCATCAGAATTGATGCATAATCTTGTTGTTGCTGTGTAAAATGTTCTTTTGGTTCCACTCACTTCACTTAGCATGAGTTCATGTAAGTATCTTCAGGTCTTACTAAAGTCCAGATAGTTTTTTATTTTATTTTATTTTATTTTAGAAAAGAGTATTAAGTAAGTGGTAAAGTAAATCTCTGGTAAATTCTCATAAATAGCAAAGGGATAACTTAATAGCTTCTAAAAGCCTCTTGCCAGAGTCCTCAGGAGAATTATTTTAGGATTGTTACAGCTTTGCAGCTGAACCCTAAATTCTTAGAATGGTCTTTCTTTATCTTATTCAGTCTCTTCTTCCACTGACAAAGTGGATGTATATAGAAGACATTCAGGGAAACCTAGATCTAGGAGCTATCCTCTCTCTCTATGCAGTTTCTTCTCAGAAGAAATCCTCTCCTTTGTTCCACATGATAACTTTAATTCCTTAAGTTCTGAGTTTGCTCTAGTTTTTATAGAGACTCCAGAACTAGGTTTTACAAAAGTTCTTTTGAAAACATGTTTTTTTTTTTCCATTCAGAAAGTTGTATAATGTTTGAGGCTTTAAGGAAGACACAAAGTCATTTGTATAAATGATGATATGGGAGATGTCATCACCAAATGAGAATTCTTTTTTCATGTGGATTTGATCCTTGTAATACTTCATGACAGCAGCAAGCACTTTTGGTGTTATTATATACCTCACCCTACATATTAATATCAGGATTTTGCTAAAAGTTTGTCAATTCTATCTAACAGAAACTCTTGAATACAAATAATAGATACACGAAAGCTGAATTCTTGGAGAAGAGTTACAAAAGATGTAGTTTATTCAATTCAACAATATCTCTTTTTCTAATCAATAAACACAATGGGTTCTTATAGTCTAAATACCTTTCTATCAATTGTAATACTGAATATGTAGTCTGCTATACAATTCATGGATGTATTAAAAAGAATACAAGATCCTATTGTGTTTATTGATGTACAATATTATTTGCAAAACTTCTTTGTTATTCTGCTTATCCTTCTGATATACTCCCAAAATGTGTATGGATCATTCTAATAAAGGCTTTGTAGAGTTGAGGAAATAGGTATATTAAGTCAATAGTTTAGTTCTTGTTGTTTTTAATCTATTCATGCTATGCAATTGTGAGGTTGCTAAGGTACTCTAAAAGGAATTAGATTTTTTTTCTTAATACTGAATTATGTTTCCAAATGTATATTGGAATATATTTATACATATTTATTTTTGCACATGGGCATATGTATGCATACATAATCACAATTTACAAATCATATATATGTATGAGAATATGAATTTCTTATGTTTTTAAAAAAATCATTATTTCTCTGTACATATCATTGTCTATGTATATATATTATATAAATGAGTGTGTATGCATATATGCACATATTCATGTACATATATGCATGTTCTCTGTAATATGAATACATGCATGTATGTATATAACTGTGTATACACACACACATAAGCATATATTTGCTTTGGATTTTTCGTGCAATTTCTTTTCATTGTTCCCTTCAACAGATGTTTGCCTTTAAGATTCGTTTATCTTCATTGCAGTCTTTTTTTGCTTATGAACAGCATGATTAAAGCAAAGAATTTACCAAGTATACTATGAGCTGTTAAGGCTTGCTACTTTTTGTTAGACAATGAAGTTAAATCCTCCAACTTATTTATTAGGGTTTCAAAGGAGAACCTGTACATAATTCTTCCATTTAGCTACAAATGCCTGATGGTGGAGAAAGTGAGATATAATCTATTATCTAGGAAATATAAAGTGGAGAAAACTGTTAGAGTAATTCTAGATCAAAAGTTATGGGTAAATAATTGAAAGCCTAAATATTATACAAGTAATAATATAATACTAGTAACAATCAAAGAAGGTCTCTAAGCCTTTGGGCAAGTCCTTTATGGAATATTTATTCATAGACAAAAATTGCAAAGTCTGAGATTGTACAGATGGGTTATCATGTAAAACACTGGAGACAATGTAGAAATCAAAATATGACAGTTCCACTGTAATATATTGAATTACTAATACCTTGAAGGTCAGGTTGCAACTACTGTAAATGGTCATGTTCTATTTCTTGCTTTATCCTTTTTTTCTTTTAAATCTAGTGTTACTCTAACATTTGCTGAGTACTTTTTATTAACTGTCACCATCAACTCACAATGCTGTTGCACAGAACCATTCTTAACCAATTGATTTGATCATCCCAATCCTATGAGAAATATTGTAAATATATGATTAAAATATTTACATTTGCAGCCATAGATACATATTTATTCATAGTTAACAATGTATGTATGCTTTATATATATATATATGCACATACATGTCTGTGTACATACAAACATGTTACATCACTTTATAGTGCTGCTATGAGGAAAGCAATTGATTAACTTAAAGATTTTTTACAGCAGAAAAGTTTCTATTGAAACTGATAGTGTAATTCTTATAATATAACCAATAATGTGTCAACATATATTCATATACATATTATTAAATACATTATTTATTTTACATACTTACCCACATGTGTGTATACATAGAATTCCCTACTTAATATGTCAGGACATATGCTCATGGAGTTTAAAGAATTAGTTCATGATTAGAGATTTAGTCAGGTAGCAGAGATGACAATAGAATATATGTTCTCTGATTCATTCAGATAAGCATTGGTCTTTGTCAAATGTAATTTTTTTCATAGAATAATGCAATTTTGAATTAGTTAATTTTGTAATAATAACTAATAGATGATATATAGATCTTTAAGCTTTAAATGTACATTATTTCATTTTATTTTTACAATCTGGGGAGGTAGATGATGTTATCCCCACTTTAAGGATGAAGAAATTGAGTCAGTTGGGGACTTGTTCTTGGTAAAACAGCTAGAAAATTTCTAAGGCCACGTTTTAACTCATACCTTCCTAATTCCAACTCAAACATTTTTTTTTTCTTCTAAGGTATGTAGCTGACTGTTATATAATTAATTTTGTTCACTCTGTTCTATGATTTTCCATATAGCCTTCCTAGAAAATCTGGATTATGAGTAAGAGGTCTTATATATTTTCATATTTCAGAGTTACCAATGTTGCAATTATACACATTGGCTTTTGAATTTGCTGTTTTTCATTCTAAGAGTGTGATGAAACCACTTTTTTATTACATAGCATGTGTGTTATCAAAGATGTCTTTTATATCATTTTTTGTGTATTAACTATGGTTGGTAATATGATATACCTTGTTTAAAGCTTTCATCAGCCTTTTCATTGAACTTTCAGTCAGTTACAAGTTTGATTTTTCAAAGTTCATGATATTTCAATGTTAAAGGATGGTATGAGCATAAAGTAAATGGACAGTGAACAGCTAAGAATCATCAGACCAGTACCAAAAATAATATAATCCAATAAACTATTCCCCTTGACTCTCAGTCTAGTTCATAATAAATTTGCTATGCTTTTCATATATATATATATATATATATATATATATATATATATATGTATATATGTGTATGTGTGAAGATATGTTAATGTATATGCAAACACATGTATGTGTGTATCTGTTCTTTCTTTCTGCATATTTATATACCCATTTAGAAGATCTGACTTCCCACCCACTTGTATAAGCCAATTTGGTATTCATTTTCACTCTTAATTACAGCAATCTTTTGTGAATACATACAGACAGGTATATACAGATACCCATATATATGCATAGATACACATATACACATATATATGTATATTTAATTATATATATGTGTATATTTCTTCAAATGTTTTAGAGCTTTATGCAACTGAAATCAAATTCACATTAATCAATATTTGTAGAATCAAAAATAGATTATTTATATATAAGGAATATAGCTTTTCAGCAGTTACCAAAACCATTTGGTATTGGCTAAGAAATAGACTAGTTGATCAGTAGAATAGGTTAGGTTCAAGGGAAAAATTGTCAATAACTTTAATAATCTAGTGTTTGACAAACCCAAAGACCCCAGCCTTTGAAATAAGAATTCACTGTTCAACAAAAACTGCTGGGAAAATTGGAAATTCATATGGCAGAAATTATTCATTGACCCACACTTAACACCGTACACCAAGATAAGGTCAAAATGGGTTCATGATCTTGGTATAAAGAATGAGATTATAAATAAATTGGAAGAGCATAGGATAGTTTACCTCTCAGACCTGTGGAGAGAAAGGAATTTGTGACCAAAGAAGAACTAGAGCTCATTATTGATCACAAAATAGAAAAATTTGATTTTATCAAATTGAAGATTTTTGTACAAACAAAACTAATGCAGACAAGATTAGAAGGGAAGCAATAAAATGGGAAAACATTTTTTACAGTCAAAGGTTCTGATAAACGCCTCATTTCCAAAATATATGGAGAATTGACTATAACTTATAAAAAATCAAGCCATTCTCCAATTGGTAAATGGTCAAAGGATATGAACAGACAATTCTTAGACAAAGAAATTGGAACTACTTCTAGCCATATGAAAATATGCTCCAAGTCATTATTAATCAGAGAAATGCAAATTAAGACAATTCTGAGATACCACTACACATCTGTCAGATTGGCTAGAATGACAGGGAAAAATAATGCTGAATGTTGGAGGGGATGTGGGAAAACGGGGACACATACATTGTTGATGGAATTGTGTATACATCCAGCCATTCTGGGGAGTGAGTTGGAACTATGCTCAAAAAGTTATCAAACTGTGCATATCCTTTGATCCAGCCGTGTTACTACAAGGCTTATATCCCAAAGAGATCTTAAAGAAGGGAAAGGGACATGCAAGAATGTTTGTGGTAGCCCTCTTTTTAGTGGCCAGAAACTGAAACCAAGTGGATGTCCATCAATTGGAGAATGGTTGAATAAATTATAATATATTAATGTTATGGAATATTATTGTTCTGTAATAAATGACCAGCAGGATGATTTCAAAAAGCCCTGGAGAGACTTACATGAACTAATGCAAAGTGAAATTAGTAGAACCAGGAGATCATTATACACTTCAACAACAATACTATATGATGATCAATTCTGATGGATATGGCTCTCCTCAACAATAAGATGAACCAAATCAGTTCCAACTGTGCAGTAATGAATAGAACCAGTTACATCCAGCAAAAGAACTCTGGGAAATGAGTGTGAAACACTACAGATAATTACCAATCCCTCTATTTTTGTCCACCTGCATTTTTTATTTCCTTCACAGGTTAATTGCACATTATTTCAAAGTCCAATTCTTCTTGTGCAGCATAAAAACTGTGGATATGTATACACATATTGTATTTAGCAAGTACTTTAACATATTTAACATGTATTGGTCTACGTGCCATCTCGGGGAGGAGCTGGGGGAAGTAGGGGAAAAACTGAAATAAAAGGTTTTGCAATGTCAATGCTGAAAAATTATCCATGCATATGTTTTGTAAATAAAAAGTTGTAATAAAAAAGGAATATAGCTTTCAAATTTTATGGTATCTCAGATCCTTAAACCCATTTGCTGAAGTTGCCCATATCATGATGAAATTTTAGTCATATTAACTCTCAAAGACTATCTGATTCTAAGATATAAAGACACTGCTCTTGGGGAAGGACTATCTATAACAATCAAATTATACACCTTTGAAGTAACAAATCATTGGTGTTAATATTAGGATAATTTCTAATCAAATAACTCTAATTGTAATCATCACCAAATTAATATTAAATATACACACATTCATACACTGTCTATACACATGTTAACAAATATAAATATTTGCATTCTTTATACTTTAAATTATATTCATAAGTAGATTCCAATAAGTATAGAAAATCATATGTCCACAATTTCAGTTAAGATGTAAACGTAGGGAAACTTAGTTTACCAACATACACGTCAGCAATGATCACCAGGTTCAAGAATTATGAATGATAAATTATGAATGATAAAGAATTTTAGTTACTATCTCCTAGACAAAGTGCTAAAACGTGTACAAATGGGGGGAGAGAGAGAGGGGGAGAGGGAGAGGGAGAGGGAGAGAGAGAGAGAGAGAGAGAGAGAGAGAGAGAGAGAGAGCCCGAGCATCCTTACAATCAGGAAAATATTTTTTAGGGCTCAAGACCATATATAAAGGGGAATTAGAAAAGAGATGAAGGGGTAGCCAGGTAGAGAAACAAACTGAGTTTGTTTCCTGAAATCAGGAGGACCTGAGTTCAAATCTGTCTTCGGACACATATTTACTAGCTATGTAACCCTGGGCTAGTCACTTAATCCCAATTGTCTAGGGGAGAAGGAGACATTTATTGATTCTGCTAGGTGATAGCAAAATAGAGGCATTGCTTTTCTGGAAAACAATGAGGAATCTAATTCAAGAAATACTAATAGATATTATAATGAATAATACTTTTAAAAATATCATAGGCAAGACAATATACTTTAAGGTGCTAAGGATTAGAAATGGCTATTTTTACTAGTGAAACTCATTTCATTGTTTTATTCAAAGATACGCCAAAACTATTATAGAAGACTACTAAGACTTATAGAAGCCTCTAAAAGACCTACATATCATAATTTTACAGTAAAAATCCATCTGAAAATGAAATGTTAGTAACGAATGTGAGAAATTATGAACTCTGACAAATAAGCTAGTATATAGAGGAGAAATGATATGGAATTACAGAAATTCGGATATGAAGACCACTTATTACAATATAACCTTCCTTCATACACGAATCATGCAGGGTTATAAAGATTATGCAAAATTTGAGGACAAGCACATTTCAGTGATCTGGAAATTTACCTGAATTAAACTCCATTGAAAATCTATTGATTATGATTAAGACTCCATACAGAAAAAGGTGTTCTTAATATCATGTCCCTTAATAATGACAGAGAAAAAAGTGTAATTTAATGATGAATTAAAGAATGTGTTGAAATGTAAACTCTGTCATATCATATAAAACAAGTAAGAAAAAGATGACATGTTACATATTAATAATTTTAAGATAAGAATATTATAACATGTCTTGTATTGTAGGCTCATAATGATCTTTTAGATATGATTGAATATGATTTTCCCCCTTAACTGCATGCCTTTGTTATAAGGAAACTTTTTTTTGGTTTTTTTTTTTTTTGGAAGCAGGAGTGGAAAATTGTGGAAGGCATTTAGGAGTAGTACAGGAAATTGACAAAAATATAAATATGGAAAATAATAATAACAAATATTAAAAACCATATTGAAGAAAGCAGAAGGAAATTCAAAAGAGAACAGACATACAGAGCAGTATTTCTATTACTAGTTTGAATAGAATATATGCCCAAGATATAATTTATAATTATTTCATGATTTCACACAAAGTCATTTTTATTTTCTTTCTACATAAATATCTTTATTTTTCAAGTTCAACATTTTTAATAAAAAAATCACATAATTTCTAATCTTTTTGTGTAGAACATTTGATTTATACATGGCAGAAAATTCTAATAAACTATTTGTGGAGATAAGACAATGACCATATAGATCATTAGTTATATCTTTTTGATTATATATGTATATGGATATATGTGGGAGTTTGTGTGATATAGTTTCTTTAAGAATCTTAATGTACCTAGATTAAAATGTAAATGCTCTTTTAATAGAGAAGACAATCTTAAGGGGAGTGGTAAGGGAGATGCACTCTAATTCATCAAGAAACAGGACATCAGCCATGTATGGTCTAGCAATAGTTCTTCCTCTTATATCATGAAAATCAATTATTGTGCATTTTTAAGCTTATGTAAACTCCAATATTGATTTCGCCTACAGGTATTTGGCCAAGTGCACATTTTTCTCCAAATGACAATTATACATTCTCTCAGAGAATAATAAGGAAACAACATACAAATGTGTTTAAAACCACTGCAAATACTGATGAAAGAACACCATAATAGAAATGCTACCAGATTCAATATTGCCCTGCTTTCTTTTTTTTTTAATTTACAAATGTAGTTAGGATGATCTGGATAAGCTGAAATGTGTATGTAGATTAGTGAAAAACTATACTTTTAATTTAAAATTATAGTTCAATCTATGATGTGCCCAGGAAATGATTTGTAAACTGTGTAATGATTTATACATATAATTTTATCCAGATTAAATAAGCATTATTGGTAGTAATATTTGAATGTATTAACTGAAAATTAAGACAATTATTTTACTCAGATTATATCGTTATTCATTAATGCCCCCTTTGAAACAGACTTAAAATTGGCTAACAATTTGTAACCTTTTCTATCTTCATAAGCATTGTTTTCATTACCATCTTTTTAACTTTGCTACTAAACACATCTTGCTAAATATAATAGTGAATATATTCATTTTCTTTGTCCTCTAACTTTTTTTTCATTTAATTTTAATCAGTGTTACCTGAAATACTTTTTATTGTTTCAAATGAACTATTTTATTTTGCTTTTCACATAATCTGTTTGTCACTAGATTTTTGCAGACTTTCATAATATTTATTTCTGCTTTGCTGAACAATTAAAAGGTTCCACGAATATAAAGCAGTATATTTAATAAATGTTTAGCAGTTGGCAACTCTGTAAACAGCTGTTTATACTTTAGTTGCAAACTCTATTACAGATATTTTTCTTATTTTATTTCTTGAATCATCAGGGTTTTTTAACTTGGCAGACTTCTATGTTCACATCTTTGTCATTTATTTGGGTTGTGAATAATCTAATCAAATTCTTATGAATAGCCACTATTCAGCTGCCTCAGATCCCCTTTCTTTAGCATGCTACAGAAGTCGTATCAGATTGATTACTATGGTCAGCATCACAGCTGCACTCAAAATCTTGGTCTGTCCAATCAGTGCTTTCTTTCATAAGTCAGCAAAATGTGATGGTGTTATTATTAATGGATGTGCTGATGCCTTAGCTATGCTAGAAGACACTCTGATACTTAATGGCTCATCTTATTTTCTCTAACTTTGCAACTTTCTCTCCTTATGTCTTGTTCCCTGTTTGCTGATTTCCTAATTTCCTAGCAAAGCTTAGTTCCCTGTTTGCCATTTTTAAGCGTATCCATTTTTTTTTCTTCTTATTCCACTTTAGCTTAAGCAAGGTAAAACCTATAATAATATTGAGGGGAGGGAATCATACTGGCTAAAGTGCATTTCATTAGACATATTCCAAGAACTTTCAATTTTTTGTCATGGCTGTTGACCTATTTACAAAGAAGATAACTGTAATTTTTTGGTCAAGAGAGAGACTTCCTAATTTGGGGAATATAAAATGGCTCTGGAACCAGGAGGACAAGAGAACTTGTTCCACTTCTTATATGAATTGTCCATGATGCTGGCCAAGTACCTGAAATGCTCAGTGACTAAGGGAACTATCCAAGATTATATATTTCAAAGAAGGAGAGCTATTTTCCTCACTTGGGAGTTTTCTATATCAAAAAAAAAAATCATAGTCCAGGTCTTATCACCATTTGTTAAGAAGTCATGCATTTTCCTTAGAATTTCTTTAGCTGTAGTAACTAGAATAATAATGAAAGGAAGTTTAAGAGAGTAGAATAAAAGAAAGAGAGGAAGAAATTGGAACCTGAAACAAACACTGGAAATAAATGACATCAGGAACATAAAAGAAGCAAATCCATTATTGGAATATAAAAGGATTGTCAGATTTCCCTGAAGGATCTTGATGAATTTGGATACAAAAGAAAATCCTTTACTATTGATGCAATACAGTGGATATAGCTGGTATTTGATGTCTCAGTTAATTTTACATAGAGTTTCAGATTTCCTCCTTTTAAATCTCTATTCCGTAAACAAGCACTTAGCTGGTAGAGTGAAGAGAGACCTGCTGTAGTAGGTATCTTGAAGGCCAGAGCTCAGATCTAATCATGGACAAATATAATGAAATTCTGGTTAAATCACTAAACCTCTATTTTTTTTTCAGTTTCCTCATCTGTAAAATTGAAGTGATAAGAATAGTACTCATTTTCCATGGTTGTAATGAGAACAAATGAAATAATATTTGAAAAATATTATATATATATTAGAGAACACTATACAAAATTCTAATTATTCTTATTATGAAATAATAAGATTTTAAGCATTTTATCTTCACATATAAAATCCAAATGGTTATAATTCTACCTATTCTTGAAGGCCCAGCTCAAATGCCAGGTCTTCCATGAAGTTCCCATAAGATTATAATCTTATAGATTTAGAACTGAAAAGGGATTTAGAGAACATAAAGTCTAAGAAACTCATTTTACAGTTTTAACAAAGGTTAACTGACTTAATCATAGTAATAGAACTAATAAGTATTTCAGATAGTGTTTGAATTTGGCTTTTCATTACTCTAATATAGTCTTCTTATTTACTGGTCAACCATCTACCTATCCAGCTTATTATATGTAGAAATGATCTCTTTCATTTTTTTTCTAACTTCCTATCATGGATATCACACTCATTTATCAAGTTTGATTATTGATATTCTATACACAATTAAATGTAGTATATATTGTTAATATAGATTCATACACATACACACATATATGGATATACATCATCTCTTTCACTTAGTTTTTAAAGTTATTCAAAGACATCAAGTTTCACTGTCCTTTTTCCAACAGTACCTAACACTGTGCCTTCCATATATTTCATACACAATAATATTTTTCAAATGAATGAATGAATTGTGAATGCATTATAATTAGCAGTAGTTAATTTTGGAGTAGATAATGTTACTTGTCTCTTGTCTCCTCCCCAACCACCAGAAAGGAGCCCTATGAAAGACAAAAATTTATCAACAACATCAGTTCCTTCCAATAATAATGCTTAATAGTTCAGCAAGCTAAACTTCAGTTTCTATCATGGCTCTTAATAATTTCTTAAAAGATGACATTCAGTCTATCTTTTGATCATGGCTTTGGATAGACCATTAATTTTTACATTATGTCTCTTGGATCTGTTTCCCAGGTCAATTTTACATTTTTTTGTTTATTTTTTTTAAATTTGTTTATATGTTAGTATATACTTGTCAGGTGTCTGTTAGTATATACTTGTCCAATTCAAATTTTTAAATAATTATTTTTTTTTAGTGAGCTTTTGTATGTTCTTTTTCATTTAGCCCATTATTTTTCTTTTTAAGGAGTTGTATTCTTCAATGAATTTTTTATATCTTTTTTTTTTTCCTTTCCCAAGTTGTTGACTTTTTCTTCATGTTTCTTTTGAGCACTCATTTCTTTTGCTAGCTTTCTTTTACCTCCCTTATTTGATTTTTGAACTCTTTTTTGACTCTTCTAGTAGTTCTTTTGGGATCTGAGACCAAATCACATTTATCTTTGATGCTTCACATGTAGCTCTTTTCACATTGTTGTCCCTTTCTAAAATTATTTTTTGATTTTCCCAGGAGCCACATTAATTTTGGTCAAATTTTGTTATTGTTGTTGTTAGTTTCTCTTTAGTTTATTTTTCTAATATATTTTATTCCTTTAATTTGTTTTTTAATTTTAGCATGTTACAGTTAAGATCTTTTTCTGGGATGGAGAAGCCAATATCCCAAGCTTCTTGTGCCAAGGGAATGGGCCTCACTACTTATCTTTCTGTGTTTGGGACACAGGCTTCACAGCTAACCTATTGCACTGGAGTGCCAATAATCTGTACCGGGGTTTGAGGTTTTTGTAACTGAGGGCTCTAAAGCAGAATATCATTGTCTTGCCTGTACTAGAATGTACTCACCATTTGCCCCAGTGAGACACATCTTTCTCACTGTTATTCTAAATTCTAAGTCTTAGGCTCTTAATGTTTCTTCACCCTACCCTTTTATATATATTTTTTGGTTCTGGTTCTATATTTATTTTGGGTTCTTATTTTCTAGTGATTTGGATTTTAATTTAAAAGTTTAGTTAAGTTTTTGCCTTACTTTGCTATCTTGGCTTTTCTTGCTTCCACCCATTCACCTCCCCTCCCAAAAAAGGGGGGTGTTTTTAATAAAGCTTTTTATTTTCAAAATATATATGTGGATAATTTCCAACATTCACCCTTACAAAATATTGTTCTAAATTTTTTCTCTCCCTCCCCCCATCCCATCCTCTAGACAGCAAGTATTGCAACATATGTTAAACATGTGCAATTCTCCTATACATATTTCTACAAATATCATGACACACACACACACAAAAATCAAATCAAAAAGGATAAAAAAAATGCAAGCAGACAATAAAAACAGTGAAAATACTATGTAATGATCCACATTCAGTTACCACAGTTCTCTCTCTGGTGTAGATGGCTCTCTTCATCACAAGACCATAGGAACTGGCCTCAGTCATCTCATTGTTGAAGAGAGCCATGCCCATCAGAATTGATTATTGTATACACTTGCTGTTGCTGTGTACAATGATCTCCTCGTTCTGCTCATTTCACTTAGCATCAGCTCATTTAAGTCTCTCTAAGCCTCTCTATATTCAACCTGTTGGTCATTTCTTATATATATATATATATATATATATATATATATATATATATATATATATATTATTTACAAGATATTATGCATAGGTAATTTTTCAGCATTGACAATTGCAAAACTTTTTGTCCCAATTTTTCTTCTCCTTCCCCCACCCACTCCCCAAGATGGCAGGTAGACCAATATATGTTAAATATGTTAAAGTATATGTTAAATATAATATATGTAGGACTTCTGGCCAAGATGGCAGCGAGGAGGCACACAGCTGTGTAAGCTCCGCATTTTCTCTCAGAATCCATCTCATTACAAGCTTCTGAATTAATGCCTGACTGAAAAAAAAAACCCACAAATAGTTACCAAGAGAAGACATCCTTGAGATTCGCCAGGAAAGGTCTGTTTTTGCTTGAGGGCAGGCCGGTTTTAGATCGGGCACAGGCTGAGGGCAGCGGCAGCAAGAGCTCGGCAGGCAGCTCACAGCTGAGCAGACCGGAGGGGGTTGGGGTGTGATCTCAGCCGTCTCTGTGGGGAGAGCTTTGCTACAGGATTGGATACTTTGCCCTGGCAGCAAGTCATTAGCCCAGCCGAGAAGCTAAAACACCGGGGTGAAAAATACAACCCCAAACAGCTGGAGTTCCTTGGGACCTGGCCACCTCTCACCCACAGAGTCTCAACATGCTCTCAGAGTCTCAGAGCGCAGGCGCAACACAGTCCTGCTAGTGCCTTGCTGCTGCCTCCTCAGTCTGTAGAGAAAGCTCAGTAACGCCACCCAGCCCCTCCCCCCAAAAAAGCAGATTCCATTTGGGGTTTTTTTCCTTTTTTTTCTTTGCTAGTTTGTCTCTGATTCTTCTCTGACAAAATGAGCAAAAAGTTGAAAAGGACTTTAACGATTGACAGCTTTTATACAGAGAGCAGACTCTAAACCCTGAGGAGACGAAAAAGATATTATCTTCAGGTGAATCCCCACAGGAGGAGATCATCTGTTCCTCAGCACAGATGAATTTCATAGAAGAAATTAGAAAGGCTCTCACAACAGAGCTAGAAGAAAAATGGGAAAAGGAGAGGGAGGCTTGGCAAGAGAGACTGGAGAAGTCATTCCACTCATTTAATGACAGAGTGAATAAAGAAATCAAATCCTTGAAAAATAGGATTAGTGAACTGGAAACAGAAAACAGCTTGAAGAATGAAATTGGCGAAATGGAAAAACATTCCATAGAACAAATTGGACAATTAAAAAAAGATATAAAAAAAGTGAGTGAAGAAAACACTTCATTGAAAATCAGAATACAACAAATGGAATTGAATGACTCAAGGAGACAAGAAGAATCAATCAAGCACAAGCAAAAAAACAAACAATGGAGAAAAATGTGAAATACCTTCTGGGGAAAATAACAGACCTGGAAAATAGGTGTAGGAGAGACAATCTGAGAATTATTGGACTCCCAGAAAAATACGATGAAAAAAAGAGCCTGGACACTATTTTCCAGGAAATTATCAGAGAGAACTGCCCAGAAGTCATAGAAAGAGAGGGTAAAATAGACATTGAAAGGATTCATCGATCACCCACTGAAAGGGATCCTAAAATCAAAACACCAAGAAATATAGTGGCCAAATGCCAGAATGATCAAACGAAGGAAAAAATACTCCAAGTGCCTAGAAAAACCCAAGTCAAATATAGAGGAGCCACAATAAGGATCACACAAGATCTAGCAGTATCCACATTAAAAGATCGAAGGGCCTGGAATATGATATTCCAAAAGGCTAAGGAACTCGGTATGCAACCAAAAATAACTTACCCAGCAGAATGAGCATCTTTTTCCAGAGAAGAAGATGGTCATTCAACGAAATAAGTGAATTTCACCTATTTTTGGTGAAAAAAACAGAACTTAACAAGAAGTTTGATCTGCAAATATAGAACTCAAGAAACCTAAAAAGGTAAAAAGAAATCTTGGGAATTATATTTCTGCTGTAAAGATGTATAAAAAATACATGTATACCTTGTTCTAGAAATTAGAGGTGGAAAGGACATTGTATCAGAAAAAGGGTAAAGTGGGGTACTATATCTCACAAAGAGGCAAAGGAAACCTATTATATCTGAGAGAAAGAATGGAGGGGGATGAATATAGTGGGTATTTTGCTGCCATAAGAATTGACTTTAAGAGAAAAAATTTTAGACATATTCAATGTATGGTGAAACTTCTCCCATTTCATTGAAAAGTGAGGGAAGGAATAAGCTAAGCAGAAGGGAATATGGAAACTGTGAGGGAAAGGAGTAAGATAGGGGAGGAACTCTAAAGTGGGGAGGAGGGATATCAAAGGAGGGCTGTGAGAAGCAAGTTCAAAGTTTACAACCTGGAAGGGGGATAAGGGGGAAAGAAGGGAGAAAAGCATAAATAGGGGTTAACAAGATGGCAAGTAATACAGAATTGGTTATTTTAACCATAAATGTGAACAGGGTAAACTCCCCCATAAAGAGGAAGCGATTAGCAGAATGGGTTAAAAGCCAGAATCCTACAATATGGTGTATACAGGAAACACACCTGAAGCAGGGAGATACATGCAGAATAAAGGTAAAAGGATGGAGCAAAATCTACTATGCTTCAGGTGAAGTCAAAAAGGCAGGGGTAGCCATCCTGATCTCAGATCAAACAAAAACAAAAATTGATCTAATTAAAAGAGATAAGGAAGGACACTATATCTTGCTAAAGGGTAGCATAAATAATGAAGCAATATCAATATTAAACATATATGCACCAAGTGGTGTAGCATCTAAATTCTTAAAAGAGAAATTAAGAGAGCTGCAAGAAGAAATAGATAGCAAAACTATAATAGTGGGAGATCTCAACCTTGCACTCTCAGAATTAGATAAATCAAACCACAAAATAAATAAGAAAGAAGTGAAAGAGATAAAAAGAATACTAGAAAAGTTGGATATGATAGACCTCTGGAGAAAACGAAATGGAGACAGAAAGGAGTACACTTTCTTTTCAGCAGTTCATGGAACCTATACAAAATAATCCATATTAGACATAAAACCTCAAACTCAAATGCAGTAAGGCAGAAATAGTAAATGCATCCTTTTCAGACCACAATGCAATAAAATTACACTCAACAAAAAGCCAGGGGAAAGTAGACCAAAAAATAATTGGAAACTAAATAATCTCATACTAAAGAATGATTGGTTGAAACAGCAAATCATAGACATAATTAATAACTTCACCCAAGAAAATGACAATAATGAGACATCATACCAAAATATGTGGGATGCAGCCAAAGCAGTAATAAGGGGAAAGTTCATATCTCTAGAGGTTTACTTGCATAAAATAGAGAAAGAGAAGGTCAACAAATTGGGCTTGCAACTAAAAATGCTAGAAAAGGAACAAATTAAAAACCCCCAGTCAAACACTAAACTTGAAATTCTAAAAATAAGAGGAGAGATCAATAAAATTGAAAATAAAAAAAAACTATTGAATTAATTAATAAAACTAAGAGTTGATTCTATGAAAAAACCAACAAAATAGACAAACCCTTAATAAATCTGATTAAAAAAAGGAGAGGGGAAAATCAAATTGTTAGTCTTAAAATGAAAAGGGAGAACTCACCACTAATGAAGAGGAAATTAGAGCAATAATTAGGAATTACTTTGCCCAACTTTATGGCAATAAATTCGACAACTTAAATGAAATGGAAGAATACCTTCAAAAATGTAGCTTGCCCAGATTAACAGAGGAAGAAGTAAATATCCTAAACAGTCCCATCTTAGAAAAAGAAATAGAACAAGCTATTACCCAACTCCCTAAGAAAAATCCCTAGACCAGATGGATTTACATGTAATTCTACCATTTAAAGAACAATTAACCCCAATGCTATATAAACTATTTGAAAAATAGGACTGAAGGAGTCCTACCAAACCCCTTTTACAACACAGACATGGTACCGATACCTAAACCAGGTAGGCTGAAAACAGAGAAAGGAAATTATAGACCAATCTCCCTAATGAATATCGATGCTAAAATCTTAAATAAAATATTAGCAAAAGATTACAGAAAATCATCTCTAGGATAATACACTCATGACCAAGTAGGATTTATACCAGGAAATGCAGGGCTGTTCAATATTAGGAAAACTATTAGCATAATTGACTATATCAATAAGCAAACTAACAAAAACCATATGATCATCTCAATAGATGCAGAAAAAGCATTTGATAAAATCCAACATCCATTCCTAATAAAAAAACACTTGAGAGTAAAGGAATAAATGGACTTTTTCTTAAAATAGTCAGGAGCATATATTTAAAACCATCAGAAAGCATCATAAGCAACGGGGGAAAACTGGAATCTTTCCTGGTAAGATCTAGAGTGAAGCAAGGTTGCCCACTGTCACCATTATTATTCAATATTGTATTAGAAACACTAGCCTGGGCAACAAGAGTCAAGAAAGAGATTAAAGGAATCAGAATAGGCAGTGAGGAAACCAAACTATCACTTTTGCAGATGATATGATGGTATACTTAGAGAACCCTAGAGATTCTATTAAAAAGCTATTAGAAATAATCCATAACTTTAGCAAAGTTGCAGGCTATAAAATAAATACCCATAAATCCTCAGCATTTTTATACATCACCAACAAAATCCAATAGCAAGTGATACAAAGAGAAATTCCATTCAGAATAACTGTCGACAGCATAAAATATTTGGGAATCTATCTACTAAAGGAAAGTCAGGAATTATATGAGCAAAATTACAAAAAACTTTCCACACAAATAAAGTCAGACTTAAACAATTGGAAAAATATCAAGTGCTCCTGGATAGGTCGAGCGAATATAATAAAGATGACAATACCCTAAACTAATCTATTTATTTAGTCTATACCAATCAGACTTCCAAGAAAAATTTTAATGATCTAGAAAAATAACAACAAAATTCATATGGAATAATAAAAGGTCAAGAATCTCAAAAGATAATGAAAAAAAATCAAATGAAGGTGGCCTAGCTGACCTGATCTAAAACTGTATTATAAGTAGCAGTCACCAAAACCATTTGTATGCTAAGAAATAGATTAGTTGATCAGTGGAACAGGTTAGGTTCACAAGACAGAATAGTCAACTATAGCAATTTAGTAGTTTGACAAACCCAAAGATCCTCACTTTGGGGATAAGAATTCATTATTTGACAAAACTGCTGGATAACTGGAAATTAATATGGAAAATTAGGCATGGACACACACTTAACACCGTATACCAAGATAAGATCAAATGGGTCCATGCTTTAAAACAAGAGCGAGATTATAAACAAATTGGAGGAACATAGGATAGTTTATCTCCATACTTGTGGAGGAGGAAGAATTTAGACTAAAGACAAACTAGAGACCATTATTGATCACAAAATAGAAAATTTTGATTACATCAAATAAAGCTTCTGACAAACAAAACTAATGTAAAAAGATTAGAAGGAAGCAAACAAACTGGAAAACACCTTCACAGTTAAAGATTCTGATAAAGGCCTCTTTCAAAATATATAGAGAATTGACTCTAATTTATAAGAAACCAAGCCATTCTCCAATTTATAAATGGTCAAATGATATGAACAGACAATTTTCAGACGATGAAATTGAAATTATTACCACTCATATGAAAGAGTGTCCAAACAGCTGTCAGATTGGCTAAGATGACAGGAAAAAATAATTATGATTGTTGGAAGGGATGCGGGAAAACTGGGACACTGATACATTGTTGGTGGAGCTGTGAACGAATCCAACCATTCTGGAGAGCAATCTGGAGTTATTCCCAAAAAATTTATCAAACTGTGCATACCCTTTGATCCAGCAGTGTTTCTACTGGGCTTATACCCCAAGGAGATACTAAAGAAGGGAAAGGGACCAATATGTGCCAAAATATTTGTGGCAGCCCTGTTTGTAGTGGCTAGAAGCTGGAAGCTGAGTGGATGCCCATCAATTGGAGAATGGTTGGGTAAATTGTGGTATATGAATGTTATGGAATATTATTGTTCTGTAAGAAATGACCAGCAGGATGAATACAGAGAGGCTTGGAGAGAATTACACGAACTGATGCTAAATGAAATGAGCAGAACCAAGAGATCATTATATATGTCAACAACAATACTGTATGAAGATGTAATCTGATGGAAGTGGATTTCTTTGAAAAAGAGACCTAATTCAGTTTCAATTGATCAATGATGGACAGAAGCAGCTACACCCAAAGAAAGAACACTGGGAAATGAATGTAAACTGTTTGCATTTTTGTTTTTCTTCCTGGATTATTTTTACCTTCTGAATCCAATTCTCCCTTTGCAACAAGAAAACTCTTTGGATCTGCACACATACATTGTATCTAGGGTATACCAGGACATATTCAACATATATAGGACTGCTTGCCATCTAGGGGAAGCGGTGGATGGTGGAGGGAAAAATCGGAACAGAAGTGAGTGCAAGGGATAATGTTGTAAAAAATTACCCTGGCATGGATTCTGTCAATAAAAAGTTACTATAATAATAAAAAAAAATAAAAAATATATATAATATATGTATATATATCCATACAGTTATTTTGCTGCACAAGAAGAATCAGACTTTGAAATAATGTACAATTAATTTGTGAGGGAAATAAAAAATGCAGGCAGACAAAAATATAGGGATTGGGAATGCTATGTAGTGGTTCACTCTCATTTCCTAGAGTTATTTCACAGGATGTAGCTGGTTCTATTCATTACTGCTCTATTGGAACTGATTTGGTTCATCTCAATGTTGAAGAGAGCCATGTCCATCAGAACTGATGATCATATAGTATTGTTATCAAAGTATATAGTGATCTCCTGGTTCTGCTCATTTCACTCAGCATCAGTTCATGTAAGTCTCTTCTGGCCTTTCTGAAATCATCCTGCTGGTCATTTCTTACAGAACAACAATATTCCATAATATTCATATACCACAATTTATTCAGCCATTTTCATTTAATGGGCATTCACTAAGTTTCCAGTTTCTAGCCACTACAAAGAGGGCTGCCATAAACCTTCTTGCCAATACAGGTCCCTTTCCCTTTAAAAATCTCTTTGGGATATAAACCCAATAGTAACACTGCTGGAGCAAAGGATATGCATAGTTTGATAACTTTTTTGAGCATAGTTCCAAATTGCTCTCCAGAATGGCTGAATCTGTTCACAACTCTATGAATGAACGATGTGTTAGTGTCCCAGTTTTCCCACACCTACTGTCACATTTATCATTACCTTTTCCTATTATCTTAGCCAATCTGAAAGGTATATAGGGTACTTCAATGTTGTCTTAATTTACATTTTTCTGATCAATAGGTATTTAGAACACCTTTCCATATGACTAGAAATGTTTTCAATTTGTTCATCTGAAAACTATCTATTCATATCTTTTAACCATTTATCAACTGTAGAACAAGCCTTTTATTCTTAAAAGGCATTTTTTTTATTTGTAAGCCTTAAAATATATCAGTCACCATAATGCTGAGGAGGATAAACAGAAGCATGCTATAGTAAAAAGAGATGCCCCTGGGAATAAAGAAATCTGAATTTTTTATTATTCCTTATTTGTAAAACTGGGGGTGAACCCAATTATTTAATTAATAGATCTTTAATATGCTGATTCATATTAAAGTTGTGTTTTCTTATGATCTTAAAGTTTTTTTTATTTCACATTATGTTTTTGAAATGAATTTTTAGTGACAGCAAGAAAATTAGGATAAGCTAGAGATCCAAAAAAACATGAAAGGAGATGGGAAGAAAGCTGATAAATTTATATCATGCTTCAAGGCCATACTGACCCGAGAATGCCCTTGGGAAGAAGAAACTGCAAAGAAAATACAGAAATCATTGGCTCAGTAAATGCATGGGGAAGAGGTCAAAGAAGCTTCTGCTAGTTGCTGAAAAAAGCAATGCATTCAGCAAAATTTATATTATTATGCACTCAGGCTAAAATGAACACCTGTTAGTAATTAGCAAAAGCTAATCATTAGGGTACAGCCAATTAGAAGTTAAATGTAGAGCACTATGGCATATGTCATATCACAAAATCTCTGAGGTAGAAAAGACCTCAGAGGTCATTTAGTTACCTGTATATAAACAGAAATACCCTCTATAATATGCCTAAAGGGGCTTTTCAGTCTCTTGTCAAAGATCTCCACTCAATCCTGAGGTAACTCAATCTACTTATGGAAGACCTTAATTGTTTGGGTTGTGGAGTTTTTGTTAGTTTGTTGTTACATAAATTTATTCCTCTTCAAAGTTTTCTCACTACTCTTAGTATTACCCTTCAGGGTCAAGCAGAGAAAGAATAAAAACTCTTTCACCTGACAATCATTTTAATTTCTGAAGACAGGTATGAAGACCTCTCTATGTCTAGCTGTGAAATCTGCTCTAGATCTTCTAAAGAATAAATATTTCCTATTCCTTAAACTCATTTTCCTTTGTCACATTTTCATCTCTATACTGTACTAGTTATTCTGCTATAAACATTTTGCAGTCTGTCAGCATTCTTCCTAAAATGTGGTGTCCAATACTAAAAGTAATACTTCACGCATGATCCTACTAGGATCCAGGAAAAAAAAGTGGCATTATCCTTTCCCTTTTTTGGATGTAAAACTTCTCTCAAATGGAAGATTTTAAATAAACCAATGGCAAAGATTTAATTTCCTGATGATGGGGAAAATATTTCTTAAAGGGATAAAGAAATAATGTCTCATTATTTACATGCTATATAACCTAATCTCTTATTCTAGCAGTAAACAATGGATACTTTTGTTTCTGGGGAAAGAAAGCAGATTCCCAATGAACACAATTTTTAAAAAGAAAAAGAAAGAAAGAGAATAAAACCTATATTTTGTAATTGGTAAGAGGTATAATACCTCTAAATTAGATGTGGATATTACTCAAGGAAACTTTAGGCTTTGTTTAGGGGCTGTTTACTGGGACTCCTAAAGTCTGGTTTTCTCAGATTTAAGTAATTTTGTTTCTTTCTTTTTCCTGTGTCAAGATTTAGGACACTAGTTTCTAAGTTAAAAAAATCTCAGGAAATATATACATGACAATAAGCTAAAATGAATACATGACTTGAATATTAATCATCATTAAAAATAACTAATTTAGATACCATTCATCAATATATCTCTTGGAGGAATAATTAACTAAACAAACAAACAAACAGATAAATATTTTCCAGGAACAAAATATAGCAAAATAAGATTTAAAAAGGTGATTATGAAAGAATAAATGTATAATGTTGATTTTACAAAATCAAAATATGAAAAAAAGTAATATGTGAATAGAAACAGGTAACAAGGGAAACAATTTTGCATCAAAAATTCAGCTAAATATCTGATAGGCAATAAATGTAAAAAAAAAATTGCAAAATTAAGGATAAAAGTTATTTCCCATTAGAAAAATTTTCAAAAGAATTGAATAATCTACCAAATAATCCTATTAACAGCCATATGCATGATTGTTTCAAATCATTAATAATAAGAAAGCACAAATCAATGCACTCTGAAATTTCATCTATTACACAGAAAAATGTAAAAGACAACAAAAGACTAGAATATTTATTATTGGAGGAGTTGTGGAAAGATAGGTATGTGATTGCACTGTGATAAAGTGGTGAATTGGTCTAATCAATCTGAAAAACAATTTGATTTTTTTCCAAAATTTATTAAAATTTTCATGTTTGACCCTGCCATCCTATTGCCAGATCTATACTCCAAGAACATAAATAATAACAAATGATCTAAATTCAAAAATTCTAATAGCTGTGCTTTTTGTAATAGAAAAAGGAGTGAAAACACACCAGACAACTCATCAATTTGGGAATAGTTAAATATGTTTTCATGCATGAATGAAATAGCTTCTTGTTTTCTGTAAAAACTATAAAAATACTAAAGATAAAGAAGCATCAAAATAATTAACCAAAACAAAGACAAAGTGAAGTAAACAGAAGCAAGAATATATATATATATATATATATATATATATATATATATATATATATATATGGATATATACACATACATACATACACATAAACTGATTGCTACCATATAAAAAGAAATATTCATAAAACCATGGGAATGAAACATGACAAAATTATGAAAAACCTTGACTTCAATTGGAAAGATGGAACCTTCTTTTCTTCTTTGAAGACATATGGATTTATTGGTGTAGCAGGATGATTTCAGAGGAACTTTGAGAGATCTTCATACTAAATGAAATGAACAGAACCAGGAGATCATTGTACACAGCAACAACAAGACTATACAACTATCAATTTTGATGGATGTGGCTCTCTTCAACAATGTGATAATTCTAACTAATTCCAATTGTTCAGTGATGAAGAGAGCAATCTACACCCAGTTAGAGGACTGTGGGAACTAAATGTGGAATATAACATAGCATTCTCACTCTCTCTGTTGTTATTTACTTGCATTGTTTTCTTTCTCAGTTTTTCCTTTTCTTCTTTCTTGATCTGATTTTTCTTGGGCAACAAGTCAACTGTATAAATATGAATACATATATTGGATTTAACATGTATTTCACATTTAACATGTATTGGACTACCTGCCAGGTAGGGGAGGGAGTGGGCGGAAGGAGGGGAAAATTTGGAACAAAAGGTTTTGCAAGGGCAATGCTGGAAAAATTAACCATGCATATGCTTTGTAAATGAAAACTTTAATTAAAAAAAAAAAAGAAAAACGGCATTTGGGAGAAAGATACTTGAGAAAATGGTATAATAATTTTTACTCTTATGTGTATCTGAACTATTTACATCTCTGTCTAAGTAACCAAGACCCAGGATTAATCATTTACATCTTAGTAAAAAAAAAAGCTATAGGGAAATCAAAGAGTGTATTTTGTATCACGTCTATAAGCATGGAAGGTATATATATATATATATATATATATATTTATCTCCCTGATCAATAAACCTTAAAGAGTTCTTTCCCCTGGTCCCTGCATTTCATGAACTTCATTTCATTACAGGGAACTATACTCCAACTCATAATATCATAGGTGATATATTCTTTAATGGAATTCAATATTTAAAAAAATGACAGAAATCAGCTAGTCTACCAGTAATTTCTGGATATATGACTTCAAATAGATGAACATATAAATTTTCACCATTTTATTTCTTATATAACTCATATTAAATCTCTTTCACTTTAATAATTATTTGGCTAAGATCAATAATTATCCCAAAGATAATTCTTTAATAAAAAAAAAACTTTCTCCATCTTTGTACTTTTGTGATCTTTAAACTAATTTTCAAGTTGTGAAATAAATGTATATTAATGTATATATATAATATCCATGTGTGTATGTGTGTGTGTGTATGTGTGTGTGTGTGTGTGTATATATATATATATATATATATATATATATATATATAAATTATATGTGTGTATGATAGATAAACACAAATTGTAGAAATGGTTCAAGACTAAGCCTTGTTTGAAAAAAATCAACAAATGTATAAGGATGCTAGGAATCTAAGCAAGCAAGTCAGTGTATATTTGAATTATCTCATTAATAATCAAAATGGGGAAGAGAAGAGAAAGTAGTTAGTATGGGAGAGAAAGATAAATGAGGGAGTCAAGAGATTCAAGGTCATAGTGCAGATAAAGATGAAGATTTTTAAGAGAAGGCAGAGAGTTGAAAAACTAATAGATTGTGGCTAGATAAACCAAAAATAGTTCACTATTATTTTGATAATACTTATTAATTTGGGTTCTGGAATTTTCTTCTTAATTAAGGCCAATTCCTGTAAAAATCGGTTTCTGAAGCATATGACTGATTGATTAGATTGTTCTAGCCCTCAAGATACATTTTCTTGAATCGTTTTGACCTTGGGCTGGGCATAACAAGGTTTTACTTACCTACTAAATAGTTTAGATGGAGATGGATTCTCCTGGATTGCTGGCAGTGACAGACAGAATCTCAGGATGAACAATGGCTACAGCAGGAGAATATGAAGACTTCTACCTCACCTTTTAATTCAATGTCCATCAATCAGGATTGATTTTCACTACTCAGGGGCATTTCCTTATACAAAGGTTTTTAAAAGCATTCTATGTCTCCTTTGGAGGGTTTTGTTCTTTGAGAAGAGTTATTCATCTTTCAATTCAATGATTTCTGGCTCATCCAAATTAATAATCTGATTACTAATTATCCAGAAAGTCTGACTCTTGAGGCTTTTTATTAGTCACAGTGGGTGATGGGAAGATCAAGTATGCACTTTTATGAGTGTTTGAAGTGGGAGGAGGAATAGGGCATTGGAAATGAGTAGTTTGAGGACATGAATAGTTACAATTTTTAAGGTAGAGTTAATATGCATGTTAAAAGTTCATTAACATAATACACACATGTGTGTTTGTGTATAAATTCCTGTTCCTTGCCTTAAACACTGCTGCCATCAGGTCATAATCACTGTGTTACTCCTATTTGTCCCACCATACACTGACCATGCTTTATATAATAATCCATAAAGCCACTGTAAAAATAGTTATACCTCTATAAAATTATAGGGCAGGTAGAAGGCACAGTGGATAGAGTTCAGGGCTAAAATCAGAAATAGTTATATTTCTGAGTTCAAATGTGGGTTCAAACACTTACTGGCAGTATGACCCTGGGCAAGTAACCTAATTCAGTTTGCCTCAGTTACTTATCTAAAATAAACTAGAGAATAACATGGCAAACTATGTCAGTTTCTTTGACAAGAAAACACCAAATAGTGTCACAAAGAGTCAGGCACAACTAAAGCAACTTAATAACATAAAAAACAACCAAAATATGGTGTATCTTTTTGAAAAGATAATTCGAATCCAGCCTCAGATATTTACTAGTTCTGTAACCCAGGGACAATCCTTCAAATTTTGTCTTTACTTCAGTTCCCTCCTCTGAAAAAAGTAAGAATAATGATAGTGACTTCTACATAAAGTTGTAAGGAACAAGAAATAAAATATCTTTTTCCTTAAAATTAAAGCATTATTTCAATGCTAAATATTATTGTTGTTGTTTTGCAAATACACACAAATAATATTTTTTCAACATCTAACAAAGTATCACCTTGTTTATACTCAGAACTGAATAAAATTTGTTTGATTTTTGTATTTTTTATTTTCCTTATTCACAAATAATAATTATGTACTTGCCATAAAGAAAAGCAAAATAGTATTAGAGTGGAGAGAAAATCAGACCAAGCATCATGACTTCAAGTATAAAATCTGACACAAAGCAGATTTTAACCTTGAGCACATCAGTTCATCTTTCCAGATGTCTCTTTTTTCCCTCACACTTTTAAATTGAGATTTGGAATAGATCTATTAAATTACTTCCAACTCCAACTATCTATGATAAGTTATGTAAGAAAGAAGTAACTATGGAGTTATTCATCTGACATTTCAAAAGGATTACTCATCTAAATGAAAACTGAACCAAACTCTATCTGGTCAAAATGATGCACCTAAAAAGATAGCAGGAAAACCAGTCAATCAGCTTTACAAAATTTTTTTAAAAATCCACCTGTCCTTTCTTATCTGATAAATTGATATGAGAGTCTCTGATGTCTAATTTCACATGAACAAATTTACTGATATATTGTTCAAGGGGAAAAGAAAGAAAGAAAAAGTTAAGTCCCTAATGTATAAATGGCAGTAAAGTGATACATGATCCAGTTTTCAGGATTTCAGAATTTTCATTGTTGGTAAGTTACATATATTTGTATAAAATTCATCATTGATTATCAAAGAAAACTATATTTGTATTTTCCTTGTATATTGTTTTCCTATTTTTTTCAAGATGTAAAGCATATTCAGGCATAACTGAGTTTTTCAGTAACTGAGAAGATAAGCATTATGTTCTTGATTTCTTTTCCAAGAAAAGAAATATAAACTCTTTCAGCTAAAAGGGATATTTAAAGATAATATATAGAACAACCCCCTTATTTTATAGATGAGGAATTTAAATGTAAAGAAGTGAAGTGACTTTCTAGAAAAACAAAAACAAAAACAAAAACAAAACATTGGACACCAAGTGTCCTAATTTCAAGTTAATTGCTTTCACACTGTATCACAATGCTGTTGGAATACAGTTAGAATCTAAAATTCTAATATATTCAAAAGAGGAAGCATAATATGGTGGGTAGAGAGGGAGATGCCCTCATTCATATATACTAGCTTTGTGACCATGGGCAAGGCTTTGAAATTTTCAGTATTTTAAGTATCTAGATAGGACTAAATTATAAATGATATGCTGATCTGCACAGGTATAAAGAGTTTCTTTCTTAGGAATTTTCTCCACTAATAAAATTGCAAGGTCAGGCCCACAATAAAATCAAGTCCTGTTAGTTGGAAGAAAATTTCTTCTCCATCAAGAATGTCACTTTTATATTTTTGGTACAACAATCCAATTTTTTTAGGTCTTTTACTAAAACTAGTACCTTCCCTTTACTCTAACTCTTACATGTAACTATTGTCAAAGCAATAAAGAAGCATTTTTTAAAATGCTCATATTTCTTTAGTTCAAACAACAATAACGATAAATAAAGCAATTTGATATGGGAAAAGAAGGTTAAAGTCCTTATTAGGATATTTAACTTTATTGCACTGAAAGTTAACATTGGCATTGCTAAAATGAATTTAAGTCTAAGAAAACACCACAACATTAATATGGCAGAAATATTTCTCATACAAGGTACATAATTCATTACTAGTACATAATGACATAGTACATTAATGTTTCCTTAGACCACATGTCTAGTAGGTAAGGGCAAGAAGCATCATTTTCAAAGTGGTGGATAAGGTGAAGAATTAGGTTCCAGATTCAGAACATGAGTCATAGAGAAGGGAAACAACTTGGCATAATTATTCAAGCTTGATCTGAGATTCTTCTTACTTAAGCAAACCAAATATCTAATTAGAAATTTGGCCATGATGATCTGTTAAATTATTTTTCCGGGTGTTCCATTAATGTCTTCATATGTCAATAGAATATGAAGAAAACTCTAGCATTTCAAGTCAAACCTCTGTGATAGATATAAAAGTTCATAGATTGCATTTATATAGGATTGACAGGCATAGATGGATTCAAAATGTCTTTAGTGAAAATAATGCATCAATAATACAGCAAATATCCAATAAGAAAATATTTACTAAAACATTTATCTTAGTACCTGTTACAAATTTAGCACCATGTTAACATTAGATAATATTTTAGACAAATATATTGAAATTGGGGGGCATTTTCTTCTTGAATGACAGAAAGAAAAAAAATAAAGCAAGCAAGCAAGGAAGGAAGGAAGGAAGGAAGGGAGGGGAAATGAAAGAAAGAAAATTTTAAAGTTAAAAAAACTAGAGAAGAGAAGAAAATTCATGAAGTAAATAATCTTTCCCAATGAAATTAAGATATCAGCAGAAAGGTGAAAAATATTCCCTGTTCTCTTTCAAGAGGAAATTCGATGAATTCTCAAGGAAAATTTGCTGCAAATCAGTATCATTTCATGTGGCTTTTCTACATGTGTACTATCTCTGAAAGCATTTCTTTTCTAATCAGTTCTTTTCCCTGAATAGTGTCTAGAAATGTATGCTTCCTCTAAGAATTCTAAGAAAAGTCTTTTTTTCCTTGGGTCACATCACAAATTTTACCCCAGATATAGCATTCAAGGTTGAATACACACACACACACACACACACACACACACACACACACAAACATGGAAGTCAAGCTTGATTATATGTATTTACACATATACACACATAATAAATCAACAAGTCACATCAACAAGCATTCATTGTTTACTATGTGCTAGACAATGCCCTAAGTCGTGGGAATACAAAAAAAAAAAAAAAAAAAAGACAAAAACATCATCGATGCTAAGGAGTTCATGATTTAATTGTGGGAAGATAATATGCAAACAAATATGTACAAAATATAAGGGAATAGAAGGAGAAAGACACACAGAGACAAACAGAGACATATAAATATCCATCTGAATATTTCTAGGTCTTCTGAGTATTTTTAAGAAAAAGTTGTTTTTAGGAAAAGATAAGAACCAGTTCTCTAGGATAAAAAAAAAGCTTGCATCTGAAAGGATAATATAAATATATAAATAGACTACAAAATATAATTTCCTTATTTGTTTCACTAACAAATAAGTTAGCATCTCTAGAACTTTATTGAAATCTATCTTTGCATAAAATTATTCTTTTATTCCATTAGTATTTTTAAAATACACCTTTATATGAAGTCATAAATGACCCAGTCTAGGTAATCTATATATAAGGGGATTGAGCAAAGTTGCAGAAGTTGGTCTTTTGTAAAATTAAAAAAAAAGAAATTAAGATATATAAATTTTTCTGAATTGTAAAGATTTTTAAACTCTGGATCCTTCCAATATTTTCTAATTATATTTTGTTTGTACACAGGTACCCAATATTCATTGACTTCAAATTCATTAGTATTCCTTACACAAAACAAAGAACCTCTGGATTTGATGCATTTTCATTGGTTACTACTTCAGAGTTGGGAATGTTTCAACCTTCTATTTTCCCTTGCTTCCTTTGTATCAGGGAAAAAAATCCTGGATTTTAAATTTGATTCTTGAGGCAATAGACAGTCACTGGAATTTATTGAAAAGGGATAGCATGCAATACTTATGCATTAGGAAGTTCATTTTGATAGCAGAGTGAAAGACAGACTAAATGTAGAAAGAATTGAGCAGGGAGGCCAAGCAGAAAGCTAATACAATAATTTAAGCTTGAAGTGATGAGGACCTTGTACTAGAGTATCAGAAAAGAGAAGAAAATAGATATCTCTAAGATAGACCAGAATGTATCTGAAAAAATATGAATAAATACATGCATTTGTATATTTTTCTATTTATGTATGCCCATGTATAATGCATGTATGTGATTTTTGCACATGCATACAAATATATGCATAGTATGTTATATATACAGTATTAAATGCATATATATAGAAACTATCATTTAAATAGTGCTTTAAAGTTTCCTTGTCTAATTTTATTTTCAGAATAGCCTTAATAGGTAGTTACTATTATTATCTTCATTATACAGATGAAGAAACTAGGGCAGGAAGATGTTTAATGATGTCAAATTTAAAAGAAAAAAATATTTTCCTGACTGACTCCCAATTCAGTAGTGCTCTATACAATATTACACTTAGCTCTGCATATGTACATACACCGACATACATATATACATATATATATATAATTTTTCTGTATATATATATATATGCATATATGTGTTCATTTTGTGCATATCCTTCATAATCTTTAACTTAGTGAATCAATTTTTCCTCTGTGCCTCATAGGAATCAGTCTTTATCATCATCTGTCAAAAAAGTACTTTTATTTCTTCTCTTTTTGATTCACATCATTTATCAATTTTCTTGTAGTAAAATGAGGTTTAATATGACAAATGGGAATTAAATAATAGTTTCTCTATTCATGTAGTTACCCATTTATATACCATAGGAGACCAGATAAATTATTATAGTGCTCCCAGGTAGAAGATGAATTCTTGTAGTTCTGAAACTATTTAATTTTTGGGACCGTATCCCAAGGGCTTAGCACAATGTAATATAACAGGTTCTCTTAAATGTTTGTTGAATTTATTTGAAACTCCAGGTTAAAAATATAACTACTTTAAAAACCAATTAAAGATCTGTTTAACATTCATAATCCTTTGTAATCTGGCCCCTTCCTGTTTTTCCAATCTACAATTTACTTAACCACTTTGTATCTACCTTTACTTTAGCATCCAGTTGCATTATTCAACACATCTTCCAGCTCCTTGCATTTTGACTGGCTGTTTCTCCTGCATGAAATTTTCTTTTTCCTCATTTCCCTGTATCCTGACTTTCCTGACTTTCCTTTAGACTCACCTTTGTCAAAAAGTTTTCCTGATTTTCCTTTATTTTAGTGCTTTCCTTGTCTTTATTGTCTCCAATATACCCTATATATTTCTTGTCTGTCTGTTGTTTACCTGTGGCTAGCATTTATCCCCCTTAGATGTTAGATTCCTGAAGAAGAACTCTTTTGGCATTTTTTGTAACCCCAACATTCAGCATAGTACTTTGCATACAATAGATATTAAGAATAAATTATTGTTGTCTGATAATGGATATTCAGTTTTTTGAAATTTATAAATTTAGTTGTTAGAATAAGCTTTCTTTGAGCTAATGCTTTTTTGCTATTATAACACTTACTTTATGTCTATTTCTGTTTTCCTATCCTGTTATTTCTGTTTTACAAGTTTTAAGGACATAACACCATTTAATAAAGTGTCCATTTGTATCTCTTTCTTCATGGATCAGTTTACTGTGCCTATCGCATATTACTGATCAAGTCACATCCAAGGAACCATGTTCCACGAGAACTCGGCTGAACCACAGAAAACATACCCATGGCTTCATTCATGTCTTGCTGTGGCTCCCACTAAAATTTGGAAGCATGACTTATTTAATGGTCTATGACTGCATGACTATAATATTTTATTCAAATATTGACAAATCAGAAAATTTGAAAAAATTTCCATCTATATATTTCTGTGTTTTCTGAGTTTTTCTTAGAAAAAATTAATTTTAGAAAAAAAGAAACAATTCTCTAAGATAAAAAAAAATCTTGCTTCTGAAAGGATAATATAAATAGAATACAAAATATAGTTTCCTTATTTTTTTCAGCAACAAGTTACCATCTCTAGAACTTTATTGGAATCTATTTTTGCATAAAGCCATTCTTTTATCCCATTACTCTTTTACATGTACCTTTAAAAGAAGAGGCATAGATGACCCAATATAGGGAATCTGAGCATAAGTGGATTGAGCAATGTTCCTGAATTTGGTCCATTACAAAATAAAAGAAAAATTAAAATATCTGTAACGAAGTAGAAAGTCTTACTTGAAAATGCTTTTGAGAAATGTGTCAATAATAAGGAAGTCCACGAACAGTGCTCTTTCTAAAACAACCAAGTTGCTAAAAGCCTAGATATTTTTAAGGAGGAAAAAATGACTGCCTAGGATTAGGTTGGAGGATTATTCTGCTGGAGAGTTGGAGAACTCTCAGGAGATATTTAATGGAACAAGATAACTAGTCAGAGTGAAATGAATAATTTTCTTTAAATCTAGGTTTGAAACTTTTATTCTTCACTTACAAAGTCTCCTTTAAATATGGATACTTTTAAAAGAAATTCATATACATATACATATATATATGATGTAAGCCTAATTTTAAGTTTTTAAGTATTGGAATTTATTTTTTGATTATACTATATTTAAATGCAATTAGAATACCAAACTGGATTTCATTTTCTAAAAATGCAGAGACAAGTCATGAATGATGCACTGCATAAACAATGACAGGCAAGAAGGTTACCAACATTATTTTCCAGTAATCTTTTCTCATTTGATCTGTGACATATATATATGATTTGAAAGAATAGAGTGTTTCAAATTAAAGCTTTTTCTGAGTATATACCTAAGTCCAAAAAACACCTGTTTTTGCTACTGTCTGAAAAGTCATGATTCTAAATGCTTTCTCATATATATTATCCCAATGGGAAAAAATACAAGGTTATTCACTGCATCCTGGATCATTGCCAGTCATCTTGACTCTTATCTTCTACCTGAATTCTGATGAATCTGGAGGAGAGAGCAAGGCTGATAACTTTGTGTAGCTCCAGGCTTCACTTAAATTCAACTCACTCACAAATTGAGAAATCATCCTCATGATGTAATTGGTTTTATTTTAGAATGAACAAACAGCAACAACATATTATATCACTAAGATTATAATGAAGTTCTTCTTATCATATGGAAGTAACATTATTGTATGGAAAGATTCAGAACACTTAACACAAAGCATAAGGTTAAGGAAGTTCTACAATGTGAATGGTGTGCTTGGGTTGGGTTCCCTTAATTTTGGGTTTTTGAAGTTGGTACTTGAAATTTTCATTGTTTTATGGATGAGAACCATTTCTAAATCATAGCACATAAAAGTGTTTTTTTTTTCTTTGTTAGCTGAAGGAAACTTTTAGTTCTATAAAGGCAATTCATCAACAAGGATTTCAGTGTGTATTATGTTTTTTACACTTTCCTGGAGATGGCTTCACAAAAATTAAAAGAGTATATTTAAATAGAAATATATTTAAACTGACATTTAAATATTACTGCCTCATAAAACTTGAGTTCATTTTCCTCATTTTAAGCTGTTTTGTCATCAATATTTTTGTGCCTCCCTTTCCAAGTTGTTTTTTTTTAATTAAAGCTTATTATTTACAAAGCATATGCATGGGTAATTTTTCCAACACAGACCCTTGAATAATCTTTTGTTCCAAATTTCCCCTCCTTCTCTCCCAAACAAGTTGTTGATTTTTAAAAAAAGTTTTCTTGTATCACTCTCATTCCTCTTCACAATATTTTCTCTATCTTTTTTTTTACTTGTTTTTTTTTAAAAAAAAACTTTTTTGAACTTCTCCATGGCCTATATCTAACACACATTTTTCTTTGAGACGTTAAATACAGCAATTTGGATTGTTGTTTTCTTTTAATTTTGTGTTTTGACTCCCATAACCATAATAACATTCTATAGTCAGGGCATTCTTTCTATTGTTTGCTCAATATTCTAGCCTATTTCTTGACATTTGACTCTCTGCTAAAGTGGAATTCTGCTTTCAGAGGGGAGAGAACACTTTAAAATGCCAGGGTTTTTGTGCATCTGTTTTCATACCTAATTCTGGGCATCTTTAAGTTGTCAGTTCTTAAAGGTAGTATCATCTAGGAAGTAATGTATTTTACTGCTTTCCAGGATTGTGCTCTAGTCTGTGAGCAACCATAAGCACTCAGCTACACTGTGACTATGACCAGGGTTTCTGCCACAAAATGGTCTATAGACTGAACGTCAAGCAACTGCCACTGTCATCAATGGTTAATTTACTCCCAAGGACTACTGGGGCCTGGTCTGGGTTGATCTGTATTCCACTCTCATCAGTTTGTAACATATCTTACTTGCTAACCTTCTAAATTATCTTAGGGTGAAAAATTGTTTCACCTTATTCTTTTGTGTGTTCTGATGCTGTAATTTTTAAAAAATTGTTACTTAAGATGATATGATATATTTAGAGAATTCTAAAAATTCATTCAAAACAAACTCAAAACCATTAACAACTTTAGCAAAGTTGCAGGACATAGAGGGCAGAGCCAAGATGACAGAGAAGGCACATGCAACTTTCTAAGTTCTTCTCATACCCTCATTACCAATTTTTAAAATGAGCCTCAGAAATAGCACTTGACTACTACAGTTCATGAAGATTGGAAGTACAACAACTCATCAGCCGAAGATAATCTGGAAGATCACCATAAAAGATTTGTCCTGAGTAGTAAGAACAGACCAGCACAGGCAGGGATAGACCTGAGAGGCTAGCATTTGGAGCGAATGGGAGCTAGGGCAGCCTGCATGGTTGGAAGCTTTACAGAGAGCTTTCTGCCATAGCCTGGCTGCTTTCCTTTGATTGTGAAGTAGTGGACCATCAGAGAAATTAGAGCCTAGGGTAGAGGGTTCTCTGAAGTATGCCAGAGCCTAACAGGACCTGGCTGTGCCCATCTAAGATGGTAAGTGACTCAGCACAGACCATAACATAGCTCCGCAGAAGCATTCTGCAGGAGGGGCTTTCAAATCTGCATGGCAGGGGGCACAGCCCAGGGCAGCCTCTAATCTGCACTGTGAAGGGCCCTTCCTGAGGCAGTGGAATTTCCTCAGCCCCAGTGAAATAGTGAAATAGAAAAAAAAAATTCCATAGAGCAAAACAACTCATTTAAAAACTCAATTGGACATATACAGAAAGAAGTAAAAAAAGCTAATGAAGAATATAACTTGTTAAAAATCAGACCTGAACAAATAGAAATGAATGATTCATTGAGACACCAAGAATCAGTCAAGCAAAACCAAAAAAATGAAAAAAATTAGAAAAAAAATTTAAATATCTACTTGGAAAAACAACAGACATGGAAAATAGATCTAGAAGACACAATCTGAGGATCATGGGACTTTATGGAAGGAATTTATGACCAAAGAGGAAATAGAGATCATTATTGATCACAAAATAGAAAATTTTGATTATATCAAATTGAAAAGTTTTTGTACAAACAAAACTAATGCAGAAAAGATTAGAAGGGAAGCAATAAACTACGAAAATATTTTTACAGTCAAAGGTTCTGATAAAGTCCTTTTTTGTGCAATTCACTAATATGTGATTATTATATTAGAATACTATTATTATTAGATTAATCTATATTAGGTTACTCTGCCTGTATAAGATGTTGGCAAACTTAAATATAAGTTTCTCTGAGTCATCATCTTTCTTTAATTTCCTGAAACATATATAATAATTATGAAACAAAAACAAAGCAAACCAGTGAGCTTCAATTCAGGAAGACTTCTGGCTTTCTAAATTCATTGTGTCATATTGTTCACTTCATATTCATTTTCATCAGTATTTTAAATTGTTAAGTCAATCTATAGTTTTATAAAAATGCTCTAAATTACTATTGATTAGAGAAATGTGAATTAAACAATTCTGAGGTATCACCTCATACCTCTAAGACTGGCTAAAATGACAGGAAAAATAAATGATAAATGTTGGACAGGATATGGGAAAACTGGGACATTAATACATTATTGGTAGAATTGTGAAATGGTCCAACCATTCTGGAGAGCAAACTGGAACTATGTCCCAAGAATTATCAAACTGTGCATACCCTTTGACCCAGCAGTGCCATTACCAAAGAAGTCATAAAAGAGGGGAAAAAAACCTACATACACCATAAGGTTTGTAGCACCTCTTTTTTTAGTGGCAAAGAATTGGAAAATGAGTAAATGCCCATAAACTGGGGAATGGCTTGATATATTAGGGCATACAAAGTAATTGAATATTATTATCCTATAAAAATAATGAATAAACTGATTTTTAAAGGTCTGGAAAGACTTATATGAACTGATGCTGAGTGACACGAAAAGAAACAGGAAAACATTGTATATAGAAACAGCAAGTTTGTGTGATGATCAACTATAGTAGATTTGTTTTTTCTCAATAATTCAGTGATCCAAGGAAATCCCAATAAACTGAATGGAAAATGCCATTTGCATCTAGAAAGAGAACTGGAGAGACTGAATGCAAATCAATGCATGCTGTGTTCACTTTTTTTTTTTTCCTCTTATGGTTTTTCCTTTTATTTTGATTCTTTCTCCCCAACATGAGTCATGAGGAAATATTTAAGGGAAAAAAAAATAAAATGAATGTACATGAAAACAAAAAAAATGCTTTTTTTCACATGGAAATAGGTAAAATAAAAATTATTAAAAATAATTTGTAAATGAGAAGACTGGGCAAGATAATCTCCAAGTTCTTTTCTGTATCTTAAAATGTTCATAGTAATTTGTATTTTTTTAATCACCATTCTCATAAAGAGTTAGGCTTAACATGTTCACATTATTTTTGATTATTGTCCTTCCTTCTTGCTAGAATATAATGCATAACTCAGTCTCATTGATTCTTTCTTGATAAAGTCCCATATGGGGGGGCAGAGCCAAGATGGCAGAGAAGACACACACGACTTTCTAAGCTATTCTCTTACCCTCTTTATCAATTTTTCCCTCAAAAATAGTCTTATGCCAATTCGTAAAGATAAAAGAACAACTCACGGGCCAAGAAAACCATCTCGCCAAAAAAGTTGGTTCCGGGCCAGGGGGATCAGCACAGACTGGGAGAGTTGGTTCCCGAGGAGGTCTCAAACAGAAAGTGAAAGCACAGATTCAACAAGCTCGCAGCCCCAACCCGAGAGGGGCTTTTCCTTGGGGTTGGATCCTCCAGGAGGACGAGCCTGGGTTATCCAATCTGCCAGGGGGAGCCGGTTGGGGCCAAGAGCTTTTCCCAGGGCCGTTTGCATTGGGCGAGACACTGGGCAGAGTTCAGGGCGGTCCGGTCTGGCGGTCGTGGTCCGGTCGCAGTCTTCCGCTGTGGTCCGCGGTCCGGTCGCAGCAGCCGTTATCCAGTCCCAAGAGGCCCGGCCTGGGGCAGTGACACTTTCATTTTAGTCTCTAGCTGAGGGCAATCACTAACCCCCCAGCCCTACTAAGAGTTTTTAATTTAAAGGGTTGAATCCACTTCCTGTTGGGGGAAGGGAAACCTCCCAAACACCCATACCTCGGAGCCGAAAATCGGGTTTAATCTTTCCCTGCTCTTGGGAAGCTAGTAACCCCCTTGCCTGGAGACCACCCTAAAGGCTTTAAAAATGAATAAAAAAAGATGAAAAGAATGATACAGCCTATGCAGAAAAAAGAGTAGGTCAGCAAACCTGAAGATAACTCAAACACAAAAAATGCATCAGACTGTCCTCCTTTACATGATGCCCTCTAAAAGACCATTAAAAGTCTAAAAGAGGAAGATAAATGGGGAAAGGAAAGAGAAGCCTTAAAAACCAATTTCCTAAATCAATTGGAAAAAGTAAAAAATCCAGGAAAGAAGAATTGGGTTGAAAAAATAAAAACAATGAAAGAGGTTTGGAATTGAAAAAGACAAAGAACTAAAGAAAGTAAGATGCGTGAACTGAAAAGACAAAGAAACGAAGAAAGTAGGATCTTGAATTGGAAAAGAAAATAATTCCTAAAAAAAAAATTGGAAAAAAAAAACCACAGACCAAAACAATACATTTAAAACTCAATTGGACATATACAGAAAGAAGTAAAAAGCTAATGGAAAATAATTCTTTAAAAAATTAGAACTGAACAAATAGAAACAATTTCATTGAGATGCAAGAATCAGTCAACAAAACAAAAATTGACAAACTGGAAAACCATGAATTATCTACTTGCAAAAAACGAAAGACTTAGAAAATAGATCTTGGAGAATAATCTGAGGATTATTGGATTTCCAAAACTAGATGAACAAAAAAGACCGATACTATTTTTACAAGAAATCATCAAAAGCTGCCCAGATGTAATAGAATAGAAGGTAAAATAGGATTGAAAGTTTTGAACACCTTCGAAAGAAACCCCTAAAATAAAACCCCAAGGAATATTGTGGCCAAATTTCCCAGTACTATCAGATTAAGGAAAAAATTTTACAAGAAAAAAACCATTTAAAACGGGGCCCAATAAGGATCACCCAAGATCTGGCTGCCTCTACATTAAAGGAAAGAAGGGCCTGGAATATGATATTCCGAAAAAAGAACTTGGGGTAGCCAAGAATAAATTACCCAGTTAACTGAGCATTTTCTTGGGAAGAAGATAGACATTTAATGAAACAAATGAATTCCATTTTTTCGAAGAAAAACCAGAACTAAAAAAAATTTATCCCAAGCATAGAACTCAAGAGATGCAGAAAATAAAAATAACTTTGAGAATTGTATTTTTGTTGTGGATATACAAAAAGAATACATGTATAATTTGAATATATAAATAAAAAGGAAGTAGATATGGAAAAGGGATGATGGCAGAATATGGGGAAGGAGGGATAAAAAAGGAGACCACATCCCACAAAGAGGCTAAGGAACTATTTATCTGAGGGAATTTAGAGGGAGAACATTGTGGAATTTCTCCCACAGAGTTGGCTCAAAGAAAAATAATTGACATTTGTTTTAGAGAAAATTCTCTTGCCCTTAAAAGGGGAAGAGGAAAAGGGAAAAAAAAAGAGTAATAAGGGAAGGAAGGGGAAAGACTCAAAGGGGGAGGGGGATTATAAAGAGGATAAATATCGTGATACAAGAGGGTAAAAGTTTAAAAGGGGAAAGAGGGTTGGGGAGGCAAAATAAAAAGACAATCTGGGGTTATTAGGATGGTAGGAAAACAGATTTAGTAATTCTAACGAAATGTGAATGGGATGAACTCCCCAAAAGAGGAGGCAGATAGCAGACTGGATCAAAAAGTCAGAACCCACAATATTTGTTTTCAAGAAACACATTTAAAGCAGGGAGATACATAAGAGTGGAAAATGGAGCAAAATCTATTTCTTGGTGAAGTCAAAAAGAGGGTAGCCATCCATCCAGATCAAGCAAAAAGTAAAAATTGATCAAATAAGAGATAAGGAAGGAAACAACATCCTGCAAAGGGGAATAAACAACAACAAATCAATATTAAACATATATGCCCCAAGTAGTATACTCAACTTTCTAAAGGAGAAGTTAAAGAGTTGCAAGAAGAAATAGACAACAAAACTGTAAACGGAGATCCAACCTTGCACCCCTGAATTAGACAACCAAACCACAAAACAAAAAGAAAGAAATTAAAAAGTAAATAGAAATTAGAAAAATTAGGTATGTTGGATCTTGAGAAAATTGAATGGAATAGAAGGAATATCTTTCTTCTGATTCATGGAACCTATTCAAAATTGACCAATATAAGGACAAAAGACCTAAATTAAATGCGAAAGCAGAAATAGTAAATGCTTTTTTAGATCATGATGCAATAAAACTACATTCAACAAAAGTTGGGAAGACCAAAAATAATTGGAAACTAAAAACTCCTTTAAAGAATGATTGGGTGAAGCAAAAATTATAGATACAATTAATTTTCACTCAAGATAATGATAATGGAACTCTTCCAAAATTTGGGGATGCAGCCAATGCGGTAATAAAGGGAATTTTATATCTTTAGAGGCTTTTAAAAACAGAAAATAAAAGATTAATGAACTTAAATTAAAAATAAAAAGAGACCAAATTAAAACCCCAATGAAATATTAAATAAATTTAAAATTAAAAGGAGAAATTAAAAAAGAAAAAAAACTATTGAACTAATTAAAAAACTAAGAGTTGGCATGAAAAGCCAATAAAAATAGATGTTTTTGAATTTGATTGGAAAAGGAGGGGAGGAAAGAAATTAGTAGTCTTACAAATGAAAAGGAGAACTTTCCACCAATGAAGAGGAAATTGAGAAATAATAAGGGTTATTTTGCTCAACTTTATGTAAAATAACCCATGAAATGGATGACTACCCCAAAAATACAGACTTCCAGACTAAAGAGGAGGAAGTAAATTGTAATAGTCCCATTTGAAAAAGAAAAGAACAGGCAATTAAACCCCTAAGAAAAAACCCCAGGACCAGATGGATTTATTGAATTTTACCAAACATTTAAAGAACAATTGGCTTGCTATATAAATTATTTGATAAAATAGGAATGAAGGGTCCTACAAATTCCTTCTATGCCCAAAGAATGGTATGAAATTTAAACCAGGTAGGTGAAAACAGAGAAAGAAAATTATGAAATCTCCCTAATAATTTGATGCTAAAATCTTAAATAAGAATTAAAAAGATCAGAAAATCATCTCCCAAGATAATACACTATGATCAAAAGAATTTATACCGGAATGGGGTGGTTCAATATTAGGAAAACTATAATATAATTGGCCGTTAATAACCAAATTAAAAAACCATATGATCTCTCAAAGATGCAGAAAAAGCATTTGATAAAATCCAACATCCATTCCATTAAAACACTTGGAGTATAGGAATAAATGGACTTTTCCTTAAAATAATCGCACATCTATTTAAACCATCAAAGCATCAATGTAATTTAGAAAACTGCAACCATTCCCAGTAAGATCTGAGGAAACAAGGTTGCCCATATATTACTATTTAATATTGTATTAGAAACGCTCTATAAAATAAGGCTGAGGGTTAAAGGAAAAGAATAGGCAATGAGGAAACCAAATTATCCTCTTTGCCAAATGACATGATGGTATTTATAAACCCAAGTTCTGCTAAAAAATTATTAGAAATAATCCACAACTTTAGCAAAGTTGCTGGTTATAAAATAAACCAATAAGTCACGCATTCAATATCCAACAAAATCCAAATAGGTTAAAAAGACAAATTCCATTTAAATTAAACTGAAAATAAAATATTTAGAATCTATCTGCCAAGGGAAAATGAAACTTTATGAGCAAAATTACAGACCACTTTTCACACAAATTAACTGATCTAACCAATTGAAAATATTAAATGCTCTTGGATAGGGCAAAAATATAATAAAGATGACAATATTCCAAAGTAATCATTTATTTAGGCAACCAATCAATAAAAACTATTTTAATGACCTAAAAAAATAAAACAAACATATGGAAAACAAAAGGTCAAAATTTCAAGGGAATTAAGAAAAAAATCAAAATTGGCTTAGCTGTACCAGATCTAAAATTATATTATGGAGCAGTTACCAAAACTATTTGGATTCAAGGAATGATTAGCTGATCAGTGGAATAGATTAGGTTCATACAAAACAGTAATAAATATAGCAACCTATCTTGAAACCCAAAGATCCCAGCTTTTGGGATAAGAACTTACTGTTTGATAAAAAATTGCTGGGAAAATTGAAACTAATATGGCAGAAACTAGGCATTGATCCATATTAACCCAAACCCAAGATAATAAAGGGTTCATGACCTAGGCATAAAGAATAAATTATTAATAAATTAGAGGAACCAAGATGTTTACCCCTCAGACCTGTGGAAGGGGAAGGCTTTATGACCAAAAGAACTAGAGACAATTTGATACAAAATAGAAAATTTCGATTATAAAAACGAAAAGTTTTGACAAACAAAACTAATGAAAGACAAATTAGAAGGGAAGCAAAACTGGGGAAAATTTTTTTACATTAAATTTGATGGCCCATTTCCAAATATATAGAGAATTAACCAATTTATAAAAAAAGCCATTCTAATTGAAAATGGCGGAATGAAAAGAAATTCCTCAGTGGGAAATTGAAATATTTTTATATAAAAATGGTTATTATTTCAAGAAATGCAAATTAAGAAACCTGAAACTTAACCTGTCTTTGGTAAATGACAGGAAAAAATAATATATTGTTAACAAAATACATTGATGCATTTTGGTGGAGTTTGAACGAATCCAACCATTTTTGGAGAGTAGTTTGAACTATCCAAAAAAGTTATCAAACTTCATACCCATCCCTAATTACACTGGGATTTATTTCCCAAAGAATTTAAAAAGGGAAAGGGATAAATGCAGAATTTTTGGGACCCTTTTTATTTAAATGAAACTAATGGCCCATCGTTGAGTGGTTGAATAAATTGTGGTTATGGAAATTAAATAACGTTCCTGTAAAAAAGGATAATTTTAAAAAAAATTAAAAATTAAAAAAAAAAGATATTTTCCTTCCCCTACTATTGCCAGTTCTGATACCAATCCTCGAAAATCAACCAAATATTTTAATGGAAGAATAACTGCTACTATGCCCGAAAAAGTCTAAACAAAACCTTATAATTTAATCCCATATTTAAATCATTTTTATTTTAAAGAAGTACAATTTTAATCTTTTTTTTAAGAAAATAAATTTTGGAGGTAATTTTTTGTATCTAATTTATATTTTAATTATTTAAATTCTTCATCCCATCAGGGGTATAAAATCAAAAATTTGAATTGTTAATGCTTAAAGTTACCTGTAATTCCTTAAAAAAAGGTATTAATTAAAAAAGAATTACCAAAAAAAAATAAATAAATAAATAAGATAATGTCCCCTATGTCCTTCCCTTTCTACATATTTTTGGCATGTTCTGTTTCATACCTTTATTATCTTGTCTGAATTAATGCAATACCTAATTACTGATCTTGTCATCAATCACTCTTGAAAGTAATACATTCTGTCTACTACTGTCAGATAAATTTGTCTCAAACATTAACTTATAAATATTAATAATTACCCAGTACTTTAAAGTATGCAAATTACTCTGAAAGGTAATTACTAAAGGTTTTTTTTTTTTAAATCTTTATTTTATAAAAGTAAAACTAAGTGTGAGGGAAGGTAATTGTTTTGTCCAGAATTACATAATAAATGCATAAGTTAAGATTTGAACCCACAATTTCCTAATTCTAAAATGTGCTTTCTATCCACAAAATCACAGTATTTCAAAATATGTATTTTTCTCCTTAAACATTTCAATGAATTATTAGTTATTTGTCCTTTAGTAAGTTAACTCTGTTAACTTGCCCCTGCCCCCTCCAAAAAAACCTCACTTGTTCCATGCACTTATTCTGACATTCAAAGTTCTTCACAATCTAGGCTCAAACTATGTTTTAAGTTATAAATTTTACATATTAGAAAGAAAATCCTATTACTCAAACTCAATTATTCAGTTTCTTTTGTTTTTTCCTGCTTCAATGTTTAATATTATTTCTTCTACTTTTTATATTTTACTTCCTAGGTTTGTGCTTTTTCAAGTATGCCAGGAAATGAAATATTAATTAGTTAATACATATTTGAAAGATTTGGAGAAATTGAGAGAAAAAGCTGTAATAGGTAAAGAAATGGTGCAATTTATTCACAATATGATCTAAGGAAAAATCATTTTATCTTTGTCTTAGTTTCTTCCTTTACCAATTGAAAGTACTAGTACTAGAACTATCTAATTCACAGAAATAGCAGGAGGGATGTATTTTGACAACTTTGTTATGAACAGGAAGCTTTCAATCATGTCTACGTTTGGTTTATATCAATAGTTGCTTTTTTTTCCCTTAAAAGTCAGGTATATAATTATAAAAGTCAGTATAGACATAATTTACTATTATTTTAAGAGACTATCTGAGATGTTTACAAGTAAATATCTTTCAGTATATAAACCATTTTGGTACCTTTATTCAGGGATATGCTGGTAAATGTTTAACAACTGTTGTTTGTTTTTGTTTATTTTTATTTTCTTTTTACCCTTGGGGGAAAATGTACCTATAACACACCTTTAAGTTTTATCTCTTGTTAACATTTTTTTAAAAATCTAGACCACAACAAAAGAATAAACCAACCTTTGAATTGTAAAGTTTGAGGATTCTCAAGTTGTCAATGTTCATCCTAAACACTGAGCTACCTGCTGTGAGTCTACTTCAGCATTCTCTTGGATACACATACATTCATAAAGGTCATTAGCTGTCATAGAGAAATCATACTTGCTCTCACATTCTTACATTAGCTTAGGAAGTAAACATATTTTCAATAACATTTTGTTGTGGTAGAGCATGAATAATACTAACTATGGTTTCATAGGTTAGAATTCTGTTTGGGGCATCCTTTCATTGGATATCTTTAAGCAATCTGATTAATTTCTCTAGGCTACAATTTCCTCTTCTGCTAAAAAAAAAAAAAAAAGGATTAATGTTAAATTTAACCTCCCAAAATTATTATGACTTCCTTTTCCAAACTGTTGACTCTCTTTTACACACCTCTCATTTTATTCTCATTTTTTTCTTCTACCTCTCTTATTTGTCTTTTAAAATCTTTTAAAAACTTTTCCAAGAAGACTCTTTGAACTTGAGTCATTTCACTCTGAGATTTTTTCTGTAGATATTTTGGCCTTGTCTCTGTGTGTATTTTAGTCCCTATCCCCATATAGTTTTCTACCATCAGGGTTTTTTTCTGTCCTTCCAATCTAAACTCTGTTCAGATTCTGTTCAGTATCTTGGTTTCATGTGATTTTCAAGGGAAACTGAGGGAACTCAAGCAGCTTCCTGGCTTTACTCCACCATCTTGGTCCCACCCACAGAAGTCCTACTACAGAATTATTATGAAAATTAAATAACAAGTGAGACAAAATAAATAACAAGTGAGACAAAATGCTATATGTATGAACTTATATCCCTAAACTTAGTAAATAACATGTCCATAGTGCCCGATTAATAAATCCAGGTTGAATTTAATTAAATGATTCTATTTCTCTATGCATTTTCCTCTTAACTATCTATAGCCATGGAAGAGAAAGATGCATTGTTTATTGTCAGATATTTATTCATAATTCATAAACATTCTTTTAAATTTTCACACAACAGAAAAACAAACTAACTAACAAATCACCTGCATTTGCATAATAACATTAAGCATTTAAATCCTTGCTTTCTGACCTGCAAGGATTAGATTCTTTCCAATCAGAAGAACTTATTTTCACCTTTACACTATACAATAAAATATGCCTTAGCTTCTTACCTTCTAATTCCAAATTATGTTTAACTTGAATTTGTTATTATGAAATGTTTAATTAATAGTTTCTGTTTAATTGCTTTACCAATAATAGCATCTTTCAATTTATATAAAGTGCTTCATGAAGTAATAGAGTAAGGAAATCTTTTAGATACAATATCTTCCTTAAAAGAATCTATATATATCTAAACAGAGTGAGAACATGGACAAAATTTTAACGTTTACACTGGTTTCAACTGGTTTCACAAATCTATTATGAGAAGTTTCAATGAAAGTTCAGCAATGTTTCCTTAGTATCTTGATTTTATAGTCACTGCTATCTTTTTTGTTTGTTTCTGAAAGGCAGAGAGCATAAATGGAAGTGCTTTATTAAAACTGACTTTAAATTTTTATGAATCTTTTTTTTTCCAGCTGAAGGGAGCCAATATCCAGAAATACCAAACTGGATAACTTATTAAGATAACATGAAATTTGAAGGCTTATTTTTAAGCAAGTTCCAAATAAAAAAATTCATTTAAAAAATCTCAATTATTTTTGCAGTGTGTACATATGCATGCATGCCTGGATAGAGATCCCTATCCATTCACTCAACCATCCACGCATGCATGCATACATACATACATATAGGCATACATTACATAAATAAATCTTTTTCTTGAGGCAAAACTTTCACAGAGAATTAAAAACATACGAAAAGATTCAGATCACAAATATTCAGTTTATAAATAAATATTCATATATTAAATTCCAGCAGCAACTGGAATTTTATAAAAGATTAATATAGAAATATTCTATTGAACTTCAGAAGATGTGCAATCAAATTCCTTAGTAATCTTTTGAAATTAAATGGATATTTCATGTTCAGATTCAAATATCAAATCTTGGTCTTTATTAAAATGTTCTAGTTGTATCATTTCAGAATGAAGGTTAAACAATACAATAAAAGTCCAGTTCTCTCATTTTTTTTCTATGTGACAGTTCACACACCCTACAATTTTAAACATAGTATTTGGGTGAAAATGGATATTTGTATTGAAAACATTCCTACAAATTCAAAATATAAATAAAATATTTTCTTGCAATTTTACATTTGTTTCTTCATTAGATAGTATTGAAAACAATTGTGTCTTTATGTGTCAAGTATCTGAGTGTTATTAATGCCAATTTGTTTAGAAATTTTTTATAAAAAACAATTAGGAATTATCTTCCTGAGATTTCATTTTAATTTTATAATGCCTAGACATTTTTCCCACAGAAAGATTATATCCGTAAATCAAGACTTAAGATATTTTATCATTTGCATTATTTATTATGATAGCTTTCATAAGATATGCAATAAAGCCAGTTAAGTGATAAATAGAGCATCTTCATTAAATGTGAACATTATAAAATACTTATTTTAACTACATTGTTTTACCCTCAAAATATGACCGCAAGAATTATCATGTCTGGAGAACAATTTTTATTTGCCCAAAGGACTATAAAACTGAAAATCCTTTGATCCAATAGTGCTACTACAAGGGGCTATATCCCGAAGACATCATAAAAAAAGGAAGAGGACCTGCATGTGCAAAAATGTTTGTAACAGCTCTTTTTGAAATGGCAAAAAATTGGAAAATGAGTAGATCCCATCAAATGGAGGATGACTAAATAAGTTATGGTATATGAAAGTAATGGAATATTTAATGTTGTATAAAAAATGAACAGGTTGATTTTAGAAAGGCCTAGAAAAATGTACATGAATTGTTGCTAAATGAAATAAGCAGAAACAGAAATCCATTGTACATAGTATCTGCAAGATTTTATAACCATCAGCTATGACAGATTTCGTTCTTCTCAGTAGTTCCGTGATCCAAGGCAATTCCAATGATGGAAAACACTATCTGCATTCAGAGAAAGAACTATTGAGACTGAATGTAAATCAACACATGCTATCTTCATTTCTTTTCTTTTTTCTTCAGTTTTAATTTTCTCTCATTTTTCCCTTCTGTTTTGATTTTTCTCTCCCAACATGAATCATAAGGAAATATGTTTAAAAAATTTACATGTCTAGCCCCCCAAAATAATTAATTCAAAAGAGTTATCATGAGAACTGTACAATATGACAATTATATAATATTTTGTATGTTAAAGGTATTGTTTTAGACAAAATAATGTATCAAGAAGTATTACATCATTTTCAGCATAATACAAAGAAAAATTTATAGAGAGATAAGGTCAATAAGCAGGTCATTTCTATTAAGGTCATGTTTTTCTAGAAATTAGAAAATAGATTAATTAACATAATTATTTTATGTACTTTATCTAATTTTATTTATTATTTATTATATTTATTTATATTTTATATATTTATTTAGTTATCTATATTTTATTAGCTCTTTTCTTCCAAGTTTTACTGTTTTAAATGAAAGCATATTTATTAGAAACCATTCATCTAATTTATTATTCTTGTTATCAGCTTTACCTAATATATATATTTTCTGTCCTTGATAAAAGTAGACTAAGTCTGAAGATAGCAAAATATGACACGTTTATGATAATTCCTATTAAAATGGAAAGAGCAAGCACTGCATAAGATAAATATGCCAGTCAACATTATTGGCTACTAATTAAAAGAAGGAGGGTAATGCAAAAAAGCTTCATCAGCTATTCTTCATACTTTATTTTAAAATAACATACACTCAAGTCCATTAAGACAATGAAATAAGATGATTTATGAATTTATTTCCTCTTATATATATTTCTTGTATGTACTAGTTATGTACTAGTGGTATAGTAGACAGAGCTTTGGAGTCATAAAGATTTAGAGTCAAGTTTTGCCAGTGATACGGATTATCTGCATTACTATTTACGAGTCATTTAATTGTTCAACAACCCAGGTATCTCCCTAAGACTAAATTATTTTGGAGTTTCTAAATTGGAATGGTGTAAAGGATTTTTAAACTGGTTGATGAAATATTCTTTGGATTCCCCTGTTTCTTTTCAAACTGTTCCAGCATCCAGAAAAGCAAAAGTTCGTGTGAAAATATATACATGGTTTTCCTTTTTTTTTTTTTTTGAGGGAGGTATTCATCTAAAAGGCTATATTATATAGGAATATTTTAAATTAGAAGATCCTATTAAGAATTTTTTCTTAAAGTGCACCAAAGATGGAGAACAATTTATTCAATGACAAAATTATACAGAAAAACAACTGAAGACTTCAGAGTCCTGATCAATGTAATTAAGTAACTATGAAGTCAGAATATTGAAGGAGAAATGTGTCATTCACTTCATACTAGAGTGTGTGCAGAATAATGCATATATATTTGGATATGGCCAATGTGGGGATTTGTTTTGCCTGATTATAAATGTTTCTTATGAAGATCTGCTTCTTGTTCTTGGTCTTCTTGACCTTGTCTTTCTTCTTTTTCTCTTCTTTCTCCTCCTCCTCTTCCTTTTCTCCCTCTTCTTTTTTTTCTTGTTCTTGCTCTTGCTCTTGTTCTTTTTCTTGGTCTTGGTCTTCTTGTTCTTGTTCTCCTCCTTTTCTTCTTTCTCCTTATCCTCATCTTCCTCTTCTCTTCCTCCTCCCCCTCCTCAATACAATTAGAATTCACTCTCAAGCTTCCAGGGTTTTGAAATCAATCCAGGAACTGCATAAACAATAGAAATGTTTTCTTCATTCTATTAACTAGCATAAAAATTGCCTTAAAATTGTTCACTTTTAAAAAATTAAAGTTTTTCATTTTACATCAAACCTTAATCTATTTCTTATTATGAGGCTATTTGCTACAATTTTAATTTTTTCTCATTCCCCTAAAATCAGGTTTTGTTAAAACTGAGGGCTGTTAAAAAATATTATAAACACTTATTCAGAATTTCCCTCACATACTGTTCTCCATAAGAAAAGACTTATTTGTCTACACTAAATTAGTGGCTTGATTTTGCTGGTTTCTCACTTTACTTCTTTCCTTACTCTTCTGATAAACAAAAATATCTACTTTTTATTACCTGACATTCTTTTGGATATTCATTTATTCACTGAAATTTATAGGTTGGATTTCTGTTAGACCCAAGCTACTTTTTTTTTGAGGAGGTCTCTTAGAATCTTTCAATTATATTTTTTCATGAATACTACAAATATATACAAGTTACCCAAAAAAGTAGTTTCTCACATGGTTATTTATTTTATATCTTTCACTCCACAGTTCTGCTATCACTTAGCAATCCAATTCTCTCTGTTTATTGTTTTTAATACAAACTAACCAAAGTTAAAGGGAAAGATGATAAAATTAATTTTTCAAAAAAAAATAACTAGATTTGTTACAGAATAAAGAATTATGGGAACATATAGATGGACGCAATTTTATACCACCTTTCTCACTTTCCCTAGCCCAAAAATAGAGATGAAGAGAGTGAGAAAACATATACATACACACAAATATATGCAAACCAAAACCAAACAACTACAACAAATACAATATTAATAGTTCTGTGGAATGAATTTCTATTCCTGAGATTCATCATCAGTGCTTTTGCTTTGGACATATGTGAATGTCATATTAGAAGTGATGCTGTTTTATATTCTTTATAGAATAAGTTTAAGATTTTTACGACATTTACTCACCTTTGTGATTGTTGAGTGATATAAAAATCCTAAAAAGGTAAGGAATTAAGGCTGAATTATTTCTTTTTCTTAGTATTTATTACAATTATGTGTCCAAATACCATGGCTCCTACTTTGTCAGCTACTACTGCAGAAACATCACCAAATATGTTACTTAAAAAGAAGCTGAGTTGAGCATATCAGGATATGAGGGCAAGACACAGTATAGGAAAGATTATACTGACAGTGCTTTCTTATGGAAAGATAATGCCCTTCACCATATTTTAAGAAGAAGATTAATAAGATCATTCTAATGGTTAAAAAAGTCTAAAGCACACATTGAATAAAAGATGAGAAATATTTTTTCAGCAGAATTATTTGTCTGCTTTGCAGCAATACAAAAACAAAGGTATATCCTCAATAAGTTTTCATTCTAAAGGAAGAGATAAGGGAGATAAGGGAGAAGTGAACTGACTTTTTCAGAGGTGTTAGGTAGAGACAAAGGACATAGAATGGAATACTATTTAGTGGTGGTTGATTTACATTTTCAGGAGTATAAAGAGTCAAATGATTCAGGAATTTAAAGGCACAGAAAAATAAAAAAGACATTGAGGGTGGGATGATAGGGGAATAAAAGGAAAGTAGCTAGAGGGACTGGTTGAAATGCTGAGTCAACCCATTCCATATTCACCAATCAGGTGACTCCAATAGGACAGTTTTAGATCTGAAAAGATTATGTTCTCCATGCTTTGGTCTCTTGAAATTGGTTAAACAAAAAGTAAAAGGGAAAGAGGGCAAAGAGGTCCTGTTGATTTTCCTCCATCTTCCCCACTCTAAATTTTCATGATTCTCCCTACTCAGGTTTTCTTCCTACTTATCTATTCTGTGCTATTATCTCATTTATGTCTCCATTGCTACAAATTAAATGTAATGTTCCCTAAGTATTGGTATTATATTTTTGGTTCTCCTTTTTATGCCTATCCACTGAAACACGATAAATGTTCATTAAATGAATGAATTGAATGAGTTGGAATTTATGTGGAATATATTATCCTGCCAATTATTCCAAAAAGTTATACGACTATCTACTGATATAAACTGACGTAGAGCTATTTATATTGCAATATGGAAAAGCACACTATTTTATATGTTTAGGATTTAGTAATTTAAAAGTATTTTGGAGAAGCTATATCTATATCTCAATATGTGGTAATACACATATTGAGATATAAATATATCATAGATATAGATAGATAGTTTAAAAATTGAATTTTTATATTATTTGACATATATACGGATGTGGAGTAAGGAACAGCTGTTCAACAGAGAAGCAAATACTCTTACAATTATGAGATCTATATTGATATGAGAAACTGTTGAATTTGTAGTGTCCTGAGAGATCAGCCTTTCGATATTTAATTACATATGGCTGTGTAACCTTCTAAATATGAAGAATGCATTTTGCCTGAGGAGAGGAAGGATCACATTAAACTGATTCTGTGGTTTCCATCTATATACAACTGTACCATAAATATATGAATTCAAGAAGACAGAATTATGTAAAAAGTTATATAACTGGAAGCAGTCACTGTCCTGGATCTAACAAATGAACCTTGGTCTTATACCTACTCATACCTCTAAAAACATGGTGAGTAGGGCATTATCTCTCCATAACTTGCAATTTCTATTTAACAATTGAAGCATCAAAAATGTAATATACAATATCATTAAATACTTTCCAAAACTACCATGTGAGCTGATTTTAATATAAAACGTGGCTTTCTAATTTTTGCCATTATATAAACAAGGATATCATAATTATATTCAAAATAATAAACAAGAGTGGAGAGTTGTCATATGGATGTGGTATCTAAATCTTATACTTTCACCTTCACTTTATCTTAGTCTCATTTTTAAATTTTATTCTTTCTGATTCTCCCTATATAAACTAGTCTTGGAGACAAAATCTTATATTCAATTCTACCATTGACACAGTCAATCAATCAATCATAAAATCCTTATTAAGTTTATCTTACATACCCAGTACTGGGCTAAGTGTTGGAAACACAAATACCACCAAAAAGAATTCCCATGTAGGAGCTTATATTCTAAGGGAGTAAGAGGATGCATTTTCTAATAGAGAAAGGTGAATGTGAGTAGGAAGGGTTGAGGATGATGGAGAAGGAAAAATTATGACAAAATTGGCTTAGGTACTTTTCTGTAATTACATTTCTTGGAGGCACCATCACAGAAAAGCCACAGAGGTTTACTATAGAGATATGGATTCTAAGTTTAAAGCAACCCATTAGGAAGAGGTTTCATGGAAAATTCAGGAGCAAAACCTAGTGAGAATTTATCAATGGAATGAAGAATGGAGGAAAGAAGGAAGGGAAAGAAGTGAGAAAAGACACAAATTTATATTAAAGTTATTGTGTATACTATTTGCCAGGAACTATAAAAAAAGTGCTTTACAAATATTATCCCATTTGATCCTTACAACAACCTTGTGAAAAAGGTGCTATTTTTCTCACCCTTCCTTCACTTTATAGTTGAGGATGCTAAGGCAGAGAAATGTCAAGTTTCTTATTTGCTGTCATACCCATAGGAGTTGAGGATCAATCTAAGTGTACTCAAGGTAAGACCAAAGTATGTGTGCTTGTGTGTGTGTGTGTGGGGGGGGCAATAAAGAGGGAGCAGAATAAAGGATCATGAAGGAGAAAGTAAGGATACAGAATAAAAGGAGGAAGGTCAGGATTTGAATAAAACATCCAAGAGAACTGGATCATGTGCATATGTGAACGAATGATTGGAAATAAGGCTGTAAAGATATGTTGAAAACATATTGTAGACCTCTTCATCAGAAAACCACAAGGAAATTCAAATAAGCAAATATTTATTAACTATCAATGATGTGGAAATGCAGTATGGCACAGTTGATGATCATCAAAGCTAGGATGACCTATTTTTAGGTTCTGCCTCTGATATATACTATGAATGAATGTCTGGGTGAGTCATTTAAATCCGTAAGTTTCCAGGAAACAATCTTTGAGAATATGGATTATAGATAATATACCAATATGTATTGGTAAAGGGAATTCCCTTCCTGAGGATATCCCTATACCCATGAAATGAAAAACCCACTATATATCCCTATCCTTATGGAATGAACTCTGTGCTAAAAATTAAAAAAAAAAATCAGAGGAACTTTTTATTTATTCAGAATTCTGTGTGATTTTGTGTCCAATTTGCTCTTGCCTTATATACAATGTAGGTAGCATTTTTCCCACAAGTATACTGAAAGAACTAACAGACTGCAGAGGGAAATAAGAAAATTTTATAGTCAAGTATTGAACTGATATGCAGAAGTATTAAAGAATGAGAACAATGTTTCCAGATTGTTGTATAAATTCTATGAAGCAAAAAAATAGGAAAAAGTTATAAGTGAGCATGTGATCTATGCTAATAGGAAGATCACCAATAGCAATAAGCTTATCAAATTATTGCAATAAATACTTTCCAAAATTGTTCTGATTTATCCTGAGATTTTTTATTATAATTTATTATTTACAATTTATATGCATTGGTACTTTTTCAGCACTGACAATTGCCAAACTTTTTGTTCCAATTTTTCCCCTCCTTCCCCACACCCCCTCACCCAGATGGCACGTTGACTAATACATGTTAAATATGTTAAAGAATAAATTAAATACAATATAACTATACATGTCCAAACAGTTATTTTGCTATAGAAAAAGAATTGGACTTTGACATAGTGTACAATTAGCCTGTGAAGGAAATCAAAAATGCAGGAGGACAAAAATAGAGGGATTGGGAATTCTAGGTAGTGGTTCATAGTAATCTCCCAGAGTTCTTTCGCTGGGTGTAGCTAGTTCAATTCATTCCTGCTCTATTGGAACTGATTTGGTTCATCTCATTGCTGAAGATGGCCACACCCATCAGAATTGATCATCATATAGTATTGTTGTTGAAGTATATAATGATCTTCTGGTCCTGCTCATTTCCCTCAGCATCACTTCATGTAAGTCTCTCCAGATCTTTCTGAAATCATCCTGTTGGTCATTTCTTACCAAAAAATAATATACCATAATATTCATATACCACAATTTATTCAGTCATTCTCTAATTGATGGGCATCCACTCATTTTCCAGTTTCTGGCCACTTTAAAGAGGGCTGCCCCAAACATTCTTGCACATACAGGTCTTTTTCCCTTCTTTAAAATCTCTTTGGGATATAAGCCCAGTAGTAACATTGCTGGATCAAAGGGTATGCATAGTTTAATAACTTTTTGAACAGAGTTCCAAATTGCTCTCCAGAATGGCTTATCCTGAGATTATTTTTTTAAAAAAATCATTAACAAAGGCCCATTATCTATTTGCCTTTCCTCTTCTCTAGAACATATAAAATGCAACAATCTACCTCAGTAAAACTCAGCATTTCCTTGCACATATGTGCCTATCTCTTGGTCAGTTTTCTGAAAACTGAGAATTAGAACACCTAGTTTTCCATCCTTTTTGCCAGGGATAACTGGTGGATAGGTTTTAAATATTTGATTCATCTAACCCCTGCTCCTTTGGCTCATCTTGATGACACATACGTGACAAGTCTAGTATTTTTTTGTTGGTGGTGTTTAGTCATATAGCACAATCTCATAGATTAGCATAGTGAACCAAACAGATCAAGCGTTTTTGACTTGTTTGATTCAGACAAAATTGTATACTCTTTTGTTTATTTGTTTTCTTTCTCCTAGAAATCACTAAGTTATTCAGGGATTGTTTACACAGTCTTTGCCAAGTACTGATTGTTGCCAGACAATTATTTTCATAACATTTCTGAATCTTAAAATTTTCGAGGTTGCAATTACAGAATGATTAGATATTCTTATTTTTAATAAATTTTCATTTTCTGCAGATGCACATATGACAGTAACACAATATCAGGGGAAATTGCCAACACAATAGAAGCCACAAAATGTTTTACAGTGAAGAGGGTGTTTCTATGGATTAGTGATATGAAGTCCCCCAATTGCAACATAAATACTACACTTTAACACAAAACATCAACTGAAGCTTTCCACACTGACAGATGCAACAGTCTGAAAAATATATAACAGTCTGAAATTGATCTTACCATAAACAAGCTTCATGACTTCTTTAGATTAAAAACTGATTGTGGTCAAATTTCCTGGATAGAGACAACAGGAATGGTGTCGGCAATGAATCTGGATGGTTAAAAGTCAGTATATTTTAGTTTTTAAACAAACCATTTTTATTCATTATAAATTAATTTGCTTTAATATGTTAATAGTAATAATTCACTATATGTAGGCATTTATTTTCTTGCAATTTTTCTGTAAATTTGCTAGAACCAGTTTTGGTTTTTATATTTGGAAAAGAAATGTGTTTTTGTTTACATAACCTCACTCCTTATAATAATGTTTTTTTTCTTTTTACCAATGAATGTAGACAATTGATCTATAATGCATAGACTCAGAGAGTTCCAACATTACCATAGCCAGTTTACCAAAGAGGAAATTGAAGCTCAGAGGGGTGAAATATATTTATTAACATCATACAGGCCATTAAGTGGAAAAATTAGGGTTCAAAATCCATATGTTTTGACCAACAAGACCATTGTAAAAAAATCTATCATATCTCCCTATGGAAAATGATCCCCCTTGATATTAATAATGTGAACAATGATTGTAGTAATTGAACATTTGAACCAAAATAACATTTTTAAAAATGTAAGATTTATTTGATGCTCAAGTTATATAAGTAGATGCCAGTCAATCAATCAAAAATTATTTTTAAACACTAACTGTATGCCAAAAATAAAATTGAGCATTGAAGATAAAAATGAAATAAAACAAATAATCTGTGGTCATAAGAAGGTCAAATTTTACTAGTAAATACAACATGAAGCCATATATAATATATCCCAGAAAGAATTTGGTAATAGGGAGAAACAAACAAGGTTTATTGAATGTAGTATGATATGACCTGACTCTTAAAGGAAAAAAAGGTTGAGGTTGAGTTGAGGAAGGAGAGAATCCCAAGCATGGAGAACAGCTTTTCAAAAGACCCAGAGTAGGGAGTTAGGGTCTTTGTGAGAAAAACATTGCGGTGGACAGTATAACACTATATTAGGGTATCAAGAGGGGAGTTTGATGGAAGAAGAGGAGGAAGATAGGACAGGGTCAGTGTAATGGGCTGAGGTTTGAGTTGATGCACTGAGGTCCCAAGTACATGAGGCTAAATAGTAATTGGGCTATAATCTATTAATATACATGATTGGATAAAGAATGGTCCCTGCCCACTCTCCGTGCAAGTCCTGATGTGTTGTATAGGAAATGACGATTTTGGTGGGTGGAGGCAGAGAGAGAGACAGGAAGAGAAGCTGGGGGAGATTGGCCTGGGTTCGAGACTCCGAGCTGCTGGTTGTGTGGCTGCTGGTCGAGCTACCTTCTTGACTCAGCTGCACACATTGCTATTGCCGATTCTCTTCCACCTCCGATCCTTCTTCACTGAGAATAAAGACTGACGATTTTCCCCTATCCTGAATTCCTGACTCCGGCTGATTTAAAAATACACGATCTTCACATTTGGCGCCCTGACTACTCAGGGAGGTCAGAGGTCAGAGTGAGTGTTTTTAAGTCAAATAAAGTATTTGATATAGGATTATGAAAATTATTGGGAGTCATTAAAATTTAGGATACACCACAATTGCATTTCAGATGTCTAGGGGATATTCATTTTAAGATTTCCAATAGAAAATTGTGATATAAGATTGGAGATCAGAAAAAAAAAAAAAGAGGATTGGATTAGGCAAATAGATTAGAGGAACATGTCAATGTGTTTAAGTAACTAAAACAATGAAGACAGAAATCCAAATATATACTGCTAACAGGTAGTATTTTAAAAAACATAGAAATACTTGATAAGTACAAAGCATGTATCACAGTGCAACATATTTACAAGGCATACACTGGGAGATCTTAACAGTAACAATGAAATCTGTGTTTATACAGCAGCCTATCGAGTCACTCACAAAAATGTGCAGAAGTCAACGATCTGTCTCTTAAACATTGGCTTCCTCAATCTCTATTTTATAATGTTTTTAAAATTTTTATATATACATACAATTCAATTTGCAGAATATATTATAATTGTGTACATAGATATATAGGGCATTTCAATAAAATATCTCTTTTCCTTCAAAGTTCAGCTTAAGTATTCCTTTATCCATGAAACCTGTTGTGACCCCTAAACTCTAGTACTAATGGTATTTTGATCTTCTCTTTTAATTACATCAAATTTAATCTTCTATTTACACATTTGTATAAATGTTTTATAACTTATATTGTGGGGTCCTCGAAGCAAGGGTTATATCATTGTCTACTAGTTTTAAGCATTATTATAAAGTATATAGTAAAAAAAAAAAGTTGAAATAAATATATGTATACATTTTAGTAATACATACATATGAATATATATTTATCTATGCATTTATATGGACAAATTAATAGTTTGGAGCCTTTAGTGTCCTTTTGACTCAATCTATTCCCTACAAATTATTGTTAAAAAATTCTACATCACAATACTGACAATATCATTATGCTGCTAAAAAGCTTTAGTTGTTCCTTCTTATTTTTAGGTAAAATTAAAACAACTCTGTCATTTAAAGGTCAATCTCTGATAATGATATTCTATCCGCAATCTATCTTTCTAGTTTTCTTTATCAAATCCTTCATCCTGATTCATAAATTTAATATTCCAGCCAAAATCGACTTCTATTTATTTCCTGAACTTTGTCTATTTCCAATCTTCTTGATTTTGTAAATGTTGAACTTGGGCCCTTAGAATGCACTTCTTAAAATTCCTAGCTTTCTTCAGTTCAGGGATGAACTAGTGCACTATATATACATATATATATATGTTATACAAGTTGTATAAATCCATAGAATATAAGATCCTTGAAAACAGGGACTATGTATCTCCAGCACGTAGCCTATTGCCTCCTATATAATAGATGCTATTTTAAAAATTGAACTGAATATATAGATAGATAGATACATACATACAGATAGATGGATAAATAGATAAATGATAGAGATAGATAGATTAGATGATAGAAAGATAGATAGGATATCCAAAACATGCCATTCCTAACTTGTTTTCTAACATTCTCATATATCTACAGAGAAGTAAAACATAACGATACAAACAATTGGTAACTTAGAAAATTTTTGCAATACATAGTCAATAAACATGAAGTGCTTATCAAAGAGTAATTCTGCATTTTCTTCTATTTTTACTCATTTATTTGTCTTTGTAGCAAAAGATAATTTTTATTAGGACTTGTTTCTATATAGCTTCTTCATTTATTCATGTGCAGTATGCTTGAAATTTCTGAGTATTCCTATTCAAACACAGATAAGGAAAGGAGAAATAAATCAGTTGATTGACAATAAACTCCCAGAAGCCAATGTGGTGCCACACTGCACTAGACAATTAGTGTCATTTTTTTCCTACCAAAAGAATACACACACAGACACAGACATACACACACACACATACATGCACACACACAGAGAAATATGAAAAACAGCTGCACCTAAAAAATAATTGCATATATTTGAATCACTACTAGGCATACATATGATTAGTGTGATTTAAATTCAGGCATAAGAACATTTCAAATCATAGAGAGTGTGTCATAATGAGTCTGAGTTATTAATTGTAGATTCTAAAGGATCAAGAACACTGCAAGTATTTAGAGCAAAGGCAAAATGAAATTAAATGTGCATGTAAAATATTTATGCCTGTGCAATACCTCACATCATAATTGAGAATAGTTATAGAACTCACGGTACCCATCTATGTGGTAGAATTCATTCAGATAAGCCAGAGAAGACAACTACTTATAAGAAGGATGCTTTTGGGGTTGGAGTTTTTGTGCATGTGAATGTGTCTAGGTATATATAAGTACAATATTGAGAAGCATGGAAAAATCTATATGAACTAATGCAAAGTGAAGTAACCAGAACTAACAAAACATTATATTGGGACAGCTAGTTGACAGAGTGGATAGAGTACTGAGTCAGAAGGATCTGAGTTCAAATCTAGCTTCATACACGTAGCACTTGCTAGCTAGCTGTGTGATCCTGGGCAAGTCATTTAACCACAATCACCTCTCCAAAAAAAAAAAAAAGAAAAAAAAAAGAAAAAAGAAAACTATATGCAATAATCATGTATAAATAAAAAAAAACATTCAAAAGTAAATGTTGCAAAAATACAAAAAATGAGAAATGAGAAAACATTTTATTACCTTTCTTTACAAAGGTAGGAGGTTCATAAATATGACTCATTAAACAGATTTTCAAAATTTTTCATTATATCCACCAGGTTTGCTGATTTTTTGTATTTACAATTTTTTTGTTTTTTTCTTAAAATGTGTATTATATGTTATTAAAATGTGTATTATATGTATTATATGTATGATGATGTTCTAAAAAGGAGAAATCCTTGTAATAGCAAGAAAAATATTAATAAAATTTACTCAAAAATAATTTACATTCTAAGAAAATTGTCTTGTTTTAGTGAAAATTTAAGGAACATTCCTAGTCACATAGCTAGGATGCATCAAAGTCATATAGGTCTTGAACCCAATTCTTCTCAGATTGAAGATCAACTCCCTATCATGCCCTGATATCTCATTTTTAGTAATGATCACAATAATGTCCTACATTTATCATGTAGTAAACTCCTATAGATATAATCAGGATAAACAGTGTTGTAAAAATTTGGGTTCATCATATGGACAGAATTTATTTTTTTATTATTTGGGGAAAAAAGATCATTTTTGAATATTTATTTTTAGTTTTACATAAACATAACAATCATGGATAGAATGGCTTTTACTGCTCATTGTGAAGTTCAAAATGTTGAGAGAATATGATAGTAATATAATGATGAATAAAAGTACATAATCTAGTCATCTGTGAAATTTGCATTTGTATAATTCTCTTGAAATTTTTATAATTGGACACTCATCACTTGATATGCTCTAGAATTATAAACATTTTCACCACAGCAATTTATGAAGGCCCACCACTAAGACATTGAGGATTACAGTCTCCAATGGCAAACGTTGTATTAAGAACAATAAAATTACAGAACCTAGTAACATGGAAGTATGACATTCTTACAAAAGCGATCATGTGTCAAAAATAAAATCAATGCTCTCCCAGGAAGATAATACCTAAATCTGTGATAATTACTTTCTTTGGAGAAATGTTAAATGATAGAAATCATAAAGGACCTCCTCAATAGGTGCAGAGTAAGTCCTGCAAGTCTCAGCATCTGGCCCTTTTATAGGTCCTTGTCTTCGCTAAAAAAAAAAAAAAAAAAAAAAAAAAAAAAAACTTGGGGATGAAATGGGGGATACAAAGAAAGAAATTAAGTTAATTAGATGAAGTGGCTCACTTAGAGTCTGACACAGGTGGGATTCCTTATCAGGTAAGCAGGAAAGGGAGCAACTGCCTTGGGCAGTATCAAAAGCCAGAGATTGTGTAACAGGTAAACTGATTAAGCCAGTTTCAGAGATGTCATCTGAAGTAAGTTCCATGCATTCCTAAACTTAGAAATTTTTAATCACATAATACTTATTCTCAATTATTAAATTTCTTTGTTTATGGGGTAACACAATCTTCCCTCCTTCACTTAGTTTCAGTCAGAATTTGTTCTCAAGGTAAAAGATCCCAATGATGCTTGATCAAAGAGGCAGATTTTCCTTACAAATATAGGCTTTGAGGTCAGAGGATACTTCAGTTTTGTATTTATGGACAAACCTCCAGGTTAAAACCAGGATGGCAGAATAAAGACAAGGAATTGCCTTAGCTGTACCCCAAACCCCAAAATAATGATTATAAACAAATATTAGAGTATCAGAACCAAAAAGATGCAATAAAGCAATTTTCTAGCTGAAGTCTACTTGGTAGGTCATCAAGAAAGTATAGTTCCAAGGTGAGAGTGGAACTTAGTCCTGGCACAAGCTACACCAGCTTAGTTCTGTTCCCAGCAAACCAGGAACAGGCTTTTGAGCCTCTGAATCAAGGACAGCAAGAGCAGTTTTCTAATCTCTTAGACCAAAAATTCCAAATGATTTGAATAGTCCACAGAAAAGATTTGTTACAATAGAGTAGGAGGGCTTCCTCCTTCTCCACAACAGTAGCACCACAAAAGGCTTCTGGAGGTCTGAGGTTACATACATTAAGTGGGTTGAACAGCTGGTTAAGGTGAGGTCTCTTTGCTAGCATTGAGGCATTACTCTGTTATTTTCCCCATCCTCAGATTCAGGATGCAGTCCTGACTCACAGCCCCAGAGTAAGGAGAACCACAGTTCTGGAGTAAGGAAAGTACACTAGAATATACAGAGTAGGTTGGGATTCCTCCTTATAGTTCAAGAGCAGATAAGAGTGTTTTGGTCACTCATAGATCAGAACATAGGCCAAGAGAGAAAGAGTAGTAAATACATTTCTCCTTGGATCATAACATCTTGGAAGAAGTGAAAATGTACAGGTCTCTGTAGTAATCTCTAGAAACAGCTGCATAAACCTCTGAATCTTAGGGTACTGCACATTCCATTTTGGAAGCTGAATGCTACTTACTTTATTAGAATTAAAAATCAAGTAGCAAGCTGGAAAAATGAACAGACAAAAGAAAAAAAAATCTGATCATAGACAATTACTATAGTGACAAGGAAGATTAAAACCACACACTTAGAAGATGATGATAAAGTCAAAGCTTCTACATCCAAAGCTAAGAATTGGTCTCAGGCCATGGAAAAACTGAAAAGGGATTGTTGCTCTTGTCTTAAACACACTCCCTTTCTCGTTCTTCTAGTACATTTATGTCTCATCCCTTGATTTCATTTTTTAAAGATATTATTCCTTTTTATTCAACTGACACCAGTATCTCTGTCTCTAAAACTCCTCCTAATTGCCATAATAATGAAAAAGTTCTAATGAAATACAAGTATCATCCCCTCATGTGGGAAAGCAAACAGACAATCCTTATTAAGTCTCTTATGATTTCCCTTCCCTAATTACCTCGTTATGCTTCTCCTTAGTACTGTATTTGAAAATCAATTTTTCTTTTTAGCTCTGGTCTTTTTATCTCAAATGCTTGAAAATTTTTCATTAAACTTTCATTTTTTCTGCTGAAGGATTATATACAGTTTTACTGAACCATTTATTTTTGGTTGTAATCTTAGCTCCATTTTCTCTCTGGAATATCATATTCCAAGCCCTCTTGTCCTTTAATGTAGAATCAGTTAAATCTTGTGTTATATTGACTGTAGCTCCACTTGAATTGCTTTTTTCTGAATGATGGATATACTTTATCTTTCACAAGGAAATTCTGTAATTTTGCTGTAATATTCCTGGGAGTTTTCATTTGGGGATCTCTTTCAGGAGGTGATCAGTGAATCCTTTCAATTTCTGTTTTATCAATTGATTTTAGAATATCAGAACAGTTTTCCTTGATATTTTTTGAAAGATGATGTCCAAGCTCTTTTTTTAAATCATGACCTTCAGGTAGAACAATAATTTTCAAATTATCTCTCTTGGATCTATTTTTCAGGTCAACTGTGATATTTCACTTTTTCCCCTTTTTTGATTTTGCTTTATTATATCTTGATTTGTCATAAAATCATTAGCTTCCATTTACTCAATTCTAATTTTTAAGGAATTATTTTCCTCATTGAATGTTTGTATCTACTTTTTCATTTGATCAATTTTGATTTTTAAGGTATTCTTCCCCTCATTACTTAGTTTTGTATTTCTTTTTCTATCACTCTCAATTCTCTTCCTAATTTTTCTGTCTTACTTGCTTTTCAAAATACCTTTTGAGCTCTTCCATAGACTGAGATCAATTCTAATTTTTCTGGAGGCTTTGGATATAAGAGTTTTGACTTTGATTTTTTCTGTGTGTGTTTTAATTTTCCTTGTCATTAACTTTCTATGATCAGAAAAATTTTGTTGTTGTTTTCTGCTCATTTTCCTAAATTATTATTCAGTTTTCAACTTTAAGCCCTAAAGTAAGGTTCTGTTTCCAGGATGGAGGGTACAGCGTACCAAACTTCAGGGGTTTTGTGCAGTTGTTTTCGGAAATTCTAAGAATGTGATCATAAGCCCCCTTTTTTTCCATCGAGCTGTTAGGTGTGTCCCTGCCCCATTGTAGATGTAAGATCTAGTGTGCTAAAGTAATTGAGTCCTTGCTCGGTGCTAGTAAAGGACCTCCTGTGAGCTGAGGTCTCCAGAAGCTGCCATCTCTACCATTACCCCCATCCATTCTTGCTGGATCTCTCACCCAACTGACAAACCTTTCCTGTGCACCTTTGACATTCTGAGCCCTTTTTGATTTCTCTGGGCTGAGAGTCTAGAAATCCCCAGTGCTGCTGCTGTTGATTCAGAAATTTGTAGGCCTCTTCCTACTGTGCTAATATCTGAGCTGGGACTGGGGCCAGGACCAAGGCCAGAACTACACTAGGACTGTCTGCATTGGGACTGGCTGGGCTCCCAGCCTGGTGCCATAGGCACCTGCTGACCTTCCAAATTTTCTTTGGCTGGAAAATGTTCTATTCTGTCTTTTTATGTGTTCTGATGCTCTAAAATTTTGTTAGTGGTCCTTATTTAAGAGAAATTGGAGAAGTTTTATGGGAGAGGTTGGTGAGTTCTTGTCTTTACTTTGCCAACTTGGCTCTGCCTCCTAGAATACTATTTTTTAAATAAGAAATGATGAGTAGGCAGATGTCAGAAAAACCTAGAAAGACTCACATGTACTGAGGTTAAGTGAAGTGAGCAGAAAGAGGAGAACATTGTATAGAGGAACAACAGCATTGTGTGTTGATCAACTTTGAATTTCTTAGCTCTTCTCAGCAATACAATAATCTAAGACAATTCCAAAATACTTAAAGTTGAAAATACTATCCACATCCAGAGAAAGAACTATTTTAATTTTGTTTTGTTTTGGTTTTGGCTTTTCTTTCTTCTTCTTCTTTTTTTTTTTTTTTGTTCATTTCTTCTTCCACAACATGTGAAAATTCCACAACAATGTTGAAATATGTTTATATGATTTCACATGTATTACTTAGATTACTTGCTATATTGGGGATGTGAAATGGAAGGCAAGGAGAAAAAATTGAAACTCAACATTTTGCTTTAAAATGAATGTTGAAGACTATTTTACGCATAACTGGAAAAAAGCGAAATTCTATTTATTAAAACGATTTTAAGAATTGTTTTATAAATTAAGGGACCATACAAGCCATTGACAACTTCTTCTAAAATTAATTGGCATCATGTCCTGAGAAAAGATATTATATTAGATTTAATCAAATATGCCATAACTTAATGTCCTTTCACCCCCTTAACTGCCCCCAATCAGAAAGCTGCAGATAATTCTAAACATGGATTATAAAATCTGAAATGCATTATGTAAATGAGGGAAATCTAAACCAATATTGATATGCTAAAGAATTAATCTCAATCTGGCATGGATAAGGGTTAATCTGTTCCCTGCAAAAATAGTACTCTGCACTCCTTCTCCCCAAGATTTTCACTTGCTATGGATCCATATTATCAACTCCACTCCTCTGTTATGTAAATCTCTTTGTCCCTCAACTTTCCATTATTTTCCTCTAGTTCCCTTCATGATCTCCTCCTGTCCCCATTTTTTCTGTCTCTATTCTCTATGGCTTTTGCTTCTGTACTATCTGTGCCTTATTTAATTGTTTGAAGCATCACTCCCCCTTTTTAGCCATTATGGTCTTTCCTTGAGATTATGCAAACAACTGCCTAGACTCAGAGCCCCCTTATCTTATTTTTTTTAATGCATGAATTGTGTGGGACCTAGAACTAAAAGTATCAATTCCTTGTACCTATTCTAGACAAGCATGGGGCTTTGAATGCAGTAACAGAAAGCAAGGATAGACAGAGAAATTTAATTCCTATTTGCTAAGGAGAGATGCCTTATCTTCATTGTTGGATCATAATATATCAATAAAGAATTTAGAAATACTGAATTTAACATGGCTATAGGACATCCATTTCAAAATAACTAATAAGCAGTTGGTTATGTGAAACGGGAGGTCAGGAGAGAGTTAGGGCTAGATAAATTTGAAAATTTGAAAAATTTTCTCCTTAAATATGATAATTGAAATCATAGAAACTAATGAGATCACCAAGTGTATCATTTTGAGAAGAGAAGAGGACCCAGGACAATTTGACCTAAGTTTGTCCTTGATAGGAAAGTTGTTAAGTATTAAAGCCATGTATTTCTCTGTACTGCCTGAACCCAATTTCCTTTTGTTGATGCTGCTACTCTCCACCACACATCATCAGTAGAAAAACAAGCTAGGGCACAAATGGACCCTCCCACTATGCACTCAACTTTCTATCCTCAGCTGTTAAGAATAAGGCTGCCTTTTCCTCTTGCTGTCAAGGCCACTATTATGTTAAAGAAATATAAAGTTTTACATAAGAAAAGGCATATAATGGTTTTTCTAAAAGATATGTTAGACATAATTATAGATATAATTCATTTTCTTTAAATGAGCCAAGTACTTGTACTGGCATTGAGTTTACAGAGTGCTTTTTTGTTTGAGTTTCTTGAGTATATAAATGTAGTTCAGTATATGATGTAGTTTATATTCATGAATTTTTATATTATGATTTTATATAAACTATTTAAACAGCCATTGTACTTCCTGCCTTATTCTAAATCCAGTATTCTTTTTACTAAATCATAGGAAATAAAGAATATCCAAGGAACTACTGAAATTTGAGTAAGAAAACTGGCCTGTGCCCTAGCCCAACTATTTCCTAACCTTTTGACCCTTCCTGAGATAAGGCTTTCAAAAACTACAAAGAATGATGAGAATTTTTTTTTAGCTTTTTTTGGGGGGCAGGGAAAGGGAAGGATTCATGGCTTGATAGTAATGGTGTGATTAAAACAGAAGAAAAAATAATAATTATTATTTCATTTTACATCTGTCTTCACCAGATATAAAATAATCAGCTAAGTTAGATAACTAGCTATCAGGGAGGATAAAGAAGGCTGATCTCTTGATCCCTAGAATGGGTGTGTGAGAATGGAGAGGAAGCCAATAGATTGTCTAAGGAAAGACCAGATTAATTCTGGTTGGAAACAGTTAGTTAAAGCTCATGGACTGATCAGCCTGAGTGATATGTGGAAAGAGAGAAAGACAGACAGAAAAACACAAAGACAGAAAAAAACAGACAGATATATTGATATAGATTTTTTTGTTGTCATTCAGTCATGTCCATCTCTTTGTGATTACCTAGACCATAGCAGAACGGGCTCTATTATCCTCTGCCATCTCAACAAGGTTGTCCAGTATCATGTTCATTGTTTCCATGGTGCTTTCTTTTTGCTTTAATATTTCCCAACATCAGAGTCCTGTCTTCTCATCATTTGGACAAAGCATTTAAATTTTAGTATTGATTTTTCTAATAAGTAGTATAAATTAATTTCTTAAAGTATTTACTGATTTGATCTCTTTGCTGTCCAATGGACTTTGAAAAGGCTTCTCTAGCACCATATTTCAAAAGCAGAAATTCTGTGACATTCAGCTTTCCTTATGCTTCATGTCTTACCATTATACATTGCAACTGAAAAAAGCAGAGCTTTGACAATTATTCGCAAGGTGTTGTATACACTTTTAGCATGTTGTCCATATTTGTCACTGCTTTCCTTCCAAAGAGCAATCATTGTCTGCAGTGATTTTTGAGAACAAGAATATAAAATCTGACAACACTTTAATTTTTGTATCTCAAATTATCCAATAAATAATGGGATCAATTGCGGTTATTTTGGTGACTTGTTTGTTTGTTTTATGAAGCTTCAAGCCAGTTTTTGTATTCTCCCCTTTCACTCAAGAGACTTCTTAATTCTTCTTTACTTTATTACCATTTGTATATCTGAGATGGTTAATATTTTACCTCGCTAACTTAATACTGGTTTTTGATTAGTCTAGCCTTTTGCATGATATGTTCTGCAGATAAGTTAAATAAATAAGAAAACAATATTCACCTTTTTTGTATACCTTTTCCAAACTTAAACCACTAAGCTGTCCCATGTTTGATTATAACTCTTGTTTTTGAATCACATGCAAGTTCTTCAGGCAACAAGTAAGATGATATGGTACTCTCCTCTTTTTGAGGACTTTCCACATTTTGTTTTGATGTACATATATATATATATATATGTATATGTATATAAATATATATACATATATATATGTCTCTGTGTGTATGTGTGTGTATCCATATCTATAGTTACATCTATCTGTCCTCTATATGAATATATGCATATATGTACACATATGTATGTATATATAATATATACTTATACACAGAGAAAAAAACTTATACATAGAGAAAAAAACAAGAAAGAAAGGTGTGTGGGAGACAGAAAGAGAGGTAGAGAGAAAAAAGGGGAAATCAGAAAAAGAAGGAATTAAATAATCTTCAACTAATCAACAAGTATTTATTAAATGCCTATTATAAACCAACCTCTGTAGCAACCTCTGGGATGCAAGTATAATACACATAACTAAACAATCCCTGCCTTAATGAACCTCAAAGCTACCCATTGTTCCCTACATTACATTTAAATTAAAGAAAGAGGTAGAAGAATGGCAACTTCTCTAGTTGATAGGTATTCAGATAAATGAGGAGAATTTTAAAATTTGCAAGCATTCATGAAGCACAATCATGCAGCACCTGAGTGCAAGAAACTGAATTTATGATAATGTTCTAGTCATTTTCTTCTAGCACTGAGCTCTTGCACTCTAAACACAGATTTTCATTTTGATCTTTGCATCTCTTAGACTTAGTTTTGATCCTGCATTCGTCTGAGGCATCATTTGGTACCTCTAGATCTAATTGACCAATTAACTCAGTTACTTATATTGATTGGCTTAACATATGTCTGAACACCAATATTCAAGGGGAAGAGGACTAGGTCAGTAGGATGGGTCAATTGACCCATGGCCCTCACCAAAACCCAGTCCAGGCGATATCTACTTATCCAGTGATAACATATCTCTTGCTATATCTCTTATATCTCTAAAAACATTTGGTCATCTCAGATTTGAAGTCTTGAAGACATCTAATATAATAACTCTCCAATTTCTAGCTTCAGCTGCTCTTTATTTCAACAGTGAAACATGATATGCCACTCAAAAGAAGCTGATTATCTGAAATCTCATCATCATATAACTAACACAGTTGAATATACAATATCTTTCCAATTCCATCAACCTTTTCTCTTAGAGCACTAGAGGGTGCATCATTAAATTTTCCGCAAATATTTTCATTATAGAGTGCTGGGATCTGGACTTTGCAGATAATTTTCCACTTTCCATTTGCAGCTCTGCTTTGTTTCAACTCCATAGAACATGATGCCCCCAATGTCCTTTTTCTGTCCCCTCCTCCCATTTTTTAGCTTTTTTTTTTATTGCTGTTTTCTTTAATTTGATTGTAAGCTTATTGAAGCCAGAGATTGTCTTTTTATCTTATTTGTATCAGCACTTTGCAGAAAACCCAGTACCAATAGGCATTTGATAAGTGTATATTATATTGTTCAATATTTTATTTATTATATCATATCTCAAACTTAACATGTTCAAAACTGATTCCTCTCCACCAAAAAAAAAAAATTAAAACAACTTATTTTTTCCTCACTTTCATATTATGCTCAAGGACACTACTATCCTCCAATTCATCCAGATACAAAATCTAGGAGTCAGAATTAAAATCTAGGGGTTATTTTCAAATGATCGCTTTCTGATCCATCATATTCTATCAATTGCCAAGGTATATCAGTTCTTCCTTTATAACAATATATCTATGCTTCCTTCTCTCCTCTGACACTGAAACCATTCTGTTACAGACCCTCATCATTTGAAGTCTGGAACAATTGTAACATTTTTCTAATTGGCCTATCTATGGCTAATTTATTTCTCTTCAGTTTGTCTATCATTCACCCAACAAAGCGCTTTTCCTGAAAGAACCTGGTCTTTTTCAACAAACTGTAATGGTTACCTATTATTTCCATGAACAAAGTAGTTTAGCTTTCATTTCCCCCCCCCATAATCTAGTAACTTTATACCTTTTTAATCTTCTTACACTTTATTTCTTTACAAATATCCTTTGATCCAAAGACAGTAGCTCTCCTCACATATAATACTCCATATCCTGACTGTTCATTTTCACTGGCTACTCCTTATAACTGGAATTTTGCTCCTCTTCATCTCTCTGCTTCTTTATTTCCTGGTTTCCTTCACATTTCAGCTAAAACTCCACTTTCTTCAAGAAAGCTTTTCTGATCCCAATATCTTTCCTCTAAGATTATCTTCAGTTTCTCCTGTATTTAACCTGTTGGTCTATAATTGTTTGAATATTGCACTTTCCCCTCCCACTACCTATGGACTCCTTAAGAGTAGTGGTTGTTTTCCTAATTTTGTATCTCTGCTTCTGAACAAGTATTTGCCAAATGGTATTTTTCCAGTCATTTTTTTTCAGTCATGCCCTATTCCTAGTGATGCTGTTTGTGTTTATCTTGGCAAAGAGACTGGCCATTTTCCAAACCAGTTTATTTTACAGATGAAGAAGCCAAGGTAAATAGGATTTTAAATGCCTTGTCCAGGATCACATAGCTATTGAGAACATGTTTGAATTCAGAAAATGAGTCTTCCTGACTCCAGGTTCAGCACTCTATCTACTTCAGCACTTACCTGACCAAACAGCTCAACTTTTACAAGTTGAGTTAACATCTCTTAAGTTCAAACCCACTTCTCCTCATTAACTCTGTTGCCTGTTCTTTTACCGAACTAATTCAAATCAGCTAAATTGGGTCTTTGTAAAATAGAAGGAGACATGTTTGCAGTGCAAATGTACAACTAAATTGAATAATATGAATAACTACTGGCAAAGGGAGACATATTTAACATCACAGTCTTTCCTGATTCTTGCTGAGATGAAAAAATATGACTGAACTTATGGCTCTGGATAGGTACATCTTATACAAAAACAGGATATTAAAAGAAGAAATGGCTTACCACTGTATACTAAGAAAGTAAGAATTTTTTTTTTTACAAATTGGGTAGAGTATAATGAAGATTATTTCATAATCAATGATGGTAGATGTATCATTTTATTATTGGAATACATCCAGACCAACTGTACAAAAAAGAAAAAAAATAGATGAGGAATTTGGGAAACACATCACAAGATTGGAACAGCATTCTATTCTAGTGATGTGGGGCTTCAATTATTTTGCCATCTGTTGGGGCTCTCTGCCCAAAAAAAAAAGATAAGCCTTAATGATTATTTCATACTTCAAAATGTGGAGGAGCCAATAACAAGACATTTTAATTTGGATTACTAAGAAAGAAAAACTAGTTGTTTAGGTGGAAATTCTAATAACCCCCTTGACAACTTATTTATTTTAAAATAGAATAAATCCATACAAAGTTTCACAGGTATGTTAGAATCTGTACAATCAGCTTTCAAAGGCTCCAGAGGAAAATAAGTAGTATCTCATGAACTAAATAATTAGTATTTAGTCCCCAAGATACATTAAAAATTCTTAACAATTAATTTATGAAGAAATAAATAGATACAGTTCCAATGAGCAAGAAACCTGGAAATTGACTGGAGAGATCAAGAGAGGCACAGGCAACTCACCAATTAACTTAGACATTTTTTTTAAATGCACAGAATATGAAAGCAATCAAGTCTAGTCAAATAGAGAATGGATATGCTGCATGGTTTATAAAAATAGTGGTAAGATAACTCCTCTATTAGAAAATGAACTAATTGAATGCAGGGATTATCAGGCTTTTTAAAAAAAAATTATCCTACAAAACAAACATTTCATATATAGTACAAAAAAGTTGTATACATAAAAATGCAAATCGATTATGCACAACTTAATATTCATTCCAAATCTACAATGAAATTATCATATCAAATTAAATTATTTTTTCTCCTTCCCTCATTCTAAAGAAGGCTCTCATTAGACACAAATATATACACACATATGTGTGTGTGTGTTTGTGAAATTATTCTATTCATGCTTCTATTCATCAGTTCTTTTTCTGGATGTACATTGATATTTCCAGAATTTAAAATACTATTTGACACACAGTAAATGTTTTTATTTTTCCAATTATCCATACCTAGTATAAAGTAAATAATAATAATAGGAAGAATAGAAAAGCTCAGAATGACCTGAGGTTGGTGAGAAGAACAAAAAGGAATTTTGTGTTGGTTTATTGGTTTTTTATTGTTTATTTGTTTTCAAGTCTATATTTGGAGAAATTTTTTTTTCATTCTGTGGATGAAATTATGATAATACAATCACAGAGAGAAAGCAGTTACTCAATTTTTATTCTGTTTCTGTTTTCCTTGTCAAAGAAAATAACCCACATCCTGGACACTACAGAGGAGAAATTAGTTAAGAGAAAAGAAAATCATTCAAAATAAGGGAATAGAAAGAACGCTTAGCTGAACTTGAAAACTTCAAGTTAAGTAAGTCTTCTTTACTGAATGAAATCAGCCAATATTATTACTGACTGATGTGAGCAAGATTTTCAAGATAGTAGAAACTGTGTAGATAATGCAAGATTGAGATATAACAAAGCTTTCTATATTTTTTTTCTTTAATTTAAGGGAAAAATCTGCAAACTATAGTTTAATGAGCAAGATTTGAATCCCTAGAAACTATGTAGATTTCTAGATCAAGTTACCATCAAAATAGAGAAGCAGAATGTTCTACACACTTTCCTAATTCTCTAAACTTTCCAAAGTGAGGGTTATGAGCATGACAGAAAGTAACTGCAACTGTCTCTACAAAGCAGAACAAGGTAATAACTTGATGGTTTAAAAGAAAAGAAGGTTAACTTTTAACCCATTAGCTCTCTACATACTAGCAAGGTAATACAACTCTGTGCCTGAAGACTTGTGCTCTGGGAGCCACAAAGCAATCTACTCACTTTTTGCTGCAGTCTCCAACAGTACACCAAGTCTATACCCTAACTCAATCATTCTATGGCATGGGGTGAAAATATCAACTCTACCCCCTCTGCTCCTTGTTCAGAGGAGAGGAAATATAAGAAAGCCAATACTTTCCAAATAAAAGAAGATGTAATCAGATTTTCCAATTTGCAAGCACTTAAAAAACCAACAAAATCACAAAAATAAATAAAATGCAACCATGAAAAAGATGGCTAGCTAGTTAAGTAGTACATGGATAGAATGCCAGGCCTGATCTCAGGCCAACTCATGTTCCTGGATTCAAATTTCACCTCAGACAATTACTAGATATGTGACTCTAGGCAAGTTAACTTGCTCTGTGTGCCTCAGTTTCCTTATCTATGGAATAACCTGGAAAAAAAAATTGACAAATCACTCTAGTTTTATTGCCAAGAAAAACCCCAAAGGGATTATGAAGAGCCAGTCATGACTTAAACCGCTAAAGCACCCCTCCACATCAAGAAAAGTATGCAAACTAAAAGAAGACCTACAGAAAACCACTCAGAACATTATATATTGTTGCCTGAATTTGGGATTAAGGATTTACACTCAGCTGTCCAGACTGATACAATTCTGAGTTGAGTGGAAAAGTCTCCTTGACCCAGAAATTAGGGTGAGTATAAAAATAGACAAGAAGGAAACTTTGTTAAGGGCTAAACTAGTGTTTCAGCTGAAATAAGAAAAATTTCTCTACCCCAGGGAAAATGTGTAGAATGCGTAAACTAATAAAAAACCAAGGTTTGATTGTAACTTCAGAGCAAATCATTGGACTTATAGAAACATTACAGTACTTGTCTGCTAGTTCTCAAAGGAAGAAGAATTAGATCCAGACAAGGGGAAACTAGTAGGAGAACAATTAATTGAATATTACAATGACAATGGTGATGATTCAATTTGTAAAGAAATATATATATGCAGAAGAGGGATACTGACAAACTAGGTGAGAAGCATGAAGAATTAGACAAAAAAGGAGTTAAGTCCAATGTTGATGAAATTAAGGAATGTGGTGCTTCACAGCAGAAGCCGTTAGGGCATTCCCCATCCCCTGACCTACTCCCTCAACTAACCCATTATCAAAGATTTGAATTCCATTGCATTGCAATAGCAAAGAATCGAAATGCATTCTTTATGGGGCTACATTATCTTATGTTAAGATGGTATTAGAGAATTTGGCTTATGAAATTTTAACCCCTAGTGACTGGAAATCTATAGCAAGGACATGTTTAGAATCTGGACAAAACTTGTTGTGGCTTTCGGAGTATAATGAATTGTGTACAATACAAGCCCAATGAAATAGGCAAACTGGAGTTAAAATATCAGTCACCTTTGATCAACCTGCAGGTAAAGATCAGTATGCAGACACTTCAGCACAGATTAATTACCCTTTGAGAGCATATGAGTAAATTGCTGCTGCTGCTACAAAAACATGGGGCAACCTCCCAGGAGATAGAGGGGAAGCCTTCACGAAAATAGAGCAAGGTCCAAATTAACCCTTTGCTGATTTCATGGCACGTCTGCAGACAGCTGTCATACAAACTATTGTTAAAAATGCAGCAACAGGAATAATGATAAAACAACTTGCTAAAGAAAATGATAATGAAATTTGTAGAAGTATTATTCTAGAACTACACAAGGATGCTCCTTTAGAAGAGATCATAAGACACTGTGCCACAGTGGGCACAAATGCCTTTTATGCCCAGGCTATGATGCAGAACATGGGAAGACAGGGTCCCTCTTGGCAAGAGCCTTCCAGAGAGATTCGTCAGTGTTTTCAGTGTGGTAAAGTAGGGCATTTGAAAGCTCAATGTTGGCATAGAGATAGAGTGAAAAAACACGGTGAGAGAAGACCCAAAACCCAATGTTCAAAATTCTATAAGGGCTTCCAATGTGCCTCAGAATGTAGATTGACCCAGGGAAATGAGAGACAGGGTCCAGCTCCAAGACTTCAAACAAAACACAGGTGGGGTATGATGGCAGCTGAGGTTACATCCAGAGAGTCTTTAGAAGTTCAGGACTCTGTTATGACCAATCAGCAGAGGAGCAATCAGATGGGAGAAAGGAATTACAATTGAGGAGAATACAGGTTTTTTTTAACCTGACAACAGTGTTCAGTGCAAGCAGCTGCAATGTAATTGGCAAGTGATGAGGAGAGATCCAGAAAGTGGTGAATGGAAGGGACCAGATAGGTTAACTGCTTGGGGGAGAGGGTTTGTTTATATCTCTACAGATGGAGAGGGGATCAAATGGGTGCCAATGAGCACCTTGAGAGAGACAGAAAAAGGGAAAAACCTTGAAATAAAGGAGAAGACCTAGGAAACATCTGACACTGAAAGAGCATGGTTGAAAATGATACTGTTGCAGAACTTCAAAACCATCAGGAATCATTGGATTCCCTGAAACATGATAAGACTGATATAGGATTTCAAAATCTGTAGGAATCATTGGATTCCCTGACATATGATGAAACTATTGCAGGACTTTAAAACTTGCAGGAATCATTGGATCCCCTGATACATGTGAAGTAATGGACAATAGATTGGTTTTCAACTATTTCTAGGACTTATGGACATGTATAATTCCTCGTATTGATTCATGTTATTTGTTACATCAATACTAGCCTGTGTTACTATGTGCTTGTGTAATACCTCCCATGGTGATGGATTTATGTATACCTGTTACAAGTGAGAGCCTTCAGAAACCCACTAATCTGGTTTGACTACCCATTTCCCTTTGGTGTTTTCATCTCTCTTCCTGAGATGCCACAAAGGGTGTTATCACCTTCTTTTTTGTTTTTTTTTTATCCCCTTTTCTGAGAAGTCAGGGAGGGTGTAATCACCTCCTTTTTGGGGTTCTCACCTTCCTGAGAAGTCAGAAAGAGTATGACCACCTATGTTCTAAAACAAAAGAAAGCAGGATATGGAATGGGCCAGAATTCTGGAGAAATTCTTACAAAAAGGTGTTAACTCAGTGGAATGTATACAACAATGGTTATCTAATTTAGCATGGTGATTAATAGTTCTCTAGTTCAGTACATGTACTTAGTAATTAATATAACACTACAAAATTGATACCTATTCTACAAGATTCACACCTACGATGATGTAATTATAATAGAGTATATAACAGCCAACAAGGACTGGAACAGACTCAGAGATAGACTCAAAGAAGAGAGAAGACTGGAGGCTGGAGCTTATGGTCTCGGAGCCAAAGAGATACAGTCATTCTATCTCCCACCTTTGTGGTGGCTGTTCTGTCCTCCTTCATTTCTCCACTGAAACCAAATCCTGTCTGAAGGCCCTCCAGAAAGCTAGCCAAGCACCAAGTGAAGAAGAGACTGTGAAGAAGATAATAATAAAGAATTTGAACTTTATCCCTGGCTATTCTTGTGGTGATTATACAGCTGAAATGAAAACTGGTCCCAAGACCTACAGAAAACCAACCAGAACATTACACAGAATGAATATTTAAATATATATATATATATATATATATATATATATATATATATTTCTAAATCAGCAAGACAATAAAGATGAAAGTAGAATTTAAATAGATTGATAGTTGAGGAAATTGAAATACCCAAGTCCCTCAACTCATGAAACAATGATTTGGGATGTTGCTTTAGCTTTCTTGTATTGTTTCTTTGGGTATGGCATTTTTCTTGTTGCTATTTTGGTGAGACTACTTACAGAATGAGAGAGGATATAAAATGAAAAGAGGTGGGGATAAGTCAAGTTAGTATTAAGGCCAGGTGAGGAACATAGCTCCTATAATTTCTTAGAAAGAAGCAGCACTTGAATAAATTGTGGTATATGAATATTATAGAATATTATTGTTCTGTAAGAAATGACCAGCAGGATGATTTCAGAAAGGCCTGGAGAGACTTACACAAACTGATGCTGAATGACACAAGCAGGGGCAAGAGATCATTATATACTTCAACAACAATACTATATGATGACTACTTCTGATGGACCTGGGCATTCTCAGCAATGAGATCAACCAAATCAGTTCCAATGGAGCAATAAGGAACTGAACCAGCTACGCCCAGAGAAAGAACTCTGGGAGATGACTAAAAACCATTACATTGAATTCCCAATCCCTATATTTATGCCCACCTGCATTTTTGATTTCCTTCACAGGCTAATTGTACAATATTTCAGAGTCCGATTCTTTTTGTACAGCAAAATAACGGATTGGTCATGTATACTTATTGTATATCTAATTTATATTTTAATATATTTAACATCTACTGGTCATCCTGCCACCTGGGGGAGGGGGTGAGAGGAAGGAGGGGAAAAATTGGAACAAGAGGTTTGGCAAGTGTCAATGCTGTAAAGTTACCCATACATATAACCTGTAAATAAAAGGCTATTAAAATTAAAAAAAAAAAAAGAAAGAAAGAAAGAAGGAAGGAAGCAGCACTATAGGATAAAGTAAAAGGAACATAAAAAGGATAAAAACAAGGGGAAATAAATGATATCTCCATTCATATATTGGGAAAAGTTCCCATATATGGGAATATATGCTCATTCCTATACAGGCATATATTTTTCAGTGGGAGAAGAGAAGAAATCAGAGTTCCTGGGAACTGGGGTGGGAATTAGGAAGCAATTAGCAAGCCAAAGTGTGAGATCATTTGGGATCACAAAGGGGGCTTCATAGAAAATAGAAAAGATAATTATTGTATCTTCTCTTCCATGAGGATAATATGACAAAAAAATAAACTAGTAGATATAAGAACTGAAAATCAATTTAAAAAAAGAAGGGGAAAATAAATAATGAAGAGACTATGGTAAATGTTTTGTTTATTTAGGAAAACATACAGAAATGCAACAAGAGACATTAAGTGGGAAAGGAAGAGAGATTTTAGTTAATTACTTAAATGAAAAATCATAGAGCAATAATCAAATAATTTAATAAAAAAGAGGAAGAATGATAAATTAATAAGTAAAATATCAAAATTAGGGAATTAAACAACACACAGAAAAGGAGACACAAATAAAGTATGAGTTGAAGAGAAGAAGAGATCCTGTGTAAATAGAATTTCTTTCGAATACTTAAGCAATAATAACTAAAAAAACAAAATACTAGAGGTAAATAGAGGACATAGCTGATAGGTCACTGAAATCAGAGTCAGGAAGGCTGGAGTTAAAATGTAGTTTTAAACAATAAACAAATGACTTGATGTCTGTATGCCTCCGTTTCCTCACTGGTAAAATAGGGAAAATGAAAACAACTAACTTCTAGACTTATTGTGAGAATAAAATTAGATGATTTTTGTAAAAAAAAAAAAAAAAAAAAAAAAAAGAAAAAAAAGAAAAAAAAGAAAAAAAAAGAAAAGAAAAAAAGAAAAAAAAACTTTTGCAAACCTTAAATTCTATTATTATTAATGCATTTCCTTTATTGATTATCTTCAATTTACCTTGTAAATAGTTGTTGGCATGTTGTGTCCCTCATTAAGCTCTGAACTCCTGTAGACCAGAGATTTCTTTTTATATTTTTTCATAGATTCTCACAGAAAAATGCCTAACACATAGTAGGTAAGCACTCAGAAAATATTGACTACTAATGAATTACTAATCTATTAATGGATCCAAGTCAACCTAGAAGGTCTCAAGAAGCATTCAAAATGACTTTGTCCTTGACCTATTTTTAATTTTATTCACTCTTTAAAAAAACATATGTGACATGCTAAATTAATTTTCAAAATGATACCATATGGGAAGAGCATTTCATATATTAATTAATAGAAATATGAATGAAAAAAATTAGGGCCATAAAATGGACTGACACTAATAAGATGAAATTAAATAAGTTTAAATTCTTATAAGCAGAGTAAAAGCAATGTGATTTGACAGTAATTCATGTAAAAAAAAAAAAAGAAAAAACAACACGACTGGATTCTACTACAAAGCAAATTCAATGTTATTCATCAGCATGAAGTGGCAACTGAAAAACTAATGTGACCTCAGGCTGATTTAATTGAATTATAGTCCATTTTGAGGGAATTGACATTTGCACTGTGCTCTGCCCTAGTCAGACCACATTTGAAATATGTCCAGTTTTGGACAATACAATCTAGTAAAAACACTGATAAGCTGATTATTTAATCTACAGAATACAAAAAGATGTGGATGGGGAGGGTCATGATTGCTGATTTCAAACATTTAAAGTGCTGTTGTAGAGAATCATTGTTTTAAATGATTTTCTTACCCCTACAAGGCAGACAAGAAAATAACAACAATAATGATGATAATAAATATAATAATTACTGCATTTATTAATTATTGTTTTATTATCCTATTTGATCCTCACCAAAAAAAACGTGGTGGAACATTATCATATTCATTTTACAGATAAGGAAACTGATGCAAACACAGTTTAAGTGTCTTGAACAGAGACATAAAGTAAGCTTCTGAAAGCAAATGCGAACTCAGGTCCTCTCTTCATTGTCATATAGCCATATTTCTTTCTAAGAAACTACAAGAATTATATTCTTTTTTTTTGGGGGGGGGAGGGTTAGTATTTATTTGTCTCATTCTTTCTCCCTCTCCTTTTCCATTCATGCCTTCTCTCATTCTGAAGGTTTTCTCAGCAAAACAGCAACAACAAAAATAGCTCCCACAAAGAAAACAACACAAAAAAGCTAAAGCAAAACCTCAAAGCATTGTTTCACTTAGGGGATAAGCTGAGGAATTTAGGTATTTCAAAGTTCCTCTACTGTCATTTCTATTTAAGTTCTACTTCATTTTTATCTTCTTGTTATTGTAGAAAGAAATCTTTTAAGTTCCCTCTATTGTCATGTGGTAGTTGATTTAGTTGCTTTAATCCCTTGTGTCTTACTCTTTTTGGGTTTTGTTTTCTTTTAATATTCTCTTGAGATTGGCCAATATATTTTATTATGGGTGCTTTTCTTGAAGGTGGTGAGTAGTTCAGCTGTTTTAGTCATGTCTGACTCTTCATAATTCCATTTGAGTTTTTCTAGGCAAAGATGCTGGAGTGATTTGCCACTTCGTTCTCCAGTTCATTCTACAGATGAGGAAAATTTTAATTCTGGAAGATAAGTCTTCCTCAAACCTGGCATTCCATCCATGATACACTTAACTGCCTCCATTATCTTCATAGTTATTTTTATTTATTTTTGTGATTTTGTTGATGGTTTTAAAGTGCTTACAAATTGGAAAATCTAATCACCTCTTAATTTATTTGGAAAGCTTTTGCATATCTTACTTCCTTTAAAAAAGAGGCAAAGTGGGTAAAGTGGGCACATGCTGTAGCAATGTTATGGAATGTATACATATTAAGAGAAAACTTGAACCTTTAATGTGAAGGTTGCTGAATTATTTTCAGGACTACTTTCCACTTGGTGTCCACATGTCACGCCATTTTCACATGTCTTTTCTTGGAATATGCACAACTATATCTTGTTAAAACATTTCAGCAGATAGGTTAAACCTTCGTTGAGGGTAACCAGCAGGACTGACACCCATCAGGAAGTTAGAGGTAGGACCAATCCACATAAATGAGGGATTTCTCCAGAAGAATGATCAGTTGTGAATAATTTGCTTCAGTTGACCATCAAGATAGCAAAAAAAAAAAAAAAAAAAAAAAAAAAAAAAAAAAAAGGTGTTATGGGGTACTTAGAAATTGTTTAGGCAACACAATACCAAGGTCATCCACTGCATTCTGTGTCATCAGCTGTCATCTTGGTTTTTATTTTATTTATTTAATTACTTAGTTTGCTACTGAACTCTGATAACTCTGAAATAGAGAGTAAGGCTGATAACTTTTTAAAAACTCTGCCTCACTCACATGATAACTTACATGTGAATATCACTTATCATACTTTATCATCATTTACATGATAACTTACATGTGAATATCACTTAACATACTTTATCATTCTTTCCTACCTTAAAGTCCCATGACAATGAACAAGTGGCAAAGCAGCAAATGCAGATGGCAATGCAGTCACAACCATATATACTGTCAATTTCACAGGGCCATCTTTTCACTGGACTGCAGTGGAATTCAGAGGCCTTTGGGTTTTTGATTAACCTTTTTCAAAAACTGCATCACTTATTCCCTTGTGTAAGGGGTCCTGAAAAACGTCTGCTTCAGAAACTTATATCTGGTTGGCTTACCTTGTGATCAAAACAAAATAAAAGAAGGCTCCCAGGGTTGGACCCAAGATAGCTAAGTGAAGCCACTCTAGCTCTCCCAGTTTCCCTCAAAAACCACCAAAAAACAAGCCTCTGAACAGAGTGTGATAGAATGAAACTCCTCTTCAGCTCGATAGACTGGAAAAACTTCAAGAAAGGTCAATCTCATTGGGGTGAAAAGGGTGTTCAGTGGTGGGAGGGTCTTAATCACACCAAATCAGCCACTAAAACCCTCAGTCCTGGCTCAGCAGAGGAGCACAGCAGCGGGGCAGCCTCCAGTTCCAGCTCAGAAGGCAAACTGGGAAACCAGGATGTTTCCTGAACAGAGCAAGAAAAGCTAACCCTTGAAAACACAAGGGAGCACTGTGCTCAAAGCCAAGGCTCAGAGTTGTAAAGGAAGTCGGGACAGTGTCCCCTATTCCTCAAGAGTAGAACTCAATCATAAAAGTTAGGGAAAAAAAGAGGAAATACCAAAAAAAAAAAAAAAAAAAAAAAAAAAAAAGCAAGAAACAGAAAAGAATCTTGATCATAGAAAGCTACTGTGGTGACAGGGAAGACCAAAATAACAACTCAGAAAAAGACAATTATCCACAAAAGAAATCTCAAAGAGTGGTATAGCTTGTTCTAAGCTGAAAGATGATTCTTGGAAGTGCTCATAAAATATTTCAAAAGGCAAAAAAGAGAGGTAGAAGAAAAATGATCAAAAAAATGAGAGATATGCAATAGAGAGTCAACAGCTTGGAAAAAGAAGGGAAAAAAAAATCCACTGAAGAAAACAACTCCTTAAAAAGTAGAGTTAAACAAATGGAAAAAGAAATATAAAAGCTCACTGAAGAAAATCACACATTGAAAGCTAGAACAGGGCAAATAGAAGTTAATGACTGTGAATCAGCAAGAATTAGTCAAAAAAAAGTAAAAAGAAGGGGGGAAAAAAAAAAAAAAACAGAAGAAAATGTGAACTGTCTCATTGAAAAAGCAGCTGATCTAGGAAATAGACCCAAAAGAAACAATTTTGATAGTATTGGTCTCTCTGAAGGCCATGACCAAAAAAGAGTCTGAATAACATACTTCAAGAGATAATTAAGGAAAACTGCTCCAGTAAAGAGGGAAGTATTCATTGAAAGAATCTATCGATCACTTTTGAAAAGAAATCTCAAAAGGAAGAGTCTAAGGAAGATTGTTGGGAAACTCCAAAACTACAGTCTCAAAGAAAAAATATTGCAAGCTACCAGACAAAAATAATTCAAATATCAAGGAGCAACAGTTAGGATTATCCAGGATTTGGCAGTTTCTACAGTAAAGTATTAGAGGGTCTTGAATACCATATTTCAAAAGGCAGCATAATTAGGATTACACCCAAGAATTATCTATCCAGGAAGACTCAGCATCATCATCCAGGTGAGGTAATGAGAGTCAAGGAAGAGACTTTTAATCATTTCTATTGAAAAAATCAGAACTAAACAGAAAATTTAATCAATAAACACAGTATTTTCTGATAGAAAGGTAAATGGGGGGAAATATAGTATTATTTAAAGGTTAAATTGTTTGCATCCCTAGATGGGAAAAAATAACTGTAACTCTTGAGAAATATATCTGTCCCGGAGGCAGAAAGGGGTGGGGTTGCATTACATGGATGAAGGGAGTGGTTATGAATGAAATCTGATATGATTGCATCAAAGAAAAAGACATTAATGATTGGAAAACATTCTGTACTGGAAAAAAAAAGAGGAAAGGGGAAGCATAACAGGACAATTAGCATGTATGAAGAGGCTCAAAACTATTACAATGAGGGAAAGAAGAGAGAAGGATGATCATTGTTTGAAGCATGATCTCATCAGTTTTGGCCCTAAGATGGAATAACTTAATCATTCAGTTGGATACAGAAAGTTACCTAACTTTATAAAGATGTAGGAAAAGAAAGAAAAAGGAAAAATAAGTGGCAGGATAGAAGGGAGGGCAAAAAGATTAGAGAAAAAGGTAAGAGAAGGGAAGAAGGATTGATAAAAGTCAAGGTATTGGGGAGAGTGACTTGAAAACACTACTAAGAAAAAGAGGGAGGGAGAATAGGAGAAAAGGTAGTGGGTGGGGTGGGTTTAACAAACACTACTAAGAACAGGGTGGAAAAAAATATCACGTGCTTGTTGGTAGACTGAGATAATATAACAAAAATGCCAATTCTGCCTAAATTGTTCAATGCCATGCCAATCAAACTGCCAAAAAAATGTTTTATAAAACCAGAAAAAAATAATAACAAAATTCATCTGGAAGAGCAAAAGCTCAAGAATATGAAGGGAAATATTGAAAAAAGTGAAAATGATGGTGTTTTAGCAGTACCAAATCTAAAACTATATTATAAAGCAGTAGTCATTTAAACCATTTGCTATTGGCCAAGAAATAGGGTGGTAGATAGTGAAATAGCTTATATACACATGACACAATAATCAAGGTCTACAATAAGCTATTATTTGGTAAAGCCCCCAAATCTAGCTTTTTGTATAAAAACTCACTATTTGACAAAAATTGCTGGGAAAACTGGAAAACAACATGTCAGAAATGTCATACACTTACATTTCTCACCCCATACCAAATTAAGTTTAAAATGGGTATATGGTTTGGGCATAAAGGATGATACAATAAACAAATTAGAAGAGCAATGGATAATTTGCCAACAGATCTTTGGAGAAGGGAGAAGGGAGGAAAAAGAAGAACTAGAGAACGCTATTGAAGACAAAATAGACAACTTTGATTACATTAAAATAAAAGTTTTTCCACAAATAAAACCAATGCAGCCAAGATTAGAAAGCAAAAAGAAAGCTGGGGGGAATATTTTTATATCCAGCTGATAAAGCTGTCATTTATAAAATATATAAGGAACTGTGTCAAAATTTATAAGAATATAAATCATTCCCCAATTGATAGTCAAAGGATATGAACAAATAATTTTCAGTTGACTAAATTAAAGCCATCTCTAGTGTAATAAAAAAAAAATGCCCTAAATCACTATTGATTAGAGAAATGCAAATTTATAAAACTCTGAAGTACCACCTCACACTTTTCAGATTACCTAAATGACAGGAAAAGATAATGATACATGTTGGAGGGGATGTAGAAAAGCTGGAACACTAATGCATTGTTGGTGGACTTGTGAAATGATCCAACCATTTTGGAAGAAATCTACAGCTATGCCCAAAGAGCTAAAAAACTGTGCATACCCTTTGATCCAGCAGTTCCATTACTGGGTTTGTATCCCCAAAAAAATTATAAAGAAGGAAAGAGTACCCACTTGTGCAAAAGTGTTTTAGCAGTTCTTTTTGTGGTAGCAAAGAATTATTAAATGAGTAGATGCCCATCAGTTGAGGAATGGCTGAACAAGTTGTGGTTTATTAAAGTAATGGAGTATTATTGTTCTATAAAAAATGATGAACAAGATGATTTTAGAAAGGCCAGGAAAGATTAATATAAATTGATGCTGAGTGAAACAAGCAGAACCGAGAATACATTGTACATAGAAACAATAAGAATATGTGATGATTAACCATGAAAGACTTGATTTTTCTCAGTCTATATGACAGTCTCTTATGGAATCAAAGAAGTAAGTTTAGTAAAAACTGGGCACGCTCATCATTATTATTTAATACCATAGTTGGCACAGACTATTAGACTTGGTAGGGAATCCTTATAAGGAATGGAGTGAGAAAGAGGCATGGGAATGGTTGCTTACTAGTAAAGACTTATGTGTATCATGACTTTCTTATCACTACACTGTCTTCAGTTTACCTAAATGCAATAAAACTTCATGGATTAACTCTTACAGCAAAGATTGACATTTAATAGACTATATCATTATGAAGAAAAGAAACAGAAAGTATATAAAAGTAACAGACAATGTTGGCCCAGAATACAGGATTGATTGTTGACATCCCCTACAAGTTAAATATCCTCATTCAACAAAATTATGCCTCTAAAGCAAGAAGACTATAAGAAAACTTAATGTCAATATATTAGAGTGCTTCTCCAAACATGAATGGTTTGTTGTTAACATGAACGGTTTGTTGAGGAAAAGTTGAGCCAACACATAGTTGGAAAGTTTGGAGTAGAAAAGGAGTGGATGGCTTTCAGACATTTGGTATACAGCACTGCATTTCTTCATCTGGACAAAAAAAACAAACAAACAAACAAAAAAACTCACAAACATCAATATCAGCTTGATGAAAATGATAGGAAAATTCAGAAGTTTCTAATTGAAAAATGAGAACTCCATAGAGTTTAACAGCAGTATAGCTCATCTATCTCTTAGAAGACAGCATTTTACTCCACCAAAAGCAACATGCAAGCCAGGATTACAGAAATGCAAGAATCTAGGCTCAATAAAAAGGCAAGTGAAATTCAGGTTTTAATTTATAGTAACACTCTATAATGCTTTTATAATACTCTTAAGGCTATTTATGGATCAAAGCTTATGATGCATCTAAACTACTTAGAACTCTTGGGATGGAATCACACTGATTCATGATAAAGGAATGAACCTGCAGAGATGGAATTCCATAGTATTTTTAAAAATCTATTATTATTCAGTCCTGAAACCATTGACTTTACACCTCAGGTTGAAGTCAATCCTTTTTTAGGTGAATTTGCAACTAAAGAAAAGGTTTTGAGTAGCATTAGGCTTCCCTTTGTGTGGGAAAATGCCTGGTGCTGAGTCTGTTCCAGCTGAGATTTACAAGGCAAGGTTTTCACAGCTCATTTAAAGCTGATGGATTCTTTTTTTTAGGTTACATGGCAAGAAGAGTTTATCTGACATGAGTTAAAATATACCTCTATTGTCCATCTCTCTAAATAAAAAAGAAATAATTTATCCTTGTGACTAATGTCTTCACAGAATCAAGCAACTTAAACCTTTTTAACATCAATAGTTGGAGACTAGATTTATATTAATGTTATGAATGTTTGCCTTGGATTCACACATATATCATTCTGTCATGTTTGATGCTATGCCACAGTACTGTTTTTCTGATTTTTTTATTGACTATAAGGAATACTCTTTCTTTTTAAAAGACTCTTATCCATAGTAGTAGATGTAATTATAACCTGAATTACATTTGTTCATTTCCATCCATTTAAGTTCACTGAAACCCAAAGTTCCAGTGTTAAATCTTTTCATGCCCTATTTGACTATGTCGAGTTTACCTTGATTCATAGTTCTTACATTCCAGATTCCTATACAATATTGAACTTTACAGAATCCAGCTTTTTGTTAGTCACCAAATATATGCATAACTGAGTGTCCTTTTGTTTTTGGCCTAGCTGCTTCACTCTTTCTAGAGCTTTTTATAGTTATCATATATTTAAATATCATATATTATTTTCATATATTTTATATTATATTTTTCAATATTATATCTTTTAGCATTTTAATACTGTTCATGAGATTTTCATGGTAAAAATGTTGGAGCAGTTTGTTGTTTCCTTCTCCAATGCATTACTTTTTTTTAGAACTGTTTACTATGACCAAGGCAGTGATTCAAGAAGGGATTTGCAAATAGAAGGTGCTTAGTTGATTGTGGGTAGTAGGAATCTAGCTTCTGAATCAAGAAAGCCTGAATTTATTTTCCTTCTCTGTTATACACTATACTTTTTGAGTGACTTGAGAGAAGATACTTAACCTTTTGATTCATGCAGAAAACTCATAGTAACAGTCTAGTTCACAAAAGAGTAGTTTCCTAGCTGCAGTTATATCGAACAATGATACCAAAACAAAAGAAAATAACTAAACAGAAATGTGTAGAACAAATTATTTACTGAGTGAACATGATAGAAAAATAAATTGTTTTTCATTTCTTTTGATTATAAGAGGTGACTGATATTTTCATTATCAGTATTGTGGAAATATTGGACAATGTGCTGTACTAATATGTATATATACATATATATAATTTCTATATAATAATAGATGCTATGTAAATACATAAAAGGGAGATGGAGAATCAGCTTATTGAATAAAATAGAAGTGATCATATTAATAAATCATAATTAATTATTAAACATATATAATATTGAAGAAAAACTTTCACATAGTACTTTCATTTACTGAATAGTTTAGATTTTAATGAAGTATGAATATTATCATCACTTATGCTTCCTTACACAGCAAATTCAAAAAAAAAAGTATAATTATGACTTGCAGTCATTCCTCATTAGGCAATCATTTCAGTTATGCAAGTAAAATCATAAAGCTGACACAATTCATATTATTAAATAAATAGATACAATATGGATCAACTATGCTTCATTTATTGTAATGATGAAGAAATGGAGGTCTTTCTAAATTTAGAGCAATTTTGCATGACCTGTAAGATGTGGAGAATTCAGGCAATCATCCCAGTAATTACAGTTTTTTAATACAGACACTATTCTTTATGATTTGGATATTTCAGTAACATTTCTATTTATTTGATCTGCAAGATCATAAGTTTATACTATCATTTGTTACTTTAGGCTTATTCTGAATAATAGTAAAATAAAAGATTTCAGCAACTCCCTACTCATAAGAACTAAGAAAAGGAGAGAGACAGAGACAGACAGATAGACACACACACACACACACACACACACACAAAAAGAGAGAGCGAGAGCGAGAGCAAGAGAGAGAGAGAGAAAGAAAGAGAGAGAGACAGAGAGAGAGACAGAGAGACAGAGAGACAGAGAAGGGAGAGAGAGAAAGATTTTTAAAAATCTAAATTCAAAAATTGGACAAGGGTGCTTTCATTGGGGGAAGCATCATTTTTTTTTTGTTTTGTTTTGTTTTGTTTGCCCCTGACCAGTGGAAACTACTACTAACACTTTATACTTCAAGCCTTTCATAGTTTAGTACATATGTATACAAGGAACATGTAAGCAATTTGTTGGTATAACCCTTAGGATTAAACAATTTCATTTACCTTTTGCAATGACTAGCAAAAAAAGAATGTGAAAAAAAAGAAAAGATATATATATATAGTCCTAAATTGTGATTCAGCAATCTATAAAACTCTCAATATAGAAATCCTATCAAGTGAAGATTGGCTTGTTAGACCAGTGGATAGGGTATTGAGTCAGAAACCAGAAGACATGAGTTCAATTTTGGTCTTAGATACTTGTTCTTTAACCCTGGGCAAGTCATTTAGATCCTAGTTGATTAGGTTTGTTCATCTTTAAAATGGGGCTAGTAACAGAACTTACCTCCCAGAGTAGTTAGAAATAAATGAGCTCATAGCTGTAAAGTGCTTATCATGGTGCCTATATATATATATATATATATATATAGTAAGAACTATATAAATGTTAGTTGTTGTTACATTAAAAAAATATTTTTAATTGCTTAAGGAACTAAGAAAAGAATGTCCAGGCACAAAATCTTTTCTAATTCTGAAGTCAACACTTTATCCTTTCTGCTAAAATAGATCTTAGATAAAAGATATGAAATGTATGTTACAAATAGTAAAGCCACTGGTGTGTAGGCAGGAGAGTGCGTGTGTGTGGTGTGTGTGTGTGTGTGTGTGTGTGTGTGTGTGTGAATCACTCCAAATCAGAATTAATGAAGAGATTAGAAGTGTAATCATCATTACTGAGGTTCCATCAGATTGGTTTATTTATCCATCAGATTGACAAAGATGACGAAAGAGAAAACTGACAAATATTGGATGGACTGTGAAAAATAGGCTAAATAGCACTCTGTGAGTGAAGCTGTGAATTGGTCCAGGCGTTCTAGAGAATAATTTGTAATAGCGTCCAAATTTAATTAAATTTTACAAGTCCTTTGACTAGGTCTCCATACCACAGATGAAAGAGAGTAAAAATAACAATATTTGTAAAAATAATTGTAACAGCTTTCTTTTTTTTTTTCGTTTTTCAGTAGCCCCAAACTAGGAACTGTGCAGATAGTCACGTGTTCATCGATTTCTTCCAGGAATTTCATTAATCTTGTGGCCAAGCTATGTTTTCTTTTGAAGCTCTGTTTAAAGGTATTTTTCCTTTTCAGGATTCATACCCAATATACATTTCTGATATCATAATAATTATTTGGTTTTTTTGCTTGTTTGTTTATTTACTCATTCTTCTAAAATTAGATTGAAACTTTATATTATAGTTTGATTCCACAAACTTCTGGTGAGGTACTTCATTAGGAAAAGAAATGGCAAACCACTTCAATATCTGTGCCAAGAAAACTCTATTGGTGTGCTATGCAATTACACAGAATCAGATACAACTGAAAGACTGAACAACAATGGATGATTCATGTAGTTTTCTAAGGTCTGCTTTATTTGATGTTATTCTTTGGGGGTGTGAGCAATAAAATCATAACTTGGTTTTGATCCAAGAGTCTGCTATGAGAATCTCACTCTTTGAGTTTATTATTGCACTCTGCCTATTGTGCTTGGCAGTATAGATTCCCCTCTGCCTGAGTTATTGAAATAGTTGAGACTGTTCCTTATCTGCAAGTTGAGTTTCAGGGTGATGGAGGTAACAGAACCTTTGCCACTTATCATAGTAAAGCCTCTTCTGGTATCAGAGCAAAAATAATTATAAACCAATGATGCTTCTGCTTCTGAAGTCTGACTCCATGATGTCAACACACTTCTGATCCACACTTTCTGCCCTGGTCAGTTGGCTCTAGGTTGAATTTGTGACTTTGTGCAGGAAAGAAGCTCCATTTTGATTTCTCTTCAGATTCCTGTCTTGAATCTGTCACTTGTCTGGAATCTTTATACACTTAGTTATTGGTAGAATTCAGCTGAATTTCTTCCTTCTCATTCACCAACTTGTTTAGTCTGATTGCTACCCACTCACTGGGGAATAGTTAAACAAAGTATGGTATATGAATATGATAAAATATCTTGTGACATGAGAAAATAACAAATTAGATGGTTAAACTAAGAAAATTTTTATAAACTGACTCAGAGTGAGGTAAGCAGAATTAAAAACACAATTTTATAATGAGTACATTTTTTAAAATAACTCTGAAAGGTTTACAATCTAATCAATGCAATTTTACACTGAATTTCAAGAAGCGAAGATGAAACATCACATCTACCTCCTCCCAGAGAAGTGATACACTTAAAATTTGCACAACTCTACATGTGTATGTGGGCGTATGTTCAGAAGTTTTTAATTGTTCAATTTAGAGGAGTTGAAAGCAGAAATAATGTTAATATAAAAATAAACATAAATAATTATAATTACTATTCATTTTAATAGATAAAGAAATTGTTAAATGTGTTCCTTAATGAAGTTCTATACTTTATATGTCCAATATTAATCAATTGATTAATGCAGTATTTTGTCATGATTCCCTTTAAGACTTGGAATACCCAATTGGTTCTATAGAGGAGCAATAGAAATAAATGTAAAATTATGTAGAACTATAAAGCCTTAAATAGTCTTTCCGAAAAAAAAAATGCCAGGTTTAATTTCAGTACTTCTTGACATTATTTGTTTTGACGGATTTTTTTTTTAATAGAGGATACTTTTCCATTAAGATATAAATTGCTCCAATATTCTTACTACATTTGGATTTATTTGATGTATTTTCAAAACATGAGTAATCCATAAGCACTGAACTGAGTCAAAAACTTTGTGATAATCAGTAAAAGTAATATTAATGTCACAATGGTTTCTTGAACCTATTCAAAAATTACCAAATTGTAGTGCAGATCTTTAATTCTCTAGGATTTTTAGGAAACTTTTTTTTTTAGTTCTTCAACTAATATGTTTGCTTTCTTGTGAGTATTGTGTAGGTCTTTGAAGAGTAATAAATAAAAAAGTTATATAAATACAGAATGGGATAGACAAAAAGGAAAAAAAGAACAAAGTTTTAAAAAAGTGCAGCAGAGAACAAAAGAATAACCTACAAGGAAGAAAAGAAAAGATGGATACTCATGAATATAATTTCTTATATATGCTTTCTTAAAATGAAAATTTATTGTTGCATATTTTCAGTTATCTCTTTAAAAAAAGCTGGGACGATTATGAGAATCAATGTGTGAAAGTAATGTTATGATCAATTAAATAATACAAAGAGTATTTTCTTTATATTTAAGTATTGCCTTGTTTCTCCCCTTTCCTGATCCCTCCCTTTTTTCTTCCTTTTTCTTTTTCTTTGCTTAATTTATGGTTATTATGTTTCATTAAAAGCTTTTTACAATTTGCATTTATGTCTGCTTGGTTTGAGTGATTCATGGAAATATGAGCTCAGTGTTCTGTATTTGAAAAGAAAACAGATTCAAACAAAGCCATGCACTTCAAGGCAGTCAATGAGAACACTGTTTTTACTTAAAGAAGGAAGGTACAGATACCTGAATACCTTTTACCCAGCATGTAAGATGCATTATAAAAAACTAGTTATTCTCATTAGGAAATTAAAAAAAAAAAAAAAAAGGAAAAAAGAAGTGGGAATAAATTAAACCAGCAGGAGTTTATTCAAGGTGAATTAAAAGAACCTTTTACATAATAGTGAAGTCCTTGGTCAACTTGTCAAGGCAGCTTATAGAATTCTAGTGACAGAAACTATTCTAAAGATAGAAAGCATACAAATGTATCGAGGATGACTCACAAGTAATGAAAACATTTAGAGAAAATTCAAAGTGTGGGAGTACTTGTTCACAAGGGACACATCTGACTGATTTTGTTCTTCATTATCACAATTTGGGCAATGTATCAGGATACCTTTTATTATTCCTTTTTATTTCATTGTTAGATGACTGCTTAGTCCATTTCACATACTCAGGGTCTTTTAATATGTATTACACCCATATACGTATATGTATATATATATACATATACGTATATGTGTGTGTATATATATATATATATATATATATAAACATACATATACAAACTTCTCTGTTTTGAAGAAAGTCATTTTCAAAATTCTCAAAACTTGGAAATTAATAGAACAGGATTAAAGGCTCTATACTGATCTAGGAAATAATCAATAGCCTTTGTTACTCAATAATCAACTTAACCAACTTTAATTAGAATCCTCTCTTTGTCTCTCTTTTTCTCTGTCTGTCTCTCTCCCTCTCCCCACCGCCTCTTCCCACTAAGCTCAAGGTTGTTCTCTGTAGGTATACATTAATATAAACAACCACCACCCCATTTCTAGGAAGATATTATTTCAAAAACTATTACTTGCAAAATCCCCATATTCTTTCCTTCTTTTACAATGTTTTTTTTTTTCTTTTCACTTCTGATTTCTATTTTGATTTCTATTTTTTCCCAAAATGTCATTTCTATCAATTATCTCTGAATTCTTGTTTAAAATTGGAAGATGAAACAAAAGAGTCAACATCCTTCCATATAATAAAAATGGATTTGTTAGCAAAGATATAAAAACAAACTAAAAACCAAAAACTTGTTAAAATTCCCTTGTCATGCAGTTTCCTCAATATTTTCTGAGAACATTTTGGCTAAAAAGATTTTTTTAAAAAAAATAAACAGAATCATATATACTCTGGGCCAATTTTTCAAGACTGGCAGACTACAGCTATACCTCAGGATTCTATAACACCTTTGGAGAGTTATGGGAGCGTTGCCTCTTTTACTTGTGCCATTAGACTAAAGCCACAATAGCTAATAGTTCAGATCTATTTAACCACATAACACAAGGTATTTTTTTTTAAAATGAATATTGCCTTACAAGTTATAGTAACAACATATGTACAAACATTTCTCCCAACACCTTGATGAGTTTCCCTTATGAAAAATTGGGCTCTGCTGGAGTGGGGACAAGACCACAAAGTTCAGGAAGTTGGTTTTGTCTAAGTTTGAGAGACCCATCTAACCCAATCTTTACTTTCCAGAATACCAAATTATAAAATAAGAATAGAATACATTGGATAATGGGCTAAGACTGAACTCAAGACTCAACTCAAATCCAGATCAAGATAATTATTATTTCTATGATCTTGTACAAGTCACTTAACTACTGTCTCAGTTTCCTCAACTGAAAATTAAATGTAATTGTGGCATCTACCTCTCAGAATTGTTTAGATCAAAAGAAATAAATGTTTGTAAAAGGCTCAGCATAGTATCTGATCTATACCAGGTGATGTTTCTTTCATTTTCTTTACTTTTATACTTTTCTTTCCTCCTTCCTTTCTATCTTTCTCTCTTTTTCTGTCCTTTTTCCTTCCTTTCCTCTTTCACTTTATCCAGCGTTGAAGGGAAGGCATGGATGGATTTGATCATCAAGATTAAATTCAAAACATCACTTCACTAAGTAATCATCTATCAAAAGAAATCATTGAGAAAACCAGTAGCTATTTTCTTTTATTTACATATGATCCATAGTTTTCTCATTCAGTACTCACAATATACTTCAATATATTTATAGATTAAAAAAACAAAACAAAGTAAAACCAACAAGAACAACAACAAAAACCCACATATAATTTGAAATTCATTTTGGGGCTGTGGCTATTGACTTTGATAAAATTATACTTTTATTTATTTATGCTAGATTGTGGGAGAAAATGGAAAAAATGAGCCTATTTATATATTCTCTACTCTCAGAAAACCCTATGAATCCCCCCAAAAAGTGAAGAAATGGAATTGCATTGGAAAGATAAAATACACCTTCAGTTGTCTGGTATAAAGGACAAAATTCCCTGGCTAATCATAAAAAATATATATGTACATATGGCATTTCTACATTAGTCATTATTTGGATTGTGGATTTAAAAAAGTTAGAATGAAAGGAAAAATAATTAAAATAAAAATACAACATAATTCAACCAAGTAAAAAAAAAACAAAATTATTATTCAGGGCCATTGTTTTCTTCTTGGTATTTCTAGGCTATTGATACTTGGCTTAGCTTTCTCAGAAGAAACTTTCTCCTCTAATTTTCTTCCCTTTCTAAATTTGTATATTCTGATTTGAAGCCACAATAGTCTGACTTCCTATTATTTCCTCCAGTGAAAAGGAATTTTTAAGCATTATAGGAACCTTATATGCCATTAAGAAAAATGTGTCCCTGTTAGAGTTAATTAACAAAACAAGATTTACACAGCAGATTTAGACATCAATAGATGATTTGTTTCAAAGTTTTAATTTTTCTATTGTAAAAAAAGAACATAAGTGGTATAGATGTATACAATATTTATGACTAGGAGGCTAAAGCAATCATTTAGATCAAATTGAATCTTGGATAGTGATTTTTACATAAGTATAAAGATGGGTGGTGGGCAATTCAGGAAGAAGCAATAAAATGAAGAATAACAGAATATTGGGAAGATAGTAAGTGAATTAATTTTTTTTGGAAAATAATCCCTAGATAGCAATAGCAGTAACAAAAGATAATACTAGGATAGATGTTTTAGAACTTAGAATGCCAGGTTAAGGATTTTTTCCCCTGTAAACCAATGGGTAAAAATATTTATTTTCCTTTTTTGAAACTACTTAAAATAACAAATTTTAAAAACAGGAAAGAAAAGAAATTAATGAATGGATTGGTAGATAAATAATTAATAAATAAGGGCCAACATAAAAAGCAATTCCAATGAGCATAAAAGAATGACTTTAAATTATCAAACCTATGTCATTGTGATTTAAAACTTTTGTGTGTTTCTGTAATTTTAAGCATTCTGTCTCTCCCTTCTCCCTTACCATCTGTTTTTTTTTTTATTTGAGAAAAAAGAAAACATGAGTATAATATAAACATATGCTTGTAGGTAACTATTTATTGCTGGTTTATATATTTAGATTTATACATGTATTCTATATGTCTTTTGTTCTCAATGATTTATAGTTTACAATGGGAATCCTGTTACTCATCATGCCAGCTTCCCCACCACCCAAGATATGCATGTATATGGTAATATATCTGCATGATCTTGACACTTTGTACTTAAGAATTATCTGAAATGCTGAAAAATTTCATGAACACACAAGATATTCATACATTTTATTAATAACAAACTACTTGACTTGAAATTTCCTTTTAGTTGTTAAGTGAGAATAAAATCTAGAGGCGTGGGGACAAGAAGTTTAAATGAGTCTTAGAGAAGACTAAGTAAAAGACATTATTTCTTTTGACCTTGTGAAAACCCCTTTGTGGTTTGGTAATATCTATTATAAAACCAGCCACATTTAAGAGAGCAGTTACAGTCTCCTGGGGACTGCTTTTGGAAAGAAGATTCTATTGTTCCCTCTATATTAATTATCTTCTGAGTTGCTTGTCAACTTACAAGCTATTAGTGTGGACTTTCTGCTCCTTTGCCTGAAAGTGGAAAATATCTACTGTCTGATTTTATGTGGGCTTCATCTTACATATCATTAGATCTCAAATGAAGTAAGGTGAGAAAATAGAGACATTTATCAGATAAAGAAATGTAAAAAAAAAATTATTTAGGATGGGATATTGTGTTACTCTAATTTTATCAGATTTTTTGACAAGTTAAATGGAATAATATAACATTCTATTCATTTGCTTTTTATTCCTATTAGTGTGAAAATTCTCATTCCTCTTAGTTTTTGAAGGCTTAGAATGGAAATATGACTGCTTATCCACACCTCTCAGTTAGATGAAGGCATTATTTTCATGCTCAGAGAATAATAGTGGTTTTTGTCTCACTGATACAAGGCATGTGCTTCATTGCTTTGTGTCTTAATGATGCATCTATTTACAATAAACACAGGTGTGGAAACTCACTCCAATTTCTTAGTATTTTGAAAAATAAAATTACTATGGCATGCTTATTCTAGAGACCATTCTAATCTAGATTGGTGAAAGGAGTTTATTCACATAATAATAGTTCCTTATACCAAGGAAATCACAGATCCAAAACTTTTCTTCAGTATATACCCTCACCCCCCCCCTCACACACACACACACACACACACACACACACACACACACACGGAACGATAGAAAGAAAGACTGAGAGACAGAGACAGAGAAACCAATAAAGAGGGAAACAGAGAGAGACAAAGACAGAAACATAAAATGCTTGATAGGAAAAGAACAAACCTTAAGAGTCAAGAGTATCCTGGGTCCAAGTCCCTCTAGAATAATAACAAAAGGAAATATAATAGAAATAAATATCTAATAACATATAAGTTAAAAAGGTAATGTCAAGTATTTTACAATTACAGAATGAAATGGTATTGAATCCTATCTTAGAAACTAATGAGCTGTGTAATCCTAAATAAGTTACTTTATTTTTTTAAGCCTCAGTTTTCTCTTATGTAAAGTAAGGGGTTTGGAATCAAGAGCATATAAGGTCATTTCCAGATCTTAATCTAGCCTAAAATCTTTTAGCCTATAAAATACAGAAAAGAAACTCATGAAAAAAAAAAAAAGAAAAAGATCTGAGGGTTTTTACATATTCTTGTCTCAATGTCTTACTATTGTATGACATAGCAGTCAGTTTAATATGAAGCTATAAAAATAGAAGTAAAGTCTAGAGTATTTGTATTATGTTCTATTCTATATATATTCTGAGCTGTTCAGGAAACTTGTGGTCGGTTCTCAAATCCCATGAAAAAGATAGGAAAAATGTACCTAATGAAGGGGAGAACTAGGGAGACATCATTTTCATATTTGAAAATTTTAAGGCTTATTATATGATAAACAATGTGTTTTGCTTGGCTTCAAATGGAAGGACAAAGAGTAATGGATAGATGGAAAGGATATGATAGCAAGTTTATGTTCAATTTAAGAAATAACCATTAAATCTCTCCCTCAAATGGAATAGGCTACTTTGAGGGATAATAAATTTCATTTCACTAGAGATATTCAGTCAAGAATCAAAGTGGATACAATACTGAAGCTAGAATCAAAAAGATCTAAATTCAAATCCAGTCTTAAAATGGTGAATAACTGTAAAACCCAGGGAACTTAATCCCAACCTATCTAAATGTGTTTATCTGTAAAATGGTGATAATTGTATCACCTAATTGGCAATGCAGTTAGAAGAATAAAATGAAATAATAGTTATAAAACTAGAAGAATATATGAATATTGATGAGATCCTGGATCACTAGGTAGGGTTAATAGAAAAAGCGTAAAGTACTGATAAGATTATCCCTGAGACAAGTGGGGAAAGGCACTGATGGGGATCAGCTCAGCCTTCCAGTCCCTACCTTAGGATACCAGTTAGAAAGCCAAGTTATGTTGTCAAACACCTGAGATTAAATTTCCCCTAGAAATATGCCTATGTCTCATGTCAACTTTGCCGAATCCTTTTTGGGTTAGTCTGCCACAGCAATCAGCCTGATTGTGTCTTTATTCTCACCTCTCCCCACTGCCTTCTGGCATCTTTCTCCTTCTTATAGCTAACTCTTTAAAGGTGCTAAAATCCTCTATGGGTTTAACCTACTAGGCAATGGCATACTCCCACTTTATGGAGCATTCCCTTTCTACTGGTTAATTGTGAATACCCCTGGGGAAGTTGTCTTTTTCATTGTTAATTGTTTAAAAAAAAAAGTCATTCCTTGCTAACACAAGTTCTCCCAAATCAATTCCTGGTATCTATTTTACCTATTCATTTTGTTTGCAATATCTTTTCATAAATAAATCTGCCTATTGCTAAAGAAAAAGGCCATTGTTAATTTATCACATGCTGAACTCCAACATTTGGTGCCAATTGCCTACAGCAATCTCATCATTTTGGGGCAAATTACTGAACCTCAAATATATTAAATATTATTATTGTTACTATTAAAAAGTAGCATGCTAAAGATAGTTTTGGCTAGAAATTGGGTTATATGATCACTGAGTTGTCATGTAATCCTAGGACTATAATTCATATTTAAAAACTTGAGGCTTTTTTCTCTATGAAATATGAGTTTCTTATCATGTCATAATAAGACTCTTTGTGTCTTTGTAAGGTAGAGGAAATATTCATCTAACAATTTTTTTTTTTTGTGCCTATTAGTTCAATTCTCCACACATACATATGTTTATATACACATGTGTGTATGTGTGTGGGGAGTCTATTTATCTAATTCTCTTGAAAAATATTGTTGCTAGAGATCTGTGATTTCACTGATATAAGGAGCCTCTCCTTGAAAAAGTTCCTTCTAACTTTTCTGAAAATGCATATCTTATACAGTTAGAGCACTGGCTGAAAAACAAATTGCTAGTATATGTTAGTAACAGGACGTGAACTCGTCTTCTGGTTCCATGACCAGTTTCCATCTGTACAAGAAATTACAACTTTATTAATACTTTAATGTAATTTTTTTAAATGTAAACTTTGATTTCTTTGAGAATAGATCTTAGATAAAAGTATTGATTGGTTGGTTATCGACCTTAGTCCTCAAAGAAGATTAAGATGAAATCACTTTGTGTGAACCAAGTTACAGTGTAAGTGACTGGCTGATTAGACCAAGACAAGCTTGGAATATCCTACCTCAGATAAGGCACAGATTGTTCATATAATTATGGAGAGCTTTAAGGAGAATTTGATGGCAGAGCAGCTCCTCCCAAATCTTCCATATATATAAGGCTAAGAATTTTGACTAATTTTATTTTTCATCAATAACTGCTGGTTTAAAGTACTCTAATAATATCTTTCCCTTGCTCCAGCTACCTTTTGGTCCACCCAAAATACGCACTATTTAGCTGCAATTTGTGTACTTTCTTCTTTTGTTTGATTGTAAATTCACTGAAGACAAGTATTGTCTTTCTTTTTTCTTATTTGTATACCCACCACTTAACACAGGATCAGGAACATAGTAGGTACCTAATAGATGTTTGTCAAATTAAATAGAAAATGAATGATGATATTATTAGATCTTAATTTTACAAAATAACTAAAAAGAATCATATCTCACTTAAACTTTGTACCTCTTCCAAAATGTAGCTAGTACTCTATATGCAGTAGCTTCCTAATAAACATTTGAAGTTAATTTTATGAGTATTAAAAATATTATTCTCCCATTTCACAGATGAAAGCAGTAAAAGTCAGAGAAATTAATGGGCTTTTCTAATGTGATCTACCTGGATTGAAACTGAGTCTCAAACTAAACCTTTAGAATTACGTGTTCAATGTTTTTCCATAACCTCAAGATAGATGATCTAATTAAGGTAAATAAGCATGACACAGGAAAAACATATATAGAGGAACTTTTATTATGGGTAAATTTAGTATGGTGTGTTAAAAATCTAACATTTTTCAAAACCCTGGATTAAGGTTTTGGTTCCTTAAATAATTTATTAATTTAACATTTAATTAAATAACAATAGAGCATTTGGCATTAATTTGCATGGAATCTAACTATAAGTACCATATTCATTGGTTTCTTTAAACATTGTAACATAGTATTTCTACATTTTCCTTATGTAAGAAAGAAGAACAGAAAGAGACAGACATACAGAAAGAGAGCCAGAAAGGCAGAGGTGGGGGGAGGGAGAGAGAGAGGGAAAGAGACAGAGAGACACATACAGAGAAAATGAGCATTGTAATTTATTATTTTAAAATTTCTGTTTAATAAAAAAAAGAAAACAGAAAAAATATGTATGCATATATCTATATATACACATACTTCTTTCCTATCCTTGCTAACTCTTTTACTTTAATTCTGCTTGTTAACTTACATCACTATTACTTGACTTCTCTCTATCCAAGGATCCCTCCCTTGTCTTCTTCCCTACTCTTTACTTCCCCCTTCTCCCATCTCTCCTCTATGTAGTGATGCCAATTTAACCCATTCCCAATCTGAATAGGTTTTCATAACTACAAGCTCTCCTTATCCCCAATGCCTCTTCCTCTGTTCTTCTTCTGCATCTCATTTATATTGTAATGCCGGTGAAACTGAGGCAGGAGAGAGATTAGAGAATTTTCAATAGTTTATTAATTGGAGAGTATAATTGACTGGACAGGACTCTCGTCTCAAATTATCCAGTCAGATAGAGATGAAGATATACTGGGACCAAGGAATCCATGTTGGTCCCAGAGCTGTCATCTCAAAGAATGAAACAGCCCCAAATAAGAGCGGCCTCTTCCTTTAAATAACCCTAGAGACAAAGAAGGTAAAAAAAGCGCGAAGGCTTCTGTCAAGTTGGGGGGAGACCATAACTCCTAAAAACCCAGAGACAGGATGTCTGAATAACCAGAGATAAAGATGTCAGTGAGGTATCTTGGAATATTTTAGAGGGATATTGTAAATTCTTGAGGACAGGGGAGGGTCAGGAGTTCTGCTCTCTTGTTTATCTTGCTAGCAATTTATAACCTTAGAGTAAACGGTTCCCAGTCTTAATGGACTAGAGTGGGTTTTTACGACTAAGGGGATTTAACAGAACAGTTAAGGAAACTGAGACAAAGGAAACTAGTTTAGGGAAACCGAGTCAGAACAGTTAAAGAGAACTGAGGCATAACAATATAACATAATTGCTATTTTTACCTTTTCCTAGAAAGTTTTGCTTTTTTAGAGTCAAATCATACTCACTTCTGCCCCAATCTTTCTTATGAGCTACCCAATTGTTGGAGCCAATCTTAACCATATGTTTTATACTTCCATGTAAAAAACAATTTCTTCATGTTAAGTTCCTTGAAACTGATCTTTGATATTGATTTTATATGTTAAATTTTCTATTGTATTCAACTGTGCTTGAAAGTTGTGAAAATCTGCAAGTTCATTAAATGCTCATTTGCTTGTATCTCTACAATGACCAGCTTTAAATGCTTTGCTATTCTCAGTAGTACAATCATTCATGAATACTATACATACACAGTGAAAGAACTGATTGTGTCTCAACACAGATTGAACCATTCTCTTTCTATCTCGTTCTTTGTTTTTAACTTAATTTTTGCTGGGGGTTTTTATTTTCATTAGAGTGGGAGATCTATGTTTTCTTTCACAACTTTACTTTTATGAAAATGTTTTGCATTATTTCTCATGTGGTTTCTTAATTGTGGGTGGAGATAAGGGAGAGAATCTAGAATTGAAAAATCTTAAAAACAAATGTAAAAAAAAAAGCAGTTTTGAATGTAATCAGGGAAAATCTTAAATAAATAAGCAGATTATGAAAAAAATAAAATAAAAGTAAGTCATGGTATGGTGAATAGAGAACTAGCCTCAAACACAGGTATACCTGGGTTTATGTCTTAGATCTGGCACATATTGTCTATATGATCCTGGGTAAATTAGTGCTTTAGACAACTAAATAAATTTTAAGACACCATTTGTCATCAGAGTTTTTATCTCGATCATCCATGCCATCTTACATTAAAGAGTAACATTCTATAAATAGGAGCTTTGTTTTATGCTCATTTTTTTCCCTTCTTTGTGGCTTTTTTTTTTTTTTAATTTTGGTGAAAGTTGTACTCTGTTCCTGCATTGTTCCCATCTTCTTGTGCTGGGACTTCCTGGTGCCAAGATGGTGCAATGAAATAGAACTCCATGGAGCCCTTCAAAATTCCCCTTTAAACAATTAAAATTGTTTCTATTCATGTGAGAATCTAAATCACTATTGATCTCAGAAATGCAAATTAAGACAATTCTGAGATACCACTGCATACCTCTCAGATTGGCTAAAATGACAGGAAAAAATAATAGATTAATTTAAGGCTTAGAGCTTCACTTTAAGGACCTTGTTATGAAGCCTGTTCTGAACTATTTCTTTTAGATCTCATTCCCAAGCTCAGCCCAGTGAGACAGACTTTTTCTGCTGAGAGGTTAATCTATTTCTGAAGCCCTTCCTGTGCAAGTTATTAACCTATAGGTAAATTAGCACTGAGTGCATTACAGTCAGGTCTAACCCCCCTCCCATGTCAATCTAGAAAACAGGTCTGGCCTCCATACCAACGGAGCATCAAGACCCCTGTTCCTGGGGCAGGCAGAAGGGAAGGCCCACATCCAAGGGGATGGGGGTGACTAATGCAGAGTCCCCTGCCTCCCCCACAATAAGCAATCAGGGAGGCTTCCCCTCCAGTTAAAACTTGAAATTTTTCTGCATTAGATGAGTAAGAGAGTTTCTAGGATTCAGTAAAGCAAAATAAATAGACAAATACATAGGTAAACAAACAAACAAGCAAATAAATAAATGACAACAAATGAATAGGACCCAAGTTATTCTTAAACAGAGGCCAGTAAAATCAATGGAGAAATTACCAACTCAGATGCTCTAATACCAGGAAGAAAAACTTTTCCTATATACTTTTCTTGTATTAAAGGACCCATCTGCTAGTGGCTGCTGGGAATCTAATTCTGACCAGCAGAATAGATCCCATCACGTGAGAGGATGATAACGATACAAGGAGACTGAGAGGCAGTTGTGTTCTCTGACCTTTCTCCTCTTTCCTCTTTATTTCATTCCCAATTTACAAGCAACATCTGTGCCAGAAAAGACTGATTTGCAGTTTTAGAAGGAACTATAACTGTGTTATAATTCACAGCCATGAGGGCTTTCAGAGAACCTACCCACTCCTAAATGGTACAATCCTGTTAATCCCTTACAGGCTTTCTGGGTTTCCCATTCAGCATGGTTTTTAACACTCTTGTATTCATTCTAACTTAATTTTCACTCTAAATATCCTCTTTATTCATTTACTCACCTCAACCAACCAAGCAATGCAATAAAAGTGTTCCACTAAGGGTTAATCAATGGAAAATATTGTCCTGATACTTTGCACCTAAATGTATTTGGGGATCTCTTTACATATGCCTTATTACATAGGGGAATTTCACATGAGAGAATTTATAAAAATTATTTCAGAGTCCATTTAATCTAATGTATATAGAAAAAAGTTATTTCCAAAAATAAAATATCATCCAGTTTCTTGAAGATCTCTGTGGGGAGGAAACAATGACACTTAAGGCATCCATTTACACTTTCTGATCAGTTTAATTGTTAGGAAATTCATTCAAAAAATTAAATTTGATTATTGGAAAACTAATGTTCCTAGTCTTGCCTTTGGGAGCAAAGTGTCCATGTTGTGAAAGTATTGAAAAATTTGAATTTGTATACATTTCTCTTCTTTATTCTAAATTTTCATGGTTCATAGCATTAGAGATTTAGAGAAGCTCGGAGCCTTAAAGTATATCTATTCCAAGTCCCCCCTCCCCCACCTTTTTTTTTTTTTTTTACAGTGGACTTGGACTTGGATTAGATATACTTTAAGGTCCTGGGGAGATATGTGAATCCTGAGATCACTTAAGCAATTTGACCAAGAGCATAAAGTTAAGATGTTAAAATTGAACCCATAAATTGTCTCAAAACCTGTTTCTTTTTCAACTATATCAGAATGCTTTCTTCCATGAGATACATATACACATACACACACATATATGTGTATGAATGTATGTTTAATATATACACATGTTCATGTATATTTGTATATATGTATACATACCAAAAGACTGAGAGATCAGTAGATCAATATGTATATAAGTTGATGTAGATATAGATATATAAACATGTATGTATGTGTATTTATGATATAAATATAGATCTATATATACATGTACATTTTTATATATCTTTACTTTAAGATGATTTCAAGATATCTTTTTAAAAACTTTTTATTTAATTCACAATATCTTAAATGAAATACTTAATATTGTCTCTCTCTCTCTCTTACTGTCTCTGTCTCTCTTTGTCTCTCCATCCCTCCCTCCTTCAAACACCCTTTCCCCCTTCACTATCTTCAATAATGTGATGCCAATGCAGATTATTACTAACAAGTTAGGACCTGAAGAACCAGGCTAGAATTGACAAGACCCCAACATGTTGATAGCTCAGAGCAGTGTTTGCTGCTTGGAGATGAATATTACAGAGAAATACAGAAAGATGCTCCTGGGCTTTGGATCTTAATGCAATTTAAAACTTTGGACGTACAGAAAGGAAGGAAATGACAGATGGAGTGCAGAAGGGTGATTTTTCTTATCAAATGTGGTGAGTTTGCTCTGTACCAAATGCAATTTTTATTTATTGACATGTCTTCTGACCAATGTATTATATTATATATTTGTTCCACTGGAAGAAGTTTTGCTAAATTCACATTCTGCTTTAAAACACCACAGCACTATCACAACACAACCAACTGTATTTAATCTGATGTTTTAACTATTTCATAAATGGCTCCTTCATTTATTTTGAATACATACATATCTCTTTCTCTCTCTACATATATATATATACTTATACATATATACATACACATGTGTTTTATATTATATATATATATATATTATATTTTAAAATATTTCAAGAGATTGACATCCTAACAGTAATATGACAGAAAAAAATAAGAATGTATTGAAGTTAGACATGGATTGTCTATCCATTGAAATATTTGGTTTAGCCATATATTATTGCTGAAAAAATGGGCCACATGGATGAAAAGCATATTGCAGAAAGACTAGCACTAAGTTTTGATGATATAATTTGGATTAGTCATCTTGTTTGGAAAAGCTATCCTGAAAAAAAAAAATTGAAATCAAATGTTACCAGAAAAGAATGAAGGCTGTATTTCACTTCTTTTGGAAATAAAATTCACTACTTAAAAAAAAATTTAGTTCTCCAGGCCAGCAAAACCAAAATTAATTTACTATAAAGGGAATTAGAAATCAGAATCATGGTGGCCATCTGATTAGACTTTCACTTCAGTGATGAAAAGTCACAAAGCTATGGATAAATGTAAAACCAAAAATGTATAATAATTTACAAAAACATCATTGTTTTAATATTTAATCACGTATGTTATTCTGTTACATAGAAAACTTCTGCTTAATTTTATTTAATTCCCTTATTTTGTAGTAACAAAAAATATAATGTATTCCAGAAAAAAAAAAAAAAGTTCAGGCAGGAGAATGGTAAAATGCTGCTACTGGCTTCTCTAGAGCTCAGTACTTTATCGGCCATTAGAGGTCAGACCTGCAATAGCCTAATGGATTCCTTTATTGACTTCCTCTTTGCCTTAACAAACGCTGTTTAAACTGCTTCCAAGTGTAGATCAAGGAAGTGATGCTGCTTTCCCCTCTCATCTGCTTAATGCTGAATAGAAAGACACTTTCACTCAGTAGGTCCTCAGAGATTAGTTGGACAACTCTCAGTTGAAGCATGGGGTAAAAAGTTCACACTGCTTTGTTGGGGTCTCCATGGCTTCTGACAACTGAGAGCTGATTGACCTCAAATTTCTACAGAACAAATCCCAAATATCCCCCTCCCCCCAAAAAAAAAACTTCCATATAGTAATTTAAAATAAAACTTGTAAAGCAGACTCTGACTCAGATCATATTCTTAAATTAAAGAAAATAAGGAACATTCATTAAACTTTATAGGTATGAACAAAATAACATCCTTGATGAACAGATTAAAGAGATTAGATCTGGTAGAATATAGTACTTTATAGAGAATGAAATGTAATATTGTACAGAAGACAGCAATAAAAACAAAACAAAACAAATTCCAAAGGACAAAGAAAGCAAGAAAACAAAATGATTGAATGATGAGACTTTACAAATAGCTGAAGAAAGAAGGAAGAACCTGGCATACTCAGGTCCATAATGAAGGAGATGAGGTGAGATCTTTCAAGACAGTTGTGAAAATTGGGTAAGGCTTCATCTATTTCCGAGTTGGAGTAGGCCTGAAGGACTTTAAGCATCAAGTCAAGGGCATACTTAAGTCCCCTCCCTGCTATCCCCTAAGGGCATACTTAAGTCCCCTTGTTATCCTATGATATCAGTGTCTTTCTGTTTAGGTCAAATAAGGGCAACTATGTACTTATTGGTCAAGTTCAATTTCTTGGGTAGTTCCCTCGTTTAGAATGTAAGATCCTCAGCCAATTGGGAGGGGGTATTTTCATTAGGGATAAAAAGTGTTGACCCTGCCCCTTATGCTTCCTCCCTTCGATTGTCTGCTCGATGGGTGGGATACCCGATTCTCAGAGATCATATAATAAACTTTGCTTTACTTCTAGATATCTCTCCAGTTTTTTTTTTTATTAAATGCTGTCTGAACCACACAATAAGATCACAAAGAATAAGACACAACTGTACAACAATATATTGTCAATGTAATATACTGTATGTAAATATATATGCATGTATTTGGAATGGTTTAAGGCATTAAGCTATAAGGGATCTAGGTGTCAGATAGTTCAAACCATCTCATTTTATAGAAAAAAAATTAAGATCTGGACACATTAACTACTATATGTACGATTGTACAAATAGTGATTGTTAAAATATTTAAACCCAGCTTTTCTTGCTTTGAATTAAACAATCTTTAAACTACATAGCATTGTCTTTCTACACAATGTCAGGATAGAGTAACCTCAGCTCCCTACATGTCATATAAAGTCTTGTAAATTAGTGGCTCAAATTTGTGTCAACTGCTTGTTAAATTTTTAGCCTGAGCATATATAACTGAGAAATCAACAAAATGTTACAAGTACAATCTGGATTTTTTTTTCTTCACTTGTCTAGACTTAATATAGTAATAGAAAATATGTTAATAATGTAAATTAAATTTAAAATTATCTTGTGAGAAAATTCTTGGTGAGCCTATCATTCAACATTTACCACTACTTACCAATTTTATTTTCCAATATATATTTTAATTTTCCCTTGTGTTTGTGTAGGTCAATTGAAATGATGACTTAATAGCATGGGGAAGGTTGAGCAAAACTTTTTTTTTTTTTTTTTTAACAAAAAGGGATAGAGAAGTTGTCTTACAAAATTACCATAGGGAAATGCTCTAACCCTAGACATTTTAATAATGACTGAGTTCTACAGGAAAAAAAAAAATATATATATATATATATATATATATATATATATATATATATATATATTATTATTTGAAGTTCTAGTAAAATTCATGTTAGGAATTTTACCTAATAAGGGTCTGTATTAATTTAAATAATAAATTATGCCACCTCTCATATTCAAAGTTTACAAGATCTCCTTTAGATATAAGTAATTTTAAATACTTTCCCTTTAATAATCTTTATTATGCTTGTCCCTACACTTTCATTTTAGTGATTAGTACCAAAAAAAAAACCAAAGATAAAGGTTAATTTTAATAAATTTATGCTTGTATATGTCCCTTCTCCTTTTCCTTCCCCCATCAAGAACACACACACACACACACACACACACACACATATATTTGCTGAATCTCTAAGCTTCTTATTTCTGGCAGCAGAATAAAGAAAGAAACAAATAAATAAAATAAAAATGATTTTTTTCTGTGAGATATCCTATTTGTATGTAAGGACATTCTAAGAAAAATTCAATGAAAAATTTAAAACTAATAATAATTTGATAGGTTAGTAACATACTTTTGCCTGTCTAAATACATACTTATGGGGGCGGAGCCAAGATGGCGGAGAAGACACATGTGACTTTCTAAGCTCTTCTCTTACCCTCTTTATCAATATTATATCGAGCCTCAAAAATAGTCTTGACTGCTACAATTCGTAAAGATAAGAAGTAGAACAACTCAGCGGCCGAAGAAAATCTGCGTCTCGCAAAAAGGTTGGTTCCGGGGCAGGGGGGAGATCATGCGAGACGGGAGAGAAATTAGGTTCCGAGGAGAGTCTCAAACCGAGGGTGAAGGCACAGATCTCAGCACAAGCTCGCAGCCCCAACCAGCAGTACGGGGCTTTTCCTTGGGTCAGTTGTGATACTGCACAGCAGGAGGATCGAGCCGGGTTAGCTTCAACTATGAAGTGGGAGCCTGAGCTTGGAGCCATAGAGCCTTTCTAGGGCCTGATTTGCATCAGGCAGAGACTCTGGGCAGAGTTTGTGGCTGTCTGCTTTCTGCGAGTCAGCTGCAAACTCACAGTCCCACAAGAGGCTCCGGCTCTGGGGCAGGACACTTTCACCACTTTGTTCCTAGCTCGAGGGCAACTGATAATCCACTCAGCCCTACTAAGCAGTTTGATAGCTCGGCCAGTGCTGAATCCACTTCCTGTTAGGGGAAGGGAAAACTCTCACCCAGAGCACTCCCATACCTCTGAGCCGAAAATCGGTTTACATCTTTCCCTGCTCTGCAGAGGAAGCTGGTAACCCCTTGCCTAGGAGACTCTCCCTAAAGGCTTTAAACATGAATAAAAAGATGAAAGAATAATTGACAGTTCTATGCAGAAAAAGAGCAGGTCAGGCAAACCTGAAGAGACCTCAAACAGCAAAATGCATCAGACTGTCCTCCTTACATGATGCTCCTACGAAGAGACATTAAAAGTCTCAAAAGAGAGTTAGAAGAAAATGGGGAAAGGAAAAGATAGCCTTACAGAGAGCAACAATTCGAAACAGAATTGAAAAGTTAAAATTCGAAGTAGGAAACAAAATTGGAATTGGAAAAATAAAAAATCTCAGGAAAGTAAGAATTGTGAATTGAAAAATAAAGAATTCACTAGAAAGTAGGATTTGTGAATTGAAAAGACAAAGAACACGCAAGAAAGTAGGATCTGTGAATTGAAAAAGAAATAATTCACTAAAAAAAAATTAGTGAAATGGAAAAAATTCCACAGACCAAAACAATACATTCAAAACTTAATTGACATATACAGAAAGAAGTAAGAAAAGCTATTGAAGAATATAATTTTTAAAAAATTAGAACTGAACAAATTGAAACTAATGATTCATTGAGACAGCAAGAATCAGTCAAGCAAAACAAAAAAATGACAAACTGAAAACCACGAATTTTCTACTTGCAAAAACGACAGACTTGGAAAATAGATCTAGGAGAGATAATCTGAGGATTATTGACTTCTGAAAACTATGATGAAAAAAAGAGCCTAGATACTATTTTACAAGAAATCATCAAAGAGAACTGCCCAGATGTAATAGAACTCAGAAGGTAAAATAGGCATTGAAAGAATTCATCGAACACCTTCTGAAAGAAACCCTAAAATAAAAACCCCAAGGAATATTGTGCCAAATTTCAGAACTATCAGATTAAGGAAAAATTTTACAAGCAGTCAAAACCATTTAAATACTCGAGGTGCCACAATAAGGATCACTCCAGGATCTGGCTGCCTCTACATTAAAGGAAAGAAGGGCCTGGAATATGATATCTGAAAGGCACAAAGAACTTGAGATGCAGCCAAGAATAAACTACCCAGGTAAGTTGAGCATTTTCTTCCAGGGAAGAAGATGGAATTTAATGAAACAAATGAATTCCATTTGTTTCTGAAGAAAAAACCAGAACAAAACAAAAAATTTGATCTCCAAGAATAGAACTCAAGAGATGCAGAAAAGGTAAAAATAACTCTTTGAGAATTGTATTTCTGTTGTGGATATACAAAAAGAATACATGTATAATTTGATTGTACTGATATAACATAAAAAGGGAAGGAGATATGGAAAAGGGATGATGGCAGAACAAGGTGGGAAGGAGGGATAAAAAAGAGGGAAACCACATCCCACAAAGAGGCTAAGGAAACTTATCATATCTGAGGGAATTTAGAGAGGGGGAGGAACATTGTGTGAATCTTACTCTCATCAGAGTTGGCTCAAAGAAAAAATAATTGACATTTGTTTTAGAGAAAATACTCTCTTGCCTCATTAAAAACGGGGGAGAGGAAAAGGGAAAAGAAAAAGAGTAATAAGGGAAGGAAGGGGGAAAGACTCAAAGGGGGAGGGAGGGATTATAAAGAGGATAAGTATCGGATACAAGAGGGGTACATAAGTGTGAAAAGGGGGAAAGAGGGTTGGGGAGGCAAGAATAAGTAAAGCACAATCTGGGGTTATTAGGATGGCAGGAAATACAGATTTAGTAATTCTAACCGTAAATGTAAATGGGATAAACTCCCCCATAAAGAGGAGGCAGATAGCAGACTGGATCAAAAGTCAGAACCCTACAATATGTTGTTTACAAGAAACACATTTAAAGCAGGGGATGCATATAGAGTAAAAGTAAAAGGCTTGAGCAAAATCTATTATGCTTCAGGTGAAGTCAAAAAGAGGGGTAGCCATCCTTATCTCAGATCAAGCAAAAGTAAAAATTGATCTAATTAAAAGAGATAAGGAAGGTAACACATCCTGCTAAAGGGTAGCATAAACAACGAAGCAATATCAATATTAAACATATATGCACCAAGTGGTATGGCACTCAACTTCCTAAAGGAGAAGTTAAGAGAGTTGCAAGAAGAAATAGACAACAAAACTGTAATAGTAGGAGATCTCAACCTTGCACTCTCAGAATTAGACAAATCAAACCACAAAACAAATAAGAAAGAAATTAAAGAAGTAAATAGAATATTAGAAAAATTAGGTATGTTGGATCTTTGGAGAAAATTGAATGGAGATAGAAGGGAATATACTTTCTTCTCAGCAGTTCATGGAACCTATTCAAAAATTGACTATATATTAGGACATAAAGACCTCAAAATTAAATGCAAGAAAGCAGAAATAGTAAATGCTTTCTTTTCAGATCATGATGCAATAAAAACTACATTCAACAAAAAGTTAGGGGAAATAGACCAAAAAGTAATTGAAACTAAACAATCTCATCTTAAAAATGATTGGGTGAAGAGCAAATTATAGATACAATTAATAATTTCACTAAGATAATGACAATGATGAGACATCATACCAAAATTTGTGGATGCAGCCAAAGCGGTAATAAGAGGGAATTTTATATCCTTAGAGGCTTACTTGAATAAAACAGAGAAAGAAAAGATTAATGAATTGGGCTTGCAACTAAAAAAAACTAAAAAAAGACCAAATTAAAAACCCCCAATCAAATACTAAATTGGAAATTCTAAAATTAAAAGGAGAAATTAAAAATATTGAAAGTAAAAAAACTATTGAACTAATTAATAAAACTAAGAGTTGGTTCTATGAAAAAGCCAATAAAATAGATAAGCCTTTGGTAATTCTGATTGGAAAAAGGAGGGAGGAAAACAAAATTCATAGTCTTAAAAATGAAAAGGGAGAACTTTCCACCAATGAAGAGGAAATTAGAGAAATAATAAGGAGTTATTTTGCTCAACTTTATGCCAATAAATTTGATAACCTAAGTGAAATGGATGACTACCTCCAAAAATACAGACTTCCCAGACTAAGAGAGGAGGAAGTAAATTGCTTGAATAGTCCCATTTCAGAAAAAGAAATAGAACAGGCAATTAAACAACTCCCTAAGAAAAATCCCTAGGACCAGATGGATTTACATGTGAATTTTACCAAACATTTAAAGAACAATTGGCCCCAATGCTATATAAATTATTTGATAAAATAGGGAATGAAGGAGTCCTACCAAATTCCTTCTATGACACAGACATGGTACTGATACCTAAACCAGGTAGGCTGAAAACAGAGAAAGAAAATTATAGACCAATCTCCCTAATGAATATTGATGCTAAAATCTTAAATAAGATATTAGCAAAAAGACTACAGAAAATCATCTCCAAGATAATACACTATGATCAAGTAGGATTTATACCAGGAATGCAGGGCTGGTTCAATATTAGGAAAACTATCAATATAATTGGCCATGTTAATAACCAAATTAACAAAAACCATATGATCATCTCAATAGATGCAGAAAAGCATTTGATAAAATCCAACATCCATTCCTATTAAAAAACACTTGAGAGTATAGGAATAAATGGACTTTTCCTTAAAATAATCAGCAGCATCTATTTAAACCATCAGTAAGCATCATATGTAATGGAGACAAACTGCAAAACCATTCCAATAAGATCTGGAGGAAACAAGGTTGCCTCACTATCACCGTTACTATTTAATATTGTATTAGAAACGCTAGCTATAGCAATAAGAGCTGAGAAAGAGATTAAAGGAATAAGAATAGGCAATGAGGAAGCCAAATTATCACTCTTTGCTGATGACATGATGGTATACTTAGAGAACCCCAGAGATTCTAACTAAAAAGTTATTAGAAATAATCCACAACTTTAGCAAAGTTGTGTTATAAAATAAACCCACATAAGTCATCAGCATTCTTATATATCACTAAAAAATCCAACAGTCAGAGTTACAAAGAGAAATTCCATTTAAAGTAACTACTGATAATATAAAATATTTAGGAATCTATCTGCCAAGGGAAAATCAGAAACTTTATGAGCAAAATTACAGACCACTTTTCACACAAATTAAGTCTGATCTAACCAATTGAAAATATTAAATGCTCTTTGATAGGAGCGAGCAAATATAATAAAGATGACAATATTACCTAAACTAATCTATTTATTTAGCGCATACCAATCAGACTCCCAAAAACTATTTTAATGACCTAGAAAAAATAACAACAAAGTTCATATGGAAAACAAAAGGTCAAGAATTTCAAGGAATTAATGAAAAAAAAAATCAAATGATGGTGGCTTAGCTGTACCAGATCTAAAATTATATTATAGAGCAGCAGTTACCAAAACTATTTGGTATTGGCTAAGGAATAGATTAGTTGATCAGTGGAATAGATTGGGTTCATGGATAAAAAGTCAACAAATATAGCAACCTAGTCTTTGATAAACCCAAAGATCCCAGCTTTTGGGATAAGAACTTACTGTTTGATAAAAATTGCTGGGAAAATTGGAAACTAATATGGCAGAAACTAGGCATTGATCCATACTTAACGCCGTACACCAAGAGAAGGTTAAAATGGGTTCATGACCTAGGCATAAAGAATGAAATTATTAATAAATTAGAGGAACATAGGATAGTTTACCTCTCAGACCTGTGGAAGGAGAAGGTCTTTATGACCAAAGCAGAACTAGAGATCATTACTGATCACAAAATAGAAAATTTCGATTATACCAAACTGAAAAGTTTTTGTACAAACAAAACTAATGCAGACAAGATTAGAAGGGAAGCAATAAACTGGGAAAATATTTTTACAGTCAAAGGTTCTGATAAAGGCCTCATTTCCAAAATATATAGAGAATTAACTCTAATTTATAAAAATCTGCATTCTCCAATTGAAAAATGGTCAAAGTGATATGAAAAGACAATTATCAGATGAAGAAATTGAAACTATTTCTAGTCATATGAAAAGATGCTCCAAGTCATTATTAATCAGAGAAATGCAAATTAAGACAACTCTAAGATACCACTACACACCTGTCAGATTGGCTAAGATGACAGGAAAAATAATGATGATTGTTGAGGGATGTGGGAAAACTGGGACATTGATTCATTGTTGGTGGAGTTGTGAACGAATCCAACCATTTTGGAGAGTAGTTTGAACTATGCTCAAAAAGTTATCAAACTGTGATACCCTTTGATCCAGCAGTGTTACTACTGGATTATATCCCAAAGAGATTATAAAGAAGGGAAAGGGACCTGTATGTGCACGAATGTTTGCGGCAGCCCTTTTTGTAGTGGTTAGAAACTGGAAACTGAATGGATGTCCATCAGTTGGAGAATGGCTGAATAAATTGTGGTATATGAAAATTATGGAATATTACTGTTCTGTAAGAAATGAACAACAGGATGATTTCAGAAAGGCCTGGAGAGACTTACACAAACTGATGCTGAGTGAAATGAGCAGGACCAGGAGATCATTATATACTTCAACAACAATACTAGATGATGACCAGTTCTGATGGATCAGGCCATCCTCAGCAACGAGATCAACCAAATCATTTCTAATGGAGCAGTAATGAACTGAACTAGCTATACCCAGAAAAAGAACTCTGGGAGATGACTAAAACCATTACATTGAATTCTAATCCCTATATTTATGCACACCTGCATTTTGATTTCCTTCACAAGCTAATTGTACAATAATTCAGAGTCTGATTCTTTTTGTACAGCAAAATAATGTTTTGGTCATGTATACTTATTGTGTATCTAAGTTATATTTTAATATATTTAACATCTACTGGTCATCCTGCCATTTAGGGGAGGGGGTGGGGGGGGTAAGAGGTGAAAAATTGGAACAAGAGGTTTGGCAATTGTTAATGCTGTAAAGTTACCCATGTATATATCCTGTAAATAAAAGGCTATTAAATTTAAAAAAAATAAATAAATAAATAAATACATACATACATACTTATGATTTTGTCCTTGGTTTAAGAGAATAATGTATTGGTCATTAAGTTTACCATTCATGCTTTATAAATAGATTTAGAAGAATGCTATATCATGCTGAAAAGGACACCATCCATTTAAAAAAATATATTAAGGCTATGTATATAAATTATCAGGACTTACAGTGTCCCATTTGCTATAACATTGTTCTAATACAACACTTTTATAAATGCCATTTATCACCAGCATTTTCAAAGCTCTTTCTGATTAATTTATATGGCCTTTGCATTCTACTGTTTCATGGAATCAGGGCCTACACTTACAAGTAGGCCAAATAATGATGGAACTACAAATACTTACCATGACTAGAGAAGAGGTATAGCAGGAATAAGCAAAAGAGTTGTGAATAGAAAGTTTTCAAGTGCAATATGATTTTCTCACTGATTTCAATCTTAATGTTTCATTTCTTTAACTTGCTATTATCATGGTTTTATGATAACAGCCATTCTGAAATCTTGCTCTGCCTTTAATTGTTGACAGTACCTCATTCTCTCAATGAGAAAGATTTTTGAAAAGCTGGAAAACTGCTGGCTGTGTAATTCCACTATCAATTATTCCCAGTTAGCAAGCAAACACAGCCTTTAAAATAAAGGTCTGCATTATATTCTATAGATTAGAGACCTGACCACCAGAGATTTTTTTGCCAAATAAAACTGATTATATCTTAAAGAAAACAAGGTAGACTTCCATGAATGAGATGTAGACTATGACTATGGCAACAGAGAAATTTGTTGAGGAATATAAGGCTTCACAAGGCCAGGATACATAAAAGAAGTCAAAAAGAGTTAAAGTTTGAAGCTTTCAGGCACCTCCTAGATGAGTAGTCCTTGAAGCAAATCATATAGTCTTTCTAAGCCTTTGTTTTTTTTTTTTTTTCATTTCTTATTGGAATAATATCATACTATCTGCTACATAATTGTTTCTTCCTCCACCATTTTTGTTTTGTTATATATTACTTTGTTTTTTCTCATTACATGTAAAACAATATTTAACATTTGTTTTTTAAACTTTGAATTCCATATTCTTTTCCTTTCTCCCTCCCTACCCCAATTTTTGAGAAGTTACATTAGCTTTTATTTGCTTAATTCTGATTTTTAAGAAATTTTATTTTCCTCAATGAGCTTTTGTACCTCCTTTCCCATTTAGACAATTTTGTTTTGTAAAGCATAATTTTACCTTTTTATATTTTCTTTTGTTCCACTCTCATTTCTCATTCCAACTTTTCCTGTAACTCTCTTATTTGATTTTCAAAATCTCCTTTGAACTCTTCCATGGTCTGAGACCAATTTTTATTTTTCTTCAATGCCTTGGATGTAAGAACATTGACTTTGTTAGATTCTACTGAGTATATATATGCTTTGATCTTTCTTGTCACCATAGTAACTTTCTATGATCAAAATCTTTTTTTCTTATAGGTCATCCCCCAATTTGACAATAAATTGTCAAAGGATTTGAACAGGCAATTTTCAGAGGACAAAAAAAGCCATCTATAGTTATATGAAAAAATGCTCTCATCACTATTGATTAGAAAATTGCAAATTAAAACAACTCTGAGTTACCATCTCACAAATCTCAGATGAGATAGAATGACAGGAAAAAATAATAATAAATGTTGGAGGGGATTGGGAAAACCTTGATACTAATGTATAATATCCAGGCTAGCTTTCTCGAGGGTCTCTGGATGGACCTTGGTTTTAGCAGGAGAATAGAGTCTGAAGTTTGGAAAGCCTTGGTTTTAGCTGGAGAATCACCACGAGGATGGTCAGAGATAGAGTCTGAAGTCTGAAATCTGGAGTCTGAGCTCCAACTCACACTCATTCAAGTCTCCACTCTCCTTATTTCAAGTCCTTTCAGCTCTTAAAATACCTTAGTACAATTACCAACTGTAGAAAAATTACATCACACTAAGTACTAAGAATATGTGAACTAGAAATCCATTATCTCATCAATCACAATGAGTTAACACCCTGGTGTAACTATCTTTGCTTCAAGTCTACTTTTCTCAGAATTCCCCAATATTTGCACCTTCTACATATTAGTGTAGAATATATATTAGTGTCGAATAATATATTAGTATTATTGATAGAGTTGTGAAATGTTCCAATCATTTTGGACAGAAATCTGGAACTATGTCCAAAGACCTAATAAACTGTGTATACCCTTTGACTCATTAGTGTTTCTACTGGGTCTGTATGCCAAGGAAAACAAAGAGGAGGGAAAAGGACCCACATGTGTAAAAATGTTTATAGCAGTTCCTTTTGTGGTAGCAAAGAATTGGAAAATGAGTAGATGCTCATCAATTGGGGAATGGCTGAACAAGTTGTGGTATATGAAGGTAATGAAATATTATTGTTGTATAAAAACAATGATGAACAAGCTTATTTTAGAAAGACCTGGAAAGATGTGCATGAACTGATGCTGAGTAAAACAATCAGAATCAGGAATACATTGTACACAATAACAGCAAGAATGTGCAATGATCAGTGATGAATGATTTGCTTCTCCTCACAGAAATCCCAATAGACTTTATGAAGAAAATGCCTTCTACATCCAAAAAAATGAAATAAAGAGACTGAATGTAAATCAATACATGTTATGTTCACTTCTTTTTTCTGAGTTTTTTTTTAAATCTATTTAATGGTTTTCCTTTTTGCACTGATATTTCTTTCTCAAGATGATTCATAAAGCAATGTGTATTAAAAAGAAAGAAAAAAATAATATTTTTCTATTATTTGCTCTTTTCCTTAGTCTATTATTTGACTTAAGTGCACTCTCCCAAAGCTTCAGGGGTTTGTGTAGATATTTTCCCAGATTCTTCTAGAGACTTATTAGCTTTCAGTTCTTTCAAGGTGATTTGATTGAAAAAGTTTGTTTACTATTCTCTGGCCTGTGTTCTTGTCAGTGAGTGAATACAATGACTCCTTTCTGCCCTGGAACTATGATGAGGGTACCAACTCCATTGTTTCTGCAAATTCTAGTGTACTACTGGGACTGTGACCCAGGACTGTAACCCAGGGCTGAGAGACAGATTTGAATATGGACAAACCCAAGCCTCAGTGCTACCAAAGAGACCTCTGTAATCTTCTGACTTGCTATTTGAGTGCCTTACCATCTGTGAAACAAGTCCTCCAAAAGCAGTAAGAGCTAATTCATAAATCCCCAAGACCACTTCTGTTTGCTGGGTCTGAGGCAGGACTGTGATACACCCTCATCTTAGTGCAAGAAACCTTTCCTGCTGACCTTCTAAAATGTCTTGGGCTGGAAAATTATTCCACATAGTCTTTTTGTGGCTTCTGCTGTTCTAGAATTTGTTTAGAATCAGTATTTGAAATGATTTGGGGGAGAGCTCAGGAAAATCATTTTACTCCATCTTCTTGGCTATGCTCTGTCAGGTAATTGTTAAGATGTAATAAATTCCTGCATGTTAAAGTTTTCAAACCAAACATTAACTTGTCATATTATTATGAATTTTTATCTACCAATAATGAAAATATTTTGTAAGGAAATCATCCTGCCTTAGGCTACAATTGTCCTATAATATTAAATATCCACAAAGCTGATGTCTAAGTTTTATTTGTGTGACCTAGTATTAACTACAAGTTACATCTGCCACTTCCAAAGTTAAGAATGCATTCCACTGTAGTATTTGTCTTTTTAGTCTTTAATTCCTAGGATTCTACTGATTATCTAACTGGCTTTAGGTAAGTCACTCCCTAGTTTCACTTTTCTTATCTGAAACATAATGCTCTCTTTAAGTCTAAATCAGGGAAACTGTTTTAATTTTGTTTTCTCTCAAACATAAAGCCAGAATCTAAATCTCAGACACTTCTATGATTTGCATTTTGTTTTTATTTGTGGAATCAGGCGATTTTTATCCAATTATAATCCATTAGTCCAAATATATGGTCCTCCTGATATTACTTGCTTCACTCAATTTTGACTAAAAAAAGGGACATGGCTTAACCATAGTTATTGACTAGGTAACCACTGTAAAGTTTAGCTGTCAAGAACATGAGAATCCAGAGATCATAAACATATCTAAAGCCTTACCTTCCTTTCATTTATTGATTTAAGGTCCTCTAAGTTCAACACTAAATATTTAGCAGGCTAAGAAGTTTCCCTGAAAGCTTACATTTATATATATTTGCTTATTTAAAGGATATTCTATGTTTTTTTTTTTCAGAATCAAAAAGTCTTTTCAGAACATAGAATGATAAATCATCAGATTGATATTTTTGGATTTCAAATCTTGGTTTGTATAACCCATAATCTGACCTGAATAAATTTTCTTGGACTACTAATAAAATAACATTTTCTAATTGTGTCACCTCTATAGGAGATACTCCTTCTCCTGGTCATGTGAATAGAAAGAAAAGAATGGGTGTGCTCTACATGATTTGATTAAAAGAAACTAGCAGTGCTGGTAAAATATAATCCCTGACAGAAACTGATATTAATAATAAGTTTTTAATAGAACTTGACCCACTGCTTCTTATTCATGTACTTTTTTTTTGTTTTTTACTTTCTGATCTCTCTTTCTTTTTTTTTTTGCAATGAAGATACTAGTTATATCTGTAATTATTTTCAAAATCAAACGATGTGCCACTAGAGATTGAATTGCATTTGTGAAATTGGAAGTTATTTGTTGAATTCTATAACTGAAGTCTTTGGTATTCATTATCATAATCATGTTAAGTTTTCATATTAAGACAGGATAAACCATTTAACACAGACTTCATTTACTGTTAAATGGGGCCTAATTCAAGTGGTTCTAGATGATCATCATTTCCTAGGAATTTTTACTGTCAATGTTCAGTACTCCAAACGTTGTTGAAATTTCTACATATAATAGCTTAGTTTGTTCCTTCTCCAAGCACCTTCAATCACAGCCAGGAAGTGTATAACCTTTTCTTCCCAATCAATGTCTAGAAGAAAAAGGGAAATTAATGTTGTCCTCTCTGCTTTTCTGCAAATTTTCAACAAGCCAACACACATTTATCAATCACCTTCAAACAAGGATTGGTCAAACCAGACGCTTTGTGAAATCCCTGGAAATGCAAATAAGAATTGAATATAGTCCCTGTTCTCAAAGAGCTGCCATTCTAACTCATCAAAATACAAAAAAATTATAAACAAATAGGAAATACAAAGGATAAATTAAAGGTAATGTCAGGGAGGAAACAGTGGCATTAAAATGGATTAGGTAAGGCTTCTGGTAAAAGACTGGATTTTAGCTGAGACTGGGATGTAACCAGGGGATGGATATAAGAGGCAGGCATGAAGAAGAAAAGTTTTCCAGGTATAGAAAAAAGACAGTGAAAATGCCTAGATTTGGAAAGTGCCTGGAGTGAGGAAATCAAGGAAGGACATCAGGTATCAAGGGACTCTTAGAAGTAGGGAGGGTGTTTATTGCTATTTGTTGGGAAGGTTATTAATTGTTATTTATTTTCTGGAAGTAAACATTTTTTTCTCAATTTAAGTATTGTTTCAAAATCATTAATCTAAGCATAATTTAGAGTAACTAAACAAAAAAATTTACATCAAGATTCAATGGGTGAACATGAAACAACTGAATTTTTCAGAAATATTTTCTGATGTTCTATCACTTAAGAAGACCTTTAAAAACCACAGGCAATTATTCAAAAATAGTCTGAGAAGCTTACAACTGAAAAATCATAAGATTTGTTGGAATGGCTTCACTTAGCTACAGAAACTGGTAGTAGAGAATGACTTGTATTTCTACATCAGGCAGGTGTAGACAACACCTTCAAATGAACTTCTTACTATTCCTGAATCAAATAGACACTATAGCTAGAAAATTCTAATTTTAGAAATGGAATAAATGCAAAATTGATTATTTTTTGTTTCTTGTATGAAAGAGTAAGTACTCTATAAATGTTTGATGAATGATTGATTAATTGATTTAAAAAGTTCTTGAATTGGAAGCATTCAATATTTGTGTATATTTAGATACTTAAAAAATAATGCTACTATAACTAAAATATTTTTAAGATTATAGTAATAATTTTCTGTCATTTAATTCCCAGATACCTATGTTGTCTCCTTCTAAAAAATTATCAAACTCCCAAAAGAGAATTTTAAGGAAATCCTGGTATTTTTTTTTTTTCCATTTTAATTCTGTGAACACATGTCAATAAATGACTGAGGCTTAACCAATTGTTCAGGAAAAAGGGCTTAAATCACTGAGTAGCCAACATATTTTCAATTTCATTCAATTCAAAACAGTATTGGTTAGGTCCCTTCTATGTTCACAGACCTGAGTAAAGCTATAAATACTGTCCTAAATAAGCTTATGTTCTTCTCAAGAATTTATAATCTACATGATTCTACTGAATTTTATAATAGCATCTGTCGTCTTTATTTTGATCATCATTTAAAAACATATCACTAGATCATAGTCACATTTCTGTATCTAGCATGCTAGATAATGCTGAATCCAGCATTTCTAGATAATGAACTTTAATCTACTTATGCTGTTATTTTTGAAACTTTCTGTATGAAACTATGTAAAATGTACCAACTATTTTCTTATCTTTATGAAGTGTATGTTATATTTAACATGTATAGAACTACTTGCCATCTGGGGGAGGGGGTGGAGGGAGGGAGGGGAAAAATCGGAACAGAAGTGAGTGCAAGGGATAATGTAAAAAATTACCCTGGCTTGGGTTCTGTCGATAAAAAGTTATAATTATTTTCAAAAAAAATGAAATGTATGTTAAATATAAAAAGTCAGTTTAAACTCAATTGAACAAGTATTTATTAAACAACCTGCAAGTCACAATGGTGGCACCTAGTATACAAAGACAAACACATTTCTTTCCCACAAGATGCTTACATTTCACTGGTTGATTAGTAAATTTTTTAATGATCTAGGTTCATCATTGTGAACATCAGTTATAGCACCAGTTATTTATATTTTAATGTTTGTTTTGTTGTGTATTTGTTTTTCTGATCACAGTAGAAGTAAATGTTGTAAGATTGAATAGTTATGATAACTGGAATCACTCTGGGACTTGTTTTCTTACTGTCCTTATCAACATTTAATTAATTGTCAACTTAATATTAAAACACAGGTGAAGAAGTCTTTAGGACCTCTAGTGTTAAAATAACACTTCAATTCAATAAGCAATTCTTAAATGCCTATTATATACCAGGCAATGTGGTAGTATGTCTGAGTTTCTAAAAAAAATTTTTGATAAGGTGTGAAGTAGTAATATCCATTATCATTTCAAAAACTCGAATTAGTTGACAAATTATTCATAGCTCCAAAAATATGAAAAAATAAAATAACAATAATGATAAAAAACAGAGATATTTCCTAACTTTCCTTAATGTATAGTATTCCATAGAATTTTAGGTACAATGAAATTGTATTTTTAGTTTTTAGATCTTGTAAAATTTGCACAATTGACCAACTTTTTTCAAAAAATTTCTAATAAGATTCCATTTTTCAAAAAAACACAAATAACACTCTGGTTCATAGATTTAATCCATCAGGTCACACTGGAAGTCAGGAAAGTGATATAAAACATGACCAGGCACTAACCTTGCTTCCTCAGGATAAACTCTATAATTTTCTAGAAATCAAAGGTCTTTGCTATCCTCAGGTAAGCCTTAAGGTAGACAATAATCTTTCATTGAAAGTACAGGCATCTAGGGTGCAATGTGGAGAGAATATAGATGGCACAAAAAAGATATATGATTTTATTTTTATTTTTTTTCAAAATTTAGTTTCGATTTTACCTCAGTGTTATTTTTTTTGAAGAAATATATTCTCTTCCCTTTAGCTCCACAGTGATTATAGAATCACTCAGAAAAGATGACATCATCCTTCCATTCATTTTTTATTCTCTATAAGTATAAAAGTACTATATGTATAAGTACAAAAAGTGCTATGTATCTGGGAGAAATATATACAAACACATAAGCATGTGTTTTATATGTATATATACACATGTGTATATATGTATATACACATATACCATATACACATGTATACACATATATATTTCCAAACATCAATATTACAAAATAATTAAATTTTTAAGTTTTTATGGCACACAAAAGAATATGAGACATTAATGAACCTGTCCTTATCCCATTTAAATTTGAGGAGTCTTCATCATTGTGTGATCCAGTTTGACCCTAAAGAACTAGTCTGTAAATAGGTTCAGGTATGGGATTGTGTAGAAATTATTTTTCTGAAGGATAGCATTTTTTCAGCTTTCTTGTTAGCTGGTCATTTTTGTATCCATTTAATGCAATAGTGTCTGGCCCATTGTAAGTGTTTAATACATTACTGGTTATTGATAAGTTGATCAAAGTTTCTATTTGGTGTAGTTCTGAACACCCATGAGTTACTATTTATGAAAATAAGCCATTTACTAATGTATATGAAGGCTTTCCTTTCCATATCCTTTCCAAAGGATGAAGGCATCCTTTCCATACTTATACATTGACACACAAAGCTTAAAACTATCAAAAATATGTGTAACACAGGTATATTGGTTTATGAACTGTTTTGTATTTTTAAAATTCAGATATAGTATCACCCTATGTTAGTTTCACTTAAGAAAGATTAGAATCTACATAGTGGGAAATATTCTGAAATAAATATCATCTTATTCTGCTAGTTATATACTTAACAATATCTTCCCAGTATTCTGCAATTCAAATCTTAGTTGTGCTATATTATTATAAATGTATCTGGAATTTAATTTCTTCATAGAGAACTAAAAATTTAGGTTTAAGATCATTACATGATGATTGTTCATGCCTCTTCTTAACATGTACATCATAGAAGCACCAATATGTAATGCCAGAGAAACTGAGGCAAGATAAAGATTAGGGAATTTTTAATATTTTATTTATTGGAGTGTTTAATTGATTGACAGGATAGGATTGTCATCTTAAAGTATCCAGTGGTGAATGTGAGTTCTCAATGGCATATATACACACATGGCTCAGCTACAGGGGTAGACCAAGGCAGGGGCGAAGTCAGAACATTGAGAGTGTGAACAAACTGTCAATGTCATTCTGACAGGGTAGTGGGAGACACCAGACATCTGATAAATTGGGATAAAGAAGAACAATGACAGAGTAGGGGGTAGGGCCATAAATTCTTGATGACAGAAGGAGTTAGGAGCCAGAAAGTCTGAACTGCCCCTTATCTTGAGTCTCACATTGACAATTTATAAGCTTAGAGTAAATGGTCCTCAGTCTTAATGAACCAGAGGAGGTGTTTGCAACTAAGGGGACTGAGGCAGAACAGTTGAGGAAACAAGGGAGAACAATTTAAAGAAACTGAGTCAGGACAATTAGGGAAACTGAGTCAAGACAATTAGAAGAGAACTGTAGCACAATAAATATAACCCCAAACCATAGGTCCCATAAGACAGTAACTCTTCCTGAAAAAGAGCAGCATATTATTAATTGTATTCTGTCTTTAAAAAAACAAAAAAAACTACCATATTTAATCTATGGAAACAAGTTAACCTGATTGGCAGAAAAGTCCATTGACATTAAAAATTCAAATTTCACATCAAGGGCACAAGGTGCTCCATGTAGAAATGATCACATAAGAAATAGCAGGGCAACAGTGCAGATTCATAGCAAAGAAACAGTATTCAATGGTTATTAAGATATATGCAAGGATTTGTTTGTTCCTCCAGGCTACAAAATTATTCTATCTTCTCTCTGTCTCCCTAGGTTTATTTCATACTCTCAGTCAGCCATATCAAACCTCTCTTTCTCTCTTTTTGTTTTCATCTTCCCCATGCATCTTGTAAGCTCTCCCTTCTCTCTCTTTGTTCTTTCAAATCTACTGTGCTTACCAGTTTTGAGTCTACTTTTATCACCAGTATGGGCCAATGAGAATATTCATAATCATATGAAGTCATAGAATTTGAAAAGCAGAATTCATTTCAGGTGTGTCCTAGTACAACCCATATCTAACCAAGAATCTTCACTTCAATATACCTAAAAAGTGATCGTTTACAATTGATTTGAAGATATTCAGTGATAGCAAATCTACTTCCTCTTGAGGTATCTTGGTTCACTTTCAGATAAACTAGAATTGTTTTCTGTTTAGGAAGCCAAACTTGGCTTCTTTGAAATTTAAACCCATTGCTCCCTGGGGCCAAACAGAACAATTATTCTACTTGATAATCTTTAGCATATGTGAAGACAGCATTCATGTCTTCCTTCCACCCCAACCACATCTTAAATTTCTTTTCTGGCTGAAAATCCCCACTAATTAAAGTAATTCCCTAATGATATGAAATCCAATACCCCTCCCTACTGAGGATGTCTTAGATGCTTCACAGTTTATAAATGTTGCATACAAAATAGAACTCAGTTTGTAATATGAATTATGAACAGGGAATATCTTGATTTTACTTGAATGCAATGAATCTGGTTCAACCTAAAAAAAAAAAAAAAAAAAAACACAGCCTTTGGATAGACTTTGAATCCTCTTGATATTTGATATTTTGGGGGCAAGATGCTTAATTCTCTATTTCATTTTTATTTTTAAATGAATCTTGAAAATTTCAAAATCATTCTGAAAATAAAAAAAGATAAGTAAAACAACCAGAGGTCAGCAAGCCACTATCTGGATCTAGTCTATTTTTTGTGTAGGATATAATTAAAAATGCTTTTTGTCCTTTTTATATTTTATATAAAATAAAATATCACTTTCTATTTTAAAAAATCTCTCTCTGGAATCACAAAAGCAATATAATGCTTGGATTTCAGCAAGTTATATTTGGCAAAATTCCAATTATTATGCTAACTATGAATGGTATACCATAGATAGAAATTCAGCCTTGGTGTTGGAAAAGACTGGGTTCAAGTTGTGCTTGGAACATGTAATCACTATGACAACTGGACAAGTCACATAACTTCTCAGTTAGCCAGAGTTGTAGAAAATTTCTACTCTGAATGATTTGATAAAAAAATTCTGCACCAAAAATTCTATATCAAGGAAATCATATTTTTGAAGAAAAATTAACCTTTAAAAAATAATAACACTTATTGTTGAGTGTAAAAGACACCCCAGTAAATTTAGGATCCCAGGGGGGGTGTTGCAGGTATGGTAAAAGAATTCATAAACTCAGTTTCTTTCCAAGTTAAAGGGCTAAGATTTAGTATGCTAATCACAGTGGATTAAATTCCAAAAAAAGATTAGCAAGGAACCAGGAGCAAGACAATAAATTTATAGGAAAAATACAGAGATCTGGTGCTTCATGTCACTGATATGCTAATTTTATTATGCACTTCAATATTAAACTTTATGGTTTAGAGGTGAAAACTGAAGAATAGCCTGTTATCTCATCATTTGTCTCAGAAATCCTATAATCACTGACCAGTAGATCGTTATGTGGCAGTCTGCATTATCTGTGGAACTACAGGATTTCCAAAGCCAGGTGGCTTTAGGACTACTGGCATTTTCTTATAGAAGCCATATCCTATCACTTAAGTTGACTAGGTGCAGGGAAAATAAAGTGTATTTCAACCAGTAAGTTACTTATTTACAGTTTTAATTTTGGTAAGAAAATTTCAAAAAGGAAATTAATATACTTATGTCTTTATTATTCATGTTTATATCATTCAGTTACTAGTATAATGTCCTGCATATATCTGTCTCTTAAAAATACTTTGAGGAGTTTAGGTGCTAGTTTAAGAGTTAAATTTTCTTAGAAGATATGAATGTGCTTCAGTTATGCAAAGATGCCATGTTCTTAATCTTGTTAAAGGTTTAATCCTTTTTAGAAAATATTTTCTCCTTGTGTATATGAATAAATATCAATAATGCATATCAAAGAAGAGCAATGGGACTATACTCAAAGGATAGATTATGACTAATACTTTATTTAGGAAATATGACAGTTGTACAAGAATGAAGGGGATTAGTGTTAAAGGTCACATGAGAACATGGATTAGCTAACTGAATTCATTATATCAATTTCATAAATAGTGATTTTTCACTCTTATCTTTTGCTTTTCTTGAAATATGTTATAGACTGTGTCTGCATAAAGTAAATGTTTACAATTATATGGTGCTTAATTATTTCCATCTATCCTCTCCAGTCCAGCATTGAAAATTCATCTATTGCTGACTAGTAAATTTAAAAGGGAATTGAACAATTTAAAAGGGAATTTAGACATATTTTTCAGGGAGTTTGCCCCAGAAGGTAGGTGTCAAGTGTAATCCTTCTTAGATAAGGAAAAAGCAGTGCCTGAGTGTTTAATAAGACCATATCATGCTATTTCATTGAAAGTCTGTCTAAAACAAATATATCAATTACTAGGAAAGTAAGGGGAGAATCCAATGACTCTGAAGTATATTCTGTGGTTCATACATAGTTAGATTTTCCATATAACTCCCACTCCCACCCCTAAAATCCCCAGGGAATATTTAATTTTTCAACTTTTCTTTGTCCATGAAATATATTGTCATTTTCAGAGAAATTATTTGTTATAGAAATATCAACAGATATTGTGGTTTTTTCTGCATTTGTTGTCCTTACGTTCTTAAAAAATAGAGTTTTGGTTTCAAATCAAGTTTTGGTAAATTCCTCTATCACTCTTTCCTGCTTTGTCAGGTGATGTACCATATTTAGTATGAGTCTTTTTACTTAGGGTTTCATGAGACATTTTCTAATCTAAACTAGTGTTGCCCTTAGCAATCATATATATCTAAATAACAACAACAAAAATATTAACAATAATTAACTTATATAGTGCTTTCAGGCATGTAGAGTGCTTTACAAATAAAATTTCTTCTAAATTCCATTATAACAATCTGAAAGAGTCTGATTCTTTTTGTACAACAAAATAACAGTTTGACCATGTATATTTATCATGTATCTAATTTATACTTTAATATATTTAACATCTACTGGTCATCCTGCCATCTGGGGAGGGGTGGGGGGAAGGAGGGGAAAAATTGGAACAAAAGGTTTGGCAATTGTCAATGCTGTAAAATTACCCATACATATAACTTGTAAATAAAAGGCTATTAAAAATAAATAAATAAATAAATTTCCTTTATGTCACCAAAAAAAAAAAAAAAATCTGAAAGAGGAAGGAAGAGAGAAAGAAAGAAGGAAGGAAAGAAAGAAGAAAAGAAGGAAGGGAGGAAGAAGAAGAAAGGGAAGAAGGGAGGAAGGAAAGAAAAAAATAAGGGAAGGAGGGAGGAAAGAATGGAGGGAGAGAGAGAAGGAGGAAAAGAGAGAGGGGAAAAGAAGAAGAGAAATAGAATGGATTAAAGGAATAGACTACATAAGAGGAAAAAAAATGAATGAAAGGAAGACATAGAGGAATGGGGCAAGTCATCATTAAGTAGGAATATACAGGGTGCCATGCTAAAATAATGCAGATATAAATAGAAATATAGTTTGTGTTTTTATGGAAACCCAGAACACCGAAGGAGTCAAGATGAAAGGCAGATGTCAAAATTCTGAAATCCTAAAGGTTGCAAGAATAGAACAGATGACAAGGCCTAGAAGTCCTTAGGAAGCAATAACTAGTGCCTGATAAACTGCTTTGGAATATGGTGGTAGATAAAATAATAACAATTGGTGGCGCTCCATTTCATTGGGAAGAATGAAATTGGTGGTTTTCATGATATCTGAGTATAATTAGCAATCATTTCAACTTTTCTGACCAGTTTGCCCAAGCCTTTTGTCAAAGACAAAGAGAAAGAAAGGGAGTCATGTAACCCCAAGTGCCAGGACTTTCTGCATAACCAGTTTTCAACATACTAGACTTGAAATAAAGAAGACTTGGATTAACTTTAACATTTACTAGCTAGAGGAACATGGGCAATTTAACACATTTGCATCTCATCATCCTAGCAAAAATAACTATGTAATTATGCAATGTAACTCATATAGTAGGTCTGAAATTCATATAACTCTCTCTGATCTTAGCCTTTTTTGTTAGCTTTGTTTCTTCCTTTAATTCTTTTTTTCAAAATAGAGGGTTCTACAATCAACAAATGAATTCTATTACTAGAATCATACTCTAATTCCTTATAACATGGTAAAAAAAAAAAAAATAGATCATTGTTCCCATTGATACAGATTATTTAGGGCCATTGCTATATCATTATCAGGCACTTGAATAAAATATTTGTGGGAAAAGTTTTTTTTTTTCAATTACACAGTTGAAATATCATTGATATAAGCAATATATCCTTACATCAATAATGTTCTAAGTCACTATTGATTATTTTTAAAAATGCAGATTAAAACAATCCTAAAATAACCCTTCATACCTATCAGATTGCCTAACAACAGAAAAGGAAAACAACAAATGTTGGAAGAGAGGTGGAAAAAATGGGATAATCATATACTGTCACCTGGTCCAACCATATGGAGAACAATTTAGAACACTGCCTAAAGGGTTATAAATTGTGTTTTTCATTTTTTTTTTCCAGCAATTCCACTACTAGGTCTATATCCCAAAAAGATCAAAGAAAAGAAAAAGAATTATACGTATACAATTATTTATAGCAGCTCTTTTTGGAGGGAAGTTGAAGGCATGCCCATAAATGATTAAACACATTGTGATATATGATTGGGTAGAGTACTATTATGCTATAAAATGAGGAGGGTGGCTTCAACACAAAATGAAGTGAACAGGACCAGGAAAACATTATATGTAACAACAATATTATGAGGATAATCAACATGAATGATTAGCTACTCTGACCAATACTATGATCCAATAGAATTCCAAAAAGCTTATGATGAAAATTTCTATCTACCTCCAGTAAGAGAAATTTGAATGTAGATTAAAGTATGTTTTTACTTTCTTTTTTCTTGGTTTTATTTTGAAACCTTGCCAAAATGAGTTTTCCCAAGCTTTCACATTTATAATTGTGATATTCCTTGCCTTGTTTGAGGGAGGAACTAGAGAGGAGAGAATTTGGAATTCAAAACTTTTTTTAAATGAGCATTAAAAATAAATCAATAATAAATGTAATTTTCAAATAACACTCAAACAGCAAATGTACAAACAACTATCAAAAAAATTAAAGCTATTTTTTGATAACTCAAATATTGCAAGGTTTTCAACATGCATTTTCAGTCTATTTTAAGCAAATTTTCTTGTCAGATTCTTTTCTTAAATTAAGTCTATATAGGACTTGGTCAGCATTGTGAGGTTCTGCTCACTTATTTTGACTATACATTTTTTCAAATTATCTGGAAAAGCAATGTTTAGTGATAAAAATCAGTATCAGTCAGTAAACTGGTATTTCAATTCTGAATAAATAAATATGTTAGAAAACCACACTAGTAACAAAATAGTGAGTGTTTAAAATACCACTGTTTACAGAATTCATATATATTTTGTCTATTTGTTATATAATTAGTTTTGTTTGTTTCTTCGGGATAGTTCTTGGCATAGTTATAGATCTTTACAAATTTTTAGAGATCTTTCAATCCATCTTAGTTATATATCTAGAGGCAGTAAGATAATTTTCAAAAATATAGCTGGTATGAGAACTGTAGATATGACACGAATAGAACATTAGGACTTGGTGAAGTCCTTGATTAACCACTTTGTGAAAGTGCTTGTAGAAATAATCAAATAAGAATTATAATGAACTTCTTGTGAGAAAGGTTTGCAAGCAAAGAGTTAGTGTTGCTACTGGAATGATTAGTGTTGGGAATTCAGAAGAATTAAGCAGTGATAGGAATATGTGGCAATCAAGTGTTTCAGCATGGTTGTTTATAATTATTTTTAGGTCTAGATACTATGGTGGTTTGAAGGTATGTCAGTTGTATGTCTTTTATAGTTTTATAGGCAGCTTTATTTGTACATATCTAGAGGATTGTATTTACCAAAGGATAAACCTTGATTTATGGAAGTGGGAAGAGAAATCAGGATTAAGGTGTATTATGGAGGTTGGTGGGTATAGTTGGGAAAACTGGTCAGCACTTTTGAGTATGCCGTTTCCTGGGGATATATTTTTTTGTGTCTGGGAACAATGATGACAAATCCTTGATATCACCATGTCTGAATGGTGCAGTTTTGTTTCTTCCTGTATTTTCAACAACTTGAAGAGGAAAAAAAGTATTCATAGGGGAGGATACACAGATGAGAATTTGACCTTATTATTTTCAAAAAGATTTGGACCTAGAATTTAGGACCTAGAAAGTAATCTAAGCAAGATAACATAGGTAGTAGTATCATAAGTAGACTTTGAACCCAGATCCTCCAATGTTTGAATTTATTCTAGTGTATAATAGTTTTTACACAGATATACTTTGAGTATTATTATGGACAAATTCTTTACTGAAAGAATATTGGTTAGAATACCTGGGGTAAAATGATCCCAATTGTCAGGATACAATATCTCTGATAAAAACACTCCCTCTGCTCAAAAATAAGGAAAGAGTTAAAATGTAATACTCTTTGTGATAATCATTATTATCCAAATTATTAGACATTATTTAAGATCTATTTTATTATTTATTCCTAGTAATGTCCAAGATACTTTAATAAAAGCAAACTCAGAGAAATACAGGGAAAGTAACACAGGAACATTAAATTCCCTTAACTACATTGTTTGATATAGGTCAGTTCCTGAAAACAAAATAAGTCTTCCTGAATCCAAGACACAGTTTCTACTATACCACACAGCAAAATAAATATTAATACTAATAATCCATGCCATATTATTTTCTATGATTGGTTAATTAATTCCCCAGTGTCTAGAATGTATCTACTTATTGACTTACATTTTAATATCCATTTGTGATTGAAGTTGATTATTCAATTTTATTAACAACTTTTCTTCTTATAGATGAAGGAATAGCTTTCCTAAGTACTTATTATATCAAAGTTGTAGTTGTACATTTATTTTATTTCTAGCAAAAAGGAATTGTTGAGAAATGTCAGTTTGGTGGAAAGATTAGTAGGTAGGAAGAAAGGAGATTATGTTTAATCACTAATCTTTGATCAGAATAATTCAACTCCTAAACTGGCCAACCAGTACAGTTAATAAAGGGATTGCAAGTTGAAGCGATTTTAACTGACTTCTTACTTTCCTAAATTCTTTTTCTAAATATTAATTTATAATATTGTGATAAATGCTTTCAAATTCAAAGATAATTAAATTCATTTCTTCCAATGCTGTAAGGGTATCCTAGTCACTGAAGTGTAACAAGCAATTTGAAGCTTTTATAAACCCAAAGAGAAATAAGGGATTTAAAGCATAGTAATAAATTGAACTTATAATTATGTATCTCAGTGCAACTGTACTACCTATCCATTCTATAGTTTCATTATGGACAATGAGATTCATACAATATGTTTTAGTTTCACACTTAATTAAAATCTTTTTCAACAAAATGTTAGTTTCTGCATCTCCATTTCACATGAAATCCCTCTTTTGTAAAATGCATCTGTTTTGTACTTTCTACTCTGTAATATGATCAAATAAAATTCATTTTCATTTGCAAAATAGTATTTAGAGAATTATAAACAGTATCGTGAGAAGAAATATTTGGATACTCTTTGAAAATTAATTACAACTGCCAGAATAACTCCAGATGACTCCATGTGCAGTTTGAGTCAAAAGTGCAAAGAATAAGGTGAGATTTTACTCAGTCATGCTATTAGTTTGAGCATCATGTATAACCACTTGGCAATTTCCTCTCTTTAATTAATAGATTATTGATCAGGGTCTTTAATGTTTACGGGAAATAAGACTGGATAATATAAGACTTAAGACTGGATAACATAAGATGCTTATAAGTCTTTGGTTTTCAAACACACACATGAACATATGCATGTTTTCTGACATGTGCAACAAGAGGATTTAAATCATTCTCCATATTAGTTGGTCAACCAAATTATATTCATTTTTCCTTGACATAAAAATATCGACTCTGGGAAAATTATTTACTCTTGCAAAAAGAAGCTTTCTTCTTCAAAGTTCTGTTGAGATTAAGCTCTTTGAACTGGTCTTTATCAGGCCAGAAAACAAAGAATTATATAACAAACCTCCTCAGTTTTAGGCATTACAATGTTAGCTATTGTGTTTGGGATTGAAGCTCCAAGTTCCATCATGTCTGCTTTCTCTCATTCACACCCCAATCTTATGCCTGGAATTACACCTACTTATCACCACTTATTCATATTGCTAAATTCAGTCAAACCTTATCTCAAATCCCATATCCTACATGAAGTCTTTCTTAAACCCACATTGTTGCTGTCAGTGCCTCCCCTTCCCATATTGAATTTACCTTGGATTTTGTTCTTGTTATTTTCTCTTAAATTAAATTTTAATAATTAATTTAATAATAATAGCTAGTGTTTAATAATTATAGCTAAATTATTTATAATTATAATAAACATTATAATGTTTAAAGCTTCTCAAGAATGTTACAAGTACTTACATTTTAGATCCTTAAGAGGAAAACACTATTATTATCACATTTTAAGGGTAAGGAAACTGAAATAAACAAAAGTTAAATAATTTTTCCAGGATCATCTTACTAAGTCTTTGAGGATAGATGTGAATTCAGTTCTTTTTTTACTTCAATCCACTTTCTCCTGTACCATCTAGCTACCTCTTTTGTATTTTCTTTGTATGGGTTTTATAAATGTGTGCATGTTTCTCCAAATAGACTTTATGCTTTTTGGAACCATTTAATTTTTATCAATTGTATCAATTGTAGGAAACTCTGAAAAGGTGTACTTGAATCTGAGACAGCAGAACACTTAAGGCTAATTACCTACGCTATGTGAGGTAAGGGCTCTATATACAGATGAGATGGTGATATGATGGCTGTCCTCATAATTGCTGCTTGCTGAATGTGTGATGGTGAGGGCAAGGATTGGTGGGCTGAGGGAGAGAGGTCAGAGTCACTCTGCCCCAGGACAAGCAGGAGAAAGACTTTAGGTTCTGGATTCTAGAGTCCAGGATTCATCTCTAATGAGCTGAGTGATAGTTTGCCTGCATTCTTCACTTCTCCTCCTAAAGAACAAAGACTGTGATTGATGCTGACTCTGACTGATCCTGAGGCCGTCCAGAGAGCTAGCCCAGACATTATAATCAATGTTTCCTGGGATCCATGCTACCAAGACTATAATAGGAGCTTAATAACTGGGGATAGAATGATTGTTTGGCTAGTGATAGTATTGATATAAACTGGTATTAATTACTCTATGCTGATGGTATTGTTTCCATTATTTAAAAATATAATTAGATAAGGATTCCTGTAAACTATATTCTCATTAAGAAGATACAAGCATCAGTTTTCATCTATCCAATGAGGGATGACTAGAAGACAATAAAGTGATACATTTAAAAAAAAAACAAACTATATGTTGTTACTTCTTAAAATCATGTGGAATTTAAAGGAAACTGAGAAGCAGATATTTATTAAGCAGCCCATTAGAGTACAAAAATTGTGACAGGGGAGATAAGTTTATCTGGGTAACAGGTAGGGTATTGTGTATAATAAGACTAAACTTGGGAAAGCATCTAAATTTACTTATAACAGTGTCACACAGGGAAGAATTAGCTATGGAAAGCAATTGAAAAAACCAGGATAGAAAATGTTAAGATGAAGAGTGAAAGTTAAGAGTGAAGTCCAAATGTTACAGTCATCAAAATAGTATAACAGATTAAAACAAATAAATAACCACCTGGGTTGGACAGACCAGAGAGGGAAGGTTATCTCACAGAGACAAAAGGGCCAAGTACACACACACACACACACACATACACAAAGACACACACACACACACACACACACACACGCTACCATGACATCAGATTTGCTGAAAGAAGTGAAAGAGAAGAAAACTGAATACAAATATATTAAATGGAAAGACAATTTAGAAGAAGAGAAGAAAATGTCATCATGTTGAAAGAACACTTGATCTCCATAAAAACAAAACACACTGATCTTTAAGACAAAAAGTTTAAACTTTAAAAGCAACTAATGGACCATAGTCTATCCAGAACAGAAGTCAACAAAATAGCAATGACAACAAAAACTGAATATAATGCAAGAAATAATGCAAAAAATCTCTCTAGAACTTTTAAATACAGAAAAGAAAGTACCAATAGGAAGAAAACATAGATTACTTCGAAAAACTAAAACAAACTACAACAAAGATGTTGCAAACTTTTAAGCACTATTTAAGTACAAAGTTACATTATTTTTCCAGAAAAAAAAAAAAAAAAAAAAAAAAAACATGCATCAAATTTGCAAGGTCTCAATAAAAAATTTAAAATACAAAGCAAAATATATTTTTTAAAAGCTAGTCAATTTACTACCCACTAGAAACCAAAGAAGAAAGTGCAAACAAAACCCAAAAAACTCAAGATTTAGTTGCAGAAAATATACATTATCAGAATAGAAAATGAGATTCTAGGACAATATAGAAAGAGAGGAAATATCAATGCAAATAACAGAAAAAGGGGAAAAAAAGATCAAGGAATATGTATACTTACAGATCGCAAACTTTTCATAAATCAGAAGTCACCAAAATTATTTACCATCACTTAAAAATTAGAGTAGATCAATGGAAGTTTTGAAAAAGAAGGAGTCAGAAAGAATAGAAATCAATGATTCAGTGTTCCATAAAACTGAAAATATAAACAAATAGGAAAAACACATCATGTTTGATTAAAAAAAATAGTAGGAAAACTGGAAGGTGGTATGGCAGAAAATATCTTATGTCAACATTTTTTTTTTTGCCATATTTCACAATTATTTCAAATGGATTATGACTTTAATATAAAAGATTATACCATAAAGATATTAGCAGAGAAACAAGTGATATACCTTTCAGAATTAAGGATAGAAGATTCATTTTTAACCAAACAAGGGACAGAGGCAACTACAGCTATATTTTGCAATTTCATTATTTGCTAAAGGATTAAGGAGTGTGACCAGAAATGTTTTATGTCTCAGATGTATAATCATCTAGCCTCAGCTTATTTTTATTCAGAACCACCATTTGAATTCCAAATGTTCTCCCTGTGTGTTGGTCAGCATTTGCATTACATGACTTGATAAATAAACACAAATCAAAAGAATGTATAAAATCAATTAACTAAACAAACCATGTATAACATTGAAAAGATGAAAATCCAAAATGCTTCATATGCAGTCAGCTGAAAATTAGATAGCATTTGCAAAATGTGTGTGTATTATTTTGCTATTTTCAATGTATATTAACATGCAATGCATTTACCTAGAGTAAACCTAAATTGAATTTGAGGTAAATGAAAGAATTCTGACTCATAATTACACTTGGGTTTTTTGATTAGTGAAAGGTATAAGATTTTATTATACCAACATTTACACTAATGTCTAGTTCAAGCTTTTCAAATACAATTAGAAAAAAAATAATTAGAGAAACAAGCACATTAATTGAATATCTTGTGTGCATTACCTACTTGCAGAGGTACCAGAATAAAACTGTCTCCTCAAACAACAGCTTTAATTTTGCATTAAAATGAATTCAAACACTATGTTTGCTGATAAATAAATACACAAAACATTTCAGCATTTTAAATCTTATTGATGCAACAGAACTTAATTTGTTTTTAAAAGTTTTTCATTCAGGGAAGTAACATTTTTCTACCATTTTTATATAAGAATTTTATTTTTCATTTATCAAAAATGTTATCCCCAGAACAACAACAAAACCAACATATAGATTACTACTGCTGCTGCCAACTTAAAAACAACCTTTCAAAATATTTTTTTCATTGATTTATTAAGGATTTGTTTTAGAGAAATATTCTAGAGAAATGATGGCAATCTACTAGAATTTCATAATAAATAAGACTAAAATATGCATTCACTATCTTTGTCACCTATTCCCATGTAGTAGTTAAGAAAAATGATAAAAATTGTATTTGAAGATCCTTAAATGCTTTCCAGTTCCCTCAACTGAGTACTTTTCTGATTGATTCCCTCTTTCTGATGCCACAGACTTAAGCAACTATCATAGATCACAAGCTTATAGGTTAAAATCTTAGCAATCATGTAGTTGAACACAATCACTTTATGAATGAAAATATTGAGGAAGTTTGTGACTTGCATTTTCTGCCCACCACCAAAAAAAAAAAAAAAAAAAAAAAAAATGGACTCAGGCTTATGTCTTCTCAGCTCAGCCCAATTCACCTTTGTATCCAAATGTTTCACAAAGATTTTTAAGTGACTCTGAAAATCTTAAGTGTTCAGATATTGGATGCTGCACTATACCCTGAAGAATACCCCTCAATTAGATCAGCTAATGTTTGAGATCAAGCAAAATCTGATAAAGATTCTGTAAATTGGTATGATTTGGATATAGAGAACTCCAGTTAATCAAATAATACAGTCAAATTTCCTTATAATTATAACAAAACAATATAAATTTACTTTCATTTTTTAAAATTTTATTTTATTACTACCCACTCTTCCCTGCTGTTTTCTCATCGCATTTATTCCCTCTGGGTTTCTCTTCTTGCCACAACTGCTTTTATAATTCCCAATATCTCATGCTGTTTGTGTTGTCCCAAGGCAAGGTGATATGACCTCTGGCAGAGGAGTAACAGAAGAAGTAGAAGATAGCATAGCGTTCGCCACTGCCCTTACTTTATAGAACCATCAATATTCAAAATCTTTTTGCTATCTCCTCTATTATTAAAATCTTCTAAATCTTGCAATACATAAAACTCTCCCCAGAGACACATATGACACTGGAGAACAGAGATCTGCAGAGGTAAAAGTCACTCTGGTATAATCATTATAATCAGAAATCTATTGCTTGTCTCTATAATTTCTGTGCCATATTATCCTACATCCAACGTGTTTTACAAAAGTGTAATTGCAGCATCATTTCCTGCTGCTATAGTGGTCTTTCCTAGAGTCAGTTGAAAGAATGGATATGCTTGTTCTATTTCATATTATAAATTGATTAGCAACCAAATAATCAATTATATTGAACTTCAAGACTTGGAAAAATATAGATAAATGTTATTAGCTCATTTTATTCTTACAACGTTGAGAGTAGGTGTTATTCAAATCTCTATTGTAAAAGTGAAGAAACTGAGACAAACAATTATTGGTCTAGAGATATCCTTTTACTAAGTTTCTAAAGACAGGTTTGAACTCAGCTTGTTCTGAATACAGATCTGGCATTCATTCTATCCACTGCAACACCTAGCTATCTCTAGGAACCATATTGTTTGGAATTTGCTGAATACATTGTTTAAGACTGATAGAGCGTCTGTCATAGAATATAAAAGTGAGTAAAAATGTATTCCATAGCATTTGTAATTTTAAACATTTTTATAATTAAAAATTCTAAAGGTTAATCTAGACATAATTGAGTTAATGTATAATGTCACAGTAGGGTGACCCATAATTATTGATACTTTTTTTTAAAAAATCGATACTTTAAAAAATGATTATGGCATCAACATTGTGCTCAAATCTAGATTTGAGCACAATGTTGATGCCATAATCTTTTGAGGAAATAGTTTGAAACAAAAGTAAAAGGGATTTGTATTTCTAAACTAAATTAGTCTCAGAAATTATTCTAAAAAATTTGTACATGTTATATATTATTTTGTAATTATAAGCTGGATATTTCATATACTTAAAAAAGCAAGAGGTCTGACTTTGGCTTGATTTCTCAAGCTTGAATTATTTCATAATGCTATTTATAGTATTATCATTTCAAATACTAAAAGCAACAAAAACGATAAAAATACTTGTTACAACAAGTTAAGTAAGTTGTTAAGTAAGAAAAAAAAAAAAAGAAAAACATTAACAACTACTGCTTTCTAGAGTCAGAAATCAACAGTTCTGCCTTTGTATAGTAGTTCCAGTATCTCTTCTCTAACAGATATAATTTACACTTACCTTACCCAAAAATGAATTTGTAACATGAATTTTTTAAGTTATCCCTGCTGGCAATTGGGTGACATAGGCAAAGATATGAACTTCTTCCTTCTATTTACTAGTGTACCAGATGGCAAACATCGCATCAGCACCATGATGAAGATTTTTCTGTATGCTCTTCTTTCTTGCTCTTCTCTTCAAGGATTGTTTAGATTTAATGTTCATCACAATTACAAAACACTTTTCACACAAATAAAGCCAGATCTAATCCATTGGAAAAAGTGCTTATTAGTAGGCCAAGCTAATATAATAAAAATGATAATACTATCTAAATTAATCTACTTATTCAGTGTCACACCAATCAAACTCCCAAGAAATTATTTTACAAATCTAGAAAAAAAAATAACAACAAAGTTCATCTGGAAGAAGATAAGGTCAAGAATTTCAAGGGAATTAATGAAAAAAATGGAAATGGGGATGACCTACCTATATCAGACCTAAAACTATATTATAAAGCAGTAGTCATCAAAACCATTTGGTACTGGCTAAGAAAAATGTAGTCAATCAGTGGAACAGATTAGGTTCATGGCATAAAATAGTCAATGACTATAGTAATCCAGTGTATGACAAAGCCAAAGAACCCAGCTTTTGGGATAAGAATTCACTATTTGACAAAAACTGCTGGGAAAATTGAAAATTAGTATGGCAGAAACTAGACATCGATCCACACTTAACACTGTATACCAAGATAAAGTTGAAATGGGTTCATAATTGAGACATAGAATGATATTATAAACAATTTAGAAGAACAAAAGGATAGTTTACCTCTCAGGTCTGTGGAGAAGGAAGGAATTTGTGACCAAAGAATTGGAGTGCATTACTGAACACAAAACAGATAATTTTTATTATATTAAGTCAAAATGTTTTTATACAAACAAACCCAATGTAGACAAAATTAGAAGTGAAGCAATAAATTGGGGGGAAATTTTACATTCAAGGGTTCTGATAAGGGCCTCATTTTTAAAATATATAGAGAATTGATTCAAATTTATAAAAATTCAGACCATTCTTCAATTGACAAATGGTCAAAGGATACAAACAGACAATTTTCAGATGACAAAATTCAAACCATTTCTAGCCATATGAAAAGGTGCTCTAAATCACTGTTGATCAGACAAATGCAAAGTAAGACAACTCTGAGGTTCCATTGCACAACTTTCAGATTAGTTAATATGACAGGAAAATGTTGGAGGGGATGTGGGAAAACCAGGACAAATCACTCTTGGTGGAATTGTGAACTGATCAACCATTCTGGAGAGCAATTTGGAACTATGACCAAAGGACGATGAAACTGTGCATAACTTTGATCCAGGAGTGTTTCTACTGGGCTTATATCTCAAAAAGATCATAAAGGAGTGAAAGGGTTCCACATGTGCAAAAATGTTTCTGGGAGTCCTTTTTTAGTGGCAAGAAACTGGAAACTGAGTGGATGCCCACCCCAGCAAGATGAATACAGAGAGGCCTGAAGAAACTTACATGAACTGATGCTAAGTGAAATGAACAGAACCAGGAGATCATAATCCACAGCAACAAGAAGATTATACAATTATTAATTTTGATGGATGTGGCTCTTTTCAAGAATGAGATGACTGAGGTCAGTTCCAATGATCTTGTGATGAAGAGAGACATTTACACCCAGAGAGAGGTTTGTGGGAACTGAGTGTGGATCACAACATAGCACTTTCACTCTTTTTGCTTTGATTGATTGCAATTTGGTTTTTTTCCTCACTTTTCCCCTTTTTGATCTGATTTTTCATTTGCAGCACAATAATTGTATAAATATGTATATATATGTATATGTCTATAAATTGGATTTAGTATTTATTTTTTATATATTTAACATATATTGTATTACTTGCCATCTAGGGGACAGGGTGGAAAGAAAAAGGGGAAATTTGAAACAAAAGGTTTTGAAAGGTTCAATGTAGAAAAATTACTCTTGCATAAGTTTTGAAAATTTTAAAAAAGCTTTAATAAAAATAAATAAATAAATCTGAGATAGGTAGTCTAAATTATGAACTTTCTTTTCCTTCTATAGCTTTTCTTCCATGAAGACTTAAACTTACAAAACATATTTGACAAGACAATCTGCCCTCATGATTTTTTCTTTATTATCCTGCTAATAATAATAGTATAATTTTTCACCAAATTACCTCAAATAAGACTGTAGAAGCTAACAATAGAGACTTGGGAAGACTTAGAATATCATAGATTTAGAAATGAAGTAGACTTTAAGGTTATTGAATGTAGCCCCCTAATTTTACAGATGAGAAAACTGAAGCCCTGATAAGTATCGTGACTTGCTTAGAAATTAAGAAGTAGCATGTATCTGGAGTACATTCAATACTATATATTTGGAAGTTTAAATCTAACATTGTCTCTCCAAAACTACTAAATCACATTTTGATGATTTAGGTTTGATTGAGGAAAGATTCATCAATTTGAAATCTAATAAGAAAAATAGTTAGGCTCTCTTAGCACTGTCCTGAAAGTCATTTTTAAAAAGGAATTGTTTTCCACCTTTATAATTCTGCAGTGATCTCCTTACCTGATACATAGAATGATTTCTGACAGATTAACTTTCCTTCCTGAAGACTTCTTTCCTATGTTACTTCTTGGATTTGGACATTTTCCTACATAGTGAGCCATATAATTTCTCTAGGCTTCAGAAATTATATTGAACCTATGTGGTCTTTACTGAGCCCAAATAAATGTTTTCTCAGGTATTATTTAAGATGGATGGGGAAAAGACTTTCCTTTATTCCTGAGATTTTTTCCCTGATGCTATTAGGTCTTCTCTTTAGCTATTTGCTACCTAGTCCATTGGGCACCATGACCATTTTTTTCCCCTCAAGCCCCACAGGAACCACTGGTCTCTATGAGTTAAATGTGGCTATACAGTTGTACACTAGAGCTTCTCCTTGATTTTGACTAGTCTCTCAGTGACTTTTCTTAGGAATATTCTGTCTTCTAAGAACTCTTCTCTAATTCCATACCCCAGAACATGTAATACTTTTGGCCTAGAAGATCAAGCATTAGAAGCACATGACATAGGGCACAAAATACTGAGATTATAATTACCTTTAAAAGATTACAATTCCTGACTACTCCTTACCTGCATAAATTCAGGAACCTCACTGAACTCTGTGTGTGTGTGTGTGTGTGTGTGTGTGTGTGTTTCTATTATTGAAGGAAAAAAAAAAAAACATTTTGTCTTGATAGCACAGATATCTCCTAAGAAACCCAAAACTGCTTAATAGCAGGATGTGACTGATATAATACCACTTTTTACACTTACTACTTACCAGCTGTTAATAGAAAATATTTATACTTTTAAATTTGATAATGTAGTACCAAATGTTACTATTTTAAGTGACCAAAGCTTTGTTGTCTCTCAGTATTGATGCAATTCCCAATATAATAATCATTGTACATATTATTTGATTCTATATTCTTGACTTTATACTATTTTATATGGTCTTCTCAGTTTCTTTGAATTGTTCATTTTCTTCAGGCTTTACGATAAAAAAAAATAGTTTAATATAGACATACATTTTAGTAATGTCAGCCACAATTTTTAGGCACCATTTTTCTTCTTCCATGTTTTTGTTATAACAATGAATTTTCTATTAATATTTTTTGTATAAATGGATCATTTATTTCTGTCAGTAACTTTCTTAGTGTAGAATCCCAGGAGTGGGATCTCTGGGTCAGAGTGAATGAATAATTCAATAACATTTTTACATAATTAAAATTTATCTTCTGGAACAGATGAACCAATTCACAGCTCCACCAGGAGTGAATTAGTATCTTTGTCTTCATAAAGACCCATCAATAAATAGCTTTCCCATTCTTTATCATCTTTGAAAATTTTAAAAATAATTTTTTTTAGTATTTAATTTTATTCTTTTAGATTAGTGGTTTTAAAATTTTTTATAAGTTGTTGTTAGCTTGCATTTTTTGGAAATAACATTTTCAGTATTTTGACTTTAAAATAAAAATGTTAAACATGTTTATGCACATATGTACATGTATATATATGCATAAACACATAAATATTCTGATTTTAGCTCCATTTATTTTACATATTTTAAACCATTTTTACATTCATTTTACAGAAGTGAAATTATATATTATATTGTTCAAGATAAGAAATGGAAGAACCCAACAGATTGTTTAATTCCTATGAGTTTTACACACACACACACACACACACACACGCAATTTATTTTCTTCAAAAAGAAACTGTATTAATCACATAATTGGTAAGATATCATAGTAACATTCACCTTCTTTGACAGTAACTCAGCTTGTATTAACTCTCACTATATAAGATTTTGATTTTACCAAAATCACAATAGAAAAAGATAGATACATTTAGCACCACATTTAGATAAATAATTTCCATTCATTTGCTGAATAAAGAATTAGAAAGAAAAAAGAAAGAAAAAGAAAAGATATGAAATATATATGGCAAAGCACAAAATTTAGAGATAATGCTGAAAAATTACACAATTTATTATGCTGGGGAATCTATTCTTAAATTATCTGAGAAAATAAAATATAAAAAGCTTCAAAATCATTCATTTACAAATACTAAAACAAAACATATTAATGAGTACAAATATATGTGTTTAATTTAGCATTTATCAAAAATCTATTTGAAAGTAATCTAATGAAAGGAGCAGGTGATGTCATGTTGATTATATATATATGTGTGTGTGTGTGTGTGTGTATACATATGCATGTCTGTATATATACACATACATAGGAATATTTCAAATAAATAAATCAGGAGATACAAAATTTATATCTAGAGAGAAGGAATGGCAAAGAAAAATTGATACCTTAGAATAAATGATGCCATCTGTATCCAGAAACAACATTATGGTGACTGAATGTGAATTAAAGAATATTATTTTCATCTTTTTCCTCCTTTTTTTCTCAAAGTTTTTCCTTTTTGTCCTGATTCTTTTTTTTCTTGACAATGATGATGTTGAATATGAAAATATGTTGAAAATGATTACACATGTATAACTTATATTTGATTTATTGCTGTCTTGGGGTTGGGGGAAGGTTAAGCAAGTATGGGAAAAATTGGAATTCAAAATCTCACAAAAATGAATGTCAAATAGTATCTTCACATGTGATTAGAAAAATAAAATACTATTAAAAACAACAGATGATAAAAATCTTTTCTAATAACTAAATGCCATGAAAATTAGTATGGAACAAGAGGGAAAAATACTGCTGAAAGGGACAATAAGAAAGTTCTAGAAATAAAATTATAGAAAAATATATAATTGAAAATATTATGTCAGAAATAACTGACAGAAAATAAGTCAAAGAGAGAGAGTTTCAGTTTTTTTTTTGGAAAGGACAACTGCAAGTAACTCTAGTAATAATGAAATAGTTGGAACCTCAAACAGAAGTCATCTGTGGCTGCACGTGGTGATGAAATGAAAGTCTAGTGCTATGAAAATATATATTATATAGGAAACTGAAATGTAACATCTATGAACCAAGGTAAACTTGACATTTTCATAAAGGATATGGAAAAACCTCAAAACAGATTAAATATGTGCTGTGAGTAGGAGAGAGAAATTTGAAGAAGCACCATGGTTCAAAGCCTGTGTGACTAGGAGTATGTGAGGGTCTCAAGAAAAAAAGAAAATTTGTGAATAAAGGAAAATTTGGGATTATAAGATGATAAAATCTCTTCTGCAAAAACTGAGGTTTCAATGTTTATGACAAGTAAAATTCAAAATGCCCATATGACAGTTAGTGATATAAGACTGTAACTTAGAAGGAACTAAGTCAGAATATAGAGATCTGGAAATCATTAGAATAGCAAAAATGGTTCAATCCATGGGAGCAGATGAAATCATCTAGTAAACTTATATAGAGAAAGAAAAGAATAAGTCATAGAGCAAGGTCTTTAAAAAGCAAGAATAATAAAACAAGTAAAAGCACAAGTAGAGAGAAACATTATAAAAATCTAGAGATTATTGAGAGGACAAAGTTTTCAGGAGAAGATTGATTGTGTCACAGGCTGCAGAAAAGTCAAGAAGGATGATGATTGGCTATGTTATTAGAGAACATTAGTAACTTTGGATAGAGCAGTTTCAGTTAAATGATAAGATCATCATTCAGTATTGAGTAGGAGGGAGGAAATGAAAGTCAAGTTGCAACTGAATTTCTTAAGCAAAATCATAAGGAGAAAAAGGCATGCAAGCTGATAGATATCACATAGAATTGGGTAGTCATATAAGCATTTTGCTTATTTGTTAGGTCATTCATTTACTTTTCTTCCAATTTGGGAGATGTGGAATTTTTTCCTAGCAGTAGGAAAATAGCTAATATTTAAAGATCTGAGATGAATGAGAGTAGGAGTAATAGTGGAAAAAATCTGTTGGAAAAAATGGGATGGGATGAGCTCAACGATGCATGTAGATAGATTTACCTTGGCAATAATAAAGTTTACTTTTATGTGAGAGACAGGTGATTGAGGAAATAGTTAAAGATATCTGAATGGTGGGAGACAAAACAGAGACAGGAAGTGGGAACTCACAAAAAAGGTCTTGAGTTTTGGATGAAGTGTGAAACAAAATATTCAACTGTCATTGGAGGTATGAGGAGCAATGAAAAGATTTGTGCTGATTAGGATAGCAAAATAAAATAGAGAATTATAAAAGGATTACCCTGCTGTCATAAGGACCCTTGCATTTATAGTGGCTTTGTGATTTTCTCAATCTCCAGTAGTTTATGAAAAGTAACAAAAATGAGAGCTGGCAAGTGGCATCCAAGATTGTGATTTGTCAATTTTGATCAGCAATAGAATAAGACATAAAAGATTTTAGGGTAAAGAATCATGCAGCATTGAACTGATTCACTGGTGATCAAGTTAGGGAGGAAAAGAGAGTTTGGACAGTCTAGGAGTAATGACCCAGGAAAGAACAGAGGAATAGAACTATTAGAGGTCAAAATGAAGCTAAGTAATAGGCATATGACTCATAATTCAGAAAAAAATTGGAATGATAAAAAGATTATGATTAGATAAAACATTTTGGAGTTCATAAATATTGAAATGGAATTTTTAGAGGTGATGGGAAGAGAGCAAGGTTATGATCATCTAGGCTTGGAAGTTAGTTATAGCAGAAGACTAGGTTATAGAAATTGAGTAGACCAAGGAATTTGAAAGTTATAAAAAGGTAAAATTATAATAACTTCAAAGGACCTTAACACAAGCTATAGATATTAAAATATTCTGTCATTAAATTTTAAGTCATACAAAACAACATGAAGTATTTCCCATAGAAATTTAATCTAGACAAAATAATCACTACAAAAAGGTAAAAATAGCCCAGAAACTATCTTAGCAAGTAAAAAAAAAAACAAAAGAGGTCTTTTACAAAGTAGATGGATGTATAAGGAAAAGTACAAAAGAAGTTTACAACATAAATTCATTTCCAAAAGATAACATAAGGAGATAAAAGATTATAAGCAATATTGTTTCACAAAGGAAAAAGGTTAGCAGAAACCTTAGCTTGTTATCCAATTAGATGAACATATCAAGATAAATTAGAAATATGATAGTAGATAAAAATAAATCCTTACTCCAATACAAGGAGTCTGCAAACAATTGTTCAATAGCCAAATCTAGACTTTTGTCCTCCTATAATTGCAAAGGCAGCAAATGGAGAGGATATAATGGAAGTATGCAACTACATAAGTATCATGAAGAACAATACCTAATAATGATGTGGCCCTCTGCTTCTATTTGTAAAACCTGGGAAGCTAAGAATATTTTTTTTTACATTTTTAAATATACTTTGTTTTAATAAATTTTATATTAAAATATAAATAAATCTTATTTAAATATACTTTTTGCCTGATACAGACTTAGGCCAAAATTTGTTGACACTTACTATATCACTGACTCAATGAATGAAGTAAGTCCCTTTGTCTTTATATGCCTCAGGAAAGTCCACTGAACTTTGGTACTAAGTTAAAGATATGTTAATATCTGAATTATTGAAGGGAGTTCCCACCAAAAGAGAAACTTAAATAATGGAAACTTTACAAGCCCTTATTGAAATCCAGAAGCTACATGTACTTTGTTAAGTAATAGAATGAGGATTAAACAAAAACTCAAAGAGCAAACATTGGGGAGAAAGTTAAAAAAAACAATAACCTATAATAATGCAAGACAAAATCTGGATTCCTTCACTTTATTTCAAGAGATCAACTGTGCAAAAAGTAAGTGAGAGAGATAAACAATCATAAATTACTATGAAAAACAATTAGAAGTTTTAATTCGTTGAAAATGGAATAAGTTGATATTATGACATAGATATAATGTTTATAATATATAAACATATAAATATATACAAATGCATACACTATTATATTTATAAATATGTATATATATATATATCTACAAACATTATAAACATGTGTGTCTAAGTGTGTGCATAAATACATTTTAACCAATAAGCTAATATTTACATAGATTTGTAGCTAGAAGAAATCACAAAGGCCATCTAATTTAACCCTCTCATTTGCAAAAGAGAAAAATAAGGCATAAACATGCTAAATCACATACCTAAAGTCACAAAGCTAGAAAGTAGAAGGGGTAGAATTTGATTTTAAATCTTGTGAGTCCTATGCAAGTGTTCTTTCAACTCTACCAGTCCTAATCTTAAGCTTTTTAAGGGAAATAAAAATACATTGTCTAGATAGATTTGAGCTGTGTTCTCCTTGTCAAACTATGACAAAGATATCACATTCCATTTCTGATTCCATTTTTAAACAACAACAACAAAAAGTGATCAGTTAAAATATGGCCAGCAGATTTGTTGAGTGTGTAAAACCACATTAACTGAGAATCAATTCAAAGAATTAGAAATACAATCTGAACAGTTATTCCCCCCATATTTATGTATACTTCAAGATTTATATCACCTGATAAATTGTCTAGTCGAGGTCTTGTTAACCCCATGAAAAATTCAGTAACCACAATCTATGCTATGTTTATCTTTGATACCCAGTATTTTCCAACAAAATAATTTCTTCCAACCTTTTGTATAACCAAACACCTTCCCAACAGTCATACTATTTCTTCTTTATAAAAATTTCAGTTGTATTATTCTGAGTCAGAGGCTGTTAATATATTTCACTAATCAAGAGACATATCACCTTCCATAAGCCAAAGATGGGACTTTATATTTAGATGTTCCCAGTGCATGTGTCCTCTATCTATAATGATCTTTTTAAGACCGGTCAAATGGGAGGAGGGGGACAAGAAAAATAAAAAGGAAAAAAAAAAGGAAAAAAGAAATCTCACCACAGAATAGATTTATTGTCATTTGCTCTAAAGAGCATATCTAGGATTAATGGGAAAATGGTATAGGTAGGAAGATTTTCGGATCTCTCCACAACATACTACCTCTGCTAAATTAAAATGTCTATCTCTAGTGTCTTTCTACTTCTCAAATGAACATCGGAATATGTTCCTAAAAAACTGAGCTTTCATAAGTAAGTTTTCCCTTTATTTTGCTATAAACCACATATTTCATTCACCTCACCTTCTCATCATATATACATCACATGGCTGTATTCTTGACCTCTTTTAAGTTTTCTTTTTATGTGTAGTCATCTCCCATTAGAATGTAAGTTTAATGAAAGCACAGTCTGTCTTGTTTCCTTTCACATATGTCTCTACTGATCAGCACAGTGAATGCCTGGCATATATCATTTATTAAATGGTTTCTCTGTCTCTGTCCCTCTCTGTCCCTGTCTGTATTTGTCTCTCTCTGTCTCTTCATATCCACACACATATGAATTCATATATATACATATATATGTCAATATTTTATGGTCAGGAGAAATTCTTTGCCTCCAGACTTATATAATGACTATTGAGTTGCACAATGAAAAATGATCATTGGAACTTCTTCAGATAACTCTGACTTTAATGAATTCAAAGAGAGTAAGAGGAAGCCAATCTTTAGCTAGTTCTTTTTTTCCCAAAATTTGTTGAGGTTGCAGCTTTTGTTTTGTTTCTTTTTTTTTTCTCAATACATTTGGGGTGAGAGGAAGTGATGATGTTTCCTCTTTGTTTAGATGCTAGCATCAAAAAAAAAATTGCTATTGAATTTTTGCCTCATATTCCTCCAGGCTTAAACTTCAGGGATCCTAAGCACAATCACAGAAGAGATATGCATATCTCTTCTTGCTTAGCTGAGCACAAACAACTTAAGAACAGCCCTAAGGGAAGAACTCTACTTCAATGTGTACTTAAAAATCATTTATGCTTTCTGGCTTCAGGATGCATTTAGGGTCATATTAATAGTGCAATGTAATTAACCTTTCTTGGAAATTAAATGTGCAAATGCATTATGTAACATTGGGATGGAATTATTTCTTCATCTTTTCAGAGATGACTGAGAAAATGCATTTCCTAACAGCTACTAGGTGGCTTGAGGTTTTAAAACAACTTTTAGTCTTTACAACCTTCCAGGCTCTGGGGCAAGACAATGGCTCAAATCTGAAGTATAGTCATATATTATTATGTAATGGATCAATATTTCAAAAGATGAAGTAACTCCTCTTGGGGGAAAATTCAATGCTACATACTTCTGTAATCAATGAGGAACTTTGCTGGGAATTATTTGATTTTCATAACACCATCTCATATTTTAAAAACATGACAATTTTATTATTTCATAGCTGTCATTCAGGTATAAATTTAAAAATAATTAGGCTTATACAACATCAGATTATTTGAAAATCCTTTCTTATTAGTCCAATAAAGGAGATTTTTATGAGAAGATTTTTAGAGATTTTTTTTTAACACATGCAGAACCCCAAGCTATAGGGCCCTCATCAAAGGGACACTAATGTTATGCCACAGTCTCTTTGAACTATTCTACCTCAGTTTCCCTGCACTAGTTTCCCTTTTTGTCCTGACTGAGTTTCCTTGAATTATTCTATCTCAGTTTCCTTAACTCTTCTGCCTCAATCCCCTTAATTGTAAAACCCCGCTCTGGTCCATTAAGACTGAGGACTATTTGCTCTAAGATTATAAATTTTTAATGTGAGACTCAAAAAGAGGGGGAGATCAGACTTCCTGATTCCTAACTCCTGTCCTCAAGAATTTATGACACCATCCCTCTAAAATATTCCAAAAGATAAGACAATCCCAGATACTTCATTGACATCTTTACTTCTGTTTATTCAGACATCCAGACTCTGGCTTTTAGTAAGAATGTATAGCCTCCTCCCCTATCCTGACAGAACCAAATGGGTCTGTGAAGAAATTTCCCACTTATGTCCCCTTCTTTGTTTGTAAAAGGTATATAAGGATATGGGATTCTTCCATTCATCATTGGATACTTTTAGATGAGAGTCCTGTCCAGTGAATTATGCTCTCCAATTAATAAAATATTAAAAACTCTCTAATCTCTATCCTGCCTCAGTTTCTCTGGCATTACACTTATAAAAAAATATTCACTTTGCTCAGGACAAATTAACTTCTTACTAGTCAAGGGAACATCAGCAACCTAAACAGATTGTTGTTGCTATTAATTTTATTTATATGTTTGTTTCCTTTAGGTTATATACTCACCTACATTATATGGACTGATATCAGCCATGCAATAACTATATTTACATGTGGAAAAGCCTCCAAAGCCTCATCCTCTTATTATATTCTTAATTTTTTAGACAATTAAAAAAAAAACAAATTTCCCATTTTGTCATAAATAATATCGTATTTATGTTAGATATCATAGAAGATATGTGCATGTGACATTCAGATATTTAAACATTCTCTTACACCAATTATAATAGTCCTATGTGTATTTATATGTTTGTATGTCTCTGTGTCTGTATTATTCAGAAACTGTTAAATATTTTCTTATGACTAAGACATAATACACTCATGTACAATTACAGAAACACTCCTGATACAACCTGATCCATATTAAAACATAAAATGGAAATATTTAATAAAATAAATAAAAATACGATATAATATAGAAAAGGAAAATTTTGTAGTTTTCTAAGTCAATTAATCAAAGAGATTCTTATGCATAGTTTAGTGCCCTCTGTTTTTATTTGCGTTTATTAAAATTGTCTTTCATATTAGGCCTGAAGAAAAATCTTTTAACATTCCCTTTTATCAAGAAATTAACATATAGTTATGCAGATATACATAGATATAAAACTATGTCAACATGTACCAGCTGTGAAGATAATGTAGATAATATATTTCTAGACCACAAAACCTGGGTTTACCTCTACTTCAGCACTAGCTTTTGTGATTTGTGGTTAAGTTATTACCTTTGCAAAGCCTCATTTTCCTATTATATATATTTTTAAAAAGGATAATGCCTATATTAATTAACTAAAAGGATTGTGAGGAAAATGGTTTGTAAACCTTAAAATAATATGTGATTATTAAGGATTTTGTTTAATAGGGATGGAGGAGAGGCCTGTTTGTTGATGCTGCTTCTGCTGTTGTTGTTTTCAACATAGAGCTATGATTTCATTAGCATAGGGAAGTCACATTGTGGAAATTACTTCATCACAGCTTATCATTAATTTACAATCTTCAAGAGTTACTTTGGGACCATGAGGAATTAACATAAACCAGGATTTAATCCAATGAGATGCTCCAAAATCCAAAATTCTGCCACACTCCCTCTCTAAGGTGATGAAAACCATATAAAACCCTAAAAAAGTTTTAAACACAACATGTTGTAGACTGTAATATATTTATAAAACTAAAAAAATGTTTTTTATTCAGATATATTCTTTGGCTTGTTAAAAGCACATAGAAGAGAAAATAATAAAAGAAATACAATAACAATAAAAAACAGAGTGTGTTTTTACATTGGTGTATTTTGAAACTTGAATTATTCTTACACATTATCCTTACACATAATACAACTCCATTATTTTATTGAGGAGTTAAGTTTTAGGTCTATCAGTGCAGTGGTATCAAATTCAAATAGAAATATATACATGCAGGGGCAGCTAGGTGGCAGAATAGATAACATCAGCCCTGAAGTCAGGAGGACCTGAGTTCAAATCTGGCACTTAACACTTCCTAGCTGTGTGACCCTGGGCAAGTCACTTAGCAACAAATGTCTCAGCAAAAAAAAAAAAAAAAAACAAAAACAAAAACAAAACAAAAAAAGGACATATACATGCAGCAATATTGATTTAGAATATTACAAATTAACATTATCTAGGTTGTATTGTATTTTACATTTCAATCTGGTTTTGATAAAAATGCTATCTGCGACATGTGTCTGGCAAGGAAATTTTAACACCTCTGAATTCAATGACTACTTCAAAGTTACAAAGGATTCATACTCTGAATGAAAATCCAACACAGAATTCTTTCATTATGAATATGGTAATGATTATCATACAACAGAAAAAAGCCATTAAGTCATGTAATAATTCTTTGCTAATTGGTCACAAAAAGGTCAAACTATAGGGAAAAGGGAAAAGGGAAAAGGGAAAAAGGAATGACTGTGCATAATTGACTTGAGAAATAATAAAAAAGGAAAAGGATCTGCACAGACAAAAATATTTATAATAGCTCTTTTGTGATAGCAAATAATTGGAAATCAAAGGGATGCCCATCAATTGAATAGCTGAACACATTGTGATTGAACTATTAATATACTGTATATTAGTATATTAGTATACTGTAAGAAATGATGAGCAGAGATTTCAGAAAATCCTGGAAAGACTTATATGAACTGATGCTGACTAAAAGTGAGCAGAACCAGGAGACATTGTACATAAAAGCAACATTATGTAATGATCAACTATGATAGATTTAGCTCCTTCCGGCAAAGCAATGATCCAAGACAACAGCAAAAGACTTGTGATAGAAAATTGCAACTGCATCCAAAGAAAGAACTATGGAGTCTGAATAAAGATTGAAGCATACAATTTTCACTTTTTTGTAAGTTTTTTTTTTTTTTCTTTCATGTGCCTTTTCCCTTTTTTTCTGATTCTTTTTTTTTTTTACATGACTAATGTGGAAATATGATTGATTGTACATGCATAACCAATATCAGATTGCTTTCAGTCTTGAGAAAGAGGGAGAGTTCAAGAGGAGGAAAAAAATTTGGAACAAAGAAATTACAAAAAAGTGAATATTAAAATCTATCCTCACATTTAATTGGAGGGCAATACTATTAAGTTGGGGCTGGAGGAGGGGGGGAATCCTTGATTGAACTTTCCTCATTGGCCAATCAAAATTTCATATTAAATTTCGGTGCTAGTGCAGATGAAAACTTCTGAAAACCTTAAGGAAATCCTGAGTAATTAGTGAGACTGCAGCTGGAAATACTAAAATTTATCTCTGGATAATATGGCAGCATAAATCATGAGGTCTAAAAGAACATTAATTAATACTTGTTAATTGTGCAGGAAATCACTGCAGCTGACAATGTGAATCTTCAAAAGCATGTGTTTTGATCTCTTATGCTCTGGAAAATACCACTGGGGAACAAAGTATTCATAACTGATATTTCTAATAATGTAATGGAAAATGACTAACTCACTTCTTAATGAAATGCTAAAAATCAATGCTTTCTTTCTCAATGTTGAGAGCAAGTGTCCTTACAGACAATTAGAGTTGAGTCTTCCCTATGATCCAAAAGCCTCACCATTCATTGAAATTTTCCCATATGTGTTTATTCATTCATGCATCATGTGTGTGTGTGTGTGTGTGTGTGTGTGTGTGTGAGAGAGAGAGAGAGAGAGAGAGAGAGAGAGAGAGAGAGAGGAAACAGAGAGGAGAGAGAGGAGAGAGAGAGAGGAGAGAGAGTGAGAGAGAGAGAACTTAAACAATACCAAAGGTAAAAGCATTTTTAATTAATATTTATTTTATTCTGTTTATTAAAACACATTTGTTCCATTTTGTTTCATTCATTATTTACATTACTCTTTTGAATGGCACATTCTACTGATGTTTCATCACAAAACAGCACTCATTCCTTGGAAAGGGATGGCTTCAATGGAAGCCTGGCTCCTAAGTATGTTTGACATGTGCATGATAGAAATGAAATATAACCAATCATCCATACCCAAAGTATTTTCCCTTCTTAAAAAATAGGCAATCTAAAGCCATATATAAGTAGAATTTATACAGAACCTTAAAGTTTGCAAAATTGTTTGGAAATACATGATCTCATTTTAGCCTCATAACAAACTTGGGAGATAAATGCTGTTATTCCCTCAATTTTATGGTTGAAGAAAGGAAGGCAGACAAAGTATAAGTGACTTACCTAGGGTCATAGAACTTAAAAGTGCTCAAGATGAATTTTGATAAAATATTTCCCAGATTCTTGGTCCAATGCCCTTTTCACTCACTGTACTGTGAAAAGCTGTATGCTCACATGTATGTATATATGTCTATGTGGATCTGTGTGTATGTACATATAATTATTTCTAGGTTATGTTTTTGAAAAGATGATGGAAGTAAAGAAGGAAGGAAGGGAGGGAGGGAGGGAGAAAGGAAGGAAGGAAGGGAGAAAGGGAGGAAGGGAGGAAGGAGGGAGGAAGGAAGGAAGGAAGGAAGGAAGGGAGGAAGGAAGGAAGGAAGGAAGGAAGGAAGGAAGGAAGGAAGGAAGGAGGGGAAATGAAGGAAGGCAGGAAGGAAGGAAGGAAAGAAGGGAGGAAGGGAGGGAGGAAGGAAAGGAAGAAAGAAGGGAGGAAGCAAGTGAAGGAAGGAGGGAGAGAAGAAGGAAAAGAGGGAGAGAAAGAGGGAGGGAGGGAGAGAGGGAGAGAGGGAGGAAGGAAGGAAGAAAATATCACTGGGGAACAAAATATTCATGTGATATTTCTAATAATTTAATGGAAAATGACTAATTCACTTCTTAATGATATGTTAAAAATCAATGCACTCTTTCTCAATGTTAAGAGCAAGTGTTCTCATAGACCACTAGAGTTAAATCTTCCATATGATCCCAAATCCTTGCTGTTTATTGAAATTTTTCCATATATACCCATTCATTCATACATCGTGTGTGTGTGTGTGTGTGTGTGTGTGTTTGACAGAGGACAGAGACAGAGGGGAGAGAGAGAGAGAGGAGGGAAAGAGAATTTAAATGGTGTCAAAGGTAAGAACATTTTTAAATTAATGTTTATTTTATTCTGTCTATTAAAACATATTTGTTCCATTTTGTTTCATTCATTATTTACATTACTTGCTTGGGTGGCAAATTCTAATCATTTTCTATCACTAAACAGCATAAATTCCTTGAGAAGCCTTTATATTATATTTTTTTCTTTTTCTTTTCTTTTCTTTTTTTTTTTTTTTTTTTGAGGATCAGTTCAAATTGTATAATTGTCATGAAGCACAGAAATCTGACTAATATTCCCACAGTGATTTGTAAGTTTTGGACTATTATAACATTTATCCCCTGGATCACAGAACTTACCTGCTTAAAGACTGAAATATTCTCTAGTGCTTTCTATTTTGTGAACTTTGTCTCTTCAAGACAAGTTCCTTAAAACCAGAAAACATATTTCATCATGACTACTACTACCCTGGTGATACCTCTCCAAGAGCTACTACATAGATTGATTTATCAATTTTATCATGTGAATGATGTTATAATATTCATCTAATTATAATAAATAGGGCAAAAATATTAAATATTATCATGTGAAAACATAGCACCAATAATGCCTGATTTAATTACCATTCCCATCAGTGAATTCAGTATACAGGTGGACACCACTCTCTCCTCTTTCTTAGTCCTCTTTGGTGGTTTTCTCATCAATATTATGTCATATTTTCCCCTGTAGACTCCCTCTTCTTCTGCTCCTTTTCTATTACTGTAGAGGGCAACACATTCTTCCAAACCTCAATGCTCAAAACTAGGTATCCTCCTCAACATCTCACTAAATCTCACCACTTCCCCCATATTCAATCTATTGCTAAAAGCCCATCAATTTCATTTTTGCAACAACTCTCCAATAGATGCACTCTTCTCTCTTGATATTGCTACTACTCAAGTGAAAACTGTCATCACTTCACACCTGCCTCAATCTCTGCCCAATTCTAATTCATTGTCCAACCACCAACATGATTTTCCAAAAGTGTTGCTCTAATCACATTCACTCACCTCATTCCTCACATTCAATAAATTCCAATGGCTACCTATTGCCTTCACCATCAATTACAAAATGCTCTGTTTGACATTCAGATCCCTTCATAAGTTAGCCCTTTTCTACCTTTGTCATCTTTTAACATCTTACTCTTGACATATATATATATATATATATATATATATACATATATATATGTATATATATATATATATATATATATTAATCTCTTGGCTTTTTGTTTTCATGAATAAGGTTCCATCTCTCTCAGGTGTGGGAATTTTCTCTGCCTGTTTTGCAAATCTGGAATGATCTCCCTTCTCAGATCTGCCTACTGACATCCCTGACTTCCTTTAATTCACAATTAAAATCCCATAATTTAATTCACAAATAAAATCTCAACTCATTTTGATTCTAATTACTTCCTTCTCTTAATTATTTACTCTCTATCCTTCATATTGGTTGTTTGTATATATTTATTTTCTTTTTTCTCCCCTTTTATTCTGAGTTCCTTAATAAGGAGGACATGTGTAGTACATAGTAGGTGCTTAACAAATAATTATTGATTGATTTTTATCCCCAGTGTTAAATTTGAAAGGACTGAGGTTCAGGTGACTGATGGGAATACCTTTAGTGATCTTTTGTTCTATGTCAAGCATTTTAGTCAAATTCCAAAAGGTGGTCTATACCTAATATAGAGTTTGAATCTGTTTCCATACCTACTCAATCTACCTACTTATAACCACCATATAACTGGGGAGGAAGCTATTTAATAGATCCTGCAACATGAAAGCACTTGAAATATGCTTAGAAAGCTCCCATATTCTTCAATAAAAGTTCCATATCTCCTTCTTCTTGAAGTTCAAATTACCCATATATTTAATTAGCATTCATAGAGAAAGAGGGCAAGCTAAGTAGCACAGGAGATAAATTACTGGATTTGGAATCAAAAGATGGCTTTTTGAATTCAAATTTGACTTCAGCTCACTTACTAGCTATGTCGACTTAGGCAAGTCACTTAACCTTAACTACCTCAGTTTCCTCATTAGTAAAGTGGGCTGGAAAAGGAAATGGTAAATAACTGCAGTGTCTTTGGCAAGAAATTGGGTCACAAAGAGGTTCAAATGACTGAAATATAGCTGAAATGACTAAATAATAACAAGAACATATAGAAAAATTTGGAGGCCTTTCACTCTCCTGTCGACACAGAGAATTGGTGTTAAGTCAGAAAGATGTACATTAAGCTTGTATGTTTTTGAACTTATCATAAAATTCTGCATGGAGTATTTTAAAATATAGTATTTGAAGTTAGTGCAAAACTAAAGAAATACTGTGATCAAGGAACAATATAGGAGGAGTAGGAATCCTCTAGACATATGTGCCATTCCTTTTTTAATTTAGCCACACTAAACCATTGACTTATGTTATATTCACAGGTTACTAACACCCAAAAATTCTTTGCAGATAAACTCCTAACTAATCACTTTTGCTTGATCTTGTATTTGTGAAATTATAGTCACATAATAATGTCTGATAAGCAATTTTGACATCACATAGCCAAACTAACCTCTTGATCTATCTTCTTTCTGAATAAATTCTTTCCAGTAAGTTGATTTGTAGACATAATATAAAATTAATGAAAACAATTAAAATGTTCTACCACTTTCAGACAGAGTGAATAAACTAAGACTCTAGGAAATAAATTAATATCTTCATAAGGTTCCCAACCTCACCCCAGTAAACACAACTTAAATGCATTTTGATACCAGTCAATAATCCCATTTCTTATGAGACTGTACAGTGTCACTAATATAATCTATCATGTTGAAATGGCTGGAATGTCTGCTTCAGAATAACTCACAATGACATGTAAGGACAGTCTCTTAGAAAAGTTTAGAGAATATTATATATAATTGGTTCTGGTCTTCAAACCATGTGGTAAGTTCTCCCGTTCCATGCTTGTTACTGCGAGGTGCAGAGTGAATATAAGTAAAGAATGATCTCATTGGAAATGCACTATTTAACCTAACTATTTGCTTTTTTTAATCAACTTCTTACAATATGACATTTAAGTTGGAGAAAAGGAAATATTATAAGGGATAAAATTCTTGGACTCTCTATATCTGTAACTAACATGTGGTCAGTGATTATAAATAAGTCTTTGTTCATCGCCTGGCATTTTTTAAAATTTTATTTTACATGAAGGAAATTGAAAGCTATAACTGGGTGAACTTAAAAACATCAGCTCAGCAATATCTCTAGAGGTTTGAGAATGTAATCCTTAAGTTTTTAGCTAACCAATCTAAGATTGAACCCTGAAAAGCAAGGAGTGAACTTCAGGACCTAGTTAGGCAAGAATGGACAAGGACTTATCTGACATATATATACATGAACTTAATGAACCAATGCTATCTAGAAATTGCTTTAATCTTATCCTACTATCCTGTGGGAACCAAGGTGATATAGGGGAGAATGGACCACCACAGTATTAGGGGAGGGTATAAATATAAATTATTCTGTTTCTATTATATCTTCAAAGTAATGCCCTTTTATAAGAGCTAATTAATATTAACTAGTTAAATGGAAATTAGGTTCTAGTCACTTATGGCTAATGATGAGAAAACAAAGCAAAACAAAATGGGAGCTCAACCTAATAGTCTTAAAGAAGATATTCTCTGAATCTTTGCCTGTACTTCTAGAATGCTAAAGAGCAGATGTAACCAGCCTTGTTCTAGGAGAACATATCCAGAGAATACTACAAAAGAAAAGAAAGATACATTTGAAATATCTATGTTATACTGTGCATCACCGTCCCATCTCCAACCATTTTTTCCTTCTTCAAAATAAATATTCCTAATTCTTTCAACCACTTTTTATAAGTTCAAAAAAATCTTAGTAGAATTTATGTAAATGGGATGTCATGCTATCTAGTCAATTCATGTTTGTCATCCTCTGAACACAGCTCACTTTTCTGTCCTCTAACATTTGACACCAAGCTGAACACACTCCATGTGTAGTCTTATCATGGCAGAAAATAATGGGACTATGATCTTACATATACAAGATGTTATGTTATATTTAATGAAGTTTAATATTATATTATTTTTCTTCTTTTTGGCTGTAATGTAATACTATTGACTCATATTTGCGTTTTGGGTTTACTAAAATTTACGTTTATATGAAACAAATTATTGTTTAGCCATATCTTATCAATATTGTATTTATGTTAAAAAATAATTGAATGAGAGTAAGCCTTTATTTTTTATCTACATTGAATTTTGTCATTTAGTTTGATTCTATTTTATCTCATATTTTGGGGGCAAGAGACATAATTCCCTGATAAGGCATTACCTAATACGCATCATCAAAGGAAATCAAAGCAAACCAGCCTTATTTCATTTTCTGAAAGAGTTCTTCAACTGGTAGGAAAATGATTTATAAACAGTCATTCATATTTTATTAAAGTATTTGAAACAGACTTTTACATGATTTTTATTATAAAGATGGACATATTAAGGCTTAACAATAGTACAACCGGGCAGTTATAGAACTAGCTAACTGAGTACATGTTCATGCTTCAATGTCTAATTTAAGAGAAGTTTCTATCAGAAAGTTACAAATCCTGTGGTTGACCTTGTACCACTGAATATTTAAATCAATGATTTGAATGAAGGCAGATTTCTAGATGGCACTAGCTGAAAGAATTACCAAGATATAGGGTGGCAGAGTCAGAAGGATAAAATGACCTTAAAATGCTAAAACAATGAATGGAATCAAATGAAATAAAATTTAAAATTTAAAAATTTAAAATCAGTAAATATAATCTTAATAGAAAAACAGATATACCAATTTTTGCCAGAAAACTGGAACAATCAAAAAGATGTATATTGAAGTATCATTTCCGATAAATATTCACTGTAGAACCTTAACCTCTCTATGACACCAGTAATATTTTAAGACTACAATTGTTTATCTGTTTATTTTATCTGAATTATTTATCTGAATAATTATTTTATTTCTCTGTTTATCTCTTATTTTTCTGTTTATCTCTCATTATTGGAAAGGTAGATGTCATTTTTGCTTAGTTATCCAAATCCTGGATCCAAAATTGGACCCAGAACATTGTTCTATTCAATCTTGTTGACACACACTAACAGGAATGAATTATCAATACGGCTAATCAATCATTCTCAGGTTCTCTGCTTTTTTTGATGAGAGTCCTGCAATTGATACATATCCTTTCTAATTACTATATCTTATTTCAATATCCACTCTTTATCTGGAACCCATCTTTCCATTCCTCTTTTTTATGGGAGCATTGATGTTTCTTCTACAATATCCCTTCTGTTACTTCTCACATATTTCATTTGAAAATGATATTTAGTATAATAAAGAGGGTTCCGAATTTGGAGTTTGTGTTTTCCCAAATTGTTATGTTTAACCCCCAGTATGTTTTTTTTTTTTATGGTTTTTTAGAAATTGGAAACTTAACAAAATTTTAAAATTTTTTTATTTTTTACCTATTAAAAAAGAGATGGAAAATATTAATTATTCAAATGTACATTCCAAAAGGGGTTTTCTTTACCAAAAGATTTTACTTGGCCAGACATTTTTAAAAAAAACAAAAATTCCCATTTCAATTTTTTAGGGAAGGGTTTTCAATTTTTTTTATTTAAGTTTTTTTTTTCATAAATTTTCAGTTAAAATGCCCCCTTTGGAATTTTTTTCCCCCTTAAAGGAGGGGATTGGGTAGATGTAAATATAAAAATTTTGTACCAATATTTTTGTTATTTTTTCAAAAGAATCAGTCTAACTCAAAGCTTTGAAAAATCAAAATCGTTGTCTTTAAGGGAACAAGTAATTTTTATCATTCCCAATTTTTTCGGCAATTTCAATAATTTGGCCCATTAAAGGGTTTCCGTTTTTGGCCATCAAAGGTCACAAAATTGTTGAAATTGGGTCCCTTCCTCTTTTATACTCTTGTTAATCCCAGGCCTTTCCTGAAATATCCGTTGGTTTTTTAAGCATAATTTCCAAATATTCTTCCAAATTTATTCTTTCTCCAACTAAACATCCATTCATTTCCAGTTTTCCCTCATCCCAAAACATTCTCAATAATTTTCCTTCTTTAAATCTTTTGGAATTAGTGTAACCTGTTGGTCAAATTGCAATTTGATAAAATTTTGAGCATATTCCAAATATTAAAATGGTTATTTCTAAACCCCCAAAAAATGTCCCTTTTCAATCCCTAACCATTTTTTTTCTTGGGAATCCACTTTTTATTTAGGTTTCTTAATTTATTTTTGAAATAATATTACAATCTTGACTGAAAAATTTATTTTTCATTGAGTTTCTTTCACCTTGCCATTTTTTTTTGAAAACTTTCTTTTTATAAATTGAAATTTCTATTTTTGGAAATGATCTTTTGCCTTTTGTAAAAAACCTTTTTCTTCCCTTCTAATCTTTTCTGTTGTTTTTTTGCAAAATTTTCATTTTTGGTTAATAAATTTTCCTTTTGGACTAATTCTCTGCGTGCATAAGAAAACCCCCCAAGGTCTGGGAAAATCCTTTTCCCCAATTTTAATAACATTCTTTTCCCAAACCCTTTGACCTTTAGGTTTTGTTGAATGGTTGCCTAGTTTTTTATTGTTTTAATTTTCCCTTTTTACCTAATTCCTCCCCTTCTTTTTCCTTTCTTTTTTTTTTTCCCCTTGACCTAATTATTCCCTGTCCCTAATCTATTCCTTTAGCCATACCAAAATAGTTTTGGTAACTGCTGCTCTATATTATAATTTTAGATCTGGTACAGCAAGCCACCTTCATTTGATTTTTTTCATTAATTCCCTTGAAATTCTTGATTTTTGTTTTTCCATAGAACTTTGTTGTTGTTTTCTAGGTCATTAAAATAGTTTTTGGGAGTCTGATTTATGCGCTAAATAAATAGATTAGTTTATAATATTTCTTTTATTATATTTGCCCTATCCAAGAGCTTTAATATTTTTCCCAATTGGTTAGATGTTAATTTGTGGGAAAAGTGGTCTGTAATTTTGCCATAAAGTTTTTTTTCCTTGGCGATAGTTCTAAATATTTTATATTATCATAGTTTTAAATGGAATTTCCTTTGTAACCTGACTTGGATTTTTGTTAGTGATATATGAAGCTGATGACTTTTGGGTTTATTTTATAAACAACTTTATAAAGTTGTGGATTATTTTAATAACTTTTACAGAATCTCTGGGGTTCTCTAAGTATACCATCATGTCATCGGCAAGAGTATAATTTGGTTTTCCCCATTCTATTCCTTTTTTCTCTTTATCATTTATTGATAAAGCTAGCATTTTAATAAATATTAAAAGTAAAGTGATAGTGGGCAACTTTTTCACCCAGATCTTATTGGGAATGGTTGCAATTTGTCTCCTTACATATGATGTTACTGATGGTTTTAAATAGATGTGCTGATTATTTTAAGGAAAAGTCCATTTATTCCTATACCTCAAGGTTTTTTAGGAATGGATGTGGATTTTATCAAATCTTTTTCTGCACATTGAGATGATCATATGGTTTTTGTTAATTTGGTTATTAACGGCCAATTATATTGATAGTTTTCCATTGAAACCCGCATTCCTGGTATAAACCCTTTTGATCATAGTGTTTTCGAGATATTTTTGTAGTCTTTTTGCTAATTAGCATCAATATTCATTAGGAGATTGGTCTTTAATTTTCTTTTCTGTTTTCACCACCTGTTTAGGTATCAACCATGTCGGGTTCATAGAAGGAATTTGAGGACTCCTGTTCCCCTATTTTATCAAAAAAATAGCATTGGGCCAATTGTTTTTTAAATGTTTGGTAAAATTACATTAAACCATCTGGTCCGATTTTTTTTTAGGGACTTGTTTATTGCTTTTTTCTGAAATGGGACTTTTCAAGCAATTTACTCCCTTTAGTCTGGGAAGTCTATATTTTAGGTATCATCATTTCACTTAGGTTATCAAATTTATTGGCATAAAGTTGAGAAAATAACCTTTTTTTTCTAATTTCCTCTTCATTGGTGGAAAATTTCCCTTTTTCATTTTTAAGATCTAATTTCATTTTCCTCCTCCTTTTTCTAATCAGATTTCCAAAGGTTATCTATTTTTTATTTTTTTCAAACCAACTCTTATTTTATTAATTGTTCAATAGTTTTTTACTTTCAATATTTTAATTTCTCCTTTTAATTTTAGAATTTAATTTAGTTTTGATTGGGGTTTTAATTTTCTTTTTAGTTTTTTTATTGGCCCAATTCATTAATCTTTTTCTTTCTCTTTTTATTCAATGGCCTAAGGATAAAAATTCTCTTTTAACCGCTTTTCATCCCACAAATTTTGGTATGATGTCTCATCATTGTCATTATCTTGGGTGAAAATTAATTTTTCTCTAATTTGCTGCTTCACCCAATCATTCTTTTAAGATGAGGTTTTTAGTTTAATTACTTTTTGGTCTATTTCCCCAACTTTTGTTGAATGTTTTTTATTGATCATGACTGAAAAGAAAGCATTTACTATTTCTGCTTTCTTTGCATTTAATTTTAGGGTCTTTATGTCCCAATATATGGTCAATTTTGAATAGGTTCCATGAACTGCTGAGAAGAAAGTATATTCCTTTCTATCTTCATTCAATTTTCCAAAGATCCAACATACCTAATTTTTCAATATTCATTTATTTTTAATTTCTTTCTTATTTGTTTTGTGGTTTGTTTTTCAATTCTGGGAGAGCAAGGTTGGATCTCCTACTATTACAGTTTTCTTGTCTATTTCTTCTTGAACCTCTTTTAACTTTCCTTTAGGAAGTTGGATGCCATCCCCTTGGTGCATATATGTTTAATATTGATATTGCTTAGTTTTGTTGCCCTTTGCAGGATGTAGTTTCCTTCCTTTTCCTTTAATTAGATAATTTTATTTTTGCTTGATCTGAGATAAGGATGGCTCCCCTCTTTTTACTTCACCTGAAGCATAATAGATTTTGCTCCAGCCTTTTACCTTTTTATTATTATCTCCTGTTTTAAATTGTTTCTTGAAACAACATATTGTGGGTTCTGATTTGATCCAGTCTGTATCTGCCTCCCTTTTGGGGAGTTCATCCCCATTCACATTTTACGGTTAGAATTACAAATCTGTTTTCCCCATCCAATAACCCCAGATTTGTTTACTTATTCTTGCCTCCCCCAACCCTCTTTTTTAAACTTATGTACCCCTTTTTCACGATGTTCGCTCTTTAATCCTCCCTCCCCTGTGAGTCTTTTCCCCTTCCTTCCTTTTATTCTCCTTTTCTTTTTCCATTTTCCTCTTCCCCGTTTTTAAAGGGTGAGAGAGAATTTTTCCAAAACAAATGTCGATTATTTTTCTTTGGCCAACTCTGATGAATAAATTCCCTTTGCCCCCCCTCAAATTCCCCAGAATGATAAGTTTCCTTTGCCTTTGTGGGATGTGGTTTCCCTTTTATCCCTCCTTACCTTTTCTGCCCATCATCCCTTTTCCATATCTACTTCCCTTTTATGTTATATCAGTAAATCAAAATAATGTATTCTTTTGTTATCCACAAAGAAATACAACTCAAGATTATTTTTACCTTTTCTGATCTCATTCTATGTTGAGATCAAATTTTTTGTTTATTCTTTTTTTTTCAGAAAAAATGGAATTTTTTTTTCATTAAATGTTCCTTCCTGGAAGAAAATGTCAGTTAGTTTAGTTTTTTTTGCATCCCGTTCTTGTGCCTTTCGAACATTTAGGCCTTCTTTTCCTTTTGTGAGGGCCAGATTTGGGTGATCCTTATTTTGGCACCTCGGTATTTTAAATGTTTTTTTTTTTTTGCTGGTAAAATTTTTTCCTTAGTCTGGAAGTTTAAATTTGGCCAATATTCCTTGGGTTTTTATTTTGGGGTTTCTTTCAGAAGGGTTCGATGAATTCTTTCAATGCCTATTTTACCTTTCTGATTCTATTATATCTGGGGCCTTTGTGATTTCTTGTAAAATAGATCTAGGCCCTTTTTTTTCATCATAGTTTTCGGAAAGTCTCATAATCCTCAAATTATCTCTCCTAGATCTATTTTCCAAGTCTGTCGTTTTGCAAGTAGATAATTATGGTTTTTCCAATTTGTCATTTTTTTGTTTTGCTTGACTGATTCTTGCTCTCAATGAATCATTAGTTTCTATTTGTTCAGTTCTAATTTTAAAGAATTATTTTTCTTCATTAACTTTTTTTACTTCTTTCTGTATATGTCCAATTGGTTTTTAAATGTATTGTTTTGGTCTGTGGAATTTTTTCCATTTCACTAATTTTTTTAGTGAATTATTTTCTTTCCAATTCACAGATCCTAATTTCTTGTGAGTTCTTTGTCTTTTCTATTCACAATCTACTTTCTTGCGAAGTTCTTTATTTTTCCAATTTACAATTTTGTTTCCCTGCACTTCCTGGAATTTTTTAACTTTTCAATTTGTATTTCAGGAAGTTGTTGCTCTCTTGTAAGGCTTCTCTTTCCTTTCCCCATTTATCTTCTAACTCTCTTTTGAGACTTTTAATGGTCTCTTCTATGAGAGCATCATGTAAAGGAGGCCAGTGTGATGCATTTTTGCTGTTTGAGGTCTCTTCAGGTTTGCTGACCTGCTCTTTTTCTGCATAGAAGCTGTCGATGGTCCTTTTCATCTTTTTATTCATGTTTTAAAGCCTTTAGGGTATGTCTCCTAGGCAAGGGGGTTACCAGCTTCCTCTGCAGAGCAGGGAGAGATGTAAACCGATTTCCGGCTCTGGTGTATGGGAGTGCTCTGAGTGAGAGTTTTCCCTTCCCTCAACAGAAAGTGGATTCATCACTGACTGAGCTATCCAAGTGCCCAGTTGGGCTGTGTGGGTTAGCGATTGGCCTTGGCTAGAGACTAAGGGGTGAAAGTGTCACTGCCCCAGGCCGGAGCCTCTTGTGGGACTGTGAGTATTAGCAGCTGACCACAGACCGCAGACCGCCGCAAACTCTGCCCCAGCGTCTCTGCCTGATGCAAATCGGCCCTGGAAAAGCTCTATGGCCCCAAGCCGAGCTCCCCACTGCGCAGATTGGAGGCTAACCCGGGCTGCGTCCTCCTGCCGTGCAGGATCACAACTGCCCCAAGGAAAAGCCCTGTACTGCGGGTTGGGGCTGTGAGCTTGTGCTGAGATCTGTGCTTTCACTTTCGGTTTGAGGCTCTCCTCAGAACCTAATTTCTCTCCCAGTCTGCGCTGATCTCCCCCCTGGCCCCGGAACCAACCTTTTTTGGCGAGACTGCAGATTTTCTTTGGCCGGTGAGTTGTTCTACTTCTTATCTTTACGAATTGTAGCAGTCAAGACTATTTTTGAGGCTCGATATAATATTGATAAAGAGGGTAAGAGAAGAGCTTAGAAAGTTGCGTGTGTCTTCTCCGCCATCTTGGCTCTGCCCCCTGAGGATTTTCTTTAATGGAATTTTCCCCCTCCCTCAAAAAACATCATCCTCCTTATTGTTGATTTGCAATATGATTCCACCATTATTTAAATATAAGCTATTACTTTTGATATAGATACTACTTCTAGTTTTATAGTGTTTGGTAGATGATAGAGATTTCCCTGGAATCGAGATAAACAGGCCTCCCAACTTCTGAATGAGTCTCATGCTAGTTAAGTCACTCAGCTTTTTAATGTTCTAGGCATGATACATGTCCTTCTACCTAGATATCGTTGTACTTTAGGGATAGACAGATTGTGTCATATAAACAATGAATATGGATATGGGAAGACTTTGACAGACTGAAGGATAGAAGAGTGTAGTATGCTTTGACATATGGGTGATCATGAAGAGTCCAGATATTCTGTGAATCAGTGGATGAATTCAAATTCCAATTCAATCTCTTATCACCTTTTACCTTGTGCAATTTATTTTCATTTTGGAAACTGTGAGGTACTTGAGGACAGTGTTCTCCAAACTGACAGTATTGGGCAAAGAGGAAGTACTCTAGTAATACTTTTTGTATTTCATGGGCCATTCACTTCAGATATAACCACTACATAAGGAGCAAAGCCAGATAATTAAGATCCCAATTAATTATCTATCGAGACACATTTCCTAGCAGGGTCAAACATTTAAAGACTAAGAAAAAAGTTTCTAAAAGTTCTTTATCCACAGTATTTAGTTTACTATTTAGATTTTAAATTAAAAGTACTTTATTGGCATAGAATAATGGGATATAGTTTGAAGGAAAGAACTTGGCTTTGTTCACCGCAATTCATATTGATTTGAAAAGAAAAAAAAAATAGTCATCCTTTCTCACTCTGAAAGAGTTTCTGTCTGTTACAAAAAGGAATTGGCATTTTCAATTCTGACTGCAATCTACCATTAGTCACTCATAGGCAAAGTGAAGTGGAAAATTAAGGCAATTATTTGGATAATTCAGGCCAAAAGAATCCTTTTGCATGAAATATCCAAATAATTGCAGGAAAAGTGACTTTTCCTACTTTAATTATTTAGATAATTACCTCAGTCTTTTTCTTTGGTTACTAGTTGCCCTGCATGCAAATGAATTACAAACTTTATTACACCATAATACGATATACTTGACTCCTCATATTTAGATATATGCCAGATGTCAAATCTTATCCACCAGTACACATTACCTACAAATGGTAAAAGGATTATAACACATGGTTAATCTATAACGTAGGTATTAGTTCTTCTTTTCAACAGTCACTAAAGTGATTTAACTGTATCTCTTAAATTTTTTTTTTCAGACATATCTTTTCACTGTCAATTTAGGTTTCAATTATATTTAATGTCAACAAAGAAATGACAATTCTTAATTTATTCTGGTTTATGGGGTTTTCCATTTTGAATTCTAAGGCTACTTATAAATGAAATTGTAACAAAGCTCTTGACCTATTTCTTTGCTTTTTTCCACCAAATGTTCACTTAGCCTTTCTCCTCCATAAAAAGGAGCTATTTTTCCCTTATCTACTCAACTTAGCTACCTGTACTCTTGAATAAGCTTCAGAATGAATATGAATTATTAAGTTGACTGTTCTTTATTCTTAGCTTATTTACATTTTCACCTGTCCTTTTATAAAAATGAAAGCAATATATTCTAACTCATTGTTTTATATCAAATTTCATTAAGTTTATCCTCTTTTCTTATAATATGGCAGAAAATGCCTGGGATAAAGGAGGATATATATTATATTCCTGGGGCAATTTAATCTCTAAGCTTTGTTTTACTGCATTAATAGTCAAAGAAAAGCAGAGCAACTTTAAGAATACTCTGATGTACTCAGCAGCTAAGCTTTCTCAGATAAATATTCATGGCATACATAAAATGTTTGTTACATTAAATTTAATGTTCTGTTCTAACAAAATATAATGAAAGTCTGAACTACTCAAAGGATAAAACAGTCAAATATATTCTACCATGAGACTCAAATGAGTTATTCAGCAATTTTCCACTGAATACTCATAGTCCTGGATTTAAAAATGAAAACAGTGTATAAGTAATATTGTCTTTTATTTTTATACATGGCCCCTAAAGTGATTTGGAAGAAACTATTTAAACAAATAGCAAAAGTTGTGTAGAAAACATGAAGTCATTCCTTGTCACACAGCAATTTGATACTATGGTATTTCAATAAATGTGAAAATTGAAATAGACCATAGTGGTCAGAATGAAACTGAAAAAAAAATTCATTCAGTCTGTAAACATTTATTAAGTGCTGGCTATATGCAAGATACTATGCTAAATCCTAGAGATAAAAAGACAGATAAAAAACAGTCTCTATTCTCAAGGACTTCACAGTCTAATAGGATGATAGAATAGAAATAACTATGTCTTAACTATATACAGGTTAAATTTTAAATAATCAATAAAAAAGGGTCCAAAATTAAAGAGGTTTGGGAAAAGCATCCTGGAAAAGAGAGTTTAGCTGGAAAATTTAATTGTCAAAAAGAGACACAATAAATTAAATTTGAAGATCAACTCAGTTTTGCACCAGGCAGCCAATCCTAAGGTTTCCCAACAATTGTTACACCTTCTTTTCCTATATCCCAATTGAAATCTGTTTTTCGGTGCTATCTGTCACTGGCTTTAGTGAGGTTGCCTGAATGTCTCATTTTATTACGAGAGAGAGAGAGAAAGAGAGAGAGAGAGAGAGAGATCTATACCTACATGTTAATGAGATGAGTGGCAGATGGATATCAAAGGTGAATGAACAGACCTGAAAGGAATTTAGCAAGTTTTCACACCAGAGATATTATTCCTCCTGAAACACTTCATATGTCCCATCAAGACTCACAATATTAAAAAAAAAAAAAAAGGAAACCAGTCACTTAAATTTGTAAATTAGAATTCTATGGGAGATGAAATTTCAATATAACATTTTTTTTTTTCTCTCCAGATATAAGACCTTGCAAAAACTCTCTAAAAGAGAGAAAAGTAGAACTTTGAAAGAAGAAATCAGGTAGAACTACAGGTACTAGTTATTAATTACATATGGAACACATGTAATTATTCTGTGACTGTGAAGACTGATCACAAATATGACAACCCAGATTACCAGTATTCCCCTCTAGAAACTTATTTTCAACCCACAGTTACCAGAAGATGAAAGTGCTAACTTAGATGTTAGAGATGGAATCCAAAGTTTCTATCATCTTCCTACTCTCCAATGATATGTTACCTATTTCAGAGGATAGTTGAAAGGAAAATATTTAAGAAAGTGGGAAAAAATTCTATGTAGATTTCAACTTAATATATCTAAGACATTATCAGCTGGTGCCTCAACTTTTTCTATAGTTCTACAGAACATTAGATCTAAGAACATTTAAAATATCTGGGTTAAAACAGAAAGCCTGCTTAGTTTTCTTAAATGAACTTGAAATTTGTGCATAAAATTTAGGCCATGAGGCTTAGAATGAGATTCATTCATTTGTGAGATAAAGAAAATGTTCCAGGATAACGACTTATGTAATACTATATAACTCCCAAGAATGCCTGGATTTTAGTTATGAAGGCAATTTTTAATGATTCTAGATGTGAATACACCTATCATTGGCTGCCTTGTATTCTAGCTATTCTGTTTCCATCATCTTCCCCACTGAAATAAAAGGAAGAATAGGGTCATTCACATGATTGATATTTCTTTATTTTCCTGAGGGAATTGGGGTTAAATGACTTCTCTAGTCATATAGCTAGGAAGTGTTAAGTGGTCTGAGGCCAGTTTTGAACTCAGGTCCTCCTGACTTCAGATCTGGTGCTCTATCCACTGTGCAACCAAGCTACCCCACATGGTTGATATTTCATAAATATCTGTTTGGTGAATGAAAATGGGTTAATAATCATAGTTTGCAGATAGTGTGGTTACAATTTTTTTTTAAAGAATTTGACCTTAAGAATCTCAGTCTTTTATTACCACAAGAAAAAAAAATGAATGTGATAGAGAATTGACTAGCTCTATTCTGATTGTGATAGAGAATAGAAAAGAATTATTAACTCATTATAGCAGTCTCTTGAGCAAACAAGCAGAATACATTCATTAAGAGGCCAGATTCTCCTGTTGTAGAGTTTACCAGAATCTTCTTTTATCTAAGTCTATTTCTGCCATCTAGGGGAGGGTGTGGGGGGGGTAAGAGGTGAAAAATTGGAACAAGAGGTTTGGCAATTGTTAATGCTGTAAAGTTACCCATGCATATATCCTGTAAATAAAGGCTATTAAATAAAAAGAAAAAAAAAAGAGGCCAGATTCTCATGTTGTAGAGTTTACCAGAATCTTCTTTTATCTAAGTCTATTTCCTTTTACTTTTCATTATTCAAAATGCTTAAAATCTTACTTATCACTAAGGCATTAGAAGATGAGAATAGAAAGGAAAAAAATCTATGAACAATTTTCAGTTGAAAAAATAAAAACTGTTTCTAGTCATATGAAAAAATGCTGTAAATTACCATTGGCAAGAGAAATGCAAATTCAGACAATTCTGAAGTACTACTGCATACCTCTCAGATTGGTTAAGATGACGGGAAAAGATAATGATGTATGTTGGAGGGGATATGGAAACACTTGGACACTAATACATTATTGGTGGGATTCTGAAATGATCCAGTCATTCTGGAGAGCAATTTGGAACTATGCCCAAAGGGCTATCAAACTCTGTGGACCCTTTGATCCAGCTTGTATGGCAAAGAGACTACCGAAAAAGGAGAAAGGACCCACATGTGCAAAAATGGTTGTGACATCCCTTTTTGAAGTGGCAAGAAACTGGAAACTGAATGGATGCCTATGAGTTGGAGAATGGCTGAATAAGTTATGGTATATGAATGTGATGGAATATTATTGTTCTAGAATATTATTGTTGTATAAGAAATGATCAGCAGGATAATTTCAGAGAGGCCTGAAGAGACTTGCATGAATGGATACTAAGAGAAGTGAGTAGAACCAGGAGAACATTGTACTCCTGTAAGAGAAGATTATATAATAATCAATTCTTTTTTTTTTTTTTTTCCTTTTTTTTTTTTTTTATTTAATAGCCTTTTATTTACAGGATATATACATGGGTAACTTTACAGCATTAACAATTGCCAAACCTCTTGTTCCAGTTTTTCACCTTCATTACCCCCACCTCCCTAAAATGGCAAGATGACCAGTAGATGTTAAATATATTAAAATATAACTTAGATACATAATAAGTATACATGACTAAAAATTATTTTGCTGTACAAAAGAATCAGACTCTGAATTATTGTACAATTAGCTTATGAAGGAAATCAAAATGCAGGTGTGCATAAATATAGGGATTGGGAATTCAATGTAATGGTTTTTAGTCATCTCCCAGAGTTCTTTTTCTGGGTATAGCTAGTTCAGTTCATTACTGCTCCATTAGAAATGATTTGGTTGATCTCGTTGCTGAGGATGGCCTGATCCATCAGAACTGGTCATCATCTAGTATTGTTGTTGAAGTATATAATGATCTCCTGGTCCTACTCATTTCACTCAGCATCAGTTCGTGTAAGTCTCTCCAGGCCTTTCTGAAATCCTCCTGTTGGTCATTTCTTACAGAACAGTAATATTCCATAATTTTGATATACCACAATTTATTCAGCCATTCTCCAACTGATGGACATCCATTCAGTTTCCAGTTTCTAGCCACTACAAAAGGGCTGCCACAAACATTCGTGCACATACAGGTCCCTTTCCCTTCTTTATAATCTCTTTGGGATATAATCCCAGTAGTAACACTGTGGATCAAAGGGTATGCACAGTTTGATAACTTTTTGAGCATAGTTCCAAACTACTTCTCCAAAATGGTTGGATTCGTTCACAACTCCACCAACAATGAATCAATGTCCCAGTTTTCCCACATCCCTCCAACAATCATCATTATTTTTTCCTGTCATCTTAGCCAATCTGACAGGTGTGTAGTGGTATCTTAGAGTTGTCTTAATTTGCATTTCTCTGATTAATAATGACTTGGAGCATCTTTTCATATGACTAGAAATAGTTTCAATTTCTTCATCTGAGAATTGTCTGTTCATATCCTTTTGACCATTTTTCAATTGAGAATGGCTTGATTTTTTATAAATTAGAGTTAATTTCTATATATTTTGGAAATGAGGCCTTTATCAGAACTTTTGACTGTAAAAATATTTTCCCAGTTTATTGCTTCCTTCTAATCTTGTCTGCATTAGTTTTGTTTGTACAAAACTTTTCAGTTTGGTATAATCGAAATTTTCTATTTTGTGATCAGTAATGACCTCTAGTTCTGCTTTTGGTCATAAAGACCTTCCCCTTCCACAGGTCTGAGAGGTAAACTATCCTATGTTCTTTCTAATTTATTAATAATTTCATTCTTTATGCCTAGGTCATGAACCCATTTTGACCTTATCTTGGTGTACGGCTTAAGTATGGATCAATGCCTAGTTTCTGCCATATTAGTTTCCAATTTTCCCAGCAATTTTTATCAAACAGTAAGTTCTTATCCCAAAAGCTGGGATCTTTGGGTTTGTCAAAGACTAGGTTGCTATATTTGTTGACTGTTTTATCCCTTGAACCCAATCTATTCCACTGATCAACTAATCTATTCCTTAGCCAATACCAAATAGTTTTGGTAACTGCTGCTCTATAATATAATTTTAGATCTGGTATATAAGCCACCATCATTTGATTTTTTTTCATTAATTCCTTTGAAATTTTGACCTTTTGTTTTTCCATATGAACTTTGTTGTTATTTTTTCTAGGTCATTAAAATAGTTTTTGGGAGTCTGATTGGTATAGCGCTAAATAAATAGATTAGTTTAGGTAATATTGTCATCTTTATTATATTTGCTCGCCCTATCCAAGAGCATTTAATATTTTTCCAATTGGTTAGATCAGACTTAATTTGTGTGAAAAGTGGTCTGTAATTTTGCTCATAAAGTTTTGATTTTCCCTTGGCAGATAGATTCCTAAATATTTTATATTATCAGTAGTTACTTTAAATGGAATTTCTTTTGTAACTCTGACTGTTGATTTTGTTAGTGATATATAAGAATGCTGATGACTTATGTGGGTTTATTTTATAACCAGCAACTTTGCTAAAGTTGTGGATTATTTCTAATAACTTTTAGCAGAATTCTGGATTCTCAAGTATACCATCATGTCATCGGCAAAGAGTGATAATTTGGCTTCCTCATTGCCTATTCTTATTCCTTTAATCTTTCTCAGCTCTTATTGCTATAGCTAGCATTTCTAATACAATATTAAATAGTAACGGTGATAGTGGGCAACCTTGTTTCACTCAGATCTTATTGGGAATGGTTGCAGTTTGTCTCCATTACATATGATGCTTACTGATGGTTTTAAATAGATGCTGCATTATTTTAAGGAAAAGTCCATTTATTCCTATACTCTCAAGTGTTTTAATAGGAATGGATGTTGATTTTATCAAATGCTTTTTCTGCATCTATTGAGATGATCATATGGTTTTTGTTAATTTGGTTATTAAATGGAATTATATTGATAGTTTTCTAATATTGAACCAGCCCTGCATTCCTGGTATAAATCCTACTTGATCATAGTGTATTATCTTGAGATGATTTTCTGAGTCTTTTGCTAATATCTTATTTAAGATTTTAGCATCAATATTCATTAGGAGATTGGTCTATAATTTTCTTTCTCTGTTTTCAGCCTACCTGGTTTAGGTATCAGTACCATGTTTGTGTCATAGAAGGAATTTGGTAGGACTCCTTCATTCCCTATTTTATCAAATAATTTATATAGCATTGGAGCCAATTGTTCTTTAAATGTTTGGTAAAATTCACATGTAAATCCATCTGGTCCTGGGATTTTTTCTTAGGGAGTTGTTTAATTGCCTGTTCTATTTCTTTTTCTGAAATGGGACTATTCAAGCAATTTACTTCCTCCTCTGTTAGTCTGGAAGTCTGTATTTTGAGGTAGTCATCCATTTCACTTAGGTTATCAAATTTATTCATAAAAGTTGAGCAAAATAACTCCTTATTATTTCTCTAATTTCCTCTTCATTGGTGGAAAGTTCTCCTTTTCATTTTTAAGACTACTACTTTCATTTTCCTCCCTCCTTTTTCTAATCAGATTTACCAAAGGCTTATCTATTTTATTGGCTTTTTCATAGAACCAACTCTTAGTTTTATTAATTAGTTCAATAGTTTTTTACTTTCAATATTTTTAATTCTCCTTTTAATTTTAGAATTTCCAATTTAGTATTTGATTGGGGGTTTTTAATTTGGTCTTTTTAGTTTTTAGTTGAAAGCCGAATTCATTAATCTTTTCTTTTCTGTTTTATTCAAGTAAGCTTCTAAGGATATAAAATTCCTCTTATTACTCGCTTTGCTGTATCCACAAATTTTGGTATGATGTCTCATCATTGTCATTATATTGAGGAAATTATTAATTGTATCTATAATTTGCTACTTCACCAATCATTTTTTAAGATGAGATTGTTTAGTTTCCAATTACTTTTTGGTCTATTTCCCCCTAACTTTTTGTTGAATGTAGTTTTTATTGCATCATGATCTGAAAAGAAAGCATTTACTATTTCTGGTTTTTTCTTCAGAAACAAATGGAATTCATTTGTTTCATTAAATGTCCATCTTCTTCCCTGGAAGAAAATGCTCAGCTTAGCTGGGTAGTTTATTCTTGGCTGCATCTCAAGTTCTTGTGCCTTTCGGAATATCACATTCCAGGCCCTTCTTTACTTTAATGTAGAGGCAGCCAGATCTTGGGTGATCCTTATTGTGGCACCTCGGTATTTAAATGGTTTTTTTTGGCTGCTTGTAAAATTTTTTCCTTAATCTGATAGTTCTGAAATTTTGCCACAATATTCCTTGGGTTTTTTATTTTGGGGTTTCTTTCAGAAGGTGTTCGATGAATTCTTTCAATGCCTATTTTACCTTCTGATTCTATTACATCTGGGCAGTTCTCTTTGATGATTTCTTGTAAAATAGTATCTAGGCTCTTTTTTTCATCATAATTTTCAGAAAGTCCAATAATCCTCAGATTATCTCTCCTAGATCTATTTTCCAAGTCTGTCATTTTTGCAAGTAGAAAATTCGTGGTTTTTTCCAGTTTGTCATTTTTCTGTTTTTGCTTGACTGATTCTTGCTGTCTCAATGAATCATTAGTTTCAATTTGTTCAGTTCTAATTTTTAAAGAATTATTTTCTTCAATGGCTTTTTTTACTTCTTTCTGTATATGTCCAATTGAGTTTTTGAATGTATTGTTTTGGTCTGTGGAATTTTTTTCCATTTCACTAATTTTTTTTTTTTAGTGAATTATTTTCTTTTTCCAATTCACAGATCCTACTTTCTTCGTGTTCTTTGTCTTTTCCAATTCACGGATCCTACTTTCTTGCGAGTTCTTTGTCTTTTCCAATTCACAAATCCTACTTTCTAGTGAATTCTTTATTTTTTCCAATTCACAATTCTTACTTTCCTGAGATTTTTTTATTTTTTCCAATTCACAATTTTGTTTCCTGCACTTCCTGGGAATTTGTTAACTTTTCCAATTCGTATTTCAGGAAGTTGTTGCTCTTTTGTAAGGCTTCTCTTTCCTTTCCCCATTTATCTTCTAACTTCTTTGAGACTTTTAATGGTCTCTTCTATGAGAGCATTATGTAAAGGAGGACAGTCTGATGCATTTTTGCTGTTTGAGGTCTCTTCAGGTTTGCTGACCTGCTCTTTTTCTGCATAGAAGCTGTCGATTGTTCTTTTCATCTTTTATTCATGTTTTAAAGCCTTTAGGGTAGGTCTCCTAGGCAAGGGGGTTACTAGCTTCCTCTGCAGAGCAGGGAAAGATGTAAACCGATTTCCGGCTCCAAGGTATGGGAATGCTCTGGGTGAGAGTTTTCCCTTCCCCCAACAGGAAGTGGATTCAGCACTGGCCGAGCTATCAAAAGGCTTAGTAGGGCTGAGTGGATTATCGATTGCCGTAGGCTAGAGACTAAGTGGTGAAAGTGTAACCGCCCTAGGCCGGAGCCTCTTGTGGGACTGTGAGTATTAGCAGCTGACCACAGACAGCCACAAACTCTGTCCAGCGTCTCTGCCTGATGCAAATCGGCCCTGGAAAAGCTCTATGGCCCCAAGCCGAGCTCCCACTGCACAGATTGGAGGCTAACCTGGCTGCGTCCTCCTGCGCATGGATCACAACTGCCCCTAAGGGAAAGCCCGTACTGGGTTGGGGCTGCGCGCTTGTGCTGAGATCTAGCCTTCACCCTCGGTTTGAGACTCTCCTCGAACCTAATTTCTTCCCGTCTGCGCCGATCTCCCCTGGCCCCGAACCAACCTTTTTTGGCGAGACTGCAGATTTTCTTCGGCCGGTGAGTTGTTCTACTTCTTATCTTTATGAATTGTAGCAGTCAAGACTATTTTTGAGGCTCGATATAATATTGATAAAGAGGGTAAGAGAAGAGCTTAGAAAGTCGCGTGTGTCTTCTCAGCCATCTTGGCTCCGCCCCCCATAATAATCAATTCTGACAGACATGGCTCTTTTCAACAGTGAGGTGATTCACACCAATTCTAAAAGGAACTGTGATGGAAAGAGCCATCTGCATACAAAGAAAAGACTGTGGAAACTGAATGTGGATCACAACATATTATTTTCACTGTTTTTGATGTTGTTTGCTTGCACTTTGTTTTCTTACTCATTCTCTTTCCTTTTTCTTTTGATTTTTCTTGTGCAGCATGATAATTGTGATAATATATAATTAAGAATCACACATGTTCAACACATATTGCCATATAGGGAAGAGAATGCTGGGAAGGGAGGGAGAAAAAAAAATTGAAACACAAGGTTTTGCAAGAGTGAATATTATCTATGTGTACATTTTGAAAATAAAAAGTAGTTTAATAAATAAATAAATAAATATAAACAAACAAATAAGTAAAATGTCAAAAAAAGAAGAAAACAAAGATATATCCATTCTAATCAATAATGGAAAAATAATGCTAGATTTATTTGAAAGAGTAGGTAATTGTGTATACAAATGCTTCAAATAATTTTTACTTTGTTTATAGAAGTATTTTTTTCTATCAAATCTCATCCTAATCTGTCTTCATACATACAGACAATTACTTAAATGGATATTGTCACTAAAAATAAAAAGGTTATTTTCATGTTTTTCTTCCTTTTTTAAGAAGTATTAATGACATTACAAGTGATGTTTGAATTTGAAGATGAATTGGATTTAAGTGAGGCAAATTTGAGCAAACTCATCAGTATCCCTCTCCTTCCCTAAGTCTTTGAAATTCAGTGGCAAGACAAAAGTCATAATTAATGGCAGTGGTTATGGATGCAGTATATGAACTTGGCATCTTCAATGTCTGACCAAGTTCTAAGTGCTCCACAGTGTCTGCTTTAGTCACTTTCATGGCCATTAGAAAAAAGTGTTCTCATCCATCCATTACACCTGGGAAAGATGTGTTCCTGAATTCACAAAGATTTTAATAGTAGAGTGTATATTTTATCACAGAAATATCAAATGAGTGGCCCACAACCTTGTGTAACTCAAATCAGATTTAAAATATTAACAAAATAAATGAACATGGATAATGTTACCTTTTAAAACTAAGATGGTCATACTATATGATGATCAATTCTGATGGACATGGTCCTCTTCAACAATGACATGAACCAAATCAATTCCATACAGCAGTAATGAATTGAACAAGCTACACCCAGCGAAAAAACTCTGGGAGATGACTATGAACCACTATATAGAATTCCCAATACCTTTATCTTTGTCCACCTGCATTTTGATTTCCTTCACAGGCTAATTGTACACTATTTCAAAGTCTGATTCTTTTTGTACAGCAAAATAACTGTATAGACATGTATTACATATATTGTATTTAACTTATATTCTAACATATTTAACATGTATTGGTCAACCTGCCATCGGGGGAAAGGGGTGGAAGAAGGAGGGGAAAAGTTGGAACAAAAGGTGTTGCAATTGTAAATGCTGAAAAATTACCCATGCATATATCTTGTAAATAAAAAGCTATAATAAAAAAAAGTTACTGATTACAACATTTAATTGTCTTTGAAAACTGGCTTAAATAAATGTAGATGAGTCAAGCTTAAGAAAGTTAAAATATTCTGTATTTACTGTTCTTTATTTTCCTGAATTGTTATTTCCTCATTTAATAAAAAAGAAACCCTCAATTAAAAAATAATAATAATAAAATAAAACTAACATGGTCCTCAGGGATCCTTATGGATGGTTTAGTGACTTCTGTTTGTATCTGAGTTTGACACCACTGCTCTAGGAAGTCCCATCAAACTAAATGTATCAAACATAGGTCTGATGAAGATTAGAAGAAATGGTTAACTAAAAATTCTAGAATTTTTGTGTTATGTAGGATTTTTACAATTTATTAGATCTAGGCTTCTACCTGAAAGAAATTCTCACTTTAAATTGTTCCTTTAAGAAATGCATTGCTTTTACATCAAAGATCTCCAAGGAAATAAACTGCACTGTTTCACTTAGCAAATCATTCCTACTTCTTCAGAATTAACAAAAATATTGGTCAATATGAGATATTGCTTTAAGAGTAATTGAAAGAAAAAGGATAGTTCAATGTTGTCTTCATTTCTGATTCTTCATTTAAGTCATATCCATGAATAAACTCAGGAATTTGTCATTAGTTCCCTTTCTGGCCTCATTAGGTCCTAAATATATTTTCTCTATCCTGGAACTTTCCTTGGCAGCTTGGGTCCCCTTGCCCTGGAATGGATAACAAGCCAATTTTTTTTTACAATATGGACCATCCCCACTTGTAAGGTCAGCCTCCTTTAATGAGATCCTCCTAAAGTCATTTTATCAAGGCAGGGCAGGCCTTCCTTAATTTTTCTCTTAATGATGTTCCTGGATCCCAGATATTTTTTTTGTGTTAAAATTAAGCATGGATTGAGAAATCTGGATATAGTGGGTCAAAGGAAGCACTTATCAATCATAACAGAACAATCCTCATGCCAAAAATTCCAGAACTAAAAGTCTTAAAGCTTCTGGGTCACTGTCTGTAGGTCAAGAGAATAGCAGCAAAATAGATATTAAAGGATAGCAAAGTATAAAAAAGGGTGTAATTATAAGAGGATCTTTGAACTCAGAAGAAAGGCCTAAATAAGGTACAGGAGGTTATCAAAGTATTTTCAACTTTCATGGAAGATACACAGTACATAGTACAAATGGGAAAGAAATTGCTCTGGGAAGATAAAGTCCTCCAAAGAAAGATTGTGCTCATGCTATTAGGTTCCAGAGAATGAATGGGACTCCTAATTGAGACCAAAATGCATACACACATACATACATGCGCACACACACACAGGGAAGTAAAAAGTGAATGAACACTATCTACTGACAAAGATATGCATTTTGATGAATAGTTCATATAACTGCTCCTTTAGTAGCTTTACCTTTGCTAGACATTTTTGATGAATAGTGAATTGTATACAGAAGTGTGCAGGAGAAAGAGCAAATTGGATGTCATTTTGGATTTACAGCGCTTTTAATCCACTCAAGTTTCTCCCTTAAGTAAGGTCAATCGTTTTAACATGGCTCCTCTTATGAGAATTAGTGGTTGAATCATGGAATATCAAAGTCTGAGGGCTGAAAAGTTGTGGGTCACTTCAAAAGCTACAGGGAGGAATATGGTATGAATGAGTAGGCCACAATATATTACCAATAAAGAAGCAGGAGAATTGGGATTAAAAGATGTCATCCAAGATGCATATGACTAGAAAATAAGGACCAATTACATAGTGAGATTTAAAAATAAATATTGGAAGGGCCACACATGCTATTGATAACCAAGTTATATCAAGAGAATTGTATAAAGATATTAGGCATATTAATTGACCCAGTTTGAATAACTTAACGGAAGAATTAGATTAAAAAGTCATATTTGGATTATGATGGAGCTTGTTAGAGGTAGAATTCATAATACTAATATTGCTAATTCATCAAAGTTTCAAAAAGTCATTAAGAAAGAAAATGGAAAACAGCATGTTTAAAAAAAAAACTATATTGGGAATATTTATGGTATACAAAAAGTCTACTTCTTCATATATAGGTTTCTAATTACTTTTCATCCTAAATAGCTTTTGTGGGTATAGAGACTATCAATAGCAAACAAAACCAACAGATTTAAATATAGTTTTAAGTGACTGATGATTTTTAACTTTCATTGTTATAATGCCAACAATGCCGCAGAAAGGTATAAGGTCAGACACAGTAAAATAACCAATGACTTCATTAAGTATTTGAATGTCAAATTTATCTATATGACATCATAGTTGGGAAAATAACATAATTAGAAAAAACATATGGGGGTAAATGCATAGCATTTGACTTTTAATGGAAGGAAAGTAATCTTCTCTTTATTAAAGAAACACATTGAAATGGAGAGGGGGGAAGATTTGTCTTAGAAAAAACACAATTAGGAAAATCATACTTGACACATGTACTAAAATTATGGATTTTGGGGAAGTAAGGGGAAAAGTCTATGTCTTGCTACTCTTATGGAAAATCATTTTGAAAGAAAGCTGTGAATTCAATTAATTTTAAGATTGTATTCAACTATTTTCAGAGATATATAAAGAATTAATGGCTATTTGGTTGCTCTGGTAGTCCTAATCAGATTCAAACCCAATCTCTGAAAGATGATCTACAAGATGGCAAACAACTTCTCGGCACCTCAGCATCTCTATGAGTATAAGGTACAGAGGAGTTACTAAATTACACACCAAGAGCTCTCTGCAATGACAAACTTCTGAACATGAGCTACCAAACTAATTTGCAGCTATTAAGCATTAGTTACTAAATTTGTTTTGAAAATAGTTTGATGTGGGTATTTTGGTTGTTGAGTGTAGCTAGCCTCCTTTCTCAATAAATAAATAAATATGGGTGCATGTAAGTGTATAGGTATTTTAAAAAATAAACATCCCTCAAATATGTGTGTGTGCACGCACACATATGTTTGTGTAATGACAAACACATAGGAATATTAGTGGGTATGTTGATGCTACAGATTTTTTTTTTTTAACCTTTAGAACTTAATCTAGGACTTCTCAATTAGGAGTCCACTAATTTCCAGCATATATTTACAAGAGTCTATGAACTTGGGTAAGAATAATTTTATTTTCACTCACCCCTAACTAAAAGAGTCTGAACATCATCTTTCAAAACTTTTTCAATATTCCTTTGTGTTTGCCATCTAGGGAGGAGGTAGAGAGAAAGAGGGAAAAATTGGAACACAAGGTTTTTCAAGGGTTAATTTTGAAAAATTATCCATGCATATATTTTGAAAATTAAAAACCTTTAATAAAAAAAGAAAATTGCTACTAACAACTCCCTCACCAGTATGACCTCTCTTTTATCACTTTACCCCCTCTTTCCAATATCCCATTCTCCTCCTATTTTCTTGCAAGTTAAGTTAGACTTATGTTCTAACATATCTAATATCCATATGTAATAGGGGTATAGAAATTTTTTTCAACTTCCCTTTCTTCCACTTCCTCCCCTAGATGTCAAATAATACAATATATGTTAAACATAGTAGAATTATATGTTAGATGCAATATATGCAGGCATATATACAATTATCTTTTGACACAATACAAATCAGATCAAAAAGGAAAAAGAATGAGAAAGAAAGTAAAATGCAAGCAAATAACAGCAAAAATAGTGAAAATGCTATGTTATGATCCACACTCAGTTCCCACAATCCTCTCTGTGGGTGTAGATGACTCTCTTCATCACAAAATCTTTGGAACTGGCCTGGATCATATCACTGTTAAAAAAAGAGCCACATCCATCAGAATTGGTCATTGTATAATCTTGTTGTTGCCGTATACAATGATCTTCTAATTCTGCTCTGAATGTAAGTCTCTTCAGGCCTCTGAAATCATCCTGTTGGTTGTCTCTTACAGAACAATAATATTCCATAATATTCATATAATATAACTTATTCAGCCATTCTCCAACAGATGGGCAACCATTCCAGTTTCCAGTTTCTTGCCACTACAAAAAGGACTGCCACAAACATTTTTGCACACGTGGATCCCTTTTCTTCCTTTATGATATCTTTGGAATACAAACCCAGTAAAAACACTACTGGATCAGAAGGTATGCACAGTTTGATAGTCCTTGGGCATAGTTCTATATTGGTCTCCAGAATAGTTAAATCACTTTACAACTCCACCAACAATGTATTAGTGTTGCAGGTTTTCTACATCCCCTCCAACTTTCATCAATCTGAGAGGTGTAGAGTGGTACTTCAAAGATGCCTTAATTTATGTTTCTCTGATCAAGAGTGATTTAGAGCACCTTTTCATATGACTAGAAATGCTTTCTGTTTCTTCATCTGAAAACTGTTCATATCCCTTGACTATTTATCAATTGGAAAATAGTTTTAATTCTTATGAATTTGAGCCAGTTCTCTATGTATTATAAAAATGAGGCCTTTATTAGAACCCCTAAATGTAAACATTTTCCCCAACTTATTGCTTCCTTTATAATCTTGTCTGCACTAGTTTTGTTTGTACAATACTTTTTTAATTTAAAGTAATCAAAAACATTCCTTTTTTATTCAATAATGTACTCCAGTTCTGATTTGGTCACAAATTTCTTCCTTCTCCACAGATCTGAGAGGTAAACTATTTTTTGTTCTTCTAACTTGGTTATAATATCATACTTTATATCTAAATCATGAACTCATATCAATCTTATCTTGGTACAGGATGTTAGTTGTGGGTCAATGCAATGCCTAGTTTGTGCCATATTAATTTCCAATTTTCCCAGCAATTTTTGTCAAATAGTGAGTTCTTATTCCAAAAGCTGGGGTCTTTGGATATATCATGGACTAATTTGTCCTGTGAACTTAAACTACTACACTGAACAACTACTCTATTTTTTAACCAGTAATAAATTGCTTTGATGACCACTGCTTTATAATATAGTTTTAGGTCTAGTACAACTAGCCCACCATCATTTGCATTTTTGAATTAATTTCCTTGAAATTTTTGACCTTTTGAGCATCCAGATGAATTTTGTTATTATTTTCTTGGAAATTTGATTGGTATAGTATGAAATAAAGTAGATTAATTTAGTTAGTATTGTCATTTTTATTATATTAGTTTGGCCTACACATGAGCAATTGGTATTTTTTTCCAAGAGATTAAATCTAACTTTATTTGTGTGGAAATTGTTTTATTATTGTATTCATATAGTTCATGATTTTGCCTTGGCAGATAAATTCCCAAATATTTTATATTTATTTTATTTTAAATGGAATTAAAATGCAGTTATTTTAAATGGAATTTTTCTTTGTATCTCTTGCTGCTGGACACTGTTGGTAAAATATTAAAATATTGATGATTTATGAAGATTTATTTTGTATTCTGAAACCTTGCTAAAGTTGTGAATTATTTGTAGTAGTTTTTTAGGTGATTCTCTAGGATCCTCTAAGTATACAATTATATCATATGCAAAGAGTGATAATTTGGTTTCTTTTTTCTTATTGTAATTCCTTTAATCTCTTTTTCTTTTCTTATTGCCAAAGCTACCATTTCTAGTAATGGTGATAGAGGGCAACATCGTTTCACCCCTGATCTTGTGGAGAATGGTTCTACTTTATCCCAATTACATCTGATGCTTGCTGATGGCTTTAAATAGAGATGCTACTGGTCATTTTAAGGAATACTCCATTTATTCCTATACTCTCTAGTGTTTTTGATAAAAATGGGTATTGGATTTTGTCAAATGCTTTTTCTGCATCTATTGAGATAATCATTTGATTTTTGTTTGGTTGGTTATTGATATAGTCAATTATAGTAATAATTTTCCTAATATTGAACCATTCCTGGTATAAATCCTGGTATAAATAAAACCTTGATCATGGTGTATTATCCTGGAAAAAACTTGCTGTAGTCTCTTTGGTAATATTTTTTCCATTAATATTCATTAGGGAAATTGGTCTATAATTTTCTTTTTTTTTGTTTTCACTCTACCTAAAATAGATATCAACACTATGTCTGTGTCATAAAAAGAATTTGATAGGATTCCTCCTTTCCCTATTTTTCCAAAGAATTTGCATAATATTGAACATAATTGTTCTTTAAATGTTTGGCAAAATTCAAATGTAAATGCATCTGACCCTGGAGATTTTTTCTTAGGGAGTTCATTAACAGCTTGTTCATTTCTTTTTCTAAAATGGTACGATTTAAGTAATGTATTTCCTCCTCTTTAATTTGGGCAATATATATTTTTTGTAAAGATGCATCAGCTTCACTTAGATTATCACCACATTTATTGTCATATAACTAAGCAAAATATTTCCTAATTATTACTTCAATTTCCTCTTCATTAATGGAAATTCTCACTTTTCTCCCTTTTCATTTTTTATACTAACAATTTGATTTTCTTCTTTCCTTTTCTGACCAAATGAACTAAAGATTTATCAATTTTGTTGTTTTATTTATAAAATCAGGTCTTAGTGTTGTTTATTAGTTCTATAGTTTTTTTTTTTTACTTTTACATTATATTGATTTCCTCTTTTATTTTCAGAATTTCAAATTTGCTGTTTACCTTGGGGTTTTTTATTTGTGATTCTTCTAGCTTTTTTAGTTGTATGCCCAATTCAGTGATCTTCTCTTTCTCTATTTTATGCAAGTAAGCATCTAGAGATGTAAAATTTCCCCCAAGAACTACTCTGACTGCATCCCATAAATTTTTGTATGTTATCTCATTATTATCATTCTTTTGGATGAAAGTATTGATTGTGTCTATGTTTTGTTGTCTCACACACTCATTCTTTAAAATAAGATTATTTAATTTCCAATTAAGTTTTGTTCTATTTCTCTTTATTACATATGATTCTTATTGTATTATGATCTGAAAAGGATGTATTTACTATTTCTGCCTTTTCATATTTTATTTTGAGGTGTTTATGCCCTAAATATGGTCAATTTTTAAGAGATTCCATGAACCACTGAGAAAAATGTATATTCCTTTCTGTCTCCATTCACCTTTCTTTAAAGATCTATCATGCCTAACTTTACTAAAATTCTCTTTACTTCCATAACTTCCTTCTTGTTTATTTCATAGTTGGATTTTTCTACTTCTGAGACAGCAAGGTTGAGATTCCCCCACTCTTATAGTTTTGCTATGTATTTCTTCTTGCAGTTCTCTTAACTTCTCTTTTAAAAATCTGGATGCTATTCTACTTGGTGTATAAATGTCTAAACATTGATAATGATTTTACTTCATATTGATATAGGTATTACTTCATTATCTATGGTACCCTTCAGCAAGATATAGTTTCCTTCCTTATGTCTTTTAATTAGATGTGGTATTGCTTTTGCTTGATCTGAGATCACAATTGCTACCCCTGCTTTTTTTTTTTTTTTAACTTCCCCCTGAAGCATCATAGATTCTGCTCCAGCCTTTTACCCTTACTCTGTATGTATCATTCTGCTTGAAATGTGTTTCTCATAAACAACATATTGTATGTAGGATTCTGGCTTTTAATCCAGTCTATTATCTGCCTCCATTTTACGGGAGAGTTCATTTTATAAACATTCACAATTAAAATGATTAATTCTATATTTCCTGCCATCTTATTTAGCCCGTTATGCTTTTCTTTTTCCTTTTCCCCCTTTCCCTCCTCCCCAGTATTTTGCTTCTGAGCACCATTTCCTTCAAACAGCCTTCAACTCCTCCCCCTTTCTTACACCTTCCTTCTAATACTGTTTTCCCTTCCATTAGACTTCCTTTTTTCTTTCCCCTGTCCCCTCCCTATAAGGTGAGACAAGTTTCTGTGTGAAGCCAAATAAATCTGGGATTCTCTCTTTGAGCAAAATCTTAGTAAGAGTAAAATTCATACAATGCCCACATAAATCATCAGCACTCTTATATATCACTAACAAAATCCAACAGTCAGAGATACAAAGAGAAATTCCATTTAAAGTAACTGCCAATAGTATAAAATATTTGGGAATCTATCTGCCAAGGGAAAGTCAGGAACTATATGAGCAAAACTATAAAACAATTTCCACACAAATAAAGTCAGATGTAATCAATTGGAAAAAATATTAAGTGCTCTTGGATAGGCTGAGCAAATATAATAAAAATGGCAATACTACCTAAACTAATCTATTCATTTAATGCTAATCAATCAGACTCCCAAAAAAGCTATTTTAATGACCTAGAAAAAATAACAACAAAATTAATTTGGAAGAACAAAAAGTCAAGACTTTCAAGGGAAATAATGAAAGAAAAAGTCAAATGAAGGTGGCCTAGTTGTACCAGATCTAAAACTATACTATAAAGCAGAGGTTACCAAAACCATTTGGTATTGACTAAGAAATAGGCTTATGATCAGTGGAATAAGTTAGGTTCACAGGACAAAATAGTCAATAACTTTAATAATCTAGTGACAAACCCAAAGACCCAGCTTTTGGGATAAGAATTCACTGTATGATAAAAACTGCTGGAAAAATTGGAAATTAGTATGGCAGAAACTAGCCATTGACCCACACTTAACACTGTACACCACGATAAGGTCAAAATGGGTTCATGATCTAGACATAAAGAATAAGATTATAAATAAATTAGAAGAACATAGGATACTTTACCTCTCAGATATGTGGAAGTGGAAGGAATTTGTGACCAGTGAAGAACTAGAAATCATTATTGATCACAAAATAGGAATTTTTGATTATATCAAGCTAAAAAGCTTTTATAAAAACAAAACTAATGCAGACGAGATTAGAAGTGAAGCAAAAAAAAAAAAAAAACTGGGAAAACATTTTTATAGTCAAAGATTCTGATAAAGGCCTCATTTCCAAAATATATAGAGAATTGACTCTACTTTATAAGAAATCAAGCCATTCTCCAATTGATAAATGGTCAAAGGATATGAACAGACAATTTTCTGATGATGAAATTGAAACTCTTTCTACTCCTATGAAAGGGTATTCCAAATCACTATTGATCAGAGAAATGCAAATTAAGAGAACTCTGAGATACCACTACACTCCTGTCAAATTGGCTAGGATGACAGGAAAAGATAATGTTGAATGTTGGAGGGGATGTGGGAAAACTGGGACATTGATGCATTGTTGGTGGAATTAAAAAGGAAACCAATAATTCTGGAGAGCAATTTGGAACTATGCTCAAAAAGTTGTCAAACTGTACATACCCTTTAATCCAGCAGTGTTACTACTGGGCTTATAGACCAAAGAGATCTTAAAGAAGGGAAAGGGATCTGTATATGCAAAAATGTTTGTGGCAGCCCTTTTTTGTAGTGTCCAGGAACTGGAAATTGAATGGATGCCCATCAATTGGAGAATGGCTGAATAAATTGTGGTATATGAATATTATGGAATATTATTGTTCTGTAAGAAATGACCAGCAGGATGATTTTAGAAAGGCTTGGAGAGACTTACATGAACTGATGCTGAGATGAATGAGCAGGACTAGATCATTATATACTTCAACAACAATACTATATAATTATCAATTCTGATGGACATGGCTCTCTTCAACAATGAAATGAACCAAATCAGTTCCATTCATTCAACAATGAAGAGAACCAGCTACACCCAGCAAAAGAACTGTGGGAAATGAATATGAACCACAACATAGCATTTCCACTCCCTCTGTTTTTTTCTGCTTGCATTTTTGATTTCCTTCTCAGGTTATTTTTACCTTATGTTTAAGTCTGATTTTTCTTGTGCAGCAAAATAACTGTATGGATATGTATACATATATTGCATTTAACATATACATTAACATATTTAACATGTATGGGTCTACTTGCCATCTAGGGGAGGAGGTGGGAGGAAGGAGGGGAAAAGTTGGAAAAGAAGGTTTTTCGAGGGTCAATGCTGAAAAATTACCTATGCATATATCTTGTAAATAAAAAGATATAATAATAAAATAATAAAAAATAAAGTGGGTTGTGAAGTCAGACACAAGGGAAATGACTAAACAACAACAAATACATATTTCAACTCTAATTAAATAATTTAATAAACATCTTAAAAAAAAAGATTCACACAATGTTCATCCCCCTCCCCTTTTCCCCTTAATTATGATAGATCTTCATTGCCTCTTCATGAGATGTAATCTCCTTCATTTTACCTCCATATTCCTCTTTTTCCATTACAACCCCCTTTTTTTTGCCTTTAGTTTCTTTTTTTATGTTATCACAATAAAATTAAATTATACCTGCACTTTCTATATATACCCATAAAAGAGATATAGTTTTCATGAATTCTTTTTACCTTGTTATGCTTCTCTTGAGTTCTATATTTGGTTCTATATTTGAGTTCTATTTGAAAAGCTCTATTCTTTTATCAGAAATAAATGAAATTCACCTGTATCATTGAATGTCCATCTTCTTCCTTGAAAGATAATAATCAATTTTGCTGGACAGTTTACTCTTGGCTTCAATCCAAGTTCTTTTGCCTTTTGGAATATCAGATTCCAGGCTATTCAATCCTTTCTGTGTCAAAATTATATATATAAAAAAAAAAGAGCCATGTCCCAATTAATATATTATCAAAATCTGTGGCCATAAGTCTATAAGTTCATTTATATCCTTTGACTTTACAACACCAGTACTGGGCATGAATACCAAGACACTTTAAAAAAAAAAAATCTTTTCCCAATTGGCCAATTCTGCTTTTTAAGAAATTATTTTAATTGAATTTTTGTACCTCTTTTTTTAATTTGGTCAATCATGTTTTTATTTAATGTTTTCTCAAGTTACATTAAAAACATTTTTTATTTTATTTTTATTAAATTGAAAAAAATCCAATATTCACTTTCTGAAAAAAAGATTCCTAAATGAAAACTCTTTTGTATGTTGTATTCAAATTCTAGAATTTCCTGCTCAAAGAGAAAATATTTTTTGTATCCATGAATAAAACATTCAAATATTTATACCACTATCATGATCATACAAGATTTAACAGCTATCACACTATATGATATTCTAAAATGCAAAGCATCTGAGATTATAATAACAAATATCTATGTGCTCAGCAAAATGGTGCATAATCCTTTAAAGATGGACATTTAATGAACAATGGACATTTAAGAATTTTTGATGAAAAAAACTGAAAAAAATTAATTTTCAAATATAAGATTTAAAAGAAACATTTAAAAATTATAAAAGATTAAATAAGGTTAACTGTTTACATTTCTATGTGGGAAAATCCTACATGTATCTTCTAAAATCTTATTATTACTTTGGCAGTTAAAAGGATTCTCATTAGATAAGGGTGTGGGAATGAATAAGCTCTATTGGAATGATATACAAAAATAGGTGACAAAGAGAGATCTCCTAGGAAGAAGGATTGAAGGAGAAGATAAGAGATTCATCTCACATAAAAGGGGCAGGTAATTAAAAGTTTTTACTGTAAAGGGAAAAATGGGAGAGGATGTCCTATATTTGATCTCACTTACATCCAGTGAAGATGAAATTAAAGCAAATATTGAGTTATTTGGTCCCAATTCAGTGCCAGTAAACTGAAAGTCTAAGTGAAATGGAAGAATATTTACAAAAAATATATATATGTCCAGATTTAAGAGAAAACATAATAACCCTACCTTATACAAATAAATTGAATAAATTAAATCTCTTTAATCAGATCCTTAAGAAAAAATTCTTCAAGGTTAGATGAATTTAGATGAGATTTGTACTAAGTACATAAGGAAAAATTCATCCAAGTAGTGTATAAATTTGACAGAAACATTTGTAGGGAAAAAAAGTCCTACAAATTTTCCTTATGAAACAAATATATTGTTAATACCTAAATCAGGAAGAGGAAAAAAGAAAAGAAAAGAAATAAAGAAAACTACAATTTCCTTAATGAATATCAATATTTTTTTTAATATAAAATACTAGGAAAAAGATGTAGAAACATATAACAAAGGTCTCACAATATGACTAGGTGGGATTTATGCTATAAATACAGTGTTGGTTCAATATTAGAAAAACTATCAGCCTAATTGACCAGATCAATAACAATAACAGAAAAAAAAAAAGCTGATTATTTCAATATATTCAGCAGAAGTGTTTGACAAAATTCAATATCCATTCCTAATTAAAAAAAAAAAATCAGAAAGCATAAGAATAAGTGAAGCTTTTTTTAAAATAATAACTACTAGCTATTTAAAATCATCAACAAGAATTATCTATAATGAGGATAATCTTGAAGTTTTCCCAATAAAGTCAGGATTTAAACAAGTTTGTTACAGCAGAGAATTTTTTGCATGACCCTGGCTATATAGGTACATAAACTCAATATACAAATCAAACATTTACTTATTATAATTATATAATTAATTATAATTCCATGACCCCACTGTCAGTTATATGACTCCATATGGGACCACAAATTAATTTAAGATGCTTTGTTGTAGATAAGAACAGCAATGATATAGGGTGTTCAACTGTGAAAGACAACTATTCTGATCAAGATAATCATACAATTCCAAAGAACCATTGAAAAAAAAAAAAAAGTTATTCTTTTCCAGAGAGAGACATGAAGATTAAAAAAAAAAACAAAAACAAAAAAAAAACTTTATCTTTTGTTCTTAGTTTAATTTGTTAGTACTTTCCTTTGCAAAGCTGCTTATCTGGAATGTTTTGCATCTCTTTGCAACTGCAATCTAAATAAATTGCTTGCCTTCTCATGAAGAAGGAAGGAACCCAAAGGAGAGAGTATTTTAAACTCAAAATAAAAAAAAAAAGAGAGGTTTTTAATATTTTTCATTATTATTCATGTAAATGGGAAATGTTTAATGAAATACAATATATTTAATTGTCATTGATGCAACTTATTATTAATAATTGGATTAATGGTTTAATATAATGTTCATCTGTATATATTTTTAAAGGTTTAACTCAGGTATGTAGTTATTCAGATTGCTGTGAAAGTTTGTTGGATCAGGAATTCTTTTAAATTCCAAAACTGTTATCTGCTTCCTCTTCACAATCAAATATATTAAAATAGAACAAATGTTCCTTCAAATCTTTTCCTATTTTCAGATCTAAAACTACAAGGTTTTTTTTGTTTTTTTTTTTTTTTTTTCTTTTCCTCACCCTGCCTCCATATCACTTTTGGTCAGTTTCCCACAGGTTGAGATCATTACAAATGGAACTTCATTAAGTCACTTTTTTCTTTTTTTCTTTTTTTTTTTTTTTTTTTTACAATCCACTGGAGATTTAATTGGTAGGGTCAGCAAGAATAACATTTCTGATGACCGGTGCTTACTTTTGAGGAAAGCAATTAAAGGCTTATCCCTTGTGATATCATACAAATATATGTACAGTAGGATAAAGAAATTAAAAAGTCAGAATCTCTAGAGATTTGTAATATTACAGTGCATGAGTGTAGCCTGCTTTTTTTTGTTTGTTTTGTTTTCTTTTCTTTTTTGTTCTGGGAGGGCAACTGATCAGTGGTCAATATTTGATTTGTTTATAACATTTATATATTAATGCAAGTGAATAATAATCACCCAAGGTCAAAAAATTAAATGTTTCAATATTAGAAATCCTAAAATTAACAAAAAGTAAAATGACAGAAATTATAATGATGATGACTTTTTAATATGTCTTCATTTAAATCAGTTGCCCTTAGGTAAGGAGATACTTTATTTTCCAACATGCCATATGGCTTTGTTGCTAATAATGCAAATGTATACGTATTGAGATATCTCATCTAGGGTGATATAATATGTAAAGACTTTCACTGCATCTGTTAAAATGGTAAATGACAAAGATTCCCTTCTTTATATCCTATAAAAAGAAAGAAAAATGTCCTTTGTTTTTAAACACTTCTTGGAAAATCAATAATAAAACACAAACATTTGCCAACTGCTTTGCTTGTTTGCTTCTTTGTTTTTGCCTTTGGGCATGTTAGAAAATTCCATAGGACTCAAGAGATTTAGTCATTCTCATTGGACCAGACTTCAGCAGACAAGTGAAAAATGAATGTATTGGCCACAACCAACTAAACAAAATCACCGTTCTTGAAAATATGTCTCCCTTCATCATGTTTGTAAATAAAATAAAAGGGAAAACAAAACCTTCTTCTATGGCAATTTCCCAGCATACTTAGTGCTTATAAGATGAAACTGAAAATACATTGGATACAATATTCCTAGATTCATGTGTATTTTTAAAATGTCTATATTGAAAGAAAAAAAAATGATCAGTTGTAGTGTACTGGTTGGTTTTCTGGAGGTCTTGGGACCAGCCTTCGTTTCAGCAGAGTAATCACCAGGAGAATAGCCAGGGATAAAGTTCAAATTCTTTATTATTTCCTTGTCTGGGGCTGGACAGCTTTCTGGAGAGCCTTTCAGACTGGCCTTGGTCTCAGTGGAGGAAGTGCAGGAGGCCAATCACCACAGGATGTGAGATTAAGTGAATCTGTCTCTGAGTCTGAGGGTTTGTGCTTCAGCCTCCAGCCACCACAAAAGTGGACAATTGAATGAATGTGTCTCTCAGTCCCTGGTGGCTGTTATAAACTCTATTATAATTAGATCATTTATGGTATACCAAGTATAAACCAATCATTATATCACTAGGGAACCATTATTTGTTGTAAGATTACATCAGTCATACTGAACTAGAGAACAATTAATCACCATGCTAAACTAGATAACCATTGTCTTATCAATTTCACTTAGTACCTTGTAAGAATCCTTATTTCAAGTAGAGTTCTGGTCCATAACCATCAATAATGTAAAAAAAAAAAAAAAAAAATGGAAGCAGACTACACAAAGAAAAAAAAAAAACACCAAAGAAAGCAGTAATTTAAGCAACTTAGAAGATGAATTCAATGGATTCAGAACTATTACAGGTTCCTACAAATGAAAACTAATTGGGGGGAAAAAAGCAGAGCAAGTAGAATAGGATGATTTTGAAAACCTGAGATTGTCCTGGCTAGAAGTTTTATTTCCTTGGAAACTAAAGTTGCTAAAATTTCATCTTAAAGCAATTATTAGGGCCATTTAAACACATGTTTCATAGATTCATAAGTTTTATACATGAAAGTGTATAAATCATGTTCCTATTGATTTCTCTATCCTGATATTTCTTGCACAAACCTTTTTCCTTTCTTTTCCCACTGCTATTATCCAAGAAATTCTTGGATTCTTTTCTATTGTTTAAGTCATAAAATAGGTCTTTATTAAAGACGACATCTTTATGTCTTCTGTATCTCTTTTTCCTCATTAATTTTATACAGTACAACCAAATGTTTTGAAATCCTTGCTTACCTAATATTACACAAAATTTAAATTTTTAAAAATAATGTTGGGACATATATGAGAGTCTATACCAAGTTCTACTGTATTTAATTTTTGATGTATTTTCCAATTACTCTATACTGCTTATATATTTTTCTCATTAAAAATCTTCTATTGGTTTCATATTATCTATAGGCTAAAATCCAAATTCCTTATATTGGAATTCAAAACTACCAGTAACAAAATTTTTAAAATGGGATGGGGGCCATATAGTATATTTCTGTTAGCTGCAATACCCATAGAGGTTCTAAAATCTTATCAATATGCACTTAATTTAATGAATAAGCAAATGATATATAACCATTCACATTCAAAATAATTTTCTAATATCTTTAAAATTATGTTAACAGATAGGTGATTGCTTTTTTTTTCCCTGTTGGTTCAAACTCTTTTAGTTGTTCTGGTGTTTTGAGTTTTGGGGTTTTTTTGGGGGAAAGGGTTGTTATATCATATTTTCCTATCACATTTATAGAAATCGTCCAGGAAAAGAAGAAATATTAAAAGTAATTGAAATAAAATTATAATTTATATAAACATGAGAAATGGTCTTTATATCTTCATTCTCCATAATTTTTCATTTATAATAGATATTCTGAAATAGAAAATAATTGCTGTTTTACTAATATTAGGGAAAGGGGAATAAAAGGACTTATAAAAATTGTAGTGTAACTTTGATACCTGCCTTATCCCACCTCTCAAAATTGAAAAAAAAAATACTTTTGGTTGGGATTTCAGATTCCATCTTGTGCTGAATCAGTAGCAAGAATATGGAAATCTTTTAAAATTAGTTTATTTTTAACTATTTTTGTGTTAATTTTAATTTCAATGTTCTCTCTCTTAATTCTTGCTCACTCACTGAAAAAGTCAGTAAAATGATATCAATTATTCTTGTTAAATCATACAAAATGAATTTTCATAATAGTACTCACAAAAAAGAAAAAAAATCAAACAAATCAAAAAAAAATTTATTGTATATATATATATATATATGTATATAATTATTTATATAATTAGAAAATTATACTTCAATTTACATTCAAAAGCTTTGATCAATTCTCTCTATGGAAATGGAATGAATTTTTTTTCACCACACGATCTTTGGAATTAGCCTGGATTATTGTATTGATCAAAGTATCAAACTGTTTCACAAAAGCAATCATCATTGCAATGCTGTTATTAGTGTTCACATAAATTTTCAAGTTTTTTTCATTTTGATTTCTATCACTTCATGGGGTCTTGTCTTTTTTTCTGAAACTGTCCCTTTCATCATTTTTTATAGTCCAATAGTACTCTATCACAATCAAATGCCACAAATTGTTAAGATCTTACCCAGTTATTGAATATCCCTTCAATATCCAATTCTTTGTCATCAAAAAAAATATTTGCTATATTTTTTTGTATATGAAGGTGCTTTTTCTTTTATCTCTTTGGTGTACAGATTTATTAATAGTATATCTAAGTCAAAAGGTTTGAATACTTGCTTTCTTTTATGATAATTTTTTATTTTTCTAAACACATGCAAAGATAATTTTCAACATCCACTCTTGAAAAATCTTGTGTTTCAAATTTTTTCCTCCCTCCACTCTCTCCTAGACAGAAAATAAGTGAATATAGGTTAAACATGTACAATTCTTCTAAACATATTTCCACACATATCCTACTACACATAGACAAAAAAAAAAAAAAAAAAAAAAAAAAGATTAAAAAGGGGAAAAAAATGAGAAAGAAAAAACTAGCAAGCAAATAAAAAAAAAATGTGAAAATAATATCTTGTGGTCCACATTCAGTGCACACAATCCTTTCTGTATACAGATGAATCTCTCTATTAAATGTCCATTAGCATTGGCCTGAATCATCTCATTATTTAAAAATGCCTAGTCTATCATAGTTGATCATCATGTAATTTTGCTGTTGTCTTGTAGAATGTTCCCTTGGTTCTACTTATTCACTTAGCATTGTTCATGTAAATCTCTCCAGGCCTTTCTGATATCATCCTGATGATCATTTCTTATAGAAAAATAATATTCCATAACATTCATATAGTATAACTTATTCAGCCATTCCTTAACTGATTGGTATCCACTCAGTTTCCAGTTGCTTACCACTACAAAAAGGACTGCTACAAACATTTTTGCACATGTGGGTTTTTTCTCTTTTGTATGATCTCTTTGGGATACAGAACCAATAGAGAATTTACTAAATCAAAGGGTATGCACAGTTTGATAGTCCTTTGGGCCAAAGTGCTCTACAGAATGGTTAGATCAATTCACAACTCCATTGACAATATATTAGTGTTCCAGTTTTTTCACATCCCCTCAGACATTTATTATTACCTTTTCCTGTCATGTTAGCTAATCTGAGAGGTAGGGAGTGACACCTTAGAGTAGTTTTAATTTGCATTTCTCTTATAGTGATTTAGAATATTTTTTCAAATGACTGGAAATGGCTTTAATTTCTTCATCTGAAAATTGTCTATTCATATCTTTGATCATTGATCAATTGGAGAATGTATTATATTCTTATAAATTTTAGTCAATTCTTTACATATTTTAAAAATGAGACCTTTATCAGAACTCTAGAATGTAACCCCACCCACCCACCCAGTTTTTTGCTTCCCTTCTAATCTTGGCTTCATTGGTTTTGCCTGTATAAAAACTTTTTAGTTTAATATAATATAAACTTACTCATTTTGCATTTCACATCATTCTCTGGTTCTTTTTTCCTTTTTTAAAAAAAATATTGTTAGCATACATTGCTTTATGAATCATATTGAGAGACAAAAATCAAAGCAAAAGGGAAAAACCACAGAAGAGATAAAAAAAAAAAAAGTGTTGATTTACATTGTCTCATTTTTTTTCCCCTGGATGCAGATGGCATTTTCAGTTCAAAGTCTATTGGGATTGCTTTGGATCACTAAACTGCTGAGAAGAACCACATTTTTCATAGTTGATCATCTCACATTCTTGGTTTTATTCTTTATAATATATTTCTAGTTCTGCTTGTTTCACTCCGCAACAGTTCATGTAGATCATTCCAGACCTTTCTAAAATCTCCTTGTTCACCATTTTAATAGAATAGTTAGTGTCCATCAGCTTCATATATCACAATTTCTTCAGTATTCTCCAGTTGATGTGCATCTACTCATTTTCCATGCTAACACAAAAAAAGCTGCTGCAAACATTTTTGCACATATGGGTTCTTTTACCTCCTTTATGATTTCCCTGGGATACAAACCCAATAGTGAACTGCTGTGTCACAGGGTACGCACAGTTTTATAGCCCTTTGGACTTAGTTCCAAATTGCTCCCCAGAATGGTCATATCATTTCACAAATTCAACAACAATGTATTAGTGTCCCAATTTTCCCATATCCTCTCTTTTTTTTCTGGTTCTATCGAGATTATCATATAAGTTCTATTGATTTAGTTCTTGAGGTGGTCAATTATAATAATAGTTTCCCTGATATGGGAGCTCTGCATTCCTAATATAAATCTGATTTGGCCATACTGTATTATACAGCTGATAAATTGCTGTAATCACTTTGCTAATTTTCTTTCTAAATTTTTTACATCAATATTTATTAGGGAGATTGGTCTGTAATTTTCTTTTTATGTTTTAGCTCTTCCTGTTTTAGGTATCAGTGCCATATTTGTGCCATGGAAGGAATTTTGCAGGACTCTCTCTTTATCTATTTTTCCAAATAGTTTACATAGTATTGGAATAAATTGTTCTTTAAAGATCTGATAGAATTCATTTGTGAATTCATCTGGCCCTGGAGCTTTTTCTTAGGGAGTTAATTAATGATTTGTTCAATTTCTTTTTCCAAAATGTTACTATTTATGTAATTTATTTCCTCTTCTGTTAAGTTGAGCAGTTTATATTTTTGTAAATTTTCTTCCATTTCAGTTAGATTGTCAGATTTGCTGACATAAAGTTGGGCAAAATAACTTCTAATTATTGCTTTAATTTCTTTGTCATTGGTGGTAAATTCATCCTTTTCATTATTGATTCTGGTGATTTTTTTTTTCTTTTTCTGATCAAATTAACCAAAGGTTTATCTATTTTGTTAGTTTTTTTTAATGAAACCAATTATTACTTTTATTTATTAGATCAATAGTTTTCTTCATTTCTATTTTATTAATCTCTCCTTTGAGACTCAGAATTTCTAATTTGGTAATAAATTGGGTGTTTTAATTTGTTCTTTTTCTACCTTTTTCAGTTGCATGACTAATTCATTAATCTCTTCTTTCTCTATATTATCCATGTAGGTATTCAGAGATGTAAAATTTCTTCCTAAGTTCTTCTTTGGCTGAACTTCATAGGTTTTGGTATGTTGCCTCATTTTTGTCCTTCTCTGATATTATGGGTTCTTTCTGTGATTTTTGTTTGAGCCAGTCATTCTTTAGAATTAGATTATTTGATTTCCAATTTTTTTTTAGTCTATCTTTTCCTGGCCCTTTATTGAATGTAATTTTTATTGTATTGTGGTCTGAAAAAGGAAGCATTTATTATTTCTACCTTTGTCATTTGATGGTGAGATTTTTATGCCATAACATATATTTTTGTATGAGTGCCACGTATTGCCAAAAAAAGAGATGTATTCCTTTCTGTCCCTATTCAGTTTCCTCTGGAGATTCATCATATTTTCTGGGATCCTATTAACCTCCCTAGTTTCCTTCTTGTTTATTTTGTGGTTTGATTAGTTTGATTCTGAGAGGGAATGGTCGAGGTCCCCCACTAGAATATTTTTTTCTGTCTATTTCTTTGTGTATATGGCTTATAATATTCTCTAGGAATTTTCACACTCTAACACTTAGTGCATACATATTTAGTATCATTACTACCTCATTATTTACAATACCCTTTATCAAAATGTACTTTCTTCTTTACCTCTTCTAATAAGATCTATTTTTACTTTTGCTTTAGTTGAGATTTGAATTGTTATTCCTGCTTTTATTTTTTTTACTTCAGCTGAAGCATAATAAATTGTATTCCAGCCATTAACCTTTGCTCTGTATGTATTTCTCAGTGTCACATGTGTTTTTGCTAAACAACATATTGTAAAATTCTGTTTTTTAATTCACTCTACTAATCAATTCCATTTTATGGGAGAGTTCATCCCATTCACATTAACAGCTATGATAATCAGCTTTGTATTTCCCTCCATCCTATTTTCTCCCCTGTATGTACTTTTGTTATTTCTTTCCACTCTGCCCTTAATCATTTTTATACCCATCTACCCCCTAACGTATCTTCGATCATCTCTTCCTCCTTCTCTTAGTAATGTTGTTTTTTAAACTGACTCCAACCATGACCACATCTTCTATCACTTCTCCCCCTTCTATTACCCTTTTTTCCTAGTGTTTCTGCCATCCTTTCTATATTCTCCCTTCCTTTCCTTTTTCTTTTTTCTCCTCCTACTTCTTTTATAGAGTTAGGTAAATTTCTATACCCAACTGAATGATTAAGTCATTCCCTCTTAGAGGCAAAACTGATGAGATCAACTTTAGACAATACTCAGCCCCTTCTTTTCTTTCCCTAGAGTGTAATATGTCTTTTTGCACCTTGTCATATGAACTAGATTTCCCTTTATAAATTCCCTTTCCTTTTTTCCCCAGGATAGATTATTTTCTCCCATTAATGTCTTTTTTCTTTGATGTCATCATATCAGAGTCCATTTACAATCATACCCTCAGTCCATGTAGTGCCTCCCTTTCCTACTCTAGTGACAGATACCCTTCTCAACTGTTATCCCATCTAAGGATGGGATATCATTTTCCCATTTTAGGAATGTAAATGATTTAATCTTTATATAATACTATATTTTCCCCCTGTTTACCATTCTATGATTCTCTGGACTTCTGTGTTTGTAGATGACATTTTCCATTTAGTTCTGGTTTTTCAATAAAAATTATTGAAAGTCTCTTACTTCATTGAAACTCCATTGCCTCTCCTGAAAGATGATTCTAAGTCTACTTATATAATTAATTTCTGGTTGTAATCCCAGGTCCTTTGCCATTCAGTATATTGTATTCCAGGTCCCACAATTCCACAAAACTGCCAGATCCTGGGGAATTCTGACTCTTGCTTCTTGATATTTGAAATGTTTTTGTTTAGCAGCTTGCAGTATTTTTTTTCCTTGTGATTGTAGTTTTGCAACAATGTTCCTTGAAGTTTTCCTTGTGGGATCTATTTCTGAAAGTGATTGATGGATTCTTTCAAACAATATTTCCCCCTCTGTTTCTAGAATATGAGGACAATTTTCCTTAATGGTTTCTTGTAGAATGTTACCTAGGATCTTTTTTTTTTTTTTTTTTTTTTTGCTCATAAACTTCAGGTAGGTTAATAATTGTTAAATTGTCTCTTTTGGATCTATTTTCTAAATCAGCTGTTTTTCCAATTAATTATTTTATGTTTTCTTCCATTTTTTCATTTTTTTAATTTACTTGACTGATTCTTGCTGTTTCATTAAGTCATTAGCTTCCATTTGCCCTGTTCTGGGTTCTAATGTGTGATTTTGTTGAGTTATTTTTTGTATCTCTCTTTTTTTTCATTTGGTTAATTCTACTATTTAAGGAGTTGTTTTCTTCAATTTTTCCTTCCTTTTCTAAACTGTTGAGTCTCTCATGCATGTTTCTCATTTCCTTTCTCATTTTTTCTTGTACCTCTCTTATTTGTCTTCTAAAGTTTTTTATGAGCAACTTTAAGAATCCTCTTTGAACCTGATACCAATTTATATTTTTTCAAGATTTCCTTTGGGGCATTCTGTCCTCATCTGAGTTTTTGTTTTGGTCTGCCTTGTCACCACAGTAGCTTTCTGTGGTCAAGGATAATTTTCTGTTTCTTGCTCATTTTCTTTCCTTTTCTTTTGTTATTTCCTCTTTTTTTACTTTTACAGTTGAACCCTGATTCTGGGGAAAGGAGTCATTGTCCCAAGCTTCCTGTGGAGCTCTCAGCCTTGGTTTTGAACACAGGGGACTTTGTGTTTGCAAGGGGTAGCTTTGCTTGCTCTTTTTAGGAAACAGAGTTTTAGGAAACAGAGTTTGCTTCTCAACTGGAAATGAAAGCTGCCCCACTGATTTGATCCTCTACTGAATCATGACTGAGCTGCTGATTTGCAGTGATTAATACCTTTCACATGCTTTTCCAAAATCTATTTGAACTGGGCTGAACACCTTTTTCACTCCAGTAATACTGACCTTTCTTGACATTTTTTCAGTCTATCTTGGGCTGGAGAGTAGTTTTATTCTGGCAGACTCTCTTTGGGGCTTAGTTTCATGTGCTTTTCAAGGAAAAGCTTTTAAGAGCTCAAGTAGCTTCCTAACTTTACTCCACCATCTTCTCTAGTTCTTTGTTCACAAATTCTTTCCTTCACCACAGATCTGAAAAATAGACAATGCCTTGTTCTCGTAATTTGCTTATGGTATCACCCTTTATGTCTAGATTGTGAACCCATTTTGAGCTTACCATGATAAAGGCTGTTAGGTGTTGGTCAATACCTAGTTTCTGCCATACAATTTTACAGTTTTCTCAGCATATTTTGTCAAATCCTGAGATGTTATCCCAGATAGTGGAGTGTTTGTTTTATGAAACGTTTGTTTAATATAATCATTGACTGTTGGGTCTTGGGAATCTAACCTATTCCACTTACCCACCACTCTATTTCTTAGCCCGTATCAAATGACTTTGACAACTACTGCTTTATAATATAATTTTAAATATAGTATAGCTAGATCACCATTACATGCATTATTTTCTTTTGAATTTCTTTGAAATTCTTGACATTTTGTTCTTCCAGATGAATTTTGTTATGTTTCTAGCTTTATAAAGTAATTTCTTTGCAGTTTGGTTGATATGATACTGAATAATTAGATTAATTTAGGAAGAATTGTGTTAGCTTGGCCTACCCATGGGGACTTGATATTCTTCCATTTGTTTAGACCTAACTTAAATTTTATGAAAAGTGTCTGGTGATTTTGATCATATAGTTCCAGACTTTGCGTTAGCAGGTATACTATCAATTATTATTATTTTTTTAATTGTTATCTACAGTTACTTTAAATGGAATTTCTTCTTCTATCTCTAGTTGCTTAACTTTATTGGTAACATATAGAAATGATGATTTATGAGGGTTTATTTTATATCTTGAAAATGCTAAGCTTGTTAATTGTTTCTAGGAATTTTTACTTTTTTACCTTTTTTTTAAATCAAAACATATGTGCATATAATTGTCAATATTCACAGTTGAAAAATCTTATGTTCCAAATTTCTTTCTCCCTCCCTTCATCCCACTCCCTTACCTAGAAGGCAAGTAATCCAATATATGCTAAACATGTGCAATTCTTCTATACATCTGTCCACAATTATTATGTTGCACTGTTATGGGCCAGAATTCTGAAACAAGGATTCTTACAAGGTATTAAGTCGGTGGAATTGATAAATATAATGGTTATCTGGTAGCATGGTGCTTAATAGTTCTCTAGTTCAGTACATGTATGTAGTACTCAATATAGTTCCACAAGATTCACACATATTTAATAATGTAATTATAATAGAGTATATAACAGCCACCTGAGACTTAGAGACAGATTCATTCCATCTTCATCAACGTGGGGCTAAAGACCTACATCTATGACCCAGAAATTAGAGCAAGTACAAAAATGGACAAGAAGGAAACTTTGTTAAGGGCTAAAGTAGTGTTTCAGCTGAAATGGGACAAATGTTTAGAAAGGACCCTGTTCCACCGCAAGGAAAATGTGTAAAAAAAAAAAACAAGGTTTGATTGTAACTTGGTTGCAGATCATTGAATTCTTCAAAATATTAAAATAAAAATTTCCCTGGTTCTCTAAAGGAAAAAGAATTAGATCCAGATGAGTAGAAATTAGTAGGAGAGCAACTATGTGAATATTACAATGATAATGGCCCTGATTCAATTCCCAAAGAAATATTTTATACATATAACTTAATACAACCGGCTTTAAGGAATTATGTAAGTATTAGAATAAGAAAAAAAAAAAAAAAAAAAAAAAAAAAAAAAGAACGTGCAGGAGGGAGAGGATACTGAAAAGCCAGGTGAAAAGGGTGAAGAATTACACAAGAAAGGAGTTAAGTACAATTCTGATAAAATTAAGGAATGTAGTGCTTCACAGCAGGAGCCATTAGGGCATTCCCTATCCCTTGACCTACACCCCCTCCTCAATTAACCCTTCATGGGTGGAGGGAGAAGGAGGAGTAGTGATAGCATCAGCACCACCCATGCAGGAGCTTTGTCTACCTCCTATGACAAAATCATAAAAAAGCACTAATTAAAGCTAAAAAAGGACAGGATATGTCTGATTTAATAAAAGCATACTCTGTGATTGAAAAATTTGATTCTTTAGGTCAAGCCAGGAGAAGATACATTCCTCTTGATCTGAAAAAAATCAGGGATTTGAAAAAAGGTTGTACTCTTTACGGGGCTACATCGTCTAATGTGAAGATGGTATTACAGAATTTGGCTTATGAAATCTTAATCCCTAGAGATTGGAAATCTGTAGCAAGGACATGTTTAGAACCTGGACAAAAGTTGTTGTAGCTTTCAGAGTATAGTGAACTATGCAACATAGAAGCCCAAGAAGCAGGGAAACTGAAGTTAATATACAAATCATCTTTGACCAATTAGCAGGTAAAGATCAGTATGCAGACACTTCAGTACAGATTAATAGGGTACAGTAATACAGTACCCCACGATAGCATATAAGCAAATTGCTGCTGCTGACATCAAAGCATGGGGCTCCCCCCCAGGAAAACAAGATGGACAGGAAGACTTCATGAAAATATCTCAAGGTCCAAATGAACCCTTTGTTGATTGTGTGGGACTTCTGCAAACAGCTGTCACAAGAAAGATTAGAGTTAATGCAGCTACGGGAATAGTGATCAAACAACTTGCTAAAGAAAATGCTTATGAAGTTTGTAGAAGAATTATATGGGGATTACACAAAGATTCTCCTTTAAAGATCATAAGATGCTGTGCCACAGTGGGCACAAATAACTTTTATGCCCAGGCTATGATGCAGAACATGGGAAGACAATGTCTCTCTTGGCAAGGGAGTTCCAGAGAGACTCATCAATGCTTTCAGTGTGGTAAAGTAGGGAATCTGAAATCTCAATGTTGGCATAGAAATAGAGTAAGAAGACAGGGTGAGAGAACAAGACCCTAAACCCTATGTCCAAAATGCAACAAAATCTTCCACTGGGTCTCAGAATGTACTTGACCTAGGGAAATGAGAGTAGAGGCCAAACTCCAAGACTTCAAACAAAAAACAGGTAGAGCATGATGGCAGCAGAGGTTACACCCAGAGGATCTTTAGAAGTTCAGGACTCTGATATGATCAATTAGCAGAAAAGCAATCAGATGGGAGAAAGGGATTACAATTGGGGAGAATATAGGCTTTTTAACCCGACAGAAGGGTTAAAAAGGTCCAGTACAAGCAGCTCCAATGTAATTGCCAGATGATGAAGAGGTATCCAGAAAGTGGTAAATGGAAGGAATTAGGTAGGTTAGCTACTTGGGGGAAAAGGTCTGTTTCTATCTCTACAGATGGAGAAAGGATCAGATGGATGCAAATGAGCTATATTTGCCTTGTCCATCAGAAAGAGACAGAAAAACAGAAAAAAAAAAAAACTCAAAACAAAGGAGAAAATCTAAGAAACATCTGACACTCAAGGAGAATGGCTGATAATGAGCCAGTTTCAGGATTTTAAAACCAGCAGGAATCATTGGATTCCCTGAGACATGATAGGACTGATACATGATTTCAAAATCTGCAGGAATTATTGGATTCCCTGAGATGAAAAACTGTTGATAAGACTATTGCAGAACTTCAAAATTTGCAGGAATCATTGGATACCCTGACACATGAATTAATGGACAGTAGATGGGTTTTGGACTATTTCTAGGACTTATGGACATGAATAATTCCTCATGTTGATTCATTTTGTTTGTTATGTAATACCTCCCATGGTGATGGATTTATGTATACCTGTTTCAAGTGAGATTCTTCAGAACCCCCTTAATCTGTTTTGATTCCCCAATTTCCTTTGGTGTTTTCATCTACCTTCCTGAGACATCAGAGAGGGCATGATCTCCTCCTTTTTTGGTGTTTTCACTCCTTTTTTGAGGAGTCAAGAAAGGTGTGATAATCTCCTTTTTGAGGTTCTCACCTCCTTGAGAAGTCAGAGAGAGTGTGACCACCTTTTGCTCTAAAATAAAAGAAAGCAGGAGATGTTATGGGCCAATATTCTGAAATAAGGATTCTTACATTGCACAATCAAAAAGGAAAAAAAAATGAAAAAGAAAACATGCAAGTAAACAACAACAAAAAGTGAAAATACTGTATCTTCATCACAAGTCCCATGAACACTATGTGTTTTTTCCAATTGATTAGATCTGACATTGTGTGGAAAGTTTTTTAATTGTGTTTATATAGTTCCTGACTTTGCCTTGGTAGGTAGATTATCAAATATATTATATTATTTACAGTTATTTTAAATGGAATTTCTCTTTATATCTCTTGCTGCTAGACTTTGTTGGTAATATATGAAAATGATAATGATTTATGTGTATTTATTTTGTATCCTGCAACTTCATTAAAGTTGTGAGTTGATTCTAGTTGTTTTTTAGTTGCTTGTTTAGGATTTTTTATGTATATCATCAAATTATCTGCAGAGTGATAATTTTGTATCCTCATACCTACTGTATTTACTTCAATTTCTTTTTCTTTTCTTATTTCTCAAACTAATATTTCTAAAACAATATTGAATAGTAATGATGATAACAAGCTGCCTTGTTTCACCATGATCTTATTGGGAATGGATTTAGTTTATCCCTATTACATTTGAAGCTTGCTAATGGTTTAGATAGACGCTAATGATCATTTTAAGAAAATTCCATTTATTCCTATACTCTCTAGTGTTTTTAATAGGAATTGGAGTTGGATTTTATCAAATGCTTTTCCTGTATGTATTGAGACGATCATATGATTTCTGTTAATCTAGTTATTGATATAGCAAATTATGCTAATAGTTTTTCTATTATTGAACCAGTCATGTATTCCTAGTATAAATCTTACTTGGTCATGGTGTATTATCCTGGTTATAATTTACTGTAATCTCTTTGCTAATATTTTATTTAAGATTTTTACTTCAATATTCATTAGGGAAATTGGTTTAAAATTTACTTTCTCTGTTTTGACCCAACCCAGTTTAAGTATGATCATAATATCTGTGTCATTAAAAGAATTTGGTAGGACTCCTTCTTTCCCTATTTTTCCAAATATTTTGCATAGTTTTGAAATTAATTATTCTTTAAATGTTTGGTATAATTCACATGTAAATTTATCTGGCCTTGGAGATTTTTTCTTAGGTATTTGATTAACAGCTTGTTCAGGTAGAGCCAAGATGGCAGAGAAAGCACATATGACTTTCTAAACTCCTCTCATGCCCTCAGTACCAACTAATAAATTCAGCCTCAAAAATAGTACTTGACTAGTAAAACCCATGAAGCTTAGAAGCAGAATAACTCACCAGCTGAAGATAATCTGGAAGATTGCCAGAAAAAGTTTATCCTGATGGGCCAGGGAAAGACCAGCACAGGCAGGGAGAGACTAGCCTCTGGAGCAGACCAGGAGCAGGGGTGACCTCTATGGCTAGAGACAACTCTCCCATAGGCTAGCTGCTCTGCCTTAATTATAAAGCAGTAAACCGACAAAGAAGTTAAAGCCAAAGAGAGAGGGTACGCTCTAAAAAATGCCAAAACCTAACAAGATCTGGCTATAACCATCCAAAACCGGAAGTGACTCAGATCAGACCATAACACAGCCCTAAAGCCACATTCTGCAGTATGGGGCTTTTGCAGGGGCAGTTACAAATCTGCATGGCAAGGGGGCACAGCCAGGGTCAGCCTCTAATCCGCACAGAGGGGATTCGGTCTGGGGCAATAGAATTTTCACAGTTGATAGTGCTTCCCTGGGCAGGGACACTTCTGATCTCTTCTGGACTATTCACTGGTCAGCTGCTAATTCCCACAGCCCCACTACAGGCTTTGGCCTGGAGTAGTGACACTTTCACTGCCCATCTTTTAGCTCCAGGGCAGTCCTTAACTCGCACAGCAGGGTTCTTTAAAGGGTACACCCACAGCTCCACAGTGCAGACCTGAGTTATTTCAGGGGGGAACTCTTTTCCAGAAGACTCCCATACCTCCCTGCTCTTTGTAGTCAGTTGACAGGACAGCTATGCCTCCATACACCTATCCTTGCTCTGCAGAGGAAGCTGGTAACCTCCTGGCTCTGAAGGCAGACCCTACAGGCTTTAAAAAATTAATTAAAAAAAATCAAAAGGACAATTGATAGCTTCTATACAGAAAGAGAGCAGGTTTTCAATCCTGAGGAGACTGATAGCAGATAGTCTCCAGACAATTGTTCATCCCCAACACAAAAGGCTCTTCTAGAAGAGACTATTAAAAACCTTAAAAGAAAACTAGAAGAAAAATGGAAAAAAGGAAAGAGAAGCTATGCAAGACAGCAACAACTTCCTGAAATGTGAATTGGGAAAAGGTAAAAGCCTCCCAAAAAGTGCAGGGAAACAGAATTTGTGAATTGGAAAAATTAAGAATGCCCAAGAAAGTAGGATTTGTGAATTGGAAAAAGAAAATAACTCACTTAAAAAAAAATAGAGAAATGGAAAAAAATTCCATTGAGCAAAACAACTCATTTAAAAACTCAATTGGACATATACAAAAATAAGTTTAAAAAAAGCTAATGAAGAAAATAATTCACGAAAGATCAGAACTGAACAGATAGAAATGGCTGGTTCATTGAGACATCAAGAATCAGTCAAGCAAAACCAAAAAAATGAAAGATTAGGAAAAAATGTCAGATATTTGCTTGAAAAAACAAGATATCTGGAAAATAGATCTAGGAGAGATAACCTGAAGAACATTGGACTTCCCAAAAATTATGATGAAAAAAAGAGCCTGCTTTGGTAGAATTCTCTAACTAACTCCTAAGTTGTGTGAGACTGGGAAAAAAAAAATATCTATTCTAACTTTTTGCTAGCTCCACCTGTTTAATTTGAAGAGTTATTTTAAAGTTATTTCAAAGAGAATATTGGGAAAGTTTTAGCTGGGTTACTTCCTGCACTTCACTATATTAGCTGCACATTCCAAAACATAGAACTCTTCTATATGAACCATCTATATGGTCATTCTGTCACAGGTGTAAGAACAAGAGTGATTTGCATTTTGCTGTCTCCCAAACTACCATTTCACTTTTGGATACCCTTAATATTGTGTTTTCCTTATATAAAACTCGGATCAAATAACATATTTCTTTATTTTTTTTTAAATTTTTTGGATGAATATAACTTATAATTTATATTAGATTCCTTTAAACCTTTGAAAATACCTTGTAAATACTTTGTACCTATGATACTTGTAAATGTTTTCTTCTTTAGCCTAAACATTTTAGTTTCCTTAACTTATACTTATCTATCATAGTTTGCTTACCATATTGATTCACCTTCCTCTGGTCACTATGCAGCTTGCCATGATTGTTAACTCCCTAAATATGAATTCTATTTCTTGCTACAAAATCTAAGATGTCAATAGCTTTTAAGGAATGACAGATGATTGCTAACTGATGTTGAACTTAATGTCTACCCAAAGCATGTTTTTGTTTTTGTTTTTTCTTGTTTTTTTTTTTTTCCAGATTATATATGCACTGATTTTCCATCCTGCTTATGTGCATTTGGGGTTTTGAATTCATGACTTCATATTTATTTTCTGAGCTTTTATAATCTGAAGCTGAAGATAGAGTATTTCTATAACTAAATTCCTCTTCAAAGAATTAAAGATAATTGCATTATAAAATAAAAAACTAGATTGTATATATACACCATGTTTTGACATTATTTACATTTATCCCTCTATGCTTCTACCTTTCCCTTCTTTTGTCAAAGAGCCATACCTTTTATAAAACTTTTTTTTTTTTTAGATAAGAGAAAAAAGAATCAGCAAAATTAATTAATGAATGGAGGGATATGATGTTATATATTGTGTCCCAGAGAATTGAGCTTTCATCTCTGCAATTAGGGGGAAATAGAATAGCAAAAGTATTCCTTTGGTACTTTACTCAGAATAGTATTATGCATGGAGATTAATTGATAACATATAGACTTTTTTTTTTGTTACTCACTCTTATCACAAGTATTAGATATTTTCCCAACTATTATTTTTTTTTTAATTTAAGGAACATTTGTAACCGTATTTTCATAAGCACTAGATGCTCTTTGGTAATTTGAGTATTTAACATTTTATCATATTTTAGTGACACTTCTTTTTCTATCAATATATGCCAAATTTTGATAGTATTTTCTAAAATGTTCTATTGCTTTTACTGAGTTTATTGCTGCAATATTTATGAAGATTCCCCATTACATATAATACAAAATTTCTACCTTATTTTATTAATATATATGCATATATGTGTGCATGTATGTATGTATTCATCTCTTTATTCCTATACATCAAACAGCTGGGTTTTTTCTTTTTTTTTTTTTAGCATAACTGATGTTAGTTTTTTTCTGCTTATATTTTCTGTCAAGTAATTTTTCTGCTTATATTATCTAAACATATTTTTTTTTGTTTTTATTGTGATAGATTATATTATTTTGCTGATGTTGAACAACACTTGCAATTTTTGCACCATTTTAAGAGAATTTATTTGCTTTATCTTCATTAATCTTCTTCCTTCTCTTTATGCTCTACTTATATTCTCTGATTATTTTTTGCACACACACACACAGATACTTCTTTTACTTCTTCAAGAAACAAATATTTTATCTTAATCTATACCTGTCATTTCCTTCATTACATAAATTAAAAACAAAAACAAGAAAACATGTGAAAATAAAAAAAATCCTTTAATGCTTATTTATATTGGCTAGCAAAATAAATCCCCACTTTTACTCATGTCCAACATATAAAAATAAAAATATAAAAACATAAAAATTCTGCATTTTAAATTCATCATATCTTTGTTGGGAGATGAATAACATGTCTAATCTTCATTCTTTCATTCTACATGGTATTAATCAGACTTCTAAATTTATACAAAGTTGTTTTTCTCTACAATGTTATCATCCTAGAAGTTTTCCCCCAAGTTCTTCTCACTTTTATGTATAAAAGTTCTTTAAAAGACTTCTGAAATTCATCTGTAGCAGTCCATTTCATCCTTTTTGTGACACAATGTTACATTGAAACAATTCCATACTGCATAATAATATTCCTAATACAATATACATCACATTTATGTTATTATTTGTTTAGTTATTTTTCAATAGGTGACATTTTCAGATTCTCCAATTTGAGGCTGCTATTAAAAGACCACTAAACACACTCATAAAAAATACAGAATGTATTTACCCCCCTTTTTCATAAGTCTAGAAGTTATGTATTTGAGTCAAAAAATATGTATAATTTTACTGCATGCTGCAAATAGTTACAAATTGCTTTCCAGAATAGATAGGCCAATTCACAGCTTTACAATAGTGTTCTAGTGTACTTGTTTTCTCACAGCTCCTACAACATTTGTCATTATCCTCTTGTTATTTTAGCCAGTATTAGAAATAAGAAGTGAAACATCAAAATCACTTTAATTTATATTTCTCTATTTTTTTATTTATTCAGAATGATTTCATATGTGATTATGGATAGATAAAATTTCTTTTTTTGAGAACAATTCTTTAACATCCTTCAAGTTTTTTATCAATTAGAGAATGGTTCTTATTCTCATATATTTGAATGTTGTTTTTTATGTATCTTGGAAATGGAAACTTTATAAGAAAAACTTTTCTAAATATTTGTCTCTCTCTCTCCTTCCTCTTTTTCTATCTTTCCCCGTATCAAATTTAATTATTAAATTATCTATATGCATGTATAGATAATAATAGATATAAACAATGAGATAGATAACAGAAATTGCTTAAATACTTCTTATATATTTTCTCAAGGAATTAAAGTTCCTGAATTTCCCAAGTTTTAGTTCCTTTATAAAGCAAAAACTCAGGGAATTAATACTGTATATCCTAATATATTTTCCCTTTTTTCCTGTTGTGATTTTCCCCTCCATCCCTCCTTCCCTTTTTTCCTTCCTTCCTCCCTTCCTTCCTCCTTCTCTTCCTTCCTTCATTACTTTCTTCCTCCCTCCCTTCTTCCTTCTCTTCCTTTTTCCCTCCCTCCCTTCCTTCCGACCTTCCTTCCTTCCTTCCTTCCTTTCTTTCTTCCTTCCTTCCCTCCTTTCCTTCCTTTTTTTCTTTCTTTTCTTCTTTCTTTCCATTGTTCTCTTTCTTTCTTTCAAACAGGGTTTGGTAACAAATGAGATGGGTGCATTGCGAAGAATCTCTATAATTTTTGCCCCTTACCTAGAATCCAGTCAATTTAAAACAAAACCTTAATCTTCTCTCCTCTAATCTTTTTCTTCTAAGATCAGCAATCAAAATCTAAACCTATTAATTAATAGTTAGGTGAGGACTGAAGAAAGTATGAGATCAATTGGCGGAATCATTATAGCACAAGTGGATTATTTATATGTTCCAACCCCAGTGGATCTGTGGATCAAAAAACACAACCAGTTGAAGCATAAAGGTTGGTGGTGGAGAGGTTTTATGGTTCAGCTAAGGAGTAGTATCTTGCACTGTTAATTCATATGGATGTTATCTTATGGGGTTTGTTGTTTTCTTGTGAGTGAAATTCTATATAAACTATTATACCTGGCACATAATTACTCTTTTGGGGGATTTGGGTCATTAAAATTTATTGGAGTTTGGATAAATTTTATCTTTTACCATTTTATCAAGAACATGAAAATACAGGAAATGTAATCTTACTAGCTTTAATTTATCTGAGTACCATTTTCCATTGATCATAAAAGTGCATTTTCTCAAAACTATGACAATTATTGATCTTCTAAGTTCAGGAATATTTTTCCTAAGTTCAAAAACATTTTCTTTAGGGTTGGTTGTGGGCATGTTTCTTCTCAAATCTACATTGACCAACTCATTCAGTTCTTAAATTGAAATATAATAAGTATTTGTTAATTCAAGGTTGCTATCAAGTTTCCTAGTTGATAATTGGGTAGACTGTCAACTATTTACACATATTTTCTAAATTCTGGTGTGAACTCTGTTGTCCCTGAACCCAATCATGACCAAATTCTTTCAATGGAGAGGGCAGCGGCACTGTTAAAATGATTTAATAAATAAAGATTCATCACAATTTTATATTCCATTTTTGTCTGAAGGTTACTTAAAGGAAAATATAATTTCATTCTGGAAATTATTATTCTTTTTATGAATAACATTAATGAATAATAATAAAAACTATTTTCATATGATGGGTCTAAAAAACATGCAGAATTCTTCTTTTTTTAAATTCCATAGGAGAAAAAGTAGGTGAAACATGTCTTAATATGACTTAATTTCCCTTTATTTCTAGTTTAATCTATTGTAAAAATCATATTAAGAACAATATCCAGGAAGAAAATTTGTTTCTCTTGTCAGGGAATTAGTGGTAATTCATTAGTTTCTAAAATTAATGCCATGGTAGACAGCCAATTATATGAATAAGCACTTAAGAGTGTCAACATCTTCCTCATTGCTAAGTTGTTGCAGGGCAGCTCCATAGAAATTTTTCTTTTCTTTTCTTTTATGATTGTTTCATTCAGGCTTTGTTTGGAATTCTTAAATCCACAGATAATAAAATTCCCAGAAAACATAAAATGGTTAATAATAATAACAATAATAATGATACTGATGATTTATTTATATTGGATTTTCCTAATAAATGCTTCAGAAATAGGTTATATAGGTTATATAACACCAATACATTTGTTTCACACTCATTAATTATTTAGTAAATTTGAGAAAGCTAGTAACATACATAAAGCTAAATAACTTGAACTTCACTTTGGCAATCAAAACAACAATGCATATGTGTAAGATAGCTTCATTATATCTCATAATAAATGCAAATTTATAAAATAATTATGTATGTATAACACATATACATATGTGTAACAGTTTTGCATTCATTCTGTATGGAATTAAAAACAGTAAAGTAATACTATACAGTTCAGGATTGAAGTTTTAAAATGGGAAAAATATGATATCTTTACTGAAATGTTTTTTGTATATAATGCTATTGAATTAATATGAAATAATTATGATTCTTAAATATGTCTTACTTTAAGTGACCAAAAGGAGGAATGTCATTAAATGCTATAGTTAAGCACAATAAGCTGAACTTTGATGTTTTTCAGTTCAAAGGTTCTTCTCCACATGATAATTGAGTTGTGGCATCTTGACACATTATTAATTATTAGTTATAGTTATAGTATATATTTTATTAGTTATAGTAAATGTAAATATTCCCTAACAAATTCATAGTTATCTTGTAAGATAAGGTAAGGTACTGAAGGTACTTAGAGTATGGGAAAGTAGGTTCATTATATAATAATCACCATTCATAAATATTTAGATAATTCCTCTATTTTTCACTGGCTAATTTCTTTAGTAAATAAAGGGGAAGCAGAGCACTAGGATTAACTAAAATGTTAAATGACAAAGTGTTTATATCTTTACATGATCCTGAAAGTAGTACTAGATCAATCTATGATTTTTCATTCTATACTCAATCATCACTCAAATGAAGTTCCAAAGATGTTTCCTAATATAGCATATTTGACAGAATAATACTTTCCATAAAATAGAATTAATCTAGCTTTGAAGGGTTTATTCATGAGATATAGGATTAAGTATAGAATATTTTTATATATTTCCTTTTTTAATTTTTGTTTTTCCTTTTTATCTCATCTTTTTACCTCATCCACTAACGTCACCTATATAAATACTAAATTTTTTCTAGAGCTCTTTTTTTTCCCTTTGTGTAAGACATTTCTAGTTTTTCAATGTCAGTTAGAGTCTTTTGACACAGAGCGTTAGCAATATAAAGCAGAATATGGCAGTTCATCCTTTATAATTGTAAGTCATAGAATTCAAGCACTAAAAGGAATCATAAAGATCATAGAATTGGATCACTTAATTTTATAGATGAGGAAACTAAGCCTCAGTAAATTAGGAATATATCCAAATTAGCAATTAGTCAGCAGCAGAATCTGACCTAAAATTGTCTTCTCTCTCTTACCAGTACAGCATTGTTATTATTCCCTGCTGTATTTTCAAGATGCAGGACATATGTGGAAGTTCATCTACCTGCTAATATCCAAATAGGGAACGTTTGTGCAGAAAACAGTCATTAGTCAGTTGAGTTCCTGAAATACCACTTATTAGGTTTTCACACACCATTTTGTTTTAATTGCTTTATAAATAGAAAAATAGATAGATAGCTAGATAGATACATACATACATACATACATGCATACATACATGACAAGAGTTTCAAGCAGGCCCTATTCCAAATCATTACTTGCTTAACATGTAAAAAAAAAAAATAAAGACAGTTGGTGCTTCTTCTTGTTTTAGTATAACAGGAAGGCAAGATTGAATGGGAATAAATCAGTAATGCTGATATCACTGCTACTAGAAATGTTTCAGTACAAATAGTGCTGATCACTAAAGAAGGTAATCCCAAACCAAAATGGAACATGGCATGGATTGAAGATATAAATATTTTTATTATGTTCCAATTCTACATCATAATAACATTAGGAATAGATGCAAGTACACCATGATGGTTTTTTGTCATTATAGCTTCAACACCAAGTTATAGAATATTCTATCTCAGATTAATGCAATGAAATGATTTTAAAAGTCATACAATAAATAGATAAATATATATGCATACATATTTGCATATAAAATAATAATTAAATAAAATTAAACAGGAAATTATGAAGAAAATTAAGTTTAGAAAGTATATTTAATTATGAAAAAATTGAAAAAAGGAAAATTTCTCAAAATATTTTTAAAAGACATTGAGCATTCTTAAAATAGTATTTTGAAAAACTCCTATTTACTTTTGAAGTCACAAGTCCAAGGAGCCTACTATACCAGAAAAAGAATTAATGAAAAAATGGTTTGTGTCTGTTGTAATACTCATGAATGAACAAATTCCCCACTATACTTGGAGAAAAGAATATAAATTTATTTGAGAAAACTAAAAGCCACAGTATCTAACATGCTTGTTGCCATAGTAAAGAAAATGGGGAAAAAAGGTGGAGCTATCCATAAGTACTCTCAAAGACAAGCATCAAATAATTGACTGAGGAAAAATACCTGAAGAAAGAGAATGAAACAATATATCAATATTGGTCTGATTTGCTTAGTAGAAAACTTAAACATCATATCAGAAGATTAAAGACAAATAAACTGGCATCCAAAAAAATTTTTAAAAATTCAAATTTTTGATACACAATTTAAATTTAAAGAGAAAGTCATAATATTAAATCAATACATAGCACTAGAAAGAACAAAATAAAGACTTCAACATCAGTAACAAATGATGGTATAGAGACTTGATGACACAACCCCTAAAAAAGTAGGAGTAATATGTGTGGTCAATATATTCCATCCCTTTGGATGGCAAAAAGACCAAATCAGGCAATATTTGAAATAATTAATTCAGACTATTTACTGAAAGCTCAAATACTGAAGCTAAAACTTAAATACTTTGACCACATAATGAAAAGATAGGACTCATTGGAAATTCCCCTGATGCTGGAAAACATGGAAGGAAAAAGGAAAAAGAGATGGGCAAGGATGAGATTGATAGTCTCATGAAAACAACAAACATGAACTTGGAAATTCCTTACCCTTGGTCTGTGGGATCAAGAAGAATCCAATATGATTGAATGACTGAACAACAAATATGATCAAAATAAGTCTAATATGACAACAATAAGCCAAAACAAACAAAAAAGCCCAGAAATTGAATCAAAAACATATATAATAAGCTTATATACCATTAATGTGATGGATGGCGGGATACACATATTAAGGAAAATAACAAAAATGCTACATTCTCTGCAAAACTGGGGAGTGACAAAACTGAATAAGACCGTAATGACCCTTGTTTTTGGTTTACTCATGTGTCACTCATATACAATTATATAAGCCTTGAATGAAATATGTCCATGTGAACAATTATTCTTTAATACATACCACCAAAAATGTCATCAGGAACAACTTATATAAAATGCAGGATTTTGTAAAGAGATAGTTTAAGCTTACTATAATTGTGTTTATTACATAACTCCTGGGGGGGGGGGGGTTGATTTCAAGGTTTAAAAAGTACTAATATCAAAATGTACTATCCCTGAGTGAATTTGTATGGCATCAAATTATATGGCTCCCCTGAAAAAAATAATTAAAAACTATTTCCTTTGATATAAATTTTTCCAACAATATCAAAATACAATTTTGATAAAATGCAATATAAATGCAAATAAATGATAAATGTAAAACTCAAATGATAAATGTAAAACTTAACTGAAAGTGTTTTGTTCTCTCTAAGGAGTCTATATTTAAGAAGAGGAAGTAAAATTCAAGTATCTCATGAGGCTTGTCATTTAGTCATAAATTATAGAAAATTTTCCTTAAAGAGCCTAGATTTTTAAGACTTACAAAATATGAAATGAAATGTTAGAAACAGTGTAACTGCTAACTGTAACTTCCTAAAATTTTCATCTACTATATATGTAGAAAGATGAGATCACACAGTGAGAATTGTATAACATATGCTTTCTATTCTTTATAACATCACAAACAATAAATCCTTGTGCTATAAATAAAATTTCCAAATATCCTTGAGAAAACAGCATAAAAATACCTCAACTGAAGCATTACCATGCCCAGAAATTTTACTCAAAACTACAAAAATAGAAGAACATGGATCTGAAAAAACTGGAGAATATTTTAAATAGCATACCTATTATGTATAGCCTCCAAAATCAATGAAAAACATAGCTTTCAAAATGTAGAGGCTTAATTACAAAACATTTTCCATACAAATAAAGTCAGATCTAATCAATTAGAAAAGTGTCAGGTGCTCATGGGTAGGGCAAACTAATATAATAAAAATGAAAATTCTACCTCAATTAATCTACTTATTCAGTGCCATGCTAATCAAACTCTCAAGAAATTATTTTATCAAGCTGGACACATAGTAACAAAGTTCATCTGGAATAAGAAAAAATCAAGAATTTCAAGGAAATTAATGAAAAATGCAAATGAAGTTGGCCTAGCTGTGCCAGTTTTAAAATTATATTATAAAGCAGCAGTCATCAAAGCCACCATTTGGTATTGATTAAGAAAGAGAGTTGTCAATCAATGGAATAGGTTATTCTCACAAGACACAATAGTCAATGACTATAATAATCCAGTGTTTGATAAACCCAAAGACTCCAGTTACTGGGATAAGAACTCACTATTTAACAAAAATTGCTTAGAAAATTAGAAATTAGTGTGACTGAAACTAGGGATTGAGCCATACCTAACACTCCACACCAAGATAAGGTTGAAATGGGTTCATGATTTAGACATAAAAGGATAGCATTAACAAATTAGAAGGACAAAAGATTGTCTACCTCTCAGATCAGTGCAAAAGGAATGAATGTGTCTATAAAGAAGAACTAGAATTCCTTATGGAATGCAAAATGAATATTTTAAATTATATTAAATTTTTAAAAAACTTTTATACAAAGCAAATGCAAAAAATATTAGAAGAGAAGCAATAAATTAGGGTAGAAAATTGCATGCAAGCATTCTGATAAAGGCTTCATTTCAAAAATATAGAAAGAATTGACTCAAATTATAAGAATACAACTCATTCTCCAATTGATAAACAAGTCAAAGGATATAAATAGACAATTTCCAGGTGAAGAAATTGAAACTATTCCTACTCATATGAAAAAATGTTCTAAATCACTATTGATCAGAGAAATGCAAATTAAGACAACTTTGAGGTACTACTGCACGTCTCAAATTGGCTAAGATAACAGGAAAAGATAATGATAAATGTTGGAAGCGATATGAGAAAACAGGGGCATTAATACATTGTGGTGTAGCTATGAACTGATCCAACTGATCCAACTGATTCTGGAGAGCAATATAGAAGTATGTCCAAAGGACTATCTATGCATGTGTTATGAAGATAAAAAGCTTTTAAAAAAAAAATATGTTAAAAGTAAGCAAGTAACTTCATAAATAAATAAATAAATATGAAGATAGCATCTCTTTTTGTGGTGTAGCTAGCATTTCTAGGGAACCTATTGTGGCAAGGTATGCTTTTTCCAGGAGAAAGTCTGAGACCCCCATCTCCCTTCTTTTACAGAATAAAGGGGACAGTTTCAGGGTTCATCCCCATTACTAGTACCTTATTTATTCCATCATTCCCAGATGTCCCTGCATCTCTTCTTTGTCTGGACTTTCTTGTTAAGCCAAGTTACTACAATGAACTTTTATTGCTTTTATGAACTTTTATGAAAAAAATGTAGATGCTTAGTGGAAAAAATATGGGAAGGTAGAAAGGTCTGTGTCATCCCTGTTCTGCTGTCTTCAACAAGGTTGTTTTATACCTATTCTGAGTATTTACAGAAGTTAAACCACAACTCAATTATTTTATTCAGTAATAATAATCAGTTTCTGATCTCTTGTGCTCAATCTATCCATGGTACTTTAATATAAAACTTTTTAGAAAGCTGTCTTTTTGTCCTAAACACACAAGCAGTTAAAGAGCCTAAAGAAATTATTTAGTCATGGGATCATAGATCTAAAGTTAAAAACTTCATGTAAGACCATTTAATCTGTTTCTTTTATTTTTACAGGTGAAGAAGAAGAGCCTTGAGAAATGATATATACTTGGTTATATATGTGGTAACTAACAGAGATTGGATTTGGACTTCATTTTTCTGATTCTCAGTACATTGCTCTTTCCATTATTCAAAGGTGATTACTAATTTTGTAAAGGAGGGAACAGGGGCTCAATAAGATTAAATGATTTGCCAAGGTTCACACTACTTGCAGGTGTCTGAGGCAGGATTAAAAACAAAGTCTTTCTGACTGAAAATTGATCCTGTTAAGCCAAAAGCGTCTTTCCTCCCTCTTAATTTTCAGAAAGTCTTGTGCTTTCATTATATGCCTTTATATAGCAATACATGCCATATTTTGCACATACCTTCTACCTCCATTATCTTGTCAGTGTTTGAGGACAAAAATGATCTCCCAATCACATTTGAAACCAGCTGGGCTTGTTTCAGGTCCTTATACTTTGTAGGTGCTCAATAAAGATTTGCTGACTAGATTTGATACATATTTATTCTCATTGTCTTTTCTTATTTCCCCAGCCCTCTTTCAATACAACAGGAAAAAAAAAAAAAAGGTTTGATTCAAGCAAATATAGAAACAAGAATGTAAAACTTTGCCAAAAAGTAAAAGAAAGAGAAATTAAAGATGGAATAATAATGAACTCATGTTTGGAAGAAGTACTTGTCCAATGGCAATGTCTTAGAGTTAGTTGCTGTCTCATAGGGAATATATGGGAACTAGTCACCCTCAAACATTTCTCCCTCTAATAAAATGAGATCAGCATAATATGAGTGAATGTCAATAGAATCTCTGAAAAGAAAACATGCAAATATGTATCTTAGAAAATTAAATATGTTTTGTTATCAGAAACCTTATGATTAAATTTATTTTTGAAAAGAGTAGGATTATAGCTTTTATAACACCTATAAAAACCCAGGAAAAGAAGAACAAATTCTGCCCTGAGATATGAGTGAGAACAATGAGGTTAATGAAATTTGCTCAAGTGTATCTGAAGTGGAATTAGAAAGCATGCTGAAGATTTCCCATAATAATTATGTTAAATAACAAACACAGAGAAGAGGGGCATCAGGTACAATAATGCATATTGGACCTGAGTTCATCTCATCCCTATTAAGATGAATTTTCATCTCTGTGTCTTTTGAGAACAGAGGGCTATGACTTCAAAACATCCAGTTTTATCCTCTGTAAGCTAGTAACACCATTTATTTAAGGCAACACATCCTAACATCTAAAATTATAACAGCTTTCACACCTGCTATCTCTTGCCAAACTTTGTTAATTAGCACTGAAAAGATGCTTCTAAATTGAAGTATTCACAAGTATACTACTCATAACTGCTAGCAGGTGTCTCTTCCTCACAGCTATCCTAAAATACTTAAATGTTAGAGCTAGAAGGGAACTTAAGATTGTCTATGCCAGGGGATCTCAACCTTTTTTGAATCATGAATCCTTTTGGCAGCCCAGGGAAGCCAAAGGACCCTTTTTTAGAATAATGGTTAAAATACAGAGGATTCCAAATGATACTGATTATATTAAAATAGATTTATTTTTTAAAAAAGTTCCCAGATTCCGAGGTAAGTATCACTTCTTTTGATCAATTCTTTTATGCTATTAATATGGATGATGATATGAGTGCAGAAACAGAGATCCAAATTTTGCTTTCATTAAATTAAAAAGTTTTTGCACAGGCAAAACCAACACAGCCAAGATTAAAAGGGAAGTAGAAAGCTGGTGGAGGAAATTACAGCCAATGTTTCTGATAAAGGACTCATTTTTAAAATATACAAGAAACTGAGTCACATGTACAAAACAAGTAAATCCCAAATTGATAAATGGTCAAAAAATATGAACAGACAGATAAAAGAAAAAAATTAAAGTCATCTAGAGTCATATGAAAAAAATATCCTGTCACTATTTATTAGAGAAATTCAAATTCAAACAACTCTAAGATACCACCTCATACCTCTCAAATTGGCTAAGATTACAGGAAAAGATAATGATAAATGTTGGAGACGACATGGGGAAAACTGGAACATTAATACATTGTTGGTGGAGCTATGAAATGATCCAGCCATTCTGAAGAGCAATTAATTTGGAACTATGCCCTATGCCCAAAGAGCTAGAAAACTGCATAAGCTTTGACCCAACAATGACAGGTCTGTATCCTAAAAAAAAAAAAAAAAAAAACAGGGGAAAAGTCCCACACGTGAAAAAATTATTTATAGCATCTCTTTTTTGTGGTGTAGCTAGCATTTCTAGGGAACCTATTGTGGCAAGGTATGCTTTTTCCAGGAGAAAGTCTGAGACCCCCATCTCCCTTCTTTTACAGAATAAAGGGGACAGTTTCAGGGTTCATCCCCATTACTAGTACCTTATTTATTCCATCATTCCCAGATGTCCCTGCATCTCTTCTTTGTCTGGACTTTCTTGGTAAGCCAAGTTACTACAATGAACTTTTAAAAACCCAAGTAAGGAAAATTTTAAAATTCACAATGTTATAATAAACACCAAGAATTAGAAAATCAGTAGAGGACCATCAGTTGGGGAATGTCTGAATAAGTTATAAACGTAGTAAAATATTATTGGTCTATAAAAAAAGATGAACAGGCTGATTTTAGAAAAACCTGAAAAGATTTACATGAATTAATGCTAAGTGAAACAAAGAGAACCAGAAAAAAATATTGTACACAGCAATAGAGAGATTGTGCAATAATCAACTATGACAGACTTACTTCTTCTTAATAGTTCACTGATCCAAGATAGTCCCAATCAACTTTGGATGAAAACTGCCATCCAAATACAGAGAGAGAATTACAGAAAGTGAATGTAATTTACTACATGTAATGTTCACTTTTTCCCTTCTGTTTTTTTTTTCTTCCCATAATTTCTTCCTTTTTGTTTTGATTTTTTCTCTCCCCAGCATGATTTATAAAGAAATATTTTACAAAATTTAAAAAAGAAGAATCGGCATGAATAACCAAAATAATATATTGTTTATATATATATATGGAGGTTTTTTTTAAAAAAGCAGTCAAGATAAGTTAATAGTTTAGTGATATGTCCAAGATTGGAAAATAAGTCTTGATGCAATACTAGTGGGTAGTGAAGAGATGTGAGAATTGAGGTAGGTAATCCCCTCTGTTTGAAGACTCAGGTCCAGTGTGAAAGAATTCACAAATCTGAAAATCTGAGGCAGTGAAAAGCCTGCTTTGCTATGAAGACAGACCTCTCAGTGGGTAAGGTCATATCAGAGAGACAACAAAGATCAACAAAGAGAAGAGACTGTCTTCACAGTGAGCAAGAGTCCTGACAGACAGCTTTGCCAAGAAGAGAACTTCTTTGGCAAGCATAATACTGGTTCAGACTTCTGCAGAGATTTGGAGTTCAGAAATGTCTTTTATTAACAGTCTGAGGCTTGGGTTTCCATTCAAAACTGAATGAGATCCCTTCAGTGTTTTACCCCCACCCCTCCATCCCGAGCTTAGATTTCCAGTTGAAAAGAGATTACTTATCTTGGAGTTTCAAGCCACTCAAAAGGAATATCAGGCCAAGATCTCCAACTGAATGAGACCACTTAATTGTGAGTTCAAGCTACTGGGAGTGGTCCCAGACTAATCTTCAACTCAATAGAGGATGCAACCACATCTGTGGCCAGATAATTGGGAAGGTATGTTTTTTTCAGGAGAAAGTCTGAGACCCCAGTCTCCCTTCTTTTACAGATTACAGTTTCAGGGTTCATCTCCATTACTAGTACCTTATTTATTCTATCATTCCCAGATGTCTCTGCATCCCTTCTTTGTCTGGACTTTCTTGGTGAGCCAAGTTACTACAATGAATTTTTAAAAACCTAAGGAAAATTTTAAAACTCACAATGTTATAATAATAATAGCTAGCATTTCTAGGGAACCTATTGCATGCTCAGTACTGTTCTAAGCACTTAGAGTATTATCTCATTTCATTCTCACAACAATGTTGAGAGAGAGGTATTATTATCAACTCCCATTTATCAGTGGAAGAAGCTTAGGCAAACAGAGTTTAAGTTACTTTCCAAAGTCACACAGTTACTAAGTGTCTGAGTCTGGAGTATAAGTCGGGTCTTAATAATTCTAGGAATAGTGCTCTACTTACTCTCTAACTCTCCAGCTGATGTGCTAGAAAGATAGTAAACATGAACTGACACGATTTTTTTTTCAGGTTTGATCTCTGTAACATACTAGGTCTTATCCTCTCTTCAAACTATAACAGAGCCTGAGTGAGGATTCATTATAACGGAGCAGCTACCAATCTTCCATAATACCAACAAATGTCTTGTCAGCCATTGTTTCACTTGTCAAATGCTAGGCAAAGTAAGACAAGAAGATAAGGGAATTGGATTAGAAAGTCTCTGTAAAATGTAATACATTTAGTGTTTTAAAGGGAGCAAAGACAAAGAATGCATCTTGGTAACCAGTAAGAAAATGTTTTTTATTATACCAGAGAAACAGTATATCAGAAGAATGTTCAGAAGATCGAACTTCAGTTTCAAGGCTGTCACTAACTGGCTATATAAAATTTGACCATTGAATCAATTTATCTGAACCTGATCTGAAAAATGGAAATAGCATTCCCTGCCTTGCATGATTGAAAGAGTTGTTTTAAATAACAAATCAATTGAATTATGTAAAATTCTTTGTAAGAGTGATATGTCATCTGCATTGCTGTTGCTGTTACTGTTGCTGTTATTATTCTTATAGTTGCTATTAACCTTTTTTCAAAGAACTATTTGAATATTCAGAAAAGTCCATGTTTCTAGTACTAAATATTGCTAATTTTTCTTATTTCCTAAACTTTTATTCAATATGTAGTAATGAGGAAGAGGAATAATATGGCTAACTAGAATGCAGTTATTATTTTGAACCAGTTTGGATTTTCTCCCTCAAGAAATTATTGATTGGGATATCTTTCATAGTTAAACATCTTATTTCTTTGTCCTTCCCCTGGATGGTACTAATGATCAAAGAAGTAATCAAAAGATAACAAGCAAGGAAGAATAATGCACAAATGAGATATTTGTTCTACAAATGAAGACTTAAATTAGTCTGAAAGTTAACTCAGCTCCAAAAGTATTTATATTAATCCCCCAAAGGTCTTTCATAAAGAAAATATTCCCAATATTCCATGAAGTTGTATTTTTTTTGGTCAGAAAAACTATATATGAATGAATCAATCAATCTATCTATCAATGAGTGAATGAATGAATGAAAGCATCTATATAAGCATTTACCATGGGTTAGATTTTTCCCTAAGAGTTGGGAAAAACAATTCAAGCAAGAAAGACTACATATACCTCCAAGGAGCTTATATTCTAATAGGAAAAAAATTACACTTACATGGAGGTGGAGATTAGGAGGCTGGAGAGGGTCAACTGGTTGGCATATTATTTCCCAGAATGGCTAATATTATTGTTACTGTTTTCCAAGCTAAAGTTAGAAAATGGCCTATGTGAAGACTAGAAATGAGGAGGGTAGGGCTCTGACAATACTATAATACAGAAATATTTACATGGCCAGGAGTTAGTGTGCAATGGTCTATTTTGAATTATAATTTTGCTTTTAATTATTTTATCTTCATCTTTAAAAAGGGTGTTTGCAATAATTTTTAAAATTTAAAATATCTATACTATAACTAATGCCAATATATATTTCCATCTTAGCCCATAACAAATATATAATCTTATGATATTTTGTAGGAGCAGAGTCATTACTATAATCATGGAAAATCATCTCGTAGAATACATACATAGTCAAAAGAAGGGGGAAGGAGGATGAAGGAGGATACCATTTTTTTGAAAGGAGGGAAAGAAATAAACATTGTTATAGCTTTTATACTAATTCTAATACTATACAATACTAACCAACTTAAACATATTATCTCATTTAATTCTCATAACTCTGGAGGTAGGTGGTATTATTGTCATTTTACAGTTGAGGAAAATAAGGAAACAGAGATTAAATGACTTACCCAGGTTCATATAGCTAGCAAATGTTTGAGATTGTATTTGAAATCAGCTCATTCTGATTTGTTTCACTGTTCTACCTATCTTCCCTGGAGCAAATATATACATATACACAAAATATACAAAAATCTCTTCATATAATCATGATAGAGAATTTTTATGACAATTAATGAAGAGAGAAACAAAAGTTACTTAATTATGAAAGTACAGCAAAGAGTTCCTTGATATATGGAGAATTATTGAGGATAGCTCATACACATGAATTCAGTTCACCTGAACTGACATAACAGTGATCCTTTGCAACTCTCAACTATAACTGAACTCTCAGTATCTTTAAAGCTTAGTCAGTTGCAAGACAGGCTATAGTCAGTCTGTATCAGATTGATAAACTGATTGAAAAACTGATTGCACAGTAGGGACTTGTCAGATAAGCAAGAACATCCTACCTCCTTTGTCTGGCAGTTCCCACAAAGGGATGCTCATTTTCTTCCTCCTGCCCCTTTTCCTACTCTGTAATTTCCCATCTAGGAGGAGACTGTTTATTGCCTTTCTCCCCTCCTACCCTACTTCCTTGTAGCCTGCCATTTGTGCTGTAACATATAAATATCCAAACCTCTGCCTACACTTTTGGACTCCTTTGTACTTTGTATAAAGAATATCCAACATGCATATCTTCTGTTTTCTCTTGTAATAAAATAGGCTGCTACTCAAATCTTTTGAAGTGTGACTATAGATTGACAACATATGTGTATATTTATGTATGCATTTAAATATACATATGTATATTATGCTTAAACATATATGAATTGTGGGGAGAGATAGAGAGAGCAAGAGAGAAAGATGAAGAGAGACAGAGAAAGGGAGACACCGAAAGACAGAGACACACAGAGAGAGAGACAGAGACAGAGAGAGACAGAGATTGAAACAGAGACAGAGAAAGAGAGACTGAGAGAATTTATAACACAGTACAGTATCTGGCACATAGTAACCCCATCTCCCCTGCCCATGCTTTCTCTTTGTCTTCCACACTAATTTTTTTTTTAATTTATAAATACAGATTTAAAAATTGATATAGAGGGAAGATATACCAACAATGGATTAATCTATCCAAACATATATTAGAAGTCTTATTCTGCTAAATTTTTGACAGCCTTATTTATAATGTCAAATCAGAGAATACACAAGTGAGGAAGAAAACTAAAGTTACCTGTTTATTTCTTAGCAAGAGAATTGGAACTAATTGGCATTATGGATGCCATAAAACCTTTGGAGAAACATATTATGTCATCTTAAATTTCACAAAAATAAAATAACAATGATGGACATGTCCAGATATTTCCATAACGTTAAAAAAATTCTAATATTAAAAAAAAGGTTTGATTGAAAGGCCAAACTCTAAAAGGAAATGCTGCTGAATAGGAATGTAAGGGTTTTTAAATTAAATTATGAATTTGCAATTCATATTAGACTAGATGTCCTCTGAGGTTCTTTACAGCACTGGCATTCTGTTCTTTTCTTCCCCCTCATATTTCAACATTTCCTCAACAGGGTAAATGTTCATTTTAGTAATGCTGTCCATCACTTTATAGATTTTTTTTTTTCATTTCTTTGTCCTTTACTACTCAAGATTGAATAATGCTGACCTTTGATGTATATAAATATATGGCATTATACCTTACTATTCCTATGGTAATCTCCGTTGTTATAGGTAATCCCAGTATGTTTTCCCCCACTGGGTATGACAATCTGAATAATATGTAGTTGTGGAAAAGCAAAGAAACAGCACCTAGCATAGTTGTTGAAACATAAGAGGCACTTAATAAATACTTATTAACTAACTATTGAAACATTTCACTGGATCCCCAGTTTTATCAGTGTGAATACTTTCTACAATGAAAGACACGTCTTTGTGTGTGGGTGTATGAATTGAATAGGCTATTTTTCCCATTGTAGAAAGTATTCATACATATACACAAACATACATATGTATATAGATAGATACATAGATAGATAGATAGATGTGTGTATGTGTGTGTGTGTGTGTGTGTGTGTGTGATTCTGTGTGTGTTTCTCCCCTAAGTCTTTCAGAGAGAACAGAATAAGATGAGCCTTTTATCCAAACAGTCAACATTATCTTCCCTTTTATTTTACAACATTATTCTTTATGAAGACCAATAGTTTGCTGACATTTAAGCCTCAGGAGCACATTAAATTGATATTCTTAAGGAACAATTTATTAATACATAATAATGAGTTTGTCACTTAGTTTCTATATTGTAATCTATAAATTTAAACATACTTGCCTGTATCAAAACATATCTGACCCTGAAAAGAATATATATTTATGCTGGTTCTTGTCTCATGGATAGAAAACTAACTTTAGAACCAGGAAGTGATGGGTTTTGGTCCCAACTTTGATGCTTGGTGCATATATGACTCTGGGAAAGCCTTCTAAATTCTCTGTTTCTAGACCACTCTGTAAAACTAAATTGTATAGAAAGTGCTTCCCTCCATTGGTTGAAGGAGTTTCTTCATCTAGTAATGTCTTAAATGGGTAAAGTCATATATTCATTCCATATCTTTACTCAAATTTAAATTAGTTTACTAGATAACACAACATAGCTGATTTCCACCATAATTCATCTTTTCATCACTCATTCTTTTAAAATAATCATTGCTGAGGAACTGTCAAAGGTTTTTTGAAATTCTAAAATAATAATTTCTCATTATTTCCTGAATCTACTTGTTTATTTCCCAATCATCACCTTCTCAAAAATGTTAAAGGACTTTACCAGACAAGATTTCCTCTTGACAAACCCTTTTGTTCTTTCCCTCAAAATTTAATTATTTGTTTAATTGTTTAGTAGTCTTCAATCCATTTATTATAGATAATCAGGTCAGATTGTATTGAGGTAAGTAAACTCATTAGGCTACAATTCCCTTCAATCCCTAGGGAACTCTGTTAAGATACAAGGGTCACATTTGCAATCTGTCAACCCTAAAGTACTATGGTCATTTATAATGACAACTTATAAACTTTGGTCAAACACTTCCCCAATTTCATCCTTGAGTTCCTTCAGTACTCTCAGGCAAATGCCATCTGGTCCTGGAGATTAATCCTTGTATTTTTTTTTTTAATTATCTTAAACCTTCTCAAATAATGACTACTTTTTAATCCAGTATCTCTATAATCTGTTGATTTATTCACTTCATTCATGAATTATTAATATTGTTTTGAAATGATCAGCATTATACACCCACACACAAACAAATATAAAGTTTTACTTGACTCAGAAGATCTCAACATTGTTAATTTTTTAATCTTGGATCTACCATTCATTCTTGCTTCCCCAATTCACCTATTATCATTGCCAACTTACTAATATCCCATATATCTGTATGGGTAAGTGTATTTCTAAAAATAGCTATAATAATAATGTACATTTGTATTAGAGAGGCAACTGAATAGCATGGTGTGTTGGATTAGGAGTCTTCCTGACTCCTTTGGATTGTATTTCTAAAAACAACTATTTATATGACCCTTGATAGGCTTTGAAAGCAATTCCAAGATCAGCATTCTCTTAGTTCAGGTTTGATATTGAGATCAAAAGAGGCACTTGGAAATCATTGAATAATTAATAAATTGAGGTTTAATTTGTCTTAGAAAGGCAAAAGTATTCATAAAGAATACAGTGGTATTTATCATTTTTGTTAGAAGTATTCCTTGTTTCCATATGGAACCATGTCTTGTCATTAGGGCAGGAAATTAAAGTGTCATGTGTTTAGACATTTCAGTGTCTAGAGGTCTAGGCTCCATTTCACTGAGACTTTTTATACTCTTAGATGATCAAGAATATTTGTTGGAAAATCCAGGACCAAACAGATCCTAAGTACAGTGTTGTGTTCTACTGGGTGAACCTTTCCATAAAAATCTGAAACCCTCTATTAATATTAAGTATCATTATTATCATCACTGTATTTATTATATATTACCAATGGTCTAATACTTTAAAAGATTTGTTTCCATCGATATGGGATTCATTTTATTGATTCAAAATTAATCATATCTATATGTCTAATTTATGTAATTCTTTTAAGTCATGATCTGACATCAGATTTTCATCTAGGTCTTTTCATATTGTGTGAATCAATAAAAATTGCCCATCCATTATTTCTTGCTTTACTATATGACAGACCCTCATCCTTTTTCAATCAAAAATGTAATGATTTTTCTCCTAGGATAATAAAATACTTAGCACACAATATCTTATTTAATTCTTTACAGTAAGCTTGGAAAGCAGATAATAATAATATTATAATATCTAGATTTCATATGAGGGAGTTGAGTGAAGGAGATCAGTCAGTAACCCAATAAATGCTTATTAACCTCTTTTGATGTACTAGCATTTTACTAAATACTCAGATTTCAGAAAAGAAAACAGACAATTATTTCTCCTTTAGAACTCAGAGTAGTACATAGATGTAAACAACTATGCACATAGGAACTGTGCCTATGAAATGTATAAAGGATAAATTAAAAATAGTCAATAGAGAGAAGGGGTTAGAATTAAGCTATATTTGAAATGCTTACTACAAAAGGTGGGATTTTAGTTGGCAGTTGAAGCAAGTCAGGGAAATCAGGATTCAAAAATGAGAAAGAATTCTAGGAATGGTGGACAACCCATGAAAATGACTCAGCAGATGAAAGATCTTTTGTGGGAAACATCCAGGAAACCAGTGTCAATGGATCAAAAACATGTAGGTTTAAGAAGACAAAGTTTATTTGGAGGTTGGTAGAAGGAGAAACTCAACACTCAAAAGAACACTGTATTTCTTAACAGAAATATTATTTCTCTGAAATCACTTAGTAGAATAGCTAAGAATTTGACAAATTTCTATCTTAATGGCTCACCATTTTTAAGAATTTATTTGTAGTCTTGATCAATACAGATTTAGTTTCTCTGAATGTTCCTAGTTACTATTTAAATAGCATGCACTGGGAACCAGAAGGAGCTAGAGGGGAAGTACATGAAAATGAGAAAACTGTCTTAGAATTGTTGCAAAATTAAAAAAAAAATATATTGGACAGCTCCATGGCATCTTGCCCAGAAATTTGGCCAAATAGACAGAGAAGAATGAAATGACATGGCAGTTAGTGGATGATGTGAAGATTTAAGTGGGGGGCTGTGCTTCCACTAATATAGGAGTACATCTCTCTTCTCCCTGCTGACAACTAGAGTTTGAGGAAGCATTATAGAAACTGCGAAGAGGCTACTTCTCTCAGGATGCTATGAAACTACCAGAGATGCAACAGAGACAGTAACCTGTCAGAAAGATGAGGTAAGTCTCTAGGCCATATGAATTCTCTTTGAACATAGGAATTTAGTGAAAAGGGAAAGGAATACATATAGATGTTTTAAAGGCAAAGAGCTTAGAAGTTGTGGTACTTAGATCTCACTTGATTTGTTAAGTTGCCAGCAGTTTGGAAGTTTCTTTAATTCTATAGTTCCTTTGGGGAAAGTTTATTTCTGAACTCAGATCTTAATGAGAACAATTGCTGCTTTTTTAAGGAGAGGCAGAAAAGATTTTATCAGAAAGCTGCTGAGGGGCAGAGAGAAGATGGTGGAGAAGACACACACGACTTTCTAAGCTCTTCTCTTACCCGCTTTATCAATATTATATCGAGCCTCAAAAATAGTCTTGACTGCCACAATTCGTAAAGATAAGAAGTAGAACAAGTCACCAGCCAAAGAAAATCTGCAGTCTCCCCAAAAAAGGTTGGTTCCGGGGCCAGGGGGGAGATCAGCGCAGACGGGGAGAGAAATTAGGTTCTGAGGAGAGCCTCAAACCGAAAGTGAAAGCACAGATCTCAGCAAGCGGCAGCCCAACCCACTATGGGGCTTTCCTTGACTGTGATCCTGCACGGCAGGAGGACACAGACCAGGTTAGCCTCCAATCTGCACAGTGGGGGCTCGGCGGCCAAGAGCTTTTCCAGGCTGATTTCATGAGCAGAGACACTGGGGCAGAGTTCGGGTCTGCGGTCGGTCTGCAGTCTGCGGTCAGCTGCAACACAGTCCCAGAAGAGGCTCCCTGGCCTGGGGCAGGACACTTTCACCCTTGTTCTCTAGGCCGAGGGCAATCGCCTAACCCACTCAGCCCTACTAAGCAGTTTGATAAGCTGCCAGTGGGAATCCACTTCCTGTTGGGGAAGGGAAACCTCACCAGAGCACTCCCATACCCGAGCCAGAAATCGGTTTACATCTTTCCCTGCTCTGCAGAGGAAGCTGGTAACCCTTGCCTAGGAGACCCACCCAAAGGCTTTAAAACATGAATAAAAGATGAAAAGAATGATCGACAGCTTCTATGCAGAAAAGAGCAGGTCAGCAAACCTGAAGAGACCTCAAACAGCAAAATGCATCAGACTGTCCTCCTTACATGATGCTCCAAGAAAAAACCATTAAAAGTCCTAAAAGAGAGTTAGAAGATAAATGGGAAAGGAAAGAGAAGCCTTACAAGAGAGCAACAACTTCCTGAAATACGAATGAAAAGTTAAAAATTCCCAGGAAGTACAGGGAAACAAAATTGGTGAATTGGAAAAATAAAAATCTCAGGAAAGTAAGAATTGGAATTGAAAAATAAAGAATTCACTAGAAAGTAGGCTCTGTGAATTGGAAAAGACAAAGAACACTCAAGAAAGTAGGATCTGTGAATTGGAAAAAGAAAATAATTCACTAAAAAAAAAAAATTAGTGAAATGGAAAAAAATTCCACAGACCAAAAATTAGTGAAATGGAAAAAAATTCCACAGACCAAAACAATACATTTAAAAACTCAATTGGACATATACAGAAAGAAGGAAAAAAAGCTAATGAAGAAAATAATTCTTTAAAAATTAGGAACTGAACAAATAGAAACTAATGATTCATTGAGAACAAGAATAAGTCAAGGAAAACCAAAAAATTGACAAAACTGGAAAACCATGAATTATCTACTTAAAAACGAGACTTGGAAAATAGATCTAGGAGAGATAATCTGAGGATTATTGACTTTCCAAAACTATGATGAAAAAGAGCCAGATACATTTACAAGAAATCATCAAAGAAACTGCCGATGTAATAGAACTTGAAGGCAAATAGGCATTGAAAGAATTAATCTGAACACCTTCTGAAAAAGAAACCCAAAATAAAAACCCCAAGGAATATTGTGCCAAATTTCAGAACTATCAGATTAGGAAAAATTTTAAGCATCAAAAAACCATTAAATACGAGGTGCCACAATAGGATCACCCAAGATCGTTGCCTCACATTAAAGGAAAGAAGGCTTGGAATATGATATTGAAAGGCACAAGAACTTGGGATCAGCCAAGAATAACTACCTAGCTAAACTGAGCATTTTCTTCCAGGGAAGAAGATGGAATTTAAAAACAAATGAATTCCATTTTTTCTGAAGAAAAACCAGAACTAAACAAAAATTTTGATCTTCAACCAGAACCAAGAGATGCAGATAAGGTAAAAATAACTTTGAGAATTGTATTTCTTGTGGATATACAAAAAGAATACATGTATAATTTGATTGTACTGATATAAAATAAAAAAGGGAAGTAGATAGGAAAAGGGATGATGCAGAATAAGGTGGAAGGAGGGATAAAAAGAGGAAACCACATCCCACAAAGAGGCTAAGGAAACTTATCATATCTGAGGGAATTTAGAGAGGGGAGGAACATTGTGAATCTTACTCCATCAGAGTTGGCTCAAAAGAAAAAAATAATTGACATTTGTTTTAGAGAAAATTCTCTCGCCTCATTAAAAAACAGGGAGAGGAAAAGGAAAAGAAAGAGAAAGGGAAGGAAGGGAAAAGACTCAATAGGGGGAGGAAGGGATTAAAGAGGGTAAGCATCGTGTTACAAGAGGGGCAAAGTTTAAAAGGGGAAAGAGGGTTGGGGGACAAGAATAAGTAAAGCACAATCTGGGGTTATTAGGAAGGTAGGAAATCAGAGTTAGTAATTCTAACCGTAAATGTGAATGGGATGAATTCCAAAAGAGGAGGCAGAAGCAGACTGGATCAAAGTCAGAACCCTACAATATGTTGTTTTACAAGAAACACATTTTAACGCAGGGAGACACATATAGAGTAAAGGTAAAGGCTGGAGAAAATCTATTATGCTTCAGGTGACAAAAGCAGGTAGCCATCCTTATCTCAGATCAAGCAAAAGTAAAATTGATCTAATTAAAAGAGATAAGGAAGGAAACTACATCCTGCTAAAGGGATAAACAACGAAGCAATATCAATATTAAACATATATACCAAGTGGTATATCCAACTTCCTAAAGGAGAAGTTGAGGTTGCAAGAAGAAATAGACAACAAAACTGTAATAGTAGGAGATCCCAACCTTTGCACTCTCAGAATTAGACAAATCAAACCACAAAACAAATAAGAAAGAAATTAAAGAAGAAATAGAATATTAGAAAATTAGTATGTTGGATCTTGGAGAAAATTGAATGGAGATAGAAAGGAATATACTTTCTTCTCAGCAGTTCATGGAACCTATTCAAAAATTGACCTATATTAGGACATAAAGACCTCAAATTAAAATGCAAGAAAGCAGAAATAGTAAATGCTTTCTTTTCAGATCATGATGCAATAAAAACTACATTCCACAAAAAATTAGGGGAAATGGACCAAAAAGTAATTGGAAACTAAAAATCCATCTTAAAGAATGATTGGGTGAAGAAATTATAGATACAATTAATATTCCTCAAGATAAGCAATGATGAGACATCATACCAAAATTTGTGGGAGCCAAAGGTAATAAGGGAATTTTATATCCTTAGAGCATTGAATAAAACAGAGAAAGAAAAATTAATGAATTGGCTTGCAAACTAAAAAACTAAAAGACCAAATTAAAACCCCAATCAAATACTAAATTGGAAATTCTAAAATTAAAAGGAGAAATTAAAAATATTGAAAGTAAAACTATTGAACTAATTAATAAAACTATAGTTGGTTGTATGAAAACCAATAAAATAGATGCCTCTGGTAAATCAGATTAGAAAAAGGAGGAGGAAAATGAAATTAGTAGTCTTAAATGAAAAGGGAGAACTTTCCACCAATGAAGAGGAAATTAGAAAAATAAGGAGTTATTTTGCTCAACTTATGAATAAATTTGATAACCTATGAAATGGATGACTACCCAAAATATAGACTCCCAGACTAACAGAGGAGGAAGTAAATTGTTTGAATAGTCCCATTTCAGAAAAGAAAAGAACAGGCAATTAAACAAGTCCCTAAGAAAACTCTGGACCAGATGGATTATATGTAATTTTACCAAACATTTAAAGAACAATTGGCCAATGCTATATAAATTATTTGATAAAATAGGGAATGAAGGAGTCCTACCAAATTCTTCTATGACACAGACATGGTATTGATACCTAAACGAGGGAGGCTGAAACAGAGAAAGAAAAATTATAGACCAATCTCCCTAATGAATATTGATGCTAAAATCTTAAATAAGATATTAGCAAAAGACTACAGAAAATCATTCCAGGATAACACTATGATCAAGTAGGATTTACACCAGGAATGCAGGGCTGGTTCAATATTAGGAAAACTATCAATATAATTGCCATGTTAATAACAAATTAACAAAACCATATGATCATCTCAATAGATGCAGAAAAAGCATTTGATAAAATCCAATATCCATTCCTATTAAAAACACTTGAGAGTATAGGAATAAATGGACTTTTCCTTAAAATAATCAGCCGCATCTATTTAAAACCATCAGTAAGCATCATATGTAATGGAGACAAACTGCAGCCATTCCCAATAAGATCTGGAGTGAAACAAGGTTGCCCACTATCACCGTTACTATTTAATATTGTATTAGAAACGCTAGCTATAGCAATAAGAGCTGAGAAAGAGATTAAAGGAATAAGAATAGGCAATGATGAAATCAAATTATCACTCTTTGCTGATGACATGATGGTATACTTAGAGAACCCCAGAGATTCTGCTAAAAAATTATTAGAAATAATCCACAATTTTAGCAAAGTTGCTGGTTATAAAATAAACCCACATAAGTCATCAGCATTCTTATATATCACTAACAAAATCCAACAGTCAGAGTTACAAAGAGAAATTCCATTTAAAGTAACTACTGATAATATAAAATATTTAGGAATCTATCTGCCAAGGGAAAATCAGAAACTTTATGAGCAAAATTACAGACCACGTTTCACACAAATTAAGTCTGATCTAACCAATTGGAAAAATATTAAATGCTCTTGGATAGGGTGAACAAATATAATAAAGATGACAATATTACGTAAACTAATCTATTTAGTTAGCGCTATACCAATCAGAGTCCCAAAAAACTATTTTAATGACCTAGAAAAAATAACAACAAAGTTCATATGAAAAACAAAAGGTCCAAGAATTTCAAGGGAATTAATGAAAAAAAAAATCAAATGAAGGTGCTTAGCTGTACCAGGATCTAAAATTATATTATAGAGCAGCAGTTACCAAAACTATTTGGATTGGCTAAGGAATAGATTAGTTGATCAGTGGAATAGATTAGTTTCAAAGGATAAAACAGTCAACAAATAAAAACCCTAGTCTTTGACAAAACCCAAAGATCCCAGCTTTTGGGATAAGAACTTACTGTTTGATAAAATTGCTGGAAAATTGAAAGTAATATGCAAGAAACTAGCCATTGATCCATACTTAACACCTACACCAAGATAAAGGTCAAAATGGGTTCATGACCTAGGCATAAAGAATGAATATTAATAAATTAGAGGAACACAGGATAGTTTACCCTCAGACCTGTGGAAGGGGAAGGTCTTTATGACCAAAAGCAGAACTAGAGATCATTACTGATCACAAAATAGAAAAATTTGATTATACCAAACTGAAAAGTTTTGTACAAACAAAACTAATCAGACAAGATTAGAAGGAAGCAATAAACTGGGAAAATATTTTTACAGTCAAAGGTTCTGATAAAGGCCTCATTTCCAAAATATATAGAGAATTAATTTAATTTATAAAAATCAAGCCATTCTCCAATTGAAAATGGTCAAGGAATGAACAGACAATTCTCAGATGAAGAAATTGAAACTATTTCTAGTCATATGAAAAGATGCTCCAAGTCATTATTAATCAGAGAAATGCAAATTAAGACAACTCTAAGATACCACTACACCCTGTCAGATTGGCTAAGATGACAAGAAAAATAATGATGATTGTTGAGGGATGGGGAAAACTGGGACAATGATGCATTGGTGGAGTTGTGAACGAATCCAACCATTTTGGAGAGTAGTTTGGAGCTATGCTCAAAAAGATCAAACTGTGCATACCCTTTGATCACAGTGTTACTATTGGGATTATATCCCAAAGAGATTATAAAGAAGGGAAAGGGACCTGTATGTGCACGAATGTTTGTGGCAGCCCTTTTTGTAGTGGCTAAAAATTGGAAACTAAATGGATGTCCATCAGTTGGAGAATGGCTGAATAAATTGTGGTATATGAAAATTATGGAATATTACTGTTCTGTAAGAAATGACCAACAGGATAATTTCAGAAAGGCCTGGAGAGACTTACACGAACTGATGCTGAGTGAAATGAGCAGGAACAGATCATTATATACTTCAACAACAATACTATATGATGACCAGTTCTAATGGACCAGGCCATCCTCAGCAACGAGATCAACCAAATCATTTCTAATGGAGCAGTAATGAACTGAACTACCTATGCCCAGAAAAAGAACTCTGGGAGATGACTAAAAACCATTACATTGAATTCCCAATCCCTATTTTTATGCACACCTGCATTTTTGATTTCCTTCACAAGCTAATTGTACAATATTTCAGCAAAATAACGTTTTGGTCATATATACTTATTGTGTATCTAATTTATATTTTAATATGTTTAACATCTACTGGTCATCCTGCCATCTAGGGGAGGAGGTGGGGGGGGGGTAAGAGGTGAAAAATTGGGACAAGAGGTTTGGCAATTGTTAATGCTGTAAAGTTACCCATGTATATATCCTGTAAATAAAAGGCTATTAAATTAAAAAAAAAAAAAAAGAAAAGAAAAGAAAAAAAAAAAAGAAAGCTGCTGAGTTATTCACTGTTTAAGAATATGCTTTTCCATTCCTAATATTGTAATGCTGGAGAAATTGAGCAAGATAGAGATTAGAGAGTATTTAATAGCTTATTAAATGGAGAGATATACTGGGATCAAATGGATACAAGGTTTGGTCCCAGGGCTGAATGAGACTATCCTCTCCAAGAATCCAGCAAACAATGTGAGTTCTCAAAGACATATATATGCATGGCTCAGACACAGGGGGTAGACTGAGGCAGGGGCAGAGTCAGGGTGTTGAGAGTGGGAATAGTACTCTGACAGGATAGGGTGAGCCTTCGGAGATGAGATGACATAATCAGGGGGAGGCATCCCGGATCTGGGGAGAGGCATCTTGATAAAACAGTATCTGATATTCCAATAACTTGTGATGGGGAGAGGCATTCTGATATTCTAAAAGATAAGATCTTTTATCCTTATCTGATAAAGAGGGAGGGGAGGTTTTGCAGAACTGAGAAGCAAGGAAACTCAGGCAGGACTGAGTCAGGATAATTAGGGAAAATAAATCTGGACCATAAAAGAGAACTGTGGAATAACAATTTCTTCTATTGTGGATTCCATTTTTAATTTCAATCATTCAAGAATTTCCTTGAATTTATAATTCCTTTATAAATAATACTTAACTTTATCTTCAAAAAACCTTTTGAAATAGATTATAATTATTCCTATTTTATATATGAATTCATTAAGAATTTCAGAAATTAAGAAACATACCTAGGATCATACAATATATCTTAGGTGGCATTTGAACCTATGTACACTCCAATCCAAATCTATACACTAAGTCAGGAATCTGTGCAAGACTGAGAACAGATTTCCCTAAACCAAAGGAAACTTTCCTTTAACCTGTAGCATTAGTATTCATGCTGAACATGAAAGGGGTACCTAAACTACACCAACTTAATGAGGGTCTTATTACACTTTGGGACAATAAAGAAGGAAATTTATCTAATATATGTGAGCTTATGCTTATTTTTTTCTAAATAGTATTTTATTTTTTTCCAATTATATACAGATAGTTTTCAATGTTCATTTTTATGGGATTTTGAATTTAAATTTTTCTCCCTCCTTTTCTCCCATTCCCCCTCTAAGATGGCAAAAATCTGATATAGGTCATGCATATGAAATCATGGAAGTACATTTCCACCTTAGTGATATTATGAAAGAAGAAACAGAACAAAAGAGGGAAGTCATGAAAAAGTGAAAAAAATATCCTTTGTTCTACATTAAAACTACTTGGTTCTTTGTCTAGATGTGTAGAGATTTTTCCATCATGAGTCTTTTAGAATTGTATTGATCATTTTACTGCTGAGAAGAGCAAAGTCTATCATAGTTGATCATTGCATAGTGTTATTATCATTGAGTATGACGTTCTGCCTCTGCTCAATTTACTCAGTATCAGTTCATGTAAGTCTTAGCAGGTTTTTCTAAAATCTGACTAGTTGTCATTTCTTATAGCACAATAGCATTCCATTATTTGCCACCACAAAAAGAGTGACTATAAATATTTTTTGTATATGTAGGTCATATTCTGTTTTTTTTTTTTTTTTAATGATCTCTTTGGGATACAAACCTAGCAATTGTGGTGTTGAATCAAAGGGTATGCACAGTTTGATTGCTCTTTGGACATAGTTCCCAATTTTTTTCCAGAAAAGTTGGATCAGTTCAAAAATTCACCAGCATTGCTGGTGTCCCAATTTTCCCACATCTTCTCCAAAATTTATCATTTTCCTTTTCTGTAATATCAATTTGATAGGTATGTATAGAGGGCTGGAACTCTCGAGAAGTATACTTGAAACAAGGTGTTAACTCAGTGGAATTGATGAGATAATGATTCTCTACTTCACATATATCCTTAGTACTTATGGTGACATAATGGTTCTCTAAGTTCACACATAATCAGTATGCTGTAATGATGTAATTACAATAAGATATACAAGGGCTAAGAAGGACTTGAAGTTAGATATTCTATCTTTGACCAGCCTCATGGTGGCTGCCTTACAACTCCTTCAGATGTTATGATTCACAGCTGTGGAGGCTGTCGGAAAATTGACCTGTCTCCTTGTATCACCCTCTTACACTCTTCAGAAGGGATCTTCTGGGTTGGAAGATCTGGGTTGGATCTTCAACAGCCACCATCAGGTGGCTCCCACATTACAACACATGGCAACCAATATGGGGCATAAGAAATACAAGAATTACAAGAAGAAACAGCAGCATTCCAGAGCTGTTCATGAGAAGGATCATTCCAGAGTTCCTTTGGTAACTCACAGGGAAGGAAAGGAAGAAGAGCCCCAGTAAGACTTTTTTAGTTGGGGGTAATCAAATGGGTCAATACATCAAAGATGAGAGACTGATGAGAGACTTAAATGCCTGTTATGACTATATTCCTCTTCTCCATTTGAAAGTTTGCCTCCATGATAAGATCAACAGCTGCTACAACCTTCCAGTAGTGATAGTGCAGACAATGCTCTGGGAAGGAACTAACAACAAAAAACAAAAAACAAAAGAAAAAATGGGAATTGTTAAGGGACAGGTCAATTCTCCAAGAACTTCCACAGCTGTGAAGCATAACATCTGAACGAGTTGCAAGGCAGCCTTTGCTGATACAGGTGTTGTGGATTCGGAATGAGATAAATTGGAGGAAGAAGGAAGAGAAGGGAGGTCAGGTAAGGTAATAGCCTCTCAGTCTGGGTTGGATCTCCAGCAGCCACTGTCAGGTGGCTCCCGTGTATTCACAACAGGTATGAAGTAGTAGGTCAGAGTTGTTTTAATTTGAATTTTTTTTAATCAAAAGTGATTTGGAGCATTTAAAAATATGACTATAGATAGATTTAATTTCTTCATCTGAAAACTAAGTGTTCATAACATCTCTGACCATTTATCAATTGTGGGATAACGTGTATTTTTTTTATAAATTTGACTTAGTTCTCTCTGTATTTGAGAACTAAGGCCTTTATCAAAAGGCTGTTGATTCCTACCCCCTACCCCCCATCCTTTTGCTTTCCTTAGAATCTTGGTAGCATTGGCTGTGAAAAAAAATAAATTTAATATAATCAAAAATACTCATTTTGCACTTCACAATTGTCTGTTTTGTTTGTTTATAAATTCTTCCCTTCTCCATAAATATAACAGGTAAACTATTCCTTGTTTTCCTAATTTGCTTATGGTATTACCTTTATGTCTAAATCATGTACTCATGTTGACAATATCTTGGAATATAGTTTGAGATGCTGATCTGTGTCTAGTCTTTGCCATATTATTTTAAAGTTTTCCCAGAAGGTTTGTCAAATAGTGAGTTCTTATCCCAGAAGCTGAAGTCTTTGGATTTATCAAATGGTAAATCCCTATAATCATTAACTACTGAATCTTATGTACCTAATGTATTCCACTATTTTACCATTCTATTTCTTAACCAGTCCCAAATAGTTTTGGTGACTGCTGCTTTATAATATGATTTTGATATGGCTTACTTAGACTGTCTTCCTCTTTTTTTTTCATGAATTCTCTAGATATTCTTGACATTTTATTATTTTATAATATTTTATTTTTCAAAATACATATGAAAATAATTTTCAACATTCACCTGTGCAAAACCTTGTGTTGCATCTCTTTTTTTTCTTCCTTTTCCCTCCCTTGTCCCTCCCCAAAACATTAACATATACATTATGTGCAATTCTTCTAAACATATCTCCATATTCATCATGATGTACAAAAAAAATAATAATAATAAAATCAAAATGAGAAAAAGATGAGAAAAAAACACAAACAAACAAATAGCAACAGCAAAAATGGTGAAAATTCTGTGTTTTTATCCGCAATCAGTCTTTATAGTTCTATCTCTGGACCTGGAGGGCACTTTCCATCATAAGTCTATTAGAATTGTCTTGGATCACCTCATTGTTCAAAAGAAGCAACATTTGATCATCACATAATATTTTTGTTACTGTGTACAAAATTCTTTTGGTTCTTCTCACTTCACTTGGCATCAATTCATATAATTGTTTCCAGGCTTTTCTGAAATAAAATTTTATAATCCTTTGGACACAATTTCTTTTTATTTTAAATTTTTAATAGCTTTTTATTTCCAAGTTATATGCATGGGTAATTTTACAGCATTGACAATTGCCAACCTTCTGTTCCAATTTCTCCCTTCCTTCCCCACACTCCCTCCTCTATATGGCAGGATGGCCAATACATGTTAAATATATTAAAGTATAAATTAAATACAAAATAAGTATACATGTCCAAACCATTATTTTGCTGGACCCAGAATCGGACTCTGAAATAGTGTACAATTAGCCCGTGAAGGAAATCAAAAAATGCAGACAGGCAAAAATGTAGGGATGGTAATTCTATGTAATGGTTCTTAGTCATCTCCCAGAGTTCTTTTGCTGGATGAATGATTCAGTTCATTACTGCTCCATTAGAACTGATTTGGTTCATCTCATTACTGAAGATGTCCAGGTCCATCAGAATTGATCATCTTGTAGTATTGTCGTTGAAGTATATAATGATCTCCTGGTCCTCCTCATTTCACTCAGCATCAGTTCGTGTAAGTCTCTCCAGGCCTTTCTGAAATCATCCTGCTGGTCATTTCTTACCAAACAATAATATTCCATAATATTCATATACCACAATTTATTCAGCCATTCTCCAATTAATGGGCATCTACTCAGTTTCCAGTTTCTGGCCACTACAAAGAGGGCTGCTACAAACATCCTTGCACATACAGGTCCCTTTCCCTTCTTTAAGATCTCTTTAGGTTATAACCCCAATAGAAACACTGCTGGATCAAAGGGTATACACAGTTTGATAACTTTTTGAGCATAGTTCCAAATTGATCTCCAGAATGGTTGGATGTATTCACAATTCTACCAACAATGTATTAGTGACCCTGTTTTCCCACATCCCCTCCAACATTCTGCATTATCTTTCCCTGTCATTCTAGCCAGTCTGACAGGTATGTAGTGGTATCTCAGATTTGTCTTAATTTGCATTTCTCTGATTAATAATGACTTGGAGTATCTTTTCATGTGGCTAAAAATATTTCAATTTCTTTCTATGAGAATTGTCTGTTCATATCCTTTGACTATTTATCAATTGGAGAATGGCTTGATTTCTTATAAATTAGAATCAATTCTCTATATATTTCGGAAATGAGGCCTTTATCAGAGCCTTTGACTGTAAAAATGTTTTTCCAGTTTATTGCTTCCCTTTTAATCTTGTCTGCATTGGTTTTGTTTGTACAAAACCTTTTCAATTTGATATAATCAAAATTTTCTATTTTGTGATCAGCAGTGTGATCAGTCTTCTTTGGTCATTAATTCCTTCTTCTTCCACAAGTCAGAGAAAGTAACCTATCCTATGTTCCTTTAATTTATTTATAATCTCATTCTTTATGTCTAGGTCATGAACCCATTTGGACCTTATCTTGGTGTACGGTATTAAGTGCTTTGGGCACAATTTCAAATTGTTCTCCAGAATGGTTGTGTCATTTCACAACTCCACCAACAGTACATTACTATCCCACTTTTCCTACATCTTCTGCAACATTTGTCATTATTTTTTTCTGTCATCTTAGCCAATTGGAGAAGTGGTAGGTAGTACATCAGAGTTGTTTTAATGTGCATTTCTCTAATCAATAGAGATTCAGTGCATTTTTTCATGTTTCATAATCTTTTATTACATATAATCTCTATTGCATCATATTTGAAAAGAATGTACTTAATATGTAAGTATTTCAACATTTGATTGTGATTTTTTTTAATGCCCAAATGCATGGTCAATTTCTATGGTGGTGATATGTAATGCTGAGAAAAAGATATGTTCCTTTCTATCCCCATTCAATTTTCTCCAGAGGCCTATCATATCAAAAGGTATAAATTTCTATTTGTCTCTTTCACTTCTTTCTTGTTTGTTTTGTCATAAGATTTATCTGATTCCAAGAGTGGTACGTTGAAGTTCCTCATTAGAATAGGTTTGCTCTCTGTATCTTCCTATATCTTTACCTATCCTGTAAGAAGTTTGATGCTATGCCACTTAATACATATATGTTTAGTTTTGATACAATTTCATTGTCTATGGTACTATTTAGCAAAATAAAATGTTTTTTCTCCTTTTTTCTTTCCTTAGACCTATTAGAAGGATTTCCTTCTCTGCCTTTTCAATTTCACCTAAAACATGTATTCTGCTTTTAGCCTTTTATCTTTATTCTGTGTGTCTCTGCTTAAAATGTGTTTTTTTGTAAACAACATTTTGTAGGCTTCTGGATTTTAATACTTGACTTTAATTTTGAGAGAGTTTATCCCATTCACATTCATAGTTTTTCCTTCAATCCTACCTAGCTGCACCCCTTTTAGTTGCTTTTTCTTTCTCCTTTCACCCTTTTACTTTCAGTTTTGCTTCTGACCATCATATTGCTCAATCTGCCCTCACTTGTATCAGTCTTGCCTCCCTTTGCTTTCCTCTTTCCCCTCCTATTTCTGTCCTCCCTTCTATTTTTCCTTCCCTTTTCTCCCTCCTTTTCCCTCCTACTTCCTTATCAGGTAAGACATACTTCTCTAAACAGATGAATGTATATGTTATGCCCTCCTTGAGCCAAATTTAATGAGACTAACATTCAAACAATGCTTCACTCTCTCTTCTTTCCCTTTCAACATAATCTTTTTTTAAACACTTAATTATTTTTAAAAAAACCATCCCATCAAATTCAACTTATTGATTCACATGCATCTGTTCTGCCATGAAGCTTTCTTTAAGGTTGTTTCTGACTGAGGAGAGCTCAGGCAATTTCTTGGCTTCTCTCAGTCATTTTGACTCCCCCACCCTTCCTTTATTATTTCAAAGTGTATATTAAAAGCTGATATTGATAAAATAAGTGGCATTTTTACTTTCCCATTTAGCCAATATAATTTTTTTGACAATTTATATACTTCTCTGAACTAATTGGAATTAACCTTGGGGAAGGCTAAAGTTGATATAAGGTGAATTCTGTTACAACCACTTATTTTGTATCTGTCTTTTTATTGCAAGAAAATTAAATTTGCACTCAAAACTTCAAGAATTGCTACTGTAATCACTAGAAAAAAGTTACTTAAATTAAACTCTTTGAAGACTTTTATAATCAGTAGATATTTTTAGATGGAGGAATACTGTGTCTATTTACAATAGTACTTGATCTATGGTTCAATTAATTAAAGATTAAATTTCTCACAGTCTAATGGGGGAGACAAAAATGTTCAAATAAGGTATAGAAAGATTAGTTGGAGAACACCATGGAAAGCTTTAGTACTAAGGGGAATTAAGAAATTGCAGAAGGCAAGATCTTAGTTAAGACTTGAAGAAAGGCAAGCAAGCCAATACTTAAAACTGCAAGGAAAACATTCCAGCTATGGAGGACAGCTAGAAAAAATGTAATGAATTTTTCAAAGAGTGACAAAGAGGTCCATGTCACTGGATCATGAAGTAGATTGAGGGCATAAGATATGCAAAGACTGGAAAGAGGAGTGGGATGGGTTTGAAGGGTTTTAAAAGTTAAATAAATGACTGTATACATCTGATGGGAAGCCAAAATGCTCACTCGATGCAGGGAGAGGAAAGCAGAAAGAGGAGACAAGATCATATTTATGCTTTAAGAAAAAAAAAAGTATATATGTATGTATGTATGTATATGTGTATATATATATGCACATATATTTATATATATTCACACACATTTAGGCAGCTAATGGCCATTTGATTGGATTACAGAAAGACTTGATACAGGGAGACTAATTAAAAGGTTATTTCAGTGGCCTGAGTTGGAGGTAACAAGAGCCTGAACTAAGGTTGTAAAGGAGCAAAGGGTACTTACAGAATAAATGTTATAAACATAGGGGAAAAAAGTTCAGAATTAGATTGGACATATGTTATGAGATAGAGTTTAAAATGATACTGAGTTATGATTTTCTTTAGCATCTCAAAACCTTCTGAGTCAAAAAGTTTGGATTAAAAAAATATATTTAGATTTAAACTAAAAATGTTTTAAACTAAATATCTGTCATCACAAACCATTTTTTTTAACTTCAATATTACTACTAATAGAACTATCATTGATCTAGTCATTCAGGCTCAATGCCTTGAGTGTCATCTTTAACTCTTTGATCTCACTTATGTAACACAAATAATTACTTACACATTTTTATGTTTCTACCACCACAAAGAAAAATAAATGATTACTTAAATCCAACCATTTCAATTTTCTCAATAAACTTTCAGCCAAAACATCTAAGAATATATCTATATCTATATCTATATCTATCTATCTATCTATCTATCTATATATATATATTACTCTTTTTTGACTTATAAAGCCTTCTACAACATGGCTTTAACTTATGTTTCCATATTTACTATGCATTATTCCCCTTTCTCCTAAAAGAAACAAACTCTATGATAGAAACATCTGCCCTTTTAGACTATACTCTATTTCCTGCCTTTGGACTGTAGATCCTCCATCCTTGATTTCTGGAATGTATTCTGTTCCCACCTCTTAGAATACCTAGTTTCTTTCAAGAATCAGCTGAAATGACACAATCCTTCTATATAATGTCATTCCTAATCTTGCTACCAGCTGCAGTACTACCACCATATCAGTTTGTAGATAATTTGTAATGAATTTTTTTTTATGAAACTATATGCTTAAGATACTGTGTTATCAAGGGGAATATAATCTTGAAAGCAGGATGTACTTCACTTTTGCTTCAGGATCCTCTGGTACTATACACAGTGTTTGATACACACACACTAGGCACTTGATAAATATTTATTGGTTGATTTTTGACTTGTTGATTTGATTGAGACTCAATCACTTTTTCACTCCAGAAAAGATTTAGTTTTTACATGAAGTTGTGACCTGGCAATGTATCTTCACAGTGTCTCTGTGAATATCTTCCTGAATTGGTCAAGTATATGTTTCTCTTCTTCTTTTTTAATATTCTCAGGAGATGATTAAGTTGATCATTGAATTGTCTCTTTGTTTTCAGGTAAGTATATCTAATTTCAAGTTCATTGATCTCTTTAAGCTCACACCTGTAATGAATGAAAACCCAGAAGGACAGAGCTTCTAGATAATTAAGAATCAGTTTATAAATTAGACTAGCCAGGAATCAATAAATTGATGGTTAATGATTTTTCCCTATTCATCCCCAAAGATGCCAAGGGAGACCTTGAAATGCCTTAAATTTCTTCTGAAAGGGAACCTCCCTGACTAGTAAAAATCAATCCTGATTGGTGAACATTTATTGAAAAAGCAGATTAACAATCTTCAATTACTCCTGCTAAGAATGTGTCTAGCTCATGAGACTCAGCATTTTCAAAGTATCTAGGCAAGTGAAGCCACTTCCATCTGAACATCCCTGGCTAGTTTTATTCTTTATGAACTAGGTTATCCTAAACTCTAATGGAAGGGATTAAGGACTGGAGGTTTCTTCCCTAGGTAAAGGCTCATCTAGAGTAGATTCTGTTTATAATGTAAACAGAAATTGGATCTCACAATTGGGGGAGTGGGGGTAGTCCTGACCTAATTTAGGAGCATTTTCCTTAAGAGCTAGAAGCAATCACAGGCAGTCATGCCCTTCAGAGGATAACTCTGACTTTTCAAGCGTTGGACCTTAACAGGAACAGGAAGAAAATTATGGATTACAAAATAGTAATTAGTTATTAATACAATTATATAATATTGATCTCTCACCCTGACATAAGATTTGTCTGAATAGCCTTTCACTATTCCCATGATTCACAGAAACATTAGTAATTAATTAGTTTTGTCAAATTACCTAAAAATAACTTACAAATCAGATAATGAATCTTTATATTTTTATATTTTTATTTATTTTATATTTAGTTTATAAGGCAGATATCTTGTATTTCTCAATGGCTACATAAAAATAAGACTGAGTCATTTATGCCTTTTGGATAGCATAGTGACTGACTATGGCTTAGATGATTTGTCGATAAAAGGCCAATAAAAAAATGAAAATTATGATTTTTCATTTGGATACAAAAAGCACAATATTCTTTCCAGTGAAAGAATAAAAAAAACATATAGAATAGAGAATAGGTACAGTATGGGAATGGATACCAAATGATGTTTTTGCTAGAGAGCAGAATTATTAGGTAGAGAAATTGGGAAGAAGGAAATAAATAGGAATGTGGAAAGATAAGATGAAAAGTAGGCAAAATCTGACAATTGATTGGCAATGAGAGAAGAAAAGAAAAAGAAAAGAAAGAAAAAAGGAGATGGAAATAGGTAAAAACTGGATTACTGAATAAGAATTTCTCCTACCAACAAATAGGTATTGGGCATTAAAATAAGAATATTCTATTCACAAATCTAAATCACCTGAGCAATTAGCCAGAATTCTAAGAAACTCACAGTTAGGAAAACCTGAGTTCAAATGTGGTCTTAGTTACCTAATAACTGTGTGATCCTGAGCAATTCATTTAACCCCTGTTTGCCTCAGTTTTCTCTTCTGTAAAATGGAAATTATAACAGCACCTATCTTTTAAGCTATTTTGAGAAACAAATTAGTCAATAATTATAAAGTGCTAGCAGGATTCTTGGCACACAAAAAGTGCTTTATAAATATTAGTTATCAACATCAAGATCAGTATTATCATCATCATTTTTATTATTATTATACAAGGAAACCCATCCTCTTCCTCAGAGTTCCTAGTTGCCCTCTATCGTAATAACTTTAGTTTTCCATGGTTAATAATAAATGTCAGAGGCAGGATATGGTGTACCTAACTTGAAAATGTTATAAAGTTTATTATAAATAGAAATTAAAATGGATAAAACTTTAAGAGTGTATGTCTGTGTGCATCTCTGTGTGAGTGAGAGACAGAGACAGAGACAGAGACAGAGACAGAGACAGAAGGACAGACACAGAGAGAATTCCTTATCTTAAGCAGTTTGTATTATAATGGGGAGTGCAATATATAAAGAGTAATGGTGACAAGAAGGCAATTTTGATCTGGGGAGTCTTAGAGAAAATGATTTCTTCTATTTGTCAGTCATGCCCATTGACAGGCCCATTCTGAAAATAATGGAACTGTTGAGGTTGGAAGGGGGACCCCAAGAGTTTGGTGTAGTGAGGTGTCTCAAAAGAATTTGCAGTCTTGAACCCATTTCCTAGTCAAAGGGCAAAAGCTGTCAGCTGGCTAGATGCCAGAAATGATTAGCAAGTGACTGAGGGAAAGGTGACAGATTTATACATATTATTTATTTGCTAATTTTCTGATTTACAAGTAGGTTTGAGGGGTGGTCTATTCACTATTCACTATTGTCTCAGGAACTTGGTTATCACTGACCAACAGATTATTTATCTCATAGTAATGTTTGTAGGACTATTCTAAGGCCAGAAGACTTTGAAATCATTGACAGATTGTTCAGAGGGCTTCAGGATCACTAAAATTATCTTCCCTAAAATCTAAAAGAAGAAATATTATTACATTGCTACACCAGAGGATTTTTTTTTTTTTTTTTTTTTTTACAATTATTGACAGGTAGATTGTCAGAACAATAGTACTATAAGGTTAGAATCTCAGGATTACTAATATATCTTCCCTAAAATCTAAGAATAGAAATATTATATTCTTCTGCAATTATTGACAGGATTTTTAGAACAAAAGCACTCTTAGGTCAGAGGGCTTCAAAGTCACTGCTGTCTCCTCTACATCAGCACTATAAATTTGATTACTGCTTTCAGACTTCAAGATAGAAAGTGAGGCAGATAAAGAAAAGTACTCCTGCATCAGTTTATGGGATGAATAAAATGTGAAAAGTAGTCTCCTGACTCACTTTCTGAGACAACTAACAGTTTGCATGAATAATTATATGGATATAATAGTGATTCTCTAGACCCTACTATTTCAGTGGGTGTGTTCTATATCCTGCTCTTTCTCAGGATTTTCTGGTAAGAGAATTGGGAGAAGAATGTTAGAGAATGTCCAGTCTCTGCAATTGATTCTGTGAGAAATGGATGGGCATTTATTTGGTTTCCACAATTATAAAAAATTAATTGGAGAAATGAAATCCAAGTTAGAAAATTGAAACCCACAGGGGCATTTGAGGGTATTCCAGGGTAGACATTATCTCCTCCAAAAGAAGGTAAAAATGTAAGCTCCTTAAGGGCAGGGACTGGGTTTTATAATCAGAGGTGGTGCCTGAGAATTGAAAATAATCTTTTATTCTCTGCTCCTAGCTTTCCATTGTTATTTCCCCTTTTAGAATGAAAGCTTCTTGGAGCTAGGGACTGGATTAAGTGGGAAGCACCCTGCTCAGTTAAGCATTTTATAGCCTCAGACTTTCTTACCTCATTTTTAGAAATTACAATTTATAAACCTCAGCCAATGGGGAGAGGAGATCACACTGGCAAATAAAAAAGGAATGCCCTTTGCCTGGATGTGTCTGTGTGTCAAACAAACTTTGCAGCCTTCCTCATGAGTAAGAAATGAACTTTTTCCTACACTCATATTCCAATTTCTGATAGTTTTAGGTTATTACTGTCCCATACAGCTGGGGGCTTTCTGGGATAAAAGTTCCACTGAATGGGGGATCTTTCATCCCTAACAGACCAGCAGGACAGCTGACTGTTTATCAGTGACCCTCAGTGTGTTGGAGGGACTCTTTTACTCACATGAGACAAAGCCTGAAGAGAGAAAGGAAGAGGGGATTAAGGAGGAAATTGGAGATCCATCTTAAAGAAAAAGTAATGTGGTAGTCACTTGAGTCTGTGCACAGAGAACAAGTAAGGAAGGAGCCCAGGTGACTGGATGAGCAGATACTGTTGAGTTTGGCTAGATTGAGGAGATTGAGAGGTAGAGGATGATGGGAAGTCTCTGGTAAGAGCCCCTGAAGATGATTCCCCATTCCAAGTCTTGGCACCAATATTGCCTCAAAGTTCATCTCCACAAGAGACAAAATGGGTTAAATCTACTCTTTGACCATAGGGTGGAATTAGGAACTTAGATGGGAAAGTCTCAGTTGAAGTTAAATAGTAAGACCCCACCTTCTCACAAATATCTCTCATAATCCTAGAAGAGAGGTGATGTCAGTGAATCTGGAGTTAAGTAAATTTTAGTGATTTGGGGTCACTGAAGTGTGGCAATTTCCATGCTGGAGTGCAGGAAGGGTCTAAGCAAAGGATATTAAAAAACAACAACAACAACAACAACAACAAAAAAAAAAAAAAAAAAAAAAACTGGGAAGTGTGTGGTTCAGAATGGTGAGAGGTCACCATATAATAAAAAGCTGGAGAGATCTCTAGGAACAAAGCAAAAGTTTATTCTATGTTCTTGGGAGAAGCAGGCATCCCTCTGGTAGAGCAAGCAATCAAAAGGAGGAAGCACCTTTTAGGACAAGTTTTACACTTGAAATAGTCCCTAATGCAAACACCCCTCCCACCACTGACTATTATCCTCATTGGCTGAAGGTCTTACATGCTAAACGTGGGAACTACCCAAGAAATTGAACTTGGTCAGTAAGTGCCTGGTTACCCATATTTAACTGAAGTAGGGAGAAAATAAGATCATGGGAGGATAGCAGGCAGGGAACTTAAGTATGCCTTGGAGTCAATGCTCAAGGACCTTTAGATCTACTCCAACTCTGAAATAGATGAAGCTTTACTCGACTTTCACAACTGTCTTGAGAGATCTCACTATCTCATTCAGAAGAAATAATAAAAACAGTAAACTAGGGGTTTTTGAAGAGAAGAGCTTCTTTATGAACTAGACAGAAATAAAAGGAATTTAAAAGCAATTTGTGTTTGTGTGTGTGTGTGTGTGTGTGTATGTGTGTGTGTGTGGTTAGTCTATATTTCTCTCAGTTGAAATACAAAGGAAAATAACTGGCCATCTTAAGATTAAAAAAGGCTTATTTTGTGTCTCTGTTTGCCTGTCAAGCACTAACTTCTCTCTAGATGGGTCCCTAGGTGTCCCAATATCCCAGAGTCCCCAAACTCTTCTCAGGGAACTCTGCAAAATGGTGTGGTCTATCTCCATGTGCTCGGAGAAATCTAGGGAAATCCAGTCTTTTCCCCCTTCCCTACACAGCAGTCCATCAAGGTTTAGGAAAAAATACAGAATTTAGCAGTAAATAAGAGTCATTGCCATTTTGCTCCTAGGTGCCTGTGTTTCCATCTCAGATCTCATGATTCAGTGCCATTTCAAAGATTTCAGATTGTCTAGATGACTGGAGTTTTTAAGGGGAAAGAGTTTTCTCCCAAAAATGTGACCTAAATTTTTATGTGTCTTAGAATGTAAATTGTATACAATAGAATTACTTTCAATTGATGCATTTGGGAATGAGATTTTAGAAATATGTGTGCATTAACATTGAAGTATTAATACTAGAAATTTAAATCTGTATTTGATTTAATTTTAAGTTTAAAAAAAGTATGTATTAAAACAGCTCTTTGGTAACTTGCTTAAAGAGGTCACATTTTTTTTTTTTAATCTTCTAATTAGATGAAATATATTTAAAATGCTATGTTGCTTTCTAAATTGTAAATTGAACAATTTTTTAAAAAATCTTATGGCCTGGCCTATGTTTTAATATTTTGTCAGCTCTGCTGGACATATGATATAAATTTTGTGAAATTTGGTCCAAAGTTATTTAGATATTACCTACATTCTGAATCTTAAGATTTGTCTTTCTTTCTCCCTTTAATAAAGGAATATATTTAATGGGTAGAGTTTATAAAATTTTATAGAAAGTTTAAAAAAGGAAGGAATTAAAAAACACACTGAATGAGATAGGTTGATTGAAAAAGAAATTAATTAGATTAAAAGGTCAATAAGAAGCTTGTATTGGGTCAAGTTTGTGGAGTGGTGACAGCCTCAAGGTAAAAAAGGCCTGCACTCTTAAGATGGGAACTTGGCACTTTCCTGAATTTTGTGAATTTGGAAATGACTCACAAAATCATTGTTGCTAGCAAGGCCATCAACTCTAGGAAATTATCTTATTATGGAATATGAAATTACCCTACAAGAAAGAAAATACAGGTGATAATTTAGCTATCATTAAAAAATAATAATTCTTAAAGATTGGCTGTAATCTGAAATTTAGAATGGAAAACGGTATTGTAGTTTCCATGAGGGTGTAATTCACCCTTCTCTCTTTAGGTGTGGCTGCTCCTTTGCCTGGCCCTTACTCTTCTTTACTGATTATTGAGGAAGGTGAAAAAAATCTCATTCAGCCCTTCTCTGGGTACCTCACCTCTCCCCACTGATGGTTAGATGAAATTTCTTTAACTTTCAGTCTATTATGTGGAAGATAGCACTAGCTTTCCACCAAACTGTCTGCCTACAAAAAGGGGCACTTAAAACTCCCTTTCAGCCTATGTTTACAAGGTGTTATTAACCAAATGTTTTTTTGTTTTTTTTTTTAAAGTGTAGTGGTTGTTTTAAGAGCAAAGTCATTTCTGCATTGGTAAAGATTGCTTAGATGAGATGCTTTATCAAGGTTCTGTTGAGGGGTGAGATACCCTAACAGTGATAGGGTTTCAGGCTGGTGTCACAGGTTTTTGCAAATTTGCAGTCCCAATCTCCAAGCAAGGTTTGGCAAAAATAAGTTTATTTTCACTAAGAAGCTCTTTCTCTCAGTGGGCCCCTTTCTGATTAGGAAGGTAGCAAAGATTGGGATATAAAGTTTTGATTTTATTTAGCTTTCTATGGCCTGGGACTAGGAAACTGTTTGAGGTACTAATTTCTAAATCAGTAAAGGGTGGTGATTGTTTCTCAGGTCAGATTAATATCCAGATCAATTGACAATGGGAGTTTCCCATGGGAGGGTGGGGATCATTTTAGTAATTTTTTCTGAGGCTTGGAGGGGTTGAAATTCAGGTTTTTTCTAACCCAGGCCCACCTTCCCATAAAAATCAGAGGGACACAGAGTCTATTACATTAGTTCTACTGCTTAGCAATGTAAGGAACTTCTTCTTCTTTTTTTTTTTTTTTTTTTTTTTTTTTTTTTTGCTGTTCATTATTGGGGGGAGTAAGACCTCAAGCCTTATATCTAAGGTTTGATTCCTTCACACCAGTATTTTATCATTATTATTACTATTATTATAGCTTTTTATTTATAAGTTACATGCATAGGTAATTTTACAGCATTGACAATTGCCAAACCTTTTGTTCCAATTTTTTCTCTCCTTCCCCCATCTTCTTTCCCCTCCCCTCCTCTCTTCCCTCCCCCCATGGCAGGTTGACCAATACATGTTAAGTATGTTAAGGTATAAATTAAATACAATATAAGCATGCATGTCCTAACAGTTATTTTGCTGTACAAAAAGAATTGGACTTTGAAATAGTGTACCATTAGCCTGTGAAGAAAATCGAAAATGCAGGTGGACAAAAATAGAGGGATTGGGAATTCTATGTAATGATTCATAGTCATCTCCCAGAGTTCTTTCACTAGGTGTAGCTGGTTCAATTCATTACTGCTCTATTAGAACTGATTTGGTTCATCTTGTTGTTGAAGAGGGCCACATCCATCAGAATTGATATAGTATTGTTATTGAAGTATATAATGATCTGGTCCTGCTCATTTCACTCAACATCAGTTCATGTAAGTCTCTCCAGATCTTTCTGAAATCATCCTGTTGGTCATTTCTTATCGAACAATAATATTCCATAATATTCATATACCACAATTTATTCAGCCATTCTCCAATTGATGGGCATCTACTCAGATTCCAGTTTCTGGCCACTATTGGAACAAAAGGATGGCAATTGTCAATGCTGTAAAATTACCCATGCATATGGCTTTACATATGTAGAAGTTTGGGCTAGTCTCCATCTCAATATCCTTAGACAGATAAATGAGATCTGTCAATGATTTTGTGAATACCTCTGTTACTCTGATGAGATTCCCTCTTTTCTCACAATTGCCTTTGAGCTATAATGTAGTCTCTTTTAAAAGATAAAATGTTTAACTTGCTTTTTACAGAATCTTTAGAGAGGATGCAAACACATCTCCCCAGAATAAAGATTCTGCTCTTAGTGCTCATGCTCTCTTTCTTTCTAGTTTTCTTAAATTTATTTTCCTCTAGTCTTTGAGCAATTCACCTTTAAATGTCCAGAACTAGACAGTTGTATTGACCAGCTTCAGTGATCTGACTTAACCCACTGAATTTTCAACCAGTTCAAACCCTTCCAAATGGGACCCTGTAGGATGACCAAGCTCAATACCCATTCTCAGCAGGAAGTAATTTCAGAAGATGAGATGGACCCCCTCCCCCATATTCAAAGGACTTTGGGCCCCACTGGGTTGGGAATGAACTGAACCTGGCTAGTAAATGGATCCCAAGCTATTGAGTATCTGAGTGAATCCCCAGTAAGGAGTTCATTGATCTCATGAAGGGGAGATATTAGATAATATTAATGCTACTCCTCTTCTGCAATAGTATTTAGAACTTAGAATGGGAACATTGGGTTAAGATTTGTTTAGTATCATTGAGAAAGATATCCTACCAATAATTCAGTTTGATACTTGTTTGATTATAGAATTATAGAGACTTGACTAGTTGTAGAAAAGTAGTTACAATAAGCATTTGTGTCCTGATACAGCAAGGATTTTATGGAACTGCCTGTTCAATTTGGAATAATGTTTGGTTAGTAAAAAGGCCAGACATTTAGAAAATGCAGATCAAAAGGATAAGTTGGGAATAGATAGAATAGGTATAAATCTCTTAGGAAGATTTGGAATCAAGTCAAGGACTTAAAGAAAGTGATAGATATCAATTCCTGGATAGAATTGGTAAAGAACTCTGCAAAGAGTCTGAATTGTAATGCCAGAGAAACTGAGGCAAGATAGAGTTTTTAATATTTTATTTGGATTTCTGAGGGGGAGAGATAGTCTGGAGACAGAGCAGAATCCATTCTGCCTCCAGGGCTGAATTGGACTTATACCTCAAAGAATCCAGCATCAAATGTGAGATTCCAATGAGTTATATATGGCTCTAAGATCAGGGGAGGCAAGGACAAGGGGTGGAGTCTGAGCTCCAGTGACATGGGAATTTCCAGGAACAGACCATCAATCTGATTCTGACAGGAGGATTTAGGAGCCAGGATGTCTGAACTAGAAGATCTTTCCCTTATCTGAGATTAAACATTTACAATTTATAAATGTAGAGTATCCAGTCCTAAATTATATCAATTCTAGGGGGAGGAGGGTTGCCACCAGGAGAACTGAGGCAGAACAATAAAATGAAACTGTGGCACAACAGAATAAAAAGCAATTTTTATGTCTGTGTTACCGGTTGCCCCATGCCCAGATAATACCATTATTTTTGGATATTAATAAACAAAAACAAAAACAAAAAAAAAAAACAAAAACCATGATAGTGAATTCAAGTATAGGATCCTTTGGTTTCCCAAAATAACATTCCTGAGTAGAATTACAATGCTTTGTTCTACCTTTCCCTTATGGAATAATCCAGGCAATACTAACCCCTTAACTCTGGAGATCAATCAGTTTGCCTGTCATAGCAGGGTGAAAGATTCCAAAATCTAAGGATTGTCATGGTATGCACCCAAGTCTGAAAGCTCTGGCAATTTCTCAGGGATGAGCATACCCCAACCTTAGGTGGTACTGTGGAGGCAGCATTCTCAAACTTGCTTTGCCTGAGAACTGAGTGAGGACCTGTACACTGATCCCCCTGCTTCTCATGAGAAAGAAATAAAGTTTTTCTTACACTCATACTCAGACTTCTGATTGTTTTAGTAATTGCTACTGTCCCACACAACTCTATTTGTATTACCTTTATTTTAGGGGTCCTTAATATCCCAGTGCCACTTAACAGATTAACTTTTAGTAAGGAGTGGTTATTTTAAAATCATATTAGGAACAAACATAAAAACTCCCACCACAAATAGTGGGGGAAGTGGAAGAAATAATTCCTTCCAAACTCCTTCAGTCCTTGGGGTGAGGAGGAGGATTAGGTTTATAACTTCACTTAGCTTCAACATAACATCAATTCCACCAAATTTCAAATCTTAAAAGTTTGTCTTTGGCCTTTCATTCCTTGCAATGATAGAATTTCAGTATTTCCCTGATGGGTAGTCAGTAGCAGCTGACATGGAATCCTGGTTCCAAATTCAATATGGCTTGCACTCTGAGGTTTGAGACTCATTTCTCTGCACCTAGAAATTGAAGAAAAAAACTAAAAAAAAAAAATTCTGAGCTTATTTTCCAGGGGCAGAGGGTTTAAGGATGAGAAAAAAGTATCCCTTCCTTTATTCAGTTTAGTATGATCCAGTCATGTAATAGGTAAACAAGACCTTCTTGTTCAAGCACTCCTGAATGCTGTTGAAAAGAAAGTGAAGCTGTCTTGGTCAATAGATTTAAAAACCCAGATAATTCTGTTTATGCAACCAATGGAAAAGAAACTTTTCCTACCCATGTAGTAGGTAAATGCAGAATGTATTTTCTTAGATATCACAGATCTGTGGTATTGTAGCCTTCATTAGAATGTATCATTTATAACTGTAGAGATGGTTTTTGCTTTTCTTTAAATCTACACATCTTGGCACAATGACTAGAAAAGGCTAAAGACTTGTTAAATACTTGCTGATTGTTCCATCTAGGACCTGATAGAGTGGTCTAGCCATTCTTATACTCACTTAATACACCTAAATGCTATGGTTGGAGTTAAAAGAGGAGAAGGACTAACTTTCCCATGAATTTTTTAGGTCTGGAAAGCAAATTTTGTCCACACATGGAGAATCTAGACAATAGCAGCAAAGGCATATGATATGACAAGATGGTTTGAATAGGTGACTCTATAAATTCTGAAGCTTAGTCTGGTCACAGTAGGGCAGAAGTTCTTAACTTATTTGTGTCATGGACCTCTTTGATAATGTGATGAAGCATATTAACTCCTAGTCAGAGTAAAAAGTTTTAAATGCATAGGTCTACAAACAAAATCAGTTTTATGGAAATTCAATTTATGTGTGTATACATATGTATACATATATATGTATGGGTATATAAATATATATGTAAGCATATATATATATATATATATATATATATATATATATATACAAATATGCATGTTTGTTATAGTTTTTTTAAAAACAACATTAGATAAAAGAGTTATAAAGAAACATGTGACAAATAAATTCATAAGAGGAAATATACAAAATACAAGAAAGATTGGCAGAAAGTGAATTGTTATTTAAATGAGTATCTGTGGAAAAAGAAACATAAGTGAGCTTGTGGTAATAGAATTTTTCTAACTACCCAGGCAGAAGGATGAAAAGAAAATCGAGTTCCAAATGAAACTCATAAACTTGTCACAGACATACTTCATCTATCATGACCAGATATTTTCTGAAATTCTCAGTCTCTATTTTTCTATCCTTTTTGTCTTCCTCTATCTGTCTGTCTCTTATCTGTCTCCAATTCTCTCTATTGTTCTCTTTCTTTTTCTTGCCACCCTGAGTTTGAGTGGTTGATGAATTCTTTATTGTTTTTAGCACTTACTGACTGTCCAGTCCCCAAGCTTCACACCACAATATTCAATTCCACCATGAGTAGATGAAGATTCCAGTCCTACCAAAGTGCATTTCTCTTGGTTAATTTTTGAATATATGGTGACCCTCCCTAACATTTATTTGCTAAAATCATTTAGGGAAAATCATCTAAAATATCTTGCTTTATCCAGATCAGATCTATACCACCTAGATTAAAAAAAAAAAAAAGAAAAAACAAATAGAAAAATGTGTATTTTGTAGTATTTTGGGGTTATCTCAATGACTAATTGAATATATTTAATAAACAATCAAGTCATTTTTTACTATATTTTAAAGATACTCAAAATATGTTTTATTAAAAAGTACTTAATTCAGTAATAAAATAATTTGTGTTTTTTCTTTAAGATGCAAAACAATCATATTCATACTTAGATTGTTCTGAAAGCTATTTTGTTTTGTAGTACCAGGACCTCTTCAAATTCAATAAAAGATTGTTGAGAATACTAGTCACACCACAGCTTGCATTCAAGATGTTCCTGATTATCTTGAATCCATAGAAATGCAGTCTCTTTGAAGAGTATATATTATAACCTGAGGAGTAAAATAAATGTTAAAAATCTCTATATCCCTATAGAGTCGATTCAGTAAGTTTAACACTGTGAGAGAAATAAAAGTGGAGAAAAGATGGAAGAAAGGAATAAAGGGGAGAGGTAAATACATTTTTATGATCAAATTTTATCAATAAGATGTACAAATAAATTCTCTTAGATAGATAATAGTACTTGCAGAAATCCTACTTTGCTATATATGTTTTCTCAAAATGTCACATCAAAATTTTAAGAGGTAGGAGCTTGTCCTTTGATGATGTCATTTCCCCACAGTATTCGAATTCAGCATACTGAAAGTAAATAACTAACTTTTATAAGTTGGAAAACATTTTACACACAATCTATATTTTAATCTTCATAAAAATGTGTAAGCATGTATTGTAGACATTATTATTGCCATTTTTTTAGATGAGGAAACTGAAATTCAGGGAGACTAAATGATTTATGAAAGGTCACATAGCTATTGAGATATTAGAAGTTAGAGGCAAAGCGATATCCTCTTCATTTCCAAGTCCCATATATTATTTCCATTGCCTTTTTAAATGACAGTTCTCAAATTAAATGAATTGGAATTACAAGGATAATACTATTAGTATTCTGGGATTTCTATTATGCAGATGATCCCAAGTTGTTGGTGGTGGTGTTGTTGTTGATTTTGAATGGATGCTAATATAATGTTAAGAAAAACAACAAAAAAATAAAAACAAACCAAAAACAACGAGAACAAAAAATCTAAAACACTTGTCTATTATCCCCATTCCAACAAAAGGGTTGTACTTAAACACCCAATATTGTTTTCCATTGCATGCATTACAATTAAAAATAGAAATTCTCCTACTTTATATATGAACTCATTTGATATAATTGCTAAAACTACACTCAGTGTTTGATGTATTAAAATATATCAACAACAATAGCTAGTAGCTTTACTGAAGAAGTAAATAATTTTGTTTGGGAATGAAAGCTCTCTATTCCCTAAAGAAACAACTTTCCTAAGTCCTTTAGGTTATCACAGCCTATATTTTATGGGCCACTTCCCTGTCTTTCTTAGAACTCCAACTAGGCTAGTAGAAGCCTGGGGCACCCTTTGAAGTCAATGAAAGTTCAATGCTCATGCTCAGCTGCAAAAAAAGGCAGTATAAGAAGTAAAGCTAGCCTGAAGAATGTATACTTTTCTGTTCAATGGTGAAATCACAAAAAGTGACAGGAGTCTTGCACTGTGACCCTACATAATCAGATTCAAAAGCTCATGCCAATTTTAATTGTTGTGTTGTAAGGTAGTTCAAATGAAGGCCATCACAAATAAATAAAAAATAGTAAATTTGATGGTGAGGAATTTTCATTCCCAGCCAAGCAAAAGGTACTCAATCACTTTCTACTACTTCTAAAGGTACTCAATCACTTTCTACTACTTCTGCATATAGCTGCACATCTGGTGGAATAACAACATACCAGAATTATTTGATTTACCAGACAGAATATTGAATGTTACTGAACCAGTGATCAAGATAATAATAATGCTTAAGACTTGAATGCAAATGTGAACTTCAGACAAGTAGCAATAAGTGACCTCTGTTTGCCATATTTTCCTCATCTTTAAATAAGAGTAACAATTTATAGGGATAATAGCAGATTAAATTATATTAAACAATATTATTACTATAAATACTTAACATCTGTGAGGAGTATGAAAAGTTAGCTTTCTAGAGAAGTAGTCAAAACAGGATAAAGGGAGGGTTGAAGTACCTTCTTAAAATATTTCCAACCAATCATCCTGTGATTCAAGGACCTGATTAAATTCCAAAATCTGATAAAGGGGCCTGGTCTACACTGGTCCAAATCAGCTAGGGTCGATGACAGAGTGCTAAGGAGCATTGTAACTCAGATTGTAAATCTGACCAATAACTCTGATTATAAATCCAACCAATTATAACTTGGATTGTGAATTTGATCAATTATAACTAACTGTGATTGTAAACCTGATCAATGGGGGTGGAGCCAAGATGGCAGAGAGCAGAACATGACTCTCCATAGATTCCTCTGAGCTTCTCTCAAACCAATTAAGTCTCTAAACTGGTTTTGAAGTAAAAAAAAAAATCCACAAATATTTGGAGCACAACACATTTCTAGAAGAGACCTTGGAAGAACTTCAGAACAGGGGGACAATCTGCTGAACCCAGACAATAGCACAGGGAGACAGGGTAAGGAGCTGGGATGCGGAGCCAGAACTTTGTAGCTTCCATGCACCTGGGAATCTTCTGTGAGCCTCTTAGGCCACTCTGCCTGGGTTGCAAGCAGGTGGTTTGATAGATTTGCCTTTTGTAAAAGACACTTCGTAAAACACTGTGCCCCAGAAGAGCACAGGACCTAGCTGCCATTACCCACCACTGGAAATTAATCAGCAGAACTGCCCCAGAGCAAATTAAAGCAGTTGTTTTTGTTTTGCATTGAACAGACCTCATCTTAAAAAAAAATGACTAAAAACAAACAAACAAAAATAACTCTCACCATAGACAGCTTTTATGGAGGAAGAGAACAGACCTCAAAACCTGAGGCTCCTAAAGGCAAAGCAACTTCAGAAGAAGTCCCAGAGAGACATGAGCTGGTCCCCATTTTACAAGGCTTTCTGCAAAGATTGCACAAAGGATCTCAAAAGAGAGTTAGAAGAAAAATGGGGAAATGAAATGAGATTATTACAACAAAGAATGGAAAAAAATGGAAAAAGAATGCAATGAACAACAAAAAAATTAATTGACCAATTGCAAAAGGAACTAAAAAAGGTAACTGAAGAAAATAATACACTAAAAATTAGACTTGAACAAATGGAAGAGAATGATTTAAGAAGACTTCAAGAATCAATCAAACAAAACTAAAAAAAATGAAAAGAAATAGAAGAAAATATGAAATATCTCCTAGGAAAACAATTGACCTGGAAAATAGATCTAGGAGAGACAATCTAAGGATTTTGGGCTTCTTGAAACCCATGATGAAAAAAAGTACCTAGACATTATCTTACAGGAAATCATAAAAGAAAACCGCCCTGCTATTTTAAAATCAGAAAGTAAAATAGCTATTGAAAGAATCCACCAATCACTTCCTGAAAGAGACCCCAAAATTTAATCCCCAAGCAATATCATGGCTAAATTTCAGAACTATCATACCAAGGAAAATATATTGCAAGCAACTAGAAAGAAACAATTTAAATACCCAGGAGCCACAATTAGGATTACCCAAGACCTAGCAGCTTCCACCTTAAAGGACTGAAGGGCCTGGAATCTGATATTCCAAAAGGCAAAGGAACTGGGATTACAGCCAAGAATAAATTATCCAGCTAAAAGGAGCATTATCTTTCAGGCAAGAAGATGGACATTCAATGATATAGGTGAATTTCACCTATTTCTAATAAAAAGACCAGAACTGAACAAAAAATGTGATCTCCAAACACAGAATTCAAGAGAAGCATAACAAGGTAAAAAGGAAAGAACTCTTGAGAACTATATTTCTGTTATGGGTATACTTAGAGAGTGCAGGTATAATTTGATTTTATTATGATAATATGAAAAAAAAAACCTAGAGGTGGATAGGGGATTATACTGGAAGAAGAAGGAAAAGGAGGTAAAATAAGGGAAATTACATTTCACAAAGAGGCAAAGAAAACCTGTTATAATTGAGGGGAAGAAAGGAGGGGGATGAGCATTATGTGAATCTTACTCTCATCAGATTTGGCTCTGAGAGAATATCAGACATATTTGGTATCACAAAGAAACTTATCTTACCTTATAGGGAAGTAGGATGGAAAGGGGGAAAAGAAAGGGGAAAACTAATAGAAAGGAAAGCAGAAGAATTAGGGGAAAGATATAAAAGGGGGGGCTCTAAAGGGTGCAGACTATTAAGAAAAAAGCATAACCCAGGGTAAAAAATATGTTAGGAAATACAGAATTAGTTATTTTAACTGTGAATGTGAATGGGATGAATTCCCCCATAAAATAGAAGCAGATAGCAGACTGGATTAAAAGCCAGAATCTTACAATATGTTGTTTGCATGAAACACATTCAAAGCATAGTGATACATACAGAGTGAAGGTCAAGGAATGGAGCATAATATATGATGCTTCAGGTGAAGAAATAAAAAGCAGGGTTAGCAATCCTGATTTCAGATCAAGTAAAACCAAAGATAGATCTAATTAAAAGAGATAAGGAAGGAAAGTATATCTTATTAAAGGGTACCTTAGATAATGAAGCAATATCATACTAAATATATATGCACCAAGTGGTATAGCACGGGAATTCCTAGAGAAGAAGTTAAGAGAGATGTAAAAAGAAATAGACAGCAAAACTGTACTAGTGAAGAATCTCAATCTTGCTGTCTCAGAACTAGATAAATCGAACTGCAAAATAAATGAAAAAGAAATTAAGGAGGTAAACAAAATGTAAAAAGAAAAAGTCAGGTATGATAGATCTCTGGAGAAAATTAAATGAAGAAAGAAAGGAGTTTACTTTTTTCTCAGTGGTTCATGAAATTTATACAAAAATTGAACATGTGTTAGGGCACAAAAATCTCAAAATCAAATGCAGAAAGTCAGAAACAGTAAAGTCATTTTTTTTTCAGGTCATGATGCAATAAAAATCACATGCAATATAAGGCCAGGAAAAAAAAAATAGACCAAAAAGTAATTGGAAACTAAATAATCTCAGCCTAAAGAATGAATGGATGAAACAGCAAATCATAGACCCAATTAATAATTTCATCCAAGAGAATGACAATAATGAGACAACATGCCAAAATTTGCAGAATGCAGCTGAAGCAGTAACAATGGGAAATTTTATATCTCTAGATGCTCACTTGCATAAAATAGAGAAAGAGAAAATCAATGAATCAGGCTTGCAATTAAAACAGTTAGAAAAAGAAGAAATTAAAACTTCCAATCATATATGAAACTTGAAATTCTAAAAATAAAAGGAGAAATCAATAAAATTAAAAGTAAAAAAAAAACCTCTTAAATTAATGAATAAAACTAAGAGTTAGTTTTATGAAAAAAACCAATAAAATAAATAAACCTTTAGTTAATTTGATTTTAAAAAAAGAGAAAAATCAAATTGTTGTCTCAAAAATGAAAAGGGAGAACTTTCCATCAATGAAGTGGAAATTAGAGCAATAATTAGGAATTACTTGGCCCAATTTTATGCCAATAAATTTGATAAGCTAAGTGAAATGGAGGAATACTTATAAAAATATATATTGCCCAGATTAACAGAAGAGGAAATGAAATACTTAAATAGTCCCGTCTTAGAAAAAGAAATAGAACAAGTTATTAATCAACTCCCTAAGAAAAAATCCCCAGGACCAGATGGATTTACATGTAAATTCTACCAAACATTTAAAGAACAATTAACTCCAATACTATATAAACTATTTCAAAAAATAGGGAATGAAGGACTCCTATCAAATTCCTATATGACACAGACATGGTGCTGATATTTAAACCAAATAGAACAAAAATAGAGAAAGAATATTATAGACCAATCTTCCTAATGAATATTGATGCAAAAATCTTAAATAAAATATTAATAAAGATATTACAGAAAATCATCCCCAGGATAATACACCATGACCAAGTAGGATTTATATCAGGAATGCAGGGCTGGTTCAATATTAGTAAATCCAACCAATCTAAATATTGAAGGAACTGAACTGACAATATAAAGATTGCTCAAACTTCTATATTTGATGTGTGAGCACACCTACTTTTCATGAGAATTACTGAATAAAAGGATTCTTCTCTCCCTCTAAAACAACCTTGGTTGTAACACTGCACCTGAACTGACTTTCAAATGTGGAAGCAATTGGCAATGGCAGCTTTTCCTGGGTTTATCCCTCAATCCTGATAGATAGCAAAGAGGCCTTTTAAATAACAGTTCCAAAGGTGGTAGGCAGGATCAAATAAGATAACAATTGTAAAACACTTTGTAGGGTGCCTGACATATATAAGGTACTATGTAAATGTTAACTTTTATTTGTTTATTTGCATAGAACTTTTGGGTTACAAAGTAACTTTACATGTAGTATTTGATTTGTTTCTCTGAAAAACCTCAAAACTGAATTTAGAAACAACAAACCTAGATTTAAATCTTGGCTTTGAGACTGCTATCATTGTTGTTCAGTTACTAGCATAGATCATAGCACTCTTACTGTCCATGAGGTTTTCTTGGCAAAGGCACTAGAGTAGTTTGTCATTTCCTTCTTCAGTGGGTTAAGGAAAATAATGACTAAGTGACTTGACTAGTGTTATTCAACTAAAAAGTGTCTGAGGCCAGATTTGAACTCAATTTTTCTTGATTCTGGACCCAGAACTCTAGCCACTTAATGTTTCAGCCTTCAAGGCAAAGAGAGGTTAAGTGATTTGCCCATAAGTGGCTAACTACACGACTAATGATTTATCCACTGAGACTTTGGTGCTACTATGAGAAGCTGCAATTTACACAGCCTTTAATTTTTTTTAAACCAATTTGCTTATTTAAATTCCATTTGGCTAAAAAAAAATTCCTGAGAGGAAGAGAACAAGGAAGAAAAGGAAAAGAAAGAAAAGGAGAAGACCAAGAAGGAAGAATAAAAGATGATCATGATCATGATCATGAATTTATATTTCTTGCTTTGAAAATAAGGAAACTGAAGTTCAGAAACTAATTGTTGTCAAGGTTCACACAACTAATGACAAAAGCAGAATATGAACTCATATTGTCTTAACTCCATGTTCAATATTCTATCCAATACTTATCAATTTTACATTAGCTTGTTTAACTTCTCCAGCCATTAGTTTACAAATCTGTAAAATGAGATACTTGATTGCATGGCTTCTGAGGGATTTTCCAATTTTAAAGCTGAATAGCCTATGATCTCACAGAGTTGGAAAGGTAATTATAATGATCTTAATTTTTTTCTAATCAGTTCATAAAACTGCAATATAGAAAAATTAAATGACTTGTCAAAAGACATAAAGAAAGTAAGTGATAGGTCTAAGATTAAACCATAGTTATATGCACCAAGGCAGCTAAATAGTACATTGGGTAGAGTACCAGCCCTGGAATCAAAAAGATTCAACTTCCTAAATTCAAATCTGGCCTCAGACGTTTATTATGTGTACAATCTTTGGCAAGTCACTTAATACTCTTTGCCTCAGATTCCTCATGCATAAAATAATCTGGAGAAGGAAAGGTAACCATTCTAATATCTTTGACAAAAAAAGCTCAAAAGGGGTCAGGAAAAGTTAGACACAACTGAAAAACTGTTGAACAAGAAATACTGGTTCATTCAGATTGTTTTTCAGCATGCTTTCTTAGAGGAAGATGAAGAGAAATGCATATAGATCTCAGTTCTCCTTCCCCAATACCATTTTATGATTCATTTTTCTTGTACACAAAAGACTGTCTTTATTTTTGGAACTCATGGGCTCCTATTTATTGGAATTCAAATTATTTTCAGCTCTTGCCCACTACAAACATAATTCAACACTCCCTAAGCATAAAAAAACTTCATAGTATACTACTATATGACATAGAAATAATATTGACTTGTTAATCAGGCTTCTGAATGGAAATACATGGTAGATATTTCAATATATCATCTCTAAACTTTAATTATAGCAGATATTCTGATAAGAATGACATCAATAACATAAGAAAATATGCTTTGTAGAAACTGAAAACTGTGTTTCCAAAATATGGCTTTTTAGCAAATTTTGCTCTTTTAGAAGATTCTAATTAAAGTTCCCATTCAAATCTGTTTATTCAAAAAGGAAAACAAATTGCTTGAGCTTATAACCCAATTTCATTAAAAGGGCAAGTTTCTGGGGAAATATGTGATATCAGTGGTGATGACTGTAGGATACTGAATTCGTTGAACATAATAGGGTAACTAGATATATCATTCCAAGGAAAGGTGTTGCTATAGACAAAAATCTGGAAACATTAAAAATTCTTCTTCACCTTCTAGACATCAACTACTATATTGAAGCCAATAGGCTTCTGGGTTATATCCCAGATGAATATAAACAAATTAAAGGAATTTCAAGACACTGCTTACTGCTCACTAAGGCTCTTGCATTCAGTATTGGTCACATGAGAAAAGATATAATTGCTCCTGCTGGGATACAAAATGAATCCTACCAATATGTTCCTACATCTCAGAGATGTGAATTATGAAGAAAAATGAAGGAAATTTAGCTCATTCTCAGAGGAAATAGACTGGTGGCAACTTAATTGAAGTTTTTAAAGTCAGTAGGGTATCAACAAAATGGTTTCAAGTGAATTCTTTGTATCTGTAAAAGAATGACAAATAATATGTCGTTTACCCAAGGATTAAAAAAAAAAAGCTATGATATTAGCATCTGTCACAATTTTGAATCAAACTTCATTGGGCTAAAACTGTTCCTTATGACTATGTGAATATTTAGATCTGTACCATGTCTAGAAACATTATGGCATAATGGATAAATTACTGGGATTGGAATCAAGGAGAAATGTCTTCAAATCCAGACTGTCACACTTACTAGTTTTGTGACTATGTACAAGTTATTAACTCTCTGTCTCAGCAACTCTCTAGCCCAGTTTATTGAGCAGAAGTTGTGTTTACACCAAATATCCTCTTAACTGATCCCTTGTATTTTTCCTGACAGTCATCTGCCTACTTTCCAAATACTTTGAGTTGATTTCATAGAGTGAACATATGTCAAAGAATAATTAAGAAAATGAAGAAGAAAATCTTTTAAAGGAAGTCAAGATATAAACTACCTGGTGCCCATGAAAGTGGAGAAACCTAAGTTTGGCCATGATATTTTATTTTTAAAAAGCATCTATTATGACATTTACCTTCATGATTTTGCAAGTTTATAACCTTCTGATGTTATACTTATGAGAGAAGTGATCGTTTTGCTCTCTTATTAATAACCATTTATTATTAATTGTGATCCAGGATTTTTTTTTTAACTTTCCTGATTAGGGATCAGCTCTTGTAGATCAATCTTATAGATCAATCTGTCTCTAACAGACAGGGCTGATGAGGAGATTGGTCTGTCTGAAAATTCTCTTCCCTCTTAGGGGGGGACCCCATCAAACTTGGAGAGCTTATTTCTGAGTAGGTTAAAAGAGAATTAATCTAGTTGAATTTACTCTTAAAGTCCTTATTCATCCCTTGATATCCCTCATTATTCAATTTGAATGGTCTAGGCAAAGATGGCTAATTTTGTCCAGATATCTGGAGGTTGCTGAGTCTCACTATCAACAAGCAGGAAGAACAGAGACTTTCAGCCTAACTCCTCATTTAAAAATTTATTACCTCATTGACTATTCCCTATCATGGGAACATGGTTGATATCCATCTGTTGAGGGTATCCACTTTTCCAAAGATATTTAAGCATTTGGATGACCTCCATAATTTATCTTTGGTCACTGTGAGAGACCACTATCAATTTATTATTAGCTACTCTAATTAAATTTTTTAAAAAATAAATTTCATAGAAACTATGTCTTTTGGAGTTTTTCTTGGTCAGAACTAATATATGTTCATTCTGGAAGATATTTCTCTCACAGATAAGCCTCTGTAACTTGACACTCAATGCTTTAGTCTTTTCATCTGTAAAATGATGTGACAGTTACATTGCATAATTTAAAAAATGTTGGACCTAAAGGAAGACTGTTCAATTGTAGCCTCATATAGATCCAGCTGGGTGACTATTAGCAAATCATTTACCTTCTCTGTCTCATTTTCCTCATCTGCAAAATAAGGATAGTAAAAGTACCTATCTCCCAGTGTTATTGTCATGATAAAATGAGACAATTTTTGTAAAGTACTTTGGAAGCACTTAAATGTTATCTAATTGTTAGTTATCATTATTATTAGGTAACATTAAAAAGTTCCATTTTACTCAAAAGTCTTATCTAGCATTCTTTCTCTTTTGGTTCAATTAAATGATAGCTAAGGGAAAAAATAAAGCAAAAAGGAGAATATTTGGGAATTGCATACTATTTATTTCTGACAAAATTGAAGAAATGTGTTTATTTGAAGAGAAAACTAAATTTAAGGAAGAATGTAAGGCATATATATGTATATATTTATGAGTCTGTGTGTGTGTGTGTGTGTGTGTGTGTGTGTGTGTAAAGGATATTAGATAGAAATTAGATAACTTGTTGTTTAGTCATTCAATTATATCTAACTCTTCATGAACCCATGGACTATAGTACACCAAACTCTTCTATTCTCTACTAAATCTGTTGAAGCTCATATTTTTTGCTTACATAATATTATCTATCTCATCCTCTGATATTCCCTTTATCTCTTCCCTTGAATTTTTCCCAGCATCAAAGTCTTCCCCAATGAGTTCTCATAGTTTGGCAAAAACAAGAAATGCTATTAAAATGCATGATCACTACAGAAACTAAATGGAAAACCTTAAATCTTATTTCAATGAAGCATTTTATTTTCTGTAGAGACCCAAAACTCATTTGAGTTCTTGGGTTTTGGATTATTATAAGGATTATTAACATTTACAAAGTATTTGAATGTTTTCATTTTTTTCTCTCTTTCACAAAATCTCTGAAGGATTAATATTGAAAATAGTTTGATTCTTGTTTTATAGATCAAAAAAACTTAAGGAAAGTTAAGGGACATGCCCAACGTTACATAGTTATATGAGGATCCGAGTTAGAATTCAAGTCTGCCTTTTAAGTCTAAGATTTTGTCCCTCCTACAATCAGAGCCTCTACAAAAGTGGAAAGTTAAATACTGGTTATATTGTGTCTTTCACAAAGCATACTGTTTTCACTGAGGTTTTATCATACTGAATGTTCTGTTCCATGTGGTCTATCTTGGTTTCAGTGGTTACACCATAGGAGGAGAACCACTTTGCTTCTATATCAGGGGCAATCTCAAGGGCAATGAGGGAAGGGAGTATACTTGCTTAAGATAATAAAATAATTATTTCAAATATAAAAAGACTCATGATTCAAGAATAACTACAAATTTAATAAAAATTCTTAAGGGCAAGCAAAGGAAGTTTATTTATAGTGAAAAGTATAGATATATATATATATATATATATAAATCTAGATTGATAAATACATCCTCCAAAAGACTGTGTATTGTTTTTTAAAGGTACTAAGAAAAATCCTATAAATAATTAAAAAATGAATTTGGAGAAGGTAGGAGTTTAGCTGGGAAGAAATGAAAAGGAAAAAAAAAATGATAGTTTTGTCCTGAACTCTAGTGATCATCTGGTTTTTATGCCAAAGAGAAGATAATGACATCTTCTGTCTACAATGCTTTCTGATTCCCATCTGAAAAAAAGCAATAATTGTGTCTAAAACAACTAGTTGCAGTATCAAAAAAAAAAAAAAACCCTCAACATTATATTACCAAATCCCATGCTGAAAATGCCAACAATGACTTGATAGATACTCTCTTTACTGTTATAGGGAAGTGTGATTAATATTAAATTATGTTTAATAGGAAGATGCCACAATTGCTCTAAATCACTAAACAATATGGGAAATGCAAATTAAAATCTCTCTGAGGTTTTACCTCACATCCAGAAAATTAGCCAAGAATACAGAAAATGAAAATGGCCACTGTTGCAGAAAGATTGGCACATTAATACACTGTGGGAAAAACTGCATATTGATGCAAATATTCTAAGAAGCAATTTGGAAATAGAAACTAAAATGTCTGGAACTGTTGAGGTTATAGGATGCAGTCACATTCTTTCTCTCTCTATATATATGTGGTTTGGGGAGTTTGGACCCCGAAAATATACTGGGGTTATACTGGGGCCACTGGCATGGGTTATCTCTTTCTTGATTCTTGCAGTATTTTCTTCTTGATCTGGGAGTTCCAGAATTTGGCTATAATATGTCTGGGAGTTTTCATTTTGGGATCTCTTTCAGGAGGTGATCAATGGATTCTTTGAATTTCTGTTTTACTTTCTAGTCTTTGATAATTCTTTGAAAGTTGATGTCCAACTTCAACAACAATACTATATGAGGATCAATCCTTATGGAAGTGGCTATCTTCAACAATGAGAACATCCAAATCAGTTCCAATTGATCTGTAATGAATAGAACCAGCTACACCCAGCAAAAGAACACTGGGAAATGAGTGTGGACCACAACATAGTATTTACACTCATTCTGTTATTGTTTGCTTGCATTTTTATTTTTATTCCCAGGTTATTTTTACCTTCTTTCTAAATCTGATTTTTCTTATGCAACAAGATAACTATAGATATGTATACATTTATTGTATTTAACATATACTTTAACATATTTAATATGTATGGGACTACCTGTCATCTAGGCAAGAAGGTAGGGAAGGAAGGGAAAAGTTGGAACAGAAGTTTTTGCAAGGGTCAATGTTGAAAAATTACCCATGCATATGTTTTGTTAATAAAAAGCTATAATAATAATTTAAAAAAGAAAAGAAAATTGATGTCCAGGCTCTTTCAGGTACACCAATATTTTAAAAATTATACTGGTTCTATTTTCTAAGTCAATTTTTTTTCAATGAGATATTTCAAATTTTTTCTATTTTTTTTTCATTTTTTGGATCTTGATTGTATCTTGATTTCTTATAAAGTCATTAGTTTCTATTTGCTCAATTCTAATTTTTAAGGAATTATTTTCCTCAGTGAGGTTTTGTACATTCTTTCCCAATTGGTCAATTTTGCTTTTTTAAAGTATTCTTCTTATTAGCTTTTTGTATTTCTTTTTGCACCACTTGCAATTCTTTTCCTAATTTGTCCCTTATCTCTCTTATTTGATTTTCAAAATCTCCTTTGAGTTCTTCCATGACTTGAGCCAAATTCTTATTTTTCTTGGAAGCTTTAGATGTAGGAGCTTTGACTTTGTGATGATCTTCTGAATGTGTGTTTTGATATTCCTTGTCACCATGATAACTTTCAATGGTCAGAAACTTTTTTTTGTTTTCTGTTCAATTTCTTAGCTTATTACTCTGCTTTTGACTCTTTGTTAAAGTAGGGCTCTGTTTCTAGGGTAGGAGGGTGCACTGTCCCAAGCTTCAAGGGTTTGTGCAGCTGTTTTCAGAGATCCTACAAGGAATTTGACCACACGCTCTCTTTTCTGCCTTGGAGATATTAATAGTGCCCCTGCCCCACTATAGCTGTAAGATCTAATGTGCTAAAGAGTCCTGCTTAGCTGGCACTAGAGTCAGGACTGCACTGGCATGGGTTCTACAGGATCACACACTGGACTCCCATTCTGGTGTCACAGACTCTTTCCTCTGGTCTTTCAATTTCCCCCTGGTGTCTTCAGGTTGAGAGGTCCAGAAACCTCCAGCACTGCTGCTTATTCAGAGGTTCTACCTTGCTGACATCGGGGCCCAGGTTGGGTCTGGGATTGGGGAGGTATAGGGCAGTGCTAATGGAACTTGCACTGGGATTTTATATTGGGTTCCCACTTTGATTCCACAGACATTTTCTGCTGACTTTCCATTTGGTGTCTCTTTGGTGTCTCTAGGCTGAGAGGTCTGGAAGCCACTAATCCTGCCACTGCTTCAGGAATCTTCCTGGGGCCAGATTTAGACACAGGGTAAGAGCTGAGACTAGGGCTGGGGCTGTTCTGGCATGACCTGCATCCAGACTGCTTGCTGGACACTCATCCTTGTGTCACAAATCTTTTCTGCTGACCTTGTAAGTTGCTCTATGTTCTATTCCATCTTTTTGGATGTTCTGATGCTCTATAATTTGTTTAGTCATTATTTAAAAGAATTTGGAGCAGTTTGGAAGAGATGCTGGGTGAATTCTTGCCTTTATTCTGCCATCTTGGCTCTGTTTCCCAGCAATGATCTGTCATGGGTTATCTAAAAAAGAATTTGTAGTCTTAGATTTCCTTCAAATGAAGGTCCAAAGATTTTATTACACTGCTAATATCAGGCTAAATCCATAAGGATTTTTAGTAAGGAAAAGGGTTTTTGTAATTAACAAAATGGAAGACAACTTCCCTAGCATTAACCAAGAGCAAGATACCTTTAAGAGGAAGACACCATAAGGTGAGGTTATACCATTACCTGGTAGGTTAACTCTGAAAGGCATTTAGCATCCTAAAAGAATTAATCATAACAAAGAGAAAGATGCTATAAAATGGGATTGTGGCAGGCTAAGCCAAAAAGAAGTTAGTTATAACAAGGAATATACCATAGTAGGCTAAATTCTTAGAAAAGGTTTTTTTTATGTTTTTGTTTGTTTGTTTGTTTTCTAATAAATTTATCAATCTTTAATATACACTGATTTATGAATCATGTTGGGAGAGAAAAATCAGAACAAAGGGAAAAACCATGGGAAAGATTAAAAAAAGGGGGAAAAAGTACATATAGTATGTGTTGATTTATATTCAGTTTCCTTAGTTCTTTTTCTGAATGCAGATGGCATTTTCTCTCCAAAGTCTATTGGTATTGTTTTGGATCACTAAACCACGGAAAAGAACCAAGTGTTTCATAGCTGATCATCATACATTCTTGCTGTTATTGTGTACAATGTATTCCTGGTTCTGCTTGTTTGCTCAGCATAAATTCATGTAAATCTTTCCAGGTCTTTCTAAAATTAGCTTGTTCTTAATTTTTTATCATAGAGAAATTAACTATTGTGATACTTAGCAAGCAGACTAATCCCAAAAATGGTTTAGCAAGAATGAGTAGTTATATATATATATATATATATATATATATATATATATATATATATATGATAAAAAACCTTGGGGATTTGACATCATAATTTGTCTTTGTGATCAAATCCACTAACATTGGGTTTACCAGTGAATAAGAAATGCCTTCTTATTAGTAAGTTCGTTTCAAATCATTTCAAGAACATGACTCTCCATGGTAACTTAGCTTTTCTTTAACCCTATGAGCCCAGGAATATGCCACATGTGTTTAGCTTCACCTCTACAATCCCAGGAACTAGCCACTCCTTGGGACACAATAGATGCCAGTGAGGGTTGGCCCCTTCCATGACATCTACATTTATCAAGTCATATCTTGGAAGCCCACCTGGCATTTCCTTCTCCTATACTTAACTTTCTATAGGTAAGCAAGTTAGCTCTGTGTTTTAAAGTCCTATAAATTCAGTCCTGTTTTAATCCTCATTGGGCTTCACCCATGGGGAGACTATTCCGCCTGGGCTAACATGTTTCCCTATTGAGCTGCAAGGGGGCCCCCAGCTGTGCTCCCAGATCGGTGATGTATGTTACCTCCCTCTCTTCTATTTTAATCATATCTTTCCTTATTCTTTGTCTTTTATGTATTATTTACTGTATTGGTTGTTATTGTAGGCAATCTATTCCATGTATTGTATAATTAAACTTTACGTTCACTTTAATTGAGTTATAATTTTATTTTCATTTTAATTGAGTTAAAAAAAGGTTATTCAAAGAAGCATTCCAAACTTATTGTTAAATTAACAGAACAACCAGACACCTCCACCTGCAGTGGAAATTTAATCAAAAATGCATTTGAACAAAAGACCCAGTTAAGGTTTTTTTTTTTTCCAAAACTTGATGAAACCAAATGTTTTATTTTCTTTTTTTTTTCTTTTTTCTTTTTTTTTAATTTAATAGCCTTTTATTTACAGGTTATATGCATGGATAACTTTAGAGCATTAACAATTGCCAAACCTCTTGTTCCAATTTTTCACCTCTAAACCCCCACCCCCTCCCCTAGATGGCAGGATGACCAGTAGATGTTAAATACATTAAAATAAAAATTAGATACACAATACCTATGCATGACCAAAACATTATTTTGCTGTATAAAAAGAATCAGACTCTGAAATATTGTACAATTAGCTTGTGAAGGAAATCAAAAATGCAGGTGGGCATAAATATAGGGATTGGGAATTCAATGTAATGGTTTTTAGTCATCTCCCAGAGTTCTTTTTCTGGGCATAGCTAGTTCAGTTCATTACTGCTCCATTAGAAATGATTTGGTTGATCTCGTTGCTGAGGATGGCCTGATCCATCAGAACTGGTCATCATCTAGTATTGTTGTTGAAGTATATAATGATCTCCTGGTCCTGCTCATTTCACTCAGCATCAGTTCGTGTAAGTCTCTCCAGGCCTTTCTGAAATCATCCTGTTGGTCATTTCTTACAGAACAGTAATATTCCATAATATTCATATACCACAATTTATTCAGCCATTCTCCAATGGATGGACATCCATGCAGTTTCCAGATTCTAGCCACTACAAAAAGGGCTGCCACAAACATTCGTGCACATACAGGTCCCTTTCCCTTCTTTATAATCTCTTTGGGATATAATCCCAGTAGTAACACTGCTGGATCAAAGGGTATGCACAGTTTGATAACTTTTTGAGCATAGTTCCAAACTACTCTCCAAAATGGTTGGATTCGTTCACAACTCCACCAACAATGCATCAATGTCCCAGTTTTCCCACATCCCCTCCAACAATCATCATTATTTTTTCCTGTCATCTTAGCCAATCTGACAGGTGTGTAGTGGTATCTTAGAGTTGTCTTAATTTGCATTTCTCTGATTAATAATGACTTGGAGCATCTTTTCATATGACTAGAAATAGTTTCAATTTCTTCATCTGAGAATTGTCTGTTCATATCCTTTGACCATTTTTCAATTGGAGAATGGCTTGATTTTTTATAAATTAGAGTTAATTCTCTATATATTTTGGAAATGAGGCCTTTATCAGAACCTTTGACTGTAAAAATATTTTCCCAGTTTATTGCTTCCCTTCTAATCTTGTCTGCATTAGTTTTGTTTGTACAAAAACTTTTCAGTTTGGTATAATCGAAATTTTCTATTTTGTGATCAGTAATGATCTCTAGTTCTGCTTTGGTCATAAAGACCTTCCCCTTCCACAGGTCTGAGAGGTAAACTATCCTATGTTCCTCTAATTTATTAATAATTTCATTCTTTATGCCTAGGTCATGAACCCATTTTGACCTTATCTTGGTGTACGGCGTTAAGTATGGATCAATGCCTAGTTTCTGCCATATTAGTTTCCAATTTTCCCAGCAATTTTTATCAAACAGTAAGTTCTTATCCCAAAAGCTGGGATCTTTGGGTTTGTCAAAGACTAGGTTGCTATATTTGTTGACTGTTTTATCCCTTGAACCTAATCTATTCCACTGATCAACTAATCTATTCCTTAGCCAATACCAAATAGTTTTGGTAACTGCTGCTCTATAATATAATTTTAGATCTGGTACAGCTAAGCCACCTTCATTTGATTTTTTTTTCATTAATTCCCTTGAAATTCTTGACCTTTTGTTTTTCCATATGAACTTTGTTGTTATTTTTTCTAGGTCATTAAAATAGTTTTTTGGGAGTCTGATTGGTATAGCGCTAAATAAATAGATTAGTTTAGGTAATATTGTCATCTTTATTATATTTGCTCGCCCTATCCAAGAGCATTTAATATTTTTCCAATTGGTTAGATCAGACTTAATTTGTGTGAAAAGTGGTCTGTAATTTTGCTCATAAAGTTTCTGATTTTCCCTTGGCAGATAGATTCCTAAATATTTTATATTATCAGTAGTTACTTTAAATGGAATTTCTCTTTGTAACTCTGACTTTTGGATTTTGTTAGTGATATATAAGAAGGCTGATGACTTATGTGGGTTTATTTTATAACCAACAACTTTGCTAAAGTTGTGGATTATTTCTAATAACATTTTAGTAGAATCTCTGGGGTTCTCTAAATATACCATCATGTCGTCGGCAAAGAGTGATAATTTGGTTTCCTCATTGCCTACTCTTATTACTTTAATCTCTTTCTCAGCTCTTATTGCCAATGCTAGCGTTTCTAATACAATATTAAATAGTAACGGTGATAGTGGGCAACCTTGTTTCACTCCAGATCTTATTGGGAATGGTTGCAGTTTGTCTCCATTACATATGATGCTTACTGATGGTTTTAAATAGATGCTGCTGATTATTTTAAGGAAAAGTCCATTTATTCCTATACTCTCAAGTGTTTTTAATAGGAATGGATGTTGGATTTTATCAAATGCTTTTTCTGCATCTATTGAGATGATCATATGGTTTTTGTTAATTTGGTTATTAACATGGCCAATTATATTGATAGTTTTCCTAATATTGAACCAGCCCTGCATTCCTGGTATAAATCCTACTTGATCATAGTGTATTATCTTGGAGATGATTTTCTGTAGTCTTTTTGCTAATATCTTATTTAAGATTTTAGCATCAATATTCATTAGGGAGATTGGTCTATAATTTTCTTTCTCTGTTTTCAGCCTACCTGGTTTAGGTATCAGTACCATGTCTGTGTCATAGAAGGAATTTGGTAGGACTCCTTCATTCCCTATTTTATCAAATAATTTATATAGCATTGGGGCCAATTGTTCTTTAAATGTTTGGTAAAATTCACATGTAAATCCATCTGGTCCTGGGGATTTTTTCTTAGGGAGTTGTTTAATTGCCTGTTCTATTTCTTTTTCTGAAATGGGACTATTCAAGCAATTTACTTCCTCCTCTGTTAGTCTGGGAAGTCTATATTTTTGGAGGTAGTCATCCATTTCACTTAGGTTATCAAATTTATTGGCATAAAGTTGAGCAAAATAACTCCTTATTATTTCTCTAATTTCCTCTTCATTGGTGGAAATTTCTCCCTTTTCATTTTTAAGACTACTTATTTCATTTTCCTCCCTCCTTTTTCTAATCAGATTTACCAAGGGCTTATCTATTTTATTGGCTTTTTCATAGAACCAACTCTTAGTTTTATTATTTAGTTCAAAAGTTTTTTTACTTTCAATATTTTTAATTTATCCTTTTAATTTTAGAATTTCAAATTTAGTATTTGATTGGGGGCTTTTAATTTGGTCTTTTTTTTTAGTTTTTTTAGTTGCAAGCCCAATTCATTAATCTTTTCTTTCTCTGTTTTATTCAAGTAAGCCTCTAAGGATATAAAATTCCCTCTTATTACTGCTTTGGCTGCATCCCATAAATTTTTTTATGATGTCTCATTATTGTCATTATATTGGGTGAAATTATTAATTGTATCTATAATTTGCTGCTTCACCCAATCATTCTTTAAGATGAGATTGTTTAGTTTCCAATTACTTTTTGGTCTATGTCCCCCTAACTTTTTGTTGAATGTATTTTTTATTGCATTGTGATCTGAAACGAAAGCATTTACTATTTCTACTTTCTTGCATTTAATTTTGAGGTCTTTATGTCCTAATATGTGGTCAGTTTTTGAATAGGTTCCATGAACTGCTGAGAAGAAAGTATATTCCTTTCTATCTCCACTCAATTTTCTCCAAAGATCCAACATACCTAATTTTTCTAATATTCTATTTACTTCTTTAATTTCTTTCTTATTTGTTTTTTGGTTTGATTTGTCTAATTCTGAGAGTGCAAGGTTGAGATCTCCTACTATTACAGTTTTGTTGTCTATTTCTTCTTGCAACTCTCTTAACTTCTCCTTTAGGAAGTTGGATGCCATACCACTTAGTGCATATATGTTTAATATTGATATTGCTTCCTTGTTTATGCTGCCCTTTAGCTGGATGTAGTTACCTTCCTTATCTCTTCTAATTAGATCAATATTTGCTTTTGCTTGATCTGAGATAAGGATGGCTACCCCTCCTTTTTTGACTTCACCTGAAGCATAATAGATTTTGCTCCAGCCTTTTACCTTTACTCTATATGTTTCTTGTAAACTTAAATGTGTTTCTTGTAAACAACATATTGTAGGGTTCTGACTTTTGATTCAGTCTGCTATCTGCCTCCTCTTTATGGGGGAGTTCATCCCATTCACATTTATGGTTAGAATTACTAAATCTGTATTTCCTGCCATCCTAATAACACCAGATTATGCTTTACTTTTTCTTGCCTCCCCCTACCCTCTTTCCCCTTTTTGAACTTATGTGCCCCACTTGTATCACGATGCTTACCCTCTTTATAATCCCTCCCTCCCCCCCTTTGAATCTGTTCCCCTTCCTTCCCTTATTACTCTTTTCCTTTTCCCTTTTCCTCTCCCCCGTTTTTAATGAGGCGAGAGAATTTTCTCTAAAACAAATGTCAATTATTTTTTCTTTGAGCCAACTCTGATGAGAGTAAGATTCACACAATGTTCCTCCCCCTCTCTATATTCCCTCAGATATGATAAGTTTCCTTTGCCTCTTTGTGGGATGTGGTTTCTCTCTTTTTAATCCCTCCTTCCCACCTTTTTCTGCCATCATCCCTTTTCCATATCTACTTCCCTTTTTTATATTATATCAGTATAATCAAATTATATATGTATTCTTTTTGTATATCCACAGCAGAAATACAATTCTCAAGAGTTATTTTTACCTTTTCTGCATCTCTTGAGTTCTATGCTTGGAGATCAAATTTTTTGTTTAGTTCTGGTTTTTTCTTCAGAAACAAATGGAATTCATTTGTTTCATTAAATGTCCATCTTCTTCCCTGGAAGAAAATGCTCAGCTTAGCTGGGTAGTTTATTCTTGGCTGCATCTCAAGTTCTTGTGCCTTTCGGAATATCATATTCCAGACCCTTTTTTCCTTTAATGTAGAGGTAGCCAGATCTTCGGTGATCCTTATTGTGGCACCTCGGTATTTAAATGTTTTTTTTTTGGCTGGTTGTAAAATTTTTCCTTAATCTGATAGTTCTGAAATTTTGCCACAATATTCCTTGGGGTTTTTATTTTAGGGTTTCTTTCAGAAGGTGTTTGATGAATTCTTTCAATACCTATTTTACCTTCTGATTCTATTACATCTGGGCAGTTCTCTTTGATGATTTCTTGTAAAATAGTATCTAGGCTCTTTTTATCATCATAGTTTTCAGAAAGTCCAATAATCCTCAGATTATCTCTCCTAGATCTATTTTCCAAGTCTGTCGTTTTTGCAAGTAGATAATTCATGGTTTTTTCCAGTTTGTCATTTTTTTGTTTTTGCTTGACTGATTTTTGCTGTCTCAATGAATCATTAGTTTCTATTTGTTCAGTTCTAATTTTTAAAGAATTATTTTCTTCATTAGCTTTTTTTACTTCTTTCTGTACATGTCCAATTGAGTTTTTAAATGTACTGTTTTAGTCTGTGGAATTTTTTTCCATTTCACTAATTTTTTTTTTTTTTTTTTTTTAGTTAATTATTTTCTTTTTCCAATTCACAGATCCTATTTTCTTGGGAGTTCTTTGTCTTTTCCAGTTCACAAATCCTACTTTGTAGTGAATTCTTTATTTTTTCCAATTCACAATTCTTACTTTCCTGAGATTTTTTTATTTTTTCCAGTTCACAAATTTTTTTTCCCTGCACTTCCTGGGAATTTTTTATCTTTTCCAATTCGTATTTCAGGAAGTTGTTGCTCTCTTGTAAGGCTTCTCTTTCCTTTCCCCATTTATCTTCTAACTCTCTTTTGAGACTTTTAATGGTCTCTTCTATGAGAGCATCATGTAAAGGAGGACAGTCTGATGCATTTTTGCTGTTTGAGGTCTCTTCAGGTTTGCTGACCTGCTCTTTTTCTGCATAGAAGCTGTTGATTGTTCTTTTCATCTTTTTATTCATGTTTTAAAGCCTTTAGGGTATGTCTCCTAGGCAAGGGGGTTACCAGCTTCCTCTGCAGAACAGGGAGAGATGTAAACCGATTTCCAGCTCTGAGGTATGGGAATGCTCTGAGTGAGAGTTTTCCCTTCCCCCAACAGGAAGTGGATTCATCACTGGCCAAGCTATCAAAGTGCCCAGTTGGGCTGTGTGGGTTAGCTATTGCCCTCGGCTAGAGACTAAGGGGTGAAAGTGTCACTGCTCCAGGCCGCAGCCTCTTGTGGGACTGTGAATATTAGCAGCTGACTGCAGACCACGATTCTACCGAACTCTGCCCCAGAGTCTCTGCCCCAGAGTCTTTGCCTGACAAATCAAACCTGGGAAAGCTCTATGGCCCCAAGCCCAGCCCCCCACTGCACAGATTGGAGGCTATCCCTGGCTGTGTCCTCCTGCCGTGCAGGATCACAACTGCCCCAAGGAAAAGCCCTAGACTGTGGGTTGGGGCTGAGAGCTTGTGCTGAGATCTGTGCTTTCACTTTCGGTTTGAGACTCTTCTTGGAACCTAATTTCTCTCCCAGTCTAAGCTGATCTCCCCCCTGGCCCTGGAACAAACCTTTTTTTCGCGAGACTGCAGATTTCCTTTGGCTGGTGAGTTGTTCTACTTCTTATCTTTACGAATTATAGCAGTCAAGACTATTTTTGAGGCTTGATATAATATTGATAGAGAGGGTAAGAGTTGCCTGCGCCTTCTCCGCCATCTTGGCTCCCCCCCCCAACTTAAGGTTAAGATGATCTTATTAGTGCTCCTCCCTATTTGTTTTAGGGAGTAACTAAGTTTTCAGATTGTTTACAATAATTCAGGTTTTCTTTGCTAATGCTACCTGGCTACCCAGGACTTCATCAGAAGTTTTTATCCAGAGATTCCACTGATAACCAATACTTAGGTAAATCAAAACATGTACAATAAATTTTCTTTTTTTCTTTATGTATTTTGGTAATTTTAAAGACCAGGAAAAAAGAAAGTAGATATTCATTGTTTAGGGAATGTCTAAACAAATTTTGGTATATAAATGCAATGCAATGTTATGGTGATATGAGAAATTATGAGGAGAAATAACACATAGATAGTGAAATTTATATGAACTGATATAAAATTAAGTTAATTGAACTTAGAAAATAATATACACAATTACTACCACAATGTAAATGGAAAGAATAAAATTGAAAGGGAATGCTATGTAACATTAATGACCAATTTTCACACTGAAGGAGGACTATGAGAATAGAATTTCCTCCCTACTTTTCAAAGGAAATTCAACTATCTATATAACACATTGCATATAGTAGTGGACTTGACTAATATTGATTGGTATACCTATGCATAGATTACAAAACAAATATGACCTTACCCCAGATCCATTCACAGATATTAAAGAATACTTGACATGACTTATAAGTTCCTGATTGTTTTTCTTCAAACAGAAGTGGTCCAGGCCACATTCAATAAGCAGTGAAGAAACAGGAAGACCAGAACACCACAATCACCTATCTTTCAAATTTTATTTCAAACTATTCTCCTGTGTCAATTCTTTATTCCAGTTAAACTAGCCAGAATTAGATACTCCATTTCCTGCCTCTCTGTACTTATATAAGTCATTATCCAAAGCTGGAATTTACTGTTTTTTTTTTTTTTGTTTTGTTTTTTGTTTTTTAATCTCTGCCCTCTATGTGTCTCATCATCTTTCAAAATTAACTCAGCAGGCAGTTTTCCAAAAAGCTGCTCCTGATCCTTCAAGTTATTAGTCTCTTCTTCCTGCACAAGAGATAATGCTTCTCCTTATACTATATTTGTGTGTATATTATGTCCTCTCAGTTAAAAATAACCAAGGACAAGGATTGCTTTTATTTTATTCATATCCTTTCATTTCCAGTATTTAGGAGTGTCTTATACTGATATTGTTGTGTCACAGTTCCCTTTTAATGTCTTGACCCAGTTTCCCTAATTGTCCTATTCAGTTACTCTGCCTCAGATTATAACCATTCCCCCCCCCCTTTTTTTTTTTTTTTAATTTAATAGCCTTTTATTTACAGGATATATGCATGGGTAACTTTACAGCATTAACAATTGCCAAACCTCTTGTTCCAATTTTTCACATCTTACCCCCAACCCCCTCCCCCAGATGGCAGGATGACCAGTAGATGTTAAGTACATTAAAATATAAATTAGATACACAATAAATATACATGACCAAAACGTTATTTTGCTGTACAAAAAGAATCAGACTCTGAAATATTGTACAATTAGCTTGTGAAGGAAATCAAAAATGCATGTGTGCATAAATATAGGGATTGGGAATTCAATGTAATGGTTTTTAGTCATCTCCCAGAGTTCTTTCTCTGGGCATAGCTGGTTCAGTTCATTACTGCTCCATTGGAAATGATTTGGTTGATCTTGTTGCTGAGGATGGCCAGGTCCATCAGAACTAACCATTCCCTCTTAATGTTTGATGGGATAAAAGTCTTTATCCATTTTAGATATCATTAGAATATCAGGAGCCTCTCTAGTACCTCTCATTATGTCATCTTAGGTGCCTCCCTCCATTATGTCCTCCTAAGAGCCTCCCACAATTAGGTCATCCCCATCTAGGTACCTCCCCCATTATGTCATCATTCTTTTTACCCTATAAAAGAATATTGTATCTGTTAAAGATATATATATATATATATATATATATATATATATATATATATATATATAAAGAATCTATTCACTGCTGGATTCTTTGAAATCATAGTCTCATTCAGCCCTCAGACCAAACCATGGATCCATTTGGTCCCAGTAAATCTCTCCCATTTAATAAGTTATTAAATACTTTCTAATCTCTATCTTGCTCAGTTTCTCAGTTGCTCAGTTGTAATTGAATATTACAATATATTCAAATAGATCTGTGATCTCATAAATCTGGAAAATCCCTCTCATGATACATATTGCAAACTATTGTATAACTTTTCTGCGTGTTTCCAAATGTCTAGCCATTAGAGGTCGATGTAACAAGTTGAAAGCAATCCTTGATTTTTTCCTGACATTAGAAGGATACTAGTGCACTAGTGAAACACTCTCATATACCTTCCCAAATAACCTCTCCATCTTTTACTTCTAAAATTTCTTTGATAACATCTTATGTTTATATTCTTCTTTAGTGTTCTTCATTGTTTATATATTGCTTCCTACTCACACCTACCATGTATTTCTACATTGCTTTTATAAATGTTCATTTAACAAATTATTTGAATATTTATAAAAATATTTTGCTGATATTCAGCAACACACATAGAATGTGATTAGTTCCCTTGTGATACCTGGGAGTATTAATTGCAATTAGTAAGTATTTAATTAATATTCATTCAATTAAATTGAAATTAATCATATTGCTATAAGCTACTCAGAGTCTTCTCTCTCAGTCATCCATTCTCCTCACATTGTATATATCATGAATCTCACAAAACATGCAACATTTTCCCAAGATGATGGTACCTATTGTAATGCTGGAGAAATTGAGTAAGACAGAGATTAAAGAACAATTTAATAGTTTATTAAATGGAGAGATTTATTGGGACCAAATGATTCATGTTTGGTTCCAGGACTGAACCAGACTATCATCTCAATGAATCCAGCCCTGAATATTGGACATCAAGACTCTTTTATAGGATAACAAGAACAATGACATAATGGGGGAGGTACCTGGATGGGGATAACCTAATGGGGGGAGGCACCTAGGATGACATAATGGAGGGAGGTACTGGAGAGGTTACTGATATTCTAATGATGTCTAAAATGCATAGATCTTTATCCTGTCTAACATTAAGAAGGAATGATTATGGTCTAAAGATATAAAATCTTTATCTCATCAAACATTAAGAGAGAAAGGTTATAACCTGAGGCAGAGTAACTAAATAGGACAATTAGAGAAACTGGGTCAGGACATTAAAAGGGAACGGTGGCATAACACTACTGGAAGGAGAATTTGAATCCAAATTTTCCTGCCTATAAAAACAATAATTTTGACACTGTGCCTAAATTAACTACAAAGAGACAATAGCACCAGATTATTCTAATTTTTTTTTAAATGCATCTACAAAGAGAATACTACCATATTGACCAAGAAACCTTTATTTATATGGAAACTCAAATATTTACTAACTACTGACAACATACCCTTTCAATGTGCTCTAATAAATGTTGTTCTGGGGACTCTTTTTTAAAAGTAAACTTACACACTTAACTTAGTTAATTGAGTCTGTCAGTCAATCAACATTCAACAAGTATTTATGAAGTGCTTAGCTATTTGCAAAGCACTGTTCTAAGTGCCAAGTATACTCCCAAAAAAAGGAAAGAAAGAAAAAAGGAAAATAAGGTTCTCTATTTATTGTGCATGAATGTATACTTATCTGCTATGCTGGGGGGGAGAAGAATTACATATACACATATGCTTGCATATATACACAAACACATATACATACACATATGGTAGTAGTGAAAGCTGATGCTTGCTGGAGATATTTTGGAAAGCTGGGTACTTATCACAATATACTCTTAGCATGAACATTCAAAATGCCTCTCCTTGTCTGCAGCTCAGAAAAATCTGTACTCATCCCTTTTTCTGTTTCCTGGACATTTACTTGGCTGATAGGTTATATCTCTAGGATTTTGGAATTTCTTTCTTGCTTATGCATTCTTTGGAAGCAGCAACTGTATGCCTGAGTCAAAAACAGATTACAGCTACTAATGGTTGTTAATGGGCCAAAACAATTGGCAATGGACAGTCCCTTTGTTTCTAGTTGTAGGTCTGCAATTTATCTAAATAGTTATTTTTAAGTGTCTACAAAAATAAAACAAAACACATAAATGGTTCCAAGGGTTTCATACTGTAATAATTTAGCTGCCACAGCCTCCTGTTTTGAAGCCTAAAATACTCATTCTTGTTTTAGTCCTTGATAAAAAGAAGTTCCTTAAATAAAATAAAAATCTAGGTTAGGACTTTGACAACCATAATCCAGAATGAACTGTTTATAGAAACATAATTCTGAGGAAAACAATTGAAAGGCTTTCATTCTAGGTTATGTAATTCATTCTCATATAATCTTCCCATAACATGTATTTATTTGTAGGTTATCTTTTTCTATGATTGTTACCCAAGAGATATTTGGAATGGGAGGGAAGGAAATAAGCACTTGTAATAGATCTGTTATGTGTCACGTATCTTAGGCACTTGACCATTATTATATCATTTGATCCTCAAAGCAATCCTGCAAGGTAGGTACTATTATTATCATCTCCATTTTACAATTGAGGAAACAAAGGTAGAGAGAAATTAAGTACTTTCCCAAAGTCACACACTTAGTAAATTGTTTGAAGTTGGATTTGAACTGATATTTTCCAAGACTCCAGATCCAATGCCCTACCAAGTGTGCTTTCTAAATGATGAAAGACTAATTTGCAATGCAAACGATAGTGCTTTAAGCAGGTTAACATCTTCCTAATATGGGAGGAATATACCTGCTAATGGAATGACAATATCAAAGTTTCATAATAGTACATAATGGGTAATTAATCCACAATCTCAGTGATAATATTAGTTTAGCTGGATTATTACTGGCATAATCTTTTTAAGACTACTATAAAAATCTACTGTGGAAGGTAATCTTCCATTCTTCTGTGGTCCTAATTCTCCTAAGATCATAAACCTTGATTAAATCCAATTTAGAAAAATGGGTCTTCTCTGCTCTTTCCACAATTTTTGAAGTAAAAGTGACTGATTCAATTATTATGTACCATAGAACTCTATTCTGGGAAGAGTTTCTCATCTCTCTCTATACTGCTTCCCTTTTTAATACTTTCCATGTATTTAATCACCATCTCTGTTAAATATTTTCAAATCTACTTATTCAATTCTAACCTGGTTCACAATTTCCAGTCTCACTTTCTAACCAGGAATTAGACACTTTCAACCATAATGTCTTGTAGGCATCTCAAACTCAGCATTTCCAAAAACAGATCTTAGTTCTCCTCTCTACTCTAATTCCCCTATTATTATCAAGGCATCTCTCACTCTTCCAGTCCTTCTCAGGCTTGTCACATAGGTGATATCAGCCACCTCACCATCTCTCACTCTACCTCACCACCCTATTCAATCTTTTGCCAAGGCTTGTTGGTTTCATCATTGCAACATTTCTTGAATTAACCCACTTCTCCCTGATACTGATACTGCCCTGGTTCAGACACTTATCACTTCACTTTTAGAATATCACAATAGTCTGTTGGTTGGCCTGTTTTCCACAAGTTTCTCCCCACTTCGTTCTGTTTTTCAGTTTATTCAATTGGCATAATGATTTTCCTAAAGCAGAGAACTAACTTTGTTACATCATCTACTCCCTAAATTCTAGTAGCTTCATATCATCTCCAGAATTAAATATAAAATCCTCTGGTTTTCAAAGCCCTTCCTAAAGCTCTCCTCCCACATTTTCAGTCTTTTTACACATCATAATTTCTTTTCCTAATATATTTTTCAATTTAGTGACCCTTGCCTTGCTGCTGTTACTACAAAAAAAAAATAACATTCCATCTGTAATGCCGGAGAAACTGAGGCAAGTTAGAGATTAGAGAGTATTTAATAATTTATTTAAAGGGAGAGATTTACTGGGACCTTATGGATCCATGGTTTGGTCCCAGGGCTGAATGAGACTATCGTCTCCAAGGATCCAGCCAACAATGAGAGTTCTCAATGACTATTATACATGGCTTAGACTCAAGTGATAGACTGAGGCAGGGATGGAGTCAGGTCCTGAGAGTGGAAATGGGATGCTGACAGGATGGAGTGAACCTCTGGAGAGGAGATGACATAATAGGGGGAGGCACTCCGGACATGGGGAGAGGCATCTTGATAAAGCGATATCTGACATTCCAGTAGCTTGGGATGGGGAGAGGCACTCTGATATTCTAAAACATAAGATCTTTTATCCTTATCAAATATTCAGATAAAGAAGGAGGGGAGGTTTTGCAGGACTGAGAATCAGAGAAACTGAGTCAGGATAATTGGAGAAACTGAATCAGGACAATAAAAGAGAACTGTGGCATAACACATCTTACCATCCCAGGCATTTTTACTGTAAATCTCTTCCCACTATCTCTACCTCCTGGCTTCCTTCAAATCACTGAAAAAAACAAACAAACAAACAAAAAAAAAAACAGGCAAACAAACAAAAAATCCATCTGTTACAGGAAACGTTTCTTTATATCTTTTAATTCTTGTGTCTTACCTCTGTTAATAATTACTTATTTGTCCTGTATATATCTTACTTGTACAAAACTATTTGCAAATTGTTTCCTTCATTAGATTGTGAACTCCATGAGATCAGCAGATATTAGAGATTTTTACTGAACAGTTAAAAACAAATTAATTAATTATTTAACCAACAAATAAATAAATAATTTTTAAAGCAAACTAAAATTTCACCTAGGGAAGAAAGTGTTATTAATATTATAGATTTTTTAAAAAAGTAGGCAAATCAGCAAATAAGCAATCTGCTCTTTATAGTTAACAAAAGCCTGAGGTCAAATTTGAACTCAGGTCTGCTCTTTATCCACCTTGCCACCTGGCTTTAAAGATCTAACATTATTATTATTATTATTATCATCATTATTACATCAGCAGCAGCAATAATAATAAAAATAGATACTTTTCAATAAAATGGAGAATAATAAAATAATCTTATATACTAATATGTTTAAATATCATTATCTGCATTATAGTTTGTAAAGACTTTGAAAATGGAATTTATTTTTTTCATTTTGACTTTGTAATAAAAAAAGGAATCAGTTAGTATTGATTACTTTGATTTATGTTTAGTTTGATGATAAGATTAAGCTCTCTTATTAAGAAAAGTTAGCTCTGCCAGTAAGCCAAACTAACACAGATACCCTCTTAAGTTTGGGTTGATAAGATGATTACTTGGGAGTAGATAATTTAAAATAAGATATATACATTTTTGTAGAAATACAATAATAATATGATTGTAATACTCTTCTGAAAGACTAAATTTTTCTTTTTAGCAGATGAAAAGAGAAAGTTGAATAAAGACTAAGTTCCTCTTTCTAGATAGATATTGGAGAAAAGGATGACAAAAAGTTAAGTTCCAATCTTAATGGACAAGCTCTTTTCCCCTCCCCCTTGAGCTAGAGGTTAAGTCTAAATTGAATAATGGAATATTGGCAACTGAAAATAGGGATGAAATGCTAACTAAAAATCTCAAGTTCCCCTTTAAAGTCATCTTTCTAGTTATAAAAGGTATCCCCTGTGGGACGTGGACTTCTGGAATAATCTTACATTGAAAGCTGGATGTTGCTAACAGTTAAGAAAGACTGGGAAAAGTAAATTAGTCAGACAACCTGTCTTTTCCAATTGAATTAAGTTCAAAACAAGTTTCCTATTTTTATATTACTCTTTTGTATTATAAAAATAATCTCTGGAAATCACTCTTGCCATTAATTACTGTGGAATTAGATAATGGGATTACTGGCGAATTTTTAGTTTTATTATTAAATAATTTTTTCAATAAATAAATAAATAATGTATAAATGATCATCATTCTAAAATTTCCTTTAATTTACCCTATTTATTTATATACTTAGTTGTTTCCTGTTATATTTCTTATTAGAACATGAGGGACTATTTTTTTTCCAAATTTATTTGTGTTCCCATGGCATAGCTTAGTACCTCACACAAAATAATTACTGATTATTGGGTTTTTGTTATTGCTGCTCCTGCTGAGAAACTAACTTGGGGGACTAACATCTTTTCTAAGGATTATCTCCCTAGACTTGAATATTCTTCTAATAGAATTTAGGATTACAATGTAAGAAGGACATTGGTCTCATTGTCAGAAACATGCAGGCTATATATGATCCCTTCAGATCTTTCAGATCTTTTCTTTACCCTGAGAAGTTTTGGAAGTGTCTTTTCTCTACTACTGGTTCAAGACTTCACCAGCTACATTGTTCCTTTTTGGGAAGTTATGAATAATACCCATATTCCATTTAATCACTGAATACCAGGTAATTAAAAAAAATAAAATAAACAAACAAAAACAATTACTTCATAGCTATTTAGTCTAAATTTTTTTTTTTAATTACTGGAAAATATCTATTCCTGCCTATGTAAGTTTGAAGTTCTGTGCTAAGATATTATGCTAAATTATATTATGTGAAATATTACATTGCATTGTCATAAAATGATTCTACTTATTAATTTGAAATTTCATGTTAAACTTTAATGATAACAGAGATGAGTGGTAATTATGATACAATGCCCAATAGATTGCATTTAATTTGGCAATTTGAATGTACTCAGTCTTTCTTTAAATTTTGCTGATTTCTTATATTTATTTTTTTTTCTTAATAACAAATTTAGTCAAAAGTTACTTGAAACACATATTATGGAAAGACAAAAGCTTTCACTATGCCTTACTTTTGTGTAATTTCATATCATAATCATGATTTCTTTTAAGAACTCCATTTAATTAGTATTTTTTTTATAAAAAAAAAATAAAGATAAAGGGCAGTTTTCTGCCAATAATCTGAGGTCTAAATTTAAGGCAAATTAGACTGTTGTGCCACAGTTCCCTTTTATTGATATAACTCAGTTTCCCTCATTGTTCTGTTTCAATTTCCCTAAATTGTTCTGCCTTAATCCCCTTAGTTGCAAACCCACTCCCCCCTCCAGTTCATTAAGACTGTATAACTCAGAGCTTATAAATTGTCAATGTGTAAATTCAAAAAGGGGGAGTCCAGACTTTCTGTCTCTAGCCAGATACTTTCTTACCTCCCAGTTCATAAGAATTTATGATCCTACCCCCCCAACCTGTCAGAACCAGATTAATGATTCCTTTCTGGAGGTTCCTGTTCAACAGAGTTTCCCCCTCCTTTTTTCCCCTCCCCACCCCGCACCTTTGTGTAGCTACTGTGCTGCTGGATGCTGGCTTCTTGGAGACAATACTCTCATTCAATCCTGGGACCAAACTATGGATCCATTTGGTCCCAATAAATCTCTCCCTTTCCAATAAAATATTAAAAACTCTCTAGTCTCTATCTTGCCTCTGTTTCTACAGCATTACAAGACAAGGGACATCAATTAAAACTTGGAAACTATTAAGACATTCAAAGTAGGACAATAGATTACAAATACATCTGTAGAAATAGACATGTTTTGAAAAATGTCAAACTTGCCAAAATACTGAGATTGCATGCTGTTTGGAAGCATTAATAGAAATGGTAGGTCAGCTTCCTAAAATTGTTGTGTACAGCCCTCAAGCTATGATTGCATATAGGTTTAATAAAACTTTTTTTTTTCCTCTTTAAAATCCTTAAACTAGAAATCCTCACTGAAGTCCTTCTCCTATAAATGTATTGACTATAATCTTGAGTTCTTAAGGGCATGTCAAATCAGAACATGCTCTGAAGGAATCTATCAAGCTATAAAAAGACACAGGAATAAAATTTATATTTATTGTTTGTGAACCAGCCTAGAAAAATTCAGAAAGTCTTATTCTCAAACGTTTTGCCACTGCACTGGGTGATTTTGTTTGGTTTAAATTGAAATTCAGAGTCCCAGTCTTACTTTGGAAATGTGTAAATTAGCAAAGTATGACTCTTCATCCATGTAGAGAGAATCCATACAAGCAAAATCATAGGTCTTTTCTAGTATTACAGTATTGCATTAAAAAAAAAAGGGCAAAATAAAGCTATTGACATAGAGCCCCCAAAACTTTTGTAGCAGAGCCTACCAGCCAAAGACAACTTAGAAGGTGAGTAGCAAAAATCTGTCATACCTGGGTGAGAATGGAGCAGAGTTTAGCACAGACTAAGCTAGTATAGCCCAGGATCCAGCAAACCAGGAGCAGATCCTGGGAGCCTCTGAATCAATTGCAGTAGCAGTGCCTTTCTGATCTTTCTGTCCATGAATAATAAGGAAGTTAAACAACTTGATTATAAAGTTCTGAATGTAAGGGAGTTATAAGGGTCTCTTTGCTGGCACTGAAATATGATTCTCTTGCTTTTACCATTCTCAGATCTGGGTCACAATCTTGGTTGGCAATCCCAGGGTGAGAAGAATCTCTAGCACAAACTGAGCTTAAAGATCCAGTGGAGTAGTTTCCAAAGCAGAAAAAAAGTGCTTGTGGTCACTTAATGACCAGAGCACAGACAGGACAGTAGAAAAGAAAACTCTCCTTAGATCATACCATCTTGGAAGAACTGAAAACTTATATATTCCCAGAAACAACTCTGAAAACAGCTGCACAAAACCCATAAAGCTTGGGACATTACCCCCACTACCCTAAAATCAGAACCCTACTTTAATAAAAATTTAAAAATTAAGCAATAGATTGGAGCAAAAGGAAGCAACAGAAAAAAAATAACATTAAAACATTACTGAGAAATATGAAAAAACACAAATTCAAATCAAAGCACAAATTCAAAAGAGGCTAACAAATTCAAAACTCTTACATCCAAAGTCTTCAAGAAAAATACAAATGGTTCTCAGATTATGGAAGAATTTAAAAAAAGGATTTGAAATCAAAGTGAAGTAGAAGAAAAGTTGGGAAGATAAATATGAGTGATTTAAGAAAAATCATGAAAAAAGAGTCAACAGCTTATTAAAGAAAACACATAAAAAATACTTAAGAAAATGATACCCTAACAAATTAGGCTAAATGGTAAAGAAGGTACAAAAACCCAAAGAGGATAAGAGTGCCTTAAAAAATAGAATCAGCCAAATGGAAAAGGAGGCACAATAGCTCACTGAAAAAAAATAGTACTTTTTAAAAAATTAGTTTTGAACAAACAAAACCTAATGACTTTTTGAGAAATCAAGAAACAATAAAACAAACAAAAAAATAGTGAGGGAAAAGACTTTGAAATATTTTCCTGGAAAAGCAATTAATCTGGAAAATAGATCCTGAGGAGATAATTTAAAGATTATTGGATTACATGAAATACTATTACTAGGTCTGTATTCAAAAAAGTGATTTAAAAAAATGATTTATGTATACAAAACTATTGTTGTTGTTATTGGCAAAAAAGTGGACATTGATAGAATATCCATCAATTGAGAAATGGCTGAATAATTTGTGCTATGGGATTGTGTTGGAATATTATCATTGTATAAGAAACAATAAACAGGATGCTCTTAGAAAAACTGTAAAAAAACTTGCATGAGCAGATTCAAAGTAAAATATGCAATCTACAAATAATAATAATAATAATGTAAGATGATCATCTGTGAATGACTTAGCTATTCTCATCAGTAAAACATTCTAAGACAATTCAGAAGGACTTGTGATAGAAAAAGATATCCATCCTTAGACAGGAAGCTAATGGTGTCTGAATACATATTGAAGCATCTTTTTTTTGTGTATCTGTGTTTTCTTTCACAATAATGTGATAATGTTTTGAATGATTATACATATACAATTTATACCAAAATGTTTGCCTTCTCAATGAGGAAAGTGGGAGGGAAGAAGGGAGAGAACTAAAAGTCAAAGTTTTGAAAATTATTGTTAAAAATTGTTTTTAGGGGGCGGAGCCAAGATGGCGGAGAAGACACACGTGACTTTCTAAGCTCTTCTCTTACCCTCTTTATCAATATTACATCGAGCCACAAAAATAGTCTTGACTGCTACAATTCGTAAAGATAAGAAGTAGAACAACTCACCGGCCGAAGAAAATCTGCAGTCTCGCCAAAAAAGGTTGGTTCTGGGGCCAGGGGGGAGATCGGCACGGATGGGGAGAGAAATTAGGTTCCAAGGAGAGTCTCAAACCGAGGGTGAAGGCACAGATCTCAGCACAAGCGCGCAGCCCCAACCCGCAGTAAGGGCTTTCCTGGCAGTTGGATCCTGCACGCAGGAGGACACAGCCGGGTTAGCCTCCAATCTGCGCAGTGGGGAGCTTGGCTTGGGGCCATAGAGCTTTTCCAGGGCCGATTTGCATCAGGCAGAGACACTGGGCAGAGTTTGCAGAGGTCTGTGGTCTGCAGTCAGCTGCTAATACTCACAGTCCCACAAGAGGCTCCGGCCTGGGGCAGTGACACTTTCACCCCTTAGTCTCTAGCCGAGGGCAATCCTCAACCCACTCAGCCCTACTAGCAGTTTGATAGCTTGCGGTGCTGAATCCACTCCTGTTGGGGAAGGGAAAACTCTCACTCAGAGCACTCCATACTCGAGCCGAGAAATCGGTTTATATCTCTCCCTGCTCTGCAGAGGAAGCTGGTAACCCCTTGCCAGGAGACATACCCTAAAGGCTTTAAACATGAATAAAAGATGAAAAGAACGATCAACAGCTCTATGCAGAAAAGCAGGTCACAAACCTGAGAGACCTCAAACAACAAAATGCATCAGACTGTCCTCCCTTACATAATGCTCTCATAGAAGAGAACCATTAAAACTCTCAAAGAGAGTTAGAAGATAAATGGGAAAGAAAGAGAAGCCTTACAAGAGAGCAACAACTTCCTGAAATACAATTGGAAAAAGTAAAAAATCTCAGGAAAGTAAAATGTGAATTGGAAAAATAAAGAATTCACTAGAAAGTAGGATCTGTGAATTGGAAAGACAAAGAACACTCAAGAAGAAGGATCCGTGAATTGGAAAAGACAAGAACATAAGAAAGTAGGATCCGTGAATTGGAAAAAAAATAATTCACTAAAAAAAAAAAAAATTAATGAAATGGAAAAAATTCACAGACCAAAACAATACATTCAAAACTCAATTGGACATATACAGAAAAAGTAAAAAAGCTAATGAAGAAAATAATTCTTCAAAATAAAACTGAACAAATAGAAACTAATGATTCATTGAGACAGCAAGAATCAGTCAAGCAAAAACAAAAAATGACAAACTGGAAAAAACCATGAATTATCTGCTTGCAAAAACGACAGACTTGGAAAATAGATCTAGAGAGATAATCTGAGGATTATTGACTTTCCGAAAACTATGATGAAAAAAGGCCTAAATACTATTTTACAAAATCATCAAAGAGAACTGCCCAGATGTAATAGAATAGAAGGTAAAATAGGCATTGAAAGAATTCATCGAACACCTTCTGAAAGAAACCCTAAACTAAAACCCATGAATATTGTGGCAAAATTTCAGAACTATAAGATTAAGGAAAAAATTTTACAAGCAGCCAAAAAAAAAAACATTTAAATACCGAGGTGCCACAATAAGGATCACCCAAGATCTGGCTGCCTCTACATTAAAGGAAAGAAGGGCCTGGAATATGATATTCCGAAAGGCACAAGAACTTGAGATGCAGCCATGAATAAACTACCCAGCTAAGCTGAGCATTTTCTTCCAGGGAAGAAGATGGTCATTTAATGAAACAAATGAATTCCATTTGTTTCTGAAGAAAAAACCAGAACTAAACAAAAATTTGATCTCCAAGCATAGAACTCAAGAGATGCAGAAAAGGTAAAAATAACTTTGAGAATTGTATTTCTGTTGTGGTTATACAAAAAAGAATACATGTATAATTTGATTGTACTGATATAACATAAAAAGGAAGTAGATATGGAAAACGATGATGAGTGAATAAGGTGGGAAGGAGGGATAAAGAGAAACCACTCCCACAAAGGGCAAAGGAAACTTATCATATCTGAGGGAATTTGAGAGGAGGAGAACATTGTGTGAATCTTACTCTCATCAGAGTTGAGCTCAAAGAAAAATAATTAACAATTGTTTTAGAGAAAATTCTCTCTCCCCTCATTAAAAACGGGGAGAAAAGGAAAAGAAAAAGAGTAATAAGGGAAGGAAGGAAAGACTCAAGGGAGGAGGGATTATAAAGAGGATAAGTATCATGATACAAGAGGGTACATAAGTTTAAAAGGAGAAATAGGGTTGGGGAGGCAGAAAAGTAAAGCACAATCTGGGGTTATTAGGATGGCAGAAATACAGATTTAGTAATTCTAACCGTAAATGTGAATGGATGAACTCCCCATAAAAGAGGAGGCAGAGAGCAGACTGGATCAAAGTCAGAACCCTACAAATAGTTGTTTACAAGAAACACATTTAAAGCAGGGAGATACATATAGAGTAAAGGTAAAAGGCTGAACAAAGTCTATTATGCTTCAGGTGAAGTCAAAAAGAGGTAGCCATCACTATCTCAGATCAAACAAAAGTAAAATTGATCTAGTTAAAAGAGATAAGGAAGAAACTACATCCTGCTAAAGGGTAACATAAACTAGCAATATCAATATTAAACATATATGCACCAAGTGGTATGCACTCAACTCCTAAACGAAGTTAAGAGTTGCAAGAAAAATAAACAACAAAACTGTAATAGTAGGAGATCCTCAACCTTGCACTCTCAGAATTGACAAATCAAACCACAAACAAATAGAAAGAAATTAAAGAGTAAATAGAATATTAGAAAAATTAGGTATGTTGGATCTTTGGAGAAATTGAATGGAGATAGAAAGGAATATACTTTCTTCTCAGCAGTTCATGGAACCTATTCAAAATTGACCATATATTAGGACATAAAGACCTCAAAATTAAATGCAAGAAAGCAGAAATAGTAAATCTTTCTTTTCAGATCATGATGCAATAAAACACATTCAACAAAAAGTTAGGGGAAATAGACCAAAAAGTAATTGAAACTAAACAATCTCATCTTAAAGAATGATTGGAAGCAGCAAATTATAGATACAATTAATAAATTTACTCAAGATAATGACAATGAGAGACATCATACCAAAATTTGTGGATGCAGCCAAAGTGGTAATAAGAGGAATTTTATATCCTTAGAGCTTACTTGAATAAAACAGAGAAAGAAAAGATTAATGAATTACAAACTAAAAACTAAAAATAGACCCATTTAAAAAACCCTATCAAATACTAAATTGAAATTCTAAAATTAAAAGGAAAATTAAAAAATTGAAAGTAAAAAAACTATTGAACTAATTATAAAACTAAGTTGGTTCTATGAAAAAGCCAATAAAATAGATAAGCCTCTGTAAATTTGATTAGAAAAGGAGGGAGGAAAACGAAATTAGTAGTCTTAAAAATGAAAAGGAGAACTTTCCACCAAGAAGAGGAATAGCGAATAATAAGGATTATTTTGCTCAACTTATGTCCAAAATTTGATAACCCTAGTGAAATGGATGACTACCTCCAAAATACAAGACTTCCAGATTACAGAGGAGAAGTAATGTGAATAGTCCATTTCAGAAAAAGAAATAGAACAGAAGCAATTAAACAACTCCCTAGAAAAATCACCAGGACCAGATGGTTACATGTGAATTTACCAAACATTTAAAGAACAATTGGCCCCAATGCTATATAAATTATTTGATAAAATTTGGGAATGAAGGAGTCCTACCAAATTCCTTCTATGACACAGACATGGTACTGATACCTAAACCAGGTAGGCTGAAAACAGAGAAAGAAAATTATGACCAATCTCCTAATGAATATTGATGCTAAAATCTTAAATAAGATATTAGCAAAAGACTACGAAAATCATCTCCAAGATAATACACTATGATCAAGTAGGATTTATACCAGGAACAAGGCTGGTTCAATATTAGGAAAACTATCATATAATTGGCCATTTAATACCAAATTAACAAAAACCATATGATCATCTCAATAGATGCAGAAAAAGCATTTGTACAAATCCAACATCCATTCCTATAAAACACTTGAGTATAGGAATAAATGGACTTTTCCTTAAATAATCAGCAGCATCTATTTAAAACCATCAGTAGCATCATATGTAATGAGACAAACCAACCATTCCAATAAGATCTGGTGAAACAAGGTTGCCACTATCACCGTTATTATTTAATATTGTATTAGAAACGCTAGCTATAACAAGAGCTGAGAAAAGATTAAAGGAATAAGAATAGGCAATGAGGAAGCCAAATTATCACTCTTTGCCGATGACATGATGGTATACTTAGAGAACAACCACAGATTCTGCTAAAAAGTTATTAGAAATAATCCACAACTTTAGCAAAGTTGCTGGTTATAAAATAAACCCACATAAGTCATCAGCATTCTTATATATCACTAACAGAATCCAACAGTCAGAGTTACAAAGAGAAATTCCATTTAAAGTAACTACTGATAATATAAAATTTTAGGAATCTATCTGCCAAGGGAAAATCAGAAACTTTATGAGCAAAATTACAGACCACTTTTCACACAAATTAAATCTGATCTAACCAATTGGAAAAATATTAAATGCTCTTGGATAGGGCGAGAAAATATAATAAAGATGACAATATTACCTAAAACTAATCTATTTATTTAGCGCTATACCAATCAGACCCAAAAACTATTTTAATGAACTAGAAAAAAATAACAAAAAGTTCATATGGAAAACAAAAAGGTCAAGAATTTCAAAATTACACGAAAAAAAATCAAATGATGGTGGCTTAGCTGTACCAGATCTAAAATCAATTATAGAGCAGCAAGTTACCAAAACCATTTTATCTAAGAATAGATTAGTTTGATCAGTGGAATAGATTAGGTTCAAGGGACAAAACAGTCAACAAATATAGCAACTAGTTCTTGACAAACCCAAAAGATCCCAGCTTTGGGATAAGAACTACTGTTTGATAAAAATTGCTGGGAAAATTGGAAACTAATATGGCAGAAACTAGGCATTGATCCATACTTAACGCCGTACACCAAGATAAGGTCAAAATGGGTTCATGACCTAGGCATAAAGAATGAGTATCAATAAATTAGAGAACATAGGATAGTTTACCTCTCTCAGACCTGTGGAAGGAAGAGTCTTATGACAAAGCAGAACTAGAGATCATTACTGATCACAAAATAGAAAATTTGATTATACCAAACTGAAAAGTTTTGTACATAAACAAAACTACTGCAGACAAGATTAGAAGGAGCAATCAACTTCGAAAATATTTTACAGTCAAAGGTTCTGATAAAGGCCTCATTTTCCAAAATATATAGAGAATTAACTCTAATTTATAAAAAATCAAGTCATTCTCCAATTGAAAAATGGTCGAAAGGATATGCACAGACAATTTCAGATGAAGAAATTGAAACTATTTCTAGTCATATGAAAAGATGCTCCAAGTCATTATTAATCAGAAATGCAAATTAAGACAACTCTAAGATACCTACACACCTGTCAGATTGGCTAAGATGACAGGAAAAATAATGATGATTGATTGAGGGGATGCGGAAAACTGGGACATTGATGCATGTTGGTGGAGTGTGAACGAATCCAACCATTTTGGGAGTAGTTTGAACTATGCTCAAAAAGTTATCAAACTGTACATACCCTTGATCCAGCAGTGTTACTACTGGGATCATATCCCAAAGAGATTATAAAAGAAGGAAAGGACCTGTATGTGCACGAATGTTTGTGCAGCCCTTTTGTAGTGGCTAGAAACTGAAACTGAATGGATGTCCATCAGTTGGAGAATGGCTGAATAAATTGTGGTATATAGAAAATTATGGAATATTACTCTTCTGTGAAATGACCAACAGGATGATTTCAGAAGGCCTGGAGAGACTTAAGAACTGATGCTGAGTGAAATGAGCAGGACCAGAGATCATTATATATAACAACAGTACTAGATGATGACCAGTTCTGATGGATCAGGCCATCCTCAGCAACGAGATCAACCAAATATTTCTAATGGAACAGTAATGAACTGAATTAGTTATGCCCAGAAAAGAACTCTGGAGATGACTAAAACCATTAATTAAATTCTAATCCCTATATTTATAACACATGCATTTTTGATTTCCTTCACAAGCTAATTGTACAATAATTCAGAGTCTGATTCTTTTTGTACAGCAAAATAATGTTTTGGTCATGTATACTTATTGTGTATCTAAGTTATATTTTAATATATTTAACATCTACTGGTCATCCTGCCATCTAGGGAGGGTGGGGGTAAGAGGTGAAAAATTGGAACAAGAGGTTTGGCAATTGTTAATGCTGTAAAGTTACCCATGTATATATCCTGTAAATAAAAGGCTATTAAATAAATAAAAAAATTGTTTTTAAATTAAATTGGAGGAAAATAAAATACAAACCAAAAAAATCTATATACAACAGTTAAAGAGGAAATAAGAAGGCAATTGTTATGATGAAAACAGCATGATATGGAGTATCAATAGGCATTGAAAAATCAATAAATGTATTATGGATGGAGGATTTCATAGTAGATTATAGTTAGGTATTATGAGGATGAATCATCAAATTTATTTAGTGACATATAACACATCTAGATGACATAGTAGATAGAGGGCTAGGCCTGAAGTAAAAAAATATTAGTCTTCATGAGTTCAAATTTGGTTTCAGATACTTATTATCTGTGTGACCCTGAGCAAGTCACTTAATCCTATTTGCTTCAGTGACCTCATCTGTAAAATGACCTGAAGAAGAAAACAGCAAACTATTCCAATATAAATCTCAAATAGGTCATTAAAAGTTGGAAATGCCTCAAAATGACTGAACAATTATAACAACAAGATATTGGCACTTGATCCTGAGGGAAATTAATTATTGAGATATTTTCAACAGGAGTGGTAGCAGGATAATTTCCCTTTTTCTCTTCTTAGGAAGCCATTTCTTTTAATGATTTTTTTTTAAAGGAAGGATTAAGGAATGGTTCAACAAGTTGTAGTATATGATTCTGATGTGCTTAAAAATGATGAAGGGAATGGTTTCAGAAAAATCTGGAAAGACATGTGAACTGATACTAAATGAAGTCAGTGGAACCAGGATGTTGCATACAGCAACAGAAATATTGTAACTCTAATCAATTGAAGACTTGGCTACTCTCATCAATACAATAGTTCATGAAGCTTCCAAAAGGTTGCTGATAAAAAATGCTACTAGAGAGAGAACTAATAAAGTCTGACTCCAGATTGAAGACTTATTTTTCATTTTCTTTATATTTCTTGCTTTACAAAATAAACTTGGCTAATATGAAAATTATATTGTTTGATATAATGGATATTATGCTCCTTTCTCAATGGGTGGGGAAGGACTTAGTGGAAAGGAGAGAATTTGGAAATAAAAATTTTAAAATGGAATATTCAGAATGAAAACAGTAAAAATAATATCAAAAGAAAAAAGAAGGAAATAAGGAGGGAGGGAAGGAAGGAGGAAGGAGAGAGCAAGGAATATAGGCAAATAGACAAATGCATGGCCTTTATTCATAGTGCTGTTAGGTAGGCTGTTTCCTAGAATGACAGACAATCTACTATGAGAATTATAATCAAAGTCTTTTCTGTTTAGTAGGACTTGTCAGAGCTTGCCCTCCACTGGTGCCAGAGATAGGAAGGAAATAAAATCCAAAGAGACTTAAAAGGAAAATGACAAAAAGCAAATTGAAAGCAGAGACAAGCAGGGAGACTCTCTGTCCTTGTCAGTGAAATGCAAAACAGTACCTAGAGTAGTTGGACCTGTGGAGATGAGTAGCTGAGTCAAACTGAAAATCATCTCAATTTAGATCAAGACACAGACAAAGCAGATGCAAAATTATTTACCCATTTTCAGAATCTGAAGGAATCTCAGGGACCAACCTATACTATTAAAATCAATTCCAGTGCAACACATTGGACAAATAGTTAATCTCCAAATAGAGAATAATCATTTCTATTTCTTGGGCAGCCCATTCTATTTTGGGATACTGCTTATTTTTAGAAAGTTTTCTTTACATTGAGATTGAATTCCCAACCTTTAAATACCTACCCAATCCTTTTAAACTTCTCCAGGATCAGTAATAAAGTCCAAATCCTCTTCCACATTACAGTGTTTCAGATAATTTAATGCAGTGAGTTTTTTTTTTTTATTATTTAATAGCCTTTTATTTACAGGTTTTATGCATGGGTAACTTTACAACATTAACAATTGCCAAACCTCTTGTTCCAATTTTTCACCTCTTACCCCCCCACCCCCTCCCCAAGATGGCAGGATGACCAGTAGATGTTAAATATATTAAAATATAAATTAGATACACAATAAGTATACATGACCAAACCGTTATTTTGCTGTACAAAAAGAATCAGACTCTGAAATATTGTACAATTAGCTTGTGAAGGAAATAAAAAATGCAGGTGGGCATAAATATAGGGATTGGGAATTCAACCTAATGGTTTTTAGTCATCACCCAGAGTTCTTTCTCTGGGCGTAGCTGGTTCAGTTCATTACTGCTCCATTCGAAATGATTTAGTTGATCTCGTTGCTGAGGATGGCCAGATCCATCAGAACTGGTCATCATATAGTATTGTTGTTGAAGTATATAATGATCTCCTGGTCCTGCTCATTTCACTCAGCATCAGTTCGTGTAAGTCTCTCCAGGCCTTTCTGAAATCATCCTGTTCGTCATTTCTTACAGAACAATAATATTCCATAATATTCATATACCACAATTTATTCAGCCATTCTCCAACTGATGGGCATCCATTCAGTTTCCAGTTTCTAGCCACTACAAAAAGGGCTGCCACAAACATTCGTGCACATACAGGTCCCTTTCCCTTCTTTATAATCTCTTTGGGATATAAGCCCAGTAGTAACACAATGCAGTAAGTTTGTATCATTAAGTCCTCTCTTCTCTGACTAAATAGTACCAAATTTACTTGAAGCTCATATGATATGATTTCAAAGTTCTTATCCATACTAGTTCAATTCCTCTGAATGCCCTATTTATTACTGTCTTTCTTCACCAAGTGCTGAATACATTACTATAGTTGTGGTCTGATTAAAGCAGACTATCATCTCCCTATTATTGTAAGCTGTATTTTTCTAAAACAGCAAGGTGACATCATGGATAAAGTATATGATTCTTGAATTAGGAAGATCTGAATTCAAAATGAGCTTGACATATTTACTAAGTGGGCAATTCATTTAACCTTTATTTGTTTCAGTTTCCTCAACTATAAAATGAGGGTGATAATAGCACATACCACCCAGCGTGGTTATGAAGATCAAATGAGGTATATGTTGTTGATGCTGTTTGTCCTTCATTCTCAAAGAGGACCAATGACATCATAGGAGTGATGTCTTGATCTGCATGTGAATTAGATTTAAGTTAGGGAAAACTGCACCAGCCTCACTTTTGTCTTGCTCCTAGACAAAGTCAATACAAGTGACAATGGCCAAAGAATCAGTGGGGGACTATGTTTGTAAGGGCATATATATTACTCTTTTGCTTTTTGGATATAAGCTATTTGAGACCAAGGACTTTATTGTAGAGTCTTTGTAGTCCCACTGGTTGAGCCAGAGGAGGTACTTAATAACTATTGAATTTAACTGAATTCAATTAAATTATATGATATCTCAAAACTGTTTGATGATATTTATAGATATTTTTGAATTAGATGTCATATATGAAACCTTCCCCATATAATATCAGACTTAAGAAAGTGATGAAGAAAATATTAATAATAAAGATTGTTTAATATTTGCAGAACAGCCAAGTGATTTGAGGCCCATTTATTAAATGCTCATTATATTCTAAGCTTTATGTATGTACTGAAGATACAATTTTAAAGACTATTTCTACATTGAAAAAGTTTACATTCTAGGAGCGATAACTCTTAAAACAGAGTAATGCTTAAACATATATACTCACATGTATAAACATATAACATACACACAGAAGTGCAAGCACACATACACAATGAGAGAAAGACAGAGACAGAGAATCATACAGAGAACAATGACATAAATTCACCAGTAACATTTTAAAAAGCAACCTGAGATTTTTTATCTTTTGTTGCATTAAAATGTAGTTATATAAAATATGAAATTATAATATACAAAATAAAAAATATAAATTTACATAAATGTAAGTTTAATAAGTATTTATCATTTTCACTTTAGTCAAAATATTGCATTTCATTTCCATCACCTTCTTTTATTTCCCATTTCTCAAAATGTATCATGTACAAAAGTTATTTCACATAAATAATTTAAAATATTCAAAATAGGAAAAGGAGCTATTCTATATACTGATAGCAAATGACTTCTGATTTTTAATAAAATTCAGATAACATAGCAGAAATTTTTCTCTACCTTCAAAGTTTTCAGATATACATGTCACTGGTAGAAATAATTGCTATTTATTTAGATATTCAATTAGTTTTTTTTTTGTAAAGTTGTCTTTAAAATTGCTTGTCCAAGGATACAAAATTAATTTTGATAAGTAAACTATATCTTGATTTGAATTTATTATTTTATTTCACTTCCAGAATGCATTAGTATTTATTAATAATATAATGTTTTAAATTTAATTTTGATCAATTGAAATTATAAACAATAATACAAAAAGTGAGATAAAATGGAGCACTGATTAAAATAATAACCTTCCAAAGCAATGGCCATATATCATTTCTAAGAGAAGGCCAAATTAATTTCTTTATCATCTTAGAGGATTGAGGAATAATTATTCTCCTGAAGAATTTATTGATCTTTTTTGTGACAAGATGATGTAGGGAGAAAGGAATTCTCAGTATCCCTCCAAAATTTTCTACTGAAAAACCTTTTAAAATGCCTCAGAAGCAATTTAAGAGCAGTGAAGCAAGTTAGTTGTATAGTAGAAAAGTTCTTTCTCACTGAGGAAAGAGGGGAGCCTGATAAAAAAACAAAACAAAACAAAACAAAACAAAAAAACACCAAAAGCAGGGGGCCTGCAAGAAAGTTTTGTGCTTCAGAGAAATCCACCACCAGTGACCCAGTAGTTTCAGACCAGCAGCATAACAAGGTTCAACCCCTTAATGAAGACCAGAAAGGAAGCTCCACTCCGATTGCTGACCAACAGCAAGACTCTGACCCAAATCAGTCTGTCAGTAAGACCCCACACTCAGGACAGATCAACAGGGAGACCCAACCACCAATATGAGCAGCAGTTAGACCCCCCCCTCTAGTATAAAGCACTGGTTAGGTTCTAAGGCTTTATTCAGGAAGCTTGGGACAATGAGCAAAGCTCAATTGTCACATGAAAGCATAAAGTGACAAAATCTGCAGGAAAAAATGGGAAAAAAAACCAAACAAGCAACAATGAGAAATGAATAAGAAATTTTTGACTATACATAGTTATTATGAGAAGATGAAAGAATAAACTTAGAAAAGGACAATAGTGCCAAAATGTTTATATACAAATGCACAAAGAAAAATGTTTCCCGGGCCCGGAAAGAACACCTAAAAGAGTTTTAAAGGGGTTTTAAAAAGTACATTAGAGAAGTAGAAGAAACAATGGGAAAAGAAATTAGAACAGTGTAAAAGGAAGGAAGGAAGGAAGTAGAGAGGGAGTAAAGGAGGGAAAGAGTAGGGAGGGAGTAGGGAAGGAGAAGAAGGAAGTGAAGTAGGAAGGTAGAAAGAGAAGATAGAAGAAGAAAGAAAAGGAGGGAGGGAAGAAGGAAAAGAGGGAGAGAAGGAAGTAGGGAAGAATGAAGAATAAAAATATAAGGGATTCAAAAAGTTTTCATATTTCTACATGGAAAGATGATATTTGTAACTCTTAAAAAACTCTATTACCATAAAGACATTTAGAAGACATATGCTTTGACAGTGTGATCTAAAAAAATAAGGGGTTAGACACTACACACTTGTCAAATTGACTAGAATGACAGGGAAAGATAATACGGAATGTTGGAGGGGATGTGGGAAAAGAGGGACACTGATACATTGTTGGTGGAATTGTGAACACATCCAGCCATTCTGGAGAGCAATTTGGAACTATGCTCAAAAAGTTATCAAACTGTGCATACCCTTTGATCCAGCATTGTTTCTACTGGGCTTATACCCAAAGAAATGCTAAAGAAGGGAAAGTGACCTGTATGTGCCAAAATGTTTGTGGCAGCTCTGTTTGTAGTGGCTAGAATCTGGAAAATGAATGAATGCCCATCAATTGGAGAATAGTTGAGTAAATTATGGTATATGAATGTTATGGAATATTATTGTTCTGTAAGAAATGACCAGCAGGATGAATACAGAGAGGATTGAAGACACTTACATGACCTGATACTAAGTGAAATGAGCCAGGACATCATTATATACCTCAACAACAATACTGTATGATGATGTATTCTGATGGAAGTGGATGTCTTCGACAAAGAGAAGATCTAACTCAGTTTCAATTGATCAAGGATGGACAGAAGCAGTTATACCCAAAGAAAGAACACTGGAGAATGAATGTAAACTGTTTGTATTTTTGTTTTACTTCCCGGGTTATTTATACCTTCTGAATCCAATTCTCCCTGTGCAACAAGAAAACTGTTCAGTTCTGCACACATATATTGTATCTAGGATATACTGTGACATATTTAGCATGTATAGGACTGCTTGCCATTTGGGCGAGGGGGTGGAGGGAGGGAGGGAGGGAGGGGAAAAATCGGAACAGAAGTGAGTGCAAGGGATAATGTAAAAAAATTACCCTGGCATGGGTTCTGTCAATAAAACCTTATTTAAAAAAATAAGGGGTTAGAAAGAACTAGAGGAAAGGGAAAGGGGAGATAGAATAGAACAAATTATCTCACATAAAAGAAGCATGAAAAAGCTGTTACAGTGAAAGAGAATATCAGGGTGAGTAGTAGGTTTCAGTTTCTTTATCATCAAACAGTATATATATGTATAAGAGATGGGATTTGAACAAAGGTCTTTCTGGTTCTGAAAGCAGAATACTCCATGTCACTTCTCAAGGAGATATGTTATAGCTCAGAGAGTATAATGCAAAGGAATGAGATATGACTAGTCAGGTTCAAATACTAGCTTTTCCATGAATTACTTGAGTGGTTTTAGAGAAGCCACCTAAACTCTTTGGGTAAAATGAAGAAGTTTAGCTAAATAGTGTCTGTCATCTGGAGTATGATGGAGTCAGCTCAAACTAGCTTTAAAGAGCTCATAGTTAAGTTTGCAATGTGAGCATTTACAACCAGAAAACAGATAAATACTATAAAACAGAGCTTGACTTTTTGTTTTGTTTCTCAATATTTAGGAAAGTGATGGAAAACAAATGTTGAGAATTCAAATAAACCTTAAGAGTGTCAAGACTACATTTTTATCTCCCTTAGAATTTTGATTGTTAAAACATCTATCAGTACATACCTGTCTATGGTTCCTTTTAAATTTTTGCAATATATTATTTTGTTTTCTGATTTTGGAGGGTAGTTATCTCCCCTCAGTGCTAGACAATATGATTATGCCTGCAGATTTTCTGATCTTCCTCGTGTTTTATTTTCTCTTTTGTATTCCAGCTGTATGGAAAAGTTGAAACAACATTTACATATATTTAGTGTTAATAGCCAGGCTGTTCCCTTCTTTTGTAGTCAGCTGGAATCCATTACTCCTTCTAAGTTACTGTTGTACCTCCAAAAAACCTCAGTTGTCCACAATTCCCATACCTCCCATGATGTGCCATCTGGATGATCACTTATTATGCTACTCAACAACCCACAGCTCCCGAAGTTTCAGAAAGTAGAACTTTAATCATAAATGTACACCACCGTCTCTTCTTTAGATGTGATGTTATAACTTCAACTTCAAACCTTTGATTTTTCTAAAGTATGTACTTCAGAACAACATTCTATTATCATATCAGGCCCTATCCTATCTTGAAGCATTTTGAGATACCTTTTTATATATTGTGAGACAAAACTGACAAAGAATCTAGTGCTTGCTTATCTTATTTTTTAGTCAAAAAAATAAGCTTCAAGCATCACAGATTTAGAGCTAGAAGAAATGTGTGTCATAGAAGCATACACTTGCACTGGTGGAAGAAATTTTCTCATTGAGAATTACTATTTCACTAAAACTTCTAGGATCAATTAAAACAAAAATAACACTTCAAATTATTGGATTCAGATTATTGTTCTCCTTTGTCCTGAACTGTGATTCCACTGGTATAAGGAACTAGAAGAAACATGCCTTCAAGGAGTCAGCACCTATTCTGCATATCATTTGCAAAAGGGACCTGCAAAACATAATGGATTTGCTCAGGATAGCCATTATATACTAGAAGTATATAACTTTGAATTATATCATACTACATTTATAGGGTGAATAGATTACTTCAGCATGAGTATTCCCATTCTCCCACAAAAATGCCTAGTGCATTTCAAAGTAATTTCCTTATTTAGTGATGTGATGTAGTATAGAAAAAAGAAAACAGAAAAAATGTAGAATTTCAAGATTTGACTTCAAGATCAAGTTCTGCAACTTACTACCTACATAGACTTGAACAAATCACTGCATTTCTCTCTTGGTCTTATTTTCTATACCTATTAAATTAAGGGATTTGATTAGACTACCTCTAAAATCCCTTCTGGCTCTAAATCAGTGATTCTATGAAGATCTTGAAACTTTTGTGTAGAAATACAGAATTTTGAAGTCATAAAAGAATTCAAAGAATATCTAATCAAACTCTTAACTTCACTACCCACTTTCCACCGATCCTTTTCTTCCCACCCCCAATGAGTAGCATATTTTTATGTGTTAATGGTGAATCTGAAGTAATAAAATAAATAATAAACAAATTAATTAATAAAATACTATCCAGAACTTTTTAGTAAGTATCCTAGATAGACTTCTTATACCTTTTGAAATGAGGCTCTGTGGGTCTAGCAGAAATGAGCAATTGAACAGTGATCTCCAAAAAACCTCCAAATTTTGGATTCCCACTTACTATCAAAACTTGTTCACTTCACTTTTTTCTCTTAAAATAACTGTTTCAGTTGGCATGTGTTTCTTCTTTTCTGAGCAATTTTATCAGGCATGAGTAACTTAGAGGCCAATTCTGCTTTTCAAAGAGCCACAGTTACCATCATAACAGTTTATCATTTATGACCCCTGAGAGGATTTGAAAGCACTATGTACTTTGTGTACCATCACTGTGTTCTAAGATACCTTTTCTAACTTTGGTATAACATTGAAAACTTTTTTTATTTTCTCTTAGGCTGGATATAGCAACTTGATGTCCAGCTTCCTAGCACTCTACATATCCATGAAGTGATTTTCCTGTCTTCAAGCATTTGCATATCATAACAGATGGGCTTCCCATTTTAAACTTTTGCAACAAATCAAATGCAGGCCCCAGTGGGGCATTGTCTTGTCTTTCTGACATCTGATACCTGTCACTTTTTAGCATCTGAATAGCATGTGATAGTCAGTTCAATTCAGTTCTACAAATATCTCTGAAATGGAACTTTGTGGCACTTTACTAATGGTGGTATGGGATAGTATGTTACTCTATAGTATAAGAAATATAAAAGACAAAAATGAAGCCATCCATATTCTCTAGGACAGTGATATCCAAATTGGAAGACAATGGACTGGGGAGGGGCATAATGGTATCACCTCAACATGTGGCTTGAGTTAAGGAATGCATGCTCAACTAATAAGACAATGGGAAAATGATTCACAAATTGTGTCTCCAATCAATACACTTTTTTATACCCCAGTGTTTTGGTTTGGTTTTTTTTTCACTTTATTCCTTCCTATTTCTGTGTAAGCCCCAATCTTGCCTCCATTTTTCTTCTGCATATTTATACCCACTTCTGACCCACCTAATCACAGCAATAGATAAACAAATACAATTGTCAAAATTCACACCTTCCCTTGCCCTTAATTTCCTATTTATCCACCAGGAGGGGGAAAAACTAACTACCACCAACAACAAACTACTAATATGAACATACAATCAAAAATCTTACAGAGATTATGCTCTAGGATAAAGGTCCTCAAGTTTTTTAAATAGGGGGCCAGTTCACTGTCCCTCATACTGTTGGAGGGCAGGACTATAGTAAAAACAAAAACGATGAACAAAGTCCTATGCACGCTGCATATATCTTATTTTGAAGTGAAGAAACAAAATGGGAACAATTTCAATATTTAAAATGAAGTAAAGTTAAATCAACAAACTTACCAGTATTTCAATGAGAACTATGGGCCTGCTTTTGGCTAATGAGATGGTTAATGTCTGGTTCCCTATTTGTCACTGCTAGTTGTAATAAGTGATGCAAGTGTGCATCCATTAGTCTTGATCTGGTTGGAGATTTCAAATATTTCATTCCAGAAAAAGTCTGTTCATAGACATAAGTGCTGCCAAAGATGGTTGCCATTTTGAGTGCATGGTTCCTGAGATGAAGGTATGTCTCAGAGGGGAGAGATGCATAGAAATTATGAAGGCTGTTTGACTTGAATGTGTCTTTCAGAAAGTCACAATTCTGCAGTTCAGCCAGTTTCATTTGATAAATTGTATCCATATTTTCAATGTCAATAGAAAATGGGTTATGGAAAAGCTGTATGTACTGTTCATGGAGATGAAGCTCTTTAAATCTAAATTGGAACTCCTTTTGCATTTTTTCCAGTGAATCCACACATGTTTTGTTTGGGAATGCAATCAGTGGTTTTTCCGCTAACAGATTTTGAGTTATGGGGAGATGGCAGAAGTTTTTCTCCTTCACTTGTTTGATGAGGAGGCCTAATTTTACTTCAAATGCTTTGACATGTGATTGCATATTACAGATGAGCTTCCCCTTTCCTTGAAGTTGCATATTGAAATTGTTGAGTATCTCTGTTACATCTGTCAGAAAGGCAAGGTGCCATTTCCATTCTGCATCATTGAGCTATGGTACTTTGTTTTTTGAAAGCAGAAAAGTTGTAATTTTTGGAAGTAAGTTGTAGAAACTTTTCAAAACTCCCTCAACTCAGCCAATGCACTTCTGTGTGATATAGAACATTTTCATACTCAACATTTAGCTCACACAGAAATTCATGAAATTGTCTGTGATTTAGTGCATTAGCTCTAATGAAGTTAACAAAAAATACCACAATTTTCATAACAGAGTCCCACTTCAGTGATTTACTACACAGCGCTTGTTGGTGGATGAGGCATTGTATGGCTATTGGATGAGAATGGTTATGTTTGTTCATCTCTCGGTTAATGCGAGCTATTACTCCTTTCTTAGACTCCACCATGCTAGGACCATCATCAATTGTCACGCTGACTAGTTTAGCCCAGTCCAGCTCCAAACCATTCATAGTTTGGCAAACCTTTTCATAGATATCCTCTCCTGTAGTTGTTCCTTTGATGCTTTGCAGTGCAGCAAGCTCTTCTATCACTTCAAAATAATCATTCATCCCATGAATAAAAATTAGAAGTTGTGCAGAATCATGAACATCATTGCTTTCGTCAAGTGCCAAAGAAAAATATGAATTTTTTTTAATGGAGTTTTGCAAATGCTGATTCAGATTGTCTCCCATTTCTTCAATCCTCCGTGTAACTGTAGGCCCTGAAAGACTCACAGTACTAAATAAATTGGCCTCCTCTGGACACATCTCTTTGGTAACAAAAAGAAGGCATTCTTTAACAAATTCTCCCTCCACGAATGGTCTGCCCATGCATGCTATTAGCTTGGCAACTTGAAAACTTGCTTGCAGTGATGAAATATTTAGCTGCTTCTTGCTTCACAAAAGTATTTTGCTGAGTTGTCAATGTGTTTTTCAGTTTTAATATTTTATCATTTCTCACTTCTCCAACCAAACAATCATATTTATCTTTATGTTGAGTTTCATGGTGTCCACACAAATTATATTCTTTGAACACAGACACTATATTCTGGCATATCAGACATACAGCTCTTTCCTTGTACTGCATGAAAAAGTCATCACAAGTCCACTGTTCTTTGAATAACCTACACTCCAAGTCAATTTTTCTTTTTCTTGGCATCATTATTTCCTAGTGATTCCAAATTTCTATTAGTAAAATACATATGTATATATATATATATATATATATATATATATATATGTAGCGCTACAAAAACAATATGCCAGCAATAACTTTGCCCACACAGAGACATACAGACTGCAATGTCCAACTTCTTCCAAGCTGCCTCTGTGCTGTGATGCCTCTGTTTCCCAGTACTCTCTCTCCCACTTTTTGTGCTCCTGCTTCCGACCTTCACTACTGCAGTGAATTCCCCCTGCAGCTGCAGTGACATGCACAGTAGGCACTGTACATCCCCCATGCCTGTCTGTTGTGGTGGCTGCCATTACTGTACAAGGTCACAGGCAGTCAGTTCTCCATCTTCTGCATCTCTCTCACTTCCCCACACCACACACTCTGGTCTGGGAACTCACCTCACCTTGGCATTGTTTCACACTCTGTCTCCACTGCCTCAGCCCAGTGACAGAAGTGTGAGTTGCTAATGCAAGTTTAGGTCAAACATCACTTCTGGTCTGATTTTGACATAACCTGGCGGGCCACATAAATGTCCTCAGTGGGCTGCTTTTGGCCCGTGGGCTGTAGTTTGAGGATCCCTACTCTAGGAGATCACATTTTACAGTATTTCTAGATTACATACTCCTCAAGAGCATTAGCAATTTCCTAAAATAGAAATTTGCACAAGGGATAGAACTTATCTCTATATTCATCTTAGAGCATGGCCACAGATTTATCATAATACCCTAGTGGCATTGCAATGGTAGCAATGACTAAAAGGGCACTCTTCTCTTCTAATTGATTTTCTATACTGCACAATTTTGTTTTCTGTGGTAGAGGCAATATCCTAACCCTTTCTACCATACCAGTTAGCATAGTTTTGCATTCAATGGATTAACATATTCCTTAAGGATCAGTCAACTATGAACTCAGATTGTTGATAACATTTTCTCTTATCTGAGTTCAATGAAGTCACAAGAAAAACCTGGGAATTTTCAGATGCATGCTTGGTAAATAAAGATCAGATTCACCCATATAAAACAAATGTTCTTATTAAATATCCTTCTGCTTGTGTTTCAATATCAATTCTAAACTACTACAGGCAATGATTAGAGATAGGACCAGCCTAGATCACTTTCCTTCCAAAGAAAAGTCACAATTTTCAGAAGTTAATATCTAAAATAGCCTTCTTTATATTAATTTCCATGTATCTCTTTATCAAATCATAGCAGAATAAAGACCTGAGAAACAATCTAGTGCAACTCCATCATCTTAAAAATGAGGTCTGGAGGAATGAGATACTCTCCTTTCCTTCCCCCTCCAAATTGTCCTTCAATTTTGAGATCATTGTCCTAGAGGGTAAGGATGATTTCATTAAAAAAAAATCCCTATGTTGTAGGATAGCATAGTATCCTATGCCACCATTAGTACTGCAGGGATTAGGAGCATGGTGCCGTTGAAATCCAGAAAATCCATATGAAATGTTTCAACCTTACATATGTACCAGAAAATCTGTATTATTTATTTATGGAATGTTTACAGTATGTTAGGGTAAAATTTGACTTAAATATTTGGTTATATGCTCTGTGTTGTGCTGGCCTTTGTGTGTTATTGCAGCTTCCTTAAAACTTACCCAAAATTCCCATTTCATTTCCTATGCCATCTTGTGAAATAGTGAAATCCCAGTGGGGAAAGTCTCAGTGTGGAAAAGATAATTGTAATTTGTTCCAGGTCACTCAGATAGGAAGTTGCAAAACCAAATAATGAAATGAAGTCCTCCAACTTCATTAGTGTTTCTTCTTATTAACCTGAATCTTAAATTATTGTTATGAGGATTAAATGATGTATAGTACAAGCTAGCTTCCTGGAGGGCCTCAGGGTCAGCCAGAATCAGGAAAAGTTAAAGTCCTTGGTCTTTAGGGGACAAGTGAAGGAGGTAGGCAAGCTGTCATGTGGCTTGTCAATGATGTATCCTGAATCCTGAAATCTGGGGTGACCAGTCTCTTTCCCCCTCATCCTGCTGCCAAGTGCCCCTGGCCTCTCTCCCCTGGCCCTCTAACACCAAACATTCAGGAAGCACCAATGGTGAGGAGAGTCATTATCCAAATACATGCTAATAGAATCATTATCTCATATCAAAGGTAATTAGTCTTAAATGCTGGGTTATCTAATTCAAGCACACCTTTTTGGAGTTTCAGCTCTCTACATCTTCCTGCTTTCTTTTGTTTTAGAACATAGGTGGTCACACCCTCCCTGACTTCTCAGGAAAGGAGGTGAAAACACAAAAAAAGAGGTGATCAGCCCCCATCCCATGATTTCTCAGGACAAGAGATGAAAAATACCAAAGGGAAGAGGGGAGCCAAGCCAGATAGTCTTAATGGGTTTCTGGATTGAAAGGTCTTACTAGAAACAGGTATGCACAAAACCATCAGCATGGGAGGTATTACACAAGCACATAGCAATAAAGCACAGGCTAGCAGTGATGACTCTCCCCACAGCCAGTGCAGGCTCAATGTGGTGTAACAAACATAAATTTTACATGCAAGTAGTGGTATAACAAACAATATGAATCAAGGTGGTGTTGTAAAAGATTTCCAGAAGTCCTAGAAGGAGGGTATGTAAACAACAATCACACATATGCCTCCTTCCACAACCAAGAGATAGTCCAAAACCAATCTATTGTCCAGTACTTCACATGCCAGGGAATCCAATGATTCCCACAAGTTTTTGAAGTCCTGTAACAGTCTTACCATTTCTCAGAGAATCCAATGATTCCTCAGGTTTCAAGTACTACAACAGTCTCATCATGTCTCAAAGAATCCAATGATTCCTGAGGGTTTTCAAGTCCCAGAACAATTTTTCATGTCTCAGGGATTCCAATGATTGCTAAGTGTTTTCAAGTCCTGCATCAGTCTCATTAACAATTTTTGATGTCCATGAGTCAGTTGCCATAACTGCCATGCTCTTTCAGTGGTGGGCACAATCAGTTATAGAACTGCCTGATGTTTCTTAGGTCTCCTTTGTTTCCAGATTTTTCTCTTTTTCTGTCTCTCTCAGATAGACAAGGTGAATATGGCTCATTGGCACCCATCTGATTCCTTCTTCATCTGTAGAGATACAAGCAAACCCTCTCCCCCAAGCAGTTAACCTATCTGGTCCCTTCCATTCACCACTTTCTGGATCTCTCCACATCACCTGGCGATTATCTAAAGATAGTAGAACAGCTAACTCTGGACACTACTCTTCCAGTGGGTTATAAAACCTGTCTGCCAGAGCTAGTGCATGTTTGTCAAAATTCAAGAAGTTAATTGTATAAAGAGCTAAATTTAGGAGTTCTCTAGGGTTACCTGTGGCTCCCCCTTTGTTTTGTTTATGGAGAAGCATCTTGATGTTTCTGTTTCTCCTCTCTACAATTGCCTGTCCTTAAGGATTAAAGGGTATGCCAGTGGTATGTAAAATCTTATACTGTGCACAAAAGTGTGCAAAATGTTTAGAAGCATGTGCAGGTCCATTATCTGTTTTTATTGTTTGTGGCACACCCATAATTGCAAATGCTTATATAAGGAATTCGGTGATCACTCGGACTGTCTCTTTTGCTGCTGGTATTGCAAAAGTGAATCCTGAAAAGGTATCTACCACAACATGGATAAAAGACAGACAACCAAAAGATTTATAATGGGTCACATTCATCTGCCAAATTTCATTGGGTCTCAAACCATGAGGGTTCTTCCCTGGAGGAAGCATAAGAGCGTGGAAAGGAAGGCAAGCTGTACAGGCTTTTACTATGGTCCTAGCTTCCTCTTTTGTTATCCCAAATTACAAATATAAAGCTCAAGCAGCTTAATGTTATTTATAATGAGTTTCTTGGGCTTCCTGAAATAAAGGAGTATCAGCCAACATAGTTAGAAGGTTATCTGCATTTGAATTACCATCAAAAATAGGACTTGGAAGTCCACTATATGAGTGGACATGCAAGATATAAATCTTACCAAGTTTTCTCACTTGCTCTTGAAGTTCCTTAAAGAGATGATATATATTAAAAGCTACAAATTTTATTTGGGCTTTGGCAATTCTTTGTACCATACCTACTGAATAGGCCAAATCAGATATATTTATATCTCCTAGATAATAAGTAAGAGCTAGAATGATTGCATACAATTTATTCTGCTGAGTGGATTGTAAAGAAGTTCTGACTACTCTTCTTATAGTTAAGTTACAAGATTATACAGCACAAATGTTATGTTTGGATGCATCTGTAAAGATAGTTGGTCCTTTAAGAGGAACTTTAGAAACTTTTTTTTTTTCAAGAATCCATTGCCAATTATGTAATAGTTGGGTTATCTTTAATGGAGACCTGTGTGTAAAATTTGGAGCCATGGCCAATAAAATTTGCTACTTTGGGATGGCAAAGGATCCATAGACTGGAGAGGAACAGATTTCACCTCTCCATGGGGTATCTCAGTTGTCCCAGCTGCATACAACTCTATTCTCCCCGATTGTAATCCCTTTCTCCCATCAGGTTGCTTCTTGGCTGATTAGTCATGTCTGAGTACTGAATTTCTAAAAACTTTGGGTGTAGCATCAGCTGCCATCATGCCCCAGGTATTTTTTGTGTTGGGCCTGGGACTGGGCCCCTCATTCTGTTTCCCTGAATTAATCTACATTCTGATGCCCAATGTAAGCCTCTGTTGCATTTTGTACATGGAGTTTTGGATCTTGTTCTCCCACCCTTTTTTCTCACTCTGTCTCTATGCCAATATTGAACTTTCAAATGCCCCACTTTACCACATTGGAAGCATTGATGAGTCTCTGTGGAAGTCCCTTGCCAAAAGGGGCCCTGTCTTCCCATGTTCAGATCTTGGGAAGTCTGCATGATAGTCTGGGTATGAAAGATATTTGTACCCATTGTGGCATAGCATCGTATGATCTCTAAAGGAGCATCCTTGTGTAGTCCTAGTATATTTCTTTCACAAACCTCATTACCATTTTCTTTAGCAAGTTGTCTTATCATAATTTCTGTTGCTACATTTTCAACAATAGTTTGTATGACAACTGTCTGTAGACATTGTACAAAATCAGCAAAGGGTTCATTTGGACCTTTTTCTTGAAGGCCTCTTCTCTATCCTGTTAATCTGGGATAAAGCCCCATGCATTGATAGCAGCAGCAGCAATTTGCTCATATGCTGCTTTGGGGTAATTAATCTGTGCTGAAGTATCTGTATAGGAACCTAACCTACACCTATTAGTTGGTCACAAGTGATTGGTATATTAACTCCAGTTTGCCCATTTCATTAGGCTTGTATCCTACAGACTTTACTATATTCAGAAAGCCACAACATGTTTTGTCCAGGTTCTAAGCATGTTCTTGCTATAGATTTCCAGTTACTAGGGGCTAAAATTTCATAAGCCAAATTCTGTAATAACATCTTAACATAAGATGATGTAGCCCCATAAAGAGTGAAAGCCTTTTTCAGGTCTTTGATTATATATAAGGAGTGTATCTTTTGCTTTCTTGACCTGAAGAGTTAAACTGTTCAAATCAGCTGTATTCTGTCCTTTCTCTTTGGCTTTAAGTAGTGCCTTTTGTAATTGGATCTTAGGAGGGGGTGATTGCTGGGCGGGAGGTGCTGGTGATATCACTGCCCTTCCCACTCCTCCTCCTCCCCCCACCCAGGAAGGTGAAGTTGATGGGGGAGAGTCAAGAGACTGCTTGAGTGTAGGCAGAGTTGAAGCTGGGCTCTTAGAGTCAGAATCACTATGTCCTTCAAGTTCCCCATGCCTTTCATCAATATTTTCATTTGCTTTTTACAACTAGCCTGAAAAGGAAGTCCTACGATTATCTTCATTTTCAGATAAGGAAAATCAGACAAAGCAGCTAAGTAACTTGCTCAGGATCACAGAGTTAGTAAATGTCTGAAGTAAAATTTGAAATCAGACCTTCCTGAATCCAGGTGCATACACTTTATTTACTGTACTACCTGACTGTCCCAATATTTTATAACTCTTTTTATTCATCTCATCATTTAGTTTAAAAGAGTTTTGGGGGTTTTAGAGTTACTCATAAAGATTTGTCAGCTTCAGGATTTCTTCTTTACCTCCATAGTCTTAGTAGGACACTCAATGACAAGGAAAGATTAGCTCCTCCCCTTTTTAAGTTTAAAATGTCCAACATATCCTTATTACAAAATTTGTATCATCAAAATATGATGGGGGTGAAAGCTCTCTCTACATTCTGGTTTTCCAGAGTTCAGATCTGAAACAAGTTATAGTACTGATACCTCAAGCATTAAAGAATAAACTTAAGGACTGCCCAATTTGGGAGCCCAGCTCAGCATTAGCTGAAGTTAAAAGAGGTTTTCCAGAACTACACCTGTTTCTGAGGTAGAATTTAAACTCAGGTCATTATAATATGCAGAACCCTATTCACTAAACCACTTAGATTCCCTTCCTCTCCCAAAGGAAGAACCTTCCTCCCTCCGTCTCATCAGTAAAGAGCCAGTTTAACAAAAAGAAGCATCTTCTTTTTTACTAATAAGAGCCCATCTTCTGACCAACTCTTGGGTTTTCTTCTGCTCTTCTCTCAAAGGACCAAGTTGCCCCAAGGGCCACTTTGTTTAGTTTCTCTGTGAACTTTGTAATCTTTGTACTTTCAAGTGTTTTTAAATGTGGATAAATGTATAATTGATATAGTATAAGGATTAATTCTTGATCCTGTGTTTTATATACAATTTTACTCTCTGTAACTGCATTTGTATTCCATGTAACAAACCTAAAGTCTCTTCTGTGACTGAGTAAAGAAGCTGATGTGAACAAAAGTGTAGTCTCTTTTCTCCTTGAAGGTAAATACCAAAGGTTAGGTTTTCCCCAAGATCACTGTTAGTTAAAGAAAAACTTTTTTCAATATACTCATAAAATATTATTTCAGCATTTCCTGCAAGGTTGATCTGTTAGCCTTGAAAAATTGAACTGATTGGCCTTGTCCCATTTTTTTTTTTAAAAAGAAAGGAACGAAGGAAGGAACAAAAGAAGGAAGAAAGGAATGAAAGTAGGAAATAAGGAAGAGAAGAAAAATACATAAAAATTGTGGAGATAGTGATTATTTCAGGAGGAAGTGTCAAAGAAACTAGTACAAGGAATTCTTGCTGAGCATTTATTTTCTGAGGAAGGGTCCATGCCTGCTAGAATAGCTCCTCCAGGATATACATTACCCCTATGAAAACATGTAATGTGTCAGAAGAAGGGGCAGCCTTGTAGTCATGAATCTGCTAATGTATATATCATTTGTCTAAGTTCTGATGCACAATGCTCTTTCCCTAGGGAATATGCTTAGTGGGCTCAGTTCAGAGACCCAGCTCTGGGCTGGATCTGAAACATAATTTTGTCAGAACTTCCTGCTGCAATTGTCCTGCAGGGTATTTGAAAATTCTGGGATTTTTCAAAATGTATCACTTGAAATAAAAGCCTTCATAACATTCTTATGTTCCTAGGAAGCTCCTGACATGCAGGATCCAGTTTCCTATATTCTGCATTTGATGTTACTCAACTTGGTGCCCTTTTGTCTTTAAAACTTAAAGGATCCAGCTCTTTCTTTTGTATTGAAAGTCTCTCAGGCTAGGATACTGACAAATGCTATAATGCTTCATAAAGTAATGGTATAACTCCCACAATTTAAACTGTACTTTTTCACTTATGAAAATGATATGAACCTTCCTTTATTTTTTAGTACTTTTTATAATAATTGAGTTGTTTTTATGTGTCTTAATTCTGATTTTTCCTTTGCACTCTCCTGACATCAGAAGTTAAAATTAAATAGAATAAATAAGCTGAGAAGTATGGATGAAATAAAAGTTGAGAACTGATCTCTTGAGTATAGTCTTTGTTTTCCTAATATAAAAAACACTGAATATTTTAAGTGACAAAAATGAACATCTATTCATCCTACTACCACTGGAATTCTAATAATTAAGACCAGAGATTTACTCAGCATTCAGACTGAACTATGCAGGCAGAAAAGATGGCAAGCAGCGATAAAATGTTATAATTGTAGTGCACTTCGAATTTGTGAAGACTTGAAATTTCTCATTGAAAACTCCAATTAACAGAGCTCTTTTTATTTTTTTTTAATGGGAATAATTTAATACTTCCTGAACATGTTCCTTTAAAGTAACTATAGTGGAGTACTGACCTCTTATTAAAGGCCAAGATCCATAAGCAAGGATGAAAGAAAATTGAGCTGAGATAAATCCAAGAAGGGAGTGAAAGAAACTGAGTAGACGATAGCAGGAAGATCGAATATGAAAACTTGCAGGGGAACAGAAGGGGGAAAAACAGTCTCTATAGAAAGAAGACAGCTATGATCAAGGAAAATGTGAAAAGGAGAGAAAGCATGTACACTTAGTACTTTTCTATTTTAGTTTATTGTGATATAAGTGATTACTTTTATTTGACATTGTTTTCTAGATGGAGACTAATTTGTGCCTTACAGATAAAACCCATATCTTCCTAGTTTTTCTGATATAGTCTTAAGACTAAAGAAAACTGTACTTTCAAACTAATCCATGGACATTTTCACATTAAGGAGTAAACTGGGGGGGATGGGGGGGGAGAGAATCCCAGAAAATAAAGTCCTCCATACTTACATGCACAATTTAGCAAAACAAATTGCCAAATTAATCATTCCTTCCAAAAGATTTGTCTCTTTATGAATTTTAATTTTATTGCTATTCTGTCAGAAGCTCTGTCATATTTCATCTTCATTCTAACTTGTGATTTATCATTATGTTGGTAAAAGTTATAAACTCTTCCAAAACAATATTATTTGGTTAGTCATACATCCCTTTAATTAATTGTTTTTCTGCTAATCACAAAAAGACCTATCATGTAGAAATTTTTCTTCTTTTTTTACTTCCTTCATGATAGGGGTTTAACTAGGACATAGCCATGCAGAGTTTGGTACCTTTCTGATCTTAAAACTAATTTGTGTTTCAGAATGATTGGTTGAATTTACAGCTTAATCAGCAGTATCATTTTGTTTTGTTTTTTATACAAACACTCTAATAATTGTCATTTTCCTTGTTTTCTTTACCAGTCTGGATAGATGTTAGAAGCTCAATTATTTTTTTATTTTGCATTTCTCTGATTATTGGTGATTTAAAGTATTTTCTTTTCTTTTCTTTCTTTCTTTCTTTCTTTTTTTTTTTTTTTTGTATGATTATGGACAGCTCTGGTTTCTTCATTTGAAAATTACTTGTACTTATTAGTGGAATGCTTCCTAGTCTTATAAATTTGAATCAGTTCTTTATGTACCCTCTATATAAGATACTTATTTGCTAAGTCTTATCAATTAGATCTCTACAACATCTCTGATATCCATTCCCACCTTTGAAGTCACAATTGTCATTCATTATTTATATCTTAGCCTGCTATTTTTACTTTAGACTCTTTTAATACTCTTCTGGTTTGATTTTTAGGTTTTGATTTCTTGCCCTCTCCAATTTATTCTCCACATAAATAAATAAATAATCACCTTAAAAGCAAAAGTCTAATCATGCCATTCCAAAGGCTCAAGAATATTACTAGTGGCCTCTATTATAATTTGGACATTTTTAGGTTGGCATTTAAAGTTCCTATAGTATAGTTCCAATCTATATACATTTACAGATTTATTGCACTTTATCCCTTCCCAGGCCCTCTGTATTGTAGCCAAATTGGCACACTTGTTGGTTTTCTAAATTTTGAACTCTAGTTCTTTGATAGTTGAAATAGCCCAGTTCCTTACCTATCTGGATTTTCTTCTGGTAGACTAGAATTGTCTAATTAGTATATTGGGATTTATATCCCTTGTTATCAAGCAATGATGTATTTTCTACTCTAGATGCAGTAGGACTAAGTTGTATAAGGCCCTAACTCCATGAATTAAGGCTCAACAACTATATAGAAATATTCCAGTTTCTATGTTAGTCCCTCATGTGCTCAAAACGCTGGTACTATTTGCTATTTAAGTATGCTAAATTTCTGGTATCATCACTTCCTCTGCCTTAGATTTCTCTGGCTAAGTATATACCAATTAAATCTGCTTGTTCTACTTGTTCTTAGTAAAATTTCTTTGTAAAAAGCATGTCCTTTTTCTTTTATCACTTTCTGAGATATATGTTGGAAAGAAGAAAGAATATAAACATATATTCATATAGATATATGTATGTATATATAGACATATATCTATATAATATATATATGTGCAAGATTTTTGACTTGATTAAAACTATCAAGTAATTGTATTTTTTTTGGAGGTAAAGTGAAAGAAATAAATAAAATAGTAGATGTTGGCATGAGTAATTGGTACTTCAAAACTTCAATTTTATTTCATGATCAGAAATTTCTTTCTTGCTTCATTGATTTCTATATGTACAATGATGCAAATGTACATATTTATGTGTACATGTGCATGCATTCTGCTCTATATAGGAACTATGTACATATGTTATATATAGATATATATGTGTATATATACATGTATATATCATGTATACAAACATTATTTGAAGAATTTTGAAACACACATGTCCATGACTTATTAATGGTATATATCACATAAAAGTGTTATATAGTAATAACTGAATAAACTGAAGTTCACCTATATTCTTTGTTGGCTTACATGGACAGTAGGAAGCAGAAACTCAAAATTATTGCAACAATATTGAAGAGAATTTTGAACTTTTAGTAGTCTAGGAATTTAGATTATTTTAAAGATTACTACAGATGTGGATAGCAATGGATTAGAGATAGGAATGAGTGAATTTGTAAGGGTTTAGAGGGTGGCTTGGTGTAGGGGTAGAAAACAGTTTGATATTTCAATAAGCAAAATGGCCAAGGTTAGCACATGTATATAATGAACAGACAATCAAGTAAAATCTCTTTCATTTGATTGTTCTGCTTCTGACTTGATTGTGTTTTCTTTGATTTTCCTGACCTTTGCTATATCTGTATGTTTCCTCTTTTATCTAGCTTCTACTCCTACCTTCTTAAAAAACTCAGTTTACTCAATCTAGCCTATATTTTCTAAACTTCTGTATCTCATACTTAGCAAAGCAATTCTCTTCTTTGATAGTGACTTTGATCTCCTACATATGTTTTGTGTTACTACTAAGACTTTAATATAATTTGGATAAATGCTCAATTTTATAATTAAATCCAATAGAAATATGAGCTATATTACAGATAGATATAAGCTTTATAAATTGAGAAATGTGTCATTCATTAAATCTGGTAGACTTAATGGCACTGAACCAAAAGCCCTTCAAAATCTACTTGATAATTAAATGAAATATACCTGAAAGACTATATAAATTAGTTTCTACTAAAGGCTTTTAGTATTTCTGAAAATATTAAGATAAGCTAAGAGATCATTCAAAATAGATTCTATTATTCATTCTATTCAATATCTTACCACATTAAAAAGTGGTTAAGATTTGACTATTGCTTAGAAATTACCAAGGAGAAAAATCTAAATTATAAATTCTTTTGTTTGTTTCATTTGACTTATTTCAATTTTCTCTCCAGTAGGAACAATTGCATAGTACAATTAAAAAAACACACACACACACAATCAAAATGTTATTTCTCCATTTTAGAAGAAGACCAATAACATTATAGGTGATGTCTTGACTTGTGCATGAACTGGATGTGAGACCGAGTTGTGCAAAGTTTTCAGTTTCACTCTCATTTCTAGAGATGTTGAAGTGTAATTCAAGACAAAAACCAAGATGATTTGTGGTGATCCAGAATGTAGTTTCCTGACATGTGACCAAGTTCTATGTGGTTTATCGCACATACTTTAGCAACCTTCATAGCCTTTTGAACAAATTGTTCTCATTGGTCCCTTCTAGGAAAGAATGGCATCACATGCTTGAAGTAGATATCCCCTAATTCAACAAGGTGTGTGAGGTCTCTCATTTGCCTTCAACCTCATTTATCTGATCTGCCAAAATTTATTTTTTTAAGTGGGATGTGTTCAGTACCCATGCTACATCTTCCTAGAACCATGGGTATGAGTTGGGTTACAGTTAAACACCAAAAATGGATGAGCAACTCTGAAAAGGACTTAGCAAACTCTCATACCATGGGTGTTAATCATCTCTGAATGCTCCATACAGCACTCATTCAATATAATTTTAAAAAAAAGTTGATAAGGTAATCTAACATATCTTTAGATGACTATTTTAAACATAATGGATACACATTTATATGGAATATCTTATATAGATGACCCTTGAAGTCTGATCATACTTTGAGATTCTTTGATTTCATGGATTTATTTCTGGGGAATTAAATTTCAAAATCAGTAGGCCATGATCAAATTAGATTTTATCATTGGTTATCATTTGAGAGATAGTCTTTTCTTTGTCATGTACTTTTACTCTGAGTATTTCTGTGTATGTCTGCTACACAGTTATATGTGAATTCAAAGAAGGTCAAATTTATAAAGGTGATTCAAACTTTGGTATTTTCATCAAGGGCAGTATTTGCATAAATACATATAAGAATCCCTATCCATGTTTACATGATCAAAGGCATGGCAGATAAAACACTTGAATAGGTCTTTGAAAAAGGTACAAGTTATTTATAATTCCTTTAGGATTTTTTTAAAGTTCTCTTCAATGCAGGCCTAAAGCAATTAGAATAGAAGAAAAATATTCACATGTAGCAAGAGGTCTGAAGCTAAAATTTAAATTTATTTTGCTTATCACCTTAATTTTTATACTCTAGTTAAATATCAAAAAGGTTTCTTTTAAAAAAAGATATAAAAAACAAAAATCACAATATAATATTTTTGTAGTATCATTATGAAATTGCAGCAAACATATCGTACAGATTTAATTGATACAATTTTGTATTGCTTGTCATTAAGGGATTGGCTGACTGCTTAATTAAATATTTGTGTTAATATTTCCTATAGATTTTCATTATTAAAAGAATTAGCTCATTTAAAAATGTTTTTACCACTCAAATTATCATCTAGGATAAAATTTACTTATTTGATGATACAAAAATGTCCTAGAAGGATTTTATACATGTATAAAAACTTAGCTTTAGATTATTTTTCTCTCAAAAATTATTGAAAGGGTTCAACACAATAGAATATTATATGACAAATTTAAATTTTATGATGCATTCATGTATAATAGGTCCATGAGGACCTATTTATCTTTAAAAAAATCTTTATAGTTTTTATCTTTAAAAAAAGGCTAAAAAAGGAACAAAGAGAATAGCAGAAAACAGCAGGAGAGAAATAGCAAAGATCAGAGTAGAGATTAATACAATTCAAAATAAGAAAACAATTGAAAAACCAAATCAACACAAGTTCTGTTTTCAAGGCTAATGAAATTGGAAACAATAAATTTAATATAAAAAAAAAAAAACAGAAAAGAGGGGCAGCTAGGTGACACAGTGGATTGAGCACCACCTCTGTAGTCAGGAGGACCTGAGTCAAATCTGTCCTCAGACACTTAACACTTCCTAGCTGTATGACCTTAGGCAAGTCACTTAATCCCAAATCCCTCAGCAAAAATAAATAGATAAAAATAAATCTTAAAAAAAATACAGAAAAGAAAAATATATCAGACCCAAATCACCAAAATCAGAAATGAGGTGGGTGGGAGGAATCAAGGAAATAATGACTATAACTGTCAATAGATTTGTAAATCTAAAAGATATGTATAATTATTTACAACTGCATAAAATAATTAAACAAGATTACAATTAAGCTATAAGTTACTGAGGGGAGGAATAAATTACTAAACAAAGGACTTTGACATATATCTTCAGGAGTAATGCAACACCACCATTATTACTTTTTCTCTTTCTACTACTATGACTATTGCTACATTACTTACTACCACCATCATCATCACCAAAACCTAAAATTTATATAGCACTCTAACTTTTGCTAGGCACTTTACCAATATTCTCATTTCATTCTCAAAATACTCTGAGTTAAGTACTATTATTAATTATCCTAATTTTATAGATGAAGAAACGGAGGCACATAAATTTTTGTTGTTTTGGTGACTTATCTAAGATACATAACTTGGGAATATCTGAGTTAAGATTCTAAATTGATTGCCTGACTTCATGTCAAGTGTACTCTCCAAGATGTCATCTGACTGCTTTACCAGTAATCTGTGCAATAAGTCTGACTGAATAAGGCTAATATAATGGAAAGTTGCCCAGACCACCTAAAATTACATCAACCACATGGAAGATGCTGAAAAACTTGTCTTAGAGACAAGACTAGCATATGAATTTGATCTATCATATGGTTAGAAGAAGCCTCCTTACACTGACTGAATTGGTATAATTGACTATGGCTTTAAGACTACTTGATATGAAACCTCTGGACCAAGCAATCCACAAAATAGTGAACTAAAGCCCTTTTCTAATTATTACTACCTCTGACCTCTCAAAAATAGGAATAATGTTCAAGAAGTAAAGCAATTTTAGTTGTTTCCCTGATCTAAGATACAAAGAACACTAACTAAGTAAAAATCTAATGGAATTACCACTGAGAACTCTATCACTTACTTACCACTCTCTTTCCCATAAGAAAATAACATTCTGGCAGGACTGTACAAGCTGACCTGTGTGTTTGCAATAGAACTAAATTCTGCATCTTATTCTTCCTACCCTGTTTCATTGGGAATTTATGAACAACAATATTGTGTTCAATGACAGAACTAATTTAGGGCTCAAAGGAATAGAAAGAATTAGGTTATTATTGGTTCACCAGGGCCACAGCAAAGGTGACTGGCACCTTGTTAGAGCTAATTGCATCTCATTAAGGAGTCACTTAGAATAGAGACTAAGGTTGGTAAAAAATAATTATTCATAATCACAGAAGATTAACAAAACATCATATCCAAACCCCAGAGTAACTATCATCAAAGGGGAAATAATCAGAAAGTGAGTGGTAAGGAAATACCAGGATGGTCATGGGAAGGAAGACAGTGATTAACACAGGTCTCAAGAGAATAAGAAAACTCAGTTCAAGACATTGAACATAAGTAAATAAGAAAATCAGAAAGATATTAATTACTAAAAGGAATATAGCCTCCAGATGAACTAAATAATCTAGAAATATGTTAACAAATATTATAAAACATAGGAAAATGAATCAGAACGTATTGTACCAAATAACATTATACATTCCCAACAGAATACAGAAACATGGAGAAGTATTTGTGAATGATTTAAGTGAGAAAGAAGAAATAACAAAGCAGAACTCATGAGTTACACATGAGAACTAATCTTCTAAAGAGATAGAACTTGAATGTATAGTGGCAAAACTTCATAAAAGAAACAATACGGAGTACAACTAACAAAGAACACAAAGATACATAGGTGAAGTTCAATATGAAAGAAAAGAAACAAAAACAATCCATAATCTTTATATAAAGAAATCATATTGTTATTGAATACAGTATATGAAAAGACAATTTAAAGATTATGAGTCTCCCAGAAGAAAGCAGGTTAAATAACTTCAACATTATAATGCAATCAATAATTAAAGAAAATTTCCAGAATTTTTGAACATAGATAACAAAATACCTATTGAAAGAATCTACATATCACTTTCAGAAAAAAAAAAAAAACAAAAACAAATCTATGCTGTAAAATTTAAGACAAACAGTGGTTAATATTGAAAATTCCATTAACAAATAAAAAAATTCTACAAGTGAAGAGGAGGAATAATATTAAATTTAAGGGAAAAGAAATTTCCGCAACACAAGACTATTTTTCACCCACCAAAAACCCTAGGAAGACATGAGATTATCTATTCCAAAGAGGAGAGGAGCTTAAGTTACAACGTCTAATGATGTATTAAAAAAAAAAAAAAAACTGAATGTAAGCATTAATGAAAAAAAAAAGATAGATATTATGCTGTTGTTGTTGTTGTTGTTTTTAAGATGCATTGAAATAGTCTTAGAAAGAAAACCAGAGCTGAATAAATTGTCTCCTCTGCATGTATACCAGACAACAAAAATAAAGAAAAGTCAAACAAAGACAGCAGGCAAGGGAAGTATAGATAATAAAATAAATTATCTAGATAAAATGTAAAATTACCCAGATAAAATATAAAAAATAAAAATATACCCAGGTGAAATATAAAAGAGAAAGATTTCTTTTAATCTAGTATAGAGAGCAATCATATAGACAACAATACAATAATGGTGATATAATTAAGATATTTCTTCCAAATATACAAGGAGTCAAAAGTGAAAGCAGAAGCCCAATAGAAGAGATGACAAAGAAGTAGGGCTTAAACATTATGGACTAAACCCCATTACCATCCCTGCTTTTGCAGGTGAATCATTCTTAATCTGTGTATGAATGCATATATTCATGTTGTATTGTGACACTAAATTTCAGAATAGGAAAGCACATAAAAGAGAAAAAAGGAGGAAGATGATAAAGTGAATATGTAATATACTATAATCAATTCAAGAGTTAACAATGAAGAAAAAATGTATTTTCTGAGGAAAATAATCTGCAGGAAAATTAGTAATGAGGAAAATGGAGAGGTATGTACTGGTATCTCAGAGTTATCTTAATTTGCATTTATCAGAACAATAGTGATTTAGAGCACCTTTTCATATGACTAGAAATGGTTTAATTTCTTCATCTGAAAATTGCCTGTTCATATCATTTGACTCTTTATCAAATGGAAAATGATACTTATAAACTGGAGTCAATTCTTTATATATTTTTAGAAATGAGGCATTTACCAAAACCCTTGAATGTAAAAATGTTTTCCCAGTTTATTGCTTCCCTTCTAATCTTGTCTGCATTAGTTTAGTTTGAACTAAAACTTTTTAATTTAATATAATCAAAATGATCTATTTGGTGTTCAATAATGAGCTCCAGTTCCTCTTTCGTCACAAATTTCTTCATTCTCCATAGATCTCAGAAGTAAACTATTCTATGTTCTTCTAATATGCTTATAATATCACTCTTTATATCTAAACCATTGAACCCTTGAAATTCTTGGCCTTTTGTTCTTCCAGATGAACTTTGTTATTTTTATTTTTTTTGAGATATACAAAGTAATTTCTTGGGAGTTTGATTGGTATGGCACTAAATAAGTAAAGTAATTTAATTTATATTGTCATTTTTACTATATTTGTTTAGCCTACCCATGAGCACATGATATTTTTTCCAATTGATTATATCTGACTTTATTTTTGTGGAAAGTGTTTTGGAGTTGTATTTATATAAAGTCTGACTTTCACTTGGCAGATAGATTTCCATATATTTTATACTATTGAAAGTCATTTCAAATGGAAGTCTTCTTGGTATTTTGCTGCTGGACTTTGTTGGTAATATATAAATATATATAATATATAAAAATGCTGATGATTTATGTGCATTTATTTTGTATCCTGCAACTTTGCTAAAGTTGTTAATTGTTTCTAGTAGTTTTTAAGTTGATTCTCTAGGGTTCTCTAAGGACACCATCATATCATCTACAAAGAGTGATAATTTAGTTTCTTCATTACCTACTATTATGCCTTTTATCACTTTTTCTTTTCTTATTGCCAAAGCTAACATTTCTAACAAAATATTGAATGGGAATGGTAATGGTGGACAACTTTGTTTTATCCCTGATCTTATTGTGAATGGTTCTAATTTGTCCCCATTGCATATGATGCTTGCAGATGGTTTGAAATAAATGCTGATCATTTTAAGGCAAAATCCAGCTATTTCTATACTCTCTAGTATTTTTAATAGGAATGGGTTTTGGATTTTAACAATTGCTTTTTCTTCCTCTATTGAGATAATTATGTGATTTTTGTTCATTTGTTTACTTATATAATCAATTATGCTCATAATTTTCCTAATATTGAATCAGCCCCGCATTCCTGGTATAAATCCTACTTGGTCGTGATATATTATCCTGGGAATGACATTCTGTAATCTCTTGGCTAATATTATATTTAAGATTTTTTGCATCAATATTCATTAGGGAAATTGGTATATAATTTTCTCTCTGCTTTTACCCTACCTGGTTTAAGTATCAGGACTATATCTGTGCCATAAAAGGAATTTGGTAGGACTCCTTTCTTCCCGATTTTTTTTCAAATAGTTTGTATAGTATTAGAATCAATTATTCTTTAAATGTAAGTCTATCTAACCCTGGAGATTTTTTCTTAGGGAGTTGATTAATATCTTGTTCTATTTCTTTTTTCTAAAATGGGACTATTTAAATAATTTTCACCTTCCCTGGTTTAGGTGTCAGCACCATATCTGTGACATAAAAGGAATTTGTTAAGAATCCTTCTTCCCTATTAAAAAAAATAGTTTATATAATATTGGAATTAATTATTTTTTTAATGTTTGGTGGAATTCACATGTAAATCCATCTGGCCCTGGAGATTTTTTTTTTCTCCTGAAGTTGATTAATAGCTTTTTCTAAAATGGGACTATTTAAATAATTTATTTCCTTTTTTGTCATCAGGGCAATCTATATTTTTATAAGTATTCCTCCATTTCACTTAGATTATTAAATTTATGGACATATAGTTGGGGAAAATGGCTCCTAATTATTACTCTAATTTTGTCTTTGTTAGTAGAAAATTCTCCCTTTACAGTTTTGAGATTAATTATTTGATTTTCTTCTTTCCTTTTTCTAATCAAATTTACTAAAGGTATATCTATTTTATTGATTTTTTTCATAAAAACAACTCTTAGTTTTATTTACTAATTCAATAGTTTTCTTATTTTCAATTTTGTTAATCTCTCCTTTTTCTTTTTAGAATTTTACATTTGGTATTTAATTGTGGGTTTCTAATTTGTTCTTTTTCTATCTTTTTTAGTTGTAAGTCCAATTCATTGATCTTCTCTTTCTCTATTTCATGCAAGTAAGCATTAGAGATATTTTCCCCTTAAAACTACTTTGGCTGCATCTCACAATTTTTGGTATGTTTTATTATTATTGTTATTCTTTTGGATGAAATTATTGATTGTGTCTATGATTTGCTGTTTCACCCATTCATTCTTTAGGATTAGATTATTTAGTTTTCAGTTAATTGTTGATCTATTTTCCCTTGGCCTTTTATTGCATATAATTTTCATTGCATCATAATCTGAAAAAAAAATGTATTTACTATTTCTGCCTTTCTGCATTGGATTTTGAGGTCTTTATGCCTTAATATATGGTCACATTTTGAATTGGTTCCTAACTTTTCTAAAAGTTTATTTACCTCCTTAGCTTCTTTTTTATGTATTTCATCATTCAATTTATTTAGTTCTGAGAGAACAAGTTTAAGATCCTCCACTACTATAGAGTTACTTTGTATTTCTTCTTGTACCTCTTATCTTCTCCTTTAGGAATTTAGATGCTATACCACTTGGTATAGTTTAGTTTATGTTTAGTACTGATATTATTTCATTATCTATGGTACTCTTTAGAAAGATATAGTTTCCTTCCTTATCTCTTTTGATTAGATTTATTTTTGCTTTTTCTTGATCTGAGATCACAATTATTACCCCTACTTTTATGCTTTACTTGAAGCACAGTAGATTCTGCTTTGGCCTTTCACCTTTACTCTAAATGTATCACTATGCTTTAAATGTGTTTCTTTTAAACAACATATTGTAGGGTTCTGGGTTTTAATCCAGTCTGCTATCTACTTCCATTTAATGGGAGAGTTCATCCCATTCACATTCACAGTTAAAATGACTAATTCTTTATTTCTCAGCATCTTTTTTTTTACCCCAAATTATGCTTTTTTCTTTCCTTTCCTTCTTTCTCTTCCCTCCTTCCCAGTATTTTGTTTCTGACCACAACTTCCCTCAAACAGCCCTCCCTCTTTACAGTCCCTCTCCATTTCTTCTACCTTTTCCTACTACTTCTATTTTTCTTTCTATTAGCCTCCCTCTTTCCTTTCCTCTTTTCCCTCCCACTTCCCTATAAATTGAAACAAATTTTTCTGTGAAACTACATATGTATACTATTCTCTCTTTGAGCCAAGTCTGATGAGAGTAAGATTCACTCAATTTCCATCCTCCTATCTTTCCCTCAATTATAATACATCTTCTTTGCCTCTTCAAGAAATATAATTTCCCTCATTTTACTTCCATTTTCCTCTTTTTTTCAGTACAATCCCCTTTTCCACCTCTAGTTTCTTTTTTATATTATAATAGGAAAATCAAATTATAAATGCACTTTCTAAGTATGCCCATAACAAAGATATAGTTCCCAAGAGTTCTTTCTTTTTTACCTTTTTATGCTTCTCTTATGTTCTGAATTTGGTGGTCATTTTTGTTGTTGTTGTTTTTTGTTCAGCTCTGGTCTTTTATCATAAATAATTGAGATTAACCTGTATCATTGAATGTCCATTTTCTTTCCTGAAATATAATGCTCAGTTTAGCTGGATAGTTTATTCTTGGTTGCATTGCAAATTCCTTTGCCCTTTAGAATATCAGATTCGAGGCTCTTCTATCCTTTAAGGTGGAAATTAGTAGGGCCTGCATAATCCTAATTGTGGCTCCTTAATATTTGAATTATTTCTTTTTGGCTGCTTGCAATATTTTTTTCCTTGGTCCAATAGTTCTGGGATTTTTATTTTGGGGTCTTTTTCAGGAAATAACCGGTGAATTCTTTCAATGGCTATTTCAATGGCTTCTGATTCTAGGACATCAGGGCTGTTTTCATTGATGATTTCCTTAAAGATAATGTCTAAACTCTTTTTTTGTTCATGGTTTTCAAGGAGTCCAGTAATCCTTAAATTGTCTCTCATAGATTTACTTTCCAGGTCAGTTATTTTTCTATTGAGGTATTTTAATTTTCTTCTATTAAATTTTTGTTGTTGTTGTTGTTGTTTTTCTTGACTAATTCTTGATGTTTCATTGAGTCATTCAATTCCATTTGTTCAGTTCTAATTTTTGGTGAATTATATTCTCCAGTTACCTTTTTTTTAGTTCCTTTTGTATTTGTCCAAATGAATTTTTAAATAAGTTGTTTTGTTCTATGGATTTTTTTTTTTTTTTGCATTTCACAAATTCTGTTTTTCAAGAAGTTTTCCTTTTCTTTTTCACAAAGTCTTTTTTTTCAAGGAGATATTTTCTTTGTCTATTTCACAAGTTCTGTTTTTCAGGAAATTATTTTCTTTTTCTATTTTGTCAAATCTATTTTATGTGGAGTTATATGCTTTTTTAATTCCACTAAATCTATTTTGTAAGGAATTTTCTTCAGATAATTTCCATGTTTCCTTTTCCAAACACTCTTTCAAACTTCTCATTTACTTTCCTTATTTTTCTTCTGTCTTTTAAGATTCTTTTTGAATTCTTTTGAGAGAATCATGTAAGATGGGGACCAATTCATATCAACCTTTGGAGCTTCATCTGGAGATGATCTGCTTTTATTGTCCTCAGGGTTTGAAATCTCTACTCTTTTCCCATAAAAACTGTCTATGGTCAGATATCTTTTGCTTTTTTGCTCATTTTTTTGAAAGGTTGAAGTCTGCTTTTAAGGCAAAGAAGAGATTATCCAAGCTTCCTCTACAAGCCACAGTCACTGTGCTGGGTCTATATTGACTAACTTCTGGTGCTGTGTAGGTGTGTACAGATACCATGATATTCTGGTGTTTTGGGGCTCACTATTTGGCCTTTGCATTTGTGTTGAATGCCTTACAGCTAATCTGCTGACCTACTGTCTTGCAACCAGGACAGAATAGCCAAAACTGTTGTAGATTCCTCCCAATAGATTCTCCAGATGACCTAAATCCCTGCACTTGCCTTTGCTCAGGTGTCTGTGTGGCTGCCTGTCCTCAGCTAGCCTCCCTCAATTCCCAAATGAAACAGACCTTTTCTGGAGATCTTCCAAATTTTCTTCTGCAGGAAATTTGTTATACTCCAAATATTTGTGGGCTCTATTACTCCAAAGCCAGTTCAGAAACTGAATTTGCTGTTAATTTGAGGGGTATAGAGTTCAGAAAAAGACATGGCTTCTTTCTGCCATCTTGGCTCCTTCCCCTTCCCCTCCAAGCATACTCATTATTAATAGTATTATTCAATATTGAACTAAAATTGTTAGCATTAACAATAATAGAAGAAAAATAAATTGAAGGAATTTGATTAGATAATGAGGAAATAAAACTATTACCTTTTCCAGATGATATGATGGTATACTTACAGAGACCTACTTAATTACCTAAAAAAACAAACAAAAAAAAACAAAAAAAAAAAACTATTTGAAATAAGTAACAACTTTAGCAAAGTTGCATATGCAAAAGAAACACACATAAATCATCAGTATTTCTATATATTACCAACAAAGTTCAGGGAAAAAAATAAAATGACAAATTCCATTTAAAATTACAGTAAATAATAAAAGCTACTTGGAGCCTATCTGATAAGACAAATCACAGACTTAGAAAACACTTTTTGTAGAGGTCTGAAACTCTTGGTTCGATGCACTAAGGTCAGGATAGCTGAGCACTTGAGGCTAACTACTGATTGGACAATACACTATGGGCATATGCTTGGAAAATGGCCCTTCGAACTATCCTGTGCTGGCTCAATGATTGGTGTATACAGAGAATTGTAGGAGGGACTAGGGGATGGAGTAAGACTAGCCAGAATCACTTTGGTGGTAGAGGAGGGAGAAGGAGGTCTTGGAGATTCTGCTTCCATCCAATTCAATCCTGCAGCTAAAGACTAAGAATAAAGACTAAAGACTTTTGCTTATCCGGACTCTGACTGATTCTAAGGTACCCAGGGTGCTTGCACGGTCATCACAACTTTTCACACAACAAAACAATATGGTACTGGCTAAAAATTAAAGTGGTAATCAGTGAAATAAATTAGGTACATAATGTATTATAGTAACTGACCATATTAATCTGGTATATAATAAAACCAAAGATCCAAGTTTGGAGGTTAAAAATTCAGTATGTGACAAAAACTGTTGAGAAAGGAAAAAAAAGTATAACTTACACTGATAAGGTCAAGATGCATATGTGATTTACAAATTAAGATACCTTCAGATCCATGTTAAAAAAATAAGAAAAAAAAAAGGCCACACAAGATATTGAAAGCATGATGAAATGTAAAATAGATAATTTTAATTATATAAAATTTAAAAGTTTTTGTGAAACAAAAACAAAACAAAATTAAAAGTGAAACAGAAAACTAGGGGGAAGTGTGTGTGTGTGTGTGTGTGTGTGTGTGTATTGCCACGGTAATTCTGACAAAGGTTTCACATTTCAAATATATAGAGAACGGAGTCAAATTTGTAAGAACACAAATAATTCTTCAGTTGGTAAGTGTTCAAAGTATATAAACAAGTAGTTTTCATATAAAGAAATGAAAAATATCTATAGTCATATAAAAATGCTTTAAATCACTATTGATTAGAGAAGTGCAAATTAAGACTTTTTTTTTTACCTTATCTGAGGCACAATTTCAAAATTATCCAATAACCTAATATGACAAAAGAGGAAAGTGGCAATTGTTGGAGAACATATGAGAAAATCAGGAAGGAAAGAAAGAAAGAAATAGAACTACTAACCCTGTATCCCAATAGATCAAAAAAAAAAAAAAAAAAAAAAAAAAAAAGGTGGAGGAAGGGGTAGGAGGAAAGGCAAATTTGTAGAAAAAGATTTGTGTAAGCATTTTTTTTTGTGATGGTGGTTAAGAATTGGAAATTGAGGGGATGCCCATCAATTGGGAAATAGCTTAACAAGTTGTGGTATAGGATTGTGATAAAATATTGTTTTACTATTACAAATGACAAACTGGATGATTTCAGAATTATCTGAATGCAAAGTGAAGTGACAGGACTAGGAGTACATTATAAATAGTAAATATATTATCCAGTAAAGAACTGTGAATGACTTAACTATAACACATATATCACACACATACACACACATATATCATATAACACATATATCATAGTAACACAATGATCTAAGCAATCCAATCTCCAAAAAAAAGAGAGAGAAATGGAATCAATTATAAAAGAACTGACCAAATGAGATATATTCATATAAAAATTCCATTTAACTTTTAAACAACCATTACTATCAATATTACACAAATTATTCTCAAAAAAATAAAAAGTACCTATCAGATTCTTTATATTAGATATGTTTAATTAGCATTTATGGCACTTTTAAGTTTGTAAATTCTTTTACATATGCTAAATCATTTGATCCTAGCAGTATGTATTCTTGTTATTTCCATTTTACAGATAAAATTGAAACTGAGAGGTTAATTGACTTGCTCAGATCATACATGACTATGGAGTAAATGAGACAGGCCACCTCAAGTCCTTCTCATTCTGCATCTATTGATTTATTTACTGTGCCCCTCAGCTGTCTTAATGAGAAAAGATTAAAGCATAGAAAGAGAACTAGGGACTAGCATCATTATTAAATATCAATTCAAATATTTTGAATAAAATTCTGTCAAATAAACTATAGTAATTCATTCAAAAAATCATTCTTTTTGATCAATTTATATTTATACCAGAGATGCAGACATGGTGCAACATTAAGAACACCATCAAAATAATCAATAATAATAAAAACAAAAACATCTAAAGTTTACAATTATTTCAATAGATGGGGGAAAAAACTAGTTTCAAAATGCACATCTCTATTATGCTAAAGATACAAAATATAGGTAAAGAGGGACCTTTTAATATCACAAAATCTTTCTACTTAAAACAAAAATTAAGTGTAACATTCAATGGGAATACACTAGAAATTTCTCTAATAAATGAAAAAAAATAAATCAAAGATTCCATTTTCTTCATATTATTTTAAATAGTTCTGGAAATTCTAATGATGATAACAAATGAAATGTAAGGTAGGTAAACAGGAGATAAAAATAGCATCTACGTTCTAGTGATACAGTTTACATAGAAAATTCTAGCAAAATATTCCATAAAAAATATTGATATATCAATATCCTTTTCAATCAATATATCAATTTCTTCAAGTCACAGGCTACAAAATAAATACTCAAAATATCCCTGCCTCTCTCTTTCTCTCCCCCATATATGTGTGTGTGTGTGTATGTATATATGTGATATATAAAATATATAGATACACATGTATGTGTATATGTACATATGCACACATAGACATGTGTGTATATCTATACATATGTACATTATATGTGTGTATGCACATACATGCACATGCACGTGTGAATTTCTATATCTCTATAATCCATCTATCTATCTGTATGTTTGCATGGGTCTATGCAGATACAGTAATTATCTAAATTATCTTGCACTGTCTAAGAAATAGAAAAATAAAAAGGTAGATAAATGGAACAGAGTAGACATAATTTAGAGCAGCAAATAAAAATAGTAATTTTGTAAAAAAATGTAAAGATAAAGTTTTTGGATAAGAATTCATTTATTTGCTAAAAATTGTTGGGAAAGATAGAAAGTAGTCTAGCAGAAATTGGATATAGACCAAAAATCTTATATTATTTTTTAAAAATACATTCAAAATGGATATGTGACTGAGAGATAGAGATATTATAAATACATTTGAAAAACATGGAGTATATTATCAATCAGGCATATATAAGTTAACAATTGAGAACAGTGTAAGGTATAAAGTGAATAATTTCAATTACATTAAATTGAAAGTTTTTGAACAAATTAAACAAATGTATACAACATCATAAAGAAAGCAGAAAGATGGGGGGAAGGAAATATTTCTCAAATAGAGCTCCCATATAAAATACAAAATGAGAAAAGAAAATTTTTCTCTAAACCATTATTTATTAAACAAATGCAAATTTAAAAACCTTGAAATATCATTTTATACTTATTATATGGGCTAAAATAATTAAAGGAGAAAGCAATAAATATTGAAGAAGATATGGAAGAATTGGGACACTAATTCACAGTTTATGGAATTGTGAACTGATCTAGCCATTTTGGAGAGCAAGCTAGAATTATGCCCAAAGAGAAATAAACTAATTATACCCTTTGATCTACCAATACAAGGTCTTTTCCCCAAGATGAATGGATGAAAAAGGTAAGAATCTACACATTCAAAAATATTTAGTCAGCTCTCTTTGTAGTGGCAAAGAACTGGAAATTTCAGGCATATACATCAATTGGGAAATGGATGAACAAGTTGTATATATGATAATAATGGGATACTAGGGTGGTATAAGAAATGGTAATCTCTGTAGTCTTCCAAAAACATGGATTGGCTTGCAGAAAATAACTTCGAGCATGCTTGGAAGCAAGACAAGTCAGTATATAGTAACAGCAACGTTGTTTAAAAAAAAAAAAAAAAAAAAAAAAAAAAAAACTTTAAGCAAAGAAGTAATTTTGACCATTGTATAAATACCCAGATTAGGCATAAAGACCCTATGAAGGACGACCCTACCTGTATCAAGAGAAAGAGCTGAAATATAGAAGTATATATAAAATGGTTTTACATATATGTGTGTGTCTGTGTGTGTGTGCATGTGTGTGTGTGTATAAAACACACACAGAGACACACACATATATATGTAAAACCATATACACACATACATAGATATATATTCTTTCTTTAGGGTGGGGGAAGAAAGAGGAAAAAATAAAGTTACTCCATAATATATTTAAAAGAAACAGTAAGTTGTATATAAGAGATTTGTAGTTTCATTACAATCTTTTTTCTTCTATTCTATTATATTATAGAAATAATTGTTTTATTATTTATAAACACATATATGTAATTATATGTGAGTGTCCACCAATTACATGTTATATATATGTAAAATGTGTACACATAATTATCATTAAATACTACCAAAAAGGGAAATCTCATTCTAAATAAATAGATATTTCATATAAAAATATATTTGGGGATCAATCTACCAATATACACAGAATATTTATATACATTGTGACAAAGTGCTCCTAAAAGAAATATAGAGCTTGTTAGTTTACATTTTACTGTATACCAATCAAATTATCAAAATCATAATTTACAGAATTCAGCAAAAATATAAAAAAATGATTTTTGGGAAAAATGTGGAATATTAAGGGAAAATATGAAAAGATATGGGGATAGGAATGACTATAATTCCAGATCTCTAATTATATTTTAAATAGCAACCATCAAAACTATTTGTCAGTTGTTAAAAAAAAAAATTAGAGGTAAAAATGGAACAACCTAGACAAGGGATAGCAAGAAAGTATGTAACTCAATAACAATGTAATCCACAAAATTAAAAATATATATATAAATTACTTATAGTGCCTCTGTGAAAAGAGAAATTATTAAGGAAAGAAATTCTGTGTTAAATTTCTTACTCTACTATGTTAAAAGGAGAACATTGCATAATCTCTATTTTGAGCTTCCACCCATTGTTCTTGGGAATTAGAAGGTCATATCATCTGCCCAATCAAGAGTAGGAAACAATTCAAAAGCTACTGTTTAAACCAACTTGCAGGGTTGTTTTTTGGTTGTTTTTTATTTGTTTGTTTGTTTTTGTTTTTTAATCTTCAAACTCTTTCTGTTGAGTAACTTTATCTTACTTTCCTACTTTCTGTGAAATTCACACTTTTTTACATTCTATATAAGAATGTTAAATCTGAGACTCTGGACTTACTGAGATTTGGTTATAATCACTTAAGCCTCAACTCTGATTAAATAATAATTGCATACAATTGAATATAATAATAAAAACTTTGAAAAATATATGGATTGTCAATTCAGTGATTGAAAGCAGTATTTAATCAATAGGTCCTGTGATAATTACCTCAATATGTCATATTTACTTATATTTGTATTTGTTGTTAGTTTTCTCCAAGGATTCTGTCCACTCACCAGAGCCTAAAACAGTATTCTGTAGACACTTAACAGTTGATATAGTGGTTTTATTTTCTTGTTCCTTATTTTGGTGGAGAAAAACCTAAATAAAAATTTTAGAAAGAGCGGGAGTGGTGCCATAGTCTGAAAAAAATTATAAAAATTTAAAGTAGGAAGAGACTTTGACATCATTTCATCAGATACCTAATTTTACAGATGAAATGAGTCTACCAGTATTGATATTATCTTTATTTGCCCTTAATAGCTAGAACTACTCCAATCCTGAAATGCTGTTTCAGAAACTGGATTTTTTTTTTTAAGATTTATAGTGTTCTGTTCAGATCAAATGAAACTTGAGTTTTAGACTTCTTTGAACATGAAATTCAAATGGTGTCCAGTGTGTCATTTAGGAAAATCAAAGTTCACTAATGTAATATAATGAAATCAGTTGAATAATTTTCAAACATTCCAATTTTAAGAAATTGATAGCCAAAGCTATCAATAAGTACAGCCAATATTTTAATGCTTTAATTTTAATAGCTCTAATCTTTATTATTCATGGTTATTATTAAGCAAAGCATAAAATTTATCAAATTAGATGAAACTTTAAAGATCACCTAATGTGACTCCCAGTTTTAAAAATGAAAAAAGTATCGCTCAGAGAAAGGACGTGACTTGGAAAAATCACATAGCTACAGAGTAGCAAAAAGTAATCTTGATTTAGATCTTCTGCCTCTTCAACAATGGGCTGCTTCATATAATACTGTAAACTAGATTTTTATAAATAATAATATACTTCAATAAAATATATGCCTACCCAAATTATATGAATAAATGAAAGATCCTTATTTTGTCATTTGTTTCATAATGATTAAAAAAGTAAGGAATATGAATTATCTTTTATATAACTATACATCCTTTTCCTTAATAAGGAAGCACAGGAGCTCAATACTTATGAATGATTTTGTGTCTATGGCATTTAGAGAATTGTTTTGGGTGATGAAATAGACAAAAAGTTTAAAGAAAATGCAATTAATGCCTTCATAGAACTTAGAGTCCAATAAAATGAAATATTATTATCAGTGACTTAGAGAGTTGCACAATAAAGTCTGAATCACAACTAGAAAAGATATTTTCAAAACATTTATCAGAGAAGTCTTTGTCAATGAAATGAAATATTTATGAAAATAACTTAGAAATAACTATACTTAGAAAGTCATTCTTTGTACATAATCATAATAATCATTGGTTAAGTAAATTTTAAAAAGCAATGTTACCTAAGATACTAGTATGGGCTGCTTTTGATTATTTGGGGCTGTAATAACAGTGAGATATCTACCACCTTGATTGCTATCTTCCCCAAGAGTATAAGGATAAACAATATACATAATCACTACAATAGTCTAAAGAAAAGAGACTTTCAACAATTAAATATAAATCCTACAGACGAATGATGAAGTATGTTACCTATTTCCTGGGAAACGATGCACAAGAAATAATGAATCAAAGAAATATTTTCAGAAGAAGCTAATGTGTTGATTTGTTAAGCTGGGGTATGTTTATTTGTTATGCTAGATTTTTTCTTTTTTTTCTTTTTTCTTTTCTTTCTTTCTTTCTTTCTTTCTTTCTTTCTTTCTTTCTTTCTTTCTTTTTCTTCTTCTTCTTCTTCTTCTTCTTCTTCTTCTTCTTCTTCTTCTTCTTTTTCTTTTTGGCTTACTTCTCAATTATTTTTGTGACTTTGGCTTTCCTGTTGTTTTGCCAACAAACTCCTCCATCTCTTGGCTCTGGGCAATATTTCTTGTTGTACCTACTTTCAGGAATGCTTTCCCATAGCTTTTCTTCACTGACTACCTACTTCTCTGAATTCCTTTCAGTCCCATCTAAAATGCTGTCTCTATGTGGAGCCTTGTCCAAAAACACTTAATTCTACTTCCTTCCCTCGATTATTTCCTATTTATCCTGCATATTGCATTTTTTGTATATATTTGCATGTGTTCTCCCTTATTGGATTGCAAAAAATTGTCTTTTGTCTCATGCTATATCACCAGAAATGAACACAATAGATAGCAGCACATGGTAGACACCTTATAAATGCTTATTGATTACTTAATGAGACAAATTTAATACTATGAGAGAGTTTCCTCTTCTGAAAGAAAGTAAATGAAGAAAAATGATATTTAAGCACTTAAATTCACAAAAGGGAGCAGAAGGAAATTCAGAGGAGATACAAAGAAGCATGCCAACTTTTAGAATAACATCGCGTTTATTAATATACCTTAATATTTATTAACTTGATATTTATGTCTTAATATTTATTGTATCTCAACTTATTATACCTTGTACCTTAAAAACAAATAAGGTGAATATAATAGAGATTTGCAGACATATTCAAATCTCTGGATCTTTTTGTTTAGAAACGTTTAATGTTTAGAATGCTTATCAAATTCAGAATAACACAAAAAGCTATATTTATTTTCCCATCAGGTGTCATTTCTAGCCAAAAGCTAAGTAGTTGCCTCTTTAGAGTCCCTTTGATATGCATACACATTGGCACCAACTGCATAGCTGGGTCATAGAGCTCTGGGCAATGGAACTGAGCAGTTGAGATAGGGAAAAAAAAAAAAAAAGAAAATGTCTTTTAAAAGCTGCCTTTGTTCTAAAATTTAGCCTACCAATTAATATAAAATATTACTCAGGATCACTAAAATATGAAAAATCTGTGGCTCTATTTCTGACTTTCCATCTCATTTTTTCTTTAGCTCATTTTCAAAAAAAAATTTTTTTTTATAAAATCAGTTAACATCTTTTAGTCACAAAATTTATTTTCTGTTGTCCAGTTATTTTCAATTATATCTTATTCCTTTTCAATTTCATTTGGGATTTTTTAAAGTAAAGATTCTGAAATAATTTGCCATTTCTTTCTCTAGTTCATTTTGCAGAAGAAGAAACTGTGACAAACAGTTAAGTAATTTTTCCAGGATCACACAGTTAGTACATGTTTGAGGCCAAAATTGAATTCAGGAAGAGCAATCTTCTATCTTCTTGACTCCAGGGCTGATACTCCTTATACTGAGCCATAGATGCCCATAAGTTGTTTAAAATAATACAAGTGAAAAGGTTTCAGCACTTTTCCATGGACACTACATCTCACGCATATAGAGACCCACTTCTCATACATAAAGGTCATGGAAGTGTCTAATTACTAGAAAATTTAAAGAAAGGAAGAAACAGGAGAATAAAGAAAAATACATTATTGACCCAGCCAATGAGCCTTTCTTTAAATAATTTAAAGAATAAGCATATGAATAAATAGATAAATAAGTGCTTAAATGAATGATTAATAAAAATCAGAGAAGCAAAAACCCATTTTCGTTAATGATTTTTTAGGCATCCCTTCTCTTTTCTTACCTTTTGTTGGTGACCCTTAAGATCTAAAACACAATCTCTTAGTTGATTCTTGTCCCTATCCTTATTTGACATTTTTCCCAGTGCAGTTATTATTATTCTTGATTTGGAACTTAGTAGTCATAATATTCAGCAAAGGTTTGGGGAATACTAGAACCCTCCCTACAACAATTAAAAAAATTTTTTTGATCTTTTCATGGGAAAAAGATTTTTTAGAACCCTTCCTCCTCCTACATTTTTTTTTACTACTACTACTACTACTACTACACTTTCTAACAACCCTCCTCTAATATTTTATAAACTACTTACTGCTTTATGATTTTTAAAATGGATTCATTCTGGGAATAATTAAATGGTTTAAAAAGTAATCAATATTTTTGCCAAAAACAATGATTTTTAAAGAAACCCCATTTTTAGAAAAAGTGTAATTTACATCCACAAAATTTTCACCAGTATCATTTAAATGCTTTCTTTTTTATTTCTTTATTTAAGGGGGGGAAAATTCTTATTAAATTTTAACCAGCTATTTCACAGAGAGTACAATTAAGTCTGTTTTTGCAATTGTCCATTAAGATAGTTTAAAAACAGAATTAGAATGAGAAATTTATTATAAATGGATACATATATATATATATATATATATATATATATATACATAAGATATATCTCTATCTTATTGTATATATATTTCCCACTTTCAAACATGAAATTTTATTGATTGATTTTTAACATTATTTGAAATTTCAGCATTATCATACCTTAACCAATAAGCTTTGTCTTATAATAAAGAGAAAATAAAAGTTAAACAAATCCAATCAATATAATCTTCCTGCTTCATTTAGAATGCAACATTATGTACCTAGGCTATCCCTTCTCCAAGGAACAACTAAAAATGCCTTTCCTCATTCCTTATCTGGAGACAAGATTAGTCATTGAATTAAAATTTGAACATTTACTCGTTATTTTTAGGTATGTTAAAAGTTGAATATGTTAAACATTATTAATTTACAATCAGTCTCTATTTGCAAATAAGTTTAGGAGGGAATTAGTTGATATAAGAACAATAATGAATTTAGCCCTAAGAAGAGATAATAAAATGTGCCTATCTCTCTTCTTTGTACTATAGTTATGGGAAATTTCAGACACTATCAAACTTAGTTAACTTATTTAAGATTTTTTCTTTTTTTTTTTTCCTTTCTGAGTGAAATGGGAAACTGAGGACTTCTCAGAATAATAACTTTGAGTAATTCAAGATTCAGCACCAAGGATCTGTAGGATCATTAAGGCTCCAGGAAGAAGAGCAAAAGACATGCTCTTCTAGCAGAGACCTTTGTTTAACTTCTTAGAGAAGAACCTGACTAATAGTTTAATAGCCTGGAGATGTTCCAGAAGCCTCCAAACCAGCTAACTCTATTTGTTGACTGAGAATGCCTGAGTTTTTCTCAGTCTCCTTAGTTATTCTAGAAACTTTTAACCCCTCTGGCTTAATTGATTACTTACCTCTAAATAACTCTCCTTATTGTGAGGGATTATGTGGTTTTTCATAAAATCATTAACTAAAGTAGATTGAACCTATAACCTAAATTTTAGTTTATGAAGGTCTGATGGGTTTGGGAAAAATGAAATTCTTTGTACAAACATTATAATAGAGTGCTCATATCAGCTCAAGCAAGCATTTGCAAACATTGCCTTTACTGTAGTCAAATTGTTACAACACATCTGCAATAAGTCAATTATATTGGCTTGACTAGAATTTAGCAAACCTTTCATACTTCCATTTGAGCAGGCAATGAAAATGAACCAGATAAGGGGAGGAGGTCATGGATTCCTATGACTATTTATTCACTTCTAACTCTGTGATCTTTAGCATCCTCTCTCTGAGAAACCCAGTGAGCGGACTGCCCACTTCTTGTGAGATTCTAATAAACCTTCTTATCTTCACTTTGAGACATCTCTAAATAATTATTTTGAGTAAAGAATTACATTGCTGTTCCACACATTTCTTTCCTTATTATTATAAGAAATTTTTCACTGGAGATATGAGAAGGATTAGACATGATTGGAAATTGGTTATGCTAAGATAAAAAAAAAAGCTCTGTATTTTGCTGTGTATGATATACATAAATATATATAATGTATATACATGACATATATGTGGATATAGATGTATCCATATATATGTTATTCAGAATATCTATATAGGGATTTATAGCAGAGGTCTTGGAATCAGCATTCAAACACTGTGTCTCAGTGATTAGTCTTTTGATATGAGCAAAATATTTAATGTATTTTTGACCTCAGATTTTATCGTGTTAAATTCAGGAATAGGACTGGTCTTAATTATCTCTAAATTCTCTTCTAGATAAAAGATTCTACATTTTAAAGTATACACACATCTACACAGAAAGATTGATCCTAAAAGTGGAACATTCTTGCAATGCTAGTGTTAGTAAATGTGAGTATGCTCCCCTGAAGGCATAGACAATTTTTTGGCAAATAGCTCCATTATCCAGGACCAGTACAATCATAAAACTTGTAGTGAGGGGATACCACAGACAGTTGTCCTTTTGGATGTTTCCTTTTAGGTCTATCCAAATTGTAAAAATGAGTGCTTTGTTGCCATTTCTTACAATAATTGAAAACTGCATATCTGTATTGATATGGCTCCTAGTGAAACATCTGTTTGGAATTTAATTCTCTGCTTGCTCCATTAGCATCCAGTAAGATGAAATGAAATGTTTCCCCTAACATCTGTTTTATTTTGGCAGTGTGGACAGGGCCATATTCTCAAATATATTAACTGGATTGATTACCTGCAACAACAGAAACTGTTAGATATTATGGATCAATATGTACTAGAAAGTTTAAATATTTGTGGTTTCATTCATATAAATTATTTTTTGAATATGTTCATCTTATGTTCATCAGGTTTAAAGGTGAATAAGTATGGTTATATCTGATAATTTATTATACATGGAAAGGGGTTTTGTGGTCAAACAACTCATAATTAATCAATCATTTCCAATAAAAATAGCTTACTTTTACCTCTTAATTTTCTGAATTGCTATGAAATTTGTGTATAACATCAGATACTTATGTAACTATTTGTATATTTCATTTATCTTACACAGAAAACTAGGTAGCAAAATTATGTCACAGGTGATATTTTTAAGCATAATTTTAATAGTAATATAGCAAAAAAAAATTTCTTAATCTTTTATATGGTTAAAGCACTTTCAATTGAATAGCAAAATGGACTTGAAAAGCCAAATTCATACACAGAGGTCTATCAAATAACTTCTGAATGATTAATTTTGAATGTAAAAGCACAATGAAAGCTACAGAGGTAAAAAAAAAAAAGCAATTTTCCATGCACTCCATGTTGCCTACTAAAGAACTGATAGTACTAAGTCTGGTGGTAAAAGAACTCTTTTGTCTGGCCCTTATTTATCTTTGTATTAGTCCCAATGTAAAAACCATCTTTGAGCTGTTCTGGAAAATTCATCTTTTCAGATGTCTCTTTACAGAAAATTACTGCTTTATTTGCCTTGGTGTCTGTTATTCCTGGATTGCAAACACACACAAATAAATATAAAGTTTCCTCAGTCTGATGGGTCAATGAGAAAATGAGGGTATGGATGGGAGGCTTTACAAAGAAATGGCACAGAATATATAGAGATACTTAGGACAACAATTAGAACAATTTGGCTATAATAACAGTTCTTACCCTGGGATTCTTTGAGGGATTTTTACAGAGATTTACTTTGGTCTACAATCTCAGATAGGAAAATCATTTGGAAAATGTTAGGATCCACTAAAGCCTCTTGAGTAGAAGAGTCATGTGGTCAGACTTGTGCATTAGGTATAAAAATATAGCAGCTATGTAACCAATTAATTGTAGAAAGTATAGCCTTCAGGAAAGGAGATCATTATAATAATCAAGTGAGAGTCTCAACTAAGATTGTGAGTACCTGAGAAAGAAAGAAATATCACAGAAGTAGAAATAATCATACTTGGTAATTACTGGATATGGGAGTAAAAAGTTTAAGATAACTTTTATTTTATCTGGGTACTAAAACAGATAATTGACAATAGACAAAGGAACATGAAGCAGTGCAGATTGTTTGGGGAAAAAATGTGAGTTCTGTTTTACGTATATTGAGTTTTTGTTATCTGAATGGATATTTGGTTCATAATATCTAATTGGCAGGTAAGGTTGTGTCAGTGGACTTTAAATCAGAGAATAGCTTAGGATATATAGATTTTTAAATTAACTACATAAAGATGATAGTTGAACAAAATGAATAGAAAAAAGGTAGAGAAGGAAGAGAACAGGGATCAGGAAGGTGCCTCCACAGAATATAGATACTGATCCAGGGAAGTTAACAAAGAAGCAATGTCCTAACAGGTAAGAGGGGAGCCAAGAGAAAAAAGTATCCACCCAAAAAGGAGAGATCATCTAGTACACAGTGATCTCCTCTGTATTTTTATGTCCTTTTTTTTTTATCACCAACAAAGAAAATTAAATAGAACATTAGAATTAGAAGGTTGGATCATCGGAGGCATTTTAATCCATTCCCTCACAACTCCTACTTAACTTTACAGATGAGGAAGTTAAAATCTTAAGAGATAAAGTGATTTGTCATCAGCAAAAACAAACCAAAAAAAAAAAAAAAAAGGTATTAGAAGTTGGACATTAGAACGTGGTTTTCCTAATTTCTATAAAGTATTAACATTCATTCTATAGTAACATTTAATCTTTCTTACTATATGGTAAGCTTCTACAAGGAAGGCACTAAGTTGTGTATGCTTTTTCTTCCTGCATAGTTCCTTGCTATGTAGATGCTCAATAATTTTGAATGAATTACCTTTCTCTTCATAAAACTAAGGAACAAGAGAAATATAAAAATTTAACCTTGAAGGCCAGATATCTTCTACATTTTTTCTGATTTTATGTGGGAATGCTTAGATGTTATTGAATTAATACAGAAATTATAAAATAAATTATTCTGACTTTAACATTTTATTCAGTGAAATCTATTCCACATTTGTTCATTTTAATAAAAAATTTATGGATTTTTTTCTTGTGAAATTGAACTATGAATCATCTTGACTCTAGAGGATAAATAAGCTGAATATAAAATTCCTCAAGCCTACATTTATATCATAAGAGCATTTACTAATAAGCTGTCAGCATTTCAGTTTCAATAACAACTCTGGAGACCTCTTCACATTGAATTAAGGAATGTAATAGTCATATCAGTTCTCTATTCTTTTGTTTTATAAATCCCTAAAAGAAATACCTTTCCCATCTGACAAACATTAATCAAATAGAATTTATATTTAGTGTTATCTAAATGTATTTGTTCTTAGGAGATCTTGTTTCATCAAACTAATTTTCAAAATATAATTCACTTTTGTTTAGTGCTTGAATTATCATTGTGGACTCTCCAATGGTTTGATGATTATACAAATATGTATTCTTATTCCCAATGCATTTGTCTGTCAAAATAAAATTATCATTTGCTTCTGGAAAGAGAGGGGGAAAAAGAACAACTCTCTTTATGCAACACTATATTAGCATATTTTTTTTAAAGTTCAATTAAAAATAAAAACATTGTAAAATTATAAAAGGAAGATTTAGATTAATGGTCAGTTAGTTGTAAATAACTGCTTAATTTAGAGAGGAATAAAGGAAATAGTATTTGGTGGAGTAAAAGATCTCCAGCAAAAGGCCTTGTCCCTGCTAGCCTGTGTAGGTGGGCTATAAGAAGAGGTGTTAACAAGAGAAGGCTTTTATTATATTTAAGTGGAATTTAAGTGAGTCTTTGTTGCAAAATGGGACTTATTGAACACCCACAGCTACCCCCAGAGACAGGCAGGGAGAGGAATTGATTTTTTGGTCCTTAAGTGGGCCCTTTGTTGTCCTTTTGTTGACTTTTGGTTGTCAAAAAATAAACCTTTGTTGTAATGGGCCCTTGTTGAATTCCTTGCATTGACATATTATCATGAGCCCACAGTTATTGTAGAAAATTAGAAGATCAAATGATGATGTTAATTCCAGAAGTAATTTTTCTCCTATGAAAGAACCTTCTTTACTACTTCTTTTTATTCCACTTACTAAATGTCACAATGACTAATTTCTTAAGGAATTTAGCCCACTTTATGAAGTCATCTTCCTTAATAATGGCCAGTCCTTTTAGCGAACTTAGCAGCATCTTTTCTCTTGTTAATGGTTAAAACTTCCTTTTTTGAAAATAGGACACTGCAGCAGTATAATAAAACCTTTGCCTCTTGATTTAGATATGGTCTAAGTATACTTATTCTTTTGAGACATCTTGCCACACTGACTTGCATGCCCAATATATTTGGGGGTTTCAATCCTTGAGCCCCAATATTTGGTGTCTACATTTTTAGGGTCCACACTTCTCTATCTGTGTATCCCCTAAGTATATAGGTTCTGTTTTTTGTATAGGTAGTACAGACTACCTTCCTCATTCTTCTGAGAAAAATAATAACAATATTCATATGGAGTTTTAAAGTTTAGAGTAAACATTATATTTGTTCTTTTATTTGTTCAAAAATCCTTATAGTTGTCCTATTGCATGTAAGTTCCCTTTAGAAATCCTACTTAAGTTTAAAAGGGGGAAAGAGGGTTGGGGGAGGCAAGAATAAGTAAAGCACAATCTGGGTTATTAGGATGGCAGGAAATACAGATTTAGTAATTCTAACCGTAAATGTGAATGGGATGAACTCCCCCATAAAGAGGAGGCAGATAGCAGACTGGATCAAAAGTCAGAACCCTATAATATGTTGTTTACAAGAAACACATTTAAAGCAGGGAGATACATATAGAGTAAAGGTAAAAGGCTGGAGCAAAATCTATTATGCTTCAGGTGAAGTCAAAAAAGCAGGGTAGCCATCCTTATCTCAGATCAAGCAAAAAGTAAAAATTGATCTAATTAAAAGAGATAAGGAAGGAAACTACATCCTGCTAAAGGGTAGCATAAACAATGAAGCAATATCAATATTAAACATATATGCACCAAGTGGTATGGCATCCAAATTCCTAAAGGAGAAGTTAAGAGAGTTGCAAGAAGAAATAGACAACAAAACTGTAATAGTAGGAGATCTCAACCTTGCACTCTCAGAATTAGACAAATCAAACCACAAAACAAATAAGAAAGAAATTAAAAGATAAATAGAATATTAGAAAAATTAGGTATATTGGATCTTTGGAGAAAATTGAATGGAGATAGAAAGAATATACTTTCTTCTCAGCAGTTCATGGAACCTATTCAAAAATTGACCATATATTAGGACATAAAGACCTCAAAATTAAATGCAAGAAAGCAGAAATAGTAAATGCTTTCTTTTCAGATCATGATGCAATAAAAACTACATTCAACAAAAAGTTAGGGGGAAATAGACCAAAAAGTAATTGGAAACTAAACAATCTCATCTTAAAGAATGATTGGGTGAAGCAGCAAATTATAGATACAATTAATAATTTTACTCAAGATAATGACAATGATGAGACATCATACCAAAATTTGTGGGATGCAGCCAAAGGAGTAATAAGAGGGAATTTTATATCCTTAGAGGCTTACTTGAATAAAACAGAGAAAGAAAAGATTAATGAATTGGGCTTGCAACTAAAAAAACTAAAAATAGACCCATTTAAAAAACCCCTATCAAATACTAAATTGGAAATTCTAAAATTAAAAGGAGAAATTAAAAATATTGAAAGTAAAAAAACTATTGAACTAATTAATAAAACTAAGAGTTGGTTCTATGAAAAAGCCAATAAAATAGATAAGCCTTTGGTAAATCTGATTAGAAAAAAGGAGAAAGGAAAATGAAATTAGTAGTCTTAAAAATGAAAAGGGAGAACTTTCCACCAATGAAGAGGAAATTAGAGAAATAATAAGGAGTTATTTTGCTCAACTTTATGCCAATAAATTTGATAATCTAAGTGAAATGGATGACTACCTCCAAAATATAGACTTCCCAGACTAACAGAGGAGGAAGTAAATTGTTGAATAGTCCCATTTCAGAAAAAGAAATAGAACAGGCAATTAAACAACTCCCTAGAAAAAATCCCCAGGACCAGATGGATTTACATGTGAATTTTACCAAACATTTAAAGAACAATTGGCCCCAATGCTATATAAATTATTTGATAAAATAGGGAATGAAGGAGTCCAACCAAATTCCTTCTATGACACAGACATGGTAATGATACCTAAACCAGGTAGGCTGAAAACAGAGAAAGAAAATTATAGACCAATCTCCCTAATGAATATTGATGCTAAAATCTTAAATAAGATATTAGCAAAAAGACTACAGAAAATCATCTCCAAGATAATACACTATGATCAAGTAGGATTTATACCCGGTATGCAGGGCTGGTTCAATGTTAGGAAAACTATCAATATAATTGGCCATGTTAATAACCAAATTAACAAAAACCATATGATCATCTCAATAGATGCAGAAAAAGCATTTGATAAAATCCAACATCCATTCCTATTAAAAACACTTGAGAGTATAGGAATAAATGGACTTTTCCTTAAAATAATCAGCAGCATCTATTTAAAACCATCAGTAAGCATCATATGTAATGGAGACAAACTGCAACCATTCCCAGTAAGATCTGGAGTGAAACAAGGTTGCCCACTATCACCGTTACTATTTAATATTGTATTAGAAATGCTAGCTTTAGCAATAAGAGCTGAGAAAGAGATTAAAGGAATAAGAATAGGCAATGAGGAAACCAAATTATCACTCTTTGCCGATGACATGATAGTATACTTAGAGAACCCCAGAGATTCTGCTAAAAAGTTATTAGAAATAATCCACAACTTTAGCAAAGTTGCTGGTTATAAAATAAACCCACATAAAGTCATCAGCATTCTTATATATCACTAACAAAATCCAACAGTCAGAGTTACAAAGAGAAATTCCATTTAAAGTAACTACTGATAATATAAAATATTTAGGAATCTATCTGCCAAGGGAAAATCAGAAACTTTATGAGCAAAATTACAGACCACTTTTCACACATATTAAGTCTGATCTAATCAATTGGAAAAATATTAAATGCTCGTGGATAGGGCGAGCAAATATAATAAAGATGACAATATTACCTAAACTAATCTATTTATTTAGCGCTATACCAATCAGACTCCCAAAAAACTATTTTAATGACCTAGAAAAATAACAAAAGTTCATATGGAAAAACAAAAGGTCAAGAATTTCAAGGGAATTAATGAAAAAAAAAAAATCAAATGAAGGTGGCTTAGCTGTACCAGATCTAAAATTATATTATAGAGCAGCAGTTACCAAAACTATTCGGTATTGGCTAAGGAATAGATTAGTTGATCAGTGGAATAGATTAGGTTCAAGTGATAAAACAGTCAACAAATATAGCAACCTAGTCTTTGACAAACCCAAAGATCCCAGCTTTTGGGATAAGAACTTACTGTTTGATAAAAATTGCTGGGAAAATTGGAAACTAATATGGCAGAAACTAGGCATTGATCCATACTTAACGCCGTACACCAAGATAAGGTTAAAATGGGTTTATGACCTAGGCATAAAGAATGAAATTATTAATAAATTAGAGGAACATAGGATAGTTTACCTCTCAGACCTGTGGAAGGGGAAGGTCTTTATGACCAAACAGAACTAGAGATCATTACTGATCACAAAATAGAAAATTTCGATTATACCAAACTGAAAAGTTTTTGTACAAACAAAACTAATGCAGATGAGATTAGAAGGGAAGCAATCAACTGGGAAAATATTTTTACAGTCAAAGGTTCTGATAAAGGCCTCATTTCCAAAATATATAGAGAATTAACTCTAATTTATAAAAAATCAAGCCATTCTCCAATTGAAAAATGGTCAAAGGATATGAAGAGACAATTCTCAGATGAAGAAATTGAAACTATTTCTAGTCATATGAAAAGATGCTCCAAGTCATTATTAATCAGAGAAATGCAAATTAAGACAACTCTAAGATACCACTACACACCTGGCAGATTGGCTAAAATGACAGGAAAAAATAATGATGATTTTTGGAGGGGATGAGGGAAAACTGGGACATTGATGCATTGTTGGTGGAGCTGTGAACGAATCCAACCATTTTGGAGAGTAGTTTGGAACTATGCTCAAAAAGTTATCAAACTGTGCATACCCTTTGATCCAGCAGTGTTACTATTGGGATTATATCCCAAAGAGATTATAAAGAAGGGAAAGGGACCTGTATGTGCACGAATGTTTGTGGCAGCCCTTTTTGTAGTGGCTAAAAACTGTAAACTAAATGGATGTCCATCAGTTGGAGAATGGCTGAATAAATTGTGGTATATGAATATAATGGAATATTACTGTTCTGTAAGAAATGACCAACGGGATAATTTCAGAAAGGCCTGGAGTGACTTACACAAACTGATTCTTAGTGAAATGAGCAGGACCAGGAGATCATTATATACTTCAACAACAATACTATATGATGACCAGTTCTGATGGACCAGGCTATCCTCAGCAACGAGATCAACCAAATCATTTCCAATGGAGCAGTAATGAACTGAACCAGCTATGCCCAGAAAAAGAATTCTGGGAGATGACTAAAAATCATTACATTGAATTCCCTATATTTATGCACACCTGCATTTTTGATTTCCTTCACAAGCTAATTGTACAATATTTCAGCATCTGATTCTTTTTGTACAGCAAAATAATGTTTTGGTCATGTATACTTATTGTGTATCTAATTTATATTTTAATATATTTAACATCTACTGGTCATCCTGCCATCTAGGGGGGGGGTGGGGGGTAAGAGGTGAAAAATTGGAACAAGAGGTTTGGCAATTGTTAATGCTGTAACGTTACCCATGTATATATCCTGTAAATAAAAGGCTATTAAATAAAAAAATAAAAAAAAGGAATCAAAGTAATTCCATTCATTACACTGTATTAGAAGTAGCTTAATACAATGAATGGATAAAATTTGTCCTCAGGATGAGAAAGAGTTGAATTCAAATCCTATCACTGACTCATGGACTATCTGATTTTGAGCAAGTGTTTTGAATTGTCAATCATTTCCATTTAGTATTTTCCCCTTTTTGGAAATATGCATTTTTTTAATAATGACTTTTAGTTGTACCAGACTGAAACTAAATTATAAAGCAGCTGTCATCAAAACCATTTGGTACTGGCTAAGAAATATAGTTGATCAGTGGAATAGATTAGATTCACAGGATAAAAAAAAATAGAACTCCTACTTAATTATTTTGTATATTTGTTTTGTAATTTGCCCTTTCAACTTTATCAACAATATTTCCCCAATTCACTTTATATTCTAGCTAAGTGAAATTAGTATTCCCCAGTTTTATTAGATGCTAATTCACTTGCATTTGTGTAGAGTAATCCCTTATTCCAGGAACAAGTTTTTATCACATATTCATCAAAAAAAGTCTTTTTTCCTGGAAGAACATTCTCTATGAAATGTCTCTTGATTGTTTTAAGTAAACGTTATCCTTTCTATTTTCTTAGAATAGTTACTTATGTACTTACATTAAGTGGATTGAAGAGTAATCAGAGTTTGGATAGTGGGGAGGTAAGGAACACCACCCTAGATTCCCCTTCTTGTATATATCAACCCATACTTCACATATTTTAAAACATGAGAAGTTGAGCTTTGTTAATAAATATACTTTTCCAAAAATATATTTTTCCTACTTTTAGAATGGGTACCTAAGTAGCACAGTGGATAAAAGACAAGATCTGAAATCAGAAAAACTTTAGATCTGTTCAGGATGATGTCATTACCCAAATTGACAACTCAGGAGTCCCTCCAAGTGAAGTACAGAAAATTTATTAGAATCTCAAGAAGCAGACCATCCCATTCTCTGAGCCAGAAAGGATAGTAAAGACGTTCACAGCAGGAGGATCTCTCCCTTGAGAGTGATTACAGTTTTTATAAATTTCAGATAAAAAATCCCCAAAATCCTATCTTCTATATGTTGTGATTGGTTACATAAGTCTCTATTCCCCTATTTGGTCAGTGGAATGCAGTAGAGAAGATGATCTTATAGCTTCTTCGGCCACATATACTTTTTAATCCCTTCTTTGGACAATGGAATGTAGTCCAGGTCTTATCTAAAATCACGTGACTCTGGAAGAGTTGAAACTGAAGCCTTAAGGCTTCAATTAATTTAGCTAACAGTCACTGATCAATATGTGGTTGATCTGTAAGTTCTTCACCTTTTCCATACAATCCCACCTGCTATATATATATATATATATATATATATATATATATATATATCTACTCATGAAGAACTAACATTGTAGTCAAATTCAACTAATATCTCTACACATTGCTTGTTAATCTCCTCATCTGGATCATCTCTTGCTATTGCCTCCCATCCCTTTTTCTGTAAAGTCATCATTTTAATGGCATCCTCTGTATGTAAGATTCTTGACAGTGATCTTCGAACTATTCTTGTTACCAACTGAATTATGCAAGGCAAACACAATGTTAACAGGATAATTCTACTTATAGCTATTAATCCATACCCCAGCAGTTGTTTCTACCAGTTTCCATTGAACCATGACTACCAGCCAGTTCCAAAGGGTGATTTTCAAACCTGCACGGGCACATGTGCAAATCTTTTCATGATTTCCTTAACAATTTGCCCATTATCATCAATCTGCATGCATCAGGTAGACAAATTCAGTTTCCCACAGATCCCTCCTTCCTCTGCTAGTAAATTGTCTAAGACTAGCCAATGTTGTAACACTGCTTCCCTTGTCTGAATTGCCTGAGCAGCCAGTAAGTCTAAGGCTTGAGCGGTTTGGTTAGTAATTACCTCCAGAACTGCTTGTAGCCTAATCAACTGATTTAACACATATATTGGTATTTGGTACCCCCCAACTACCATCCTGGGCCCATTCCATATTCTTTTATAATTTTCTCTGGAGGCCAGGCATCTCCCCACCCATTGGCATCATTTGTCTGGGTCAAAGAAGTACCAGTGAGAGTTAGGGAGCAGTCCACTATCCTTATTTCCCTTTCTAAATTCTCATATAGCCATATCCCCAACTGTCTACCATTGCTTAATGGGAGAAAGAAAAAAAAATAGGTCTAATTATATCTGTATAACACACCTCAGTCCAATTTTTGGGTAGATGGGTATAAGCCATTTGACCACAGATTCAATAATGCCCCCTCAGGGCAGGATTATCCTCATACCAAAATATAAAAGGTCCCCTTGAAGGTAGAAAATACCTAACATCCCAGGCACCTAAGTGCCCTCCTCCCACATTGGAATTACATCTCCAAAGATGATTTTCAACTACCCATTGGCAGTTGCAACCATCTTCCCCAGTTATATTCTGACGGCTCCAAAAGTTGTTAAACATTTTCCTAACAGGGCCTTCTCTATTCTCCCACTTCCATTCCATTGAAGTGTAAGTTGAACTTGCTGCTATGCTATATTCAAGGTTATGCATGTCCATATCTTGGGTCTCTGTGGATCAGGGATTAAACAGGCAGGTGGAACTTTTCTCGAACACCCTTCACTACTATCAAAAGGTTGGATACAGTGAACTACTGATCCATCATAACAAGTTATAATGGTTTGGTTCCATCTATTCACATACCTACTGAAGTCTATGATAGCTCCCTTCTCCGAACTGTGGGTGTCCATGTACGTTCACTTTCTCCCATCCATGGCCCTGTACCACTCTGATTTAAGCAATATTTCCCTAACATTGTACTGGTCATGGTCCAGTGATGCCTTTCTTCTGCTGACCAGAAACCCGTTTCATTGTGTATTACTGACCTATTGCTCAAGATTCAGGCCTGAGACAAGGGAACAGGAACCCAGGGCCACTGGGTAAGTTGATCAGGTCCCCCACATATCCAACAGTCAGTCACTTTAAAGCTAGTGGCTATTGTTTGGATCAAGGTTTGAAAGGTACTTTCATGCCCTAATACTTTGAGGTATCAGTACAAAAGGTGTACCCATATAAAATTACACATGTAATATACAAGACACAGTCTCCAACCCTTTGGGTTTGGTTCACACCCCATTCCTCCTGATAGTATATAATATTCCTAATTCCTAACAATATAGTCCAACAAAATATAATATTTAATACAAACAAGAAAAGTCCCAAGAGAGTCCCCCACATGAGACAGATCAAAAAGACTTTACAAGCATGCTTCATCAGCCTTTGCTAAGCTTCCTGTAATTTCAGGCACATTTTCAGTTTTCCTTGATCAGTCTCTACTGCCCACTTCTTTGGCACATCCACAGGTCCTTTGACTTAAATGTTGTGTGTCCAACCTTTTTCTTTGATGGTATTTGAAGTCAACAAGATCTGGAAGGACCCATACCAATTTGGAATCAGCTTGTCCTCTTTCCAGGAGCAAATCAGGACCCAATCCCCTAATTTAAATGGGTACACTGCAAATCCTAGGGGAAGTCTGAGCAATGAAACCTTTTAGTTGCAATGCTTTTAGATGTTCCATCAGAATCATAATGTATTTTCTAAGGAATAGGACTTTGGTCTCAAAAATTGGGTCTGATTTCTCTGGGTTAATTATCCCAGGGTAAGCATGGCCAAACAGTAATTCATAGGGAGAGAGATCAATGTCCCTATGAGACTTCGTCCTAATTCTCAGCAAAGCAAGAGAAAGGCACTTAGTCCAAGATAACTGAGTTTGTAATGTTAATCGTAAGTTGTTGTTGTTGTTGTTGTTTTTTATTTCCTGATTCATCCTTTCCACTTTTCCTGAGGAAAGAGGGTGCCAGGGAGTATGGAACTCCCAAGATTTTTCTAAGGCCCTAACTAGAGCTTGTAGCAGTTTGGCTGTAAAGTGTATAGACTGGTCTGAATCAATGTGTTCCACCATCCCATATCTCAGAATTATTTGTTCAAGGAGAACCTTCATTATAATCTGTAGTCTGACAGAGGGGAAAAGCCTCCACCCAAGAGGTCAGATGGTCCACTATGACCACCAGATATTTGAGACACCACACAGGGGCAGTTTGGTGTATGCCCTGAAAGGGTCTAATGCCAGGGTCCTTCTGCCCAATGGGGCTCACCAAAGGGCTGCCCTGTTTGTCAACCCTTGTTGACCTTTGACCAACAAGGCAGTCATTCGTTATCTGACGAGCCCTATAATCCAGGGGCTACAAACTTAGTATATATAGTATCTCACATATTCTGGATATCCCAATGGCTACCCTGGTGCAGATATTGGATCACCTGTCTATGACTGCTTTGGTCAGTACCTCTCTGCCATTGGGGAGAAACCAATGTCCCTTTGCATCCTCTTGGACTCCTAAAGCCTGGAGCCTCTGTTTCTCATCTGGGGTATAGGATGGTGGAGGTAAAGGCTAAGGCAGGGTTGGTATTAACACCATCATTTCCTCAGAATCAATGGAATTGCCCTCCCCCGCTAACTTTTTTTCTTCATCGTTGGCCAAATGGTTTCCCTTGACCTCAAAGGAATTTCCTATTTGGTGTCCTTTCACATGAACAACAGCTAAAAATTTAGGTGTCATCAGATAAGTCAGTACCTCAGTCACCAAGGCTTCATGTGCCTGTCCCTTACCTTTGGTATTGACGATGCTGCCTTCTTCCCAGATATTTCCAAAAATGTGTACCAATCCCCATGCATACTTGGAGTCAGTGTAGATAGTTCCACTCCTTTCATCCAATTCTTTTAAGGCCTGATTGAGAGCAAACAATTCACAAGTCTGGGCTGACCAGTTATTAGGTAAGGGTCCTGATTTAATGACTGATAACCCATCCCCTTAACAAGAACATACCCATTGTGTCTTCTTCCCTCCACACTCTGGAGGATCTTTTTATGACCCATCAGGCAAATGTTAGCAAGGGTTTTTCCTATAACTCCTCCCTGACCTTTGTTTGTAGGTTCCCTACATTAATACACAATCATGCTCTAACTGGACATGTTCTCTGGGGAAGTCAGAGAGGAAACTAGCTGGGTTTAGATTTGAATCTTGTGATAATACTAAATTATCTTTTTCCAGTAAGATTGCTTCATATTTTAGTATTCTCGAATCAGTTAGCCATCTTCCTGCCCTCTGATTTAAAATAGTTCAAATCTGGTGGGGAGCACTCACTATAAGGCTTCCCCCAAATGTCAATTTTCTTCTCTCTTCCACTAGTACAGCTCTGGCAGCTACTGCCTGTAGGGATGTGGGCCAACCTCTTTCCGCAGGGTCTAACAATTTTGATAGGAAAGCTACAGGATGTCTCTTCCCCCCCCCCCCTTTATTGGTGCTAAAATTCCTAAGGCTACCCCTTGTTCAGTATTAACAAATAGATGGAAGGGTTTCTTTAGAGATGGCAATATTAACACAGGGGCTAATAGTAAAGCCTTTCTCAAACTCTCAAAACTTTCTTGTGTTTTAGGATTCCATTCTATTTTATTAGGTTTTTCCTTTAATATATATATATATATATATATATATATATATATATATATTTAGTTAACAATGCATACTCATTAATCCAATTCCTACAATATCTCACCAATTACAGGAATATCTTAAGGTCCTTTTTTGTCCTGAGTCTGGTCATTTGCAGTATTCCCTCAATCCAGGTCGAATCCATTCTCTTCTGTCCCTCACTTATCAGGTGCCCTACATACTTTACTTCCTGTTCTATAAACTGTTATTTTCTTGAAATACTCTCAGTCCCTTCCATCCCAGAAAAATAAGAAGGTTAATGGTAGTTTGTGCTACACAATCTCTCTTTCTCTCCATTAAGAACAAATCATCCACATATTGTAATATTTTAATTCCCTGCTTAGGGTATTCAAAGTCCTCCAATATCCTTTTCAAAGCTTGTCCAAACAAATTGGGTCATTTGGTATACCCTTGTGGGAGTACATTCCAGTGATACTGTTGTTTCCTCCCTGTGTCTGGATCCTCTCATTCAAAAACAAAAATATTCCTACTCCCCTCCACCAGAGGGAAGCTCTAGAATTTATCTTTCAAATCTATCACATTGAACCATGTGCTGTCCTCTGGTATTTTTCCCATTAGAATATAGGGATCCAGGACTACTGGGTAGGAGTGGAGAAATATCTTACTAACCTCCCTCAAATCCTGTAATTCTATATATTCCTTACTTATTCTATAAGTTTCTTACTGACTGAATGGGAGTATTATATAGTGAGATGCAGGGTTCAATCAAATTCACATCTAACAACCTCCTTATAGCTGGTTAAAGACCCTTTCTCCTCTCCAGAGGAATGAGATACTGCCTCATCCAAATGATAGGTGACGACTCTCGGACCATTATTCGAATAGGGGAAATGGTAAGACGTCCTGGGTTTTCACAGCTAGCCCATACCTGTGGGTCAATTTGATCCCTATCTACTTCTTTCATAATGTAAGTCTGTTGGAATCCTAGTGTTAAATCAACTTGAAACAAGGTACTAAGTAGAACTGATAGAAACAATGCTTGTGTTCACACCTTTAGAGAGCTCATATAAGCATGAAGCTCTTAGGGCCAGGGAGCACCCTGGGAGAGTCAGAAGCCCTCTCTTGGAGGCAAGACCGATTCATTCCAACTTTTACCTTGGTGCTGGCTGGAGGCTGAAGAAAACAGAGGCAAAGGACAAGTGCAATAGCTCTTGGAACCAAGCAGAAAGATAGGCCTTTAAGAAAAACTAACCAGGCTATTTAGGACGAAGCAATAAAAGAACTTTTAACACCTGGCTACATTTGAGTAATTATTACTTTTAACCAAAACTAAGGCTGCCTCCAGAAAACCTCCCTGAGAAACCTGCTCCCAGAGAGAACCATTATTATATTTTAAAGAAGAGAACACCACATAAGTCTGCACAGGTACCAACATGAATTCTCTAATTATAATGTTAATTGACAATTTTGTGATTAAGTCCCTTCCCAACAAGTTTACACTGGCCTCTGATATCACTAATAACTATTCTAACACTTCTAGGCCATTATACTCTATAGGTATTACGTCAGATATGGGAACTGTAAAATTTTCTCCTTTAACTACAGATACCACCAGAATTCTAGATGATAATTTCATTCCTGGTGGGACCTGGATAACTGATGTCCTAGCTGCTCCAGAATCTACCAAAAATACTAATTCTTCCCTAAAGAGGCCCACCCTTAGATTTATCAAGGACTCTGGGTGGGGCTTATCAATGAACCCCTGACTCCCCTAATCATCTAGTTCCATCAATGAGGCTACTTGTTTCTCCTCTTTTCTCCTCGGGCATTCCCTAGAAAAATGTCCTTGTTTTTCACATGTCCTACACTCTAAATTAGAATTCCTCAATGTACCCTTTCCCTTATGGTTTCCTGCAGACTCCTAGCCCCTCCTAAGTCCCTTATATCCCTTTTTAGCAGCATCCGAGTTATGGATAAAAAGAATCCTCAATTTGAAATCAGATTAGCCTCAAATCTCAGGTGTGCTACTTATTCCTATGAATACTTGAACAAGTCACTACAATTCTTTGATACTTTGTTTCCTCCTTTCTAAAATGGAGTTTATCAAAAGGTCAAGAATTTCAAGGGAATTAATGAAAAAAAAAATCAAATGAAGGTGGCCTAGCTGTACCAGACCTAAAATTATATTATAGAGCAGCAGTTACCAAAACCATTTGGTATTGGCTAAGGAATAGATTAGTTGGTCAGTGGCTAAGGAATAGATTAGTTGGTCAGTGGAATAGGTTAGGTTCAAATGACAAAATAGTCAATAACTATAGCAACCTAGTGTTTGACAAACCCAAACACCCCAGCTTTTGGGATAAGAACTTACTGTTTGAAAAAAATTCCTGGGAAAATTGGAAACTAGTATGGCAGAAACTAGGCATCGACCCACACTTAACACTGTACACCTAGATAAGGTCAAAATGGGTTCATGACCTAGGCATAAAGAATGCAATTATAAATAAATTGGAAAAGAATAGAATAATTTACCTCTTAGACCTGTGGAAGAGGAAGAAATTTATGACTAGAGAAGAACTAGAGAACATTACTGATCACAAAATAGAAAATTTTGATTATATCAAACTGAAAAGTTTTTGTACAAACAAAACTAATGCAGACAAGATTAGAAGGGAAACAATAAACTTAGAAAATATTTTTACAGTCAAAGGTTCTGATAAAGGTCTCATTTCCAAAATATATAGAGAATCAACTCTAATTTATAAGAAATCAAGTCATTCTCCAATTGATAAATGGTCAAAGGATATAAACAGACAATTCTCAGATGAAGAAATTGAAACTATGTCTAGCCGTATGAAAAGATGCTCCAAGTCATTATTAATCAGAGAAATGCAAATTAAGACAACTCTGAGATATCACTATACACCTGTCAGACTGGCTAGAATGACAGGGAAAGATAATGCGGAATATTGGAGGGGATGTGGGAAAACAGGGACACTAATACATTGTTGGTAGAATTGTGAATACATCCAACCATTCTGGAGAGCAATTTGGAACTATGCTCAAAAAGTTATCAAACTGTGCTTACCCTTTGATCCATCAGTGTTACAACTGGGCTTATATCCCAAAGAGATCATAAAGAAGGGAAGGGGATCTGTATGTGCACGAATGTTTGTGGCAGCCCTCTTTGTAGTGGCCAGAAACTGGAAAATGAGTGGATGCCCATCAATTGGAGAATGGCTGAATAAATTGTGGTATATGAATATTATGGAATATTATTGTTCTGTAAGAAATGACCAACAGGATGATTTCAGAAAGGCCTGGAGAGACTTACATGAACTGATGCTGAGTGAAACGAGCAGGACCAGGAGATCATTATATACTTCAACAACAATACTATATGATGACCAATTCTGATGGACCTGGCCATCCTGAGCAATGAGATGAACCAAACCAGTTCCAATGATGTAGTAATGAACTGAACCAGCAAAAGAACTCTGGGCGATGACTAAGAACCATTACATTGAATTCCCAATCCCTATATTTTTGCCCACCTGCATTTTGGATTTCCTTCACAGGCTAATTGTACAATATTTCAGAGTCTGATTCTTTTTGAACAGCAAAATAACGGTTTGGGCATGTATACTTATTGCATATCTAATTTATATTTTAATATATTTAACATGTACTGGTCATCCTGTCATCTAGGGGAAGGGGTGGGGGGAAGGAGGGGGAAAATTGGAACAAAAGTTTTGGCAATTGTCAATGCTATAAAATTACCCATACATATAACTTGTAAATAAAAGGCTAAAAATAAATAAATTAAATAAAATAAAACGGAGTTTATATATTTATATTAGCTACCCCACAAGGCTGTTATGGGAGAGAATGAGCTAACATGTACAAATTTACATTTGTAAATGATAAGACCACAAGCTGCTACTGTTGCTATCTTATTATTCTCATGTTGTTTTAGATACCCTAAATAGTAAAAAATATTTGTCTTTTTACTGCTATTCAATTGTCTTTACACTATTGCAGAGATCAATAAGATGATTTTTTTTTATAACTGAATAGAATATCGGTATATAAGGCTGTCTTCTATAGACTTCTTAAAGGATCAATGGGAAATTTGGGGATACTAATACTATCTCATTCTTCATATACTTTTTCATGGAATCAGACAGAAGTAGTATGTTATTGTTACTACCCTGATATTACCTTTTTTGCAATTAACATACTAGTTAACATACTTATTATATGGGGATGCAAGCTCTTCTATACACATGTAAAAAAGTAACTTTGACACAATTCCAATAACACACAGGATTGAGAGAAAGATAATTTTGTTATGCTGGTCCTATAAGGCTTTAATTTCTGCCACTAGGACTATATATCTTAGAAACATTTTTATTCCTTGGAGTTTGGAGTTCACAAAATGTCCATTTTTTATGGAAAAATGATGTTTTTCAGGCAATTATGGAAAATTCTGTTCATAGTGGTATGCTGGTTCAGTGTACTTTATTTTCTGCATTTTCAAGTATATTTAAAGGATTTTATTTGCATCAGGATTTTTCATCTGTCACTTTATATATTATAGTGAATTTCTGTTATAAAATTCTAATCACCAAAACTTTTTGAATATCCCTTAGCTGCTGTTTTGGTTATCTGAGTTAATATGTTGATCAAATTCTATAATTTCAATTAAGATAGATCTAGCAATATATTTGGAGTCCTTTAGGACCAACTTACTTTGATCTATTAGCAATAAAGTGGAATCTCTATTAACAAATTTTCATGATTCACTGCTTTTTAATTTTTTTTATGTACTTAGTTATCGTCAGATAGGTATCACTATGGTGAACCTGTTGAGTCAACTCTTAGATGTTTGTTGCTTTATAGTCTCCTCTAGAGAAAAATTGTTTTGATTAAATTTGATGATACTATTGACTAATACTCATTTTAAATTTGATGATACTATTGGCTGATACTCATTTACTTTTGCTTCGAAAAATAGTTATTTTTATTACAACATATTTCTGAAATATTTAGAAGGTGGATGAGAGTTTCAAAAGAAATAGTGAATTTAGGAAGAAAGATAGTTTGAAGATTGAGGAGAAAATAATGAATACTTCTTTAGGGACATGTACAGTATTAGAGACTTCTTTGGGATATTCAGGTGCATATGGCAAGCAAGTTGATGCAGGATTGGTGCTTCAGAAAGAGAAGAGAACTGGAAATATATATATATATATATATATATATATATATATAACAACTTATCTGCTGCTACTCATAGTGTAAATTCCTTTTCATGTCCCTCTGTATATCTCCCACACTGATGTTCCCTTTGGTGCAAGGTCCACCTTCAGATTATGAAAAAAAAGAACACAATATAAATAAAAACAAAAGCCACAATAAGAAGAAATGAACAATAGAAAGAAAATGACAAATTCTGATATAGCTCTTTAATCTAAAATTATACTTTATATGCAGATAAAACAACTTGCCTTCTTTATTGAAGAAATAAAACAAAAAAAATAATGAAAACTATTTATGATAACACTTTTCAAGTAGCAAATACCTGACTATTGAGTTTGGGGTCCTTCAATTGGGAAATGACTAAGAAAATTGTGGCATACAAACATAATACATTATTATCATTTATTGTTAAGAATTGTATGTGTGTATATAAAATCAGAGTCTCATGGGAAGATTTTTGAGAACTGATGGCTCCAATTTTCCATCTATTACTAAAATTCATTTATTTGCTTCCCTTGTGAGATAATTTCTTTCATTTTTCAAAATTTAACTCAATAATATACACAAATTAAAGTGTTTATAAAGCACTTTTGTAGGTGCTAAAGGATAATACAAATTTCTGATAATGATTAGATTAGAAACAAACACAGAAAACTCTAATATGCTCTATCATAATGTAAACATGAAGAAAAAGAAGAGAGTCCTTATGATATTTAAAAACAAAATAGGTTTAGCAATGATTATATAAGAATCAAATATGTAGGCAGAATGATTTGAATTTTAAAAGGTGGCAATGAATTTAACAGGGAAAGAGCAGAATAGGACATCCCAAGTATTTTCAAACTCATGAAAGCAATGAAACTCAAAGTACATTCAGAATATAAAAACAGATTACTTTTGAAGTCATCTAGATTATATTCAAAGATGTAAAATAACATCTTGAATATCCCTTGGGAGTTGTTGGAAGTGACTTTTAAATGCTATAACTCATAAACCCACATGAGTATATTTCCCCCAAAATATCTGTTGATATTAGCTAATCAGAAACCTTTAATTAACTTTTAGAAAGGACTTTTTACTAAGGTGATATGAGAACAATTGCTGCAAAACATTCCCTCAAAAATCTATAACACATTTTTTCCCTAACAATACACATAGTCTTAGAGAGCATATGTGGCAAAGTACATACCCTGGTTTCTGGAAATCTGTTCTCCTCTTCATGATATATTCATGGTTGTCAGGAACCAACACCCCCTCCTTTAACAATCTTTGTTCAGGTGGCCTTCTCCCCTCCCCAAAGGCAACTGCACTCTTAGTTAAACACACCTGTTTGAAGAAGAATGCTTTTAGAGCACAATGATTTGAGGGGTCCCAGGAAGAACATTAACCACAGAGCACAATGACCCGAGGGGTCCTAGGAAGAACATTAACTACAAGGACCATGTGAACTTTGACACAGAGATAATGGTCTCATGTAGCAGTATAACATAAAAACAAGACCCTTTGCATGAATAAAGTTGAGCCGTGACAAAATTTGCTCGGTCTCCCTCCTCTTTGTCGCCCGTTTCTCTTTCAGGCTGCGTCCCCCTCGATCCCCCGAATAATTGAGTCCCGCTGGACGGGACACATGGTGGCATAATATAATGTCACTGTAGATATTCCTATAGTTTCTTTTTTTCTTTACTTCTTCTTTTTTTAAGTTTTCAACATTCATTTCTATAAGGTTTTGTGTTCCAAATTTTTTTCCTTCCCTCTCATACATTCACTATCCCCAAGACAACAATTTAATATAGTTTAAAGATAATCCTTTTAAACATATTTCCATATCTGATATATTGTACAACCAAAAAAAAATCAAACTAAAAGGGGAAAAAAACGAACAAGAGAAAGAAAAAGCAAGCAAATGAACAAAAGTGAAAATACTATGCTTCCATCTACATTCAGTCTTCATAGTTCTTTTTCTGGATGCAGATAGTATTTTCCATCTCAAGTATATTTGAATAGTCTTGAATTATCACATTATTAAAAGTCTAGTTCATCAGAGTTGATCCTCACATAAAATTTTGATTACTGTGTACAATGTTCTCTTGGTTCTACTCACTCCACTCAGCATCAGTTCATATAAGTCTTTCCATGATTTTTTGAAATCCATCTACTCTCATTTCTTATAGAACAATAATATTCCATTACATTTTTTGTAGTTTCTTAGAGCTATCTTTCCACAGTATGTCTAGTTTGTCATTGGATCCCAATATAAAAAGCCAGCTATCCTGAGTATGTTGCTAGGTTAAAGATGCTAACTAGAGGAACAAAAGTCCCCTGATACTCCAAAGATTACCAGACACTCAAAGTAGAAGGAGAAAGCCAAGCTATGCTTATCTTGTCTCTTAGGTGATTCTTTACTGGGGCTTTTTTGGAAGGCTTCAACACCTGCATTTCTAGAAGCTTGAATCTCTGGTTTCAAACTAGTTTTCTAGTTTTGTATGAGATCCACAGGACATGACCAAATCCTTCAAACAATTCAAATATATTCCATTATCAACATCATATAAATTAATCAAAGAATATTTAAAGTTACTGTGGAGCCATTGATTATTAAATTTATCAGTTGATTTGATGGTGTTCTAATCTGATTAAGGCAACAAGGGAAATCATGCCAGTTATTAAATGGAAATAAGTGATTTGTAACTGCAAAAATATATATATATATATTTATATATATACATATATATAAATATATATATATATATATATATATATATATATATATATATATATTTATATATATACAGAGATAAAATTTAAAAAAAGAATCTTTGGGAAACATGCATATTAAAGGTATAGAAATAGGACTATGCATCAGTAAAAAGAGGGAGGGAAAAAGTTAAAGACATAAAAGTGAACATATGTAGTAATGACAAGGTGAGCCTTGAAACTCTCTTTCTTGGACTTTGGGGGGAAAGCTTGGGAAACTCCCTCAGAGAAGCTCTCCTCTGAGAGATTCACTCGAGGGAATCAAGATAAAGTGGTTTCATTCTGTTATCTGGGTGAGACTAGTTGGTTCCAGGACTAATTATATTGAGCTGGAGATTAGTTCAGGGACACTCATTCAATTAGAAGATTCTTTATTCTGATTCCAACTCAAACTGTTTCCAGCCCCGACCCAGTACTACCCACATGACAAACTTCCTTCAGCTCAATTCTTTGCAGAGGACCTAAAAACAGGAATTATGGCAAAGAACCTCTCTCTCTCTTTGGCATAGCTGCAACCCTCTACCTGCTGAAAAGACAATTCTCTTTTCAGCATTACTCCCTCTTTATCTTTCTCACTTATTTAACTAACAGGAACTTATTCCCCTCTCTGCCAGGATTTCTCTGCTAGAAACTTTCTCTGCTAGAGGATTTCTCTGCTAGATCTTTACTTCTCTGTCAGGACCCTGCCACTAAGGAAGTCAGCCTGCAAAAGCTGACTTCTCAGTTATAATAATAAATTTCTTTTGCCAGTTTAACTTTTCAGGTCACTTTACAAAGTACCTGCATTGACCAGAAGGGGGTTCCCACAACTCCCTGCTCTGTGCCAAACCTCATCATTTTTGGCTCCTTGACCAGGAATTGAGGGGACCTGAAATGCATCAGAAAAGTGGCATAACAATATGAAGTGAATCATAGAAACTAAAAAGGGTGATGTACATAGAGATGGAAGGGAGAGGGAAAAAAAGGATAAAGAAGGGAGAGAAGGAGGAAAGGAAAGAAAAGTAGAAAGGAAGGAAGGAAGAAAGGAAAGAAGGAAGGAAAAAGGAAGGAAGGAAGAAAGGAAAGAAGGGATGAAAGGAGGAAGAAAGGGAGGAAAGAAGGAAGGGAAGGAGGAAGGGAAGAAGCAAGAAAGAGTGGAGGGAAAGGGAGGAAAAAGGAAGGGAAGGATGAAGAAAGAAAGAGAGGCAGGTAGGGAGAAAGGAAAGAAGGGAAGAAGAAAGAAAAGGGATAAGTTTTTTGTTTTGTTTTGTTTCTTTTACAAACAGGAAGTTACTTGTAACTGTTGATGCAGTATGATCAGTAAATATAGATAAGAAATGTGATTGCAAGGATATTAGAACAGGATACTTTAGGAAGTGTGAGTAAAGGATATATTTTTGGGAGCAGATAGCATAATATGACTAGAGAATTAAGGGAAGAGTGATAACTATATGGAAAACTGGAAATGTAGAGTAAAGTTAAATTGTGAATAGCACTGAATAGCTATAAAATAATTTAATTATTACTTGGTAGGTGATATTAAGGGAGGATTTGAGTTTTTTAACACAGGAGTAACATGATTATTAACACAAAAAAATCTATATTATTAGTGACATTTCATAGAACTGATCTGAAAATATTTTACTTGGAAGTCTATTCTATTTGTATTGGCCAGTTGGCATATGTCAAAATTACTATTTTAGCAAAAATTAATAAAATATTTGACCTTAAAAAGAACTCTTATTTTCCTATAAAATGTCACATGTTCTTTTTTTTTTACCAAGAGATTGTTACAGTTGTAGAAAAGCACATACCATAAATAATATGATATTTATTGGATAAATATTTTATACATGCAACACTAAACTCATTTAACAAGGCTATACAGATTATTTCATAATTTTCCAACATTTTAGCTTTATGATTAAGTAATTCATAAACCTTTGATGCTTTTCTCAGACACATAAAATCCCAGCTCTGATATAAATCATATTAAGATTTTTTTTTTAATTAAAAGGAAAGATAAAAAGCACATCTGGTAGAAAACAGTGGCTAAAGGCAAGAAACAAAAGAATAATGATGTAAACAGTTAAGAAAAAAAAAACTGCCACCTGGTTATGATTTTTGCATTTTATAGCAGAATTTCCATAATTCATTAAAAAAAATCCACTATTCCAATATATTTACTATACACAGGCAGTTGTACTTGGTATATTGAAATATTAGTTAAATATAGTCATTAATAATCTAAATTTATATTACTTCCTTGCTATATAAAATCCACTTGTCCCATAATGACTGGTATTATATTCAAACTTTAAATCTCAGTTCAAAATGTTTGTCTATAATGAAACATAGAGCACTTTGCAGAGATATCAGAGTGTAATATTAACATTACAATTTTTTGATGTTTATTGGGAAATTAGTAAGATTTTTTCTTTTTAAATCATGATAGACATGACGACATTAGAGTTCAGAGTATGTTTTCTAAGATATAAAAATTGCTAACTTCATTAAGATTATTTAAAAGGCTTCTCACTATGAATAAATAACTTTTTTCATGTGGAGTTGATGTCTACAATACATTTTTCTGCACCTACAAATCATAGAAAAGAGTAAAGAAAAGGAGACATAAGAGTAGCTATTCCATTATTCTAGAGAGTTGACCAAAATAATTTTTAAGAGTTTATCTCAGATTTCACATTATCCACCTATCCCCCTTTGCAAATGTACAATAACAAAGTTTTATGTAAAGAAAAAAGAAATATTCATTTTGGTGAGATTAATATGTGGAAGCATGATTTACTGGAAGTGAACCTGTAATCAATAAAAAGTCATGGGTTCATCATATACTGATTCAAATCATTAATAATTTGTCTTAAGGGCAAGCAACTTTCACCATTCTGTGCTTCATTTTTCTAATCTGTAAAAATTAATATAATAAAATTTGTACTATCCAAATAATGAGCTTGTTAGTCATCTTTAAAACAATTTTGATTCTGACTTCTATTTCCTATCTACACACTTATATGTACAGCCATTCATTGTTCTATGCTTTTCATTTTCAATCAAAGAAACAAAGAAAAAACATTTAGCAATTCAAAGAAACAATGAACACATCTTAAAGCTTATGCTATTCTGCAACATTACACCTGCAACTTTCCATTAAGTTGAGGAAATCAGGATTTCCTGATTTCCCTCCCCATTAGGGATCTAGGTATATTGGTCATTATAATTAATTTGGGTTTTATTGTTTTATTTTATTATTAATTAAACTTATATCCTCTAGGTCATTAATTATATAATTGTCCAGTTTTTATTGTCTTTGATCCAGTCATAATATTTTCTCCATGTTCATTTGCAGTTTATAGATTCATCATTTGTTGTTTTGTTTTATACTTTTATAATTTCTAAACGTATCATCTTTTTTTTCACCTTTCTCAAAGATTCTTTTGAATCTACCCTTGCAAGAACCAAAACCAACAAACGAACAAAAATTCTCTTAAACAAGACTATTCAACAGAATCATCAAGTCAGATGACCTATTAAATACCTCATATCAATAGAGAATTCCCTCACAAAAAAGAGGATTGTATATTTCCTCTTTTCTGGGGACATGACTAATCATTATAAATGATTATAAATAATTATTTCATTTTTTTGAAATTTGTCTTATAATAGTCATAATTATTTTGGTTCTATTTATTTCATTTTATGAAAAAAATGAAGAGAACAAACATCAGTCCAAGAAGCAATTTTGTATTTTGGAGAAAAAGCTTATTGGATTTAGAGGTAGATCTGGATTTTAATTCTGTGTCTGCCATTGCATGACTATATGTAATTTGAACTATTCTTAACTTAGCTTTCTTATGAGGGATAGATGAAGTTAAATATTAAAATCTAAAATTATGAAATTAGATGATTAGCTTGTTGATTGATTAGAAACCAAAAGACAATATATTTTTCTCTCTTTTTTGTACTGGATTATACTATCCTTTTTTATCTGATCACCTAAATAATAACTATCCTTAATACCTAACTCAAGTAACAGCTCCTCAATGAAAAAGACTATTTAATCCAACTTATTGTGTTCTTGTCTTTCTATTTACTTTTCAGACAATACATAAAGGCAAGGATATATAATTTTTATCAAAAATCATACAGTATTTTGTATTTTTCATGAATTTGTTCAAATATGCTATTATTTTCTCTCCATCTATCCTGTATATACCTATTTCAGGAATATGTGTTATACTTGTTTGGTACTTCTCAAAGCATGTAGTTCAGGAGTAGGCTAATGGTAATTGCTTTAATATTTGTTTGTTTGTTTTTTCTCTATGACTATTTTTTCTTATGGCACTTTGAAAAACAAATCGATATGAGAAATTTTATAAAAATTACAATTTTATTTATTGCTTATTTATTGTTCTCATAAGTTTTTGTCTAGTATAGATATTATTTTCTTAAGATTTTAATCATATCACAACACTCATTTATTAAATTCTTTTTCAATAAATGTATAGAAAAAGATAAATTCATTTAAATTTTAATCATACTTTTATGGGAGAAACTGCCAAATAACCATTATTGAACACTTGATGTACAAGATTCTAAACTAACCACATTTTTACATAAATTATGTGGTAGCTACATTTTTTTTTATGATTTAGTATCCTGTTTGATTTATACTTATTTTTATTATCATCCAGTAATCCCTGAAGATTTACTTTCTAGTAGTTCTTAGTTATCAAAAATAGTTTATACACTTTTCTCACATATTCATTTTATATTTCTAATATCTCTGGATTCCTATAAGTCTTTGAAATGTTCAAGTTCTACTTCCTGACATCTCATTTCAAGTAAATAATAGAATCTTTGGGAATAAAAGACTTTCATATTATATCTTCCAGAATACTAGGAATTGCCAGATAGCTTATCTCAACAAAAAGAAAATTGATTTTCACATATTTTAGTTTTACTTTAAAGGCACATTTTGTCATTCTTATAGCATTTTAATAATAATAGTCACAGTAACTTTTAAAATTTAAATTTCTCAAATTAGATCTCTCTAATTTTGTCATTTATAATTTAACCACATTTCTAATTAAAAATAATTCTCTAAATAACATGGCATATATCATATTGAAGACAAATTCAGATTGAGGAAAATAATCCATGTAAGTAATCTAAATCTTAAATAATGGCATACTGAATGATGGAAAAATATAATATGAATTGTCAGGTATATTAGTTGCTCAACCATAAAAAAAAAACCCTACCTAATTTGAAAAATAAAATAAAAATAGTTGTTCTCTAACAATGTTCATAGCTGACTATATTTGATGATAGTGCAGTAGCAGAGAGTGATTTGCTTTTCATGGACCAGCCATTGTTATGAGTAATAAAGAATTATGTTAATAGCAAAGTCAGCAAATCTGACATCATAGTCAAAGAGTCAAGGTATTTATGGACCATCAAGCTGTCATGTTGATAAAGTGAATTTTCTTACTAGAGACACTTAAATGTCGTGGTAAAAGAATACATAGAAACAGCCGTAAAGTACTTTAGCTTGCTCTGCATGATGGCATTTTCAAATGGAGATACCTGGTCAGGCCAAAAGAATTTATAAAGCATTGTGCTTTCTATGAAGTATGTCTGGGGGAAAGAGGGGAGAAGAAAAATACATGTTGAATTCATTTGAGTTTGAGAATTGTTTAGAGTTTGCAAATATTTTAAATAAAGCTTTATAAAAACTTTAATATTAGAAGCTGACTCAGACTTTATGTTGCAGGCATAATTCACATATTATTTATGAAAATCTATTGAGAACATCCTAATATAACAAATAATCAATTTTCTACAAACTCGGACCTCATTTTCCCTGTAAAGAAAATGATTGAGTTAGACTATATAATCTTGAAATCTCCAATCTGCTCTAAAATTTTATTTGTAGACTAAAAGATTTTGAGCAAGAAATTCATACACTGTGTAGAGGCAAAAATTAATAATAGTGTTATAATTTCAGGGACAACTGAAATAAAAAGTGACATCTGATTTCAGTCTTAAACAAAATTGGGGGTTTCAATAAAGATTCATGTAGGAGTAAGAAGGAAAGGAATATAAGTAAACATGGGTAGTTAAGAGGGATTGAAGAAAGGTGGGGAATATTGAGTTGTTCAGTTTGTCTGAATAAAAAAAATGAAATGTAAGAAAAAAAGTAATATGGGATAAAACAAGATAGGGGAATTAAAAACAGGTTGTAGAGGTCATTGATAGATAATTGAGGCTTATCTGGCAAAGAATAGGAAGCCACTGAAATTATCTGTTTAAAACATTGTAATTAAGAGATTGTATAATAAGGTATGAAAAGAACAGATGAAAATAAAGTGAAATTGTAGATGAGAATACCAATCAGGAGAGCATTTTAATAATTACATAAATAATAATGATCTGGAACTAGATTGGATGCAGAAGGAATTGGAAAGTAAGTGATAGTTTAAAGAAATGATTCAAAAGTATATTCAATAGAAATTAGCTTTTTTTTTAAAAGGATCATTCAAATATTATTCATATAAGTAAAGGTTATGAAAAGATTATAATAAAGTAAGTGTTTGAGCCTACTTATCTGGAAGAATGTGAATGTCATTAATAGAACTAAGGAAGGCTACAAGAAAGGTTTTTGGAGGGAAGATAAATTTTTCAGTTTTATATTTCATGGCACTGTAGAATTTTAGAGGGCCATCTAGATCAACCTTTTCCTGAGCAAAAATTTCCTTCTATAGTACAGAAGAAAAGTACTTATAAACCCTTGATTTACAATCTTCTGTAAGGAAGTACATTGCTTGTAGAGGCAGACCATTATGCTGCATGTATTTATATTGGATTAAATTGAGTGATGTTGGATTTTCAAGGGCAGATATATGTATTCATGATTTAAAAGTGATCTGTACTAGGATAGTGATGACTCCAGGGTTGTAGATAAGTCAAATAATATGAATGAATAAATTTTCCAAGGGAAAGGTAAGAATAGGTGATACCTATATTTACAAAATAAAAATAAGATTAGAAGCTATCAAAGGAAACCATGAAGGAACAGTAAGACTATTAAGATAGTAAAAATTCATCAGAAGTGAATAGTATTCTAGAAACAAAAATCTAAAAAAGTATTACAGATGGCAGAATTATTGCAAGTGTGATTTTAATGTCAGGATTCATTTGAGGTATGATATTGAAAAGAAGCATTCTTGGGTCATTGAACCTTTAATAAAGGGCATTTATTTTGCCTTAATAAAATTATCATGTGCATTAAGGACACAATGATATGGGTCTTCTCTTGTTGTACCAGCCACAGTCTACACACTGAAGTGTATATAGTCTGCAAAGTCCAGTAATCACTTGAGTTTTTTTTTTTTTAATTTAATAGCCTTTTATTTACAGGATATATACATGGGTACTTTACAGCATTAACAATTGCCAAACCTCTTGTTCCAATTTTTCACCTCTTACCCCCCCACCCCCTCCCTAGATGGCAGGATGACCAGTAGACGTTAAATATATTAAAATATAAATTAGATACACAATAAGTATGACATGACAAAACATTATTTTGCTGTACAAAAGAATCAGACTCTGAAATATTGTACAATTAGCTTGTGAAGGAAATCAAAAATGCAGGTGTGCATAAATATAGGATTGAGGAATTCAATGTAATGGTTTTAGTCATCTCCCCGAGTTCTTTTTCTGGGCGTAGCTAGTTCAGTTCATTACTGCTCCATTAGAAATGATTTGGTTGATCTCTTTGCTGAGGATGGCCTGGTCCATCAGAACTGGTCATCATATAGTATTGTTGTTGAAGTATATAATGATCTCCTGGTCCTGCTCATTTCACTCAGCATCAGTTCATGTAAGTCTCTCCAGGCCTTTCTGAAATAATCCTGTTGGTCATTTCTTACAGAACAGTAATATTCCATAATATTCATATACCACAATTTATTCAGCCATTCTCCAACTGATGGACATCCATTCAGTTTCCAGTTTTAGCCACTACAAAAGGCTGCCACAAACATTCGTGCAAATACAGGTCCCTTTCCCTTCTTTATAATCTCTTTGGGATATAATCCCAGTAAGTAACACTGCTGGATCAAGGGTATGCACAGTTTGATAACTTTTTGAGCATAGTTCCAAACTACTCTCCAAAATGGTTGGATTCGTTCAACTCCACCAACAATGCATCAATGTCCCAGTTTTCCCACATCCCCTCAACAATCATCATTATTTTTTCCTGTCATCTTAGCCAATCTGACAGGTGTGTAATGGTATCTTAGAGTTGTCTTAATTTACATTTTCTCTGATTAATAATGACTTGGAGCATCTTTTCTATGACTAGAAATAGTTTCAATTTCTTCATCAGAGAATTGTCTGTTCATATCCTTTGACCATTTTCAATTGGAGAATGGCTTGATTTTTATAAATTAGAGTTAATTCTCTATATATTTTGGAAATAGGCCTTTATCAGAACCTTTGACTGTAAAAATATTTTCCACTTTATTGCTTCCTTCTAATCTTGTCTGCATTAGTTTTGTTTGTCACAAAAACTTTTCAGTTTGGTATAATCGAAATTTTCTATTTTGTGACTCAGTAATGATCTCTAGTTCTGCTTTGGTCATAAAGTCCTTTCCCTTCCACAGGTCTGAGAGGTAAACTATCCTGTGTTCCTCTAATTTATTAATAATTTCATTCTTTATGCCTAGGTCATTGAACCCATTTTGACCTTATTTTGGTGATAGGGTGTTAAGTTGGATCAATGCCTAGTTTCTGCCATATTAGTTTCCAATTTTCCAGCAATTTTTATCAAACAGTAAGTTCTTATCCCAAGAGCTGGGGTCTTTGGGTTTAGTCAAAGACTAGTGTTGTATATTTGTTGACTGTTTTATCCTTGAACCATAACCTATTCCACTGATCAACTAATCTATTCCTTAGCCAGTACCAAATGGTTTTGGTAACTGCTGCTCTATAATATAGTTTTAGATCTGGTACAGCTAAGCCACCTTCATTTGATTTTTTTTTCATTAATTCCCTTGAAATTCTTGACCTTTTGTTTTCCATATGAATTTTGTTGTTATTTTTCTAGGTCATTAAAATAGTTTTTGGGAGTCTGATTGGTATAGGCATAAATAAATAGATTAGTTTAGGTAATATTGTCATCTTTATTATATTTGCTCACCCTATCAGAGCATTTAATATTTTTCAATTGGTTAGATCAGACTTAATTTGTGTGAAAAGTGGTCTGTAATTTTGCTCATAAAGTTTCTGATTTTCCCTTGGCAGATAGATTCCTAAATATTTTATATTATCAGTAGTTATGTTAAATGGAATTTCTCTTTGTAACTCTGACTGTTGGATTTTGTTAGTGATATATAAGAATACTGATGACTTATGTGGGTTTATTTTATAACCAACAACTTTGCTAAAGTTGTGGATTATTTCTAATAACGTTTTAGTAGAATCTCTGGGGTTCTCTAAGTATACCATCATGTCATCGGCAAAGAGTGATAATTTGGTTTCCTCATTGCCTATTCTTATTCCTTTAATCTTTTTCTCAGCTCTTATTGCTATAGCTAGCGTTTCTAATACAATATTAAATAGTAACGGTGATAGTGAGCAACCTTGTTTCACTCCAGATCTTATTGGGAATGGTTGCAGTTTGTCTCCATTACATATGATGCTTACTGATGGTTTTAAATAGATGCTGCTGATTATTTTAAGGAAAAGTCCATTTATTCCTATACTCTCAAGTGTTTTTAATAGGAATGGATGTTGGATTTTATCAAATGCTTTTTCTGCATCTATTGAGATGATCATATGGTTTTTGTTAGTTTTCCTAATATTGAACCAGCCCTGCATTCCTGGAATAAATCCTACTTGATCATAGTGTATTATCTTGGAGATGATTTTCTGTAGTCTTTTTTGCTAATATCTTATTTAAGATTTTAGCATCAATATTCGATTAGGGAGATTGGTCTATAATTTTCTTTCTCTGTTTTCAGCCTACCTGGTTTAGGTATCATTACCATGTCTGTGTCATAGAAGAATTTAGGTTGGACTCTTCATTCCCTATTTTATCAAATAATTTATATAGCATTAGGGGCCAATTATTCTTTAAATGTTTGGTAAAATTCACATGTAAATCCATCTGGTCCTGGGATTTTTCTTAGGGAGTTGTTTAATTGCCTGTTCTATTTCTTTTTCTGAAATGGGACTATTCAAGCAATTTACTTCCTCCTCTGTTAGTCTGGGAAGTCTATATTTTTGGAGGTAGTCATCCATTTCACTTAGGTTATCAAATTTATTGGCATAAAGTTGAGCAAAATAACTCCTTATTATTTCTCTAATTTCCTCTTCATTGGTGGAAAGTTCTCCTTTTCATTTTTAAGACTACTAATTTCATTTTTCCTCTCCTTTTTCTAATCAGATTTACCAAAGGCTTATCTATTTATTGGCTTTTCATAGAACCAACTCTTAGTTTTATTAATTAGTTCAATAGTTTTTTACTTTCAATATTTTAATTTCTCCTTTTAATTTTATTATTTCCAATTTAGTATTTGATTGGGGGTTTTTAATTTGGTCTTTCTTTAGTTTTTTTAGTTGCAAGCCCAATTCATTAATCTTTTCTTTCTCTGTTTTATTCAAGTAAGCCTCTAAGGATATAAAATTCCCCCTTATTACCGCTTTGGCTGCATCCCACAAATTTTGGTATGATGTCTCATCATTGTCATTATCTTGAGTAAAATTATTAATTGTATCTATAATTTGCTGCTTCAACCAATTATTCTTTAAGATGAGATTATTTAGTTTCCAATTACTTTTTGGTCTTTTTCCCCCTAATTTTTTGTTGAATGTAGTTTTTATTGCATCATGATCTGAAAGAAAGCATTTACTATTTCTGCTTTCTTGCATTTAATTTTGAGGTCTTTATGTCCTAATATATGGTCAATTTTTGAATAGGTTCCATGAACTGCTGAGAAGAAAGTATATTCCTTTCTATCTCTATTCAATTTTCTCCAAAGATCCAACATACCTAATTTTTCTAATATTCTATTTACTTCTTTAATTTCTTTCTTATTTGTTTTGTGGTTTGATTTGTCTAATTCTGAGAGTGCAAGGTTGAGATCTCCCACTATTACAGTTTTGTTTTCTATTTCTTCTTGCAACTCTCTTAACTTCTCCTTTAGGAAGTTGGATGCCATACCACTTGGTGCATATATGTTTAATATTGATATTGCTTCGTTGTTTATGCTACCCTTTAGCAGGATGTAGTTACCTTCTATCTCTTTTAATTAGATCAATTTTACTTTTGCTTGATCTGAGATAAGGATATGGCTACCCTGCTTTTTCACTTCACCTGAAGCATAATAGATTTTGCTCCAGCCTTTTACCTTTACTCTATATGTATCTCCTGCTTTAAATGTGTTTCTTGTAAACAACATATTGTAGGGTTCTGACTTTTGATCCAGTCTGCTATCTGCCTCCTCTTTGTAGGAATTCATCCCATTCACATTTTCAGTTAGAATTGCTAAATCTGTATTTCCTACCATCCTAATACTCAGATTGTGCTTTACTTATTCTTGCCTCCCCAACCTTCTTTCCCCTTTTAAACTTATGTACACCTCTTGTAACACGATGCTTACCCTCTTTATAATCCCTCCTCCCCCTTTGAGTCTTTCCCTTCCTTCCTTATTACTCTTTTCTTTTCTTTTTCCTCTCCCTGTTTTTAATGAGGTGAGAGAGAATTTTCTCTAAAACAAATGTCAATTATTTTTTCTTTGAGCTCACCTCTGATGAGGAGTAAGATTCACAATGTTCCTCCCTCTCTAAATTCCCTCAGATATGATAAGTTTCCTTTGCCTCGTTGTGGGTTGTGGTTTCCTCTTTTATCCCTCCTTCCCACCTTATTCTGCCATCATCCCTTTTCCATATCTACTTCCTTTTTATGTTATATCAGTACAATCAAATTATACATGTATTCTTTTTGTATATCCACAACAGAAATACAATACTCAAGAGTTATTTTACCTTTCTGCATCTCTTGAGTTCTATGGTTGGAGATCAAATTTTTTGTTTAATTCTGGTTTTTTCTTCAGAAACAAATGGAATTCATTTGTTTCATTAAATGTCCATCTTCTTCCCTGGAAGAAAATGCTCAGCTTAGCTGGGTAGTTTATTCTTGGCTGCATCCCAACTTCTTGTGCCTTTCGGAATATCATATTCCAGGCCCTTCTTTCCTTTAATGTAGAGGCAGCCAGATATTGGGTGATCCTTATTGTGGCAGCCTTTGGTATTTTAAATGGTTTTTGCTGCTTGTAAAATTTTTTCCTTAATCTGATAGTTCTGAAATTTTGCCACAATATTCCTTGGGGTTTTTATTTTAGGGTTTCTTTCAGAAGGTGTTTGATGAATTCTTTCAATGCCTATTTTACCTTCCGATTCTATTACATTTGGGCAGTTCTCTTTGATGATTTCTTGTAAAATAGTATCTAGGCTCTTTTTTTCATCATAGTTTTCAGAAAGTCCAATAATCCTCAGATTATCTCTCCTAGATCTATTTTCCAAGTCTGTCGTTTTTTGCAAGTAGATAATTCTGGTTTCCAGTTTGTCAATTTTTTGGTTTTGCTTGACTGATTCTTGCTGTCTCAATGAATCATTAGTTTCTATTTGTTCAGTTCTAATTTTTAAAGAATTATTTTCTTCATTAGCTTTTTTTACTTCTTCCTGTATATGTCCAATTGAGTTTTTAAATGTATTGTTTTGGTCTGTGGAATTTTTTTTCCATTTCACTAATTTTTTTTTAGTGAATTATTTTCTTTTTCCAATTCACAGATCCTACTTTCTTGCGTATTCTTTGTCTTTACCAATTCACAGATCCTACTTTCTTGAGTGTTCTTTGTCTTTTCCAATTCACAGATCCTACTTTCTAGTGAATTCTTTATTTTTTCCAATTCACAATTCTTATTTTCCTGAGATTTTTTTACTTTTTCCAATTCGTATTTCAGGAAGTTAGTTGCTCTCTTGTAAGTCTTCTTTCCTTTCCCCATTTATCTTCTAACTCTCTTTTGAGACTTTTAATGGTCGCTTCTATGAGAGCATCATGTAAAGGAGGACAGTCTGATGCATGTTTGCTGTTTGAGGTCTCTTCAGGTTTGCTGACCTGCTCTTTTTCTGCATAGAAGCTGTCGATCATTCTTTTCATCTTTTATTCATGTTTTAAAGCCTTTAGGGTGGTCTCCTAGGCAAGGGTTGACCAGCTTCTCTGCCAGAGCAGGAGAGATGTAAACGATTTCCAGGCCCGAGGTATGGAGTGCTCTGAGGTGAGGTTTTCCCTTCCCCAACAGGAAGTGTTCAGCACTGCAAGCGTATCAAAGTGCCCAGTTGGGCTGTGTGGTTTGATTGCCTAGGCTAGAGACTAAGGGGTGAAAGTGTCACTGCCCCAGGCCGGAGCCTCTTGTGCGACTGTGAGTATTAGCAGCTGACTGCAGACCACAGACCACAGACTGCAGACCACAGACCGCAGACCGCAGACCACAGACCGCCGCAAACTCTGCCCAGCGTCTCTGCCTGATGCAAATCGGCCCTGAGAAAGCTTCATGGTCTCCCAAGCCGAGCTCCCCACTGTGCAGATTGGAGGCTAACCCGGGCTTCGTCCTCCTGCCGTGCAGGATCACAACTGCCCCAAGGAAAAGCCCCGTACTGTGGGTTGTGGCTGTGCGCTTGTGCTGAGATCTGTGCCTTCACCCTCGGTTTGCGACTCTCCTCGGAACCTAATTTCTCTCCCTGTCTGTGCCGATCTTCCCCCTGGCCCCGGAACCAACCTTTTTTGGCGAGACTGCAGATTTTCTTCAGCCGGTGAGTTGTTCTACTTCTTATCTTTATGAATTGTGGCAGTCAAGACTATTTTGAGGCTCGATATAATATTGATAAAGAGGGTAAGAGAAGGGCTTAGAAAGTCACATGTGTCTTCTCCGCCATTTTGGCTCCGCCCCAGTAATCACTTGAGTTAAGGAAATTTCTAAGTCCCATGGTCTGAGACTTCATGTAGCTGGAATATTTTATGTCCTGCAACAACTAGGAAACAAAAACTTAGCTAAGTCCCAGGGACAGTTTCATCTCCTTTGATGTAAAGACTCTTCATGTTGTAGGTGGCAAAAAAAGAAGGGTGTAGGAGAAATGCTGCTCTTGTCACAGTGGTCTATATTTCTGCATATTTTTCAAGATGAGTTTATTCAGAAAAAAACAACAGATAGAAAATTATCCACTAGCATTTATTAAGTACCTACTACATTCCAGGGATAGCATTAAGTACTGATCATAAAAAGTAGCAAAAACAAACCTTGTTCTCAAGGAACTCAACATCTAATATGGATGACAGAATGCAAACAATTATATACAATCAACATATTGGATAAATTGCATGTAATTTCAGAAGAAAGGTAATGAGATTAACAAAGATCAGAAGAGAAATTTTGCAGAAATTACTATGTTAGCTGACACCTGAAGCAAGTCAGAGAAGCTGAGAGGTAGACATAAGGAGAGAAACCATTGCAGATAGGAAAGTCAGTTTACTGAAAAGGTATGGAGGAGGAAAATAGATTTTAATGTATAAGGAATGGTAAGTAGGCCAAAGTCAGAGGACTACAGAATATGTGAAGGAGAGAAAAATAAAGAAAGCATGCGGAGTTGGGAAGAACCCAGGTTATGAAGGTATTTTAAAAGTGAAATGGAATATTTTATATTGGGTTATGGAGGTAATAGATATTGGATTTTGAATAGAGGGATCTCTTAATTAGATTTTGTTTTAGGAAGATCAATTTGAGAGCTATAGGAAGTTGACCTGGAGTGGGAAAAGACTTGAATGAGGTAGACCAATGAGAAGGTTATTATAATAGACCAGGAATGAGAAGGTGAAGACCTGCACACCAAGGTAGTACTAGTGTCAGAAGACAGAATAGCACATGTTGAAGAGGGCTAGGGCTGAGGTGTGAAAGTGAGGAATTGTACACTTGACAGGATTAAGAAAGTTAGCAGAAGGGAAAGGTTCAGGGGATATGGGAGGCATGAGGAAAATGAATTTAGTTTTGGACATGTTGTTTCAGATACCTGATCCAGTATGAGATAGTCAAGAGGCAGTTGGAATTGTGAGGATGGAGTTTAGGAGAAAGATTAAGTCTAAATAAGTAGATCTGAGAATTATATACAAAGAGATGACAATAGAATTCATGGGAGCTGATGAGATCACCAAATGAAACAATACAGAAGGGAATAAAGCCAGGACAGAACCTTGGAAGACACTTACATTTAAACAGCATGACTTTGATGATGATCCAACAAAGGAGACAGAAAAGGAACAGGTAGACAGATGTAAGGAAAACTAGAAGGTAGTAATCATGAACTCTTAATTAAGAGAAAATATCAAGGAAAAAAGAATTATTGATATTGTCAAAGACTGAAGAAAGGATAAGAAGTATGGGAATAGGGAAAAGGGTATTTCATTTGTCAATTATTAGATTATTAATGTCTTAGATGACAGTTGAATAATGAGGTGAGAAGTCAGATTGTAAAGAGTTAAAAAGAATGAGAGAAAAATGGAGGCACTTTTTGTCAAATCATCTTCTCAAGAGCCAAAAAAGCATAGGAAAATAACAGTATAGATGTATACATGAGGGATTTTGAGGAGAGTAGAAACATTAGTCTCTGACATCAAGAGATGTCAAGAAGATATTAGGCTTATTACATCTCTTGAGACAAAAGGAGACAGAGAGGAAAGGGTAGTGAGTAAGGATTGTCATTGGTCATTTGAACCTATAGAATCATTTCCATATTTACCGGTGTGACGGGTAGACATAATATAAAACTGCTTACTTGTCAGAAATCCTTTTTCCATAAGACTAGAATGCCCTGAGTAATGTTATATGTCTTTAAATGATGAAACAAAATTATCTCTCAATAATCAAAATTATAATTAAGAGAAAGGTAAATGAAAATCTAATAAGGGGTATGAACACATACAAATTGCATAGGAGAGAAATGGTAAAGAAGGTCTTCTAGTTTTGCAAAAGAAGGATATAACAGTTGAATTATAAGTGGTTTATAAACAGTGAAGAAGAGGCAGTAGACAAAGAGTGATTGAAGATTAGTGAGAATAGAGATAATAAGTCATTCTACTGGAAAAGTTGGGATATAATGGGATAGAAAAGCCACTTATTCATATGAAGCAAATGAATAAAAGTAGATAAAAGAGAAAGTTAAAATTCAGAATTTATTCACACTTTATCTCATCATAGAAACTAAAAAACAAACAATCTAACAAACAAAAAACAAAACAAAACAAAAAAGTAGAAACTTAAATCTTAGGCAAGTTTCTAGAGTAGTAGAGAAAGCAATGTCAAAAAACACAGAAACAATACTCATAATAAAGATGTGGTTAGCCATTGGAAAAAAAAGTTGATAATTTTAATGAGAGCAGTTTCAGCTGAAAATTGAAATCAGAAGTTATAAAGCAGAGAGTTAAGAAGAATTGAAGAGTAAAGAAAGTAAAAATATAGATTGTATCTGACCATAGGCAAGTCAACTAGTGTATGGTTATAGAAGGATGAAAATCTAATTAATCTCTGGCTCAAGAAGATTTGGTTCTTTCACTCCTTTTTAGGTAGAAAAATAAATTTATTATATTAAGGAAAATTTAATGGCAAAAGATAGCCTATGTAATGAAGAGTGGGTAAAGGTGGAGATTGGTAGAATTAATCAATCTAATGACTTCAACCCCATCTAAAATAAAGGAGATCGTGTCATACCCCATCATAGGTCAGTTGAGAACACCTCAAGTGTTCAAGAGATGTGAATAAACCCTGAGAAATCAGAGTTTTAAGAGGAAGTTTGTTCAGAGTTAAGAGATTTACTCATCCTTTCTAGGGACTGCATAAAGTCATTGAACTAGATGGAATCAAGGATGAGACTATGTAACATTATAAAAGACAGATTAGGAACCTCAAAAAGAGAGACAGAGAAAGAGAGAGAGAGAGAGAGAGAGAGAGAGAGAGAGAGAGAGAGAGAGAGAAAGCCCTTTAATAGGAGAAAGGACAAGGATTATAAATAGATTCAGAATTTTTGTTGTTATTGTTGTTTTGGTGGTTTTGGTTTGGTTTGGTTTGATTTCTTTTTTTCCCCTTGCTTCTGTCAGGAAGGGATGACCTATGAACTCACAAAGTATTTAATGATAAATTTATCAAAGGAAATAGATCAGCAGAATACCTTAATTGGCTGGGAAACCCATGATTTGCAGAAATATTAATTCTGAAGATAATTATTTATCCTATAAAAAAGTAACATGTAATGAATGACTGAAAAATTTTAATTTCATAAAATCCCCAGGTTGATCCCCAAGGTATTTGATCTCCAAGTTACTGTAAACTGGAAAAAGATCTGGACATGTACAAACTGGGACAAAGATCACAGGGTGGAATGTAGAATGAGAGGAAACTTCATGTGCTCTTGGGTAATGTTTAGTGCTCTAGAAACTTAGAATTTTCAATAACTTGAGTTTGTAGGTTACTCTTGATGAGTCCAATTGACACATAATAATTTCATCATTAAGAATTTAAATAGTTCAATGTCCCAGGGGTTATAATCACAAAGGAAGACTTATACTGTGATGAGTCTTAAGGAAGAATAATTGAAGGATTAAAGCCAGATGTCTTTAGAACAGATGTTTCTATCAAATTTATTACTTTGTTTTGGATCTGAGATTTTATTGTTATAGGAAAATATTCATCCAGATTGGCTGTAACTGGTCCAGAACTCAGCCTCTGAGAACTGCCTGAGATCTGTGACTTTATTTAGTGTCATGCAGATGATGTGACTGAGTGGCATTTTAATCTTGCTGTTAGCTGACTTGAAGTCAGCTATATATCTATTGTGCCATATTGTATCTTTGTTTTCTCTTTGTTTATCTTGTTTAACATCATTAAATCATATTGAAATTAATATTGTCTTTCCTTATAAATATAAAGATATGAGAAAAGTCCATATTCCCTCTGAATTTAACAATTCAATATTCGCTCTCCAAATATTATATGAGCTAGAGGGAAATTGACCCCTGTAAGCATTATATAGAATTGAACAAAACAGATGCTGCAGAGGGTCAGGTAGAATTTTTATAAAATTATTTTCAAGTCAAAGAAGTTGACACTCCCAGATCTTTGTGACCAATGGCTTGTTTTGTCATAGAACACTTCCAACTCCAACATTGTGCTGCACTTCATCATTTCATTCTGTTTTCTTGAAATAATATATCAGAAATTTTCATTTTTAAAATTTCAAACTCAACTTGACTGAAACAGGACTCATTATATTCCCCCAACCAAAAAAATCCCAAAATAACAACAAACAAACAAAATTCTTATCTTTCCAACTTCTTTATTACTGTCAAGGACCCAGGCTTAAAAACTCAATGTCATGCTCAGTTCCTCATTTTCTCTCCCATAAACCTAATCCATTCCCAAGTCATATTATTTCTATCTTCCCAGACTGTCTTATATGTCTAATTCCTTCCATTCACACAACCACATCTACATACATTTCAAGGTCTGGACCCTCTGCTTCCAGTTTCTTTTCACTCCAAACTGATATTAAAATCAGGGGCAATATATGTTTAGCATATGTTAGATTATTTATTATCTAAGGGAGGGGCTGGGGAAAGGAGAGAGAATACATTTGGAACACTAGTTTATGCAATGTAAATGTTGAAAACGATCTTTGCATATATTTTAAAAATAAAAAGCTATTATTAAAAAAAAAAATAGAACAAGGGCAATATATCCAAAGGGAGTCAAAGTGGAATTGGAGGAGTGTTCCCCTGAACAGAAGACACAGCCTGGATCTGGAGAAATGGCTGTAGAGGCTGAGAGAATTAGCCAAAAGAAACATCAAAGCTGAGAGACAGTTGTCCCTTAGATAGGGGTGTCTCTATGAGACTCCATGGTCTCTTCTTCTAGTTTCATCTCCAAGAAGTCCTAAGGGACTTTTATTTCAGGTGGAGGCAGCCCTATCTTTGTTTTTCAACTCTACCTTGGAGAACACTACCATTTGATATTCCTTTCTGGTCACCATTCCCCTCCTGGTTGCAAATTCCTCTATTAGAATATAACTTTTTTGGGTACAGAAATTATCTTACCTTTTTTGCAGTTCCATCATTTAGTAAAGTATTTGGCAGAGTAAGTGCTTAATGTATGCTTTCTCATTCACTAATTTATTTATTCACCTTTCCATCTATCCATTCATTTATTACTAACATCTAATAAAAGTATTAAAATTTATTCTATTTTCAGAGCTTTTGTAGTTTGCCTAACTTAGGGGTTAGAGTCACTGGCACATTTTCAGCAGTTGGTTTATTAGTATTTCTGATTTCTTCTGGTGCATCTTGATTTTTTGTGGCTCTAGAACAGAAAGGAATACAGTTATAGGCCTCCAAGTAAAGCTGATCATCACTATTGTTTATAGAAGCTCTAGCTTTAATAATATGCCACCTATAACTATTTAGGTTTTATGAAAAGTCACAGCTTAGTAATTCAGTCAAATTACTAGAGTTCAATTCACCAGAATTTCAGAATCTCTGCTCGACTTTTGTAGTTATAAACAAAGTTTCAAACTACACAAAATTCCTGCTGGCTGACAACCTAATGGACATTTAAAATTTTAAATAATACATTCATTCAATTATTGATAAAATAGAGTATAGGCCAGGAGTCAGGAAGACTCTTCTTTGTGAGTTCAAGTCCAAAGTGAGATACTTGCTAGTTGTGCGAGCCTGGAAAGGCACTTAACTCTGTACCTCTATTCTTCATTCTCTAAAATTAAGTAAAGAAGAAAATGAGAAGTCTCAAAGGGGCCAGTAAAGGTTGAAAACAATTGGAAAAGTACTGAAATAACAAAAATTCACAATAAGCAGAATTTAAAAAAAATATTCCTTAGTTTAGCATGATTATTGAATATTGATTGGGGAAAACAAAACAAAACAAATAACAAAAAAATTGGTTTCCAATCCAGAAGACCATCTATTAATCAACCCAAGTATATATATATATATATATATATATATATATATATATATATATATATATAATAGCAGTTCAGTCAGGCAATTTATTAGTCCTTCATCTCTGGCATTAGACTGTTAAAAGGCTAATTGGCACAATCTGTGAATGAATCAATCCCATAATTACCCAAACTAATTATATTAATCATCTCAAAGACATTCATGAGAAATTGTTAATGCATAACCTTGTAATGTTGCTATGACCTTTGTTCAATTAAGGACATGCTGAATAGGTGTGATTTACTAAGTATTGCTTAGAATCTCTAAACAGATTTTTTTTTTTTTTAACAGCGTTAGATGGGCAGAGACAAAATGAGGTTAGGAAGAAAATGATCAGATAGCTGATATTTTCAAATGATTTGACATAAGAGCCAGTGAACTGGAAAATGTCATAGAATGGCATCTAATTGAATGAATTCTCCGTATATGGTAAATTCATTCATTAATTCATCTCATAATAATTTATAGAGTAACTACTATCTAGATTTACAGTTGCATCAGATTTAGCTGAGTGAGCTGTATGTGGGTGTAGCATTGAGGGGAATTTAGGAGAGAATAGCACAGAAGCTGGTTTAATAAAACAATGATACTGTTTGATTTTTTAACAGAAACAAGTTATCCTTATTCAAGGCCACCCTTATACTTTTCCCAAGACTGTTCTTTCTACATGAGAACCCCTTAGTTTGGGATCCAGTGTTCCTGAATTCTAACTCCCATTTCCTAATCAGATTATGTTTGGAATCTAATCTATTTCTGACTTCTTTTGAGCTATGTGATAAGCCAAGATATGTGTCCCATACCTTTCACAATGACTTGAGATTGCCTCACAGATTCTCTCTATCTCTGTAAAATGGCTTACCTGAGGTCACAGAAAATAAATGAGTGAGGCTAAATTTGAATTTAGGTCTTCCTGACTCCAGGCAGAGCACTATTTCATCTCTACCACTGAATTACCTGTATATATGTCAGGAATACACACACACACACACACACACACATACCAAAAAAGAAAAAGAAAAAAAATCTAACACTTTTCCTATAGCAATGTGCAGTCAAGTAAAGAAAATAAACTATTCATAGAAATAAAATACCAGGCAGATATAAGTGAATTAGCCATTATTGTCTGCTATTTTTTGTTAATTCAATTTAAATGAATCTCAAACATTTTGTGCAGAATACCATGCTAAACAACTGGGAATAATATGGAATTGAGAGCTAAATCAAAATCAGTAATTAAATGAAACTCAAAGTGTAATAGATACAAGACATTTTCAAGAAGAACTCTTTTGAGGAAATGTTTGATATTATCAGTAGGGGTACTACAGGACAGCTTTTACATATTTGTTTCTTTTTTTCCTTCCAGCTTGAATGTTTCCATCCAGGCATCATATGACATAGTCACTCTACAAGTATTTACTAACTTCTTACTATATGGCAGGCATTGTGAAGAGTTAGGAATACCAAAATAAATAAATAGATAGATAGATAGATAGATAAATGAAGCACAAGTCTCTGCCTTCAGAGTTCACAGCTAAATGATACATACAAAATAAATATACAAGGGTAGCTACAAGGTACAGTGAATAGAGTACTGGGACTGAAGCAAGGAAGATTCATCAAATTTAATCTTAGGGACTTATTAGGACAAGTTACTTCCCCCTGCTTTTATTATTATTTTTTTAATCTATAAAATGATCTGGAGAAACAAATGGAAAACCACACTCCAAATGGGGTCACAAATATTGAAACATGACAAAATGATTGAACAAACACACATACATATATATAATATACATATACATAATTACATATATACATAAATCCACACAAGAAAGATATAAGATCTATGTATACACACAGGTATATACATATATTTATGTTTATATGAGTGTATACTCACATATATACATATGTATATAGAGAGAATTTAAAATAATTTTAATGGGAAGGGAAAATTTTAAACGGAAATGGCTTGTAAATGATTCTTACAAAAGATGTGACTTTAGCTGAAATTTTAAAAATACCCAAAGAAAACAAGAGGTGAAGTTTGATAACGAGAATATTTTAGGCATGGGGGGAAGTCATTAAGAGGACCTGGAGTAGTGAGATTGAATGTCTTATGTGATGCACAGCATAAAGGCAAATGCTGTATTACAGTCTATGTAGGAATAAAATTTAAGAAGATTGGAATGGTTGAAGTAGGCTAGGTATTAAAGTGATTTAAATGTCAGAGAGTGCTATATTTGATCCTGGAGGTAACAAAGAACCAGTAGAGTCAAGTGAGTGGGGGGTGGTGGGGAAAGGTAAGGTGTCATATGGTCAGAACTTCATTTTAGGAAAAACACTTTAAATTATTAGAAGAGGATGGATTGGAATGGGAAGAGATTTGTGGCAGAAAAACCAAACAGAAGGCTATTGCAATAAGCTAGGAATGAAGCCCTAAACCAGAGAAATGGCAATCTTGGAGGAAAAAAAGGGATATTTTATGTGTGTTTGTACATACAAATGAATATATGTGTACATGTATATATGTGTATACATGTGTGTGCATTATGCTTGTGTGAATATGGTTATGTGTATGTATACTGCTGTATATATGTATATACATGGGTATGTATATATGCGTTTATGTATGTATTGTGTATATATGTTTTGTGTGTAGTGGATATGCATATGATTTTGCAAAGATAAAATAACTAGAACTTGGCAAAAGAATCATTAAGAGTTTTGGATAGGTGGAGATGAGAATAAGAAAGTATGAAGAACTGAAAATGATACCCAAATTGTAAACCTGGGTGACTAGGAGTATGGCTGTGCCCTTGACAGTAAGGAGTAAACTATAAAGAGGGAGGGTTTTGGAGAAAAGATAATGAATTCTTTTGGTCTTGCTGATTTCTAAAGGACATGCAATTTAAGATTTCCAATAAACAACTGGTGATGTAAGACAAGGTCAGTAGAAAGCTGGAGTTGGATAAATAGATCTGAGAATTATATATATAGACATGATCACTGAAATCATATAAGTTAATGAGATCACCAACCAAGTGAAACAATAGAGAAAGATAAAAGAAAAGGGTCCAGGAAAGATCCAGGAGAGACACCCATGTCTAGTAGGTGCATTCTGGATGAAGATTAAGAGGTTTGCTTTGTTCTGATTGCTTATTATCTCTAAGTGCTTTGTGCTCAGATGACATTCTCTATTTCTTAGTTGCTTAGTTGTTTCTAAAAAGATTGATTTTATAAATATTCTTAATAAACTTACCCAATTCCCTTCCACAGACAAAAGATTTTCTTACATTCTAAAAAAGGTGGCAAATAATATATATATATATATATATATATATATATATATATATATATATATATTCTCTCTGTTTCCATGACCAAACTGCCTTACAGTCTTGTGAAAAGCTTGATTTGATTTTAGGGAGCCACTTGCCTCATACAAATACTTCCCCCATGCATTTTCTGATGTGTAAAATTTGTCAAAAATCACCCCTTTAAGGTTTTAATCATTATCAAAATACATAAATTTGGTGGTAGTTGGACAGTACTTTAAATTATCATATGTCATTTCAATCAATCACTCACCCCTTAATCAATAAGCATGTGTTAAGAACCTACTCAGAGCTAGGCAATGTACCTTTACTAAAAATACAAAAAGAATTAAAAGGCAGTTCCTACTCTCAAGGAATTTACAGTCTAATAGGAGAGGAAACAAAGCAAATAAATAAAGCAAATAAAAGTAAAGCAACTATATACAGGATGAATAGGAAATAATTAACAGAAGGTAGGCACTAGAATTAAGGAATTGGGGGAGACTTTCTGTAAAATGAAGGGATTTTAACTGGGACTTAAAAAAAAAGACAGGCATGTCAGTTTTTCTGAGCAGAGGAAGAATAGCATTCTAGGAAATGGGGACAATCAAAGAAAATGCTCAGAGTCAAGATTTAGAATATTTTATTTTTGGAACAGCCAGGAGGCCAGTGTTACTAAATCAAAATATGCTTATAGGGGCGTAAAGTATAAGAAGGTTGGAAATATAAGAGAATGTTACATTATAAAAAGCTTTGGACTAAACAGATCATTGTGTAATTGTTCCTAGCGGCAATAGGAAGACAGTGGAGGTTATTGAGTAGGCGGATAACAAGATCAGATCTGCACTTTAGAAAAATCACATCAGTGGATCAATGGAAAATGTATTGGAATAATTAGAGTCTTAGAACAGGCAAAATTACCAGCAAGTTTTTGCAAAAATCCAGATGGAAAGTGATAAGTGCCTATGTCATGGTCAGAAGAGAGAATGGGGAGCATTCAAGTGATTCTGCAAAGATCAAATCTATAAGCCTTGGTAACAGATTGGATATGAAAAGAGAATGAGGAATAGTGAAAAATTCAGGATAACTCCTAAATTGTGAGCCTGAGGATAGTGTTGTGAAAGGATAATTTTACCCTCTATACTGATAGGGAAAGATAGAGAAATAATGATTTCCATTTTAAGCATGTTGATTTAAGATACCTATTAGGCATCCAGTTTAAAATGTCTTAACGGCAGTTGGTATATGAAATTGAAGGGCAACAGAGAGTCTGGGACAGGATAGGAATATCTGAGAATTATCAATATAGAGGTGATAATTAAATCCACAGGAGCTTATGAGATCATCAAATGAAGTTATATAGAGGGAGAAGGGAAGCAAATCCATGACAGGACCCTAAGGAATAACTATGATTAGAAAGTGTAATTTGGAAGAGGATCCAGTAAAGGGGATAGAGAAAAAGGTGGTCAGATAGGTAGTAGGAGAACCAGGAGTGGTTTCTCAAAAACCAAGAGAGAGTATCAAGCAGAAGACAGAGATCAACATTGTCAAAATTTCTGAGAGGTCAAGACAAATGAGGATTAAGAAAAGGTCATTAGTTTGGAACTAAAAAATCATTATAACTTTGGAGAAAGCAATTTCACTGGTGATATTAATAAATATGTTAAGTAATATTAATTTCTTTTTTGATAACAGGTTTTGATAAGAAATGGGAACATAAGGATACTTGAAACAAGACAAGCAGAGCCAGAATAAATTAAAGTAATGCTTCACTGGGAAGGTGGAGAAATTGAACACAAACTTGATAATTTTAACTATGGTCATATTATTAAAATAAAACCTTCATTTGTCTATAAAAAATGTCAGATGGATTATTTTCTAGATAAAGAGAAATTCAGTACAAACATGTATAAACACAAGTTTAGGAACTATAAATTCCTTAATCTGGTAGATAAGAATGTTGGTATTTTTAGAAAATAAAAATAATTAGGTGCTTCTTCAAATTAAAACAAAACAAAACTTGTCTTCCAAAGGAACACAGTCCAGATGTTTTCTTTCAATGGTTAGTGAACCAGTAGCCTTGATTTATTGCAAGGTCTTGCCAAAATAATAGGTAACAAGCTGTCTTCCAGTTCTAAGGCCAGCAAGCAGGATGTGCCCTGAGTTTGGCATAACAACAATCCTTTGCCATCCAAATGGTTTCAACCACAGCAAAATCCCAGAATTGTAATTTATGATTTTCATATTAATTTCTCTTTCCCAGGGGGAGTGGGGCTATAGCCAGTATGGTGCAGCAGAAAGTGACCAATGAAATCTCCTGACATGGTAATAACCCCTGTGCTTGCAACTGCTAAGTGAAGTCAAGTAATTACTTCAATCCTTCTCCTTTTGAGCTAACTTTAGTTTTGTACCCCATTGAACAATTACAAGTTACAATCACCCTAATGACTTGAGATAATCACAAGGCTCAATGATTTTATAACTTAGAGACTGTTCCCAAGAATACCTTTATTATCCCCCCAAATGCTATGGAAACTGTTAACTGTGTTGTGGTTCTGCCTTTTTTGGTTTCAATGTTGAAAAACCCTACCCTTATCATAAGACTTTAAACTCTCCTTCTCAGGAGGACTTTGCATGCAAGCCTGTTTTCATCACTCTGAAATTAAAGTACTACTTGGTTCCTGACTCATTGCTTCTGATCTGTTTTGTTCAGATCTAGCCAGCCATAAATTAGAGACTGGCTCAATATGGAGTACATTTAAAAATTTTGTCAATCTCTTGTTCTGTTTTCTGGTTTTATCAGCCTTGGTTCCAGCTTCACCATTGTTTTTCCATTCTCAGTTAAGACTAGGTTCTCAGACACTGGAATATTACTTACACATCAAACATTTTAAAGTCTTTAGAATTAAAAAAAGCCAAAGTGATTAACAATCCAAACCTTTTATTTTGTAAATATGGAAACTAATGGCAAGAGAGATTAAGTATTTAAGGTGAAATATCTACTTACTGTAACAAAGGTTTCCCCATTTCTCTTCTCCTTTTCCTTCTTCTTTTCCTTTTTCTCCTTTTCCTTCTCCTTTTTTTCCCCTTCTCTTTCTCCTTTCACAACTGTTAAGACCAATCAGTTTACTGAATAGGTATAAGTGAAAAGAGGGCATAGAAGAGAATTGGAAAGCATAGTCATCTGGAAATTTGTTTGCCTCCTTAAAACTGAGAAAAAAAAAACATAATTATGGTAATTATTATTGTTTTAACTTTAGAAAATTCAGTCACCTACATATCTCAAGGAGGCCTTGGAAGAAACAGTAGTTTTTTAAAGTTTGGGCATCCTATACACAATAAAATTATATTTTGTATATATGAGTATAGGATCACATTTATGTTCCTCCAAATTTAAAATTTTCCTAAGCAAACTATCTTTGTTAAACTACAGAATGCCAAACTAAAAAAAAAATAAAAATAAAAATAAAAAAAACAGGATTTCAATAGCTTCATTCTTATCAAATATTATAATTGAATACTTTGATTGCTTTGATTGGTGTATTAGTGGGTAAACCTTTTATTTTAAAAGGTTAGAATGAAGTAAGCATTTAAACATCATTTCTCTAAAATGCAATTTAAAATATTGTGTGATATTATGTTATATAAATGCTTTTTTGCCTCCAATGATTACTTGCTTATTTTCTCAGCTTCCACCAATGTGATTTTTTCCAGGTTAAATTATATTTTAAATATTACCCATTTTAAATTGTAGTATTCATAAAGTTAATCAAATTTTTATGAAATGTTAGAAATGATCGTTTAAGATTTATTAAATAATGTAGAAACTTAATTCAAATAAATAGATTCAATCTCTTCAATATTTTATTGTTATTTAATGTAGGAGTTAAATTTGTAGAACATGGAAATATTTATAACCAACATAATGTCAATCTCTGAGACTAGCATTTATTAAATCTAGATGTGCTTTCTTAATCTTTTCCTAGTGGTTTTAAAATTAAATTGCTCCACAAATCAGAACTCCTCATGTATATTTGGAAGAGAAGAAATTTGGAAGAAAATAAATTTCATATATCACTATAAAATTATGCCTTCTAGGTAAAAAGAGAGCACTTATATTCAAATAAGGGAAAAAAAAAAGGTTTATTTTTCTTCTTTATTCTAGACTATTATTTTCAAACTTGCTGCATTTAGAAGCAAAATATAACCATGATAACTCCTCTTTGTAGAATCTATAAGTCTCTCTTAACATTTGTCTTTTGGCCCTTAAGGCTTTTCAAGAAAAACTTCTATTATGTAATGTTCATTTGCCCCAAGGCAGAAATAGGTTGGAAGTGTCCTTGGAGGTCAGTTTAACTAAGATGTTTCAAAAATGGGGACTCCTGATTCTCTCAAAGTTTTATCATTATGAAAGTTTAGGCTTAAAAATTTGAAGTGAGGTGATTCAAAGTTATATATTTGTGACAGCCATGGGAAAAGGCATTCAAGAGATATTACTAAGATTTCTGTAAGCTAGAGGATTTATTTATTTCTTTATTGAAAATCTGTGTTTTTCTTGTGAGAAAAAGCATTTTCTTTCCTTCATCAGAAAGTTGGGGAAGCTATGACTAAAAAAAAGCATATATTATCACACGCAGGTGTTTTGGTGACCAAAAAAACTCAACTATTTTTTCTCCCCATTTTTCAGTTCTTTTGCATTTGTTCTTACAATGGTGTAATTATTTAGAATGTAGGGAAGAATAAAAGTGATGATTTCAAAAATTGCTGATTCTCATTAATGGTGGTAATTAATGCCTGACAGATTTAAATTCAACAGGTAAAAAAAGAAACATTTCCAATTGACATTATATCATCTCTTTAAACAAATGTGTCTGCTAGCATTTTTTTACAGGTCAAAGAAAGTTCTGACATATTTGGTTGGCATCATTGGTTAGAAAACTTGAATTCAAATTCTGTTTTTTGATCTCATTAGTGTCAGATCAATAAACCAGGTTGAACTAATTAATTTAGGCTTTAAGCCTGAGCTTCATTATCTATAGATTGGTAATGATGGAACTTGTGCTACCTAATTAACCCTATAATTATGAGAAAAACAATGTAAAAATCTTAAGTATAGTAGAAGTAGGAGAATTTGTTTATGTTAGAGTACACAATTTCTGCATTGTTGTGCCACAGTTCCCTTTCATTGTCCTGTCTCAGTTTCCCTAATAGTTCTGCTTCAGTTTCCCTAAATTGTTTTGCCTCAGTTTCCCCAATTGTTCTGCCTCAGTTTCCCTGAATTGTTCTGCCTTAATCCCCCTGGTTTACAACCCCACTCCTGATCATTAGGACTGATATAGCTTAGGGCTAGTTACTCTAAGGTTATAAATTGTAAATGTGTAAACTCAGGATAAAGGAGAGTTCAAACTTCCTGGCTCCTAACTTCTACTAACTCATCAATGATTTATGGTCCTACCCCCTAACCTGGCAAAACTGGATTGATGGTCCCTGTCTGGAGATTTCTACTTACCAGAGTTTGAACTTTACCCTCCCACCTTTGTTTAGCTACCCCAGCTTCGAACTACATGTGCATATATATGTCATTGAGAACTCACATTCACTGCTGGATGCTTTGGATATCAGCCCTGGGGGCATCATGCCCCCAGCACAATCTCTCCCTCTCAGAAATCCAAATAAAATATTAAAAATTCTCTAATCTCTATCTTGCCTCACTTTCTTGGGCATTACATTCTGTTCCAATTTGTTTGCTGATCCTTTAAAGAGATAACTTATCTTCATGAATTTAATCAGATTTTTCCAAGAAAAGAAAATGAACAAACTTGCACAGTAACTTTGCCAGATCCCATCCATTTTAAATTTTCTATTCTACCCTTTTGGGGAAAAAAAAATTCCTACAAATTATGTGGGATTGAATGGAGATACTGAATCATAGGATGGATATTACAATATGTACTTTTAAAAATAAATATTGTATTAAAATACTTCATAGTCATCTCAATACAGTATAAATGGTAATTTACTGTATTGATATATTTATATGGATGGGTTGATAGTCTTATTGAGAAAAACAGGAAAAACCCAACAGTGAAGTCTGTGAATTAAGAAAGGGATAAACAACAGAAAAGAAGTAGCCATTAGACAAGCTCAAATTTAGATTGCCCTGAGATCAGGTCACAGAAACTGGATAGTGAGCTAATATTATGTCAAAAATATTTATTAAGCATTTCCTATGCATGAAACTATATTAAATTTTGAACTAGGGAGTTATATGACCAGAATACAAAGAAAATTAATCAAATAATTTGCGTGGGAGTCTACATGACAATATCTGCAGGAAGTGCAGCTATGGGAAAAGGCATTCAGGAGATATTATCAAGATTTCAGTAAGCTAGGGGGACTTACTTTTTTTGGGGGGGTGGGGGGTGGGAATCAGTGTTTTCCTGTGAGAAAATGTATTTTCTTTCCTTCATCAGAAAGTTCCAAGTTGGCTAAGAAAAAAGATGTTTTTAACTTTTATATACTGATAGGATTTTGAGTTTGAAGGTTCTTCAGACAACTAATATTATTTTAAAGGTCATCTTCATCCCATAAGTCTTTTCAGATTCATAATGTCTAAAATAGAACACAATATCTTATCCCTTAAAAATCACTCATTTTATCTTTTTTTTTTATTTTTACTTGAGTTCTACCATTACTCTAGCTGCTCATATTCATAATCTCTGATCATCATTGACTCTTCACTCTCCTTTATGCTCCCATATATCTTTTATGTGTGTTGAAAAATGTTAAGCAACCAGATCTCTTTTAAAAAAATCCACGCACAACATAGTTTTAATTAGAATTATTATTGTCCATATCTTTGGTAAATCTAGTATAACAATTACTACCCTGACCTGCAAAATCTGAAAGCCAAATGTTCTACATTTTCCTATTTCCCCAGGATTATCTAGTAGTTTTAAATGGATTTGGAAGTATCTGAGTTTTCTGCCTTTGGCTATATACACTATTAATGATGTTGTCCAAATTAAAGAGTGGTACCTCTTAGTCTAGTTCCATTAATCATTAACATTTGGTTTGTTTTTATAAAAGAGTATTTCAAAAGTATAATAGCAAATATAAAAGTATAATGTTCGGGCTAGTTTTCTGGAGGTCCTCCCGAAGGGCCTTGGTCTCAGCAGGATAGACACCATGGGAATGGACAAGAATAGAGTCCAAAGTCTTTATTGTCTCTTCCACAGTCTGTTTCTGTCATAGTCTGACCCAGTCTCATCCAGAAGTCTGCCAGTCTGCCAGTCTGACTTATGAAATACCCTATTGCAATTACATCAGTACAGCATACTGATTATGTGTGAACTAGAGAGCTACTACATCACCATGCTAAATACTAAATATATATATATATATATATATATATATATATATATAGATAGATAGATATAGATATAGATATATATGTAGACTAGATAACCATTGTCTCATCAATTCCTCTGAGTTAACACCTTGTTTCAAGTATACGTCTTTCAAGTATACTTCTCCAGAGTTCTGGCTTTCTACATAAAAAACATTCTCACCAACACATTAGAGGAATCACCTTCTCCCATATAAAACACTTCACACTCTGGAGTGAAGGGAATTAGATTCTAATTTAGTCTCCAAATAGAACAATTCCAAACCCTAAATACAAAGTAACCCTTGGGATTGATTCCCAAGAATACTGGCTTCTCAGGGTTTTCCTTGTGAAATGACTGGCTGTTTCTGAAGTATAAATTCTCCTACTAGAAATTTAACAATCAACTCTAGTAAATGGATTAGAAGTGGTTCTAGTGCATACTGCATGCCATATCCCATATCCAAATCAACCCCAGTTACCAAGGTGCAATTTATATTTATCCTGTTCTTACACTCACATGTCTACCACTTTAATTGAGGTATTCATCATCTCTTATTTGGATTATGGCAACAATCTCATAGTTGGTTTCCACTCTTGGTCTTTCTCATCTAATGATCATCAGCTGTCAAATTGTTATTATTGAAATATCTGAATTCTAAATTTATAATCAAATCAATTCAACAAATATTTATTTGCCATGTACAAGTATTGCCAAGTACAAGTATTAAATTAATCTTACAACAATCTTGCTACACTTCTACTTTTGAAATGTTCATTGGAAGCTAAGATTCTTTCCCTCTATACTCTGCAAAATATTCCAAATTTTGATGGGACATATAATTTCCTACCTCAAAGAATTTATACTCTGAGAGTGAAAGATGTACATATATATATATATATATAAAGATATATATATATATATATATATACACATGATTAGAAAATTTAGAAAGGATTTTAACTACTGTTTAGTCTTATCTCTATTTTGCACCTAGACAAAATAAGAAACAAAGAAGGGAAAATAGTTACCTAAGGTCAAGCAGCCATTTGTAAATATGAACACAAATGCCATAAAGCTAAAGAATCTTAAATCCTTAAATATGAGAGGTGGAAAAGACCTTAAGGGAATAGTCAGATTAGAAATGAGGAAACTGAAACAATCTTACCCCTCAAAAAAAAACTTCAATTAACAATATCTTAGAAAATTCTTGTTTAAACTCTTGACTATAAACAAAATAATTGGTTAATCCTAAACAAATCACATAATTTTATTTAACTACTATATAATAATCTAAAGGTTGTTTATAAAATTTATTAAAACGACTGTTACAGCAAGTTTTACCTGATTTTTTGAAGTTTTTATTATTCCTTGAAATTCTGGTCTTTTCTCTCAGTTTTACCTGAAAAAGTATGTTATGCTTGGTTAACTCTCTTGTATTTACTCATCTGTGGAGGATTGTATGCTCTCTGTAGGATGTAAACTCCTTGAGAATAGGAATATTTTTCCTCATTATCTTTCCATCACTAGTAACTAGAACAGTGTTTTACATACAGTAGGTACTTAAAGGATGTTGAATCCTTTCCATGATCTTGAATTGTAACATACTATATTAATTTCTTTTTTTTTCATCTCTCCATTTTTTTTGCCTTTCATTAAGCTCAGATCATGTGTCCTAATTTTTTTTTAATATAGATTTTTAAATTGAAAGTTTACTTTGGCAAAAGAGAGAAGGCTTCATTTATACAAGTACTCTAACTTTAAATTTATAAATAATAAATGAGATAACAGTATTATTAGAATAAAATCATAGTGAATAAGCTAATGGGAGAAAACATTAAAATGTGTGATGAAAAAGACGGAAAATTTTGTCAAATTTGTTTTCACAATGCAGATGTTGAATGATTCTTCTGATTTGTATGTTTTAAAATACAATTCCTTAGTCTACAAAACAATGCATGTATGTGTGTGTATACACATATATACATATACACATATTATATAGGCATATAGAATAAAAACACTAATACAAATTTTAATGTTAATTTCCATTAAGCATGCTTATTTCTCATTGAAGTTATTAAGTCTAAAGATTTTGTGATTTAAAGTTAGCTATCTCAACCATGAAGGAGCTATACTGTGTTTCTTTTGCAAGTACCATACAAAGAACCATAATTCATTCTTTAGACACCAATGATTCATAGGTCTTTTGCATGGGTGAAAGAAATCACCTTCCACAAGTGAGATACTATATTTATTGTTAAAAGGTTCATTTCATTTTATTCCAAATTAAACTGCTTAACTTTAAGATGCTGGGGCCTTCCTCTTTTGTAAGGCAAGAGGGAGAAGTAAATCAAATCCTGAGTTATAGCTCACATTGTCAGATATTTTATTGTGCTCTAGGGCTAATTTAGGTGGCATATCTTGGCTAACTCTATGATGGTCCTACAAGGAGAGGAGTGACTGACAGACAACTAAATGTGGGTTTCTTGCAGGTAAAAAAAATGATATTAATCTGCTAAAAGTCCTGATTAAATGAGCAAGAAACTTCATATATTAAAGGGAAAATTTGCAGTTATTTTTTTTTCAAAATTATATTGATAATTAAATGTATGTATTTGATGGAGGTAGAAGAATTCTTTTTCACAGCACTTAATTTTATGTCTCTTATTCACACTAAAATAAATGCATTTACTTAAAATTCATTAAAATATCAAATTAATAAGTAGAAAATATTGCAAAGTTAAATTGTAAGTCATGATTAGAGAAACAAATAATATACAATAATATTGGTGATTGAACAGTTTAATTATTTTAATTTAAAAAAAATAAATGTAAGATCAAATGGTCTTTTCCTTAAAAGGATATTTAATATATATTAAATGTTATCACCTAAAGAAATGAGTTTGATCAATACATTGTTATTTGATTAATTGCTTAGTAAGAAATACTTAATATGAAATTCCTAAATTGATTATTGCTTCTGATTAGATTCCAGGAAAAAAAAATCTCTGAGTTATATATATATATATATATATATATATATATATATATATATATATATATATATATAAAGCCTGAAGATCAAGCTTAAGCTAATGACTATAAATAAGGGATAACTATTAACAAATTTATTCCATAGAGTTTAATTCTCATTGCATTTGGAAGATAATGATTTCTTATGTCCAAAGTCAAAGCTTTCTAGAAAGCCATTGATTGGGTATAGTAAATCAGCTTTGGACATTTCCAGAAAATTCAAAGTATGTTCATTCCATTTGTATAAACTTGCAAAATGAAAGTGCAGTATTCAACTTCACCTCAAAAATATGATCATAAACATGTCTGCAGCCATCCTATCCTGAATATGATCTATCTTAGAAACAAAACTAGATTGAACCTGATTGGCATTTTGATAATAGAACCTGAGAATACAGTACTTTAGATTGTGAGTGATATTAGACATAAACTATTAAATGACACCTATATTCCAAGGATACAAGGATGAAATGAAATAATATGTATGAAGTGCTTTGCTGATGTTTTTGTTGTTATAATTAATTGTTCAAAATAAAGCTCAAGAATTCATGTAATGGATATTTTACTAAACCACTTGAAAATCTTTTATATTATATGTATATATACTCTTATATATACTAAAATCTCTATACTGTTATGAACATAATTGGGCACAGATCTTAGATCACAGTGATGTTAAATTCAATGATTGTGGTGTCACCTTGGAGAAAAGTTACTATTGGAGGATGCCAGAAAATCATCCATGGCCCTCTGCTATTCAGCATTATCATAACAATGACTTAAAGTTGCAATTGTCTTATTTATCACATTGCCAAATTATGTAAATTGTAAGATGTTAACTGAAATACTGACCTTTCAAAGATACATAATGATGGAGCAAATGAATCATATGTATATATATATATATATATATGTTTGTTTTATTTTTTAAAATAGAATAAAAAAAGAAAAACAGAAAAGAAATACAAAACAAAATGAAACAAAAGAGAACATTTTCATGTCCTCAGCAGAACCTCTGGAAACATTCAAAATATGTAACAACAAATTACCAGATCAAGAACATACTTATATTAGTAGAAAAAATTATATTTATGAGTATCCATCTTTTCTTTACTTCCTGGTAAATTATTCTTTATTCTCTGCTGGACATCTTTTTAATTTTATTCTTTTTCCTCCTTTTATCTCCCACCACACCCAAATAGTCTATTGTTAAAAAAAGGACATATTTATGTATACATATGTAGATATATACATCCACATACACACACACACACACACACACACACACACACAAAAATTTCTTTCTGATCTCTATTCCTAACTTGTTTGCCATTACATAACCTCTCCCCAGTCATGTGGGTGTCTTCTTCTCATACCTTTTGCTTCTTATTTGCCTTTTCTACCCCCTTATTTCTTTTTGGATTTTAAGAGTGCTTTATCCTTCATGGTATGCATGGTCATATTGTCTATTTAACCCATTCTCGATATGAGTAGGTTTTCAGAACTACAAGCCCTCCTCCCCCCTCTAATGCGTCCATGTCTTATTTTTTCCTCTGTACCCCATTTGATGACATGCTTACAATTTTTACTAAAACTCTGCTCTAATCTTTCTTTTGAGATGCACTTTTGTTGCTATCAATCTCAAACATATGGTATTCATTTTCCAAAAAATAAACAATTAGTACATATTCAATTCCTTGCATTTGATCTTTGATATTGGCTCTTATATGTTAAATTTTTATTAAGTTCAATTTGGTTCATAGAAAGTAAGGAAAATCTACAAATTCATTGAATATCCATTTTTTCTTGCTCAATAGTATTTGACTCACTTCAGGACAATTTTCTTGGATTATTTCTTGCATTATTGTGTCAAGGTCCTTTTTTGTTCACAACTTTTAGATAGTCCAATTATTCTTATATTTTTTCTTCTTGATTTGTATTCCAGATCTGTAGATTTTCTTATGTTTTGCATTCTGTTCTATTTTTTCATTCTTTATTCTTTCTTTATTTATTATATGTAATAAATATTTATATATAAATTTATATTTATTAAATTAATATATCATTATATATAAATTAAATATATATAATTTATGTATAAATATAAATATTTGAATAAATAAATAATGTGATAAATAAATACAATTTATTTATTATTTTTTATTTCTTGGTCTCTCCTATGTCGTTGGCTTCCCCTTGCCCAATTCTAATTTACGAAGAATTATATTCATTTTTGCAACTGTATCTCTTTTTTTATTTGGTTAACTTTTTTCATAATCTTATTGTTTTTCTTGGATGGTTTTTAATTTATACTTTTAGTTTTTCCTCAATATCTCTCACTTGAATTTTAATTTTTTTTTAAAGTTCTTCTATGAATTCTCTCCAGGCAGGGAGCCATTTCATATTACGCCTCGGGGCAGAAGCTTCTTTTACTTCAGTGTCCTCCTCTGAAGAAGATCCCTGGTCTTCCCTGTTCCCATAATATGTTTCTGTGGTGGGATTCTTTCTTCTTTGCTGGTGCATTTTTAAAATAAAGACATTAGTATAAACACTTTGAATCATGGGGTGAGGGGATGGTGCCTCTGGCTTATCTCAGCTTTCCTCTCTGATCAGGAACCCAAACCAAGAGCTCCACTCTTCAGCAAGTGCCTGCAGCCAGCAGTGTCCCTGCCCCATTGCCTCTATACCCACAAATGTATTGTTTACTTCTCCCCCAGGGTCAAGTTACTGCAGCACAGAGTTCAACCAAGGTTTCCTCAGTCTTTGTAGACACAGACCCCAACTCCACAAACAGTCTAGGAGGTGAAATTTTCTGTGGTTCTTACTGACTCTGCAGCCAAACCAACTAGCTCCAAGGCTTCTCACTCGAATTTTCTGAGGAGAGGGGAAGAATCAAGATGGCATAAAGTAGACATGACTTTCTGTTATCTCCTCTGACTTTCTCTCAAACCAGCAGTAGCCTCTAAACTGGTTTTGGAGTCACAGAATCCATGAATATCTGGAGTACAACACGTTTCCCAGAAAAAGAGACCTTGGAAGAACTTCAGAACAGGTCTGCTTCAAACAGGCAGGGGGAAAATCTGCTGAGCCTAGATCACAGCACAGGGAGACTGGGGCAAGGAGCTGGGGCAAAGAATCAGAATGTTGCAACTTCCACCCACCTGGGAATCTTCCGTAAACCTTTTAGGCTATTCTGTCTTGTTTGCAAACAGGGGGATTGGAAGATTTGTTACAAAAGGAAAATTGTAAAGTACTGAGACCTGGAAGAATGGGAGACCTAGCTGGAATTAGCCAGCACTAGAAGTCGATTAGCAGAACTGCCCCATGGTACACCAGAGCAGCTATCACTCCTTTTTGTCAAGAGCAGATCTCAAACCTTAAAAAAATCCCCCCAAAGAACTCTCACCATGTATAGTTTTTATGGAGAGAAAAAAGAACAGGCCTCAAGTTTTGAGGATCATAAAGGCAAATCGCCTCCATATGAAGCCCCAAAGGGAGATATGAGCTGATCCCATTTTACAAGGCTTTCTTGGAAGATTTCATAAAACATCTTAAAAGAAAGAAGAAAAATGGGGAAAGGATATAAGATCTTTTCCAAAAGGGTTGGGGAAAGCATATAACTCCCTACAAAATAGATATGAAAAAGATACCAATTCATTGAAAAAGCAAAATTTGTGAATGGAAAAAAAAAATGGAACAAACAAAACAATTCAATTGGCCAAATAGAAAAGGAGCTAAAAAAGATAACTGAAGAAAATAATATTCTAAAAATTAGAATTGAACAAAAGGAAGTGAATAACTCAATAAGACTTCAAGAATCAGTCAAACAAAAACAAGACAATGAAAAAATACAAAAAAATATGAAATACCTCATAGGATACACAATTGACCTGGAAAGTAGATCTACGAGAGACAATCTAAGGATTATTAGACTTCCTGAAAGCCATGATGAAAAAAAGAACCTAAACATTATCTTACAGGAAATCATAAAGGGAAACAGCCCTGATGTCTTAGAATCAAAAAGTAAAATAGCCATTGAAAGAATTCACTGATCACCTTTGGAAAGAGACCTCACAATGGAAACTCCAAGGAATACCGTGGCTAAATTTCAGAACTATTGCACCAAGCAAAAGACACTGCAAGCAGCCAGAAAGAAACAATTTAATAACCCAAGAGCCACAGTTACGATCACCCAGGACCTAGCAGCTTCCACCTTAAAATGATCAAAGGGCCTTGATTCTGATATTCCAAAAGGCAAAGGAACTTGGATAATGGGCAGGAATAAGCTGTCCAACTAAAATGAGCATTTTCTTTCAGGGAAGAATATGGAATTCAATGATATAGCTGAATTTCTTCTATTTCTAATGAAAAGACCAGAACTGAACAAAAAAATATTTGATCTCCAAACACAGAACTTAAGAAAAGTATAAAAAAGTAAAAAGGAAAGAACTCTTTAGAACTCTATTTCTGTTATGGGTATACTTAGAGAGTGCAGGTATAATTTGATTTTATTATGATAATATGAAAAAGAAACTAAAGGTGGAAAGGAGATTGTACTGGAAAAAAGATGAATAAGAAGGTAAAATAAGGGAAATTACTTCTCCCATAGAGGCAAAGAATGCTTGTTATAATTGAGGGAAAGAAGGAAGGGGGATGAGCATTGTGTGAATCTTACTCTTATCAGATTTGACTCAAAGAGAGAATATCAGCCATATGTGTCTTCACAGAGAAACTTGTCTTACCTTATAGGGAAGTGGGGATTAAAGGGGGAAAAGAAAGGAAGGACTAAGAGAAGGTAAAACAGAAGTATTAGGGGAAAGGTGTAAAAAGGAGGGAAGGGCTCTAAGGTGAGAGGCCTATTTGAAGGAGGTGGTCATCAAAAGCAAAATACTGGGGAGGGGGAAAGGGCAAACGAAAAGCATAACTTAGGGTAAATAAAATGGCAGGAAATACAGAATTAGTTATTTTAACTGTGAATGGGAATGGGATGAACTTTCTCATAAAATAGAAATGGACAGTAGATTGGATTAAAAGACAGAATGGAACAATATATTGTTTATAAGAAACACATTTAAAGCAGAATGATGCATAGGATGGAGGAAAAGGGCTGGACCAGAATACATTATACTTCAGGTGAAATTAAAAAAGGAGAGCTAGTGATCCTGATCTCAGATCAAATAAAAGCAAAGGAAGATCTAATTAAAAGAGATAAAGAAGGAAACTATATTTTTCTAAAGAATAATAATAGATAATGAAGCAATATAAATAAAAAACATATATACACAAAGTTGTATAGCATCCAGATTCCTTGAAAAGTTAAAAAAGATGCAAGAAGAAATAGACAGCAAAACTATACTAGTGAGGGAGTTCAACTTTGCTTTCTCAGAACTGCATATATGGAACCACAAAATAAATAAGAAAGAAGTTAAGGAGTTAAACAGGATGTTAGAAAACTTAGGTATGATAGACTTGGGAGAAAATCGAATGTAGACAAAAAAGAAGTTTCCTTTTTTCTTGGTGGTTCATGCAACCTACACAAAAATTGACCAAGCCTCAAAATCAAATGCAGAAAGGCAAACATAGGACATGCATTTTTTCAGATCATGATGCCATAAAAATCATATGCAAAATAGACCAAAAATTAATCTAATTCCTAAAGAATGAATGAGTGAAACAACAAATTATAGACACAATCAATAACTTCATCCAAGAAAATGACAATGAGACAACATACCAACAGTTGTGGGATGGATGCAGCCAAAGTGGTTATAAGGGGAAATTGTATATCCCTAGATGCTTACTTAAATAAAATAGAGAAAGAGAAGATCAATGCATTGGGTTTACAACTTAAAAAGCTAGAAAAAGAACAAATTAAAAACTCTCAAATACCAAATTTAAAATTCTGAAAATCAAAGAGGAGATCAATAAAAATGAAAATAAGAAAACTATTGAACTAATAAATAAAATCAAGAGTTGATTTTATGAAAAAAAAACAAAGTAGGTAAACCTTTAGGTAATTTGATTAGAAAAAAGAAAGATGAAAATCAATTATTAGTCTCAAAAATGAAAAGGAAGAACTTTCCACCAATAAAGAAATTAGAGCAATAATTAGGAGTTATTTGTCCCAACTATATGTCAATAAATTTGATAATGTAAATGAAATGGATGAATATTTATAAAATTGTATATTGGTTAGGTTAATAGAAGAAGAAATAAATTATTTAAATAGTACCATTTTAGAAAAAAGAAATATAACAAGCTATTAATCAACACTTTGAATCTAAATGAAGAATTAAAAATTGCCAACACTCAAAAGGCAATGTAGAGACACCTGAAAACCAGGAGGAGGTTAATTTACATAGAAAATAAGGAGAAGGAAGATAGGATAAATGACGGAGTGAATAATATGTTTAGGGAAATATAAATTGAAAAATGACAAAGTGGTAATACATAGAGAATGCGGAGGTTAAAAAGTTAGAAAAAATTGAAGAATGTCCTTATTTTCTCTTCATTCTCAATTTCTTTGTCTCTCTCAAAATTCCTGTTAGGTCAAACAAACTGTACAATTTTATGGTCCAGAAAGACAGAGGGAGAGAAAAAAAAAAGATTCTTCAATTCCTAGAGAACAGCTAAAGATCTACTTCTCAGAGTGGGATAGTTGTAACCGGAGGTCATGGTACAATATGAGTACAATATAAATTCTGAGAAAGATAATTAACTTTCAATTCTAGCTTTATAGGTCAGCAGTTAAGTGTGGTTTATAGTTTGAATAAAAATGCAATTAGAATCTCTCCCATTCCCAAAATAATGTTATCCATTACCCTGCTAAACCCAAACCTGAAACTTCTTAGGCAGATTTGGCCCTTTTTATTTCATGGTCTTAAAATCAAGAGATAGCATGGGGTAACGTGTTTTTGAAAGCAGGCGGAACCCAGAGTAAGGTCTGATTTCATATCGTGACTGTACTATTTTCTACCTATGTAACTTCTGGCAAGTTTTACAATCTTTTGTTTCCATATCGCTATCATTTAACCTATCAAAAAAACTTAATATATGCTTTAAATTGAAATTCACCCAGATAATTTCTAGCTGATTAATTCTAGCTTTAGAAGAGAGGCTAACACTTTTTTTTTTTTTTTTTTTTTTTTTTTGGTGCCATGTACTCTTTTAGCAGTCTGATGAATCCTATGAATAAATAAACTTTTTATTAATCATTTACTGTATGCAAAACACTGTGCTGAGCACTGGTGATATAAATACAAAAGCAAGACAGTCCCTGTTCTTGCAGTTATTCACAAGCATAGTTCTAATGCAAAATTGATAACACATAAAGAAGGTTACAGCTGCAAGATGGAAAGGTTCTATGGCCCTTAGGGTATTGTGTCAAAACTTGTTAATGCTTCTTCTTTAATGTTGTATCCACAAATACAAGCATATCATTTTCTACTTTTGAACTATTTAGCAATGTCAAGGACTTTGAGGGCAAGAACTTTCCTTTCAGGGACTTGAGTAAGCATACATATAATGCCTTCCACAGCAATTGTCAAACTACAACTCAAAAGGGATTGCCTCCCAAGGTGAGTGCTGAGGGCATTGAGTTGGAAACAATGCTATTCCCCAGGCTTGTGGGTTCATGGTCCTGGGCTCTATCCATCAAGATCTGAGAGAAGATGTTGGTCAGAATGGTAGTAGTTTTACTTGCTTAGAATATGCTGCATCTTTTCTTTCCCACAGAGAGAGGTTACTGCTTCACCTAGCCTGATTTATCTGCTTTATGTGAGCCAACTGATTCACAATTGATTGGGATGTTTAACTCTTCCACAAAAGTTCCCCCCCCCCAATGATAGTTATGAGGGCTAAACTGAAAATAGAACCTAGAATATAGAAGTGTTATCCTTTCCAAGGCTTCTGTACCTATCTGTCAATTGGGGCAGATAACTATTCCTGATGATAATGAGGAAGATGGATCCTTTCTCCTTTGGATCTATTTTTAGAATGACTTTTTAAAAATTGAATTTAAATAATCAAAAGTTGTGGTGGTTTTCCTGGAGGCAACCTTAGTCTCAGTTGAAATAAATAATTACTCCAAAAATCACAGCCAGCTGGTAAAAATGCAAACGTTTATTTCTCCTTCCAAATTAGCCCGGTTAGTTGAGGCCTATTTCTCTGCCTGGCTCCAAGAGATCTTGCAGCTTTGTCCTTGGCTTCTGCCTCTGCTTTCTTCAGCCTCCAGTCAGCACCAAGTTGGAAGATGCAATGAATCTCTCTGTACCTCCAGTCAGTTCCACCAGAAGAAGTAACTTCAAGCTTCAAAAGCTCCCTATATTTATGTGATCTCCCAAAGGTTAACTCCACCTTCTGGAGGGAGAGGGATTCTGGGTTATCTCCCAGAGTGCTCTCTGGCCCTAAGAACTTCAAGGGAAGTGTGAATTTGGACTAAGCCCTACACGTGTGAACTCCATTGAGTACTTAGATACTTATGAACTCTCTAAAGGTGTGAACACAGGCATTGTTTCCATCAGTAGTACTTAGTACCTAGTTCAAGTTTTGGCCCAAAATATCTTCTTCTAAGATCAAATCAACTCCAATGTCTTTAACACTTTGTAAAGAAATGTCTTAACACTTTGTAAAGATTTCAACAAAAAGTGATACTAAATTTCAAGATAAGATTAGGAAAAACAAAAAATTCAAATTTATTCTTCCATGAAATTATATGAAATGTATCCATGGACCCCTTGTTTTAAACCTATAGTATATATGATTAGAAGAATCACATGAAATACAAGAATCTTAACCAAATAAGATGTAATGAACAGAAATTGAAGAAAACATCCAAAGACATACATTAAATATGTGTTATTAAGAGCAACAGTCAAGGAGCATTGTGACTATGTTCTTACCTATAGTACAGTAGGGGCATTTACAAAGTTTAGCTATTCTTTTCCTTGAACTTTCTTAATTAATAGTCATGGAGTTTTAGGAGGGGAAATGACAGGACTTAAAGACAGGGAGGATTTACCTTGGATTAATCTAAGGTTTAGGAAAAACTGCTTTTGACAAGAGACAAAGATGGTCCCAATAGAGATTCTAGATCAATTGGACATTTTTTATATGCTGCTATTTTGCAGGAAGTTCACTGATGTATTTACTATCTCATATATCAGTGAGCAATATTTCTATGTGCTTTTTCTAAAATGCTGGATTCATTTCATATAAAATGCAAACTCCAAACACCTAAAAGTTTTGCTGTGATTCAGCAGGACAACAGATTTGTAGTTAGAGAAATAGTTCATAATCTGGTCTGATGATACTTCTCAACTGTATTACTTTAGCCAAAAAATTTCTGGACCTTGAAGTATCCTGACTAAAAGACTTTGAAGACTACTTCCATTTCTAAATCTATTGTGCTAAATATACATTTATTATAATTTAGCAATTGTAGCCAACATCAGGATCACCATTTTGTTGAACTGAAAAGTTTCAATTCCTTTTCAAATTAGTATTTGATCAGCCCTACCTCCAAAAAAAAAATGTTATTTAGCATACTTCTCAATATATTTTAAAAATATTCCAAGTTTTAATTCTTTATTTAAAAATAAACAAGTACATACATCACATTATTTTTCAAATTTGTTTTCATCTTTAACAAATAGTAAAATTATATGTATGCCAAAGAATTGTTTTAAAATAAATTTTTGTTGTGACATTATCAGCAAAGGCTGGATTTGTATATCTATTTATATACCTAAAATCCTGGAATCATATAAAAATTTTTAAGTAAAAAGGGATCACAGATAGAAAAACTTTAAGGAGTTCTGTTATATGTCATCTGAGAGTTAATGACAACACTGGAAATAAGATCTTTTTTCTGTAGCATTTAAAGTTCTTTATTCAAAATACCCTTGTATTATGAAAAAAATAGATTATATTTCTTTTGAAACTGATAAAGGTTTGCAAGTAACATTAATATCATTTAATATATAATTTATTTGAGGTTCAGATAGAAATATTTTTACTACAATCCCATATTAGTAAGAATCAGAACTTCTTCAGGGTTCAGATTTGGGTCATCTGATTATAAGCCTAGCACTTTTCTAAAATACCAATTTTTTTTTTTGCATGGTAATAAAAAAATTCTATAAGCATTGTATACACTTTGAAGAAAAAAGTCTGAGGCTTCATAACCCATAATAGTTGATTCTGTTTATTGGCAGAAATTTCCTAGATTTCATTTCCTAACATATAATGACTAGCTGGAGGATTTCAGTAACAGTCCAAATCTTGATCATGGGTGAAGAGTGAAGAGGCAGAACTCACAAAGATGGTGAAATAGGACACCATTTATTCAAAATTCTCTTAGCCTTTTATACCCTAATACAAAAGTAAATCCTGAGAAGGTATCCATTGCAACATGGATAAATGACAGATGCCTGAAAGATTTATAATTGGTCACATCCATCTGCCAAATTTCCTTGGGCCTCAGACTTTAAAGATTCTTCCCTGGCAGGGTGTAGGAGCATGGAAAGGGAGGCATGCTGTACAGGCTTTTATTTTGCTTTTAGCTTTCTCTTTTGTTATTCCAAAATGAAGATGCACAACTTGTACAGCCTGATGATAATTAGAATGAGATTCTTGAGCAGCCTGAAATAGGGGACTATTGGCTAACATGGTGGGAAGGTGATATGCCTTTGAGTTTCCACCAAAAAATAGGTCCTGGAAAACCAGTATGAGAGTGGACATGTAAGAAGTAATACTTAACTGTGAAATTTCACACTTGCTTCTGAAATTCCTTAAAAAGCTGAAATGATGTTAGAGGAAACAAATTTTATTTGGGCTGTGGCAGTTCTTTGTACCACACCTACTAAATAAGCCGAATCAGATATTATATATACATCTGGGTGATAATTAAGAGCTAGCATAATTGCATACAACTCCTTCTGCTGAGTGTACTGAAAGGAAGTTCTGACTACTGTTTTTATAGCTAAGTCAGAAGAATATACAGCATAAGTGTTGTGTTTGGATGCATCTATATAGATAATCGGTCCTTTAAGAGGAATCTTAGAAACCTTTTCTTCAAAAATCCATGGCCAATTATGTAGTAACCAGACCATCTTTAAAAGTGATAAAATTTGGAGCTGTGGCTAATAAAATTTGCCACTCTGGCATGGTTTCACACCATACATTAATTTGTTGTTACTATAAAAGGTATATATCTTGTTAGGTCCTATTCCAGATAATTGTATTACCTGTTTAATGGCCTTTAATAGAATTCTAGCCACAAGTACTAGGTAAGGAGAAAGACTTTGCTCTGTTTGGGCTATGGGAGGGTTACCCACTCAATCACACTGTCTCTTGATGAAGGACTGCAGTAGTTGTCTCTTTTGTAGTAAAAAATGATATTTCCAAGGGTTTTTGGGTGATTCTTTCAACGACATTGGATAAAGCCAGTTCAATCTCCCTCAGAGCCTCTTGAGCTTCTTTTTGTAAGTTGGCATGGTGAGTTTAAAACAGTTTCTACACTTAAGATGTCATACAATGGTTGTAAATGATAAGTAGTTAAGTCTAACACTGGACTCATCCATTGGATATCTCCTAATAATTTCTGAAAGTCATTTAAGGTATTCAACTTCTCTATTCTTAAAGAAAGTTTTTGTACTTTAAGTACATTGGAATATACTTCATATCCTAAATATTGAAAAGAAGCGTGCTTTTGAATTTTTTTCTGGGGCTATATAAAAATTGGCAGTTCCTTAGTGTTTCTATGGTCTTTTGTATGCATGCTTCTAACATCTGCTCCTCAGGTGCACACCCCAAGTTATAATCTGTAATGGGCTAAGGTTTGAGTTGATGCACTGAGGTCCCAAGTACGTGAGGCTAAATAGTAATTGGGCTATACTCTATTAATATACATGATTGGATAAAGAATGGTCCCTGCCCACTCTTCGTGCAAGTCCTGATTGTTGTATAGGAAATGACGATTTTGGTGGGTGGAGGCAGAGAGAGAGACAGGAAGAGAAGCTGGGAGAGATTGGGCCTGGGTTCGAGACTCTGAGCTGCTGGTTGTGTGGCTGCTGGTCGAGCTAGCTTCTTGACTCAGCTGCACACATTGCTATCGCCGATTCTCTTCCACCTCCGATCCTTCTTCACTGAGAATAAAGACTGACGGTTTTCCCCTAACCTGAATTCCTGACTCCTGTCGATTTAAAAATACACGATCTTCACAATAATCCATGTAATGTAATAGCACAACTTTTAGAAATGCTTTTCTTACTGGAGTAGGAGCAGCAGTCACATATATTTGACACATGATAAGGCTATTTTTCATTCTCTGTGGCAAAACTGTCAATTCAAATCTATAAATGAATGCTGGGAACTGAAAAGGCAAATCTTTTTATATGCTCCCTATCAAGAGGGATAGAGGAGAAACAATTCTTAATGTTTATAACCCAAAGAGGCCATTCCTTAAGCAATTCAGTAGGAGATGGAAACCCAGGCTGAAGAGTTCCCATTGTTTCCATTTATTCATTCACTTTCCTCAAATCAGTAAACATTCTTCATTTTCCAGATTTCTTTTTTATATCAAATATATGGGAATTCCAAGGACTTAGAGAAGGTTGTAGGTATCCTTAGTCAAGCTGCTCTTGTAGTATATCTAATAAGGCCTGGGCTTTTTTACTAGTTAAGGGCCACTGTTCCACCCACACCAGTATATTAACTTTCCATTGGATGAGGATAGGTGCAAGGACTGGTTGGTGTTCAATAGCAGTCCTGCCTAAAAAGCTGAAGTGCTCAATTGTAATCCAAATTGCTGTAAAATGCCTCTTCCCCACAGATTGATATATTTGTTTTTGGTTTTTATTATTATTATTACAAAAGGAGTAAGCACTCCTATTTTATCTTCAAATTTCCATCGCAATCCAAATGTATCCCATCCCCCTCCCTTGCTTTAATTAATGCCTTCTGTAATCAGGCACACAATTCACACATTACAAAATGAGGGCAAAACAGTGCTGCTGGTGTCACCGTCCCTCCAGCTCCTCCTCCTGCCTACAAGAGCAGACTTGAGGGAGGAGGATCAGGAAGCTGAGGATACCCCAAGGATGCATGCACAGTTATAGGTGGAAATGAAGATGGGCTGAGAAACTAAGAAGAGTCAAACCCCTCAAATCTCCCAGCACAGTAACAAACACTATGAATAAATAAGATACTATAAAACACTCCCTTAACTCTGTCCTGCCCTCCATGCTGTATCCCCAGGGTCTGTGGGGGACATACCCCTACCTGTTCTCATTATTCCTTGCTGGGCACCCTATGCTAAAAACTTTCTTTTTCTAATATGTGAGATTTTTTAAAGTCAATTTTATCCTTATCACATTGTATAAAGAATGCATGCTGTGCATTGATTCAGGACCCATTGCCTTGTCATATTCAGTTAGTTGTTCTCCCACTACCTTTCCCATCTCTGGCTCTAACCTCTCCTCCCCAAAAAGCCACAGAGACATGCATTCCACAATAGCCACGAATTCAGTGATCTGCTTTTGAGTCATCAACAAAGCTTGCTCTTTTATCTATCTAACTAAGCATTTTAGATACTTTCCTCAGAGGCAGGCTCTTTTATTAACACTTGTCCCATTTTGGCTAAAAAATGAAAATGACTAGATTACTCCTTACTGAAATGTTCCTGCTTGTCTGTCTTTATACTTACCCTGTTGTGGGTCACGGGGATTCCTTCCCAAAGTTGCACTATTCTTTCTAGGGCCCCATGTTGAATGCCAAATGTCCAGACTGCTCACTGGAGGATTTCAGTATCACCCCAAATCCTGATCATAGAAGAGGAGTAAAAGAACGGAACTCACAAAGATGGTCAAAATAGGAGTTTGTTTATTCAAAATTCCCTTAACCTTTTATGCTCTAATACTTTTACATAACTACATCTCACTGAGAATGCACTAACTATATACTGCACATATGGGACCACGTAAACAACTTGCTATTGTGTGCAGATGTTTTCTTGTCACTTTGCATAATTCTGCTTTAATTACAACACAAGTTGTCACACCCCCTGACTTCTCAGGAGGCTGAAATGCCCTTGTGGAGCCAAACCAAATACACCAAGAGGGTCTTATACCTTACCCAGAGTTCCCCCACTATCTGTGATGCTCTACAGTATTTATATAATTCCTGATTTTTTCTTGGCAGGAAGACTACCAAATATTTTATATCATCTATAATTATTTTAAATGGAATTTCTCTTTATATCTCTTGCTGCTAGAATTTGTTGGTAAAATATAAAAATTCTGATGATTTATGTGAATTTATTTTGTGTCCTGCAACTTTGCTAAAGCTAGAAATTGCTTCTAGTAGATTTTTGGTTGATTCCATAGAATTCTCTAAGTATATCATCATATCATCTGCAAAGAGTGATAATTTGGTTTCCTCCTTACCTACTCTAATTCCTTTAATTTATTTTTCTTTACTTATTGTCAAAGCTAACAATTCTAATAAAATATTGAATAGAAATGGTGATAGTGGGAAATGTTGTTTCACCCTTGTTTTTATTGGGAATGGCTCTAGTTTATTTCCATTATATATGATGTTTGATAATGGTTTTAAAAAGATGGTACTGATTATTTTAAAGAAAATTTCATTTATTTCTATACTGCCTAGAGTTTTTAAGAGGAATGGGTGTTGGATTTTGTCAAATGCTTTTTCTGTATCTTTTGAGGTAATCATAATTTCTGTTTAGCTTTTGATACATTTAATTATGATAATAGTTTTCCAAATATTGAACCAGCCCTGCATTCCCAGGATAAATCCTATTTGGTCATGGTAATGGCAACTTGCTGTAATTTTGTTGCTACAGTATTAGCATCAGTATTTTGCATCGATTCAGAAACTAGGCATTGATCCACACTTAATACCCTATACTAAGATAAGATCAAAATGTGTTCATGATTTAGTCATAAAGAGTGACATTATAACCAAATTCAAAGAATAAAGGATAATTTATTTCTCAGATCTATTTAGAAGATAGGAATTTGTGTCCAAAGAAGAACTAGAGATCATTATGAAATGCTAAATGGATAATTTTGATTATATTACATTAAAAATGTTTTTGTACAGGAGGGTGGAGCCAAGATGGCGGAGAAGGCACATGCAACTTTCTAAGCTCCTCTCTTACCCTCACTATCAATATTATATTCAGCCTCAAAAATAGGCTTGACTACTACAACTCATAAAGATTAGAAGTACAACAACTCACCAGCCGAAGATAATCTGGAATCTCCCCAGAAAAGATTTGTCCTCTTGCCAGGGAAAAGATCAGCGCAAGCAGCGAGAGAACTAGAGGCATTGGAGCCCCAAACCAGAAGTGAGAACACAGATAGCAGCACAAGCTCGCAGCCCCAACCCACAGTACTGGGCTTTTACTTGGGGCAGTTGTGAACCTGCAAGGCAGTGGGGCACAGCCCAGTGCAGCCTCTAATCTGCACATTGCGGGCCTCAGCTTGGGGCAATAGAACTTTCACAGGGCGATTTGCTTCCCGGCAGAAACTTTGGGTCTGAGCCAGGCTGTTTGCTGGTTAGCTGCTAATACCCATGGCCCCACAAGGGGCTCTGGCCTGGGGCAGTGACACTTTCACCACTTAGTCTCTAGCCTTAGGGCACTCGCTGAACCACACAGAACACAGCGGTTCTCCACTGGGCTAAATCACCTGTGCTAAATCACCTCTGATTGGGGAAATGGGAAACTTTCACTCAGAGCATTGCCATACCTCAGAGCCAGAAGCCCGTTACATCTCTCCCTGCTCTGCAGAGGAAGATGGTAAACCCCTTGCCCTAAAGGCATACCCTAAAGGCTTTAGAAAATGAATTTTTAAAAAATGAAAAGGATAATCAATAGCTTCTATACAGAAAAAGAGCAAGTCTGCAATCCCAAAGAGACTAATAGCAAACAGTCACCAGACAATACCCCAAAGGGCAATATTACCTGTCCCCTCTTACATAACGCTCTCATAGAAGAGACCATTAAAAGTCTCAAAAGAGAGTTAGAAGAAAAATGGGGAAAGGAAAGAGAAGCTATTCAAGAAAGTAACAACATGCTGAAATATGAATTGGAAAAGGTAAAAAATTCCCAGGAAGTGCAGGGTAACAAAATTTGTGAATTGGAAAAAGTAAAAAAAAAAATCTCTGGAAAGTAAGATTTGTGAAATGGAAAAGACAAAGAACTCGCAAAAAAGTAGGATCTGTGAATTGGAAAAAGAAAATAATTCACTAAAAAAAAATAGTGAAATGGAAAAAAATTCCATACATCAAAACAATTCATTTAAAAACTCAATTGGACATATACAGAAAGAAGTAAAAAAAAAGCTAAAGAAGAAAATAATTCATTAAAAAGTTTTTGTACAAACAATACCAAATGCATACAAGATTAGAAAGGAAGCAATAGACTGGGAAAAAAATGTTTACATTCAAGGGTTATGTTAAAGGCTTCATTTCTAAAATATATTGATAATCAATTCAAATTTATAAGAATCAAGCCATTCTCAGTGATAAATGGTCAAAAGATATGAACAGGCAATTTTCATATAAAGAAATTAAAACCATTTCTAGTCATATGAAAAGGTGCTCTAAATCACTATTGATCAGAGAAATGCAAATTAAGATAATTCTGTGGTGACCACTACACTCCTCTCAGATTGGCTAAAATGATAGGAAAAGATAATTGTGAATGTTGGAAAGGATGTGTGAAAACTGGGCCACTAATATATTGTTGGTGGAGTTGTGAACTGATTCAACCATTCTGGAGAGCAGTTTGGAACAATGCCCAAAGGCAATCAAACTGTGTTTACCCTTCTATCCAGCAATGTTTCTACTGCATTTATGGTCCTAAAGAGACCATAAAGGAGGAAAAGGGATCCACATGTGCAAAAAGGTTTGTGGCAGCATTTTTCATAATGGCTAGAAATTGGAAACTGAATGAATGCTTATCAGTTGGAGAGTGGCTGAATTAAGTTTTGGTATGAATATTATGGAATATTATTGTTCTATAAGAAATGATCAGCAGGATGATTTCAGAGAGGCCTGGAGAGATTTACATGAACTGATGCTAAGTAAAATGAGCAGAATCAGAAGATCATTATACAGGGCAACAGCATGATTATATGATGATCAATTCTGATGGATATGGCTCTCATCAACAATGAAATAATTCAGGCCAATTTCAATGATCTTGTGATAAAGAGTCATCTGCATCCAGAAAGAGGACAGTGGGAACTGAATGTGAACTGCAACATAGAGTTTCACTCTTTTTGTTGTTTGCTTGCATTTTGTTTTCTTTCTCATCTTTTTTTTTTCTTTTTGATCTGAGTTTTCTTGTGAGGTATGATATTTGTGGAAATATGTATAGAAGAATTGCACATGTTTAACGTATATTGGATCACTTACCATCTAGGGGAAGGTGTAAGGCTAAGGGAGGGGAAAATTAGAACAAAAGGTTTTTTAAGGGTGAATGATGAAAATTATCCATACATATATTTTGAAAACAAAAAGCTTTAATTAAAAAAAAAAAGATTTTTGCATCAATGTTCATTAGGGAAATTGGACTATAATTTTCTTTCTTTATTTTGACCCTACCTTCTTTAGGTATCAGCACCATATCTTTGTCATAAAAGGAATTTGGTAGGACCCCTTTCTCTATTTTTGCAAATGTTTGAAGAGTATTGGAATTAATTGTTCTTTAAATGTTTGGTAGAATTCACATGTAAATCTATATGAAACTGGATTTTTTTTTTCCTTAGGGAGTTGATTAATAGCTTGTTTGATTTCTTTTTCTAAAACTGGACTATTAAAACAATTTATTTCCTCCTCTGTTTATCTGGGTGGTTGTATATATTTTTATAGGCATTCTTCTATTTCACTTACATTAGCAGATTTATTGAAAAACATTTGGGCACATAACTCCTAATTCATAATTATTGCTCTAATTTCCTCTTTGGAAAATTCACATTTTCATTTTTGATACTAAAAATTTGATTTTCTTCTTTACTTTTTTTAATCAAGTTAACTAAAATTTTATTTATTTTGTTGGTTTTTCATAAAAAAAAAAAACTCTTACTTTGGTTTATTTGTTCAATACTTTTTTTTTTTACTTTTAATTTTCTTTTATTTTCAGAATTTCCAACTTGGTACTTAATTGGAAGTTTTTAATTTGTTCTTTTTCAAGCTTTTTGAGTTGTATGCCCAACTCATTGATCTTCTCTTTCTCTATTTTATGCGCAAGTATCTATAGATATAACACTTTCCCTAAGAATTGGTATGTTGTCTCATTATTGTCATTGTCTTAGAAGAAATTATCAATTGTGTCTATGATTTGTTGTTTCACCCACTCATTCTTTAGAATTAGATTATTTAACTTAAATTAATTTTAGGGCTATTTTTCCTTGACTCTTTATTACTTGTAATTTTTATTGCATCATGATGTGAAAAAGATGTATTTATTATTTTTGCCTTTCTGCATTTGCTTTTGAGGTTTTTATGCCCTAATATATGTCCATTTTTGTTTAGGTTCCATGCACCCCCAAGAAAAAGCGAAATCCTTTCTGTCCCCATTCAGTTTTCTCCAAAGATTTATCATATCTAACTTTAAAAAAAAATTATATTTACTTCCTGGTTTATTCTGTTCAATTTATCTAGTTCTGATAGAATATGGTTTAAGTCCCACTGTAGTACAGTATTGCTATTTTTTCTTGAAGGTCTCTTTTAGGAAATTGGGTGGTATATCACTTGGTGCATATATTTTTATATTGAGATTACTTCATTATCTATGGTACCCTTTAACAAAATACAGGTTCCTTCCTTATGTCTTAATTAGATTTTTTTTTTTTGCTTTTGTTTGATAAGAGATGAGGATTGCTACCCCTTGCATTTTTTTTTTTACTTCAGCTGAAGCATAATCAGTTGTGCTCCAGTCTTTTACCTTTATTCTGTATGTATTATTCTGCTTTAATTGTGTTTCTTGCAAACAACATATGTAGGTTTCTGGCTTTTAATCCATTCTGCTATCTGCTTCCATTTTATGGAAAAATTCATCCATTCACATTCACAGTTACAATTACTAATTGTTTTTCCTGCCATCTTATTTCCCCCAAGTTATACTTTTCTCTTTCCTTTTGTCATTTCCCTCCACCCCAATGTTTTGTTTCTGACCACCACTTCCCACAAAAAGCTCTCCCTTTTTACATCTTCCTTCCCCCTTTTCTTATCCCTTTCCCCTTCTACTTCTGTTCTCCTTTTTATTATTCTCCTTTTATTTTTCCCTTTCCCTTTCTACTTCTCTATGTAATGACACACATTTTTCTGTAAAATTAAATATTTCTTATATTCTCTCTTTGTGCCATATCTGATAAGATTAAGGTTCATACAATGCTCATCCTCCTCCCTTCTTTCCCTCAATTGTAAAGTAATTGTAAGAGATATTAAATCTCTTCATGAAATGTAATTTACCTCATTTTACTTCCTCTTTCCTCTTCTTCCAGTACAATTCTTTTTTCCAACTCTAGTTTTTTTTTTAATTACCATAACAATAAAGTCAAATTATACCTACACCTCTTAGTATACTCCTAATACAGATATACTTCTCAAGATTCAAAAAATATTATCTTCCCATATAGATTGTAAAGTTTCTGACTTTTAAAAGAAATATAGTTGTTTTTTTCTTTTCTTTTTGCCTTTTTGTGCTTCTCTTAAGTTCTCTATTTGAAGATCAAATTTTCTATTCTTCTCTGGTCTTTTCCTCAAAAATAAATGACCTCCCCCCTTCCCCATATTATTGAATATCCATTTTATTCCCTGATAGATAATGCTTAATTTTGCTGGGTAGTTGACTACAATTAAAGCTCTTTTGCCCTCTGTAATGTCATATTCCAGGCCCTTTAATTCTTTAAAATGGAAGGTAATAAATTCTGGTAATTCTAATTGTGGCTCCTAGATATTTGAATGGTTTCTTTCTGATTGCTTGCAATATTTTCTCCTTGATATGATAATTTTGGAATTCAAATATAACATTCTTTGTAGTTTTTATTTTGTGGTCTCTTTCAAAAGGTGTTTGGTGAATTTTTTCAATGGCTATTTTGCCTCTGATTTTAGGATATCAGAGCAGTTTTCCTTCATGATTTCTTGAAAGATACTGTCTAGGTTATTTTTTTCATCATGGTTTTCAGAAAATCCAATAATTCTTAAATTGTCTCTGCTAGATCTATTTTCCAGGTCAGTTGTTTTCCAATGAGGTAGTTTACATTTTCCCCCAATATTTTTCTATTCTGATTCTTAATGTCTCATTGAGTCATTCACTTGCATTTGTTCAATTTTAAGTTTTATTGAAACATTTTATTCAGTTAGCTTTTTTATCTCTTTTTGCATTTGGCTAATTGAACTTTTGTTTTCTTTTGTTTGCTGAGGCAATTGGGGTTAAGTGACTTGCCTACAGTCACACAGTATTAAGTGTCTGAGGTCAGATTTGAACTCAGATCCTCCTGACTTCAGGGCCAGCACTCTATCCACTCCACTATCCAGCTGCCTCCCTCCCGACTGTTGAATTTTTAAATGAATTATTTTGTTTATTGCATTTTTTTCCATTAACAAATTTTGTTTTTCATTGAGTATTTTTTCCATTTCATCAAATTTATTTTGTAAGGAATTATATACATTTTTCCATTTTGTTAAATCTATTTTTAAGGAATTTTTGGCAGACAATTTCTGAGTTTCCTTTTTCAAACCCTTCTGCAAATTTCTCAAAAAGTCTTAAGGCAAAAACATCTCTTTGTCAGATGGTAGGGTCCTGGATTTAGTTAATGTGATCCCTGGGAAGTTTCCAGGAAAAGGCAGAGAGCATGCATCTTCTTCAATATTCCACAAAAGACAGGGATCCCACACAAATTCCTGAATGTGCTAAGATTCCCTAGAAATCCATTAAAGTTACCCCACAAAATCTCAGGAATTTAGCTCTGGAATCTTAAAAATTAAGCATTTGGAGTAGTGTGAGAGATTTCCACTTTTTCATTCATACTAAAAATTTCTTTATTTCCAAGTGCAATGATTTCTTCCTTTAAAATAATGAGGTCAGGCAGTTGTTTGAACTCTTTAAAATCCCCTAACTTTCTCATCTAACTGGCAGATGAATCTGTTATTAGAGGCAAAGAGAAATTACCCTTCACTAATTACAGTTTAATACTTCTCAATTCCGGCCTGCTCTGCTGTGTTTTTGTGCCTCAAAGCAGTTGTAAACTGTTACCTAGGAAAATGCCAAACAACTGAGTAGGTAAATTCTGTATTATACTCCCTTCCCAGAATGCCTAAGCACAAGCCACAAGCACTCTTCAGTGGGCATGTTTTGTACTTTGGTTCTATGGTTGGTGAATAAGATCCAAACAATCCCTATTTATTATTTTAGTTTAATAGAAGAAGTAAATAAAACAAGATGCTTGCAATTTCCATCACATATGACATTATTTCCTCCCACAAAGTCATTCTACTTCTGAAAAGCCTTCTTTTCAATTATAACATTACTGTTCTATTATTCCAGGTTCTCAACTTTTTTGTTATCCTTTATCCCTCATTCAGGAGATAATGTTGTCTTCAATTATCATGAAAAATCACTTAATTGTCACTTCTTATCATTTTTGTAAGTTTTTCTCCCTATTCTTGACCTTTTTGCAGCATTGTATACTATTGACCAATCTGTCTTTCAAGATATTTACCCTTTACCCTCTAGGTTGATGAAGGCATAGTTATTTTTTTTAAATCATGTGTCTGCATATTTAAAATATTTGGACATAGACTTTTTTCAGTTTATTTAAGTGTTTTTGTTTTTTTTCCCCAAATAGTTTTTTCTGTGTTATGAACCCATTTTATAAAAACATAAAAAAAAACTAATACCTTCAGATTAGTTTGCCAAAATGATTGATTGATATCAGGGAAGGTCAAAAATTTCTAGAAAAATTTCAGTAACATTTTAAAAAATTACTCTTTGCATAATTACAGAATAGGATTGAAAATAATACCATGATTTGCTAAGAAAACAATAACATGATACTCTTTTTTTATGTGGATCTATACTTCTTTTTCAATATTTTTTTCTATTGTAATAATCATGTAAATCAATAAATCAAACTTAGAAACCAACCTTCAAATCCTTCCATCATAAAGGGTTAAATCAAAATTTAAAAAATTAAATATATTCAATTATATTTATTAGATATAATAATCACTGATAATGATTTTCTTATAATAAATATAATTCTTGTAGATCAAAGCCCTAGACAAAAGATTTTTAACTTGAGGGGTCTGTGGACTGTATAAAAAGACACACACATAACTAGATGTATGTTTCTATCTCTAAATAGTGATAGAGAGATAGATAAATATAAACACATACACACAAAGAAAAGATAGATACTTGAAGATAAGATATATAATAGATAAACTGTTTCAGTTTAATTGGTTTCCTTTGTAATAGTGTATATTTTATTGTGTACTTTCAAAATCATTATTCTAAGAAAGGATTCACCAGTCAAAAGGATTCATGACATAATTTATATTATGTCATTATATTAGCATTATACTGAGTCAAAAAGAAATGATGTTGAAAATGATTGGTAGTCATGATGATGATGATGATGATACTTATCAGTGACTAACTAGAGTTAAATTGTTAATCCTTATTACCAATCATTATACTTTAGCCATGCTTTCTGCCTTTTTAGGCAAATCATCTCAAACTTTAAGATCATCTCAATTGGTTCAATTGTTGTATAGGAGGCAAGATTAAAAACAAAAGATATCAATAAAAAAATATTTTTAAAAGCTTTTTTGTTCTCAGGAAATCAGCTGGAATAGGCTTGCTGAGTCCAAACTTAATGCTCTCTTTTCTTAGTTCCCATCACATTTTGGTTGTTGTTGTTGTTGTTGTTGTTGATGAGGCAATTGGGGTTAAGTGACTTGCCCAGGACCATACAGCTAGGAAGTGTTAAGTGTCTAAGGCCAGATTTGAATTCAGGTCCTCCTGACTTCAGGGCTGGTGCTCTATCCACTGTGTAACCTACCCCCCACCCCATCACATTATTAATAAGTATTTGATTGCCCCACCCAGACTTTACAATTACATTTTTCTATCCTATCAAGTCTCTAGGGAACCTCCCCACTTAAGTGAACTCATTCGCTATTCATTTTTGTCCCCTAAGTGCCTTCTCTTGGTTGAAAAAAAAATCATATCAAATAAGAGAAGGAAAGAAGATAGGCAGAATGATGACTGTCACTGAATTAACCATTCACTATCTAGATCTTAAACATACACTACAATAGAATCATCAACTGATTTTAAATAGAGAAGCATAATTTTAAAGATCTTCATGTCACTAGTAACCATATGGGTATGATGGCTACAACATGGTAATCTTAAAAAATAAAATAAAAAGCAGATCATCCAAAAGGCAATCAAAAGACATTTAATGGATATAAATAGACTACATGGATAACAATAATTGTATGATTAAATCATGATGGAGTTCTGTGATCATGAAAGAAGATGAAATTGTTGCATAAAACAAGGGATAACAGACAGAAAGTCTATATCTTGTATTTGTTTCCACAAAATATATATATTTTTTAAAACAGGGGGAGCTTTACAGCAAATGGTAGGCTGTCTATTGAGGTAATGGATAAAAAGTATTAAGGCTAAAAAGACATGGATGGATGGGACATTGTGCCATCTCTATAAAACCAAATAGTTGTTTATATATGTGTGTATATTTAAAAACTCATTTAATTTGTTATTGCTATGATTTAAAAAAATGACAATAATCATCTGTTAAAGTAATCTATCAGAAACATTGTTTATTACAAATTTTCACGTAGGAAAAAAATTACATGCACTAAATGAAAATTGAAAGATGGGTGAATTGCATAACTAACAAGTGGATATGTTAGGCTACACAGTATCCATTTAGAAGCCTAAATATATTGGAAACAATCATTGGTTTATTAGAAAAGGAAAATGCCAACATGGACTCATTAATATTTGTGTTTGGCATAATCTGTGTGGACATTGTGATTAGAGATGGCATATTTGCATGTGACTATGAGAAACTTAAAGTAGAATTACTGAGAATTGTAATGAAAGAATTCCCAAAGTATACTCAAAGCATGATATTTAAGAAAAAATTCCCAAATATTAATATAAATTAAAATCCCAGATTAGCATGAACAATGTCATGTTTATCCTTATTTGGGAAGCTTTTTTGTACTTTGATTTGTTTAGCTCACTTAAGCTTATAGATTTTCTGTAGAATACTCTCAAGACACTTAAAATCATCATCAGTATCATCTTCATCAATACCATTAACATCAGTAGTAGCAACATTTTTTCTGAGCAATTTTTATCTTTATTCAACATAATACTCTGGTCAAGAAGCTTGATTAATTATTTTCTACAAATTGTTAAATGATTTGATTCTTAGATTGTTTTCCTCATTCAAAAAAAATTGTAATTATTATACCTGACCTTGAAATGTATTTATTTTTCTAGTGAGCAAGGTTCAACTTGTAATCTTTAAACATTATTCTTAGTCATTAGTTTTAAAATGTCTCAGCAATAATTCTAGGAGTGGCAGAAGATATATTGAAAGAAACATAAAATAATTTATCCTAGATGAATTGTGATTTATCAGGCATAAAAGGTGAAATAAAGTATAAATAACTCTGTAAATAGCAAATAAATAAATAAAATAAAATGTCTCAGCAAGGACATAGGACAGGGAAATTCAGGTCTTTCAAGATATTCTCAGTAATATCTGCCTCAGATTATTAGGTCAATATTACCTGAACTATGCTAGTTTACAAGGGAAGATATGAAGAAGTATTTGTGACATTGACATGGTTTCCTCATTAATTCATAATGTGTTGGTGAGCATATTCAGTGAATTTAAAAATAAACACCAGCTCCATACCTATGGTAAGAATATCTGTGTGAGAACAAATATATGTGTGTCCTTGGTGAGAACTCTAAGATAATTCATAAATTTGCAGTTAACTATATGTAAGCACTTGAGAAAATCCTCTGCATTGGCATTCACTGAGGCATTAAAAAATGACAGTGTTCTAGCATGCAAATGTTATCATTTAACACAAAAGGGGCTTAAGAGCATAGTGTGAATAAAAGATGGGTCAACATGGTTTAAATAAATAATATTGAATATGGTCAGCATAGACAGCTAATAGAGATTATTGCTGTAGGACAAAAGGCAAAGGTGAAATCATCTTTTACTTTTTAAAATGGGTTTTCAATTAATTTATTCCAAACAATAGTTTTAAATTTTATTCACTATGGTTGAGACTTTATCCAGATTTAGATATCACTGTCAAGGTGGGAAAAAAGAAAGAAAAAATAGATTTTAAATATCAGTTAATTTTTGATATTTAATAATTCAATGATACTAGTAATATCTCATTCAAAGCAATTAAAATAGTCATCTAGATTCATATTACAGTATAATATTACAAGGTCAAAAGTGAGAACTTTTTTTTTTTATTTGATGAATACTTGCATTACTTATAGGGAAAAAATACTTTGATTCTTCATCAAAACAAATTCTTAAATACTAGGTACACAGAGCACCCTTCCAACTGTTGTACAAGAATAAACAGTGTCCTTATATTTATGATTCCCCCAAAGCTGCTGTCTTTGTAAAGCATATACTTGATTTCTGGTCTCATACTCCCTACTCTAATCTCCTTGTCTGTCATCTCTCTAAAGAGACTCCTGTACTAGAAAGTATAGAAAAGGCAGCTAGGTGATGCGATAGTTAGAAGACTGAACCTATAGTCAAGCAGACCTGAGTTCAGATCTAGTCTTGGACACTTACACCTGTGTGAAACAAAGCAAGTCATTTAATCACTATCATCCTCAGTTTCTCCAAAGAAATAGAGTTAGAAATGGCACTCAGAAGGTTGTTGTGAGTTCCAATAGTTTAATATATGTAAAAAGCACTTAGTGCACTGCTACATAAATACTTATTTATGTTCTCCTTCCAGCTGTAGAGATTGATTGACTCAGTATAAAGATTTTTTTGTATCAAATGGCATTCAGATGGTTTCTACTCTATTGACTAAATATTTGGATTTGTACCGTGAGTTTTGACTTCTACTGATTCATTTCCTTGTCTCTGTCTAAAGAATCAGTATATTCCCTGTCTTTTTACCATATGCCTCATTTGTCATTGATTATTTTGCCTTGGTCTTTAGCTTCTGCTGAGCTCCTTGTTGTTTTTAGATGGATTAATTCATCTTTATCTCTAGCTGCTATTTACCTGTTGGGTCAATATAATTTTTTTGACTGCTGCTTACTGTCAAGGTAAAGTAGGCAACCTAGCCAAGTAATTTAGGGCTAACCTCTCAGAAACTTTATTCAGAAATATATAAAAGTGGTTTTGGGAAGAATATTAAAGAAAAGTCCTATAGACTATTTTATCTACTCTAAGAAAAACACCTTGTAGCTGTCTGTTGCTGTCTTTGTAAGCAAAAAAGGACAGTTGATTGTATTATAGGAGAGAAAATGTAGTCTTCTTGATTTGTTAATCTGTTGTTGGCTTCAGGGAACTCTGTGTGTGTGTGTGTGTGTGTGTGTGTGTGTATGCTCACGTGTGCACATGTGTGTACTTGTAGTTGATTTTGGAGGCAAACTAAGGTAGGAGAATCTAAACACAGGGAATGAATGTCATTGACTGTCAAATACTTATAGCTTACCCTTCCCTGTTTTTGAAACTACCAAGTTCAAAAACTCTCTTCTCTGCATCTTGATTTAAAAACAAAACAAAATAAAAAGCCAAAGACTCAGGCCTGTTTCTTGGGGACCATATAGTTTCAGTAGAAGAAGGCCCCATATCTTTTTCTCTTATATCACGTCTCTTTCACTGGAAGCTGTGAAAAAAATAATTCACCTCAACTTGCTTCCTCAGATACAACAGAAAAATGATTATCAAGAGCTGACTCAAATGCTTTCAAAGATATTCTGGATCTGTAGGAAAATGGAAAAAAATTGAGTCACATATGTGGTAGGCCCGTTGGAACTAATTATAAAATCACACCCATATATTTCTCTCACAAATTATCATTTTTCTCCCCAAATCAGCTCCCTAGTGTTTTCCATGTCTTCCATGTGGAGATGCCATCTTAGTGAGCTGCACAACAACCAGACACTTCCTTCCCCTACCCATTACTTTAGAAATGCTTATTTTGCCTACAGGTATTTGCTGTGATGTCAAACTCTGAAGAAACAGCATATGAAATGGACATAAGGTTTTTATTTTCTTCTGTGCAAGAGATAAGGATTCCAAGTTTATCCTGGAAAATAGAAAGGATGCTACGTACTGATATCTCAAATCAAGTATAAAACCTTATTCTTGCTCACCAAGTTCTCTTAACATCATTTCTGAATCATGTTCTCTTTACTAGTTTAGGATTATTAGTTTCTTAGTCTTTGATTCTGAATTCAAATTGTTTTCAATATTGCACAAGTGTAGTTTTCTGTAGTTTTAAAAACATTGCATAGAAAGTATGATGAATCCAAAATGATAAAATCTGCATAGTTCAGTTTTGTCTATTGAGGCTAAATTATATTATATTATTAGAAAAGGACTCAGCTATATTCTTGACACTTTCATGAGTGTTACACTTTGTTTTTGTTTGTTTTTGATGAGATAAAAGAAAAGACTGACATTTTGAAGTTGAAAAAAAACAAACTTTTTTTGTTACATTCTTTATTTATTTTTTTAAAAGTGTTACATTCTTTTATTATTGAGGAGAGAAGAGATATACCATATGAACATAGACTATAAAACTATATTCTTTAATTCATTGTTTTCATTGAGAGGAAAAAAAAGATTATAGTGTCTTCTTTTAATTTACATGGCATGGTCAAATCATTCAGATTCAAAGGACTCAAATCTGATTTTTATTCTTTTTTCCTCTCTATTTCCATTTTGCAATCACACATTAAACTTCAAAGAGGTAATCTTCATTTCAGTGTTATAAAGAGGCTACAGAACAGTTCATCATATAATGAAAAGGTTATAATGGTAGGATAAATTATAGTTATTATCAGTAATGAAAAAAATAGAAGTAGATACATCAGGAATCTTATCATACTACTTGTTTGGTGAATGACCTATTATCTAGAAAAAAATTATTTCCTTGTTTTTGTTGCTTTTGTTCAGTTTCAGTCATATTCCACTCTTTTGTGACCCCATTTGGAGTTTTCTTAGCAAGCATACTGGAGTAGTTTATCATTTCCTTTCTAGTTTCTTTAATTGCAGATATAATTTTCTAGATATGTGGATAGAAGCCAAAACATTGCTCTTATAGGAAAATATGAAATATATATGAAACACTTATAATGAATTAATGAATAGAAAATATTGTCTATAAAAGAAACAAAATTTATTTTTTTGAGAATAATATATATGGCACTAATTAATTAATTAATTAATTAATTTCTGTTTACTTCCCCTCCCCCCCGCTAAACACATTCATAACTGTCAATAAGTCTTTTGCAAATATATTAATGTTTTGTACATTCTAAAATTAGGTTCAGGAGAAATACAATTATACACTCATTGGAATCTTGAGAGCAGGCACTCACTAAATTTTCAAAAGACTGATTTCAAACTTTGGTCCCATTACTATTTCTATTAGAAATATTTGAGCATTTTCAGAAGATGGAGGAGGATATGATTATCTCTGAATTTAATACTATGTAAAGATAAGATCTCTCAGTTTTCAATTCTTATTCTTCTACTATTGACATACTTGTCTTCTAAATTTTGAATCTTATTGTAGAAGATAAAATTCAAAAAAAATCTGAGAAGCATATTTTTATACCTGGAAAATGGTGGGCTCAATATATTATTTTAGACAGCATAATAAATCTAAGTAAAGAAAATACTAGTCTTAAGGGATTTATAACAACGTTTCTAAGACTAGCTTCATTTCATCACTTCAGAATAGTAAAAAATATTTCAGATAATGCAAAACAACAACAACAACAAAGTTTTTTTTCTTTTTCAAAATGCATGTAAAGATAGTTTTCGACATTCACCCTTGCAAAATCTTGCGTTTCAAATTTTTCTCCCTTCCTTCCTCCTTCTGCCTCCATTTTACAGCAAGTAATCCAATATAGGCTAAACATGTGCAATCCTTCTAAACATATTTACACATTTGTCATGCTGCACAAGAAAAATTAAATCAAAAGAAAAAAAGAGAAATAAAAAACGGGTAAGCAAACAACAACAAATGTGACATACTATATTGTGATCCACATTCAGTCCCTATAGTCCTCTTGATGTAGATGGCTCCTCCATCATAAGTCTTTTGTAATTGGCCTGAGTCACCTCATTGAACAACAACAAAACATTAAAAGGAAATACAAGAAAAATGAAAAAAATGAAGAAAAATTGTGAGATTGAAGAAATGAGTAAACAGTATAATAACCATAAAAACAAAGAGGAAACAAATATAATTAATAAATGTCCTGAGAAAAAGGATTGATTTCTAAAAATAGTTTTATATTTTTAATCTCTCAAAATGATCATAAACAATTTCATAGTAATAGTTAATAATATCTAACATTCACATACTCCTTGCAAAAAATTATGCTAAGTTCTTTACAATTACTATCTCATTTGATCATTACAATATCTCTGAGAAGTAATTACGTTTATTATCTCCATTTTAAAGATAAGGAAAGTGAGGTGAACATAGTTTAAGAATTTGTCCAAGATCACATAAGTATATGAGAATGGATTTGAAGTCAAATGTTCTTTAATTGAGGCCCAGCTCTCTAATGCTGTGTTACCTAATACTACACACACACACACACACACACACACACAGGCATATGAATGATGGAAAAAATAACATTTTCCCAAAATTCTCTAAAATCCAAATTTCTATCTTTTGCAAATAGTAGTAATGTCATATTAAACTCAGGAGCATAGCAAAATGTTACTTTCAACTTCTAACCTACTACAAAACCTGTAGTGGAATATGCAGGGCAGAAATCATAAGTCAAAGGTGTCCCTGTAGTTCTATACTTTAGAACTAGCCTTTTAGGTGGCTGATATTAATGGTTGATAGAGTCAAGCAGTAGTCAGTTGTTGCTCAGATCCAAACAGAGATCAGAAGAAACTTGTAGAGCTCAGACTAGGGGATTAGCAAGTAAATGATCAATGTATCAGAACACTTTTGAGAGCATGGAAAGTTTGAGGATCATTAAGCCTAAACTATTTCTGAGAGCCTAAAATAATATTACATAATATCCCTGAGAAAGCAGCAAGCAACAGTTACATCTCTCTATAAATTCAGAAACCTGAATCTGCCATGAGGTTTGAAGTCAGAGAAGATGGGAAGAATGAACAAACACAAAAAGAATCCTAACATAAAAAAAAAAAAAAATTACATTGATTGGAATGCTAAAGAAAGAAACCCATAAAGACTCCAAAACTTCTACAAGCGAAGTTGTAAATAAAAACACAGTTTATACACAATTACAATTAGAATTCATATGAGACTTTTTAAAAAGAGGCAAAAGAGTTGTTTTGTTTTTTGGTTGTTTTAAATGAAACAAGAGATTTTTATTAAGGGGAAGACAAAATGGTGGAGTAGAAAAAAACACTCATCTGAGCTCCAGCAACATTATCCTGGAAACTTAAAACTTGAAAATACTACCTCAGATAGAATTCTGAAATGGAAGAAGCAACAAAAGATCAGGATGAGATATTTCTCCAGCCTAAGAAAATTTATGAGATCTGAAGAAATCTCTGGGAAGTGACCTAGAATCCACATGGATATAAATTCAGTGGTGAGACTTGAAGTCGAAGACTGAAGCAAAAACAGCTTCAGGAATTCTCAAGTAAGAGATAGTAAAAGTATTTGGCAACTAGTCAGAAAGATATTACAGGGAACCCTTTGAAACTATTGGACACAAGATTCAATGATGTTTGGCAATTTCATTACCTGGACTTACAGAAGTATACGAACAGAAAGGAACACTTTCAGTCAGAAGCAATTGTTTATTGAACACTTTATTTTTTTTTAACATTTTAATTTATTATTAATTTATTTTTAACATTTTTTTTCTTTTTAAATTTGAATTCCAATTTTTTTCCTTTTCTTTGAGGCTCTCCTTCACCCACTAAGAAGACAACCAATATAATACTAATTATATGTGGGAAATCATGCACAACATATTTCCATATTAGCTTTGTTTTTTCAAAAATGAAGCAGTAAAAATAAAGTGAGAAAATTGTATATCAATTTCACTTAAAATCCATCAGTTTTGACTCTAAAGATGTATAACTATCTTAATTACGAGTCCTTCGGATCAATGTTTTGAATCATTGTATTGATTAGATTAAGTCCTGCACAGTTAATCATCATTTGAACATTGATATTATTGTGTCCATGATTTCCTACTGCTTCTCATTTCAGTTTGCATTAGTTCATACTGTTTTCCAGGACTTCTATTCCCTTGGCCACCAGCACTCCTCTCTGGTCTTGGAACTCTATATCACCAATAGAATTATCAGCAGGACTAGAAGTACCTAGTGCTAGCAAATGGTCTTCTGTAAACTCTTGCTTACTAGTTGTCTGACCCACTCTTTATCTCTTAAATCAAATCTCCCAAAGCTGCTATTGCCTCTGTGCCCCCATTACAGCTGCTTAGTTGATTGTTGTCCTTCATTCTCAAAGAGGACTAACATCACATCACTATATTGCAGTCAAGTTACAGTGTCTACAACAGTGGCTCATCTGACCAATATGAGTTTGGAATATTCTGCCATATGTATTCACACTATGCAAATATGGGTGGCTTCTTTAACTTTGTGCATCTTGTGTTTCTTCTGAACTAATTCAATTCTGCTTTGCTTATAGAGCACAACACTTTCTCTGATGAGAGCATGCCAGGATGGGCAGTTTTGTGCCAGTGTCTCCCATGTTATATAATCAAGTCTAAAGTTCTTGGGAGAGACCTTGAGAGTATCCTTGTATTGCTTTTTATGCCCACTTTGTATGTGTGTGGGCTTTGGACAGTCTTAAACTCTGATGCCTCAGGCTATTTCTGTTTAGCTATAAAGTTTTCTTAGTCAAGAAAAAAAATCTCATTCTGACTTTTTCTTGGTTTTGCTGTTCCAAAATTTAACTTGAGACATTATTTTAAAGTTGTTTGTAGAAGAAAGTTGGAAGAGTTCAGCTGGGTGACTACCCTTAATATTGCCTAGAGGATTTTTGTTTTTTGAATTTTTTTTTGCTTATTTTTTTTTATGTTTTTGTTTGTGTACTTTTTTGCCCAAGATCATAAATTGAGCCCATAATTTTCCTCTCATATCTGTGGAGAAAGAAGGAATTTGTGGCCAAAGAAGAACCAGAGAACATTATGAAATGCAAAATTAATAATTTTGATTACATTATTTTTTTTAATTGCACAGACAAGACCAATGCAGCCAAGATTAAAGGGGAAGCAAAAAGCTGGGGGCAGGGGGAAATTATAGTCAGTGTTTCTGATAAAGGTTTTATTTCTAATATATAGAGAGAACTGAGTCAGATTTATAAGAATATAAGTTATTCTTAGTTGATAAATGAACAATTTTCAAATGAAGAAATTAAAGCCATTTCTAATAATATAAAAAAGCTTTAATCCACTATTGATTAGAGAAATGCAAATTAAGACAACTTTGAGGTACCACTACACATCTTTCAGATCAGCTAAGATGATAAAAAAAGACAATGATAAATGTTGGATGGGATGTGGGAAAACTGGGACAGTAAAACATTGATTATAGAGTTATGAAATGATTCAACCATTTTTAAGAGCGATTTGAAACTATACCCATAGGCTTATAAAATTCTGCCTACCCTTTGATCCAGCAGTGTAGCTGCTGGGCCTATACCCCAAAAAGATCATAAAAGAGAGAAAAAGACCACATATGCAAAGATGTTTATACCAATCCTTTTTGTAGTGACAAGGAACTGGAAAGTGAATAGATGCTAATCAGTAGGGGAATGGCTAAATAAGTTATGATGTATGAATGTAATATAATATTATTGTTCTATAATAATGATGAACAGATTGATTTTGTAAAAGCCTAGAAAGACAAACAACTGATGCTGGGTGAAGTGAGCAGAACCAAGACAACATAGTACAAAGTAACAAGATTATGTGATAATAAATTGTGATGGATTTGGCTCTTTTCAACAATGAGATAATTCAAGACAATTCCCATAGACTTGGGATGGAAAGTGCCATTCACATTCAGAGAGAAAACTAGGGAGACTGAATGTGGATCAAAGCACAATATCTTCACCTCTTTGTTGTTGCTATTTGTCTTTTTTTTTCTTTCTCATGTTTTTTCCCCTTTTGATTTGATTCCCTTCTTCAGTGTGATCAATATGGAAATATGTTTAAAAAACTGTACATGTTTAACATATATCAGATTACTTGCTATCTTGGGAAGGGAGGAGAAAGGAGGAAAGGAGAAAAATTTGGAACACAAGGTAAATGTAGAAAACTCTTTGCATATATTTGGAAAAATAAGATGCAATATAAAAGGGTGGGGGAAAGAATGAGCCCACATCTCATTATAATATTCATTTTCACATTAATTGTGAACCAGTTAGAGCTTTTTGACATCCTCAGAAATACCGGTTCTTTCAAGTTCTTTTGCATTCAAGAGTGCCACTGATCTCTTTAATTAATCATGTGATAGCATTATTAATAAAATTATGATTACCCAGAAAAAATAAATTTATCACAATGTTAAGTGACTAGGACAGTAATCCTGAAACACAGGGATGTTAAAATTTCTGTTTACTCTGTTCTCTTCTCTCCTCATCCCTACTCTCAGTCTCAACAGGAAGAATCATAAGATTCAGCAGCAGGATCAGATTCAGATTGATAGAGCTCTCAGAGTAGCCTTGCTCTCTCTTTGAATGTATCTTTAACTGAACTGTTGGTGACTATTGACATTGAGGATAAATCTTTACCCTTCTATAGATATGGGAACTGTTTACTCTGTTCTCACTTCCTTTTCTGGTAAGACCTATACCTTCCCACCACTCTTTTTAGGCTTAGATGGCAAAACCTGAACTAGAAAATATATATCACTTTTGGCCTGTGCTTACAAGTAGCTTCTCTTTGTCTACCAGTTGTTGGTCTTCCCTGAATGTCCATGTCCCCTGTTTGGCCAAGGACTTATGTCTAAACTTGGTTCTTTTTAAAAATATTATGCCCCAGTTAGCACTCTTTGCCATCACTCAATCCCTACCTTCCATGGCCAAGATCTTGCAAGCCTAGAAATTTGGAAAGATAATATAATGAAAAGGGGCCTCAATGAAACCTTTATCCTTGGATTTTTTTTTAATTTTAGTAAGTTTATTTATTTTAATACACATTGATTTATGAATCATGTTGCAAGAAAACATCAGAGCAAAAGGGAAAAACTATGGGAGAGATAAAAAAAATAGAAAAAAAGAAGTGAACATAGCATGTGTTGATTTACATTCAGTCTCCTTAGATCTTTTTCTGGATGCAGATGGCATTTTCTGTCCAAAGTATATTGGGATTGCTTCGGATCACTGAGCCACTGAGAAGAACCAAGCCTTTCATAGTTGAAGATTCCACATTCTTGCTATTATTATGTACAGTGTACTTCTGGTTCTGCTTGTTTCGCTCAGCATCAATTCATGTAAAGCTTTCCAGACCTTTCTATAATAAGCTTTTTCATCATTTTTTATAGAACCAAAATATTCCATTGCCTTCATATACCACAACTTTTTTAGTCATTTCCCAATTAATGAGCATTCACTCCTTTTTTCTTTGCTACCATAAAATGAGCTGCTACAAATGTATTTGTATATATGGGTCTTTTTCCTTCCTTTATGATTTTTTGGGGATAATGACCCATTAAATGAAACTGCTGAGTCAAAGGTATGCACAATGTCATAGTCCTTTGAGCATAGTTCCAGATTGCTCTCTAGAATGGTTAGATCATTTCACAACTCCACTAAAAATGTAATTGTGTCCCAGTTTTCCCCCACATCCCCTCTAACATTTGTAATTATCTTTGCCTGTCATCTTAGACAATCTAAAACATATGAGGTGGTACTTTAGAGTTATTTTAATTTTCATGTTTGTTTTAATAATGAAATAATGGCAAAATATTTTTTCATACAAACTATAGATGGCCTTAATTTCATCATCTGAAAATTGTCTGTTCATATCCCTTGACAATTTATCAATTAGATAATAATTTGTATTCTTAAATTTGAAACAATTCTTTAGATATTTTTGAAATGAAACATTTATCAGAAATACTTGTTGTAAAGATTTTCACCATCTTTGTACTTTCCTTTTAATCTTGTTTCTGCTGATTTTTTTTCTGCAAATTTTTTTTAATTTAATATAATAAAAGTTGTCCATTTTGCCTTTCATAATGTTTTCTAGTTCTTATTTAGTACTAAATTCCTCCCTTCTCCAAAGATCTGATAGGTAAATTGTCCCTTGTTCTCCTAATGTGTTTATGGTATCATTCTTTAAGTCCGAGCCATGTATCCATTTTGACCTTATTTTGGTATGGCATGGGAGATGTAAATCTATGCCAAGTTTCTGATATATTATTTTCCAATTTTTCCAGCAATTTTTGTCAAATAGTGAGTTTTTATTCCAGAAGTTGGAGTTTAAGGGTTTATCAAATATTAAATTTCTACAAGGCTTAATTATTGTGCCATGTGTATCTAATTTATTCAACTGATCTACCACTCTATTTCTTAGCCAGTACCAAATGGTTTTGCTTTTTGCTGCTTTATAATACAGTTTTAGATTTAATACTGCTAAGCTACCATCTTTTGCATTTTTTCCATTAATTCCTTAATATTCTTGACCTTTTTGTTCTTCCAGATAAATTTTGTTATTGTTTTTTCTAGTCTATAAAATAATATTTTGGAAGTTTGATTGTTATGGCACTGAATAAGTAGATAAATTTAGGCAGAAGTGCCATTTTTTTATATATTAGCTCAGTCTAGCTTTAAACATTTGATATTTTTCCAATTGTTTAGATCTGAATTTATTTGTGTGATAAGTGTTTTGTAATTGTGTTCATATAGTTCTTGGGTTTGTATTGGCAGGTAGACTCCCAACATCCTTGCATTTCTTAAAAATCTTGGAAGATACCCCCATCATAAACAATATCTTCTCAAACCCTGTAACAATGATTCCTTCAAAATGGCCTTTTTGTTCCCCAATTCCCTTGCAATATGTCTGTCTTCACAGTCCATACATTTAATAACTCTTGGGAAATGGTCCTGGACCTTCATGAAATGAATAAAGCTGCAGTGTCATCCATCCTGTGGTTCCCAGTTTTGAGGGTCTCAAGTACAGGAACCTGAGTAGCCAACTTCATATCTCCCACATTCCACTCTGGTAGCAATAATATTTCCAGTGTCCCTCACAGTTCCAGAGAGGTCAAGGTCCAGGAAACTGCTGTGGATGCAAGGAATTGAGAGGGAAGTCTCAGGACCAATATACAATTTTCTGGCATTTAAAACAAAAATTAGTGAGATGGGAGCCATGATTCTGGTCATTTGCCACCACCAAAGTGATAGACCTTAAAGAACACATCGAGCAATTCCTGAAGGAGAATTTGCAGTATGTTTTCAAGTTTTTGGAGCTCCTGGCAAATGTTTGGAGCTGAATTTGAAATGAATGCATGGCTAATAATGTGACCCTCATCCCTAAAAAGTCAGGATTTCCCTCTGAGCTTTCCAAGATGTTAGTTAGTTTGTCATAGCTAACCTGCTTGTAACCATTTTCTTAGGATTTCTTTGGCTAAGCAAGTGAGCATTTGATCTCTAAAGAACTTGACCCAGTGGGAGCAGGCCTGCACAAGTAGGGAGATAGGAGAGGTATGGAGCAGACTAGGGCAGGAACAGTCTTTGTGGCTGGAAAACTTACAGGAAGTACTCTACCACAGGTTAGCCATTACCCATTCTGCTTTGGTTGCAGAGCAGTAGACCAGTAGAGAAATTAAAGCTAAAGTTATAGGGTACTCTAAAAAATGCCAGAACCTAACAAGATCTGGCCATAACACTGAGTGAGTGACTCAGCACAGAACACAGCACAGCTGTGTACCCACATACTGCAGCACAGGACAGTCACAAATCTGCACATCAGAGGGTAACAGCTTGGGGCAGCCTCTAATCTGCACAGTGGGGGGGGGGGGGGAAGAGGGGGTGGGACTCAGCCTGGGGCAATAGAACTTCCACAGTGCGACTGTGCTCCCCAGGGCAAAGACACTTCTGGTGCCATATGGGGATATTGACTGGGCAACTGCTAATAACCATAGTGGACTTTTGCCTGGGATAGTGCCACTTTCACTGCTCAAACTCTAGTCCCAGGGTGGTCACTAATACCCACAGCAGGGTTCTTTGCAGGGCACTTCTGCAACTTGCCTGTGCTACCCAGGCCTGAGTAACTTCCGGTGTGGAGCTTTTCCCAGAGCACTTCCAAAGCTCAGCAAATCTTTGCAGTCTGTTAGCAGGACAGCTACTGTCCATATACCTACCCCCGCTCTGCAAAGGTAGATGGTAACCCCCTTTCCCTGAAGGTAGATCGTAAAGGCTTTTTTAAAAAATGAGTAAAAAAGCCAAAAGGATTATTGATATCTTCTATACAGAAAGAGAGCATGTTTTTAACCCTGAGGAGACTAATAGCAGACAGTCTCCAGACAATACCCCAAAGGGGGATGCAACCTGATCCCCATGAAACAAGGCTCTCCTAGAAGAAACTATAAAAATCTGAAAAGAGAGCTAGAAGAAAAAAATGGGGAAAGGAAAGAGAAACTATGCAAGAGAGTAACAACTTCCCAAAATGTGAATTGGAAAAGGTAAAGAACTCAAAGGAAAGTAGTATTTGTGAACTGGAAAAGATAAAGAACTCCCAAGAAAGTAGGATTTGTGAACTGAAAAAGATAAAGAACTCCCAAGAAAGTAGAATTTGTGAATTGGAAAAAGAAAATAACTCAGTAAAAAAAAAAAAAAAAAAATTACTGAAATGGAAAAAAATTCCATAGAGCAAAACAACTCATTTAAAGACTCAATTGGACATATAAAAAGAGAAGTAAAAAAAGCTAATGAAGGAAATAGGTCATTAAAAATCAGAACTGAACAAACAGAAATGAATGATTCATTGAAACATCAAGAATCAGTCAAGCAAAACCAAAAAAAAAAAAAAAAAAAACCTGGAAAATTAAAAAAAAATGTTAAACATCTAGTTGGAAAAACAACAGACCTGAAAAATCGATCTAGAAGGGATAATCTGAGGATTATTGGACTTCCTGAAAATTATGATGAAAAAAAAAGAACCTAGATACTATTTTACAGGAAATCTTCAGAGAACTGCTCAGAAGTAATAGAAGCAGAAGATAAAATAGGCATTGAAAGAATTCATTGAACACCTTCTGAAAAAGATCTTAAAATAAAAATTCCAAGGAATATTGTGGTAAATTTCAGAACAATTAGACTAAGGAAAAAAAATATTACAAGCAGCCAGGAACAAAAAAAACAATTAAAATACCAAAGAGCCACAAGGGTCACTCAAGACCTAACTGCTTCCACATTAAAAGATCAAAGGCCTGGAATCTGATATTCCGAAAGGCAATAGAACTTGGAATGTAGCCAAGAATAAACTACCCCGCTAATCTGAGCATTTTCTTCCATGAAAGAAGATGGACATTTAATGAAACAGATGAATTCCATTTGTTTCTAAGAAAAAAAACCAGAACTAAACAAAAAATTTGATCTCCTAACCATAGGACTCAAAAGAAGCAGAAAAAGGTAAAAAAACAAAACAAAACAAACAAACAAACAAAAAAAAAAAAGAACAAACTCTTGAGAACGGTATTTCTGTTATGGATATACATAAGGAGTACATGTCTAATTTGATTTTACTGATATAACATAAAAAAGGGAAGTAGAAATGGAAAGGGGATAGTATCAGAAAAAGGGAAAAGGGGAGATAAAAAGAGGAAAAATACATCTCACAATGAGCCAAAAGAAACCTATCATATATGAAGGAATTTAGGGAGGGAGAGGAACATTGTGTGAACCTTACTCTCATCATAGTTAGCTCAAAGAGAAAATAATTGACATATTTGGTTTACAGAGAAACTTCTTTCATCTCATTAAAAAGTGAGAGAGGAAAATGAAAAAGGCAAAGAGTGATAATGGAAAGGTACAAGAAAGGTGAAGGAATTCAAAGGGGGTAGGAAGGATTCTGAAGAGGGAGAGCTGCATGAGGCAAGTGGTGCCCATAAATTTAAAATTGGGAAAGGTGGGAAAGGGGAGAAAGAAAAAAAAAGCATAATCTGGGGATAATAAGATGTCAGGAAATACAGAATTAGTAATTGTAACCATAAATGTGAATGGGATGAACTCTCCCATAAAGCAGAGGCAGATAGCAGACTGGATCAAAAGCCAGAACCCTACAATATGTTGTTTACAGGAAATACATTTAAACCAGGGAGATACATACAGAGTAAAGGTAAAAGGCTGGAGCAGAATCTATTATGCTTCAGGTGAAGTAAAAAAAGAAGGGGTAGCCATCCTTATCTCAGATCAAGCAAAAGCAAAAATTGATCTAATTAAAAGATATAAGGAAGGAAACTATATCTTGCTAAAGGGTAGCAAAGACAATGAAGCAATATCAATTCTAAACATATATGCACCAAATGGTATAGCATTTAACTTCCTAAAGGAGAAGTTAAGAGAGTTGCAAGAACAAATAGACAGCAAAACTATAATAGTGGAAGATCTCAACCTTGAACTCTCAGAATTAGATAAATCAAACCACAAATCAAATAAGAAAGAAATTAAAGATGTAAATAGAATATTAAAAAATTTAGATATGACAGATCTTTGGAGAAAACTGAATGGTGACAGAAAGGAGTATACTTTCTTCTCAGCAGTTCATGGAATCTATGCAAAGATTGATGATGTATTAGGACATAAAGACCTCAAAAGTAAATGCAGGAAAGCAGAAATAGTAAATGCTTTCCTTTCAGATCAAAATGCAATAAAAACTACATTCAACAAAAAGTTAGGGTTAAATAAACCAAAAACTAATTGGAAACTAAATAATCTCATTTTAAAAAATGATTGGGTGAAACAGCAAATTATAGACATGATTAATAATTTCACCCAAGATAATGACAACTATGAGATGTCATACCAAAATTTGTGGGATGCCGCCAAAGCAGTAATAAGGGGAAATTTTATATCTTTAGATGCTTACTTGAATGAAATAGAGAAAGAAACGGTCAATGAATTGGGTTTGCAATTTAAAAAGCTAGAAAAAAGACCAAATTAAAACCCCCCAATTAAATACTAAACTTGAAATTCGAAAATTAAAAGGAGAAATTAATAATATTGAAAGTAAAAAAAAAACTATTGAATTAATGAATCAAACTAAGAGTTAGTTTTATGAAAAAGCCAATAAAATAGATAAACCTTTGGCAAATCTGATTAGAAAAAAGAAAGAAGAAAATCAAATTGTTAGTCTTAAAAATAAAAAGGGAGAACTTTCCACTAATGAAAAGGAAATTATTGTAATAATAAAGAGTTACTTTGCCCAACTTTATGCCAATAAATTTGATAACCTAAGTGAAATGGATGACTGACCTCCAAAAATATAGGCTTCCCAGATTAACAGAGGAGGAAGTAAATTGCTTAAATAGTCCCACTTTGGAAAAAAATAAATAGAATAAACTATTAATGCCCTAAGAAAAAAATCCCCAGGACCAGATGGATTTACATATGAATTCTACCAAGCTTTTAAAGAACAATTAATCCCAATGATATATAAACTATTTGAAAAAAATAGGGAATGAAGAAGTCCTACCAAATTCCTTTTATGACACAGACAGGGTACTGATACCTAAACCAGGTAGGTTGAAAACATTGAAGGAAAATTACAGACCAATCTCTCTGATGAATATTGATGCTAAAATCCTAAATAAAATATTAGCAAAGGACAACAGAAAATCATCCCAAAGATAATACACTGTGATGACTGCGCTAGCACCCAGGATACCTTAGAATCAGCCAGAGTCAGGATAAGCAAAAGTCCTTAGTCTTTATTCTTGGTCTTTAGAGTTAGAAGTGAAGAGGATGGAAGTAGGATCTCTGCAATCTCCTTCTTCTTCATCTACTGCCAAAGTGAGTCTGGCTAGTCTTACTCCACCCCCTAGTCCCTCCTACAATCCTCTGTATACACCAATAATTGAGCCAGCACAGGATAGTGGGAAGGGCCATTTTCCAAGCATATGCCCATAGAGTATTGTCCAATCAGTAGTTAGCTTCAAGTACTTGGCTGTCCTGACCTCAATGCATCTACTCAAGCATTTCAGCCTTTTACAATACACCATGACCACACAGGATTTATACCAGGAATGCAGGGCTGGTTCAATGTTAGGAAAACTATTAGTATAATTGACCATATCAATAACCAAATTAACAAAAAGCATATGATCATCTCAATAAATGCAGAAAAACCATTTGATAAAATCCAGCATCCATTCCTATTACAAACAATTGAGAGTATAGGAATAAATGGACTTACTTTCGAAATAATCAATAGCGTCTATTTAAAACCATCTGTAAGCATCATATGTAATGGGGATACTGGAACCATTTCCAGTTAGATCAGGAGTGAAACAAGGTTACTCACTATCACAATTACTATTCAATATTGTATTAGAAATGCTAGCTTTGGCAATAGGAATTGAGAAAGAGGTTAAAGGAATTAGAGTAGGTAATGAGGAAACCAAATTATCACTCTTTGCTGATGAGATGATGGTATACTTAGAGAACCCCAGAGATTCTACTAAAAAGCTATTAAAAATAATCCACACCTTTAGAAAAGTTGCAGGATACAAAATAAACCCACATAAGTCATCAGCATTCTTGTATATCACTAACAAAATCCAACAATTAGAAATACAAAGAGAAATTGCATTTAAAATAACTACTGATAGTATAAAATATTTAGGAATCTATCCACCAAGGGAGAATCAGGAACTACATTAGCAAAATTACAAAACACTTTCCACACAAATAAAGCCAGATCTAACCAACTGGAAAAATAGGAAATGCTCTTGGATAGGGCAAGTAAATATAATAAAGATGACGATAGTACTTAAACTAATCTATTTATTTAGCACTATACTAATCAGACTCTCAAAAAATTATTTTAATAACCTAGAAAAAAATAACCACAAAGTTCATATAAAAAAACAAAAGGTCAAGAATTTCAAGGGAATTATTGGGAAAAAAAAATCAAATGAAGGTGGCCTAGCTGTACCAGATAAAAACTTATAAAGCAAAGGTTACCAAAACCTTTGGGTATTGGCTAAGAAATAGACTACTTGATCAGTGGAATAGGTTAGGTTCACAAGACAAAATTGTCTATAACTTTAATAATCTAGTGTTTGACAAACCCAAACACCCCAGCTTTTGGGATAAGAATTCACTGTTTGACAAAAACTGCTGGGAAAATTGGAAATTAGTATGGCAGAAACTAGGCATTGACCCACACTTAACACCATGCACCAAGATAAGGTCAAAATGGGTTTATGACCTAGGCATAAAGAATGAGATTATAAATAAATTAGAAGAACATAGGATAGTTTACCTCTCAGACCTGTGGAAGAAGAAGGAATTTATGACCAAAGAAGAACTAGAGATCATTATTGACCACATAATAGAAAATTTTGATTATATCAAATTGAAAAGTTTTTTATACAAACAAAACTAATGCAGACGAGATTAGAAGGGATGCAATGAACTGGGAAAACAGTTTTACAGTCAAAGGCTCTGATAAAGGCCTCATTTCCAAAATATATAGAGAATTGACTTTAATTTATAAGAAATCAAGCCATTCTCCAATTGATAAATGGTCAAAGGAAATAAACAGGCAATTCTCAGATGAAGAAATTGAAACTATTTCTAGTCATATGAAAAGATGTTCCAAGTCATTATGAATCAGAGAAATGCAAATTAAGATAACTCTGAGATACCACTACACTCCTGCCAGATTGGCTAAAATGACAGGAAAAAAATGCAGAATGTTGGAGGGATGTGGGAAAACTGGGACACTGATACATTGTTAGTGGAATTGTGAATTCATCCAGCCATTCTGGAGAGAAGTTTGGAACTATGCCCAAAAAGTTATCACACTGTGATACCCTTTGATCCAGCAGTGTTACTACTGGGCTTATATCCCAAAGACATCTTAAAGAAAGGAAAGGGACCTGTATGTGCAAGAATGTTTGTGGCAGTCCTCTTTTTAGTGGTCAAAAATTGGAAACTGAGTGGATATCCATCAATTGGACAATGGCTGAATAAATTGTGGTATATGAATATTATTGAATATTATTGTTCTGTAAGAAATGACCAACAGGATGATTTCAGAAATGCCTGGAGAGACTTACATGAACTGATTCTGAGTGAAATGAACAGGGCCAGGAGATCATTACATACTTCAAGAACAATACTGTATAATGATCAATTCTTATGGATATGGCCCTCTTCAACAATGAGATGAATCAAATCAGTTCCAATTGAGCAGTAATGAATTGAACCAGCTACACCCAGTGAAAGAACTCTGGGAAATGAGTATGAACCACTACATAAAATTACCAATTCCTTGATATTTGTCTGCCTTAATTGTTAATGTTGTAAAGTTACCCATACATATAACCTGTAAATAAAAGGCTATTAAATAAAATAAAAGAAAAAAAAACAAAAAAAAGAAAAAGAAAAACAAGAAAAAAAAAGATATTTGTCTGCCTTTAGTTTTGATTTCTTTCACAGGCTAATTGTCCACTATTTCAAAGTCTGATTCTTTTTTTTACAGCAAAATAATTGTATGGACATGTATACATATATTATATTTAACATATACTTTAACATAGTTAACATGTATTGGTCAACCTGGCATCTGGGGGAGGGAGTGGGAGGAAGGAGGGGAAAAATTGGAACAAAAGATTTTGCAATTGTCAGTGCTGAAAAATTACCCATGCATATATATTGTAAATAAAAGGCTATAATAATAATAAAAAAGATCTTGGCCCAAGATTGTTTCACACCCATTTAGGTTCCATCCTTGGGCACCTTATTGGTCCCTAGAAGTGTCTCTGAAATCAAATGCCCCTAAAGTTGGGATGATGCAACCTCCATTCTGGAAGAGAGCTGTATTTTAATAAAGAGGTAAGAATTAAGTGATAGGGAAATTGAGCAGACAACAAAAGAAATTTCTCATCATAAAAAGCCACTATGGGACAAGGAAAATAAAATACACTCAGAAGATGACAAAGTCAAAACTCCTATATCCAAAACTTTCAAGTAAAAGATGAATTCATCTCAGGCCATGGAAGAATTCAAAAAGGATTTTGAAAATTAAATGAAACAAGTAAAGGAAAAAATGGGAAGAGAGAGAAGAATGATTCAGGAAAATAATGAAAACAAATCAACATCTCAGTAAAGGAGACACACACACACACACACACACACACACACACACACAAATACTGAAGAAAATAACACTTAAATAAACTAAACCAAATGCTAAAGGAAATACAAAAATCTAATGAGGTGAGTATTGCCTTAAAAAGCAAACAGAAATGGTCAAATGGAAAAACACAAATTTACTGAAGAAAAAAATATTAAATAGTAAATTTTGCTTAGTTGAGGGGGGGGGGAAATTCCCCTGTACAAACATTATTTTTTAAATTACAATTGGAGAAATAGAAAAATAAATTTACAAAAAGTTTACTGAGGAAAATAATTTCTTAAAAATTAGATTTGAGCAAGTGGAAACAAATGACTTTGTGAGAAGTCAAGTAATAAAACAAAAATCAAAGGGATTAAAAAGTTGAAGAAATGTGAAATATCTCATTAGAAAAGCAACTGACCTGGAAAATTGATCCAAGATCGGTAACTCAAAAAATAATGGAGTACTGAAAATCTTGAAAAACAATTTAAAAAGAACTTAGCCATCTTCTTTCAAGAAATTGTCAAGAAAACTGCCTTGAAATTCTAGAAGCAGAGGATAAAATAAAAATTGGACGAATCACCTTCTAAAAGAGATTGTAAAATAAAAACTCCCAGGGATATGACAGTCAAATTTCATTTTTCAAATCAAGTAATTGGACCTATCCACAGTTATATGAAAAAATGTTCTAAATAACTATTGATTGGAGAAATGCAAATCAAAACAATTCTTATGTATCCAGACACATCTATTACATTGGTTAATATAACATCAAAGGAAAATGAAAAATGGTAGAGAGAATGTGGGAAAAAATGAAGCTATAATTCATTGTTAGTGTACTTTTGAATTGATTCAGACATTCTGTAGAGTAATTTGTGACTATGTCCAAACAGCTATAAACCTATGTATGCCCTATGTCAAGGGTATCTTTAACCTAGCAAAAACACTACTAGATCTTTAACGCAAAAGAGATAAAAACAGAAAGGAAAAAGGATCTGTATAAACAAAAATATTTATTCTAGCAGCAATTTTTGGGTGGGAAAGAACTGAAAATTGAGTTGGAACCCATTGATTGGGAAGGACAAAAATTGTGGAAGGATTATGATGGAAATTTTTTGTATAAGAAATGATGAGGGCGAGCCAAGATGGAGAAAGCGCATTTCTAAGCCTTCTTTCCCTCTTTAATTTATTGAGCCCTCAAAAAATAGTCTTGACGCAAATTGAAAGAAAAAGGAAAAATCCCGGCCGAAAATCCAGTCTCGCCAAAAAGGTTTCCTGGGCCAGGGGGATCGGAAGAGGGGAGAGAAAAATTGGTTCCAGGAGAGCTAAACGGGGGGAAGGCCAAATCTCAGCACAAGTCACCCAAACCTCCCATAAAGGGGCTCTCCCGGGTTGTGATTCCCGCACAGGGAGGACGCAGAATGCCCCCAATTGGATGGGGAGCTCAGGGGCCATAGAGCTTTTTCCGGGCCGAGGACGGGCAGAGACACTGGGCAGATTTGGGGCGGGTCTGTGGTCTGGGTCTGTGGTCTGGGATGCACTGTGGTCTGCATTCGCTGCTAATACTCAGAGTCCCCAAGAGGGGCCGGCCTGAGGCATTTTCACCCTTTTTCCAGCCCAGGGATGAATCCCTAGCCCTACTAAGTTTGATAGCTTGACCAGTGCTGAATATTCCTGTTGGGGAAGGAAAACCCTTTAGGCCCCCATCCCCTGGCGGAAATGGTTTAAATCTTTCCCTGCTCGGAGGGTGGTCCCCTTGCCGGGAACCCCAAAGGCTTTAAAAATGAATAAAAAGTGAAAAGAACGACACTTTACAGAAAAAGAGGTCCAAACCTGAAAGGCCGAAAGACAAAATATTAGACTGTCCTCCCACATAATGCCTCAAGAAGAGACCATTAAAAGTCTCAAAAGAGTTGAAGATAAATGGGGAAAGGAAAAGAAAGCCTTACAAGAGGCAACAACCTCCTGAAATAGTTGGAAAAAATAAAGAATTCACTAGAAAGTAATTTGGAATGGGAAAAGACAAAGAACCTCAAAAAGTAGGATCCAAATTGGAAAAAGACAAAGAACACCAAGAAAGTAGGATCTGTGAATTGAAAAGAAAATAATTCACTAAAAAAAATATATTAGTGAAATGGAAAAAAATTCCCAACCAAAAACAAACATTCAAAAACCCAATTGACATAAAGAAAGAAGTAAAAAAAAGCAATGAAGAAAATAATTTTTAAAAAATTAGAACTGAAAAATTGAAACTAATGACATTGAGACAGCAAGAATCAGTAAAAACAAAAAATCAAAATGGAAAAACCTGAATTATCTACTTGAAAAACGAAGACTTGGAAAATGATCTGGAGGATAATCTGAGGATTATTGGACTTTCCCGAAAACTATGATGAAAAAAAAAAAAGAACCTGATACATTTTGAAGAAATCATTAAAAGAACTGCCCAGATGTAATAGAATCAGAAGGTAAAATAGGCATTGAAAGAATTCATCGAACCCTTGAAAGAAACCTAAAAAAAAACCCCAAGGAATAGGGCAAAATTTCAGAACTCAATTAAAAAAATTTTAAACAGCCAAAAAAAAATTTAAATACCGAGGTGCCAAATAAGGATCACCCAAGATCTGGGCTGCCCTCATTAAAGGAAAAGAAGGGCCTGGAAATGATATTCCGAAAGGCACAAGAACGGATGCAGCAAGAATAAACAATTAAGTGAGCATCTTCTTCCCAGGGGAAGATGAAATTTAATAAACAACGAATTTAGTTTCAAGAAAAAACCAGAATTAAACAAAAATTTGATCTCCAAAATAGAACCCAAGAAATGAAAAAAAAAAATAATTTTAGAAATTGTATTTTGTTTGGATATACAAAAAGAATAATTGAAAATTTGATTTAAATGATATAAAAAAAAAGGGAAGTTTATAAAAGGGATGATGGCAGAAAAGGGGGAAGGAGGGATAAAAGAGGGAAACCAATCCCACAAAGAGGAAGGAAACTTATTTAATCTAGGGAATTTAGAGAGGGGAGGAACATTTGTGAATCTTTTCCCCTCAGGTTTTGAAAAGAAAAAATAATTTGTTTTTTAAGAAAACCTCCGCCCATTAAAAAGGGGGAAGGAAAAGGGGAAAAAAAAAAGGGAAAAGGGGAAAGACCCCAAAGGGGTAGGGAGGGATATAAAGAGGAAAGATTGGAACAAGAGGGGGCCATAAGTGGAAAAGGAAAAGAGGGTTGGGAGGCAAAAGAAAAAGCACAATCTGGGGGAGGATGGAGGGTAATTTAGTAATTCTAACAAATGTGAATGGGATGAACCCCCAAAAGGAGGCGAAGACTGGCAAAATAGAACCCTCTTGTTGTTTCAAAAACACAAAAGGGGGGGAAAATTAAGAGTAAAGGAAAAAAGGGACAAAAACATTTTGCTTAAAGTCAAAAAGGACCATCCTTTCCAGATCAAAAAAAGTAAAATTGATCTAATTAAAAAAGATAAGGAAGGAAACTACATCCTCCAAAGGGTAAATTAAACAAAGCAAATCAAAGAAAACAATATGCACCAATGGTATACTCAGCTTCCTAAAGGAAAGAAGAGAGTTGCAAGAAGAAATAAAACAAAACTGTTAAAGAGGAGTCTCAACCTTGCAATTTCAGAATTAGACAAACAAACCAAAACAAAAAGAAAGAAAAAAAAGTAAATAGAATATTAGAAAAATTGGGTAGTTGGATCTTTGGAAAAAATTGTGGAGATAGAAGGAATATATTTTTTCCTAAGTTCATGGAACCATTCAAAAACGAATTTATTAGGAATAAAAGCCTCAAAAATTAAATGCAAGAAAGCAGAAATAAAATGCCTTTTCGATCATGATGCAATAAAAAACATCCAACAAAAAATTGGGGAAATAGACCCAAAAGAATTGGGAAACAAAAACCATCTTAAAGAATGATTGGGTGAAGAAAATTTGAACAATTAATTTTACCAAGATAATGACAATATAACCATACCAAAATTTTAAAGCCAAAGGGTAATAAAGAGGGAATTTTAACAGAGGTTTCTGAATAAATAGAAAAAAAAAGATTAATGAATTTCTTTAAAAACTAAAAAAGACCAAATAAAACCAATCAAATACTAAATTGGAAATTTAAAAAAAGGAGAAATTAAAAAATTGAAAGTAAAATTATTGAACAATTAATAAAACAAGAGTTTTTAGAAAAAGTTTGGTAAATCTGATTAGAAAAAGGGGAGGAAAAATGAAATTAGTAGTCTTAAAAGAAAAGGGAGAACTTTCCCCAAGAAGAGGAAAATTAGAGAAATAATGAGTTATTTTGCTCAACTTTATGCCAATTAATTTGAAACCTAAGGAAATGGATGACACCTCCAAAAAATAGATTTTGACTAAAGAGGAGGAAGTAAATTGTTGAATAGACCCATTTCAGAAAAAGAAATAGAAAGGCAATTAAAAACCCCTGAAAAAAAACCCCAGGAAAATGGATTTAAAACATTTAAAGAACAATTACCCAATTTTTATAAATTTTGAAAAATAGGGGAATGAAGGATCCAAACCTTTTTGACGACATGGTACTGATACCCAAACAGTAGGTGAAACAGAAAGAAAATTATAGACCAATCCCCTAATGAATTGATGCTAAAATCTTAAATAAGATATTAGCAAAAGACTAAAAAATTCCCAAGAAATACACTATGAAAGGGATTTATACCAGGAAAATGGGGGTGGCCAAATTAGGAAAACATCAATAATTAAAGGTTAATAACCAAATTAACAAAACCATATGATTCCAAAGATGCAGAAAAATTTGAAAAATCCAAAACCATTCCTATTAAAAACATTTGGCATAGGAATAAATGACTTTCCTTAAAATAATAAAGCATCATTTAAAACCATCAGTAAGCCCTTTCATATGTAAGGAGACAAACTTCAACCATTCCCCTAAGACTGGGAAACGAGGTTGCCCCCACACCTTACTATTTTATATATTAGAAACGGGGCTGGAAAAGAGTTGAGAAAGAGATTAAAGGAATAAGAATAGCAATGAGGAAGCCAAATTATCACTCCCAATGACATGATGGTATACTTAGAAAACCCGAGATTCGTAAAAGATTAAAAAATCCCCAACTTTTAGCAATGTTTGGTTATAAAATAAACCCACATAAGTCATCACATTCTTATATATACTAAAAAAATCCAATAGTCAGAGTTAAAAGAGAAATTCCATTTAAAGAACATGATAATATAAAAATTAGGAATCATCTGCCAAGGGAAAATCAAAACTTTTATGAGCAAAATTGACCACTTTTCACAAAAAAGTCTGATCAACCAATTGAAAAATATTAAATGCCTTGGATAGGGGAAAATATAATAAAGAGACAATATTACCTAAACTAATCATTTATTTACGCTATACCAATCAGATCCCAAAAAATATTTTAATGACCTAGAAAAATAAAAAAAGTTCAATGGAAAAACAAAAAAGAATTTCAAGGGAATTAATGAAAAAACAAATGATGGTGGTTTAGCTTACCAGATCTAAAATTATATTATAGAGCAGCAGTTACCAAAACTATTTGGTATTTAAGGAATGAATTGGTTTCGTGGAATAGATTGGGTTCAAGGGACAAAACGCAACAAATATAGAAAAGTCTTTGAAAAACCAAAGATCCCAGCTTTGGGATGAACTTACTGTTTGATAAAAATTGCGGGAAAATTGGAAACTTATGGGAAACAGGCATTGATCCATCTTAACGCCACACCAAGATAAGGTCAAAATGGGTTATGACCTGGGCATGAATGAAATTATTTAAATTAGGGAACATAGGATATTTACCTCCAGACCTGTGGAAGGGGAAGGCCTTTTGAAAAGCAGAATAGGATCATTACTATCCTAGAAAATTTCGATTATACCAAACTGAAAAGTTTTGTACAAACAAAACTAATCAGACAAGATTAGAAGGAAGCAATAAACTGGGAAAAATTTTTCAGTCAAATGTTCTGATAAAGGCCTATTTAAAATAATAGAAATTCCTAATTTATAAAAATCAAGCAACTCCAATTGAAAACGGATAGAACAGACAACTGATGAAGAAATTGAAACTATTTCTAGTCATAAGGAAAAGATGCCCAAGTCTTATTAATCAGAGAAAAATGCAAATTAAGACAACTCTAAGATACCACTCACACCGCCGATTCAAGATGCGAAAAAATAAATGATTGTTGGGGGGGAAAACTGGGACATTGATGCATTGTTGGTGGATTGGAAAATCCAACCATTTTGGAGTAGTTTGAACTATGCTCAAAAGTTATCAAACTGTATACCCTTTGATCCAGAGTGTTTTTACTGGGATTTATCCCAAAGAGATTATAAAGAAGGAAAGGGACCTGTTGGAAGAATGTTTTGGGCAGCCCTTTTTGTAATGGCTAGAAACTGAAACGAAATGGATGTCCATCGTGAAATGGGAAAAATTGTGGTATATGAAAATTATGGAATATTACGTTCGAAGAAATGACCAAAGGATGATTTCAGAAAGGCCTGGAGACTTTAAGAACTGATGCTGAGGAAATGAGCGGACCAGGAGATCATTATACTTCAACAAATACGATGATGACCAGTTCTAATGGACCAGGCCATCCCAGCAACGAGATCAACCAAATCATTTTAATGGAGCAGTAATGAATGAACTATATGCCCAGAAAACAACCTGGGAGATGTAAAACCATTAATTAAACCCAATCCCTTATTTATCACATGCATTTTGATTTCCCAAAGCTAATTTCAAAATTTGGGGTCTGATTTTGTACAGCAAAAAATTTTTGGTCATGTTACTTTTGTGTATCTGTTATATTTTAATATTTTAAACTACTGGTCATCCGCCATCTAGGGAGGGGGGGGTAAAGGGAAAAATTAAAAGGGGAATTTTAATTGTAAAGTTACCCATGTATATATCCTGTAAATAAAAGGCTATTAAATAAAAAAAAAAAAAATGAAATGATGAGCAAGATGCTCTCAGAAAAACCTAGAAAGACTTTCATGAACTGAAATGTTCTGTGTATCTCTATAACATCTCTATTGTTAGATGATAGAATGTGAATGACATAAATATCCTCAACATTACAATGACCCAAGACAACTCTGAAGGACTTATAATGAAGAATGCTATCCATAGCTAGAGAAAGAACTAATGTTCTCTAAATACAGATTGAAACATATTTTTCTTTTAGTTTATTTTTTTGAGACTTTGTTTTGTTTTGTTTTCTTTCTGATGTGTTTTTCTTAACAACATGACTTATTTTGTATAACAGCACATGTATAATCTATATCAAATGACTTGCATTTTCAATGAGGGGTGGGAGAGGGACTAAGAGAAAGAAAAAAAATGTTTTTATATATAATTTGGGGAAGATAAAATACTAATTTTTTTGTAAAAAGAAAAAAGAAAGAAGGAAGAAGGAAAAACAAAAAAAGGAATAAAAAGTTTAGAAAACTTTGATCAGTGCAATGGCCAATCAAGTTTATAGAAGATCCAAAATGAATATTGGTACTTGCTTGTTGCACGAGGATACATAAAAGGTACCAGAAAAGACATACATATTTTTTTTTACATGGCTACAGGATTTGTTTATTTTTAATATACTAATTTGCATATTAATTTTTTTCTCTTGCCTTTTAATGGGGTGGGTAAATGGGAAAATATTAAATAATAATTAAAAAAGGGAAAACATTTTGATTGACACTTAAAAGCACAGATAATGGAAAAAGAAACAATAATGAAGACAAATTTGAAAGTAAAATGAAGAATTTATTACATATTTTAAAATGGAAAGCAGAACTCAAATAAACTATCAGTTTCATTTGCAGTCCCTTTTGTGTGCAATATGTAGGTTAATACTCTGTCCCTTCCTTTCTATTTTTTCCCTCTTTTTTCTATTTCTTTTCTCTGTCTGTGTGCATCTCTGTCTCTTTTTGATATAAGGGGGAGAGGGAAACTAGTTCTGAGTAGGAAGTTCTCCCTCCCCCTTACATTTGAAAATGAATGAGACTACCTTATAATTACTAGCAATAAGACCTTGAGTAAGTTATTTAACCCAGTTTGCCTCAGTTTCCTCATCTATAAAATGAGGTGGAGAAGGTAATAACAAACCATTTCAGGATCCTTGTCAAGAAAACCCCCAAAGTGAGGTCATACAGAATTGGACATGACTGAAAAGCAACTAAAAAAAAATCTTTCTCTTAGTCTCTTCTTCTTGCTACCCAAGCTGGTAAATGTTTGTTTTTTTAATTTTTTTTCCAGTAAATTGGTTTACATTTAACATTACTTTATGAATCATGTTGGGAGAGAAAAATCAAAGCAAAAGGGAAAAACCATGAGAGAGGTTAAAAAAAAAAAAACAGAAAAAAAAGAAGTAACTATAGCATGTATTGATTTACATTCAGTCTCTTTAGTTTTTTTTGTTTGTTTGTTTGTTTTTGTTTTGTTTTGTTTTTTTCTGGATGCAGATATTTTCTCCCCAATGTCTATTAGAATTGCTTTGGATCACTGAACTACTAGGAAGAACCAAGTCTTCCCTAGTTGATCATTGCACATTCTTGCTATTATTGTATATCTAGTTTTGTTTGTTTCATTCATCATCAGTTCATGTAAATCTTTCTAAGTCTTATTAAAAGCCTTTTAAAATGCAGCTTGTTCATCATTTTATAGAATAATAATATTCCATTACCTTCATATACCATAACTTGTTCATCATTCCTTAATTGATGGATTCCCTAATTCATTTTCCAATTTTTTGCTATAGCAAAAGAGCTGTTACAAACATTTTTGCACATGTGGGTTCTTTTTCCTCCCCTATAATTTCCTTGGGATACAGGCTTAGTAATGGCATTGCTAGGTCAAAGGGTATGCACAGTTTTATAGCCCTTTGGGTGTAGTTTCAAATTGCTCTCCAGAATGGTCAAATTATTTCACAACTCCACCAACAATACATCAACATCCCAGTTTTCCAGATCCCCTACAACATTTTTCATTATCTTTTCATGTCATCTAAGAGATGTGAGGTGGTACCTCAGAGTTGTTTTATTTGCATTTCTCTAATCAATAGTGATTTAGAACTTTTTTCATATAATTATAGATGACTTTAATTTTATTATCTGAAAATATCCTTTGACCATTTATCAATTGGGGAATGACATGTTTTCTTACAAATATGACATAGCTCTTTATATATTTTAGAAATGAGACCTTTATCAGAAACACTGGTTGTAAAGATTTTTTCCCAGCTTTGTACTTAGCTTTTAATCTTTTTTTTTCTGTTCATTTTGTTTGTGCAAAAACTTTTAAATTTAATGTAATTAAAGTTGCCCATTTTGCCTTTCATAAGGTTTTCTAGTTCTTTTTTGCTCATAAATTTCTCCCTTCTCCAAATATCTGATAGGTAAATTATCCCTTTTCTGCTAATTTGTTTGTGGTATTATGCTTTATTCCCAAATCGTGTACCGATTTTGACCTTATTAAAAATGGGGTGTGAGATAGAGGTCTATGCTGAGTTTCTGAAATATTATTTTCCAGTTTTTCCAGCAATTTTTGACAAATAGTGAGTTGTTATTCCAGAAGCTAGAGTTTAAGTTTTTTTTTTTCCCCAAACACTAGATTACTATAGACCTTGATGATTGTGTTATGAGTATCTAATATATTCCACTGATCCACCACTTTGTTTCTTATCCAGTACCAAGTTGTTTTGATGACTGCTGCTTTATATTATAATTTATGTCTGATATTGCTAAGCCACCATTTTTGTATTTTTTTCATTAATTCCCTTGATATTCTTGATCTTTTGTTCTCCAAATAAGTTTCTTAATTTTTTCTAGTTCTATAAAATAATTTTTGGTAGTTTGATTATTATGGTACTGAACATGTAGATCAATTTAAGGAGAATTGTTTTTATTATATAAGTTCAGCTTAACCAGGAACAATCGCTATTTTTCCAATTGTCTAGATCTCACTTTATTTGTATGAGAAGTGTTTTGTAATTGTGTTCATATAGTTCTTGGGTTGATCTTGGCAGGTATATCCCCCACAAGTATTTATTTTCTCTACAGTGATTTTAAGTGGATATTCTCTTTCTATGTCTTGCTGGGCTTTGTCAGTAATATGTAGAAAAGCTGATGATTTGTGAGGGTTTATTTTGTGTACTGCAACTTTGCTAAAGCTATGAATTGTTTGCAGTAGATTTTTGGATGATGTTCTAGGACTATTCAAGTATATCATCATACATACAATTAATAATAGTTTTATGTCCTTATTGCCCATTCTAATTTCTTTGATTTGTTTTTCTTTTCTTATTGTTAAAGACAACATTTCTAGTACAGTGTTAAATAATAGTGGTGATAATGGGCTTCCTTATTTCATTTCTAATCTAATTGGGAATGCATCCAGCTTCATGCCATTACAAATAATGATTGATATTGGTTTTGTATAGACAACAGCTTATTGTTTTGAGGAAAGCTCTCTTTATCCCTATACTTTCTAGTGTTTTTTTCTTTTACTTTTTTTTTTCCTGAGGTAATTGGGGTTAAGTGACTTGCCCAGGATTACATAGCAAGGAAGTATTAAGTGTCTGAGATCACATTTGAACTCAGGTCTTCCTAACTTGGGGGCTGGTGCTCTAACCACTGTACCAACTAGCTACCCCTGTTTTTAGTGTTTTTAATAGGAACAGTTGCTGTATTTTTTCAAAAGCTTTTTCTGCATTTATTGAAATTATGATTTCTATTTCTTTTTTCTTGATATGGTAGATTAGGATAATAGTTTTCCTGATATTGAACCAGTTCTGCATTCCTAGTATAAATGCCACTTGGTCATAGTGTATTATCCTGCTAATAATTTGCTTTAATCTCCTTGATAATATCTTATTTAAAAATTTTGCATCAATACTCATTAGAGAGATTGGTCTATAATTTTCTTCCAGTGCTTTGGAGAGCAGCTTTCAGTGCTTAGGTTAATAGCACCAATATTTGTGTCATAGAAGGAATTTACCAAGACTCATTTACTTATTTTTCTGAATGGTTTACATAATATTCCCTTCTCTTCCTTTCCTTTCCCTTTCTTTTTAATTTTTAAATTAATTTTTGATTCTATCTGGTCCTAGAGAATTTTTCTTAGGGAGTTCATTAATGGCTTGTTCAATTTATTTCTTTTTTTTAATTGAGGTATTTAAGTAATTTATTTCCTCTTCTAGACAATTTATTTTTTTTTTTGGAAATATTTATCCAATTTGGTTAGATTGTCAGAAATGCTGTTATATGGTTCCCCAAAATAACTCCTAATTATTGCTTTAATTTCTTTGTCATTAGTGGTAAGTTTACCTTTTTCATTTTTGATGCTGGTATTTTTTTTCTTTACTTTTTCTAATCAAATTAATGAAAAGTTTACCTATTTTGTTGGTTTTCTCTGAAAATCAACTGAGTTGTATTTATTTTTCAATGCTTTTATTAGTTTTAAATATATTAATCTTTCCTTTGAATTTCAAAATGTTTAATTTAAAATTTAATTGTGGGTTTTTGATTTGTTCTTTTTCTAGCTTTTTTAGTTGCATGGCCAGTTCATTGATTTCTTTCTCTATTTTATTCATGTAGCTATTCAGAGATATTAAATTTTCCTTAAGAACTTCTCTGGCTGCATCCCATATGCATTTGGAATGTGTCTCATTATTTTCATTTTCTTGGAGGAGATTATGGATTGTTCTTGTGGTTTCTTCTTTGATCCACATATTTTTAAAATTAAGTTATTTAATTTTCAATTGGCTTTTAGTCTATTTTCCCCTGCCTCTTTATTAATATAATTTTATTGCATTGTGCTCTGAAAAGGAAGCATTTACTATTTCTGCCTTTCTGCATTTAATTGTAAGGTTTTTATGCCTAATGCACAGTCAGTTTTTGTGTAGGAGCCATGTACTGCTAAGAAAAAAGTTATATTCTTTTCTTTCTCCATTCAATCTCTTCCAGAGGTTTATCATATCTAGTTTTTGTTTATTTGTTTGTTTGTTTGTTTTAGGATTTTAGTCTCTTTCTTGTTTATTTTGTGGTTAGTTTTATCTGATTCTGAGGGAGGAAGTTTGGGGTCTCCCATTAATATAGTTTTCCTTTCTATTTTTTTGTGTAACTGACTTAAAATTTTCTCTGGAATTTGGCTGCTCCACTACTTGATGCATATACATTTAGTATCATTACTACTTCATTGTTTATGGTGTTTAGTTCTGTTTTTTTCCCCCCAATGGAAATGATTGAAAGTCTCTTACTTTATTGAAGTTCTATTGCCTCCCTGAAAAATGATTCTGATTCTCTCTGAATAGTTATATTCTTGCCTATAACCCTAGGTCCTTTGTCTTTAGAATACGGTATTCCAAGACCTCCTATTCTTTATTGTAGAAGCTGCCAGATCTTGGGTAATCCTAACTATTTCTCCTTGATATTTAAATTTTTTTTGTCTGGCAACTTGCAGTATTTTTTCCTATACATATAGACACACACACACACACACACACACATGCGCACATGCACACGTGCGGTTGTGCACATCCATATGGATTTTTCCATTTATATGGTACAGAGAAAACATAAAAGAAGAGAGAGTGAGAGAAAGCAACTGAGAGACAGAGATAGAGAAAGAGAAGGAGATGGAAAGACAGATATTGAAACACAGAGAATGAAAGACAGACAGACACACAAAGCAAGAGCAATGGAAAGAGAGGTGACTCAGAGATAGAGATACACAGAGACAGAAAGAGAGAAAGGAAGAGAGATATAGAGAGACACACGGAGACAGACAAAAAAGGGAGACAGAACAAGAGGCAGAGAAACACAGAAAGAGACAGAGAGAGAGAGAAGCAGAGACATACAGAGAAAGGCAGAGACAGACAAACAGACAGACCCAGAGAGAGACACAAAGACAGAAAAATAAGGATAGAGAGAAGAAACAAGAGAGAGTTAAGATTTTGACTTTCTGTTTAATCAATATTTAATCCTGGCTGAGGGTTTCTGAGCTAAATGAAAAAGAAACTTATTTATTATGATCATTAATACTGGTTATTATATGATCTCAACCAGAGTAAAAATGAATCAGAATTATCTTAATCTTATATGAAAGTGAGCCAAATACTGTCTAAATTTATTTTATTTTATTTTTTATTATTCCTTCCAATTCTTGCTTACAAATATCCTCCTGAGAAAAGTGACACCAAATTAGCTTCTAGAGTAAGTTATATGGAGTGGGAGACAAAAGAGAGTAACTTCTAAGACTAGATATGCCTACATTTGAAGGAAGGAAGTAACCTAAGAGTAGAAAACTTTCATCTTTTCATTCAGTGAAAATTTTACACACTCTTGACTACATCAGTCTTTTCAATCAAAGGCAAAATTGCCTTAATTTAAGTGTGAGTAATTTTACAGCCTGTATTATTTGGGTAATTGATGCAATTAATCATTTTATCTCATGTAGTAGGCACAATCTTAGAATATTCTCTATAAACTGAACTGTGAGCTGTAGGAAAATACTAAAGTCAATGAGAAAGCAAAAACTTGGCCACTCATCTGTTTATATTATCTTCCTGATCAAACAACCAGCATAGTTCTCCCTTTCTCCCCTTTCTTATGAATTGACTGATTGAAATTAGCCAACATTTAAATTGAAGCAATTTCTCTCATAAATATATGAGCAAAAGCTCCTTCAGTTTCAGAAATTCCTAATATTCTGCTTGAAAATAATTTATGTTGAGGACAGACCTAAGATGGAGGAGCATAGAAAAGTCTTTATCTGAAATCTTCCTGGTTTCCCTTAGATTAACATCAGAGCAAGCCTCTGAATGGGTTTTGGAGTGACAGAACCCACAAATATTTAGAGTAAAACAAATTTCCAAAAGAGGTTATTTTGAAAGAACTTCAAAAATGTTTGTATCATCAGGAAGTGGGTAGGATGTAGGGGGTTGCATAGCATAGCACAGGGAGATCCAAGATGGAGAGGTCTCTCTATGTGCAGGAAGAATCTAGCAAGACATTCTTAGCCAAAATACAGCACTCTTTCCTAGTTCAGACGTTAGTGGATAAAAAGACTATCTGTGAGACCTCCAATACAAATACAGAAATCAGATAGTGAGCCCTTGAATCCCAGTATATCAAGCAAGATGGCCATGCCCTCCCAACAGAGGAAAAAAGCCACTAGCATCAGCCCTAAGGTAGCCTGAAGCTGCTGTACCCTATACAGAAAGCTTGGGACAAGCTCTACTTTGCAATAATTGCAGACCTTACTCTTTATAAAAATGAGCCAAAAAAAAAAAAAAAAAAAGAGCTCTAACAATAGATTGCTTTTATGAAGATAAAGCAACAAAAGACCTCAATCCCTGAGGACTGGTAGGCAAATATCTCTAGAAGAAGCCTCAAAAGGTAATATAAATTGATCTTCCTCCCAAAAGGGTATCTTAGAACAATTCAAAAAGGATCTTAAAAAGAGAGTTGGAAGAAAAATGAAGAAATGAAATGAAAGCTCTGGAAAAGGAAACACAGAAATTGCATAAAGAAAATCACTCCTTAAAAATAGTTTTGATGAAATGGAAAAAGAAAAAAGAAAAACCTTGAAAAACAGAATTTGTGAATTAGGAAAAAAATCCAATAAAAAAAATTAACTCATTTGAAAGTACAAATGGCCAAATGCAAAAGGAAATTAAAAACTAACTTAAGAAAATAATTACTAAAAATTAGAATGGAACAAATGGAAGTGATTCAATCAATGAGACATCAAGAATCAGTCAAACAAAACAACAACCACAAAAAAGAAAAAAAAAAATAGAAGAAAACGTAAAATACCTCATTGGAAAACAACTGATCTGAAGAACAGATCCAGGAGAAACACTCTAACAATTATTGGATTATCTGAAAATGATGATGAAAAAAAGAGCCTAGGCATCTTTTAAATAATCATCAAGGAAAACTGCCCTAATATCTCAGAATGAGAGAATAAAATAGCCATTGAAGAATCCATCAATCACCTTCTGAAAGAGACCCCAAAATGAAAACCATAGGATATATTGTAGCTAAATTCCAGAATTATCAGATCTAGGAGAATATACTGCAAGCAGCCAGAAAGAAACAATTCAAATATCAAGGAGACACAATCAGGATTATCCAGGATCTAGCAGCTTCCTCTCCAAAGGACTGAAAGTACTGGAATATGACATTCTGGAGGACAAAGTAACCTAGACTTCAGCCAAGAATCAACTACCCTGCAAAATTAATCATTATGTTTCAGAGGAAAAGATGGATATTCAGTGAAATATGGGATTTTCATTTATTTTTGATGAAAAGACCAGAGAAGAACAGAAAATTTGATCTTCAAATATGAAACTCAGGAGAAGCATAAAAAAGATAAACAGTAAAGGAAAAATATATTTTTTATTTTTTTTAATTTTTGTTTTTTATTTACAAGATATATGCATGGAAAATATGTTTTTTTTTAATTAAAATGTTCACATATGCAAAGATGGTATGTTAACTTTTGTGAACTGTATCTTTGTTAGGGGTATGCTTAGAGTGTATAGGTATAATTTAACTTCATTATGATGAAAAATAAAAAAAGAAACTAGGAATGTAAAAGGGATGGTACTGGAACAAGTAGAAAGAGGAGGTAAAATGGGGCAAATTACATCACATGAAGAGGGGAAACTAATCTGTTACAATTGAGGGAAAGAAGGGGCAGGGGAAGGGGAATGAGCATTGTCTGAACCTTAATCTTATAGAATTTCACTCAGAGAGTATCAGACAAATTTAGTTTTCTATAGAAACTTTTCTCATCTTAGGAAGAAGAGAAAGAGTAAAGGAAAGGGGAAATAGTAGAAGGAGAACAGAAGTAGAAAATGAAAGATAAGAAAGGGGGGAAGGTTTGTAAAAGGGGAGAGTACATTGGTGGTCAGAAGCAAAACATTTCTTAGGAGGTAAAGGTTAAAGGAAAGAGAAAAGTATAACTTGAGAAAAGTAAGATGACAGAAAATATAGGTTTAGTAGTAATTTTAATTGCTAATATGAATGGGATGAACTGTCCCATAAAATAAAAATATAGAGTAGAAGAGAAAATCAATGAATTGGGCATGCAGCTATAAAAGGTAGAAAAAGAACAAATTAAGAACCCCCATTTAAATACCAAATTTGAAATTCTGAAAAGGAAATATTAATGAAATTGAAAATAAGAAAGCTATTGAACTAATAAAAGAAACTAAGAGTTGACTTTATGAAAAAAACAACAACAAATAGATAAACTTTTAGTTAATTTGATTAGAAAAAGGAAAGAAGAAAATCAAATTATTATTATCAAAATGAAAATTTCCAACAATAACGAGGAAATTAGAGCAATAATTCGGAGTTAATTTGCCCAACTGTATGCCAATAAATTTGATAAACTAAGTGTAGTGGATGAATATTGACAACAATATAGACTGCCCAGATTAACAGAAGAGAAAATAAATTACTTAAATAGTCCCATTTTTGGAAAAAAAAATTGAACAAGCTATTAATCATCTCTCTAGGAAAAGAATCTCTAGGTTCACATGGATTTACAAGTGAATTCTACCAAACGTTTAAAGAACAAATAAATCCAAGACTATGCAAACTGTAGGGAAATAGGGAAACCAAATTCCTTTTAATGACATAAATATGGTACTGTTACCTAAACCAAAAAGGGCATAAACACAGAAAGAAAATTATTCACCAATTTCCCTAATGAATATTGATGCAAAAATCTTAAACAAAATATTAGTAAAGAGATTACAGCAAACTATTACTGGGATAATACAACATGATCAAGTAGGATTGATACTAAAAATGGAGGGCTGATTTAATATTGGGAAAAATATTAGTATAATTGACTATATCAATAATGAAACTAATAAAAGCCATGTGATTATCTCAATAAAGGAAGAAAAAGCTTTTGCCAAAATCCAACACCCATTCCTCTTAAAAATCACTAGAATGTATAGGAATAAATTCAGTCTTCCTTAAAATGTTCAGTAGTGTCTATCTAAAATCATCAGCAAGTATCATATGTAATGGGGATGAAATAGAAGGATTCTCAGTAAGATACAGAGTGAATCACCATGATTATTCAATATTGTCTTAAAAATGTTAGCTTTAGCAATAGGAGAAGAAAAAGAAATTAAAGGAATTAGAGAAGGTAATGAGGAAACAAAATTATCTCTCTTTGCAGATGATATGATAGTATAGTTAGAAAATCCTAGAGAATCATCTAAAATATTACTAGAAACAATTTACAACTTTAGTAAAGTTGCAGGATACAAAATGCACAGAAATCATCAGCATTTCTATGTGTTATCGACAAAGTCCAACAGCAAGTGATAAAAACAGAAAGTCCATTTAAAACAATGGTAGACAATATAAAATATTGGGGAATATATGAATACAATTGCAAAACACTTTTCACACAGCAAATAAAGTCATATGTAAACAATTGGAAGAGTATCAAGTGCTCCTGGGTAGACCAAGCTAATATAATAAAAATGGCAATTCTTCCTAAATTAATATACTTATTCAGTACCATACCAATCAAACTGCAGAGAAACTATTTTTACAGAGCTAGAAAAAATAATAACAAAATTCATCTGGAAGAACAAAATGTCAAGAATTTTAAGGGAATTAATAAAAAAAAACTGTAAATGATGGTGGCCTAACTGTACCAGACCTAAAGAATATGATAAACCATCCAAACCATTTGATACTGATTAAGGAATAGAATGGTAGATCAATGGAATAGCTTAGGTTCAAAAGATACCATAGTCAATGACTATAGAAATCTATTATTTGATAAACACAAAGATGTCTGCTTCTGGGATGAGAATTCACTATTTGTCAAAAATTGCTCAGGAAATTGAAAAAAAAAATAGTATCACAGAAACTAGATATTGACTAACATCTAACACCCTATATCAAGATAAAATTGAAATGGGTTCATGATTTAAATGTAGGGATACTGTAAACTTCTTATAAGACCAAAGAATAATCTGCCTCTAAGATCTGTGGAGAAGGAAGGAATTTATGGCCAAAGAAGAACTAAAATACATTATGAAATGCAAAATGGATAATTTCAATTATATTAAATTAGAAATGTTTTATACATACAAACCAATGAAGACAAGATTAATAGGGAAGCAGAAAACTGGGGGAAAGTTTTATATATACTTGTTCTAATAAAGGACTCATTTCTAAAATATATAGAGAAGTGACTCAAATTTATAAGAATACAAACCATTTTTCAATTGACAAAATGTGAAGGTTTTCTGGAGGCAGCCTTAGTTTCAGTTTAAAAAAATAATTACTCCAAAATGCAGCCAGCTGGTAAAAATGCAAACATTTATTTCTCCTTCCAAATTAGCCTGGTTAGTTGAGGCCTATCTCTCTGCCTGGCTCCAAGAGATCTTGCAGCTTTGTCCTCGGCTTCTGCTCTGCTTTCTTCAGCCTCCAGCCAGCACCAAGGTAGAAGATGCAATGAATCTCTTGCCTCAAAGACAGGGCTTGTGGGTTCCAAGAACTCTCTGTGACTCCAAGTAAAATTCTCTTGAGCTCCCAGAGTTTCTAGTAACTCCTCAAGTAACTAAATCAATTAAGTACCTCAAGTAAGTACCTCCAGCCTGATCAAAGAATATAAACAGCCAATTTTCAAATGAAGAAATTGAAATCATTTCTAGTCATATGAAAAAATATTCTAAATCATTATTGATGAGAAAAATGCAAATTAAGAGAGCTCTGGGATACCACACACATATCTCAGATTGACTAAGGTGACAGAAAAAGATAATAATAAATGTTGGAGGGGATGTGGAAAAAGTAGGACACTAACACATTTTAAGTGACATTACAATTTGATTCCATCATTCTGGAGAGCAATTTGGAACTATGTCCAAAGGACTATCAATCTGTACATACCTTTTGATCTAGCACTATCTCTACTTGGTCCATATCCCAAAGAGGTCATAAAACAGGGAATAAAACCCACATGTGCAAAAAGATTTTTAGCAGGCCCTTTTTGTAGGGAAGTAAAAGAATTGGAAACTGGGTGGATGCCTGTCAGTTGGAGAATGACTGAATAAATTATGGTACATGAATTTCATGAACTATTATACTTCTATAAGAAACAATCAACTGGATGATTTTAGAAAGTTCTAGAGAGACTTACATGAACTACTGCTATGTGAAGTGAATAGAAGCAAGATAATATTTTACACAGCAACAAGAAGATTCTGTGAAAATCGTTCTGATGGATGTGGTTCTTTTCAACAATGAGATGATTCAGGACAATTCCAATAGACTTGTGATGGAAAGAGCCATCTGGGAGCAGCTGTGTGTCCCAGTGGAAAGAGTACCAGCCCTGAAGTCAGGAGAACCTGAGTTCAAATAAATCTGGCATCAAACACTTACCACTTCCTAGCTGTGTGAACCCAGGCAACTCACTTAACCCCAATGGCCTCACAGGAAAAAAAAAAAAAAAAAAAAAAAAAAAAAGCTATCTGCATTCAGAAAAAGGATTGTCAGTACTGAATGAATGTATATCACAACATAGCATTTTAATTTTTTGTTGTTTTCTTGTTTTTTTTAAATTTTCTTTCTCATTTTTTTCTTTTTGATTAGTTTTTTCTTGTGTAGTATGATAAATGGAAATATGTATAGCAAAATTGCACATATTTAACATATATTGGATTGTCTAAGGGAGAGTTTGGGAGAAGGGAGGGAGAAAATTTGAAACACAGGGTTTTGCAAAGGTTAATACTGAAAACTATCTTTGCATATATATTTATAATAAAAAGCTATTTAAAAATAAAATTATGTTTTAGTTTTTGATGCATTTTTATTTATAAAAGATTTTGTCTCACTTGAACTATAGTAGCTGAGTAAAATTTTGCAAATTAGTTCACTACCTTCTGTGACAGCAATAAGTATTTAAAACTTATTAAAATATATGCACCATCTGTTCCCAATTTCAATATCATACACTGAGTTTTCTATACTTGCAATGTATTAGGGAATTCTTCTCTCCCTCTCTCTCTCCTCCCCCCTTTTCTCTCTATCTTTCTCTCTGTGTGTCTGCCTCCCTCTCTCTGTTTTTACCCTCCCTCTCATTTTCATTTTTTTGTTGTTGTTGTTTATGGTAAGTTTCCTATTTTCTTGCAAGTGCTTAAAAATAGATTCTTACTTTATGGCTGTGAAAATATGCAAAAGAGTATTCTAAATGAGAGAAGAGTCTAAATGAAAATTAAGAATTGTGGAAGTGCAACTTAAATTTTATTTTAAAAATCAAATAGACTTCTTACAACTTTGCATGCTCTATAATAACAAGTTGGAGTTTTATAATAATTTCTAAAAGTTTGCATTTTTTCTTGGTTGTATGCATGCATAACTTGGATATTTCTATTCTAAGTAATAAGATCGAAACTCAAGGATTACTTTATGAATATGGCATTTAGTGGCACAGAAAAGAATTTTAAAATTTTAGGAAAGGAAAGGATGGGGAAGAAGACAGACCACTGAACTAAGAGCATGTTCTAGTCCAGAAGAATGCAGTTGGTTGGGAAATAATGAGATGTCTGCTCTGTATTCTCTCCTTAAATAAAATGTCTGGGAAAACTTGTTCAGTGTCCTTTTTCCACCTTCTCCAATATGAGGGAGGGAAGGATCACAGCACAAAGGTCATATTGAGGATATTTGAGCTGCAAAGTTGTGTTGTCTTGTAAATGCCTTCATTGTTTCCTATTTAGTTCTTTGGAGGAAGTGGTCTTAATTTATCTTTGACATGTATTAAGTTTGGTTAAAATGTAGATTTTGAAAGAAGACAATTTTTTTTTAGGAAACTTGGAACTTTTCTAACTTTTTCAATCCCTTTCAACTCTGGGAAAGCTTGTCATACATCACCACTATCTTCCCCAGTTACACATACATTTTCCATATGATTTGTAAACACATCACTAATTAATTCACTTACTCTTTACTATGGGATATATAGTCCATACCCCTTTTAGTAGATATTAATCTTTTCCAGAAGGCTCTAATATCCACCACTTTGATGTAGTCAACACAATGATATCAAGAAACAGAAGTAATGAAAGACATTACCATTCACTGAGACTCTATTCTTGCCTTTATAGTGAATGAAATCCTTTGCATCCTCCATCATAATGGCAAATATCTTTGTTAAATATAAATATTCCCATTTTATGCTTTGCCTGAAGTTTACTATCATATTGTCTCTGAACAAAGTTGTTTTTGTGGTCATATCTTCTAAGGAATCCTGAATGTGGCTTATTTAAGGATAAAAGACACCTTTTTATAAAAGAGATTTTAAGTAGGAATGTTTTCTATAATATTAGTCAAGAAAAATTGCATAATTGGGTTTTATTTTGCTTTATTAATTTTAAGATGGTAATGTTGTGGCTCATTATTCAATGTCACCTGTGAAATACTGTTTTTGTCTGTAATAATACTCTTATTGAGGATATAAATGATTCTCATGAAATTCTGTTCAAAAGTAGACATACAAGTAAGATGTATGACATTTTTAACAATCAACTTTTTAATAGTGCTATTATACTAGAATTCTCTCTACCATTTATAATTTTGACATCTTTCCCTCCTTCAGATACAATTATATTGCCTTGATAATGGATATCTCAGATGTAAATTTGGTATGTAAATTTTGTACAATCAGTTGGACTTCCTCTATTCTCTGGATATAACTTTAAAATAGAATTTGCTCTTTAGTCTATTGAATATACTATAAGCATAAGGAAACAAAAAAGCTGACTAAGGCTAGAACTCTTCTCTATCAATGGATTTCTGACTGTAATATTAGGCTCTAATTTTGGTGGTTCTATTAACCTTAAAACAGTTTAATATGCATTTTTGATGTTGGTATTTTGCAAATATATATAATTTTATTTTATTTATAATACTTCTAATTTTGTTTTTAGATGCCCTTAAAATGGTTTTAGGTATATTTTTCCTTAAGATTTTTTTATCCTGATTTTATCTTCTTCTTGGCTTTATTTTATAAGATGCTATTGTTCAGAATTGCCGATCATCATTCTTCATGGGATTTTCCAAATAAGTTTAAATATTGTTGCTTTTGGAAACCATCTCTCCTCATTTGTCAAATACTTATAATGGTTCTTTACACTGCATTTGTAGACTCCGGTCTTCTTGCAGTATCAATTATTTAACATTGGCTAAAGTTCTTGATGAAATTATTATCTTGGTGTTATTTCTATTTTCTATTTATCAGCTCTGATTTACAATAATATTTGAATATTGTTCATTTAATCTTTTTTACACTGTAATTCTTTCTTCAAGTTTTTTGTTTGTTTTGATGGTGTCTGCAAAAATAGATGATTATTTCCTTTTTGTTAAACTACATTTTTTTCATTCATTATAATGCTATTTATGCTCCATATATCAAGTGCTTACCCATTATTTCTTCAGTTATAATGTTCATATTACAAAAGCATGACAATTCTGTGTCTACATACTTATCATACATATGTAGTACTGAACAATTTATTGGCTGTGTGTTTTGTTTTGTTTTTGTCCTGAATTGATTTGTTTTTAACTGGATTAAAATGATCAATTACTTCTATGATACAATTACTAGTAACTCATTCTTCTAACTATATGATTAAGAAATCTCTTTCTAAATGTCTCAAAGGCATCTTAAATTCAACAAGCCCAACAAAAGACTGTGATTCTTTTTCTAAAGCCATCACTTTTCCATATTCCCTTATTTGTGTTGATGACACCAGAATCCTTCTAGTCACATGGATTAGAATTTGTCTTCCTTAACACTCCACCCTGTCTTACAGTTCATATCCACTTCTTTGACCTTTGTAAACATTTCTCCTTTCTTTCTCTGGCTCTACATTCACATCAACACCACTCTAGTTTTAGCCTCTTATCAGTTATCTGAACTATTACAATGGCCTCTGAATCAGTCTTCTTCCTTCTAATCTCTTAAATTGGTCCTTATCCACACAGCTGCCAAGGTGATATAGTATGAGTCTGATCATTTAATTTCCTAAATCAAGAAACTTCATTGGTTTCACATAAACTCTAAGGTATATAAAGTCATCTATTTGCTATTTATTTGTTTTTGGTTTTGTTTTGTTTTGTTTTTGTTTGCTAAGGCAATTGGGGTTAAGCCACTTGCCCAGGGTCACACAGTTAGGAAGTGTTAAGTGTCTGAAACTAGATTTTAACTCAGGTTCTCTTGACTTCAGGGCTGGTGCTCTATCCATTGCACCCCAAAACTGCCCCATCTATTTGATATTTAAAGTTTTTCACAGACTAACTTTAATCGTTATAGATGATTAATCCCATTTTTTTGTCTACTATATTTGAGTAAAATGGGCATCTTTGCCCACATAGTCAGTTCTATTTCCTACCTCTGAACCTTTGCAAAAACTGTCCATTATACATGATTGAATTTTCATTTGTGAGAAATAATTCATTTGGACCCCTACTGTATTCTAATCAATATTAATCTATTTGATAGAATCATATTAAAGTTCTATATATATAAGGCCCCAAAGTATATATTACCACATATGATTATGCATATATTTATACATGTCTTCTGTATTACATATGTATACATCTATGTGTACATATATGTATATATGTCCATATATACACATACATATTAACATTTACAAATAATTTATTCCTTCTTAAACTAAGAAACTGTTTACTTCTGACATGTCTAGACCAAAGTGTGTGACAAGTTTAGAAATGAATTAACTTTCAAAACTTCAAAGGTAGAATGACATTAGTTTTCACTCTACTGAAGCTACATCAGTATTAATTGAAGAAGAAAGTGCTAGTGCAGATGCCAAGGGCCCCTGAGCAATAAAGAGTCAGCAGACTACTTAGTGGAAAAAGACTGTTGGGCCATAACTTTAATAACTTAAATATATCTGATTTAATTAGTCCTTCGCAGGTTGAATGACCTCCTGAAATTAGACCAAGAATTTTCCCATGATGCCAGCCCACTTGATTATATACAGAGGGGGACAGCTATCAATTTTCCTGAAAAATGTCCAAAAGAACATATCATCTTTACAGTATACTGATCAAATATCCAAAAATCTCTGACCTAAGTTAAACTTATTAATTATTAGTTTCTTTTTTTTTTCTTTTTGAATAAAGCAATGGTTTGTTGATAGCAACAGTAAATGGTACTAGTAGTTGTAATCTAAATTGTTACTTTCTTTCTAAAAATACCAAGATGGCAATCTTCTTATAAGACTTTATATTTCTCTTGAATAATAAAAAGAAATCAAGGATTTTATGTATTTTATTAAAAATCTTTCTAAACAGAAACATCTATTATGATAACTAGATTTTATTTTGGAAAAAAATTAGCTGTAAAAGCTAATATCTTTAATATAGGGATAGTGCAAGAAAAATGAGTACCACAGTTACTAAGTTATCTGTCAGATCTTATTTTGTCTATGTGAAAAATGTCTATCAGATTCCCGACCATAACTGGGGAGGCTGTGCAATTGAGACAGAAAGACAATAGCTATTGTCAATAGGTCTAATGAGGACAGTAGTTTCTCTCTCTCTCTCTCTCTCTCTCTCTCTCTCTCTCTCTCTCTCTCTCTGTCTCTCTCACTCTCTTTCTCTTTCTCTAAATAGATAGATAGCTTGTAAGTGTGTGTGTGCATGTCTGTGTGTGTGTGTGTGTGTGTGTATCTGTAGAGACAGACACAGACAGACAGACAGACAGACAAGATTATATTATATAGGAGCACTCTGACAAAAAGTAATAAAAGCTAGGAAAAACAATTTTGGCAAAACATTTTGAGATTAGGAGTGTAATGCATGAATGGATTTCCCTATGTGTCTAGGTATGCATTTATTTTTATTGGCTATGTTCATAGGGAAAATTTTTGTGCTAGCCTTTGTTTCAGTTTGCCTGAGGACCCAAGTAGAGAAAACACCCAAAGGTTTTGTCTGATGAAAAAAAAACTTTGCCAATATCATGATGGTACAGATACTTGATAATACCTGCTGATCTCTTTGGTATTTTTTCAAGCATGCTTAAATCATTGATTATATTCTATCTTATATAGCCTATATCAAATTTCTCACCTTTTCAAAGAGGGAGAAGGAAGAAAAGGAGGGAGAAAATTTGAAACTAAAACTTTTTATGAAAAATGAATGTTTTTACATGTAAAAGGAAAGAAATAAAATATCAAATGATTACATGCAAAAAATCAATATTCATAGAACCTGGATGAAAGTATGAATTAATTTCAACATCTAAATTCAAAATATTCTTATATTCCTCAAAAGTCAAGACTCTTTTATAAGGGAAAATCACAAAATAGGTAAAGAACAATTTTCTCTCTTTTCTGTCTACCTGTCATAAAGCCCCATGTGCCATATGAAATACTTTGTCAATCCAGTTTGGGTGTTTCATAGAAATTTTTCTTCAGATAACTTCCTGTTCTTTCTTGGTAATTTATATATAAAAAATAAATTTCTGAAGTTGCTCTGACTTTTACAGAAAGTAGAAAAATAGAATAAGCTTTTTAAAGCAAGTGTGCTCCTAGAACAGCTCTATATCTCTTCAACAGATACTTTAATTAGGTGGTTGCAAGATTCTTCAAGTTTATCTCCACATGCAGCTTGGTTCTTCAAGGAGGCTGCCTGCTGAGTTTTCTTTATAATCCAGTCTGCTGTCTATAATTTGTTTCTCCAAAACTTAAGGGGGAAAATGGAACATTTTCTAAGGAAATAGTCATTCCTACATATATTTAAGAGAAAATAAGGGGCATGAAGGGAAAAAAATAATATTTAGCATGCAAGTTAGGTCATGCAGTTTATTGCTAATATTGAATATTCACATAATTTTATCCAGCATATGATTTTTTTTCATATTTGCTATGTGGTGACATTAATATCACATATCTCTTCTTGTCTGTTATAATAATGCTTTTGTTTCTGAACTGAAAAATTAACAATGTCATTTTAATGTAGAAAATTCCCCACATCAAATTTCATTTAGCAAGCATGGTTCTATATGGAAGGAACATTTCTGACAAAATGTGCTGTATCATTTTAGGGACAAAAATCAACAGAATTCATACTTAAACACACCACTTATCATCCATATGGCCTGGGTTTATGCATTTTTTTAGTTTCTAATATCATACAGATTCATCTGTAAAGAAGAGAAAATATAGTGATTGAGATTTAAACTTTGAAAGAAAAAAAATAATCCTGATTCATAGCTATGAAATTGTTACCTGAGTTTCCATCTGGAGTATAACTAATATAAATAGTATTAATGCAATTAAATTCACATCTTGGAAATGTCAAGGTATTTGTCTGAAATTATATCCAAAATTTACCATCACAAACAGTCTTGTGTTTGGCACTGTATAATCCATGAACATTTAGTGACCATAGTAGGCAGAACTGTTCTTGAAGAGGCACAAGAAGTATTGGACACAGAATGCACAATATAACTTGGGGGATTGGGTGAGGAGTGAAGGAATATGATGAGCATATAAACTTAACAGAAAACAATATGAATATTTACAAAATTTAATAGGAAATGGAGTGCTACATAGGTACTGCTTGAATTCCAAAAGATGTTATCTGATGAGTTTTGGAATTTCAGAGGTTTCAAGAGCACAATGACAACAATAACAAAGTAAAATTGACCTGGCTTGGGATATTAAGAAGTGCATGCCAGGCAAAGTACACACTATGAACAAAAGAACAAAAAGGAAATGATATTTCAAAGACAGACAGAAAATCTTAGTGGAGAGATATAGATAATAAAAAATAACATAATTTTTAAAAGATAGGTAATCAATGGAGGAAAATCTTTAAAATGAAGCACTTCAACAGTCAAATAGAGAGTTTTACATTTGATCTAAATGGGAAAACAAAACATTAAAAAGTTTTTTGAGGTGAGATGATGAAAATGGTTTTAAAGAAAAAAGACATGTACATACATAAACATATATATTTATGTATGTGTAAACAAACACATATGTGTTTATCAGCCAAAAATGTGCAAAATATATTGATTTGAAGGGAATCTTGGAATTATAAAAGTTAGTTAGAACTTATTAGAGCAATATGGACATGAAATAATGATAAAACTTGGCTTAGGGTAGAAATTGAAGGACAAGGATAGTTATTCCATCCTTTGTATTCCAAAAAACTGCATCTAAAAATAAACCATGCACATTAAGTCCAAAATCCCAATTTGCCTGTGTACTAAATCCTAACTGTGAATGTACTGTTGTTTTCATTTTATTGGACATCTGCCAAGCCTGCTGAATACCCAAGTTAAAGCAGAAGGACTAGTGATTCATAATCATTTCATGTGTAAGCAGTGTTAAATGAGTGTGGCAGCAAAATATAAATGACAAAAGAGGAGGACATTTGAAAGGAAAAGTTACAGGACTTGGCTATTGATTAGATATGATGGATGAAAGACAAGGAAAAGTCAATGATGTCTCTAAGGTTTCTGCCCTGAATGACTAGAATAATGATGGCATCACTGGCAGAGAGAAACACTTGTTTCTAGTAGATGTGTGAAGAATATGATGTTTGGCTCAATTCAATTCAGCAAACTTTTATTAATCAACTGCTTCACATAGAATATCATACTAAGCACTAGAGGAGACATGAAACTAATATATAAAATATGATTCTTACTCTTGTAGAGAGTTAGCATGACAAAGTGGATAGACTATAGGTTTAGAATGCAGAAGAAATAGGTTTAAGTTTCTTCTCAGAAACTCAACCTTCTAAGGAATCTCTAGCCCAAGGTCAATTTTTAATTAGCTTCCAGTGCAGAAACAGCTTTTTGTCTAGATTGCCCAAAACTGGGGGTATCCAGATGACTTTCTGGACAAGAATGACATGATGTCACTCTCAATGACTCATTGGAGTGAGCTCACTTCTCTTTATAAAGCCTATTTCTCATTAATTTTTAACCAGTGGAATTGATTGCTGTGTGCTGGAATAACTGTCTTCCAAGCACATAAAAATCTGAAGAAGTGAGCATGCTTCCACTTTCACCATCAAGAAAATAAGGAGATTTTTTTTTGTGTGTGTGTCAATCATTGGTTGTGATCGAAAAACTTGATTATCATGCAAAAATTTCATCTGTAGAAATGATTTTGTTTGTCACATCATGTAACTATAAATGTAATGCAATTTCTACTGCAATACACTGAGATTTGAGTACAAAGTCTATTATGAAAAGGAATCATGAAATATATCATGGATGACATGATTTTATTTGGATTTTAAAACACAATGGGCAAATCAGAAAGTTAAGATACATAAAACATTCTTGCTAGGAACTGGGAACTTCCTGAGTGAATACACAAAAATGAACAAACAAACAAACAAAGGTTACATTCAGAGAACAAGGTAATTACCTACTTGGAAATGGACCAGGTACCTCGGGATCTGTTTGGGAAAGAAAAAAATAAACGAACAAGTCTACTTTGCCAAGAAAGATGAATATCTTGATGTCATGTAATTTTAGGAAAGCTAAAGTTATTAGGTGTAAGATTTTGGCATAGGTTAAAAAGCAAAAATGGGCAAATATTGCAAGCTCATCATTTCACTTTGAAAAAACTCAAGTAAGGTGGGAAGAGCAGTAGAGAATGTCAAATAAACAAAATTCAAGATAAGTAATAATTAGAAAACAACTACAAAAATTCAAATAAAAAATCAGGAATTGTAGATGAGGCAATGTCATGTAATACTACAATATTAAGTCTTAATAGACTTGCAAGATTAGAGAAGGAACTATGAAGCTTATGAGGAAAGAAAACAAAGAAAAATAAAAAAAAAAACTGAATAAGTAACTGCAGTCCTGCCTTTCCTTTCTTTTATGCTGCCACTGCATGTTGGTCACAATCCCTGATCAATAAAAAATAAATAGCTACTTTCTGCTGGGATTCTGAAAGGATATTTTATGATTAGATACAAAGCTAATTGGTGGTACAAAGGGGAAAAAAAAAACATCACTGACAGTCAAACTCTGTCTTCTCACTTGATCTCTACTGCTAAGTAGCTATGTATGCAACTCTGAGTAAATAATTTCTCTTTTCTGGGTTTTCTATATATAAAATAATTAGAAGAGAGAGAGAGGAAGGGGTAATTTCTGAAGTTCCTAGAAATCATAGCTTTGTAGAATTTAAAATTCAGTGACCCAATTGTCCATGGAAGTCTCTGGGTATTAAACAAGAACTGGATTTAAGTGAGGGATAGTTGTGCAAAGTCACCAGCCTCACTTTCTTCTCCAGAACCATCTAGGTCTAGATCAGGACAATTGGAGATGGCCCTGGGTGCAGCAGGAGATCTTGGCCTTTTTAGATGTTTAACAGGTCACTGAAATAATGCCCACTCAGTGTTAAGGCTGGATAAGAAATGAGATGGAGAATGACTTCTTTTACCTGGTCAAAGAAAAAAAAAATACACACACACACACATGTATATATGTACATGTATACATATATACACATAGATATGAGCATGTGTTTGTATAAATATGGGTGAGAAGACCCTCAGAGTTTCTAATCAAAACAGAAATAATTGTTATTTACATTCATTCTGAGGCAATCAGAGCACAAACAATGAGTAAGTAGAAGTTGGTCTGGAACCTATTTTTGGTCAATAAATGAGAACCTTAGCTCTTGTTGGGACTAGATTACATTATTACTCGCAGCCACCATTTAATTGCTTCATTGGAAATCTAGTGAAAGAAAAGCTTTAGCCATCAAGGAATCAAACCTTTTGTTTTTTATTGACTTTATTTTTAGCAACTGAAAAAGCTATGCTTAATTCCATAATTGTATGTGAATGTGATCAATCATTAAGAATTGCCTAAGGTACCCCAACAGTGAGAGAATGCAAATCAAAGTAGATTCTTGGAATTGCAGGTATGTTTACAATGATACAAAAATGAATAAATCATTTTTCTTTTTCTTCTTCTTTTTTTTTTTAATTGTAATTTGCAAGTCTAACAGCAATTTTGCCACATGGATTTTGTTGTCATTATTTGGAGCAAATCATCCAGGAGTCAATGATAAGACAATACTGAATTCTACTCAGGATCCCAAACACATGTCTGCAGTTTGGAATATGGATAATTACAATAACTGATTTAATGAAGTAAAGACAGGCAGAAATATTACTTTAGTTGAAAATAATAATAATCTACTTTCAGGCTAAACTGTGAATTCTAATTCTCTCTCTTTGGAACTTTCTGGTATGTCTCTGTACTGAGCTCTGAATTCAGATCCTAAGACCATTTCCTCAATCACAAATGACATGAGAACCATTTGAAAACTGGGAATAGAATAGATGTACTAACCAAAGGAATCTCTGACTGTGATTTTTTGACTTGTTTGTATCTTTCTTCTAGCATGGGAAGGCAGAATCAGGTCCTAGCACTCAGAGAAACTCTTTTGAGTGTAGGATTACTGTAATGCATACTCCTAAAGCAATTATCTGCATAAACTAAGAGTTGGTTCAATGAAAAAACCAACAAAATAGACAAACCCTTAGTAAATCTGATTAAAAAAAGGAAAGAGGAAAATCAAATTGTTAGGAGGAGAGGAGAGAGAAGGGAAAGAAAAGGCATAGGGAAGGAAGAGTCTTTTCTGCCATAATAGAAAGGAGTCAAAACCCATTTGTGGCAGCTTAATCGGGATTAAGTCCACAGCAACATTCCATCCCAAGGTAAAATAGATCAAGTCCTACTTTGGGCAGTTGACTCAGATATAAGGGATAGAATGTGATCTTGACAAAATAGGCAAAATGAATTATCCCAGAAATGCTTTCTGGGGTGCAATGGTCAGAGTTGTGAGTCACAGTGGAAACTAAGAGGTAACAGGCAGAGATGGGGTATTGCTACCCCATCAGCAGTAGATACCCACAGATATTTGGCAGAGATGAAGGAACCAGCAACAATGGAGAATAGCAAGGACAGATTCAGGCTCAAAGGCACTGCACAAAAGAAGAGATGCTAGATCAATTATTTCAATGGTAGTCCAGTACATGAGTGGTCTTAGGGATGAGCAGTCACAAAAGGTAAAACTAATGTATCCAAATGTTTACTATAGTGTAAAGTTTATTTATCTCTTCACAGTTCATTCTTTCCACTCCATCTTTGACAAGAAGGAAATTGTCCCCACACCAGTCTCTTTTCCATTTGGCTGTCAATGTGATGTCCTAAAGTTCTGGTATAACCATGTAACCACCACTCCTACTCAATAAACACGAGTGATTCTCTTCCACCTCTGGAATCAAATATGAAATCTTATATTAGAATGCAAAAACTTTCCATAACTAGTCTGCCACACACACACTATTTTTACATCTTACTTCCTTCATATATCCTCTTATATCCAGTGACTCTAAACTTGCTGTTCTTTGAATAAAAAAAAAAAAAAAAAAAAAAAAAAACACTTCATCTCTCTATTCTAAGTATTTTTTCTTTTTGCCTCCTATGAATAAAATGTTCTCTCGCCTCATTTCCTTGGCTTCCTTACAACACCAACTTATATCTTCCATTCTACAGAAATCCCATTTATCTGTAGTGTTTTTTGATTCCTCTTTATTCTAAAGCTATTGTAATACTGGAGAAACTGAGGCAAGATAGAGATTAGAGAGTTTTTAATATTTTATTCAGATTTCTGAGGAGAGATTGTGCTGGGGGCATGCTGCCCCCAGGGCTGCTGTCTAAAGCATCCAGCAGCAAATGTGAATTCTCAATGACATATATATCCTTGACTCCAAGCTTAGGGCTCTAAGACAAAGAGGGGTGGAATCCAAACTTTGGTAAGTGTGAATCTCCAAGCAGGAACCATCAATTCAGTTTAACAGGTTGGTGGGTAGGACCATAAATTCTAACAAACTGGTAGTTAAGGATGTGTCCAGCTTAAAACCAGGAAGTCTGAAACTTAAAGTTATAAACAATGCCAATTAGGTATCTGAAATAGGACATCTGGAGACTTATCTTCTGGAATGTCAGATCTCCACATCCCTAATTATCTCAGTTCTAATGGGAGAAAAGGAGGGTTGCAACCAGGGAAACTGAGAAGAACAATTCAGGGAAACTGAGACAAGAAAATTTAGGGAAATTGAGGCAGGATAATTTAGGTAAACTGAGTCAGAACAATTTAGGAAAGCTGAGGCAGAAAAATTAGGGAAACTGAGTTAGGGCAATAAAAGGGAACTGTGGCACAACACTATCCCTTTATTATTTCCTATTTGTCCTGTATATAAATTTTTCATACATAATTATTTGTAGTTTGACTTTCCCAATTGATCAAAAATTCCTCAAATCAACAAGTAATCTTTTGTCTTTCATTTTATTCCCAATACTTAGCACGTGTCCTACATAGTAAGTACATAGTAAGTGCTTAATAAATGTTTTGAACAATGCCTTAGCAGCGTTGAAAAGAGTTTAAAAAAAAGAAACTTTTCTGGGAGGTCAAAGTGTCTAATCAGTCATCAAAGAAAGCAGGAAACAGTCCCTCAGTCACCTCTCATGAGGCTAATATTTATTTATTTTTTTTGAAATTCTGCCTGCCTTTCACGGAGGTAGAGGTTCTGTATGATGAAGTATGAAACATTCAATTGGTGAGAATACAGAATATTTTTTTTCTCATGTGTGCTAAGAATCAGACACTAAGCAGAAATGTCATCATCTTTGCTTTAGCTCTGATGATCCTGGTTCTTTTCTTTTTTTTAATCACTATTTTTATATTGAGAAAACCATTGACCATTAACCACCACATGGGAATCTCATGATTTCAATGTGGGAACTGGTCTTTCCTGGAATGTTCTCAAATTCATCATTCAGGAAACTTGAAATTCTAAAAATAAAAGGAGATATCAATAAAATTGAAAGTAATAAAAAAAAAAAACTATTGCTTAATTAATAAAACTAAGAGTTGGTTCAATGAAAAAACCAACAAAATAGACAAACCCTTAGTAAATCTGGTTAAAAAAAGGAAAGAGGAAAATCAAATTGTTAGTCTTAAAAAAGAAAAGGGAGAACTCTCCACGAATGAAGAGGAAAATAGAGGAATAATTAGAAGTTACTTTGCCCAACTTTATGCCAATAAATTCAACAACTTAAATGAAATGGAAGAATACCTTCAAAAATATAGTTTGCCCAGATTAACAGGGGAAGAAACAAATAGACTAAACAGTCCCATTTTAGAAAAACATATAGAACAAGCTATTAACCAACTCCTTAGGAATAAATCCCCAGGACCAGACGGATTTATATGTGAATTTGACCAAACGTTTAAAGAACAATTAACTCCAATACTATATGAACTATTTGAAAAAAAAATAGGGATTGAAGGAGTCCTACCAAATTCCTTTTATGACACAGACATGGTACTGATACTTAAACCAGGTAGGCTGAAAACAGAGAAAGAAGATTATAGACCAATCTCCCTGATGAATATTGATGCTAAAATCTTAAATAAAAGATTAGCAAAAAGATTACTGAAAATCATCCCCAGGATAATACACTATGACCAAGTAGGTTTAATACCAGGAATGCAGGGCTGGTTCAATATTAGGAAAACTATTAGCATAATTGACTATATCAGTAACCAAATTAACAAAAACTATATGATCATCTCAATAGATGCAGAAAAAGAATTTGATAAAATTCAACATCCATTCCTAATAAAAACACTTGAGAGGATAGGAGTAAATGGACTTTTCCTTAAAATAGTCAAAAGCATATATTTAAAACTGTCAGTAAGCATCACGTGTAATGGGGAAAAACTGGAACCTTTCCCAGTAAGATCGGGAGTGAAACAAGGTTGTCCACTATCACCATTATTATTCAATATATTGTATTAGAAACGCTAGCCTCAGCAATAAGAGTTGAGAAAGAAATTAAAGGAATTTGAGTAGGAAATGAGGAAACCAAACTACTACTCTTTGCAGATGATATGATGGTATACTTAGAGAACCCCAGAGATTCTACTAAAAAGCTATTAGAAATAATTTATAACTTTAGCAAAGTTGCAGGATAAAAAATAAATCCCCATAAATCCTCAGCATTTTTACACATCACCAACAAAATCCAACAGCAAGAGATACCAAGAGAAATTCCATTCAAAATAACTGTTGACAGCATAAAATATTTGGGAATCTATCTACCAAAGGAAAGTCAGGAATTATATGAGCAAAATTACAAAATACTTTCCACACAAATAAAGGCAGATTTAAATAACTGGAAAAATATTAAGTGCTCTTGGATAGGCTGAGCAAATATAATAAAGATGACAATATTCCTTAAACTAATCTATTTATTTAGTGCTATACCAATCAGACTCCCAAGAAAATATTTTAATGATCTAGAAAAAATAACAACAAAATTCATATGGAATAACAAAAGGTCAAGAATCACAAGGGAATTAATGAATAAAAAAAAATCAAATGAAGGTGGCCTATCTGTACCTAATCTAAAACTAAATTATAAAGCAGCAGTCACCAAAATCATTTGGTATTTGATAAGAAATAGAGTAATTGATGAGTGGAATAAGTTAGATTCACAAGACAAAATAGTCAATAACTATAGCAATCTAGTGTTTGACAAACCCAAAGATCCCAACTTTGGGGATAATTCATTATTTGACAAAACTTCTGGGAAAACTGGAAATTAGTATGGCAGAAATTAGGCATGGATCCACACTTAACACCATACATCAAGATAAGATGAAAATGGGTCCATGATTTAAGCATGAAGAATGAGATTATAAATAAATTAGAGGAACATAGGATAGTTTACCTCTCAGACTTGTGGAGGAGGAAGGAATTTGTAACCAAAGATGAACTAGAGGCAATTATTGATCACAAAATAGAAAATTTTGATTATAACAAATTAAAAAGCCTTTGTACAAATAATGCAAATACAAACAAGATTACAAGGGAAGCAACAAACTGGGAAAACATTTTCACAGTTAAAGGTTCTGATAAAGGCCTCATTTCCCAAATATATAGAGAATTGACTCTAATTTATAAGAAATCAAGCCTTTCTCCAATTGATAAATGGTCAACGGATATGAACAGACAATTTTTAGATGATGAAATTGAAAATATTTCCACTCATATGAAAGAGTGTTCCAAATCACTATTGATCAGAGAAATGCAAATTAAGACAATTCTGAGATACACCTGTCAGAATGGCTAAGAGGAAAGGGAAAAAAAAATAATGATGAATGTTGGAGAGGATGTGGGAAAACTGAGACACTGATGTATTGTTGGTGGAGTTATGAATGAATCCAACCATTCTGGAGAGCAATCTGGAATTATGCCCCAAATGTTATCAAACTGCACATACCCTTTGGTCCAGCAATGCTACTACTGGGCTTATATTACAAAGAAATACTAAAGAAGGGAAAGGGAACTGTATGTGCCAAAATATTTGTGGCAGCCCTTTTTGTCGTTGCTAGAAACTGGAAAATGAATGGCTGCTCATCAATTGGAGAATGGTTGGGTAAATTGTGGAATATGAATGTTATGGAATATTATTGTTCTGTAAGAAATAACCAGCAGGATGAATACAGAGTGGCTTGGAGAGATTTACATGAACTCATGCTAAGTGAAATGAGCAGAACCAGAAGACTGTTATACACTTCAACAACGATACTGTATGAGGATGTATTCTGATGGAAGTGGATTTCTTTGACAAAGAGATCTAACTCAGCTTCAATTGATTAATGATGGATAGAAGCAGCTACACCCAAAGAAAGAACACTAGGAAATGAATGTAAACTGTGCATTTTTGTTTTCCTTCCCAGGTTATCTTTACCTTCTGAATCCAATTCTTCCTGTGCAAGAAGAGAACTGTTCAATTCTGCACACATATATTGTATCTAGGATATACTGTGATGTATTTAACATTTATAGGACTGCTTTCCATGAGGGGGAGGGGAAAGGGTGGAGGGAGAGTGGGGGGAAAGTCAGAACAGAGGTGAGTGCAAGGGATAATGTTGTAAAAAATTACCCAGGCATGGGTTCTGTCAATAAAAAGTTGTAATTATTAAGAGAGAGAGAGAGAAAATAAAATTAAAAAAAATAATAATGTATCAAAATTTATTCAGCCATCTCAGTTTCTAATTCTTTGCCATGAAAAGGGAGCTGCTAGAAATATTTTTGTACATATAAGCCTTTTCCTTTCCCCCCAATTTTTTTAATAGTAGCTTTTTTATTTTCAAAATACACGCCAATATAGTTTACAACATTTCCCCTTGCAAAATGTTGCATTCCAATTTTTTTCTCCTTCCTTTCACTCCACCCCTTCCCCTAGATAGGAAGTAATCTAATAGGTGTTAAATGTGTGCAATTATTTTTTACATATCAGTTCACAACTCTACCAACAATGTACCAGAGTCACAATTTTCCCATATCCCCTCACATGTTATCTTAACCAATCTGAGAAGCATATAGTGGTACCTTAGACTGGTCTTAATTTGCATTTCTCTGAACAATAATGATTTAGAGCAGACTAGAAATTCTTTTAATGCCTTCATCTGAAAATTGTCTGCTCATATCCTTTGACCATTTATCAATGGGAGAATGACTTGTATTCTTATAAATTTTTATAAATAAGATCTTTATCAAAACCCTTGTATGAAAACACTTTTTGTCTGTTTTCTGTTTCCCTTCTAATCTTGGCTGCATTAGGTTTGTGTGCACAAACATTTTTTTAAAATTTAATATAATCAGAATTATCCATTTTGCATTACACAATGATCTCTAGTTCTTCTATGGACACAAATTCCTTCCTTCTCCAAGATGTAAAAAGTAGACTATCCTTTGTTCTCCTAATTTGTTTATACTATCTTCCTTTATGTTAAATCATGAGCCCATTTTGACCTTAACTAGGATATTAGATGTTGGTTAAGGCCTAGTTTCTGCCATATAATTTTCCAATTTTCCCAGCAATTTTTGTGAAGTAGTTAAGTTCTTCCAGAAGCTGGAGTCTTTTGGTTTATCAAATACTAGATTATTATAGTCATTGATTATTGTGTCTTTTGAATGTAGTCTATTCTACTGATCAACTATTCTATTTCTTAAATAATTCTAAATTATTTATTTCTAATAATCTAATATTCTAATAATCTAAATTATTATTTGATGACTGCTACTTTATAATATAGTTTTAAGTTTGGGATAGTTAGGCCACTTTCCATTTGCATTTTTTTCTCTTAATTCCCTTGAAATTCTTGACCTTTTTTTCTTCTAGATGAACTTTGCTATGATTTTTTTCTAGTTTTATAAAGTAATTTCATGGCAATTTGATTGGTATGGCATTGAATTAATAGATTAAGTAGAATTGTCATTTTTTATTATATTAGTTCAGCCTACCCATATTCTTTCAGTTATTTAGATCTAACTTATGAAGAGTTTTCTCTATGAAGATGTAATAATTATAGATAGCATTAATGTAGTGTTTATTGTGTGCCAAGTATTATGCTAAGCTTTCTACAAGTATTATAGCATTTTATCCTTACAATAACTCTGGGAAGTAAATTCTTATAACAGTTGAGGAATCTGAGACAATCAGATGTTAATTAATTTGTCCAATGTCACACAACTAGGAAGTGATTGAGACCAGATTTATGCTCAGTGCTTCACCCACCTAGCCATAAAGCTGCCTAGTTAAAAAAAAAAAAAAAAAAAAAAAAAAAAAAGGATATGAAGACATTAAAAAAGGGCTTCATAAGGATCATTATGAGGAGATTAAAAAATGTTATGAAAGTATGGAATTTTATTTTCACTTTGAGCTATTGTCAAAATTCTAGGGAAAGCTATGAATTAAACAATTATAAATACCTTATTAAAAATCACAGTAAGTTAGGCCTAAGCAATAGAGGTATGTTTTTAAAATTTCATTTTAATTATTATTTTAAGAATTTAATTGTAAAATTGTCTTTTAATAAATGTCTAACCCCCCCCCACACACACACACACACACCTTTTTTTATTCTTTTTTTGGAATTTTCTGGGTCAGAGTGGGTTAATTTCATAAAACATGAAATTTAAAAAAAATACATAGCATCACCGAGATGCAAAAATGGAAGATTCCTCAGAGGTTCACAGTAAAATGTGAATTAATTGAGAAAAGCAATTAAAAAAAAATAATTATTTCAGTTTGTGATGGCAATGGTAATGCATTAGTATTTCTGATACCTCAGATCTTGACCAAATCAAATCATATTGAATTTGTTCTTGATTCTTTAATTAGTTCCTTGTCACCTGAAAGCTGGATTTTGTGTTATTCACATTTTATTGCTCTATTTTGTTACACCTTTAATTCTGTGAACTAAAAATTTGATATTATTCAAGAAAATATGCAGAAGTTTTAATTTTCAAAGAGGACATTTTTCAGGCTAAAAGAGACATTGTGGAGGCTTTTGGTGTAAAAAAGTAAAGTATTTCAGGATCATCTAAATCTACAATGATATAGGTTCATTCACACTGAAGTTTACACTTTTTTTTTTTGAGAAAGTTAATGGCACAATTTATACAGATTGATTATGTTAGCTTCATCTGTCATATGGCACAAATTTGGAGGGGGAAAATCTGAATAGGAGTTCTAGGTCTTTTTCCAATAATATTTATTAGCCTTTAACATGTACACTCATTTTTTCACATATTCTCATAATTCACATTTGCTCATGTTTTGTATTCAGCTTTAATTACTAATAATATTGCATATTTCTTATTATAAGAATTTTAATTTTTTATGTTGGAAAGGTTTGTGCTAAGCAAATACTGTTACTTTGTCAATTATGTCACCTCTATTATTTTTCTTTATGATTGAACAATGTGAAATTGTTTTTCATGTCTAAGTTGATGCAATTTCAATTCAATGATATGAAAAAAAGTTACTTGTTTATATGTGCTTTACTTTTGTTATATTATAAAAGTCTAATTGCATGTTAATAGATGGTTTTGAAATAGACATAATGAATATAAAATAGATATAGTTTTTACTTAAATGGAAGTTCAAAGCTCACATGTAAAAAAAAAATGTAGGGAAATCACAGGGGAATGAATTAGTTTCAAACTTAACAGGCCACAACTAAGTAAATTCCACAGCGGCAAACTCTATGAACAGATGAAACTATAATTGAAAATGTTGAAGTGACACAAAATATTGTCCCCATACAATGTTAGGGTTGGAAGTGATCTGATTGTCCACCTAATTCAATCAATACCAAAAATAAACCAAAAAGACCAATAAACTGTACAGCATACTAGTAAAGTGATAAGTACATATGTACTCCTAAGATCTTTATATTATGAGATCTATCAAGGCACCTCTTGCCTAACCTTTGTAAATCTTACTTAGAATTTCTAAACTATAAAAAAATACATATATTGAGAGTCTAATAAGTCCCAAGGAAGGGAATAAGTGATTAATCATTTCATGAAAATAGGTAGCAGATATGCTATGTCATTATATATTAAGACTTGCATGAGGAAAAAATAATAATAAGGGAGGGAGAGTAGAGAGTTTTTGAGTGAAGGTCAATGGGAGGAGTCATAAAAGCAGCTTTTAATTCTGACTATAGATTATCTGGATTGTGAAAAGAAATGCATAGGAAGTTGAAGAAATAAATCACAAATCTGGCATTGAGATCTGGTGATAGCAGACTTCAGTTTTCTAAACATCTGTCAGTAGTCCCTCTCTACCAAAAGCAAACTATCATGGTTTATTAAAATCCAAGTGAAACAAAAGTTGGGATTTATACAATTTATAAGCTAATGAAAAGTACTGAATTCCATGAAAATAGTTCTATAGTTAGAATCAATTCATCCACACCGAATTAAAATCTTTAATTCTGGTTTGATTACTACTAAGAACCTAAAGAGGAAAAAGACAATCAGATAAAATACACAAAATCACAAGAAATGATTGAAGAATTTTCAGGGCACTGATATAAATTATTATTCTATGATAAAGGTAAAAAAAAATTGCCCGTTAAATATGTTATAATAAATACTACCAACTAGTGAAAAAAAAAAAAAATCGTATGATAATCTAAATGACTCCAAATGCTATTCCATCACTTCATTGTATGTGGTTCAACAAACTCATATTGTATTCTCATTCTATTTTTCATTAATTCAATACATATTTTCAGGTGCTTAATACAGTAGTCATAACCAATATTCACATATCATTATAAAGATTGCCTAGGGTTGAATTTTTTTTTTTCCTTTGCTCTGTCTCATTAGGTTTTCATAGCAACTGACTGAGGTTAGTACAACAGATACTGATCCCATTTTGCAATGAGGAAATGGATACTAAGAGAATGACTAGCGCATGGATACATAGTCATGAAATACCAAAAGTATGATTCAAATTTGTTCTGACTTCCGTCTTTCTACAATAAGACTTGCAAGACAAATAGTAGTCTGTATTTAGAATACAAATTTGTGCAACCAGCAGTGTACTAGTGCCAACTTGTTCCAGCCCTCAAGTGCCTTGTCAAATTTTTAACCTTGGAAATAATCAAACTATAGATAAAGGTTTGATGCATTTTTCATAATTGTTGAAATAAAAAAAAAATGAAGAAAATATTAATGATGTAGATTAAAATTTTGTGTGGGATGGGTGCTAGACCTCCTTACCCAAACTAACTAATCAGAGACATCATCAAATACAAAGAGAAAGTATTTATTCAGTACTTGAAAGGAGAGGCCCCAGCACACCTGGGAGGTATCTTAGCTTCTAACATGTGCTTGATCTGGCAAGCTGGAAATAATAAAGCTGGTTAAATAGCAAAAGACTCAAGTCTCTTCTCTGGATGGACTAAAAAGAAAGTAACCATTACTGACTAATGGTCACCAATATTGCCTATTTCTTGTGGATTGTGTCACTTCCTGTCACTTTCTGAAGCTGGGACCTAGAGTCTGACTTTTCTTATTTTAGAAATCATGTGACTTGCTGCAACTTGGGTCTAAGGTCTGACCCGCTCCATCTCATAAACTTTTTGAGAAAATATCACCTGGTCTCATTCACTTTTAAAGATATATCATTGGAATGTTTATTTTTTCAAAGAGCTAATAGTTAACCATCCATCAGAACACTTTTGGGTACAAGACACAGTTTCTCCCTGCAGGGAAACATACAATAATATATTGTATTATAAGAATACAATAGATGCTAAAAGTTAGGTAATCATTTTCAATAGGTAAAGATACATAATGCCCCCCCTTTTTTTCATCTTTAGTTCCTCTATCTAAATTACTTCCATAATACCAAAGCAAAACTATGATTCTGTAGAAAATAATTTCATATTATTTTACTTGTACAGAAATCTTTAACAGCCTATAAAAGAGAATCTTGATTCAATACTTTGAATAGAAGCTATTACAGATCTTCCATTCCCATCTGTCTTTATTTGGGTCACTCCTTTGACTGAACAACATAATATCAGCTGCTTAAAAATCTTTATTTTGTAGAATATAGGAGATCTGGCAGTAACATACCAAAAGTTTTTCATAGTTTATAATACTATGTCAATAGCTACTTCTCAATTACCAACTCATGAAATTACCACAATAAGTTGCAATCCATTCCCTCTCCAAACCTAATATTAAGTGTTCTCTGCAAACTCCTTTATATGCAACTCATGAAAGTATAATTAAGAAATTAATTTATATGCAGATAACCATCTAAATGCCAAAGCATTTTATTCCACCCCTATCATCTGACTTTCAAATCAGAAGGCATATGACTCCAAATGTATATTGAAACTCTATACTTCTAAAATAAGGTGCATTAATATTATTTGAGAAACATTAATTCTTTTATTGACAAAAACTATTTTTGTATGAGAATTTCCTATGAATTGTAATTTTTTTTGTTTGTTTGTTTCCTAGTTATCAATATTTGAGGTTAAAATGGAACATTACAGATCATTCTTGTGCCTTTTCATTTACAAAGCATTTTTCTCCATTAATTTAAAAAAAAAATCTTTCTGAAACAAGTTTTAAAGATAGTATTAGCTCCAATTTTATACTTGAAAAACTGAAGTTTAGATATTGAATGGCTTTCTTTTGGTAATTCAGTTTGTATTCACTTCAATTCAAATGATTTTTAAGATTTTATTATGTAACCTGTGATCTCCCCCATCTAACATACACTACTAAAATCCCTCTCCCATACTCTATCACCTCCTTTATATTTTAATAATTCAAAGTTGCAATTCCAAAGTGAGGTAATCACCTTGGTTTACTCTCTTCCAACCTCCATTTTGAGGTAGGAAATGTGTTATCTTTATAACAATCTTCAACTCTATCAATGTGTGTAGTTAATATTCATAAGGATTGAAGTAATACCACATCCTTTGATAATTCTGATGAGGTTCTGGGTAGCTAGATGGGCGTTGGCAGAGAAAGCCCAAATCTTTGTAAACAATCTGGAAGCAAGCCTGAGGCAAGCAGGAAAGACTATTATATAATTAAAAGTGGACCTTTTTTGATTTTGATTTTGATTTTTGATTTTGATTAGACTTTTTTTCCTTAAGTAGGCCTTTTGTTTAAATGAATTGTTGATTACAGTCCCACCTCAGATAAAGGTCTCTAGAAACCCCACTTTTACTATATTCAATCAGAAATTCAAGTTATGATGTCAAACTTCAAGGTTATATCCTTGTAAAAGATCTCCTTATAATATAGATCCTTACTGAACTTTTTTTTTAGGAATTTAGCCCTCTAACCAATATCATACTCCTCTCATATGGCATGTTCCTCCCAGTTAATTCTGAGTGCCATTAGGAAACTTGTCTTTACCCTTATTAATTGCCAAATTTCCCTTTCCCTGCTAAAAAAAACCTTTATAGATTTGACCCACTCTTAGCAGCATAATAAATTCTTTGCCCCTTAAATTGGGAGGATGTCTAAGTTTATAAATTCTTTTGAAACAACTTGGGAGAACTGCTTAGAATCCCAGTATATTTCTGAGATATCATCCCCATTTGAAGACCAACTCCATCATTCTGGTGGCCTGGTACCAGAAGAATCTGACTATACCCAATAACTTCAACAGTACTGAAGAGATGCAAATGATGAGTAGTGGTAGTGAAGAGGTATGAGAATTGGGGTGGGGAATCCCCTCTGGTCAAGGCAAGTTCAGTGTGAAAGAATTCATAAACCTGAAATCTGTGTGGCAAAAAAAGGAATTTTTATTGTTCACTAAGAAGGAAGCTTTCTTAGCAGGCAAAACTCCTGATTATGAATTTGGCAGAGATGGATTGATAAAATCATGATTATATGAGATACATCTTGGTCTGGGGCTGGGAGATGTCTGGGCTACTCAATAGAGGACCATCAGAGATCTCCACCTGAATAATTGAAAGTCTGAACCACTGAGAGTTGTTTGTGGCAATTCAATGGAGGGTGATTGACCAAGATCTACAATTGAATAACTGGGAGTTTGCAGGCTTTTCCCAAGCTCTGGGAACTTCCTGAAGGGGATCTGGACCACCCCCAAAAGATAACTGGGAGTTTGCAGGTTTTTCCCAGGTCTGGGAACTCCCTGAAGGGGGTACAGTTTCTGGGGCCCCCCCAAAAGATCTGTTTATGTTATCCTCCCTTGAGCCTCTTCTAGAGAACAGTTTGTTCAGTTTTATGGTTCAACACCATCAGTATCACCACTATATACTTTGGTATTGATGACAGATGCAGGATTGCAGGATTGTATGTAGCATGCAGGAGATTATAGAGCTAGACTGAAGCACAATTGAAATTCCACCATTATTGGTAAGTACTCTTTTGTTTGTGTCAAAAACTCCACCATAAACTACAGATTCCCTTGGTAATTACTAAGTAGTAGTATTGACAAAGGGACCTGAAAATGCTCTAAAACTCCTTGAAGGACAGATTCTCTTTGAACCCTGCCTCTGTGGCACCTTGCCTGAGGGAAACAAGATAAACAGCTTCATTCTGTTATCTAGGTGTGGCTATTTGAGTCCAGCCCTATTGAATTAAAAAGACTTCTTCAATTCTATTCAATTCCAGCTCAAACTCCACCCACCAGCCCCCATCTGGAGGGGAAGTATGCCTGGGCTGGTAGGTAAAGTTTCTCTCATAAAAGAGCCAATCTTAAAACCTCTCCTTGAAGAGGACTTAACATCCCATATCATACCATGCTATGCCATGCCATGCTATGCTATGCCATGCTATACCAAGGAAACCTCGGCCCTCTGGAGTGATATTCTCTTTCAGCATTACCTTCTCTTTATCCTTAACTAAGACTTTATATCTCTCTGTCGGGATTTCTCTACTGGAAACTTTACTTCTCTGCCGGGACCTTGCCACTAAGGAATTCAGCCTTTCTAGTCATACATAGAATAGTCTGACTTCCCAATGGCTATAATAAGTTTCTTTTTATCAGTCTAGCTTTTTGGGTTCATAAATTCCTTTATGAAGGACCTCTGTGCCACTAGAAGGGGGTTCCAACAACTCCCTATCCTGTGTCAAATCCCAAAGGGATTGCCCCAGAATTATTGCCCCAGAAGGAAGTGAGACTGCCTAGCTTTGAACTTTTTTTTTTCTATTTGACTAAGATTTAACAACTGGAATATCAAATAAAAATGGAGAGTCTAAATTTGTTGGAGGCAAAACATCCACAGGATTATAAAGCATAATTTCAGGACATTGATTATAAATACTGATATGGGGATCTACTTGCTTCTATGAGGATGCCTTGCTATGGAAAAAAAAAATTATATAAATTTAAAAAAGGAAGAGAGACTGAGGAGGTAGGAGAAAAGGAAGAAGAGAGAGTGGAGAATACATTACAGGTAGGAGAATTACATGTTGGTAAATTGCTTATGTATAAGTTATAAGATCCTCTTCAGAAAAAAAAAAAAATTCTTCCTCAATATGTGTTCTTTTGTATTTAAATTGTGAAAATAAGAAGACTGATCCATTTTCTTTCTACTGACTTCAATCTGAATAGTTTCCCCAGGCATTTATTGAGGGTACAGTCAGTACTTTGCTGGGTAGAAAATACAAGACTTTTCCATTTACTTATTTGTTTATTTATTTTTTGGCAGCTGATTATCCCTCCAAATTTTTTTTTGGCATTTTTATTTAAAGTTTTGATATGCAAATTCTAATCTTCCTTCTCTTCCACTCCTTCCTCAGTTCGTTAGCAAACAGAAATAGGTTATACATCTGCAATTATATAAAACATTTTCATATTTGTCATTTTGTATAAGAAGATGCAAACAAAAGGGAAAAAATGAAAATGAAAAATAGCATGTTTCAGTTTGTATTCAATATCAATTCTTTCTTTGGAGGTGGATAGTATGCTTAATCATTAGTTCTTTGTGATTGTCTTGAATCCTTACATTGTTGAAAACAGCTAAATCATTCACAATTCTTCACTGAGGAACATTGCTATAACTGTGAACAAAATTCTGGTTCTGTTCAGTTCATTATGTATTCCTTTTCCAGGATTTTCTGAAATTACCCAACATCATTTCTTATAAGATAATAATATTCCATAACAATTTTATATCACAGATTTTTTAGCCATTCCCAATTGATAAGTATCCCTTTGATTATTATCCACTACAAAAAGAGCTACTATAAATAGTTTTATACAAATAAGTCCCTTCTTCCCCACCCTCCCCACCCCCTTTTGGGTTGTCTTTGGCATGTAGAATTAGTAGGCACTGTTAGATTACAAGTTTTATAGTCCTTTGGACATAGTTCCAAATTGCACTTCAGAATGCTTGGATCAGTTTACATCTGCATTAACAATGTATTAGTGTCCCAGTTTTCCCACATCCCCTCCTGTTGGTGTTTCTTTTTCCAAAACACAGCCAGGTGATAAAACTTCAGATCTTTTATTGTGTCCTTCAATATAGCCCGGTTAGCTCAGGCCTATCTCTCTGCTTGGTTCCAAGAGCTCCGCCCAAATGTCTCCAAATCTAAAGGTTTGTCCTTCCAACTCCAGCCAGCACCAAGGTAGAAGATACGATGAATCTTTCTTGCCTTGAAGATAGGGCTTGTAGGCTTTCTTGCATAGTGCTCCTCTCCAACTCCTGGGAATGCTCCCAAGAAAAACTCTCAAATGGCTTACTGGAGCTGTATTTATGCTACTTCTCCGAGAGTGGGATTGTGGGATATCTCCAAGCATGTTCTCTGGCCCTAAGGGAGGTGTGAATTCAGATATCTCTTTCTAAACCCTGAATTCTTCTAAACGTTTGAATTCCATTGAGTACTTAGATACCTATGAGCTCTCTAAAGGTGTGAACACAAGCATTGTTTCCATCAGTTGTACTTAATACCTTGTTTCAAGTTCTGGCCCAAAATATCTCCTTCTAAGATCAAATCAATCATATTGAACACATGCCAAATTAGATAATTATTGTCTCTATCAACTCCAATGTCTTAACACTTTGTAAAGATTCCAACACCCTCCAACATCAACATTTTTCTTTTTTGTCCTATTAGCCACTTTAGTAGGTGTGAAGTGGTATCTCAAAGTTATTTTAATTTGCATTTCTCTGATCAATAATGATTTAGTACTATAGGTAACTGATTTCTTTTTCTGAAAACTGTCTCTTCATAAATTTTTTGATAATTAATCAATTGGACAATTACTTTTATTTTTATAAATGTGATTTGGTTATCTATATATCTTAGAAATGAGGCTTCCCTCCCTCCAAAATCATGGTATAAAAATTGTTTCCTAGATTTCTGCTTTGTTTATAATTTTGTTTGCATTGGTTTTGTTTGTGAATTTTAAAAAATTTTATATAGTCAAAATAATCAGTTTTACATGATGTAAGATTCTCTATATCTTCTTTCATTCTAAATTTTTCTCTTATCCATCAAGTTGACAGACAACTCTTATAGTTTTGTGATTTACTTATTTAACACTCTTTATGTTTAAACCATGTCCTTATTTTTATCTTATTTTGGTATATGGTGTAAGATAATGGTTTATACCCAGTGTTTGCTGTATTGAATTTCAGTTTTCCCAGAAGTTTTTGTCAGATAATGAGTTTTCTTACAAAAGCAGGCATCTTTGGACTTATATACTAGATCATTATAGTCATTTACTATATGTAATTTGCATTTAATCTTTTCATTGATCCACCACTTTTTTTCTCAGCTACTGCCAGATTATTTGGATAATTATAACTTCATAATATACTTTGAGACTTTGTACAGCCAGATCTCCTTCTTTCACTTTTTTTTTTCTTTTAAGATTGATTCCATTTATTATTCTTGAACTTTTGTTATTCTAGGTGAATTTTGTTACTATTTTTTCTTGCTTTATAAAATAACTTTTTGTAGTTTGACTAGTATGGAAAAGAGATTAATTTATGTAGAATTGTCATTTTTATTATATTGCCTCAGTGTATCCATGAGCAATTAATCTGAATATTTATGTGAAAAGTGTTTTTGTAATCATGTTCATATGGTTCCTGGGTTTATCTTATTAGGTCAACTTTCAAATATTTTACACTGTTTACAATTATTTTAAATGGAATTTCTCTTGTTTTTATTGCTGTACTTTGTTAGTAAAAGGTAGAAATGCTGATGACTTATGTGGGTTTATTGTATATCCTGCAACTTTGTTAAAATTGTCAATAATTATAAGTAGTTTTATAGTTGATTCCCTAGAATCCTCTAAGTATGACATCATATCACCTGCAGAGTCATAGTTTTCTTCCCTCACTGCCTATTCTTATTCCTTTCTTTTTTCTTCTCTTATTGTTATAGTTTACATTTTTATTATTATTGAATAATTGAATAATATTGATTTTGAGAGGTTTTTTTTGGCCAAAACATGGACAATTTTTGTGTAGGTGCCATGTTCTTTTGGGGAAAAAAAAGGTATTTTCTTTTCTATTCCTAGTCAATCTTATCCAGAAATTTATCATATCTTACTTTTCCAGACATATACAAGTATGTAGGAAAAATATATATACATATAATTTAGCTCTACTTTTTCATTAGAAATGCTTAAAAATTCTAAATTTCATCAAATGCTTATGTCCCTCCAAAAATTTTTTTTTTCAGTTTTTAGGGGTAGTTTATTCTTGGTTGTAAACTTAACTCCTTTGTCCTCTGGCATATAATATGCCAGGTTCTCTGGTTCTTTAATGTGAAAGTGGCTTTTATGTAGTATTGACTGTAGCTCCATGATATTTAAATTCTTTTTGGCTACTTGAAATAGTTTCTCCTTGATCTGTGAGCTCTAGAATTTGGCTATGACATTCCTGGGAGTTTTCATTTTAATATCTCTTTCAGGTGGTTATTATTGATTCTTTCAATTTCTGTGTCTATTTTACCCTGGTTTTTAACATTTCATGGTAATTTTCTGTAATAATGTTTTGAAAGATGCTGTTTATGCTTTCCTCTCCTTCTTTTTTTCCTTTTACTCTCTTTTTTTTAATTGTGATTTTCAGGTAATTCAATAATTCTTATATTCTTCCCTTTTCTAAATGTTTTCCAAGTGATAAATTTTCCATATTCCAATGCAGCAGCATTTCAGTGCTAAATTTTCCAGTGCTAAATTTCACATATTCTTCTTTTTGTTTATTTCATTTTGATTGTATTTTGCTTTCTCATAGAGTCATTAGTTTCTATCTTTAATTGTAATCTTTAAAGAATTATTTTCTTCAGTGAGCTTTTGTGCTTCCTTTTCCATTTGGTCAATTTCATATTTTAGGGAATGAATTTTCTCAGGAAAAAAATTGTATATATTTTAGCATGGTGTACTCTTTGCATTACTCTCATTTCTTTTCCAATTTTTTCTTCTATTTCTCTGATTTGTTTTTTTCCAATATTTTTAAAGCTCTTCCAGAATTGTCTTTGAAACTAAGACCAAATTGCATTTTCTTTGAAGTTTCACATCTAGCAACTTGGACAATGTTGTTTTTTTTTTCCTTCTAAAATGATCCTCCCTATCACCATATACTGTCTATACTCCAGTTCTTTTGTTTTTCTTTTCTTTCTTTTCTTTTCTTTTCTTTTTTTTTCTTTTTTCTTTTTTTTTTGATTTGGTGTTTTTATGTAAGACTTGGGCTCTGGTCCTTTATTATCACTAGAATTTTTTATTTCAGTTTGGAATTTTATTGATGTTTTTCTCTTGTCTTCAGGGCTTAACTGCTTGCTTTCTCTAGATAGGGGGCTTCACTACTGGCTTATACTAAGGTGTCAGAGAATGGAGTTCTATGTTGACTTCTCTTAAATACGGGGTTTAACTGTTGACTTTATATAGGAATGCTGTTGGGTTGCTGTTGTGACAGAATCTTTTTTGGTGGCTGACTCTAGAAAAGGGCTCCAATTGCCTCAGGCATTGGGCTCTGATTCCACGTTACTATGGCAACAGGTCTCTCCACTGATAAGTTGCAGGACTGAGGTCTCATGGGTCATTCCCAGGATAGGCTTCACTACTAGGGTCAAAATGTTGCTGGTGGTTTGTGCTTGGGTTAGGATTATAGGAGTGGGGTTCTGCTATGCTGCACAGACTGCTTACTCGCCTTGGGCATTGCTGGCTTAGGGGAGGGTGAAGTTTATCTAGTTGACCACTACAGGCTTGACATCTTGCTACAGGCTCCTGCTCTGAAGCTAGACACTTTTCCTGCTGTTGCTGCTGCTCTTGCTTCTCATTCCCTTCCCATCCCAGTGAGACACATCTTTCCATTCCCTGCTATTATAGCAGTTTGAGGTTATTTTTATAGTTGTTTGGAGAGGAATTTGGAAGCACCTCAGAGGATTTCTTTTTTACTCTGCCATCTTGACACTTAAACTAATTTAAGAATATTTCAAATAAAAATGCAAATACCAAATGTTAAAGAGAAGAAGAACTTATATTGTACAAGGGTCCAATGATCAACATGAAATCCTCATATTTTACTAAGAGAATATACTAAGAGAAATACAAGAGCAATGCTCTTGTATTACATTATCTTACATGTTTGCACACATACATGTGTGTATACATGGATATGTAAGCATTCATATATATATATATATATATATATATTTACATGTATTTATTATGCATGTGCATGTATATTTCTTGGTATAGAGAAGGATCATACAATATCAGAATGATAGATTCTCAGAGATAGAAGGTTATTCATCTTTCACTTAAGGAATTTAAGGGAAGAACAAGACACTGCTTTTGGAAGGAGCCCCCTACACTTGGAATAGTTGTGTGTGTGTGTGCACATATGCATACTATGAGATGGAAACCGGATTAAATTCAGAAAGGCATACCAATAGATTAGCTTTAGGGTGAAATATTGTTTAATCACACTAATTATATATATATATATATATATATATATATATACTACTACTACTACTACTGAAAAAACATAAGGATTTATTTTATTCTTTGTCTTTATCCCTTTAATTCCTACCACAATATCTGACACATAGTAGACACTTAAAATTGATTGTTCCTTTGCTTGATTGATTACTAAATTAAAGAGAAGTTGTAATTTGTCTTTATAGGAAGGAACATACATATAAATTAAATTATGGATATTTAAGATAATGAAGTATCTTATAAACTCCTTAAGGATGATCTCACATATACTTGTGTCACTCTGCCTTTAATATCTGTACCTTTTCTCTGTATATATGCTTATTAAACAGTGATTATAATAACATAAAAAGAGAATGGCAACAACACTTTTTTAAAGGAAACTGAAATCTACATGATTACCTGTCTCAAGAAGGGATAATAACAAATATCATCTTTCTTTTGTAGCAGTGAATACATATTTAAAATATTAATATGCTACCTCTGATTTGATAGGCTGTTTAGTTTTACTGAAATTTTTTCCTCCTCATCATTTCTGGCTAGAGGAATAATAAGGAATATATTCCAAAATGAAGGCAATGAAAGGTAGGTAGGTATATAAACAGATAGATGATAGATGAGATATTCATTGAATGAATGAATGAAATGTGTGCATTTAGGCTTAATCTTATGTAGTTTCCCACATTTATTAAATTCATTTTCCATTTCTTATTCCAGAAGTCAACCTTGCCTCCTAATTGTTTTTTTTCTATCAGATTAAGCTTCAAATTTCACAATCTAAGGTAAATTGATTGGCTACATTCTATACTATTGTCAGCTCCTTGAAGAATTTGCTTTGTAGTCATTTATTCTTTCATTGAATATCCAGGATTTCCCAAACATCATAGTGAATTTTTAAGTCATAAGCCAAAAACCATTAAAGTTAAAACTGGCACTAAGACTTTTGGGACACACTTATATCCACTGAGGACCCACATTGTGGAAAATACTTTGTTGGGGACTGTAGAGATGGAGGGGTTACAAAAAAAATAGACACTATTTTTAGATTCAAAGAGGAATTTATAGATTCAAAAAGAAAAGTGTGTGTGTGTGTGTATGTGTGTGTGTGTGCACGTGTGAGTGCATGCATGTGAATGAGCATGTGCACACAGAAAATATGACATAAGAAATTATGAAAGTCAGGTCTTTTTTTATTCTTTTACATAAGGAAAATGAGGCAAATGAAATTTTGTTGATGTGGGAAAAGGGAGATTTTTCTTGTGGCAGTGCCTTGCTTTTAGTCCTGTCCATTACATGAACTCTTGAGTATCCTAGTCTTTTTTCAGAGATCAACCTTTTATCACCAATGGATCCATTTCTATTTTCTATTTCCTTTTTCCTTTAATATCACTTTAAGTCATTTTCATAGTCAGGTGGGTCAAACACACATAGATTTTGTGAAGAGAGGTACTACACCTTATAGGAACACCAATGCTCCCTAAAAATGTGGATTATACTCTGAATAATCCCCTATATGCTTCCTTTTTACTTAATTTGTTTTATGTGCTAGATTTCCTACATGTAACTAATTAGAGTAAAAAAACTACTTTTGGTTGGGATAATTATGGAAAGAATTAATAGAGGAGATAATAATACTCTAACTCAATCAGAAAATCAGTCAACAAACATTTACTAAATGCTTACTTGTACCAAGTACAATGCATAACTTCCTACAAATTCCAAAGTAGAGAAGAGCAAATATTTTTGTGGATCTCCTTATATATTAGATGATGAAAAACTGATCAAACAACTCCCTTATTTGATACATCTGAGAAATGTCTGTTTCTAAGCCCCATTTCTGGCACAATCAAATTCACTATTTTGTAAAGTAACTTGTTCATTGAAAAATTGGTTAAAATGGCACGAGAACCCAGATCATCTAATATAATGTCCTGTCTAGCTTTCTAGAGAACCTTGGGTCCAGCCCAAGTTTTTGGTCTTAGTGGAGAAATGATGAAGGTAGGACAGCCACCACAAGGCTGGTCAAAGATGGAGTCTAGAATCTGGAGTCTGAAGCCTGAAGTTTTCTCTGTGTCTGGCTGAGAGACTCTTCTGTGTCTGAGATTCCCTTAAATACCTAAGTACGATTACATCACTACAACACACTGAGCACTTGCAACCATTACATCACCATAAAGAACCATTATCTCACACTGAGTAGGTGCTTAACTATACACATCATGCTGCCTTTGATTCAAGTATATCTTTTCAGAGTTCCAGCCCTCTACAATCTAATTCCCAGTTTAGGGATCTTTTCAATGAACAAAGCATGATGATTTTTGGCAGGTAATTGGATAATTCTGACTTTATATTGTAATGTCTGGGCTAACTTTCTAGAGGTACTCTGATGGGCCTTGGTCTCATCAGGATTGTCACCAAAAGGATGGTCAGGAATAGAGTCTAAAGCCTTCATTGTCTCCTTCACAGTCTGTCTTCTTCACAGTCTATTCACTTTGACTGACTGACCTGTCCCCAGTTCTCTCAGCTCTTAAATACCTTATTAAAATTACATCATTACATCATTCTGAGTATGTGTGAACTAGAGAACCATTATATCACCATACCAAGTTCTAAGTATATATGACCTAGAGAACCATCATCTTATCAATCACACTGAGTTAAGTAAGTATCCTTGTTTCAAGTATACTTTTCTCAGAATTCTGGCCCTCTATATTATATAAGAAAGGAAGAACAGTCAATTTCATATAACTGCCCATAAATTCATATATCCATATATATACAACTATATATGTATGTATGTGTGTGTAATATGTGTTACATATATGACAAACATATATATGCACACTCAAATTATTGATGTTTAGTTTAATTTGGTAAAATCACAGAGAAACCATTTTTTTGATATCTACATGGAAAGGTTTTACAAATTCTTTTCTTTTTTTGTTTTCATTTTTTGCTTTTGTTTTTGCCTCTCTGGTCTATTTAGTGATCCAATTGGTGCAAGAAGTTCCTTGAAAAGAAATTCTCAAACCAAAGTTGATCATCTTTTTACTACAACTCAAACTCAATATTTGCTTTAGGCAGTGAAAATTCAAATGATTTCTGCCATTCATAGAACAGGTTTGTCCAGTGGTCCTTCTGACTCCAAGGTCAGAATTCATAGCCAGGTTATATCACTGAGATTTCCATTTTAAAAATAAAACTTTTACCATTTTTACACCAAAGATTATTATTAAATTTCCTTCTTTCTTCAATCCAAGAACAACTTTTACCTACTAAGGGAAATGCTAAATGTATAACTAATATTCACATTGAGAAGCAGCTAAGTGGTTCAGTCTTTGCCCAGGAATAAGGAAAAACCAAGTTCAAATACAGTCTCAGACACTTATTAGCTATGTAGATTCTGGGCAAGGCATTTAATTTCTGCTTACTTTACTTTCATCTGTAAAGCAGGCATAATAATAATAACACCTACTTCTCAGGGTTGTTGTTAGGATCAAACAAGATAATATTTGCAAAGCACCTGGCACATAGTAAATACTAAATAATGGATTTATTTTTATCATTTTAAAATTATATTTATTAAGCAATTAAAATATACCTGATAGAAAGTTTACCATATATGAAAATCAGGAAAAATAAAACATACAATCAAAAGGTAAACTTTGAACATGAGATTATGATAAAACTTGGTGTACCAACTATAGTGTATCTTGGCATGAAGCCATTCACCTTTCAAATTAAATTTTGCTATTCATTTGCCATTTATGACTTCACTGGAAAGGGGGGTCCAATATATTTTAGTCCTCAGGAGTCAAGACAAAAAGGATAAAGAATGTAATGCAATGAACAAGTGTTTCTATGCTTGGCTCAAAATATGTGTCTTTCATCTTTAATAGGTGCAATTCCTACCATGTCCCCCAAAATTTAACTATACTTTAGCAATTCTATTTTCCAAAATTGATGCATATTTGGAATCATAAAAAAGCAGTCACTTGAATTTCAAAACCTTTTTTTTTTTCTTGAGAAGAGAATACAATAATGAGTCTGTGTCTGTTTTCCCTGACTTAACCTATTAGACTATTAATATGATTTTTATTTCTTGTTGAAATAATTAACATATGTCCTTCAGTTGGGTATTTGGGCAATATTTACCCTTAAATGTATATACAGATTTTCATCACTGCTATGTAACCCCTTGGATAAATTTTTTAGTTCCTATATAAAATCCATAACAAGCTATAACAATTAATTTGAAAAAGATTAAAATGGACAATGTTAACATTTTTGTCTCCTTTTTCTTTTCATCCCAAAGTGAGGGGGTTATTTGTTCGTTGGTCAAACAACTCTTCCCCTTTATAAAATTTAGTTATCAAATAAGAAGTATAATTAAGATTCATCCCTGCCCCAATAATTGATAGTTTACAATCAAGGATTGGCATTTCTTAAAATAACTTCAGGAAATATGGGTGAGAAAGTGGATAATAGAATAACTAATCAAATTTATGCATAATGTAATCCTTCATAAACCACTTGAAAGCAATTATAACAATGAAGAATAATTTACATAAATAATGAGCCTTGCAAACAGTAAAAAGTATGAAGCAGTAACTCTTAGCCTATTTATTAGTTATAACACTTCACTGCTGGGAAAGCAAACAGAACAAGGACATAACAGAAATCCAGCAAACTCTCCTTTGTCTGAACAGCTTGTGATGAGACTCATTATGCATAATTGATTGTTTTGGTTAGTGGAGAAGAAATCAAATTTTTTTTTTCAAAAATGATTTTATTTTCCCTACCTGTCTATCTTGGCAGTTCAAGATTTCTACAGGGAGCTTTGGAGCAGTTAATAGCACAGCCAGGCAGAAGATAAACACATATATCTGATAATCATTAATTCTCAATGGATATAATGACAAAGGCAATTTCTAAACTCAAATTCAAACCAGCAGGGAGGTCTAGTGTGATATGATTGGATCTCCCTATTCCCAATCTCTAACTTGTGACTGAAAAGTTCCCTTTACAGGGCAGAAACTCTGTGTCTATAGCTGGAGTTACGTTGTGCTTTGGACACTAAAGAACTTGATCCTTATTGCGTCTGGGATTCCTTTTTCAAGTATCTCTTTGAATGACTTTATATGTCTTCTGGACTGGTGTATCTGTAACTAGCATATTTTCTTATTCCCACTAGTGCACATACTGTTGTGATGGGATAAAGTTTTTCAGTCTAGGATAGGAACAACCTTTGTGTAACTAGAGGCAGTCAAAGGACTGGCCTGAGGTACTCAGTCAATAATCATTCATCAAACACCTACTAAGTGCTCCTCATGACATGAAACACGGAGAAATACAAGGACAAAAATGAAATGTTCTCTGAGGGACCAGATGGTAAGGGTTTGGGTCATTGATGATTAATAGTCCTAGATTAAGTTAGGTATTGTTCTTGACTTTGAGGCACACTTCTGCCTTAATAACAAAAAAAGGATATTTAAGGAATAACATAAATAACATTTTACAGGTAGTTCTTTTTTGTTCTTGAAGAGGCCCAGAGTAACAACACTATGTTGGAGTCAAGCTACAGTATGTCCAGCTATGTTTGATCAAACTACTATGATTAGTTTTTTAATTAGTTTTCTCAAATTTAGTTTTTTCTCAAGTTTTTAAAACAAGTCAAGTCCATTTGAACATTTGGAAAGGAGAGTTTTCAATTTTGTGCATGTCACATTTCTTTTGAGCTATTGAAATTCTGCTTTGATATGGGCCCACCATGTTGATTGATCCTGTACCAGTGTCTCTCCTGTCTCTCATCAATTCCAGACTTTTTAACTTTTATTATAAGAGGCAAATATGCAAATTAAGTACCAGTGATATAAGAATAAGAAATTGGTGTGTCAACCATTAAATAGTTAAGCCTTATGAATCCTGAAGTAATGGAGTAATGTTAAATGTTCCACAATGATCTTTCTGTCCCAAAATATTTCTTCCATGTTACATTTTATTTATTTGCTTTTTTTAAAGAAGCATGTATGACTGCCTTTGACATTAGTGCCATTAACATGCTAAGCAAATGTGGTATGGTCCTCAATTTCCTTATCTCTAAAATAATAGGTAAGGAGTAGAGCAAGGCTAAAGATTTCCAAGATCTACACTAGTTCTAAGTCTCTATAAATCCATGAAATATAATGGACCACACAGAAAAAGGGTCACAATCTGTTTATTATTTTTTTTTACTTTATTTTTTTTTTCCTTTTTTCTCTTAAAAAAATATTTCCAATTTTCCTCTCTATTCCCATATCTGTTAAGTTTCTGGCACAAAATACATATTGAGTCATGTAGTCATATTAATGTCAGTAGTCAGTAGTTCTATTAAGTAGATGTTGTAGTTGAAAAATGCTATAAAACTCTAAAGTATCTAGTAGAATGCATCATCTTCCAGTATAATCTAAGATCTTTGAAGAAGGGAATATTTTTTCTAATTTTTTTTCATATCCCTAATGTCTAGCATTGTATCTTGCCCATGACTGGTACGTAATAGATGCTCATGAAATTATTTAATTGAATTTTTACATACATTAATGTAGGAAAAAACACCTATAATTTAAAATCTCATTTAAATCCCCATGTTTGGGATACACTATAACTTGACTAATTCTTTCTGCTATTGGGGGGGAGAAGGCTGGGAACAGTGCTAAGCTAATCAACCATAAAAATCATCTTAATATAAGACAACAAACTATTACCAGGAAATTTAGTAATATTATATGTACTATTGTCATGTGAATAAACATACTAATTAAAATAATATTTATGTTAATTTAAATGAATTTAAAACCTGCCTTTAAGAAGCTCTGTTTGGCACCTTCTGTTAGCCAGAAGTATAGATTTTTAAACTCAGAAGAACTTTTAAAATAGTCATGGCTTGATCATGAGAAATTAGTAAACTCAAGACACCTTGTCAAGGGAAGTCACTTCCATTTGGATATTTTAGCTAATTTTCTCCTTGATGGACTGAGTTGTTCTAAACTCAAATGGAGGGGATCAAGAACAGGGGCTTCTTCCTCTAAGCAAAGTCTTCCCCAGACTAGATTCTGTTTATACCCTGAACAGAAAATTAGATTTGCCAACCTACTTAAGGAACATTGTCTTGGGGGCTAGGAGTAATCTCATTATTCAGTCATGCTGTTTAGGGATTATCTGACCTTTTGTGTTGAGCTTTAACAGAAATTAAAGGAAAAGGATGATCACAAATCAATAATTAGCTACAATATAACATGAATTTTTTCTCAATACACACATGTGTAAGCATAAATATATACTATATATTTTTAGTGAAAAATAGAAAGTAGACTTAGACAAGTGTACCTAGTAATGGGATCCAAATGTTCGTTACTTACAGAATAGAATAAAATAGAAAATGGAAATACAGTCTCACTACCAGGAATGAAGTATACCTAAAGAAGAAATGATAAGGATAAATTTGTTTGACATCTTGTAAATAAAATGAAAGTGGTGCTAGATTGGAAAGTATGAGATCTTTGGAGAATAATGGGGGAGAAGTGATAGCTCCTTACTATTTGTGCTTTAAAAAAAAGTTACAATTCTGTTATAGAGAGTTTCTACTACAAACAAGGGGAAATGTTGAAGAATTAAATTGTGAATAAATGGAGGGGGAAAATGTGAAGGGAAAGAACAATATTTTAAAAGAGAGAGATGTGGGAAAAAAAGAAACTCATCTTTTTAAAGAATAATAGCTTTTTATTTTTAAATGTATTAAAGATAATTTTCAACATTCACCCTTTCAAAACTTTGTGTTCCAAATTTTTCTCCCTCCCTTCCCCCAAATCCTATCCTAAAAAACCAAGTAATCCAATATATGTTAAACATGTGCAATTCTACTATACATATGTACACATTTATTGTGCTGCACAAGGAAAAATCAGATCAAAAAGAGAAAAAATGAGAGAGGGGAAAAAAGCCAGCAAACAAAAATAAAAATGGTAAAAATACTATATTTTGATCATCATTCAGTTCCCCAATCCTTTTTCTAGATGTAGATGATGCTCTCCATCACAAGTAAGTTGGCCTTCATCTCATTTTTTAAAAGAATCACATACATCAGAATTGATCATCACACAATATGGTTATTGCTGTATACAATATTTTCTTGATTCTATTCACTTCACTTGGCATCTAGGTCTTTCCAGGTCTTTTTAAAATCATTTTGCTGATCATTTCTTATAGAGCAATACTATTCCATAACATTCATATAGTATAACTTATTCACCCATTCTCCAACTGATGGGCATCCACTCAATTTCCATTTCTTTGCCACTACAAAAAGGACTGCTATAAACATTTTTGCACATGTGGCTCCTTTCCCCTTTTTATGATTTCTTTGGGATACAGACCCATGAGATACACTGCTGGATTCAAGGGAATATGCACTTTGATAGCCCTTTGAGCATAGTTCCAAATAATTCTTCAGAATGGTTGCATCAGTTCATAACTCCACCAATAATGTATTAGTATCCCAGTTTTTCCACATTTTCTCCAACATTTATCATTGCCTTTTACAGTCGTGTTAGCCAATTTGAGAGGTATGTTACTAGTTGTACCTCAGAGTTGTGTAATTAGCATTTCTCTGATCAATAGTGATTTAGAACATATTTTTTTATATGACTAAACATAGTTTTTAATTTTTTCATCTGAAAATTATCTCTTCATATCATTTGACCATTTATCAGTTGGAAACTGGCTTATATTCTTATAGATTTGAGTCAGTTCCCTATATTTAAAAAAAATAAACCTTTATTAAAACCCTTGGATGTAAAAATTTTCCTCCAGTTTTTTGCTTCCTTTCTAATCTGGGCTGCATTGGTTTTGTTTGTGTAAAAAAAAATTCAATTTAATTTAATTTAAATTATCCATTTTGTATTTCATACTGTTCTCTGATTCTTATTTGGTCAAAAAATTCCTTCCTTTTCCATACACCTGAGAGGTAACCTATCCTGTGTTTTCCTAATTTTACAGTATCACCTTTTATGTCTAAGTCATGAAGTCATTTTAACATTATTTTGAGATAGGGGATTAGATGTTCGTCAGTGCCTGTTTCTGTCATATTATTAGGAAATTTATCTTTTCATGTAGATTTTAAAAAATAGGTTCAAGAAACAGAAAGTAAATAAAGAAGTCATAAAATGTACTATAAGAATAATGTAATGAGAGATAAAATTAAGAATATAATTAACCTAGGAAAGAAAAGTAAGGATGGCTAGATAAATATAGATAGATAGATAGATAGATAGATAGATAGATAGATTCATAGATGATAGGTCTCTAGGATAGTGCAATCAGTCTTCAAAAGAAGCCTATAGGGAATTGACACATGAGACATGTAAGAAAATATTAAGCGAACACCTACCTTACCTTGAATAATTCAAGTCATCTTGAGTCAAGCTAACTTAAATCTTTAGATATTAAATGTAATAGTAGATATGATTGTGTTATCACTTTTAATACCATGTGACAAAGTGTAAAGTACTCTGAAGGAGCTATAAAACAAAATAATGACAAAATTGTAATCCCATTGTCTGTTCCTTCATTTTCCCACCAATACATTTGCACGATCATTTTTTTAGTGGATGAAAACAGATTCAGAAAACCTTAGGCCAGGGAGTTTGATTTGTGGAAACATTCTACATTGGGTCATCCATTAGTGACTATCCAAAAAAGGAAGTGATAATGATTACATTTGTGTCCCTCTATTTTAACATGATGTTGGTACAGAGTAAATGCTTGATAGAGACCAATGCTCAAAACAAAGAAAGAGGCTAACATTTTCAAAAGAATTGTGTGTCAATTACACTTGCTTGACTATACATATGCATTTTGAAGGTATCCTTTTTAAAATTCCTTTGATTTTTTTTGGGGGGCAGTAAAATGGAGGGATTAGCAATAGGGTCACCTAGAAAAAAATAATGTTACACATTTTGTATAATTCATATAGGGAATTTTATGTTTTGTTTTTCAGTGAAATGACATGAAATTGAAATTTGTTATTTTATCTACAATCTCAAATCCACTTTTTGTGTCCTACTGTGTATGGAATATGAAGATATATATATGTGTGTATGTATTTAAATTAAAGTTAAAAATAAAAATGTTAAATAAACACATTTAAATTATATTAAAATTTCCTCATCTACCAGATTTTTGACCTTATTTTAAAAAAAGAATAGGATATTAATCTGACATTGACTTCTTAGTGAAGTCAACTATGGATTTTATATTTCATATGGGATATTATAAATATGCTATAAATAGTATTCTTGAACTAGGTTAAGATTAGTCAATCAAATATTCAGTTCTTGCTGTTCATTTTTTGTTTTCAAAAAGGATTGGCAACATGAGGGGGTGATAACTTGCATATGAATTGAATGTTAGTGAGACAGAGTTGTACAGTCATGAACCTCACTTTTGCTTTCCAACTAATGGAAGTCCAATGGAAAGACAAAAATCAAGATGACTGATGATTTCCCAGGAAACACTGAATGATTGTAGCATCTTTGATGAGTAACCAAGTTCTAAGTGCCTTACAGTTCCTTCTTTAGCTGCCTTCAAGGCCATTAGAACAAATTCTCATCCAGCCATTTGCTGGGGCATTTCTTCAATATGCTTAGAGTAGATATCCTCTAACTCACTGAATGGTTTGAGGTCTATCAGTTACCCTCAATCTGGCTTAGCTCATTTGTAAAGATGCAGCCTTCTGTATATGCAACAGATTTTTGTAGCTTCAAGTGAAAGTTGAGTGGTACATAGTTACCAAAGAAGGATAAACAGCACTGAAAAAAGCTTAGCAAATGCTCATACTAAAGGTGCTAGTCTTCCTTAGTGCTTGCTATGTACCAGGCAGAACTGGGGACACAAAGTATGATTCTATTTTCAAGGACACAATCTAATAAAGAAGAGGGGAGTAAAGTATATGATGTATGGGTATTTGTGTACAATTATGTATTCAATATAATTTTATCTATGCACATAATATAAAAGGAAGATAATCTCTTAGAGAAGATCATAAAAGAGAGAAAGAAAGGGATAGGTTTGGACTTAGAATCTAATGAGATTCTTTTCAAAAGTGATTGAATACCTTAAAATTCAACAAACATTAAATAAAGCATGCAGAGATCTATTTTAGATATCCGGGCAAATAAACATTTTAGATAAGATATAAATTTTTCTTTAATAGAATATATAGTCTAATGAAACAATAAGATGTATAGAGTGAGATAGGGAATTTATTCACCATGAAATCTATATCACAGGTTCACCCCCTGAATTTGTATTTTGGTTCATTTCTTCTATATGATTTTGGATCACTTGTTTCCAAATAATATTTATCTTCTGAGGCTTTACTTATACTAATAGTCCTCAGTAGTTACATTTCTATGACAAACCCAATAATGATTTTAAAGGCATCCAACTAAAAAGGGGTTAATAATTTCAAAGAGAAAGGTAGTATAAAAATATTCATAAAAATGGTCAGAAGACTGAAGGTAGTCTGAGGGGAAATTTGGAGTGAGATCTCTGCCCTAGCATGTTGGATTTGCAGAAATAAATAGAGCAAGTCTCCAATAGGACACCATATAGTCTTTGGACTCTACAACAGACCTGAAGCTAACACTGATTTCAAAGTTACTAAAAGAAACAGGACAGCTTCTAATTTGTCTGTCCAAGGAGCTTGTGAACAGTTCCAGTACCCATATAAGTATTCCTTGCTCAAAGCAGTATAAGTCTTGAAGTTAGAGTTTGAAATAATGCTTCCTGCATCATTTTCCCTTCCCTAAATTCTCCCTATTCTATCATATTTATAAGTTATAGTCTTACATAATTAAAAATATTCTTAGGATAATTTTATATTATATTTATAACCTAAGAATGTTAGCAGTCATGGATAGTCAGCATCTATGAAAGACAAAGGAATCACAAAAAGAAAGCCTGTCTTTACACAGAACAAATCATGTTGACTAACCCATTTCCTTTATAATCATGGTTATTGGCATGTTAGTAAAATTATTTATGTAACTTAAACTTTAAAATAACACTCAACAAATCTCTGATGATATTCTTGTGGATAATATGGAAAATAGTAATCTAAATTTAAATATCTTTACATACTTTCAGACTCTCTTATCTAGCCAGATTCAAACAGTAAAAGTTCTATGTTACCTTGTGAGGCAGTATCTAGAGTCCATGGGCCATATCCTGTTGTGGGAGAATACATCCTGACTACTTGCCACTTACACTTCTATGAATATCTAGTAATATATTTCCAAGTTTCACAAAAACAGTTGATCAAAATATGGTAAATTTAGTTTTTACAACTTATAAATTTAGAATGTGAAAAACACTAACATGAAAGATATTCTTCTATTAAAGTAAATGTAGGGAATGAAAGAGAAATCATATTTTATATATAAACTAGGGTCATTTCCCCCTCAATGAAATCAGTGTCTATTGGTAAGACTGGACAGGGAAACACATGTATCAGTTAAAAAAATGGAGAATGCTTAATTTGGAAAATAGAATAATTTATAGGTGATGTGATGACTGTCTTCCAGTACTTGAAACATTTTTACATGGAAGAGAAGCTAAAATCAGACCTAATCTATTTAGTTTTGTAATAATTCATGGGGTGAGCAGAGAAATTTAATGTTGATTTAAAAAAAATGTTAAAAAGTAGATAGATTCCTTTAATATTAATGGGTCACACGCATTGAATGTCTCAAGACAAGATAGTTAACCAGTTATTTCAGATATTCTAAATTGGATACCTGTACATTTTTGGTTGAACTAAACAACCATTGAGGTAAATTCTAATTGTGAAATTGTGTGATTCTGTCAGAAAATTGTTACAACTATTCATTCCATTTTTACAGAGAAAGGTTTTGTGATAGAAAGGTGAAATAACTATCCCATGGTTACATACTAGGTAGATTCTGGTACTTAAGTGGTGGTGGTAGTAGTGATGGTGATGGTGGTTCCTGAAGTTCTGATAAAAGATCCATAGAAAATTAGTTTAATGTCAAAAGTCAAGCAATAATTCATCCACCTTTGGATGGCTGTGCCTTACCTGACACAATTTCTATAGATCCATTTTCAGAGTATATCCCTCAATTTTATCCTGCTTTGTCAAGCCATCAATAATGTGCCATGAGTCTAATCTAGTAATTTGATGGCATCTTTCCTCATGTACCACTAGGTAAAAAGGCCCTTCTAAAGTTATCTTGTAGAATCTACTTTCCTAGACATAAAAATATATATTTATCCCCCTCTCCTCTGTTTGAAGAAACAAACAAAAGAGTCCTTCTCAAATTATTCAATAACTCCTTTATCTTTGCTCCAAATAAGATGGAAGGAAAAAGAACATGCACACTTTTGGATATATAATACATACTCAGTCTTGGTCAGAGCAGGGTATTGAGGATAGAATCTTTAATTTCCATTTTTATTCTTAGTGCTTCCCAGAAATCAATGAGGCTTCACTCTGATTACTTCAAAAAGCTTAAGTTTTTGGAAGTGTGCTTATAGATAATTTATGAGGGAAAAAATGTAATCTTCACTCGTTAAAATCATTGTTTGTGCTAGATTCTGTTTATAAAAATAGAAACAACATTTGTGCCTATCTTTGTTCATATACAAAACATAGTTCAATTTCAGTAACTAGATCTTTATGAACAAGGTGATAACTTTTAGTATGAATAAAATAGATTTTTAAAAATTAAAACTGACCTGATACCTTGAGCCGACAAGCACAGGGACAACTGTATCCTACCATCATCCTCAAACAAAAACATTAAGTAGTACTTCACAGTTGACAAAGTATTTTAAATATGTTGTATCATTTGATTCCATCATTTTACAGATGAGGAAAATGGAGTTGAGTGAAGTTAAATGATTTGCCCAGTCCACACAACTATTGTCTAAGATACAATGAACTCCAATCTTTTTGACTCAAAGTCCATTATTCTAGCTATTGTGCAACTAAGGCACTACAGATAAATATGATTACTAGTTCAAAGAGAAAGCTAACTAGAAGTATAGTATATTTGTGATTCTATAGCAGAGAACATAGAATCACAATATTGGAATTATATATAACTCCATAGTTGGATCAAAGATCAACTGGCTCAATACATCCCTTAAAAAGAACTTTTCCTACAACCTATCAAAAAAAAAAAAGTAATCAATTATTCAGCTTGTTTGATGGCTCTCAATAAAGGAAGATGGCCAAAGATATTGATTTCACTTTGGGGTAACTCTAATTCTTAGGAAGATTTTCTTTAATGTTAAGACTAAATTTGGATTTGTAAATTATACATATCTGTCCTAGTTTGCCCTCAGGCAGATCAATGCTAATTCCTGTTTCCAGTGATAGTTGATCAAATTATATAAAGACAGTAGGGGGTAGCTGGGTGGTAGGTTGGTGGTACAGTGGATAGAGCACCAGGCCTGAAGTCAGGAGGACCTGAGTTCAAATTTGGCCTCAGACATTTAATGCTTCCTAGTTGTGCCTGGACAAGTCACTTGATCACAATTGCCTCAGGGGAAAAAAAAGACAATAACTGGATAACCTTCTGGGTTGTCTTTTCTCCAGGCCACACACATATTCAGCAAATATTTGTTGATTTGACTCCATTTCAAATAGAATGTAGATATATGAAGTCCTAAGTATCATGAAAAGTTTCATGTATATAATCAATTCACTTGTGTATTTGTGGAATAGGTATTTGTTGAAGGAATGAAGCATGATGCTAAGAGTTGTTGGTTAATTAGTAACAATAAAGTCAGCCTATATTATCAAGGAACTTATGGTCTCATTGGAAGGGCAAATTATATAGCTATGAAAGGACAGGTTTACAGAATATAGCACAGAAAGTTCCAAAATAAAGGCTAGCAGCAGTTAAGTATCAAAGAATATCACAAACGGAGGCTTCATATAAGACATGGAACTTGAGTCAGATCCTGAAAATCTAGTAAAGATTTTGACATTTGTTTGCAATTTGCATACAATAGGAAGGGGCTGTACAGAAGCTCATCAGAAATACTGGGTAACAGCTGCTACCACTATTTTTGAAGCTATTATCACTGCAACAGATGATGGATGAATATTGGTAACAAACCAAACATATGCATGACCTCATTCAAAGCAGTCTTTCACTCTGAGTGGAAATTTTTAGAAAAAATATATAATTACTAAAAAGGAGAAATGATATAAACTTACACTGTGATTAACATAGTAAAAAGATCAATCAAGAGTTAACCTTCACAGAATGAACTGATATTCCTGTTAGGAAATTTGGTAACAAAAGCACACATTCCCCTTTATTTAGTACAAGTATAAATATTTCATCTTGTGGAGAGTATAAATAACTTTCATTTTAAGTGATTTTCTAAAGAATTAGTTGTCTAGAACTGAAGAATATGTATACTTCTTTAAAGATCCTTATTTCTGCAATAGGTTACTCTTAGTGCCCTTTAGTCTTTGTTATCTTTTCATCTTTTCCTCTGTATCTTTCTTTTGATAGCAGTTGATGGTGACTTGTGACAGAAGCACAAGACCAAGGTAGATTTGTATTTTCTCATTTGGTCTAAAGAAAAAAAAAGAAAATTACTAAGAGTGGCCTTTGGAAGGTATTATGGAAATAACTTGGCCCTGATAGGATAATTCATGATTGATGTTACTTATTCCCAATTTCCAACATGACAATTTGTTGAGGACAGAAAAGGATTTCAATTTCTTAGACTTCATGTTTCTACAATCTAGCTTTTTGTGAAAGATGATTTCACAAGCAGTGTAGCTTCATGGGTTACTCCATGCTAATATTTCTCAAATTGAAGAATTATAAGATTAGTATTCATTCATCCATAGAGAAGAGGATAATCTAATCTCGGAATGTTACTTGGAAAAAAAAAAGACCATCACCTACAAAATTTCTGATCAATATATTACTTAGAAATTAGTAAGTGATTCAGACTCTTGACAGTCAGAAAGGAAGGATATTTTCTTTATTTAATAGGCCCAAAATATATTTACATTCCAGAGAGAATTCAGGCCATAAGGTGAAAACTTTTTTTTTAATCCAATGAGGATTAGGGTTAAAATTACTTAGTATTTTATTTTCCCCAATTATATGTAAACCTTTTTTAATAGTATTTTATTTTTCCAATTACATGTAAAGATAGTTTACACATTCATATTTGTAAGGTTTTGAATTTCATTTTTCTCCTCTTTACCTACCGTATTTCTAAGACAGTAAGAAGTCTTATACAAGTTATATGTATATAATAATTGTATATGTATATAATATATGTATATAATAATATGTATATGCATGTAATAATTTTAACATATTTCCTTATTAATCTTATTGGGAAAGAAAAATCAGAACAAAAGGGAAAAACCATGAGATAGAAAAAATAAAACAAAATAAAGGGGTGAAAATAGTATGCTATAATCTGTCTTCATAGTACTGTTTCAAGATGTGAATGGCATTTTCCATCTAATTCTACAGGAATTGTCTAGGATCACTATATTACAAATAAGATCTTAAGTCCAGCATAGTTGATAGTCACATATTCTTGCTACTACTGTGTACAACATTCTCTTGTTTCTGCTCACTTTACCCAGCATTAGTTCATGAAAGTATTTCCAGGCTTCTCTGAAATGAGTATGCTCATCATTTCTTATAGAACAATAGTATTCCTTTATATGCATATATCATAACTTAGTCAACCATTCCCTACTGGTGGGCACCCTCTCAACTTTCCAATTCCTTGCCACTACAGAAAAAGTTGCTACACACATTTTTACACATGTAGGTCCTTTTCCCATTTTTAATTATCTCTTTGTGATATAAACCCAGTAGTGCCACTGCTGAATCAAAAGGTATGCACAATTTTCTAGTCCTTTGGGCATAATTCCAAATTGCCCTCCAGAATGATTGGATCATTTCACACCACCATATATTTCATACCAGCATATGTTAATGTCCCAGTTTTCCTACATTCCCTTTAAAATGTATCAATATCTTTTCCTGTAATCTGAATCAACCTGTAGGTATGTGGAGGTACCTTAGAAATGTTTTAATTTACATTTCTCTAATTAATAGTGATTTAGACCTTTTGTTTTTCATATGATTATATATGGTGTTATGGGCCAGAACTCCGAACTTGAAAACGGGATTCTTACAAGGTGTTAAGTCAGTGGAATTGATGAGACAATGGTTATCTAGTTTAATATGGTGACTAATAGTTCTCTAGTTCATTACATGTACTTAGTGCTTAATATAGTTCTACAAGACTTACACCTATGATAATGTAATTATAAGCGCATATAAGCTGGGAGCCTCAGCCAGAGTCAGAACCAGAGAAGACAAGCAGACTGGAGCAGGAGCTCAAGCTCTCAGAGCCAAGGAGAGACAGATCCATTCACTTCCTCTCATACCACCAGATGGCTGGTCTGGCCTCCTGCAAATACCCCACTGAGACCAAGGCCAGGTCTGAAAGTCTCTCCACAAAGTGACCCAGGCCCCAGGCAAGGAAACTAGATTGTGAAGGAGAAAATTTAGGATTTGGACTTTAACACTTAGCTATTCTTCTGATGATTACTCTCCTGAAATGAAGGCTGCTCCAAGACCTTCAGAAAAGCAACAAGAAACACTACAATATCGCTTTAATTTCTTCATCTAAAAATTGTTCATATCATTTAAACATTTATTAATTGGGAAATGAGTTGTATTTTTATAAAATTGACTCATGACCAATTGATATTTTTCCCATTATTTAGATTTGACTTTATTTGTGTGAAAATTATTTTACAATTGTGCTCATCTAGGTCTTGGATTTGTCTTGGTAGATAGACTCATGATATCTTGTATTGTCTTTAGTCATTTTAAATAGAATTTCTCTTTCTATCTCTTAATGTTGGGATTTGTCAGTAATATATAGAAAGGCCAATGATATATTTTATATCCTGAAACTTAGCTAAAAAGGTATTCATTGTTTCAAGTAGGTTTTTGGATTTTTTTTCTGAACTTCTCTAAGTATATCATCATATTATCTGCAAAGAATGATAGTTTTGTTTCTTTGTTGCCTAGTCTAATTCCTTTTTTTTTGTTCTTTTTTTGCTAAAGATAATAGTCCTAGTTCAAATTAAACAATAATAGTAATAATAGGCAAACCTGTTTCACCCATCCAATCCTTTAATTAAGTAGCTGTTATGCCTTGTGTGATCCTGACTGTGTCTTTTTCATGCTTGAATTGCTTCTTTCTGGATGCTTGCAATATTTTCTCCTTGACATAATCATTCTAGAATTTAGGTATAACATTCCTGGAGTTTTCATTTTGGGGTCTCTTTCAAGAGTTGATCTTGGATTTTTTTTTTCTTAGTAAAATAATAGGGATTAAGTCACTTATCTAAATTCACAGTAAGTGTCTGAGACTGGATTGGAACACAGCTCCTCCTGATTTCAATCCAGGTACTCTACTCATTGTGCTCTATTCTAGCTGACCCTGATCATGGATTCTTTCATTGACTTTTACCCTTTAGTTGTAGGATAATAAGGGCTATTTGCCTTGATTTCTTGACAGATGCTGTCAAGGGCTTTTTATGGTATCTTTCAGGCAGTCCAAAAATTCTTAAATTATCTCTCATGGAACTATTTTCCAGGTTGATTATTTTTACAACGAGATATTATACATGTTTCTTGTGATACAGCAGCCACTTACCAGTGGCTGCTAGAAGCCTAAGTCAGACCTGTAGAATGGATCTCTTCATGTAAGAAAATAATGGTGACACAAAGAGACTGAGAGGCAGTTGCATTGTCTGACTTCTCTCCTTTTAGCTCTGCCTCCAATTTATTTCATTCCCAGTCCACAAGCAACACCTGTGTCAGTAAAGGCTGCTTTGCTGCTTCTTCAGATGTTATGATCCACAGTTGTGGAGGCTCTCAGAGAATTGACCTGCCTCTTCAGTTACGTATGATCCTTAACACATTACACAATTTCTTCTACCTTTTTTTTTATTTTTTAAATTTGTTTTATTTTGTTTGATACTGGATGTCTCATAGAATCATTAGCTTCCTCCACTAGTCCAATTCTAATATTTAATGGATTATTTTCGTCAGTTAGGTCATTTTTATCTTCTTTTCTATTTGACCAATTTTATTTTTGAAGGAGTTATTTCCTTAATTGTACTCCTCCTCCCCCATGTACATGGGTATGTGTATGTTTTTGTATAAGCATATGTATATGTATTGGGGGTGTGTGTGTCCATTCCATTTGGACAATTCTGCTTTTAAGGAGCTCTCTTTACACACACACACACACACACACACACACACACTTTTGGCCAATTATGGTTTTTAAAATAGTCTTCTTTTCATTGTATTTTTGTGCCTCTTTTTCCGTATGGCCTATTTTTTATAGTATTACTTTCTTCAGTATTTTTGTTGCTTTCTTTGCTAAGCTGATGACTATTTATCATGATTTTTTAAATTTATTATTTCTTTTCCCAATCTGTACTTTTATATTTGATTTAAAAAAAATAATTTCCAAGGAATCATTTTTGGGATTAAAACAAATTCACATTTCAGTACAAGGTTTGTACTGAAAGAAGAGGAAAAGGAAGGTAAAATGGAATAAATCACAGCACATAATCTAGTACAGTAGCAGGAATGAAGAAAAGGGCAGGGGAATATTATTTGAACCTTAATCTCATCATATTTGGTTCAAATAGAGAATAAACAAGTAGCAATTTTTATTTTGTTGCTCTTCTTCTGAGTTAGTGCTTTTATATTTATTGTCACTATAATAACTTCTCAGTATCTACTCCTGGCTTGTGGGTTTGTGGTGGTACAGCCTGTGCTATACTCCATCTCAGTATCACCCGGGTATGGCAGATCTTCCTGCAGACCTAAGTTCTTAGCCTGGAAAATGATTTTATTTCATTCTTTTGTGGGTTTTGCTCTCCAGAATTTATTTTTAAGTATCATTTAAAGTTGTTGAGGGGAATTTCAGAGAACTTAAGTGTGTCCCTGTCTTTTCTCCACACTCTTGGCTATATCATCTCAATTTATTCTTTAATTTCTTATCAGCAAAAGTGCTTTTTTACTGAATTTTAAGACTTGAAGTTCCTTCTTTAATTTTAACCTGTTGCCTGAATTATAAGACTAACTCAAAATAAATGCAGTGGTAAGATTAGAAATCTCCCAGAATGGTGAAGGTATTATTAATAGTAATCACAAGATCAAGTTCATCCAGAAAGAAATCCATTGTCTATTTCAGGGCCTTATGTGTTTCTGTGTTTATATTTATTACTGAAGTCTTTTGTATCTTCTACATTTTTATGAAACAAAAACTGTTCTATATGCATTATTACTTTGAGTACAATAACTGGGGGTCATTAATTCATGTTTGGTTAAAACCTATACACCACCAAAATGTAAACTATATTTTGATATTTTCTTGGAGTAAATAAAAGGTACAAAAAAATGAAGAGGAATTAAGTATTGATTAAGTACCCACTGTGTACCAGGTATTTTTCTAAGAAATTTGGAAACATTATCTCATTTCATTCATACAACAAACAGGAAATCAGTGGTATTATTTCCATTTTATAGTTGAGGCATTTGAGATAATCAGAAGTGATTTCCTCAGGATCACACATTAAGAAAAATCAAAAGTAAATATTTTTTAATTAATTAATTTATTTATCTACTAATTTTCCCAATTACATTCAAAACAAGATTTTTTTTTTACATTTTTTTTTTTTAGATTTTTGAGTTCTAGGTTCTCTTCCTTATCCCCATTCACAATTAAGAAACCACATGTGAAGTTATGCAAAACATTTCCATAAAAGTCAAATTATGAAAGAAAACATAGATTTCTCACTCTAATGAAAATAAAAAGCCTCAAGAAAAATCAAATTTAAAAAAGGAAAGACAAAGAGAAAGAAATAAAGAATGCTTCAATCTCTATTTATACAGATTAAATTCCTTTGAGTATGGACAGGGTTTTTCATAAGTACTTCAAAGTAGTTGTGGATGATTGTACTACTTAGAATAACAAAGTAATTTATATCTGGTCATCTCAGCACATTGCTATTACTTTGAATACAGTGTGTTTCACTTTTTTCATGGAAGACTTTTAATTTTTTTTTTTCCCCCTGAGAGTATTCTGCTCATCATTTCCCAGAGAACAATAATATTCCATCACAAGAATATACCAATGTTTATTGAGTCATTCCCAAATTGATGGGCATCCCCTCAATTTCAAATTTATTTTTTTTCCTGAGAAGAGAACTGCTATGAATATTTTTGCACATATATGTATATATATATATATATATAAATTTTCTCTTTTTTTTTTTTTTTGTTTTTTTTCCAAATCTCTTTTGGTATTCATGAATAGTAGTGGTGTTGTTAGGTCAAAGAATATGCATGAATTTGTAGCCTTTTGGGCACAGATTATATCATTTGATCATTTATCAATTGGGGCATGGCTCTTATTTTTTATAAATTTGAATCAATTCCTTCTATGTTTGAAAAATGAGGCTTTGTCAGAGAAACTTGCTTTATTTTTATTTTTACAATTACTATTGATAATTGTATTCTCTGCCCCATTTAATCTCTCCTTTCACCCTGTTCTTCCTCAAAAGTGTTTTGTTATTGACTACTCCCTCCCTCAATATGCCCTCTCTTTTATCATCCTCCCCCTTTCCCATATCCCATTCCTCTCATGTTTTCCGGGGTTTTTTTCCCATTTTGCTTTATTGTATCTTGATTTCTCATAAAGTCATTGGCTTCCATTTACTCAATTCTATTTTTTTTAAGGAATTAGTTTCCTCAGTGAGCTTTTGTAGCTCCTTTCCCAATTGCCCAATTTTGCTTTTTGAGGTATTCTCCTCCTTAGCTTTTTAGATTTACTTTTGCACCTCTCTTACTTATTTCCCTAACTTTTCCACTATTTCTCTTATTTAATTTTTAAAGTCCCTTTGGACATCTCCCTGAGAGCTCATGGCCTGAACTTAATTTTTATTTTTCTTGGAGGCTTTGAATATAGGTGCTTTGACTTTGTTATTTTCTTCTGAATATGTGTTTTTATCTTCCTTAGTAATTTTCAATGATCAGAAACTTTTTGTTGTTGTTGTTTTCTGCTCATCCTAGCCTATTATTCAACTTTTAATGCTTTGTTAAAGTAGGGCTCTGTTTCCAGGGTGAAGGGCACACTGCTCCAAACTTCACAGGTTTTGTTCAACTGTTTTCAGAAATCCTTCTAGGACTTTGACCACAAGCACTTTTTTATGCTCCAAAGCTGTTACATGTGATCCTGCCCCAAAGTAGCTCTAAGATCTAGTGTGCTGGCCAGGGCTGGGGCTCTGCTGATGGGCTTTGCTTGAATTGCACAGCAGTCCCTACCCTGTTGCCACAGACCCTTTCCATTGACCTTCTGAGTCCTTCTTGCTATCCTCAGGCTGAGAGATCCAAAAGTTTGAGCTGGCATTGTGTGCTAGGCTCCCAGTCTTGTTCCACAAAACTTTTCTGCTGGACTTTCAGCTCCTCTTTGATATCTCTGGGGTGAGAGGTCTGGAAGCAACAACAAACAATCAAATACCATTTTTTTCTAAAAATTTTTTTGAGTTGTTTTTCATTGCTTCCCATTAAATAATAATAATAATAAGGAACATAAATACTATGCATCATCTCCTTCCCCTTTAATGACAATATTATGAATTTTTTTCCTTGATATAGCAATCAAAAGTTAATTATGATTGGAATTTAAGAGTTGTATACCATATGCCATTTGTATATCACAATAACACATGGTAAAATTCAAGTGACAGGTCATCAAATATTAGACTTTTTTTTTCTAAAATAAGCTATTATAATTAAATTAATTAGGAAACCATATTGTTAATGTTGTGCCACAGTTCCCTTTTAATGTCCTGACCCACCTAATTGTCCTACCTCAGTTACTATATTCCTCAGGCTATAACCATTCCCTCTTAATCATTAAAATATTTGTTAGGATAAAGGTCTTATAATTTAGGCATCATTAGAATATTAGGAGCCTATCCCCATCTCCAGTATCACCCTTCATTATATCATCCCAGGTGCCTCCCCCCATTAGATCATCCCCATCCCGGGTTTCTCCCTCCATGAGGTCATCATTCATGTTACCCTTTAAAAGAATCTTTGTATCTGACATTTGTTGTTGGATTCTGGGAGACCATAGTCTCATTCAGCTCTGGGACCAAAGCATGGATCCATTTGGTTCCAGTAAATCTCTCCTTTTCAAATAAATTTTAAAAACTCTCTAATTGCTATCTTGCTTCAGTTTCTCTGGCATTATATTAATAAGATGAAAGGAATGTATTCTTTCTTTAAGAGTGCACAATATGTCTTTTCTGAGATCACTTTTCTTTTTTTCTCATAAAAAATTATTTCAAAAATAACATTGGATTTACTGGATCATGTTAAAAGTTATTCTTTTGTAAATTATGCTATAACTTCATGGTGGCTACAGAAATATTAAATGTTTTACATATTTTCTCCTTTTATTCTATTTCTACCCATAATACACTTCAAAAAGAATTTGATTTCAACATTGAAAAAAATTATAGTATTTGAGGATATGTTAATAGAAAGTACAATTTAGGGGTTATTATGTGATTTAATTTGAAATCCTGTCCTACTAGTGTTCAGAAATCTAGGTGCAAGTGCTGCCAATAGCCCCAGAGTAAAGTTGTAAGAGTGAGGGTTCAAGGATACTAAATGCAGATTTCCTACTGTGAAGATAATGTAGCTAATAATATATGTCTTCTCTGATTTGTGGAATGAAGAGGTATTCTAGTAATTATACACAGGACCAACCTGCATTAAGGCAGCCCTGTTTGTAGTGGCTAGAAACTGGAAAATGAATGAATGCTCATCAATTGGAGAATGGTTGGGTAAATTGTGGTATATGAATATTATGGAATACTATTGTTCTATAAGAAATGACCAGCAGGATGAATACAGAGATGTAATGGACTGAAGCTGGAGTTGATGCACTAAGATTCCAAGCATGTGAGGCTAAATAACAATTGGACAATACTCTATTAATATATGTTTGGAGAAAGAATGGTCCTGCCCACTCTGTGCAAGTTTTGATGTGTTGTATAGGAAATGATGTAGAGACAATTTGGTGGGTGGAGTGAGAGAGCCAGAGGCACTGCTGGCCGGATTCGTGTGGTGACTGTTCTCACTTCATATGGCCATTCCCCTTCACCTCTGCAAAGAATAAAAAGGATTTTCCCTTATTCTGACTCCGGCTGATTTTAATTTAATCTGGGAGCTAAACGTGGTCATCACACAGAGAGGCTTGGAGAAACTTATATGAATTGATGATAAGTGGAATGAGCAGAACCAGATCATTATATACTTCAACAATACTGTATGAGGATGTATTCTGATGGAAGTGGATTTCTTCAACAAAGAGAAGATCTAACTCAGTTTCAATTGATCAATGTTGGACAGAAGCAGCTACATCCGGAGAAGGAACACTGGGAAATGAATGTAAACTGTTTGCATTTTTGTTTTTCTTCCCAGGTTATTTTTACCTGCTGAAACCAATTCTCCCTATACAACAAGAGAACTGTTCAGTTCTGCACACATATATTGTATATAGGATATACTGTAAAATATTTAATATGTATAAGACTGTTTGCCATCTAGGGGAGGGGTTGGAGGGAGGGAAGAGAAAAGTCATAACAGAAGTGAGTACAAGGGATAATGTTGTAAAAAATTACCCAGGCATATGTTCTGTCAATAAAAAGTTATTAATTAAAAAAAAAAAAAAAAAAAAGGGCTAAGGGCAGCTAGGTGGCACAGTGTCTAGAGTACCAGCTCTTAAGTCAGGAGGACCTGAGTTCAAATCAGTCTTAGATACTTAACACTTACTAACTGTGTGACCCTGGGCAAGTCACTTAACCCCAATTGCCTCAGCAAAAAAAAAAAAAAAAAAAAAAAAAAAAGAAAGAAAGAAAGAAAATAAAATAAAATAAGAAAATAAGGGCTAAAAAGAGTACTGGGGAATATAATTATTGCAGAGAATCAAGGTCTATATTTGGAACCCTCCAAATACCCCTTAGCAATTTTTCTATAGTGGTCTAAAAATGTATACATGGTCTCAATTTAAAGACTCAGTAAGTGGACATAGAATTTGATTGTATGATTTAAATCAAATTTATATAACTGAAATGCTCACTTATTAAGTGAAGAAAAAATAAACTTGTTTCTTTTTTTTTTCTTTTTCCCTATGAATTGACTAAACTAATTTTATAGCCATGGAATAGTATGCCATTAGAACTGTACAATTTTATCTTTAGAATAGTTTTGTAAAATTGAAATAAGTTATAATTTAGATGAATAGTAAAATATGTACAAATTGTATTTTAATTCTTACTTTGAATAAAATGTGATTAACTTCTTTAGCTTTAAAGGTATGATTTTCTTCAGAAAAATGTAGAAGTGAAATGTTTAAACTATCTGATTATATCCACATTTTGCAAGAAGACTATACAGCCATAATATTGTTTAATACTTTCTAAGTTCTCATATTTTTAATTAAAACCATTTATTAATTGCAAATGCTGATAATAAAGCCTTCAATACCTAGGTTTTAGACTTCTTGCTTAGAAAGAGTTTTCATGAATCTTTATCATATCATTTTCCTACTCAAAATCCTTAGATAAATTCCCATTGTCTGCTTAATTAGGAATAAGATTTTCATCTTATCATTCAGTGACCTTCACAATCTGTAACCAATTGATCTTCACATTACTCCTCTTTTCATATTTTATATACTTATCAAGTCTATTCATAGTTCACTAAATTTATTCTATTATAATCTATTTCTTTACTTGATTCCATTTTCATGGAATGAATTTGGCCTAATTCCAATTCTTTTGATTCTATGAAGTACAAACACAGGTTCTATTTCTTCCATGCTACTTTCAGAGTCCTATGATATGGCACATTGTTTTCCTCAGATATTCCATTAATACTTTGCTTTTATTACTTAATATACAGGTGTTTGTTTTTTTAATCAAGTATATTTGTCATCTTTACTATTAAAATATAAGCTTTTCAAGGATGTGGCTACACTTATACATATTTGTATCCCCAACACACTTATCAGGGTGCCTTGAGCATAACTAGTCCTTACTAAATGATGCCTGAAACATAGATGAAGATATTAGAAAGGCAACATGGGGAAATTAATAAAATGATTAACCTTAACTCAAGAAGATATGAATTTAAATGCAATTTAAGAAATTTATTAGCTGTGTGACCATGGGGCAGAAAATAAACTTTTGTATTTGTTTCCTCATTTGTAACATGGCAACAATGAAATTATCTGTAACACATAGCTCACAGGTTACTGTAAAAATCAGTTGTAAATCACTTTGTAACATTGAAAGCACTCTATAAATATCGACTATTACAATTTTTGGCATCTATAACCATACCAAAATAAATGCTTGTTGAACTGACCATTACAAGGAAAATAAAACAATAAAATCAAATGTTGATTTTCAATGTTGGTTTCAAAGTTCAAAGTTGAAGATGGAATTGTAATCATGCAATTAGGTGGTACTGGTTAAGAAGTTTTTTTTTTTTTTATGTAAAAATCCTTGGGAGGCAGTTTCCTTGCAGGGAAGTGACTGATATGTCAAAACAAAATGCATTAATCAATTACTCAACAAGTATTTATTAAGCAACTTATGTTTTCCAGAGATTGTGCTTAGTTTTGAGGATAGAGATAAATGTGAAAGTCCCTAATCTCATGAAATTTAAACTTCATAAATTAACAGCCTCCTGTGAAAGTTCTTAGGGAATAACTTCCTGTTGACATTTATGAAAAGAAAATAAATCAAAAACATTGATTTGTTAGTGAGTTGGGCTTAGAACTACATTTTGTGATTGCAACTATTCACTTAAAATATAATCTATTAAAATAAAAACCATATGTCAGTTATCATTCTTGGGGGAAAAATGCAGGAAGTAAGGAGTAAGAGTGACCTTATCATGCTTTTAAAAAACAGAATCATGAACAACAATCTTGTGAGTATTGAAGAATTAAAGAAAATTGATGTTGAAATAAGGAAAGAGATTGAGGATGCTGCCAAGTTTGCTACAGCTGATCCAGAACAACCTTTGGAAGGATAGGCTATCATATCTACTCCAGAGACCCACCTTTTGAAGTCTAAGGAGCAAATCAGTGGATCAAGTACAAATCTGTAAGCTAAAAGGGAGTATGTGTTGAATGTATACAAGGCCTTAAAATAAGTTTATCTTATCAATTTTAAGAAACCAATTATTAGATCTAAGGAAGAGGTGAAACTTCTAAAAGCAAACATTTTGCCTTGTCATTAGAAGATATTATACCTTAAATTCAAGGGTAACTAGTTACATCCATGCTATATTTATGCATTATGTTAATTGTTTTAGTAAAGGAATAAAAACCAATTAAAAATGAAAACTATATTGATATCCAAAAAATATTATCAGAAAAATGATTTTATTTTGAGTCAGTTAATGTGTTCTCTACCTTTTATTCTAAAATGATCCTAGCATAAGAGGAGGATGATAGGATGAATAGAACATTGTATTATATAAAAATCAAACCAGTTCATTTAAATATATTTATGGTCTAAAAGACACATTGACAGAAAAGTTGATTCTGAAATGGCTCAAAAGCTTAAAGAAAAACAAATGTCAATTATTCAATTTAATAAAGTACACCATAGTATATAGATCTGAATCCATCATAGTGCAATCAATGGCTATTGTTACAAGCTGAGAAACTTTTGACTCTAAATCATTATTACACTGCTCTTGAAATACACATATTGCCTAGGGAAAGCTCTAACATCAAAAGATTGACCATTATCCTCTTCTCCCTTTCTGGTTTGCTTGTTTCTTGTTGTTATTGTTATTGTTAATCATCTATTACACCATGTAGAAGAATTGAGATTTACTCCTTTATCTTTAATGTTGTTGAGTCATTTCAGTTGTGCCTCACTCTTCACAATTTCATTTGATAATTTCTTGTCAAAGACAGAGGATTGGTTTGATATTTCCTTCTCGGATTATTTTATAGATAGGGAAATTGAGGCAAACAGAAGTAAATGATTTTCCCATGGGTACTGAAAGAGAATAATCAATATAAAGCTCTTCCATGTCAATCTGTAATAGGGTTAATATTTTGGGAACATGTTCATGGAATGACCTCTTGTTATGAAAAAGTATTTGTGTCCCCATAGTTGTAAAATGTAACTCCAATAGATGTTTTCTCCCCTGAAAGTCTCATCCACTTCCAATGAAGAAAATATCTTGAATAACCAAGGTCTGTTTGAAAGGAGATCACACCACTTAATTTGAGGGGGAGAAAAATATTTTTTTCTGAAGCAATTGGGATTAAATGACTTGCCCAGGGTCACACAGGTAGGAAGTATTAATTATCTGAAACCAGATTTGAACTCAGGTCCTCATGACTTCAGGGTTGGTGCTCTATCCACTGTGCCACCTAGCTGCCCTAAAAGGTCCCTTTTTAAACTGTATGAAGCTGTATGAAAAGTGGGGCCCTCCCTTTTACCTTCTAGAGTCTTGCCCATGGAATGGATGCATTACCTGGAATATTCCCAATTGGGACTCTGGAGGCTGAACTTGGACTCTCCAGCATTGTGTGATGCAGATGTAGCTGTTCCCCTGAATTGATAATGTATCATCTTTATCTTTCTTTCTTTTATTACAATAAACCTTGTTTCTGAATTGGTGTAAGAGTATCTTTATTTACTGTGATTCCAACAGAAACTAATGTTGCAACACATTGCTCTTTAGCAATAGAGTCGCATAGCTACCAAATGTTTGAAGCCACATTTGAACTCATGTCATCCTGATTCCAAGGTACTACTGAGTTGTCCCTTATTATCTTTGGCTCAATTTTTTTTTTCTACTTTCTTTGTACTCTAACACTTAGAACAATTCTTTGAGCATAGTAATCACTTAATAATTATTTCTTGAATGCTCTCCTTTCCCACAAATTATCCCACAAACAAATTAATATGTTTCTTTTTTTTGGCTGTACATTATAAATTCTTGGAGGACAGTGACTGATTTGACTCTCTGAACTTTTAAAAAATTTTCTACTGATTAAAGAAGTAATTTTCACAGACTAAGCATGTGCTTCATGTTGTTTTTGTTTAATTGGAGGGATTACAGTCTTCATTGATGGGGGGATGGTTGGGGAGGTGGATCAACCTACATTAATGAAATCAAGGAACATTTGAAGTACTAAAATATGAAATAGAAATCATACATTTTAATAAAAGCTTGAATTTTATTTTTCAGTAATTGTTACATTTCATCCATATATAAATCATTGTGATAGAAACAGTTATCACTTTTATTTTTGTGACTAGAATAATCTGGGAATACAAAATTCAAGATTTTTTTTCTTTATTTTTTGGGCACATAGGAAATTAAACACCTGTTTGCCAAATAAATAAAGGTATGCCTGCCACTACTTATCTTTTGACAGTGCAATTTACCTGGCAGTTTCTTTAAAGCTGGGTAAATTCAGAGTACTCATTAGAGAAAATATAATGGCTTCTATAACAAGATTAGGAAAAAAATAGGAAAATTGCACATTTTACCACCTGTGTTTGTATAATGTTTGCCAATGCAATAATGTGATGCTTCAAAAAGGTAGAAACATGGACTTAAAATGATAATCACAATAAAGTAATGAAGGAATCCAAATCCATAGATTTGCATCATATTTGGATTCTTAAAAATGCTCCTAGAAGCTAAGTTCCTCCTTGTAAATATATACTAAGCCCAAGCTAGATTCTTTCAGAATTCCTCAATCTTCTGACAAATGTTTTCTATTTTTGGACTATATAGTGAAACATTTTATTGACTAAGTGCCAACATACACAACTGTGATTCTCAGTATGAAAAATAGGGTAGCAATGAATAATTTCATTTCTAAGTTAGACCAAAATACTTTAGGAAAGAGGAGAAATTTTAAAAAGAGAGGAAAAGAAGGCACAATATTCATTTTTATTAAGTATTCAATAGAATTAGAATCATGCAATTTCAATTAAGAGGAAAGTCAGAGATCATCTACCAAAGAAATTATTTTGTGTCATGAAGTCTAGATGAGTTAAAGAAATACATGAATGAAGAAAAGTTGGGAGAAGAAATGAGAGTAAGGCAGTAAATTTTGAAAAGAGATTTTTCAAAAGAGGCAAAAAATTCCTCAATTGATCAATGGTCAAAAGATATGAGCAGACAATTTTCAGATGACAAAATTAAAGCCATCAATAGTCATATATTTTTTAAAAACCGCTTTATTTCACTATAAATTAGAGAAATTCAAATTAAAACAACTCTGAAATACCACCTCACACTTCTCAGGCTGAGATGATAGGAAAAGATAATGGTAAATGTTGGAGGGGATGTGGGAGAACTGAAATACTAATACATAGTTGATGGGGTTGTGAAATTATCCAACCATTTCTAAGACAATTTGGAACTATGCCGAAAGGACTATAAAATTGTGCACACCTTTTGATACAGCAGTTATCTCTATTGGGTCTGTATCCCAAAGAAATCATAAAAGTGGGGAAAGGGCTCATGTGCAAAACTGTTTGTAGCAACTGTTTTTGCAGTGGCATGGATTGGAAATTGAGTGGGTGCCCTTCAGTTGGGAAATTGCTGAATAAGTAATGGTATATGAAAACAATTGAATATTATTATTCTCTAAGAAATTATGAGCAGGTTTATTTCAGAGAAGCCTAGAAAGATTGTTGTATATTTGTTTTTTTTTTTTGTTTTTTGTTTTTTCTTTCTTTTTTTTCCCCTTTTGATCTGATTTTTTTGTTTGCCACATTTTAAGAAAAGCATAAAGAAAATAAAGTCGACCAAGAAAATATTGACTATATCCCCCTTTTCTTAGTGTGACTTTTTTATGTGCCATGGTTAGTAGTTTCTTTGATATATTGGTTGTCTTAGTCAGTGCCAATTCTATTTTCTTCTTCTTTTCTTTTTGGTAGAGGCTATTGGAGTTAAGTGACTTGCCCAAGACCACACAATTGGTAAGGGTCAAAGGTTGGATTTGAACTCAGCTTCTCTTGATCACAGGCCCATTATTCTATCTACTGATCCAGCTAGCTCCCAGTCAACTTTATATTCTTCATGCTTTCCTTAAAACATGGCATTAAGAATAGAGGATAATATCCTTTATAATGGTACAATTCAGTGGAACTATGACTATCTTATCCCTTTTCTTCACCCCCCCGCCCCGAATCAAGGTGGGAAGATTTCATTGTACTGTTAAAAACTGGCTAAATTCATTAGGCTTTTTAGCAATTAACAAGGAGAAAGACAAATTCCCTAGAAGAATTCACAATTAAGGAAGAGGAAGATGCCATTAAAGAGAAAGATATCATTAAGTTGCGAAAAGTTTCTAATGAACCCTCCACTCCATAAGGCAGCTTAATCCTAAAAAAAAAAAAAAAAAAAAAAAAAAAAAAAAAAAAAAATTACACAATTAGCTATTGTGACTTTTAGCAAGTGAACTACCCCTAAAAAGGGGTTAATTATAACAAAGATAAAAAAAAAAATTAAAATATATCCAAACACATTCACTGCTTATATAGATTCAATTGCAAAATTGTCCTTAACAAATACCTAAAAGGCAAGTTAAATAATTTGTAATGCCAGAGAAACTCAGGCAAGATAGAGATTAGAGAGTATTTAATATTTTATTTGAAAGGGAGAGATTTACTGGGACAAAATAGATCCATGTTTTGATCCCAGGGCTGAATCAGACTAGCATCTCCAAGAATCTAGCAAACAATGTGAGTTCTCAATGAGCTATATATACACATGACTCAGTCTCAGAGGGTAGGCTGAGGCAGGGGTGGAATCAGGGTGCTGAGAGCGGGAACGGGACTCTGACCGGGTGGGGTGAGCCTCTGGAGATGGGGGGGGTGAATCTTGATAAGACAATATCTGACATTCCGATAGCTTGAGATGGGGAGAGGCATTCTGATAGTCTAAAACATAAAATCTTTTACCCTTATCAAATATTCTGATAAAGAGAGAGGGGAGGTTTTGCAGGACTGAGCTTTGAGCTGATAATTATAAACTGAAACAGTAGAGAAACTGAGTCAGGACTGGGTCAGGATAATTAGGGAAACTGAGTCAGAACAATAAAAGAGAACTGTGGCATAACAATAGCTTGGGATGGGGAGAGAGATTCTGATATTCTAAAATATAATATCTTTTTTTAATCAAATATTCTGATTAAGAGGGAGGGGTAGTTTGCAGGATTGAGCAGAACAATTATAAACTGAGGCAGAGCAATTAGGGAAACTGAGGCAGAACAATTTAGGGAGACTGAGTCAGGAAGATTAGGCAAACTGAGTCAGGAAAACAAAAGAAAACTGTGGCATAATACATTGAATAAATATTCAGTATTTATACCTCTAGTCTTTTTAGTCATTTCTGCTAGGTGGAAGGATGCCCCATGAGAAACATAATCTTGAAACTCTGTAGTTAGAAGTTTGTTACTAGCTCTTCACACCCATGTAAATGGTATTTTTACACCCTCAGATGTGCTTCCCTAAAAAAAAAAAAAAAAAAAAAAAAAAAAAAAAAAAAAAAAAAAACTAAGACCCTAACAACTTGATAAACATAAAAAATACTGTCTTATTGCTTGTTTGGGAATGGAAATTCCTTTAGTATGACAAATGTATTATGGAACTTTTATATTTCTTTCTATAAATATGTGTCTCTGAAATTGTTTGATACTGACTCCCCTGTACTGGTGGGGTTCAGTAGCTAGCTAGCAATAAATGGTCTTAAATTTATATTATTTTGATTGTCCTATATTTTCTCCTGTCTGGGCACTTCAGGTTCAATTTTCCCTGAGCCCATTTTTTTTCAACAGTACTCCAATAGTTTGCATTTCTTTCTCCAGCTTGCTTTACAGATGAGGAATTAAGGCACTTACACATGAGGGTTTGACTTTTTTGATCAAGGTTTTGATTCAAGTGAACTCTGTAATAATCTCTGAAAACTGTCCACTTTAGATCTGAAAAATTAACACTCTGAACACTGTGCTCCCTTTTGATCTGTAAAGAAGGGAGATTCTAGTCTCAGGCCCTCCTGGGAGGCATATCTTCCCAGACAAGTTAAATGATGTCATTCAACTGGGCCTTTCTAAGGCAAATCACCCCATTGATCTTTTGGGGTTGCCAGACCCTTTTCAGGAAATTCCAATTGGAGATCTGGGCCTGATTTTGATAAACATCTAGGCCTGTACTTTGGCTTTCTTTTCAACCTGAAACCTGCGTCTCAAGGTTCCTTTTTAAAGGGCAATTTCAAACTCACTTCTTTGAAGAATGTCCAAAGTAGGACCCTGCCTGCTGTGAAGATATTCTCTTCTCAGCACTAATGCCATTTCCTTAATAGGACTTGCCTCTGAAAAAGTCAAGCTTCCTCGTAAAGCTAGCTTCTTATCCAACAATAAACCTCCATTTTTTTGCCATTAATATTTTGGGTTCATGAATTCTTTCATGAAGGACCTGCACCTTTGACCAAAAGGGGATTTCCACAATGCTGGGCAGTGCCACTAACCTCATCAGTTATACAATCAGTAATTTCTGAAAGCAGTCAAAAGAGATTTAGAAATTATAAAATAAAATTATCCAGTTGCCAATATACCAGAAAACATAACTTATCTAGAGGAAAATGCCTTTAATTTTATTTTAATATATACAATGTAGGAATCATTCAAAAAGAATTAATCCATTATTTTAATTTTCATGTCATTTTCATTTTCCATAGATAAATATTCAAGGGTAAGTTGAAAAGTAAAATAACTAATGCAAATAATTAAAGTACTGCACTAGGAGAATTTGATTTTTGTAATATTCTAATTCTGAACCAATTAATTTACTTCTTGTCCATGATGAAGAAAAGAAAGAAAAAGCTTTTTCTAATGCATATGTATGAAGATATTTGTTGTAATATGGGAGCCACCTGCCATTGGCTGCTGGAGGTCTAACTCAGATCTGTAGAATGGATCTCTTCATGTGAGAGGATGATGATGATACAAGGAGACTGAGAGGCAGTTGCATTGTCCAACTTCCCTCCTCTTCCCTCTTGCCTCCAATTTATTTCATTCACTATCCATAAGGAACACCTGCATCATCAAAGGCTGCTTTGCCACTCCTTCAATTGTTATGATCCACAGCTGCAGAGGATCTCAGAGAATTGATCTATCCCTTCACTTAGGCATGATCCTCAACAATTCCCTGTTTTTTGTTTTATGGAAATGCAATTATGTTGCTCCCACATCATGATCAGTAAGTTTGTCCATCAGCTGTTATCTAAGTCCACATGCTAACTGTTAGGATTCTTACAATGTGCTAAGTCAGCTATCTAATTTAGCATGGTACTTAACAGTTCCCTAGTTCACTAATGTACTTAGTACTTATTAGAGTTCCACAAAATTCACACCTTTAAGAGAGCATATATAAAGAGGAGCTTTCAGGACAAGGGACAAGTCCACTAAAGGGCAAGCCCAATCTCAGAAGTGGAGACAGATTCATTCAATTTTCCACCTTTGTGCTGGCTGGAGGCTGAAGTACAAATCTTTGGATTCAGAGGCATTTGTAGAGAGCTAGAGGCAGGCAAAGGACTAACGACAGGAGCCAAGGAGAAAGATAGGCCTCTATTAAAGCTAACCGGGCCCCAAGAAAAGATTCAAGACTTTGAAGGAGAAAATAAAGGATTTGGACTTTAACTCCTGGCTGCATTTGGGGTGCTTACTCTGAGCTGAAACTAAGGCTGCTCCCAGAAGTCCCCCAAGAAACCTGCTCCCAGAGAACAATATATTTTAGAGAAGAATATTACAGCTAAGATATCTGAGTCTGCATGCTAGGGAGTGAAAACAGCACTCTAGCAGGTATTGAATCTTGTGAGATGTCATGGAGGCAAAGAAAACAGAGAAGAGTATGCTATGTATTATATATATGTGTGTGTGTGTGTGTGTGTTTATATATATATATATATATATATATATATACATACATACATATTTGTGTAATTTACTCTATCACTTATTTTTTTAAGAATTCATCTCATACACAGAGTTGTAAATGATATACTATCTGCTTCTCTTCTATCTTTATCCTTGATATTCAGCTCATATATGCCTTTTAAATTTATTTATTGAATTTATTATAGTGAAAATTGGTTGTCTAAACCTAATTTTTGCCACTGTTTTACAATTTTCCTAGGAGATCTTATCTCTCCCCCCTTCTGTAAAGCTCTGTATTTTCTTAATTGAATTGAAAAAGCAATTGAAGACCTTTTGAATAAACAAAGTTGATGCCTGTACCACAAGCAGGAAAGTCATAGAATGGGAAAATTTTCTTTAATCTAAGCTTTTCAATGAGGATTTATATTTAATATCGGTAATCAATTAATGAAACATGTGACTAAAAGTGATTCTTCAAAATTATATGAACAAACATACAAACAAACATTTGTCAAAGGAAATATTACAAACTATTAATAATCACATAGGAAAATGATAGTTATTACCATCTATAAGAGAAATGCAGACCAAAACATTATTGTCTTCAACTCAAATTCTGAAATTAGTAAAGACAACCAAAAAAATTATGGAAATATTCAACATTGAAGGAACTGTGAAACAATAAATACATTATTGTATTATGGGTGGAGCTATGAATTAATAAAGGTAATCTGGAAATCAATTAGACCTATACAAATAAAGGAGTGTAAAATTTCTACACTTGTTCACCCTGATATTCCACTGTTAGCTATGTATCTCAAGGAATTCACTTAAAAAAAAAAAAAAAAAAGAAAGGTTCCATATATAAAAACATGTATATATTAGCATTTATAGTAATAAAGAATCAGAAATAATGCCAAGATCCATAATTGGAGAATAGCTAAACATGGACATTGCTAAAAGAAACAATAAATATATTAATGCAGAGAAATAGGGAAAGATTTACATCAACTAATTTAAAAAGAAGTAAATGTAAAGAAGTAAAAAACAATGCACAGTGACTGAATCAATGGATAATACATGCAGTAACTAAATCAATGAAAATACAAAAAACAACTATAAAACAATGAAATATGTATTTACATATATATATATATATATATATATATATGGTAAAGAGTAAGATTAATTTCAAAGAAGAAAGATAAGAACAGACCTTGATGTTTGTGATATTCTAATTCTGAACCAATTAATTTACTTCTTGTCCACAATGAGGAAAAGAAAGAAAAAGCTCTTTCTAAGCATATATATATATGAACTTGGCCTGATCATTTGTATAGGTGATGGGGTAGAGATGGGGTGGAGGCAAAATATGCCTTAATATTGAACATTACGTATGATGCTAGATTCTCCCCTCCAAATAAAATCTGATTCATTTATTGATTTTTATTCCTTCTTTAAAAATAAAAAAATAATAAAATAAATAAATCCTTGGTCCAGCCTCTTACGCAGGCACACTTCTGCGACCCAGCTGCTGCTTTGAATGGGAGTTTTGGAGGTGACTCAACAGCGTCAATTAACATCAAGCTCTACCTCTCTGAAAATCTGTACTGTATCTTCTGCTTTCCCAGAAACTACCAAATATGTCTCAAGAAAAAGAAAATTCTGAGGACAGTCCTAAAACAGGAAAAAATTAAGATCTCAAGCCCACTCATATGGCCCCACAAGAATATAACAACAATCAAAAAGCCAAGTGTCAGTCCTGTTGAAGGCTAGCATGAAAGAAACAAACCATCAGAAGTCACTAATACCCTTTCACCAGGGTTTCACAGAGCTCAACGGATCTATCAGCAAATATATCTATCTATCATATACTTAGCTGAAAGTAAATGCCTTGGCTATCTCCTCTCCAGTTTTTAGTTCTCTACACAGAAACTTGAACCTTTTCTGAGATGTTGATGGCATCAGTCTTGATACTTTTAAAGCCAGTGTCTTCAATTTCTGAAGAATTCAAGCATTTTACAAATGGACTTGAAGATGATAGGACCTTACAAAAATGCTCTGAAAAATCAAAAGGGCAGTCAGCAAATGTTGCCTTGGAAGCATCAATGACAGAGATATATAGCCAGGTTTTCTTTGGAGTGTGCAAATTTCTTTGGAGTAGTTGATCCTGCTGCATCATCACCAGAAAGTAGCAGAAGAGATATGAGGACTTTAGAGGATGCCAAAATTACTGATGAAGAACTGGACCCCACTCTGTATCTTCAGTCCTCACAAAGTGAAATTCTTAACACAAAACTTGACTACCAGAAAATATTGGACAGTCAGAATGACATTTTTAACTGCATGGAAATGGTGATGGATGAACTACAAGCATTCTTTTATGGAAGATACAACCTAATTCTTTAAGAAATTTTCAAGGCAACTTTGAAAAAGGATTGTCCAGTAGTTGGAAGCCTCACCAATTCAAAAACTGCTCAAACCTCAACTACGCAAATGCTCTTTCACACTCTAAAGCTCTCTCTCTACCAATGATCCAGTCTACATTTATTTCCTCCAAATTGTCCTTCAGATGGTTTCAGATGAAAAGATGCTGCCTTTTATGGAGTATGCCTTTCAATTAATGTGGCACTTTTAAAAATAAGCATCAGCATTAATTATTCTGAATATTCATTTATAAGTGTATCACCAGTCTTTATACAGACTCTGCTGATTGATACCATTTTTCAAAATATTTTTTTAAATTTGGATTTGGAAGTAATGATAGATAGATAGATAGATATTCTCAGTGACAGCAAATTTAAAAATGAGGAATGATTACAAAATAATTATATAAACATTCTTATATGACTCTAGAGGAAATTCTAAAACTGAATTAATGGCATTATTGAAGTAGACCTGTGACCTTAGAATGATATGTAAAATTTACTTCAGAATTATGTTTCATTACATTAATCATCATGTATATACTCTCCCCTTCATTATTTAGTACTTAAGTTGACCACCCAGTTTCTCCTCTCCCCATGTAACTGAATAGTAGTTTTATTTTCTAAAATGATATACAATAAAATTGTGGTTAAAAAAATATAAAAAAATAAAAATCCTTGTTATATTACATGGCTATCTGACAAGGGAAATAGGAATGTTGGAAGTGTTAGAAAAAGATAATACTTAAAAACTGTTTATTAAATTTTTTTCCTGTCTGTAATTGTAGTTCTGGTACTCTCTTCTCACTTCTGACTCTTCAAAATACCAATCACTATCAACAAGTAATGTGAAAATCTATTTCATGTTGTTTTCTTCACATTATATTGTCCTGAAACTGTTTCATAGTGAAAAATCACAAATGGAATCAATCTCTCAATTTACCAAGGATTTGGTGAGTGAGAGTGGACCTTTAGGCAATAACTTATTCATAAACATCCAAATAACCTATACTATAGTAGAGGAAGGATCACACAAACCTATCATTATAGGTCTCTTGTTCTATAACATTAATTCATTGGAGGGGAAAAAAATATTCAAAAGCAAATCAAATGACCTCTAAATAACTATCAAACAAGCTTCCTAAATATCAATAATTCATGCAATAAATATAATATTTTTGTTGCCACTCATTTTATGGAGCTAAAGCATTTTTATATTTAAAAAAAAGTTGGTCATTTTATTATAAACATCTGCTTGTTGAAGGTCATTTATTTTGATTGCTTAATGCTTTCATGCATACGTGCATATAATCTCAATTTCTTCTTCAGGGATCTTGTAAAAATATAAGATTTTGATAATGAAGGTTATAAAAAATTATAACTTATTATAATTAATATTTATATAGTATCTGTTTTGTACCAGGGAGTACACTAAGCATTTAACAACTGTTATTTCATGTGATACTCCAGTCATAACATGTAGGTGTAATTATCATCCTCATTCTTATGAAGAAACTGAGGCAAACAATTTATGTGACTTGTCCATAATTAAACATACAGTAAGTATGTAAGGCCAGATTTTAATTCAAGTCTTTATGATTCTAAGTTGAAAGCTATAACTACTATACCATCTACCTGCAATATCATTTTACTTTGAGCTCTATTTAGTATTGACCTTTGAGTCGGTAATATTTTTATTTTGCTTCTGTACAATGTGTCCTATACAGGACATTTTCATGGGGGGAAGAAGCAATAAAATGTATTTGCTGGTAAAATAACCAAGAGCTCATCAAGGGATTATAAGAAAGGTTACCAGTAAAGAGATAGGTATTAAGTGTAGGAGATCAGAGGAAAATTTAAATAACAACAACAACAACAAAAACAGTGCAATCAGATTATCAGCAGGGCTTTGAATTGGATCTGGTGGAATTTAGAATGGCAGAGGTTCTAATACCACCAACTCATCCCTAATTTGGGAAGACTTCATTAATGTCCTTAAGCCAAAACTCAAAGGGATAGTTTGCATGTCGGTACAACTGAAAGGTATTTGATATTTAGAGACATGGGCTGAGATTGTATTCCATGGTCCTTGTTCCTGATGCAGTTGAAGAATCTGGAACCTATTACCCAGAATTCAGTGTAGTGGTGACTTCTACAACCATTCTTCCATAGACATAACTGTCTTGGTTCCCAACTAACTGCTATGTCCTAGACTTGTCCGTTCAGGTAGGCTGGGAGATCAATGAATGAGTGATTAACGATTTTTATGAGTGGATGTGCTTTACTTAGATTGGTCATTAATTTTTGCAGCGAATTACAATGGTTTTTCATGCCATAGGTTATGGTTAGAGTCCATACTAAAATTATTATGGAAATGATAATAATGGAAATGAACATGGAAACTTGATTGCTAAGAATAAGAGAAGAAAAAGAAATTAAAGTAATTAGAGTAGGTAATAAGGAAACCAAATTATCACCCTTTGCAGATGATATGATGGTATTCTTAGAGAATTCTAGAGAACAACTAAAAAACTACTAGAAACAATTCAAGACTTTAGCAAAATTGCAGTATATGAAATATATCCATATAAATCATCAGTATTTCTATATGTTATCAGCAAAGTCCAGCAGCAAAAGATACACAAAGAAATCCCATGTAAAATAATGATATATAATTTAAATATTTTGGAGTCAACCTACCAAGATAAAGTCGGGAACTATATAAATACAATTACTAAACATTTTCCACACAAAAAAAAGTCATATCTAATCAACTAGAAGAATATTAAGTGCTGATAGGTTGGGTGAACTAATATAATAAAAATGACAATTCTACCCAAATTAATCTATTTATTCATTGTCATACCACTCAAACTCCCAAGAAATTATTTTTACAGAGCTACCAAAAATAATAATAAAATTCATCTGGAAGAACAAAAAGTCAAGAATTTCAAGGGAATTAATGAAAAAAAAAAGCAAATTAAATATTATAAAGCAGTTGTCATCAAAATCATTTTGTATTGGTTAAGAAATAGAGTAGTTGATTAGTAGAATAGGTTAGGTTCATAAGAGACAATAATCTAGTTTTGATAAGCCCAAAGACCACAGGTTCTGTGATAAGAATTCACTATTTAACAAAAATTGATGGGAAAATTAGAAATTAGTATGGCAGAAACTAGGCATCGACCCACACCTAACACCCTTAGCAACTAACATTTTAGTATACTAAGATAAGGCAAAAATGGATTCTTGATTTACAAATAAAGAGTGATCCTATAAGCATATTAGAAGAACAAAGTGTACCTCTCAGATCTGTGAAAAAGGAAGGAATTTATGGCCAAAGAAGAACTAGAGTATATTATGAAATTCAAAATGAATAATTTTGATTATATTAAGTTAAATTTTTTTGTGCAAACAAAACTAATGCAGACAAGATTAGAAAGGAAGCAATAAACTGGAAAGAACATTTTTACATCCAAGTGTTCTGATAAATGTCTCATTTTGGAAACATATAAAGAATTGACTCAAATTTACAAGAATATGTCATTTTCCAATTGATAAATGGAAGATATGAACAATTTTCAGATGAAGAAATTAAAATCATTTCTAGTCATAAGAAAAAAATGTTCTATTGATCATTATTAATCAGAGAAATGCAAATTAAGACAATTCTGAGACTTTACTATGCATCTCTCAGATTGGCTAAATTGGCAGGAAAAGATAATGAATTTTGGAGAGTATATGAGGAAACTGGGACACTAAATTGTTGGTAGAGTTGTGAACTGATTCAATCATTCTGGAGAACAATGTGGAACTATGCCCAAAGGACTATCAAATTATGTATACCCTTTGATCCAGCAGTTTCTCTACTGGAACTATATCCCAAAGAGATTATACAAAAAGGAAAAGGACCCACATGTGCCAAAAAAAATGTTTGTAGCAGCCCTTTTTTAGTGGCAAGTAACTGGAAACCAAGTGGATGCTTATCAGTTGGAGAATGGCTGAATAAGTCTATGGTATATGAATGTTATGAAATATTATTGTTCTATAAGAATGATCAGCAGGATGATTTCAGAAAGTCCTGGAGAGACTTAAATGAACTGATGCTAAATGAAATGAATAGAACTAGGAGAACATTGTACACAGCAATATCAAAATTATAAGATGATCAACTCTAATGGACTTGGTTCTTTTCAACAGTCAAGTAATTCAGACCAATTCTAATGGTTTTATGATGAATAAAGCCATCTGTAATCAGAGAGAGGACTGTGGGGAGTGAATATGGATCAAAATATAATAATATTTCTTTTTTTGTTATTTGCTTGAATTTTATGTTCTTTCTTTTTTCTTTTTGATCTGATTTTTCTTGTGCAGCATGATAATTATATCTATATCTATCTATATGAATTATACGTTTCACATATATTGGGTTACTTACCATCTAGGGGAGAGGATGGGGAAAGGGAGAGTGAAAAATATTTGGAACACAAGGTTTTGCAAGGGTGAATATTTAAAATTATCAATGCATATGTTTTGAAAATTAAAAAAAAATTAAAATTACCTAGAAAAAAAAAAGAAACTCAGTTGCTAAGGACGATGAGAAGCAGCAGAAGATGATATAGTATAACTGAGATTTATCACAGTTAATTGATTGCATGTACTAGAGCAGGAATGTGTAATTCCCTGAATAAAAAGGGAAACAAAAGAGGAAGATATAAAAGAAAAACTCAGCCTAATTAGCCCATTACACCATTCAGTGGATTAGACAGAAAATATCATTATCAATTTGTTAGGGCTTTCAATGCCTTTGATGGAGATATATGCTGTGTAAATAAATCAGATGAACAGAGCAAGTAGGTACCATATTCAAAGTCATGAGATATGACCAAAAATTTAATGGAGTCAGGTAGCACTTTTGGATACAGGGTTTTTCTTTCAGCTTCCCCTGGATATTGCCTGAAACTGCTCATGGTTTCTAGAACCAGAAATGAAGAAAAAGATAAATGGACGTGGAGTGTGTGTGTATGGGATGGCTTCCAGCTCTGTAGAATTTTACTAAATAAATAAATGCAAAGTGGTTTATGGCAAATGATCATGAAAATTAATTGGAAATTCTTAAATTAAAAATCAGTGAAAACAGATGTATAATTTTTACTATCAATAAAACTTTTTTTTTTAATTGGAGAAAATATATTTCAGGGTAGCCAGGTTGCAAGATGAAGCCAGGAGTACCTCAGTTCAAATCCAACCCCAGATACTTGACATTTTGTGGCTATGTGACCCTGGGCAAGTTATTTAACCCTGAATGTTTTTTTTTTTCCCTTCAAAAAACTTTAAAGGAAAACATAACCTTTTCTTCCCAAATATACATGACTCCACAACTTTATCCCAAAATGAGAAAAAAAATTAATTCAAATTTCTCTTCCTCTATTTACTGCTAAAACTAGGCATAAGTTAGCAAGTCAAATAAAAAAAAAAAGATTGCCCTATTTTTCACATAAGTATCAAGTTATTTTAGGATTTGAAATAACTTGATATGTAAATGATGCAAGGCAAAAACATACATGATATCCCTATTTAAGTATATAATTACAGAAATTTCACTTAAAACAGAATAAAAATGGCTGAATGAACAGAATATTTTCAATGTAGGAATACAATTATCAGAATAGAAATTATATAATCTGTTTTCCATAGATTATTTTATAAATGGTTCACACTGAGCTAGTCAAGTTCCAACTGTTTAAAAAATATGCTAAAGCTGGTTTAATGTGTAGACTATTAATGTACTTCATGGTAAATTTAATCTACTTTAATACTAAATTCTTAATTCCCACTGTACAAACAGTGGGTCTCCTTGGACACATCTTTAGGACTAACCCTGTGTATTCAATACTCAGAACTCACATAAAAACTTTACCATAAAATAAATTTTAAAATTGCTTTTTATCAGTATTTAAAGACAGTTTCCTTAGTAATTAATAAATATTTACTATTTATCTCTGAAAAATAGTGGCAAAGATTTATGAACTGAAACATACAAATTACCACTAGTCAGATTTAAAATAAAGCTACATATGGGAATGGGGATAAAGTAAAGGGGTGAGTGAGTTATTTATAATAAATGATATTTATAATATATTAAAGAGATGTGTCTCCTTTTGTCATAATCCAACAATGTAACAAAAAGTTTGCATGTTTTGAAATGGTTCTTTTTATTATTATTTACTATTAGTTATAATCTTATATAGATTAGTTTGGCCTAAACAGAAGTTAATTTTCATTACATGTAAGTTAACCATGGTTATGTTAAAAATAACATAGACATAACTTTTTATTATATGATCCATTTTTTGGTATCTCATTATCTATTCTATTATAGTTCCAAATCTTGTCAATGCCAATTTTATTTTATGTCTTAGTCTTTCCTTTTATGCCTGTTATGCTACAACCATCCTCGATCAGGATACTACTTTTCCCCTGGATTACTATAGTAGTTTCTATATTTCCCATTACAATCTTTCTACAATAAGCAGAGAATGTTTTTTGCTGTTCCAAAAATGTGAAGAGAGCTGTGAGAGACAGTCTTACATCTAAAGATTTTAGAATAACCATTTATAGTTCCCTTAAATATTGGTTTAGAGTCTCTTCACCATTCTGGTTAACCTGTCCTAAATGGGTTATAGATTTGAAAGATCATTTATAAAGTGTGGCACCACAATCTAGAAGCAGTACTATAGGTATGGTTTGATCATGACAGTGTCCAACAGAACTATCAAATACATAGCTTTTAAAAAATAATTAAATAAAAAACTATTTTACCTATATTTTGTCATGAATCCATAAGAATTATGTATTCTCTATTAATCCAAGGTATCCATGCTTACACTCTATTTGTCCATTGTGATACCCCATTGGACTCTGGTGTCTTGACTAGATTCAAGGCAACATTTTTTGATAAAATTAAATAATCAGAAGGATTGTCCAGTTTCTTGAAATAATAAATGCCACTGCTTGAAATACTGTACATGCCCTAAACTTTTTATATAATATGAGAGAAATATTTTTCATAACTGAATGAAGAAAAAATTCTGAATCTCTAGATTTTAAGAAAATGGAACAAATTTAAAAGGACTGAGACATAAGAGAGATTTTGAGGGAATTAATTGTGTTTATAGAAATCACAGAGAAGATAAATCAGGCTGAAAGAAATCTTGAGAAAAAGAAAAATGTTTTCCTAATTTTCTCTATATTGTTTGTTTATCCAAAGATGCTATATTTTATCCTGTTTCATTATACGATACTGAATCTTGATTCAACATTAAACAAGCCAGGGATTATCTGAAGAGAGACATAAATGGAAGAATAGAAGAGATTAAAGCAATTGTGAGTGAATTTAGAAAATTGCATCTTGATAAAATCCCTAGAATCTAAGAGAAGATAATCAAATCAACATTAGGGTCCATTATATTGACTTTATGCTTCAAATGAGTTAATTATAGTAACATGGCATTAAGATATTTTCCACCTGTTAGCAACATGCTACTTTAATGACAAAATATATCCCTTATGAAATTTCATTAAAAGAAAAATATTTTATTCTTTTATTTATCTTCCCAAGTTTGAAAAGGTTATTTTATGCACATACAAAGCTAAATGAATAATCCAATCAACTACTGGGCAAATTTTACTAGAGGGTCAACACTTAAATTCTACCATATATTGGGGACCCTACCTATAACTTCAAATCTTTTAGAGTACAGAACTCCTAGGATATTTTTGGTTCTCGGTCATACATCTTTAAAAGTAAACCCAACAAAATAATTACAATTTTTTCTCCTAAAGAGAAATCATTTAAAGTGATTCAAAAATTATATAAGGCTGCCAGGGAAAGGTAATTCAATGCTGTTCATGTTCTATAAGTTCAGTAGTTAAAATATATAACAAGAATATGTTGTAGAGGGCCACAGATAGTGGAAGAACTCTGGATGAGGTATAAGATCTGACAGCACAGAGGGAATATGTTGACAACGTGTGGTTTGGCTCTCATCTCCTCTGGGAGCATCTCAGCCTTCCTGAGAAGTCAGGGGGTGTGATAACCTGTGTTCTACTTGAAGCAGAGATACTTGAAGCAAAGAGGCAGCTACATAATAATATCAAGGTGTTTATGTGCCCCCCTATGCTCAGCATCCTAGTGTTAGTGCATGCCTAGTATAGTTAGCATGTGCACAGTGTGCTGTCGTGATAGTATTTAAGGCTGAGAGAACTTGAAATAAATGGACTCCATGTTTGACCATCTACATGGGTCCTGCCTCTTCACTCCTGTCCCAAGATAAAAGAATCAGGATAGTATCAAGATCCTCCAGAAAACCAGTCCAGACACTAAAGTTTGTACTGTTCAAAGAGGTCAAATATTAATTTATCAATACAAATACACATCTCAGAAATAATTTTTCTATATTATAATGAATAATCTACAAACATATTTACAATTTGTTTCTGAAATCCTTTTTGCCTCCTTAACTTTTTTTCTTGTTTATTTTGTAGTTCAATTTATTTAGTTCTGATAGAGTGAGGTTGAGATATTGCATTAGTATAGTTTTACTGTTTATCTCTTCTTGCTTCAACCTTTACTCAGTATGTGTCTCTTTACTTCAAATGTGTTTCTTTTAAACAACATATTGTAGGATTCTGGCTTTTAATCCAGTTTGCTATTTTATAGAAGAGTTCATCCCATTCACATCCCATTCACATTCACAGTTAAAAATGATTATTTCCTGCCATCCTATTTTTCTCAAGTTATACTTTTCTCTCTCCTTTTCCCCTTTCCTTTCTCATCAATCTTTTGCTTCTGCCCCCTACCTCCCTCAATCTGCACTCCCTTTTTTCAATCCCTTCATCTTACTTTTCCCTTTCCCCTTCTACATCTATTCTCCCTTTTAGTATTCTCACTTTTTCTTTTCTCTTTTCCCCTCCTACTTCCCTATAAGGTGAGACAAATTTCTACACCGAACTACATATGTATGATATTCCCTCTTTGAACCATATCCAATGAGATTAAAGTTGAAACAATGATCATCCCCTTCCCATTTTTCTCTTAAATGTAATAGCTCTTTTTTGTTTCTTCATGTGACATAATTTCCTCCATTTTACCTCCCCTTTCCTCTTTTAGTACAATCACTTTTTTACCTATAACTTCTTTTTGATATCATTGTAAGTCAGTCTATACCAAAGTTCTCTAAATATACCCTTAACAAAGATATAATTCTTCAGAGTTAAATATGTATTTTTAAAGTTATTTTGTTCGTTGGATTTTTTTTTTTCTATTTCAACAAATGTACTTTTTAAAGAATTGTTTCCTTCAGTTAATTTCTGTGTTTCCTTTTCCAAACTCCCCTACACAACTCTTTCCTTTCCCCATTTTTCATCTGACTCTCTTTTGAGTTACTTTTGGAATTCTTCCAAGACAGCTTTTGAGTTGGAGACCATTTCATATCCCTCTTTGAGTCTTTATCTGGAGGCATTTTGTCTTTAGTGTCCTCAGGTTTTAAGTTCTGTTCTTCCCTGTCTCTATAATAGAAATGTATGGTCAAAGTTCTTTTTTGTGTATTTTTAAAGATTGAGATCTGTTCCCAAGGCACAGGGGAGATTTTCCCAAGCTTCCTCTATAGAGTGACAAATGCTTTATACTGCTCTGGGGGCAGTAGTGCTGCAGGTTTTTCCACTGAAGTGGGTGGGCCTAGCCAAGTCCAGCCTCTTTTGCTGGGCTTCAGAGGCTCACTATTTACTTCCAATTGTAAGATTAGAGGTCTCACAGCTAGTTTGCTGATCCCCTGGTCTTCTGTCCAAAGTCAAATTAGCTAACACTGCTGTATTTTGGCTAAAAGACTCCCACTAGATTCCCCCACACCCCCCCCAGCCCTCTTAGCCCAGGACAGGAAAGTCCTTTCTATTCTACTCTATCTTGGTTCTGCATTCCACCACCACCCCCAATTTACTTTTTTTTTTTTTTAAATGAAGATGGCATGTTTATCTCAGGCACAACTTGGTTTATCTGCACATGAGGCCATATTAGCTTCCCAATTACTATCCAGGAATCAGAGAGGGAGAAAGGAGGGACAGAGAGGCAAAGACAGAGACATAGTGAGAGAAATACAGAGAAAGTAAGAAAACAGAAGGGGGTAACAAGAAACAAGAAAAAGAAAGTCCAGGTACTACTACTCTCATAAGAATTTACTTCTGCTTCTTTCTACCTTTATAATATCATTAACCACAGAGAAAAGGAGGGGAGAGGATCACCTATTCAATGTTCTTCTAAAAAGAAACATTCCAGAATAGGTATTCAGTTCAAACAGCTTCTGCCTCATAATTAATTGGACAACATATACACCCATCATTTCTTCATTCCTACCCTTCCCTATGAATCCTGCCATCAGATCTCTGCTTTATACCTCAAGGAAGCTTATCCTGTTCCCAGCAGTTGCTAGTCCTCAGAAATTTCTTTGCATATGATTTTCAATGCCCAATCTCACACCTCACAAGATTGTATTGACTTGACTCATGAGAACGTAGAATTAGGTGCAGCGTACTTTCACCAAACTCTTCCTTATCCTGGATACCCAAAGTGTAGTACACATATCCCCAGGGATACGGGAAGAATTTGGTGGGGGTACATGTTGAAACGGAGTTTGGTGGGGATATGCACTGCACCCTGCTTAGCTTAGTGTGAGATGGTCCTGTGTGACAGTGTGAATATACCACACTTCATTACAGAGACAATTTACTTCGTTAATAGTGGTTTCTCCAGCTGCCTGTGTATTTTTAGCTTTTGTATGATTTTTCTTACAGGAAATGTTTGTTATGTGCTTTAGTAAGTCCCACTGATTTTGATTATTTTTATATAGAAGAATGAGATTGTTTGTGCTGAGTTAACAGATCATCATAATTTGGTTCTCTGGTTGTTAATTTTAATCTGAGATGCAGCTCCATGTCCAATCAATCGTCTGTTCCTTTTTTTCCAGTTAATATCTACAAATGCTGAAAAAGCAACTTCACATAGATATGAAGTTGGAAAAGGTATTTCAGAACTTTTTCTTTTTAAAACAGTATACACATGTTGCATTTGTAACCAGAATGATGTTAAAGTACACTCCTTATGTTTATTTTTCAAGAATCCATCTGAAAACAATTCCAACAATTGCTCTTCTTCCACATGTGACAAACCTTCTGGCATGGATTTATATTTTTTTATGAATAATTTTATTTTTGTTTATTATTATTTTGTGTATATACCAAAAAAAGAAAAATATATTTTGATTGTTATTAAAAAAAAATCCTTTTTTTTTTTTTTTTGGATAAGGGGCACTCAATGTTATGAAAATTATATGTGTCAAAAGTTTGGGAAACACTATAGTACATGAATAAGTAAATAATTAAATAAGGAAATAGAACACAAAGGTTAAGCGCTAATGTCCCAAATAACTTAAGTGAAATTATACATACTATCTCTGACTAAACTGGATTGTATTCTTACATCAAATGTCTTTCTTTCAGTTCTACTCTCATCCTACCAAGGATGACAAAATCTAAGTAGTGCTGACTATTTTTCAAAACATAACGTCATCAGTTTCTTCTAGTCCATGTGCCTCATTAGAAACAGAATCTCTACAAAGAGATACTATATAATATAAGTGGTGAGTCATGCATTCATTCATGACTTTTTGGAAAGAAAATTATTATATACCAATTAAAATTTGCGGGAGGAGAAGATGGTTGTTTTACTACTCCTTCACACAGCTAAAAAGTTTCAGATGCCAATTATTGAAGTTCTGAGGAGGGCAGAACTTATGCCACTTTGTAATCCAGTAGTAAAGAACACCTAAAAAAATAAGGGAAAAGAAAAATTCTATTAATTTCAAAGTAAATAATTATCAAGACTGAATGAGATGTGATATTCAAGAGAAACAGCAAAGGATTGATTGGGATAAGCAATGAGGAAGGGAATAAAAATTTCTGGAATCTAAAATCTATCTTGGAGGGTTATTTTTTTCTGCTTCCAATACACAAAAGTGGTTTGTGTGTGTCTCTCTCTCTGTGTGAGTGTTTAAATGGAAAATGAAAATAAAAGCTCAGGAGTCAGATTAAAATTTAGGCTTTACAAAGATTAATAAATAACATGATTGCTAGCAATACTGTCACTTTCAAGAAGTCCCTCTAGAGAATCACTGAGAGTGTATAGAAAGAGGCAGGTAGTCAAAAAGCAAAACATGGTCAACCTCCCAGGCTAATTTCCCTCAAGCATATTTTAGGAGTATATTATGAAAAATGGAATATTATAAATTGTGAATTGAATTCAGAAGGATACTTATAAAATAAAGGAAAAGGTAGGTTCCTCTCTGATGTGTGATATATATCAGAGTTCATAAGAAACTATGAAATATTATCTTCAAAGTCATCATCTTACCCATGAGACTGATCTTCAAGAGATCTTTGTCTCACAAGTTAATATATAAAGGTCTCCTAGGCATTTTATACCAACTTTTCATCAGTAGAATAAAAAAAAATATATTATTTTTCATATAAGCTAGACTATCAAAGGGATTCTTTTCATAGAGAAAATGAATCAAAGGATAATCTAACAAACTTAACATTTTTATTTCATTTTGTCTTTAATTTTTCTATTTAATACATTCAGAGAAACAGTTTAAATGCATATTGAGAACCAACATCTATATTTTTTATTATAATTTCATTTTTAACTAAGCTCAATCTTTCTCCATTCACCCAACCCAGATATAACCCTCATTCAACACCAAATACATTTTATTTACTTATTATATACAAAATACTATGATTTTCACAAGGAAAGTGGAAAAAAAGGTAAGGTCCCACAGAGGACCTTACATTCTGTTGATACAACATAGTAATTAGCACAAAGATAAGTAATGAAAGTCAAGTAAGGTTTATCACTTAACTTCCCCTCTTTAAACTCTTTGAAAATGTAGGGTGTTGTACATGTATAAATAATGATACATATATTGCTACATAGTATACATGTTTATTTTGTTTCTTTTGAATCTTACCTCTTAATAAGTTAGTAATCTATTTCCCTTTGTTTTTCCAATATTTAAGCAATTTAAAAATATCATCCAATTATTAAGTAGCACTTGTTTTACCTTTCTTTGGATTGAAAAGGGAAAGGCCTTAGTAGCTAAAGATTTTGCACCCAAAAAAGTTAAGCATGAATCTATGATTCTGAGCAGATGCATCAATAATTTTGGATCTTGGGATGGAGCCAAGATGGCAGAGAAGGCACACAAGACTTTCTAAGCTCCTTTCATGCCCTCATGACCAACATTAAATTCAGCCTCAAATATAGCACTTGACTGGTAAAACCCATGAAGATTAAAAGTACAACAACTCACCAGCAGAAGATAATCTGGAAGATCACCAGGAAAGGTTTGTCCTGAGGATCCAGGAACAGACCAGTGCAGGTAGAGAGAGACTAGCTTCCGGAGCAGACTAGGGGCAGGGATGACCTCTGTGGCAAGAGACGACTCTGCCATAGGCTAACTGCTCTGCCTTAATTATAAAGCAGTAAATAATATATATGATAATATGAACTTCTACATCTTGAGAAAGTTAGATGATATGGTAGATAGGTTAATTTGTAGTCATAATGACCTGAGTTCCAATCCATTCTCAGATATTTATTAACTGTAATCCTGGTTATCACAACTTTTGCTTCAGTGTTTTTTTTTGTTTTTTTGTTTTGTGTTTTTTGTTTTTTAAATCCCTAACATGATGATAAAAATAGTATTTACTTTATATAATTGCTGTAAAGATCAAATAATATAATTATTTGTATTTGTAATTGTAATTATTATAATGTACATTATATATTGTAAATGTAATTACCAAATAATTATAAAAGAACTAATTACAATGAATGGAACATAGTATGCATTTAACAAATGATTTCTACCATCCCTCAGCAGCTCACATCCAGCTTTATTACTTCTGTCTTGGAAGTTTTTAGTTGCTACCAGTGATGTTTTAGAGTTAAGATTTTAAGACTTAATAAATAAAGTATTGAAGATAACTCCTGAAGAGTTATCAGAGTTTCCCAACTTTAGGAGGTCTATGCTTTCTTTTGATTCAGAGACGGGGTGATGAATGTTTATACCAAGTGTGAGAAAACTGAGTAAGCCTTGTTATCCATTTTTCTTGGGGGAGAGGATGAGGGAAGATAAATATCTAATACCTAAAGTGTATTCAGTTCTATATGTAGAAATAAAATAAAAGTTACTTCAGATATAAAATATAATATTCATCTTTATTTTCAGATTTTCTTTTATTTCTCTTAATCATTTCATTTTCTTTTCTTATTCTTAGATTATAGTATCAGATTTACAGTTGGAAGATAATGATTGTGTACCAAAGCTATCTCATTTTATAGTTAGGGATTCCAAGGACCATATGGGTTAATTGACTTGCTTAAATCTATATATGTAGTTATTTGCAGAGAAAAGATTCAAATTTAATATTTCTAACTCCAAATGAAAACTTTCTATACTTTAATTTATTGTTCTTTTAAAAATAATATAGCAGTTTAAATAAAATCATCTAAAAATAATTTTATACTTTTCATTATTTTGAGTCATTTTGTTTCTCAGTACATTTAATACAAATACTAACAAAAGGTGTTTTATGAAACTATGCATGTCCTTTCAAAAGTAAAGGATGGGTATTGCTATCTATTTCTAGAAAGGGCGGGAACTTTGGAGAAGTATACTTGAGACAAGGATACTTAACAATAAGGTGTTAATTCAGTGGAATTGATGAGATGATGGTTCTTTAGTATACATATACTTAGTGTTTAGCATGGTGATGTAATGGTTCTCTAGTTCACACATACATAGTGTGCTGTAATGATGTAATCATACAAAGGTATTTAAGGGCTGAGAAGTATAGGAAATGAGACATTCTATTTTTGACTACCCTTCTGGTGGCTCTCCTGCCTCATGCATTCCTCCACTAAAATCAAGACTGGGTCAGACTGTGACAGACAGATTGTAAAGGAAACAGACTGTGAAGGAGACAATAAATACTCTAGACTCAATTCCTGACCATTCTCATAGTGTCTATCCTGCTGAGAACAAGGCCCATCCAGTGGAACTCAAGAAAACTAGCTTGGACATTACATATTTCTTTCTGCATCATAGACTAGTTCTTTTAGCTGACTGATTAATCATGATTATTCTAAACATTTCTTTGCACAAGCAGAAAATTTAACTCACTTATTTACCATGCTTTAACTAAATTTATTTTCCTTTCACTATGCCTGGCATATTTCCTTTGTGACATTTTGAATATACTTCCCTTTTAATGATTTCATCAATTTTCATGAGTTCAATATTGAAGGTAAAATTAACATGAATTTGCCATTCATTTTTGTTTCACATTTTTGCCTTGCTTTTATATTAATATATAATCAAGTAGTAGTTCTGGGAAACTGGCAGAGTTGGAGGTTGCAAAGGAACTTATTTCTTCAAGTATCACTCTCAAGAAACCAATAAAAATTACTACAAAGATGAAAATATTTCAGAATATTTTTTTCCAGAAGAAGACAATTTTAGAAAAAGATAATAAAATCTTGATACCAAAGTTCTGAAACATGCCCATAATTATGGATTTAAAAAATGAAAACAAACCCTACAAAATTCCAGAAAGGTCTTCTTCAAAAAGATGGCCCTTGAAATGAATCTTAAAGGAAACCAAGAAAGCCAGTAGGCAAAACTGAGTAGTGAACTCATTATTTAAATCTTAAGCTTAATGTTAACCTTAAACCTAATTCCTAACCTGTTTTTCACCTCTATCACAAAATCTGAGGTAAAGGGGTCATTTCTTCCCCTGTTTTCCATAATTTTTATTCCCCAAATCAATTTGTCTTCATAGATGGAAGGATTATAAAGAATAGAATAAATCAATAAATATCTATTATATTTCAAACTATTTTTTCCTTATCAAAAGGGAGGACAAGAATATTTTCTAGGTTCTTTCTGGAAATACCTTTTATGCACACTTGCATCAGAAGAAATAGATTAATGTATCTATTTTGCCAAGTCTTGGGAGCGTCACTCTCTGCCTCACTTTTGACTAGGTAACGTATCAAGAGAGGAGATCTTCCCTTGTTAGCAGGTAAGCAATTTATACAATCCACTTCAGGCACCATCAAACACCTGTGCTCATTTCTTTTTTCTATAGTATTTATTGGTCAGTCTGTGAGCCAATAGAACTTAAGGTTCCATATATTTTTTTTTCCCCCTTGGAAACATGCAGGTACTTCATTATTAGAATAAATAGGTCCTTTGTGTTCAGGAAGAATCTCAAATCTATTGCTTAATCTCACATATTCAATAGTCTTGCTTCTCCATATTTATAATATTTTCTACATGACTATCTTTCTATAGCAACACATGACAAATATCCCCCCCCAGTCCCATGACCAATTTGTACTGACTTGATTTTACTTTCTCTGCATTTTTTATGACCATATCCAATCTTAAAACCAAAATGGAATGTATATGATGATTCAGGTTGCTCAAGTGTTACCTTAGCAATTGTGAAAGGAGGAGAGTATGATTATGGGGAAAGAATATGAGACCTGGGTTCAATTACTAGATCTAGCATCTAGTATCTTTGAATTATGAACAATATACTTCATCTTTTTGAATCTCAGTGTCCTCAAATAAATTGAGGATGATAATTACACTTCCACTATCAGTCTAACAGGGCTATTGTGACAAAACCACAATGCAAAAATGCTTTAGAAATGAGAGCTATTATTATTATAGTAGGGGAATAATATACTTATATTCATTAATAGATTATATTTTCCTTCCTTTATAAAGAAGCACACAGAAAATCAATATGCTTTGGTCTTATAATCACAAATCAATTAGGAAGTTGCTTCATTTTATTACCACAGAGTTTATTTTCCTGTGCTCTGGGAGTTACTAAACTTCCTTTACATTTACATTACATTACTTTTCTTTAGGAAGATTCTTATATCATAAAACAGTAAAATTCTGCTAATTGATTTTGAGCATAAATGGCAAAAATTAATATAAATACATATCAGAAAAATGTCAGCCCAAAAAGATAAAATAAAAATGTGTCTGGTTAACCCTAAATTTAAAAAAACAAAACAAAAAACATTAACCAATGCATTTTTTAAACTGAACACCTAATATGGCATTACTATATACTATTTTGATGTAGATAGGAAGCTCACAATGCAGAATCACAAAATATTAGATCATAAATTATTAAATTTACAGTTAAAAATAACCTTAGAGTAGTTAGGTGGCACAATAAATAAAATATGTAGCCCTGGGATCAAGAAGAGTTAACTTCCGTACAAATGTTATGTGTAGTCCTTTGCAAATTGTCCCCACAGTACCATTCCATCCTTTTGCATTTTAACTCCTTCCAAGGATATAATTGTCCAGCCAAATATGCTTTCTTATGTTCATGTGTCATAAACGACATTCCATCCCCATTTTAGTATTTTTTATTAGTTAGCCTTTCCCTTTCTTGGGTTCCCTAATTTCCTTCTAACTGCATCTTCCCAATTAAAACCTTTCTTTATCTCTCCAATCTACAAGAACATTTTCACCAAATAACACTATTATGCATTTATTTTTCAATATCTGTAAGGACAACTTGTCTCACATGGTTTGATTGTAGTCTTAAAAGTAGGGGTTATTTCATCTTTTTTTCTTGAGATCACTAAGATCTAGCACAAAGTAAGTGCTTAATAAATGCTTATACACTGCTTCGTTATATAGCACTAAGCAATTATATGTTGGTGGAAATAAACCTGGGCCTTTTGGTCTAAATACCTGCAATTTTGCCACATACATCCAAAACACATATACTGGTTTGACAAGAAGATTGATGGGCCATGATTTGAGTTTCATCTATGAAGAAAATTAATCATTTGAAACTCCCTTGATTAGAAAAAATTCATGATATAGGAACATTTGCTGCTGCTGGATAATCTGAGTTATCTCATATAAAGCATTCAAATTATCCTATGGCTCTATCACATTCTGTAATTTCTCAAAAAAAAAATATATCTAAGCCAATGCATTGTGATTGTTATCTACCTGTAGAACTTTTTATGTTAGTAATTCTCAGAATATGTTTTGTATCATGTGATCCTGCATGTTCCTATGTGCTTTCAAATAGGAAATGATAAGTTAGTGATGGCATCATGTCGATCTCTTTATGACTTAAAATCTCCTAAACAAACTTGGGATAGAATCTTTCTTTATCACAAGTATTTGTGTTGTGCCAATCCTGACTAATCATTTGATTCTGATTTGTGTCTTTGTGTTTATTAGAAGTTTTAAAATACTGAATGAATTTCTTCTTATTAAATTGTCTATTCTGTGTACTGACAAATAAGTAGATAATATGAAATATTGAGCAATAATTGACCAAGTACCAATCATCAGAATTATTCCTCATCTCTACAGACTAGATTGAAATGAGTTGAAACTTTCCTCTGTAAGATATTCTACTTGAAGGACAGCTAAGTGGTGTAGTAGATAGAAAACCAAACACTAAAGTCAGGAGGACCCGAGTTCAAATCTGATCTCAGTCAAACACTTTCTAACTGTGTGACCCCAGGCAAGTTCCTTAATTCCAATTGCCTCAGCAAACAAAACAAAACAAACCAAAACAAAAAACAAAATGATATAATGAATGCTAGACCTGGATTCAGATTTGCTATTGACTCTCATATTGACTAGTTTTAGGACCTAGCACAGTGATTTGAATGAAGAGTACTTAATATTTACTGATGGATGTATTACTTATTGAATTAAGTATTTAATATGAGACAAATTTAGCCTTCACCAGCTGAGGTTTTGATTAAGCAAACAATATGTAAAATTAGAGGAAACCAATCCAGAAAATAATTCATTGTCTCCCGTGTTTTTGCATTTGCCATGTACACTAGTGAAACAATTGACACATCATCTTTCATTCATTTCAATGAATATTTTTACAGTGCCTTATTATATGACAACTAGATGCAACAGATTTCCACTGCTATTAGGTAAGTATTCATGCTTGAAAGTGATATATAAACTCTTCTAATATTAATCAAAAGTCTTGAATGATTATCTGACAATATTGAAGAGGAAATATTTGTAGTGAAACAAAACAAGGTTATGATAATATGGAATATGATATATTATGGAATATTATTATTCTGTAAGAAATGACCAGCAGGATGATTTCAGAAAGGCCCAGAGAGACTTTCATGAACTAATGCTGAGTGAAATGAGCAGGACCAGGAGATCATTATATACTTCAACACCAATACTATATGATCATCAATTCTGAAGGACGTGACCCTCTTCAACAAGGAGATGAACCAAATCCATTCCAATAGAGCAATAATGAATTGAACCAGCTATACCCAGCAAAAGAATTCTGGGAGATGACTATGAACCACCACATACAATTCCCAATCCCTCTATTTTTGTCCGCCTGCATTTTTGATTTCCTTCACAGGTTAATAGTACACTATTTCAAAGTCCAATTCTTTTTGCACAATAAAATAACTATATGGACATGTATACATATATTGTATTTAACATATACTTTAACATATTTAACATGTATTGGTCAACCTGTGATCTGGGGGAGGGGGTGGAGGAAAAAGGGGAAAAGTTGGAACAAAAGGCTCTGCAATTGTCAATGCTGAAAAATTACCCATGCATATATCTTGTAAATAAAAAGCTATAATAAAAAAATATGTAATATTATGTCCACAACTTTCAATATATGTGTTTTTAATTATCACATCAACATGATGTCCAAATATAAATCTATTTTAAAATTAAATATAACCCTTTCTCTCAACCTCAAAAATGGCAAATGGATGTTATATGTTGGTCAACTATGATAGACTTAGATAGACATTGTTAACAATGTGGTGATTCAAGACAATTCCAATAAACTTAGGATAGAAATACCATCCACATCCAGAGAGAGAACTACAGAAATTGAATGTCTTTTAATCTTATTTGTAAAATGAGGGAATTGGACTAGGTAGCCAGTGATTTCTCTTCCATCTCTTGAATTATGGTACTATAAAGCTTTTGATTCCACCCATATGAGTACTCTTACGTCCACCACAGATCAGTCCTATTTGATTTAGTAAACTAAAAAAAGTAAAACAAACAAATAAACAAAAAAATATTTTGTTCAAGAATTTTCACCAGGTGATTAGTTTTTTTTTTTCCAATCTTAGCCAAGTTGATACATAGGTGACATGTGCTGAGTTTACTACTAAGGACTATGACATCAGGGAGGTGATGCAACAACATGCAAGTGAATTGGATTTAAATGAGGGGGACTGTGCAAGATCACTTACCTCCAGAGCCATCTGGATCCAATGGCCAGATATAAATCAAAACAACTGGAGATGTCCCTGAATGAAAAGCTATTCCTTGGCCTTTTAAAGCTAAGGTCTTCAACAGATCTTAGTTTGACTGAGGCTGTACCCATTAAGTGATTAAGGCTACAAGGCTATGCAGCTACTGAGACAAAGAATTTCTTCTTTCACCTAGGCCAAAAAATCTAAATGAATAAATAAATTAGTGAATCAATCTGGGAGGGAAAGACCTCAGGGTTTCTGGCCAAAATAGAAATGACTGCTATTTACATTTAATCTGAATCAATCAGGACTCAAACAATTACCAAATGTGGCTTGCCTAGGAACTTTTGATGGCCGATTAGAATGAGATTGGTTTTGGTTTAAGGCCTGGTCCTTAAGAAATAAAGCTAGCTAGTTTCATTAAATAAAAATATTTAATAAGAAATACCATATTTACTACCCTGGCATATCCTTCAAGAACCTAGAATTGCTTATATGTTTTAATTAGGAATCAGGGTAATTATTCAACTCATTTTTAATAGAATGTGCTAACTTTTTGACAGAATTAGTGGAATTGATGGAGGATTTTATTGTGCAAACAACCTAAAATATTGTGACCTGTTTTCCAGTCTTTGTTGATAATAGAATCAGTCATTTTTAAAGAGGCTTTTTGATTCTGCATTACTTTCATAGATTTTTAGATCTAAGTTCACTTTTCATAGGGAGAAAATCAGCAAGATAAATATTTTAGCTTATTTTTAAGGTAAAAATTTGAAACATTGTGTTTAATTAACCAAATATTAAAGACAAATCATTGACCAGCAACAAATAGTAATGTTCTGGAGAATAACAAAATAAACAAGTGAGATGGTACTATGTTAATAAAAATGTCACATGTTATTAAATTTGATGGAAGTGAAGATAAGAAATCACATGATCAATTTCTATTTTAGCCATATACCTTATTATGGTTTATTAAGGTGTCAAATAAACACTTTTTTTATTTGTTTTGCATATAGCTTAGAGGGTTTTGATGATTTTTAAATCTCACAGTGCACTAGGACCTGTTACTAAAAGAAATGTTTTGCATCAGAGAAAAATATAGCAGATAGTATTTCAGAGAAATTCTGGCAACCTTAGTGACATTTTGCTTTTTTTCAGAGTTTATGGATGTGTTTAACACTTACAGGTATCTGGGAAAGTGCACATTTCTTATAATAATTACTTGCTGCTCCAAAATACAAAGACCCATGTTTTAAATTCAGCTGATATTATATAGTAAGAATTTGGAAAATCCACAATATCAAAAATTCAAAAATTGTGAGCTATCCAAAGCTCAATGGAAAAATTGTGGTGGATACAATTGGGCTGTAGCACAGTTCCAGTGAAAATTATATTCAAGAAGTGGTATAAGAGTTATTAACAAGGGAAATTTTTGACAGAAAAAAAGTAATGTAAAGAGAATGAGGAAAGCTAGATGATAATAACAGATGCTACTCTGATACACTTGATTTGTAGTATATGTATGAGGATGTATTATACATGTATAATATGTATGTATGTATGTATAATCGGCATAATGAATATATACATATATGTGCATACATAGATATATTTACACATATATGTGTATATGCATGTGTCATTATATTTGTGTGTATATACACACACACTCATATACATGTGTCAGTAGTATATAACTCTTATTTCAATCTCTGTTTCTATATTCTGATAACTTTGTTATTCCTCTATTGTAGGGAACTTTGGTGTCTCCTCACTACCTTAAAAAATCTATTTTTGGCTGATTTTCTTAGGGAAATAATAATTTAAAAAAACAATTAAATATCAAGTAGTAAGACACAAAATAAAGCCCTTAAAAAACAGCAGTTTATTTGTATAGTAGGAACAGAATGTAAGAGACAATAATAGACAGGGAGGAGAACAAGCATTTATTAAGCATCTGCTACAAGCCAGGTACTGTGCTAAATATTTTACACATATTATCTCATTTTTAATCTTAAAAATATCCTGGGAGATAGGCCCTGTTATGAGCTTATTTTATACTTTAGGAAACAGAGGCAGATAGAGGTTGTGACTTGCCTAGGAGCAAACATCTAGCTAACATCTAGTATCAAAAATATAGTCTGAGGTTAGATTTGAAATTATGTCTTCCCAAATCTGAGCCCAGTTTCTATTCATTCTCCCATTTAGCTTGGAAGTCCCACTCAAAACATCTATGAAATGCACAAAATATTTGGGAACCAATACAACATAGCACATTCAAATTCTTTCTATATACAAAATACAAAATGTTCCTTAAAGTGATTAGAATGGGGGCAGCTAGGTGGCCCAGTGGATACAGTACCAGTTCTGAAGTCAGGAGGACCTGAGTTCAAATTTGGTCTCTGACACTTAACACTTCCTAGCTGTGTGACCCTGGGCAAGTCACTTAACCCCAATTGCCTCAGGGGAAAAGAGAGAGAGAGAGAGAGATTAGAATTATTAAAAAAAAATAGAGGGATATTTAATGTTCATTGCCAGATGGAGCTTCTATAATAAAAATGACAATATTGCTAAAATAATTCAAATATTTTATCACAACAATCAAAATATTAAGTTTTAAAAGTTTTAGAAAATAAGAAAAATAATTTGGATAAAAACATTTTTTAAAACAAGGAATAGGCTGAAGTAGGAATGTAAGGATAACAATACTTTTAGATTTTTAGATCTCAATTCTATTAAAATCAGTATTCATCAAAGCTATTTGATGATGACTATAAAATCTGAAAAGTTTAATAGACTAGAATAAGCAAGAAAGAGAAATAATTTATGTCAACATCCAATGTATGAAACACCTTAAATAATAAATTCCTTTCTCTTCACTCAAAGCAGAAAAGAACAAATAGAGAGAATTCATTATTTACTCCAAAATTGTTTCCTTTTTCTAGTATCCCTATTATTTCTATCACGGAGGCTTCAATTTTAGGTGTTTTTTTCCCCCAACTGCTCACTCTCTTTATGACCCTACAAAGCCAATCATTTGTTAAGTCTTGCCAATTTTATATTACAAACTTCTCCTTTACAATTCCCTCTTCTGACATCCTAATTGATAACCTCATACAGCCTATCGGTTTTTCTGTCATAAGCCTCTCTCCATTCTAATATATCCAGTGTAATTGTTATTCAGTTGTCAAAATAATGAGGGAATGAGGGACAATAAAAAGAAAAAAACATCTCTCAGAGGAAGTCTTATCAAATCACTGCTTCATTGTTCAGACCACCATTCTATCATTAATGGAAAAATGGAGTTGGAGTTGGGAGAGACTTGAGGCAGTCCAAATCAACAACAACCTATTACTATAATCTGGACACAAGTGATAAGGGTCTGCCCTAGAGTAGTAGCAATAGCAGAGGAGAGAAAAGAGTATGTTTGAATGGTTTTGCAAAAGTAAAATTGACAAACCTTGGCCAAAGCTTGAAAATGGGGGAGTGAGAGATCCTGAGGTATCCAGAGCAACTCTTAAATTATGAGTTTGAGGGACTAGAGTAGTATTGCCTTCTGCAGTAACATAGAAGATAGATTTGTGTTCAATCAAGGTAAAGACAATGAGTTGGGTTTTAGACATATTTCATTAAATGTTTACTGGGTATCCAGTTCAAAGTGTCTGAAAGACAGATGGAGTTGTGGGAATTGAGACCACCAGAAAAAGTGAGGCAAGAAAAATAGATCTGAGAAACATCAGCATTAAGATGGTAATTAAATCTGTGAAAGACAATGAGGTCAGAAAGTGTAGAGGGAGTAGAGAAGAAGGGCCAGGACAGAACCTTGAAGAACACCTTTAGTGAGGGTCTGGGAGAGAACTCAATAAAGGAGACAGAGAAGAAGACACAGAAATTAATGACAGGCCCCAGGAGAAACATTAAATTCTATTACCCTACTCCAGCATCTTTGGTCTCATAAATTTATTTCATTTAGTAATATACATATATGTAAATTTTGGACTGAGTTCTAATAATAGTTAGCTTTACATAGTACTTAAAGATTTCCCAAGTAACTTACAATTATATCATTTTATTTTCATTGCAAGCCTAGGAAGTAGGTAATATTATTGTACTCATGTTATAGTTAAAAAAACTAAGAATGAGGACTTACTGAAGATTGCATAGCTAGCAAATATCCAGGGTGCTTGAATTCAGATTTGTTCTACATCTAAACCCAATTCTCTTAGCCATCTAGTTATTATTATAGCCATTATTATTATTGTCATTATTATTACTACCATTAACATGATTCTTTCATTTTTAGGGGCTTCATTGGCAATGCTTATTATATAACCATCAATTTAAAGAAATCTTTCTATAATTATTGAGGAGTAAAAAGAGAGATGGATCATCACCTCAGCCTCAATAATTAGCAAGTTAGATTTAGGAGAGTTATATACGATGGCATGCTCATAATCTGATTTATGTATTTTAAAAAATAGTAGAGCCAAACCAAATATAATGATCTCCAAATTTCATGTAATAAAAAACTCTCAAAAAAGACATTCTTATTAGAAAGTAAAACAATGTGAAAATATATATTCTGCACACCTTACAGTTGAAGAAAATGAAGTTAAATAAGATCTATAGTCATATGCTAGTAAGTGGCAGAAATGGAATGTTTACCCAGATCAAAGAAGAACAAAAGAACATTATAAAATGCAAAGTAGATAAATTTGATTATATAAAATTAAAGTTTTTGCACAAACACAACCAATGCAGCCAAGATTAGAAGGGAATCAGAAAACTGGAAGAGGGAGAAATTTAAATACAATGTTTTTGATAAATGTTTTATTTCTAAAATATAAAGAGAATTGACTCAATTTTTTAAGAGTACAAGCCATTCTCCAATTGATAAATGGTCAAGGGATATGAACAGACAATTTTCAGATAATGAAAGTAAAGCTATTTCTAGTCATATGGGGAAAAATGCTCTAAATCACTATTGATTAGAGAAAGGCAAATTAAGAGAACTCTGTGGTACCACTTCATACCTCTCAGATTGGCTAAAATCACAGGAAAAGATAATGATAAATATTGAAAAGGATGTGAGAAAATTGGGATACTGACACTATTGGTGGAGTTGTGAACTGGTGCAATCATTCTGGAGAGTAATTTGGAACTATCCCCAAAGGGCTATAAAACTGTGGGTACTCTTTAATACAATCATATCTCTACTGGATCTACATCCCAAAGAAATCATAAAATAGGGAAAGAACACATATGTTTAAAAATGTTTGTAGCAGCCCTTTTTATAGAGGCAAAGATGTGGAAACTGTATGGATGTCCATCAGTTGGATAATGGCTAATTAAGTTAAGGCATATGAATGTAATGGAATATTATTGTTCTATAAGAAATGATGAACAGTCTTATTTTAGGAAAGCTGGATACACTTACATGAATTCATGCTAAGTGAAGTGACTAGAACCAAAATAATTTTATATACAGAGAAAAGATTATGTGACAATCAACTGTGATCTTTTCAATAATGAGATGATTTAAGACAATTCTGATAGACTTGGTTTAAAAAGAGCCATTCACATCTAGAGAGAAGACTAGAGTCTGAATGAGGAGCACTACAGAGTATTTTGACTTTTTTTGTTTGTGGTGCTATTTGTTTTCTTTTTTCTTTCTCATATGTTTTTTTTTTCTTTTTGATAGGATTTTTCTTATGTAATATGATAAATATGAAAATATGTTTAGAAAAATTGCACATATTTAATACACATTAAATTACTTGCTGTCTAGGAAAGGGAGACAATGGGAAGGGAGGGAGAAAATTTTGGAGCACAAATTTTGCAAGGGTGGATGTAGAAAACTGTCTTTGCATGTATTTTGAAAAAAATGAAAAGCTATTGTGATTATTAAAATAATGTAGAAAACAAATTAGGAGAGCAAGTAATAATTTATCTATCAGATTTTTGGATAAGGGAGGAATATATGATCAAAGAAGAATTATTAAACATTATGAGAGGCAAAATAAACAACTTTGATTACAGTGAATTAAAAAGTTTTTGCATAAAGAAAACTGACTGAAACAAGATTAAAAGGGAAATACAAAGCCGGGTGGAAATCTTTATAGCCAGTGTTTTGATAAAGGCCTCATTTCTAAACTATATAAAGAACTCTTTCAAATTTATAAGAAAACAAGTCATTCCCCAATTGATAAATGGTCAAAAGATATGAAAAGACAATTTTCAGATGATGAAATTAAAGCCATCTATAATTATATGAAAAAATGCTCTAAATCACTATTGATCAGATAAATACAAATTAAAACAACTCTAAGATACCACCTCATCTCTCAGATTGGCTAAGATAACAGAAAAAGATAATGATAAATATTGGAGGGCATGTGGGAAAACTGAGATACTTATGTATTGTTGGTAGAATTGAGAAGTGATCCAACCATTCTGGAGAGACATTTGGATTTATATCCAAAGGACCAGGAAATTATACATATCTTTTGACCCTGCAGTGCCAATACTGGATGTGTATTCCAAGGAAATTTTAAAGAAAAGGACCCACATGTGCAAAAATATTTGTAACAGCTCTTTTGTGGTAGCAAATAATTGGAAAATGAGTATATGCCATCAGTTGGGGAATGGCTAGATTACATAGCAGTAACAGATTTCAAACTATATTGCAATGTGATAAACATCAAAACAATCTGGTACTGCCTAAGATATACAGTTGTGAATTAATGGAATAGATTATGTACACAATATACAATAGAAAATGACCATCGTATTCTAGTGTTTGATCAAACCAGAGATCTAAGTTTTGGGGAAAGAACTCACCATTTGACAAAAGTTCTGGTAAATATGGAAAGCATTTCGGCACAACTTTATGTTTCGATAATTTACACATTTTGATCAACATGTCATTGCATATATGAAGATACAGTCAAAATGTGTAAATTATCGAAACATAAAAATGATATAAGTAATTTAGAATATTAAAAAAAATAAAAGCTATTTTGTCAGATCTATAAATAAGGGAAGCGTTTATGACCCAACAAGAATTGCATGAGAAGCAAAATGGATAATTTTGATTACATGAAATTTTAAAAGAAAATTTAAAACCATAAAAAAGAACCAATGCAGCCAAAATTAGAAGGAGAAAACATTTTTACAGCAGGTATCTCTGATTAGGGCCTCACTTATTAAACATACAGGGAACTGGATCAAATTAATTAAAGTAAGAGATAGTTTCCAGTTGATAAATGGTCAAATGAAATAATCAATTTTTTTTATAAGAAATCAATACTATCAAAATTTTGCATATTCTTTGAACCAGCAATACCACTACTAGTCCTCTATCCAAAGAAAGCAAAGACATATAATTGGAAAGTGAAGGAATGTCCATCAATTGGGGAATGGCTAAACAAATTGTGATATATGATTATTATGGAATAATATTGTCCTACAAGATATGATGAGCAGGGTGATTTCAGAGACAAAAAGGCATCTTGGGAAGACATATGAACTGATAGAAAATAAAGTGAACAGAAGCAGAACATTTTGTACAGCATCAGTAATATTTTAAGGATGATCAACTGTGAAATAGTTACTCTAATCAAAATAATAATCCAATAAAACTCCAAAGGACCTATGATGAAAAATGTTATATACTATCTAGCTCCAGAGCGAAAATTTATAGATTAAATTTAGTGTTTTTTTAAATTTTATTTTGTTTATTTTTAGTTTTCATCAACATGGATAATATAAAATATGTTTTGAATGACTTCACATATATGATTAATATTATAATGATTGTCTTATCAATATGTGAGGGGGGCAGGAGGAAGGGGAAAATTTGAAATTCCATTTTAAAAAAATAGGGTTTTTTTTTTGTTTGTTTGTTTTGTTTTTTGCTGAGGCAATTGGGTTGATTGCCCAGGGCCAGAGCTTTTTATTTTTAAAATAAATGCAAAGATAGATTTCAACATTCATCTTTGTAAAACCTTGTGTTTCAATTTTTTCTTTCTTCTTTCCCCCTAGCCCTCTCCTCTACACAGCAAGTAATCCAATATATGTTAAACAACTTCAATTCTTCCATACATATTTCCACATTTATCATCTTGCACAAGAAAAATTAGATCAAAAAGGGAAAAAAATGAGAAAGAAAACAAAAAGCAAGCAAACAACAAAAAAGTTAAAAAAAAAAAAAAAAAGCAACTATATCATGATCCATATTCATTCAGTCCTGACAATCCTATCTGTGGATTTGTGTACTGGTGTAACCATTGTGAAGAGCAATTTGGACAAAATGCCTTTCTCCATCACAAGTCTACTGGAATTGGCCTGAATCACTTCATTGTTGAAAAGAGCCACATGCATCAGAATTGATGATTATATAATCTGGTTTCTGTGTAAAATGTTTTATTTGTTCTACTCAACTTCCCTTAGCATTAATTCTTGTAATTCTCTCCAGCCCTTTCTGAAATCATCCTGCTAATCATTTCTTATAGAACAAAAATATACCACAACATTCATAAACCAGTGTATTCAGCCATTCCCCAACTGATGGGCATCCACTCATTTTCCAGTTCCTTGACACTGTAAAAAGAGTTGCTACTAACATTTTTGCTCATGTAGTTTCTTTTCCCCTTTTTATGATTTCTTTGGGATACAGACTCAGTATAGACATTGCTGGATCAAAGGATATGCACAGTTTGATAGTCCTTTGAGCATAGTTCCAAATTGCTCTCCAAAATGGTTGGATCAGGAACTCAAATTGAAAAAAAAAAAATGTTAAAAAAAAAAAGAGTGCCCCCAAGTCTGAATTCCTGGTTGCATAGATTTCTGACTTAATAGAGGGAAGTAATTTCAAATACATCAGCATTTTCAGTTTATGTGGATTGAGGGACTAGGAATGATATTGTAGAGAAGGTAGGCTCCAAGTTGAGTCTTGAAAGAAGACAGAAAATATAAGTAGGAGAGGACAGTGAAAAGGATTACAATCTAGGCATGAATATACACAAAGATAATTTTTAACATTAGCTATTTTGGTCTTTCTCAATAAAACACTAAATATGTAAAAATAAAAAATAATAATAATAAAGACTTCCAGAAATGTTTAAATGCATGTTACCTAAATTATATCACTTTCTTTAATAGTTCATATTACTAACCCAAGTGCTTTGTTACTCTTCATTATTCCCAACTATATTCTTCCAAAATTTCTTCATCAAATATAGTCTCAAAGTCACTTACTATGTTATTTTAAATTATTTCAAGGATATTGGATTTCCTATGGGATGCTGTCTCTACCAGTTAAAAAAAATAGAGCTTTTAGCTTAAATAGAGTACTGTGTTCCCTGTTAGAAGAAGTGCAACACTTATATAAAATAGTGGAACTCATAGTACTATAGAGTCCTGTAGAATATTATAGAATAATTACACATAACATAAATAAGAGTTAGACATAGAAAGCAAAGCTACAGAAATAGAAGAAAGGAGACTTGGAGAATAGTGAAATTTTATGGAGTATATGGTCATTGAAAGATAAAAAGAAATGGACCTGGCAAAGATGATAATTGAGGATCTACCAGGTCTATTGAATAGAGTAAGCATCAGGAAAGTTAATGTCCTCTAGAGGCAGGCAAATTGTACGGTGAACAAATTTCTGATATTCTTGAAAGAATAGTAGAGTTCAAAGACAGTATCAGATGCTTACTAACTATGGGAGCCTGGACAAGTCAGTTAAGCTTGCATTGTCTCAGTTTTCTCAGCTGTAAAATATGAATAATAAAAACACAAACTTCCCAGAATTGTTGTGAGCATCAAACAAGGCAATGTTTGTAAAGCACATAATGCATTACCCATCACCTAGCAGGTATTCAATGAATGTATGTTTTCTTTTCATTATAGCACAAAGGGGCAGTAGATAGGAATTTATTTAAAAGAGTATATATAAGAGTAATGGATCATTTTGTAGAAATACAGTGGTGTCAATTTGTGAAGCAAATGGAATGTCAAGGAAATAATTTTGGGTTACGGCAATATTTGGTAGGAAAGACCCTCTTTAGATTTTCAAGGAGAGTCAGTATAATCTCTTGTTATGTATGTTATGGCATTGATTCCTTTCTTGTTGGAGGTGGCATAGATAGCTGTTGAATTCTTGCTTTCATACTCTAATTCTTTAACTTTACAAGGCAAAAGGGAACAGCTTAAATCTTGTAAACAATATAAACTTATTGCATACATTTTAAGTATTTAATAAATTCCTGCTGGATGAGTATTTGCCATAAGATAATTCTAAAAGAGATAAAAAAGATATATTGAAAAGGAAATAAGAAGAATCATAAAGACCTTTAAAGAAGTTATTATAATAGCCTAGGGCAGAGGTAATCAAGGCCTGTACTATGGTGTAGTGGTGGGAAGAAAAAAAAAAAAACATTAATACTGCTAGAACATGGAGACTAATTGAAGATAAACAGGAGCCTAGAGTAAAAGATAATACTATGATTTCAAAGAAGATAATCCCACTAATAGAATAATCAAATCAAGTTTTCTATGCTTAAAAGATCTTGGATGACAAAAGCAAGAAGGGTTCACAGAGAACCTTAAATCCACCTTCCTCTTTTGCAAATGCTAAAACTAGTATCCATAATAGATAAATGACTACCCAAAATGATGCAGTTATGAAGCTTCAGAGAAAGGATTTGAATTGTGCTTTATAAAGATTTGTGGTTTATAAAGATGTATAATTAGTTTGGCTTTGTGGGTTTGAGTGTTAAATACCCTACAGAGGATTGTAGATTTCAGGGCTGGAGACATAGATTCAAGGGTCATTAGCATCAGAAGTAGTTAATGTCATGGAAATAACCAAAGAGAAGTGAAAAAAAATTATAAAGAAATAATAGAATAGAGGCAAAGAAAAATCCATGGAACATATCAACATTAAAACAGTCAGAAGGAAAATAGAATGAAGAGTTTTCAAAAGAATCAGAACTAGAACAAGGAGAGTGTGGTTTCTCTGAAGCCAAGGAAGAAAGGGTATCATATTAGAGTAAGTAGTCAACAGTGGTGAATTCTGTAAGATGACAAAAAAAATAAATAAATAAACATAAAAAGAGGAAACTGGTCACTATATTTGGCAATTAGGAGATATGAGGTAAGTTTTTAAAGAACTTTCTGAGTAGAGCCAAAAGGGTGAATGTCATTTTTAACCTAGAATTGTGTCTATAAATTTGATTTTTTTTTTTGTTATACATGTACATTCATTTTTTTCCCACATATTTCCTTATGAATCATGTTGAGAGAGGAAAAAAAAATGAAACCACAGGGAAAAGTTTTTAGAGAAAAAAAAAAAAAAACAGGGAAAAAACTTTAACATAGCATGTGTCAATTTACGTTCAGTCTCCAGAATTTCTCTCTATATGTGGATGGTGTTTTCCAATGAAAGTTTATTGAGATTGCCTGGAAATAAGTGCAATTTTTGAAAGGACTGTGCAAAGTGAATGCAAAGTGAGACATGGAAGGCATCACTAATGTATCACTTCTGCAGTCTAACCCAATCCAACAAACAACTTTTTTAAGTGCCTCCAATATGCCAGACAATAATGCCAGAACTGGAGATATAAATAATAAAAAGATAGACAGCCCTTACTTTCAAGAAGATTACAACCCAATTAGGTAGAGAACATAAAAAAGAAGACAGAAAAATAGAGGGAAGATAGCAACAGGTACCCAATGTGGTATCATCTTATCTGGTGAAATTGAAACCAGTCAGAATAGCAGATGAAAAATGGAGTGAGTCAAATAGTTCAATTTCTGTTTTCAATTAAGGAAGGCACTGAGGAGACTTTGTTGGGTCTATCTTTTTATCTTTCAATCAGAAGGGAAAGGAGGCTAAAAGAGCAAAATGGTGATAAGATTAGATATAATGAACTTAATCTGGGAGGGCCACCTAATCCCTTGAAGTTAAAACCCAGAAAATTAGCGAATAAGGAGTGCATTGAGTCTTAAAGATGGACAATATAAATGTAACACTAGCTGGAAGGAAATGCTTGTTTGGTATTAGGAGATCTAAGCTTTTTTTTTGGGGGGGAGGGTAGTAGGGAGATTAAAAAACAGTAAATTGAAGGGAGAGAGATTAAACATAAAAAAAAAAAAAAAAGGAAGGCATGTTTGCTTACAAGGACCTGAAACAGGTGGGAGGGAATGGGATGAATAGCATGAATAGAAAGATTAGTTTGAATGAGAAGAAGAGATTAGGGAACATAAAAAAGGATACTTCTTCTGGGACCAGAAGAAAGAAAAGCATAGGTGATTATGCTGAGAAAAGTTAAAGATGAAGAGTTGAATAAGTTTATGTCATACAATTCAGTTTTAGTGAAATTGCCTAAGGCATTCACAGTAAGTGTGAATAATGATGAAATTTAGGGGAGATAAGGTTTGAGAGAAAGAGGGTATCATTTGGAATAACTGCAGTGAAGAATAATATAATATATATATATATATATATATATATAAAAAGAATTATTGTTCAACATAAAGGATACAGGCATAATTAAGTAACATGAATTTGCAAAAAAATAAAATCTATTTAATTTCATGATGGTTTTAGGTCAGAATTGGGGAGAAGAGGTGGAATAGTTGACTAGGAATCAGAACTTGACTGACAAGACTAATAGAAAATATTCTGTAGTGTCAGTTAGTTTAATCATTAAAATACAAGAAAATGGAACCAAGTGAAGGGAAATGGATCAAGTAAATGGAAATTGGTACAGCAATTGATTGCCATGATGAGGGGAAGAAATAACTTTAATGTTGTTTGGGTCCTCAGCTAGTGCACACCTGCTGAAATCAGCTGGAGTCTGAGCACTTACCCACAATTATCATCACCTCTATGACCTTCGGATATCTCTGGATACAACAGAATAGTATGACACCACTTATGCAGTTAGAGAAAATTTATTGCTTGGTAACATCATCTTGTCTCTCCTAACTTTCTCTTCCTCTTTTGTCCTGTACTTATACCCCTCTCATCTCCCTTGCCAACATGCCCCAGCAACAAGTATGTGTATAGCTTGTGTATCCAGGAGCCCAACTCCTGAGATGTTGGGAGCTATCTCAATTTGGTGTATGCTCAATGCTCAACCCTGATGTGTCTACAGGGTATGTACCCCAGACCTTTAATCATCATGAAGAAGATACACCTGAGGCCTCAACATCCATTCCCAAGAATGAGCTGACCGAGATCCAAGCAGCCAAAGACCACACAGGGTCAGGTAACACAAGACGTGTTTTTGTACAGACTTGTTGCTTATGCAAATGGGGCATTGTGTGCAAGGTACACTATGAAAGGTCACAAGATTAATGCAGACTCTTGTTATTCTGTTCCCTAGCATTCTTGTTGCTAGGTTCCCTAGCATCTCCCCCTTTTTGTTTTCTATGAAGGGGGTACCACTCAGCTACCAGTCCTGCAAGGGACTGTCTTTTTTGTTTGTTTGTTTGTTTTCACTTCTTCTAATCTTTAATGATTTATCAACTAGTATCCATTCCCCTTCTTCCTGCCCTTTTTCCTCTGATGGTGAGTCTTACTTTTTTTTTTTTTTTTTTTTATTTAATAGCCTTTTATTTACAGGTTATATGTATGGGTAACTTTACAGCATTGACAATTGCCAAACCTCTTCTTTCAATTTTTCATCTCTTACTCCCTACCCCCTCCCCAAGATGGCAGGATGACCACTAGATATTAAATATATTAAAATATAAATTAGATACACAATAAGTATACATGACCAAACTATTATTTTGCTGTAGAAATAGAATCAGACTCTGAAATACTGTACAATTAGCTTGTGAAGGAAATCAAAAATGCAGGTGGGCAAAAATATAGGGATTGGGAATTCAATGTAATGGTTTTTAGTCATTTCCCAGAGTTCTTTCGCTGGGAATAGCTGGTTCAGTTCACTACTGCTCCATTGTAAATGATTTAGTTGATCTCATTGCTGAGGATGGCCAGGTCCATCAGAACTGGTCATCATCTAGTATTGTTGTTGAAGTATATAATGATCCCTTGGCCCTGCTCATTTCACTCAGGATCAGTTCATTTAAGTCTCTCCAGGCCTTTCTGAAATCATCCTGTTGGTCATTTCTAACAGAACAATAATATTCCATAATATTCATATACCACAATTTATTCAGCCATTCTCCAACTGATAGGCATCCACTCAGTTTCCAGTATCTAGCCACTACAAAAAGGACTGCCACAAACATTCTTGCATATACAGGTCCCTTTCCCTTCTTTATGATCTCTTTGGGATATAAGCCCAGTAATAACACTGCTGGATCAAAGGGTATGCACAGTTTGATAACTTTTTGAGCATATTTCCAAATTGCTCTCCAGAATGATTGGATGTATTCACAGTTCCACCAACAATGTATTAGTATCCCTGTTTTCCCACATTCCCTCCAACATTCCGCATTATCTTTCCCTGTCATTCTAGGCAATCTGACAGGTGTGTAGTGGTACCTCAGAGTTGTCTTATTTGCATTTCTCTAATTAATAATGACTTGGAGCATCGTTTCATATGCTTGGAAATAGTTTCAATTTCTTCATCTGAGAATTGTCTGTTCATATCCTTTGACCATTTATCAATTGGAGAATGGCTTGATTTTTTTATAAATTAGAGTCAATTCTCTATATTTTTTGGAAATGAGGCCTTTATCAGAACCTTTGACTGTAAAAATGTTTTCCCAGTTTATTGCTTCCCTTCTAATCTTGTCTGCATTAGTTTTGTTTGTACAAAAACTTTTCAGTTTGATATATTCGAAATTTTCTATTTTGTGATCAGTAATGATCTCTAGTTCTTCTTTGGTCATAAAGTCTTTCCCCTTCCACAGGTCTGAGAGGTAAACTATCCTGTGTTCCTCTAATTTATTTATAATCTCATTCTTTATGCCTAGATCATGAACCCATTTTGACCTTATCTTGGGGTACGGTGTTAAGTGTGGATCAATGCCTAGTTTCTGCCATATTAGTTTCCAATTTTCCCAGCAATTTTTGTCAAACAGTAGGTTCTTATCCCAAAAGCTGGGGTGTTTGGGTTTGTCAAACACTAGGTTGCTTTAGTTGTTGACTGTTTTGTCCCTTGAACCTAACCTATTCCACTGATCAACTAATCTGTTCCTTAGCCAATACCAAATGGTTTTGGTAACTGCTGCTCTATAATGTAATTTTAGATCTGGTACAGCTAAGCCACCTTCATTTGATTTTCTTTTTTTCATTAATTACCTTGAAATTCTTGACCTTTTGTTTTTCCATATGAATTTTGTTGTTATTTTTTTCTAGGTCATTAAAATAGTTTTTTGGGAGTCTGATTGGTATAGCGCTAAACAAATAGATTAGTTTAGGTAGTATTGTCATCTTTATTATATTTGCTTGCCCTATCCAAGAGCATTTAATATTTTTCCAATTGGTTAGATCAGACTTAATTTGTGTGAAAAGTGGTTTGTAATTTTGCTCATAAAGTTTCTGATTTTCCCTTGGCAGATAGATTCCTAAATATTTTATACTATCAGTAGTTACTTTAAATGGAATTTCTCTTTGTAACTCTGACTGTTGGATTTTGTTAGTGATATATAAGAATGCTGATGACTTATGTGGGTTTATTTTATAACCAGCAACTTTGCTAAAGTTGTGGATTATTTCTAATAACTTTTTAGTAGAATCTCTGGGGTTCTCTAAGTATACCATCATATCATCAGCAAAGAGTGATAATTTGGTTTCCTTGTTGCCTATTCTTATTCCTTTAATCTCTTTCTCAGTTCTTATTGCCAAAGCTAGCATTTCTAATACAATATTAAATAGTAATGGTGATAGTGGGCAACCTCGTTTCACTCCTGATCTTATTGGGAATGGTTGCAGTTTGTCCCCATTACATATGATGCTTATTGATGGTTTTAAATAGATGCTGCTGATTATTTTAAGAAAAAGTCCATTTTTTTGTATAACTATACTCTCAAGTGTTTTTAATAGGAATGGATGTTGGATTTTATCAAATGCTTTTTCTGCATCTATTGAGATGATCATATGGTTTTTGTTAATTTGGTTGTTGATATGGCCAATTATATTGATAGTTTTCCTAATATTGAACCAGCCCTGCATTCCTGGTATAAATCCTACTTGATCATAGTGTATTATCCTGGAGATGATTTTCTGTAGTCTTTTTGCTAATATCTTATTTAAGATTTTAGCATCAATATTCATTAGGAGATTGGTCTATAATTTTTTCTCTGTTTTCAACCTACCTGGTTTAGGTATCAGTACCATGTCTGTGTCATAGAAGGAATTTGGTAGGACTCCTTCATTCCCTATTTTATCAAATAATTTATATAGCATTGGGGCCAATTGTTCTTTAAATGTTTGGTAAAATTCACATGTAAATCCATCTGTCCTGGGGATTTTTTTCTTAGGGAGTTGTTTAATTGCCTGTTCTATTTCTTTTTCTGAAATGGGACTATTCAAGCAATTTACTTCCTCCTCTGTTAGTCTGGGAAGTCTATATTTTTGGAGGTAGTCATCCATTTCACTTAGGTTATCAAATTTATTGGCATAAAGTTGAGCAAAATAACTCCTTATTATTTCTCTAATTTCCTCTTCATTGGTGGAAAGTTCTCCCTTTTCATTTTTGAGACTACTAATTTCATTTTCCTCCTTCCTTTTTCTAATCAGATTTACCAAAGGCTTATCTATTTTATTGGCTTTTTTCTTAGGACCAAGTCTTAGTTTTATTAATTAGTTCAATAGTTTTTTTTTTTTTTTTTTTACTTTCAGTATTATTAATTTCTCCTTTTAATTTTAGAATTTCAAATTTAGTATTTGATTGGGGGTTTTCAATTTGGTCTTTTTTTAGTTTTTTTAGTTGCAAGCCCAATCCATTAATCTTTTCTTTCTCTGTTTTATTCAAGTAAGCCTCTAAGGATATAAAATTTCCTCTTATTACTGCTTTGGCTGCATCCCACAAATTTTGGTATGACATCTCATTGTTGCCATTATCTTGAGTGAAATTATCAATTTTATCTATAATTTGCTGCTTCACCCAATCATTCTTTAAGATGAGATTGTTTAGTTTCCAATTACATTTTGGTCTATTTCCCCCTAATTTTTTGTTGAATGTAGTTTTTATTGCATCGTGATCTGAAAAGAAAGCATTTACTATTTCTGCCTTCTTGCATTTAATTCTGAGGTCTTTATGCCCTAATATATGGTCAGTTTTTTAATAGGTTCCATGAACTGCTGAGAAGAAAGTATATTTCTTTCTATCTCCATTCAATTTTCTCCAAAGATCTAACATACCTAATTTTTCTAATATTCTATTTACCTCTTTAATTTCTTTCTTATTTGTTTTGTGGTTTGATTATTCTAATTCTGAGAGTGCAAGGTTGAGATCTCCCACTATTACAGTTTTGTTGTCTACTTCTTCTTGCAACTCTCTTAACTTCTCCTTTAGGAAGTTAAATGCTATGCCACTTGGTGCATATATGTTTAATATTGATATTACTTGTTTTCTATGCTACCTTTTAGCAGGATGTAGTTTCCTTCCTTATCTCTTTTAATTAGATCAATTTTTGCTTTTGCTTGATCTGAGATAAGGATGGCTACCCCTGCTTTTTTGACTTCACCTGAAGCATAATAGATTTTGTTCCAGCCTTTTACCTTTACTCTGTATGTATCTCCCTGCTTTAAATGTGTTTCCTGTAAAAGGGACTGTCTTAAGAGAGAGAAAGCATGGGAAGATACAAGGTAAAAGCAAACGCAATACAATAAAAAAGGCAATTAACAATAAAATATGAGATAATCATGAGGGTATTGGTATTGTATGTTAGTATATCCAATTAATAAGGTCATGAGAAGCATCGTTAGGGAGGCTAAATTTTTTTGCTAATATATTAATGTCAGCAACAAGCTTTGTTAATTCTTGGATTTGATTAGAACAAGTCCACGACACAGCCATTTCAATCTTCTCTTCCACTCTCTCTTTTCTGTTGACTGGCATGTCCTGATCCTCCTTTTCTGCCTCATTTTGCTCTTCTTCTTATTCTTGAGGTCCCAGGAGTCGCAAGGAATGGACTGGCACCCACTGTCCAGCTTCATCAGGACCTGGAATAATATAAGCATACCCTATCCTCCATTTGTGCACCACCCTCGGCCCCTCCCATGACCCATCTGATATGTCTTTCCATATTGCTCACTATTGTGTTGGAATCCTGGTATGTGGTGGAACCTGTGAATCTTTGACCTGTGGCATAGTAAAGAAGTGTAAAGCTAGTGTAAGGATATGAATAACTGAAAATTAAAGAAAATTAAGTGTGTAGAGAGTTGCATCCAATTGGAACTGAGTTAAGCGTTCCATCCCTCTATCTCCACCTCCCCCTTTTTGCTTTTGCAGCATGATCTTCAATGCATGGTTGGCACACTCAACCACTGCCTGACCTGTGGGGTTATACGGAAGGCCTGTGAGATGGCAAATCCCAAATTCCTGTAAAAAGAGAGCAAAACCTTTAGAGGAATATGTGGAGCTATTGTCAGTTTTAAGGCATGATGGAGGGCCTGCAAGAGAGAAACAGTGATACAGATGTGAGATGGCATGCCTGGTCACCTTGCCTGGTTGAATAGTTACCCATAGGAATCTGGAAAAGGTATTTACTGTAATGTGAATAAGCTGCTTGCCCCAATGGGTAATATCCATTTGCCAGTGGGCATGAGGATGGTCACCACAGGGATTTTGCGGAAGGGGAGTTAAAGGGGTGAGGGGACAGAAGAGAGCACATATAACACACCAGCGAATTAATGTGGCCACTTCCTCTGCTAAGACCATACAGTATTCAGAGTGATCTAGCAGATAAATGGTACTTCTCATGAGCAGCCCGAGCTGAAGAAGAAAATTTTTTCTACTGATGAAGAACATAGCAGAGCATCTGCTGCTTGGTTGCCTGAAAAAATGGGACCAAGACTATCAGTATGAGACCAAACATACATGATAAACACAGGAGAGGTTCAGGCAAGGAGTGTTGATTGAGCTGTTTGAAGCAAGAAAGATAAATTAGTATTTCTATCTTCAATGAAAGCAGAAGGCAAACGAAGAAGAGCCTTTATAGCATAGGCACTGTCTGAAACAATGTTACATGCCTGAGGGAAGAATTCTAAAACTTTACAGCAAACAGTTCATTCTGTTGAGTAGACTCATGGGGGTGTGGAGAACCCATTATTGATTGGTATTAGGGCATACTATCGCATACTATTCCCCTGATTTGGTAGTGTCAGTGAACACTGTTGGGCCCACAACTGGTTCTATAGATATTATCTTAGGAGGGACCCATAGGGGACTGGTCATTGATATAGATTATCACAGGTAGGTTTAAAGCTTACAACGGACACTATGGAGGCCCACAACAAGTTGTCTTGTGCAATAGCTAAAAATGTGTTGTTCTGGTATTGGAGCATGCACAATTGGGTAGGTCCCATTAAGCCATAGTGTCCTTTGTAAGCAGGACCAAAGAAATTTAGCCAGCAAGTCTGTCCAAGACACTATGACCTTCGTGGCTCTTTGAGGGTACAACCACTAGATAGGGTCCTTTCCTTGATGGAGCATGGCATACATGGGAGCATCTTTTTGTATCACTAACTCAATTGGAAGGGTGGTATCTACATGTGTGAGCCTTTTAGACCATAATTGTTGAATAAAGACTATTTCTAGCTGCTGGAGTCCACTGACGGGGGCACAATAGTGAAGAATCACTGGGTAAAATGTCATATAAGGGATTCATTAGTGAAGGTGGAGTAGGAACTACTGACCTCATCCATTGTATCACCCCAATCACTTTTTGAAAATCATTCAAAGTCTTCACTTTGGTCATATCCAATTGGGAAGGATGTAGAGAAACATACACTCTGTCCACCACATAACCAAGGTAAGAAAAAGGAGGTTGAGTTTGGGTTTTATCAGATGTAGGGTATATGCCATTAAGCTGCAGCACAGTGAAGATTGCTTGATGCACATGTTGTAACTGAGTTTCGTCGTTAGATGCCAGCAATAGATCATCCATATAGTGGACAATCAAAGCATTGGGAATTTCCTTCCTAAACAGTTGTATTACTTTGTTAACATACCATTGACACAAGGTTGGACTGTTTTGCATGCCCTGGAGACTGACAGGATAAATTATTGTGCTCATTGAAACTGTGCAGCCCATGGGGGGGGGGGTGTTTTAACTGATGCTTGCTGTAAGAAAGACACAAGAAGGTTTTCAAACCTGTCTATCTGATCCATTCCTCCTGCTCCCTTATGCTCAGGCTCTCTAATTTCTGTAGAAATCTTTGAGTGCTAGGAGTGGGATACTCATACCTTGGCAACAATGGATACAATCGAGGGAGGAAAAGGCAGAGGCAGAGGCAGAGGCAAGGTTTCTAACTCTAGCTCTGCTGCCACTTCTTCCCCACACAGGGATCCTCCAGTCTGGCATTGTTTACTCAGTGTGAGGGGGCAGCAGGTGGGGCCTTTAAGAGCTGCTCTCACTATGCCAAACCACACAAAATCTGTGTCTTTTAAGACACTAGGAGTTATGTCCTCAAAAGAGGTCATTTGGTACCCTATGGTAGCAATTTTGTCAGGGTCAAATCCCGTGTATTCCAACCATAGAAACACTATCAGAAGGGTTTTTACAAACTTTCTGCATTGTTTAAGATGTACTGTGATGTGTTTCTGGTTAGCCAATTTACATACCTGTTTACTATACACAACAATATTTGATGGTGTCACCAAGAGGAAACTGAAATCAGACCCCATCTTAGAAGGCTTATAGCACTTCCCCAGCTTCAACCACTCCACTTAGCTTAGGCTAAGCAGCTACTCTGTCTCTGGGTGCTCAAAACCTTGATTCCCCTAACTTCTGTCCCTGTTCAGGGTGGCAGTTGTTGGGGTCGTCAGTGCAGACCTGCTGACACCAGCTAGAGTCTGAGTACTTATCCAAAATTATTGTTCCCCTCTACGACCTTCAGACATCTCTGGATTTGACAGAGTAGTGTGACACCACTTATGCACTTAGAGAAGCTTTATTGCTTGGTTACATCATCTTGTCTCTCCTAACTTTCTCTCCCTCTTCTGTTCTGTACTTATATCCCTCTCATCTGCCCTTGCCAACATGCCCCAGCAACAAGTATGTGTATAGCTTGTGTATCCAAGAGCCCAACTCTTGAGATGGTAGGGGAAATCTCGATCCGGTTTGTGCTCGATGCCTGTCCTGATGTGTCTACAAGGTGTGTACCCCGGACCTTTAGCCAATCACGCAGGACATACACCCAAGGCCTCAACATCCATTCCCAAGAATAAGCTGACCAAGATCCAACCAGCCAAAGACCAAAAGGGTCAGGTAGCACAAAACTTGTTTTTGTACAGACTTGTTGCTTATGCAAATGGGGCATTATGTGCAAGGTATACAATGAAGGGTCACAAGATTAAGGCAGACTTTTGTTATTCTGTTTCCTAGCATTCTTGTTGCTAGGTTCCCTAGCATAATGTGATAGAAGTAAAGAGATAGAAGTAAAGGATGCATAGTTTATAATCAGAAAAAGCAGTTTTCATATTTGAAATTTGAAAATAGTGATTATAAATAATGAGTTTTGTTTCAAAAATAGAATTTCATTGTTCTAGAAAGCTCCGATGTGAAAAAAATCCATTTGCCAATGCAGATAAATGACTTTTCTGAAAATTATATCTTGGGACCTTGAGTGAGACACTGTAATTTGCCCAGGATTGTGCTGCAAGTGTATATGAGAGATGAATCTTGGAATTAGCTCCTTGTAACTCCAAGAATAACTATTTACAATCTCATAAAATCTTTCAGACTTATTGATATCTGAGGTATCTATTGATATAAGATAAAGAAGAAATTAAAATGCTTGAATAAAGAATGTTAAAGAAGGATAGGAAGAACTATCAAAAATCATCAACATGAATAACCAAGTTCATAATGATGAAAAAGAGAGGATAAGTCTTTTTTTTTTTTTTTCTGGATATATGATTTCTAGTACACATCACGATTGGTAATACATTAAACTTGCAGATATCATGCAGTGTTTCATTGACCTTGCTGAGATTTAGAGTTTAAATTGTGATCTTCTTCTTTCCAACTGTGGAACACTCAGGAGAGATAATATAAAGTTGAGCACTTATAACTAAATAAATTTTATAAGAGAAAGAGGACCATTTCTACACACCTTTTCTCAAATAGACTCAGAAAATGCTGTTGTTTATTTTTATATAAAAGAAGAGAAGGGTATTGGGATATGTAGGTATTCCTCATTTTCTTCCTAATAAAATGACTTAAGAAACAAAAACAGTATTTTTTTTTCGTTTTAAAAATTTCTTCCTGTCTCAGATAATTTCTATGGCATTAATACCTCTTATAGCTGAATACCTATCATTTTAATGAAATTGCTTTCTGCTTCTCGACCCTTTGATAATTATTCTGAGACCACATGCTGAAAGCAACCATTTTGCAAATTATGTTGCCCTAAGTAATGATCAAACACTTGACCCTTATAGTTCTTCCTCCCTACTCCATCTCCCCCACTGCCCCTTTCTCAGGGGGTAGTAGATTATTCAGCATCCATAACAACTTAGTCATGATTTTGCATAGGAAAAGAACCAGAGTTAAAGCAAATTAACTATTGTGCCTACTGATCTGAACAACTTTTATGAAAATCATGATAATGATGACAACAAAACTTGTACTTGAAAAACTTGATTTTAAATTAGTAATATATCACAATGACTATTTAACAAAGGACTAAACCACAGATTTATTGTGAATATAATTTTCAATTTGGGCCAGTAATTACATGTATACATATTTAATTATTTACATGTATGTTTATGTATCATACCACATATAGTCAGGGCATATTATCTGACTTTATTATCAATATTCAGTAACAGAATTTATAATCAATACTAGCCCTCTTTGACACAACAATCTTTCTATTATCAATTTCTCATTCCCATTTACTAAACATTCCCTCCCTAGATTCCATCACCATATAAAACCGGAAAACTTCACCTTCCCCAAAGCAATACACTATAGAAAAATAATATAAGGGAATTTGAAAGAGGCAAGGAAGCCTCCTAATTAAAAGTTATTTTCAAATCACTTGTGCATATAAATATATGTATATATACATACAAATATATATATATATATATACATACATACATACTTTGTGCACACAGATATGTGTATGTGTACGATAATTTACCTCTCAGATCTGTGGAGGAAGGAATTTGTGACCAAAGAAAAGCCAGAGATCATTATTGATCAGAAAATAGATAATTTTGATTATATTAAGTTAAAAAGCTTTTGTACAAGTAAAACTAAGGAAGACAAGTTTAGAAGGGAAGCAATAAAGTGGGTAAACATTTTTACATTCAAAGGTTCTAATAAAGGCCTCATTTCTTAAAATATATCGATAATTGACTCAAATTTCTAATAATTCAAACCATTTTCCAATTGATAAATGGTCAAAGGAAATGAACAATTTTCAGTTGAAGAAGTTGAAACTATTTGTAGTCATATAAAAAGGTGCTCCAAATCACTATTGATCAGAGAAATGCAAATTAAAACAACTCTGAGATACAACTACATGTCTTTCAGATTGGCTAAGATGATAGGAAAAGATAATGACCAATGTTGGAGGAGATGTGGGAAAACAGGGTCACTAATACATTGTTGGTGGAATTGTGAACGGATCCAACCATTCTGGAGAGTAGTTTGGAACTATGCTCAAAAAGTTATCAAATTGTGTATACCCTTTGATCCAGCAGTGTTACTACTGGGCTTATATCCCAAAGAGATCTGAAAGGAGGGAAAGGGACCCACATGTGCAAAAGTGTTTGTTGCAGCCTTTTTGTAGTGGCAAGAAACTGGAAACTGAGCGGATGCCCATCAGTTGGAGAATGGCTGAATAAGTTGTGGTATCTGAATGTTATGGAATATTATTGTTCTGTAAGAAATAACCACCAGAACAATTAGAGAGAGGCCTGGAGTGTCTTACATGAACTGATGCTAAGTGAAATAAGCAGAACCAGGAGATCATTATACATGACAACAAGAAGACTATACAATGATCAATTCTGATGGATGTGGCTCTCTTCAACAATGGGATGATTCAAACAAGTTCCACTTGTTCATTGAGGAAGAGAGCCATCTACAACTGGAGAAAGGATCATGCAAACTGAGTGTGGACCACAATATATAGCCTTCTGACTCTCTCTGTTATTGTTTGCTTACATTTTATTTTCTTTCTCAGTTTTTTTCTTTCCTTCTTGATCTGATTTTTCTTGTATAGCAAGATAATGTATAAATATGTATTGGATTTAACATATATTTAACACTACACTACTTGTCAGCTAGAGGAGGGGATAGAGGGAAAGAAGAGGAAAATTTGAAACAAAATGTTTTGCAAGGGTCAATGTTGAAAAGTTACCCATGCATATGTTTTGTAAATAAAAAGCTTTAATAAAATAATATATGTATGTGTATATATATATATATATATATATATATGTATGTGTATATGTGTGTGTGTGTATACACATGCACACAATAGAACCAATATCTCTTTATATATTTGTGTATGTATTATGCAGCTGTAAATGCATGAACAAATAACCATAGAGCTATAAAAATGAATAGACAATAATGGCTAGCATTTATACAATGCTTTAATAATTTAAAACATTTAAAATATTATCTCATTCAATTCTTGCAACAATCCTGGGAGGTAATTACTAATGGTATTCTCATTTTGCAGATCAGGAAACCCAGGGAAATTGAGTGGCTTGTAGCAGTTCAAATAGCTAGAATCTAAGGTTAGATTTTTGCCTCAGGGCTTCCTGAATCCTGGTTTACACCTCTGTCCATTATACTATCTATCTGTTTCTGAGAAGTAGATGAATAGTTTCTCTGCCCCCTCCCCTCCAGAAAAATGCCTTATTCCTTGATTATACCAGGGAAATTGCATTATACACACACACACACATACACACACAAACATACATACACACACATACATACATGCATATAACCTGTGTATGTGTGTGTATATGAAATAAATGGGTTCAGAATTATTTTCTTCTTCAATGTACGTATTGGTTCTTGTACTAAGATGTTATATTTCCAAAACAGAAATGGAAATCCAAGTCTTTTTGGTATTTTATTCTCATAATATATGTGCAGACAGCATTTTTGTTTGTTTTGTTTTTGTTTTTTGGTAAGAGCATTTTTGTGTATATGTGTGCGTCTGTATGTGTGTGTATTATGTTTGTTGGAAGTGTTTGTAATGGTACATTTGTGGTAAAGAATATATTTATAATAAATGCTCAGAATGACCTATCTCAACATTTAAATATTCCCAGGAGGATATCTAGGAGCAGAAGGAAAAGTTATAGAAACACTCTCATAAATGGAGTAGGATGGGTAAGGGTAGGATGGATTTAAAATATTATTGATTTCCTCCCTTTGGAAAGCCATTTTCCTTTCTCTCCAAACTGTGACCACAAATATTTTTATAAAATACCTTTGTTAATAGAGGAAGAAAAAAAGAAACCTAAAAAAGAGATAAGTATATATCATTTGAATGAAACATATTACTGTCTAATTGCACTATTTTAGAGATGATGAGAAAACACTACCAAAGATTTTTAAAAAATCAAAAATATATTTTGCTAATTTAGTAATATAGGTTAAAAATATATTGCTTTGAAGGAAGGTTCCAGAGTGATTCAATCCATAAAATGTTTTACTGTCCCCTCAGTCATAAAATATATATATGTATATATATATATATATATATATATATATATATATAATGGTTATATATGAAGCAAAATAATGAAGAACTAATGAATGAGAAATATAGCAATATTTTCCCCCATTTAATAGTGTTTTTTTTCAATTACATGACATGTAAAGATAATTCTTAGCATTCTCTTTTATAAGATTTTGAGTGCTATTTGTTTTTCTGTTATAGTGATAGTTTCATGAAAAATGAAGCTTAGAAATTGAGAAAACATTTCATACATCACGTATGAAAAATTCCTTGCTATTTTTCTGAATTATAATCATAAATTATTAGCATCTAGAGTTGTTCCAGAAGTAGAGTGCAAATATACATACACATATAAATGTATATATACACATATGAACACATACATAAAGGCAAGTATACAAACATGTTTATGTATACATATATACATGTGTATATACTATACATATACATACATATACATATACTATAAGCTATCTTCTCTGTTTCTTCCAGTTATATTTCTCCATGGAAAGTTTCCTTCTTTCCTTTTTCTTGGGGTTGTCTATATTTGAATGAGTAATGGTAATAAAAATTAATAATAACAATAATGGTAATTGTGATGATAATTAAGAATAATAATTATGATAATTCATTTCAAAGCACCTAAGACTGGCCAATTACTCTCCTCAATACCATTCTATTAAGTGTAAGGAAATTACTATAAATTCATTTTTGTGTGTGCAAAGACATGGAAGATCAGAAAGGTTAAATGACTTGTTAACAAAATATGGATGCATTGGAGAAGTGTCTTGAACCCAAATCTTCCAACTACATCTACCTTGCTCTTTCCCATGAAAACTGTCATTTCCCATTCACTACTCTTTGGCTAATATTTCTTATCTGAATGGATAAGGATCATGAATTCCTCTTTAAAATTTTTGAGTAAAGACCTTCATACAAAGTTGTTTTCTGATTAGCTGGTCAATACTTATTATTGAAATCTTAATATGTTATAGTTACTGAGCAAAACACTGCAGATACTACAAAAGGCAAAAAGATAAATTCTTAAGGATCTCACAGTCTGATGGGAGAAACAACATGCAAATAACTATGTGCATATGTGTATATATATATGTGTGTGTACATATACATGCATAAACATGTATATATATAATACATAAATATACATATATTTTATTTTAAATATACAATGTATGTTTAGATAGACATATGTAAATATATGTATATTACACACTCATACACACATACACATGTGTATTTAAAATTGGAGATATTAACAGATTTTCTCTCCAGGAAGACCTAGAATTAAAGTCATTAAATAGGAAAACATATTAAATACCTTCTATGTATCAGATACCATGCTTAGCATTTTATAGACTTTGCCTGAAAATTTCAAGTACAGAGGAATTCAAGGCCTCCAGAAGCAGTACTTTCAATTTTTGGTAGTCATAATTACTGAAACATTTTCTTTTTATCTAAGCTAAATTTTCTTCCTTTTATTTCCAACAATTTAATGTCTCAACTATTGTTCTAACTTCTGTCTTTTGGAATCAAGAAAAACTGGTTCAACTGCCCCATCTTCTAAAGTAAAATCCTTTAAATACTTGAAGATAATTATCATCCCTTTCCACCCATTCAAAATTTTCCATTTTAAACATCTTAGTGCCTTCCAAAAATTCTACTAATTAAATCATCTTGTTGCCCTTTACAATTTCAATTGTACTTTCCTGCCAAATTTCTAGAGGATAAATTACCTTCCAAAATATAGTATCTAAAATTTAATAAGTACTGTGTACTCTGACTTGGGCAGAATCCTGAACTTTTTTTCTTCTTCTTGGTTTCCTTATCATTTGATGAGAATATATGGAGCAAGAAGTCTAAAACTGTTATTCTACAGTAATTTTTTTTTTTTTTTTTTTTTTTTTAGTCATGTTCAATTCTGTGACCTTTTTGTGATTTGCTTAGCAAATATACTGGAATTCTTTGCCATTCCTTTCCCCCCCCCCCCCCCCTCCCCCCCCCTCCCCCCCCCCCTCCCCCCCCCCCCCCCCCCCCCCCCCCCCGCCCATTTTACTGATGGATAACTGAGGCAAACAGGATAAAGTGAGTTACTGATTACTCAACTAGTAAGTGTCTGAGGAAAGAAGATTTTTCACTATTTCCACTGTGCCACCTAGCTGTCTCTGCTAAAAAACCACCAATTTTTAAATGTGTGCTTCAGTTTTCTTTTAATATTTCAAAATAATTTGGATTTAGCATTCAATAAATGGTGGAAAATATAGATATTGAATGCATAAAATGGTTTTCCTTATTTTCCAAATAATGGAAGGAACAAAGCATGCAAAATTTAAGGATATAGTAATAAGCATAGTGAACTGAAAGTAAGGAACGGATTTTATCTTTCTTTCTTTTCTTTTCTTTTCTTTTTTTTTTTTTTAACTCCAGATAAGGATACAATAAACAGTGGCTGGCACATGTTAAGTATTTTAAACTGCTTAGTGACTTGTAGCATGAATATAGATGTACTTCTGTATATACTGTCAAGGTATTAATTGTAATATGTTATACTGATGTGAGTAGAAAATTTGATGTAAATTAGAGTTTTATGGTTAAGAATCTATTGATTTAGAGCTCTAATATAGGCCTTGACACTACTGAAGGAATCTAATATCTATTAAACCATTGCTCTTCCTAATTTCAGCATACTTTAAGGCTTTTAAGATTCAGAATCCATTTACTTTTGACAGAAAGGATACTCATGTTTCAAAGAAAAATCTGTATTAAAAGCTCACAAAGTTATAATGGTCACATATTCCAGAGTAAGAGCTAAGGAAAATAATTATGTGTAAAATGTGGTTTTATAAACTTCAAATGTTTTAGAAAAAATGCTACCATTAGAGTTGTTGAAAACTTTTAAGTGTGTGTGCATGTGTGTTGTTAATATGGCTCTTCATTACAAATAGCTTTTCAAAATTATGACTTTACTTGATACTATGAGCTGCCTTTTAGGGAGTAATTGTTATGTAAAAAGTAGATGAATTATACACAGGATTGCAAAGGAATATCAATACTTAAGGGGAAAAAAATCCTCAAATAGAAGGATGAATTATTAACATGTATTAATGCCATCAGTCCCCTGATTTTCAACCTTGCCTCCCAAAAAACAAACAATAAACTAATAATGGAAAACTACAAAGAGTCTCATTAGGAGATAAAAAATGTTTAGGTTCACTTTAAAAAAAAAATAATGTATTTTAATCTCTCCAGATTCATGGTGTTAATTTATTTGGGGATGATAAAATTATTAATTCACATCTAGAAGGTACATAGTCAGATCTATATTATTTCACAGATTAAGAAACTGAACCCAATAAAGGTTAAGCACTTGATCACCCAGGTAATAAGTGGAAGAAACTGACCTTGAATCGATGACCTATGACTTTAAATCCAGCACTACACAGCATAGAACTACTTTAAAATGTGTTAGCTGTTTTGTCCTAAAATAAATAAATAAATAAAAATAAAAATCCAAGAAATTTCTTAATTTTAAAATGTTTTTTTCAGCCATGTACTTTTAATTTAGATTTTATCAGTTGCATTTCTAACAAAAACTATTTCTTCTATTCCTCCTTTTTCTTTTTCCAGGAAAAAATTTACTGTTTTTTCTTTCAAATATCATGGATTAGCTATATTCCACTAAAGAAAATAATAAAGCCAGGCTGACTAAAACCCAGTATAAATGCATACTAAGCCCAAGTCTTTTTTTTTTTTTTTTTTTTTTTAATTCATCTTCAATTTGCTTACTATCATTCTTGGAAAGTGTTACTTTGAACTTCCCTTCCTCTCCCCCTCCCCCGCCCCCATTCTAAGCTGATGAGTCACATCCTACTTTAACAAAATAGTTGAGGTCATTTAACATAAATTCCTTCCTCCCTCCCTCTTTCCCTCCTTCCCTTATCTCCCTTCCTTCCTTCCTTCCTTCCTTCCTTCCTTCCTTCCTTCCCTTTCTTCTCTCCTTTTCTTCCTTACTTCTTTTTTCTTTTATTCTCATTCTTTCCATGATTGTCCTTACTATACTTTAATTCTACCCTTAGGCAAGATTCTTCAAATTAACCTAGTAATTTTGCTTTCTCAGGGAACTATTCTTCCTCATGAATCTTCTATAGTTCCCTCCTGCTGGTTCTGTTCCCTTAGCCACTAAACTTGTTCAAACTGAATTCAACTTCTTTATCTTACAAGATAAGACATATCTCTCCTTGACACATCTACTCTCAAATTATTTTTCTTTCTTTCTTGTTAATCATAGTTAAACTTCCAGAAAAAATTTGCTGTTTCTTCATTTTTTGCTACTCTTGATTGATTATTTATGTCTCAATCTCTTGCCATTAGACTTGAAACTTCCACTTTTATTATCTTTATTTATGCAATCTTATTTTAACTACCCTAATCCCACATTACTTACCTTCAAACCTCTATGCTTCAGCATAATGCACACCCCAAAGCATGCCTTGCATATTCCAAATGCTGTTCCATATTCTTATGTAATTGTTACATCTGAGTCAGTTAGTGTACCTGGATTGAGATACAAAGATTCATATGTATCTGGGAAGGCTATTCTCTAAAACTAGCAGAGATCATCTCTACTATACTCTTACTTTGTGAATAATCTCAGGGCATGAAGGTCAGTCAACCTGATTAAAACTAGGGTAATCCTAATAGTCATAGCCACCTTAAATACCTAGATAATGTTGATAAACAGACAATATACAAAATAGATATCTTTTTTTTTTTTTAACTTGCTAGATTTCTTTGTTGTCTAAAGTCATTTTCAGTTATGCCCTATTCTTTGTGAATTGATTTGGGTATTCTTGCAAAAGCTATTAGAATGACTTGCCATTTTCTTCTCTAGCTCTTTTTACATTTGAGGAAACTGAGGCAAATAGGGTTAAATTATTTGCTGAGAATCACACAGCTATTAAGTGTCTGAGGTCAGGTTTGAACTCAGGGAAATGAGTTCTTGACTCCAGGACTGACAATCTGCTCACTTTACAACATAGTTGCCTTGTTAAATTTCTTTTCATTCAAAATATGATACAGTTGTGATTTCATCCAATGAAGTTTTCTCCCATCTCTCCATCACTAAAATTATTTTCTGTAGAACCTTTCATATAATATTTTGCAGTCATATTACTATTATAATATACTATTGAATATTATAGTTATATGAGGTTATAGGTTATCCTTCTCCTTCATCTTGAATATAATAAAGATGGGTGTTCAATCATAATTAGTTACATCCAATATATATAATTTGTAGACAAAATAAAATCTCAGAGGTTAAAGTCATTAGCAAGTAAAGCAAATAATAAAGATCTTCCAATAGAGGTCACATTTAATTTGGGTCTTATAAGAGAGTCAGGCTAACATAGTGGACAATGAACTATGACTTTAAAGCCAAGAAGTGGATTCAAATTTGCTTCTTACAGATACTGATACTCTGTCCCTGAAAAGGTACTTAGTCTCTCTCTGCTATATGTAATTTACTTTTTAAGACTAAATTTCAAAGGTATCATGGTGCCCTGATAAAGGTGATACACTATTAGAGTCCCCCACTCAAATGAAAACATAGATCTAGTCCTTATATCTTAAACAAATTCAGAGAAACAGAGTCAAATGTGAGAACCAAAGCATTTTAGGTGTAAGAAGCAAGCAGTTTAAATTAAGATGATAGAATGTAATATTTGAGAAATAGCAAATAACTTGATGAGGTTTGGCACACGGCAAGTAGTTATGGGAACCCTTTTCTGTTTGGCACAGGTCCTTCATAAACAAATTTATGAACCTGAAAAGTTAAACTGACAAAAGAAGTTAATTATTACAACTGAGAAGTCAGCTTTTGCAGTCTGACTTCTTTAGTGGCTGGGTCCTGACAGAGAAGTAGAGATTTAGCAAAGAAGTCCTGACAGAGAGGTAAATAAGGGAAGGGTTCTGTTAGAGAAATAGGTGAGAGAGATAAAGAGGGATTAATAGGAAAAGATAATGTCTTTTCAGCAGGCAGAGGATAGCTATTGTAATGCTGGAGAAACTGAGCAAGACAGAGATTAGAGAGCAATTTAATAGTTCATTAAATGGAGCGATTTACTGGGACTAAATAATCCATGTTTGGTCCAGGACTGAACAAGACTATTGTCTCAAAGAATGCAGCCCTGAATATCAGACAGCAAGACTCTTATAGGATAACAAGAACAATGACATAATGGAGGAAATACCTGGATGGGGATAACCTAATGGGGGGAAGCACCTAGGATGACATAATGGAGGGAGATATTGGACAGATTACCAATATTCTAATGATGTCTAAAATGGATAGACCTTTATCCTGTCAAACATTAAAAAGGAATGATTATAGCCTAAAGATATAAAATCTTTATCTCATCAAACATTAAGAGGGAAAAGTTATAACCTGAGGCAGAATAACTAAATAGGACAATTAGAGAAACTGGGTCAGGACATTAAAAGGGAACTGTGGCACAACACTATGCCAAGGAGAGAGATAAAGAGATTCTTTGGCATGATTCCTGCTTTTGGGTCCTCTGCAAGGAATTGAACTGAAAGAAGCTTGTTATATGGATAGCTCTTGGTGGGGGCTGGGAGCAGTTTGAGTTGGAATCAAAATAGAGAATCTTCAAATTGAATGAGGGTCTCTGAACTAATCTCCAACTCAATAGATTGGATAGAGATTTCTAGTTCAAGCTAAGTAGGAGTGGTCCTGGACTCAACTAGTCTCACCCAGATAACAGAAGGAAACCACTTTATCTTGATTCCCTGGCACAGATCTCTCAGGAGAGAGCTTCACTGAGGGAGTTTCCCAAGTTTTCCCCCCAAAGTCCAAGAGAGAGAGTGAGAGAGATTGCTTGGAAGAGAGTAAAAAGAGTAGGCAACCTGAAAAGTTAACAAGAGAATAAATTGTGATGAACTTTGTATGTCAAACACTGAACTTCATAATTGATATTAAATGCAATATGCATTAATTAGAGAATATTGAGTAAAAGAATGATAGGACAAAAATACCTTTAGAGAAAATTATTATAGCTCAGCACAGAATGCATTTAAAATCAGATCAAATTTTAGAGATTATCAGTTTCTGTTGTAAAATCTGGAATACTAAGAGTTATGGCAAATTTTTGCCTAAGGATATACTGGCCCTATTAAGACTGTAATTTAAATTTAGCTACTCTCATTCAAATTTGATTCTCTACCCCTACCCTTAGCCCCACCCTTACCAACAACTACATCTCTTTTTATCTCAACTTTCATAATTATCTTCCGATTAATTTTTTTGCTTTTAATTCATCTCTTTCAGATTTACCCTTCCTAGTTCTATTTGAAAAGTCCTCCTAATATATCCTAATATAACATTCTGGGATTAATGTGATCATTCTGATTATATTTTGTGGCTGTTATTGTTGTTCCTCCTTCCTTTTCAAAGAGTAACAATGACTTCACCTTGATTTGTGTTTGAATTGGATTTAAGTGAGAGAGTCTCACAAAGTTCTTAGCCTTGCTCTCTCCTCCAGTCATCAAAGTCCTGTGGCAAGATGACTGGCAATGGTTCAAGATATAGTGGGTGGCCTTGACCTTTCTAAAATTTTCAATTAACCAACACCCATTCAATGACTAAAGGCTGGATAAAAATTGAGACAAAAGATAGTCTACTTTCCCAATATAAAATTATCAGTCTGGGAGGCAAAGATCCTCAGAATTTCTGGGCAAAACGAAAGAAATTGCTATTTATACTCATTTAGGTTCTTGTTTACTTCTGTTTTTTTATTTAAAACCTGTCAGTAACTCCCCATTTTTTAAATCAAGAATGTAAAACTTCTTGTTCTTGCATTTAGGATCCCAACTTAATTTAACTTCTCTCTACCTTGCCTTCCATCTCTCATATTTGAAATGCATTAACCCATATATATTTAGGGAAATCTTTCCTTTCCCCCAAGATAAAACTCAGGTGTCATTTCCTTCAAAACATTTTTCCTGAAACTCTTTTAGACCCTAGCTGAAATTTATTTCCCCATGCTCAGTTTTCTCATTACACTATGACTAACTTGTTATGTTCATGTATTATGTACTCCATCTCTAACCCTATTTTATTGTAAGTTCTTTGAGAGCAGGGTATGCATGATATCTAATTATATCAAATTTTAAATCTCCAGGATAAATCATAATGCATCTTATAAATTAAACAGGAACTTCATAATTGTTTTTAAAAATTTGTTGTTGTTGAATCCAGGCTCTAAATATCATTGTATATATAATCTTTTCAGTAGAGAGAGGTGGTGTATGTATCTCTACCAGTTGAGAGCACAATTTTTCCATATCTTTAAATCTGGTTTTATTTTTGTCCATGCCTTTTCATAACAGAAATATAGAACATCTATCCAATTCCCTAAAGACTTTTTTCTGTTATTTTCATTTTTTTCATGGATAGCCATGAAATTTAAAGCCATATTCTTTGTACAGTGCTATTCTTTAAAGTCATTGTGAATGAAATATAACTAGACAGAGACTTCTTATGAGAAATATAACAACCCTCTCATTAAGGGAATTGTTATGTTTTGTGAATGAGAGTACCTTAGAGGAAATCAGAGAGTTACTATCAACCATATTATTTTGTAGTCAATAAAACTTGACTTTTTCCAAAGTCATTTTTATTATCAAAGGACCTTAGCAACAGCAAAGTAGAACAAGTATCATGTGTGCCTGACAGATGTGAGAATAAGATGACATTTTGCAATAGGTTACTTTTATTTTATGCCATACCAACATAGGCTTAAGGTCAAAAGACTGGATGTAAAACCCTTTGATTATGGTCAGGAACAACTTGTGTGACACAATTTAATCTAGGCATGGGTTATTGTTGTTGTTCTTCTTGTTGTTTTTCCCCTTGGGTGGCCCATATCCTTTGATGAAATTCGCTCAACTACATTTTAAAGGAATCAATCTTAAAATTATAGAATTAGGCTATTTTAAAAAGCATTAATTTATTTCAACTTCAGGACTCTGCATACCTAGCTGTCCTAGAAGATAGAGTTGCTATCAATGATTCTCATTTTATAAACAATTTAAAACAAGGAAAGATCATAGAGGTTTCTTTATTTGATCAGAAAAATTTCTGGCAGAACAAGGACTAAAATCATAGCCCTTCTTTTGATTTCATGAATAGCTCTTTCTACCAAATCATAATGATTTTTTGTAAATACTTAAATAATGTACAGAACTCTCAGTGTAAAAATTTCTTACACTCACATAGATTAAAGATGATTTAGGACACTAAGAGGTTAAATAATCTTCCCTTGGTCATGTAGCTAATATATGCCAATTTTCCCCTTTTGTTCCCTTCTCTTTTTTTCCTTAGGTAAGGGAAGGTGGGAGGGAATAGAAATTAATTCTTGATAATAAAATGCATTTACTTTTAAATTTAGAGGAAATAACATCTTTCAAAATTTATTATCAACTAGGATTTAATTAATTTGTGTGATGTTAGCATGTATAATATCTAAAGTCAATTATTTGCAATTGTATGGCCAAAAAAAAATCAATTTATTTCACTTTATTAAATTGACTTTTTAGTATAGTCAAAACAATCAATATGGTGAAAATGATCTATTGGTTATACCTAAATGGTTATATTTTCTACCAATCACAGGTGAAAACAGTTACTACATTGTGATTTAGAACTTCTATATATCCTTGGTTATACTCAAAAGAAAAATCTCAGGGAAGATGAAACACTATCAAGTATATCACTTCTATCAGAAAGGTTGGGTAAGAAGTATATCCAAGCCAATCTCTCTTTCAACATCTTAATGCATCAATGGATTGGCCAAATAAAATAAAGAACCTACAACTGAAAAGAAATCAATGGAAACATAGGGAAAATTACCATTAAAGGTAAAGAGAAGAGATGAAAAAAATGACTATATGAAAAAGAGGAAGCAAAGAATATATATAAAAACCATGGAATGAAATACATGGTAAATTTTCAGAAGAAAGACCACCAAGAAGTGAGAAAAAATAATAACATTTATTTGGAGGAACAAGGACTCTGGAATATCATGGGGAATACTGGGGGAAACATGGAAATAAAGGAGAAATAAATTCAGATCTCATACTCTGTTATTTACTTATAATCATCAAAATTCATTATCTGGTACCAGTTAAAAACAGAATTAGAAATTAATAGAATAGACTAAACAGGAAAACTCAGAAACAATTAAACTCAATAATTTAGTGATTGACAAATTTGAAAATATTAATCACATAAGAGATCCTTACTTGGCAAGACATTTCTAGGGGAAAATGGAAAACCATCAAGTAGCAATTAGGTTTAGACTTGTATCTTACAAATCTATTACAACAAAATCAAAATGGATATGTAACCTAAATACTATCCATTATTCCATTACCAAAATAGAAAAAAGCAGAACAGGAAGCTTTTAGGAGTTTGGGGCAGGAGGTGAATTTTTAACCAAAGGATAAAAATGATCACAAAAGAAAATAAATGATTTCAATTATGTGACATTGAAAAGATTTTGCCTGAGATAAACGAACACAAGGTTAAAAAAAAAAAAAAAGAAAATGTAAACAGTAAAAAATATTATCCAATATTTCTTATAAGAATTTCCTTTTCAAGATATATAGGAAACTAATAGAAATCAAGTTTAAGAGCCCTTGCTATAAGGCAAAGTTAAACTTTGGTCTATGGCCCATGACTTTCTGTGAAAGAAACTATAACAACCAAAACAACAGCAATAACAACAATAAAAATAGCAATAATAAAACTACTCAACCATCTCAGACTCTTAAAACAAAACAAATCATTCTCATTAGAATAATCTGCATTCTGTTTATTTTTCTGATTATTTTAAAATGGTTGTTAAAAATACAAACTATAGTGATATAATGGTATGAAGTAGATGTATATGTATACATGCAGTAATGCTTATTGGTTACAAATGATCATTCAAGTCCTTAAATTAACTCATTTTTGAAAGCACCTTGAATTGAAAGGCAACTAGGAACCATTAACAACTATTTCTTACTGTCAATAACATGGTAACAAATTATGTTGTTATGTTTAAAAAATAAACATAACATTTTTTAAACATAACAAATAAATGCTTCATTTTTAAAAAATAAGTCAATAATTAAAATTATTGTATATTCATTATAGCTTTGGGTCAGGTGAAATGATGACAAAAGATATTTAAATGCAATATCAATGTATTATTTACTTTAGTTATACAATGAAATTCATTAAATAACAAATGCTTAGGAAATAATCTGAAACCTTAAAATATCTTTATTTTACCTTTTTTAGTTATATTTTTCTTCATTTCTTGTCAAACTTTGCACCAATGTGTTAATTTTATTTGTAATATAGAAGACCTGATTATTTCAATGAAAAGGCATTTAATTACTATAAGAAAAATAGAAGTAGAATTAATTTCTGAAATAAAATTTAAGTACAGTTTAAATGGATATACTACCAGTGGGAAGAAAAGACATAACTAGAAACATGGGGAGAAGACAATGTAAATAGAGCATTTGGAGACAGGATATAAATGCAAAAAAGACAACTCATGCCTCTGAAGTTGCTGAACAATTTCTGTCTTATGCTGATGTCATCACTCTACTTCCTGGGACCTTTCCCTGCTGGTCTCACATGATGTATAATTCAGAGGCTATGTGTTTTGTTCCTTCAGTACATTATTCCATTGGTCTTTTGGGAGTTATTAAGCATTACTTCTCTGGTCATATGCTTGAGATGCTTCTCTTTGCTACCAAAGTTTCATCTGGAAAATTTAGTAGAATTTGGAAATCTTCATTTTGATAAGATAAGGTATAGAGACCTGAAGACTTTACTCTGATAAAGGCTTGGTGACAGTTACTTAATTGTGGCCTGAAGCTTTAAGTAAGCACACTTAGATTTAGATTGACCTTTCTTTTGTCAGTCTATGAAAGAGATGAATAAAATCTGTTCTCTCAGAAAACTCTCTGATTTAGGATTAGACATTCTTAAGATCATTTCTGGATTTGCACAAAAAATTCACTTGAATAAGAACAAAAATTAAACAATGTGAGTATAAAGACTATCCTCCACTCACCAGAAACAATCTTGCATTTTTTTTTCCAGCAGAAGCAAGTCTACCAAGTTTTCAACAATGCTATTTTTTCCCCTGTCTACAGAAGCTAATATAGGAAATGCAAATTTAGCATTTTATTTAATTTGACCCCTATACTTCAATTTTGGTGTTATTTGGTAAAAAAATATAAAAAATACTACTTTAAAGCAATTATAAATTAATTTTTCTGCATTAATAGATCACAATCCAAGGGTTCAGCATTTTATATAGCATTATCATATTATATGTGCCAGCATCTTATTTATAGTAGCAAAGTTGGTACTTAATATATTTGTTGAATGGAATCGCATCTATAAGAGGGAGAATGTTTTAACCTGGATAAAGAAAACAAATCTGAAGTTTTTATATCTTAAAAGAACCTAAAAATTGGGATCATAAAATTTCATCTTGGAAAATACCTGAAACATCATTTTACATACAACTTCACCTCCCACAATGCAGATATGTCCTACATTATTGATAGCTTATCCAGTTTTTGTTCTTGGAAAATATTTAGGACCTTGATTAATTTCCTTTCCTAGGAAGCAATTCTAGGAACATTTTGTTGTTTAGTTATTAGGGCTCTTAGAAAATACTTATATTTTTTACTTCTATTAGATTACAAGATCTCATACTTCTTTAAAACCTTTTGCTCAATTTTGTCCTAATGTGTGGGACAAGACCACCAGCTCAAATAAATCAAGGAGATTTCTCAAGGTAAAATCAGAAAGGAATTTTATTATAATCTTGTGAGAAAGGGCATCTCCCTTCCAATAAGCAGACAGATAAGGAGAGGCAAGGCCCAGTTAACAGATAAAAATTATATAGGGACCTGGGGTAACATGCCCAATAAGGTGGATCATAGCCAGACAAATAGAGAAATGATCTCACATTCTAAGTCATAAATGAGGAAAAACTTCTAACCCAACCACATCTTTAGGATTACTAAATTACCTTATATTGGAGTTTCAATGCCAAGGTTGCCCCAACTTAATCTCACAAAGAAAAGGGCTATATGGTCCCACACCTTGTAAATCACATGATCTCTGAAGAAAGAAACCTAGTCCTGGGACACAGCTGACCTTTACTCTATCTTTAGAACCCTGTCTCAATCTTGTGAGACAGCTTTCACAATTCATTTCATTGAATTCCCCCCTCTCTTTCAACAATTGAAAGCTTTTCACACCAAAGCTTATACATTTCTTCAACTTTCTGATCGACTTTATTTTCAAGGTCTGATATCATTCCAGTCTCTTCAGCACCATAAATCATACTAATTTCATGATTGCATCTTCTATCTTAATGATTTTGCACAAAATTTTCTGAACAATATTGATAATTAGTTGTATGATACTGGGGAGACATAACTTCACTGAGGGGCTATTAGGAGAATTCATAAAGCCTATCTCTAATAGAATCCTCCAAACAAAGACCACCAAGAGGTATTACAAGGGGCGGTCCAAGTTTGAATTAGAACATATGCTAATTTTCTAATATATTTGGTTATATCTTTTACCTGGGCAATAATCAGTATTTTCTCCTGGAAACAGTCTTTTTCAATGGGAATATTAATTATGAAATCACCTACATTTTCTTCCCTTCCTTGCCCTTCATTCTAATCATTTTAGATAATACAGATTGGGAAAAGGAGGGCCCCATCAAGTGCTATAAAGATAGCCTTCAATAGACATCTTATTGGTGGAGTTTTCTTCTTGGGTTCAGGTAGTGGGGCCACCTATCATCCCAACCAGTTATGTACCCCATAATTGAGTAGGTAAACTTTCACAAATAAAGATGCCTATCATAAAAGTCAGCTACAACAGAAATGCTAAAATTATAACCAAATATATGCACCTAGCAGCAGATAGATGACTGGGTCAAATACTTACCTATTTTAGGATTCAATGACCACATTTTTTGTTTTGAATTGTGCTCATGACTTCTACTGACCATTTGATCTGATTATCAAAACTTGCCATAAGAGGAAAAAAACAAAACAAAACAGGGACATCATTATAATAGCATCAAAACGGATTCTTCAAGCCTTGCCCTGAGTGCACATACATGATAATAACAATTATTACTCTTTACTATGCTTTCAAATTTATATTAATCTAAACCTTTCATGAACTCATGTGAAATTTTCACCAATTTGCTTAAAATTATCATGTCTCAATATGGTTATGTGACCCATTATTTTTTGCCAAGAGCCAAATGATTTGTTACTCTTCTGTCAACCTCTGTAAGTTACTCCATGTTGTAATTATCAATCCAAAATTTCTTATTAAATGTAAGATCGTTCTTACTGATTCCTACTACCCATTTATAGTATTCTAAAATCATTGGCTTCTTTTTTTTTTTGGTAATGAACACTTTGTTTTGTAATTCATTTTTTGGTAATGAACACTAGGTTCAGTAACCTATAATTTGTAGAAGTGATTGTTCTTGAATTTACAAAATAATTTCATTCATATATCTCTATTCTTTATATTTCTAGTTCTCTTTGATTCAAAAATTAGTATTAATATTTCATCAATTGTGTGTTCTGGTATGTGATGATTTAGATTTGAAATTAGAAAAGATCTGCCCACATATACAAAGCAGAAAGATAAATTAATAGTGGCTAGTTTTTTTTAATCTCAAAGTACAGAAGAATGGTGGTATTGATTTCAAAGTAATCCAAAATGTCAGGTGTAATTGACTGTCTATACCATAATAATTGAGTAACACAAAATTGAAAGCAACAAAATATTTCATATGGATTTCTATCTTTCAGTACATAATTGATAATGTATTTTTCTGCTATGAAACAAATCAAAAGTTGGCACCGTTATAGATTTAACTTTATCTATTATGTCCTTTCTCTCCCACTCCAATTACTTTGAGGGAGAAAAAAAAAAAAAAACAGTTTCATTACTCATTGCAATATTAAATTAACATAGTATTTTATTTCTTTGTCTTTCAGTTTTATTCAAGAAGTTTGGTGTTATTTTCAATGTTTTGTTATTAAAGGCATTTATTTGGTCTTGTAAAACAGGGCAAAATGAACAAAGACTCTTAAAATGATTTTTTAGAATACTAACAATATGATATTTTCACTAAGTAGCTAATTCTAAACCATGAACCAAGTCAAATGGTAGGCTTATCCTCAAAGATCATTTTCCCAAATGTTAATCTTAGTATCTTTGACATATAAACTTTTAATGGGATTTCTATTATATATTATGTATAAATGCTCATGTTATTAAACTAAAAGCATTTTTAAAAATAGAAATAATAAAGCAGCTACCTCTATGAATTATGGGATTAAGTTTAATTTTTTTTTTTTGATTTTATCTTAATCTTAATGTTCTGAACTTAAGAACAGGTTGTAAATGTGTATGTATACCAAGATAAATTAAACAAGTTTAGATAAAATTTTGATCAGATATTTTCAAATTACAAATCCTCACTAATTCATACTAACTATTGGTGATAAATCATAGAGGAGTGAGAGTTCACCTCAGCTCTCTTGAAGACATGGGTCCAAGTGTCACCTTTGACAAATGCTAACTCTGTGACTCTAGACTAGATATTTAACTTCTCAATGTTACAGGAAACTTTCTAAGATTATAAATTGAAAGCCAGACATAATCTGTATTGATGAAGGGGATTTCTTGTGTCAATGAAATCATAGGTCTGGATTTATGTATGGAACTATACCTATGTTCATCAATATGGGAAGTATCTGGGGTGAATAGGGGGAGGGGAGGCAAAAAACAAACAAACAACAACCAAAAAATCCTTTCAGTTTATGGAGTTCAACAATTAGAATAAAATGCATACTCTCATAAGAGTTTCCTGGGAAACAGACTACTGGGTTACTCGGGGTCACACATCAAGTATATGTCATCTTTATCTACATTTGGAATATAGTTACATTTCCCTGTGGGATTTTAGGATTTAGTGGAAGGGACTTAATCTAAAACACACAATATCATTACTTTAGAAATCAGAACACTGAGGCTCAGGTTGGAAATCACTCATTCAAGAGCATCATGGTCACATGCAGTATAGCTGAGAAACTAAGTATTATCTTTTGATTCAAAATTGAACAATTCTGCTTCAAATATAGCAAAACAGGTATAGGTGATTCACTATTGAAAAGAAATTTAATTTTAAAAGTTTATACTATTGAATTAAATTCATTTAAGGGACCATACAGTGCACACCCCTCTTTTATAGACAAGAAGCTGAATCCTAGAAAAGTTAATTAACTTACCCAACATCATATAAGTAATAGGTGACATCTCTGGTTCCAAGGCTAAAGATCTTGGGACTGAATCAAATCATCTATTCATATATTGCTATAAACATCTAAGTTGGTTTCTCCTGTATTTAAGAATTTACATTGGAGAGAATAATGAATTTTTTTTAGTGTTCTCGTGATAATATTTCATTTTTCCTGATTGTAAGTAAAAACAATTTGTAATATCTTTTTTGAGTTCTAAATGATTTTTAAAAATTAGCTGTAGGAAGGTTTTTTTTTTTTTTTACTGAAATAAAATAGATTTAGAAATTTTATTTTAAATTTGGGGCCTAAATAATATTAAGATCTATATGCAAAGGCAAGAATGAAATTCACATTATTTTCATTAATTTAGAAATTTTCAAAAGTTTATTCTCTCTTTCTCTCTCTCTCAAATTTATTCACATGTATTAACATAAACAGGTTAAATTGCTTGATTAATCATTAGCCATAAGTCCAAGGAGAATTATTGTTGCCGCTTCAAGAATTTAAAATTGCATTGTAAGGAGTGTCACTTTAGCATGGCAAAAGTAATACCGCCAAAAGGAGAAAGTATTTAGATTAATTGAGATTCATTCACTCATTCAACATTTACTAATCCCATAACTATATTGAAGATATTTGCTGGGTGTTAGGAATTCAATGATTTAAAAAAATGATCCTGAAGAAGAGATCATGAAATGCATTTTCTTTTTCCCCACTAAAGAGAACTGAGGATTTATTTGCTATAGAATACCAAATATGTTGGCACATATGGTTAATAAATTTTATTTACATTTTTTTTCTCTTACTAAAGAGGGATCAATGAAGGGGAAGGAGGTATTGGTTAATGATTTGGGTCTAAAAATAAACCAATCAACAAATCTTGGAAAAAAAAAATATCAGAAAATCTGCTTTTACCCTCACAACTCTGGGTTGTATATACTTACATGAGCAATATAGGATGAAAAAAAATCCTTCTCAATTGAGAAATAACAAATCTGGAATCTGATATTTGAAATAACATAGATTGTTTCATCATCATCATCATTGATGAGTCATTTCAGTCATGATTGATGCTTTAAACCTCTACTTTGGATTTTCTTAACAAAAATGCTGGAATGGTTTGTCATTCATAAGAAAATGTATTGATAAGCAAAATATTGATTACGTATAGATTTTCTTTATCAATCTTTGGACAGGTGTTTGCCTGTGCATATGTGTACATGACACACACACATATTAATCTGTTAATTATAAATAATTCTTATCTAACAACATTTCCCCTAAAAGCAACTTAATTGTCAGAATGGTCTGGGCCTGTTTCATATCCCCAGTGTTTATTCCAATAGAATTATAGAATCATAAATGTGCTCCATGACTAACTATAGATCAAGTATCTCTTAATATATTTTTAAAGTGAATTAATTAAGTATATAAAATGTGTAGAGGGCTGAAACTATTGAATTCAATGCACTGAGGGCAGGACTGCTGAGTGCTTGATACTAACTTCTGATTGGACGATACTCTATGGGCATATGCTTGGAAAATGGTCCTTTTTGCTATCTGTACTGGCTCAATGATTGGTGTACAGAGGATTGTAGGAGGGACTAGGGGGTGGAGTAAAGTTAACCAGGTTCACACTTTCCCCAGTAGAGAAGGCACTTGCAGAGATTCTCTTCCATACCCTTCACTTTTACCCCTAAAGACCAAGAATAAAGGTTAAGGACTTTTGCTTATCCTGACTCTGGCCTATTCTGGGGTGTCCTGGGTGGTAGCACAGACATTACAGAAATGGATATCAGTTTTTTTTTTTTTGTTTGCTTGTTTGTTTGTTTGTTTGCTTTGCTTTGCTTTGTCTTTTTTCCTCCCTAGTACCAATATTATAAAAGAACTCCGGTAGAGGTAAAGTTTTCCCATTAATAAATATTTATTACCAAAATTAAATATTATTGTATCTCCATAATAAAATTTACCAGGCTAACCACACTTAAAGCCTCTATTTATGCTGTTCTCCCTGTCTAGAAAAAAATAGCCCTTCTCCCACTTATCTATCTTTCATTACAGTTGACAAAATCCAAATAATCTAGCTTTAGTCCTGTGAGTTGTGAAATTTATCAGCCTCTGGGATTACGCATTCTGTGAATTTCTTCTGGCTTTCTTTTTTTCTGTTTCAGTTCTCTAAACCATAGTGGGCGTGGCTAGACTGATCTGTGTGAATATTATAGAGATTGTTAAATTGCCTTAGAGAGGAAGTGGAGATAATTGTGTATTACTGTCATCTGGAAATGTAAAAATAAGTTTCTCTAAGAGGACAAAAGGGCAAACATTCTAATAAAAAGAGTGGAAAGATGAGATAGGAAGTTTGAAAAAGCAGGTGCCAAGACTCATATGAGTGTTTGTGTGTGTGTGTGTGTGTGTGTGTGTGTGCATGGAATAAGACTGGGAAAGCAAATAACAGTATAAAATGTTAATAAATTATCTTATCTCACAAAATTTATGCCTTAAGAAATGTCTTTTAATGGCAATCAGCAGGCTAGTTGCTCCCTTGCTTTTTCAACTAGGTTCTTGACAATAACAAGTGCAAAGACTACGTTTTATCTGTCTTAGTATCCACAGTGACTGAACCAGCTACCTAATGTTGAAACTTTAATCATCTTTGACTTTTCAGGCTCCTTCCTCATTCAGTGTATATTGATGAGAACCAAATCCTATTGATCTTACTTCTGCAATATGCCTAATGTGCATCTCATTATCTCTATTCATACAACCATCTCACTAGTGCATCACTAGTTCCTTGAACTGCTGACAAGTCTACTAACTAGTATTTCAGACATTTTCTCTCCAACTCCTTATGCTAACCACCTTGATATTCAGGGTGAAGTATGGGATATTCAGGAAGAATTAGCAACTTTAGTATTGTTCACACCTAGTTCAATGATCTTTATTTATTTTTTATGGGTATATTCTTAAGTGGCAATATCATCAAGGCTAGAACATGGGACAGTGGAGAAAATGCTGAAATTAGAATTAGAAGTAATTGAGTTGAAGTATGCCTTCAGAAACTTCTTAGCTATAGGATGTGTTATTCAGGTAGGATAAGCATCTCTTGTGAGTGTTTGCCAAGCTCTTTTCAGAGCTGCTCAATCTTTGTTGTTCACTTTCATAAACTCACCTTTGGCTTAAAGATGCTGTAGTATTTTCAGTGGCTACAAGATAAAATTATTTCATCAGAAGGGCTAAATCAGGTTAAAAGTGAGCAATAGGGCTCAAACTACTTGGTGAGTTAGGAGAATGTCTAGTTCAAGCACATGAAACCTATCCCAGCATAATGGAATTATGTGAACAATTTGTTCTGGTGTCCATGTGGTTTTAAGCAGGCACCATATAGTGCTTAGAGCTTGGTTAGACATTGAAGATGCCAAAATCACGTTGTATCTTTTTTTTTTATTATTTATTTTTAACACACATTGCTTTATGACTCATGTTGGGAGAGAAAAATCAGAGCAAAAAGGAAATAAAATATGGGAAAGATAAAAATAACCAGAAAAAAATAAGTGAACATAAGATGTGTTGATTTACCTTTAGTCTCAGTTCTTTTTCTGAAAGAAGATGGCATTTTCTGTATAAAGCCTGTTGGGATTACTTTGAGTCACTGAACCACTGAGAAAAACCAAGTCTTTCATATTTGATCATCATACATTATTGCTGTTATTGTATATAATATATTCCTGATTGTACTTGTTTTGCTCAGCATCAGTTCATGTAAATTTTTTCAGACTTTCTAAAATCAGTTTGTTAATTTTTTTTTTTATAGAACAATAATATTCCATTACCTTCATGTATCACAACTTCTTCGGCCATTCCCCAATTGATGGGTATCTACTAATTTCCAATTCTTTGCTACCACAAAAAGAGCTGCTACAAACATTTTTTTGCATATGTGGGTCCTTTTCTCTCTTTTATGATTTCTTTAGGATACAGACACAGTAATGGCACCACTGCATCAAAGGGTATACACAGTTTTATAGCCCTTTTGACATGGTTCCAGATTGCTCTTCAGAATGTTAGATCATTTCACAACCACATCAACAATGAATTAAGAGTCCCAGTTTTCTCATATCCCCTCCAACGTTTATCATTATCTTTTCCTGCCTTCTAAACCAATCTGAGAGGTATGAGATGGTGGCTCAGAGTTGTTTCAATTTGCATTTTTCTAATCAATAGTGATTTATAGCATTTTTTCATATAACTATAGATGACTTTAATTTCATCATATGAAAATTGCCTGTTCATATCTTTTGATCATTTATTAATTGAGGAATGACTTGTATTCTTATAAATTTGATGCAGTTCTTTATATATCTTAGAAATGAGATCTTTATCAAAAATACTGGCTGTAAAGATTTTCCTCCAGTTTTGTACTTCCCTTTTAGTCTTGTTTCTATTGATTTTATTTGTGCCATGTAATCAAAGTGGTCCATTTTATCTTTCATAGTAATCTTTAGTACTTTGGTGATAAATTCCTCCCTTCTTCAAAGATCTGATGGGTAAATTATTTCTTGTTCTCCTAATTTGTTCATGATATCATCCTTTATGCCCAAATCACATATCCATTTTGACCTTATTTTGGTATGGGGTGTGAGATGTAGTTCTATTCCAAATTCCTGGCATGTTATTTTTTTCCTGTTTTCCCAGCAATTTTTGTGAAAAAAGTGAGTTCTTATTACAGAAGCTAGAGTTTAGGAGTTTGCCAAATATTAGTTTGCTATAGGCCTTGATTATTGTGTTATGTATATGTAACCTATTCTACTGATATACCACTCTACTTCTTAACCAGTATAAACATTACATTTTAATGTAGTTTTAGTTTGATACTGCTAAGCTACCATCCTTTGTATTTTTTTTTTTTTCATTAATTCATGTGATTACTCATTGCATCTCTGGCCATTGTTAAGTGTCTTAACTTTTGCCTTGCCACTAGACTTCACTGACTAAAAGTAGGAGTGAGATTGTCAACTTTGTGCAACTCTGCTTTGCTTAAATTAATTTCATCCACAAATATATACATCCCATGTGATACTATTGGTCTTCTTTGAAAAGCAGGACAAATAGCAAAAACAACACTCATATTTCTAAAGTACAGACCTGATCATGTAATCATCTCCTCAATATGTTCCAGTGACTCCTTATTGTCTCCAAGATAAAAATCCAAACTTCTATTTCTTATTAAAATCTTTCACTATTTGGATCCAGTCTAACTTCTTATATGATGTTATATTCCCCTTTGGGCACACTAAATTTCTACCAAAATCTGCTCATTTTTATCCTCAAATACATTTTATTTCACATCTTCATGCCTTTTTAAATTCTTTCCCAAGCCTGGGATATATTGCAATACTTCCCACACAAGAAGACCTTTCCTAACCCCACCTCCAAATTGCTAGGAATCTCCCTTCCCAATTAATTCTATTCACTTTGTTTGTAGGTGTGTGTTTAAACATATATGTATGAACATCTGCATATACATGTACTTGTACAAAGATCTGTATCTATGCATGCACATATACATATATACATATCTATGTATAGCTATATCTATCTATATACATAGGTATGAATGGTGCTTCCTCCAAGGGACAATATTTTATTGTAATTGTAATGCCATTACAAGTAGGGTAAGTTCCAAAGAAATTAGCCAAGAAACAGGAGCAGGGAGACACATTTATCCAGCTTTCTTTCATTGGTATGTTAATTCCATTGCCCATAGGTAGGGCCAGGGAATCGTCTCTAGAATTTGATTCTCATTGACCAGATTATCACAGACTAGATTATCAGTCAACAATGAATTGAAAAGTGGTCTATTCAGGAATGGGACAGATTCTTAGATTGTGTGGGAAGTTCTTGAGGCAGACTTCAAAGCCAGAAAATTTAGGATTACTGACATTGTTAGAACAGAAGCCCCTCTAATATCAGGGGACCTTAAAATCATTGGTATGTTACATCATTTTCCTCTCACAAGCAGTTTCTATTTCAAATTCATTTGGAACAAAGGGACAGAGGTCTCATCTTCTGAAGCTTCTTCATGCTAAGAAGGGGAATAGAGCTGTTCCTACTTAGTAGGAGTTCAGACTGAGGAGGGGACACATGTGACTTGAAGATGGCAGCAGCAGTATTCAGAGGGATGCTGGGGGTCAGAATCAGTTAACCAGTGGTATTGAGGGTGAACAAATAAGTTGAAGTTCAAGGTTGCAGCCTGGAGGAAACTTATAGGAGTGCTAGTAATGAAGAAGCTTCAAGAGAGGTAACATGAAAGCATTAAGAGTGAGTTTGCCCAGGGTCACTAATACATTGTTGATGGAACTGTGAGTACATCCAACCATTCTGGAGAGCAATTTGGAACTATGCTCAAAAAGTTATTAAACTGTGCATACCCTTTGATCCAGCAGTGTTACTACTGGGCTTATATCCCAAAGAGATCATAAAGAAGGGAAAGGGATCTGTATGTGCACGAATGTTTGTGGCAGCCCTCTTTGTAGTGGCTAGAAACTGGAAACTGAGTGGATGCCCACAGTTGAAGAATGGCTGAATAAATTGTAGTATATGAATATTATGGAATATTATTGTTCTGTAAGAAATGACCAACAGCATGATTTCAGAAAGGCCTGGAGAGACTTACCCGAACTGATGCTGAGTGAACAAGAAGGGCCAAGAGATCATTATATACTTCAACAACAATACTATATGACGATCAATTCTGATGGACTTGGCCATCTTCAGCATTGAGATCAACCAAATCATTTCCAATGGAGCAGTAATGAACTGAACCAGCTACACCCAGCGAGAGAACTCTGGGAGATGACTAAAAACCATTGCATTGAATTTCCAATCCCTATGTTTTTGCACACCTGCATTTGTGATTTCCTTCACAGGCTAATTGTATAATATTTCAGAGTCTGATTCTTTTTGTACAGCAAAATAATGGTTTGGTCATGTATACTTATTGTATATCTAATTTATATTTTAATATATTTAACATCTACTGGTCATCCTGCCATCTGGGGGAAGGGGTGGGGGGAAGGAGGGGAAGGATTGGAACGAGAGGTTTGGCAATTGTCAATGCTGTAAAGTTACCCATACATATAACCTGTAAATAAAAGGCTATTAAATTAAAAAAAAAAAAGTGAGTTTGCCAGAAAAATTTTGGAATGGATATACTTGTAGTCATTATGTGGATAAGAGATCCTTTTTGGCAAGAAAACAGAAGTTAGTCAGGTTAAAGTTATTCCCCTGGAGGACAGCTAGTATAAAAAGAGTCGCATCCAGGGTGGATATGGTGATATTTGGGAATGAAGCATTTGCAAATAATGCAGCAGGTTGCATGTGTGAGCTGCCTTGAGGATGCTGAGGGTACACCCAACAATTCTGAATGTCCCCACTGCCCACAGAGATCCCTAGCCTGATTAAAAGGTAAGGAGTTATTTCCCCATTGGCAGGGGTATACAGAGTGACATTAAGAGAGTTGGAGAGAAAATACTAAGGACAAAGCTCTCATCCTTCTAGTATTGTTAAAAGTATACCTGGAAAAAGAGGGAAATAAAAAGTAATAAAGAAACCTAATCTTAAATGCCTCATCCACCTTTTGAGTTATTTGCAAAGAGAAAGCTGGACCACTGTCACTCTGCAAAAAGGTGGGCAAGCCAAAAACAGAAGTTTCAACTGGCTTGTGTCCAGGATTAGAAGCTGTCTTGAGGGTGTTTGAGACCCCACCCAGAAGGAGAAAGGATGTGTACCCTTTCTTTCCATATATTCCCATAGTGGGAAAAATATGAAAAGCAGATTTGGAGACTGTGTCAGGTTTAAGAGTGTGGCACACTAGGAGAATCAAGTCAGGAGTATCTAGCAGATAAGCCTAATATCTGATCAGCCCTCCACTAATAAGCCACTGATGCCCTTTGGCTATAAAAATATTCTGAACCTGATTGTGAGCTTAGAGGTATTCTTAACCAGATGGATTGTGACAGCAAGTTCTAAGGTGGGGGGTGGGGAGGGGTGGGGGGGGTCACCCTCAAAACACCAAGTTTCTTTAAGAAGTAAGCAAGAGGTCTGGGATAGGGTTCCAGTGACCCCTAGGAAATGGTCCCTCTTTCTATCAATGTATAGTGTAAAAAGTTTTAAGTAGGTAAGGCCCAGGAAAGAGATTAGTTTAGCTCTCAGGGTCTTAATCAGACTGATAAGACTGTGTGGGCCTTTAGACAAAAAAACCCAAAAACGCAAAAAACCAAAAAAATCCTTAATAGCCTTGCATGGGGGAAAGGAAATGGAAGTTAAGGGTTTGTATGGCTGCAGCCAGAGAAGTCTCTGGGGTGAAGCTGCAGATTAAGATATCATCTAACCCATACTGGGACATGGATGGCATACAGGCCATGTTCATTGGTAAGGGGTTACATTTCCCTGGATTTGCCCCTTTAAGAGCAAAAAGAAATTATGAATATTTATGCAATGGTATGCAAAAGAAAGCATTTTTAAGATCTAGAAGAGAGAATCATTTTGTCCCCTAGAATATTTATATTGGGCTCATGGCTTCTAATAAACATTTGCTCTGATTATAGCAATTTTTTATAAGAGAAAAAAAAAAACAGGGACATGATTACAGTAACATCAAAGCAGGTCCTTCAGGATATGACATGACAGGATAAAGCATTCTTATATCTTTTTGACAGCCAATCATGCAATAATAAGTAGCCAGACTCAGAAATAATCGGGTGAGAAACAAAGAAACAGAACTGGGAAACTGAGTCAGAAAGCGCCCACTTTAAGCAGTGACTATAGTTGTCATCCCAACTCTTGCCCAGATACAAGATCCACCTAGAAATTTATGGCATTTCTCTTGAAGAATAGGCTACTGACTTAATGACCAGGCAATCAAATTCAGAACTCAAAAGAATATTAGTTCCAGTCCCAAAAGATTTTATCTCCAATAGCAAATTTTACTAATTTCAGCTTAGGGCTAGATACAGTATTTTAAAAGTTTACCAGGATTTACACACCTAGGAGATTTTGCTTAACATGTTTTATGTGTTTAAAGTTATCCTGGTGCTAGGGATCAATCATTAAACAAGCTTTTAGAATCTTAGTAATTGTATTCCTCGTTTAGAATCTATAAATCCTAAACAAGCTCAGTTTTCAGAACTGATGACCTTGCTTACCCTGATGGTTTCAAGAAAACTGGCAAACTGACACATTAAGGGCTGTTGACAGAGACCGCAGGGAAGGGACTGAGCTTGCTGGTGCCCACCCCAACTATTCTTAGTGTTTTTCTGAACTGTATTGTTTGATATCCACCCCCATTCTATGAAGGGGGAAAGGAATTATATTCCTCATATTGGAGGTAAATTGATAAGTCTTAACAGGATGATAATAACTTTAAATAACTTAGACATTTTTAGAATTTTCCTAAGTAACAACCAAATAGTCTTAGTTGTAGTTTTAGGGAGAAAACAAGACTTTTTTTTTTTTTTTTTTCTGAGATAATTGGTTAATTGACTTGTTCAGGGTCACACAGCTAGGAAGTGTTAAGTATTTAAGACCACATTTGAATTCAAGTCCTCCTGACTTCAGGGCTGGTGCTCTATCCACTTCACCACCTACCTGCCCCAAAGACAATTCTTAAAATTGAGACAGAACGGATTTTAAAATTGACTTAACTTTAGTTAATGAGATTCCCTAAATTCTGATTAAATGTCCTAGATAAACTGAATTGCAATTTGGTTATTTTCCAATTCATGCAAATTATTTTTCTTTTGTGATCCTGGAAAAGGGTTAAAGGTGCCATTTTTACTGATAGGGTCCTCAGAAGTCCAATTCTAGATAATTAGAGTTTTTAAAGTAGTGGCAAACAGCTTTTCCGATTTCCTAAAGTTCAGTGCAAATAAATTATAATTTACATAGCCTTTTAGTGGGCTTTAATTAGAACTCCTATAAAATTGCTTTTACTATCATATCTCAGAAAAATTTCCAAATTACTTTGCACTCACATAGAAATCATTTATCAGTTGGTCACATCTAAAAAAAAAATAAAGTAATCAAATATAAAGCAATTATATCCAATAAACAGTTAATATTCATATAGCATGTTTTATGCTAAGCACTTTTGCAATCATGTTGCCTTCATAAACTATTATTTCTTTTTATAAGTCAGAAAACTGGACAGAGATAAAATAATTTGCCATAAATTACATAGCTAAAACATGTACTTAATTGAAACAGAGAATAGTAGTCTTACCAAATGCAGAGGCTTGAGTGGCTTTCTCTCTTCACATTGCCATGCTAGATGGTGCCAAGGGAACCCAAATTTTTCCCAGGCAGTTCCTGGACAGAACCTGCTGAAAGCTGGGGTGACTAGTGCCAGGATATCCCTTTGATGGTAGTTTCAGGTGCCAGGGCTCAAGGAATGTTGACCATTGGACATTACCCCACTTTCCCAAAACTGGGTTGGGGAGTTGTTTGGGGAAGGTTGTGTGGACTCCCCATGGTTTTGCTTCCCCTATTTCTATAGGTGAGGCAGAATTTGAATTTTAATCTAATCTGAGATGAGAGGGGTTGGGCTATATTTATCTTGTTAGCAATCCCCACAACTGAGATACACTTGGGATCACTCTGGGGAGTGGAAAGAATCCCTTAATACCTTCTGGAGTGCTTTGCCAAAGGAGCAGAAGTGGGACTCCAGACAATTCAAAGAAGGGTCAGGAAAAAATGTTGCTATTTACCTGTTTTTTTTTTTTTTTTCATCTTTTCAAAGCCAGAAGATGCAAAATTACTGAACTTATTTTTAGAACAGAAGCCTCTCCTAAAATCAGAGGACTTCAAAGATCTCTGCTATATTACATCAAGATCATCAGTCCCATTCTTTCATTTTGCTTATGTATTTGTAGACATAATTATTGAGAGTTAGTGTTTGGTTTAATGCTTTTCATTTTCACTTCAGTCTATAAGGTCTTTAGTCTCATGGGAATTATTTAGATAACTTCTTATCATTTAAAATAAATGTCTATTTTCTTTATGGACCCAATATAACTAAAGACTAGTGAATGAGCAAAAATGATGAAAGAAGGAAAAATCAAGTTAGAAACAATAAATTTGGGATGGTGGGATCAATTACAATAGTATTTCTTCAGTCCAATTTCTTGATCATTTCTAAGCTTTAGGTTCTTCATTGGAAAATTGTTTTTTATCCATGTCTGACTTTTCATAACCCCTTTTGAGGTTTTCCTGGCAAAGACACTGAAGGGGTTTACTGTATCCTTCTTTAACACATTTTTTAGATGAAGAAACTGACGGAAGTAGGGTTAAGTGACTTTCTCGGAGTCATATATCTAGTAAGTATATTAAGTCAGATTTAAACTTAAGCAAATTAATTTCCTGACTACAGGCCTGGCACTCTTTTCATAGCATTATCTATTTGCCCTGACTACTTGAAAATAGTTATAATAATATCAATCTAATTCATAGCGTTCTTGTAAGGAACATACAGTAATAAACCTTAAAATGTCACTTCACTCTTAATTAATATTATTAATGAAACTGAGTATTAGAGAATTTAAGTAACTTAGCTCAGGTTACACAAATATTAAATAACAATTCAAGAATGTGAACTTGGATCAACTCTTTGAAAATCCATTCTATCCACAGATTTACCACTATTAACTAAGAACATTTTGGATTTATTTGAATCATAGAAAAGCATAACAATAATTATAAACCTATGAGTACTTATATTATCCTTCTAATACTATATTTTCAACTGATACTTAAGTAAGACAAATAACACTGAGAGAAGAAAACAACAACAACAACAACAACAACAAAAACAGGAGCAAAGAGCATTTTCTTTATCTTCTCTGCTTCTTATAAATCAAAAGCAGCACTTTTATAAAAATACATGAAAGGATAACACTGGAAATATGCAAACACAAAATTTCTCCAAAATACATTTACTGAACTTAACCAATAATAATAGTGAGAAATTAAGGCAAAAGGAATGAGTGTAACATATTTTTATTGGTTAAATACTGTCATTTAAATTACAGAAAGTTCCCTATAATACGATGCCTTAGAAAATTGTAGAGGTTGGATTTTGTTGTATATAAGTGAGTGCTTTGTAACAAAAAGGCCTTTTAGAACACCTTGTTGTTTGGTATCTATTAACAATTTTAAGTGTTCCTTAGGTATCCCATGAGATTTCCAGAGGTACCTTGTTGTATATCAGATGGCCTGTTTGTTATTTATACAAGCGATTTGTTTCTAAACTAGAGACCCAGACATTAACTAGCAGAGACACAAGCAGAGTTTATCTACAATTCTGCTGCAACAGCATTTTCAGAAACATTGAGCTGCTGCACTTTGAATTTTTATAAAAGTTTTATCGTGACTAAAATTGGTAAGACACTAATGGGAAAGAAGAGGGAGGAAAAGGCACCACTTTGCTTATATGTAAATCAAGAGAGAAAGCAGCTAAATCCATAATTAGGAAACTGTGATTCATTAAAAAATTAATAAAGGCTAATTTATTTTTTTTCACGATGTAGATTTTGAAAAATTCATTTTTCTTCAGTCTGGTTTCTTTCCATTCCCCTTTTCAGTTCCAGAGAATACTCTGTCTCCATCCCTTCTCAAAATGGCATAGATCTTTTAAAATCAACAACTATCTCCTTTTAAATCTTTATTTCTTTGCAAATTGTCAAGCCTTCAATAATATAGTGTTTCATAATATGGCAATATATGCTGAATCAAATGATTCTGATTATATTTTAGGCATGTTAAAACAGGTCCCTAGGGATCCAATTATTTCACTAAAGAGCATTATTTATTTATTTGGTGCTGGATTTACTGCACTAACCTAAGAGAGCTGATTTTACTTCCAAATCTGCCTTTCCAGCATTATTTGTTATTTTGAGGAAAGTAATTATCAATAAGAAAGTGTTATTTGAAAGTGAATTATTATTATAACCCTTCTACTTCTCTTCTTTTTACTGTGTAGTTCCCCACACATAACAACCTGATTTTAGGGCTCCCTTTGCTAACCTTTCTTTTTATAGACTCACTTCCTCTTTACAAATGGCATTTTTGTTGTATCTTGCTCATTACACATTTCTCATTATAATAATTATACCTTTTATTGTGTCAAAATTAATTTTAAAAAATCACATGAACATTTATTAAGTTTTTACTAAAGGATATTTATGGAGTGAGGAAGACCTGAGTTTCAATCTGACCTTAGAAACTTGCTAGCTGTATAACCCTGAATAAAACATTTAACCTCTATTTGCTTATGTACTAGAGAATGAAATGGCAAACCATTCTAGTACTTTTGCCATGAAAACCCCATTGACAACCTTGAGCTTTCTATGGTCCACACTGTCATAAAGAGTTGGGCACAACTGAACAAGGAGCCTTTTCTACATGCAATGTACTGTGCTCAGTGTTGGGAATGCCTGCAGAAAATGATAGTCTTTTCTTACAAAGAACTCACATTTTAATGGGGAAGATAATTATTGTACAGCTTCTTAAATTGTGGTTCACAGCCCCAAATGGGGTCTTGTAACTGTATTAGGATCTGTAAAATTATGATTTATTAACCATAATGTTTGATTTGTATACCTATATAACCAGGACCACAATTTTTTTTTTTTTCCCTAGGGATAAAGAGTTGTCAGTGGGGATAAAAAAAAAAAAAATAAAAAGCATTGATCAGTAGGAAGTTTCAGCCTGGAGTCAGATGGAAAGATACTTCACTTATCAGTGGAGCAACAAAGAACATTGCAGTGCATCTTTTCAATTCCTTTTTCAATGATCAAACAATATATATATATATATATATATATATATATATATATATATATATATATTTTTTTTTTTTTTTTGAACCATTTCCCAATGTCAAGGATTTTAGTGCCAAGAATTTTCTTGTTTGGGCCTTTGATAGTTGTGAAAGCTGTGGAGATAGAGGTGTTTAGCAACTGCAAAAGCAGTTGCAAATTTGTATATCCATAATACTTGCTTCCTGATTGGGGCTGGAGATGTGGTAGGTGGTGGGGCTGTTTTGAAAACTGGACTAGTGGCCTAAGGAGTATCATTAATGGGGCTCTTGGACTTACTTCCCATTAATGAAAATTGGTTAGAGGCAAATGTTAGTGGTGGTTAAGAAATTGAGTTCTTTCACAGAGATTATCCCCATCAATGATTCAGATGGACGGTCTGGATACAAAAAAAGCATTGCTATGTGCAACAACTCTTTAAAAAATTCAAAAAAAGTATTTATATAATACTTCAAGATTAACAAATGTATTTGTAAAAGTTTTTTGTAAAATTGTCTCTATTGATCTTCACAAATTCCTATCTGAGAAATAGGTGCTATTTAGTTTCTTCACCCTCAAGTATATAGTGTTATTAGGGTTATTGAATACACAGTTGACCTGCATACTCCTTGCTGTGAACTAGAATAAATTTAATTGGTAAATATTTAACAACATAAGTAAAAATATAACAGAATATAGACAATGTTAATATATATTTTTCTTTTTCTTTTTTTTTTTTGCTGAGGTAATTGGGGTTAAGTAACTTGCTTAGGGTCACAAAGCTAGGAAGTGTTAAATGTCTGAAACCAGATTTAAACTCAGGTCCTCTTGACTTCAGAGCTGGTTCTCTATCCACTGTACCTCCTACCTGCCCCAATATATATTTCTGTAAGAAAATATGTGATCATAGTTATCTTTATGTAGAGTTTATCAGCTTCCATTGTATTTGAATTTGGTACCATTGATCTAGAAAATATAAATTAAATAAATGTGTTCATGTGATGTCTTATGCGGCAATGTTGTTAACCTTAACCTTCCCTTCCTTCAAATGACTTACATATGCCAATCAGTGAATCAGCATTTAGTAAGCATGTACTATGTAAAATGCAGTGGAGATAAAAAGACAGAAATGAAATAATACTTACTTTCAAGGCTCTACTCTATTATGGAGAAACATCATGTATATTTATATAAAACAAATACAAAATTAATACAAAGAAGTTTTGGAGAAAGGATGCTTCCAGCTGGGGAGATGACTTCATGTATACAACAGAACATAAGTAGAATCTTTAATGAAACAAGGAATTTTATAAGATAGAGAAGGAAAGGAATTATATTTAAAGCACTGGGGACAGACAACACTACCTGCAGAATGAGATGAAGTATTATGTTTGAGAATAGCAATAATAGTAATAAAAATAGTTTGACTATAAAGTAGAATTTAGGGGAAAGAGTAATGTACAATGCTGAAAAGATACACAAGGGCCAGATTGTAAAGTCCCTTATATTTATACTTTGTATATAATTTTTTATGGATATAATATATTATACTTGATGTTTTAGACAATAGGCAATAGGGTGCCACTGGAGTTTAGATAGAGGATTAATGATATATTTATTTACATAATATTTATACTTCTACTTCAAGAAAGTCACATTGGTGTCAGTATGGAGGATGGATGGATTAAAATGAGGAAAGACTTAATGAAAGAAAAATCATTAGAAAGCTGTTTCAGAACTATAGAGGAGAGATAATAAAAGCTAGTGTTGTGGCTGTGTCAGTGCTTGTACTTCTTTCTCAAGATCAAAATGACATCACTATCTTAGAGTCAAATTAGTGTGACTGTGTTATATGAGACTCATATACACTTACACTCCTCTGTCACAGAATGAGTAATAAGAAGGGGACAGATGTAAAAGCTGCTCTGGAGGTAGAAATGATAAAATTTGGTAATTTAATCTGTGAAATGGAGGAGAGTTGTGCATAACTAAGATGAGGTCTCATTTTTTTTTCATATAACAGCTCTGCAAAAACTTCAAAATTGCATTTATATAATACAAAGGTTTACAAAGTGTTTTATAAAATTACCTCTTTTGATCTTTTCAAATTCCTACCTGAGAAGTGTTTTTTAGTTTCTCCATTTTACAGAACAAGTGCCTCCTAAGATCACATGGATAGCATATATGTAATGCTTGATTTAGGCAGTTTTTTGTTTTTTTTTTTTTTTTGATTCTAGAGTCCTTTGCTTTATCTAGAACTTATGTGGTTTGGCCAGAGAAGAACACAATGGAATTTGTATCTGCTGACTACTGAAAAGTATACAACTCTTAAGAAAGTCAAATTAGCTTTTTTTAAAAAAAATGAAATATTATTATTATTATATAAAATATCTTTGTAAGTCAACAAATCCCTAGACTTTTTTAAAGGAAGACTGTTCTCTAACCATGGACTCTCCTACCGTGTATTTGCAAAACAGATTATATGAACCTATGAATATGACTTTTCATCGATCTCTATTTCACTCTACCAACTATAACATAATGCTCTAGGCTGTCTAAATATTTATATGATTTTTTTTTCATTTCTCAATTACAACTCAGACTTATGTTATTTTTAGTTTTTGCTAGAGAATTTGGGGAAGAGAATTGAGAAGGCTGCATTGGCTAATTTACTGTGCCGTTTTTGCTAAATTCTTCTGCTTCCTTGAAGTCACCAACCTTCTCTTTAATACTCCTTGTCAAATTTTATCAGGAATCAACATCAAATTTATTAATCTGTACTTTATTTTAAAAATATTAAAGTTTTTTTTTAATTTTCAAAAGATATGTATAGATAACTTTAAACATTGACTCTTGCAAAAACTTGTGTTCCACTCCATCCTCTAGATAGCAAGTAACCCAGAATACGTTAAACATGGTAAAAAAAAAAAATATATATATATATATATATATATTAAATCCAATATATGCATTAATATTTATACAATTATCTTGCTGCACAAGAAAAATCAAATCAAAAGGCAAAAAATGAGAAACAAAACAAAATTCAAGCAAATTAAAAAAAAAAAAAGATAATGCTCTGTTGTGATCCACACTCAGTTCCCACAGTAGTTTCTCTGAAAGTAGATGTCTCTCTTCATCACAAGATCAATGGAACTGGACTGATTCATCTCATTGTTGAAAAGAGTCACATCTACCAGAATTGATCATCATATATTCTTGTTGTCAGGTTCAATGATCTCCTGATTCTGTTTATTTCACTTAGCTTCAGTTCATGTAAGTCTATCAAGGCTTCTCTGAAATCATGCTGATGATCATTTCTTATAGAAAATTATTCACCAACTGATGGACATCCACTCAATTTCCAGTTCCTTGCCACTACTAAAAGGGCTGCCACAAACACTTTTGCACATGTGGGTCCTTTTCTCTCTTTCCAGATCTATTTGGGATATAAGCCCAGTAGAAACACTGTTAGATCAAAGGGTATGAACAGTTTGATAGTTTTTGGGGCATAGTTCCAAATTGCTCTCCAGTATGGTTGGATCCATTCACAAATCCACCAACAATAAATCAGTGTCCTAGTTTTTCCACATCCCTTCCAACATTCATTGGAAGACATTATGAATCTTTTCCTGGCATCTTAGCCAATCTGAGAGATGTGTTGCAGTACCTCAGAGTTGCCTTAATTTGCATTTATCTGATCAGTAGTGATTTAAAGCACCTTTTCATATTAGTAGAAATAATTTTAATTTCTTCATCTGAAAATTGTCTGTTCATATCCTTTGACCATTTATCAATTGTAGAATGGCTTGAATTCTAATAAATTTGAGTTAATTCTTGCTGCATTTTAGAAATGAGGCTTTTATCAGAACTTTTAAATGTAAAAATGTTTTCCCAGTTTATTGATTCCCTTCTAATCTTGTCTGCATTACTTTTATTTGGACAAAAACTTTTTAACAATATAATCAAAACTTTTTTTTTGTTTAATAATCATTGACAGTTCTTCTTTGACAATAAATTCCTTCCCTTTCCACAGATCTGAGAGGTAAACTATACTTTGTTCTTCTAATTTACTTATGATATCACTCTTTATGTCTAAATCATTAACCCATTTCAATCTTATCTTCATGTAGGGTGTTAGGTATGGGTTATTGTCTAGTTTCTGCCATAATAATTTGCAATTTTTGCCAGCAGTTTTTGTCAAATGGTGAGTTTTTAGTCCCCAAAGCTGGGGGTTTTAGGTTTGTCAAACACCAGATTAGTATGGTCATTAACTATTTTGTCTTATGAACTTAACCTATTCCACTGATCAACTATTGTATTTCTTAGTTAGTACCAAATGATTTTGATGGCTGCTGTTTTGTAATATAGTTTTGGGTCTGTCAGATCTAGGCCACCTTCATTTGCATTTTTTTTTATTAATCCCCTTGAAATTCTTGACCTTTGGTTCTTCCAGATGAACTTTGTTATTGTTTTTTTTTAGGTCTGTAAAATAATTTCTTGGGAGTTTGATTGACATGGCACTGAATAAGTAGATTAATTTAGGTAGAATTGTGATTTTTATTACATTAGCTCAGCCTGACCATGAGCACTTGATATTTTCCAATTATTTAGATCTGACTTTATTTGTATGGAAAGTGGTTTGTAGTTGTGTTCATATAGTTTCCTACTTTGCCTTAACAGGTAGACTCTCAAATATTTTATATTACCATCAGATATATGGAATATATCTGGAATTTAAGGAAATTTATTCTGTTAAATGGAATTTCTCTTGATGTTGGACTTTACTGGTAATATATGAACATGATGATGATTTATGTGGAATTATTTTGTATTTTGCAACATTGCTAAAGTTATGGATTATTTCTAGTAGTTTTTTAATTGATTCTCTAGGGATCTCAAAGAATGCCTCATATCATTTGCAAAGTGATAATTTAGTTTCCTCATTACCTACTCTAATTTCTTTAATCTCTTTTACTTCTCTTATTGCCAAAGCCAACATTTTTAATACAATATTGAATAGCAATAGTGATAATGGACATGCATGATCTGAGAAAAATGCGTTTACTTTTTCTGTCTTTCTGTATTTGATTTTGAGATTGTTTTTGCCCTAATACATTTGTCAGTTTTTGTATAGATTCCATGTACTGACAAGGAAAAGTTATGTTCCTTTATGTTTCCATTCAATTATCTCCAAATGTCTATCATTCCTAAATTTCCTACTATTCTATTTACCTCCTTAACTTCTTTCTTTTTTATTTTGTGATTTGATTTCTCCAGTTTTTAAAGAGCAAATTTGAGCTCACCTATGTCTAATTATTTTTGCAACTTTCTTAACTTCTCCTCTAGGTATTTGGAATCTAAACTACTTGGCACATAAATGTTTAGTATTGGTATTACTTTATTATCTATGGTACCTTTAAGTAGGATGTAATTTTCTTCCTTACCTGTTTGAATTGGGACAATTTTTACTTTTGCTTGATGTAACATCAGGAGTTTTTTTTTTTTAATCTCAAAATCACATGCCTTTTATTTTTAATCTCAGCTAAAGCATAATAAATTTTGCATTTTCCCCTTTCCTTTTAAATTTTGAACCAGCCTTTTACCTTTACTCTAAATGTTTTACTCTGCTTTAAATGAGTTTCTTGTAAACAACAGATTGTAGGATTCTGGCTTTTCATCCAGTCTACTATCTGAGTCTATTTTATGGGAAAATTCATCCCATTCACATTCACAGATAAAATTACTATTTCTGTATTTCCTGATGTCTTGTTTATCCTTATATTTTTCTCTTCCCTTTAACCTTTTCCCTACTTCCCAGTATTTTCCCACTGATTACCTCCTCCCACAAACATCTCACCCCTTTTGAAGCACTAACTCTTTTTATACCTTTCCCCTTCTACTTCACTTCTTCCTTCTGCTAGCCTTCCTTCCGCCCCTTCACCCCCTTCCCCTTCTACTCCCCTATAGGATTAAACAAGCTTGTCTGTGAAGCAGAATGATTGATATTATCTCTTTGAGCCAAATCAGAAAATTGTGATCCCTTTCCCCTCTTTCTTCAATTGTAATAGGCCTTTTTTACCTCCTCATGAGATATAATTTACCCCATTTTAACTCCCTTTTCCTCTTCTTCTAGTAAAATCACAAATTTTCCTGTAATTTCTTTTTTAAATCATTACAATAAAATCAAATTATGTCTATATACTCTAAGTATACCCATAATAGAGATACAGATCCCAAGAATTAAACATATCACCTTCCCATATAGGGATATGAGCTTTTTAACTTTTGAAAGAAAGTTATTATTATTGTTCTGTAAGAAATGACCAACAGGATGATTTCAGAAAAGCTTGGAGAGACTTACATGAACTGATGCTGAGTGAAATGAGCAGGACCAGGAGATCATTATATACTTCAACAACAATACTATATGATGATCCATTCTGATGGACGCGGCCATCTTCAACAATGAGATGAACCAAATCAGTTCTAATGGAGCAGCAATGAATTGAACCAGCTACAAGCAGTGAAAGAACTCTGGGAGATGACTAGGAACCACTACATAGAATTCCCAATCCCTCTATTTAAGTCCATCTTCATTTTTGATTGCCTTCACAGGCTAATTGTACACTATTCTGTGTTGTACAGTAAGATAACTGTTTGGACATGTATACTAATATTGTATTTAATTTATACTTTAACATATTTAACATGTATTGGTCACCCTGCCATCTGGGGGAGAGGGTGGAGGGAAGGAGAGGAAAAATTGAAACAAAAAGTAATGCTGTAAAATTACCCATGCATATAACTTGTAAATAAAAAGCTATAGTAATAAAAATAAATAAATAAATAAAATACAGAGAAAAAAATAAAAGAAAGTTATTTTTCTTTCATTTTTACATTTTTATGCTTCTCTTAAATTCTGTATTTGAAGATCAAATTTTCTATTCAGCTTAGATCTTTTCATTAGAAATAGATGAAATTTGTCTGTTTCATTGAATGACCATTTCCCCCCCTAAAAGATGATATTCAATTTTTCTGGATAATTGATTCTTGGTTGCAATCCAAGTTTCTTTGCCTTTTGGAATATCCACTTTCATACCCTTAAATCTTTTAAAGTGGAAGCTGCTAGGTCCTGAGTAATCTGGATTGTGGCTCCTTGATATTTGAATTGTTTCCTTCTGGCTCCTTGCAATATTTTCTTCTTATATGATAATTCTGCAATTTAGCTTTAACGCTCCTTGGAGACCTTATTGGGGTCTCTTTCAGGAGGTATTTGGTGAATTATTTCACCTTTTCACCTTTCACCAGAATTCCTCTGGTTCTAGGAGATCTGGGCAGTTTTCCTTGATGATTTCCTGAAAGATGATGTCTAGGCTCTTTTTCTTTTCATATGGTTTTCAGGAAGTCTCATAATTCTTAACTTGTATATACCAGATCTTTTTTTCAGGTCAGTGATTTTTCAAAAGATATATTTTATATTTTCTTCTATTTTTTAAAATTGTTTTTTGTTTTGTTTGACTGATTCTTTTTTTTCTCATTAATTAATTCATTTCCATTTGTTCAATTCTAATTTTCAGTGAATTATTTTCTTCAGTTAACTCTTTTATCTACTTTTACATTTGGTCAATTAAACTTTTATATGAAGTGTTTTATCCATTGCATTTTTTCCCATTTCACAGGTTTTGATTTTCAATGAATTGATTTCTTTTTCAAATTTATTTTGTAAGGAGTTATATGCTTGTTTCCATTTCATCAAGTCTATTTTTCAAGAGTTTTCTTCAGATAATTTCTGGTTTTCTTTTTCCATATTCTTTTGCCAAGATCTTATTTCCTTTCCCAATTTTTCTTCTGTCTTCTGATATTCTTTTTGAATTCTTCCAAGAGAGATTTGTGATATGGGGCCCAACTAATATCAACCTTTGGGCTTCATGGGGTTATAATTTGTTTTTAGGAACCTCAAGGTTTGAGATCTGTTCTTTCTCCATAAAAGCTGCCTCTGGTCAGAGTTCTTTTTTGCTCTTTTACTCTTTTTTTTTTTTTTTTTTTTTTTTTTTTTTTTTAAGCTTGAGGTCTGATCTTAATGCAAAGGGTCATCAGCTGCTTTACTTTTCCCTGGGGCAGTTCTGCTGAGTGACTTCAGGACTGCATAAACTTGGCTATGTCCCCATTCTTCAGGACCTAGAGGCCTACAATTTGCCATTTGTAATTGCCTTTGGGTGACTTACAGAAAATTTGCTTAAGTGCTGGTTTTCAGCTAAGATAGAGTAGCCTAAGAGCCTTGCAGTAGATTTCCCTGTGTGCAGATGCAGCAACACTCTAGGTCCCCACTCCAATTTCTTGCTATGGGGTTCCCTGCATTATGGTCTAGGCTTGGCAACCTCTCCCCCTGCCTCATTAAATCAGAACTTTTCTCAAGTTCTTCCACAGTATCTTTTTTTTTTTTTGGAAATTTGTTTTACTCCAAATATCTGTGGGTTCTGCCACTCCAAAACCAGATTACAGGCTCAATCTGCTGTTAATCTGAGGGAAACTCAGAGGAGGTCATACAGACACTAGTTTACTCTCTGCCATCTTAGCTCCCCTCCCCCGAAATTGTACTTTAAAAGCATTTTTTTAAAATTTAAAAATATTTTTCAAGGAATTGTGAACTATTTTTCCCAATATATTAATTGAGGAAGTGGAGAGTAGGGAGAAAAGGCTTGGGAGGGAGGGATAATAACCATTTAGTTACACAAAAAAGGCGACCAAGGCTATAGCAATAATTAATGTCCTATATGCCTACTTTCTCATCTCTATAAAATATTTAGGAAAATAATGTACACATTCATTGAAATCATGCTTAATGAAGATTTTACAAATGAACTGATAAGATATTAAATAGTAGGCTATATCATAACTATCATATACTTGACTAAACAGTATAAAGACTCTTAGATTCCCACTGATTTTTTTTTTTTTTTTTGTTAAATCAAAAACAAACTTTTATTTTCTAAGGCAAAATCCCACCTGATAGACTCTCATACAACAAGGTGAAGTAATTTACAAATCTAACTTTAGTGATTCCAGATTTAAATGTACACAATCTAAAGCCTACTTACAATGATCTCCCATAATTAAGGGACATTCTTTTCAGAACATTTTAACTAAATGCAAATTGATTTTTTGTTGTTGTTTTTTGTTTTATTATAGTTTTATTTACAAGATATATACATGGGTAATTTTTCAGCATTGACAGTTGCAAAACCTTTTGTTCCAACTTTTCCCCTCCTTCCCCCCACCCCTTCCCTCAGATGGCAGGTTGACCCTGTTTGGGTTTATATATATATAGCTATATATATAAACTATATATATATATATATATATTTATATATAAACCCAAACAGTTATTTTGCTATACAAAAAGAATAAAACTTTGAAATAGTATACAATTAGCCTTAGAAGAAAATCAAAAATGCAGGTGGAAATAAATAGAGGAACTGGAAATTCTATGTAGTGGTTCATAGTCATCTCTCAACATTCTTTCACTGAGTGTAGATGGTTCAGTTCATTACTGCTCTATTGGAATTGATTTGGTTCATCTCATCATTGAATAGGGCTACCTACATCAGAATTGATTATCATATAGTATTGTTGTTGAAGTATGTAATGATCTTCTGGTCCTGCTCATTTCACTCAGCATCACTTCATGTAAGTCTCTCCAGGCCTTTCTGAAATCATCCTGCTGATCATTTCTTACAGAACAATAATATTCCATAATATTCACATACCACAATTTATTCAGCAATTCTCCAATTGATGGGCATCCACTCAGTTTCCAGTTTCTGGCCACTAAAAAGAGGGCTGCCACAAGCATTCTTATTCATACAAGGCCCTTTCCCTTCTTTAAAATCTCTTTGGGATATAAGCCCAGTAGTAACACTGCTGGATCAAAGGTTATGCACAGTTTGATACCTTTTTGAGCGTAGTTCCAAATTGCTCTCCAGAATGGCTGGTTGTATTCACAATTCAACCAACAATATATCAGTATCTCAGTTTTCCCACATCCCTTCCAACGTTCTGTAAATGCAAATTTATTGTAATCAAGATATATTTTAGGGTTGTTTTGATTGCACCTTGAAAGTATAACTGTTATGGGTCAGAACTCTGAACTTGAAACAAAAGATTCTTACAAGATACTGCTAAGTCAGTGGAATTGATAGAGACAATAGTTATCTAATTTAGCATGGTTCAGTGTGATTGATTTAATCCTACAAGGAGATATTATGGGCCAGAACTTGAAACAAGGTACTAAGTGAACTTGAGGAGACAATGGTTAAATCTAATTTAGCATCAATTTAATCCTAAAAAATAATGGTTTCCTGTGGTGTTCTCTCCTTTTTTATAATATGTTTGTTCTCTGGGAGCAGGTTTCTTGGGGAGGTTTTCTGGAGGCAGCCTTAGTTTCAGTTCTGAGTAATAATCACCTCAAAATGCAGCCTGCTGATAAAATCCAAACGTTTATTTTCTCCTTCCAAGTCTTGTCTCTTTCCTTGGGCCCAGTTAGCTTTCTTAGAGACATCTCCCCCTCCTTGGTTCCAATAGCTCTAGCAGTTTGTCTTTTGGTTCTTCCATCTTCTGTCTCTAGCTTAACTCTGACTCAATCTCCTCCGCTGACTGACTGACTGAAGCTCTAAGAGCTTCTTATATATGATCTCTTAAAGTTGTGAATCCAAAGGTTGACTCCACCTTTGATAGTGGGATTATGGGAGGTGTGAATTCACAAAGTTACAAAGTTTTGTGTATCTCCCATACTTGTGAACTCCAATGTGTGAGCCAATGTGTGAATTCTCAAAGGTATAAACTCAAGCATTGTTTCTACCAATTCCAGTGAGTTATCACTAGGATTCTAACAGTTTCCTAGTGATATAATGATTGGTTTGTACTCAGTGTGAAGCATATAAGCTAGAAGCTTCAGCCAGAGAGATTCAGAGACATTTGGAGAGAAAACAAAGAACTGGTGGCAGGAGCTTAAGCTTTCAGAACCAAGGGGCTAAATTCAATTTGATCTTCGATCTTCCTGGTGACTGGCCTGTACTCTTGCACTTCCCCCACTAAATCCAAGGCTAGACTGAATGGCTTTCCAGAAAGCTGTCCAGACCCAGGAAGAAGATAATAAAGGATCTAGTCTATAAGAAAGCTAACCAGGCCCCAGGAAAGTAGACAAGACTTTGAAAGAAACAATAAAGGATTTGGACTTTAACTCTTGACTGCCCTTGTGGTGGTTACTGAAACTGAAAGAAAGAAAACCTCAACAGAGAACATTACATTTTGGCATCCGAACATGGGACCAAGAACCTTCATCTGTGACCCAAAAATTAGGGTGAGTACAAAATGGAAACTTTATAAAGGGCTAAAGTAGTATTCCAGCTAAAATGGGACAAATGTTTAGAAAAGAGATTTCTCCACCAAAAGGAAAATGTGTCAAAAGCTTGGTCAGACTGATAAAAAAAAAAATCAAAGTTTAATTGTAACTTGGGAGCAGATCATTGAACTTTTAGAAACAGTACAGTACACATCTCCTTGGTTCTCTAAGGAAAAAGAATTAAATCCAGATGAGTGGAAATTAGCAGGAGACTGAGGTCTGTGAGTACTACAATGATAATGGTCCCGATTCAATTTCCAAAGAAACCCTTTATATATATTATTTAATACAACTGGCTTTAAGAAATTATATATGTTATAGAATAAGAAAAAGAAGAAAGAGCAGGAGGGGGAGGATCCAGACAAACTAGGTGAAAAGGATAAAGAATCAGATAAGAATGGAGTTAAGTACAATTCTGAATGTGGTGCTTCACAGAAGAAGCCATTAGGTCATTCCCCATCCCCTGACCTATTTCTTTCAATTAACACTTCATGAATGGAGGCAGAAGGAGAAGGGGGAGGGTCAGTAACACAATCAACCCCACCTATGAAGCAGCCTATGACAATATTACAAAAGGCACTGGTCAAGGCAAAAAAAAGACGCACAAGATATATCTGATTTAATAAATGCATACTCTGTGATTGAAGAGCTTGACTCTTCAGGTCAACAATGGAGAAGCTTCACTCCTTTTGATCTGGGAAAAATAAGTTATTTGCAAAAGGATTGCACTCTATGGGGCTACATCATCTTATGTTAAGATATTACTAGAGAATTTGGCTTATGAAATCTTAACCCCTAGTGATTGGAAATCACATGTTTAGAACCTGGACAAAACTTCTTCTGGCTTTCAGAGTATAGTCAATTATGCAGGATACAACCCAATGAAATAAGCAAACTGGAGTTAATATACAAATCACCTTTGACCAACTGGCAGGTGAAGGTCAGTATGCAGACAATTCAGCAAAAATTAATTACTCCATAGCAGTATATGAGCAAATTGCTGCTGCTGCAATCAAAGCTTGGTGCTTCCTCCCAGGAAAAGATGGAGGGCAAGCCTTCACAAAAATAGAGCAAGGTCCCAATGAACCTTTTACAGGTTTTGGGACGTTTGCAAACAGCTGTCACAAGAACCATTAGAGAAAATGCAGCTACAAGAATTAGAATAAGACAACTGGCTAAGGAAAATGCTAATGAGGTTTGCAGAAGAATTATATGGGGACTACACAAAGATGCTCCTTTAGAGGAGATCATAAGACGCTGTGCCACAGTGGGCACAAGTGCTTATTATACCCAGACTATGATGAACATGGGAATACAGGGTCCCTCTTGGCAAGGGACTTTCTAGAGAGACTTGCTGATGCTTTCAATGTGGAAAAATAGGACATCTGAGAGCTCAATGTAGGCATAGAGATAGAGTAAGAAGACAGGATGAGAGAATGAGACCTAAAACCCTATGTCCAAAATGTCACCAAGTTTCCAGTGGGCCTCAGAGTGTAGATTGACCCAGGGAAATGAGAGGTAAGGCCCAACACTAAGATATTAAACAAAAGACAGGTGGGGCATGATGGCAGCCAAGGTTCTACCTTTAGAAGTTCAGGACTCTGATGTGATCAATCAGCAACAATGCAATCAGATGGGAGAAAGGGATTACATGATCAATCAACAGAAAAGCAACCAGATAGCAGAAAGTGATCGCAATTGGAGAGAATTTAGGTTTTTTTAAACCAACAGAAGGGCAGTGTCCAGTGCAAGCAGTTTCAATATAATTGCCAGGTGATGAGAAGAAATACTGAAAGTGGTAAATGGAAGGGACTAGATAGGTTAACTACTTGGGAGATAGGGTTTGCTTGTATTAATATAGATGGAGAAGGAATCAGATGGATGTCAAGGAGCCATATTCGCCTTGTCCATTGGAGAGAGACAGAAAAAGAGAAAAAACTTCGAAACAAAGGAGAAGACCTAAGAACAAAATTTGCAGGGATCATTGGATTCCCTAACACAAGATGAGACTATTGCAGTACTTCAAAACTTGCAGGAATTATTGTATTCCTGGCACATGAAGCAATGGACAATAGATTCCTTTTGGACTATTCATGCCTATACATGCCTAGGACTTACAGGCATGTATAATTTCCTCATTTTGATTCATGTTCTTTGTTATCAAAATGAGGAAATTATACATGCCTGTGCAACTGTGGTTATGTGATTTATGTAATTATGTGTAATACCTCCCATATTGATTGATTTATGTATACCTATTTCAAGTGAACCCCTTCAGAAACCTGCTAATCTGATTTGGTTTCTCATTCCTGAGATGTCAGGGAGTGTGTGATCACCTCCTTTTATGGTGTTTTCACCCCTTTTTTGAGGAATTAGGGAAGGCATGATCACCTCCTTTTTTTCGGGTTCTCACCTCCTTGAGAAGTCAGAGAGGTCATGACCACCATGTTCTAAAACAAAAGAAAGTGAGAGATGTTATGGACCAGAACTCTGAACTTGAAACAAAGGATTCTTACAAGATACTAAGCCAGTGGAATTGATAGAGACAATAGTTATCTAATTTAGCACGGTTCAGTATAATTGATTTAATCCTACCAGGAGATGTTATGGGCCAGAACTTGAAATAAGGTACTAAATGGAATTTAGGAGACAATGGTTAAATCTAGTTTAGCATTGATTTAATCCTACAGCAAATAATGGTTTCCTAGGGATATAATGATTGGTTTGTACTCAATGTGCAGCCTATAAGCTAGAAGCCTCAGCCAGGGAGATTCAGAGACATTTGGAGAGAGGGCAAAGGACTGGTGGAAGGAACTTAAGTTCTCAGAACCAAGGAGAGAAATTCAATTTGATCTTTGATCTTCCTGATGTCTGGCCTGGATTCCTGCACTTCCCCCACTAAGACCAAGGCCAGATTGAAAGGGTATCCAGAAAGCTGTCCAGCCTCAGGAAGAATTCAATAAGGATTTGGATTTTAATACTTGGTTGCACTGGTGGTGATTACTGAACTGAAATGAAGGCTGCTTCCACAAACCCCAAGAAAACTTCAACAGAGAACATTGCATTTTAGAGAGAACATTACATATAACACTTGTAATTAAATGGACTTTGTTTTAGTCTACTTTAAATTAATGAAAATTTATTGAAATTGCTATTATTTATGAATCCTAACATAAAAATTTAAATTTCCTTGTCTTTAATATTTGTGTTTATTCCCTCTGCTTTAATTCCCTTTCACATGACTTTCTTCACATATGATAACAACTGACAATAGAACTGGAGGACTGATGATAGAGCATGAATATATGACCCTAATTCTTTCTTCATTAATGCCTATTAGCACTCCTCTAGTACCATATTCTTATGCATATTTAATTTTACATGGTTTTATATTCTAATATATTGTTTTCTCAGGTCCGGGTCTGAATCTTATCTAGCTTAGTATCCCTTACAACATTTTGCACATGAAGGGATTTCTCAGCCTGGGTTCCTTTTCAAAAGCTTAAAGGGAATCTCACCCATCAATGAGTCCCAATACTTCAGATCAAAGAAAATTAAGCTTCAACCTTGGTTGAGATAATTTTTCAGGCCCTCTGAATACAGCCAATCAGTAGCATTCTACTATAATTTAGGACAGATAAGTAGTGCCTTTCACAGGAAAAAGGACAAAAAATTAGTAAAAGAGGATCAAACAGGGGTAGTTAGTTGACCATATGGGTGGCAGACAACTTTTTTTTTTATATATTTAATTTTGGCTTTCTAATATGAATCAGTACTACATAAATTTGAATGATATGAACTACTGTTCCTTGGCCTAGATTAGTTCTAAAGAAGTTAAAAATTCAAGATCAAAGTCTGCAAAACAAAGGATCCATAGCTGGTAAAAAATATTTTATGTTTTTCCTTGAAGTTCTACTCAACCGTTAAACTCAAATTCTGTCAATGGTAACTTTGGTCAATAGGTTGCCTATCCTATCTATCATAATCAACAGTAAACATGTAATTCTTATAAATATTCCCCCTGAGAAATGATTCAAATTTTATGTTCCAAATCACCAATACTCTTTTGCATCATTTCCTCTTATCTCTTCAGAAGAATGGTAATCGGTCATTGATGGGAGATTTTTTTAGGATGATATTGCTCATGGTTACTAAACCAGCCTACTAATAAGTAGGCTCAAAGCCTACTGAGCGAATTAAAGAAGATTGCTTAATAAATGATTTTTAGGAGCAAGTTCTAAACAAAAATTTTGTTAGAGAAATTTCAAAAATGTCCACTTTTAGATAGTTGGATATATGTTTGTTTCAAATGATTCAATTTGGAAGTAAATACTCTATTCTTTTGCAATATGTTTACATTAAACATTTAGTGCATATCCATTAATTAGTCAAATTAATTAGTGAATATATTAAAATCTTACACTGAATTTCCTCTGATACAAATATGACTTCACTAATTTTCCTTGTGACATCTCAAATTAAATATTCCAAGTGAGAATCCAACATGTTACATTCATTAATGCAAGTTAATTAAATACTTGCTAATTACTTGCTTAGTATGTAATGACCTTATAATAAAAATCTATTCTGGGACCAAATCATATTTGCCTCCACATCTCCATGCCATTACAATCCCATAGAGCAGTTCTCAGAATAGAAGGAGTGGTTCACCTCCAGAATACATAATTTTGTCTAATTAGATGATATGTTAAAGAGTTGACTTTGCTTTTTGGTCTTTTTTCACCTTATGGATATGTAATAATATGATTTCATATTCATATCCCAATAGCATCAAACACACACAAAAATATATATTGAAAAAAATACACATTTGTAAAGTGCAGAAAATTCGGTAGCAATTCTTCCTTGACTGAAACAATGCCATTTTTTTTTCTTAATTACCAGGATAATCACAATGGTCCCAGGCATCCTCAGGAATCATATCTACTCTATTAGAGCTAGTGAATAGTAGCTCTAATGAAAGTAAGACATAAGCTGAACAAAGCCAGCAAATGTCTGATCTACGGGGGAATATGCTTATGGACTCACTGTAATTAAATGGAGTTTTCAAAATTTTCAAGATAATCTGACTAAAAAGCCTAATTCAAATAATTTATATGCAGTTATACAACATGAACTTATTGTCTGCACATTAAATTAATGAAATTGTAAGCATAATCTAATATAAATTATGAGCAAAATATATATTTTAATGTGGATTTTTCTAGCACTTTAAAATGCACAAATTAAGTAAATATGGAATCCTCAAATCTTTCTGATCCTCAATCCAACATGAAATTGGCCATCTTGGAAAATGTCCCAAAACTTACTTGACATTCAGAAAATCTTTTGAATAAAGTGTAATATAAGCTTGAGCTTGTTCTGTTGACCTACCTGAATGCCTTTGTTGCTGGATTTTTTCCTAAGATTTATCTCATTTTATTGTAACTATGGAGTAGACATGGGCCTTTGATTCAAAAAGGAACTGTTGAACCCTTCTGACCACTGCAATTTTTTCTTATCTCACCTATGTGTCTATTTATGCATGCATATATATGTATGTACATACTTACATATGTATTTCTTTTTTTAAATAATTATAACTTTTTATTGACAGAACCCATGCCTGGGTAATTTTTTTACAAAATTATCCCTTGCACTCACTTCTGTTCTGACTTTCCCCCTCCCTCCCTCCACCTCCTCTCCCAGATGGCAAGCAGTCCTATATATGTTAAATATGTCATAGTTTATTCTAGATACAATATATGGGTGCAGAATCGAACAGCTCTCTTGTTGCACGGGAAGAGTTGGATTCAGAAGGTAAAAATAACCTGGGAAGAAAAACAAAAATGCAAACAGTTTACATTCATTTCCCAGCGTTCTTTCTTTGGGTCTAGCTGCTTCTGTCCATCATTGATCAATTGAAACTGAGTTAGATTTTCTCCTTGTTGAAGAAATCCACTTCCATCAGAATACATCCTCATACAGTATTGTTGATGAAGTATATAATGATCTCCTGGTTCTGCCCATTTCACTCAGCTTCAGTTCATGTAAGTCTCTCCAAGCCTCTCTGTATTCATCCTGCTGGTCATTTCTTACAGAACAATAATATTCCATAACATTCATATACCACAATTTACCCAACCATTCTCCAATTGATGGGCATCCATTCATTTTTCAGTTTCTAGCCACTACAAACAGGGCTGCCACAAACATTTTGGCACATACAGGTCCCTTTCCCTTCTTTAGTATCTCTTTGGGGTATAAGCCCAGTGGTAGTACTGCTGGATCAAAGGGTATGCACAGTTTGATAACTTTTTAGGCATAATTCCAGATTGCTCTCCAGAATGGTTGGATTCGTTCACCTCCATCAGCAATGCATCAGTGTCCCAGTTTTCCCACATCCCCTCCAACATTATCATTATTTTTTCCTGTCATCTTAGCCAATCTGACAGGTGTGTAATGGTATCTCAGAGTTGTCTTAATTTGCATTTCTCTGATCAATAGTGATGCATATGTATTTCTATTCTGAATTTAATACAAAATAAAGTGATCATTTCCATATACTAAATATTGTAAAACAGAAACATATTTATATGGAACTCTGAATCTTCACTATCCAGAGTTTTCTTTTCTAAGTATGAAATAAATTTTATTTTTGAACTTTTAAAGCTATATTGCTTATTGATTTTTTTTTCTGTTCTTTTCCCATGGTGGGAGGATACAGGGGAACCCTATGCTATTTCAATTCATTTCAGCTCAAATGATACAAGACAAAAAAAAAAAAAATCCTTGTAACAAATATGCATAATCAAGCAATAAAAATCCTTACAATGGCCATGTCCAAAAAGAAAGCCTATCTAAGAAAGTATATCTCAGTTGAGATTCTGAGTACATCCTGTGTCTGATAGAAGATAGGTATCATTGGTACACTGGAACTATTGTTATGACAATTGCATTTTATTCTGACTGATTGGTACTTTTGTGACATGGAGTCTTAGAATCAGAACTTTAGCATCTCAGGAACCTAGGGGAAATAGTGGTTAGAAAATAAGGCCTACAATAAAAAGACCTGAGTTCAAATCTAGCCCCAAATTCTTACTAGCCACATGACTATCAGACTATCAGCAAGCCACTTTACCTCTCTCTGCCCCAGTTTCCTTATTCATAAAATAAGGATAAATAATAATAAGATCTACTTCTCAGGGTTGGATGGATTAGGGATATATTTGTAATTAATTATATAGTTCTAAGGTTTTTAGCATAATGTCTTCCTTTCCCACATCCCCTCCTCACTTAGAGAAAGCCAAACTTCCATCTTCAAGTAGGAGAAAGTGGATATTATACATGTACACATTAAATAGGTTCATGTCATTCTAAAGTCTGGCATCCCAAATGATCTTTACTTTACACTTTTTTTATTTTAATATAGAGCTACATTTTATTATTGTTTTCTAGTTTTCTTATACTGCATTAATACTTATATTGGAAATATTTCTGGTAAAAAATTTGATTGTCAAGCAATAATGTACTTTTCCTTGTTATCTCTATTATTTATCTTTGTAGTTTTCATATTCCACATACCATAGGGAATATAGTGAGTAGATTTTAGTCTGCCCAAACTCAAACTCTATATATAGAGTCAGCATGAATAACCTTATTGCATCTGTAGCTACCTTTTGATGATGTTTGTTATTTATTAATGCTTTTTGTGTATATTTTATGATTGTCTGATCACATTAAATATAGCTGATGAAGCAACTTTAGCCATATTAAATAGAATAGCAGTTCATTCAAAGAAGGCTTGGAATGATCACTTCTTGTTGAAAATTTTAAAGAAATTGTATATATGTTAAATTGGCAATGTTAATCATGAAGAAAGGAAATTTAAAAAGAGAACAAAGAAGAAGAAAAGGGAAAAAAGAAGGAAGGCAAAATGGAAAGGAAGCAAATATGTATATTTTATGCCTTTCAGATGAATATTTTTCTGACAAAATTGTTTTTCATGCAGCATATTGTGGAGAAAATATCATTAAATTTCCAGTGGGATACATGAGTTCAAATTATGACTATCAGTCTTCCTAGTTCTTTAAGAACAAAAAAATTAGTCATAGTTTTCTCATTCTAATAATCTCTTATCTGTAAAATTTATTTCATAATTCTTTTACTACTCCTTTAGATAATTATGAGGGAAAACATTTAGGAAAAACCTTAAATATTGTGATAATATTAGTTGTGTTTGACATAGTTTCTGTACCTTGTAATAGAAAATTACTTTGCTAAGGGCATTGGTAAAGCACCAGCCTTGGTGTCAGGAAGACCTGAGTTCAAATTAGCCTTAGACTTGACACTTACAAGCTGTGTTACTTTTGTCAAGTCAATTAAAGCCAATTTTATCACAATAAAGAAGAAAAAGGAAAGAAAATTATATCACTGGGATGGAGTCAAGATGAGGGAGAGCTGACATGCCTTTCTGTGACCTCTTCTAACCTCCTCTCAAGCCAACAGCAGATTAAGTGCTTCTAAACTGATTTTGGAGCAACAGAACCCACAGAAAATTTTTGGAAGAAGATACTGTGGAAGAACTTCAGAAAAGGTGCGTTTCAAATGGGCAAAGGAAGAAAATGCCAAGCCAAAACCATAGTTCAGACTCCATGGTAGGAAGCTAGTTGGGGAGCCAGGGCTGTGCTGCTTCTGTGCACTAAGGAATCTACTGTGAGACTCTTGGACTACTCTGTCCTCGTTGCAAATGGGTGATTTTGAAGATTTGGTGTGAGATATCCAAAAGTCAATACAAAAGGCAAATTGAGAACCTCTCAGCTCAAGAAGAATGCCTCAGGGCAAACTAAAGCAGCTATCACCCCTTTACATTAAGAGGAGATCTAAACCTTAAAAAATGAGCAATGAAGCAAAAAGAACTCTGACCATAGACAATTTCTATGGTGAAACAAAACAGATCTCAACGTTGAGGATACTAAAGGTCAGCTAGCCCTAGATGAAGTGCAAAAGGTTGAGAGGAAAAGGTCCACATTTCACAAGGCTCTCTTGAAGAATTCAAAAAAAGATCTTACAAGACAGAAGAAAAATAGGAAAAGAAAATGAGATATTTGCAAGAGGGAATAGAAAAGGAAAACCAGAAATTATCTGAAGAAAACTAAAAAAAATAGACTTGATGAAATGGAAAAAGCATATAACTCCTTACAAATAAATATGAAAAAGAAATCAATTCATAGAAAAAACAAAATTTGTGAAATGGAAAAAATGCAATGAACAAAATACTTCATATAAAAGTTCAATGGACCAAATACAAAAAGAAATACTTAAATAAAAATTAGAATTGAACAAATAGAAGTGAATGAATCAATGAGACTTCAAGAATCAGTGAAATAAAAAAAAATGGAAACAATAGAAGAAAATGTAAAATATCTCATTAGAAAAACAATTGCCTTGGAAAATAGATCTAGAGAGAAAAAAATAAAATTATGGGACTTCACGAAAACCACGATGAAAAAAATTTCCTAGACATCATCTTTCAGGAAATCATCAAGGAAAACTGTCCAGATGTCCTAGAACCAGAGGTAAAATGGACATTGAAAAAATCCACTGCCTCCTGAAAGAGACCCCCCTAAAAAAAACTTCAAGGAACATTGTAGCCTAGTAGCTTAGTTTCAGAATTATCAAATCAAAGATTTTCAGCAGCCAGAAGGAAATAATACAAATATTGAATAGTCACAATCAGGGTTACCCAGGAACTAGAAGCTTCCATTTTAAAATATTGAAAGGCATAGAATCAGATATTACAAAAGACAAAAGAATCTGGATTGCATCCAAGAATAAATTATCCAGCAAAATTGAGCATTATTTTTCAGGGAAAAAATGGATATTCAATGAAAATATCAGATGAACTTCATGTATTTCTGATGAAAAGACCAGAGCTGAATGGAAAATTTGATCTTCAAATATAAAACTCAAGAGAAGCATAAAAAGGTAAAAAGGAAAGAAAAATAACTTTTAAAAGCTAAAAAGCTTATATCTGTATTTGTGAAAATGATATGTTTAACTTTTTAGATCTGTATCTCCGTTATAGGCATACTTAGAATATGTGGGTATAATTTGATTTTATTGTAATGATTTTAAAAAGAAATTACAGGAGGAATGGTGATTCTACTGGAAGAAGAGGAAAACAGTTAAAATGGGATAAAAATACATCTCATGAGGAGACAAAAAAGGCATTTTGTAATTGAAAGAAAGTGGGGAGGGGGTTGAGTATTGTGTGAATCTTACACTCATCTGATTTTCCTCAAAGAGAGATTTTCAGACATATTGAGATTTACAGAGAAATTTATTTCACCCTAATGGGAAATAGGTGGGAAAGGGGAAAAGGAAAAAAGGAGGCTAATAGAAGGGAGAAGATAAGTAGAAAGGAAAAGGTATAAAGGGGGGGGGCTGCTAAATGGGAGGGATGTTTGAGAAAGGGAATTATCAGTGACAAAATATTGGGTAGGAGGGAAAGGGGGGAAGGGACGAGAAAATGTAACTGGGTAAAAGATGGCAGGAAATATAGAGATAGAAATTCTATCTGTGAATGTGAATGGGATGAACTCTCCCATAAAGCAGAAGTTGCTAACAGACTGAATTAAAAGCCAGAATGCTACAGTAATTTGTTGTTTACAAAACAAAACAAAAAAAAAAAAACTCATTTAAAGAAGAGTGTTACATTTAGAGTAAAGATAAAAAGTTGAAGCAGAATTTATTAAGCTTCAGGTGAAGTTAAAAAAAAAAAATCAGGGGTAGTAATGCTGATCTCAGATGAAGCAAAAGAAAAATAGATGTAGGACTTCCGGCCAAGATGTCAGAGAGGACACACACACATCTATCTAAGCTTTTTCTTGCCCTCAGACTACTTTTTTTCGTGATACGGCCTCAAAATTAGTGCTTGACTGAAAAAAAAAAAAACACAAATACATAACCAACAGAAGATAATCCTCAAAATTCACCAGAAAAGGTCTGATTTTGCTCACAGGAAGGCATGGTTGGACCAGGTGCAGACCACAGGCAGGCAGCATGAGCATGGAAAGCAGCTCACACTGACTGGAGGGGAGTGGGATGTAGTCTCAGCCATTGGAAAATTTGCACAGAGAACTTTACCCAGTGTGAGCTTCTTTGTCCTGGCAGCAAGCCAGTAGATCAGCAGAGAAGCTATAAACACAGGGGTTAAAGACTTCAATCCCGAAATACTGGAGTCTCTTGAGACCTGACCACACCCATGCAGCATCCAGAGTGATTCAGCATGCTTTCAGAGTCTCAGAGAGTTGCTGCTGTGCAGGTAGCACAGCCATTACTGTTCTACTGCTGCTTCACTGCTACTTCCTGTAGTTTATAGAGGAAGTTTGGTAACACACACTGCCCAAAAAGCAAGACTCATTTGCTTTATTTCGTTCATTTGTTTTCTTTGATTCTTTTTTTTTTTTGTCAAAATGACGAAAAAATTAAAGCATGTTCTAGCTATTGATAGCTTCTATGTGATAATTACTTATCCTTTTGGATATAAAACTTATCCTTTTGAAATATCAGATTCCAGGCCCTACTATCCTTTATTGTAGATGCTGCTATATCCTGAGTAATCCTTATTGGTGGTTCCTCTATATTTGAATTGTTTTTTCTAGCTTCTTATATTTTTTCCATGGTCTGATAGTTTTTTACAAACTTTTTGTAAAAAAAAATCAAAACAGGAGTAAATACTCATATGAATTACAGTTCTTCAAATAATATATTTTTTGCACTTTTTTTCCAATATAGATCCAATTATTTATTGATATATACTTTGGTAAAACAACACATCAATTATATGCAAAAACATATATAATATTACAATCCATAATCTTCTAGCTATTCAAAAAAAGAGGATGAACTTTAGTATTTTCTAATATGTAATACTGGTCATTTTTACTCTGCATTATTAGTTGTGATTTTATTTTTGTTGCTGTTCCTTTCATTTACATTGCTCTAGTCGCTATATATATTGTTTTTGAAATTTTGCTTACTTCTATTTGTGTCAGCAATTGTTTATGTGCTTCATTATATTCTTATTGATTATTTCTTATGCTACAACTCTACACTTTTACAATATCAATACAATAGAAAATACAATATAAGATATAATATCACACTTTTACAACATTTTTATAGCTATTTCCGAAATGATGGATATCTAATTTGCTTCTACTTTTTTGCTACCATAAATGTTGTGATAAATAATTTGTTTGTTTAATGAAACTTTTTTTTTAATCTTCTTGTGCTATTTTTGGGTAGATAATTCTGTAGCAACAATTTGAAGGAAATTGTTTACCATAAGAAATTAATCCTCTAAAAAAAATAATTAATCCTCTAGCAACTTAGCTATATAGGCAATTAAGCTCTCCTGTGCAATCAAACTTATTTAGCAAGAATCTGACTATTATGAATTATCTATGAATCCAAGGAAAGTCAAGGTTTATCCATCCCATTCTTGTATACCTTTCTTCTTTCTTTACATAGCTGATTTGAAATATGGAAATTTCATGCATTTGTAATTTTGTATTGGCTCTAAGTGATCTATTTCTGTAGCATGTAGAGAGGAAATAACATTCTCAAGATATCAATCAGTATTGATTAAATATAATTCCTAAACACACTTAAGATATTTAATTGGAAATTCAGACAGATAAAACAGTAAAAAGTAAAACAGTGAATAAAACAATAATACTAATTTGTTGTAGCTAGCCAAGCATAAAGGAAACTAAACATGGGAACATAAGACATATTCAAAAATGTTCTCCAAGCCTGAGAATTTTAAAAACAAAAAAAAAATAACAAAAAATCAAAACAAACAAAAACTAAAACCAATAGGCTGCAATAATTATTTATATACTTCTAAATTCTCCAGATAATTCAAATTTATATTCCCAAACCTTAAACTCAAGGAAAGCAGATTTATGATTTTTTTTGTGTGTGTGTGTTTGTATATGCTTGTGCTTTTTTTTTCAAACACATACATTAAACATTTTAGAGAAAAGGCTTTCCTGTTTCTTAAATGTGCTTCTCATCCTTTTTGATTCATTATTTCTTATAAGAAGATAATGAGGAAAACTTATAATAAGCAGACAATACTTTTAAATATCAGAATTCCAATTCCAATTCATTAATGTAAGAAAAAGATACAGATTTTTATTTCATAAAATGTAATTGAATCTTATTTCAAATAAATAAAATAGGAAGATTAATTATGAGGAGCCATATAACAAGGTGGAAGTTACTCAGAATCATGAAGAGACATTCACAAATACCATAGTGGGGAGACTTTATGTGCTTATGGATTATGTTTCACTGTTGCTTAAGAAAACCAGTATTTTAACTCACTGAATAAATTATACTATTTATTCATATTTTAGTAGATTAATAAAATCTACTATTGAATGAAAATAGTATGAAGAGATTGGCCCAAAAGTAGACTGATTATAAGGGTTGCATTAAACAGAACCCTTCACCATTAAGAAAAGATATGACAGTTAAAAAGAAAGAAACAAAGAGAGACAGAAAGACAGACAGCGACAAAGGAAAGAAGGAAGGAAAAAAGGAAGGAAGAAATAATAAAGGAAGGGAGGAAAGAGGGAAGGAAGGAAAACAGAAAAAGAAAAAGAAAGAAAGATTTAAGCTTTGGGTGACTGTAAAAGCAAAACTGGCCAAATATTTCTACATGACTGCTAAGAAATATTAATTCAATCTCTACCTGTATTAATAAAATTAATATATTTGAGAAGCTATAGTCTTCTACACCATATTCCCTCATGGTCAGCTCACATCAGTGGGATGAATTATTTAGTGTATAAAATTCAAAAAGGTCATGGGAGTGTGTTCAAAAGAGAGTGTTTAAGATAATAACAGGTAATTGGTGAATATCTAAATAAGCCATAAGCCATGATACTTAAATATAAGCAATAGTAATAAGCATAGGAAGAAATATGAACTGATGCAGAACAAAGTAAGCTAAATCAGCAGAGCATATATATAATGATTGCAATGCAAATGAATAGAAGGGAAAACCAATATTGAATACAGGGCAATTTTACCATACTTTGGCTAAAGAAGAATTGAGAAATATATCCCTTTCCCCACTTGGATAGCAAATTGTATTATATGTGGTTAAAATAGTCTCTTTTATTCTAAACTATTTTCCTTCTCTTTCTTTTAAGATGTCAATTACAATGACTCTTTCAATTAGTAGCAAGGGAGGAAAGATATATTTAGAAATATATTTAGGGCTAAGTCAGTAAGAAGCAGTTAGTAAGCACTTAATATATGTTATCAATTAGGCTAACCCCTAGTAATCCAAAAAAATATGAAGAAAAGAGCCATGACTTAAGAAACATACCCTCGGGGAGGGGGAAACCAATCCAAACAACTATGTATAAAGAAAGTTAGTTTAAACTAAAAAGAAATTGAAAAAAATGGAAGAAAATGTGAAATATCTCAGCAATAAAGCAGGCAAACTGGAAAATAAATCCAGCAGAAACAATTTAAAAATTATTGTTCTACCTAAAGCCCATGATTAAAAAAGGAGCATACATAGCATTCTACAAGACATTGTTAAGGAAATTGTTCCAATTCATTAGAAACAGAGGGGAAAGTACTCATTGACTCATTGAAAGAATCTATCCATCACCTTTGAAAAGAGATCCCACAAGGAAAACCCCAAGGAACATTGTTGCAAAACTCCAAAACTATAATCTCAAGGAAAAAATACTGCAAGCTGCCAGGCAAAAATAATTTAAATATTAAGGAAAAATAGTAAGGATTATTCATATCCAGCATCTTTGTCAACTTCTAGAATAAAGGATTAAAGGGACTGGAATATCATATTCCAGAAGACAAAGGACCTAGGGTATAACCAAGAATTTACTACCCAATGAAATTCAGGAATATCTTTCAGATGATGGATCTTCAATGAAGTAAGAGACTTCCAATCATTTTTATTGAAAAAAAAAAACAGAAATAAATAAGAAAAAAAAATAGTCTACAAACACAGGACTCAAGAGAAGCATAGAAAGGAAAACAGGGGACAAGTTGTATGATTTAAAGGTTAAACTGTTTACATCCCTTGATGGGAAAATGATACCTGTAACTCTTGAGAACTCTATTTGTCACTGGGACAGAGTGGGGTATCACATGGACTGAGGGTGTAGTTAATAATGGAGTGTGATTTGATGGACATCAAAATAAAAAGACATTAAGGGGTGGGAAAAGGGCTGTACTGGAAAAAGAAGAAAGGTGAAGTATAGTGGGACAATTAGTTCACATGAAGAGATGCAAAAGACCTATTACAATGGAGGGGGGAAAGAAAAGGAGATGAGCATTGTCTCAATCTTGATCTTATCAATTTTGAGTCTTAGAGTAAATACCTTAATCATTCAGTTGGGTATTGAACTCTATAAAAAATGAGGAAAGAAAAGGAAAAGAAAAGGGAAGAACAACATAGAAGGCAAAACAAAAACACTAGGTGAAAAGGTAAAAGAAGGGGAGAAGGGTTGATAGAACCTAAGATAATTAGTATAGTGGGTTAAAATACTACTTAAAAAGGGGAAAGGGGTGATAGGGAGGTAGTGGGTGGAATGGGCAAAAAAATCCCAGTAAGAGAAGAGGGAGGAGTAATAAGAAATGAAGTAGTGGGTGGATTGGTTAAAAAAAAGCAACATGTGATTAAAGATAAGGTAGAAAGAGAGAACAAAAGTATATACAGAGGAGAAAATATGATAGAGTTTTTCCTTTCCTTTTTTTGATCAAACTTATCAAAGTTTTATTTGTTTTGTCAATCTATTTAACTAATAAATAAAACTGAGTTGGTTTTATGAAAAAAAAAACAAAGTTTTATTTATTAGTTAAATAGATTTCTTAGTTTCTATTTTATTAATCTCTTCTTTGAGTTTCAAAATTTCTAATTTGTTATTTAATTGGGGTTTTTTAAATATGCTCTTTTTCTAGCTTTTTTAGTTGTATGTTTAATTCATTGATCTCTTCTTTCTATATTTTATTCATATGGCTATCTAAAGATATAAAATTTCCCCTAAGAACTGCTTTGGCTGCATCCCATAGATTCTGGTATGTTGTCTCATTATTGTCATTCTCCCTAATCAACATTGATGCAAAAAATTAAAAAAAAAATAGCATTGAGAATACAGCAGATTATTAGCATGATAACACACTATGACAAAGTGGGATTTAAACCAGGAATGCAGGATTGGCTCAATATCAGAAAAAAACTATTATCATAGTTCACCATATCAATCATAAAACCAACAGAAATCATATGATAATCTCAATAGATGCAGAAAAACTTTTGACAAAATACAGCACCTAATCTTATATATATATAAAAAAACACTAGAAAGTGTAGGGATAAAGAAAGCTTTTCTTAAAATAATAAGCAGTATCAATCTAAAACCATTTGGTTCTGGTTAAGAAATAGGGTGGTAGATCAGTGGAATGGATTAGATACACAAGACGTAATCATCAAAGTCTGTAACAATCTAGTATTTCATAAGCCCCAAACTACAATTACTGGAAACTACTTCAAAAAAAATTGCTTGGAAAACTGGAAAATAATATGTTAGAACCTCACCATAGGCCTACTGTTCACACCCCATACCAAAATAAGGTCAAAATGGTTACATGATTTGGATATTAAGATGATACCATATACAAATTAGGAGAACAAGAGATAATTTATCTATTAGAACTTTGGAGAAATTTATGAGCAAAGAACTAGAGAACATTGTAAAAATAAAATAGATAACTTTGTTTACATTAAATTAAAATGTTTTTGCAGAAGCAAAACCAACAGCAACCAGATTAAAAGGAGAATACAAAGCTGGGAAAAAATCTGTACAGTTAATGTTTCTGATAAAGATTTCATTTGTGAATACGTGAAGAAATGTGTCAAATTTATAAGACTACAAGTCATTCCTCAGTTGATGAATGGTCAAAAATATGAACAGACTATTTTCAGATGATAAAATTAAAGCCATCTATAGTTATATGAAAAAATGCTCTAACTCACTATTAATTATACAAATACAAATTAAGACAAGTCTGAGATACCACCTCACATATCTTAGATTGACTAAGATGACAGGAAAAGATAATGATAAAATTTGGAGAGGATGTGGGAAAACTGAGACACTAATTTATTGTTAGTGGGATTGTGAAATGATCCAACCATTCTGGAGAGCAATCTGGAATTATGCCAAAAGGGCTATAAAACTGTGCATACCCTTTGACCCACTGTGGGTCAAAGTGCCATTACTGGGTCTGTATCCCAAAGAAATCATAAAAGAGAGAAAAGGACCATCATGTGGAAAAATGTTTGTAGCAGCTCTTTTTGTGGTAGCAAAGGAGTGGAAAATGAGTAGATGCCCATCAGTTGAGGAATAGATGAAAAAGTTGTGATATAAAAAGGTAATGGCTGGTTTTTAGAAAAGCTTGGAAAGATTTACATGAATTAATGCTGAGAGAAACAAGCAGAACCAGGTGTACATTGTACACAATTACATTAAGAAAGTACAATGATTGAGTATCAAAGATTGGATATTCTCAGTGGTTCAGTGATTCAAAGCAGTCCCAATAGACTCTGAACAGAAATTGACATTGGCATTCATTAAAAGAACTAAAGAAACCAAATGTAAATCAGCATATGCTATGTTCATTTCATTTTTGTTTTTGTTTTTGTTTTTTTCTGTTTTTTATCTCTTCCATGGCTTTCTCTGTTCTCCTAATTTTTCTCTTCCAAGATAATTAAGTAGATAAATAAATTGCCTGTGGAGACTAAATGTGGATTATTAATACAGTATTTTCATTTTTTTGTTATTTGTTTACTTTTTTCTCTTTTTTCCCATCTTGCTTAGATTTTTCTTGTCCAGAATGATAAATGTGGAAATATATATAGAAGAATTGCATATTTTTTTAACATATATTGGATTACATGCTGTCTAGCGGAGGAGGAGGGGTGAAAGGACAGAGAAAATTTGGAATAAAAAGTTTTGCAAGGGTGAATGTTGAAAACTATCTGCATATATTTTGAAATAAAAAAAAAAACCTATTATTAAAAATAAAAATTTGAGAGGGGAAAGAAACCATTCATATCCTTTGACCATTTAGCAATTATGGGATTTCTTGGGATCTCTGGAAGCAGCCTTCATTTCAGTTCAGTAATCACCTCAAGTGTAGCCAGGGATTAAGGTCCAAATCCTTTATTGTCTCTTTTCGAGTCTTGTGTCCTTTCCTGGGGCCCAGTTAGCTTTCTTAGAGACCTATCTCTCTTCAGACTCCAGACTCCAGACTCTATTCCTGACCATCCTCATGGTGACTCTGCTAAGGCTTTTAATCCTTCTAATGCTAAATGTAATTAATTTGCATTTTAGTAATATAAGGCCCATCCAGAGATCCTCAAGAAAGATAGCTCGGACATTGCATTTTGGCACCCAAAGTGGGATACTGAAAGAAGCACACTAATTTTGAGACTCTGGAACCAAGGACCTACACTCAGAAGTTTGACTGACATGATTGTAAGCTCAGTAGAGAAGTCCCTATGACATGGAAATAGGGTGAGCACAAAAATAGACAAGCAGGAAACTTTGGTAAGAAGTAAATAAGTCACTTTCATTTTTCAGCTGAAATGAGGCAAATATTAAAAAAAAAGAGCCTTCACCACCCCAAAGGAAGTATGTAGCATGCATAGTTAGGTTAATAAAGAAGCAAGGTTTGTTGGTAACATAGAAGCAGATCACTGGACTCTTAAATATATTAGAGAGCATGTCTCCTTGGTTCTCTAAGGAAGAACAATTAGAAATGTCGAAAATAGAGAGCAATTAATTGAATATTATGAGGCTAAAGGTCCTGATTTCAATTTCTGAGGAAATATTCCTCATGTATAACATAATACAACTGGCTTTAAAGAATCCCACAAGTTCTAAAACAAGGAAAATTTTTGATGTGGACAGTCAGACAAGGAAGTGGTAGGAGAAAGAGCAGGAGGGGGATGGTACTGACAAAGCAGCTGAAAAGCATGGAGAATTGGACAAGTACAATGCTGATAAACTTAAGGGGTATGGTGCTTCTCACTTTCACAGCTCAGTTTCATTTCTGCTTACATTTCAGCAGTTGCCCTTAGGGCGTTCCCCATCTCCTAACCTTCCCCCTTCACTTTCACTTTTGTGGGTGGAAGGCAGAGGGGGGAATGAGAGAGGCAGTGCCACCATCAGCACCACGTATGCTAAAGTTTTGTCCACCCCCATGACACCATTACAAAAGGCATTGAGTTAAAGCAAAAGAGGAAGGACAGCATACATCTGATTTGAGAATAGAAATATATCCTGTCATTGAAGAGTTTGATATTCTTCAGGTCACACAAGAAGATGCATTCCTTTTAATCTGGAAATTATCAAAGATATGAAAAAGGCTTGCACTCCTTATGGGTCTACATCATCTTATGTTAAGATGCTGTTAGAGAATTTGGTTTATGAAATTTTAATCCCTAGTGATTGGAAATTTATAGCAAAGACAAGTTTAGAACCTGAAAAAAAAAAAACAAAAAAACAACTTGTTGTGGCTTTCTGAGTATAGTGAACTCTGTAAAATACAAGCCCAATGAAATAGGCAACCTGCATTAATATACCAGTCACTTTTGATCAACTAGCAGGTTTAGGTCCTTATGCAGACACTTTAGAGCAGATTAATTACCCTATAGCAGCATATGAGCAAATTGCTTCTGCTACTATAAAAGCATGGGGTACTCTCCCAGGAAGATAAGATAGAGGGGAAACCATGATAAAAATAGCATAATGTCTAAATGAACCCTTTGCTGATTTCATGGGATGTCTGCAGACAGCTGTCATATGAACTATTAGTGAAAATGTAGCAACAAAAATTATGATAAGACAACTTGATAGAGAAAATACTAATGAGAATTGTAGAAGAATTATACTAGTCCTATACAAGGATGCTCCTTTAGAGGAGATCATAAGACACTGTGCCACAGTGGGCACAAATATCTTTTATATCCAGGCTATGATGCAGACTTTTCAAGATGTAGGCTCTTCAGCATGGGAAGACAGGGTCCCTTTTGGCAAGAGATTTCCAAAGAGACTCATCAATGCTTTTAATGTGGAAAAGTAGGACATTTGAAAGCTCAATGTTGGCATAAAGATAGAGTGAAAAAACAGGACTGGGGAACAAGACCCAGAACACTGTAATGTTCTTGGTGGTTTTCTGGCCAGTCTCTGGGGCAGCCTTTGTTTCAGTAGAGTAATCACCACAAGAATAGCCAGGGCTTAAAGTCCAAATCCTTTATTATCTCTTTGAAAGTCTTGTCTCCTTTCCTTTGGCCAGGTTAGCTTTCTTAAAGGCCTTCCAGAGTTTTGGTTTCAGTGGAGAAAATGAAGAAGGATGGGTCTGTCACCACCAGGTATGAGAATGGATGAATGAATCTGAGTCCAAGGGTTTGTGCTTCAGCTTCCAGTCTGTTTGTCTTCCCTAGCTTTGAATTAATTTGGCTGAGGCTCCCAGTTTATATGCTCTACACTGACTATAAACCAGTCATTATATCACTAGGAAACCATTATTTGTTGTAAAATTAAATCAATTATAAAGAACTTAGAGAACTATTAAGGACAATACTAAATTAGACAACCATTGTCTTTATCAATTCCACTGACTTAACTTCTTGTAAGAATCCCTGTTTCAGAATTCTGGCCCATAACAGAACCCCATGTCCAAAATGCAACAAAGGCCTCCATTAGGCATCAGAATGTAGATTGACTCAGGGAAATGAGAAGTGGGGTTCGGCTCCCAGGTCCCAGGCAGAAAATATTTGGTTCATGATGGGAGTCAATGATACATGCAGAGAGTCTTTAGAAGTTCAGTACTTTGACATGATCAATCAGCTGGGAAACAACGTGATGGGGGAAAGAGATTACAATTGGGGAGAATAGAGTTGTATGCAACTGGGACTACTGAGATATTGCTTGGAGAGATGAAATCTGTCCCTATTTGGTCTATATATTCGTTGCCTCCACACATAGGACACTTGACTATTTCACCTTCTAAGGGTGCTTACAAAACAGTTTTTATCCATACAATGACTTGGGAACCTGGGGAATACATAGCTAATATTATGTTGATATATTATATGGATGATATCTTGGGGTATGCACCTGAGGAGCAAATGTTAGAAGCATGTCTACAAAAGACCATAGAAGCACTAAGAAATTACAAATTGCATATAGTTTCAGAAAAAATTCAAAGTCACACTCCCTTTCAATATTTAGGATATGAAGTATATCCTAAGGTGCTTACAATACAAAAACTTTCTTTAAGAAAACAGAATTTGAACACTTTAAATGACTTTCAGAAATTGATAGAAGATATCCAATTTATGAGTCCAGTGTTATCCTTAACTATCTTTCAATTACAACCATTATATTACATTTTAAGGGGACACACTGCTTTAGACTTACCACACCAACTAACAAAAGGATCTCAAGAGGCTTTGAGAGAAGTTGAACTGATTTTATCCAATGTGGTTGAAAAGAGTTACTCAAAAAACCTTGGAAATATCAGTTTTTGCTACAAAAGAGGCACCCACAGCAGTCCTTCATCAAGAAAATAGTGTGATAGAGTGGGGTGAACCTCCCAGCACAACCAGAACAAAGCCTTACTTCTTACCCAGTGCTTGTGGCTAGAGTTTTATTAAAGGCCATTAAGCAAGTAGTATAATTATCTGGGATAAGACCTGACAAGACATACACCTTTTATACTAATGCAGAAATTAATGCATGCTGTGAAACCATCCCAGAGTGGCAAATTTCATTGGCCACAGCTCCAAATTTTACACACAGGTCTCCTTTAGAGATAACTTGGCTATTACATAACTGGCCATGGATTTTTGAAGAAAAGATTTCTACAGTTCCTCCTAAAGATAGTTCCAACTATCTTTATAGATGCATCCAAACATAGCATTTGTACTCTCATGACTTAACTATAAAAAGAGTAGTCAGAATTCCTTTTCAATCCACTCAGCAGAATGAATTGTATGCAGTCATGCTAGCTCTTACTTATTATCCAGGAGATGTAAATATAATATCTGATTTGGCTTATTCAGTAGGTGTGGTACAAAGAATTGTTATAGCACAAATAAAATATGTAGCTTCTAATATATATCAGTTTGTTAAGGAACTTCAAGAGCAAGTAAGAAAGCATCAAGGATTTATATCTTGCATGTCCACTCTCATAGTAGACTTCCAGGTCCTAATTTTTTATGGAAACTCAAAGACAGATGGCCTTTTAACCATGTCAGCAAATACTCCTTTATTTCAGGCAGCCCAAGAATCTCATTCTAAATATCATCAGGCTGCTCAAGCTTTACATCTGCCATTTGGGATAACAAAAGAGGAAGGTAGGTGCATAGTAAAAGGCTGTACAGCTTGCCTTCCTTTCCACTCTCCTAAGCTCCCTCCAGGCAATTTGATTTTTTTCTTTCCTTTTTCTAATCAAATTACTCAAAGGTTTATTTATTCTATTTTTTTTTTCATAAAACCAACTTAGTTTTATTAATTAGTTCAATAATTTTCTGACTTACAATTTTATAATCTCTATTTTTATTTTCAGAACTTGTAATTTAGTTTTCAATTGGTGTTTTAATTTGTTCTTTTTTTAGCTTTTTTAGTTGCACACCCAGTTCATTGACTTTTGTTTTCTCTATTTTATTCATGTAAGTATCTAGAGATAATTTTTCTTTCCTCTAAGATTTACTTAGGCTGCATCCCATGAATTTTGGTATATTTTCTCAGTACTATCATTCTCTTGGATGAAGTAATCAATTATTTCTGTGATTTGTAAATTGATCAATTCATTCTTTAGGATTAGATTATTTAATTTTCAATTAATTTTTTTCACTATTTTCCCATGGTTCTTTATTGTAGTTTTTGTTGCATCATGATCTGAAAAGGTTTTATTTACTATTTATGCCTTTTTGTATTTGATAGTGAGTTTTTATGTCCTGATATATAGTCAATTTTTGTTTGGTGCCATGTACCACTGAGAATTTCTATCCCCAATGAAATTTCATCAAAGAACTATTATCCCTAACTTTTTAAGAACAAAGCTTTTTATTTTCAAAACACATTTATAGATAGTTTTCAAAATTCACTTTTACAAAACCTTGTGTTCCAAATATTTTTCTCTCTCCCTTTACCCTACTTTTCCCCTAAATGGGAAGTAATCCAATATATGTTAAACATGTCCAGATCTTTTATACGTATTTCCACAATTATCATGCTGCACAAGAAAAATCAAATCAAAAAGGGAAAAAAAATGAGAAAAAATGAAATGCACGCAAATAACAACAAAAAAGCATAAATACTATGTTATGATCCAAACTCACTCTCCACAGTCCTCTTTCTGAGTGCAGATGGCTTTCTCCATCACAAAATAATTGGGAATGGCCTGAATTACCTCACTGATAAAAGGAATCATGTCCATCAGAATTGATCATTGTTTAATCTTGCTGTTGCTATGTACAATGTTCTCTTAGTTCTATTGACTTCACTTAGCATAGGTTCACATAAGTCTCTCCAGGACTTTCTGAGCTCAAGCTGCTAATCATTTCTTATAGAAGAATAATATTCCATAATAATCATATACCATAACTTAATCAGCCATTCTCCATCTGATAGGCATCCACTCAGTTTCCAGTTACTTGCTACTACAAAATGAACTGCTACAAACATTTTTGCACATGTCAATCCTTTTCTCTTTTTCATGATCTCTTTGGGATTACAAGCCCAGTAGAGACATTGCTGGATCAAAGAGTGTTCAGTTTGATAGCCCTTTGGCCATAATTTCATTTTGGTCTCCAGAATGGTTCTCACCTAAGTATTATAAAATTCTATTCACCTCCTTAAGTTCTTTGTTGTTTATTTTGTAGTTTATTTATCCAGTTCTGATAGAATGAGGTTAAGGCTCCCCACATGTATGTTCTGCTTTTAGAATCTTCTTACAGCTAACTTAACTTGCTTAGGAATTTGGATGTTGTACTACTTAGATGATTATATTATTGATATTATTTCATTTAGCAAGTTGTACTTTTATTTTTTCTGTTTTATATCTTTTGCTTGATCTGACATCAGGATCACTGATCACTTCTCCTTCATTTTTTACTTCATTTAAAGTATAAAAGATTCTGCTTGAATCTTTTCTTTCTGTATGTATCGCTCTGCTTCAAATATGTTTCTTGTAAACAACATATTGTAAGATTTTGACTATAGATCCACTCTACCACCTGATTCCATTCTATGAGAGAGTTTACATCATTTTTTTTACATTTGTTTCTGCTTGCTTTACCATTTAATTTTGATTAGTTATGTAAACTGTTTATAGATTGAAAGTCACTGATGTTGATTCAGTCTACCAAGGTCTTCAGGTGGCTTGCCCCGTCAAGGCCTGTGCTTGCCTTGATTACAATAGCTTACTAAGCTATGAATCTTTTTTTCATTACATAACTGTCATTTCAATTTCAATTTTTTTTCTTCTTTTTCATTTATTTGATATTTAAAAGCATTTTTTGACTGTTTTCCTGGAATTCTTTTGGGGCTGACTCCAATTCACATTTTTTGAGGCTTTCAAATAGTTGTTTTGATATTGTTTTCCTTTTCTGAGTCTGTTTTGTTCCCTGTTACTATAGCAACTTTCTTTGATGATGTTCTTTGTTTGTTTTGTTTTATTCATCTTTGGGTTTTGCTCCTAGAGTGGTGCATTATCCCAAACTTTAGGCTTTTCATGTTGCTATTTTCATAGCTAATTCTTCGGACCCTTACATTTTCATCTCTTCCAAGGTTATCTGATTTAAGATGATATGTGTTCATTGCTCTTCTGGCCTATGCCCTGGTTTGGAAGTAATCATAATTACTCTTTTGAACCCTGGTACTATAACTAGGGTTCCTGGATTACCATGTGCTCTAGTGCTATAGTCTTCTATTCCTCTTCCCTGTCTCAGAACTGCAACTTAAGTTGGTGACTCATAACTACATAGATGAAAACAGCAAAGTCCTTTACCTAATGCTAACAAACTGTCCCCGTGTGTAACTTACCTGTGGCCTAAGAGCTCTACAAGTCATTGAGGCTAATTCAGTCACCTTCAAGGTCTGCTGTTGGTTTGTCTAGTCACTGCCTGTTTTGAACTTCACTTTACTTTCTCCTCAGTGAGATAGATTGATTCATGTCTCAACATAAGACATGAGACAGTGGTCCTGTTGACTTTCTAAATTGTCTTGGACTGGAAAATACTTTTACTTCATCTTTTTTGCTGGTTCTTCCACTTTGGATTCATTTTGAGGTATTATTTTAAAGTTGTTTGAAGGAGAGTTTTTGAGTCCCTGCTTTTACTCTACTACCTTGTTTTTAGAATTTCTGTTTTAAAAATATGACAATGGCTCTTTATGAGTGACTATTCATGCTTTTGTTACTGTTGTGGTTGTGACTGATCCAAAAAGACATTTGAGTTACAGTTAAATGAATTATTTCTGTAAAAACATATTTCATATCAGAAAATCTGATCTTTGACATTAGAAATTAATAGAATAAAATGAGCTACAACTTGTAGCCTAGGTTACTAAAGTTCTAGGCACAAAAGAGGGACTTAATAAATGCTTATTCCCCTTCCTTCCTCTTTATCTCCTACTTCATGTTTTGTATTAGTTTTGCTTTAGGCATTAAGTAACTATTTGATACATAAATGAATAAATGAAAAGATAATTGTTTTCATCAAATATACATCTTCTAAAGAAAGTAAATAACATTGCCACAGTGAGTTTTTTTTCCTGTGTGTTATTACACACACATTTCTATTTAGCAGTCTTTAATTCTTAAATAAGAAAATTTCATATATCTCCTTTAGTCTACCTACTTTACTCAAGAGGAAAAATCATGTACCTTTTCTGAGCCATCTTTGTCTAATCTCCAAAATGAGAACTTTGGAATTAATGATTATTAAGGCCTCTTCTACCTCTAATCCCTGTGATCAGATGAAACCAAGTTCTATATAATCTATGAAATATCCATTTAAAAAGATAGAAAGATAAGTAGGATTACAATCAAAATATGTGATTAGTTTTTTTTTTTTGTTTTGTTTTGTTTTGTTTTTAAGGTTAGTTATTGTTTTGATCTTGTTTTCTTGTGTTTTAGTTTTATTGAGGAAGTAGATGACACTTAGGAAAATTTAGCTGCAAAATAATTTTTTCTAAAGTTAGATAAATGAACTGTCTGCCTGAGAAGCTGGTGAGCCTAGTGAAGCAAATCCAGAATCAAGGATTCTGAGTTCTCCCTCTGCTTTCCTATTACCTTGCTTTAAATCTTCTTAAGTTAATTAATCTCTCGAGCTCAGTGTCACTTTGCAAAAGAGGTTTGGGCAGCTTAGTGACAATTAAAAACAAATTGCAAATATCCAGAACCAAATAAAAATGATCCGAAAGAATTAGGAAAAAAAGTTGGCACCTGAATATTGTTAATGTCTAAACTGGATTAAGAATAAAATGGACTTGGCTGAATATCAGTATTCATAGGTTCCTTCTTCACCGTTAACATTTATACAAATTTATTTTGCCATTTGCTTCTTCAATATCAAACTAATTAATTGTATCATTGTTGGTATAGTTTTTGCTGACAAATGTTATGAATCCTCATTTGCGTTCTTGTAAAGGGGGAGGGAATCATTATCATCTTTTTGGTCAACTTTTTGATAAAAGGTAGCTCCAAAATTTGAATGGACTTTAAAAGATACATAAATAATAAAATGTCAAAATTGCAGTTGAAACTTTTGGTTTCCATCTCATCTGTATAATAAAATTCACTCACATATGTCTCAATCAAAAAAATAACCATATTGGAACTTTTGTTTTTGATATGACAAACCCTCTCCCTAGAAAATCTAATGTTAGACATCACTAACTCAAGTCACCTGTGATTTCTTAAGTAACAAGTCTAATGATCTTGCCTTTGTCTTTGTCATTGCTGCCCTTTCTATAGTATTTAGTATTGTCAACAATGAGCTAATTCTTGAAATTAATTTACTAAATTTCTGATATTATTCCAAAACTTTTTGAATTCTAAATGTTCTGAACTTAAATCAAGTTAAGTCAATTACTAATTTCACTAGACTGTCTTCCAAGAGCAACAAATATTTTCAGTCTCTTAAAGGATCATTTGTCAAATCCACAGTATAATCACAACAGACCACTTTGTTATGGATAACAGGGTTTAAAACAACTATAGCTTTTTGGTCTCCTCCTACCATGTGTTACAAATCTAGTTGTAAATGACACAGTCCAACTTTAAGAGGTCACCTGAAGGAACAAAATACAACACATCATAAAACTGAATTATACAGGCTAGGTAGATTTAAAGATGAAGATGAAATGAAACTTGAAAAATCAGTAAAATATAATCATTCAAATACAGGTTGAAAACAATGGCTTCCATAAATCCTTTTCATGTTAGAGATTTTATAATTCTGGATTTAAATTTTCCTCCTTTTCTAGTACTTTAAATTGCTTTCTTGTATTTTCTGCATATGTATCCTAGTTATGTCTTAGGGAGCCACTAAAAATAAGACTGTTCCCTATTTCATATCACTGCACTTCAGATATCTGAACATATCTGAAAGATATTCAGATATCTTTCTTTCCCAAGTGATTTTTTTTACACTATTCTATTATTCTAAATATATTCAGTATTATTAACTCTTCTTTATATTTATTTTTGCTCAGCTTTTGCCACTTAGCCAAATATATGCATTCATTTATATACACACATGCATATGTTCACAATACATTTAGATACAAATATGCAAATATATACACATATCTACACAATACACATAGATACTTGTATGTTTTATATATACAAACATACATATACATTAGGCTAAATGACTTGAATACATATGCATACATACATACACAACTGAGTGGATATATCTATATGTCTCTACTATCTATCTATTTATATATCTACTTATGTAAGAGATGTAGTTTCATAGAAAAAAATATAAGAGAGAAGCCAATATTAGGCCAACTCTATGAAGTATCCAGTTGGATTTACAACTCTTTTCTATTATCAAAATGCAAATTCATTGGTTCTGGTATCCTCATTGTAGGAATCATCAATTAGTGTATTGAGGCATATGTCCAAAATGGATCATTGCAATGTCAGTTTTAGAAGTTTCTTGTTTTCTGCAGCAAAAATCCTGGCAATCACTATTGCAGATTATCCATACCTGATATTAGTAATAGCTTCTAGCTCTAACTATCTGAATTGATCCCAAAACAATTGAGTTCATGCAATTGAAATGTATGTTGCTTTTTGTTTGTTTGTTTGTTTTTTTAGCTGCAAAGAGAAATACTTTTCAGGTATGTCAACCAAATGGCTTAGAACTATCCTGAAAAATAAGTCCTAGTAGAAATTAACAACAACAAAAAGATTCAATAATCTAATATGCTATTTCTTTTTCTTTGTTGTTGCTCTTTCTGTTGTTATTGCTCACTGGGGAAGAAATTAGTTTTGAAGTACAGAAGACTTGCCATTTCTGTTTAAAATCATTCAACATATATGCATATACATATGTTGAATGGTTTTAACTTATTATTATTATTTATTATATATGAAAAGGATAATGTCTTATTTTGTAAAAATTCTTTCTTATTTTTTTGTAATGGGCTGTGAGGCTTGAGTAGATGCACTGAGATCCCAAGCACGTGAGGCTAAATAGTAATTGGACTATACTCTATTAATATATATGCTTGGAGAAAGAATGGCCCCCAACCACTCTCTGTGCAAGTCTTGATGTGTTGTATAGGAAATGACAATTTTGGTGGGTAGAGGGACAGGGGCAGGAAGAGAGGCTGAGAGAGATTGGGGCTGGGTTCGACTCTGGTGACTGCTGGTCTCATGGCTTCTGGTCTAGCTAGCTTCTTGACTCAGCTGCACACATTGCTATTGCTTATTCTCTTCCACCTCCGATCTTTCTTCATCTCCATTGAGAATAAAGATTGATGATTTCCCCCTAACCTGAATTCCTGACTCCAGCTGATTTTAAAATACACGGTCATCACATTTTTTAAAATGCAGAACATGATTTTACAAATAAAAAGAACATCAAAGTATGGGGTGGAGGGGTACAGAAAATTCATCTAATGCAGATCATTGACTTGTCTTTAATATAATATTAAGGAATTCTCTATATTACAGAGCAATCAGCAGTCTTGGTCAAAGAGCTAAGTGAGACGTCAACCAGGTATTCTTATTTCCATTTCTGGTCTCTATCCAATCTATCACATTATCTTTCTCATTCTGAGAATGTATAGATAACTCATCAAATCAGTTTGATTCTTTAAACCTGAATTTCTGTTTCTTCAATTGTCACCTTTTATAGAGTTGGTTGACTATTTTCTGGCCAAAACATTCTCATTAGATAATATATTTATTTAAAAATGAAATCAGAAGTGTAGTAGTATCCTTTTGTGTTCTTACTTTCTCTCCTCTCGTTTTTCCTCTTTTACCTTTACCTTTCCATTTATCTCTTCTTATTATTCCCTGATCATATATATTTTTTTATCTACAACAATTGAACAATAACTTCATTTGGTTAATTCAATAAAACTATTCATTAATGGTAAAGATATTATTTAAATTACGTTACCATCTTTTCATAATCCTCTCTTATTCATTAAACTTTTACTGTTCTTTTACTATTATTGCTATTATTAAACTTTTACTTAATATCCTTCCTTATGTAAAGATTAACCTAACTTAATTATTAATCTTTTTCTAACATTAACCTGTATCTATTCTTACTTCATATTTGGATTTGGAATTTTTTGAGAAGTTGTTCAGGACAAGATAAAAGGTAAATTCATTAAAGACAATGTCAAAAGATAAAGATTATGATACAAGGAACAATTAGTTCTGGAAAGGGAAAAAAAAAAAGAAAAGTTGTAGTTTTACAATGCAAAACATATACATGGAAAAATTCGATATGGAGATTTAAAACTTGCATACCTTAAGATGTTTCAAAGTATCAAGATGGTTGGTTTCATTTGAGGTGGTAGAATTGATTTAGAGATGGTCTGAATTTGAATAATGCTACTGGCTTATTGGCTAGATTTATGAGCCTTGACATAACATAATTCAAATTATCATCTCAAACTCAATTTCCCTTTCTGAAAAATAGGAATTATAATTTCATCTGCTTCACTGCTGTGTTATGTTTCAAAAAAGATAAGAAAGAAAAATATTTTGCAAGTCTTAAAATTTCATATTTTTATATAGCATTTTTTTATAGCATTAGCATCATCATCACCATTATGGATTTTATTGTTTTTTGTTACTTTTTTAGGTAACTTACAAATCTAAATGTTAGATCAACCAATATTCAGTTTTCAGCTATACATCTTACATCATTTTAGCCTAGCCTGAGAAAGATTAAGACAATTATGATCTATAAACTCAAAAAAGCTTTAATGGCAACACAAGATGGAGAGAGAGAAATAGAATTGAAAATTTTTGAAGAGATGACAGATATTCAGTTCTATGCTTACCTGGGGATGAATTGCTTGTTCAACATTCACAATAAATAATTATTTCAGACTCTCTTCTGATATGCCAAAGGATGAAAAATTAACTCTGTTGGGACTCTTTCCATTTAAAAACCCTAATTATTAAGAAATTGGCCCGGAGGGGGGGAGGTGTTTTGTTTTGTTATACTTCTAGCTAAATTTGCTTCTCTAAGACTTTTGCTCTATTTACTAGAAACCAAATCTTTTTTAAATTGGAGAACATGTATAAAGAAAATCATTACATTATTTTAAAACTCACTTTATTAACTTTTGAAGTTTCACTTTTCTATTAAAATATCCCGTTGTTCCTTGAAATCAACATTCATTCTCTTTGCTGAATTTATATTTTGTTTTTCATGTCTTTTAATCTAAGCACACACACACATACACACAAAATCCCTATATTAGCAAACTTTCACTCAAGGTCAACACAATTTGTCTCTATCCAGCAACATCTTTTCAGTACATTATTTCCAAGAAATAACTTATAAACAAATAACCAGAAATGAGATCAAAATAACAGCTTGTACTTTGTAATACCTTTTATCTATTTACCTCAAGCACTAAGAACTTTCAGAAGTGAATTCATGATTACCACTTTGAAGGTGCAAATGGAACATGAACAATGTGAAAGTGATATTAACTAGGCAGATCTATGTGCTTAATAGGGACAAATCCATTAAAAGACTGAAATATTAATTAAGTAGACTACAAACTGCTGGATTCTTTTATGTATCTCAAACAAAACCCTACAGAGTCATTTCAAAACATTCATTTAAAAGAAGGAAGAAAGCATTGCTGAAATACTAGACAAAGTGGAGCACATTTAAAATTCTTTCACATATTATTTTTTTTTAAATATTGGGAACTTCTGAACTTCCAATGAGAAAATTGCAAAGTTTGTGAAGTTAAAAATGGCAGCAGCAAAATTAAGTCAACAGAGCAAAATATGTCAATTTGTATTTTACTGGCAACTCTAGCTTTTGATTGCCCATTGGGCAATCATTATAGAGTTATAGAAACAAATATAATTTGCAAACTAAATATGGTGTTTACTAGCCTTGTTTTTGTGCTAGCATACATCATTAACCAGTATGACTTATCTTTATTGTCCTTAAAATAATAACAGCTATATTTTATAACTATAGTTATAAGCACATTGGGGAGGCAAGGAAAGAAGAGAACTTAGAAAGTCTTTTGGTTTTGCTTTAATTTTAATGCTAGTTGTCTCTATTTTGTTTTAAGGATTATGGAATTTGTTTTAAATATATTTGTCTCTATTTGACTTTGTCTCTGTCTCTGTCTCTCTGTCTCTTGTCTCTGTCTCTGTCTCTCTCTCTCTCTCTCTCTCTATATATATATATATATAATATACCCATGATATATATTTTATATATGCACACATGCATAGATATATAAATATTGAAATAGGACATGCATGAAATAGTTTGTGATTATATTGGAACATAAAAGGAATACAGTGTGCTGTAGTAGAATCAGTTACTGGACATATTAATTTGTATTATTGTATGAGTGAGCAAGTCACTTAATTCCTTCACTTTTTGGTAAAATTAGAATTAAACTAAAATATAAAGAAGATACTGAGTAGATGTCATATAAGGATCTTTTCAATCTAAATATTTAATACTCTAAAATAATATTAAAGAATAATAACCTAAGTCAAAACAGTATAATATGGCAATTTTATGTGCAGAAGAGAATGGTAACAAAATAGTCCTAATATTTCAACTTTAGATTTTATGCAGCTTAATTTAATGCATTTTAGAGTTTGTAAATATAATTTTAAGCCCTTATACTTTAATGGGGGAAAAACAAATACTTTGCGGCCAAGTTTGATCATTGATAAAAGAATTTTAATAGCACCGAAAATTAGAGGCAAATAGAGTCTCATTTTATTTTCAAAAGTCAACAAAATGTTAATGGCTCCTTGAAGAGTAAAATTCTGCACATAAAATTGCCATATTATACTGTTTTGACTTAGGTTATTATTCTTTAATATTATTTTAGAGTATTAAATATTTAGATTAGATACAAATGTTATGATTGAGACCTGAGGCATGACATTTAATTTCTTTCTTTAATTGGTTTTCCCCCAAAATTTTCATAAAAGGTGAATTCCAATTAAATAATTCTATCTTTTACATGAATCTATGTAATTTTTTTTTATTTACAGAAAAATGATAATTAGTAGGACCCCATTTGGGATTTTTCATGGTTGAGAGACAGTTGTGTACCTTTTTTTTTCCTTCCAGATCATTTTTCACATGAGGAACTGAGCCAAATAGGGTTAAGGGATTTGCCCAGGTTCACACAATTAGCAAAACTGGATTTGAACTCAAGAAGATGAATTTGCTTGACTCCAAGTCTGGTGCACTATCCATTGTATCATCTGGCTGCCCTCATTCAGTCTAAGAATCTATTTTATTAGATAAAGAAACTATGTCATAGTCAAGGTAAAATAACTTACCTAAGATTACAAAAGAAGTAGAATTTGAACTTATGTTGCCTAATTCAAAATACAGCATTATTTCCGCTCTACCTGACTGTGTGATGAATTCATTTGGTTTGTTGTAGTTTGTTTTGTTTTGTTTTGGTTTTTTTTGTATTTCCAGGAAAACACTTTAAAAGAAAAATAATATCTGTAGCCAAAAGACATAGTTAATAATTTCTAAAATTTGAAAAATAAGTTATTTCAAGCACTCCTTACAGTGTTTAACAATACAATCAAGAAAAATTAAAATAAAACTTTGTGATGATATTGAGTAGAAAATATGAACAGTTTTGCCACATTGCCTAAATGTGTAATAGGGGAAGGCTCTAAGCTAGTCTCAGGGAAGAAAAAATACAGTGAAATAATAGGTCCTACTTTCACATACTGTATATTCTATTAGTACCTCAGGCCATGATCTCTGCTCTAAATATACTCTCCTTCCCAGTCTTGACTCCTTAGCAAAACAAAACAAAACAAACAAACAAAAAATTTCATTGGAACACCAGTCTACTGTACATCCTTTAAAATCTTTTGTTAAATCTTAACTCTAGATTACTTCAGTCATCTGCTTCCTCTATTTCTTTACATATGCTGATAAACATACCTGGAGGAAATGATATATTTGTGCTGATTTTATCCACTACAAATGTTACTATTCTATTTAATCCCAAATCACCTCCTTTTCCCTAATTGATTCTCTTGTTAAAATATGCCACTTCTAAACTCAGTTTTTTTGTTGTTGTTGTTTTTTGCTTTTGTCTTTTCCCCCTCCCTATATTTCTGAGACTAACATATGGCTTATGAACTGTATTTGGTCTATAATGCATTCTAGACTACAGTGTAAACCAACTGGACGTAGGAAACTTTGTTCAGATAAGAGTCCACTAATTCTCTCACTGCTAAGGTTGATCTTTTTAATTCTTAATGAATCAGGATGATCAGTGTCAGTATTTTTTTTCTGACAAAAGGTGTTTTGACACAAGTCTTCTCTCTTATTTAACTGTTTTATTAATGATATGTAGAGTTAAATAGCACACTAATTAAATTCATGGAGGGTGCTAAATTGAGTTGTTGAAAACAGTGAAGAAAATGCAAAAAAATACAAAGTGTTATAAATATGTTAGAGAAGTGAGAGAAAAAAATAAAATTATATTTATTTTGAGAATATATGATGTCTTTGATGAAGAATATAATTGAGGTGGCGTGTTTTTTTTTTTTTTTTCTTTCTGTGACCTGGCTTAAAATGTTTGTGCTTTTACAACATTCATACCAAGACCCTTTGGATGAATGAGGAGTTAATGATAATTTAAGACAATCACTTAGAATAAAGGAAAACTTTAACTAATAGGAGTATTGAGGGTCTCATCTGCATAAGGTCATGTGGAGTAAATTATAATTATCATTTAAGACCGGATTGTTTTCATCTCGAGAGCATTCAAAGTATAATTTATGTGAAAATCTTATCGAGCATCTCAACATAAAACAATGTGTTCCCTTGGATAGAATTCTAGGATAGAGATCAAGAATCTACTGCTTATATTAATGTGTATATTATTGACTTGTTTGTGACCAATATATCTCTATTTATACAATACCTGCTTTTATTTCCTAGGGAAAATGATGCTAGAAGAGTGCCAGGAGGGCTAATTTTTTTTCACTATGCTTTTAAAACAACTCACCACTCTTTAAACAAATAAAAATTCATTTAAAAAGTAAAAAAAAAATACTTTTTTTTTCCTTTTTTTTTTTTTAATTTAATAGCCTTTTATTTACAGGTTATATGTATGGGTAACTTTACAGCATTGACAATTGCCAAACCTCTTGTTCCAATTTTTCCCCTCTTTCCCTCACCTCCTTCCCCAGATGACAGTAGATGTTAAATATATTAAAATATAAATTAGATACACAATAAGTATACATGACCAAACCGTTATTTTCTGTACAAAAAGAATCAGACTCTGAAATATTGTACAATTAGCCTGTGAAGGAAATCAAAAATGCAGGCGGGCAAAAATATGGGGATTGGGAATTCAATGTAATGGTTCTTAGTCATCTCCCATAGTTCTTTCGCTGGGTGTAGCTGGTTCAGTTCATTACTGCTCCATTGGAAATGATTTGGTTGATCACATTGCTGAGGATGGCCAAGTCCATCAGAATTGGTAAAAAATTACTTTTTAAATAATATATATATATATATTAGTAAAAACCTATATGATTAGCTTACAATATAACATATGTCAAATATAAATTGTCCTGACCTGGATGAATGCAATCTAAGACCCTTAAAAAACAAACTAGGATATACATAATTCTTAAGAAATTTGCAGGGTAATAAGAACAGGCATTTCAAAAGGGATGTGTAAAGCTATTCAGATGGATAGACATATGTGTAAACTCTGGAAAACAAAAAAAAAAAATAGAGAAGTTTAAGGAATGCTAAAAGAGGCTTTTTCTTGTTATTCAGTTGTGTGGGACTCTTTTTATTCCCATTTGAGGTTTTCTTGGCAAAAAGTCTGCAGTTGTTTGCCATTTTCTTCTTCAGTTTATCTTATAGATGTGGATCTGAGGCAAAAGGGACTGACTTGTTTAGGATCACATAGCTAATAAGTGCCTAAGGTTACATTTGAACTCGGGTCCTCCTTACTTTAGATTAGGATCTTTATCCACTGTGCCATCTAGCTGCTTAAAGAGGCATACAATCTAAAATTATTTGTAAAAAGACTGATATTTAATTAATATTTTAAATTTTGTACAGTTCTTTACAATTTTTTTCTCATTTAATAATCATAACTCTCTTATGAGTTGGATAATACTATTATATCCAATTTGCATGTAATGAAATTGAGGTAAACAGAGTTAAAGTAATTTTCCCAGTGTCATATGATTAATAAGAATCTAAGGCAGGATTTGAACTGGTCATATTGAGTGCATTTTGAATGCATTATCTATAACTGAACGTTTTTTTATCACTGAACTATGCTATTGCCTTAGAGTTTTATAAGTTTGACTACTGATTAACAGGCATTGTGTTAATAGTATTTCCCCTCCAGAAGCTTGCATTCTATTTGAAGAGATAACAGAAATATAGGACATAGGGATTGTATCTGTGAATTTGTAGTTATAGTGAGTTAGTTTAGGATAGAATTTGTAGATGATATTGATGGAGTTTTCATTCTTGTTGAAAGTATCTGGCAACATTACAGAAAACATCACATGGAAAAAAGTACACATGCTCCTTTGGAGACTGAGAAATCATGAGAGTATCATTCTTTATACAGAATGCATTTAAACATATTATGATAAAACTATCATACAATAGTGATAAACTTTTCTGGGCAACCATATTTCATCATGATCTTCCACAAGCTTTCATAATGACAGAATTAAAGACTTTGGTCAAGTTAACAAAAGCTATGGACAGACCTCTATTCTGCTCAGATTTTCCCCTGTAATTGTCAGGCAGTTAAAAAAAAAAAAACAAAAAAAAAAAAAAAAAAAAAAAAAAAAAAAAAAAAACATGTTGATAGCTCCTCAGCCCTTTCTGAAGTCACACTGGTTCTTGAGTAGATGAAATTGTTCTCTAGTTGAAGAGTTAACCCAATAAAGAAGATTCTGTCAAGAATCTTACTAACCATGACTAAGAGAGAGAAACCCCACCCTCCCTAATTATTGTCAGGATACAGCCTCTTTTCTCTCTAGAGATTGACAATGGAGCCATCTTTCATCTCCTGGGGCTTAACCTTCTCTTGCCATGTAAACTGGAAGATTTAAGTGAGCTCCTGTATGAGTAGAAACCATCTGCCTTATGGATTTCTGCTGGCTTAAACTAGCACAAGACACTTTGCCTCATGAGACTACCCTCAGCTATTGCTAAAGTGGAGGGAGAGTTGATGCATGATTTATTGTAATTACTTCATTGTTGCATGCCTATGAAACATAACAGAAAGGCTACCAGTGCCATGCAAGAAAATTAAACCACTTCCATTTGAATTCTCTTAGGAGGTTTATGAAGACTACCTAATAAGATAAGGTATCAGACACAGAAATCTTTCAAATTGAACTGCCATGTATTCAATATACTGCAGAGAATACAACTTTAATGGGCTGCTGATATAGCATGAATATCTAATGTACATTTGTCTAGAAGATATTTTTACACAGAATTTGCACAGGACAGATGCTCACATACAAGACAATGTAGCAGTACAAAGACATCTCCAAATCTTCAAAGAACTTAATTATCAATTGTGAGACATAATTGATGCTGGCACAGAACTACATTGTGTGGAATGTCTGAATCAAAATAGGAATTGCATTCAATGAACAATATAGAATTGCAGTACCACAAAGCCAATATGAGATGAACAAATCCAGAAAAATGTCCATCCTAAATATCCAAATGAGATTTTAGTGCTCATTCTGTGCTAGAACCTTCTAAGCTCAAATTGGTCTAATCAGCCATAGTTGAACACATTTTATCTTGGCCCCAAAATAATGATGTTCTTTTGGTCCTTTTCTAGTGTAAAGGACAAACAAGTTATGGGGAACTCCCAAGTAAGGAAATTGGTCCTTTCTATCAATATATGTTAGTAATTTCTCTGAAAGTTGTAGACTCTGTGAAAGTTGTGAAAGTTAAATAGCATACTGTGAAAAGCCCATATTTTCCCAGTCAGAAATGCTATGTTAGAGAGAATATTTGAATGTAAATTTCTCGATTCTAAGGGCAGCTCTCTTCCCATACCAACCAGCTACCATAGCACCAACTACATGGATTTTTATTTGATAGCTTTTGGGAATCATTTCAGCTATTTATTTTTCTTGAACATAGGAACTTTTATTTTAACTGATCTTAAAGATAAAACTTCTCTTCCCCCAAAAAGGAGCCTCAATCTCAATGAACTGCCATGGAATTTAAAAAAGCTTGTATTAAGCGTCTTTGAAAATATATAGGAGGGCAAGAAGCAATCCATTTTGTCTCTGGCAATTTAAAAAATGTATTTAGGTGGAATGAAACAAAAATATCATTTTTAATCATATAATTTCAACAACACTACTACTATCCCTTCCTTCCCTATGTATATCATGTAGTTTTTTAAAAAATAATAATAACATTTACATGGTGTTTAAGATTTGAAATACATATCTCAGTTGATATTTGTACTAGCTCTGTGACTTAGATGATATTAGTATACCCATTTTAAAGATGAATAATTTGTATTTGAGTGAGGTTAAATAGTTAAGTGATGTGTCCAGAGTCACAGGGCTAGTAGTATCAAAGATAGAATTCAAGCTCAGTTCTTTATCATTCCAAATCTCACCTCATCACTCAGCTTCCCAAGTATAATTAGCTTTTGTAAAGCAGGGCACCTTTCATTAAAGTGAAGTATTCCCTACAACAATGAATTATTCATTAAGTATTAGGAATGACTTTAAAAAAAAAAAAGTCTGTGTCAATTATGCATCAGAGGATTTTGGAGATAGGTGCTTCTAATATACTCAAACTTTTTGTCACTTTCACTATTTAAGGTTTTAATTTCTAGGTAAGATTTGAGCTTTCTGCCTTAGGACTCTGAAACAAGTGCTCCTTCTTTCACCATTATCCAAGAATCTCCTTGGCATTAGTTAATGAGGATGACCTGGCAGTAGCATTTTGTACTTAAGTTCCAAAGAACTTAGTTCCAAGAACTCCAAAGAAGAAATATTTTTTTCACTTTTTTTTCTATATTCTAGCAGAATTTTTTAAATTAAAGCTTTTCTGGTTTTCTCCTATCCCCTCCCTCATTTCTTTTCATATTACAAATTATCTGATCTCATTTGAGATCAGATTTGGTTTAACACCTGAGTTTCTTCAGAACATTATCTTCTTGTATGCTGTACAAAAGTTACAATTTTGAAGTGAAAAATTTTTTTTAATATTCCATTGTTAACATTTCTTACTGCCAAGGAACAAGTCTATATACTGAAAATCTGCTTTCTAGGAAAGTTCCCTTTTTCATTGTCTTAGATAGCTCTAAATATAAAATTTAAATGCATTAGGACTAAAACATAGGTTAAAGGAAAACTTGTATGAGGGGCAGGTCTGACTCATCATTGTGCCTTATTGGTACAGATTTGATGTTGGAATGAAATGAGGCACTATTCTGATGGCAATTTTTAATAATGATAATGAAATTTTCATTATTTTATTAGCAATAATAACAAAAACAGGATGCTTTTGCTTACAAGCTCTCATTTATTGTCTGAAAAAATCTATTCAGCTTGGTGAAGCTGTAATTTATATTTGCTGTTTTATATTATAAATAAAATAATGACTCAAAATGTCAAAGACTTGTATTGTCAATTGAAGAGTCAAGAATGGAATCCAGGTCTTCTGATTCCATCTCCTATACAACTATGAATAATAAGAAGATAAACCTTGATCATCAATCATGTGAAATTATCCAATTAAAAATATCCTTTAAATAATTTTTCACACCCATATATATAATGTGCATGGGTATATCCTATATGCATACAGTACAAATAAATAGGTTGGTGGATAGACATAGTATATATAATGATACCTACAGAAAGATATAGATATATACAAAAGTTTGATGAGATCCAAATAACATAATTGATGTAAATCACTTTGTAAACTTTAAAGTACTCTATAAATATCAATTGTTTATTTTCATTATTATTATTCTACACTTAACATGCTGCTAGACTGATATTCATTCCCTTTGTCATCTACAACATTTATCCTGAACTCAAACAACATTTATAGAGTTAAATTGGAGGAATGTTAATAACTTTTTAAATGTGTTTGACAGGGGAATATGTGTACACACTTTAAAACTTTAAACGGCATTATTAAGCCGTTTCTTAAGCTAGAAAATACAGGACAAAAACAATAAAGCAAGTCTTGATTTTGTAAAATAGATTATTTCTAAGGTTCAAAAAGCTCCCATTGAACATTTCACAATCTGCTCTGACAAGTCTTTTAGAAGTTGTTCCAGCTTACTACTGAATAGGATAGGATAGAATAGATAGATAGATAGATAAACAAATAATTTTATTTGAATATCAATCAGTAATCAATGAAGAGATATTAAATGCCTAATATATGGTAGATAGTGATATATTTTCATGGATGAACGAATATATGATCTTGGTTTGAGATCAGGAAAAAGTGAGTGATAATGCCTTATAAGTAGGCTGTGGACAGAAAAGTAAGAGTTGAATACTTAGCTAAGTAAATTAAATGTTTTTTTAGAAGTAAATAGTAGCTGTGTGTTTTATTTTGTTTTTCCTTGTTGTTGTTTGTTTGTTTACTTTTGGTGGGAACTGCCATAAAGAAAGGAATAAATTAAAAGATTACTACTCTGTCAGTGATTTATATCAGTGGTGTTAAACTCAAATAGAAATGAAAGTTGCATGTGTGCATAAGGATATCTTGGTGTACATATTGGTTTAAGTTTTTGTTTTCTCTGGCATTAATAATTAATTTTAATAGTAATTTATTTTTTTTCCCAAAAGAAGTAGACAATTTTTAGCATTAGATTTTGAGTTCCAAAGGAAAAAAACAAAGATTTTAATTTCCAATTTTTCTTCTCCTTTCCCTCCTTTCTTTCTAAAATGGTAGAAAATTTGAGATAGGCTATACATTTGATATTATATAAAACATAATACCATATTAGTCATACTTGTGAAAGAAAAAAGATTAAAAGTGAAAAAACATGAAAAAGTAATAAAACAATTGAAAAATCTATTCTTTGATTTACATCAGTTCTTTTTCTGGATATGGGTAGCATTTTTCTTCATGAATTCTTTGAACTTGACTTGTATCATTGTGTAGCTGACAAGAGAAAAGTCACCCAGAGTTAATAATCATATAATGTTACTGAATACCTACAATGTTTTCTTGGTTCTGTTCATTTCATAATTTGGAAAATATTTTACAAAATAAAAATAATTTTAAAAATAAATATATGTACTTAATTGTTTTTGCTACCAAATTCTCTCTTCTCTTTCTCTCTCTCTCTGAAATGAAATTTTTATTTGGTAAAATATTTTCCAAATTATGTATTAAAAATCACCAATCTTTTTTTTTTTAATTTAAGTTTCAAATTTCTTCCTGCAGTCCATATCATTATTATAAGAAGCCAAGAAATTTGATTTTGATTATACATGTGAGACCATGAAAAACATATTTCCATAAAAGTCATGTCAAAAAATTCCCCAAATATGATAAAGATAGAGAAATATTTTAAAAAGTATGTTTTAATCAACATTCAGAATTCATCAGTTTTTTTTTTTTTTTTTCCTCTGGAGATGGATAGCTGTTTTCATCATGGATCCTTTCAAAGTATTTTTGATGATGGTCTTGATAAGAGTAGCTAAGTCTTTTACAGTTGATCATCAATACTATATTGTTATAACTGTATATGATGTTTTCCTGATTACAATTACTTAATTTTGTATGAGTTCATATAAGTCTTGTCAGGATTTTGTGAAATCAGCCTGTTCCACTTCTTATAGCACAATAGTATTCTATCAATAACTTGTTCAAACATTTCCCAATTGATTTGTATCCCTGAATTTCCAATTCTTTGACACCAGGAGAACAACTGCCATAAGTATTTTTATACAAAATAGTATTTTCCAGTTTTTTAGACATATTAATTGTATTTCTAAATCAAAGGGTATACACAGCTTTATTGCCCTTGGGGTATAATTCCAAATTGTTCTCCAGAATGATCAAATGAGTTTACAACTCTACCAACTCTGCATTAATGTCCCAATTTTTCCATATTCCCTCCAGCATTTGCCATCTTCCTTTTCTGTCATGTTAGTCAATCTGATAGTTGTGAGGTAGAACATTATTTTAATTAGCATTTTTCTGAGTAATTATTTGTAGTAATTTATATGACTATTAATAATAGCTATGACTTCTGATTCTGAAAACTGCCTATTCTAAAAACAACTGAACATTTGCTAATTAGAGAATGGCTTTTATTTTGACTTTTTTTTTGTGTAGAAGCCTTTTAATTTCATGTTGTCAGATTTGTCTATTTTACTTCCCATTATCTTCTCTGTCTCTAGTTTGGTCATAAATTCTTCCCTTATCCATAAATCTCTTAATTTCCCTATAATGCACTTTTGTCTAAACCATTTCTCCATTTAGACCTTATTCTGGTATACAGTATGTGGTGTTGGTTTATGCCTAGTTTATACACTCAAAAAAACTTTTTAGTTTTCTCTGCAGTTTTTATTCAAACATTGACATTCCCCCCCCCAAAGCTTACATCTCTGATTTGTTAAACACCAGATTACTAGGATCATTTATTACTGTGATTGTGTATATAATCTATTTCACTGATCTATCACCCTATTTCTTAACACCAGAATGCTGTGCTTTAACACTTTATAATTTTGTTTTAAATATCGAACTGCTAGTCACATTTCTTAACACTTAAATTGATTAAAAAAAATGTTCCTGAGCTTTTCTTCTGCCAGATGAACTTTGTTATTATTTTTCCTTTAGAAATACTTGAAAGTTCTTAATTTCCTTAAATATTCATTCTGTTTTCCCCCAAAATATTATATATATATATATATATATATATATATATATATATATATTTTTTTTTTTTGGCTAAGTTATGAATGATTGTAATCTCAAATCCTTTACATTCAAAAATATTATGTGTCAAATCCTCTGCTTCTTTAGTAACTCCTAAATTTTTGTGTAACTGACTCTGGCACCTTGATATTTGAATTGCTCCATTTTTGTCTGAATGAAGTATTTTCTCTTTGAATTGGGAACAGTGGAATTTGGGTATAATATTTCTGAGAGGTTTCATTCTTGTATCTCCTTCAAGAGGTAATCAGTGGATTAAAAAAAATATATATCTATTTTATCCTCTGTTTCTAGATATTAAGGGCAGCGTTCATTTCTATGTTCATGAAATATGATGTCTTTTTCGCTGATAAATATTTGTAATTCTCAATATTTCTAATGATTTTCAATAATTCTTAATTATCTTCCCTCAATCTATTTTCTAAATCAGTTCTTTGTCCAATGAGATATTTTACAATTTCTTCTATTTTTTTCATCCTTTTGATTATTGTTTTATTTCATTTCTTGATTTCTTATTAAGGCATTAGCTTCCACTTGATTAATTCTAATTTGAAGAAAATAATTCTTCTGTGAGCTTCTGCATGTCTTTTATTTTTTTTAATTTGGCCAATTCTACTTTTAAGGAGTTATTTTATTTAGTCTTTTTTTTTTTTTAATGTGTGTGTATGTGTGCTTCTTTACAAAGCTATTAGTTCTCTTTTTATAATTTCCTTGCATCAGTCTTATTTCTTTTCTTCTGATTTTTTTCTCTAGTAGCCTTGTTTTATTTTTAAAATACTTCTTTAGTTCTCCCAGGAATTCTTATTTGGCTTATTTCTAATTAACTTTTCCCCTTTTGAAGCTTTGTCTGTAGCCTTTTTGATATCATTTTCTTCTTCTGAGTTTGTGTCTTGATCTTCCTTGTCATCATAGTAGCTTTTTAAATTAGTCTCCCCCCCATTGGTTTGTTCATTTTTCAGTCTTCTTTTTTGACTTTAAAATTAATATTAAAATTGCACTCTCTTTCTGGAGTGGGAAAACATTGTCCTGTGCTTCTGGTTTTAGCATTGTTATTTTTAGAACTAGTTCTGGGGTTTTAGAAGTTATTAGTGGTTCCACAGTGGTTGATCTCAATGAACAATGCAGAATTGCTATAGCACAAAGCCAATGTGAGAAGGACAAATCCAGTCATCTCCATTCTAAATGATCAATTGCTAGAATGTTCTAATCATGTGTTGATCTGATCAGCCTTAGTTGAACACATTGTATATTGGCCCCCAAATTTTGTGATGTTCTTTTGGTCCTTTTCTAGTACAAAAGATAAATAATAGTTTACAGAAAACTCCCAGGTAAGCAAATGTATATTAATACTTTCTCTTAAAGATGTGGACTTATCTACATAGCATATAATGAAGAGTCCATGTCTTCCAGTCAGAAATGTTAGAGATAAAATTTTAATGCAAGTTTCCTGATTCTGAGGGCAGCTCTTTTCCCATACCAACCTGCCATCATGCTCCCAATAATATGGATTTTGATTTGATAGCTTTTTGGATTCCTTTCAGGTGTTTGTTTTTCTTGAACATATGGACTTTTGTTTGAACTGATCTTGAATTGGCATACAGGTAAAATTCCTTCTCTCTTTCAATGAGTAGTCTCAATCTCAATGAAGTGCCAGAGAATTTGTAAAAGCTTTTATTAGCATGTCTGTAGAGATATAGGAGAGTGGGGAGGACAACAATCCATTATGGCTCTGACAGTTTAAAAAATGTACTAAGGTGTGATGATACAAAAATACCTTTTTAAAATCATATAATGAAATGTTAGCAATACTACTATTACCTCTTCCCCATCTACCTTGTATAGCTTTTTTTCTTTCAGTAACAATAATTAACATGTATTGTACAGCTCACCCTCACTTAAATCCAACCATTTGCATGTCATGATATCACCTCCCTGATTTCATGGTCTTCTTTAAGAAAGAAAGACAAACAACAACAACAATAAAAATCCAGTTCAAAGTAATAACAATTTTTTTCTCCTTAAATTTCACAGGATAATTTGATAATCATCTATATGTTTCATTTGCCATGCATATATTAATTTGTATGATAGTAATCTGTGGGTTTATATTATCTTTCTACTAGATTGTATCTTTCAGGAATGCAGGGATTATATATTTCTTTTCTTTTCTTTTTTGCTGAGGCAGTTGGGGTTAAGTGACTTGCCCATTGTCATACAGCTAGGAAACATTAAGTGTTTGAGGCCAGATTTGAACTCAGGTCCTCCTGATTTCAGGGCCAGTGCTCTATCTATTGTGCCATCTAGCTGCCCTGGATTGTAGATTTCTAAAACTAAGCTACCTCTACTAATTAGTGATTTTCTGAGACTCACATAGAAGGGAACTGAAGCAAAGACCATTAACTGACTTGTCCAGAATAATTCCATTAGTAAGGATAGTGAGGCTAGATTTGAACTCAGGATTATGTTTTTCTAACTTCAGGTTTAGTACTCTTTCTGTCATTTTTTGCCCACATGGGTATATGTAAATTATATTTGTTGGATTGAAGTGAGTTTCAAATACTAAAGCTATTTACTTCATATTATAGATGGATAATTTTGATGCTGAAAATTGATTTTCCATTTGTCCTAAAGTTGTTATATGGTTTAAGCAAAATTAATATTAGTATAATTGCTTTACAAAAGAATTAAGGATTCAATTTATTGGCAGTTCCATAATTATATTGAAGATATTTTAATTCAGTGCATTTTCCAGTGTGGGGATTTCTTCATTGTTGAGGTAGTGTGAAAAAGGCTTTGTTCTAATTTATTCCACATTTTATTTTCAACATGAAGTACTAAATCTATTGAACCATAAGTCTTAGGTGAATAGATCTCTTCACTTGTGGTATTTACTGCTCTGGTAAATTAGGTGTACATAATAACCAGCTGTCGACCTCCAGATGTAATACAGTCAAGCTGCATAAATTCCCATCTTTTCAGACACACACATTTCAATGCCTTTCTCCAAGAAGAACTTGGTCGGCTGCTGCTGTAAATAAGTTCATATTGTAGAAAATAATTTCATGCCAGCTTTGTTTTTATTTATTTTTTAAATGATTTAAGAAAAAGGCATATTTTAGCAGCAAAATTCATAGCAGCAAAATCATCAAAGCTTGAAAAGTCTATTTTATGCTTAAAAATAATGTTGACTTTCAAGTATACAGCAAAAATAGAGAGGAAAACTTAGATGATGAATGAAACTTCCTCTGAATAAATTGCTAATTCATACCATTCATGTGTCAGTATAAAAATAAAAATTTTCTACTTTTACTTTTTTTTTCAATCACGGATTGAATTAAAGTGAGTTTCTTAAAAGCCTGAAAAGATATAATTCCTTAACAGTATAGACACTCAATTCAAACTATTTTTTTCTAACAAATGACAAATGTTTTTAAAATGGAAAGTTCCATCAAGTTCTCTACCTTCACTGTGAGAAAACAGAAAAGCTGATATTAGGATTCTTGGTGTATCCATAAAGGAGAGATGAGGTGGGAATGGGAGGGTGAGAAGGTGGGAGTAAGAGGAAGGGAGTAAGAGGAGGAAAGGAGGAAGGAAGAGAAGAAGGGAGGAAGGGAGGATGTATCTGAATTTGACCTTTTAGACTGTTAGCTACATTTGTTCTCAAAAGATTAATTCCTTTTAATCCTATTTGGTTCAATTTGGGAAGACTGTCATTGAAAGTCTATAAAGACAAAAGTTAGCAAAAAAAAAAAAAAAGGCTTCAGTAATTATTGAATAGAGTAACATTTGGCCATTTGGGAATTATATCTTAATTTGAAAAAAAAAGATGGTATTTCAGATATAAGTAGTTTAGTCAATAAAGAGTAAAAGCTCACAGACTTTAAAGGCCCATTAGGTCCTTTCTTCTAGTCAGGATGATGAATGAAACACAATTCTTACTGACTTTGTTTTGCTAATCATAAAGCTTTTAAAAATAAAATCATTCTTGATACTGTTTTATATTTTTTGTTATGGTGGCACCCTCAGTATTTAATATCTCTTGATTTACTTTATATTAATAGATTGTTGCTAAACAATAATGAGAAATATTGATCCTGATTGGTATCTGATCTCTAATCTCTGGTATAAGAAACTACTACTGGCTAGATTCTCTTTAGCATTTTTGCCTAGGGGACTGAGTAGTTAAATGACTTATTCAAAGTAACACTGTTACAGAGTTAAGATTTGAACCCAGGACCTCATGGCTTATGTCTGTTCTTCAATCAATATGTCATGCTCATAAATTAAGATGAAATATTATATAGAGAGATTATCAAATCATGTGTTAAAACCTAGAAGTCTCCAAGTAGATGATGATCTTTTTAGTGACAGATCTCTGGCTTCCCTTCTTATGCTCTATCATTTTCTACACTGGTCAAAAAAGAGATAACATTATTTTTTTAGTGAAATAAAGAGTAAACATTCTAGGATGTCTCTTCCTAGTAGAAGATTGATTAAGCAATGGCATGGATGGCTGTCATGATAATGCCTTCTCAATTGCATATACTAATGAAGGGGGAGTGATTATTATACATTTTTGTTCAATTCAGTTCAGTAAACACTTAAGGTCTCCATATATGTTCAGCACTATTCTAAGCATTAGAGAGATACAAAAACAAAAAGACAATAGTACCTTTCCTTAAGAAACTTATGTCCCAATGAGGGAAAACACTATTTACAGAAAAAAATTAAATATAAAATATGCTGAAAATAAGTAAATTGTCTTTTGTGAACAATTAATAACAACTATATGAATGGAAAGAAGGGGGTATCAGGAAACACTTCATTTTAAAGGTGGCACTTGAGTTGAATCTTGAATAGAAGTAGGAGTCTAAGAAATAGGAGAGAGAAGGGAAAGGATTCCATGAACTGAGACAGTTTTTATAAATCTGAGCCTGGTGCTGAATTGATCAGAGATGGCATAAATGTTATTATATTCATATATATTTTGCTACCATATGGATCATTTGATTGTACCACGTTCTATGCCACAGATGCCCTATATCTATTCTTTTTTTGTTTTTAGTGTCACTGACTAAAATGAGTACTAAGATTTATCATTAAATGACTTGATCAATAAAAGTTAATTCCCATTACTATCAAAACATCCCAAATGCATTGGAGAGGGAAAGAGCAACATTATAAAAGTATCCCATTGGAATTCTTCAAACCATAAGGTGTACAATATCAATTGAAAGGTATAATATTCAATTGAAAGGTTCAATTGATTCTCCAGGGAACAAAGTGTTGCAGAACGCTAACTCACTAAAAACTGAATACATTAGACAGATTTGCTTTCAGACCTCTAAAAGATTAAGTTCTCCCAACTTACATAATTCTACCAAGAACTACCTAAAGCAAAGGTTCTTACCCTGGAATCCATGTACAGAATTCAGGATGATTGGGAAACTGTAAATCTTTATTTTCACTAATCCTAAATTTTAATTTAGCATTTTCAATTATTTAAAAACATTATTCTGAGAAGAGGCCCATTATCTTTAATATCCTGCCAATGGGTTCCTTGCAATATAAAATGATTTAGCATTTCAACCTTATGGAAACCAAGCATACTTGTTTCATGTCTACATACATCTAAGCACCTGCTCAGCTTCCAATAAATTTCTCAAAGTAGGATCTTTTTCTGTTCACCACATATATTTCCAATCAAATAGCAAATCAAATTTTAATCATTTGTCATTGTCATACCGATTTGTCATCATTTGTCATACATTTTTGATGCAAGGCACTGTGCTAAAACTCTGGGAATACAAAGACAAAAGTAGAATGTACCTATTTTTAAAAAATCATATTCTTTCTTTTTAAATACTATTTTCCCAATTACATGTATAAAAGGTTTTAAGTTCCAAATTTTTACTTCCTCTTTTCCCCTCTACTTTCCTGAGATGGTAAGCAATCTGATATAGGTTATACAAGTGCAACTATGTAACACACTTCAATATTACTCATTTTTGTAAGAAAAAATGAAAAGTTGAAGGAGAGAGACAGAGAGAGAGACAGAGAGAGAGAGAGAGAAAGAGAGAGAGAGAAACAGAGAATATGCAAAATTTTCAGTTTGTATTCTCTTACCCCTTTCCCTTCTATTTTCCTATAGGTAAGATAGATTTTGATAACTCAATTAAGTATACATGTTATTGAGCCAGTTTTGATGAAAATAAGGTTTACTTATTCCTCCTTCACATTTACTCTTCTTTCCCCCCAGTGTAAAAACTTTTTCTTGCCTCTTCTATGAGATAATTTATCCCATTCTACCTCTTCTTTTTTTCTCCCATTACATTCCTCTTTCATCCCTTAATTTTATTTATTTTGGGATACCATTCCATCATATTCAACTCATAACTCTGCCCTCTTTCTACATATAAATGCATATATATATATATATATATATATATATATATACATACATACATATACACATTCCTTCTAACTATCTTAATAATGACAAGGAGTTCCAAATATCATCTTGCCATGTAACAATGTAAATAATTTAACTTCATTAAGGCTCTTATAATTTCTATTTCCTGCTAAACTTTATGTTTTTTTCTCTTGAGTCTTGTATTTTAAGTCAAATTTTCTATTCAATTCTGATATTTTCATCAAGAATGCTTGATAATCTTCTATTTCATTTCATATTAATTTTCCCACTTTCATAATATTTTTTAAAAATAATTTCAAGCTATTTAAAAGCATAGGTACATACTGTATTACAAAGCAATAGTGCCGTTGAAAGTCAGGGAGATCTGAGTTCAGAGTTGATTTCAATCATTGTATAACCTTTGTGCAAGCCACAACATGAATTTGGGACTATTTTCCAACTCTATCACCTCCTCTCTGGCTTCCTCTCATCACTGGAACTCTGACTCCTGCATCTGAGATTGGATAAATGAGATTTTCATACTATTTTGCACTGAAACAGACCATTATGAAACTTTCCATTCATTTCCAAATCTTGCCTCTGCACACATACTCTCATCCTTCTTCCTTTCCAACTTTGAGTATAAGGGTTAGGATGATTTTTTTGTTATGACATCTTGACTTTTTTCCCTGCAAGCATTGCCTATCACATAAAAAGCAGTTAATAGACATTTCTTCATTTACTTCCATTCATTCAATCATTCATTCACTTAACCTGTCAGTGGCCTAAACAATTCTAAGATTATGAGTTATAAAATTAGGTGAGATAATTTCCTCCTGGAGAATATTTACTATATGCACCCTAAATAATAAAGTCCATCTTTTATTTAATTTCTCTGGCTCTCTCAGTGATATTCGAATGCATATTATCAAAATGAGCTTCATTATGAGCTTTTCTAGTCTTTTAATGAAAAAAAATTACAGAATTTAATATATCAAGTAAAGACTTTAGTTGGGATATTTTTGGCATACATAATTGCTTCTATTCATGAGAGATATAATCACATAGGGTTAGGGAATGCTAGATTTAGAATTGTAATGAACCTTAGGGGTTACTGAATCTAAATCCCTCCTTTTATAGACAAAGTAACAGACACCCAAAATAAAGTGACTTGCTTAATATTACAAGTGCTGTAAGTGATGGTCATGATTATAATCTAGGTATTTTGATTTCCTATCCTGATTTAATTCTACTGTTGCATGTTTCTTTCTTTAGTATTTTAGTTCTGTTACCATTCTAAGTGGGAACACCGCGAATTTAGGGCTAAAAAGAGAAAAGTAAAATATTCATTTACAAAAGAAACAAGGATTTTTTCAGTATCAATGTGAAAAACAACTGGAATTGAAATTAAAAAGGTGAAAAATTCTAAATTTCAGTCACAGTAGTGGCATGAAATAGCTGTGACCCTGGACAATTCAGAGAATAATAGTTTCTAAGGGACCGTGAGTCTCATTTTATCCAAACTCTGCATTTTGCACTTATAAAACTGAGGCAGGGAAGTTAAATGATTTTCCAGGGTTCCATGGCCAAAAAGTGTCAGAAAGAATATGTATCCCTGACTTAAATGTGATGCTTTTCCCCCTGGTAGTGTACATTAAATTCACTGAGAAAATAAAATACTTATTTTTATTCTTTGTATTCCTATAGCATAGTATAGTACATAATCCATATAAATATTTTGAGCCAGTTCAAAAGACATAATTTTATTTAATTGCTTATAACAGTATTCTATCAAAGATTTTAACCATTCCATCCAATTGCACAAAGACTAACTTTTTGGGACACACTTTAGTATAGCAAGTCCTGGATTTGAAATTAAAAGAATTAGATGAAGATGTTTTTTTTTAAATTGTATTTCTAAATACATGCAAAGATAGATTTCAACATTTATCTTTGCAAAACTTTGTGTTCCAAATTTTTCCTCTCTTTCTCATTACTTCTCTGCCTTAGATAGCAAATAATTCAATGTAGGTTAAATAGGTGCAATTCTTTTAAACATAATTCTATATCTGTCATGCTGCATAAGAAAAATCAGATCAAAAGGGAAAAAACAAGAAAAAAAAACAAACAAGAACAAAAGATGAAAATACTATGCTTTGATCCATATTCAGTCTTTTTTGTTGCTATGTATAATAAACTCTTATTCTGCTCACTTCACTTAATATCAATTCATGTGAGACTTTTAGTTCAGGTTTTAACCCTGATATTTATAATAGGAGAGTCAAAGCCAAATCACTGAAATTCTCTGAGTTTCAGTTTCCTAATTTATAAAAAATGAGAAGGTTGGATTGATGATCTCTAAATTCTATTCAGCTGTGAACCCTATATTTTCCTTTCTATTACATTTAATATTAATTAATAATAATATTAATGCTAATTCTAAAACTTTTCAAACCCAAGCAAAATTCAGTGTAGTAGATTTAAATGTACATACATATATGTGTTTGTATATATATATATATATATATATATATATATATATATATAATATATATATTCACAGAAACTTAAAGGTGATAAAAATAACACAAATCAGATATCTAAACACCATATATGCATGCTATGAATAAATGTTACAAATGCTTTCATTTTCATTAAAAAAAGAGAGTCAATTTAATCTGAACATTTCTTTTTGCAATGTCTGTGTTAGCTTTCTGGAGGATCTCTGGATAGGCCTTGGTCTTTAGGTGAAGAAGATGAAGGCAGGAAAGCCATTACAGGGTTGGTCAAAGATGCAATCCAGAGTCTGGAGTCTGTAATCTGGAGTCTGGAGTCTGAAGTCTTCTCTGTGTCTGTGGCTGAGATTCTTCATTCCCAATCCTCTCAAATCTTTAAATACCTCAGTACAATTACTTTACAACAACAACTGAGTATGTGCCAATTGTAGAACCATTACCTCACCATAACACACTAAGTATATGCCAACTAAAGTGATTATATTACTACCATCACATTAAGTATATGTTTAACTAGAGAATCTTTATCCCATCAATCACACTGAGTAGGTGCTTAAGTACAAGCACTCTGCTGTCCTTGATTCAAATATATCTTTCCAGAGTTCTGGCTTTCTACATCTTTTAGATTTCAACATTATAGAAGAAATTTTCTAAATTAACAGATACATATGGAATAGGTCTTGGAAAGAGAGATTTAATCCATTAAAGACAAGGAATGAAATATAGTGGAACTGATTTCATCATACAATGGTTCTAATCTTTGTCAGTTAGTAAGCATCCATTAAAAAAGTAATTATTGGCCTGAAATGATGCTAAACACTAAGTATCCAAAAGTCAACTATACTTCCCTGTTCCTATTAGTGTTGCTTTGAATAATTTATTATCCTTTAGAATTCTTTGGAATGTCTACTACTATATAAATGGAGATAAATGCCAATTTGGGTTCATTACACAAACAGCTATGGGATAGTAGAGTTAAGAAGAAAGACTATGTTTTTTTGTTTGTTTGTTTGTTTGTTTGTTTGTTTTTTTGGTTTCATATTACAGAACATTTTTGATGGAATTTGTTTTCTTAGTACCTTTGATTGTAACATAGATGCCATATAGAATTCTTTCCATTTTAAGTAAAATAGCCTTCATACTTGGTAATTTCCTCAATGTTGGTAGACACTGTAACGGTGCAGACTGTATTCCACTCATACTTCCTCATTATATGCAAGTTTTACCATAAAACTTTATAAAAGGTATTTTACAGAATAGCATTCTTACTACACATCTGTAACATTTTCCTCTCATGCTTACAGGTCTCCATTCTCCCCACCCCCAATTATATGTATATTTTGTTATACCTTTAAAATTACTTTTTATGACCCTCACTTTTGTTAGGCATGTTCAGATTAAAATTCCCACGAGACATCAATATGGACATATTCATCACATAGTTGTAATGAAGCACAAGTGCCTGTTAATGACATTAATGGTAGGCCTATAGATTTAAGATGCATATACAGAAAGATAATCATTGATAGAGTAGTGAATATGCCATAGGGAGAGTTGGAACAATAGAATAAAAAAATTTTAAGAGGTTAAACAAAAATAAAGAAGTCAGAGAAAAAAACAATACTTAGCAATTTTATATAGGCAGCTGTGCCAATTAGGAAACCACTCAATGGACAATATAATTTAAAAGAAATTATAATTTATCATCCACTTATTTGTTTTCTTTCTTTTATGGATTGATATATCATATCTTTTGAGTGTCCATGAACCTTGGGAAAGGAGTTATGGGGAGGTTTAGTACAGCAAAAATAAATTAATTAATAATAAAAATAAATGAACAAATTAAATTTAAATTTAAAAATAGTTCTTGCAAGTAAGAGAAATAGAAAGTCTGGGATTTTATAGGGAAAATTTCTTGAATTTTATGAGACATTCTCTGTCCTGGCCATGGAATATCTCTGCTGTTGATATACCTCTATGTGTATGTTATTCTTGATATTAATAATAGTAGCTAGAATTTATGTTGTATATTAAAACTTAAAAATGTCTTTTAAATACATTTTACTTTGGGAAAGCTAGGTGGTATAAAGGATAGTGCACCAGCCCTCAATTCAGGAGGACTTGAGTTCAAACCTGGCCTCAGACACTTAACACTTCCTAGCTGTGTGACTCTGAGAAAGTAACAACGCCAATTGCTTCAGCACAAAGTAAATAAATAAATAATATATATGTGTATATATTTTACTCCATGCTCATAACAACACAAAGAGGTAGGTGTTACTATTATCTCTTTACATTCAAGAAAATTGAGGCAGACAGGCTATGGTTAACAAAAATATTTATTTTTTGGGGAAACCCTTAAGTGTAATACAAATACTACACTTAAAGGTTTGGAAAAATAAAATACAAATATCTAATGTATTCATCCTTACAATCAAAGAAATAGGGCAATCATTACACTAATTTTACCCATGGGGAAACTGATATAGAGATTAAGTGGCTTGCCCACAATCCCACAGTTAGTAAGTTTTTGAAATTACTTTTGAATTCAGACCTTCATGATATCAGGCGCTATTCTCTATTAATTATGCTACTTAGTTGATTCTACTATCACAAGATCAGTATTTTTTAAAATACTAAGAGAGAACTCTGGAAGATGCCAGAGTAAGTTAGAAAATTCTAAGCTTTCTAGATTTCCCACAAAAAGGAGACAAAATTGTGCCTAGAGCAAATATTTGTAAACCAGTCAAAAATAAGTAAGAGTTAGATCCTCCTGGGACAATTGGAACATATCTGAAGATAATAGGATGAAGGTTTGACATGTGTGAAATGTAAATACCTTCAAACTAGTTCCACTGAAAGAGCAAGCAGCAAACCCTGGAGTTAACTGGATGAGCACCCCACAGGACCCCCAGTCTTAGACAATGTGAAGAGTCTTATGTCTGAGTCAGAGAAAGCTGAAGGAACCTCTGCTGATAAGAATTGCTAGGCCCAGCTATGCTGCCTTTAAGACACAGTCCTGGGTGAAAAGAAACCAACACACAGTGCAGAAGCAGTGGGACAGAGATACTACTAATTGTGGAGACTTATGAAAGACTGGAGTCTTTGGTTAGGGATTCCAAGCCAGAGGGGTGAATTCAAGGAAAACCTAAGGTCAGAGGCACCATAGTCCATTCCCCCAACATTGGACTGGAAGTGAATACACTATTGAGTAAAAAAAAAAAAAAATAATAAGCAAGCAAAGGAGAAAGTTACTATGGAAATAGAGAATACAAGGGTTCACATTTAGAAGAGGATGCGGAAGTTAAAAAAAAAAAAAAGTCTCTCCTACCCTAAAGAATGATGTCAAAGAAAATTCATAAAATTCAAAAAAAATATTTAAAACCATATTATAGATATTGAGGAAAAAGAAAAACTAAAATAAACAAAAAAGAACAATTTAAGAAAACAAGGTTATGTAAGTCTCAATATATTTTTTGCCAACTATCTTATCTATTCTCTTCATATAGACAGATACATTGATATGGGTATATATATATATATATATATGTATATATGTATATGTATATGTATATATATATAGTGTAAATAATACATGGATAGACATATATGTAACTCATGTTACATGTGCAAATTATTTCCAAATTATTTTGTGTAGCTGAGAATGGATCTGGGCCAATAATTACTGATACTGTCTTGAACTCTTCAGAATCCAGATGTAATATTAATAAATTTTATTTTTTCCTGAATTCTTTTGATTGTTATCTCTATTTTTGTGCTGGATAGAGTCCTACATAATTTTGTATTTGTTTCATCTCTAGGAAAAAATTCATTTTTGTATATTTTGGTTGATTCAGAAAATTCCTTTACTTTTTTCCCTAAATACCATGTAGTTATATTTATCCATTGAGGGTATACTCCTATTTCATATATTGTAGATTATGAACACAAATTTTGTGGCTATATTTTCATAAATTATCAGAATGTTCATTTTTGGAGCATTCAAAATTAGTTTCCATTTTTCCTTAATTTGTCATCTCTATGCTCTCTTGTTTCACTACAAATCATATAACTGGAACCAAGATGGCTGAGAAAGGCAGAAATTCATCTAATCTCTCTCCCAAACCCCTGCAAATTTCTTTTAAATAATTAATCTAATTAGATTTTAAAGTGTTAGAATACCACTAAAAGTTGGAATAAAACATTTCCAGGTGAAAGCAATTTAGAAAGTCAGCAAAAAAGGTCTGTGACACTAGGGTGGGAATACAGCATGCAATTCCAGAACAGGCTGCCCCGGAATAGCCCTGGTCCCAACCCATATCCCAGCCCTAACTCCAACCCCCAGCCAAGCCCCAGAGTCTGCAAAGCAAGACTATTGCTTTTCAACACTAAATCTTACAGCTATGGTAGAGTAAGGACACTCCTAAAAATTCCAGTGCAAAAAAGATTACTTGTGTCCAGGTCCCTAAAAGGGTATTTGAAAACAGGTGGGGACAGTACACTCTCCTCTCCAACTTGGAAACAGAGTCCTACTTTATCAAAGAGTTAAAAGTCAAGTAATAAGATAGGAAAAGAAGCAGACAACAACAAAAGTTTCTGACCATAGACTATTACTATGGTGACAAGGAAGATCAAAACACACAATCAGAAGAAGATAACAAAGTCAAATCTAAAATATCCAATGCCTCCACAAAAAATAAGAATTGATCTCAAGTTTTCAAAAGGGATTTTAAAAATCAATGAAGAAAAACAGAGGAAAAAGCAGGAAAAGAATTGAGAGTACTGCAAAATGAAATACCAAAAAGCTATTGAGAAGAATAATGTCTTAAAAAGAAAATTTGGCCAAATGAGAAAGGAAGTTCAAAAGCCCACTAAGGAAAATAATTCCTTAAAAATTAGAATTGAGCAAATGGAATATAATGAATGACTTTATGAGAAAACAAAATATAACAAATCAAAATAAAAAAGTGAAAAAATAGAAAAAATATTGTGAAATATCTCATTGGAAAAAAAAAAAAAAACTGCCCTAGAAAATAGATCCAAGAGACATAATTTGAAAACTACTGGTCTCTGTAAAAGTCATGATAAAAACAAACAAACAAACAAACAAACAAAAAACTTGGATATCATCTTTCAAGAAACTGTCAATGAAAACTGCCCTGATATTTTAGAATCAGAGGGTAGAATAGAAGTTGAAAGAAGCCATCAATCACCTCCTGAAAGAGATTGCTAAATGAAAATTCCCCAAAAACCTTTAAAAATAATCTATGAGGGACAGCTACATGGCACAATGAATAGAGCACCAGACCTGAAGTCAAGAGAACCTGAGTTCCTTATATACTTCTCTCCTTCTAGATCACCAAGTTCAAAAGTTCAGTGTTATCTTTCCCTCCTCATACTTTATTGCTTCTATAAAGTTGGTTGCTGCTTATTGTTTCTAACATCTCAAAAATCTCTTTTTTTGTATCCTTTCTCTTTATTCCTATAGTTTACTACTGTAATATAAAGACACATCTCAGATTTTTTTTCCCTGAGGCAACTGCAATTAAGTGACTTGCCCAGGGTCACACAGCTAGGAAGTGTTAAGTGTCTGAGACCATATTTGAACTCAGGTTCTCTTGACTTCAGGTCTGGTGCTCTATTCATTGTACCAGGTAGCTGTTCCTCATAGATCATTTTTACAGGTTTACAGCATTTCTTCTTCAATCCTGGCCCACTCCAGACTACCCTACACACTGTCGTAAGTCCCTACTGAATCTATGATAATATATACTTTTGTTTATCTTTGAAAGTCTTACAGGTCCTAGAGCCATATATCTTTTCAACCTCTATGGACATTACTGCTACTGTCATACTTTCTGATTCTGTCAATTCACATTTTCTCTGATGCTCATTGTGCCTTAGTACAAACCTTCCCCCATGTCTACAATGCACCCCCTCCTTATTCACATATTCACCTTCTCTTCATGATGTAGCTTAAGCATTAGCATCTTCATGAAGCCTTTTCTAAAAACCTCTAATGATAGTATTTTCCATTCCAAACTACCTTATATTTAACTACTTTCTCCATACTTTTGTTTGTTTATGATAGGTGTCTATATGTGTGTGTGTGTGTGTGTGTGTGTATTTGTAGGTTCCCCCATTAGGATGTTAGCTCCTTTCAAATAGGAATTATTTTTAATTCTTGTACTTACAACTCATGACTCTTTCTTTTCCCTTCTTGATGTCTCTTTAGCATTTGATGATTCTCTTCATACTAACTTTCTTGTCTCTAGGTTTTTATGACTGTTCTCTCGTGGTTTTCTTTTTTTCTTGGCTGAGAGTCTCCTTTACTAAAACTTTATCTGTGCATTCCATTAACTGTGGATTCAACTACAATAATGTCAAAAACAAGATAAGTAGTTGTTTGATTTTCAAAATATATACAAATATATTGTGAAAGTTTATAGAAATATTAAAATGGTCATGTGACCATGCAGTCCATTAGAAAAGGGAAAATGTCATATTATAAGAATGAGAGTTAAAACAGAAACTACAGAAACTAAAAAACAACAAAAAATCATGATGTCTTGATGGGAAAACAGTAATAAGATGAGATAGCTGTGTTCAAGTATGCTAATGCTAGATTCTGGACAAACTTCTCTACTCTGCTCCAAATATTCTATGCCTGCTAGGGCTGAAGATAATCCATTTAGCTAATCATATCATTCCATTCCTAGAATTCACATATCAGGAGAATAGTCTGAGACAATCCCTACCTTTTTAAAACTCCTGTCTCCCCACCAAAAAAATAAAGACAAGAAAAACTCAGCCTAGATCCTACTATGCCTGATAGCTTATAGCCCATTCTTTCTCTGTGTGTCTCTTTGAAAAAGTCATTCACATTCCATAACTGTTTCATCTGTCCTCCTTTTGTATGATAAGACTTCTTCCATTAACATTAAATTGAAACTATTCTTGCCAAAGATAATCAGTAATTTTTTTTCTTTATTAAAGCATTTTATTTTTTAAAACATATGCATGGATAATTCTGTGACATTAACCCATGCAAAACCTTGTGTTCCAATTTTCCTCCCTTACCCATTACCCCCCATGATATTAAATATATGTTAAACATGGTGGAAATATATGTTAAATCCAATATATGCATTCATATTTATACAACTATCTTGCAGCACAAGAAAAATCAAATCAAGCCAGAAAAAATGAGAAAGAAAATAAAATGCAAGCAAAGAACAATAAAAAGAATGAAAATGCTATGTTGTAAATCACAATCAATTACCACAGTCCTGTCTCTGGGTGTAGATGGCTCTCTTCATCACAAGATCATTAGAACTGGTTTGAATCATCTCCCAGTAATTTTTTAATGCCCAAATGTCATGGCTCTTTCTCTTTCCTTCTTGATCTCTTTGTAGCATTTGATGATTCTTTTCCTATTTACGCACTTGTTTCTAGATTTTTATGACTGTTCTCTCATTATTTTCTTTTTTTCTTGATGGAATGGTCTAGAAGTCTCCTTTACTAAAACTTTATTGGTGTATTTCATTAACTGTGGATTTAAGTACCATATCTATACAAACGATTACTAGATCAATTCATCAAGTTCCCGGTCTTTCCTCTGAGCTCTCACATACTAACTGAATTCATTCTCTTTTTACTGTTTAATACCCAGTCCTTTTCTGAACTTCCCCTAATTCTCAAAGACATGACTAGAATTTCAGTTACTCAGCTTCTTTACAAAAGTGTCATCTTTAATTCTTCACTCTTCCCCATTCTACATATTTACTCAGTAACCAATTGTCACAATTTCTTTCTCCTCAACATTTTTTTCCACATACCCTCTTCTCTCCATTTATACATTCACCACCCTTTTATATTTTCTCTTTACTTCTCACCTGGACTATTAAAATGACTTTCTAATTGGACATCCTGACTTATTTGTCTCTAATCAAATCAATTTAATTTTGTTGTTTTGTTTTATTTCCCCCCCCCAGTTGCATTCAAAATGTTTTTTACATTTATTTCTAAAGTTTTTGAATTGTAGGATCACTCTTTGACCCCACCCACAATTAAATTATGTGAAATTATGTGAAATATTTCAATAAACGTCAAGTTGTGAAACAAACAAACCAAAAAAAAATCTCCTAACAAATTCTCAAGAAAAATTGTTAAGAGAGAGAGAGACAGACAGAGAGAGGGGGAGAGAGAAGGGGGAAAGGGAAGGAGGGAGGGAGGGAGAGAGAGAATACTTCAGTCTGTATTCAGATAAAATCAGCTTCTTTTCTGGATATAGATAGAATTTTTCATCATAAATCCTTCAGAGTAGTCCTGGATGATTTTACTACTGAGAATAGTAAAGTTAGAACATTTCTATTACTTTGTATATGGTACATTTCACTTGTTTGAGTTCATAGAGAACTTCACAGGTTTTTTTTTTTTTTTCCTGTGAGCATTCTGCTCATCATTTTCCATAGAACAATAATGTTCCATCATAAACACATACCATAGTTTACTGAGTCATTCCCCAATTGGTGGCCATTCTCTCAATTTTCATTTTTTTGTCCTGAGAAGAGATATTGTGAATATGTTTTTGTAATATAGATAATTTTCCTTATTTTTTCTGAATTTCTTTTGATATTTATACCAAATAATTTTGTTAGCTCAAAGAATATTCATGAATTTATAATCATTTGGATACATGTGATATGTTTTATAATTTACTAATTGGAGCATGATTCTTACTTTTTATAAAATTGACTCAGTTCTCTCTATGTTTGAGAAATATCCCTGGGAGTTTTCATTTTGTGATCTCTTTCGGGAGGTGATTGGTGCTTCTTTTAATTTCTGTTTTACAATCTAATTCTAAAATATCAGGGCAGTTTTCACTGGCAATTTCTTGAACGATGATATCCAGGATTTTTTTTTATCATGACTTTTAGATAGACCAGTAGTTTTCATATTATGTCTCTTGGATCTATTTTCCAGGTTAGTTGTTTTTCCGAAGAGATATTTCACAATTTTTTTTATTTTTAAAATTTTGCTTTATTATATTTTGTTTACTCATAAAGTCATTATCTTACATTTGTTCAATTCTATTTTTAATGAATTATTTTCTTCAATGAACTTGCATCTCCTTTCCCAAATGCCCAAATTTGCTTTTTAAGGCATTCTTCTCATTAGCTTTTTGCATTTCCTTTTGCGCCAGTCTCAAGTTTTTTCCTAATTTTTCTTCTATCTCTCTTAGTTGATTTTCAAAATCCTTTTTGATCTCTTCCATGCCCTGAGCCAATTCTTCTTGGAGGTTTTGGATGTAGGAGTTTTGACTTTGCTATCATCTAATGAATGTATGTTTTGATTTTCCTTTTCACCATAATAACTTTTAATGGTCAAGCACTTTTTGTTATTGTGGTCTGCTTATTTTACTAGTCTATTACTTGGCTTTTAACTCTTTTAAACAGGACCCTGTTTTCATGGTGAAGGGTGTACTGTCACAAGCTTCAGGGGTTTTGTGTAGCCCTTTTCAGAGATCCTTAGAGGAACCTGACCACAAGTTTTTTTTGTTTTTTTTGTTTTTTTGTTTTGTTTTGTTTTGTTTTGTCCTGGAGCTGTTAGCTTCACTGCCCAACTCTAGCAATAAGAGTTGCTGTATCAACAGAGTTCTGCTTTACTGGTATTCAGGCCTTGAGTTTGGGGCTGGAGCTGCACTGGTAGGGCTTTCATTCAAGACACATTGGGATTGCACATTGGACTCTCACTCTGTTGCTACAGACCCTCTCCACTGACCTTCAGAGTCGTCCCTGGTGTTTCCTGGGTGAAAGGTCCAGAAGCCTCTTGCATTACTGCTGATTGAGGTACCACCTGCTAATTCTGGGGTCCAGCTGAGGTTGGTGCCAGGGCTGTGCTGAGATTACTCACTAGGATTCCACCTTGGTTCCACAGACCTTTTCTGCTGATCTTCCAAGTTATTTTTGTTGCCTTTGAGTTGAGAGGTCTGGAAGCCACTTGTACTTTTAGTGATTCAGAGAGCTGGCTATGGACTGAATCTCAGTCCAACTCTGGGTTTTGAACTGGGACTATGCCTACACAATTTGCACTGGGACTGCATGCTGAACTCTTTCCCTGGTATCATAGACTTTTCAGACTGACCTAAATTCTTTTTGGCTGGAAAATGTATTAGTCTGCCTTTCAGGGTGTTCTGATGCTCTAAAAGTTGTTTAGAATAACTATTTAAAGTAATTTGGAGCAGTTTAGGAGACAGGTTGGGCAAGTTCCTGACTTTACTGTGCCATCTTGGCTCTGCCTCTCCTGAATCAATCCTTTACAGAGATTTCAAGTTAATTTTCTTATAGCACATCTCTGTCTATGTTACTCCTGTACTTTAATTCCAGTGGTTCTCTATTATCTCTGAGATCTCACATAAATTCTTATGTTTGGTACTTAGTTTATCCCTTTGTTTCTAGTCTAATTACACTTTTCTTCTTTCTGTTCATTTTACAATCCAACCATACTGCTCTTTATATTATTCCTCATACACTGCCCTTTATCTCTATGACTTTGCAAGGGCTGTCTCCCATTCTTGGAATGTTTTCCTTCCTAATTACCATCACTCACTTTATTTAAGTATCAGTTTCCAGAAGAGACTTTTCCTACTCCTCCTCCACTATCTACTAGTGCCTAAACATCTAAAATTAGTTCCCTTCCATTTATTTGTATGTTTCTTTTATACACTGAATATTTATATCATCTCCTCAAAAATAATGCAATATCTTTGAATGAAAGGAATATTTTACTTTTTCTTTGTCTCATCACCCAATGTAGTTTCTGTCACATAATAATACATGTTTATTGACTGAGTAAAACACAATGTTCAACACACTGGAATAAGCAATGAAGATATAAAGAAAATGAAACATTCTGCACTACACTGAGAAGGGAAAAGATACTGAATATGTACTGGTAACTAATACAGAGGTTAAACAAAAACAACAAAAAATAATCTTAGGATATATAGAGTATAAACAATGGGGATAATGATGGAAAGTCTTGGCTGGGAAAGTGGGGATTTCAAGAGATAGAAGGAGAGAGGAAAAATATCCTACACAAGTATAAATTTTAGTTAATGTTTTTGTTACATTGTGAATAGGGGAATTTTGTGAGTGGTAAGAAAAGCAAGAATAAACTTTTGGTCATTCAATGAATGATTTACACCTAGAAATGGAATATATTAAGTAGCATACAATTATGATTAATATTGTTTGATTGTTGATATTATTTTTATTTTTTGATATTGATATTGTTTTGATGTTGATATTATTTTTAATCAGCATTAAATTATTAAAAAATATTTTTAAACTAGTGTTTTGGAGGTATAAAAATAGAGAACAATCTTCTTCAGGACTTATTCTTCATCTATGGGAAACACTGAATTAGGGTGATAAATCATTATATCCAGGCACCATATATCCCAGAGAAGTATTGAGCTGCATAGTGAATTATCAACACAGGCAGAACATAAGGGATCTTTGAGGTTTAAACCAAAAACTTGAAGATAAGTAGCTTAACTGTCTTGATAAGATACTTATAGTTATCTTATCTCAGCATGAAAAAAAAAGATTAAATTATAAAGCACTGGACAAAATTTTTTTTGTACATTTTTTTTCTTTAGATAATATTCTGAAATTGTTGCAAAATATTTAGAATTATAAAATTGCAAAATCCTTGAGATTGAAAGAACCTTGGGTGTCATCTAGCCCACTATGCCCAGAATTTTAATTCCTTTTCAGACAGTTCTAGCTAATCTATGACCTTACAAACTAGAACATGCCTGAGCTCATCAGCCAACCTTGATTATGAAGAAGTTCTTTATTATTTTTACCTGAAATTTACTAGAATATAGATTTAAACATTTTAACCCATGATTGGGATCAGTTTCAAGTCATGCTATGGTATATTATGTTACACTAACTTACAAGGGCCACTATCTTTAAAAGTAGGAATGAATTATTTGACTGATTAATAAATAAAATCTCTTCTTGACATTGTACTGTCTTTGACCTGGTCATGATTTTCTACTACCTCCACTTTTACATTATCTAAGTCAATCATTAAAATTTTAAGACAGAGTGCTGCTAAGGACAAAATGTTCTTAAGATTTCTTAAGACTTCCCTCCATACTGTTAATTATCTGACACTTTTTAGATCTCATCTAACTATACTATTATCCATGCCACATCTCTCTGCTTTTTTCACAATGGTTTTATGAAAAATGTCAGCAGATGCCTTCCTGAAGCTCAGGAAAATGACTTTTATGGAATTCCTTAGATGTTTTGTCTAAGAAAATTATAAAAGAATTGTTTATTTGCTTGATTATTGTAATAGTTTTCAAGTGCACTTTTAATGTGATAAAAATAAGCTTTTAAGAAACAAAATATATACTTATTCTACTGATTTGTTCATTGCATCCCTTGGCAAGTTCTGTTTTTGAGTCTCTCCATGCTATTAGTGGATATGTTTCATGATGTTAACTGAATACCCTAAACTCCTCAGTACCATCCCAGTGAGGAAAGTAGTGAATAAATGGAACAATGGAATTTTAACACAGACAGAGATCAGAAACAGAATAAAATAAATCAATAACAGGAAATAGGCAGACAAATTTGTGTGCTGGAAGGATCCATAAGTAGGAGGCAATTCCACAAATAAAATGAAGTCTAAGGAAACCCTTCTGGACCATGAGAAACATAATCTTGAAACTCTTTAGTTAGAGGTTTGTTACTAGCTCATCATGCCCTAATGCAGATAGTGTTTTTACACCCCTAGATGTGCTGCCCTAAAAAACCTAAAACCTTGACAACTTGATAAACAAAGAAATACTGTCTTATTGCCTATCTGGGAATGGCACCCTAAGTGTGATAATTTTTGCCTACTGTCTAGGATGAAATTCCTTTAGTATGACAAATATATTCGGGAACTTTTATGTCTCTTTCTATAAATATGTGTCTCTGAAATCACTTGATACTGACTTCTCTGTTCTGGTGGGGTTCAGTCTCTAGCTAACAATAAATGCTCTAAAATTTTCATTATTTTGGCTATCCTGTATTTTCTCTTGTTTGGACACTTCAAGCACAATGTCAAAATCCAAATTACATAAGAAATTAAAAAAGGAAGTGAATAGTAATTCAGGTAAAGTTTAATACAAACTAACTTTGCAAAAATGAAAAGGGAGAACTTTCCACCAGTGAAGAAGAAATTAGATCAATAATTAAGAGTTATATTGCCTACCTATATGTCAATAAATTTAATGAAATGGAGGGATATCCACAAAAATACAGATTGCCTAGGTTAACAGAAGAGTAAATAAATTATTTAAATAGTCCCATTTTAGAAAAAGAAATTAATCAACTCCCTAAGAAAAAATCTCCAGGGCCAGATGGATTTACATGTGAATTCTACCAAATATTTAAACAACAATTAATTCCAATACTATATAAACTATTTTTAAAAATAGAGAAAGAGTTGTACCAAATTTCTTTTATGGCACAGATATGGTGCTGATACCTAAACCAAATCAGAAGAAAACAGAGAAAGAAAATTATAGACCAATTTCCCTAATGAATATTGATGCAAAAATCTTAAATAAAATATTAGCAAAGAGATTACAGAAAGTCATCCCCAGGATAATATACTTTGACTAAATAGGATTTATACCAGGAATGCAGGGCTGGTTCAATAGTAGGAAAACTATTAGCATAATTGACTATATCAATAACCTAATTAACAAAAATCATATGATTATCTCAATAGATGCAGAAAAAGCATTTGATAAAATCCAACCCCCATTCTTATTAAAAACACTAGAGATTATAGGAATAAATAGACTTTTCTTTAAAATTATCAGTAGCATTTACTTAAAACCATCAGAAAGCATCATATGTAATGGAAACAAACTAGAACCATTCCCAATAAGATCAGGGGTGAAACAAGGTTGTCAACTATCACTATTACTCTTCAATATTGTATTAAAAATTTTACCTTTGGCAATAAGAGAAGAAAAATAGATTAAAGGAATTAGAGTAGGAATGAGAGAAAACCAAATTATCACTCTTTGCACATGATATGATGATATTCTTAGGTAACCCTAGAGAATCAACTAAAAATCCAGGAGAAACAATTCACAACTTTAGCAAAATTGCAGGATACAAAATAAATCCACATAAATCATTAGTAGTTTATTACCAACAAAGTCCACTAGTAAGAGATACAAAGAAAAATTCCATTAAAATAATTTTAGATAGTATAAAATAATTGGGAATCTGTCTGCCAAGGGAAAGTCAAGAATTATATGAATGCAACTACAAAACACTTTCTACAAAAATAAAGTCAGATCTAACGAGTTGGAAAAATATCAAGTGCTCATGAATAGACTGAGTAAATATAATAAAAATGACAATTCTGTCTAAATTAATCTACTTATTTAGTCCTATACCAATCAAAATCCCAAGAAATAATTTTTCAGATCTAGAAAAAAAATAAAAACAAAGTTAGTCTGGAAGAAAAAAAGATCAAGAATTTCAAGGGAATTAATGAAAAAAAAATTGCCTAGTTGTTCCAGATCTAAAACTACACACACACAAACACACAGACACACACACACACACACACACAAAACTATATTATTAAGCAGCAGTCATCGAAAACATTTGGTACTGGCTACGAAATAGTCAATCAGTGGATTAAGTTGGATTCACAGGACAAAATACTCAATAACTATAGCAATCCAGTCTTTCTCAAATTCAAAAACCTCCAGCTTTTGGGATAAAAACTCAGTATTTGACCAAAAAAATTGCTTGGAAAAATGGAAACTAATATCACAGAAACTAGCTGTTGATCTGCTCCTAACACCCTAAGGTCGAAATGGCTTTATGATTTACACATAAAGAGTGACATTATAAGCAAATTAGAACATAGTATAGTTTACCTCTCAGATCTGTGAAGAAGGAAGGAATTTGTGGCCAAGAAGAACTAGAATAAATTACCAAATGTAAAATGGAATATTTTGATTATATTAAGTATAAAACATTTTGTACAAACAAAACCAATGCAGACAAGATTAGAAGGGAAATAGTAAACTGGGAAAATTTATGTTCAAGGGTTCTAATAAAAGCCTTATTTCTAAAATATATAGAGAATCGATTCAAATATATAAGAATAAAAGTCAATTTTCAAGTGATAAAAGATCAAAGCATATGAACAAACAATTTTCAGATGAAGAAATTAAAACTATTCCTAGTCATATGAAAAATGTTCTAAATCATTATTGATCAAAGAAATGCAAATTAAGACAACTCTGACATACCACTATGTACCTTTCACATTATCTAAGATGATACAAAAAGACTATAATAAATCTTGGAGGGCATGAGGGCAAACAGGGACACTAATGTATTCTTAGTGCAGTTGTGAACTGATCAAACCATTCTGGAGAGCAATCTGAAACTAAGTCCATAGGGCTCTCAAACTGTTCATAGTCTTTGATCCAGCAATGTCTCTACTGGGGCTATATCCCAATGTGATCATAAGAAAAGAAAAGGATTCACATATGGAAAAATGTTTGTAGCAACCCTTTTTGTAATGGCAAGAAATTGGAAACTGATGACATCAGGAGAGTGCCTGAATAAATCATGATATATTAACATTATGGAATAGTATAGTTCTATACAAAATGCCCAACTGGATGATTTCAGAGAGGCATGAAGAGACTTACATGAACTGATGCTGAGTCAAGTGAGTGAAATCAGGAGGATATTGTACATAGCAAAAGGAAGATTATACAATGATCATTTCTAATAGACATGGTTCTTTTCAACAGTGATGTGCTTCAGGCCAGTTCTAATGGTCTTGTGATGAAGAGAGCCATCTGTACCCAGAAAGAGAGTATGTGGGTAGCACAACATAATATTTTCACTTTTTTTTGTTGTTTGTTTCCTTGCATTTTGTTTTGTTTCTCTTTTATTTTCCTTTTTAATATGATTGTTTTGTGAATGATAATTGATGAAATATTTATAGAAGAATTTACATTTTTAATATATATTGGATTGCTTTCCATCAAGGGGAGGGGATGAGGGAGAGAGGAAAAAAAAATAATTTGTAATATAAGGTTTTGTAACAGTGAATGTTGAAATCTATCTATCTATGTTTTGAAAATAGTTTTAATTTAAAAAAAAATTACCTCTCTAAATAAAATTGCATTTTAAGGGTAAAGACTAGGAAATTTAAAGTTAGTTATTTTAAAACATACTTTGAAATTAATATTGAAAGTAATTTTTCTTCTTAATCCTTTATTTACATAGAATGGCTTTAAAAAAATAGAGAGTTACTCCAGGTTCACTTGACATGCTAATAAATTCTCAAATAGAACTATGAATTTGACCTATATTTTAATATAGATAGCTTCTTTTTACAGTATTTTTCTTTTTTACCAAAGGAAATATTCATTTTTTTATGTTGCTTTTAGAAAACATCTTGAAAATCTGCCTACAACAGTTTTCTTAAAAAAAAAAAAAAGTAAGAAATTAAGCTTCCTGTTTGACAGTTATGGTACTTCTCTATAATACTATGAAAGTTATGCAATATATGAGAAAGAATGGCTTTTGGCAGTTTGCTTATATCAAACTTGTAGTGGGACAATTATTCTTCAATGAATATCTAAAAAATACTAATGGATATAATTTTTTCGTTGTCTTCCTGACAAATATAAGTTAAATTTCATAGAATAAATCATAGCAGTGCAATTTATAAAGGGTTGTTAATAAATATAATATTAAAATATTTCTAGGAAGCTATTTTGACACCATTTTGAAATCTGTTTAACATAACTAGTCTAAGCTTTTACACTTAAATTGAATTAATTTTATCCTATGAATATTAGAGAATATATTCCAGAATTAACTTAATAATAATCCCATTAAAAATGTAAAATTACACAAACCATACCGAGAAAGCAATTTTAAGACATGAATGTTGTTATAATATAGATGATAGAAAACAGGTTTCAAAGTCACACATCATGAGGAGAAGCCCTAACTCTCAAAGAAACAGGCCATATGACTTTTAGCAAATCAAATATAACTTCAGATACTCCCTGGCTATGTGATCTATAGCAAGTCATTTAACATCTTCCTCAATTTCCCCATCTGTGACACAGGAAAAATAATCTACTTTCCTGAATTATTGTAGGGATTGAATAAGATAATATTTGTAAAGCTTTTAACAAAGTAACTGACACACAGTAAGTGCTAGAGCGATATTAGATATTTACATCATTATTAATAATAATTAGGACTATGGCAGTAATGTGCAAACTCTTTTAGGTTCTTATAAGTTAGAAAGGCTTTTGAGTATAAACCTAATAATGGACTTTGATTGCAATTCAAATACAAGTTTAACTAACTTTTCTTTTTCAACAGTTTCTTTTTCTTTGTCAAAAGTTAGGTCACTATATGATGGCTATTTTTAGCTATAGCAGCTCACAAAGACCATCTTTTGAGACAAAGAGTAACCATATCTATTGATACAAAGAATGCTTAAATTCATAAAATGCATGCTTGAAATGGTAACTTTAATATAAATGTGAGGAAAATAAAGACATGGGAAATATATGGGGAAGTATGATTCATGAGTTAAAAATGGAAGAAGAAAAATAATTAAATATTTTATAGAAAACTTACATCATGGGGAAAAAGGAATTGTTTGGTATTGAAAATATAGAGCACAAAACTACAGCACATAAATAAAATTCACTACATTTTTATATTCATGAAAACTTTATATATGTGTGTATGTATATGTGTGTGTAAGTTATCCCTTAGTCAGTTGTTTATGCACACTTAAACCAATGATCCTAAGAACTAAGTAAGTTTTTATAATAAATGAGAAAATAATACTTAGAAAAATACATGTATATAATTAAGATTTGACAAAATTATTTAAATAAGTTATCAACAAATTGAAAATGGGAAATGGACACTAAAATGTTATCTTGAAATACAATCAACATAAATTATATAATGCAACAAGGAAATAAAAAGTCTCCAAAAGGCCCCTCAGTGAGGATGTATGTCTCTGTTCCAGGATAGAGGGGGAAAGTGAAAGAGGACTGGAGGGCAGAGGCAGCATCCCCCATACTATAGGACTTAAAGTAATTACACCAACAATTTGCTACAAATTTAAAAAGAAAAAAAAATAGGCAAAGGAGAAAGAACCAACCAAAGTCACATATGTGTATGTGTGTGTGTGTGTGTGTGTGTGTTACAAACTCACATGTGTATGTGGATGAGAGAGAAAATAAGATCAATTAAGGATGTCCCAAAAGTGTTCATTTAATTTTTAGTAATTAAAGCTTAATTTAAATAATTACACAAAAACTTTAATTATATACTGTACAAATTTAAAGTTGAAGACCTATAATTACTGATATCATACTTTATAAATGTGACATAAATGTCATATTTTATCTAGTTTTATTGCTGTAAAGTTTTTTGTTTGTTTGTTTGTTTTGTTTTGTTTTGCTTTATTTTTTTGGTTTCAGTATTCGTTCAGCTCTTTTCATACCTGAAGATACATATTTATGTTTATCTTCTTTTCTGTTCTAACACCTTAGTTCTTTACATTATAAAGTTGTAAACATATTAAGAACTCATCTTTGTGGACTCACCCAACTTTACATTTATCAGTTTGGATAAAACTCACCTTTGGAAAATGAAATATCATTGTATATGTTTTAAGTTCCACTATTATGGCTATAGCTTCACTAAACCCCAGTTAATTTTACATTGAACAATATACCCCGTTTTCCAATCCATGGTTAGTATTAGCTTCTAACTCTAGGAACAGATATACCTAATTAGTCACTGTTTTTGTAATCTCAGAATCCCCACTGCTTCATTCAAATTCCTGTTGAGTTTATACTTTTAACTGTGGATAATTTAACCCTTTTCCCTCCACTTTATCTATTAACATCACTATTTATGTTTCAACATAAGACAATTAAGCCTTATAAAAACCTCAATCAGTTTTTACCAACTCTTGTTACCTCTCTTAGTCCAGTCAGTCACAAAACTTCTAAGGACAGTGAGAATATATCTCTTCAGGATTGATTCACTTGTTCAATTGTTGCATTTTAGATAGTTTACTTTTTTCTTCCCAATATGTCACACTTGTATGTCTAATTTTTAAACAGGAGTTACAATTAAATAAAAATATTAATATTTTCTAATAAATATTTATGTAAATGTATTTCTTTATAAAATAATATTTAATAATTTAGATGTCCATAATTAAGATATTAATTATTGTGCAATTAGCTCAAAGTTCAAAAGTTTTACTCTTTCAAAAAAAAAAACTGGGTTCTACTTTTCATTAAGTTACATGTTAACAATAATATTGTGGATGTTTTTTCATACTTCAAAATGAAATATATCATCATTTGTTCTTTCAAAAGCACTTCTTATTCCAAATAAGCCCGTAAGAATATATGTCTGAAATGTGTTTTCATATTGGAGATAGTTCTCATATCCTCTTTAAATAGAATATTATGAAATTAATGCATTCCCACTTAACCTTTTTTAGTTTGAATCCTTGACAATATCAGATTTCTAAGTACAGGAAATAAATATTAAAAAATTCATATAAAATTATTTTTTAAAAATAAGTGAATCATAAATTGAAAATGACATGGGCTTTAGTGGTAACTGAGAGAAAAAGATTCTTAGGGATAAGATGGAGTAGACCAGAAAACTTTAAGCTTTCCAGATTTCTTCCACAAAGATGAAAACATTGCCTCAGAGTAGAAAAGCAGAAATAAGCAAGAGTGGGATTAAAGCAGTTTTCCTCCAAAGACTTGAGAACCCCCTCTGCCCCCCAAGAAAAAAATTGGATTTCTAAATATAGAGCTTTGGTCTTCTTGCAGTGAAAATATTCCCAGGCCAACTGGCCAAATGAACAAACAATCCCGGAGGGCAGCTGGGTTGGGAGACAACTTCAGCTTCAGGTACTGTCACCTCACACACACACACACACACACACACACACACACACACACACCTCACAGGGAGTGTGGTGGTCCAATGACTCAGTAGGAGAAAACTGAAGGAAATCCTTCTACTGTTAAAGGAATGTAAAGACAGTTGTGTTGATCTGACACTGATCTAGATTACAGCTGTGAGGTCTAAGAGACAGCATATACTTGGAGATTGTGTGAGGAGAGGGATGGGGACCCTGTTGGCTGTGTGCAATTACAGTAGAGCAGAGTTTCTGGTTTCAGTTGTAGCACAGAGAGATTACTTGTAGCTTACAGTCACAGGAAGGATAACAAGGAGCAAGTTATTTTCAAGTTTTGGTGTCTGGGATTACTGGTTAAATTGTAGAGGTAGAGAAGAGTGCCCAAAATTGGGCAGAGCCCAGAAAATAACAGTAAGAAGTGTTGAAAATATCACAATGGGAAATAGTACTGGAACTACAGGCTAATTGTTTAATTGTTAAGGTCTGTGATTACCAAATAAAAGGGACTGTATTTTATTGTAGGGCCAACATAAGAAATTGAAACCTTGCATGCAGGGAAATCACATTATTATTAGGAAAATTATTTTTGGGTTATATGGAAGATCTATTACAGAGGGAAGAGAGAAACTGGGAATTTATGTAGCATATTATGCGAATTGCCAAAACATTGATGAAATCCTGAACTAGCATGGTGCTTAGGAACTTGGAAAGAAATGGAGGAATAGAAAACAAAGCCTTATTATAAATAGGAAATTTACAAGTGATATGGGTTTAGAAGGGAAGAAAGTTCTGATTTAAATATATGAATTTTGAAATATCTGTTAGATATGTAATTGGAATTGTTCATTATGTGTTAATAATTTGAAATTTGGATTTAAGAGAGATATGGCTTAAAATAAATAGATCTGGAAAGTAATTCCAAAGAAAAAGGTAGCTAAATATATATGTACTGACACTTTCAAAGTCCAATTCTTTTTGTACGGCATAATAATTGTATGGCCATGTATACTTATATTGTATTTAACTTATGCTTTAACATATTTAACATGTATTGGTCAACCTGCCATCTGGGGGAGGGGGTGGGGGGAAGGAGGGGAAAATTGGAACAAAAGATTTTACAATTGTCAGTACTGAAAAATTACCCATGCATATATGTTGTAAATAAAAAGCTATAATAAAAAATAAATGTATACGTACTGAGAAGATTAACAATAGAGAATATGTCAAGAAAGAACTCAAAATAGAAATCTGAGGAACATTTACAATCCAAGGATGAAATTAGAATGACCATATAACAAAGAATGTAAAGGAAATTCAGCCATGTAGAATAACTAGCATGAAATAGACTCTCCCAAAACTCAGAGAAAGTATTCAGATGATAAAAGCAATCAACAGAGTCAAATGCTGCACAGAGGTCAAGAAGTATAAGAATTGAGAAAAAAAGGAAAATATAATTAAATCCTATCAGATTTGACAGTTAAAGATTTTCTTGGAGAGAGCAGTTTCAGTTGAGTAATGAAGTCAGACACAAGACTGTGATTTATTTATATGGAATTCACCAAGTTAACATTTTAAAAATATTTTTTCCATGTAATTCTTTGGAAAATGATTTATTGCTCTGTGTAGTTTCAGGCTTCCTGCTGTAACCATGACTGCATTTACTACCAAGTCAATATCACTATGGAACAATATCCACTATTATTTTCTTCTCTAGTTAATATTAGCTTCAGATGCCCTGAAAACAGCCAGTAATGAAAGGAAGCTACAATAAGTAAAAATGACCTGTTTGCTTGTTTTAAGAAGTTGGATTAAAAATAAAGACTAGTTATGCATCAATAGAAATTAATGTTAAACATATAAAGTTATTGAAATAATATTAAAGCATTTAATATATATTTTTAGAAGCAATGCTAATGATATTTCCAAAGATATGTATTCTCCAGTACAGTGTTTCCTTCAGTTCTTTAGTATTTTAGTATGACTTTGAGGATCTTCCTCTCCTAGACTGATATTTTTGTGATGGTAAATTAGGCCATCTTTTGCTTCAATTCTTACCTAGTCCTTAGTCATTGAAAGGGCATGAACTCAAAGAAGCTGAGGATAGAAAAAAGTTCTTAGTTTAGAAAAGCCCAGGTCATTCACTATTGCCTGAGGTAAACTATTGCAAGTCATCTTGATTCAAAATTTTCCATTATACTTCAATGATTCTGGAAAAGAGAGTAATTGGAGCTGACAACTTTGCTCAGTTCTTCATTTAAATCCGATTTACACACAAGTCAAGATATCATCTTCATGATTTTATTATTTATTTTCTTTGAGAACAAAGGATCACCATCACTACTAACAAGAAGAATTTATTACTACAATGGAGGCTACATACTCTAGAAATTTTCTGGTTATATGTTGGTAGATTTATTTGTTAACTCTAAGGTTGAATTCTTGGGTTAAGTAAAATGCATACATTTTAGTGTAGACTAAAATGTACACATTTTCAAAAGATTCAAATGTCTTATACAAACATATAAGAGTAGAGATGGATCAGTTGCAATGACAAAATGGGGACTGAATTTAGATTTCTATGCAAATCACCAACACAAAGGTGTAACTGAAATGTTCTGAAATTGTAACAGAAATAGTAACTGTTAAACTAATTTGTCTGAACATTTAACACAGCATCTCATAATCATATCTACAAGTTTTAGTGTTGTTATTATTTTGAGTTGAATTAGTCATATCCTTTCCTGGATTTTCAATTCCATATTTTAGCAAAAAAAAATGCTAAAACTGTTGCATCTGGCTCCAGGAAGGGCATTATTATTATTTTAAAATCATACTCAATTTAGAGGAAGACAGGTGGAATTTATAAATAGAAAGCATGTGCCAGTCTTTTAAAGAAAGGGAAAGAGAAGAAAACAAAAATGCAGGTTTTTATTGAGAACACAAACTGGTTGTTTGGGACCAAAATTTGAGCTAAATACCATTGCCAAATAATTGTGATTGCTGCCAGTGAGACTTCTGCCAATATCACATAACTCATTACCTCTAGGGATAGAAACCAAAGTCCATTATCAAGTAACTAATTTAAAATAATAACTTCCAATTGGACATTTTAAATGTCATAGTTTTATGATCCTCCAAAACTTCCCAATGTATTCAATATACAGCTGACCATAAGGTTAATATTTGGATAGTTCTGGTATTATTAATAATGCCATATTTTCATCATCATGCATTGTCACTCCAAGAAAAATATGATCTCATTTATCTGGGTTCCCCTCTCAACAATTTAGATGGTTAACCATCCATGCTTATGTCATGTATGACTCTTTGATATTCTTTCATAGTGCTGGAACTAAATAAGGAAATCTACTTTAAAGTACCACCCCCGATATTTACTCTCTATGTTACCCTGGGGAAGTCATCTAACCACTATATTCCTCAGTTTCCTCATCTACAAATTGAGGGTGATAATAGCACCTATTTACTATAAAAATTGTTGGGATGATTAAATAATATTTGTTAAACTTTTTACAAATCTTAAAGTGCTATATATCATTATTATCTGGGATCTTTCCTGTAATTTCTTGATATAGGAAGCAATAGAAGAATCAGATTGTCTGCTGATTACTATTTGCTTTATTTAGGCTTTGGCAAACAATGAACCAAAGACTTTATCACAAATTAATATTTGAAACTATATGAAAATTTTCATTGTGATATTAGTTCATGAATTACAAAGTAAACCTAGGTTTCATAATCTGGAGAAGCTTGAATATCAGTTTATAGTAGAAAAATAGAATTATAGACTTGCATGAAAATTCTATATAATAAATGCAAATAGAGTTATTTATATACTACAAATGGAGAAATTAAGAACAGAGGGGCAAAATAAAAAGTCTTATAAATTCATAGAACATGAGAATTGTAGAATTGTGAATCAAACTTGAGACATAATTCCAAGACAAAATCTGGAATTTCTTCTTCATTGTCAATAGGATATAAACTCCTTGAGAACAATTTGAGACAGGCACTATTTTTCTTTTTACCTATGTGTTCTCAGTTCTTAAAGCAGTTTCTTTTCCATGATTGTTGGACATATGATTCTTAAATTGGATCAGTTTGGATTGGGTTGTATGGGATTCACTGTACCTAACCATGTCTCTTTATTTAAAGTCTTCTTCTTCTTCTTCTTCTTCTTCTTCTTCTTCTTCTTCTTCTTCTTCTTCTTCTTCTTCTTCTTCTTCTTCTTCTTTTTTTAAATATGCCTAGATTTACTTGACTTCATTTCCATCTCAACATTCTCTCAATCTAATTTGCCACATTGGGTTGAGGAACGATGTTCCATTGTATTTTTTCTTCAAGTTTGGGAAGTCATCATAATTTACAGTGGAAGTTGCTCCTAGTTTCATTAGAAAACCTATATAATCAATCCTTAATATATCCCTACTCCTCAAAATACCCAAGTAACATTTTTCTTTTCACTTTTACTTCAAGAGGGACTCATTCTCTAAACTAAGGAAAATAGCAGGAAACTTTATTTTTACTTTATTGGACATAAAATCTGTAATTTCTTACTTATGTGGAGACTCTGCTCCAGGAAAAAAAAAAAAAAAAAACAAAAAAAAAAAACTTTCATTTTATGATCTGATGCCACATAAATGCTTCTGCATATTCATAGCATATTTCATTATAACAATGCATTCCAATCATAATTTTCACACCCTCTCGTGCTGATCTTACATTTATCACGAACCTTTAATTACTAGGGGAAGTCACGAAGGCTCTGAGTGCATCTGCTATATGTTCATATATGGAGTTTTTGTGCTTCCAGAAGGTCATTCTCAATTTAACTATAGTTATTATGACCTTTCCCTCATTTATCTGTTCTGGCCTGATTCTGATATATTTTCAGTGATAAAGGAAACTGGGCCCAAGTACTGTTTTATCTCAAGTGAATTTAGATTAATCTTACTTTCTAACTTCCTCCTGTAAACCATTTTAAAATGGATTGGACTTGCTTTTCACTGCTTTAACCTATCATATTTTATTGTGTAAACACAAAGAGAGAGGTTTTTCAGCTTTCAGACAGTAAAAAGAATGGCATAAATATGTAGAAAACACTTTCTCCACAATTTAAACAAATTCTTTTAGAAATTTGTTCATTTTCTCCTGACACAAAATTATATCATTTATATTTTAGAAATCCTCATGTTATTAGTTTATTTAACAAATGTTTATTAATCACTATGCTAGGTTTAGGGTCAGAATGACCTGGGATCATATTTTACTTCATTTATTTCCTAGTTCTGTGGCAAAGAAGAAATCCCTTAACCTTTCTGAGCCTTGTTTTGTTTGTTTCTTTGTTTTTTCTCTCCCCTCTTCTATTAATGAAAGATTAAAAACAATATAATCTACTTCCTTCATAGGGTTTTTGTATAAATTAAATAAAAGTATGTAGTAAATTCATTTTGCACTTTATCATGTTAGATAAATTGCAATTATTATTATTTATTTTATTAATATGTTATTAATATTAATAATTATTATCATTTTATAATAACTATAATCATAGCCAAAACAGTTTCCAAATATGAGATTCTCAATATTACATTCTATCAATTTCATAGACCCTGAAAAAAATTTATTAGAGAAAGCACTATCATTTTTAGAGAGCCAGCCTTGGAGTCAGAAAGATTTACTTGCCTCTAATTATATACTAACTGTGTAACAATGTGAGAAACTAAACCTCCCAGTCTTTCCAATAACTCTCCCAGTCTTTAAGTTAAAAAGTTTTTGATGTGGACTAATGAATGAACTTATTCTGATGAAATCATAGAGTTTATAATTCTATACTGCATTGTCCTAGATATATTATATAATATATATACATACATACATACATGTATGTATGTAGATATACATACATATATATATGCCTGTGTATGTATACTACTTATTTGTAATATATATTAATATGTATCTAAATATGTATGTGAAACATTTATACACACACATATACACATATACATACATAGAGCTAGACTATATATGAAGTTTCTTACCTATATGTTATAGCAGGATATAACTATGTTTTTTCTTGCAGCCAAGAAATAAGTACTATTTTATCTTCTACCAAAGCATTTTTTATTGAATCATATTTAGTTTTATATCTTGTTGCTATTATTATAAAATATAAGTTATATATGTAAATATAAAGCATTTCTATTTGTTACTGTATCATTAGCATAAAATATGGTAATATAGAAATAATTATTTATCTTAAAACATTACTTGTATAAATTAAATTATCTTCTTATATATTATCATGTGTATAATATTATATATGTGTATAAATACATATACATATATGTGTTTATGTATATATATATATATAAATGTATGAAATTCCAGTGTGGACATTTCTTTTTATATATGCAGATTAACCACTTATATTTGTTACTTGTATATGTTCACATGATTAGTATGTGATAGATACAGAGATACACTTATGTGTGCTATTATAGAGATTACAACTTCATATATCTGATGGTTATATATGTAATATACATGTAACATAATATCTCATACTTATTTATGATCAAAGCTCCTGTAATACACATGGGTCTTTCTTTGTGCATATATCATCTAAATGTTGTATTATCATCATAATGTCTATATGTTCCTAGTTATGTTTACCTAACACAGCACTTTGTGGAATTCAGGGAGTCTTAACTTTTAAAAGAAAACTTATTTTGTTTGTTTTGATCCCAAGATAAAAGAGGTGACAAGGACTGATTTTAACTTAATGGATTTTTGCATTTTTCTGGTATACCTTAAGTTGGCACATTATGTTTGTCATAATTTATTCTGTAAAAGAAAAAAAAATCACTTTCTATGAGTACTTAACAATCAGACTATAACCACCTAAGGGCCTCTTGGCCTCCACAATTCTCTGGCTCTCTGGGAAGCATATGTTTTCCTCTTAAAATATGTGCATAATGATCAACTTCAGTTTCAACAATCTTCACAGCAGGAATGGTGGGAAGGAAAGCACAGCTTCTACTACTTTTGCATGGATAAAATGGTTTGTTTATCCTATTAGTGAAATCATCCAAGTGCATCTGAACTGGACATGACTGAAAGGTTCTGTTGGTGCAATTCCCCATAGTTTATGAAGACAGACTTGAGATTGGCAGGAATGGATGATGTGGGTCTACTTCAATAGATAAAATCATTGGAAGGTTGGTTCCATTTTGCAACAAAAAGTCAGGTCTAAGTGCTGGTCCAAAATAATCTCTCTCTGCTCTCAATTTCCTCCCCTCCATTATCTTTTCTTAAATATCACTTATATATTTCATATAGGATTATGCTTGGAAGTTTTGAGAATCAATCTATGATGGGATGAAAGCAACATTTTACATTGAACATTTAGCCGAAATTTGTCTATGTTACTAGAGCAACATTTACTTTATTATAACTTGTGAACTCTGTAAGAGCTAAAATCACATTTTATTTATCTTTTAATTCTCCAGGTCCCAGTGCAATGCATTCCTGTAGTAGGTGTTTGATAAGTGTGTGTAATGAATGTATGATGTGAGTGAAAGCAGAATGGCCTTCTATATTTCTTCACTGTATTATTTTCATACTATAAGGCAATGGCTCCCAACCTACAAGTTGAGTTGTGAACTCCTGGACATTTGTATAAAGTGTGAGCATATTTGAGGTCATTTTCATTTTTGATATAAGAAGATATGAATTACAATCCTGTTTCAAAGACAATTGCCTGAGTAATCTTAGGCAAGTCACTTAACTTCCCAGTTTTGTCATTGCAAAATGGTGATAATAGTAACATCTATTTCAAATGGTTGTTTTAAGGATAAAATGAATTAATATATAAAAATAAATTTAATATTGTTATCATTGTCATGATGTTTAGAAAAATATTGTAAACTCCACAGACTGATATTTATTATTTTTCTTATACGTGCAAATTATGCTATAATTAAAAAAATACAAATGCATTGTGAGGTATCTATGAATTGACAATTTTTTATTGTTATGTCTCAAATATTTTAATTACTATCACATATGCAGATGTGTGCATTTTAGTGATATTAAAACATATCCCTAAAATTTAAAAAAAAAAAAACTTTAGAACAGTCTAAAAGAAGGCAAAATATCTGAAGTTATTTTTAGTCAATAAGTGCCTATTCAGTGGTATATTTCAATTAAAAGTGCATTGGTATAAAATATTAAATAGGCCCTTCTATCTAATTTCATGTTAAGACAAAAACTGGTGGTTGCTGGGTTTTTTTCCATCATAATAATAACTACAATTTGAGTACTCTTATAGTAATTCAAGTTAATCAAGTAGATAAGTGACCCACTGTCATTGAATACTTGCCCAGTGTCCATAAATTCTATTTAGCACAGAAGAATTACACTTAAGAGAATATAATTTTGCTGAAATTGTGGCTGTCTTGAGGTCTGAATTAATCATCAAAATACAGAAAAAACTACTACACCACTTGACATGATAAGTAGGTAAGAATTATAGTCATGGTCTCCTGGCTGAAGTATACCAGTCAGCTTAGCTAAATAGAGAGGAAAGATTAGATAATGAACTGCCACTACATTACATTCTTCCTAAGTGTTTATAGCATTTCTTTTCTTGAGACCTTACTTTTACATTTTATGATAAAAACAATCCAAAAAATGTAGGACCAATAACTATAACAATTGTATAGAATGATTTACCAAGTACATTCCTTTTAGAAAGGCTAAGAATTGTGTAGTATATTATTAATTTTCTCTTTATAAATTAGGGAATAGCTAGGGTTGCTGTAATAACTGAATATCAGATTTGATCTATTGAATCCAGGACTATTACTTTTAGGGCCCATGCTCTTTTAATTATATTATCTATCAAAATGGCTAGCTGCCCTTTTCCTCATCCACCGGACTCTCTGTTAGCCATGCTGATTAGAGTTCAATTTTAGGAATGCTAAAATCACAGATTTGATTTCCCATGTGATCCAGTTAGAATTTTTCTTTTGTATATCAACAGATATACTTCTAATCTTGGTAAAGAAATTGTGAAATGCAAGCTATTGATCCAAGGTGAACATTTTAATAGAGTATGAATGACAGGGAATAAATCTGTTCTCACAACTGTCAACAATAGAAGGTATATGTATGTGTGTGTATACATACATATATATATATATATATATATATATGGGGGATGTATACATATTTATATATGTGTGTGGGGATGTGTACATATATATGTGTATATATATATTTACTACTGGTTAATAGATTCATCTTTGCATTCAAAGGCTAATATCATACATGTAGATTATGTGTTTGTGTGCAAGCATGTGCATGTATGGGTGTACAGACACACAACGATCTTAAATATGCATATATTTTATACATGTATTTACACATAAACATAATATGTGTGTGTGTGTGTGTGTGCATATATGCAGGTGTGTTTTTATCTCCAAAATTGAATGATAGTAGCTTATCCTGCAATTCTTAAATGTAAAATTATTAGAAACATAAAAAATGAGGAAATATTCATACAATATAATTTTGGGACTGTAACACACACTTTCTTTCCTTTCTCCCTCCCTTCCTCGTTTCCTTCTTTCCTTCTTTGCTTCTCTCTGTCATCTCTCTTTTTATCTCTTTCTGTGTCTTTCTCTGTCTCTCTGTGTCAAGTTATTATAGATTACTGCTAGCTACATTTGAAGTATTTCATAGTTTGTGTGTAACAATTAAAAATATTACCCACAAACAAACATGATCATCTGTAGATCAATAGAATCTCCCTCTTTAACCTAGAACCTAGACTCTATGTCATGTTTTCTGAACTTCAGTGTGATATTATCCTCTTTTATATCTTATATAATATTTTATATCAGAAGATTTTATCCAAAAACAGGATAATTTATATGATTATATGTTTCAAGGAATCTCACAGTTGGATAAATAACTTATTCTATTGGTCAAATATCAATCTGACACCAAAAACATATCTTTATTCTGTCATGCTTATTTTATTGTAAGGTGAGAATTCTGTCTCAAAAATAATTGCCTTCTTTCTCTTTTAAAATCAGCTTATGTTACACTGAAATTATTTGTTCTTTGAATGTGTATAAGAATTTATATGTTCCTGTTTATGGTCCTGAGTTTAGGGTGTGTGTGTGTGTGTGTGTGTGTGTGCGTGTGTATGTGTGTGTGTGTGTATGTGTGTGTTAAACGGGAACAGGTGGGAGGAACAGAGTAAAACAGAGACAGAGAGAGACAGAGAAAGATAAATCACCAGTTCAATTTCTTTGTTAGTATTTTGATTTGGTTATATTTTGTTACTTGTTTAATTAAATATTTCATACTTGATAAATATCCCTTTTTGTCTTTATATCTTTAGTTTTGTTAACATGATAACTTTGTTGATTATAATTTCTACAGTTTGAAAAATCATAAGAGACTATATAATACAACACCTATATTTTAATTAAGAAAACTGGAGTTCAAAGAATTTAAATGATTTGCTTAGGGTAAAAAAAAAAAAAAGGTAATAAGCAGTGAAGATGGGACATGAACTCATGTCTCTTGAATCCAGAGCAAGTGTCCATTTCTAATGTGTCAGACTGTTTGAATAAAAATTTTTGATATGTTTTTGTTTTTTCTCTAATATGTATTCACAAGATCCAGTATAGTATCAAAAACTATTTTTGCATAAGCAGATTTTTGAACAAGGTATATTATTGGAAATGAAAATGAGGCAATCATATAATGAATTTAAAGAATGACAGATGAGGATATTATATACAATATTGGCACTCACAAAATATTAAAAAGTCTACAGGAAGACTTCTGGTATATTATTATTATATGGATAACTTGGAGAAGATTTTGAGAAGAACATAGTAGTTACATATATTTTGATAAATTATGGATGATTTGAGAGCTGTGCTCCTCAACGAATGTTCCATTAATAAATTCTTAAATCTATTTAAAAATTTAGTTATTTACTCTTCTTTCATTGTCAATACTACTTTTTAAAGAATAATATCATTTAGATGTTTATCACCTTGACTATTATCTAATATGAGTTAATCTTTTTTTTATATATTATAACTAAACAAGCTGATTTTCTGGAATCAAATGAAGACTTTAAATTTTCATCAAACCTCTCATTCAAAGCTGTTTGTAGTAATCTGTTGAGGATAATTTGTCACTTGGAATTGTTGAATGTCCTTCCTAGGACACATCAGGAAGAAGGCATTACACCTCACCATCAACACCCAAAGCTGATTTTATCCTTAAACTACTTCCTGCACTTCATCACAACTTTTTTTTTTCATTTAGTTAACGAATTTTAACTTGTATACTATCTCAGTATTACTTTTTTTCTGCAAAAAAAAAAAAAAAAAAAAAAACTTATTACATAATATTTCCACTATAAGGCATATTTATATATAGGGCATTCATATATATTCCCCTATCATATAAGCATGTGATTTACATATTATGTATAAATAAGTATTTATGTAAATAGAGCATACATTTATAATCCCCTATCTGTAACAAGTGGTTAACATATATTACACACATTTTCTTAAAAATTATATTTATCAAAGCTTATAAATCAAGCCCTAATTTACAGTCTATGCCAATTTCCAAAGTAAATACTCATAATAAAAAGTGAACAACTGGAATTGACACAAATTGGCTCCTTTACAATCCTAATTGTACTCCTTCTGCCCAATGACATTTAGCAATATAGGGAAAAGAGAAGAAAAAAATGTATTGCAGGGGAATTATAATTCAGAATTGTGAATTGTGTTAGATTAATAGCAAATAATTAAGGGAACAATGGGGCATAGGGAATGAGTATTCAGTGAAAGGAAGGACTTATAAAAGCATTTTCCATGGAAAGTTCAAAGCTGAATAGAAAATCTGACTTTCAAATACAAGACTCAAGAGAAGCATAAAAAGGTAAACAGGAAAGGGAAATTTAAGGAACTTAATAAGTTAAACTGTTTACTTCCTACATTTGAAGATGATACTTTTAAATCTTAAGAGCTTTGTCATAATTATGTCAGTTAGAAGAAGTATATATATAGTGAGAGGGAAGAAGTGTAAGCAGAATAGGAAAGGACCATATCTTTTTAAAAAGAATAAAAGTAAGGGGTGAGGGAAAGGAAGAAGTAAAATAGCATAAATTATTTCCCATAAAAGAAACAAGAACAAACTTTTACATGGAGCTAAATTATTATATGTTTATATAATATGTTTTTATATATATATATGGGGATTATATGAATCTTACTCGCATCAGAATTTGTTCAAAGAGGGGATAACATACACACTCAATTGAGTATAGAGATCTGTCGAGGTAAAAAGGGGTCATAAAAGTGGTGGTAGTGATAGAAGGGAAAACTGATTGAAGGAGAGATGGAAGAAGCAAAACACTTTTGAGGAAGGTCAGGGTAAAAGATGAGAGAGAATAATATAAATTGGGGTGGGACAGATAGGTTAGAAGGAAATAGAAGCAATAATAGTAACTGTGGAAAAATTTTTGAAGCAAGGTTCTCTGATAAAGGCCTTCTTTCTCAAATATGTAGAAAACTGAATCAAAGTCATAAAAAATAAGAGTTATTCCCCAATTGATAAATGATCAAAAGATATAAGCAGTTTATAATAAGATCATTTTCAAATTTCAAAACTGTCACAATGTATATATGTCACAATGTATGTCACAATGTCACAATGTATATATGTGTATGTTTACACATATATTCATTCTATGCTTAGAAAATTTGCAACTCCCTTCCTTACTTTCAGTCTGGAAATGCTACTTGGAAATCTCTTTCCTCCCTTCACCATCATTACTCTAAAATTAATTAATGAAATTCATCTCTCTATATATGTGCCTATATTTTTGAGTGCTAGCATAGGGCTTAAAAAACTTAGTTCAGTTTTAATCCATTAAACATTATATGTTTGCATAGGTGCGTGTGTGTGTGTGTGTGTATATGTATACATACATATATATATATATATATATATATATATATATATATTCACTTCTGTGATTAGAAAATTCTTAGCTCCTGCTCAATACTTTCAATATTCATTGTTTCATAATACTGAAAGTCATAGGGACTTCAGAGCAGATATTATAGTAGTATATATACTGTAGGTCTCTGGGGGGTTACCTATAGACCTCAAATATGCAGTTATCTTCTGGTGAATTTTAAAGCTTTGGGGCTTATAAAAACCAAATTTACCAACTCTCTTATTTGTTTCTCTAATCAGAAATATGAATCACCCTTCCAAGTAGATACAACTTCTTTATTCCTGAGACACTAGAATAAATTAGAGAGTGAAATTTTATGATCCCTCTCAGTCACTGAATAAGAATGAACCACCAAAAACGGCTTAAAAGTGACATTATCTAAAATTGCAAAAATTTGTTTGATGAATTTCTCAAAGTCACTGGAACCTAAAAGTTACTTGATTATGTATTCTTTCATGAAATAATTTTTATTTTTTGTTATGTATTTCACATTCTTTTAATTGTAAATAATAGAACTATTTTAAGCAATATTCAATGATGAGAGATATTTTATACATAAAAATTTTTCAAACTGGTACAGATATTCACACACTATTTGACCAGTATTCACAAATTTTTATTTATTTTGCAAAGAGGTTAAATAGAAAATTCCATTTTAATATTTTAATGTTATTTATTGAAGGATGTCCAGTAGATAAATAGTATTAATGTACCACCATTCACTGTAGTTCATGTAATTCAAAAGACAAGGAGAGAGGCATATTCCTCAATAGAATTTCTTTTCCCTGAAAAAGGAAAATAAGTTAACTAGCACTTCATACATTTAAGCACTCTCTAGAATGATGTAAAAGGACATTAACTTTGAGTCATATTGGGGAAAAAAAATCTTTCTTCTCCCCACACCTTTGAGAAAAGAAGAATATCAAGATGCAGTGCCAGTTCTCTCCAATAGTCTCTGGATTTCAAAGGAAAAAAAAATCAGTTTGATAGTTAACTTTGAGTACTCCTTATTCAACAATAAATATTGTCACAGAAAAGGATATTTGCAGACTTTTATACTTAAGATTAAAGAAAAATATTTTTCCACCGAAATTTTCAGACACTGAAAGAAGTACAAACGAATAATTAATAAGTTTATAAATACAACATACCATAATCATCTTTGTTATATGTCACTCATCAACTTCCTTTCCAATAATAAAGATAATTATTAACCTACAAAATATGTTATAGGTTATGTAAAAATGGTCTAGAGGAAAAAAAGCAAAAGATGGGGATGGAGAAAGGGAAGAACGTTTTTATATTATTACTAAACACTAGATTTCTAATAATCCTCAAGATAAAGTGGATATCATATATGACTCCTTTCTAGTTTATTTTGCTGTCCACTACTAGCAAAAATTGCAAAATCTTATTAAATATGTTTTTTTAAAGAATTACTGCATTTACAATCATTCACTGGATTTCATGGAAGTGAGACTTCTCCTAATGGGAAAAAGTCAAATGTACTTAAAAAAAATTTAATGAAGGGATAGAACCTGGAAATTAATGATTCTTAAATCTTGAAGTAGATTTCTAGCAAAATCCTTTAATTTCATATTTAAAAGAAAGTTAAATCTAAAGTTAGATGATAAAGTTCTAATCAATTAATTTTCTCTTTTTTCAGTAGAAAGAAAGAAACTATTATTGTTTATTATAGCTTTTTATTTAAAAGGTATATGCATGGGTAATTTTTCAGCATTGACCTTCGCAAATACTTCTACTCCAACTTTTCCCCTCCGTTAAATGGCAGGTAGACCAATACATGTTAAATATGTTAAAGTATATGTTAAACACAATATATGTATACATATCCATACAGTTATTTTGCTGTACAAGAGAAATCGGACTTAGAAATAAAGTAAAAATACCCTGAGAAGGAAAACAAAAGTGCAAGTGGACAAAAACAGAAGGGGTGGAAATGCTATGGTGTGATTGACACTCATTTCTCATACTTTGTTCACTACATGTAACTGGTTCTCTTCATTATTGAACAATTGGAACTGATTTGGTTCATTTCATTGTTGAAGAGAGCCACATCCTTCAGAATTGATCTGATCATCATATTGTATTTTTGTTGATGTGTATAATTGTAAGATTCTTACAAGATACTAAGTCAATGGAATTAATAGAGACAATAATTATCTAATTTAGCATGGTTCAGTATGATTGATCTGATCCTACAAGGAGATGTTATGGGCCAGAACTTGAAACAAGATAGTAAGTGCAATTGAGGAGACAATGGTTAAATCTAGTTTAGCATTGATTTAATTCTGCAACAAATAATGGTTTCCTAGTGATATAGTGATTGGTGTATACTCAGTGTACAAGTGTATATAAGCAAGAAGCTTTCAGGGCCTGACACAGAAGCCCACAAGAAGCTCCTAGAGCCTCAGCCAGGATTCAATCGAGGAGATTCACAAGCCAGAGAAGGCAGCTTAAGCTCTCAGAACCAAGATTACAGAGGGCTTCTAAGAAAAACTAGCTGAGCCCCAAGTGAAGGACACAAGATTTTGAAGGAGACAATAAAGGACTTGGACTTTTTAACTCCTTGGCTTCATTGGGGTGATTACGCTGAACTGAAACTAAGGCTGCTCCCATCTCTATTGAGATGATCATATGACTTTTGTTAATTTGGTTATTGACATAGTCAATTATGCTAATAGTTTTACTAATATTGAATCAGCTAGGCATTTCTGGTATAAATCCTACTTGGTCATGTTGTATTATCTTGGGGATGATTTTCTGTAATCTTTTTGCTAATATTTTATTTAAGATTTTTGCATCAATATTCAGTAGGGAGATAGGTCTATAATTTTCTTTCTCTGTTTTCAACCTACCTGGTTTAGGTATCAGTACCATATCTGTGCCATAAAAGGAATTTGGTAAGAGTCATTCATTTCCCATTTTTTTCAAATAGTCATATAACATTGGAGTTAATTGTGTTTGGTAGAATTTATATGTAAATCCATCTGGTCCTGGGGATTTATTCTTAGGGAGTTGATTAATAGCTTATTCTATTTCTTTTTTCTAAAATGGGACTATTTAAGCAATTTACTTATTTCTCTGTTAATCTGGGCAGCCTATAATTTTGGAGGTAGTCATCCATTTCACTTAGGTTATCAAATTTATTGGCATAAAATTGGGCAAAGTAACTCCTAATTAATGCTCCAATTTCCTCTTCATTAGTGGAGAGTTCTCTCATTTTATTTTTAAGACTAGAAATTTGATCTTCCTCTTTTATTTTTCTAACCAAATTTAGCAAAGATTTATCTATTTTGTTGATAACCAACACTTAGTTTTATTTATTAATTTAATAGTGCTTTTTTTACTCTCAATTCTATTACTTTCTCCTTTTAATTTAACCACTTTTGCTGCATCACACAAATTTTGGTATCCTATCTCATTTTTGTCATTCTCTTGGTTGAAATTATTAATTGTTTCTATGATTTGCTGTTTTAACCATTCATTCTTTAGTATGATATTATTTAGTTTCCAATTACTTTTTGGTCTATTTTCCCCTAGCTTTTTGTTGAATCTAGTTTTTATTGCATCATGATCTAAAAAGAAAGCATTTACTATTTCTGCCTTTCAGCATTTAATTTTGAGGTCTTTATGTCCTAATATATGGTCAGTTTTTGTACAGGTTCCATGAACTGCTGAGAAGAAAGTATACTCCTTTCTGTAACCATTTAGTTTTCTCCAGAGATATAGAATACCTATTCTTTCTAACATTCTATTTACCTCTTTAACTTTTTTCTTATTTGTTTTGTGGTTAGATTTATCTAATTCTGAGAGTTCAAGGTTGACATCTCCCATTATTAGAGTTTTGTTGTCTATTTTTTCTTGCAGTTCTCTTAACGTCTCCTTTAGGAATTTAAATGCTATATCACTTGGTACATATATGTTTAGTATTGATATTGCTTCATTATCTATGCTACCCTTTAGCAAGATATAGTTTCCTTCCTTGTCTCTTTTAATTGGATAAAATTTTTGCTTTTGCTTGATCTGAGATAAGGATGGCTACCGCAGCTTTTTTTTTTTTTTTTTTTTTTTTTTTTTTTTTTTTACTTCATCTGAAGCATAATATGTTCTGCTCCAGCCTTTTACCTTTACTCTGTATGTATCATCCTGCTTTAAATGTGTTTCCTGTAAACAACATATTATAGGATTCTGGCTTTTGAACCAATCTGATCTCTGTCTCTGCTTTATGGGAGAGTTCATCCCACTCACATTTATCATTAAAACTACTAATTCTGCATTTCCTGCTATCTTATTATCCCCAGATTATACTTTTCTTTTCCTTTCCCCCCTTACCTCTCTGCCAGTATTAAACTTATGGGCACCACTTGCCTTACACAGCTTTTCCTTTTTAGAATTCCTCCCACCCCCTTTAAGTCCCTCCCTTTCTTATACCTTCCTTATTATTTCTGTATTCTCTTTTATTTAGCTTACTCTTTTTCTTTTCCCTTTTTCTCTCCCACTTTTTAATGATGTGAAAGAAGTTTTCTGTAAACTAAATATTTCTAATATTTTCTCTTTTAGCCAAATTTGATGAGAGTAAGATTCATACAGTGTTCCTCCCCCTACCTTAATTCCCTCAGATATGATAGGTTTCCTTTGCCTCTTCATGAGATGTAATTTCCATCTTTTTATCTCCACTTTTCCCTTTTTCTGATACAATCCTCTTTCTACTTCTAATTCCCTTTTTTATAGTATAACAGTAAAATCAAATTATAAACATAAATATGTATGCCCATGACAGAAATACAATTCTCAAGAGTTGTTTTTTTTTTTTTTTTAAATCTTTTTATGCTTCTCTTGTGTCTTATATTTGGAGGTAATTTTTTTTGTTTATCTCTTTTTTTTTTTCATTAGGAATAAATAGAATTCACCTGTTTCATTGAATGTCTATCTTCTTCCCTGGAAGAAAATGCTCAGCTTAGCTGGGTAGTTTATTCTTGGTTGCATTCCAAGTTCTTTTGCGTTTTGGAATATCAGATTCCAGGCCCTTTGATTCTTTAATGTGGATGCTGCTAGATCCTGGATGATCCTTATTGTGGGTTCTTAGCATTTGAATTGTTTCCTCCCCAATCTCCCCTCTCCCGATGCTTGTAATATTTTTTCCTTACTCTGATACTTCTGAAATTTAGTCACAATATTCTTTGGAGTATTTATTTTGGGATCTCTTTCAGAAGGTGTTTGATGAAATCTATTTTACCTTTTGATTCTATTATATCTGGGCAGTTTTCTTTGACGATTTCCCTGAAAAATAGTGTCTGGGCTCTTTTTTCATCATGGTTGTCGGGAAGCCCAATAATCCTTAAATTATCTCTCCTAGATCTATTTTCCAGGTCTGTTGTCTTTCCAAGTAGATATTTAACATTTTTTCCTTTTTTTTTCTTTTTGCTTGACTGATTCTTGATGTCTCAACAAATCATTCATTTCCATGTTCAGTTCTGATTTTTAATAAGTTATTTGCTTCATTAACTTTTCTTACTTCTTTTTGTGTATGTCCAATTGAGTTTTTAAATCAGTTGTTTTGCTTTATGGAGTTTTTTTTTCTTTTTTCCATTTCAGTAATTTTTTTTAATGAGTTATTTTCTTTTTCCAATTCACAAATCCTACTTTCTGGGAGTTCTTTATCTTTTCCAATTCACAAATTCTGTTTCCTTGGGAGTTCTTTACCTTTTCTATTTCACATTTCAGGGAGTTGTTTTCTTTTTCAAATCTTTCTTTTAATGAGTTATATGCCTTTTCCATACTCTCTTGCAGAGTTTCTCTTTCCTTTTCCCATTGTTCTTCTAGCTCTCTTTTAAAATCTTTGTAATTTCTTCTAGGAGAGCCTTGTGTGATGGGGATCTAGTTATATCCAACTTTGGGGTTTCATCTGGAGACTGTCTGCTATTAGTTTCCTCAGGTTTAGAAATCTGCTTTCTTTCTGTATAGAAGCTATCTATGGTTAGAGCTCACTTTTGCTTTTTTACTCATATTTTTAAAAGCTCTTGGGGTCTGCCTTCAGGGAAAGGAGTTTCCCAGCTTCCTCTACAGAATAGGGACAGATAAACAGTAGCTACTCTGAGAACAGTGTGCAAAGAGTGGTCCTGTTGGGGAAATGCAACTGCCCTGGGAAGAGCCCTATGCAGCCAAAGTGTGAATGCTCTGGGCAAAGCTATGTGCTTGGGAATGCAGCTGCGCAACTTCATTGTGGTCATGCTGAGTCACTCCCGGTGCTGGGTGGATGTGTCCAGGTCCTGTGCAACTCTGGAATTTTGGGGGTAGACTCTACCTTTGGTGTTTTTGAAACTTCTCTGCTGATCTATTGTTTTGTAACCAAAGCAGAACGGTCAACTTGTGGTAGAGTCCTACCTGAAAATACTCCACCCACAGAGACCATCCCTGCCTCCCGTCCACTCAGTGTGCTAGCCTCTGTGTTCTTCCTCCCTGTCTTGCTGGCCTCCTTCCACCCAATCTGGTGGGATCTTCCAGATTATCTTCTGCTGGCAATTTGTTATACTCCCAATATTCATGGATTCTACCAGTCAAGCATTATTTCAGAGGCTGAATTTGATAAGTAGTGAGGGCAGAAGGCAGCTCAGAATGAAGCATTTGTCCTCTCTGCCATATTGGCTCCATACCTGGAAAGAAACTTTATTGAGGAATGTACCTGTTCTTCTTTTGAATTACATGAACTACAGTGAATGGTGGTACATTTGTGTTATTTATCTATTGGGCATTTTCAGTAAATAAATAAAGAAGCCAATCTTGGGAATTGTTGAACACTTTCTGTTCCTACAAAGAAATTATGAAAACAAAGAATTCAAAGAACCAGGGCAAAACATATAAAGAGGAAAGAAGAGTAAAAGAATATTTATAATGACCCATTAATGTAAAATAAGCAGACAATCCACTTAATATATATTAATATATATATATATATATATATATATATATACACACACACAGATACATATACATGTGATAATTAAGCTAAACCTTGAGAGATTAAAAAATGAACCTAACTTCTTTTTTTCACATAAGAATGTAATGTGAGGAACATTATATAGAAAGTGATATAGATATATAAACACATACCCATATATAATATTATATATGTATTTATATATATGAATGTTTATGTACAGACCATTAGATGGCACAATGGACAGAGGGCCTGGCCTGGAGTCAGAAGCACTCATCTTCCTGAGTTCAAATCTGACCTCAGATATTTACTAGCTATATGATCCAAAGCATATCATTTAACCTTGCTTGCCTCAGTTTTCATATCTGTAAAATAAGTTGGAAAAGGAATTAGCAATCCATTCCAGTATCTCTGAAAAAAAAACAACACAAATAGGGTCATGAAATATTGAACAATTGAAAATGACTAAATAAAAATTGTATACTCACATATATAGCTATATCAACATCTATCCATCTATCTATGTATCTATTTATCTTCCTTTAAAATATCTAATTGCCAAGTTGTATTGACATATTAATATTAATTAATTTTAATAAAATGCTTTGAGAAGGATGGATCAACATGGGGGAAAGAGTGGAGAACAGAGATGTAGTTTGTATATTGATTCCACAATAACTTTAGTAAGTGATAACCTGACCTTTTAAAAACTTTCTTAGTGGTGGGACTCATGCTATTTCACATACTAGTCTATTCTCTTTTTCAGAAAAGTTAAATTCTTGAAAAATAATCTATCATTGATAATAAATTATATTTATGTCACTTATCTTTAATATTTCCCTCCCCTCAACCCTCCCAATGAACCATCCTGTATTCAATATTTTTTTTTTTTTTTTTTTTTTGGTGAGGCAATTGGGGTTAAGTGATTTGCCCAGGGTCACACAACTAGAAAGTGTTAAGTGTTTGAGGCCAGATTTGAACTAAAGTCCTTTTGTCTTCAGGACTGGTACTCTATCCAATCCTGTATTTATTATTAAATTATAATTATAATTCCCTTTCTCTCTCCTTTTTTTTGTGGGGAGTGGGTGATGAGGATATCTTTAAGCATTCTTGCCATTAAAATAGCAATTTATGGTGGGATCTTTTTGTAGTTTGCTTATTTTCCTAGCCTATTTTCTGATTTGGGGATTCTATTTTTTCCTCTTCCTTTCTCTTATTCTTCACTGTTTCTTTCTAGAATTCTTTATAGTCTCACTCCCATTACTGCTTAGAACAATACTTCTGACCTGTTCCTTTTCCGACACATTAATTTACTAATTCTTATTCTACCTGATGAGCTCCTATTTGCAAATTTTACTATGTTGATGCTGCATTTAGTGAAATCACTTGAGTAGTTTAGCCTACTATAGCTCAGAAATCTTGAATTCAAGAAATCTGCCAGTTTCAGCTTCCTGGGGAGCTGGTGCTAGATGTATATTTCCACCTGTCCAACATCTGTACACTTCTAAGAGTAATGTCTTGTACTTCATGGTTCCTTTTTTTTATACACTTTGTGTCCCATGGCTGACTGAATGCTGTGTTATTCAAGAATCTTAAGAACAACCCAAGCTATGAACCTGAAAGTTTTTGATGTATCCAAAATTGTCTGAAACTTGAAGTCTAAGTTTTGTGCTCCAGGTCTTACTTAGCTTATCCTGTTTTTATATTTGAACAACACAATTGTTGATTTACATATGTGTCTAAACCACTATAAACCAGCTGGAAAGGTGTTCAGAATTAGTATCATAGAACTACATGATACCCTTTTACGAATTTAGTGGGCTACAATCTATACCACTTTTTTGCCCTATGTAGTCACCTTTAGGTACTGGTCCTTGTGCCTCAATTAGAACTGATCTTCTACTTTTAAAAGTATAGGCCTCCTTCGATCTGCATTGGGTAATGACCTTTGAGTAAATGATTGACCAGTTGATTTCTTCCTTCCTGAATAAGGCCAAGCTTCTCTGTGCTGGATTTGAAACCTTGTCTTGACATTGCATAAAAGTATAGCTCCTTTAAAAATACCCTAGCTCAAGGTTCCAAATAGAATTGTCCCAAGACTTTCTGATATCTACCTCCAAGGGAATTTGGCCTATAACAAAATTAGTGGGATTTTTGTTTTGATTTCCCAATTAGGAATCAATCTACTGTATTTTTTAAGTCTCAGGGGAGTAGATCTGGGGAAAAATTTTGGGCTGCTTGTACCTGCTTAACCATGTTTTAGAGGATCACTTTTGAAATCAACTTCAATTAATTTCCCTTACTTTCATCTTCAAAACTTATCAGATTTCAAATTGATGTTAGTTAAGAGTTTCACTGTTTATCCATTTTGTGAAAACTTCTTTCCTCATTCATTAGAGTCAGTGTGTACATTGTGTGTGTGTGTGTGTGTGTGTGTGTGTGTGTGTGTGAGAGAGAGAGAGAGAGAGAGAGAGAGAGAGAGAGAGAAAGAGAGAGAATCATTAGTTTTTATAATTTAATTCTTGGGAATTTTCAATATCTTGGGTTAATTCTTCCTATATAATTTTTCTGCCTAAAGCTACTAATGTTTTCTTTGAAAATTCCAAAATATACTTTATGAATTTGTTTAAATTAATAATGCCTCAGGAAATTCACAGAGAAATCTATAGATTGGGGAATTATTGTTGTGTGTATATATATATATATGTGGTGGAGTATACATTCAGAAACCAGGAAATCTGATATGAAAATCAAAGAAAAGCATATAAGATAAAGAAAAGAATGGATCTTTTGTTTTTGGATAATTTGAGAAGATTAGGAGAAAAGAGAAAGAGGAATCACAGAAGAAAAGTGTCTAGAGCTAGATGTCTATAAACATCATGTAATATCTCAAGATTCTAGAAAGAATAAATCTTCAAAGAAAAGGGGTTAGGTAATAGTTGCTCAATTGATGAAGAAAAATAAAAACAAAAATAAGGTTCCAACAAAGGTTATAATTGGTGATTAGATCTTTTTATTGAGTTACGCACAATTTTTACTCTGGTTTCTTTTATTTCCATGTGCTAATTTTGTAAAGAAAGTTGAGTATTAAGTTAAAGGCTCAAGAACATACAGCCCACAAAAAATGTGCTTGGTAAAGCTAAGTAACTTAGACTCTTCAATTATATCACAGATATCATTTTGACAGTAAATCTTTATTTTCTTAATAAATTTGAGGCACATGAAATATAATTTTCTCACCAACATTTTACTCCAAATTTTTATTTGTAGCATTTCAATATATTTAACTGACTTCCATAATAATTTAATATTAGGTTATTAGTTTTTACCACTCTGTGATTTTGAAAATTCATTCAATCTCTCAAATTCTTCAATATAAATACTGTTGAAAGTGAGTCTTCATTTCCCGTAGGTTTATTATTTTGTTAGACATTAAAAGACCAGGAAATTATTAGTTGCTCAACAAGCTGATTTGTTTCTTTAACTGCTAGAAAACATTGACCATTCTCACATAAGTAAAACAATGTGAAGGACAACTTATTGCCAAAAGATAACCATTCCCCAGATGTAGAGGGCTGAAACTTTGAAAAAGGTGTACTTGAATCAGACAACCAATCACTTAAGGTTAATTACCTATTTGGTATGAGACAATGACTCTATTAGCATATGTTTGGATAAATGGCTCTTCTCACAGTTGATGCTGGCTGAATGTTTGTTGTTAAGATAATCATAGGCAAGGATTAGAGGGTGGAGTGAGAGAAACCAGAGTCACTTTGCAGCATGAGGAGGAGGAGAGAAGTTGGTGACTTTAGATTGGAAAATCCAGGACACATCATTTGCAAGCCTGTGGCAGTTTGTCTGACTCCTTCACTTCTTCCCTTAAAGACCAAGAATTTATCCTGACTCTGGCTGACCCAGAGGCTCTCCAAGGAACTAGCCCATACTCTACCTCCAAAGATATAGCAAAAGCACACCAATTAATAAAGTAATTCAGATGCATTTTCTACTATAAAATTTAAAGTAGTTATTAGATATAGTGCTCATTTAATGGGTGTTGACTATGTTGTAGCTCCTATGGTAAATAGAAAAAAAAAATGTTTCAATAGGTTGTTTGTAGAGTGAAAAGAGCCCACTTCTGGAGAAAGGGCAAGAGGAAAGAAAAGAAAAAATACTTGTTAATAAGTACTTAAACATTTTTATCTCATTGGGGCTTTATGTTCTTATTCAGCCTCTGGATTAGGGAGACTATAAACATGTCATTTAATCTTCTTTGGCCTCAGTTTCCTCATTTGCTAAATAAAGAAGTGTTATACTATCAAAATCATCTCTACTTCTAGATCTATGATTTACAAATTGCAAAATAATGCATTTAATTGATATCATTATTAATTCAAAGAAAAACATATTTGATTATACTCACTGAGTCTCTAAAATTATGCTGAAGTCTGGTGTGTGATTAAAAGTGTCACAACATCATGGTTTAAGAGGATCTTAACTGAAAAAATATCTCAGGAGTCACTAATTCATTTCTTTTTTTTTTTTTTTTTTTTTTTATTTAATAGCCTTTTATTTACAGGATATATGCATGGGTAACTTTACAGCATTAACAATTGCCAAACCTCTTGTTCCTATTTTTCACCTCTTACCCCCCCACCCCCTCCCCTAGATGGCAGGATGACCAGTAGATGTTAAATATATTAAAATATAAATTAGATACACAATAAGTATACATGACCAAAACGTTATTTTGCTGTACAAAAAGAATCAGACTCTGAAATATTGTACAATTAGCTTGTGAAGGAAATAAAAAATGCAGGTGTGCATAAATATAGGGATTGGGAATTCAATGTAATGGTTTTTGTCATCTCCCAGAGTTCTTTTCTGGGCATAGCTAGTTCAGTTCATTACTGCTCCATTAGAAATGATTTGGTTGATCTCGGTGCTGAGGATGGCCTGATCCATCAGAACTGGTCATCATATAGTATTGTTGTTGAAGTATATAATGATCTCCTGGTCCTGCTCATTTCACTCAGCATCAGTTCATGTAAGTCTCTCCAGGCCTTTCTGAAATCATCCTGTTGGTCATTTCTTACAGAACAATAATTTTCCATAATATTCATATACCACAATTTATTCAGCCATTCTCCAACTGATGGACATCCATTCAGTTTCCAGTTTTTAGCCACTACAAAAAAGGCTGCCACAAACATTCTTGCACATACAGGTCCCTTTCCCTTCTTTATAATTTCTTTGGGATATAATCCCAGTAGTAACACTGCTGGATCAAAGGGTATGCACAGTTTGATAACTTTTTGAGCATAGTTCCAAACTACTCTCCAAAATGGTTGGATTCGTTCACAACTCCACCAACAATGCATCAATGTCCCAGTTTTCCCGCATCCCCTCCAACAATCATCATTATTTTTTCCTGTCATCCACTAATTCATTTCTTGAAGATTTAACCTCACTAGGCCATCTAACCACTCTCCAAATTGGCTCATATAGAAAAGAATTGTTTAATCTAGGAAAAAAGACTGCATATCCAAACAACCCTTGAGGCTTACAGACATTATTGACTAGGAGTGTCATATCCCATAATGGTTCATAAACCACATAACCCTAAGCTCTTTCAACACATTCAGTAACTCAATCTTAGGAATGCTGTTTTCAGTAGGTTTACTTATGCACTCACTTGCATATTCAACCTGCATGTTCCTGAACACCACAGTGTGAAAGTTGATGTATTCTCATGAACCCCTAAATTTAGATAGACATGGGCATCAATCGCCTTGAGTAGCTTTTCTACAGATCTTTTTTTTTTCATCTATTATATCTCAGAGTGATTTAGTACCCAGTCCATAACCCAACATTTATTAAGGAGCTATGATATGCCAGTAATTGTTCTAATCAGTGGGAATACAATGGAAAGCAAAAGACAGTCCCAAGTATCTAAGATCTCACAATCTAATGGGTTGAGTCAGTCATCCTATGACTCATCACAAAAATTGTAGTTTTGCCCACTAATGTTCCCAGAAAACAAACAAACAAACAAAACAAAAACAAAGAGACAACTCAGGATAATGAAAAGAGCAGAGTAGATTTGAAGAGATAGGATTGAGTTTGAATATTATTTTTGTACTTACTGGCTAAAATGTAGGCAAGTCAGGTAACCTTTATGAGCCTCAGTTTCTTATTTGTTACATAAAAATCTAGACTAAATGGTTTCTAAAGTCTCTTCTAATTCTAAACTTATAAATCTATGCATGTAAGAAATTAAAGGAAATTCTCCATTTCCACCTCTCCTTTGTCTTTTTTTTTTTTTTTAGAATAAATTTTATCTTATCAGTGATAGTTAGGAATTGGTTGATAGAGTGAATTTCCTCACATGGAGTTCCTTTACTCCAAGGAATTCACAAATCTAGCAAAACACTATGGCCACCACCCATAACAACAACAAATCTTTTGTTGCCATACTGTTTTAAATGAAGATCTCAGAGGTTATGAGTTTATAGTTCTTAGTGAATGTGATTATAATTCATTACATTGAGTTCTAATTAAAATTAAGCAAAATAAAGGTTAATAATTGGTCTCTGATAGTTGCAGAAGTGGAAATTGATTTGATTTCACACTGAGAGTTTAAGAGCATAGCTACATGAATTACAAAAGGATGAATTTACATTATGTGGTTATTATATTATAATTCATATATTTTCCCCAACAATTTTTTACTATTAATGAATTTCAGGAAAGAACAAAGACCATGACCGATGAATATCATGTTTATTAGATGACTGTGAATATTTATGTGTCTATAAACAGACACAAAACATCATTCAATCCAGTAATGCAAACCATATGTAGATTTCACTTTGTTGGCATTTCTGCTCTTAAATTACTGATTTATTAAATGATTGTATAATAGAAGGACATATCAAAACCCAATAATAAATTTTAGAAACAAAATAATATATTATTTTCCCAAAGCTCTTCAAAAACTACTTTGATACTAGCTTTCTTCAAAGGAAACAATAGTCATTAAACTAAACTGTTAAATAAAAAACCAAAACACTGACTACTGGTTTGCACATGTATGATAGACACTGTTTCATTGATTTTTCTCTGTCAGTCTATTTATTTATCCATTCATCCATCTCTCACAGTATTGAGTAATGAAAAGAAGGCTACACATGGAATTACAAGAGGCATGGATTTTAACCTCTGATCCTTGTTTTCTTATAACTATAGACACATTATTTATTTTGCTTAAGCTGAAATTTACTAATCAGTAAAGTATTACCACTACTTAATTCACCTAAGTTGTTCAAAATGAAAAAAGCACTTTGGAGAACTTTAATGAAAGTTCAGATTTTTTTTTAAAATGGTAAGATGATTGAAAAAGCTTTTATTAATCACCCACTATAGGCCAGGTACTGGTGTGCTGAAAATGTAAAAATAAAGGTTGAATAGTCCTGACTTTAAAAAGTTTAATAGAGAGAGATAGCATATATTGGGTAGTAATCTGCAGTGAAAGAAGTTTTGGTATGAAGAATCACAGAGATTGTGATTAGAATAATAAGGTAATCTATGGTCATACTTTTTCAAACAAAATTGTAGTATTGATTTGATAATTATTCCCAGATCAGGTGTGGAATTTCAAAGCTGATTAAATTAACTTTCTTAGGGAAGGAATACATATATCCTTGATGATTAGAATTGAAATTCCAATAGGTAAAAGACAATAAATTCAGTGCAGCTGGCAAGATTCCTAGACAAGTTTTCTAGTGTGTAAGTTCACAGAAGAAAAAAGAGAAGACTACAAGCAGTTTTCTAGGCGATACTTTATCTTCTGAATAAGAAATATAGAAGATAAAAAGTACATTTTTTATAATGTTTTTAAAAAATATTTAATTTAATCCAAGAAAACATGAAAAGTTCTTTTTAAATACAGTGTTTTACTTATGTATATTTAAAATTATATTTTAACCTATGAGACATGCAAATAACCTTATTAGGAGATATCTTAAGAATCAACTTCAAGTGAATGATCAAAGACAATGATATTTGTTTACATATGGTTTTGACCATTGTCATGGAAGACATAATGTGAAGATTCCAAACAGAATCAGGTTTCCATATCTATTTGGATATTTTACAATTATTCATATTCAGATAACATCAGGCCCCAGAATATAAAAAATTCCCACAATGAAATCCATAATACAAATAAATCTATTTAGCCAATTCCAATGGGGAAGATAGCTAATTAATTCACTCATCTTCATATTACAGAAATTGACAGGCATTGTACTGACAACCTAGATATTCATAACATAGATAGATACATATATCTTTTATTCCTAAAGATGCAGATGGAGAACTCAGAATTAAGTAGGAAAAATATGTTGTTAGTTAAAATCATATTTTGAAAATTTCATGTCTCAGTGTTAAAAGCAAAACAAAAACAAAACCTCTTAAAATAACAACTATATTTGAAAACTATGGAACCCATTGGCATTGGAAAATTGGAACTTATAATTTAAGTGAAAAAGCAAAAAAAAAAAAAAAATGTAATATGGTTGTAGAAGGCCAGAACTTTGAAAAGGTATAATTGAATCTAGTTCAGCAAGGTACTTATAGTATTTATAGGTAAGCATATACTTAGTATTTAGTATGGTGATGTGCTCAGGGTGCTGTAGTGATGTAATCATCCTGAGGTATTTAAGATGATTTCTCAGCCATAACCCAGCCAAAGACACAAGAAACAACACCAGACTCCAGATTCCAAAGCTGTCCTGTCTCCTTCACTCCTCCACTAAGACAAGGACTCAACCTGGTCCTGAGGTCCTCCAGAGAGCTAGCCTGGACATTACATGTGGTCAGTGTAACTATAGTGTGTTACAAAGTGTAACTTCTTGTTCTGTGCAGTCTTTTCTCATTAGTTAATGTATTTGTATGCCTGTTGTGATCCTCCTCACAGTCTGAGGTGCTACTGATATTTTCTTTTCTGTCTATAGGAGTGACATTTAGTGATGAATACAAATTTTTTTTCTAATAAGTGTATGTACTGAAAATTCAAAGATCAAATCCTTCTTTGGGGCATTATTTTCCAACAGAGAATGGTTGTGTATGTGTATGTGTGTGTGCGTGTGTGTGTGTGTGTGTGTGCATTAAGCATGGTTTATAGAAATTTTTTTTTGTTTGCATTTAAAAAGCAAAATATTTTGTTTTCAACATAGCTACTTGTAGCCTCATAAATTTGCATAGCAAAAGTTTCACGTTGCCAAACTTTATAATCCTTTCACACCCTGTACACACATAGAAACCTTCATTCTAAATTAACAGTAACTTCTTTCAAGGTTCTTCTCAAAGTAATTATTAGAATATGGGCTAAACATATTTATAGGTTGTTGTGATACAAGAGCCACCTGCCAGTGGCTGCTGGAGGTCTAATTCAAACCTGTTGAATGGATCTCTTCATGTGAGAGGATGATGATGATACAAGGAAACTGAGAGGCACTTGCATTCTCTAACCTTCTCTCCTCTTCCTTCTTGCCTCCAATTTATTTCATTCCCAATCTACAAGGAACATCTGAGTTAATAAAGGCTGCTTTGCAACTCCATCAAGTGTTATGATTCACAGTTGTGTAGGGTCTGGGAGAATTGACCTGCCCCTTCATTTAAGCATGGTCCTTAACAATAGATTGTGTATTTGATTTTTTTTTTTTTTTTGGACAGGAGATAAAATTTACCACATGAATATCTATTTAGAAAACAGAAACTGCAATATATATTTTTAATGAAAAATAAAACTTCATCACCTCTCCAATCCATAGAAATAACTTTACAAACATATGATATCTGGAGTTCTGAAGAGAATAGCTCACTTCCATATTAAAGAAAAACCCATGACTGATAATATTCAAACTTTTCTTGATGCTCAGTTGAAATTTTAATTGTATATAATTTTAAAATAATTTATGATATTTTTTATAAAAGTAAATATGAACAAATATAATTCTCTGTGAAATGACTCCTAATGATTTGTGGATAATATAGAACAATCAGTCACCACATCAAGAAAATGGCATAGAACTTCAGCTAATGCCATTTGTAGCTGAAACACAAGAGTTGAACACAAGATCAGCAATTTATAAGCCACCTGAATGGGTCTGACTTAAAATTTATCACCTTTCTATAATCATCTTCTATAGATAAGAAATCTATTAACTCTATAATTGAACTACAAATCAGAGGACTCTCTGGCAGATACTATTAATATGGCAAGAATTCTGTGTCAGACACCTAGAAATAGCCTGTACTTGAGAACTGTAAAATTCTAGGACTATTACATAATAGGAAAAGTTTTGCTCATTCTGACAGACCCCTAAGGACCTCAGAGATAGTAATATTTGGTAACAGACAATTAAGAAATGATTCCTGGGCCCTTAAGCATACCACAAAAGGAAAAGTAAATACTCAGACATATTGTGAGGGTATTCTTGGTGAGAGAATTCTCTAGCAAAAGAAATAGAATATAGAATACTGTTCTGAAGAAGAACAGGATCTGGTGGGACAACCCCAGCTTATTTAAGTCAATGGCTTTTTGTTTCCTCTTATACTATGGTACCTTGGTGCAATTCATTTCTTACCTGAAAAATCTCAAGTGATTTTTATTGTTAAGTATAAAAAAAAAAGATGAAGCCAGGAATGCTAGCTGAGCTTTATTGTTATTTACAGCATTGGTGAAAACAACCTCTACCTCCTTAGAGCATAAAGTTGTGAGTCAGGTCTGAAATGAGAAAGTATAAAGAATTATATTATTTCTAACCACAAATCAGTAGAAAAAAAATTGATTCCAATGTAAAAAGCATAAGCCTCTCAGAATATCAGGTCCAAAAGTCAATTTTTAAAGTAACCAACCAGGCCTGACAACTTTATTAATTTTTTGAATCAGTTTCATAACTCAAGGTTCAGGCCCTGTTGAGAAAATATTGGGAACCTAATATTTGGAATGGAAACACATGAGAAGATTCTAAAAAAAACTTATAAGGTTTACCCCACTTCTTGTTTCACTTCCCTTTACTATTCTCTTTTGTTCTTCTTTAGTAAATAGTCACTAATATCCTTATATTTTCTTCTTGTTGGGCCCCAATATGGTGGTAATGGTAATCTGCCTCTTCAGACCAAGTATTAATATAAGCATCCAATAGATATATAGGGATATTTCATTTTTTCACAGTTAATTATATATTCAAGGGAATAACAGATTTTATTTTAGGACCTGAATGTCTAGCTACCTAATGGGAATTAATTGATCTAAATTCTTATTGCCTAGGTGAGAGTAATGGCTCCTCATTTGTTTTGGAAATGGCTGAGATATCTGCCAGATAAGACCTCTCCAGATACACCATTCAAACTGTCATCTTTAAATGCTTAGAGGGATCAGTAACTTAAAAAAAAACTGGCTACTATCTATTATGTACTCTAGTCAATAAAAACCTTCTTTGATAAACTATGGCACATTTGAAACAGAAGTATCACTATTGGTCTGTATCATATGGAAATCAAAAAGGAGGGAAAATCAAATACACATGCAGAAATATTTGTAGCAGCTCTTTTGTGATGGCTAATAATTGGAAAATAAATACATGCCCATCAGTTAGGGAATGGCTGAATAAATTATGATATATGAAAGTATTGCAATATTATTGTTATATGAAAATGATGAACAAGCTGATTTTAGACAGGGTTTGGAAAAATTTATATGAACAGATGCTGAGTGAAACAAGCAGAATCAGGAATACATTGTGCACAATAAACAGCAAGATTATGTGTTGATCAACTGTGACAGAGTCAGTGATCCAAGGCAATCCCAAAAAAAACTTTGGATGAAAAATGCCATTGGTATCTAGAGAGAAAACTATGGAGAGTGAATGTAAATCAACACATGTTATATTCACTTTTTTTTTTTGCTTTTGCTTTTTAAAATTTTTTCTCATGTAGCTTTTCTTTTTTTGTTGTTCTGATTTTTCTCTCCCAACATAATATATTTTAAAAAAAGTTTAGAAAATTAATGTGCATGTATAACCTCTCCCCAAAAGTTGTTTTTACATATAAATAGGGAAACACAAAATAAATAAATAATAAAAATCATGGCACATTATGTCTGCTGGCATTGTTTACCTTAGACTGTGATTACCTTTTATGTTGGTGTTATACCAAATTCTTACTTTGAAATTTATCTATTCCTTGATTCTCTGGAAATTTTCCTTCTTTCCTTCTATTAGAAACTTCCTACTTCAAGGTACTCCAATGTGTCCTCAAAAACCTATGCTTTTGGCCCTTGCAAGATCTAATCTGACCATTGGTATATTGTCAGTGAATGCAAATTCCTTGAAAGTGTTGAAATTCAGGATCTAAAGTACTACAAAATCAGGTGAACAAAAAACTAAATGCACTACCTCTTACTCTTCATTGGTCAGATCTAAGAGTTAACCTCTAAACCTTCTTACCCTCTATTTTTAAGGGGATGTTTTCCTGTGAAGACCAATTTTTATTGTTACTTTATCACATTTCTGAAAAGTTTTCAAGATGTATTCTATTTTTTCTAATTAGCACCAATAATTATAATTTAATAAGTTATAATTCTCAACATTATTAGGGCACCCCAGAGAGCCAAATAAGTTATACTCAACAATGTAGGAAATATCTTAACCATTCTAACTTTAAGAGCTTCATCCTGTTTACTGGACCTCTTGATTAGAATCCTTTCAGTTAAGAGAGGAAGAAAAAATTACAAAGTGAATACAGTTAAGAGCTAATTATGAGGGGGGAAGGGAAAATGTACAATTAGTCATAATTATCACAAAAGGAGTTCTTCATTTGATTAAAATGCATACAATTTCAGGAAATTAGCCATCACTTATTCGCATATATGTATTATTTATGTTGTCTCATTCCTTATTCTGACATATGAAAAAAGGAGCTTGTGAAAGATTATCTCATTCATCATGTTTCTGGTATACATCAGAAAGAGGGCTGATATTATTATTGGCATTTTGCTGATAGAAAAACCTAAATCAATCAGAAATGAAACTGTTTACACAAGGTTCTGTAGTTATCCAGTCATGAATGAAGAAAAAAATAACAATCAAATTATTTGCAGTTAAATGATAGTTTAATTTTTTTAGAAGACTGGATTGTCATATAAGTAGGAATTTTATTTTAATCAATGTTAACTTACTGAATCACTTATTAGAGTGAGTTACACTAGTCATTAGTAAACAACTGCTATACTATGAACACTATCTAGTATCCAGCAGAAAGCTTAGTTAGTATTTATCCGACAAATAGTAAGTGTTACTTAAATGCTTGTTGACTGATTTATTCTTTGGCTGATAATGCATGTCCTGCACACATATTGGTATTTCTTTGAGAGTTCTAAATAGGGTCACAATTTCACATAAGAATAATATGAATGGACTTTATATGACAAATAATGGCAGTCTTCCAGAAATCATAATAAAAAATTTAAAATTAGTTTTAAGCTTTGTTAGTTAATGTATACTCAATATATGTACACATACATTTGACTTAACTTCTTTAATAACCACTTGACTTGAAAGAGAGGCAACATAAATCAAGTTAGCTTAATATTAATAAAACATGGTAAAGATCAAAGGGTCTTCAGAGAAGAAAAAACATCATGCTTCACTACACACCTTTCTAAGCACATATGTAATGAATTAGGGAAACATTTTTTAGTGGAGAAGGGATAACTCAAGAGACAGATTGAAACCAGAACCAGATACAAAAATGATACTCATGCTACCAGCAACATCAATTTACAGATAAAACAGAGACAAAATCCACTGCTTCGTTTTTGTTTGTTTGCTTGTTTGTTTGCTTGTTTGTTTGTTTGTTTGTTTTGTTGTTGTTGTTTGCGTTATTAGGAAGCATGGTACTGGGGCAATCAAATGGCTTTAAACTATCTCCAGCTATAAAGAAATAAAATAAAATAAAAGGCTATATTGTCATGCTGGCAAACAGTTATATGTATTTTTGCTTGGCCTAGAGGAAAAAATTATAATCATTGAAATGAAGAAAAAAAAAGAGTGAGTGAAGGAGGAAAAGGATAGAGAAAGGAACATTGTCTAACAAGAACTGGTTCCTCAGGAAGAAGGAAAGAAACAAGGAAAAAATATCACCCTTGAGTAAACTGTTGCTAAAATAGTGTCTTGACCAAGGTCATATAGCTAGAAACTGTCTAAGATCATATTTGGAGTCAAGTCTTCATGACTCCAAGCAAAGTGTGCTACTTTCAAATTCGATATAGGTGGGATCTGTGTCCTCATTTGAACTTGATTATTAAGTTTCTTTTTAGCTTTGCAGCTCTAGGATTCTCTGATACCTAAATGTTAGATTCAGGAACCCTCTGTGATGACTCATGTAAAAGGCACAAAATATTTGGAGTCAGTACTTTAGCTAAAAATTCTAGCAAAAGAGTAGGGAGAGGAGAGGGAGTACAGAGGAAATACTAATAAGAATCACTATTGTCCTTATTGTGGGAACATTTGCAGACAAACAGGCATAGGTGATTTAAATTTTTCCATAATAATGGAACTGGCTATTAGCCTAAATAAAATATATATATTCTAACAAATGGACAATGGCTTTGAGGAGTAGCATCATAAGGGAACAGAAGAAAATTACTGAATAAGGGAATAAAATTGTTTAGTGGGTTAAAAACAAATAATCCATTTTAAAAAAATGTCAAATGACTGAAAATATAACAGGATAAGTTCATACTAAACAGAAATTTAGTGATGTAAAGTAGTATTAATAACTTACTAAATAACCTTCTTTCCTTCCCTCTTTCCTTCCTTCCTCCTTCCCTCCCTTCCTTCCTTCCTCCTTTCCTTCCTTCCTTCCTTCTGTCCTTCCTTCCTTCCTTCCTTCCTTCCTTCTGTCCTTCTTTCCTTCCTTCCTTCCTTCCTTCCTTCTGTCCTTCTTTCCTTCCTTGCTTCCTTCCTTCCTTCTTTCCTTCCTTCTTTCCTTCCTTCTTTCCTTCCTTCCTTCCTTCCTTTCTCCTTCCTTTCCTTTCTCCCTTCTTTCCTTTCTCCCTCCTGTCCTTCATTTCACCCTTCCTTTCCTCTCTTCCTCCTTTGCTCCGTTCCTTCTCCTCCTCCTTTCTCTCTTCCTCCTCCTTTTCTTCCTCTCCTTCTTCTTCTCTTTCTCCTCTCCTTCCTTTTTCTCCTTCTCCTTTTCCTCCTCCTCCTCCTCCTCCTTCTTCATCTTCTTCACTAACATTATCATCCTTCTCCCAAAATTTTAAAATGAGACATATATTTAAATAGGAATTAAGTAATTGAGTATAAAAATGGACCACAACATCCTTAGCTTGGTCATCATTCCACTAATAAAGAAGTAGATTCTAGAAAAATGTGTGTTGGTTATAAAAGAATGAACTCATACACATTCATCTCAATCACCTTCTTTCTTAATATTAGAAAACTTACATAACATAAAATGTTAGCTTATCTTTCTGGTAAGTAGAATTTACTTCAAAATTATAAAGACATTAGTTTTACAAAGTAACTTCTAGTGCATGTTGAGCAGAAAGACTTTTTTTTAAAGCAAACATCATCAAAGATAAAAAAGTGTGACAGTTATTTCCTTTGCCTACCTAGTAGATAGACACTTATTCATGTCATGTTCTTCTTCTTCTTTTCTCAGGTACCATTTTCACTGGTTTATACTCCCTTAACTATACATCTTTCCAGAGACAATTCCCTGCAATCTGCTTAGTCTAGTGTCTGCATTTTAAAGATATTTTATACATAAATAGTATCAAACAAATAGTAATAGAATCTTAACAATGACATATTGATATAGAATATCTCAAACTAACATTATGCATGTTGCATTCTAGTTTATTTATTTTGTTAAATATTTCCCACTTACATTTAAATCTGATTCAGGTTCATGGCAAAATTCAATTTGACAATTCTAATGTACAATGGTCAACTTTAGAGAGATAAATCATGTACTTTGATTTGAAGCAGTTTTATTAGTGCCCATACTTGAATGACTTGTTGGGATACAATAGATAATTTGATATAAGTTGCTTTTCTTTAACTGATAGAACCAACATTTTCTTGATTTTGTCATATTATCTGTATGTGTAAGTGTGCATGTATATATATATATATATATATATATATATATATATATATACATACATACATATATATGTATATATATGTGTGTGTGTGTGTGTAATACACACATACTTCATGTGGCTACCTAGAACAAAAGAATCACTACATGTTCTTAGGATCATTTTATATATTAAATAAAGGGCTAAACTCAGAATAGGTGTCATTTGAAAAGTGGTCAATTGTGATCAGAGGAATTGATATATACCACTTGCTATTATTCTTGTGGTTATCTTCCCTTCAGTAATAATGGGCATCAAAAAAGTAAGCATGTGTTTGGTAATGTTGAATGAGTCTCACATGTTAGGGTTACTAGAAATGGAACAAAGAGGTATTGATTTCTACCTGATTCTATTTGTCCTTCATTAAACATTTTCAACCTTATATGCCTGTTTTAGGTAGTCATTTCTAACACAATATACTTAGAACAAAAATACTGTTTACTATTTATGCTTTCACTTTCTTCTTTTTTTTCAATTTCAGTTAAAACATATGTAGAACAAACAAACAACAGCAAAAATGGACCATGACATAAAGTCCAGAAGTTCAAGTTGATTAAAGAAATATTTAAGTGCAAATTTTTTATAACACTGCATCAAAATAACAATGACACTAGAGAGTGGATGCAACTCTTATCTGATAATCTCTCACTATAATTATTAATGAATCCCCAAAAGATTCAGAGAGAAAGAGAGATTAATTCATTCTACTGTAACACCATAAGGACAAAGTATGCCCTTTATCTAGTATTTAAGCTCTTTATGTTTACTTCATAAATAATTGTTTTTTTTTCTGAATCACATAAATTTCTGATTTCACATTTAACTCTTAAACTAATATAACAACTTTACCATATGTTTGTTCAAATTTATGTATTTAAAATAAGTGTAGAAGGCAGTGTCATTTGTGATTCTGAACTCTCTTGCATGATTCATTCAAGTATCACTTTAAAAAATATTGAAACAACAGGATAAACTCAAGATTTGCTATTACATTTTTTTTTTTGTAAAAGACCTCTCTAGCTTTAGAAATATGGCATTAAGAAAATGCATTTTCAATTATAATGACAAGTGTATGATGGTACACAAATCCCACTTGAGAGTCTAAACTTGTTGGAAGGGCTTTAGTGTCAGCCACTCATTTCTAGGTTAGATTAAGAAATGGAAAAGATGTTACATGGAAACTCTACTGCTGGCACATGGATGTGTATCTGCTTGCCAAGAATATAAACAAACCTGACAAGAAAAAAAAATAGGTTGCATCTGATACTTTTAGTATTTTCTTATTATTCTGAGACAGTGAAGTTTGTTATTGTCAAAAGAATGCCCCTTCCTCCTTTGAGAACACATTTTAAAAAAAAAAGGAATAAATCAAAATGGTATTTTTCCTAATAAAAATGAGGGGTTTTTTGTTTGTTTGTTTTTTGTCTTTGATAAATCAACCATTATTTTCTGGGTTTTTTTGTTATTTAATTAAAAGGCCAAATTACATTAAGTAACTAGGGATCTGCCAATTAACACATATCATTATGATCCAGATTAAATGTGAATTTGACTGGAAGGAAAATTGTTAATTAAATTGCACAGTTACTTAATCTGTTTTTTTTACTTGCATTTTTCCCCTGTGCTGTTATGTATTAACCCGTTTATTTGAAGTTTTCATATTTAAAGCATATAATTTAAGAGTCAGAATCAGTTGGTTAAAAAACCTCTTCGGGGAGGAAACCTGTTTTGTCAATGCAGGTTGATACTCTATTTACAATTTACAAACTTTGGGAGTTATTAAGAGCACTGAGGTTAAAGGACTTGCCCAGATTCACATAGCCAATATGTGTTAGAGATGGGATTTAAATTGATGGCTTCCTGGTCCCAAAGTTAACTTTCAATGTACTATACTTTACTACCTATTACACGTTGACAATTAATACATTTGTATGAATTTTTCAGACAATTTTTCAAAGTTTTGTTCTTGATATGAAGGGATCCAGAAATTCCGGGGGACTCTCACTTATTTGACATCCTCCTAGAATCCAATGCTTAGAGCAGTACCTGCCATATAATAGTATTAGATAAATATTTCTCTACTGTCTGGAAGAAATAAAAAGCTTCAATTTTCTGTCATTTCTCTCAGTAGTTGTGAATGATTTCAAATATAAAGCAGGTTCTATTTACACAGTATAGTTCAAAGAAGATACTTTAAGTAAAATACATCTTACTTGAAAGAGACTTAAGACTGAACTTTTACCTCTCTAATGCAATCCCTTTCTTTTAAGTTCACTTCAGAAACCTCTACAGTTCCAACAAATAAGGGCACTTCCTTGAGTAACTATCTGTATGTTTTCATCTTGAATATATTGAATATGTAGCTAGAACATCTGAATTAACAGTTAGAGGAAAGTAGACGTATAGATTGGGAGATATTGGTGTCCTTTTCATTATATTTTGGTTAAGTAATATAGTCTAATTTTTTCAGATATTTTCAGATATTTTTTCAGATATTTTGATAACTGATCCCTCAAAGTGTACAAAATTGTGAGATCTCCAATAAGAAACTCCTCTATGTATATCTGGTGCAACCTCTCATCTTTATCTTCTTAGGGCACATAAGTGTTCCCATATAACATCAGTCTACTAGATGGTCAAAAGTACAAATGCAGTGGTTTCATTTAATCAATTATTAAAACTGTTTGCCAGAAAAATGCTGACAGAATTGTTGCACTTTCCATCTGTTGTCCTATTTTCAGTTGCATAGTTAAATGCTCCTGGGAACATCCAGCTTAATTTCATCTCACAACAATCTTTCTACAAATTTATTTTTCCTTCAACTGCCCTTCACTGTTTTATGAATCAATGATGTTCACAATTTTCTACTAATATCCTTCATAAAATTGTGTAAATGAGTTTAGATTATATATATTTTTTCCTTAATTGTCAAACACATAAACTTGACAAGGTTGTCAGGTTGAGACAATTTTGGGGCAGTTGCTTTATATGGGTTTAACATTCTTAACAAGAAAAACAAAAACAAAAAAAAGTTTTTTTTTTTTTAATTTGTTCTAGAAATATACTTTGTAGAATGTAGGCACCTACCCTCTAAGTAAAGAACTAGAATGAAGTAACTAATGATGTAGGAATAGTGTTAGTATATATATATATATAATTTTTATTATTATTGTTATTATTTCTTATTTAATAGCCTTTTATTTACATGTTATATGTATGGGTAACTTTATAGTATTGACAATTGCCAAACCTCTTGTTGCAATTTTTCCCCTCCTTCCCCCTCCCCCCTCCCCCAGATGGCAGAATGACCAGTAGATGTTAAATATATTAAAATATAAATGATACACAATAAGTATACATGACCAAACTGTTATTTTGCTGTACAAAAAGAATAGGATTCTGAAATATTGTACAATTAGTCTGTGAAGGAAATCCAAAATGCAGGTGGGCAAAAATATAGGGATTGGGAATTCAATGTAATTATTTTTAGTCATCTCCCAGAATTCTTTCGCTGGGCATAGCTGGTTCAGTTCATTACTGCTCCATTGGGACTGATTTGGTTGATCTCATTGCTGAGGATGGCCAGGTCCATCAGAACTGGTCATCATATAGTATTGTTGTTGAAGTATATAATGATCTCTTGGCCCTGGGTAGTGTTTATATATGTGTGTGTGTGTGTGTGTGTGTGTGTGTGTGTGTGTGTTTGGTTTTACTCTTCTTTGAGTAACATTTCCCATTTTTTAACATTATTGAATTTTCTGAAAAAGTCTATTTGAAGAGCAGTGACAGTTTCATTTTAAGAAAAAAAAAAAAAACGTTTGTAACTTTTACAAATAGAATAAACTTCCTTAGTTGTTAATATATTCCCCATCTCTAGACTCCTGAAGGAAAGATTGCATGATCAGTTTAGAATATTGTAAAATGAGTTATTTTGAAATTCTGAAATGAACTTTATGGCCTATGAGATGCTTTCCAACTGTGTTCTAAGTACCTGGAAAATGAAAAAAAAAAAAAAAACAGATAAAATCTCTGCTTTCAAGGAGTTATTCTAATGGGCAAGGCAAAATATTTAGAAGGATTCAGCTCTAAGTAAATAAATAGTACTCAATCCTTAGGATATAACAATTAAGCATAAGAAATTGCCTATTCTATAATGTCAATTCCTCTGATAAAATGATATTTCTAATGTAGAAACATTTCACAGTGCTAAAGATTTTGGTGGCAAAAAGTTCCTTTTTCTAGATTTTCACTGGATATGGATATAAAACTTGTAGGAATAAATGTTGGTTCATCTCCACTTGGGCTCCTTTCTAGAATAATGGTTAAGAGCATAGAAGCAAAGTTATGCCCAATTGTGTCCCACTCCTATTTATAATGTTATCTTGGATTGATGGTACTGGGTTGTCTCACTCAGAGTCTGTTAGTAGATGGAAATAAAAGTATTAGTGCTTTGACTTATCTAGCACATGCCGCCTCCGTTCTTTTTTGCCAGATATCTCAATGCTTTCTTCTCCACCACCCAGAACTACAAACTCTCTGGTCTCTTTAAAGTCCTAGTTAAAATTTCACTTGCTAAGAAAAGCTTTTTCTCCTTTCTCTTCATTACTAGGACCTTCCCTCTATTGATCATCTCCCATAATAGACATACATATATACACATATCTGTAGATGTATACACACACATATGAACATAGTCATTTTTGTTTATCATTCTCCATTAGATCAACAGCTGGAAACATCTTTGTATCTACAACAATTACCATAGTATGTATTAATTAGCAGACCCTAATAAATTAATATTAAATAAGTGATTGACAATAAGACTTTTATTTAGGACTTCTGTCGAAATAGATGGTGGCTACCCTAGACACATAGTACTTTATTATTTCCTCTACATGTATGATCTGTGCTAAATTGTCAAATCTGAGATCACAAAATTCTTGATCTGGGTTGAAACATTTTAGATAGATATTTTGATGCCCCTGATTCAATAAAATAGTTTTCTTTAAAAATCCTGTTTTATACATTTAAAACTTTATTTTAAGAATGGTTCCATAGAGTTCACCAAACTGCCAAAAAGATCTCTGACACCAAAAAAGAAACCAAGAAACAAACAAAAGAAAAACAAAAAAAAAGGTTTTTTTTTGTTGTTTTTTTTTGTTCTAGGAATATACTTTATAGAATGTAGGCACCAACCCTCTAAGTAAAGAACTAGAATGAAGTAACTAAGCAAGTTCTTTCTTTTTCTGTCTTTTCCCCTGGAGTCAAAATGTCAGTCTAAATTTTTTTCCCATTTCCTTTCAACTTGACTGCTTATTCTTTCATTCCGAACATAATTCTAAAGTAGGTTATAAAACTCAGAATGCTCTTATTTTGATAATGCAATTGCTTTCAATAATGTGTATTAAAAGAGGGACTGTCATTTCCATGTATTAGCTTTGTGACCTACCGAGTTAATAGAAGAACTAAAGTTTTATCAGTCTTTTATATGGCTGCTTTGAGAAGAACAGGAAAAACAGAGATGATTAAAGTAGTTGAAATGATATAACCAAAGAAGCTCTTATTTATGTTACTATAAATATCATGGAATTATAAAACTTTATAAATGAAAGCTATGTGTATTCACAATTTTCCTTTCATTTTTAGACTTAATTCTACATTCTCATTCAAAATCCTGGAGCTTTAAATCTGCAAATCTTTTCTTTCTTTCCTGGGAGAACATTTTATTTAATTACTCCTATCAATGCCTGATAAATTATTTCCTAGTTTCCTTCAATGTTATCAACAACAAAAATATGGTTTATTCCCTTTTATTTAATCATCACTTCCAAGAAGTTGGATTTTTTGCTTTATGTAAAAACAATTGTAGTAAATATGTCATATCAATGCTTCATCCCAATTTTCTTGCCTCATGTTTCATTCAGTTCCCTTCCAAATGCCTTCCCCTCCTTGTCACAACTATTCTCTAGGTCTTAAAGGAAGCTGCTTATTAGGTTTTCTAATTACTTTATTAACTAATTTTCTACACAACTCCTGGCAGTATATATATATATATATATATATATATATATATATATATATACACATACATACATACACACACTTATACAAATATATATATATACATATATATATATATATGTATATATATATTTAAATAAGGCATTCTTATATGGAGCTTGGAGATATTCCCATACATTTTCATTTATATTTAAAGTTAATTTATGAAATGCAAAGGAGATAGGGTGGAACAATCAATTTAATTTAGTAGAAAAAAGACACTGTAGCAGAGTGGAAAGTAGTCTCAATTTAGTTTCACAGTAGCACAGGACATGAAAATTGATTTTTTTTTGTAAATACTAATCTAATCCATACTTGAAAAAAATGCTTTCTAGAATATACTGGATATGTTGCATCTAGTCTTTGACTTAAGTGAGCAGCAACCTATACTATGAGAGACAAGACTTTCTAGAAGAATTCTGATAAGAAAGTTTTTATTTATATTCAGCATAATTTTGTACTTCTGCATAATTTTATACTTCAGCATAATTTTGTATTTCAGAGTTGTGTAGTGGAGAAAATGTACCATATATTTATTGATGTAAGTTATGAAGTATATCTATTTTAATGATGCAAAAACTGAGATTTTGAAAGGATTTTACAGCTTTCTATATATTTAGCATCCAAATGACAAATATATTTCCCAAGCAATAAATCAAATTAAATTACTGACAAGTAATTACTAAGTATTTACTATGCAGTCAGTGTTTGCTAGTACAAAAAAGCTCCTAAATAAAGAAACCAACAAAACCACATAGATGACAGATAGATAGATAAACCAATAGATAGATAGATGATAGATAAAGTTTCTGTTCTCAGGAATCTGTCTAATGAACAAACCAAGACTTACAGTACTATTTTCATTCATGATATTTTGGGGATCTTTCCTTAGTTTTTCTATTATAATTCTGCATTATAGATTATGCAATGGGATAAGTGATGAATAAGTTTTTTTTTTTTAATAATCAATTCCTAAGTTGTTTCTGGAAGTGGGACTTCAATATAGAGTACACATTAGTGTAATGCAAATCAGCGCATACAAAGAACCATTTACTAAAAAAACTAAATAGCCTTCTTCTAGGAAAATCATGATGGATAACGGAAGTGACAGAGATACTGTGCATAGATGCATAGATATTCTGATACTGGTTTGATCAAATATCTATCTGATGAGGAGGAACTTTATTTTTTCCATTGCCTATATAGTCAGAAATATAGGTATCTTCACAAAAGCCTGAGTCACTTCTCTCCATCTCTGTGAATAATTTGACTGTGGGCAAGTTTGGTGATTATTTTTCATTCACTGTGTCTGGTAAGAGAACATATGTTAAGGGTTGTAGCTTTAGGGACTTTTCCCTTTCTGAGGACTTATAGCCTCCAAAGTATGGAACTAGTTCTTCTGATCTTCCATTTATTCTATTCCACTATAAGTGAAGGGAATAAAGTTTTTGATCTTAGTTAAAAGAATGAACTATGGAAATCTGGGGAATCCAAATCTAGGCCATACTTTTCAGCAAAAACAGTATAATCTTCTGGAACCATACCACATAAATGTGAAATGAGGACTTATCTCTAATTATATGACTTTTGCAAAGAAACATGTTGTATGTATATATATATAGAATTCAAAATAATTTAATTTTTACTTTTCTAAGGCAACATATTTCCTCCAGGTTCAATATCTTTGTTAAAATCTATGTTCTGTCTCAAGCATCTGGCTATTTTCATATTGTAACTTTTTATTTATAGAACATATGCCTGGGTAATTTTTTACAACATTATCCCTTGCATTCACTTCTGTTCCAACTTTTCCCTTCTCTCCCTCTGCCCCCTCCCCTAGATGGCAAGCAGTATTATACATGTTAAATATGTTATAGTATATCCTAGATACAACATATCTGTGCAGAACCAAACAGTTCTCTTCTTGCACAGGAAGAATTAGATTCAGAAGGTGAAAATAACCTGGGAAGAAAAACAAAAATGCAAACAGTTTACACTCATTTCCCAGTGTTCTTTCTTTGGGTGTAGCTGCTTCTGTCCATCACTGATCAACTGGAACTGAATTAGATCTTTTCTTTGTCGAAGATATCCACTTCCATCAGAATGCATCCTCATATAGTATCGTTGTTGAAGTATGTAATGATCTCCTGGTTCTGCTCATTTCACTTAGCATCAGTTCTTGTAAGTCTCTCCAAACCTCTCTGTATTCATCCTACTGGTCATTTCTTACAGAACAATAATATTCTATAACATTCATATACCACAATTTACCCAACCATTCTCCAAGTGATGGGCATCCATTCAATTTCCAGTTTCTATCCATTACAAAAAGGGATGCAACAAACATTTTGGCACATACAGGTCCCTTTACCTTCTTTAAGATCTCTTTGGGATATAAACCCAGTAGTAATGCTGCTGCATTAAAGGGTATGCACAGTTTGATAACATATTGAGCATAATTCCAAATTGTTCTCCAGAATGGTTGGATCCATTCACACCTACACCAACAATGCATAAGTGTCCCAGTTTTCCTGCATCCCCTCCAATATTCACCATTATTTTTTCCTGTCATATTAGCCAATCTGACAGGTGTTTAGTGGTATCTCAGAGTTGTCTTAATTTACATTTATATGACCAATAGTGATTTGGAATACCCTTTCACATGAGCAGAAATGGTTTCAATTTCATCATCTGAAAATTGTTCATATCCTTTGACCATTTATCAATCAGAGAATGGCTTGATTTATTATAAATTAGAGTCCATTCTCTATATATTTTGGAGTGAGGCCTATATCAGAACCTTTAACTGTAAAAATGTTTTCCCAGTTTGTTGCTTCCCTTCTAATTTTGTTTGCATTAGTTTTGTTTGTACAAAAGCTTTTTAATTTGATGTAATCAAAATTTTCTATTTTGTGATCAATAATGACCTCTAGTTCTTCTTTGGTCACAAATTCCTTCCTCCTTCACAAGTCTGAGAGGTAAACTATCCTATGTTCATCTAATTTATTTATGATCTCATTCTTTATGCCTAAATCATGGACCCATTTTGATTTTATCTTGGTATATGGTGTTGTGTGGGTCCATGGAAACATGTTGTATATTATGGAGAAACTGAGCTGAATTATGAGCTGAAGTTAATTGAATTTTGTCTCAGATTACACAAGCAACATTGATGTCAAAGATATCACCACCAAAGGTTCAATTTTTGCTTAAATTAAGCAAACCAAATTTAAGAAACAGAAATAAAATGTTAAAGTTAACCAAATACACACATTGTATAAAGAGAACTAATGTGGATTCTGTCTGAGCCAGGTGTAATTTCATTAATCAGTTCATGTGAGAAATTATGATATTACCATGATCTTTGGAATAAATAGTAAAGAATTCTGCTCAGTAATTTCATATTCTATAAGGAAGCATATCCTTCAATTCAATGGCTAATCTGCTATTCCTAAATTAATAAAAAATAATCATTACTAAAAGGTTGCCAATATTTACAATGTATTCATGCCTGTCATCTACTATAAAAATGAAATATAGATTGTAAAATGTCAATACTTCTAATCAGCTTTCTTCATTCAAAGCTTCATTCAAATATTCATACAATATTGGTTATCCTTTAGAAGAGATTAAGGGACAAATGTGGAAGGGCAAGAATAATATAGAATAGATATTAACTTCTTCAGCAGATCATAATGTTAATTTATCCAACTCATTGAGAGATGTTAAAATTTAAACAAGCAAGGTTATTATAGGACAGATGTTTTGTTAGAAGAGTGTGAAGATTATCTATGCCTAATTGTATTTGATATGGAAATTGCCCTAAAATTGAAAACAAAATAAATAAACAACAACAGCAACAACAACAACAAAAAACAATTATAAATCAGATAAGTTCTTGACAAAGATATCTAAAAGCATTCTGTGCTGCCTTAGGATGGACTGTTTATTTTTGTTTTTTGTTTTTTGTTTTGTTTGTTTTTTTTCCCCTGCTGGAGGCAGAGGTTGAATGATCATATTATAATATTAGAAAGTATATGAAAGCAAACTTTTTTTTTTACATTTTGGTTCTTTAAAGCTACAGTAAATTATGTATCATAGTAACAAAATTACTGTGTCTCCTTCTGAATTTCCTACTGATTTTTTATATATTATAACTGTTTCATTGATGTTCTTTACTTTCTTTTCTTTCTTTTCTTTATATCATTATCCTTCTTGTTCCTGACTCTACCCTTTTCCCATAATATTTGAACTCTGAGAATTTATTCTTGTAACAAATACCTGAGACCAAAAACTCACAAATTTACATATTTGAACATTTGTGAAAATGAATGTGTTATTTTATGCATCTAGTCCATTATTTATGCCAAACATGTTTTATTTCACTTTGAATAAAGCCATTATTATCCTTTGAATTGAATAGAGTTCTTATCTTTCACAACTACTTTCATTTATATTATTGCAATACTTAAATGAATTGTTCTCTTGATTGCGCTTATTGAACTCTGCATCATTTCATGCTATCCTTCCTAAGTTCCTCTGGATCCATCATTTTTTATATGGTTTCTTCTTGAGAAATTTCATTACATTTGTGTATCATAATTCATTTAGTCATCCTACCTTTGATGTGCACTTAGTACTTGATTCTAGGTCTCTGCTATGATGAAGAGTGTTACCATAAATATTTATGTACTTGGCAATCTTATTTTTTTTTCTATTTTAAAGTTCTTTGGTATTTATAGCATACTAGAAGTATTATAAGCCTTAAGGCTTAATGAAATTTTAGGTCTAGTTACAAATTGTTTTCTAGAAAGACTGGACTAATTTAAAGTTCCACCAGTGCATTGTCTATATCAGAATTATATTTTTTCTGTGTTGGGAATCCTGTTGTCCCATTATTCTTATAATCTTTATGATTTTCTATTTTCATTCTTTTTTCAAACTCTAATGAATTTGAGGTAGAAATTCAGTTATTTTAATGTGTATTTTATTAGTTTTGGAAAACAAAAGCATTTTCATATAGTTGTGTACAGTTCCTTTTAACTGCATAAAAAATAAATCTTTTGATCAATTATCCACTGCAGAGTATGCCACTGTGCATTCTTAGCTACTTAGAGCCACAGATGAGAAGAGTTGGGTGACAGATGATCACCAAAGGTAAATAAGAAAGCCTGAAAAAGTGTTGGTAAGATCTTACACAAAAAGCGCTAGTGTTCCTTGAAAATCCTATATATCTCCAGCATTTGGGAAGTTACAAAAGAAAGTGTGAAAGAGTATAGGTATTAGTATGCATACCAAACTAGAGGTTCAGAGAGTTGTTGTGCTGACATCATTGTTATATGCATGAGAAACCTGTATAATATATCAGAAAATTGAATCACTTCCTTTTGAATTATCTTAGGAAAATTATGAAGATCACCTGTCATGGTAAGATAAAGGACAATGAGGTCCTCTCTTAAGATGAACTGCCAAATATTCAAACTTTACTGCAGAAAGTACAACTCTCTGCAAAGTCTATATGGACTGACCATGTAGCCCAAATGCCAAACATACTTTTGCCTGAAAGATGATTTTTCTGAGATCTATTACAAGACAAACTCTGACATGGTGGTCAAAAGAAGCAATAAAAGACCTCTCTGAAGAACGTTTTATCCATTGTAAGATACAGGAGATACTGTCACAGGATATCCCAGCATAGCATGCTCGCATCAAAGAAGGCACTGTGCTCAATGAGTAAAGCAGAATTGCAGTAGCACAAAAGAAACAGATGAACAAATCTAGAGATATCTGTCTACTGCAAGTGTTCAAATGGACTATTTGTGCTGAACTCATATTGTAGTGATCAGCCACAATTGAGCTAAATCTATCTCAATCCCAAGATTGTGATGTCATTGGGTTTCTTTGAGTATGAAGAATAAGTAATAGCAACAACAACTACAGAATAACATTTTTTGTATATAAGGACTAGATCTATGTTTGCACTGACATAAGGAATTCCTTGGTGAAGAAATTTCTTCTATAAAAGTAGGTGAACAGTTTCTGTATAACTTATTGTACTAGAGAATTACATGCAACATTGATAAGTGCTTTGCCCAGGATCACATTAGTGTCTATCAGAAAAAAAAAATGATTCCAGATCTTTGTAGCTTTCATTAATAAGATACTACATCTTTTGACTAGGCATCTTTCACTGTCTTCTATGCATGCTTGAAATATTCTCTTTTAACATAAAATAACAAATTAAATCAGTCTCTGTTGAACCTTACCTGGGATACTTTTTCACCTTGCATAAACTCTATATTTTCTGCTCCATTCTCCCTGCTAGGGTATGGTGAAATAATGTTCTTAATTTTATGCTTTAATAAAAAGAAATGCTCCAATCTAATTGTAGCAATGAAAATAATTATTTTAATGCATAATCATCCTGCCATTAGAGCAGAAAAATGAACATTTACTATCACATTTTTTATATTTTAATAGAGGTAGAAGTCTTTGACTATTTTAATTTTAAGAAAAACTGAAGGAAACTATTCTTTGGCTCCATTTCTTCTTTATCTTATCCTTTAAGTACCTTGTGTAAAATGGCTTCCTGATTTTTTTCTAATATCTTGTCCTGAACCAACAAGATGAAGGAAAATGACAAGATTTTTCCCTGAAATAGGGCTTTTATAAAACAATCTGAATCATTTGGCAATTAGCAATTGTTGACAGTATTCTATCTTAAAACACCGATTCATTTCCATTTTTTAAATTTCAGTCTGCTGGGAGAAACTATTTTGTAATTTTTCTGACTACATAGCTATAGTTTATCCCTGATACTTTCCCCATCTTTGTGTTTTTATTTTTTCTGTAAATGTTCTTTAAAATATTTTTTCCCTTAAAACTATTCTCTCTAATTTCTCTAGTCTTACTTGAATGTTGATTTGCATGCATTAACTTTTGGTTCCCTAGTTATTATATCTTGTTGTCTAATAGATTCACAAGCATAAGTATCATTAATAACCATTTCTAAAGGTAACATAATTTACTGATCAAATGAAAAAAAAGTTTAATGAGAATCGAAGAGAATTGAAGGGGAAATTGGTTCAGGGCTAGTAAAAAGAAAACTAGTTCTTTGAAGGCTTAATATATGATTAGAAAAATATTTTAAGAAAAACAAAATTTTCTGTCACTTTGCACAGAATAATATTTTAAAAATATTTTTTTAATAGAAATTACTTTGTTCACTTCTCTCATGATCTATAGGATGATCTTTCTATTTGGACACCATTTTTTTTCTTTTAGTCAAAAGAAGATATACAAATTTATCCAAATAGGAAAACCTCAGGAATGTGTCATTTTTTTTTTGGAAGATCAATCCTTTGGCCATCAAAAGTTTCAATGGAATCAAATGTAGCTGGAAAAAAATCCTAATGCCTTAAAAAAATCCTTTAGATTCTGTAATCATCTGCAGATTTTCTTTTGAGGATAAAAAGAATTATGATAGAGAACATCAATGGAATGAGTAATTATACATGAAGGGATATATACATAGGGCACTTGTATGGCAAAGATGCATACCTAGAGGTATGAACATATGTGATCAAGGCATATTTATATAGGGGCAGTTCATGCCTTTGATACTGAAAGTCAACTCATATCTTCTTGTAATGCCATTGTACCCTTCCAAGAGGCTGCTTTAATAAAATCAGCTTTCATCCTATACTATAAAGGCCAAAGGAGCTGGCAATAGTAAGCTATATAAACTTATCTGTGGATGCTCTGTGGATCAGACTTCACAGATCATGCTTTTCACTGCATCCCTATATTGTTTCATTCAGTCCAGAGTTTCATGGTAGTTACACAGAGGAAGGGAATTATGTCTGTCCCATAGTATCATCTATAAAAAGGGGAAGGTATTTTAGGTGTTGAGGTCCTTGATATAAAAGACCATTGGAGTAGGATTCCTGAGTCACACCTCTTTCTATGTTCCCTAAGCTTTAGTGGATGAGCTAATGGATGAAATTCCATTTTTTCCACGTTCAGATCTCACTTATTTTAAAAGCACTAATAACTGAACATGGGTAAGAGGACATTCCAACTCCCCCTTTCCTTGTGCTTGTTTACTTCCATTGTCCAAGATGGAGTGAAGTTGCTAGACCCAGCTAACTTGCCCATAAGTGAGGACATAGACAAGAATCACAGCTTTTGACCTCTAATGTGTGTTTGGAAGAGGGTAAAGGAAGAAAGGTTAGGAATTACTTTGACTGGGACCAAGACAGCCCAGCATAAACCAATGTCTTCTTCCTAGAGTATTTTCAAACCTGAGTTTGAAATGCACTGGACAGCAGAACAAATTTGTTAGCTCATCCACCAATCCGTAGGGAACATAGAAAGAGGTGTAATTCAGGTGTTCTATTCCAATAGACTTTTATATCAAGGACCCTCAATATCTAAATATCTTCACCTTTTTATAGATGATATCATGGAATAGACATGCATCCCTTCCTTCAATTCAAAACTGCTGCTATATTTTGGCTAAATGCTTTCTAGGGAATCTACTGAGATGTCCAATGGACATGAAGACTACTCTACCCTGGGTTGCTGCAATTTGCCTGCATTGGACTACCTCCTCATCCTTCCATTCTCCCCACCCCCCTGCCCAATTGAGACAGATTTTCCAAAATATCTTCTGCTGGAAATTTGTGACACTCCAAATATCTGTGGGTTCTGTCACTCCAAAACCAGTTCAGAGGCTTGATATGATATTGATCTTAGGGAAGCCAAGAAGAGTTTAGGCAAAGTCCTGTCTATTCTCTGCCATCTTGGCTCTGCTTATCTCAAACTTTTATAGTACAGTCAAATGCCCAACTTGTTTATCATTCAATATATTACATTAGTATCACTTTTTACATTTAGTGTCTCTCTCTTCCATTCCTGAAATTCATTCCTTTTTCATTTCTGCTTTTCAAAATCCATAGTTTCATTGAAAGATCAACAGATATACCAACTCCTATGTGAAACATTTCCTCATACCAACTGAATCCCAATTAATTTGTGCTCAATATTTATTTTTATTAATACTACCTTATAAGCTATTTTTAATCACATGGTATCTATTAATCACAATATCAGGAATATTCAAGATTTTTTGGAACATATAACAACAAAAATAACTCATTTTAATGATCTTATGCTAAATATCAGTTTGGCCATATACCAGAGAAATATGCATGCCAGAAGTATTCACCACTATGATGGATGAGATCTAGTACAGAATGAAAAGAAAGGAAGATTTCCCTGTAGATGATGAAGTCCACTGGTACATATGTAGATGGCATTTCACTGGTATTCTTTGATTTTGAAAAAAAAAAAAAGATGGAGGCTTTTACCATGTTGAGTGAACCCTGTGTCATACTCTTTGGAAAACAGGAACAAAAGTCTCACATGATAGGCAAGCGTAGATGCGCATTATGTGCATTGCTAGAAAGAAATCTCAATAAGATCATAGTTGTTTGTGCATATTTTGCATTAATTATGTTATACCCCCCCACACACAATATAAATTAAGCTATTTCAATAGGGTTTGTTTCATTCTTATCATTTTATATCCAGATTTATATCCAGAATATAGTCTTAGGAAAATTCTTAAGATTATCTGACAGAATAAGATACCAGATATTGAAGTTCTTTCTCAAATTAAACTGCTAATCATTCCAACTCTACTGCAAAGATCACAACTCCTTTGAGGCAGCCACATTGTTTGAATGTCAAATGCACGCTGGCCCAAAACATTATTTTATGAAAAATTTATATAGGACAAGTGATCACAAGATGGTCAGAAAAAGTGATACAAGGATACTCTCAAGGTTTCTCTTAAGAACTTTAAATTAATTACATGATCTAGGAAACACTGGCACAGGACCACCTAGCATGTAATACTTTTATCAGAGAAGACACTGCGTTCTATGAGCATAGCAGAATTGAATTAGCTCGGAAGAAATGTGAGATGCACAAAGTTAGAGAAACAACTCCAAATATTATTAGGGTCTATTTGTATCTGCCCTGTGCCAGAACATTCTGAGCTCATGATCAGCCACAGTTAGACGCACTGTACCTTGACTCTAACAGTGATGTCATTTTGGTCTTCTTTGAGAATAAAGGACAACAATCAACCAACCAACCAACCAAACAATCTATTACGTATTACAGGGCTAGAAAACAAAAGGCACTTAATAAATATTTGTTAAAAGTTAAATCAATATTATTTCATAAATTAGTGATAATATTTAATATTATACCTTCTACTCATCCAGATTAGAAAGTCTTCAAGTTCATTATTTGAGAAAAAGTTGAAATAATAATTTACTTCATCAGTTTAAAGGGATAATAGAGTGGAAATTGTTCTGAATTCAGAGTCCAAGAAACTCAGTTCAAGACCTGACTTTGCCATTTATCATATGCGTGATCTTAGGCAAATCAAGCCAACACTTCGAATTTTTGTTTTCTCATTTGAAAAATAAGGACCTTAATTATATCTTCCCTTTACTAAAACTGAACTTCCTAGATATGGAAGATGATAAGCATTCATTTTAAGGAATACTTTGTCCTTATATAAATATACAAAATGCCTCAGTTTTCATTGTTCATATGATTTAAAACTGAAACAGACTTTAAAAAGGATCTAGTCCAAATCTTCATTTTATAGATGGTAAGACTGAGGCCTAGAGAAATTAAGAGGTCTAACCAAGTGTGACAATGAAGATATTATTGTCCTTCCAGAGAAAGCATTCTTTTTAATAAAATTTGTTGTGATCCTTTTACATTACAAAGAAAAGTTCTTCCAATATCTTCTGGAAAAAAAAAATCTCTTGTTATAAGAACAGAAAAAGATAAATGTTCTTTCCCATTTAGCTAAGAAATGACTTCGTATTATATAGATAAAATGACAGAAACATTTCCTGAAGAGCTACCACTAGAGCAATTAAAAGTTAAACATAAAGAGCACATCTTTAAATTTGTGGCCCATTGGAATCACTCCAGTGTTGTATATTAGGAGAGGAAAAGAAAACACTCAGCACTAGACAGTCTTATGAAGTGAAAACTCTAAAGTGCCTATAGAATAAATGAAGCTCTTAACAGTTAACCTTTGGTTTAAATTAAAATAATTAAAAGAATGACTTTTTGCACTAGTGACCATTTATTTTCTTCCTTTGTTAAAATTCTGGCATCCTCTTAATTCTACATAACTATGAAGGTTATGTTTGAATGTTTCAATTTGTACTCTTTGATTCCTTATCAGAGAAATTCTGAAATTATAGATATTTTTCTTGAATTTTCTTTTTTATTAATCTAAAACTGATAGTAGATTTGTAATACTTTAATATTCCACATTTTCATTTATCAAGATACAAATAATAGTTTTAACAATTTATCTGAGAGGAAAATTGGATATTTTAGTATCATATGGCTTGACAATGTCTGGAAGAACATTTCCACATAGGGAGTATTCACAATTTTTTAACGAACAGATAGATAGTAACAAAGACTATAGTTTCATTCCAGCTACCCCTTCACTGAATTTCATAGTATTGTGACTTGAATCAGGATTTCCTATGGATGTGCATTGTATCTGTGGACATCAAAGTCATTGATTATTAAACTGGGAAAGACTTTACACAAAATAAACACTTAATAAATGTTTGCTGGATTATATTTGATAGTTTCATGCCGTTCTTCTGGGGGGAAATGAAAAGATATTGGATAAACAATAAAGCAGTTGGGTGGATTGAGAAGTCATTCAATGGTTGTAATCAGGAAGGAGTGGGTAACAGCATAATGTCAAATTGGAACAAAATTTTCAAAGCTATCTTTGCTTGGTCCCATATAATTCAACATTTTTGTGAATGTCTTAAATTAAGGACTGATTGGCATCCTCAGGAAATCTGAAAAAGATGCTATATAAAATAAATAGGAGAAGCAGCTAACACACAACATGGCAGAATTAAAACCCAAAGGGATTTTTGACAGGTTATAATATTGCTCCAAATATAATAAGGTTAAATTTAATTGTGATGTGTTAAATTTTATATTTCAACTTAGATCTTAACTGAAATCTCAGTAGTCAACATTGTGATGGTTAAATTGGAGAAGAGGATACTCAAGGTGAAGGAATGAAGTCAGGTACCTATTTCCAAATATTTAGAGATTCGTTTTCTGGCATAGGTAGTAGACCTTTTCTGTTTGATCTCAGAAGGCAGAAATATACCAACTTATCAAAGTTACAAAATAGAAATTTAGGCTTGGCATATTAAAAACAAAATTCACTAAAAATGAAAACAGAAAAAAAAAGGAGTAATGGGCTAGCTCAGGAATTAATGGAACTTCCTGGAGCTTGCCAGAGACAGAAAGGAAGAGTGAGAGAAAGAGGAGAGAAGGAAGGAGAAAGAAGAATTTTGAGAGTATGATAATGTCAGGTATTATTTGGAACATATGGACACTAAGTTTCTTTCTTTTCTTTCTTTTTAAAATTTATTTAATATTTTCCCCCAGTTCAAAACAATTTTTACATTTGTTTTTAAATTTTTTTGAGTTCCAGATCATTAACTTATCCCCAAAATTAAGAAACTACATGTGAAGTTATGCAAAACATTTCCATAAAAGTCAGGTTCTAAAAGAAAACATATCCTAGGATTACATAAACCCTCTCTGCTGACCTTCTAAGTCCTCTCTGATATCCTAGGACTGAGAGGTCCAGAAGCTCTCAGCATTGCTGGTGATTCAGAAGTCTTGCCTTGCTGATGCTGATGACCGAGTTGGGTTTGGGCTGGCATTTTCTGTGCTGAGATTTTGTACTGGGCTCCCACTCTAGTGCCACATATAAATCTTTTTTTCTGACCTTTCAAGTTCTCTTTGGTGTCTGGGCTGAGAGGTCTGGAAGCTACCAATACTGCCACTGAGTCAAAGGTCCTATTTAGTTGATACCATGGCCAGGTCTGGGACTGGGGCCAGGGCTGTGCTGGCTGGGCCACACTAGAACTGCATACTGGACTGGCACCCAAGTGTCACAGACATTTTCTGCTGATCTTCTAAGTTATCTGCAGCTGGAAAATGTTCAACTCTGCCTTTTTGGGTCTTTTGATTTTCTAAAATTTGTTTCTAGTTATTATTTAAAGGAATTTGGAGAAGTTTGGGGAGAGGTTGGGGAAGTTCCTGCTTTTTTTCTGTCATACTCCTCTTGTGGCCTCATTCACTGAAAAATGTCTGTGCTTTGTGGCCAATTAGTACAATTCTTTTATTTAATGGAAATAAAATTCATTCTGAGAAATGAAATTAATTAATCAAGTGTATATGTGTGCATACATTTAGGATAACATGCACGAGTATATATACATATATAAGAATGCAGATGTAACAAAACATGCATAAACCTATACATGCATGTATGTACATGTTTGCATTATGTATTTACATATAGGTCCTTGATGTATAATATTATGCATATATTTCCATATATAGACACATTTATAACATTCATGATTATAAAAATCTTTTCTTATCCTTTGGGGCCAGAGGGATGGAGAAGAAACAATCTTGTATGTCTATTACCATAACTGGTCAGCCGGTGAGTACTAGATTAAGAGATGGCATGCCAGGCTGTAGGGCTCCCATAGGTTCCATAGAAGCATTAAAGGCCCTAAGGTGCATTAGCATACTGAATTTCCCATATTTTTTCTTTATGATAAATAAATTATGATAAATGTTCCATGGGCTGACACTGGTTCTATATTTCCAGCCTTCAACTGTTGCATAATTTCATGTAAGGCTTTGGGCTTTGTCCACTGAGAAAGGCCATTGGGGTACCCAAACCAGGGTGTTAGATTTCCATGTTAATGGTGTGGGAGTTATATGAAAGGTGATGGCCAAACACCCAATGGCCCCAATTAAAAATCCTGTGGAGGTGGTATATATAAACTGAGGCCCCACAAGTCTTCAGTATGTCCCTGCCCCATAGATTGTGCCTGAGACCTGTGACCACCAGGGGTCAGAATATCCCCTCTTTATCTGCAAACTGCCAGGGCAGGTCTTCTGCTATAACCCCTTTAGATATAGCAGCCATGAGGGCATCCATTTGAAAGGCACTGGAGCCAACATTCTCACATCTCTTTATCATCTCTTCCAGGCCAGCCTCCCCATCTAAAGAAGGCATGGACTTCTAGCAGTTAATATTAGCATTCTCCCCTGCCAATTTCTGTATAAGGACTTTGGAGGCTTCTCCTCTGCCCACTGACCTCTCAACAGCTGCCTGTAGGCGGATCACAAAATCAGGAAGAGTTTCATCTGGGCCCTGTTTAATTTTAGTCATTGAGGGCCTCTGCTTTTTAGAAGCTTGAATTTTGCTAAATGCTTGTTGGCCACATTGGGACACAGTTGCAGATACTGCTGCATCATATTGCATTTGATTCTCATTTCTTCATACCTTCCAGCTCCTACTATTTTTTTTTTAATTATCTTGAGGGGTGCGTCTCTGAATATCCCTTACAAAGTTTTTTGCTTTCACATCTCCTTCCTTCACTGCTTTCTTTATTATTGGTCCTAAACTTGCCTGAGAATTTCCAAAACCTCCACAAGGGGGTGCAGAGGGAGCAGATGGGAGACATCTCCTTAGGAAGGGTGGGAAATGGGGGAGAAGGCCATGCCTCGGAGATGGAGTGGACCTTTTCTCTGTTCTCTTTCTCCTCCCTCATCTTATCTCCATCTTTTTCCTCAAGGTCATATGTCCCTCTGTTTACATCCTCATTCCTCATCTTATCCCTGCCTCCTCTTGTTCCATCATATCAACTTCTTGCTTCTTCCTCATTACCTCTTCCATTTTTTATCACATCTACCTCCTTAGTCTTTGTTTACTTCCTGATTCTTTGCCACAGTTATCTTCCCCCAGCTCCATTTCATGGACATAGCTGGTCTGGTAAATGCTGGTTTACGACCCTCATTTGTTTTATGACTCTCTGTTTGCACTTTATTACCCATTTTTAGTGTATTGCTGCCTTGCACTTCTAATCACTTGATAAATGAGGTGATGCTATTGTGGGATGGATCCCTGCATTTCCTTATCAAAGGAAGCTATCTGATTACCTACTACCTCCCACTTTTTAAAATCAATTTCCAATCCTGCTTGCTTGACTATTCTATAAACTTCTTTCCCTAGCACTTCCTGATCTGAGACCCTCACTATAGTTTGTCCCATTCTGAACATTCTACTCACTAGAACAGAGTTCTTTCTGTCTCCCTTCCCACCCCATACACCTGCTACAAGGTGAGATCCTAGCTACATAGTACCTGTTTGGTCACTAATTGTTGCATCCCTTAAGGCTACTCTATCTGCCCACCCATTGGTGGCCACAACTAATCTGGCTTACCTGCCTTCAGGCTCTAATCCAGATCACACAGAGACAAACCAACCAAGAGGTGCAAACATTCTATCTTTATTTGGTCATCCTCTCAGTGGGGGTAGTAGGAAACAAAAGTGCAAGAGCACAGGAGCACAAGAGCAAGAGCTCAAAAGCAAGAGAGCAAATTCTGCTCAAGACTGTCTATTTATGCTGCCTCTCCTTCAGTATTGTCCATGCCCAGACCATTCAGAACTGTGTAAGCGGAGCCCCCAGAAGGGAGGCTTCTGTAATTATTGCTGTGTCCCAGGAAGAGATCTAGTAAGAGGATATGCCCCTTGCCATCTCAAGAAATCTATAACAGTTCCTTTAACTCCTGCCAGACACAACCTTCTGCCTCAAAGGCCAATGCCCTTTTTACCTCCTGGGCCCACCCTACCAGTTGATGTGGTATACAGGCTCCTTGGCACATCTCAACGAGAAAACAGTGCTTCATTGCTCCTAACAACTTTTTGTTTTTGCAACCCTTTTCTATTTATTCAGTCATCTTTTCAGTGGGGGTACCAGGAAGCAAGAGAGCAAGAACACGAGGAGTGCAGGAGCACAAGAGCTCAGGCGCGAAAGCAAGAGAGTGAGTTCTGCTCAAAGTTGTCTGTTTACGCTGCCTCTCCTTCAGGATTGTCCATGCCCAGAGCACTCAGAACTGTGTAGGCAGAGCCCTAGAAGGGAGGCTTCTGGAGTTAGTGCTACAACCCAGGAGGAGATCTAGCAAGAGGAGATATCCCTTGCCATCTCAAGAAACCTATGGCAGTTCTTTTAACTCCTGCCAGACACAACCTCATGCCTCAAGGCCAAGCCCCTTTTTACCTTCTGTGCCCGCTCTACCAGCTGATGTGGCATATAGGTTTCATGGCACATCTCAAAGAGAGAGAAGTCCTTCATTTCCCCAAACAGTATATGAATGTTATGGATTATTATTGTTCTATAATAAATGATCAATAGGATGATTTCAGAAAAGCCTGGAGAGATTTATATGAACTGATGCTAAATGAAGTGAATAGAACCAAGAGAACACTGAACAAAGCAATAACAAAATTATATGATCACTTCTGATACATGTGGCTCTTGTCAACAGCAAGATGATTTAGACCAGTTCCAATGGTCTCATGATGAAGAGAGCCATCTGCACCCAGAAAGAGGAACATGGGAACTGAGTGTGGATCACAACATAGTATTTTTACTTTTTTGTTGTTGTTGTTTACTTGCATTTTGTTTTTTCTTCTCATTTGTTTTTTCCTTTTTGATCTGATTTTTCTTGTGGAATGAGATAATTGTGAAAATATGTGTAGAAGAATTTCACATTCTTAACATATTTTGGATTACCTGCTATTTAGGGAGGGAATAGAGGGAAAAAAAGAAGAAAAGAAATTGAAACACAAAGTTTGGCAAGGGTGAAAATTGGAGACTATCTGTATACATGTTTTGAAAATAAAGAAGCTTTACAAAGAAAAGAACACTTAAATTTAGCTGTTTCTTTTAGTTTTTTGATACTTTACTTTTAATTTTAATAGTGCATTAAGCATGTTATAGTCATAAAAACAAAAAATAAACATATGTACAGAGAAAGTGATGCAGTGATTAGAGGACTTGGCTTAGAATCAGGAAGAGATTTTAATTCAAATCATACAGCAGATGACTATCTGTATAATGCTGGCATATCACAAACTCTTTGAAGTTCAATTTCCCTGTCCCTTAAATAAAATAACAATACTTAACTCACAGAGTTCTTGTGACTTTTAAATTAATAATAAATGTGATTTTTTGGCACAATCTAAATCACAATAGTAGAAAAATCAGCTATGGTTAAATTTTAGTAATAATTCTGAATGTGGTATAAATTGTCTGTTACAATTTTTTTTTCAATGTGATGTAAATTTGAAATAGAATATACTGGAACACTAAACGAGGATGATTTATAATAAAAGACTAGAGACAGCAATATTTTTTTCTAAAAAATATCATTAATCATGGTTCCTTCATAACTAGAACAATAGATAGTTATATACAGTTATTTACCTGGACATATTAAAACATAATGAAATCTCTAAATGATGGTGAGAAACACCTGTGATTGTAGTTATGCTATTATTAAAATTGATGTATAAAAATTTCTATCAGTTTATATTAACTTGTTAATTTTGTTTAAAGAATTTCAAAAACAATCACTTTTATCTGTGTACCTCTTGATTTATAGTAGTTAATGATATAGCACATAAGAACAAATTACAATAGTCCTATATGGGGATCCATGTAATATATATATATATATATATATATATGTATATATATATATATATATATATATATATATATATATGGTTTTTTTCCATTTATCTCCTCAATAGCTATATCTTACAATCATGGAAATTCCCAAGCAACAGGAAAAATAAAATGGATAGTTATAGAAAAGAAAAAGAGAGACAACTTTTAGTGAAATCTTTCTACCTATAGAATCTTATAACTATGTATAGCCATACAAATGGCTATGAAGTTCTGGAATTCATCTAGCTATATTTTGCTTTAAATATTAAAAAGTTCTAAATCTCAATCAAAAAAGAGGAACATGCTCATTTACGAACAAGTTAGAAAGATAATGTGGGTTTTGTGAAGAGTACTGGATTGTGAGTTAGGAATCCTGAGCTCAAGTCTAATGTCTGTAATTAACCAGCTATATATTTTCCAATAAATCATATCAATGGGGATCAACTGCCCATCTATAAAGTGAATTGCTTGTACTAGATAATCTCACAGTTGTAAGATGGTTAAAAATATCATTGAACTTTGAGTCAGATAATTTTTAGTCTAGTCCCTACTCTTTCATTTACTTCACTTATTTTCCATTTACTATTGGGCTTCCTTTGGAGAAGTTGATTACACCCTGTGAACCTAAATTTATTACCATTTTAAAGTGAGCATTATACTATATTATTTGTATCAACGACATGACAGGAATATAATGAAAAAAGCAACACTGAAATTTTAAAATGCTGCATTAATCCAAATTATATCTGAACTAATATTACAGCACCTAGAATACAGTGGATAGAAGACAACACAACAGACACTTGTGCGACCCTGTGTGATCCTAGGCAATTCACTTAAACTCTATTAGTTTCAGTTTCCTCAAATGTAAAATGGAGGCTATAAAGTACATATTTCTCAAAAATAGTAGGCGTGTAATAGATGTTTATTCTTTTTTGCTTATATATACATATGTATATGCATATGTATATACCTACATAAATATATATATACTTATATATACACATATGTAGGTATTTATATCTGTATACATCTATATCTATCTGTCATCTGTCTATCAATCTATCAAGAATTCTTGATCTGACCTTACATTTGTATGAATTAGGGTCAATTAAGTAGGTGAAAATATTTTTTTCCTATTCCTATCTATCTTTGAATAGAGTTACCGAGTTGTCCTATTTTTCTTTTCCTTCTGTTTATTAAAATAACATAGTTATGTAGATGTTTAAATCAGTCAACTAAGCATTTATTAAACACCTCTTATTTTCTGAGCATTCTGTTACAAAATAAGGTAAATGAAACAAACAAACAAACAATCAAAATCATGTCAAAGGGAAGCCACTAAGATTAAGGAAGACTGGAAAGGAGATGCAAAATAAATGGGAGAAAATACAATTAGCAATAGTAATTGTAAAAAAAATATTTGGGGAGCAAATTTCTCTCATAGAATACAATTATTCTCTGGAAAACGACAGGCAGGCCAATTTCAGGGGGAAAAAAATCCTGGAATGTCCTCCATTAAAAAAGTCAAGTATCCTACATACAAAGTAATTGCAATGTTCTAGGATGACCAGCTATAAATGACTTAGTTCTTCTCAGTATTACAATAATCCACACCTATTCTGAAGGACTTATGATAAAAATCCTATCTATTCCAGAGATGGAACTGATCCAGTTTGTATAGAAATTGAAGCATTCTCTATTACTTCCTCTATTTCTCTTTTTATTTTTAACTAATTTTTTCTTGTATTTTTATTAGGGTGGGGGAATCTATGTTTTCTTTACAATTTGACTTTTATGGAAATATTTTGTTTAACTTCACATGTTGTTTCTTAATTCTTTCTTAAATAAGGGAGAGAACCTAGAACTCAAAAATCTGAAAAACAAATGTAAAAAATTGTTTTGAATATAACTGGGGAATATATTAACTAAATTAATTAATTAATGTAAAAAAGAGTTTAAAAAATGAAGACTGGAAAAATGTCTTGTTTTTTTTTCCCCCTTCCTCTTCAAAATGTTGGATTTTCAGTGAAATTCAAAGGAAGCAAGAAGTCAGATATTAGAAGAGAGAACATTCTAAGAATGGGAGTTGCCAGTGAAAATGTTAAATTGGGAGATGGAATTCCATTAAAAAAAATCAATTCTTACCAAATGCTTTTCTCAAAATCAATATATAAGATACTCTAAGTGTATATCAAAGGACTTATTACCTTATTACAGATGAATAAATTGATTATCAGAGTGGTTAAGTGAAATGCTGAGTCACATAGCTAGTTAAGTAGTAACATGATTCGCTGAAACAAGGTCTTCTGACTACAAGATCAAGGCTTTTTATTTATTTATTTATTTTTACTACATCTCAATATCTCTTTACATTTTAGATTCCAGAGTATACAAAACATTTTTCTGAATATTTATGAATATCTGATTTAATAGTAATAGTAATAATAATAAACAAAAAAACCATTGAGTATTTATTATATGACAGTCACTCTGATAAGTGCTCTATATACAAACTTTAAAAAGCAAGAAAATTTTTATCCTCAAGGAGTTTGCATTTTTAGAGGGAAAGACAAAATATTGGAGAGTTGATGATCAAAGATAGGTGTTTTTATCTGGAAAGTCATGAAAGTTGTTAATTGAATCAATGTGCATTTCCTTTCTAAGAAGGATGGTGTTTATTTGATTACTGTCCCTAGAACAAGAGGTAGAAGGGTGGAGCTGTATGCACATCATTGAGAATGAATATGTAGTAGGTCTAGAGAAAGCTAGATATGGAGAATTGTCACCTATACAAAGATGCTGAGGCTAAAATTAGGCAACTAATAAATATTAGTATCTTATAATAATTTTATCACTATAACAGTTGGCAACTATATGACATTATCTTATTTTCTCACCTGATCTTCACAATAGAGATGTGATGTCATTTTTATTGTCACCTGCTTTTTACAGATAAGGAAAATAAGAAACAAAAATAGTAAATTACTTAGCCAAGGTTACACAGGATTTTAGTATTTAAGGAATAAGATTCCAAATCCAAATCCTCCTTATTTCTATTCCATTGTGCTACCTGATTAGCTATATTGTCTGACAAGTAAAAATATTAGGACAAGATATGAATTCCTCAAATGACAATAAATCACTTGCCTTAACTTAACAGATGGTAACATGAATGTCAATAAGAGTTTCATTTATAAATTGAGATTATAATTTATATTGGTTCCTTAAGAAAAAAAAATATCTTTCATCCAGAAGTGCCATTACTGGGTCCGTATCCTAAGGAAATCTTAAAGGAGGGAAAGGGACCTATGTATACAAAAATATTTGTAGCAGTTCTTTTTGTGGGAACAAAGAATTGAAAAAGGAAAAAGGAGTAGATGTCCATCAATTGGGGAATAGCTGAACAAACTGATTATAGAAAGTCCTGGAAAGATTTATTTGAGCTGATACTGAGCAAAATAAACAGAACCAGCAAAACATTTCATGCAATAAGTGCAAGAATGTGTTATGATCAACTATGAAAGACTTGATTTTTCTCAACACTTCAGAGATCCAAAATAATCCTAATAGACTTTGGGCAGAAAATGCCATCTGCTTCCAGAAAAAGATCTAAGAAGATTTAATGCAACACATGTTATGTTTACTTCATTTTTCTGTTTTTTTTTTCTCCAATGGTTTTTCCTTTTTGATCTGATTTTTCTCTAACATGATTCATAAAGTAATATGTATTAAAAATAAACTTCCTACAATAAAAAGGGAAATTAATTTTTTTGAAAAAATTAAAAATTTACTTTTCCTATTAAGGGAGGGAAACAAATATTAAATAAATTTCTACAATGAACCATGAACTTAAGCTTCACAAAAACCATGTGTGGTAGATGCTATTATTATTCCTCCTTTATAGATGAGGAAATTGAGGAAGAAATAGTTAAATGACTTTTACAAGGTCACACAGCTAGCAAGTGTGTAAGGCAGGATTTGTACTCAAGTCTTTCTGACTCCAGACTCAGGTTACTTGGCTACCTATATTTTGTAAAAGAAGATCCTTATAATTCACAGGTAATTAAAATACTTTGCAAGGTTAAAAATATAAAAAGATGGCGTTTGTCAAATAGCAACTAATATAGTCAGAAAATATCAATGGAATTTATGCTTGTATAAATTAAATGCAAAGCATAAAAGATGAATTTATTTCTAAATGTCTCTAAGTTCAGAAGGGAGAAATTAAAATGTAAAATGACTCCAGCAGCATTAATTTAAAAGAGTCTTCGTTATCCAACCATCCTTTTGGGACAAAACATAGATTAATAAAGCTGATTTTGAAATATTATGAACCATTTCTATCAACATAATGTGAAATTAATAATTTCTTATAAAATTTACCTTCAAGAAAATAAAAAAAGATATTCAAAATGTTTATTTGCATGGGAATCACACCATTTTACTTTATCAAGTCTCTCATCATTGAGATGATGATGATGACATACTACTTGTATGTCAGTGGATGATTTTCTATTTCCTGACTAGCTAATAAAACAATATTTTTTGTGAGTCATGGAAAATATACATTTCTAATAGGATGAGTTTCTAATATACTAACAACATTGTCAACATTTTCTCTTATATAATAATATAGCTATCACAAACATCATCAGTATAAAAACAAATATATATTTTTAAAGTACTCTTAGTGGCATGCATTTCCCCCCTAATTCCTTACGAATATAAGGTTCATATGTTGGGGCCTAAATGAGAGAGTAGTTTCACAGAAATCATAAGATGTTAGGCAATTTCTAATATCTGGTATAAAATACTTGATATAGTCCCCTAAGGAGGAATTGAAAAATATTTTATTTTTTCTTTGGATTACATTTCTATTTGATATAAAAACAATATATAAACAGGTATTTCTTGGGTGGGCACTGTCACTCTGCACTGTTGAATGTAATAATGAGTTTGTTTTGTTTTGTTTTATAATACAGCAAGTGGGTCTCCCACTTGCAAACAAACAAACAAAAAAAACAACACAGATACTATAATGGGCAAACCATAAGAACACTTAGTGTTTGGGTCTATCATTGAAAAAATAGTTAAAGAGATAGAGGTAGAGAGACAGGGACAGACAGACAGGCAAAAAGAGACAGAGAGGGACAGATATAGAGACAGAGAGAATATATTTATAATTTATTGAGTGCTTACTCAATAAATCTGTACTAGGAACTGAGCTAAAAATAATAATATCACAAATACAAGCATAAAGACAGAACTGTCTTCAAGTACCTTACATAACCTTATAATCAGAAAATATAATACATTATAGAGATCTAAACCACAGGGGTCCTCAAACTACGGCCTGCAGGTCAGATTCGGCAGCTGAGGAGCTATGAAGTTTCTTTATTTAAAGGCCCACAAAACAAAGTTTTTGTTTTTACTATAGTCCGGCTCTCCAACAGTCTGAGGGACAGTGAACTTGCCCCCTATTTAAAAAGTTTGAGGACTCCTCGATGGATGAAAAAGTATTTTTTGCATGTTCTATTGTTAGAGCTAGATATAAGAAACTTCCTCAAATTGAGCTGTAGGGAAGAACGCATCAAAAGAAAGAGGGGAATATCATGATGGAGTCATTCCCAGCAGGCGATCACTGTGTCAGAGATTAGTATTGAGAGTCATTGCAGTAGACAGATTTGAAGAGAGCAGAGATATCATGGGGAAAACAGTCAAAAGATTAAACCAAAGAGATTGGATTCCTTTATAAACATTTTAAATGTTATTTTTCATCATAAAGTTCTTGGGAATTCTGTCTACTCTTTGTATTGTTCCAAGTTCCCTTGATGTATTTACATATGTTTAAATTCATTCATAAGTGTGTATGTGTGTACATTTATTGTTTCCAAGATCCAGTTACTCACTTTTTGCTTTGTAATTGAATATATGTGTTTGCTTGACTGTTTTTTTCCTGTGCTTTTTTTTATTTTTTTTTTTTGGTTTGTTTGTTTGTTTGGTGGAGAGAGTCATGAGGCTGGAAGGTTGAGTCAATCAGGTTTGAAGGATTTGTCCACGATCAGATAGCCAGTATCAAGTGTGTGAGGTTGGATTTGAACTCTGCTCATCCTGACTCCAAGGCTGGTGCTATATTTTCTGTGTCACCTACCTACTCCATCAAGCACAGTTTTAAACTAAGGTGAAATGAATGGCAAATCTCTGCTAAGGTCAACCCCTCTACTTTCATAAGTGATGATATATCATCACTTCTGTAAGAGAATGTTCTCTTATCATTTCTACTCTCATTAATTTTTCCCTGTATACTATTTTTTTTAATTTCTAAAAACATGTTCATGTCTCCCTCATGCTCAAAATATCCTCACTTGATACTTCCACTCTTGCTAACAATTTTTTTTTTTATATTTTTTCTTCCTTTTTTGGTTAACCTCCTTGAGAAGGGTGCCTACAATGAGTATTTCCACTTCCTTTCCCCTTACTATCTTAATTTTCTATAAAATGTGGTTTCATATCTCATCATTCAACTAAAATTGTTGTCCCCAATGTTTCCAATGATCTCTAATTCCCAAATCTAATTGCCTCTTCTCAGAACATATCATTCTTGATCTCTGTGTAGATTTTGACACCCACATCTATCACTGATATCTACAATTCAAATGTCTCATATCTAGTTTCTTATGGAGTTTGAATCTGGAATGGGTTTTCCCACACTTATAAAAGACTCAAAATGTAAATATCCCAGAAAAAAATATTACATAACAGGTTTTGTTGGAAGGGAGAGAAGATGAACAAAAGAGCACCGAGTGCCTGGAGATTCATTGAGACAGGACAAGAAATAAGAATTATGGTAAGAGATCTTCAAAAGGATGTGGTAGAGTTGTAGATTTTCTCCTTTATAGTTATTTATAGAAAACCCTGTTAAGAAACATTTGTATTCAAGTTTGTGATAGATGAAACATACAGCTTATTACTTACCTCAAATACCATAAAAGTGTCAGTGATAAAGAAATATACATTGTTACTTCAACATCAAATAGGATAATTTTTAACTAAATCTATGAAATTGACAGTATGAAGCTCAAAAGATTTAAGTTAATAAATATAAAACCTTTCTCTTTATGTGAAAAAATGCATGGTCTCCATGGAGGGATTATATTAAAATATGATGAAAGTATAATTGCAATCCAGGACTTAGAGCAGGATATTATTATGATTATAAAATGCAAAATTAATTCCCACAGACCATGTTATATGTGCTTGCCAGCACATAATACTGTTTTTAAAATGTCCATACAGGTATCATATTAAGGGAAGTGGGGTTTCTCAAGAGGAATAAAATTAATTGCCCTAAAAATAATTCTGATACACTATTGTCATAATGATAGGAAAAAATGTGTGAATGTTTTTGTTATTGTTTTTGTTGTTCTTTGATTGTGATTTTCATTCATTCCTTTACCTTACAGATTTCTTCCCTAGTACCAAAAATTATTAATCACTAGTAGCAATTAAGTTAAGATAGACTAACAGGTAAAGTAAAAAAGTATGAGCTGAGTTTTTTCATAAGTACTAAGTGAGAAGACTAACAATATAAAAGTTCTTATCTTACTAAAATATGAAATTAAAACTTATGTTTTCAATCTGAATTATATCTCCTTTCTCTATTTTCTTTTATTTGTCTTATAAACATTAGATGTGCTTTCAAAACATGATTTAAAGACATACAGTTCAAATAATGTCACAATCATATTGTTTAGAGAAGAAACTCATTTTAAATAAATTAATAGCTGATCTTAGAGAGCCCTAAAAGAGGGGGAAAGTGTGCTCATTCATTGTATTTTTATTTCTTTCAGTGTTTGGTCTCTAAAATCAACTATTTTTAAGTTAAAAAGTAGAACTCTAATGCCATTAGCAGATGAGGAGGAAGAAAGTTAATTCAATAATACTTGATTTCAGTAGTGTGAGTATTCCTTCAACTAATGCTGATTATACTTTTTCTTTATGAGTAAAAGGAAAAGAATCCATGATGTCCACAATGCTGGTAATGAGCCTTATAAATCTTAGCTAGACTGATTATCTTTGGATAACATATATATTTAGAATAAGATCTTTCAACTTCTTAGAATCTGAAAGGGATTATTTTTTATTTCATCTTTGAATATTCAGGGTCACCAGCACATTGAGACTTATATAGCAATCATTATATTAATAGTGATAATTCTAAAAAATAACAAAGTATGTAACATTTTAAAAACTCCCAGCAACTGCATTTGTGGAGCACTTTTTAAAATAGTAATTTTGTACATGTGATTGAAGCATTATTTTTCCTTTTTAGACCTGAGCAATTTATAGTACATAAAGATTAATGGGAATTAGACTGTTTCCCCTGTGGAACACATTCAATGAACCAAGGATTTAAAGAAATATAAGAAGAGAGAACTCTGGAAAATGACAGAGTAGATCAGAAAATTACAAGCTCTCCAGATTTCTATCACAAGACAAAAAAAAAAAAAAAATAACTGTCTCAAGGCAAACATATAGCAATAAAAACACACAAGAGATATGGCAGAACAGTGATTCTCCTGGGAGAACGTGAGAAGATAGGAACAAAGATACAGGATGGAAGTTTAGCCCTTGTCAAGTGTAAATAACCTCCAGGCTAGTTTCACTGAAAGAACAAGCAGTAAGTCCTGGGACTAGCTAAGTTGGGAGGTTGTCTTGGTCCCAATCATAGGAATTTTTATCTCCTGGACAATGTGAGGAGTAACATCATAGTTGGAGAGATTGAGGGAACCTCTGCATATAAGGAACAATAGGCTCAGTTGTGCTATGAAGATGTAGCTCTGGGTGAGAAGGAACCGCCACATGTCTAATAAGTGCAGAAGAAGTGGGGCAGGGATGCTGCTAGTTGTGGGCACTTATGTGAGGATGGAGTACTTGATTTGGGATTCCTAGCCAGAAGGGAGAACTATAGGAGGATTTGAGGTCAGAGGTGCTATCCTCCATACTTTAGAATTAGAAATTATTATACCAAAAATCTGCTATTAATATAATTTTTTTAAAAAGTTAAAAAAATAAGCCAACAAAAGAGAAAAGAGAAAGTATCTACACTACTATAGGTAGTTGCTATGGAAACAGGAAAGCCCAGGGTTCATCTTTAGAGGAAGTTTACTGAAGCAAAAAAAAAAAAAAAAAAAAAAAAAGCCTCTCCTAACCCAGAGTAATTTTGTATGACCAAACCAAAGAAAGAAAAAAGAAAAAGAATTGAGAGATTGAGGAAAAACCAAAAGAAACAAAAAGACTTAAAAAACTCCAAGAAAAAAAAAACACAAGAAAATTATGAAAAGAAAGTCAACCAACTAGAAAAAGAGATACAGAATCTTTTCTTTTCTTTTTTTTTAATTAATTAAAGCTTTTTATTTACAAAGTGTTTGCATAGGTAATTTCTCAACATTTATTTTTGCAAAACCTTCTGTTATAAATTTTCCAGTCCTAACCCCCAACCCCTCCCCTAGATGGGAGGCAGTCCAATACATGTAAAATATATTAAATATATATTAAATCCAATATATGTATACATATTTCTACAGGCATCTTAATGCAAAAGAAAAGTCAGATCAAGAAGGAAAAAAAAACCTGAGAAATAAAACAAAATGCAAGCAAATAACAACAGAATGAGTGAAAATGCTATGTTATGGTCCACACTCAGTTCCCACAGTCCTCTCTCTGGGTATAAATGGCTCTCTTCATCAATGAACAATTGGAACTGGTTTGAATCAGGAGATCCAGAATCTTTTTTTTTTAAACTTTTTATTGACATGCCAGGGTAATTTTTTACAACATTATCCCTTGCACTCACTTCTGTTCCGATTTTTCCCCTCCCTCCTTCCCCCCCTCCCCCAGATGGCAAGCAGTCCTATACATGTTAAATAGGTTACAATATCCTAGATACAATATATGCGTGCAGAACTGAACCGTTCTCTTGTTGCACAGGGATAATTGGATTCAGAAGGTACAAATAACCCAGGAAGAAAAACAAAAATGCAAGCAGTTTACATTCATTTCCCAGTGTTCTTTCTTTGGGTGTAGCTCCTTCTGTCCATCCTTGATCAATTGAAACTGAGTTAGATCTCTTGGTTGAAGAAATCCACTTCCATCAGAAGAGATACAGAATCTTAAAGAAAAAAAATGACTTCCTGAAAACTAGATCATCCCAGGTCTTGGAACATCACATGTTAAAGAGCAAAATAACTTGAGTTGTGGCCCAAATTATCATAGTAATGGATAATTCTGAATGAAAAAAAAAAAAGACACTCAATGAATTGCCGTACTTATAGAATTTTGTTGCAAAAAGATCTGAACTTAATAGAAAATTGGACATACAATTTCCACAAGAAATGCAAGTAAACATCAGAGATTAATTCCAAGGAACTCAATAAAGACAAAAAGTTTATATTTTATACATGGAAATGTCAACCATGTATCTAAGATTATCATTAATAATTGGGTAGTTAGAAAGAAAGTTTGGGGTAGAATTGCTTATGACTTATCTAAAAAGTAATAGTATCATGTAGGAAAAAGCAAAGAAAAAAATTATGTTATATAAATAAGAATTGATAAGAAGAATAACATAGAGGAATAAAATGGGGGAGGAGGGCTGGTAGTTCTGAAAATGTATTCTCATTGGTAATGCATTAAAAAGGAAACAATATGCATATATGCAGAAGGGTATAAAAAGTCTTCTAAATTTATAAAGAAATAAGAGAGGAGCAAATAGGATAAGGAGGGGCAATATGAAAGGATATATAAATTAGTGGGAATGAGAGAGAGGGAAGGAAAGTGTACAGGTAGAGGATAAGGGAGGAATCCTTGGAGGTAGGGTAGCAAAGCAAGGGAGGAGATAAAAGTAAAGTGGAAGAGCATGTGGATGAATATATATGTAAATATATGTATCTAGCACAAGTTGATATATACATATACATGCACACATTTAGTAGCGCAAATCAATATGCATATACATATATATCAATTTATGCTATTGAATAAATGTATGTTATGTATATACATATATATACATATATTTATTTATTTATATATAAAACTTGTGTTACTATATGTATTTATGTATGTTCACATATAAAGATATAAAGGTATATGTGTATATTAAATTGTATGTATGTATACACACAAACAAGTATATATATATATATATATAATATACATATATACATATATACAAACTATTGAAGCAAAAGGAAGAGGAAAATTGTTTCCACTGATTTAGGAATTATTGAATAAATTGTTTTATATGAATTTCATGAAATGCCATTGTGCAATAAAATGAAAAAATTAATTCTGAGTAATTTGTAGGAACTTGTATAAATTGATAAAACAAAATGATTACAATGTCATACAACACAAGATGCCAAATTTAAAGTTAAAAGGGACTTGAAATATCATTTCACACAAAATTCACAATTTAGAAAGGAAATTGAGAGATTAAAAAAGTCAAAGGACTTAATTAAAGTCACACAAGTGGTAAATACTAGAAACAGGATTTGGACAGTTTTTCTGACTTAAAATTCAGTTTTCTTCCTACTTTACTACAGTTTTATGAAGCATATCAATTTGAACAAAGAGTATAATAATAAGCAGATGGAAAAAGGCAAAAGATTTGAAAGATTTCAAAATCTTAACAAAAACAGTGTCCTATAATGTTTTCATTGGGCTAATGATTAGATATTCTTCCTCTTTCTTGACAGGAAATTGCTAGACAAGAAAATTTAAAAAATAATAAATTTTAACATGCAGTTAATATTTTACTTTTGTTTCATTATGTATATTTAAATTCACATAGAAAGGGAGGAGAATTGGTGGGTTATAATAGTGACACATATAAATAAATCTATATCTATATCTATATATGTTATTTTTAAGATGCGATACAATATAGAGACAAGAAGATCTCACAAGGGGCCAAAAACAAATAGAGCAATATTATTACCTGTTAGATAAAATATACACTTTATAAATGAGTAAAATAGCAGAAGCTCATAATTTTTCCTCTAAGATTCTTTCATATTTTCCCTGTATGTTAAAATGTAGGTGATGTTTTCATAATTTAAGAAGATAAAAAAAAAAAAAAAACTTAAGATCAGACCATAAAACTGAATTACCAACTTAAGAATAATAGGGATATTGTTTTGGAAGGAAATGTAAATGTAATATAAAAAACAATCTCCCAAGAACCCTGAAAATTGCAGACTAGACTATCATATTTAGTTCCTTTACATATTATTCTATAATTACCTTGGATTGTTTTTCAGTAATAGATGCTTAGGCTGAGTTAAATTCTAGCTTTCTAAGTATTAAACTTGCATCATATTAATCAATTAAATTGCATCATAACTTCCCCAATTCAAAATTTACAATTATTATAATTACATTCATTTTAACATTATTTTTCTCCTCTTTGATCACATACCAAATCATTTTTGCAACCAAGTATCAGCATGTTAAGTCTTATAAATCTGTGATTAGGTTTTATTCTAATAAAGTTATGCTTAAGTATGTAGAAGCACACATTTTTGGTGACTATGATCCCCTAGATTAAGTCATCTGATAAGCATTACTTTCATTATTATGTTTTCTCTAAGTCCTTTATCAGATTCCTAAAGTATAAAAACAATTTAATACAAATACAACACTAAAAAAGCTATGCATTTGGATTTACTATTCATATACAATTTTTTAAAATTAAAATTATTAATTATAGATTTATACAGGACATCACAATTTGCTGTTTTCTTTATACCAAACATATAAGGTAGACAGTTTATATATTATTTTCATCATTCTATAAATAGAATGAGCCTGAGGCTTAGCATTTAAATAATTTCCCCATGGTTATATAGCTAGTGAGAGTCACAGAAAAATCTTGAAGTAATACTTTCCAGACCATAATTCTTCTTTCATACATGGATATTACATGCTCTTGCATAGATATATTTTTAGAATTCAACAAGGGAGTAAATGATTCCTAAAAACTAGCATTTACATAGCACTCTAAAGTTTGTAATGGGTTTTAAATATGTTACAAATTTTAATTTTTTAAAATGTTTTAAATATGTTAAACATGTTAAAATTATTATAAAAAATCATAGGAATGCCAGGAAGTAAGTCAAGGAAAAAGATATAGCTAATAGGTTCTCTCTACCTTTACCTCCAAAACAACATGTACCACAAAAAAGTAAAACAGGTTCAGAAATAAAAACTACAAGAGAATGCTTATGAAAGTTTTGAAAACTAAAATGAAAATGCCAAATGGGATTTCTCTAGAATTAAATACATGATTACACCAAAGGAAATCACAGAGAACAAATAATCATCAAGAGTATTTGTGACCACCATGGTAGCTATCACAGTTATTGGTATCTAGTTCTCTCTACATCTCCTTCCATCAAACCATCAGATACTTAACTATTATTTTTGTGTAGTGAGGGAAAAAATTAGAGTAACTAAATTAAAAACAAGTTAAAAACTGTTAATAGCTGGAGTGCTCAATAACCAAGGACTTGCATTAATCATACCTAACAGTTTTCCCTCACCAAAGATTTGACTAATCCTTCATTGCTCAAAAGGGAGAATTCAAACAGTTAATAAAAGTAAAAATAATTATTTCACAAGTGGAAAACCTCTGGAGGAATAACAATAAAAAAAGAATAAAAGGTAAAGACCCTTTGATGAGAGTCATAACTAAGATCTCTGGTAACTAGGGTAAATTTGATGGGGGTAAGAGACAAGGTGAAATGTGTAATTAAAACAGACTAGAGACAAAGATAATGTAACATTTTGAATTGAGAAGAATAAATAATTATTATGTTTACCAGGAAATGAGTTAGAGAAGGATTTTATAAACCAGATACTTATCTTTTAGGAGGAAGAGGGACTTGGGGGACATTATGCTAGAAACAACAGTCAGAACAGGATATAATGAAGTATATCTGGTGGCTCAGGAAAAGTGGCTATAGATGACATTATAAAACAAGGCATATTTCAATGATCATTATTGACCTTATATTTCAGAAGGATCATATGATGAACAAGTTGAAGGTTTATTCTAAAGATTTCTCAAATTTCTTCAAAAGAGAATTATGTGCAGATGATAAAGCAACTCCAATTGTCTCCATAGTCAAGGACACTAAAAATCCTGATGAGATTTTTTTTTTAATGAACAGCAAGACACTCTAATCCCTCATGCAAATATTCAGATTTAATTCCCTGCCATACAACATGCTTTTACTGGGTTGTACCAGGCAATCCAAGGGTCAGAAACATAACACAACATTCATCTCCTTCTTCCATTACTTTGGAAAACCAAAGTGGGAAAAAAAAAAAAAAAACAAAACATGCTTTATCTGGGATCAGAGAATTTTGTGCTGAAGTACTGATTAGCTAGAGAACTACAGATAAAACTGTATACTTGAACAACAAATAGAACTGAGGAAGTAGACCAAAATGTACATAGATCCAAAAGTCCTATATGAAATCATGGACCTAGCAATCAACTGGGACAGTTCTAATCCTCTGAAATCATAATATAGTGCAGCATACAAGAAGTTTGGAAAAAAACCTTGAGGACTAGTATTTCAACAACCACAACTGAAGGAGGAGTTCCTCAAAAATAACAATTGTGGAACATAAAAAAGACAGATTACCAAAGACTTCAGGAGGAAGAAAACACACTTAAAAACTTTAAGGTTATTAAATAATAATAATATATTTTAAAAGACATTTTATGAACTTGTAAATTTTCAGGACTTTGTCTCAACTAAATCTGAACTTAGTAGAAAATTTAATATGTAAGAGCCAGTACAAAAACTAAGTATTCAAGAACTGCACTTGTTTAACATATATTAGATTACTTGTCTTCTAGGGGTGGGGATGGAGGGAAGGAGAGAGAAAAAAAAATTGGAAAGCAAGGTTTTGCAAGGGTAAATGTTGAAAACTTTCTATGCATATGTTCTAAAAATAGAAAGCTTTTAGAATTAACTTCAATAAACTTAACATGGGACAAATATTCTGTTCTTGTTTTTGTTTTTAAATATGGAAATGTATACCATATGTTTAAGACTGATATCAGTAACTGGGTATCTCAAAAAAAAAGAGTGAATCATAGTTGAGTATGATCTGATTTTAAAAAGCAAAACTGTCTAGGCCAAGCTAAAAATATAAATTATGTTATACACATGAAGTGCAAAGGAAGAATAGAAGTAGAAGTATCAGAAGGAGAAAAAGGAAGCCTCCTTGTTTTAAAAATCTACTCAAATCAGGAGTGGATATATATAAGCATATACATACATACCATGAAGGATACAGCACCTTCCAAAATCTGTAAAGAAATAAAGGGATGGGTTGTAGAGGGCTGAAACTGTGAATCAGACAAGAGAGCACCTATTCAATGTGAGACAATAGGTCTATTAGAATATATTTGGATGATTATTATTAATCATTAATTATAATTATATAAATTATTATTATATATAAATATATAATATAAAATATTATATAAATATATAATTATTATAATTAAATAATTATCCTAATTTATGATTATCTTACTTTCAAACAATCCGCAAGCACCAATGGTGAGGATTGGAGGGCAGAGGGAGAGAAGTGAAAGGCACTTGGCAGCAGGACAAGAAGGAGGGAGGCTGGAGACTCCAGAATCCAGGATATATCTTTGGCAAGCTGTGTGGCACCTTGCCTGCCTCCTTCACTTCTACTCCTAAAAACCAAGGACTTTCATTTATCCTGACTCTGGCTGATCCTGAGGCCCTACAGGGAGCTAACCCATACTTTACAGATTGGGGTAGGATAAGGTGAACTATTGGAGAATGGCAGTGGGACAAGATGTGTAGATTAAAGATAAAGGGATAAAGAATAAGGTGATGTTAAGAAGGATTTGTAGCATTATGGTAGTGAGGTAAGATGTGTAGATTAATGGAAAAGGGAAAACAGAAGGAAGGAAGGAAATGGTGAGGGGAGAAGATAAAAGAGGGACACATGGGTGACGGAATTAAGTAATAGCAATGCAAGTTATGGAGCAGAATTAAAATAGAAGAGTTAGTAGGGATAAGAAAGAAGTAATATACACAAATACTAAAACAATGATCAAGAGCAGAATTTATCAGAAAAAAATAAGTACACCTAGTAGTCATTGATCTTAGACAAAATCATAATTTAAAGATTTTTAAGAGAGAAGAGAGAAATCTACATTATATATCAGCCATACTAATATTGTTTTATATTGCATTTACATATAACTAAATGCATGTGTGTGTATATCTGTGTCTTAATATGTGTAGATATGTATGCATGAAGTCTACGGATATATAGATATGTGCATGTGCATGTGCATGCATGCACACATGCGCGCGCGTGTGTGTGTGTGTATCTATGCTTAACTGCTTGGGGGAAGCAAGGGATAAAGACAATTACAAAATATATAACTTTGATTACATTAACTGAAAAGCTTCAGTAGAAATAATCAATACATTTAACATAAAAAAGGAAAATTATCAAATTGGGAAGGTGGATGAAATTTAACTTAATTTTTTCTGATTAGTACTTAGCATTTAAGAGATATACAAGTATGCATTCAGAGAGAAGACTGTGGGGACTGAGTATGGATCACAACATAGTATTTTCACTTTTTTTGTTGTTTGCATTTTGTTTTCTTTTTTAGTTTTTTCTTCTTGATCTGTTTTTTTTTTCCACAGCATGATAACTGTGAAAATATGTATAGAAGAAGTGCACATGTTTAATATATATTGGATTACTTGCCATCCAGAAGAGAGGAGGAAGGGAGAGAAAAAATTTGGAACACAAGATTTTTCAAGGTTGAATATTAAAAATGATCCATGCATATGTTTGAAAATATAAAACTTTAAGAAAAAAGAGATATGCAATTAGAAAACAAGTACATAATGAATCTATATAAGTATATATACATATTTATTACATATAATATTATTATTATTAGAAATGATGAATTTAACAAATGAATACAGAAAAGAATGAGAATTTTAGGAAATGATATAGAGTAAAATAAACAGAGCTCAGGAAACTTCAATGATATAAACAAAAAGAACAAACCAAAAAACCTACAAAAATCAAATGTCAGCATCATAAAATTACAAATAACAAATGTGGCTTCAAAGAAGAGATTTGAGAATATACCCCTTCATGTCCCATTAGGGAAGTTGGAGTAATCCTTTGGAACAATGCACTTATTTTTAGATATTTACCATGTATGGATGAGTTTTAAATTACTTCCTTTTTTTTTTCCTTTAAAGTATGATTTGTTCTATCTTGTACATATACGAGGAAAAAAAGGATAATATTTGTTATAAAAAAGAACAAAAGACACCAACAAGGGTGCCTTATTTTTTTAATTCATGTGATTTAAAGTAATCATAAATAAATAGTCATATATATTATTTTTTGAGTTGTAAAAATAAAAGTTGTCTTCAGCAAGAGAGTTATAAGTAAAGAATTCATAAGAAAATGGAAGTCTAATAATGTTACCATAAACATTGGAAGGGCCAAAGAATAAAGCATCAACATAGCACATAATTATATTTAATGAATTATTTTCAATTAGATATCATTCCACAATCTAGGATATGCTGTTAATACAGTACATTGGGGAAAATCTATGTCCATAGATCTGTATGGTCATGTCAAATCTCTCCTGCCCCCAAGAAATATTAATGAATTCAAAATTTTATTAAACATAGAAAAAACATTCAATAAATCCCTTCAAAGCCCAAATATAAAAATACTGAAAATTCAAATCAAGAAATTTGAATTCATTGAAGGCTGCTAGGTACTCATTTCATTCTTGTTTTATAGAAATAGTCTGAATGTTTTCTTCTCTTTTTAATTAAATCAGTTTTTATTCAAAGAGTGGTTGGCAAAATATATGGTCACTGGGTATTCCTACTTATCCATATTCTTAATATTTTTCACCTGAATATATATTTTTCTTCAATAACACTTAAAGATAGATTTCTACATTCATTATTTTAAGATTTTGAGTTATTTTTTTCTCTCTTCCTACCTTTCTTTGCCTTTTCTCAAAGCAGCAAACAATCTGATATAGGTTGTAGATATATAATCATTTTAAACATATTTCCATATTAGTTATGTTGAGAAAGAAAAATCAGAACAAAAAGGAAAAGCCATGATGAAAACAAAAACAACAACAAAACTAAAATGGATGGGGAGAAGCAGGGGAAGAGAAGGGGGATAGTATGCTTTGTTCTGCATTTAGTCTCCATAGTTCTTTCTCAGGAGGTGTATGACATTTTCCATCCCAAATCGACTGGAATTGTCTTGGATCACTGTATTACTGAGAAGAGTTAAAGTCTTGCTGTTACTGTATACAGTGTTCTCCTGATTCTCCTTACTTCAGTCAGCATCAATTCATGTAATTTTTTTTTTTTAAATCAAGCTGCTCATAATTTCTTCTAAAACAAGAATATTCCATTATATTCATACACCACAATATATTAAGTCATTCCTCAATTGATGGGCAGCCATTCAGTTCCTGGTTTCTTGCCACCACAAAAATAATTCCCACAAATATTTTTGGTGTGTGGATCATTTCCCATTTTTAAGATCTTTTTGAAATACTAACCTAATAGAGACACTTCTGGATCAAAGGGTATGCACATCTTTATAGCCCTTTTGGGACAGTTGCTCTTCAATTGACAAAATGTTCTCCAGAATGCTTGAATCAGATCACAACTCCAGCAACAATATATTAGTGTCCCAGTTTTCCCAAAGCCTTTCAATATTTATCATTATTTTTTCTGTCATCTTAGTGAATGTGAAAAGTGTGAGCTTCTGAACTTCCTTGTTGCCATAAGTAGCTTTCTTATGTTCAAGGTTCTTTTTTTTTTTTTTTTTTTTTGGGTGGGGGGGGTGGTGCTTTTAGGTGCACAGGATATACTGGAAATTTCTTTTGTAGTGGACAAGGGCTTTATCATTGGCTCTCCATGCTGGGGCCAGACGTATTGGCTGCCTATTGTATGGGGTTTTAGGACTCATAATTTCCTTTCTGCTCTGGGATTAGAAACCAACCAACCACAGTTGGCCTGTTGAGATGTGAGCCCACTAAACCATGACTGAGAAGCATCCTCTGTTCATCTGTGCTTTGGCTTAGAACCTTCCACTAGATCACCTGTGCTTTAATTTTACCTGAGACAAACCTTTCCTAAGGTCCTTCCAAGTTATCTTTAACTGGAATATTTTTTGCTTTGTCTTTCTATGGGTTCTATTATTCCAGAATCCATTAAAAGTCATTGTTTCTGAAGGAAACTAGGAAGAACTCAGGCAACTTCCTGGTTCCTCTCGGCCATCTTGGCTCTGTCTCCACTTTCCTGTAGCAATTTTACTAATGTAATAATTATTTACTAATATAATAATTATTAGTATATCATACTAATATAGTTATAACTAATATAATTATAATATATTATTATATATAAATATAATTACTAATATAGTAATTATTTACTAATGTAATATGAGTATCAGAAATACTTCTGGTAAAAATTAAGGCAAATTCATGACAAAAAATAAAGAAATTTACAAACAATTATAATGTAAATTTCTCTAGTAGAATTACAAGTTCACATAAATAGATGTCTGTGTTAGGATAGGAATTCTGCTTTAAGTGCTGCCACTGCTAGGATATTACCTTATCTTTATAGACTAGAGCCTAGATATAACCACTTTGGACTGAGAAGGATATAAGAAACAGCCCACAACACACATTTCTATGCTAAGGCCAAATGATAGCTTTCTATTCTATTCTATTCATATTTCCTCCCTGTACCAGAACTCTGTTGCCTTCTGTTGCAAATTAGAGTATCACTATGGATTTACCACATTGATGATTTCAAAAACAGCCAAAATCCCAAGGATTTCTCATGTTAACAGCATTTTTCTGTGTTGGTCTCTAAACTGTGAATGGATGGAGCTTCACAAAGCAGGCCTAGAGTCAAATAAAAATTTAATTAATCACTGTCATAGTGAGAAATGCATTCTGCAAATTGGAATCTCTTCTAGGCAGGGGATCTCCTCCTGTTGCAGGAATAATATATAAATTTTATATATAAATCATAAGCAGGAAGGATGAATACAGTACAATCATTTCTTGGGTTTAAGTGGTTTCTTATGACAAGCCCATGAATGCAAGAAAATACAGGTTTTCTCCAGTCCTGTGGGAACTGTTTTAAGTGATTGTTTCTAATCCCAAGGGATTAGAATTCTGTGATAGGAACAAGTTCTGAAATCTTTGATTCACTATTATTAACATAAACAGTTAAGCATTGTCAAAAATTGATGATTTCAAACTGTATTGTAAGAGTCTGACTTCCAAGCCAGAAAAGGCAGCTCTGTAAAATATAACTTATTAGGATATTTATTACACATATCATCTCCATATCTATGAAAATCATCAAATATATATATTTTTTTCCATACTTGCAAGTCAGGCCAAGGATTTGGTTTCTCCTCTTCCTCTCAGTGGTCTTCTCTCTGATGACTAAGGGTATTGTTCCCTTGATAATAATACCTAACCGAGAGAGATTGCTTATAATATTTCAAACTGACAATTCTACCTTGAAGGCAAGTCAAGTCTAGCTTAATCCTACTCTATACTCAAAGAAAGAGGCACAAGACAAAATGAGTATCTACAAACTCATCTAAACCAATACTTAAGATCAGTCTACTAAGGAAAACAAGTTAATATAACTAAAAGGAAAATTCTGAAGATACAAGAAAAAAGAAGATTATTCCAAAAGATAATGTGACTCCATTTGCCACATATGCTTAGGGATATTGTACCAAATGTACTGTCTGGTAAATATAGATACTAAAGAGCTCATTATTTATGACTGTTTTGTTGTTGTTGTTGTTGTTGTTTGTTGTTGTTGATGATGTGGTTGTTTTGTTTGAATTGCACAGGATTTATCATCAGTCACATAAAAGATCATAGATCTTGGAATAAAATATATTGACAATCAAAATAACGTACCTATGGATATATATTTTATTATGTTTTTTGTTTTTAAAATCATTATAGTTTTTTTTTTTTATTTACAAGACATATGCATGGTTAATTTTTCAGCACTGACCCTTCTATTCCAACTTTTCCTCTTCTTCACCTCACCCCCACCCCTAGACGGCAGATAGACCAACACAGGTTAAATATGTTAAAGTATATGTTAAATACAATATATGTATACATATTTATACAGTAATCTTGCTGCACAAGAAAAATTGGATTTAGAAATAAGGTAAAAATAATCTGAGAAGGAAAACAAAATGCTAGCAAATAACAACAGAAAGAGTGGGAATACTATGATGTGTTCCACATGGTTCCCTTGGTTCCCATGGTTCTCTTTCTGGGTGTAGATGACTCTCTTCATTACTGAAGAAGTGGAACTGGTTTGAATCATCTCATTGTTGAAGAGAGCTATGTCCTTCAGAACCAATCGTCTTATAGTCTTCTTTTTGCCATGTATAATGATGTCCTGGTTCTGCACATTTCATTTACATCATTTCATGTAGGTCTCTCCAAGGTTCTCTGAAATAATCCTACTGGTCATTTCTTACAGAAAAATAAATAATGTTCCATAACATTCATATACCATAATTTATTCATCCATTCTCCAATTGATGGGCATCCATTCAGTTTCCAGTTTCTTGCTACTACAAAGAGGGATGCCATAAACATTTTTATGCATGTGGATCTCTTTCCCTCCTTTAAGATCTCTTTGGCATATAAACCCAGTAGAAACACTACTGGACCAAAGAGTACGCACAGTTTGATAACTTTTTGAGCATAATTCCATATTGCTTTCTGGAATGGTTGGATCCCTTACAGTTCAACCAATAATGAATCACTGTCCTAGTTTTCTCACATCTCTACCAACATTCTTCATTATCTTTTCCTGTCATCTTAGCCAATTTGACAGGTGTATAATGGTATCCCAGAGATGTCTTAATTTATATTTCTCTGATCAATAGTGATTTGGAACACCTTTTCATGTGACTACAAATAGTTTTAATTTCTTCATCTAAAAATTGTCTTTTTATATTCTTTAACCATTTATCATTTGGAGAATGGCTTGAATTATTATAAATTAGCATTAATTCTCTATAATTTTTTTTTTAAAAATTAGGCCTTTATCAGATCCCTTGGATGTAAAAATGTTTTCCCAATTTATTGTTTCCCTTCTAATCTTGTACACAAACTTTTTAACTTAATATAATAAAAATATCTATTTTGTGATCAATAATGATCTCTAGTTCTTCTTTGGTCACAAATGCCTTCCTCCTTCACAAATCTGGGAGGTTAACTATCCTATATTCTTTTAATTTGCTTGTAATATTATTCTTTATGCATAGATCATGAACCCATTTTGACCTTATTTTGGTATATGATGTTAGGCATGGGTCTATGCCTACTTTCAGCCATACTAGTTTCTAATTTTCTCAGTATATTTGTCAAATAGTGAATTCTTATCCCAAAAGCTGGGGCCTTTGGGTTTATCAAACACTAGATTCCTATATTCATTGACAGTATTGTTCTGTGAACCTAACCAAGTTCCTTCATCTTTTGGAATATCAGATTAGGCCATTCATTCCTTTAAAGTGGAAGCTGCTAGGTGCTGAGTAATCCTTATTGTGGCTCCTCAGTATTTAAATTCTTTTTTTCTATCTGTCTATAATATTTTTCCTTGGTCTAATAGTTCTGAAATTTACCCATGGTATTCTTCACAGAGTTTTAATTTTGGCGTCTCTTTCAGGAGGTGTTCAGTGAATTCTTTCAATGTTCATTTAACCTTCTGATTTTATGACATCCAGGCAGTTCTCTTTAATGATTTCCTGAAAAATAGTGTCTAAGCTCTTTTTTTCATCATGGATTTCAGGGAGTCCAATAATCCTTAGATTGTCTCTCCTATGTCTATCTACCATGTAAGTTGTTTTCCTAATTAGGTACTTTACATTTTTTCTATTTTTTTTTCATTTTTTGATTTTGTTTGATTGTTTCTTGTTATCTCATTAAGTCATTCATTTCCATTTCTTTAATTCTGAATTTTAGTGAAATATTTTCTTCATTTACTTTTTTATTTCTTTTTGTATTTGTCCCATTGAATTTTTAAATGAGTTGTTTTGTTCATGGAACTTTTTTTCCATTTCACAAATTCTGTTTTTTATTATATTATTTTTTATTAATAACTTTTTACTTAAAAGTTATATGCATGGGTAAATTTACAGCATTGACAATTGCCAAACCTTTTGTTCCAATTTTTCCCCTCCTTCCCCCCACTCCCTCTCCTAGATGGCAAAATGACGCATACATGATAAATATGTTAAATTATAAATTAAATAAAAAATAAGTATACATGTCCAAACAGTTATTTTTGCTGTACAAAAAGAATCGGATTCTGAAATAGTGTACAATTAGCCTGTGAAGGAAGTAAAAAATACAGGCAGAAAAAAATATAGGGATTGGGAATTCTATGTAATTGTTTTTAGTCATCTCCTAGAGTTCTTTCACTGAGTGTAGCTGGTTCAATTTATTCCTGCTCCATTGGAACTGATTTGGTTCATCTCATTACTGAAGATGGCCAGGTCCATCAGAATTGATCAACATTTAGTATTTTTGTTGAAGTATATATTGATTTTCTGGTCCTACTCATTTCACTCAGCATCAGTTTGTGTAAATCTCTCCAGGCCTTTCTGAAATCATCCTGTTGGTCATTTCTTACTGAACAATAATATTCCATAATAATCATAACCCACAATTTATTCAGCCATTCTCCAATTGATGGGCATCTACTCAGTTTCCAGTTTCTGGCCACTACAAAAAGGGCTGCCACAAACATTCGTGCACATACAGATCCCTTTCCCTTCTTTATGATCTCTTTGGGATATAACCCCAGTCTAAATACTGCTGGATCAAAGGCAAAGGGTATGTACAATTTGATAACTTTTTGAGCAGAGTTCCAAATTGTTCTCCAGAATGGCTGGATGTATTCACAATTCCACCAACAATGTATTAATGTCCCTGTTTCCCACATCCCCTCCAACATTCAGCATTATCTTTCCCTGTCATTCTAGCCAATCTGACAGGTGTGTAGTGGTATCTCAGAGTTGTCTTAATTTACATTTCTCTGATTAATAAGGACTCTTTTCATATGGCTAGAAATAGTTTCAATTTCTTCATTTGAGAATTGTCTGTTTATATCCTTTGACCATTTATCAATTGGAGAATGGCTTGATTTCCTATAAATTAGAGTCAATTCTCTATATATTTTGGAAATGAGGCCTTTATCAGAACCTTTGACCATAAAAATGTTTTCCAAGTTTATTGCTTCCCTTTTAATCTTGTCTGAATTAGTTTTGTTTGTACAAAACTTTTTCAATTTGATATAATCAAAATTTCCTATTTTATGATCAGTAACGATCTCTAGTTCTTCTTTGGTCATACATTCCTTCCTCTTCCACAGGTCTGAGAGGTAAACTATCCTGTGTTCCTCTAATTTATTTATAATCTTGTTCTTTATGTTTAGGTCATGAACCCATTTTGACCTTATCTTGGTGTACGGTGTCAAGTGTGGGTCAATGCCTAGTTTCTGCTACACTAATTTCCAATTTTTCCAGCAATTTTTGTCAAACAGCAAGTTCTTATCCCAAAAGCTGGGGTCTTTGGGTTTGTCAAACACTACAGTAATAAAGTTATTGACTGTTTTGTCCTTTGAACCTAACTTATTCCACTGATCAACTAATCTATTTCTTAGTGAAACCCTGCTGTGTGGTATAGCGACTGCTCTAAGGCTAGAGACTAAGCAGTGAAAAGCAGGCCAAAGCCCCCAGTGGGGCTGTGGGTATTAGCAGCTGACCAGTGAATAGCTCCACTCAGACCAGAAGTGTCTCTGCCTTGAAGCAAGTCAAGTCACTCTGAGGCAGTTCTATTGCCCCAGGTCGAGCCTACCCTGTGCAGATTAGAGGCTGCCCTGGGCTCTGCCCCACTGTTGTGCAGGTTTGTAATTGCCCCAAGGAAAAGCCCCATATAGCAGGTTGGGGCTGAACAGTTGTGCTGTGATCTATGCTGAGTCATTTCTGGTTTTGGGTGGGTAAAGCCAGAACCTATTAGGCTCTGGCATTTTTTAGAGTGGCTTTGATTTCTCTGCTGATCTATTGTTTTGCAGAGCAATCAGTCTATGCCAGTGTCATCTCTGTAATTTTCTGAGCACAGAAACCACTCCCACCCGGTCTGCACAATATGTTAGCCTCTAGTTCTCTCCCTGCTTCCGTGGATCTTCTCCTTGCCCCCTCAGGACAAACCTTTTCTGACAAAATTCCAGATTATCTTTGGCTGGTGAGTTGTTGTACTTCTAGTCTTCATGGGTTTTACCAGTCAAGCACAATTTTTGAGGCTGAATTTAATGATTGGTCGTGAGGGTATGAGAGAGCTTCTCTGTCATGTTGGCTCCACTCCCCACAAATTCTGTTTTTAAGGAGTTATTTTTTTTTTCTGTTTCACAAATTCTGTTTTTCTGGGATTTGCTTTCTTTTTCCATTTTATAAAATCTATCTTTTAATGATCTATATGCCTTTTCTAAACCCTCTTACAATTTTTTTAAATTTAATTTCCCCATTTTTCTTCTAGCTCTCTTTTAAGATCCTTTTTAATTTCTTCTAGGAGAGCCTTGTGTGATGGGGCCAGATTATATCACCTTTTGGAGCTTTATCTGGAGACAATCTGCCTTTAGTCTCTTCAGGGTTTGATATATTTTCTTCTCTTTCATCAGAAAAGCTGTCTATCATCAGAGTTCTCCTTACTTATTTATTTTTTTAAAGTTAATGTCTGCTTTTAGGGCAAGGGAGGTTTTCCAAGCTTCCTCTACAAGCAGCGACTTCCTCTATAAGTGACTGCTGCTACACTGGGTCAGTACTGACTCACTCCTGGTGCTGGATGGACAAGGCCAGGTCCTGTAAGATTCTGGTGTTTTGGGGTCCACTATTTACTTTTTGTGTTCGTGTTGGATATTTTATAACTTTGCTGTTCTACTGGCTTGCTCCTGGGACAGAGTGGCCACACTGTTGCTGTAGATTCCTTTCTGTGGATTCTCTACCATGCAGAGTCTGCCCTTCCTTGGGACTCGAAGCTATTTGCACTGGCATTTGTGCTTAGACTGCTTCCCTCCCATTTCCAATTGAAACAGACCTTTTCTGGTCTGTTTCCTCCTTGTAGAATCTCTGGCACTCAGAGTCTGTACCACCCTCTGGAGACTGCACTGCCTGCAGACTCTGCACCACCCTGGGATTCTGTGCTGTCTGCTCTGGTGTCTGTGCTCAGCTGCTTGTGCTTGTCTGTCTCCTTCCTGTTTCCAATTGTAACAGACCTTTTCTGGAGATCTTCAAAATTATCTTCTGTTGATAATTAGTTGCACTCCCAATATTTATGGGTTCTGCTAGTCTAGAGTTAATTCAGAGGCTGAATTTGCTAATTAGTCTGAGGTCAGAAAGAAATGTGTGCCATCTCTGCCACTTTGGCTCCACCTCCTATACGTTCTTTAATATAAAATATCTCAAAAGTCATACTGCACTTTTAAGATATTCTATTTATGACTATTTAAAATCAACTGAAAATTATATGTGATCTATGCAGTTCAAAAGATATCTCTACCCTACATACCCCTGGAGTCCTAAAGGAATGTTGTAGTCATCTTCTGACTACCTACCTTGTTAATGCAATTGGGACCTTGAACAACAGCTTCAGAGAATGGATCATATAGAAAATCTCTTCAAAAGTACCTAATCAAGAAATTTCAGAATATTGTCTCAGGTATATAACCATCAAATGACCAAAATTATCCAGTTATTAACTTCAGTGTAACAATTATTCATAAAAAGTCCAATTCTCTTTCAACTAACTATTCCATGGTCTTTTTCTTTAGATAAATAAGAGCTCACATTAATAAATAAACATTTAACAAATAATAAAATATTTTAGTAGGGTATTTCTACAAATTTGAGGGATAGACAGCAGCAACAAGGATTGGAGTGATTTTTTGAGGAGTTGTAAACATAAGAACTAGGAAATAAATTACCTTCAAAATGTCATGCTTTGATGTAGTGCTTAACAGCAGGTGGGACTTCTGTAATCATCAGTTGGCTGCCCTTGGAATAACACATAACCATGTAGGAAAGGAACTCCATGGAATTTTATAATTGAAAAAGAGTAGAGGGAATAGTCTGTGTAAGATACCTTAAGGATAATCTGAGAAGTTTGAAGTAGATAGTGCCTATTTACTATACTGAGGAAACCTAAGAGCAAATACTAAAATGAATCATTTTGTAATACAGTTTCTCCAGAGTTAAACCATTAGGTTAGGTATAAAATCTTCAGTGGATGTTCTTTATAATGTTTCAATTCATTTCCATAAGTCATTTTTTTCCTATTGGAAAATACTATATAGGTGTATCCACAGTTTTCCCCATCTCCAATAGGCCTTTTGAAACAAAAGCATAGTTTTGTTTTTGTTTTTGTTTTTGTTTTTTTATCATTCTTTCTTTCCCTTTCCTTCCCGAGTAGAGAGTTTATAAAGGAATTTTCCATAACAGAAGGAGATGAATAAAGATATTTTTCTTTTCTTGATTAAATTCTCATATGAAAATTGAAATATTTCACTCTGGTCAGTACATTCACAGCTCAAAAAAAAAAATCCCAGTTTGCAAATATTCATTACCTTTTCTTAAATATTCTTTCTTACAATTGGTAGTTTTAATTCTTGAATTATTACTAAATTGAATGACATCCAGAATAAGAAATATATAAAAAATAACTTCACTGCATTTTATAAACATTAACATAAAAGTAAAGCATTATTTTAAATGTACAAACATTTATTAAAAACCTACTCTGCCAAGACCCTGTGCAAGTTGCTCAGAATTTTTAAAAAAGACATAATTTCTGCTCTCAAAGAACCTAAAATTCTAAGGGTTAAGGGTATAGCATATACATATAAGTACATGAAAAGCAATGCATAATAATTTCATGAAGGAAAAGGATGATAAAAGTGAGAGGATGGTGAATAGTTTTGCATAGAATGGATTATATGATCTATGCTTGAAGGAAGCTAGGGATTCTAAAAGGTATAGGTGATGTAAGAGTAAATTCTAGTCATGGAGAACAATGTATGCAAAGGCATAAATAAGTTCAGGGATGTAGAATGACCTGTATGGAGACTAGCAAGAATTAATATTAATGTCTTCAATTTGAATATACAAATACATTTTTCTACAAATTGTATATTTCATTCAAGTATTGAATTGATATTATCATTTTGATACAATTCAGTCGATATTATTTTTACAAAACCAATAGCCATTAGATTTCCCTTAAAAATAAAAACAAAGAAAACAGCAGAATTTTTCTATTTATTAGCATGTTGATATACATATATTTATATCAGGGTTGATAAATAATAAAGGGCTTTTAATCACTCACCTTTAAATTAGTTCCAAATTGTTCTTTAGAATACTTGGATCAGTACACAATTCTACCAACAATGCATTAATATATCTATTTTTTTTCTCACAACTTCTCCAGCATTCCTATTTTTTTTTCATTTTTATTACTCATTCCAATAGGTATGAGGTGATTATCTCAGAATTTTTAAATTACACTTCAATAATTGTTAATTACTTAGACATGTTTTACCTGGTTATTGAAAGCTTTGGTTTCTTCTGAAAATTGTCACATCTCAAATAGAAAATGAGTTTTATGATTTTTTTTTTTACTGAATTTGACTAAGTTCTGTATATTTTTGAGGAAATAGTAATTTATTAGAGGAACATGCTGTGAAAAAAAATCCCACATTTCTGTTTTTCTTCTAATTTTGACTGCATTGCTTTTGCTTGTGCAATTATATGCTTATCAATATTTTGATAAATAAATATTTTTGTAAATTAAAAGAATAATGTCAGGATATATAAATGTTAAAAAATTCCCATAACTCAGCTTAGTGGACAATTCTTCACTAAAGATTTGTGTAGGCTTTTTAAATATATATATATATATATATACATAATCAAAAGTATCCATTTTTTGTAATGTTCATCTCTATTATTTGGTCAATAAACAATTCCTTCTTCATAGACTTGACATGCAAAATTTCTGAGGATCCCTTAATTTACTTATCATATCTATTATGCCTAAATCATTGATCCACTTTGACTTCATCTTAGTATATGGTTAGAGATTTTGTTCTATTTCTAATTTTCCACCAAACTGGTTTATTGTTTTCGCACCAATTTTTAATCAAATAGTGAGTTCTTGCCCCCCAAAATTATATCTTTACATTTTTGAAACATTAAATTACTACAATAATTTTCCTTCTGATTATTCCATCTACTCTAGCCAATTCTTCATTGTTTTGAAAATTAGTACTTGGTAATACAGTCTGAAAACTGATACTGCTTGGCTTTTTCCTTTCATTTCTTATTTAATTAATTATTTTTGCATTCTTGACCTGTTCTCTCTTTCAGATGAATTTTGCTATTTTTTTGAGCTTTATAAAATAATTATTTGGTTGTTTGATAGATGTGGCATTAAATAAGTAAGGTCATTTGCATAGATAAAGGATTGTGAGAAGACATCAGAGTATGAAAGAAAATTACAAGCTTTCCAATCCTCCACCTAAATGAGACAAAAGAGTCCCTCACAGCAAATGTAGAGAAGTACAAATAGACAATAGTTGAGGCAGAATTGTGGTCCTCTTAGGAGGATGCAAAGAAGACCCTAAGAAAAATACTAGGGCTGAGGTTTGGCCCCTGAGAAATGTAAACACCTCCAGGATAGCTTCTCTGAAATAATAGGCAGTGAGTCCTGGGGCTAGCTGGGTTGGGAGGTAGTCTTGGCCTAAGCCAGAGGAATTTTCACCTCTTGTACAATGTGAGATATCCCAGCTGAAGGAAAATTCTGATTAGAAATGCCAGATCCAGATGATGGTGAGACTTCTGCTGTGGGTGAGAAGGGACTGGAACATGCTCTGGTGAGTGTAGAAGCACAATAGGGTAGCAATGCTGTGGCTGTGGGCACTTTCAGAAAGGCATAGTCCTTTCTTTCAGGATTGAAACCAGAGTGGAGATCTGAAGAAGGACTTGAGGCCAGAGGAACAATCTCCCACATCCTAGAACTAAAGGAAATTATAATAACAAACTGTTATTTTAAAAAAAAGGTAATTACAGGAATCAGAGAAAAATATAATTAGAGAAAGTTTCAATACAATCAGATCAGTGTTCATCATCAAAGGAGGATACTGAAGTAAAAATAATAACAATAACAATAATAATTAATAATAATACTAATTATAAAGTTTTTCCTACCCCAAAGAGTAACCTTAAATAATCACTGCCCAAAAAGAATCCAGAGAAGATTCAAAAAAAGATTTTAAAATCAAATGAAAAATTGAAGGAAAATTGAAGGAAAATTAAAGGAAAAAAAAGAACAATTCAAGAAAAACAAATTAGAAAAGAGCATCAAACAAATGGAAAAGGAGATCCAGAATATTAAGAAAGAAAATTCCTCCTTGAAAATTAGAAGCCAGTGAAGCTATAAGAGATCTGGAAATAAGAAAACACAATATATGTGTTTTCTTATTTCAAAACAAATCATGAAAAAATAAATAATAACATGAAACAAAAGAAAAACAGCTGATCTGAACAATAGATCAAGAAGAGAAAACACAAGAATATTCAGTCTACTGAAAAAAACAATCACAAAACAAATCTTGATACAATAAGACAAGAAATAAAAATTGTCTTGTAGTGTTAGAAGGGAAAATAGATATAGAAAAAAAATCCGTAAATCACCACCTGAAAGAGATATTATGAAGAAATCGTATGGGAATATCATAACTAAATTCTAAAAAACCCAGCTCAAGTAAAAAAGCATCATATGAGCAACAAGAAAAAAATTCAAATATGCTACAGCCAGAAATAGAATCACATAAGAATCAGCAATGTCCATACTAACAAATTCCAAGTTTGTAACATTTTATTTTGAAAAGCAAAAAAACAAAAAACAAAAACAAACAAACCAAAAAAAACTAGGTTATGTCCAAAAATATCATAACCAGCAAAATTAAACATAATCCTAATTGAAAAAAAATGACATTCTCTAAATTGTGAGAATTTCAGGATTTTATTGTAAAAATACAAAAAGACCTGAATTAAAAAAAAAAATTGACATACAAGATAAAGAGAAATAATTATAGGGTAAATATCAAAGGTTAATTTCAGGGGACTCAATAAGGACAGATTGTTTTTTGTACATGGGAATGTAAATAATATTTCTAAAGTTTTCATTAGTAATTAGGTAGTTTGAAAGAAAGACTGGGGAAGAGCTGAGCATGATGTCATTCTAAAAATAAAAGCATGTAGGAAAAGATAAAAGAGTAATCATCTTATACAATGAGGCGCCAGAGGAAGAACTGACACAGAGAAAATAGATGGGGTAGAAGCGCTGGCAGTTCTGTAACTAATCTCATCAGGAATGGGTTAAAGAGGAAACTATAGATCAGTGGTTCTAAAACTTTTGTTTTCAGTAGCTTTATCCTATTAAAAATTAATGAGGATCTCTCCAAAGTGTTTTTCTTTAGTTGGGTTATATTTATAGGCAGTTACCATATTGGAAATAAAAACTATTTTTGAATTTGTAGACCCTCTAAAAGGGTTTTAGAGATCCCTGGGATTCTCTAGACCATATTTTGAGAACCACTGTCTATCTCTCTATCTGCCTATCTATTGATAGATAGATAGACAGACATATAAAAATCTTCAAAATTCAGAAAGAAATAAGAGACTAAGGAGATAGAAAGAGGGGAGAGGGAAAATGAAGAATTTTTTTAGAGGAACTTTACTCACTTCAGATATGGGTTAAAGAGAATATCACAAAGAGATCAAAAGAAAGAGGACAAAAGGATAGCTAGATGGCCTAATGGATAGACTGCCAGCTCTGGAGTCATCAGGACCAAAGTTCAAATCTAGCCTCAGTCACATAACACTTCTTAGTTGTATGACCCTGGGCAAGTCACTTAACCCTTGTGAAAAACCATAGAAAGAGAAAAGGACCTGTTCTTTTTGTGGTGGCTACAAATTGAGAGAATACCCATCAATTATGAAAGACTGAATAAGTCATGATTTATACTTGTAATGTAATATTATTGTGCTATAAGGAATGAGTAGGATCATTTCAGAAAAACCTTTTCATATAAAAAATGAAAAAAGTAAAATGAGCTGAACCAGGAGACTGCTGTCGACATAAAGAAGAATATTTTAACAGTGAAAGACTTAACTGTTTGATCAAGACAATTTGGGGGACCTATCATGAAAAATACTAACCACCAAGGAGAGAACTAGAGCTCTAAGTGAATATTGAAGTGTATTTTTTACTTTCTTACTTTTTTCTTCTTTGTGGATGTGTTTACTTTTATAACATGAATAATATGAGAATAGATTTTGCATAGTGTCTTTATTTTTCCAAATTTACCCCGGCAAATATGTTGCCTTCACATGTATAATTAATATCATATTGTTTGCATTTTTAAGGGCTAGGGAAGATATGGGAGAGAGAAAAAAATTTGAACTCAACTTTTAAAAAATGAGTGATAATTTATATTTATAAATGTACTTGGGAAAGATGTACCAGAATATTTTTTTTAAAAAAGGTAGTTTTAAAATCACATTTGTTGAGTACATTAAAAAGAATTATTTATAGATTTATCTTTTTCTTAGTAGTCCAAATAACCAAACTTCTAAGACATCATTTAAAAGCCACATTAATTATGACTTAATTATAAGAGTACATATGCGATGCAGATACATCCATTTGTATGTTTGCATAAAATACCATATTTGTAAACATATTCCATCCATAGCCAACTAAAATTAATTAAAATTTGTAAGAGTAGTTTATTTTTTTAAGATAAGTTCACTAATTCTGAAGATATTTAAATCAATAAGCAATTAGTTCCTGAGAGTATAATTAAATGAAAGTTTGAAATACATAGTCTTAGAAAATCAGCTTGATGATTACAAGTTACAGATGATGTTTTGAGTTGCTATTCAAAAATATCTCAAGTATTGTATAATGAAGAAAAAATTCTTTCATGAAGCCTTTGCTATCTAGTCCTACTTTTGAAAAACCCATTACTCTATTTAAGAAATTTGATTATGGCTAAGCCTACACAGACCCATGATAATTTAAAATGTGTAGCAATCTACCTGAATCCTAGGGAAATAAAATAAATGCATTAATGATAATCTGGACTGTCTTTGGTAAATGGTTTTTTTTTTCCTGTTTGTTTGTTTGTTTTGTTTTTGTTTTTTTGCTTCTAATGGTTTTCCATTCACAAATACGTTTCAATGTAATTATTTTTAATGTAGTTATTATGATGTTTGTTTCAAGTGCTTAGAACAAAGTCATTCAATAAAAATTGTCACATAAAATTGCCTTTAAATTTTGCAATGTTTTGTATGAACATATTTGTATGTGCCTTTACACATGTGTATATGTATATAGTGTAAATATACTTATATTCTCACATAAGTACATTTAAGCTTAGGTTCATAAAAACCTTCAAACTTAAGCACAATTGACATTGCTATTTCTATCTCACAGAAAAATAGTATATGATAGATATATTATACACTGAGCACCATGCAGAGATATATGGCACCAAAAAGTAATGGTACTTTAGAATATAAGATTTATACAGCCTTACATAGAAAGGAAATTATGTTTGAGGAAAAACAAAATAAAACAACAATGACAACAACAATGATAACAACAAAAATCATCAAAGAAAAGTCTTGGTAAATAACATTATATTAGTTTGCATTGAGATTAAGGATTAAAACTAAGGGCACACTAGAAATAAATAAATTTTATGTACATATATGTATATATTTATATGTGTGTGTGTATAATGCCAAGATTATTTAAACAAACATTATATTCTTCATCAATGATAAGAGAACTAACATAATTTAACTCCTGACAACACATTTCTTCATATGATATGTGATAAGGACAAAATGGAATAAAGAAATGTTGCGGGGGTTAGGTGCAGGGGAGGGGAAGAGAGTGTATGAGCAATCAGTTCAGTCTAAAAATGCACAAAATGTGTTGGAGAAAACAAAATTTTGAGAGTGTAGATAGACCAATTGTTTAACATGGAGAGAGAAGGGGGAAGCTTAAAACACTTATTAGGAAAATCACAAATAGGATGATTATCTATAAAAAAGGAAATGAAAATAACCAAAATATATGACTGATTACCCATCTCTATCTTCATCACAATTTCCATTTTAACAACCTTAGGAGATTCATATTAAAAATGAGGTTACTTTTATGTAAATCTTTTACATCTGTCTAGATTAGTAAATCTAGACTACATGCTATAGTTTGTTTCTTCAGCCTATATAAATAAGGTGTGACAGGCATTCAATAACTCCTTTTGAGAAAGAAATTACTAAAGTTTCCATTTTCTTTTTGACATCCTCAAATATCAAACAAACTTTTCCCCCAAAAAAGTTATTACTAAATGTTGGTAATGTGTGTCAATCAAAATAGTAGTATGTAATTTAACTGATGTAATCTAGAATTTCCTTTTAGATTTTTAAGAAATGATGGATTCCCTATTCTTGCTTTTGAGCTATGTGTTATTAGCTAAACTATTTACCCTAAAGCAAAAGCTATATTTTAAAGCAGTATAAGTAATGTCAAAAGAAATCATAATCAAAACATAATTCCTTGCACAGTGGATGTTCTAAACAAATTATTTGCTGAATGAATTAAAAGTCAAAACTTTAATTATATCATTTAAATGGTATTTAAATACTTTGTTCTTCCTTTAAATCTATTTGGCACTGACTTTACCTGTCATTTCTCTTTCCTTTTTTCAACAATAATTAACTTATACCCTCCATTTTGGCCTCATATTTCTGTTTTAAACGATATTATTGATTTTTTTTACAAAGTAACAGGAACACCACCAATTATTAAAACTAAAAAGAGAAAACAATATGACTTTGATATGAGCCACTTATGCTTCTCATAAGTTCATTATGGTAGGTAAGATTTATTTTTTTTAATAATTAAAAAGTACAAAGTTACAGAATAATTTTATTTTGAAATAAAAATTTTATCTTTTCTCTATTTCATTTATTCACATTTTAAAATGCAATGCATTATTTGACTCATTATGGTCTGTCAAGGTACTCTTAACTTATGATATTTCTAATATTAAAAGATATGAAGAAAAGAAAAAAAAGTGATATATTCACTCAGTATATCAGGTGCTTAATTCACACTTTTAAAATCAAGTATTTATTTTCAATTCATTGAAGCTGGGGGGGATATATTTATTCCTTTTTCATATTAATCTGTTAATTTTGAAAAAAAAGTTTAAAGTGATTTCATAAATAAGAAAACTGAAAATTAAAAATAGCAATAATCCAAGTAAGGAATCAACATATCCTTCACTCTTGGCTTATGTATGCTTTAATACTTTATCAGAATATGTGATTTCATTGGTAAGTGGTCATATCCATATAAACTGAAAACTTTCTAAAATTTAGTAAATTTGGTGAATTTCTGGACTCAATGTACTGCCCACAAATACATATGTATCTTAATTGCTTTAGCAGAGACAACATATAAAAGAGTAAGGATGACACAAGGTCCTCCTGGGATTAGAGAATATGTAAAATAACATAATATCCATGCATAGAAGTGTCAAAATAGAAAAAAAGTAAGATCTCTTTAAACCTTTTTCCCCACTCAGGTTCACAGGTCTGAACTTTAAATACCCATAAAAGAATGGGAGATTTAAGATCAATTTATAATGATATTTAGTTTCACCAAATTCACTGAAGACACATTAGAATAGCATTCTTTTTTATGTGTTTTTAATGTTCTTCAAAAAGCTCTGGAATTGAAAAGGGGGGTTTTAATGAAGTCTTTGGCAATAAGGCTTGAATGTTCATTATTTATGAATAACATTAGCTGTCAATAATGATTAAAAAAAAAAGATTGATCCAACACACTTGAGAGCATGACATCAGGATCAAAGAAAGAGTCATTCTAAAAATGTTAAGAATTTTTTTTTTTACTTTTGATATTGAGCCTTGGTCTGCCCATTTATACAGATTTCTTTAATGCTACTCATGAAAGATTTCAAATAAGCTTTCATTCCCACATTTTATCTGGCAAAAGTAGTATCAATTTCTCAGCATAATTTCTTCTCATTATGCTACAGAAGATCTCTTTTCTAGTTTTTTTTTTTTTTTTTTTTTTTTTTTTTTTATGTCCTACTACTGCTTTATGTGAATTTGAAGAATCTAAAATTATCAGAAAGGGAACTTAAAAGAACAATTTATTTTGCTTTTATTGATTACTTTTTGGTTTTGAATTAGATTTTTTAGTTTAAGAGTAACAAAGTTATTATTTCTTTGGGAAACTATAAAAATTACAAAAATATCTGTTTTCTTGGCCCAACATGGTAGACTGTTCTCACTCTCTTAAGGCTAGGTCTATTACATTTTATTAACTGAATCTAGGGTTCTCCATAGTTACAGAATTGAGAGTCTCTCTTCTCTCACCATGTTTTCAGTTCCACATAGATTGTGTTGCCTTTATGTTTATTACCAGACAGTAGCCCAACATTACAATTCCATTTAACTATGTAATATCAAATTAGCTTTTATAAAGGAATATAGCAAGAACAAATATCAAAATTTCCCCCCCCAAACTTTGGAAAGATAATTTAATTTACAGTATCTTATTCTATTGTGGAGGTGGGGGATAGGGAAAGGAGTGGTTAAATTCACAATTTAGCTCAGGTTTTACATACATAGCATTAATCTTACCAAGTCCAAATCCAACCTCTACTGGGGTGGTTCAAAGGGCCATTTTCCTCATAGTTCTCTTTATGGGATGATTGTAAAATTCAGCCTGGAATCATCAACTCTATTGGTTAGAGTTGCTCTTGCTTCACAACTGAATAGGATAAATAAAATCAATAAAAATTCCAGGCCTTGTTTTTGACAAATGGTCTAAGAGAGCATAATGGGAAGGGAGGTAGCTCTTAGGACTCATCTCTCATCTTGTATGAACTATTAGAAATGAATGAGTCCCTTACCCTTAAACACAAAACAAAGCAAAGGATTTTCACATAGTTCTTAGTCTATGCCCAACCATGTAATTTTAAAGACAGTGACTAGACAGTTCTGTCTCCACAATCAATGGATGAGAGTGAGAGGAATGGGGAGGGGAAGAGACTGCTTTCAAAAGTTCATGTATAAACTAGTGCTATCTCCAGGGCTAAATCTCTAGTATCTCCTGAGATGGTGATGTCAATATAGATGCCCCAGATAAGTACCAAACTCTCATTACTTTGTGATTAAATTTCTACAGTTTGTTTAGGTACCATTATCTATGTGTATTTTTATCCTTAATTGGAATGATCAAGAATATCAGAATCAAAGAATAAGTCTTGGAATCAACAGGGTCCTTAGAGGCCATTAAATTCAACTTATATATAAATAAGAAAAGATCTACTCAGCAATTGGTCTTCCACTCTTTACTGGAAAAGTAACAATGAGAGGAATTTTACTAAGTCCCGAGACAATCCATTCCCCTTTTTTGATATATGTGATCATTGTGAAGATTTTTCTTTATATCTTTTTAAAATATGTTTTCAACATAAGCATAACATAATTAACATTTTTGTACAAAAATAATAGAATTTAGAATTATTTAGGAAATAATAAGCTTATTTTACATAGGGTATTTTTTAAAAATATAATTCAATAATGATAACTGTTCCTTTGTTTTCATATCAAAACTAAGTCTATTCCTCTCTAACTTTTACTCATTGTTCCTCATTGAACCTTTAGGGATCAGGCCAAAAAAAGAAAAAAAAAGTTGTTTTTCTGTTTCAGCTTTTTTAATATTTAAAGCCAGTTATTATATATCACTATATTTGAATCTTTCTAGGCAAAAAGAACAATACAAAACATTATTCACTACTAAATGATGGAGTTGTAAAGTTTCCATGTGCAGAAAAAAATGCTTTTTCTCCTTAATTTCTAAGAGTTAAAAAAGATATTAAATAAAATTTATTCCTGGAAAGGTATGTAAAGCTAGGAATTTTTGAAGGCTAGTATTTCATTAAAAAAAAAAAAAACTATAATAAAATCTTTTATTTTGTAAGTAATTTGTCTCTACAGCATTAATAGCAGTAATGACAAAATTATTAAGACAATTAGATCACATAAGACAAATATATGGACAATATTTTATTCTTTGCTATTCTTGTGTCTATGTTTACAAAGTATCTTATTTCAAATATTATTTTTTCAAGATACATTGGATTAAATAAGATTACTATAAATGACTCACTGCTATCTATGTAGTCTAATAAAAGTTCTGGAAGTCATCTTTACTAACATTTTGGGTATTCTTTGAATTTAATATTCAGCTTTCATTTCCATAAAAGCTAGCCTTTTTGCCCTTTGTCAAGCTGTCCAGCCAAAAGGTTGCCTGCCTCATTTCCATTTCTAAAACGGACGTGCTTTTCAAGTTAAACTAAATGTTCTTAAGGATAAAAGTTGAATCCAACTACCCACTCAGATGACTCAGTTAGTTAGATTTCCCAAGTTTAGTGGGGCATATCTAATAAATGCTGCTGATTTTCTCTATTTGATATAAAAATTCCTCATCTTTTCCTTATTTTCTCCTTCCCTATTCGTTTTCATTCTCTTCCTTCATTTTTTACTGCCCCTTTACTCTCCTCTACTTACTTAAGTTTATCCTGCTGTCAAGATATTAGGAGAAATACTTTGTTTTCTCACCTAAGACCCAGCAAGTAGATTGTGCCCCAAGTTTGACATAACAACAATCCTTAACATTCATGCTCTATATGGTATACCTCTCTTGGGGAATCAGGCATTCTCTGAGCTATTTGTGATTTTCATATTAATTAATAATTATTTAGATTTGTTGTAGCTCCCCTATTTCCAAGGGATCTTACAATAAGGAGCAGCCAAGATGCTGTAGTAGAAAGTAATCAATTACCTCTCCAGGTACCTGTGCTTTTGTTTGTAACAGCTCTGAACTAGAGACTTCATCCCTATTCTTGCCCACATTAAATCTGGTTCTGTACCCTATTGAAAAATCACAAGGTTCAAGATCCTTAAGTCGTGAGGCAACTTGGGGACTGTTCCCATGGTAACAAAACCAAGAAATATCTCCTATGGAAATAGTTTATTCAAGAATTAGGAATGATTGGCTTTGCTATCTTTGTGATTTTTAGGTTTATAAGCCCTCTCACTGTACCAGAAAGTCTCACTCAAGAGGGCTTTGTTTGCAAGTGTTTTCCTCTCTTTGAATTTAAACTTTTCTTTGATTCCTGATTCTCCTGTATTTGGCCTGATTTGTTCAGCTATAACCACTCACAGGTTAGAAACTGGTCTGAATGACAATGGCTTATTTCTTTCCTTCTTTCCTTCTTGCCTCTCTCCTATACTTTCCCATTTTTCCTGCCTTATTTTCTTTCTTCCTTCAGTCCCTTTTTAAATCCTTCCTTCTTCTCTTCTTTCCTTCTTTCCTCCCTCTCTACATTCTTTATTTCCTTTCTTCCTTCCCTTATTTTTTTCCTTTTTTTCCTTCCACCCTTCCTTTCTTTCTTTCCCCTACTTATTTCCTTCTTTCTTTCCTTCCTTCATTTCTTTATACCTTCCTTCTCTCTCTTTTCTTCTTTCCTTATATCCTCCCTTTCTTCTTTCCTTTATATTTTCTCTTTTCCTTTTTTATTTCCCTCCTTCTTCCTTCCTTCTTCCCTCCCTTCCTGTCTTAACTCCCTTTCTTTTTTCTTCCTTTCCTTAGCAATAATAATACTAATAATAATCCTCAACATCTCTTTTAGTTTCCCCTTTCTTTGTAACTTGGCAGAATCCCAGTGTGTTTTAAAAACTGAATTTTATATTACCATTATTGACCAAGTAATCCTATTCCAAATTAGAGTTTCAGTAACAAGTACTTACCATTTTCCATTCTAATTCCATTCTAATAATTTCCATTCTAATGCTAATCATATATAAGTTAGGTAAATCTGAATTAAAGTGTAAGTTATGTTTAAGGGAAAATCTTAAGTTTAAATGGGCAAGTTGAGAAAAATATTTAAATTGAGAATGAATAGCTTTACAGTTGACTTTTATCCTATTTATTATAAAATTCTCAAATAAATAGTATATGACTAAAATAATTTGCCAATTTGAACTGGTAAAGGGAATTTCCTGTCCTGGAAATTAGCAATACAATAAAATCACAAATATGGTCCCCTCTCTTATTATTTATTTATTATTATTATTATTGGTATTGGTATGTATGGGGAAATTAGGTTAAGTGATTTGCCTAGGGTCACACAGCTAGTAAGTGTTAATTATCTGAAGCTGGATTTGAACTCAGATTCCCCTGATTTCAGATCTGATGCTCCATCTACTGTACCATCTAGCTGTTCCTGTTATTTTTATTTTTTAAGTCAAACCGTACTTAGAAAATATGTCCAAAATGTGTTTTAAATTGTTTTAAAATATGTACAAGGAAAATTATTTAATTAGCCTACTGGCATCCTATTCTAGTGGGAATAAGAAATGCCAAATGCTATTATTACAGATATAAAGGAGGTAAGTGACCTGAGCTCAAAGTGACTTGAGAAAGAAAACAAATATGACTTATTGTCTTTTCAATATGATTCACATGATTTGGGTTTTGATCCTTAAGAAATTTCTACATATTTTGATTTTCAAAATCATAAGCCAAATTTTATTCAATAGCAAATTTTATGGTAACATTTGCTGAATGATGGTTTTAAGACAACTTATGCCAGGAAATCTGAGCTTTTGGATTTTCTTTGTTTATTTGTTAAACCTCAAAAAACACTTCACATTTTAACTAAGTCATTACTTCATTTTTTAAATTAAAATATTTAAATAAGATCAAATAATACTGAGGTGAAACAAATTAAACAAAGCAAGATTGACTCAACAGAAATATTTAAATTAAACATGTAGTGTGGGGTGAAATTATTGAATAATTAGTAGTGAAGCTCAAAAAAAAAAAGCTAAGGGATATTTATTCTTTATTCCAAAACAATAATCTTCTGATATGAAGTAATAATTATTCCATCATTTTAAAATGAAATTATCTCTTTCTTTGGATTAAGATATTGAAGACTTTTTAAAATAAATATATTATCCTGGAGGACTAACTTATTAAATAATTTGTTTTTGTTGTTTTTGCTTAGTTGTTTTCAGTAAAATCTGAATCTTGTGATCCCATTTGAGGTTTTCTTGGCAAACAAACTGGAATAGTTAGCCATTTCATACTCCAATTAAATTTACCGATGACTAGATTTAGGCAAACAGGATTAAGTGATTTGCCAGTGTTTCATAGCTGGTAAATTTCTGAAAAGAAGAGATGAACTTTGGGAGACCAGTGTGCCAGACTTCAGGCCTGGAATTATATCTGCTGTGCCTTTAAGCAATTACTAAGCATTTATATCATAATTTGAAAGTTTTTTATTTTGTTATAATATATATATATATATATATTATAATGAGTATAATTTTTCATTTTGTTTTAATATTCCAACTGCTTCACACAGTGTCTTAAACAAATAAGTCTTTAATAAACACTTGAATTGGGTTAAATTGGTTTGGTGCAGGATATAGCAACAATATGTTTTAGATAAAGGAAAAGCTAATAGTTCTAAATGTTTTTACACTCCTATTGGGCCATTAGCTTTAGTTTATATTCAATAAAAATGAAAGAAGAAAAAGAGGAAAGAATGAAGGAGTGTTCAAGAACAAATATGCTTCTTTCTGTCAAGGTCATTTTTTGGCATCCAATTAAAATTCTTTGTCTTATCTTTTTTTTTTTTAATTCTAGCTTTTTCTTTTTTCTCAACAAAGTTGAAAATCCACCTTATTTACCATTGTCACATGATTCTTCATATAGTTAAACAGTTCTGCTCAACTATAAACATATAAATAAAGATAAAATAGCTTTAGGCAATGAGGTGGCACAGCGAATAGAGGGTTGGACATGGAATAAGAAAAAATCATCTTCATTTGTTGAAATCTGCCCTCAGACACTTACTTACTAGATATGTAATCCTTTGCATTTGTTTCTTAGGATGGCCATTAACTCAGACTGGTTAACAACTAATGAGAAAATTAATATTCCAGTGAGAGGATAGGCTATGTTACAAGGAGGGTCTTAAGGTCCCTGATTTGGATCATCCAAATCTTGGTCAAATATATTTATTAACTTTTATATTACCTTTCTGATAAAAGGGAGGAGCCCCACTTTCCTAGATTTTTAAAAAATTTTTAAATAGCTTTTTATTTATAGGTTAGATGTGTAATGAGCTGAAGTTTGAGTTGATGCACTGAGGTCCCAAGTACGTGAGGCTAAATAGTAATTGGGCTATACTCTATTAATATACATGATTGGATAAAGAATGGTCCCTGCCCACTCTCCATGCAAGTCCTGATGTGTTGTATAGGAAATGATGATTTTGGTGGGTGGAGGCAGAGAGAGAGACAGGAAGAGAAGCTGGGAGAGATTGGGCCTGGGTTCCATACTCCTAGCTGCTGGTCGTGTGGCTGCTGGTCTAGCTAGCTTCTTGACTCAGCAATGTGTATTGCTATCACTGATTCTCTTCCACCTCCGACCCTTCTTCACTGAGAATAAAGACTGACGATTTTCCCCTAACCTGAATTCCTGACTCCTGTTGATTTTAAAATACATGATCTTCACATTTGGCACCCAACATGGGAACCAAGGACTGAAGAAGTCTCCGGTGACCAGGAACTTGGGTGAGTGTTGTTAATAGACAAACAGGGAACTTATTTTCTTAAAAACTAAACCAGTAATATTTTTTTGGCTAAAATGGGACAAATGGTAGCCAAAGACTCTCCATCCCCGCCCCCAACCCCTTCAACCCCTTCAACCCCACCCATTAGTGGTGCTATAGAAAGCATGCTTAAGCTGATAGAAGGACAAGGGCTACTTATAACTTGGGAACAGGTACCTAGATGTCTGGGTACATTAAACCACATCTCCCTTGGTTTGTAGAGCAGGAGCAGATCTCTCGAGATAACTGGTCCCTGGTTGGACAACAGTTTCTGCATATTACAATGAAAACGGTCCTCATTCAATTTCCATCTAGGCATTTTATTTATACAATATAATTCAGTTAGCACTAAGAAACCCTATCTCTAGAAGAAAGAAAAAACCCATTGCTCCTGTTCGGAGCAGCCAAAGAGGGAGGCCTGATATTAAGGAGGAAGGCAATGAAGAGATTAATGACCATATCCCCACAGGGCATGGAAACATAAGTGAGCAAGGGTGTGGTGACTTTCCACCTCAGGAGGCAGCTTCAGCCCCACCTCAAGAGCAAGTGATTGACTCTCCTCCATCAAATCCACCCTCCAGGATGGAGGAAGGAGGGGCAGTGGGGGGGAGGGGCAGTGACAGCACCAGCACCTCCCCCCCAGTATCCAATTATGAGTAGACTGCCAGAGGGCTTAATGAAGGCCAAAGAAAAGGGCGTGGACGTCCGGGAGCTCCAGCCACATATCTTTCCTGTAATTTCCCAGTTTAATGCCTCTGGGTCAAGAAAGTTGAAGATACGCCCCTTTTAACGTAGAAATCATCAAAGACCTGAAAAAGGCTTGCACTCTTTATGGGGCTACATCAGCTTATGTTAAGATGCTATTACAGAATTTGGCTTTTGAAATCTTGACTCCTAATGACTGGAAATCTATAGCAAGAGTATTCCTAGAACCTGGACAAAATTACATGTGGCTTTCTGAATATAGTGAGCTCTATAGGATACAAGCCCAACAAAATAGTCAAAATGCTGTTCATGCTGCGATCACCTATGACCTACTAACAGGTATAGGTCCATATGCAGACGTCACAGCACAGATTAATTATTCAGTAGCAGCATATGAGCAAATTGCTGCTAATGCTATCAAAGCGTGGGCTTCGATTCACAATAAAAATGACAAAGGTGAGGTCTTCACAAAAATAACACAAGGGCCAGATGAACCCTTTGCTGACTTTGTGGGACGTTTGCAGGCTGCTATCACAAGAATTAATGGGGAAAATTCATCAACAGATGTTTTAATAAGGCAACTTGCTAAGGAAAATGCTAATGAGGTGTGCAGAAGGATTATACTAGGACTGAGCAAGGATGCTCCTTTAGATGAGTTCATAAGATGCTGTGCCACAGTGGGCACAAATGCCTTTTATAGCCAGACTATGATGCAGACTTCCCAAGATCCCAACATGGGTAGACAGGGTCCCTTCTGGCAAGGGACTTCTAGAGAGACACATCAATGCTTTCAGTGTGGTAAAGTAGGGCATCTGAAAGCTCAATTTTGGTATAGAGGCAGAGTGAGAAGAAAGGGTGGGAGAACAAGACCCAGCACCCCATGTCCAAAACCCAACAGAGGCTTCCATTGGGCCTCAGAATGTAAACAGGTTCAGGGAAACAGGATGAGAGAGCCCAGGCCCAGGGCCCCAGGAAAAAAACACTTGAGGCATGATGGAAGCCAATGGTGTACCCAGAGAGTGCCTAGAAGTCCAATACCCAGACATGGCCAATCAGCCAGGAAGCCATATGATGGGAGAAAGGGATTACACAATCAATCAGCCAGGAAGCAACCTGATGGGAAAAAGGGATTACAATTAGGGAGAATAGAGTTGTAGGCAGCTGAGACAACTGAGATACCCCCTGGAGAGGTGAAATCTGTTCCTCTCCAGCCTATGGATCCCTTGCCTCCAGGCACAGTAGGCTTGACCATTTTAACCTCCTGAGAGTATGTACAAAACAGTGTCCATCCACACACTGATGTGGGAAACTGGGGAATGTGTAGATAATATCCCATTCACCAATACAGGCAGACAATGTGTGACTTATCACCCAGGAGAAATAGTAGCATTAGGTTTACTCATACAGAATCCTAATAAGCAGCTTGGTGATAGTCACCCAGATTCCAATTTCAGATCACAAAATCCAGCAATATATTGGACAGCAGGTGTAACGACTGACCGACCTATGCTCACGATCTATATAAATGGCTTTCCATTGGAAGGATTGGTAGACACTGGTGCAGATCAGACGGTCATTAGAGGTGCCAATTGGCCCGTCACTGGCCAAAGATTAAAGCAGACACCTACATGTTCGTAGAGGATCAGAAGCAAGTTGGTGCCCCTATGAGATGGACGAAGGAAAACAGGAGTTTTTACCCTTTATAGTTGAAAAATCCCCATCAATCTGTGGGGAAAACGTTTTACAGCAATTAGGTTAAAATGAGTATTCGGTTTTTAAGATCGTTGGGGCCTCCAACCCCCTGTTCCTAATCCAATAAAACTGATACCCAGTGGGATAGAACAGGGCCCTTTACCGATAAAATTCAGGCTTTATTAGATAAGCACAGGAGCAGCTTGACCAAGGACCTTAAAACCTTCTAACCTTAACCCCAGTGTTTGTTGTGAAAAGAAATCTGGAAAATGGAGGATGTTAACAGATTTAAGAAAAGGAAATGAACAGATGGAAACTATGGGAACTCTTCAGTGGACTTACATCTCCACCAGTTGCCTAGAGAATGGCCATTTGGGTCAATATTAAAATTATTTCATTCTATCCTCTGATAAGGAGAATATGAAAAGATTTGCCTTTTCGTGCCCAGTGTTAACTTAGCTGAGCCTTTATAAAAGATATGAATGGAAGTTTCCAAGGAATGAAAACATACATGTTCAAATGTATGTTGTCTGTTCTTGCTCCAGTAAGAAAAGCATTCCCAAAAAGTTATTTTCTTACATGGATGATATCTTGATGTGACCTGAGGAACAAATGTTAAAACTTCACAAACGACCATAGAAACATTAAGGAATTAAAATTATAATAGACCGAAAAAATTCAAAGAATGTCTTTTCAATAAGGTATAAAGTATACCCTAAGGTGCTTACAGTTCAAAAACTCCCTTAAGAACAGAAAGCTAAACAATTGAAATTTTTCAGAAATTGATAGAATATCCAATGGATGGACCAGTGTTAGGTTTGACTATTCGTTACAACTGTTATAGCCATTTTGGGGGAGAATCTTTAAATTCACCATTTACAAAAGAAGCTCAAAAGGCTTTAGAGAAGTTGAACTGGTTTATCCAATGTGGTTGAAAGAGTCACTCAAAACTTTTGAGATATCAGTTTTTCCAAAAAGAGGCACCCAAGCAGTCCTTCATCAAGGCACAGTGTAAGAGTGGGTGTCCCACAACTAGAACAAAGCCTTAAACCCTTCCTATGCTTGTGGCTAGAATTTATTAAAGGCCACTAACGAGCAGTACAATTATCTGGGACAAGACCTGACAAGACATATACCTTTTATCAATACACAAATTAATTGGTTTGGGAGACCATCCCAGAGTGGCAAATTTTATTACCCTGCCCAAATTTATATGGGTTCCATTAAAGATAACTAGACTATTAAATAATTGGCGAGGATTCTGAAGAAAAAGTTTCTAAAGTTCTTTTAAAGGACCAACTATCTTCACGGATGCATCCAAACAAATATTTGTGTGTGTACCTTCTATCAACTATAAAGAAAGTAGTCAGAACCCTTTTCAGTCCACTCAGCAGAAGAATTGTATGGATCATTCTAACTCTTACTTATTATCCCAGGAGACATAAATATAATATCTGATTTGGCCTATTCAGTAGGTGTGGTAAAAGTTGCCACAGCCCAAATAAAATTTGGGCCTCTAAGAATAAAGCCTTTAAGAAACTTCAAGAGCAAGTGGAAAGCATCCAGGTAAGATCTTATATTACATGTCCATTCTATAGTGGATTCCAGGTCCCATATTTGATGGAATTAAAGGCAGATAGCCTTTTAACAAGTTGGTCAATACCCTTTGTTCAAGAAGCCCAATCTCATTCTAAATATCATCAGGCTGTCGAGCTTTACGTTTCAATTTGGAATAACAAAGAGAAGTTAGGAGCAAGAAAAAGTTCGGTTCCTTCCTTTCCACGTCACACTGCCTCCAGGGAAGAACCCCGTGGTCTGAGACCCATTGAAATTGGCAAATGGATGTGACCCATTATAAATCTTTTGGTCATCTATCTTTCATCCATTTTGTAGTAGAATTTTTGGGATTACTTTGCAATACCAGCAGCAAAAAGAGACAGCCAGTGGTAGAATTCCTCACAAAAGCATTTCCAAGGGTGGCCACAACAAAAAACAGACAATGGTCCCTTTTATATTGAAACATTTTCAAAGCACAGTATAAATTTTATACACTACAGGATACCTTTTAATCCTAAGGACAGGAATAGTGGAAGGAAAACAGAATTTAAGACCCTCCAAAAACAAAAAGAAAGGGGAGCCACAGGTCCTAGAGAACCTAAATCTAGCTCTTTATACTATTAACTTTTGATTTTGACAAAGATGCACGCTAAGACAGGTTTTATAACCCACGGAAGGTCAGGTCCGTGGGAGAGCTCCACTATCTTTAGATAATCCCAGGTGATTGGAGAGACCCAGAAAGTAGGGAATGGAAAGGAAGAGGCTAACTGCTTTGGGAGAGGGGTTGCTTGTATCTCTACAGGTGGAGAAGGAATCAGATGGGTGCCACAGATATTCGCCTTGTCCATCGCAAGAGACAGAACAGACCCTTTGAAACAAAGGAACAACCCAAAAACATGGGGTGGTTCTTTGCATGGCTACCATTGAAAGAGGGCGTTATGGCGTTTGACCTATGGACATCAAAGATTGTTGGATTAAAACACTCAGGAATCATTGCTTCTGAGAAGATAAATTGTTGTGGATTGAAACCCTGGAATCATTATTCTTGAGATATAGGATTTGAAAACCCCAGGAATCATTGGATTTCTGAGACATGGGACTTGAAAACCCTCAAGAAATTGGATTCTCTGGACATACACTTGAAAACTCTCAGGAATCATTCATTCTCTGAGAAATGATAAACTGTTGCACTTCAAAATCCTGGAATCATTGGATTCTTTAAACATAAAAGACTTGGACTTAAAACTAGGGGACTTGGATTCCTGCATGTAAGTAACAGACAATAGATTGGTTTTGGACTATCTCTTGACTGCTGAAGAAGGTATATGTGTGACTGTTGTTTACATACCCTCCTTCTAGGACTTCTGGTGATCTTTTCCAACACCATGTTGATTTATATTGTTTGGGGAGAGTCATTGCTAATAGTCTGTGCTTTATTGCTCTGTGCTTGTGTAATACTTCCCATCCTGATGGGTTTCTGCATTCCTGTTTCTAGTATGAGCCTTTAGTGGGTTCAGAAACCCACTAACTATATCTATCTTGACTCCACACTTCCCTTTAGTATTTTTCATCTCTCGTCCTGAGAAGTCAGGGAATATGTGATCATCTCCTTTTTAGTGCTTTCACCTCCCTTCCTAAGAAGTCAGGGGGGTGTAATCACCTCCTCTTCGGTGTTTTCACCTCCTTTCCTGAGAAGTCAGGGATGATATGACCACCTGTGTTCTAAAACAAAGGAAGTGGGAGATGTAAAGGACTGAAACTCTGAATGGATGCACTGGAATCAGATAACCTAGCATTTAAGGCTAATTACCTATTGGACAATAACTCTCGTACCATATGCTTGGAAAACTGACCTTTCTCACTATTCTGTGCTGGGTCCATCTTTTGGTGTATATATATATATATATATATATATATATATATATATATATATATATACATATACAGCTAATCATAGGAAGGATTAGGGGGTGGAGTGAGACAAGCCAGAGTCACTTTGAAGGAAGACAAAGAGAAGGGAGGTTGTGACGAGCTTGTGGCAGTTTTGTCCATCCATTTCACTTCTCCCCTAAAGACCAAGGACTTTTGCTTATCCTGATTCCAGATGGTTCTGAGGCCTCCAGGGAGGTAACCTAGATTTCGCATTAATCAAGTTAAACAGTTTACATTCCTACATAGAAAAATGATACTTGTAATTCATAAGAACTTTCTCATTATTAGGGAAATTAGGTGGAATATATATATATATATATATATATATATATATATATATATGTAATGGGCTGAGGTTTGAGTTGATGCACTGAGGTCCCAAGTACGTGAGGCTAAATAGTAATTGGGCTATACTCTATTAATATACATGATTGGATAAAGAATGGTCCCTGCCCACTCTCCCTGCAAGTCCTGATGTGTTGTATAGGAAATGACGATTTTGGGGGGTGGAGGCAGAGAGAGACAGGAAGAGAAGCTGGGGGAGATTGGGGCTGGGTTCGAGACTCCGAGCTGCTGGTTGTGTGGCTGCTGGTCGAGCTAGCTTCTTGACTCGGCTACACACATTGATATCGCCGATTCTCTTCCACCTCCGATCCTTCTTCACTGAGAATAAAGACTGACGATTTTCCCCTAACCTGAATTCCTGACTCCTGCTGATTTAAAAATACCCGATCTTCACATATATATAGGCTGAGGGAACAGATATGAGTTAAATATGAAGAAATTATATAAAAATTAAATTAAATTAAGGGGTGAGAGAGGAAAGTACTGAAAGAAAAGGGAAGGAGAAGTAGAACGGGGCAATTTATCTCACATAAAACAGGTAAGTAAAAGCATTTACAATAGAAAGAAAAAAAGGTTTAAAAAAGGCTTTTACAATGGAAGGGAAAGGAGGGTTAAAAGGGAATGAGTGAATCCTATATTCATAAAAATTGTCTTTAAAAAAGAAAACCATACATATTCAATTGAGCAGGGAAGTCAATTTTGGCCTACAGAGAAGTAGGAGGGGAGGATTACAAAAATGGGGAGGGGCTGTTGATAGAAGGATAGATCAAGTTAGAGAATATATAGAAACAAAACTTTTTTGAGTAGAAACAGAATAAAAAAGACAGAATAGAATTAATGTCTGAATAGGAGAGAAGGAAATGCTGTTAGCAATAGTAATTGTGAAAAAAATCAAAGCAAGCTTCTCTAAAAAAGCCATCATTTCTCATACATAGAGAAATGAGTAAAAATTATAAAAATAAGGGTGATTTTCCAATTGATAAATGATCAAAAGATATGAGCAAGATAATGTAATAAAAGCTACCTGTAACCATGTGGAAACTGTTCAAACATTATTGACTGGATAAATGTGAATTAAAACAATTCTGAGGTCCTATCTCATATTTTTAGATAGGCTAATAGAATAGAAAAAGAAAATGGGAAATGATGGAAGGGATATGGGAAAATTCAGATACTAATGCATTTTTGGTAGAGTTGTGAAATAATTTAACTATTCTATAGAGCAATTTGGAACTATGCCCCCCAAACTATAAAACCATGCATACCCTTTGACTTAGCAATATCACTACTTGGTCTGCATGACCCAAAGAGATAGAAAATAAAAAGGGAGAAAAAACCACATATATGTATGTGTATGTGTGTGTGTGTGTGTGTGTGTGTGTGATATATATGTATGTGAATATAGATTGAAGCTTATCTTTATTTTTTTTAGCTTTTTATTTACAAGATATATGCATAGGTAATTTTTCATCATTGACAGTCGCAAATCCTTTTGTTCCAACTTTTTCCCTCCTTCCCCTAGATGGCAGGTTGACCAATATATGTTAAATATGTTAAAGTTTTGGGGCAGAGCCAAGATGGCGGAGAAGACACACAAGACTTTCTAAGCTCTTCTCTTACCCTCTTTATCAATATTATATCGAGCCTCAAAAATAGTCTTGACTAAATTTAAAGATAAGAAGTAGAACAACCACCGCCAAGAAACTGGTCCGCCAAAAAGGTTGGTTCCGGGGCCAGGGGGGAGATCGGACAGACGGGGAGAAAAGGTTCCGAGGAGAGTCTCAAACGAGGGTAAGGCACAGATCTCAGCACAAGCGTGCAGCCCCAACCCGCAGTTCGGGCTTTTCCTTGGGGTTGGACCCAGGCAGGGAGGCGGCAGCCCGAGCCTCCAACCCGCAAAGGGGGGAGCCGGCTTGGGGCCATAGAGCTTTTCCAGGGCCGATTTGCATTGGGCAGAACATGGGGAGAGTTCCTGGGGTCTACACTGTGGTCTGGGTCAGGTAAACACACAGTCCCACAAGAGGCTCCGCCTGGGGAGTGACACTTTCACCCCTTATTCTCTAGCCGAGGCACAAAACCCACTCAGCCCCCTAAGCAGTTTGATAGGGCTCCGCAGGCTAACCACTTCCTGTTAAGGGAAAATTACCAGAGCAATACCCTCGGAGCCGGAAACGGTTTACATCTTTCCTCCTGCAGAGGAAGTGGAACCCCTTTGCCTAGGAGACCTACCCAAAGGCTTTTAAAACATGAATAAAAAGATGAAAAGAAGATGGACAGCTTCTATGAGAAAAAAGAGGGTCACAAACCTGAAGAGACCCCAAACAGCAAAATACGACTGTCCTCCTTACATGATGCTCCAAAGAAGAGACCATTAAAAGTCTCAAAAGAGAGTTAAAGAAAATGGGAAAGGAAAGAGGCCTTAAAGAGAGCAACAACTTCCTGAAATAGAATTGGAAAAAGTAAAAAATCTCAGGAAAGTAAGAATTGGAATTGAAAAAAAAGAATTCATAGAAAGTAGGATTTTGAATTGAAAAGACAAAGAACTCGGAAGAAAGTAGGATCCGTGAATTGAAAAACAAAGAAACCAAAATAGGATCTGTGGAATTGGAAAAGAAAATAATTCACTAAAAAAAAAAAAAAAATTATGAAATAGAAAAATTAACCAAAACAATACATCAAAACCAATTGGACATATACAGAAAGAAGTATAAAAAGCTAATGAAGAAAATAATTCTTTAAAAATTAGAACTGAACAAATTAGCAGTAGCTAATCCACACAGCAGGGTTCTTCACTGGGCACTTCTGCAGCTCGCCCCTGCTAATCAGGTCTGAATCACTTGGCAGGGTGGGGGTGGAGAGGAACTTTTTCCCAAAGCACTCCAGTACCTCACTGCTCTTTGCAGCCCATTCACAAGACAGCTTCCATCCATATGTCTATCCCTGCTTTGCAGAGGAAGCTGATAACCTCCTGGCCCTGAAGGCAGACCCTACGGGCTTTTAAAAATGAGTAAAATAGTCAAAAGGACAATCAATTGCTTCTATACACAAAGAGAGCAGGTTTGTAAACCCGAGGAGACTAATAGCAAACAGTCTCTAGACAATACCCCAAAGGGGGATGTTACCTAGTACCCATCACATAATTCTCTCCTAGAAGAGACTATTAAAAATCTTAAAAGAGAATTAGAAGAAAAATGGGTAAAGGAAAGAGAAGCTATGCAAGAGAGTAAGAACTTCCTGAAATATTAATTGGAAAAGGTTAAGAATTCCCAGGAAGTTCAGAGAAACAGAATTTGAGAATTGGAAAAGGTTAAAAAAATGACAGGAAAGTAGGATTTGTGAATTGGAAAAGATAAAGAATTCCCAAGAAAGTAGGATTTGTGAAAGAAAATAACTCACTAAAAAAAAAAAAATAGTGAAATGGAAAAAAATCCCACAGAGCAAAACAACTCATTTAAAACCTCAATTGGACATATACAAAAGGAAGTTTAAAAAAACCCAATTAAGAAAATAACTCATTAAAAATCAGAACTGAACAAATAGAAATGAATGATTCATTGAGACATCAAGAATCAGTCAAGCAAAACCAAAAAAATTAAAAATTAGAAAAAACTTTAAGTACCTACTTGGAAAAATGACAGACCTTGGAAATAGATCTAGAAGAGATAATCTGAGGATTATTGGGCTTCCCAAAAACTATGATGAAAAAAAGAGGCTAGATACTATTTTACAGGAAATCATCAAAGAGAACTGTTCAGATATAATAGAATCAGAAGGTAAAATAGGCATTGAAAGAATTCATTGAACACCTTCTGGAAAAGACCCTAAAATAAAAACTCCAAGAAATATTGTGGCCAGATTACAGAACTATCAGACTAATGAAAAATATTACAAGCAGCCAGGAAAAAAAAACAATTCAACAACCAAGGTGCCACAATAAGGATCACCAAGATCTGACTGCCCCCACATTAAAGAATCAAAGGGCCTGAAATCTGATATTCCAAAAGTCAAAAGAACTTGAAATGCTGCCAAGAATAAACTACCCAGCTAAGCTGAGCATTTTTTTTTTCCATAGAAGAAGATGGACATTTAATGAAAGAAATGAATTCCAATTGTTTCTAAGGAAAAAAAAAACAGATCTAAACAAAAAATTTAATCTCCAACCATAGGACTCAAGAGAAGCTGAAAAAGGTAAAAGAAACTCTTGAGAACTGTATTTCTGTTGTACATATACAAAAAGACTACATGTATAATATGATTTTAATGATGTAACATAAAAAGGGGAAGAAGAAATGGAAAGGGGATAGTGTCAAAAAAGGGGGAAAGGGGGATAAAAAAGGGAACCTACATCCCAGGAAGAGGCAAAGGAAACCTATCATATCTGAGGGAATTTAGAGAGGGGGAGGAACATTGTCTCACTCTTACTCTCATCAGAGTTGGTTCAAAAAGAAAATAATTGGCATATTTTTTTTTACAGAGAATTTTCTCTCACCTCATTAAAAAGGGGAAAGGAAAAGGAAAAAGGAAAAGAGTAATAAGGGAAGGGCACAAGAAAGAAGAAGAGATTCAAATGGGGGAGGAGGGATTTTAAAGAGAGTGAGGTGGTGTGATACAAGGGGGCCCATAAGTTTACAACTGGGGAAGAGGGTTGGGGGGCAAGAAAAAGAAAATCATAATCTGGGGATAATAAGATAGCAGAAATTCAGAATTAGTCATTTTAAGTGTAAATGTGAATGGGATGAACTCTTCCATAAAGTGGAGGCGGATAGCAGACTGGATCAAAAGTCAGAACCCTACAATATGGTGTTTACAGGAAATACATTTAAAGCAGGGAGATATGTACAGAGTAAAGGTAAACGACTGGAACAAAATCTATTATGCTTCAGATGAAGTAAAAAAAGCAGGGGTAGCCATCCTTATCTCAGAACAAGCTAAAGCAAAAATTGATCTAATTAAAAGAGATAAGGAAGGAAACTGTATCTTGCTAAAAGGTAGCAGGGACAATGAAGCAATTTCAATACTAAATATATATGCACTAAGTGGTATAGCATCTAACTTCCTAAAGAAGAAATTAAGAGAGTTGCAAGAATAAACAGACGGCAAAACTGTAATAGTGGGAGTTCTCAAGCTTGCACTCTCAGAATTAGATAAATCAAACCAGAAAACAAATAAGAAAGAAATTAAAGAAGTAAATAGAATATTAGAAAATTAAATATGATAGATCTTTGGAGAAAACTGAATGGAGATAGAAAGGAATATACTTTCTTTTCAGCAGTTCATGGAACCGATACAAAAACTGACCATATATTAGGACATAAAGACCTCAAATTAAATGAAGGAAGACACAAATAGTAAATGCTTTCTTTTCAGATCATGATGCAATAAAAACTGCATTCAAAAAAAAAGTTAGGGGAAAAAAGACCAAAAAGTAATTGGAAACTAAACACTATCATCTTAAAGAATGACTGACTGAAAGAGCAAATTATAGACACAATTAATAATGTCATTCAAGATAATGACAATGATGAGACATCAAACCAAAATTTTTGGGATGCAGCCAAAGCGGTAATAAGGGGAAATTTTATCCTTAGAGGCTTACTTGAATAAAATAGAGAAAGGGAAGATCAATGAATTGGGCTTTCAACTTAAAAAGCTAGACAAAGACCAAATTAAAAACCCCCAATCAAATACCAAACTTGAAATTCTAAAATTAAAAGGAGAAATTAATACTATTGAAAGTAAAAAACAAACAAACAAACCAACTTTTGAACTAATAAATAAAACTAAGAATTGTTTTTATGAAAAAAAAACCATAAAATAGACAAACCTTTCATAAATCTGATTAGAAAAGAGAGAGAAAAATCAAATTATTAGTCTTAAAAATGAAAAGGGAGAACTTTCCACCAATGAAGAGGAAATTAGAGAAATAATAAGGAGTTGCTTTGCCCAACTTTATGGCAATAAATTTGATAACCTAAGTGGAATGGATGACTACCTCCAAAAATATAGGCTTCCCAGATTAACAGAGGAGGAAGTAAATTGCTTAAATAGTCCCATTTCAGAAAAAGAAATAGAACAAGCTTTTAATCAATTCCCTAAGAAAAAATCCCCATGACCAGATGGATTTACATGTGAATTCTACCAAAGAATTTAAAGAACAATTGGCCCCAATGCTATATAAATTATTTGATAAAATAGGGAATGAAAGTGTCCTACTAACTTCCGTTTATGACACAGACATGGTACTGATAACTAAACCAGGTAGGTTGAAAACAGAGAAAGAAAATTATAGACCAATCTCCCTAATGAATATTAATGCTAAAATCTTAAATAAGGTATTACAAAAAGACTACAGAAAATCATCCCCAAATAATACAACATGATCAAGTACGATTTATACCAGGAATGCAGGGCTGGTTCAATATTAGGAAAACTATCAGTTATAATTGGCCATATTAATAACCCAGTTACCAAAAACCATATGATCATCTCAATAGATGCAGAAAAAGTATTTGATAAAATTCAACATCCATTCCTATTAAAAAAAACACTTGAGAGTATAGGAATAAATCAATTTCTTCTTAAAATAATCAGTAGCATCTATTTAAAACCATCAGTAAGCATCATATGTAATGGGGATAAACTGCAACAATTCCCAATAAGATGAGGAGTTAAACAATGTTGTCCACTATCAACATTATGATTCAATATTGTATTAGAAATGCTAGCTTTGGCAATAAGAGTTGAGAAAGAGTTTAAAGGAATTAAAATAGGTAATGCAGAAACCAAATTATCACTATTTGCTGATGATAGGATGATATACTGAGAGAACCCCAGAGATTCTACTAAAAAGCTATTAGAAATAATACACAGTTGCAGAATACAAAATAAACCCACATAAGTTGTTTATTCACATGGTTTACATCTCACTCTATGACCTCCTGCACTCTTAGTACCTCTCCCCAAGCCAAGCTCCAGGTGGAAAAAGAGCATGAAAAAGGGTGGAGTCCTTCGTCCTTCAAGTTATATGGGGTCTATGAGGTCATAGGCACAAGCCAATCAATGATGAAAATTACATGTCAAACTTGACAAGGTCTCAGAGTGAGATTTTAGGATTCCCACCATGGCTGGAGGTCCCACTCATGAAGGAAGTACTTAAGTACTCAACTGCAGTCACATATAGGGAACTTAAGACCATTGGCCTACTATATCTCAATTGTGCTTTCCTGACCTTTCTAATGGACCCTTACAATAAGTCATCCACATTCTTATATATCACTAACAAAGTCCAACAGCTAGAGTTACAAAGAGAAATTCCATTTAAAATAACTACTGATAGTATAAAATATTTAGGAATCTATCTGCCAAGGGAAAACCAGAAATTTTATGAGCAAAACTACAAAATACTTTCCACACAAATTAAGTCAGATCTAACCAATTGGAAAAATGTTAAGTACTCTTGGATAGGGCTAGCAAATATAATAAAAAAATGACAATACTACCTAAACTAATCTATTTATTAAGCACTATACCAATCAGACTCCCAAAAATTATTTGAATAACCCAGAAAAAATAACAACAAAATTCATAGGGAAAAACAAAAAGTCAAAAATTTCAAGGGAATTAATGAAAAAAAAAATCAAATGTCGGTGACTTAGGTGTTCCAGATCTAAAATTATATTATAGCAGCAATTACAAGAACCATTTCTATTGGCTAAGAAATAGATTAGTTGATCAGTGGAATAGGTTAGGTTCAAAGGACAAAACAGTTAATAACTTTAATAATCTAGCATTTGACAAACCCAAAGACCCCAGCTTTTGGGATAAGAACTCACTGTTTGACAAAAATTGCTGGGACAAGTTGGAAATTAGTATGGCAGAAACTAGGCATTGACCCACACCATATACCAAGATAAAGTCAAAATGGGTTTATGACCTAGGCCTAAAGAATGGGATTATAAACAAATTAGAGGAAGATAGCATAGTTTACCTCTCAGACCTGTGGAAGAGGAAGGAATTTGTGACTAAAGAAGAACTAGAAATCATTATTGATCATAAAATAGAAAATTTCGATTATACCAAATTGAAAAGTTTTTGTACAAACAAAAGTAATGCAGACAAGATTAGAAGGGAAGCAATAAACTGGTAAAACATTTTTACAATCAAAGGTTCCAATAAAGGGCTCATTTCCAAAATATATAGAGAATTGACTCTAATTTATAAGAAATCAAGCCATTCTCCAATTGACAAATGGTTAAAGGATATGAACAGACAATTCTCAGACAAAGAAATTGAAACTATTTCTAGCCATATGAAAATATGCTCCAACATTATTAATCAGAGAAGTGCAAATTAAGACATCTCTCAGATACCACAACACACCTGTCAGATTGGCTAAAATGACAGAGAAAGATAATGCGGAATGTTGGAATGGATATGGGAAAACAGGGACACTAATACATTCTTGGTAGAATTGCAAATATATCCAGCCATTCTGGAGAGCAATTTGGAACTATGCTCAAGAAGTTATCAAACTGTCTATACTCTTTGATCCAGCAGTGTTATGACTGGGCTCATATCCCAAAGAGATCTTAAAAAAGGGAAAGGGACCTGTATGTGCAAGAATATTTATAGCAACCCTCTTTCTAGTAGCCAGAAACTGGAAACTGAGTGGATGTTCATCAATTGGAGAATGGCTGAATAAATTGTGGTATATAAATATTATGGAATATTATTGTTCTATAAGAAATGACCAACAGGATGATTTCAGAAAGGCTTGGAGAGACTTATACAAACTGATGCTGAGTGAAATGAGCAGGACCAGGAGATCATTATACACTTCAACAACAATACTATATGATGATCAATGAGATGAACCAAATCAGCTCCAGTAGAGCAGTAATGAATTGAACCAGCTACACCCAGAGAAAGAACTCTGGGAGATGACTATGAACCACTACATAGAATTCCCAATCCCTCTACCTTTCTCCGCTTGCATTTTTGATATCCTTCACAGGCTAATGTTACACTATTTCAAAGTCCGTTTCTTTTTGAACAGCAAAATAACTGTTTGGTCATGTATACTAATATTGTATTTAATTTATACTTTAACATATTTAACACGTATTAGTCAACCTGCCAATGTAGCAGAGGGGGTTGAGGGAAGTAGAGGAAAAATTGGAATAAAAGGTTTGGCAATTGTCAATGCTGTAAAAGTACCCATGCATATAACTTCTAAATCAAAAGCTATAATAAATAAAAAAAATAAATTAATTAAAAAATCCTAAATACCACATTGATTTTTTCTAATATTATATGAACCATTTGAAACTATATTCAGAAGCATAAACAAATAGGATTAAAAATAATACTTTAATTATTTGCATATTTAACATTGTGAATATTCAGTTCAATAGTACTAAAGCTTTCAAGATCTTATAGAACTGTGTGAAAAAATGCAATTACCTTCTGGTTAAGCTGTGATAATCCTGCTAGAAAACAAGGTAGTCATTAAGAAGCATTATATAAATGATTACAGAGAATTAAATGTACATAGCAATTCAAAAAAAGTGCAGTGTAAAGGAGGAAAAAGTGACACAGTAGGCTGTGCTGGTTGAATGGAATGCCACTAGGCAGTAAATTTTACTGACTGAGATAGGGTATTCTAGGTTAAATGCAATGAACAAGATGATTTGTGGAAGTGAGAAAGGATAAGGAATTTGTTGAAAGCACATATTGTTGAATATAGGGAGAGATAATTAAAACCAATTCAACAAATGCTTGTTGTTGTTCAGTCACTTGAGCTATTTCTGATGCTTCAGGACTCATTTGGACTTTTCTTGACAAAGATGTTGGAGTGGTATGCCATATACTTCTCCAGCTTATTTAAAAGCTGTGGAAATTAGAGCAAAAACTGACTTGCCCAGTGTCACATACCTAGTAAGTAGCTGAGGCAAGATTTGAACACAGAAATATGAATCAATAAAACTTATCCAGGTTCCGCATTCTATCCATTCTGCCACTTAGCTGATACACATGCACAAGCACACACACACAAATATACACACATACACACACTCACAGCGGGACAAAAGGAGATAAAAAACAGAGAGAGAGAGAGAGAGAGAGAGAGAGAGAGAGAGAGAGAGACAGAGACAGAGATAGAGACAGAGATTCCCTAAAGTTAATGGAAAAGTATTCAGGGTTGAGAGATCATTTCCATACTTTAAGGCTAAGAAATATAGATCACATCTTTTGGGAAATAAGAGACTATCAAATGTTTTACAGCTGGAGATCTGATCTTAAGTGCTCTTTCTTGAACCTGACAATGAATTTTATTTTTGAAAGCATTAGAAAGACAATGCCTGAATTGTTCCGTAAAATATGTAAAATTGCTATTATATCATAAAGCTAAAATTGATTTTTTATAGAGTGCACTTATTTTCTAAGCTTTGAATTTATTTGTCAGGGGGAAAATGGGGAAAATAAAATGCCATACCTGAAAAGTATTTTTTAAGCACCTGAATGGTTATCAACTGTCACTGTTCACTTTTTTATATAGTAGTTCTAAAATGAAGTAAAATAATAAAGCACCTTTTATAGTATCAAAAACCTTGGAAATATGTCAAGTGTAAAGCTTTAAGATGTCACATCTTGAACCACCCACTCAAAGCAATTGAAAATTAACATTAATTATTTAATAAAGTGAATATGATAGAGTCACCATGCAGGGCTTGGTTTTGCTGAAGGGACTGTGTTTTTCTGATTTTCAAATCCCTCCACCAGAATCATTTGAGCATATAGTCATACAGTGTTTATATGTGGATGAAGAGGAGAATTTGATTATCCCAGCTATATTAAGTCTCATTTAAATGAGACTGACTTTTCTGCAAAAGGTATTTTTATTAACATAGAGACTTTTTTTTTATTAGGTATCCCAGGTGGATTGCTCAAGTGTTGAAAGCCCAAAAATGTGTCAGTGTGAACCATAACAATGGCTAATTCCATGAAGCAGAAATAATGATGGGCCCAGACAGTCCAATGCAGCTGGCTTCAATTGCTGCCTCCAACACTGTCATTATTAAGTGATTATCAAATGGTTCACATAATTTGCTCACTGTAACAAAATGAAAAAAGGTAATATTGACCACAAGGCTATTCCTTTGGATAATAAGAGAGAAATCTATTTTGAAATGCTAAATTCACAAAAGAAGAAAAAAAAATAAAAGTTACCTGAAATTTAAAAGAAAAAAAATAAGCTTCAAAAAGTAATTGAATTCAACAATACATTCATTAAGGGCCTTCACAGTCTTGTCCTTGTGCTTGACACTTTGGATATAAAAAATTAAAATGAATTTCTGTCTTAATGATGATTATATTATATTGGAGAAAACTATATGTAATTGGAAGTTAATTTAAAAATATATACAAAATATTCTGGGTAAGACATTATCTAGTAAGGCAGTGTCCCTAGCAATGAGTTAAGTATCAGCTTCCTATAGGAGGTGACATACAGATCTTAGAAGGAAAGAAGGGATTCCAGTAGAAATGAAAAGGAATTGCATTCTTGTTGTGGCAACTAAATTGTATAAATTCATAAAGATAAAAGATTTAATGTTATGTTCCAGGAATAACTGGCTCATGATGGACAAATGACAAACAAAAAGAGGAGTGAACATTTTCTTTGATTCCTATACTTTTTAAAATCTTCCCAAAAGAGAAATTATGTGACAAAGAAAAAGCAACTTCAATTAAATCCGAGGCCTAAGAAACTTGGAAACCAAAAGATTAACAACTGATGGCCTACCTTGAACTGACTCCTTACTCCCTCTCCCCCTGCCTCCATGCTACCTATTACCTATTATGAATGAGTCTAACTCAAGGACTAGATAAGGCTCACAACAAAATCCAACTCTATACTCTGGTCCTCTATCAAAGCTTTCTACATTGTGGAGAGCCCAGTCATTTCCACATAGTGCAAGTTTCCTTTAGATATGACAGTCAGCCATCATGAAACTAGTGCTCCAAATTTGTGACCAAAGATGAACTAGAGATCATTATTCATCACAATATAGAAATTTTGATTACATCAATTTAAAAAGTCTTTGTACAAACAAAACTAATGCAAGTAAGATTAGAAGGGAAGCAACAAACTGGGAAAACATTTTCACAGTTAAAAGTTCTGATAAAGGCCTCATTTCCAAAATATATAGAGAGTTCACTCTAATTTATAAGAAATCAAGCCATTCTTCAATTGATAAATGGTCAAAGGATATGAATAGATAATTTTTAGATGATGAAATTGAAACTATTTTCACTCATATGAAAGAATGTTTCAAATCACTATTGATCAGAGAAATATAGATTAATACAACACTAAAATACCACTACACACTTGTCAGATTGGCTAAGATGACAGGAAAAAAATAATGATGAGTATTGGAGGGGATGCGGGAAAACTGGGAAATTGTTGCATTGTTGGTGGAGTTATGAACAAATCCAACCATTCTGGAGAGCAATCTGGAATTATGCCTCAAAAAGTTATCAAACTATGCATATCCTTTGATCCAGCAGTGCTACTGCTGGGTTTAAAGATACTAAAGAAGGGAAAGGGACCTGTATGTGCCAAATGTTTGTGGCAGCCCTGTTTGTAGTGGCTAGAAACTGGAAAATGAATGGATGCCCATCAACTGGAGAATGGTTGGATAAATTGTGGTATATGAATGTTATAGAATATTATTGTTCTGTAAGAAATGACCAGGAGGAGAAATACAGAGAGGCTTGGAGAGACTTACATGAACTGATGCTAAGTGAAATGAGCAGAACCAGGAGATCATTATATACCTCAACAATGATACTGTATGAGGATGTATTCTGATGGAAGTGGATTTCTTTGACAAAGAAGATCTAACTCAGTTTCAATTGATCAATGATGGACAGAAGCAGCTACACCCAAAGAAAGAACACTAGGAAATGAATGTAAACTGTTTGCATTTTTGTTTTTCTTCCTGGGTTATTTTTACCTTCTGAATCCAATTTTTCCTGTGCAACAAGAGAACTGTGCAGTTCTGCACACATATATTGTACCTAGGATATACTGTGACATATTTAATATGTATAGGACTGCTTGCCATCTGGGGGAGGGGATAGAGGGAGGGAGGGGAAAATTCAGAACAGAAGTGAGTGCAAGGGATAATGTTGTAAAAAAATTACCCAGGCATGGGTTCTGTCAATAAAAAGTTATAATTTTTAAAAAATAGCATTAAAATCTCCTTAAAAAAGAAAAGAAACTAGTGCTCCAGGCTGCTAAAGCTGTTGGTTTTTTTCCTCCATAGTGCCTTGTGCTGCAAAAGACATCTGTAAAAGAGCAGAGAAGCTAAGGTAAAGAGGGGAAAAAAACATGTGTAGTCTTGAAATATAGTTTAAGCCCACATTCCACTACATCACTTTTTTCAAACACTTAGGTAACCCAAACTCCTGAACTACAGAAATAACTCCTGGATATGGTAAAAGAACTATGATAGTAATTTTCACTTTTTTAGGACAGATAATTGAGGAATAGATAGACTGAAACAGTGTATTTTAATGGTGAGGAGCAGTTATGAGGCAATCCAACAACTCAGAGGAAAATTATCAGTCTTTCAATGGGTCAATTCCATCTTATAAAAAGTCATTTGGGGCCATAAATCTATGTTGGTAAACTGTGAATTGTTCAGCGTAGGAAGAGTCAAAGATGCTTTGATATCCAAAACTCAAAGAAATCTCTAACAGAAAGAAGAAAGTCAGAAAGTGAGAAAGACAGGAAAATAGTGTAAAAGGATAAATGAAATTTCCAAAGAAATTAGGAGGAAGATTATTCAAAGAAAACAAGAAGATACAACAACAACAAATAAATAAATAAATAGAAACACACATTAATAGTAGAAAGAAATATGTCCTCCAGATACAATAATTACTTCAAGAATTTAGGAAGAAATATGGCAAAACAAGGAAAATGATCTAATATTTAATACAGGCTCATGTGGAATTTTTACTTTTTTAGGCCTGCTAGCAGAAAGACCCTATTTCCAATCCAGCGGGAAGTCCTCACTTCTGAAGCAGTCTGCCTGCTGAACCCCATACCCAGAAGAGACCAAAAAAGAGACCTAACCCCTACAGAGCAAGCCAGAAGAAAATGTTCCCCTCCAGAACAAAGCAAGAAGCTAACCCTTGAAACCAAGTGAAAGCCAGCAGTAAAACCCAAAGCCTGAGTATAAAAAGCCTGGGAGGATAGTGCCAGACCAGAGTTTATCAATTACATGAAAACACCAAGTCACAAAAAGAAGTAGAACAATAGATCAAAAAAGAAACAAAATTAAGAGAGAGAAAGAGAGGGAGAGAGAGAGAGAGAGAGAGAGAGAGAGAGAGAGAGAAAGAGAGAGAGAGAGAGAGAGAAGGTACTTTGATGGTAAGGAGGTTCAAAGCATAAATTTTAAAAAGGAAAATAGTATCAAAATATCTACACATAAAGCCACAAGAAAAATGCAGTTTGGTCTCAAGCCTTAAAACAATTCTTGGAAGAACTTTAAAAGGGTTTTAAAAAACAATTTTGAGAAATGGAAGAAAATTTAGGAAAAGAAATGAGAGTAATAAAAAAGAATCATGAAAAATAGTCAATAGTATGGGAAAAGATAAACAAAAATTCACCAAGGGAAAAAAAATCTAAAAATAGAAGTGGCCAAATGGAAACAGAAGTAGAGAAGTTCAGTGAAGAAAATAATTTTTAAAACTTTGAATTGAAGAAATGGAAACTAATGAGACATCAAATTACAATTCAAAAAATTTAAAAAAAGAAAAAAAAGGAAGAAAATGTGAAATTATTTATTGAAAAAACAAATGACCTAAAAATATGTTCAGGAGAGATACTATAATATTTCTTTGACTATCTAAAAGCCTATGATATGATTAAAAGAATAAGAGGAAAAGAAAAACAAACAACAACAAGCCTTGGGTAACAACTTTCAAGAACTATAAGGTAAATATAGAAATTCCAAGAATCTACTGATCACCCCCTGAAAGAGATCCTAAAATAAAAATCCCAATAAAATTCTGGAACACCCAGATGAAGGAAAAAATATTGCAAGCAGCCAAAAAGAAACAATTTAAATATTGAGGAGCTGCAATTAGGATTGTACAGGCTTTGGCAGGTTCCACATTAAAGAATTACAAAACTTGGAGTATAATAAACTAGAATGCAAGGAACTGAGGATTAAACCAAAAATCAGCTACCTAACAAAACTGAATATAATCTTTTGGGGGTTGTGGTAAAGAGAGCTATTTGATGACATAGATGCTTTCAAGCATTTCTAAATTAAAAAAAAATCCTCAGGCTGATCTTTTTGTGGTCTCAGGCATATGGAAATTAAGTAGCTCAATTGGGCAATGTTTGAATAAATTGTAGTATATGAATATGGCAAAATATTATAGTTCTATAAGAAATGATAAGCAGGGTAACTTCACAAAGGCCTGGAAAGGCTTACATGAACTGATGCAGAGTGAAATGATCAGAAACAGGAAAACATTGTACAGAAGAACAATAAGATTATGTAATAATCAACTGTGATAGATTTAGTTCTTTCCAACAAGATAGTGATGCAAGACAAATCAAATATACTTAGGATAGAAAATGTCATCCATACCTAGAGACAGAACTATGGACACTGAATGTAAATTGAAGCACACTGTGTTAAGCTTTGTTGTTAGTTTGATTTTCCTTGCTCCTTTTTTTTTCTTTTGTTCCGATTTTTCTTTCACACCATTATTAGTATAGAAAGACATTTAAAATATCACACATGTATAATCTATATTAGATTGTTTAGTGTGAGGGGAAAGGGGGAATTAGGGAAGGGAGAAAAATGTAGCTCAATTTTTTATAAAGATTTGTATTTTCAAAATACAGGCATAGATACTTTTCAACATTCATTCTTTATTATTATTATTATTATTATTATTATTATTATAGCTTTTTATTTACAAAACATATGCATGGGTAATTTTTCAACACTGACCCTTGTAACCTTCTGTTCCAAATTTTTCCCTTCTTCCTTTCCCCACCTCCCCTAAATGGCAGGTAGTCCAATACCCGTTACAAAATATGTAGACATATTAATACAGTTATCTTACTGCACAAGAAAAATCAGATCTAGAAAAAAAGAAAAAACTGAGAAGGAAAACAAAAATGCAAGCAAACAATAACAGAAAGAGTAGAAATGCTATGTTGTAGTCCACATTCTCTCTGGGTATAGTTGCCTCTCTTCATTACTAAATAATTGGGATTGGTTTGAATCACCTCATTGTTGAAGAGAGCCATATCCATCAGAATTGATCATCATATAATTTTGTTGTTGTCATGTGTTATGATCTCCTGGTTCTGCTCATTTCACTTAGCATCAATTCATGTAAGTCTCTCCAGGCCTCTCTGAAATCATGCTTCAACACTGACTCTTGCAAGACCTTGAGTTCCAATTTTTTTTCCAACCCCATCCCCTAAACAACAAGCAATCTAATATATGTTAAACAATTCAATTCTTTTATATATATTTCCACAATTATCACACTGCACAAGAAAAATCTAATCAAAAAGGGTAAAAATGAGAAATAAAACAAAATGCAAGCAAACACCAACCAAAAAATGAAAATATTATGCTGAGATTGACACTCAATCCACACAGAGTTCTCTCTGGGTTCAGATGGCTTTCCCATAATAAGCCCATGGGGCACTGGTCTGAATAACCTCACTGTTGAAAAGATCCATGTAAATCAGAATATGTTATCACATAATCTTGTTGTGGCTGTGTACAATGTTTTCCTAGTTCTACTCACTTCTCTTAATATCAGTTCATATAATTCTCTCCAGGCATTTCTTAAATCATACTGATAATTGTTTCTTATAGAACATTTTTGCTGAATAACATTCATATACCAAAACTTATTCAGCCAATCTTCATCTGTTGGGGATTCAGTTTCTAGTCCCTTGCCACTACAAAAAGGACTGGTATAAAACATTTTTGCGCATATGGGTGCTTTTCCCTTTTTTATGATATTTGTGGGATACCGATGCAGCAGACATTGCTGGATCAAAGGATATGCACATTTTGATAGCCCTTTGGCCATACTTCAAAATTGCCCTCCCAGTATGGTTGTATCAGTTTACAACTTCACCAACAGTGTATTAGAGTCCTAGTTTTCCCACATCCCCTCTAATATTGATCATTATCTTTTCCTGTCATTTTAGCCAATCTGACAGATGTGTAGTGGTAACTCAGAGTTGTTTTAATTTACATGTCTTTGATCAATATAGATTTAGAACACTTTGTCATATGACTAGAAATAGTTTTAATTTCTTCATCTGAAAATTGTCTGTTCATATGCATTGACCATTTGTCAAGTGGAGAATGGTTTGTATCTTACAAATTTGAGTCAATTCTTTAAACTTTTTAAAATAGGAATTTTATCAGAACACTTGAATGCTAAATTTTTCCAGTTTACTACTTCCCTTCTCATCTTGTTTTCATATTTTGTTTCTACAAAACCCTAACTCCACCCCCTCCCCTAGATGGCAGGATGACCAGTAGATGTTAACTACATTAAAGTATAAATTAATAAAAATAAAAATGACAAACTGTTATTTTGTGACAAAAAAGAATTAGACTTTAAATATTGTGCCAAGGAAATAAAATTCAGGAGGCAAAATAAGGGATTAAAATTACCCCATTGGAACTGATTTGGAACCCATTGTGAAGAGGCTGGGTCCATGAAAATTGATAATCATATAGTATTTTTAATATAAGATCTCCGGCCTTTGTTTCATCAGCATCAGTTTGTAAGTCTCTCCTGGCCTTTCTCAATCATCCCTTGCTTTCTTTATTGAACAATAATATTCCATAATATTCATACACCACGATTTATTCAGCCATTCTCCAATTGATGGGCATATACTCAGTTTCCAGTTTCTGGCCACTACAAAGAGGGCTGCCACAAACATTTATGCAGATACAGATTGTTAAGATCGTGTATTTTAAGATCAGCACGAGACAGGAATTCAGGTTAGGGGAAAATCGTCAGTCTTTATTCTCAGTGAAGAAGGACGAGGTGGAAGAGAATCGGATAGAATGGCAGTGAGTCAAGGCAGTGACCAGCAGCCACAACCAGCAGCTTGGAGTCTCGAATCAGCCCAACTCTCCCAGCTTGTCTTCTTCCCTCTCTCTGCCTCCACCCACCAAAATGTCATTTCCTATACAACACATCAGGACTTGGGAGAGGGGAGGGACCATTCTTAACCAATCATGTATAATTGAGAAGCCCAATTACTATCTAGCCCATGTACTTGGGACCCAGTGCATCACCAAACCTCAGCCCAACATTTCCGCTTTTTTTTTGAACCGGTGGTCATGCCATCCCTGACTGGGAGGTCAGGCCACCAAGGGAGGGATCAGCCTCCTAACTTCTCAAAGGGGTGAAAGCACTGAAAGGAGGACCAGCCTCCCCTGACTTCCTAGGGCGGTGAAAGCACAAAAGGAGATGGGACCGCCCCCACCTGACATCTCAGGAAGGAGATGAAAAGCAAAAGGGAAATGGGGTTGCTATTTTCCTTGAAGGGTCTTATTACAAAACCATCAGCATGGGAGGTATTACACAAGCAATAGCAAAACCAGAGGTATTAGGAGACCTCCCTCAGTCATAAAGGGCAATGTGGTGTAAAAACATGAATTATACACGCAAGTAGCGGAATAGCAAACAATATAAACAACATGGTGTTGGAAAAGATTGAGAAGTCCAGAAGGGGGTATGAAACAACAGTCCCATACCCCAGGCCAAGAGATAGTCCAAAACCAACTATTGTCCATTGCTAGTCAGGGAATCCAATGATCCCCTGAGTTTTTGAAGTCCGAAAAGCTTTATTGTTAGGAATCCAATGATTCCAGCAGATTTTAAGTGTTGTAAAGTCTTATCATTTCTCAGAGAATCCAAGATTCCTGAGAGTTTTCAATCCTATGTCTCAGAGAACCAATGATTCCGAGGGTTTTGTCCTTGTTCCGAGAATCCAAGATTCCTGAGAGTTTTTCCCTTATGGCTCAGAGAATCCAATGATTCCTAGAGTTTTCCTATGGCTCAGAGAATCCAATGATTCCTGAGGGTTTTAAGTCTGACAATCTTTGATGTCCATGAGTCAAACGCCAAATGCCAGCTCTTCAAGGTGAGCAATAGCAAAGCACCACCGAATTTTCTTGTCTTCCTTTGTTTCAAAGGTTGTTCCGTCTCTTGGATGGCAAGGCAATATGGCTCGGGCACCACTGATTCCTTCTCCACCAGAATGCAAACCCTCCCAAAGAGTTAGCCTATCTGGTCCTTTCCACACCACTTTCTGGGCCCTTCCACATCACCTGGGATTATCAAAGATAGTGGAGGAAACTGGAAGACCTTCCGGGTTATAAAACCCTGTCACGGAGCCAGTGATCTTTTGTCAAAATCAATAATAGTATAAAGAGTAGATTTGGTTCTCTAGGGTTACCTGTGGTTCTTTCTTTTGTTTTTGAGGACCCTTAATATCTCTTTTCTCCCCACTATTGCCTTCCTTGAGGATTAAAAAGGTATGCCGTGGTGTGTAAAATTTCGGACAAAAGGTAAAATGTTTTAAGTATGGGACCATTGTCGTTTTTATTGTTGTAACCCATAAGGCAAATGGTATGAGGAATTAGGGAGATTTGTCTCTTTGCTGCTGGCATTGCAAAGTGAATCTGAAAAGGGTTCACCAAAACATGGATGAAAGAAGACCAAAAGATTTATAATGGGTCACATCCATTTGCCAGATTTCGGGTCTCAAACCACGAGGGTTCTTCCCTCAGGGGAGCGTGGAAAGGGAAGGCAAGCGAGGCTTTTACATGTCCTAGCTTCCTTTGTTATTCCAAATTTAAAGGAAAGTGGCAGCCTGATGATAAGAAGAGGCCTGAGCTTGGAACAAAGGGGTATTGACCAAATAGTTAGAAGGTTATCTGCCTTTTGAATTGCCATCAAATATGGGACCTGGAAGTCCATATGGGAATGGACATGTAAATATAGATTTTACCGATGTTTTTCCCTGTTTGAAGTTTCAAAGAGTTAATATATTAGAGGTGCAATTTTATTTGGCTGTGGCAATTTTTTGTACCACACCACTGAATAGGCCGAATCAGATATTATATTTATGTTCCTGGATAATGTAAGAGCTAGAATGATCAGAAATTATTCTGTTGAGTGGACTGAAAAGGAGTTCTGACTACCTTTTATAGTTAGATCGGAGTACAAGCACAAATATTATGTTTGGATGATCCGGAAGATTGTTTCCTGAAGAAAACTTAGAAACTTTTTCTTCAAGAAATCACCAATTATGTAATAGTCAGTTATCTTCAATGGAGACCCAATATAAAATTTGGAGCTATAAAAAATTTAACTTTGGATGGTCCACAAAACACATTAATTTGTGTATTGGATAAAAGGTGTAATCTATCAGGTCTTGTCCCAATAATTTTATGCTGCTTAGTGGTTTAAAAAAATTAACAAGACTGGGTAGGTTAATTTTTGATCTGGTTGGTTGGAGGTTACCCACCTATCAATTGTCCTTTGATGAAGGACTGCGGGGTGCCTCTTTGTGGCAAAAGATATTCCAAGGGTTTTTAGGACCTTTCAAACCAATTGGATAAAGCCAGTTCAACTTCTCTCAAAGCCTCTTGAGCTTCTTTTGTAAGCGGGTGGTAATTTAAAGCACTGTCTCCCCTTAAATGTCATATAACTTGTAATGATAGGTAGTCGCCTAACACTGGTCGTATCCATTGGCTATCTCCTATCAATTTCTGAAAATCATTCAATGTGTTTAGCTTTTCTGTTTTAAGGAGAGTTTTGAACTGTAAGCACCTTAGGTTCTTCATCCAAATATTGAAAAGGAGAGTCTTTAATTTTTTTCTGGTGCTATGTATAATTTGTAATTCCAGTGTTTCTATGGTCTTTGTAGACATGCCTCAACATTTGTTCCTCAGGTACATCCCAAATTATCCGTAATGTAATAGCATAACTTTGGGAATGCTTTTTTACTGGAGCAAAACAGCAACATAATTTGACAAGTAGGGCTGTTTTTCATTCCCTGTGGTAAACTGTCCATTCATTCTTTTATAAGGCCGCTGTTAACGCTGGCACGAAAAAAATTTTCATATCCTCCTTATCCAGAGGGATAGAATAGAAATAACCTTAATATCTATGAAACCCATGGCCATTCTCTAGGCAATGAGTAGGAGAGTTTCCCAGGCTGAAGAGTTATAGTTTCCATCTGTTCATTCACTTTTCTTAAACTTTAAATCCCCCATTTTCCAGATTTTTTTTCACAACAAAATGGGGAATTCCAAGACTTAGAGAAGGTTTTAAGTGTCCTTGGTCAAGCTGTTCCTTATTATATCTAATAAGGCCTGAATTTTATTTTACTTAAGGGCCACTCTTATCCAATGGGGTATCAGTTTTCCATTGGATAGGAAAGGTGAAAGGGGAGGTTCAAAGCAGCCCTGCTTAAAAAACGAAGTATATTTTTAACCCTAATTTTAAACGTTTTCCCAGATTGATGGGGGATTTTTTTCAACTATAAAAGGAGTAAAACCCTGTTTTTTCAAAAGTCCATCTCATAGGGGCAGACTAACTTCAGCTGCTATTGATTCCTCAGTCGGTAGAGCAAGACTTTTAATTAGGGTCGTGGGTTCGAGCCCCACGTTTGCCAAATGTTAAAGATCGTTTTTAAAGATCAGCAGGAGAAGGAATTCAGGTTAGGGAAAACCGTCTTTATTTCAGGAAGGGATGAGGGGAAGAGAATCAAAATTTGCAGCTGAGTCAAGAAGCTAGCTGACCAGCAGCCCACAACCAGTAGCTCGGAGTCTCGAACAAGCCCCAATTCTCCCAGCTTGTCTTCTTCCCTCTCTGCCTCCACCCACCAAAATCGTCTTTTATACAAAATCAGGATTGCAAGGAGAGTGGGCAGGGACCATTCTTAATCCAATCATGTATATTAATAGAGTATAGCCCAATTACTATCTAGCCTCATGTACTTGGGACCTCAGTGCATCAGCTCAAACCTCAGCCCATTACAACAGATCCCTTTCCTTTCTTTATGATCTCTTTGGGATGTAAGCCCAGTAGTAGCACTGCTGGATCAAAGGGTATGCTCAGTTTGGTAACTTTTTGAGCATAGTTCCAAATTGTTCTCCAGAATGGTTGTATGTATTCACAATTCCACCAACAATGTATTAGTATCCCTGTTTTCCCACCCCCTCCAACATTCCGCATTATTTTTCCCTGTCATTCTAGCCAGTCTGACAGGTGTGTTCACTATATCTATTCTTTAAGGAGATTTTTTTCCCCAGATAATTTCTGTGTCTCCTGTTCCAAACTCTCCTGCAAAGTTCTCCTTTTCTTTCCCCATTTTTCTTTTAACTCTTTTTATTATTATTATTATTATAGCTTTTTATTTAGTAGTTATATGCCTGGGTAATTTCATAGCATTGACAATTGCCAAATCTTTTGTTCCAATTTTCCCCCTCCTTCCCCCCATCCCTTCCCACAGATGGCAGGTTGACCAATACATTTTAAACTCTTTTTTAAAGATATTTTTTGAATTCTCCCAAGAGAACCTTGTGAGATGGAGATCAACTCATATCACACCTTGGAGCTTCATCTGAAGATGTTTTGGTTTTAGTGTCTTCAGGGTTTGAGGTATGTTATTCCCTGTATGTATAAAAGCTATCTTGGGTCAGAGCTTTTTACTTTTTTGCTTATTTTTAAAGGTTAATGTCTGCTTTTAGGGCAAAGAGGAGATTATCCCAAACTTCCTCTATAGGAAACAAGGATTTCATTTTGCCTTGGGGCTTGTGCTGCTGGTTTCCTTCTCAAACAGAGTGGGTGTGGCCAAGTCCATCATTCTGGGCTTCAGGAATTCACTATTTGCCTTTTATAGTTGCTTTGGATGTCTTACAGCTAGTCTACTGATCCAGTGATTTCTGAATCAGGACAGAGTAGTCAACTGCTGTATTTCAACAAAGAGCCTCTTGGTAGCTTCCCCTGGTGCATGAAATCCTCTCCACCCTGGCTACCTTCACTGTGCCTGTGATTGGCTGCCTCTTTCCCCCTTCTCCTCCTCCCCACCTGATTGAGACAGACTTTTTCTGAAGTTCTTCCAAAATGTCTGCTAGAAAGGTATTTTGCTCCAAATGTTTGTGAGTTCTGTCACTCCAAAATCTGGTGTTGATCTGAGGGAACCCAGGAAGATCTCAAACAAAGACATGTCTACTCTCTATCATCTTGACTCCACCCACCCTGAAAACCAGTACTCAAAATTTTATAAAAGCAAATGTTGAAAACTATTTTTACAAGTTTTTGGAAAAATAAAATATTTTCAATCTGTATTAAAAAAACAAATACCAAAAATCTAAAATCAAACAAAAACAAACCTAGAGTTGAATAAAAAATTTGTTCTCCATGTACATGACTCAACAGAAATATAAAAAGCTAAAAAAAAAAGAAAAAACCATAAAAACTTCAATAGGGTTAAATTGTTCATATTCCCATAAGATAAATGGAATTTGTCTTAAATTTTATTATTACAGGAGCAATTAGTAGGAGTATATGTATACAGAAGATGTGGACATATGGTGAGTCTGATGGGAATCCCCCCCCAAAAAAAAAATAAAAGGGTGAGAAAGAAAATTGACTTCACAAAAGGAGGAGGGACATCTTAAATGAGTCAAATTATCCCATTTAATGGGGTAGTAAAGAGCTATTAAAATGGAGTTGAAGATTAGGGGTTGGGGTTGGAAAAGCTTAAAAATGTCACTCTCATTCCAATTGTCTCAAAGAGGAAATAACATATACTGAATTGGTTATACAAATCTGTATTTATTTACAAAAAAAGGGATGGGGATGATATCAGTTAGGGGAATATCTAAAAGGGAAGTTATATTGGGGAAAAACCAAAAAATAGGGAGGAATAAACAAGTAAATAGTAAATAGAGGGAAGTACAAAATTATCATTATTGTAAATATAAATGGAATGAACTCACCCCACAAAAGGAAACAAAAAGCATAGGGGATTTAAAACCAGAATTCTCCAATATATTATTTAGAAGTAACACAGAAATAACAGAGAAATACACACATGGAACAATAAGTTGCTGGAACTGAGCCTATTATATTTGAGCTTCAACAAGTTAGTTCAGTGATGAACCGTGAATGACTTAGCTATTCTCAAAAATACAATGATCCAAGACAGTCTCATACTCTACCTCCAAAGAAAGAACTGATACTGATGCAGTATAGACTAAAAAATGGTATGTTTCACTTTTCTTTCTTTTTCCTCTTAAGTTTTCTTATATAAAATAACTAATATGAAAATGTTTTACTCTAATTGCACAAATTACTGAAGAAACTAGAGGTTAAAAAAACTTAAGAAATCTTATAGCTGTTATTATAAAAGAATATGCATATTTTTACCACAAATGGAAATTTTAGAAAAATTGACTAAAAATTAAGGCAATGAGCTATGGCCAGAAAAAAAAGTCCATAAAGAGAGAAACAATCAATACTCCTTTTACAGAGTACCACACACACACACACACACACACACACATACACAGAGACATATACACACACACGCACAAATAATTGATTCAGGGACCACAAAAAAGAAACAGGGACTCAAACTGAGATTTAGGAAAGAAATTTTAAATAAATGGGTAAAAGAACACACCATAGAAACAAAAAGTTTGCAAAAGGAAATGATGACAATGAAGCAAATGTCAACATTTCTAGGATTAAACTAAAGTAGTCCTCAGAGGGGGAAAAAAAAAAAAAAAAACATATCTCTACAAACATACATTGACACAACAGAAAACTGTGTAAACAAAATATAGGGTTAGCAAAACAAAAATTCATTATAAAAATTAGAAAGTAGATAGACATCAATAGGGGAATGACTAAATAAACTATAGTGAATAAATTTAATACAATATATCCATGTTGTGGGAAACAAACATAATGAACAAATAGAGAAAGAAAAATTCTTATTAGAAAAATGTAATGAAATAACTGTATCCAGCAAAAACTAATCACATAATGATAATATTATATATGGAAAGAAAAGCAATCACAAAACAAACAAAACTAAATGCTAATTAGCCAACACTGCCAACCGGCTCTCCCAGTACTCTCTCTCTCTCTCTCTCTCTCTCTCTTCCTCTCTCTCTCTCTCTTCCTCTCTCTCTCTCTCTCTCTCTCTCTCTCTCTTCTCTCTCTCTCTCTCTCTCTCTCTCCTCTCTCTCTCTCTCCTCTCTCTTCTCCTCTCTCTCTCTCTCTCTTCCTCTCTCTCTCTCTCTCTTTCTTTTTCTGTTGAAAAGGTTCATTAATATTCACATACAATATTATATAGTTATGTAGATAAAAGTAAATGCATAAAGGAAATCATTAATATAATTAGAATAATATTTGTAAGCATTTAAGAGAACTAAGTTATTCAAAAGTTATTTATAATCTTTTTGTTTAGAAAAGAAACCTTAAATAGTATGGAAGAAGTTGAGTTTGAGATTTTATAACTTTGAACTATAGTAAGAGCTGTTCACAGATATATCATCAACACTCCCCCTCCTAGGGGAAAACTGAGAGCTGGGAGTTTAAAATTCTCAAAATTGCTAAGGAGGTGAAAATTGTGACAATCTGTATTAATAAACAGTGTTAATTGCATTTTAAAAGTATTGGCATAAAGCAATTTCCTTCCAACAAGAAAGAGTCTAAATAATAAATTCTTAATTTATTTCTCATTTCAAGCTTGTTCTGTCTGCACTGGAGTATATTTATAACAGAAAAAGGTGCTTCTGGGGAATAGCTGATCAGAATGAAACAAGGTAAAACATGAAATCTCCTTCAGTGAGGAATCAAGCACTAAGTATTTTCTTAAATATGGGGGGGGGGTGGTATATGTGTTTACTTTTATTTTGGTTAGTGTGAAAGGCAAGATAGATATATAGAAACAATGTAGTGAAAATTGACATACCAAAGAGACTCTAAGTTGTTAGAATCAAACTGCTTTTGTTGTTGTTATTTTTTAATTCACAGATTTCCACAGGAAACAAATAAAGAAATAAGATTACTTAGGGCAATGAACAATTTTCATCATCCTGACTGTGACAAGTTGTGCTTCAGGAGCCTAAGGTTCTGGATAGAAGTGAACCACATCTTTGCCGTATTACTCATAATTTAAAGAAAAGAAAAGAAAAGAAAAAAAGATAAAGATCAAAGGTCAACTTATGGAAAAATGAGAATGATCTAAACCATCTTACTTTTAAGATGAAAACTAAAATTTTTATCACTTCAGTTAGTACAAAATGTTTGAATCATTTGCAAGATTTATTAAGGTTCTAATATCTTATGAAACATAAGTCATCTTGTCACAATGTTATGTACTCAGAATTTCTAATGGGAAATGGTAAACACTTAATGAAACTTAATGTGAAATACATTATATCTATTCTGACATGTGCAAAAGGTTTTAAGGTAGCATAAATGTTTTTCAGAATCATTTATATATAGGTAAATATGTTCACATACTCATATAACCAACTATAACATATGTAAGTACAATATGTTGGTCTATCCCAAGAAAAAATTTATATGGCTATTTACTGATATATCTATGTATGTGATATGTTGACACTTTAACACAATTTTGTCCATGGAAAATGGCATTTTTCAAGCCTTCCATCATTCATAAGCTGTGATAGTCTTCCTCACGTCATATATTATTTAACATTTTTTACTCTAACCAAAATTTTATTGTTAATTAAAAGTTTTCTCAAAAAAAATGTAAATCATAATAACTACCTGGTTTCATTTCAAACCCAATAAATTGGCAATATAACAAAAATAAAGAATAGTTAAGGTTGGAAAGATTGTGGGAGCATAGAAAACAAATATACTTTAAATTGCACTGTGAATTATCCTGTCATACAAAAAACAATTAGGTATTTTGCTTTTAGAGTTTATCAAGATATTTATTCTTTTCAACTAGAGATCTTATACATACTCCAAGGAAGTTAAACACAAGAGTTGGGTGAGGAAAGGCACTCTTACAGATCAATTATTTTAAAAAGGTAGTTTTTGTAGAGGAAAACAACCATATGTTCACTGATTATGAAATAACTATATAAATTGTGATACATTAACATAAGGAAATAATAATGTGCTAGAAAATATAGATATGAAGTATACAGTGATTAATGAGAAGACATATTAATAAAATTGGAGTAAACTAGGCAGGAACAGAAGAACAATATATACAATGCTAACAATGAAAATTGAAGTAAGAAATCATAAAACATAAAATGTATGCTTTGTTCTAGTATAATAGAACTCTATTACATGCTCTAAGCATATGCAATGGTATCATCCATGTGAAAAATACTATATAGGTGCTTCCAGGAAAACAGAACATAAGTGAATGTGCTATGTTAATCTTCCACATAAATAAATAGAACCATTTTTAAATGCTTGCATTAATGGAACTTCTGAGTTAATAAAAATTTCATGACACAGCTCTAGTCTGCTTTTATGTGGTTTTCATATTTTATATGAGAAAAGAGTCATATTGAATGACCATATAAACTATCAAACATTGGGGATACTCAAGGAGAATCAGCACTTTTGATTTAAGGATCTACAGAATCCTTTTTAGTTCTGTCTATTCACTTTTAGTGTCCATCTACCAACTAACTCTCACTTGTGGCGACAAAAAATTGTCCCACTGGAAGTGGCTACACTCTGGTAAACCGTCTTGGAAGATAGGCTAAAGCATGTTGAATGTAACCAACAAGCCTCAGGACCTTTGGATAGTTAGTGGCATGTCTCCCCCAAGTTTATGATGAGTTCTCCCAGAAGAATGGAAAGATATGAATAATTTTTTCCAGCAGTCATGAAGAGAACTGAAGCAGGCATTGTAAAGTGCTTAGAACTTAGGCAGATATAAAAGATACCAAGGTCATCCACTGCTTCCTGGGACATTGCCAGTTATCTTGACTTTTGTCTTACCACAGTATTTTGATGACTCTGGAAGAGAAAGGGAAGTTGACAATTTAAGTGAGATAGAGTAACGCTATTTCACTTAAATCGAATTCACATAAAAGTCAAGATATCATCTTTGAATGTCAGTGATCTTTTTGAAAATGAAGGGGGAACAATAACAATAATAAAAGGATGTGATGATGTTTTGTTTAGTTTTTTTTTTTATTCTCTCTCTATTTTTATTATTTATTATAAAAGATTATAAAAATTTTCAAGGTATGGAGAGGTAATATTTGAAAATGATGTGATAAAAAAGAAAAATATATAAAGAAATAATATTTTCAAATAAAATAAGTAATTTTGTGTTTTAGAAACTTATTCCATCAGAACTGGTCATCATATAGTATTGTTGTTGAAGTATATAATGATCTCCTGGTCCTGCTCATTTCACTCAGCATCAGTTCGTGTAAGTCTCTCCAGGCCTTTCTGAAATTATCCTGTTGGTCATTTCTTACAGAACAGTAATATTCCATAATATTCATATACCACAATTTATTCAGCCATTCTCCAACTGATGGACATCCATTCAGTTTCCAGTTTCTAGCCACTACAAAAAGGGCTGCCACAAACATTTGTGCACATACAGGTCCCTTTTCCTTCTTTATAATCTCTTTTTTTTTTTTTAATTTTTTTTTTTATTTAATAGCCTTTTATTTACAGGATATATACATGGGTAACTTTACAGGATTAACAATTGCCAAACCTCTTGTTCCAATTTTCACCTCTTACCCCCCACCCCTCCCTAAATGGCAGGATGACCAGTAGATGTTAAATATATTAAAATATAACTTAGATACACAATAAGTATACATGACCAAAACATTATTTTTCTGTACAAAAAGAATCAGACTCTGAATTATTGTACAATTAGCTTGTGAAGGAAATCAAAAATGCAGGTGTGCATAAATATAGGGATTGAATTCAATGTAATGGTTTTAGTCATCTCCCAGAGTTCTTTCTGGGTATAGTAGTTCAGTTCATTACTGCTCCATTAGAAATGATTTGGTTGATCTCGTTGCTGAGGATGGCCTGATCCATCAGAACTGGTCATCATCTAGTATTTAGTTGAAGTATATAATGATCTCCTGGTCCTGCTCATTTCATAGCATCAGTTCTTGTAAGTCTCTCAGGCCTTTCTAAAATCATCCTGTTGGTCATTTTTACAGAACAGTAATATTCCATAATTTTCATATACCACAATTTATTCAGCCATTCTCCAACTGATGGACATCCATTCAGTTTCCAGTTTCTAACCACTACAAAAGGGCTGCCACAAACATTCGTGCACATACAGGTCCCTTTCCCTTCTTTATAATCTCTTTGGGATATAATCCCAGTAGTAACACTGCTGGATCAAAGGGTATGCACAGTTTGATAACTTTTGAGCATAGTTCCAAACTACTCTCCAAAATGGTTGGATTCGTTCACAACTCCACCAACAATGCATCAATGTCCCAGTTTTCCCAATCCCTCCAACAATCTCATTATTTTTTCCCTGTCATCTTAGCCAATCTGACAGGTGTGTGGTGGTATCTTAGAGTTGTCTTAATTTGCATTCTCTGATTAATAATGACTTGGAGCATCTTTTCCTATGACTAGAAATAGTTTCAATTTCTTCATCTGAGAATTGTCTGTTCATATCCTTGACCATTTTCAATTGGAGAATGGCTTGATTTTTATAAATTAGAGTTAATTCTCTATATTTTTGGAAATGAGGCCTTTATCAGAACCTTGACTGTAAAAATATTTTCCCAGTTTATTGCTTCCTTCTAATCTTGTCTGCATTAGTTTTGTTTGTACAAAGCTTTCAGTTTGATATAATCGAAATTTTCTATTTTGTGATCAGTAATGATCTCTAGTTCTACTTTGGTCATAAAGACCTTCCTTCCACAGGTCTGGAGGTAAACTATCCTATGTTCCTCTAATTATTAATAATTTCATTCTTTATGCCTAGGTCATGAACCCATTTGACCTTATCTTGGTTACGCGTTAAGTATGGATCAATGCCTAGTTTCTGCCATATTAGTTTCCAATATTCCCACAATTTTTATCAAACAGTAGTTCTTATCCCAAAAGCTGGGATCTTTGGGTTTTGTCAAAGACTAGGTTGCTATATTTTTGACTGTTTTATCCCTTGAACCCAATCTATTCCACTGATCAACTAATCTATTCCTTAGCAATACCAAATAGTTTTGGTAACTGCTGCTCTATAATATAATTTTAGATCTGGTACAGCTAAGCCACCATCATTTGATTTTTTCATTAATTCCTTGAAATTCTTGACCTTTTGTTTTCCATATGAACTTTGTTGTTATTTTTCTAGGTCATTAAAATAGTTTTGGGATTCTGATTGGTATAGCCTAAATAAATAGATTAGTTTATAATATTGTCATCTTTATTATATTTGCTCGCCCATCCAAGAGCATTTAATATTTTTCAATTGGTTAGATCAGACTTAATTTGTGTGAAAAGTGGTCTGTAATTTTGCTCATAAAGTTTCTGATTTTCCCTTGGCAGATGGATTCCTAAATATTTTATATTATCAGTAGTTACTTTAAATGGAATTTCTCTTTGTAACTCTGACTGTTGGATTTTTTAGTGTATATAAGAATGCTGATGACTTATGTGGGTTTATTTTATAACCGTAACTTTGCTAAAGTTGTGGATTATTTCTAATAACTTTTAGCAGAATCTCTGGGATTCTCTAAGTATACCATCATGTCATCGGCAAGGTGATAATTTGGCTTCCTCATTGCCTATTCTTATTCCTTTAATCTCTTTCTCAGCTTATTTCTATAGCTAGCGTTTCTAATACAATATTAAATAGTAACGGTGATAGTGGGCAACCTTTTTCCTCCAGACCTTATTGGAATGGTTGCAGTTTGTCTCCATTACATATGATGCTTACTGATGGTTTTAAATAGATGCTGCTGATTATTTTAAGGAAAAGTCCATTTATTCCTATACTCTCAAGTGTTTTTAATAGGAATGGATGTTGGATTTTATTTTATTTTATTTTTTTATTTTTTTTTTATTTATTTTTTTTTTATTTAATAACCTTTTATTTACAGGATATATACATGGGTAACTTTACAGCATTAACAATTGAAAACCTCTTGTTCCAATTTTCACCTCTTACCCCACCCTCCCTAAATGGCAGGATGACCAGTAGATGTTAAATACATTAAAATATAACTTAGATACACAATAAGTATACATGACCAAAACATTATTTTGCTGTACAAAAAGAATCAGACTCTGAATTATTGTACAATTAGCTTGTGAAGAAATCAAAAATGCAGGTGTGCATAAATATAGGGATTGGGAATTCAATGTAATGGTTTTTAGTCATCTCCCAGAGTTCTTTTCTGGGTATAGCTAGTTCAGTTCATTACTGCTCCATTAGAAATGATTTGGTTGATCTCGTTGCTGAGGATGGCCTGATCCATCAGAACTGGTCATCATCTAGTATTGTAGTTGAAGTATATAATGATCTCCTGGTCCTGCTCATTTCACTCAGCATCAGTTCTTGTAAGTCTCTCCAGGCCTTTCTGAAATCATCCTGTTGGTCATTTTTTACAGAACAGTAATATTCCATAATTTTCATATACCACAATTTATTCAGCCATTCTCCAACTGATGGACATCCATTCAGTTTCCAGTTTCTAGCCACTACAAAAGGGCTGCCACAAATATTCGTGCACATACAGGTCCCTTTCCTTCTTTATAATCTCTTTGGGATATAATCCCAGTAGTAACACTGCTGGATCAAAGGGTATGCACAGTTTGATAACTTTTGAGCATAGTTCCAAACTACTCTCCAAAATGGTTGGATTCGTTCACAACTCCACCAACAATGCATCAATGTCCCAGTTTTCCCGCATCCCCTCCAACAATCATCATTATTTTTCCTGTCATCTTAGCCAATCTGACAGGTGTTATGTATCTTAGAGTTGTCTTAATTTGCATTTCTCCTGATTAATAATGACTTGGAGCATCTTTTCATATGACTAGAAATAGTTTCAGTTTCTTCATCTGAGAATTGTCTGTTCATATCCTTTGACCATTTTCAATTGGAGAATGGCGATTTTTATAAATTAGAGTTAATTCTCATATATTTTGGAAATGAGGCCTTTATCAGAACCTTTGACTGTAAAAATATTTTCCCAGTTGATTGCTTCCCTTCCAATCTTGTCTGCATTAGTTTTGTTTGTACAAAATCTTTTCAGTTTGGTACAATCGAAATTTTCTATTTTGTGATCAGTCATGATCTCTAGTTCTCTTTGGTCATAAAGTCCTTCCCTTCCCAAGGTCTGAGGGTAAATTATCCTGTGTTCCTCTAATTTTTAATAATTTCATTCTTTTCCGGTCCTTGAACCCATTTTGACCTTATCTTGGTGCGGTGAAGTGGGGATCAATGCCTAGTTTCTGCCATATTAGTTTCCAATTTTCCCAGCAATTTTTATCAAAAAGCAAGTTCTTATCCGAAAAGCTGGGGTCTTTGGGTTTGTCAAGGACTAGGTTGCTCTCAAGTGTTTTTAATAGGAATGGATGTTGGATTTTATCAAATGCTTTTTCTGCATCTATTGAGATGATCATATAGTTTTTGTTAATTTGGTTGTTGGTATTAAATTGGACATTTTAGTTGCATGCTTAAGTTATGGATCTCTTCATTCTCTATTATATTAATGTGAGCATCTAAATATATTAAATTTCCCCTAAAATTGCTTTGAATGCATACCATTAATTTTTGGTATGTTATCTCATTATTTTCTTTGCCTTGGATGAAATTATTGATATTTCTATGATTTGTTCTTTGACCAGTCATTATTTAGGATAAAATGGTTTCCCATTAATTTTGGGTCTATTTTTCATAGTCTTTATTACACATTATTTTTATTACATCATGATCTGTAGAGGATGCATTTAATAGTTCAGCCGTTGTGCATTTGATTGTGAGGTTTTTATGATCTCATACATGGTCAAATTTTGAGTAGGTGCCATGTACTAGTGAGAAAAATGTATAGTATTTTCTATCCACTTTCAAAAATCTCCAAAAGTCTATCATACCTAACTTTTCTAAAATTATATTCACCTTTTTAACTTCTTTCTTGTTTATTTTGTGGTTAGATTTACCTAATTCTGAGTTAGAGGGTTTGAGATCGATCAATAGTATAATTTTGCTGACTATTTCTTCTTTTTTTTATTTTTTTTTTTTATTTAATAGCCTTTTATTTACAGGATATATACATGGGTAACTTTACAGCATTAACAATTTTAAACCTCTTGTTCCAATTTTCACCTCTTGCCCCCACCTCCCTGTGGAGATGACCAGTGATTTAAATATATTAAATTATAAATTAGATACACAATAAATATACCTGACCAAAACGTTATTTTGCTGTAGAAAAAGAATCAGACTCTGTATTGTACAATTGGCTTGTGAAGGGAAATAAAATGGTGTGCATAAATTAAGGGTTGGGAATTCAATGTAATGGTTTTAGTCATCTCCCAGGTTCTTTCTCTGGGCATAGCTAGTTCAGTTCATTACTGCTCCAAAAATGATTTGGTTGATCTCATTGCTGAGGTGGCCTGATCCATCAGAACTGGTCATCATAAGTATTGTTTTAAGTATAAATGATCTCCTGGTCCCTGCTCATTTCACTCAGCATCAGTTCTTTAAAGTCTCCCAGGCCTTTCTGAAATTATCCTGTTGGTCATTTCTTCAGAACAGTAATATTCCATAATATTCATATACCAAATTTATTCAACCATTCTCAAATGGACATCCATTCAGTTTCAGTTTTTTAACCACAAAAGCTCAAACATTCATGCACATGGTCCCTTTCCTTCTTTATAATCTCCGGATAAATCCCAGTAGTAACACTCTGGATCAAAGGGTATGCACAGTTTGATAACTTTTGACATAGTTCAAATACTCTCCAAAATGGTTAGTTGTTCACAACTCCACCAACAATCATAATGTCCCAGTTTTCCCCATCCTCCAACAATCATCTTTTTTTCCTTTCATCTTAGCCAATCCAGGTGTGTAGTGGTATCTTAGAGTTGTATTAATTTGCATTTCTCGTTAATAATGACTTGGAGCATCTTTTTCTATGACAAAATAGTTTCAATTTCTTCATCAGGATTGTCTGTTCATATCCTTTACCATTTTTGGAGTGGCGATTTTTTTATAAATTAGGTTAATTCTCTATATATTTTGGAAATGAGTCCTTTATTAACCTTTGACTGTAAAATATTTTCCCAGTTTATTTTTCCCTTCTAATCTTGTCCATTAGTTTGTTTGTACAAAAACTTTTCAGTTTGTATAATCGAATTTTTTCTATTTTGTGATCAGTAATGATCTCTGTTCTCTTTGGTCATAAACCTTCCCCTTCCACAGGTCGGAGGTAAAACTATCCTGTGTTCCTCAATTTATTAATGATTTCATTCTTTTCCTAGGTCTAACCCATTTGATCTTATCTTGGTGTCGGCGTTAAGTTGGATCAATTGTTTCTACCATATTAGTTTCCAATGTTCCCCAAAATTTTTATCAAACTGAAGTTTTATCCCAAAAGCTGGGATCTTTGGGTTTTCAAAGATAGGTTGCTATATTTGTTGACTGTTTTATCCCTTGAACCTAATCTATTCCACTGATCAATAATCTTTCTGCCAATACCAAATGTTTTGGTCTCTTCTATAATATAATTTTTAGATCTGGAAAATAAGCCACCATCATTTGATTTTTTTTTTCATTAATTCCTTAAATTTTTTTGTTTTCCATATGCTTTGTTATTTTTAGGTCATTAAAATAGTTTTAGGGATTCGTTTAGCCTAAATAAATAATTAGTTTAGGTAATATTGTCATCTTTATTATTTTCTCGCCCTATCCAAGAGCATTTAATTTTTCAATTGGTTAGATCAGACTTAATTTGTTGAAAATGGTCTTAATTTTCTCATAAAGTTTCTGATTTTCCCTTGGCGATGGATTCCTAAATATTTATATTATATAGTTACTTTAAATAATTTCTCTTTTAACTCTGACTGTTGGATTTTTTAGTGATATTAAAATGCTATGACTTTGGGTTTATTTTATAACCAACAACTTTGCAAAAGTTTTGGATTATTTCTAATAACACAGAATCTCTGGGGTTCTCTAAGTATACCATCATGTCATCGGCAAAGGTATAATTTGGCTTCCTCATTGCCTATTCTTATTCCTTTAATCTCTTTCCACTCTTATTCTTACAGTGTTTCTAATACAATCTTAAGTAGTAACGGTGATAGTGGGCAACCTTTATCACTCCAGATCTTTTAAATGGTTGCAGTTTTTCTCCATTACATTGATGGGGTTTTAAATAGATGCTGCTGATTTTTTAAGGAAAAGTCCATTTATTCCTATAATCTCAAGTGTTTTTTAATAGGAATGGATGTTGGTTTTATCAAATGCTTTTTGCATCTATTGAGATGATATATGATTTTTTAATTTGGTTTTTTAAAGGCCAATTAATTGATAATTTTCCTAATATTAACCAGCCCCGTTCCTGGTATACATCCTCCTGATCATAGTGTATTATCTTGGGATGATTTTCTGTAGTCTTTTTAATATCTTATTTAAGATTTTAGCATCAATATTCATTAGGAGATTGGTCTATAATTTTCTTTCTCTTTTTTCTACCTGGTTTAGGTATCATTACCATGTCTGTTCATAGAAGGAATTTGGTAGGACTCCTTCATTCCCTATTTTATCAAATAATTTATATACATTGGGGCCAATTGTTCTTTAAATGTTTGGTAAATTCAATTAAATCCATCTGGTCCTGGGGATTTTTCTTAGGGGAGTTGTTTAGTTCCTGTTCTATTTCTTTTTCTGAAATGGGACTATTCAAACAAACTTCCTCCTCTGTTAGTCTGGGAAGTCTATATTTTTGGAGTTTCATTTTCCTTAGGTTATCAAATTTATTGGCATAAAAGTTGAGCCCCATTTTTCCAATTTTTTAAGAAAACTACTAATTTCATTTCCTCCCTCCTTTTTCTAATCAGATTTCCAAGGCTTTCTATTTTATTGGCTTTTTCTGAACCAACTCTTAGTTTTATTAATTAGTTCAATAGTGTTTTACTTTCAATATTTTTAATTTCTCCTTTTAATTTTAAATTTCAAATTTTTTTGATTGGGGTTTTTTAATTTGGTCTTTTTAGTTTTTTTAGTTAAGAATTCATTAATCTTTTCTTTCTCTGTTTTATTCAAGTAAGCCTCTAAGGAATAAAATTCCCCTCTTATTACCTTTCTGCATCCACAAATTTTGGTAGTGTCTCATTTTTATTATCTTGGTAAATTATTAATTTATCTATAATTTGCTGCTTCACCCAATCATTCTTTAAGATGGATTTTTAGTTTCCAATTAATTTTTGGTCTATTTCCCCTAACTTTTTGTTGAATGTAGTTTTTATTGCATCATGATCTGAAAAAAGCATTTACTATTTCTGCCTTGCATTTAATTTTGGGTCTTTATGTCCTAAATTGGTCAGTTTTGAATGGTTCCATGAACTGCTGAGAAGAAAATTATTCCTTCTAACTCCATTCAATTTTCTCCAAAGATCCAACTGCCTCATTTTTCTAATATTCTATTTACTTCTTTAATTTCTTTCTTATTTGTTTTGTGGTTTGTTTGTCTAATTCGGGTGCAAGGTTGAGATCTCCCTATTACAGTTTTGTTGTCTATTTCTTCTTGCAACTCTCTCTTCTCCTTTTGGAAGTTGGTGCCATACCATGGTGCATATATTTTAATTTGATTGCTTCGTTGTTTATTACCCTTTAGCAGGATATTTTTCCTTATCTCTTTTAATTAGATCAATTTTCTTTTGTGATCTGAGATAGGATGGCTACCCCTCCCTTCACCGAAGCATAATAGATTTTGTCCATTTTACCTTTACTCTATTGTATCCCCTGCTTTTGTGTTTCATGTAAACAACATATTGTAGGGTTCTGACTTTTGATCAGTCCTATCTGCCTCCTGTTTATGGGGAGTTCATCCCATTCCCATTTCAGTTGAATTACTAAATCTGTTTTTCCATCCCTAATAACCCCAGTTGTGCTTTTTTTTGCCTCCCCAACCCTCTTTCCCCCTTTTAAACTTATGTCCCCTCTTTTATCAGTACTTATCCTCTTTATAATCCCCCCTCCCCCCTTTGGTCTTTCCCCTTCCTTCCCTTATTACTCTTTTTCTTTTTTTCCTCTCCCCATTTTAATGAGGCGGGAGAGAATTTTCTCAAAAAAATGTCAGTTATTTTTCTTGACCAACTCTGTGGGTAAGATTCCCAATGTTCCTTCCCTCTCTAAATTCCCTCAGAATGATAAGTTTCCTTAGCCTCTTTGTGGGATGTGGTTTCCCTCTTTTATCCCTCCTTCCCCTTATTCTGCCATCATCCCTTTTCTATCTACTTCCTTTTTATTTTATCTACAATCAAATTATCATGTATTCTTTTTTGTATATCCACAACAAATACAATTCTCAAAGTTATTTTACCTTTTTCTGCATCTCTTGGTTCTATTGGAATCAAATTTTGTTTAGTTCTGGTTTTCTTCAGAAACAAATGGAATTCATTTTTTCATTAAATGCTCTTCTTCCCTGGAAGGAAATGCTCAGCTTAGCTGGGTGTTTTATTCTTGGCTGCATCCCAAGTTCTTGTGCCTTTCGGAATATATATTTCCAGGCCCTTCTTTCCTTTAATGTGGGGCAGCCGATCTTGGGTGATCCTTATTTGGCACTCGGTATTTAAATGGTTTTGGCTGCTTGAAATTTTTTTTAATCTGATGGTTCTGAAATTTTGCCAATATTCCTTGGGGTTTTATTTTAGGGTTTCTTTGAAGGTGTTCGATGAATTCTTTCAATGCCTATTTTACCTTCTGATTCTATTACATTGGGAAGTTCTCTTTGATGATTTCTTGTAAAAATAGTATCTAGGCTCTTTTTTTTCATCATAGTTTTCAGAAGGTCCAATTATCCTCAAATTATCTCTCCCTGAATCTATTTTCCAAGTCTGTCATTTTTTGCAAATAGATAATTCATGGTTTTTTCAGTTTGTCATTTTTTTTTTTGACTGATTCTTGCTGTCTCAATGAATCATTAGTTTCTATTTGTTCAGTTCTAATTTTTAAAAATTATTTTCTTCATTACTTTTAACTTCTTTCTGTATTCAATTAGTTTTTTGAATTATTGTTTTGGTCTGTGGAATTTTTTTCCATTTACTAATTTTTTTTTTTTTTAGTGAATTATTTTCTTTTTCAATTCCTGATCCACTTTCTTGCGAGTTCTTTGTCTTTCAATTCACAAATCCTATTTTCTAGTGAATTCTTTTTTTTTCAATTCACAATTCTTACTTTCCTGAGATTTTTTACTTTTTCAATTCGTATTTCAGGAAGTTGTTGCTCTTTTAAGGGCTTCTCTTTCCTTTCCCCATTTATCTTCAACCTCTTTTTAGACTTTTAATGGTCTCTTCTTGAACATCATGTAAGGAGGACAGTCGTGCATTTTGCTGTTTGAGGTCTCTTGGTTTGCTGACCTGCTCTTTTCTGCATGAAGCTGTCGATTGTTCTTTTCATCTTTTTATTCATGTTTTAAAGCCTTTAGGGTAGGTCTCCTAGTCAAGGGGGTTACCAGCTTCTTCTGCAGAGCAGGGAAAGATGTAAACCGATTTCCGGCTCCGAGGTATGGGAGTGCTCTGAGTGAGAGTTTTCCCTTCCCCCAACAGGAAGTGGATTCAGCACTGGCCGAGCTATATAACTGCTTAGTTGGGCTGAGTGGGTTAGCTATTGCCAATTGCCCTCGGCTAGAGACTAAGGGGTGAAAGTGTCACCGCCCCAGGCCGGAGCCTCTTGTGGGACTGTGAGTATTAGCAGCTGACTGCAGACCACAGACCGCAGACCTCAGACTGTCCGGAACTCTGCCCCAGTGTCTCTGCCCAATGCAAATCGGCCCTGGAAAACTCTATGGCCCCAAACCAAGCTCCCCACTGCGCAGATTGGAGGCTAACCAGGGCTGTGTCCTCCTGCCGTGCAGGATCACAACTGCCCCAAGGAAAAGCCGTACTGCGGGTTGGGGCTGTGCGCTTGTGCTGAGATCTGTACCTTCACCCTCGGTTTGAGACTCTCCTCGGAACCTAATTTCTCTCCCCATGTGCCCCTATCTCCCCCCTGGCCCCGGAACCAACCTTTTTTGGCGAGACTGCAGATTTTCTTTGCCCAGTGAGTTGTTCTACTTCTTATCTTTACGAATTGTAGCAGTCAAGACTATTTTTGAGGCTCGATATAATATTGATAAAGAGGGTAAGAGAAGAGCTTAGAAAGTAGCGTGTGTCTTCTTCGCCATCTTGGCCCCGCCTCCTGACTATTTTTTCTTGCAATTTATTTCTTTTCTAAGAATCTGGATGCTATACCACTTGCTATGACATATATGTTTAGTATTTATATTACTTCATTATCTATGATACCCTTTAGCAAATGTAATTTCTTTTCTTATATTTTTAATTAGATTTTTTTTGGTCTAGGATTATGATCATTACCCCTGTTTTTGTTTTTGTTTTTTTTAACTTCCACTGAAGCATAATTTATGTTGCCCTCGCCTTGTACTTCTACTCTGTATGTACTTCTCATTTCAAATGTGTTTCTTGTAAATAACATATTGCAAAATTCTAGCTTTTAAATTACTCTGCTATTCACTACTATTTTATGGGACCATTCCTTGCATTTCTATTCACAGTTAAGATTGTTAACTCTGATTTCCTCCTATTCCATTCCTTTTTTTTTGACTTTTTATAATTTTCTCTCTCCTTTCACCCTTTCCTTCCTCACCAGTGTTTTGGTTCTAGTCTCCACATCCTTTAATCTTCCCTTCTTTTTATCACTCTACTTATCACTTTATTACTCTACTTCCTTATTCCTTTGCCCTTCTACTTCTGCTCTCCATTCTCTTTCATTCCCCCTTTCCTTCCTATTTTCTGAAAGGATGAGACAAATTCCTATACCAAACTAAGTGTGTATATCCCTCTTTAAATAAAATCTAATGAAATTAAGGTTGAAACAATGGTCATCTTCCTCATTTTTATCCTCTACTGTAATAAGGTTTGCATTTTATAAATGTTATCTCATTTCACATCAACCATGGGAGGTAGTTGTTATTAATATCCCTATTTTACAGATGAGAAAATTGAGGCAGATAAATATTAAGTTTTTCCCAGAATTAGCTAGGTAACAAGTTTCTGAAGTTGTTTTCCTTAACTCAAATATGTCTAACTCAAAATTCAACACTCTTTCTATTGTATTTACAGAGGGATATTTACTGTAAAGAGATATAGCAAGAAAAAAAAAAGTACAAAAACTCTTCCTAACATTTTAGGGGCATATTGCCTCCTCTACACTTCTTTTGTAAAATGGAGAATTGGTCAACTTAGTTCCTATATAAGTCTTGATTCTACCAAGTTTGTGTTTAGGTGAAGAATGACTGATAGATTTATCTTCATCTCTGCTTCATTACCTAAGTCTCAGGTATTGCTGCTGAATGTGATTCCTTGGTCCACACAAAATAGATGGTGCAAAACTATGGCTGATACCAAGACACCCTCTGCAATTTTTAAACTCACAAGGTCATATAGGCTATGACAAAATACCTACAAGACAAAAAGTACAAATACACAGACCAAGGACCAAGCCCCTCCTACCTGGTTGTATGGACTAAAAGGAATAAAGCCTCTCTCCTTATAGCATTTTCTGAAACTCAAAGAATGAAGATGTGTTTTGATATAGAGACTGATGTAATGGGCTATTCTTGATTTCATAATAGTTCTGCTATACTTCTCTATGAGCTACAATTCCATACCCCCATTATATTGACAAAAAACAATGCACAATGGAGACAATGGAGGCAGTCTGAAGCTGGTATAAAGTAGAAGTTTGGAACAAAGAGAATAAAACATAAAAAACTCTAGTGAGAAGAAATGCTATTATAAATATTCCCTTGGGATATTTAAGAAGAAATTGCCAGCACACCATACATATGTAATAGAGAAATGCCTTTTCTTATTCCTGCTATGCTATTTATAATAGAGTGTGAAACCCCAATAAATGCATTTACATATAACTATTACAGAAACACTATAGGTCATATCAAAGTCAGCTTCAACTATTGAAGTTATGCTTTGCATGCAGCCCTTGAGGCATGCAGCAGCCAATAGAGATCTCTTCACTTCATAATTCCTCTACATAGTTATTTGTGAAATGTTGCCAAAAGAAATCATCCAGATTTGGTCATGTTGTCCTTGTGAATGGCTCCCTTTTACTATTTCAAAATACCTAATAGTTCTTTTGCAATTGCTTTATGAAAATAATTTGAATATGCATTATCATAAATTACATTATGAAAAATATGGTTTTTTGAAACAGAATTACAAGAAATATATAAGTAACATTAACATTTAAAATTAGTCACAAAATGGTAATCCACTATTACCTCATTTGTTCCTGGTATTTTCAGAAACTTGCATGAATGGGTTGCAATGGCAGCATGCTATGTTATTAACTCTTCATTGGGTTTCTTATAATTGGGGTCTAATTTATCTTCCTTATGCAATATGACTTTAGTGAATGATGGTTCTTTCACTGGTAATGCATTTTTGTTAATTTGGACTTTACACATTGATTTTTGTTTTATAAACACCCTAAATAAATGAAGGGAATAAAAAAAAAACACTCAAAAATTTGACCAAGAACTTACTAGTTGTCAAGCCCTATGCTAATTGTAGGGATATAGAGACAAATGCTAAGAAAATTTTTGTCTTCCAAGAGCTTACATTCTATCAGGGACAAACAACATACAAAGGTGAAAAATGGTAAAAGAAGAATAATTTGGTTCAAAGGATAGTAAAATAATTTATAGAAAAAAAAAGGGAGCTGAGGGTAGAAGGAGGAAAGGGTTAGCTACATCCACAAAGGCCAGGTAGCTGGAAAAGGTGTACAGAATGTTAACCTTGAAGGTTTATTGATAACAAACATGTATATTTTTGTAATAACTCTTGTTTTATAATGATAAGCTTTATTAGGGAGCTTATAGATTATTCAGGAAAACATCAACTTTTCTCAAATGAAATAAGAGTCCTAAAAGGCTGTCACATGTCCAATATCATACTTCTTCAATGAAGAAAAAGTGAATGACATTTTTTTTTTTATTTTTGAAGTTAGTGAATAGATAGAAGTTAATGTATGCATTAAACTTAAAGTGATTTATTTTTCAAATAACAACAAATCAGACGTTTTATTTACAAAAACATTCTTTGGGATAAATTTATGAAAATCAAGATCCATGCTTAATGTAATTATTAGTGTTCCACCAGAAAGAATTGACTAATGCAATTAAGAATTAATGGGTATAATTAGAGGCTTAAAAGCAGGAGTCTGTCAGTTAATCAGTGCTGTATTAAGCAAGTGTTAAACACACAAAGACACATGGAAGTGTAGTCCCTGCTTTTAATGTGCTCCTGTTCTAATAGAGATTCCATGATAAAAAATAAATCTACGTGAGAACATATACAGTGAAAATGGAAAGTAATCTCAGAGAGAAAGCTTTAATAAATATGAGAGGCAGAGAAAATAATCTTCAGATAAAGGTAGGTTTTGAGCTAGGATTTGATGAAAGCCATGCAATCCACGGAGTGTGATGAGGATAAGGAGCATCCTAAACATGAGGGACAAGTGCAAAGACTTGTAGTCATGAAGTGGATTGTATGAAAAAGGACAATGCTAGTACTGCTGAAATGTAGAGCACCTAAAGAAAAGTGTCAAGACAAGAATGAGAGAAAGGAGCAAGTGAGTAAACAGATGCCAATCAAAGATTTATGGATTTAAAATGTAGGAAAATGTATATATTTAATCATGGATGTTCTCATGAAATTTATTATTTGGGGGACCAGGGAGCATAGTTTTTAAACAAAGTACTTTAACAGTTCAATAAAGGATGGATTTGAGGGAAGTACTTGAAAGAATATCAGGCAAAAGGCAACTTCAATAGGTTCAGGTGATGACAGCCTACATCAGGCCATATCAGGTGAGAAAGAAACATACATTAGAAATATATTGCTTGATATTACAGATTTGGCAACAGATTAGAAGATTAAAAGGAAAGTGATGATGAGAATTAGAGGATGACATCAATGTTATGAACCTGAGTGACTAGAAAGAAGACAATGCCCTCAACAGTTAACAGGCACATTAGGACACGAGGAAACCTTGGTGGATAAAATAATGATCTTTGTTTTGAATTTTTTTTTCATTTTTGATGACTGTGAGGGACCCATTTTGAAATATTAAAAAGGTAATTAATGATATGAGCCCAGAAATAAGAGAACAAGTTAAGATGAGTATATAGTTCTGGATATTATATGTATTCATATGAAATGATTATCAAAATTGAAAAAAATATTCAAAAGAAATTATCAGTACATAAAAAAATCATGGGTCAAGAGAAGAAGTCCAAGGAGAGAGGCTTGGAGGTCACTGATAGTTATTGGTCATGACAAAATGGAGATCCAACAAAAGAAAAGGAGGAACAACCATACAGAAAGGTGAAGAACCAGCAGGTAATAGTGTTCTAAAAAGATAGAGAAGAAAAAATAATCAGGAAAAAAGAGATATTAGTACTTTCAAGTTATAAAAAGCTAAAGGATATTGGTTGATAAAATGCCATTAGATTAGGCCAAAAATAATCATTCCTAACTTTGGAGAGAGTAGTTTCAGTTGAATAATGAATTTGAAACCTAGATCACAAAGAATTTAAGAGGATTACTGGAGCAGAAAAAAAGCAGAGACAAAGTGAAGATAGTTTTCTTGAAAAGCTTATTGACAAAAAAGGAAGTGATATATAGAAAAATAACTGCTGGATATTGTTAGATGCAGTGAGTTCTTCTTGTTTTTTGGTTTAGGAAAACATGGGCTTGTTTGTAAGCAGCAAAGAAGTAGGGAAAGATCTAAAGTAAGAGGGATAAGAATGATAGAGAGGGCAAAATACTAACACTAAGGTGATGGAATTTAATTAGATCAGGAATCTATATAAAGAATTTTCCCTCTGCAAGAAACATCTTTTACATAAGAACAAATAGGAAATAAAATTAAAGGAGAAATTGTAGAGACAGTAATCTAAGACATGTGAAATGCAAAGAAATAGATGAGAGAACTCAATTAAAGGTATATAATTTTTTCTGTAACATAGGAAGCAAGGTCCTTAGCTTAGAGGGCAAGGGAAACATGTTACTTAGAAAGCTTGAGGAAGAAGAACATAAACTTAAGAGAGATATTGTATTCATTGCAGTTGAAATAAATTGTGAAGTTAAATAAACAACTTTAACCTTTGCATCCTATTTACATGGTTGGGTCTCCATTCCTAAATATATCTACCATATATTTACAATTGGAATTTTCAAAACTATCAATAAGTCAGTAAGTAAAAACTCTTACTTTTGTATTTGTTGGAACTCACTTTTTTCAGAGGCTACTTGTATCCGTTCTAGACTTCATATATGGCTCTCTGAGGGGAACTGATTTCCAGTTACTGCAGATTCATTTCCACTTGAAGACAGCAGCTATCTGTTTTCTCTTTCACACTCTGAACAGAGCTGTTCAAATATATTTAGATCAAATGACTTACATGTACTCCAGATGCTGATTTCTGTTGTGGTTATACCTCACTGCTTACAGATGAAGATTTGCTGAATCACTACTTAATTTTCTAACAAACGATCATTTGTGACTTGCATGTATTTGGATAAAGTTATCTCAGCATCCAATAAACTTATCCATGGTGTCAAGTAAAAAAAAAAGTTACCAAAATGGAAATAGTTAAACATTTCTAGAAGCTGGTGTTCAAATTAATTGTGATTTTCAAATTCTGACATTTTATCATTTTCATAGTAGATTGAATACTACACGCAGTCAGAACTAAAATCAAATCCTCCCTGTTCCACTGGTTAGTTATATCATATTGGGAAGGCTTGCATTTTCTTATTTATAAAATGGAAATGACAAGCAACATGCTACATAAGAAAGAGAAGCATCCTCACTATATCTTCTAATGCTCTGAATATCTTGTCTTTGGCCACTTTTTCCAGGTTTTTAAGGCATCACTTATCTTACTAAATCTCCAATAATCAACAACAAAAAAGACCTTGTATTTGTCCTTCACATAAAATGCTCCTTTTCTTATTACTTTGTCATTGCACTAGCTTTCCTCAATATCTGCAATATATTTTCTCTTTACCTGTGTCTTATAGAGTCCCTCTCTTCTTTCAAGGTATATAAATATCATATTCTCATCAAATACAGGCAAGATCCAGGTGTGTTATTTATATAACACACATACTTATGTATCACAAACAGTAGGACTTTTAAAGCTGAACTTTGATCTATCAAACTTGAACTTTGATCTATCAAACTTGATCATGTCCCTAAAATTAATAAACAAAAAAATCATCTTTTCCCCCTACTTTTTATTTGGTATTTGCATGTTTATGCACATCTATATAATCATATAAAGGCCAATGAGTCTATGAAAACATTCATTCATTTGCTGATTCCTGATATCATATTGTTAAGTAAGGATCAACATTTATTTTTCAAACTATTATCACTGATAATTATCTCTTTAAAATGTGTTTATTCAACTATATTTTGCAGCATAATAAATTTTGATCAATTATTTTTCATTTCTCTCTATTTGGAGAGGGGAGAATGAAAATTGAGTTCTCTCCATTTGGCTTCAACAATATTGTAATGGATCTGTTATATCGCACATATAGGCTTTTCTTTTCAATAGTGAACCAAATAATTCATTTATACCTATTTATTCTGAATGATTCTAATTCATATTATTCTTTAATTCCATAGCTAAGATACTATGAACTTTTCATGTTCCTTTGAAATTACAAGAAAAAAATGGAACACACAGGTTAATCATTGATTAATTTTCATTCTGACTATATGAAGTGCCTATTTTGGTTTATTAAGTAATATAACTTATGAACACCTTCCAAATTCTTCCAACTACTATCCACATGAATGCCCACCCTCTATGTGTGTGCATGTTGGTATGCACATGCAATCTTGCACACATTATTTATGTTTACATACATAAATATATATGCATATGCCATATACTACCATGAGCCATTGTTTTTGTTTTTGTTTTTTTTAATGGAAAAGTAAATATATGATAATTCTTAACATTCTGCCAATTTGGGAGAGGTGAGAAGAAGACAATAATAATGTTAAATTTTTCACCACACTTTGGTATGCTTTCCTAATTTAGTCACTTGGAGAATTGACCTTTCAATTTCCCAAATTAAGTAAATAAATCAATGAATAAACAATGACTAAAGACCTACTATAACCTACTCATTGTTTCCAAGCACAGAAACAAATCAATACCTTACAATAATAGGTCAAATTATAGTGTTTTTTTTTTTTTTTTAAATTGAGTGCCATGACTTTTACTCAGTCATTCTTTCTTTGAGCTTTGTGGTAATTTGAAATGTTGCTCTAACATGTTCTTTTCTAGCTATACATGGATATCTGAATGAAGAATCATTCCCACATCAGTAACTAGACATTATCTGTTAAAGTATGCTGATTTTAAAATATCATATGTGTATATACATGTACATATATGCATGTGTTCAATATACAATATATCTATATGAATAAATATCCATGTGCACATATTATATTGGTGTACATACATGTGGATTTATATGCATATTTATATTTGACAATATATGTGTGTGTATTTGTATAGTTATACCTTTCATGTACAATGTCAAATATTTTTTTTCAAAAATATTTTTGATCATCCTTTGTTTTCTAAGAGGATTAATGTCATCCTGATGTTGGGATATAATGGTGCATGATGAGTTATATTTTGACTTGTGCATGCATCATATTTAAGTGTGATTGAATTGCATAAAGTCATTAATCAACTCTTTCTTCCAAAGTCATTGGAATCCACTTCCAGGGCAAAAATCAAGATGACTATAGATGGCAAAGGATGATCTCGGCATCTTCAATGTTTTACCAAACTCTAAGCACTCTCCAATGTCTGCTTCCTCTGCTTTTGTGATCATTGGGATAAATGACTGTCATCCTTCAATTGCACAAAGGGGAATCTTCACATGCTTGAGACAACAGCCATCTTACTCAGGGCCAGTTTTGAGTCCTTCTGGTTATCTCAACTTGGTTTACTGCATCTGCCCAGATGATTTTCCTGTGATTTGGCCTCTGTGCATGTTACAGCTTCTTAGAATCACAGGTTAGAATTGGGTGACTAGTGGACAACAAAGGTAGATATGCAACTTTCTACAATTCCTCACATCAAACGTTCAATATTCCCTGAGCTCCCCATATAACCATTGAAAGAGATAATCAGAACATGTGGACATGAGCATTTTGTGTAATCTAACATTTTTTTCTCTCTCTCATCTACAATTCCTGAACCATATTGTTATATAGATAGATATGGATCTATACACGTGTATGTCTATCATCTATCTATATCTATCTATCTATCTATCTATGTATATCTTTTTCTAGTTGCTGTTTCTTAAATATTAAAATTTAGGACAAATTTATAAGGGTGTGTGTATGTGACAGCATATATATTTCTTTTTATGTATAAGTGTATTACACTATGGATTATATTTTGCATCATACATGTGATCAAAATTTCCATAAAACAATGTTTCTCATTGCCTTTAATTTCTTAATAATATCACCTTATTTCTTCTCCATGGAGAGCTTCTGTGCTGTTCTTTCATTTAAGATATCTTCTTATTTCTTTTGGTTTTAATATAATAAAATCCTAAGGTTTACATGATCTAGTTCTTCTTATTGTACAAACAAAAAACAAATATGTAACTAACTAAATAAATTTTTATTAAGTATTTACACTATGTTAAACCCTGGGAATACAAAAGTATCAAATTATGCTCTTGCTGTACTCAGAGAATTTACAAGCTAATGGAAAAGCAAGAAAGCAAATATATCCCAAGCAATTCAGGATAATTAGAGAAAAAAATAACTGAGGGAGAGCACTAGAATTAAGAGATTCTGGAGAAGACTTTCTGTAGAATATGGGGTTTTAATTGGTACTTAAATGAAACTAAGGAGGTCAATATTCAGAGAAGGCAGAGAGAACATGCTAGTCATGGCAGGACATCTAAAGAAAATACCTGGGCTGAGATGAAGGTGGAATGTTTTGTTTGTAGTAATGACATTGGATCTAAGCATACATAGCAGAAGCAAAAAGACTTTGAGAGAGCATTAGAAAGAGAGAGCTAAGTTATGACAGTATAATGATAATGTTTTTCACTTAATCCTGGGACTATTTATTAAATTTTCAATTTATTGAGTAAGAGTAGTACGCTATGCTCTTTAGAAAACTCATTTTGTAGGCCGAATGGTAGATGAACTCGAGTTCTCAGAGACTTGATGCAGACAGTCCCACTGGCAGATTACTTTTATAATCCATGTATGAGATGAGATGATGAAAGCCTGTCCTAGATTGGTAGAAGTGTCCAAAAAGACTGTAGATCTGCTGCAAAAGTGAAATGTCCAGATTTTAGTAACCAATTGGATATTGAGAAGATGGGGTTAGAGATTGTGAAAAGCCAAAGACAATTCTGGATTTTAAGTGTGAGGCACTAGGAAAATGGTATTGCTCTCTACAATAACAGATTAATCTGTTTTGCTTGTATTTAGATGATGTTTGTTTGTTTTAATATTATAAGTTTTGTGTATTTCAACTATCAAATGCCTTTTTTTTAAAGTGATCAAGATTCCCAATGGCTTTTAGATCTTTGGTTGGCCTAGAACATAGAATGTATAAATTATGATTATCTTCAACTTTGGGAGGAGCTGAGAAAAAAAAGTTATATATTTTTTTTTTAGTAAAATGCAGTGGAAAGGATATGTTACTGAATTATTGTGTTCACACTTTCAATAATTCTCCTCTTATAACTAGAGAAAGAAGCATTGAATCTTTTTTCTTAGGAAAACACACATGTGATGCTGCTCTCATAAGGAGGAAGAAGGGAATTCTAAAAGGACTTGTATGGACTTGTGTTTTTAATTTAATTCCATTCTATTTGTGGCACTGAATTTTTAGATGATGTGACTAATAAGATAAAGACTAGACTCTCTCTTATCCTCATAACCTCTCCCTTCTCTAAAATAGGAATTATGCACTGAAAATAAAGCAATTTTAGCAGTCTAGATGGTCTGAACACCAAAAAATAAAAGAAGGTAAAAATCCCAAATCACTAAAAACAAGAGAAGATTCTTAAACCTTTAATGTTTAACTCAGAATTCTGTCCCTTACTGATCCTATACTTCTATACCAGGGATGTACACAGTGTTTTGCAGCACAACTCAACTCTATACTAACTCCTTTTGCCCACCCTACACTGCATTATCCTTTTCACTCCCCCATCATATATAATATTGAAATCCTAACAGAAAAATGTCCTCAGGCTGTGACAGTAACAGAGTTCAGGTTCTGCAAGACAAAGAGGCCTTTGGAACTTAAGCACTCCACTAAATCTGAATGAAAAGCCTAACACCAGCAAAGTAGGTGTTTAATAACTGATTCTTGTTATTATTATTATTATTATTAAATGAGTTTTGTTAAAAAATTCTTAATTTTTAATTTTTATAATTTCATGTTTTTTATGAGCTATAAAACTATCCTAAAAGTCATGAACATAGTCAGAGTTGGAAGGGATCACAATAGTCCAGCATTCCAATTTTACATAGCATGAAACTGAGGATCAGGGAGGTAAAATGACTTGTTTAAAATCACATAAGTATTATATACTTCAACAACAATACTATATGATGACCAGTTCTGATGGACCAGGCCATCCTCAGCAACGAGATCAACCAAATCATTTCTAATGGAGCAATAATGAACTGAACTAGCTATGCCCAGAAAAAGAACTCTGGGAGATGACTAAAAACCATTACATTGAATTCCCAATCCCTATATTTATGCACACCTGCATTTTTGATTTCCTTCACAAGCTAATTGTACAATATTTCAGAGTCTGATTCTTTTTGTACAGCAAAATAACGTTTTGGTCAGGTATACTTATTGTGTATCTAATTTATATTTTAATATATTTAACATCTACTGGTCATCCTGCCATCTAGGGGTGGGGCTGGGGGGGTAAGAGGTGAAAAATTGGAACAAGAGGTTTGGCAATTGTTAATGCTGTAAAGTTACCCATGTATATATCCTGTAAATAAAAGGCTATTAAATTTAAAAAAAAGAAAAGAAAAAAATAAATAAATAAAATCACATAAGTAATAAATGTCAGACATAGAATGTGAACTTTGTTTTTACTCTATAGTTAAGTCTTTTTGAATTACACCATAATATCTCACTTACAAGTTTTTGATCAACGTTCCCCAATCCAAATACAAAATGATCTCTTTATTATCTGGGTCTAACCTAACACAAAAGAACTGCTGTTTTACAGGGCTTAATAGATTTATTACCAAGAAGTAGAACCCAACTACTTCCCAAATCTCTACCCAGAACAACTTTAACATTGGAAAATGAAACTTTAAAGAAACAAATATAAAAATTGAGGGAATCATGACAAAATCCATTGTAGAGATAGAATGGGAAATAATAATGAGTCAGAAAGGTTCCCAGCCAAAATATAGGAGAAAACTTCTGTAAAGAATCCACAATTTTAACCAGAATCTATAAAATCATTATTTTTTTCCTCTACATCTAATTGGTCAGTCTACTACTTGTTGATTATTTTATATTTTAGAACTACCATATGCAATGGAAATACAAATTATTTGAGAAGGTACCATAGCTCACTTCAAACAATATAAGACATTGAATGTAGGATAGAAATATAGCATAAAACAAGAGAGTAACATCACTGAAATAGAACAAAAACAAGAAAAATGTTATTTCTTTCATTTTGACAACATGTACTTCAAATGCTCTAAAGATAATTATTGTAATTTGTTGAAAGATTTTTATCCTTAAAAATTGGCATCCTCAAAATAATAACTTTATCTTAAAAAGAAAGCTTGCATCTTTAATTTCAGTAGGGTTCTAAAAACCTTTCAGATGCCCTTCAAAATTTCTTAAGAAAAAGTAGCATAAATTTTGAAGTAAAGAAGAAAAAATTTCTAAAACTCCACCTTTTCTATTACTGTTTTTTCCCCATTTACATTACTGGAGTACACTAAAGACATTGTATTCAGCAAGAATTCTAATTCTGAAAGGCACCCCTATGGAGAACAGTGCAAGAATTTATACGTAGTTCACATGTCTTTCTTCCTGCCTAATGGAAAACAAATGAAATGATGAAAAAGTAGCATTAGAGTCAGTCACACACCATCAATTGCCTTTCTTACTGTGTCATTGTATAAAATGACTTGATGTACCCCAGGGAGAATGCCATTAAAACACGTACCCTTTTTATTCAAATTCTTAACTTCACATAGCAGGCAAGATACAAAAGAAACAAAAATTGGCAAGATACAAAACCCCATTTGCGCACTGTGATGTGATAATAGTTCTAGTCAACTATAGTGGGGAATCATAATGAAAAATAATTATTAATAATTGAATTATTTCCTTGTGTAATACCTAAGAAATAAGGGTTGTCACAGTTATCCTTCTCTCTGTCTCTCTCTTTCTCTCTCTCTGTCTGTCTCTTTCTGTATCTCCTCTCTCTCTCTCTCTCTCTCTCTCTTTCTCTCTCTCTCTCTCTCTCTCTGTTTCTGTCTCTGTCTCTATCTCTTTCTTTTTACTGTGCTATTTGAATACATAAAAATATAGAACAATCTTTTCTGTTGCTCATCTAGCAATGAAGTGCTATGGGATTTTTAAAATGTATCCTGAGTAAGTAAAGTTAAAATCCAAGCAAAATATTTCGCTAAAAAGATAGATATAAAGCTCTTCTACATACTCAGTTTCACATTATCTAAATTTTTCGAAGTTAATTTGATTGGTTAATAGTTCTCAAGTAAAGTTATATTATCTCTAGAAATGCCATGGGATTTGGAGGTTGTAAAACTAAAGTGGTTAACGCAATCCCCAATGCCTATTACACAAAGATGCTCAACCACAACTGCCAAAATTGCACTAGTTGTCTTTTTAATAATAAATTTGTCCTTATTATTGTTTGGTAAAATATTTTACTTATTTGTCATAAAAATTTAATTTCATTAAAAGTTATTTCTTCTCTTTTTATATTTCTTTTACATGCCTAGTTATTTAATATATCCATAAATTTCAAATTATATCAAAATATTACCAACACACTTTATGACTTTTAAAAAAGTATTAGTTCTAACTATTGGATATTTCAAACCCCATCATCTTTCTTTCCTTTCTTGGCAGTTTTCCAAGTTGCACACCTTAATATTTATGTAGAATTTATGAAAAATGGTAGATTGTTATCATGCATACCTTTCTTATTTTTTTTTTATTTCTGTGGTTTTAAATCCTGGAATTGAGAGTAAAGCACATTTAACAACCCCCCTCAAAAATGAGTAGGAAGAGCCCTCATTCTGTTAATAAAAAAATAAATCTGCACCACCATAAATTTGAATATACATAATGGCTTTTTTTCTTTAACTACCAATTCATGACATTTATTTTTATTTTGAGTATCTTTTTTTTTCTATTTTTCCTAATGAATTTCCTTTATTATTATCCATAGTTATCTTTGGGTTATGAAGATGATGCTTTACATTCTATGAGACCATATCAGATATGGGCGATAGGCAGAGAAAAGATGGAATGCCTTGTTTGTGGAACAGTCAAGAGATCAGTGTAACTAAGTCAAAGAGTAACTGTAGAGGGATAAGATATAAAAGCACTTGCAGAAATAGTAGGAAGTACTTATGAAGAGTTTTGAAAGTCAAACAGAGGTGTTTTTGTTAGTCTGCCTTTCTGAAAGCCCTTGAAATTTTTTGAGTAGGATCAGGGCATGTCTGTGTGAGAAAGAGAGAGACATGACTAGATATGCATTTCATTTTAGTGATTGAATGGAGGATGGATTGGAGTGGGGGAATAGAGAAATGAAGGAGGCAGAGAAACCAGCAAACTATTACTATAATTCAGGTATAAGTTAGTGAGGGTCTACAGCAGGGTAGTGTCAATCTCAATGGAAAGAAGAGAACATATAGGAGAGATGCTGCAGAGGTGAAATTGAAAATCCTTGACAACACCTTGGATACCAGGTGTGAGAAAAAGGAATCCAAGATTAGATCTATATTGTGAGCCTGAGGAACTAGGGGGATACTTTTCTCAACTATAATAAGAGGGAAAGCAGATATGAGAAAAGGCTGGAATTTCAGGGGATGGGAGTAATAATGTGTTCTGTTTAAATGTTTTAAATTTAATATGTCTACTGGACACCCAATTCAAGAAGTTTGAATGGCACTTTAAGATGTGAGACTGGAGATCAGTGAAGAAAGTTAGAGACAGGATAGGTAAATATGAGGATCATCAACTGAGAGATTATTAGTAATTTTGGAGAAAACAGTTTTGATTGAATAATAAACTTGAAAGTCAAATTGTCTGGGGTTAAGAAAACAATGAAGGGAAGGAAAGACAGGACTCTATTGTAAATGACACTTTCAAGTTTAGACACCATGTGCAGAAGGGAAACAAAACAATATTTATCAGGGATGAAAGAATTAATTGAAGATTTTATCAGAATGATGACATAGGCATATTTATAGGCAGTAGGAAATGAGCTAACAGAGGAAGAGATTGAAAATAAATGAAAGAGTGGGGATAATAGAGGAGACAATAAGTTGAAGGAGATGGAATAACATGGGATTACTTGAACAAGCTTAGCCACTTCATTGTGTGAGAGATGAAGGAGAATGAAGAGGTTAAAGGCACCTGAATAATAAGAGATGGGAAAAAGGAAAGAAGAAAGAGTTCATAGTAGATGGCCTCATTTTTTTCTGTTAAGTAGGAGACAAGTTTCTGAGCTGAAAGAGCTGGGGTCTTGGGAGCCATTGGAAGTTTGAGGAAAGATGAAAAACTGTTAAGGAACTATTAAGCTGCTAAGGAGAGCTGATAAGAAGAGTTGATTAGTGATTTCATAATGGAGATACAGTAGGATTGCCTACCAGCAGTGAGGGCCCAGTTAAGTTTATATAACATAAATTTGAAATGGATCCAGTCAAAAGAGTTGTATATTTTTTCCCCTTTCATTCAGCAGTGCATGTGTAAAAGTAAAGGCAACAAATGGTAGCTGTGATACAAGGCTGAGCCTTGTCTAGGGCACAACTGAGCCAAGGAAAAGGAATGAGGGTATAGCTAGTACTGAACTAGGTGGTGAACAAGGCTGTGTGGCCAAGTTTCAATACATAATAAATTCTACACAACTAAAACTGAACCATCATAGGGCTTAGCACTGAGTTTTGAACTTTATTTAATAATTTAAAAAAATCTAATAATTAATTTCTCCTTTCCTTGGTTTTGGAATTATGCCTAATTTGTTGAGTTCAAATTCACAGAAAAAGCAAACAAAAATTAATTAGCAATGAGCTACTCTAGTAAGTCTCCTTCATTATATTGAAATGGCTTGTAATAAAGTAATATTGTTCTGGGAGCCAAGATGTTGACTAGATTGCCCTTTATCTGAACTCTTCCTGGCGTCCCTCAGATCAACACTAGATAAAGTCTCTGAATTGATTTTGGACTGATAGAACCCACAAATATTTGGAGTATAACAAATTTTCAGCAGAATATATTTTGGAAAACTTCAGAAAAGAAAAGGTAAAGCTCAAGGACTCAGGGTGGTGTGGTATCCAAATGCCGGAAAATCTATTGGGAGACTTTTAGCCAAAATACAGCAAGGTTGGCCACTCTTTCCAGGTTAGAAGCCAATAGATCAGCAAATTAGTTGTGTCTCATTCAATACAAATGCAAAAGGCAAAAAGTGAGCCTCTGAACCCCAAATAATGCACAACTTGGCCATACCCACCCACCACAGGAAGGAAGTCAGCAGTACTGGTCCAAGGCATCATAAAACTGATATTACCTGTAGAGAAAGCTTAATATTGCACAGTAACTACACTAATGTAAATGGAAAGAACAGCACCAAAAAAATCAAAAGAAAATACATCAAAATAATAAAGATCAAGCAGTGTTTGAATGAAAAGATGGAAGAATCTCCCAATCTATCCCTTCATGGAAGTGGGACATCAACATATGTTACATGTTTTACATATTTTTGTACTTTTTTCAATTTATCTATAAATAGTAATTTTTTTTATTCATTAAAAACAGTAATTGTCATATGGGATAGTTCTGTAGGAAGGGGAGAGTAAATATATTTAAAGTAAATATAATAATCTAAGATTAGTAAATATCAATAAGAACTTGCAAAAGAGAGACAGAGAGAGAGATGCAGAGAGAAACTTTAGTTAATTGAAAGATCAGTATAGTAGGATATCAGGCAAGTAATTTGTTGTACAAAGACAGCTTTTTAATAAGAATTTTAGAGGTGGAATCAATTAACCAAAATTTTTTTAAATTAAAGGACTAATTTTTTTTCCTTGCACTAGAACTACAAATACAAAGGGAAAACCAGATTCTAAGCATTTGCAATTTGACTAGACTTGCCAAAGTTTCACCCTAAAAGAGTAAGATTTGAGGCAGGAAAGATATGTCACCTGCCATTATGAGTCATAAGACTGGCTCCTGTAACAATTAAAGTAAAATAAGCTAATTCACACATACATTCACAATTACAAATAAGAAATAACTCAGATAAATTCACATTTCATGGAAAAGGAAAAATTTCAGCTGTTTAATGTTCTTTGCAATTTTTATTTCTAAAGACAATTGATGCTTTCCATTTAAAAAAAAAGTTTGAGAAATCATCTTTAAAAGTAAAATAAAAACCTCCTTTTCCAAGATTTTGATTCTACCATCAATCATGTCGAAGTGGACTATACCAGTAACTTAACATAGTGTGACTAATGTAATCATATATTGCATGATGCATTAAAGCAATGATGAGAAACTCAATGAGCTTTTTTAAAAATATGATTTACAGAAGTTTTAGCAAAAACAGTATGTCATTAATGAACTTCAAGAGTAACTTTACCTTCTCATTTAACAAATGCTGGATCATTTTCTTTGCTATTATTTTATAATAGAGAAGACCCAAAATTGGCTAATCAAAAATGATTAAAGAACTTGCTTTTTTAAAATAACTTTATATTGACAATACATAGGCATGGGTAATTTTTTACAATATTATCCCTTGCACTCACTTCTATTCCAACTTTTCCCTTCTCTCCCTCCACCCTTGGCCCTAGATGGCAGGCTGTTTTATATGTGTTAAATATCTTATAGCATATCCTAGATATGATATATGTGCGCAGAACCGAATAGTTCTCTTCTTGCACAGGAAGAATTGGATTCAGAAGGTAAAAATAACCCGAGAATGCAACAAAAATGCAAACAGTTTACACTCATTTCCCAATGTTCCTTCTCTCAGTATAGCTGATTCTGTCCATCACTGATCAATTGGAAATGAATTAGGTCTTCTCTTTGTTGAAGATATCCACTTCCATCAGAATACATCGTCATATAGTACTGTTGTTGAAGTGTATAATGATCTCCTGGTTCTGCTCATTTCACTCAACATCAGTTCATGTCAATCTTTCCAAGTCTTTCTGTATTCATCCTGCTGGTCATTTCTTACAGAACAATAATATTTCATAACATTCATATACCACAATTTACCCAACCAAATCTCCAATTGATGGGCATCCACTCATTTTCCAGTTTCTAGCCACCACAAAAAGGGCTGCCACAACCATTTGGCACATACAGGTTCCTTTCCCTTCTTAAGTATCTCTGTGGGTATAAGCCCAGTAGTAACACTGTCGGATCAAAGGGTATGCACAGATTTAAAACTTTTGGGGAATAATTCCAGATTGCTCTCCAGAATGGTTGGATTCATTCACAACTCCACCAGCAATGCATCAGTGTCCCAGTTTTCCTGCATCCACTCCAACATTCATCATTATTTTTTTCCTGGCATCTTAGCCAATCTGATAGGTGTGTAGTGTTATCTCAGAGTTGTCTGTATTTGCAGTTCTCTAGTTAATAGTGATTTGGAACACTTTCATATGAGTGGAAATAATTTCAATTTCATCATCTGAAAATTATCTGTTCATAGCCTTTAACCATTTATCAACTGGAGAATGGCTTGATTTCTTATAAATTAGAGTCAATTCTCTATATATTTTGGAAATGAGGTCTTTATCAGAACCTTTAACTTTAAAAATGTTTTTTTCCCAATTTGTTGCTTCCCTTCTAATCTTGTTCGCATTTATTTTGTTTGTACAAAGACTTTTTAATTTGATATAATCAAAATTTTCCGTTTTGTGATCAATCATGATCTCTAGTTCGTCTTTGGTCACAAATTCCTGCCTCCTCCACAAGTCTGAGAGGTAAACTCTCCTATGTTCCTCTAATTTATTTATAATCTTGTTCTTTTTGCCTACATCATGGACCCATTTTGATCTTATCTTGGTGTACGATATTAAGTGTGGGTCCATGCCTAATTTCTGCCATACTAATTTCCAATTTTCCCAGCAGTTTTTTGTCAAATAATGTATTCTTATCCCAAAAGTTGGGATCTTTGGGTTTGTCAAACATTGATTGCTATAGTTATTGGCTATTTTGTCCTGTGAACCTAATATATTCCACTGATCAACTAATCTATTTCTTAGCCAATACCAAATGGTTTTGGTGAGCATTGCTTTATAATATAGTTTTAGATCAGGTACAGCTAGGCCACCTTCATTTGATTTTTTTTTCTCATTAATTCCCTTGAGATTCTTGACCTTTTGTTCTTCCATATGAACTCTGCTGTTATTTTTTCTAGGTCATTAAATTTTTTTTTTTGGAGTCTGATTGGTATAGCGCTAAATAAATAGATTAGTTTAGGTAGTATTGTCATCTTTATTATATTTGCTAGCCCTATCCAAGAGCATTTAATATTTTTCCAATTGTTTAGATCTGACTTAATTTGTGTGGAAAGTGTTTTGTAATTTTGAAGATCTTGCTTTCTTAAGGATGAGGGAAAAGAGGGAAAGAGAGAGGGAATATGGAATTCAAAAAATTATTTTTAAAAAATGAATTATAAAAATTATTTTTGCAAGTAATTGGGAAAAAGAAAAAAACATTATAAAATGATTAAGCTATTGATATTGCAAAATATTTGGAAAATTATTTTAGATTAATGAATTGATAATCATATCAATAACCCATGATACTTTACATAGGTAGTCATATTTTTTTCTATAATCAAAATTATTAGTGAAAATTTCAAAAGTCATTTTCTATGGTTTAGAAAATATACTGACTATCTACAATTTTAAAAAAGATAAAACATATCAGCCATATTTTGTTGATAAATTATTATCTAGAATTAGTTTGGAAAAATATGATAGGCCTTAAGAAGAAAGATGTTACTGATATAATATGACTTCTAGGGAAGAGAGCAATGATTTTGAAATCCCTTGAACTTAGGGGACTTCTGTTCTAACAGTAAGTCAGTGATTCTAAATGTTTTGGTTTTGGAATTTGCCTTGGGAAATTACTACAACCAATCTAAGAATAAAAGTTTGTTAACAAACATTACTATCTTTTGGTCAGTGAGAACCAAATTTCAGAGACCACTCCTGGTTCTGGGTGTAACAATTATAATAAATTTTGTCCCTTGACCAGGAAATGGGTGCAAGTCTGCAAACTATTTTGAGATACCTTGTGACATTGGTCTGTGACCCAAACCTTGTGGGATCCTCTTCCCAAATTCAGCATTATCACTTGGTGTCAGAGATTTTTCTTTCTTTCTTTCTTTCTTTCTTTTTTTTTGTCAAGTGTCCATGCTGAGTAAGGTGGATATATTATATTGCCTCATATTTTACTCCAATCATTTCTGAACATTTTTGTACACATAGATCCTTTTGTCTTGTTTATGATCACCTTGTAATTCAGACACAGTAGGGATACGGCTGGGTGAAAGAAGTACAATTTGATAGTACCTTGGGCATAATTCCAAATTGGTCTCAAAATTGTTGGATCAGTTCAGATAATCATTCTTTCAGATGAACTTTGTTATTATTTTTTTCTAGATCTGTAAAATAAATTTTGGGGGTTTGATTGGTATGGCACTAAATAAGTAGATTAATTTAGGTAGCATTGTCATTTTTATTACATTTGTTCAGCCTATCCATGAGCACATGACAATTTCCCAATTGATTAGATCTGACTTTATTTGTGTGGAAAGTGTAGTAGTTGTGTTCATATAGTTTGTCTTGGCAGATAGAATCCCAAATATTTTATATTATCTACAGTTATTTTAAATGGAATTTCTCTTTGACTATCTCACTGCTGCAATTTGTTGATAATATGGGAAAATACTGATGATTTCTGTGGGTTTTTTTTTTTTTTTTGATAAATTTTGATAAAGTCAGAATGTTCTAGTAGTTTTTTTTTTTTTTTTTTTTTTTTTTTAGTAAATTCTCTAGGATTCTCCAAGTATGCCAACATAGCATCTGCAAAGAGTAATAATTTGGTTCCTTCATTACCTACTCTAATTCATTTAATTTGTTTTTGTTTTCTTATTGCTAGAGCTAAGATTCCTATGAATAATAACAGTGATAGTGGGCAACCTTCTTTCACCCAATGTTATGGGTATTTCTAGTTTATTCCCATTACATATGATACTTGCTGATTGTTTTAAATATATGCTGTTGATTGTTATTTTTTTTTTTTTTTGACTGAGGCAATTGGGATTAAGTGACTTGCCCAGGGTCACACAGCTAGGAAGTATTAAGTATCAGAGACCAGTTTTGAACTCAGATCCTCCTGTTTTCAGGGCTGGTGTTCTATCTCCTGAGCTACCTGGCTGCCCCACTGCTGGCCATTTTAAAGAAAATTCTATTTATTCCTATATTCTCTAGCATTTTCAATAGGAATAAATGTTAGATTTTGTCAAATGCTTTTTCCTCATTTGTTGGGATAATCACATGATTTTTGTTAGTTTGATTACTGATATAGTCAATTATGCTAATAGTTTCCCTACATTGAATCAACTCTGCATTCCTGGTATAAATCATAATGGGTCATAATATATTATCCTTGGGATAATCCTTTTTCTAATATTTAAGATTTTTGCATCAATATTCATTAGAGAAATCGATTGATAATTTTATTTCTCTGACCTTACCTGGCTTAGAGATCAGCACAATATCTGTCTCATACAAGGAATTTGGGAGGACTCCTTCTTTCTCTATCTTTTTTTCTAAATAGTTTCCATAGTATTAGAATTAATTGTTCTTTAAATGTTTGGTAGAATTTATATGTAAATCCATCTGGCACTGGGGATTTTTTCTTAATGAGTTGATTAATAACTTGTTCAATTTCTTTTTCTAAAATGGGACTTTAAGCAATTTATTTCCTCCTCTGTTAAACTGGGAAATCTATGTTTTTGTAAGTATTCCTCCATTTCACTGAGATTATCAGATTTATTAGTATATGGTTGGGTAAAATAACTGCTAATTATTGCTCTAATTTCCTCTTCATTGATGAAAACTTCATCATTTTCATTTTTTGATACTGATAATTTCATTTTTTTCTTTCCTTTTCCTAATCAAATCAACTAAAGGTTTATTTTTGCCATAAACCAACTGATAGTTTTATTTATTAGTTCAATAATTTTCTTACTTTCAGTTTTATTCATCTTCCCTTTTATTTTCAGAATTTCAAATTTGATATATAATTTAGGGTTTTAAATTCATTCTTTTTCTAGCTTTTTTAATTGCAAGCCCAATTCAAAGATTTTCTTTTTCTATATTTTCTGCAAGTAAGCATCTAGATATATGAAACTTTCTCTATGAATTGCTTTGGCTGAATCCCATAAATGTTATGTTGTCTCATTATTATCATTCTCTTGGATGGAATTATTGATTGGGTCTATGATTTGTTGTTTCAACACTGATTCTTTAGAACTAAATTATTTAGTTTACAATTAATTTTTGGTTTATTTTCCCCAGAATATTTATTATCTGTAATTTTTATTGCATCATGATCTCTGAAAAATGCATTTTTACTGCCTTTCTGCATTTGATTTTGCTATTTTTATACCTTAATATAAGGTAAAGTTGTGTGTATATTCCATGAACCACTAAAAAGAAAAGTATATTCCCTTCTGTGTCCATGATATTTTTTCCAAAGGTTTATCATATTTAACTTTTCTAAGATTCTAGTTACTTTAACTTCTTTCTTATTTATTTTGTGGTTTCATTTATCTAATTCTGATAGAGCAAGGTTGAGATCCCCCACTAGTATAGTTTTGTTGTCTATTTCTTCTTGTAGCCCTTTTAAATTCTCCTCTAGAAATCTGGATGCTAAACCACTTGGTGCATATGTATTTAGTATTGATATTACTTAATTATCTATGGTAACCTTAAGCAAAGTATAATTTCCTCCCTTATCTCTTTTAATTTGAGCTATTTTAGCTTTAGTCTTTAAGATCAGGATATTACCCCTGCTTTTTTTTTTTTTAAGCTGAAGCAAAATAACATCTGCTTCAGCCTTTTATGTATATTTTCTATATATCACTCTGCTTTAAATGTGTTTCTTATAAACAACAAATTCCAAGATTCTGGCTTTTTATCCAGTCTGCTACCTGCTTCTGTTTTATGGGAGAATTCATCAGTCACATTCATAGTGAAAATTATTGTGGGTTTCCTGCCATCTTGTTTTCCCCAAGTTATACATTTCTTTTTCCTTTCCTCCTCTCTCTATTCTCCAGTGTTTAGCTTCTGGCCACCAAATCCCTCAACTAACCTCTCCCTTTACAGACTCTCCCTCTCTTTGCCCCTTTCCCCTTCTATTTCTGTTCTTTCTTTTATTAGCCTCCCCCTTTCCTTTCCCCTTTTCTTTCCTCTTCCCTATAGAATGAGATATTGTGTGTGTGTGTGTGTGTGTGTGTGTGTGTGTGTGTGTGAACTAAATAAGTCTGATATTCTCTCTCTGAGCCAAATTCAATGAGAGTAAGATTTACATATTGCTCATCTCCTTCCCTTCTTTCCATCAGTTGCAATATATCATTTACCCTCTCCATAAGATGTGATTTGCCCCATTTTACTTCCCTTTTTCTTTTCTTCCAGTACAATCCCCTTTTCATTTCTAGTTTTTTTTTTTATATCATCCCAATAAAATCAAATTATACCTACATCTTCTAAATTTACACGTATATTAAGAACTGTTATTTCTGGATAACAGTTCTTAAGAGTTAAATATATCATTTTCCCATATAGGAATGTGAACTTTTTTTATTTTTAAAAGAAACAATTCTTTTTCTTTCCTTCCTATGCTTCTTTTGAGTTATTTTTTTGAAGAGCACATTTTCTGTTCAGTTCTGGTCTTTTCATCAGAAGAAAATGAAATTCACCTGTTTCACTAAATATCCATTTTTTCCCCTGAAAGATAATGCTCAATTTTGTTGAATAGTTGATTTCTGATCTTTGTCCTTCAGAATATCATATTTGAGGTCCTTTGATCATTTAAAGTGGAAGAAAGTAATCCTGATTTTGCCTCCTCAATATTTGAATTATTTCTTTCTGACTGCTTGTAATATTTTCTCCTGAATCTGATAACTCTGAAACTTAGCTACACTATTCATTGGAGTTTTCATTTTGAAGTCTCTTTTAGGAGGTGATCTAGTGAGCTCAATTCAGCATGTTTTTGTTTTTGTTTTGGGTTTTATTTTATTATTTTTCTACACTACTACCTTATAAGGACTGTACAATATTTGATAGTTCTCAATATTTGGGAGACTGAATCACTCCTCAGCTATAATAGGAGGAATATGTATTTCTTAACAGGGTAGTAATTATAAATTCCAATGTTAAGCCAGGAAACATAAAAGACTTGCCCTTAGTAAAATTGTATAGATACATTGAGGATCATAGCCCTTTGCTGCTACCTTTCTAGGGATCATTCAGGTTTACATAGCAGACACTGATTCGTAACTTGAAGATCACTGTCTTAATGGTTTTTGAGTGTTAAAAGATTATACTTAGTTGGAGAACAGGAAACAATACTAGAAGCCATCCTTATGATAGTGGTAGAGGAACTGTATTTGTGATTTTTATTCGTTTTGAGAATTCCCAATGGAAAAAAAAATATTCTCTATCGATGGGAATTTGTCCTTTCTTTGCAACTTATAGCCTTAGAGCTGCCTGGAAGTTAAGTTGTTAAGCCCAGCCTCATCTATCTAACATCTGTCAGGGTAAGATTTGAAATCTACAGTTTTCACCTTATGTATTAGAGCACATGACACTTGTTCTCTGTGTAAAGCCTGTTGAAATAACATGAACTGGAAGATTTCCCAAGACAAAAGTATAAGCTAATCATTGCTGATCAACCCCACTTTTTGCATCATAAAAAGACTTACTTTGTTTCCTTCTGCCCCATGAGATCTTGTGTGAGTAAGCAGAAATATTCTTTATGCTTTTGCGAGTCTTATATAAAATTAGCATTTCTTATGTGGAATTTTCTTTTTTGAACTATAAGGGCAAATAGAGGAACAAGAAAGAAAAAAATATGCCTGAATGGATCATGATTTATAAATGACATTCTCTTAAATATACAATTTTCAGATAGATTAAAACACATATAAACTTTTATGGCCTTAACTCTATACAATGTGTGGTTTGAATAAGGATGACTATCTAAATTCAATTTGACAATCACTTATCAAATGTCTTCTTTTGTTTTGTGCTATTCTAGAGGCTTAAGATATAAGGGGAAAAAAATGAAAACAGTTCTAATCCTCAAGGAGCTTACATTTTAATGATGGAAAATAACACATACATAAAAAAGAACTTTTAAAAGTATTTACAGATAAGATCATTCAAATGTTATTTTGCTTTTGGAGAGGAGACCACTCATTGCCTGAATGTTTAAAAAATGTTTTATGGAGGAAATGTCGTTTAAGTTAAAATTTGAATAGGAATTCTCAGAGAAAAAGATAATGATTGAAGAGTTCGAACTTTTAACATATCTCCAAATTGCAGCTATTCTAAATTTAATATACTTCAAATGATTTGTGATCTCATGAGTGAAAGTAGTTCTTATAATACAAATCTGCCTTCCTCAGCAGACAGATGGTTTTTTCAAGCTGTTGTGTCCAAAGCACAATTAATTACCTAGTGACCAATCTTCAAGGATATACTGTTCTGAAATAGTAGAGTCCCACTTTGCTTCTTGAAGTGTATTAGGACTGGACAAATTCTTACATTGAAAATCTGCAGATGATTCTGTTTCATGATGAAGAAAGAAACATAACTTTTGTAAAGGGATTTCCAAATAATAAAAAAGCCAGCTTTTAAAAAAAGAAAATTCTTTTGAAAAAGAAAATAAAGTTTCCTTTATAATATTCTATTTTTTTAAAAAAGTGAAGTTTATTGTTTCCTTCCTCTTAGCATATTTTAGTTAACTTTATATTCTCACTTGTATTGTAATAATTTCTATGCATATCCTAATTTCTCAACTACTATATTCTAGTTTCCTTTTTTACAAGTTACAAGCTATATACCCCCCAGGATCTAATTCTGTGCATTAACTATTGTGTGAGTTGGCTGACTAATGATAAATAGCCCAAAAAAACATTAACAGTCAATTTAATGTAGGTTAACCTTAGAGCCAGTCATGACATCATGTCCATCAAGTTGGCTAAAGAAGTCACAGTAGAAAAGGACCAATGGCAAATGAGGATTTAGGACAGTCTGAGATCAGATTATTTGATTTACTGAATATAATTAACACATGAGAGGCAAATGGAAGTAGCTAGAATAGAGGTTGTTGGTTATATTATAAAGAGTACTGAACTTATATTTAGGAGTATCTGAGTTCCAATCCCCCCTTAAGTCACTTAACCTCTCCTTCTTAGGTGTTCTTTCTACCGAAATTTATCATGTAATCCAGATGCTGATGGTTGTTACATACTGACCCTCATGACATTTCTCCTTAATTGTTTAATGAGTTACCTCAACTGAAAATTGGAGAAAATATTAACATTAATTTCCCAAAAGTATTATGCGAATTCGATCAGATAATAGTTATAAATTACTTTCCATTGTATTTGACACAAAGTACATTCTTAATAAATGCTTGTTTCCCTTCTTTCATCACAAAAAGGAGGTCTAGAAAAAAAGCTAGTTTCCAGAAGACAATTGGCCATAATAAAGAGTCAAAAGGGAAATTAGATTGTTTAAGGAATTTACTTTTAACATATTCCCTGTATAATCTACCTATTCCCTATACAGTCTTTGGAATACATATTACTGAATATATTTTACACATAGCTCCATTGTGGATGGATGGAACTGTATGTAATTAAACTGAAACAACATGCAATTATGTCATAAATGTTCTTGTGAACATTTTTCTTTTTCGTTTTAGGAATTGTTCCCAATAAAGGCAACTTTTTCTAGTTCATTATAGTTAATAAAATCATTTTTAGGTCATTTTGCTAAGTCATGTATAGGAAATCAAGCACAAGGTCTTATATTTAGAAAGATGTTACTAGGTAACCAAGTTTAAAAAAAAGAAAAAAGTTTCTTAGGTGCTTATTATAATATAGCCACTTAACTGAGATAGAACTACAAGTATTATTGTTTTTAGTGAAGTTATCTTGATTTTATTCTCTAAAATTTCTTAGCTTACATTTTGGGGGGAATACCACTACACCAGGAGTTCTTAACCTGCTGTCCATGGACCATTTAGAAGTCTGTAAATAGCCTACACGATGATTGAAACTTCAATAACAAAACAAACTTCATCTATATTTTCCCAATTCTTAATAACATTTAGCAATTTCTTCAATTAAAAAAAAATCTGAAAAAGAGTTCATAGTTTTCACAAGATTAAGAAAGGGTTCAATGATATAAAAACAAAACAAAAACAAAGCAAAACAAAACAGAAACTGTAAAAAAAAAAAAAAAAAAAAAAAAAAAAAAAAAAACCTCAGATCTACATAGAGGATTTAACCTTGTTAAAAACAATAAACTTTTCACTTCCACTGTACACTCTTTTAATATTTCCTTTTCACCACAACTAGCAGTATTATATTATTTAGCCTTTACTGTCATATTTATTTTTGTCTCTTCTAGGTTGTATACAAAGAATAAAACATTTTGGTAATTTTGTTTTTATTTTGCCAGCAACAAAAACATTTTTTGTAGTTTGTATACAATTCTGGGAGTCAAACTCTTCAAAAGTACTGAAAATAATTGAATTTTAGTGAGCAGTGAATAAGCTCTAGAATTATATGGAACAGACTGGGAGCACTTAATACTGTATTAATTGACTTTGAATATTCCTTTTATGTAAAACTACCCTAACTGCAATACTCATTACTTTTTCAACTTTTCCAGCCATTAATCAGTTAAATAGAAAACAAAAACAAACAAAAAAAAAAAGAAAATAAAACATACAGATATATATTTGAAAATTGGAGGCTATTTGATAAATAAAGTCACAATATCATGTTGGGATATATAACTTCTATCTGAATTAAATTCTAGCCTGAATTAAACCCAATTTCAGTCACTAAAACTTTTATGCACAGAGACTGAAAAAAAAAACTTGATTATCTTTTTAATCTATTACTTTTCAACCAGATTTCCATCCATTTCTGAGAAAATGCATTCTGCCTACTACCTTCTTTCAGCTCACTGATAAAACTAATTTTGGCTGGAAAAAAAAAATCAATTGTATTATACAGAGGGAAATAGCTTATCAACTGGCTTTTGATCAATTGCTTCAATTATCTATTTTGCTGAAAAATTGTATCCAAACATGCTTTAATTAATTTTCCTGTCAAAATGTATTTTATCCATGTCTTCAATTCATTTTCTTGACAAAATACACTTGGTCAAATAGTTCCCCTCTCCCCTCTCTGCCCCCCTCCCCCCCCCACCAGGAACTGATAGAAATTAATCTCATCATACATTTTGTATCTTATAGGCTTTGTATTGTCAAAAACATTTCATTAACTTCATGACTTCTCTTTGTCATTATTATGTGGACCTGATGTATTTGAGTCCAATTACTTCATGCACAGTTTTCTTTTAATTGCATTCTATATTTCCTTTTCTTGGAACACTTCCAGAAAATAGCCTCATTTTATGAATTTCTGGGTTTTCCCATTACTTAAGGCCTACTGGGTGATCACCACAGGTACTATGGGTTAAAATAAAGCACATGCTTTTTAGCCTTTAAGTTATTGAGTCCAATTAAAATAAACATGATTTAAATACATAATTCTGTATGACTTGTTGAATATGATGAATTAACCTTTATTGACAAAAAGAAAGTATATGCTTAGTATATGCCAGGAATTGTGCTAATCATTAGGGATATAAAATCTAATGATTTGATGCTACAGATTGTAAAGGGCTGAAACTCTGAATAGGTGCACTTGAATCAGACAACCAAGCACTTAAGGCTAATTACTATTCAAAATAAGACAATGACTATTAGCATGTGTTTGGAATTGCTCTTCTCACAGTTAATGCTGGCACAATGTTTGGAGTTAAGAGAATTGTAGGTAAGGATTAAGGGGTGGATTGAGAGAGGCCAGAGAACTTCACTTTTCATCATGACCAGGAGATGGGAGGTTGATGGCGAACTTGTGGCAGTTTATCTCTCTCCTTCACTTCTCTTCCTAAAGACCAAGGACTTTTACTTATGGTGACTCCAGCTATTCCTGAGGGTTCCAGGGAGCTAGCCCGGACTTCACAACAGACAGAGAGCTAAACAGGTAGAGAGAGAGCTAGTTAGCTTTAAGTAGATAGATTTCTATATTCACACACACTTGGGTGTTCATGTTCCAAGGTCCAGTACTCTATCCATTGTATCACTTTGCTACACCTATAAATAAATGTACACATACTTATTTACATGTGTCATAAACTTGAAATATTTCAGCAAAAACAACAACACTTATTTCAGTGTTTTATGAATTCTTGCTTTCATAAATGTGAGTATTTTCTCCCTATTCAACTTTTTAATGTAGATCATAACCCTACTGTGCCCCAGAGATGAGCATTCATCAATATCTGTGGCCAAAAATATTTACATCATTTTGAGCAATCTTTCTGATGATGGATCTCCATGAACTTAATTAGGCTTGTTTTTGAATAGCAAACAGAGAATCCTTACTAGTTCTTTCCAACTTAGCAAAATGCATTAGAACTCCATGAAATATTCTTTAAAAACTTACTTCATGAGAGAGAGTTCTGGAAGGCAAGATGGTGAAGTAAACACTAAATCTCTATAACTCCCTCATATTCACCTTCAAACAACCATAAAATAGCACCCTAAAACAAATCATATAATAGCAGAACCAGAAAAAAAGATGGAGTGAAACAACCCTTTAATCCAAAAAACTGAAAAGATTGGCAGAAAATATCAGTCTCATTCATATAAAAAGAAAGTGCAATTTAGGACAGGAAGCATTCCAGCATACAGCAAGCCCCAATTCAGAAAATCACTGGGAAATGCTTAGTTCCAGTTGTTATACCAAGCAAACACCAACACAAGGAGTGTCCATGTACCTGACTTTACTGAGGTCGCTGCACTTTGCAGGGAATGGGCACACTCCAGTTCTAAGAACCCCCAAGTACTTCTATATAGCCCCAGGCATATAGGCAGCCACCAGCAATCAAATATCCCAGTGTTCAGGGTAGCCTCCAAGAAATGCAGAAACACTTCAGCAGTCTCAGCAAACATCACACACCAGCTCTAGGACCCCAGTTTGGCATCAGAAACTGCCAAATCTCTATAGACAGCTCTAATCACACTATACCAGACTTCTCTGTTTCTAAAATATCAGGACAGTTTTCCTTAACAATTTTTGAAAGATAATATCTAAGCTTTCTTTTTTTTTCATGGCTTTAAGATAGTCCAACAATTTTACAATTACCTCTCTTGGATCTCTTTCCAGGGCAATTGTATTTCCAAAAGGATATTTCACACAATCTTCTATTTTTTCCATTCTTTTTGTTTTTATTTTTTTTTGATTTATCATAAAGCCATTAGTTTACATTTGCTCAAGTGTAATTTTTAAGGAATTATTTTCTTCAGTGAGTTTTTGTACCTTCTTTTACAGGAGGATCTGAGTCATTCATAGTTGATCATCACACAATGTTGCTGATTTCACTTCTAGGGAAATTCATTCTGCTAAGTATCTTTTCAGTTCACTGCTAAAAAAAATAATTCAATTGTATAATACAGAAGGAAATAGTTTACCAATTAGCTTTTGATCAATTGCTTCAATTATCTTTTTTGTTGAAAAATTGAATCCAAACACATTTTAATCAATTTCCTGTCAAAATACATTCTTTCCATGTTTTCAATTCATTTTCTTAATGGAATACATCTGGTCAAAAAATTTGTCCCCTACCCCAGGAATTATTGGAAATTAATGTCATCATATATATAATTTTTTATTCTATTTTTTAAAAGTTGTTTTCTTCAATTTTTTTTCCATTTGGTCAATTCAGCTTTTTAAGGCATTCTTCTCTGCACTATTTTGAACTTTCTTTGCTATTTAGCCCAGTCTGTTTTTAAGGTGTTGTTTTCTTTATTATTATTATTATTATTATGTGTGTGTGTGTTTGTGTGTGTGTGTGTGTGTGTGTGTGTGTGTGTCCTTTATCATGCTGTTGACTGTTTTTCATGATTTTCTTGCATGACTCTCAGTTTTCTTCTCAGTTTTTCCTCTGTCTCATCCTTGATTTTCAAAATCCATTTTGAACTTTTATTTATGCTATTTTCACTTTTCCTTGGAAGCTTTCAATGTAGGAGCTTTAACTTTGTTAAACTTTCTTTAACTTTGTTATCTTTTTCTTCATTTTTTTTATCTTTCTTGTCATCATGTACCTTTCTATGGCAGAATATTTTCTATTGTCTTCTCATTTTCCCAGCCTATTGCTTAATGATAAATTATTTGTTAAAGTAGGGCCCTGCTTTCAGGGCAGAGGGTTCACTTTCCCAATTTTCAGGGTTTTATGCAGCTGTTTTCAAAGTTACTTCTAGGCACTTGTAAGTTTTCAAATTCTTCCAAGGTGGAATGACCCACGGAGATGTGTGTTTACTATTCTCCTGATCCATGCTCTTGTCTGTGAGTGATGAGAAGCACTCTTTTCTGCCCTGGAATTGTGAGGATGGTCCACCCTCCATTGCAATTGTAAGCTCTGATGTGTTAGTACTTCTCTTCACCCTGGGAGTGTCATCCATGACTATGACCTAGATCCAAGTATGGGCAAAGCAACAGAACACTACCTCAGTGCTAGCAAAAAGGCCTCCTATAATTTCCTTGTTGCTTGATTCCCTTATAATTTGTGGGCTAATAGCTCAAGAAGCAGATACTGCAGCTTATGGTGATTCAGTGGCTTCCAAGGCTTCCTCCTGATTTTCTGGGGTCAAGGCTATGCTGGCACTGCAAGCACTGGACTGAACTTCACTCTGTGTGTGATAGACCTGTCCTGCTGACTTCACAAGTTGCCCGAGTCCAGAAAATTGTTTCACTCTTTTTTTGGGGATGGTTACAGCACTCTAGAATTTGTTTAGTCATTATTTAATGGCATTTGGAAAAGTCTGAGGAGGGCTCAGGAGAGGACCTGCCTTTACCATAGCATTTAATGAATAAGGCATAGAAAAGAAAATCCCAGACACCAAAAACAAATACACAAACAAAAGTAAAAAGAAAAGCAAAAGCAAAAATAACACACACACATATACATATATATGATTGTTAAAGAAAGGAACATTTCAGATTAAATAATGAAATAGACATAAAAAGTTTGGCTTCAAGATAAACTTTCAGTACCATCTTTGTTCATTTTTCTTAATTCTCATAGTTCTTACACTGACCTATACACATTAAGAAAGAGGAAATGAGAACTCATTAATACACTAAAGGAAATTAATTTTTTAAAATAGTGTTAAAAGTTAATGTCCATCAGTCATCTGAACCTCTAATTAAGATATGTCAAGTATCATGGTTTATTAATATGAAAAAATCCTGCCCCTTTTTTCCAGTGGAAAAAAATTTCCTAATCATGTTAATATTACTCAGAATAAAATGGGAAAAAAAAGACTAAGCTCAAGAGATTTTTAGGTTCTGTGAGTACAATTTGAGTTTTGGATTTTAATTAGTATTCCTTTAGATTAATGCGAATGGGATAAAGAGGAAAGGGAAAGAGGGTGGGCAAGATAAGGGAGGTATCCATTGGTGGGGGGCAGTTAAGTAATATCCTGCAAGGTAAGTTAAGGAGCAGAATTAAAGTAGAAGAGTTATCAGGTTTAGGAAATGAGATATACAGAAACACTACAACAAGGATCAGGAATAAAATTTACTAGAAAGAAAATGTAGGGCTAGTCATGATTAATTTTAGACAAAGTCAAACAAATATTCAATCAAGAGAGAAATTTACATTTTATGTCATCTATATGATTGTTTTAGATGCAAATTTACATATGGATAAATGCATATGTGTGGGCATGCATGCATGTACGAATCTCTGAGTGGATGTAAATTGTGTGTATATTTATGTTATATATGTATATATATGCATATATATGCATGCATGTATAAATATATCTGTGTTTAACTATAGCCTACTTATGGGAGGTGGTGAGGGATGAATCGGAAAAAAGAATATAGTAAATTGTGCTCATCAGAGAACAACAACAACAAAAAAACCTACAAGGGAAGAAAGAAAAGATGGACACTCATCATTATATATGCTTTCCTGAATTGGAAATTTCTTGTTATATATTTTAAATTCCCGGTGAAGTTCTTCTGGGGTATGTGACAATGTTTTACTTTGTTTTGTTTTGTTTTTGTCTTCCTTTTCTTTCTTTTTTTCCCCTATATTTAGTTTAATAAATATATATTTTTAAAGTACTCCTCTTCTGGATCAGCCATAGGTATTTCTACTGCAGCTTGTTATTTTTTATTATTGTTGTTCATACAAGGCTTAACTATTAAGATGTGTGACATCCAAACTAAGGATTATTTTGTAGCTAAAAAGGCTAAGTTAAGGTTAATTGTTTTATATAAATTCGCCATTACTGCAGCAACCAAAATGAAAGATATGGCCATGTTAGATTAAGTTATGTAACAGACAAAATTTGTCTGTGAAATAAACTTACAGAAGCCTGTCCTTTCTACTCCTTTTTACTTTAACATTAAATTTAATTCTCTCTAGTTTTTTTTGTTATAATTTTGTTCTGATTTTTCTCTCCCAACATGATTCATAAAACAATGTGTTAAAATAAATAATAATTAAAAATTTAAAAAAAAATTAAAGAATATTAAATTGACCCATATGTGGAAGATGGTTTGGGAATGGGTTCAGGGAGACTAATTTGGAAGTTAGGTCAGTAGTTTAGATGAGAGGATATGAACTTGATCTAGAGTTGTTGTAATATGATTTGTAAAAGGGGGAAAATGAGAGAGAAGAGAAGGAATAATAATTGACAAGATAAGATACTACTTTTAGGATCCAAGATGGCAGAGTAGGCAATGAATTACTATATGTCTCCTATGTTTTCTTCCAAGCATCCATTAAATAGCACCAAGAGACAAATCCTGGAACTGCAAAACAAACAAGCATTCAGGGTGAAACTTTTTTTTTTTTTTAAGCTCAGGAAAGTTGGAAGATCAACAGGAGTGGTTCATATCCCTCAGGTAAAGGGTGGTGGTAGGGAACAGTTGAGAACAGATAGCTTCCAAAAGAACTGGCAGTAACCTCAATCTCAAAAAAACTAAGAGCACATGCTGAGTCTCAGTATGGTGAAGTGTGTAAATGCCAATTGCTGCCTCATGCCTCAGTGGAGCCAGAATAGCTGGTATGCTACAACTCTTAAAGCCATCATATGATTTGATAAAGGCTGGGGCAAACAGACAACCTCTAGGCATCAGAAAAAAACATAAGCTGCAGTCCAGCCCTAGACAAACAGACATCCTCTAACAGACATATACCTACATGAGCTTTGGCACAATTCTGTTCAAATAGGCAGTATAATCACATACTTCAATGTAGCCCCCTGAAATGCAAATGTTTTCAACAAATAATCAAGGAAAACTTCCCTGTTACCTTAGCACCAGAAAGCAAAAAAGTATTGAAAGAAACCATTCATTCCCTCAGGAAAGACATCCCCAAATAAAAACCTCAAGGACAATTATAGCCAAATTTCAGAACTATTGGATCAAGGAAAATGCACTGCAAGTGATGAGAAAGAAACAATTGAAGTAGCGAGGACAAATTATACAAGAATTATATAGTTAGAATTATACAGAACTTGGTTATCTACAATAATAAAGGAACAAAAGGTCATATAACATGATATTTCATAAGGCCAAAGAGCTAGGACTACAAATAAGAATAATTTATTCAGCAGAATCAAGCATATCATATCAAGTGAGGAAAATAATTATCAAATGAAATAGAATGGTTTTAAGCTTTCATAAGGAGAACATCAAATATCAAGAGCAAGAGAAAAAAAAGGGAAAAAAGAAAATTATAAAGAATTCACTAGAGCTAAACTGCTTACATTTCTATATGAGAAGATAGTACTTATAATTCTTAAAGATTGCATTATTAATAGTTCATCTAAAAGGAATATAGATAGGTATAGGGTATGGATTAAGGTGATATTGTGATATGGGAGCCACCTGCCAGTGGCTGCTGGAGGTCTAATTCAGACCTCTAGAATGGATCTCTTTATGTGAGAGGATGATAATGATACAAGGGGATTGAGAAGCAGTTGTTCTTCTCTGACCTCTCTCAATAGAATTCTAGGGCATCAACTAAATTTTTTCTTGAAATAGTTGACAACTTTAGCAAAGTCTCAAAATATAAAATAAATCCATGTAAATCATCAGTATTTCTTTATATGACCAACAAAGCCCAGCAGCAAGAGAAAGAGAAATCCCATTTAAAACAACTGAAAATAATATAAAATACTTAGAGAAGTCTACCTGCCAAAGAAATTATATGAACACAGTTACAAAACATTTTTTACACAAATAAAGTCAGATATATACCACTGGAAAAATATTGATTGTTCATGGATAGACTTAGCTAATATAATAAAATGACAATTCTGCTTAAACTAATTTACTTATTCAATGTTATACCAATCAAACTACATATATATTTGAGATAATTAGAAAAAAAAAACACCAACAAAATTTATCTGGAAGAAAGGTCAAGAATATAAAGAGAATTAATGAAAAAAAAAAGACAAAAGACAGTGACCTAACAAGACAAGATTTCTAATTGTATTATAATGGAGTAATCATCAAAATTATCTTATACTGGATAAGAAATAGTGTGATGGATTAGTGGAATAAACTTACAACATAAAACATAATAGTCAATGACATGGTAACAGTGTGTAATAAGCCTACAAATCCTTGTAAGCAATATGAGTAACAATTTTTGATATTCAACTACAAATGACTCAGCTCTCTCTTTTCAGCAACACAATGATCTAAGACACATAAAAAGGATTCATGAAGGAAAATGCCATCCAAATAACTGATGGACTCTGAATGCCAATTGAAACATAATTTTTTCACTTATTTTTTTTTCTTTAGATCTATTTCTTTTTTCACAACTGTGACTAATACAGAATTTTTTCCCCACGAAAGTACAAGCATAAAATATATATAATGCACTATCTTTAGAAAAGAAGAGAGAAGAAGGGAAAAATTTAGAACCCAAAATCTTGCAAAAATGAATGCTAAAAATTTACTTGACTTGTAACTGGGGAAAAATTAAATGTTTATAAATAAAGACAACAATACTGAGTAATTGTTTGGATATGGAAATTGAGGGAGAATGGAAAGTTGAGGATAATTTCTAGCGATATTAAAATATTTACAAGACTTTGTTGGTAGTATTAAAAGCACTAATAACAAAATCAGTACTATTAATAGTAAGATTTTAAGTTGATACATTATTTAAATCATAGAGTTAATACTAAAAATTGCATTAGCAATAGCAATGTTTTCCTCATAGCAAGTAATAAGTAAGTAGTTACCTACACACATGAATACACACAGAGCAGGAGAGAGGGAGGGAAAAACAGAGAGAGAGAGAAAGAGAGAGATATATTTTATTTATAAGTATCCACTAATTAAAGCATTAGTAACCTTTTTATTAATATCATTATTGCATTAATTTAAGGAAGAGTAGTATCAAAATAGTATTATCATTGTCATTACTATTATTGCATTTTATAAGTAGTACAATGTATTTAGCATATGAATTATTTACATGTCTAATTATATTATTTAAAAATAATAGTCATTGGAATCATTAGTATTAATCAGGTTATTAACTTTTAGAGAAGAAAAGACATTGGGAGTCTCCATGAACAAAGGAAGTATTTTCCAGAATCAAATAGGGATTAAAGAAGATCATAGGATGTGAAGTTAATAATTCTAATAATATAAAATGGAAAAAAAATTTCCTTAAACAAAATCAAGTTAAATAAAACAGGAGGCAAATAACCAAGAAAGTAAATATATCAAGTTTCTTTCAGAGTTCTGCTATCAAAGGTATATAAGGAATGGATCAGAGTCACAAGAATGAGAGCCATTCCCCAATTGACAAATAATAAAAATACACAAATAGTAAGTTTTAAAGTTAGAAATAGAATTTTAAACTTTTGGGAAAATACTTGAATAACTAATAGAAGAATAAAAAAATAAATCGATTCTGATATATCACCACCTATCCAAAGGATTGACGATTATTATTGTTACAGTATCACTTTTCATGTGAGTTTGGATTTTTAGGATTTTCCTGGTAGAGATAATAAAGTGGTTTGTCATTCTCTTCTCTAACTCATTTTACAAAGGAAAAAAAAAAAAAACTGAAGTAAATTGTGTTAGTGACTTTCCCAGAATATCACAGCTCATGTGTCTTAAAACTTGATTTGATCTCACAGAAATGAGTCGTATTGACTATAGGTTAAGTTCTCCATCCACTGTTTACCTAGCTGCCCCATGAAATAGCCAATACTGACCACTAAAGAGTAAACTACAATGTTGGAGGGAATATGAGGAAACAAGCATGGTAATGCTCTATTGGTGAACTTGTCTTGTCATTCTGAAGACTATTTTCAACTATTTCCCAAAGTTTTGAAACTTTCAAAAAAAAAAGAACTATAAATTTAATATATAACAAATAAATCAAAGAAAGGAAAATGATTCTTGTATAAATTACATACACACAAAACACACAACACAATCTGTGTATGTGTGTGTGTGTGTGTGTGTGTGTGTGTGTAGAAACGAATCTGAAACTAATCGGGTGTTCATTAATCAGGGAATGGCTGAGCAAATTATGATATTTGAATGTAATTGAATACTAATGAGTTTTGAGAAATGATGACAGAATGAGCTTTAGAAATTCTTAGGAAGACTTGTATAAAATGATACAGAATGTGAGCAGTTATCAGGGGAACAATTCATACAATAACATCATTGTAAACAAACTAATCGATAAACAAATAAATAAACTCTAATTCATACAATGTTCAAAAGAATTAGTAGAGGATAATTCAGTACACTGCCCAGCTCCTGCCACATATTTCAAATGATTTATTTATTAAATAGTTTCGATGTGCCAGCCACAATGATAAATTCAGAATGCCAAATAGAATTTTTAAAATTTGGGCAATTGTTTACATTTGTTTTTTTTTGAATATGAATGTTTTTGTTTCTTATTTTTCCCCATGGTTAAGGGGGTAGGTAGAATGGATTTGGTTTGTTTTCATGAAAGAATAAAACAGAAATAAAAACCAATATATTCTCTTTTTTCCAGTTCTGCTTTCCTCTTCTTAAGGATACCAGATAGTCCCTCATCCTTATCCCACTCCCTGCCTTATGTATGATAAGCACAAATTCTAGAGGTTTGCCCACCCTTTTATTTTCTTATCAAATCCTATTTACATTTATCAATAAAAAAATTCTTTAAGGATAATGGAAAGGTAAATTTGAAAATTCTGTAAAAATATTGCACATATTTCCTAACTCACCAAGGTCTCTATTATACCTAATACCTCCAATAATCTTGAGGCATAGAAAGTTTAAACTACATAAGAGACAGAAAAATTCTGTATTATTACTATGTTAGAAGATAGAATACTTCTCTAATCTTATGCCTTCAAAAGAAAAGATCCTTAAAAAAAACTGTTGTCTTTATAAGGAAAAATCACTTTATAGTCTACTATATCCTCAGAAAAGTAAGTATATATCTGAAATACATATATCTATCTACAGAGAGAAAATACAACATATGACACTAATAACTGGGAGAGATTCTAGGGAAGGATGTAACAATCAAACACATTCTTGAGCTCAGTTTTAAATATTTTCTTTGTCTATGGAACATTTAAAGGCAGATTCTGTCAGAGGGTTGGAAATGTAAAAATGGGAGGGATCTCCATATGGATGATAATTGAATCCATAAGATGCCGATTAGTTTACCTGAGGAGAGGTTTTAGAGGGAGAAAGCAAGACAATTCAATTATCCTCACTCTTGTTTTGCAATTTCTGATATTGGTCTTCCTGATTAATATTAATGTTTTATTATAGTTATGATCAAATATATAATGTTTAATCATACTTATAGGATATAAATGGGAAAGAATATGATACTAGAAGTAAAGAAATCCTCCAGAAGTCAATGGATAATCAAATTGAAACAGGGTTTAGTTTTCTGATGGGTATTTAAGTGGCAATATATGTTTCAATTAAAGAGGAGCTTTACATCATAAGTAATTCCATTAAAACAAGTGCAGTATAAAACAGAATGAAGATTGTAATTTCCTATGACTTTAAAAAAATCCCAAACCTTACACTGATTATACATTAAAAAAATTAAAACATACATAAACTAATAGCTAACATATAATAATAATAACAACTAATACAGAAAAAACAAGTGGAAGTAGTGATGAAAAAATTAATGAAAAGAAAAAGAAAACTTTGAAGCTTTATTTGATATTAACATCCAATACTTCAGTGAGGGACAAAAAATCACCAAAAAAGATCAAAAGTAGTAAGGTAAGAGGGTGGAACAGGACAGAACATTTTTCTCATATAGTCAACAGGCTAAATCCCTTAATATTAATACAAGGTAACATCAACTCCAAGGAAATTGAACAATTTGCACATTTTTATTGTTAACATTGAAACTAGAATCTCTTGAAAGTACATTCACCAAAACACAGATTTCAGTGTTGTCTCCAGAACTGTTTGTTTTGTATTGTGGAAATACACCTGGGATGTTGGAACCAGAGGAAGTCGATCTCCTTACAACTTTCTGTTGGAGGGGAAAACAGCCTATAAGTTTAAGATATGTTTATTGTAGCAAGATAAGAAATGCTCTCTGTCCAAATATTTGTGAGTGATGTCTGAGGATATTTTTGCAATGTGATTGTAGAATGTAAGTTAAGAGCAAAACAATAATCTAATCCCTATTAAAAAAAAATAAAAATGAAAACATTACTCAACTTCTATATCTTAACTTATTCACCTGAAAAAAAGTGGATTACTCAGGAAAATTTAAGGTTGGGGTGATTACTTAGAATTCCAAATTGTTAAATTCTATTCTATAAGAAAAAAGTTTTATGAAATAATTAATAAAATCATATTCAATAGATTCAATTTTCAATAGATTCATATTCATATTCAATATATTCAATATTCAATAAATCATATTCAAAAGGACATTTTTTACTCTGACCTTCCATACTCAGTGCACCTACTTTTCACCATGTTAGTGCCAAATAGTGCTTTTATTCATCTTTCAAGCTATTCTTCCATTCATTCTCTCTTCATTTATATATATTTTGAAATATAAAAATTCTACCTTATGAGCAAAGTTCTTCATACAGTATCTTTCAAAATAGTTCTAGGAAATAATTGAATTTAACACCTCTTTTCTACTTGGTGAAAGTCATTTATTATTAGTATCATTTCACCTCTTTATAAAATGTCTCGTATGATTATACCTATGTTTCTCAGGAAAAAAGAGTCTTACTTAAAGGAACCACTGGAAATTCATTATAACAAAGCTCACAGTTCCAAAAGCCTTACCTATATAATTTTATATTTTGATATCCATTATATATGCTTAAGAAAAGTCTAATAAAAGACTATATAATATTAATTTCATATAATAATAAAAATTTGCCACAATATGTAATTAATATCATTTGAAATGATATATTAATGAAATAAAACTATGACACATACTAGTCATTTAATTTCTGTTTCCTTAACCATAAAATAGAAGTAATAGTGCAAAACTTCCAGGGTTGTTGTAACAATAATTGAGAAAATATTTATAAAATTCTTATCACTTTTAACTGGCACCAATTAAGCTCCATATAAATTGAATTGTTATTTGTAAAATAATGAGTAGCAGTGGAAACTGGATAAAAATTATGGACATTTTAATATAATTTTCTATAATCAATTTGTTTTGTTTTTTTCCCCACAACAAAAGTTTGACTAATTCCTATCTTTTTTACAGAACTTTAATATTTTAGCTTTTATATAATACCTCCAACACTGATTGTTTCAATCTTTTGTCATCATTGACAATTTGCATAATGCAAAAAAGAAACTTCAAACTTTATTTTTTTTAATTCTCATATTACTATCTCAGATTTGGATCAATATTATAAATGACTGTCAAATGGGCATTTCTTCTTTTGTGAATTATTACTTCATTTCATTTGACACATTATTGGAAAATATTTTTTCAAATATTTGTGTTAATTACCTCTATATCTTGGATATCATATTTTTATCATTGATATTCAATACAAACACTTCCCTGGTATTGCAAGACTTCAAAGCCCTTTCCCTTTTTATGGTCCACAATCTATTACATATGTGGAATAGAGCAGCATCTCTCCTGGGCAAGTCATTCAGTTGGGTTCTTTAGCCTAACTATCTATACAGAATAACTTTCAACTTGTAGGGCTAATTTTCTTAGAAGACCAAAGCACTAAGTCAGATGAGGCCAAAATGCCCACATGGGAAATCTCAAAGAGTAATATGAATTGGTCTCAAGTTCAAAGAAGCTTCTTCACAGTGTTCATAAAATATTTAAAAAGGTAAATAAAAGAGGAAGAAGAAAAATTGAAGGGGCAGAGTCAATATGGCATAGAGGAGAAGTTTTTATCTAAGCTGTTCCTATGTCCCTCAGCTAAACATCAAATCAACCCTCTGAACTGGTTTTTGAGTGACAGAACCTACAAATATTTGGAGTGTAACAAATTTTCAGCAGAAGATATTTTTGAAGAACTTCAGAAAAGATCAGTTTCAATTGGACACAGAGGGAAGCAGCCTAATGCAGGCACAGCATAGAGATACAGAGCAGTGAGGGCCCTGTGCATTGGGGAATATAAAGGGAGGAATCTACAACAATGTTGGCTACTCTGTCCTGGTTACTGGCTGGGAGATTAGCAGATTAGCTGTGTGACATCCAAAACAAATACAAGAGGCAAATAGTTAGCCCCTGACCCCAGAATAACAAGAGACCTGATCACACCTACACAGCACACCCACCATACACTAACACCAGAAATTAATGAGCACTGACCCAGTGCAGCCACTGGAGCCTAGAGAGAAAGCTTGGAAAATCTCTCCTTTGCCCTAAAACCAGACCTCAATCTTTTTTTTTATTATTATTTTTATTATTATTATTATTATTTTTTTATTTAATAGCCTTTTATTTACAGGTTATATGCATGGGTAACTTTACAGCATTAACAATTGCCAAACCTCTTGTTCCAATTTTTCACCTCTTACCCCCCATCCCCTCCCCCAGATGGCAGAATGACCAGTAGATGTTAAATATATTAAAATATAAATTAGATACACAATAAGTATACATGACCAAAACGTTATTTTGCTGTACAAAAAGTATCAGACTCTGAAATATTGTACAATTAGCTTGTGAAGGAAATCAAAAATGCAGGTGTGCATAAATATAGGGATTGGGAATTCAATGTAATGGTTTTTAGTCATCTCCCAGAGTTCTTTTTCTGGGTATAGCTAGTTCAGTTCATTACTGCTCCATTAGAAATGATTTGGTTGATCTCGTTGCTGAGGATGGCCAGGTCCATCAGAACTGGTCATCATATAGTATTGTTGTTGAAGTATATAATGATCTCCTGGTCCTGCTCATTTCACTCAGCATCAGTTCGTGTAAGTCTCCAGGCCTTTCTGAAATCATCCTGTTGGTCATTTCTTACAGAACAATAATATTCCATAATATTCATATACCACAATTTATTCAGCCATTCTCCAACTGATGGGTATCCATTCAGTTTCCACTTTCTAGCCACTACAAAAAGGGCTGCCACAAACATTCATGCACATATAGGTCCCTTTCCCTTCTTTATAATCTCTTTGGGATATCAGAGCTGAATCTTTTAAAAAATGATCCAAAGGAAAAAAAAAAAAAAAGAGAGAGTATTCTAAACATAGTTTTTATAGAGAAAGAGAACAGACCTCAAATCCTGAGGACATTAAAAGCAGATCATCTCCAAATGAAGTCCCAAATGGTGAGATATAAGTTGGTTCCCATCTCACAAGGTTCTCTTGGAAGAATTAAAGAAAGGCATTAAAAGAGAATCAGAAGAAAAACAGGGAAGAAAAATGAGAACATTGTAGAGTATTTGGAAAAGGAAACACAGAAATTATCTGATAAAAATTCCTTAAAAAATAGATTTAGTGAAATGGAAAAAGCATATAACTCCTTTCAAAATAGATTTCACAAAATGGGAAAAAAGAAAAATTAGAAAAAGAAATGAGAGGTATGCAAGAAAGGGTTCATGGCTTAAAAAAAAAAAAAAAAAAAAAAGAAGACAATTCCTTAAAAATAAAACTGACCAAATGCAAAAAAATAAAATAAGATAAAAATCTACTGAAGAAAACAACACCTTGAAAAGTACAACTATTCAAAAGTAAAAAGAGATACAATGGTGATTGAAGAAAATCATACATTAAAACTAGAACAAGGCAAATGGAAGCTAATGATTCTATGAGATATCAAGAATGAGTCAAACAAACTAAAAAGAATGAAAAATGGAAGAAAATATAAAATACTTTATTGGAAAAAGAGACAATGTGAAAAATAGATCCAGGGGTTAACTTGAAAGCCATCACCAAAAAAAAAAAAAAAAAAAAAAAAAAAGAGTTTGGATAGCATTCTTCAAGACATCATCAAGAAAAATCCCTGGTGATAGAGTCAAAACAACAGAGTAAAGGCAGGAACTTGCCGAACCTTTTCCCTAACTGCTCCAAATTCCAAAGGCAGCTTAGAAGCTAAGTAGAACAGGTTTGTAATATCACGGTGGGAAGCTTAGGGCTGGGCATACCGTGTACTATGAACCCATTCTCAGCTAGGTCCAAGCTGGATTGGGCTCAACCTCTGCATCATCAGCTGTACGATTGCTTTCAGACTTCTCATGTCAGAGCCACCAAAGAAGAGCTGGCAATTCAGCAGAAAAGCTCTGTGGAAGCAGCGTGGGAACCCAGAGTTAATCCTAGCTCTGGCTGGGACCCAGCTCCAGAACGGTTCCCAGCATCTGGGAGGTGTTTGCGGGACAGCAATTCTTACCCAAGTTAAAATCAGAGACTCTCAAGGTAAAAAGCAAAAAGATATTTATTATGATCTTGCAAGAAAGGGCAGCTCCCAACAGATGAGGTATCAGTAGAGTAATGCAGAGTGCAAACTGCAAACTACAAAACACAAGATTATATAGACCCTAACCCTAAACCTCACCTGCCTCCCTTCTGACCTTTTCTTCTATTGGCTGGCTAGTTCTAATTTACCTAGAGACTAAATATTGACCACAGAACACACACTTTAGGTATTAGAAACATAAAAGTTAAGGAAAAGGTGTGTGTGGAGGAGATAGGAGGGGAATGCTTATTTATCTAAGTTAATTGATTTTAAGATAAATATGATAAAAGATACAGCTTTTATCTGTGGCTCAACTTGTAACAGGAAAGTCAAGTCATAATGTCATAATTAAGGCTACATTCTTATAAGAAAGAAAATGAGAACATTGTAGGAATATTTGGGAAAGTAAACAAAGAAATTATCTGATAAAAGGTTCAGTGTATATCATTCAATCCCTCCTCTTATTTATCAACCTTTGAAGACTCACACCATTCTTGATACATTTCCTCAATCATCTCATTCTCAGTCTTCAGTCCCTCTGAGTCTAGTTTGTCCTTTTTCTCTACTTGTTCTCTAACTGAATTTCTCCCTTCAGGTTATTCAGTCATTGCCATTCTGACCAGTGATGTTGGTACTGCTCTTGTAATAAGCTGTATCACACAGGAGGCAGACAGGGTTCATTTTGTCTGTAACTCATTCCCCCAAATAAATGTACCTTTTCCCTAAGACAATTGTCATTGTGAATTCGTCATATGACTTCATAGTGCCTACCATCATTTGGTGACAAACTTTACACCATAGATCACATCAATTAGAACCAGATGTGTAATGAAACATGGGCCAATTTTCTGATGTCTGACAATTTCCTTCACTACCTGTCCATTATCATCACTTTTCCTACACCAAAATTTAGTTCCCCACAAAATCTGCTTTCCTTAGCCAAAAAGTACTCTAATACCAATCTATTTGGGACTACTTCTTCTGTAGTCTAAGTGGCTTGGTCTGCTAACAAATCCAGTGCCTTTGTAGTCTAGCTAGAAATTATTTCAAACATGGCCTGGAATCTAATAAGCCTATTCAGCATACAAATTAAGGTTCTATACCCCCAGTTCCCATATGGGGCCATCTATCCACGCAACCATTTGTGTCCTCAGTAATTAGAATAGGTAATTCTTCACAAAAAAAATGCCTATAAGGAAAGTCAAATAGACTTGCTCAACCAGGCATGGTCAAAGAAACAGACACAAGTATTTAGCAACAGATAGATGACCAGAACAAATACCTTATCTACTTATTTAGGATATAATGACTACGTATTTTCTATATCTGAATTATACTCATAGCTTCTACTGAATGCTTGCCCTGATTATAGAAATTTCCTATAAGAGTAAAAAGTAGGGACATAATTATAATCAAAAACTGGTTCTTCAGACCTCAGGCTGAGAGCACATATATGAAAGGATAAAGCATCCTTAGCTCAGTTTGACTTTAGGCAATATGCAATAACAATTCCATCCTATAGCCAGACTCAGAAATAATCAGGTGGGGTTTTATTCAAAGGAACACCATTGGGAAAGTGAGTCAGAATGACTCTGTAAGTGGAAGTCAAAGTTGTCCTCCCAACTCTTGCCTAGATAATAGCCTCTACCTGTAAAAATACATAATCACTTATAGAGAATTGACTCTAATTTATAAGAAATAAAGCCATTCTCCAATTGATAAATGATCAAAGGATATGAACAGACAATTCTCAGATGAAGAAATTGAAACTATTTCTAGCCATATGAAAAGATGCTCCAAATCATTATTAATCAGAGAAATGCAAATTAAGACCACTCTAAGATTCCACTACACTTGTCAGACTGGCTAGAATGACAGGAAAAGATAATGCAGAATGTTGGAGGGGATGTGGGAAAACAGGGAAACTAATACATTGTTGGTGGAATTGTGAGTATATCCAATCATTCTGGAGAGCAATTTGGAACTTTCGTCAAAAAGTTATCAAACTATATATATCTTTTGATCCAGTAGTGTTACTATTGGGCTTATATCCCAAAAAGATCATAAAGAAGGGAAAGGGACCTGTATGTGCAAGAACGTTTGTGGCAGCCCTCTTTGTAGTGGCCAGAAACTGAAAACTGAGTAGATAACCACCAAGTGGAGAATGGCTGAATAAATTGTAGTATATGAATATTACGGAATATTATTGTTCGGTAAGAAATGACCAACAGGATGATTTCAGAAAGGCCTGGAGAGACCTACATGAACTAATGTGAGTGAAATGAGCAGGACCAGGAGATCATTATATACTTCAAAAACAATACTATATGATGATCAGTTCTGATGGACCTGGATATCTCCAGCAATAAGATGAACCAAATCAGTTCTAATGGAACAGTAATGAATTGAACCAGCTACACCCAGCGAAAGAACTCTGGGAGATAACTAAGAATTATTACATTGAATTCCCAGTCCCTATTTTTGCCTGCCTGCATTTTTGATTTCCTTCACAGGCTAATTGTACACTATTTCAGAGTCCAATTCTGTTTGTATAGCAAAATAGCAGTTTGGACATGTATACTTATTTTGTATTTAATTTATACTTTCATATATTTAACATGTATTGGACATCCTGCCATCTAGGGGAGAGGGTGGGGGGAAGGAGGGGAAAAATTGGAACAAAAGGTTTGGCAATTGCCAATGTGTAAAATTATCCATGTATATAACTTGTAAATAAAAAGCTATTAAAATTTAAAAAATTTCACAACTTATCTTCATATCTTAGTAGATGGTTTTAAATTCCACATTACACAAATCATTTTATTCTAAGAAGCTCAATAACCAATCTATATCAAAACATGTTTAGGTATTAATCATCTTCAAAAGGACAAAGACATAGGCCACACTTCTCAGAATCTCCCTAAACAATGGGAACAATTTTAAAATGACTCATAGAATATAGGATATATTGTTTTAATTCCACATTAAAGAACCCTATAAGAATTAACGTTAATAATGTCTTCATATTAAAAAAAAATGTTAATTCAACTTCCTCCAACTGAGGAGTCTCTATAAACTTTTCTGAAAATATAAATAATTGGGACAACATTAATATTGTTAAAATTCTTCTAAGTACAATTAAACGTCCCCATAAAAACATTCTCAATTGCCCTGGTGCAAAGTCAATTTTAGTTGTCTTGAACAATCTTCCAAAGGTGCTTCAAAGATTCTTCCACAGGTTCTTTAAGCCTGGTGTTCTTAGCCTCCTGATTGCAGTCTCAATATGGATTCAGTCACCTGTAATATCTGGTAAGGTCTTTCCCACTCTGCTTCTTTCAGCATTTAGGAAGCACTCTCCTGCAACTGCAAACTCCAAAGGTGTTATCTGGACAAGCAACCCTGATTTCTTAAGGACTGAAAGAAATGAGGACACTGACAGTATATAATTTCTGAAAAACTTACCCTTTGTTTCAAAAGAGGGTATTTCCCTGTCTCCACCAAAGTAAAAGTAAATCAAATAGCATCTCACATGGGGAAAGTCACAGATCACTTATGGGACAAAGCAATAGGCAGCCATTTGGCTAAGGTGATTTAGTCTCTAATTTAGTCATCTATTTCTTAAAAAATATGATTCATTCTTTTCTTTCTCTGATTAGGACACACACCCACACATATGAAATTGCCACTCAATTTGCAATCCCTCCCCATTATTTCTTATAAAGTCTTAGAAGTACAATATGTTCCTTTATCGGAACCAATAGAGCAATTTCCAACAGACAGGGTTTGAATAAAGGAGTGGAAAGTGCAAACTGCACAATACAAGATTATATAGACCCTAGTTGGAAACTCCCACCTCCAGTTCTGACCTTTCCTCCCATTGGCTGGCAAGTTCTAATTTACCCAGAAAGAAATGGAAACTTGAGGTATTGGGGGAAAAAAAACCCAGAATTGGAGTCAGAATACTAGACCAATTATCACATTTGAGACTAAGGGGAAAAACAATTCAAATCTGGAAATGAGGAAATTGACCTATGATCTTTGAGGTCCATTTTCATTGGTGCATTAATAGAGCATGTTGTGTTCTTTATTCTCCTTACTTCAGTCTCCATCAGATCAGTTTATTCTTTCTATAATTCAGTTTAATCAGTATATTCATTGTTTCAGTATATGTATATGCATTGTTTCTTACAATATAGTAATATCCCATTACATTCATGTGGGTTATTATTTTTTGCCATCTCCCAATAGATAAGTATCTACTTTGTATCCATTTTGAACATAAAATGTTCACATTAATTTTTACACCTCTTGTTCCTTTAGCATAATGTAATTTCATTGTTTATTAATATTGATATTGTGAATTTTTGCTTTTTTATCAAATAGCATGACTATATTTTTTTAGCTTTGTTAATTTTGCCTAGTACAAAGTAAATTTGTTCTAGACCATCATTTTTATTATATGTATGACTTTATAATTTACATTTAGTAAGGTATTTGCTTAAATTTTGATGAAAATAATTCATGAAATGTGATTAAATTATATGAATAGACATGTTTTAAATAAGAAATATGATTTATTGACAAATTATATATATGTCTCCAAAAACTAATAATTAGGAAAAAACAAATTAATATAGTTCTGAAATTCTATCTTTTATCCACTTTATTGGCAAATTTAACACACATGCAAAAAGACTGATGATTAATGGTGGAGGGCCTGCCAGAAATCTAACAAACTGACATATACTAGAGTTATGAAAAAGAACTAGAATCTAATGAAATGCACTTCAATTGGAGAAAAACTAAACAAATTATGTTATATAAATGTATTGGGATTTTATTTTGCTATAACAAATAGTAAAAAGGATGATTTCAGAGAAACCTGGGAAGAAGTTATAAAGTTAAATGAGTAGAACTAAGAAAGTAGTTTTTACAATAATAATGTTGTAAAGATGGAATTTAAAAGACTTAAGATGTGTGATGAATGCAATGACCAACCAAAATTACAGAAAACCATTAATAAAAGACACAATCTCCCTCCTGTCAGATATTTGATGGATTCATAATGAAGAATGAAGTAGATAGATAGATAGATACATATAGATATAAATATAGATAGATATAGATATAGATATAGACAATGTATGGATTTGCTTTTCTTGGCCAAGTATATTTACTACCAAAATAACTTTCTTTTCCTTTAATGTTCCCCTATTCCTTAGCTGGGAGAGGGATGGAGGGAAAGAAAATAAATTATTTATCATTGAAAAAAATAAATTAAAAAATAAATAAAGGAATATACACAGGTAAGTAGATATATGTAAATGTGTGTATATATTATCCTGTATAATCGCATTTGTGTGGATCTATAACTATATCACTCTATATACAATATATGTGTTTATATATATACATATATATATATATATTTGTACATATACTACTTACATATATAAAATGAAATATTTTCTTCTGAGATGGGATAGATACAAATAACTTCAGATTTGTGGATAATTTTCTATAGAAGGTGGCACTTAAATTAAATCTTAAAGAATGCTAGTGGAGTCAAAGAAGAAGTGAATTTCAGGCATGGAGAACATCTTGATCAAAGAATAAGTAGGTAAGTTAGGCTAGAATATAGAGTAATTAACTAAAAAGTAATGAGAAATAATATTCTGAGATTCTAGGGTGGAGCAACAATGTAAAATACTTTAAAAGCTAAACCAGGGAAACTACATTTCATTATAACTGCAAGAAAGTGCCACTAAAATTTCTTGAATTGAAAAGTAATATAATTCATATCTGTATTTCAGAATGATAAATCTGCAGATATGTGAAAGATGGACTGGCCAGAAAAGAAATTGGTCCAGGGGAGATGATTTAGGAGAATACAACAAAAGTAAAGATAATGAAGTCTTGAACTGAGTTGGTGGCAATTTAAGTGGAGAGAAAGAGCATAAGAGTTATTGTGTAAAAAGAATTAAAACTTGGTAAGTTATTACATGTAGAAAATTAGTAAAAGTAACAAATTAACACAACTTTGAGGTCTGCAATTTGAGTAACTTCAAAGATAATGGAGTCTTTAGAAGAAATAAAGGAATTAGGAAGTGGGGTGGATTTAGAAAACATAGATAATAATTTAATTTTGAGCATGATATATTTTAATATAGGTATTCAAGTTCCCTAGATATCTCTGTCTGTTGGCAAAAGTTTGATAAAGCCAGCCCCAAAACACTGCAGGTCTTCTTAGAATATATGTATATCCAATCAGTTTTTTAATAATAGCTTTTTAAAAATAATAGCTTTTTATTTTTAAAATAATAGATTTTTATTTCGAAAATATATGCAAAGATAGTTTTCAACATTCATCCCTGCAAAACCCTTGGTTCTAAACTTTTTCTCCCTCCCTTCTCCCCATCCCTTCCTCTAGACAGCAAGTAATCCAATATATTAAACATATTTCCACAATTATCATTCTGCACAAGAAAAATCAGATCAAAAAGGGGGAAAATAAGAAAGAAAACAAAAATCAGGCAAAGAACAACAAAAAAGATGAAAACATTATGTTCTGATCCACATTCAGTCTCCTCAATCCTCTTTCTGGAAGCAGATAGCTCTCTCTATCTCGTCTATTAGAATTGACGTGAATCACTTCATTTTTGAGAAGAGCCATGTCCATCAGAATTGATCACTGCATAATTTTGTTGCCATGTACAATGATCTCCTGTTTCTATTCACTTCATTTAGCATCAGTCCACATAAGTCTAATCAATTATATTCCATAACATTTATATACCATAACTTATTCAGCCATCCTCCAACTGATGTACCTCTACTGAGTTTCTTGTTATTTGCCACTACAAAAAGGGCTGCCACAAAAACCCTTGGATTTGTGGATTCTATTCCTTTTTTATGATCTCTTTGGGATACATGCCAGTGAAAATACTGCTGGATCAAAGAGTATGCACAGTTTGGTAGTGTTTTGGACATAGTTCCATATTGGTTTCCAGAATGGTTGGAACAGTTAGATTAGTTCAACAACAATGCAATAGTGTCCCCAGTTTTACCACATGCTTTCCAACACTCATCATTATTTTTTCCTAATCTTAACCAGTCTGAGAGTCATGTTGTGGTACCTCAGAGCTGTCCCAAAATTCACTCTCTTATCAATAGTGACTTAGAGCATTCTTTCATATAATTAGAAATGATTTTTATTTCTTCATTTGAAAATTATCTGTTCATATACTTTAATTATTTATCAATAGGAGATTGGCTTTATTCCTATAAATAACATTCACACAGGAAAAATCAAATGAATGAAGGATATTAATTGTCATATTATGCAATATAGTTAGGAAAAAAACTATAGTGATAATTTTTCCATAACTATATAAATTTTATAGAGAGTGAAAATAAATTAGTGAGCCCCAGAATTAGGATACATTTAGAAGGAAGGGAAGTGGAAGGAAGGAAAGAAAAGGTAGTTGTAGGGATAGGAGTGAGGGAATAGAAGGAAGGGAGGCAGGGTAGAAACTATTTAAATATCCAAACTTGCCTTTCTCTGACTCCCCTACAAAAAGATTCAACTTTTAGTACTGATAGTCTATTAGTACTGCTGTCTACTAATAATACTGTATATCCTGTAAAATTAAAATAACTAAAAATTAGAACAATTCAGATAAAGTGGAGAATTTGTGGTGGATGTGAGCAGGCTGAATCACAAGACAAAAATCAAGAAGAAATGAGATTATGTCATCAGAAAAAAAAAAAAAACATGATTAAATAGTAAAGTTATGTTGCTCATGAAATAAGAGTGAGATATAGCTATTTGTCAAACTGCTGATGTCAAAGGAAAGCAAAATTACGAGCACTTTATGTTGACTACCCTTGGCAAAGTTATGGGAGAAGATTGACAAGAATTGTATACAATAGGGCACATGTTAACAAGTGAAAACCTGTATTATTGGAGGAATTATCCTCATTGACAATGTCACTGACCCATTTAATGTCTTTGTTCTGTTTGACTACAAATATTTCCAACATTAAAATATTATTTTATATAATTGGGTTATTAAAGTAGTAATTTTATAAAACCATTGAATAAATTAAGTAATTACCTTCCTTTATTCTTTCCTGTTTTTTCTTCTCTACCTCCCTCTCTCCCCCTTTCATCCTTCTTTCCTGTTTTTGTCCCTCCCTTGCTTCTTTCCTTTCTCTTTTACTTCCTTTTTTCTTTCTTTCCTTTCCTCAACAGAGAAACATATTTCCTAAAAAAAACCCTCAAATTTAAACCAAACTAAAACATACAAACAATAAAATATCTTTTTTGTATTCTGCATACTGTTTCAAGTCAAGCTTGATGACAGTGCATTAAAAATGCCTGTAGCTGTAGCCTATATAATTGCAAGCTCAATATGCCATTGTGCTACTATAAAATATAATGATTAATGAGATTAATAAATGTAGTCATTGGAATGAGTTCTAAGACCTAAAATGATTGTCAGTAATGCTGTTAAAAATGACTTTGAAAAACAACATTGAAACCAACAGTTGTTTTCTATTTACCTATAATGAATATTTCTCATCTGTTTGCATTTAGAGGACTTACCAGTTTATCAGATTCAGATTATGCTGGCCTTTGGGGGAAACTGATTTTTTTCTTTTTTTTAGATTAATGAAGGAGCTTTATAAATGAAGACAAGAATTTCCATGTACTTAAGTGATTATTGTTATATATGTGTACATATATATATATGTGTACACATATATGTGTATGTGTACATACACACACTATAAATATACATTTATAATGATTCACATAAGGACATAAAATTATGGTATATGTATATATGACATCTAATATGTGACATTTATTTATGCATACCAATACTTTGTTGATCTACTATAAAGTGTGTGTCAATAAATATATATATATATATATATATATATATATATATATATACACATATATATGATATAGTATTCTATGTCTCTCTGTGTACACACACACACATACACATGTATTAGACTTTTCCTATATTCAAACTATACTGTAGAGATAAAATTATACTGCATTGATTATTGCTTTTTTTTTTAATGTTCTTCAAAGAGAAATCTTGAAATACTTAACCTTTATAAATTTTCTTTTCCTTTCCATTGATGATTTAACACCTTTCTCCTTTTTGAAATTAATGGGGAAAAGACAAGAAAAAATATTTTGGGGGGATTTTTCCAAGTTTGAAAAAAAAATGCCCTGCATAGATTTCTTATAAGATATTGCTTTATATCTTTAAAAAAATTAACTTTAGCGTTCAAGATAATTTAATTGTCCTACTAGTTTCAATGCATATCAAATATAAAAAGTAGTGATTAAACACAAAGTAGAGAGGTTGATAAAAATTAAATTAAATTTTGAGGATGTATTTATTAAATTGAATTTATATAAATAATAATCTAAAAACATACAAATATACAGTTTTTCTTTTTTTATCTCCTATAATTTATAGTTTAATTCTTTATTAGTCACTGTCAAAAATGCAATAAAGCCAAATAAAAACATTATTTTAATGTTAAAAAAATAATTTAACTATATTTAAAGGTTTTAGATCTCAGGTTGCTATTTTGAAAATATAGAGTTTTAAATTAAATGATCTAAAATGTATCTATCAGTTTTACATGTGTGAGCCTAAGATCTTACAGGCAGGTGACTGAATGCATGCACATCAGGAAAAATTTAGGACAAATATATTTTCAATGATATATTTAAAATCATTGTAAAAAATATTCTTTTTATTTGAAATAACATATATAGTGTTTTGCAAACTATTAAATACTACATGAATGCTAGCTATATTAATTATTTTTTAAACTTTGCTTCCTTTTATATTTTCTTGTTTTATTTTACTTTATCATAAATACTGATTTGACTTTTATTATTCATAATAAATTCATAATAAAATGTCCTTTCAAAATGGCATTCAATGTAATTTCCAAAAAAAACTTGAAATGGAAACTTAAATGTATTTTGAACTGACTAATCTTACTGATGACTGAAGAACTATTAGTTTTACTTAAAATTATCTAATTTCATGTATACTAATTAAAACAAAAAAAATTAGATAGGAATTTTAGAAAATTGCATGAAACTTAGTTTTAATCATTCATCTATAGAAGTCTTAGATTCATATCTGTTCACCCCTGATAATCAGACTCACTCTCCAAGCTAACTGATATCATTTTGTCTTTACATTTGACAAGTGGAGATCAATTTTGGTGTTATTTGTTTGGCAAAATATTGGCCTGGATTCAGTTACATGTACCTAAAAAGATGTCTGAATTTTATTAGAATTCTGCAGGGATCAAATAATTAATATGAAGGTGGACAAATACATTGTGAGATGTTGCTCAATGATCATTAAATATTACTGTATGATAAGTTTCAAAAATATATATACTAAACAATTCTGTCAGTTAAAATTTTAACTTCAGTGGCTCTCAATGTTCAGTTTAAGCAATTTGAATTTCTTTTTTTTTAAAGTTTTTTTTATTTTTAAAATGTAATTATGGATAATTTTTTCAACATTAGCTCTTGAAAAACTTTGTTTTAATTTCTTCCATTCCCCCTACTCCCTATCCTAAATGGCAAATAATTCAATATATGTTAAACTTGGTGAAAATATATGTTAAATCCTATATATGCATACATATTCATACAATTATTTTGCTGCACAAGAAAAAACAAATCAAAAAAAGAGAGAGAGAGAGAGAGAGAGAGAGAAAGAAAATAAAATGCAAGCAAACAACAAAAAGAGTGTAATGCAATGTTGTGATCCATACTCAGTTTCTACAGTATTCTCTCTGGGTGAAGATAGCTCTCTTCATCACAAGATCATTGGAACTGGTCTTAATCATGTCATTGTTGAAAAGAGCCACATTCATCACAATTGATCACCATGTAATATTGTTGTCAAAGGGTACAATGATCTCTTGGTTCTGCTCATTTCACTTAACACCAGTTCACATAAGTCTCTCCAGTCCTCCCTGAAATCATCCAGCTGATTATTTCTTTATGAAAAATATTATTTTATAACATTCATATACCATAACTTATTCAGCCATTGTGCAACTGATGGGCATTGATTCAGTTTTCAGTTTCTTGCCACTTCAAAAAGGGTTGCCACAAACATTTTTTGCACATGTGGGTCCCCTTCTCTCCTTTAAGAGCTCTTTCGATTATGATAAATGTTGGAGGGGATGCGGGAAAACTGGGACACTGATGCATTGTTGGTGGAGTTGTGAACGAATCCAACCATTCTGGAGAGCAATCTGGAATTATGCCTCAAAAAGTTATCAAACTATGCATACCCTTTGATCCAGCAGTGATATTGCTGGATTTAAAGATACTAAAGAAGGGAAAGGGACCTGTATATGCCAAATGTTTGTGGCAGCCCTGTTTGTAGTGGCTAGAAACTGGAAAATGAATGGATGCCCATCAATTGGAGAATGATTGGGTAAATTGTGGTATATAAATGTTATGGAATATTATTTTTCTGTAAGAAATGACCAGCAGGATGAATACAAGAGAGGCTTGGAGAGACTTACATGAACTGACGCTAAGTGAAATGAGCAGAACCAGGAGATCTTTATATACTTCAGCAACGATACTGTATGAGGATGTATTCTGATGCAAGTGGATTTCTTCTACAAAGAGATCTAACTCAGTTTCAATTGATCAAGGATGGACAGAAGCAGCTACATACCCAAAGAAAGAACACTGGGAAATAAATGTAAACTGTTTGCATTTTTGTTTTTCTTCCCGGGTTGTTTCTACCTTCTGCATCCAATTCTCACTGTGCAACAAGAGAACTGTTTGGTTCTGGACACATATATTGTATCTATACTGTGACATATTTAACATGTATAGGACTGCTTGCCATCTGGGGGAAGGGGGTGGAGGGAGGGAGGGGAAAAATTGGAAAAGAAGTGAGTGCAAGGGATAATGTTGTAAAAAATTGCCCTGGCATGGATTCTATCAATAAAATGTTATTAAAAAAATAAAAAAAACCAAAGAGCTCTTTGGGATATAATAGTAACACTCCTGGATCAATGGGTATGCACAACATGACAGCCCTTTGGGCATAGTTCCAAATTGCTCTCCAGAATGTTTGGATTCATTCACATTTCCACCAACAATGGATCGTTGTCCTAGTTTTCCCACATCCCCTTTAACATTTGTTGTTATCTTCTGTCATTTTAGCCAACTTGATAGTTGTGTAGTGGTACCTCAGAGTTGTCTCAATTTGCATTTCTCTGATCAATAGTGATTTGGAGCACCTTTTCATGTGACTGGAAATGTTTTTATTTTTTTCATATGAAAATTGCCTGTTCATATCCTGTGATCATTTATCAATTGGAGAATGAACTGTCTATTCTCTATATATTTTAGAAATAAAGCCTTTATCAGAATCCTTAAATGTAAAATTGTGTTCCTAGTTTATTACTTCCCTTTTAATCTTGTCTGCATTAGTTTTGTTGATACAAAAACATTCAATTTAATATAACCAAAATTACTTATTTGGTGTTTAATAATAAATTCCAGTTCTTCTTTGGTCACAAATTCCTTTATTCTCCACAGATCTGAGAGATAAATTATCCCATGTTCTTCTAATTTGATTGTAATATTACACTTTATGTCTAGATCATGAACCCATTTTGACCTTATCTTGCTATGTGGTGATAGCTGTGGATCAATTCCTAATTTCTGCCATACTAGATTTCAATTTTCCCATTATTTCTTTGTCAAATAGTGAGTTCTTATCCTCAAAACTGGTGTCTTTGGGTTTGTGAAACACTAGATTGCTATAGTTATTGATATTTTGTCCTATGAACCTAACCTATTCTACTGATGGACTACTCTATTTCTTTGTCAGTACCAAATGGTTTTGATGACCACTGCTTTATAATATAGTTTTAGGTCTGGCACAGCTAGGACATATTCATTGACTTTTTTTTTTCATTAATTCCTCTGGAATTCTTGACCTTTTGCTCTTTTAGATCATCTTTGTTATTATTTTTCAAGATCTGTAAAATAATTTCTTGAGTGTTTGATTGGTATGGCACTAAATAAGTAGATTAATTTGGGTAGTATTGTCATTTTTATTATATTGGCTCGGCCTACCTGTGAACACTTAATATTTTTTCCAATTGATTAGATCTGATTTTGTGTGGAAAATTATGTGTAGTTGTGTTCATGTACTTCGTGACTTTGTGTTGGAAGACAGAATCCAAAATATTTTCCATTATCTATAGTTATTTTAAATGGAATTTCTCTTTTTATCACTTGCTGTTGGACTTTGTTGGTTATATACAAAAATGCTGATTATTTATGTGGATTTATTTTGTATCCTACTACTTTGCTAACGTTGTGAATTATTTCTTGTAATTTTTGGTTGATTCTCTATGATTCTTTAAGTATACCATCATATGATCTGCAAAGAGTGATAATTTGTTTTCCTCATTACCTGCTCTAATTCCTTTAATCTCCTTTCCTTATCATTGCCAAGATTAAATTATTGTAAATTTTTACATTCTCAGAAGTTATATATCCTAGTAAACTGGTATCTAAGCACTTGTCTGCTTATGCTTCAGCACTTGACACTTATTCCGCACTCATTGCACTTTGTTGTTTAGCCCAACCCATGTGAAGTTGGCTAGGCACTCTGCTCAGTTTCCACTGCTACAGCTTCTATTGCCCTCAACCATGGCCAGCTCCTCCCCAATGAAGCATTGTAAGGTTGGAGTTCATGATACTGAGGTTGTGCATGATGGTGGTTCCTGCAGGACAATGTGACTGCAGTCCTGGGCTATAGAGAACATGGGACCATAGCTTCTACCTCCACGTACAGCCCCTCCCTTATACTCTCACAGAAATTTAGTCATAATGTGGGGGAGGGGGAGCAGAAGAGGGAGCAGGAGAAGGTAAAATAAAAGTCTGGTTTCCCCTCAGAAAGTTAGTTGGACCAAGAAGGGAGGAGTTGAGCTGAATTGAGCTAGCTTGCTTCTCTGTAGCTAGAAGTCCCACTTCTCCCTTTGAGAATTTTGGTGGGGAGGAATACATTGCTGATTGGAAGTGTACTCCTTCTGGAAAAATTTTGTTTAATATTCATACTTTTCATCACTTATGCTTTCTGGAACCAATAAATGATGAGAACTAAGGTACTATTGCAGTTGCTAAATATTGCTTTCTCTCTTCTTCAAACATCTCTCCCTTTCAACCCTACCTATCAACTCATATTGCAATAATTCTAGTTTAGGTCCCTATCATTTTTTGCCAATGATATTGCAATGATCTGCTAGATCATCACTCTATCACAAATCTCCTTTTATTATAAACCATCCTCTACAAACTGTCAAGATGCTTTTGCTAAAGTGAATTTCTAATCATGTCACATCTCTATGTAATAAACTCAAGCAACTTAATATATATTGTTTGTATAAATTAAATATTCTCTTCTGCTGAGCATTTAAATATTTCCCAATATGTTTCCTTCTTACTCAATATGAGGAGATGAAAAGGGATAGACAAGGAAAGTGTTTTAATGGAAAGGAACTTTTAAGTGAGGACTAATTTTATAAATGGTTAATGCATTACTTAATTCACAACTACTTTTTATACAATCCTGAGTAACCCACTTAAGCATCAACGCCCTTAAACAACCCTGTAAAACTATTCATTGAAGAAAAATTGCCAGTCTCCATTGATATAGAGCAGTTCTACCATTAGGAATTTCCTGAGACAGTGAACTCACAGGTATGGATCAAAATAAAAGCCATTCCAACAATTCAGGGGATAATAAATACTTAAGCAATATTTTTCAGCTGTTCGTTCGGAATGTTCAAACTATTCATGAGTCATGTGAGGTTTTCTTGGCAAAAATACTGGAATGGTTTTCCATTTTCTTCTTCAGGTCATTTTACTTTTGAGGAAACTAAGGCAAAGAGGGTTAAATAACTTTCCCAGGATCACACAGCTAATAAACATCTGAGGCTTTATTTGAAAGCAAAAATATGAATTTTCTGATTATAGGCCTGGCATTTTATCTATTATACCACTTAATAATCCCCACTTGAATAAAACTCCAATATGAATGCACATTCATGTGTGCATGTTTTCCCATAAGCTTTGTTTTTCTATTTTTATTTCTTGTAACTCTGTTATATGAAAATTATGTGTGGTAAAATTAGATCTCAAGATTTATATGTTTTAGGACAAATTAATGTAGATTGGACATGTTCATTCTTTGTTTTTTTTTTTCATTATTGTTTTCTTGTGATCTAAAATGAGTAGGAATGGAACAGAAATGGGCACCTTCTATTTGTCTTAATTTATCTTAATTCTTTCAGTTTTCAGTCTCAACAACTTCTTCCTAGCTGACATCATTCTATAATTCTTTTATTCTTGCTACGTCTATATCCTAAGCAGGTATTTTTCAAAACATTTTAAAATAAATCCCAAACAGGAACACAAAAACCTAATAGTTCCTCAAATAGACCCCAAAAAGGAACAACAAAAACAAACAAAAAAATAACTAATAGTTCCTTCAAATTGGTTCACTGGTATGCCTTATTTAAAATGAAGGCATATAATCATTTTTTTTAAATTTTTAGGTCTATGACATTGTCAAACCAATAGTGAGTCTCCTTCCCCACCCCATTGAGAGAGATTTTTGTATTGCATGAAAACATACATGATAATACACAAACACACACACAATCCTAACCTGCCATGTAGGAGGGGATAATTATGACTGTCAAGCAACAAATTCGATTATGCATGATTATTCAACTGCATAATTTCTAGTGTTCCTTGAAGTCCAACTCCATATTCACTTAAAAGTAATTTAGGAATGAAATGGAACAGTTACCTTTTGAGAACAGCAACAATGACAAATACTCATAAAAAAATAGGCATTTTCCTTGGCAGAAATGTTTAGTGACTAGAATTAAAATTGTTCAGAATGAAGAAATGGCTAGCAAAGGAGGACTCTTGATTTGTTTATAAAGTTCACCCAAAGCCCTTAGTCCTTTCATCAAATGTAATATAATAAGGTGTACATTAGAATTATACTGTAGTATTAATTTTGTCATATCTGACCTGTAATTTCAGAAAAGGTGGCTTATGGTTTTATCTGGCAGAAGTGACAGTGTTCATTCAGTATTTTTATACAAGAGAAGAAAATACATTAAGATAGGAAGAGACTTAACTTTGTATTATGGAGCCCAGCTACTAATAAAGGTTATACTTCATCTGTTCTCTAGCATATTGAGTTTGAGACAAATTGGAAGCCATGTTGCTGAGCTCATCTATCTTGTGAATTAAAATAGGAAATTTATCCATTTAACCCTCACAGTGCACAAGCCCTGGTATCCTGCATCCTATCTCAGTTGACATTAACATTATAACTGGGTTAAATATTGTGCTATTTAGAGAAAGTAGGGAAGAACAAAGTAAAAAATATAAATTTTGTACCAGAATTTACACTATCTACATTTGTGGCATAATCAAAACCAAAAGTATTTCTACATACATAGAAAGTTAAAATCAAGCTAACCTAGAAAATTTTTAAAAGGAATTTTCCCATACTTTTCTTACTGGAACTTGGTTGAATTACATAATATATTCTTTTTCATTAAGTAAAAGTGTTTATTACATTTGTAGCATAAAAAAGAATCAGTTATAGCTTGATTAGATTTCATTTTAAGCTAAATGTAGAAATTTGATTGACTCACAGCAGGCAAGATCTGAAGAGTCACAGCAAGCCAGATGATGTGATTAAAATGGGCATGGCTTATTAAAACTGATTTAATTTTCTTTTCTTCCCCTTCTTTCTATTAAAGGTATTACATCTGTCAAGAAAATAAGAATTGGACCAGGTATCTGTGACCTAAAAGAAATAAAATAATGGTTATAAAGGAAGAAGCCATTATTTTTGCTCCTTTTATTTGTTTGATTCTCAATTAGATATTGAAAGGCCTTCACAACTTGATTTAAAAACCTCTTTCTAGAGTGGTCACACATTATTCTTCCTCACATACTTTTGGCTTTAGAAAACTACTTGATATCCCAATACAAAGTAGTCTATCTCATCTTTGTGCCTTTACACAGATGTCTTACATTATTCCAAATTTTGCCTTCTAGCTATTTTTGAGGATCGCACAAATAATATCTCCTACAAGAAATCCTTCTTGATTGCCCCAGCCAATACTCTTGTTACTTTTTGCTTATATTGATCTTATTTAAAGCAATATTGTCATCACTTAGCATTTATATAGCACTCATTATGTACCTTAACTATGTTAAATAATTTAGTTATTATCTTATGATTTCTAAAACAACCTTGGGAGATAAATGCCATTATTATATTTATTTTACAGATGGTAAACTGAGTCAAGCAGACATTATGTGACCTGCCTAGGATCCCTCAGCTTGTAAGCGTGAGGTCATATTTCAACTCAGATTTTCCTGACTGCTGACTCAACACTATATCCATATTGCCATATAGCTGTATGCATATAATTTATTATTATTGTTCAGTTGATTCAGAAATTTCTACCTATTCAAGATCCCATGGTCTTGGCAAAGATATTGGAGTGGTATGCAATTTCCTTTCCTAGAGGATTAAGACAAATAGCAGGTAAGTGACTTTCCTGGGGTCACACAGCTTGCAAGTGTCTGACACTAGGTTCAAACTCTTGACCAGGCAATCTAACTGCCTCCAGTATAAATGTATCCTCATTGTAGACTGTTACCCCCTCGAGAATAAAAATCACTTCATTTTTGTCTTTGTGTCTCTGTAACAGTGTTGGATTTAGAAATATTTTTAATAAAATAAATTAAATTGGAATCTAATTATGTGAAATGTAATCATTGAAATTGTATAGGAAAGAGATTTTTCATGATCAAGGCCAAATTTTGGAATATTAACCCAATTTAATATGAAGTCTTTTTTATGGTGGACAATAATAATGAAAGCACTTTATATATATTATTCTTCAAAACTTGTCAGAGATAGCTAATTCTAGAGCTGTTATTATTCCCATTTTCAAATGTGAAAAATAAGGGCTATTAATGGTTATCTGACTTTTTCATCATATAATTAAAAAGGATTGGAGACAGATTTTAAAACTAAGTCTTTCCTGAGAGTAGGTCTTGCACTCTTTACAGTGTACCACACAGTTAATTCATTTCAAATGCAAAATTTATTTCTTATGAAAATGGTATAATATAGCAAGGGTTTTGTGAGACTTAAATGAAATTATAGATGTAAATCTTTGAAAACTTTGAAATGATATATACATCTTAGTTATTATTGTTGTATTATTATCATTATTATTGTTATAGTCATTATTATCCTACAGTCACAAAACTCCCATTTTGGTGAAATCTTCATTCCTTGAATGTAGTATTCCTGCTAAGATTAATAAATGAATAAATAGTTACAAAATAAGTCAGAGGAGTGCTAAGTATTAAAAAAAAGAACTGGATTTTGGAAAGAGAAATGGGGGAGGCAAATATACGTAGCATTTTAACTTTAAACTGTTTATTAACATTGTCTTGAGTACAGACAATGAAAAGAATAAAACATCAAGCCTATTTTCATAGTGATTGATGGTTTCTGAATTTTGAATATATTGAAAATTTTGTAATCACCTGAAAAGCCAATTAGAGCTGGCTCCAGTATACAAGAGTGTAATATATTACTACTAACCAAAAGGAAGCCTTGACAACATTTTGATACTTTTATCATCTTTTTAGCATTTTTAGCATTATGGACAATGTTTCTTCTTGATCATTTATATATATATATATATATATATATATATATATATATATATATATATACATATATGTATATATATATATATATACACACACATATATATATACATACATTTATATATATTTTCAGCATTCATTCTTGCAAAATCTTATGTTCCAAAATTTTTCCCTCCCTTTTCTCCATCACCATCCCTAAATGTCAAGTAATCAAATATATGTCAAATATGTACAATTCTTCTATACATATTTCCACAATTATGATGCATAAGAAAAATAAAATTAAAAAGGAAAAAAATAAAAAATACAATACAATGCAAGGAAAAAACAATAAAAAGTGAAAATACTATGTTGCGATCCACACTCAGTCCCCACAGTACTCTCTCTGGGTATAGACTCTATCCATCACAAGACCATTAGAACTGCCTGAATCATCTCATTGTTGAAAAAAGTCATGTCAATCAGAATTGATCATTGCTTAATCTTGCTGTTGATGTGTACATTGTTCTCTTGGTTATACTCACTTCACTTAGCATCAGTTCGTGTAAGTCTCTCCAGGTCTCTCTAAAATCATCATCCTGATCGTTTTTTATAAAACAATAATATTCTATAACATTCATATACCATAACTTATTCGGCCATCATCCAAATGATGGGCATTCACTCAGCTTCCAGTTTCTTACCACTACAAAAAGGGCTGCTACAAATATTTTTGTACATAGAGGTCCTTTTCCCTTTTTTTATGATCTATTTGTGATACAGGCCCAGTAATGGCACTGCTGGATCAAAGGACATACACATTTTGATAGCCTTTGGGTATAGTTCCAAATTGCTCTCCAGAATGGTTGGATCACTTCACACCTCCATCAACAATGTATTAGTGTCCCAGTTTCCCCACATCTTCTCCATCATCCTTGATGCTCCTTTTAGTATTATTTATGATGCGTTCTAGTTGTTCCATATAAATATCAATGATTAAAAACTTAACATGTAAAAGTCATCAAAATGTAACGTTCCTTCTAGGGACACTTCCCTGTAATGGGCTGAAACTGAGCAGATGCACTGAGGTCTGAGTACATAAGGCTAATTACCAGTTGGACAATATTCTATTAGTATATGCTTGGAGAAAGAATGGCGTTGCCCACTACTCTGTGCAAGTTTGATCTGTTGTATAGGAGATTGGGTGGAGGATTTAGGGGGTGGAGAGAGCCAGAGACACTCATGGGGGATTTGTGTCATGATTCCTCTCACTTCATATGGCCATTCCCCACCTCCACAAAGAATAAAGATCAAGGACTATTCCTGATCCTGACTCCAGCTGATTCTAAAGTATCCAGGGTGCTAACGCAGTCATCACACTTCCCCACCTAGAACTTCCATGGTGAGATGAATCCCATAGATAACCTGGGCTAGTACTACTACTTATGAGTTCTCACAGAAATGGTTAGTAGATGATTAAATAAATAGATTCCTTATTGATAAGTAATTTCTTAAGCAATAACTATTTAGACGCAAGTAAGATATTTGACTGACTTCTGAAATCTAGTATTAAATATCACCATGAACTCTTCTCATTGATTCCACTTAATAATATCCATGTAACTGTAAAAGTTCAACAAGGGTCTTACTCACCAATATTATATCATTTAGATCTCAAAACAACTTTATGAGTTGTATTATATAGCTTTAATTATCTCACATTTATTAGCTGAGGAAGATGAGTTTCAGAAATGATTTCCCTATGGCCACATAATAGGAACTGCCAGATGTGACATTTGAATCTATTCCTTCCTTACGCAGGTCTGATAATTAATTCTCCATTCTGCCTTTCTGTGAAATGGCTATAAAATGGAGTTGTAATACATTTGACTTGCTGATAATAAATAAAATAAGCAATGTCTATTATTTACTACTTTATAGATTTTTTTCTCTTTTATAGCTTTTCTCTTTTAGCCATCTCTTAATAGCCATCTCTTAATAACCATAAAAAGGGAGTGTAATGTAACTGATAGCAAATAGACTTGGAGTCAGAAACACTCAAAATCAAGGCTCAAGTCTAATACATATTGATTCTGTGAGTCTAATCAAGTTATTTAATTTTTCAGTATCCACTCAACTCTATCACTATTTGAAAGATGTTCATTTGCATTGATACAGGGGAATTCCTGAAAATTCACTAATCAACCTATCCCTCCCCCAATATTAAATGATTCTAGTCAATGTAGAACATTACATATGAGTAATCTCATACTTAACTTAGAAATCAAAAAGCAATTTTTCAAAGTTCTTTTTAAAAAGGTCTTAACGACCTCATAATTGTTTTATGACTTGACAATGAAGTATAATTTTCCCTGACAGCTGACACTTATTGTTTCCTGATGGCCCAAACTAAACAGAGTTTAAGTAGAATTTAAATGGACTGAATCAGTAACTGAGGATGAAAAATAAAAATTCTGGCTTGGACAATTCTGGCAAAGCTATGTTTCTGAGAGAGAAATACCAGCATTTGCTCAACAACAAAAACACTGTCATCAATGATTTATTGAGCATGTCCTATCTCAGAGAAGAGTGGGTGTTTTTGGTCAGAGAAAGTATCCCAAATATTATAAAGAAACATATATTAAACATAGAATTCAAATTATAGGCTTATACCATTACATAACCCAAAGGATTTCTAAAAATCTATGTGATACAGTGGAAAAAAGTATGCTGTTGTAAAGTTTCTTGAAAGAAAAAAAAAGGCTTCAATTAAGTAAAGCTTTCTTTAGGTTACTTGGACCACTTATGTTATCCTATCAAAGCCTATCCAAATTCTCATAAGACACACTAAACTGTTCATTAAACTGAATGTTTAATTAATGTTTATCCTAGCCAGCAAATTAGTTTTATGTCAAATTTATGATGAAATAGATAGTTATGATTTTATGTGCTGTACATACAATTTATAGCACATTGGAGCCCAGTGTATAATCAATATGTGAAGTATTTTATGCCTATTTTTAGGCTGTGAATTATTATTTTACTACTTTCAATTATTAGTGAACATTATCACTCTTGAATTTCTGCTTTCTGTTTGACACTAAAAGTGAAGCAATGTAGTGAGAAGGAAAGAATACTAGTGTTGAATCGAGAGAATCTTACTGAAAGTTCTGGTCCTGTCTTACTAAACAGCACTGTTGTTAAAGTATTTTATCTGAGTTAAAGTTCTCTCATCTGTAAAATAGATATTATAATTCTTGCACTATTTGTCTTTCAAGATTATTGTAAAGGATATATTTTGTTAGATTAAATTTGCCAGATAAGCAATTCAGTGGTTTTCAGATCTGTAATTTCATCAATTTGGACCTTCTCTCTAGTCATTCTAGGTAATTTTAACAACACTCTTGTGGTTAATAAAGTCAATAAACTACAGGCATATCAGTGATGAGATATTCACATACTGTATCTTGGGTTTAAAAAATTCATTTTTTTATTCATTCTTTCATTTGTTTATTTTTAGATGTTTACTTTTTTAAATTATGCTGAATCCTTGGGATATAGCATAAACACCATAATTCCAACATTTGTTATCTTCTTAAAAATGTAATCTACTCTTATGATTGCTAATTCAGTTCATAGGCTAATCAATGTGAAATTATAAAGGATCTGAAAGTCAGGTTCTTCCCTTCCTCATTTTATAGGTGAAGAATTAAAGTCTAGATATTAAGTGACTTGTTCAAATTCATACAGGTGATAAGACTGATTCTCTCTTATTCTCTTTTCTTTTGAGTTACACAGCAGGACAAGACTATAGTTTGAATTCTATGTTGCATATATGTTTCTTTATAAATTTCCACTTTTTGGAGCAACAATGGATGTAAAAATCAGCAAATTCTTAACTTATGACTTGAACTTCTGGGAAATTCCTGCTGGAAATTGTTACTCTGCTACAGAAGGGCAACTTATCCAACTTATCTAACATATTTTTGAAGAGCTGCTAATCTCATAAGCAGCATGTGCCAGAGACAGTATTTGAATCCAAATTTATTTATGTAACTCCAATGCTGGACCTTTATCCACTACACTCATGTAAATTAGATATAATATTTAAATCCTTCTTCCCAACCTCATTATTCATCTACTTTCTTTGTCTACTAGATATTCTTGAATCATAGTTCTAGGTTTAAAAAAGCTCTCAGAGGCCATCTATTTCAACACCCTCACTTTATAGATGAGGAAACTAAATCCCAGAAAAATTATGTGGCTTGCCCAAAGTCCCTTGGTCAGTAAACATGAGATGCAGGATTTGAAGCCAGTTTTTCTCACCCTTTACTTCATATGTTTTTCACTATGCAACACTGTAAACTTAGGTCTTTTGAGTATAGCCAGGGTTCTTTCTACTGTAATAAGCTGACTATTAAGGTATATTTGCTTTGTAGTTGACCTTTACTTAAGGGTATTTAGTTACATTACCTTGAAATTAAAAAAAAAAAAACACCTGATGTGGTGGAAAATCATATTGCCATTTTACAAATTATTACAGGTTTCATATTTAATTCATTTGGGATACCATAAAGATCAAATGCAATCTGTGCAAATAATAACCATTTTTTATTCCCCTTTTACTGTCATTGCAAATTAGAATTATATAATTACACATGCAAATTAAGTTATAATCACGGACATATCCTTTTAACTCCATTTAAATCTTTGCTCAGTAAGCAAAATTCATCTAAGGTATTGGTTAATGGACATATACCATGTTCTCTCATTGCAAATATGCCCTAGAGGCTAAAACCTCATAACTAGTATAATACCATATGTTTTGATAGAACTCTAATCATGTGTGATGCATTTTACATTAAAATCTGGCCTGAAGCATATATTTCTCAAACTAATAGCAACACATTGTGTTTAATATCTATAGCAAATATATATATATATCTATATATATATATATATACACATATATATATATATATATATAGTACAGTTCACAAATATAAAACCAAAACTAATACCAAAGCAGGAATGAAAACTTTTTCTGCTCTTTAATTCAGATTCCAAATTAAATCAGGAGTTCATAGAAAGTTGCATTTAGCAGTGTTAGATACAAAGGTGCTGACACAGTGAAGGATTATACAGTAATATGGAACAAGATGATTAAATGTTGTGCAAAAATCCCATCAGAATGATATTCAGTATACTGGGACATATGGTTCGGTCCTTTTTTTTTTCAATAACTACAGATCTTGGCCAAAGATTTTTGTTGATTTATTCAAAATCTCTTGATTAGTTTTGTCAGCCATCTGCTATAGGATAGTTGTATATGAAAATGTCAGCAGAAAGAACAGAGCTTACAAATTTATTTGTGGAAGATTTGATTCTGGTATGCTTATGAGTAAGCAAATGTGTGCAGCATCAGTATGACCAAGAGATAATTTATGTTAAAAGCTTGGGGGAAAAAACAGTAATATTATAGGATGTCTAACTAGAAGCAAAGTTAGGAATCATCTAGTCTAATTCCCTCATTCTACACATGAGGAAGTGAAGCATAGAGAGATTAAATGGATTTTGCACAAAATCATAAAGATAATAAATATTGATGCCCAGATATGAAATTAGGTCTACTGACTCTATATCATTCAGTGCTCTGGTAATGATAGAGAAAAACCAGTCTATAAGAAACCATGGACTAAAAATCCATCTTCCTGTCTTTCCCATAGGCTGGTAAAAAAGCTAAAATCCCAATCAAAACAAAGCATCAGAGGATCAAGTATGGAATAACATGTCCATGAGATCAAATTTAGGTTAATCTAATATCCACTGGCATGTGAATGCCACATAAGCAGAGGCTGTATATTACTTCTATTTGTATCTCTATAACTCCAGAACTTAGAACTGTTCTTGAACTCTTATTCTGTGTACACACACATACACACACACATAATGTGTGTGTATGTGTGTGTGTGTGTGTGTATATCTGACTATATTTGTATGTGTGTATATAATGTGTATATGTATGTATGTTTATAGTAAATGCTTTGGTCATTCATTCATTCAATTTCACCCTTTTACTCATTTGTTCATTCATTCATATAATTTTAACCACAGCTTTGTAACAATGATGAAGAGATAATCAACAATCATTTATTATTCAACCTTTACTTTATTTGGTAATAGAAATACAAAGACAAAAATGAAACTTAACTTGCCCTTAAGAAAACTACTATCAAAGACAATAACATAACATATATAAATACATACAAAATATTATAAAAATAAAGACTTATAAGACCTAATAAGAAGCCCTAAACTTAAGCCCACTGTTTGATTGACTTCTTACACACCTGAAGGTCAGAGTATTTGAATCTAGTATAATTTGATATCTATTATCCCTAAGAACATGGGTCTTACTTCCAACCTGGCCACATAAGCATTTATCATGGGGAACACCCCTATGGAGAAGACATCTGGCAACAATACCACTACAGCAACTAACTGCCACTGATAAATAACCATGCTCACAAACAGTTTCACAATCTACCTCAGCCTTCCATTTCTTAGACTTTTCTTGCATTCTTCTTTGGCATCTGTTATCTAAACCCTGGGCAGACATGACCAGACCAGGGCCTCTTTAAGTCCTGTAAACAATACTTCTTCAGCAGCTACAGCTCTTGAAATCCCAGGAAGAAAAAAAATAATGTCAAAATCCTTGATTTTGTTAAATGGTTTAACATCAGAAACTAGTATGGTTTTATTAATAGAAATGACACTAAAGAAAATATATCATAAGTTCCTTTCTCCAATGAACCACAGGATGTTCTAATAGGGTGGCAGCTATATCTCCTTTCTGCATCATCTCTCCCATGATAATATATGCTCCTTGAAAGCAGGGGATAACTGTCTTTTTTACTTGTTATTTTTTTATTTATTTATTCATCACTTGATACATTTTTTTCTGTATACACAAAGATTTTGTTGTTTTTCACTCATTTACTAATCATAATTATTCATGTTTCTACTAGATATGTATCTCTATATCTGATTATTTCACTATTATATTTATTATTAATTGATTTTTATTTCTTAGTATTAAGAAATGATTAAACTTTTTTTAATGAATCTAATTAGACAGTATCATTAATTATTATATTTTAAGGTCAATGAGAGGAGGCACCAAAACTTTTTTTTTTTTATTTAATAGCCTTTTATTTACAGGATATATACATGGGTAACTTTACAGCATTAACAATTGCCAAACCTCTTGTTCCAATTTTTCACCTCTTACCCCCCCCACCCCTCCCCTAGATGGCAGGATGACCAGTAGATGTTAAATATATTAAAATATAAATTAGATACACAATAAGTATACATGACCAAAACGTTATTTTGCTGTAGAAAAAGAATCAGACTCTGAAATATTGTACAATTAGCTTGTGAAGGAAATCAAAAATGCAGGTGTGCATAAATATAGGGATTGGGAATTCAATGTAATGGTTTTTAGTCATCTCCCAGAGTTCTTTTTCTGGGCATAGCTGGTTCAGTTCATTACTGCTCCATTAGAAATGATTTGGTTGATCTCGTTGCTGAGGATGGCCTGATCCATCAGAACTGGTCATCATAGGGGCGGAGCCAAGATGGCGGAGAAGTCACACGCGACTTTCTAAGCTCTTCTCTTACCCTCTTTATCAATATTATATCGAGCCTCAAAAATAGTCTTGACTGCTACAATTCGTAAAGATAAGAAGTAACAGAACAACTCACCGGCCGAAGAAAATCTGCAGTCTCGCCAAAAAGGTTGGTTCCGGGGCCAGGGAAGATCGGCACAGACTGGGGAGAGAAATTAGGTTCGAGGAGATCTCAAACCGAGGTGAAGGTACAGATCTCAGCACAAGCGCAGACCCCAACCCAAGTGACAGGGCTTCTCCTTGGGGCAGTTGTGATCCTGCACGGCAGGTGGACGCAGCCCGGGTTAGCCTCCAATCTGCGCAGTGGGGGGCTCAGCTTGGGGCAATAGAGCTTTTCCAGGGCCGATTTGCATTGGGCAGAGACTCTAGGCAGAGTTTGTGGCGGTCTGCGTTCTGCAGTCAGCTGCTAATACTCACAGTCCCAAAGAGGCTCCGCCTGGGCGTGACACTTTCACCACTTAGTCTCTAGCGAGGGCAATCCGATAATCCACTCAGCCCTACTAAGCAGTTTGATAGCTCCGCCAGTGCTGAATCCACTTCTTGTTGGGGGAAGGGAAAACTCTCACCCAGAGCACTCCCATACCTCGGAGCCGGAAATCGGTTTACATCTCTCCCTGCTCTGCAGAGGAAGCTGGTAACCCCCTTGCCTAGGAGACCTACCCTAAAGGCTTTAAAACATGAATAAAAAGATGAAAAGAACAATCGACAGCTTCTATGCAGAAAAAGAACAGGTCAGCAAACCTGAAGAGACCTCAAACAGCAAAATGCATCAGACTGTCCTCCTTTACATAATGCTCTCATAGAAGAGACCATTAAAAGTATCAAAAGAGAGTTAGAAGATAAATGGGGAAAGGAAAGAGAAGCCTTACAAGAGAGCAACAACTTCCTGAAATACGAATTGGAAAAAGTAAAAAATCTCAGGAAAGTAAGAATTGTGAATTGAAAAAATAAAGAATTCACTAGAAAGTAGGATTTGTGAATTGGAAAAGACAAAGAACTCGCAAGAAAGTAGGATCCGTGAATTGGAAAAGACAAAGAACATGCAAGAAAGTAGGATCTGTGAATTGGAAAAAGAAAATAATTCACTAAAAAAAAAAATTAGTGAAATGGAAAAAAATTCCACAGACCAAAACAATACATTCAAAAACTCAATTGACATATACAGAAAGAAGTAAAAAGCTATTGAAGAAAACAATTCTTTAAAAATTAGAACTGAACAAATTGAAACTAACATGATTCATTGAGACAGCAAGAATCAGTCAAGCAAAAACAAAAAAAATGACAAACTGAAAAAACCACTGAATTATCTACTCACAAAAACGACAGACTTGAAAATGATCTGAGAGATAATCTGAGGGATTATTGACTTTCTGAAAACATGATGAAAAAAAAGAGCCTAGATACTATTTTACAAGAAATCATCAAAGAACTGCCCAGATGTAACAGAATCAGAAGGTAAAAAGGCATTGAAAGAATTGATCGAACACCTCTGAAAAGAAACCCCTAAAATAAAAACCCCAAGGAATATTGTGGCAAAATTTGAACTATAAGATTAAGGAAAAAATTTACAACAGCCAAAAACCATTTAAATACCGAGGTGCCACAATAAGGATCACCAAAGATCTGGCTGCCCTACATTAAAGGAAAGAAGGGCCTGGAATATGATATCATGAAAGGCACAAGAACTGAGATGCAGCCAAGAATAAACTACCAGCTAAGCTGAGCATTTTCTTCCAGGGAAGAAGATGGACATTTAATGAAACAAATGAATTCCATTTGTTTCTGAAGAAAAAACCAGAACTAAACAAAAAATTTGATCTCCAAGAATAGAACTCAAGAGATGCAGAAAAGGTAAAAATAACTCTTGAGAATTGTATTTCTGTTGTGGATATACAAAAAAGAATACATGTATAATTTGATTGTACTGATATAACATAAAAAGGGAAGTCAGATATGGAAAAGGATGATGGCAGAATAAGGTGGGAAGGAGGGATAAAAAGAGGGAAACCACATCCCACAAAGAGGCTAAGGAAACTTATCATATCTGAGGGAATTTAGAGAGGGGGAGGAACATTGTGTGAATCTTACTCTCATCAGAGTTGGCTCAAAGAAAAAATAATTGACATTTGTTTTAGAGAAAATTCTAATCCTCCCTCATTAAAACGGGGAGAGGAAAAGGAAAAAAAAAGAGTAATAAGGGAAGGAAGGGAAAAGACCCAAAGGGGAGGGAGGGATTATAAAGAGGATAAGTATCGTGATACAAGAGGGATACATAAGTTTAGGGGAAAGAGGGTTGGGGAGGAAGAATAAGTAAAAGCACAATCTAGGGGTTGATTAGGATGGCAGGAAATACAGATTTAGTAATTCTAACCATAAATGTAAATGGGATGAACTCCCCATAAAGAGGAGGCAGATAGCAGACTGGATCAAAAGTCAGAACCCTACAATATGTTAGTTTACAAAGAAACACATCTAAAGCAGGGGATGCATATAGAGTAAAAGTAAAAGGCTGAGCAAAATCTATTATGCTTCAGGTGAAAGTCAAAAGAGGTAGCCATCCTTATCTCGATCACAGCAAAGTAAAAATTGATCTAATTAAAAGATAAGGAAGGTAACACTATCCTGCTAAAGGGTAGCATATAAATAACAAAGCAATATCAATATTAACATATATGCACCAAGTGGTATGGCACTCCAACTTCCCAAAGAGAAGTTAAGAGAGTTGCAAGAAGAAATAGACAACAAAACTGTAATAGTAGGAGATCTCAACCTTGCACTACTCAGAATTAGACAAATCAAACCAGAAAACAAATAAGAAAGAAATTAAAAAGCTAAAGAATATTAGAAAACTAGGTCATATTGGATCTTTGGAGAAAATTGAATGGCAGATAGACAGGAATATACTTTCTTCTCCAGCAGTTCATGGAACCTATTCAAAAATTCGACCTATATATTAGGACATAAAGACTCAAATTAAATGCAAGAAAGCAGAAATAGTAAATGCTATTCTTCAGATCATGATGCCAATAAAACTACATTCAACAAAAAGTTAGGAAATAGACCAAAAAGTAATTGGAAACTAAACAATCTCATCTTAAAAATGATTGGGTGAAGCAGCAAATTATAGATACAATTAATCAATTTCACTCAAGATAATGACAATGAGACATCATACCAAAATCTGTGGATGCAGCCAAAGTGGTAATAAGAGGGAATTTTATATCCTTAGAGGCTTACTTGAATAAAACAGAGAAAGAAAAGATTAATGAATTGGGCTTGCAACTAAAAAACTAAAAAGACCAGCACATTAAAAACCCTCAATCAAATACTAAATTGGAAATTCTAAAATTAAAAGGAGAAATTAAAAAATATTGAAAGTAAAGACTATTGAACTAATTAATAAAACTAAGAGTTGGTCTATGAAAAAGCCACATAAAATAGATAAGCCTTTGGTAAATCTGATTAGAAAAAAGGATGGAGGAAAATGAAATTAGTAGTCTTAAAAATGAAAGGGAGAACTTTCCACCAATGAAGAGGAAATTAGAGAAATAATAAGGAATTATTTTGCTCAACTTTATGCCAATAAATTTGATAACCTAAGTGAAATGGATGACTACCTCCAAAAATACAGACTTCCCAGACTAACAGAGGAAGAAGTAAATTGCTTGAATAGTCCCATTTCAGAAAAAGAAATAGAACAGGCAATTAAACAACTCCCTAAGAAAAAATCCCCAGGACCAGATGGATTTACATGTGAATTTTACCAAACATTTAAAGAACAATTGGCCCCAATGTTATATAAATTATTTGATAAAATAGGGAATGAAGGAGTCCTGCCAAATTCCTTCTATGACACAGACATGGTACTGATACCTAAACCAGGTAGGCAGAAAACAGAGAAAGAAAATTATAGACCAATCTCCCTAATGAATATTGATGCTAAAATCTTAAATAAGATATTAGCAAAAAGACTACAGAAAATCATCTCCAAGATAATACACTATGATCAAGTAGGATTTATACCAGGAATGCAGGCTGGTTCAATATTAGGAAAACTATCAATATAATTGGCCATAGTAATAACCAAATTAACAAAAACCATATGATCATCTCAATAGATGCAGAAAAAGCATTTGATAAAATCCAACATCCATTCCTATTAAAAACACTTGAGAGTATAGGAATAAATGGACTTTTCCTTAAAATAATTAGCAGCATCTATTTAAAACCATCAGTAAGCATCATATGTAATGGAGACAAACTGCAACCATTCCCAATAAGATCTGGAGTGAAACAAGGTTGCCCACTATCACCGTTACTATTTAATATTGTATTAGAAACGCTAGCTATAGCAATAAGAGCTGAGAAAGAGATTAAAGGAATAAGAATAGGCAATGAGGAAGCCAAATTATCACTCTTTGCCGATGACATGATGGTATACTTAGAGAACCCCAGAGATTCTGCTAAAAGTTATTAGAAATAATCCACAACTTTAGCAAAGTTGCTGGTTATAAATAAACCCACATAAGTCATCAGCATTCTTATATATCACTAACAAAATCCAACAGTCAGAGTTACAAAGAGAAATTCCATTTAAAGTAACTACTGATAATATAAAATATTTAGGAATCTATCTGCCAAGGGAAATTCAGAAACTTTATGAGCAAAATTACAGACCACTTTTCACACAAATTAAGTCTGATCTAACCAATTGGAAAATATTAAATGCTCTTGGATAGGGCGAGCAAATATAATAAAGATGACAATATTACCTAAACTAATCTATTTATTTAGCGCTATACCAATCAGACTCCCAAAAACTATTTTAATGACCTCAGAAAAATAACAACAAAGTTCATATGGAAAAACAAAAGGTCAAGAATTCAAAGGAATTAATGAAAAAAAATCAAATGATGGTGGCTTAGCTGTACCAGATCTAAAATTATATTATAGCAAGCAGCAGTTACCAAAACTATTTGGACTAGCTAAGAATAGATTAGTTGATCAGTGGAATAGATTAGGTTCAAAGGATAAAACAGTCAACAAATATAGCAACCTAGTCTTTGACAAACCACAAAGATCCCAGCTTTTGGGATAAGAACTTACTATTTGATAAAAATTGCTGGAAAATTGAAACTAATATGCAGAAACTAGCATGATCCCTACTCTAACACAGTACAACCAAGATAAAGGTCAAAATGATCTCATCACCTAGGCATAAGAATGAAATTATTAATAAATTAGAGAACATAGGATAGTTACCTCTCAGACCTGTGAGAAGGGAAGGTCTTTATGACCAAAAGCAGAACTAGCAGATCCATTACGATCACAAAATAGAAAATTTCAATTGCATACCAAACTGAAAACTTTTGTACAGACCAAAATAATAGAGACAAGATTACAAAGGAAGCAATAAACTGGGAAAATATTTTACAGTCAAAGGTTCTGATAAAAGGCCTCATTTCCAAAAATATATGAGAATTAACTCTAATTTATAAAAAATCAGCCATTCTCCAATTGAAAAATGGTCCAAAGGATTGAACAGACAGATTCTCAGATGAAGAAATTGAAACTATTTCTAGTCATATGAAAAGATGCTCCAAGTCATTATTAATCAGAGAAATGCAAATTAAGACAACTCTAAGATACCACTACACACCTGTCAGATTGGCTAAGATGACAGGAAAAATAATGATGATTGTTGGAGGGATGTAGGGAAAACTGGGACATTGATTCATTGTTGGTGGAGTTGTGAACGAATCCAACCATTTTGGAGAGTAGTTTGGAACTATGCTCAAAAGTTATCAAACTGTGCATACCCTTGATCCAGCAGTGTTACTACTGGGATTATATCCCAAAGAGATTATAAAGAAGGAAAGGGACCTGTATGTGCACAGAATGTCTGTGGCAGCCCTTTTGTAGTGGCTAGAAACTGGAAACTGAATGGATGTCCATCAGTTGGAGAATGGCTGAATAAATTGTGGTATATGAAAATTATGGAATATTACTGTTCTGTAAGAAATGACCAACAGGATGATTTCAGAAAGGCCTGGAGAGACTTACACGAACTGATGCTGGTGAAATAGAGCAGGACCAGGAGATCATTATATACTTCTACAACAATACTAGATGATGACCAGTTCTGATGGATCAGGCCATCCTCAGCAACGAGATCAACCAAATCATTTCTAATGGAGCAGTAATGAACTGAACTTGCTATACCCAGAAAAAGAACTCTGGGAGATGACTAAAAACCATTACATTGAATTCCCAATCCCTATAGTTATGCACACCTGCATTTTGATTTCCTTCTCACAAGCTAATTGTACAATAATTCGAAGTCTGATTCTTTTGTACAGCAAAATGTTTTGAGTCATGTATACTTATTGTGTATCTAAGTTATATTTTAATATATTTTAACATCTACTGTCATCCTGACATTTAGGGAGGTGGGGGTAAGAGGTGAAAAATTGGAACAAGAGGTTTGGCAATTGTTAATGCTGTAAAGTTACCCATGTATATATCCTGTAAATAAAAGGCTATTAAATAAAAAAAAAAAAAAAAAAAGAACTGGTCATCATATAGTATTGTTGTTGAAGTATATAATGATCTCCTGGTCCTGCTCATTTCCCTCAGCATCAGTTCATTGTAAGTCTCTCAGGCCTTTCTGAAATTATCCTGTTGGTCATTTCTTACAGAACAGTAATATTCCATAATTTTCATATACCACAATTTATTCAACCATTCTCCAACTGATGGACATCCATTCAGTTTCCAGTTTTTAGCCACTACAAAAAGGGCTGCCACAAACATTCATGCACATACAGGTCACTTTCCCTTCTTTATAATCTCTTTGGGATATAATCCCAGTAGTAACACTGCTGGATCAAAGGGTATGCACAGTTTGATAACTTTTTGAGCATAGTTCCAAACTACTCTCAAAATGGTTGGATTCGTTCACAACTCCACCAACAATGCATCAATGTCCCAGTTTTCCCGCATCCCCTCCAACAATCATCATTATTTTTTCCTGTCATCTTAGCCAATCTGACAGGTGTGTAGTGGTATGTTAGAGTTGTCTTAATTTGTATTTCTCTGATTAATAATGACTTGGAGCATCTTTTCATATGACTAGAAATAGTTTCAATTTCTTCATCTGAGTATTGTCTGTTCATATCCTTTGACCATTTTTCAATTGGAGAATGGCTTGATTTTTTATAAATTAGAGTTAATTCTCTATATATTTTGGAAATGAGGCCTTTATCAGAACCTTTGACTGTAAAAATATTTTCCCAGTTTATTGCTTCCCTTCTAATCTTGTCTGCATTAGTTTGTTTGTACAAAACTTTTCAGTTTGGTATTAATCAGAAATTTTCTATTTTGTGATCAGTAATGATCTCTAGTTCTGCTTTGGTCATAAAGACCTTCCCCTTCCACAGGTCTGAGAGGTAAACTATCCTATGTTCCTCTAATTTATTAATAATTTCATTCTTTATGCCTAGGTCATGAACCATTTTGACCTTATCTTGGTGTAGGGTGTTCAATGGGCATCAATGCCTAGTTTTTGCCATATTATTTTCCAGTTTTCTCCAACAATTTTATCAAACAGTAAGTTCTTATCCCAAAAGTTGAGGATCTTTGGGTTTGTCCAAAGACTAGGTTGCTATATTTGTTGACTGTTTTATCCCTTGAACCTAATCTATTCCACTGATCAACTAATCTATTCCTTAGCCAATACCAAATAGTTTTGGTAACTGCTGCTCTATAATATAATTTTAGATCTGGTACAGCTAAGCCACCATCATTTGATTTTTTTTTCATTAATTCCCTTGAAATTCTTGACCTTTTGTTTTTCCATATGAACTTTGTTGTTATTTTTTCTAGGTCATTAAAATAGATTTTTGGGAGTCTGAGAGGCACCAAAACTTAAACTTTATATCATCTTCCCTTCAACTCCTAAGAATAACAATTAATGCATGTTTCTTGAAGTTGAATTAGACAAAATGTTTTGGAAAAGGAATCCTACATTGAGTGGAGGAGAAATAACATAAAAGGATATCACTTTCAATCCTAAAATTCTATGATAATCATTACTTTTAATTATATCTTTTCCTTGGAAGATATGCTTCATTATACTTTATTGAAGTATAGTTCTTTATCTGACACAAACATTAAAGAGAAATATGGTGTCCTAATACTTTGTGGCATTTCCTAACAAAATAATTTTCCTTGAAAGAAAAACAAAACACAACTAAAATAGTATATTCAACATATAAGCAACATAATTAACAAGCTATAAAAGTTCTATTCTTCCACAATTCATAAAATTCAAGCATCTTGGATATGGAAATTCTCCAAAGTGCGTGTCCTTATAGAAACTATTTCCCATTCTGTATTTATTATGCTACTCCCAGAAAAATCTCAGACTATATATCTCAAAATGTGCAGGGAATTCAAAATAATCCTTTTCTGTCCTTTATGACTTCCTTGGAATACAGACTTAGTAATGGCACTGTTGGGTCAAAGAGCTTGCACAGTTTTATAGTGCCTTTTTGCATAGTTCCCAATTGTTCTCCAGAATTGTTGAATCATTTCACAACTCCCCCAACAATGTAACAATCCATTTTCCCACATCCTCTCCAGTATTTACCATTATCTTTTCTTATCATCATAGCCACTCTGAGAGGTACGATGTGGTACCTCAGAGTTGCTTTATTTTGCATTTTTCTAATCAATAGTGATTTAAAACATTTTTTTTTCTTATAAGTATAAATGGTTTTAATTTTATTATCTGAAAATTATCTGTTCATATTCTTTGACTATTTTCAATTGGGGAATGACTTTTTCCCTTATATATTTGACACAGTTCATTATTTATTTTAGAAATGAGACCTTTATCAGAAATATTGGCTGTAAAGACTTTTTTTCCCCAGCTTAGTATTTTCCTTTTAATCATATTTTTGTTGGTTTTGTCTGTGCCAAACCTTTTTGTTTTAATGTAATCATTTCTTTCATAATGTTCTCTATTTCTTCTTTGGTCCTAAATTCCTCCCTTCTCCAAATATCTGATAGGTAAATTTTCCTTAGTTCTCCTAATTTGTTTATGGTATCATCCTTTATGCCCAAATCATGTATCCATTTTGACCTTATTTTGCCATGGGGTGTGAAATGTAGTTCTATGTCAATTTTATGACATATTATTTTCTAGTTTTCCCACAAATTTTTGTCAAATAGTGAGTTCTTATTCTAGAAGCTGGAGTTTAAGGGTTTGTCATATACTGGATTGCTACAGACCTTGATTATTGTGTTTTGTGTAGCTAATCTATTCCACTGATCTATCACTCTGTTCCTTAGCAGTATCAAATGGTTTTAAAACATTGATTATTTTAAGTAAATATCTCTCCATTTATCCTGAATTAGTTTAATGAATGACAATTTGCTGCTAATAAGATTAAATGATTATGCTAAAAATACCAACCCATTCTTTTGCAAAAGTAAACATATTTGTAGGCAAAATTAAAGAGTTATTTCTTAAGGAAGAAGAATGATAAATTCATCTTTACTTAAAAAATAAATATAGAAACCAAAATAAATACAAGGGATGAAGGAAGTATATGTGTAGACCAGAATACCAATATTTCTTGAGTTGAAACATACACACACACATATATGTATGTATATTATGTGTAATAATGTGTAATATTACAAAAGAGAGAAGACATGCAGTTCTTTCAGAGATATAATAGTTTCTTTACATCAATGCTCTTCAATATTGATTCATTTTTTATACACTTTTTTCTTTACTTCTCAATTTTAGCTTTCTTGTTTTGATGCAATTTCCTCCTATAAGGATGCTAGCATCATCCATACAGGTTCTCTTTTATTCAAAAATTCCCTCTGACCTAACAAGAGCCTAAAAGAAGAATGTTTAAGATCCCTCCAGTTGCACTTTTTGCTGTAAATGAAGTCAAATTTAAAAAAAAAGACAAGAGAATGTAATATACATAATACTTATATTTTATGCCTAAAGAAGAGATTTAGATTTTTGTATATCTGAAGTGATTAATTATGTTGGTATTATATAAGGTACCAGACACTGAGTCCTCTCTGACTATAAAGTACCAGGAATTTAAGCTTTATTTTCAGAGAGTGCATTTCCAGTGAACTGACCATGTAGTTTCAATTTCACCTGAACACTTATCCTAAAGACTCTTTTACAGGGAATTTATAAGGGCTCACATGGTGATATAAAGACAGTCTCAATGTCTGAAAATCTTGTATTGCTTAGGAGACATGGGAAATATTGGTACAAAATACCTCAGCATAGCATGCCAACTTCAGTAAAGGGGGTATATACCATGAGTAAAACCCAGTCTTAGAAGAACAATAGAAACATGAGTTAAAGAAACTTAGCATCATTTCTTTTGCTAAATATTCTTATGTAAAGCTTCTTAAACTGTGGGTCATGACTCCAGATGGGGTCACATAATTGAATGTGGAAGACCATAAAAATTTGGCAACAATAAAAAGTATCAAATACTCTGTCAAATTTAATTTATGATGCAAAAATAAACAAGCATATTCATCTCATTAGTATGCAAATTTGCTTTCATCTTTAATAAAGGTAAAGTTATATGCATAGCAAAGAATTGTTTTAAAGTAAATTTCTTTGCTATATGTAAATGTTTGATTTGTACACCTATTGTATATACTCATATATCTGAGGTTCTATAAAAGTTTCACTTTGGCTGAACACACTGGACTTGGCTTCCAACACTGTATTGTGATTAATATTTCTTGAAATTGGAGACTGAACAACAATCAACATATAGAATTTTAAATGAATCTATTCTAAGAAATAGAAGGGTTAGAAAAGAAGAAAAACTAAAGAAGAAAGGTAGAGGAAAATAGACAATGTACAAGCTTTTCCTAAATGAGATTAAATAGTATGATACATACTTATTTTCTGTGAGTAAAGTACACCAATAATTCTTAAAATTCTCTTACTAATTTCTTCTAAAGTCATATTTATTGAATTCTATAAAAGTCAATATAGTTTAGCCCTTTTAAGAAAAAGGAAAATATCCAGTATGACATGACAGAATGTTTACAGAGATAGTCTTGGAGCCAGGAAGTTTAATTCAGGCCTGCCTCTGACACATATTGGCTCTGGGACCCTGGGCCAAAGCTACATAATCTTCTAGTGCTCTAGGTAACTTTCTAAGATGCTACATTGCAGAGATGATTCTGATCTACAAAGATAGCAACTTCCTTACTAAAAGCTCTTTACATAGATGGAATCATGGGTTCAACAAGACATTCAGCACAGTATCTGACATATAGTAGAAATTCAAAAAATGCTTTTTCCCTTTCATTTTCCTACATCTTTCCCTACTCTTATACAGAAGATGAAGGTAGAAAAGGGTACAATTTTTTTTTCATTTTGCAACTATGATAAAGCTAACCTTAATTTAAAAACTTTTTTGTCATTCTGAATTTGGCAAATAACAACAAACAAGAATTTTCCATATGAAAAATTCATAGAGGATTATATATGAAAATATGATTCTCATTGTAGATTTTTTGAAGAATATGTTCAATTCAGCATACTAGTTCTAAATCTATCTCACTTATTTATGTTACCCTCAGAACCTCCTAACCTTTATAATTCATTTTCTAAAAAACTGCTTCAGCAGCGGAGCCAAGATGGCGGAGAAGACACACGCGACTTTCTAAGCTCTTCTCTTACCCTCTTTATCAATATTATATCGAGCCTCAAAAATAGTCTTGACTGCTACAATTTGTAAAGATAAGAAGTAGAACAACTCACCAACTGAAGAAAATCTGCAGTCTTGCCAAAAAAAGGTTGGTTCCGGGGCCAGTGGGGAGATCGGCGCAGACGGGGAGAGAAAATAGGTTCTGAGGAGAGCCTCAAACCGAAAGTGAAAGCACAGATCTCAGCACAAGCTCCCAGCCCCAACCCGCAGTACGGGGCTTTTCCTTGGGGCAGTTGTGATCCTGCACGGCAGGAGGATGCAGCCTGGGTTAGCCTCCAATCTGTGCAGTGGGGAGTTCGGCTTGGGGCCATAGAGCTTTTCCAGGGCCGATTTGCATCAGGCAGAGACACTGGGGCAGAGTTCGGGGCGGTCTGTGGTCTAGGGTCAGCTGCTAATACTCACAGTCCCACAAGAGGCTCAGGCCTGGGGCAGTGACAATTTCACCACTTAGTCTCTAGCCGAGGGCAATAGCTAACCCACACAGCCCAAATGGGCACTTCCATAGCTCTGCCAGTGCTGAATCCACTTCCTGTTGGGGGAAGGGAAAACTCTCACTCAGAGCACTCCCATACCTCCCTGAAATTGGTTTACATCTCTCCCTGCTCTGCAGAGGAAGCTGGTAACCCCCTTGCCTAGGAGACATACCCTAGGGGCTTTAAAACATGAATAAAAAGATGAAAAGAATGATGGACAGCTTCTATGCAGAAAAAGAGCAGGTCAGCAAACCTGAAGAGACCTCAAACAGCAAAAATGCATCAGACTGTCCTCCTTTACATGATGCTCTCATAGAAGAGACCATTAAAAATCTCAAAAGAGAGTTAGAAGATAAATGGGGAAAGGAAAGAGAAACCTTACAAGAGAGCAACAACTTCCTGAAATACGACTTGGAAAAGTTAAAAAATTCCCAGGAAATGCAGGGAAACAAAATTGGTGAATTGGAAAAAATAAAAAAATCTCAGGAAAGTACGAATTGTGAATTGGAAAAAATAAAGAATTCACTAGAAAGCAGGATTTGTGAATTGGAAAAGACAAAGAACTTGCAAGAAAGTAGGATCTGTGAATTGGAAAAGACAAAGAACACTCAAGAAAGTAGGATCTGTGAATTGGAAAAAGAAAATAATTCACTAAAAAAAAATTAGTGAAATGGAAAAAAATTCCACAGACCAAAACAATACATTTAAAAAACTCAATTGGACATATACAGAAAGAAGTAAAAAGCTAATGAAGAAAATAATTTTTAAAAATTAGAACTGAACAAATAGAAACTAATGATTCATTGAGAAGCAAAGAATCAGTCAACAAAAACAAAAATGACAAACTGGAAAAACCATGAATTATCTACTTGCAAAAATGATAGACTTGGAAAATAGATCTAGGAGAGATAATTTGAGGATTATTGGACTTTCTGAAAACTATGATGAAAAAAAGAGCCTAGATACTATTTTACAAGAAATCATCAAAAAGAATTGCCCAGATGTAATAGAATCAGAAGGAAAAATAGGCATTGAAAGAATTCATAGAACACCTTCTGAAAGAAACCCTTAAAATAAAACCCCAAGGAATATTGTGGCCAAATTTCAGAACCATCAGATTAAGGAAAAAATTTACAAGCAGCCAAAAAAAAAACATTTAAATACGAGGTGCACAAGAAGGATCACCCAAGATCTGGCTGCCTCTACATTAAAGGAAAGAAGGCCTGGAATCTGATATTGAAAGGCACAAGAACTTGGGATGCACCAAGAATAAACTACCCAGCTAAGCTGAGCATTTTCTTCCAGGGAAGAAGATGGACATTTAATGAAACAAATGAATTCCACTTGTTTCTGAAGAAAAAACCAGAAATAAACAAAAAATTTGATCTCCAAGCATAGAACCCAAGAGATGCAGAAAAGGTAAAAATAACTCTTGAGAATTGTATTTCTGTTGTGGATATACAAAAAAATGTATAATTTGATTGTAACTGATATAACATAAAAAGGGAAGTACATACAGAAAAGGGATGATGGCACAATAAGGTGGGAAGGAGGGATAAAAAGAGGGAAACCACATCCCACAAAGAGGCTAAGGAAACTTATCATATCTGAGGGAATTTAGAGGGGAGGAACATTGTGGAATCTTTACTCATCAGAGTTGGCTCAAAGAAAAAATAATTGACATTAGTTTTAGAGAAAATTCTCTCCGCCTCATTAAAAACGGGGAGAGGAAAAGGGAAAAGAAAAGAGAATAAGGGAAGGAAGGGGAAAGACTCAAAGGGGGAGGGAGGGATTATAAAGAGGGTAAGCATCGTGATACAAGAGGGGTACATAAGTTTAAAAGGGGAAAGAGGGTTGGGGAGGCAAGAATAAGTAAAGATAATCTGGGGTTATTAGGATGGTAGGAAATACAGATTTAGTAATTCTAACCGTAAATGTGAATGGGATGAACTCCCCAAAAGAGGGAGGCAGATGCAGACTGGATTAAAAGTCAGAAGCCTACAATATGTTGTTTACAAGAAACACATTTAAAGCAGGGGATACATATAGAGTAAAGGTAAAAGGCTGGAGCAAATCTATTATGCTCAGGTGAAGTCAGGTAGCCATCCTATCTCAGATCAAGCAAAAGTAAAAATTGATCTAATTAAAAGAGATAAGGAAGGAAACTAACCTGCTAAAGGGAAGCATAAACAACGAAGCAATATCAATATTAAAACATATATGCACCAAGTGGTATGGCATCCAACTTCCTAAAGGAGAAAGTTAAGAGAGTTGCAAGAAGAATAGCAACAAAACTGTAATAGTAGGAGACTCAACCTTGCACTTTCAGAATTAGACAAATCAAACCACAAAAACAAATAAGAAAGAAATTAAAGAAGTAATAGAATATGAGAAAATTAGGTATGTTGATCTTTGGAGAAAATTGAATGGAGATAGAAAGAATATACTTTCTTCCAGCAGTTCATGGAACCTATTCAAAAATTGACCATATATTAGGACATAAAGACCTTAAATTAAAATGCAAGAAAGCAGAAATAGTAAATGCTTTTTCAGATCATGATGCAATAAAAACTACATTCAACAAAAAGTTAGGGAAATAGACCAAAAAGTAATTGGAAACTAAACAATCTCATCTTAAAGAATGATTGGGTGAAGCAGCAAATTATAGATAAATTAATAATTTCACCAAGATAATGACAATGATGAGACATCATACCAAAATTTGGATGCAGCCAAAGGGTAATAAGAGGGAATTTTATATCCTAGAGGCTTACTTGAATAAAAAGAGAAAGAAAGATTAATGAATTGGGCTTGCAACTAAAAACTAAAAAAGACCCAATTAAAAACCCCCAATCAAATATACTAAATTGGAAATTCTAAAATTAAAGGAGAAATTAAAAATATTGAAAGTAAAAAAATGATTAACTAATTAATAAAACTAAGAGTTGGTTCTATGAAAAGCCAATAAAATAGATGTTTGGTAAATCTTGATTAGAAAATGAGGAGGAAATGAAATTAGTAGTCTTAAAAATGAAAAGGAGAACTTTCCACCAATGAAGAGGAAATTAGAGAAATAATAAGGAGTTATTTTGTGACTTTATGCCAATAAATTGGATAACCTAATGAAATGGATGACTACCTCCAAAAATATAGACTTCCCAGACTAAAAGAGGAGGAAGTAAATTGCTTGAATAGTCCCATTTCAGAAAAGAAATAGAACAGGCAATTAAACAACTCCTAAGAAAAATCCCCAGGACCAGATGGATTTACATGTGAATTTTACCAAACATTTAAAGAACAATTCCCCAATGCTATATAAATTATTTTATAAAATAGGGAATGAAGGAGTCCTACCAAATTCCTTCTATGACCAGACATGATATGATACCTAAACCAGGTATTGAAAACAGAGAAAGAAAATTATAGACCAATCTCCCAATGAATATTGATGCTAAAATCTTAAAAGATATTAGCAAAAAGACTACAGAAAATCATCTCCAAGATAATACACTATGATCAAGTAGGATTTATACCAGGAATGCAGGCTGTTCAATATTAGGAAAACTATCAATATAATTGGCCATGTTAATAACCAAATTAAAAAACCATATGATCATTCAATAGATGCAGAAAAAGCATTTGATAAAATCCAACATCCATTCTAATAAAAACACTTGAGAGTATAGAATAAATGGACTTTTCCTTAAAATAATCAGCAGCATCTATTTTAAACCATCAGTAAGCATCATATGTAATGGAGACAAACTGCAAACCATTCCCAATAAGATCTGGAGGAAACAAGGTTGCCCACTATCACCGTTACTATTTAATATTTTATTAGAAACGCTAGCTTTAGCAATAAGAGCTGAGAAAAGTAAAGGAATAAGAATAGGAATGAGGAAACCAAATTATCACCTTGCCGATGACATGATGGTATACTTAGAGAACCCCAGAATTCCTAAAAAGTTGTTAGAAATAATTACAACTTTAGCAAAGTTGCTGGTTATAAAATAAACCCACATAAGTCATCAATTATAATCACTAACAAAATCCAACAGTCAGAGTTACAAGGAAATTCCATTTAAAGTAACTACGAAAATATATTAGGAATCTATCTGAAGGGAAAATCAAGAAACTTTATGAGCAAAATTAACACTTTCACAAAATTAGTCTGATCTCAATTGGAAAAATATTAAATGCCTGGATAGGGCAAGGAAATATAATAAGATGACAATATTACCTAAACTAATCCATTTATTTAGCCTATACCAATCGGAGTCCAAAAACTAATTTAATGACCTAGAAAAATAACAACAAAGTTCATATGGAAAAAAAAGGTCAAGAATTTCAAGGGAATTAATGAAAAAAAAATCAAATGAAGGTGGTTTAGCTGTACCAGATCTAAAAATTATATTATAGAACAGCAGTTACCAAAACTATTTGGTATTGGCTAAGGAATGGATTAGTTGATCAGTGGAATAGATTAGGTTCAAGGGATAAAACAGTCAACAAATATAGCAACCTAGTCTTTGACAAACCCAAAGATCCCAGCTTTTGGGATAAGAACTTACTGTTTTGATAAAAATTGCTGGGAAAATTGTAAACTAATATGGCAGAAACTAGGCATTGATCCATACTTAACGCCATACACCAAGATAAGATCAAAATGGGTTCATGACCTAGGCATAAAGAATGAAATCATTAATAAATTAGAGGAACCAAGGATAGTTTACCTCCAGACTTGTGAAGGGGAAGGTCTTTATGACCAAAGCAGAACCAGAGATCATTACTGATACAAAATAGAAAATTTCGATTATACCAAACTGAAAGTTTTGCAAACAAAACTAATGCAGACAAGATTAGAAGGGAAGCAAAAACTGGGAAAATATTTTACAATCAAATGTTCTGATAAAGGCCTCATTTCCAAAATATATAGAGAATTAACTCTAATTTATAAAAATCGCCATTCCCAATTGAAAATGGTCAAGGATATGAACAGACAATTCTCAGATAAGAAATTGAAACTATTTCTAGTCATATGAAAAGATGCTCCAGTCATTATTAATCAGAAACAAATTAAGACAACTCCTAACATACTCATACAACCTGTCAGATTGGCTAAGATGACAGGAAAAAATAATGATGATTGTTAGGATGCGGAAAACTGGGACATTGATGCATTGGTGGAGTTGTGAAAAATCCAACCATTTTGGAGAGTAGTTTGGAACTATGTCAAAAGTTATCAAACGTATACCTTTGATCCAGCAGTGTTACTACTGGATTATATCCCAAAGAGATTATAAAGAAGGAAAGGACCTGTAGTGCACGAAATGTTTGGCAGCCCTTTTGTAGTGGTTAAAAACTGGAAACTGAATGGATGTCCATCAGTTGGAGAATGGCTGAATAAATTGTGGTATGAAAATTATGGAATATTATTTCTGTAAGAAATGACCAACAGGATAATTTCAGAAAGGCCTGGAGAGACTTAACAAACTGATGTTGAGTGAAATGAGCAGGACCAGGAGATCATATATCTTCAACAACAATACTATATGATGACCAGTTCTGATGGACCAGGCTATCCTCAGCAACGAGATCAACCAAATCATTTCCAATGGAGCAGTAATGAACTGAACCAGCTATGCCCAGAAAAAGAACTCTGGGAGATGACTAAAATCATTACATTGAATTCAATCCCTATATTTATGCACACCTGCATTTTTGATTTCCTTCACAAGCTAATTGTACAATATTTCAGAGTCTGATTCTTTTTGTACAGCAAAATAACGTTTTGGTCATGTATACTTATTGTGTATCTAATTTATATTTTAATATATTTAACATCTACTGGTCATCCTGCATCTAGGAGGGAGTGTGGGGTAGAGGTGAAAATTGGAACAAGAGGTTTGGCAATTGTTAATGCTGTAAAATTACCCATGCATATATCCTGTAAATAAAAGGCTATTAAATAAAAAAAAAAAAAAAAAAAAAAAAAACTAAAAAACTGCTTCATTGATGTTCTTTTATTTCTTCCTAAATTTTTGATCACTATCACTAGCTTCCCCTTTTTCCCCAAAATCTTCCACCTTTGTCCACTCCAAAAAGCAAAAACCCGAGTTTCAACAAATGAGTATAATCTAGCAGAAAAAAAAATAAACCTATGTATTATTCATGTCTGAAAATGTAAGCCTAATGTTACAGATCAATTTCATTACTTCCCTATCAAGCATTGGTCCTCTGGACCAAATGTTGGCCATTATATTTTCCTTTTCAATATTTTACTTATTGTATAAATTATTCTTCTGCTTCTGGTTCTGCTGACTTTACTTGTTAGTTCACACTAGTTTTCCTAGATTTCTCTGAATTGGCTATTTTTATCAACTCATTAGAATAAGATTAATACTACTAATAACAACATGATATGTTGCAGTGTAATAATAACAATCCATTATACGTTATTTTATTGATGTTTAGTCATTTTCAATCTTGCCTAAATTTGCTTATCCTTTTTGGGGTTTTCTCAGCAAAGAAACTAGAATGGTTTGCTATTTTCCCCTCCAGTTCATTTTACAGATGACGGAATTGTCAAGAGTTGGAAGCCAGATTTGATCTTAGGAAGATAAGTCTTTTCTGACTACAAGTATTATACTCTAACCATTGTGCCACCTAATTTTCTTAATATAAACTGTACTAACTGTATAATATGTAAATTATATTCATATGCTACTAGTAGTTTTAGCTATTTCCTTTTTTTAATTATACCTTTTTATTGACAGAACCCATGCTTGGGTAATTATTTACAACACTATCCCTTGCACTCACTTCTGTTTTGACTTTTCCCCTTCTTCCCTCCACCCCCTTCCCCAGATGGCAAGCAGTCCTATACATGTTAAATATGTCACAGTATATCCTAGATTCAATATATGTGTGCAGAACTGAACAGTTCTCTTGTTGCTCAGGAAGAATTGGATTCAGAAGGTAAAAATGACCCGGGAAGAGAAACAAAAATGCAAACAGTTTACATTCATTTCTCAGTGTTCTTTCTTTGGGTATAGCTGTTTCTCTCCATCATTGATCAAATGAAACTGATTTAGATCTCTTTGTCAAACAAATCCACTTCTACCAGAATACATCCTCATATAGTATCGTTGTTGAAGTATATAATGATCTACTGGTTCTACTCATTTCACTTATCATCAGTTCATGTAAGTCTCTCTAAGCCTCTCTGTATTCATCTTGCTGGTCATTTCTTACAGAACAATAATATTCCATAACATTCGTATACCACATTTTACCCAACCATTCTCCAATTGATGGGCATCCATTCATTTTCCAGTTCCTAGTCACTACAAACAGGGCTGCCACAAACATTTAGGCACATACAAGTCCCTTTCCCTTCTTTAGTATCTCTTTGGGGTATAAGACCAGTAGTAGCACTGCTGGATCAAAGGGTATGCACAGTTTGATAACTTTTTGAGGAGAGTTCCAAATTGCTCTCCAGAATGGCTGGATGTATTCACAGTTCCACCAGCAGTGTATTAGTGTCCCTGTTTTCCCACATCCCCTCCAAAATTCTGCATTATCTTTCCCTGTCATTCTAGCCAATCTGGCAGGTGTGTAATGGTATATCAGAATTGTCTTAATTTGCATTTCTCTGATTAATAATGAATTAGAGCATCTTTTCATATGGCTAGAAATAGTTTCAATTTCTTCATCTGAAAATTGTCTTTTCATATCCTTTGACCATTTATCAATTGGAGAATGGCTTGATTTCTTATAAATTAGAGTCAATTCTCTATATATTTTGGAAATGAGTCCTTTATCAAAACCTTTAATTGTAAAAATGTTTTCCCAGCTTATTGCTTCCCTTCTAATCTTGCCTGTATTAGGTTTGTTTGTATAAAAACGTTTCAATTTTATATAATTAAAATTTTCTATTTTGTAATCAATATTGATCTCTAGTTCTTCTTTGATCATAAATTCCTTCCTCTTCCATAGGTCTAAGTGGTAAACTATCCTATGCTCTTCTAATTTATTTATAATCTCATTCTTTACTCCTAGATCATAAACCCATTTTGACCTTATCTTGTTGTATGGTGTTAAGTGTGAGTCAATGCCTAGTTTCTGCCATACTAGTTTCCTATTTTCCCAACAATTTTTGTCAAATAATGACTTCTTATCCAAAATGGTTTTGGTAACCACTGCTTTATAATTTTAGATCTGGTACAGCGAGGTCACCTTCATTTGATCTTTTTTTTTTTTCATTAATTCCCTTGAAATTCTTCACCTTTTTTTTCCCATATGAACTTGGTTGTTATTTTTTCTATGTCATTAAAATAGTTTTTTGGGAATCTGATTGGTATAGCGCTAAATAAATAGATTAGTTTAGGTAGCATTGTCATCTTTATTATATTTGCTCTCTCTATCCAAGAGCATTTAATATTTTTCCAGTTGGTTAAATCAGACTTAATTTGTGTGGAAATTGTTTTGTAGTTTTGCTCATGAAGTTTCTGATTTTCCCTTGGCATATAGATTCCTAAATATTTTATATTATCATTAGTTACTTTAAATGGAATTTCTCTTTGTAAATAACTGTTGGGTTTTGTTAGTGATATATAAGAATGCTGATGATTTATGTGGGTTTATTTTGTATCCTGCAACTTTGCTAAAGGTGTGGATTATTTCTAATAACTTTTTAATAGAATCTCTGGGGCTCTCTAAGTATATCATCATATCATTAGCAAAGAGTGATAATTTGGTGTCCTCATTGCCTACTCTAATTTCTTTAATCTCTTTCTCAACTATTATTGCCAAAGCTAGCATTTCTAATACAATATTGAATAGTAATGGTGATAGTTGGCAACCTTGTTTCACTCCTGACTTTATTGGGAATGGTTGCAGTTTGTCCCCATTGCATATGGTGCTTACTGATGGTTTTACATAGATGTTACTGATTATTTTAAGGAAAAGTCCATTTATTTCTATACAATTCTATACACTCAAGTGTTTTTAATAGGAATGGATGTAGAAATTTTATCAAATATTTAGCTATTTCTTAAATGATGATCAGCCATTCTTGATTTTGGGTTCTTTGCTTAAAAAAGGGTGTTATAATAAATATTTTTAACATGTAGTTCCTTTTTTGTTGTTGTTGTTCTTACATTCCTCTGAATAAATATGGGTATTATCTATCTGTTTAAAGGGTTTTAGTGACTTTTTGGGCTTGAACCCATTTGTTGCTTCTCCATAAATTTATTAGTATACTTATAGATCAAGGTGGGAGGAATCTTCCTTATTCCTCTAATTTGTTTAGAATGAGTCCCCATTTTGTAAAATCTGGGTTATGTCCATGACAGGCAGAGTAACAATGCCAGAAAGATTTGGGTTTAAATCTCTCCTTTGATAGATATATGTTGTTATTGTCATCTTGAGTTAGTTATTTAATCTCTGGGTACTTTAAAAACCTTTAAAAATATTAGTTTAAGAGAAAATGCAAGTTTACATTAGTAGAGAAAACTCTTTAATAGGTACTCTCTCCACTCATGAAATTATAATTTTAGTCCTGATGCCTCCCAAAAACAAATTTTAACTCACTTTTAGGATGGATGGGGAGATTTTACCTGTGACTCTACCAAGAGTATAAAAGCATGATCTCAATCTGACATTCTCTGATTCCAAATTAACTGTTTTCTTTTCACATTATGCAATTATTTTAAAAGTAACAGATAAAGCAAGTCATTTTCCCATTCTAACCAGGTATCAGATTAGATAGGATGTTAGATGAGATAATGTCTAAGATTTCTTCTACCATTAATATTCTATGATTCTATGAAGATCTAATTCTCTGATGTTCATTATCTCCAATAACTAGTTTTATTGACTTCATTTTTTTGTAACCAAATGTTTTAGTTTTATATAAGCACAACCAGTATCATAATTTTAAATTTTCATAATGTTACACTAAAAATAAATATTTAGACCTATTAATTTGTCCTTTCAAATAAATTATATCTTAGGTAATTTAAGTTTTGTCTCATACAAAGATTCCTTATATCATTTCCCTGCAATCCTTAGTTATCTATTATATCCAGGATAGCTGCAGTAACAGAATAATATAGCATTTTGTTTGAGATCCCAAAGTCAGGAGAGCTATTAAAGGCAATCAACTGATCCTCTTCCCATTTTGGCTACCTCACTTTGCATGCCATTGTCCCCAGAGGTCAGGAATGAGAATAGCTAATGTAAAGAGAAGACAGCTTTGGAAATGGCCTTGTCAGTCACATCAGCTTTGAATAACAATAATGGTGGTGATGATGAATACATTTTAGAGCACTTTTCTTTCTGAAAGTTCAAATCATTTAGGAAGTTCAAGAATACAGAATTATGCTCCTACTCATTTCATCTATCTCAGGTCATTATGCCACAAGGGTGAGGATAGCTTAATGGAAAAAAAAAGAATTGAATGATAACAAAGGTGATTGACACTAATTATATTGATAGTGTGCTCAGATTTGACATTAGTAGATTGGTAACTCATAAGGAAATCACAAATCCTTAGAAACATTTAGAATGCTTCTTCATTATTAGTTTTGCAGAATGAATAAATTATTCTTTTCTGTCTCAAGAAGAAACACTTTTTTTTTCTTTAACCTGGGAAAAATGATCATTGTACTATGTTACAGATGCCCTATGCTTCCTGTGGCAACTTAAAGACCATAATTTATATGAGATAAAGAAAAATGTTAGGTACATTGCATTACTAACAATAAGAACAGAGTAGCGTTTGGTGGGGAAAGAACTGAAGTTTGTAATTAAAATATGAGATTTAGAGAAATAGTCTCACTCATTGAATTGTTACAATAAGAATGACTTCATGAAAGCAGCATGGGATAGTGAATAGGTAAGTAGCCTTAGAGCTCAGATCATCTAGGTTCAAGTATCATTTCTCCCATATACTGGTTGTGTGCCTCTAGACAAGTTGTTTAACATCTCAGTTTTGTTGACAAATATCCAAGACTCTAAATTGTAGAGATGTCCCTCACCTCTTTTGACAGATAATCTATTTCCTTACCTTGGAGCTTCCTATATTACTAAAATTACAAAAATAATCCTGTTCCTTATCCCCAAGAATAACAAATATTATTGATGTTAACAATACATGTAAAGTTGTTTTATTAATGTTTAGTCATTTTCAATCAGGTCTAACTTTTTTTAATCCCTTTTGGGATTTTCTCGGCAAAAAACTGAAAGTTTGCCATTTATTAGATACTTAAAAATGAATATGGGTAATACATGTCTTAATGGATAGATTACTAGACCAAGAGTCAGAAATTAGTCAATTAATCAATCAGTGAGCATTTGTTAAGAAACTAGTATATGTCAAATACCATGATAAGCACTGGAAAAAAATAAGACCTGAGATCAATATGGACTCAGATTTTTACTTGATATGTGACTCTGGGCAAGCCATTTCATTTCTATTTGTCTTAGTTTCCTTGACTATAAAATGGGAATAATACTATCACCTAATATTCATAACTCTTAACATGTAGCATTAGTTTGTAAGGCACTTAAGCACAATGGCTAAGACACAGTAGTTGCTATGTTAATGTTAGTTATTACTGTTCTGAAATATAACAAATATAATTAAAACACTTTAAAGTAGTTTCATTTAATTGATACAGCCATCTTGTGTGATAGAACTATAGTTACTATTATCTCTATTTTGCAGATGAAGAAATTGAGGCTCAGGAAGTTGGATGACTTCCACGTAGCCAGAAAGTATAAGAAGCAAGATTTGAAAATTGTAGTTTTCCTGCTTCTAGGTTTACCCTTTCCACTGAACTGACCATCTTCAGTCATATGAAATTCATTAGATGATTGTTTTGGTCTGGTTCTGAAAAATTGAATCATTTAGGGTTAATTTATCTTATAAGAGATAGAATGTAAAAACTGCAGATACATTACCAAAAAATATAGCTCATTTTAGTGTGAAATTTCATATGAAATCAAAATAATTATCCCAGCATTTTCTACTAAATTTATTTTTTTCTTAAAGTGTTATAATTAATCTCTAAATTGTTAATATATTCTAACTATAACTATCAAATACTTTGCAATGATATACAACATAATTTTTATTTAGAGGACATTTTCTACCTATTTGCTAACATTAAAAATTAGTAATGTCTTCCAGGATGAAGTAATATGCAAATTAAATTGGAAACTGTATTAATAAGACTTCATTTTGTGTGATCCAAGTTTTAATGTTCTGTGTAGGATAGAGATTGACTGAGAAGGCAACTTATGCCAAACTAACTTGTGGGATTACATTGAGTCACAAGGCCTCAGGATGGACTAAACAAAGTGGAAACATTTCTAGATTTGTAGTCAAAAGATCATTGATGTTTGACTCCTGCCTCTTATACTTACTATCTATTGAACATCAAGCAAGTAACTTATCCTCCTTGTGAGTCTGTATTTTTATCTACACGTTAAAAAAAGACTTGGGCTATATAACTTCTTGTTATATGTTATATGTACATGTTCAGCTTTAAATGTATGGTCCTATGAGTCTATGAGTTAAACTGAAAGAATCAATCACCCACAAGCAACTTAGGAATTCCATTCACATTGCTATCATAAAATTAAGTTTCATGTGTTGTATTTATCCAATTTGATATTGTTCCTGAGATAGGATGGCACAGTATTACACTTGAGATAACATCACAGTAAACAGAGACTAAATCTGTAGTGAAGAGGAGCAGGATTCAAGTACTAGCTGTGGGATCATGAGGAATCACTTAACCTCTTCGTTCTCTGAGATCTGTCTCTGAGACAGTTTTCATAAGTGGAGGGAATTTCCAGACAGTAAGATCACAAATCTGGACAGATAGACAAACAGATATTGAAAGACAGCTAGATAGAGAGATATAAATAAATAGATTTAGATTTACTTATAAAAGAGAATATTTGTGTTGTAGATGTAGACATAAAGATATATATTTTTAGACCTATGCCTCTATCCCTTTATATCTATATTTGTATAGAGGGATATACAGATTCTATAGATATGCATATGTACATATACATTTACAGGAACAAACGGATATCTAAAGAAAATTTCTGGAGTTTCCCTTGAAAATCATATGAAACCAAGCCTCTGAACAGTCTGACAGAATGAAACTCCTCTCCAGCTCGATAGACTGAAAATACTTTGAGAAAAGTCAGTCTCACTGGGGTGAAAAGGATGCTAAGCCAAGGTCAGATAGACTCTGGGAAAGCCAGTGAGAGGGTCTTAATGGCAGCAAATCAGCAACTAAGACCCTCAGACCTGGTTCAGCAGAGGAGCACAGCAGAGGGGCGCAACCTCCAGTCCTAGCTCAGAAGGCAAAATCTGGGAAACCAGACTCTTTCCTAGAAACAGAAGGCAAAGCTATCCCCTGAAAACACAAGGGAGCACTGTGCTCAAAGCAAGGCTCAGAACGGCCCAGGAAGTTTGAGACAGTGCCCCCTTTAGCCCAGGAGAAGAGCTCAACCATAAAAGTAAAAAAGAAAAAAAAAAAAGGAAAAATAGGAAAAAAAACTAAAAGAAAAGGAAAGGAAAGGTTCTGAAAAGAACCTTGACCATAGAAAGCTACTATGGTGACAGGCAGACCAAAACACAAACTCAGATGAGGACAGAATGTCCACAGAGAAAATCTCTAAGCGTGATATGAATTGGTCTCAAGCCCAAAGAGGCTTTTTGGAAAAGCTCATAAAAGACTTTAAAAGGTAAATAAGAGAGAAGAAAAAATGAGAAATTAAATGAGACGTATGCATGAGAGAATCAGCAGTTTGGAAGAAGAAGGAAAAAGTTGTCTGAAGAAAACAATTCCTTAAACAGCAGAAGAAACCAAATGGAAGAGATCCAAAAGAAACTGAAGAAAATTATACTTTAGAAACTAGAACAAGGCAAATGGAAGCTAACAACTTTGTAAGACAGCAATAATCATTCAACCAATCTAAAAAGAATGAAAAAATGGAAGAAAATGTGAAATACCTCACTGGAAAAACAGCTGACCTGGAAAATAGCTCCAGAAGAGGCGATTCAAAAATTACTGGCATCCCTTTATGCCATGACCAAAAATAATAATAATAATAATAATAATAAATAAAAAGAACCTGGAGAGCATTCTATAAGAGGTCTTTAAAGAAAATTGCCTCAATATTCTAGAAACAGAAAGGAAAATTCTCATTGAAAGAATTCATCAATCACCTCTGGAAAGAGATCCCATAAGGAAAACCACAAGGAACATTGTTGCAAAACTCCAAAAATATAATCTCAAGGAAAAAATACTGCGAGCTACCAGACAACAACAATTCAAATATCAAGGAGCAATACTCAGGAATACCCAGGATCTGACAGATTCTACAATAAAGAATTGGAGGACTTGCAATACCATATTCCAGAAGGCAAAGGACCCAGAGTTACAACCAAGAATTAACTGGCCATTGAGACTCATCTTTCAGAGGAGGAGTTGGAGCTTCAAATAAGAAAGATAGTTTCAATAATTTCTATTGAAAAAACCTGAATTAAACAGAAACTTTAATGTACAAACAGAGGACACAAGAGAACCACATAAAAGTAAACAGGGGATATATATATATATATATATATATATATATATATATATATATATTTAAAGATTACACTTTTCATCCCTAGATGGGAAAATAATATCTGTAACCCTTGAGAACTATATCTGTATATCTGTCACTGGAGCAGAAGGAGGGACTTCACATAAATTGAGGGGGTGGTTATGAATTGACTCTGTGATGACATTAAAGAAAAATACAATAAAGGGTTGACAAGATGTCTGTACTGGAAAAAGAGGGTGGGGTATAAAACCTAGGAGGTATGAACATAGTTTGAAGGTTGATCTTAACAGTTTTTACTTTAAGATGGAATAAAGTAATCATTCAGTTGAGTATAGAAATTTATCTAAACCTATAAAGAATTAGAAGAGAAGAAAGAAAAGAAAAGGGAGGGGCAAGATAGAAGGGAAGACAGAGTCACTAGGGAAAAAACAAGAGAAGGAGATAAGGGGTGATAGAAAATAAGGTAGTGCATAGAGAGGGTTAAAAACACTAGTAAAAGATGGGGGAAAGGGTAATAAGAAATAAGGTAGTGGGTGGTGTGGAAATAAAAACTGTAATCAAAAATCATTTGGTATTGGCGAAGAAATAGAATGATGAATCAGTGGAATGGATTAGATACAGAAGACACAGAAATCAAGCTCTATAGCAATCTAATATTTGATAAATTCCCAAACTCCTTCTTCTGGAATAAGAACTCTGTTTTTAACAAAAATTTCTGGGAAAACTGAAAAATAATATATCATAAACTTGATATAGATCCCATCTCACACTTCCTACCAAAATAAAGTCAAAATGGGTACATAATTTGGGCGTAAAGGATGATACCCTTAACAATTTAGGAGAACAAGGTATAATTAACCTAACAGATCTTTGGAGAAGGGACACATTTATGACCAAAGAAGAACTAGACAACATTATAAAAAGTAAAAATGGGCACCTTTAATTATATTAAATTAAAAATATTTTACACAAATAAAACCAACAGAGACAACATTAAAATGGAAGTACAAAACTGGGGGAAAATCTTTATAGCCAGTATTATTTTTTGTCTTTTCAGTGAATGATTTTTATTGACAAAATCCTTTCATGTTGATATAAAATTGTGGACATTATCTTAGTATTTAATAGAAGTAAATTAGAATATGATGGGAAGCTTTACATAATTTTTTTTCAAAACTTTGTGTTCCAAATTTTTCCCTCCTTCCTTCCACTTCCTCCCCTAGATGGCAAGTAATCCAAAATAAGCTAAACATGTTAATATATATATTAAATCCTATATATTTTAATATATATTAACATATTTAGCTTATATATATATATATATATATTTATACAATAATCTTGCTGCACAAGAAAAATCATATCAAAAAGAAAAAAACAAAAAAAAATGCAAGCAAACAAATACAAAAAAATTGAATATGTTATGCTTTGATCCACACTCAGTTCCCACAATCCTCTCTCTGTAGATGACTCTCTTCATTACAAGATAATTGGAACTGGCCTCAATCATCAGATTGTTGGAAAGAGTCAAGTCCATCAGAATTGATTATCATATAATCTTGTTGTTGCCATGTATATTGATCTCATGTTTCTGCTCATTTCACTAAGCATCAGTTAATTTAAGTCTCTCCAGGCCTCTCTGAAATCAGCCAATATTTCTAATAAAGGTCTCATTTCTAAAATATATAAAAATATAAAATATAAAAAGAATTGTGCAAATTCAAAAGAATAAAAGCTATTCCTCAATTGATAAATGGTCAAAGGATATGAACAGACAATTTTGAGATGATGAATTTAAAGTCATTTATAGTTATATGAAAAAAAATGCTCTACATAACTACTGATTAGAGAAATGCAAATTAAAACAACTCTGAGGTCCCACTTTACACTTCTTAGATTGGCTAAGTTGATAGAATAAGATAATAATAAATGCTGGAGAGGTGGGAAAACTGAGACACTAAAGCAATTTTGGTGGAGCTGTGAAATGATCCAACCATTCCAGAGAGCAATCTGGAAGTAAGTCCAAAAGGCTATAAAACTCATATGCTCTCATTCAACAGTGCCTTCACTGGCTCTGCATCCCGAGAAAATCATAAAGTAGAGGAAAGGACCCATGTGTGCAACAGTGTTGGTACCAGCTCTTTTTGCGGTAACAAAGAATTAGAAAAGTACTGGATGTTCATCAGTTATGGAATAACTGAACAAATTGTGGCACACGAAAATAATCGAATATTGATATATAAAAACCTACTTGTAGAAAGGCCTGGAAAAACTACATGAGCTGATGCTGAGTGAAACAAGCAGAATCAGGAATACATTGTATACAATAATAGCAAGAATGTGCAATGATCAACTATGAAGAACTTAGTTATTCTCAGTGGTTCAGTGATAGAAGGCAATTCCAATAGACTTAGGACAGAAAATGTTATTTGCATCCAGAAAAAAAGAAGATTGAATGTAAATCAAAATATGTTATGTTCACTTCTTTTTTTCTGTTTTTTTCCACTTTTCTATAGTTTTTCCTTTTTGCTTTGATTTTTCTCTCCCAACATGATTCATAAAGCATTGTGTATGAAAAATAAACTTACTACAATAAAAAATATCTCATATAGAACAGTTTGATATAATAGAAAGAGCTCTGCAATAGAAGTCCTAATCTACCTTTCTTTAGAAAATATATTTAAAAGTCAGTGCTGATTTAATGTAATATTTTGATAATAGATGAGGATATTTGGCAGACTGAAGTCAATTGAATAAACATTATTTTGTTTATTAGTAAAATATAATGATTTTATCAAGAACAAACAGTGATTTAGTGAACATTTTCTAAGGCCCAATAAACATACCTATCTCTTTAAGTGAGTTCTTAGGATTCTTCCTTAAGACAAAACACCAGTATTCTTATAAGTTTGATGGGATTCAATTGCCTTTTATTCTGGCCATTTGATTATAACTTCGCCTTGGGAGCTTATATTAATTACCAAGAAGACTGAGACCAAGTCAGACAAAAACAAGACATGAAATGTTATAATTCTTTTCTCTTGTCAGCAAGGTAGAGACTGAAGAGAAAAGAAAGAGTAGCACTCCCCTACATTGGGGGCCTTCAGTGACTGCCCCTTCACAGAGTTGATGGACATTTTTGATACATGTTCTGTTCTAAAGGAGAGTGGAACTACTTAGAGATCAATGGTCTTAGAATACTTGTATTTCAATCAGATGACTTATTAGAATCTCTAGTCCTGTTGCTTTCCTTTCTTTGGTGTTGAAGTGTACACCATACCTTTTGCTTAAGGGTCAATAGAGGTTCCCTTTTCATTCAAAGAACAGGTCAATTTTGAACTAAAGAGCCTTTGCTCTGTTACCAAAAGGAGACTAACTAAATCTAGTAACATACTTTATACCTTTCTTTCTTCTAGCCTTGTCTAGAAGCTATCATCCATATAGAAAAGCAACTCTGCAATCCTTTCCACTGCTACCACAAAAATGAGATGTTCAAATTTCGAGATATTCACTTCAAATGTTCACATGAAGTACTTTTGCTCAAGTTGCAGTTGAGCCTTCTGAGAATCTATTAATCTGATTAGCCATAGCAGATACACTACATTTTGACCCTGACATAATTGTTTCATTTTAGTTCTCACTGAGCATGAAGGACAACCAACACTAATACCTAATTCTGGCCCACAACTACCCAGTGTTAGAGGCAAACCAGCCTACATGAGGAAGCAAGAAAATTTGAGGAGGACACCAAAGGGGTTGGGACAAAAATAGTAGCAATTACCAATGAGCTGCAACAGATAGGCATCTACTAGTGTCTCATCCTTCTATTCAGGTTCTCTTCTGAAGGTTAATTGCAGGTAATATAGTCCCAATTTCCCCATCACTTAATGAAGATGTAAAAAAGAAAGTCCTGAGATGACCATCAAATGGTTCAGTAGTAGAAAGGGATATAGCTCTATCAATAGAACTGACATCCAAGATGCACTGGCATTTGCTTTGTGAGTACATCCTAAAGACCAGAGGCCTTTCTATCTGATCCACTCCTGAAAATTCCTATACCCTTTGAATCTTCCCATTAACACATGAGTTCAAAAGCAAGGACAAACTTGATTATCTGTTTGTAAATACTGTGCTTAGCACATTGCTTTGCATATAGTAAACACTTAATGAATGTTTGATCATTTGTTAATTCATTCCTGAAATATATTATAATGGCTACAGATAACTCAGAAAAGCTAAGTTTTTATGTTGATCCCATGCTAAATAGTCTAAAAGCTCCATTGAGTCAGTTTTAATAATATCATTGCCTGGCTAAGCAGGCAGACTCCTCCTTAACACATGGGTTTAAAGTCTGAAAATTGAGATCTGAACCTACTCTCTGTAGCGCTCACTTTCTTCATATGTAAAATTAGTATAACGGCAGATGATTTATAAGTTCCTTCCAGCTCTTAGTCTATCACTCCATGATCTCATAGAAGATCCCTATTCTTGGAATGCCTCAAACCCAGTTTTAACACTTTCTGTCTTTGTGAGTTAATGGATGGGTTGCTGAAACTGAGCCTCAGTTTTCTCATTTCTAAAACTTTAATGACACTTCACAAGGTTGCTGTAAGTTTAAGCTACTACAGAAATATAAGCTATTTTTTATAATGAAACAAATAAAATATCCAGGTATTTATTTATTTTTATAAGGAAGGGAAGAAAGGAAACTACAATTGATGTAAAGTGAATTTTGAAAATGTTCAAACTTCAATAAATTAAAGATTTGAACATTAAAATGTATGTTGGTAGGAAGCAGATAAGATATGGAAATGTCACCAACTAATGGTTATGGCAAACATGTATTTCCCATTGCTGAACACTACTATGAGATGATAAACCCAAAATAATCTCAGACACATACTATATGCTTTTGTTTCCCTTTTCTCTTCCTATTAAAGAAAACTTGCTTAGCTGTTCAGTTTATTTATTTTTAGGATCAGGACATTGTAAGTAAGTTGCTTCTGATAGAGTTTTTCTTGGTTGTTATGCTAGGAACTTGTTAAATGTGAAGCTGCAAAAGTGTCATTAACAACTGAGTGGCATATCCTGGGTTAAATGGAGAATGCATGTTCAGAGGATAGAAATAAAGATGCAAATAGCTAAGCAAAGACCTTGTTAGCTTTAGTCTGAGAGAAAAAAAATAGTACTTAATTCTCTCCTTGAATTATTAATAAACACCTGCAGCTGAAGCTTCATCACTGCAATTTACTGAAAGTGGGAGACAACAAATCCTCATTGCCGGTTCACCTACACTCAAAGTTACAACTGATGTATTTCTCTTGAAGACAAAAACTCCCAGAGCAGAAGAAAACTGCTCAGACTTTACCAGGATGATTTTTATTACTCTATAGTCCCTGGAGTGTCCTGTTTCATCTGAACTCACACCTCTTTCTACACCTTTTATAATAATAGCAACTACCCTTTATCTATTGCCAAAAATGTACAACATGATTTTCTCATAACAGTGTTAGGTGGTAAGTCATTTTTATGTTAATTTTATAGATGAAGAATATAACATTCTATGACTTAATAAGATTTACTTAAATGTATGTCAGAGTTAGGTTTCAAAATACATCAGTTGGTTAGATCATAACACTTCTCTTGAAGTTTATCTCAAATAATAAACCACTTAATTTTTTTAAAGTACTTATTTTATGGACAGTATTGTGATTAGGTAATATAACTTTTATTATCTCCATTGTTGCAGGGAAGGAATAGGTTCAAAGAACTCAAATTGACTAGCTCAATTAAATAATGATTTAGAGCTAAATGCAAATATCATAACTCTTGAATTAGTGTGTTTTCACTGCTTTACTATGGCTATCATATTCTTTGATGATACTATAGTTATCACATCATACCATACTTTGGTATCCCTCAACATTAATAGTAAAATTTCCCAGTGGAACTTTATTGGTAATTCTCCCCTGTTCTTGGGATTATTTGAGTATTTTCTTTATTAAGTAAGGCTTAATCTACTTCCCTTCCCTCCTCCCATAGCCATTTATTTCTCATTACTTTGGACTCAAGTATCTTGTATTTATACTTTTCATAGTTTATCTTTAAACTATCAAACTGCCTCTCTATATTTTATAACAATTATTCAATAAATCAATAGATTTATAAATGTCTGCTTGACAGAATGTAAATTCCTTTAATATAAGATTTACTTCATTCTTAATATTTTCTTCTTAGCATTTAGCTTATTGTCCAGCAAATAGTAGGCATTAAATAAATGCTTATTGAATAATTGATTTACTCAATTATGTGTTTCTCTTTGATAAGGATATGTGATTACATTTTAAAGGCCTTCTAAGTTTTAAAACTTTATGTCAATCAACAAGTAAGGATTAGTGTTTACTAAATAGCACACACATTATGCTTGGGCAAGTCATCTAATTCTTTTTCTCTCAGTTTTCTGTCCTTAAAATGAGCTGAAGAAATGACAATTTATCCTTGCATCTTTGATGCAAATGGGGTTATGAAGAGTTGGACAACACTGAAAAAACAAATGAGCAAAAGAACACCTACCACAATGGTTAGAACATTACATTAAAAGTAGGGAAGACTTGTGTTTAAACCTTACTTTAACCATTAATTAGCTGTATAACCCTGAGCAAGTCACTTGACCCTTCTCATTTTCAGTTTTCTCATCTGTAAAAAAAAACTTACATCAGCTTTATTTATTTATTTATTTAACACAATAACCATTAAAATCCTTTCCAACTTTAAAAATCTATTATGATTCAAATGACACTTTTTCATTAAAGTGTTGTTGTTTATGTAATTCTTTCCAGTGTGAAATGTGCATTTAAGTTATCAGACCATGAAATTCATATTGTACTTGATGGTACCACAGTTCAGGCTTAATTTCGGAAAAAAACTGAATGAACCTTGCTTTGTGACTTTGGCAAATTATTTTCTCAGTCTGGGATTTGTATGTATACATATATGCATGTATTTGCATAAGTGTATACTTATTTGCCCAAATAAACCTACATACCCTTTGAGGATATATGTAGCTTAGTGCCCAATAATTCATGTTATATAAACACTAGAATACATCATTATGTTTTCATTTTATTGATGTATATATTTCCTCCTTGAGTGCAAATCATGACTTACTACTATAATTTCCTGTATAGTACTTTTCAACAGCCTTCATTAGGTGAACCCAGAGTCTAGGAAGGGCAATGGGATCACAACGGTAAAGAAGTTAACCATCTCCTGGCAGAGAATGATGTTTTCAATGTTTAGGCAGAGACATATATTTGGTCACTGTATGTAATTATTATGCTTTTATTTACTTAATAGGGAAATAGTTGAAGTGTCAGCCATGCTGCTGAGGCAGAAAGAGAGATAAAGCAAGACAGAAAGAGAGAGAGAGAGAGAGAGAATATATATATATAGTTAAATATATTTTTATCTAGTTATATCTGTTTTCTTCTCTGGTCAGATAGATAGATGATAGATATAGATACATATTATATATATATATATATATATATATATATATATATATGTAATACCTTGCTTTATTATATGTTCAAATTTATTTTTTTGATGTTGGTTTGATAAAGACTTCTATTTCACATGCTTAATTTTTTTTTAATTTTTGTTATTGATAATTCACTTCAATAAATATTTATTAAATATTTACTGTTCCAAGAATTTTACTGAACAACTGGGACACAAATAAGAAAAGAGGAGAGTTCCTACCTCCAAGGGATTTATAATCTAATAGAAAAGAAGAAGAAGAAGAAGAAGAAGAAGAAGAAGAAGAAGAAGAAGAAGAAGAAGAAGAAGAAGAAGAAGAAGAAGAAAAAGAAGAAGAAGAAGAAGAAGAAGAAGAACAACAACAACAACAACAACAACAACAACAACAAACAGCAACAACTTTCTCCAACCATGGGTCACCTACACACCTAGCACTCAACAACATCCTAATTTTTTCTGCACATTATTCCTGTAGATATCATCTATGTTTGTGGAATGATATGCCTAAGATTTTAGAATAGAATGTTCTTTTATATTTTCTGTGGTACTCCATTTCAGTAAATACTTCCACCTTCAAAATAAAATAAGTAGATCATCATGCTGACTGACTCAGTTTTTGATACAGAACATTACAGGTAATTCTGAATTTCACATCAGCTTGATTTCAACTGAATACATATATCACACTCCCACTCTCCCTCACTGGGTCCTCCCTGATGATCCTGTTCTTTCTACTCCACTTTTAAGCTTTCTTTTCTATGTCTTCCCTCATTACATTGCAAGTTCCTGGAGGATAGAGACTTTTTCATTTGATTATTTGTATCTCCAGTGCTTAGCATAGTTCATAGCAAATAAGCAAATGCTTAACAAATACTTATTAAATTAAATTATTAGTAACAAAAATAAGAACTCAAATTAAAATTATGAAATTGAGATTTTAGTCAAATCAACATCAGAAAATTAACTTAAACATGTTATAAAGTAGATATAAAAGAAAAGTTGATCAAGTCATCTTTAATCTTTCAAGTCATCTTATCTTCTTTAAATCTGTGCTTGTTGAATGTGAATTCTTAACCTAGAGAACTCCTTACAGGGGAAGACGGTGGTTCAACTCTCAAGCATACAATGAACTCCTTGTTTGATGTCACAAGGTTGGAATATTGGTCTCCCTTTTCTGTGTGTTTATAGTAATAGCAGCATAATAGATAATATTTCTTTCATTCTTTTAATGTATGATGTGATTCTTTTATGTTTATTGTTTTCTGTTTGGGAATAAATCATACCATATCAAATCTATATTGCAAAATAGGTGGGTTTTTTCACTTTCACCTCTTCCTAATGACTTTCTAAATCAATTATTGCTAATTAATTGCTCAATTAATTTTAGCAAACATTAGAGCAATTAATACCAATGCTATACAAACTATTCTTTAAAATAGTTAACACTATTTTGTTATGTTAAGATCACTTTGTTATGAGAGTACTATGATTGCATTAACAAAAACAAAAAAAAAATGGATCAAACAAAAAGAAGTACAAAGATCATTCTTAGGTATTGATAGAAAGAACTTAAATTTAAAAATCCTATGATAATTCTATATAAATATGTTCCTTCTAATAATTTTGCAATCTTATAATAACAACAAAATCTTTCAATAAATTATGCATATGCATTTTAAATTTCTAATGTATTCAAAGTGAATTTTTACATGGAATATAAGAACCTACTCCATAGGGTTGCTGTGAAGATCAAATGAGTTTACAAAAACAAAATACTTGGCAAACCTCAAAGGGTTATATTAAAAATGCAGGTTAACAGGATAGTGTTTATAATTATAGTAAATAGAACTCATAAACACTATAGTGATGATAAAATTAAATGTGGGCCATCGGGATATACTTTGTGAGCAAAAATCAGAAACTATTAACTTCATCAATTTCTTTCGAAAAATCTTAGAATATAAATTATTTCAGGAAGACCTCTCTACTTGAGAAGATTCACTGGGGCTTCTATAAAGTAGTTTAATTAAAAAAAAAAGATTTAAATTCACATTGTATATCACATATGGTCTAAATGAGTACTTGACTTAAGTTTTTAAAAAACTGAGCACATTTGATAGAGATAATGTCAAAAGGGGCAATTAGATGGTGCAGTGATAATAGCCTTAAAGTCAGGAGTACCTCATTTCAACTTGGCCTCAGATATTTAACACTTACTAGCTGTGTGACCCTTAGTAAGTCCCTCAACCCCAGTTTCCTTGCAAAAAAAGAAAGAGGAAAAAAAGAGATAACTTCAAAAACTATGACTATGAAAGACTGTTTAATGAAACATTCAGAAGGTATTTTTTTAAATCCTTATTGCGTAGCACAATGTCTGTATGTATTAAAATATTTTTGAATGATTGAGGCAATGGTAAAATGTAAAGTAGATAATTTAATTGCATGGCTTTGCATAGCTTTTTCATAATCTCCATATAGCTGAGATGAAAGTGTTGAATGGGGGGAGAATTTTTTTTTTTTTTTTTTTTTTTTTTTTTTACTTCTGGAAGATCATGTTGTGGCATTGAAAAACTAGTTTCCAATACAGTATGAGCCAGAAACAGTCAATAAACTTTTATTAAGCACACACTATATGACAGATATTATGCTAAACATTAGGGTAACAAAGAAAAAGTTACAATAATCCCTGCCTTCAAGGAGTTCACAGTCTAGTGGGAGAATACAACACATGAAAAGAAACTAAAAAAGGTATGAAGGGGGTGTAAGAAATCTTAGTAAGTCTCAATCATGTCCTTGGAGTATTTTCTGTGATTGTAAGGAATCTCTATAAATGTCAGAGAGGTCCCTTTGTATTATATTGTACTGAAAACATGAGGATATACTAACAATTGTTTGATAAGACTCCAGGAGGCACAAGAAGACCCCATCACTTTTCCTCCTGTTTGATTTAAGATCATCCTTTGGCCTCAGCATGTGTTTCACCTCGGAAACCTGTTCAGTTTTCTGAATGAAACAAGCTAGTTTAAGGAATGAATGAACTATTTCCTCTGGTTGAAGCCCCTCCCTATCTGGGAAGCTGTTCTACCCAGAGGGTCATATATTACATACTTAGACACTTTGGAGCTTCAACCAACAAGGGGATGGCCTTGCCTGAGAGTTTTTCCCTCTTTTGGGTGCCCTCTGATCAGCGACTTGATCTAGGGTTCCCCCAGCCTAAAGAATCAGTAGTTTATGTTTCTCAAATTCCCAAATTGATGATATAAGTTACATGTTTGTCTGAATTTGTTAACACCCCTTAAGTTGTTTATTGTTTCTCTATTACAAGTTTCCTCTTCCCTTATGTCTTGTTTAAATCAAGGTTCTGAGCAGTAATAAACTTGTACTTATCCTCTTTAAATCTGTGCTTGTTGAATGTGAATTCTTAACCTAGAGAACTCCTTACTGGGGGAGAGGGTAATTCAACTCTCAAGCATACAATGAACTCCTTAAGTCTGGGTGTAAAATGATTTAGGAAGTACAGATTTCAGAGTTCATTTAATATCCACAGATCCAGAAGCCCAAGAAAGAATTTGAACAAGAAAGTATGAGGCAAATGTCATGGACATACTCCTTAAAGTACTCACCAATATCCACCCTCTACTTTTGTCAACCACAGGAAAGGAGCCCCAGGGTTAAGGAGTGATGAAATGGTATTAGTATTATTTTTAAGGATGATGAATTTCTGGAGATCATGAAGGCCAGGAGAACAGCCAAGCAGAAAATGGTATCCCTAGGTGTACTTCCTAAAATTATAATTCAGTAAGAGTTCTCAGGTATCCATACCTCTCCCTACAGAGAGAGGGAGAAAGTATCAGGGAAAGGTAGCACTGAAGAGAGTTTCAGAGTTGATGAGAGCCTCCTAAATGTTTGCTGAGATGGGACAGTCCTTCAAGTGACAAGAAGTGATTTCAGAAAAAGGTAAAGAATGGTGTTCTTCTATCATAACATATGGTAGCAGAGACTGAGTTTCACCACATGGAATATGGACTCAACTAGTCAGGCTTATAGTGGTTCCTATTTAGTACCATCCCTATGAGAACTGAAAGCTCTGAAAGCAAAAACAGCTGGTATGAACTTCTTCCTCAGAATCTGATCAGTTGAAGAGATGATAGAGTACTTGAACAACAGAAAGAGAAAGCTGAAACCAAGGGAAGAGTTGATATCAGAGAAAGATTATTGGAAAGGCCCACCTTTGTCAACTGATTTTAAAAAAGGTTAAGTATAATATCATGATTTAGTAATCTTTAAAAAATTGTTTGATGTCACAAGGTTGGAATATCGGTCTCCCTTTTCTGTGTGCTTATAGTAATAGTAGCATAATAGATAATATTTCTTTCATTCTTTTAATGTATGATGTGATTCTTTTATGTTTATTGTTTTCTGTTTGGGAATAAATCATATCATATCAAATCTATATTGCAAAATAGGTAGGTTTTTTCACTTTCACCTCTTTCTAATGACTTTCTAAAACTTCCAATCTAAAACTATTACAATAACTTAAAATTTTCCTTAGTACATAGCACTTAAGGTGAGGAGACATTAAATGTTAGAAATGTTAGATATCTAAATTACCCTCTTCAAAGATTAGGTCAAAAGTAAACCTGGGCAAAGCACAATGTTGAGATAAATGTCAGGAATTGCTGCAAACCAGATTTTGCATACTCCAAGTAGTTTCTTTATTCTCTATGCTAAAGCACCAAATATCTTTGTGAAAAGTCTCAAATTCAAAATATATAAGAAATTCATAGAAATATAAAAACTCTCTACAAATATAAAAGCTCAAGAGCCAATACAATGGAAAAGTCATGAAGTCATATGAATCAACAGTTCTTAAAAGAATAATTGCAAATTACCAGCAGCCATATGAAATATTGATTCAGATTGCTAACAAGTGAAAATAAAAATTAAAACAACTCTGTGGCCTTACTTTACACCCAGAAAGATAGCAAAGGTGAAAATAGATGAAAATTGTCAATACTTAAGAGTCTGCAGGCAAATTGGAATACATACATTTCAGGTGGATCTGTAAAGTATTATAACCATTGTGAAAAGCAATTTGGAATTTTTTAAAAATGAAAAAAACGAGCAATCCAATTGGTCCAAAGTTTTAAGAGACTATTGTGCTATGAATATATACATATATATATATATATATATCCTAGAGGAAGCTACGACATGAAGAAAGGATAAATAAATTTGATAAATAAATAGAATGTCTCTATGTATATACATATATTTGCATAATATATATTCATATCTACTCTTTGAGATATCAAAGACTTGTCCATTAATTGTAAAGTAGCTAAACAAATATTATATCTATGATGTGAAAATTACTATCATAAGAGATGATAAAAATGAAAAAAATTAAGGAAACAATGGGAATCTTATTAACTAATCTTGAAAAGCAAATAGGATTGTGAAATATGTATATGATTATCTGGTTTTGGTTGTTGTCCTTCCTTCTTGAAGAGGACCAAAATGACATTACTGTTAGAGTTAAATTACAATGTGGCCACCTTACCAAGTCCACTCTCTGCAATAGAATTTAAATTCATGGCAGTTTAGTTTGTGAAAAGATCTCAGTGTCTGACATATTAACCTGCCAGATGATCTTCAGAATCGTCTTAAGACAATTCAAATGGAAGCTATTATAAAGCAAGAGGAGGTTATGCCCCAGGAATTCAAGGATGCCTCTACTATCAATCTGTATAAAAGTAAAAGGAATAGGTTGACCTGCGACAATCACAGGAGAATCTTTCTCCTAGTCAATGATGGCAAGATTTTTGCCAGAGTTCTGCTTAATAAGTTGATCCTATGCCTGGAAAACTCTCTACCTGAGAGTCATTGTTGTTTTTGGAAGGGGCCAAGTGTTTGGTGTTTAATACATGATATTCCCAGAGCAAATGGGAGGAGCAGAACAGAGGTCTGTATACATTTGTCTATCTGAAGAAGATCTTTGAAACTGTCAGTTGTGAGGTCTTATGAAAATTATGTCAAAATTTGATTGCTGGGAAAAGTTTATCAGTATAGTAAGTCAATTTCATGATGGCATGTTTGCCCAGGTTCTGGACAATGAACAATACTATCAAGCTTTTCCTGTCACCACTGGAATGACACAAGGCTATGTGTTTTCTCTCATGCTTTTTAGCATGATATTTTCATCAAGAAATAACCTTCATTGAGAATAAACATGACATCAAAGTCAGCTATCACATTGATGGTAATTTCTTCAACTTGAAAAGGTTATAAGTCAAAACTAAAGTGGGAGTGTTCATGATTTTTTTGTTTGCAGTTGATTGTGCACTCAATGAAGCCTCTGAAGCTGAGATGTAACAAGGTATGGGTTGAGTCTCTGCTGCTTAAAATAATTTTGGCCTAATAACACCAAAAAAACGCAAGTACTCCATTAGCCAGCACTACATCATCCATCAATCAATGTGGAGCCATCAATTATAGAAAATGGTGAAGTTCTGAATGCTGTGAATAAGTTTACTTAACTTGTATACCTTTCATGTACACATTAATAGTGAGATGGACAAGCACATTGCCAGAGTTAGCTCAGTGTTTGGGAAGACTCTGAAATGTGAGAGAAGAGAAGTATTTGATTGAGTACCAGATTGAAGGTCTACAAAGTCATTATGCTGACCTCAGTGTAGTATACTGTGAAACCTGGACAATATAACAGTATAACCTGACATACCAGGAAACTGAATCACTTTCATTTAAATTGTCTTAGAAAGATTCTAAAGATAATCTGGCAGGATAAGGTATATATATATATATATATATATATATATATATATATATATATATACATAAATACATATCCATATGTACAAACACCATTTGTAATAATGCCTACAGAAAATAGCAAAAAAAAAATCTGAACTCTTCATTATTTTAAGGATCAAGCTGGTCTCTATAGAAGAGTTTTCATAATCAAAGAAGACTAGAAGTATAAAGTATTGCATAGACTGCCAGATATGTTTGATGGGTTGATTTATTTTAATGACATTTTTCCTCTGTTAGACTCCTTTCCTGTATGTATATGTATTTGTGTTTAATTTTTGTATGTTTATTGGTACTTTATAGAGAACAAGTTTATTTCTTAACACATGCTTTATTCAGGAAGTTTTCCCTTGGGGAAAAATGGGGAGGGGGAAATGGGGGAAAAAAAAGAATGGGGAAGGATAATAATATTTAAGAATAAAAATTTTAAAGAACTTTTTGAATAAGGGATATATTAGGGAATGAAAGTGATGTAAAAATAAAAGTTATAAATTAAGCATACAAAAATGAAAATAAAATGCAAGAAAGGGAAAGGAATCTATATGTTGATATTTTTCTTCACAGATAATGAAAATAACTAGTAACCAAGTATATTTCTAAAAGGGATATTACCTTGAATATAATTATCTCTATCTATGACTCCTGATGTTAGATAAAGTGTGAATTCCTTTTAGGGACAAAGATGAACAGGACATATTTTGATCTTCAGTCTTTCTGTTTTTAGTTCCCATTACATTACATTACATATTTGTAACATATAGAAATGTCAATGATCTATGTGGAATTATTTTTATCCTGCATCTATGTTAAAATTGTGAATTGTTTCTAGTAATTTTTAGTTGATTCTCTAGTATTCTCTAAGTAACCATCATATCTTCTGCAAAGAGTGGTAATTATTTTTACTCATTACCTATTCTGATTCCTTCAATCAGATAGGACAATAACAGGAGTTTTCTATATATATTATTCAGGACAGGTTTGAAAAAGACTATATTTGGGCATACTGTTTCAAAATACAGAATTTAACAGTAATCAAAAAAAAAGAAAACAAAAGCTGTATCTAAACAGTGCTAAAACAAATAATGGAATTTATTTTGTCAAACAACCCTTCAGTTATGGAGGTTGAAGAGGAAGTAAATTCATTTAACTGGTTGTTTGACTGAATTGATTATGTTCAGTCAAAACCCATTGATCTGATAGCCCCAGGCAGATCCAAGCAAAGTGTAATTTGGGACATTTTGGCTATCTAAAATAATCTCTATTTAGACAACTTGCTTTCCTAGGTCTTGTCCTTGAGAGCAGCTGAAGCTTATTGGACTATAAAGTCCTAATTACCTGGACCAGAAGGTATTTTTAAAAATAGGTTTTTCCCAGGCAGGCAGCTGCTCACAGCATGAATTCTTTGATCACTGCTGGGCTCAGCAGTTAAACTCTCTCTTCTTGAAGATACCAGGGTAAAGGAAATAAACCTGACATTGTGTCCCCCTCTCCTCTTTCTTATTATTCTTTCTTATATTCTCAGTATTATCAAAGAAGCTAAGATTTGACACCCAGAGAACCTTGGAAACACTGAGGGGAAAGGCAGTTCTCTTCTTAGATGATAGTTAATAAATAAGCAAAACATTGCACTTTTATATTGCTTTTTCTAAAGTGTAGGAGCAAAGTGAATGTAAGGTTTTTGTTAAAAAAAAAAAAAAAGATATGCCCTTCTCTAAAGCTTTGTTGTTGTTGTTGTTGTTGTTGTTTGATTTGCATTTATTTTCCCAAGCTAGATAGGACTTTTAATTTTACTGAAAAATACATATTCTCATTAGAATACTTAGGATATTTGAAGTCAGGGACAAGTTGGTATAATTTGCTTTTTTTCCCTCTCCCTCCACCTCCATATCTTTTCATTTTCTTCTTTGAATTTATTCTTTCACCTCCTTTCTCTTTAGTTGTAAAGGGAGTATTATGTAAAGGGGACAATATATAAGTAAAATCTTCTTAAATCCTTGCTTTGGGAAATTGAAAATATCATGTATTGTCAGTAATCATTTGTTTTATTCAATTTAATTCAGTTAAAAAAATTGAGTGTCTATACAAGAGTACTGAGATTATAAAACAAGATAAAATACAGGACGTGATTTCATAGACCTTATAATGTAGTGGAGAGAAGGACAAATATACAAATGTCTGTTTAAGCTCTTTCTCATATCACACTTATGTTACCTGCTATAATACATTACAAGTTTCTGCATTACAGTGTTGTTTAGACTAGTTATTATGCCTAGGCAGATAAGTAGCACAGTGGATGAATGTGGGAACTAAAAACAGAAAGACTAAAGATCAAAATAAGCTGTGTGACTTTGGAACATCACAAGATCTTCCTATATTTCTTTATCTACAAAATAAAAATAATAATAGTAAATACCTCTCAGAATCATTTTGAGGATAAAATGAAAGGGAAAATTGAAAATTATTTTACAAATCCTAAAACTGTTATAAATTATATTTTAAACATTATATTATAATATTGTATTAAATATAAATTATTATTTTAATTGTGTTATACATAATATTAATATTATATTATAATTATGTTATACATTGTAAATGATGTTTTCATTAATTTTAATATAGTATATCAACTACCCTAAGTTTGAGTTCTATCAACTTTGTAAAATGTCATGTCATACCCAAGTAAACCTCCCTCTGGACTTTATATATGCCCTAAATCTAAATTCAAAATTAAATCTAAAGACCAGTTTTAATTACTTCTAGATCAGATCTTCTCATTTCCTTTCTTATATAGTCTCTTGTGTTCTCTTCTCAACCATAAGAATTCACTATGTAGAAGTTTTGTTTTCCACCCCTAATTTCTTTTCTGTATTCCCTCTCACATTTTTCAAGTGGGGTAGATCTCAAATATTAAGAATTCTTTATTTCAGCCATTAACGAACTTTCTAATGAAAAAAAATTTCCAAGGGCAGATGGATTTCCAAGTGAATTATATTAAACATTTAAAGAACAATTAATTCCAATACAAAGTACTTAGAAAAACAGGGGAGGAAGGAGTCCTACCAAAATTCTTTCATGACACAGATAACCAGATCAAAAGAAAATTGTTGACCAAATTCCCTAATGAATATTGATGCAAAAATCTTAAATATAATGTTAACAAGTAGCAATTTCTCACCTGGACGATATACCATGACCAAGTAGCATTTATATCAAGAATTAGAAATATTTAGGAATAGTTAATATTTAGGAAATATTAGGAAATTTAATATTAGGAAAACTATTGTGATAATTGAATAAATCAGTTAACTAAACTAACAGAAATCATACAATTATATACATACAATAGATACAGAAAAAAGCATTTGACAAAATACAATCCCCGTTCCTACTAAAAATACTAGTAAATGGAGCTTTTTCTTAAAATGATAAGTAACATCTATTTAAAATTATCAACAAGCATTATATTTAATAGAGAGAAACTAGAACCATTCCCAGTAAGATCAAGGGTGAAACAAGTTTGCCCATTATCACCATTGCTATTCAGTATTGTATTAGAAATATTACCTTTAGCAATAAGAAAAGAAAAAAAAAAGAAATTGAAGCAATCAGAATAGGTAATGAGTAAAAAAAAATTACCACTCTGCAGATGATACGATGGTTACTTAGAGAATACTAGAGAATCAACTAAAAATTACTAGAAACAATTCACAATTTTGCATAGATGCAGGATAAAAATAATTCCACATAGATCATTGACATTTCTATATGTTACAAACATATCCAGCAGTAAGAGATACAAAGAGAAATTCCATTTAAAATAACAGTAAATAATATAAAATATGTGAGAGTCTACCTGATAAGACAGTCAGTATTATATGAAAACAAGTATAAAACATTTTCCATACAAATAAAGTCAGATGTAAACAATTAGAACATTATCAAGTGCTCATGAATTGGCCTGACCAATATAATAAAAATGACAATTCTATCTAAATTAATCTATTTATTCAGTACCATAGAGCTAGAAAAAATAATAACAAAATTCATTTGGAAGAATAAAAGTTCAAGAATTTCAAGGGAATTAGTGAAAGAATTATAAATGAATGTGGTCTAGCTGTATCAGACCTAAAACTATATTATAAAGTAGTTGTCAGCAAAAGCATTCAGTAGTGGCTAAGAAATAGAGTAGTTGATCAGTGCAATAGATTAGGCTCTCATGACAAAATAGTGAATGGCTATAGCAATCTAGCTTTTGATAAACTCAAAGACTCCATCTTCTGTGGTAAGAACTCACTATATGACAAAACTTGCTGGGGATATTGGAAAATAGTAAAGAAGAAACTAGGCATTAATCAACACTGAGATAAGGTTAAAATTGGTTCATGATTTAGACATAAAGGATGATTTTATAAGCCAATTAGGAAAGCAAAGGATAGACTACTTCTACAGTGTGTGGAGAAGAAAGGAATTTGTGTTGAATGTTGAAGGGGATCTGAGAAAACTGGGATCCCAATATATTGTTGGTGAAGTTATGAACTGATCCAATCAATATGGAGAACAATTTGGAGCTATGCCCAAAGGGCTGTCAAATTGTGGATACCCTTTGATACAGCAGAAACTGAATGGATGCTCATCAGTTGGATAATGGCTGAATAAGTTATGGTATAGGAATGTAAGACTGAATGTGAATCACAACATAGTATTTTCAACATTTTGTTGTTGTTTTCTTTCTTTTTTTTTCTTTCTCATTTTTTCCCTTTTTGATCTGATTTTTTTGTGCAGCATGATAAATGTGGAAATATGTTTGGAATAATTATACCAGTTTAACCAAAAGTGGATTATTTGCTGTCTGGGGGAAGGGATGAAGAAAGGGTAGGAGAAAATTTGGAACAAAAGATTTTGCAGTGGTGAGTATTGAAAGCTATCTTTACATGTATTTTAAAAATATAAAGGTATTATTAAAAATTGAAAAAAAATAAAGAATTCTTTGTTTCAGAGTATAGACATCCCATCAGAGACCATACCCTTAAATTGCATTCTCACTCATAGGTACAGTCTGCAGTAGGTATTTATTAATCCCTCAGTAATCTAAAAATAAATTTGAGGAGTTTATATTTCTAGTGTGTTGCTTTGGGGCTTTGTTGGTATGTTTCTCATAAATTTTTAGATTATTAGGGGGCAGAGTCAAGATGGTAGAGAACAAATATGTGGCATTCTAAGCTCCTCTCCTACCCTACTACTCATTACCAAATTCAACCTCAGAAATAGTGCTTGACTGGTAAAATCCACGAATATTGGGAGAACAAGAAATTATCAGCCAAAGATAATCTGGAAGATTGCCAAAAAAGGTTTGTCCTGATCAGCAAGAGCAGACCAGCACAATCAGGGAGGTAGAATGCAGAGGCTAGCACACTGAGCAAAACCAAAAAATTGAAAAAAGTAGAAAAAATGTTAAATATTGGAAAAACAACAGACCTGGAATATAGATCTAGGAGAGATAATCTGAGGATTATTGGACTTCCTGAAAATCATGATGAAAAGAGAACCTAGACATAATTTTCCAGGAAATCATCAAAGAGAACTGCCCAGATATAATAGAATCAGAAGGTACAATAGGCATTGAAATAATTCATCAAACACCTGCTGAAAAAGACCCTAAAATAAAACCTCCAAGAAATATTGTGGCTAAATTTCATAACTATCATACTAAGGTAAAAATATTACAAGCAGCAAGAAAAAAAATTCAAATACTGAGGAGTCACAATAAAGACCACTAAGGATCTAGCTGCTTCCACATTAAAGAATCAAAGGGTCTAGAATATGATATTCCAAAAAGCAAAAGAATTTGGAATGCAGCCAAGAATAAACTACCCAGCTAAGCTGAGCATTTTCTTTCAGGGAAGAAAGTGGACATTTAATAAAACAGGTGAATTCCATTTGTTTCTAATCAAAAAAATCAAAATGAAACAAAAAAAATTGACCTCCAACTAAAGGACACGAGAGAAGGAGAAAAAGGCAAAAATAACTCTTGAAAACTGAATTTCTGTTATGGACATACTTAAAGAGTGCATGTATAATTTAATTTTACAGATATAATATGAAAAGGGGAAGTAGAAATGGAAAGGGGATCATATCAGAAAAAAGGAAAAGGAGAGATAAAAAGAGGGAAACTACATTCCACAAAAGGGCAAAGGAAACCTCTCATATCTGTAGGAATTTAGGAAAGGGGAGGAACATTGTATGAATCTTACGCTTCTCAGATTTGGCTCAAGGAGAAAATAATTGACATATTTGATTTACAGAGAATTTTCTCTCACCTCATTAAAAATGGGGAGAGGAAAAGGAAAGAGGAAAAAGGTAATAAGAGAAAGGTTAAAAAAGGGGAAGGGATTCTAAAGAGGGAGAGCTGTGTGAGGCAAGTGGTGCCCATAAGGTTAATCCTGGGGAGAGGGGCAAGGAGAGTGAGAAAAAGAAAAGCAAAATATGGGGATAATAAGATGTCAGGGAATACAGTATTGATAATTTTAACTATAAATGTGAATGTGGTGAACTCTCCCATAAAGCAAAGGCAGATAGTAGACTGGATCAAAAGACAGAACCCTATAATATGTTGTTTACAGGAAACAAATTTAAAGCAGGGAGATACAGTGTAAAAATAAGAAAGATAGAGCAAAATTTATTTTGCTTCAAGTGAGTCAAAAAAGCAGGGATAGACATCCTTATCTCATATCAAGCAAAAGCAAAAATTGATCTAATTAAAAGAGATAATGATGAAAACTATATCTTGCTAAAGGGTAGCATAGACAATGAAGTAATATCAATACTAAACATATATGCACCAAATGGTATAGTATCTAAATTCCTAAAGGAGAAGTAAAAAGAGCTGCAAGAAATAGCATAACTGTAATAGTATGAGATCAAAATATTGCACTCTCAGAATTAGATAAACCAAACCACAAAACAAAAAAGAAAGAAATTAAACAGGTAAATAGAATTATTAGAAAAAATAGGTATTATAGATCTTTGGAGAAAACTGAATGGATACAGAAAGGAATATACTTTCTTCTCAGCAGTTCATGGAACATATACAAAAATTGATCATATATTAGGACATAAAGACCTCAAAATTAAATGCAGAAAGGCAGAAATAGTAAATGTATTCTTTTCAGATCACAATATTCAACAGAAAGCTAGGGGTATATAGACCAAGAAGTAATAGGAAACCAAATAATCTCATCTTGAAGAATGATTGGGTGAAAGAGCAAATCATAGATACAATTAATAACTTCACCCAAGAGAATGACAACAAGGATACAACATACCAAAATTTGTGGGATGCAGCCAAAATGGTAATAAGGGGAAATTTTATATTTTTAGAGGCTTACTTGAATAAAATAGAGAAAGAGAAGATCAATGAATTGGGCTTGCAACTTAAAAAGCCAAAAAAAAGATCAAATTAAAGATGCCCAATCAAATACTAAATTTGAAATTCTAAAGTTTAAAGGAGAAATGATAAAATTGAAAGTAAACAAAAAACCATTAAATTAATAAATAAAACTAAGAGTTGGTTTTATGAAAAAAAACCCAATAAAATAGGCAAACCTTTGGTAAATCTGATAAGAAAAAGGAAAGAGTAAAATTAAATTGTTAGTCTTAAAAATGAAAAGGGAGACCCTTCCACCAATGAAGAGAAATTGGAGCAATAATTAGGAATTACTTTTTTCAATTTTATGCCAATAAATTAGATAACCTAAGTGAAATGGATAACTACCTCCAAAAATATAGGCTTCCAAGATTAACAGAGGAGGAAGTAAATTGCTTAAATAGTCCCATATCAGAAAAAGAAATAGAACAAGCCATTAATCAACTCCCTAAGAAAAAATCCCCAGGACCAGATGGTTTTACATGGGAATTCTACCAAGCATTTAAAGAACAATTAGCCCCAATGCTATATAAACTATTTGAAAAAATAGGGAATGGAGAAGTCCTATCAAATTCCTTTTATAACACAGACATGGTACTGATACCTAAACCAGGTAGATTGAAAACAAAGAAAGAAAATTATAATCCAACCTCCCTAATGAATATTGATGCAAAAATCTTAATTATATTAGCAAAAAGAGTACAGAAAATCATTGCCAGGATCATGCACCATCACCAAGTAGGATTTATATGAGGAATTAAGGGCTGGTTCAATATTAGGAAAACTATTAGCATAATTGATGATATCAATAACCAAATTAACAAAAAAACATATAACCATCTTAATAGATGAAGAAAAAGTATTTGATAAAATCCAACATCCATTCCTATTAAAAACACTTGAGAGTATAGGAATAAATGGACTTTTCCTTAAAAAAAATCAGTAGCATCTATTTAAAACCATCAATAAGCATCATATGTAATGGGGATAAACTGGAACCATTCCCAATAAGATCAGGAGTGAAACAAGATTGCCCACTATCACTATTACTATTCAATATTGTATTAGAAATGCTAGCTTTGGCAATATGAGTTAAGAAAGACATGAAAGGAATTAGAATAGGTAATGAGGAGGCCAAATTATCACTCTTTACAGATGATATGATGTTATACTTAGAAAATCCCAGAGATTCTACTAAAAAGCTCTTAGAAATCATCCACAATTTTAGCAAAGTTGTAAGATACAAAATAAATCCACATAAATCAGCAGAATTCTTAGATTTCACCAATAAAATCCAACAGTTAAAATTACAAAAAGAAATTCCATTGAAAGTAACTGCCGATAGTATAAAATATTTGGGAATCTATCTGCCAGTGGAAAGTCAGGACCTATATGAGCCAAACTACAAAATAATTTCCACACAAATATAATCAGATGTAACCAATTGGAAAAATATTAAATGCTCTTGGATAGGGTGAGCAAATATAATAAAGATGGTAATACTACCTAAACTAATCTATTTATTTAGTGCTATACCAATCAGACTCCCCAAAAAAACTATTTTAATGACATAGAAAAAAATAACAAAATTCATCTGGAGGAACAAAAGGTAAAGACTTTCAAGGGAACCAATGAAAAAAAAAAAGCAAATGAAGGTGGCCTAGCTATACCAGATTTAAATCTATATTATAAAGCAGTGGTAACCAAAATCATTTGGTATTAGCTAAGAAGTAGACTATTTGATCAGTGGAATAGGTCAGGTTCCCAGGACAAAATAGTCAATAATTTTAATAATTTAGCGTTTGAGAAACCCAAAGACAACAGCATTTTGGATAAGAATTCACTATTTGACAAAATCTGCTGGGAAAACTGGAAATTAGTATGACAGAAACTAAGCATTGACCCACACTTAACTCCATACGCCAAGATAAGGTGGTCAAAATGGGTTTATGATCTGGGCATAAATAATGAAATTATAAATAAAAGAACATAGGTTAGTTTATCTCTCAGACCTGTAGAGGAGGAAGGAATTCGTGACCAAAGAAGAACTAGAGATCATTATTGGTCACAAAATAGAACATTTTGATTGTATAAAATTTAAAAACTTTTTTTACAAACAAAACTAATGCAGACAAGATTAGAAGGGAAACAATAAACTGGGAAAACATTTTTATAGTCTAGGGTTCTGATAAAGGCCTTATTCTAAAATATATAGAGAACTGACTCTAATTTATGAGAAATCAAGACATTCTCCAATAGATAAATGGTGAAAGGATATGAAAAGAAAATTTTGAGATGAAGAAATTGAAACTATTTCTATCAATATATAAAAATACTCCAAGTCATCATTAATCAGAAAAATGCAAATTATGGCAACTCTGAGATACAACTACTCATCTGTCAGATTGGCTAGCATGGCAGATACTGCTGAATGTTGGAGGGGATGTGGGAAAACTGGGACACTGATACATTGTTGGTGGAATTGTGAATACATCCAGTCATTCTAAAGAGCAATTTGTAATTATGATCAAAAAGATATCAAACTCTCTTCCACAAGGAGAACAATCAGTTCTATTTTTTCAATAATGATCAGAACCAGCTACACCCAGAGAAAGAACTCTGGGAAATGGATGTGAATCACTACATAGCATTTCCAATTCCTCTCTTTTTTTTTTTTTTTTCTGCCTGCCTTTTTTGCCTTTTTGATTTCCTTCACAGGTTAATTGTACAATTATTTCAAAGTCTGATTCTTCTTGTGCAGCAAAAAAAAAACTGTTTGGATACTGTATTTAATGTATACTTTAACATATTTAACATGTATTGGTCTACCTGATATCTGGGGGAGGGAGTAGGGGGAAGGAGGGGAAAAATTGGAATAAAAGGTTTTGTAATTGTCAATGCTGAAAAATTACCCATGCATATATCTTATAAATAATAAGCTATAACAATAAAAAATTAGATGATTTTATTTTATGCTGAGGCAATTGGGGTTAAGTGACTTGGCTAGGGTCACATATCTAGGAAATGTTAAGTGTCTGAGCCTAGATTTGAACTCAAGTCCTCCTGACTTCAGAGCCTGTGCTCTATCCCACTGCACCATTTAGCTTCCCCTGATGATTTTATTAAAAAAAAAGGTATTTTCTAAACAGTTTTAACAGTGAAAATTATGAAAATGCATGAACACACACTTGCACAAACACAAATATCAACCAATATCAAAAAGATAATATATTCTCTGTGAACACACATGTTTATGCCAAAGATGTACTTTGCAATTCCTGATCCTATGAATCTTTTTTCCCCCTTCATGAAATCGTCATGAAGTTCTCATTTTGGGGGGTATAAATTTCTGCTTGGTTTTGAGGACTGATATATTTTTAGAGCCAACATCTAGCCTTATCCTCACCTAAAATGATCACACTTCTTGAAACTACTTTCCTAGGTTTATCTATTTTTTCTTTAATGTAATTCTCAATTCCTGATAGAGACCCTTAGATTACCATCATTCAAATATGTTCTTGGGATAAGACCAGCAACGATGGAAATTCCATAGCTTTAAAATTTTTGAAGTGCTCAAGCTCAACACTTGGTCAGTGAAGAAAGTAAGGTAGGGAACAAAAGACTGGTGACAGAGAGAAATACAGAGGCAGATACAGATAGGGAAGAAGGGAAGGAAGGAGAGAAGACACAATCTTTTTCTTTTCCCCACACGGTCAGTTCCATTCATAGAGCACTTCATTATTGGATTTGACCCTTGTTGATCAGAGAAATGCAAATTAAAACAATTCTATGGTACCACTGCATATCTCTCAGACTGGAAAATAAAATTATGAATTTTGGAGGGGATGCAGGAAAACTGGGACTCTGATACATTGTTGGTGGAGTTGTGGATTGATCCAACCATCCTTTTTTTATTATTATAATAACTTTTTATTGACAGAACCCATGCAAGGATATTTTTTTTATAACATTATACCTTGCACTCATTCCTGTTCCGATTTTTCCCTCCCACCCTCCACCCCTTCCCCTAGATGGCAAGCAGTCCTATATATGTTGAATATGTCGTAGTATATCCTAGATACAATGTATGTGTGCAGAACCAAACAGTTTTCTTGTTGCACAGGGAGAATTAGATTCAGAAGGTAAAAATAACTCGGGAAGAAAAACAAAAATGCAAACAGTTTACATTCATTTCCCAGTGTTTTTTTTCTTTGGGTGTAGCTGCTTCTGTCCATCATTGATCAAATGAAACTGAATTAGGTCTCTTTGTCAAAGAAATCCACTTCCATCAGATTACATCTTAATACAGTATCATTGTTGATGTATATAATGATCTCTTGGTTCTGTTCATTTCACTTAGCATCAGTTCATGTCAGTCTCTCCAAGCCTCTCTGTATCATTGATCATTTCTTACAGAACAATAATATTCCATAACATTCATATACCACAATTTACTGAACCATTCTCTAATTGATGGGCATCCATTCATTTTCCAGTTTCTAGACACTACAAACAGGGCAGCCATAACATACAGGTACCTTTCCCATCTTTAGTATCTCCTTGGGGTATAAGCCCAGTAGTAGCACTGCTGGGTCAAAGGGTATGCACAGTTTGATAACTTTTGGGGCATAATTCCAGATTGGTCTCCAGAATGATCCAACCATTCTAAAGAGTAATTTGGAACTATGCCCAAAGGGCTATCAAAATGTGCATACCCTTTGATCCAGCAGTCTCTCTACTAGGCCTGTATTCCAAAGAGACAATAAAAAAGGGAAAATGGACTTATATGTGCAAAAATGTTTGTTGTAGCCCTTTCTGTAGTGGCAAGGAACTGGAAACTATGTGAATACCCATCAGTTGCAGAATGGTTAAATAACTTATGTTATATGAATTTTATGGAATATTACTGTTGTATAAGAAATGATCAGAGAGATGATTTCAGAGAAGTCTGGAGTGATTTACATAAACTTATGCTAAATGGACTGAATATTACCAGGAGAACATTGTACATGGAAGCAACAATTTACAAAATGATCAATTCGGACAGATGTGGTTCTTTTCAACTGTGAAATAATTCTGTCAATTCCAATGGTCTTGTGATGAAGACAGCTATCTGTACTCAGAGAGAGGATTTTGAGGATCCAGAGAAAGGAGTAGCATTTTCACCTTTTTATTGTTTGCTTGCATTTTGTTTTCTTTGTCATTTTTTTTCCCTTTTGACCTGTTTTTTCTTGTGCAGCATGATAAATGTGGATATATCTTTAGAAAAATTATGCTTGTTTAACATATTGGATTACTTGCTCTCTAAGGGAGGGAGTGGGAAGAAAGGAAGGAAAAAAATGAACACAAAGTTTTTCAAGGTGAATGCTACAAATTATCTAGCATATGCTTTGAAAATTTAAAAAAATAGTAAAAAAGAAAATAAAGGACAAACAACAACAACAACAACAACAAAATAATATTGGATTTGACTACCACTTAATGACCTCCTACTAAAATGCAAGATGCCAAACTGGTATATTATGCAGTAAATAAGTCCAAAGTGGTTTTACCTCAACCAGTCAGCCAATGTTGTTTCCTGAGCTGCATCACTTTTTCTTTTTTTCCCTTTTTTGATAAGAGATTTTTATTATTAAAATTTATGCAAATATAGTTTTCAATATTCACCCTTAGAAAACCTACTGTTCAAAGTTTTCTCCCTTGCTTCCCTCAATCTCCTACCCTAACATCCAATATTTGTTAAACATAGCATTACGTTTCATTATCCAATAATCACATCATGTAATTTCCCTCATAATTAAGATTTGTTCACCTTTTTCATTTGTTGATTTTGATTGAATATGATAATTAAAAATAAATGAATAAAATAATATTAAATTTAAATAAATCATTGAACAGCAAGTTTATAGCATTAATATAGTTTACAATTGGCACACACTTATTAAAGAAAATAAACTCAAAATGATCAACTTTATCCATATACTCTGCTTTTTATTTTAGAATTTCAAATTTATTCTGTAATGTTTGGAATCATTCTGGCAATAGCAGTTAAACTTTCGGATGTCTTTCAATGAATATATATCTCCTTTTTTTTGTAAAAGAAAATTAAAGAACCCTGAGACATATAAAATTAAGAATTTGTCTACCACATGGAGACTAATGAAATAAAATGAATTTGTAGAATGTAGCAATAGTTGACCTATAGCTGTGATTCCTAAGTGAGTTGATTTATGTGTGTGTGTGTGTGTGTGTGTGTGTGTGTGTGCTTTTTCTCTGTTATTATTGTTGTTTATATCCTGAATTTCTGTTTCAAATATAAATAATCTTAGATAATAAGTTCAAAATAACACCCATAATATGCAGAAGAATACATCACAGAGAGCACTATAGTCACGAGACCTTGAGTACAAATACCATATTTGATATTTAGAGACCTTTATCATTTCATTTCCCCCAACCTTAGTTTACTCATATGTAAAACCAGAACAATGATGCCTATAGTAACTACCTCATAAAGTTTTTTCTGAGGCTTGTTTATGACAACAAACGTAAATGATTTTGTGAACTTTAAAGTAAAATATAAATGTCAGCTATTATCATTACATGATTACCTTGTTATGTTATGATAAAAAAAGCTTTGCACTTTCATTGGACATTTGGTGAACTAGATCTGACAGAGAAATCAAATTTAGAGTACAGCAAATCATGTCACAAACCTTGAGGGGCAAAGTGTTGCAAGTACTAGATTAGGAGTCAGGAGATTTGACTTGCAACCTTTGTGACTTTAATAAAGCATATAACCTTTCTGGGATTTATTTTCTTCATTTATAAAATGAGAAGTTGTATTAGATCACTCCCCAAATTCCTTCCTCCTAAGTCTAAGATGAAGTTAAAAAAAAGATTAAAAAAAAACATAATACGCCACTAAAAATGGGAGGGAAATGATGGAATAGCAAGAATTTGACTTAAAAATAATAGGGAAGGGATTTGAATTAAGTACTTTATAACACAGCAATTTGGGCTTTAAAAAGCACGTAAATCATGGAAGCAACAGTTTGGGACATATTTGATGATGAGAAGAAAGCAGTTTTGACACATGTAGATGGGAAATGCATTTCAGGTGCAATGAATGGTGAAATCTGCTGAAAGGAAGGATGAAATCTGCTGGAAAACAGACATGAAAAATGCTCAGGGGTGCAGGGTTAAGGACAATAAGTAACTTACAATGACTTGATGGACGGTGATGCCAGGGACTCAAAAGCTCATTCTTAAATCTTAGTCATAGAAGCAGGAGAATTAGGATGACATGGCTTAAGCCACAAATCTCTGCTAAACTTTACTTCCATACTACCTGATGTTTGAGAACGTAAGCTGTACTTTCATAATGCCTCATGTTTTGTGTTCTGCTCATGCCACTGAGAAAATATAAATTTCAAAATCAAAATAATTCACAACTGGAAAGAGACTGGAAAGAACATTTATTCCAATGTCCTCCTTTTTTGCAAGAATAAGTTTTTGTTTTCTTTTACAAATATGATTATAGAGTTCAAAAAATTACTTGTAAAAAATGAAGTTAATAGTTCTTTTCTTCACATGATTTTCTATTCTTCTGCTAGAACTTTATTTTTAGAAATTGTTTCATTCAATATAATTTGGGAATTATGGACATTTCTTATAGACACAGATATTAGAATTTTGCTCTCCAAATTTTATGAATCAATGTTGAATGCAAACTACTCAGTATATTACTATAGTGTTATATTATAGTATAGAATTATTGCAATAGTTCTATTTATAATGTCTAGTTCCAGTACAAATTTTGTGTATCTTTTATTCCAAGCTTAAATGCAAAATGAGACAAGAAAAATTGCTATGTATATGCCTAAATCATGAACCCATTTCTTTTTTTTTTTATTTAATAGCTTTTTATTTACAGGTTATATATATGGGTAACTTTACAGCATTAACAATTGCCAAACCTCTTGTTCCAATTTTTCATCTCTTAACCCCCATCCCCTCCCCCAGATGGCAGGTTGACCAGTAGATGTTAAATATATTAATATATAAATTAGATATACAATAAGTATACATGACCAAACTGTTGTTTTGCTGTACAAAAAGAATCAGACTCTGAAATATTGCACAATTAGCTTGTGAAGGAAATCAAAAATGCAGGTGGGCATGAATATAGGGATTGGGAATTCAATGTAATGGTTTTTAGTCAATTCCCAGAGTTCTTTCTCTGGGTATAGCTGGTTCAGTTCATTACTGCTCCATTGGAAATGATTTGGTTGATCTCATTGCTGAGGATGGCCAGGTCCATCAGAACTGGTCATCATATAGTATTATTGTTGAAGTATATAATGATCTCCTGGTCCTGCTCATCTCACTCAGCATCAGTTCATTTAAATCTCTCCAGGCCTTTCTGAAATCATCCTGTTGGTCATTTCTTACAGAACAATAATATTCCATAATATTCATATACCACAATTTATTCAGCCATTCTCCAACTGATGGACATCCATTCAGTTTCCAGTTTCTAGCCACTACAAAGAAGGCTGCCACAAACATTCGTGCACATACAGGTCCCTTTCCCTTCTTTATGATCTCTTTGGGATATAAGCCCAGTAGTAACACTGCTGGATCAAAGAGTGCACAGTTTGATAACTTTTTGAGCATAGTTCCAAACTACTCTCCAAAATGGTTGGATTCGTTCACAGCTCCACCAACAATGCACATGAACCCATTTCAACCTTGGTATAAGGTGTTAAATGTGGTCAATGCTTAATCTCTCCCATACTAATTTCAAATTGCCCCAGAAATTTTTGTCAAATAATAAGATATCACAGAAGCTGAGGTCTTTGGGTTTATCAAACATTAGATTATGAAAATCATTGACTATTGTGTCTTGAGAACCACAACTATTCTATTGATTGACTATTTTATTTCTTAGCCAGTAGCAAATGATTTTTTATGACTGCTAGTTTTAAATATAGTTTTAGATCTGGCACAACTGATGACTTTCATTTGCATTTTTTCATTATTTCCCTTGAAATTTCTGAATTTTATTTTTCGAAATGAATTTTCTTATTATTTTTTCTAACTTTTTAAAATATTTTCCTGGGAGTTTAGTTGGTATGACCCTGAATAAGTAGATTAATTTAGGTAGAATTGTGATTTTATTACATTAGCTCAACCTTGCAATGAGCACTTACTATTCTTCCAATTGATTAGATCTAATATTATTTGTGAGGAAAGTGTTAGGTGATTGTATACATATAGTTCCTGACTTTGCCTTGGCAGGTAGACTCACAAATATTTTATATTATCTACAGCTTGTATCTCTTGTTGCTGGATTTTATTGGTAACAGAAATGCTGATGATTTGTGTGGATTGTATCCTGCAACTTTGCTAAAGTTGTGAATTATTTCTAGTAGGTTTTTACTTGATTCTCTTGAAGTCTCTAATTATATCATCCCATCACTTCATAAGAGTGACAATTTGGTTTCCTCATTATCTAGTCTAATGCCTTTCATTTCTTTTTCTTCTTTTATTGCCAAAGCTGATGTTTCTAATAGAATATTGAATAGTAATGGTGATAGTGGGCAGCCTTCATCTTATTGAGAATGGTTCATGTTTATCCCCATTGCATATGGTGCTTGCTGATGGTTTTAAATAGATGCTGCTGAGCATCTTAAGGAAAGGAAAACTTCATCTATTCCTATACTCTCTAGTGTTTGTAGTAGGAATAGGTATTGAATTTTGTTAAAGGCTTTCCTATTCTGTCAAAAATTTATACTCATATAATTCCACATACTCCTATCTTTTAGATGTTTTGAGAAACAATTCCTTAGAGTCAATCAAAATATGCTTTCTTTAGTGTAGAGTTTTTCTGAAAATGCTTTCCAGGTGTTATAGTCCAGCTGTTCTCCTAATTTCAGTTTTCCTTAGTGCCATCTCTACCTCTTCAAGCAGCACATTCTGGAATGTGACATTACATTTTTAGGTGTGAAGATTCTGCTGGGACTGATAAAAATAATAATTTCTTAGAGTGAACTCAGCAAATCTTTCCCATTTTTTATATATTTGTTGTCTTCCTTTCATTTTAATTTAGATGGTCTCAAATGTTAAAATGTAAATTTCTCTAAGCTATTTTTACTTCTTCCACAAATCTTGATGTTCTGTGCAATAATATTGCTCATAATTTTCCCCAATTTCCATTGTTAGTTTTAAAAAGTAATTAATACCCTAAATAGATGTTTCCTTTAGCCTATGTTTTCTATTTGAAATGAGATCAAAGGTTTGACAGTAGAAAATTATTCTCATTTTGTTTTGTATTGCTTTTTTGGGGGGGGGTCTCTTTACATACTAACTGGTGGGATTCTAAACATGAGGTCTACAGCACCAATGAATAGATGTAATACTGTAGTATTTAATTATATCCATATTGACATTTTTACTCTAATGGAAACAAGATGGGGAAAGCTAGCTATATTTAGATGGAAGGATGACTCATTTGTTGTGCTTGTATAGACACATTAAAAAATTCAAAATACAAAACATTTCATAAAACATTTCACTTCAACAGTTCTAATAATGAATATTTTTAAAAGATTTTATTTATGTGCCACCACTTGCTAGATAAAAAAAAGGAAACTTTATTTATTTATGCTGAGGCAATTGGGGTTAAGTGACTTACACAAGGTCACACAGCTAGGAAGTATTAAGTGTCTGAGACCAGATTTGAATTTGGGTTCTTCTGAATTCAGGGCTTGTGTTCTATCCACTGTACCACCTAGTTGCCCCACTATGCTTATTCTTAATGGTTTTCCTTAACTAGATGAGGCTAGATTGAGCTGGTTTTCCAGCCTGTACTTTAGTTTTGTTTAGTGTAGTTTGTTGATTGATAAATTTATAAACTATATAATATCAATAATAAGGCTGTAAGCAATTCGAAATAATTAAAATCCCTCTTTTGTTTTCTAAATATAATTTTGTCTGACCTTCTACTCAATTCAAGCCCTAGTTCATATACTGAACAAGATTTTAAAAATTAGTGTTGTATTTTCCTTGCATAGAAATCTAGATCTCAGATTCTCTGGTACATGAACTAAACTATTTATCTGCTAATTATATCTTAAGAAGCATTCTTTTAATCCTTAAGAATCAAACAGAACAAAAACTAAAATGTTTGTCTTCCTCTTTTTGTTGTTTGTGAAGGAACTTATTAGAGAGTGCCTGTATCCTTTCTTCCCACAGCTTCCTTCAGAGAAGAAAGTAATATCCAAAAGTTTGTACTGCATTTCCAACCTTTTAGTTTCGTGTGTAGCCCCACAAGATCCCAATGTTGAATTGTATTTATTAAATTTACCAATCTAGCGCTCTAAAATATTTTAGGGAGCATAAAAATTGAAATTCCTCTTTTAAGCTACCCTTTGCTTTTTATTTGAAAAATCACATTGAATTATTTCCCCATATAGATAAAGACCATTTATTTAAAGGGAAAAAAGGCAAGTGAAGTAACAGGAGGACACTAAAAAGGGCACTTCAAGTATAGATAATGGGAGAGTGAACTTGGAAATATATACATAAAGATGTACATATATTTATATAATTTACATGCACGTATATGTCTGTATCTAATATAGTAGAGAGAAGATTCTAATTCTAAAATTTATATTGTCTCTAAAATCTTTTCAATTTTAGGTTCTGGGATTATAAGATAGGAGAGAGTATAGATGTAGATTTATATACAAAAAGTTGAGAAGTTTTGAGTTACAGTCATCATAGTTTTTTGGATAGAATAATGGAATTGAGAGTGAGAAAGACATGGATTCTAGTCTTTCAGAAGCTTATTAACTACGAAGAACTTTAATATCAGTTGTAAGCTATGAGAGATGATGGCACAGGATCACTCAGCAAAGCATCCCCACATTAAAGAAGGTATTTAATTTGATGAGCAAAACATAAATGTAGTAGCACAAAGGAAATGTGAAAGAATATGTTCATCCCAAATGTTTTAATGGATTACTTTTGTCCATCATGTTGTTTAAACTTCTTGAACTCATACTAGAGTGATAAAACTGAAAACACTATACTCTATTCTAACATTGTGATGTCATTAGTCCTCTGAAAACAAAGGATAAACAATAATTCTGCAAACATGGGCGAGTCATTTAAGCTCTAGCAACCTACATTTTTAATAGCAAAATTAGGAGATTGTTCTATTGTCCTCTCCAACTCTAAATATATAATTTAATTACCAGCAACAACAACAACAAAACTTATTTAAAATACTACTTGAAAACTTAAAGACAATTTTTTATCAAATATATAATGAGTAGTTTGGAAATGGGTCATTTTACCTCTGCAGAGTATAATTAGAAGAATTATGTGTCAGAATTAAATACTTCTTATAAGCTATAGGATAAAAAGATAAAGAAACTAATTTTAAAGGAAATTATGAATTTATTAATAGATTTAAAGTAATTTATTTTATACAGATATGAGGAAAATAGTTCATTTAACACCATTATTTAAATGGAAAAAAGTATGAATTTAAAATGACTTTAGAACCACATTAGGAGTAACAAATTGGAATTTTGAGGTTTATTGAACACTATGAATATTCACAGTATGGAGTCATGAAGATCTTTTTTTTTTAAAGGCTTGCACATTAATGTGATTTTAAGATATTGGAAATCCCTTGTGCTTAATTATCTCACAAGTCATTCTTAACAATGCAATTTATTTTTATGTTAGGGCTTTTGCTTAATTAAAGGCCATAAGCTAAACACTTTCACATTTAGGAATGTTTCTGGAGAGTTGTGGGAAAAGTATAAATTTTGGTACTGATCACTGTGAATCAATCATACGGTATATATTTATTAACATAATGTTTCTTATTGAAATAAATTTTAAAAGTGTTTTCTTTAAATGTTTTAGATACCTTTAGCTTTGCTCATTTAAATATTTGTTCACTACATAGTTGTGTATTATGTTTCAACTACTTGCATTAAGTAATCATTTTCAGAATTTCAAAAGCAAATTTCTTCAAGCTACTTTCTTTACACAAAAATGGGCATTAAATTCCCCCACAATGATAACAATGACAAGAAATGGATAGAGAAGGTTGTGTAAATTTAAGAAAGTAGCCGACAATCAAGGTTTACTTGATGACTTATACAAAGTATATATATTTTTATCTCCCAAGTCATTGCTCTTCCTCATCTTTAAAGACCTAATCTAATGTCAAGGCTCCTAGGTTGCAAGAGATATTTACAAGAAATGGACACTTTATAAATATTTATCTTAATGCCAAATACAATTTATTTTGCTCATTGAATAAAAATATGTTCTATACATAGTCTCCAATGCATAATTATTTGAAATTATATTGTTGGAGGATATTTTAATAATCAATGAGACATCAAAACATTTTATTTTATATTATATCATGGTGGCAAATAATCCAGCTTTGATTTTTTTTTAACAATATCCATATAGGGATATATGATTTTGAAGGTAGGTTTATCATTTTAAAGACCCCCAAGTCTTACATACATACACATGCACACATGCACACACACAATACACACACATACACACTATTCCCCTTCAGAGAGCTGATTTTTAAATATTTATAAGCATACCCCTTCTCTTGCAAGCATATAACATCATCCTAATTTAGATTTTTATTACCACTGAACCATTTCAATAACTTCATATTTACTGTTCCAGCCTCAAGCTTCTCTTCTATCTCTTTTCCTTTTCCATATGCCAAACATTCTAATCCATCTTTCCATAAGCACTTTAATTATTTCTCTAAAGGCAGAATCTACTCAAGTGATCCCACTGCTCAGTAAACTCTAGTTTTTTCTCTATTTCCAATAGGCTAAAATATAAATATAATTCTTTAGGAATCATCATGCAAGAATGAAATTAAAACAAAACTTTCCCTATTCCAGTCTTATATTTTATGTTTACAACTCTGCAATTCAGCTACACTAACATTTTCACTCTTCTAATAAGACGATATTTATTCCAATTCTATGCCTTTGCACATTGTAGGTAAATGGAATAAATGTCATCTTGTTAAAACAGTGAGAAAGTCAATCCTTCATGTGTATCTGACTCTATGTGACTCTATGGCCACTGTAATGATTTTGTTTTGTTTTGTTTTCTTGGCAAAGATACTGGAGCGAACTTCCATTTCCTTCTCGCCATTTTACAGACGAGTAACTGAGGTAAATAAGAGTTAGGTTACTTGCCTACTGTTACACAGGTATTAACTGTCAGAAGTCATATTTGAACTCAGGTCTGGTGCTCTATTCACTGTCCCACCTAGATGCCCCACCTATCTACTAATTAGCTCTTATTATTTGGAATGTAATTCTTTTCCAATTCTAATTCTTAAAATACTGGGAAAATAAATTATCATCAGTTAGTAATCAGAAAAATTGAGTGATCTGCATGTCAACTTAATTCTTACTAGTATAAAAGAGTATGATGATGAATCAGCAGCATAATACAAAGAAAGGAGAATTGGGTATCAGAAGATTTGGGCTACCAACTGCTTCTATCAAGTGATATGTATGAGGCCATAAAGCTATTCTTTTAATATCTCACTTTTCATATATATATATATATATATATATATATATATATATATATGGAGTGGAGTTATTTCCTGTAATTATCTATAGAGATAATGTGATATGACAATTGTGAAAGCAGGGAAATCAAATAAAATAACAATAGTTAATTTAAAGTCAGAGTATTTAGCTTCACATTGTTGTTATGATATTTGTTATTTGTGTGATCTTTAACAAGATATTCATACTAGCTGGCACACAGCTGATGCTCTAGACACAAGACTTCTTCAACTTTTTTTGCTTATGATTCTTTTACACCTGAGATATTTTTACATTACCCTAGGCATATAGGTATATACAACAGGTATACAAATAAAACATTTATACACAATAAATCATAACTTTGTGACCCATACATACAGTTACAAGATGTCACATGGGATTGTGATCCACAGTTTAATAAACTGTCCTGTAGAATTCAAATATGATATCAAATACTTACTAGTTTTGTTACCCTAGGCAAATCACTTAGTTTCTGCCTGTCTCAATTATAAAACAGGAATGATAATAATAATATTTACTTCACAGAGCTGTTGTGAGGATAAAATGACATAATATGTATAAAGCTTTTAGCATAGTTCCCCAACACATATTAGGCATTTAATACATTCTCTTATGCTCCAGCAACATCAAGTATCTATAAAATGAGAGGACTAGAATACATACTGCTTGAGATCCTGTCTTTCTAAAATTTTATGATCTTGTATTTAGTAACATACATCTCAAAAAAATCCCACTCTTATAGCCTAAGACTGTTAACAGTCATTGTTTTCATAACTTTATCATTACAATTTGCAATATTAATATGGCTATATGTAGAGAGTAACAGACAACAGATGGACAATAAACAAAGCCTACAGTAGTACACAAAGATCTAGATATACTAGAATTTACAAAAAAAGAACAACCAAACAAAAAAATTTAACACAAAAATAATTTAAAAAGCAAGAACAAAAACATTCATTAGAATTGCAAAGATGAGAAGGTAGAGGTATTTCTCCCTGCATTGAGGTGAATGCATCAGATCTTCAAATCTATGCTGTTCATCATTATCACTACCACTGCACAAATAAGCCTTTATGAAGCACCAGATATGTGCCAAACACTATGCTAAGAGCTGGGAATACAAAAAATTTTAGGCAAATAGCCTTTCCCTTCAAGAAGCTCACCTTTCAGTGATAGAGAAAATATGCATAAAATGGTCCACTGTTACCTTGTTTGCATTCTATCTGCTTTTTATGGCCTTCCTTAACAAGTTAATTCTTCTTATTCTTTTTTTTTTTTTTTCTAAATTCACTTAATACCACACATTCATGTATCAAAATGAAAGCTCTTTCCTGGTAACTTCATAAATGGTTATTTATTCATTAGGGTTTTCAAAGTACCAAGTCATTAGCATAATCTATCTATTGATGTTCTTAATTCAAAACTTCATGTGTTATGTCACAGCTTTGAGGGATTTAGCCAGGATATCTACATTAATGTTTTAACCAGGGCAATCTTAAAAGGAAGATCTCTAAAAGAAAGCTAGTTCTCAGGCTAAGTAATAACCAAGATATAGACAAATTACAAGCTACTAACAAATCATTTTCATTAACTCTTTGAGCCCTCAACGTGAGAATTTTTCCAGTTGACTCTCATGAAAAACTCCTTTCTTCATTTTCCCTTTCTATTTTTACATCATTAATGGCTTCATTGCTAATGTTTCCTAACTTTCCTTGTTGAATATGTCAGTATATGCATGGTAATACTCAATCTTTCAAGCTTGGCTAAAACCATTTTAGTAAAAGGAATCATTTAATTTGCACTGTTTGGAGTATTATCAGTTATAGTTTAACATTGTACAAGTAATTTGTTCTGTACAGTGTTCATTAGATAGTTTTAAATGAAGTACTGATCTACCTGAAGAAGAAAGGCTATGAATTACATTGACAGTTTAATCCCAAACTCATTTCTGCTGACGGACTGGACAATCATAATGCATTTAGAAGCAGCACTTGGCTAGCAATGTCTATGATTTTTTTTTTCTGTAACGAAGTACACCATATGTACTATCAGGAAGCAATTACTATACTTGGAAACTAATCTGGAGTGCAGACATTTTGATACTTCTCACTGGTAGTCATTTATATAACCTTTGATTTCACAGTGCATGTAGGGTCAATCGGGGCCCTGATACAGGATGTTTGCTCTATGCTCAAAGCTGGAATTCAGTCACTGCATTCTTCCTGCAGAATTCAAGAACATTAGAAATGCACAAATGAATGAGACTCTAGAGAGCATAACATTTCAGAGTTTTAAAAGTCTTTTTTCAATGAAAATATATCCTAAAAAAATTCCCCAGTATAATATAAATGAAAATTGTTCATCTACCCTTTGTATAAAGACCTCTAGTAAGCAAAAATCAACTACTTACATACATAAACCATTCTATGGAGGACTTTAATTGTTAAGAATTTTTTGACATTTAAATCAAATAGAAATGTATTTTTAAAAAACTTTCATTTGTTTATTTATCTATTTTACTTTGACCATGATGAAGTCTACAAAAATTTAACAATGGGAAAAAATGGCTTCTTTGGTTGTCTTCCTTAAAGAGAGCATCTGCAAAGACATCTATTCTCTCCTCTATCTGCTCCAACCTGTGGGAGAGAATGGCCCCTAGAGCTGGGAATATTAACAATTAGTGAGGTTCAGACCTGATGTGATTTGTAGAATGATTAGATTTCCAGAAAGAAAGATGGAGTTCACAGTAGCACATCTGGGAGGGAAGTGAAGAGGTTCATATATTCATGGGCCATTTTTTATATGACCCAAGATCTCTTCTTTTACAGAGACTTATAAGATATATCTTACATTTAAACTAGTCAGAAAAAAATCATCCTGAATCATTCTGACTAGCACTCAATCAAAGGTCTATCTTTTCTTTACAGCAATAGGAGGCTAGAGTCAGTTATAGATTGTTCTTCTCTAGTCTAAATCAATGAGGAGGGCCTTTCTATTACATGTCATCAGGTCTTTTTTGAAATACAGTTTTTCACTTCTTTTTTAATTTGTTTATTTATTTATTTATTTTGCTAAGGTAATTGGGGTTAAGTGACTTGCCTGGGATCACACAGCCAGAACTTAAGTGTCTGAAGTTAGATTTGAACTCAGGTCTTCCTGACTTCACTCTATCCACTACACCAATTAACTGCTCCAAGTTTTTCACTGTTTTTTACTCAATATATTCCATATATTTTGGAATTAGGCACAGAGAAATATTCATGTTCTGAAGATAGATGTCCATTGGTTGAGTGCTTATTTCATTCTCCTCCCTGAAAAAAACAAAACAAAACAAAAAAAACAAAACAAAACAAAACAAAACAAACAAACAAACAAACAAAAAACTTCTATACCTATTTCTACTATATACAATGTGTGTATTTTGGTTACAGAATGTGATCCACATATATATCTTTTTTTTTTTTTTTTTTTTTTTTTGCTGGTTGAACTTTTATTTTTTTTTTTAATTTAATAGCCTTTTATTTACAAGATATATACATGGGTAGCTTTACAGCATTAACAATTGCCAAACCTCTTGTTCCAATTTTTCACCTCTTACCCCCCCACCCCCTCCCCTAAATGTCAGGATGACCAGTAGATGTTAAAATATATTAAAATATAACTTAGATACACAATAAGTATACATGACCAAAACATTTTGCTGTACAAAAAGAATCAGACTCTGAATTATTGTACAATTAGCTTGTGAAGGAAATCAAAATGCAGGTGTGCATAAATATAGGGATTGGAATTCAATGTAATGGTTTTAGTCATCTCCCAGAGTTCTTTTTCTGGATAGCAAGTTCAGTTCATTACTGCTCCATTAGAAATGATTTGGTTGATCTCGTTGCTGAGGATGGCCTGATCCATCAGAACTGGTCATCATCTAGTATTGTTGTAAAGTATTAAATGATCTCCTGTCCTGCTCATTTCACTCAGCATCAGTTCGTGTAAGTCTCTCCAGGCCTTTCTGAAATCATCCTGTTGGTCATTTCTTACAGAACAGTAATATTCCATAATTTTCATATACCACAATTTATTCAGCTTCTCCAACTGATGGACATCCATTCAGTTTCCAGTTTCTAGCCACTACAAAAGGGCTGCCCAAACATTCGTGCACATACAGGTCCCTTTCCCTTCTTTATAATCTCTTTGGGATATAATCCCAGTAGTAACACTGCTGGATCAAAGAGTATGCACAGTTTGATAACTTTTTGAGCATAGTTCAAACTACTCTCAAAATGGTTGGATTCGTTCACAACTCCACCAACAATGAATCAATGTCCCAGTTTTCCCACTCCTCCAACAATCATCATTATTTTTTCCTGTCATCTTAGCCAATCTGACAGGTGTGTAGTGGTATCTGAGAGTTGTCTTAATTTGCATTTCTCTGATTAATAATGACTTGGAGCATCTTTTCATATGGCTAAAATAGTTTCAATTTCTTCATCTGAATATTATCTGTTCATATCCTTTGACCATTTATCAATTGGAGAATGGCTTGATTTGTTATAAATTACAGTTAATTCTCTATATATTCTAAATGAGGCCTTTATCAGAACCTTTGACTGTAAAAAATATTTTCCCAGTTTTATTGCCCCTTCTAATCTTGTCTGCATTAGTTTTGTTTTGTACAAAAACTTTCAGTTTGGTATAATCAAAACTTTCTATTTTTGATCAGTAATGATCTCTAGTTCTGCTTTATTCAAAGACCTTCCCTTCCACAGGTCTGAGGTAAACTATCCTATGTTCCTCTAATTTATTAATGATTTCATTCTTTATCCTAGGTCTGAACCCATTTTGACCTTATCTTGGTGTCAGGCGTTAAGTATGGATCAATGCCTATTTCTGCCATATAGTTTCCAATTTTCCCAGCAATTTTATCAAACAGTAAGTTCTTATCCCAAAAGCTGGGATCTTTGGGTTTGTCAAAGACTAGGTTGCTATATTTGTTGACTATTTTATCCCTTGAACCTAATCTATTCCACTGATCAACTAATCTTTCCTTAGCCAATATCAAATAGTTTTGGTAACTGCTGCCTATAATATAATTTTAGATCTGGTACAGCTAAGCCACCATCATTTGATTTTTTTTTCATTAATTCCCTTGGAAATTCTTGACCTTTTGCTTTTCCATATGAACTTTGTTGTTATTTTTCTAGGTCATTAAAATAGTTTTTGGGAGTCTGATTGGCATAGCGCTAAATAAATAGATTAGTTTAGGTAATATTGTCATCTTTTATTATTTGCTCGCCCTATCCAAGAGCATTTAATATTTTCCAATTGGTTAGATCAGACTTAATTTGTGTGAAAAAGTGGTCTGTAATTTTGCTCATAAAGTTTCTGATTTTCCTTGGCAGATAGATTCCTAAATATTTTATATTATCAGTAGTTACTTTAAATGGAATTTCTCTTGTAACTCTGACTGTTGGATTTTGTTAGTGATATATAAGAATGCTGATGACTTATGTGGGTTTATTTTATAACCAGCAACTTTGCTAAAGTTGTGGATTATTTCTAATAACTTTTAGCAGAATCTCTGGGTTCTCTAAGTATACCATCATGTCATCGGCAAAGAGTGATAATTTGGTTCCTCATTGCCTATTCTTATTCCTTTAATCTCTTTATCAGCTCTTATTGCTATAGCTAGCATTTCTAATACAATATTAATAGTAACTTGATAGTGGGCAACCTTGTTCACTCCAGATCTTATTGGGAATGGTTGGAGTTTGTCTCCATTACATATGATGCTTACTGATGGTTTTAAATAGATGTCTGATTATTTTAAGGAAAAGGTCCATTTATTCCTATACTCTCAAGTGTTTTTAAGAGGATGGATGTTGGATTTTATCAAATGCTTTTTCCATCTATTGAGATGATCATATGGTTTTTGTTAATTTGGTTATTAAATGGCCAATTATATTGATAGTTTTCTAATATTGAACCAGCCCTGCATTCCTGGTATAAATCCTACTTGATCATAGTGTATTATCTTGGAGATGATTTTCTGTAGTCTTTTGCTAATATCTTATTTAAGATTTTAGCATCAATATTCATTAGGGAGATTGGTTCTATATTTTCTTTCTCTGTTTTCAGCCTACCTGGTTTGGGTATCATGTACATGTCTGTGTCATAGAAGGAATTTGGTAGGACTCCTTCATTCCCTTTTTATCAAATAATTTATATAGCATTGGGGCCAATTGTTCTTTAAATGTTTGGTAAAATTCCATGTAAACCATCTGTTCCTGGGATTTTTCTTAGGGAGTTGTTTAATTGCCTGTTCTATTCTTTTTCTGAAATGGGACTATTCAAGCAATTACTTCCTCCTCTGTTAGTCTGGGAATTCTATATTTTTGGAGGTAGTCATCCATTTCACTTAGGTTATCAAATTTATTGGCATAAAGTTGATAAAATAACTCCTTTTATTCTCTTAATTTCCTCTTATTGGTGGAAAGTTCTCCTTTTCATTTTTAAGAGTACTAATTTATTTTTCCTCCTCCTTTTTTCTAATCAGATTTACCAAAGGCTTATCTATTTTATTGGCTTTTTTCATAGAACCAACTCTAGTTTTATTAATTACTTCAAGATTTTTTACTTTCAATATTTTAATTTCTCCTTTTAATTTTAGAATTTCCAATTTAGTATTTGATTGGGGTTTAATTTGGTCTTTTTTAGTTTTTTAGTTGCAAGCCCAATTCATTAATCTTTTCTTTCTATGTTTTATTCAAAGTAAGCCTCTAAGGATATAAAATTCCTCTTATTACCGCTTTGGCTGCATCCCACAAATTTTGGTATGAGTCTCATCATTGTCATTATCTTGAGGTGAAATTATTAATTGTATCTATAATTTGCTGCTTCACCCAATCATTCTTTAAGATGAGATTGTTTTAGTTTCCAATTACTTTTTGGTCTATTTCCCAATTTTTTGTTGAATGTAGTTTATTGCATCATGATCTGAAAAAAGCATTTACTTTCTGCTTTCTTGCATTTAATTTGAGGTCTTATGTCCCTAATATATGGTCAATTTTGAATAGGTTCCATGAACTGCTGAGAAGAAAGTATATTCCTTCTATCTCCATTCAATTTTCTCCAAAGATCCAACATACCTTAATTTTCTAATATTCTATTTACTTCTTTAATTTCTTTCTTATTTGTTTTGTGGTTTGATTTGTTAATTCTGGAGGTGCAAGGTTGAGATCTCTACTATTACAGTTTTGTTGTCTATTTCTTCTTGCAACTCTCTTAACTTCTCCTTTAGGGAAGCTGAGTGCCATACCACTTTGCATATATGTTTAATATTGATATTGCTTCGTTGTTTATGCTACCCTTTAGCAGGATGAGTTTCCTTCCTCATCTCTTTTAATTAGATCAATTTTACTTTTGCTTGATCTGAGATAAGGATGGCTACCCCTGTTTTTGACTTCACCTGAAGCATAATAGATTTTGCTTCCAGCCTTTACCTTTACTCTATATGTATCCCCTGCTTTAAATGTGTTTCTTTGTAAACAACATTTGTAGGGTTCTGACCTTTGATCCAGTCTGCTATCTGCCTCCTCTTATGGGGAGTTCATCCACTTACATTTACGGTTAAATTACTAAACCTGTATTTCTGCCATCCAAAACCCCAGATTGTGCTTTACTTATTCTTGCCTCCCCAACCCTCTTTTCCCAAACTTATGTACCCTCTTGTATCACGATACTTATCCCTTTATAATCCCTCCCTCCCCCAGTCTTTCCCCTTCCTTCCTTTTATTACTCTTTTTTTTTCCCTTTTCCTCTCCCCCGTTTTTAATGGGGAGGAGAAATTTTTCTAAAACAAATGTCAATTATTTTTTTTAGCCAACTCTGATGAGGAGTAAGATTCACACAATGTTCTCCCCCTCTCTAAATTCCCTCCAGAATGATCAGTTTCCTTAGCCTCTTTGTGGGATGTGGTTTTCTCTTTTTTATCCCTCCTTCCCACCTTATTCTGCCATCATCCCTTTCCATATCTACTTCCCTTTTTTATGTTATATCAGTACAATCAAATTTACATGTATTTTTTTGTATATCCACAACAGAAATACAATTCTCAAAGAGTTATTTTACCTTTTCTGCATCTCTTGAGTTCTATTCTTGGAGATCAAATTTTTTGTTTAATTCTGGTTTTTCTTCGAGACAAATGGAATTCATTTGTTTTCATTAATGTCCATCTTCTTCCCTGAAAAATGCTCACTAGCTGGGTAGTTTATTCTTGGCTGCATCCCAAGTTCTTGTGCCTTTCGGAATATCATATTCCAGGCCCTTTCTTTTCCTTTAATGTAGGCAGCGATCTTTGGGTGATCCTTATTGTGGCACCTCGGTATTTAAATGTTTTTTTTGCTGCTTGTAAAATTTTTCCTTAATCTGAGGTTCTGAAATTTTGCACAATATTCCTTGGGGTTTTTATTTTAGGGTTTCTTTCAGAAGGTGTTCGATGAATTCTTTCAATCCTATTTTACCTTCTGATTCTATTACATCTGGGCAGTTCTCTTTGATGATTTCTTGTAAAAATGGTATCTAGGCTCTTTTTTTCATCATAGTTTTCGGAAAGTCCAATAATCCTCAGATTATCTCTCCTAGATCTATTTTCCAAGTCTGTCGTTTTGTAAGTAGATAATTCATGTTTTTCGAGTTTTGTCATTTTTTGTTTTGCCTTGACTGATTCTTGCTGTCTCAATGCATCATTAGTTTCAGTTTGTTCAGTCTAATTTTAAAAATTATTTTCTTCATTAGCTTTTTACTTCTTTCTGTATATGTCCAATTGAGTTTTGAATGTTATTGTTTTGGTCTGTGGAATTTTTTCCATTTCACTAATTTTTTTAGTGAATTATTTTTCCAATTCACTGATCCTACTTTCTTGCGTGTTCTTTGTCTTTTCCAATTCCACGGATCCTATTTCTAGTGAATTCTTTATTTTCCAATTCACAATTCTTACTATCCTGTGATTTTTATTTTTCCAATTCACCAATTTGCACTTCCTGGAATTTTTAACTTTTCCAATTGTATTTCAGGAAGTTGTTGCCTCTTAAAGGCTTCTCTTTCCTTTCCCCATTTATCTTCCAACTCTCTTTTGAGACTTTTAATGGTCTCTTCTATGAGAGCATTATGTAAAGGAGGACAGTCTGATGCATTTTTGCTGTTTTAGGTCTCTTCAGGTTTGCTGACCTGCTCTTTTTCTGCATAGAAGCTGTGGATCGTTCTTTTCATCTTTTTATTCATGTTTTAAAGCCTTTAGGGTAGGTCTCCTAGGCAAGGGGGTTACCAGCTTCCTCTGCAGAGCAGGGAAAGATTTAAACAGATTTCCTGCTCAGAGGTATGGGAGTGCTCTGAGTGAGAGTTTTCCCTTCCCCCTACAGGAAGTGGATACAGCACTGGCCGAGCTATCAAATGGCTTAGTAGGGCTGAGTGGATTAGCGATTGCCTTTGGCTAGTGACTAAGTGGTGAAAGTGTCACTGCCCCAGGCCGGAGCCTCTTGTGGGACTGTGAGTATTAGTAGCTGAGCACAGACTGTAGACTGCCAGGGATCTCTGCCCCAGTGTCTCTGCCCGATGCAAATCGGCCCTGGGAAAGCTCTATGGCCCCAAGCCAAGCTCCCCACTGGGCAGATTGGAGGCTAACCCGGGCTGTGTCCTCCTGCCGTGCATAATCACAACTTCCCCAAGGAAAAGCCCTTACTGCGGGTTGGGGCTGCGCGCTTGTGCTGAGATCTGTGCTTTCACCCTCCGTTTGAGACTCTCCTCGGAACCTAATTTTTCTCCCTGTCTGTGCCGATCTCCCCCCTGGCCCCGGAACCAACCTTTTTTGGCGAGACTGCAGATTTTCTTTGGCCGGTGAGTTGTTCTACTTCTTATCTTTACGAATTGTAGCAGTCAAGACTATTTTTGAGGCTCGATATAATATTGATAAAGAGGGTAAGAGAAGAGCTTAGAAAGTCGCGTGTGTCTTCTCCGCCATCTTGGCTCCGCCCCCACATATATATCTTAATTGTGAAATATTGTATCATTTATCTACTTCCTTTAATATATAACTATATATGATATTTTTTATTGTCATATTGGAAGTAAGAAATCATGCATTTATTAAGCACCTATGATGTAACCAGGTAGTGTGCTAATAGTTTAAAAATGTGATCTCTGTTGAGCTTCACAAAAGCCCTGTGAGATTTGTGCTATTATTTTCCCTATTTCTTGGTTGAATAAGCTGAGGTAGGTGATAGCTGTTCAGGTCACATAGTTGTGTCTGAGTCTAGATTTGAACTGATGCTTTGGGACTCCAAACCCAACATTCTACCCACTGAGTCACCTAGTTGCTTAAGAATAAGTTATTTCAAGATCAATATGGGACATATTTTGGCCTATTTATTGGTTGAGTCAAAATGGTATGGTGAATAGAGTGAATGCATTCTCACAGTTGTCTCTGAAAGATCCTTAAGATAATTTAAATGTAACCTGATCATAGTGCTTTTACTCAAAGAAACTTGACCTACTAGTATGAGAGCAAAATTAGAGTGAGTAGGTGTTTAAATATCTGTATGAGAGGTGTGTGGCTGCTATACAATATAGACAGGTAACTGTACTGCTCTTATTTAAGGATGAAATTAACCTGAGTAAGATGACTAGATTTCATCAAGGGCAAATAAGTGCTTTATTTTAATTTCATTCCTTATCTTAGAAAACAACTCCCTATAAATCATTTTTTATTCTTTCAAGTCCAATTGTCATTTTTTAAGACAGAAAATACAAATATATATAAGGATTACACAGCTCTGCTTTCTTTTGCTGTCAATTATTGGGCCATTCATTCTGAGGAGTAACTCTATACCTTTTTCATCTTCTTTTTCTTCCATTTGAGCTATCCTGTTGCAAACAAATGTGCATACTAATTATTACTAATATCACTTGTGGAGAAGCCAGCCTTCTCAGCTCCTCAGGCAATCTCACTTTTCAGAGAAGTTCATGAGCTCAATATCATAACAGAGTTTGATTCCTGCAGTGTCGGATATGTTAGTTTCCAGCTCCAGCTGGGATACTGCTATTAAGCTGTTTGACAAAAGAAAATTGATGATGAACATAGTAAATGAGAAAACAGTAGTTAATTATTTATTGATATGTAACCATATTTCTTATCCTACTCTGTGCTAATACACAGTCAGACAACAACTTTATTGATCATACATATGATTTGTTGTGAGTAGTGAATGAAAAAGTAAATTATGTGAACAAAATTTCAACATTATTAACTATCAGGTCATAAATTCTATTTCTACACTGGCTTAAAGTATACCATATGGAGAAGAAAAAAAAATCCTTATGTTGTTTGGATGATGATAATATTAATATATTATTATCTCCTGATTAATTTGCTACATCATTCTCTTTTCTAACCCAATGTTTACATATTGGCCAGAATAATTTTCATAAAGGACAAATATGACTACATTGCTGCCTAACTCCATAAATTTTTTTGACTCCCCATTACCTGTAGGATCAAACACAAACTCCTGTTTATAATGTGAAGACATACAAAGCTTGGTTCCAATTTAGCTATCTAGGTTGATATGTAAGTTTTCTCAATGATAATTATAGTCTAGCCAAATGAAATTCCCTGTTGTTACACAGGGCATTCCATCATCCTTCTCTGAATCCATTCCTGTTCATTGACCATGCTCCATGATTAGAATGTATTTCTTTTTTATCTTTAACTTCAAAACCCCCAGCTTTCTTTAAAAGACAAGTCAAATGAAACCTTCTGAAATCAGAACTTTCTTGATTCCCATGGTACTAGCACTTCTTCACCTTTCAGTTAATTTTAAGTTCTATCTTTCAAAAAAATATAAAGTCCTCTAGGGCCTAGATGGTTTTATTATGGTCTTTGTATCTCTAAGACTTAATATAATGCTTGGCTCCTAGAAGTTACTTAACAAATGTTTATTGATTAAGTGTTTGATTTTATGACTATGTGTATGTTAGGCCTAATTTTGTTGTTAAATGAAGATACTAGATCTATTCAATTGTATTACTATTATAGTGTCCTAAAATACCATAGATAGTTGGAAAAAATTTGCCATGGCTATTTGTCAAAGAGATTTTGATTAATCTATGTCTACTTAGTGCCAGAATAACTATGTGAAAAAATATTTGGAAAATTGTTTCAGAAAAAATGGAAACAAATTACATGCCTCCTCTGGGGAAAAAGAAAGTTTGACATAATTTGTCTTTCTTTCTTTTTTCTATTCTGTGAAATTATTTTACTAATTACTGATATGATCATTTTGAAGCCAAAATGAAAAAAAAATGAAGAGATATCTATTAAAAACAACCATTTGAAAATATTCTTCCCAGATTTTTTTGGGGAACAATTGTTTCTCAAATTGTTTCAATAATACTTGGACATTTAATTAGACAGCACTCAATAAAAATATTTTTTAGAGCCTACTATGTAACTTCTGTGGATGGAGACAACATAGTGGAATAGAAAAAGCCCTCAGTTGAACTCTCCATATATTCTTCAAAGAACTTTAGCATAATATCTCAAACTGAATTATGGAGTATGCAGAGGGGGAAAAGGAGAAAGTGAATCATTCTTCTAACCCTAGACAACATAGGAGGACAGAGGAATCTGTGGCATATGGGTGGAAGCTGGTCCAATGTCCACATGGACAAAACACAAGAGTTGGAACTAGGTGGTGATGCCACAAGACGCAGTAGCTTCAGGAGTTCTCAAGCCAGAGACAGTAAGGGGACCTGGCAGTAGTCAAAAAATTATATGGTATCTCTATGCTAGAACTGGTTGGAGAATCAGATGCTATTTGGTAGCTCCATTGCCAAACTCATTTCTGGGTTATAGTTCAAGGAGAAAGAGGGAGTGGAAGCCTTTGAGCTCACTTCTAGTTGTAAGAGAAGAGGAGCCCTGAGAAAACCATTGATTGAAATCAAAAGATCAGAGACTCTTGCTAGGCAAGTAATAGATTGCAGAGTAAGAGAACGTTGAACACAACTCTGTTGAAATCACACAACTTGGAAACAATGCAAGCTTTCAACCCCCCAGAATTAACTTGGAAAACAGAAGGGCAAAAATTGCCTAAACCTTGAGATAGAGCCTATCTCATAAATCCCACTGGGTATAGAGCTTATCACTAACATAAAGTTGCAAATCAGAAATAGGATGTGAAAATATGCAAACAGCAAAAACAAAAAAAAATAACCTTATCATAAAAAGCTACTGTGGTTACAGAAAAGATCAAGACAAAAGCTGTTAAGAGAATGAAGTCAAAAGAGCTACAAGCAAAACCAGAAAGAAAAATGAGAATTGGAGACCCCAACAAGAATTCCTGGAAACACTAAAATATTATTTTCAAAATCAAATAAATGCAGTAGAGAAAAATAGTAAAGAAATAAAAGTAAAAAAAAAAACAATGTGAAGAGACAATGAACAATCTGGTGAAAGAAACACAAAAATATGTTGAGAAAAATACCTTTAAAAAAGAACTGACTAAATAGAAAAGAAGGTACAAAAAATCATTGCTAAAAATAACTCTTTATAATACAGAATAGGTTAAACAGGGGAAACAATACAAAAGCACAGTAAAGAAAATAAGAAAAAACAGGATTAAGCAAGTAGAAAGTAATGAATCTATGAGATATTAAGAAATAATCAAAATCAAAAGAATGAAAATATAGAACAAAATGGAATATATCTCAGAAGATAAAGAAATTACCTAGGAAATAGGTCAAGGGGATATATGCTAAGAATTATTTAATTACTTTAAACTTTGACCAAAGAGAAATTATATTCATCACATTTAAATAAGTTATCAAGGAAAACCACCTCAATATCCTAAAACAATAGGCTAAAATAAAAATTGCAAGAATCAACCACTAACTGCTAGAAAAGACTTTTAAACAAAAGCCTTCTTAATGATATAAAAAATTATATAATATATTGTATGCAAATTCCAGAACTACCATATCAAAGACAAAATATTTCAGCAATCAGAAAGAAACAATTCAAATACTGTGGAGCCATAGTCAGAATCACACAAGATTTAGCAGTTATCAAAATAATGCAACAGAAAATGTGGAATATGATATTCCAGAAGGCAAAAGATTTGGGATTACAAGCAACAATAAATTATGCAGTAAAAATGAGAAATTAACAGAAAAAAATGAATATTTAAGGAAACACAGTAATTCAAAGCATACCTGATTTTAAAAATCTGAATAGGAAATTGGATTTTCAAATATGACTCAAGGGAAGTATAAAAAGGTAAACATGAAAAGAAAATCATAAGGTTTTCAAAAATATTAAACTGTTTATCATTCTATAAGGGGAGTTTATATGTTTATCTATAAAAATTCAGTAACAGGGTACATAGAAGTATTCTATATAGAAAGAATTATGGGAGTATGACAAGTATGCTGGGGTGATATTAAAAATGGATAGCCTAGAAACAGGGATACCTGAAAAAAGGGGAAGTAAGAAGCAAAACAAGGAAATTTTCCTCATATGTGAAAGGCATACAAGAAAGAACTTTTAGAGTGGAGTGGATATGGTGGGGTTGGAGAGGTGGGCGATGCTTAAACTACTTCACACTTACATTAAAATTTGTTGAAAAACAGAATATACGTGTGTGTACACATTTCCATATTAATACATATACATACTTGCATACATCTCCATACAGAAACACACACACACACACACACACACACACACACACACACACATTTTTTTTTTTCCTATTGGCAATAGAAATATATCTCATCAAACAGGAAAATAGGAAAGGAAGGGGATAAGAGAAAGGAGTTGTGATGAAAAGTGTGAATGTCCCAGAAATTAAGAAAAAGAATAAATCAATTATTGAAAGTTATTTTGGGTGGGCACAGCTAGATAGCATAGTGGATAGAGCACTGGGGAGTCAGGAGGATATGAGTTCAAATCTGGCCTTAGAAACTTAACATTTATTGGCCATGTGACTCTGGTCAAGTCACTTAACCCCAATTGTCTTGCCAAAAATAAAGTTATTTTTGCTTAGTTACATGTAAGTAACACTGACAATCTAAGTAAAATGTAGGAGTATTTACAAAAATATAAACTGCCCTGAATAGCAGAAAATAAAATATTTTAATGAAAATATCTTGGGAAAAGAAATTAAAGAAACCATCAATGAGTGCCCTAAGAAAAAATCCCAGGACCAGATGGATTTACAAATTAATTTTCAGAATTCTAACAAACATTTAAGGCACAATTAATCTAGATAATATATAAAGAATTTGAAAAAAATCAGAAAGGAATCTTATCAAATCATGTTGTGTTTAACACCTAAACCATTTATGATAAAAATAGAGAAAAAAAAGGATAATAATTTCCTGAGGGGATTTAGAAGCAAAATGTTTACTAGCAAGGAGATTATAGCACTATATCACAAAGATCATACACTATCACTAGGTGGGAGTTATATTAGAAATTCAGGGATTGTTCAATACTTGGAAAATTGTTAGTATAATTAATCATATAAATAACCAAAATAACAACAAAATGGCATGATAACTTCAATAGATGCAGAAAAAGATTTTGACACAATACAGGATCCATTTCTATTAAAACATTACAAAGATATTGAGCACTATAAGTGCATTTAGTTTAAAATGATAAGTAGTGTTTATCTGAAATGAAGACAAATCATTATTTGTAATGGATATCAACTTGCAGTCTTCCCAACAAAGGAAGCAAAAAAATTTTATCATAATGATTATTCAATATTGTACTAGAAATGCTAGTTAAAACAACAAAACAAGAAAAAAGTAAAAGAATAAAAATATACAATGAAGAAACAACTATTGCTCTTCACAGGTGATATGATAATATACTTAAAGAACTCTAGAGAATCAATGAAATAGTAGTGGAAAAAATAAACAACTTTAGCAAAATTGCGGTGTATAAATTGAAATAAATAATCCACACTTTTTTATACTACTAACAAAACTAAGCAGAAATAAACAGAAAGAAAAATTCTGATTTAAAGAACTGCAAAAAATATGAAAGACTTGAGAAGTTACTTACCAAGACAAATTCAGGGATTATATAAACACAATTGCAAAACACTTTTCACACAAAGAGGCATCTAAACAACTGGAGAAATAGGAATTGCTCATAGGTAGGCTGAACTAATTGACGATTTTTCCTAAATCAAATTACATAACAATCAAACTATCAAAAAATTTTATATAGAGAGCTAGGAAAAGTAGTAACAAAATACATGTTGAAGAAAAAACAATCACAATATCATATGAATCAATGAAAAAAATTAAATGGGAACACCTGGCAGTTCTAGATTTCAAAACATTATACAAAAATAATAATCTCACCACATTCTGGTGGATTAATGGAATTGTTTAGATGCAAAATAATAATTAGTTAATGACTATTGTAATCTATTATTTGATAGCTGATGTAAAAAAAACAAAACAGCAGGGTTAGCAATTCTGGTCTCAGATAAAGCAAAAGTAAAAATATATCTTATTGAAAAGAGATAAAGAGGGAAAGTATATTTTGATAAAGGGTACTATAAATAATGAAATAGTAACAATATTAAATGTGTGTGCAACAAGTGGTACAGCAGGCAAGATCCTAGAGAAGATTTTAAGCCAGTTACAGGAAGAAATAGCCAGCCAAACAATCCTAATGGGGGACCTCACCCTTCCTTTCTTAGAATCAGACAAATCTAACCACAAAATAAACAAGGAGGAAATTAGGGAGGTTAATAGGGTCCTGGAAAACCTAGATAGTATAGATTTCTGAAGATAATTGAATAGTGAAAAAAAGGAATATACCTTTTTTCTAAACAGTGCATTGCACATACACAAAATTTGACCACACATTAGGGATATAAGCATTACAATCAAATATAGAAAGGCAGAAGTAGTAAATGCTTCTTTTTTCAGACCACAATGCAAAAAAAAAAAAAAAAAAAAAGTATATTCAATAAAGAGCCAGAGAAAAATAAACTAAAAATCATTGAGAAATTAAATAATCTAATTCTAAAAAATGAGTGGTCAAACAACAAATCCATAAAAAACAGTACATAATTTCACCCAAGAAAATTACAATGATGAAACAACATGCTAAAACCTATGAGGTATCGTCAAAACAGTTCTTAGGGGAAATTTTATATTTCTAAATAGGTACATAAATAAAACAGAAAAAAGGAGATCAATGAATTAGGCATTAATTAGGCATTAATTAGGCATACTAAAAAGCTAGAAAAAGAACAAATTTTAAAACCCCAATTAAATAGAAATCATGAAACTCAAAGGAAAGATAATAAAATAGTAACTAAGAAAACTATTTAACTAAAAAATAAAACTAAGAGTTTTATGAAAAAAACACTAACAAATTAGATTAACTTTTGGTTAATTTGATGAGAAAAAAGAAAAAAAAACAAATCAACACTATCAAAAATGAAAGAGATGAACTTACCGCCCAGGAAAAAGAAATTAAATCAATAATTAGGGGCTATTTGCCTAACTACATTAGTAAGTCTGACAATCTAACCAAAATGGATCTAACCAAAATGTTTACCAAAAAAAAAATATGAATTATTTAGGTTAAAAGGTGAGGAAATACAATAGTTAAATAGTCCCATTTTAGAAAAAAGAAATGGAACAAGTTAGGAGTGAACTCCCTTAAGAAAAATTCTCCAGGGCCAGATAGATTCACAAGTGAATTCTACCAACAATGTAAATAACAATTAATTCTAATTCTATGTAAAGTGTTCGGAAAAAATAGGAAAATAAAGAGTACAGTCAAATTCCTTCTATGACACAAATATGGCACTGATGCATAAAGCAGAAAGAGTCAACAAAGAAAAGAAATTATAGTCCAATCTCCCTATTGAATGTGATGCACACATTTTAAATAAAATAGTAGAATCCTAGAAAATCATCCAAAAACCTACTGGAAATAATTCCCAATTTTCTCAAAGTTGTAAGATTATAAAATGATATAAATAAAAACCATTAGCATTCCTACATATTACTAACTTGCTCATCAATAAAAAAATGGAAAGAGAAATTCCATTTCAAATTATTATAGATAAAATAAAATACTTGGAGGTCTTCCTGCCAAGACAAACCCAATAACTATATGATTATAATTGCAAAACACTTTTGACAAAAATAAAATCGGATTTAAACAAGGGAAAATATCAATTGTTCATAACTAGCTGGAGCTAATATAATAAAAATGACAATTTCACCTAAATTGCTCTACTTGTTCAGTGCCATACCAATCAATCTGTCAAAATGTTATTTTATAGAATTAGAAAAAAAAATAATAATAGAATTCATTTAGAAGAACAAATGGTCAAGAACATCAGTGAAATTAATGAAAAAACAATACAAAAAATGGTGGCTTAGCAATACCAAACCTAAAACTATATTATAAAACAGAAGTAATCAAAACCATTTGGTACCAACTAAGAAATAGAGTGTTGGATCAGGAGAATAGATTAGATACACACAACACAATAATCAAATATTCTATAACAATACAATATTTATAGCAATCTAGCATTTGAAAACCTCCAAACCCCAAATTCTGCAATAAAAACTCACAATTTGACAAAAATTTCTGGGAAAACAGAAAAATAATCCAACAGGAATTCAGCATAGATCTACATCTCATATCTTGTAGGGAAATAAAGTTAAAATGGATACATGATTTGGGCATAAAGTACGATAACATAAACAAATTGGGAGAACGAGAGATAATTTATCTATCACATCTTTGGAGAAGGGAAGAACTTATGACCAAAGAACAAATAGAGAACAGAGAACATTATGAAAGACACAATGGACAATTTTGATTACATTAAATTAAAAAGGTTTTTCCCCAACTAAAACAAAAATAAATATTAAAAGGGAAGGACAAAACTGGGAAAAATATTTGCAGCCAGTATTTATTGAGAAAGGTCTCATTTCTAAAATATATAAATAATTATGTCAAATTTGTAAGATTACAAGTCATTCACCAATTGACAAATGGACAAAGGATATGAACAGACAATTTTCAAATGAAAAAAATTAAATCTATAATTGTATGAAACATTGCTCTAAATCACTGTTAATTAGAGAAATGTAAAGTTAAAATAACTCTGAGGTACCACTTCACACCTCTCACATTACTTAAAATGACAGAAAAAGATAAGGATAAATGTTGGAGGGGATATTGGAAAACTGGGACACTAATAAGTTGTGAAATATTCCAAGCACTCTGCAAAGCAATCTGGAATTGTGACCACAAGGCTATAAAACTGGCCATACCCTTTGATCCAGCAGTGCCATTGCTGGATCTGTATTCCAAAAAAACCATAAAAGAGGGAATAGTACTCACAAGTAGAAAGTTTGTAGGAGCTCTTTTTATGGTAGCAAAGAATTAGAAAAGGAATGGATACCTATCAACTGGGGAATGGCTGAACATATGATGGTGCATGAAAGTAATGGACTATTATTATCCTATAATTATAATGAAAAAGCTGATTATAGAAAGGCTTGGAAATTAACTGATGCTGGGCAAAACAAATAGATCAAAGAGTATATTGTACACAATAATAGCAAGAATGTGCAATGATCAACTCTGAAAATCTTGGTTCTTTTTTTATTATAGCTTTTTATTGACAGAACATATGCATGGATAATTTTTCAACATTAATCCTTGCAAATATTTTTGTTCTGACTTTTCCTTTCCTTCGTTCTACTCCCTTCCCTAGATGGCAGGCAGTCTCATACATGTTAAACATGTTAAATTTTATCTTAAATACAATATATGTGTATAGATTTATACAGTTCTCTTGTTGCACAAGAAAAAATCAGATTTAGAAAGGTAAAAATAAACTGGAAAGAAAAACAAAAATGAAAGCAGTCCACACTTGTTTCCCAGTGTTCTTTCTCTTGGTATAGCTGGTTCTGTTCATCATTGATCAATTGGAACTGAATGGGATCCTCTCATTGTAGAAAATAGTCACTTCCATCAAAATGGATCTTTATATAGTATTGTTGTTGAAGTGTATAATGATCTCCTGGTTCTGCTCATTTCACTTAGCATAAGTTCATGTAAGTCTCTCTAAGCCTCTCTGTATTCATCCTGCTGGTCATATCTTACAGAACAATAATATTCCATAACAATCATATATCATAATTTACTCAGCCAATCTCCAATTGATGGGCATCCATTCAATTTCGAGTTTTTAGCCAGTACAAAAAGGGCTGCGACAAACATTTTTGCACATACGGGTCCCTTTCCCTTCTTTAATATCTTTGGGCTATCCATCGGTAAAACTGCTTGATCAAAGGTTATGCACAATTTGATAATTTTTTGAGCACAGTTACAAATTGCTCTCAAGAATGGTTGAATCAATTCACGAATCCACCAACAATGTATCAGTGTTCCAGTTTTCCCACATCCCCTCCAACATTCATCATTATCTTTTCCTGTCATGTTAGCCAATCTGACAGGTGTATAGTGGTATCTCAGAGTTGTCTTAATTTGCATTTCTCTGATCAATAATGATTTGGAATACCTTTTCATATGAGTAGAAATTGTTTCAATTTTTTCACCTGAAAATTGTCTGTTCATAACCTTTGACCATTTATCAATTAGAGAAATGGCTTTATTTCTTATAAAAATGAATCAATTCTCTATATATTTGGAAATGAGGACTTTATCAGAAACAAACTATAAAATGTTTTCCCAGTTTATTACTTCCCTTCTAATCTTGTCTGCATTAGTTTTGTTTGTACAAAAGCTTTTTAACTTGATATAATCAATTTTTTTTTCTGTTTTGTGATTAATAATGATCGCTAGTTCTTCTTTGGTCACAAATTCCTTCTTCCTCCACAAGTCTAAGAGATAAACTAACCTATGTTCTTCTAATTTATTTATAATTTCATTCTTTATGCCTAAATCATGAACCCATTTTTCTTTCTTTTTTTCTTCTTAATTTTTTTTAATAATCATAACTTTTTTATTGACAGAACCTATGCCTGGATAATTTTTTTTTTTACAACATTATCCCTTGCACTCACTTTGTTCCAACTTTTCCCCTCCCTCCCTCCATCCCCTCCCCCAGATGGCAAGCAGTCCTAAACATGCTAAGTATGTCACAATATTTCCTAGATACTATTTATGTGTGCAGAACCAAATAGTTCTCTTGTTGTATAGGAAGAGTTGGATTCAGAAGGTAAAAATAACCCAGGAAGAAAAATAAAAATGCAAACGGTTTACATTCATTTCCAAGTGTTCTTTCTTTGGGTGTAGCTGCTTCTGTCCATCATTGATCAATTGAAACTGAGTTAGATTTTTCTCTTTGTCAAAGAAATCCACTTCCATTAGAATACATCCTCATACAATATTGTTGTTGAAGTGTATAATGATCTCCTGGTTCTGCTCATTTCACTTAGAATCTCTTAGTCGCTCCAAGCCTCTCTGTATTCTTCCTGCTGGTCATTTCTTACAGAACAATAATATTCCATAACATTCATATACCACAATTTACCCAACCATTCTCCAATTGATGGGCATGTAGCCACTACAAACAGGGCTGCCACAAACATTTTGGCATATAGAGGTCCCTGTCCCTTCTTTAGTATCTCTTTGAGATATAAGCCCAGTAGCAGCACTGCTGGATCAAAGGGTATGCACAGTTTGATAACTTTTGGGGCATAATTCCAGATTGCTCTCCAGAATGGTTAGATTCATCTACAACTCCACCAACAATGCATTAATGTCCCAGTTTTCCTGCATGCCTTCCAACATCATGAACCCATTCTGATCTTATCTTGGTGTATGATGCTATGTGTGGGTCCATGCCTACTTTCTGCCATACTAATTTCCAATTTTCCCAGCAGCTTTTTTTTCAAATAGTGAATTCTTATCTCAAAGGTTGGGGTTTTTGGGTTTGTTAAACACTAGATTGTTATAGTTATTGAGTATTTTCTCCTGTGAACCTAACCTATTCTACTGATCAGCTACTCTATTTCTTAGCCAGGACCAAATGGTTTTGGTGACCATTGCTTTATAATATAGTTTTAGATCAGGTACAGCTAGGATACCTTCATTTGATTTTTTTTTTTTCATTAGTACCCTTGAAAGTCTTGACCTTTTGTTCTTCCATATGAATTTTGTTGTTATTTTTTCTAGGTCATTAAAATAGTTTCTTGGAAGTCTGATTTGTATAGCACTAAATAAATAGATTAGTTTAGGGAATATTGTCATCTTTATTATATTTGCTCGGCCTGTCTAAGAGCCCTTAATAGTTTTCCAGTTGTTTAGACCTGACTTTATTTGTGTGGAAAGTGTTCTGTAGTTTTGCTTATATAGCTCCTGATTTTCCTTTGACAGATAGATTCTCAAATATTTTAATATCTCGATAGTTATTTTAAATGGAATTACTCTTTGTATCTTTTACTGCTGGATTTTGTTGGTGATGAATAAAAATGCTGAGCATTTCTGTGGATTTATTTTTTTATCCTGCAACTTTGTTAAAGTTTTCTTTTAGAAATAGAAAGCTATTTCTAATAGCTTTTTAGTAGAATCTATGGGGTTCTCTAAGTATGCCATCATATCATCTGCAAAGAGTGATAATTTGGTTTCCTCATTACCTACTCTATTTCCTTTAATCTCTTATTGCCAAAGCTAGCATTTCTAATACAATATTGAACAGCAATGGTGATATTGGGCAAACATGCTCCACTCCTGATTTTATTGGGAATGGTTCCAGCTTATCCCCATTACATATGATGCTAATTGATGATTTTAAAATATATTACTGACTATTTTAAAGAAAAGTCAATTTTTCCTATACTCTCTAGTGTTTTTAATAGGAATGGGTGTTATAAGTTATCAAATGCTTTTTTGCATGTATTGAGATGATCATATGATTTTTGTTAATTTGGTTATTGATACAGTCAATTATGTTAATAGTTTTCCTAATATTGAGCCAGCACTGCATTCCTGGTATAAATCCTATTTCGTCATGGCATATTATTCTGGAGATAATTTTCTGTAATCTTTTTGCCTAGTATTTTATTTAAGGTTCTTTCATCAATGTTCATTAGGGAGATTGGTCTATAATTCTCTTTCTCTATTTTCAACCTATCTGGTTTAGGTATCAGTACCCTGTCTCTGTCACAAAAGGAATTTGGTAGGACTCCTTCAATTCCTATTTTTTCAAATAGTTTATATAGCATTGGAGTTAATTGTTCTTTAAATATTTGGTAGAATTCACATGTAAATCCATCTGGTCTTGGGGATTTTTTCTTAGGGAATTGATTAATAGCTTGTGCTATTTCTTTTTCTAAAATGGGATTGTTTATCCTATTTACTTCTTGCTCTGTTAATCTGGGTAAACTATATTTTTGAAGGTATTCATTCATTTCATTTAAGTTATGGAATTTATTGGCATAAAGTTGGGCAAAGTAACTCTTAATTATTGTTCTACTTTACTCTTCATTATTGGCAAGTTCTCCCTTTTCATTTTTAAGACTAACAATTTAAGACTAAAAATAACTCTTTCCTTTTTCTAATCAAATTTACCAAGTGTTTATGTATTATGTTTGTTCTTTTCATAGAACCAACTCTTAGTCTTATTTATTAATTCAATTAATAAATTAATTATTAATTTTATTAATCTTTTCTTTTATTTTTAGAGTTTCAAGTTTATTGTTTGGCTGGGGGTTTTAATTTGCTCATTTTCTAGCTTTTTTAGTTGCAAGCCTAATTCATTTATTTTCTCTTTCTCTATTTTATGCAAGTAGGCCTCTAGAGATATAAAATTTCCCCTTATGTCAACTTTGACTGCATCCCACTCATTTTGTTATGGCATCTCATTATTGTCTTTCTCTAGGGTGAAATTGTTAATTGTGTCTATAATTTGCTGTTTCACCTAATCATTCTTTAGGATGAGATTATTTTTTTTGATCTATTTTCCCCTGGCTTTTTATTGAATGTAATTTCTATTGCATCATGATCTGAAAAAGATGCATTTACTAATTCTGCCTTTCTGCATTTGAATTTGAGGTCTTGATGTCCTAATATATGGTCATTTTTTGTATAGGTTCCATGAAGTGTCTCAAAGAAAATGTACTTCTTTCTGTCTCCATTTAGTTTTCTCTAAAGATCTATCATACCTAACTTTTCTAATATTCTATTTACCTCTTTAACTTCTTTCTTATTTATTTTGTGCCCTGATTTATCTAGTTCTGAGATTGCAATGCTGAAATCTCCCACTATTATAATTTTGCTGTCCATTTTTTCTTGCAGTTCTCTTAACTTCTCCTTTAAGAATTTAGATGCTACACCATTCGGTGTATATATGTTTAATATTGATATTGCTTAATTATTTATGCTACCCTTTAGCAAGATATAGTGCCCTTCCTATCTCTTTTTTTTTATGGTTTTGTATCTCAGCAAGCACCATATATTTGTATCTCAATCAGAAAACATTGATCAAGTGCATATTATGTACTAGGTATTGCCAGATACATCTGGACAAAGATGAAAGCAAAATAATTTCTACCCTCAAGGAATTTACATTCCACAGGTATAAACAAACATGTACAAAGGGAGAAATGAGCAAAAATTACAGGACAAATAAATACCTTAACTCTTTTGATTAGATTGATTTTTGATTTTGCTTGATCTGAGGGAGGTTAGGATGCCTATCCCTGCTTTTTTTAATTCACCTACATAGTAGATTCTGCTCCAGCCTTTTATCTTTACTCTGTATTGCCCTTCTTCAAGTATGTTTCCTGTAAACAATATATTGTAGCATTCTGACTTTTAATCCAGCCTGCTATCTGCCTCCTCTGTATGAGGGAGTTTACCCCATTTATATATGTCTTTCCTGCCATTTTGTTAATCCCAGATTATGCTTTTTCTTTCTTTTCTTTCCCCCTTATACTGCTCTCCAGTACTTAACTTGTGAGCACCATTTGCCTCATGCAGCCCTCCCTCTTTATGATCCCTCCCCCCACCTTAGAGTCCCTCCCCTTTTTAAAAACCTTTTCCTTAAAATTTCTGTATTCCCTTCTATTTAGCTTACTCCTCTTTTCACTTTTTCTCTATCACTTTTCAATGAGATGGGAGAAGTTACTCTGTGTATAAAATATGTCTAATATTTTTCTCTTTGAGCCAATTCTGATGAGAGTAAGATACACACTATGTTCATTCCCCTCCCTTCTTTTCCTCAGATATAGTAGGTTTCCTTTGCCTCTTCATGAGATGTAGTACTTCCCCTTTTCTCTTTTTTTCTGATACTATTTCCTTTCCACCTCTAGCTTCTTTTGTATAACAGGAAAACCGAATTACACATGTGTTTTTTATGTATATTCATAACAGAAATATAGTTCACAACATTTCTTTTTACTTTTTTTATGTTTCTCTTGAATCCTATATTTGGAGATCAAACTTTTTGTTTAGTTCTGGTTTTTTCTTCAGAAATACATGGAATTCACCTATTGCATTAAATGTCCATCTTCTTCCCTAGGAAAAAAAATGCTCATTTTGGCTGGGTATGTTATTCTTGACTGCATACCAAGTTCCTTAGCCTTTTGAGAATCTCAGATTCCAGGCCCTTCGATCCTTTAATGTGGATGCTGCTAGATCTTCAGCAATCCTTATTGTGGCTCCTGTTTATCTGAATTGTTTTGTTTTGTTTTGTTTTCTAGTTGCTTGTAGTATTTCTTCCTTGGTCTGGTAGTTCTAGAATTTAGCCACAGTATTTCTTGGAGTTTTGATTTGGGGATCTCTTTCAGTAGGTGATTTCAGTAGGGCAGTTCTCTTTGATGATTTCCTGAAAAATAGTGTATAGGATCTTTTTTTTCATTGTGATTTTCAGGAAGTCCAATAATCCTCAGATTATTTCTCCTAGATCTATTTCCAGGTATGTTTTTTTTCCAAGTAAATATTTAACTTTTATTTATTTATTTATTTATTTTTTTGGTTTTGCTCGACTGATTCTTGATTTCTCCTCAACTCATTCATTGCCATTGTCCTCTCTGCCACCTTGGCTCTGCCACAGCTACATTAGTTTTTATAGCAAAATCTATACCAGCTTCATGATGGTTCCTTTCACTGTGGCCACACCAGAAAAAAAAATTGTGTATAACTCCAACATCAATGTTAGGATGCTTACAAGGTACTAAGAGAGTGGAATTGATAGAGTCAATAATTATCTAATTTACCATGCTTCAGTGTGATTGATCTGATCCTACAAGGAGATGTTATGGGCCAAAACTTGAAACAAGGTACTAAGTGGAATTGAAGAGGCAATGGTTAAATCTAATTTAGAATTGATTTAATCCTATAACACATAATGGTTTCCTAGTGATATAATGATTGGTATATACTCAGTGTGAGGCATATAAGGAGGAGCTGTCAGGGTCAGAAGGAGAAGCCCACTAAAGAATAAGCCTACTAAAGGACAAGCCCACTAAAGGCCAAGAGCACTAGAGGACAAGCCCACTAGAATCCAGTCAGGATTCAATCAAGGAGATTCAAAGCCAGAGAAGGCAGCTTAAGCTCTCAGAACCAAGACTACAGAAGGCCTACAGAACACTAGCCAAGCCCCAAGTGAAGGAGGTAAGACTTTGAAGGATACAATAAAGAACTTGGACTTTAACTCCTCGGTGCATTTGGGGTGATTACGCTGAAATGAAACTAAGGCTGCCTCTAGAAGCCGCCCCCCCCCCCAAGAAACCTGCTCCCAGAGAACATTATTTTAGAGAAGAACATTACACTTCAGTAAACTAGCATTTATTCACCAGCTTTGTGTCATTCAAGCCTGCCATTTAGATGGGATATCTGCTGAGTTCTCTCACAATAAGATCTGTTTGTCTTCTAGATGTACTGAATTTTGTGTTATCTATAAGTCTTGATGGCATAGTAAGCTGTAGATTCTTTTGTTATGGGCCAGAACTTGAAACAAGGTACTAAGTGGAATTGAGGATACAATGGTTATCTAGTTTAGCATGGTTCAGTATGATTGGTTTAATCTTGTGACAAATAATGGTTTCCTAGTGATAGAAGGATTGGCTTATACTCAGTGTGGAGCATATAAGCAGGGACTTCAAAGCACAGAAGACAAGCACACTAGAAGCTCTCAGATCCAAGGAGACATAAATTCATTTCACCTTCAGTAAAGCTCCTGGTGGATGGCCTGGGCTCCTGCACTTCCCCCACTAAGACCAAGACCAGACAGAAAGGCTCTCCAAAAAGCTGCTCAGCATCAGGCAAAGAGATAATAAAGGATTTGGACGTTAACCCCTGGCTACTTTTATGGTGTTTACTCTGACTGAAAAGAAGGCTGCTTCAGAGACCCCAAGAAAACCGAACCAGAGAACATTATATTCTTTGATTAAGGTACCCAATGAAAGACAATGTATATTATCCAAGGCATATTCTTTTTTTATTATTACTATAACTTTTTATTGACAGAACCCATGCCAGGATAATTTTTTACAACATTATCCCTTGCACTCACTTCTGTTCCGATTTTTCCCCTCTCTCCCTCCACCCCCTCCCCAAGATGGCAAGCACTCCTATATATGTTGAATATGTTGCAGTATATCCTAGATACAATATGTGTGTGCAGAACCAAACAGTTCTCTTGTTGCACAGGGAGAATAGGATTCAGAAGGTAAAAAATAACCTGGGAAGAAAATCAAAAATGCAAACAGTTTACATTCATTTCCCAGTGTTCTTTCTTTGGGTGTAATTGCTTCTGGCCATCATTGATCATTTGGAACTGAATTAGGTCTCTTTGTCAAGGAAATCCACTTCCGTCAGAATATATCTTCATACAGTATCATTACTGAAGTATATAATGATCTCCTGGTTCTGCTCATTTCACTTAGCATCAGTTCATGTAAGTCTCTCCAAACCTCTCTGTATTCATCCTGCTGATCATTTCTTACAGAACAATAATATTCCATAACATTCATATACCACAATTTACCCAACCATTCTCCAATTGATGGGCATCCATTCATTTTCCAGTTTCTAGCCACTACAAACAGGGCTGCCACAAACATTTTGTCACATACAGGTCCCTTTCCCTTCTTAAGTATCTCCTTGAGGTATAAGCCCACTAGTAGAATTGCTGGGTCAAAGGGTAGGCACAGTTTGATAACTTTCGGGGCATAATTCCAGATTGCTCTCCAGAATAGTTGGATTCTTTCACAACTCCACCAACAATGCATCAGTGTCACCTGTCAGATTGGCTAAAATGACAGGAAAAAATAATGATGACTGTTGGAGGGGATGCGGGGAAACTGGGACATTGATTACTGGGCTTATATCCCAAAGAGATTATAAAGAAGGGAAAGGGACCTGTATGTGCACGAATGTTTGTGGCAGGCCTTTTTGTAGTGGTTAGAAACTGGAAACTGAATGGATGCCCATCAGTTGGAGAATGGCTGAATAAATTGTACATGAATATTATGGAATATTACTGTTCTGTAAGAAATGACCAACAGGATGATTTCAGAAAGGCCTAGAGAGACTTACACGAACTGATGCTGAGTCAAATGAGCAGGACCAGGAGATCATTATATATTTCAACAACAATACTATATGATGACCAGTTCTGATGGAGCTGGCCATCCTCAGCAATGAGATCAACCAAATCATTTCCAATGGAGCAGTAATGAACTAAACCAGCTACACCCAGAGAAAGAACTCTGGGAGATGACTAAAAACCATTACATTGAATTCCCAATCCCTATATTTATGCCCACCTGCAGTTTTGATTTCCTTCACAAGCTAATTGTACGATATTTCAAAGTCTGATTCTTTTTGTACACCAAAATAACGTTTTGGTCATGTATACTTATTGTGTATCTAATTTATATTTTAATATATTTAACATCTACTGGTCTTCCTGCCATCTGGGGGAGTGGGTGGGAGGTAGAGGTGAAAAACTGGAACAAGAGGTTTGGCAATTGTTAATGCTGTAAAGTTACCCATGCATATAACCTGTAAATAAAAGGCTATTAAATAAAAACAAAAACAAAAACAAACAAAAACAAACAAACAAACAAACAAACAAAAAAACAATGCATCAGTTTCCCAATTTTCCTGCATCCCCTCCAACATTTATCATTATTTTTTCCTGTCATCTTAGCCAATCTGACAGTTGTGTAGTGGTATCTCAGAGTTGTCTTAATTTGCATTTCTCTGATTAATAGTGATTTGGAACACTCTTTCATATGAGTGGTAATTGTTTCAATTTCATCATCTAAAAATTGTCTGTTCATATCTTTTGACCATTTATCAATTGGAGAATGGCTTGGTTTCTTATAAATTAAAGTCAGTTCTCTATATATTTTGGAAATGAGGCCATTATCAGAATCTTTATCTGTGAAGATGTTTTCCCAGTTTGTTGCTTCCCTTCTAATCTTGTTTGCATTAATTTTGTTTGTACAAAAGCTTTTTAATTTGATGTAATCAAAATTTTCTATTTTGTGATCAATAATGGTCTCTAGTTCATCTTTGGTCACAAATTTCTTCCTCCTCCATAGGTCTGAGAGATAAACTATCCTATGTTCCTCTAATTTATTATAATCTCGTTCTTTATGCTTAAATCATGGACCCATTTTGATCTTATCTTGGTATACGGTGTTAAGTGTGGGTCCATGCCTAATTTCTGCCATACTAGTTTTCAGTTATCCCAGCAGTTTTTGTCAAATAATGAATTCTTATCCCAACCAAAGCATACTCTTAATAAAATTTTCTCCAATAAATTAAAGGCAAGGTAATGATTTTCTGCACTTAAACCAGTTCCTACACACCATTTTAATGCCTCATGGAGACAGGACCCTGAATTTGAAATTAGAATCTAGCTTCTAATATTAATTTTGCTGTATACCAACTACGTGATTTTTGAGCAAGGCATTTAATTTCTGTTAGCTTAATTTTCCTCTTTTATGAAATTAGGAGATTGGAGAAGGCAACCTTCAACTTATCTATCATCTCTAAATCTATGATTCTATAGTTACAGAGTGAATGCACTCTTTACCTATGCAAGAATTCCTCACACATAAAAATTTAGATTGTGGAAATACTGAATATTAGAGAAACTAGTGTAATTAAGCCTTTAACTGTATATCATGTAGACACATTTCTAAATAGATATGTTGTGCCAATACTTATATCAACTCTATTCTCTATCAAGTAATACTGTTATTTTCCTGTCAGAAATTTAAGTGTATAAGGAATGACAATAAAATTGCTACTATCTAATTTGTTTTTAATTCAGTCTTTCTAGACTTCAGGCATACTTCTTCCTCATATCCAATAGCAGGCAGCTTGATATAGTAGAAAGAACAATCATTCTGGAGCCAGAGTATTACTTTCAAATCCTGTCTCTAACACTTACTACCCATTTGATCCTAGATGAAGTGCCTCCGTTCCCTGGACCTCCATATACTAATTCCAAAAAATAGCTTCTGAAGTCCCTTCCAACTTTTCATCTATGTGGTGATAGCTTCCCATTTATTCTGTGTCTCCTGGAATTTTACATATATGACATTTTTCCTCCAATGTCTATCTGTTCATTTGTTTCTGTAAAAACATCACCAATTCAGAGTATGAAGATTTAAATTAATTTTGGTAGGTAATTTTAAAAATGTGATTTTTATTTTTCTTTCTATTTAATGACATACCATCATAACCACTCCTTCAGGAATTAGTCCACCTACTCTGTGTAAGCACAATCTGAAACTGAGGAAGATACAATCTGCAATGTGCCAATGGAAATGTGATAGAGGAAAGGAGTGATGTGGTACATCTGTTACAATGGGTCCGTCTTATCTATTTAAGGAGGGAAGGGGATCTTCTTTTCTTGTTTTTATTTCAAGTGAAATATGAAAATTCCCCTAATTTATCTCTTTTTTCATACTATGATTAGCACATCTACTTTTTTTTCTTATATTTCTTTGATGGAATCTATTGAACAAGTACTTCATAATGTTGCATTTTAATGTGTTTCAGCAAGCTAACATCTAGCAACTTAGATAATATCATCATTTTATTATATTGGTTCAGCCCAGCCCTGAGTAGTGAACAACTTGCTGATTATTTAAGTGGTCCTTCATTGTTTTAAAACAATATTTCATAATTATATCCTTATCACTCCCAAATGTACTATGTATTTTGGTCCGAAGTCTTTTATATATTTTCTACTTAGTTTACTGATTTTTTTATTTATATTATTTCATCATCAATTTTATTATTATAATATATAAATTTTGTTTTTCTAATGTTACTATTTCACTGAAGCTATTAATTGCTGATTCATTGGAATGTTCTAAGTAAAACATCATGTTGTCATCAAAAAGGGATATTTTTCTCCTCTTTGTGTATATTTATGTTGTTTGTATATTTTTTCAATCAGTTAAGTAATCGACAGATTTATTTAGAGCTTACTATTTTCTGGGTACTTTAAGAGATGCTAGAAATAAGCTGAATAAATGATGTATTGTCTGTTTTCAAAGGGTTTCCAGTGACTAATAGGAGAGAATATATGCAAATATATGTATGTATATATATATTTATATGTATATACATATATATGTATGTATATATATATATATATATATATATATATATACACACACAAAATAAAATCAAAATAATTATTTTGGGAACAAAACACACCAGTAACAGGAAGATTTGCATCAGATTATTGCAGAAAACAGTATATGATCTGATCTTTAAAGAACAGTAGGGATTTTAAATAATACTTAATGATGAAATTGTTCATTCCAGGCATCTGTAACACTTTGTATACAAAAAAAAACAAATAGGCAGTGGAATAACAAATAACATAATAAAATGAGGAGATGGGTTGAAGTCAGTCTGGGAAGGGCTATGAAGGAACTTTAAACTTTTAAATAACATTCTCCTCTTGTCCCTCTACCTGACTTTCTGTTCTTCAAAGCCATGTTTTCTCTACTATTAATTCATCCTAGGACCTCCTTGCAACTTCTGCAGTCTGATAACACTGGGATATTACTCTACAAGGCCTAACCATGCCATTTTGTCTACCTTCATTTTCCTCCTAGTATTGTTCCTGACTTTTTTTTTTTTTACTTCAAAACCACTTCCTCCTCCTCCTATCATCTTATTCTCATTTTCCAGTTCCCGTTTATGTTTCTTCTCTCATTAGAATCTAAATTTATTGAGGGCAGGGGATTATTTATTCATTTATTTATTTTGACTTGTGATTATATCCCCAGTGTCTACTTAGCACATTACCTGTCACATAGTAGACAGTTAATAAATACTTATTTCTTTCCTTTCTTCCAATGAAATTTATCCATAATTATAAAGGAAATGGACAACAAATATAATGTATGATATTACAGAGCACATAGTTAAACTTATGCTTAATGAAAATTACCTTTAAAGGTTTTTTTTAAAAACATTTTGATATAAAGTTTAGCGTTCCAAATTTTATTCCTCCCTCATTCCTTATCAGATATAGGTTATACATCCCATATTAATCATTTTGTATAAAAAGACTCAAATAAATGGAAAAAAATGAAAGAAAATAAATGTAAAATAGCATACTTTAGCCTGTATTCAGTCAATATCAGTTCTTTTTTCTGAAAGTATATGGTATGCTTCCTCATTAATCTTTCAGAATTATCTTGGATCATTTTATAGCTGAGAATGGCTGTCATTAGTATTTCTTAATTGACCAATTCATTATGTGTATCACAGTCTCCTGGTTCTGTTATCTATGCATCAGTTTTTGCAAGTCTTTCCAGATTTTCTAAAATAATTTTGATTGTCATTTCTGAAAGCACTATAACATTTAGTTAAAATTATATACTATGATTTGTTTAGCCATTGCCAAATTGACGGGAATCCCTTTGATTTCTAATTCTTAACCATTATAAAAAGAGGTGCTATAAATGTGTTTATACAGACAAGTCCTTTTCAATTTTGGGGGGATATTTTTGCTATATAGAAAATCAGTGGTATTGCAAGATATGCATAGTTTTATAATCTTTGAGCATAGCTCTAAATTGTTCTCTGAAATTGTTGGATCAGTTTACAACTCTACCAAGAGTGTATTAGTGTCTTTGATTTTCCATAACCCCTTCAAAATACAACATTTTCCTTTTTTATAATCATATTAACCCCCCTGGTGGGTTTGAGGTGGGACCTTTGAGTTGTTTGCATTTTTCTAATAATAAGTGATTTAGATAATTTTTATATGATTTATTTCTCTGAAAACTGCCTTTTCATATCCTTTGATCATTTTTTTTCCTTTGGGGAATGACTTGTATTTTTATAAATTTGACTCAGTTCTCTACATATTAGGGAAATGAGACTTTTGTCAGAGATACTTTCTTCAAAAGTTTTCCCCAATTTTCTGCTTTCCTTTTCATTTTGGTTGCATTGGTTTGGTTTGTAGAAAAACTTTTTTAAAAAATTTATATCATCAAAAATTATCTATTTTTACATTTTGTAATGCTCTCTATATTTTCTTTTTTTTAAATGAAATCTTCCTTTATCCATAGATCTAACACAAAAACTATTCCTAGCTCTCCTAACTTGCTAATTATCGATGACAGTGTATCAATGATAACGTAGTCAATAGTTCATCATTAGCCGTATGCAATTAACCATTTAATAGATTTTCAAATATTTATATCTTCTACTTTGACAAGGATAGGACTTCATAAATACACTAATGGGTTTCTGAAGCTCACTTTTTATAAGAAGGAAAAGAAATGAATATATATATATATATATACATATATATATATATAGCACCTACTATGTATAAAACATTGTTCTAAGCACTTTAAAAATATTATGTCATTTGATCTTCACAACTCTGTGAGATAGGTATCATTATCCTTATATGACAATTAAGGAAATTAAGAGAAATAGTTAAAATAACTTGCTCAGGAGCATACTTCCAGTAAATGTTTGAGGAAATTTTAATTCAGCTATTCCTAACTTAAGGTCCCAGGGTTCCACTGGGCTATAGAGTTGTCTCTATAGTTATCTAAAAGTATAACTTACATGACCTATTCAAAAGGATAGGCTCAAGATAGACTTTATGAGTAACAGTCAATTCTCTTTAAGTAGAGGATTGATAATGGATTTTCTACAGTGTTTTCAATGACAAGAAAATAGACACACTTATAATATGAATGGCATATATAAATATACATAGATCATATGTACATGTATTTGTATATGCATATACACATGAGTATATATTTATGTATAAATATGTGCATTGATATATACAAATCATTTTTTGTTAGATAAATACTTTCAAAGGGCAATAAGATGTCATATTGAAAAGTAATAAACATTCTTTACTTGAAAAACCATAAAACCTTACTGGCTTTTTATGTGCTGGCATTTATATTGAAATCCATCATTTAGTGCTGCAAATGCAGTTTTGTGCACACAATATCCTAATGAGTGCTGAATACTTAAAGTGTTATACAAGATATTCATCTTCTACTTCCCCTTAGAATGCTACCCAAATCTAGGCTGGGATCAGATTACAGAGTTCTTCACAATAAGAAAATGGATAGTCAAATGTTATATTCCAATTTCTGATAGGACTCATTTTTTTTTAATGGACAACCACATTTCAAAATATTACATACTAAGTTATAGCTATGTAGTGTAGCCATTCTAGCTTCCTAAGGCACATAATATTCAGAACAACAACAACAACAACAACAACAAATCCTCTATATTGGCTCTAAATACTTTTATATTCATTCTATGAAGGGGATTCTTTTTTTGTTTCTGAAATGCCAGCCAAGAAGTCAGCAGAGCTGTTGACAAATAATAATTCTGAGTAGGTTTTTACAAGTGTTTGATCCTTTAAAGTTAAATTTTCAGTTTTTTAATGGTTTTAATTCCTGTAATGGTTCCTCTCTTAAGATACATGGACAGCTAATTGACATTTATAACAAAAACAATATCTTGTATACTTTTAACATTGATTTGCAAATGCAATCACCCAGGATCTTTTGTAAGAATGAAACAGGGAGATATAGCTTAAAATGAAAGTCTGACCAGACAAGGTTATGAAGAATTATGTCTTATTCTAATTTCATATGATCACTGCTTTAAGAGATCAGCTTTTGCATGTGTTTTAAAGCACTGAAGAATGCATCTTTTTAGCACAGCTTATTGATATAAGAATAACCCAGGTCAGTTATTGTGAAGCATCTGAACAATTAAATGAAGTTTTTTTTCTTCTAGTCTCTCTCCAAGGTAAAATAGGTTAAATGAAATAAGGACACTCCCCTATTTCTAGGGGGAAATGTCATTGGTTCTCAGTGGACTAAGTTCATGTTGTGCTTTAAACTTCCTTAGCACTGTGAAGCCCAGAATGGACTTTTTATATCATCCAGTATGAACCTTTCTTTTCTGAAGACCAGAAGAGATAAGAATTTGTTTAATCATATAAGTGGGAAACCTGAGATTATAACTATGGATAAATGACAAATCTTTATCTGTATATGCGTGTGATTAAATCAATCCATTTAGCTTTGATAAATTTATCAGGTAATAATAAAATCTGTTCACCTTGATGAAAAAAAAGTCTGTATATCCATACAAGTGTGACAGAAAGTTGGCTTGGATTGGCTAAGAGATTGAACATGCTCTCTCTTGTCTTTGAACTTAATTGAAATCAGATAGTTTATTCCTTTCACTGAGAAAAAACAACTTTGGGAATTAGAAGTCTTCATCCTGGCTTTCTTCCCTACCTTCCTCTCCACCTTGGATTGGAGGAGGACTTTCTAATTTCTGAAGGGTACACATAAATGTTCACCTTCATCATTGGTGTTCCAATCATATATCAGAATAACAGGCAATAATTCCTGCATCAAAGGCATTCACAAGCTGAACATAATGTATGCCCAGAAAAAGAAACTATACCAAGCACAAGGGGAATATCTTGAGGACTCAAGCAAAAAACTTCAAGGAATTGTAGATGATCTCATATTTAACATGTACTCTCTAAAGTAGAGGTGTCAAACATGCTGTCCCTGTCCAAACCAGATCTGTAACTGTGGTTTAGTGACCTCTACTTTGATTTAAGTTTGAGCTCACTTTCCCTTGGACTCTGCATATAATGGTGAAAGACTATGCCACTGAGTTTGATAGAAAGTTTGAATCAACTACACCAATACATTAAATAATCACTTCTAAAAGCAAATCAAAACAATTAATTGATATCAATCAATTAGCATGAGAAAAACACCCTGGTGGGTATTCATAATCTATATTGTATGAGTTAACCATCCTTCATCCTCAAAGCTATTTATTTCTTAAACCTGAGTTTAGACATAAAAAGCTTCCTACTCTTAGAACCTGACCTTTTCATATAAATAGGGATTGGAATTGAATCCAAAGTTTACATTTTATGTATTTGCTAAGGAAAATCAACAGAGAATATTCTCTTAGTAAATGAGTATGGCAACTTGCCAGGAAACTTCCTGTCTTAGTGATATATGCTGAGGAAGAACAAGGGAAAAAAATCCTGGTTGGGAATATGAAGTAAGATTGCTAATTTCAAAAACTGCCTCCAAAAGGGATGCTCTGTTACCACTATGATTTAGGAACAGCAGTATGATGTATTTGTAGTTTGCCAGTCCCAGAGCTAATCTAGGTTATGTGCTAATCCAGTGGTTCTGAAAAGATTCCAGAATTATTATTATTATAGAAGTAATAAAATCCTCCAGCAGCTTCTAGCAATCACTGAATGATAAGGTTCCAACTAGCACTTGCAAAATGATTTTATGTTGGCACTTTTTTTTTTTCTAAATGAAGTCCAACTGCTTCTTATTGATTCTGCCTCTACCTGAGTCTTAAAAAATTCTCTGTGGAATTTTATTATAGGAGAAGGAAAGAAATTATTGCCAGTCTATCTATAATTTTGTCCCATCTTAAGTGACTTTTTTTTCTGGTCTGAGGTAACATTCAGCAATTCACTTCAAAGGTACAGTGGTCTAAAGAAAAATATATTATTGTAATATTATAACTACATTATAAATTTGATGCATATAATAACACATTGCTTTTTTACTCTGTTATATTTATATATCACATATGCTCTGATAAATATTAATTTTTTTATTTTCAGCTGAAATGTATTTTTAAAGAATTTTCCTTATATAGTTGAGTACTGTAAGCCCAGTCCTTAACCACTCTCATATGAATCTGAGAAGCATTTTGGGTTCTCTGTTTTATTTTGTATTTGGCAGACTTTTCATTGCATTGGTTTATGAAATTCTCATGAGAAAACTCCCACTACCAATTCAGATAATCATCTGTTCTGTAGTTTATATAGTCATAAAGAGTCATTTGTGAGCACCAAGTAACTGAATGATTTCCCCAGATTAATACTTCTTTCTATCAGAGTTGGGACTTGAACTTATATTTTCCTAACTTAAAAAGAAGCTCTTTATGATCGATCCATATTGCTCTTCAGCAGCATAGTTAATAATTAGAAAATTCAAAAAAAAAATGAAAGTAATACTAGCCAGAAAAAATACATGCACAAAATATCATTGTTAGTAATCACACAATATAGAAAATCATCTTTGATATTTCCTCAACATTAAAATGGTTTCCTTTGGTTGGGATTTTTACAAGTAGCACAATTCTTTCATCACCTCAGGATACCTTTAATCTCTGCAGCTATGCATAAGTTTTACCTGAGTAGTTTGGGATAGGGAACATATATGGTCAGATTCCCTACCACACTCTCAGGAAGTAACATCTTTTCTAAAAAGGACTAAGCTTCTCAATTTTGACAGCTAAAACTTTCCTGTGCTAAAAGTAAGGAAACAAAGTGACTATAGTAATTAAAAGGATTGTGCTATTAACAACTTAATGGCCTTTCTCCCAGAATAAATACTTTCTGAATTCAGGGGAGTGGATTGTTTTACATTTTTTTTTAATCCTATAAAATTTTCATTTTAAAAGTAAATGCATTTCAGTTCATATAGATTCTTCAAAACAAACTTTAAAAAGTACAGTCTTTGCTTGGAAGAAACTTATGTAAACAATATTTTTTTCATATGCATTTGTGTCATTCAACAATAGTTCTTTAGTAACAACAATATTTCCATGTTTGTGACAGAAAAGAACTTTTTTATTTATTTTTTATCCTAAAACTGTGGTCTCTCCTTTGTTTCACTCATGATTCTATCCAGGCTTTATTAATGATTTTCTTCATTTCATCATCTTCTGCGGCATAAATCTTTAACACATTCATCACTTTCATTGTCAAAGGAAAATTTACCCATTTCCTTGTATTCTTTTTTTTTAACCTGGTTAATTCTAACTTTTTTTTTTTTGCTCAATATAAGAATCATGTCAGTTGGGATCTTTTTTTTTTTTTTAAAGTATGGCATATATTTTTCCATGTTTCCTCCCAAAAATATTTTTTGAATTCCAAATTCTCTCCCTTCATCCATTTTCTCCCTTCATTCATTGAAAAAAGCAAGTAAAATGAAATCAGTTATACAGTTGTAATTGGGTCAGTTGGAAATCAGGAGCACAGAGTACCAAATTCCTTTTAATGTTGTTTTTTTTTTTTTTTTTTTTTTTTTTTTTTTTTTTTTTTTTTTTTTTTTTTTTTTTTAAGAAAGGTGAGAAATAGGACTTTCTGGTTCATTATACCCTGTATCTAATAGGCTTTTTGTTTTCAATTTCATAGGTTATCCTATGGTTCTTCTCTTTCTTCCTCTTTCTTGCCTCCTTTGCTGCATTATCTCAGTTCATTAGATGGGAAATAGGTGACAGACTGGAAACAGTGCCAGATGTATAGTAAGGAAGATTCATCTTTCCAAATTTATATCTGTCCTTAGATACTTACTAGCTGTGTGAACCAAGGGAAGTAATTTAATCATTTTGCCACACTTTCTACTTTGTAAAAAATGAGCTAATCAAGAAATGGCAAATCAATGCAGAATCTTTGCCAAGAAAACTCTAATGGAGTCAAAAAGAGTCATATGTGACTGAAACAACTAAAGAATAACAATCCCTCTCAATTAGATTATAAGTTCCTTGAAGAACAAGGAGTAATTTATTATTATGATTAGCTATTGACAATACATGGAATGTTATACTTAATGAAAGTTTTTTGCATTATTGAATTTGACTAGGCCAAAATGTAATGATAGGAATTAGTACCACTGAATGCCCCTCCACAAAACTTCCTCCACAACATCTAGAAAATACACAAGAACAAATGGTGAGGAGGAAATGCAGAAAATGTCAGAATAGATTATTTGTCCAGTTTAACTGAACATAAGGAGAGAATCAGAGAAATCTGCAGATATTAGAAATGAGATTTGGTCTGGATTTCATTGATGGAGGCTGTGCACCATAGATCTGAGACCTTTTGGGATCTTGCAAAAGAGACAGATATGAACCAACAGCTTTTTTTTTTTCAATTTAATTTTTCCAAATATGTAAAGATAGTGCCAAATGTAAAGATAGTTTTCAACATTCATTTTGAAAAACTTCATATTCTATTTTTTCTCTTTCCATCCCTTACCCCCTTCCTCCACAAGACATCAAGCAATTTAATATAATTTATATATGTATAGTGCTTTTAAATATATTTCCATATGTGTCATGTTGTGCAAGAAAAATCGGTCCAAAATGGAGGTGGGGGCAAAGAAGAAAAACAATCAAAAAGTGCAAATAGTATGCTTTTATCTACATTCAGTCTTCATAGTTCTCTCTCTGAATGTGATTGTCATATTCCATCCAAAGTCTATTGGAATTGTCTTGAATCATTACATTGTTGAGAAAAGGCAAGTCCATCACAGTTAATCATCACATAATATAGATGTTTGTACATACCACAGTTTTTTCCCACTGTCCAACATTGAATCTAAAATCCAGAGCAAAATTAAAAAGGTACCTTGAACTTGGGGGCGGCATTTTGTGTTAGGGATATTGAAGATTGTGCACAGAGAAAGGAGGAAGTTCAGAAGACAGCATATATAGTAATTACCTGATTCAGAGGACAAAGCCAGATTAAAAGCCAGAAACTTGCAATATGTTGTTTACAGGAAACACACCCGAAGCAGGGAGATATGTAGAGAATAAAGGTAAAAGGTTGGAGCAGAATCTACTATGCTTCAGGTGAAGTCAAAAAAGCAGGGGTAGCCATCCTGATCTCAGATCAAGCAAAATCAAAAAGTGATCTAATTAAAAGAGATAAAGAAAGGCATTATATCTTGCTACAGGGTACTATAGATAATGAAGTAATATCAATATTAAACCTATATGCACCAACTGTTATAGCATCTAAATTCTTAAAAGAGAAATTAAGAAAGCTGCAAGAAAAAATAGACAGCACAACTATAATAGTGGAAAATCTCAACCTTGCACTTTCAGAATTAGATAAATCAAACCACAAAATAAATAAGAAAGAAGTCAAAGAGGTAAATAGAATACTAGAAAAGTTAGATATGATAGATCTCTAGAGAAAACAAAATGGAACCTAAACTAATCTATTTATTTAGCGCTATACCAATCAGACTCCCAAAAAACTATTTTAATGACCTAGAAAAAATAACAACAAAGTTCATATGGAAAAACAAAAAGGTCAAGAATTTCAAGGGAATTAATGAAAAAAAAATCAAATGATGGTGGCTTAGCTGTACCAGATCTAAAATTATATTACAGAGCAGCAGTTACCAAAACTATTTGGTATTGGCTAAGGAATAGATTAGTTGATCAGTGGAATAGATTAGGTTTAAGGGATAAAACAGTCAACAATATAGCAACCTAGTCTTTGACAAACCCAAAGATCCCAGCTTTTGGGATAAGAACTTACTGTTTGATAAAAATTGCTGGGAACATTGGAAACTAATATGGCAGAAACTAGGCATTGATCCCTACTTAACGCCGTACACCAAGATAAGGTCAAAATGGGTTCATGACCTAGGCATAAAGAATGAAATCATTAATAAATTAGAGGAATAGGATGGTTTACCTCTCAGACCTGTTGGAAGGGAAGGTCTTTATGACCAAAGCAGAACTAGAGATCATTACTGATCACAAAATAGAAAATTTCGATTATACCAAACTGAAAAGTTTTTGTACAAACAAAACTAATGCAGACAAGATTAGAAGGAAGCAATAAACTGGGAAAATATTTTTACAGTCAAAGGTTCTGATAAAGGCCTCATTTCCAAAATATATAGAGATTAACTCTAATTTATAAAAAATCAAGCCATTCTCCAACTGAAAAATGGTCAAAGGATATGAACAGACAATTCCAGATGAAAGAAATTGAAACTATTTCTAGTCATATGAAAAGATGCTCCAAGTCATTATTAATCAAGAAATGCAAATTAAGACAACTCTAAGATACCACTACACACCTGTCAGATTGGCTGATGACAGGAAAAATAATGATTGTTGGAGGGGATGTGGGAAAACTGGGACATTGATTCATTGTTGGTGGAGTTGTGAACGAATCCAACCATTTTGAGAAGTAGTTTGGAACTATGCTCAAAGTTATCAAACTGTCATACCCTTTGATCCAGCAGTGTTACTACTGGGATTATATCCCAAAGTTATAAAGAGGAAAGGGACCTTATTGCACGAATGTTTGGCAGCCCCTTTTTGTAGTGGTAGAAACTGGAAACTGAATGGATGTCCATCAGTTGGAGAATGCTGAATAAATTGTGGTATATGAAAATTATGGAATATTACTGTTCTGTAAGAAATGACCAACAGGATGATTTCAGAAGGCCTGGAGACTTAACGAACTGATGCTGAGTGAAATGAGCAGGACCAGGAGATCATTATATACTTCAACAACAATACTAGATGATGACCAGTTCTGATGGATCAGGCCATCCTCAGCAACAAGATCAACAAATCATTCTAATGGAGCAGTAATGAACTGAACTAGCTAACCCAGAAAAAGAACTCTGGGGAGATGACTAAAAACCATTACATTGAATTCCCAATCCCTATATTTATGCCCACCTGCATTTTGATTTCCTTCCACTAATTATACAATAATTCAGAGTCTGATTCTTTTGTACAGAAAAATAAATTTTTGGTATATTATTGTGTATCTAAGTTATATTTTAATATATTTAACATCTACTGGTCATCCTGCCATTTAGGGGAGGGGGTGGGGGGGGTAAGAGGTGAAAAATTGGAACAAGAGGTTTGGCAATTGTTAATGCTGTAAAGTTACCCATGTATATATCCTGTAAATAAAAGGCTATTAAATAAAAAAAAAAAAAAAAAAAAAAGAGAAAACAAAATGGAGACAGAAAGGAGTACATTTTCTTTTCAGCAGTTCATGGAACAAAAATTGACCATATATTAGGACATAAAAACCACAAACTCAAATGCACTAAGGCAAAAATAGTAAATGCATCCTTTTCAGACCACAATGCAATGAAAATTACATTCAACAAAAAGCCAGGGGAAAATAGACCAAAAAATAATTGAAAACTAAATAATCTCATATTAAAGAATGATTGGGTGAAACAACAAACCATAGACATAATTAATAACTTCACCCAAGAAAACGACAATAATGAGACATCATACCAAAATGTGTGGGATGAAGCCAAAGTGTTAATAAGGGGAAATTTCATATCTCTAGAGGCCTACTTGCATAAAATAGAGAAAGAGAAGGCCAGTGAATTGGGCTTGCAACTAAAAATGCTAGAAAAGGAACAAATTTAAAAAACCCCAATCAAACACTAAATTTGAAATTCTAAAAACAAAAGGAGAGATAATATAATTGAAAGTAAAAAGAAAAAACTAATTAATAAAACTAAGAGTTGGTTCTATGAAAAAACCAACAAAATAGACAAACCCTTAGTAAATCTGATTTAAAAAAGAAAAGAGGAAAATCAAATTGTTAGTCTTAAAAATAAAAAGGGAGAACTTGTCACTAATGAAGAGGAAATTAGAGCAATAATTAGGAGTTACTTTGCCCAACTTTATGCCAATAAATTCGACATTTTTAATGAAATGGAAGTATACCTTCAAAAATATAGCTTACCCAAATTAACAGAGGAAGAAGTAAATAGTCTAAACAGTCCCACTTTAGAATAAGAAATAGAACAAGCCATCAACCAACTACCTAAAAAAAATCCCCAGGACCAGATGGATTTACATGTGAATTCTACCACACACTTAAAGAACAATTAACTCCAATGCTATATAAACTATTTGAAAAAATAGGGATTGAAGGAGTCCTACCAAACTCCTTTTACGACATAGACATGGTACTGATATCTAAACCAGGTAGGTAGAAAACAGAGAAAGAAAATTATAGACCAATCCCCCTAATGAATATTGATGCTAAAATCTTAAATAAAATATTAGCAAAAAGATTACAGAAAATCATCCCCAGGATAATACACTATGACCAAGTAGGATTTATACCAGGAATGCAGGGCTGGTTCAATATTACGAAAACTGTTAGCATAATTGACTATATCAATAATCAAACAAACAAAAAACATATGATCATCTCAATAGATGCAGAAAAAGCATTTGATAAAATCCAACATCCATTCCTATTAAAAACACTTAAGAGGATAGGAATAAATGGACTTTTCCTTATAATAGTCAGGAGCATATATTTAAAACCATCAGTAAGTATCATATGCAATGGGGAAAAACTGGAACCTTTTCCAGTAAGACCTGGAGTGAAGCCAGGTTGCCCATTATCACCTTTATTACTCAATATTGTATTAGAAATACTCGCATGGGCAATAAGAGTTGAGAAAGAGATTAAAGGAATTAGAATAGGCATTGAGCAAACCAAACTATCACTCTTTGCAGATGATATGATGGTATACCTAGAGAACCCCAGAGATTCTACTAAAAAGCTATTAGAAATAATTTATAACTTTAGCAAATTTGCAGGATACAAAATAAATCCCCATAAATCCTTAGCATTTTTATATGTCACCAACAAAATCCAACAGCAAGAGATACAAAGAGAAATTCCATTCAAAATAACTGTTGACAGCATAAAATAGTTGGGAATCCATCTACCAAAGGAAAGTCAGGAATTATATGAGCAAAATTACAAAAAACTTTCCACACAAATAAAGTCAGATTTGAATAATTGGAAAAATATTAAATGTTCTTGGATAGGCCGAGGGAATATAATAAACATGACAATACTCCCTAAACTAAGCTATTTATTTAGTGCTATACCAATCAGACTTCCAAGAAAATATTTTAATGATCTAGAAAAAAATAACAACAAAATTCATATGGAAGAACAAAAGATCGAGAATCTCAAGGTAATTAATGAAAAAAAAAAAAAAAACAAATGAAGATGGCCTAGCTGTACCTGATATAAAACTATATTATAAAGCTGCAGTCAACAAAACCATTTCGTATTGGCTAAGAAATAGATTAGTTCATCAGTGGAATCGGTTGTTCACAAGACAAAATAGTCAACTATAGCAATCTAGTGTTTGACAAACCCAAAGATCCTAACTTTTGGGATAAGAATTCATTATTTGACAAATACTACTGGGATAACTGGAAATTAGTATGGCAGAAGTTAGGCATGTACCCACACTTAGTACTGTATACCAAGATAAAATCAAAATGGGTTCATGATTTAGACATAAAGAATGAGATTATGAAAAAATTGAAGGAACATAGGATAGTTTATCTCTCAGACTTGTGGAGGATGAAGAAATTTGTAACCAAAGATGAACTAGAGACCATTATTGATCACAAAATAGAAAATTTTGATTACATCAAATTAAAAAGCCTTTGTACAAACAAAACTAATCCAAACAAGATTAGAAGGGAAGCAACAAACTGGCAAAACATCTTCACAGTTAAAGGTTCTGATAAAGGCCTCATTTTCAAAATATATAGAGAATTAACTCTAATTTATAAGCAAAAAGCCATTCTCCAATTGATAAATGGTCAAAGGATCTGAAAAGACACCTTTCAGATGATGAAATTGAAACTATTTCCACTCATACAAAAGTGTTCCAAATCACTATTGATCAGAGAAATGCAAATTAAGACAACTCTGAGATACCACTACACACCTGTCAGATTGGCTAAGATGACAGGAAAAAATAATAAAGAATGTTGGAGGGGATGTGGGAAAACTGGGACACTGATGCATTGTTGGTGGAGTTGTGAATGAATACAATCATTCTGGAGAGCAATCTGGAATTATGCCCCAAAAGTTATCAAACTATGCGTACCCTTTGATTCAGCAGTGCTACTACTGGGCTTATATCCCAAAGAGATACCAAAGAAGGGAAAAGGACCTATATGTGCCAAAATGTTTGTGGCAGCCCTCTTTGTAGTAGCTAGAAACTGGAAAATGAATGGATGCCCATCAATTGGAAAATGGGTAAATTGTGGTATATGAATGTTATGGAATATTATTTCTCTGTAAGAAATGATGATCAGGATGAATACAGAGAGGCTTAGAGAGACTTAGATGAATTGATGCTAAGTGAAATGAGCAGAACCAGGAGATCATTATATTCTTCAACAACAATTCTATGTGAAGATGTATTCTGATGAAAGTGGATTTCTTTAACAAAGAGAAGATCTAACTCAGTTTCAATTGATCATTGATGGACAGAAGCAGCTACACCCAAAGAAAGAACACTGGGAAATGAATGTAAACTGTTTGCATTTTTGTTTTTCTTCCCGGGTTATTTTTACATTTCTGAATCCAATTCTTCTTTTGCAACAAGAGAACTGTTCGCTTCTGTATACATATATTGTATCTAGGATATACTGTGACATATTTAACATGTATAGGACTGCTTGCCATCTGGGGGAGGGGGTGGAGAGAGGGAGGGGAAAATCGGAACAGAAGTGAGTGCAAGCGATAATGTTGTAGAAAATTACCCTGGCATGGATTCTGTCAATAAAAAGTTATAATTATTAAAAAATGCAATATTTCAGAGGGCAAAAGTCATGGGGTTACAGTTACGAATTACTCATTCTGCTATAGGAGAAAAGGAATGTGAGTGGGATATGGAAACTGGTCTTTTAATGAAATAAAGGACTTAAAATCATTCCTGATGAGAAGTCCTTCAGAAAAAGTGTGAGTGAACGTATACAAGTATAAACAGAAACATAAGACAATTCATATAGAACTATAATAAAAGATTTAAGCAAAGATAAACTGTATTCAAATAGAGGAAGATAAGTTATATGTCCATTTTGAAACTTTTCATCATCAGGGGTCATAGAAGGTGTCTAGTTACAAAATCCTGGGAATTGTTCTTTCTTGATCATCTTAAGAAAAGAATGGGAATTACTACTAATATTTATATAATGTCTATTATGTATCAAGTACCACACTAAGAACTTTACAAATATTACCTCATTTGATCCTTCTAATAACTCTGGAATATACATGCTATTATTGTCATCCCCATTTTGTAGATGCAAACACTGAGGAATTCAGAATTAAGGGACTTGCCTAAGATCATACATCTAGTGAGAGTCTGACATTAAATTTGAACTGAAGATTTCCTGACTCTAGACCTAGAGTTCTATCCAGGGTACATGGAAGGAAAAGACAGTGGGGAAGGTAAGAATCTCACATAATCAGAGTGCTCAAGTATCTATGCATAGAAAAAAATAAGAAATAGAATGGAGAATAGGCAGAAAAGCTAACCTAAGTGCCTCACTATAATCTTAACTGGTCAAAAGAAGACACACACAGAATTGGAAACAGAAATTTATTTCACACAACAGGGAAATAGGAGGAAAAGGGAGAAGTGAGGAGAGGGAATTTCATAAGAGTTTCTTAAGGGAGGAATTAGTCCTAGGCAAAACAAATTGTAAAGATGTTAAAATATATTTGAAGTTCTTCATAAGTAAACAAGAAATAGGAATTTCAAGAAGTTATCCATACATTGGAGAATAAACAACTTTTGGTATAAATGTGATGAAATGCTATTTGTGCTAAACTCTCATCAGTGTAATGATCAACCTCAATTCCAGAGGAATGATGAAGCCTCCTATTCAATTCCTGTTAAGGACTAAAAATGAAAAAAAAATAATGCTCTCAAATGCTCCCTCCCCCTTTCTCTCCCTCCTCTCTTTCTTTCTCTCTCACTTTGCATGTACACAATGTGGAAAACTGTTCTGATGGACAGTGTATAGTTGCAATGGGCTTTGTTTTTCTTGTGTTTATTATCTGGGGTGAGGAGTTGAAAAAGCAGGTTTTGATTAAAGATTTTTAAAAAATGATTTATGTGTATGAAGAAAAAAAGCTTTCCAATAGTATTCAAATGCTTTGAAACTAAACAATAAACTATATCACAAAGAGATTTAAATCATTTTGTGAACAAAGTAGAATGATGGTATACATAGTTTGGTTTTTTAAAGAGGGAAAGAAATTTTACATGTAAAAACTGAAGGAATGTGAAAGTAAAGCAATAATTTCAAAGATATCAAAGGAATGAATAGATCCTATTGGAGACTAGAGCTTCCAAGTTTTATAGTGCTTCATTTTATTTAAATCTAATTTTATGAAAAATTTGGATATACTTGTGATTAGTTAGCCTAAGTAACAAAAGTAATTAAAGGAGTTTTTAATTTTTCAATGAAAGGTAAATTATTAAGCATGAAGTGGCTCTCATTTCATCCATTAAAGTATATGGGAATTGGGTATCAGAGTTTGAACAAAGAGTCTTACGTAGAATACTGAGGAAAACAATTTTATAGGTTTTTTTTAATATAATTTATGTTCTACTCTTCATTACCTCATTTGGGATTTTTTAGCAAAGATATCGAAATGGTCTGCCATTTCACTCTCCCAAATTATATTTTAGATAAGGAAACTGAGGCAAACAAAATTAAAAACATATGTTAAACAAAAGGTATCAATCTACATAGATAGGAGTCTCACTAATAACTCTTGGTCAACATGTGCTCTTAATTTTGTACTACTACACAATTATTATATTATTATTATGTTGTACAAAAAGAAAAAGAGCTACCATAATTCAAAACGGTTTATTCTTACTTGTTTTCTCAATATTTTTTTTAAATCAGGGTAGAAATGGATAGTGTTACACTTAGAATTAGGAAGATGTGTCTAACATCATGTCTAACATCAATTAATTGACCATGATTTTTCTGTTTTATACAGGTCCTTAGATCTAGTTCACTTAATTATAAGTGGATTGCAATCAGATTGGCAGAGGATGTTTCCACATCAATAATATTGCCTCTTTTAAAAAATAAATAAAAATACAAAATAAATAATATATAAAATATTATATAAAATATATAATATAATAAGTTACTTAAATATAATATATAATAAATAAAAAATAAAAATAAAATAAAATATATAAATTTAAATAAAATATATATTTTATGCAAAATAGTTTTTAGCATTTACCTTTGGAAAATTTTGTAATACTAATTTCTCTCTCTCCCTCTCCTCCTCCTACCTCCTTAAGACAGCAAGCAATCCAATATAAGTTAAACATCTGCAATTTTTCTAAACATTTTTGTCTATATCTGCCATGCTGTGCAATAAAGTGAATATTAGTTCTTGACGTATCTCTTTAGGAACAGAATATAGTGCCCAGAATAACTTTAGTTATTTAAAATGTAATGTTAATAAAATGCTTAATTCAGTTCAGTCACATTCATATGGCAGAGTTGATAAGTTAACATAGCCAGAAGAAGTATATTTCATATGTGATGAACTGATAGTTATCATGCAGCTATCACCCATAATTGACTGGCACCTGAAACAACTTCTGAATCCTTTTGTGATTTTTTTTATCATCTCTTCATTAATAATAAAAAAAATCAATTTAAATGTAATTTATTGAGATCTATTAGATAAACTTTTCCATTCAATTTTTTTTTAGCTTTAACTTGTTAAATTCAAATGTTCACTTAGTCTATAAAATGGATTTTCACCATTTCAAACCTGAACATATACATAACTATCTATATGGAAACATATAATATTAACCTGTAATTGTTTGTGCCATTACAGTTTCTTGCTTAAGTACTTACATGTACAATATTTCATTTAATTCTCATGAGAACCAAGTGAAATAATTAACAAAAGAAATATTGCCCCCATTTTACAACTAATAAGACTTATAACAGGGGTCCTCAAACTTTTTAAATAGGGGGCCAGTTCACTGTCCCTCAGATTGTTGGAGGGCCGGACTATATTAAAAACAAAAACTCTGTTTTGTGGGCCTTTAAATAAAGAAACTTCATAGCCCTGGATGAGGGGGATAATCATCCTCAGCTGCCGCATCTGGCCCACGGCCCATAGTTTGAGAACCCCTGATTGGAGATATGAGGTGAATTGAACTCCTATCTCAATCTCCTAGTTAAGCATCATAGTTCCATCTAAGCAAAATGACACAGAAGAAGAAAGATCCTGTTCCTTTTCCTTGTCCAGAGAGCTTTGCACAAAATGTCATTAAATATTTGATATTTCTAAAAGTGTCAGATTGCCTTAAATGTAAATGAGTACTGGTGAAGAAAGGTGATTTATCAGAAAGAACATTGACTTTAGTCAGAAACTCTGGACTGAACTCTTCTATGACTCCCTATTATAGTAAGATGATGTTTTCGTTCTCTTTTTTCTAACAAATTTATTTATTTTAATATGTATTGCATTATGAATCATGTTGAAAGAAAAAATTAGGTTAATATGGAAAAATCATGGGAGAGAAAAAAACAGAAAAAAGAAGTGAACATAGCATATATTGATTTACATTCAGTCTTCTTAGCTCTTTCTCTGAGTGTGAATGGAATTTTCCATCTGAAGTCTATTGGGCTTGCCTTAGATCACTTTTTTTTAAAAGTAATGATATGTATTTTTCTTCTCTATTTCTCTCTTCATTCTTGGTTGGTTTCACCAATACCTAAATATTTATTCTGATAACTTGGAGATGATCTTTTTGTCTCTATTCTCAATCTCTTCTGAGCACTATTTTCATGTCACTGACTGCCTATTGGTTCTCTTTGTTAGTGCTTGCTAAGCTGGTACAGTGAATAGAGTGCTGGTTCTAGATTCAAGAGGACCTGAGGAGAGCACTTAATAAAGATGTGACTGTGAGCTAATCACTTAACTTTGCTTCAGTTTTTCATGTATAAAATGAGCTAGAAAAGGAAAACTAGTATGATATCTTTATGAAGAGTCAGACACTACTTAAATAATTAAATAAAAAATTGTAATGTCCTCTGGTTTGGTTTTCTTGGGGTCTCTGGGAACAACCTTACTTTCAGTTCAATAATCACCACAAGAATAGCCAGGTGTTAAAGTCCAAATCCTTTATTATCTCCTTCCTGGGGCTGGGCAGCTTTCTGGAGAGCCTTTTAGACAGGCCTTGTTCTCAGTTGGGGAACTGCAGGAGGCCAGACTAGTCACCAGGAAGATGGAAGATGGAATGAATGTCTGTCCTTGGTTCTGAGAGCTTAAGCTCCTACCTGTCTTCTCTGTCTTCTGAAAGCTTTTCTTCTGTGGCTCTCAGTCCCTGCTTATACGCTCCACACTGAGTATTAATCAATCATTATATCACTAGGAAACCATTATTTGTTATAAGATTAAATCAATCATACTGAGCCATGCTAAATTAGATAACTATTGTCTCATGAATTCCACTGACTTAGCTCCTTGTTGCAAGTTCAGAGTTCTGGCCCATAACAAAAAATGTTCACAGCTACTATTATAACAACTATGTCCCTTAAAGACAACTAATAGTTTGGCATAATTAGTTTTAGAAAAAGTGATCATCACTACATTTGTGTGGATTATTGAGCATTCTATATCCATATATTTTATTTTACTTCAGCAATGTATATATCAAAATTTTGTTTTCAGGTCAAATTAATCAAAATTAATGATAAAATATTTGTTTTCCTTTTTGTTCCGGTATCAAGACGACAAAATGAAGAAGCAAATTAGAAGCCCTCCCAAATTATCCTCCAAACAACTTGAAAACTACCTCAGAATTGATGTAGGAGCAGAGAAGCAACTTAACAGCAGAGAGGAAAGTTCTGTCTCACTGAAGTGGGAGGGAAATAAGAACTAACAACAGAAGCAGTAAGCTAATATCCTAATTGTAAATTGAATGGAATAAAGTCATCTCTATATGGAGGCAGATAGCAGAATGGAATAAAAATCATAATTCTACAATATTTTATTTACCAAAAAAATAAACATTTGAAGAATGCACACACACACACTCACACACACACACACACACACACACACACACTGATTAAAATAAAGGACCAGAATTTATTATGCTTCAACTTAAGCAAAGAAAGCAGGGGTAGCAATCAAAATCTTGGACAAAGTGAAAGGGGTGTGGTGTGTGTGTGTGTGTGTGTGTGTGTGTGTGTCTATTTCTGTGTCTGGGTGTGTATGTTAAAAGATATAAAAAAGAAAAATCCAGATATTGGTGAAAGTTACCATAGACAAAGAAGTAACAACAATTCTAAACATATATGCATCAAATGGCATAAGATCCAAATTTTTTTTTTTAAAAAGTTGAAAAATTATAGGAAGAGATACATAATAAAACAACACTATTGGGAGATTTCAATTTTCCCCTTTCAGAATTGGATAAATCTAGCACAAAAAATGTTAAGGAGATGAATAAAATTCTGGGAAATTTAAATATGATAGATCTCTGTGAGAAATTGAATGGAAATAGAAAGGAATATATCTTTTTTCCCTTAAAAACACAAGGCACCCACAAAATAGATCTTTAAAAACCTTGCAACCAAATGCAGAAAAAACAGAAATAGTACACACATTCTTATTAGATCTATAATTCATTCATTGGAATTTACATTCAGTAATGGGAAAGGGAAAGATGGATTGGAAATTAATTAAAAACTAAATGATCTAATTGGATCAAAAAATCATAAAAACAATCAATGATTCCTTTAAAAATGACAGCAATGATAGAATATAACAAAATCAAATGACAGATTAGTAAAATTGAAAGTAAGAAAACTGTTTAGTTAACAAATAAAACTAGAACCTACTTTTATTGTGATGACCGTGTTACCACCCTGGATACCTGAGAATCATCCAGAGTCAGGATAAGCAAAAATCCTTAGTTTTTATTCTTGGTCTTTAGAGGTAGGAGTGAATTGGATGGAAGTAAAATCTCCAAGACCTTCCTTCTCCCTCATTTACCACCAAAGTGACTCTGGCTAGTCTTACTCCACCCCCTAGTCCCTCCTACAATCTGCATACACCAATTATCGAGCCAGCACAGGATAGTGGAAAGGGACATTCACCATGCACATGCCCAAAGAGTGTTGTCTAATCGGTAATTAGCCTTAAGTGTTGGAACCAATCTCAGTGCATCAATTCAAGAGTTTCAGTCCTCTACATTTTATGACAAAAATGAATAAACTAGTAAACCCATTGGATAATTTGATTTAAAAAAAAAGGAGAAAATCAAATTCCTAGTAGCATTCCCAAAACAATAATGGGTACAGCAATGATACCCATTATTATCTTTGTTACTAATATTCAAATTTGTACTAGGATTGTTACATATAGCAATAAGAGAGGGGAAACAAAGTGAAGGAATTTGAATAGTCAATTAGGAAATAAAAGTATAACTCTTTGCAGTTGATATGATCCTATACTATGAAATTCCTAGAGAATCAACTAAAAAACCACTTGAAAAAACTTTAGCCAAATTGCAGGATAAAAAATAATTACATATAAATCATCAACATTTTTGTGTTTTGGCAATAAAGATCATCTGCAAGAGATAGAAAGAGAAGTTCTATTTAAAATAGCTTTTGACAATATAAGTACTTTGAAGTCTACCAGCCAAGATAAACCCAAGAATTATATAAACAAAAGAACAAAATATTTTTACACAAATAAAATTAAATCTAAAAAATTAAAAAAAAAACCATCAATTGTTCCCAGATGGGCCAAGACAATATAACAAAAATGACAATTCTCCTTTAATTAATCTATTTATTCAGTGCCACACCAAACAAATATCAAAACTATTTTATAGGACTACAACAATTAATAATAATATTCATCTGGAAGGACAGAAGCTCAAAGTTATCAAGGGAATTAAAATAATGTGAAGGAAGGTGATCTAGTTATACCATATCTGAAACTGCATTATAAAGCAGTAATTCTCAAAACAATTGGGCACTTCCTAAAAAATAGGGTGGTACACCAGTAAAATAGATCAGACACACAAAACACAGTAGCAAATTAATATAGTACTGTAATATATGATAAACTCAGAGATTTAAGCTTTTGGAAGAAAACTCACTATTTGACAAAAACTATTGAGAAAACTACAAAATAGTATGGTAGAAACCAGATATCAACTTACATCTCACCCTATATATACAAAATTTAGATAGAAACAGATGTACAAATGACACAAAGCTAAAAATATATATTTAACATATCAGATGTCAGAACTGAGTTACAGAAAAATATTAACAGGACATTGCAAAAAAATTTAATATGATACAATTCAAAAGGAAGAAAAGCCTATCATTTTAGAAAATCAGTCACATAAGGACAAGATGGGTGAGACATAGAAAGACAACTGGAAAAAAAAAAAGGCCTAGAATTTAAATTGAGTATAATCTCACTATATGCAGTTCTCCTTTCTCTCCCCAAACTCCACTCCCCCAAAACCCTCACCAATAACAACAACCTAGGTGAAGTTAGGCTACATTATAAGTTATTGGGCCAGATGATAACAATCCCATAGTACTCTATTAGATTTCTGTGTTCAATGTCTTTTTTTCAATATCACATTTAGAACTGACATGAGAAAGTAAAGAAAATTCAGGCACAGTCACTAATTTAGTGAAAGGGCCCAAGTCCAAAATACATTAGTACTGGTAAAGAAACTAGGAGAAGAAAGAAGAGGGATATGAATAGCATCATTTGATATTTGGAAGGCTGTCACAGTAAAGATATATTAAATTTATTCCATTTTGATCCCTAGGGCAGAACAGGAAACAATATGTGTAGGTTTCAAGGAGTCCAATTTAAGTTTGATATAAAGAAAATCTTCTCTACAATTAGTGCTATCCCAAAGTTAAATTGACTACCTTGGGATCCAGTGAGTTCCCTTTACTGGAGGTCTTTTAGCAAAGGCTATGTTGGAGGAGGGATTCTTATTTGAGAACAAGTTAAATTACTTTCCTCTTAGGTCCTTCCTTCTTCAAAATGCTGTGGTTTTGTAATCTGCATGCTCATTCACAAGTCAGGGCTACTCTTACATTTAATTACTTCCCCTGTGATTCCAAATTGATGGCATCTTCAAAATGAGAACAATTTCTATTAAATTTAATTATCTTCCCCAGTGATTCATATGATGGGGGAAGGGAACTCACTAACATAGAACAGTTCTATTAAATCAGCATAGAAAAGGTATGACTGTTTTACAAGAGAAAGTGATGATTTGGTGAAGTAGTGGAAGATTGGACGCTACATTTAGATATCGCATATTAAAAGGGGAGAAAGAAATGCTTTTTAGTATCGAGATATAACATGATCTTTCAATATTAAAGAGGGATATAATTAATATTTTTCTAATAATCTCTTAATCGTCTGTATCCATTTTTTGTTGTATAAGTATATGATGTTTATAAATAGTGATATGTTGTATATTTATATACTCTATACTGAGTTTTATAGTTGTATAAGTTGTATAAACATATAGTATTTAAGAGCCAGCATTTATATAGTGCTTTAAGGCTTGCAAAGCACTTGGAAACATTACCCCTTTTGATCAACAAAACAACCTTAAAGAAGACTTGCATCAATGACTAAATCTTAGTGTTAGAATTAAGAGAAGTTAGATTTAAGCTTATATTATATATGTGAACAAACATCATTGATTATCAATATAGATAGATATGTACCTGATATATTTATAGATGGAGATATCAGTCTCAAGATTTATAATGCCAACAATGGTGGGAAATGTAGAAATAGTGTCCAGTGTTGCAGAATGACAAATTATTTGTCTTAGAATGTTGTTTGAGATATACCAATAGATTAAATAAACTTGCCTTTATAAGGTATCAAGCTTAATGAATAGACTACTGGACTTTCAGCCAGGGTGCTATGGATTAATAATCTGCCTTTGAAGTTTTCTAGTTCTATAACCCTAAAAAAGTCCCCTAATAACCCTGAGTCTCAGTTTACTCATCTATAAAATAAAAAAAAAAAAAGTTGTACTAGATGAAATCACTAAAGTTCCTTTTATCTCTAAATCTGTCATCCTAAGGTTCCATGGTCATAGAGATAGTACAAATATAGATATAGTCTTATCCATATGTATACATATTTCTATAGTCAATGAAGTATTAGTAGTATACCATAAAATGCAGTCTTTAGTGCAATTCTTCTTAACTCCAAAATCTTTGCTTTGCTATATTGGGTTTTCTCTTTCTTCCCCTCCTGGTATCTGTTTATCTCTTTCCAATATGATTTACAGATTTATGCTGTATATCTAAGTATTTGAGAGAGATTTGAAATAATCAGAAAGTCATTTAACCTCACAGTGAACATAAGAAACTCTCTAACAGTGACTTAAAAGGTGGTTTACCCAACTACATAAAGAGAATTTCCATACCAGAAGTGTGTGTGTGTATGTACATATATATGTATATATATATTAATTCTTAATATATCCTTATAACATCTAGGCCATCATTGCCTTTTTGAGGCTGTACTGAAGAAATTTCATATTACTATTCATAAAATTATCTCTCCTGTACTTGTAGAAATTGCCTGAGTTTTCTTTAAATTCAATATGAATTGTTTCACAAATAAATTCTCTTACTTTCAATTCCAGTTGTAGATCATCAGCAATTCCTTTCATTTTCCTATGTTCTCTACAATTAATTTAAATTTTTGTAAAGAAGTATCACAAATATTAAATCTTTATTTTTGACCTTTCATTTGATACTACATATGAAATCTGTTTACTTGTTTAACCAATCATCAAGTATCAGATTTGGAGATTCATACTTATGTTATCTTGTTACTAATATATCCTAACTACACATTCTGATCATAAATTTGGAATTATGAGAAATCTTTAAAAAAGAAATAGTATTTTATGTCATTCACTAAATTATCTATTTAAAAAAATCAACTCATTTGAGAAGAAAGTGATACAAGCAGGGTTTTGTATAAGAATAGAGATTCAGTCGAGTCTGGAGTCAGAATGGTTGAGTCTTGCCATACCTAAATATGTCAAATTAGGGAACCAGTTACTGTCATAAAATAGCTTTATATTGTAAGAATAATGATATCCAAGTGTCTCTATATAAGATACAAGGAAGGAAAAATGAAGGTCAAGGATCTGGCACCAAGTATTTCACAACTAGAAGAAACCATGATATCTTAACTGAAAAGAAACGAGAAGAAATCTGTTTCAAAGTATGATCTTAAAAGCCTAAAAGGTGGAGGGGAAGATCTCTTTTAATAAAAGAAGTAATTGAAGTTAGAGTTGCCTGCTCTGAACTATTCTGGAATAGAGGACAAAGTTTTGTGAAACAAAATTGAATCAGGTAACAATATAACATTTGATTATCTGATTCACCACATATTACACAGAGAGCAGCTGCAGGCAGAAATGAGCAAACATCTGTCTTGTCTTTAACAGACTTTTACAAAAAAGTAGTACTGGGGTATGAAATAGAGTTATGATAGTTGTTGAGGACAGCAAGGAAGTGTGTTACTACTGGTTTGGTGCTAATATAAATTAACATAGCATCCTCTCGGTCTACCCTCCTTTACTCACTTTGCCATCCCCCCAAAAAAATTAACATGTTAAGTAAAAAATCATAGTACAGAACTTTCTTGACAATAGCATTATTTATATTTAAATTAAACTCTATGTGAGTAAGGAATTTATTTCTGAAATGGCAAAAGCACCTCACAATAATAAAAATATGCTAACATATGCAATATTATTATATTTGAAAATATAAATAAAAGATACAATCCTTCACTACATGATACTAAAAATGAAGCATTGTTTTACAATGTTTCACAAAACAATTTTGTTCTAAGTCATGATTTTTTTCCTCTGTGGTGAATGATAAAAGCCTTTCTCCACAGTTAAGATTATAAAGCATGTACTCTGTATGTATTCCTGAACAAATAAAATATACATAATTTATATATTTAGGTTTGATGTGAATTTTTGTATTAAGATTTGAACATGGGTAAGGATAACATGCAAAGTACCACAAAGATTATCAATTACACCTACTAGCACAAGGAAACCAATTTGACCACTAAGATGTGCTACAATGAAATCCTCAGCTAGACTATAGTTCTGAATAATTATATATTTTTTCAAAACAAACAGAATAGCTAAATAGGTATTGTGTGGAAGTAGAATTCTGTATTGAAAATATAAATTCAGTTATGTCTGACTTAATATCCACATTTGAAGTTTTCTTAGCAAATGTAATGGAGTGATCTGCCACTTTTTTCTCTAGCTTATTTTACAGATGAGGAAACCAAGGCAAAGTTAAGTGCCTTTCTCAGAGTCATGTAGATATCTGAGGCCAGATTTGAATTGAGGGAGATATGTGTTCCTGATGGCACTCTATCCTTTGCACCATCTAACTTCCCAATGAATATTTGAATGAAGGAATTGAACAAAACAACAGAAGTGAATTAATCATTGGAATATATTGTGAAATACCTAAACTGAAAGAGAAAATAGATGAAGAGTTTGGGAAATAGCTCACAAGCCTGATAATTAGTCAATTGTTTTTTTTTTCTTTTTCTTAAGCTCCTGTGTATCAGGTACCAAGTATATCATAGGAATATAAAGTAAGATAAAATATAGTCCTTTATTCCCAAAAAAAGTAACAATCTAATGGGAAAAATAACATGCAAATGGCTGTGTACAAATGGAATATATATAGGATAGTTTGCAAACCATCAATATAGGGAATATATTAGAACTAAAGGGGTTCAAGAAAGTCTTCCTCTAGAAGGTAGGATTTTAGTTGGAATTTTAAAAAATCAGGGAAGTGAAAAAGGACAGATACAAATGGAAAGCATTCCAGGAATGGGGAATGATCAATGAAAATATCTGGAGAACAGATGCTTAGTGTCTTGTTCAGGAAACAGTATAGTGTCCACTATTAACTGGATTATAAGTTATATTGGAGGTGAGGGCATGTCAAGTATAAAAAGACTGGAACAATGGAATGGGGAGGGGACAATTATTGAATATAAAATGAAAATTTTATTTTTAATCCTGAAGGTGATAAGGAAATCAGCTGAACTTATTAAATATTAACATAAAATATTCAGATCTATACTTTAGGAAGTATACTTTGGCAGGTAAGTTGAGGATGTATGAATGGGGAGAGATTTGTGTCAAGAAAAGCACCCAATAAACTTTAGTATAGGCTTGAACTGATAACAGTCTGCTCCAAAATGGTAGCAATTGAAAGAAGTTTTGAGGATGTGGCTTTATATTTGCTGTCAGAAGAAAACAAAACTAAACTAAACAAAAACATTTACCATAATTAGAAATGCCTTGGGAGTTGGTGATTTCACATTTCCTGAAAGTTTTCCATCAGAGGCAAAGTAATCACTTACACTTTTACAAATGCACTTTTATTGTTAAAAATGACAGTACAGGTAACTTTTGTGTATGAATTCAGATGGAAAGCTATTAAGCAATCTTCCAAATCTGCATTTCCATGATTCTGGATTTTTGTAATTTACAGACAAAGACATATATTCTAGAGAGAAGGAACTAGTTAATATCAGAACTCATTCTCAATCTTTATACTCTGATTAGTGTTTCATTCACTCTTACAATATCTTCTCCCAGATGACTCTCCTTTGCAATATTTTTCTTACCACCATCCTACATTACTATTCAATAAAATCTTTTTTTTTCCATCTGGATATGTGTATCATTTAGTCTCCCTAGACTTGTAAACTCTTTTATGTTTATTATTTATTTTTATATAAAGCCTTTTAATTAAAAAAAATGCCTAAGTGGTTTGTAACATTCACCCTAGCAAAACCTTGTGTTACAATTATTCTTTTATTCCTCTTTTCCTTGCACACCCTCCTCTAGACAGCAAGTAATGCAATATATGTGAAACATGTGCAATTCTTCTTTACATATTTCCACAATCATCTTGCTGCACAAGAAAACATCAGATCAAAAAGGATAAAATGAGAAAGAAAACAAAATATAAGCAAACAACAACAAAAAAGTGAAAATATTAGTTGTGATCCACACTATGTTGCCACAGTCCTCTTTCTGGGTGCAGATGGCTCTCTTCATAACATCATTGGAACTGGCCTGAATCATCTCATTGTTGAAAAGAGCCATGTCAGAATTGATCATATAATTTTGCTGTTGCTATATACAAGGTTCTCTTAGTTCTATTCACTTCACTTCGCATCAAGTCATCTAAGTCTCTCCAAGACTCTCTGAAACCATATGACTAATTGTTTCTTACAAAACAATAATATACCATAACTTTCATATGCCATAGCTTATTCAGCTCTTCTCCACTTGATGGGCATCCACTCAATTTCCAGTTCCTTGCCACTACAAAAAGAGTTGCTGCAAGTTTTTGGAAATGTGGGTCCTTTTCTTTTCCTTTTTCGTTTTTTTTTTTTTTTTTTTTTTTTTTTTTTTTTAAATCTCTTAGGGATTCAGGTCCAGTAAAGACACTGCTGGATCAAAGGATATGCAGAGTTTGATAGCTCCTTGAGCATAGTGCCACATTGCTCTTCAGAATGCTTGGATTAGTTTATAACTCTACTAACAATGTATTAGTGTCCCAGTTTCCCCAAATCTCCTCCAATACTTGTCCTTATCTTTTTCTGTCATTTTAGCAACCTGAAATGTATAGTGGTTCCTCAGAATTGTTTTAATTTGCATTTCTCTTCACAGTAGTAATTTAGAGCATTTTTTCACATGATTAGAAATGATTTTATTTTAGTTATCTAAAAATTGTCTGTTCATATCCTTTGACCATTTATCAATTGGGGAATGTCTACTATTCTTATAAATTTCAGTCAATTCTCTATATATTTTAGAAATGAGGCCTTTATTAGAACACTTGGATGTAAAAATTTTCTCAATTTTCTCAATATATAAAATATATAAATAATAAGTAATAATAAAATACATTTATTTTGTATTTCACAACTTTGACAAAGTTGTGAATTGTTTCTAGTAGTCTTTTAATTGATTTTCTAGGATTCTCCAAGTATACCACTTGAACATCTGCAGAGTGATAATTTGGTTTACTTCTTACCTATTTTAATCCCATTAATTTTTTTTCTTCTATATTGCTAAAGCTAATATTTCTAATACAATATTGAATGGTAATGATGATAGAAGCAACCTTGTTACACCTCTGATCTTATTGGAAATTGCTTTAGTTTATCCCCATTACATATAATTTTGCTGATAGTTTTAAATAGATGCTACTAATCATTTTTAAGAAAATTCCATTAATTTGTATACTCTCTAGGGTATTCCTATGCACTAGGAATGCGTGTTGGGTTTTAAAAATTTATTTTCCTGCATCTATTGAGATGATTATATGGTTTTTGTTTGTTTGGTTATTGATATAGCCAATTATTACAATAGTTTTCCTAATATTGAACCAACCCCTTTTCCTGTCACTTGTTATGGTGTATTATCCTGGTGATAACTTGGTATAATATCATTGATAATATTTTATTTAAGATTTTTGCATTGATATTCATTAAGGAAATTGATCTGTAATTTTATTTCTCTGAAAGAAACCCTATGTGATTTGGGTATTAGCACAATATCTATGTCATAAAAGGAATTTGGTAGGACTCCTCCTTTTCCTATTTTTTTTTCAAATACTCAGAATAGTATTGGAATTAATTGTTCTTTAAATATTTGGTAGAATTCAGAAGTAAATTTATCTGGCCCTGGAGATTATTTCTTAGAGAAGTTGATTAATAGCTTGTTCAATTTATTTTTCTATAATGAGATTATTTAAGTAATTTGTCTACTCTGAGACATCTGAGAAATCTGAGAAATCTCTATTTTTGGAGGCATTCATTCATTGAATCTAGAATATTAAATTTATTGTCATACAGTTAGGCAAAATAACTTCTAATTATTTTTCTAATTTCCTCTTCATTGGTGGAAAATTTACCTTTTCATTTTTGATATTGACAATTTGATTTTCTTTTCTTTTTCTGATAAAATTAACTAAAGTTTTATATATTTCAGCTTTTTTTTCATAAATGCAACTCTTAGTTTTGTTTATTATTTCAATAGTTATCTTACTTTTAATTTTATTAACCCCCCTTTCAATTTTATACTTTTACATATGGTATTTAATTGGGGGAGTTAATTTATCCCATTCCCATTAACAATTAAAATTATTCACTCTGTATTTCCTGCCATCTAATTTTCTCCATGTTATACTTTTCTCAGTTCTTTTCCTCATTTCCCTTCTCCTTAGCATTTTTCTTCTGACCATCACCTACCTCAAAAAGATTTAACCTTTTACAGCCCTTCCCTGCTTTCTTATCCATTTCCCCTTCTACTTCTGTTTTTCCTTCTATTAGCCTCCCCCTTTCCTTTACCCTTTCCTTTCCTGATTCTCTATAGGATGAGACAAGTTTCTTTGAGAAAATTTGCCCTTTGAGCCGCATCCAATGAAATTAAAGTTTACACAATGCTCATTCCCATCCCTTCTTTCCCCAAATTGTAATAGGTGTTTTTGTCTCTTCAGGTGAAGTAATTTACCACATTTTAGCTCTCTTTTCTTTTTCTTCCAGTAAAATCCCTTTTCTACCTTTATATTTCTTGTTTTATATTATCACAATAAAATCAAATTATACCCATAGCTTCTGACTATATCCCTGAAAGACACACAGTTATCAAGTTAAACATATCATATTCCCATTTAAGGATGTAAACTTTTTAACTTTTAAAAGAAACATAGTTTTGTTTTTCATTTCTACCTTTTTATGCTTCTCTTAAGTTTTGTAATTAAAGATCAAATTTTCTGTTAAGCTCTGGTCTTTATTTTTATATATATTTTCTTTTTTATTTATTATAGCTTTTTATTTACAAGTTATATGCATGGGTAATTTTATAACATTGACAATTGCCAAACCTTTTGTTGCAATTTTTCCCCTCCTACCCCCCACTCGCTCCCCCAGATGGCAGGTTGACCAATACATGTTAAATATGTTAAAGTATAACTTAAATACAATATTCGTATACATGTCCCAACAGTTATTTTGCTGTTCAAAAAGAATTGGGCTTTGAAATAGTGTACCATTAGCCTGTGAAGGAAATCAAAAATGCAGGCAGACAAAGGTAGAGGGATTGGGAATTCTATTTAGTGGTTCATAGTCATCTCCCAGAGTTCTTTCACTGGGTGTAGCTGGTTCAATTCATTACTGCTCTATTGCAGCTGATTTGATACATCTTATTGTTGAAGAGAGCCAGGTCCATCAGAATTGATCATCATAGAGCAGGGGTCCTCAAGCTATGCCCGCAGGCCAGATGCAGCAGCTGAGGACGTTTATCCCCCTCACCCAGGGTTATGAAGCTTCTTTATTTAAAGGCCCACAAAACAAAGTTTTTTGTTTTTACTATAATCCGGCCCTCCAACAGTCTGAGGGACAGTGAACTGGTCCCCTGTTTAAAAAGTTTGAGGACCCCTGTATATAGAGTATTGTTGTTGAAGTGTATAATGATTTCCTGGTTCTCCTCATTTCATCAGCATCAGTTCATGTGAGTCTCTCCAGGCCTTTCTGAAATTCTCCTGCTGGTCATTTCTTACCAAACAATAATATTCCATAATATTAATATACCACAATTTATTCAGCCATTCTCAAATTGATGGGCACCCACTCAGTTTCCAGTTTCTGGACACTACAAAGAGGACTGCTACAAGCATTCTTTTATATACAGGTCTCTTTCCCTTCTTTAAAATCTCTTTGGGATATAAGCCCAATAGTAACACTGTTGAATCAAAGGATATGCACAGTTTGATGACTTTTTGAGCATAGTTTCAAATTGCTCTCCAGAATGGCTGGATGTGTTCACAATTCCACCAATAGTGTATCAGTGTCCCTGTTTTCCCATATCTCCTCCAACATTGCCCATTATCTTTCCCTGCCATTCTAGCCAATCTGACAGGTGTGTAATGGTATCTCAGAGAGGTCTTAATTTGCATTTATCTGATTAATAATGACTTGGCAGCCCTGGCCTTTTCACCAGAAATAAATGAAATCCATTTGTTTCACTGAATATCCATTTTTTTTTCTGAAAGTTAATGCTTAATTTTGCTGAATAGTTGATTTATGGCTATAACCCAAGCTCCCTTATCCTTCGGGATATCATATTCCTTTAAAATAGAAGTTGCCAGGCTCTGGGTAATCCTGACTGATTGATTTTATCTAGGCTATTTTTTTTTCATAATGGGTTTTAGGTAGTCTAATAATTCTTCAATTGTCTTTCCTAGATCTGTTTTCCACATAGGTTGTTTTTCCAATGAGGTAGTTTATATTTTCTTCTATTTTTTTCATTTTTTTTGTTTTTATTTCACTAATTCTTGATGTCTCATTAAGTCATTCACTTCAATTTGTTCAATTCTAATTTTTTTGTGAATTTTTTTCTTCAGTTAGTTTTTTTTATTTTCTTTTACATTTGGCCAATTAAACTTTTAAATTAGATGCTTTGTTCACTGGATTTCTTTTCCATTTCACTGTTTCCAATTTGTTGTGGTTCTTTTTTTTTGATAACAATATTTATAGGCTATATATTTATGGGCTATACCTTTGTATTCTCTTAAGAAACCCAGAGAAAAATATAAAGGAAGAGAAAGTGGTAAAGTGTCAAATATTACACACATGCCTGAAAGGATGATGATTGAAAACATAGATTTGGTCCTTGAAAACTCATTAATAATTTTGAAGAGAGGGTTTTTATTTGATTAGAAGATCAACACAATAAGAAGATTAAGAACCTGGGGGACTGGAATCTTTGATGGAAATAAAGATGTTCAGAAACTGGCCTCTTTCTGGTTGCATGATCCTGGGAGAGTCACTTAAAACTATTGATGACTTGTATAACTCAATTAAGCTGATAAATTGCAAAAGAGTTATTTCACTGCATTTGTAGAGGGTATTTCCTCACAGGAAACTCCCTTTAATTTACTGATTAAGCAATAGGTCACAAACCAAACTATATAGATGAAAATAACTTTTTGGAACATAGTATTAAATGTTGTTTTTTATTTTACTGAGCCATATATTTTTCTTGGTGCTTATGTAATAATAAATAAAACTACCTTTTATATTTTGCATTCAATTACATTTGAATTCAATTTCTCCCTCTGTCTCCTTTCTGCTATTAATGTGTATTATAAACAAAGTTCATTAAAAAGATCATAATCCTAATGGAATTTTCTCTTTCAGCTCATGGAATTTTAAGATTGTTATACCAGCATTTTGGACAGATATTTGTTTCCTTAATATCTGACCTTTCTTTCTTTTGAAAGTCCTTTGCACCCTACATTTGGACTCCCTATATGCAAGAGGGTGAAGGCACAGATCTCAGCACAATTACACAGCCCCAACCCGCAGTACCGGCTTTTCCTTGGGGCAGTTGTGATCCTGCAGGGCAGGAGGACACAGCCCAGGTTAGCCTCCAATCTGCGCAGTGGGGAGCTCTGCTTGGGGCCATAGAGCTTTTCCAGGGCCGATTTGCATTGGGCAGAGACACTGGGGCAGAGTTTGCGGCGGTCTGCGGTCTGCGGTCTGCAGTCTGTGGTCTGCTGTCAGCTGCTAATACTCACAGTCCCACAAGAGGCTCCGGCCTGGGGCAGTGACACTTTCACCCCTTAGTCTCTAGCCAAGGGCAATCACTAACCCACTCAGCCCTACTAAGCAGTTTGATAGCTCAGCCAGTGCTGAATCCACTTCCTGTTGGGGGAAGGGAAACTCTCACTCAGAGCACTCCCATACCTCGGAGCCGGAAATCAGTTTACATCTTTCCCTGCTCTGCAGAGGAAGCTGGTAACCCCCTTGCCTAGGAGACCTACCCTAAAGGCTTTAAAACATGAATAAAAAGATGAAAAGAATGATCCACAGCTTCTATACAGAAAAAGAGCAGGTCAGCAAACCTGAAGAGACCTCAAACAGCAAAAATGCATCAGACTGTCCTCCTTTACATGATGCTCTCATAGAAGAGACCATTAAAAGTCTCAAAAGAGAGTTAGAAGATAAATGGGGAAAGGAAAGAGAAGCCTTACAAGAGAGCAACAACTTCATGAAATACGAATTGGAAAAAGTAAAAATCTCAGGAAAGTAAGAATTGTGAATTGAAAAATAAAGAATTCACTAGAAAGTAGGATTTTGAATTGAAAAGACAAAGAACTCGCAAGAAAGTAGGATCCATGAATTGAAAAAGACAAAGAACACGTCAAGAAAGTAGGATCTGTGAATTGAAAAGAAAATAATTCACTAAAAAAATTAGTGAAATGGAAAAAATTCCACGGACCAAAACAATACATTCAAAAACTCAATTGGACATATACAGAAAGAAGTAAAAAGCTAATGAAGAAAATAATTCTTTAAAAATTAGAACTGAACAAATAGAAACTAATGATTCATTGAGACAGCAAGAATCAGTCAAACAAAAACAAAAAAATGACAAACTGAAAAACCATGAATTATCTAATTGCAAAACGACAGACTTGGAAAATAGATCTAGGAGAGATAATCCAGGATTATTGGACTTTCTGAAAACTATGATGAAAAAGAGCCTAGATACTATTTTACAAGAAATCATAAAAGAGAACTGCCAGGATGTAATAGAATCAGAAGGTAAAATAGGCATTGAAAGAATTCATCGAACACCTTCTGAAAGAAACCCTAAAATAAAAACCCCAAGGAATATTGTGGCAAAATTTCAGAACTATCAGATTAAGGAAAAAATTTTACAAGCAGCCAAAAAAAAAAACATTTAAATACTGAGGTGCCACAATAAGGATCACCCAAGATCTGGCTGCCTCTACATTAAAGGAAAGAAGGGCCTGGAATATGATATTCCGAAAGGCACAAGAACTTGAGATGCAGCCAAGAATAAACTACCCAGCTAAGCTGAGCATTTTCTTCCAGGGAAGAAGATGGACATTTAATGAAACAAATGAATTCCATTTGTTTCTGAAGAAAAAACCAGAACTAAACAAAAAATTTGATCTCCAAGAATAGAACTCAAGAGATGCAGAAAAGGTAAAAATAACTTTGAGAATTGTATTTCTGTTGTGATATACAAAAAAATACATGTAAATTTGATTGTACTGATATAACATAAAAAAGGGAAGTAGATATGGAAAAGGGATGATGGCAGAATAAGGTGGGAAGGAGGGATAAAAAGAGGGAAACCACATCCCACAAAGAGGCTAAGGAAACTGATCATATCTGAGGGAATTTAGAGAGGGGAGGAACATGTGTGAATCTTACTCTCATCAGAGTTGGCTCAAAGAAAAATAATTGACATTTGTTTTAGAGAAAATTTCTCTCGCCTCATTAAAACGGGGAGAGGAAAAGGAAAAGAAAAAGAGTAAAGGGAAGGAAGGGGAAAGACTCAAAGGGGGAGGGAGGGATTATAAAGAGGATAAGTATCGTGATACAAGAGGGGTACATAAGTTTAAAAGGGGGAAAGAGGTTGGGGGAGGCAAGAATAAGTAAAGCACAATCTGGGGTTATTAGGATGGCAGGAAATACAGATTTAGTAATTCTAACTGTAAACGTGAATGGGATGAACTCCCCCATAAAGAGGAGGCAGATACCATACTGGATCAAAAGTCAGAACCCTACAATATGTTGTTTACAAGAAACACATTTAAAGCAGGGGGATACATATAGAGTAAAGGTAAAAGGCTGGAGCAAAATCCATTATGCTTCAGGTGAAGTCAAAAAAGCAGGGGTAGCCATCCTTATCTCAGATCAAGCAAAAGTAAAAATTGATCTAATTAAAAGAGATAAGGAAGGAAACTACATCCTGCTAAAGGGTAGCATAAACAACAAAGCAATATCAATATTAAACATATATGCACCAAGTGGTATGGCACTCAACTTCCTAAAGGAGAAGTTAAGAGAGTTGCAAGAAGAAATAGACAACAAAACTGTAATAGTAGGAGATCTCAACCTTGCACTCTCAGAATTAGACAAATCAAACCACAAAACAAATAAGAAAGAAATTAAAGAAGTAAATAGAATATTAGAAAATTAGGTATGTTGGATCTTTGGAGAAAATTGAATGGAGATAGAAGGGAATATACTTTCTTCTCAGCAGTTCATGGAACCTATTCAAAATTGACCATATATTAGGACATAAAGACCTCAAAATTAAATGCAAGAAAGCAGAAATAGTAAATGCTTTCTTTTCAGATCATGATGCAATAAAAACTACATTCAACAAAAAGTTAGGGGGAAATAGACCAAAAAGTAATTGGAAACTAAACAATCTCATCTTAAAGAATGATTGGGTGAAGCAGCAAATTATAGATACAATTAATAATTTCACTCAAGATAATGACAATGATGAGACATCATACCAAAATTTGTGGGATGCAGCCAAAGCGGTAATAAGAGGGAATTTTATATCCTTAGAGGCTTACTTGAATAAAACAGAGAAAGAAAAGTTTAATGAATTGGGCTTGCAACTAAAAAAACTAAAAAGACCAAATTAAAACCCCCAATCAAATACTAAATTGGAAATTCTAAAATTAAAAGGAGAAATTAAAAATATTGAAAGTAAAAAAAAAACTATTGAACTAATTAATAAAACTAAGAGTTGGTTCTATGAAAAAGCCAATATAATAGATAAGCCTTTGGTAAATCTGACTAGAAAAAGGAGGCAGGAAAATGAAATTAGTAGTCTTAAAAATGAAAGGGGAGAACTTTCCACCAATGAAGAGGAAATTAGAGAAATAATAAGGAGTTATTTTGCTCAACTTTATGCCAATAAATTTGATAACCTAAGTGAAATGGATGACTACCTCCAAAAATATAGAATTCCCAGACTAACAGAGGAGGAAGTAAATTGCTTGAATAGTCCCATTTCAGAAAAGAAATAGAACAGGCAATTAAACAACTCCCTAAGAAAAAATCCCCAGGACCAGATGGATTTACATGTGAACTTTACCAAACATTTAAAGAACAATTGGCCCCAATGCTATATAAATTATTTGATAAATTAGGGAATGAAGGAGTCCTACCAAATTCCGTCTATGACACAGACATGGTACTGATACCTAAACCAGGTAGGCTGAAAACAGGGAAAGAAAATTATAGACCAATCTCCCTAATGAATATTGATGCTAAAATCTTAAATAAGATATTAGCAAAAAGACTACAGAAAATCATCTCCAAGACAATACACTATGATCAAGTAGGATTTATACCAGGAATGCAGGGCTGGTTCAATATTAGGAAAACTATCAATATAATTGGCCATGTTAATAACCAAATTAACAAAAACCATATGATCATCTCAATAGATGCAGAAAAAGCATTTGATAAAATCCAACATCCATTCCTATTAAAAACACTTGAGAGTATAGGAATAAATGGACTTTTCCTTAAAATAATCAGCAGCATCTATTTAAAACCATCAGTAAGCATCATATGTAATGGAGACAAACTGCAACCATTCCCAATAAGATCTGGAGTGAAACAAGGTTGCCCGCTATCACCGTTACTATTTAATATTGTATTAGAAACGCTAGCTATAGCAATAAGAGCTGAGAAAGAGATTAAAGGAATAAGAATAGGCAATGAGGAAGCCAAATTATCACTCTTTGCCAATGACATGATGGTATACTTAGAGAATCCCAGAGATTCTGCTAAAAAGTTATTAGAAATAATCCACAACTTTAGCAAAGTTGCTGGTTATAAAATAAACCCACATAAGTCATCAGCATTCTTATATATCACTAACAAAATCCAACAGTCAGAGTTACAAAGAGAAATTCCATTTAAAGTAACTACTGATAATATAAAATACTTAGGAATCTATCTGCCAAGGGAAAATCAGAAACTTTATGAGCAAAATTACAGACCACTTTTCACACAAATTAAGTCTGATCTAACCAATTGGAAAAATATTAAATGCTCTTGGATAGGGCGAGCAAATATAATAAAGATGACAATACTACCTAAACTAATCTATTTATTTAGCGCTATACCAATCAGACTCCCAAAAAACTATTTTAATGACCTAGAAAAAATAACAACAAAGTTCATATGGAAAAGCAAAAGGTCAAGAATTTCAAGGGAATTAATGAAAAAAAAAATCAAATGATGGTGGCTTAGCTGTACCAGATCTAAAATTATATTATAGAGCAGCAGTTACCAAAACTATTTGGTATTGGCTAAGGAATAGATTAGTTGATCAGTGGAACAGATTGGGTTCAAGGGATAAAACAGTCAACAAATATAGCAACCTAGTCTTTGACAAACCCAAAGATCCCAGCTTTTGGGATAAGAACTTACTGTTTGATAAAAATTGCTGGGAAAATTGAAACTAATATGGCAGAAACTAGGCATTGATCCATACTTAACGCCGTACACCAAGATAAGGTCAAAATGGGTTCATGACCTAGGCATAAAGAATGAAATTATTAATAAATTAGAGGAACATAGGATAGTTTACCTCTCAGACCTGTGGAAGGGGAAGGTCTTTATGACCAAAGCAGAACTAGAGATCATTACTGATCACAAAATAGAAAATTTCGATTATACCAAACTGAAAAGTTTTGTACAAACAAAACTAATGCAGTCAAGATTAGAAGGGAAGCAATAAACTGGGAAAATATTTTTACAGTCAAAGGTTCTGATAAAGGCCTCATTTCCAAAATATATAGAGAATTAACTCTAATTTATAAAAATCAGCCATTCTCCAATTGAAAATGGTCAAAGGATATGAACAGACAATTCTCAGATGAAGAAATTGAAACTATTTCTAGTCATATGAAAAGATGCTCCAAGTCATTATTAATCAGAGAAATGCAAATTAAGACAACTCTAAGATACCACTACACACCTGTCAGATTGGCTAAGATGACAGGAAAAATAATGATGATTGTTGGAGGGGATGTGGGAAAACTGGGACATTGATTCATTGTTGGTGGAGTTGTGAACGAATCCAACCATTTTGGAGAGTAGTTTGGAACTATGCTCAAAAAGTTATCCAACTGTGCATACCCTTTGATCCAGCAGTGTTACTACTGGGATTATATCCCAAAGAGATTATAAAGAAGGAAAGGGACCTGTATGTGCACGAATGTTTGTGCAGTCCTTTTGTAGTGGCTAGAAACTGGAAACTGAATGGATGTCCATCAGTTGGAGAATGGCTGAATAAATTGTGGTATTTGAAAATTATGGAATATTACTGTTCTGTAAGAAATGACCAACAGGATGATTTCAGAAAGGCCTGGAGAGACTTACACGAACTGATGCTGAGTGAAATGAGCAGGACCAGGAGATCATTATATACTTCAACAACAATACTAGATGATGACCAGTTCTGATGGATCAGGCCATCCTCAGCAACGAGATCAACCAAATCATTTCTAATGGAGCAGTAATGAACTGAACTAGCTATACCCAGAAAAAGAACTCTGGGAGATGACTAAAAACCATTATATTGAATTCCCAATCCCTATATTTATGTACACCTGCATTTTTGATTTCCTTCACAAGCTAATTATACAATAATTCAGAGTCTGATTCTTTTTGTACAGCAAAATAATGTTTTGGTCATGTATACTATTATGTATCTAAGTTATATTTTAATATATTTAACATCTACTGGTCATCCTGCCATTTAGGGGAGGGGGTGGGGGGGGTAAGAGGTGAAAAATTGGAACAAGAGGTTTGGCAATCGTTAATGCTGTAAAGTTACCCATGTATATATCCTGTAAATAAAAGGCTATTAAAAAAAAAAAAAAACAAGAAATGTGTATTTCAAAAAGTTAATATACATCTATAACCAGAAAAAAATAAATTAAAGATAAATTTCAAAAGATTGTTCGAGTTAGCAATTCCAGAAGCAATTTATGAATATACCAGTTTTTTCCACAATCCTGCCAAATTAGAGATTCTTAATTATTTTGGTCAAATTAATGAGTGTTAGATACTCCAAAATTGATTTAATTTTTATGGCCTTGATTATTAGTAAAAATCAAGTCTTTTTAAAGTGATTGTTAATAATCTGATTACTCTTTGGAACAATGCTTTTGTTGTTTTAGTTTGTTTTTTCTTATCTTGTTCATTTCGATCTAGAAGTTATTTTTATTTTTGCAAATTATTATTATATATTTACAGTTATAATGGACCCTGGTCTTAACTGAGTTTAACCTCTGCATTTTGGGTAAGAGAACTTAGTACTCATATATTTATTAACTTTAATTGGATCACATAGCTTATACTTATTTTAGGGGGAGATTTAAACTGAGGGCCATTTGAATCTAAGAGTTTCCTATACTCTGGGAATATGCTGCCTTTTGATTATGTATCTATTTTAGATGTCAAAGTTCTGCCTGTCAAATGTGTCATACACATTTCTCAAGCTATTGTTATGTTCTATCAAGTATGTATATGTTTGCATGAGAATCACAAGAATACATGCATATATGTGTATAATACACATGCACATATGCATATGTAACTTTGTCATACTATATGTGCATGGTGTATAAGTGTACTATTTTAGATGTCAGAGTCCTGCTGTCAAATTTCTTACATATTTCTCAATCTGTTATTATATTATATCAAGCACACATATATATGTGTGTGTGTTTGCATGCAGAATCACAAGAATATATATGTATATATGCATATATACATGTATAATACACATGCACATGTGCAAGAATAACTTTTCATATTGTATATGCATATGTAAATATATGGGATCCATAGTCTAAAACTATTACATCAACTTTGTGTTATTTCTCTAATCTTTGTTGTGAAATTATGAATACATGTTGCTTTTCTCAATGGGATTTTCCTCCATTTAGTATTATAATCATTTTGGTTTAAAAGTTGTGTTTGTTTTAATATTCTATTATGTTAATAGGTTTTCTAATGTTTATACAGACTTTCACACCTGATATAAATCCTGCTGAGTGATCATGAATAATAATATGTTGTATTCTGTTGTATTGTTAATAATTTATTCATTATCGGTGTATCTATATTCATTAGGAAAATTAGTCTGCAATTTCTTCTTTTAGTGTTATCTTTGTCAAAATTCAAAACTCAATACAATATTTGCCCCTTAAATCATTATATAGAGTGCATCTATTTTCTTTGTTTTTGAATAATTTATGAATTGTAAAGTTTTATTGAAAATTGTGAAATAATGGTTGAAATGGAGAGAGTTCAGGTTATGAAATATAATCAGAAGGCATGTATTTGAGCTTTCTCCTCACAACTTGTGCAGCATTAGGCAACCTCTCTAAGGCACACTGACTTCAGTAAACTCTAATGTCTTCTTATCAGCTCTGGGATCAAATACAAATATAAATAATAAATATAAATATAAATAATATAAATATAAATAATAAATATAAATATAAATTCAACTCTTGGGCATTAAGAGCCCCTTATAAACTACTGACATTTTCTCATCCTTTCTTTTTCAGTATCCTTACACTGAACATCCCACTTCTCTCATGTCACAATACATGGTGTCAGATGAAACTAGTTTCCTTGCTATTCTTTGAAAAAAGTATTCTGTTTCCTGAATCCAAAATTTTTAGGTTATCCTTTATGCATGGAAATCTCACTCTCCTCATTTTGGCCTCCTGATTTCTTTTAAATTTTATCCCCTTCAGGACCTCTTTCCCAATCCTTCTTAATTCTTCTGCCTTCCTTCAATTGATTATTTCCTACTTACTTTTCAGTGTATATCACATTCAAGGAGGATTAACAACTCTAATAAGAGACCTTCCAGAAACCTGTTCAAAGCTGCTTGAGCATCTTTGGTATTTACTTGTCACACAACTTTCCCCTATGAATCTAAGAAGTGTAGCATGCAAAGTGGTCATATCCCAATAAAATCATCTCAGTAGACAAACTAAAGCAAATTGAAGGTAATAGAAAGATCTCAAACCAGTCAGGGAGTCAGAGGGATGTCTACTACAAGTCCTTGAAACATTCCCATGGTGGAACGAGTAGATGAAAACAATTTGACCCAAAGGCTATGAAGTTAACTGAAATAGGCACTGTGAGACACTGAGATCTTGGCTCAGACATCAAAGACATCAAGGTCATCCACTGCATTCGGTGCATTACAATGTTCTCGAATTTTGTCTTGCCATTGAACTTTGGTAACTCTGAGAGTGATGCTGATCACTTTGTGCAACTCTGCCTCATTAAATACAGTACATGTGTGAGAAAAGACACCACCCCATGATGTTATTAGTCTTGAAAACTAAGGATGAAAATTTATCTTGTATATAGATTTTATTTTATCCATAATTGTTTGCATGTTGTCCCCCATTCACTTGTGAGCTCCCCAAAGGACAGAGACTATCTGGACTTTCTTTGTGTCCCCAGAATTTAGCATAATATCTGCCACATAATAGCCATTTAATAACTAGTTATTTACTTTTCTTTTATTAAATGAACTGCAAAATTATTGCTTATATTGAGAATTGTATATGTGCTATTTTCTTTTCTATTTTTGATGACTATTTCAGATTATAATTTTAAATTTTTGGATGAAAACAATTGAATTTTAAAAAGAAATAAATATATGCATAGATGGGGGTAGATTTAGTCATTCAATTAATCAATCTATTTCTTTTAGGCATAACTATTATCAGGTGAAAGTATATCTGAATTAAATCAGTAAAAAATACATATGAAAGTAAGAGTAAATAAGGCCTATACAATTCTATTGAATCAATGGACCAACAATTCAAAGACATTTCATATATCTGTAAAAAGGAAATCTGTTTATATTGGTTGATGTATGTAATCACAACATTGGGGTTTGTATAAAATAATAAAAATCAGAAATATTATTGGGAAATGTGCATTTGAGCATCTGAAAGCTGAATAGTGAAAAGGTTCTGGGTTGGAGTACGATAGAACCATGACATCAACCTTAGTCTTGGTCTTATATCACATATTCCCACTTTGGCCAAAGGAAATACTTGTTAATTTCAGAGGATCAGACATTTGATTTTTTTTTATCTTTGCCTAGCATTCTCCCTGAACTACTGTGTCTATTTTGAAAATTGAGAATAGATTGGAAACTTTGAAGTAAAGGCAAATTTAAGTCCATGAGGAGATAAACTTAATTTCTTAAATTACACCAGAAAGAGACAAAATGACTTTCACTTGAGCCATTTCCCCTAGACTTTGTATATACTTATTGAAGACTGTATCACAGATTTGAAGGGTTGGAGATATCAGTGCTTTGTTTCAATTTTTCATCTTCATTTTTATTTTCTAAAATAAAACAAAAACAAAAAGCTATCATACCTGATTCAGAGTTCACTTTAATCGAAAATGGGTTTTAAAATTGTGGCTTGCAAAAAAAGTGTAGTCATGTGATTGTTACTGATTCCTCAAGTCATATATATTAGACCTTGAACTAATTTTCATATCTTTGTGACACTTTTGAACACATTTATTAGGGTCAAAATTTATAAAAATCATAGGATTATAGATTTAGATTGATTTGAAAGGTATCTTAGGGAACAACCCTGATGGTCAAGATCACACACCAGGATAAATCAGGATAAAATGCTGCTTGACAAATTATAATAACAAATGAGGTCCAATCCTTGATCCCATTTGCATTCCTTGGATCAAAAAAAAAAATACAGGATGAAGAAAAAGAAGAATGTGATCATCTTAGCATCTTGATGAGGGTGGGAAGAGTCTGAGAATTCAGTTTTTTTTTTTTTTTATTAAAGCTTTTTATTTATGGAGCATATGCATGGGTAATTTTTCCAACATTGACTCTTGCATAACTTTTTCTTCCAAATTTTCCTCTCCTTCCCCCCCATCTCCTCTCCTAGCTGGCAGGTAGTCCAATACATGTTAATATGTAGAAATACATGTTAGATCCAATGTATGTATACCTATTTATACAGTTATCTTGATGCACAAGAAAAATCAGATCAAGAAGGAAGAAAAAAAACTGAGAAAGAAAACAAAATGCAAGCAAATAACGAGAATTCAGTTTTATTTAGGCTAGGGAACTATGCAAAAAAGTAATCAAAATAATTCCATAACTTTAAAACAGAAAATAAGTGAGAACAACCAATTCATTTTAGAAACCTAAGAGGCAGCAAAAAAATTAATAGATAGAAGAGCAGCTTTGGAATCTGAAAGTCCTAGGTTTAAGTTCTGCCTTTGATTTTATGACCCTAGGAATCACTTATCTTCTCAGCTTTCCAAAAAAACAGTCCATCAAACTGTATGTTGTTATAGTAAATAGATATGATAAATAGAGTGCTGTGCTTGAAGTCAATATGATCTGATTTTGATTCTTGATCACAGTCTCAGTTAACTCAGTTGTAAAACAATAAAGCTGTTCTGCTCTTTTAAAGTGAATTATATTATGGGGAGTTCTCTATACCAAGGCTTCTCATATTGTGGATCTTCATCCTATATGTGGCCATGCAACTGAATTGTGGGGATAACAAAACTGGGATTTATTATCAGAAAATGTTTTTGTATACATATTTTATATAGCTATATACCTGGGGTGGTGTGAACATTTCCTGAGTGAAAAGGGATACCAGTGAGATTATGGACCTAGTGTGTATGTATGTATGTATATGTGTGTATTATTTCTAAGCCTAAAGAATGGTCAAACTCTGAGTTGACTGCCTCAAGAAAGCTTGTGGTTCCTGTCAGGATTAAGGATGCCAACAAAGGCATCTATCTAGGATGCAGCATGCAATTCAAGGATGAAAATAAGGAGATTTTCCATTTGACTTGTTATAAATGTGCACATTTTCATGTCAGAAATTTTGCTTTCTATGGTATGTCAACATTTATTTGTACAAAATAAATAATGACATATTTGGAAGATGCAAGAAGATGCCATCTCTCTGTTAAAATCACTCACAGAGCACAGTTCAAGTATAAGGAGGGGTTTTTTTTTTCTTAAAAACCTTCCACAGGTTGTATACACATCTCATTAGCACTCTGTATGGTCTGGTTCTGAGAGAACAGAAATAAACAGGCAGCTCTGAATTTTTTTTCCAGTTACAACATAATTTTGGAAAGAAATCAAGTAATTTCCTTTAAAGGAGGTGTTGAAAAGTTAGTAGCTCCTTATATAAGAAAAATAAAGTTTTATTTTTGTGTTTATTTCTAACAACTTCTCCAAGTGGATTCTTTGATTTGTTATCTATTAATGGCTAGATTTGTAAGATATGAAAATTTTAAATAAAGTATTCAATATGATTTTCAAATAACATTTTTATATATTATTTAAAGTATAAATACTTGTAGCAATGCAGGGTTTTATATTTCCCAGATAACGGAAGAAAGAAGGGACATCATTCACCATCCAGGAACCCCAAAAAGAACTTTACCAACCAGGAGTCAACTGGTCTCAAGTAAAAGAGAATGTATTTCTTAAATAAACCTATCATTCTTTAACCTTATTTAAAGGACAAAAAATTGTTGTTGTTTTTTTAACAAGTTCTACACTTTAATTTTGCCTTCTGGGGGTGAGCAGAATAATCCAATTCAAATGAGATATTATATTTAAAGCCCTTTTCAAATTTCAAACAATTATTAAATATAATCTTTCATTAGTATGCAACTTCCCTAGACAGCCTTAAAATATTTACTGAAAAATACTATCTATCAAAGTTGCATATTCTACTTTTATCATGCAGTGCTCACTTGGTTTATCTCTATGTTCCTAATCATTTTGGTTGTCATTATTTGGAAAAAAAGTTTAGGTTGTTAATTCAGTTTATTTTAAAACATGTCCATAATATTTATGTTATGTAAAAGACTGTCTACTAAATCTCTGATGCTTGTTTTGAATGTGTAACATTAAAGATATGTGTATAATCTTAAACTCTGTCAATTGGAAAGGTAAATATGATACTAATAATAGAGTATTTATCTGGCTTGTAAGAGTCAGTAAAGAAATATTCTGAGACGTTCATCACTACATTGGACTACAGGTTGATATAATTTTTCAGTCACAGTTTTTGAAGATTGCTAAATATAGATGGCTATAAACTTATGGGTAAATTATCTGAATGCAAAAAAATTAAAGTTTAAATGTCCTTGAATTAGCTTTTCTTTATTTTTGTTTTGTTTTTTATATTATGTGATATACATTTATAGATTAATCCCATTTAATGATGGCAAAATAGGTAAGTTATTAAACAGTAACAAAATTTTATTGGAAAGTAAGCAGATTATTTCACATGTGTAGCATCCCCTATGTCTCTATTTTAAAAAAAAATCTATTTTTGTTTGCTTCCATCCCCCATACAATTGACAATAAAAAGAAAGAAAAGCAAAAATTTCTTCTGGCAAATATGCATAGCAAAAAACCCCCAAACAATCCCCCTTAATAACTATATATATGTATATACATTTCTAATTCTTCCTTTAAATCAATTACCTATTTATAATTGATATCAGGATTCATTATCAGTTCTATGGAATAATGAATGATCATTGCATTTGAATCTAGAATTAATTTATGAAATTATGAACTGGGGCAAGCACATCTGGTTCTTTTGGTACTCTTATAAAGTCTATAATGGGAATAGGAAACGAGGTCATGAAAGAGTGATTGAAGAGGCAGAAATTTAAGGTCTAATTTTATGGAATTTTGAGGAAAATGCTATGTATGACACCTTGGGGTTTGTTGATTAACATATCCACATCATATCACAGTGGTTTAAAGATACATTTAAAGATGCATTGTTTCAGTTACTAACAATTTTTAGTGTTCTGTGAAATTTACTGCAGATTATCTGAGGTTTACATATCTTAGGATCCATGGGTACTAAAAACAGAACCTCAATTGCTTTCCCAGCTAAGCAGTCTAGGTTAAAATAATGTGATTTTTGGTTAATATAGAATAAAATTTGTAAATTATTATCTTTTGTTGTTTGGGATGGTCTATATATGATTTTATAATCCTACTTCCTAATATAACTATTTAAATTGTCTACTTGTAAATTTACTAGTCCCACTGACTAGAGGCAATAGTATGGGCCTGAGAGAGGAGGAGAGAGTGGTTCAGGGGACCCAAACCAATTTTAATTTTAATTTCAACAGAGCATTGATTATAATTCTTATACTTTTCAATATTGTTTTACCATTGTGATTGTTACTGTATAAATTATTCTACTAGTTTTGCTCATTTCATTTATTAGGTTATTAAATCCTTAAAAGTTGTTTATTTAAAATATTTGTGTTGTAGCATACTTTTATTCTTTTTTTTTTTTTTTACTTTGTGCATATACTGTGAATACTAGAATAATAATTAGAGTTGTCAAGGAATTTGATTTCTATTGAAGTTCTTTTACTTTTTAAATGTTTCTCAAAACTGAACATGATACTTTAGCTATGGTCAAAGCAAGACTAATAAAGAAGTTCAACATCTTCATTCTAAACTATTTGATTCTCTTAATGCAGCTTAAGATAACAATAACTTTAATGACTCCTCTGTAGCTCACACTGGCTGATATTGAATTTGCAGTTCAGTAAATCTAACTAATTCATTTCTTGAATCCATGTAGGATTATTAATTTACCTTACTAAATTTCACCTCATCAGATCCAACTTTTAGTTTAAACCTGTCAATATTTAAATATATATATATATAGATAGATATAGATATAGATAGATATAGATATAGATAGATATAGATATCTCTCTATATATATAATCTACATATTATATATATGTATATATATATATATATATATATATATCTTAATATTATCATCTAACTTGTAAGAGAAAATTTGCTGGACAAGACTTTGGACATATTGTTGATAAATAATAAAACAAAAATGCTAGTAGCATGGAGTAAAGGAAAAAGACAAGTATTTGTAGTATTCTTCTGGAAACCTCTTTGTATATTGACATTCACCCATTATTAAATATCCCTTGGGTCCATCAAATCAATTTGTTTCAGATCCATCTAATTATACTGTATTCTAGTGTATATCTCTCCATCTGCAATAATAGAATGAGAGGATTTTGTAAATGTAGTAGCATTTAGGATTAGGATTCTCCTGATTTATTTTGATTCATCCTTTCACAAAAAAAAGGAATTTTTTTAAAATGAAAATGAACTAGTGCTTAAGAGTAATGACAATGATAACTATGTGTCAGTGTGTGTCCCACAACATGTAGTCTTTTCTTCTCTCAGGTTCCTTTCATATCAACAGAATACTTCTCAAGGAGACAAGTCCATTATTTTTGTAACCAAGCAGAACTAAGACCTAAGAAGGCAGGTTTCTAATTTTCTTAAGAGTACCTGGTAGAACCCACAAGGATTAGAAGTACAACAATTCACCAGCTGAAGATAATCTGGAAGATTGCCAGGAAAGGTTTGTCCTGAGGGGAGGGAACTGACCAGCACAAGCAGGGAAGTAAGAAAGGGTAGCTAACAGAGCTGAAAGGAAAGGGATTGGCCTCTGAGGTTAGAAAATTACAGAGGAGACTCTGGCATAGGCTTATAGCTCTGCCTTGATTACAAAGCAGTAAACTGGCAGAGAAATTAAAGCCAAAGTCAGAAAGTACCCTAAACAAGCCAGAACCTAACAGGATCTGGTTACACTCATCCAAAACCAGAAGTGAGGGCTCCAGCTATGCAGCCACATTCTGCAGTATGGGCTTGCTAGGGGCAGTTATGAACCTGCACAGCAGGGGGGCAGATCCCGGGGCAGCCTCTAATATGCACAGTGTGGGGCTCAGCCCGGGGTAACAGAACTTCCACAGGGGGAGTGTGCTTCCAGGGCAGAGACACTTCTGGTCTGTGCAGGACTACTCGCTGGTCAGCTACTAAAGTGGGCTTTGGTCTGGGGTACTGACACTTTCATTGCTCAGTTTCTAGACTCAGGGTAGTTGCTAATTCGCAAAGCAGGGGTTCTTCACTGGGCACTTCCACAGCTCAGAATGTTATGCCACAGTTCTCTTTAACTGTTCTGACTCAGTTTCCCTGAAATAGTTTCCTTTGTCTTAATTCCTTAAAACTGTAAAAACCCCTTCTGGTCCATTAAGATTGGGAACCGTTTACTCTAAGGTTATAAATTGTTAGCAAAATAAACAAGAGAGCAGACCTCCTGACTTTTTCCTGTTCTCAGGAATTTAAAATATCCCTCAAGACTTCACTGACATCTTTATCTCTGTGTATTCAGACATCCTGTCTTTGGGCTTTTAGGATTTATGGTCTCCCCCCATCCTGACAGAAGTTTTCCCGGGCTTCTTACCCTTCTTTGTCTCTAGAGAATATTTAAGAGTTGCTTTTTTCCTATTCATTTCTGGAGGCTGGATTCCTTGAGATGACAGTCTCCTCCAGCCCTGAGACCAACATGGATTCCATGGTCCCAGTATATCTTTATCTGACTGGATAATTTGAGACAAGAGTCCTATCCAGTCAATTATACTCTCCAATTAATAAAATATTGATAACTCTCTAATCTGTCTCCGGCCTCAGTTTCTCTGGCATTACAGGAATGAAGTTCCCAGGCAAGAGAAAAACAGAGCAACCAAAATAATGAAGTTTTAAGAGTGTTTATTGCTAGCTAGTGACTGAACCCCAACACCAAGACTGGAGGGGTCAGTGATGAGTGGCCTGAGGGCCATATATTTATAGAAAGAAGAGAGAGACATAAAAATGTTTCTTGATACATTCGTCATAATAAAGAAATTTCTGTTCTATATAGGAGGCATTCTCAGGCAGCAGCGAGCACCATTTCTTATCAGGTTGTCAAGGTCTCAGGACTCTCAGGACAGTATATCTGGGTGATTAAAAATACCATCTGCATTAGGGAGTGAAGAACTAGTAATAAACTTCTAACTACAAAGATTCAAGATTATGTTTCTCATGGTCCCATTTGGGGCACTTTTCCACTTCATGGCCAGTGCCAACCAGGTCTGAATCACTTCCAGTGGGGGGGGGGGGACACATTTCTCCCAGAGCACTCCCATACCTCTCTGCTCTTTGCAACCCTTTATACCTATTCTTGCTTTGCAGAGGAAGCTGGTAACTTCCTGGCTCTGAAGACAGAATGTAAAGGCTTTAAAAAATGAGTAAAAAAAAAATCAAAAGATGATCAATAGCTTCTATACAGAAAGAGAGCAGGTTTGCAACCCTGAGTAGACTAATAGCAAACAGTCTCCAGAAAATACTCCAAAGGGAAATGTTACCTGGCCCCCATCACATAACACTCTCCTAGAAGAGACCATTAAAAGTCTTAAAAGAGCGTTAGAAGAAAAAGGGGGAAAGGAAAGAGAAGCTATGCAAGAAAGTAACAACTTCCTGAAATGTGAAGTGAATTGGAAAAGGTAAAGAATTCCCAGGAAGTACAGGAAAAGAGAATTTGTGAATTGGAAAAGGTAAGAAGATCCCAGGAAAGTAGGATTTGTGCACTGCAAAAAATAAAGAGTTCCCAAGAATGTAGGATCTGTGAATTAGAAAAAGAAAATAATTCACTAAAAAAATAGTGAAATGGAAAAAAATCCCATAGAGCAAAGCAATACATTCAAAAACTCAATGGGACATATACAAAAAGAAGTAAAAAAAGATGATGAAAAAAAACTCATTAAAAATCAGAACTGAACAAAAAGAAACCAATGATTCATTGAGACAGTAAGAATTTGTCAAGCAAAACAAACAAAAAATGATAAATTGGGAAAAACCATGAACTATCTACTTGGAAAAATGACAGACTTGGAAAATAGATCTAAGAGAGATAATCTGAGGATTACTGGACTTCCTGAAAATTATTATGAAAAAAAGAGCCTTGATAATATTTTACAGGAAATCATCAAAGAGAACTGTCCAGATGTAATAGAATAAGAAGGTAAAATAGACATTATAAGAATTCATCAAACACTTTCTGAAAAAGACCCTAAAATAAAAACTCCAAGTAATATTGCGGTCAAATTTCAGAACTATCAGATTAAAGAAAAAATATTACAAGCAGCCAGAAAAAAAGCAATTCAAATACCAAGGTGCCATGATAATGATCACCCAAGATCTGGCTGTCTCCACATTAAAGGATCGAAGGGCCTGGAATCTGATATTCTGAAAGGCAAAAGAACTTATAATTCAGCCAAAAATAAACTACCTAGCTAAGTTGAGCATTTTCTTTCAGGGAAGAAGATGGACATTTAATGAAACAGATGAATTCCATTTGTTTCTAAGGAAAAAAAACAGAACTTAACAAAAAATTTGATCTCCAACCATATGACTCAAGAGAAGCAGAAAAGGTAAAAGGAACTCTTGAGAATTGTATTTCTGTTGTGGATATACAAAAACACTACATGTATAATTTGATTTTACTGATATAACAGAAAAAAGAAAGTAGCAATGGAAAGGGGATAGTGTCAGAAAAAAAAGGAAAAGGGGTATAAAAAGAGAGAAACTACATCCCACAAAGAGGCAAAGGAAACTTATCATATCTAAGGGAACTCAGAGAGGGAGAGGAACATTGTGTGAATCTTACTCTCATCAGAGTTGGCTCAAAGAGAAAATAATTGACATACTTGTTTTACAGAAAATCCTTTCTCATCTCATTCAAAAGAGGGAGAGCAAAAGGGAACAGAAAAAAGAGTATTAAGGGAAGGGTACAAGAAAGGGGAAGAGATTCAAAGGGGGTAGAGAGGGATCCTAAAGAGGGTAAGAGGCGTGATACAAGGAGGGCACATAAGTTTAAAACTGGGAAAGAGGGTTGTGGGGGCAAGTAAAAGAAAAAACATAATCTGGAAATAACAAGATGGCAGGAAATACAGAATTAATCATTTTAACTGTAAAGTGAATGGGATGAACTCTTCCATTCAGCAGAGGTGGAGAGCAGACTGGATCAAAAGTCAGAACCCTACAAAATGTTGTTTCCAGGAAACATATTTAAAGCAGGGAGATATATACATAGTAAAGGTAAAAGGCTAGAGCAGAATCTATTATGCTTCAGGTGAACTAAAAAAAAAAAAAAAGGCAGGGGTAGCCATCCTTATCTCAGATCAAGCTAAAGCAAAAATTGATCTAATTAAAAGAGATAAGGAAGGAAAATATATCTTGCTAAAGGGTAGTATAGACAATGAAGCAATATCAGTACTAAACATATATGCACCAAGTGGTATAGCATCTAACTTCCTAAAGGAGAAGTTAAGAGAGTTGCAAGAAGAAATGCACAACAAAACTATAATAGTAGGAGATCTCAGCCTTGCACTCTCAGAATTAGATAAATCAAACCAAAAAACAAAAAAGAAAGAAATTAAAGAGGAATGGAGACAAAAAGGAATATACTTTCTTCTCAGCAGTTCATGGAAACTATACAAAAATTGACCAAAAAAGACCTCAAAATTAAATGCAGGAAGGCAGAAATAGTAAATGCTTTCTTTTCAGATCACGATGCAATAAAAACTACATTCAACAAAAAGTTAGGGGTAAATAGACCAAAAAGTAATTGGAAACTAAATAATCTCATCTTAAAGAATGATTGGGTGAAAGAGCAAATTATAGACACATCAAAAATTTCACTCAAGATAATGACAACAATGAGACATCATACCAAAATTTATGAGATTCAGCCAAAGCAGTAATAAGGGGAAATTTTATATGCTTAGAGACTTACTTGAATAAAATAGAGAAAGAAAAGATCAATGAATTGGGCTTGCAATTTAAAAAGCTAGAAAAAAAAACCCAAAAACCCCCAATCAAATACTAAACTTGAAATTCTCAAATTAAAAGGAGAGATTAATAATATTGAAAGTAAAAAAAAAAAAAACTATTGAACTAACAAATAAAACTAAGAGTTGGTTTCATGAAAAAAAAACAATAAAATTGATAAATCTTTGGTAAATCTGATTAGAAAAATGAGAGAGGAAAATCAAATTAGTAGTCTTAAAAATGAAAAGGGAGAATTTTTGACCAATGAAGAGGAAATCAGAGAAATAATGAGTTACTTTGCCCAACTTTATGCCAATAAATTTGATAACCTAAGTGAAATGGATGACTACCTCCTAAAATATAGGCTTCCCAGATTAACAGAGGAGAAAGTAAATTGCTTAAATAGTTCCATTTCAGAAAAAGAAATAGAACAAGCTATTAATCAACTCCCTAAGAAAGAAAGAATTGCAAATTAAGACAACTCTGAGATACCACTACACACCTGTCAGATTGGCTAGAATGACAGGAAAAGATAATGCTGAATGTTGGAGGGAATGTGGGAAAACTGGGACACTGATACATTGTTGGTGGAATTGTGAATACATCCAACTATTCTAGAGAGCAATTTGGAACTATGCTGAAAAAGTTATCAAACTGTGCATACCCTTTGATCCAGCAGTATTTCTACTAGGCTTATATGCCAAAGAGATCATAAAGAAGGGAAAGGTATCTGTATGTGTACGAATGTTTGTGGCAGCCCTCTTTGTAGTGGTGCTATATACTCTCGTGGCTTAACTAGAAAGAGATTAACAAGAACTCCTTTTCAATCCACTCAGCAGAATGAATTGTATGCAATCATTCTAGCTCTTACTTATTACCCAGGAGATATAAATATAATATATGATTCAACCTATTCAGTAGGTGTGGTACAAACAATTGCAACAATCCAAATAAAATTTCTAGCCTCTAATATACATCAGCACTTTAAGGAACTTCAAGAGCAAATGAGAAGGCATCCAGGTCAAATTTATATCTTGCATGTCCATTCTCATAGTGGACTTGCAAGTCCTATTTTTGATGATAATTCAAAGGCAGATAGCCTTCTAACCATGTTGCCCAATACTCCTTTTTTTCAGGCAGCCCAAGAATCTCATTTTAAATATCATCAGGCTGCTCGAGCATTACATTCACAATTTGGAATAACAAGAGAGGAAGCAAGGAGCGTAGTAAAAGCCTGTGCAGCTTGCCTTCCTTTCCCCATTCCTATGCTCCCTCTAAGAAAGAACCCTCGTGGTTTGAGACCCCATGAAATCTGGAAAATGGATGTGATGTATTATAAATCTTTTCGTCATCTGTCTTTTATCCATGTTGTGGTAGACACCTTTTCAGGATTCATTTTTGCAATATCAGCAGCAAAAAGACAGCTTGAGCGGTCACTGAATTCCTTATACAAGTATTTGCAATTATGGGTGTGCCACAAGCAATAAAAACAGATAATGGACCTGCATAAACTTCTAAACATTTTGCACACTTTTGGGCACAGAATAAGATTTTACACACCACTGGCATACCCTTTAATCCTCAAGGGCATGCAATAGTAGAGGGGAGAAAAAGAGACATAAAGAAGTTCCTTCAAAAACAAAAGAAAGGGGCAGCCACTGTAACCCTAGAGAACTTCTAAATCTAGCTCTTTATACTATTAACTTCTTGAATTTTGACAAAGATGCACTGGCTCTGACAGACAGGTTTTATAACCCACCAGAAGGGCAGCGTCCAGTGCGAGCAGCAACACTATCTTTAGATAAAAGCCAGGTGATGTGGAAAGATCCAGAAAGTGGTGAATGGAAGGGACCAGACAGGTTAACTACTTGGGTGAGAGGGTTTGCTTGTATCTTTACAGATGAAGAAGGAATCATATGGGTGCCAATGAGCCGTATTTGTGTTGTCCATCAGAGAGAGATGGAGCAGACCCTTGAAATGAAAGAGCAGACCCAAAAAACATTGGGTGATTCTGTCACTGATTGTGCCCACCACTGAAAGAGCATGGAAGTTTTGGCAATTGACTCATGGACATCAAAAATTGTTAATGAGACTGTGGCAAGTCTTCAAAATCTCCAAGAATCATTGGATTCTCTGAAACATGATAAGACTGTTGCAAGACTTCAAAAACTTTCAGGGATCTTTGGATTCCCTGACACGTGAAGTAATGGACAATACATTGGTTTTGGACTATCTCTTGGCTGGTGAAGGGGGCATATGTGTGAATGTTAGGTATGTATATATGAGGGTATTTACATACCCTCCTTCTAGATTTCTGGAAATCTTTTACAACACCATGTTGATTCATATTGTTTGTTAAATTACTATTAGCATGTACAATTCATGTTTGTTATACCACATTGAGCCTGCACCAGCTATGGGGAGAGCCATCATTAATAGACTGGGCATTATGTGCTTGTGCTTGTGCTTGTGCAATACCTCCCATGCTAATGGATTTGTGCATACCTGTTTCTAGTAAAACCCTTCAGCCCAGAAACCCACTAACAATATCTGGCTTGACTCCCTACTTCCCTTTGGTGTTTTTCATCTTCCTTCCTGAGAAGTCAGGGAGGGGGTGATCATCTCCTTTTTAGTACTTTCACCTTCCTTTCTGAGAAGTCAGGGAGTACACAATCATCTCATTTTTGGTAATTTTTCACCTCCTTTTCTGAGAAGTCAGGAAAAGCATGATCACCTCCTATTTGTGGTTCTCACCTTCCTGATAAGTCAGGGATGATGTACCCACCTGTGTTCTAAAACAAAACTAAGTGGGAACTATAAAGGGCTAAAACTCTGAAGAGGTGCACTTGAATCAGACAATGGAGCACTTAAGGCTAATTACCTATTGGACAATAACTCTATTAGCATAGGTTTGGAAAAATGGCCCTTCTCACTATTCTGTGCTGGCTTGATCTTTTGGTGAATACAGATAATCATAGGAGTCATTAGAGGGTAGAGTGAGAGAAGTAAGAGAACTTCACTTGGCCTCAAGTCAAGGAGGTCAAAAGTGTGGAGATTCTGGACTCTAGAATCAAGGAAGGCTCCTTGGCAAAACTACTGGCAGTTTTGTCCATCTCCTTCATTGTTCCCCCTAAAGACCAAGGACTTTTTCTTATCCTGACTCTGACTGACCCTGAGGCCTCCAGGGAGCTAGCCCAGAATTTACCTTTCAGGACTGTTTCTTTTGATCCTCAACTCTGGAATGTAGGTGTTATTATTCCCATGTTACAGTTAAAGAAACTGAGGCAAAGAAATTATAAATTTCAAGGTCACACAGAAAACTCCTCTATCCATTGTGTTACCCGACACTCAATAGTCACTTTTCCAAATGCTAACAAACTGTATTCTTAATAATGAGTTCTAATATTAAAAGGTTATTTTACAGCTTCCACTGCAGAATCACCTATTTTCAAATCTTTGGTTCTCCCAAAGTTCCTTGTACAAACTGTCTTCATGGGTTTATCCACAATAATCTCACTAAAAACCTGTGGACTCTAAAATCTCTTACTAGCTATTCTTAAATCCATGATGTTTTCTTTATTATAGCTAACAACATGTCCAACAGAGCTGTGTGATTAGGCCCTGTATGCTTGTTTAGGATGATATGCATGTTTTTGTTCTTGAATGGAGATTCAATAAAAATGCACACAAAAACTATTTTTGCTGCTGCTGTTGCTGGTGGTGGTACTAGTGGTGTTAGTAGATGTACTTCTGCTGTCCCCCCTACCTAGCTCCCTATTTCTACCACTAATAATAATTGCAATGTTGATGATGGTAGTAAGGATGATAGCAATGCATACCTAAGACTCAATAGCTTAAAGTTGACTTTTTTTTTTGTTTTGTTTTTGTAGAAACTCTTTAAAGATAGGGATTGTATAGATAATGGTTTCTATAGTAGCTATAGTCAAAAAGCTGCTCAAGTTTTTGATTTCTGATTGCTATTCCAAAGATTTTTCTTTATTCCATGCTGGCTGAGTCACAAAGTATCCAAAATTAACCCAAGGGGAAGACAAATGTTCAGTGTAAACAAAAATGCTTTAAAACACTCAAGGGGATTATTGCATATTTTTGTTTCTCTTTTTCTTCCCTTCCTTCCTTCCTTCCTTCCTTCCTCCCTCCCTCCTTCCCTCCCTTCCTACCTTCCTTTGTTCCTCCCATTTTTTTCTTTTTTCCTCCCCCATCCTTTTTTGATTTGATAGATTTGAACATTAAATTATTTTTGCTTTAATAGAGAGTGAGATGATGCCAGACTACTCTGCAACTAGAACCAGTTTCATTGGATCCACTATCTCTGGGTCAACTATATATTTACAAATGATAGATCATCACAAACTCAGAAGAATTAAATTTTTAAAAAGAGTGAAATGGAAATTGAAAGTTATATGGTGGGCATACACAGGATGTGTGATTATATCAATTCAGGTTTTTTCATGATAAGTGATCCCTATTAAAGAGGTAGAATTATTATGAAGCGAGAATGGGAGGCAACAGATGGGCTTCTGAATTATTAAAAAAAATTGAAAAAAAAAAAAAACAAGAGGGAGGAATCCAGCATAATAGGTTGATTTTCTATGTGAAGTTATAGGAACAGAAAACAACAATAGCACGAGATAAGAAGGCCCTTTGGGGATTTTTCTTGAATTGGTAAAGTGTATAAACACATTGATGAAATAACATCCACCAAAGTAATGCAATAAATTACTTTATGAAACTAGTTTGTAAATGCCATGAGTACAATAGCTATGTCTTATTTAAAATATATGTTAAACCTAGTGCCTTTTACAGCATTTTCCCTATAAAAGATGCTCAACAATTAGTTGAATTTGACTGAATTTTGAAGTGACTTCTTCCTAACACTTGGGTTAAATAGTAACATATTGCTGAACTTCATTAGCTCTGTGACATTCAAAGAATACATTGAATAATGAAGGCAACATCCGAGTTACATTAGACTGTAGAATTCTATTCATAAAACTGTCTGACAGATCTTCAGAAAATCTATTCCCATCACACATTCAAGAATTTCTCTTGCAAATTAGATTAGTTATATGTTTTATTATCAATCCTGCTCTTTAAAAATTACAAAAGATAATTTGAGTAAAAAAAATAAAAATAATTTGAAGAGAATTTGGGGGGGGGGGGATTGTGTAGGGATAGAAAAAACAAACAAACAAAAAAACAACAACTGAATTACTTGAGTTGAAAAATCCCAGATTTTGAAAGGTAGAAAAGATTTAATTTGATTTGTACCTCAAAAGTATCCCCATTTTAACTTACCAGATAAGTGATCACTGAATCTCTCCTTGATGACCTCCAAGCAAAGGGAAATCTTTACTTCTCAACGTAGTCCATTCCAATTTTAGATAGGAAAAGGAAACAAAATAAAATCATGAAAGTTATTTAGAGAAGTTTGAATATAAAATGATAAAAACTGAATTCAAGAATGTAAACTTTGGGAGACATTGAGGAAAATTTGAAATAGAAAAATCTCCAGGAATATATTTAATTTATATTCAATAAGATAAAGTAGTAGCAATGATAGATGATTAATTAATACTAGTTGACTAACTGACTGAATAAGGAGAATGCAAAAATGGCAGTGATTTTAGGGGATTATATTTATGATAGCTAGAGATTAAATTTTGGGGAGAAAAGTTTTGGAGAATTTAGGAAGCATATAAGGATAATTTGAAGGAAAAATAGGTAAGTTAATGGTGAGGCTTAATCTGAAATGAGAAAGGGAATGTAAAGGAAATGAAATGTAAAAATGTCAAAGTAATGAAAAAAATTTGGAGGTGTTCTTCCATGTAGAGAACCAGAGAACGTTTACAGTGGCTTTTAATGACAATGAGATTTGTATTTCTTTTATAGCCAAGTGTTTCTATATATTTCTGTATTTGTAAAATTATTTCTTAAACAAGACGGTGAAGACACTAGAGCAAAGCCTAACTGTATTCCAGGCTAAGAACAATATTATGCGATCTGAAACTCAAATTTTAAAAAAACAAAAGAAGGTTCAAAAGAAACATTTCTGCAAATTATAACAAAAATAATTCATTCATTCTTTCCTTTCTTCATCCTCACAAAAAGTAGACCTTCACATGTGTTAGAAACAGAAGTGGGAAGAAGCTGAGATCATGAAGGGTAAACTCAGTCCTTGTCCTGATTTTTGAAAGTATAAGAACAGCCCTCAAAGAAAGAAGGGAAGAGAAGAGAAAACTATATTTAGTGCTTTAAAAAAAAGGACAGGGATACCTTCCTGGCAACCAAGATGATGAATTCTATGAGTAGATATTTGACCTTTGAAGTAAAGCAATAGAAAATATTACCCAATTAGTAGACAATCATTTGTTAAATATCTATTATATGCATATATTATTCTAACAACAGGAAGCACAAAGATAGATGAAGATATAGCCTCTGCCTTCAGAGAGTTTGCATAATAATGGGGGAGGACAACATGCCAATGAGTATGCAATATAGCATACATATATACATATATATGTCCAGAGAAATATAAATGCAAATAAATATATATACAAACACATGTAAATGTACATATCTATATATGTGATTATATACATGCACTTAAAATGTATACATTCACTATGTATATTTATATAACATGTACATGTGTTCTGTATAATTTATATGTTGTAAACATATGCCATACATATATGCATAAATTTACTTCTTTTATCATGAAAAATAATCCAAAACAAACAAACAAAGAAAACTAGTAATGTCCAGAGTTAGAAAAGGAAAATAATGGTGCTTTGTGTCCCTCTTTATGTATAATGAAATAGCTGCTTGTTAGTATGATTACAGTAAAGAGACCTGCTTGTGTACCTGGGTTCCTGGTGTATCTGCAAGTAACCAAGATGTTTCAGAGGATCTCTTAATTTTTGTCAAAATGGGAAGCCTACTATTGACTTCTGATGATTTACATGAGAGTAATGATCCAGTCAAAAGAAATTTGGAAACTCAGGAAGAAGGGAGTGTTGGATAGGAAATAGGACCAAAATAGCACCAGATATATTCCAAAGACCCAAATATTTCTAACTCAAAACAAGATTTTGATCATGTCATTTAGTTTCAAATGGCTTCCAGCCTTGGGCAGTTTAGACTAAATGAACTACCGCCCTCTCCAAACCTGCCTGAATGGAATACAATGAGCTGAAATACATCTTAGATTAAATCATTTATAAGGTTTTCTGGTCAGAGGCAACAACTCTATTAAGTAGGATAGCATCAGTGGGGTGAAATTTTGGGAAAGGTAACGAACCTCCTCAATTCTTTATTATTTTATAATTATTTCTTTCATTCCTAACACAAAGACACATGTCTAATATTCATATAGACAGTGATGTGTTAGAGCCATTTCATATAGGCACTTGAGAACTGATTGAATTTTCAGTTTAAGCATTACACCTTAGAAATCAATAAATGTTAAAAACCAAGTTTCAAGTTGCTGTTATATAGATTTCATAAACTTAAGAAAGTGATGGAAGAAAATTTAATAATTCAAATTAAATTCATAAATATGCTGTACAAATATTTTGAATAAATTATTACTAAACATTTGCCAATATACTCCTGTTCATAGATAATATTAAGGCTAAGTAAAATGAAACTCATTATCGAAAGGTCACTCTGAAAGGATATATTTCACTGGAAAAAATAGAAAAGGTAAAAGGGGTATCAATGAATATTTAAATTCTGCCATCATAAGTTATATCTAAGAACATTAAAAAGAAGTCAGCAAGATTAAAGTTAAGAACAATAAAAAGAGATAAAGAATTAATTTTGTCATCATAATACGGATTCCTTTTATAGAAAGGGTAAATAAATGTGATGTTCTATAAACAAATCACAATTCTGAGTCCAGAAAAATAATGGTATTTATTTATTTATAGGGACTTCAGTCATCTAGTCATCTGCTGAAGTCCTCTCTTTGCTAAACAAAACAAAACGAAACAAAACCAAAAAAATTGGATAATATTTCAGCTTGCCTTAGTGATAATTGCATTCATAAAAAAGAGGAGGAACCCACAAAGAAAGAAAATTATTACACTGAATCCAATTTTAAACAACAGGAAGAAACTGGTTGCTGGCATAGTAATGATGGAAACATTGAGGAAAGCTATTATTTAGTTTTACAGTTTGTGATAGAGGAGGGAAAAACCTGTCAAAATCTTTTTGGTTCAGTGTCATTTTGGCAGAAGATCTCCAATGGAGTGCCCCAGAGAGCTCTTCTTGGCCCTGGGCTATTTAACATTTTTATTAATGACTTAGATAAAGGCATAGAGAGAATGCTCGTCATATTTGCAGATGAAATAAAGAGGGGAAAGATAGCTAACATGCAGAATGACAGAGATCAGATCTAAAAGAATCTCGATGGGGAGAACAGTTTGGGCTTTCTAATAAAATGAAATTCAATAAGGAAAAAAACCTAAAATTCCATACTTAGATTTAAAAGAATCAGGTTTATTACCACAAGATAGGAGAGGCTTGGCAAGACATACATTTTTTTTTTTTCTGAAAAAAAATCTTGATACTTTAGCATACTACAATCAAAAAATGAATAAGAAGTAAGGTATGGTAGGGGAAAAAGCTAAGAATAATATTTAGATTCATTAAGAAAGTCATAGATTTCAAGAATAATCAGGCAATAAGTTCTCTATATTCTGCTTTCATCAGTCCATAGCTGAAATGTTGGAGCCTTCTCTAGGTGTTTCCTTTTAGCAAGTACTTGATACCTTAAACAGTGTTCAGAAGATGGAAATCAAGATAGTAAAAGACCTTAAGTCCATGTTATATATTTCTTCATTTGAAGAAATAGTAAATGAAGACTCAAAGAGAAATGTTAAAGACTCAAAGGAGAAATGTTAATTATATTCATGTATTTGAGAGACATTCACATGGGAGAGATGATACATTTCTACTGTTTAGCTCTAGAAAGTAGAACCAAGAGCAATTAAAGGAAGTTGCAAAGAGGAAAAATTAGGCTCATGTCAAGAATAATTTCTAAAACAATGTAAGCTATAACAACGTAGAATAGGCTGCTTGAAGAGGAAATTCATTTTTAATATATTTTTTAAAGTTTTTAAATTTATTTTAAACAAGTGCAAAATAAAAAAAATACCATGTACACAGGAGAACATGAGAGGATTCATTGTAAAGCAACAAATTTCCATTTTTAAGAAAATGCATATAATAAATACTATTTTTTTTTTCAAAAAAGTCCATCTTTTTTGCTTCCTTGCAGGTTTTCTACTTTATTTCCCCCTTCCTTCCAGCTTCCCTTCCTGTCTCTGTCTCCACCCACCAAAATCGTCATTTCCTATACAACACATCAGGACTTGCACAGAGAGTGGGCAGGGACCATTCTTTATCCAATCATGTATATTAATAGAGACTATAGTCCAATTACTATTTAGCCTCATGTACTTGGGACCTCAGTGCATCAACTCAAACCTCAGCCCATTACATATATACACATATACACTCGAGTATATATATGAAAACCAAGTATTATGCTTATTTCCACTTCTCATTTGTTTCTCTGAAGGTGGATAGCACATTCTTTTGTAAATTCAAGTCTTACAATATTTTTTCTAAATCAACCAACTCATCATTTCCTATACCACAGCAATATTCTAACCCAATCGCATTTTATTTGATAGAATATCTCTGAAAGTTCCCTCCCCCCAATTTTCTATATCCCTTCTTTTTTTTACTGCCTAGGTTTATTCATATGAGAAAACTGTTAATTTTAAAAGAAACAGATTTGGGAGTCTACTTTCCAGAGCCAAGATGGTAGAATGAAAAGTAAAATGCTCTAATCCCCCAATCTTCACCTCAGGGCACCCTTAAAATAATAACCCAAGACTAGTCCCAGAGTAACAAAACACTTCAAATAGAAAGATTGAATCAATCTTTTACTTTTAGGCCAGGAAACTTGAACAATCTCCCTCAGTTCCATATGGGGGATAAAAAATCAGTCCAAGACTGGAGCCTCCATAGTGAACTAGCATTAAGTCCCTCCTCAGAAAATCATCAGGAGATTTTGAGTTTCAGGGTGATAGAAGACCCCCTACATGGCTTGGCAAAACCAGGAGACCTTTTGGACTCCAGCTATAAGAATCACCATGTAATATCATTAACTTAAGCAATTTGGAATCCTACACTGACCAGGTCCATACATAATTTAATGTAGCATTAGGGAAATGCAGAAACAGCCTGCTTGATCTCAGTACTCTAGAAGCCCAGCTCAACATCAGGTAATCTGCTAGACCCAAACCCATACAGTATCCAGCAGCATCAGTCACACTTTAACCAATACCCTCAGCTAGAGAAGGTCTCTGTGGGTTCCAAGACATCTGCTGGGGTTTATAAGAATCATGAGACAATGCTCCTTCCCCCCAGGGAGCAGAGTTCAAATTTAAAAGAAAGTGAAAAAGAAAGAGGGGAAACAAAAAGTGAGATATAGTCATAGAGAGAGAGAGACAATCACAACCACACACACACACACACATGCAGGCACACACACATACAGAGCGAGACAGAGAGAGAGAGAGAGAGAGAGAGAGAGAGAGAGAGAGAGAGAGAGAGAGAGAGAGAGAGAGAGAGAGAGAGAGAGAGAGAGAGAGAGAGAGAGAAAGAGAGAGAGAGAAAGAGAGAGAGAGAGAGAGAGAGAGAATACTTAAAAAACAAAAACAAACAAAACAATCTGACCTTAGAAAGTAATAATGGTGATAGGGAAGACCAAGACAAAAACTCAGAAAATGAAAGCTAAGTCAAAATGCCTTTCGGAAAAATCCCAAAGATAAATGAGAAGCAAGACTGAGAAAAGAAATGAAAGTGATGCGCCAGAAAAAAGGGTCAACACCTTGGAAAATTGCATTGAAAGTAGAGCACTAGGTGGAAAAAGAAATAGAAAAAATCCACTAAAGAAAACAATTCCTTATTTTTTTTAGTATATAATGCATTGCTGATGGAACTGTGAATGGATCTAGCCATTCTGGAGAGCAATTTAGAACTATGTTCAAAAAGTTATCAAATTGTGCATACCCTTTGAACCAGCAGTGTTTCTACTAGGCTTATATCCCGAAGAAATCTTAAAAGAGAAACAGAGACCTTATGTGCAAAAATGTTGGTGGCAGCCCTCTTTGTAGTGGCAAGACACTGGAAACTAAGTGGATGTTCATCAATTGGAGAATGATATATGAATATGATGGAATATTATTGTTCTATAAGAAATGATCAGAAGGATCATTTCAGAGAGGTCTGGAGAGACTTACACAAACTGATGCTAAGTGAAATTAGCAGAACCAGGAGATAATTGTACATAGCAACAAGATTATATGTGATCAATTATGATGAATGTGACTCTTTCCAACAATAAGATAACTGATGCAAGTTCCAATGATCTTATGATGAAGAAAGCCATCTATGCCCAGAGAGAGGACTGTGGGAACTGAGTGCGGACCATAACATAGCATTCTCATTCTTCTTGTTGTTCACTTGGATTTTGTTTTCTTACTCATTTACTTTCCTTTTTTATCTAATTTTTCTTGTGCAGCAAGAGAATAGTATAAATATGTTTACACATATCAGATTTAACATATATTTCAACATGTATAACATATATTGGATTGCTTGCCATCTAGGGGAAGGGGTGGGAGGAAGGAGAGGGAAATCTGACAATAAGGCTATGGAAAGGTCAATGTTGAATAATTATCCATGCATATATTTTGAAAATAAAAAGCTTTACAAATAAAAAAAAGAAATTGAAAAAATATTAATGCAATTGGACAAATGAGGAAAAAAGCTAATTGAAGAAAATAATACCTTTGAAGCTAAAAGTAGAAATAATGATTTTATGAGACATGAAGAATCAATCAAAAATTTTTAAATGAAAAAAATGAAAAAAAATATAAAATTCCTCATGGGAAAAAAAACTGCAGGAGTACACTGGATGCAAATAGAAGAGGTATAATGGGGGGCAGCTAGGTGGCACAGTGGATAGATGCTCTATCCACTGTGCCACCTAGCTACCCCCCTCAGACATTTAATACTTCCTGGCTGGGTGACCCCAATTTCCTCAGGGGAAAAAAAAAAAACAGGTAGAAGGATGATACTACGAAGAAGAAAAATTTGCATACTATGGCAGTATTTGACAAAACTGCTGAGAAAACTAGACACAAACTAGGTAAAGATTAATATCTCATACCATACAGCAAGATAAAATTAAATAGATGCATGATTTAGACACAAAGGAGGACATCATAAACAAATTAAAAGAGAAAAAAAAATAGTCTACCCATCAGATTAATGGGAATGGGAAAAATTCTTGATCAAACATATTATTAAATGCTAAGTATATAACTTTGATTTATTAAATTAAAAAGCTTGTATGCAAATAAAATCAGTGTAGGATAAAGGGCTTCTTTCTAAATCTGATCTTTCCTATGCAACAAGAAAACTGTATAAATATAAATATGTATATTGTATTTAACATATACTTTAACATATTTAATAGGACTACCTGCCATCTAGGGGAGGAGGTGGGGGAAGGAGGGGAAAAGTTGGAACAGAAAGTTTTGCAAAGGTCAGTGGTGAAAAATTACCCATGCATATGTTTTGTATATAAGAAGCTATAATAAAAAATAAAATTTAATAAAAAAAAGTCCTCTGGTATCTGGGGAAAATTACATACTATAATATTACCTTATAATAATTAAAATTATTAATTTTATACTTGACCAATGTTTTAAGCTTTTAACATGATTTAAGGTCTGATACTTCCTTTACATTCCCCTCCTTCAATTTCTTTGAAGTTCCTTTTGTTTCTTCTAAATGAACTTTCTTTTTACTTTTTTAATAAATCAGGTGGGTTTTTGTTTTTGTTTTTGTTTTTAGTAATTTTATTAGGATGTCATTACATCAAAATATTAGTTAGGTAAAATTAGCATTTTTAAACCTATGTTGACTTTGCTTCCCCATAAAGAATGAATAACACTTCTATTATTTATATCTAACTTTATTTGCATAAAAAGTGTTTTAAATTTATTTTCATATAATTCCCATGTGTTTTTGACAGTATACTCATGAACAATTCATAGTGTCTGCCCTTTTGTTTTTAATAGAGAAAACTGAGGCATTGGAGAATTTGTAAGCTACAGATTTAAATTTGGGCCTTCTGTCTCTAAAATATTTTAAAATGTTTACTTTTATGAACCTAGCATTAAGTATCATCCTCAGCTTTATCACTCCTAATACTATCCTTATAGCCATTTGACACTCAAAGTCATCTTTATTTATTTCACAGATTTAGTGCCTAACTTTATAAAAAATTTGCTTTGGTTGATAAATTCCCAGGGTATGTATTTCATTCTCTAGAGATAGCTGTGATTTCCACCTTAACTGGAATAACTTATTTTAGAATTATCAAAATTTTATTCTTAGTCTCCAAAAAATGTTATAGCATTTTAGAGATTGCTTTAAAGTTAGCAAAATTTTTAACATGAAGCATCTTCTCTGACCTTTACAACAATCTTGTGAGTTTGTGCTATAATTATACCAATTTTACAATGAAGTGGCTAAGGTATAGAAAGGTTAAATGATTTGACCATGTTCTCCCAGTAAGTGGTGTATGAAAAATTCAAATTCCTCTTCCTGACTTCAAGCCCAGCACTCAAACTCAATCCATTGTGACCTAGTTACTCTGGAGTGTGTGTGTGTGTGTGTGTGTGTAGTTCTTAAATATCATTTATTACCTTAATATTCACTTTTTTCCAGAAATCTGATACTCATTTGCCTGTCATCATATCCTTCACTTCTACCCGACCTCTATAATAAACAGTAAGATAATGATGATATGGCCATTTCTAAGGTTTCTAATCACGACTTCTTGGTTGACAGTGTTCCCTTCACTGATCAGAATCAAGTACAAAAAACAATTTGTATTCTTCACTTCCTTCATAATTTGAATAATATATCTATTAACACAACTTGGGAATTTATCAGCTGCTTGGCATTTATCATAAAGAAAAATGTAGCTGAATTCTATACAAATTACTATAGCACGTTTCTGTGCCAGGTTTAACAACTGCTTTCCCAATTCATCATCTATTACCTATGTTTTCCCAAGTATTTTGTTTATTGCTATTAAACTATCATTCTAGTTTATATCTTAAGCAACTATTTTAACTCAAATACTCTCTATCATGTTTCCACTGTTCAATAATTATTTTATTCATATTATATATAAATTATGAAAAAGCGAATAAGAACCTCAAATTTTTGAAATGTTTTAATGAATAAAAATGTAGAAATTTCCCAAACACATGGATGAATAATAGTAGAAAATCCCCCTTTTAGGAAGAAATAAAATATTAGCGACTTCTGCAAAAACACAACAAAATGGATGGTAACATTCAGCTGCTGTAAGAACTACATGCTATCCTAAAATAGGTAATTATATAATTTTATTGAAAAAAGACATCTTTCATTTCTGTAAAAGTATTTGGTCATTTCCTCATTTCCTGCCTTAAAGAGGGAATGTTTTCTTATAATAAATCTTTCCAGTTGCATGACTGAATCACACTCTATTTCACCTCTCTCTTTTGTGAAATGCTTTACCAATTCATCCTAAGTTGCCATAAAATGCTGTTCATTGGCTGTATGCCACAAATTGATCTAAAAAGAATAAACACCCAGGAATCCAAATTTGCTTTCAACAAGAGTATATTCCTTAGCAAGCTACTAAATTGCTTTACTTTATGTACAGCCTTCTAACTTTGAGCTATTGTCATTGGACCTACATTGGTATGTTTCTTGCCAAGAGAGGGAGGGATTTTTCTGAGATATGTGATGTTAGTCTACTAATAATTTTTTTTTTTTTACCATTTTATTCCTTTTGAAGAAAATACTACTTTTAATATGCCTATTTTAATCATAAGAAGGGACAGGTGAATGACACAGTGGATACAGCCAGACCTGAAATGAAGAAGGCTCATCTTCTTGAGTTCAAAACTGGTCTCACACAATTAATAGCTGTTTGACTCAAGGCAAATAACAACTTTATATGCCTCAGTTTCCTGATTTGCAAAGTAAACTGGAAAAGAAAATGAAAAATCGTTCCATTATGTTTATCAAGAAAACCACAGAGAAGGTATAAAGGGAAAATTAGTTCACATGAAGAGGTGCAAAAAACCTATTACAATCCAGGGAAAGAAGGGAAGCAGATGAGCATTGTCTTAAGTTTGATCTCATAATTTTTGGCTCTAAGAGGGAATAATTTAATCATTCACTTGGGTTTAGAAATTTATCTAAACCTCTAAAGAAGGATAATAAGAGGAAAGAAAAGGGACAGATAGGTTAGAAGAGAGGGCAGAAACATTAGGGTCAAAGATAAGAGAAGGAAGAAAGGGATTATAGAAGACAAAGTAGTGGCTGGGATGGGTAAAAGAACATTACTAATGACAGGGTGGAAAGAGAGCAGAAGTATATGCAGGCGGCAAAATAGGATGGAAGAAAATACAGAGCGAGTAATCATACCTGTGAATGTGAATGGGATGAACTCTCCCATAAAACAAAAGCTAATAAGAGAGTGGATTAAAAAAAAGATTCCTACAATATATTGTGTACAAGAAACAGATTTGAAACAGAGAGAAATATGCAGAACAAAGGTAAAAGTCTGGAACAGAATTTATTATGCTTCAGCTGAAATATAAAAAGTAAAAGTAGCAGCTGGTCTCAGATAAAGCAAAAGTAAAAATAGATCTTTTCAAAAGAGATAAGGAAGGAAAATACATCTTGATAAAGTTTATTATAAGTAATGTTGTAATAATACTAAATTTGTACATACAAAGTGGTTGAACAAGTAAATTCCTAGAGGAGATTTTAAGCCAGTTGTAGGGAAAAATACACAGAAAACATATTCATGTGGGGGACTTCAACTTTTCTCTCTCAGAATCAGACAAATCTAACCACAAAATAAACAAGAAACAAATTAGAGAGGTTAATTGATCCTAGAATATATAGATATGATATATACCTCTAGAGAAAACTGAATAGGAACAGAAAGGAATGAACCTTTTTCTCAGCAGTATGTGCCACCTACACAAAATTCACCATATATTAGGACATGAAAACCTCACAATCAGATGCAGAAAGGCAGAAATAGTAAATGCTTTCTTTTCTGACCACAATGAAATAAAATATATATTAATAAAGGACCAGGGAAAGATAGACTAAAATGAATTGCAACTTAAATAAACTAATCATATCGAATGAGTGGGTCAAACAATAAATCACGGAAACAATCCATAATTTCATGAATGACAATAATGAGAAACATACTAAAACTTATGGGATGCAGCCAAACCAGTTCTTAGGGGAAATTTGATATCTCTAAATATCTATGTAAATAACGGAGAACAAGAAGAGATTAATGAATTTGACATGCAATCTTAAAAGCTAAAAAAAGAATAAATTAAACATCACCTATTAAATACCAAATTAAAAATTCTGAAATTTAAAGAAGAAATTAATAAAATGGATACTAAAAAAAAAACTGTTGAGTAAATAAAATTGAGAGTTAGTGTTTTTTTGAAAAAATAAAAAAATAGATAAACCTTTGACTAATTTTATAAGAAAAAGGAAAGGAAAAATGAAATCAACCAGCATCAAAAATGAAAATAGTAAACTCATCACTAATGACAAAGAAATCAAAGCAATGCAACGACCTACATTTTACACCCCATACCAGAGCAAAGTCCAAAAGGATAAATTCTTTGGACATAAAGGATAATTCCATAAACAAAACAGGAGAACATAGATAATTTACCTATCAAATCTTTGGGAGAAGGGAGGAATTTAGGACCAAATAAGAACATCATGAAAGGCAAAATTGACAACTTTGAAATTAAAAAGTTTTTGCACAAATAAAACCAACAGAAACATTAAAAGGGAAGTACAAATCTGGGAAAAAATCTTTACAACCAGAATTTCTGATAAAAGTCTCATTTCTAAAATATAGAAAGAATTATGTCAAATTTATAAGAATGAGCATAGGATATAAACAGTCAATTTTCAGATGATGAGATTAAAGCAATTGTTATATGACAAAAAATGTTCTAAATCACTATGTAGTGATTTATACACTTTTTTGTGTATAATTTTGATTATATTACAATATAGAAAACAAATGTAAATTAAAATAACTCTGAGCTACTACCCCATACCTGGCTAAGATGAGAGGAAAATATAATGATAAATCTTTCTTAGGGGATGTAGGAAAACTCAAACACTAATGCATTGTTGGTGAATTTGTGAAATGATCCACGCAGTTTGGAAAGCAATCAGGAATGATGTGGCTATAAAACTGTGCATACCCTTTGACCCTGCATTGCCATTACTAGGTTTGTGTTCCAAGAAAATCATAAAAGAGGAAAAAGGACCCACCTGCACAATAATGTTTGTAGCAGTTCTTTTTGTGGTAGCAAAGAATTGGTAAAGGAGTGGCTGCCCATTAATTGGGGAATGGCTGAACAACTTGTGGTATATGAAGGTAATGGAATATGATCATGACAAAAATGAAAATTCAAGGCATATATTTGAATTATACTAGTTATGTAGGTTAAGGGCAAGTTAATTTCCCCGAACTTTAGTTTCCATATTTAACAGCAAGGATAATAGTAACAGCATTCTCTTTGTAGATTTGTCATAATGATAAAATAAGATAATGTCTACAAGGGACATTATAATCCTTAAAGCACTATGTATATCAACTAACACTAAACTTATGATTAATGAGGTGACACCTCCATGAATTGAGATATCTCATAGTAATTGCTTGCCCTGATTTGCACATTCATATGTAAATTTGGTAGATTCATTGGATGGAGAATTTAGAAAACCTGAGTAAAGATCCAGCCTCATTTAGTTGTGTGAACATAGACAAATTATTTAAACTCTGTTTGATTCAAATTCCCCATCTGAAAAATGGGACTGGTAACAATCACTTTCCAGGATTATTGTAAGGATTAAATAAGATAATAATTTCATAATTGCAAAGTGCTTAGCACACAGCCTGGCACATAATAAGTACTATATAATTAAGCAGATCCAGAGATAAAAAAAATTTGTCTCTATGCCCCAGGTTTCTTATAAAATAGGCTTAACATTTGCACTACCTACCTTATAGAGTTCCTATGAGAAAAGCATGTTTTAAAACCTTACAAAAATTTATCACTTTTTTGAGCATTGTCTGCTTATTAGTTCTCTCCATCAAGAGTCTTCTATGTCACACTTGTTATTTTCTGTGATTTATCACTTTTCAATTATATTTGCCAAATTTACTCCTTCTCCTTCCCTTTCCAATTTATAGCCTCCTTGATGAGAATCACAAGTCTCCAGGAAAATACATTTTTGATGATTCAAATTCAATGTATTTCTTCCCTAACCAAAGACCATCATTTCTAAATCTTCTTATCAAGTTGTTTGCTTCCGAAATTTGCCATAATCTTCTGAAACCTCTATTATCATTTTGCACTGGTAAACACATATTCATATTCTTAATCTAAATACCTTAATCATCACATGTTTTCTAAGAACTTCCTATATTCATCCTCACCACCACACAATGTATATCACAAAATAAAAAGTAAAAAAAGATTGTTAAATTTGACAAATCTTGGGAGCCATTTTGTTATGACTCAGATATGTGTTCTTGCTCCAGGAAATAGGAATTGCTGTTGGGATACTGATCACTTTCCACTTCATCTAAAATGATAGAAGTTATAGGATATATGGCACATTTCTGGAAAATAAAGCTCATTTTTAAAAAAAAAGTCTACATTTTTGAGAAAAGCTTTTAGAGCTTACAATTCAAAAGGTCTTTGAAGTAGCTAATGTAACATAGTGGAATGATAACTGGCATTTACAATTTATTAAAATTTGCAAAGAATTTTAAACATATTAACTGATTTAAACTTCAAAAGCATAACTGTATGGTAAGCACTTCAGATATTTTGATCCCCCTTTTGCAGATAAGGAAACTGATGCTCAGAGAAATTCACTTGACCATGATCACATAATCAGTAAGAATTAAGGTAAAATTTGAACCCTAGTCCTTCTGAATTCAAGTGCAACATTTTAATTTGGGCTCATTAGCTTTTATGGAAGATTTAGAATGAAAAGACCCAGATAAAATCCCTGCCTCTATTTACATATTAGTCATATGATCTAGGTGATAATTCTGTCTCTGTCTCTCTGTCTGACTATCTCTATCTCTCTCAAAATAGAGTGATGGATATGTTGATTGAATGCTTTGTTCAAAATTCATTGTACTGAATTCCAGATAAATATTATGATTCCTATATATATGGTGTGATGTTAAATTTCTGTTGCTAATATCATATCTGATGGAGTAGCTCTACCTTGGTACCCTCTTTAAAAAAATAACCACACTATGGGTAACCTGTCCTTTGGTGAAATTCTGAATCTTTATGATCCTTTGTTGGGGGATAGGAAGTTATCTGATCCTTAAATGGCCTTTTGACATTTATATGCTTCCAAAGTGTAACTATGTCTTTATTTCCTTATTTGGGTAATATGCTTTTAACCTGCTGAAGTCTATTAGGACTTCCATTTATCTTTCAAATTATCTTTCTTCCTTTTTTTCCCTTAAAAATATTTTCTTCCCAGCCTTTCAGAGAACAATGTATTCATGGAGATGGGAAAAGAATTCTTCTAATACAGAGACTACATTTTCTGAATGTATGGAAAAAACAAATATAACACAACTTGTACAAGCTAATAAAAAAAGAAATATAGCATAGTAGAGTGCCAGCCTTGGAGCCAAAAAGATTAGAATTCAAATTCATCCTTAGACATTTATTAACTCTGTGACCCTTGGCAAGCCACTTTGTTTTTGTTTGTTTGTTTGTTTGTTTTAATTCCAAGTACTGAATTGTTGTGATCATAAAATAAGATGTTTGTAAAACATGTAGCATAATTTCTTGCATGTGATAAATATTTAATAAGTCATTTTCTCCCTCCCTTCCTTCCTTCCTTCCTTCCTTTCTTCCTTCCTACCTTCCACCAGAAAACTCCTCATATCTTCCATATTTGTTTCTACAAAGGTCTAGCAGTCTATATTGTTCCTGTCTGTTACAGCTAATTTTCGTTGTTAATTATGATTACATATAATTCATTCCCTATATTCTTTTTCTGTGTCTTTGAGATAAAGGATCCCAGAATTTTGAAGCTTAATTGCTATAAGCTTCTATCTATAACTCTTTATCACTTATCTTCTCCAATGCTCTTCTTTGTATTCAAATACTAATCTTGCTTTGCTTTTTCACCTGTTTGATCCATAAGTAGTAGATTCTGCCCACAGTCCTCAGGCAAAGATATTCTCAGCTATTTTTGAATATCATTTTAAAATGTGTAATGATATTTTTTTCTTGTTTTTGTATGTTCAATTACATTTATTAGGTACTTCAAACACATTTGTCTATCATGGCTTTTTCAACATAATTATTTTTAAAATCTTGAATCCTCTGTTTAAACCTTTCTTCACCTCATATCTGAACTCACTCTTGAACTCCTTCTGTACTTCTTCACATTTAATCAGCTATTCCATTCTTAGTTTCTGGCTCCCCTTAATGTGTTGTCTTTCTTCATTAGAATATAAATCTCAAACTACACTGTATGTCAGCTATACAAATCTGTATTGTTTTAAATTATTTAAAATAAAGAGACAGTTCAAGGAATATTGCTGTGAAATAAGAAATGATGAGGTGGTGGACTTAGAACAATATGGCAAGATTTGGACTTCTGAAAGAAATTACTATCCACCTTCAGAGAAATAGAGAACAAGTAGAAATAAGCATAGTATAGTTCTACATATAAGCATATGAACATATAGGTGTATATATGTAATCCATTATAGATGTCTATGTACATGTATTTTTTAAATACCTGTGTATGTGCATATATGTGTATGTATATCTATACATAGATATACATACACACACAAACACAATGCATACACACACATTTAACCTCTGGAAGAAGGGGAAAAAACAAAGTAAAAAGTATATAACAGAGAACAAAAGAAAACCTAACAAGGAAGCAAAGAAAGATGGATAACTGAACACAATGTATACTACTTATATAGGCCTTCTTGAAATGAAAATTAATTGCTTTATATTTTTAATCCTCTCATGTTTTTTGTACATATCGCAATGCTCACCCCTTTATTTTGTATTTAAAGTTAAAACAAATAAACAAATAAATAAATAAAAACAATGTAAACCTCTTTAAAGAAGGGACTTGCATGTCTCTATCTGTATTCCTAGCAATTAGCACAGTGCCTGAACATACCAACTAGTAAATATTTAATCAGCAAAGTCCATTTGTATGTGCATGTATGTACATGTTTATATATACAACTATCTATCTTTTTATCTGTCTTCTATCTACTTACTAAACTCCACCCTTTTAATCAACTCTTCACTTCCCAAACTTGACTTTTTATTAAGAACTCCAACTTTAACTTATCAGTACTGAAAAAAATATCATCTATGTCCTTAATATTTTCAGTTTTTTAATTAGCTCTCCATAAATCTCTAGCAAAGCTTTCTAACTTGTTTCTGGTTGCATTTAGGAGAGACTGATAAACTAGACTAGTAAAGTTTTAGTAACCTTAAAAAATCTTGAGGATATCTCCACCTCCTTTGTCTATCTCCCTTTTTTCCCCCTTCATGAGCATTAATCCTCTGGGAATTTAAAAAAAAAAAGTAGACCATTCTGCCTTTTCCCATAAACTCTTCCTCTATGCCATGCTTCTGAAACTGAGTTACAACAAAAATCTAGCTGAAATGATTTTAGAGAAGCTTTTACTGCTCATCAGAGAGAGGAATACTCTGAAACTACCAAAGTACTCAATCAAAGAGGGACTCCTGGATATAAAGTCACCTGACAGTTGGATCCCATAACCAAAAAAGGATGAATAATCTTTTTTTTTTGTCTGTATGTTGTCTGAGGATGGAACATTGTGCAGCTATGACACACTCATAGTTACTATCAATAAACTTACATGAATAGATACCATTTAGTCTCTGCTACATCTTGGGCACTGTACTTAAAGTTTTATAAGAACTAACTTGCCCTCAAGGACAGTAAAGACAGTGATGCCATTCCTACACTTCTCTAATATATCACCATCTCAAAGAAACATTATAAAGGAGTTAGAAAGTACCTTAGAAATAACTTAGTCTAAGCAATATCTGAAAAATAGTTCAAGGTATTTATTTTAAATTCTAATAGTTTTATTATCTAGACTAAATATACCCAACTTATTTCACCTCTATTTTTGTCTTTCCCAAATTTTAATTTATTCATGCACATGATGCCATATGCTTAAGTTCTAAATCCAATGCTAACTCCAAAACAAATTAAAAAAAAAAAAAAAGCTTTTTTTTCTTGTCTTAGTTATTCATAAATTTTCATTAAGACGTGGGCTTATGAGGTTATTCTATGTTTTTTTAAAAGTCAATTGTTTTCAACTGTTAATTATGTATTAATTAAATTGTTAATTCCTTTGTTTAAAACAGTTATCTAAATTGTATTAAAAAACAAGTTTTAATACCCCAAATTTGGAAGCTTAGGTTATGTACATCATCAGGAATTCTTGAACTTTTATGTGAGGGATAAAATGAATAGCCACAAACATTCTCGAGTGGCAGGCTCATAAACTGAAAAATCAAATCCTGAAATTGGAATCAGGAGAAAAGTGACTTTAAATTCCACCTCAAAAGTCCTGGCCCACTGCCTAATCTATACACCCACCCTTCAGTGGCCACGACTAGGCCAGCTCACCTGCCTTTGGGCTTCAACCCGAATCACACAGAGACAGACCAACCAGGAGGTGCAAACATTCTGTCTTTATTCAGTCATCCTCTCAGGGGGGTAGCAGGAAGCAAGAGAGTGAGCTCTGCTCAAGGCTGTCTATTTATGCTGCCTCACTTCCAGGATCGTCCGTGCCCAGCCCATTCAGAACTGCATAGAGGGAGCTCTCAGAAGGAAGGCTTCTGGAGTTATTGTTGAGTCCCAGGAGGAGATCTAGCAAGAACGCTCCTTTCCATCTCAAGAAATCTATTAGTTTATTTTACTCCTGCCAGATACAACTTCCTGCCTCAGAGGTCAAGCCTCTTTTTACCTCTTGGGCCCACCTTACCACATGACCTGGCATATAGGCTCCATGGCACATCTCAAAGAGAAAGCAGTGCTCCATTGCTCCTAACAACTCTTTTTTTTTTTTTTTTTCTTTTATTAATAAGGCCAAATGTTCTCATGGTGACTAATGAGAAGCCCTTCCTTCTCCTTTAGAAGGTACTTAAGCACCTCTAAAGAATTTTTCAAGAATACATATAAAGCACCTTAGCACAGCTGGCAAAAGCAGAAGAAGCATCAATACAAAAATAGACACTTAGAGCCCATTGGATACACTAGAAGGGGATGGGAAAGGGAGTACGTTGGATCCAATCACTAAGCCACTGGCAAGGGTGGTTATCTCTCTGCTATGGCACTGTTTCAGGCGTTTCCTGAGCCTTCTCCTCTTCTTCTTCAGCCCTTGTTTTAATAGAGGTAACTCTCCTTGTTCTGGAGAACAAGATTTCTGGAATCCAGCAGCCTTCCCTAATTTAGAAAATGTGTCAATACAGACGTGGATGGCCACACTGTCCACATGTGTCACATCCATTTGCCAAAAATCATTGGGGAATAAACCCTGGGGAATAACTCCTTTACTAAGTGGAGGACAGAGAAACAGAACACACTGACATCTTCACTATCTGTTTGGCTTGTTCCCAGGTGAGGCCATAAAGACAACATAGAGAATTAGCTGTTAAGTGAAGAAAGTCACAGGCACATTCAGGGGCTGTGACAACTGTGAGAAAGGAGCATTGTAAAGCCCAGTCCGCCACTTCATTGCCAGCAAATATGCCTCTTGCACAGCACTGGTGAGAGTATACATGCAGGACGTAAATGAGATGTTCAGTAGTAGCATAAAGGGCCCTAAGGCCTATTAGCATTCTGCATTTCACAGATTTTTTCTTTGTGATAAAAAATAGGTTTGGGCCTTCATCTGAGCCCTGTTTAATTTTAGTCATTGAGGGCCTGTGCTTTTTAAAAGCTTGAATTTTGCTAAATGCTCATTGTGCACATTGGGACACAGCTGCATATACTGCTGCATCATGTTGCATTTGATCCTCATTTCTTTCACATTTTTGGAAATCATCCTGAGCAGTGTGGCTCTGCATAGCCCTCACAAAGTTAGTTAGTTAGTTTGTTTGTTTTTTCCAAGTCTGCAAACAGAGTCATACATTGCAGAGACTCCTCAGGTTTAAGGCAGACTTTAGCAATAGTCTTCCAGTCATTTGGGGTTAATATATTGCTAAGGCCAAGAGAGCCAACAGCTCCTTAACATTTGGAGAGTCAACCCCATAAGTATTCACTGCCTCTTTCATTTCCTTAAATTCCCTTATTCTCCCCTGTGGGCCTTCAAACATTTGCAAGCATCTAGCCAAGTTTTTGCTTCCACATCTCTGTCCTCCCCTACTTTCTGTATTATTTGTCCTAAACTTGTCTGGGAATCTCCAAAGTCTCCACAAGATGGTGCAGAGAGAGTGTTTGAGAAACATACCTCCTCACGAAAGGTGGGGAATAGGGACAAAGGCCATGCCTTTGAGACAGAGATGTCCTTCCCTCTGTTTGTTTTCTCCTCCCTTGTCTTATCACCATCTTTTTTCTCAAGGTCTTATGTGCTTTTGTTTACTTCCTCATTATTCATCTTATCCCTGCCTCCTCCTGTTCTGTCATATCCACTTCCCGCTTCTTCCTCACCACCTCTTTTTCATTACATCTACCTCTTTTGTCTTTTTGTTTACTTCCTTATTCTTTCCAACAGCTAACTTCTACTGGCTCCATTTTATTGGAGCTGTTGGTCCGGGTGAGTGCTGGTTTATGACCCTCATTTGTTTTATGAGCTTCATTTGTTTTATGACTCTGTTTGCACTTCATTATCCACTTTTAATGCATTGTGACTTGCATCTCTTAAAGTGCTTCTAATCACTTGATAAATGAGGTAATGCTGTTGTAGGATAGATCCCAGTATTTCCTTATCATAGGAAGCCAGCTGATTACCTACTACCTCCTACTTTTTAAAATCAACTTCCAAATCCTGCTTGCTTTACTATTCTATAAACTTCTTTCCCTAGCACCTCCCAGTCTTAGGCCTTCACTTTAGTTTATACCATATTGAACATTCCACATACTAAAGCAGAGTTCTGTGTCCCTTCTCACCCTGTAGACCTGATACATGGTGATGTTGTAGCTTCATGGTCCCTGTTCCAGAATCACTTGTCCAGGCCTACTGCCAGGGTAAAGTCAGAGGTAAAGTGAATAGCCACAAATATTCTTGAGAGGAAGCTTCATAAACTGAAAAATCAAATCCTGAAATTGGAATCAAGAGAAAAGTGACTTTAAATTCCATCTCTATGTCCTGGCCCACTGCCTGATCTATATACCCACCCTTCAGTGGCCATGACTATGCCAGCTCACCTGCCTTTGAGCTCCAACCCAGATCACACAGAGACAGACCAAGCAGGAGTTGCAAACATTCTGTCTTTATTCGATCATCCTTTCAGTGGGGGTAGCAGGAATGAAGAGCACAAGAGAGAGAATTCTTCTCAAGGCTGTCTATTTATGCTGCCTGTCTTCTGGTATTGCCCATGTCCAGACCACTCAGAACTGCGTAGAGAGATCCCTCAGAAGGGAGGCTTCTAAACTTACTGCTGAGTCCCAGGAGGTGATTTAGCAAGAGGACAAGTCCCTTGCCATGTCAAGAAATCTATAGCAGTTCTTTTAACTCCAGCTAGACACAACCTCCTGCCTCAGAGGTCAAGCCCCTTTTTCCTCCTGGGCCCACCCTACCAGCTGACATGGCATACAGGCTCTGTGGTACATCACAAAGAGAGAGCAGTGCTTCATTGCTCCTAGCACTCTAAAACTTATTATTTATGCAACTATAAGCAACTCATTTTGTATTTTTCAGTCTATTTCCTCAAAAAGAATGGGAAATAGCAATAGCTGAGTTTATCTCATATCTTTGTGAGAATATTTTTTTTTAAATTTGTTTATTCTATCAAAGTGCATATAAAGCACTTAGCAAATAATGAGCACTATATAAACACCAACTTATATTACAATAAAATAAAGAATAGCACATTAAGTCATCAAAGATTCTGGTATGTAAACTTTAAGTCAAATTTTTCACTCTTTTCATATTTTATACAAATTGCTTCAAACACACATACACACACACACAGAGAGAGAGAGAGAGAGAGAGAGAGAGAAAGAGAGAGGGAGAGAGAAAGAGAGAGAGAGAGAGCGAGCTTGCATTACATGAATGTGGTCTTCCAGTTAGATTGTAAGATTCTTGAGATCAGGAACTATATTTTGCCTTTTTGTGTGTGTGCTCTTGGTGCTTAGCCCAGGGCCTGGAAGATAGTAAGTATAAATACTTATGTGTTATATGTTTCCTGATTGATTTGTTGATAAAAACTTAAGACTGATGCAGTTCTCTATTGATTAAAGTTCCTGCTTGCCACTTCTTTATCTCCAATGTACTGGCCTTTTTAATGTAGTAAGAAGTATGTACCTAGGAGCATAATATTTTAGAACTAAAAACAACCACAGATGCCCATCATACACATTAGAAAAGAAAACAAGTTAACTGAACGAAAATAACTTGTCCAAGTCACACAATGACATTGCTAACATTAAAACCAATTCTCACTCCAAGGCCAATAGTTTTTCTTTTATATTATCTTGACATCTGTGTTTATGTCATTTCATGTTGAGTTGAGAAACTTTATGAAGTCTGGTATCTGAGATTAAGTGAACCATTGGAGAACAAAAATAGCTAATCAAATAAAGAGCTGAGTATCTTATTTTCAATAAAACATTAAACTAAATATTATATATGCTGCAGGTATATTAACATGCATTCATATTTGAAAATTTGACTAATTGATGTATTTTACTTTAATATCTTCATGTTGTAAGACACATACCTCTCCTTTACCCAGAATGGCATTCCTTGTAAGAAGAAAACTATAGCAGTTTAGCAAATCAAGACAATTAATTTATTCTAGCATATATAAACTGTCACACCTCAATAATCTACCCTATTCCTCTGAAAAAAAAATGAAAGAAGTATTTGCATCTTTCCTAACCAGTAAAACTTATTATAACTGCACAGAACTGAACATATTCACTTTTTATTTTTTTTCCATTAACACTGTAGTATTCAGTTTGTATATTGTTTTCCTGCTTCTGCTTACCTTGCTTTGCATCAGTTTCTTTATATTTATCATGTTTTAACATATAGTATGTTATTTCACTTCTATATATCATATTTTCTTTAGCCATCTCACAGATGATGAATATTTTAACTTTTTTCTAGGTTTTATTGTTAGTTTGGTCATTTTGTTACTACCAAAATAACCAAGGAACTACTACAAATGTTTTGTTGCATATTCTAACATGAATATATTCCACTACTATGACAGAAATAATATACACTGTTGCAATTATGTAGAAGATAAAATTTATGATAACATTATTGTCAAAGATATTTACCATTTTTCCTGTTAATCTACATTCTATCTTCTTATTTTATTTTTTAAAGGCCAAATATGTTATTTTCTCTTTTTGTTTATAAATGATTAAATTTAATAATTCATGAATAATCAAAATGCTTATGAATAATTAATGAATAAACAGATAATGAAGACAAGGGGGGTTTCTTTTACATTGCATCTGATCATTTGTGTCTTAGCCTACTTCCTTCTACCTATATATGAGGAGGTAATTTGAGAAGCTGAGAATATAAGGAACATTTTTAACATTATGAATCCCTGGTCTTCATTCAGGTATAAATCCCTCAACTAACTTATTTTTCTAATTACAACAGAAATTAGAAAGAGAAAATGACAATAATTACTAGCATAGATATGACAATGTTGGCAAATTTAATAAGGACAATGAAAATATTAAGTACTAAGAAAACTTTGGAATTTCAATGAGTATTTTTAATCTCTTTGAAAACATCTTTCAAGATTTTTATGGTATTCATTCAATTTTTCTATTTTACTTCTATTATTTGAAGATTTAGTACCTTACATTGTTCTGTTATGTAGCAGGGATTCCAAATCTTATTCCTTTACATGTCACCCTTTTTCTAGGAATAACTACTTCTTTCTGTCTCCCTATAGTTTGGAAATTGCTCATGAAGAATCCTCAGCTCACCTCAATATACAGAAAGAGAGACAATGTAAAGGCAAGTAAAGAAAAAGTGGAAAACTCAAAATACTATTTTGAATATATTAATGCATGGGTCCTAGGAACAAGAAGATCTGAAAAGGACTGAATCAAATAATAAACCAGGATGGAGTTTAAAAGAGAAACTCTTCTTAAGATTATATTAAGAAGAAAGCTATTCAGAACTGCCTGAAAGCCCAGTGGTATAAGAGGACAAGAACTGTCAGACCCAGTTGTACAAAGGGAGGTTTAATTTTTGTTTGTTTGCTTGTTTGTTTATAATTATAAATTTTATTGACAGAACTCATGCCAGGGTAATTTTTTACATTATCCCTTGCACGCACTTCTGTTCCAATTTTTCCCTTCCCTCCCTCCACCCTCTCCTCCAGATGGCAAGCAGTCCTATGCATGCTAAATATGTCACAGTATATCCTAGATACAATCTATGTGTGCAGAATTGAACAGTTCTCTTGTTGCACAGGAAGAATTGGATTCAGAAGGTAAAAATAACCCAGGAAGAAAAACAAAAATGCAAAGTTTACATTCATTTCCCAGTGTTCTTTTTTTGGATGTAGCTGCTTCTGTCCATCATTGATCCCTTGGAACTGAATTAGATCTTCTCTTTGTCAAAGAAATCCACTTCCATCAGAATACATCCTCATACAGTATCATTGTTGAAGTATATCATGATCTCCTGGTTCTGCTCATTTCACTTAGCATCAGTTCATGTAAGTCTCTCCAAGCTCCTCTGTATTCATCCTACTGGTCATTTATTACAGAACAATAATATTCTATAACATGTATATATATATATATATATATATATATATATATATATATATACCACAATTTACCCAATCATTCTCCAATTGATGGATTGATGGGCATCCATTCATTTTCCAGTTTCTAGCCACTATAAACAGGGCTTCCATGAACATTTTGGCACATATAGGTCCCTTTTCCATCTTTAGTATCTCTTTAGGATATAAGCCCAGTAGTAACACTGCTGGATCAAAAGGTATGCACACTTTGATAATTTTTTGGGTATAATTCCAGATTGCTCTCCAAAATAGCTGGATTCATTCACAACTCCACCAACAATGCATCATTGTCCCAGTTTTCCCACATCCCCTCCAACATTCATCATTATTTTTTCCTGTCATCTTAGCCAATCTGACAGGTGTGTAATGGTATATCAGAGTTGTCTTAATTTGCATTTCTCTGATCAGTAGTGATTTGGAACACTTTCATATGAGTGGAAATAGTTTCAATTTCATCATCTGAAAATTGTCTGTTCATATTGAAAGGGAGATTTTTAAAAGAATGGAGGAAGGCTATAAAAGGTGTGTTTTTGGTCTGTGAAGGAATCTAACTGAAGAATTTTGTTATAGTGAGCCTCTTCATATGGGTTAGCAATAAGACTGGGTCCATGTGGAAAATAAGCAATACTATGATGTAGACTGACAGAACTATGTAAGTCTGTAAAAGAGCTGAACAGCAGGAAGTGAGAATAATAAAATGAATATAGGGTTTGTGAAAAGCTATCACCACTAGTTGCAAACTGAATAAATCTATAGGAGACAAAAACTTAGACTTGATTAAGGGTAGGAATTTGACATTTTGGGGGGACAATCAATATAGTACAAATAATGAAACCGTTGAAAAAGTATCAAATGTTCAAGAGTAATTTTTCAGCCTCCCATATTACTGCAAACTTCCCTTACACAGAAAAATGTCATAAATAATTTATGTCTCTGGGTATAGTTTTATTCATTGAGTGGTCTCTTGGTTATCAGGGATATTTTATTATGTCTGTTAATTTCTAAATAGCACTATTTCATGTTTTGAGACATAAACCAGAATGCTTATAAGAGAAACTGAGAACCACTCTTACATAAATGCCAGATAATAAAATTCCCATACTACAAAGTCATTTTAGAATTACTAACCATGATTCAACTAATGAGCACTGGTAATAGAAACAACTTATACATATATTTGCAATTGTATTGGAATGGCAAAAAGTGGTAAATTTATAGTCATATTTGAAAGAAAATTTAGATGTGGATTTTTAGTAAGATAAACTTTGCAATGAAATAATATTTTAGATTCTATATTCTTATAATTGTTATTTCTTTATTTGACCCAGTAGGCAAGAGTTCTCAAATAATTATGTACTACTGAGAAAGGATTTAGTTTCCACAGTCTAAATTTAAATAGTTAAAATATCTTTATTTTTTATGTCACTGGTGAAACAAAACAAAAATTAACTGGCAGAAAAAAATATTAAGTCATTGGATTTAAGGGGAAAATACTCAGATTTCCTTCCAGTCCTTCTAGAATAAGGGGAAAAATGAATCAGAGCACTTAAAACCTAAGAGAGATATGAAGTTTAAAATGACTAAATTAGTTTGGGAATATGAACAAATTCAAGGCCCAGCATTAACCCAGACTAATATAATGTCTGCTGTTTGTCAAACCTTCTATTGATAACAGGAAAAGAAATGAATGTCAGCATGGGAATGAGTCACAATATACACTTTTGAAAAAATCACTTTAAAAACTTGGTTCCATTTTTGAAAAGCAGTTTTACTTCCTACATTCATATTAATACATTTTTGATCTAGTACTGTAAAAAAAGAAAGCTAATAAACATTGTCATGCACATAAAAATGTATGCTGTCAAACTGTTTAAGTTAAATCATTGTGTAGCACAGTTATGTTATCAATTGTGACTACCCATTTCACTTGAATAATCTCTTCAGTATATTAGTACTGGTGTTAACAGTTAAGATTTCGATCAGCATGCACATGGCATGTCATAGTTTCTGCCTATTTGAAAAATACACTATTCATATGATTTAAATTAAGGTATTTAAAAAGTATTGCATTGTATATTACAGCAAGAGAAAGTAATATTGAAAAAAATGAGATACAGATAGGCTCTCAAGTACCATTGTTATGTAGAAAGAGGAATTAGAAACAGACCCAGAAACAGAGAGATACACACAGAGAAAGAAACAGAGATCAAAATTCCCAACATGTTGGGAGGACATCCCCCAGTTTATGGATGAGAATAGTACAGAATGGTAATGAATAGAAGCATCATAATTAAAGCTAATACTCACATAATGAGATGTTAGATCCACTGCAGTTTGGGAATATTGTAACATTTATATATATATAATATACATATGTGCATCTACCTATCTATGTATGTGTATACATATGTTTACATATTTGTCTATATGTAAATATACACATTTGTAAATAAATATGAAGTATATATATAAATGATAACATACACATAATAACTGTAATGTTCTTGTTGGTTTTCTGGAGGTCTTGGAAGCAGCTTTCTTTTCAGTTGAGCAATTACCACAATTCTTTATTATCTCCCTCACAATCTAGTTTCCTTGCTTGGGGCCTGGGCCGGCTTTCTGGAGAGCCTTTCAGACTGGCCTTGGTCTCAGTGGGGGAAGTGCAGGAGGCCAGCCACCACAGTGTTGTGAAATGAAGTGAATGAATCTGTCTTTGGGTCCCTGCCAAGTCTGTGTCTGGCCCTTCTGAGTCTCTCTCTGAGCACTTCTGAGTCTGTTTTGGGCTCTCCTGTGGCTGAGTTTGTTGCAGCTTTATATGCTCTATTTTGAGTATAAACCAATCATTGTGTGTGTGTGTGTGTGTGTGTGTGTGTGTAATTGAAGAACTTCCAGCAGCTACGTGTAGTAAAGATAAGGTGAAGAACTTCCAGCAGCTGAACTTTCAAGGACAGATAACTTCCTCTTCTGTATTTTTAGTTTCTCTAGGTCTCTGTGACCTGCATGAGTATGTTGAGTGGTAGCCAATATATACTTACATTTTAGACATATGTATTTAACCTCGAATGATGACATTTATCACTGTTCAAGTTACCAACATCTGGCCAATTAGTTGCCTGATGTATGGTTCTTCCCAGAACTAGGAATCTGATGTTTTTGGCATGAATAACATCCAATTAAGGGGGGGCACCTATTTCTTAATGTTCTCCAATTCATGATGTAATACTTTGTATCTAAAACCTATAAAAAGTGTATACCTTATCCCCTTCTTTAGCCCTTCTACTGTGAGTTCTCTCTCTTTCCCTCCTCACAGTGGAATTGCTCATTCTCGTGAGAATTAATTAAAAAAACAACTTTTCTGCTTTTTACTTCGAGAGGTCTCTGAGTAATCATTTTTGGATAGGATTTCTATCCCTCACAATTATATCACTAGTAAACCATTATTTGTTGTAAGATTAAATCAATCATACTAAACTTAGAGAACTATTAATCGCCATGCTAAACTAGATAACCATCTTTTTATAATTCCACTGAATTAGCACCTTGTAAGAGTCCTTGTTTTAAATATAGAGTTCTGGCTGACAACAAATAACAATGCATATAGATTAGTTCCCTCAATCTTTATGCTGAGAAGCAATGTCTGTAGAGATGTATTCTGGCAGCTACTCCTGTGGATGCCACAAAAAACATCTTTTGAAGACACACAAAGGAAAGTTTCTGTTAACATTTAATGATTCCATATCAGAAAGTGGAATCTTTTGAATCAGTGGAAATGATATTAGGGAAGAGATTTGGCCATTTCCTTTACCATTGCATTCTAAAGATATGAGGTCTTTGTTCAGCTTGAAGCTGAATCCTTGTTAAGTGTTTTCTTTCCAAATTGGAATGTAAGCTCCTTAAAGTTCAATTTTGTATTTCTAATTATATGTGTGTGTATACACATATATGTATGTGTATATATATATATATATATATATATATATATATATACATATATAGTGCACAATGAATACTTCTTTTATCCTGATATTTTCTCTTCTACAGAAATTAACAATTTTATCTTTTGAGGAGAAGATACTCATCTAGAATAAGAGAAGGTCCATAAATATGTAGACACTTTAATAATAATAGATGAACACGTGATGTCTTTAACATCGTTGATATCTCCAATTTTACTCTTGACAACATACATAAAAAAGAAAAAAAAAAACATAAGAGTTGCCGTTGCTATATAATATGCTATTTTTTTTTTTTTTTTTTTGCAGAATCAGTGATATTAGCTGAAAAGAGTGAGGGAAGAAAAATGGGAAAGAAAGAGCAAAGAAAACACAATTTTGAGAAAATTAAATGCACCAACTCCTCCCTGGGCCAAAAAACTAATATCTAAAATACTTAAGATACTGAATCACATCAATCTTGACATTCCAACTATCAGTAGATTTGGAAGACATAAATTTTTGATATATGGGGAAATATGTATATGGGGAAAATCACAGCTTCTCCTTTGAAAGGTTAATAAAATAAAAATCAGGAAATGAGTTAAATCATGTATCCAAAAGCAATCAAAAACATATTTTCAAGAGATACTCGGTGATCTCATTTCACAATGCTTACAATAACTTAAGGAAAAGGTTCCTATAAAGATAATAGAGATACATGAAACATTTCCTATGCTTGTTAAAGAAGTTAAAAAAAGTTTGCCTCCAAAATAAGCCAAAATGTACAGTGGTTCATGGGATGTCTAGTGTGAAAATCAGAGAAGAATGGTAAAAATTATTTGGAGATATGATTGAGCATTGTGAAATTAAATAGCCTGTAAATAATAATAATAATAATAATAATAAATTAATAGCATATAAATCCTGTGCTCAAGATGTTTAGAGTATTGCAAAGAAAACAACAGGTAGTATATATGCAAAGTTTATAAATTAGCATATGGAAAGAAAAAAGAGATCATTTGACTTGAAAGATAAAGTCAAATAAACATTCTAAAAGTTGGAGATGAGAACAGTGTCCACAAGCATAGGAGACAATCTGTGCAAAGGAATAAACATGAAACAAAAGGGATGTTTTAAGAACAAAAGGTTGGTTTGTTTGATCCATAGGTAGAATAATACATAACAGGGTGGGAAAGAGAGATTGAACCTAAAATTTTAGGAACTTAAATGCCAAATAATAGTGTTTATATTTGACTAAAAGCAATAAAGTGTGATTTTTATTTATTCATCAGGAAAATAACTTGGTCATATTTGTGCTTTAGGGAGATGGTTTTGAATTCTATTTACAGCACATTACCTGAGTCTATTATACATATGCTTATAGGGATTTGCTGGGAGAGAGGTAATGATTTCTAGGCAGGAAGATTACTTAGTTAGGAGACTATTTTAATAGTCTATAAGGAAAGTGATAAGAGCCAAAAATAAGATGAAGAACATGTGAATGGGGAAAGGTGATTGGATAAATGTAATAAGTCCATAAATGTAAGGTGTAGTCCATAAATACATACATAATTACATAATGATTGAAATCCAAATTTTAGTCATGAAAATGCATTAAAAAAATAAGAATGCTTCTATTGACATATAATATCCTATTATTTTTTGCAGTACAAGTGATAGTAGTTGAAAAAAGGTAAGGGAGAGAAAAATGGGGGAGAAAGAGCAAGAAAAAAACAAAACTTGGGGACATTTAAATGAAAAAGTTTTTTTTCTGGACACAACAATCTATCTAACATATAATGATATCTAATGCACTGATGATACTGAACCACATAAATCTTGGCATTCCAACTATCAGTGAAATTGCAAGGCTTTGTTGTAGCTAAATATAGAGAAAATCATAAGTTGAGACAAAATCAATTAGTCTTTGGATATTAAATGGATATGTGGAATAAAAGAGAGTGAACAGTTTACGATCTCACTAAGTTAGTGAACTGGAATGACAGAAAGATTCTTTGGTGGATTCCTTGATAGAAATAGGTAAATTTGAAACCAACTGTAGAAAAATATAATGAGTTCTATTTTATCGATCTTGAATTTGAAATGCCTGAAACCCACAATTTGAAAAGTTTAAAATGACAATTGGGGGTGCAGGATTGGAGGCCAAGAGAAACAACTGTTACATACAACACCAGCCTAGAGATAAATGAGCTCTTGGGATCTGATAAGATTAAGAAAAAAAAGAAGTAGGGAGAAAATCATACATTCAAAGATAGGTGTAACATATGGATGATGATTCATCAAATTAGACTGAGAGATATCAGAAGAGCAGGAGTATATCAGTAAGTTAGTCAATTAGAATATATGAAGTATCCACTATGCAAGAGGCACTATGCTAAAGACTAAGATTACAAAAGAAGGCTTAAACTAAAATTAATAAAATAAATTATGTTCTCAAGGAATTCCCAGTCTAATAGAAAATATATTCAAATCAATGTTTACAAATAAAGGAAATGCAGAATTAATGATGATTAGTCTCAGAAGGAAAATACTAAGAATAAAGAAATGGGAAACAAGAAAACACAGATACACAAATACTAAAAGAGGAGAGTTCTCCAAAGGGGAAGAGAGATAGAAGGTCAGTTTTTTACGGAGTTGAAGTAGATCGAATTATGAAGAGAAAAAAGGTCAAAGCTCATAAGAATCCTGTACTTAAGGAGATTATATTCTGTTAGGGGAAACAATGGGTATTATACACATACACTAGTCAGTGGTTCTCAAACTTTTGTTTTCAGTATCTTAATCCTATTAGAAATTATTGAGGATCTCTCCAAAGCATTTTTGTTTATCTGGGTTATATTTATAGACATTCACCATATTGGTAATAAAAACTATTTTTGAATTTGTAGATCCTCTAAAAAGGTTTCAGAGATCCCCAGGATTCTCTAGGTCATACTTTAAGAACCACTGTCAGATGATCTGATTATAGATTTATATATTAGTATGTGTTGGAGAACAAGAAAATAGTCATTTAAGTTCAACTTTCAAGGGTTCTAATAGTTGGAGGTGAAAGAGCAATCAGAAGGCATTGTTCATGGTGAGCACTGAAAAACAATTTAAGATAAATTAAATTAATTATGTCTTGTAAGTTAGGAAATAACTAGCTATTGATATTGAGACAGTTTCAAAATCAGCTGTTGGTATTCACTCAATCAGTTAATTGTTTGAAACACTGAAGTAAACTGTACATTGTAAGAAAAAAAAAAACTAAGAAGAATATAGCATATGAAATTACAATAGTTCCAACATGAGCTATTTATAAATAAAGGTATTAACTCTGAAAACCTGTAATCAGATAAAAGAAAAGATATATATTGTAATTATCACCATTTCTTAAAGATGTTTAACAAATATAAAAGACTTGCCACAATGAGAAGTCCCAAAGGGGCTCACAAACCAACTTAGTAAGTAAACACTTGACACTTTGTCAGATGGTGTGAAATGGTGGCTAAGGGCATTACTGCTATAAATATAAATTAATTTAAGGAGGGAGAATTGTGTAACATTGCAAAAGTGTTATATTTAAGAGATCCTGGCTTTAAATCTCAAAGTCATCACTTACAGAGGATAAAGTGATAAGCTATTAACTTTCTTTGTGACTCAATTTCTTTACCCATAAAAGTGAAATAATAATTTAAGTTTTAAATCTAATAAAATTGTTCAGAGAAACAAATGAGATGAATAAAGTATTCTGAAATTATTAAAATGCATATGAAGTATGTTATTATTACAAGTTCATTTGTAAAGCAAAGGCAGAAATTAAAGTTGCAAACAATAGTACTTAATAAAACATTCTTTTTAAAGTGGTAGGAGAAATGAGTCAGACAAAGTTATCATTAAACTCAAGTAAATACAACACATTCATAAGCAGTTATAAAGGTCTGAAACTCTTAAAGTTGCTAAAGAAAATGCTAATGAGGTTTGTAGAATAATTATATTAGGACTATACAAGGATGCTCCTTTAGAAGATATGAAAAGATGCTGTGCCACAGTGGGCACAAATACCTTTTATAGCCAGGCGATGATGCAGACTTCCCAGGATCCAAACATGGGAAGACAGGGTCCCTTTTGGCAAGGGACTTCCAGAGGGATTCATCAATAATTTCAATGTGGTAAAGTAGGGCATCTGAAAGCTCAATGTTGGCATAGAGATAGAGTGAGAAAACAGGGTGGGAGAACAAGACTCAAAGCCCCATGTCCACAATGCAACAGAGGCTTCCATTGGGCATCAGAATGTAGACTGATTCAGCGAAACGGGATGAGGGGCCCAAGGCAAAAAAATACTTGAAGGCAGCCAATGTTAAACCCAAAGAGTCTTTAGAAGTTCAATACTCAGATATGACCAATCAGCCAGGAAGCAACCTGATGAGAGAAAGGGATTACAATTGGGGCAAAGAGTTGTATGCAGCTGGGACAACTGAGATACCCTCTGGAGAGATGAAATCTGTTCCTCTCCAGCCTATGGATCCTTTGCCTCCAGGCACAGTAGGCTTGACCATTTCACCTCCTGAGAGTACTTACATTGTTCATCCATACATTGATGTGGGAAACTGGGGAATGTGTACACAATATCCCAGTCACCAATATAGGTAGACAATGGGTGACATCAACCAGGAGAAGTAACTGCATCAGGTTTACTACTAATGCTAACAATTAGGATTAAAAATGAATATTTCGTTTTTTTTAAGGCAGGCTGCTTTTAAAGGCCTGTGAACACTCTCACCTGTTCCTATTCAATGGAAAACTGGTACCAGTGTAGCTAGAAAAGTGGTCCTTAGCCAAAGATAAAACTCAGGCCTTATTAGATATAGTACAGGAGCAATTTGATCAAGGACACTTGCAACCTTCTCTAAGTCCTTGGGATCCCTCTATATTTGTTGTAAGAAAGAAATCTGGAAGATGGAGGATGTTGACTGATGTAAGAAAAGTAAATGAAGAGATGGAACCTATGGAAACTCTTCAGCCCGGATTTCCATCTCCTACTCAAGTGCCTATAGAATGGCCACTTTGGGTTATAGACATTAAGGATTCTTTCTATTCTATCCCTCTGGATAAGGAGGATATGAAAAGATTTGCCTTTTCAGTGCCCAGTGTTAACTTAGCTGAGTCCTATAAAAGATATGAATGGACACTTTTGCAACAGGGACTGAAAAACAGCCCTACTATGTGTCAAATGTATGTTGCTGCTGCTCTTACTCCAATAAGAAAATCATTTCCAAAAGTAATGTTATTACATTACATGGATGATATATTGGGATGTGCACTTAAGGAACAAATATTAGCAGCATGTCTACAAAAGACCATAGAAAAACTAAGGAACTACAAATTGCACATAGCTTCAGAAAAAATTCAAAGACATGCTACTTTTTAATATTTAGGCTATGAAGTATACCTTAAGGTGGTTACAATACAAAAACTTTCCTTAAGAACAGAGAATCTAAACACCTTAAATGACTTTTCAGAAATTGATAGAAGATATCCAATGGATGCATCCAGTATTAGGCTTAACTACCTATCATTTGCAACCATTATATGACATTTTAAGGGGAGACACTGCTTTAAACTCACCACGCCAGCTTACAAAAGAAGCTCAAGAGGCTTTGAGATAAGTTGAACTGGCTTTATCCAATGTGGTTGAAAGAGTCACTCAAAAACCCATGGAAATATCAAATATCAATTTTTGCTAAAAAGAAAAACCCTCAGCAGTCCTTCATCAAGGAGACAGTGTTATAAAATGGGTGAACCTCCCAACACAAATAGAACAAACTCTTACTCCTTACCCAGTGCTTGTGGCTACAATTTTATTAAAGACCATTAAGTGAGCAGTAAAATTATCTGGGATAAGACAAGATACGTACCTTTTATACTAATGTACATATTAATGTATGCTTGTGAAACCATCCCAGAGTGGCAAATCTTGTTGGTAACAGCTCCAACTTTTACACATGGGTCTCCATTAAAGATAACCAGACTATTACATAATTGGCTATGGATTCTTCAAGAAAAGGTTTCTAAAGTTCCTCTTAAAGGACCAACTATCTTTACGAATGCTCCCAAACATAATATTTGTGCTGCACTCTCGTGACTTAACTATAAAGAGAGTAGTCAGAACTCCTTTTCAGTCCACTCAGCAGAATGAATTGTATGCAATCATTCTAGCTCTTACTTATTAACCAATTGATATAAATATAATATCTGATTTGGTCTATTCAGTAGGTGTGGTACAAGGAATTGCCACAGCCCAAATAAAATTATAGCTTCCAATATATATCGGCTCTTTAAGGAACTTCAAGAGCAGGTAAGAAGGCATCCAGGTAAGATTTATATCTTGCATGTCCACACTCATAGTGGACTTCCAGGTCCTATTTTTATGGAAATTCAAAGGCAGATAGCCTTCTAACCATGTTGGCCAATACTCCTTTATTTCAAGAAGCCAAAGAATCTCATTCTAAATATCATCAGCCTGCTCAAGCTTTACATTTACAATTTGGAATGACAAGAGAGGAAGCTAGGAGCATAGTAAAAGCCTATACAGCTTGCCTTCCTTTCCATGCTCCTGTGCTTCCTCCAGAGAAGAACTCTCTTGCTTTGAGATCAAATGAAATTTGGCAAATGTGACCCATTATAAATCTTTTGGTTGTCTGTCTTTTATCCATGTTGTGGTAGACACCTTTTCTTGATTCACTTTTGCAATACCAGCACCCTGAGTGACTACTGAATTCCTTATATAAGCCTTTGCAATTATGGGTGTTCCACAAGCAATAAAAACAGATAATGGATCTGCATATGCTTCTAAACATTTTGCACACTTTTATGCACAGTATAAGATTTTATACAACACTGGCATATCTTTTGATCTTCAAGGACAGGCAATAGTAGAGAAAAGAAAAGAAGATATAAAGAAGTTCCTCCAAAAACAAAAGAAAGGGGGAAGCCACAGGTAATCCTAGAGAACTTCTAAATTTAGCTCTTTATACTATTAACTTATTGATTTTTGACAAAGATGCACTGGTTCCAGCAGACAAGTTTTATGACTCACCAGAAGCACAGTGTCCAGTGCGAGCAGCTCCACTATCTTTAGATAATCACTAGGTGATGTGGAGAGACCCAGAAAGTGGTGAATGGAAGGGATCAGATAGGTTAACTACTTGGGGGAGAAGGTTTGTTTGCTTCTCTACAGATGGAGAAGGAATCAGATGGGTGCCAACAAGTCATATTTGCCTTGTCCATCAGAGAGAGATTAAACAGATCTTTGAAACAAAGAAGACCCAAGAAACATTGGGTGGTCCCATCACTGATTGTGCCCACTGCTGAAAGAGCATGGCAGCTATGGCAATTGACTCATGGACATCAAAAATTGTTAATAAGACCGTAGTAGGACTTCAAAACCCTAAGGAATCATTGGATTCTCTGAGATATGATAAGATGGTTGCAAGACTTCAAAATCTGCAAGAATCATTGGATTCTCTAACATATAAAAAGACTGTTGAAGGACTTCAAAAACTTGGGGGGATCATTGGATTTCCTGACATGTGAAATAATGGACAATAGATTGGTTTTGGACTATCTCTTGGCTGCTAAAGGAGGCGTATTTGTGATTTTTATTTACATACCCTCCTTCTAGGACTTCTGGAAACCTTTTACAACACCACCTTGATTTATATTGTTTGTTATATTGCTACTTGCATGTACAATTCATGTTTGTTACAAGACATTGAACCTACACTAGCTATGGGGAAAGTCATCACTAATAAATAGTCTGGGCTTTATTGCTATGTGCTTGTGTAATACCTTCCATGCTGATGGGTTTGTACATATTTATTTCTAGTAAGACCCTTTAGCCCAGAACCCCACTAACAATATCTGGCCTGATTCCCCACTTCCTTTTGGTGTTTTTCATCTCTCTTCCTGCGAAGTCTGTGGGGGGGAGGCATAATCATCTGCTTTTTGGGGTTCTCACCTCCCTGAGAAGTCAGGCATGGCATGACCACCTGTGTTCTAAAACAAAAGAAAGTGGGACATGTAAAGGATTGAACCTCTTAAAAGGTGTGCTTGAATGAGACAACCGAGCACTTAAGGCTAAGTACCTGTTGGACAATAACTCTATTAGCATTTTGGAAATATGGCCCTTCTCACTGTTTCCTGCTTGCTAGATGTTTGGTGTGTATAGATAATCATAGAAGGGATTAGAGGGTGGAGTGAGATGAGCCAGACTCACTTTTCAGCAGGATGAGGAGGAGAAAGGTTAGTGGCGGGTCTGTGGCTATTTGTCTGTTTCCTTCACTTCTTCCCCTAAAGACCAAGACTTTTATTTGTCCTGACTCTAGCTGTTCCTGAGGCCTCCAGGGGTCTATACTGGTTTTCACAAGTAATGTCATATCATGATATAATAGATGTTTAATTGCTAAATGAATGATTTATATGACAGATCTTTGCCTTATACCTTACTTTAACATAGCTATTGACTCATATAGTATGAAAATATAATAGAAGGAATTAGAAGTAGAAAGTTTTCAATGTATAAATGATTAAAATCATATGAGAAAACATTTATAAAACACTTTGATATCTGCAAAGCCCTTTACAAACATTATCTTATTTTTATCCTTACAACAACTCTGGGAGATTGCTATTCTTATACCCATTATGCAGATTGGAAAGCTGAGAGGCACAGGTTAAGTAATGTCCCTAGGTCACACATAAATATCTAAACCTGGATTTGAATTTTAGTCTTCCTGATGCAGGTGCAGTACTTCATCTACTTCTTCCCAGCTGCCTGTTAGATTAAAATGAGATATGTATTTAAATATTTAATTAATAAAGATAAATAAGAGTTGTAAATTTGATTATGTAGTTCTATTGGAATGGTTGCTGAAATTGTTTTTTCTGAAAAATCAATTTTCTGATTATTAAAAACTAGTTGCTATAAAGAAAACCAAAAGGGGTATTAGAGTAGTAGATTTATACTTTTTCTAATGTTCATCATATATGCATATATTTACAATTATAATTTTAAGATGAAATACATGAAAATATAAATAGATCATCCCATCCCATTAAACATGAACCACCCCCCAAAACAAACAAACAGACAAACAAATAATACTATGGTAGTTACATTGTATGATAACCAGAGAAATGGATTTGGACTAAGGAAGGCATTCTGTTTAACATTTATAAAGCACTGTGCAGACTTTAAGGGTTTTTACAAATACTAGTTATATCTATTGTTTTTGGCAATATTAAATTAATAATTTTAATTAAACTTGAAAATTTTCAGTTATTAGAAATTCACTTCTTCAATCACCTGCTTCTCAATACTTAGATGCTATTCAAGAACAATAGAAATTGTAAAAAATATATGAAACAGTCATGATATGTGTCTCTTCAAAGTTGGGTGCAGCTATTTCAGTTCATTACTGCTCCATTGGAACTGATTTGGTTGATCTCATTGCAGAAGATGGCCAAGTCCATCAGAATTGATCATCATATAGTCTTTTTTTTTTTATAATAACTTTTTATTGACAGAAACCATGCCAGGGTAATTTTCTTTAACAACATTATCCCTTGCACTCACTTCTATTCCGATTTTTCCCTCCCACTCTCCACCCCTTCCCCTAGATGGCAAGCAGTCCTATATATGTTGAATATGTCTTAGTATATCCTAGATACAATGTATTTGTGCAGAACCAAACAGTTTCTTTATTGCACAGGAATAATTGGATTCAGAAGGTAGAAATAACCCGGGAAGAAAAACAAAAATTCAAACAGTTTACATTCATTTCCCAGTGTTTTTTCTTTGGATGTAGCTGCTTCTGTCCATCATTGATCAATTGAAACTGAATTAGGTCTCTTTGTCAAAGAAATCCAATTCTGTCAGCGTACATCTTCATACAGTATCCTTGTTGATGTATGTAATGATCTCTTGGTTCAGCTCATTTCACTTAGCATCAGTTCATGTAAGTCTCTCCAAGCCTCTCTGTATTCCTCCTGCTGGTCATTTCTTACAGAACAATAACATGCCATAACATTCATATACCACAATTTACACAACCATGCTCCAATTGAAGGGCATCCATTCATTTTCCAGTTTCTAGCCACTACAAACAGGGCTGCCACAAACGTTTTGGCACATACAGGTCACTTTCCCTTCTTTAGTATCTCCTTGGGGTATAAGCCCAGTAGTAGCACTGCTGGGTCAAAGGGTATGCACAGTTTGATAACTTTTTGGGAATAATTCCAGATTGCTCTCCAGAATGGTTGGATTCGTTCACAGCTCTACCAACAATGTATCAGTGTCCCAGTTTTCCCGCATCCCCTCCAACATTCATCATTATTTTTTCCTGTCATCTTAGCCAATCTGACAGGTGTGTAGTGGTATCTCAGATTTCTCTTAATATGCATTTCTCTGATTAATAATGGTTTGGAACACTTTCATATGAGTGGAAATAGTTTCAATTTCATCATCTGAAAATTGCCTGTTCATATCCTTTGACCATTTGTCAACTGGAGAATGGCTTAGTTTCTTATAAATTAGAGTCAGTTCTCTATATATTTTGGAAATGAGGCCTTTATCAGAACCTTTAACTGTGAAGATGTTTTCCCAGTTTGTTGCTTCCCTTATAATCTTGTTTGCATTAGTTTTGTTTGTACAGAAGCTTTTTAATTTGATGTAATCAAAATTTTCTATTTTGTGATCAATAATGGTCTCGAGTTCGTCTTTGGTCACAAATTTCTTCCTCCTCCACAGGTCTGAGAGATACATTATCCTATATTCCTCCAATTTATTTATAATCTCATTCCTTATGTCGAAATCAAGGACCCATTTTGATCTTATCTTGGTATAAGGTGTTAAGTGTGTGTCCATGCCTAATTTCTGCCATACTAATTTCCAGTTATCCCAGCAGTTTTTGTCAAATAATGAATTCTTATCCCAAAAGTTAGGATCTTTGGGTTTGTCAAACACTAGATTGCTATAGTTGACTATTCTGTCTTGTGAACCTAACCTGTTCCACTGATCAACTAATCTATTTCTTAGCCAATACTAAATGGTTTTGATGACTGCTGCTTTATAGTATAGTTTTAGATCAGATACAGCTAGGCCACCTTCATTTGATTGTTTTTCTCATTAATTCTTTTGAGGTTCTCGACCTTTTATTATTCCATATGAATTTTGTTGTTATTTTTTCTAGATCATTAAAATATTTTCTTGGAAGTCTGATTGGTATAGCACTAAATAAATAGATTAGTTTAGGGAGAATTGTCATCTTTATTATATTTGCTCGGCCTATCCAGGAGCACTTATTATTTCTCCAATAATTTAAGTCTGACTTTATTTGTGTGGAAAGTTTTTTGTAATTTTGCTCATATAATTCCTGACTTTCCTTTGGTAGATAGATTCCCAAATATTTTATGCTGTCGACAGTTATTCTAAATGGAATTTCTCTTTGTATCTTTTGCTGTTGGATTTTGTTGGTGATGTATAAAAATGCTGAGGATTTGTGGGGATTTATTTTATAACATGCATCTTTGCTAAAGTTATGAATTATTTCTAATAGCTTTTTAGTAAAATCTCTGGGGTTCTCTAAGTATACCATCATATTATCTGCAAAGAGTGATATTTTGGTTTCCTCACTGCCTATTCTGATTCCTTTAATCTCTTTCTCGACTCTTATTGCTGAGGCTAGTGTTTCTAATACAATATTGAATAATAATGGTGATAGTGGCAACCTTGCTTCACTCCAGATCTTACTGGAAAGGTTCCAGTTTTTCCCCATTGCATATGATGCTTACTGATGGTTTTAAATATATGCTCCTGACTATTTTAAGAAAAAGTCCATTTATTCCTATACTCTCTAGTGTTTTTATTAGGAATGTATATTGGATTTTATCAAATGCTTTTTCTGCATCTATTGAGATGATCATATGGTTTTTGTTAGTTTGCTTATTGATATAGTCAATTATGCTAATAGTTTTCCTAATATTGAACCAGCCCTACATTCCTGGTATAAATCCTACTTGATCATAGTGTATTATCCTGGGGATGATTTTCTGTAATCTTTTTGCTAATATTTTATTTAAGATTTTAGCTTCAATATTCATTAGAGAGATTGGTCTATAATTTTCTTTCTCTGTTTTCAGCCTACCTGGTTTAGGTATCAGTACCATGTCTGTGTTGTAAAAGGAATTTGGTAGGACTCCTTCAATCCCTATTTTTTCAAATAGTTTATATAGCATTGGAGTTAATTGTTCTCTAAATGTTTGGTAGAATTCACATGTAAATCCATCTGGTGCTGGGGATTTTTTCTTAGGGAGTTGGTTAATATCTTGTTCTATTTCTTTTTCTAAGATGGGACTGTTTAGGATATTTACTTCTTCCTCTCTTAATCTGGGCAAACTATATTTTTGAAGGTATTCTTCCATTTCATTTAAGTTTTCAAATTTATTGACATAAAGTTGGGCAAAGTATTTCCTAATTATTGCTCTAATTTCCTCTTCGTTAGTAGTGAGTTCTCCATTTTCATTTTTAAGACTAACAATTTGATTTTCCTCTTTCCTTTTATTAATCAGATTTACTAAGGGTTTGTCTATTTTGTTGGTTTTTTCATAGAACCAACTCTTAGTTTTATTAATAAAATAGTTTTTTTTACTTTCAATTTTATTGATCTCTCCTTTTATTTTTAGAATTTCAAGTTTAGTGTTTGACTGGGGGTTTTTAATTTGTTCCTTTTCTAGCATTTTTAGTTGCAAGCCCAATTTGTTGGCCTTCTCTTTTTCTATTTTATGCAAGTAGGCCTCTAGAGATATGAAATTTCTCCTTATTACTGCTTTGGCTGCATCCCACACATTTTGGTATGATTTCTCATTATTGCCATTTTCTTGGGTGAAGTTATTAATTATGTCTATGATTTGTTGTTTCACCCAATCATTCTTTAGTATGAGATTATATAGTTTCCAATTTTTTTTTTTTTGGTCTACTCTCCCTTGGCTTTATATTGAGTGTAATTTTTATTGCATCGTGGTCTGAAAAGGATACATTTATTATTTCTGCCTTATTGTATTTGAGTTTGTGGTTTTCATGTCCTAATATATGGTCTATTTTTGTATAGGTTTAGTGAACTGCTGAAAAGAAAGTGTACTCCTTTCTGTCTTCATTTTGTTTTCTCCAGAGATCTATCATATCTAACTTTTCTAGTATTCTATTGACCTCTTTGACTTCTTTCTTATTTGTTTTGTGGTTTGATTTATCTAATTCTGAGAGTGCAAGGTTGAGATCTCCCACTATTGTAGTTTTGCTGTCTATTTCTTCTTTCACCTCTCTCAATTTCTCTTTTAAGAATTTAGATGCTACACCACTTGGTGCATATATAGTTAATATTGATATTGCTTCATTATCTATGCTATCCTTTAGCAAGATATAGTGCCCTTCCTTATCCCTTTTAATTAGGTCAATTTTTGTTTTTGCTTGATCTGAGATCAGTCTGGCTACCCCTGCTTTTTTGACTTCACCTGAAGCATAGTAGATTTCTCCAACCTTTTACCTTTACTCTGCATGTATCTCCCTGCTTCAGGTGTGTTTCCTGTAAACAACATATTGTAGGATTCTGGCTTTTAATCCATTCTGCTAACCTCTTCCTCTTTATGGGGGAGTTTACCCCATTCACATTTATGGTTAAAATTACCAATTCTGTATTTGCCATCTTGTTAACCCCTGTTTATGCTTTTCTTCCTTCTTTCCGTCTTACCCTCCTTCCCAGTATTAAACTGGTGAGCAGTACTTGCTTTTCACAGCCCTCCCTTTTTAGTATCCCTCCTCCCCACCTTAGAGTTCCTCCTGCTATCTTACTCCTTTCCCTCAGAGTTTCCATATTCCCTTCTGCTTAGCTTATTCCTTCCCTTTTCACTTTTCTCTTCTCACTTTTCAATGAGATGGGAGAAATTTCACCATAAATTGAATATGTATAAATTTTTTTCTCTTAAAGCCAATTCTGATGGCAGTAAAATACCCACTATATTCATCCCCCTCCATTCTTTCTCTCAGATATAATAGGTTTTCTTTGCCTCTTCATGAGATGTAGTACCCCACTTTTCCCATTTTTTTGGTACAATGTCCTTTCCATCTCTAATTTCTAGAACAAGGTATACATGTATTCTTTACATATCTTTACAGCAGAAATATACTTCCCAAGATTTCTTTTTACCTTTTTAGGTTTTTCTTGAGTTCTATATTTGTAGATCAAACTTCTTGTTAAGTTCTGTTTTTTCATCAAAAATAGGTGAAATTCACTTATTTCATTGAATGACCATCTTCTTCCCTGGAAAAAGATGCTCATTCTGGCTGGGTAAGTTATTTTTGGTTGCATACTGAGTTCCTTAGCCTTATGGAATATCATATTCCACGTCCTTCGAACTTTTAATGTGGATGCTGCTAGATCCTAGGTGATCCTTATTGTGGCTCCTCTATATTTGAATTGGGTTTTTCTAGCCGCTTGGAGTATTTTTTTCCTTTATTTGAGGGTTCTGGCATTTGGACACTATATTTCTTCGTGTTTTGATTTTAGAATCCCTTTCAGTAGGTGTTTGATGAATCCTTTCAATGTCTATTTTACCCTCTGTTTCTATGACTTCTGGGCAGTTGTCTTTGATAATTTCCTGGAAAATAGGGTCCAGGCTCTTTTTTTCATCATATTTTTCTGGGAGTCCAATAATTCTCAAATAGTCCCTCCTAGACCTATTTTCCAGGTCTGTTGTTTTCCCAAGAAGATATTTCACATTTTTCTTCATTGTATGATATTTTTTGGTTTTGCTTGACTGATTCTTCTTGTCTCTTTGAGTCATGCAATTCCATTTGCTTGATTCTGATTTTCAATGAAGTATTTTCTCCATTCACTTTTTTTTCTTTTTCTAATTGTCCAATTGTGTTGTTTTGTTCTATAGAATATTTTTCCATTTCACAAATTTTATTTTTTAGAGAGCCATTTTCTGTTTCTAGTTCACTAGTCCTATTGTTCTGGGATTTGATTTCTTTATCCACTCTGTCTTTAAATGAGTGGGATGACTTCTCCAGACTCTCTTGCCAAGCCTCCTTCTCCTTTTCCAATCTTTCTTCTAGCTCTCTTGTGAGAGCCTTTTTCATTTCTTCTATGAGATTCATGTGTGCTGAGGAACAGATAATCCTCTCCTGTGGGAATTCACCTGGAGACAGTCTGCTTTTAGTCTCTTCAGGGTTTAGAGTCTGCTCTCTGTCTGTGGATCGTTAATTTCCTTTTCGATTTTTTGCTCATTTTGTCAGAAAAGAATCAGAGACAAAGTAGCAAAGAAAAAAAGGAAAAAAAAAACCCAAATGGAATCTTCTTTTTTAAGGGGAGGGGCTGGGTGACGTTACCAAGCTTCCTCTACAGACTGGGGGGGGCAGTAGTGAGGCACTAGCAGGACTGTGCTGTGCCTGCACTCTGAGACTCTGAGAGTGTGCTGAGAAGCTGTGGGGAGGGGTGGCCAGGTCCTGAGAAACTCCAGCTATTTGGGGTTGTATTCTTCACCCCTGGTGTTTTTAGCTTCTCTGCTGGGCTACTGACTTGCTGCCAGGGCAAAGTATCCAATCCTGTAGGAAAGCTCTCCCAGCAGAGACGGCTGAGATCACACCCCAACCCCCTCCTGTCTGCTTAACTGTGAGCTGCCTGTGGAGCTCTTGCTGCCCCTGCCCTTAGCCTGTACCCGATCTAAAACTGTCCCTGCCCTTGAGCAAAAACAGACCTTTCCTGTTGAATCTCAAGGATGTCTTCTCTTGGTAATTATTTGTGGGGTTTTTTTTCAGTCAAGCATTAATTCAGAGGCTTGTAATGAGATGGATTCTGAGAGAAAATGAGGAGCTTACACAGCTGTGTGCCTCCTCTCCGCCATCTTGGCCGGAAGTCGCATATAATATTGTTGTTGAAGTATATAATGATTCTGGTCATTTCATTCAGCATCAGTTCGTGTAAGTCTTTCCAGGCCTTTCTGAAATCATCCTGTAAGTCATTTCTTAATGAACAATAATATTCCATAATATTCATATACCACAATTTATTCAGCCATTCTCCAAGTGATGGGCATCCACTCAGTTTCCAGTTTCTGGCCACTACAAAGAGACCTTCCACAAACATTCTTGCACATGAAGGTCCCTTTCCCTTCTTTAAAATTTCTTTGGGATTTAAGCCCAGTAGAAACACTGCTGGATCAAAGGATATGCACAATTTGATAACTTTTTGAGTATAGTTCAAAAGTGCCCTCCAGAATGGCTGGATGTATTCACAACTGCACCAACAATGTATTAGTGTCTCTTTTTTTTTTTTTTTTTTTTACATCCCCTCCAACATTCCACCTTATGTTTATTGGTACCTCACAGTTGTCTTAATTTGCATTTCTCTGATTAATAATGACTTGGAGCATCTTTTCACATGGCTAGAAATAGTTTCAATTTCTTCATCTGAGAATTGTCTGTTCACATCCTTTGACCATCTATCAGTTGGAAAATGGTTTGATTTCTTATATATTAGAGTCAGTTCTTAATATATTTTGGAAATGAGACCTTTATCAGAAACTTTGACTCTAAAAATGCTTTCCCAGTTTATTGCTTCCCTTCTAATTTTTCTGCATTAGTTTTGTTTGTACAAAAACTTTTCAATTTGATATAATCAAAATTTTCTATTTTGTGATCAATAATGATCTTTAGTTCTTCTTTGCTCATAAATTCCTTCTTCTTCCACAGGTCTGAGAGGTAAACTATCCTATGTTCCTCTAATTTATTTATAATCTCATTCTTTATGCCTAGGTCATGAACCCATTTTGACCTTATCTTGGTGTACGGTGTTAAATGTGGGTCAATGCCTAGTTTTTACCATGCTAATTTCTAATTTTCCCAGCAATTTTCGTCAAATAGTGAGTTCTTATCCCAAAAACTGGGGTCTTTGTTCAAACACTAAATTATTAAAGTTATTCACGGTTTTGTCCTTTGAACCTAACCTATTCCACTGATCAACTAATCTATTTCTTAGCCAATACCAAATGGTTTTGGTGACAGATGCTTTATAATATAATTTTAGATCTGGTACAGCTAGGTCACTTTCATTTGATTTTTTAAAATTAATTCCCTTGAAAAGTTTAACCTTTTGTTTTTCCATATGAACTTTGTTTATATTTTTTCTAGGTCATTAAAATAGTTTTTTGGGAGTCTGATTGGTATAGCGCTAAATGAATAGATTAGTTTAGGTAGTATTATCATCTTTATTATATTTGTTCACCCTGTCCAAGAGGATTTAATATTTTTTTCCAATTGGTTAGATCAGCTTAATTTGTGTGGAAAGTGTTTTGTAGTTTTGCTCATAAAGTTTCTGATTTTCCCTGAGCAGATAGATTCCTAAATATTTTATACTATTAGTAGTTACTTTAAATGGAATTTCCCTTTGTAACTCTGTTGGATTTTATTAGTAATATATAAGAATGCAACTTATGTGGGTTTATTTTGTATCCTGCAACTTTGCTAAAGATATGGATTATTTCTAATAACTTGTTAGTAGAATCTCTGGGCTTTTCTAAGTATACCATCATATCATCAGCAAAGAGTGATAATTTGGTTTCCTCACTGACTACACTAATTCCTTTAATCTCTTTCTCAACTCTTATTGCCAAAGCTAGCATTTCTAATACAATATTAGTAAGGATGATAGTGGGCAACCTTGCTTCACTCCTGATCTTATTGGAAATGGTTGCAGTTCGTCCCCACACATTTATGGTTAAAATTACCAATTCTGTATTACTTGCCATCTTGTTAATCCCTGCTTATGCTTTTCTCCTTTTCTTCCCCCTTACTCCCCTCTCTGGTATTAAACTTGTGAGCACCACTTGCTTCTCACAGCCCTCTCTTTTTATTATCCCTCCTCCACCTTAGAGTTCCTCTCCCTGTCTTACCTCTTTTCCTCACAATTTCTGTATTCCTTTTTGCTTAGCTTACTCTTTCTCTTTTCACTTTTCCCCTCTCACTTTTCAATGAGGTGGAAGAAGTTTCACCATAAATTGAATGTCTAATATTTTTATCTTTAAGCCAGTTCTGATGAGAGTAAGATACACACTATGTTCAACACCCTCTGTTGTTTCTCTCAGATATAATAGTTTTCCTTTGCCTCTATGTGAAATGTAGTACACCCACTTTATCCTTTGTCTGGTACAATTTCCTTTCCAGTTCTAGTTTCTAGAACAAATTATACATGTGTTCTCTATATATTTTTATAGCAGAAATATAGTTCCCAAGATTTAATTTTACCTTTTTGGGTTTCTCTTGAGTTCTATATTTGGAGATCAAACTTTTTGTTTAGTTCTGGTTTTTTTCATCAAAAATAGATAAAATTCATTTATTTCATAGAATGGCCATCTTTTCCCTGCTCATTTTGGCTGGGTAAGTTGTATTTGGCTGCATACCAAGTTCCTTAGGCTTTCAGAATATCAGATTCCAGGCCCTTCAATCCTTTAATGTGAATTCTGCTAGGTCCTGAGTAATCCTTATTGTGGTTCCTCTATATTTGAATAGATTTTTTCTAGCAGTTTGTAATATTTTTTCCCCCTTGGTCTGTTAGTTCTGGAATTTAGCCACTACATTTCTTGGAGTTTTAATTTTAGGGTTCCTTTTAGTAAGTGATAGATGAATTCTTTCAATGTCTATTCTACCCTCTGTTTCTATAACATCTGGGCAGTTCTCTTTAGTAATTTTTTGGAAAAATAGTGTCTAGACTCTTTTTTTCATCATGTTTTTTCAGGAAGTTCTGTAATTCTCAGATTATCTCTCCTAGATCTATTTTCCAGATCTATTGTTTTCCCAAGAAGTATTTGAATATTTTTCCATTGTTTCATTTTGTTGTTATTGTTGTTGTTTTGTTTTGCTTGACTGATTCTTGGTTTCTCTTCAAGTCATTCATTTCCATTTGTTCAATTCTGTTTTTTTTAATGAATTATTTTCTTCACTCACTTTTTTATATATTTTTCTAATTGTCCAATTGAGTTTTTAAATGTGTTGTTTTGTTCTATGGAATTTTTTTCCATTTCGCCAGTTTTATTTTTTAGAGAGCTATTTTCTTTTTCCAATTCACTAATTTTGTTTTCCTTGGAATTGTTTACCTTTTCCAATTCACTAAATCTGTTTTTCGAGAATGTGATTTCTTTATCCACTCTATCTTTAAATGAGTTGGATGACTTATCCAGACTCTCTTCCCAAGGTTCCCTTTCCTTTTCCCATTTTTCTTCTATTTATCTTGTGAGAGCCTTTTTAATTTCTTCTATGAGAATCTTGTGTGTTGAGGACCAGATCATATTCCCCTTCAAGAATTCATCCGGAGACAGTTGGTTTTTAGTCTCCTCAGGGTTTAAGTTCTGCTCTCTATCCACATAGAAGCTATCAGTAGTTAGATTATGTTTTAATTTTTTGCTCAAAATGTCAAAGAAGAATCAAACAAACAAAAAATACAGTCTGCTTTTTTTTTTGCGGGGGGCAGGGAAGTGTGCAGGGCTCGATGGTATTACCAAGCTTCCTCTATAGACTGCAGGGGGCAGCAGTGAGGCACTAGCAGAACAGCAATGGGTGTGCTGTGTCTGTGTTCTGAGACTCTGAGAGCATGCTGAGACACTCCAGGTAGGTGTGGCAAGGTCCTGAGAGACCCTAGCTTTTTGGGGTTATGGTTATTACCTCCTGTGTTTACAGCTTCTCTGCTGATCTACTAGCTTGTTGCCAAGGCAAAGTAGCCACACTGTGGTAAAGATTTCCATGCAGAAATGGCTAAGATCACACTTCACCCCCCTCATGTCAGCTCAGTGTTGGCTGCCTTCCTTATTCTCACTCTCTGCTCTGCTGCTGCTGCCTGCCTTCAGTCTGTGCCCAATCTAACCATCCCCACCGAGGAGCAAAAACAGACCTTTTCTGGTGAATTTCAAGGATATCGTCTGTTGGTAATTATTTGTAGGTTTGTTTTTTTAGTCAAGCAGTAATTCCAAGGCTTGTCATGAAATAAAGTATTTTCAGAGCAAAGACAGAGATAAAATAGATGTGCATGTCCTCTCTGCCATCTTGGCCAGAAGTCTCTGTGGATTCCTTTATAATCATATCTTGATTTGAAATATTCTAGGATAGAAAGTTTGATTCTTCAGTTATATAACATATGATTAGGGAAATATTATGAATGGGGAGGCTGCTAACGCTTCATGATTATAACTGAGTCATTCAAAGAAATTAACTTTTTGTCCCTTAATTACTTTGTAAAGGATGTGGACATGTATAACTATACCATTGTTTGTTTATTTTTTAGCTGTTAAAAAATACTCTCAAAATAACAAAATCATATATTTAAATGTACTTTTTAGATAAGGTGATTAGTTTTCCTCAGTCTCAATTTCTTTATTTGAAGTCAATGGTCACTTAGGTCCTTTTTAGTTTTAAAACTATGACTATATAACTTATTCTTATTACATGCCCACATAGTATACTTCAATCCCATATCTTTGTAATATGAAAATGTTGGTGTAGTTTGTTTGTTTGGTTGGTTTTTAAGTTAAAATTGATTTCTGGTTTCTTGTGATATTCTAATTTCTTATCTTTTGTAAAATTTTATTATTTCTTTTTGTTGAATTTCAATAGACATATCTCACCATTTTGGTTGTGTTTTTTCTCTATTTTATTCAAAATAATGAAAATCACAAAATTTTATTGTAAATCTATGCTGTTTTTATTTTTTGTCAAATGAGTTTAAAATAGAAAAGGAAATTGCATGCAAAAAACGGAGTTATTTTTATTTTTAATAGCTTTTTATTTACAAGTTATATGCATGGGTAATTTTACAGCATTGACAATTGCCAAATCTTTTGTTCCAATTTTTCCTTTCCTTCCCCCCACCCCCTCCCCTAGATGGCAGGATGACCAATTCATGTTAAATATATTAAAGTATAAATTAAATGCAAAATAAGTATGCATGTCCAAACCGTTATTTTGCTGTACAAAAAGAATCGGACTCTGAACTATTGTACAATTAGCCTGTGAAGGAAATCAAAAAATGCATGCGGGCAAAAATATAGGGATTGGGAATTCAATGTAATGGTTCTTAGTCATCTCACAGAGTTCTTTCCCTGGGTGTAGCTGGTTCAGTTCATTACTGCTCCATTAGAACTGATTTGGTTCATCTCATTGCAGGAGATGGCCATGTCCATCAGAATTGATCATCATATAGTATGGTTTTTGAAGTATATAATGATCTCCTGGTCCTGTTCATTTTACTCAGCATCAGTTCGTGTAAAGTCCAGGCCTTTCTGAAATCATCCTGTTGGTCATTTCTTACCTAACAATAATATTGCATAATATTCATATACCACAATTTATTCAGCCATTCTCCAATTGATGGGCATCTACTCAGTTTCCAGTTTCTGGCTACTACAAAGAGGGCTGCCACACACATTTTTGCACTTACAGGTCCCTTTCCCTTCTTTAAGATCTTTTGGGGTTATAAGCCCATCAGTAACACTGCTGGATCAAAGGGTATGCACAGTTTGATAACTTTTTGAGCATAGTTCCAAATTGCTCTCCAGAATGGTTGGATATATTCACAATTCCACCAACAATTTATTAGTGTCCCTGTTTCCCCACATCCCCTCCAACATTCCGCGTTATCTTTCCCTGTCATTCTAACTAGTCTGACAGGTATGTAGTGGTAGAAAGATTTTTTTAAACAATTACATTATCCATTAGATCAAATTGTGGTAGTTATATATACTTTAATTATTAAAGTAAACTTTTACTAATTTCTTTGAAAATATATATTTTCTTGTATCCATAAGTTTCTTAATTTATGATCTCTATTTGTATTTACAATATTTCATGAGACAGTGGATAGAGAATTGGTCTGGAGTTAGGATGTCCTGAATTCAAGTTTTGCCTCTGATATGTACTTATGGTACAACCCAAGAAAAGACACTTAACCTTTTGGTGTTATTGGCATCTCTACTAAAGCCATGCAAAGTAATTGCACATCTTAATTATTTAAGGGAGTTTCCTCACTTGGAAATCTTTTATGTCAATAAAATCACAGATTCATATATTTTAAAAAATCAAAATAGTAGATAAAGACTTTTTTCTTCAATCAGCAATGTAATGTTTGAGCCCATTAACAAAGGTATATATTAAATGGCATATAGTACTGAAGCTGCTTTCTAAATATTTTGCACAAGAAAACTTCAAAAGTAAAGACAGTTTATTTGAACACAAATTAATCAGAAGAATTAATATTTAATAATAAATTTAGATTTCAATTTGATATAGTTCCAAAGTATCTATATATACAAAATCCAAATCCTGGCTTAGAGAAGTTACAGATAGACACAATATTTATTGATCAAAATTTAAAGATAGTTAATAAATATATAGAATCACTAAATTTTGGGTCAATTTTCTCCTTAGGAACCACCTAACCTTATCTATACTTTAAACAAAACTTCTAGAATTGTACATGTTTAACCTATATTGGATTAACTGCTTTTTGGGGAGAGAAAAAGAGCAGGGAAGGGAGGAATAAAAATTTACAATCCAATGTTTTGCAAAAGTGAATGTTGAAAACTGTTTTTCAAGTATTTGGGAAAATGCCATTAAAAAACTGCAAAACAAGAAAACTTCTATAGCATACTTAATGAGTTCATCAGAACTATATATTACAATTGAAGGGGAATACTACTCAATATTTCATCTTTGGAAATTATTAAGAAAATACCTGTATTGATTGCTTTCCATTCCCACTCTAATCAAATCCCAGTCTCCACAACTTTTATTCAATATTCTGACTAAATAAAATATGGTACATAGAACCAAATACAAAATGTGTTATGCACTGTGAACAGGGCAACAGAACTATCACTATGTTTCAAGAGTCTATAGCTTGGAGGATACTTGGAGATGATTTAATCTAGCCCATTTATTTTTATAGATGTGTAAATTAAAGATCAAAAATGTTAAGTGACATAATCAAAGTCAGACAAGCAGTAAGGAAAGATCAAAAATTGTAATTTAATTCTATGGACTCCAAAAACACCATTTCTTTCATTACTCTATTGGATTTTCTTTTAAAGCCAAAAGAATCATGTTTAAAGGCAAACAAAAAATACATATTTATTCTAATTATTTAATGATACTTTTGACTTCTTCTCTGAGAATTTTCAGAGATCGTTCATGAGTGACAAAAGGAAATATTTGCTACAGTTCTCATTGCATTAGTTAATGTGTCATTATCTACTTGATCCAGAACAATTGATTCTAAATACCTTCAGGCCAATTTCTAAAAACCAAATCACCTTTAAAATATGGGCATATATTATCATTCAAAGAAATAAATATGTCATGGGCAGAGCAGGACATTCTTAAAGTGGATTTCCAAAAAAGAGTCTTGAGTAATGATAATAACATTGGAATGTTCTTATATGATGCCCCAGGGACAATTTTGAAGGGTACATAATTCTTTAGGACATATAAGTTCTCGAATGCTGGGCTTGTCATATGGTAGGCACTCCTTAAATGTGACTTGATTGACATATTTCATATAAGCAGATGAAAATAAATTATCAAAAAATGTTTTTGAAATTGAGATAGCCTTTATTCATCTAGTTTGTTTAAAGTCAAGGAAGGAGGATTTTCTAGATTATCAGCAACAGTATTATCTAGAAAACTATTCTCCACAAATGAGTTATTTATTACCTAAGGTAATAAATAAAGCAATTATAATTTTGTTTGCATTAAATAACTCTAATATATAACAAGTTTTAAATCCAAGATATGCAGTAATTTAAGATGAAGATAGAAAAATCCCAGGGAGTGTTGTTATTGTCCCATCCCATCTATCTCTTAGTAGGGGCCTAAAATAAAGTTACTCCAACCCTAACTAAGAAATAACTGGGCAAAAATATTTCTCTCATGAGTTAGTTTCTTTTTTTAATAGCTTTTTATTTACAAGTTATATACATGGGTAATTTTACAGCATTGATAATTGCCAAATCTTTTGTTTCAATTTTTCCCCTCCCACCACCCCCTCCCCTAGATGGCAGGATGACCAGTAAATGTTAAATATATTAAAGTATAAATTAAATACAAAATAAGTATACATAACCAAACCATTATTTTGCTGTATAAAAAGAATCAGACTCTGAAATATTGTACAATTAGCCTGTGTAGGCAATCCAAAATGCTGGCAGGCAAAAATATAGGGATTGGGAATTCAATGTAATGGTTCTTAGTCATCTCCCAGAGTTCTTTTGATGGGTTGTAGCTGGTTCAGTTCATTACTGCTCCATTGGAACTGATTTGGTTCATCTCATTGCTGAAGATGGCCAGGTCTATCAGAATTGATTATCATATAGTATTGTTGTTGAAGTATATAATGATCTCCTGGCCCTGCTCATTTCATTCAGCATCAGTTCAGGTTAAGTCTCTCCACGCCTTTCTGAAATCATCCTGTTGGTCATTTCTTACAGAAAAATAATATTCTATAATATTCATATACCACGATTTATTCAGCCATTCTCCAATTGATGAGCTTCTACTCAGTTTCCAGTTTCTGACCACTACAAAGAGGGCTGCCACAAACATTCGTGCACATACGGGTCCCTTTCCCTTCTTTGTGATCTCTTTGGGATATAAGCCCAGTAGTAACACTGCTGGATCAAAGGGTATGCATAAATTGATAACTTTTTGAGCATAGTTCCAAATTGCTCTCCAGAATGTTTGGTTATATTCACAATTCCACCAACAATTTATTAGTGTCCCTGTTTTCCCACATCCCCTCCAACATTCCGCATTATCTTTCCCTGTCATTCTAGCCAGTCTGACAGGTATGTAGTGGTAGCTCAGAGTTGTCTTAATTTGCATTTCTCTGATTAATAATGACTTGGGGAATCTTTTCATATGGCTAGAAATAGTTTCAATTTCTTCGTCTGAGAATTGTCTGTTCTTATCCTTTGACCATTTATCAATTGGAGAATGGCTTGATTCATGAGTTAGTTTCTACCTAGAATCCTCCACTTGATTTGTGGACCCCACTTACCTACATAACATAAAGAAAAATTCCCAAATCCTCATTCAGTGCTTCACTAAGAGCAGACCAGCTATCTCAATAGATTGTCAATCCATTCCACAAAATTCTTCCTTCTTTTTGGGATTCCTCTCTGCTCTATTTAGTTAACTCTTCAACTTTTTTACTGTATTCAATATAAAATAATCACTAAGGAAAGAACTACATTGATCTGATTCCTTCTTTCAAGTGGAACAAGTTCTAGATCAAATACAAATAGAAAAATCAATAATAATTCCTCTCTAGTTAGTAGTCAAAGTAGATCACTAAAAATATTAAAATTAAAAACTGAAAATTAACCAGTTTATAAAGTTCCAAATCACTTAACATAATAGAAATATAATCACAACAATTTAGAACAATGCCTTACCTGTGCCAAATTAGTAAATATGACAAAATAAAGGAAAAGTAAACAATGAAGTAGGTACAGGGAGGTAGATACTTATACATTCTGTTGGAGAAATGAATTGAAGTGACCATTCTGGAAAACAATTTGAGAATATTATGATTTAAACCATCACTAAGTATTTATTAAGTAACTACTATGTATTATAAAAGTGACATAACTATGTATATCCATGGACTTATATATTTAATCACTTGATATATAGGTTCCAAAGAAGTTAAAAATTAAATTCCATGTTTACCCTAATTCACTTTTATACAACCAAAGCTTTGAAAATCAAATATACCTACCAATTCCATAACTGATGGATGAACAAATGGATAAATGAGTATATGGATTTTGCAGTGTAAAGGAAATGGGATATTGCTATTCCATAAGAGAAAATGAAGATAGAGAATTCATAGAAACATGGAAAGAATGATGTGAGTTTATATAGAGTGACATAACACTAGAAAAAGCAATATGTATAAGAATATAACAATATAACTAAAAAAGAATATAAACGAAAAGGATTTGAAAGATGTATGATTAATGAACACAAAATAAATGGACTTGGTTTTGAATAAGAAAATGCATTTTATCATCTTCTTTTCAGAAACAGAGGACTATAATTATGACATGTTGCATATACATTGATATGTATTTGTTGGAGTTGATTGTATTTTTAAAAACTATTATTACAAACGATTTCTCACAGAATAGAGGTGAAAGTATTTAGAAATGAAAATGTAGTAAAAACAAAACAAAATGAAATGTAACCCTGAAATTATTTTGATTCTCTTCCTTAGCACTCCTTTACTCTATATTTTCCATTGCCCCAAAAGGATTTAATAGTAAAGATAGTTATATTATGACTTTCTAACACAAAGCATTTCCCTTTCAGGCTCCTAATGTTATATCCCCATACGATTGTACCTAGATGTTTCATTTCAAACAAACTTGTCCCATGAATAGCTCTGCACATTGTTAAAATTTTTTTTCCTAAATGTTCTAATAAAATTTGCTGAAATCTTCTTTGTACAAAATCATTTTGTAGTTTACCCTTCATATTCTCTTCTTGATATGTCACTTTTGTCTTTGTTGCTAGTTATATATATAATATGTAAATATTATATAGTTATATATATTGTTTGCTTTGTTACTAGTTATATATATATAAAACATGTAAATACATATATATATTTATATTTGCCTTATATATACACATATAATATAAATACCTTATTCATACCATATAGTGATTATCTGTGGTAACACTATTTGCCTTTTCTTCTTAGTTATCTTATTAATCTTTAACTTCTCTCTCTCTTACCTCAGATATCCAAACCACGAATAGGTCCTACCAATTCCACACTTCTTTTCCATGCCAACCTTCCACTATATTTCCACTGCTACCACTCACGTTCAAATCTCCATTAATAGGCACATCTATTACTGTAATAGCCTCCTAACAGAGTTTTCTGCTTCTCACTTCTTACTTCTCACTTCACCTTCACTTCTTTACCATTAATTCAGATTTTTTTTTTTGCAAAATAAAATTCTAATCACATCTCTGATTGTTATGCTTCAGATATCTTCAGTGATTTTCAATTTTATGATATAATTAAAACTTTTTGTCAGAGATTCAAGAACTTTCATCTTTAGACACCACATTTGTTTCTGTCCTATTTTTTTCTTATACTCACTATCTAATTGCAAGTATATCCATTTTCTGCCACAATGTTTTACAATGAATGGTCAGTTTTTAAAAAATAATTTATAAGTCAAATGTTTAGTTCTTGAATAGAACAAAGCTCCCAATGGCCTTCCATTTGCATCAAGATGTCTAAAGGATCAACTAATCAACTTCCAAAAAAACTACATCAGTTTTCTAGGATATTATATGTATAATATTTATCTTAGAAACAAATTAGGAGAAATACAGCATCTCAAATAAGCATAGGAAGGCTGATTTTAAAAAATAAAATGATATACAACAAAGATAAAAGAGACCATTAGTAGAACTATTATGGTCGGCGGAGCCAAGATGGCGGAGAAGACACACGCGACTTTCTAAGCTCTTCTCTTACCCTCTTTATCAATATTATATCGAGCCTCAAAAATAGTCTTGACTGCTACAATTCGTAAAGATAAGAAATAGAACAACTCACCGGCCGAAGAAAATCTGCAGTCTCGCCAAAAAGGTTGGTTCCAAAAGGGGAGATCGGCGCAGACAGGGAGAGAAATTAGGTTCCGAGGAGTCTCAAACGAGGAGAAAGCACAGATCTCAGCACAAGCGCGCAGCCCCAACTCGCAGTACGGGGCTTTTCCTTGGGCCAGTTGTGATCCTGCACCGCAGGAGGACGCAGCCCGGGTTAGCCTCCAATCTGCACAGTGGGAGCTCGGCTGGGGCCATAAGAGCTTTTCCAGGGCCGATTTGCATTGGGCAGAGACACTGGGCAGAGTTCCAGGGTCTGCAGTCTGCGCTCAGCTGCTAATACCACAGTCCCAAAGAGGCTCCGGCCTGGGGCAGTGACACTTTCACCACTTAGTCTCTAGCCAGGGCAATCGATAATCCACTCAGCCCTACTAACAGTTTGATAGCTCGGCCAGTGCTGAATCCACTTCCTGTTGGGGAAGGGAAAACTCTCACTCGGAGCACTCCCCATACCTTGAGCGGAAATCGGTTTACATCTCTCCCTGCTCTGCAGAGAAGTAACCCTGCCTAGGAGCATACCCTAAAGGCTTTAAAACATGAATAAAAAGATGAAAAGAACGATCGACAGCTTCTATGCAGAAAAAAGAGCAGGTCAAAACCTGAAGAGACCTCAAACAGCAAAATGCATCAGACTGTCCTCTTTACATAATGCTCTCATAGAAGAGACCATTAAAAGTCTCCAAAAGAGAGTTAGAAGATAAATGGGGAAAGGAAAGAGAAGCCTTACAAGAGAGCAACAACTTCCTGAAATACGAATTGAAAAGTTAAAAATTCTAGGAAGTGCAGGAAACAAAATTGTGAATTGGAAAAAATAAAAAATCTCAGGAAAGTAAGAATTGTGGAATTGAAAAATAAAGAATTCACTAGAAAGTAGGATTTGTGAATTGAAAAGACAAAGAACTCGCAAGAAAGCAGGATCTGTGAATTGAAAAGAAAATAATTCACTAAAAAAATTAGTGAAATGGAAAAAATTCCACAGACCAAAACAATACATTCAAAACTCAATTGGACATATACAGAAAGAAGTAAAAAAGCTAATGAAGAAAATAATTTTAAAAATTAGAACTGAACAAATTGAAACTAATGATGCATTGAGACAGCAAGAATCAGTCAAGCAAACCAAAAAAAATGACAAACTGGAAAACCATGAATTATCTACTTGCTAAATGACAGACTTGAAAATAGATCTAGGAGAGATAATCTGAGGATTATTGGACTTTCCGAAAACTATGATGAAAAAGAGCCTAGATACTATTTTACAAGAAATCATCAAAGAGAACTGCCCAGATGTAATAGAATCAGAAGGTAAAATAGGCATTGAAAGAATTCATCGAACACCTTCTGAAAGAAACCCTAAAATAAAACCCAAGGAATATTGTGGCAAAATTTCAGAACTATCAGATTAAGGAAAAAATTTTACAAGCAGCCAAAAACCATTTAAATACCGAGGTGCCACAATAAGGATCACACAAGATCTGGCTGCCTCACATTAAAGGAAAGAAGGGCCTGAATATGATATTCCGAAAGGCACAAGAACTTGGGATGCAGCCAAGAATAAACACCCAGCTAAGCTGAGCATTTTCTTCCAGGAAGAAGATGGACATTTAATGAAACAAATGAATTCCATTTGTTTCTGAAGAAAAACCAGAACTAAACAAAAAATTTGATCTCCAAGAATAGAACTCAAGAGATGCAGAAAAAGGTAAAAATAACTCTTGAGAATTGTATTTGCTGTGATATACAAAAAAATACATGTAAAATTTGATAGTACTGATATAACATAAAAAGGGAAGTAGATATGGAAAAGGGATGATGGCAGAATAAGGTGGGAAGGAGGGATAAAAGAGGGAAACCACATCCCACAAAGAGGCTAAGGAAACTTACATATCTGAGGGAATTTAGAGAGGGAGGAACATTGTGTGAATCTTACTCTCATCAGAGTTGGCTCAAAGGAAAATAATTGACATTTGTTTTAGAGAAAATTCCTCTCGCCTCATTAAAACTGGGAGAGGAAAAGGAAAGAAAAAGAGTAATAAGGGAAGGAAGGGGGAAAGACTCAAAGGGGGAGGGGGATTATAAAGAGGATAAGTATCTGGATACAAGAGGGGTACATAAGTTTAAAAGGGGAAGAGGGGGTGGGGAGGCAAGAATAAGTAAAGCACAATCTGGGGTTATTAGGATGGCAGGAAATACAGATTTAGTAATTCTAACCGTAAATGTGAATGGGATGAACTCCCCATAAAGAGGAGGCAGATATGCAGACTGGATCAAAAGTCAGAACCCACAATATGTTGTTTACAAGAAACACATTTAAAGCAGGGGACTACATAGAGTAAAGGTAAAAAGGCTGGAGCAAAATCTATTATGCTTCAGGTGAAGTCAAAAAGGGTAGCCATCCTTATCTCAGATCAGCAAAAGTAAAAATTCGATCTAATTAAAAGAGATAAGGAAGGAAACTACATCCTGCTAAAGGTAGCATAAACAACGAAGCAATATCAATATTAAACATATATGCACCAAGTGGTATGGCACTCAGCTTCCTAAAGGAGAAGTTAAGAGAGTTGCAAGAAGAAATAGACAACAAAACTGTAATAGTAGGAGATCTCAACCTTGCACTCTCAGAATTAGACAAATCAAACCACAAAACAAATAAGAAAGAAATTAAAGAAGTAAACAGAATATTAGAAAAATTAGGTATGTTGGATCTTTGGAGAAAATTGAATGGAGATAGAAGGAATATACTTTCTTCTCAGCAGTTCATGGAACCTATTCAAAAATTGACCATATATTAGGACATAAAGACCTCAAATTAAATGCAAGAAAGCAGAAATAGTAAATGCTTTCTTTTAGATCATGATGCAATAAAAACTACATTCAACAAAAAATTAGGGGAAATAGACCAAAAAGTAATTGAAACTAAACAATCTCATCTTAAAGAATGATTAAGAAGCAGCAAATTATAGATACAATTAATAATTTCACTCAAGATAATGACAATGATGAGACATCATACCAAAATTTGTGGGATGCAGCCAAAGGGTAATAAGAGGGAATTTATATCCTTAGAGGCTTACTTGAATAAACAGAGAAAGAAAAGATTAATGAATTGGGCTTGCAACTAAAAACTAAAAAGACCAAATTAAAACCCCAATCAAATACTAAATTGAAATTCTAAAATTAAAAGGAGAAATTAAAATATTGAAAGTAAAAAATCTATTGAACTAATTAATAAAACTAAGAGTTGGTTCTATGAAAAAGCCAAAAATAGATAAGCCTTTGGTAAATCTGATTAGAAAAAGGAGGGAGGAAAATGAAATTAGTAGTCTTAAAATGAAAAGGAGAACTTTCCACCAAGGAAGAGGAAATTAGAGAAATAATAAGGAGTTATTTTGCTCAACTCTTTATGCCAATAAATTTGATAACCTAAGTGAAATGGATGACTACCTCCAAAAATATAGGCTTCCCAGATTAACAGAGGAGGAAGTAAATTGTCTTGAATAGTCCCATTTCAGAAAAGAAATAGAACAGGCAATTAAACAACTCCCTAAGAAAAAATCCCTTAGGACCAGATGGATTTACATGTGAATTTACCAAACATTTAAAGAACAATTGGCCCCAATGCTATATAAATTATTTGATAAAATAGGGAATGAAGAAGTCCTACCAAATTCCTTCTATGACACAGACATGGTACTGATACCTAAACCAGGTAGGCTGAAAACAGAGAAAGAAAATTATAGACCAATCTCCCTAATGAATATTGATGCTAAAATCTTAAATAAGATATTAGCAAAAAGACTACAGAAAATCATCTCCAAGATAATACACTATGATCAAGTAGGATTTATACCAGGAATGCAGGGCTGGTTCAATATTAGGAAAACTATCAATATAATTGGCCATGTTAATAACCAAATTAACAAAACCATATGATCATCTCAATAGATGCAGAAAAGCATTTGATAAAATCCAACATCCATTCCTATTAAAAACACTTGAGAGTATAGGAATAAATGGACTTTTCCTTAAAATAATCAGCAGCATCTATTTAAAACCATCAGTAAGCATCATATGTAATGGAGACAAACTGCAACCATTCCTAATAAGATCTGAGGAAACAAGGTTGCCCACTATCACCGTTACTATTTAATATTGTATTAGAAACGCTAGCTATAGCAATAAGAGCTGAGAAAGAGATTAAAGGAATAAGAATAGGCAATGAGGAAGCCAAATTATCACTCTTTGCCGATGACATGATGGTATACTTAGAGAACCCAGAGATTCTGCTAAAAGTTATTAGAAATAATCCACAACTTTAGCAAAGTTGCTGGTTATAAAATAAACCCACATAAGTCATCAGCATTCTTATATATCACTAATAAATCCAACAGTCAGAGTTACAAAGAGAAATTCCATTTAAAGTAACTACTGATAATATAAAATATTTAGGAATCTATCTGCCAAGGGAAAATCAGAAACTTTATGAGCAAAATTACAGACCACTTTTAACACAAATTAAGTCTGATCTAACCAATTGAAAATATTAAATGCTCTTGGATAGGGCGAGCAAATATAATAAAGATGACAATATTACTCTAAACTAATCTATTTATTTAGCGCTATACCAATCAGACTCCCAAAAACATTTAATGACCTAGAAAAATAACAACAAAGTTCATATGGAAAACAAAAGGTCAAGAATTTCAAGGGAATTAATGAAAAAAATCAAATGATGGTGGCTTAGCTGTACCAGATCTAAAACTATACTATCAGAGCAGCAGTTACCAAAACTATTTGGTATTGGCTAAGGAATAGATTAGTTGATCAGTGGAATAGATTAGGTTCAAGGGATAAAACAGTCAACAATATAGCAACCTAGTCTTTGACAAACCCAAAGATCCCAGCTTTTGGGATAAGAACTTACTGTTTGATAAAAATTGCTGGGAAAATTGGAAACTAATATGGCAGAAACTAGGCATTGATCCATACTTAACGCCGTACACCAAGATAAGGTCAAAATGGGTTCATGACCTAGGTAAAGAATGAAATTATTAATAAATTAGAGGAACATAGGATAGTTTACCTCTCAGACCTGTGGAAGGGAAGGTTTTTATGACCAAAGCAGAACTAGAGATCATTACTGATCACAAAATAGAAAATTTCGATTATACTCAAACTGAAAAGTTTTGTACAAACAAAACTAATGCAGACAAGATTAGAAGGGAAGCAATAAACTGGGAAAATATTTTTACAGTCAAAGGTTCTGATAAAGGCCTATTTCCAAAATATATAGAGAATTAACTCTAATTTATAAAAATCAAGCCATTCTCCAATTGAGAAATGGTCAAAGGATATGAACAGACAATTCTCAGATGAAGAAATTGAAACTATTTCTAGTCATATGAAAAGATGCTCCAAGTCATTATTAATCAGAGAAAATGCAAATTAAGACAACTCTAATATACTCACTACACACCTGTCAGATTGGCTAAGATGACAGGAAAAAAATAGATTGTTGAGGGATGGGAAAACTGGGACATTGATTCATTGTTGGTGGAGTTGTGAATGAAATCCAACCATTTTGAGAGTAGTTTGGAACTATGCTCAAAAAGTTATCAAACTGTGCATACCTTTGATCCAGCAGTGTTAGCTACTGGGATTATATCCAAAGAGATTATAAAGAAGGAAAGGGACCTGTATGTGCACGAATGTTTGTGGCAGCCCTTTTGTAGTGGCTAGAAACTGGAAACTGAATGGATGTCCATCAGTTGGAGAATGGCTGAATAAATTGTGGTATATGAAAATTATGGAATATTACTGTTCTGTAAGAAATGACCAACAGGATGATTTCAGAAAGGCCTGAGAGACTTACAGAACTGATGCTAAGTGAAATGAGCAGGACCAGGAGATCATTATATACTTAACAACAATACTAGATGATGACCAGTCCTGATGGATCAGGCCATCCTCAGCAACAGAGATCAACCAAATCATTTCTAATGGAGCAGTAATAACTGAACTAGCTATACCCAGAAAAAGAACTCTGGGAGATGACTAAAACCACTACATTGAATTCTCAGTCCTATATTTATGACACCTGCATCTTTGATTTCCTTCACAAGCTAATGTACAATAATTCAGAGTCTGATTCTTTTGTAATAGCAAAAATAATGTTGTGGTCATGTATACTTATTCTGTATCTAAGTATATTTTTAATATATTTAACATCTACTGGTCATCCTGCCATTTAGGGAGGGTGGGGGTGGGGTAAGAGGTGAAAAATTGGAACAAGAGGTTTGGCAATTGTTAATGCTGTAAAGTTACCCATGTATATATATCCTGTAAATTAAAGGCTATTAAATAAAAAAAAAAAAAAAAAAAAAAAGAACTATTATGGTCAATTGTCTAATTAATAAGCAATTTACTAGTAAATCCCTAAATACTCATTTCTGCAGTCAGTGAAGCAAAATGTCATTTTTTTTTCTTGCATCTCTGAATGCAGATTCATGCTTATGTAATAAATTATGGAATCAAGATAGAGAGAAGATTATGGTCAATAGGGGAAAATATACATTAAAATTTTTCCCTAAACAATATGTGTTATATTAATTTAAAAGCTTATGATTAAGTTATGTGCCTACAAAGGATTACAATTATGCATTTAATTACTTTAATACTTTGATGGATTAGTGATTTCATAGTGCTGGAGGGCATCTTCTTATTGCTTAAATATCTCATGGGCACAAATGTCCCATTCAGGGCTGGCCATCTGTTTTCTCTAACTTGTGTTATTTTGTGTCTTTAGAATTATATTATTGAGAACTTCCTATTGCTTTTGGGCTTAATTTCCTTAGAGAAGTTTAGGTCATGGTTTTTTTTTTCCATTTTTTATGAGAACCCCAATCTTCTTCTTTGTAACATATTTCAGGCTAGATAGATAGACATAATTAGAAATTATTTGAATCTTGTGAAATAAGTCAAATGATCCCCTTCCTATTCCTAGAAATTCCCTATTCCTAGAAATTAAACATGACTTCTCTAAATCAGTTTGTTTGGTTATTTGGGGGAAAAAAAGGTATCTGTTGAGAAAAGTTTTTTTTTTTAAGTGGAAAGACTTTCTTTTAGCAACAAGAGAGGAACACAGAAGAACAATAAATCATTTACAAGTTTAGTCTTCCATTTCTCTCCTCCCCTTTTTGTTCTCTTTATGGCTTAAAATATATGGAGATATTACAAACCTCCAGAAAAAAGCTTTCATCTAGTCTTTTTTAACTCTGTTTTCTGGAGTGTTCTGACATCTGGGCTGAACAGTGAGTTATTTATAGGTAAAAGAAAGTGATACACAATCTAAGAACCTGAACAAACTAGAATACTGAGAGAATCCCAAAAACTTCTCCATCAACTTAATTGTGTCTACTCAACATTTACACTTCAGAAACATTAATAGCTGTCCTCTATCAGAGGGCTTCTTGCACATTTTTCCACTTGGACCCCTTTTCACCTGAAAAATTTTAATGATCCTTGTATATAAACATATAGAACAAGTATACAAATCAGTTACTGATGATATATCATAATTTCATGATCCCCACATTCAGTTTTGAAATCTCATATGAGGTAATAAACCATGCTTCCCAAATTCTTCTCCAATTCTAAAAGTTAGTAGTGAGAAGAGAACATTCACTACGAGATTACTTAAACCTCATGGAAAATTTAAGCTAATCTGACTTAGCTGAAATTTTGATTTGTGCAACAGCATAGCTATATAATTTCTGGAATCCAATTGCCTGACAGTTTGCTTCTTGCTATTATTCAATTCTTATCCTAGTTTATAACCAGTTTATATAAACCTGTCCAAGATGGATACATTAATGTTCATTCTAAATCTACTATCCATATAATACAGATTATGTTCTGGGCAAATGAATATTCTTTGTTTTTACTTTGCTTTGCCTTATTTCTTTGAATGTTTTGTTAGTTCCTGTTGACGTGCAGAGCCATAGATCTTGCTGATTTTTCAACCTCAATATAATCAGAATATTTTAAGAAATAGCAGGAACAATTAGAAGAGCTCACTCTTAAAGGGATTTTTTTTTCAAATTTACATGGAACCTCTTCCATGATAGAAGTGATTTTCTTTTCTTTCTTTTACTTCATCTTTTTGGTAAAGCATACATTTTGTTTTAAGTTTTGTTTATCTGATAATCAGAATAGCTATAGAAAAATATATTTTAATGGCAAGTCTACTTACAAAATACTATAGAGAACAACTTTTATTGAGAGGAAATAGCTGACAGTAGTGCAAAATATAAACTTTAAAGTCTTCTTACAATAAGATATCTATATGTACATGTCAAGATCATATAAAATTATTTTAATGTAAGTATGAGGGAAACTTTGTGCAGTGATCCTCACAAGTGATTAGACAAAAAGGGCTTCTACCTTCTAGAAATTCTTACAGTATTATCATTGACTCAGTGATTGTCAGTCTCAATAACTAATTATATTTCAGTTTTAGAAATAGGACATTTATCTATCTCCATTCTTTTAACACATTTTTCATTGTGTGTAGTTTTATTTTATATTTATTTTGTATTTTTTTCATAATATTAGTAGCAGTGATATAAATTCTAAAAATTTAGATGGGCTATTCATTTCTTCATTTCATTCTGAAGGTCCTAATGTTGTACCTTTCAAAACTATATTCATTGCTGATTTGGGGGGAGTGGGGGAATATGGGAAATAATCTAATTATCATGTCTTTATAGATGCTTGAAAAATGCCTGTGTGTGGATTTTCAGATGGGCAAAGAATAATTAGAATAAAAATAAATTTTAACCTAAAATTCCAAATTGGTAGCTATTGTAGCTTTAGAAGAAGGTAAATAACATTTACTTTCTGTAAACTTTTCAGTGTTTTTGAAACTCTGAAGGAAAGTATGGGAGAGGAAAATGTTAGACTGATTACAAAACTGAAGTTCTACAGAACCATTATGCTGCCCTCATTAGTATATATCTGTGAAACCTGTGCAATCTATCTGAACTATGCTAGAAAACTGAATTGCTTTCATTTGAATTGTTTTAGAAAGATTCCGAAGATCATCTGCAGTATAAGATACCAGAAACTAAGATCCTTTCTGGAACTAAACTACCAAGCATTCCAACTCTATTGCAGAGAACAAAAATCCTTTGACCTGACCATATTGTTTGAATCCCAAATGTATACTTTCCAAAAAGATTATTTTATGGAGAACTCATACAGAGCAAGTGTTCACAAGGTAGTCAGAAAAAGTGATGCAAGGACACTCTCAAGGATTTTCTTAAGAATTTTAGATTTGTTTGAATGATATTAGAAACAGTAGCATAGGACTGCCCAGCATGGGATGCCCTCATTAGAGAAGGTGTTATGTGTGAAGAGCGTGTATTTTAAAATCAGCACGAGACAGGAATTCAGGTTAGGGGAAAATCGTCAGTCTTTATTCTCAGTGAAGAAAGATCGGAGGTGGAAGAGAATCGGCGATAGCAATGTGTGCAGCTGAGTCAAGAAGCTAGCTTGACCAGCAGCCACACAACCAGCAGCTCGGAGTCTCGAACCCAGGCCCAATCTCTCCCAGCTTCCCTTCCTGTCTCCCTCTCCCCCACCCACCAAAATCGTCATTTCCTATACAACACATCAGGACTTGCACGGAGAGTGGGCAGGGACCATTCTTTATCCAATCATGTGTATTAATAGAGTGTAGCCCAGTTACTAGTTAGCCTCACGTACTTGGGACCTCAGTGCATCAACTCAAGCCTCAGCCCATTACAGTTGTGCTCTATAACAAAGCAGAATTGAATTAGGTCAGAAGAAATGCAAGATGCAAAAAGATAGAGAAGTTATCCCAAATGTTCAGAGGGACTATTAGTGTCCAAACTTTTTTAGAGCATTCCATGTTCAATCACAATCACACACTAACTAGACTCTAACATGATGATGTTAGTTATGGTCCTCTTTAAGAATAAAAGACAACAGCCAAATAACATAGATGATAGAATTTAATTTTTAAAAGCCTAATTTTGTTTTTACATGCAAGAGAACATTTGTAGACATATTTAATTTTAAGCAAATTATCCCATTTAAGTATTTATTCAATTGTCTTCTGTGAAATTTTTCATTAAGGTTTTTAATTCTATAGTTAACAATATTCTCACATAATAGTCCCACAGTGCCCTTTGTTGGGGTATTGAACTGTCTTTAAAACTTGAAAAGCAAACATTATCCCTAGTTCAGTCACACTATTTGAGTTCAGATTTCTGGAAGCTCTTTTATAGTCTTGGCATCTGCAAAATGAAGCTAGACGAGGCTACTTTGATCACCTATTGAGAATAATTTGATGATAGCAGCTGGGGAAATTACTTACATTGTGTTTGATTAAATATTGTGGAGCATCATTTTGGTTGAAAGAACATAGTTTGATCACAGTGACCATCTGATAATGATAACCAGACTGTGAGAAGCAGCAGCTCCTGAATGTTATCAATCTGTTGTGAATTGTTTTGTTTTTTTGTCTTATTTTTCTATGTGGGAAATAGAACTGACATTGTTTGCTGTTGCATTGAGTGATCTGAAGCTTTTTCATTGTTTTATATGTCCTTATATATCCTTAATTCTTAGCAGAATAGCTTGGGAATATGCTGATAATTTTTAATTTGTTTTTGGATAGAGAAAATTATATATCTTTTGTCCTTTTCATATTTGAGTTTAATGTGGTTGAATTAATTTTATAATTTGATTACAAATAAGTACATTGTACTTTTCTCTTCAGTTGAATTCCCAATTATGTTTGTAACCATAATTAAAAATTGTCAGAGAGGGAGAAGGAAATGTTTGCAACATGGGTAGAATAACGTTACCTTCCACTTGGATCCACTACTACCAAGCACTTCTTTTCTGTCCGATGATCATAATGAGAATGATAAGCAACATGAAAATCTTGATGATGGTAGTAATGTTGACAGTTACTATAAATGACATTAATGTAAAATTATAAAACTTAAAAATGTTTAACATCAATTGATCCTCATTAAAGAAATTTACTCATTCAATGTTTTATCAGCAGTGTTAAATTGTTCAACAACATTATTATTTGGTGTAATATTTTTCTTAATTTATTCATCTAGGTCTTTCCCATTCCCCAATTCAGTCTTCATTTTAGATGCACAGGCAATTGAGTTACTTTCTTTTTTTATTATAGCTTTTTATTTACAAGATATATACATGGGTAATTTTTCAGCATTGACCATTGCAAAATCTTTTGTTCCCAATTGAATTACTTTCATTCAAAATTTCTATAGATACTCCCATATCTCTGACAATTCTGAACTTGTATGTTTTCTGACCAACTATTACATCATAGAAAATGCAAACCAATTTTTAGACCAAAAAAATTTAGAGATAATGAATGTCCATATTTCTGGCCCTTTATGGCATACTTCCAAGTGATACTTTGAGCATTGCTTAATATTTGAGGACTTTTTGAGTATTTGAATATGAAACTACAAAGAAAATTTCTAGTTAGCATTAGAGATAAATTCTTCTCCTGAAACCCTATACAGAAGAAAGAAACTAAAATATTATCTGTAAGGTCCTGGCTACCTTTCTGGAGGACCTTGGGACTAGCTTTGGTCTCAGCAGACTAATCACCATGAGAATAGTCAGGGAAAAGTCCAAAGTCTTTATTGTCTCCTTTAATCTTCCAGTGTGAACCATTCTGCTCCACAGTCTCTTCTAGCAGTCTGACTCACAGTCTGACTGACTGTCTCCAGTTTCTTTCAGCATTCTGCCAGTCTGCCAGTCTGCCCATCTCCCCCATAATACAGGAGGCATGAGAGCCACCATGAGAGTAGTCAAAGATAGAATGTCTGTGGCTGAATTTCTCCTTATTTTAAATACCCTATTACCATGACATCAACTGTGGAACTATTATATAACCATGTTAAGTACTAAGTATATGTGAACTAAATAATCACTGTCTCATCAATTCCACCGAGTTAATATCTTGTTTCAAGTATAGTTCTCCAAAGTTTAGCCCTATACATCTCCTGCTTTCTTTTGTTTTAGTGTGGTGTTCTCTTCTTTTCTATAATATATGATAGTTTTCTCTGGGAGCAGGTTTCTTGAGGAGGTTTCTGGAGGCAGCCTTAGTTTCAGTTCCAAGTAATAATCATCTCAAATACAGTCAGGAGTTAAAATCCAGTCTTTTATTATCTCTTCCAAAATAGCCTAGTTAGTTTTCTTAGAGGCCTGTCTCCCTCCTTTGTTCCAAGAGCTCTTGCAGCTTGTCTTTTAGCTCTTCCAGCTTCTGCCTCTAGCTCACTCTCTGACTCCTTGCTTTCAATCTCCAACTGAATCTTTACTGACTTGTGACTTTCAATATCTCTAACTGACCCTCCCTGAGACTGAGAGCTTCTTCTATATGATCTCTTAAAGGTGTGAACCCACAGATTGACTCCTCCTCTGAGAGAGTGGGATTATGGGAGGTGTAAACTTGGATATCTCCCAACTTGTGAACTCCAATGTGTGAGCCAATGTGTGAACTCTCAAAGGTGTGAGCATTGTTTCTATCAATTCTAGTGACAACACTTTATAAAGATTAGCTCTAATGTGTGAAGCAATAAGCATTGTTTCGATCAATTTCATTGAGTTAACACTAGGATTTTAGAATACAGGTGGTCACAGCCTCCCTGACTTCTCAGGAACAGAGGTGAAAACAAAAAGAAGGGGGTTATCATGCCCTCCCTGATTTCTCAGGAAGGTGACAACATGAAACCAGATATTGTTTAACAGGTTTTCTCTGTTCTGAAGGATCTTACTTGAAACAGGTACACAGAAATCCATCAGCATTAGAAGAATTACACAAGCACAAAATAATATAAGACAGGCTAGTAGTGATGTAACAAACAATATGAATCACTATGAGAAATGATACATGTCCATAACTCCTAGAAATAGTACAAAACCAGTCTATTGTTCTTTATTTCATGTGGCAGGGAATCCAATGATTCTTGCAAGTTTGGAAGTCTTGCAATAGTCTCATCATGTGTGAGGGAATCCAATGATTATTGCAGATTTTGAAGTCCTATATCAGTCTCAATATGTCTCAGGAAATCCAATGATTCCTGAGAGTTTTTAAGTTCTGCAACAGTCTTATCAACAATTGTTGATGTTCATGAGTCAATTGCTATCTGATGTTTCTTGCATCTTCTCCTTTTTTTCAAGAGTCTTCTCTTTTTCTATCTCTCTCCATTGGACAAGGTGAATATTGGTACCCATTCTCCGTCTGTAAAGATACAAACAAACCCTCTCCCCTAAGCAGTTAACCTATCTGGTCCCTTCCATTCACCACTTTCTCTCCACATCACCTAGTGATTATCTAAAGATAGTGGTGCTGCTCGCACTGGACACTGCCCTTCCAGTGGGTTATAAAACCTGTTGGCTGAAGACAATGCATCTTTATCAAATATTAAAAACTTAATTATATAAAGAGCTAAATTTAAAAGTTCTCTAGTGTCACCTGTGGCTCCCCCTTTCTCTTGTTTTTGGAGGAGTGTCTTGATGTCTCTGTTTCTCCTCTTTACTGTTGCCTGTCCTTGAGGATTAAAAGGTATGCCAGTAGTGCGTAAAATCTGCTACTGTGCACAAAAGTGTGCAAAATGTTTAGAAGTATATGCGGGTCCATTATCTGTTTTTATTGCTTGTGGCACACCCATAATTGCAACTCCTTGCATAAGGAATTCAGTGACTATTCAGCCTGACTCTCTTGCTGCTGTTATTGCAAAAGTGAATCCTGAAAACATGTCTACTACAACATAGATAAAAGGCAGACAATCAAAAATTTATAATGGGTCAAAGCTATTTGTCAAATTTCAGTGGGTCTCAAACCACGAGGGTTTTTCCCTGGAAGGAGCAGAGGAGCATAGAAAGGAAGACAAGCTGTATAGGCTTTTACTATGCTCCTAGCTTCTTCTCATGTTATTCCAAACTGCAAACATAAAGCTTGAGCAGCCTGATGATATTTATAATGAGATTCATGGGCTGCCTGAAATAAAGGAGTATTGGCAAACATAATTACAAGAGTATCTGCCTTTAAATTACCCTCAAAATTAGGACCTAGAAGTCCACTATGAGAGTGGACATGCAAGATATAAATCTTACTTGGATGCTTTTTCACTTGCTCTTGAAGTTCCTTACAGAGCTGATAGAAGCTACAAATTAAATTTTGGGCTGTGGCAATTCTTTGTACCACATCTACTGAATAGACCAAATCAGATATTATATTTATATCAACTGGATAATAAGTAAGAGCTAGAATGATTGCATAGGATTCATTCTGCTGAGTGGACTGAAAAGAAGTTCTGACTACTCTATAATTAAGTCATGAGAGTATACAGCACAAATATTATATTTGGTTGCATCTGTAAAGATAGCTGGTCCTTTCAGAGGAACTTTAGAAACCTTTTCTTCAAACATCCATTGGCAATTATGTAATAGTCAGGTTATCTTTAATGGAGAGCTGTGTATAAAATTTGGAGCTGTTACCAACAAAATTTGCCACTCTGGGGTGGTTTCACAGCATACATTAATTTGTGCATTAGTATAAAAGGTACATATCTTGTCAGGTCTTATCCCAGATAATTTTACTGCTTACTTAATGGCCTTTAATAAAATTCTAGCCATAAGCACTGGGTAAGAAGTAAGGCTTGGTTTTGCTTGTGCTGGAAGCTTCACCCATTTTATAACAATGTCTCCTTGATGAAGGACTGGTGTGGGTGCCTCTTTTGTAGCAAAAACTTATATTTCCAAGGGTTTTTGAGTGACTCTTTTAACCACATTGGATAAAGCCAGTTCAACCTCTCTCAAATCCTCTTGAACTTCTTTTGTAAGTTGGTGTGATGAGTTTAAAGCACTGTCTCCCTTTAAAATGTCATATAATGGTTGCAAATGATAGATAGTCAAGCCTAACACTGGATGCATCCATTGGATATCTCCTATCAATTTCTGAAAGTCATTTAAGGTGTTTAGCTTCTCTGTTCTTAAGGAAAGTTTTTGTACTCTAAAAACCTTAGGGAATACTTCATATCCTAAATATTGAAAAAGTAGCATGTCTTTGAATTTTTTTTCTGGAGCTATGTACAATGTGTAGTTCCTTAGTGTTTCTATGGTCTTTTGTAGACATTCTTCTAACATTTGCTCCCCAGGAGCACACCCCAAGATATCATCCATGTAATGTAACAACATAACTTTTGGAAATGCTTTTCTTATTGGAGAAAGAGTAGCAGCAACATACATTTGACACATAGTGGGGCTATTTTTTTTTATTCCCTGTGGCACAACTGTCCATTCACATCTTTTATAAGTCTCAGCTAAATTAATGCTGCGTACTGAAAAGGCAAATTTTTCATATCTTTCTTATCCAGAGAGATAGGAAATAAACAATCCTTAATGTCTACAACCCAAAAAGGCCATTCTGTAGACAATTAAGTAGGAGATAAAAATCCAAGATGAAGAGTCCCCATAGTTTCCATCTTGTTTATTTACTTTTCTTAAATCAGTCAACATTCTCCATTTTCCCAGATTTATTTTTTTTACAACAAATATAGGGAATTCTAAGGATGTAGAGAAAGTTTTTAAGTGTCCTTGGTTAAGTTGCTCCTGTATTATATCGAATAAGGACTGAATTTTTTTCACTAGCTAAGGGCCACTGTTCTACCTACACTGATGTATCAGTTTTCCATTGAATGGGAACAGGTGAGAGTGCAGGTAGGCCTTCAGCAGCTGACCTGTTGAATAGCTGATGGTTAAAAAGTCAAAGTACTCAGTTGTAACAATCCTAACTGTTGTAAGATGTCTTACACACTCCCCTACAGATTGATGGGGGTTTTTACAACTATAACAGGAGTGAAAACTCCTGTTTCACTTTCAAATATCAATCTCAAAGAGGTAGCATTAACTTCAGCTTCTATTGATCCTCCTACACCAGACATGTAGGTGTGTGCCTTAATCTCTGGCTAATAACTGGGCCAATTGGCACCCCTAATGCTTCTACGATCTGCATCTGTGTCTACCAACCTTTTCAATGGTATGCCATTTACATAGATAGTAAGTATGGCTTGGTCAGCTGTAATAGCTGCAGTCTAGAATATTCCTGGATTTTGTTTTTGGTAGTCAAAATCTGGGCAAATATCACCAGATTGCCTATTATAAGTTTATCAGTAAACCTGATGCTACTACTTCTCTTGATGAGTCATGCATTGTCTACCTGTATTAGTGACTGAGAATGCCTCAGTTTCCCACATCAATATATGGATGAACACTGTTTCTTAAGTACCTCAGAAGGTGAAATGGTCAAACCTACTGTGCTAGGAAGCAAAAAGATCTATAGGCTGGACATGGGCAGATTTCCCCTTTCAAGGGGTATCTCAGTAGTCCTAGCTGTATATAACTCTGTTCTTCCCAAGTGTAATCCCTTTTCCCCCATCAAATTGCTTCATGACTAAGTGAGCATATTTAAGTACTGAGCTTCTAAAAAATCTCTGAGTGTACCATTGGCTGCCATCATGCCCCAAGTGTTTTTTTGCCTGGGGCTCTGGAGCTGGGGACTCTGCTTCCCTGAGTCATTCTACATTCTGATGCTCAATGGAAGCCTCTGTTGAACTTGGAAATATGGTTTTGGGTTTTCTCCTCCCACCCTGTCTTTTATGGCAGCATTGAGCCTTCAGATGCCCTACTTTGCCATATTGAAAGCATTGGTGAGTATCTCTGAAAATCCCTTGCTAAAAGGGACCCTGCCTTTTCATGTTCAGATCTTGAGAAGTCTGTATCATAGCCTGGGTATAAAAGGTATTTGTGCCCACTATTGCACAACATCTTATGATCTCCTCTAAAGGAGTATCCTTGTGTAGTTGTAGTTTAATTCTTCTACAAACCTCATTAGCATTTTCTTTAGCAAGTTGTCTTAACGTATTTTCACCAATATTTAATATGACAGCTGACTGCAGACATTCTACAAAATCAGCAAAGGGTTTATTTGGACCTTGTGCTATTTTGTGAAGGCTACCCCCTCTATCTTACCTTCCTGGGACAGTGCCCCATGCTTTGAAAGCAGCTGAAGCAATTTACTCATATGCTGTCCAAGGGTAATCTGCACTAAAATGTCTACATAAGGACCTACACCTTTTAGTTCCTCAAAAATGACTGCTATATTAACTCCAGGTTGCCTATTTCATTGGGCTTGTATTCCATAGAATTCACTATACTCAGAAAGCCACAAGTTTTAACCAGGTTCTAAACATTCCCTTGATATAGATTTCCAAACATCAGGATTTAAAATTTCAAGTCAAATTCCATAACATCTTAACACAAAACAATGTAGACCCATAAAGAGTGTAAGCCTTTTTGAGATCTTTGATAATTTCTACATTAAATGGAGTGTATTTTCTTTTTTCTTGACCTGAAGAGTCAAACGCTTCGATCACAGGGTACATTTCTATTTTTAAATCAGCAATATCTTGTCCTTCCTCTTTAGCTTTAATTAGTGCCCTTTGTAATCTTTGTGTCATAGGGGGTGGACAAAGTTGCTGCATGGGTGGTGCTGATTGTGTCACTGCCCTTACCACTCCTTTTCCTCCCTCCATCTACAAAATGGAAATTTGGCGGGGGGGAGATTCACAAGATGGGGAATGTACTAATGGCTTCTGCTGTGAAGCACTATACTCCTTAATTTCATCAGCACTCTACTTAACTCCTTTCTTATCTAATTCTTCATGCTTTTCAGCTTTCTGTCAGTAACATTCCCCTCCTCCACTTTCTTTTTTTTTTCTTATTCTAATACTTATGTAATTCCTTAAAGCCAATTGATGTTGTATATATAGAATGTTTCTTCAGGAATTGAATCAGGACCATTATCATTGTAATATTTCATTAATTGTTGTCCCACTAGTTTCCACTTATCTGTCTCTATTTTTTCTTCCTTAGAGAATCAAGGAGACATGTGCTCTAATGTTTGTAAGAGTTCAATGATCTGATTCCAAGTCATAATCAAATGTTGGTTCTTTATTAGCTTAACTATGTATTCTGCACACTTCTCTTGGGGTGGAGAAGGTTCTTTTCTAGGTATGTGTCATTTCAGCTGAAACACTAGTTTAGCCCTTACCAAAGTTTCCTGCTTGTCTATTTTTTTTTACTCACCCTATTTCCTGATCACAGGGACTTCTCCACTAAACTCACGATCCTGTCAGTCAAGCTGCTAAGTGTAAATCCTTACACCCCATATTAAGCACCAAAATGTAATGTCCAGACTAGCTTTCTGGAGTGCCTTGGGACCAGCTTTGGTCCCAGCAGAATGATAACCACAAGAATATATAGGAATAAACTCCGAAGTCTTTATTGTTTCCTTCAGTCTTAGACTCTGAACCATTCTGCTACACAGTCTCTTCCAGAGTCTGACTCACAGTCTGACTGTCCCTAGTTTCTTCCAGCAATCTGATAGTATGCCAATCTGCCTGCCTCCCCCAAAATACAGGAGGCAGGAAAACAACAATAAGGATAGTCAAAGATAGAATGGCTAATTCTGTCCTCAGTTTAAATACCCTATTACAATTACATCAGCTATAGAACTATTACCTCACCATCCTAAGTACTAACTATATGTAAACTAGATAATCATTGTCTCATCAATTCCACTGAGTTAATACCTTGTTTCAAATATACTTCTTTCAAATTCTACCCTCTACATTTTCAAATTATCACTTACTTTCAGATGGGATTCCATTGAAACTACCCAAGAAAAATAAAACTCTATTGTATTTCTAAAGATTTGCTGATAGATGGTAACACATTATAATAATCAGAAACCCTAATTAGTAGCAATCTCCCCATCTATGTATTTTTGGAAACTTATTTTCTCTCCTTTTGTTATTAGAGATAGAAGAATTGCCATCACATTCTTTATGGGAGTCTCTATGCATTAAATACTTGTTAATAATTCTATTTTAGTTTCTCTTTGCTTAAGGCAGAATATCCTCTAGGCTTTTATACTTTCCTCATACTTCATTTTTTCTCAATCCTTTAATCATCTTTCTTCCATATCAGAATCAAAACAAACTATCTTACCCATAGAAATGATGATTTAAACTCAACATTTACAGGACCCGAGTAAATGTTGAGTTTTATGCCCTGGTAATTTTGTGAAATTCATGCAGAATTGTGTTTTGTTAGTTGGAAAGTACAAATGTTTCTGTTCTGCAAGAACTGGAAACTGCTTAATAGAAACCTTTGCATGAAAAAGTTATAAGCATTTCTATGATGCACTAAGGCATTTGTGAGTATTTGAGTACCAGCAACTATTGTTTTTAAATAAATAGCTCCACATTAAAGAAAATATTCTTGTTTTTCAATTCTATACATTTATAAGACATGAATGGTTTCTTGTATTTCTTGGAAGTTGGGTATATAGTGATCAAAACATTTCTAAATAAGCATGGTAAAGCATGTTTGGGGCTAGAAAATTACATGGTAAAATTTCACAACTGAGAAAAACTAATAGTTTTGAAAAATCATAATAAATTACTTAAATAAGAAGAAATCAGTTTCTAATATGGAGAAAAAAAGTACAAAACCTTGTTTTCCCATTTGTACCAGAGTTCTAGAGAAAGTGGTGTTCTCTTTCTGAGCAGGACAAAACAATTCCTATTCTCTTTTAAATAACGAGTCAACATACAATTGGAATTTTTATGAAGATATTACATTAATTCTTTTAAACCAAATCCTATCCCTTTGAGGTTTTAGAATTATACATTCTTGCATCAGAGGAGCATGAATCTTGCCAGCTAATGCCATGGAATGTGTCCTTTACTTGACAAGAGAGTCTCATCTTCAACTTGTGAAGAACAGTAATTTCTTTATTTGGCATGCTTTGAGAAAAATGTTTTCTGAATACTAGTTTTTTTATGAATAATGGAATATTTATTATTTATATTTCCCATAACTCACTTTTTTCTACTTTTTTATGCAACAGTTTCAAAGAAACACATGAATACTTTCTTTCCTTTTTAACCAGAATTTACTTAAGTATAATTAAACATTTTTGGACTGCACATTATCATAAACCTTGTATTTATAAACATCCTTGAACTTTTTGCCATTTTTCAAAATATCCATTCATTTTAGTGGCAACTTCAAGCTGATGTCTCATACATTTGAATTAATTTTATGGAAATATTGTTATCTATCTATCTCAATCAATTTTATCTATCTTTCTATGTGCCTGTATGTATGTGTTTATACATGCTCACATATCTTTACTCACGAATGGGTAGAATATTGATAAAAGGCAGTAATAAGGGATTAAGATCCCAGGAAACAATCATCTGGGAATTCAATAGAACATAATGGATAATTGTCTGAACTATGGGAAGTAAGGATAGAAACAATATCTCAAAAGTCATAGAATCATAGGTTCTGAGAGGCAGAAAAGACCATGGACAGATATCTAGTTTGTCCAATATGTGGAAATGAATCCTCTGTACAACAATATGGACAAGTCCCTGTCTATTACCCCTTAAAGTAATATAGGCGACTTTTGGACTTCATAATTATTAGAAAGTTTTCTTCCTTCTTTTATCAAGGTTAAATCTACCTTTCTATAAATTATATTGATTACTACAGATTATCCTCTCTGAGTTCTAGCAGATTATCTTGCTCTAATGTTTAAGGTTCCTACCAAGAGAGAGAGAGATAAAAATACACACATCACTTGCTATAGACAAAACTTAGTGCCTACAAAACATTGAAGAATTTCTTTTAAATATTTGTAACAATTTCTTTTTTGGATTTTTCCAAAACATATTTGCATACAAAATAAAACTGATTTTAAAATTATGATACTATCCTTTTTAACCTGTTTTCTTTTCAGTATTATTCTGTTTAAATTTATTTTGAAGTTTAAAACAATAAGGAAAGGGGAAAATAGATTCATTTTGTTTGGAATTTGAAATTTTCCAAGATTTTAATACTTAAAGATGAAGATAACATCTATCAGTAACTGTCAAATAAATTGATAGTTGTTATCCCTTTCCAATATGTCTTCAATTGATCTGATGCAGAAAGATGTTACAGGAACTTATTGCACTAGAAAATTATTGCCATTAGCCAATCCAGAACTTAGAAGTGTAAGTCGATGCAGAAGATAAGGGAACACTTATTTTTCAATATCTTTTGTAGTGGGGAGAAAAATATATTTACAAGAATAGAGGAAAATAATCAATCAGTTATGTTCTTGTCTTTATTTGATACAGTACTAATTGAAATCATGTGTTTAATAATAAGAGTAGTTAACATCCATAGAGTGCCTACTCTGCACCAAACCATATGCTAATTGTTTTAGAAATATTATCTCATGTGATTACATTAATTAACAATCATCTTGCTTTAGCAATAACCATAGTGGAATTATCCACATTGAAATAATTAGACTAAATAAATTGTTATGTTTAACACCAGCCTTACAAGATTGGAGTAACTTGAAGCAGCTACATAGGATAATTGTCTACTCTAATTTATTATATAACTATTACCCTTTTCTTTATGTTATATATTCTCAGAAAGTTTTCATTCTTTGTGTAATTCTACTCTGATATCTCAGACCACTTTCTTACTCCTCAGGTCCCCCACTGGACTACCCTCCAAAAATTATTTCTGAAATCTCACAATAAATTCTCAGAGATACTTAGATCTCAGGTTTAAAAACTATCCAGTAAGGGACATGTGGCAACTAACCAATAGTGACTAAAATTTCTATCATAAAGCACATATTGGTGGTCTAGCTCCTCAAAGCAAGTAATTAATTTAATACTCTATTGGAGTTATGATCTCATAACTCTGAAAACTCCTGGTGTTATAGCTCCCATTCCGTCTATGAATTCAAGTTCATCTCCTCCAGTTCTTCACAGGGGATGCACTCTAACTTCTTTTAGAATACATAGTGTACAACTCACTTTCTTTTATTCTCATATTACTAGGGACAAGTCAATCACATCACTTCCTAGCATTCTCTTCAATATCAGATTTCTTTCTCACCATTCCCATCAACCAAATACTTATAATGCTACTTTTTCCCTTACCACAGTCTTGTAATAATTGATTTTTTTTGTGTTTTGCTTTATCTAGCAGAGAACTATCCAGGATTTTAATCTTTCTTCCAATTTCTTCACCATGACCTGGACCTATTATACTCCTCTTCCATCTTTAATTTCCCCTATTCCTTGTCATACCTTTATTATCTATTGTGTTCCTTTATTATTATGTAAGATCCTTAAGTACAAGGGATTAACTCGATTGCTTACCTGTTCATGCCTAAAGTGCTTAGCTGAATTCTTAGTCATGATAACATTTCACTAATTATATATTTATCTATCATTTATCATCTCATCTCATGACCCATACATTTCATTTTGTGATTATGTATCTCTTTATTTATTGTACGCTACTTATGCACAATTTGTGATAGTCAATATGACATAGCTTAGGTCAAGTTTTAGAAGTTCTTTGTGTGACTTTTACTTTTGAATTTTTGGAAAGAAACTTTGGAAAAATTTTAATTATTTCCAAAGTTATAGCACAAACAGAATATTGATGTTATTTTTTTTGTTGTTGTTTTGGTGAAGCTAGGTATTCCTGAAAGAAATGCATACTCTATCAAATTATTAAAACCCTCCTACTAAGTTCTAGATTCATCACCTCTATAATTTGTTTATTAGCCCAAAATATGTCTTTATTTTATTTTAATTTTCCTCTGTTAAATGTAAAGTCTTGGTGTTCCCCTTTGTGGTATCTATGAATATTATTTAGGTTGGTGTGTAATGTTTCAGAAACTCATTTTGCCACCTTATCTTTTCAAAAAAGAATATATGGATGATCTCACCATATTAAGGGACTCCATCTTTCATTTAATTTCTGTTAAAACAAAGCTAATGACAATAGAGAAAATTATATCCAGTATACTATAAGTTTGCATGTTACATATTTTGCTTTACATAAAAGATCACAGATCATGGTACAAAATTCTTTTGATTGTATCTATCAAGGAACTTTTTAAATTATATTAACAAAATATGAGACTTGGTGGTGATTTAAAGACCTTGAAACACTTTTAAGACATTTGTTATTCTTTTCTTTCATTTCTCCTTTTTTGACCTATATAATCAAGTACGTTTCTGCAGATAAATTGGACTCTATACTGACTGATCTTGTGTTTGATAAATATTTTAGCCAATTAAGAAGCAGTAAAAAATGCACTCTATTATGGCATATTGCAAATGAAAGTCTTCCTGTTCCTCTTAAATAATCTTATCTAGGATGCCATCATTTCACTTAGAAGAAGTTCACAAAAAATTTGTGTAAACAAAAAAGTGAGCTTATTTATAGATAATTTTAATGTCTTCCAAATGGCCTTGTATCTAATTATAAGGTTCAAAGTTATTTTCATGCATTTGGTATCAGTGACATCTTTAGAGGTCATGTATTCCTTAAAACTTTCATAGTTGTATAAATGTAGTAGAGATTTATTTCATCCAATTCATCTGTTATACCATTTTATAAAAATACCATCTTTACTCAATTTAGTATTATTTCTACCTTCTTTAGAAGCAAGTTTAGGATTCTCAAAGTGATAATGGCCAACGGATATGAAAAGACAATTTTCAGATAAAAAAATAAAAATCATCTATTGTCAGGTGAAAAAATGCTCTAAATCACTATTGATTAGAGAATTGCAAATTAACACAACTCTGAGGTACCACTTCCTACTTCCCAGATTGACTAAGATGACAGGAAAAGACAAATGTTGGAAGGGATATGGAAAAACTGGGGCAGTAATGCATTATTGGTGAACTTCTGAAATAATCCCATCAGTCCATCATTTGGAATTTTGCCCAAAGAGCTTTAAGAACTTTGATTCAAAAGTGGGGTCTATATCTCAATTGGGTCTGTATCTCAAAGAAATTATAAAAGAGGAAAAGGGGACATATATGTGTAAAACAATCTTTGTAGCAGCTCTTTTTGTGGTGGTAAAGAATTGAAAAAAATAAATAAATACCTATCAATTATGGAATGCCTGAATACATTAGAGCCTATAACACTATTGGAATATTATTGATCTATCAAAAAGAAATGATGAACAAACTGATTTTAGAAAGCCTTGAAAAATTTTATATGAACTAAATGCTAAATGAAACATGCAGAACCAGAAAAAAATGTCATACATCATACATCAAAACAGCAAGTTTGCATGCTCAATTATGAAAGATTTGCTTCTTTTCAGAGGTTCAGTGATCAAAGGTGATTCCAATAAATTTTGTATGGAAAATGGCATATAAATGAAGAGAAACAACTGTAATAACTGAATGTAAATCAAAACATGCTACATTCACTTTCTCTCCCTTTTCTTCTGTTTTTTTTTTTTTTTTTCCTCTTATGGTTTTTCCTTTATGTTCTGATTTTTGGCTCCCAACATGATTCATGATGAAATATGTTTTTTTAATGGAACATATATATCCATACCCCCCAAAATGTAGTTTTTACATGTAACTAGGGTAAATAAAAAGGGAAAAAAAAAAGCAAGTTTAAGACTATGAAGGTAAAGATTCTATTATCCCTCATGGTGAAAATACTTTTTAAACATTTTTTTTCTATTTTTGGTCTCCCTTCCTTATATATATTTTTGTTCCATCTGCTAGCACAGTTAATGATTTAAAAAGTGTTCCAAAAATTGATTTTATGCTACTTAATAGTTCTCACTGCTCTTTAAACAAAAATGTTAATAATCAATCATTATCCCTCTTTATAAAATTTTATAAATTAGTTTAAATTGTAAATCAGTATTGCTTTTGATTGCCATCTCTTTCCACTTAGTAAATTAGTTAAACCTTCACCAAATAAGATGTTTTCTGAGCTCTTTTTAAAATTTTTTGCTAATTAATTCATTTATTTATTTATTTTATAAAACAACTAATAGATTTTTTCCTAGTATTGACCTTGGTTTTGTCATGACTGATAGTCAAAAAACTTTAATCATTTAATTATATTAAGTCCCTTTGCATAATGCTTAATTTCATAAGACAAACAATTGAACTTTTATTAAATAATTATGATATAGGGAACCAAATTTACCTTTATCAAAATAAATGCATAAAATCTCTAAACAGCACTAAAACCTTCAACATTGAATTCTTAGAGCAGTCACTAAATTAATAATTGTAATGTGAAGAGGATTCTTCCAAAATAATCCAATTGCCGCCTGGATATATTTATATTTTCTATCTATAAACTAAGATGATAATATTGTTTTATATATCTGGGAGAAAAAAATGAGGCTTATTTTGACTGCTCAAATGTCTTTACCCATGACATCATGAGAAGTTACAGATAAATTATCCTTGTGTCCCAGAAATAACAAATGCAGATTCTAATATCACTTTTTAGGAGAGAAACAAACATAAACCTGTATAACCTTATGGAGTGATAAAATGGCTTTAATGGATTTAATTAACTTACCCTATAAGAAATGAAAATTAAAGAATCATTCTAGACAGAACTGAGCTATTAACTGAGTTTTAACTGCAATCTTTATGACCAGAGAGTCTTACACCAGATGGTAGATTTATAGTTTTCTTGCCCTGTGGAGGCACAAGAAGAGAATTTAAGATAGGAATCTTTCTTAACTTATCAATTAATTTAGAATGCAAATTTTGGAACCATTTCTGAATATTGTATGATAATCCTGTGGTTGCTACAATTGTATTTTGGACACCTATGTTTTGTAGCTGTGATGGATCCATATGAATATGAAAAGGAAAACCTCTGAAAAATAATAATATTAATAAAAAATGAGAGATCCAAATCAGTTTCCTTGTTTTCTAACTAGCTATTAAATATAAAAATTTGAGATATTACACACAAATTAAGAGTGCAGCCATATTTCCTCATGACATTATTCCACAAAAAACAGACATTATTCAACTTACTCCAAAATATTGGCTTTAAGAAGGATGTTCAAAAATCTAGGTGTTACTTATAGTGATCTATTTTGATGAAATACAGCTCCCTAAATCAAAAGATAATGAGAAATAGATTTTAGTTGTTCTGGAAAAATATAAATTTCAATTTTCTCTTTAAAAATTAATTTTCTATTGAGATGGCCAAATATTTTTGCTTCCTGTATGGACTTGAGCAAATAACCTAAATTCCTTCAGTCTCTGTCACTAAATGTAAAATGAAATGTTTGGACTCCATAACCCCTTCTAGCTCTAGAAATATCCTACAATCATGGGAATCTCTGTTACTATGAAATTATTACCTTCCATATTCTAAGAAATCTAAGAAATTGATTGTTGGTGTCAATGGGGACAAACTAGGCTCTAACCTGTAGGTAACCAAAGACAAATAGAACAGGCTGGAAACAGGAAAGTTAGGCAGCAAACAGAATTTTAAAATGAGAAAAATGATTTGCAAAGACACATTTGCTAAAGCCATCATCCTAATGGAGGCATTGTCTTCATTTTAGGCAAATTTCAGTACTTATGCCTATGATTATGGGGTGAGTTGTAGTACTGACAATGAATAGGAACTATAACAATGAAATAAGTTTAGTGTGTAGAAGTGTTTTAAGATCAAAACATGGTTGCTTACCAATGCTCAGAGAGAATCTTCTAGTCAAAACAATACAATAATTGTGTTTTGGTAGAGGATTAGATGATCCCAGAGGGTGAGGATAAAGAATTCTTGTTCTACCAAGCTCAGGACAAAATATGCTAGCTGGACCTTCTGGAAAACAAGATATCTTCTAATAACTAGACATTGTAAAATATTCATTTTAATCCCACTGGAAAACTAAACAAAAATTTAAAAAATTAAACAAAAAAGTATCAGTAAATTGTTTAGTACTTGGTCTTGATCTGCTTTGTTTTCCAACAGGGTCCCTAAACTAGTTGGCATAATTATGTGAAAACCCATGACTAGAAAGCAATCTAGTCATTCATTTAAGTAAAGAAAAGTTATGAAGAAGTGAAGAGAGTTAAGAAAAAGGAAAAAATGTAATCTTTGACTTCAGTAGCAAAACATAAAGTTAGTTAAGTAGTGAGGAATACAGTCAAAAAGTACAGACTTTTCCCGAATAGTTTGACACTGAAAAGAAAGAGAAATGTGAAAGTTGATTAACAAGGTATCAAAGTTAGGGAAAGGGTATTCTATTAGGGGAAGGAAGACTTGGACATATTTATAGGAAAATGAGGAGTTAGTAGTGAGATGATTTTTTTTTTCCTTTTAACTAAATATAAAGATAGGTGAAGCAATTCAGTGGTACAGTGGATAGAACCAGACTGAGTCCAGACGATTCATCTTCCTGAATTTAAATATGCCCCCAGACACTTGCTAGCCATGTAACTCAGGGCAAATCAATTAACTCTCATTGACTTGGGTTCTCATCTGTAAAACGAGCTGAAAAAGAAAATGGCAAACTACTTCAGTATTTTTGTCAAGAAAACCCTAAATGGGGTCACAAAGAATTAGACACAAATGAAATGCCTGAATAACAAAAAGGCAAAGAACAGTAGGCAACAATACAATAAAAAAATAACTAAATTCAGAGTCAGCAGACATGAGTTCAAAGAACTACTTTAACATTTATTAGCTATGCAATCAAAGGTAATTTCTGAAATCTTGCTGAGCTACACATATCTCCACAAACTACTCTTTTAATTTGCCTATATACTATCAAACATTAATGCTTCCCATAGTTTTCAGAATTGTTTCATGATAGTTGTGCTATAATTGATATACATTCAGTATGGTATACTATGGTGCTCATAGTCCCATATCTGCCACATCAAATCAAACTAGACCTTCTAGATAAATTAGCCTGTATTTAAAAGCTTTCTGAAATAGTTGCAGAATGTCAGGAGAAATTGAGGTGATGAATAAGAAACCTTGGATGAGCTTTAACTTGGCATAGGAAGATAAACATCTAGACTTAGATAAAAAAAAAATGGGATATTCTAATGTAGGCTATCTTATTTATTCCCTGAATAACCATGGAGAGCAACAGTGTTTCAAAGCTTTCTAATATCTTCAATGAACAGCTTGAATTAGATGATTTTAGTTCTAGATCCCATTATCTTCCTGACTTGCATAAGCAAGGCATTTTAGTCTCAGAAACCAGGTAACACTTGCTTATATGGGGTATAAGGCTTAAAAGCTTCTTTGTGTGCCCTATTTTATTTCATTCTCACAACATCCCTTTAAATTAGATTTTATTATTATTATTATTCCCAATTGGGGAAAATTGCTTTCCCTGTGTCAAATAACTAGTAAATAGCTGAATCCAGGTCCATTGTGGCTCATCATCTCTGGATAAATCATATAATCTGGGACCATTCAGTCTCAAAAACGTTCTCAGATATAATATCTGCTCTAAAAACAGCTTTCTTCTGGAGTGTCCAATAATGTTATCCAGAGAACTAAGAAAACAAGTAGTCAATCAGATTCCCCCTATTCAAGGTCACATTATTACTTATCTCCTTACCTTCAATTTCAATCTTAGGAGACCATATTTGTTATTAGGCATGATAAAATTGCCTGAGCCTTTGAATCTTATTTTTTTTAACTTTTCACATTGTTAATAAGGATTTGAATACACAGATGCCAGGCTTTAGTGGTAACTCTGGCTATCTTGGAGAAGTTCCTTGCATCAGTCTTTTTAGATGAATTTAAATATCAAGCATAAAGGAGGAGATATCAAAGAAACACAGAATTTTAATGTTGGAATGGATGGTGGTTTAATCTGAAAAAGAATAAACTATCACAGCCCTGACAAATTTTTCTATTGAAAGAAAAACTAAAATAAATGTCAATATCATGAATTAGTTTGCGCCATATACTGCTAATTCTGAGTTTTCTCTTAACAAAGAGTCTCTCTTCTTTTTTACAACCTCCATCCATTTTTTCTTGATATGTGCCTTTTTTATTGAATATGTCCTAGAATAAAATAATGGACCTGGTTCAAAGATCTATGAATACCATTGGTTATTTGTGACAATCATTTAAGAGGTTCATAATAAAATATTTTAATATTTCAAATAATAAATTGTTGACTAATTATGTGTGGGCACACACACACATACACACAGATAGTTGTCATTATTCTTCATTGTGACAATAAGCACATGCATTTGAAGCATGATAAATTTGCTTCTACAGCAATGGAAACTTTTATGATCAGGTGCACCATAATTTTGGTATCCATGTAATAATTTCATTAAACTCAAACCAATTCTGACTTAGCACAATATTGTTTTGTAATTTCTGAACTTGCCATAAGTTGTCTACAGACTATTTCATTGATTAGATGATCAACCACAACCAGATTCCCAGTGAAAAGTCAGGGACATACATTCATTTGAATTCTGTATATTACATTAGAGTAACTCCCTTGTCTCCATCTATTAACATATAATTGTGTTGTTGCTTTGTCATTTTTCAGTAGTGTTTGATTGCTCATGAGTCCTTTTGGAGTTTTCTTGACAAAGATACTGGAGTGGTCCAATTCATTTTATAGATGAGGAAACTTAGTCAAACAAGATCAAATGACTTGCTCAGTCTAAATTTATTACTCAGGTCAAGTTTTTGATTCCAGGCCCAGTACTCTATATTCACTCCACCACTTACCTGCTCCTTATAACCAGCAATCATATTTCTTCAATATGTTTTCAATGTTAGCATTCTTACAGAGCAAATGCCTGACTATTTGAAAACCATGACTTATAACTATGAACATTATAAACAGTTGTGAGACTATCACAGATTATTGCATAAATTCTACAGAAACAAACCTTATATTATCCTTCAATGAAATGTGAAGGATATTTTCTGATTTAAACTTTTCTATGTAATATTTTAAACCAGTGTACTAGTATGCCAGTGGTCAAAGAAAAGAAAGTGACATTTTGAAGAGATTCTTTTCCCCAAATAGTTAATTTATTTATCAATATAATTGAAAAATAAAATAAAATAATGAGATAAAAATTTGAATATATTTATAATTGAATACAGTTTTATCATGTGAACAGAAAAGTAAATACTTTATACAATTATTCATTTTCATCCATCATTGAGTTGGCTATTTAAAAAAAAAATTCTCAGCAAGAGAGATAATAATGTTCTCCTCCTTCTATATTCTCTCACAAAATAGTGTAAACAAAAATACTCATTTGTTTTTGTTTTAAATAAAAATATAGAAACAAACTTGATGTGAAGTAGATTTGAATTTGATTATCTGTTGCTTAAACAAATATTTTTAAAAGTTGTTGAAATAAAAAAAATTAAAAACTGAAATTGTTTCCAAAATTGAAGATATACCAAGTTGTAGCATATTTCATTAAGTATATGATTTTTGCATATAACAATAATCATAGCTCAAATTAAATATGTGTATTTTATAATTATGAGTTTTATAATTTTGTACTTGGAATTTTCATGGCTATATATAAAATAACATTTAATAATTTTAAAATGTAAATTTTAATTTGGAATTGGAGGATAAAAAGTTATCCTTATGCTTATTGTAAGTATTGAAAATACATCTAAATTTGACATCATAAGTAGCATATTAAATTATCTGGGGGATTCATAATATTTTTGTTGTTGAAACAGATTTACAGAAGAAAAACATGTTGGGGACAGCTAGATTAAAATGTCAATGATATACCTTCCCAATATCTCTATTTTTTTTGTTGTTGTTTTAGTTATTTGACTCTGGTTTTCTTCAGTTGTGTTTATTTAATACCAGTTAATCAAATTTTACATCTTTGTGCCCAACAAATTTTTGTAAAAAAATTTTGGGTTTTTTTTGCATAAAAATAAATTCCAGAGAGTGTAGTCTAATTGGAGTCTGGTCCCTGCACACACAACATTTTATTTGTATGATTGCCACCAAAGGAAAATGGACTATCAATTGTCATATATTGGGAGTTAGTTGGTGGACATTACATTTTTTTTCCTTAATTTCAGTTTAAGCTCAATGTTTCAGTTTAGTTTAAATGCCATCTTCTTTTCCCAAAAACATATTGTTTATAATTCCTTAAAACAATAATAATAACTTTGACCTGAACAGTCTAAAATTATAGTAAATGTGTTTTTATTATTCTTCTGATATGAGAGTGTCATAAATAATGTCTAATTAAAGAAAAATATATTTCCAAGGAATTTAGCAAATCACTCAATAACTCCTGAGCATATAGCCATCATCCTCCATACCCCACAAAGAGTCATACCAAAACCATATCAAAAAAAAAAAAAAAAACTGCCAAAACATTATTTTATGGAACTAGAAAAATGAAAACAAAATTCATCTAGAAGAACAAAACCACAAAAATATCCAGGGAATTAATGGGAAAAAATTATATATATGTATATATATATATATATATAAAAGATGGTGGTTTAGCAGTATCAAACCTAAGACTATATTATAAAGGAGCTGTAATCAAAACCATTTGGTGCTAAGAAATCAAGTGGTGGATAATGTTATATATATACATGACACAACAAGTAAGGCCTATAGCAATCTAGTAATTGAAAGATCCCAACCTGGTTTGTTTTTCTTGTTTTCCAGTGATTTATGGATGACTCTAGATTATATGAGTTCTAGTGTCAGGAGAGCTATTTTTAAGTTTAATTCATTTTTTTTTATTTAAGGTATATTTTCCTGACATTTGTTTTAAAAGATTTGAACAATAAAAAGAGAAAATAACTTTAACATATTAAGTCAAGCATTTGTCCTTTGTTTATAATCTGTATTTTCTCTATTCTGTGAAAATCTCTGAGATTTTGTAGCGTCCCAGAATTAGCTCTGAAAAAAACACCTCACAGGAATGAAAGTCTCTCCTGGTGAAGGGTTGGGGAAGCTGAAGCTAGAAATATAGGTGCTATCTTCCTTGCAACCACATACAACTCCATCTCCTCACTATAAGTGGATCCTTTTTCCACGTGGAATGGCCTATCCTACATGTGAATACTCTGTCCATGGGAATGAAAACTCCATTGGCTTCCAATTGCCTTCAAAAGCAAATACAAAATCATCCAATGGGTATTCACAGATTTTTGCAACCTAGTCCTTCCTATCTGTCCAGTCATCTTATACTTTACTCCTGTATTACACACTTAACAAAAAATTACAAAATAAAAATTACTTGATTTTTTGTTAAATATTTGAGCAAACCATTTGATCTGGTCCATTAAATATCAATTTAAGTGTAGGAAAGATGCCTTCAAGGGGGAGTTGTCATCTTGATGGATTCTGTCTTTATCCATTGCTGATGCTATATTAGCATTTAATAGATTTATATAACAGTAATCTTAGATATGCTTATTAAGCAGTGATGGAAACCTGTTAAATTCCTTTTTTGTTCTTCAAATAAAAAAATAATAAAACAAAAAACAGCACTGAAAACATCAGGTGAAAAGTTCTATGTAATTATATAATCACATCATTAATAGTCATACTCTAATATAAGTAATACTACATAGGTGAAGTCAATCAGTAATAAGTGTTTATTAATATATGCCAGGTACAATGTTAAGCACTGAGAATACAAAAAGAGATAAAAGACAACTTCTTTCTGTAGGAGCTCTCAATTTAATGGGAGAGACAAGTGAAAACAAAGCCTAAATTAAGCTGCATATAGGCTATTATTGTTCAGTCATGTCCAAATCATTGTCATCCTATTTGGGATATTTCTTGGCAAAGAAACTGGAAGGTTTTGTCATTTCCTTCTCCAGCTTATTTTGCAAATGAGAAAACTGAGGTAAACAGGTTTAAGTGACTTGCCCATGGTCACAAAACTAATATCTGAAATAGGAAACAAACTCACGAAAATTAGTCCTTCTAATTCCTGACCCAGAGCTCAATCCACTGTGCCAGGTAGCATGATAAAGGAGAAGTAAGAAATATTTAAGAGAAGGAAGTCTTCCTATTTTAAAAAAAGAGATTTTATTTGACTTAAAGAAAACCATGGTGACTTGTAGGTAGAGATGAGGATGAAAAGCATTCCAGAGAAAATCCCCAGAGTTGAGAGTTTGAGTCTCTTGGTTCTAGCACAGCAATGGGGCCAATTGCACTAGACTGAAAATTACAAAAGTGTATGAAATAAGGTACCAGAAGACCAGAAAAGTTATTTTGTAGAGGAAGGAGTTTGTACACCAAATAGAGGGTTTTGTATTTGATCCTAGAAGTAATAGGAAGTGATTGAAGTTTATTAAGCAGTGTGTGTTAAGATGGTCAGACCTATACTTTTAAAAAAATTGGTTTTTAGATGAGGAATAGATTTAAGTGGGTAAAAATTTAAGGAAGTCAGACCCATCAGCAGCTTATTGCAATAATGCAGACATGAGGACATAAAAACCTACATCAAGATGATGGCAGGATTAGAGAGGATAAGGTGATGATTTCAAGAGATGTTTCAAAAGTGAAGGAATGGGAGTTCATCCGTGAGATTTAATATCCAATTTGTCATCTACTATTGATAATGAAGATGATGACAGAAATAGCAGCAGCAATATTTCAAATGACTATTGTATACATAAAAACATACTAAAATTTTGTTAATCTCTCTGTGTATAACTCCAAATTGCAAAACATAAGACAATGTCTGTAAATATGTTCCAATATTCCCTGTAATATAAACATTAGTTACAAAATTGCAAAAGATGAAAATCAAGGCTACCAATGACTTCTTATTAACATTTGAACTGCTTTTCTTGCCTTCTATACAAAACTATACTTTATTATTATTTCATATTGAATGAGGGAGATAAAAAAAAGGTGTTATTAATCTGGGTGGTAGTCATTCAATTTTTATATTTGAATTCAACATCAAGAAAAAAATTAAATGCATATAAAACACCAGAATCTGCTTGATTTCAATTTTACAGAAAAAGAGATCCTTCCCAGGTTAAGTTCCTCTATTCTAGTCTCAATACTGTACTTAGTCAAGCCTTGATTGACACCAGCTTCTTCAGATTTTGGTAGAATCCACTTTTGGATCAATCTATCCCTACAATTTTTTTTCTTTCTTAGATAACTTTGTTGCATATTCAATTTCTTTTTTTCCCCAAAGTAGCATTATTCAAGCGTTCTAATTTCTCTTCAATTAATCTGAACAATTTACTGTTTTATAAATATTTATTTATTTTTGTAAATTTTCAAACTCATTAACATATATATGGACAAAATAATTCCTAATGAGTGCATTTCTTTTTATTGGTGGTAAATTCATTATTTTCATTTTTGATACCAGTAATTTGGTTTTCTTCTTTCATTTTTTAAATAAATTAATTAATGATTACTACCCATTTAAAAAAATATCTGAAATGTAATTCATAGTGATTCAACCTTTATCTTTTACTCTGTGTGCATTTCTTTAATTCAAATATGTTTTCCTGTAAATTACATATAATAGGATTCTGATTTTTAATCTACTAAAAGCATGCCACATCTATTTTATGAATGAGTTCATCCCATTCTCAGTTATGATTGCTAACTGTGTATTTTGCTCAATCCTTTTTTCCTGTATATTTGCTTTGTATCTTTGTCTCTGTCTTTCTCCCTCTCCCTTTTCCCCTTTCATCCTGTCCCTGCTCACCAGTATTTTGCTTCTGCCTCCTGCCTTCTCCAATAAGCTCTCCCTTCCATCAATCCAATTCTTTTCAAAACCCACTACTCTTCCATTTCCCAACCTTATATTATAAAATAGATTTTGGTACAAAACTGAGTGTATACATTATTTCTTTGAGTAAATTCCTATGAGAATAAGATCCAAGCATAGCCCACCAGACGATAAATTTTCCCTATACTACCAAAGGTCTTTTTGCTTTCTCATGTAATTTGCACCTTTCTGCCTCTCCCTTCTCCATCCCTGAGTACAATCCTTTTTCTTATCCTATAACATTTTTTATCATTCCACCATAATCAACCTATAACAAGATCCTCTCTCCATGTATACTCCTTTTAACTGTTGTAATAGTGACAGCGTTCTTAAAAAGAGTTGTAGGTATTTTCCAGCCAAGATGGCAGCAAGGAGGCACACAGCTGTGTAAGCTCCTCATTTTCTCTCAGAATCCATCTCATTACAAGCCTCTGAATTAATGCCTGACTGAAAAAAACCCACAAATAGTTACCAAGAGAAGACATCCTTGAGATTCCGCAGGAAAGGTCTGTTTTTGCTTGAGTGCAGGACGGTTTTAGATCAGGGACAGGCTGAGGGCAGCAGCAGCAAGAGCTCCACAGGCAGCTCACAGCCCAGCAGACCGGAGGGGGTTGGGGTATGATCTCAGCCGTCTCTGCTGGGAGAGTTTTGCTACAGGCTTGGATACTTTGCCCTGGCAGCAAGTCAGTAGCCCAGCAGAGAAGCTAAAAACACCAGGGGTGAAAAATACAAGCCCAAATAGCTGGAGTTTCTCGGGACCTGGCCACCCCTCCCCTACAGTGTCTCAGCACGCTCTCAGAGTCTAGGAGCACAGGCACAGTACAGTCCTGCTAGTGCCTCGCTGCTGCCCCCGCAGTCTGTAGAGGAAGGCCAGTAACACCATCCAGCCCCTCCCCCCAAAAAAGCAGATTCCATTTGGGTTTTTTTCTCTTTTTCTTTGCTAGTTTGTCTCTTATTCTTCTCTGACAAAATGAGCAAAAAATTGAAAAGGACCTTAACAATCCACAGCTTTTATACAGACAGAGAGCAGACTCTAAACCCTGAGGAGACTAAAAACAGACTATCTCCAGGTGAATCCCCACAGGAGGAGATCATCTGTTCCTCAGCACAGATGACTCTCATAGAAGAAGTGAAAAAGGCACTCACAAGAGACCTAGAAGAAAGATTAGAAAAGGAGAAGGAGGCTTGGCAAGAGAGTCTGGAGAAATTGTCCCACTCACTTAAAGACAGAATGGATAAAGAAAAGAAATCCTTGAAAAATAGGATTAGTGAACTGGAAACAGAAAATGGCTCTCTAAAAAACAAAATTGGTGAAATGGAAAAACATTCCACAGAACAAAACAACACAATTGGACAATTAGAAAAAAGATATAAAAAAGTGAATGAAGAAAATACTTCATTGAAAATCAGAATTGAGCAAATGGAACTGCATGACTCAAGGAGACAAGAAGAATCAGTCAAGCAAAACCAAAAAAAAAATCAAACAATGGAGAAAAATGTGAAATACCTTCTTGGGAAAACAACAGACCTGGAAAATAGGTATAGGAGAGACAATCTGAGAATTATTGGACTCCCAGAAAAATATGATGAAAAAAAGAGCCTGGACACTATTTTCCAGGAAATTATCAACGAGAACTGCACAGAAGTCATAGAAAGAGAGGGTAAAATAGACATTGAAAGGATTGATCGATCACTTACTAAAAGGGATCCTAAAATCAAAACACCAAGAAATATAGTGGCCAAATGCCAGAACCCTCAAACAAAGGAAAAAATACTCCAAGCAGCTAGAAAAACCCAATTCAAATATAGAGGAGCCACAATAAGGATCACCCAGGATCTAGCAGCATCTACATTAAAAGATTGAAGGGACTGGAATATGATATTCCGAAAGGCTAAGGAACTCGGTATGCAACCAAAATAACTTACCCAGCCAAAATGAACATCTTTTTTCCAGGAAGAAGATGGTCATTCAACAAAATAAGTGAACTTTACGTATTTTTGATGAAAAGAGCAGAACTTAACAAGAAGTTTGATCTATAAATATAGAACTCAAGAGAAACCTAAAAAGGTAAAAAGAAATCTTGGGAACTATATTTCTGCTGTAAAAATGTATAAATAATACATGTATACCTTGTTCTAGAAATTAAAGTTGGAAAGGTCATTGTACCAGAAAAAGGGTAAAGTGGGGGTCCTACATCTCACAAAGAGGCAAAGGAAACCTATTATATCTGAGAGAAAGAATGGAGGGGGATGAATATAGTGAGTATTTTACTGACATCGGAATTGGCTTTAAGAGAAAAAAAATTTAGACATATTCAATTTATGGTGAAACTTCTCCCATTCATTGAAAAGTGAGAAGGGAAAAGTGAAAAGGGAAGGAATAAGCTAAGCAGAAAGGAATACAGAAACTGTGAGGGAGTGAGGGAAAGGAGTAAGATGGGGGAGGAACTCTAAGGTGGGGAAGAAGGATACTAAAAAGGGAGGGGTGTGAGAAGCAAGTGGTGTTCATAAGTTTAATACTGGGAAGGGGGGTAAGGGGGAAAAAGGGAGAAAAGCATAAACAGGGGTTAACAAGATGGCAAGTAATACAGAATTGGTAATTTTAAACATAAATGTGAACGGGGTAAACTCCCCCATAAAGAGGAAGTGGTTAGCAAAATGGATTAAAAGCTAGAATCCTACAATATGTTGTTTAAAGGAAACACACCTGAAGCAGGGAGATACATGCAGAGTAAAGGTAAAAGGTTGCAGCAAAATCTACTATGCTTTGCGTGATGTCAAAAAAGCAGGGGTAGCCATCCTGATCTCAGATCAAACAAAAAAGAAAAAAAAAATTGATCTAATTAAAAGAGATGAGGAAGGGCACTATATCTTGCTAAAGGGTAGCATAGATAATGAAGCAATTTCAATATTAAACATATATGCACCAAGTGGTGTAGCATCTAAATTCTTAAAAGAGAAATTAAGAGAGCTACAAGAAGAAATAGACAGAAAAACTATAATAGTGGGAGATCTCAACCTTGCACTCTCAGAATTAGATAAATTTTAAATAAAATATTAGCAAAAAGATTACAGAAAATCATCCCCAGGAAAATACACTATGACCAAGTAGGATTTATACCAGGAATGCAGGGCTGGTTCAATATTAGGAAAACTATTAGCATAATTGACTATATCAATAATCAAACTAACAAAAAACATATGATCATCTCAATAGATGCAGAAAAAGCATTTGATAAAATCCAATATCCATTCCTAATAAAAACACTTGAGAGTATAGGAATAAATGGACTTTTTCTTAAAATAGTCAGGAGCATATATTTAAAACCATCAGTAAGCATCATATGCAATGGGGAAAACTGGAACCTTTCCCAGTAAGATCTGGAAGCGAAGGGTTGCCCACTATCACCATTATTATTCAATATTGTATTAGAAACACTAGCCTCAGCAATAAGAGTCGAGAAAGAGATTAAAGGAATCAGAATAGGCAATGAGGAAACCAAAATATCACTCTTTGCAGATGATATGATGGTATACTTAGAGAACCCCAGAGATTTTACTAAAAAGCTATTAGAAATAATTCATAACTTTAGCAAAGTTGCAAGTTATAAAATAAATCCCCACAAATCCTCAGCATTTTTATACATCACCAACAAAATCCAACAGCAAAAGATACAAAGAGAAATTCCATTTAGAATAACTGTCGACAGCATAAAATATTTGGGAATCTATCTACCAAAGGAAAGTCAGGAATTATATGAGCAAAATTACAAAAAACTTTCCACACAAGTAAAGTCAGACTTAAATAATTGGAAGAATATCAAGTGCTCCTGGATAGGCCGAGCAAATATAATAAAGATGACAATACTTCCTAAACTAATCTATTTATTTAGTGCTATACCAATCAGACTTCCAAGAAAATATTTTAATGATCTAGAAAAAATAACAACAAAATTCATATGGAATAATAAAAGGTCGAGAACCTCAAAAGAATTAATGAGAAAAACAATCAAATGAAGGTGGCCTAGCTGTATCTGATCTAAAACTATACTATAAAGCAGCAGTCATCAAAACCATTTAGTATTGGCTAAGAAATAGATTAGTTGATCAGTGGAACAGGTTAGGTTCACAAGACAGAATAGTCAACTATAGCAATCTAGTGTTTGACAAAACCAAAGATCCTAACTTTTGGGATAAGAAATAATTATTTGACAAAAACTGCTGGGATAACTGGAAATTAGTATGGCAGAAATTAGGCATGGACCCATACTTAACACCGTATACCAAGATAAGATCAAAATGGGTCCATGATTTAGACATAAAGAATGAAATCATAAATAAATTGGAGGAACATAGGATAGTTTATCTCTCAGACTTGTGGAGGAGGAAGAAATTTGTGACCAAAGATGAACTCGAGACCATTATTGATCACAAAATAGAAAATTTTGATTACATCAAATTAAAAAGCTTCTGTACAAACAAAACTAATGCAAACAAGATTATAAGGGAAGCAACAAACTGGGAAAACATCTTCACAGTTAAAGGTTCTGATAAAGGCCTCATTTCCAAAATATATAGAGAACTGACTCTAATTTATAAGAAACCAAGCCATTCTCCAATTGACAAATGGTCAAAGGATATGAACAGACAATTTTCAGATGATGAAATTGAAACTATTACCACTCATGTGAAAGAGTGTTCCAAATCACTATTAATCAGAGAAATGTGAATTAAGACAACTCTGAGATACCACTACACACCTGTCAGATTGGCTAAGATGACAGGAAAAAATAATGCTGATGGTTGGAGGGGATGTGGGAAAACTGGGACACTGATACATTGTTGGTGGAGTTGTAAATGAATCCAACCATTCTGTAGAGCAATCTGGAATTATGCCCAAAAAGTTACCAAACTGTGCATACCCTTTAACCCAGCAGTGCTACTACTGAGCTTATATCCCAAGGAGATACTAAAGAAGGGAAAGGGACCTGTATGTGCCAAAATATTTGTGGCAGCCCTGTTTGTAGTGGCTAGAAACTGGAAAATGAATGGATGCCCATCAGTTGGAGAATGGTTAGGTAAATTGTGGTATATGAATTTTATGGAATAGTATTGTTCTGTAAGATATGATGAGCAGGATGAATACAGAGAGTCTTGGAGAGATTTACATGAACTGATGCTAAGTAAAATGAGCAGAACCAGGAGATCATTATATACATCAACAACGACACTGTATGAAGATGTATTCTGATGGAAGTGGATTTCTTTGACAAAGAGACCTAATTCAGTTTCAACTGATCAATGATGGACAGAAGCAGCTACACCCAAAGAAAAAAATACTGGGAAATGAATGTAAACTGTTTGCGTTTTTGTGTTTCTTCCCGGGTTATTTTTGCCTTCTGAATCCAATTCTCCCTGTGCAACAAGAAAACTGTTTGGTTCTGCACATATATATTGTATCTAGGATATACTATGACATATTCAACATATATAGAACTGCTTGTGATCTAGGGTAAGGGGTGGAGGGTGGGAGGGAAAAATCGGAACAAAAGTGAGTGCAAGGGATAATGTTGTAAAAAAATTACCCTGGCATGGGTTATGTCGATAAAAAGTTATTATAATAATAATAAAAAGAAATAAAAAAAGAGTTGTAAGTATCATCTCCTTTTTTATAAACATTTTAACATTAGTAAATCTTTTGTGATTTCTTTTGCTGCCTACTTTCCATAAAACTATTGAGCCTTGTATTTGAATATCAAATTTTATATAATCGGCTATGATCTTTTCATAAGGAATACTTGGTAGTATATGCTATTGAATATACTCTTTTTCCACTGACAGATTACACTCAATTTCAGTGGGTAAGTGAATTTTGGTTGTAATCTTAGACCCTTTGCTTCCAGAATTGCACATTACAAGTCCCCAATACTTTAGGATGGAATCTCTTAAGCCTAGGTAATTCTGACTGTGGTTCCATTATATTTTAATTGTTCCTGGCTATTTGCAGTATTTTTTCCTTCATGTATCTATTCTTGTATTTAACTATAATATTCCTAGTGATTTCACTTTTAGGATTTCCTTGAGAAGATTAGTGGTAGACTCTTTAGATTTTTATTTGATTTTCTTATTCTAAAATAATTCGATTACTTTTTCTTAATAATTTCTCAAAATCTGATGTCCAGCCTCTTAAAAAACATGAATTTCAGGTAGTCTAATGATTTATTTTTTTAAATTATATATTCCAGAATTATTTTCCACGTTAGCTGTTTTTTTTTCAATAAAATATTTCACATTGTTCTATTAGTTTATTATTTTTATTATGTTTTATTGCTTTTTGATGTTGCATGGAATCATTTGAATTTTCTTTAATAATTTGAATGCTTTGAATTTGGTTCATGTATGATTAGTTTTGAAATTATTTCTCTGTGGCAACTTTTAGTATTTTTTACTCTGCATGTGTTTCTTTGTTTTAAGTTCATAAACAGATTAATTATAAACTTATATTGTTAGATTTTGGTTTCTAATCCAGTGTACTGTCCTCTTCCACTTTATGGATGACTAATTCCATTTACATTCCCAGTTATGATTTCTAAATATGCATTTCTCTCTATTCTACTCCCCTCCTCAACCCACAGTGATCCTCTATCTCTTTTTACTGTTTCCTTCCTAAAAATCTTTTTTGGATTCTGTCTACTACTTTTTTAAATTTCTTATTCCATTTTCATTACCCCTTTTTTTCTTATTCTCTTCTGCTATTTAACTTATTGACTAAAATAGATTGTATATTAAGTTGGATTTTTAGTACATTATTCCCTTTCTGAACTAATTCAGATCATTTAAAATAACTTCAGAAGACATAAAATGTTTGAAAGTCTACCTACCAAGAGAAAGCTAGTAATTATGTAAACTAAATTACCAAAAAAAAAAAAAAAAACTTTTTCAAACAAATAAAGTTAGATCTAAATAATTGGAAAAAACATTGTGTTCATGCATAGGCTGAACTAATATAAGAACAACAGCAACAACAACAAAAAAAAAACAATTGTGCCTAAATTTATCTACTTATTTAAGGCTGTATCAATTAAACTGCCAAAAAATTACTTTATAGAGCAAAAAAAAAAAAAAATAACATGTCAAGACTTTCAAGGGAATTAATAGGGGGAAATTCAAAGGAAGTGGCTTAGCTGCACTCAGACCTAAAACAATATTATAAAGCAGTGGTCATCAAAACCAGTTGGTACTGGTTAAGAAATATAGTAGTTGAAAAGTGGAATAATTTAGATTCACAATAAAAATAGTCAATGACTAGTAATAATAATGTTTGATAAATCCAGTTTCTGGCATAAGAACTCACTTTTTGGCAAACATTTCTGCAAAGATTGGAAAATAGTATGGCAGAAATTTAAGTACTGACCAACATCTAGCACCCTATATCAAAATATTGTTGAAATGGCTCATGATTTAGACAAAAAAGGTGATACTTTAAACAAATTAAGATAAGCAGGAATAATTTACTTCTCAGATCTATGGAGAAAGGATGAATTTATGGCCAAGAAGGACTGATGAATATTATAAAATACAAATTGGATAATTCTGCCTTCATTAAATCAAAAAGTTTTGAACAAATAAAAACAATGCAGTCAATATTAGAAGGGAACCAGAAAGTGACAGGATAAATTTTTTATAGCTACTGTTTCTGATAAAGGCCTCATTTCTAAAATATAAAGAGGATTGACTCAAATCTATAACAATACAAGTTCCCCAACTGATAAATGGTAAAAGAATATGAACAATTTTCAGACAATTCAGAAATTACTAGTCATATGAAAAATTATATAAATCACTATTAGTAGAGAAATGCAAATTGAGACAACTCTGAGGCACCACCTCATGCCTCTCAAATTGGCCAAGATGACAAGAAAAGATAACAGTAAATGTTGAAGGGAATGTGGAAACTGGTACACTAATACAGTGTTGGTGCAATTGTGAAATTATTCAACCATTCTAGAGAACAGTATGAAACTATGCCCAAAAGACTATAAAATTGTGAATGCTCTTTGATCCAGCAGTTTCTCTGCTGGTTCTTTATCCCAAAGAGATCATAAAAGAGTAAAAAGGATCCACATGAGCAAAAATGTTTATAATAGCCTCTTTTTGTATTGGCAAGGAACTAGAAGCTGAGTGAATGTCCATAAATTAATGAAGTGTTGAATAATTTATGATCTATGAATGTAATGGAATATTATTATTCTATAAGAAATGATGAGCAGACTAATTTCAGAAAAATTTCAAAAAATCAGGCTAAATTCAGAAAGACTTACATTAACTGGTGCTTTAAGTTAGCAGAATCAAGAAAACATTGTACATGTTAACAACAAGATGCTATGATGATCAGTTATGATGGACTTGGCACTTTAAAATAATGATCTGCTTTTTTTGGGGAGGGAGAGAAGCATAATAAATATGGAAATATATTTAGAAGAATTGAACATGCTTAACCTATTGCATTACCTGCTGTCTATGGAAGGGAAGCAGAGGGAGTGGAGGGGAAATAAGTTGGAACACAATATTTTAGAAAATAAGATTGAAAATAATCTTTGCCTGCATTTGGAAAAATAAAATATTATTAAAATACAATTAAAATGCCCTTGTCATATACATCCAAATTTATTAATTCCCCTTACCTCCCCCTTCACTAAGCTGTGCTGACTTTAATGTATCATTATCTTCATGTTGAACACAAGGCGATTGTGGTATAGAAATAAATAGTTAAGCAAAAACACAAAGGAGAGAAGTTAAATGCCTTGAAGGTATGTTTTTAAATTAAATAATTAAATTAGGTCAAATTAATATTTTTAGTAGTTCTTCATAGACAAATACCAGGTTTATATGCAAGATTATTTTGATCATTTATGAAGATGAGATTTGCATAATTAATCTATAAAATGACAAATAAAATCGTTCAGTTTGTTTTATATATAGACTTTTTTTCTTTCAAATACTTCATAGAAAATATTTCTGTAATATTTTAATATGCATGCTCACATTGCTGTAGGTACTCCATTTAAAAGTTCATATTGCTATTGATTCATGCTTTATTATTCTAGGAAACTTTCTCCATGTCTTTGCATAATCTTTAGATATTTTACTTTGCATCAGTACAATTGAGCATAAAAGGTTTCCATTAGTTATCATTTTCATGACTTACCCTCCAGTTTTTTTTAAATCTAACATTTTAAATTCCTTTTATACATTTTCTTTGTAATGTGTCAGCCAACAACTACTCATACACATCCTTCCAGCCCTTTGAATAACTCTTAAATTGTATTTAATAATATTTTTCAAATTACGTGTTTGTAATTTTTTACATGCTTGGAAGACTAAAGATAGATTTCAACATTCATCTTGTAAAGTTTTGAGTTTTAAAGTTTTTCTCCCTCTCTCCCCTCTCTACCTGTTCTGAAAGACAGTAAGAAATCTGACATAGGTTATATATGTACAATCATCTAAAATATATCTTCATATTTGTAAGATAGTGAAATAAAATTATAATAAGGGGAGAAACCACAAGAAAGAAAAAACAAAAAAAAATGAAAATAGTATGATTTAATTTGCATTATTACATTTGGGACCTGATGTTAGGCTTTGTTTCTGTGGCTTGAGCTGAGATTATATGCTGTATTCCTATCCTGGTTCCATAGACTTGTCTGCTGACCTTCCAGGTCCTCTTTGGTATTTCTTGGCTGAGAGGTCTAGAAGCCACCAATATTGCCATTGATTTATAAGTCCTGCTTAGCTGGCTCTACAGCCCAGTCCAGGGTTGCATTGTCACGACTCACACACCAGGACCACACACTGGACTCTCACCCTGGTGGAACAGATATTTTCTGCTGAATTTCTAAGTTTCCTTTAGCTGGAAAATATTCTACTTTCTCTTTTTGGGTGTTCTGATGCTCAAAAATTTACTTGAGTCATTATTTAAAGAAATTTGGAGCGGTTTTGGGGAGAGGTTGGGCAAGTTCCTAGCTTCTCTGCCATCTTGGTGACACATTTCTGTTCATTATTTCTTACAGAACAACAGGATTCCATTACATTTATATACCATAACTTATTCATCCATTCCCCAATTGATAGGCATTCATTTCCATTTCCAATACCTTACCATCAGAAAAAGAGCTGCAACAAATATTTTTTTTTTCCACAAGAGGTTTTTTTCTCTTTTTACAATTACTCTTGCTAATAGTATTCCCCCATTTATTCTATTCTCTCTTTTCTTTCACCATGTTTCTATTCAAAAGTATTTTGTTTCAGACTTTTATCTGCCTTTCCTTCTTATTCCCTCCCCTTGTTTATCTCTTTCCCTTTCTTCCTAATTTCCTGTAGGGTAAAATAGATTTCTAAACCCAATTGAGTGTATATGTAATTTCTTCTTTGAGTCCCTTCTGATGAGAGTAAGGTTTACTCACTCCCTTTTACCTCCTCCCATCTTCTCTGATATAAAAGCTTTTTTATTGCCTTTTTATGAATAATAATTTGCCATATTCTACCTTTCTCCTTCTTCCACTAAATTTCTCTCTTACCTCTTAATTTTATTTTTATTTGGGGGGATGATATCATCTCTTCACAATCACATAACACCTGTGCCCATTGTCCTAAGGAGGAAGAAATTTTTATGAGTAACAATATCATGCAAGAAGATAAACAGTTTTTATCTTATTAACTTCCTTATGATTTCTATTTCCTGTTTGCCTTTTATTATTTCTCTAGAATTTTTATTTAAAAGTCAAAATTTTATTCAGCTCTTGTCTTTTCATCAATAATGTTTGAAAACCTTTTATTTCATTGAATATCCATTTTTCCCCTGAAGGATCCCAATTGTAGTTGCACAATATTTCAATTGTTTCTTTCTGGCTTCTTGCAATATTTTCTTCTTGACATGGACCTCTGGAATTTAGCTATAAAATTCCTTGCTTCACTGTTACTACAAGCTCTGGAATGCTAGCACTCCTCCTTGCCCTGGATCTGCCACTTAGAACTATGATCTTGTTCTGAGTATGGGCAAAATAATAAGAGGATTGCCTGAGTGTTAGCCAAGAGGCCCCCTTTATTCTCTTTCTGACTAGCTGTTCATCCCCCTTACTGTCTGTAGACAGAAGGGGCTGCTATTGTTGCTGAGTCAGTGGCTCCCAAGGCTCATGTTGCTGGCATCTGAATTATACTGATCTAGCTTATGGTGGATTGTTCTCCACTTTCACCCAGGTAAAATAAAAATTTCCTGCTGCCCTTTTAAATTGTCTTTAGCATATGTGGGCTTGAGAAGTCTGGAAACCACCACTGCTGTCATTAATTTAGTCATCCTGAGGCCTTTTCCTAGTCTGCTAGGACTGGGGTTGAGCTGGCCTGGCCTGTGCCAGATTGCACTTCACTCTCACCTTAGTGCACCAGACCTTTCCTGACAACTTTCCAAGTCATCCTGGGCTTTAAAACTATTTCATTCCATCTTTTTATGGTTTCTCATGTTCACAAATGTGTTTAGAGTTATTATATAAAGGTATTTGAAGGGTTTTGGGGGAGAGTTCAGTAGAGTCCCCACCTTTACCCACCAATGTGGCTCTGGTTCCCATCATTATAATTTTGTAACTTCAACTTTTGTTCTTTGAAGATGGGTATACACAAAGATTGCTTTAGGGAAGTCATATGGCATTTTTAATGACTGAAGATTTTTAAATTAACAATATATTTTTGGTGATGCTATTTATCTATTTCTCACAAAATACCACATATGGAATAGCAGCAACAGTTGCAATGAAGACAGTATAGGTCAAATATATTATTATTCTTAGTGACTATTCTCTTGCAATTATACTAGGTAACTCAGAAAACATTTATTTTTGCCAAACAAACCCATTACATTTAGTCTGCCAACTTGCCCTATGAAACTCTCCTTAAGGGAAATTACTTAGCTGCTAAGAAAAGGATCCAAGAAAAGTAAATGCCTGATAAGTTACTGAATTTTAATCTAGAATGGAAAATATCATGAATACTTGCTGCTAAAACTAAGGAGACTTTCCTGAATAATAATAAGCTTGACAAATATAAACACAATTGATGTGACTTTAATGTATTTGGTGATTTAACTTTTTACATCTGTGATAGATTCCCATGTTAGTAAACATTGCTATAAGATAAATTGAGGTAGTTTTAAGTAAAATTACCATCAATAGCACATCTTAATTGTACACATATCGTGATGGACAAATTCAAGTTTTTAAATGAACAAAGGCTTACACTAAGTTGACCTAATGTCAGATTCTATTGTCAGTATATAAATCAATTGGAATATTAAATCATATCTAAATGCTAAAGGATGCACAAATTACCCATTTCACTGACTTTTCTAGGTACTCAATTTGGAGAGGATGAAGGAGTAAAATCAGAAGTGTATGGAGCCGAGTTTTCAAAAATAACTCAGACTAGACAGTTTCTTTGTTCTGAAAGGCCTTCAGGAAGTAAATCCTATTAGTGAACTATTTACTTTTTTTCTTTAAACAGAAATCCATAAAATCATCTTGGCCAGAGGTGAATCATTCCTTGACTTAATATATGCTAAAGAATAAAGATCCATAAATGTCCACGGCAATTCATTCTGGTATTCCATAGGCATGAATATCAAAAATTTATTCTAGCCTAAAATTTGCACTGTCATTTCAAGCCATTTCTCTAGATCTTCTCATAGTGGAGATATAGAACAGTCAGTCATCCCATGAGATATCATATATATATTTATATTCATTTTAAACATGATTTCTGTTTTGAAAATACCACACAAATGATACTATGAAATTTGCATTTAGGGTTGTCATGGAATTCTATAAATACTGTTAGTTTTTATATAATGCTCTGCCTTCAGTGTCTATAGATAGAAGTTCTAATATCTCAAAAATTATAATTTTTCTAACCAAAAGAATTGAAGAAATTGGTCACAATGATCCTTCTTGAGAATTTCATCTTTTTTCTTTTCCATATGTCAGGTATTTTTTTTTTAGTTTGAGAAAGGATTCTGAGCTAATAATTTCTCTCTCTCCAGATTGATTTACAACAATTCCATACATGATATTAAGGCATGCAACCATGTATTCCGAATAATATTTTAAATTCAATTGGAATGTTAACTGTCTTTTCTCTAAGCTTGAAAAACTTACTTGTGTGATAGAATAATAATATAGCAATCCAAATTTAATTGGAACATTAATTTTTACAAAGATCACATAATCAGTCTGAGAGATTGTAATATACTACCATCCTCATTTTGTACATGACAAAAGGAAAAAATAGATATGTAGATATTAGGATCTTATTTAAGATATTTGCATTGTTTTATTTTATCCCCTACAATAACATCTCCTTATTGACATACACAAATAAAACCATTTTCTCTCAGAAATTCAAGAGTTGTAAAGAACCTCAGAAGCTATATTATCCAACCCACCATTTAATAAGAAATCTGTCTGTAACGTTTCTGAGAAAGTGATTAGCCATCCTTCAGATAAGATTGTTCTGATTCAGAAGTTCTTAGCTAAGTGGGAGAAAAGCTTATAAAATTTTAAAATTTTGATAAATGCTTTTTTAATAGAATATGTTTCTTTTATAAAATTATGAATTCTATTTTTTTAAATGCAAGCACATTATTCTGAAAAGAGGTCCACTGGTATCATCAGACCAGAAATGGGGAATATCTAGGCCATGAGTCATATAACATCCCCAAAATCATTTGCTAAGGTCTAGTGTTCTTGGTGATTTTCTGGAGGTCTCTGGGGCAGCCTTCTCTTCAGTAGAGTAATCATCACAAAAATAGGCAGGTGTTAAAGTACAAATCCTTTATTATCTCCTTCAAAATCGTGTTTCTTTGTCTGGGGCCCAGGTAGCTTTCTTGAGAGCCTTTTAGGAGTCTTGGTTTCAGTGCAGAAGTGAAGGAGGAGAGCCTGCCACCACGGTAGTATGAGACATAGTGAACGAATCTGGGTCTGATTCCCTGGACTGGTGCTTCAGCCTCCAGCCACCACAAAAATGGATGATGGAATGAATCTGTTTCTCCTTGTTTCTGAGAGCTCCCCCCTCCAGGTCTTTATCTTCTCTGGTCCTGACTCTGACTGAGTTTGTCCTAACTTACATGCTCTCTTACAATTACATTATCATAGCTGTGAATCTTGTGGAACTATATTAAGTCCTAAGTACATGCACTGAACTAAAAAACTATTAAGCACAATGCTAAACTAGATAACCATTGTTTTTATCAATTCCACTGACTTAGTACCTTGTAAGAATCTTTGTTTTAAATACAGAGTTCTGCCCCATAACACTAAGGCAACTGCAGCTGAAAGCTAGATCCAAGAACCTCCCACTGCTTGAGTCCTATAAGATGATAATTTTGTATGATCAGTAAATGATGTTATAAATATCCAAATAACCCTTATTAGGAAAAAAAAGTTCCCCATCTCTGCATTAGATCATCAAAGTGCCCCATGAAATAAAGTAAAGAGAAAAAAAAGGCAATAAACTTCAGTTTTGATTGTTAGGAGCACTCTGCAATCAAGTCATCAATGTAGATTGCTGCTGTGTGTTTATTGCTGTCTTTGTGGAAATTCCAGAAAAGCACATTGATAGGTAGAAATAATCAATCTCAAAAAGATATTATTCATCATTGAAGATATGGCACAAATAGCTGTATTGCATGAGAGGGTTGTCATCATGGTTGGATGATAAATTAGATTCTAAACTGAAGACAACAAATCAGATATATGGGTCAGATATAAAAATATAAGATTTAGAAAAGATAAATATGAAATTCTGTAACTAAGATCATTATGAAATGTAGACATCCATGATATGGAACATGTAAATAAACAAACTTACTGAATTAGTAAATCACAATGTCTCTAAGCATCTATTTCATCTATAAGATAGAATAAGAGCACCGATCTCCTAGAATTGTTGGGAGGATGCAATGAGATAACACATATAATGTACATAACATTTTAAATTGTTATCTAAATATCATCTATTACTATTATCAGTATCTAATGCATGTGATACTTGTACCAACTGTTCTTATTATATTTTTTAAATTCCTTCTTGTTCTATATGATCGATTCTTTCCAATGAACTTTAACAAATACTCTTATCCAATGTGCCTGTGTGGGTGAAAGATGGGTGAAAGAGGGGAGTAGAGAGAAGGAAGTTCTTCTAGGGTTTTATTGTTCTGTGGATAAAAAGAAATGGTACCTCACAAACACATAAATACACACACACACACACACACACACACACACACTCCAATTCACACCACAACAAAACAAAACATTTTAATATCAATTTTAACCTGGTAGAGTTATGTAGAGTTTCTTGAAAATTTTAGTAAAGTTGGAAACTGTTAAAGCTTTCACTAAGACTTTTAAGACAGGGACATCCTCTGTGTCCCTAAATGAATGAATACTATATGAAGGAAATTTTATAAAAATCATAGCTGTACATGACTGAGACAAAGACACATGGTGAAATGCCTGAAAGAATATTATTACTGATTGTTATTTATGTGTGTGATGTGTGTGGGTGGGATGTGAGTGTAGAAAGCTGCTTCAAGAGAGATAATGTCTAAAACAGTCAATAACTATAGCAACCTAGTGTTTGACAAACCCAAAGACCCCAGCTTTGGGGAGAAGAACTCACTGACAAAAATTGTTGGGAAAATTGGAAACTAGTATGGCAGAAACTAGGCATCAACCCACACTAACACTGTACACCAAGATAAGATCAAAATGGGTTCATGACCTAGGCATAAAGAATGAGATTATAAATAAATTAGAGGAACACAGGATAGTTTATCTCTTAGACCTGTGGAAGAGGAAGGGATTTATGACCGAAGAAGAACTAGAGATCATTACTGATCACAAAATAGAAAATTTTGATTATACCAAACTGAAAAGTTTTTGTACAAACAAAACTAATGCAGACAAGATTAGAAGGGAAGGAATAAACTGGGAAAATATTTTTACAGTCAAAGACTGTGATCAAGGTCTCATTTCCAAAATATATAGAGAATTGACTCTAATTTATAAGAAATCAAGCCATTCTCCAATTGATAAATGGTCAAAGGATATGGACAGACAATTCTCAGACAAGAAATTGAAACTATTTCTAACTATATGAAAAGACGCTCCAAGTTATTATTAATCAGAAAAATGCAAATCAAGACAACTCTGAGATACCACTATATTCCTGTCAGACTGGCTAAAATGACAGGGAAAGATAATGTGGAATGTTGGAGGGGATGTGGGAAAACAGGGACACTAATACATTGTTGGTGGAATTGTGAATACATCCAGCCATTTTGGAGAGCAATTTGGAACTATGCTCAAAAAGTTATCAAACTGTGCACATACCCTTTGATCCAGCAGTGTTACTACTGGGCTTATAGCCCAAAGAAATCATAGAGAAGGGAAAGGGATATGTATGTGCACGAATGTTCATGGAAGCCCTCTCTGTAGTGGCCAGAAACTGGAAACTGAATAGATGCCCATCAATTGGAGAAAGGCTGAATAAATTGTGGTATATGAATATTACTGAATATTATTGTTTGGTAAGAAATGACCAACAGGATGATTTCAGAAAGGCCTGGAGAGACTTACACGAACTGATGCTGAGTGAAACAAGCAGGGCCAGGAGATCATTATATACTTCAACTACAACACCATATGATGACCAATTCTGATGGACCTGGCCATGCTCAGCAATAAGATGAACCAAATCAGTTCCAATGGAGCAGTAATGAACTGAACCAGCTATACCCAGCAAAAGAACTCTGGGAGATGACTAAGAACCATTACACTGAATTCCCAATACCTATAATTTGCCTACCTGAGTTTTTGATTTCCTTCACAGACTAATTGTACATTATTTCAGAGTCTGATTCTTTTTGTACAGCAAAATAATGGTTTGGTCATGTATACTTATTGTGTATCTTATTTGTATTTTAATATATTCAACATCTACTGGTCATCCTGCTATATGGGGGAGGGAGAAAGGGGAAGGAGGGAAAAATTAATTGTCAATGCTGTAAACCTCAGAGTCAAATTGGAAATCATTTCACTTAAATTTATAAGTAGAACAATCAAAGGATGCTTGGCCTATAAAAAGAGTACTAGACAAAGAAATTAGGACATGATAGTTGTTGTACGAATTCAAAGAACTGATACATTGAAGAAGTATTAGATTTTTATATTTGGCCCTCAACGGTCACACTAGAAACAAAGATTAGAAGAGACAGAGGCAAGTTTTGGCCTGTGATTCTAAGGTGGAAAAAGAAAAAAAAAACCGAAAAAGCAGAAGTTCCTAGATTGTTTTTGGTTTTTGCTGTTTAACATTGTTTTAGATCTAAAGACAATATAGAATGACTCTTCATTTTAAGTTTGAAGAAACTGAAGCCTGCAAGATAAATGCATGCCTAACTTGAATCTGAAATTAAATAGCAGGATGAAGATTCAAATTCTCTTTTTCTGACTCCAAATTCTATTCTCCTCCCATAACTCAATATTATCTAAAAGGTCTCGGAACAAATTCCTAGTGACTAAATATCTTCAAATGGAAAATATTACAGAAGTATTTCCTGTTCATGTATAATTTGGATGAGATTATTTCTAATATCTTTTCTAGTTCTCAGATTATGTGATTCAATGAATTTGATTAAATTAAAAAGGGAAATGTTTGTTGTAAGATATGAATATGTTTCAGTTCTTTTTATCAAAACACTCTAATTTCTATTATCTGTGTTAGTGGAAGGGGGACAGTAGCATGGATTATCCAATTATCAATTTGGAATATATTATATGATTTTTTGGAGCAATACCAGCAAATTTCCTTTCCTAAAAATGCTTTTGCTTCATTGCATCTTAAATATACTTTGGATTCCCTGAGTATATTCATCTGAATGGCGGCTAGCATTTAGGGAGTATGCTAGTTGTTTGGAGGCAGCCATTTAAAACAGCTAATTGGTACAGTAGATAGACCAAAAATATATAACACATGAATGGTTAGATGTAAAATGATTCAGGATGAAGAAGGTGTATATTATTTCCCTAGTTTTTCATTTATTATTTACTTTAGTATTATTTCAATATATGTGAGATGACTAGAAATGGCTAGAAAGTTAAAAGACAATTTACAATAAGTTGTTTAATAATAAAACACATACGCATCATTTAAGAGAAAAAGTATCACATATAAAATGACCTGCAATTACCCAGCGAATTTGACTGTAAACTTTCTGGTAGTAAAGCAGTAATTAATAATATTCTATTCCTCACAGAGTCTATTTTCTGAAGAAGTGAAATGTATCCACAAATAAAAGTTCCCTTTAGCTAGAGAAAATAAAAATGATCACATAGTTTATTTTTAATTTTCCTAAGCTTTTGTTGTTATTGTGGTTGATATATTCTATTTCTCAAATCAATATGTTTTCTATACCTTTCCCCAGAAGTTTGGAGTGTTATTTTGGCTATTGTTACAAGCACTGATCTGTATGGTGGATCCTTGATTGTATAACCTTACTATCATTAGCATGGGAGATAGGAAAGGGGTACTGAATGAATGCAGGGTCAATGAATATCAGTTCATGTTTTTTAAAGCCTTCTTGTGGATTCTGCTTGTTTTAAATTACAGAAAAACTAAAGTTACTTTATCTTTGAGGTGTGATTTCTTTTGTTGTTGTTGTTGTTTTGAGCTTTGAAAGGTTATCATAAGGATCAGAGAAAATTTCTAGTCCTCCATCCTATTGTTCAAATGATCCTTGTAATCGTAATTTAAAAACTGTGGAATGGTAGATACCCCAAATTTTGAAGGCATATTTATGGCGCCTTTTAATAAAGCTGGTTTCCTTAGATGCTACATTATTGCCTCTCCAAGTTTCTATTAATTGTACATCTCTGCTCTACCATCTGAGGTTACTTAGCTTTGAGTCATTAGATTACATTACCATTTTCCACTACCAATATTACCATTATTAAAATAATCCTTTTGTGGCTAAGCAAGTTTTGAAAATAATTTCCCCATCTGTGGAGAATTGCATACATTATATTAGGAAAAAAATACCTTCGTTAATGTGTTAATATTTGTCAGAAGCTTTTAATCTAAAGTGATATTATTAAAAATATTCTTAAGTGCTATGGGTCAAATTTCATAGAATTAGTAAAATATATTTAAAAATTCTTATAAAAAATTTATAATTTTTTTAGTCTGTGTATTGTGTACTATATATATTTCTTATCATATAGAATACATTCCAGAACACTACACTGAGTCAGGAAAAAAATTTAGAAAAAGGAGATATCACTTTAAAACTCATTCAGGAAGTTGTATCTGAATAGGAGCTTAAGAAATTACTGAGAATTGATCAAATATAATGGAGGGTGGGAGAATAATAGAATGTATTACCAAAAGAGGAGAAAGTGCAAGGAAAAGTGGGGGGAATTAAAAAAATATAGAGAGAGATCTTGAAGAAACTTTGAAGACCATCTAGTCCAATCTCAATATTTTTCAGTTGAGGAACCTATGGTTGTTGTCCTTTGTGGAGGACCAAAATGACATCACTATGTTAGAGTCAAGTTATAGTGTGTCCAACTATGGTTGATCAGACCAATTTGAGCTGGGAAATGCTCTGCCACAGATCAGAAACAAATAGTTCCTATTGCTATGAGCATTTGGGGTGGTTTCTCCAACTTTCTGCATCTTGCATTAGTTCTGAGCTTATTTAATAACTTTGTGCATCTTTTTAAAAACTTTATTATACCTTTTTATTTACAAGATATATGCATGGGTAATTTTTCAGCATTGACTCTTGCAAAGTCTTCTGTTCCAACGTTTTGCCTCCTTCCCCCTACCCCCTTCTTTAGATGGCAGGTACACTAATACATGTTAAATTTGTGAATGCATATGTTAAACTCAATATATGTATACATATCCATGCAATTATTTTACTGCACAAGAAAAATCAAATTTAGAAATAAGGTAAAAATAACCTGAGAAGGAAATAAAAAAATGGAAGCAGACAAAAACAGAAGGAGTGAAAATGCTATGTTGTGGCTCACAGTCATTTCGCATAGTTCTTTCATTGGGTGTAGTTGGTTCTCTTCATTATTGAACAAATGGAACTGATTTGGTTCATCTCATTGTTGAAGAGAGCCATGTCAATCAAATTGATCATCATATAGTATTATTGTTGAAGTGTATAATGATCTCCTGGTCCTGCTCATCTCACTCAGCATCAGTTCATTTAAGTCTCTCCAAGCCTTTCTGAAATCATCCTGCTGGTCATTTCTTACAGAACAATAATATTCCATAACATTCATATACCACAACTTATTCAGCCATTCTCCAATTGATGGGCATCCATTCAGTTTCCAGTTTCTAGTCACTACAAAAAGGGCTGCCACAAACATTTTTGCACATGCAGGTCCCTTTCCTTTCTTTAAGATCTCTTTGAGATATAAGCACAGTAGTAACATTGCTGGATCAAAGGTCATGTACAATTTCATAACTTTTTGAGCATAATTCCTAATTGCTCTCCAGAATGGCTGGAAGCACTCACAATTCCACCAACAATGTATAGGTGTCCCAGGTTTCCCACATTCCTGGTATAAATCCTATATGGTCTTGGTGGCATTATCCTAGGGATGATTATCTGTAATCTTTTTGCCAATATTTTATTTAAGATTTTTGTATCAATATTCATTAGGGAGATTGCTCTATAATTTTCTTTCTTTGTTTTCAACCTACCTGGTTTAGGTATCAGTATCATGTCTGTGTCATAAAAGGAATTTGATAGGTGTCCTTCATCCCTATTTTTTTCAAATAGTTTATATAAAATGGTAACTGTGCATCTTGCATTTGTTGTGAGAAAACTCAATTAGGCTTTTCAATAGAACAGTTCTCTGATAAGAGCACACCATTCTAAGGAGTCCCATGCCAGTGTCTTCCAGATAGTAAAGTTGATTCCAAATTTCTTAGGAGAGACCTTGAAAGTGACCTTATATTGTTTTTCCTGAACCACCTTGTGAGAACCTGCCTTGTGTGACTTCTCCGTAAATATATATTTTTAGGAAGTTTAGATTTAACCTTAGAACAATGTGACCAACTCAATGGAGTTGCACTCTGCAGCAGAATTTGAATGCTTGGTAATTTAGTTTAAGAAAGGAAATCAGTATTTGGCATCTTATATTGCTGATCCATTTTTAGAACTTCTTAAGGCAATTCAAATGGAAGGGATGTAATTTCCTGGAATTGCACTGAAATACTGTCCAGGTTTCAGAAGCATACATCAATGATAAGAAAAGAGAAAGAGATATCCGGGAAGAGATAAGCACCTGAATTAGAATGGTTATGATAGGAAGATAAATTGAAAGACACTAAAGATATTGTGAAGGTAAAAATGATGAGACACAGAAACATTGAATAACAAGGTAAGGAATAAGGAAGAATTAAATATAGTCCCAAGGAGTAAGATCCTGCTTAACTGTGGATGGGGCTGGGGGTAGAAATGGTAACATTAACAGAGATAGAAACATTGTATGAACATTACTTTTGAGAAAGTTCATTTAAAAACCTTATGTGTTCAAGGATATTCAGGTAGAGATATTCAACATAAGGAAACAAGGGTGAAAATCTTAGGAAAATATAGATTTGTATGTCATATTCATAAAAGTGTTCATTGAAACCATGTCAGCTATTAAGATATAGAAGGACAAGACAGAGAGAATCAACCAATTTAACAGTAATTATCAAGCATTCATTATTTGCTGGGCCTAGGGATACAACTACAAAGGAGGAAACAGTAACTCTTCTAAGTAGCACAACCTTAGAAAACATCAGAATTTAAAGACTGAAAAATGTAATGGGCTGAAACGGAATTGATGCACTGAGGTCTGAGCACTTAAGGCTAATTACCAATTGGACAATACTCTATTAGCATATGCTTGGAGAAAGAATGGTCCTGCCCACTACTCTGTGGAGGCTTGATCTTTTGGAATATAGAGAGATTGGGTGGAGGATTTAGAGGGTGGAGTAGGACTAGCAAGGTGGTTCTGAGGAGAGAAGAAAGAGGAGATTCCTACATCCATTCTCACTCCTCTGTCTTCAAAACAGAATAAAGATTGCTTATTCTGACTCTGGCTGATTCTAAAGTATCTGGGGTGCTAACCCAGTCTTCACAGAAAAGGGTAATGAGAAGCAGCAACTGAAACAGAGAAGGCAGTGATAGAGTATAAGAATAAAATTACAGGATTTTAGCATTAATTGTGGAAAGCAAAGGAAGAGAGATTATTATGAAAAGTACTTTTCCTATTTTTCATATCATCCTACCAATATAGAAAATCCTGAAAATGGAAAATCTCATCTTCTTCAGTATCAATCATAAAATGCTTCACGCAAAAAGAGCCTAAATTAGTTTGTATTGTAATATTGTGTGTCAATATGTATATCATCTCACTGTACTGAATTGTATTTTTTATTGTTAAGACAGGGGATGATGTTGGCATCAAATATCTCACAGAATTAAAATGAGAATGGTAAAAAGCATCATTGCATTTGGATACAGTGACATTATTAGTGACCTGGAAAAAAAACTGAATTAACAGAATGCCTGACATACTGTAATCCTTAATAAACATGTATTGACTAGTTGCTTACAGTGATGAAGAAGAAAAAAGGCAGTTTGCAAGGGAGATGAGGAATTTCTTTCGAACTCAGCATTATATTAAAGATACTTTCTCTAAAGTTACCAAAGATGTTTTAAATGACAAATACCTCTTTCAGTGGGTGATTGATGAATTCTTTCAATTCTATTTTGCCCTCTCTTTCTATAACATTTGGGCAGTTCTCTTTGATGATTTCCTGAAAAATAGTGTGTAGGGTCTTTTTTTCATCATAATTTTCAGGAAGTCCAATAATTCTCAAATTATTTTTTCTGATCTATTTTCCAGGTCTCTTGTTTTCCTAAGTAAATAACATTTTTTCCTTTCCTTTCCTTAACATTTCTTTTCTTTCTTTCTTTTTTTTTTTTTTTTTTGCTTTTTCTTTACTGATTCTTGGTATCTCCTCAAGTCATTGATTTCCATTTGTTCAATTCTGATTTTTAATGATTTATTTTTTAATTTATTTTTTAATTTCTTTTTGCAATTGTCCAATTGAGTTTTTAAATGAGTTGTTTTGTTCTATGGAATTTTTTTTTTCCATTTCACCAATTTTATTTTTTAGAGAGCTATTTTCTTTTTCCAATTCACCAATTCTGTTTTCCTTGGAATTGTTTACCTTTTCCAGTTCACTAACTCTGTTTTTCAAGGATTTTATTTCTTTATCTATTCTATCTTTTAATGAGTGGGATGACTTATCCAGACCCTCTTGCTAAGCTTCGCTTTCCTTTCCCCATCTTTCTTCTCTCTTGTAAGAGCCTTTCTAATTTCTTCTATGAGAGTCTTATGTGGTGGGGACCAAATCATATACCCCCTTGGGGGATTGATCTGGAGACAATCTGTTTTTTAGTCTCCTCAGGGTTTGAAGTCTGCTCTCTATCCATACACACACACACACACACACACACACACACACACACACACACATCTCAATAGTTAGAGTGCGCTTTAACTTCTTACTCATTTTCACAAAAAAGAATACAAGAAAAGAAACAAACAAAAAAAGCAAATGAAGTCTGCTTTTTGGATAGTGTGGTGTTATCAAACTTCCTCTACAGACTACAGGAAGTAGCAGTGAAGCAGCATTGGAACAGTAATGGCTGCACTGCCTGCACAGCGGCCACTTTCTGAGAATCTTAGAGCATGCTAAGTCACTCTGAGTGTGGGGTGGATATGTTTAGGTCTTAAGAGACCCCAGTGTTTTGCAATTGAAGTCTTTACCCCCTATGTTTATAGCTTCTCTGCTGATATACTGGCTTGCTGCCAGGGCAAAGAATTGGATAAATTCTCCCAACAAATTTTCCAACAGCTGAGACTACACCCTGCCCCCATCCAGTCTGCTTAGTGTGAACTGCCTTCAGTGTTCTCACTGCCTGCCTGCCGTCTGTGCCTGGTCTAACCATCCCTGCCCATGAGCAAAAAAAAAAAAAAAAAGACCTTTTCTGGTGATTTTTGAGGATATCTTCTGTATTCATGGTTTTTTTTTTTTTTTTCAGTCAAACACTAATTCCAAAGCCATTTTATGGGAAAAAAAAAAAAAAAACAATCTGAGGGCAAGGAAAAGATTAGATAGATGTGTGTGTCCTTAGAAGTGCAAAAAACTTTAACTTTAAAAATTTTGTTTTCTTTCCTTTTTAACTTTTTATGCCTCATTGGATTTTGTATTTGAAGATCAAATTTTCTTTTCAGATCTGGTGTTTTCACAAGACATAAATGAAATTCACCCTTTTAGTGAATGTCTTGAAAAATAAGGCTTAATTTTGCTGGACAGTTGATTCTTTGCTATAATGCAAGCTCCCTTCCCCTTCATAATATCATATTCTAGTCTTGTTGATCCTTTAAAGTGGAAGCTGCTAGGTCCTAGGTAATCCTCATTGTGGCTCCTTAATATCTGATTTATTTTTCAACGCTGCTTGCAATATTTTCTTCTTGATCTGATAATTCTGAAGTTTAGCTATGATATTCCTAGGATTTTTTATTTTTTTTTTATTTTGGGGTCTTTATTCAAGAGTTGATCAGTGAATTCCTTAAATGGCTATTTTGCCCTCTGGTTCTAGAAATCAGGGCAATTTAATTTGATGATTTCCCATAAAAATCTTATCTAGGCTCTATTTTTCATCAAGGGTTATCAATAAGTCCAATAATTGTTAGATTGTCTCTCCTAGGTCTATTTTGCAGATTGGTTGTTTTCCAATGAGGCAATTTACATTTTCTTCTGTTGTTATTTATTTTGTTTTATTTGACTGATTCTTGAGCTCTCATTGAGTTATTAACTTCCATTTGTTAAATTCTAATTTTTAGTGAATTATTTTCTTCAGTTAGCTTTTCTATATCTTTTTGTATTTGGCCGATTTAATGTTTAAATAAATTGTTTTCTTCTTTGTTTTTTTTCATAAATTATGTTTTTTAGCGAGTTAGTTTTTTTTTCTTTCATTTTTTCAAATATATATTTTTTTTGCCTTGGACTTTTTTTTTTATTATTACACATTTTTTTTAACTTTTTATTTACAGAGCCCATGCCTGGGTAGTTCTTTTTACAACATTATCCCTTGCACTCACTTCTGTTCTGACTTCTCCCCTCTCTCTTTTCACCCCCTCCCCCCAGATGGCAAGCAGTCCTATACAAGTTAAATATGTCACAGTATATCCTAGATACAATATATGTGTGCAAAACTGAACAGTTCACTTGTTGCACAGGAAGAATTGGATTCAGAAGGTAAAAATAATTATTTTAGAATTAGAATTTATTAAAATTCTAATACACACTTAAGTATATAACTAAAAACAGTACACTCAAATTTGTGCTGCACTTTGACTCACAACCTCAGCGATAGCTTTTTCAGAGATGAACTTCAACAAGATAAAATATGTGTATACATAAATATGTGTGTGCATATGTGTGTATTTATGTATCTTTGAGTCTACATATATTCTGTCCTATGTACATATTAATGAATGGTTTATCTTATCCTGTTTCTTTTTAATTTTTACTATTTAAAGTTAAATATATGACTAATCACAAGGTAAAATAAGAAATCATGTATATATTCAGTATTAATCCCCTGAAAAAGGATGACCAATATGATTAAATCCTACAGTTTGAAGTAACATGAGAAGTCATATAGACCAAGCTTCCACAATTCCATGACAGGCAGCTGTCTCTTTTGTGTCTGAATACTTTCAGTCATGGAAAATTACTCTATATAGAATTAAATACTAGAAAAAACTTACTTTTATTGAAATGAAAAGTATTTTTTAATTTGCACCCATAGATTCTGTTCTTTAGAGCCAAGCAAAATAAGTCTACTATCTCTTCCTACTTCAAAAATTTGGGGGAGGATTCCTCTTAATCTTCGTATCCCTACTAAATTTTCTTTTCTCTTGCTTAATTACCCCCAGGTCTTTTTTCTAGCTTATGTTTTTGAAGCATAGTTTCAATTATTCTTATCATCTTCATTACTCTCTTCTGAATTGTGTCAATGCTCTAATATATCAATGTTCCATCTAAAATGTAGCATTCAGAACTCAACATAGTATTGCAGATGTGATATAGCCAGTGCAAACATCATTGAAAGTAATAATGAAACTATTACTATAGATGTTACAGACCTTTTAGCTCTATATGACTGTCATCTTTTTTTTTTTTTTTGCTTTATAAAATGATATCTCTGTAAAACTTGATATACATGAATATATGAGTGATAAAATTCTGCTACAAATCCTCCTTGATGCAAGACTTTACAAGAAAGTGGTGCTTCTTCTTTTGTTGGCATATTCAGTCTTTTTACTTGCTATGTAGATGCCAGGTATGGCTATTATTTAGACTTACTTGGAAATGACCTTTGTGGATTTCCCTGAGTAAGGGAATATTTTATTTTCTTTAGCATCACTCCCAAAAATTCTCTTTCCTTTCCCTGGGAAAAACAATTAATTGTACTATCTTACAGACTCACAACAAGAAAATCACAATACAAATGTGTTGTATTAAATGCCATAAGAATACATTGTTGTTTCTGTAGGAACCCAAAGCTCTTGAAATTCCCTTAGAAGTGTGATTTCCATCTACAATTTTTATAGGAACATAGCCAGGTATCACAGATGGTTATCAACAGGCTATAACCCTTGCCAAAAAGCCAAGACTTGAAGTAATCATTGAAGAGAAGAGACAACAGATGTGAGGGCTGATCTGCAGCCAAATTACATTTCATTTAAAGATTTGCTATGAATGGGATCCTAGATATCTATATATGGCTGTTATTTTTCCCATGTAGAAAGATATTCTAAGTTGCACTAGGAAGGTAATTCCTATGAAGACACCAGCTTTTGCAACAATGCAGGAAAACTACTGTCCTTTCCCCAATAGTTCTTGCTTCTGAAGATGGCATGTTATTGTATTGTAAACTGTAGGAGGTAAAATTACAACATGTTACTCAAGGTGCTATCCACATGATTATGATTACCATTAATCAGTTTAAAACACCAGTTCTGAAGCCAGAAAAAAAAATAGGGAAAATATCACTCACAGAGGAAAAAAAAATTAATTACTAAACACAATTATCATGAAGTTCCTGAAATTTTAGATCCCATTCAGTTTGTACAGTAATTGCTAGTTGAGAACACAATTATTATTTATTCTTCTTTTGCATATAGTAGGACCTTAACAAAATACCTTGACAAATATTATATTAGACTTCTCATGTATATTGCCATATTCTTGCCTGTCACTACACTAATTTGTCTACATATTGCCGCATGCCTATACCTTGCTCTTAGTGATATCACAATTTAATGGAAGAGAAAATGTGCCAGCAAATATATACAAATCAAGATATAAGAATAAAGAAGAACTAAATAAATATTAAAATAATTATTAAAATAATAAATAATAATAAAGGCATTAGAATTAAAAAGGTTTGGGAAAGGCTTCCAATAAAAGATAAGATTTTTAGGTTGGAGTTAAAAATAGGTAGAGTTGAAGAAGGAAAACATTCCATGAATTAGTGAAAGCAGAAGAGAGTGCTCAAAACTAAGCTGTATAGTGTTTTGTTCATGAAACAGTAAAGAGACTTGTGCTTTACTTAAGGCAATATATTAGGGAATAACGTATAAGAAGATAGAAAAGTAGATAGGGGAACTAGGTCAAGAAGAGCATTGAATGCCTAAAGAAGAATGTTGGTTTTAATATTGGAGTTGATAGACAGCCTTTGGATTTTATTGAGTAAGGATAAGATGTGATCAGATGCATTAGAGTGGTAGATTCATGAGCAGGTTGTAGTAATTGTCCAAACTGAAATAAGTTCCTTAAGGACAGAGGCTATCTTTTGCCACTTTTGCCTCTCCAGCACTTAGTAGAGTGCTTGGCTTATTATAGTAACTTTATAAATGGTTGTCTCATTCACAATACCCTTTTAATTCTTATAGTCGCTATTTGTCTGTTTAAAATTCTTAAAATGTTACATTGATCCCATCATTCATACACTACAAAATAATCAGTGACTCATGTTTAAAATCACTAACAGTAAAGTACAGTAGCTGCTTCCCACATACTTCTTTAATCTCACAATTTCAAAAAGAAAGAAAACACATACCAAAATTAGAACAGATGGATCATAATTTACAAGTTAAGAAGACAAATACAAGAGATATAAGCTTCATGAAAGATCCAATGACAACTAAAATTCTTTGAACTTTTACTCAGCACCATTATATTCAGCCTAAATAGGTAGTGATGGAGTTTTCCAGTATTTTGTCTCATGTTCTGTCTAGGTGTTTATTCCCTTTCCCATCCTGGCTGGTATCCCATATGAGTGATTTAGTTTTTACCTCCCTCACAAGTGACAAGAGTTAAAAGATTTTGATTTTTCCTAGACCTATGAAGAAAAGGAGGTACAAAAGATCACAGCACACAACTGTTTAAAGGTTGAGTACTCAAGAAAAATAAGAATTTAAATGTCAATAGGATTAACACTTTGTCCTTAAAAGTTCCCTTAATCAAGAAACCAACATGGTACAACTCCCAATTATATACCTCAACAAAACTGAGGAATTACAAAAAAGATAAGGAAAGGGTCTATGCATTATTGGAAAGAGATAGAATTAAAGAATGAGAAAGGAATACCAAAGGTATGATATTTGGAGTACAAAGAAGAATCTGGAAAATAAACAAATAGAATCCTCGAAATAGTGTAAGTTAATGTTAAAATTAAAACAAAAATAACTTTGTTAAAATGTCAGAATAGAAATTGTTATAAATTAATATTTTCCAATCAACATTTTTTGAAAAAGAGCAAAGGGAAATAAAAGGAATAATGGAATCTTAAAAATTGAGTAGAATTTTGAAATGAAAGAATGAATGATTTGGAACTACAAAATAAGGAATAGGAAGAAAATTGGACACAATAGAGGCAAAAAAAAAAAAAAAAAAAAAACAACAAGTAAACCAATAGAAGATTTAGACTTTTAAAAAGAAATTTCATAAAATGTATTGTTGTATCACTTTCCATTTCATATAATCTTTATCCTTTTCTCTAGAAAAATAGAAATTTGAAAGTTGTAAATAATCTCAGCAATCTTATCATCCAATGCAATTATGGAAACAAGTTCTATTATAACATAACCAATAAATCATTATCCAATTTTTGCTTGAAAAGACCCAAGAAGAATCAGTCCATTTTCACTTTTGGATAACTTAATTTTTTAGGAAATTTTTCCTGGTAATCAGGCAAAATTGGGTTATTTGAAATCAATTTGCCTAGTATCAAGGAGGCCCATTGTTCTAGGCTCTGCCCCATAGGAAGGAAGAGATTAAATAAAGACTCTTTCCCTTATTACTTGCAGATAATTATAATGTAATCTTGTTGGAATCCTTACAAAGTGCTAACTCATTAGAGTTGATAGAGACAATAATTATCTAATTTAGCATGGTTCAGTATGATTGATCTGATCCTACAAGGAGATGTTATGGGCCAAAACTCAAAACAAGGTACTAAGTGGAATTGAGGAGACAATGTTTAAATCTAGTTTAGCACTGATTTATTTAATCATACAACAAATAATGGTTTCCCAGTGATATAATGATTCGTGTGTACTTACTGAACAGCATATAAGCAAGAAGCTCTCAGGCCAAAGAGCACTCTGGGAGGTACAGAAGCCCACAAGCCCACTCTTGGAGGCGAAGTCAGATTCATTCCATCTTCCACCTTTGTGCTGGCTAGAGGCTGAAGAAAGCAGAGGCAAAGGACAAGCTGCAAGAGCTCTTGGAACCAAGTGGAGAGATAGGCCTCTAAGAAAGCTAACCAGGCCCAAAGAAAGAGATAAGAAATAAACTTTTGTATTTTATCAGATGGCTGCATTTGAAGTGATTATTACTTTGAACTGAAACTAAGGTTGCCTCCAGAAAACCTCCCCAAGAAACTTGCTCCCACAGAGAATGATCATATTATAAAAAAGAACAAGAATACCACATAATCTATTAGTTTTCTCTTCCTCAGTCTAAATATTGTCAGGTATTTCAACCAATTCCCACGTGAAATTAAAGATTCATAATCATCCTATTTGATTTCCTTAAAACTTTCTTCAAATTATCCTCTAAATTGTGGAATCCAGAACTGAGTACAATACGCTGGAAGAGATCTCATAAGTGCAGGGGAAGTACAGAGGAATCTCATATTCTAGGAAGTTATTAATGTAGTCTAGCTAGCCATAACTTACAGCAAAATTTTAAAAAGAGGGAAGAGAAACTTCTTGGTTCTGTTACTTACAATATAGAGAATTAGACATTTTCTCTGAAATCACTTTCTTCCAATCAGAAATTAGCTACCAAATATAAAGTAACTTCAGCAGTGTCCTTTATTGAGGACACCAGAAACCTCCCATCCCCCACAAAAGAAGGTTAAAAACTTTCTTCATGAACAAATACACATCTTGAATTCACTCAGCATAGTCTTTCACACCATATTACCATTACTAGTCAATTAGACTCACAGACTTGCAAGCAAAAGGTTACACCTAACACCACTCTTCCGCTTTTCACTACCACTGAAGAACCCATCTAGGGCACTGTGTATTTGGGATGAAGGGACTGTGTAGGCTCCATTAAATCAAAGTAAAAGAGCCCAACATCTAGATGGGAATGATTCTATTCCTTCAAAATCATTTGAGCATATGTGTTAAAATTTTATCTTGTTTTTTGTTCCCTAAATACTTTTAGTACGTAAAGTAAATTTATAAGTACTCTGTATAAAAGGCCAGTAGTAGGAAGTCATATTGCAAAAAGGAACTTAGAAATCACATGGAAACCATCCCAAGGATAAAAGAATTGACAGTTTAGAAATTGTATTACATAGTAATCAAAATTCATATCATTTTGACATATGCTGAATAAGGGGAAGCTATCTAGATCCTAGTGTCTAGATCCTAGTATCCTGGTCCCATTTTAAATATAACCTACACAAATTCCAGAACTTCAGAGTAAAGACCAGTAAATTATGAAATGGCCCTTTTGATTTTGAGATTAAAATAACATGCTAACTTTAAAGATTTTCTGACAACTCTGAAATAATTTGGATGTATTGATTAACTAACTTCAAGGTGGCATAGATAAGATCTAGTCTATTTTCTCCCAATACTCTCTAAAAATCAGACCTCATTCCTCAGCATGCCAGATTTCCATCTCCCAAGATTCCATGCTGTCTAGCATTCCCATGATTATGTGAGTGATTTGATATGCATCATTCCCATCCTCTTCCTCATGCTGTTTGGCTTATTTCATAATCCTATCTCTGTCCCAAGTTTCAAGCTCTTTGTCCCATTCACCACCACATAAACTCGTCCTGCATGGTTTAAATGATGTGACAATTATAAGAACAAAAATTATGTCTTACAGAATATAAATGATTGGAGCAAAAATGAATCAATTATGGCAATTCTCGCCAAAGAAAAACAGGGAAAACGATTGTTAGTACAAATGAAAGTTTTTATTCAATGGAAGGAGAATGTAGAAGATGAAAAGCAAAAGACAGTAGCATTAGAAGAAAATTTTCTCTAATCAAGCAAAATAAATGATGCACAGACAACATTAATATTACAGACCACTCAGAAAACCCACTGCAAATTAAATATATTTTGAAACAGACAAATAAAATATAAACACTACATTCAAAGAAATAATACAACAAAATTGTCCCGATTTCTGAAAAGACAATGCAAACAATAAACAGATTGAATCTAGGGAAAACAACCAACCACCAAACTAAAAACTCCAAAATATATGGTGTTTAAATTGAACAATTCAATAGGTAAATAGTATTTTTAAGCGACTGGGGAAAATAATTTTAAACATAATGGAATAAAAACTAAATAACACAAGAGTATTTTGCATCCATATAAAAATACAGGAAAGAATGAAATGTCTTGGAAAGAGCAATGTCGTTCTGGATGCAATCCAAGATCTACCTTAAAGAAGTTAACTACACAAAAAATAAAAACAAATAAAAGATGAATTTTAATAACTAAAGGTATTTTGTTCCTTCTTGGATTGTGACTTCTTAAATACCTCAGACAATACAAATGTAAGAGAAATGAAAGAAAACAGTAGTCAAGGACAACAACATGACAGTGTGAGAACAGAGACATTAAAGAATGTACTTTCTAAATATCTACAAGAAGATAGATGTGAAGGTGAAAATCTGATGGAATTTAACTGTCAAGTAATAGACCTGAGGTATTATGTACAGAACCCTGTTAACTTTGCTACAAATTAAATGTATATGCATCTTTTTGAGACTACTTTTCAAAATGGAAAGGAATCTAAAAAGGTGAGGGGAGGAATAGCGTTTAAGCGACTACAAGTTCAATATAATTCAAATTGGGAACTAGCAAAGCAGGAAGACGAGTACTGATGCTTGAAAGAAGTGAAGAGTCTTTGGAGGAATTGGTTAGGAGTGGGAGAGGATTATAAAGAGAGGCAAAAAGAAGGGAGCTCTTGTTTTAGTGATGGGTGACAATCTACTGAATATTCTCATGGATGGAAACAGATGTTCTAAGAAAATATATGGGCTCTTCGAACTGGTTCACATTTGTAGATAATTATTACATTAAAATATCATTTTTATCTACATCAGTGAGGAAAAGATTTGAAACTCCTCATTACAACTGGAATCCTAAAGACTGAATGGGTAAGAACCCAGGAAGGAAATTTAAAAATAAATATGGAAAAAAAATCAACCAGTATTTGAAACAGATTGTTATGGGCCAGTGTCTTATCTGTCACCTGCAATTATTGGCCTTATTTGGGGGAGAGCAAGTAATGATGAGAAAAGGGAATAAATGGGACAAACTGTACAAAAAAAATAACAGAAATTACTGAGAGGAAATACTCCATCATATATGCCTTAGAAGTGTTGACTCTCTAAGGAGTTCAGAAAAGAAAGAGGGATTAGATATGCTGTCCTTGATTCAAGTACACCTTTTCAGAGTTCTAGGCCTCTACAAAAGGTAATAGAATTAAAAATCAAAAATCCAAAGCAAAGGGAACAGAATTACAAACACAAGGGACATAAATTGTACTATAGAAAAGAGAGCCAGGAGAAAAAGGTTATCTCCTTGTGGAAGAGGAAGTAATTTTTGACCAAAGAAGAACTAGAGATCATTATTGATCACAAAATAGAAAATTTTGATTATATCAAATTAAAAGGCCTTTGTACAAACAAAACAAATGCAAACAAGATTAGAAGGGAAGCAACAAACTGGAAAAACATTTTTATAGTTAAAGGTTTGATAAAGGCCTCATTTCCAAAATATATAGAGAATTGACTCTAATTTATAAGAAATCAAGCCATTCTCCAATTGATAAATGGTCAAAGGACATGAACAATTTTCAGATGATGAAATTGAAACGGTTTCTACTCATATGAAAGAGTGTTCCAAATCACTATTGATCAGAGAAATGAAAATTAAGACAACTCTGAGATACCACTACACACCTGTCAGATTGGCTAAGATGACAGGAAAAAATAATGATGAATGTTGGAGGGGATTTGGGAAAACAGGGACACTTATGCATAACTGATGGAGTTGTGAACAAATCAAAACATTCTGGAGAGCCATCTGGAATTATGCCCCAAAAATTATCAAACTGTGCATACCATTTGATCCAGAAATGTTACTACTGGGCTTTTATCCCAAAGAGATATTAAAGAAGGGAAAGGGACCTGTTTGTGTCAAAATGTTTGTGGCAGCCCTTTTTGTAGTGGCTAGAAACTGGAAAATAAATGGATGCCCATCAATTGGAGAATGGTTGGGTAAATTGTGGTATATGAATATTCTGAAACATTATTTTTCTGAAAGAAATGACCAGCAGGATGTATACAGAAAGACTTGGAAAGACTTACATGAACTGATGCTAAGTAAAATGAACAGAACCAGGAGATCATTATATTCTTCAACAACAATACTGTATGAGGATGTATTCTGATGGAAGTGGATATCTTCAACAAAGAAAAGATCTAATTAGGTTACAATTCATCAATGATGGACAGAACCAGCTACACTAAAGAAAGAACACTGGGAAATGAGTATAAACTGTTTGCATTTTTGTTTTTGTCCCCAGATTATTTTTTACCTTTTGAATCCAATTCTTCCTGTGCAACAAGAGAACTGTTCGGTTTTGCACACATATATTGTGTCTAGGATATACTATAACATATTTAACATGTATAAGACTGCCTGCCATCTAGGAGAGTGGGTAGAAGGAGGGAAGGGAAAAGTTGGAACAGAAGTGAGTGCAAGGGATAATGTTGTAAAAAAAAAAATTTTCTGTGCATATATATTTTCAATAAAAAGTTATAAAAAAAAGAAAAGAGAGCCAAGAGAATAAAGTCATCTTAAAAGAAAAAAATAAAAATATTCAAAAAACAAAAACAAATAAATTACTTTATAATAAAAAGAATCATAGATAATAAACCAATACCAATAGTAAATATAAGTACTCTGAATATCTTAATATCTAAATTCATAAAGAACCTAAATGAGCTACAAAAAAGATCTAGAAAATGATACAAAAACAGCAGAAGGCTTCAATGTCCTCTAAATTTTACATAAATTTAATAGACATAATTTGCATGATTACATTCTACATATATATATTGTATATAATATATTTGTAATACATACATATATTGTATAATTATATAATTTGTATAAATTTAATAGAAAGACAAACAAAAGAGAAAATAAGATTCTAGAATGGAAGAACTTATGGTATGTGCAAAAAAAGCATATCTGTAATGTAACTTACATTTAAAAATATGATTGGTATTGAAAAATGTTTAACATGATTTCACAAATATGATTGATATGTTGTTTGTCTTATTAGTGGGTCTGGGAGAGAACTACTAGAAGGGAGAGAATTTGAAACTCAAAATTAAAAAAGAAAGATTAAAATAAATAAATATTGAAAATGAAAATGGAAAAAAAAGAGATGCAAACCCCAATGGGGGGACATATCCTTACAATCATTTATTATAAAAGTATAAATAAGAGATGAAAATACTTGAGATTAAAATAATCATAAAAGAAAAGATATTAAAAAGTAAAGGAAAAAATAAATTGTTAAAAAAGAGAAATGCTAAGAAAAACTAAAATCTGGTTCTTTAAATATGCTGAAATACATGATAAACTTTTAGGTAATCTGGTTTTGAAAAAAAAAAAAAGAGGACCAAAAATCAAATTAATAAAACAGTATATGAAATGGTGAATTCACAACAAAATGAGAAACAAAAAGAACATATTTCTCACAGTTATATGTAAACAAAGTAGAAAACATAAAAGAAATAAAAAGGTGTCTTTGAAATAAAAATAAATCCAAATTATCAATCAATTCATTCAATCAAGAAATTGTTTTCAAGTGGCTATACTGCACTATGCTCAGTGTTTGGAATACAATAAGAAAAAGGAAGATATTTCCTACTCTCATTGACCTTACAGTTTGATGGAGAAGATAACACATAAAAAGAAAAAAGGAGGAAAGAAAACCAGAAAATATATGATATAAGGGCATGATGATCTTGGAGTTAAAACCAATTAAAACACTTGATAGATGGAACGTTCTGAGCTGGAACTGAAATCAAAATAGTGGAGTAAAGTCAAGGATTCATCCTACCTTTCCAAAACTCTCCTCCAAAAAAACTTATAGCAATGCTTGGAAATAAATTCTGGAGTTGAAAAATTGACAAAATGAGAGTGTGAAACAATAATTAAAGCATAAGACAACTTAGAATATCAGTAAGAATGGTCTGTCTCACTAGGGAAAGAGAAAAGTACAATTCAGCAAAAGCTTTGCCTCAATTTTCACCTTCATGTAAGCAAGCAGAGAAGGCTCGCTTTGGCAATAAGAGTTGAGAAAGAGATTAAAGGAATTAGAGTAGGTAATGAGGAAACCAAATTATCACTCTTTGTTGATGATATGAGGCTATACTTAGAGAATCCCAGAGATTCTACTAAAAAGTTATTAGAAATAATACATACCTTTAGCAAAGTTGCAGGATACAAAATAAACCCATATAAATCATCAGCATTCTTATATATCACTAACAAAGTCCAACAGTTAGAGTTACAAAGAAAAATTCCATTTAAAGTAACTGCTGATAGGATAAAATACTTAGGAATCTATCTGCCAAGGGAAAATCAGAAACTTTATAAGTAAAATTACAAAACACTTTCCACACAAATTAAGTCTGATTTAACCAATTGGAAAAATATTAAATACTCTTGGATAGAGTGAGCAAATATAATAAAGATGAAAATACCACCTAAACTAATCTGTTTATTTAGCAATCAGACTACCAAAAAATATTTTAATGACCTAGAAAAAATAACAACAAAGTTCATATGGAAAAACAAAAGGTCAAGAATTTCAAAGGAATTAATGAAAAAAAAATCAAATGATCAAATGAACATGGCTTAGCTGTACCAGATCTAAAATTATATTATAGAGCAGCAGTTACCAAAACCATTTGGTATTACCTAAGGAACAGATTAGTTGATCAGTGGAATAGGTTAGCTTCAAAGGATTATTGATTGATAACTTTAAAATTGTAATGTTTGACAAACCCAAAGACCCCAACTTTTGGGATAAGAATTCACTGTTTGACAAAAATTGCTGGGAAAATTGGAAACTAATATGGCAGAAACTAGGCATTGATCCACACTTAACACCTTACACCAAGATAAGGTGAAAATGGGTTCATGACCTAGCCATAAAGAATGAGATTATAAATAAATTAGAGGAACACAGGATAGTTTACCTCTCATACCTGTGGAAGGGGAAGGAATTTATGACCAAAGAATAACTAGAGATCATTACTGAATCACAAAATAGAAAATTTTGACTACCAAACTGAAAAGTTTTTGTACAAACAAAACTAATGCTGACAAGATTAGAAGGGAAGCAATAAACTTGGAAATTATTTTTACAGTCAAAGGTTCTGATAAGGGCCTCGTTTCCAAAATATATAGAGAACTGACTCTAATTTATAAAAAAAAAATCAAGCCATTCTCCAATTGATAAATGGTCAAAGGATATGAACAGACAATTCTCAGATGAAGAAATTGAAACTATTTCTAGCCCTATGAAAAGATGCTCCAAGTCATTATTAATTAGAGAAGTGCAAATTAAGACAACTCTGAGATACCACTACACACCTGTCAGACTGGCTAGAATGACGTTGGAAGGGATGTGGGAAAACAAGGACACTAATGCATTGTTGGTGGAATTGTGGATACATCCAACCATTCTGGAGAGCAATTTGGAACTATGCTCAAAAAGTTATCAAACTGTGCATACCATTTGATCCAGAAATGTTACTACTGGGCTTATATCCCAAAGAGATCATAAAGAAGGGAAAGGGACCTGTATGTGCATGAATGTTTGTGTCAGCCCTCTTTGTAGTGGCCAGAAACTGGAAACTGAGTAGATGCCCATCAATTGGAGAGTCGCTGAATAAATTGTGGTATATGAATATTATGGAATATTATTTTTCTGTAAGAAATGACCAACAGGATGGTTTCAGAAAGGCCTGGAGAGACTTATGTGAACTGATGCTGAGTGAAACGAGCAGGGCCTTGAGATCATTATACTTCAATAACAATACTATATGATGATCAATTCTGATGGACCCAGCCATCTTCAGCAATGAGATGAACTAAATCAGTTCCAATGGAGCAGGAATGAATTGAACCAGCTACAACCAGCGAAAGAACTCTGGGAGATGACTATGAACCATTACATAGAATTCCCAATCCCTCTATTTTTGTTCAGCTGCCTTTTTGATTTCCTTCACAGGCTAGTTGTACACTATTTCAGAGTCCAATTCTTTTTATACAGCAAAATAACGGTTTGGTCATGTATACTTATTTTGTATTTAATTTATACTTTAACATATTTAACATGTATTGATCAACCTGCCTTCTTGGGGAGGGGGTCAGGGGAAAGAGGGGGAAATTTGGAAGAAAAGTTTTGGCAATTGTCAATGCTATAAAATTACCCATGCATGTAACTTCTAAATAAAAAGCTATAATTAAAAAATAAAAATAAAATAAAATAAATGAGTTTATGAAGTGCCTACTAGGTGGCAGGCATTGTGCTAAATACTAGGAAAAGAGATATAATCCTAAAATCAGACAAAGAAAAAAGTAAATTAAAACCAGCACATGAGGAGTGAAATAGGGAAATGATATTCTGCTTAAAACAGGTATAAACAATTTCAATGATATAAAACATATACGATGTATTTGTTATATCTAAATTCATAAAGGCAAATTTAGCTGAATTGTAAAAACATATATAGTAATGCAATAATTATGAGATATTCATCTTATTTTCTGACATATTTATGCAGAAGACAAAATAATAAGAAAATACAGATCTAAGGAATATATTAGAGAAGTTTAAATTTAAAGCTATCACCTCTTCTGAGCAAGGATACTGAAATTGCAACAATAGCAACAACATTTATACTATAGCATTTTAAGTTTTATAATATGCTTCACAAATGTTATTTCAATTTATAATCACAATAAATCTGGGAGTAAGGTGCTATTATTATTTGTACTTTATACAAAAATAAAACTAGACAAAGATTAGATGACTTCCCTATTCTCAGGAAACTAAAAAATATATTAAAGATTGAATTTGAACTTGTCTTCCCAATTTCAGAACCAACACTATTCATTGTTCCACCTAGCTCTTTAGCACTGTACAGTACTTTTACAAAAATAAAATTTGTCCTAAAGCACAAAGAGAATTGATAGATAGAAAGACATAAAAACATATGTATGTCTTTTGCATATACCTTCTAGCACAGTGTATGCATTCAAGAAGTGCTTGTTGATTGATGAATTGATTACAAGAAAACTATTTTAAACAACCCCCTTCCAAAACAATATGAATTAGGTTTCTACAAGTTATAATAAAGTCATGAAACTCTATCTCAATAATTAAGGCAAAAATTTTGCTATCAATCTATTTTCCTTAAAATATGGAATTTTAATGTTATTATAATAATATTTTATTTCTTTATTCAAGGTATATTAATTTGACATTGAAATTTCTCCATTTAAAATTTAAATGTAAATCTATTATTGTAAAAAGTAATTACATTCAAATTCTGAGAACTTTTAGGGAAATTCGTATTAACATAGATTCTAATACATTTCCAACACATACACTAATGTATAAAACTGCCTAAGAACACAGGATGTGTATTGAAATAAAATCCTTGTTTCACTTATCTCCTAGTCACATCTTAAAATACTCCTTAAGGCAAAAGATATTGATCAACATTCAAAGATAAAGTCTGTAGCATGTACCAGATTAATGAAATAAACAAAATTTAATAATGGAAATACTCTTATCAGATGAAAGTGATAGTTATTGGAATAATATAGTAAAGTTATTCAGTTGAAGAAAAACATATCATAAATAGCTGGTGCTTGCCTCTAGCTTTTGTTGGATCAGGCTGCTAGAACTCCTCAAAAATTTTTAAATCCTTTAATGCATAGAAATGACCACACAGGAACTATTATTCTTGCCATGAAGTCTAAGCAGTAGATAGCCTCAGGGAAAATAAAATAATGGAATTGGTGAGCTAAATGATGGGCACATTTTAAGTACTGCTAGTTCTAGTGATTTGTTTTGCATTTACCATGTTATTTTGCAGGAACTGGAAGTGAATGTCAATTAGAAATTCAATCAATTTTAATGAATGTTTCTTTTCTCCTTTTTAAAGACAGTATTGCAATATTTTCTTCCTGAGAGTGTTTTCATAAAAAAATACTTAAATACTTTGAGGAATCTGATTTCATTGATGGGGTTTATCTTTCCACTTTCTATTCTAATAATCAACTTCTCAGCAACTCTCCTATAATTATAACTGAAACCTTCCGCAGAGAATCTTGCCTGTGTATTGAAAGCTTTTCTTTTATTTGTTTAGAACTGGAAGGTATTGGTATGCCATTGCTTTTCTATCTCATAATCAGTATACAAATGACGCACTTCCTGTCCATTGTAGAAGATAACCCCACTTAAATTGATCTAAGGTTTTCAGGTATCTTGTATGTGTTTTTAATGTCTTTTATGCCAGTTTTAGGGAAAATAAAAAACATTGGTAACATATCACAGCCTACTTGGTAGCTTTGATATGGCTACCATTCTTGATCACAATTATGCTAGAATAATTTTTATTACAACAGTACTTAATCTAATGAAATTCAAGCATGTTAAGTATAAGCTTCTTTTAGCTATGCATATTATTAGGATTCTAATAGAAATTTGATGGAAAATATTTTCATATACTATAATTATTGGTTTTTGGTCATTGTCACCACCATCAATAATATATATATTGAGTGGCCAAAATTTATAAATATCATGACATTACCATTATATAATATTGTAATTGTGTGCTGAGGTAGGTGAAAATTAATAACCTAATAAATCAGGGAGTCAAACTATTTTCTCTTGAATATATATGAAAATTTGGTTTAGGAATAATATTGAAAAGATAATACTCCTCTCCAACCAGCTTCAGAAAGGTACTGTAAAACTACATTTTATACAACTTCCCAGTACTATATGAGGGTGGTGTGAGGGGGAGTTATACTACATCAACTAGAAAAATCATATAATTTCTTACTTTGTTTCTTGCCATTTTATTTTTGGTCTTGAAAAAATTTCATATGATTCCCATCATCATTAAACTTCTTACTAGCCATAAATCCCCAATAGAATAGCTGTTTACTTAGAAAATTAAGAACAAATGAAATTGTCTTTTCTTCAAGTCTTGAGTATTTTCCCTAAAATGAATAAAATGGAGAGGGCTATACACATATATGCCCAAATATATATATATATATATATTATACATATATACATATATAGACCACACACATACATACCAACAACTTTTTGCCAAAAGAGGGGAGAACTCAGATTATATTAAATCAAATTTTCATACATGTTTTAAAGAAAATATTTCAACCTACTATTGACTTTTAATGTTCAGTTCTGCCTTCCTGCCATGGATGCTATGAAAAGGTTCCTTATTCAAGAGTAGATAAAGCTGAGATGCTATAGAGTATGGATTTTATTTCTGTTGCTTTTGCAAATTTGGCCCAACAATTAACACCAAGAATACACAAACACCATCAACCAGTACCACACCATTCATATATGGAACTCTAGATTACAGTAAATGGGAAGTTTAGAATGGATAAGTTCACTTATCTTGTTAGTATACTTTCCAGGGAAGTATGCATTGATATTAAGATTGACTCATTTTTGGGGAGGCCCTGAAGAAAAATGTGTGAGGGAAGAGATAATGAGGCTCACTATCAAACTGAAAATCTACAGAGACATTATTATTGAACTTATTGTTAGTTTATGAAATCTAGAGAGTGTGCCAGAAACTATATGTTAGAAAACTGAATCATTTCCATTTGAATTGTCTTAGAAAAATTCTAAAGATCACTTGGTAGATTAAAATACCAAATACTTAGATCCTTTCTGGAACAAAACTGACAAGCACTCAAATTCTATTATGGAAAGTACAACTCCAATGGGCATGGCACATTGTTTGATTGCTAAGGATATGCTTTGCACAAAGAATTCACTGAGGACAAACATTTGAATGGTGGTCAATAAAAGTGATAAAAGGAACTTTCAGTATCTCTCTTCATAACTTTGAAACTGATTGTGTGACATAGGAGACACTGGCACAAGATTGCCCTCAGAGAAGGTGCTGTGCTCCATGAACAAAGAGGAATTGATGCAGCTCAAAAGAAATACAAGATGTGCAAATTTAGAGAATATACCTCAAATATTGTCATGGGCTATTTGTACACAAGCTGAGGCAGAGCAATCCAAGTTCATAATGGTATGATCAGACACAATCAGACACATTGGAACTTAACTCTAAAATAGTGATTTCTTTCATCTCTTAAAAGAACAAAGGATAACAATCAACCAACTAACAAGACTAGATAATCTACAAAATACTTTCCAGCTCTAAATCTATAAGCCAGAAGAGATCTCAAAAATTCTCTCTTCTAATATATTTTCTCTCACTTTATATATAAGAAAACTAAGTTCCAAAATGCCCCCAAATTTGACCAGGTGAATAGCTGAAGTTCTTTTAAGTTTAAATTTAAATTCAAAGAGAGTGTTCTTTCTTTAATATTGTACTGTTCACTCCCATGATTATATTAATTCCTGTTTGTGGAGGATTTATTCCACAGAAACATTTCTGGTAAAGTCCTGTCAATTAATTATACCAGGAAATGAGGAACAAATGAATCCATTTTTAATTTTCATACTCCTAACTCCTAGTGTGCTTATGATTTTGACAGAAATATAACTAATGCTGAATGTTCAATCATTCATTTTAATAATATTTTATTTTTTCCAAATATATGCAAAGATAGCTTTAAACATTCATCTTTGCAGAACCTTGTGTTGCAAAATTTTTTTCTCCTTTTTTCTCCTCTTCTCCTTCCCCTCCTCAAGTAATCTGATATTAAATATATAATATTAAATATTTGTTAAACATAAATATATTTCTATATCTGTTGTGTTGTGCAAAAAATCAGATTAAAAAAGGGAAAATGTAAGAAAGAATAAACAATCAAATAAAAAACAAGAAAATGAAAATACTATCCTTGGATCTAACTTTAGCCTCCATAGTTCTCTCTCTGGCTGTGGATGGCACTTTCTATCACAAGTTTATTGGAACTGTCTTGAATCACCCTCAATTTATAAATTATCTCTATATATCTTCTCTCTAGTCACTTAAGCTTCATATGTTATATTTCACTAAATCAAAGCATTAACCTCAAATATGATAAGGGTTAAATAAATATTTGTGGGTTGATTGATTAATACATATATTTTAGCAAATTAATGCAATTTGCCTTTACAAAATCTTTAACAGTTGGATGATCCAGAATAAAATGCCTTGTTTATTCTAACAATAATTATTTTTTCTGAATACTATGTGGTTATTTCACTAGGCACTGCTAATCAAACAGTAATGCTCAAAAGCCAAGAAACTCTCTGTCCCTGTTTTTATTAGGCTTTTCTACAACTGACTGTCTGTCCCAAAACTAAATGATTCATTTATTGAGGATAAAGCCTGTTGTTACTAAAAGGATGAGGCTTTCTTCAGCCTAGGAGGATCCCCTATAGGATTTAATAAAATGAAGCCCACTTTTTCCATATGAACAAACTGATGATGACTCAGATCAACTATGACAACCAACTACAACCATGAAGCTAAGCAATTTATGATGGATAGAGAACTACTCTTGCTATCAGAGTTCTATTGAAATGCAAACTCTGATACATACATGCTAAGTCACTTGAACAATCTCTATCTCTCACTCATTGCCTTAGGTTAATGGTGTCAAGGCAAACAGAACAAATAAAACCATATATAAGGTTACCTATGGGATTCATATTGAATAAGAAAATCACTTTTTAATATTTGTTTCATTGTATTTTTATGTAATTTGCTAAATATTTTCCAATTACATTTTAATCTTGGTTGACAGTGTAATGAACCTTATGTGATCTGGGGCCCTGTTGTTTGACTTCTCTGCTTTAATTAATACTCTAAAACAATGTCACTATGAGAGTGCCTTTTTTCTTTACTAGAGGGTGTTTTGTTATCAGCATTTCCTCATACCAATGCTATCACAAGCCAAAAACATACCCCACCTCAACAAATAAATGAATAAAACTCAAAGGAAATAACAAACAAGCATTAAAGCAACTCACATTCTTATGGTGCTTTATGACTTATAAAATATTTCTATAGCAACAATAATAAATTGTCTTAATTCCCATTCTTAGAAGCAAAAATTAAGGTGAAGAGTCAAAATAATATCCATATTCATGAAGTATTGGTGAGTGAGTATATACTATTTTCCAGTGCAAAACTCTTCAGTATAATAAATCTCAGTTGCTTTGATGATGCAGTGTTTCCTTCAAGAAAGACTCCTGGGTCAAATTCCTTACACTAAAAGTAATTAAGAAAATTCTAAGTAGTCAAAGCCTAATGAGTTCTTTCCTGCTGAGTGAGGCAACTGAATGGGCCTAAGCTACCAAGGATAAGGCCAAGGGAATCAGAAAAAGAGCATATAGTCAGGAAGAATGTTATTTCTCATTCTGCTTGATAATTCCCTGGCTGATTAAATTCTGTGACATTACATCCTATCAAGTAGATTTCTGCTGCTGTGTCCTTTGTATCTATCTGATTCACAGAAGCAAAATGTTATAGTTGAAATAACGCTCTTCAGTCATCCAATATAATCTTCAGATGAGCAGAACCTCATTGGCATAATTTTGTCATATACTGATGCTCAAAATGTCATTAAGTATAAACAAAGTCTTTCTTTCTATGAATAAAGTAGAGGCTTAAAATGAGAAATTCCCTTCAAACTTCTTATCAAAGGGATTAAAAGGGCATAAATAAAATAACTGAAATATTAATCCATAGTTGTGAGATGTAATGGGGTGTTGGGTAGATTTACAGGCCCTCCTGAAACCAGGAAATGCTAAAATGGAATTGGCTATCCACTGTATATATAGTAATCAGTTTTGTTCTTATACTATATCCAAATAGTTATTTACTCAGGCAAAGAGACTTGGGCTCAAATATCACATGTTAGTTGTGAAAATATGGTCAATCATTAAGCAATGAATCAGAAAATTTTTTTAGTATTTATCTACTAAACTATAGTTAGGTCAAAAGTCTTTCCCATTTCCCATGAAAGTAAATTTTCTATACTCAGGAAATCACAAACCTTTCAAGTTTTTGCTTATAATACTGACAAAGACTCCTAATCTTTGTGGTTGTCATTTCTTCCCTTGTTTTGTCGAAGTAATCAACTGTAATTCACCAGTATAACTTGTGAAATGTGAAAGTTACTAATTAAAAGGTTTGGGTGATCATCAAAGTCCTCAAACTTTTGAACTCTATACATAATTGCAAATGACAAATCATATTTTGCTATAATAAAGTTGAGAGTTTCCAAGAGTTTCCATAGATCCAGCTAAATGCAGAATTTACAGTCATTTCATCCAAGTTGTCCTGATGTAGGAAAAATGTTCACCTCTAAAGAACAGAATTATTGGTATTATTGACAATAATAATAATAATAATAATAATCACAATTTATTCATTGCCCCCATAAAATATTTTGCAAATCAAGAATTGATTTGGTGAGGGAAGACATATTCCAGGTGATTACAAAACCTTATTAAAATTATGATTAACACTCACATTGCTTTAAAAAGGTTACCATGAGTGATTTCTGATTCTGTTTTTATGTTAAGCTGTTGCCACAATTTCAGTACAAAGTTAATTGCAGCAGTGAGGTACAATCGTCATAGGATACAGCCTGATCAGGTTGCCCTTAAAGTGTATCATAACACCACACTTCTGTGTGAAAATTTAATTGATTTTGATTAACTCAATGACTCACTCTCTACTGACAGTTCTAAGTAGAAGTGGTTTATATCTTTGCTGCTAATGTTTTTTTTTTTTTTTTTTCCTCTGAGATGGAATGATAAAAAAGACCCCAAATGGTTTATGACTGAAATTTATGTCACATTTCATTTCAGTTTTATAATTAGGAAATTCAAAATACATACAGTTCTAATTAAAATTGAGAAACAATAAATGCAAAGATAGGAAAACTCATTAATGTTACTGTGGTGAGCTTGTCCTATTGTCTAAATTGTTTATATGATCAAATCTGTATTTTTCCCTTAGGGTCTATAAGTAGGTAGTAAGAATTTTATAGGATAAAATGATATACAATACAAGGTCAATAAAGCTCTTAAAGTATTTTTAAAATTCTGTGTAAACAACTTTATGTAGTTCATAATTTGGATAGATGGCTATATGAATCAGTGATATTGGTATTTGATTTTTCACATGGCCATATTAAATACTGAATTAATGTCACTTACCCCACTTACATATTGTAGTGTAATATTCACTAGAGAGAGAAAATTAAGATAGGCCAGTATGATAAGATGTAACTTAGGTGAATTTAATTATTAAAAGCCAAAAAAAACTTTTTAAATATAAGTATTCAGTCAGAATACCACTAATGCATAGGCCAAAAGCAATAATAAGGACACGAAGTAAAATTTCAGTGGATTAATTAAATATTTTATTTGGTTAGATATTCCCCAGGGCTTTAAGTGTGATAGGATGGCTTGAATATTGCTCCATTTGGGGTGCCTTTGTAGGGCCAGATAAAAATATTTTATATTTTAATGCATCTCATGTATGTTCCAGAAAGACAGAAAATCATGGAGTAAGGAAGATTTCAGGTTAAGTACTGTGGCTTTTATACATTAGATATGTCATCACAAGCAATTCACTTATTTTTTTAATGTTCTAGGAAACTCTCATTTAACATTTCAGACTAGTTGTCAAACTGTTGACAGAAGAAATTTCCACAATGGAACTCAAGTTGAGACAAGTTAAGAGGAATTTATTAAGTCCCTACTACATGGCATCCCATAATATTGTGCTAACCTCTGAGGATATAAAGAGAAACAAAAGCAGTCTTATCTTCAAGTACCTGATCTTCTATTGAGGGAGATTGTATGTGAAGAACTATGTACAAACAAGATATATACAAAATAAAGTGGAGATAATGAAAGTTACATTTATTTGTTAAATTACAAGCCTGAGCAAAAAACAACAACAAAAAAGAATTGTATTTCTATGCTTCTCTCAGTTCAAAATTCCCAACATAAATCTGGGTATTTTAAAATTTGTTGAACTTTTCTCCTCTCTATAGTTTGTTTTTTTCTTAAAATAGGAAATCTTTATGGGTGGATTGCATTAACCAAAGGAGAATAGTACATTGGAATTCCTGAGACTATATAATCATAAAAAAAAAAAAAAAAATCATTCCCAAGAAATATACTTGCTGGTTGCTGAGATACAATAAACTCACATACCAATGTAAAAAGGAAGACGTAATGACTATGGGTGAAAAATATATTTATAAGAAAATATGCATGGAATTGAAGCTTTGTAAAATAAGATATTTGAGTTGGAGGCTTTCTTAAAAATATGCTTGGAAGGTTCTACTTCTAACTGGAATTTATTGACGATTTCTTATCTTTTTTCTCTGTGTTTTCCTCTGCCTGTTGGTAGCTATATTATTATATTTTATAGTCTTGTTATGTGAATACATTATTATTAACATTACTGAAGCTATTACTGATGTTTGGGTTTTTAACATGAAACCAAAGGAGACAAACTAGACTTTCTCCAAGGAAATATTTATGCACTCACCTACCCTGCATTACAGAAAACTGCCTATTTAATAACTAACTGTTGTTTTCTGCCTTGAGATGTTTATGGATATTGCCTCTCCCAGAATCATTTCCTGGTACTGCTATTCATATCTACATTCAGTATCCTTTTGTTTTCAGCATGTTCTCTTAAGAACCTGCCTTTAATTGCTGGCTAAGGTGTCTGCATTTGGATGGTCTAAAAGTTGTAAATAGTAAGCAATTATACAAAGGTCAATATTCAGTCACAAATCATAAATTTGGAGCTGTTAGAAACATTGGAGATTATCAGTTGTTTTTCATCATTTCTTCTTTCCCAAATTTTCCAAATGTAGAAATAAAAGTCCAAAGCATTTGTTATTGGACCAAGGTGAAACAATAAGTGGCAAGAGTCAAAATCAACATCATCACCATCACCCAGTATTTATTAAGTGGACATGTTAAGTTCATGTTCTAAAATCCCATGTTTAGCATTTAATTCCAAAGCGCTGATCTTTACGATTCAGCATAGCTTTTTTTTCTTTTTGTAATTCTAAAATTGATTGATATGTATATGAGTGATCATTTTAATTGTGCATTTATTCACCTGTTTGGAATTTTGAGATGCAAAGCACTACTTCAATATATTCAACATGTGAAATTTATAATACATGTATGAAATTGCACCAGGAATTTTACAAGAAGTTTTAAATCATCCTTACTCATATTTGATCAAGAAGTGCACCTATCAATTGAACTGTGTTTTGGTACCACAGATGAAGGAAGCAATACAATATTCACATTCAATATAATTTACTGGAGGAAAAAACAGAAACACATATCAATTAGCCATAGCTGTAGCCAGATATGCTGTGATAGAAACAAAAGATACTATGATCCATATTACAATGTCATGACTTCCAATAAGGAGACAGATTTCTGTTGAGAAGCATTGATATTCAATACATTTAACAATTTAAGTGATCACTGAAAAGCTAAGCCATATAAACTTATTGAAAGATTGGACAGCTTTGTACATTTTGAAACATGCACAGAAAATAAAGGGTATCTTTTTTAGGATTATTCACCATAACCACTTGTTTGCCATAAAGTTACTTTGATTCTTTAATTAGCAGGTGGAAAGAAATGAACAATATTCACCATGGTAAAAGTTAAAGAAGAGATCATGTACCAAATATGTAAATATTTTCTCACCCAAATATAGGTAATGAAGGCAATGTTTCCAGAAAAGGAGAAAAAGTATACAACTCCAGAGGAAGAAACTTGAACTTATAAGTGCCTCCTTTTTTTTTTTTTTTTTTTTTTTTTTTTGAAGAACTGCTACAGAGATTTCTAGAGTACAGTACAACCTAGAGACCATCAATATTTTAAGAGCTAATCTTTCCCTGCTATCAGTCCAGGTACAGATAAATAAGTCTACAGTGATTATATAGCCCATTCCAAAATGACCAGCTTTGACAATAAAGGTACTAAAACATTACCATTAAACTAACATGATTCCATTGGTAAAAGTGAAAAAAATTTACATGTGATTCTAATTTAATACTAAAGACTGCCAATGTAAAGTTTACTTTAAATGTAATTGCACATGCTAATGACTACACATTTTAATTTTTGTATTTTTGTGTTTCTCATTTTGCTATACTGTTCACTTCCTTATGTTTTTTTAGTGATAATGTTTTTGCTGAAGTTTAACTTTGTTGCTCAAAGTAACTTACTCTGCCTAATAGATATACATGTGCTTTCAAGCTGTGGCTGTGTGGTGACCTGTATGCAAATAGCCATATTATCACAGTACTATCCAGTCAGAAGATTGTATTATAAGGTGATGTCTATTGCATTTACATTTGTTTGCTGTTGAAACTGACTATCCCTATCTCATCCAGTTTGGAAATATAAAGATCACTCAAGGGTTCATTTGATGCTGAATAGTATAGATCTTTTAATCTGCTTTTTTTTTTTTTTCTGACCTGAATTACTTCATTATAACTAAGGAAGTCTGATAGACCTCAATTTCCAGGAAGAGCCAAAAAATATCATCATGTTATTGCCAGACTTACTTACATGTACTACTTACTACTAACAAATATTTACTTTCTTTTTGTTTGCTTTCAACAGTACTTTAGGTTAGTTACATGGTTTGCTTTAATCTTCCTCAACCCAGCCATAGACTCCACTTTCCTTAATGTCTCTTCATGCAATCAACAAATAACTAGTGTTCATTAAGTAACTCATGCACATAGTATCGAGTAGGCACTACATGAAGCAACGTAAATATATTCAGTCTTCCTTCCATTTGGTGTCTCAGTTATGAATTGTTAGAATTTGTTGGGGTAGCAATGCCTGTGTACCTAATTGTTTTTGAGGGAAAAAGTGCTGCCACAGAACAGAGAACTGCATTTTGAAATTCTATTTAGACAAAGAAATTGCACAACAAAACATTTAATGACATAATAAATTAAGCAACTGAAGCATGTTATATAACCACAAAACACTTTCTGTTCACCAGAGATCAATAAGCATTCAAATGAAAATAAAAACAATTTAATGAACTAACAAAATATGATGTCAGTAGTGTTTTAATCAGGGAGGATTATGACACTTAATTGTTTCATTTTGTGTTGCAATGAATACTCAAATAACTTAATAGCTTTGTATTTTTTTTTTTTTTTTGCTAATGTTCATTTTCCATCTGGACATAATCCAGAGGCCAATAGACCTCTTAAAATGTTTTGCCCAAAGGTGAAGCAAATGCAGATAATTTCTGACTGATCCATGGCTCGCTTATACTTATTTCTTATTTTGGAGTTTCCAGTTTGCTCTCCTTCCCTGATTCTAGGACTTGCTAATTATTTTGTTTATCCTCTTTCACCCATTATTACTATAAATCCTGATGCTAAATGGGATGCTTCTTGTTCTTTTCTAGAATCTGAATTTGATCTCCAACTAGCACCAATCCAGATAACATATATGATAGAAGACAGGAGAAAAGGAGAAGGAAATGATTTCTCTCCCTTTTCTCACGATTTTCCCTAGACAAAGTTAGTCAGTTACTGAAATACGGCCAAAGATTGTAGATTTAGAACAGAAGAAGAGTTGTGGAGATCATCTAGTTCAAACTATTTGTAATGGGCTGAGGTTTGAGTTGATGCACTGAGGTCCCAAGCATGTGAGGCTAAATAGTAATTGGACTATACCCTATTAATATATATGATTGGATAAAGAATGGTCCCTGCCCATTCTCTGTGCAAGTCCTGATGTGTTGTATAGGAAATGATGATTTTGGTGGGTGGAGCAGAGAGAGAGACAGGAAGAGAGGCTGGGAGAGGTTGGCCTGGGTTCCATGCTTGTAGCTGCTGGTCGTGTGGCTGTTGGTCTAGCTAGCTTCTTGACTCAGCTGCACACATTGCTATTGCCCATTCTCTTCCACCTCCGATCTTTTTTCACTGAGAATAAAGACTGATGATTTTCCCCTAACCTGAATTCCTGACTCTGGCTGATTTTAAAATACAAGGTCTTCACAACTATTGATACCATAGATGAGAGAGCATGACTCATTAAAAACATGGTTAAATGACTCATTCAAGATTTCATAGGAAATGATAGCTCGGAATATACTTCATTGTTCCCCCTACTCATATTTCAATTCTTTAGTGTGTTCATAATCTAATCAGTATAATATTCTTTCTAATAGTGATGATCATACTCTGTTTGTTTGTTTTTTTTATTCTGTGTAATTATTGAGAACATCAAAACACAAAGCCCTAATGCAAGATCTATTGAATGTTCTGAAAGCCTCCCTCTAGGACATTTTCCACTGAGGAACTTGTCTTTCATATGTTCTCCCACTTTATTTCATATTTGCTATTCCTGGTTTCTATTGTACCCCTTCATTTTGTCTGTAATCTCTTCCTCTGAATAAATCTCTTTTTACAAAGAGAATGGCTATTGTGAATTCTTCACATAACTGAACCCCAATTTTGGTGCCCCCCATTATTTGATGACAAACACCACACCCTCACTCTTTCCACTATACTACTTAGCTATCCCAAGTGCTTGTATAACAATAATTCTAAATCAAATATGATAATGTCATTTGTGCAAAGAGAAAATCAATAATTGTGAATCTGATTGATGAGCTTTGAGTAATCAATAAGAGAATAACAAGCTCTTTTATAAAGATATTTATGTATATGCATATATGTGTGCCTACCTATACATATATGGATATATGTACGTATATAATGATACATACTTAGAGAAAGGAATCTAGAGGCTTTTTGGAGAGGTTGATAGAGAAAATATGATCAGATAAATTTCTATATCATAATTATTTTTACAATGTGAATTAAGGAGGATAAGAATATAATTCCTTGTCTGTCTCTCTACTCACTAGAGCATTAGCAAGAATACAGAGAAGGTTAATTATATAATAGTTTAATATTTTAAAGCAGGACCCTCCTTAGAACTCTCCCTAGCAGAGGTTAGACCACTGATTGTCAGATATATATAGAGAGAAAACTCCTTCACATGTGTTAGATTTAATGAATGTTGAACTCTCTTTAAATAGTCAACATTTCTGATTTTACATTTATATTAAATGGTCACTAATTGGGAAAATTAATTTTAGAGTTACAATTAACTAAATGTTCCTAAGCTTTCAAAGATATATTGCTATTGAAGTGGTCAAAACTATAATGGGATAATTAGTTAGAGTTTAGAGTGGTCATTCAGGCACAAACGTCTAGTTGCTCCTACTTAAAAATTCCTTTTATTAAAAATTGGTATTTTCAAATTCCAAAATTATGTATTATTTGAACCAAAGATATTTGAGAAAACCCAAATTTTCCCTAATAAAACTGAAACCAAAATAATGAGGGAAAAGAAATAAATATCAATTTATGGTCTTCCTATTAAATAAAAGGTTTTTTTTTAAATTTAATTTTATATAAAAGTAAAGGTACAAAGAGAAATCTAGAGCTTTAGGCTGATAGGAAAAAATCTTAAATTTTTAAAAATAAGTATTAGAAGTGATATAATTTTGTTTGCTTTTAACCATAAGGAAGAAGAAAAAAAGGAAAAAAGGTTATATTGAGAACCATTCCTATGATAGCACACAAAAAAGAGAGGCACATGTGGAGTTCCAGATCAAATAGAAAATAATAATATAATACTAATAATGATAAATAACAAAAAGAAAAAGAAAGTCAAATGATGTAAAATTATATATTATTATTTCCATTATTAATTAAAATTAGATTTGAAAAGTTCAATTAAGTAAGATTATTTTTAACCACCTATCCTATTCTAGAAGAAAGGAAAATTGCCTAATTCTATGGAGGAGGAAAAATCTTGTTAATCTTCATTTCTTATGCATTTTTTTTCAAAGTTATTGAAAAAAAATTATATTTTTTATTAAGGATTTAATTTTTTACCAGAAAAAAATTTAATTTAATTTTTAATTCGAAGGAAGAAAAAAAAAAAAAGGGAAAAATCCTTTTTTAAAACTAAAATGCTATATAGAATAAAATTTACTAAAATGGTAAGGATTTGTATTATTATCCATTTCTTTAATTAAATTTGAAAATTAAGATTTGTTTAGATATAGAAATTTTAGCCTTCCACTTAACCCTTTTAATTAGGAGAATCCCTAAAACCTGTTACCAGAATACGTTTTTTTTTCTTGTTGCCTTATAAAGAATCTAGTTAACATAGTCTTAGCCAAAATTTGATCTTTTTACCTGAAAAGTCTTAAAATTGAAATTTTTACTCCTGTGAAAATTTTAACAAAAGGAAAAAGTTTTTCAATTTTAAAAAAATTAAATTTGTGTTGTGCTTTCAACCTTTTATATCCAAATTCTTGACATTATTTGTTCTATAAATAAGAAATATGATAATTTAACTTATGATTTTTTCATCTCAGTAAACAAATGCTTATTTCTCTTCATCAAAACATTATTTTCTAAATCTCCAATAATTTTAAAAAAATCTAATTGAAAATTTTGTATTTCAACAGCAAAAGAAGCCTTTTATTTGAACAAATATTTTGTTAGAATATTTAAAAACTTGCAATATGCATAAATAAGAAAAAAAATTTAATTTTTATTTTTATCCCAAAGATTCATAAAAAAAAAATCCACATGTGAAAAATCTATTTTTTTTGGGAAATCCGAACACCAAATGGATCAATTAGGGAATGTGAATAATTTGGGTTTAGTTACTAAGAAATTCTTATTTATAAGAAATTTGAAGGGCTATTTCAGAAAAAAGGAAAAGATCCTGAAAAATGCTATGAAGGGTAGAACAGAGAACAATAAAAAACGTAAGATGTTGTAATGATAACTATATGATTGAGGGCTGAAACCCAAAAAGGGGAAAAGCCTCTGATCCAGGAGAATTTGGAGAAAAAAACTTAAATAAATTAGTTTTTACCTTTCTATTGTTGTTTGGGTTTTGGTTTTTTTGCCCTTTTTATTTTATTGACTTTCACAGGAGGATAAATGAGAAAATTAAAATAATTTAATATTTAACCTTATTGATTATTTGCATCTATGGAGGAAGTTAAAAGAAAAAATTTAAAAAAACTTTTGTAAGGAAAAACCTTTATATTTTTTGAAAAATAAAAGGTTATTTAAAAAAAAGAAATTTAAAAAAGAAAAAATCATATCCAATTTTAAAACAAAACGTTTTTTTTTCAAAAAATGAAAACATTAAAATTTTTTATTAAAGTTTTTATTTTCAAAATATTCATGGAAATTTATTTAAATTAGCCCCTAAAAACCTTTGTCCAATTCCCCTTTTCCCCCCTCCCATAAAGGAAGAGTCCAAAATTATTAAAATGGTAGAAATATATAAACCAATATATGAAATATTTAAAATTGGGAAAGAAAAAATCAAATTAACCAATTTGTTTGCAGAAAAAATGAAAAAAACAAAAAAGAGGAAATGTTATGTTAAAAACAACAGTTCCCGTGATCCCATTTGGGTATAGATGGCTCTCTGAGGGGGCGGACCAAGATGGGGAACAATTACCAACTCCTTCCCTTTTACAATTTATATCGACCCAAAAATTGACGCCAAATCATAAAGATAAAAAAACAATCATGGCCAAAGAAAACTGCAGTCCGCCAAAAAGGTTGGTTCCGGGGGGGGGATCCACAGACGGGAGAGAAATTAGTCCGAGGAGGTCCCAAACCGAGGGTGAAGGCCAGATCTCACAGCCAGCCCCAACCCGCAGTATGGCTTTCCTTTGGGAGTTGTGATCCCGCAGCAGGAGGACCGCCCTTTACCCAACCCAGGGGGGAGTCTGCCATAGATTTTCCCAGGGCCGATTTGGACGGCAGAGCCAGATTTGTGGGTCTCTTCTGCAGTCAGCCCATCCAGTCCCACAAGAGGCCCGGCCGGGGATGAATTTCACCATTAGTCCACCCAGGGCAATCGATAACCACCAGCCCCATACAGTTTGAATCCCAATGCGAATCCATTCCTGTTGGGAAGGAAAACCTCACCAAGACACCTCTGAGCCCGAAACAAATCTTCCCCGCTCTGAGAGGAAGGGAAAAGCCCCTGCAGAGACCCAACTAAAGAAAACATGAATAAAAAGATGAAAAAAAAATTGAATTTAAAAAGAAGGCAAACCTAAGAGACCTCAAACAGCAAAATGATCAGACTTCCCCCTTTAAGATGTCATGAAGAGACCATTAAAAGTCCAAAAGAAAGGAAATAAATGGGAAAGGAAAGAGGCCACAAGAGAGCAACAACTCCTGAAATGAATTGAAAAAAAATTAAATAGGCAAAATTTGAATTGAAAAAATAAAAACTTTGGGAAAGTGAATTAAAAAAAAGAATTTAGAAAGTGGATTTTAATTGAAAAGACAAAGAACTGCAAGAACTAGGATCCGTGAATTGAAAAAAAGAACAAAGAAAGAGGACCGGAATTGGAAAGAAATAACCACCAAAAAAAAAAATTAGTGAAATGGAAAAAATTCCCAGACCAAAAAATATATTAAAACCAATTGAAATAAAAAAAGTAAAAAAGCTATTGAAGAAAAAATTTTAAAAATGAACTAAAAATTGAAACTAAGATTTCATTGAGAACAAGAATCAGTCAAAAACAAAAAATGACAAACTGAAAACATAATTTACTAAAAAAAGACTTGAAAATAGATTCAGGGAGATAACGAGGATTATTACCTTTAAAACATATGAAAAAAGAGAGATTTTTTTACAAAAAACGAGAACTGCCCGATGTTAGAACAGAAGAAAAAGGTTGAAAGAATTCATCAACCCCTGAAAGAAACCCTAAATAAAACCAAGGAATATTGGGAAAAAATTTGAACTATCAGATTAAGGAAAATTTTATAAGCCAAAACTTTAAATACGAGGTGCCACAATATCACCCAAGATCTGGCTGCCCCAAAAAAGAAGGCCTGAATATGATTTCCCTGAAAGGAAAGAATTTTGAGATGCAGCCAAGAATAAACTACCAGCGTTGAGATTTTCTTCCAGGAAGAAGATGGAATTTAATGAAACAAATGAATTTCCATTTGTTTCGAAGAAAAACCAGAATAAAAAAAATTGATCTCCAAGAATAGAACTCAAGAGATGCAGAAAAGGTAAAAAATAACTTGAGAATTGTATTTCTGTTATGGAATAAAAAGAATATTGATAATTTATTTATTGATATAACATAAAAGGAAGTAGATTGAAAAGGGAGGGCAAAAAGGGGGGGAGGATAAAAAGAGGAAACCACATCCCACAAAGAGGTAAGGAAACTTATCATCTGAGGGAATTGAGAGGGGGGAGGAACATTGTGTGAACTTACCCCTCAGAGTGGCCAAAGAAAAAAATTGACATTTGTTTAGAGAAAAATTCTCCCCCATTAAAACGGGGAGGGAAAGGGAAAAAGAAAAAGGAAAAAGGAAGGGGAAAGACCAAAGGGGGGAAGGAGGATTATGAGGAAAGACTAAAAGAGGGACATGTTTAAAAAGGGGAAAGATTGGGGGGCAAAAGTAAAAACACAACTGATTAGGATGGCAGGAAAACAGATTTAAATTAACGAAATGAAATGAACCCCCATAAAGAGGAGGGATAGCAGACTGGTGTCAGAACCCCAAATGTTGTTTACAAGAAACATTTGCAGGGATGCAAAGAAAGGGCCGGGAGCAAATTTAATGCTCAGGGAAGTCAAAGGGGTTTCATCTTATCTCAGATCAAAAAAGAAAAAGATCTAATTAAAAAGAAGAAGGTAATAATCCCAAAGGGAAACAACGGCAAATCAATAAAAATAACACCAAGTGGTATGGCACCCAACTTCCCAAAGGAGAAGTAAGAGGTTGAAAAGAAAAGACAAAAAACGTAAATAGGAGTCCAACCTTGCACCCTCAAATAGACAAACAAACCAAAAACAAAAAGAAAGAAAATTAAAGAAAAAAATAAAAATTAGGTATGTTGGATTGAGAAAAGAATGGAGAAGAAGGAATAATTTCCCTTTCAGCAGTTCAGGCCTACTAAAAGACCAAAGAAAAAGACCCAAAAAAACAAGAAACAGAAAAGTAAATTTTCCCAAGAGAATAAAACACATTCAACAAAAGGGAAAAGAAAAAGTAATTGGGAAACAAAAGTCTCATCTTAAAAATTATGAAGCAGAAATAGAAAATTAAAAACTCAAGATAATGACAAGATGAGACATCATAAAATTTGGATGAAGCCAAAGCCGAAAAGAGGAATTTTATCCTTAGAGGCCTTTTGAAAAACAGAAAAGAAAAGATTAATGAATTCAGCCAAAAAACAAAAAGAAAATAAAACCCCCAATCAACAGAAATTAAATTTAAAAAAAGGAAATTAAAAATTGAAAGAAAACATTGAACCCAAAAAAACTAAAGTTGGCCCATGAAAAAGCCAATAAAAAGAAAGCCTGAAATTGAAGAAAAAGGAGGAAAATGTTGAGTTTAAAAGAAAAGGGAAACTTTCCACTAAAGGAAATTGAAAATAAGGATTTTTGTCAACTTTAACAATCAATTTGAAACCTTTGAAATGGATGACACCAAAAAAACAGACTCCAGACCAAGGAAGAAAAATTTTGAAAAGTCCCCATTTCGAAAAAAAAAGAACAGGGAAAAAAACTCCCGAAAAAAATCCAAACCAGGGATTTACGTATTTACCAAACAAAAGAACAACGGCATAAAATTATGAAAAAAGGGTAAGGAGTCCTCCCAAACCCTTCTAAAAGCATGGAATTGAACCCAACCAAAAAAATTAAACCCCCCAATGAATAGATGCAAAAACAAAAGAAAGCAAAAAGACCAGAAAATCATCTCCAAGAAATACCAGACGAGGATTTAAAAGAATTGGGGGTCAAAAGAAAACATCAATAAATTTCCAAAAACCCAAAATTAACAAAAACCAATGATCATCTCAAAGATGGAGTTATAAAACCAACATCCTTCCATTAAAAAAACACTTAATATAAAAAGGATTTTTCCTTAAAATAATGAGCATTTTTTAAAACCATGAACATCATATGTAGGAGACAAACTGCCCATTCCAATAAATCTGGAGGAAACAAGGTTGCCCATTTCACGTACCATTTAAATTATAAGAAACGTTAGCTAAGCAATAAGAGCTAAAAGAAATTAAAGGAATAAGAATAGCAAAGAGGAAAATTCGGAATGGAACGGCCCAGAGATTTCAAAAAGTTTTAAGAAATAACCACCCCTAGCAAAGGTTTTAAAATAAACTTAAGTCATCAGCATTTTATATATATCAAAAAAAACCAACAGTCAGAGTTCAAAAGAAAACATGAATACTGATAAAAAAATTTTAGGTCATTGAAGGAAAATCAGAAACTTTAGAGCAAAATTACAGACCATTTTCCACTTAAGTTGATTCAACCAATTGGAAAAAAATGTTTTGGATAGGGGAGAAATAAAAAAAATTTTTAAATTAATCATTTATTTAGCGCTAACCCAAAAAACTTTTTTAAGACCTGAAAAATAAAACAAATTAATGGAAAACAAAAGGTCAAGAATTTCGGGAATTAATGAAAAAAAATCAAATGAGGTGGCAGCACCAGATCAAAAAAAAGAGCAGCAGTTATCAAAATATTTGGATTGGCTAAGGAAAAAGTTGACGGGAATAGATTTTCAAGGAAAACAGCAAAAATATACCCAGGAAAACCCAAAGATCCCAGCTTTTGGGAAAGAACTTACGTTTGAAAAATTGGGAAAAGAAACCAATACAAAATAGGAGATCCATACTTAATTGACACCAAGATAACAAAGGGCAGACCAGGAAAAGAATGAAATTATTAAAATTAGAGGAAAAGGATAGTTTATTTCAATTCTGAAGGAAGGAGGATAAAGAGAACTAGAGATCATTAACCACAAAATGTTTTGATTAACCCAAAAAATTTTGAAAAACAAAATAATGAGACAAGAAAAGGAAGAAAATGGGAAAATAACAGTCAAAGGCTGATAAACATTTAAAATATAAGAAATTAATTTAATTTATAAAAATCGAGTTCATGAAAATGGCAAAAGGAATAAACAGAATTTGATGGAAATTAAACTTTTTAGTCAAGAAAAGATAATCCAAGTCATTATTAATCGAGAAATGCAAAATTGACAACCTAAATAACCCACACACCCAGATTGGCTAAGACAAGGGAAAAATAAGATGATTGGAGGGGAGGGAAAGGGAAGATGATTGTTGGGGAGTTGGGAAATCCATTTTGAAGTTTAAATTGTCAATAGTTATCAAACGATACATTTATCCAAGTGTTACTACGGGATTATTCCAAAGATTTGGGGGGCCGATGAAGGTTTGGGGTTTTTTGTGTGGGAAAGTAATGGGATGTTTTCGTTGGGAAATGGGGAATAAATTGTGGTTTGTTAAAATTTAGTTCTTGAAATGCCAAAGGTGTTTTGGGCCGGGAGTTAACGCTGGGCTGGGAAATGAGAGCCAGGGTTTTTTTCCCTCCCAAAAGCGTGGCGGCCACCTGGGCAAAATACCAAATCCTTTTTGGAGGGCGGGGCCCGAAAAAATTTTGGATGTCCCCTTACTTAAATTTTAACCCAATTTTTTTTTTTTGTTTCTTTAAAGGTAAAGGCGATTTTTTTAAGAAAAAATGTTTTGGTTGTATTTAAATTTGGGGATTATATTTTAATAAATTTTTTGCATTGCCTGGGGGGGGTAAAGGGGGCAAGAAGAGATGTGTTTTATTTATACCGTAAATAAAAGGTATTAAAGAAAAAAGAAAAGAAAAGGGTTTAATTTTACCGTTTTGTTTTTTAATTTTAAATAATTTTTTCGTAGCTTTAAAGGAATTTTTTAATTATGTTGATTTTTTAGGATTAAATTTGCTTTTTGGTTTATTTTTAACCGAAATTTGTGGTTGGGGATTATTTCTAAACTTTTGCGAATTTGGGGCGTTAATCAGCAATAAAGGGAAATTTTTTCCATTCCTACTTTCCAATTTTTTAGATTGTATATAATGTTTTAAATATAATATTAAAAGAACGGGATTGGGAATTGTTTAAATTTATTGGGAATGGTTGGTTTGGCCCAAATAAGGATTTTATGATGGTTTTTAAGTCATTTTTTTGGGTTTTTTTTATTAAGTTTTTTTTAAATGGATGGATTTTATAAATGCTTTTTGCTTATTAGATATTAGGAAATTAAATTTAATTATTTTGTTTTCCCTTTTAAAGTATTCCTGGTTTTGGAAGTTTTTCTTGGTGATTTTTGGTTTTTTATTTATTTAAGATTTTTGATATATTATTGGGTTTTATTTTTTTTTTTTTATTTTTTTTATTTTTTTATTTATTTAATATTTAATTTTTGGGGAAAAATGGGAATTTTAAGCATTAAAATTAAATTTTGAATTTTTTATTTTAAAATTTTAATAATTAAATTTTTAAAATAATTTTAAAATATTTTTTGTGGTAGCAAATTGACAAAGGTGGGTGGATTTTAAGGGTGTTTTATTTTTGCTTTGATTTTTTTGGGAAGTATTTTTTATGATTAAAAGTTTGGTTTTTGTTTGAGGATGGTTTGGTGGTTTTATATTTTTTTTGCCCCTGGGTTGCTATTTTTGAAAGGAGGCTTTTTATTGTTGGATTTTTAAAAATAATTTTTTCTTTTTTCACCTTTTTGCCCATTAGTTTGTTTTGTACAAAAATTTTTTTGGTTTTTTTTAATTTTGGGAAAACCCGTAAATTTGTAACGGGTATTTTTGTCTTTTGGCTGTTAAATTTTTCCAAAGGTTGGAGTTAAAAAAAATTCTTAGTTTTCCCACTTTTAAAATACATTATTTTTTTTTTGCCTTAAGGGTTGGTGGTTCTTAATTTTTTTTACTTTTAATTTTGGGATTTTTTTGGATTAAAATGTTTATTTACGGGTTTTGTTTTTTTTAATTTTTCCTTGGTGGTTGATTTTTTAAAATTAGGTTTTTAATTTTTTTGGGCCTTTTGAATTTTTAAAAATTTTGTTTTTGCTTTTTAAATTATTTGTTTTAAAAAAGTTTGGTTAAGTTTTTATTTTGGGGTTGAGATTTAGTTTTTTTGCTAAAATTTTTTTTGGTTTTGGGAAATTTTTTGTTTTTTATTAATTTTTTTTTTTTTTTAGGTTTAAAATTTTATTTTGGGGTTTGGGTTGGTATGTAATGAGTTTTGGTTAGTTTTTTTTTGTTTTATAAATTGTTTTATTCAAAGTGATTTTTTTGGGCAAGATTGGGATATTTTGATTGTTTTTTTTAATAATTTTTTCTTTTGATAATTTAATTTTTTTTAGTTAAAATAGTTTTGTTTGGTTTTATGTTAGTGATTTGAAATCTATTTGGGTTTTTTTTATTTTTTAAATTTTTTTGTTTTTTGAAATTTTTTGTTTTTTTTTAGGGTAAAAATGGGTTTTTGGGGAATTGTTGGTTTAAAAATATGTTTTTTTTTTCTTTTTTTTAATTTTTATAAAGTTTATTTTTAATTTTTATTAATTTTGGTGAAAAGGGTAATTTTGTTTTCTGATTTTTTTGAGTGTTTAAAATTTTATTTTTAAAGGGATTTAAATGGGATTTTTGTTTTGTGGGGTTTTTAGGGAAATGAATGTGGGATTTATTGGGTTTATTTTATGGGGGCATTTGTATTTGTAATTTTTATTTTTTCGAAATTCTGGGTTTTTAAATTTCTTGATTGGGGTTGTTTTGGGTTTTTTTTGGTTTTTTCTTTTGTTTTTTAGTAGGTTTCTAATTTTAAAATTTTTTGTTTTTGTTTGGGGAACTTTTTGTTTTTTAAGAATTTTGGGGATTTTTTTTTTTATTGATTCTGTTTTTAAATGTTTTAATGATATTTTTTCCCTAATTTTTTTTTTAGGGAGTTGTTTTAAATTTTTGATTTTTTTGGTTTTCATTTTTTTGTTTAATTTTTTTTGGGATGGCCTTATTTTTTAGTTTTAAATTTTTTGGAAAAGTGGAAAATTTTTGTTTTTTACCTTTGTTGTAAATTTTTTTTTTTTAGTTTTTGCTTTTTCTTTTTAATTGATCTAAAGGTTATTTTTTTTTTTTTTTCAGTTTTTGGGTTTTTTAGGGGTTTTTTTTTTTTATTTTAATTTTCTTTGTTGGGGAAAATTTGGTTTTTTTATTTTTTTTTTTTTGTTAAATAATTTTTTTTTTTTAATTTTTGGGTAAAAATTCTGTATTCTTTTTGGAGGGATTTTTTTTTTTTAGGAAGTTTGTTTTTAATTGGGCCTTTTCTTTTTTTAAATGGATTTTATTTTCAAAATTTTTTTTTCTTTTTTGTTTGGGAAGTCTGGGTTTTTGGAACTCTTTTTTATTTTAGGTTACAAATTTTTTTTGAATAAAGGTTTTGGTAAAAAATAATTTTTTTTTTTTAATTTTTCCCCTTTATTTTTTTTTTTTTTTCTTTTTTCTTTTTTTTTTTTTTTATTTTATTTAGGATTTAACCATTATTAATTTTTTGGTTTTTCGAAAATTTTTTTAGGGTTTTTTTAATAGTTTATTTTTTTTTTTGGCTTTTAAAATTTTTTCCTTTTTTTTTTAGATTTTTTTTTTGTTGGGGTAAATTGGTCCCTTTTTTTTTTTATGAAGAAAATTTTTTCTTTTTTCTTTCTTTTTTACCTTTAAAGTGTTTTTGAAAAAAAATTTTTTTACTTTTGCCTTTGCTTTCTCCTCTTTTAGGGAGTTTTCTTTCAATTTAGGAAAATTAAATTTTTTTCCATTTCCCTTTAAAAGATTGTTTTTTATTATTCTTGTCAATTTTAAATTTTTATGTCTTTTATATCAGATCTTAAAAAGGCCTTTACTTTTTCCTTTTCTTTTTTTTTTTCTTTTTTGAAATTAGGAATTTTTAAAAAAAGGTTTTTTCTTTAACTCTGAGAAAAAGATTCCTGTTTCCTTCAAATTCCCCAGATATATAATTTTATTTTATTTTTCTTTTATTTTCCTTCCCCTTATTTTTTTTCCTATTTTTTGTTAATCTAAATCAAATTTATTATTTTTTGTTTTCCCAAAAAATTTCTTTAAAGAGGTATTTTACCCGCATTTGGTTTACTTGGATAAATTTTGTTGTTTTTTTTCTTAGAAAAAGGAATTATTTTTTTTAAATTCCTTTTTTAAGAAAATTCAATTTTTTATTTTGCTGATCTAAGTTTTGTGGCTACCCCTTCTTTTTTTTAATTAGAGGGCAAATTTTTTGTCCTTTTTAACCTTTATTTAAAATGGTTTTTTCCCGTTTTAAATTTTTTCCTTAACTATAGTTCTAAATTTTCTCAATTTTTGGGGTTTTTTTTAGGGGTTTTTAGAATTTATAATTTTCTGTATTTTTTTGTTCATTAATCAATTTTTGTGTTTCTTTTAAAATTTTCACTCTTTTTTCCCTTATTTCAGAAATCTTAACTTGGGAATTATCTCCTTTATTTTCTTCTGCTTTTGAAAGTTTTTTTTTTTTCCTTTTTTTTTTTTTTTTTTTCTTCTTCCCTTGCTTTTTTATTTGTTTAAGAATTTTAAAAAATTTTCTTATTATTTTTTCTTTTTTATTTTTGATTTTGAAGTAGTTTTCAATTTTTTTCCTTTCCTATTTTTTTTTTATGAATTATTTTTTTTAACTTCTTTTTTGGGTGTTCTTTTTTTCCTTTCCTCCACCTTTTTATTCTTTGCTTTTCCTTTTCCAATTACTTTTTTTTTTATTTTTTCCAATTCAAATTTTACCCTTTTGGAATTTTTTTTTTTCCACAAAGGGTTTCCCGAAGGTTTTTTCCTTTTTTCCATTTTCTTTAATTCTTTTGAGACTTTTTTTTTGGTTTTTCTTAGAAAAAAAGAATTATTTTTTTGTTTACCTTTCCCTTTGGATCCTCTTGTGGGGTTTATCGGGTTCTTTTCTTCTTTTATTCATTTTTAAAGCCTTTTTTTTTGGGAAAAGTTCCTTAGGGGAGGAAAATGTTTTTTTTTGGGGCTGCTTGAAATTTTCTTTCCCTATAAATGGATTTTGCCAAACAAATCTTGGGGTATTTAGGGTTTCCCTTTTAGAATCGGTGAAATTCCCAGGCCATTTTACTTGATATTACAACCTGAGACGTAAAATAAGGGAACCTGGCCCCTTTTTTCCCAATCAAATGGTTTTGAAAAGTCCCATCCCCGGACCCCCCAGATTTTTCCAGGTTGTTCCTTCCGCAGGTAAACCCCGGCCAAAGTGTCTTTTTTGTTTGCTTTTGTATCTTTGGCTTCCAGAACTATTTCTTTTGTTCCCATTTCCCTAAAATTTTTTGGGATTATTTTCTTTCTTAGTTTTTATTTTCTTTCGAATTGTAATTGAAGTTTTTTTGATTGTATTGGGGTGGGGCTTGAAATTTTTTTTCCCATTTCCCCTTAAATTTTTTTTTTTTAGGATTATTTTCTTTTTCATTTAAAGGGAAACCTTTTTTTCTTTTGGGTTTATTATTAAAAAATGTTAGAGTCAGGGGGGAGAAAAGATGGAGAAGTAAAGGTAAGGACTCAACCAAGCTCCTCAAAAATTTTTCAAAATTATGACTCTAAAGAAATTCTAGAGGATAAGAACCCACAAAAAGACAGAGTGAGATAATTTTTTCCAGCCCAGAAGAACTTGTCAGGTTTTCAGGAAAGGTTTAATGTATCAGGGTGAAAACAAAGTGTAGTCCAGCACACATCAAATCAGCACAGCCCTGTCAAACAGGAACAGGACAACTGAATCAATGGCAACAGTGGCACTTTCCAAAGCTATCAGTCAACAAATGTAAAAGACAATTTAGAAGATTTTTAGGCAAGATGTGATATAACTGAATGAAAGTGGAGCACAGTTCATCTCAAGCTGTATCAATATAGCACAGGCCCCCCACAGGGCCTAGCAGAATTGTGCAGGAGAGTCACTGAATCAGACATTGCAGCTGCAATCACCAGAACTCTCAGCCCACAAATGGTAAAAGGGTAGAACAACTTATCAGAAGGAGATTACAAGTTTTCTTTGCTAGAATTGAAGCAGGACTCTTTTGTTTTGTCAATATTCCTATTGAGGTAATAGCTAGGATGGAAATCTCAAGTCAGAAGAAGTGGTAGGACACAATGGGTTGTGGCCATAGTGGAGCAGGGATCTTGCTCAAAGTTTCAGGACATTAATGAGCATTTGTGGTTGTTCACAGATCAGAGCATAGGCCAGGAAAGTAGTTAACAGACCAATCCATAGATCACACCAAATTGGAAGAACTGAAAACATTCAGGTATATTATGAAATGTCTCTAAGACTAACTACAGAAAATCCCTCCATCCTGATAGCAGAGTACTAATTTAACAAAAAGTCAAAAGACAATGAGCAAACAACAGAAACTAAAATTTTAATCATAGAAAGTTATTCTAATAACAAGGAAGATCCAAATACACACTCAAAAAATAATAATAATCAAAGCTCCTACAATCACAGCCTTCAAGAAAACATGAATTGGTCTCAGAACACAGAACTCAAAAAGAATTTTGAAAATCAAGTAAGATAAATATCAACAAATTGTTAAGAACAATGAGAGTGATTTAAGAAAATCATGAAAAACTAGTCAACAGTTTGGTAAAAGAGAAAGAAAAAATATTGAAGAAAATAAACCTTTTTAAACCAAACTAGGCCAAATAGTAAAGAAGACGCAAAAAAGCCAATGAGAAGAATGCTTTAAAAATCAGAATTGGTTAAATGAAAAAAGAAACACAAAAATTCAATGAAGAAAAAAAAAAAAACTTATTGGATAGTAGATATTTCCAGATTGGTGGAGATTAGGGAAAGAATCCACTGAACAAAATAATGTCTTTAAAACTATATTTGAACAAATGTGATGAAATAAAAAAGGGGGGGGGGAAGCTCACTAGAGAAAACAATTCCTCTTTTTTCTTTGTTTTTTTATTTTTTATTAAAGCTTTTAATTTTCAAAATATGCACATAATTTTCAACATTTACCTTTGCAAAATCTTGTGTTTCAATTTTTTTCCCTTCTCTCCACCACCTCCCCTAAATGGCAAGTACTCCAATATGTTAAACAAATGCAGTTCTTCTATATATATTTCCACAATCATCATGCTGCACAAGGACAAACAGATCAAAAATGGAAAAACAATGAGAAAGAAAACAAAACAAAACAAAACAAAACAAAAAAACAAGCAAGCAACTACAAAGTGAAAATAGTATGTTGTGATTCACACTCCATGTCTACAGACTTCTCTTTGGATGTACATGACTCTCTCCGTCACAAAACAATTGGAACTTAAAACAGTAAAACAAAACCAAAAGAATGAGCAAATAGAAAAAAAATATGAAATATATCATTGGCAAAACAATTTTTCTGAAAAATAGATCTAGGAGAGATAATTTAACAACTATTGGACTACCTGAAAACTATGAGAAAAAAACAGTGCCTACACATTATTTTTCAAGAAAATTTTAAGCAAAACTGCCTTCATATTGTAGAACCAGAGATTAAAATAGAAATTGAAAGAGTCCATCAATTATCTCCTCAAAGGGATACCAAAATGAATATTTCCAAGAATATTGTAGCCAAATTACCGAGTTCCCAGGTAGAGGAGAAAATATTACAAGGTTCCAGAAAAAAAATCAAGTATTTTAGAGTAAAAACATGGTTTTGGTTTTAGTAAGATTTTTTGTTTTGTTTTGTATTATTTTTGGATATAATAGTCAGCTCTTGTTCTTAGATTTAAACAAATTCAGAGGTAGAAAAAAAGAAAAAATATATCTAGTTCAACTTCTAGCCTGTTGGAATCTTTACAAACTGTTAAATCATTAGAATTGATAGAGACAATAATTATCTAATTTAGCATGGTTCAGTATGATTGATCTGATCTTACAAGGAGATATTATGAGCCAGAAGAAACAAGGTATTAAGTGGAACTGAGAAACAATACTTGTATTCACACCTTTAGAGAGCTCATATAAGCAAGAAGTATTTAAGTACTCATTGGAGTTCACACGTTTGTGAGATTTCAGGGTTTAGTATGAGATATCTGAATTCACACCTCCCTTGAAGCTCTTAGGCCAGAGAGCACTCTGGGAGAAACCCATAATCCCACTCTCTTATATCCCACAATCCTACTCTTGGAGAAGCAGCATAAATAGAGCTTCAGGGAGCAAGTCAAAAGAGTTACTTTGGAACATTTCCAAGGGTCGGAGAGGAGCACTCTGGGAGGATGCCCACAAGCCCTCTCTCAGAAGCAAGAGAGATTCATTTCATCAGATTTGCTGGCTGGAGGCTGAAGAAAGCAGAGGCAGAAGCAAAGGAGAAAGCTTCAAGAGCTCTTAGAACCAAGGAGAGAGAGAGGTCTCTAAGAAAACTAACTGGGCTATATTGAAGGACACAATAAAAGATTTGAACTTTTAGCACCTGGCTGCATTTGGAGTAATTATTACTTTTAACTGAAATGAAGGCTGCCTCTAGAAAACCTCCCCGAGAAATCTGCTCCCAGAGAGAACCATTTCTCTCTTTAAAGAAGAAGATTACCACACTATCCCAATAAAAGGAATCACCTCAATAAAATTGTTTTTCATCAGTTTCTGATTCAGTACTTTCACTGACAGTAAATTTATAACTCTTCTACTGCCCATTCCATTACTGGATAGATTTAATAGAAGGTTTTGCATTATAGTCTTTCATAAACAAAAAATGCACAGTTCAAGTTAGAGCTCAATTATATAGAATTTAAATGTTTACCATTTCAATCTGTTATTTTCTTGCTCAAGGCTTTGACTACATATATGTTTCAGATGTAATTTGGTTTTCTTTCTTTTTAGACTGAATTTGTAAGCAATGCAAAATTGAAATTTCAGTAAGTAATAGCTACTACTCTACATCTATATATCATCAAATTATTTTCCTAATAATTTTATTTTAATTATGCATATTAGATTGCTTTACAATTAAGTTAGAAATATTTTGTTACTTTTCCAAACTGATTTCATTTTTTTCCCTCTTCTCAATTCATCCAACTCTCACCGCCACTCCACTCTTAATTTCTCAACACTAAAATCCTCTTCATTTGATTAGCTCTAAAATGACTTCCACAGTAGTCGTCCAAATGTCTTAAGCTTAGGGTTTAATAAAAATAAACATGTTTATCCTACAGAGAGTTGGCTCTTTCCTTCACTTGTTCTTTTTTATCATCTTTTTTCTATTCCCTCAAGACAGACTTCAAGTTGATTAGACTACCTGAAACCATCATCAGTCTTTCTTAATATGTGCAAAATAAAAGGAGAAACAGAATTCACTAACTAGTATTTATTTTCCTTTTACCACATTTGTATGTAAAAAAGTGGAAATGAGAATGAATTAAATTAGAGGGGAATGCATATTTCTTTATAAATACATTATAACATACATTTGATTAAATGATATTAATCTACCTGCTAATTTGATTATTTTAAACATCATCATTACAATACCTATTGTATTATAATACAAAAGATATATTTATATAGTATTGTTATCATGAGGCCTTCTGTGGCATAATTCAAAAGACATTGGATTTTGAGTTCTAAATGTTATATTAGAATCCTATTCTCCATTTAACTTGTTAGATTTATTCTCTACTTATCAATTTCCAAAGCAGTAAAATGGAATTCATATTACATTAATTACTTCACAACATCTATTGTGGAGAAAGTTCTAAACAAAAAAAGTTCAGTTATAATGATATTTCTTCCATTAAAATCCTAGTACTATACTTTTTGGCACAGTTATGGTACTAGATCCTCTGAGATTTCTCCAAGGGATACCTTCCTATCAAGGTGGAAAGGCTTCTGATGAAAATAAGCCTTATGAAAATAAATAGGAAACCTGATTATCAAAGATTTTAAGTATGAAAAATAGAAGAAAAGCAAAGTATATGCATCTCACAATTATATATGTATTTTCTCTTTCCCCACACTTGATAATTTTTATTTTGTGCAATTATATGTAAATATAATTTTCAATATTTACTTTTATAAAATTTTAATTTCCATTTTTCTCCCTATCTCCCTTTCTTCTCCCTCTCACAAAATGGCAAGCAATCTTATATAGGTTACACATGTACAATCATATTAAACATATTTCCACATTAGTCACGTTTTTCAAGTCGAATGAGAACAAAAGAGAAAAAAATAAGAAAATGGAGGGAGGGGTGACAGAAAGTGGAAATAGAATGCTTTGATTCACATTTAGGCTCCATAGTTCTCTCTTTGATTGTGGATAGCATTTTCCATCAAGAGCCTTTTGAAGTTATTTTAAAATGTATGGGTGAGAAGAGTTAAGTCTATTAAAGTTTATCACACAATGTTGCTATTACTTTATACAATAGTCTCCTGATTCTGCTTACTTCACTCAGCATTAGTTCATGGAAATCTTTCCAGGTTTTTCTGAAATTTGCCTATTCATCATTTCTTATTGGAACAATAGTATTTCATTATATTCATATACCACAATGTGTTCACCCATTCCCTTGTTGATGGGCATCCCCTCAATTTCCATTTTTTGCCATCATTGAAAGAGTTGCTATAATTTTGTGTGTGTGTGTGTGTATACATATACTTGTTGCTCTAGAATATGTTTGCAGCCTTAATTTGACATTGTTTTTGAAGGAACTGGGGAAAGCTAAGGCTGCTTCACAGCTTTCCTTCACCATCTTGATTTTCCCTCTAAGAAATAGGGTCTTAATTAAACAAGGGATATAGGCAATTAAAAAATGAATAGATAATTTTGATTACACTAAACTGAAAATTAGCACTAGATTAATGCATCTAAGAAGAGAAGATAAGTAGTCAAATGGGGAGGAGGAGTGCTTCAATTTTCTCAGGTAAACTTTTGCCATCATAAATGTATATATGGTATATTATGAATATAGCCCAACAGCTATTTACCAATAGGTAAGTCATCAAAGAATAGAAAGAAACATTTCTGAAAGCTATGACTGCAAATGATTTTGGAAAGAATTTGACATAATTTTTTTAACTATAGTAGTCTAAGAAATGGATGGTAATATTTTTATTCTCTGTTAATTTATTAGCGGAAAAGTGGTCCAAAATACTTTGTTCACATTGGTCAATTGATTCCAATAAGTTTTGATTTCATAACACACATTATCATAAGGTAGATGACTAAGATGAAGAACACTTGAACAAATCATCAGTGCCATTGTGAGGGAGACAGAGAAAACTAGGTTGAATTAACTGATATTTTGACTAAATAAAATTATTCTTGCATCACTAAAGATCTGGGAAGCATGTTCATAATTGGTACTTCAAAGGGAGAGATACAATGGATTTTCTTGAATGAAGGTTTTATATATAAACTCTAACAATGAGTTAATGAATTAGAAAAAATTTGTTAAGAACTTATTAAACCATAAGCAAACTATTTAACACTGGAGATGGAAAAAAAAAAAAAAAACTGAGACAATCACTGCCTCTCAAAGAACTCAGAATCTAATTGAGGGAGACAACACAGAAACACACACACACACACACACACACACACACACACACACACACAAACTTTATCCATTGAATAGATGAAGGGGCAAATGACAAATCTGTAAATATCTTTAGATTAAATAAACAGAAAAGATCACAGCTCTGGGGGATTATAGGACATAGATGTAGGATAGATATTAAGGCTAAGAGTACTTTAGAAAATAAGTCACATAACAACACTTAAGGAAGTGTTATCTGCTTGAAGCACAAAGAGATATCTTACTCCACTGGAAGATATATTGAACAAATCTTTTTTATATATAATCTACATTTTTTCAACAACAAAGAGTTACCTAACTAGAATAAGTATTTTTTTCATTAATAATGATAACAATGTTTAGAAGAGTTCATTACAAGATCCGTATTCTAATTTTCCATAAGATCATAAGATCATAAATTTAAAGCTAGGAGGAACTTTAAAAATCAAGTCCCAACTACTCATTTTACAAATGAAGGCACTGAGATTAGAGAAGATCACTGACTTGTTCAGATGACCGCTTTTCCTGAATCCATGAGAATCTTGATCGTGTTTGGTTTTGCTTCCTTCTTTCTGAGAACTGTATACAGAATTTCACCAACCACTTTATTTCCATTTCCTGACACCCCACAACCTCTCTAGTTTGGGAACCATGAATCATGTTCAAATCAAATCTTCACATGATCTATAATCAAACAAAATATACCACATCACTGGAATGAGTAATTGTATCAGTGTTTTCCATCTTATGAAACCAATATTAGCACTTGTCTCCCTCTTTCATTATTGCCCATCTTTTCTTCTCCATCAGAATATAGGCAATTTGAAAACATGCACTATAATTTCTTTCATAATTACATTTCTAGAATTTGGCATAACACTTGGAAGAAATAAATGTGTTTTTAATAGTAAAATGCTTCTCATTCATTTTGCTTGTATTCAAATGTATGTGCAAGTCATCATTAAAAAACAAAAAAAAATTAATCTAATATAACACAAATAAGGCTTAACTCTAAGATGTTCACAGTTGGGGCTGAAATTTAGTACCTCATCATGGTAAACACCAAATCTGTACCATTCCTCAAAATATAACAGAAGCCCAAAGTGCAATAGCCATCAATGGATTCTCTGAGAGAAGAACCAAACGATATTGCCACAATTAGACTGGTTGAGAAGAGATTTTCTTTTGCACTACTATATCTCCCTAGCATAAAAAAATATACAAACTTTAAAAAGTTCATGAATTAACTGACATATTTATAATGTGTATTCATCCACACATTAATGCTTTTTATGGTGAAAACAGAAGTATATACTGCGTGGATAAGGAGTGGATAGAAATAACCTCTTCCATTTTAGAGAGAACAACTGAAATCAAAGAATCAGGATTTGGGGAGGATGATGAAACACAGCCCTGAATGACTGAAAGGATATATTTGGGATTTATTGTAGATATAAAATTAGTGTTTGCATTAGAATAGGATGAAGGAAGATAATATGCTATTTATTGTAAGAAAAGTCTTCTATAATCCCATTATACTTTGAAGGGATGAGAAGACAGAGGTGTGGAAGAAAAGTGCTGAATTTCTGTTTGTAGGGGGAAAGTATTTTTTTAAAATTAATGATGCCATGCAAACTATTTCATACTCTTTTTTTTTTCTTAACAGTTCAAGGATTATGCAAAGCATAATTAGGAAAAGGAAATTAAGCTAGAAGATAGGAAGAACTCATGAAAACACTGGGAAACATTGAATTTTGATAGCAAGAATGGTCATGATAGCAGGTAGAAAAATCTGATTCAAAAAACACATAGTAAGGAGGAAAAGAAGAATTTATTAAGCACCTTCCATGTTCTGGGCACAATGTTAAGTGCTTTTTAAAATATCTCATTTCATTTTCACAACAACCCTGGGAGATAGGTGCTACTATTTTCCTCATTGTACAATTGAAAATAATGAGACAGGCATAGGTTAACTGATTTGCATAACTTACAGTAACAATGTCTGAGGCTGGATTTAAATTCATGTCTTCATGATTTCAAGGCCAGCTCTCTCTATTTTTTTTACCACCTAAATACCAGAGGCGCTACCAATATTGAATTGCAAGACAGAGAATCTTATAGATGAAAATGAAAGTTTTGATAGTTACAAAAGGCCATTAGAGTATTTGAAGAGAGCTGTTTAAGCAATAGTATAAACTCTGTTATTATGTGTAAAAGTATCTGGCTTCCAAGAATACTTATTCAACAATTTGGAATATTAATTCTTATATGAGATTAGACAAATATAAGTAATGCAAAGAGTAAGAGAACTGTGTTAATTGAGATAAAGAAGGAGTAACATACTAATGATGACAACTTTCTTGTGAGCAGTGTTATAAAATATAGTGTTAAGAATATGTATGACTGAAAAAAGAAATGGAGAACTTTTGTACTGAGAATGGAGACAAACCTCTCAGATAATGCTCAGGTAAATTCCAGGATATGAAAAGCTTCAGGAAAAAAAAAAAAAAAAAAACTATTGTGTGCTCCTCTTTATAGGATTTGTGGGAAGACATATACTGAATGAGAAAACATATACACATTTTTATCAGTCTTGAAAGTTGAGGCAACTATATCAAATCACATTTCTATCAAAGTATCCTAATATTTTATTATTAATAATTTCAAAGGACATTCTAGGCAAATTTACAGAGAATTAAAAACATGCAAATTAGCTAATTGAATCTAATAAGATGAAACTTAACAGAAATTAATAGAAAAAACTAATACTTACACCAAGAAAATAAGTTTTGTATAAGAGATATTTAAGGCAGCTATTTAGGACAGTTTGGATAGAAAAAAAAAATCAGCAATGTACTAGATGACTAAACATGAGTGAAGAATGTGCTTTGGCATCTAACAAAGCCAAAATTATCTTACATTGCATTATAAGGAGAAAATGTATATAAGAGATAAGTATCACTATCAAATAGGGAGATAGAGAGAGAATATGTATGTAGGTAGGTAGGTAGACAGAAATAGAGAAAATTTAGATATATAGAGATACACATATAAATTTAACTCTACTGATATCTATGTTTTCTCTACAGAAAGCATATGATTTATATCAATATTTTTCGATCTCTGTAGATCCTCATCCATATATCTATTTTGATCTTCTGTTTCTATATAAATTTATATTTATGGATATGGGATAGATAGATGATACACAGATGGATGAATACAACTATAGTTGTTGATGTTCCTTTTCATACATCTGGAAGATCCTATTCATTTATGAGCACCACATTTTGAAAAGAATATTGATAAAAGGAGGATGGAATATGATATTTTGAGACTATCATAAACAGGGGTGGAGGAATGAAGGATTGGGGGATGGGTAGGTGGAATAGATATCTTTAAGAAAGCCTATGGTTATAGTAGGATGAAAAAATAGTCTTGTTCTGCATTTCTTCAAAAGGTAGTATCAAAAGGAGTAAAGAATAGAAAATGAAGACAAGTACAATGAGGCTTGATATGAGAAAAGCAATCCTTAACAACTAAAAAATGGTATGGATTTATTTGGGTTTGATTCCTTTTCACCAGAGGTCTTCAAGCAAAGCCTGAAAGACACCTTGTCAAATATGCTGTAGAAGGGAACTTGGTTCAAATATAGTCAAAAGACTAGGTGACTTTTATATCCCTTTCAATGCTGATTCTGTAAATATGAATTGAAGTTACCCAAAAAGCTGTGATTCTATGATTATCTAAACATCTGAAAACAGAGAAAATTTGTATTCATGTTTCTAAAGATATTCTTCTAACTTGAAGAAATGATTACAGAAAGACTGTATTTTTGAAGGGGGTAATGGCATCAATGTTGCTGTTGAAGTTTGTGAAAATTGCTTCTTTTTCAGACTTCATTGAAACAAAGAAGTACTAGTGACATTCTATACTTTTGCCTCCAGTTTTTATCTTTATATTATGTTGACTCATTAAAAAATAAACAACAGATAATCTAAAAGGGTATTTTGTGTCATTCATAATTCTGATTCAATCAGATATTTAATACTTATGATGGGTAACTTTATTGAATTTTCTATGGAAAATAATTAAAGGAGATTTCCAAGAAGGGTTCTTCTCAATTGTTATTCACCATTATCATGTCATTCCTACTTTAACACAATTGTGATTGCAATTAATTAAGGAAACCATCAAAATTCTCATCAGGTATGACATTAATCCTAACTGCATTAACAAATAGAGATAATGAAATATTTCAATGGAAATCAAGTATGTAAACATAATCAAAGTGCAGCATGTTCTCAGAGTAAACACAATGTATTCTATAAATTGGTAAAATGAATAATAAATAAACAGCATGACAATAACAAAACAAGAAAATCCATTTTACTTGGATTCCATTTGAAAAAGTTGACTATATCAGAATAATCTTTTATTGCTATATTGTTTTGACAAAATATAAATGTGAAAAACAGATTTCTGTTCTGAATATAGAATTAGCTCTGAATCTGTCAAAGATGATTTGTGACTTCAAGAAATCACTTCTTTTGTACTTCAGTATCATATATATATATATATATATATATATATATATATGGCTTAGAGAACTGATTCTAAGTGAAATGAGCAGAACCAGGAGATAAAATACACAACAACAAGAAGACTATATGATGATCAATTCTGGTGGACATGGCTCTCTTCAGTAATGAGTTGATTCAAACCAGTTTCAATTGTTCATTAACAAAGAGTCATCTACACCCAGGGCAAGGACTAAAGGAACATAGCATTATTACTCTTTCTGTTATTGTTTGCTTGCATTTATGTTTCCCTTCTCAGGTTTTTTTTTTCCTTTCCACATATATTGGATTTAACATATATATTAACATATTTAACAAGTATTGGACTGCCATCTGGAGAGGGCTGGGGAAAGGAGGTGAAAATTTGGAACAGGAGGTTTTGCAAGGGTCAATGTTGAAATAATTACTCATGCATATTTTTTGTAAATAAAAAGGTATAATAAAAAGAAAGAAAAAAATGACCTGTTCTAAAATCTTTCCAATTTAAGTATCACTTATTCTGAAATATGTTAGACTAAATTATTTCTAATTTTATTTCTAGATCCAATATTTTAAGATTTGAAATCTATTTCTAGAATGATGGTCTTTTCAATACAGTATTCTAGCAAAGATGGGACAAAATGGAGGGCTACATATAGAGTTAGGAAAACCTATATTTAAGGATTATTTCTGACATATCCTACTAATTTGGCCCTGGTAGTGTCACTTCGCATCTCAAAGCCCCTGGCAAGTCTCTAAGATTTTAGAATAAGAATAATGTTTCATATTAAGAGCTATTTTCAGTAATAAAAGTATAGGTTAGGGCCAAGATAGATGATAGATAGATAAATGGATAGATAAAGAATAAGTGGTTGAATGAGTGAATGTAAGATGGGAGAGGGGAGATCCAAGATTTCATATTCTGTATCTAAATTTTATTGAGTATATTGTATTACCTTAAGAAAGTTAATGATAATGAAAAAATGTGTTTGGTTTAAATTGTATCCACTGAGAGTCTTTGAACTCAGTTTATATCATTTAGAGATTATACCTAACAGTCAAATAAACTAAAGTGCAACATTGTAGGTTTCAAAATATATATACTTTTCCAAAATGAAAACTAAAATGACCCTAGGCAGTATTCAGTGAGTTAATTGACATTATCCTAAGAGAATTAAGAGTAAATTAAATTTTACATGGGACTCACAGGAGGGTTGTTGGTGAGTAGTAACAAGCACTATGTTGAAATTGTACAAGAACAGGTTTATTTATCATCATAATTACTAAAAAGGCATTTTTTTAAAGAATGAGAAAGAAGTCACTAAATGATATTGCCTATGAAAGTGTATTGTTCTTTTCATTAAAGAAAAAGTCAGTTCTATCACATATGTGTATATGTATATATGTATCTACATGAGAATAAGAAATTAAGCTATTTATTCTACCCTTCAAATTTTTTAATTTAAAGCTTAAAGAGGACACATTTTCAATGAGTAAAACAAACACCAAAAACAACTTTGCAGATAAGAGAAGAAATGGAAAAGGAGGAAAATATGCAATCTAGATAGTAATTTGTTTTATCATGAATTTCAAACAGATAACATGAATACAGAATTAAAGTTGAGTAAGGATGCTTCATTTATACAATGAAGTAAGTCATACTCTAATGCCTCACTGTATGGCATGAAAGTGGAGATTATTTCTTGAAAGCTATGCCAAAGGCAAGTTTTGAGCTGGAAGAAAATGAATATAGGCAAAGAAATCTATGTTCATTTGAAAATCTGCCTAACTAAGGCTGCACATAAGATGTTTTGTTTGTTTGTTTGTTTGTTTTGTTTTGTTTTGTTTTGTTTTGTTTTGATTGGACATTTAGTTTTGTAATCTCCATCAGTAGAGAAAATTAAATGGAACACCTAGTTTTAATTCATGACTCTGATTGATTGGATCTATGTAAACTTAGGCATTTAATCTCAACCTGAGATTGTTCACCTCTAAAAATGGAAATAATAATGACTTTATGGAGATGTATGGAGAATATTATCTAAATCTTAAAAATTACTTGAGATATTTATTATGATGATGACATCTTATTGTTCAGATCTATGATTACTTTTGACATGGAATCCCACTAAAAATACTCACTCAAACATTGCAGTAAATAAATTATTTTAAAACCTAAATCCTTAAGGAAACCTGGCACCTCATTGACAATGGACCTGGATTTAGGAAGGTCTGAATTCAATTCAGTTTTAATTAAATTAAAAAGGTTTTGCACAAACAAAACCAATGTGGCCAAAATTTGAAGTCAATTCAGATTGGTAAAATGACAGGAAAAAATAAAGATAAAAGTTGGAGGGGATGTGGGAAAAATGGAACACTGAAGCATTGTTGGTGGAGTTGTAAAATGAACCAATCATTCTGGAAAGCAATTTTAAAGTATGACCAAAATCATACTTTAAGGCATTTAAGTCACTTAAATCTCTAGTTTTCCTCAGTTTCTGCAACTTTAAAATGAAAATAACAATAGACTTTATACCCCAGGGGTGTTGTGAGGATCAACTGAGTAATATTTGCAAAATACTCATCACAGTTCCTGACACATAGAAGGCACTTAATATTTTCCCCCTTCTTCCTTATCCCCTTATTTATCACATAGAAAGGTTAAATGATTTGATATATAAACAGTATGTGTCATAAATGGGACTTGAACCAACTCTACAGAATTCCAAGGATAGATCTCTACTATTGTGCAAAGCTTTTTTTGTGATTATTATGCATTTCATTAATTTTTAAGATGTAGAAAAATCATCAGGCCAAGTCATGACAAAGACAAACAAGGAAATAATCAACCTGGGTCATTTACCAATACATGTCAGCATGGAAAGACAAGTCTATGGACACTAACTAGTTTATAGGAACTAGGGATGTGGTGCCCTGAAGACTTTCTTTCAGCAGAGACTGACCTAGGATCTTATAAGATAATGAAAAAAGATAGCATTAAATAAAAAAAAAAAACAGTAGTAGTATAATTTAGTGAAATACATTATATTAGATAGATAGGTAAGTAGATAGATAGATAGATAGATAGATTAGATTAGATATAGATAGGGATATTGTACTTTATAAAATTTTTTTGTGTAAACTGTAATGAGTTTACATCTTCCTTTGAGATCTCCAAAAGAAACAAAATTTCTCTATCAAGATAAAAGAAAATCACATTTTAAAAGATCTATTTTTTCATGTCATTTTTCCTACTTCTCCTTTTGTAACTGCTTTATGGTAAGCAAAGAAATAAACTTGCAGCATGACAGTACATACGGTATTCTGAATCAAATTTTATTCTACCCACCATATTGTGACTGAATCATTGAATCATCTGAGCTGAGCAATAACATCAATTCTGACATAAAAAGAAATTGTCTAGGGATTATTTGAGAAAGAAAATTTGATATTTTATTTAAAACCGAGAAGAACAGAGACTGACAGGATTGGGGTAGGGGTAGGGGGAAGAGAAAGAGACACATTGGAAAGAGAGAGAGAGAGAGAGAGAGAGAGAGAGAGAGAGAGAGAGAGGAGGAGGAGGAGGAAGGGAGGGAAGAAAAAAGAGGGAAGGAAGGATATGAAAGTTGAAAGTTATTATTCTGGTAAAACCCTATAGCAAATTTGCTTTCATTGAATACGTTGATATTTTAAAATGGTAAATTCTAACTAAAGAACACAAAATTGTCTAAAAATAAAGGTGGATTTTTACTTTATACTCAATAATATGTCGAGATATGGCGATTAAGAATATTTTACGATGAGAGAACTATTATTATAAGATGCATGGCAATAAGTGAATCAAATATCATGACAGAAGCAATACAATAATGATATTAATCTCCTAAATTACTATCATATTATTTTTTTCTAGATCCTAACTTTTCATTTTAAAAGAAAAGAAGATTTTAATGACCGTTTTGCTAAGCTATACATAGAAATGACTACATTTGCTCTTATAGTTCAATTGCAATAGAGCAATATTTTAGGGGAGAGTGAGGAGGGGAGAAAGAGAACATATTCATATGTCAGTCATCTCATATAGCTTTTATTGATTCTAAGGTTATTTCTTTGTTGACTATCCATATTATAAACAATGTATTCCTTGTGGTGATGATGGTGTAAAACTGAAATAATAGAATAACATGATTTCAGAAGAACTAAAGTTACAAGAAAATTAATAGATGATAAAAAGGCACATATTGGATTATTTGATATAAATAAAACTTATTCAATTGTTTTCAGCTGTTCCAACTCTTTGTGTCCACCATTTGGGGTTTTCTTGGCAGAGATTCTAGAGTGCTTTGTCCTTTTTTACTCCAGTTAATTGTATGGATGAGAAAACAGAAGAAAATAGAGCTAAGTGATTTACCTAGGGTCACAAAGCTAGTAAATGTGCAAAACTAAGTTAAAAATCAGAGAGATGAATCTTTAAAAAAAATAATAATTGATTTATTTTTCAAAATGTATGCAAACATACTTTTCAACATTTATCCTTATAAAACTTTGTGTTCCAAAGTTTTGTGTCTCTCTCTACACCTCTCCTCTCCCCTAAACAGCAAGTAATCCAATATAGATTAAATATGTGCAGTTCTTCTAAACATATTTCCACATTTATAATTCTGCACAAGAAAAAAAAAAAAACAGATCAAAGGGGGGAAAGTGAGAAAGTAAAAAAACAAGAAAACAAACAACAACAAAAAAGAGTGAAAATACTATGCTGTGATACACATTCAGTCCTCATAATCCTCTCTTTGGATACAATTGGCTCTCTCTATCACAAGTCTATTGGAATTGACCTGAATCACTTCATTGTTGAAAATGGCCAAATCCATTAAAGTTGATTATTACATAGTCTTTCTTGGTTCTGCTCACTTTACTTAGCATTAAATCAAGTCTCTCAGGCTGAATTTCTGAAATTAGCCTGCACATCATTTTTATATAACAATAATAATCCATAACATTCATATCCCCTAATTATTCAGCCATTCTCCAACTGATGGATATCCATCTTTTTTTCCAATTCTTTGCAACCACAAAAAAAGATGCACATGTGGGTCCTTTTTATGTCCTTTATGACTTCCTTTGGATAAAGATTCAGTAATAGCACTGCTGGGTCAAAGATTATGCACAGTTCTATAGTCCTTTGGGCTTAGTTCCAAATTGCTCTTCACAATGGTTGTATAATTTCACAATTTCAACAACAATGCATTAGTGTTCCAGGTTTCTCACATCTCCTCCAACATGTATCTTTTCCTGTCATTTTAGCGAATCTGAGAGGTGTGAAGTGATAACTCTGAGTTCCCTTAATTTGCATTTCTCTGATCAATAGAGATTTAGAGCATTTTTTATTATTAGAAATGACTTTAATTTCTTCATCTGAAAAATTGTTCATACCCTTTGACATAATTTATCAACTGGAGAATGTCTTGTATTCTTATAAATTTGAGACAATTCTCTGTAATTATAGAAATTAGAAAGAAGAAATAGAAAGGGTTCTTTACCAGAATCCTTGGATGTAAATATTTTGTTTTATGAGCTATGGCCAAGTAATTGATCCTTTTGTCCCCTTACAATCATGGGAATGATTGTATTTCCAAACCTCAAAATCAGAAGAAAGAAAAAAAAAACTTAGAGTCTATTTAGTCTGATTCTTGTGTGATTAAAACATTCTTTAAAGGCCACAAACATGGCCACTAGCCTTTCTTTAAGAATAACTAATAAAATAAAGTCAACAACGTTGAAAGGCAATTAACTCAATTTTTAATAATTTTAGCAAGTACTCAACAAAAAAGTGCCTATTTCAAACTTCTATTAACCTTTTTTTTTCAACTCCCATCCATCACTCCTAGTTCTACTCTTTGAAGTCAAACAAAACAAGTCTAACATATTTCTCACTTTATATATTTTCATGTGCTTGAAGACTATTACCATGTCTCTAGTAAATCTTTTCATTCCCATGTCAAACAACCCCAATTCTTCAACTGATCTCCATAGGGCATAAAATTGAATCATTTCACCATCCTGTTTTCTGTCTCTGAACATTTTTCAATTTGGTAAAATCCTTAATTAAACATGGTGTTCAGATTCAATATAAAATTCCAGATGTGATCTTCTCGGGGTAAAGTACTGCAACTCTATAGCTTCCCAAGGGCTGGACACCATTCATTGTCTTGATTTAGTTAAGATTGCTTCAAATTTGTTGTCTGTCATATTCATCTATGGACCTGTATTGAGATTGTACTTTCCTAAAGCCCTCACTTTTTTCTTTGAAATGACTTCCTATCAATTTCTCCATCACTTTGTACTTGTGCACTTCTTTGTTTTTTTCTTTTCTTTAACTAATCCAAATCTATGATTTCATGTTTATCCTTATTAAATTAATCAGTTTTGATTTAGGTTGATGTTATAGCCAGTCTTTCAAAAGCCTGACTGCTACACAAGGAGTTAGCTGTTTCTGTGAGCATTTTGTTATCTTCATGTTTTATAAATATAGTGTCTATGTGTTTATCTACCCCATTGGTAAAAACTGTGGGAAGCCAAATAACGAATCCCTGGAGTATTTTACTGGAAATTAACTTCTAGGTTGATATAAAACCATTAATAAATAATTTTGGGGATCCATTGTTGAAAGCTGATATTAATGGGTGTTTTTTTACTCATGAGTAGCATAAGATTTTATTTTAACTTGCTAAATCCTATAAATAAAAATAATTTTTGAAATCATTCATATCACTGGTTCATTTTGTTAGTTTAATCAACAGAGAATTTCAAATAAAAAAGACTTTTTTTCCTGGAGTTTCTGAAAGTAGCTAAAGATGCTTTCACATATCTCATGTGTTTGTCCACACAGATTTCTAAATAATATTTCAAAAGTGACAGGTACTCAGCTTGTCTGGAACTCAATTTCATCACCTGTAAAATGAGACTGTTGTACTAAATTGCCTGTGAGTTGTCTTCTAGCTATAAAAAACCCCTATGATCCTTTGATTCAAAATAAGGAGAAGAGTATTAGTTTTTTTTTTGTTTTGTTTTGTTTTTCATTCTCTCCTATAATGACTTAGTTATGATGGCAAAAAGATAATTTTAAATGAATATTACACTTGTCAATATTGCCAATCAAAGGATGTGTGTTTGTATGTATATATATATATATATATATATATATATATAGTGTATGTACAAATATAAAACTGAAAAGTAAAATGGGCCTATACTATGTCAATATTAATTAATTAATTGAGTGATTTTTTTTTTAGATCTATCTAAAAAGAAAAATCATGTTCTAATTCTTCTAACATTATCCAAATAGACAACTTGAATATTCTGAAAAATTTAAATTTTCCTTTCCAAATGAATTTCATGATATAGTTATTATGTATGCTTTCATGCATGTATGTATATTTTTGTATATGCATGTGTGCAAATATATGTGTATATGAATACATCCATGTGTGTTGTACATAAATATTGTATAAATTTAAGCTTTGTACATAATTGTGTGAACATAAAAGTACCCAACACACATTTATGATTTAATTATTTTTTGTAATTTCTCTGAAATTCAAAGCTTCCTAGGACAATGAGGAATTAAGTGATTTACCTAGAATTCCCTAACCAGTATATTTCAGAGATGTAATTTGAAAGTAGATTTTCTTGATTTTGAGGCCAGATCTCTGTTCATTGAGTCATACTGTCCTATACATATAGGCATGATGTGTTTTATATATATGTACATATATATATATATATATTTACACATATATGTATATATATAGATACATGATGCACACATATGCAAATGTATATATGCATGTGTGTATATATGAAATTATTGTGTATATACTTGTGTTTTGTATTACTATCTCAGTAATAATAATAATAATAAATATTCCTTTGTTAATGTTTGGAAAAGAGAGACAGACAGATTAACACGAGGTTCTATATTGGAATCCTTTTTTTAAGCTGATGTAATACATGGGTCTATATTTAAAAGCTAATATAAATAGACTTCTATTCATGGATGGCCCCAGAATTCCTTTTATTTAGTAAAAAGTAATATAATTGTATATGTATATATGTGTATATGAACATATGAATATGTTTATTATAAACAAACATCCAATACATACAATTATGTGTATTCCCATACATGTATCTGCACATATGTCCATATGTGTTTTTGTGTATATGCATGCTTGTTTGGAGATAAAGAAAAAGAGTGAAAGAAGAATGAGCGAGAGAGAGACGGGGTGGGGGGGGCAGATCCTGATTGTTTCAATAAATTACTTTCCATACCTTAATAATTCTGAGCTATTGGGTATAGTGGAATGCCATGAAGAAGAATTTACTCTTTAGCAAGAGTAAAAATTAAAGGTCTATGTAACACAAATTCAATTTAGAACAAAAATATGCTTTATGAAAAAATTTAGAAGTAATAATTGTGCAAGATGCTTCACGAATTTTGTATTTTAAGTTTTTCTTTTTGCTCATTCTGGGACTCTGGGGAGCAAAGAATGATTTTGTTGCTACAATTGTTCATAAAGAAACTGGTTAGCGAACTGAAATATTACTATATATATATTTGTTTTCCTTTTCTACTTCTCTGGCTGATATCCCTGGATTCAGGAACATATAATTATTGTAACTGCCAAAATGGGACTCAATAGAAATAAGAAAACATGGTTCATGTTGAGTTTCTGAAAAAAAAAATTCATGGAAATATCAAGACTATAAGAAACATTATGTAAAGAACGAAGAAATCATGAAAGTCTTTAAGGTAAATTCAATTGAAGTACATAAAGCATACTAGGACCTTTACCATTACACCATGAGAGGAAAAAAATATTCAATGTATTGTTTCATTTGACATTTTATAATTTCCTTTTTATCTTCCAGAGTGTAACTTTTATATAAGGCTGAAGTCCCTCTGTCTTGGTCTCTCTCTCTCTCTCTCTCTCTCTCTCGTTCACACACACACACACACACACACACACAGTGCAGTTCTATTCTTTACAGTGAGGAAAGTGTGTATTATGATTGTAAAGAAAAGAGGGGAGTTCTGAAAATTACCATATTCTCATTGTTTTCTGAATACTAGTTCCTGCTATAGCTTAGGCTTGCCTTCCCCAGAGATTGTTCTTACTTTTTCTGGGAATTTTTTAGGAATAACACGGACAAATCATCATATATTTTTCACCAGGATTTATCTTGTATACCTTTCTTGAGCGCTTTTGCCATTGCTATTGATTTAGTATTTTAACAAAAGAAGCATCCATGCAGGCTCATTTTATGGCTGCATACATGTTCAGTCATTTTCAAGTCTCTTGAATAAACTTAAAATAAATAAACTTTTCATTAAGAATCTTCTATAAGCCAGCTACTGTGCTAAATCCCAGTCATTCAAAGAAAAGCAAGAATAATCTCCACCCAAAAGGAGCTCACAATGTAATGGCAAGTAATAGCAAAAAAAAAAAAAAAGGAAACTATGTAGAATGACTCCAATTCCTGATCCACAAGTCAAAAAAATTGATGATATTTATTTGTTTATTTGTTGAGTGAAAAGTGCTTCAGGACCTCAATGCTCCAGTTATGTGAGATTTGGTATTTGTAAATCCTTTCACCAACCACATTTCAATATCCTATTCTAAATAGTTTATGAATAGTTTATGTGGAGGTGATTACTACTTCTGTCATTCACTTTTTATTCCAATCCAATGGTCATTACTGAAGGAAAACAAAAAGGAAGATGCAGTTAAATTAAAGGATGACTCATGGATTCTAATTAGAAAAATAAAATGGGGAAAATAGCATCACCTACCTCATAGAGTTATTATAAGGATCAAATGAGATAATATTTAACAAGTGCCTGGCATGTGGTAGGCACTATATTAAGGCTTATTCACTTCCCAGACAAAGAAATTGAAGAGGAACAACCTGCTAGAAAAGATTAGATGGGATGATCTCATTTGTGCATGTGTTTGCCTTTTAAGGAGAAGGGTCAGTTGATCTTTCTTGATATACAAAAGGAATAAGAGTTAAGAGAGTGGTAGAGACATGTAGAAGGTATGAGATGTGCAGCAGGGTGGAGAGAAGAGGTGTCTTTCTGCAAATGACCTCAATTGTTTCAATAAAATATGATATAAATTCTCAATTCAGAGTAAAGAAAAAGGGGGAGGGTACGAGAGCAGCGAAGAGAAAGAAAAAGTCTGAAAAAAGCCTCTGTAGTAAGTGAGATAGTCATTTAAGTAAGCCTAAAAAGAGTACTTTACATCAGTGAGGGCCCAATAAAAATTATTGTCAACTCTGAAAATAAATGACCAAAGCATCACAAAGCTTATGCAACCACTTAAGTTCATTCTGAAAAACATATTAAAGAGCTCACAGATATTACCAAAACAACTGTCAACTCTGAAAAATAAAATTAAATCAAATAACTTACATTTATTATAGGCAAAAAAAAATCTTTATTTCTTATTGTTGCAAAAAGAAAATTTGATTTGAGTGCAAGAGTCTCCTCTAAGATAATGCAAACCTTAATATTTAATATTAAGTGACTATACAAAGAAACACGCTATAAATTGTAGTCATAGCAATGAGGAGGGAACAACAAGTAGGAGAGTTTGATTCATAGCAGGACTTCAAGATGGGAACATGATTCTTGCAAATCTTGGTCCCAGCTCAGGGACTGTGATGACCGCATATTTAAAATCAGCCAGAGTCAGGAATTCAGGTTAGGGGAAAATTTTTTATCTTTATTCTTAGTGGAGATGAAGAAGGATCATAATTGCAATGTGAGCAGCTGCGACAAGACACCAGCCAGCAGTCTCTCCCTACCTTTCTTCCTTCCCTCTGCCTCCACCAACCAATATCATCATTTCCTATACAACACATCAGGACTTGCATAAAGAGTGGGTGGGGACCATTCTTTCTCCAAGCATATATATTAATAGAGTATGGTCCAATTACTATTTAGCCTCACATGCTTGAGACCTTAGTGCATTGCCCATTATATCTCCCGCTTTCTTTTGTTTTAGAACACAGGTGGTCATGCCATCCCTGACTCCTCAGGGAGGTCAGAGCCTCCAAGGGGAGGTGATTACACCCTCCCTGATTTCTCAGGAAAGGAGGTGAAAGCACTAAAAAGGAGATGATCATGCCCTCCTGGAAATCTCAGGAGGGGAGATGAAAAGCACCAAAGGGAAGTGGCAGTTGCTAGCGGGTTTCTGGGCTGGAGGGTCTTATTATGCACAAACCCATCAGCATGGGAGGTATTACACAAGCATATAGCAATAACACAGAGGCTATTAGGTATGACCCTCCCCTCAGTCAGTGCAGGTTCATGTGGTGTAACAAACATGAATTGTACAAGCAAGTAGGAGTATAACAAACAATATAAATCAACATGGTGTTGTAAAAGATTGCCAGAAGTCCTAGAAAGAGGGAATGTAAACAACAGTCACACATATGCCTTCTTCAGCCGCCAAGAGATAGTCCAAAACCAATCTATTGTCCATTGCTTCACATATCAGGGAATCCAATGATTCCCCCAAGTTTTTGAAGTCCTGCAAAAGTCTTTTTATGTATTAGGGAATCCAATGATTCTAGCAGATTTTGAAGTCCTGTAACAGTCTTATCATTTCTCAGAGAATCCAATGATTCCTGAGGTCTTTCAGGTCTTATATCTCAAAGAATCCAGTGATTCTTGAAGGTTTTCAAGTCCTACAACAATCTTATGTGTCAAAGAATCGAATGATTCCTAAGGGTTTTCAAGTCCAACAACAATCTTATCATGTCTCAGAGAATCCAATGATTCCTGAGGGTTTTCAAATCCAACAATTTTCGATGTCCATGAGTCAAATGCCGAAACTGCCATGTTCTTTCAATGGTGACCACAATCAGCAATGGAACCACCTGATATTTCTTGGGTCTTCTCCTTTGTTTCAAGGGTCTGCTCCATCTCTCTGCGATGGACAAGGCGAATATGGCTGTTTGGCACCCATCTATTCCTTCTCCACCTGTAGACGGAGGAGCTCTGTATCTCTCTGCAGTATCTCTGTACAGATAGAAACAAACCCTCTCCCCCAAGCAGTTACTATCTGGTCTCTTCCATTCACCACTTTCTGGGTCTCTCCACATCACATGGCAATTATCTAAAGATAGTGGTGCTGCTCGCACTGGACACTGCCCTTCCAGTGGGTTATAAAACCTGTCTGCCAGAGCCAATGCATATTTGTCAAAAATCAAGAAGTTAATAGTATAAAGGGTTAGATTTAGAAGTTCACCAGGGTTACCTGTGGCTCCCCCTTTCTTTTGTTTTTGGAGGAGCGTCTTAATGTTTCTATTTCTCCTCTCTACTATTGCCTGTCCTTGAGGATTAAAAGGTATGCCAGTGGTGTGTAAAATCTTATACTGTGCACAAAAGTGTGCAAAATGTTTGGAAGTATAAGCAGGACCATTGTCTGTTTTTATTGATTGTGGCACACCCATATTGGCAAATGCCTGTGTGAGGAATTCAGTGATCACTCAGGCTGTCTCTTTTGCTGCTGGTATTACAAAAGTGGATCCTGAAAAGGTGTCTACCACAACGTGGATAAAAGACAGACAACCAAAAGATTTATAATGGGTCACATCCATTTGCCAGATTTCATTGGGTCTCAAACCACTTGGGTTCTTCCCTGGAGGCAGTATAGGAATATAGAAAGGAAGGCAGGCCATACAGGCTTTTCCTATGCTCCTAGCTTCCTCTCTTGTTATTCCAAATTGTCAACATAAAGCTCGAGCAGTCTGATGATATTTGGAATGAGATTCCTGGGCCCCTTGGAATAAAAAGAGTATTGACCAACATAGTTAGAAGGGTATCTGCCTTTGAATTGCCATCAAAAATGGGACCTGGAAGTCCACTATGAGAGTAGACATGCAAAATATAAATCTTATCTGGATGCTTTCTCACTTGCTCTTGAAGTTTCTTAAAAAGCTGATATATATTAGAGGATGCAAATTTTATTTAGGCTGTGGCAATTCTTTGTACCACACCTACTGAATAGGCCAAATAAGATAATATATTTATGTCTCCTGCATAATAAGTAAGAGCTAGAATGACCCCATACAATTCAATCTGCTGAGTGGACTGAAAAAAGAGTTTTGAGTACTCTCTTTATAGTTAAGTCATGAGAGTATACAACACAAATATTATGTTTGGATGCATCCGTGAAGATAGTTGGTCCTTTAAGAGGAACTTTAGAAACTTTTTCTTCAAGAATCTATCGCCAATTATGTAATAGTCTGGTTATCTTTAATGAAGACCCATGTGTAAAATTTGGAGCCATGGCTAATAAAATTTGCCACTGTGGGATGGTCTCACAGCACATATTAATCTGTATATTGGTATAAAAGGTGTATATCTTGTCAGGTCTTGTCCCAGATAATTGTACTGCTTGTTTAATGGCCTTTAATAAAATTCTAGCCACAAGATCTGGGTAAGGAGTAAGGCTTTGTTCTGGTTGTGTTGGGAGGTTCACCCACTCTATCACACTGTCTCCTTGATGAAGGACTGCTGTGGGTGCCTCTTGTGTGACAAAAACTGATATTTCCAAGGGTTTTTGAGTGACTCTTTCAACCACATTGGATAAAGCCAGTTCAACTTTTCTCAAAGCCTCTTGAGCTTCTTTTGTAAGCTGGTGTGGTGAATTTAAAGCACTGTCTCCCCTTAAAATATCATATAAAAGTTGCAATTGATAGGTAGTCAGGCCTAACACTGGTCGAATCCATTGGATATCTCCTATCAATTTCTGAAAATCATTTAAGCTGTTTAGCTTCTCTGTTCTTAAGGACAGTTTTTGTACTGTAAGCACTTTAGGGTCTACTTCATATTCTAAATATTGAAAAGGAGCATGTCTTTGAATTTTTCTGGAGCTATGTACAATTTGTAATTCCTTAGTGTTTCTATGGTCTTTTGTAGACATGTTTCTAACATTTGTTCCTCAGGTGCACATCCCAGTACATCATCCATATAATGTAATAGCATAACTTTTGGAAATGCTTTTCTTACTGGAGCAAGAGCAGCAGCAACATACATTTGACACATAGTGGGGCTGTTTTTCATTCCCTGTGGCAAAACTGTCCATTCATATCTTTTATAAGGCTCAGCTAAGGTAACGCTGGGCACTGAAAAGGCAAATCTTTTCATATCCTCCTTATCCAGAGGAATAGAATAGAAACAATTATTAATATCTATGACCCAAAGAGGCTATTTTCTAGGCAACTGAGTAGGAGATGTAAGTCCAGGCTGAAGAGTTCTCATAGTTTCCATCTGTTCATTCACCTTTCTTAAATCAGTCAACATCCTCCATTTTCCAGATTTCTTTTTCACAGCAAACACTGTTGAATTCCAAGGACTTGGAGAAGGTTGTAAGTGTCCTTACTCAAGTTGCTCCTGTACTATATCTAATAAGGCCTGAATTTTATCGCTACCTAAGGGCCACTGTTCTATCCACACTGGTGTCTCAGTTTTCCATTGGATAGGAACAGGTGAAAGTGTTGGCAGGCCTTCAACAGCAGCCCTGCTTAAAAAACCAAAGTATTCATTTTTAACCCTAATTGCTGTAAAACGTCTCTTCCCTACAGATTGATGGGGATTTTTTTCAACTATAAAAGGAATAAAAACTCCTGTTTTGCCTTCAAAAGTCCATCTCTCGGACAGCACTAACTTCAGCTGCTATTTATCCCCCTACGCCAGACATGTAGGTGTCTGCTTTAATCTTTGGCCAGGGACTGGGCCAATTGGCACCTCTAATAACTGTATGATCTGTACCTGTGTCAACCACCCCTTCTAATGGTAGGCCATTTATATAGATCGTGAGCATAGGTCAGTCAGCTGTTACAGCTGCTGTCCAGTATATTCTTGGATTTTGTGTCCTAGAGTCAGAATCTGGGTGATTATCACGAGGTTGCTTATTAGGATTCTGTGTGAGTAAACCTGATGCTGCTACTTCTCCTGGGTGATAAGTCACATATTGTCTACCTGTATTAGTGACTGGGATATTATCTACACATTCCTACAATTTCCCACATCAGTATGTGGATGGACACTGTTTTGTACGTACTCTCAGGAGGTAAAATGGTCAAGCCTACTGTGCCTGGAGGCAAAGGATCCATAGGCTGGAGAGGAACAGTTTTCACCTTTCCATGGGGTATCTCAGTTGTTCCAGCTGCATACAACTCTATTCTCCCCAATTGTAATCCCTTTATCCCATCAGGTTGCTTCCTGGCGGATTGATTGTGTAATCCCTTTCTCCCATCATATGGCTTCCTGGCTGATTTGTCATGTCTGAGTATTGGACTTCTAGGCACCTCTCTTGGTGCACCATTGATTGTCAAGATGCCCCAAATGTTTTTTGCCTGGGTCCCTGGGGCTGGGCCTCTCATCCCATTTTCTTGAATCTGTCTACATTCTGAGGCCCAACGGAAGCCTCTGTTGCATTTTGGACATGGGGTATTGGATCTTATTCTCCCACCCTGTTTTCTCATTCTCTTTATATATCCACATTGAGCTTTCAGATGTCCTACTTTACCACACTGAAAGCATTGATGAGTCTCTCTGGAAGTCCCTTGCCAGAAGGGACCCTGTCTTCCCATGTTGGGATCTTGGGAAGTCTGCATCATAGCCTGGCTATAAAAGACATTTGTGCCTACTGTGGCACAGCATCTTATGAACTCCTCTAAAGGAGCAACTTTGCGCAGTCCTAGTTTAATTCTTCTGCAAACCTCATTAGCATTTTCCTTAGCATGTTGCCTTATCAAAATGTTTGTTACTGCATTTTCATCACTAGTTCTTGTGATAGCTGTCTGCAAACATCCCACAAAGTCAGCAAAGGGTTCATTTGGCCCTTGTGTTATTTTTGTGAAAGCCTCACCCTTGTCATCTTTATTGTGGAGAGAAGCCCACGCTTTGATAGCATTGGCAGCAATTTGCTCATATGCTGCTATGGAGTAATTAATCTGTACTGCAACATCTGCATAGGAACCGACACCTGTTAGTAGGTCACAGGTGATTGCAGCATGAACTGCACTTTGACTATTTTGTTGGGCTTGTATCCTACATAGCTCACTATATTCAGAAAGCCACAAGTAATTTGTCCAGGTTTGAGGCATACCCTTGCTATAGATTTCCAGACATTAGGGGGTCAAAATTTCAAAAACCAAATTCTGTAATAACATCTTAACATAAGCTGATGTAGCCCCATAAAGAGTGCAAGCCTTTTTCAGGTCTTTGAGTATTTCTATATCAAAAGTAGTGTATTTTCTACTTTCTTGACCTGAAGAGTTCAACTGTTGTATCACAGGAAAAATGTGAGCTTGAAGTTCAGCTACATCTCTCCCTTCAGCCTTGGCCTTAATTAGTCCCTCTTGCAATCTAGTCATAGGAGTGGTTGAATGCTGGGGGGGAGGTGCTGGTGCTGTCTTTGCCCCCCCCCCCACTACCCCTCCTCCCTCCATCCCGGAGGGTGGAGTTAATGGAGGAGAGTCAATTACCTGCTCCTTAGGTGGGGCTGAAGCTGCCTCAGATTCACCACACACTTGAGCCTCTCTTAAGTCTCCATGCCATGTGGGGATATGGTCATTTATCTGTTCATTGTCTTCCTCCTTTTCCTCAGGCTTCCTCATCTGGCTGTTCCTAGAACTTTTCTTTTTTCTATCACTTATACGATTTTTTAAGGATAATTGTCTTATATTGTATACATAGAATGCCTCAATGGAAATTGAATGAGGACCGTTTTCGTTGTAATATGTGGAGAGCTGTTGCCCAATCAATGTCCAATTATCTTGAAAGATTTGCTCTTCCTCTAAGAACCAAGGGGAGGTGTGTTTTAATGTATCCAGAAGTCTAGCTATCCGTTCCCAAGTTATAAGTAGTCCTTGATCTTCTATCAGCTTAAGCATGCTTTCTATAGTGCCACTCCTGGGTGGGGTTGGGGAGGTGGAGGGGATGGAGAATCTTTGTTTGTCTATTACAATACTCACCCAAGTTCCTGGTCACTGGAGACTTCTTCAGTGAACATAGGGTCCTTGGTTCCCATGTTTGAGTGCCAAATGTGATGACCTCGTATTTAAAATCAGCTGGAGTCAGGAATTCAGGTTAGGGGAAAATCATCTATCTTTATTCTTAGTGGAGGTGAAGAAGAATCGCAATCACAATGTGAGCAGCTGCGACAAGACTCCAGCCAGCAGTCTCTCCCTGCCAATCTTCCTCCCCTCTGCCTCCACCCACCAAAATCGTCATTTCGCAATGTGAGCAGCTGCAACAAGAATCCAGCCAGCAGTCTCTCCCTGCCTCTCTTCCTCCCCTCTGCCTCTACCCACCAAAATCGTCATTTCCTATACAACACATCAGGACTTGCACAAAGAGTGGGTGGGGGCCATTCTTTCTCCAAGCATATATATTAATCCAATTATTATTTAGCCTCATGTCCTTGGGACCTCAGTGCATCAACTCGAGCTTCAGCCCATTGCAAGGAACCACCCAGGACTGAGATTAAACAATACTTTCTGGGATTTTACTGCAGCAGGGTTCATCCAGAAGTTGAGTGCTAAATATTATTATTGTGCCAAACTCAAAACATAGCTTTATTGAGGGGCTTCAGCTCCAAACATAGGGTGTCTACTAATAGTAAAAAGAGAGGATTAAAAAAAGGGTGGGTGGTCTTAGCATGAGAATTCTAAAATTATGTAACATAAACTAGAAGTAGATCCCATTATCATCCTGTCATGATTTTACTCAGCTTTCTTGAGCAGAACATGAGGAGTAGCAAAGGTAGGAGATGACAGGTATGATCCAGGGCTGAGTTTTGGTAATGAAAAATCAGGGAATGTAGATAAGAGAAAATATAGAGATGAACTGGGTTACTGAAGAGTCAAGATGGGGAAAGGAATTTAGAACCAGTGTGGAGGGTGATGGCCTGAGAAAGAACTGAGGAGTTGAAGAAATGGAGGCTACAAACATTATGAAACATGTAGTTGGGGTTTCAGGGAAGAAGGAAAGGTGGAAAAATTGTGATCTAATAAGGAAATTTCAGTTCATAACAAAAGTAAATCATTTATGAATGATGGCACAACCAAGGTTAGAGCCATTCACCTAGGTAGTTGAGGTAGAATAAAAGTGTAGGTCATAAACAATTAGCAAAATGAGAAACTGAGAGGTAAGGAGTGACTGAGGAAGTATATATATATATATATATATATATATATATATGCTGAAGGTTTTTAGTATCAAGGAATATATTAAAGCAAAAAGGCCAAGAATCAGAAAACAGACTCCTGGAGATCAGCACAAATAGTTACTTTAAGTTTGATTTGATTTTAGATATGAATTGAATGACTCTCAAAGGTAGTACCTTTACTATGAGTCAAGAGAATAAATCAAAGTTTAATCAGTGGTCAAAAAGCAGACAGGAAAGTTGTGTCATCAGTCAATAACTTTCAATGCAGGTATTGTAATAAGTATTGGGGATTCAAGTGAGAAAAATGAGGATAGAGTTTCCCTTAAGCAATTTATATTCTTATGGGGAAACAATGGACAAAAGGAAACTGAAAAGCAGGGAGGGAGGCAAGAAGAAGTTCTGTGGAAATGTGGAAAATGCTGACCTCTAAGAAAGGTGCCTGGGAGAGTTGGTAGGTGCTGTGGATCCAAAGCTGAGTCAGCAGCATGATGTTGATGGGGTTTCAGGTAATCAGCTTAAACTGGGTGAGATATCATTGTCTCTTGAAATTTCAACCAAGAAAGAGTATAGATAAAAAGTCTTTGCTTCTGAGGTGCTTACCATCAATTTTGGGAAGACCACACAAAAAAGGAAGCTGAGAAACAGAGTAGGCAAAGGAGAAGGAGAATGTATTCATCCTGTGATGATGGAGATACCAGTCAGAAAAATCCTAAATTAGATTAGCCAGGTGAGAAATGAGGAGGAATCCAGATCTAAATGAGAATTAGAAGTTGAAAGAGCTGGAATAGAAAAGATTTAGGGGCAGAAAGGTGGTACAATCAGGAAGGCTCAGCTTGCTAAATTCAAATCTGACCTCAGACACTTACTAGGTATGTGATCCTGTGCAAATTATTTATAATTCAGTTTCTACAACTTTAAAATGTTCTGGAAAAGGAAATGGCAAACAAAAACAAAGGAAACCCTAAATGGCATCAGGAAGAGTTGGACATCACTAAACAAGTATGAAAGCAAATTTGTAAGCTATACAGCAAGTTTCACTTCCACATGGAAGATGTGGGTATGACATATACAGTAAGACTTTTCAAGGCCTTTGTGTGTGGGTAGAAATGATGGAATACACAGTGAAGATTTGACTATGGGATTTGAGCAACAACAGTCAGAGTTTCAGTATGACTGAGATAGTAAAGTATGTACAAGTAGTTAGTTTCATAGTCACTTATGAATGAATTCAGATAAATTTTTAATATAACTAGGGATTATACCGCAGGTTGTTGACCTCTCCACATGTTAGAAAGTTCAGTAGAGACCATTTGTTGAAAAGAACTGAAGTAATGTACTGTAAATTATTTCTGTAGGCAGATAACACTAGAGAATTAGATTAGACAGAAAGAATTTTCTCTCTATCCTAGAAAAGAAGGAAGAGTTCTCTCTAAGTGATATGAAATTTCTCCAAGAGAATCATGTCTCTCAAATCCTTTGCCATTATAAAGAAGTATGGCCATGGAAATCAACCTACTAGTAGAATAGCATCTATCTAAATCCGTGGTGGCAACGAAGAAGGTAATTGAAATGAACTTCTGTTCCTTCTTTGCAGACATTAGGATGTATTGTTTGACTGACTTTTTTAGGGGAGGGTTCCTTTTTTGTTATAAAGAAAGGCTCTCTGAGAGGTCAAGAATGAACAATATAAACAACAATGGCGGCATAAAATTAGAGATATTAATATTTTTTTTTACAAATTCTTCTGCTACTAAATCTAATGATCTGAAGAAGTCTAATTATCTCTCTTATGATATTAATCTTATTCATCATGTGCTATGAATATACATGAACTGATTGTAATTAGTAGCTGTTTGCAATTAATATCATACATTTTATTTAAGAAAATATGGACCCCTAGAGGAAATGAATAAATCATAAAACACTTAGACAGATTACCTAATCACCTAAAACAGTATGTAGATAAGGAATATTCACATTTAGAATCTGTATTCTTTTTTTTTCCTGTTGTTTATTAGTATTTCATGAAATACCTTGTAATGACTTGAACCGACTTTTTCCAAAATAGTTTTTCCTATTAATTACCAAATTGTCTAATCCTGCATAATACTCAGGGAGATTTTTCTATTTCTATGTGTGACAATAAGAAACTGGGGAACAGAGAAAACAATTCCTTTGTGCTGATTAGATTAGAGCTGTTACATGTGCCTGAAGAATTATGGACAAAGGTTCACAATATTTTAAAGGAAACAGTAACAAAAAAGCATTCCAAAGAAAAAGAAGAACAAGAAAGAAAAATGACTATATGATGAGGAATTATAAATAGCTGAGAAAAGAAGGAAAGCAAAAGGTCAAAGTGAAAGGGATAAATATCCAACTGAATGCAGAATTCCAAAGAATAACAAGGAGAGATAAGATTTTCTTAAATGGACTTGCAGGGGTGGAGATAAAATGGCAGAGACAACTTCTGACCTTCTCCTACAACCCTCAGACTAATTAGCAAATTCAGCCTCTGAATTAGCTCTAGACTTTCAGAATTTACAAATATTGGGAGTGTATAGAGGGTAGGAACTCTGTACTTAAGTCTAGAAAAACAGGGTATTTATAGTTAAGTACTACTCAATGTGAGATCATTCTCTAAGGACATACTTAATGTAAAGTAATGATGTAATCAATCTAGTTGGCATATACTTAGGGTAATATGGTGATGTAATGTTCTACAATTGCCACATGTTCAGTTTGGTTCTGCATGCTCAGTGTGAGGTAGTGACTATAATCATACTGGAGTATTTAAAGGGGGACTCAGAACGCTCTCTGAGCCACAGCTTTCTCAGCCACAGCTCTTAGGCACAGATACAAGACAAGACACCAGATTTCAGACTCCATTTTTGACTAAACAAGGCAGGAGGCCCTCCTGCCTCCTTCACTCCTCTACTCCTCCACCAAGACCAAGGACTGGGACTGATCCTGAGGTCCTCCAGAGACATAGTCTGGACTTTACAGGAGTGCAAGAAATTATCAGCAGAAGATCATCAAAAAAGGTCTATTTCATTCAAAAATGGGAGGGAGGCAGCCAATTACAAGCAGCTGAGCACAAATGCCAGCACAGACAGAGCAGAATTCTGGGGTAGGGCAGACTGTGTGGGTAGTGTGCAGACTCCACATCACAGAGAATCTGTGGGGAGGAATGTACAGGAATCTACAGCAGTATTGGCCACTCTGCCCTGGCTGCAAGCCAGCAGATCAGGAAAGAAGTTAGAAAACATCCAATACAAACACTAAAGGTCAATAGTGAACCTCACAACGCCAGAATCTCGAGGAACCTGGCCATGCCCACCCAGCACTGGGAGTGAGTCAGCACTGACCCAACATAGCCATGGCAGCTACTGCTTGTAGAAGCTTAGAAAATCTCTTCTGCGCTAAAAGCAGATCTTAACATTAAAAAAAAAAAAAAAAAAAGATTAAAAAAGTAAAGAGAAATCTGACAATAGACAGGTTTATAGTGCAAGAGAAGAACAGATTTCAAATCCTGCGGAGACTAAAGGCAGATTGTCTCTAGATGAAGCCTCCAAAGATGATATAATTTGGTTCCCATCATATAAAGCTCTCCTAGAAGAAATTTTAAAAATTTAAAAATAAAAAAAAACCCTTAAAAGAGAGTTAGAAGAAAAATGGGGAAAGGAAATGAAAACATTTCAAGAGAGTTTGAAAAAGGCATATAACTTATTAAAAGATAGATTTGATAAGATGGAAAAAGAAAGCAACTCTAAGAAAAACAGAATTTACGAAACAGAAAAAGAATATAACTCTAAAAAACAAAATTTGTGAAACAGAAAAAGAAAATGACTCCTTAAAAACAGAATTTGTGAAATGGAAAAAAAATCCATGGAACAAAACAACTCATTTAAAAATTCAATTGTACAAATACAAAAAGAAATTAAAAAGTACATGAAGAAAATAATTAACTAAAATTCAGAACTGAATTAATAGAAATGAATGACTCAATGAGACAACAAGGATAAGTCAAGCAAAATTTTTTTAAAAAATGGAAAAAACAGAAAAAAAATGTAAGAGACCTACATGGGAAAACTACTGACCTAGAAAATAGATGTAGGAGAGACAATCTAAGGATTATCAGACTCCCTGAAATATATGATGAAAAAAAGAGTCTAGACACTATTTTTCAGGAAATCACCAAAGAAAATTGCTCAGAGAGCATAGATTCAGAAGGTAAAAAGACCATTGGAAGAATTCACCGAATACCTCCTGAAAGAGACTCCAAAATTAAAATCCCCAGTTATATTGCAGCTAAATTTCAGAACTATTTGAATAAGAAAAAATTATTACAAGCAGGCAAAAGTAACAATTCAAATACCAAGGAGCTACAATAAGGTATACTTAGGACCTAGCAGCTTCCACTTTAAAGGATCAAAGGTTCTAGAATGTGGTATTCCCAAAGGCTAAAGAACTTGGAATGTAGCCATTCCCATGCTAAACTGAGCATTTTCTTTCAGGGAAGAAGATGGACATTCAAGAAAACTGGTAAATTCCATTTATTTTTGATGAATAGACCAGAGCTAAACAAAAAAAAGTTACCTCCAAATATAGAACTCAAGATAATCATAAAAATGTAAAAATGAAAAAAAAAAAACTCTGAGAATTGTATTTCTGTTATGGCTATACATCGAGAATACATGAATAATATGATTTTAGTGATAAAATAAAAAGAAAAAGAAACTAGAGGTGGAAAAAGGATTGTAACAGAAAAAAGGGGGGGAAAGTAGAGATAAAATGAGGAAAATTACATCTTGGGAAGAGGTAAAGAAAACCTATTATAACTGAGCAAAAGAAGGGAAGGTGACTAATATTGTGTGAATCTTATTCTCATCACATTTGGTTCAAAGAAAAAATATTAGATATATTGGATTTCATTGAGAAACATCTTTTACCTTATAGAAAATTGCAAGGGAAAAGGAGAGAAGGGAAAGGGTAGGCTAAAGAGAAGGCAAAACAGAAATATTAGGGGAAAAGTATAAGAAAGGGGGAGGGTTGCTAAAGGATGAAGGACTACTTGAGGCAAGTAGTGCTCATAAGTAAAATACGGGGGAGGAGGGAAAAAGAAAAAGGAAAGAGATAACTATAATTCAGGGTTAATAAAATGGCAGGGAATACAGAATTAGTAGTTTTAACTGTAAATGTGAATGGGTTGAAGTCTTACATAAAACATAAATGGATAACAGACTGGATTAATAGACAGAATTCTTCAATATGTTCTTTACAAAAACACACACACACACACACACACACATTTAAAGCAGAGCAATACAAAGTAAAGGTAAAAGGCTGGAGCAGAATCTATTGTACTTCGGGTAAAGTTTAAAAAAAGCAGGAATAGCCATCCTGATCTCAGAGCAAGCAAAAGAAAACATTGATCTAATTAAAAGAGATAAGGAAGGAAATTATATCTTGCTAAAAGTACCAGAGATAACATATATGCACCAAATGGTGTAGCATCTAAATTACTAAAGGAGAAGTTGAGAGTTGCGAGGACTAGACAGCAAAGTTATAATAGTGGGAGATTTCAACTTTGCTCACTCAGAACTAGATAAATCAAACCACAAAATAAATAAGAAGGAGAAATTAATAATATTGAAAGTAAAAAAAAAAAAAACTTGTAAATAAACTAATAAATAAAACTAAGAGTTGGTTTTATGAAAAAAATAATAAAATTTATAAACCTTTGGTAAATCTGATTAGAAAAAGAAGAGAGGAAAATCAAATTAGTAGTGTTAAAAATGAAAAGGGAGAAATTTCCACCAATGAAGAGGAAATTAAAGACATAATAAGGGGTTACTTTGCCCAACCTTATGCCAATAAATTTGATAACCTAAGCAAAATGGATGACTACCTCCAAAAATATAGGCTTCCCAGATTAACAGAGGAGGAAATAAATTGCTTAAATAGTCCCATTTCAGAAAAAGAAATAGAACAAGCTATTAATCAACTCTCTAAAAAAAAAGTCCCCAGGACCAGATGGATTTATATGTGAATTCTACCAAACTTTCAAAGAACAATTAGCCCCAATGCTTTACAAAATATTTGAAAAAAGAGGATGAGGGAGTCCTACCAAATTCCTTTTATGGCACAGACATGGTACTGATACCTAAACCAGGTAGTTTGAAAACAGAGAAAGAAAATTATAGACCAATCTCCTTAATGAATATTGATGCTAAAATCTTAAATAAGATATTAGCAAAAAGACTACAGAAAATCACCATGATCAAGTAGGATTTATACCAGGAATGTAGGGCTGGTTCAATATTAGGAAAACTATCAATATAATTGGCAATCAATCTATAACTATACCTATCTATAATCTATAACTATAACTATAACTATAACTAACTATCAATATAATCAATATAATAAAAGTTATCAAACTGTGCATACCCTTTGACCCAGCAGTGCTACTACTGGGCTTATACCCCAAGGAGATACTAAAGAAGGGAAAGGGACCTGTATGTGCCAAAATGTTTGTGGTGTTTGTAGTGGCTAGAAACTGGAAAATGAATGGATGTCCATCAATTGGAGAATGGTTGGGTAAATTGTGGTATATGAATGTTGTGAAATATTATTGTTCTGTTAGAAATGACCAACAGGATCAATACAGAGAGCCTTGTAGAGACTTATATGAATTGATGCTAAATGAAATGAGCAGAACCAGGAGATCATTATATACTTCAACAACGATACTGTATGAAGATGTATTCTGATGGAAGTGTATTTCTTTGACAAAGAGACCTAATTCAGTTTCAATTGATCAATGATGGACAGAAGCAGCTACACCCAAAGAAAGAACACTGGGAAGTGAATGTAAACTGTTTGCATTTTTGTTTTTATTCACAGGCTATTTTTACCTTCTGAATCCAATTTTCCCTGTGCAACAAGAGAACTGTTTGGTTCTGCACACATATATTGTATCTAGGATATACTGCGAAATATTTAACATATATAGGACTACTTGCCATCTAGGGGAGGGATTGGAGGGAGAGAAGGGAAAAATCGGAACAGAAGTGAGTGCAAAGGATAATGTTGTAAAAAATTACCCTGGCATGGGTTCTGTCAATAAAAAAGTTATTATAATAAAAAAAAGAAAAAGAAAAATAATGTACCTGTCTCCACCACACTCAAAAACCTATCATTTCTTATTTTGTTCCTTTTTTTTTGGCTAAAATACTTCAGAAGGTTGTTAAAATAAGGGCCTCCACTTCCTTTTCAATCACTGTCTTCTTAAAACTAAAATCTAGTTTCTGATTTCATCATTCAAATATATTTGCCTTCAAAATTATTACAGATATAATTGCCAAATAAAATGAACTTTTCACTATTTTTTATCCTTCTTAACTTTTTTGTAGTTTTTTGGAATTGTCCATCACCCTCCTTTTTCTAGGCTTTTGCCACTAATTCTATTCTGTTCTCCTATTCTTGAAATATCCTTCTCTGTCTTCTTTGCTGAATCTTATCCAAGACATACTTATTAATCATTTTGGGACCCAAGCCTTTCTCATCAACCCTCTTCTCTTCTCCCTTTATATAAGTTCACTTATACTGATGTAGATGACTCTCAGATGTACTTATTTATTCCTAATCTTTCCCCTATTTTCAGTCTCGCATTTCCAAATGCTTATTAGACCTCTCAAAATTTATATCACATAGAAATCTTAAAATCAAAATGTCCAAAACTGAAATATTTACCTTTTTCCCTTAAAGTCTCCACTCATCCAACCTTGTATATTATTGTTAAGATGACCACAATCACAGCATAAAACCTAGATGGCATATCCAGCTCCCTACTCTCTCTCACTCTACTACATCTAATCACTTGCCAAATCCTGTAATTCCACCTTCATAACATATCTTAAATATAATTTTTCCTTTCCTCTGATGCTCTGTTTTTTTGTCACTTTTCAATATGGTTGTTCTCCCTGTCTTATCTCTCCCCCATTAAACTGCATTCTTCACTCAGCTGTTAAATTAACTTTCTCAAAAAGCAAGTACAACCATATCACTCCCCTCTATAGTATAATTTAGTACTAACCAAAATACTGTGTTTTAACTTTAAAACTATTTCTAGATTTACTTATTCCTACATGTCCTATTTTTTTTTTACTTTTATTTCTTACTCCCCTATATCGGTGTTTTAGTGACATTGGCTTCCTTACACCATTTTTACTATTTCTAATACCTAAAATAATCTCCCTTCTCCTATGTACAAATTTTTCATATTATCTTCCTTTTAGATTGTGAGATACTTGAGAACAGCAACTTGCTTTTGAAGGAGAAAATAGGTATTTATTTGTTTCTTTTTATTTTACTTTCTTTTTATTCCAGAGTTTAGTATAATGCCTTCATTATAAATAAATAAACAAATAAATGTCCATGTATCTTGGTCCTCTATGTCCAATGTTCTTTTCAAATGGTAAGTGGCTGTCAGGACCAGATTATCCTTTTATGAAGTCAGTTTTCTTTCCCCACTTAAATCGTTCTACAAATTTTGAACATGACATGGTCTAGTACTTTTCTGACATATTTGTGTATATGGCTTCAATAGCAATAGTGAACTAATATAAAGCTTTATGATTTTGATCTATTCATACTATGCCTATCTGTATGCCTCCTACATATTTTCATGATAAAAAGAAAAAAAATTCCTTGGTAAAGAAAAAGGATATCTTATTCAAGATCACTATGTGAATTTATTTGAATAATGATTTTGTTATGGATATTTGCATTCCTCTTGATTCTTTTATTAAGTATGGCAGAGAATATTTGAGATTCTGATTTAATCAATAAGGATATGCCAGTTCTTGGTATTATTTCTGGGGTAAGGTTGTGATTTGCTAATTAATATGTCACTTGTGAAATTTAGCTCTTAAATGGGGCATGACTAAATCATGTCAAAGGCAGAGGTTATGGTAATATAAATAGTTATTCCCCTATACAATTGACTGACTCTTTGGTACCCATAAAGATTATGCCAACTTTGAAGCAACATAAAATTCTTACACTGGCTGCTGAACTATTGACATAAGCTTTTATCATTTTTTATTATTTTATCTCAAGTAATAAACTAACATAAGAGTGAAGAAATTTCAGATATAACTGAGTTGTAAAAAATGAGTTAATATTCGTTTTTCCATCCAGTTCTCTTAATATCTATTAAATTCGTGTTTAGCCCCTTAACAATGAAGGGCTGATGGAAAGTAAATATTTTGTTTTCTCAGTTGGAATAAAGGGCCATATAATAATTGGAAATATAAGGTACTAAGACAGGAAGACTGAGATCTTTGAGTTCTAGGAAACAGTAATAACAGAGTGCATGCTCCAATATAAAGCAAATTTCCAATGACCAGAATGTAAATGTGAACATTTAGAATTACATCTAGCTCATTAATCTGCATGTTTTAATTTGGGTGGAGAGAATTTGCTGTACTTGTGTTATGACCCCAAGATGAGGTGAATTCATCCAGTCTCCATATCTCCCTCCTTTTTGTCATATCTGCCTACCAAAACAGATATTGCTTGCCCTCACCAATTTTTTGCTTCCTTTAAATCTTATGCTACCTACAATTTTATTATAAGTTTTATCTCAAAATAAAGATAAGCTCATTTTTTATTGCGTGAAAGATGGTCTTCTTTAAAAGAATGGATAATATAGAAGTAAGAAAAAAAAAGAAACCTGTGAGACCTAAATTAGACCTAAACCTAAATTTAACTAAAAGTTTTTTTATTCTTGTTCAATTTTCTCTGTAGATCTATCATTATCTAACTTCTCCAGAATGAGGATTACTTCCTTAAATTCTATCTTGTTTATTTTTTTGGTTAGACTTATCCAGTTCTGAAAGAAGAAAATTGAAGTCCTACACTGGTATATTTTTATTCTCTATTCCTTCTTGAAACTTATTCTATATCTTCAAAAATTTATATGCTATACCATTTGTTGCACACATATTTAGGATTGATATGATTCATTGTCTGTGATGTCTTTCAATAATATATTTTTCTTTCCCCATCTCTTCTAATTAGATCTAATTTTGTTTTTGCTTTGTCTAAGGTCATGATTGTCATGACTGCTTTCCTTGTTTCAGCTGAATATATTAGATTCTGTTTCAACTCCTTATCTTTATCCTATGCTTGTCTCTGTTTCAAATATGTTTCTTTTAAACAAAATCATGTAGGAGTCTGATTTTTAATACATTCTGTTATCCCTTTTTGTTTTATGGGTGGGTTCATCCCAATCACATTTATTACTGATAATTGTAGAAGGCCTGAACTCTGGAAAAAATATACTTGAAAAAAGGTGTTAACTCAGTGGAATTGATGATATGATGATTCTCTAGTTCACATATATACTTAGAACTTAATGTGGTGATATAATGGTTCTCTAGTTCACACATACATAGTATTCTGTAATGATGTAATCATACCATGGTATTTTAGGGCTGAGAAGAACTAGAAAAGAGACATTCCATTTCTGACCATCCTCCTGATGGCTCTCCTGCCTCCTGCACTCCTCCACTAAGATCAAGACTGGGTCAGAAATAAAGACTCCAGACTATATTCCTGACCATTCTTGTGATGTTTATCCTGCTGAGACTGAGACCTGTTTGAAGGATCTTCAGAAAGCTAGCTCAAACATTACATTTTAGGAACCAAACATGGACATAAGGACCTACACTCAGCAGTTCAACTGACGTGATCATAAGTTCAGTCAAGAAGTCCCTGTGACTAGGAAATAGGGTGAGTAAATTAGTACCTTTTGTTTTTCAACTACAAAGGGGCAAATACTAAGAAAAGAGCCTTCCCCACCCGAAGGGAAGTATGTAGCAAGCATAGTTAGGTTAATAAAGGAGCAAGGTTTGTTGGTAACTTGGGAGCAGATCATTGGATTCTTAGATACATTAGAATACACAACTCCTTGGTTCTCTAAAAAAGAAAAATTAGAGCCAGGTAAGTGGAGGAGCAATTAATTGAATATTACAATGATAATGATCCTGATTCGATTCCTGAGGAAACATTCTATATATACAACATAATAAAGTTGGCTATAAGGAATTACATAAGTTCTAAAATAAGGAAACAGGAAAAAGAGCAGGAGGGGGATGGTACTGACAAAGTAGCTGAAAAGCATGAAGAATTAAACAAGAAAGTAGTTAAATACAGTGCTGATGAAATTAAGGAGTGTGGTGCTTCTCAGTGAGCACCACACATGTAGCTGCTTTGTCCACTCCTATGACACAATTACAAAAGGCATTAATTAAAGCTAAAAATGAAGGACAGGATATATTTGATTTGAAAATAGAAACATACCCTATGACTGAAGAGTTTGACTCTTCAGGTCAAGAAAAAAGAAAATTCACTCAATTTAAACCAGAAATTATCAAAGATCTGAAAAAGGCTTGAACCCTTTATGGGTCTACATCATATATTAAGATGTTATTAGAGAATTTGGCTTTTGGTGTTTTAATCCCTAATGACTAGAAATCTATAGCAAGGACGTATTTAGAATCTGGACACAACTTGTTGTGGCTTTCTGAGTATAATGAACTCTGTAGATTACAACCCCAATGAAATAGGCAACCTGGAGTTAATATACCAGCCACCTTTGATCAATTAGCAGGTTTAGGTCTTCATGCAGACACTTTAGCACAGATTAATTACCCTATAGCAGCATATAAGTAAATTGATGCTGCTGCTATCAAAGCATGGAGCACACTCCCGAGAAGACAAGATAGAAGGGAAGCCTTCATGAAAATAGTGCAAGATCCAAATGAACCCTTTGCTGATTTTGTGGGACATCTAGAGACAGTTGTCATATGAACTATTGATGAAAATGTAGCAACAGAAATTATGCTAAGACAATTTGCTAAATAAAATGCTAATGAGTTTTGTAGAAGAATTATACTAGGACTACAGAAGGATGTTCCTTTAGATGAGATCATAAGAAGCTGTGCCACAGCTGGCACAAATGCCTTTTATACCAAAGCTATGATGCAGACTTCCCAAGATTCAAACATGGGAAGACAGGGTCCCTTTTGGCAAAGGACTTCCAGAGAGACTCATCAATGCTTTCAATGTGATAAAGTAGGGCAACTGAAAGTGCAATGTTGTCAGAGAAGACAGCATGGAGAAGACCCAAAACCTTATATCCAAAATGCAACAGAAGCTTCCATTGGGCATCATAATGTAGATTGATTCAGGGAAACAGGATGGGGGGCCCAGCCACAGGGCCCAAGGCAAAAAACACTTGGGGCATGATGGCAGTCAATGTTACACCCAGAGAGTCTGTAGAAGTTCAGTACTCCAATATGATCCATCAGCCAAGAAGCAATTCAATGGGAGAAAGGGATTATAATTGGGGAGAATAGAGTTGTATGCAGCTGGAACTACTGAGATACCCTTGGGGAGGTGAAATCTGTCCCTGTCCAGCCTATGAATCCTTTGCCTCCAAGGCACAATAGGCTTGATCATTTCACCTCCTAAGAGTGCTTACAAAACAGTATTCACCCATACATTGATGTGGGAACCTAGGGAATGTGTAGCTAATATTCCAGTCATTAATACAAGTAGATAATGTGTGACTTATCACCTAGGAGAAGTAGTAGCATCAGGTTTACTGTTACATATCCCTAATAGGTAATTTGGTGATATTTGCCCAGATATTGACTCCCAACAACAGAATCCAGAAATATTCTGGACTGCAGCTGTTAGAGTTGACCAACCTGTGCTCACTAGCTATGTAAATGGCATATGATTGGAAGGGTTGGTAGGCATAGGTGCAGATCATACCGTCATTAGAGCTGCCAGCTGGCCCAGTCACTGGCCAAAGATTAAGGCAGACACTTATATGCCTAGCATAGGAGGATCAATAGCAGCTAAAGTTAATGCTAACCCTTTGAGATGGACATTTTAAGGTGAAACAAGAGTTTTCACTCCTTTATAGTTGAAAAAATCTTCATCAATCTATTGGGGAGAGATATCTTACAAAAATTAGTATTACAAATGAATACTTCAGTTTTTTTTTTTTTTTTTTTTTTTTTTTTTTTGTTGTTGTTGTTGTTTTTTAGGCAGGGCTGCTATTAAAGGCCTCCCTGCACTCTCACCTGTTCCCATTCAATGGGAAACTGCTATACTGGTATAAGTAGAACAGTGGCACTTACCAAATGAATACATTCAGGCCTTATTAGATATAGTACAGGAGCAACTTGACCAAGGACACTTAAAACCTTCTCTAAGTCCTTGGAATTCCCCTGTATTTGTTGTAAAAAAAGAAATCTTAAAAATGGAGTATGTTGACTGATTTAAGAAATGTAAGTGAATAGATAGAAACTATGGGAATTCTTCAGCCTGGACTTCCATCTCCTACTCAGTTGCCTAGAGAATGGCATCTTTAGATTATTCTATCCCTCTCGATAAGGAGGGTATGAAAAGATTTGCCTTTTCAGTGCCCAACGTTAACTTAGCTGAGCCTTATAAAAGATATGAATGGACAGTTTTGCCACAGGGAATGAAAAACAGCCCCACTATGTGTCAAATGTATGTTGCTGCTGCTCTTGCTCCAGTAACAAAAGCATTTCCAAAAGTTATGCTATTACATTATATGGATGATGTATTGGGATGTGCACCTGAGGAACAAATGTTAGAAGCATGTCTACAAAAGACCATAGAAACACTAAGGAACTACAAATTGCATATAGCTCCAGAAAAAATTCAAAGGCATGGTCCTTTTCAATATTTAGCATATGAAGTATATCCTAAGGTACTTAAGACCAGAATTTGAACACCTTAAATGACTTTCAGAAATTGATAGAATATATCCAAATGGATGTGTCCAGTGTTAGGCTTAACTACTTGTAAATTAGAACCATTATATGACATTTTTAAGAGGAGATACTGCTTTAAATTCACCATGCCAGCTAACAAAAGAAGCTCAAGAGGCTTGAGAGAGGTTGAACTGGCTTTACCCAATGAGGTTGAAAGAGTCACTCAAAAACCCTTGGAAATAACAGTTTTTGCTACAAAAGAGGCACCCACAGCAGTCCTTCATCAAGGAGACAGTGTGATAGAGTGGGTGAACCTCCTGGCACAACCAGACCAAAGTTTTACTCCTTAAACAGTGCTTGTGGCTAGAATTTTATTAAAGGCAATTAAGCGAGTAGTACAATTATCTGGGATAACTCTTGACAAGATATGCACTTTATATAGCAATGCACAAATTTATGTATGCTGTGAAACCATCCCAGATTGGCAAATTTTATTGGCCACAGCCCCAAATTTTACACATGGGTCTCCATTAAAGATAACCAGATTATTACATAACTAACAATGGATTTTTGAAGAAAAGTTGTCTAAGGTTTCTCTTAAAGGACCAACTATCTTTATGGAGGCATCCAAACATAATATTTGTACTATATACTCTCATGACTTAACTATAAAGAGAGAATCAGACTTCCTTTTCAGTCCACTAAGCAGAATGAATTGTATGCAATCATGCTAGCTCTTACTTATTATCGAGGAGATATCAATATAATATATGATTTGGCCTATTCAGTAGGTGTGGTACAAAGAATTTCTATAGCCCAAATAAAATTTGTAGCTTCTAATATATATCAGTTCTTTAAGGAACTTCAAGAGCAGGTGAGAAAGGATCCAGGAAAGATTTATATCTTGCATGTGCACTCTCATAATGGACTTCCAGGTCGTATTTTTTATTGAAATTCAAAGGCAGATAACCTTCTGACCATGTTAGTCAATATACCTTTAATTCAAGCAGCCCAGGAATCTCAATCTAAATATCATCAAGCTGCTCAAGCTACTTATTTGCAATATGGGATAACAAAGGGGAACCTAGGAGCACAGTAAAAGCCTTCTTTTCCTTCTTTTCCACACTTCTAAGCTCCCTCCAGGGAAAAACTCACACTCTTTGAAACCCAATGAAATTTGGGAAATGGATGTGACCCATTATAAATATTTTGGTCATCTGTCTTTTACCTATGTTTAGTAGACACATTTTTAGATTTTACTTTTGCAATACCAGCAGCAAAAGTGACTGCCTAAGTGGTTTCTAAATTCCTTATACAAGCTTTTGTAATTATGGGTGTGCCACAAGCAATGAAAACAAATAATGGACTTATCTCTGAAAAACTCAGATCAAAATGTCTCCATGTTTTTTGACTCTTCTGTTTCTGAAAACTAATTTTCAAACAACAGTAATTGGTTTCATTGCACAGTTTCTTGTATTTAACCCTTGAATGAGTATTAGTTGTTTTGGGGTGAGTTATTCCTCTTTGCAGGCATTAAACTGGCACAGTGAAGAGTGTTAGGTTTGGAGGAACAAAGACTCATTTTTAAGTTCAAATTCGACACCTGCTAGCTATGTGATCCTGCAAAAACCATTATTTACCTTAATTTTCTCACCCTTAAAATGAACTGGGGAAGGAAAAGACAAACCACTCCAGTATCTTTGCCAAGAAAACCCTAAATCAGTTGCTAAGAAGCAGCAGCAGCAGCAGCAGCAACAGTTCCCAATCTACTTTATACTTTATTATATATTGTTGTTACCTCCAAAGAGACTTAATTGCTACAGCAAGTTAGAAGAAAGAAGTGTCCCAAAGACTATGTTCATTATTACTAAGTATGTTCATTATTACTAAGTATTATGAGGAAAAACAAATCTCAAGGGGAGAAAATTTCAGAAAACAGGGTTTAGCATAGGTATGGAGATAGTGAGTAGGGGGAATATACAGCAATAAAGAGACCAGGTGGTATAGTGGATAGAGTTTTGGCCCTAGAATTAGGAAGAACAGAATTCAAATTTGGATTTGCATTCTGGACAACTCACTTAATCTGCTTGTCTCAGTTTGTTCACTTATAAAATGGGATGATAATAGCTCCCATCTCATAAGGTTTTTGTGAGAATCAAATTAGATAATATATGTAAACCCCTTAGCATAGTACCTGGATATAAAAATGTTAGCAATGGTGATGACCTCATATAGACCCTATTTTTGTTTTTGTTTTTGTCAAATACCTAAAATAACTTTTAGACTAATGCAGCATCCAGTATTTGGAGATCATCAGTGGTATGAACTCTTTTGACCTTATATACATTGCACTAGTCAAAGTTTTGAATATCTTTCCAAATGTTTTCTATATCCTCACAAGCTGAATAACATACAACATAGATAGTTACTTTTCTATGTTCCAAATTAACATGTAGATAGCAGTACTGGACAGATACTTTATTTTGACATCACTGATTTGCATTATTTTCCTACCTGAATGTAGTCTGGCTTTGAAAAGCCCTGCTAAGACAATTTCTTCTTTATCTCAGGTTGAAAGCATTGCCTTTCTTGTTCAGATCAGTATTTTCCACTGTCTTTAGTGATATAGAAATATGTTCTATCTCAATCCATTCTTATCTTTATATTTTCCATTTAGAATGATTTTTTGCAAGCATGAATAGAAACTTATTTAAGTGCCTTCTATGTACCAGTTACTAGGCAATAAGAATAGAAATATGGAAATAAGACAATGCCCTTGTTACTCATATTTCTATTTTTTTTTGTATTTTAATCCTAACATATACCAAATAAAGTCAGATATTATAGATGAAACTATCAAGCTTTATTATATACAGCATGATTTTCATTTTAAATATGTAATAAATTGTAAATGTAACTTTCAAATTCTTCCAAACCTTCCTCTTTTACCTGACTATTAAAATTATCATCATATTCAATGCCTCACTTTCTCCTACCTAAATCTAAGTGGTTGCCAAAGCCTGTTCATTTCCACTGAAAAACAATTCATATATAGACTTTTTTCCCTTGACACTGTCATGAATCTGGTTTAGGCTTTTACCACCTCACTCCTGATTATCTTAACAGCTTACCTTATGTCTCTCCCCTCCCCATTAAATTCTCCATTATGCTGTCATAATTATTTTCCCAAAATATAGATCTTATCCTGTTACCACCTCATCAATCAATCAACCATGAAACATTTAAGTGTCTTCTATGTGCCAGGAACTGTTTTAAGTGTTGTCTACTTAATAAATAGCAATGCTTCTCTATTAACTCTGGATCAAGTATCTTTTTACTTTACAGTCCAGCTTTATCTCCAACCTCTGTTAGGATCTAATAATACCGGCCTCCTTCCTAGTTGTTGCCCAAGACACTTCATCTCTGCATTTTTGTATCTTTTTTTTTAGGACATCTCTTATGCTGGAGACATTGTTCCTCCTTATTTCCATGTCTTGGCTTCCCTGGCTTTCTTGAAGGTCTAAACTAAAATCACACCTTCTTCTAGAAGAAATTCCTTTAATTCAAGTGCTTCCTCTCTGTTATTTATGATTTACCTAACATAGATGTTTATATGTTGTTGTCTTTCTCATTAAAAAATGAGATCCTTGAGAGCACAAATTATTTTTGTGCATTACAATCCCAGAGTTTAGTACATTGCCTGACATATTGTAAATGCTCAATAAAAGTTTATTGGCTGGCTGACTCATTCATTCTGATCCACCTTTTGTTTTCTTCAGTATGTTAAAATATATGTTATGTGCTTTAATTTATTCTCTCTCTCTCTCTCTCTCTCTCTCTCTCTCTCTCTCCCTCTCTCTCTCTCTCTCTTTTTCTTTTTCTTTCTCTCTAAAACTCTGTCACTAATATTCCTGGGGTAGAAATAAAGTGGGGAAGATGGAGAAACTTATGGTGAATATGCATATTCATGTAGAAATTATGGCTTTTACATTTAAAATTTAAAAGCCCCACAAATTTGGGTTGTCGAACAATTAATTTCTCACATCAAGCATATTCCAAAATTTATGTGTTATTCTCCATCCTGAGTCTACCAGTTCTCAGGAGATACAAAGCAATGTTTTTGTTTTTTGTTTTTTTATCTTTTATTCTCTCGGTTCTGCCTACTTGATTCTATGTCAATTTTATAAGTTTTCACACTTATCTAAAACTTTTTTATTTATTTATTATAGCATAATATTATATACCTATCCCATAGTGTATTCTGCCAGTTGATGGGAATTCCTTACTTTTCAGTTCATTGCTGCTAACATTTTATTATTATCATTTAAAAAATGTTATATTCTTTTTTGATATCTTTGTGATAGAAGCCTAGAAATGTTATCAATGGATCAAAAGGTATGAATAGTTTAGTAACTTTGGGAGAAAATTTTCAAATTCCTTTCAAGAATTGTTCTATTAACTTCTACTAACTTGTCTTTTCAACAACAGTGCCATTAGTGTTTAGATCTATTTTTTCATAGTTCATCTAGCATCTGTTGTTTTCCTTTGATTTGTCATCAGCTAAATATAATTAGGAATCTCAGATGTCCTTTACTGCAATTATTATTCATTTGAAACATTTTACATAATTACTAAAAACTTAATTGTTCCCTCTAAAGTGGTCTATTCATATCCTTTGACAATTTATTGATTCTCATCAATAAGAATTATTTCTTTTTATATTTTAGATATGAATCCTTCATTAAGAACCTTGCTGCAAAAATTTCTTTCCCCATCACCCAATTTTCTTCTATTTTAACAGCATTGATCTTATTTGTGCAAAAATTTTTTTATCAAAATCATGTTGTCTTCTGTAATCATTTCCATTTTCATGATGTAGAAAGTATTTCCAGCTTTACAAAGAACTTACATTCTACTAGGAGAGCCAATCCATATAAAAGTACTGGTTAGGAAAGGACAGTAGGAGGCTTATTCTTTAGATTAGCAGGCTCACGTTAAACCAATTAAATCCTTGTGAAATGAGTACCTAAGGGAAAGGAAGTTCTAATTCCAGATATGACAAAACATAAGTATCTACTCTCTCTTTCTCCCCACATAGTGAGAGAGGGAGACAGACTGAAACAGAGACAAAGACAGAGGCAGAGAGACAGAGGCAGAGAAAGAGAGGAAGAGAGACAGAGATAAAAACAGAGACAGAGACACAGAGAAACACAGAGAGAAACATAGACCCAGAAACAGAATGACAGAGAGACAGAGAAAGTGTGTGAGGGAAAGAGAGTATGAGAGAGTGTGTCTATGTGTGTGTGTGTAACACCATACCAACCATTCTTCAGAACTTTTTCAAATCACAGTGGCTCTCAGGTAGATGTTCATCTTTGAGTTGAATGATCTGCCTATTAAGAATTTTGCCCAGGGGGAGGGAAGAGGGGGAAGCCAAGATTGTGGAGAGGACACATGCTCCTTACTGAGCTCTCCTACTATGCTCACACTAATTATGAAATTCAGCCTCAGAAATAGTGCTAGACTGGTGGAATCCATGAATATTGGGAGTGCAGCAAATTACCAACAGAAAATAATTCCAAAGATCATCAGAAAAGGTCTGCTTTCATCACTGTGGGCATGGAAGGTGGCCAGACTCAATGGAGCCAGAGCAGGAAAGCACAGCTGGCCAGCACATGCTGAGCAGATTGGGGACAATGGGGAGGGGGGCGCTGTGTCCATAAGGACAGAGAATCTACAGAAAGGACTCTATCACAGAGTTGGCTACTCTGCCCTAGTTGCGAGCTAGTAAGTAGATCAGGAGAGGAGTTGTAAAACATCCAATACAAACACAAAAGGTAAAGAGTGAACCCCAAAGCACTGAAGTTTCACAGGATCTGGTCACACCCACCCAGCACAGGGAGTGAGTCAGCATGATCCCAGAATAGCCGCTGTTACTTCCAGGTGTCTGTAGAGGAAGGTTGGAACATCTTTGCCCTAAAAGCACATCCCATTTTTTTTAAATGAGTAAAAAAGCAAAGCAAGCTCGAATTATAGACAGCTTCTATAGTGAAAGAGAAGAACAGATTCCAAAGCCTGAGGAGAATAAAAGCAGATTGACTCCAGATGAAATCCCAAAGGGTGATATAATTTGGTCCTCACCACACAGGGTTCTCCTAGAAGAAATTTAAAAGGATCTTTAAAAAGAGCAAAAAGAAAAATGAGGAAAAGAAAGGAAAACTTTGCAAGAGGGTTTGGGAAAAGCATACAACTCCTTATAAGATGGATTGAAAAAAGAAAATAACTCCCTGAGAAACAGATTATATGAACTGGAAAAGATAAAGAACTCCCAGGAGAAGAGAATTTGAGAACTGGAAAAAGAAAATAACTCATTAAAAAATTTGTGAAATGGAAAAAAATTTCAATAGAACAAAACAACTCATTTAAAAACTTAATTAGATAAATAAAAGAGAAGTAGAAAATTTTAATGAAGAAAATACTTCATTAAAAATAAGAACTGAAAAAATGGAAATGAATGACTCAAGACTTCAAGAATCAGTCAAGCAAAACCAAAAAAAAAAAAAAAAAAGAAAAAATTATTAAATATCTACTTGGAAAAACAACAGACCTGTAAAATAGATAAATAGATCTCAGAGAGATAATTTAAGGATTGTTGGACTCCCTAAAAATCATGATGAGAAAAAGAGCCTAGATACTATTTTTCAGGAAATCATCAAAGAGAACTACCCAGATGTCATAGAATTGGAAGCTAAAATAACCACTGAAAGAATTCATCAAGCACCTCCTGAAAGAGATCCCAAAATTAAAACTCCAAGGGATATTGTGTCTAAATTTCAGAACTATTGGCCAAAGGAAGAAATATTATAAGCAGCCAAAAAAAAATTCAAATATCAAGTAGCCACAATAAGGATTATTCAGGCTCTAGCAGCTTTCACATTAAAGGATCGAAGGGCCTGGAAGTTCATATTCCAGAAGGCAAAGGAACTTGGGATGCAGCCAAAAATAAATTACCTCACTAAACTGACATTTTTTTTCCTTTTTTCCATGTAAGAAGGTGGACATTCAATGAAACAGGTGAATGACATTTATTTGTGATGAAAAAATTAGAGCTAAAAATTTTAACCTCCAAATATAGGACTCAAGCAAAGAATAAGAAGGTAAAAACAACTCTTGAGAACTTTATTTCTGTTATGGGTATATGTGAAGTCCGGGTTAGCTCCCTGGTGGCCTCAGAATCAGCCAGAGTAAGGATAAGCAAAAGTCCTTGGTCTTTAGAGGGAGAAGTTAAGGGGATTGACAAAACTTCCACAAGCTCTCCACCAACCTCCCTTCTTCTCATCCTCCTCCAATGTGACTCTGGCTTGTCTCACTCCACCCCCTAATCCCTCCTACTATTATCTGTATACAACAAAAGATTGAGCCAGCATGGAATAGTGAGAAAGGCCATTTTCCCAAGCATATCCTAATAGAGTTATTGTCCAATGGGTAATTAGCCTTAAGCACTCAGTTGTCTGATTCCAGTGCACCTATTCAGAGTTTCAGCCCTCTACATCTCCCACTTTCTTTTGTTTTGGAACACAGGTCGTCACACCATCCCTGACTTCTCAGGGAGGTGAGAACCCCAAAAAGGAGGTGATCACACCCTCTCTCACTTCTCTTGAAAGGAGGTGAAAGCACTAAAAAGGAGATGATCATGCCCTATTTGACTTCTAAGAAAGTGAGATGAAAAACACCAAAGTGAAGTGGGGAGTCAAGCCAGATATTGTTGGTGGGTGTCTGGGCTGAAGGGTCTTACTAGAAACAACTATGCACAAACCCATCAACATGGGAGGTATTACACAAGCACAGAGCAATAAAGCACAGGCCAGCAGTGATGACTCTCCCCACAGCCAGTGCAGGCTCAATGTGGTGTAACAAACAATATAAAACAACATGGTGTTGTAAAAGATTTCCAGAAGTCTTAGAAGGAAAGTATGTAAACAACAATCACACATACGCCTCCTTCAGCAGTCAAGAGACAGTCCAAAACCAATCTATTCATTGCTTCATGTGTCAGGGAATCCAATGATCCCTGCAAGTTTTTGAAGTTCCGCAACAGTCTTTTTATGTGTTAGGGAATCCAATGATTCCTACAGATTTTGAAGTTCTGCGAGTCTTATCATTGCTCAGAAAATCCAATGATTCCTGAGGGTTTTCAAGTCCTACAATGATCTTATCATGTCTCAGAGAATACAATGATTCCTGAGAGTTTTCAAGTCCTACAACAGTCTTATCATGTCTTAGAGAATCCAATGATTCCTGAGGGTTTTGAAGTCCAACAATTTTTGATGTCCATGAGTCAACTGCCATAATTGTCATGCTCTTTCAGTAGTAGGGACAGTCAGCGAGGGAACCACCTGATATTTCTTGGGTTTTCTCCTTTGTTTCAAGGGTCTGCTCTGTTTCACTCCAATGGACAAGGCAAATATGGCTCATTGGCACCCATCTGATTTCTTCTCCATCCATAGAGATACAAGCAAACCCTCTCATCCAAGCAGTTAACCTATCTGGTCCCTTGCATTCACCACTTTCTGGGTTTCTCCATGTCACCTGACAATTATCTAAAGATAGTGGTGCTGCTCTCATAGGACACTGACTTTGTGGTGGGTTATAAAACCTGTCTGCCGGAACCAGTGCATCTTTGTCAAAAATCAAGAAGTTAATAGTATAAAGAGCTAGATTTAGAAGTTCTCTAGAGTTACCTGTAGCTCCCCCTTTCTTTTATTTTTGGAGGAGTGTCTTAATGTCTCTCTTTCTCCTCTCTACTATTGCCTGTCCTTAAGGATTAAAAGGTATGCCAGTGGTGTATAAAATCTTATACTGTGCACAAAAGTGTGCAAAATGTTTAGAAGTATATGCAGGTCCATTATCTGTTTTTATTGCTTGTGGCACACCCATAACTGCAAATGCTTGTATGAGGAATTCAGTGACTACTCGGGCTGTCTCTTTTGCTGCTGGTGTTGCAAAAGTGAATCCTGAAAAGGTATCTACCACCTGGTAGTGGATAATGTGGATAAAAGACAGACGACCAAAAGATTTATAATGGGTCACATCCATTTGTCAAATTTCATTGGTTCTCAACGCTAGAGGGAATGTAGGAGCATGGAAAGGAAGGCAAGCTGTACAGGCTTTATTATGCTCCTAGTTTCCTCTCGTTATTCCAAATTTTAAAGGAAAGCTTGAGCAGCCTGATGATATTTAGAATGAGATTTTTGGGTTTCCTGAAATAAAGGAGTATTGGCCAACATGGTTAGAAGGCTATCTGCCTTTGAATTACAATAAAAAATAGGACTTGGAAGTCCACTATGAGAGTGGACATGCAAGATATAAATCTTACCTGGTTGCTTTATCATTTGCTCTTGAAGTTCCTTAAAAAGGTGATATATATTGGAAGCTATGAATTTTATTTGGGCTGTGGCAATTCTTTGTACCACACCTATTGAATAGGCCGAATCAGATATTATATTTATTTCTCCTTGATAATAAGTAAGAGCTAGAATGATTGCATACAATTCATTCTGCTGAGTGGATTGAAAAGGAGTTCTGACTACTCTTTTTATAGTTATGTCACGAGAGTTTACAACATAAATATTATGTTTGGGTGCATTACTACAGATAGTTAGTCCTTTACAAGGAACTTTAGAGAACTTTTCTTCAAGAATCCATCACCAATTATGTAATAGTCTGGTTATCTTTAATGGAGATCCATTTGTAAAATTTGGAGCTGTGACTAATAAAATTTGCCACTCTGGGATGGTTTCACAGCATACATTAATCTGTGCATTAGTATAAAAGGTCTATATCTTGTCAGGTCTTATCCCAGATAATTGTACTGCTCACTTAATGACCTTTAATAAAATTCTAGTCACAAGCACTGAGTAAGGAGTAAGGCTTTGTTCTAAATGTGCTGTCTCCTTGATGAAGGATTGCTGTAGGTGCCTATTTTGTAGCAAAAACTGATATTTCCAAGGGTTTTTGAGTGATTCAACCACATTGGATAAAGCCAGTTTAACTTCTCTCAAAGCCTCTTGAGCTTCTTTTGTAAGCTGGCATGGTGAGTTTAAAGCACTGTCTCCCCTTAAAATGTCAAATAATGGTTGCATTGATAGGTACTCAAGCCTAACGAACACTGGATGCATCCATTATATATCTCCTATCAATCTCTGAAAATCCTTTAAGGTATTTAGCTTCTCTGTTCTTAAGGAAAATTTTTGTACTGTAAGCACCTTTGGGTATACTTCATATCCTAAATATTGAAAAGGAGCATGTCTTTGAATTTTTTTTCTGGAGCTATGTGCAATATGTATTTCCTTGGTGTTTCTATGGTCTTTTGTAGATATGCTTCTAACATTTGTTCCTCAGGTGCACATCCCAATATATCATCCATGTAATTTAATAACATTACTTTTGGAAATGCTTTTCTTACTAGAGTAAGAGCAGCAGCAACATACATTTGACACATAGTATTGCTATTTTTTATTCTCTGCTGCAAAACTGTCCTATATATTTTATAAGGTTCAGTTAAATTAAGACTGGGCACTGAAAAGGCAAATCTCTTCATACCCTCCTTATCCAGGGGGATAGACTAACCCAAAGAGGCCATTTTCTAGGCAACTGAGTAGGAGATGGAAATCCAGGCTGAAGAGTTCCCATAGCTTCCATCTTGTTCATTTACTTTTCTTAAATCTGTTAACATCCTCCATTTTCCAGATTTCTTTCTTACAATAAATACGGAAGAATTCCAAGGACTTAGAGAAAGTTGAAAGTGAGCTTGGTCAAGTTGCTCCTGTACTATATCTAAGCCTGAATTTTATCGCTAACTAAAGACTACTGTTCTATCCACACTGGTGTATCAGTTTTCCACTGGATAGGAACAGGTTAAAGTGTTGGCAGGCTTTCAACAGCAGCCCTGACTAAAAAACTGAAGTACTCATTTGTAATCCTAATTGTAAAATGTCTCTTCCCCACAGAGTAATGGCTAGAAACTGGAAATTGAATGGGATCATCAACTGGAGAATGGCTGAATAAATTGTGGCATATGAATGTTATGGAATATTATTGTTCTGTAAGAAATAACCAGTAGGATGATTTCAGAGAGGCTTGAAGAGACTTACATTAATTGATGCTGAGTGAAATGAGCAGAACCAGGAGATCATTATACACAGCAACAAGAAGATTATGCAATGATCAACTCTGATGGATGTGGCTCTCTTCAACAATGAGATGATTCAAACCAGTTCCAACTGTTCAGTAATGAAGATACTCAGCTATACCCAGAAAGAGAACCATGTGAAATGAGTGTGGACCACAAGATAGAATTTCTATTCTTTCTGTTATTATTTGCTTGCATTTTTGTTTTGCTTCTCAGGTTTTTTTTCTTTCTAAGAAAATATATGTATACATATATTTGATTTAACATATACTTTAACATATCTAATATGTATTGGAATACCTGCCATCTAGGAGAAAGGATGGGGAAGGAGGGGAAAATTTAGAACAGATGGTTTGGGAAGGATCAATGCTGAAAAATTACCCATGCATATATTTTGTAAATAAAAAAAATAAAAATTAAAAAAAATAATTTTGTCAGAAATGAGTATAAGAGAAATTCCTCTGTAATTGTCACAGGAAAATCCTTTTCCTTTTCCATTAGAAAAATAGAAAATGAAGGCATCCTTGAATTCTGGGAGTTAACCCCTTTTTGCCATGTAAAGTAGAGAATTTTCATAACTTTTTGTATAAGAAAACCCCCCAATTTATAAATCTCCATTTAAACAGAATCATCACCAGATGCTTTCCCACATAAAAGGAGCCTAATTCCATTTAATAACTCTTCTTCATGTGAAAATTTGAGTAGAAAAGGGATTATCTTCAACTTGAGGTAAAAGGTCATTGACTTTGTATCAATTAATTAATTAGTATTATTTAATGATTAATTAACAATGTTAGTTTTTCTCTGTTGAGAAAACCATGTTATTTTTTAATCCATCTCTCCAGAACCATATCCTTATCACAGATCAATGTGGCTTAATCAGTACTCAATAATTGAAATTTACAGTAGTTCTGTGGCCCATAAATTGCCTACAAGGCATCAGAAAAAAAATTTTGCTTGTTATAATCATCAAAAAATGAAATATCATCTGCCATCTTAGCAGCCAAAAATGTTGTATCTCTCAGTTTCACTTGCCCTTTACTTTTGATGAAATTAAACAATTCCTTCTTAAAGACAGATGGACTATCCTCCTGGCAAATCCTGTGTAATTCTCAGTTTTTCATTTAGCAACTGATATCCCTATCATTAAATTAATCTTCATATTTGTCAGTATTCTGTCCCAGATGATAGAATGCAATGAGGTACATTACATCTCTGAAAGCTGCCCATCCCTTCTCTGCTCCACCATGCCAATCCTGGTTGGTTCAACTTTCCTTTCAAGTTAGCAACAAACTGTTCCTTTCCAGAAAAGCATTCTAATCTCTTGACATAAAGACTTCTGATAATTATCTTATTTTGGGGCTGCTGCTTTTGTTGAATATGAATGTTTAGCTTGGAGAGAATAAGTTTATGATCAGCCTAGCACTTTGAGTCACAGATCATCTTTGTCTCTCTCACATAATATGAGTCTCTTCTCCTTACAATAACATAGTTTATTAACTGGCAATACTTGCTGAAAGGGTGCATCTACAATTTTATTGCAGTTACATAAAGTAAAGATAGTGTTGCTGATGAGAAGGTAATGAGATGCATAAGTCCTTGGTCATAAGTGAATATTGCTATATTTCCGTTTTCATTCCTCCCTAGGATTCCCTGCTGTGTCTGATAGTCTGTGCCTTACTCTTCCATTAAAGTCACCTGAAATTATAAACTCATTTTCTCTTAGCACATTGATGATGAGGGTCTTTACATTTTCTAAAATGTTTCTTTGACCTCATCAGAGTTTGTCAGGGTGAGCACATGTGCACTGTTAATGTTGAAGTGATACTTTCCTGGAAGGAATAATCACATTGTCTTGAATATGTCATTAACTCTTTTGGTAAGCATGCAGGCTTATTGACTAGATTAGTTTGATTGCAAAACCTATGCAACCTATGTCAGTCTCATTGCTGCTTTAGACCATTGTGGGCAGAGTTGTGACTAATGATTCCCAACGTATCTGCACCTTCCTGATCCATAGGACTTCAAGATAGGTAAAAATGGTAAAATAGAAGGGGTGGTGTCTTTTGAATCACACATATATTGAAATTAAATGAGGCAGAATTATGCCAAATTGGCTGTAGTCTATCTTTCAGAGTCATTAAAGTCCAGGGACAAAAGTCAAAAAGACTGAAAATGGCTAAGATGCAGTGGATGACCTTGGTATCTTCAATGGCTAACCAGACTCTAAGTACTCCACAAAACCTGCAACAGTCACCTTAATTCGCTCAGTACAAATTGTTCTCATCTGTTTGTTCCACTGGGGAAAAAATTCACATACTTGGAATAGACACACCTCTCTAAGACACAAATGGTTTTGAGACCCTTGGTTTCTCTAAACCTGGTTCAGCTTATTTGCTGCACCAGTCTACTGGAGTGTGGCTGAAACACATGCTACAGTTTCTTGGAGCTAAAGGTGTGAGTTGGGGGAATCAGCTGGACATCAAAATTGGAAAGTAATCCTGAAAAGGGCTGAGGAGTCTTCACACCAGAGGTAATTGTCTTCTCTGCATATCCTACATCATAATATTAAAGCATAAACATATAATTGTATATAACATAATTGTATTTTATACATAAACATAATTGATTTTTTTTTAGTCAGTCAAAAAGCATGTAACTACCTATTATGTGCCATAAATGGTGCTGAATGATATGAATGTAAAGAAAGGAAAAAGGCAGACACGGACTGTAGAGGGCTGAAACTATTGAGTCAATGCACTGAGGTTAGGACTGCCAAGCACTTGAGGCTAACTACCAATTGGACAATACTCTATGGGCATATGCTTGGAAAATGGTCCTTCCCACTATCCTGTGCTGGCTCAATGATTGGTGTATACAGAGGATTGTAGGAGACCCTAGGGGGTGGAGTAAAACTAGCCAGGGTCACTCTTGATGGTAGATGAGGGAGAAGGAGGTTGCGGAGATTCTGCTTTCATCTAGTTCAATCCTGCATCTAAAGACCAAGAATAACCTCTACAACAGACTAATGGAAGAGGCAATAAGCAAAGAGATATGTACTATGTACAGAATAAATGAATTAAAGAAGGGAACACATTAGAAATAAGTGAAAAATTAGAAATTGGGAAAGTATTTCCATAGATGATGAAGGTTTAGCTGGGATGTGAAGGAAGCCAGAGAAGCCAAGATTCATAGATGAGGAATGAAAACATTCCAGACATGGGAGATAGTGAAAATGTCCAGAACTGAGAGATGATTGATTGAATGTCAGCAGATCAAAGAATGTATGACAAAGAGTAGTTCTCTAAAGAACTGTAAAGTATTTGGGTATGGCAGGGGTACTAAGTTATGAAGGTCTTTGAATACCAAACAGAGATTATTGTATTTGAACTTAGAAGTCATGGGGAGTTACTGGAGTTTATTGAGTGGGCAGGGCAGGGTAGGGTAGAGGTGAGGGTGTAATTGGAGTAGTTTTATAAAAAAACATCTTTTGGCAGCTGAATGGAGGATGTTTCAGACTGCATAGAGACATATGGTAAGTAGAACAATCAGTAAGCTGTTGAAATAGTACAGATGTAACATTATAAGAGTCTCCACCAGGGTGCTGGCAGTATCAAAGTAGAGAAGGTTGTACTTTTAAAAGATGTTATCACAAAATCTTCAGGTTTTGATAACTGCTTAAACATAGGGAGATGAGACAAAGTGGAATCAACAATGGTAGGCAGGAGGTAAAGAAACAGTAAATAGCAAGGATTGCAGAAAAGTGATAGATGGGAAAATGGAAGAAGCAAAACATTGAAAGATATGATTGAAATGAGATTGCTTATAAAGATAGAGGGGTTTACCTTGGCAAGGAGTAACTTCATGTGACAAAAGAGTTAAGGGAGGAGGCAATGACAGAAATCATCTGATGTGAAGATCACGTATTTTAAAATCAGCAGGAGTCTGGAGTTCAGGTTAGGGGATAATTGTCAGTCTTTATTCTCAGTGAAGAAGGATCGGAGGTGGAAGAGAATCGGCGATAGCAATGTGTGCAGCTGAATCAAGAAGCTAGCTAGATCACCAGCCACACGACCAGCAGCCAGGAGAATGAACCCAGGCCCCATCTCTCCCAGCTTCTCTTCCTGTTCCTCTCTCTGCCTCCACTCACCAAAATCATCATTTCCTGTACAACACATCAGGACTTGCACAGAGAGTGGGGAAGGACCATTCTTTATCTAATCATGTATAGAGTATAGTCCAATTACTATTTAGCCTCATGTACTTGGGACCTCAGTGCCATCAACTCAAACCTCAGCCCATTACAATCTGATATGAGATAAGGAGAAAAGGAAAAAGAGAAAAATAGAACTCTTGGTTAATGGCCTCAATTTTTTTGAAGTAAAATACGAGACAAGATTTTCAGCTTGGGAGTGTTTTTCTCTTTGATGCACTCATTCTTTACAATTAGATTGTTTAATTTCCCAGTGGTTTTTAGTCTATCTTTCCCTGGCCCCTTATTGAATATAATGTTTATTACATTGTGGACTGAAAAGAATGCATTTATTATTTCTGCCTTTATGCATTTGACTGTAAAGTTTTATGCCATAGTATATGGTGAATTTTTGTGTAGATGACATATACTGCCAAGAAAAAAAGTGTATTATTCTGGCCCTATGAAATGTTCTCCTGATATCTATCATAACTAGGTTTTCTAGAATCCTATTAAGCTCCCTAGTTCCTTTCTTGTTTCTTTTGTGGATGAATTTGTCTGATTCTGATAGGAGAAGATTGAAATCCCTCACTAGAATAGTTTTGCTGTCTATTTCTTTCTGTAATTGGCTTAAAATCTCTAGGAATTTGCCTGTTCTACTACATGGTACATTCGCCTTTAATATCATTATTACTTCATTAATTAAGGTAACCTTTATCAAGATGTACTTTCTTTCCTTATCTCTTTTAATAAGTTTTATTTTTATCTTTGCTTTAAATGAGATCAGAATGGCTACCCCTGCTTTTTTTAAAAATTTCAGCTGAAGCATAATAAATTCAATTCCAGCATTTTACCTTTACTCTGCATGTGTATCTCTATGTCAAATGTATCTCTTATAAACAACATATGGTAGGATTCCATTTTTTAATCTGCTATTTGCTTTAATTTTATGGGAGAGTTCATCCCATTACCATTCATAATTTTCATTACCAGCTCTGTATTTCCCTCCATCCTATTTTCTCCGTTATATATACTTTTGTTCTCTCTTTCCTATCCTCAGTCATATGTTTTTTTAGTCAACCCACCTACTACTTTATCTCCTATCACCTCTCCCTCTTATCTTATCTTTTTTGATTATATCAAATTGAAAAGTTTTTATACAAACAAAACTAATGCAGACAAGATTAGAAGGGAAGAACTAAACTGGGAAAAACATTTTTACAGTCAAAGGTTCTGATAAAGGCTTCATTTCCAAAATATATAGAGAATTGACTCTAATTTATAAGAAATCAAGCCATTCTACAATTGATAAATGGTCAAAGTATATGAACAGACAATTTTCAGATGAAAAAAATGAAACTATTTCTAGCTATATGAAAAGCTGCTCCAAGTCATTATTAATTAGAGAAATTCAAATTAAGACAGCTCTGAGATACTGTGAAGATCGCGTATTTTTAAATCAGTAGGAGTCAGGAATTCAGGTTAGGGGAAAATCGTCAGTCTTTATTCTCAGTGAAGAAGGATCGGAGGTGGAAGAGAATCGGCGATAGCAATGTGTGCAGCTGAGTCAAGAAGCTAGCTCGACCAGCAGCCACACGACCAGCAGCTCGGAGTCTCGAACCCAGGCCCAATCTCTCCCAGCTTCTCTTCCTGTCTCCCTCTCTGCCTCCACCCACCAAAATCGTCATTTCCTATACAACACATCAGGACTTGCACAGAGAGTGGGCAGGGACCATTCTTTATCCAATCATGTATATTAATAGAGTATAGCCCAATTACTATTTAGCCTCACATACTTGGGACCTCAGTGCATCAACTCAAATCTCAGCCCATTACAAGATACCACTACACACCTGTCAGATTGGCTAGAATGACAGAGAAAGATAATGCGGAATGTTGGAAGGGATGTGGGAAAACTGGGACACAAATACATTGTTGGTGGAATTGTGAATACATCCAACCATTCTGGAGAGCAATTTGGAACTATGCTCAAAAAGTTATCAAACTGTGCATACTCTTTGATCCAGCAGTGTTACTACTGGGCTTATATCCCAAAGAAATCTTAAAGAAAGGAAAGGGACCTGCATGTGCAAGAATGTTTGTGGCAGGTCTCTTTGTAGTGGCCAGAAACTGGAAACTGAGTGGATGCCCATCAATTGGAGAATGTTGTATAAATTGTGGTATATGAATATTGTGGAATATTATTGTTCGGTAAGAAATGAACAGCAGGATGATTTCAGAAAGGCCTGGAGAGGTTCACATAAACTGATGCTGAGTGAAATGAGCAGGACAAGATCATCATATACTTCAACAACATTATTATATGATGTTCAATTCTGATTGACAAAGCCCTCTTCAACAATGAGATGAACCCAATCAGTTCCAATAGAGCAATAATGAACTGAACCAGCTACATTCAGCAAAAGAACTTTGGGAGATGACTATGAAAAACTGCATAGAATCCCCAATCCCTCTATTTATGTCTACCTGCATTTTTGACTTCCTTCACAGGCTAACTGTACACTATTTCAAAGTTCAATTCTTTTTGTACAACAAAATAACTGTTTAAACATGTATACATGTATTGTATTTAACTTATTTAACTTTAACATATTTAACATATATTGGTCAACCTGCCTTCTGTGGGAAGGGGTTGGGGGAAGGAGGGCAAAAGTTGGAACAGAAAGTTTTGCAATTGACAGTGCTGATAAATTATCCATGCATATATCTTGTAAATAAAAAGCTATAATAAAAAATTATCCTTGAATATGTTTTGATAATAAAAAAACTTCAATAAAAATAAAAAAGAAATTCTGTTTTGTAATGTTGAAAGTACTTTAGAGAAGATAAAAATCTTCAAATTCTAAACTATTAAAAAAGAAACATTATGTAGAAATATATATATGACATATATGTATTCCTATTATATATGTGTGTATATGTATATATATATATATATATATATATATATATATATCAATGGGATAGATAGATATATATATACATGTGTGTGCCTTTGGCCATGTATGTGAATGTGACTGTTCTTTACAATTATTATCTTTTTTGATCTTTACAATAGCCCGAGAAGTTAGGTGCTGTTATTATCCCCATTTTACAGAAGCAGAAATTGAAGCAAACAAGAGTTAGATGACTTGCCCAGAATTACACAGATAGTTAAGTGTCTGAAGTCTAATGAAATCACATCTTCCTGACACTAGACCAGACACTATATCCATTGTACCACCTAGCTATTCCAAAAGAAATACTCAGTTATCATTTCATTAGATTTCAACATATATAACCAGAAAACGACAGAAAGAAAAAAAATGCAGTTTTCTGTTATGAAGAATTCTTTAGAGATTAATTCTAGCACCTCCTATTGAGGAGAAAGCATTGAAGATGATTTACCATGTAATTTTAAATTTTTTATTAAAGTTTATAAATGTAGAAAAAATATCTTAAAGACATCTTAAAGATTTGTTTTTTACCAGTCATAATTATTATTGTTCCCTCTATAGTTAAGAGTCTAAACAATTTAAATTCCTAGAAGAAGCAAACTCATGTTGATGATTTAAAAGGAAATGAGACCATGAATAGCACACTTTACTAATTCCTTTTTCTTTTTTTTGTTTTGAGTTTGGCTTAAGATCTTTGAGAAATGTCTGAGGCTCTGAGATTAAATAACTTGGCCACAATTATATGGTAGACGTAAGAAACAAATTTTTTTGAAGCCAGATTGTTTTGGCCCAGAGCTGTTTATTCAACCACACCATGCTGCCTCTACTTAAAAAAAATTATATGGGGTGGAGCCAAGATGACATAGTATAGTCTAGGAACCAGCTGAACTTTCCCAAGATTCTTATCCAAACAACTTTAATTTAATATTTTACATCAAATTTTGGAACAGTAGTGTAGTATTCTCTTGTTTGGTTTTCTTTGGGTCTCTGGGGACAGCCTTAGTTTTAGTTCAGTAATCACCACAAGGTTAGGCAAAGGTTAAAGTCCAAATCTTCTGTTATCACTTTCAAAGTCTTGTCTCCTTTCCTGGGTCCTAGTTAGCTTTCTTAAAGGCTTTCTGGAGTCTTGATTTCAGTGAAGAAATGCAGGAGGAGGGTCTGCCACCTCGGAGCCTGACTATACATGGAAATGAATTTTTCTCTCCTTCCCTCTGAGAGCTTAAGCTCCTGCCTACTGTTCTCTTGTCTTCTCTGCCTCTCTATCAACCTAGCTGAGGCTCCCAGCTTATATGCTCTATACTGAATATAAACCAATCTTTATATCACTAGGAAACCATTATTTGTTGTAAGATGAAATCAATCATACTGAACTTAGAGAACTACTAAGCACCATGCTAAACTAGATAACTATTGTTGCATCAATTCCACTGACTTAACATCTTATAAGCATCCTTGTTTAAGAGTTCTGGCCCATAACATCTCCTGCTTTCTTTTGTTTTAGAGCATAAGTTGGTCACACTCTCCCTGACTTCTCAAGAAGGTAAGATAATCCAAGATAATACAGTATGATCAAGTAGGATTTATACCAGGAATGCAGGGCTGGTTCAATATTAGGAAAACTATCAATATAATTGGCCATGTTAATAACCAAATCTTATCATGTCTCAGAGAATCCAATGATTCCTGCTGATTTTGAAGGTCTGCAACAGTTTAATCAACATTTTTTTTTCTTTTGGGAAATCCAATGATTCCTGCTGGTTCTGAAGTTCTATAACAGCCTTATCAACATTTTTTTTATCTCAGGAAATTCAGGGATTCCTGCTTATTTTGAAGTAGTTAACCTCAAGTGCTCGGCTGTCCTGACCTCAGTGTGACTCAAGAATTTCAGCCCTCTATAGGCTAGTAGTGATGTGACAAATAACATGAATCAATATGAGGAAATCTACATGTCCATAAGTCCTAGAAACAGTCCAAAAGAAATCTATTACTCATTACTTCACATGTGTAGGGAATCCAATGATTACTGCAAGCTTTGAAATCCTGCAATAGTCTCATCAGCAATTTTTCATCTCAGGGAATCCAATAATTCCTGCAGATTTTGAAGATGTGTTTCAGTCTTATCATGTCTCAGAGAATCCAATGATTCCTGCTGATTTTGAAGTTCTGCAACAGTTTAATCAACATTTTTTTTTCTTTTGGGAAATCCAATGATTCCTGCTGGTTCTGAAGTTCTATAACAGCCTTATCAACATTTTTTTTATCTCAGGAAATTCAGGGATTCCTGCTTATTTTGAAGTTCTGTGACAATCTTATTATCAAACATGCTATTTCAGTGTCAGATGTTTCTTAGGTCCTCTTTGTTTTGATGTTTTTTTTTTTATCTTTTTCTATCTCTCTTTGATGGACAAGGCAAATACAGCTCGTTGTCACCCATCTGATTCCTTCTCCATCTGTAGAGATACAAGCAAACCCTTCCTCCCAAGCAGTTAATCATTCTAGTCCCTTCCATTTACTACTTTCTCTCCACATCACCTGGCAATTACATTAGGGCTGCTCACACTGGACACTACCCTTCTGTTGGGTTAAAAAGCCTATATTTTCTCCAATTATAAACCCTTTATCCCATCTGATTTCTTTTTGGCTGATTGATTATATCAGAGTCCTGAACTTCTAAAGACTCTCTGGGTGTATCCTTGGCTTCCATCATGCCCCACCTGTTTTTTGTTTGGGACCTTGGAGCTGGGCCCTGCCTCTCATTTTCCTGGGTCAATCTACATTCTGAGGACCAGTGGAAACCTCAGTTGCATTTTGGGCATAGGGTTTTGGGTCTTATTCTCTCACCATGTTTTCTCACTCTATCTCTTTGCCAACATTGAGCTTTCAGATGCCCTACTTTACCATACTGAAAGCAACAACAAGTTACTCTGGAAGACCCTTGCCAAGAGGGACCCTGTCTTCCCATATTTTGCATCATAACCTGGGTATATTAAGCATTTGTGCCCATTGTGGCCTTATAATCTCCTCTAAAGGAGTATCTTTGTGTAGTCCCCATATAATTCTTCTATAAACCTCATTAGCATTATCCTTAGCCAGTTGTCTTATCGTAATTTCTGTAGTTGCATTTTAACCAAAAGTTCACATGACAGCTGTCTGCAGTCATCCCACAAAATCAGCAAAAGGTTCATTTGGACCTTCTTCTATTTGTGTGAAGGCTTTACCTCGATTTTTTCCTGAGAGGGAGCCACATGCTTTTATAGCAGCAGCAGCAATCTGCTCACATGTGCTATAGGGTAATTAATCTGTGCTAAAGTTTCTGAATATTGACCTTTACCTGCTAGTTGGTCAAAAGTGATTTGTACATTGACTCCAGTTTGCTTATTGCATTGGGCTTGTATCCTGATAGTTCACTATACTCAGAAAGCCACAACAAGTTTTGTCCAGGTTCTAAACATGTCCTTACTATGAATTTCGAATCACTAGGGGTTAAAATTTCATAAGCCAAATTCTCTAATAATATCTTAACATAAGATGATGTAACTCCATAAATAGGGCAACCCTTTTTTCAAATCTTTATTTTTTCCAGATCAAAAGGTGCTTATCTTCTCCTTTATTGACCTGAAGAATCAAAGTCTTCAATTACAGGGTATGCATTTATTTTTAAATCAGGTATAACCTGTCCTTTCTTTTTCGCTTTAACTAATATCTTTTGTAATCTTGTCATAAGCTGCTTCATAAATGGTGCTGATTGTGTCGCTGCCCCTCCCCCTCCTCCTCCCTCTACCCATGAAGGATTAATTGAGGAAGGTAGGTCAGCAGTTGAGGAATGCCCTAATGGTTCCTGCTATGAAGCACCACACTCCTTAATTTCATCAAAATTGTACTTAACTCTTTTCTTGTCTAATTCTTCATCCTTCTCACCTACTTTGTCTGGATCCTCCCCTTCCTGCTCTTTCTTCTTTTTTGTTATTCTAATACTTATATAATTTCTTAAAGCCAGTTGTATTAAGTTATATGTATAAAATGTTTCTTTAGAAATTGAGTCAGGTCCATTATCATTGTAGTATTCACATAGTTGCTTTCCTACTAATTTCCACTTCTCTGGATCTAATTCTTTTTCCTTTGAGAACCAAGGAGATGTGTATTGTAACATTTCTAAAGTTCAATGTTCTGCTCCCAATTACAATAAAACCTTGTTTGTTTTTTCTTTGCTTGTTTGTTTAAGCAAGCTTTCGCATTAGTTTTGTTTGTACAAAAGCTTTTCAGTTTGGTATAATCGAAATTTTCTATTTTGTGATCAGTAATGATCTCTAGTTCTGCTTTGGTCATAAAGACCTTCCCCTTCCACAGGTCTGAGAGGTAAACTATCCTATGTTCCTCTAATTTATTAATAATTTCATTCTTTATGCCTAGGTCATGAACCCATTTTGACCTTATCTTGGTGTACGGCGTTAAGTATGGATCAATGCCTAGTTTCTGCCATATTAGTTTCCAATTTTCCCAGCAATTTTTATCAAACAGTAAGTTCTTATCCCAAAAGCTGGGATCTTTGGGTTTGTCAAAGACTAGGTTGCTATATTTGTTGACTGTTTTATCCCTTGAACCCAATCTATTCCACTGATCAACTAATCTATTCCTTAGCCAATACCAAATAGTTTTGGTAACTGCTGCTCTATAATATAATTTTAGATCTGGTACAGCTAAGCCACCATCATTTGATTTTTTTTCATTAATTCCCTTGAAATTCTTGACCTTTTGTTTTTCCATATGAACTTTGTTGTTATTTTTTCTAGGTCATTAAAATTAAGCAAGCTTTCAACATATTTTCCTTGAATTGGAAAAGAAGGCTGTTTTCTAAACATCTGTCCCATTTCAGCTGAAGCACTAGTTTAACCCTTTACAAAGTTCCTTTCTTGTACTCACCCTAATTTTGGGGTCACAGAAATTTTTCCACTGAAATCAGGATCAGAGACTTTTTCACTGAACTCAGGATTGTGTCAATTCCTGTTTGGGTGCCAAAATGTAGTGTTCTCTTGTTTGGTTTTCTTGGGGTCTCTGTGGGCAGCCTTCATTTCAGTTCAGTAATCAAAAAAAAAAAAAAAGTCAGAGGGAGACATTTTTTTTCCTGGCTTAAGACAACCCAGGATTTTTGGAGAATTGGTCTGTAACACTGGAGTGGAATTAAGCCCAGCGTGCATCATTGGTCAGTAACACAAGAGTTAGTTATGAGGACTGCTACAGCAGCAGCAGCAGCAGCTTCAGGTGCTATAATGTTATCTTTGGTTTTCTGGAGGTCTCTGCAGAAGCTTTCTTTTCAGTTCAGTAATCACCACAAGAATAGCAAGGTGTTAAAATCCAAAGTCTTTATTTTCTCCTTCATAATCACAATTGTGTTGCCTGGGGCCTGGGTTAGCTTTCTTAGATGCCTTCTGGAGTCTTGGTCTCAGTGGGGGAAGTGCAGGAGGCCATCCACCAGGAGCCTGACTATAGATGGAATGAATCTCTCTGAATCCAAGGGCTTATGCTTCAGCCTCCAGCCACCACAAAGGTGGACAATGGAATGAATCTGTCTCTCCTTGGCTCCAAGAGCTTGAGTCCCCACCTCCAGTGTACTTGTCTTCTCTGACTCTTGTCTCTGAGCTTTGTGGTCCCTCAGGAGAGCCACCAAGATTCTGATTGAAGATGGAATGAATGTGTCTTTGGGGCCTTTCCAAGTCTGTGACTGACCCTTCTTAGTCTCTCTCCCAGCCCTTCTGAGTCTGTCTCTGGCTCTGACAGGCCTTGGTCTCAGTGAGGAAAGTGCAGTAGGCCAGGCCAGCCACCACCACTAGGACAGTGGTGTGAGATGAAGTGAATGAACCTGGCTCTGAGTCTGAGCCCCATCTTATATGCTCTACACAGTGTATAAACCAATCATTATATCACTAGGAAACCATTATTTGTTGTAAGATTAATTAAATCAATCATACTGAACTTAGAGAACTATTAATCACCATGCTAAACCAGATAACCATTGTCTCATCAATTCCACTAACTTAACACCTTGTAAGAATCCTTGTTTCAGAGTTCTGTCCCATAACAAGATGCTCTCAGCCCAGAGATTGTGTGGGATTGGAGGTGTTCAACAAGAGATTATAGGAGATCATTTGTGCGCACAGATTACAGTAGGTGCTAAATGGAAACTCATGAGCAGTTCTGGGATGTTGTTATAGAATGGAGTGAAGAACTTGCTATTGATCACAAGGGAGCCACTGCCCTGTTCACAATTCTAAGGCAAAGAGGAGCACTAAATAATTCAAATATCTTGGAGCCACAGTCAGGATTACACAAAATTTAGCAGCTTCCATGGTAAAGAAATGGAGAGATTGACATATGATATTCTGGGGCGGGGGGAGAGGAGCCAAGAATACAATCAATAATAATCTCTCCATCAAAAATGATACTTCAGGAGGGAGAAAAAGGATAATAAATGAAATTAATGAAATAATGAAAAAATTCATCATGATTGATGAAAATATCAGAATAGAAAATTTGACATTAGAACAATATATCACTTCTGAATTCCCTATATGAGAATTTGCCAGAAAACTCAAAAGAAGAATTAAAAAGGGAAACAGGAAAGAAAAGTTATAAGGGATTCAGTGGAGTCAAATTTTTCATGTATTGAGAAAGGAAGATAATAAATATAACTTCTAAGAATCTATTTCTGTTTATGATCATCTCATAGTTCTTATCATGTGGCTCACAATGGTACTTTTTATTTCACTTTGCATCAGTTCATATTGTTCTGTTAGTTGGAAGGAATCTGCATAAAGAAAGTGCAGGGATATGGGTGGTTTATGTTGGGATGATCTCCAAAAAGAAAAAAAAAACTATTATATTGTGTAGGGGGAAGAGAGTTAGAATGAGAACATTTTTCTTATATAAAAGAGACATATTAAGAGGAGCTTTTATTGTGTAGAGAGAAGTAAGGGACTGGTGAACAATGTTTCAACTGTAGTCTCATTAGAATGTTTCAAAGGGTGAAGAATGTATATGCAATTTTTCTTCTCCAGTTGGGAGATAGATAGTAAAGGAGATAAGATTTATGGAGTGGGAAGGATATTAAGGAGGACAGTAGATTGGGGGAGAGAGTAGGCAGAGGCAAAATATGCTTTTAAGAGACAAGATGGAAAGAGAGAATAAACAGGAAAATGAGATGGAGGGAAATGCACAGTTAATGATCATAATTGTGAATGGGATGATCTAATAGAAACAGATAGCAGAGTGGATTGGAAACCAGAATATATGTTGTATGTAAGAGAAAGATTTGAGACAGATCACAGAGAGGGGGGAATTGAAATGAAGGACTGGAGAAGAATCTATTATATTTCAGCTAAAGTAAAGATTGCAGCGATAATCATGATGTCAGAAAAAAATACAAGTAAAAATAGACTTAATTGAAAGAGATGATCAGAGAAACTATCTTTTTCTGAAATGGACCACAAATGGTAAAGTAATATCAGAAAAGTTTACAGCAAGTTTCTCTGGTAAGGCTTCATTTCTCAAATATATAGGGAAATAAATCAAATTCATTAAAAAAATAAGAATATTCCCCTGTTTATATTTGGTTAAAGGATAGGAACAAATTTTTGAAGAAGTTAAAACTCTCATATATGATAAAAATGTTCTAAATCATTATTAACTAGAGAAAAACAAATTTTAAATTTCTGAGGTACCACCTCATACCTATCAGAAATGACAAGTGCTAGAAGGGATGAGGAAAATATGTACATTAATAAGCTGTTCATGGAGTAGTGAAATCATCCAATAATTCTGGAGAATATTCTGGAACTATGTCCAAAAGGCTAGAAAATTATTCATATTTCATGATACAGCATTAAACTACTGGTTTTATACTAAATAGAGATCAAAGAAATAAGGAAAAGATTTTAAAAATACAAAAAAAAATAGCAGCTTTTTGTCATGAGAAAGAAATGTCATATTGTTTTCTTTTTCAGTGAGTGGAGAACTAGAAGAGAGTGAGAGAACCTAGAACTCAAAATATAAAAAGTAAGAAAGCTTAAAATATTGAATAAAATATTTAAAATAATTATAAACAATGCTTAACAGGATTCTAGGGATTTAAATTTTAAATTTGAAGAAGTTTAGAGTTTGAGGTGGCTTCTTTAAGACAATTTAATCTGATCCATATCTAAAGCATAAATCCTACTGTAAAGTAAATTTAATGAGTAGTCATTGAAATCCTTCTTATATTTTTTGCCATTCTGCTTTTAAGAATTCTAATAAAATTTATCCAGTGAGTAAAATTATGACAGATATGATACATGTTAATTAAGAGAAGGGAAAATTTTAACATTGCTTATACATTGGGTGACTAGTCAATCAATAAGCATTCAATAAATAAATATTGAAAATAAATATTATAATTAATGATTTATCTCTTTTATATATGAAAATAATTAGTTTAAGTCATTGTGATAGAGAAACAAAACACTAAAGGACAAGTATTTGTTAAGCACGTATTCTTGGTGAATTCCTATGCTAAGCACTAGGGATTCAAATAGAAAATGATACAATCCATGATTTCAGTGCTCTAACTTGGGCCTATAACACAAAGAGAAAAGTTCAGTTAATAAAAGGTATAGAATCAAATAATTTTAACTTTTTAAAAAGTTATGTTCTATTGAGGGAATACACAATGGAATATGCGCACTGAATATCAAATAAGGTAGTTTAGGGAATGGAGGATGCTAACATTAATTGGGAGGAGAGGAGTACCAAGAAAAGCAACATGTAGGAATTGGTATTTATGCTGAAACATGAAGAAATGAGGTAGTATATGAGTCAGAAGTTTAAAAAAAGTTTCAGGCATGAGAAAGAATTGATGCAAAGCTGTAGAGTAAGGAAATGAAGTGTCACATGTGAGTAATACAAAGAAGTCCAGTTTAATTGGATTGTAGAGTTTGATAATGAAGTAACATATATAACAAAATCCCTCAGAAAATAAAAGTGACTCCCTGGATATTCTCCAAAGTACTGTCTACTTTTTCTCTCTCCCAAACAAAGAAACAAATGAGTTAATAATGGATATTGTAAAGACTCTTTTTGCATCTTGGGTTTATAGCTATGAGTTACATTGAAATTGAAGGTATCAGCAATCAAGATAGATCTATTTGGCAGCTTAATTTCAGTTGAAATCACCAAACCTGGTTTAGAGAAGAAGGAGGGAAAATAAAGGACATAGGCAGAGAAGTTTCTTATTCTTTTTGCTCTAAGAAAAATTATAGACATATCCCCTTTCCAGATGTTCCTCCAATGTATAAAATTTCATACTGTTATGACTTATGCTAACATTTGATTTGATGCTAACTGTAGTTGTGAACTACACATCTTCCTTTCTCAATTGTCTAATTTTCACTTATCCTACAATGTCCTTTTTTCATCTCTTCTCTCTCTTTTTGGCATGTTTCTTAATTTATTTCCCCCTTTATCCTCTAATTTCTGATTACATATATTTTTATTTTCTGTCTTATTCATGACTCTTCTCTTTTCGATTTTGTACTGTCTTCATTTTTCATTTCCTTTCCTTTCTCATAACATTTTTTTACCTTTTTTTCTTCTGATCAGCCTCCTGCATTTCTTCTTCATTACTGATTTACTTATTCATATTCTTATCAAATTGACCCTTCCTAATCACTTGTCTCTATGATAAAATACTAAGAACTAGAAGGAAATTTAGAAGCCATATAGTCCACCCCATTATTTTCCAGATGAAAAAACTGAAACTCAGAGATGAGATGTAATTTAACCAACTCACAAAGATATTAAGTAGAAAAGCAAGGACTGGAATAAAATTTTACTATTCTCTAAACTTATCCTTTTCCCTCTTGACTTTCTAGCTCTCCATTTCTCCTATTATCTATCTTTTTCTCTCCCAGACACACACACACACACACACACACACACACACACACACATACACACACACACACGCCTTATTATGCCAATGGTTTTATTTTCAGTTAGCAACATACCATTAGACCAATGAAAGTCATTGTAGGGAAGGAGCAATGGTTCCTTTTTAATTATTACACAGAAGCAGCTGCTACTCAATTATAACATTGCTTATTTATATTTATGCCTGTTCTCTTACACAATAAAAACAAAACACTTAATTACCCTAAGTGAAGCTTTAATTAACTTTTCTCTTAAATTTTAAAGTTTTTAATTAGAAATATATTAGATTAAGAGTCATTGATTAAACATGGGGGAGATGGCTGCATTGTGAAGGAGAAAAGTGGTAGAAAAATATGAACAAATACCTTTTTTTCAAAGTGCAAGATCATAAAAAATTCTAAATTACCAGTAAGAAAAATTCAAGTTTAAAAAATCTGATGTTACATCTGATGCCATTAATTTAGTAAAGATAACAAATGAGGAAAATTCAAATTGTTAGAGCGGCTATGTTCTGATGAACAAATGAATGATATATTCTCATAATTATCATTAACTATTTTCCTTACTTGCAATAATGGCTATGTAACATAAAGTAGAAAGCTCTGACATTCATTCAATTTGACTTGGCAAAGCACTTCAGCTCCATCTGCCTCTATAAAACATCAATCATATTTAGCATATCTGCATTAGCTATTTCATAGTTTGTTATAAGGAAAACACTCTATTAAATGTAAATTATAATAATTAAATTACAATAAGGATCATAACAAGTAATGAAAGAATGGACAACTAAACATGTAATTCTTGGATTGATATCCTACAGTTTTCAAACTTAAAAATCTTAAGTGGGATTTTTGTCTCAAATATTACATTTCATAATATTTCAAACATATACTCTTAACAAGCTTCATCTAATAAATGGCCTGAAACTTAGGTGATAGTTTCAATCATCCCACAGTTTAGTGAGTTTCTTCTTTGTAGTCCCCATTTTTTCTGTAACCATTTTTTAAAATGTGTGTTATTGATCACCCAGAAGACAAAGAATAGTTCAGATTTCACCTCCCCGCAATGCCCTATCTCCTTCTGATGCCATCAATTTTAATTGTTCTCTACCATTCAGAATTATTTCTTATTTCTTTGTAGTCATCTTTCTATCCATATCTATTCATAATTTTTACCATGTTGTTATCCTTACCTTCTGAAATATATGTGGACAGACTCAGATCATATCATCCTTAGGGAAAGAATAGCTTTTCTTTTTGACACTTCAGGGCCTATCCTAGAATATCACACATAGTAAGTATTTGTTGACCATGTGTTCAATTGCACAGAGACTTTGTGAAAGAATACAAACATCAATATAAAGCCAAATTCACTAACTCAGTTTAGGGTTGAAAAAAATAATAAATAAAATAAAACGAAAAAAAAAAAAGACTAGCACTGGTTTTATATGGGAAATTACACATTAAATTCTTTTTGAGCATTTTTGGGGGAGAAAGGATGTACATAAACTGTGATTTCATTAGGATAGGGGACTCCCAATGAAAATTTCCATAACTGACATAGTTCTGTTACAGATCTGTATGTTATTCTCCTAGGGAATTATCTGGAGAAGCTGCAAATTTAGATGATTTGTTTAATATTTTAAATAAAATCTCTTCTCATGCCATGGCCAAGCCATTAACCACTAGATAATGCTATCTTTCTATGCTCAAAAAAATTCTAAAATTCATACAAATTTCTATTTATTGAGATTTATCAAAAAACAATTTTAATACTGGTTATTGATCTAGGAAAAATTGCACTATTTAAAAAGAAGGAATTATTTCTGCGTGTGTGTGTGTGTGTGTGTGTGTGTGGTAGGGTTACATCAGTGTACATATATTTGCCTTCATTTCACATTTCTTTCCTCATAAAATAGAGGAAATTGTATTTGCAAATAAGATAAATCTAAATATCTAAATGAAAACACTTAATTGAAAGGAGATGATTTTACTTTTATAGGCAAATTTTAAAAAGCAGCTGTGCCAAACTTTATGGAAAACATTACACAACTGAAATCAGTCCACAAATGAGTCGTTTCTATGAATGCCATAGATAATGTTGCAGGTGGCATTTTTATTGACAAAACAGGTTTATTAAGGTTTCTGAATACTAAATGTAAAACCTCCTCCACCTTAAAGGAATTTAAATTGCACTGTGAATACTACCACCTCAAATGTTCTTTCATTTAATTAAGTTACTTTAGAACTTCTATTACCATACTACCCAGGAATCTTACAGAAAATAAACAATTAAGTCTAACAATTATAACTTAAAGGTGGTAAACCAAGATTGAACAGGCCTCAACGTGTGTTGTAGAGACAAAAGAATCTGCTTATTGTTTACATACTTGTAAAAAAGGAATACCATGTTTCCTTATTAATTTTCAATATTGCTTATTGAAATTACTTGTTTACTACTTGATGATGTCAAAATAAAACTCAGATACGTGGGAATATATAATAAAGAAATGGAAGTAAAGTAAAGAAAAGGAGACTAAAGGAAAGGTAAAGAAAAAATGCAAAGCTCTTTAGTCCTCTACACCTGTGTATATGAACCATTGATGAGTTGTTAAGTAGGTAGCAAAATGGATACAGCATTGGTCCTGGAGTCAGGAAGAACTGAACTCAAATCTAACCTCCTCAGGTACATACTAGCTCTTTGAGTCTAGCTAAGTTAATTCATCTCAGTCTACTTTAGTTTCCCCCTCATGGATAAAATGGGGGTAATGATAGCACAGACTTGAAGTGAGCAGAAACTTGAAGTGTTCACAGCAACCACAAGATTATGTAATGATCAACTGTAATTAACTTGGATCTTCTCAACAATGCAGTGATTCAAGGCAATTTCAATAATTTTCACTTGGAAGATGTTAATCATATCTAGAGAAAGAACAATGGAGACTGTGGAGTGAAGCATAGTATTTTCACTTTTTTATTTGTTTCTTTTCTTTCTCATTTTTTTTCTTGTTTTGTATAATTTTGTCATATATATACACATATATATATATATATGTATATATAAATGTATCTGTGTATGTATATATACACACATATATAGACCAGAAAGCTTGCTGTCTTGGGGAAGGGGAAGGGGAAGGTTAGAGGAAGAAAATTTCAGAATACAAAGTTTTACAAAAATGAATATTTAAAATTATTTTACAAGTATTTGGAAAAAAATAAAATACTACTGAAAAAAAAAGTTTGAATGATAGCATTGACTTCCAAGGTGGTTGAGAGAATGTATAAAGTGCTTAGCACTTACCTTGAAACATAGTAGACACTTAATATTTACTTATTTCCTTCCTTCTTGAGCTTCTTATTTAGAGAATTTAGAGAATGGTTAAATGTTGATAATTCACATCTCTGCTCCCTCCCATTCATTTTCGGTTTTGTGTATTTTGTTCCCTCATTAGAATCTAAGTTTTTGAGAGCCAGGAATTTGTTTTTCATATATCCACATTCCTAGGACTTGGCACAGTGTCTGGCAAGTAGAAAATAAATAAAGGCTTGTTGCCTGTCTCCCTAGCTTCCAAGGATACAAATCTGGTTGATTCATCCCATCATTAATTCTTAATATATCAAGTTCAGTAAGTATATTAGCCCTTTCATGAATTAAATGAGTTTTTTTTCTTTTATTTATTTATCTATTTTTTATTTAATAGCCTTTTATTTACAGGTTATATGTATGGGTAACTTTACAGCATTAACAATTGCCAAACCTCTTGTTCCAATTTTTCATCTCTTAGCCCCCCACCCCCTCCCGCAGATGGCAGGATGACCAGTAGATGTTAAATATATTAAAATATAAATTAGATACACAATAATATACTGACAAACCATTATTTTGCTGTACAAAAAATCAGACTCTGAAATATTGTACAATTAGCTTGTGAAGAAAATCAAAAATGCAGATGGGTATAAATATAGGGATTGAAATTCAATGTAATGTTTTAGTCATCAGAGTTCTTTCTCTGGCATAGCTTGGTTCAGTTCATTACTGCTCCATTGGAAATATTTTGGTTGATCTCATTGCTGAGGATGGCCAGGTCCTAAAACTGGTCATCATATAGTATTGATGAAGTATATAAATCTCTGGTCTCTCATTTCACTCAGCATCGGTTATTAAGTCTCTCAGGCTTTTTGAAATCATCCTGTTGGTCATTTCTTACAGAACAATAATATTCCATAATATTATATATCACAATTTATTTAGCCATTCTCAACTGATGGCATAACCTCAGTTTCCAGTTTCTAACACTACAAAAGGGCTGCCACAAACATTTGTGCAATACAGGTCCTTTCCTTCTTTATGATCTCTTTGGCATGTAAGCCTAGTAGTAACACTGCTGGATCAAAGGTATGCACAGTTTGATAACTTGAGCATAGTTCCAAATAATCTCCAAGAATGGTTGGTTCATTCAAATCCACCAATATTGCATCAATGTCCCAGTTTTCACATCCTCCAACAATCATCTTATTTTTTCCTGTCATTTAGCCAATCTGACAGGTGTGCATGAATATCTTAGGTTGTCTTTAATTTGCATTTCTCTGATTAATAATGACTTGGACATCTTTTCATTGAATTAGAAATAGTTTCAATTTCTTCATTTTGAGAATTGTCTGTTCATATCCTTTGACCATTTTCAATTGGAGAATTGCTTGATTTTTATAAATTAAATTAATTCTCTATATATTTTTGGAAATGAGGCCTTTATCAGAACCTTTATGTAAAAATATTTTTCCCAGTTTATTGCTTCCTTCTAATTTGTCTCATTAGTTTTGTTGTACAAAACTTTCAGTTTAGTATATCGACATTTCTATTTTGTGATCAGTAATGATCTCTAGTTCTTCTTGTCATCAGTCCTTCCCTTCCACAGGTCTGAGGTAAACTATCCTGTTTCCTCTAATTTATTAATAATTTCAATTTCTTTATGCCTAGGTCATGAACCCATTTTGACCTTATCTTGGTAAAGGTGTTTTGTGGATCAATGCCTAGTTTCTGCCATATTAGTTTTCAATTTTCCCAGCAATTTTATCAAACAGTAAGTTCTTATCCCAAAGCTGGGTCTTTGGGTTTGTCAAAGACTAGGTTGCTATAGTTATTACTTGTTTGCCCTTGAACTAACCTATTCCACTGATCCTTAATCTTTCTTAGCCAATCAAAAAGGTTTTGGTAACTGCTGCTTATAATATAATTTTTAGATCTGGTTTACTAAATACCTTCATTTGATTTTTTTCATTAATTCCCTTGAATTCTTGACCTTTTGTTTTCCATATGAACTTTGTTGTTATTTTTCTAGGTCATTAAAATAGTTTTTTGGGGTCTGGTTGGTATAGCGCTAAATAAATAGATTAGTTTAGGTAATATTGTCATCTTTATTATTTTGCTCGCCCTATCCAAGAGCATTTAATATTTTCAATTGGTTAGATCAGACTTAATTTGTGTGAAAGTGGTCTGTAATTTTGCTCATAAAAGTTTCTGATTTTCCCTTGGCAGATAGATTCCTAAATATTTTATATTATCAGTAGTTACTTTAAATGGAATTTCTCTTTGTAACTCTGACTGTTGGATTTTGTTAGTGATATATAAGAATGCTGATGACTTAGGTGGGTTTATTTTATAACCAGCAACTTTTATAAAGTTGTGGATTATTTCTAATAACTTTTTAGTAAAATCTCTGGGGTTCTCTAAGTATACCATCATATTGTCGGCAAAGAATGATAATTTGGTTTCCTCATTGCCTATTCTTATTCCTTTAATCTCTTTCTCAGCTCTTCTTCCCAAAGCTAGCGTTTCTAATACAATATTAAATAGCAACAGTGATAGTGGGCAACCTTGTTTCACTCCAGATATTATTGGGAATGGTTACAGTTTGTCTTCATTACATATGATGCTTACTGATGGTTTTAAATAGATGCTGCTGATTATTTTAAGGAAAAGTCCATTTATTCCTATACTCTCAAGTGTTTTTAATAGGAATTGATGTTGGATTTTGTCAAATGCTTTTTCTGCATCTATTGAGATGATCATATGGTTTTTGTTAATTTGGTTATTAATATGGCCAATTATATTGATAGTTTTCCTAATATTGAACCAGCCCTGCATTCCTGGTATAAATTCTACTTGATCATGTGTATTATCCCAGGGATGATTTTTTCTGTAGTCTTTTTGCTAATATCTTATTTAAGATTTTAGCATCAATATTCATTAGGGAGATTGGTCTATAATTTTCTTTCTCTGTTTTCAACCTATCTGGTTTAGGTATCAGTACCATGTCTGTGTCATAGAAGGAATTTGGTAGGACTCCTTCATTCCCTATTTTATCAAATAATTTATATAGCATTGGGGCCAATTGTTCTTTAAATGTTTGGTAAAATTCACACAGAAATCCATCTGGTCCTGGGGATTTTTTTTTAGGGATTTGTTTAATTGCCTGTTCTATTTCTTTTTCTGAAATGGGACTATTCAAGCAATTTACTTCCTCCTCTGTTAATCTGAGAAGTCTATATTTTTGGAGGTAGTCATCCATTTCACTTAGGTTATCAAATTTATTGGCATAAAGTTGAGCAAAATAACTCCTTATTATTTCTCTAATTTCCTCTTCATTGGTGGAAAGTTATCCATTTTCATTTTTAAGGCTACTAATTTCATTTTCCTGCCTCCATTTTCTAATCAGATTTACCAAAGGTTATCTATTTTATTGGCTTTTTCATAGAACCAACTCTTAGTTTTATTAATTAGTTCAATAGTTTTTTTTACTTTCAATATTTTTAATTTCTCCTTTTAATTTTAGAATTTCAAATTTAGTATTTAATTGGGGGGGGTTTAATTTGGCCTTTTTTTTTTAGTTTTTTTTTAGTTGCAAGCCCAATTCATTAATCTTTTCTTTCTCTGTTTTATTCAAGTAAGCCTCTAAGGATATAAAATTCCCTCTTATTACTGCTTTGTATCCCACAAATTTTGGTATGACGTCTTATCATTGTCATTATCTTGAGTGAAATTATTAATTGTGTCTATAATTTGCTGTTTCACCCAATCATTCTTTAAGATGAGATTGTTTAATTTCCAATTACTTTTTGGTCTATTTACCCCTAACTTTTTGTTGAATGTAGTTTTTATTGCATCATGATCTGAAAAGAAAGCATTTACTATTTCTGCTTTCTTGCATTAAATTTTGAGGTCTTTATGTCCTAATATATGGTCAATTTTTGAATAGGTTCCATGAACTGCTGCAAAGAAAGTGTATTCCCTTCTGTCTACATTCAATTTTCTCCAAAGATCTAACATACCTAATTTTTCTAATATTCTATTTACTTCTTTAATTTCTTTCTTATTTGTTTTGTTGTTTGATTTGTCTAATTCTGAGAGTGCAAGGTTGAGATCTCCCACTATTACAGTTTTGTTGTCTATTTCTTCTTGCAACTCTCTTAACTTCTCCTTTAGGAAGTTAGATGCCATACCACTTGGTGCATATATGTTTCATATTGATATTGCTTCATTGTTTATGCTACCCTTTAGTAGGATGTTTCCTTCTTTATCTCTTTTAATTAGATCAATTTTTGCTTTTGCTTGATCTGAGATAAGGATGGCTACCCCTGCTTTTTTGACTTCACCTGAAGCGTAATAGATTTTGCTCCAGCCTTTTACCTTTACTCTATATGTATCTCCCTGCTTTAAATGTGTTTCTTGTAAACAACATATTGTAGGGTTCTGACTTTTGATCCAGTCTGCTATCTGCCTCCTCTTTATGGGGGAGTTCATTCCATTCACATTTATGGTTAGAATTACTAAATCTGTATTTCCTGACATCCTAATAACACTAGATCATGCTTTACTTTTTCTTGCCTCCCCCAACCCTCTTTCCCCTTTTTGAATTTATGTACCCCACTTGTATCATGATGCTTACCATCTTTAGAATCCCTCTTTTCCCCCCTTTAAATCTTTTCCCTTTCCTTCCCTTATTACTCTTTTTCTTTTACCTTTTCCTCTCCCCCTTTTTTAATGAGGCAAGAGAGAATTTTCTCTAAAATAAATGTCAATTATTTTTTCTTTGAGCCAACTCTGATGAAAGTAAGATTCACACAATGTTCCTCCCCCTCTCTAAATTCCTTCAGATATGATAAGTTTCCTTTGCCTCTTCATGGGATGTGGTTTCCCTCTTTTTATCCCTCCTTTCGACCTTATTCTGCCATCATCCCTTTTCCATATCTACTTCCCTTTTTTATGTTATATCAGTAAAATCAAATTATACATGTATTCTTTTTGTATATCCACAACAAAAATACAATTCTCAAGAGTTCTTTTTACCTTTTCTGCATCTCTTGAGTTCTATGGTTGGAGATCAAATTTTTTGTTTAGTTCTGGTTTTTTCCTTAGAAACAAAGGGAATTCATTTGTTTCATTAAATGTCCATCTTCTTCCCTGGAAGAAAATGCTCAGCTTAGTTGGGTAGTTTATTATTGGCTGCATCCCAAGTTCTTTTGCCTTTCGGAATATCAGATTCCATGCCCTTCTTTCCTTTAATGTAGAGGCAGCCAGATCTTGGGTGATCCTTATTGTGGCACCTCGGTATTTAAATGGTTTTTTTTTGGCTGCTTGTAAAATTTTTTCCTTAATCTTATAGTTCTTAAATTTTGCCACAATATTCCTTGGGGTTTTTATTTTAGGGTCTCTTTCAGAAGGTGTTCGATGAATTCTTTCAATGCCTATGTTACCTTCTGATTCTATTACATCTGGGCAGATTTTTTTTTTCTCTTTGATGATTTCTTGCAAAATAGTATCTAGGCTCTTTGTTTCATCATAATTTTTGGAAAGTCCAATAATCCTCAGATTACCTCTCCTAGGCCTATTTTCAAAGTCTGTCATTTTTGCAAGTAGATAATTCATGGTTTTTTCCAGTTTGTCATTTTTTTTTTTGGTTTTGCTTGACTGATTCTTGTTCTCTCAATGAATCATTAGTTTCTATTTGTTCAGTTCTAATTTTTACAGAATTATTTTCTTCATTAGCTTTTTTTATTTCTTTCTGTATATGTCCAATTGAGTTTTTAAATGTATTGTTTTCCTTTGTGGAATTTTTTTCCATTTCACTAATTTTTTTTTTTTAGTGAATTATTTTCTTTTTCCAATTGACAGATCCTACTTTCTTGAGAGTTTTGTCTTTTCCAATTCACAAATCCTACTTTCTAGTGAATTCTTTATTTTTTCCAATTCACAATTCTTACTTTCCTGAGATTTTTTTTACTTTTTCCAATTCACAAATTTTGTTTCCCTGCACTTCCTGGGAATTTTTTATCTTATCCAATTCGTATTTCAGGAAGTTGTTGCTCTCTTGTAAGGCTTCTCTTTCCTTTCCCCATTTATCTTCTAACTCTCTTTTGAGACTTTTAATGGTCTCTTCTATGAGAGCATCATGTAAAAGGGGACAGGTATTGTCTGGTGCCTGTTTGCTATTAGTCTCTTCAGGTTTGCTGACCTGCTCTTTTTCTGCATAGAAGCTGTCAATTGTTCTTTTCATCTTTTTATTCATGTTTTAAAGCCTTTAGGGTATGCCTCCTAGGCAAGGAGGTTACCAGCTTCCACTGCAGAACAGGAGAGATGTAAACTGGTTTCTGGCTCTGAGGTATGGGAGTGCTCTGAGTAAGAGTTTTCCCTTCCCACAGCAGGAGGTGGATTCAGCACTGATTGAGCTATGGAAGTGCCCAGTTGGGCTGTGTGGGTTAGCAATTGCCCTAGGCTAGAGACTAAGGGGTGAAAGTGTCACTGCCCCAGGCCAGAACCTCTTGTGGGGCTGTGGGTATTAGCAGCTGACCACAGACCTCCGATTCTACTGGAACTCCTCTGCCCGGAACCCTGCCCGGAACTCTGCCCCAACATCTCCGCCCGATGCAAATCAGCCCTGAGAAAGCTTTATGGCCCCAAGCCAAGCCCCCCAAGCAGATTAGAGGCTAACCTGGGTTTTGTCCTCCTGCTGTGCAGGTTCGCAACTGCCCCAAGGAAAAGCCCGTACTAAGGGTTGGGGCTTCGAGCTTGTGCTGAAATCTGTGCTCTCACTTTTGGTTTGAAGCTCTTCTCGGAAGCCAATTTCTCTACCAGTCTAAGCTGATCTCCCCCCTAGCCCTGGAACAAACCTTTTTTGGTGAGACTGCAGATTTTCTTCGGCTGGTGAGTTGTTATAGTTTTTATTTTTATGAATTGTAGCAGTCAAGACTATTTTTGAGGCTCTATATCATATTGATAAAGAGGGTAAGAGAAGAGCTTAGAAAGTCACATGTGCCTTCTTTGCCATCTTGGCTCGGCCCCCCAAGTTTTTTTCTTAATGTATAAAAATAACCCTTAAAACCGAAGTAATGCTTAAAATTGGTTCTGGTATTTAAGAGTTGATAGAACATATGTATTCATCATATTCATACCCTAGGTTTTTCATGGATAGTGAAATTTCTACTAAGACTTCATAGTTTCAGACTGGAGAACCTTTTTTTTTTTTTAACTCTATCATTTTGCCTAATGTGCTTGATGTAATTGAGTTCAAGTTAAGTTTTACACTTGAGTCCAAAAATACCCAGTAGAAAAAAAAATACAAAATGCTTGAGGGTCTTTTAGATGAAGTTTTATCTGAAAAAGATTGATAATTTTAATGGACTGAGATTCATGTCAGTTAACAGTATTAAATGGAAATCAAAAAAGTTTTACAATAACAGGGTTAGAGAATAATACATAATAGATGGGAACTGCAAAAGATTATGGGTTTAATGTAAGAAAAATCTTGAGAAAAATCAGATTTGTCCAAAAACTAATGGACTTTCTCCAGAATAAGAAAGTTCCTATTTAATGGATGTCATTAAACAAAGACCGAATAGCAGCTAAGATTATTGTAAAGAAAGTCTCTGGTTTATTCATATGGTTTAAACTCTCAGGTGAACTAGATGGTCACTGAGGGGCTTTCATTTCTGAAGTTTTATGATACTTCTAGTCACCTTTTTTCCTATATAATTTCCTTGAACAATTTCTCCAATTTCTGTGACCCATGCTTCAATACTGGAAATTCGGATCTATTTAATTTAATGAATTATGTCTTTAGTTACTAGTGACATAAGCATTTATATGAAACACACAGGTGTAAAAGGAAAGCAAACCAATTGGACTAAGAGAAGTAACTAGTTGGTCAGCACTACCTGAGCTTGAATCCTACTGCAGGCACAGGTTTTTGAACTTGAACAAGTTACTTCTCTCAGTTTTCTCACCAATGTGAGATGTGAGAGTAAAATGGAGATACCACTCATCTTACAAAGTTGTGACAATCAAATGAGATGACATATGTAAAATAATTTTCTAAACTTAAAATGCTATTTAATAAATTTTATTATAAGCAAACCTTTACCAATTACTGGGATAATTCAACACTAGTAAATTATTGATTTAAACAATCACAGCACGTGGGGATGGGCAGAGAGACAGAGGAAGTGAGGGCGGTGGAGAAGCCATCTTTTCTGTTCCTGAGAGAAATAATTATATAAGTGATTAAGAGTTTCTGAATCTTCATACTAAATTCCTGGAATGAGGTTTTTTCCCCCCATGATGCTAGTTTTATAAAATAAGAAATTATGCTGACCAACAAAGTTGTAACATTAATGGATATTCATATTTAATGTAAAAGCAGAAATTGCTAAAAAAAAAACTTTTCTTATTAAATAAACTCAATTTATCACAGCAGGCTTCAAAACCTAGAGCAATCTATGTTTTATCAAAATGTTAATATCAAAACAATCATTAATAACTTATCCAGAAAAAAGATAAAGACTAAAAATTCTTGATATTATATATGACTAGTAAAATTGGCACTATTAAAATAACCATTTGATTTTTTTATTTCATTTTTTGTAACCTAACAGTTTGAATCTTTAATTTTTCTCTTCTTTATTCTATATTTTATATCTAATGTATGTAATATAATAGATTTCACTTGCATAAACATTGAACATTGCCTTTTATCCACAGGAAGAAAAACATACATTAGGAAATCATGCTTCTGTTTATTCTTCTATATCTAAGGATAACGGGATAAATTTTACTGAGACTGTGAAGATATGAAACTCATATATATTGTTCATTTGGAAAGAGGTTGATATTCATAATTATAATGTAAGATTTAGTGGAATAAAGCTAAAGCTGTACCTTTCTCTTCACATTTCCTCCATATTAAAGTCTGTTTTCAGCAGGTCATGGTCAGTATGAGTGACATACTTTTAGATTATTTTTTCAATATCATTTTTATATTTCCCCTTTTATTTGGTTTCTATAATTTCTAATACTGTGTTTCACTATAGCAAAGTATTTTCACCCACTTTAGTCTAATAAATTGTCAGCTAGTGTAATTATGTTACTGGGGAAAAGAATTGTAATAATAGGACTAAGTTTTGAGTCCCAACTCTAACTATTACTAATTGCATATCTTTTGAAAATTAATCAAACATTTTTGAATTTTAGTTTTCACATCTGCAAAATGATTTAAAATAATAACCATTATAAACCTTGTAACATCATTATGAGTTTGCACCTTCATCATTGCTATTGAAAATAATTTATTTTTTCTCAGTAAACTGGTTCTTTAATCTCATATAAAACTATGATGACATATCGATGGACATATGGATAGATAGGTAGATGAATGATGGATATAGATGTAAGTATAGACATAGATATTATTTATAAGAGGGTGTGGTATTAGCCATTTATTTTCCTTTCAGGTTTTAGCAAATCAAAGCATGCAATTTTTAAAATTTTGGTCACTGTAGTCAAATGTTGATTCATTTTTAAAATGGAAAGAAAATAGACTACTATTCTTCATAGGTTAGGTTGTTAACAGTTGCAGGCTGATGAAGAAAAATGACTTCAATTTAAGGTAACAGAGGCAATTAGTGGCATAATGGATAGAGTGCTGGGCTTGGAATCAGAAAAACCTTAGTTCAAATCCAGCATCAGACACTTAATGGCTGTGTAATCCTGGTTACTGTACTTCTATTTACCTCAGTTTATAAAATGGGGAAAATAATAATAATTACATGAGATAATATTCATAAAATGTGTGGCACAGTGCCTGGCACATAATAGGTACTATATAAATGTTTACTTTCCATCTTTGAGAGTATATTTCTGAATATTTGCATGCCAATAACAAGAAGCATGTATTATCTCATATGTTCCAGGTATTGTACCAAGAATTCAGGACATAAATAAATGCAGAAGACAATCCCTGTTCTCAAGAAGCTCACAGTCTATTGGGGAGACAACATTCAAAAATGTATAAACCTGATATAGAGAGAATAACTCTTCAAGAGAGATAATCTTTTAGGAAGGAAGTAGTATTAAGGAGGATTAAAAAAGGCTTTTTACTGAAGGTGAGTTTTTATCTGAGACTTCAGGGATACCAGAAAAAAAGGGGGTTAGAAAGGATAAAATTGCAGTATTAAAAAACAGACAATGAAAATTCATGAAATAAGAAGATGAAGTGTTTTGTGTGGGGAACAGGCCATTGTTACTAGATCTAAATGCAGGATGGGATAAAATATGAGAAGACTGGGAAGAACAAGAGATTGCACTATTAAAAATAGTCTTTAAAGGTTAACCAGTTGAATACTTTATTGTAGCCTTTAAAAAGAACCATCAGAGTTTCTTAGGGATGATCAGACCTACACTTTAGGTGGATAATTTGACAATTTGAGAATGAATAGACTGGAGCAGGGTCAGATTTAAATCAGAGGAAACAACTAAGGGACTACTGCAGTAATCCATGTGTTTGTTGATGAAGGCTTGGATGAGACTAATTGCAGTGTAAGAAAAAAATAACGTGGTGTTTACAAGAATGTTGCTAGGAACTGTGATAGAGAACTTTTGAAAGGGGGAAAAATAGCTTTATTGGGGTCTATGATATCTACCAAAGTCTAAGATATCTATCAAACATTTAGTTTGATTTACCCAGTAGACAGTTGGAAATACAAAACTAAATGTCATCACAGTGGTTAGGTCTAAATAAGTAGGTTTGGAATCATCATTATAGGGAAGATAAATAGATTTCCTAGGAGCTGATGAAATCATCAAGAAAAATAGTATAGAATAAGAAAGGAGAATACTGGACAAAATATTGGAAAGTTCCTATGTTTAGCAAAATGACTAGATAAAAGTCCAGCAAAGAAGATTGAAAAGATATAACACAAGGGAAAGGAGAACCATTACATATCAGTCCATAGTCAAAAAACTCAGCTGTGTGACTATCAGGTACAATAACTAGATTTAGCACTTATATTTCTGTTGTTGAATTGTTTCAGTTATGTCTAACTCTTTGTGACCCCATTTAGGGTTTTCTTGGTAAAAATACTGCAGTGCTTTGCCATTCTCTTGTCTAGATTGCTTTACAGATAAGGGACAGAGGCAAATAGGATTAAGTGACTTGCTGAGTTATCATATAGATAGTAAATATCTGAAGTCAGACTTGAATGCACAAAAATGATTCTTCTTGATTCCAGTTCCCACACTATTCACTGTACCACCTAGCTACCAGTACCAACCACATGTCAGGTTTTATTCTAAACCTTTATAAATACTATCTCATTTAATTTTAAAACAATCCCAGGAAGTAAGTATTGTTATTCCCATTTTATAATTGAGGAAACAAATAAATGGAGATGACTTGAATAGTTATACAAAGATAATATGTGTCTGAGGTCAGATTTGAAAGTAGATCTCCTTGACTCCAGACCAAGCACTGTCTGTACAGTATCATCTAATTAGCTTGAATTTAGAAGAAAGTTAACAAAAGCATCAAATTCTGCAGAGAAGTCAAAATGATTACTTTTGAGAAAAAGCCATAAGATTTTACAATAAAAATCATTGGATACTTTGAAAAGAGCTGTTTCAGTGGATTACCAGGTAAAAAACCAGCCTGTAGAGAGTTTAAAAAGACAGTAAAAGGAAAGAAGGGGAGATATAGACTCAAGGCAGCTTTTTCATGGAGTTTAGTCATTTAAAGGAAGAGAGATATATAGGAAGAGTGGATAAGAAGATCAAAAGAAGTTTGGTTGACTTTTGTTTTGGTTTGGTTATTAAGGAGAGGAAGTGATGAATGTATTTTAGGCAATAGAAAATCATACAGTAGAAAGGGGGGAAAATGAAGATCTCTGAAAGAGTAGAAGTGATAAAGGGAGGAAAGCTTCTGGAAAAGGGATAGAATAGGATAACTTGAACATGTAGAAAGTTAATCTTGTCAAGAAGGACAATCTCTTCATGTTTCTATCAAACTTAGGTGCTAAGGTGAGAAGTCACTGTACTTATACAATGTTTTCTGCCTACATTAAACAAAAGAAAATGTTAGTCATAAGACAGAGTGTTAACAATTTAGGAATGGCTCTGATTTAATGAATGAAAAAGTGATGTTCCTTGCAGAAAATAATTCTTTATATGGCGGAAATACATTTTGAAACAAAGATTTTTGATGAAATGTCTTGTAGACCACAATAAGTTTTCATGTTAACAATACAATTCCCATGCCTGTGTATAATAGTTCATTCATTCCCAGAACATGTGTTAGCTGTCATGTAGATAGAGCCAATACTGCTATTTCAATATTAAATAATTTTTGATAAGCATATTTTGTCATCTATGCAACATAATAATACCTACTACAGAATATATATTCTTAAACTTTGTTCAGAAGTTCACAATCTCCCTTGAAATAAATAAAACTAGGTTGTGATTTCAGACAATGAGAATATATTATAATTTCTGTAACATCATTCTCTTTTACCTAATTTACCAGATTGCATTTCTTCATTGTTTACACTGACTTGTATGTTTCTACATGTGTATATATTTTAAAATATACATTTCTGATGATTAGAAGAGATTAACTTCAATATTCAAGGAATCATTTTCTTTTTATAGGTTTTTATTGTATATTTAAATAATCTCTTAAATGAAAAGAATAGTAGAACAAGGCCAATGCACAAAATTAGATAAGCTTTCTCAGGATAGCAAGTATGCTGAAGGGATTGTTGGGGAAAAGACATCAATAGTTAAAAAGGATGAAAAGAAACATTTAAATGCTATTCTCAGAAGAGGATATTATGCTTTTAGGATGATGATGGTTACAATGGCAGTTTGTAAGGTTGTAGATTTTAGAAAGCAGATAAAAATGAATAAATTAATTAATAAATGTCTGTATGTATGAATGTGTGTTTATATATATATATATATATATATATATATATATATATATATATATTTTTTATTAAAAGATTTTTCAGTGAACCAAAACATTAAGACACAAGCCAAGAACAGCTCAAGGTTCTGCTCTAAAGAATTAACCTTAGCCTGAATAAACAATGGGTAAACCAGGTAATCTAAATAAGACTAAAACAGATCTGGCAAATGTGGATGAATAGATAAATTAAACACATTTAAAAAGATATGTGTGTATTTCTTAGTTGGAGAAACATGTTGCCTCACAAATATAGCAGTGAATAGGAAGTTGGCCAGGGTTCTGCATAAGACTATATAATTGAATTTGCAGCTTCTTTGTAAAAAAAAAAAAAAATCAATTTCTAAAGACTAGGTATTAGTTCAGATGGACTCATCTGACACCTTGTACTGTCAATGTGGATCAGAAAATGGAAAGTGTATAAATAAGGAGCATTCTATGATCAGCTCTTATCGGTATACAATTCTAAAACTTGTTCGTCTTTTAGTTTCATAGCTCTGTGTGTGTGTGTATGTGTGTGTGTGTGTGTGTGTGTGTGTATGTATGTGTGTGTGTTGATTGGAGTGGCAGAAAAAGGAATTTGACATTGAAAAGTCACTTACTAAAGAGAGTTATAATCTGGGAAGGTTGAAATTATTGTTCTAAATTTTTAATAATTATACCTTGATCTCATCTTAATCTTGTTTTTAATCCAATACATCTTATTTTCTTGATTTAAAGACATTACTTTTTTTTAGAGAGGATTCAATTGCTTGACCAGATTGCTTCTAGATTCTACAGCACACACACACACACACACACACACACATACACACACTATTAAGTATTGCTGCTCTAGAGAGCCTGTGGTTGTCCTGTGCTCCATTTACATTTCCATCAGGTTAATGTGACTGATGATCATTCAGGAAAATAAGCTTAAAAAATTTAACCCAAAATCCAAGTCTAGAACTACCAAAAAATTTGGTAGGTCAATTTGGGTTCTTAACAATAATTAAGAATACTGTCTGTAATCTCTATTCTTAAGAAACATTCTGGGAAAAAAAATAGGCGCTAACTCATTTTAGTTATCTCTAAAGATTATCAACATTCTTATTCAAAGTTAGGATATAGGACAAAACAATCAATGATTATAGTAATCTAGTGTTTGACAACTACATGACACCAGTTTTGAGGATAAAAACTCACTATTTGACAAAAAACTGCTGGGAAAATTGGAAATTTGTATGTCAGAAATTAGGCATTAACCCACACCTAACAACCTATACCAAGATACAGTTGAAATGGGTTCATGATCTAGACATAAGGAGTGGTGTTATAAACAATAGTGATATTATAATCAAATTAGAAGAACAAAGGTAAACAAAGTTTACCTTAGATCTGTGGAGAGAGAAGGAATTTGTGGCCAAAGAGACCTAGAGTACATTGTTGAATACAAAATAAATAATTTTGATTACATTAATTTAAAAAGTTTTTGTACAAACAAAACCAATGCAGACAAGGTTAGAAAGGAAACAATAAACTGGGAAAATTTTTACATTCAAGAGTTCTGATAAAGGCCTTATTTCTAAAATATATAGAGAACTGACTCAAATTTATAAGAATTCAAGCCGTTCTCCAATTAATACATGATCAAAGGATATGAACAGACAGTTTTCATATGAAGAAACAAACTATTTGTAGTCATTTGAAAAAGTGCTCTAAATCACTATTGATTAAAGAAATTCAAATTAAGACAGCTCTGAGGTATCACTATAAATCTCTCAAATTGGATAAGATGATACAGGAAAATATAATGATGAATCTTGAAGGTGATGTGAGAAAACTGGGACACTAATACAGTGTTGATGGAGTTGTGAACTGATTCAACCATTCTGGAGAGCAATTTGGAACTATGCCCAAAGGGCTATCAAACCATGCATACATTTCGATTAAGCAGTGTTTCTACTGAGCTTATATCCCAAAGAGATCTTAAAGGAGGGAAAGGGACTCACATATACAAAAATGTTTGTGGCAGCCCTTGTAGTGTCAAGAAGCTAGAAACTGAGTGGATGCCCATCAATTGGAGAATGGCTGAATAAGTTGTAGTATATGAATGTTATAGTATATTATTTTTCTATAAGAAATAATCATCAGGGTAATTTCAAAGAGTCCTAGACAAACTTACATGAACTGATGCTAAGTGAAATGAGCAGACCTGGGAGATCATTGTACACAGCAACAACAAAATTATATGATGATCAATTCTGATAGATGTGGCTCTTTTCTTTTTTTTTTTTTTTTTTTTTTTTTTTTTATTTAATAGCCTTTTATTTACAGGATATATACATGGGTAACTTTACAGCATTAACAATTGCCAAACCTCTTGTTCCAATTTTTCACCTCTTACCCCCCCAACCCCCTCCCCTAAATGGCAGGATGACCAGTAGATGTTAAATATACTAAAATATAACTTAGATACACAATAAGCATACATGATCAAAACATTATTTTGCTGTACAAAAAGAATCAGACTCTGAATTATTGTACAATTAGCTTGTGAAGGAAATCAAAGATGCAGGTGTGCATAAATATAGGGATTGGGAATTCAATGTAATGGTTTTAGTCATCTCCCAGAGTTCTTTTTCTGGGTATAGCTAGTTCAGTTCATTACTGCTCCATTAGAAATGATTTGGTTGATCTCGTTGCTGAGGATGGCCTGATCCATCAGAACTGGTCATCATCTAGTATTCTTATTGAAGTATATAATGATCTCCTGGTCCTGCTCATTTCACTCAGCATTAGTTCCTGTAAGTCTCTCCAGGCCTTTCTGAAATCATCCTGTTGGTCATTTCTTACAGAACAGTAATATTCCATAATTTTCATATACCACAATTTATTCAACCATTCTCAACTGATGGACATCCATTCAGTTTCAGTTTCTAAGCCACTACAAAAGGGCTGCCACAAACATTCGTGCACATACAAGTCCCTTTCCCTTCTTTATAATCTCTTTGGGATATAATCCAGTAGTAACACTGCTGGATCAAAGGGTATACACAGTTTGATAACTTTTTGAGCATAGTTCAAACTACTCTCAAAATGGTTGGATTCGTTCACAACTCCACCAACAATGAATCAATGTCCCAGTTTTCCCACATCCCTCAACAATCATCATTATTTTTCCTGTCATCTTAGCCAATCCGACAGGTGTGTGAGTGGTATCTTAGAGTTGTCTTAATTTGCATTTCTCTGATTAATAATGACTTGGAGCATCTTTTCATATGACTAGAAATAGTTTCCATTTCTTCATCTGAAATTGTCTGTTCATATCCTTTGACCATTTTTCAATTGGAGAATGGCTTGATTTTTTATAAATTAGAGTTAATTCTCTATATATTTTGGAAATGAAGGGCCTTTATCAAGAACCTTTGACTGTAAAAATATTTTCCCAGTTTATTGCTTCCCTTCTAATCTTGTCTACATTAGTTTGTTTGTACAAAAACTTTTCAGTTTAGTTATAATCGAAATTTTCTATTTTGTGATCAGTAATGATCTCTAGTTCTGCTTTGGTCATAAAGACCTTCCCCTTCCACAGGTCTGAGAGGGTAAAGCTTTCCTATGTTCCTCTAATTTATTAATAATTTCATTCTTTATGCCTAGGTCCATTGAACCCATTTGACCTTATCTTGGTTGCAGCGTTAAGTATGGATCAATGCCTAGTTTCTGCCATATGGTTTCAATTTTCCCAGCAATTTTATCAAACAGTAAGTTCTTATCCCAAAAGCTGGGGTCTTTGGGTTTTCAAAGACTAGGTTGCTATATTGTTGACTGTTTTATCCTTGAACCTAATCTATTCCACTGATCAACTAATCTATTCCTTAGCCAATACCAAATAGTTTTGGTAACTGCTGCTCTATAATATAATTTTAGATCTGGTACAGCTAAGCCACCATCATTTGATTTTTTTTCATTAATTCCCTTGAAATTCTTGACCTTTTGTTTTCCATATGAACTTTGTTGTTATTTTTTCTAGGTCATTAAAATAGTTTTTGGGAGTCTGAGTTGGTATAGCGCTAAATAAATAGATTAGTTTAGGTAATATTGTCATCTTTTATTATATTTGCTCGCCCTATCCAAGAGCATTTAATATTTTCAATTGGTTAGATCAGACTTAATTTTGTGAAAAGTTGTCTGTAATTTTGCTCATAAAAGTTTCTGATTTTCCCTTGGCAGATAGATTCCTAAATATTTTATATTATCAGTAGTTACTTTAAATGGAATTTCTCTTTGTAACTCTGACTGTTGGATTTTGTTAGTGATATATAAGAATGCTGATGACTTATGTGGGTTTATTTATAACCACCAACTTTGCTAAAGTTGTGGATTATTTCTAATAAGCTTTTTAGCAGAATCTCTGGAGGTTCTCTAAGTATACCATCATGTCATCAGCAAAGAGTGATAATTTGGCTTCCTCATTTGCCTATTCTTATTCCTTTAATCTCTTTCTCAGCTCTTATTGCTATAGCTAGCGTTTCCAATACAATATTAAATAGTAACGTGAGATAGTAGGGCAACCTTGTTTCACTCAGATCTTATTGAGGAATGGTTGCAGTTTGTCTCCATTACATATGATGCTTACTGATGGTTTTAAATAGATGCTGCTGATTATTTTAAGGAAAAGTCCATTTATTCCTATACTCTCAAGTGTTTTTAAAATAGGAATGGATGTTGGATTTTATCAAATGCTTTTCTGCATCTATTGAGATGATCATATGGTTTTGTTAATTTGGTTATTAACTTGGCCAATTATATTGATAGTTTTCCTAATATTGAACCAGCCCTGCATTCCTGAGTATAAATCCTACTTGATCATAGTGTATTATCTTGGAGATGATTTTCTCTAGTCTTTTGCTAATATCTTATTTAAGATTTTAGCATCAATATTCATTAGGAGATTGGTCTATAATTTTCTTTCTCTGTTTTCAGCCTACCTGGTTTTAGAGTATCAGTACCATGTCTGTGTCATAGAAGGAATTTGGTAGAGACTCCTTCATTCCCTATTTTATCAAATAATTTATATAGCATTAGAGACCAATTGTTCTTTCAATGTTTGGTAAAATTCATGTATAAATCCATCTGGTCCTGGGGATTTTTCTTTGGGAGTTGTTTAATTGCCTGTTCTATTTCTTTTTCTGAAATGGGTCTATTCAAAGCAATTTACTTCCTCCTCTGTTAGTCTGGGAAGTCTATATTTTTGGAGGTAGTCATCCATTTCACTTAGGTTATCAAATTTATTGGCATAAAGTTGAGCAAAATAACTCCTTATTATTTCTCTAATTTCCTCTCATTGGTGGAAAGTTCTCCCTTTTCATTTTTAAGACTACTAATTTCATTTTCCTCCCTCCTTTTTCTAATCAGATTTACCAAAGGCTTATCTATTTTATTGGCTTTTTCATAGAACCAATTCTTAGTTTTATTAATTAGTTCAATAGTTTTTTACTTTCAATATTTTAATTTCTCCTTTTAATTTTAGAATTTCCAATTTAGTATTTGATTGGGGGTTTTAATTTGGTCTTTTTAGTTTTTGAGTTTAGCAAGCCCAATCCATTAATCTTTTCTTTCTCTGTTTTATTTAAGTAAGCCTCTAAGGATATAAAATTCCCTCTTATTACCGCTTTGGCTGCATCCCACAAATTTTGGTATGATGTCTCATCATTGTCATTATCTTGAGTGAAATTATTAATTGTATCTATAATTTGCTGCTTCACCCAATCATCTTAAGATGAGATTGTTTAGTTTCAATTACTTTTGGTCTATTTCCCCTAACTTTTTGTTGAATGTAGTTTTATTGCATCATGATCTGAAAAGAAAGCATTTACTATTTCTGCTTTCTTGCATTTAATTTTAGAGTCTTTTGTCTAATATATGGTCAATTTTTGAATAGGTTCCATGAACTGCTGAGGAAGAAGTATATTCCTTCTATCTCCATTCAATTTTCTCCAAAGATACAAAATACCAAATTTTTCTAATATTCTATTTACTTCTTTAATTTCTTTCTTATTTGTTTTGTGGTTTGACTTGTCTAATTCTGAGAGTGCAAGGTTGAGATCTCCTACTATTACAGTTTTGTTGTCTATTTCTTCTTGCAACTCTCTTAACTTACTCCTTTAGGAGTTGGTGCCATACCACTTGGTGCATATATGTTTAATATTGATATTGCTTCGTTGTTTATGCTACCCTTTAGCAGGATGTAGTTTCCTTCCTTATCTCTTTTAGATTAGATCAATTTTTACTTTTGCTTGATCTGAGATAAGGATGGCTACTCTTTTTGACTTCACCTGAAGCATAATAGATTTTGCTCAGCCTTTTACTTTTACTCTATATGCATCCTCCTGCTTTAAGATGTGTTTCTTGTAAACAACATATTGTAGGGTTCTGACTTTTGATCCAGTCTGCTATCTGCCTCCTCTTTATGGAGAGTTCATCCCATTTACATTTACAGTTAGAATTACTAAATCTGTATTTCCTGCCATCCTAATACCCTGGATTGTGCTTTACTTATTCTTGCCTCCCCAACCCTCTTTCCCCCCTTTTAAACTTATGTACCCTCTTGTATCACGATACTTGTCCTCTTTATAATCCCTCCCTCCCCTTTGATTCTTTCCCCTTCCTTCCCTTATTACTCTTTTTCTTTTCCCTTTTCCTCTCCCACCTTTTTAATGAGGCGAGAGAGAATTTTCTCTAAAACAAATGTCAATTATTTTTCTTTGAGCCAACTCTGATGAGAGTAAGATTTCACACAATGTTCCTCCTCCTCTCTAGAATTCCCTCAGATATGATCAGTTTCCTTAGCCTCTTTGTGGGATGTGGTTTCCCTCTTTTTATCCCTCCTTCCACCTTATTCTGCTCATCATCCCTTTTCCATATCTACTTCCCTTTTTATGTTATATCAGTACAATCAAATTATACATGTATTCTTTTTGTATATCCAGCAAATACAATTCTCAAAGAGTTATTTTTACCTTTTCTGCATCTCTTGAGTTCTATTCTTGGAGATCAAATTTTTGGTTTAGTTCTGGTTTTCTTCAGAAACAAATGGAATTCATTTGTTTCATTAAATGTCTATCTTCTTCCCTGGAAGAAAATGCTCAGCTTAGCTGGGTAGTTTATTCTTGGCTGCATCTCAAGTTCTTGTGCCTTTCAGAATATCATATTCAGGCCCTTCTTTCCTTTAATGTACAGGCAGCCAGATCTTGGGTGATCCTTATTGTAGCACCTCAGTATTTAAATGGATTTTTTGGCTGCTTGTAAATTTTTCCTTAATCTTATATTTCTGAAATTTTGCCACAATATTCCTTGAGGGTTTTATTTTAGGGTTTTCTTTCAGAAGGTGTTCGATGAATTCTTTCAATACCTATTTTACCTTCTGATTCTATTACATCTAGGACAGTTCTCTTTGATGTTCTTGTAAAATAGTAACTAGGCTCTTTTTCATCATAGTTTTCAGAAGTCCAATAATCCTCAGATTTTCTCTCTAGATCTATTTTCCAATATGTTCGTTTTGTAAGTAGATAATTCGTAGGTTTTCAGTTTGTCATTTTTGTTTTTTGCTTGACTGATTCTTGCTGTCTCAATGAATCATTAGTTTCAATTTGTTCAGTTCTAATTTTTAAAAGATTATTTTCTTCAATAGCTTTTTTTACTTCTTTCTGTATATGTCAATTGGAGTTTTTAGAATGTATTGTTTTGGTCTGTAGAATTTTTTTCCATTTCACTAATTTTTTTTTTGGTGAGATTATTTTCTTTTCAATTCACAGATCCTACTTTCTTGTGTGTTCTTTGTCTTTTCAATTCACGGATCCTACTTTCTTGCAGGTTCTTTGTCTTTTCAATTCCACAAATCCTACTTTCTAGTGAATTCTTTATTTTTCAATTCGTATTTCAGGAAGTTGTTGCTCTCTTGTAAGGCTTCTCTTCCTTTCCCCATTTATCTTCTAACTCTCTTTTGAGACTTTTAATGGTCTCTTCTGTGGGAGCATTATGTAAGGAGGACAGTCTGATGCATTTTGCTGTTTGGAGTCTCTTCAGGTTTGCTATTGACCTGCTCTTTTCTGCATAGAAGCTATCAGTTGTTCTTTCATCTTTTTATTCATGTTTAAAGCCTTTAGGGTGGTCTCCTAGGCAAGGGGTTACAGCTTCCTCTGCAGAGCAGGGAAAGATGTAAACCGATTTCCAGCTCCGAGGTATAGGGAGTGCTCTGGGTGGAGAGTTTTCCTTCCCCAACAGGAAGTGGATTCAGCACTGGAGCTATCAAACTGCTTAGTAGGGCTGAGTGGATTATCGATTGCCCTGGGCTAGAGACTAAGTGCTGAAAGTGTCACCGCCCCAGGCCGGAGCCTCTTGTGGGACTGTGAGTATTAGCAGCTGACTGCAGACCGCAGACCACCACAAACTCTGCCCAGAGTCTCTGCCTGATGCAAATCGGCCCTGGAAAAGCTCTATGGCCCCAAGCCGAGCTCCCCACTGCACAGATTGGAGGCTAATCCGGGCTGTGTCCTCCTGCTGTGCAGGATCACAACTGCCCCAAGGAAAAGCCTGTACTGGGGGTTGGGGCTGCAAGCTTGTGCTGAGATCTGTGCCTTCACCCTCGGTTTGAGACTCTCCTCGGAACCTAATTTCTCTCCCAGTCTGCGCCGATCTCCCCCCTGGCCCCGGAACCAACCTTTTTTGGCGAGACTGCAGATTTTCTTCGGCCGGTGAGTTGTTCTACTTCTTATCTTTACGAATTGTAGCAGTCAAGACTATTTTTGAGGCTCGATATAATATTGATAAAGAGGGTAAGAGAAGAGCTTAGAAAGTCGTGTGTGTCTTCTCCGCCATCTTGGCTCCACCCGATGTGGCTCTTTTCAAGAGCAAGGTGTTTTAGGCCAGGCTCATGATGAAGAGAGCCATTTACACCCAGAGAGGACTGTGGGAACTGTGTGTAGACCACAATATAATATTTTCACCATTTTTTGTTGTTGTTTGCTTGCATTTTGTTTTCGTTCTCATTTTTTTTCCTTTTTGATCTGATATTTCTTATGCTGCATATTTGTGGAAATATGTATAAATTATCAATACATATGTTTTGAAAATTACAAGCGTTAATTAAAAAAAAAAAAACTTTCCTATTCACTTTTCTAAGCAAACCAAGATTTCCAGTTGCTATATAAACATATGTAACCTGTAGCCCATGAGTTCTCCAAAATCTGGCTTCACAAATATTAGTCTTCAATCCCAAGAAGCGACTCTAAAAGACAAAATTTTTTTTTCTGTTTTATTGGCATATTACAAAACTTTTATTTCACTCTACAGAAAAATGACTGATAGGATGAGCAGAATATTTTAGTGTGAATCCCCAGAAACTCATGGGGAACCAATAGAGAAAGATTAAGGAAAGTCCCAGAATCCTCCTTATGCCGCACTAATTGATTCAATGGCAATTAAGGGGTTTGAGTTCCATCTGATCACTGTTTTATCTGTTTACCATTGTATTTTCTGCCACTGGCAGTCATTGCTAGAACCTGTTTGATATATTGATATCAAGCTTTCAATTTATGACTTCACAACTCTATGACCTCTACCCAATAAAAAAAGATTTTGGTAGCTTCTGCAGTTCCTTTGTCTATCCTGGGAAATTTTAAATGAAACTGTTTTATTCTGTCAATAGAAGTGAGCAAGTGGAAAATAGCTCTAGATAGAGTTGGAGTCAGGAAAACCAAATAAAAGTCCAGCCTCAGACAATTCCTATCTTTCTGGCCCTGAGAAAATCATTTAAACTTCGTTTGCCTCAGTTTCCTCATTTGTAAAACGCATATGCTAATAGCACCTATCCCCCAGGTTATTGTGAGCATAAAATAATTTTTGCAAAATGCTATATAAATGTTAGCTGTTACTGATATTATTTTCAGAAAACTTTTTTCTGTACATCCTTCCTTTTTCTTCTGTTTTTTCCACCAGAGGCTCATATCTATTATTTTTCTACTACAAGACTTCAATCCACAGCATGCTTTGAAAAGCAGGACTTTTCAAAGTAGACATAAAGTCTGCTATAATTCTTGAATGCCTTATTTGCCTCCTTCCCTAGTTTTTGAAAATAAGGTAACAAGGAGGAGGAAAGGTATGAAGTATTGTTTATTAATAGCTTTTATGAATATCCTTATATTTTCTCTTCCTTTTTTATCTGAATGTCTGCATATAGGTCCCTTAACCTTAATTGTGGACCTCAAATAAACCAAATAAAGTAAACAAGTGCTTATTAAATGCCTTACATGCGCTACACAGATTCATCTCAAAAGTGTCCTTCTGTGTGATATCTTTCCTGATTCACCCAGTGGGTAAGACTTCACCTCCAAGGCTTGGTGGGTCTACCTTATAGGAGTTTATTATATACACAGGTATGTACACGTAGTTTGTCCTGTTCAAAAATGAATTCCTTTAGGTTTGGAGTTGTTTCACTTTTTTATCTTTATTCCCAATCTAGCATAGTACAAACCAGCTTAAAAAAAAATGCTTATTGGTTGCTTGTTGAAAGTATAGAAGTAGAATATTAGGGGAAAGCCAGGGACTCAAAATAGATAAAAATATAGATTGCCCTACTATATACAATGCATTTTAGAGTATTGTGCTCAGTTTGCCACATCAATTTTTTTTAAATAAAAATGTATAAACTTCATCAATAATCTTGAATATCTATAGATCATGATAGTAAACAAAAGAGGAAGCTAGGTAGGTCATTAGATAGAATTTTGTATTTGAAGTCAAAAAGACTCATCTTCCTGAGTTCAAATCTAGTTTCAGACAGATGTGTGAACTTGGGCAATTCTGTTAACCCTGTTTACCAGAGTACTTCATCTATAAAATTAACTGAAGAAGGAAATGGGAAACTACTCCAATACCTTTGCCAAAAAAACAAAAAACAAAAACAAAAACAAATGGAGCCACAAAGAGTCAGACCACTGAAATTAATAATATTATTGTTGCTGTTATAACAACTAAAATGAATAGTCTTGAATATAGGTTTTATGAAAAAATATTGAAAAAAGAATATTTAGGAGGGAAATGAAAAGATGTGGTAAAGGAAGAAATATCTGATATCTGTCATTGAGTATTTGAAGGGATGTCACCTGGAAGAGAGTTTGGACTACTTTATCCAGTCCCAGAAGATAGAATTAGAAGGAATGAATACGTTTAAAAAATATTGGTATGGGGTAGGGTGGAAAAAGTTTAACAGTTAGAACTACACCAAAGTATAATGGGCTACTTTAGAAAGTGAAAAGTTCTGCTTTATTAGAAGTATCTATGGAGGCTTGTCAAATTTACATGAGAATTCATTTTATTATATGTTAGGCTACATGACTTAGCCTCAAAGTCTCTTTAATCTTAAATTTTACAATTCTAGGAATTTTTAAAAATACAGATTTAATCTACATTCATTTATATGTATGTAAATAGACAGATAGATTATAGATAGGTAGATAAGTATATTATCCTATAAATTACTATAATCTGTTTAAGCTATAATACCACATGGATAGGGAGTTTTAACTATATTCATATGGATGTGCATACACATACTAATATTCTGAATCAGTAAGTATGGTTCCTGATCTCACCTCTCCTTTTACCAAAGAAAGAAATAAGAAAAAATTTGAATTTAATGAGGAACTAAACTTGATGCTTTCCAGAAACCCTTCATGGGAGTCAAACTGATTACAAATTACAGAAAGGAAATGGAGAATCATATATTCAAATATAAAGTACTGCCAGGTGTAATTGTCAAGTCATTTTAAAATGTGAGAATAGTAATGGAAAAACAAAGAGAAAGATGGGTAATTATGAGTTTATCTTAAATACAAGCTCTTTTAGTGATGCATGTGTCATGAGAAGATTCATTCTATTTAATCTGATAGCGCTAGAGAGGCTAAGAAATGGTACAATGGGGGGAAAATAATATAAATCTTCCCCCCTCTGGCAATTACTTTGATGAATATGTGGTAATGAATGGATTTTTATCAGTATTGTTTTATAATCTTAGTAACTGATTTTTTTTTATTTTCTTTATTTTATTTTATTTATTTATTTTTTATTTAATAGCCTTTTATTTACAGGATATATACATGGGTAACTTTACAGCATTAACAATTGCCAAACCTCTTGTTCCAATTTTTTCACCTCTTACCCCCCCCCCCCCCCCCCTAGATGGCAGGATGACCAGTAGATGTTAAATATATTAAAATATAACTTAGATACACAATAAGTATACATGACCAAAACATTATTTTGCTGTACAAAAAGAATCAGGCTCTGAATTATTGTACAATTAGCTTGTGAAGGAAATCAAAAATGCATGTGTGCATAAATATAGGGATTGGGAATTTAATGTAATGGTTTTTAGTCATCTCCCAGAGTTATTTTTCTGGGCATAGCTAGTTCAGTTCATTACTGCTCCATTAGAAATGATTTGGTTGATCTCGTTGCTGAGGATGGCCTGATCCATCAGAACTGGTCATCATCTAGTATTGTTGTTGAAGTATATAATGATCTCCTGGTCCTGCTCATTACTCAGCATCAGTTCGTGTAAGTCTCTCCAGGCCTTTATGAAATCATCCTGTTGGTCATTTCTTACAGAACAGTAATATTCCATAATTTTCATATACCACAATTTATTCAGCCATTCTCCAACTGATGGACATCCATTCTATTTTCTTTATTTTAAAAGTTTTTTTTTTTTAATTAAAGCTTTTTTAATTTTCAAAACACATGCATGGACAATTTTTCAACATTAACCCTTTTAAAATTATGCATTCCAATTTTCCTCCTCTTCTTCCAATACCCTAATCTAGATGGCAAGCAGTCCAATATATGTTAAACACTGTAAAAATATGTTAAATCCAATATAGGCATACAAATTTACATAATTCTCTTGCTGCACCAGAAAAATCAAATCAAAAAAGAAAAAATGAGAAAGAAAATAAAATGCAAGCAAAACAACAAAAAGAGTGAAAATAACTATGTTGTGATTCACATTCAGTTCCCACAGTCCTCTCTCTGGGAGTAGATGGCTCTCTTGTCACAACATCATTAGAAATGGCATCAGTCTACATCTCACTGTAGAAAAGAGCCATGTCCATCAGAATTGATCATTGTTTAATCTTCTTGTTGTTGTGTGCAATGATCTCCTGATTCTGCTCATTTCACTTACATCAGTTTATGTAAGTCTCTCCAGGCCTCTCTGAAATCATTCTGCTGATTATTTCTTATGGAACAATAATATTCCATAACATTCATATACCATAACTTATTCAGTCCATAACATTCATATACCATAACTTATTCAATCATTCCACAACTGATGGGCGTCCATTAGTTTCCAGTTTCTTGACACTATAAAAAAGGACTGACACAAACATGTGGGTTCCTTCCCTCTTTTATGCTCCCTTTGGGATATAAGCCCAGTAGAAACACTGCTGGATCAATGGGTAAGTACAGTTTGTTTGATAGCCCTTTTTGCATAATTCCAAATTGCTCTCTAGAATGGTTGAATCAGTTCACAACTCCACCAATAATGTATTGGTGTCCCAGTTTTCCACATCCCCTCTAACATTCATCATTATCTTTTCTATTTTCCTGTCATCTTAGCCAATCTGAGAGGCATGTAGTGATACTTCAAAGTTGTCTTAATTTCCATTTCTCTGATCAATAGTGATTTAGAACACCTTTTCATATGACTAGAAATGGTACTAAAATTTTTAAGGTTTCAAGATAAAAACATTATACTAGTTACATTAGTTGGGATTAAGGGTATAAAATTGTAGCATCTCTTAATGCTACGCTAACCTTGTAGCTCCCTTTTGAGCTACTCTTAATGCCCATATGTCAATGGCACAGCTAGGCCACACTTATCTGTCTTCAGGCAGCAACCCAGATAACAGGAGGTAAGAGTAAAGCAAAAGAGAACTTTATTCTTAGATAGCACATATTTATATCTCCTGAGGATTTGGGGGAAGGGGGAGGTCCTCTAAAAACCTGGCATAATATGATTGGCCCGAGAAGAGGGAGGGAGGCGTGCTAGGCTTTGAGAGCACTAAGGAGGGAAACATGGTACCTGGAGTAAGACACCACCTCTTGCTCCACCTCCAGGGAGGACTCTCCTGGGCCTCAGTACCTCTCATTCCTCAGGTTCTCCTGCATACCTTGAACTGCATTCCTTGCTCTTGGAGCCTTTTAACCCTTACATCTCCCCCTCTTTTATTAATAATATCCAAGGGTTCTCATGTTGACGAATTAGAAGTTCTTCCATAAGCATCCTAGCAAAGCAGGCAAAAGCAAAAAGAAACAACAATACAAAAATGGCTACATAGAGCCTATGGGATATAATAGAAGGTTATGGGAAGGGAAGTATGTTGGATTCAATCACTAAGCCAATGCAGCAAGGGTAGTCATCTCTCTGCTATGGCTCTGTTTTGGGTGTTTCTTAGGTCATCTCCTTCTCTTCTTTTTCAGACCCTATTTTAATAGGGGAAACTTTCCTTGTCCTTCTTTCTGGAATCCAGCAGCCTTCCCCATCAGGATCTGCAAGACATAAATATCCCAGCCCTCTCCAAAGTACTAAAGGATGGACCATGCCAATGTCCTTCCTCATCCTTCCAAAGGACCTTTTGAATGTTTTCTGGCCCTTGAAGTGCAATTTTTATGGAGCTTAGTTTTCTGTTCTGTATATAAGATTGTGACAAATGTATCATTCCTAAAGAGAGGCTGGTATCCCTATCCAGGCACAAAAAATTGTAAATATATAAAGTCTTATATACATCTGACTGTGTGGGCCATCAAGGGTTCTGTCTACTTCCTCCCCCTTTCTGTTTAAGAAGGGTGGCCTTCAGACTATGATGGGCCCATTCCACGAGGACCTGACCCTGTGGATTATAGGGAATCCCTGTAACATGTGTAATGGCGAACTTGGTAAAGAAGATGGCCATCTGCTTAGAGGTATAAGCTAGCCCATTGTTGGTCTTTATGGTAATAGGAACTCCGTGAGAAGAGAAGCAACTATACAAATGTTTAATGACCAAAGGAATGTTCTCATGGGAGGCCACTGTGGCCCAAAGGAATCTAGAAAAGGTGTCAATACAGATATGGATGACCACACGGCCCACATGTGTCACATCCATTTGCCATAAATTTTGGAGGAATAAACCCCAAGGATTAACTCCTTTACTAGGTGGAGGAGGGAGAAACTGAACGCACTGCTTCTCTATATGTTGGGCTTGTTCCCAAGTGAGGCCATAAAGGCAATGTAGAGAATTAGTGGGTAAGTGGAGAAATTTATGGGCACGTTCAAGGGATGTGGAGACCATGAGAAGGGAGCATTGTAAAGCACGGTCCACCACCTCATTACCTGCAAATATGCCTCCTGCACAGCATTGGTGAGAGTATCCATACAGGAAGTAAATGGGATGTTTCCTTGTCTGTAAAATCAGCTGCAAGTCAGCAAGAAGGTTAGATTAGCAATTGAAGAGTTCTAAGGTTGTAAGACAGAATCCTCAATGCCTCTGATCACTCAGACAGCATATAAGCTCTCTGATATGATGTTAATGGGCTCTGGATATCCTTTCAAGATGTCATATAAAGGTTGCATCAAAGAAATAGGAATAGGGACGTGAGCCCTTAACCATTGAATTTTTCCTAGTTTCTGAAATAGGTTCAGAGTATTCACCTTGTCTAATTGTAAGTTAGGTATCTGATTAGTAACTGTAGAAGTCCCCATGCAGAGTCCCAGGTAAATGATGGGATAGTTATGTTGGGTCTCTTCTGGGGCTACCACCAGTCCATGTTGAGTGAGAATGCACATGGTCTCTTTAAGCAGAGCAGAGAGATCTTTCCCACTGCTCATTGATAACAGTATATCATCCATATAGTGCAGTATCATGGCATGAAGCCATGCCTTCCTAATTGGTTCTAGCACTTGCAGTGCATACACCTGACACGAAGTGGGGCTGCAACACATCCTTTGGGGGAGAACTTTCCATTGCTAGTGCAGATCTGGTCCTGCATTATTTATAGAAGGAATGGTAAAAAATAAATCTTTTCTTATCCCCTGGGGACAGAGGGATGGAGAAGAAATAATCTTGTATGTCTATTACTGTAACTGGCCAGCTGGTGGGTACTAGATTAGGAGCTGGCATGCCAGACTGTAGGGCTCCCATAGGTTCAATAGCAGCATTAATAGCCCTAAGGTCCACTAGCATTCTGCATTTTACAGATTTTTACTTTATAATAAATACAAGGTTATTCCATGGGCTGGACATTGGTTCTATATGTCCAGCCTTCAACTGTTGTTGTATAATTTCATGTAAGGTTTGGGCTTTATAAACTGAGGAAGGCCACTGGGGCACCCAAAACAGGGTGTTAGGTTTCTATGTTAATGGTATGGGAGCAATATGAAAGGTGGTGCCCAAACCCCCAAAGACCAATTAAAAATCCTATGGAGATGGTATATAAACTGAGGCCCCACAAGCCTTCAATATATTTCTGCCCCATAGATTGTACTTGAGACCTGTGACCATTGGGGGTCAGAATGTCCCGTTTGTCTACAAACTTCCAGGGCAGGTCTTCTGCTTCAACCCATTTAGATATAGCAATTGTGAGGGCATCCATTTGAAAGGCACTGGAGTCAACATTCTCACATCTCTATCATCTCTTCCAGGCCAGTCTCCCCATCTAAAGTAGGCATGACCTTCTGGCAGTTAATATTAGCATTCTCCTGTGCCAATTTCTGTAGAAGGAGGCTGGAGGCTTTTCTTCCGCCCACTGACCTCTCAATAGCCACTTGTAGGCAGGCCACAAAATCAGGGAAAAGGTTCATCTGGGCCCTGTTTAATTCTAGTCATGGAGGGCCTCTCGATTTTGCTAAATTCTCACTGGGCACATTGGGACACAGATGCATATACTGCTGCATCATATTGCAATTGATACTCATTTCTTTTACCCTTTCCAGCTTTCTGCATTATTTGTTCTAAACTTGTCTGGGAATCTCCAAAGCCTCCACAAAGGGATGCCAAGGGAGGGAATGGGAAACATATCTCCTCAGAGAGGGGGGGGATGAGGGAGAAGGCCATGCTTTGGAGACAGAAGCGACCTTCCCTCTGTTTGCTTTCTCCTCCCTCATCTTATTATTGTCCTTTTCCTCAAGGTCATATGTCGCTCTGTTTACTTTCTCATTGCTCATCTTATCCCTGCCCCCTCCTGTAGCATCACATTCACTCCCTGCTTCCTCATTACCTCTTCCTTCTTTCACTTCACATCCACCTCCTTTGTCTTCCTGTTTATTTCCTGATTCTTTCCCATAGCTAACTTCTGCTGGCTCCATTTTATGGGCACAGCTGGTTCTGATGAGTGCCAGTTTATGACCCTCATTTGTTTTATGACTTCATTTGCTCTTCATTATCTACTTTTAATGGCTTGCAGCTTGCACCTCTTAAAGTATCCCCAATCACTCGATGCCAATCCGGGATGGCTCCCAGAGTTTCTTTATCATAGGAAGCCATCTGACTACCTACTATCTCCCACTTTTTAAAATCCATTTCCAATCCTGCTTGCTTTACTATTCTATAAGCGTCTTTTCCTGGTATCTCCCGGTATGGCACCCTCACAACAATTTGTCCCTTTTCCTAACTTTCTATTCACTTTAGAGCAGAGTTCTGTCTCTCTTCCCACCTAGTAGGTCTGATACAAGATGAGGTCCTAGCCAAAATTGTCCCTGTTTGGCCGCCACTTGTAGCGTCTCTTAATACTACCCTAACTTTGTAGCACCCCTCTGAGCTACTCTTAATGCCCATCTGTCAATGGCACAGCTAGTCCACACTTGCCCATCTTCAGGTACCAGCCTGGATAACAGAGACAGACCACCAGGAGGTAGGGGTGAAACAAAAGAGAACTTTATTCTTAGATAGCACATATTTATATCCCCCTGAGGATCTGGGGGAAGGGGGAGGTACTCTAAAAATCTGGCATAATGTGACTGACCCAAGAAGAGGGAGGGAGGTGTGCTAGGCTTTGAAAGCACTAAGGAGGGAGACGTGGTACCTGGGACCAGACACCACCTCTTGGGGCTAAGCCCCACCTCCACAGAGGACTCACTTGCGCCTCAGTACCTCTCATCCCTCAGGTCTTCCCACATGCCTTGAACTGCATTTCTTGCTCCTAAAGGCTTTTAACACTTAAATAAAATTTCCTACTTTACCTATAAAGCTTTTTTCACAAGCACTAGAAACAACAATGACTATTTTGTTTGATCTATCAGTAGATGGATAGGAACTAAAATATAATTCCTTGATCTACAGAAGTACTCTTAAAAACCACATTCTAAAAATAAATAAATGAAAAATAAAAACTAACCAGGAACCATCTTTGAGATCTAAATATTTTGCTAAATTATTTTATATATTGCCTCTTTGGCTGTGGCCAAACTGGACAAGATTGATATATTTTATTCATCTGACAATCTAGATATCTAGATATTTTATATGTACATATACATATACATATATGTGGATATATGTGGATGATATCAATGCATTGAGAATTTTGTGATAAAAGAAATCTCATGGAATGATATACTTTCACTAACACAGTTTTCAACTATCAATAATTCACAGTTATCCTTCTCTTAGACAAGCTGTGACATGGTGACCCAGGTTAGAAGTATTAGAGGCCATACTTTAACTCTTGTTAACATTTCATCCATTTTTGTCATGAAGGTCCTCAGACTGTCCTTTCCAAAATGTGTATATAAATCCCATCTGCCCCAATACAAATATGATTATGTATTTACATATATGTATATATAATGGAGAACTATTCAATCCTACATTTTATAATAATTAATTTCCAAGGTACTTTATCAAGCTATTGTCGAGCCATTCTATTTTTAGCACATTGTGATTGTTCCTAAAAAGAGAACTACCAAATTCTTATTTTAAACTAGATGTCATTTTAACATATCAAGTTCAACATATTGCAAATGGAATTTATTATATAAGTTCTTGCTTGAAAAAGAATCCCACCACAGTTGTTAAATTCTTTATTTATGTTAAGAGTACCACCATCCTTATAGTCACTCTGGTTTCCAAATTCAGTATCATCGTTAATTTCTCACTATTCCTCTATTCACAAAACTAATCACTTGTCAAATCCTGCTGTTTCTACTTCTATAACATTTTTATATTAATTTATTTACAGCTATGGTCATAACCATAGTGTGATTCTCATTGTTCCTTTATATCCCAATTGGCCTTCCTTTCTTAAATTTATTCCCTCAGTCACAAAGAATCCTTAGTATGCATTACTACACTTCACTTACTCTACAAGCTATCAAAATTGTCTTTTTTGTTCCTTATCACTTATGAATCTCTATCTTTCATCTCATTGCCTTTGTACATGTTGATACACATTCCCAGCATTAATTCCCTACATACTTCTGCCTCTTAGAAATCCAAATTTCCTTCAAAACTCAATTCAAACATCATAATGCTACATGATCTTAAAACAAACAAACACATCATGGTTACATAGAAGGTCAGACCACAAACAGAAATAAGAATGATAGAAGGGAAAAAAATGTTAAAATTAAAACAAAGAAAAAAACTAAAAAGACAATTAATTGATTAATAAAATAAAATTTTGTACAATGAAAGAAAATTTTGAAACAAATCTGCATTAAAATGTGGAAGAAAACAATATCTTAAAAATTAGGCAAATGAAAAGAGACAAAAATTCACTGATAAAAAATATTTTCTGAAATTTATAGTTGGCCAAATGAAAAAAGAAGTGCAAAAATTTAACCAAAGAAAATATTTTTAAAAATTATAACGAGACAAGTAGAAATTAATGATTCCATGAGACAAAAAAGAATAAGAAATCAAAATAATAAAAAATACTGAAGAAAATATGAAATTTTGTATTAGCTGAAACAACTGATCTAGAAAATAGATTAAGAAGAGATAATTTAATTATTGGAATACTTGAAAACCATGGTCAAAGAAAGAGATCAGACATTATATTATAAGAAACCGTCAAAAAAAATACTTCAGAATTCTGGCTCTCTACATCTGCTTTCTTTTGTTTTTGAACATAGGTGGTCATGTTTTCCCTGACTTCTCAGGGATATGAGAACCCCCAAAAGGAGGTGATTATGCCCTCCCTAACATCTCAGGAAGGGAGGTGAAAACACCAAAGGGAAATGGGGAGTCAAACTAGATTTTGTTAGAGGGTTTCTGAAGGGTCTTAGTTGAAACAGGTATACCCTAAATCCATCAGCATGGGAGGTATTACCCAAGCACATAGTAATATAATATAGGCTAGTAGTGATGGCTCTCCCCAGAGCCATAACAGGATCAATGTGGTGTAACAAATATGAATTATACATGCAAGTAGTGATATAATAAACAATATGAATCAACATGGTATTGCCAAAGATTTCCCAAACTCCTATACGGAAACTATGTAAATAACAATTACACATATGCCTCCTTCAACAGCCAAGAGATAGTCCAAAGTCTTTATTAACTCCTTCACATTCTGTCTCCTTCATCTGGAGCTGGGTTAGCCAGGAGACCTTTGGATGATCCTTGTTCTCAGTCAATGAATGCAGGAAGCAGGAAAGCCACCAGGATGGTGGGTCCTTATATACTCTATTACAATTAAATCCATTTATCAAACTGAATATAAGGCAATCATTACATCACTAGGGAACCATTATTTGTTGTAATATTAAATCTTTCATACTGAACTTGAGAATTATTAATCACCATGTTAAACTAGATAATCGTTGTATTATCAATTCCACTGAGTTAACACCTTGTTTCAAGTATACTTCTCCAAAGTTCTGGCTCTCTACACCAAATATTTTAGAACCTGAGGATAAAATAGAAATTGAAAGATTCTACTTATCACTACCTTCAAGAGAAGCTCAAGTGTAGAATCTCCAAAATATTATAGTCAAATTCCTGAGTTCTCAGGCAAAAGAAAAAATGATTCAAACAGCAAGAAAGAAATTATTCAAATATAATGTAGTTATAGGATCATATAAAATTTAGCAACTCTCATGTTAAAAGAACAGAAAGGTTGGAATACAGTATGGGTATAAATGATGTTCTCATACAAAACAAAAGCAAAAACATATGTAATTAAAAGGGATAACCAGGAAAACTATATCTTGCTAAAAGAAAAAAGAAGAAAGAAGAAACCATAGACTATAAACTTATATAAATTTATAATGCACCTATTGACATAATATTAAAATTATTAAATACAAAGTTAAGTAAATAAGAGCAAACAATAAATACTAAATCTATTCTATTGAGGGGACTCAATTTTTCTCTCTCTCAGAGGTTAATAAATCTAACCATAAAATAAATTATATAGTAGTCAAGAGTAAAGTCAATCTTTAAAAGTTAGACATGTTAGAACTTTGAAGAAAACTGAATGGGAACAGAAAAAGACATGCCATTTTCCCCTTCAGCTATATATATAGTACCTTCAAAAAACTGACCATGTATTAGGATATAAATAGTTTACAAAGAAATGCATAAAAGCAGAAGTATTAAATGTGCATTTTTAGATCATTAAGCTATAAAATTATATCAAATAAAGGACCACAGAAGTATAGGTTAAAAGCATTTAATAATTAAATTGTCTAATCCTAAAGAATGAGTGGATCAATAAGTCATGGAATTAATCAAAAACAGTATTAATGAGAATGACAACAGAAAAAAAAAACAAACAAAACCATTATCAGGCAGAATTTATATCTGTAAATGCATCTATCAATAAAAGAGGGAAAGAAAAGATCAATAAATTAAACATACAACTAAAAATAGAAAAAAATAATAAACTAGAAATCCTCAGTTAAATGCAAAATAGAAATCCTAAAAATTAAATGAGAAAAATTGAATGTTTAAAAAATGTAATAATAGATAAGATTAGGAGCTTGTTTTATGGGAAAATAGAAAATAAATAAACTTTGGTTAAACTTTTTTAAAAGAAAGAATAAAATCAAATTTCTAGTGAATGCATCACTAGTGATGAGAAAAATTAAAAAAAAATTATCAGGATTTATTTTGCTGAATTATATGCCCGCAAAACAGACCATCTAAGCAAAATGCATGAATTGGAGAGTGAAATGTGAAATGCATGTTTTTCGTTTTGAAAGAAAAGAAAAACAGCATACTCATGAGTTTCATTCCTTTTTTGAAGCAACTCAAGCACAATCAACATAAATAAAGTACATAGGATCAAAAAAGGAAAAAAAAAACCCAAAGCATATGATGTCATGGGGTCAGTGTAGAATTGTTGAGAGAAGAAATGTAATATAAATATAAAATATAAAACAAAAGCAATATAGATTCTAAGACTCAAGTCATGTTAGCCATGTTTGTATAGATTTAAAATACTCAACACATATTTTTTCACTCTCTCAGGTACTTCAATTCATTTCCTTCTTAACTACAAATATCTAAAAATAGATAATTTTTTTTCTAAAATTATCTTTAGCCATTCATACCTATAAAACTAAAAAAAACAGCATTTGTGTAACTATTTTCTCTATAACAGTATTATCTAAGCATTATTTATTTTACCTTTTAAATATGTAAGCTGTCAATTTTTAAATTGTTCAGTTTATAAAAGAGGTTTTAATTGAAATTAATTAAATTATTCATTTATTATTGTACTCAATCAGATGATTTGGGGTTAAGGCTAGTAGGCACCTAAGAGCCTATCTAACTTATCTATTATTATCCAACCACATATAAAGCAATAATTAATAAGTATTTAATAAATACCTACCCTCTGCTGACAACTATGCTTGCTGGTAAAATTCTAAGACAAAATTAATTAATCATCATTTTCTTTTTTTTTTTTGATTGGACATGATTTATTTATTTTTTTTATTACAGTAACTTTTTATTGACAGAATCCATGCCAGGGTAATTTTTTTTTACAACATTATCCCTTGCACTCACTTCTGTTCCGATTTTTCCCTCCCACCCTCCACCCCCTCCCCTAGATGGCAAGCAGTCCTATATATGTTGAATATGTCCTAGTGTATCCTAGATACAATATATGTGTGCAGATCCAAACAGTTTTCTTGTTGCACAGGGAGAATTGGATTCAGAAGGTAGAAATAACCTGGGAGGAAAAACAAAAATGCAAACAGTTTACATTCATTTCCCAGTGTTTTTTTCTTTGGGTGTAGCTGCTTCTGTCCATCATTGATCAATTGAAACTGAATTAGGTCTCTTTGTCAAAGAAATCCACTTCCATCAGATTACATCTTCAAGCAGTATCGTTGTTGACGTATATAATGATCTCTTGGTTCTGCTCATTTCACTTAGCATCAGTTCATGTAATTCTCTCCAAGCTTCTCTGTATTCATCTTGCTGGTCATTTCTTACAGAACAATAATATTCCATAACATTCATATACCACAATTTACCCAACCATTCTCCAATTGATGAGCATCCACTCAGTTTCCAGCTTCTAGCCACTACAAACAGGGCTGCCACAAACATTTTGGCACATACTGGTCCCTTTCCCTTCTTTAGTATCTCCTTGGGGTATAAGCCCAGTAGAAACACTGCTGGATCAAAGGGTATGCATAGTTTGATAACTTTTTGGGCATAATTCCAGATTGCTCTCCAGAATGGTTGGATCATCATTTTCTTTTAAGAAGTTCCATTTGGTTAGAAGAAGACAACATATACATTTGTAAGTATATTAAAATATTCAAAATAAACACTAGAGAAATTTTATTGGGAAGAACCCCAGGAAGATCAGAAAAGACCTTTATATCATAGAAAATATTAGAGCTATGCTTTGAAGAAAGCTAAGGATTCCAAGTGCTGGGAATTCCCAAATGAAAGAATATTTGGGGTGGGGGATAAGTTTGGACAAAATATACGAATTGGTTCTATAGACAAAGTGTATACTTTGTCTTAAGACTACATGTGTAAAGAGAAACATTATTTGTCCATATATAAGGGAAAATAACAAAATGAAACATTGTCAATGTGATGTTTAGTTGAGCCTTTTTAATTGACTGGGACAAATATCCAGAGTAGACTATTTATTAACAAGAAATCATTCATTAAAATGAAAGGGAGATAATTCTTGATATTATTGGGGAAAAAATTACATTTCTTTTGTAGTGACAATCTAGAGAATTTTAGGCTATATCTCATTTCATTTTATGTGTTTTAGTATCTGGAAGCTTGTTGTTTAGATTGAAAAATGTAGTGATCGTGATAGCTCTGTTTCCTGAATATTTTGTGGCAAAGTCTACTCCTTTCTCCCATTGGTAAGTTCCTTTTAGTATCTCCATTTTGTGGAGACACCCATACTAACTGCTTTTATTCTTTTTTTAGCTCTGCCCCTGACTTCTAGATTTCTAAACCATATCCCTGGGCTGGATACTTTCTTTTCCCTCACTCTCTTTTAGAACCCTTTAGTATGTTATCTTAACCTCTTTAGAAATGAAGTTTCTTAAGATTATCTTTCTTTTTGCCTCTGTCCATATCCCCAGGCCTCGATATAGTGCCTAGCATATTGTTATGTATTTGGTTAATAAATGTTTCTCTTTTTCTTTCTCTCCTTTTATTTCCCTCTTCTTTTTCCCTTTATTTTCTATAAAGTGAGGTATCTAGAACTTTTAAAATTGAAATAAAACTTTAGTGTGTGTGTAAATATGTTGTATATATATGTTTAGATGCTCCTATATTATAAAATGTTTATTATATGAATATAACTTACACACTACACATACACAAGACTCGTGTAAACTTATGTTAAAAATCTAAACTCAATGTGTTCTTTATTTTAACATGCTACATACAGTTAACATGTAGGCATACATATAGGAAGCTGGTTGGTATAGTGGAAAAAATTCTGGAACTGGAATTAATAAGAATTGAGTTCAATCTGATCTCAGAAACTTACTATTTATGTTACCCTGGATAAGCCAAATACCTTTATTTGCATCATTTTTTTTTCGTTTGTAAAATGAGGTAGAGAATGAAATCCATTCCAGTATATTTGCCCCCCCCCAAAAAAATACCACCCTAAATTTAGTCATAAAGAGTCAGGCATAAATAAAATGATTTAACAACAACAGCAGCAACACATACAGCCAAATGTCTTTGCTTACTGAAATTTGTCTGTCTTGTTCACCTGTTTTGAGCCTAGATTAAATAGTAGAATATTATTTTGCTTCCAAATTATACATTCCCCAAATAGGATTTTTAATGACTTTTTTTGACAAGCTCTGTAACAATACTGAGTACAACATTGCTCTAATACAATTGTTCATTTCTTGAATTCTACTTATATTTAGTGATACAAGAGGTATTTAGATTTCTATTTGAACATCATTATACACATATCTTCTTTACATTTTCATTTATATTATGTAATAATACAATGCTAAATCAAATTAAACTTAATTTAATTTTTCACACACTTTCCTTTAATGTACCTGTACCGATTAAAAGCAAATAATAATCATAGTACTCCAGCTATCTATAACCATCTTGTCATTCACACATGTAGAAACAAAAATTAACCTTTCTAGAAAATCAAATGCATAAAATGTTTTTCCACCTAATGAAAAAGGTAGCAGGTGTAGCAGTGGGCAGCATTCATTTTTCAACCTAGGAAAACAATTATGGTGGCAAGGAAAAAAAAAAGTTAATGCAAAAATAATGCCTTAGAGTGCTATTATTAGATGCCTGTGCTAACAGAATGGTAATGAGGACAAAATAACTTCAACATTTCAAGAAATCTTGTGCCTTAACACTTATAGGTTGACTTAGTTCTTTGATATAAAGATTTTGACTTATTTTCATAAATCTATAATGATTTTCTTTTACAAATGAAATTGAAAGTGAGTAGAATTATATATTAGAATAAAAAATGTTCACATGATTCTTGACAAAAAAACTTCCAAAACGTTTTTTCTTAAATACTAATTTGTATCTACACAATTAGAGGTACCCCAAAAATTTGGCTCAATTAATCAAATACCTTGAATTCATCACCTAACAAATGGCATTGTGCTAGCTACTGGAGATACTAAATCAATGAACATGTATTTATAAAGCATTTATTAATCAAATGCCAGGTAAGGAACTAAAAACTGGGTATATAAAGAAAAACAGAAAGTCCTTGCCTTTAAATCCTCAAATTCTAATCATGGAGATGAAAAGACACAAATTAGGCATGCTTTTTTTTTTCCATGTAGCTATTGTGGGTTCTATTAAAGAGATAATTCTCTAAGTGCAAAGATAGATACATGTACAGCATACATGTGCATATGTAATATGCATGTGTGTATTATAAATATGCACATGTGTATGTATATGTGTATATACATATATGTCTATACATGTGTATATATAGATATTAATATATCACATACATACAATATATATATATATATATATATATATATATATATATATATATGTATATATATATACATGCATACACATATGCACAGATGTTAAAGACCTAAATTTAAAAGGGTCAAGGTCTCTCACTGCATCCAAGGCCATCTCCAATCATCCTGATCTATATCTTGCCAATGGACCCAAATGGCTCTGAATTACTCTGGTTACTTGGCAAAGCCCATATTTAATTAAATCCAACTCACTTGTGTATTATGGTATCAGCTGCATGATATCATGATCCTCTTAGAGAACTAAGGACAAGGGAGTCAGAACCAAGATGGTGGAGACCAGATAAGACTTTGCCTGAGCTCTCCCTTGCTTTCATCAGATCAATACCAGAACAGGCCTCTGAATGGGTTTTGGTGTGACAGAGCTCACAACTATTTGGAGTGTAACAAATTTCCGTTAGAACATATTTTGGAAGAACTCAGAAAAGGTCTGTTTCAATTGGGCGTGGGGAGAGGGAAGAGGTAGGCCAAGACAGCTACAATGCAGTGCAGAGACATCAAGAGCAGAGGGGCCTCCTTATGCACATGAAATCTAGTGGGAGTCACTCTTTTTTGTTTTTTTTTGTTTTTTGTTTTTTTGTTTTTTTGTTTTTTTTTTTTTTTTGGCTGAGGCAGTTGGGGTTAAGTGACTTGCTCAGAGTCATACAATTAGAAAGTGTTAACTATCTGAGGCCAGATTTGAACTCAGGTCCTCTTGATTTTAGGACTGGTGCTCTATCCATTATGCCACATAGCTACCCATAATGGGAGTCACTTAACCAAGTTATAGCAATGTTTGCTACTCTAGCCTGGTTCAGAAGCCAGTGGCTCAGCAGACTAGATGTGAGACCTCCAACACAACTACAGAAAGCAAATAGTAAAACTCTGAATTCAACATAACTTGGGACTTGACCAAACCCACCCAGAAGGAAGCTGGAAACATGACCCCCAAGGCAGCACAAAGCTACTGTTGCCTGTAGAGGAAGGTTGGGACAATCTCCCTTTTGTCCTAAAAGCAGATCTGAACCTTTAAAAAGAAGCAAAACCAGCTCTGACCATAGATAGCTTTTATAAAGACAGGGAAGAAAAGAACTCAAACCTTGAGTACATTAAAGGCAAAATGTCCCCAAATGAAGCTTTAAAGAGTGATATAATTTGGTCTCCATCTCAAAAGACTCTCATAGAAGAATTCAAAAAAGTATTTTTAAAGGGACTTTGAAGAAAAATGGGGATAGAAAATGAGAGCTCTGGAAAAGGAAAAACAGAAATTGCCTGAAGAAAATCACTCCTTAAAAAGAGTTTTGGCAAAATGAAAAAAGAAAATAACTTCTTAAAAAACAGATTTTGTGAAATGGATAAAGCATATAACTTCTTACAAAATAGATTTGATGAAATGGATAAAGAAAACAACTCTTTGAAAAACAAAATTTGTGAAATGGAAAAGAAATCAAATGAATAAAACATCTCATTTAAAAGTTTAACTGCCCCAAAGCAAGAAGTGATAAAAGAAGCTAAGTGAAGAAAATAATTCACTAAAAATTAGAACTGAACAAATGGAAGTGAATGACTTGATGAAACAGCAAGAATCAGTTAAACAAAAATACAAACATAGGAAAAATAGAAGAAAGGGTATAATAACTCAACTGAAAAAAAACTGATCTGGAAAACAGCTCTAAGAGAAACAATAAAAGAATTATTGGACTAACTGAAGACCACAATGAAAAAAAAAGCCTAGATAACATCTTTTAAGAAATCAACACGGAAAACTTCCCTGATGCACTAGAACCAGAGGGTAAAATAGCAATTGAAGAATCCATCAATCACCTCTTGAAAGATATCCCAAAATGAAAACACTAAGGAATATTGTAGCTAAATTTCAAAATTATTAGATCAAGGAAAAAATGCAGCAAGCAGCCAGAAAGAAACAATTCAAATATCAAGGAGCCACAATTAGGATTATCTAAGCCCTAGCAGCTTCCACTTTAAAGGACTGGAGGACCTGAAATATAACATTCTGGAGAGCAAAGAAGCTTAGACTTTGACAAGAATCAACTATACAGCAAAATTAAACATTATATTTCAGGGGAAAATATAGGCATTAAATGAAATAGGGGATTTTCATTTATTTTGCATGAAAAGACTAAAGGTGAACAGAAAATCTGATCTTCAAATGCAGAACTTTTAAGACTTGTACTTTTGCTACAGGAATACTTAGAAGGTGTAAGTATAATTTGACTTTACTGTGATGAAATACAAAAGAAACTAGGAGTGGAAAAGGAATTGTAAAGAAAGAAGAGATAAGAGGAGATAAAATGTGGTTAATTACATGGCATGTAGAGGCAAAAAAGATCTTTTGCAATTGAGGGGGAAAGAGAAGAGGTATGAACATTGTATGAACCTTAATCTCATCAGATTTGCCTCAAAGTGAGAATATCATATATATTTAGTTTGACTGAGAAACTTGTCTCACTTTACAGGTACGAGGGGAAAGAGGAAAATAAAGGGGAAGGCTAATAGAAGGAAAAATAGAAATAGAAGGAGAAAGGGACAAGAAAGGAGCAAGAGACTATACAAGGGCAGGGATATTTAGGGGAGGTAGTAGTCAGGAAAAAAAAAACCATTGGGGAGGATGGAAAAGAGGAAAATAAAAAGAAAATATAACTTGGAGAAATATGCAGAGATAGTAATTTTAGCTGTAATTTGAATTGGATGAACTATTCCAGAAAACAGAATAGCAGAGTGGATTAAAAGCCAGAATCTTACAATATGTTTTTTGAAAAACAAACAAACAAACAAAAAAAAACATTTAAACAGAGTGATATATACAGAGTAAAGGTAAAAGGCTGGAGCAGAATCTATTATGATTCAAGTAAAGTTAAAAAAAAATATGAGGGGAGGCATCCTGATCTCAGATCAAGTAAAAGAAAAATAGATCTCCTTAAAAGTGATAAGGAAGGAAACTACATTTTGCTGTAGGATACTATAGTTAATAAAATGATAGCAACCTAGACAAACATTGACCACGTATTAGGGCATAAAAACCTAAAAATCAAATACAGAAAGGCAAAAATAATAAATTCATCTTTTTCAAATCATGATACAATAAAAATTACATGCAATAAAGGACCAGAGAAAAACAGACCAAAAATGAATTGGAAATCAAATTTTGTAATCCTAAAGAATGATGGGTGAAACAACAAAATAAATACAATTAATAATTTCATCCATGAAAATGACAATAATGAGATAGCATGCAAAAAATGTATCGGATGCAGCCAAAGCAATTCGTAAGGGAAATTTTATATTTCTACGTGCTACTTGAATAAAACAGAGAGAGGAAAAATCAATGAATTGGTAATGCAACTAAAAAAGCTAGAAAAAGAACTAATTAACCCTCTCCAATTAAATACCAAATTTGAAATTCTGAAAATAAAAGGAAAGATTAATAAAATTAAAAGTAAGTAAACTATTGAATTGATAAAAAACTGAGAGTTGCTTTTATGAAAAAACCAACAAAATTGGTAAATATGTAGTTAATTTGATTTAAAAAAGAACAGAAAACCAAATTGCTAATATCAAAAATGAAAAGGGTGAATTTTAAACCAGTAAAGATTAAATTAAAGCAATAACTATGGGCTATTATGCCAACAAAATTTATAATCTAAGTGAAATGGAGGAATGTTTAACAAAAATATAGAGTTCCAAAATTAACAAAGGAGAAAATAAATAGTTCCATCTTAGAAAAATAAATTGAACAATTTATTTATTAATTAACTATTTTAAAATATTTTCCAGGTCCAGATGTATTTGCAAGTAGACTCTACCAAATATTTAAAAAAATAATTCCAATGCTATGAAAACTATTTGGAAAAAATAGTTGGATAATGGCTGAAGAAAATATGGTATATAAATGTTATGGAATATTATTGTTCTATAATAAAAGATCAGCAGTATGATTTCAGAAAAGCCTGAAGAGACTTTCATGAACTGATGTCTAATGAACATTTTACACAGAAACAACAAGAATATGTGACAATCAATCTGATGAAATTGAATGTTTTCAACAATGAGGTTATTCAGGCTAATCCCAATGATCTTGTAATAGGGAAAGTCATATTTATCCAGAATCCAGAGTGTGAATCACAACACAGTATTTTCCTCTTTGTTGTTGTTTGCTTATTTTTTTTTGTTTTCTTTCTCATTTATCCCTTTTGATCAGATTTTTCTTGTGCAGTTTGATAATTGTGGAAATATATATGTATACAATAAAAAGCATTTGACAAAATCTAACATCCATTCCATTTAAAACCAGTAAAGAATTTTTCTTCAATATTTTTCTTAATGATCAGTAGCATTTATTTAAAATCATCAGCAAGCATCATATATGATGGGGATAAACTGGAACCATGCCCACTAAAATTAGGGATGAAACAAGGTTGCCTTATATCACTATTGCCATTCAATATTGTACTAGAAATTTTAACTTTAGTAACAAGAGAAAAAAAAAGAAATTAAAGGAGTTATAGTAGGAAATATATATAAGAGGAACCAAATTTCAATCTTTATAAATGATATGATGGTAGACTTAGAAAATTCTAGAGGATCAACTAAAAAATATTAGAAACAATTCACAACTTTAGCAAAGTTTCAGGATACAAAATAACTTCACATAAATTTTCAGCATTTCTATATGTTATAACAAATCCAACAGCAATAGATACCAAAAAAAATCCATTTAAACTATTTGTAAATGAGATAAAATATTTGTCTCCCTACCAAGACAAAATCATAAACTATATGAACACAATTACAAAACACTTTCAACACAAATAAATTTAGATTTAAATGATTGGAACTATATGAAGTGGTCATTGGTAGACTGGGTTAAAATTATTTACTTATTTGGTGCCATACTAGTAAAACTGCATAGAAATTACTATATAGAAGTAGAAAAAATACTATCAAAATTCATCTGGAAGAACAAAAGGTCAAGAATTTCAAGGGAATTAATGAAAAAAATGTAAATTAAGATGGCCTAGTTTTATTAGGCCTAAACTATATTATAAAGCAGTGGCCATCACAACCATTTGGTACGTTCTAAAAAAATAGAAGAGTTGATCAGTGGAACAGGTTTGGTTCACAAAATACAATAGCAATGATTATACTAATCTAGTGTTTGACAAACCCAATGATTCCTGATTCTGAGATAAGAGCTCACTCTTTGACAAAAATTTTTAGGAAAATTGGAAATTAGTATGGCAGAAACTAGGCAGTGACCAACACTTAACACCCTATATCAAGATAAAGTTGAAATGGGCTTATAGTTTAGTCATAAAGAATTATACTATAAGCAAATTAGAACAACAAATTATATTCTACATCTCAGATCTGTGGATAAGGAAAGCATTTGTGGCCAAAGAACTAGAGTACATTATAAAATTAAAAATGAATAATTTTTATTATATTAAGTTAAAAAGTTTTTTTGTACAAACAAAACCAAGGAAGACAAGATTAGAAGGGAAGCATAAAAATACAGTTTTTTTTTGAACATCCAAGAACTCTGATAAAGGCTTCATTTTTAAATATGTAGAGATTTGACTCAAATTTGTCAGAATATAAGACATTGTCCAACTAATAAGAGGTCAAAAGATATGAACAGACAATTTTTTGATGAAGAAAGTATAACCATTTCTAGTTATGTTAAAAAAAATACACTAAATCAGTATTTATCAGAGAAATGCAAATTAAGTCAACCCTTAGGTACCACTATATACCTCTAAGATTGGTTAAGATGAGAAGACAAAATAATGATAAATGTTGGAGGGGATATGGAAAAACTGGCACACTAATACATTGTTGGTGGAATTGTGAACTGATTGTGCAAAAAGCCTATCAAAATGTGCATACCTTTGATCCAGCAGTGTCTCTACTGGGCTTGTATCACAAAGAGATTATAAAAAAGAGAAAAGGACTAGCATGTACAAATATGTTTGTAGAAACCCTTTTTGTAGTAGCAAGGAACTAGACAATGAGTGGATGTTCTTCAGTTGGATAATGGCTGCAGAAAATATGTATATAAATATTATGGAATATTATTGTTCTATAATAAAAGATCAGCAGTATGATTTCAGGAAAGCCTGAAGAGACTTTCATGAACTGATGCCTAATGAACATTTTACACAGTAACAACAAGAATATGTGACAATCAAATCTGATGAACTTGCATGTTTTCAACAATGAGATTATTCAGGCTAATCCCAATGGTTTTGTAATAGGGAAAGTCATATTCATCCAGAAAAAAAAAAAAAAAAAAAAAAAAAAAAACTATGCAGAGTGTGGATTGCAACACAGTATTTTCCTCTTTGTTGTTGTTTGCTTATTTTTTGTTTTCTTTCTCATTTATCCCTTTTGATCAGACTTTTCTTGTGCAGTTTGATAATTGTGGAAATATGTATACAAGAAGCACACATATTGAACATATATTGAATTGCTTGCTGACTAGGAAGTGGGTTGTGGAAAGGGAGGGGGAAAAATTTAAAACACAAGATTTTGCAATATATTTTGCATATAATTTGAAAATAAAAAGCTATTATTTTTTAAAACCCCTAAAAGATGGTAAATATGGAAAACATATTTTTCTGTTTTCAAAAGACATATAAATTTGATAAATAATGATGTGATTTCTATACAAATGAAATTGCAAATAGCCTGCTTAAAATAGAATGAAGGACAAACAAAAAGGTTTTTTCTATGAACACAAAGAAACATCTTTATTTAGCACATATCCCTCTTTAATGTTTTATTTTATTCTGATAATCATATGATTGATAAGCAAATCATGCTTTCTATTAAATTGGTAAAGAATTGGTTAGATTTCATTTTCAAAATGATCTCTTTCATTAATCCCAAGCTTCTTCCTGACAGAAAGGCTCAATTTCTCAACAATATTGCACTAGTAATTCCATGCATAATCAAAACATAGAACATAATTACCTTTGGAGAACTAAAATGGTGGATTAGTTAAGGCACAAAGGAAAGTGTGGTAGGTAAAGATGGACTACATAATATTTGTAATAGTAACTTGGATGAAAACAGTGTAATCTTGCCTTCTCATTAAGAATATTTGGGCTTTCCAGTGAAAGAATTCTGGGAGATAACTAGAAACCATTACATTGAATTTCCAATACCTATATTTTTTCCCACTTGCATTTTTGATTTCCTTCACCAGCTAATTGTACAATGTTTCAGAGTCCAATTCTTTTTGTACAGCAAAATAATGGTTTGGTCATATATACTTATTGTGTATCTAATTTGTATTTTAATATATTTAACATCTACTGGTCATCCTGCCATCTGGGGTAGAGGATGGAGGGAAGGAAGGGAAAAATTGGAACAAGAGGTTTGACAATTGTCAGTGTTGTAAAGTTACCCATACATATAACCTGTAAATAAAAGGCTATTAAAAAAAAAGAATATTTGGGTTTTGATGTCTACCTCTAAAACAGATTTATTGTGACCCTGGGCAAGTCATTTATTCACTCAATATTTTGGGAAATTCTTTAAGACTACAATTTACCAAGCTGATCTGCATCAATAAAGTTTTCTCATTTAAGACTTCCCTATGTAAATGAAGTCATAGGTTCAGTCCTTATCCATTTGTCCATCCCTTATCTATATATTATCTATCATTTATTAATATTGCATAGCTATCTATCTAGCTATATATATATATATATATATGTGTATATGTATACATATGTATGTGTTGACCATGAAACTATATAACTGACTAACATATACATAAACAGAATAGTCTACATGTTCTTTTAAAGAAACTATAGGGGTTCTGTGTGTGTACTTTTCTATGGTATAGTTTTGTATCCTATATAGTCCATAATCTGTATACACATGAAAACATTAATATGTTTTTTCTGCAGAACAATTTATGGCTTGTCATACTTCCCTAGGGATATTGTCAGGAGAGGCTAGTGTTATATAACAAATACTAAAATGATTATTCATTCCTTTCCCTAAATTATAGAGGATTCACTAACATATTTTGCTTATTTAAAATTAATTTTAATTTTTCTTTAATGACTTAACTGAGAAATAATAGCCTGTATTATCTTCTTTAATTTAAAATTATTGTGAAAATGTTGTTTCTAAATTGTCTTAATTATCATGCAAACTTAGCTTTTTTGTCTTGCTTTCATGTTTTTGCGTTCCATTCTCCATCAAAACATACAAACAAAAAAGAAAGAAAATATTAAGATGTGGCAATGAACCTAGTGAGAGAAATGAAAGATTAAAACCAAAGTGTCAAACAAATATATATGTATATTTGTATCATATATATTATATATGTGCAAACTTGCATAAATGTATCTGAGAATTCTGAATGAATAAAAATGCACAATCTGGTTTATTTCTTATTTTCTATATCTTCCAGCTTGGAAATGAAAACTGAATGATCTCATGGCAATTATGCCAAGAGGAAAGAAATCATATTAGATTTCTTTTCTGATTAAAATTTCTTATATCTTAAAATGTGTTCATATAGCCAAAAATGCCTTTGGGTATGTTAATATTACATCTGTAACTTAACACCATTAGAAATTGTCATACCATGTAGTAAATTTTATGGAAAAAAATCATTTTAATATATTTTAAACATGTCAAGTATGAAAGTTTTTGTACTTGGAATTGTTTATTTAAAGTAGGATAGGGCCTTTAAAGACATCCAATCTAACAATATCCTTTTTATATATGATGAAGGGATGAAGCAACAAAGGTTATGAAATCAGTCCTAGATTACACAATTAACAAAAAAATAAAGTCAGGATTTTATTTTTAAATAGTATTTTATTTTTCCACACTTGAACATAAAGAACAATTTTAATATTCATTTTATGAGATTTTAAGTTCCAATTTTTCTCGCTCCCCCTCTTCCAAAGATGTTGCCCGTATGATATAATTAATACATGTGCTATCATGTAAAATATATTTCCATATTAGGCACACTTGTAAAAGCAGAAACAGATCAAAAGAAAACAAAATACAAGAAAGAATAAAGTGGGAAAATGTGTTGCAATCTGCATTCTGAAGTCATTGATTCTTTATATGAATATGGACAATATTTTCTTTTGTGAATCCTTGGTACTTACCTTGGATCATTGTATTGCTCAGAAGAGCTGAGTCATTCAATCATCACATAGTGTTGTTGATATTATGTACAATGTTTTCCTGGTTCTGCTCATTTCATTTTATATCAATTCATACAAGTCTTTCCAGATTTTTCTGAATTCTGCCTGTTCATCATTTCTTACTGCACAGTAGTGTTAAATTACATTCATATGCGATAGCTTGCTCAGCCATTCCCCAATTGATGGTCATCCCCTCAATTTCTAATATTTTACATCATGAAATGGGTTATTATCATGATTTTGGAACATGTATATACTTTCCCCTTTTCATGATCTAGTTGAGATACAAACCAAGTAGTGGTTTTGCTGGATCAAAGAGTATGCACAAATTGGTTGCCTTTTGTGCATAATTCCAAATTTCTCTTCAGAATAGGGACCAGATTACAATTCCAACACTAGTGCTTTAGTGTATCAATTTCCCCTCATTCTCTTCAGCATTAATATCTTTCCTTTTTTGGTCATATTTGCCAAACTGATAAGTATGAGGTGATATTTTAGTGTTGTTTTAATTTGCATTTCTCTAATCAAAAGTAATTTGGAGCACTTCTTCAAATGCCTACAGATAGCTATGATTTCTTCATCTGAAAACTATGTGTCCTTATTATTTGACCATTTAGCAACTGGAGAATAGTTTGTATTATTACAAATTGACTCAGTTCTCTATATATTTGAAACATGAGGCCTTTATCACAGATACTTGATGTAAAAATAGTTTCCCAGCTTTCTGCTTTTGTTCTAATCTTGACTGCATTGATTTTGGTTGTACAGAAGATTTTTAATTCAATATAATCAAAATTATCTATTTTGCAATGCTATCACTTTTTTTATTTTGTTTTGTTGTTGTTATTTTTGTTTGTTTTGTTTCTTTGTTTTGGTGAAGCTTTTTTTTTTTTTTTTTTAACCCAGGGTCACACAGCTAGAAAGAGTACAGTGTTTGAGACCACATTTGAACCCAGGTCCTCCTGCACCAACTAGCTACCCTAATGCTTACTCTTTTATGATGATGAATTTTTCCCCTCTCCACGAATCTGAAAGATATATTATTCCTTCGTCTTCTAATCTGATTACAGTATCATCCTTCGTGTTTGTCATACACATATTTTGATCTTATCATTGTACATGGTATAAGACATTGCTCTAAATCTAGCTTATGTCCTATTGCCTTCCAGTTTTCCCAACAGTTTTTATGAAACAGTGAGCTCTTATGTTAAAAGCTGTGGCTTGGGGATTTATTAAACACTAGGCCATTATGGTAAGTGATACTGTGTGTTGTGTACTAAATCTATTCTACTGATCCACCCTTATAACACATACTAACAGATAATTTTATTGATTATTGCTCTATAATATAGTTTAAGATCTGATATTGCTAAACTGTCTTCCTTTGCATTTTTTTTATTAATTTCTCTTGATATTCTTGACATTTTGTTCTTTTAGATAAATTTTGTTTTTATTTTTTCTAAACCTATCAGATATTTTGGTAGTTACATTGGTATGGCACTGAATAAGTAAATTACTTTAGGCAAAATTTTCATTTTTATTATAAGGACAGAATTTTAATTTATGTATTCTTTCCAAATCAATATTATTTTAATAAGTTCAATCAACTTATTTTTAAAATAAGTAGATTATTCTTATTTCCTCTGTTCTCCCAATTTTGGACAATTTTTATTAATATCTACAGGGGGAGGTGATAAGCAGGATAGCTTAGAGACCTATGGTCTCTAGAACAGAGCATCAGTGAAAAAATGTGTGTGTAGTGACAATGGGTTTAATAGTTACCAGTGAATTTATTTTGTATAGATTAATGAAAATCATTTTGATGAGAAAAATGAATGAAATATTTAAGTTAAAGAGATGGAGCTTACAAACACCATCAACTTTATTCACTGATAAGAACACAAACTCAGGAATATTAATATTGTCTAAATAGTACAAGGAATCAATCATATCATTTTTCAAAAGTTATGAAAACTTCACTTTGTTTCATTAGTTTTAGAAACAACACTGGGTCATTTTCTTCATAAATAGTGACTTCATAGTCCACGAATGAAACAGCAAAATAATCATGTTAAATTAAATTCAATAAACATTTATATTAAATCTACTGTGCTCTAGAGATGGAAGAAGCCCTGGAGAAACATAAAAATTAAACAGATCCTTTCATCAAAAGTTCACTTCATTTGGGATCACATATGGATCTTGATTTTCTATCATCAAATTTAACACTTATTTCCAAAAGTTTAATGTTCATGGTGCTAAAAATAGTTTAGTGTTTTAACATTAGAAGCTGTAATTTCTTGTGTGCCATTTTAATTATTTAAGAAATGAGAATTAAAAAACAGGCAAAGTTCAAAAGGAAAACCATTTATTCCCCCATTTTCATATGTCAAGTCCAAATTGTATAACCTGTATTACCATGTATACTAGCAGTTAAATTAAGAAAATGTCAGTAATTATTCATAGGCTAGACATAACAGAAAGAGTCCAGGCATATAAAAGAAAGTAAACTTTTTTCAAAAAGGACAAAATGCATATTTCTTAGGATAAATGGTATGCTCATTTCTGTATTCATTTCAGAAAGATGTCTCTAATAAAATAAACAACAACCAAAACCAAAAAAAAAAATGAAACAAAAAAGAAGGCTTGTTTTTCTTATTCTTTATGAAGGTAAAAAAATAAAAGTTTATAAAAAAGAAATGAGTTTTAGAGGGAAGAAAGTTAACCAAGTGCTTTTTTTCTTCTTATCATTTTTTACTCCTCTCATCCCCCTGAAATGTCATTTTGTACATTCTACAAAATTTCAGCTGAGCTTTAAAATATTTAAAGAATTGAATTATATCTATATAGGAAAGATTTAGTTTCAAATAAGTTTGAATAGCATAATATCAAAGTTTTTTTTTAAAAGGGAGGTTGATATTATGTTTGCAATATTCACTCAAGGAAAGAGACTTAAATTGAACAAATAGTTCTCAAACCTGAATGTGATGTTGTTAGATTTGTTGAAATACCTATAACTAAAATTTTCAAGTACATCATATTTTATTTTTATTAAAACTGTTTATTTTCAAAACATATGCATAATTTTCAAGTCACTCATGCAAAACCTGGTACTCCAAAATTTTTTCCCTTAATTACCCCAACCCCCACCACTAAATGGAAAGTAATATAATACATGTTATACATATGTAATTCTTCTCTATATATTTCTCTCTATATATAATTTCCATAATTACCTTACTGCATAAGAAAAATCAGCTCAAAAAGGAAAAGAAATGAGAAAGAAAACAAAATGCAAGCAAACAACAGCAAAACGAGTGAAAATGCTATGTTGTGATCCACACTCATTCCCCACAGTCCTCTCTCTTGTTATAGATGGCTCTCTCCATCACAAAACTATTGTCTTGTCTTGTCAAGCCAAGGAACTGGCCTGAAGAACATCATTATTGAAAACATCCATGTTCATCAGACTTGTTCATCACATATTCTTGTTTTACTGTGCACAGTTTTCTTGCTTCTTTTGATTTGGCTTCAGTTCATGTAAGTCTCTCCAAGCTTAGCTGAAATCATACTGCTGATTTTTTTTATAGAACAATAATGTACCAAAACATTAATATCAAAAAGGGATGCTACAAATATATTTCCACATGTGAGTCGTTTTCAATTTTCTATTATCTCTTTGGGATATAGGCACAGTAGTGACACTGCTGGATCAAAGATACATACATTTTGAAAGGTTTTTTGAATAGTTACAAAGTGCTCTCTGGAATGGTTGGATCAGTTCACAATTCCACCAATAATGTATTAGTGTCCCACATCCCCTCCAACAATCCTCATTATCTTTTCTTGTCATAATTAGCCAATCTTAGAGATATGTAGTGGTACTTCAGGATTGTCTTAATTTTCAGTTCTCTGATCAATAATGATTTAAAGAATTTTTTTTTAATATAACTAAAAGTGGTTTTAATCTCTTCATCTGAAAATTGTCTCTTCATATCCTTTGATCATTTATTAATTGGAGAATGGCTTGAGCTCTTATAGCTTTAAGATAATTCTCTATATATTTTAGAAATGAAGCCTTTATCAGAACCCTTAGAAGTAAAATTAAAAATTCCTAGTTTACTTTTTCCCTTCTAATCTTGTCTGAATTGGGTATGTTTTGTTAAAAAAATGTAATATATTCAAAATTATCCAATTTGCATTTCATAATGTATTCTAGTTATTTTTTGGTCATAAATATTTTCCTTCTCCTTATATCTGAGAGTCAGACTATGCTTTGTTCTTTGCTTATCGTATCACTCTATATGTATAAATCACAAACTCATTAAGACCTTATCTTGGTATAGTGTGCTAGGTTTGGGTCAATGCCCAGTTTCTGCCATATTAATTTCCAATTTTCCCAGCAACTTTTGTCAAATGTTTTTTTTTGTTACTTTGGTTATTGATATAGTGAGTTATGTTAATAGTTTTCTTGTTTGAACCAGTCCTGCATTCCTGGTATAAATTCTACTTATGGTATAATCCCGGGGATGCTTTGCTGTAATCTCTTTGCTAATAAATTTGCATTTGTGTATTTAACATTTACCGGCATAAATTAGCACCAAAAGAAAATGTTGACCTACATACCAGTTCCATACCCTCCATTTCATCCCTCAGTATCTGGTTAGAGGTGTTGGTCCCAAATCATAATTCCATAGAAATCTATGAGGTTTTACCAGTTTAGGTAGATTGATTCTTCCTAAAACCTGAAAAATCTGACCATTTCTCTCTTTCTGATTCTTCCTTGTTTCTTTTTAGAGTATTTCTTCTTAATAAAACATGTTTGCTTCATCTTCTCTTTCCTAGTTCTAAGTTTGTATGATATTCTGTCTTGTGATTGTCCACTTGCCAAATATACCACCCCCCTTAATTTTTTCAGAAGCATCAGCTAATGATCAGATCTAGGAATAATAGTCTTGGCAGCCATAACTATCTCCCAATAAATGGTTTAAGAAATGTAGAACACAAAGGCTAGATTAGCCTTTTATCCTCAACACCTGAATTTTCACAAATTCTCTTAGGCACTTTTATCTGGCAACACAAATGGCATCCAATGGAGATTAATGTCAATTATTTTATTGCACATCAGAACAATAAAACTCACTCAAACTACATGAACACATGTATTCCTTACTCTTACTCAGATTTCCTCCCTGAAGTCTCTTGATGCTTCTCTCACCTCTTTCTCTGCCTCTCTCTCCCTCTCCCTCTCCCCTGCTTTCTCCCTCTTCCTCTTCTATTTCTCCATCTCCCTCTTTTACTCCTTCACTCTCTCTGTTTTGTTTTTCATTTTTGTGTTTTTTCCATTTTCTTTTGATTCTTTGTTCACCATATAACTAATGTGGTAATATATTTTAGAAGAAATAAAATAATACTTGTTTACTTCTTCTTGGATTTAGATACCTAGCTAATGCATATCATTTTAAGGAGAATGTCATTTTTTTTTGTTTTCTAATGTTTTCTTTTAAAAAAAAATAAGAATGTGTTACATATTTTGTTTAAACGTTTTATGAATCTATTGAAACTGTGATTTTTATTGGCTTTGTTTTCAATATGTTCAATGTTAATTATAGTTTTTTTTTTTTCTGATATAAAACTTGCCCTGTATTCCTTCCATAACTCCAGCCTAGTAATCTCCTTAGATCTCATTCTGCCCTGTCTCATTTCTCTCTTACTCTCTGAGTTCTGTAATGTTTCTCACAGTGTACTTCTGCCCAGAAACCTTCAATAGTGTATACTTCTTTGTTCATCTCCCTAAGCTGTCCTTGTTTTAAAAATGCTCACTGTGACTTTGTTTTCTGTAAGAGTATAGAATGGTGTATTCTCTAGATTTATTTTGAGACATTGGCATGAGGACGAAATGGACTCTGCTGCTTCCACTCACTCTGGCATCATGGTTCCGACTTTCTTAACTTTTCAGCTTCCTTGTTATGTATTGTATTCATTCATTAGAAATTCAGCTCCTAGAAAGCAGGGATCCCTTTATAATTAGTACCTGTTTACTCAATGCTTAGCTCTGGCACAGAGTAAATATTAAAAAATGTTCTGTGTCTTGACTTTATTTCCTTAATAAACATACTAAAAAATAGGTGTCAAGAACAGTTTGCCATTTTCAAAATAGCTATATTTGCATAATTCACTTAAAAATCTCATTTTGTGGAAACATTTCTAGCATTTGGTAAGACTTCTTAAATATTTGTTGCAATTCATTACATATTAGTTTGTTGGGTCTTTGCCAAGTGCCTAGTGTAGTGCTAGCTACAATGTATAACAACTCATTTCCCTTTAATATGATTTTCTGATTTTTCCTTTAGTATTCGTGGATATAATTGTTGGTGGAGTTGTGAAGGAATCCAACCATTCTGGAGAGCAATCTGGAATTATGCCCAAAAAGTTATCAAACTGTGCATACTCTTTGATCCAGCAATGTTTATATTGGGTTTTTACCCCAAGGAGATACTAAAGAAGGGAAAGGGACCAGTATGTGCCAAAATGTTTGTGACAGCCCTGTTTGTAGTGGCTAGAAACTGGAAAATGAATGGATGCCCATCAATTGGAGAATGGTTGGGTAAATTGTGGTATATGAATGTTATGGAATATTATTGTTCTGTAAGAAATGACCAGCAGGATGAATACAGAGAGGCTTGGAGAGATTTACATGAACTGATGCTAAGTGAAATGAGCAGAACCAGGAGATCATTATATACTTCAACAATGATACTGTATGAAGATGTAATCTGATGGAAGTGGATTTCTTTGACAAAGAGACCTAATTCAGTTTCAATTGATCAATAATGGACAGAAGCAGCTACACCCAAAGAAAAAAAACACTGGGAAATGAATGTAAACTGTTTGCATTTTTGTTTTTCTTCCAGGTTACTTTTACCTTCTGAATCCAATTCTCCCTGTGCAACAAGAAAACTGGATCTGCACACATACATTGTATCTAGGATATACTATGACATATTCAACATATATAGGACTGCTTGCCATCTAGGGGAGGGGGTGGAGGGTAGGAGGGAAAAAACGGAACAGAAGTGAGTGCAAGGGATAATGTTGTAAAAAAATTACCCTGGCATGGGCTCTGTCAATAAAAAGTTACTATAATAATAAAAAATATATATTCGTGGGTATACTCAGAAGTTGCTGAGGGTCCTTTACGTTTCCCTTTCTCCTCTATAGTTATAAATTACTTAGAAAATCCATCCTGGTCCCTGTTTTAGAGGGAGGAGGGAAGAGTCATGTTATCTGGAATGATTAAGCTTATGAGATAATTTTATAATTGCTTTATAAATCCTTCTTGCCTTGATAATTATAGTTTAATAGGCACTGAAATGTTTCATAATCTTTGCTGGTACCTTATGATTACAGAGCTTGCTTGTATGCAGGTATATGCTTAGGACAATTGAGGTCTATTTAATTTTTCTTTCATTTTGATTAGTTGACAAAGGTTCCTTCTGCTTTCAACCATTGACATTATTTCTCTTTTCCAGTCATTTAATTCTTGTCATTTATGACCTTGTTTTGGGTTATGCTGTATTTTTTATCTGTCCTATCTCCCCAACCTGTCTATAATCAATTTACTTTTAACATGAATCATTTGCAGTTTTACAGTCCTCTCGCAATTGCTCCCTCCACTTACCACTATCCTTTAAATAAAACAGGTGGTCAAGTTTTATTTTTTTTTAATATATTTGAAGTACATTGTATTAGACTTGCTTAACTTCAACTTCAGGTACAAGTGAAGGCTCTAATGTGAGCATTTCTTTCAACAACACAAATTGCAACTTCTCTCTGTGACCTAGTAGATGATCTTTGATAGTTATTGACCCAATTATATTCATCACCCTAGTAAACACACAAATGTGGTTATATATGTAGAGGATGTAGAGGAAAGGAGGACAGAGGAGAGGAAAGGAGAGGGGAGAAGAGGGAACGTGAGAGGAGAAAAAAGGAGGAAAGTGGAGAAGATAGAAGAGGAGGAAAATAGAGAGATAGAAAAGGACAAAGAACGAGAGACAGAAACAGGAACAGAGAGAGACAGAGAATCTTGAGCTAATTATGAAACTCGATATTAAACTAATTACTAAACTTGATTATTTAATTTGATAACATATGCCAGGGTTTTCATTCCACCAGTAAAAGCATTAAAGACTCAAGGATAATTTTAATCAATACTAATTCATTAGAACTGAATTTTAATGGACTTTGTTTAATATGCATTGTTCATAGATGGTATAACTATCAAATTTTTAACTATTTACATATAAAATTGTCTTTCTCCATATTGTTTAATAACAAATAATATGCATCATTGTTGGTGGCAAGTTCCTAGAAACCCTAAAGGGGGAAAAAGGGATTCGATTTTAAAGAAAACTCCATTTAATTAATGTACTATGGATAAGAAACACTTTTAGATGATTGGAAGAATTTAAAAGGTTGAGGCTTCCCCATTTCATGAGCCTAATATGGTTAACATCTGAACCTGTGGTTAATAGATATCACTAATATGCAAAATGCATGATTAGGTACATGAGAAAAGCACTAATAAATTGCTGGATAAAACTGGACAAAGGGAAAGGGTGTTACAAACTAGGCAAATCCAGGGACTCTTCTAAGAAGACTTTTTATGATTACTGTGTATTTTTTACAGGTACCTGCATCTAGTGATTATTTTGTAAGGATTCTCAGTTTTAGAACTATTAAGGGTATTAGAATTCATAGTGTCCTGCATCATCATTTGAAATTCAAGAACCTTTTGCCAGAGAATGCCTCTTGAAGAAGATGAATATATAATGTGCCTAAAGGTGAGAACTAGACCCAAAGTAGTGAAATAAAAACATTCATTTTTTTTTTTTACAACTTCTCACAATCTCCCAATGAGAATGAAAAAAAGAGAATGCCTCTCAATGATGCAAATAGTGGCATATTTCAAGAACTTGGGACCTTGGGGCATGGAGTTGAAATTGCCTCAAGCCATTTTCGTTGACCAAGTCAATGAGACATCAATCAAACTTTTTTCAAGTCATGTCACATTAATTTCCTAATATCGGTACTCTCCTTGGGCAGATAGGAATCACAGTGGACAGAGCACCCGGCCTGGTGTCAGGAAGCCACTGCCTTGGGTTTAAATTCAGCTTCAGAAAGCAATTAACTCCATGACCCTAGGGAAATCATTTAACCTGGTTGACCTTAGTACCTTTAAGTACAAAATAATCTGAAGAAATGACAAATATATATTTGCCAAGAACGCTTTAACATGGATTACAAGTTGAATATGACTGAAACAACTGAACAATTACACAGGTACTGTCCAAGATAGAGTTTCTCCTGATGGATTTATTTCAGGGTTCTACAACAAGGAAATAGCTGCAAACTATTGAGTTCAAATCAATTTCTGTTGCTTCTGATTTCCACTGTTCAAAAGGTTGCCAAGTGAACTTTAGTAATTAGGGATTATGATGCTTCCAAAGTCAAAGCTATTTTAAACTTTATTTCTCATGACAGATAAGGAAACATTATCTCTAAATACTTTCAGATTGAGAGTACTCTTTCCCAATCTGATTTATAATATGTATTCCCAATTTTATCTGTAATTTATGATGCCAATTTAGGCCTTTTCTTAAGTTGCTTACATTAAAAGCACATAAAAATGAAGCATTGCTTTCCCAACATTTTTATTTTAAACATATTTAAGAATATATTAAACCAAGCCCAGTGTATCATTATTTCAGTGGAATCATTCACTTGTTTTAGGATATTTAGGGAGAAAAATTTTGAGCTCTCTAACTGCATAGCTTGATTTAATTTATGAATAGCAAGTTTACAGCATTACAACTTTATAAATCCTTGATACCCTGTTAATTATACTTTATGGAACTCTTAGGTATTTCATAATCTTCACTGCAGCACAATATATTTTGGTTTATTGCAATATGTTGTGTCTTGATACACAAATCTCACTTATGATTCAGCTGCCTGCATGCTTATATTTTTTTCTTCTTTATTTAAAAGACAGCATTAGTTATAAAAAAAAAAATCTGTTCTGTGGAGAAAAATCTTTGTTTTACTACTGTATTAACTGATCAAGGCCATCAATATAACAAAATAACCATAATGACTCTTAAATCATGTAGACCATTGTAATCAAACAAAATGGAGAAAGTAACTTCTACAATCTTGCAGATATTTAGAGGAAAAGGGGGGAGCACTAAGTATTAAGTTTAATGATCTGCACCTGGATTCAATCACCACTTTCAGCCTAAGCGTCAACCATTTTAAAATACAAAATTGCAGTGGATGCACAGCTGGAAAATAATGCTATCTTCCAGAGGGGAGAAAATCATTAAGGGAGCACAGAAAGACTACAGTTTGATTTTATGAAGTTCAACTATTAAGTTCATGAAGGGAGCTGTGTGGAAAGGTATTTCATTCAAAAAGGGTGAGTTTATGTGGAGCCAATTTTTCCTAAATAGAATATAAATAAAGACAGGATAAATTGTTATATGGAAATTCTGGGAATGATTTAAAAAGAATATATAAATACATTAGGGAGTCCTACATTATACAGATGTATCTGTTCCTGCTTTCCCCAAATAAGTAGACTTATAAGATTCCACAGGGTGAAATTGCTGCTACCAAGGGAACTGACTTGTTTTTTCACTTATCTTTTAATGATTTCCTGTAGGCAAAGACCTAGCTGCAAAATTCCCCTATGTCTTCCTGCTGCTATGGGTGTTACTTAGAACCCCAGGACTATGTAATTATTCATCCTATTTTGGCACTGGAACATGAAGTAACTCACTATTTTGCTACAGTTAATCAACAACAAATAAAGAATAAACAAACCTCTTCTCTAGACTAGGGTATCAGCCATCTTTTGCTTCATTCCTAGGACTAGTGTTTACTAGCCAATATTTTCCCAAGAAATGAAAACAAACTCTAGAGAATGTAATGCTTTCATATTTTAGAACTCTAGCCAGGACTGGGGATTGGAATGCTTCTATTAATGCTCTTTTCCTCCACTACTGTCTATCAAGTGCTAGGACTTTAATAAAATCAGCTATGCCATTGATCTTGGAAAGGACATGTTAATCTCCTCACCAATGTTACTCTCATCATCCCTATAAATCTGGAGAGAAAAATATTACTCACTAGTCACCATATGGACATGCTGCTTCTCCCTACTAGAATGTAACCTTCTTGAGTTTAAAGACAATCTTACTTTTTGTATTTGTATTCCCAGTGTTTAGCACTTAATAAATGCTCATTCATTAACTCATTTAGTCCCTAGAATCACAAATGTATCCTCCCAGTAAAATATTTTTATAGGGACCAGAACTCAATGTCAGGAATCCAGCATGAGGGCAACCCTACTGAGAAGGGCCCCTTGCCCAGTATAACGTAACTAGTACCCTGGAGCCCTATGGAAAGAAGGATGTCTTAAGGAAATCCTAGTGCAAGAAAGCCCCAGAATCCTTTGGAAAAAAATCCAGTGAAGAGGACTGATCCAAAATTCTGAAGAAGGAAAGCGTATCTGAACAAAAAATACGTCAGTCATAGCCCAGAATCTCCTCGCAAGAGTTCAACTCTATGGCAAGAGAAGGAAGAGTGGGGGGCGGGGGAAGTATTTATTAAACTACTATTATATTCCAGGAATTGTACTAAGCACTTACAGTTATCTCTTTGATCTTTACAGCAACTTAGGTAGATTTTATTGTTATACCAGTTTTACACTTGAGGAAAATGAGAAAGATAGGGATATTTATAAGTGCTGTAGGATAGATTTGAATTCAAATCTTCCTGACTCCAAACCAGGTATTCAAATTATGACATCAACTTGTAGGGCCCTCCAGAGAACAGCAAGTGAAGGGGTTGAGGTTACTTATCCCCATAACAATGAAAAAATAAGATCTCCAATTGTGGAAAAAAACCAAGAAGTTTGTACAGAAAGCAAGAAGAAACAATAACAAACAAAGAAACAAACAAAAAAACTTCAACCACAGGACTGCTAGGAAGTCTGGATATCACAGAAGAGGAGTCTTGAGTTGTATTTGGCAACCTCAGTCAAACTTAACATCCAAGAAGCCTGAGCCTGAACAAGAGACAAGATTAATCAATTCTTACAGTAGGACCTTATCTTGCCCAACATATTCAGGACTGGCAAAGCTTGACCACACTATTTAGAAGTGCAAAAGCAGAGTTCAAACAAAGTTCACCCCCCATCCTAAACAAGGTTTCTGCTGACAGAAGTAAATTAAAGAAAACATAAAATTTTATTAGGAAATATCTTATTCTTAGAAACTTCAATAATGTCAGCTTACCATATAAATGGTGTCATATGGAGAGGGAAAATACACAAAATCCCACAAATTCAAGAAAAAAAAATGGACATTTAATGAAATAGAAATTTCTTAAGCATTCTGATTGAAAGTTACTTGAGAAACTAGGGTGATATTTTCACATGGAAACTCAAGACTCAGGAGAAACATAGAAAGATACACATTTTTACTCAATTAAAAAACAAGCCAAGATATTTTTTAAATGCCACAAAAGGGATAAAAAAGTTTGATGAGAATGTTAATACAATTAAGATTCATAGAGTATGATAAATATGACAGTAATTATAGATAATTTTGTTCTATTTTTATAGCCTAAGAACAAGAAATGGGGGGGGGGAAAGGAAATAGAAGGGGAGGGAAATTGGTACCACAAAATGGAGGTATATAAAATGAAGAGAATTTAAACATGGAAAAGCAATATGGAGAGAAACCTTAATTTCATCTGAACTAGATAAAGAATGATTTAACACAATTGCAAATTTCTTCCTTCCTGTACATACAATGTACAATTGTATTATTTGTATTTAAATTCAAAATGGAAATGGGATAAAGGCAAAATGGAAAAATAAAGAGGAATTACAAAGGAAGGGTAGAGTTGGTGAGGAAATAATCACAAACTGCAGTGTCAGAGAGAGGAACATAAAAGGGGTACAGATAAAAAAGAATAGTAAAAATCTGGGGTCAGGAGAGGGAAGTGGAAGGAGACAACCACAACAGAAAATACAAGTTTAGATAAACTCTTTTAAATCCACAAAAAATTTCAGCATTTCCATATATTACTAATAAAGTCCAGTAGCAAGAGATAAAAGATAAATTCCATTTTAAATAATTGAGAAAAACATAAAATATCTGGTGTTTACCTTTCAGCACAAACCCAGGAACATAATTACAAAACATTTCTCACACAAATAAAGTTTTCTCTAAACAACTGGGGAAATATCAATTGTTCATGGATAGGTCAAGATAATATGATAAAAATGACAATTCTATTAATGTACTTGTTCAGTGCCATACCAATCAAATTGCCAAAAAAATATTTTATAGAACTAGAAAAAAAAAAAAACAACAAAATTCATCTTGAAGAACAAAAAGTCAAGTACATCAAGTGTTAAGGACCATGCCTAAAGGGAAGGTCATTTCTCCTAGAGCCTGCAAAGCTGTGGATCATAACATCTGAAGGAGTTGCAAAGCACTCTTTTTTTTTTTTTTTTAATTTAATAGCCTTTTATTTACAGGATATATACATGGGTAACTTTACAGCATTAACAATTGTCAAACCTCTTGTTCCAATTTTTCACCTCTTACCCCCCCACCCCCTCCCCTAAATGGCAGGATGACCAGTAGATGTTAAATATATTAAAATATAACTTAGATACACAATAAGTATACATGACCAAAACATTATTTTGCTGTACAAAAAGAATCAGGCTCTGAATTATTGTACAATTAGCTTGTGAAGGAAATCAAAAATGCATGTGTGCATAAATATAGGGATTGGGAATTCAATGTAATGGTTTTTAGTCATCTCCCAGAGTTCTTTTTCTGGGTATAGCTAGTTCAGTTCATTACTGCTCCATTAGAAATGATTTGGTTGATCTCGTTGCTGAGGATGGCCTGATCCATCAGAACTGGTCATCATCTAGTATTGTTGTTGAAGTATATAATGATCTCCTGGTCCTGCTCATTTCACTCAGCATCAGTTCGTGTAAGTCTCTCCAGGCCTTCTGATCCTGTTGGTCATTTCTTACAGAACAGTAATATTCCATAATTTTCATATACCACAATTTATTCAGCCATTCTCCAACTGATGGATATCTATTCAGTTTCCAGTTTCAAGTCACTACAAAAAGGGCTGCCACAAACATTCGTGCACATACAGGTCCCTTTCCCTTCTTTATAATCTCTTTGGGATATAATCCCAGTAGTAACACTGCTGGATCAAAGGGTATGCACAGTTTGATAACTTTTTGAGCATAGTTCCAAACTACTCTCCAAAATGGTTGGATTCGTTCACAACTCCACCAACAATGAATAAATGTCCCAGTTTTCCCACATCCCCTCCAACAATCATCATTATTTTTTCCTGTCATCTTAGCCAATCTGACAGGTGTGTAGTGGTATCTTAGAGTTGTCTTAATTTGCATTTCTCTGATTAATAATGACTTGGAGCATCTTTTCATATGACTAGAAATAGTTTCAATTTCTTCATCTGAGAATTGTCTGTTCATATCCTTTGACCATTTTTCAATTGGAGAATGGCTTGATTTTTTATAAATTAGAGTTAATTCTCTATATATTTTGGAAATGAGGCCTTTATCAGAACCTTTGACTGTAAAAATATTTTCCCAGTTTATTGCTTCCCTTCTAATCTTGTCTGCATTAGTTTTGTTTGTACAAAAACTTTTCAGTTTGGTATAATCGAAATTTTCTATTTTGTGATCAGTAATGATCTCTAGTTCTGCTTTGGTCATAAAGACCTTCCCCTTCCACAGGTCTGAGAGGTAAACTATCCTATGTTCCTCTAATTTATTAATAATTTCATTCTTTATGCCTAGGTCATGAACCCATTTTGACCTTATCTTGGTGTACGGCGTTAAGTATGGATCAATGCCTAGTTTCTGCCATATTAGTTTCCAATTTTCCCAGCAATTTTTATCAAACAGTAAGTTCTTATCCCAAAAGCTGGGATCTTTGGGTTTGTCAAAGACTAGGTTGCTATATTTGTTGACTGTTTTATCCCTTGAACCTAATCTATTCCACTGATCAACTAATCTATTCCTTAGCCAATACCAAATAGTTTTGGTAACTGCTGCTCTATAATATAATTTTAGATCTGGTACAGCTAAGCCACCATCATTTGATTTTTTTTTCATTAATTCCCTTGAAATTCTTGACCTTTTGTTTTTCCATATGAACTTTGTTGTTATTTTTTCTAGGTCATTAAAATAGTTTTTTGGGAGTCTGATTGGTATAGCGCTAAATAAATAGATTAGTTTAGGTAATATTGTCATCTTTATTATATTTGCTCGCCCTATCCAAGAGCATTTAATATTTTTCCAATTGGTTAGATCAGACTTAATTTGTGTGAAAAGTGGTCTGTAATTTTGCTCATAAAGTTTCTGATTTTCCCTTGGCAGATAGATTCCTAAATATTTTATATTATCAGTAGTTACTTTAAATGGAATTTCTCTTTGTAACTCTGACTGTTGGATTTTGTTAGTGATATATAAGAATGCTGATGACTTATGTGGGTTTATTTTATAACCAGCAACTTTGCTAAAGTTGTGGATTATTTCTAATAACTTTTTAGCAGAATCTCTGGGGTTCTCTAAGTATACCATCATGTCATCGGCAAAGAGTGATAATTTGGCTTCCTCATTGCCTATTCTTATTCCTTTAATCTCTTTCTCAGCTCTTATTGCTATAGCTAGCGTTTCTAATACAATATTAAATAGTAACGGTGATAGTGGGCAACCTTGTTTCACTCCAGATCTTATTGGGAATGGTTGCAGTTTGTCTCCATTACATATGATGCTTACTGATGGTTTTAAATAGATGCTGCTGATTATTTTAAGGAAAAGTCCATTTATTCCTATACTCTCAAGTGTTTTTAATAGGAATGGATGTTGGATTTTATCAAATGCTTTTTCTGCATCTATTGAGATGATCATATGGTTTTTGTTAATTTGGTTATTAACATGGCCAATTATATTGATAGTTTTCCTAATATTGAACCAGCCCTGCATTCCTGGTATAAATCCTACTTGATCATAGTGTATTATCTTGGAGATGATTTTCTGTAGTCTTTTTGCTAATATCTTATTTAAGATTTTAGCATCAATATTCATTAGGGAGATTGGTCTATAATTTTCTTTCTCTGTTTTCAGCCTACCTGGTTTAGGTATCAGTACCATGTCTGTGTCATAGAAGGAATTTGGTAGGACTCCTTCATTCCCTATTTTATCAAATAATTTATATAGCATTGGGGCCAATTGTTCTTTAAATGTTTGGTAAAATTCACATGTAAATCCATCTGGTCCTGGGGATTTTTTCTTAGGGAGTTGTTTAATTGCCTGTTCTATTTCTTTTTCTGAAATGGGACTATTCAAGCAATTTACTTCCTCCTCTGTTAGTCTGGGAAGTCTATATTTTTGGAGGTAGTCATCCATTTCACTTAGGTTATCAAATTTATTGGCATAAAGTTGAGCAAAATAACTCCTTATTATTTCTCTAATTTCCTCTTCATTGGTGGAAAGTTCTCCCTTTTCATTTTTAAGACTACTAATTTCATTTTCCTCCCTCCTTTTTCTAATCAGATTTACCAAAGGCTTATCTATTTTATTGGCTTTTTCATAGAACCAACTCTTAGTTTTATTAATTAGTTCAATAGTTTTTTTACTTTCAATATTTTTAATTTCTCCTTTTAATTTTAGAATTTCCAATTTAGTATTTGATTGGGGGTTTTTAATTTGGTCTTTTTTTAGTTTTTTTAGTTGCAAGCCCAATTCATTAATCTTTTCTTTCTCTGTTTTATTCAAGTAAGCCTCTAAGGATATAAAATTCCCTCTTATTACCGCTTTGGCTGCATCCCACAAATTTTGGTATGATGTCTCATCATTGTCATTATCTTGAGTGAAATTATTAATTGTATCTATAATTTGCTGCTTCACCCAATCATTCTTTAAGATGAGATTGTTTAGTTTCCAATTACTTTTTGGTCTATTTCCCCCTAACTTTTTGTTGAATGTAGTTTTTATTGCATCATGATCTGAAAAGAAAGCATTTACTATTTCTGCTTTCTTGCATTTAATTTTGAGGTCTTTATGTCCTAATATATGGTCAATTTTTGAATAGGTTCCATGAACTGCTGAGAAGAAAGTATATTCCCTTCTATCTCCATTCAATTTTCTCCAAAGATCCAACATACCTAATTTTTCTAATATTCTATTTACTTCTTTAATTTCTTTCTTATTTGTTTTGTGGTTTGATTTGTCTAATTCTGAGAGTGCAAGGTTGAGATCTCCTACTATTACAGTTTTGTTGTCTATTTCTTCTTGCAACTCTCTTAACTTCTCCTTTAGGAAGTTGAGTGCCATACCACTTGGTGCATATATGTTTAATATTGATATTGCTTCGTTGTTTATGCTACCCTTTAGCAGGATGTAGTTTCCTTCCTTATCTCTTTTAATTAGATCAATTTTTACTTTTGCTTGATCTGAGATAAGGATGGCTACCCCTGCTTTTTTGACTTCACCTGAAGCATAATAGATTTTGCTCCAGCCTTTTACTTTTACTCTATATGCATCCCCCTGCTTTAAATGTGTTTCTTGTAAACAACATATTGTAGGGTTCTGACTTTTGATCCAAGTCAGCTATCTGCCTCCTCTTTATGGGGGAGTTCATCCCATTTACATTTACGGTTAGAATTACTAAATCTGTATTTCCTGCCATCCTAATAACCCCAGATTGTGCTTTACTTATTCTTGCCTCCCCCAACCCTCTTTCCCCCTTTTAAACTTATGTACCCCTCTTGTATCACAATTGCAAAGCACTCTTTACTGACACAGGTATTGCTTGTGGACTGGGAATGAAATAAATTGGAGCAGAGGAAAGAGAAGAGAGGTCAAACAATGCAACTGCCTCTCAGCAGGCAAGTCAGAGAACAGCAACTGCCTCTCAGTCTCCTTGTATTACCATCATCCTCTCACATGAAGAGATCAATTCTACAGTTCTGAGTTAGACCTTTAGCAGCCACTGGCAGGTGGCTCCAATATCACAACAATCAAGGAAATTAATAAAAATTATACAAAGGACAGTAGCTTAGCAGTATCACATTTAAAACTATATTATAAAACATGGTCAATAAAACCATTTGATACTAGCTAAGAAATAAAGTGATGGATGAGTAGTATAGGTTAGATACACATGACACAATGATCAATTACTATAGTAATCTAGTATTTGATAAACTTCAATCTCCAATTTCTGGGATAAGAACTCACTATTTCACAAAAAAAAAATTGCTGAGAAAACTAGAAAATAATGTCAGAAACTTAGCTCAGAAATACACCTCACATTCCATGCTTTTGCATGGATCCAAATGAGTGCACAATTTGGAGCTAAAGGTGTAATGCCATAAGCAAATTAGGAGAGCAAGGGATAGTTTGCCTATCAGATCTTTGAAGAAAGGAGAAATTTATGAACAAAGAATTAAAGATCATAATGAAATGCAAAATGGACAACTTTGATAACACTAGATTAAAAATTTCCTGTACAAACTCTCCTTCAACTTCTAATTTTTAAAGAGGGATGTGGAGGCAAAATGAAGAAAAAGAACAAGATGATAAGTGATGTGAAATGCATAATTAATAATGATAACAATGATATGAAATGAAATAAACCTACTCACTTAATAGGAAAAGGATAGTAAAGAAAATTGGGAAAAAATCCCCCAAATATGTTGTTTTGAAGAGATATGTATTAATCATAAAGATAAATATAAAGCTTCAATGAGGAGTTTGGAAAAAACATAATTCATCTAAATAAAAACCCATTTGCAATCATGATTTAAGATAAGGCTACAGTGAGCATAACTATGATAAAAACATAATCAGTGACATTAAAGTATGTTTAAAGGTATTATAGATAATAAATCAATAGCAGAATTGGCATATGTATGTGTATATTTATATATGTGTGTGCTAGCAGACATACCCAATACTTTTTAAAAGTTAATTGAATTAGAATAAGATAGATAATAAAACTTTAATTCTGAGGAATGGCAGGGAACTTTTTCCAGACTTAGAAAAATCTACCCAAAGGATTAATAAGAAAGAAATTACAGACCTCAATGGAGCATGTAAAAAGATCGAAAATTATATGTATAAGTGAAAATGTAGAAAATAGATACTTGTTACCTATGTGTGGTAACTTTACTAAAAATAATCATGTATTACTGCATAAAGATTTAATGTAAAATTTATCCAAAAGTATGAAAACTAGAAATTCCAATGTCACATTTATGGATCACAATAAAATAAAAATTATATTCAGTAAAAGCAGTTTGTATTTTAAAAAAGTAATTTCAGCCTAAATATCATAGTCCTTAAATTATGGGTCAAAGAATAAATTATAAAAATATATATAATTTAATCAAAGAAAATGAGAGTAATCAGACAATATGCAAAATTTATGAGATGGAGGTTAAGCAGTTGTGAAAGGTAAAATTAATATCCCTAACTATTTTAATCAAGACAAGAGTAAATCAATGAACTGGGCATGCATACAAAATATATTTAATAACAGCAAGCAAAAAAATATCCAACTAAAAAATGTAAAAATTCCAAAAAATAAAAGATAAAATTGAAAAATAATTTAGAAATATAGACTCCATTAAATCAACAAGTTAGATACAGTTGTCTTTAAAATGAGAAATATATGGAATTATTTATAAAATATAAAATTCACAGTTTAAAAGAATTGATAGCCCATCTGAAATAGACGAATGTTTAAATATGAAATATGCAGATTATCAAAAAATTGTTTAAATAATTCTCTTTTGCAAAAAAGATAATCAAATTGGCCACACATGGCCTCCTAAACGGGGAGATATAAAACCTTCAGTACTAGAGTGTTTAACAAGGGAATTGACTATTGAGCATGTTTCCTAATGGTGTTTAAATCAAATAATTCAGTACATGTAAACATATTAGTCTGAATCTCTTGGATAAGGTCCTTAATCTTTCACAAAATGTATCATGACATAAGGTCTAATTGCAGCAATCCAGCTGTATTTGGAAGTTTCTTATTCCAGAATAATTGCTATTCTCAGCACATATTTTTTATTTTTCAAAATTCAAATTTCTTTCAATAAAGATAAAATTCCCAAGCCAGCAAAAAAATAAAAAATAAAAGCTTTAAATAAAGTTGACAAATATTTGTCAATGATTAGTGAGATATGATATAGAGACTAATCTGTATTCTTCTGATAATGATTTTGATATAGTTTTGGATAATTATTTTCTTCATTCACCATCCTTTATTATCCCAATTAGGTTTATTTTCTTACTAAAGTTGTATTTCCTTCTCTTCATAACAATAGTCAGGAGCTGGCTTATTTATTCATACTTTCACACATTTATTTATATTGTATGTTTACTTATATTATGATTTCACTCTTTTTAAGGTTTTAAGAAGCCTAAAATACATTATAGAGTAATCAATAACAATGCCTCAAGTTTCCAGTTTACATGAACTGCAAAAATTCTTTAAGCCCAGTAGCCATGCCAGTGATATTTTTCTTTAATTTCTATTCTCTAATAACCTTGGCTTGAATCTACATTTTCATTGTTTGCTACTTGTCATTAGCATCCCACTTCCATTTAACCAAATAATATCCATTAGCATTTGCAAAACAATATTTTCATTTAAAGATATAATGGCTAGCATTTAAATTTGTCATAATAAGGTTTAAACTTCCTTAAGAGTTTTGGGACACTGTAGATCATGTTTTATGTTTTGCAAAATCCTTTAGAAATGTAATTTCATTTTATACTCATAGCATCCTTGGGAAGTAGATGCTATCATTATCACTACTTTATAGAAAGGAAAAGAAGAACAAAAAGGTTAATTGACTTGCCTAGAATCATACAAGCAGTAAATTTTGAGATTGGATTTGACCTCAGGTCTTCCAGACTCAAGGTCAAAACTGTTCACTGATTCACATAGCAATAAGCATTATAAAAATTTTAAGAACAGAAGTGGAAATAATTTCTCCTAAAACATTAATGATATATTATCCCGTAGACAAATCCATTCTTTGGGAACAATTAGCTAAAACTTATTCTAGTTTCTACATAGCACTGGTTTCAATATAGAATATTGTGAATTCATTGCTAGGTAAATCTCGATCTTAGCTAATGCTCTTACAAGCTTACCAAGAATGAAGTAAAGATCAGTGGTTTTATAATTGACTGATCATATTCTTTTTCTTTTTTATGAAAATCGAAGCAATATTTGCCCTTATCTAAACCTTAATGATTTTTTAAAAGATCACCATCAGTAGCTCACATTCATTAGTAACAACATTCATTAATGATTCCAATCATTATTTAAAATAGAGGTTCTTTGATTATAAATGGATATAGAACTGAATTTCAGAATCCTAGATATCTGTTCTATGTCCAATTTTTTAATTTGTCCTTTCCAGAACAAAGATCATTCTATGAAGATAATACCTAAATAAATTAGGGTTGATCATCTCTAACTTCCCTTCATCAGTTACCAACATCCTATTCATTTAGAACAGGGCTTGCAGGCAGTCTTTGATCCATTTCTTTTTAAAGTCTTGCAAGCTAAATAATAGTTCACTAATACTCGCCTTAAATAATCATTGGCTTTAGTATTTTTGGTCATATATTTATAGAACCATCACCTACTTTTATAATCCTTGCTCCCTGCACTTGGTTTTGCCTTCATTTCATATTTTTGTTTGAATGATTTTTGGTTTATATTGATTGATAATATTGTAAAGCAAAGAATATAGCAAACACTGTGAAGTAACAGAAGAAAAATTAAAATGTATACTTTGTATTTATTTGTTCTGAGGTAATTGGAGTTAAGTGACTTGTTCATGGTCACACAGCTTGAAAGTAGTAAATGTCACAAAGCTTGGAAGTAAGTTGTATTGAACTCAGGTCCTCCTAACTTTAGGATGGGTGCTCTAACCACTGTGCTATCTAGCTGATCCAAAATGTATATGTTTTAATGGACAAAATTACTGGAATGCACTGCAGAGGTTTTTGCAAGTCAGCTTTTTGTGTTGTTAAACTACTTACTTATTAGAGTTGACATTCAAGAGCAAACTAAAATAATGATTAAAATGAGACATTTTGCTTTATAATGAAAACAGCTGGGGGGCGGAGCCAAGATGGCAGAGAAGACACATTTGACATTCTAATCTCTCCTACCCTCACTACTAATTACCAAATTCAGCTTCAAAAATAGTGCTTGACTGGTAAAATCTATGAATATTGGAAGTACAACAATTTAACAGAAGAAAATAATCTGGAAGATCACTAGAAAAGGTTTGTCCTGGTGGCAGGAGCAGGCCAGCACAGGCAGGGAGAAGGAACCAGAGGCTAGCACACTGAGCTAACAGAGTGGGGACAGTCTCCCCAAAGGTGGAGATTTTACAGGAAGGACTTTACCATAGGTTGGCTGCTCTGCTTTGGTTGCAAAACTGTAGATCACCAGAGAAGTTACAAAAAAGTCAAAGGTAGAGTGGCAAAAATGCCAGAATCTAACAGGATCTGGCTACACCCACCCAGCACCAGAAGTGAGTGACTCAGCACAGAGCACAGCATAGTTGTGCAGCTACTTTCTGCAGCAAAAGGCTTTTGCCTGGGGCAGCCACACTTCTGCAAGGCAGGGTGGGGGGGGAGTCAGCAGGGGCAGCCTCTAATCGGCACAGCAGGGGGCTCTTGCCTAGAGTAGCCCCAATCTGCATAGCAAGAGGGTTCTGTCTGGGGCAATAGAACTTCCATTCTGTGCTTCCCAGGGCAGAAATAATTTGGGTGTGGGGCTCTTCCCAAGGCAGCTGCTAATTGATTCTGCCTGGGGCAGCAACACTTTGCCTGCTCAGCCACTAGCCCCAGGGCAGCTGCTGATCTGCAAGATCAGAAAAATTTCTGGTGCAGGACTCTTCCCAGACCACTCTTGCAACTCAACCACTCTTAGCAGCCCATTTGCAGGACAGCTATTGTTCATCTATCTATCTTCATTCTATAGAGGAAGCTGGTAGCCTCCTTACCCTGAAGTCAGACTCCAAGGCTAAAAAAAAAAAAAAAAAAAAAGAGCCAAAAAGCCAAGAGAAGTCTAACCATCAACAGCTTCTATACAAAAAGAGAGCAAGTTTTCAACCCTGAGGAGATTAATAGCAAACAGTCTCCAGACAAAACCCCAAAGGAGGATGTAACCTGGTCCCCATCACACAAGGATCTTCTAGAAGAAATTCTAAAAATTCTTTAAAAAGAGCTAGAAGAAAAATGGGGAAAGGGAAAAAAAAAAACTATACAAGAGAGTTTAGAAAAGGCTTATAACTCACTTAAAGTAAAATGTGATTAGGTGGAAAAAGAAAACAACTTCCTGAAATGTGAATTGGAAAAGGTAAAGAACTCCCAGGGAAACAGATTTTGTGAATTGGAAAAGATAAGGAACTCCCAGGAAAGTAGGATTTGTGAATTGGAAAACAGAAAATAATGCAGTAAAAAAAATAGTGAAATGGAAAAAAATTCCAAAGAGCACAACACCTAACTTAAAAAACCACTTGGACATATACAAAAAGAAATAAAAAAGCTAATGAAGAAAATGACTTATTAAAAATAAGAACTGAAGAAATGGTATTAATGATTCATTGAGACATCAAGAATCAATCAAGCAAGACCAAAAAAAAAAAAAAGGAAAAATTAGAAAAAATGTTAAATATCTACTTAGAAAAACAACAGACCTGGAAAATAGATCTAAGAGAAATAATCTGAGGATGATTGGATTTCCTGAAAATTATGATTGAAAAAAAAAAAAAAAGCCTAGATACTATTTTGCAGGACATCATCAAAGAGAACTGCCCAGAGGTAATAGAATCAGAAAGTAAAATAAGCATTGAAAGAATTTATCAAACACCTTCTGAAAAAGACCCTAAAATAAAAACCTTAAGGAATATTGTGACTAAATTTGAAAACTACAAAACTAAGGACAAAATATTACAAGCAGCCAGAAAAACAAAAACAATTTAAATACTGAGGAGCCACAATAAGGATCACTCAAGATCTAGTTGCTTACATATTAAAGGATCAAAGGACCTGGAATCTGATATTCCAAAAGGTAAAAGAACTTGGAATGCAGCCAAGAATAAACTATCCAGCTAAGCTGAACATTTTCTTCCAGGAAAGAAGATGGACATTTAATGAAACAGGTGAATTCTACTTGTTTTTAGTGAAAAAACCAGAACTAAACAAAAAATTTGATCTCCAAATATAGGATTCAAAAGAAGCATAAAAAGGTAAAAATAACTCTTGAGAACTATATGTCTGTTATGATATACATAAAGAGTGCATGTATAATTTGATTTTACTGACATAATATAAATAGAGGAAGTAGAAATGGAAAAGGGACAGGGTCAGAAAAAGGGAATAAAAGGAGATTAAAAAAAGGGAAACTATATCCCATGAAGAGGCAAAGGAAACCTATTATAGCTGAGGGAATTTAGGGAGGGGAAGGAACATTGTGTGAATCTTATTCTCATCAGATTTGGCTCAAAGAGAAAATAACTGACATAGTTGGTTTACAGAGAAACTTCTCTCATCTCATTAAAAAGTGGGAGAGGAAAACAGAAAAGGAAAAGAGTAATAAGGAAAAGATATAAGAAGGGGAAGGGATTCAAAGGGGGCAGGGGGGACTATAAAAAGGAAGAGCTGTGTGAAGCAAGTGGTGCCCATAAGTTTAATACTGGAGAGTGGAGTAAAGGGGGTAAGAAAAAGAAAAGCATAATCTGGGGATAATAAGATATTAGGAAATACAGAATTAATAATTTTAACCATAAATGTGAATGGGATGAACTCCCCCATAAAGCAGAGGCAGATAGTAGAACGGATCAAAAGCCAGAACCATACAATATGTTGCTACAGGAAATACATTTAAATCAGGGTGATATATACAGAGTAAAGATAAAAGGCTGGAGCAGAATTTATTATGTTTCAAGTGAAGTCAAAAAAGCAGAGTATCCATCCTTATCTCAGATCAAGCAAAAGCAAAAATTGATCTAATTAAAAGAGATAAGGAAAGAAATTATATCTTGTTAAAGGGTAGCATAGACAATGAAGCAATGTCAGTACTAAACATATATGCATCAAAATGGTATAGCATCTAAGTTCCTAAAGGAGAAGTTAAGACAGTAACAGGAAGAAATAGAAAGCAAAACTATAATAATGGGAGATTTCAACCTTGCACTCTCAAAATTACATAAATCAAACCACAAATTAAATAAGAAAGAAGTTAAAGAGTTAAAGAGAATATTAGAAAAATTGGGTTTGATAGATCTTTGGAGAAAACTGAATGGAGAGAGAAAGGGGTACATTTTCTTCTCAGCAGTTCAGCAAAACTATAAAAAAATTGACCATATATTAGGACATAAAGACCTCAAAATTAAATGCAGAAAGGCAGAAATAGTAAATGCATTCTTTTCAGATCACAGTGCAATAAAAACTACATTAAACAAAAAGTTGGGAGTAAATAGCCCAAAAAGTAATTGGAAACTAAATAATCTCATCCTAAAGAATGATTGAGTGAAACAGCAAATCATAGACACAATTAATAATTTCACCCAAGAGAATGACAACAGTGAGACAACATACCAAAATTTGTGGGATGCAGCCAAAGCGATAATAAGGGGAAATTTTATACCTTAAGAGATTTACTTGAATAAAATAGAGAAAGAGAAGATCAATGAATTGGGTTTGCAACTTAAAAAAACTAGAAAAAGACCAAATTTAAAACCCCCAATCACATACTAAACATGAAATTCTAAAATTAAAAGGAGAAATTGATTAAGGTGAAAGTAAAAAAAAAAATATTATTGAATTAATAAATAAAATTAAGAGTTTGTTTTATGAAAAAAAAAACAATAAAATAGATAAATATTTGGTAAATCTGAATAGAAAAAGGAAAGAGGAAAATGAAATTGTTAGTCTTAAAAATGAAAATGGAGAATTTTCCACTAATGAAAAGAAAATTAGAGCAATAATTAGGAGTTACTTTGCCCAACTTTATGCCAATAAATTTGACAACCTAAGTGAAATTGATGATTACCTTAAAAAAAAAATAGGCTTCCCAGATTAACAGAAAAGGAAGTAGACTGATTAAATAGTCCCATTTTAGAAAAAAGAAATAGAACAAACTATTAATCAGCTCCCTAAGAAAAAATCCTCAGTACCAGATGGTTTTACATTTGAATGCTACCAAACATTTAAAGAAAAATTAACTCCAATGTCATATAAACTATTTGAAAAAATAAGGAATGAAGGACTCCTACCAATGTCCTTTTCTGACTGACATGATACTGATACCTAAACCAGGTGGGTTGAAAACAGAGAAAAAAAATTATAAACCAATCTACCTAATGAAAACTGATGCTAAATCTTAAATAAAATATTCATAAAAAGATTACAGAAAATCATGCCCAGGATAATAAACCACGAAAAAGTAGAATTTATACCAGGAATGCAGGGATAGTGCAATAATAGAAAAATAATTAGCATAATTGACCATATCAATAACCAAATTAACAAAAAAAAAATGATCATCTCAATAGATGCAGAAAAAAGCATTTGATAAAATCTAACATCCATTCCTATTAAAAACACTTGAGAGAATAGGAATAAATGGACTTTTCATTAAAAGCCATCTATTTAAAACCATCAGTAAGCATGATTTGTAATGGAAATAAACTGGAACCATTCCCAATAAGATCAAGAGTGAAACAAGGTTGCCCACTATCACCATTACTATTCAATATTGTATTAGAAATGCTAGCTTCAGTGATTAGAGTTGAGAAAGAGATTAAAGGAATTAGAGTAGGTAATAAGGAAACCAAATTATCACTCTTTGCAGATGGTATGATGGTATACTTAGAGAACCCTAGAGATTACTAAAAAGCTTCTAGAAATAATCCACTCCTTTAGCAAAGTTACAGGATACAAAATAAACTCACATAAATCATCAGCATTTTTATATATCACTAACAAAATCCAACAGAGTGACAAAGAGAAATTCCATTGAAAGTAACTGCCGATAGTATAAAATATTTGGGAATCTATCTGCCAAAGGAAAGTCAGAAACTATATGAGCAAAACTACAAAAAACTTTCTTCACAAATTTAGTCAGATACCAATTGGCAAAATATTCAGTGCACTTGGATAGGTCGAGCAAATATAATAAAGATGACAATACTACCTAAACTAATACATTTATTTAGTTCTATACCAATCAGACTCACAAAAAAAAAAAAAAAAAAAAAAAAAAAAAAAAAAAAAAAAACCTATTTTAATGACCTGAAAAAAATAACAACAAAATTCATCTGGAAAAATAAAAGGTCAAGACTTTCAAGGGAACTAATGAAAAAAAATCAAATGAAGGTGTCCTAGCTGTAGCAGATCTAAAACTATATTATAAAGCAACGGTCACCAAAACCATTTGAAATTGGATAAGAAATAGACTAGTTGTTCAGCGGAATAGATTAGGTTCACAGGACAAAACAGTCAATAACTTTAATAATCCAGTGTTTGACAAACCCAAAGACCCCAGCTTTGGGGATAAGAACTTAATGTTTGACAAAAACTGCTAGGAAAATGGAAACTAGTATGGCAGAAACTAGGCATTGACCCACACTTAATACCATACACCAAGATAAGGTCAAAATGGGTTCATGACCTAGGCATAAAGAATGAAATTATTAATAAATTAGAGGAACATAGGATAGTTTGCCTCTCAGACCTGTGGAAGGGGAAGGTCTTTATGACCAAAGCAGAACTAGAGATCATTACTGATCACAAAATAGAAAATTTCGATTATACCAAACTGAAAAGTTTTTGTACAAACAAAACTAATGCAGACAAGATTAGAAGGGAAGCAATAAACTGGGAAAACATTTTTACAATCAAAGGTTCTGATAAAGGCCTCATTTCCAAAATATATAGAGAACTGAATCTAATTTATAGGAAATCAATCCATTCTCCAATTGATAAATGGTCAAAGGATATGAACAGATAATTTTCAGATTAAGAAATTGAAATTATTTCTAGTCATATGAAAAGATGCTCCAAGTCATTATTAATCAGAGAAATGCAAATTAAGACAACTCTGAGATACCACTCCACACCTGTCAGATTAGCTAGAATGATAGGGAAAGATAATGCTAAATGTTGGAGGGGATGTGGGAAAATTGGGACACTGATACATTATTGGTAGTATTGTGAATACATCCAGCCATTCTGGAGAGCAATTTGGAACTATACTCAAAAAGCTATCAAACTGTGTGTATCCTTTGATCCAGCAGTGTTATTACTGGGCTTATATCCCAAAGAGATTTTAAAGAAGGGAAAGGGACCTGTATGTGCAAAAATATGTGGTGCAGTACTCTTTATAATGGCCAAAAACTGGAAACTGAGTAGATGCCCATCAATTGGAGAATGACTGAATAAATTGTAGGATATGAATATTATGGAATATTATTTTTTCTATAAGAAATGACCAGCAGTAGGATTGAAGAAAGGTCTGGAGATACTTATATTAACTGATGCTAAGCGAAATGAGCAGGACCAGAAGATTATTATATACTTCAACAACAATACTATATGATGATCAATTCTGATGGATCTGGCCCTCTTCAACAAGAAGACGAACCAAATCATTTCCAATAGAGCAGTAATGAATAGAACCAGCTATACCCAGTGAAAAAAACTCTGGAAAATTTGTGTGAACCACTACATAGTGTTTCTAGTCCCTTTGTTTTTGTCTGCTTGCATTTTTGATCTCCTTCACAGGTTAATTGTACATTATTTCAAAGTCTGATTCTTCTTGTGCAGCAAAATAACTGTATGGATATGTATGCACATATTGTATTTAACACATCCTTTGACATATTTACCATGTATTGGTCTACCTGCCATCTGAGGGAGAAGGTGAGGGAAAGGAGTGGAATAATTGGAACAAAAAGTTTGGCAATTGGCAATGCTGAAAAAAATTACCCATGCATGTATCTTGTAAATAAAAAGCTAGAAAAGAAAACAGCTCACAGTTTACCTATTTGATTAAGCTACTGATGCCAAGAAAAAGGAATTGGACACATGATAAAAAATAAATTATATTGCATGTACAATAATGGTATCACCATTTGCTGGAGAAGACTGATATGAGACAGTTCTCATAAAACTAGGACAAATACTGAGAATTCAACTAGAAAAGGTATAAAATGTCATTGCCAAGCAATGACAGTGAGTAGTTAAGGTCAACAGTGTAATATTTTATAAACTGATTTGTTAAATTTTATGGAGGAAAGTAAATTTTCATGAAAAGAAAATTCAGCCAAAACTTGAAAAGGATTGATTGTTTTAAAGACATTTAAATTTGAAGCAAGGATAATAAACAATCAAAATGTATAGCAAAATTCTAAATGCAATTGGCACCAAAGAAAATAAAGGCAGGAAGAGCTAACAGATTAGAATAAGAGAATGTCCAAACTAGAGGTTTTGAAGTTGGTTTTGAGACTGTTGAAAGATCAATTCATATTTTGTGAAATAAAAATGTTATTGATTTATTTCTCTTTATGTCACTATCATTTTTCCAATGAATCCACCAAAAATAATCTTCATTATTACTCTTCTGTGAAAATGGAAGCATGTTCCACTATTAGTCCTCTGGATAAAAGATTGATACTTGTTTTAAAGAGGGTTCTGGTGTATTTCAGAATTGCTTTCCTTGATACCATTGTGATTATTCTTTGCTTCTTAGTGATGTGGGGGGAAATGTGCATGATTTTTTTTGTGTGTGTGTCTCAAATTGGCCTTATATGTTTAATAGTAAAAAGTCATTGATACCAAGTATCATAAAAGTTTGAGGAGAAAGTTTTTGCTTATTTCTGCAATGATACAGTTTTTTCTTCAGAATTTTACTAAATTCTTAAGAGTTAACATTTCTTATTGAATAGCATTTTATTATATTGACATACCATATTTGTTCAGCTATTATCTAATTTATGGACACATTGTTTGGTCTCATCTGCAATAAAAAGTGTTGCAATACATGGAAATTAATATATATTTATGTGTGTATGTATATATATATGTATGTATGTGTGTATGTATATGTTTGTGTATACACACAGTTATCTTCATATACTTTGGAACATATATCTGTGTCTTTTTGCATGTCTTTATAATTTTAAAATATATAGATAAGCAAAACCAACTCATTGAAAAGAAAGAGTCCCATACCAACAGGCTTTGGACAGGGAATATATGCTCCTATGTATGTCTGTATAGATAAGTATACGCAAATATATATGTACATATGTTTATACACATGCATATCTACAGAAGAAGAAAGAAGCAAGATGGTAAAGAAAAAGAGAAATGGAAAAGAAAGAGAGAGAAAGGAGAGACACAGAGACAGAGACAGAGGGAAAGAGAGAGACACAGAGACAGACCCAAAGAGACACAGACAAAGATTCATATGCACACACACACAGAAAGAGAGACAGGCAGAGAGTCAGAGACAGAGAAAAGGAGAAAGGGGGGAGAAAGAGAGAGGGGGGAGCCGGGAGAAGGAGGGAAAAGAGAGAGGGGAAGAAAGAAAGGGAGGGGAAGAGGAAGGGGGAAAGAGAGGGGGAGAAAGAGAGGGAGGGAGAGATGGAGGGGAGAGAGAGGGAGAGGAAGAAAGAGAGGGAGGAGGAAAGGGAAGGGAAAGAGAGAGGGCGAAAGAGGGAAAGGGAAAGGGAAGGGAAAGAGGGAGAGGGAGAAAGAGAGGGAAGAGGAGAGGGAGAAGTTTAAAGAGAGGGAAGGTTAGAGGGAGGGGGAGAAAGAGAGAGAATGAGAGAGGCAGGGAAAGGGAGAGGGTAAGAGAGGGAGAGAGATAAAGGATGAGGGAGAAGGAGAGAGAGACAGGGAGAGAGACAAAGGCAGAGACAGAGAGACAAAGATAGGAAGTGTCTTTTCTTTTTAGGACATTTAACTAGTAGCTCTATTACTGGACCAAAAGAAAGGAAAATAGTCTTTAATTTTCTATAGTTCCAAATTATTTTGCACTGTAAATTGGTTTGGCCAATTTCCAAAGTTATAAACAAATTACTATTGAATTTATTTTTCCACAGTGACTGCTTCTTTAATTTAAAACTTTTAAAATTATTGCTGATACATTTTATTTAGTTTTGAAAAATTGCTTTTCACTTTGATCCTTTATTTTGGGATTATATTTTGGCCTTATCTATTTATATTAGTTCCCACTTTATTGTTGTCAGATAATTATCTTAGATTCTTGAAAGAAATTCACCCTCTTAAAAAAATCTTTTTCTTATTCTAGTCACAATTGAATTCATGAAAATAATTTGAACATATTAAATAATCAAAAAAACTTTATTTTTCTTCTTATTATTATCCCTAGCTTAATTTTATATAGCATATTCCAAGTCTTGGCATAATTTTACACTGTTAAAACTTTACTGACACTGTTTATCCCTAAATTTCATAAAATCATGAACTTTAAAGATAACTTTTCCCATTCTCCTCAAGTTGATTATTTTATTAATTTGATATATAGGGAGTGACAATTAATGTTAAGTCTGCATATCTATTTGAAACTCATGTATGTTTTATTCTGGTATAAAGTTAATTTCTACCAAACTGCTTTCAAATTTTCTCACCAATTCTTGTTTAATAGGGAGTAGTTCCTTACTGGTTTGTATTCTCACCTATGTTAAATACGTGGCCACTATGTTCAATGATGTTAAAGTATTCTATATCAGTCTATTCCAAAATTTGACTTTCTATTTTTAATTGTAATTTATCAAAAACATAGAATCAAAAGATACAAGCATAAATGAAGTCCAGAGTGAAATATTGAATTCATTATAAGTTTAAAAAAAGAAAAAGGAATAATTATAATTAATTAATATATTAGATGATATATTATTTTGCCAACAAAATTAAACCAAATAATGCAATATATTTATATTATATATAGAGATGCATATATCTGTATAATTTAAACAAATTAATACATTTTATATATTATCTATAAGATGCAAAAGCAAACAATGGAGGAAAAAGCTAACATATAATCTAAACTTAAGAAAAATTGTTGAAACTAAAAAAAGAACTTTTATGAAGAAAAATGTTGATTATAAGTGATATATTAAACATTTGAAGAAAAATACGTTTCAAAAATAAATCATTTTACCTGACAATGTCCTTTGACAATATTCTTGAGCCATGATTATTATTTGATATATCTGAATCTCTCCTCTGTGTGTGGAATTGACTGTCAATATATCTGAAAAAAGATGCCAGATATTTAGAAACAATAATTGATCCTATTATTAACATTTTGCACACATCTATACAGATAGGTAGGAGAGTGGACAGAGTAATGATCTTGCAATCAATAAGACTCATATTCATGAGTTCAAATCCAATATCAGCCACTTATTAGCTATGTGACTCTAGGCAAGTCACATTATTTATCTGTAAGATGATCCAGAGATGGAAATAGCAAACCAGTTCAGTATCTTTCCCAAGAAAATTCAAAATGCTTGGTACTGGCTAAGAAATAGAATGGTGGGCCAGTGGAATTAGTTAGAAACACATAACACAGTAGTAAATAATTATAATAATATAGTATGTGATAAACCTCCAAACTCCAGCTTCTGGATAAGAACTCAGTATTTTTGTGAAGTATTTCTGGGAAAACTAAAAAATAATATGTCAGAAACTCTACATAGACCTATATCTCACATCCCATATCAAAATAAGTTCAAAATGGTTACATGATTTGGAAATAAAAGGTAATGCCATCAGCAAATTAAGAAAGAAAGGGATACTTTTATCTATCAAATATTTGGAGAAGGGAGTAATGTATGACCAAAGAAGAACTAGAGAACATTATGAAATGCAAAACAGTTAAACTTTGATTACATTAAATTTAAAAGGTTTTGCACAAACATAATCATCAGAAACAAGATTAAAGGGCAAGTACAAAGCTGGGGAAATTTTTACAGCCAGTGTTTCTGATAAAGATCTTATAAATCATTCTCCAGTTGATAAGGGGTCAAAGTATAGGAACAGACAATTTTCAGATGATGAAATTAAAGTCATCTATAGTCATATGAAAAAAATGCTCTAAGTCACTCTTTATTAGAGAAATACAAATCAAAGCAATTCTGGGGTTTCACCTCACATCTCTCAGATTGGCTAAGATGACAAGAAAAGATAATTATAAACATTGCAGGGATTGTTGGAAAATATGGACACTAATATATAGTTGGTAGAGCTGTGAAATGATCCAATAATTCTGGAGAACGATTTGGAGAGTGTGCATACCCTTTGACCTAGCAGTGCCACTACTAAGTCTAAATCCCAATGAGATAATAAAGGTGGGAAAAGGACCCACATTTGCAAAAATGTTTGTAGCACCCCTTTTTGCATTGTCAAGGAACTGGGAAACTGAGTGAATGCCCATCAATTGGGGAATGGTTGAATAAGTTGTGCTATATAAAGGTTATTGTTCTATACAAAATAATGTACAATCTGATTTTAGAAATAGCTAGAATGATTTGCATGGACTGACTTTGAGTGAAGCAAGCAAAATCAGAACTAAATTATGTATAGTAACAGCAAGAATATTTAATGATCAACTATGAAAGACTTGGTTTTTCTCAATGATCCAATGATCAAAGGCAATGCAATAAACTTTAGACAAAAAACACTATCTACAATCAGTAAAAGAACCATGGAGATTCTATATAAATGAACAGATTCTATGTTCATTTCTTTCCTCTGTTTCTTTGTTCTGTCTTGTGTTTTTTTTTCCCTTTTGTTCTGATTTTTCTCTCTCAACATGTTTCATAAGGAAATGAATATTTTAAAAAGTTAATATCTATGTATACACAGAAAAAATTAAGAAAAATGTTTAAAAAAGAAAGGAAAACTTCAAATGCTATCATGAAGATTTAGAGACAACTGTAAGGACTGAAAACAAAACACATATGCATACTTACATATGCATTGTGTACATGTATACATTCTACACATGTATGTAGGCACTTGACTAAGTAGCCTGCAATATCTGTCTGCTTTTTTTTTCTACAAAATCCTTGACAGATGATTATATAGTCTCTGCCCTAAAATCTCTAGTGAATGGGGAATTTGATTTCTCAAAGCAACAGGCTGTACATTTAGACATGTCAATGTCTAAAATATATGTATTTTCCTTAGTTTGTCCTGAATTTTTTTCACCTCCCACTGGACTTTTTTTTTCCTTGTGCTGAATCAACAATTCTTATGTAATCTATGGCAGTTCCTTAGTTACTTTAAAGAAATCTAATGTTATAAGTCTTTTCTTCTGCAGACTCAAAATTCCTTTTTCCTTTATCATTATCATTATTCTCAACTTAACCATTTTCCATATTAACCATTCTTTGTTTCCAAAAAAATTACTCAGGAATGATACTAAGTCCTATAAGGATGATAAAATGGAGGGTAGACTAGTTGTAGTGTTTTAATATGAGGGTTCAAATGCTACCTCTGACTTATAATCTATGCGATTTGGGGCTTAAGTATCTTTAGACTTGATTCCAAACAAAAAGGGGGGAGGGGAGATTTGAACCACAAAGCCTTTAAGGAGCCTTCTAGATCTAGAACTATAAATCAGATTCTGCCCTTAAAACATACACATTGCAAATGGTGTGTGTAAAATGTGCTATCATTAACTGAATACTATACCAGATGTAATCTAACCAGGACAGAGTAATTTTAGAGTTCTCTTCATTGCTGCATAAATCATTTAAAGAACTAAACTGAAGAACTGAAGAACTGAACTAAACAAAGAAATATTTTTTCCTTGATTTCTGAGCCATAGTTTTCATGATCACTAAAACCCCTCTATACTTCCCCACTTACATTGCATTGTCATATTTTACTTAATATGCACTTCTGCATTTAGTTTTGAATACCTAATATAGGGCTTTAAAATGATAATTATTTTTATTTTATCAGGCTAAGGCAAATTCTACCATATTGAGATTATTTTGGATCATGATTGCTTCAGCTGATATGCTAATTATTAGTCCCAACTTTGTGTCACTTGAAAAATAAAAATGATATTTCTGCTTTCATAGGTTTCTGATAACAATGAAAAAAGTTGAACATAGTGGAATAAAGGAAAAACTTTCTTTGGCAGTCTATATTAGAACTCACTCTAAATTAATCCACCATTGTATCTAATGACAATAATTTCAGATTCATGTGAATATATTCTCTTTCAGTCTACACATATCCTTTCTTCTCCTCAAGCTAAATTCACTTTTACAAAATGTAGGTTAAGAAAATCTTTTATGTGTGTGTATTTGTATATAAAAACTTATTTATAGATGTATATAAAATATTCTTTTTTGAATTCTAAATAAGAGATACTTTTATAAATGCTGGGAATAATATAATAGAGCAATATATATGTAATATATATGTAATCATTTATATCTACCTATGCATATGGTGAAAGAGACAGAGAAAGAGAGACTGACAGAGAGATTGTAAACAGTTATATTAAAATTTTGCATCCCATTTTATCCAAACAATAATTCTTGTGTTTTGTTTCTATTTTTTTCTTGATAATATTTGCATTTTATTAAGACAATTCTGAGCTACCACTACACACCTGTCAGATTGGCTAAATCACAGGAAAAGATAATGATAAACGTTGGAGGGGGTGCAGGAAAACTGGGACACTGATGCATTGTTGATAGAGTGTGAACAGATCCAATCATTCTGGAGAACAACTTGGAACTATGCTCAAAAAGTTATCAAACTGTACATACCCTTTGATCCAACAGTGTTAGTACTGGGCTTATCTCCCAAAGAGATATTAAAGAATGGAAAGGGACCTGTATGTGCACGAATGCTTGTGGCAGCCCTCTTTGTAGTGGTCAGAAACTGGAAAATGAATGGATGCCCATCAATTGGAGAATGGTTGGGTAAATTGTGGCATATTAATGTTATGGAATATTATTGTTCAGTAAGAAATGACCGGCAGGATGATTTCAGGAAGACCTGGAGATGTTTGTAGTGGCCAGAAGCTGGAAAATGAATGGATGCCCATCAATTGGAGAATGGTTGAGTAAATTGTGGTATATGAATGTTATGGAATATTATTGTTTTGTAAGAAATGACCAGCAGGACGAATACAGAAAGGATTGGCGAGACCTACATGAACTGATGCTGAGCGAAATGAGCAGAACCAGGAAATCATTATATACTTCAACAATGATACTATATGAGGATGTATTTTGATGGAAGTGGATTTCTTCAACAAAGACAAGATCTAACTTAGTTTCAATTGATCAAGGATGGACAGAAGCAACTGCACCCAAAGAAAGAACACTAGAAAATGAATGTAAACTGCTTGCATTTTTGTTCTTCTTCCCAGGTTATTTATACCTTCTAAATCCAATTCTCCCTGAGCAACAAGAAAACTGTTCGGTTCTGCACACATATATTGTATCCAAGATCTACTGTAATCTATTTAACATGTATAGGACTGCTTGCCATCTTGGGGAGATGGTGGAGGGAGGGAGGGGGAAAATTGGAACAGAAGTGAGTGCAAGGGATAATGTTGTAAAAAATTATCCTGCATGGGTTCTGTCAATAAAAAGTTATTTAATAAAAAAAAAAAGAAAGAAAGAAAGACCTGGAGAGACTTACATGAACTGATGTTAATTGAAATGAGCAGAACCGGGAGATCATTATACATTTCAACAACAACACTATATGAGGATATATTGTGATGGAAATGGATATCTTTGACAATGAGAAGATCCAATTCAGTTGCAATTAATCAATGATGGACAGAACCAGCTACACCCAGAGAAAGAACACTGGGAAATGAATGTGGACTTCTTGCATTTTTGTTTTTCTTCCCAGGTTATTTTTACCTTTCTGAACCCGATTTTTCTTGTGCAACAAGAGAACTGTATGGATGTGTATATTGTATTTAAGATATACTTTAACATGTTTAACATGTAGGAGACTGCCTGCCATCTAGGAGAGGGGGTGGAGGGAGGGAAGGGAAAAGTTTGAACAGAAGTGATTGCAAGGGACAATGTTGAAAAATTACCCATGCATATGTTTTGTCAATAAAAAGTTATAATAAAAAAACAACAAAAGAAAATATTCCATTTTCATTAAACAGGGAAACTATGTTGATATCAAAATAAGAATGGTTTTGAGTTTTATAAAATTCTTTTTGAAGATAGTGCAGTAGATGAAGAATTTGTCTGAGGTTTCCCAAATTCTCCTCAAGACAACTTATCACCCCAAAACAAATTTTGAAATGGCAGAATTACCAAAAGTATGGGGCAAATAATTTTCTAGCTCAAGTCATCTTAGAAGGTGGGTGGGAAACATCTTCCTGAGGTTAAGAATGGCAAGCAAGAGCAAGCTTTGGGTATGACTTAATTGGCTGCAGTGATTTCCAGAGCTTTCAGTCCAGGGAGTTGCACAACAGCTCAAAAGACAATTATAGGGAACGTTTTGGTGGCACTAGGTGCAGGATGTTTTGCTCATACATTAGAGCCTGTGTCTCAAAAAGGAGGACCCCTAGTCACATTTCCAATGTAGAAAAGAGTACGTCTATATATAATCTATATCAAAACATCTTCCTTCTCAATGAAGAATATATGGAAGTAGAGAGGGATAAAATTTAGAATTCAGTCATAAAAAGGAATGATAATTTTTTACATATAACTGAGGGAAATAAAATAAATAAAAGTGTATTAGGAAATAGAAAATAGTGTTATAATCTCTTATAGACAAGAAAACAGGCCAAGAAAATGGTGACCACATGTATTCTTAAATCATACCACCTTGTAATAACTAAAAATCTACAGGTCCACAGCACTATCTCTGAAAATAACTGAGCAAAAAAAAAAAAAAAATTGAAACTTAGGACATTGTTTTTTCTAATGCAGGAGTAAAGCCTGATTTTAACATAAGTTAAAAATCAAGAAATAGACTGGGAAAATGAGAAAATAACAAAAACAATAAAAAAATTCTGACCATAGAAAAATGTTATTCTTAAAATAAAGGACAAAATAGACATTCAGAAGACACAAAAATCAAAACAAATTATATTCAAAAATATAAATAAAAAGGTGCATTGGTCTCAAGTCCAAAGAAATGAATTCCTGAAAGAGCTCAAAAATGATTTTAAAAATTACACCAGAGATTGAAGAAAAATAGGAAAAGAAATGAGACGCAAGAAAATAATGAAAAACATTCAACATCTTAGGAAAGGAAGCATAAAAAATACTGAAAACACCTTTAAAAAGAAGAGATCATTGAAGAGAATAACTCCTTTAAAAAGTAGAATCATCCAAATGCAAAGGATGGTAGAAATGAACAAATGAGAAAATAATTTCTTAAAAATTAGAATTGGGCAAGTGGAAGCTTACGATTCCGTAAGACAGTCAGAAGCAATAAAACAAAATCAAAGGAATGAAAAAAATAGAAGAAAATATGAAATATCTTATTAGAGAAACAACTGATCTGAAAAATAAATCAAGGAGAGATGATTTAAGAATTATTGGGCTACCTGAAAGGCAGGATCAAAAAAAAAAAATTGTAGATACCATCTTTTAAGAAATTAACAAGGAAACATAACTGACATTCTAGATTTAGAGAGTAAAATAGAAACTGAAATAATCTACTGATCACCTAATGAACGAGATCTCCATATGAAAATTCCCAGAAATATTATAGCCAAATTCCCTAGCTCCCAAATGAAGGAACAATATTACAAACAGAAAGAAACGATTCAAGTATAGTGCAGTCACAATCAGGATAAAGCAAGATTTAGCAATTTCTACATTAATAATGATATTCCAGAGAGCAAAGGAGATAGTGTTACAACCAAGAATCACCTACACAGCAAAACAGTGCATAATCCTTCAGGGGGGGAAAGAAATATATATATTCAGTTAAATAGGTGACTTTCAAGCATTCCTGATGAAAGGCTAGACATGAATACAAAATTTGATTTTCAAGTACAGGACTCAAGAGAAACAAGGGGCAACAGCTTAGAAGAGGCAGTAGTCAGATGGAAAACACTTTGGAGGAGAAACAGCATGAAAGAAAATAAATGCAGAAAATAGGGTGATATAAAATACAATTAGTAATCACAACTGTGATAAATTTATAACAATCATCTCTAATAAAGGTCTCATTTCTCAAATATGTAGAAAAATTAGTCATTTATAAAAAAACATGAGCTATTATTCTCAAATTGATAAATTGTCAAAGGATATTGAAAAGATACTTTTTTTCAAAATAATAAAAACTAACTATAGCTATATTAAAAATTCTCTAAATAATATTAGAGATTAGATTAGATTAAAGAAATGCAAATTAAAACAATTCTGAGGTACTACCTAACTTCAAATAGGTTCACTTATATGACAGAAGAAGAAAATAATAAATGTTGGAAGATATGTGGGAAAATTGGAACATAAGTGCTCATAGTGGACATGTGACCTTCTCCAACTATTCTGTAGAGCAATTTGGAGCTATGCCCAAAGGGATATAAACTGTGTATGTTTACCTTTTCACCCAGAAGAAATGTTACTAGCCTATATCCCAAAGAGATAAATCAAAAAGAAAGGACCTATTTGTATGTAAATAAAGCAGCTTTATTTTTCTGATGTCAAATAATTGGAAATAGAGGGCATGTCCATTAATTGGGAAATGGCTAACCAATTTACAGAGTATGATTGTGATTGAACATAATTGACTTGTAAGTAATGATGAACAGAATGCACTCAAAAAAACCAGAAAACATTTATGTGAACTGAGGTAAAATGAAATGAGCAGAACCTGGAGAACATCATACAAAGTAATGGCAATATTATATGTTAAACAGGACAATGGTCCAAGAACTTTCTGAAGGATTCATGATGAAAAATGCATATTGAAGCAGACTTTTTACAATTTTTTTTCTTTTTGATTTGTTTTTGGGGGCTGTGCTTCCTTTCACAACTAAACGTGGGGACTACACATGCATAATCAAATTGCTTGGAAGTGAGAGGAGAGAAAATTTTAAAATGAATGCTAAATATTATTTTTGCATATAATTGAAAATTTTGAATACAAAAAGCTTTTTAAAATTTCTCACTGCTGACAAGTATCAAGATGTAGTTCCTACACTGTATAATTTTCTTTTCATTTTACACTTACTTTTAAAACTTAAAGTTAGAAATACATATCAATGGTAAATTAGCATGAAGAATATTTTTTGTTTTAAATTTACAGGGGGTTATTATAATTGAATTTTTAGGTGCTAGTGAAAATTTAATTAGGAATTTTAACAATGTATTTTAGATATTAATAGAGATAGATAATTTCAAATGCTGGAGATAAAGGTTTTGTAAGTTAAGTCATAATCATGGAACATGACCTAATGTTTTTCTCTATATAGAGGCGATAACGCATATAACTTTTAAGTAACTGCAAGTATTCAACTTTTCTTTTTATACTTTTGACTTGATTTGAAATGGTGTTGCTTATGAGTTGGGCAATGGTAATAAAATTTACCATTAATAATGCCTTTAATAAATCAGATAAATCTTCAGTCTACCAACAGTAGAGACAATTACCCATTAGTAGTATAAATATAAAGAAAAGCATAAGATAATATACTACAAAAGATATTAAATAACAGAGAAAATAAATTAACTAAGATTGGATAGATATAAGTGTAGTTTATATCTATCTGGGGAGTGGAGGGAAAGGAAATGGAAGAGAAGAGAAGGCAAGGGAAGGTAAGGGAAAGCTTACGTGAAAGATTTTCTTTTTTAGGCCTATGCTTTATATTTATGATTGGAATGAGTTTACTTTCCTCTATAGACATTAAAATACAGAATATCTGTAGCAATTTTATCAATAACTCTGAGTAATACAAGTAGAAGAAGTATTATTCTTTTAAAATATGTGCCTTGAATACTTATAAAAAACCCTTCACAAAACTAGACAGTAATATGTAGTAAAATAGAAATGAAAGGATTGTCTGCAGACTAAATTCCTTTGCCTCATTCCAGAACAATAGAACTTTCAGAGAATAGAATGAATGCATGATGAAGAGAAAGAGAAGGCACTTGGACCAATTTGACCCACCTCTTCAGAACATTTGAAACTTGTAAAACCCAAGTTAAGCCAAAAAGTATTTTCTGATGACCAATTAAAACACTAACAGTTTAGAGAAATAAGTGCTATTTCTTTTCCACATAGGTAATAAGTAGACATAAAATGTAAGTAATTTCTTTGAAATCAGAGTTCCAGAGAAAGAATGGAATCAACCATGAGAAAACAGGATTGAGACTTGGAAAGGCCTTTAGAAAACAATTAGTTCAAACTCTCAATTATTTTACAAATGAGGAAACAGGTTCAGAGGGATGATTTTCCCAAGACCATACAAAAGTAAAAAACATCCAAGTTCAGTAAGAGACTGTGAATATTTTGTGTCTGCCATTAATGAATGTTTATCTAAGCCTACTATGTTAGATGTATTGAGAAAATATAAAGAATATAAGTATAAAACATGTATTCTTAAAGAAGGTAAACATATCAGGACAATTTTTTTCCGAGGAGTTTTCCATTTTACTGAAGTTCTTTCATGTAAAACTAATAATAATAATAATAATAAAACAATAATAACTCAGATTTATAGAGAAATGAACATGTTGGCAATACTGCCAAAAACATCTTTTACTCATTGAGAAAACTATGAAAAGAAGGTCTTAACTAAAGATGAAAACTGCTTTAGTATCAGATAAACCATTTTTAAAATTACACTCCTTTTTTCTAAAGCTATTTCTAAAGAAATATACAAATTATTCAAAGACACTAAGGATAACATTTTCAGGTATGATATGAATCACTATAAAGGAATGAAGTTCACTATTGCCTAGCAATAATTTAGGATCTCTCAATGTCAAAATAATTGATGTTTCTCATTTAGCATAATTTCAGTATACATAATTTAAATATTCTATTCTGAATCACATTTTACAGAGTGAATCACCATCAATGTTCTTACTTCTACAATCCATTTTTCTGTCAACATTGTTCTATCGTCTGGAATTCTAAATCTGAATTCTCATCAACTGAAAGAATGGGAATATAAAAGGAAGAATTTAAGTATAACAGTCTTGACATTTTTTAAATATAAATACCATAATCTATTAAGAAAAATAATTTAGTGCCTACAGGAGCAATGGTAGGATTTAGAATTTAAAAATGAAAATGAAGCTAATAACTTTCCTCAAGCAGCTTGAATTTTATAGGAAAAATGTTGTATGCATGCGTGTGTGCGTGTGTAAGACACACATACACATATATATAATAACAATATGTACAAATTAAATGGTAAATGTGTGAAAATCAAATTAGTAGCTTGGAGGATAAGATAAAATTTTGTATAGAAAATGGTGCTTATACTGAGATTTAAAGGAAATTTGCCATTATGGGAGTAGAGGGTTTGGAGAAAGTTCAGTTCAGGCAGGAGGACAACAATGGTAGGAAATGATGACATGTAAGAAGATCGGTTGAGTGAATTACAGAACAGAGGGAAGAAATGTAATCTTTAACTAGAAAAGTAGGATGAGATCAGTTTGTGAAGAGTTTTATACAACAAACAAAAGTAAATGAAATTACTAAAACAATGTAAGATTTTTGCTTTAGCAAAATCACTTTAGAATTCTTTTTCCTTTTAAAAAAAGCTTTTAGTTTTCAAAACATATGGATGTAATTTTCAGCATTCACCTTTGCAAAATTTTCCCTCCTTTCCCTGATTTCCTCCCCTAGATAGCAAGTAATCCAATACATGTTAAACATGTGCAATTTTTCTATACATATTTCCAAAATGTTCATGCTGCACAAGAAAAATCATCAAAAAAGGAAATATATGATAAAGAAAACAAAATGCAAGCAATCAACAACAACCACACTCAGTTCCTATGATCCTCTCTCTGGTTGCAGATGGGAACTGGCCTGAATCACCTCAGTGTTCAAAAAATCCATGTCCAGCAGAATTGATCATCATATAATCTTGCTGTTTTCATGTACAATGATCTCCTCATTCTGCTCATTTCACCTAGCATCAGTTCATGTAAGTCTCTCCAGGCCTCTCTGAAATCATCCTGTTGATCATTTCTTATAGAACAATAATATTCTATAACATTCCTATACCATAACTTATTCAGCCATTCTCCAACTGATGAGCATCCACTCAGTTTCCAGCTTCTTGCCATTAAAAAAAAAAAGGACTGCCACAAACATTTTGCACATGGGTGTTCTTTTCTCTCCTTTAAGAGCTCTTTGGGATAAGCCCAATAGAAGCACTGCTGGATCAAAGGCTATGCACAGTTTGATAACTTTTTGAGCATAGTTCCAAATTGATCTCCAGAATGGCTGGATCAGTTCACAATTCCACCAGCAATGTATTAGTGTCCTATTTTTCCACATTCCTGCCAACATTTCTCATTATCTTTTCATGTCATCTTAGCCATTCTGAAAGGTGTGTAGTGGTGCCTCTTTTAATTTGCATTTCTCTGATCAATAATGATTTAGAGCATCTTTTCATATGACTAGAAATGGTTTCAATTTCTTCATCTGAAATTTCTCTGTTCATATCCTTTGACCATTTATCAATTGGAGAATGGTTAGCAATATTTTTTGCCTTATTGTATATTAAGACAATTTTTACATTCATCTTTTTTTTTTATTTTGAGTTTCAAATTTTTTCTCTCCCTCCTCAACACCATTATCCCAGAGAAGGTGAACAATGTGATATCATTTATACATGTTCAATAATGGAAAACATATTGCCAGATTGGTGATATGAAAGTAAACACAGATCAAAAGGCATAACAAAACAAAATCAAACAAACAAACAAACAAAACCAATTATATAAAGTAAAAACTATAATGCTTTGATCTGCATTCAAACTCCACCAGTTCTTTTTCTGGTTGTGGATAATATTTTTCATCATTGGTTCTTTAGAATTGTCTTGGATCATTGTATTGCTGAGAATTGCTAAATCATTTACATATGATCGTTTTACAGTATTGCTGTTGCTGTGTATAATTTTCTCCTGCCTCTATTCATTTAATTTTGTACCACTTCATATAAGTCCATTTTTATGTATTTTTTTAAAATTAGTCTGCTGATCATTACTTAGCAAATATTGTAAAATAATACAACTCATTCACACATTCCCTTGTTGATGTACATCCCCTCAATTTTAAATCTTTTTCTTCCAGAAAAGGGCTGCTATAAATATTTTTGGGGCAAATAAGACCTTTCTCCTTTTTATGTGGGATAATATAGACATAGCAGTATTGCTGGGTTAAAGGATGTATAAAGTTTTTAAATTTTGGACTGTAGTTTCAATTGCTTTACAGAATGGTTGGATCAGTTCACAAGTCCTCCAAGAATGCATTGTTGTCCCAATTTTCCCACATGCCCTCCAACATTTATCACTTTTTTCCTGTCTTTTTGGTTAATCTGATATCTGTGAGGTGGTATATCAAAGTTGGTTTAATTTGAATTTCTCTAGTCTATGAAAATTTGTATTGAATATCCATTTTTTTCCCTGAAGAATTATGCTCAGTTTTGCTGGAAAGGTGATGCTTAATTGTAATTCAAGTTCCTTTGCCTTCAATAATATAGTTCAAGCCCTCTGATTCTTTAATGTATAAATTGGTAGATCTTGTGTAATCTTCATTTGGGTTCCTCAATATTTGAATTCTTTCTTTTTGACAGTTTGAAGTATTTTCTCCTTGACCTGAGAGTTCTGAAATGTGGTATAATATTTCTGGGAGTTTTCATTTTGGGATCTCTTTCCTGAGATTATTTGTGTGTTCTCTCAAATGCTATTTTACCCTCTGGTACTAGGCTATCATGAGAGTTCTTGATATTTTTTTTAAATATGAGGTCCAAGTTTGTCTCTTCTGTCTTTTTTTTTTTTTTTTTCATCATGGCTTTCTTATATTCCAATAATTCTTAAATTATCTCTACTAAATCTAGTTTTCAGATTGTCTGTTTTTTTTTGTTGTTGTTGTTGTTTTTGTTTTTCACTAATCTCAAGGAGTCATTGACTTCCACTTGCCCAATTCTAATTTTTCTTATTATTTTCTTCAGTGAGTTTTTATGCCTTTTTTTCCTTTTAGCCAATTCTACTTTTTACTTGAGTTTTTGTACCTCCTATTCCATTTGACCAATTGTAATTTTAAAGGATTTATTTTCTTTGTAATTTTTAAAATAGTTTTTTACTTGTTGTGCTTCCTTTGCCAGGTTGTTTACTTTTTTCATGATTCTCTTGCACAATTATTATTTCTTTTTCCTATTGTTCTTCTACTTCTCTTATTTGGTTTTTTAAAATTATTTTTGAGTTCTTCCAGGAGTTCTTTTTTTGATCTGAAACCAATTCATTTTTCTCTTTGAGGTTCTACTTGTAGGCCTTTTGACAATTTTTTTCCTTCTTCTGAGTTTGTATTTTAATTCTTCTTTCACCATAATAGCTTTCTTTTGTTAGAGTTTGTTGTTGTTGTTGGAGGAAGGAGTTTGCTAATTACCCAGCCTATTTTGCAACTTTAAAGTTGTTCTCTGTTCCTGAGTATCAGGAAGCATTTTCCCAAGCTTCTTGGTCCCAAGAATCAGGGTCTTGGCAACTGAGCTGGTGTGTTGGTGCCTGGCTTTTCTACTGCATTTGGTCCACTGTGCCATGCTGGGCCTGGCTACATGTCCTGGGAACAGAATGAATCACAAATGGTTCACTCTGTCCCTGACCTGCTTTGTCAGAATCACAGAACCTTGACTGCTGACCTGTTCTAGAGCTATAAGCCTCCCTCATCTGAACATTACATGTGCTGAAGGGCTACCACCCCACCTTTTCCTAAGTGAGACAGAATTTTCCTGCAGTCCCTTTAAGTTGCCTTGTGCTATTATTTGTTTTGCCCCAGTCTTTTGTGGGTTTTGCCAAGTCAGAATTTGTTTTAAGGTGTTATTCAAATTTGTTTTAAAATAAGTTTAAAATAAGATCAATGACAATTGATCTCCCAAATTTGGGAGATCAATAATAGTGTCTTCCTTTTCTCTGTCATCTTGGCTTTCTTTGTTCTGAATGATGGTTATTAGAAAGGAAGAAAAATAAAAGAGCATCAATGACATAGTTAAGAAGACACATAATAGAGGAGTGGGAAAGAAATAAAATGGGGGAGAGAGGAACACTGGCAAACAGGGTAGGTTTAGGATTATTGTTTATATTTTGTATATATTTCACAAAAGCAAAATAATCAATAGTAAGTCAAAAAGATTTAAGTGACCATTGCATCAGGGACTGAGATAAGTTTTGCATAGAAATTTTATTTCATATCCATTTTTTTTATTTCTACACATTGAAGTCTTTGTTATTTGTTGACTATTTTTTTTAGTTTTTAAATTCATAGTAATAAAATAGGAAACACTCTACTTTTTACAAATCTCTTTGGCTTCAGAAAGATGAGTTGCATGGCCCACAGGGTAGAATGACATGTGTAGACATTGCTGATGCTGGGCTAGGTCTGGACAACGGGGCGTGGTGCAACCCCCCTTCCCCCAAGATGTCAACTTTCCTAATTTAAGCTGGGTGCACCAGTAAGCCCCACAGAGTGAGGTCAACAATGATGATGCCCACGGAGACTTCCAATTTCCTGGGCTGGGAGATAGCTCAGAAGTTTGACCAACTCAGCCTAGAAGAGGGCAAATTTGGCCAGGTTGAGGCAGATTGTAGACCAAATGGACAGTGTTGGCTGGCTGCTGCTAGATGAACTAAGAGTCTGGATTGCTCATATGCAGCAAAGCTAGTCTAAGACTCAGTTATAGCCGTGGGACACCTATAATACTGACCTCACGGCCTTGAGGGCTGGGAGAAGCTGTGTAACATCTTCTACAGTCACTACTAGCCTGGAGAGGAGTTCTCTAATGTGAAGGCTGCAGAAGTCTATTCGAAGCTCCTAGCACCAGATGAGAGGCCACCAAGGAGGAGTTCTCCAGAAGGAGTTTCCCTACTTGTGAGACACTTATTCCTGAGACTCTGGAGGATTTGGACAAAAATGGAGAAAGTTATGTGCCAATGGCTGAATATATAGGAACTTGTATTTCCCATAGACAAAGGGAGGTGAGGAGCACACTTTAGTGCAATTCCAAGACTTTCCAGATCTCAGTGGGGTAACTGGGTGGGAGTGAAGTGGGACAATGGGGTTGTCCTCCCTCCCAGACCAGCCACTGGTGAGGACCAATCTCCTGCTGCAGGAGAGTAACACTAATAGGGAGAGACGTCTGAGCAAACAGGAGATGCTGAGGGTTAGGGTTTGTGAGCAGACAGGACTCCAACTAAGATGACTATCTGACATGGCATCATAATGAGCTTTGAGCATCCTACTCCAATACATGCCCAGCTGGCCCCAAGCCTGAGGAGACAATCATGACAGCCCAGAGTCCCAGCCTATCTGCTCAAGGGTTCTCCTGGCTCCACATCCCCTGTCCATTCTTTCTGCATCCCACTGATTCCAACACAATCCTGCCTGTACTTGTCTCTGGGGACCTCCCAGGCCATTCCCAACCCCAGATGCCAAGGAGAGAACTCTGGGTGCCATTTCCATAGTGCTAGGGTCCAGGGCACTTAACTGTAGGCTCTGATCTGGGAATCCCCTGCATATATTTTTTTTCTGGACCTCAGTGGGGGACCCAACCTCCCCCAACATTTCCTGGTCCGAGCCCTTGATCTATAGCATTAGGATGAGCACTGGGGCCCTCAAATGCAAGAGTGCAGAAAGTCTGAAACTTAACCCAGAAAGGAAGTCTGCTTTTCTTTCTCCATCCCTTCAAGCCTCAAAGCCAATATTGTGACCAAAAAGTGTGAGTGGGAGGGAAGGGCTGCCATAAAAGCTGAGGCCTTAAAAAAATAAATCAATAAATAAAAATAAAAATCACTTTGACAATTGTTTGAAGTATTGCTTGTAGTGGAGATATGTAATGGGCTGAGGTTTGAGCTGATGCACTGAGGTCCCAAGTACATGAGGCTAGATAGTAATTGGGAACCTATTAATTCTGATTGGATTAAGAATGGTCCCCCCCCTCCTTGCAAGTCCATGTTTTTATAGGAAATGACGATTTTGGTGGTGGAGGCAGAGAGGGGAAAAAGGTGGGAGGTTGGCTGTGTTCAGACCCGGCGCTGGTTGTGTGGGCCTGGTCCTAGCCGCCACTACAATATTCTTAAATTCTTTCCCCTCCATTTCTTCACTGAGAAAAAGACCGGATTTCCCTAACCAATTTCCCCCCTGCTGATCTTAAAATAAATCTTAAATTTGGCGCCCAACGGGGGGAACCAAGGACTGAAAAGTCCTGACCAGGAACTTGGTAGTATTAATAGACAAATAAAACTTATTTTTTAAAAACTAAACCAAATCTTTTTTTGGCAAAAATGGGACAAAGACTTAAAACCTCCATCCCCCCCCCAACCCCCCCAAGAGTGGGCAGGAAAGGAATTGCTGACAGAAATAATGGGTTACTTATAACTTTGGGGGCGTTTGTGGGATAAAACTGATCTCCCTTGGACTGGGAGGAGCAGACCCGAATAACTTTGGGTTGGACAAAGAATTCTACATTTCAGAAATATTTATTCTTTCCCAGGAGGCATTTTTTAACAATATTTAAATTACCTTTAAAATCCTAGAAGAAAGAAAAAGCCCTTGACCCTTCCCCCTCCCTCAAATTAGCCCAATTAAAGGAAGACAATGAAGAGATTAATGACCTTCCCACAGGGCAAGAACTTAATTGGCAAGGGTGGGTGACCTTTCCCCTCAGGAGGGGCTTCAGCCCCACCCCAGGCAAGGATTGACTCTCCCACAACTCCACCCTCGGGATGGGGGAGGAGGGGGGGGCAGTGAGGGGACCAACCTTGAGCAGGCTTCAAAGGAATGAAAGGCCAAAAGAAAAAGGGTGACATCCGGAGCCAACCACTTATTTTCCTGTTTTCCGTTAATCCCTTCAACAAAGTCGAAAAATACCCCTTTTAATTGAAACATTAAAGATCTTAAAAAGCCTCACCAATTATGGGGCTACATCGCTTATTTAAAAATTGTTAAAATTTGCCAAATCTTGACTCCCTGACTGAAATCTATAGAAGGATCCTAGAACCTGGACAAAATTACATTGGCTTTCTAATATAGTAGCCTTGGATACAACCCAAAAATAGAAAAACCATGGTCCACCCATGACCTACAAAGTATAGGTCCATACAACTCAACTCAAATTAATTATTCAAAGCAAATAAACAAATTTCTAATCTATCAAAAGCTAAATTATTCAAAAAAAATAAAAAGTTTCACAAAAAAAATTCAAAAGTTTGATTTAGGCTTTTGTTTAGAAACCTTCCCACAAGAACAAAGAAAAACCAACAAAAATGTTTTAAAAACCTTCTAAGAAAAATCAAAAGTTCAGAAATTATACTAGATCCCAAGGATCCCTTTAGAACCTTTAAACCTTTAACCAAATGGGAAAATCCTTTTATAGCCAATTAATGGAAACTTTAAATCCCAACATGGTAAAAACCCTTCAAAAAACTTCTGAAAACACTCAATCTTTATGTGGGAAAAATTAAACTCAATTTTACAAGCAAAAAAAAACAGGTGAGAACAAACCTTTCCCTGTCCAAAAATCAAAACTTCCAAACCCTAAAATACAAAATTCAAAAATGAAACCCCAAACCCCAAACAAAAAACCCAATAGGCAAATTTACCCAAAATCCAAACCCCAAATCCCCAATATACCTCAGCAAAAAATGGGAAAAGGGATTACAAATTCAGCAAAAACAAACCGATAAGAAAAAATTAAATTAAAGGGAAAAAATTTTATCACTAAAAACAAAATACCCCTAAATGTCTTTTTCCCCAGGCCCTTCTCACACTAAACTTCCATTTACTCCAAACACAAAAACATTCCATCCACATACTGATTAAACCAAAAATGAAAGTTAAAATACCAAAAAAGGGCAAAAGGGATTATCACCCAAAAATAACATCAGGTTTCTCCACAAATCCAAAACAACCGGAAATGAAATTCTATTCCAATCCAAATCCACATTTACTGACACAAACAACACCACCTATTACAATCAATAAACGGAAATTAAAGTAAACGGGTCGACCAAACTGGCCCAATCACTGGAAATTACAACACCACATTTGGGTGGGTCAACACTAAGGTCCCCCAAATTTAAAACCCAAAAAATTTTCCCCCATTTGAAAATCCCCAATCTGGGGGAAAAACTTTTACAATTAAAAAAATAGTACCTTTTAACGGGCCTTTAACCCAACCACCTTTCCCCCGGAAAATAACACCATGGGAAAGCAGGCAAAAAAAATAAAAAAAAAAAACCGCCAAGGCAAAACCCTTCTAATCCCTTTTAATTTATTTGAAAAAAAACTGAAAAAGGAGGATTTAAAATTTAAAAAGGAAAACAGAAAAACTTTCATTACTTTATTCCTCATTCCAAAACCTCTTGTCAAATTAAAATTTTTCTTTCATCCCTCAAAAAATATAAAAAATTTCCAAATCCCCAAAACCCATGCCAAAAAAACATTTTCCACAAAGAAAAACCCTATATGTTTAAATATTTTCTCCTTTATAAGAAAAAACCCCAAAGTTAAAAAATTAAACAAAAAAACAAATCGCATTCACAAAAAAACACAAAAAATTAAAAGGAAAAACAACTTCTTTTTTTTAAAATTTAATGCCCTAAAAAAACCCTCCAAAACAAAAAAACCTTAATTTTAAAAAAAAATAAAAATTCATAAATTTAACAACTTAATTTATATATTTTAAAACCCTTTTAAACAATACTTTAAAAAACCCAAACTTTAAAAGGAACCTTTATCAAATTTATAAATTTCAAAACCCCCGGGAAATATTTTTAAAACACCACACCTTCATCAAAACACATGATGGTTAAAAACCCCAACCCAACAAATTTCACCAAGCTTTAAAATTAAAACGAAAAACAATTAAAAACCCCGAAAATTACCCCAAACCAATTAATGTTTTAAAACCATAAGGGAAAAAGGAGCCCAATTTTTAAAGGGTCCATTAAAAATAAATTAATAGGGGCTCAAAAGGGTTTAAATTCCTCCAAAACCAATCTTCACGGATCTCCCTTTATCCTACCCCTTCTAAAGGTCCTCCATCCCTGCAAAAGATTTACCCGGTCTTTCCGCCTTTAAAACGGAAAATATTTCTATTCGCCTTTCCCGTGGGAAAAAAATTACGCCAAATAAAATTTGCAGCCTCAATATTAAACTCTTTGAAATTCAAGAGCAAGGAGAAAAGCATCCGGAAATCTATATATTTGTCCATTCTCAAGTGGACTTTGGTATATTTGATGGCAATTCAAAGGCAGATATTTAATTATGTTGGTCAATACCCCTTTGTTCCGAACAGGCATCTTTCTAAATATCATCTCGGGCTTTCTTTACAATTTGGAAAAAAAGGAAGCTAGGGATAGTAAGCCTGTAGCTTGCCTTCCCTCCATGCCCCACTGCCCCAGGGAAGAACCCTCGTGGTTTGAACCCAAGAAATCTCAAATGGAGGACCCATTATAAATCTTTTGGTCTCTGTCTTTCATCCATGTTGTGGTGACACCTTTTCAGGATTCACTTTGCAATGCCAGCAGCAAAAGGAAGCCAGTTCGAATTCCTCATAAACATTTGCCATTATGGGTGTCCCCAAAGCAATAAAAACAGACAATGGTCCTTTATACTTGAAAATTTTTCCCTTTTTAAAGATAAATTTTACACCACAGGCATACCTTTTAATCCTCAGGACAGGCAAATGGAGAGGGAAACAGGATTTAAGACATATCAAAAACAAAAGAAAGGGGAGCCACAGGAACCCTAAGAACCAAACAGCTCTTTATTAAAATTTTTGATTTTTGAAAAGTGCACTGGTCCTTGAGGTTTTATAACCCACAAAGGTGTTTCATTTAAAACTCCACTATCTTTAATAATTTTGGTGGAGACCCAGAAAGTGGTGAATGGAAAGGACCAGATAGGCTATTTTGGGGAGAGGGGTTTGCTTTATCTCTACAGGTGGAGAAGGAAGATGGGTGCCAACAGTTTGCCTTGTCCATCGAGAAGACGGAGCAGACCTTTGAAACAAAGGAGAAGACGAAATATCAGGTGGTTGTTGCTGATTTGCTCACCATTGAAGAGCGTGGCAGAGGGTTTGACTCATGGACTAAAGTTTCGCCTTCAAAACCCTCAGAATCATTGGATTCTCCAAGGCCATGGGAAACCCCAGGAATCATTGGATTTCTGAGCCATAGGATTGAAAACTCAGGAATCATTCTCTGAGACATGGAAAGAAAACCCTCAGGAATCATTATTCTCAGACTGGTTAAAACCCTCAGGTATTGGATTCTGAGACAAAGGATTGAAACTAGAATTGGATTTCTGGAAATGATAAACTTTTAAACACTTAAAATCTTGGAATCTTGGTTCCCTAACACAAAAAGATTTTCAGGATTCAAAAAACTGGGGATATTGGACCCTGACTTTAAACAATGGACAATGTTGGTTTTGGACACTCTTGCCTGCTGAAGAAGGTGTATTGTGCTGTTTACATACCACCTTCTAGGATTTGGTGCTTTCAACCCGTTGATTTATATTGTTTGTATTCCCATTTTGTGTACAACATGTTTGACACCACATCAGGCCCCCCACGCTGGAGGAGGGTCATCCCTAAGCCTCTGCGTTTTGCTTTGCTTGTTAACCCCCATGCGATGGGTTTTGCATAATCCCTTCAGCCCAAAACCACTAAAACCTCCATTTCCCTTTGGTTTTTCATTTCCCTTCCTGAGGGTTTCAGGGAAGCGTATCCTCCTTTTTGGCCCGCCTTTCTGAGAAGTCAGGAGGCTGTGTCACCTCCTTTTTTTTCACCTCCTTCCCTGAAGTTGGAGGCTTGATCACCCCTTGGGGCCTGCCTCCAAGTCAGGGAGGCATGACCACCGGTTTCTAAAAAAAGAAAGGGGAAATTAATGGGCAGGTTTTGAGCGATGGGGAATTGAGGCTAGATAGTAATTGGGCTATACTTATTAATATACATGATTGGATTGAATGGTCCCTGTCCCTTCCTTGAAGTCCTGATGTTTTGATGGAAATGACGATTTTGGTGGGTGGAGGCAGAGAGGGAAGAAGACAAGCTGGAGAGATTGGGGGCCCAGACCTGAGCTGCGGGTGGCTTGGTACAGCTTCGACTCAGCTGCCCCTCTTGGATTCTCTTCCACCCCGTCCTTCTTCACTGAAATAAAGACTGACGATTTTCCCAACCAATTCCTGTCTGCTGATCAAAATATACGATCTTAACAGAATACAAAGGAAATAAGATATTAAAAAATTATTAAAAAGTGTCCAGGAGATAAACAAGAATTGAACTAAAGTTGTGGGAAAAATTAAAAAAAAAAAAAAGAACAAAACAAAACAAAACATCTGAGGGATATCACAAATCATAAATGAAGATATGTCAGTTGATTGACTATGTGAAGTGGATGAGATTAAAAAATCAAAGATGAGACCGAGATTAGAAACTTGAGAGACAAGAAGGATCTTGGTTCTTTCAATAGAAATGGGAAAGTTTGGATAGATAGAAAATTGGGGAAAAGGAAATTATTCCAAATATATAACGGACACCTAAATAAAATAAAAATCATTAAACCTTGCCATTTTAACTTTTTGAATAAATTATTTGATTTCTAGGCCCGGAAAAAATCTTATTCCATTTAAAAAAAACTGGAGAAAAGTTAATGACCCACTAATACTGGTCGTATCTGAAGATCCAATTGATCTTATACCGTACTTACTCCGTGGCCTGCAGTCTATTCATGTATCACAATTTCAAAAACTAATTTTCAGAAAGGCCCCTTTTGAAGTTTAAAGCTTTGTTTAAACAAAAAACTTGAAATATTGCTATGTTTTTTTCATTTTATTTTGGGGGTGGCAGAAGTGATAGGAAGTTCTGAAAATGCTCAAAACTTAAAATAAACTTGGGAGATCACATGAGAAAGCAGAAAAATGTTTTATCATTTAATTTTAAAATCAGTTTTCAGAAGATGAAATCCCTTCATAATCATTACCACCGCCAGTAGCAAATAGATAATGAACAGAATGAAATACATTTGTAAATTTAAAGTCAAGGGAAATATAATATTTTGTGTTTTAATAATGATACATGCATACAAATAAATATAACATATATGCACACATATGATATGAATGTATAATATACATATGTGTATGTCTATATAATGAATACATAAAATATTCATTACAATAATTTATATGCAAATGTATGTGTATGTACACATATGTATATAATGAGAATTCCAAATTTTATGGATATTTTAAGGGACTGATAAAAACTTTCTAAATCATTGCTTTTAAAAACTGTTCTTAAATTTTAGGCAGGAAAATCAATGAATTCTTAATGAACTGTTTAATTAATTTTATTGAAAAAGAAATATTCTTTTTTTTATCAAATTGAATTTATATAAAGTTTTTATATTATATATTGATATATATTGTATACTCAGGATACAGTTCTTTTCATGATCTTTCTATAGGACTCAGAGTGAATTTTCATTATTTTGAATTACTATAAAAGTATGCAGCTCATCCAACTGCATTTAATAAAATCTGGTATTTAAACAGTGCTTTAAAGATTCTAGGGCTTTGATATAAATTATCTAATAACTCCCAATAAGAGGATTAGTCAAGAAATATATGTATTTTGGAGCAGCTAGATATGCAGTGGATAGAAAACAGCACTGTAGTCAGAAGGACTTGAGTTCAAATTTGGCCTCAGACACTTAACACTTCCTAACTGTGTGACTCTAGGCAAATCACTTAACCCCAATTGCCTCAGCCAAAAAAATAAATAAAGAAAGAAAAACAAAACAAACAAAAAAAAAAAAACAAAAGAAAGAAAAAAGGAAAGAATGAAAGATATGAATTTTATTACCATTAAAAAAAAGAAGAAAATCAAATTAGGTGCATGATTGCACATTGTCAGATACCTAATATATTTCAGAAGCAGAGTTTCAAGTACAGCACATTAACTATTTATGCCACTACGCTTCTCACTAGCATATCAATGTTGTCTTTCATTGGATATATTGGTGATAAAGTCAGTGATTTTCTTGATGCCAACTACTTGGTCAAGAACATAAAACCCAAAAGATAAGGGGGAAAACATCAAGCAGTTATTAAGTACTAACTGCCAGAAATTGTGCTAAGTACTTTATAAATGCAAACTCATTTGATCCATGCACCTACCCTGTGAGATAGGTGTTATTATTATCTCCATTTCACAATTAGGAAATGAGAAGCAGACAGATTAAGTATTTTACTGAGGGTCACATAGCCAGTAAGAATCTAAGGCTGAGTTTGAGTTTAGGTTTTCCTGACTCTAGATCCAGTACTCTGTCCAATGAAATACCTGGTTGCCTAATATGGTCATTAGTATTACTCTTATTAATAATATATTTTCTAACATAATATAGAATTCCATCTTAAAGTGAAAAATGTCATGTGTATATATATAATAAAGTGTCCATAAGATTAATGCTGCTTTGATATTTCCTTAAAACCTTTAATACCTTGCCATATGAGTGGAGGGATATGACAAATAATCTGTAATGTTCTCTCCAAAATGTAATGTTCTCTGTTGAGGTTTTCTTAGGGTCTCTGGGAGCAGCCTTCATTTCAGTTCAGTAATCACCATGAGAAGAGCTAGGTGTTAAAGTCCAAATCCTTTATTGTCTCCTTCAAAGTCTTGTCTCCTTTCCTGGGGCCAGGTTAACTTTCTTAGAAGCCTATCTCTCTCCTTGGTTCTGGGAGCTTCAGTTCCTGTCTCCTTCTCTGCCCTCTGAATCTCTCCTAATCCAAAGGTATGTGCTTCAGCCTCCAACCACCACAAAGGTGGAAGATGGAATAAATCTGTCTCAGCCTCTGAGAGTTTCTAGTGTGCCTGTCTTCTCTGGCCCTGGGAGCTTCTTCCTCATATGCCCCACACTGAGTACAAACCAATCATTATATCACTAGGAAACCATTATTTGTTGTAGGATTAAATCAATGATAATCTAGATTTAACCATTGTCTCCTTAATTCCACTTAGTACTTTGTTTCAAGTTCTGGCACATAACATCTCTTTATAGGATTAAATCAATCATACTGAACCATGCTAAATTAGATAACTATTATCTCTATCAATTCCACTGACTTAGTACCTTGTAAGAATCCTTTGTTTCAAATTCAGAGTTCTGGCCCATAACAATAACCCACTCAGCTTTTTTGGATCTTTTGAGATCTACCTGCATTCTAGAAAGTCTAGAGCATGAGCCCCCAAAAGTATTGTGGTTGGAAGGTCCAATTTTAAGTCATAAAAAGAACCTGTACATTGTATAAGGATAATTCAGAATAAGTATATTATACCCATATTATACCCAGAGATTGCTCTCTTAGTTGAATTATTCCTAGATCTAAAATTTTAGAAAGAAAAGTCAACATTGAAAATGAGAGTTTCTGTTTCTTGCAAATTTCCTAGAGTGACATGCAATAAATGATGTTTATTGTAAAGGCAGGAGCAAATGCTTAGGATCAGGGATGGTGTTGGACCAGACTTATGATAATTGTCTGACAGGAGCTGCCCGTGTTTATAGGGTTACTAGCTCATATCACTAATGCTATTGGACATGGCTCCCATTGGGCAGAATCATGTGGGTTCCCCCATAACATTAAAAAGTCAGGTTTAGTGAGTAAGGCAGCTAGCCTGCTCTGGCTAAGGCTGGCTTAACTTTGGGAAAAACTTTGCGGTTTTTATACAATTTTAAAAGTGTACAATCATGTGTAAGAGGAGAGGGTAGAGCTTTTTCTGCGTTATACACACACCGTAAATTCAGATAGCACCATGGGGCCTCTTAAGTTTATGTATATGAAACTTATACCTAGAGGGGTAACTATGAATATGCTAACTCATATGTTTCTTTTTAAATTTTATAAAGGAGTTATTGTGCTAAGGGAGATGGGGTACAAGCTTTGTGGAATGTTATAGATTTCACAATACTGTCCTAAGTGATTTATCTCATTTGACACGAAATATCCTTGTCCTCGAGGAGCTTACATTCTTCTTTTTTTTTTTTTAAATAATAGTTTTTATTTTTCCAAATACATTCAAAGATAGTTTTCAGCAATCATCCTTTCAAAACCTTGTGTTTCATATTTTCCCTCTTTCTCTCCCTCCCACCTCCCCTAGACAGTAAGTAATCCAAAATAGGTTAAAAATGTGCAATTCTTCTAAACATATTTCCACACTTACTGCTGCACAAGAAAAATCAGATCAAAAAAAAAAAAAAAGAGGGAAAAAACCAAGCAAGCAAACAACAACAAAAAAGGTGAAAACACTATGCTGTGATCCACATTTAGTCCTGTTAGTCCTCTCTTTGGATACTGTTGGCTCTCTCTGGCATATGTCTATTGGAATTGTCCTGAATCATCTCATTGTTGAAAAGAGCCAAGTTACAGTTGATCATGACATAATCTTGTTGTTGTGAATAATATTCTCTTGGTTCTACTCACATCACTTAGTATGGTCCATGTAAGTTTCAAGGAGCTTACATTTTCATAGAGAAATTAGATCATACATATACTTTTATAAACTATTTCTCTGTTTATGTATATGTAATGCTATATACATATGTGTATGTACATATATGTATATATGCATGTGCATACACACATATGAAAATTAGTTTTAAGAGGAAGGGTTCTAAAAGTCATGGAATGAGAAAATATTTCATGTAAAAAATTAGTATTATTTTAAGGAAAGTTCCCTACCTCCCTATGTTTGCTAGTATTTTTTAATAAGAATGAGTGCTATATTTTGTCAAAAGCTTTTTCTGCATCTATTGAGATTATCATATGATTTCTGTTCATTTTGTTATTGACATGATCAATTATAGTAATGATATTCCTGATATTGATCCATCCCTGCATTCCTGGTATAAGTTCTACTTGATCATAGTGTATTATCCTGCACATAAGTTGTTGTAATCTCTTTACTAATATTTTATTTAATTTTTTTGCATGAATATTCATCAGAGAGATTAATTTATAATTTATTTCTCTATTTTAGTCCTTTGGTTTGAAAAGTAAAGCAATTCTTGCATTTCTACATTTGATTGTGAGACTATTATGGCCCAATACATGATTATATTTTCTGCAGGTGCCCTATACTTCTAAAAATATATATATATATATATATATATATATATATATATTCCTTTCTGTCTTTATGCAATTTTCTGAAGAGAGTTGTTATATTTAGGTTTCCTAGGATTCTATTAAACTTCCTTTGTTTCTTTCTTATTTATTTTGTGATTAGATTGGTCTGATTCTGAGAGGGTAAAGTTGAGGTTCTCCACTAGTACAGTTTTGCTGCATACTTCTTCCTACAACTGGCTTAAAACCTTCTTTAGTAATCTGGCTGCTCTACCACTAGGTTCATACACCTTTAGTACCATTACTAACTCATTGTTTAAGGTACCCTTTATCAAAATGTACTTTTCTTCTTTATCACTTTTAATATGATCTATTTTTACTTTTGCTTTATTTGAGATCAGAATTGCTACCCCTGTTTTATTTATTTTATCTGAAGTATAATAAATTCTGTTCCAGCCTTTTACTTTTACTCTCTCTCTCTCTCTCTCTCTCTCTCTCTATATATATATATATATATATATATCTGTGTCAGGGGAGTTTCTCATAAACAACATATTTTAGGATTCTGTTTTTTAATGTATTCTACTATTCACTTCAGGTTTAGGGAGAGTTCATCCTATTCACTTTCAAAGTTATGATTACTACATCTGTATTTCCCTCTATCCTATTTTCCCCCGTATATTCCTTTCTCTTTCCAACATTATTCCTTATTCTTGTTTTTTTTTTTTTACCCAAGCTACCCACTATCTATCCCCTCCCCCTTTTCTCAGTCTTTTTTTTAACCCACTCCACCCCACTACCTTATAGTCTATCACCTGTTCTCTCCTCTTACTTTTTCCCTAGTATTTCTGCCCCCCCTTCTATTCTATCCCTCACTTTTCCTTTTTCTTTCTTCTCCTGTTTTTTCAAGGGTTAGACAGGATTCTATACCCAACTGAATCATTAAGTTCTTCCCTCTTAGAATCAAAACAGATGAGATCAAGCTTCAGACAATGCTCATCTTTCTCCCTTCTTTCCCACCATTGTAATGGGATTTTTTTAACCTCTTTAAGTGAACTGATTGTCCCATCACACCTCCCATTTCCTGTTCTTTCATACAGATCTTTTCCCACCCCTTAATGTCTTTTTCTTTGATGTCTTCCCATCAGAGTCCATTCACAAGCACACCCTCAATCCACCTAATGACATCCTGTCTGCTCTGGTGACAGATACAATTCTCAAGAGTTACAGATATCATTTTCTCATCTAGGGATATAAACAGTTTAGCCTTTAAATAATATATAATTTCCTCCTGTTTACCTTTCTATACTGTGCTTGTAGATTAAATTTTCTGTTTAGTTTGGGTTTTGTCAATAGAAGTGTTTGAAAGTCTCTTACTTAATTGAATATCCATTGCCCCAAAAGATGAGTGTGAGTCTTTCTGGGTAGTTAATTCTTGGTTGTAACCTTAGGTCTGAATATGGTATTTCAGGCCCTCTGATCTTTTATTGTAGAAGCTACCAGACTCTGGGTAATCCTGACTGTTATTCTTTGATATTAGAATTGTTTTTGATTGGCAGCTTGCAATTTTCTTTTTCTTCAGATTGTAGTTATGAGTTTTGTAATGATGTTCTTTGGGGTTGTTCTTGAGGGATCTCTTTTCAGAGATGATTGATACATTCTTTCAATGAGTGTTTCTCCCTCTGTTTATAGACTATTGGGACAGTTTTCCTTAATGATCTCTTGAAGAATGCTATCCAGACTCTTTTTTTGTTCAAGAACCTTCATGTAGGCCAATAATTTTTAAACTGTCTCTTGTAGATCTATTTTCCAAGTCTACTAATTTGACAATGAGGTGTTATGAGCCAGAAGTTGAAACAAGGTGATAACTCAATGGAATTGATAGAAACAATGCTTAAGTTAACACCTTTGAGAATTCACACATTAACTCACACATTAGTTCACACCTTTGGGAAATGTCAGGGGTCAGTATGAGATATCCAAATTCACACCTCCCATACTAGTATGGCAGAAACTAGGCACTTACCCACACTTAACACCGTACACCAAGATAAGGTCAAAATGGGTTCATGACCTAGGCATAAAGAATGAGATTATAAATAAATTAGAGGAACACAGGATAGTTTACTTCTCAGACCTGTGGAAGAGGAAGGAATTTATGACCAAATAAGAATTAGAGATCATTACTGATCACAAAATAGAAAATTTTGATTATACAAAAATGAAAAGTTTTTGTACAAACAAAACTAATGCAGACAAGATTAGAAGGGAAGCAATAAACTGGGAAAACATTTTTACAGTCAAAGGTTCTGATAAAGGCCTCATTTCCAAAATATATAGAGAACTGAATCTAATTTATAGGAAATCAATCCATTCTCCAATTGATAAATGGTCAAAGGATATGAACAGATAATTTTCAGATGAAGAAATTGAAATTATTTCTAGCCATATGAAAAGATGCTCCAAGTCATTATTAATCAGAGAAATGCAAATTAAGACAACTCTGAGATACCACTCCACACCTGTCAGATTAGCTAGAATGATAGGGAAAGATAATGCTAAATGTTGGAGGGGATGTGGGAAAATTGGGACACTGATACATTATTGGTAGTATTGTGAATACATCCAGCCATTCTGGAAAGCAATTTGGAACTATGCTCAAAAAGCTATCAAACTGTGTGTATCCTTTGATCCAGCAGTGTTATTACTGGGCTTATATCCCAAAGAGATTTTAAAGAAGGGAAAGGGACCTGTATGTGCAAAAATATTTGGTGCAGTACTCTTTATAATGGCCAAAAACTGGAAACTGAGTAGATGCCCATCAATTGGAGAATGACTGAATAAATTGTAGGATATGAATATTATGGAATATTATTTTTCTGTAAGAAATGAGCAGCAGGAGGATTGAAGAAAGGTCTGGAGATACTTATATGAACTGATACTGAGTGAAATGAGCAGGACCAGGAGATCATTATATACTTCAACAACAATACTATATGATGATCAATTCAACACTAACAGGGAGAGACATCTGAGCAAACAGGAGATGCTGAGGGAATGGGTTTGTGAGCAGACAGGACTCCAACTCAGATGACTATATGATATGGCATCATAATGAGCTGGAAGTTTCAGGAATTTTAAAAAAGTGAGCAGAAGTTTACTTTATCAAGAAAATATAAAACATTTTTACTAATATTAATAATATGGCAGAAAAACCCTCTCCAAACAAGGATTATACTCTTCCAGCAAAAATACCATTTTGTTGCCTTATCCAAAGATGATGGCACCTTCTTCACATTTATTTCATTACTATGCATTTTCTTAATTGAATTTTCATGCTGAAGAATGTTTAATGAAATTGTCCTTCAGTCTTCTAACACCAATCATCTTATGAAAATATTGTGCTTATAAATGCTTCAATATGAATTCTATCACCTCTTCTATTCTTTTTCCATTGCTACCAAGTCCATTAAAAGTCCCCTTGTGAATAATGTTATATTTGAAGTAATTATGCTACTTTCACAGGATGTTTTACAGGACAGTACCTCATGCTCATTTATAGTTATGCTCAAAATACAATAATATTAAGAATTTGGCAATTAAAACTTATTTCACTAGTACTATGAAAAACAATAAAGTTCTATGTTTGCTTTATAGTTATAAAAGCTGAATACAAAAATATTTAAAACTTGAATTGATTGTCAGGAGAAATGTTACCATCCAACTGTCACCAAAACTGATTACTTTTTTTTTTTCTAAAATAGATATTTTCACTTAAGAGGATTCACTTTATTCTATGTGAAATTGTTTTTTTTTTCCTTTAACTATTTTTACTGTATTTTCTAGGTCTCTATATTTGGATTTCCTATCAGTGTACTACAAATTAATTTGTGGAAGGAGTTGCCTCATTAATCTCCTGCTGTTTTTGTTTGTCCATTTAATACATGATATGTAACAAGCTAAGCCTAGTAAAATGAGTCATTTTAATTTCATTATGTTACCAAGTTATTTTTTTTTACATTTCTTTATCTGAAAACATTTAAAAGCAGAAAGTAGCTTCAGTACAATACTTCTTTACAGCCAAAAAAAATCCATTCTAACTTCTTCTAGTACGTATTCCATAAAGTAATAGAAAAAATGGAAAAAGAAAAATCTGACAAGACTTAAACTCATAATGACTATGACTATATCCCAAAAGAAGTTGAGATATAGGGGCAGCTAAGTTGCACAGTGGATAAAGCACCATCCCTGAAATCAGGAGTACCTCACTTCAAATCTTGATCTCAGACACTTAATATTTCCTGGCTGTGGGACTCTGAGCAAGTCACTTAACTCCAATTGCCTCAGGGTAAAAAAAAAAAAAAAAAAAAAAAAAAAAAAAAAAAAAAAAAAGGAGATACAGGATAAAACACTTGAAAGATAAGAAATTAAGTATAATTGAGCAATGCAAGTATTTTTGAAAGAATGGAAGAAGTTGTAATTTACTCTGAAATTTAGAAAAATACTACTAAGCTTCTATTTATCAAACATTGACTGGAATGGTCTCATTACAAATATAATATTAGTTATACTTCCTTTCTTCTTTTTCTCCCTCCCTCTTCCTTCCCTCCTTTCTTTTTCTTTTTTACTTTTCTGATTCCTCCCACACATACCTAGCTGAGATAAAAAAAAGTAGATAAGTAAAGTGCAGTCTGAATCATCAGAACACCTACAGTCAAACAATGGAAAAATAACAAATATAAGCATATGTTAGGAAAAATATCATATGGAATATATGATTTATTGGAGATAAATTTTTGGAGATTTATTGGAGATAATTTTTTGTTGTTGTAAAATAGTATCTAGGCTCTTTTTTTTTTCATTATAATTTTCAGGAATTCCAATAATCCTTAGATTATATCTCCTAAATGTATTTTTCAGGTCTGTTGTTTTTTCAAGTAGATTTTTTTTTCATTTTTTTCATTTTTGGGGGGGTTTATTTGACTGATTCTTGATGTCTCAATGAATCATTCATTTCTATTTGTTCAGTTCTGATTTTTAATGAGTTGTTTTCTTTACTAGCTTTGTTTACTTCTTTTTGTATATGTCCAATTGAGTTTTTAAATGCATTCTTTTGCTCTATGGACTTTTTTTTCTTTTTCACCATTTTTTTACTGAGTTATTTTCATTTTCCTATTCACAAATCCTACTTTCTTGGGAGTTCTTTATCTTTTCCAATTCACAAATTCTGTTTCCCTGCACTTCCTGGGAATTCTTTACCTTTTCCAATTCACATATCAGTATGTTATTACTTTCTTGCATAATTTTTCTTTCCTTTCCCCATTTTTCTTCTAGCTTTCTTTTAAGATTTTTAATAGTCTCTTCTAGGAGAGCCTTGTGTGATTAGGATCAGGTTAAATCCCACTTTGAGGAATTGTCTGGAGACTGTCTGCTATTAGTCTTTTCTTGGTTGATAACCTGCTCTCTTTCTGTATAGAAACTATGGATTGTCCTTTTGATTTTTTTTTTTACTTTTTTTTAAAAGCCTTCAAGGCAAGGATGTTAGCAGCTTCCTCTGCAGAGCATGGATAGATGTATGGATAGTAGCTGTCCTGCCAACAGGCTGCAAAGAGAGAGGTACAGGAATGCTCTGGAAAAAAGTTCCCCGCCAGAAGTGACTAGGCCTGGGTATCACAGCCAAGCTGTGGAAGGGCCCAGTGAAGAACCCCACTGTGCAGATTAGGGAGTACCCTGGGGCTAAAGCCTGAGCAGTGAAAGTTTCACTACCCCAACCCAAAGCCTGTTGTGGGGTTATGGGTTTTAGCAATTGCTCAATAAATAGTCCCCACACTGCACCAGAAGTGGCTCTGCCCAGGGAAGCACAGTTGTGCTGTGGAAGTTCTATTGACCTAGGCCAAGCCCCCACTGTGAAGATTAGAGGCTGCCCTGGGCTGTGCCCCCCTGCCATGCAGATTTGCGACTGCCCCAGCCCCATGCTTGAAGAATGCAGCTGCACAGCTGTGCTATATCACTTCCAGTTTTGAGTGAGTATAGCCAGATTTTGTTAGGTTCTGGCATTTTTTAGAGTACCTTCTACCTTTGGCTTTAATTTCTCCGCTGGTATACTGCTTTGAGAGTAGCAGTCAGCCTATGGAAGATTCGTCTCTGTAAATTTTCTAACCATGGAGGCCACCCCTGCCTGGTCTGCTCAATATGCTAGTCTCTAATTCTCTATCCCTGTTTGCTCTGGTCTGTTCCTGATGCTCAGGACAAACCTTTTCTGGCGATCTTCCAGATTATCTTTGGCTGGTGAGTTGGTGCACTTTCAATTTTTGTGAATTTTACCAGTCAAGTGCTATTTTTGAGGCTGAATTTAATAATTGGTAGTGAGGACATGAGAGAGCTCAGAAAGTCATGTGTGCCTTCTCCGCCATTTTGGCTCCACCCCAAAAACTTTTAAATTTAATATAATCAAAATTATCTTTTTTATGATCAATAATGATCTCTAAATTCTTCTTTGGTCACAAATGCCTTCCTCCTTCACAAATATGAGAGGTAAATTATCCTATGTTATTCTAATTTGTTTATTGTATCGTCCTTTATGTCTAGATTGTGAACCCATTTTGACTTTATCTTGGTATAAGGTGTTAGGTGTGGATCTATGCCTACATTCTGACATGCTAGTTTCCAATTTTCCCAGCATATTTTGTCAAATTTTGTCATTCTTATTCCAAAACCAGGGGCCTTTGGGTTTGTCAAACACTAGATTATTAAAGTTATTGCCTATCTTGTCTTATGAACCTAAACAATTCCACTGATCAATTAGTCAATTTCTTAGCCAGTTTTGATGATGGTTTTGGTTTTGATGGTCGTTGCTTTATAGTATAGTTTTAGTTCTAGTGTAGCTAGGTCACCTTCATTTGCTTTTCTCTTAATTAATTCCTTTGAAATTCTTTACCTTTGTTCTTCCAGATGAATTTTGTTGTTATTTTTTGTAGGTCAGTAAAATAGTTTCTTGGGAGTATGATTGGCATAGCACTAGATAAATAGATTAGTTTAGGTAATATTGTCATCTTTATTATAATTGCTCAACCTATCCAAGAGCACTTGATATTTTTTTCCAATTGCTTACATCTGACTTTATTTATGTGGTCAGTGTTTTGTAGTTTTGCTTCTATAGTTCCTGACTTTCCCTTGGTAGATAAATTTCCACAAATTTTCTTCTATCAGCAGTTATTTTAAATATAATTTTTCTTTGTATCTCTTGCTATTGGATTTTCTTAGTAATGTATAAGAATGCTGATGATTTATGTAGATTAATTTTGTGTTCTGCAACTTTGCTAAAATTGTAGATTATTTCTAATAGCTTTTTAGTTGACTCTCTGGGGTTCTCTAAGTATACCATCATATCATCTATAAAGAGTGATAATTTGGTGTCCTTGTTACCTACTCTAATTCCTTTAATTCCTTTAATTTCTTTTTCTTCTTTTATTGCCAAGGTTAGCATTTATAATACAATATTGAATAGCAATGGTGATAGTGGGCATCCTTGTTTCACCATTGATCTTACTGGGAATGGTTTAGTTTGTCCCCATTACATATGATGTTTGCTGTTGGTTTTAAATAGATACTACTGACTATTTTAAGGAAAAGTCCATTTCTTCCTATAGTCTCTAATATTTTTAACAGGAATGGGTGTTGCATTGTATCAAGTACCTTTTCTGCATCTATTGAGATGATCATATAGTTTTTGTTTATTTGGTTATTTATATAGTCAGTTATGCTAATAGTTTTCATAATATTGAACCAGCCCAGCCTTTCTGGTTTAATTCCTCCTTCATCAGGGTGTATTATCATGGGGATGATTGTCTGTAATCTTTTTGCTAATATTTTGTTTAAGATTTTTGTATCAATATTCATTAGGGAGATTGGTCTACAATTTTATTTCTCTGTTTTTCATCCTACCTGGTTTAGGTATCAATGCTGTGTCCTGTGTCATAAAAGGAATTGGGTATGAATCTTTCATTCCCTATTTTTTCAAATAATTTATATAGTGTTGGAGTTAATTGTTCTTTAAATCTTTGGTAGAATTCACATGTAAATCCATCTGGTCCTGGGGATTTTTTCTTAGGGAGTTGATTAATAGCTTGTTCTATTTCTTTTTTCTAAAATAGGACGACTATTTAAGTAATTTATTTCCTCTTCTGTTTGGGCAGTCTATATTTTTGTAGGCATTCCTCCATTTCACTTAGGTTGTCAAATTTATTGGCATGAACTTGGCTAAAATAACTCCTGATAATTACTCTAGTTTCTTCTTCATTGGTGGATAGTTCTCCCTTTTCATTTTTGAGACTAACAATTAGATTTCCTTCTTTCCTTTTTCTAATCAAATTAATAAAGCTTTATCTATTTTGGGTTTTTTTCCCCATAAAACCAACTCTTAGTTTTATTTATTAATTCAATAGTTTTTTGTTTTTTGTTTTTTTAGTTTCTCTTTTATTGATCTTTCCTTTTATTTTTAGAATTTCATGTTTGGTATTTGATTTGGGGTTTTGCCAGGTCCCACATTTTTCTGGGTTATAGAAGCTCAATATGTGCCTTTTTTATTTGTGTTGCATGTCTCACAGCTAATCTGCTGATCCACTGCCTTATCATCAGAACAGAGTAGCCAGTATAGCTGTACCTTGCCTAAGAGCCTTCCAGTAGATTCCCGGGTGCATGAATGCTGCAATACTCTAGCACCCTGCTCTGTTTCTGCACTCAGCCGCCTCCCATACTTCTCATTTGAAACAGATCTTTTCTGAAGTTCTTCAAAAGTATTTTCTGCTGGAAATTAGGTACACTGCAAATATTTATGGGTTCTGTCACTCCCAAACCAGTTCAGTGGTTTGTTCTGGTGTTGATCAGAGAGACACTAGAAGGAGCTTGGATAAAGACAAGTATCTCCAGATTCTTAGCTCCACCTCCTGCAAGACAAAATATTGAATTTAATCTGAATCATTAACACTTTCTTCATCGCTTTCTTAAGTAAATGCAATTAATAAAATAATAGGAGAAACCTTGATTTGTAGTTTATGCTGTTTTTAAGGTGTAAATGTTCACACTAAAATTTTAGCAGATGCTTCAGAGCTGGTTTGATTTGTCTCCACAATTGACATAACACAGTACACAAGGGGAAAAAATCATTCTCTGTTCTCAAGGAACTTAATTAGGATTATTACATTGTAAATGGAAAAGAAATGATGAGTTGAAAAAGAATGAATATGAAACTAGCAGTATTTAGTTGCATTTGTGGGTATGCATTAAAAGTATAGAAGTTTCATAGACATATCACCACATAATATTAGATTTTTAATTTTTACATGTTAGAACTCCAACCTGGTTGCTAGGGACAAATATCTATCACTTTTCTCATAGAAATTAACAAAAAAAAAAAAAGAATAAAGCATGAGTGGTTATTATCAACAAGAAAAAATCTGCGATTACCACCTATATCACATTTTCAATATGCATTTTTGCTCACTTTCTCATCAGTTATCATTCAACTTGAAGTAAATCTACATGTTCTACATCAGTATAAGAATGTGACTGTTACCTTCTACAAAAGAAATTCAATTTGAAAAATTCTATAAAATAATGAGATTTATTTGCATATCAGACTCAAAGGAGTCTAACATTGGTTATATCTCTCATTTTGAATAGTACAACCAATCTGCTTTTGACAAAAAAAATCTATAAATCTTAATTTAAACAAAATATATGTGTAATCACTGAGCATTTCCATATGGAGTTAATAAATGGTATGAAAATCTGGACAATGTTATCAAATCTTAATAAAATTGGAAATCAATTAAAATAGATGTTTTGTCTATTCTAAAGTACTTCATGTAAAGTACTTTCTCTTTCATCTTAAATAATCTAATTTACTTTGCCAATACCTTAATGTTAGTAGTTATCTGTATAATTCATTGACAAATATGGTGGAGTAGAAAGAATGATGGATTTAGAGTCAGGGAACTTGCATTTTATACCATGCTCTATTTCTTTCTACCTGAGGAACTACAAAAAACTGTTGTTTCTTTTTATTTGTTTGTTTTGTTTTGTTTTGTTTTGTTTTTTGTCATCAGCCAACATTTAGAAACTGCAATTCCTTGCTCCATATATACTCTACAATGATATCACATATACACTAAATGTATATAGAAGCACTTTCAGTAGTAATGAATCCAAAAACAAGTCTATGTCTATCAGTTAAACAATAGGCAAACAAGCTGTGGTATATAAATGCAATGATATAAAATGCTGTTGTAAAGAATAATAAAAAATGATAGATTAGAGAAATATGAAAAGAATTATATCAATGGATGCAACTCATGTATATGATTTTCTGTACCTCTACTAAAGGGATTTTCCTTTTCAAATCTGACCAAGTCACTTTCTTACTAGATAACTCCTATAACTCCTTCTTGCTTTTAGATACACATTGTCAATGGTTATATTGGTCATTTAGAACCATTTAGAGCAAATTTGAATATTTCATACATCAGAGTATCTTGTATCTTTATAAATACAAATTTGTCAGCAAATTAATTGAGTAAAGAGACAATCAAAAGATTTTCTATGGTTAATTAGATTTCCTCAAAGGATTCCAATAGTTCTCCTCAATGAAATCTATCAATAAGTGATTCTAACTAAATAAGATGTCCATAGAAGAGAGATGCCCAGAATAGAATCTCTTTAAACTCATCTCTGGAACCCAAAATTCCACTCTCATCTAATTTAACAACATAAAGTTACTTTGGTTTTTACTTTTTATCCTGCCTATGGCTGAAACAAATGTGTCCTAGGTTTTGCATCCTCAGAAGGAAAATAAGGAAAATGTTAATGAGGAAATTGTGTTTTAAAAGATGTCATTCTCCTCATCATGCTTCTAGTTTTATACATATGACAAAGATCATTGCCTGACTTCATGTGTAGCCGTGAATGACTCCTTAGTCTCTCTATTATTTCTAGACTATTTTTCAAATTGAGAAAATGCCAATAGCTTTCACAAATAGTATATTCTCTTTGGGTCTTGAAGTCACTACTGAAGAATGAAGCCATATATTTATAGATGTTGACATAAAAACCCAGAATATTTTGCTTATTTATTCTATAGCTAAGAAGTAGAAATATTTTCTTAGTTCTGTTACTGTTTCTTTAAATTTAAAATGAATGTCACAAAAGAAAATGGTTATTTTGTACTGAAATTCCCATGATTTTAAAACTTTTAATCAAGGATGACTCAGCATGGTTCTGGTGCATTCCACTTGTGACATCCTGCTCCTGTTTACTCATGAATGTTTAATTATGCATTTTGCAAACTCTCTTGCTTTTGCTTAACCTCTGGAAGATTTTTTCTTCCTTAAAGAAATGGAAAAGAAAAATTTCTCTTTCAATACCTTTATAATAAAAATTTAAGTGACAAAACAAAGTTCTTTCTCACTGTACTTTCTGTTCCTGTTAACATAAATATATATATTTATAAATATACATATATACATATATGACAGACAAATATAGACACAGATATGTATGTGTATAGACACAAACACAAAAATACACATACATATATGTACATATATATATATATACACACACATGAATATATATATATTTATATATATATGTGCTTATCTAGTAAATACTAGAGATAAATATGACATCTTACTTGGGTTCAAAAAGACAACTTTAAAAATAAAGTATGGGGGAAGCTTCCAAGATAACACTTTCTCTGAAATATATGTAGACTACATCCACAGAATGAGTAAAAGCTGTGATATAGCCATTAAAAAATATGCAATTAGTCTGAATCAAGAAGCACAGCATCAGAAATTAGATTATATTCCTGATATACTGTGCCCTTATCAGACCTCATCTAGGAGACTGACTTCAGTTCTAGACAACACATTTTAGGACACACATAATTCACCTAAAAATGTCTGGATAAAGTCCAGGATGGAAAAGGTAATACCACATGAATACCAGTTAATTAATTGCTGTTGTTTAGTCTAAAGAAGAGGGACATAAAGACTATGCTCAAGTATTTTTAAAATGTCATACAAAAGTGATGTGAGTTTGCTCTGATTGGTTCCAAAAAGTTCCAATAAATAGACATTTTAAATTTAGAAAATAAGCCTCTTGTGGGTAAGGAACTGTTTCATTTTTGTTTTGCATCTCCCAATGCCTCACATAGGCCCAGCCATATAGTGAGCATATAATACATATCTGTTAATTCATTGACTAATTACAAAGTCTAGGTGCAGATTGCAAAGAAGCAAATTTATTTTAATTCAAATGTAAAGAAAAATTAAACGATTCATTAGTGCTAAAGAGGCAAGATACAAGAAGGAAAGCAAATTCTCTCTCACTACATATACTTTAAGATCTTGACAGTTAGGCTTTCTTCAGTATCCCAACCACAACATAGATTCAGTGATATAAGAGATACAGACCCTAAAATAGTTTTTGTTTGTTTGTTTGTTTTTATGGATACTACTAAACATGCAGCTATATAGCAGGTATTACAAGGACATTTTTAATGTAAAGCAAATAATTGCCTAATATCATAGAACTCATATTAACAACAGAGACATGGTAAAAGGATATATACTTTTAGACTATAGATATTCTGCTTGGAGTTACTGAACTTTTAGATAGATATATTAAATACAGCTATATACTAAAAGATTTTGTCAATGATGCTTTTTCGGGGAGAAGCTTTTTAAATACATCCCTAAGATAGACTGGGTTATCTCAATTTCGGTCTCCCAAAAAATGTCTTTCATGACTCCACAAGGGTCAGTGATCCACCTCTTAAAAGATATATTTGTTTAGTTATATATCTGTGCTTATGTTTCCCCATTTTAAAAATATAAGCCCTGGGCAGAGCCAAGATGACCAACTAGACAGATTTTTGTCTAAGGTCTCCCTGGATTTCATTAGATCAAAACCAGATCAAGCCTCCAAAATGGTTTTGAAGTGACAGAACCCACAAATATTTGGAGTTTCACAAATGTACAGCAGAAGATATTTTGGAAGAACTTCAGAAAAGGTTTGTTTCAATCAAGCATAGGTGAAATGGATGAGTGCAGGCACAGTTCAGGGATCCAGGGTGGTGTGGTGTCCCAGGACCAGGGAACTCTCCCAGGGAGGCTCTTAGGTCAAATACAGCAGCATTGGCTAATTTGTCCTGGTTCAGAAGCCAGTGGATCAACAGATTATCTGGCAAAAGTCCAATACAACTACAAATGGCAAATAGTGAGCCCCTGAATCATAATGCAGAATAATACAGAATTTGGTTTTATTCCCACAGCATGAGGAGGAAGTCAGCACTACTGGTCCCAGGGCAATGTAAAACTATTATCACCTGGAGAGGAAGCTTTGGACAATCTCCTTTGCCCTAAGAGCAGACCTCAGTGTTTAAAGATGAGTAAAAAAGCAAAAAGAGCTCTAGCCATAGATAGTTTTTATGGAAACAGAGAAGAATAGACCTCAAATCTCAGAACACTAAAGGCAAAACACATCCAGATGAAGTCCCAAAGGGCGATGTGAATTGTTCTCCATTTCACAAAGTTCTCTTAAAAGAATTCACAAAGGATATTAAAAGACAGAAGAAAAAAGTGGGGAAAGAAAATGAGAACTTTGCAGAAGATTTTGGAAAATGAAGCACAGAAATTATTTGAAGAAAACTCCTTTAAAAATAGATTTAGCAAAATGGAAAAAAAAAACCATATAACTCCTTACAAAATAGACTTGATGAAATGGAAAAAGAAACCAAGTTGTTGAAAAACAAAATTTATGGGGGCTGGAGCCAACATGGTGAAGAGGACACTCACCTCTTTCTGAGCTCTCCTACAACCCTGACCCTAATTGCAAAATTCAGCCTCTGAAATAGTGCTTGACTGGTAGAATATACAAATATTGGGAGTTCACCAAATGAAAAGCAAAGATAATTTTGAAGATCACCAGAAAAAGTCTGTTTTGATCAAGTGCAGGCATGAGAGGAGGCTAAGTGCAGACAGAGAAGCAGAGCATGAAGGCTAGCACATGCTGGGCAGACTGGGGACAGTGTGAGGGAAGAGAATCTACACGGGGTGGGGAGGGGAACTTTAGCACAGTGTTGGCTACTCTGCCCTAGTTGCAAGCCAATAGATCAGCAGAGGAGTTATAAAATATCCAACACAAACGCAAAAGGTACATAGTGTACCTACCCCAAAGCACAGGAATCTCTTGGGATCTAACAATACCCAGCCAGCACCAGGAGTGACTCAATGAGATCCCAGCACAGCTGCTGCCACTTCCAGGTGTCTGTAGAGGAAGCTTAGAAATAGTTTTGCCCAAAAAGCAGATACAAACTTAAAAAAAATGAGTAAAAAGGCAAAGCAAGCTCTAACTATAGACAGCTTCTACAGTGAAAGAGAAGAACAGATATCAAACCCTGAAGAGACTAAAAGCAGATTGTCTCCAGATGAAGTCTCAAAGGATGATATAGCATGGTCACCACCACACAAGACACTCCTAGAAGAAATTAAGGGCCTTAAAAGAGAGCTAAAAGAAAAATGAGGAAAGGAAAGGAAAACTTTGCAAAAGGGTTTGGGAAAAGCATATAAGTCATAAAAAGATAGATTGAAAAGAGAAAACAACTCCCTGAAAAACAGAATATGTGAATTGGAAAAGGTTAAAAAAAACTCCCAGGAAAATAGAATTTGTGAATTGGAAAAAGAAAATAACTCCATAACAAAAATGTATGAAATGGAAAAAAAAATTCATAGAACAAAACAAGTCATTTAGGGGTAGAGCCAAGATGGCGGAGAAGACACATGTGTCATTCTAATCTACCCTCACTACTAATTACCAAATTCAGCCTCAGAAATAGTTATTAACTGGTAAAATCTATGAATATTGTGTGTACAACAAATTACCAGCTGAAGATAATCTGGAAGATTGCCAGAAAAGGTTTGTCCTCATTGGCAGGAGTGGGTCAGCACAGGAAGGGAGACAGAATACAAAGGCCAGCACACTGAGCCAACTGGGGGTGGGGTGCAGTTTCTCCACGTGGAGAGTTTACAGGGAGGACTCTACCACAGATTGGCTGCTCTGCTTTGGTTGCAAACAGTAGATCAGGAGAGAAGTTACACACATGCCAAAGGTAGAATGTACTCCAAAAAATGCCAAAATTTAACATGACTTGGCTATACCCACCCAGTACCAGAAGTGACTCAGCAGGGACCACAGCACAGCTGTTCAGCCGCATTCTGCACAGGCTTTTGCCCAGGGCAGTCACACTTCTGCACACCAGGAGGGCTCTGCCCAGGGCAGCCACAATTCTCTAAAAGAGGTGAGCAGGAGAGGGATAGTCTGTCTGGGGGTAGTAGAACTTCTGCAGCTCAGCTGAGCTTCCCAGGGAAGAGACACTTCGGCTGTGAGGCTCTTCCCTGGGCAATTCCACAGGTATGCCATTCTTTGCAGCCTGTTTACAGGACAGCTACTGTCCACGTATCTATCCCTGTTCTGTAGAGGAAGTTGGTAAACTCCTTGCCCTGAAGGCAAAACCTAAGGGCTTTTAAAATAAATGAGTAAAAAAAGCCAAGCAACCTCTAATCACTGATAGCTGCTATAAAGAAAGAGAGCAGGTTTTCAATCCTGAGGAGACTAATAGCAGACAATCTCCAGATAAAACCCCAAAGGGGGATGTAACCTGGTCCCCATGACACAAGACTCTCCTAAAAGAAACTGTAAAAGGTCTTTTTAAAGAGCTAGAAGAAAAATGGGGAAAGAGAACCTCTGCAAGAGAGTATGGAAAAGGCATATAACTCACTAAAAGAAAAATTTGATAAAATAAAAAAAGAAAACTTCCTGATATGTGAATTGCAAAAGGTAAAACCTCCCAGGGAAACAGAATTATGAACTAGAAAAGATAAAGAACTCCCCAGAAAGTAGGATTTGTGAATTGGAAAAAGAAAATAACACAATTAAAAAAAATTAGTGAAATGGAAAAAAAATCCATAGAGAAAAACAAGTCATTTAAAAACTCATTTGGACATGTACAAAAAGAAGTTTTTTTAAAAAAGCTAATGAAGAAAATAACACATTAAAAACCAGACCTGAACAAATAGAAATGAATGATTCATTGAGACATCAAGACAATCAAACAAAACCAAAAAAAAAAAAAAAAAAAAAAAGAGAAAAAAATAGAAAAAATGTTAAATATCTACTCTGAGGATTATTGGACTTCTTGAAAATTATGAAAAAAGAGCCTAGACACTATTTTACAGGAAATCATCAAAGAGAACTGCCCATATATAATAGAATCAGAAGGTAAAATAGGCATTGAAAGAATTCATTGAATACCTTCTGAAAGAGGCCCTAAAAGAAAAAAAAAATCCAAGGAATATTGTGACTAAATTTCAGAATTAACAGACTAAGGAAAAAAAATATCATAAGCAGCCAGAAAAAACAATTCAAATATCGAGGTGCCACAATAAGGATCACTCAGGATCTAGGTGCTTCTATATTAAAAGATCAAAGGGCCTGGAATCTGATAATCCAAAAGACAAAAGAACTTAGAATGCAGCCAAGAATAAACTACCCAGCTATGCTGAGCATTTTCTTCCATGGAAGAAGATGGACATTTAATGAAATGTGTGAATTCCATTTGTTTGTAATGAAAAAATCAGAGCTAGACACAAAAATTGACCTCAAACTATAGGACTTAAGTGAACCAGAAAAAGGTAAAAAGATCTCTTGAGAACTGTATTTCTATTATGGACATACATAAAGAGTGCATGTATAATTTCACTGATAAAATATAAAAAAGGAAGTAGAAATGGAAAGGGGATAGGATATAGTTTCAGAAAAATGGAAAAGGGGACATATAAAGAGGGAAATTACATCCCACAAAGAGACAAAGGAAATCTATCATATCTGAGGGAATTTAGGAAGGGGGAGGAACATTGTGCGAATCTTATTACTTTCATCAGCATTGTCTCAAAGAGAAAATAATAGACATATTTGTTTTACAGAGAAACATCTCTCATCTTATTAAAAAGTGGGAGAGGTAAATGGAAAAGGAAAAGAGTAATAGGATAAAGGCATAAGAATGGGGAAGAGACTCAAAGGGTGTGGAAGGATTCTAAAGAGGGGGAGCTGCATGAGGCAAGTGGTGCCCATAACTTTAATACTGGGGAGAAGAGTAAGGAGGAAAGAAAAAGAAAAGCATAATCTTGAGATAATAGGATGGTAGGAAAAACAGAATTAGCAATTTTACCCATACATGAGAATGGGATGAACATTTCCATAAAGCAGAGGTGGATAGCAGACTGGATCAAATGCTAGAACACTACAATATGTTGTTTACAGGAAACACATTTAAAGCAGGGTGATACATAGATACATACAGAGTAATGATAAAAGGCTGGAGCAGAATCTATTATACTTCATGTGAATTAAAAAATAAAGCAGGGGTAGCCATTCTGATCTCAGATTAAGCAAAAGCAAAAATTGATCTAATTAAAAGAGATAAGGAAGGAAACATATCTTGCTAAAGGGTAGCACAGACAATAAAACAGTATCAATACTAAACGTATATGCACCAAGTGGTACAGCATCTACCTCCTAAAGAAGAAGTTAAGAGAGGTGCAAGAAGAAATAGACAGCAAAACTATCATAGTGGGAGTTCTTGACCTTGCATTCTCAGAATGAGATAAATCAAACTATAAAACAAATAAGAAAGAAAATAAAGAGGTGAATAGGATATTAGTAAAGTTAGGTATAAAAGGAGTACACTTTCTTCTCAGCAGTTCATGGAAGCTATACAAAAACTAACCATATATTAGGATATAAGGACCTCAAAATTAAATGCAAAAAGGCAGAAATAGTAAATGCATTCTTTTCAGATCATATACAATAAAAACTATATTCAACAAAAAGCTAATGATAAATAGACCAAAAAATAATTGGATATTAAAGAATCTCATCCTAAAGAAAGAATGAATGGATGAAACACCAAATCATAGACATAATTAATAATTTTACCCAAAAGAATGACAACAATGAAAAAGCATACCAAAATTTGTGAGAGGCAGCCAAAGTGGTAATAAGGAGAAATTTTGTATCTTTAGAGCCTTACTTAAATAAAATAGAGAAAGAGAAGATCAAAGAATTGTGCTTACAACTTAAAAAGTTAGAAAAAGAGCAAATTAAACTCCCAATCAAATACTAAACTTGAAATTATAAAATTTAAAAGAAAAATTGATAAAATTGAAATTAAAAATCCATTGAATTAATAAATAAAACTAAGATTTGGTTTCATGAAAAAACCAACAAAATAGATAAACATTTTTGGTAAATCTGATTAGAAAAAGGAAAGAGAAAAATCAAGTTGTTGGTCTTAAAAATGAAAAGGGAGAATTTTCCACCAATGAAGAGGAAATTGCAATAATTAGGAGTTACTTTGCCAAACTCTAGGCCAATAAATTTGATAAACTAAGTGAAATGGATGACTGAGTACTTCAAAAATATAGGCTTCCAACATTAACAGAGGAGGAAGTAAATTGCTTAAATAGCCCAAATTTAAAAAATGAAATAGAACAAGCTATTAATCTAATCCCTAAGAAAAAATCCTTAGGATAAGATGGATTTACATGTGAATTCTACCAAACATTTAAAGAACAATTAGCCCCAGTGCTATATAAACTATTTGAAAAAATAGGGAATGAAGGACTCCTTCCAAATTCCTTTTATCATTTAGACATGGTATTGATACCTAAACCAGTTGGTTGAAAACAGAGAATGAAAATTATAGACCAATGTCCCTAATGAATATTGATGCTAAAATCTTAAATGCAATATTAGCAAAAAGATTACAGAAAATCATCCCCAGGATAATATACCATGACCAAGTAGGATTTGTAACAAGTTGCAGTGCTGGTTCAATATTAAGAAAATTATTAGTATAATTGACTATATCAACAACCAAATGAACAAAAGTCATATGATCATCTCAATACATACAGAAAAAGCATTTGATGAAATCCAACATTCATTCCTATTAAAAAACACTTGAAAGTATAGGAATAAATTGACTTTTCCTTAAAATAATCAATAGCATCTATTAGAAATCATCATTAAGTATCATCTGTAATGGGGATGAACTGGAACCATTCCCAATAAGATCAGGAGTGAAACAAGGTTGCCCACTATCACCATTAGTATTCAATATTGTATTATAAATGCTAGCTTTGGCAATAAGAGTCAAGAATGAGATTAAACAAATTAGAGTAGGTAATGAAGATGCCAAATTATCACTCTTTGCTTATTATATGATGGTATACTTAGAGAATCCCAGAGATTATACTAAAAAGCTATTAGAAATAATAATACACATCTTTAGCAAAGTTGCAGGATACAAAATAAACCAACATAAATCATCAGCATTCTAATATATCACTAACAAAATCCAACAGCAAGAGATACAAAGAGACATTCCATTTAAAATAACTGCTAATAGTATAAAATATTTGGGAATCTATCTGCCAAAGGAAAGTCAGGAACTATATGAGCAAAACTACAAAACACTTTCCACCAAATGAAGTCAGTTCTAACCAATTGGAAAAAATATTAAATGCTCTTAAACAGGGCAAGCAAATATAATATAGATGACAATACTACCTGAACTAATCTATTTATTTAGTGCTATACCAATCAGACACCCAAAAAATTATTTTAATGACCTAGAAAAAATAACAACAAAATTCATCTGGAAGAACAAAGGTCAAGACTTTCAGGGGAACTAATGAAAAAACAAATCAAATGAAGTTGGCCTAACTGTACCAGATCTAAAACTATATTATAAAGAGCAGAGAACAAAACCATTTGGTATTGACTAAAAAATAGAATAGCTGATCAGTGGAATAGGTTAGGTTCACAGGACAAGATAGTCAATAACTTTAATAATCTAGTGTTTGACAAACCCAAAGACCCCAGCTTTTGGGAAAAAAATTCACTGGCTGACAAAGACTGCTGGGAAAATTGGAAATTACTATGGCAGAAAGTAGGTATTGATCCACACTTAACACCGTACACCAAGATAAGGTCAAAATGGCTTCATGATCTAGTCATAAAGAATGAGATTATAAATAAATTAGAAGAACATAGGATAGTTTACCTCTCAGACTTGTGGAGAAGGAAGGAATTTGTGAACAAAAAAGAAGTAGAGATTATTATTGATCACAAAATAGAAAATTTTGATTATATCAAATTAAAAAGCTTTTGTACAAACAAAACTAATACAGACAAGATTAGAAGGGAAACACTAAACTGGGACAACATTTTTACAATCAAAGGTTGTGGTAAAGACCTCATTTCCAAAATATATAGATAATTGACTCTAATTTATAAGAAATCAAGCTATTCTCCTTGATAAATGGTCAAAGGATATGAACAGACAATTTTCAGATGAAGAAATTGAAACTATTTCCAGCCATGTAAAAAAATGCTCCAAGTCATTATTAATAAGAGAAATGCAAATTAAGCCAACTCTGAGATACCACTACACACCTCTCAGATTGGCTAGGATGACATGTAAAAATAATGCGGAATGTTGGAGGGGATGTGGGAAAACTGGGACACTGATACTAGTTGTTGGAATTGTGAATACATCTAGCCATTCTGGAGAGCAATTTGGAACTAGGCTCAAAAAGTTATCAAACTGTACATAGCCTTTAATTCAGTCAGTAGTGTTACTACTGGGATTATATCTCAAAGAGGTCTTACAAAAGGGAAAGGGGCCTGTATGTGCAAGAATGTTTGTGGTAGCCCTCTTTGTAGTGGCTAGAAACTGGAAATTGAGTGGATGCCCATCAATTGGAGAATGGCCGAATAAATTGTGGCATATAAATGTTATGGAATATTATTGTTCTGTAAGAAATGACCAGCAAGAGGATTTCAGAAAGACCTGGAGAGACTTCCATTAACTGATGAGAAGTGAAATGAGCAGAACCAAGAGATCATTATACACTTCAACAACAATGATATATGATGACCAATTCTGATGTATGTGGCTCTCTTCAACAATGAGATGAACCAAAACAGTTTCATTTATTCAATGATGTATAGGACCAGCTACACCCAGTGAAAAAACTCTGGCCTCTGTTTTTGTCTGCTTGCATTTTTGATTTCCTTCTCAGGTAAATTTTACATTATTTCAAAGTCCAATTCTTCTTGTGCAGCAAAATAACTATGGATATGTATACATATATTGTATTTAACATATATATTGTATTTAGCATATACTTTAACATATTTAATATGTATTTGTTTTTCTGCCATCTTGGGGAGTGAATGGGGGGAAGGAGGGGAGACCTTGGAGCCAAAGATTTTGCAAGGGTCAATGCTGAAAAATTACCCATGCATATATCTTATAAATAAAAAGCCATAATTTTTAAAAATCATTTAAAAAGTCAATTGAACAAATATAAAAAGAAGTAAAAAAAAGTAAATGAAGAAGATAAAAATAAGAATTGAACAAATGGAAATGAATGACTTGATGAGACATCAAGAATCAATCAAGCAAAACCAAAAAAAACAGTTAAAATAGAAGAAAAATGTTAAATACTTTCTTGGGAAAACAGCAGACCTGGAAAATGGATCTAAAACGGATAATCTAAGGATTATTGGACTCCTTGAAAATCATGATTTAAAAAGCATCCTAGACTCTATTTTTCAGGAAATCATCAAAGAGAACTGCCCAGATGTCATAGAATCAGAAGGTAAAATAGCCATTGAAAGAATTCATTGAATAACTCCTGAAAGAGAACCCCAAATTATAACTCCAAGGAATACTGTGACTAAATTTCAAAACTATTGGGCGAAGGAAAAAGATTACAAGTAGCCAGAAAAAAAAGCAATTCAAATACCCAGGAGCCACAATAAGGATACTGAAGATGTAGCAGTTTCCAGATTAAAAGATCAAAGGGCCTGGAATCTGATATTCTGAAAAGCAAAGTAACTTGGAATGAAGAAAGAATAAATTATCCTGCTAAAGTGAGCATTTTCTTCCATTCAGTGTAAATTCTATTTATTCCTGATGAAGAAACCAAAGTTTAAAAAATGACCTCTAAATATAGGACTCAAGAGAATCATAAAAAGGTAAAAAGAACTCTTGAAAAACATGTTTCTGTAATGGGCATACATAGAGAGTGTATGTATAATTTGATTTCACTGTTATAATATTAAAAAAAAAAGAACTAGAGGTGAAATGGGGATTTGAATAGAAAAAGGGAAAAGTGAAGACAAAAAAAAAGGAAAATTACATCCCATGAAGAGGCAAGGAAGACCTAGTGTATCTGAAGGAAAGAAGAGAGGAGGATGAACATTGTGTTAACCTTATTCTCATCAGACTTGACTTGAAAGAGAAAATACTAGACATATTTGGTTTACAGAGAAACTTCTCTCATCTCATTGAAAAATGGAATGGGGAAAGTGAAAAGGAAAGGGTTAGGTTAAATAGAAGGGAATACAGAAATAGTAGAAGAAAGGTATAAGAAAGAGACAGAAATTTTAAAGGGGAAGAGCTGCTTGAGGCAAATGCTGCCTGTAAGTTAAATACTGAGAGGAGGGTAAGGGGAAAAGGAAGGAGAAAAGTATAATCTGGGTATAATAAAATGGCAGAAAATACAGAATTAGTAGTTTTAATTGTAAATGTGAATGGGATAAACTGCCATAAAGCAGAAATGGATAGAAGACTGGATTAAAAGCCAGAATCCTAAAATATGGTGTTTACAGGAAATACATTTAATTCAAGGTTATACGTACAGAGTAAAGGTAAAAGGATGGAGCAGAATCTTTTTATGCTTTGGGTGAAGTAAAAAACAAAAAACAAAAACAAAAACAAAAACAAAAAACAGGGATAGCCATCCTTGTCTCAGATCAAGCAAAAGCAAAAATTGATCTAATTAAAAGAGATTAGGAAGAAAACTATATCTTACTAAAGGATACCATAGATAATGAAGCAATATCATTACTAAACAAATATATACCATGTGGTATAGCATCTAAATTCCTAAAAGATAAGGTAAGAGAGATGCAAGAAGAAATAAACAGCAAAACTATAATAGTGGGAGATCTCAATATTGCACTCTCAGAACTAGGTAAATCAAACCACAAAATAAATAAGAAACAAGTTAAAGAGGTAAATACAGTACTAGAAAAGTTAGATAAGATAGATCTTTGGAGAAAACTGAATGGAGACAGAAAGGAGTACACTTCTTGGCAGTTCATAGAACCTACACAAAAATTGATCACATATTAGGACATGAAGACATCAAAATCAATTGTAGAAAGGCATTAATAGTAAATGCATCCTTTTCAGGTCATGATGCAATAAAAACTACATTCAATAAAAAGCCAGGGGGAAATAGACCAAAAAGTAATTGGAAACTACATAATATCATCCTAAAGAATGAATGGGTGAAACAGCAAATCATAGATACACTTAATAATTTCATCCAAGAGAATTACAATAATGAGACAACATACCAAAATTTGTGGTATGCAGTCAAAGTGGTAATAAGGGGAAATTTTATATCTTTAGAGGCTTACTTGAATAAAATAGAATAAATAAAAGAATAGAATAAAATAAAATAGAAGATCAATGAATTGGGCTTGCAAATAAAAAAGCTAGAAAAAGAGCAAATTAAAAAATCCCAATCAAATACTAAGATTGAAAATTTAAAAAATAAATGAAGAAATTAATAAAATTGAAAGAAAAATAACTATTGAATTAATAGAGTTGGTTTTATAAAAAAACAAAATAAAAATTTTTTAGTAAATTTGATTAAAAAAAGGAAAGAGAAAAAGGAAATTGTTTATCTTAAAATTGAAAAGGGAGAACTTTCCACTAATGAAGAAGAAATTAGAGCAATAATTAGGAGTTACTTTGCCCAAATTTATGCCAATAAATTTGATACTCTATGTGAAATGGAGGAATACCAACAAAAATATATTTGCCCAGATTAACATAGGAGGAAGTAAATTGCTTAAATAGTCCAAATTCTGAAAAAGAAATAGAACAAGCTATTAATCAACTCCCTAAGAAAAAATCTCCATGGACAGATGGATTTACATGTGAATTCTACCAAACATTTAAAGAATAATTAAATCCACTACTATATAAACTATTTGAAAAAGTAGGGAATGAAGGAGTCCTACCAAATTTCTTTTATGGCATAGACAGTCCTAAATCACGTAGGACAAAAACTGAGAAAAAAAATTATAGACAAATCTTCTGAATGAATATTGATGCAAAAATCTTAAATAAAATATTAGCTAAGACATTACAGCAAGTTATCACTAGGTTAATATACTATTTTCAGTTAAAGAAATTAAACCATTTTGAGACATATGAAAAATGCTCTAAATCTTTATTGATCAGAGAAATACAAATTAAGACAATTCTGAGATACCACTACATACCTTGCAGAATAATTAAGATAATAAAAAAGGTAATGATGAATATTGGAGGAGATGTGTCAAAACTGGATCACAAATAAATTGTTGGTGGTATCTGAACTCTTCCAACCATTCTGGAGAATATGGAAGTATGTCCAAAGAGCTATCAAATTGTGTGTACCCTTTGTTCCAGAAGTGTCTCTACTGGGTCTGGGTCTATATCCCAAACAAATCATAAAAAAGGGGAAAGTACCCATCTGTGCAAAAATATTTGTAGCAGCTCTTTCTGTAGTAGCAAGCAATTGAAAACTGAGTTGATGCCCCTAATTTGAATGAGTAAATAATTTATAATATATAAATGTTATAGAATATCATTGTTATATAAGAAACGATCAACAGGATGATTTCAGAGAAGCCTGGAGAGACCAAGATGAGATCATGCTAAGTGAAATGAATAGAACTAGGATCATTTTATACAGCAACAGTAAGATTATACAATGATCATTCTTATGGGCATCAATCTTTTCAGCAGCAAGGTTATTCAGACCAGTTCCAATGTTGTAATGAAAAGAGTAATCTCCACCCAGAGAGAGGACTGTGGGAGCTGAGTGTGAATCACAACATAATATTTTCACTTTTTTGTTGTTGTTTGCTAACATTTTGTTATTTTTGCCATTTTTTTTTCCCTTTTTGACCTGATTTTTCTCATGCAGCATGATAATTATGGAAATGTGTATAGAAGAATTGCACATGTTTAACATACATTGGATTACTTGCCATCTAGAGGAGGAGATTAGGGGAACAAAGGGGAAGAAATTTGGAACACAATGTTTTGAAAGAGTGAATACTGAAAATTATGCATATGTTTTGAAAATAAAAAGTTTTAATAAATAAGATAAAATATAAGCTTTTGAGGGTACAGATCAGCTTTGTTTTTGGCTTTGTATTCCCCAGAATACAGCTGAGTGCCAGAAAAATAGAAGTTACTCAGGACATATTCAATGAACTACATTAAGTTGTCCCTAAATATTAGATGTTAGAGAGCACCGTGACAACAACAAGATCAGTGAAAATATGATATCTATCAGATAGTAGAAGCTAACATTAAAAACAATATATATCACCAGAGAAAACTTATAGATAGATAACACTAGGGTTCCACTCATACTGCCAAATCTGAAAATACAAAAACAAAAACTGAACATTCCCTGTGATCAAGAAGTTCCCATTCTATTAGGGGAGATTTCAAAAGAAAAACTGTATTACCTCAATAAAAATAAAAGGGAATTTTTAAAGCAATTAATAGAAGCTCAGAAAGTAATCAGGAAAGGTATCTTATAGGAAATGGAATACAAGTAGTAGCAGCAGCAGCAGCAGCAGCAGCAACAGTAGAAATAGTAGCAGCTTCTGGAAGAATTATATCAAATATAATGAGAGGGATTAATGGTTGATTAGAAGGAGATCACAAGGTCTTTTTGCTAGCACTGAGTTAAGACTCCGTTGTTTTGTCCATACTCAGATCCAGATTGCAGTCCTGACTCACAGTACCAAGGTAAAGAGGGCTACTATTGCTGCAGGAGGACCACTTGAGCTGCCACTGAAAACTTTACTTGTGGAAGACAGGCTAGAGGATCAGCTGAAATGAATATGGGTTGGGAAGAGAAGGAAAATAACTGTTTTCAGGCTAACAGCTTTCATAGGCAAAAATTGCATAACATCACAAACACCTAGATTCAATCCCTTGGTAGCCAAGTCAGCACCTCTTTGTTTCACTTCCTAGCATCTTTGAGCATATCGCCCTAGGTTAAAGGAATGTCACAGTCGAGGGTTTCTCATGGAGAATGTACTAAACCTTGGACCTGTTTCTCACAGGAATAGGAGAGCTGTGAGCTCTGACCTAGACTTGAGGCTTAGACTCTGAAGTGTGTTGCATACTAGCACACTAAAACTTAGAGCCAAAGTAGATTGGAATCCTCCTCACAGTTCTGGATCAGAAAAGAGTATGGTCACTCACAGACCAGAGCATAGTAGAAGATGAGTAAACATACATCTACTTGGATCATACCACGTCAGTTTTAAATAGATGCTACTGATTATTTTAAGGAAAACTCCATTTATTCCTATAATCTCAAGTGTTTTTAATAGGAATGGATATTGGATTTTATCAAATGCTTTTTCTGCATCTATTGAGATGATCATATGGTTTTTGTTAATTTGGTTATTAATGTGGCCAATTATACTGATAATTTTCCTAATATTGAACCAACTCGTCATTCCTGGTATAAATCCTATTTGATCATGGTATATTATCCTGGGGATGATTTTCTGTAATCTTTTTGCTATTATTTTATTTAAGATTTTGGCATCAATATTCATTAGGGAGATTGGGAAATAATTTTCTTTTTCTGTTTTCAACCTACCTGGTTTAGATATCAGTACCATGTCCGTGTCATAAAAGGAATTTGTTAGGAGTTCTTCATTCCCTATTTTTTTCAAATAGTTTATATAGTATTGGAGTTAATTATTCTTTAAATGTTTGGTAGAATTCACATGTAAATCAATCTGGTCCTGGGGATTTTTTCTTGGGGAGTTGATTAATAGCTTGTTCTATTTCTTTTTCTGAAATGGGACTATTTAAGCAATTTACTTCCTCCCCTGTTAATCAGGGGAGCCTATATTTTTGGAGGTAGTCATCCATTTCACTTAGGTTATCAAATTTCTTGGCATAAAGTTGGGAAAAGTAACATATTATTTCTCTAATTTCCTCTTCATTGGTGGAAAGTTTTCCCTTTCCATTTTTAAGACTACTAATTTGATTTTTCTCTCTCCTTTTTCTAATCTGACTTACCAAAGGCTGATGTAATTTATTGATTTTTTCATAAAACCAACTCTTATTTATATTTATTAGTTCAATAGTTTTTTTTTTTACTTTCAATATTATTAATTTCTCCTTTTAATTTTAGAATTTCAAGTTTAGTATTTGATTGGGGGGTTTTAATTTGGTCTTTTTCTAGCTTTTTTAGTTGCCAGCTCAATTCAATGATCTTCTCTTTCTGTATTTTATTCAAGTAAGCCTCTAAGGATATAAAATTTCCCCTTATTACCACTTTGGTTGCATCCCACAAATTTTGGTATGATGTCTCATCATTGTCATGACCTTGAGTGAAATTATTAATTGTGTCTATAATTTGCTGTTTCACCCAATCATTCTTTAAGATGAGATTGTTTAAGACAATTCTCAGATGAATAAATTGAAACTATTTCTAGTCATATGAAAAGATGCTCCAAGTCATTATTAATCAGAGAAATGCAAATTAAGACAACTCTAAGATACCACTACACACCTGTCAGATTGGCTAAGATGACAGGAAAAAATAATGATGATTGTTGGAGGGGATGAGGGAAAACTGGGACATTGATGCATTGTTGGTGGAATTGTGAACAAATCCAACCATTCTGGAGAATAGTTTGGAACTATGCTCAAAAAGTTATCAAACTGTGCATACCCTTTGATCCAGTAGTGTTACTACTGGGCTTATATCCCAAAGAGATCATAAAGAAGGGAAAGGGACCTGTATATGCACGAATGTTTGTGGCAGCCCTCTTTGTAGTGGCTAGAAACTGGAAACTGAGTGGATGCCCATCAGCTGGAGAATGGCTGAATAAATTGTGGTATATGAATATTATGGAATATTCTGTAAGAAATGACCAACAGGATGATTTCAGAAAGGCCTGGAGAGACTTACATGAACTGATGCTGAGTGAAATGAGCAGGACCAGGAGATCATTATATACTTCAACAACAATACTATATGTTGACCAGTTCTGATGGACCTGGCCATCCTCAGCAAGGAGATCAACCAAATCATTTCCAATGGAGCAGTAATGAACTGAACCAGCTACGCCCAGAGAAAGAAATCTGGAAGATGACGAAAAACCATTACATTGAATTCCCAATCCCTATATTCATGCCCACCTGAATTTCTGATTTCATTCACAAGCTAATTGTACAATATTTCAGAGTCCGATTTTTTTTGTACAGCAAAATAACAGTTTGGTCATGTATAAAAAAAAATAAAAGATGAGATGTTTAGTTTCCAATTACTTTTTGGTCTATTTACCCCTAAGGTTTTGTTGAATGTAGTTTTTATTCCATTGTTATCTGAAAAGAAAGCATTTACTATTTCTGCCTTCCTGCATTTAAATTTGAGGTCTTTATATCTTAATATATAGTCAATTTTGTATAGGTTCCATGAACTGCTGAGAAAAAAGTATATTCCTTTCTGTCTCCATTCAGTTTTCTCCAAAGATCTCTCATACCTAATTTTTCTAATATTCTATTTACCTCTTTAATTTCTTTCTTATTTGTTTTTTTGGTTTGATTTATCAAATTCTGAGAGTGCAAGGTTGAAATCTCCCACTATTACAGTTTTGATGTCTATTTCTTCTTGCAACATTCTTAACTTCTCCTTTAGGAAGTTAGATGTTATACCACTTGGTGCATATGCTTAGTATTGATATTACTTCATTATCAATGCTACCCTTTAGCAAGATATAATTTCCTTCCTTATCACTTTTAATTAGATCAATTTTTGCTTTTGCTTGATCTGAGATAAGGATGGCTACCCCTGCTTTTTTGACTTCACCTGAAGCATAATAGATTCTATTCAAGCCTTTTACCTTTACGCTGTATGTATCTCCCTGCTTTAAATGTGTTTCCAGTAAACAACATACTGTGGAGTTCTGACTTTTGATCCAGTCTGTTATCTGCCTCACTTTATGGGAGAATTCATCCTATTCACATTTTTGGTTAAAATTACTAATTCTGTATTTCCTGCCAACTTATTACCCCAGATTATGCTTTTCTTTTTTTTTTTTTTTGCCCCCCCCCCCAACTCTCTTTTTCAGTTTTAAACTTATATGCCCCACTTGTATCACCTGCTCTCCCTTTTTAGGATCTCTTCCTCCCCACTTTGAATCTCTTCCACTTTCTTGTACCCTTCTCTTATTAGTCTTTTTCCTTTTCCCTTTTCCTCTCCCCCTTTTAATGAGGTGAGGGAAGGTTTTCTGTAAAACAAGTATGTTAATTATTTTATCTTTGAGCCAACTCTGATGAGAATAAGATTCACACAATTTTCTTCTCCCTCTCTAAATTCCCTCAGATATTATAGGTTTCCTTTGCCTCTTCATGGGATATAGTTTCCCTCTTTTTATACCCCATTTCCCCCTTTCCTGACATTATCCCCTTTCCATTTCTCCTTCCCTTTTTTAATGTTATATCAGTAAAATCAAATTATACATGTAGTCTTTTTGTATATCCACAACAGAAATACAGTTCTCAAGAGTTCCTTTAAACTTTTCTGCTTCTTTTGAGTCCTATGGTTTGAGATAAAATTTTTTGTTTAGTTCTGGTTTTTTTCTTAGAAAAAAATGGAATTCATCTGTTTCATTAAATGTCCATCTTCTTCTCTGTAAGAAAATGCTCATCTTGGCTGGGTAGTTTATTCTTGGTTGCATTCCAAGTTATTTTGCCTTTTGGAATATCAGATTCCAGGCCCTTCGATCCTTTAATGTGGAGGCAGCCAGATCTTGGGCTTTCCTTATTACGGCACCTCGGAATTTGAATTTTTTTTCTGGCTGCTTGTAATATTTTTTCCTTAATCTGTTAGTTCTGAAATTTGGCCACAATATTCCTTGAAGTTTTTATTTTAGGGTCTTTTTCAGAAGGTGTTCGATGAATTCTTTCAATGCCTATTTTACCTTCTGATTCTATTACCTCTGGGTAGTTCTCTTTGATGATTTCCTGTAAATCTAGTCTCTTTTTGTCATCATAATTTTCAGGTAGTCCAAAGATGCTCAGGTTATCTCTCCTAGATCTATTTTCCAGGTCTGTTGTTTTTCCAAGTATTTATTTAACATTTTTTCCTAATTTTTCTTTTTACTTTTTTTTTTGTTTTGTTTTGCTTGACTGATTCTTGATGTATCAATGAATCATTGATTTCTATTTGTTCAGTTCTGATTTTTAATGATTTATTTATTTTCTTCATTATTTTTTCCCTTCTTTTTGTAAATGTCCAATTGAGTTTTTAAATAAGTTGCCTTGCTCTATGGAATTTCTTTTCCATTTCACTATTTTTTTTTATTGAATTATTTTCTTTTTCCAATTCACAATCCTACTTTCTTGCAAATTCTTTATCTTTTCCAATTCATAAATTCTACTTTCCTGGGATTTTTTACCTTTTCCAATTCACAAATTCTGTTTCCCTTCACTGCCTGGGAATTTTTTACCTTTTCCAATTCATATTTCAGGAAGTTATTACTTTTTTGCAAAGCTTCTGTTTCCTTTCCCCATTTTCCTTCTAACTCTCTTTTGAGACTTTTATTGGTCTCTTCTAGGAGAGGATTATGTAAAGGGATCCAGCTAACATTCCCCTTTGGGGTATTGTCTGGAGACTGTTTGCTATTAGTCTACTTGGGGTTGCAAACCTGCTCTTTTTCTGTATAGAAGCTATCGATCATCCATTTGATATTTTTACTCATTTTTTAAGTCCTTTAGGGTCTGTCTTCAGGGCAAGGGGGTTACCAGCTTCCTCTGCAAAGCAGGGAAAGATATAAACAGGCTGCAAGCAGTGAGGTATGGGAGTACTCTGGGCAAAAGTTCCCTCCCCCCATCCTGAAGTGATTCAGCACAGGCCGAGCTACAGAAGTGCCCAGTGGAGAAGCCCCTATGTGTGGTTCAGCAACTGCCCTAAGGCTAGAGACTAAGCAGTGAAAGTGTCACTTCCCTGGGCCAAAGCCTCCCATGTGGCTGTGGATATTAACAGCTGACCAGCACATAGCCCAGCTCAGACCAGAAGTGTCTCTGCCCCAAAGCAAATCACACTGTGGAAGTACTATTGTCCCAGGTGGAGTCTCCCATATGCAGTTTAGAGGCTGGACCAGGCTGTGCCTCCCCTGCTGTGCAGGTTCCTAACTGCCCCAAGGAAAAGCCTCATACTGCGGTTTGAGGCTGCACAGTTGTTCTATGATCTATGATGAGTCACCTCTGGTTTGGGGTTGGAATAGCCAGATCCTGTTAGGTTCTGGCATTTTTTAGAGTGGCTTTGATTTCTCTGCTGATCTACTGTTTGCAGAGCAATCAGTCTATGCCAGTGCAGTCTCTGTAATTGTCTAACCACAGAGACCATTCCTGCCAGTCTGCACAATATGTTGGCCTCTAGTTCTCTCCTTGCTTGCAATGATCTTCTCCCTGGCCCCTCAGGACAAACCTTTTCTGAAGAAATTTCAGATTATCTTCAGCTGGTGAGTTGTTGTACTTCTAGTTTTCATGGGTTTTACCAGTCAAACACTTATTTTTGAGCCTGAATTGAATAATCTGTTGTGAGGGTATGAGAGAGCTTAGAAAGACGTGTGTGCTTTCTCTACCATCTTGGCTCCGCCTCCCTAATACTTCTGAATTATAAATTACACTATAAAAATGATTAAGAAAAAATAGAACTGGAAACAATATTAATGCCCAAATAACTAAAGCAATGTTCTTTGTTAGGTTCTTCTCTAATACAAAGAAATACTTTGGTGATAAAACTTGTCTTAACAGTTTATTCAAATTAGAATATAGTTTAAAAGTTGACTTCATAGAATATAAACATAGGTAACCAACTTTATTAGATCTTAATTGTATTTGTTCCATTATTTAGGAAAAAATTAATACCTATAGACAGAAAACTATTATTACTGACAAGTAGAAAGTCACTGAATGAATCAGAGACTGTTCATTTACTTCTGCTATTAACTAAAGAAAATTAATTTGTCATTAACAACAGGTTAATCTAAATCAATGTTTTGTAATGGATTTTCTGTTTACTCAGAAAGATATATCAGCATTAAAAAAATATGACCATCTTTTGCTCCAAAAGGGGATTAGTGAAAACAATAACAAAATTCTTTAAAGTCAGAAAATAACTAAAATGAAATATGCAGCAAACAGTGATCGGGAAATGCATTATGATTTGAATGAACTTGAAGCTTTATAGACCTCCTTTCATTGTGACCATTGCTGAATTTCACTATTTATACTGATCTTTTCTTTTCCTTTTTATTTTTATAAATCACTAGATATACCTCATTCAAAGACTTTAGTAGTTATATATTTTAAGAAAGTAACACCTTGTAATTTATGTTCTCCCAAACACATAACAGGATTTGATAGCAGAAAATATGCAACATGAAAACTAAAAGCTTCCAAGGCATAAGATAGCTAGATAGAAAATTCAATAAAATTTTAAACTTATTTCCAGATTAGATCTACTTTACCAGTTTCAAAATAATCTTATCTGAAATCTTAGCACATCTTTTATTTGAACTCAAATCACTTCAAACTGAGTCACTTTTCTTTGATTAAAACCCTAGCAACCACTGCTGAGAAATTTCTTTTTACATGTCAGTTCATGGAATTCAAGAAATTAGTCATTTAAAGTTCATACTTCATTTGCAGACCTGGGAGGGGGTGAGAGTCAGATTTTGATTCAAGGTGAAAAGAAGCACAGTAGATATACTTCAGTATAATAACTGTATTGGTAGTCACCTCAATTTTTCTTTTTTTTTTTCTTTTTCTCTTTTCCAGAACAGCTGAACATAAGAGAGAAGAAGTAAATTTCTTATTCATCTGATCTTTCCTGGCAAGATAAAGGCTGTACTCAGCCCAATAAAATATAAGCTTCTGTGATTTCTATATCAAAACTGACTATTCAAAATATGCTATTTCTTAATGATGGCTAAAATTGAATAAAAAGATGTAGGAGAAATTAGTGCCATGAAAACCTAGCTCCTGACTAGTATGAAATATGAATCCAGTGAAGTGATCACTATTCAAAATTACGATTACTTAAAAATGATAATAGATTCTAGCCCAATGGAAATATGCTCTGTGAATTCAAATAATTTGACCATTTCCTAAGACTCTTTTTAGAGTTAATAGTGTCTGTGCACTTTCCATTTGCTGCTGCCTGGTATGAGCCCTATGGGACAAATACCCCTCCTCTGATAAGATGATTACCTAAATCTATCATGATGCTGTTTAACTCAGTCTTAGATACTTAGTACTTTCCCAACTAATAAGGAGTTTACTCCTCTGTTCTATGATTAGAGATCTGCAGAGTAAAGCACTAAATACCTCTGCAAAGTTTTACTTGCTAAAGGTCAAGGATTTAAACATTCTAGTTCATTCTCCATTCTCTGGTTTGAACCATACAGAACCAGATGACCTCCAAGAAAGGAATTGTAGATAAATTAACCTAGTGATGTATTGTCTTTGTTGTATTCTTTTTTTGCAAATGAATGTAAGAAAGAAATCTTTTTTTTTCTTACTTCCATCCTCAGCACTTAATCATAGCATCTGCCACTTGATAGATATGTAATAAGTTTATTGAATTAAAATAAGGCATTTTATAGTGATAAAAATATCAGAGAGGTCAAGAGGAGTTAGTTTTATTAAAAAGTCATTAGGTTTAATAATTAAGAGATCATTGGAAATTTTGGAAAGGGAAGTTTTGATTAAATGATGGAATAAGAAGCCAGAATGAAAAGCATTCAAAGGCAGTCAACAAGCATTTATTAAATACCTACTATCTTTAAGGTACCATTATTAAGAAAGGCAAAAAATAGTTCCCACACTCAAAGCTTGCATAGACTAATGGGGAGAAATCATGCAAACACATCTGAACAAATAGGAGTTTTAGAAAGATGATACACAGACACATAAATACATAGGTAGAAGATATAGAAAAATATATAGATATCTAGATCTATACAATTTGTTTATTGCTGTCCATGTTCAAAGAGGAACAAAATTACATTAGTCTGCTCAGTCACAGACATACTATACATACATACATAATACACACACACATATATATGTATGTATATACACATACATATATGTCTATATATATATATATGTATAATAAAGCAAAAAAAAATCCTACTATCTAATAGTTACTCCCCTAAACCTCATATATGTATGGATATATATATTTGTGTGTTGTGTTATGTGTGTGTGTGTATGTGTGTGTATACTCACATATACTCAAGTTTTTGTTTGATTGCTTTGTTTTGTTTTGTTTTAAGGATGGAAGATGTATGTAAATGTTTGCAAGTAGCCAGGAAGAAGCTAATAAATAAGGAAATATTGAAGTTAAAAGAGAACAGAAATTACAGTGAGAGCAATCTTTTGAAGATTCTAAAAGAGCATGTACATAAAGGTGGATATGGAAGTTGGATTTGGCAAGAAGAATTTCAATCTATTCATTTGTAATGGAGGAGGAGAGAGGAGCAGAAGATATATCAATTATAATATGAGGGGGAGGAGCAAATGGCTTCAATATTTTCAGTGAAGTGTGACTCAGCCAAGAGGCTGAAAGGACAAGAAAAAGAATCGTTACAAGAAGCTTGAAGAGAAAGTTTTAAATAACTGCTATTGGGTGGAATTTGGTGAATTGATTAGGGAAGGACCTTATTACAAAGAAAATCTAGCTGACATTAGATAACCACAATTAGTAGAAACAATCATTATAGTTTTATCATCTTTTCTAGCTCTGTACAGCAGCATATTATCAGAAACGAGGGAGGCTGAACTCAAGTTACCTAACTTCTGGTCCACCCTAAGTTACCACTTTTCATCCATACTTAAATAGTTATTTTTCTCCCCGAAAGTATTTTTATTGGTGTCAAATAAATGAATAGAAAAAACTTAAAAAGGGAGGGAGGAAAGAAGGGATGGAGGAAGGAAGGAAGGGAAGAAGAAGGAAGGAAGGAGGGAGGGAGGGAAGGAAGGAGGAAAATTTTTATTTGTTGAGTCCATGTAGATTCTGAGTGAGTAGATGGAGTTGCTCTAGATCAGAAGGTAAGTATATCTTCTTCTCTCTTCTTATATAAATCATACCTGAAAGAACATATAAAAGAACAGTGAACTTATTAAATGCTCCACTCCCACTCACAAGTTAGATTTATTTGAAGCAAGGAAAGCAATATTTGTACTTTTGTTGATGTTAGAAAGTTATAAGTCGCAGCAGATTTTTTTTTTATTTTTTGTAAAATTCTTTGAGCTTTTAAATGATGTGTTTCATAACAATAATGACTTGAAGTGACCTGGGGAACATTTCTATGTTGATCAAAATAAGATTTTGTGCTGGCTGCTCTTGAGTTTTTCATTTTATATTTTGGAATATCCCTTGAGGGGTTATTATATACTTGTCTTCAGAGAGGAAAGGGAGTCTCTGTATTGCCATAAGAATCGAATGGAGCTCTAAATAATAAAGAATAACTTTTTTTTTATAACCTCCTAAGCACATTTTGGAGTAACGATTGTTTTAACATTTTTATGACAGTGGTGAATTTTCAATGTAAGAAAGACACTGTTTTCAGTATGGTGTCATATATAATAAAATGTACATTATCAGAAGAGTTGCAGAGAGCTATTTTCTCTCTCATTGTTGTTCTCAAGAAAATTAGCCTTTTGGGATTTAAAAAACCTGGAGTTTATGATTTAATTGTTGACTCACTTCTTATTTCAAATTCACAATTTCCTGTTAAAAAACAAACAAACAAACAAAAAACTTTGATTACAAAAAACCAACCAAACAAAAATCAAACCTCACAGGTTATTGAGGATAAAATAAGAAAATATTTAGGAAATAACTCGGAAAAATTTTGAGTTCTTTACAAAGTTAAGGACAGAAGGAAAGTGATTGAAGAATCATCATTATTATGTTAAAATATTTTTCTCATATTATTTAGTAAAATTTACACAGAAATTATCTTGGGTCAAATCATTATCCAGATATTATCACTTCTTACTTAATGTTATTTCTATTATTGTGAAGGTAGAAAGAATAGCTGGTTTTTATTGTTGAATAACAATACTAAAATATAATCTTATTTTTTGGAGGATGTGGTAAACAAATCTCAGGACAATTCAGTGTGGATGGACTGTCAAGTATAATTTGTATCTCATTAAGACAATCCATCAATAAACATTTATTATGCTTGTGAGAGGCTGATAGTGAGCTAACCTTTGAGCTAGGATGACTTTAATTGAAGTCCTCCTTCTGAAATATACTGCTATGTAACACTGGACAAATCAGGTAATTTCTCTGTCTCCTAAGCAGCTCTCAAAGATTTACAATTACAGAATAAGAGATCTGCATTAATAGAGGGAGTTTTCTAACCTGAAAGTTGCCTATACCAATGGAATTCTAGTTCTTAATTCCTATTCCCTATATTCCAGGCACTGTTCTAAGTATTAGGGATACAGAGATAAAAGTGAAATACTTTTGTCCTCATTGAGTTTACACTATAACAGAAAAAGCTCCTTTTCAGTTCCCTAATAAATTTTTAATTATCTTTTATGTTTTTCCACATATTTTGAATGTTAATATTTTTGAGTGACATCTATTGAAATCATTGTTCTTATGAATTATGTAATAATAAAATGACATCAAGCAAAAATCCAGCCTATGATAGTAATCAAGTTCCAATAGACTATTGACTGAGATCTCATTTTGAGATATTTGGAAGTCTATATTTGTGTTATGAGGATCTGCCCCTGTCAGTCTACGAAATATTGTGAACTTCTAAAATATAATTCTAGCTACCATGTCATATCTTATAAAATGTCTGGGAAGCATTACATTGTTGCAGCCTACAGTGATTATTCGAAATGAAATAACATGCAAAAGCATTTAGTAAGTGACTATTTTTATTCAAATACTGTACTAACTGCTAAGTTAGTAAATAGAAGAGCAAAATGACCTCTGCTTTCAAAAAACTTGTGTTCTGATTTACAAAGATAAAACATATGGAAGAGTTAAGTTGCAGAGCAAGTGATAAATCTAGAGGACTCTTAGGACATAACTGCAGATTAATTAGTCATTTTGGGAATCGGTAATGCGCAATGTTAGAAACAGATATGATGTCTTATAGACCTTAAATAGTGATGGCATGGCAGGTGGTATGTCCAGTGGTCCAGAATCTTATTTGAAGAAAGTTGATGACTCCCTGTTCATATTAAGTTGTATCACTTCTTTGATGTTTATTTCAACACATTACTGACTGCATTTAAATAAATATAATTAACACACAGTCTTTATATTCCTTTTAAGTTGTTACAAGTATTCCATACTGAAGTTCCATGTTTCAGTAATATTTGATAAATCCAGTATAATATATATAATATCATTATTTGCTATTGTGGACTGAAGTGTTGTGTGTAATCTAAAATACTTCGACAGCATTTGTTTGCTTTTTTGTCATTTATTTTGAGAAAGTCTATCAATAATCTTCCTCCACTTCTACCCCCCCCCAAAGGGAATTGGGGTTAAGTGACTTGCCCAGGGTCACACAGCTAGGAAATGTTAAGTATCTGAAATTAGATTTAAAATCAGGTCTTCCTGACTACAGGGCTGGTGATCTATCTATTGTACTACCTAGCTGCCCTATCTTCTTCCATTTTTGACAAAAGAGTGCTCAACTTTTTATTATGGTCTTTTTTTTTTCTTTTTAAGTTTATTTTTATATCCCCAGTTATATGTAAACTTTTTTTTGTTATACATGTACATTCTTTATACATATATATATATATATGTGTGTGTGTGTGTGTGTGTGTGTGTGTGTATATATATATATATATATATATATATATATTCCCTTATGAATCATGTTGGAAAAGAAAAATCAGAACAAAAGTTAAAAACTGCAAGAAAAAGGAAAAAAGTGAACACAGTATATGCTGATTTACATTCAGTTTCCAGAGTTCTCTCTCTGGATGCAGATAGCTTTTTCCATCCAAAGTTTATCAGAATTGCCTTGGATCACTGAACCACTGAGAAGAATCAAGTCTTTTCCAATTGATCATTACACGATCTCTTATGATTTTTTATTTAAATCTTGAATGCCTACATTAAAACTAGTTACCTATAGTTGTTAATTGTTTTAACAATATTCACCCCATTCACATTTAATTTCAGGATGCCAGTGTAGTAGGATTCAAGGCAGAATATCTCTATTTTGAGACCCTAAGAAGCCTGTTTGGAACAGAATCATAATGATATATAAAGGGAAATGCCTTGTAGGGACTGTGGTATCATACATAGACCTCCTGCAATTAGTACTAATCAATTAATTGAGCATTGAAATTTTTAAAAAAAAAACTATTTCATTGGTTTTTTTTATTCACAAAGATCTATTTTTCTCATGTTCAGTGAAGAGAATGAAATCTCTGATCATAAGAATTTTTAAAGATTATAAGATGAAGCTATGAGTCAGAGTTCTGGCTGGGTTTAGCAGACAATCCAACTTTAATTTTCCATGGGATAAAGATTGACTTTTGCGTTAATAGCATAGGATCAACATGGAGTAGGCTATTAAATAAAATTTCTACAAGATTTTCTATTCTCTTCTAATATTACAATTAAGGGTGTCATCATCATCTGTGTAGATTATTCCTATGATATGATGATTAAAATGGAAACATAGCCAATATATAATATATCAGGAATTGTTGATATTTCCAAGCCCTAAACACTTTATATTAATAATGTCTGAGATTTTGTTTCCTTCTCTATCCCATCTTACCCTCACCTCCATTTAAAAAGAAAAGAAAAATACTTATAGTAAATATGCCGCCAAGCAAAATCAATATCAATATTAGCCATATCAAAAAAAATGTGTATTTCAGCACATAAAACAAGTCTATTACATTTCTATTAGGAAGTAGATGTTATTTTTCAAGTTTTAACAGTATTTTTTCTTCTCTTAATACCCTGCTCAAATTACCACCTTCCCTACTTCTACTGGCTGAAAGAGAGGTCTCTTTTCATCAATTTATATAGCAAATTGTGGTGACTTCTCATTTAATCTTGTAACTGTATCATCTATCAAGTTTATTTGTATATATCTTTATACCAGTGTTATACTGTAAGCTCCATGAGAGAAGCAAATGTATAATTCCTCCTTTTTTAGTATCTTCATCACCCTTGAACTGCCTTGAACATAAGAAAGAAATTATTTCTTTAACTGAATTGGTAAGCAGTGTCAAAGGATAAATTGGAAGAGGAAATAACTTAAAAAGAACACTTTTAATGAAGCCATTGTAATTCATGAAGTTATAATGATAATGCAAATCTTAGATAACAATGATCTTTACACTATCATGGAAAGAGGACATATATATATTTGCATATATATTTAATCCAAAATGTTTTCTATAATATTGCTCTGTAAACTGATCTGGTATTATTCCTCACTACCTGGAAGTCCTTCACAATTTGGTTTGGGCTCATTTTTATTTACTTTATTCTCAATGGAATGTTATCCATATTAATGAAGGACAGCATTTTCATAAAGACATAAATTCCATAAATAATTTCCAAATGTATTTTCAACCAACTCTACAACTTAACTTTCACTTAAGGTCATAAAATGTTCACATAAATTTAAGTTTTAATGTATTTCTGTTCCTGGGTTACTAAATAATCTAGCTTTTTTAAATGAATAGTTGTAAATTTTAGAGATTTTTATTTTATTTTTCATTTTTCAAGTCATTATTTCTTGATTTTATTTTGTTTGATGGTCTTTTAATGGTGCAAGTTTTATTAAACTATGAATTGAAATATAAGATTGACCAGAGAGAGAGAGAGGGAGAAGTGACTAGATTAACACAAACTCATCTAACTCAGTCTTTACTAAATGCAGAATGATCTAGTAGCAAAAGAGGAAAGGGGAAAAAATTACTGTAGGCTTCAATACACCTAACATATTCAGGAAGAAACAAAAGTTAGTTTTGCTTGTTTGTTTTCTTTATATAGTTTCAGAAATCTAGTAGTTATTAAGTATTCCAAATGTTCACTCTTATCTTTAGGTTAAACTGTTCATTATCTTAAGATATGAATACCATTTTAATGATTTAAATTAGTGATTTTTTACTAAGAAATCAATGATAAATAGCAATAGTTTAACATATATAAATATATATACACATATACATATATATGTATGTACATATGACACACACATGCATAATGACATGTAATTAACCTGTTCTTAAAATATTTGCATTTTTTTCCATGTGCCTAGAGCTTCTACTAAATTGATAAATCAGGAGAATATGTAGTTTATCCATATTTTAGCAAAGATATAATAAAATGTCTCATATTATTGTTGGGAAAAATAGTTAAATTAAGTGTCCTAGATTATCCTTCAATTAGACAAATTAAAGATAAATTGAATGGCCATATTCAAAAAACAGTCTTCTATAGTCATGTGTCAACATGGAAGGACTATCTGCAAATCTCTAAAACAATTAACTTTATTTAAGTGTCATAGGAATCTGCACTTGACCTTGGAATATTTGACTGTTTATCACAGAATTTAATAAAATCAAAGATATATTGTATTTATTAAATTTCCACATGACACAAAGCTGATAAAAGCTACCTAATTGGATGATGGATTAGGGAAACAAAATGAAGCAACAGGAACTGAAAATTCTCTAATGATGGTGAAAGTTGTTGTGATATGGGAGCCACCTGCCAGTGGCTGCTGGAGGTCTAACTCAGAACTGTAGAGAATGGATCTCTTCTTGTAAGAAGATGATGATACAAGGAGACTGAGAGGCAGTTGCGTTCCCTGACCTTGGTCCTCTTCCTTTTTGCCTCAAATTTATTTCTTTCCCAATCCACAAGGAACATCTGTGAAGGCTGCTTTGCATCTCCTTCAAGTTTATGATTCACAGTTGTGGAGGCTTTCAGAGAACTGACCTGTCCCTTCACCTAGGCATGGTTCTTAATAGAAAGTAATAAAATAAGATAAGCAATGCATCAAATACATAAAATAACATAAATATTAATAATATTATGCTTTATTATAAGTTGCAACATACAGTAAAATAGAAAAATAGTATTCTATTAAAGTTATTCTCTACTGTCTCAACATTAAATAAAGATATTGGGTTTTCAATGTCTATTGTAGAAGAATGTAAACTCCAATAGGTTAAAAAAAAGCTTAAAAGCTTTTCATTAAATCCTATAATTTGTCATGAGCATTTCATTAAAGACACCATAGATAATGACAAAATCAGTAATAAAATATTTGTTTCCAGAACATTTATTTATATTTGTTTTTGTTTTAGTCATGGTGGATAATGTAATGAATAAGTATAGAAATTTAGCTATGTGCATCAGTAAGAGTTCACCATGGAAAAAATAAAAGATTTTTTAAAAGATCAAAATATAATATGCATCCATAAATAACAGAGTTTTTAAAGAAACTGAGCATGTGATAAACAAATGAATATCAGAAAGTAATCTCAAGAATTAACATTTAATATGAGATTAAGAAGTATCACTTTACAAATTTATTCTTCTTTGATTTAATATTAGTTATTATAGACCAATTCTGGTTATATAATATGTTTTTTATTTTTTAATTTTTATTAAAGCTTTTTATTTACAAAACATATGCATGGGTAATTTTTCAAAACTGATCTTTGCAAAATTTTCTGTTCCAAAATTTTTCCTCCTTCCCCCCACTCCCACCCCTAGAAAGTAGATGGTCCAATACATGTTAACTATATTAAAATATATGTTAAATCCAATATATGTATACATATTTATACAGTTATCTTGCTGCACAAGAAAAATCAGATTAAGATGGGGAAAAAACCCAAGAAACAAAACAAAATGCAAGCAAACATCAACAGAAAGAATGAAAATGCTGTGTTGTGGTCCATACTCAGTTCCCACACTCCTGTATATGGCTCTCTTCATCGCTGAACAATTGGAACTGGTTTGAATCATCTCATTGTTGAAGAAAGCCATCACCATCAGCATTGATCATCGCATAATCTTGATGTTGCCATGTATAATGATGTCCTGGTTCTGCTCATTTAATGTAGCATCAGTTCATAAGTCTCTCCAGGCTTCTCTAAAATCATCCTGTTGGTCATTTCTTACAGAAAAGTAATAATCTATGAAATTCCTATACCATAATTTATTCAGCCATTCTCCAAATGATGGACATTCATTTAGTTTCCAGTTTCTACTCACTACAAAAAGGGCTGCCACAAACACTTTTGCATATGTGGGTCCCTTTCTTTCCTTTAAGATCTCTTTGGGATATATGCACAGTAGAAATACTATTGGGTCAAAAGGTATCCACAGTTTGATAACTTTTTGAGCATAGTTCCAAATTGCTCTCCAGAATGATTGAATTCATTCACATTTCCACTAACAATGTATCAGTTTTCTCACATCCCCTTCTGTTGGTGTTTTTCTCTTCTTTAAAATAATAATATTAGTTCTCTCTGGGAGAAAGCAGGTTTCTCAGGGAGGTTTTCTGAAGGCGACTTTAGTTTCAGTTACAAGTAAATAATCACCCAAAATCGTAGCCAGCTGATAAAAGTTCAGATCTTTTATTGTGTCCTTCAATATATCCCAGTTAGCTCAGGCCTATCTCTCTGCTTGGTTCCAAGAGCTCCCTCTGAATGTCTTCAAATCCAAAGGTTTGTCCTTCAGCCTCCAGCCAGCACCAAGGTGAAAGTTGTAATGAATCTTTCTTGCCTCGGACAGGGGGCTTGTGGGTTTCCTTGCAGAGTGCTCCTCTCCACCCCCTGGGAATGTTCCCAAGTAATTCTTTCAAGTTCTAAGAGCTTCCTCTATATATATGATCTCCCAAAGGTTAACTCCTCCTTCTGGAGAGAATGGGATTCTGGGTTATCTCCCAGAGTGCTCTCTGGCCCTAAGAATTTCAAGGGAGGTGTGAACACAAGCATTATTGTCTATCAGTTGTATTTAGTACCTTGTTTCAAGTTCCGGCCCAAAATATCTCCTTCCAAGATCAAATCAATCATTGAACCATGCCAAATTAGATAATTATTGTCTCTATCAACTCTAATGGCTTAACACTTTCTAAAGATTCCAACACCCTTCAACATTTGCCATTGTCATTTCCTGTCATCTCAGCCAATCTGAGAGATGTGTAGTGGTATCTCAGAGTTATCTTAATATGTATTTCTCTCATCAATAGTGATTTGGAGCACCTTTTCATATGACTAGAAATAGTTTCAATTTCTGCACCTGAAAATTGTCTGTTCATTTCCTTTGACCATTTATAATTTGGAGACCGGCTTGAATTCTTATAAATTTGAGTTAATTCTCTAAATAATTTAGAAATGAGGCCTTTATCAGAATCTTTAAATGTAAAAATGTTTTCCCACATTATTGCTTTCTTTATAATCTTGTCTGCATTAGTTTAGTTTGTACAAAAACTTTTTAATGTACTATAAATACAATTATATATTTTGTAATCAATAATGATCTCTAGTTCTTTGTTCACAAATTCCTTCCTCCTCCACAGATCTGAGAAGTAAACTATCTTGTGTTTTTCTAACTTGTTTATAATATCATTCTTTATGTCTAGATAAAGAACCCATTTCAACCTTATCAACTAATCTATTTCTTAGCCAGTACTAAATGATTTTGATGACCACTGCTTTATAATATAGTTTTAGATCTGGTACAGGTAGGCCACCTACATTTGTTTTTTTTTGTTTTGTTTTGTTTTGTTTTTTTATTCCCTTGAAATTCTTGGCCTTTTGATTTTGCAGATGAATTTTGTTGTTATTTTTCTAGGTCAGTAAAATAGTTTCTTGGGAGTTTGATTGGTATAGCACTAATCTTTATTGTTGTCATCTTTATTATATTCACTCGACCTATCCAAGAACATTTGATTTTTTTTTCAGTTTTTTACATCTGACTTTATTTGTGTAGAAAGTGTTTTGTAATTTTGTTCATATAGTTCCTAACTTTCACTTGGCATATAGATTCCCAAATATTTTACACTGTTGGCATTTATTTTAAATGTAATTTCTCTTTGTATCCCTTGCTGTTTGATTTTATTAGTGATATATAAAAAATATTGATGATTTCTGTGGATTTATTTTGTATCCTGCAACTTTGCTAAAATTGTGAATTATTCCTAATAGCTTTTTAGTTGATTCTCTACCATTCTCTAAGTATGCCATTATATCATCTGCAAAGAGTGATAATTTGGTTTCCTCATTACCTACTCTAATTCCTTTATTCACTTTTTCTTCTCTTATTGACACAGCTAGCATTTCTAATACAATATTGAATAATAAAGGTGATAGTGGGCAACTTTGTGTCACCCCTGATCTTACTGGGAATGGTTCCAGTTTATCCCCATTACATATGATGCTTGCTGATGCTTTTAAATAGATGCTACTGACTATTTTAAGGAAAAGTCTGTTTATTCCTATACTGTCTACTGGTTTTCATAGGAATGGGTGTTGGATTTTATCAAAAGCTTTTACTGCATCTATTGAGATAATCACATTTATTTTTGTTAAGTTGGTTATTGATACAGTCAATTATGCTAATAGTTTTCCTAATATTGAACCAGGCCCACATTCCTACTTCGAATCCTACTTTGTTATGTTGTATTATCCTGAGGATAATTTTCTATAATCTCTTTGCTATAGTTTATTCAAGATTTTTGCATCAATACATTTCATTAGGAATCTTGGTCTATAATTTTCTTTCTATGTTTTCATCCTCCCTTATTTAGGTATTAGTGCCATGTCTCTTTGTCATAAAAGGAATTTAGTAAGAGTCCTTTGTTCCCTATTTTTTCTAATAGTTTATATAGTATTGGAGTTAATTATTCTTTAAATATTTCGTGGAATTCACATGTAAACGTATCTGTCCCTTTTGTAATATATAGTTATCTACCCTTATGTACCATTATCTTCTTCCTTGAAAGATAATGCTCATTTTATCTGGATAGCTTATTTTTGGCTGTAATCCCAGTTTCTTTGATTTTCCAAATATCAGATTCCAGATCCTTCAGTCCTTTAAAATGGAACCTGATAGGTCCTGGGTAATCCTAATTGTGACTCTTCAGTATTTAAATTGTTTCTTTCTAGTTGCTTGCAATATCTTTTCTTTGGTTTGGTAGTGCTAAAATTTAGCCACAATATTCCTTGGGGATTTAATTTTGGGGTCTCAAGAGGTGATCAGTGAATTCTTTTGATGCCTTGATGGCTATTTTATCATCTGATTCTAAAATATCAGGGCAGTTTTCTTTCATGATGCCCTACAAGATAATGTCTAGTTTCTTTTTTTATCATGGCTTTCAGGAAGCCCAATAATCCTTAATTTTTCTCTCCTACATCTATTTTACAGGTCAATTGTTTTTCCTAGGAGATATTTCATTATTTTCTTCTATTTTTTAATTTTGTTTTTGTTTTTGTTTGAATGATTCTTGAAGTCTTATTGAGTCATTCACTTCAATTTGTTTAATTCTAATTTTTATTGTATTATTTGCTTCAGTTACCTTTTTTAGCTCCTCTTGCAATTGGCCAATTGAATGTTTTTGTTCATTCCATTCTTCTTCCATTTCAAAAATTTTGTTTTTCAATGAATTGGTGTCTTTTTCATATCTCTTATGTAGATCATGACATGCTTTTTCCATTCCTTCTTTGCAATGTTCTCATTTCATTTCGCCATTTTTCTTCTAACTCTCTTTTAAGATCCTTTATGCAATCTTCCAAGAAAGCCTTGTGAAATGGGGATCAGCTTATGTCTCCCTTTGGAGCTTCATTTGGAGGTGCTTTGCGTTTAGGAACCTCAGAACTTGAGGTCCATTCTCTTTCTCCATAAAAGCTGTCTATGCTGAGAGTTCTTTTTGTATTTTTATACAATTTTTTAAGGTTTGAATTCTGTTCAATGAAAAGTAGTGACAACTGCTTTAATTTGCCCTAGGGCAATTCTGCTGATTGATTTCCAGTACTGGGTAATGGTGGTTAGATCTAGTGTTCTTCTGGGGCTCAGTGGTTTACAATTTAACTTTTATAGCAAATCTGCATAACCACCCACTTGCAACCAGGACAGATTAGCCTAAGAGGTTTATAGAAGGTTCCCAGGTACATGGAAACTGCAATGGTATGACTCTCCACCCAATTTTCTTGCTCTGGCCTCCCTGTGTTGTGGTCTGGGCTTGGCAGACTGTTCCCCTACATGTTGAAACAGACGTGGTCTGAAATTCTTCCAAGGTAACTTCTTCTAGAAATGTGTTGTGCTCCAAATATTTGTGGATTCTTTGACTCCAAAAGCAGTTTAAAAGCTAATATTGGTTTCAGAAAAGGTTGGAGGAGGTCAGAGAGAGTAGTGTATACTCCCTTGGTTCTGCTCTATGCTTATATAATGTCAATAAATTATTAAACCCCTACATTTAAACATAAAGTAATACCTAAAATTTAAAAAAAAACTATATTGTGATTTTAAATATTTTTCTATTACCATGTTTATTGAACATATGTTAATTCCAGTAATTTGGTTAATATACAATTCAAAGATTTAAATGATTGTTAATTCTTCTTAATTTCTAACAAATACTATTTTCCCCAGCATTGTTAAGGGTATTATGAATTTTTAAAAAATGAATACAATTTCCAAGCTGTATACAATTGAATCCCTGCAAAATCAAAAGACAATTTCAAAAATCACAAGAACACCATGCTAGTGTCGACCAAATAACAGAATTTAGAAATGAATGAAAAATACCATAAAAATTGACAGAGGCAATACATGTCTTTTGAGCAGACTTGTATAAAATTTGATGGTCTTAAACTTTTTTTCTAGGATTTTCTCTAACAAAATATACCTTGAAAGAGGTATTATGAAACTAGACAATCAAAGAGTAAGTCCTCTTAAAATCCACATGAGTTTCTTTTTTTTTTTTTTTTTTTTTTTATTTAATAGCCTTTTATTTACAGGATATATACATGGGTAACTTTACAGCATTAACAATTGCCAAACCTCTTGTTCCAATTTTTCACCTCTTACCCCCCCCACCCCCTCCCCTAAATGGCAGGATGACCAGTAGATGTTAAATATATTAAAATATAACTTAGATACACAATAAGTATACATGACCAAAACATTATTTTGCTGTACAAAAAGAATCAGACTCTGAATTATTGTACAATTAGCTTGTGAAGGAAATCAAAAATGCAGGTGTGCATAAATATAGGGATTGGGAATTCAATGTAATGGTTTTTAGTCATCTCCCAGAGTTCTTTTTCTGGGTATAGCTAGTTCAGTTCATTACTGCTCCATTAGAAATGATTTGGTTGATCTCGTTGCTGAGGATGGCCTGATCCATCAGAACTGGTCATCATCTAGTATTGTTGTTGAAGTATATAATGATCTCCTGGTCCTATCATTTCACTCAGCATCAGTTCGTGTAAGTCTCTCCAGGCCTTTCTGAAATCATCCTGTTGGTCATTTCTTACAGAACAGTAATATTCCATAATTTTCATATACCACAATTTATTCAGCCATTCTCCAACTGATGGACATCCATTCAGTTTCCAGTTTCTAGCCACTACAAAAAGGGCTGCCACAAACATTCGTGCACATACAGGTCCCTTTCCCTTCTTTATAATCTCTTTGGGATATAATCCCAGTAGTAACACTGCTGGATCAAAGGGTATGCACAGTTTGATAACTTTTTGAGCATAGTTCCAAACTACTCTCCAAAATGGTTGGATTCGTTCACAACTCCACCAACAATGCATCAATGTCCCAGTTTTCCCGCATCCCTTCCAACAATCATCATTATTTTTCCTGTCATCTTAGCCAATCTGACAGGTGTGTAGTGGTATCTTAGAGTTGTCTTAATTTGCATTTCTCTGATTAATAATGACTTGGAGCATCTTTTCATATGACTAGAAATAGTTTCAATTTCTTCATCTGAGAATTGTCTGTTCATATCCTTTGACCATTTTTCAATTGGAGAATGGCTTGATTTTTTATAAATTAGAGTTAATTCTCTATATATTTTGAAAATGAGGCCTTTATCAGAACCTTTGACTGTAAAAATATTTTCCCAGTTTATTGCTTCCCTTCTAATCTTGTCTGCATTAGTTTTGTTTGTACAAAACTTTTCAGTTTGGTATAATCGAAATTTTCTATTTTGTGATCAGTAATGATCTCTAGTTCTGCTTTGGTCATAAAGACCTTCCCCTTCCACAGGTCTGAGAGGTAAACTATCCTGTGTTCCTCTAATTTATTAATAATTTCATTCTTTATGCCTAGGTCATGAACCCATTTTGACCTTATCTTGGTGTACGGCGTTAAGTATGGATCAATGCCTAGTTTCTGCCATATTAGTTTCAATTTTCCCAGCAATTTTTATCAAACAATAAGTTCTTATCCCAAAGCTGGGATCTTTGGGTTTATCAAAGACTAGGTTGCTGTATTTGTTGACTGTTTTATCCTTGAACCCAATCTATTCCACTGATCAACTAATCTATTCCTTAGCCAATACCAAATAGTTTTGGTAACTGCTGCTCTATAATATAATTTTAGATCTGGTACAGCTAAGCCACCATCATTTGATTTTTTTCATTAATTCCTTGAAATTCTTGACCTTTTGTTTTCCATATGCACTTTGTTGTTATTTTTCTAGGTCATTAAAATAGTTTTTGGGAGTCTGATTGGTATAGCGCTAAATAAATAGATTAGTTTAGGTAAAATTGTCATCTTTATTATATTTGCTCGCCCTATCCAAGAGCATTTAATATTTTTCCAATTGGTTAGATCAGACTTAATTTGTGTGAAAAGTGGTCTGTAATTTTGCTCATAAAGTTTCTGATTTTCCCTTGGCAGATAGATTCCTAAATATTTTATATTATCAGTAGTTACTTTAAATAGAATTTCTCCTTGTAACTCTGACTGTTGGATTTTGTTAGTGATATATAAGAATGCTGATGACTTATGTGGGTTTATTTTATAACCAGCAACTTTGCTAAAGTTGTAGATTATTTCTAATAACTTTTTAGCAGAATCTCTGGGGTTCTCTAAGTATACCATAATGTCATCAGCAAAGAGTGATAATTTGGCTTCCTCATTGCCTATTCTTATTCCTTTAATCTCTTTCTCAGCTCTTATTGCTATAGCTAGCGTTTCTAATACAATATTAAATAGTAACGGTGATAGTGGGCAACCTTGTTTCACTCCAGATCTTATTGGGAATGGTTGCAGTTTGTCTCCATTACATATGATGCTTACTGATGGTTTTAAATAGATGCTGCTGATTATTTTAAGGAAAAGTCAATTTGATTCCTATACTCTCAAGTGTTTTTAATAGGAATGGATGTTGGATTTTATCAAATGCTTTTCTGCATCTATTGAGATGATCATATGGTTTTGTTAATTTGGTTATTAACATGGCCAATTATATTGATAGTTTTCCTAATATTGAACCAGCCCTGCATTCCTGGTATAAATCCTACTTGATCATAGTGTATTATCTTGGAGATGATTTCCTGTAGTCTTTTTGCTAATATCTTATTTAAGATTTTAGCATCAATATTCATTAGGGAGATTGGTCTATAATTTTCTTTCTCTGTTTTCAGCCTACCTGGTTTAGGTATCAGTACCATGTCTGTGTCATAGAAGGAATTTGGTAGGACTCCTTCATTCCCTATTTTATCAAATAATTTATATAGCATTGGGGCCAATTGTTCTTTAAATGTTTGGTAAAATTCACATTAAATCCATCTGGTCCTGGGGATTTTTCTTAGGAGTTGTTTAATTGCCTGTTCTATTTCTTTTTCTGAAATGGGACTATTCAAGCAATTTACTTCCTCCTCTATTAGTCTGTGAAGTCTGTATTTTTGGGTAGTCATCCATTTCACTTAGGTTATCAAATTTATTGGCATAAAGTTGAGCAAAATAACTCCTTATTATTTCTCTAATTTCCTCTTCATTGGTGGAAAGTTCTCCCTTTTCATTTTAAGACTACTAATTTCATTTTCCTCCCTCCTTTTTCTAATCAGATTTACCAAAGGCTTATCTATTTTATTGGCTTTTTCATAGAACCAACTCTTAGTTTTATTAATTAGTTCAATAGTTTTTTACTTTCAATATTTTTAATTTCTCCTTTTAATTTTAGAATTTCCAATTTAGTATTTGATTGGGGGTTTTAATTTGGTCTTTTTTTAGTTTTTTTAGTTGCAAGCCCAATTCATTAATCTTTTCTTTCTCTGTTTATTCAAGTAAGCCTCTAAGGATATAAAATTCCCTCTTATTACCGCTTTGGCTGCATCCCACAAATTTTGGTATGATGTCTCATCATTGTCATTATCTTGAGTGAAATTATTAATTGTATCTATAATTTGCTGCTTCACCCAATCATTTTTAAGATGAGATTTTTAGTTTCCAATTACTTTTTGGTCTATTTCCCCTAACTTTTTGTTGAATGTAGTTTTATTGCATCATGATCTGAAAGAAAGCATTTACTATTTCTGCTTTCTTGTATTTAATTTTGAGAGTCTTTATGTCCTAATATATGGTCAATTTTGAATAGGTTCCATGAACTGCTGAGAAGAAAGTATATTCCTTCTATCTCCATTCAATTTCTCCAAAGATCCAACATACCTAATTTTTCTAATATTCTATTTACTTCTTTAATTTCTTTCTTATTTGTTTTCTGGTTTGATTTGTCTAATTCTGAGGTGCAAGGTTGAGATCTCCTACTATTACAGTTTTGTTGTCTATTTCTTCTTGCAACTCTCTTAACTTCTCCTTTAGGAAGTTGAGTGCCATACCACTTGGTGCATATATGTTTTAATATTGATATTGCTTCGTTGTTTATGCTACCTTTAGCAGGATGTAGTTTCCTTCCTTATCTCTTTTAATTAGATCAATTTTACTTTTGCTTGATCTGAGATAAGGATGGCTACCCTACTTTTTGACTTCACCTGAAGCATAATAGATTTTGCTCCAGCCTTTTACTTTTACTCTATATGCATCCCCTGCTTTAAATGTGTTTCTTGTAAACAACATATTGTAGGGTTCTGACTTTTGATCCAGTCTGCTATCTGCCTCCTCTTTATGGAGTTCATCCCATTCACATTTACAGTTAGAATTACTAAATCTGTATTTCCTGCCATCCTAATAACCCCAGATTGTGCTTTACTTATTCTTGCCTCCCCAACCCTCTTTCCCCTTTTAAACTTATGTACCCCTCTTGTATCACGATACTTATCCTCTTTATAATCCCTCCCTCCCCCTTTGAGTCTTTCCCCTTCCTTCCCTTATTACTCTTTTCTTTTCCTTTTCCTCTCCCCGTTTTTAATGAGGCAGAGAGAATTTTCTCTAAAACAAATGTCAATTATTTTTCTTTGAGCCAACTCTGATGAGGTAAGATTCACACAATGTTCCTCCCCTCTCTAAATTCCCTCAGATATGATAGGTTTCCTTAGCCTCTTTGTGGGATGTGGTTTCCCTCTTTTATCCCTCCTTCCCACCTTGTTCTGCCATCATCCCTTTTCCATATCTACTTCCCTTTTTACGTTATATCAGTACAATCAAATTATACATGTATTCTTTTTGTATATCCACAACAGAAATACAATTCTCAAGAGTTATTTTACCTTTTCTGCATCTCCTGGTTCTATTCTTGGAGATCAAATTTTTTATTTAGTTCTGGTTTTCTTCAGAAACAAATGGAATTCATTTGTTTCATTAAATGTCCATCTTCTTCCCTGGAAGAAAATGCTCAGCTTAGCTGGGTAGTTTATTCTTGGCTGCATCTCAAGTTCTTGTGCCTTTTGGAATATCATATTCCAGGCCTTTCTTTCCTTTAATGTAGAGGCAGCCAGATCTTGGGTGATCCTTATTGTGGCACCTCGGTATTTAAATGGGTTTTTTTTGGCTGCTTGTAAATTTTTTCCTTAATCTGATAGTTCTGAAATTTTGCCACAATATTCCTTGGGGTTTTTATTTTAGGGTTTCTTTCAGAAGGTGTTCGATGAATTCTTTCAATGCCTATTTACCTTCTGATTCTATTACATCTGGGCAGTTCTCTTTGATGATTTCTTGTAAAATAGTATCTAGGCTCTTTTTTTCATCATAGTTTTCAGAAAGTCCAATAATCCTCAGATTATCTCTCCTAGATCTATTTTCCAAGTCTGTCGTTTTGCAAGTAGAAAATTCGTGGTTTTTCAGTTTGTCATTTTTTGTTTTGCTTGACTGATTCTTGCTGTCTCAATGAATCATTAGTTTCTATTTGTTCAGTTCTAATTTTTAAAAATTATTTTCTTCAATAGCTTTTTTACTTCTTTCTGTATATGTCCAATTGAGTTTTGAATGTATTGTTTTGGTCTGTGGAATTTTTTCCATTTCACTAATTTTTTTTTAGTGAATTATTTTCTTTTCAATTCACAGATCCTACTTTCTTGCGTGTTCTTTGTCTTTTCAATTCACGGATCCTACTTTCTTGCGAGTTCTTTGTCTTTTCCAATTCACAAATCCTACTTTCTAGTGAATTCTTTATTTTTCAATTCACAATTCTTACTTTCCTGAGATTTTTTACTTTTCCAATTCGTATTTCAGGAAGTTGTTGCTCTCTTTAAGGCTTCTCTTTCCTTTCCCCATTTATCTTCTAACTCTCTTTTGAGACTTTTAATGGTCTCTTCTATGAGAGCATTATGTAAAGGAGGACAGTCTGATGCATTTTTGCTGTTTGAGGTCTCTTCAGGTTTGCTGACCTGCTCTTTTTCTGCATAGAAGCTGTCGATTGTTCTTTTCATCTTTTTATTCATGTTTTAAAGCCTTTAGGGTAGGTCTCCTAGGCAAGGGGGTTACCAGCTTCTTCTGCAGAGCAGGGAAAGATGTAAACCGATTTCCGGCTCCGAGGTATGGGAGTGCTCAGGGTGAGAGTTTTCCCTTCCCCCCACAGGAAGTGGATTCAGCACTGGCCGAGCTATCAAACTGCTTAGTAGGGCTGAGTGGATTATTGATTGCCCTCGGCTAGAGACTAAGTGGTGAAAGTGTCACTGCCCCAGGCCGGAGCCACTGCCCCAAGGAAAAGCCCGTACTGCGGGTTGGGGCTGCGCGCTTGTGCTGAGATCTGTGCCTTCACCCTCGGTTTGAGACTCTCCTCGGAACCTAATTTCTCTCCCAGTCTGCGCTGATCTCCCCCCTGGCCCCAGAACCAACCTTTTTTGGCGAGACTGCAGATTTTCTTCGGCCGGTGAGTTGTTCTACTTCTTATCTTTACGAATTGTAGCAGTCAAGACTATTTTTGAGGCTAGATATAATATTGATAAAGAGGGTAAGAGAAGAGCTTAGAAAGTCGCGTGTGTCTTCTCCGCCATCTTGGCTCCGCCCCAATCCACGTGAGTTTCAAAACTGGGAGATGAATGAAAACATTTCATCATTTTCTATTCACTAAATGGAAAGGCTATTTTGATTACTTTTATGTTTGCTCTGTGACTTTTCTTTTCCTTATTATATTAGTAATGTGTCTCAATTGAGTATTACTAGTTTTTTTTTCTTTTCAATATTCTTGCCAAATCCTGGTGCAATTGTCCTAAAGATTTTCAAGAATGATGAGTATCATTTTTAGTTTTCTTTATTTTTTCTTACCAGATTTATGGTTGTCTAGCTAAGTTTCTCTGAATTTTTTTTTTTTGCTAATATTACAATTTCATAGTGTAATAGAGTAATAGTCAAAGAAGGTGAAGAAATTGTTTTAAAATGTTTCATAGACAAATACTTTTAAAATGAAAAATTGAAAATTTAACAAACCTATGTAAAAATGGTCCAAATCACTAAACAAGAGAAAAGAAAATGGAAACAACACTGATGCTTCACCTAACATTCTTCATACTAGCAAACTTGCCAAAAGATATGAATAATCAGTGGAGGACTTGTACATGACAGTACTTTTATGTAATAGAAATGGGGCCAAACCAATGTACCCTTTCAATTTGAGAACTGAATTGTAACGATATGTTTTCTACAACTTCACAGGTGCTTTCTTCATTGAGGGTGGGGATTAGGGAGAGAACCTAGAACTGAAAAAAATGAAAACACATATAAAAATTGTTTTGAATATAACTATGGAAAATAAACCATTAAATAAATAAACTATATTAAACAAATGGGAAATAATTGTTCAATGAAATATCAAAAAACAGTAAAGCAAAGTAAAAAAAATGAAAAAAGTAGAAGAAAATATGAAATATCTCACTGGAAAAGCAATTAACTTGGAATGTTGATTGAAGAATGATAATTTATGTATTATTAGAATATTAGAAAGCCATGATCAAAGAAAGCCTAGATATCAAGTTTCAAGAAAGTATAAAAGAAAATTCCCCCAAATATTCTAGGACCAAAATACTAAGTAGACATTAAAAGAAGAATGACTATAAATATTTAGATTAAAAGATTACTAAAAAATAAAGTGAAATTTTAACTAATTAAAAAATTAATTACATTAAAAAACAAATTGAAATATTCAATGTTCATTATAAAATTCTCCACAGAAGAGAAGTGTAACACTTGGGGAAGAATATGATTTACAATTTCACCTTGCTCAATCTATATGCTACTAGGTATTTTGTGATTAGTTTTATAATTATATTTGTTACATGAATTAAACCAATAAAGTGGGGAGGATTCTTTCCTTATATGGCTTTCACATAAACACCAACATGAAACAAAGAAAAACAGAAAGCAGAAAATTTTGGTGTCTTAGGAATAAAGATAAACTATGAACTATATTCTCTAAATACTATTGTTTCTCAGAATCAAACACCTTCTTGCCTTAATTTTTTTTCTCGTCCTTAACAAAAGCTCTCAAAATTGAGCCAGATTAGAAAACCATAGATTAATCAAATTACATTTGTTGCATTAGACAAGGATTTTAATTTCAATTATATATTTTGCAAAGGGGGACATGAAATATAGAAGAGATTTTTGGGTATAAAATCAAAGAAGAATTAGGACAATATTCCAGTATTTATACTGACTCTATATTGTATAAGATATTCTTCTATTTTTTTTCTGGCAAACTATTATCAAGTTCTTGACAAATAAATACTTGATTTTTGAATTTAGTAAATATTAGACTACTACACTGTTTCTTATTGATCTTACTTATCAAATCAGAATAATGTCATTATTGTATCAGAGGGAGATTGGTTAAAGTGAAAAGATACATAAAGTTTGTAAAATTATCAATATAGTGTATTGTCATTTAAAAAATGAAAGAAGCAAAACATTTCAAGGAGAAAGTCAACATGGAAATTTCTAAAAAATGAATACAATTTCCAAGCTGTATACAATTGAATTCAATACAATTTACAATTTCATCTGTCCTTTTACTTTTAAATGTATGTATGGACAGTATATATTAAGTACCTCTACATAGTATGTATGAAGTACCTATACAACATACTTACTTTTTTTCTTAAAATCTAACTTCTGTTACATTCACCCTAATAACATTTAAAAACCATATGTATTCAAGTCTACTCAATATCATTAATTATATCCTTTATCTGATTCTTCCCATTAATTTTTGTAATCCAAATAATAAAATGATGTGAATTTGGATATTTTGTATCCAAAATCAAATTTTAGACCTTTGCTATTTAATTTTTTTATCAATGACTTGAAAAAAGACATTGGTGACATCATTAGCACAATTTCAGATACCATAGGGTTCTAAAGAGAAAATCCAAATAAAATAAATTCTCTCTAAAACAAATTTACATTATTTTATAATAACTTTCCATGCTGACTTTCTCCTTGAAATGTTTTGCTTCTTTCATTTTTTAATGACAATATTAATAACAATACACTACATTGATTCTTTTGCAAACTTTACGTACCCTTTCACTTTAACCAATCTCCCTTTGATACAGTAAGTACATTATTATGATTAGATAAGTAAGATATATATATATATACATCAGAAGATATAATAGAGGTAGTTAAGGAAGGGGGCAGTGAAAAAGATGAAAAATCCAGACCACTGACAAACATAGCTTCAGGATAAGTATGTCTGCTATGGACAGCAACTTAAGGGAATCTGCTTTCATCTGCACTGCATGGATAGATGCTCTTAACCTGCCACTCTCCTGTATCTCTCATGCTACTGGCTTTTCAGCTGTGACAGTGATACCTTTTTAAAATGTCTTGATTGACATGGTTCCTACTGAGTATATGTGTGTCTGTTTAATTCCTGCCAGGCCTATACTCTCAGCCCCAGGATATCTCTGTTTGGTAGCTGTCTCTGTTGACAGCTAGCTTAAAACTTGAGCCACTGTGAATTGTATTAATGAGCCACAATGTAAACAATATAGGATGTAAGGTTTCTGTTCTGGGAAATGTTTTAGCACAATAAAGAAGGCAGGACAACTGAGCTGTGGGGATGGCTAATCCACAACTCCTGCCAGTAACTTTGATGAAGGCACCAGGCTCTCTTCCATGCTGGGATAGCCTGCAGCCAGCACATACAACCTGGGAGAAATAAGGGTGTGATGCATTGTCCTATTGTTACCAGAACTGTATATCTTTGAAGAAGTAAGAGAAATCAGGGGAAACCTGTTTTCCATAATTTATAATTGGGCTTATAGAGATCTAGATGGTATGCCCTGTATTCTGGAAATGAATCCCTAGAGAAATCTTAAGTTTCAGGTTCTAGGTCAAGTTGTGTGATAATCAGGAATAATGAAATATTACATGAGAATAATTTTGTGCTACCAGGTCAATGACATCAGCATTTTTGGCAAGTCTTTAATATTATTATAATTTTAGAAGATATATTACTGGCCATTAGAAATTGTGAAATGCTAAAATGTGTTTTAAAATATGTTCAGCAAAAATTGAAGTAGAAGAGCTGGATTTTTTTTTATTTTTTTGTTAATTATTTCGGTTTTCATTTTGGCTCAAGTAAGTTTTGTTGTTGTTGTTGTTGTTGTTGTTGTTGTTAAATGTAAGATAAATATGCAAAAGGCTTAAAAGTTGAAAAGTTCAGGGAAACACGAAACCCAAGGAACTAAAAGCATGAGAAGGAAGAGAGATAGGAAGAAAAGAAGGAAGGAAGGAAGGAAGGAAGGAAGAAGGGAGGGAGAGAAGGAAGGAAGGAAGGAGGGAGGGAGGGAAGAGAGAGAGAGGGAGAAAGAAAGTAAGGAATGAAGAAAGGAGGGAGGAAGAAAGGAGAAAAAAAAGAAACAATACTTCATTCATACTGAATCAGTTCTATCTTTAGAGAGGAATAGCATTTTTTTCATCACAAGTACTTGAGAATTGTCTTGATCATTGCATTGCTTAGAATAGCTAAGTCATTTACAATTGATCATCAATTCAAAATTGTTGTTACTGTGTACAATGTTTTCCTTGTTCTGCTCATTTCCCATTATCAGTACACCTCAGTCTTTACAGGATTTTGTGAAAGCTTTTGCTCATCATTTCTTTTAGTACAATAGTATTCCATCACAAATATATACTATAATATATTTAGCCATTCCCCAGTTTATAGGCATCCCTTCAATTTCCAATTCTTTACCATCACAAAAAATGATGCTATAAATATTTTTGTGCATATATAGGTCCTTTTTCTTTTTGATTTCTTTGGTATACTGACTTTGTTAGCATATACTTTTAAATTGTGTAAACTTGGCAAATCACATAACCACTGTTTGCCTCAATTTCCTTTATTATAAAATAGGGATAATAAGAGTTTCTATTTCATAGCCTTATGTAGGGATTATATGAGATAGTATTTGTTAAGTATTTGCCACTATGCCTGTAAAGGTGTTATATAAATGTTTATTCCATTCCCTATCCTCTTCCACTCTCACTTGTATCCCTTCCTTTACTGTTTCTCTGATGTAGAAAATATGATTTTCAAAATAATTATATTTAAGTTAAGCATTTTTTAAACATCATTGTAACGTTCTTTAGGAATATGATTATTTGGTTTTTTTTTCTTTTTTTATTACTCAGTTTTGTGCTTCTCTCATTTAGAAGTATGTCACTAGATACATGTTATTGTTCAGCCAATTTATTCATTGTCTCCATTAATCTGTGGGCCTTCTCAAACTGTAAGAATATCAGAAAAACAAGGTGAAAGACTTTCTCAAGGATTAAATTTGAAGTGATTGTGAGTGAAAGATATTCACTAAACATGAAGGCAATTCTTTCACTTCAATCACTATTTCCTCATTATTCAAATGCTTTTATATATTTTTTTTATAAATGACTTTATATTACTTTCAATAACTTCCTTATATTTCTTCAAAAACATTATAGAAATCATTTCCCAGGTTTCTTTTTAAGGTTAGACTATGGAAAGTGGAGCTTTTTTTGACTTTTACAAAGACCATAGAGCCAAAAAAAAAAGAGAAATTATCATTGTGATAGTTCACCCTTCCTTATAATTTTCTGATACAAATTGTAATGCCGAAGAAACTGAGGCAGGAGAGAGATTAGAGAGTTTTCAATAGTTTTGATTCCGTTGTCCACCTTAAGCCGGCTGGCTGCTTCCTTTTCCCCAGAGGCTCTGGAGGTGTCCAGAGTGCTGATCTTTTCCTAAGGAATAGACCCAGATCCTGAGCCTCCTCAGGCCTAGGTGGAGACCAAAAGGTCTCTAATCTCCAATCCATGACTCAATTTCCCTTTATATCTCAGTGGGACCTCCAAATTGTAATGCCTGTGAAACTGAGGCAGGAGAGAGATTAGAGAGTTTTCAATAGTTTGGAGAGTATAATTGACTGGACAGGACTTTCGTCTCAAATTATCCAGTCAGATAGACATAAAGATATACTGGGACCAAGGAAACCATGTTGGTCCCAGGGCTGTCATCTCAAAGAATGGAGCCAAGAATAAGAGTGGCCCCCTTCTTTAAATAACCCTAGAGACAAAGAAGGTAAAAAGGCAGGAAGGTTTCTGTCAGGTTGGGGGGAGACCATAACTACTAAAGCCCAGAGACAGGATGTCTGAATACCCAGAGATAAAGATGTCAGTGAGGTATCTTGGAATATTTTAGAGGGATATTGTAAATTCTTGAGGACAGGGGATCTGCTCTCTTGTTTATCTTGTTAGCAATTTATAACCTTAGAGTAAACAGTTCCTAACCTTAATGGACTAGAGTGGGTTTTTACGACTAAGGGGATTTGATAGAACAGTTAAGGAAACTGAGACAAAGGAAACTAGTTCAGGGAAACCAAGTCAGAACAGTTAAAGAGAACTGAGGAATAACAAAATATAATAGACTCATTTGCTTAGGGAAATGAGCTTCTCTCTTGCTAAGAGGCTTCAATTCTGGACTTATATTGTCTTTGAGATATACAAACTTCTATGAAGAAAAACAGGGTACTTTCTTATTCCATTGACTTATTTCCCAAAATATAATTCTGAGCAATCTCTTGAACAAAACTCAAATATAACTCATGTCTAAGGTCTTCTAAAAGGGATCGAGAAGATAAAATCAAGTATAAGAATCATTTTTATTTCCTCCTCATCAAAAAAAAAACATGTGTATTAAAAATAAATGAACAAATGAATAGATAAATAAAGAAATAGGAAAGAAAAAAAGAAAATCATAAAATGCAAATAAATCATAAAGATATATTGGTTAAAATAATAAATCATAAAGAATATTTCACTTTTACTTCAGTTTTTTTATCTAGGAAATCTAACCAATGCCCATATCACCTGGCAAACGAGGGTGCAACTTAGGATCATTTTTTGATAGGTGATGATCTCTTTAAAAAAATATTACATTAGCTATGGGGGAAGAGGGCACTTCCCAGAGGGCAGCCAGCACTAAATAAGGAAATTAGCAAATCCTAAATTCCCCAAATAATCTCCAAACTCAAAAACAATCACCTCTCCAGATGAGTTTGGTCACCTATGATCAGGCACAAATCAAAAGTCATAGGTCTTTAAGATCCAGAACTAAGTACATCTATCCAACCACAAGCTTATATTAGTGTACAACAGACTGTCTTTGTTGCTTCTATACCTTCATCTTCTACTATCCTCACCCTCACCTCCTCAGAAGTCTGTAGAGGAACTATAATTAGCTCCCTGATTATTTTGAAGATATGCATATTGAACAACCAAAAGCCAGTGTTTTTGCAAATTCTTTAAGATGAGATGCCACTTAGAAGGGGTCAAAGAACATGATGAGATCTGAGGAATGCAATGTGTCCCTATCCAGCAGATAAAAGAAAGATAGTTTCCTTTGGGAAGGTTGTTTTCTGAATTGCTTTTTTTTTTTTTTTCATAAAGAACTTGTTTCACTGAAAAGAACTTCTGTGAGTTATAGGACCTAAGTGTTCATACCTTATTTTAGATATGAGGAAATTGAGGCCCATAAAGGTTTTTGTTTTTGTTTTTGTTTTTTTTGTTTTGTTTTGTTTTTTTTAGTATTGGTTGAAAAGCATACACACTCATAAGATGATATTATCTGGTGGTCTGCATATGGGATTCTTGAATACAATTGATAGTCCCACTTATGACTAGAATACTGTGATGTATGAAATGTGCTACAATGGAAAATATATTGAACTTGAGTTCAAATCCATGTATCCTGACTCCAAAGCCAATGCTCTTTCACTGAAATATACTTCCCTTTCATTATTTTATTATATTCACAGCTAGGGATGTAATTGAATTCAAGAACTTCATATGTTACCTGCTAGGCAATATCATCTTGTATCTGTGTATGTAATAGGCTGAGGCTTGAATTAATGCCCTGAGGTCCCAAGCACGTGAGGCTAAATAGTAATTGGACCATACTCTATTAATATTATATGTTTGGATAAAGAATGGCCCCCGTCCACTCTCTGTGCAAGTCCTGATGTGTTGTATAGGAAATGATGATTTTGGTGGGTGGAGTCAGGGAGATAGGAAGAGAGGCTGGGAGAGATTGCTGCCTGGGTTCTATGCTAGTGGCTGCTGGTTTCACAGCTTCTGTTCTAGCTAGCTTCTTGAGTCAGCTGCACACATTGCTATTGCTGATTCTCTTCCACCTCCGATCTTTCTTCATCTCCAATGAGAATAAAGATTGATGATTTTCCCCTAACCTGAATTCCTGACTCAGGCTGATTTTAAAATATACGGTCATCACATGTGTATATTCCAAAGAAGACTAAAATAACTATTCTCTAAGTAATTACCTTATTTCTTCCATCTCACATCTATGTGGCAACATATATGGTAGATGTTATTTTAAGATCATCTTGCAAAGATATTCTATGGTTGTCACAGAAATTTCCTTAATGCTGAATATGTCCCAAGGCTTTTAAAATGCTTTAGTGGACGAACACTTGCCACCTTATGTCTTTGCTTCTATCCATTCTGCTATGACAGCATGTTTTCTATAATTGGGTGAAAATAAATTCTTTTACTTCAGATTTTATGAATGCTTATTTTCATATTTTCATGTATCCATTTCTTTGCAGTTCAATAAACCTAACTTTAGGCTTTTCTACGCATATTCTTATTACTCTAAATTATATTTTGATTCAAAAGTATATACTTTTTCAAAGAGTTGCTCCATTTACCTCACCAGGTATATCACTTCTGATTTTCAATTTATGAAAAATATAATGGATAGTTGACTTAGTTGTCTATTTTGATCAATAAAAAATTGAGCTTTCTTTTGCCAAGGTTATCATAAACAGGTTTATAAAAGTATCCCTGTCCATGTTCACCACCATTTTCAATGGTACATCCTTAGTTAATGAAAAAAAAAAAGGATATACAAAAAGTTATACAGAAATTCAAAATATTTTAAATAGAATTTAAACCATTTAAATTTTTTCTCATTCTTTATTAAGTCCTTAATATGTAGAGCAAAAGGGTGCCCTAAAATGTAACGCTGACATGGGCATAACTTAGAAAGAAAAAGAGTCAGTCAGATGGATCAACAGAATTACGGTATAAGTTGAGGGAGAAGCATATAGATAAAGGGAAAGACATTTCTGTAATTGATTATAACATTATGTTTGCCCTAAGGATTTCATTTTCTTCAAAATTTCTTGTTTAAGGATTAAAACATCGATCCAGAAGAAGTAAAAATAAGAAAATAGACTCAGTCTAGATTGTTATTTTAATCTCCTTGTATTTTTGTAAGTGAAGTGGGCTAACCTGAGCCCTAGTCTAGAGAAATCAGTAGAAAAATGAATGTGAAGACAGAAAGGTTAACAGAAAGATAGAAGGAACAGAAGACAATGTTAATTAGTTCCTTTGTATTTCAAGTACAGTAAACTATTGACAGATTCATTAATCCTTTCATTTCTCTATCATGGAAAAAATCTTCTATTCAGAGATGCCGTTTCAAAATAGCATGGCCATTTCAAAGTAATAAATAAATTTAAAATTTGGGGAAAGGCAGAAAAAAAAAACTTTTTTCTAAGTTTATTTTCAAAATGTTTCAAAAGTACTGATATTACAAAGGGGGAAATATATAAATAAATCTAATGCACTTAGAAATTGAAATATATTTAGTACTTATGTAGTGCCACACTTTCATTTGATTACTGAAGCAAATGATGGCTAAAGAGGTTAAATGATTTGTCTAACTTCACATATTTTTTTTAGAATTTTTATCCATTTCCAGTTTAGGATATGTCATTGATATAAACAAAGGACTATAGATTTAGACCTCAGAGGGTCCTTAAACATTACCTGGTTCTACTCTTCAATTTTACAAATGGAGAAATTGAAAACAATAATAGATAATTAACTTCTTTAAAGTCAAAAGTTAATGTGGCAGCATAAAGAGATAAGTCCTAGGTCAAAGGACTTTGAAAGATTTAATGGTATATTTTTTTCTAGCACTTTATTTTATAACTATTAATTAACATAATTGCTCTTTTATCAGGTTTTCACATGATCTTGAATCTAAGTTTAAGAAATTAAGTTAAGAATTATTTTATACTTCTTTTTGGCTCAGTTTCCTCATTTGTAAAATGGAGATAATAATAGCACCCACATCACAAGATGTGCTTGAAGATAAAATGAACTAATACTTGTATGGCACTTCGCAGTTATTAAAGCACTATATAAACAAAATTATTAATATCATTAGTGTTAACAATAACAAAATCCATTATGTCTTACCTGTTATCTATTGAAAAATCATTTTCTTTTACTCTGTTTTTTTTTAATTCCCTGTTTTTTGTTTTTCTTTTCCTTTTCCCTCTTTTGAACCAAATACTTCTTGTCCATGAGATATCCATGGTTTAGTGAAATGTTATAATTATCTTTCTAGGAGCATGTAGCTATCAATGGATCTGTGATCTCATAACTGTGTCTAGTTACTCATCAATATAAATCAAAATCAATTCATCCTTACTCACTCAGTGTAATTCATATATATTTTCCTATATTTATTCCAGAGAGGATCTTTTATGATACTGGAAGACTATTTTGACTCTTGTCTCTTCAGACTAATTCTTAACCATGTTACAAAGATTCTATGATATTTCAGAAATTTATGTATTAAAATGATATTATTTTTAAAAAGAAAAATCGAAAGAATCTGGTCCTTCTCTAAAAAAATTTTTTTGGCCTTTCAGCCTTATCTGGGGTATCCTCTCTGATTCAGGAAATACCTTTGGCAAGCATAAATCTCCCTATTTTTGTCTTTCCTAGTATTAAATATTAATCAAGTCAATATGAAACTTACTATGTTATCATTTTATGTTAATATGTTGAGATGCTTCTGTGAGTATAGCCTGAAATCATATTATTTCTATTTCTGTGTTACTCAATAATATTTTGCCTAATTTTCACTTTTTTTTTAACCTAACTTTGTGTTTATTTCATTTTTACTAGGATATATTGGCTTGAATTTTTATATATTCTTCATGGATATTACTCTTTTTTTCTTTGAAGTCTCGGAGATGAAGAGGAAGAAGAGTAAAATTTAAAAGGATGAAGAGGAACAGGAAAAGTAGCAGGTAGAGAAGGAGGAAGAGAAAGAGAAAAAGGAGAAAAAAAAATCTGTGAAACTTTCTCCTATCCCACCTACTACTCTGTTTCAGCACCTTCAGTCACTTCCTTAGTTTTCCCAAATTATTTTGCATAAAGATTGAATCCTTTGTATAGAATGCAAACTTTTAAAATTCAAGGACCATTTCTTTTTGTTTCTGTATTCTTAGCACCTATCACATTGGCTTTCTCTTAGTAGGCACTTAATAAATACACTTTCAATGAAAATATTATATAAAATATTATATGAGTTTTTTGTCAGATTTATATTTCTTTAAATTCATAAATATATTGCAAAACATCTTTTACCTCAAAATTGTTTGACCTCTCTAAATCTTTTCAGCAAACAGTACAGTAATTATATTTGGATGTTAACTTCATCTTTCTAGTTTACTCATTTTCTTCTAAAAATTTCTTTGAGAATAACTGTTATTTTGACACTTAAACTTACCTGTCAGATGAGTGTAGGTTCAGGTGTTAACTGGCATAATAGCATTATAAACTAGCTGGCTAATAATTACTTAAATTGCATAAGCATATAATGACTGCCTATCAAGTATAGATGTCTTCATAACTCCAATAATTCAAAACATTAGCAGCTCCAAACTAATAGCTCATCATTACATCTCTGTTTATCAGGGAACAAGATTCTGCTCCTACTGTTTTGAACAGACCCCCTGATGTAAATGACTCTACTATGTGCATTAATCATACTCTCCATCTAGCAGCCTAATGATGCTGAGGAGGTGGCATCATTATACTGCTAAAAAATATTTTGCCTGACAGGATATGGAAATCATCTTATTCCTAATTATCAAGGATTAAGGTAGTAGGAGAGAAAAAATGATGTATTAAATATATCTATCTTTTTTTTGATAACTTAAGAATGTATTAGAACTCTGTAAATTATATTTTTGGGTTTTCATCATTTGAGTTTTCATCATTTCTTGTAAAGGTGAAGCTCATAATGAATAGTCTCGATTTCTACAGTCTACTTCAAATTTGAGAAGCTTACTTTCAAATGATGTTACAACATTTTAATTTCTTTAGATTACTTATGGCAACAGCAAATTTCAATTAAAACATACTCCCCAAAAATAAAAATAATTTCTTGTCACTGGGTTGATTTTTTTGAGTCTTACTATTAAAATTCATTTTTTAATTTCTTTGAAGTTACTTATATTCACCACTAACAAACAATTGCATTACCTAGGAGAGATTTCTAAGTAGATATATAAGAGATTTTAAAAATCTTATCAATTAAGGCCTTTAAGCAAAGATAATAATTGGAAATCGGAGGTAATTTCTGTCATCACATGGGACAAACAGAGATTAGGATTAAAATCTCGAAGGCCTTTTCAAAGCTACAATCCTTTTATTCATGACTTTGTAAAAAGAAAAAAAAAAGAATGAATAAGTGAATGTTTAAATTATTCACTTATAAAAATAAGTGGTGTTGTTGTTCAACTATTTTAGTCAGGTAAAAGTCTTTGTGATCCTATTTGGGATCTTCATGGCAATGATGCTACAGTAGTTTTCCATTTCCTTCTCCAATTCATTCTCCATTTGAAGAAACTGAAGCAAACAGGGTGACAACTTGGCCAGGATCACACAGTTAAGCAGTGTACTACTGAATTTGAAATTAGGTCTTTTGTAATTCAATACTCTATTCACTGGACCACCTAGTAGTCCATGAAAATAAATGATATATGAAAAAAATCTTTTTTTTTTAATTTTATTTTAATAGCCTTTTATTTACAGGTTATATGTATGGGTAACTTTACATCATTGACAATTGCCAAACCTCTTGTTCCAATTTTTCCCCTCCTTCCCCCTACACTTTCCCCCAGATGGCAGGATGATCAGTAGATGTTAAATATATTAAAATATAAATTAGATACACAATAAGTATACATGACCCAATATTTTGCTGTATAAAAAGAATCGGACTCTGAAATATTGTACAATTAGTCTGTGAAGGAAATCAAAAATGCAGGTAGGCAAAAATATAGGGATTGGGAATTCAATGTAATGGTTCTTAGTCATCTCCCGGAGTTCTTTTGCTGGGCAGAGCTGGTTCAGTTCATTACTGCTCCATTGGAACTGATTTGGTTCATCTCATGGCTGAGGATGGCCAGGTCCATCAGAATTGGTCATCATATAGTATTGTTGTTGAAGTATATAATGATCTCCTGGTCCTGCTCATTTCACTCAGCATCAGTTTGTGTAAGTCTCTCCAGGACTTTCTGAAATCATCCTGTTGGTCATTTCTTACCGAACAATAATATTTATGTACCACAATTTATTCAGCCATTCTGTAATTGATGGGCATACACTCAGTTTCCAGTTTCTGGCCACTACAAAGAAAGCTGCCACAAACATTCTTGCATATAAAGGTCCCTTTCCCTTCTTTAAGATCTCTTTGGGATATAAGCCCAGTAGTAACACTGCTAGATCAAAGGGTATGCACAGTTTGATAACTTTTTGAGCATAGTTCCAAATTACTCTCCAGAATGGTTGGATGTATTCACAGTTCCACCAACAATGTCCCTGTTTTCCCACAACCCCTCCAACATTCCGCATTATCTTTCCCTGTCATTCCAGCCAGTCTGACAGGTGTGTAGTGGTATCTCAGAGTTGTCTTAATTAGCATTTCTCTGATTAATAATGACTTGGAGCATCTTTTCATATGACTAGAAATAGTTTCAATTTCTTCATCTGAGAATTGTCTGTCCATATCCTTTGACCATTTATCAATTGGAGAATGGCTTGATTTCTTATAAATTAGAGTCAAATCTCTATATATTTTAGAAATGAGGCCTTTATCAGAACCTTTGACTGTAAAAATATTTTCCTAGTTTATTGCTTCCCTTCTAATCTTATCTGCATTAGTTTGGTTTGTACAAAAGCTTTTCAATTTGATATAATCAAAATTTCCTATTTTGTGATCAGTAATGATCTTTATTTCTTCTTTGGTCATAAGTTCTTTCCTCTTCCACAGGTTTGAGAGGTAAACTATCCTGTGTTCCTCTAATTTATTTATAATCTCATTCTTTATGCCTAGGTCATGAATCCATTTTGACCTTATCTTGGTGTACAGTGTTAAGTGTCGGTCAATGCCTAGTTTCTGCCATATTAATTTTCAATTTTCCCAGTAATTTTTGTAGAACAATGAGTCCTTATCCCAAAAGCTGGGGTCTTTGTGTTTTTCAAACACTAGATCATTAAAGTTATTGATTATTTTTTCCTTTGAACCTAATCTATTCCAATGATCAACTAGCATATTTCTTAGCCAATACTAAATGGTTTTGGTAACCACTGCTTTATAATATAATTTTAGATCTGGTACAGCTAGGCCACCTTCATTTGATTTTTTTTTTCATTGATTCCCTTGAAATTAATAACCTTTTGTTTTTCCATATGAAGTTTGTTGTTATTTTTTTCTAGGTCATTAAAATAGTTTTGGTGGCATCTAATTGGTATAGCACTAAATAAATAGATTAGTTTTGTTAGTATTGTCATCTTTATTATATTTACTCGCTCTATCCAAGAGCCTTGGATATTTTTCCATTTGGTTAGATCTGACTTATTTGCGTGGAAATTGTTTTGTAGTTTTGCTCATATAGCTCCTTATTTTCCCTTGGCAGATAGATTCCTAAATATTTTATACTATTGGTAGTTACTTTAAATGGAATTTCTCTTTGTAACTCTAAGTGCTGGATTTTGTTAGTGATATATAAGAATGCTGATGACTTGTGTGGATTTATTTTGTATCCTGCAACTTTGTTAAAGGTGTGGATTATTTCTAATAGCTTTTTAGTAGGATCTCTGGGGTTCTCTAAGTATACTATCATATCATCAGCAAAGAGTGATAATTTTCTACCATTTACTTTTAAAGTTAAATTGAAATAGCATAGTGTATTGTATTTTTTTGATATACAAAAGAGATCTCCTTTCCTATAATGCACAGTTTAATTATAGCAAGTTTTTGAAAGTAATTTTATTTTATGATAATTATACAATATACTACCTCTATGAATAAATAAGGCATACCCCAAAATATACTTTATCATCAGAAAGTTTATTATCAGAAATACATATATATACATATATATGTAAGCATGTATAAATCTGAAATATGGTTAGGTGGAAGGGGTTCAGAATGTGGATTTCCTCCCTATCATCATAATAATCAGACAATTCTGTACTATTCCAGTTGTGATAAGTTGCAAATTTTTTAAAATTTCAATATTGATGTGAGTCATTGATACTTCCCTCAAGATGAGGCCCTATCTACTGGCAAAAAAAAAAAAAAAACATAAAATCTGCAATGATCCCCACCACCACCAACTCCTCCCTAGGCAATGGAAATATGTTTGATATGATTGTGTGTGTGTGTGTGTGTGTGTGTGTGTGTATGTGTATGTGTATAGCAGATTGATTGCTGCATTGGAGAGGAAGAAGGAGAAGGAGAAACACTGAAAATCAGATGTGGAACAAAGATGGCAAAGTAAAGTCAGAAAGTTATTCAAGATCTTCAAGTTTCCTTCAAAAAACCATATGAAACCAAACCTCTGAACAGAGTCTGATGAAATGAAATTATTCTCCAGCTCAAAATAAATTGACAAAATTTCAAGATAAGTCAGTATCACTGGGATGAAAAGGGTATTTAGCCCAGGTCAGACAGACTTTTGGAAAGCTAGTGAGAGGGCCTTAATCACAGCAAGTCAGCAACTAAGACCCTCAGCTCAGGCTCAGTAGATGACAAAATCACTCGGGTAGCTTAAAATCCCAGTTCAGAAGGCAAACTCTGGGAAACCAGGCTTTTTCCTGAACAGAGTAGGCAAACCTACCCCCCCTCCACATATACAAGATGCCCCAGTGCTCAAAGACCAGGCTCAGAGCTTCACAAGAAGTTTGGGAGAGTTCTACTTTTGTCCCAGGAGCAGAGCTCCAATTTGAAAGTTTAACAAACAAAGGAAATACCAAAAGAAAAGGAAAAAAAATGAGTAAGAAACAGAAAAGAACCTTGACCATAGAAAGCTACTGTGGTCACAGGGGAGACCAAAACTGAAGCTCAGATTAGGACAGAATGTCCATAGGAAAAAAAATCTCAAAGAGTGAGATAAATTGGAGGCTTCTTGGAAATCTCATAAAAGATTTTATAGAAGGAAAGATAAAAAAGTGAATGAGAATTATGCATGAGAAAGTCAATGGTTTGGAAAAGGAAGGACAAAAAATCACCTTGAATAAAACAGCATCTGAAATAGTAGAATGAAACAAATAGAAAAAGAGATACAAAAGCTAACTGAAGAAAATCACACATTAAAACCAAAACAGGGCAAATAGAAGCTAGTGACTTTGTGAGATTTGATTTGATTCTTGAATCAAACAAACTAAAAAGAATGGAAGAAAATCTGAAATACCTCATTAACAAAAGAGCCAACCTGAAAAATAGATCCAAAAGAGATAATTTAAAAATTCTTGGCCTATCTGAAAGACATGAACAAAAAAAGAGAAAGGACTCTATAAGAGGTCATTAATTAGAAACAGTGCAGAAAATACTTATTGAAAAAATCCATCAATCACCTTGAATTAAGTGATCTTGGTCACTTTGAAAAAGGAGAGATTAATAAAATGGAGAGTAAGAAACATATTAAAGTAATAAACAGAACTAAGAGTTGGTTTTATAAAAAACAAAAACTAACAAAATAAAAAAAAAAAAACTTTTGGTTTATTTGATCAGAAAAAGGAGAGAAAAAAAATCACTAGCATCAAAAATAAAAAGGGTAAACACCACCAATGAAAAACAAATTAAAGCAATAATTAGTAGAAATTTTGCTGAATGCTATGGCAGCAAGTATGACAATCTAAGCAAAATGGATGAATAATTTCAAAAATATAAATGGCCTCGTTAATAGAATAGAAAATAAAATAATTAAATAGCCCCATTTTAGAAAAATAAATTTAACAAGTTATTAATGAACTCCTTTAGAAAAAAATCCCCTCGGTCAGATGAATTCACAAGTGAATTCTACCAAACCTTTAAAAAACAATTATTTCCAATACTATGTAAACTATTTGCAAAACATATTTAAAAAAGGAGTACTGTCAAATTCCTTTTATGATACAAATTTGGCACTTCTACCTAAAAAGAAAGACCCAAAACAGAAAAAGAAAATTACATATCAATCTCCCTAATGAATATTGATGCAAAATTTTTAAATAAAATATTAGCAAAGAGATTAAAGAAACTTATCAGCAGGGTAATATATTACAAACAAGTGGGATTTATACCAGGAATGCAGGACTGGATCAATATCAGGACCATATCAATGGACCATAATGGACCATATCAATAACAAAACCAACAGAAATCTTATGATAATCTCAAAAGATGCAGAAAAAGTTTTTGACAAAATACAGAACACATTACTATTAAATACTCTGGAAAGCATAGGGGTAAGGAGAGCTTTTCTTAAAATAATAAGCAGTATCTATCTAAAACCTACATCAAACATTTTGTTTTTTTGGTAATGGATAAAAGCTGGACCCATTTCCAGTATGATCAGGCATGAAACAAGAATGTCCATTATCATTACTATTAATCAACATTGTACTAGATATGTTGGTTTTAGCGAAAGAAAAGAAAAAGAAATTAAAGTAATTGGAATAGAAAATGAGGAAATAAAACTATCACACTTTACAGATGATATGATGATATAATTAGAGAATCCTAGAATATCATCGATTAACCTACTGGAAACAAATCACAACTTTAGAAAAGTTGTAGGATATAAAATAAACCCACAGTCATCAGCATTTCTATACATTGATGACATTGCCTATCAGCAAGAGATAAAAAGAGAAATTCCATTTAAATTTTCTTTAAACAAAATAAAATACTTGGGGGTATACTTGCCAAGACAAACCCAAGAACTATATGATCACAATTATAAAACCCTTCTCAAAAAATCAAATCAGATCTAAACAATTGGAAAAATATCAATTGTTCACAGCCAGGTCAAGCTAATATAATAAAAATGACACTTTTGCCTAAATTGGTCTTCCTGTTTAGTGCCATACCAATCAATCTGCCAAAATATTATTTTATAGAACTAGAAAAATAATAAAAATATTAATCTGGAAGAACAAGAATATCAAGAGAATTAATGAAAAAAATATAAAGGTTGTTTGTTTGTTATTATCTGACCTAAAACTATATTATAAAGAAACAATAATTAAAACCATGTGGTATTGGCTAAGAAATAGAGTGGTCATTGGAATATATTAGATACACACCACATAATAATCAAGGCCTATAGCAATCTAGTATTTGATAAAACCCCAAACTCCAGCTTCTAGAATAAGAACTCACTATTTGACAAAAATTATTGGGAAAAATGTAAAATAATATGTCAGAAACTCGGCAGAGTCCTACATCTCACACCCCATACCAAAATAAGGTCAAAATGGATACATCATCTGGGCATAAAGGATATACGGTAAACAATTAGAAGAACAAGGGATAATTTACCTATCAGTTCTTTGGAAAAGGGAAGAATTTATGACCAAAGAAGAACTAGAAAACATTATGAAAGACAAAAATAGACAATTTTGATTACATTCAATTAAAAAGTTTTGCACAAACAAAACCACCAGAAACAAGCTTAAAGGGGAACTACAGAGCTAGAAAAAATCTTTACAGACAGTCTTTCTGATAAAGGTCTCATTTCCACAATATGTAAAGAATTGTATCAAATTTATAAGAATAAAAGACATTTCCCTGATTGATGAATGGTCAAATGATAGATATAAATGGACAATTTTCAGATGATGAAATTAAAGCCATTTATAGTAATATAAAAAAAATGCCCCAAATAATCATTGATTAGAGAAATGCAGATTAAAACATCTCTGAGTTATTGCCTCACACCTCTCAGATTGCCTGAGATGATAGGAAAAAATGATAAATGTAGGAGGGAATGTGGAAAAAAACTGATACATGCATTGTTGGTGGAGTTGTGAAATGACCCAACCATTTTGGAGAGTAATTTGGAACTATGTCCAAAGTGCTATAAAACTGTGCATACTTTCTGACCCAGTAGATCTAAGGAGACTGAATGTAAATCAACACATGCTATATCCATTTCTTTTTTCTTTTTTTTTTTTTCTCTCTCACATGTTTTTTTTCCCCTTTTGCTCTGATTTTTCTCCCTATGATTCATAAAGCCATGTGTATTAAAAATAAACATACTACAATAAAAATGAAAATTAAAATGATTTATCTACTGCACCATCTAGGTGCCAACTTTTGACATATATTTTCATAACATTTTAATTTTCATTTTGATCTCAAAACTATATATTTCCTTTGTTATGTGATCTACAAAATGCAAGAAAAATATTTTAACTATTATTAATTTTTTGTCCTACTGGCAAAACACATCCTAATGTCTTTGCTTTGAATGTTTGTTTGTTTGTTTGTTTTCTTATTCCAGTGAAACTATTTTATTTACATATTTATTTTTATACTTAGAAATAAAACATCTTACAATTTTGATGTACCTCATTTGCTATTACAGTGTGAGGCAGAAACAAATGTTGTCATTATAAATTGAAATTTTATCTGTGATGAGATGAATTGCTTTTCTCTCAGTAAACCATTTGAATCAATAGTGACATCCAGTGACCACAAAGGTTATTTCTATTAAGTTTGGACAAGAATGGAAAAGCATTAAAATGTATACTCTGTACCAAGCATTATTATAAAAGTTGGGTATACATAAGATAGTTCTTTCAAGATGTTCAGTTCTGAAGGAGAAAAGACAATATGTACAAGTTTTCATCTCAGTTGGTTAGATAGACAGGCTCAGTGATCCTTTTTTAGAAAGAATTTTTAGGATTTAATGATAGGTTAAAAGGTGATACCCAAAGGTTCTAGAAGGCATAAAATCAGGGTAGATTATAAGACTTAGTAGAATTCTCCTTATCAGAAATATTGCACTTAATTGCACTTAAGTGGCATGAACAGGCATCTTGGGAATGGGATAGTTTTCACAGAGAGGTTACAGGGGATATGACATTAAACTGGGCTTGATCAGTCTGAATTCCTGCATCTCAGATAGTCAATCCTGCCTTTGGCTCTACTGATCATTGGGTAATATTAGGACGGACACTTAAAATTCAGAACAGCCAACATATGTCATGATTGAATGTATGTTGTATTGGAATTGTTCTGAATGATCTTAAACTAACTCTCCATTGTTTCATCCTTCAATATTTAGAAGAAATAAGTTTTAAATATATATATGTATATATAAATTATATATAACATATACATATATATATATTTTTTTCCATATTAAGATTTAAGAGGTAAAGTTGGAATTTGATGTTATAAAATAAGAAAATTTCTATCTCTGCAAAAGATGACAATTTAAAAAATAGAAATGAATGTTGAACCACATAAACTTGAAGTTTATTCCTATAAAATGGGAAAGAATTGTATCTATGCTGTGACTGGATATTGTGTATGAAATAGGCAATTTTGCAAAGTTTTTCTTTTAAATGGATGAAACAGGCAAAAAATAGATTTAACCTATATAATTTTTTCTAGTCATATCTTCAACTGCTTTCAGACTCTTCAAACTGGATGTCCAGAGAATGTCTTAAACTTAGGTCTTACAAAAAATAATTGATTAGTGCCCAGAGCAATACCACCCTCTCAATTCCTCCCACTCCCAGTGAAAGTGTTATCCTCCCCTCCTCATTCTCACCACTTATATACAATAGGTCAGCAAAGCCTGTTGATTTTTCCTTTGAAACATCTCTCCAATACTTCCCATTCTTTCTTCTAAAACTGACCTGAAGTACAAGCCCTCACACCTGGACTATTGCACAAATATGCTGATAGGTCTACCTGTCTCAAGCCTCTTCTCACTCTAATGTATTCTCTATTCAGCTATCAAAATAATTTCCCTCACAGGCTTGACAATGTCAGTCTCCTACTCAATAAACTTCAGCATCTCTTTGTTGCCTCCAGAATCAAATGCAAAATCCTATGGGATTTAAATCCCTTCATCTCCTACCAATCTCCCATTTTTCCATTCTTCTTATAGTTTATTTCTCAAGTACATTTTGACCAAATGACTCTGACCCTCCTTTCTGTTTTACAAACAAGACACTTCATCTATCAGTTTCAAACATAACATTCTCCTCATTTCTCCAGCTTCCCTGACTTCCTTTTAAAACCAACAAAAATGTCATCTTCTAAAGGAGCTATTTCCTAATCCTTGATTAATTCTAACTTCTTCCTTCTTTCAAGTATTTCCTGTTTGTCTTGTACATAGCTTAGTTGAACATATTTTTATGTTTATTGTCCAACTGATTAAATTATGAACTCCTTAAGACAATGGATTATCTTTTGTTATTTTTTTTTTAATTTCTCTAGCACTTAACCTGACACTTTCTAGGCACTCAATAAATGTTTAGTGATTGACTTGCTAGCTTTGTGACTGGGGGAGGGAGGGTGGGGATCTTTCTAGATTTGATACAAGGGGATTGAACTAGTTGACCTCAAGATCCCCTCCATTTATGAAAAATATTATTACTGGGGGAGGAACCAAGATGATAGAAAGGACAAACTGTTTTTGTGACCTCTTCCCACAACCCTCAGACTAAGTAGCAAAGTCAGCCTCTGAATGAGTTCTGGACTAGCAGAACCCACAAATATTGAGAGTGTAACAAATTATTAGCAGAAAATAATTTCAAAGATCTCCAGAAAAGGTCTGTTTTAATCCGGCACAGAAGGAGGTGGGCCAAGTAGAAGCAGGCTGAGCACAGATGTAAGTGCAGTGCACAGTCCTGGGGCAGAGGGGCTCTGTGGCCAGAGAATCTGTTGGAAGGAAGTGTTGGCTATACTGCTCTGATTGCAAGCCAGTATATCAGCAGAGAAGTTATTAAACATCCAACACAAACACAAAAGGTAAATAGTGAACACCAAAATGCCAGAATTTTATAAGACCAGGTCATGCCCACCCAGAACAAGAAGTCAGACAGCACTGACTCAGTGCAGCAACTGCTGCTTGAAGAGGAAGCTTAGACAATCCCCCTTGCCCTAAAAGCAGATCTCAAACTTTTTGTTTTAAAGGGAAAAAACCAAAAAGAACTCTGACCATACATAATTTCTATGGTGAAAGAGAAAAACAGATTTCAAACCCTGAGGAGACTAAAAGCTTCATTTCTAGATGAATTCCCAAAGAATGCTATAAATTGGACCCCATCACATAAGGCTCTCATAGAAAAAAATTTAAAAGGATCTTAAAAGAGAGGTAGAAGAAAAATGGAGAAAGGGAATGAGAACTTTGCAAGAGGGTTTGGTAAAGAAAACAAAGAAATTATCTGGAAAAAATGCATTACAAAATAGCTTTAGTAAAATGGAAAAAACATATACCTCCTTAAAAATAGATTTGACAAGATAGGAGGTGGGGAAAAACAACTCCCTGAAAAACAGAATTTGTGAAATGGAAAAAGAAAACAACCCCTTGAAACACAGAATTTATGAAAAAAAAAAGAAAGAAAAGAACTCCTTGAAAATAGAATTTGTCCAGGAATGCAGGGCTGGTTCAATATTAGGAAAACTATCAATATAATTGGCCATGTTAATAACCAAATTAACAAAAACCACATGATCATCTCAATAGATGCAGAAAAAGCATTTGACAAAATCCAACATCCATTCCTATTAAAAACACTTGAGAGTATAGGAATAAATGGACTTTTCCTTAAAATAATCAGTAGCATCTATTTAAAACCATCAGTAAGCATCATATGTAATGGAGACAAACTGCAACCATTCCCAATAAGATCTGGAGTGAAACAAGGTTGCCCACTATCACCGTTACTATTTAATATTGTATTAGAAACGCTAGCTTTAGCAATAAGAGCTGAGAAAGAGATTAAAGGAATAAGAATAGGCAATGAGGAAGCCAAATTATCACTCTTTGCCGATGACATGATGGTATACTTAGAGAACCCCAGAGATTCTGCTAAAAAGTTATTAGAAATAATCCACAACTTTAGCAAAGTTGCTGGTTATAAAATAAACCCACATAAGTCATCAGCATTCTTATATATCACTAACAAAATCCAACAGTCAGAGTTACAAAGAGAAATTCCATTTAAAGCAACTACTGATAATATAAAATATTTAGGAATCTATCTGCCAAGGGAAAATCAGAAACTTTATGAGCAAAATTACAGACCACTTTTCACACAAATTAAATCTGATCTAACCAATTGGAAAAATATTAAATGCTCTTGGATAGGGCGAGCAAATATAATAAAGATGACAATATTACCTAAACTAATCTATTTATTTAGCGCTATACCAATCACTCCCAAAAAACTATTTTAATGACCTAGAAAAAATAACAACAAAATTCATATGGAAAAACAAAAGGTCAAGAATTTCAAGGGAATTAATGAAAAGAAAATCAAATGAAGGTGGCTTAAATAATTCTCCCATCAGTTGGAGAATGGCTGAATAAATTGTGGTATATGAATATTATGGAATATTATTGTTCTGTAAGAAATGACCAACAGGATTATTTCAGAAAGGCCTGGATAGACTTACACGAACTGATGCTGAGTGAAACGAGCAGGACCAGGAGATCATAATATAGTTCAACAGTTATAAAATAAAAAAGAAATGAGAAGGGGAAAGGTGATTGTACCAGCAAAGGGGGAAAGTGGAGGTAAAATGAGGGAAATTATATCTCACAAAGAGGCAAAGGAAACCTATTATTTTTAAGGGAAAAAAGGGAGGGGGATGAACATTGTGTAAATCTTACTCTCATCAGATTTGGCTCAAAAAGAGAATATTAGATAAATTTGGTTTTGCAGAGAAACTTCTCTCACCTTATAGGAAAGGGGGAGGGAAAGGGGGAAAAGTGAAGAGGTAGATTAATGGAAAGGAAAAGAGAAATAGTAAGGGAAAAGTATAAGAAAGGGGGAAGTGCCCTACAAGGGGAGAGCTGCTTGAGGTGAGTGGTTCTCATAACCAAAATACTGGGGAGGAGTAAGAGGGGAAAAGGAAAGAGAAAAATATAATTTGGGGTAAATAACATAACAGGAAATACAGAATTAGCAATTTAAACTGTAAATGTAAATGTAAATAAAAGATATTTAAAGCAGAATAATACATATAGAGTAAAGATAAAAGGCTGGAATAGAATCTATTATGCTTCAGGTGAAGTAAAAAAAAAGGCAGGGGTAGCCATCCTGATCTCAGATCAAGGAAAATCAAAGGAAGAAAACTATATTTTGCTAAAGAGTACCATATATAATGAAGCAATATCAATACTAAAAATATACGACCATATATTAGGACATAAAGACTACAAAATCAAATGCAGAAAGGCAGAAATAGTAAATGCATTTTTTTCAGATCACAATGCAATAAAAACTACATTCAATAAAAAGCCAGGGGAAAACAGACTAAAAAGTAATTGGAAACTAAAGAATCTCATCCTAAAAAATTAATGGGTGAAACAGCAAATCATATGCACAATCAATACTTTAATATTTAGAATTAAAACATTAGTTAACCTTAGTTGTTGATGATGATGTTGAGTTGTTCAGTCATTCCTGTCTTCATGAACTCATTTGAGATTTTCTTTCTAAAAATACTAGATATTTGTTTGTCATTTCCTTTTCCATCTCATTTTACAAATGAAGAAACTAAAGCAAACAGAATTAAGTAACTCGTCTGGAGTCAAATAGCTAGTAAAGGCTAGATTTGTACTCAGGAGGATGAGTCTTCCTGATTCAAAACTCAGTACTTTTTACTGTGCCATGTAGTTAGTCTTAGCTATCATGTTAGCATGATATTATCATATCATGTCAGTTATCATAATTAGTGTATTCTCCCTTATAGAAGGCCTTCAAAAAGAGCCTAAATAACCACTGTTTGGTGATAGAATATTCTTCTTCTAGCCATTTACTTGTTGAACCTGACAGCCTTTGAGGGTTTGCAATAAGTATGAGGAACTGTGACTCTTAGAATCCACTGGTATAGAATCCTCACTTAAGAATTTGGATTCACTGGCTTATGAGAGAAAAAAAGGGGAAAAAAAAAAAAAGAAAACAAAGGGAGGGAGGTGGAAGAAAGAAAAGAAGAAAGGAAGAGAAATTAATAAGAAAATAGATAAATGAATGATAGAATAAAATTATGAATATGTTGTACTTTTGGTATATGTTTCAATTTTTTATAATAAAAATGTAATGATTTGCATAGAATAGCTTAAAGCTTTTTCCTCTTTAAAAATTTTAAAGGAATATAGCTTAATGCTATGGGAATGGAGAGCAAATTCATTTTTAAAACTTAATTTCTAAATTACAAGTAAAAAACAAGTAACTTCCAAAGTCTTCTGAGATTTTAACATTGACTTGTAGACAATAACTAACTTTTTTCTAAGTATATAATTTTCATCAAACTGTAGCTTCATTTCCCCCTACCCATTCCTTTTAATACTACAGCATTTTTAGATAATTTAAGTTTTTTTCTTCCTTTTCACATTGATCTTTTCTCTGAAATAATGGCACTGCTCAGACTGCTAGACACAGTGCCTCCCACTTCAGTCCCTACATTTTCTTTGGCTGATAATGGTGTGCAATTGAAAATAACTCTTTCTTTGTAATACTGAGGCAATAGTCCCTTACTATTATTATATTTTTCTCCTATTTCTAGAGATGAAACTCATTATATGCCAGCCATAAAATTATTTTCCATTGTAGATTTACCAATTTTAGTAAAATGATCATTTAATACTTAGAAAAACACTTGTTCTTTGTCCTGTGGAACACTGGCACATTTTATATTGAATGTGCAGAAGGAATGTATAAAGTAGTTCAGAAAAGGGGGGATTATTAAAGTATTGGAGTTTATAAACTGAAGTCTTATTTCATTTTTGAACATGAGAAACAAAGAAACTTTTATGTATGCAATATGAGTTGGTCTGCTAAACTTCTATATGATTCAGATTTGAAATGATAATCAAATAAATACTGGATAGTATAAAACTAATTATAATACTGCCTTTATATCCACAATATAACTAGAGTTTTCTTATTATTCAATAAAAGATTAAGTCAAAAATGAATAATAATTATTTTCTGAGTGCATATGATCCTGTCATTCTTTACCTTGTTAACATTAAAACATTGTTACATTCCATTCCATAATTTTGTTATTGTTATTATTGTTGTTGACATCTTGAGGTAATCTCATATTAAATACTCACTTCTGATGATCATATTTATTCCCATGACTATAAATTATTTTCCCCCTTTCAGAAACGGGTCTTCATTTACCATACCATCACTTCCTCAAATTCAAAAATGTCAGGCTGGAAACATAGTAACCAGAAGAGGATAAAGATGGAGAGAGGATCTTTTGAGACTCTCTGCATCTGAAGGTAAACTGAGGAGAAAAGAGAGCTATGCTTGTATTCTTTGACTTCAAATGGTAGATTTAGGAGGGAGAAAATTGTAGGCAAGGGGACAGCAAGTGAAAACGCCACAATTAAGAGATGCAGTATTTTATTCAAAGAACAAAAAGAACAATAACCAAGGCAAAGAAGCTTTGAGAAATCAGAGATTAGAATGTGGATGTGGGATGAATTGAAGGTGAAGGAAAAGGAGGCTAGGAATTTAGGATCTAATAAGATTAATTTAAGTAGATACTGAGCTAATCTATAAACCCAATTTCCCTCCTTTCCCTGGAGAATAAGATGGTATAAAAACATTTTTTTTGTCCCTGAGGTATTGGGGAAAATGTCTTTATGCTTGTTATTGCTGTATACTTGAAAAAAATATCCCTCTATAGAAGGTAATCTAAGTGCCAAATAGTTAAATGCATGACTTTCTTCTCTAAAGAAATTGTAGAACCACAATTGGTAGAGACTTGAGTCAATGGTGGAAATGAGATACACCTCCTAAATCCTTTAGGAAACCAAAGAGCCCTGGAAAAGAATGAAATGTAATACATCTAGCTTTGGAAGAGAGCAATGGGAGGAGGAAAGACATATTAGAGCAGCTACTCAAACACTGGTCTGTGGAGTCTCAGTTCGATATTTTTTCCAAAGCTATAAACTGTATGCTGCATTTTTCCTTCCTCTCTGAATATTTCCCTAATTTCTAGCTATGCTTCCTATGTTTCTTGTCTTATTCAGAAACACCAAGATAATTCTTTTCAAGCACAATGACCAGTCTATTTTCTATTGTCTATTGCCTAGTCTAATTATTATCACCTATACTAATGATTACATTAATTATTCCATAGAATTGGGGAATATAATCAGTGGCCAAATAGTCATCAGTTTCTGTAATTTGTTTTCCAGAGAAAAAAAATTTTTCATCCAAGAGAGGAAAGGAAGGAAGGAAGGAAGGAAGAAAGGAAGGAAAAGAGGGAGGAAGGGAGGAAAGAAGGAAGGAAGGAAGGAAGGAACGAAGGAAGGAAGGAAGGAAGGAAGGAAGGAAGGAAGGAAGGAAGGAAGGAAGTAAAGAAAGTGAGAAGAAAGGGAAAGGGGGGCGGAGCCAAGATGGCGGAGAAGACACACGCGACTTTCTAAGCTCTTCTCTTACCCTCTTTATCAATATTATATCGAGCCTCAAAAATAGTCTTGACTGCTACAATTCGTAAAGATAAGAAGTAGAACAACTCACCGGCTAAGAAAATCTGCAGTCTCGCCAAAAAAGGTTGGTTCCGGGGCCAGAGGGGAGATCGGCGCAGACAGGGAGAGAAATTAGGTTCCTAGGAGAGTCTCAAACCGAGGGTGAAGGCACAGATCTCAGCACAAGCACGCAGCCCCAACCCACAGTACGGGCTTTGCCTTGGGGCAGTTGTGATCCTGCACGGCAGGAAAACCGCAGCCCGGGTTAGCCTCCAATCTGCGCAGTGGGAAGCTCAGTTTGGGGCCATAAAGCTTTTCCAGGGCCGATTTGCAATAGGCAGAGACACTGGGGCAGAGTTCCGGGCGGTCTGCGGTCTGCGGTCTGTGGTCTGCGGTTAGCTGCTAATACTCACAGTCCCACAAGAGGCTCCGGCCTGGGGCAGTGACACTTTCACCCCTTAGTCTCTAGCCAAGGGCAATCTCTAACCCACTCAGCCCTACTAAGCAGTTTGATAGTTTGGCCAGTGCTGAATCCACTTCCTGTTGGGGGAAGGGAAAACTCTCACTCAGAGCACTCCCATACCTCTGAGCCCGAAATCGGTTTACATCTTTCCCTGCTCTGCAGAGGAAGCTGGTAACCCCCTTGCCTAGGAGACATACCCTAAAGGCTTTAAAACATGAATAAAAAGATGAAAAGACCGATCAACAGCTTCTATGCAGAAAAAGAGCAGGTCAGCAAACCTGAAGAGACCTCAAACAGCAAAAATGCATCAGACTGTCCTCCTTTACATGATGCTCTCATAGAAGAGACCATTAAAAGTCTCAAAAGAGAGTTAGAAGATAAATGGCGAAAGGAAAGAGAAGCCCTACAAGAGAGCAACAACTTCCTGAAATACAAATTGGATAAAGTAAAAAAATCTCAGCAAAGTAAGAATTGTGAATTGGAAAAAATAAAGAATTCACTAGGAAGTAGGATTTGTGAATTGGAAAAGACAAAGAACTCGCAAGAAAGTAGGATCCGTGAATTGGAAAAGACAAAGAACACACAAGAAAATAGGATCTGTGAATTGGAAAAAGAAAATAATTCACTAAAAAAAAAAAAAATAGTGAAATGGAAAAAAATTCCACAGACCAAAACAATACATTCAAAAACTCAATTGGACATATACAGAAAGAAATAAAAAAGCTAATGAAGAAAATAATTCTTTAAAAATTAGAACTGAACAAATAGAAACTAATGATTCATTGAGACAGCAAGAATCAGTCAAGCAAAACCACAAAAATGACAAACTGGAAAAACAATGAATTATCTACTTGCAAAAACGACAGACTTGGAAAATAGATCTAGGAGAGAGTAATCTGAGGATTATTGGACTTTCTGAAAACTATGATGAAAAAAGAGCCTAGATACTATTTTACAAGAAATCATCAAAGAGAACTGCCCAGATGTAATAGAATCAGAAGGTAAAATAGGCATTGAAAGAATTCATCGAACACCTTCTGAAAGAAACCCTAAAATAAAAACCCCAAGGAATATTGTGGCAAAATTTCAGAACTATCAGATTAAGGAAAAAATTTTACAAGCAGCCAAAAAAAACCATTTAAATACCGAGGTGCCACAATAAGAATCACCCAAGATCTGACTGCCTCTACATTAAAGGAAAGAAGGGCCTTGAATATGATATTCCGAAAGGCACAAGAAATTGAGATGCAGCCAAGAATAAACTACCCAGCTAAGCTGAGCATTTTCTTCCAGGGAAGAAGATGGACATTTAATGAAACAAATGAATTCCATTTGTTTCTGAAGAAAAAACCAGAACTAAACAAAAAATTTGATCTCCAAGCATAGAACTCAAGAGATGCAAAATATAAAATAACTCTTTGAGAATTGTATTTCTGTTGTGGATATACAAAAAGAATACATGTATAATTTGATTGTACTGATATAACATAAAAAAGGGAAGTAGATATAGAAAAGGGATGATGGCACAATAAGGTGGGAAGGAGGGATAAAAAGAGGGAAACCACATCACACAAAGAGGCTAAGGAAATTTATCATTTCTGAGGGAATTTAGAGAGGGGGAGGAACATTGTGTGAATCTTACTCTCATCAGAGTTGGCTCAAAGAAAAAATAATTGACATTTGTTTTAGAGAAAATTCTTCTCACCTCATTAAAAACGGGGAGAGGAAAAGGGAAAAGAAAAGAGTAATAAGGAAGGAAGGGGAAAGACTCAAAGGGGGAGGGAGGGATTATAAGGAGGATGAAGCATCAGTGATACAAGAGGGGTACATAAGTTTAAAAGGGGGAAAGAGGGTTGGGGGAGGCAGAATAAGTAAAGCACAATCTGGGGTTATTAGGATGGCAGGAAATACAGATTTAGTAATTCTAACCGTAAATGTGAATGGGATGAACTCCCCCATAAAGAGGAGGCAGATAGCAGACTGGATCAAAAGTCAGAAGCCCACATATAGTTGTTTACAAGAAACACATTTAAAGCAGGGGGATACATATAGAGTAAAAGTAAAAGGCTGGAGCAAAATCTATTATGCTTCAGGTGAGTCAAAAAAGCAGGGGTAGCCATCCTTATCTCAGATCAAGCAAAAGTAAAAATTGATCTAATTAAAAGAGATAAGGAAGGAAACTACATCCTGCTAAAGGGTAGCATAAACAACGAAGCAATATCAATATTAAACATATATGCACCAAGTGGTATGGCACTCAACTTCCTAAAGGAGAAGTTAAGAGAGTTGCAAGAAGAAATAGACAACAAAACTGTAATAGTAGGAGATCTCAACCTTGCACTCTCAGAATTAGACAAACCAAACCACAAAACAAATAAGAAAGAAATTAAAGAAGTAAATAGAATATTAGAAAAATTAGGTATGTTGGATCTTTGGAGAAAATTGAATGGAGATAGAAGGGAAATACTTCTTCTCTCAGCAGTTCATGGAACCTATTCAAAAATTGACCATATATTAGGACATAAAGACCCTCAAATTAAATGCAAGAAAGCAGAAATAGTAAATGCCTTTTCAGATCATGATGCAATAAAACTACATTCGACAAAAGTTAGGGAAATAGACCAAAAAGTAATTGGAAACTAAACAATCTCTATCTTAAAGAATGATTGGTGAAGCAGCAAATTATAGATACAATTAATAATTTCACTCAAGATAATGACAATGATGAGACATCATACCAAAATTTGTGGGATGCAGCCAAAGCGGTAATAAGAGGAATTTTATATCCTTAGAGGCTTACTTGAATAAAACAGAGAAAGAAAAGATTAATGAATTGGGCTTGCAACTTAAAAAACTAAAAAAGACCAAATTAAAACCCCAATCAAATACTAAATTGAAATTCTAAAATTAAAAGGAGAAATTAAAATATTGAAAGTAAAAACTATTGAACTAATTAATAAAACTAAGAGTTGGTTCTATGAAAAGCCAATTAAATAGATAAGCCTTTGGTAAATCTGATTAGAAAAAGGAGGGAGGAAAATGAAATTAGTAGTCTTAAAATGAAAAAGGAGAACTTTCCACCAATGAAGAGTGAAATTAGAGAAATAATAAGGAGTTATTTTGCTCAACTTTATGCCAATAAATTTGATAACCTAAGTGAAATGGATGATCTACCTCCAAAATACAGACTTCCAGACTAACAGAGGAGAAGTAAATTGTTTGAATAGTCCCATTTCAGAAAAGAAATAGAACAGGCAATTAAACAACTCCCTAAGAAAAATCCCCAGGACCAGATGGATTTACATGTGAATTTTACCAAACATTTAAAGAACAATTGGCCCCAATGCTATATAAATTATTTGATAAAATAGGGAATGAAGAAGTCCTACCAAATTCCTTCTATGACACAGACATGGTGCTGATAACTAAACCAGGTAGGCTGAAAACAGAGAAAGAAAATTATAGACCAATCTCCCTAATGAATATTGATGCTAAAATCTTAAATAAGATATTAGCAAAAGACTCAGAAAATCATCTCCAAGATAATACACTATGATCAAGTAGGATTTATACCAGGAATGCAGGGCTGGTTCAATATTAGGAAAACTATCAATATATGGCCATGTTAATAACCAAATTAATAAAAACCATATGATCATCTCAATAGATGCAGAAAAAGCATTTGATAAAATACAACATCCATTCCTATTAAAAACACTTGAGAGTATAGGAATAAATGGACTTTTCCTTAAAATAATCAGCAGCATCTATTTAAAACCATCAGTAAGCATCATATGTAATGGAGACAAATTGCAACCATTCCCAATAAGATCTGGAGTGAAACAAGGTTGCCCACTATCACCGTTACTATTTAATATTGTATTGGAAACGCTAGCTATAGCAATAAGAGCTGAGAAAGAGATTAAAGGAATAAGAATAGGCAATGAGGAAGCCAAATTATTACTCTTTGCCGATGACATGATGGTATACTTAGAGAACCCCAGAGATTCTGCTAAAAAAGTTATTAGAAATAATCCACAACTTTAGCAAAGTTGCTGGTTATAAAATAAACCCACATAAGTCATCAGCATTCTTATATATCACTAACAAAATCCAACAGTCAGAGTTACAAAGAGAAATTCCATTTAAAGTAACTACTGATAATATAAAATATTTAGGAATCTATCTTCCAAGAGAAAATCAGAAACTTTATGAGCAAAATTACAGACCACTTTTCACACAAATTAAGTCTGATCTAACCAATTTGAAAAATATTAAATGCTCTTGGATAGGGCGAGCAAATATAATAAAGATGACAATATTACCTAAACTAATCTATTTATTTAGCGCTATACCAATCAGACTCCCAAAAAACTATTTTAATGACCTAGAAAAAATAACAACAAAGTTCATATGGAAAAACAAAAGGTCAAGAATTTCCAGGGAATTAATGAAAAAAAAATCAAATGATGGTGGCTTAGCTGTACTAGATCTAAAATTATATTATAGAGCAGCAGTTACCAAAACTATTTGGTATTGGCTAAGGAATAGATTAGTTGATCAGTGGAATAGATTAGGTTCAATGGATAAAACAGTCAACAAATATAGCAACCTAGTCTTTGACAAACCCAAAGATCCCAGCTTTTGGGATAAGAACTTACTGTTTGATAAAAATTGCTGGGAAAATTGGAAACTAATATGGCAGAAACTAGGCATTGATCCATACTTAACGCCGTACACCAAGATAAGGTCAAAATGGGTTCATGACCTCGGCATAAAGAATGAAATTATTAATAAATTAGAGGAACACAGGATAGTTTACCTCTCAGACCTGTGGAAGGGGAAGGTCTTTATGACCAAAGCAGAACTAGAGATCATTACTGATCACAAAATAGAAAATTTCGATTATACCAAACTGAAAAGTTTTTGTACAAACAAAACTAATGCAGACAAGGTTAGAAGGGAAGCAATAAACTGGGAAAATATTTTTACAGTCAAATTTTCTGATAAAGGCCTCACTTCCAAAATATATAGGGTATTAACTCTAATTTATAAAAAATCAAGCCATTTGGGGTTATTAGGATGGCAGGAAATACAGATTTAGTAATTCTAACCGTAAATGTAAATGGGATGAACTCCCCCATAAAGAGGAGGCAGATAGCAGACTGGATCAAATGTCAGAACCCTACAATATGTTGTTTACAAGAAACACATTTAAAGCAGGGGGATGCATATAGAGTAAAAGTAAAGGCTGGAGCAAAATCTATTATGCTTCAGGTGAAGTCAAAAGCAGGGTAGCCATCCTTATCTCAGATCAAGCAAAAGTAAAAATTGATCTAATTAAAAGAGATAAGGAAGGAAACTACATCCTGCTAAAGGGTAGCATAAACAACGAAGCAATATCCATATTAAACATATATGCACCAAGTGGTATGGCACTCAACTTCCTAAAGGAGAAGTTAAGAGAGTTGCAAGAAGAAATAGACAACAAAACTGTAATAGTAGGAGATCTCAACCTTGCACTCTCAGAATTAGACAAATCAAACCACAAAACAAATAAGAAAGAAATTAAAGAAGTAAATAGAATATTAGAAAAATTAGGTATGTTGGATCTTTGGAGAAAATTGAATGGAGATAGAGAGGAATATACTTTCTTCTCAGCAGTTCATGGAACCTATTCAAAATTGACCATATTAGGACATAAAGACCTCAAAATTAAATGCAAGAAAGCAGAAATAGTAAATGCTTTCTTTTCAGATCATGATGCAATAAAACTACATTCGACAAAAAGTTAGGGGTAAATAGACCAAAAAGTAATTGGAAACTAAACAATCTCATCTTAAAGAATGATTGGGTGAAGCAGCAAATTATAGATACAATTAATAATTTCACTCAAGATAATGACAATGATGAGACATCATACCAAAATTTGTGGGATGCAGCCAAAGCGGTAATAAGAGGGAATTTTATATCCTTAGAGGCTTACTTGAATAAAACAGAGAAAGAAAAGATTAATGAATTGGGCTTGCAACTAAAAAAACTAAAAAAAGACCAAATTAAAAACCCCCAATCAAATACTAAATTTGAAATTCTAAATTAAAAGGAGAAATTAAAAATATTGAAAGTAAAAAAACTATTGAACTAATTAATAAAACTAAGAGTTGGTTCTATGAAAAAGCCAATTAAATAGATAAGCCTTTGGTAAATCTGATTAGAAAAAGGAGGGAGGAAAATGAAATTAGTAGTCTTAAAAATGAAAAGGGAGAACTTTCCACCAATGAAGAGGAAATTAGAGAAATAATAAGGAGTTATTTTGCTCAACTTTATGCCAATAAATTTGATAACCTAAGTGAAATGGATGACTACCTCCAAAAATAAAGACTTCCCAGACTAACAGAGGAAGAAGTAAATTGCTTGAATAGTCCCATTTCAGAAAAAGAAATAGAACAGGCAATTAAACAACCCCTAAGAAAAATCCCCAGGACCAGATGGATTTACATGTGAATTTTACCAAACATTTAAAGAACAATTGTCTCAATGCTATATAAATTATTTGATAAAATAGGAATGAAGAGTCCTACCAACTTCCTTCTATGACACAGACATGGTACTGATACCTAAACCAGGTAGGCTGAAAACAGAGAAAGAAAATTATAACCAATCTCCCTAATGAATATTGATGCTAAAATCTTAAATAAGATATTAGCAAAAAGACTACAGAAAATCATCTCCAAGATAATACACTATGATCAAGTAGGATTTATACCAGGAATGCAGGGCTGGTTCAATATTAGGAAAACTATCAATATAATTGGCCATGTTAATAACCAAATTAACAAAAACCATATGATCATCTCAATAGATGCAGAAAAAGCATTTGATAAAATACAACATCCATTCCTATTAAAAACACTTGAGAGTATAGGAATAAATGGACTTTTCCTTAAAATAATCAGCAGCATCTATTTAAAACCATCAGTAAGCATCATATGTAATGGAGACAAACTGCAACCATTCCCAATAAGATCTGAGGAAACACAGTTGCCCACTATCACCGTTACTATTTAATATTGTATTGAGAACGCTAGCTAAGCAATAAGAGCTGAGAAAGAGATTAAAGGAATAAGAATAGGCAATGAGGAAGCCAAATTATCACTGTTTGCCGATGACATGATGGTATACTTAGAGAACCCCAGAGATTCTGCTAAAAAGTTATTAGAAATAATCCACAGCTTTCGCAAAGTTGCTGGTTATAAAATAAACCCACATAAGTCATCAGCATTCTTATATATCACTAACAAAATCCAACAGTCAGAGTTACAAAGAGAAATTCCATTTAAAGTAACTACTGATAATATAAAATATTTAGGAATCTATCTGCCAAGGGAAAATCAGAAACTTTATGAGCAAAATTACAGACCACTTTTCACACAAATTAAGTCTGATCTAAACAATTGGAAAAATATTAAATGCTCTTGGATAGGGCGAGCAAATATAATAAAGATGACAATATTACCTAAACTAATCTATTTATTTAGCGCTATACCAATCAGACTCCCAAAAACTATTTTAATGACCTAGAAAAATAACAACAAAGTGCATATGGAAAAACAAAAGGTCAAGAATTTAAGGAATTAATGAAAAAAATCAAATGATGGTGGCTTAGCTGTACCAGATCTAAAAATTATATTAAAGAGCAGCAGTTAGCAAAACTATTTGGTATTGGCTAAGGAATAGATTAGTTGATCAGTGGAATAGATTAGGTTCAAGGATCAAAACAGTCAACAAATATAGCAACCTAGTCTTTGACAACCCAAAGATCCCAGCTTTTGGGATAAGAACTACTGTTTGATAAAAATTGCTGGAAAATTGGAAACTAATATGGCAGAAACTAGGCATTGATCCATACTTAACGCTGCATACCAAGATAAGGTCAAAATGGGTTCATGACCTCGGCATAAAGAATGAAATTATTAATAAATTAGAGGAACACAGGATAGTTTACCTCTCAGACCTGTGGAAGGGGAAGGTCTTTATGACCTAAAGCAGAACTAGAGATCATTACTGATCACAAAATAGAAAATTTCGATTATACCAAACTGAAAAGTTTTTGTACAAACAAAACTAATGCAGACAAGGTTAGAAGGGAAGCAATAAACTGGGAAAATATTTTTACAGTCAAATTTTCTGATAAAGGCCTCACTTCCAAAATATATAGGGTATTAACTCTAATTTATAAAAAATCAGCTCATTTAGAGGGTTATTAGGATGGCAGGAAATACAGATTTAGTAATTCTAACCGTAAATGTAAATGGGATGAACTCCCCATAAGAGGAGGCAGATAGCAGACTGGATCAAATGTCAGAACCCTACAATATGTTGTTTACTAAGAAACACATTTAAAGCAGGGGGATGCATATAGAGTAAAAGTAAAAGGCTGGAGCAAAATCTATTATGCTTCAGGTGAAGTCAAAAAGAGGGTAGCTCATCCTTATCTCCAGATCAAGCAAAAGTAAAAATTGATCTAATTAAAAGAGATAAGGAAGGAAACTACATCCTGCTAAAGGGTAGCATAAACAACGAAGCAATATCCATATTAAACAATATATGCACCAAGTGGTATGGCACTCAACTTCCTAAAGGAGAAGTTAAGAGATTGCAAGAAGAAATAGACAACAAATCTGTAATAGTAGGAGATCTCAACCTTGCACCTCAGAATTAGACAAATCAAACCACAAAACAAATAAGAAAGAAATTAAAGAAGTAAATAGAATATTAGAAAAATTAGGTATGTTGGATCTTTGGAGAAAATTGAATGGAGATAGAAGGGAATATACTTTCTTCTCAGCAGTTCATGGAACCTATTCAAAAATTGACCATATATTAGGACATAAAGACCTCAAATTAAATGCAAGAAAGCAGAAATAGTAAATGCTTTCTTTTCAGATCATGATGCAACAAAAACTACATTCAACAAAAAGTTAGGGAAATAGACCAAAAAGTAATTGGAAACTAAACAATCTCATCTTAAAGAATGATTGGGTGAAGCAGCAAATTATAGATACAATTAATAATTTCACTCAAGATAATGACAATGATGAGACATCATACCAAAATTTGTGGGATGCAGCCAAAGGTAATAAGAGGAATTTTATATCCTTAGAGGCTTACTTGAATAAAACAGAGAAGAAAAGATTAATGAATTGGGCTTGCAACTAAAACTAAAAAAGACCAAATTAAAACCCCAATCAAATATCTAAATTGAAATTCTAAAATTAAAGGAGAAATTAAAAATATTGAAAGTAAAAAAACTATTGAACTAATTAATAAAACTAAGAGTTGGTTCTAGAAAAGCCTAATTAAATAGATAAGCCTTTGTAAATCTGATTAGAAAAAGGAGGGAGGAAAATGAAATTAGTAGTCTTAAAAATGAAAAGGAGAACTTTCCACCAATGAAGAGGAAATTAGAGAAATAATAAGGAGTTATTTTGCTCAACTTTATGTCCAATAAATTTGATAACCTAAGTGAAATGGATGACTACCTCCAAAATAAAGACTTCCAGACTAACAGAGGAAGAAGTAAATTGCTTGAATAGTCCCATTTCAGAAAAAGAAATAGAACAGGCAATTAAACAACTCCCTAAGAAAAATCCCCAGGACCAGATGGATTACATGTGAATTTTACCAAACATTTAAAGAACAATTGGCCCCTAATGCTATATAAATTATTTGATAAAATAGGGAATGAAGGAGTCCTACCAAATTCCTTCTATGACACAGACATGGTACTGATACCTAAACCAGGTAGGCTGAAAACAGAGAAAGAAAATTATAGACCAATCTCCCTAATCGATATATTGATGCTAAAATCTTAAATAAGATATTAGCAAAAAGACTACAGAAAATCATCTCCAAGATAATACACTATGATCAAGTAGGATTTATACCAGAATGCAGGGCTGGTTCAATATTGAAAACTATCAATATAATTGGCCATGTTAATAACCAAATTAACAAAAACCATATGATCATCTCAATAGATGCAGAAAAAGCATTTGATAAAATACAACATCCATTCCTATTAAAAACACTTGAGAGTATAGGAATAAATGGACTTTTCCTTAAAATAATCAGCAGCATCTATTTAACACCATCAGTAAGCATCATATGTAATGGAGACAAACTGCAACCATTCCCAATAAGATCTGGAGTGAAACAAGGTTGCTCCACTATCACCTGTTACTATTTAATATTGTATTAGAAACGCTAGCTATAGCAATAAGAGCTGGAAAGAGTTAAAGGAATAAGAATAGGCAATGAGGAAAGCCAAATTATCACTGTTTGCCGATGACATGATGGTATACTTAGAGAACCCCAGAGATTCTGCTAAAAAGTTATTAGAAATAATCCAAGCTGCAAAGTTGCTTGGTTATAAAATAAACCCATAAGTCATCAGCATTCTTATATATCACTAACAAAATCCAACAGTCAGAGTTACAAAAGAGAAATTCCATTTAAAGTAATACTGATAATATAAAATATTAGGAATCTATCTGCCAAGGGAAAATCAGAAACTTTATGAGCAAAATTACAGACCACTTTTCACACAAATTAAGTCTGATCTAAACAATTGGAAAAATATTAAATGCTCTTTTGGATAGGGCGAGCAAAATATAATAAAGATGACAATATTACCTAAACTAATCTATTTATTTGAGCGCTAATACCAATCAGACTCCCAAAAACTATTTTAATGACCTAGAAAAATAACAACAAAGTGCATATGGAAAACAAAAGGTCAAGAATTTCAAGGAATTAATGAAAAAAATCAAATGATGGTGGTTTAGCTGTACCAGATCTAAAATTATATTAAAGAGCGAGCAGTTAGCAAAACTATTTGGTATTGGCTAAGGAATAGATTAGTTGATCAGTGGAATAGATTGAGGTTCAAGGGATAAAACAGTCAACAAATATAGCAACCCTAGTCTTTGACAAACCCAAAGATCCCAGCTTTTGGGATAAGAACTTACTAGTTTGATAAAAATTGCTGGGAAAATTGGAAACCATATGGCAGAAACTAGGCATTGATCCATCTTAACGCCGTATACCAAGATAAGTCAAATGGGTTCATGACCTAGTCATAAAGAATGAGGTATTAATAAATTAGAGGAACATAGGATAGTTTTACCTCTCAGACCTGTGGAAGGGAAGGTCTTTATGACCAAAGAGAACTAGAGATCATTACTGATCACAAAATCAGAAAATTTCGATTATACCAAACTGAAAAGTTTTGTACAAACAAAACTAATGCAGACAAGATTAGAAGGAAGACAATAAACTGGAGAAAATATTTTTACAGTCAAAGGTTCTGATAAAGGCACTCATTTCCAAAATATATAGAGAATTAACTCTAATTTATAAAAATCAAGCATTCTCCAATTGAAAATGGGCAAAGGATATGAACAGACAATTCTCGAGATGAAGAAATGGACACTATTTCTAGTCATATGAAAGATGCTCCAAGTCATTATTAATCAGAGAATGCAAATTAAGACAACTCTAAGAATCCACTACACACCTGTCAGATTGGCTAAGATGACAGGAAAAATAATGATGATTGTTGAGGGATGTGGAAAACTGGGACATTGATTCATTGTTGGTGGAGTTGTGAATGAATCCAACCATTTTGGAGAGTAGTTTGGAACTATGCTCAAAGTTATCAAACTGTGCATACCCTTTGATCCAGCAGTGTTACTACTGGGATTATATCCCAAAGAGATTATAAAGAAGGGAAAGGGACCTGTATGTGCACGAATGTTTGTGGCAGCCCTTTTGTAATATGGCTAAAACTGGAAACTGAATGGATGTCCATCAGTTGGAGAATGGTTGAATAAATTGTGGTATATGAAAATTATGGAATATTACTGTTATAGTAAATGACCAACAGGATAATTTCAGAAGGCCTGGAGAGACTTACATGAACTGATGCTGAGCGAAATGAGCAGGACCTGGAGATCATTATATACTTCAACAACAATACTATATGATGACCAGTTCTGATGGATCAGGCCATCCTCAGCAACGAGATCAATCAAATCATTTCTAATGGAGCAGTAATGAACTGAACTAGCTATACCAGAAAAGAACTCTGGGAGATGACTAAAAAACCATTACATTGAATTCCTGCAATCCCTATATTTATAGCACACCTGCATTTTTGATTTCCTTCACAAGCTAATTGTACAATATTTCAGAGTCTGATTCTTTTTCTACAGCAAAATAACGTTTTGGTCAGGTATACTTATTGTGTATCTAATTTATATTTTAATATATTTAACATCTACTGGTCACCCTGCCATCTAGGGGAGGGAGTGGGGGGGGGTAAGAAGTGAAAAATTGGAACAAGAGGTTTGGCAATTGTTAATGCTGTAAAGTTACCCATGTATATATCCTGTAAATAAAAGGCTATTAAATAAAAAAAAAAAAAAAGAAAGTGAGAAGAAAGGAAGGAAGGAAGGGAGGGAGGAAGGAAGGAAGGAAAGAAAGTGGAAAGGAAGGAAGGAAGGAAGGAATATAGGAAGGAAGGGATAGGGAGAAGGAAGAAAAAGAGGAAGGGAGGAAAGAAGGAAGGAGGGAAGTTAGGAAGGAAGGAAGGAAGAAAAGAAGGAAAGGAAGGAAGAAAAGAGAGTGAAGGTTGTATTTGGGCAGAGGCAAGGCACGTAGCAGTCCATTTGGGCTAGAATATAATGCATGTGGAGAAGAAAGTGACATAAGGCAGAAGAACCTTAAATGTCAAGCAAAAAACTATAAACTTTACTGCTACAATAGAGAAAGTTTTTAAATTCTTTGAATCTATTTTTCTGATTTAAATATAACAATTTGATCCCTATGTCATTTGGCTCCTAGGATCAGATTTTTCTAGCTTGTTGCATCTAAGCAGCTTACCTATTATCCTCTTTGTATCATATCTTATTGGATACCTCTGCCTAGATAGCTGATCAGATAAGCAAATGAGTTCATCTTTCCTAAACTTACCATAATGCTATTAACTCAAGACTTAACCCCATTTCTATCAGCTTCCTCTCTCCTTTGATTAGAGGACTAGAAAAGAGAGTATCAAACTCCTCCCATTCTTTATAGAAGGAAGAAACCAGATTCTCAACTTATTCTATTTTGTATCTACTTTTCTGACTTCTTCAATTTCATGGAACAAAATGTTTCTGTGATTGATACTCCCTAGTGCCCCCATTCTGCCTTTCCTGCCTCTATTTGTGTATTGTCCCCTCTGTCAGATTGTAAACTCCTTTAGGGCAGAGATCTTTTATTATTATTATTATTATTATAAATGTATTTTCTTAGTACTTAGCATAGTGTCTGGCACATGGTAGATGCTTAATAAATACTTATTAGATTATTGGATTGAATATGTGGAATTGGGCAGGCCAGAGTGGGCATTCTATTTGCTCTTGTCATCTTTTCCCCTCCAATGGATTACCATCGTGGAGTGTCAGTATGTTGCTTTAAAAATTCTTCCATTTTTTTTGTCCTTCGACCATCCTTTTTCCAACATGATTTTTGAAGATGAACCTGGTGCAGTTTTTTTAGCTGCTTTGTTAGTTCATTATCAATAAAAATCTGTCTAAGTGTTCTCCTAGTCTCTTTGTTAAGCCCTCTTCTGTGGTCCTGTTAAATTCTCTGCCTCAGAGACAATAATCTCCAATGAGTTTAATTATCACCTCTAATAGGATGATTCAAAAATTGGCAAATTCAACCCAAAAGTCTCTCCTGAGTTTTCAGACATTTCTAGCTCTCTATTGGATATTGTACAATTGATGTTCCACAGGTAACTCAAACTTACCATATCCAAAAATTTTCTTTCCCCCAAAACTTTGTATACATTATAACTAGTTATATCTTTTCATTCAATGGGTTCCATGGCATTAGAATAATACTTGATTTCCCACTCTGACTTATATATTTAATGAATTTCATGCCTGGTATGTTACTATATCCTCATTTATGTCTTCCCTTCCTCCTTCCACTCAGCAGTATTTTATTTTCTCCAAAGCTGTGTAAATAAAGTTTTCAGCCCTCACTTTTACAACACTTTGAATTTCAAAATTTTCTCCCTCTTCTTCAAGACTGCAATCAATCTGATTTAATTTATACACATACAATTATGTTAATCATATTTCCACATTATTCATATTGTGAAAAAAGAATCAGCACAAAAGCGAAAAACTATGGGAAAGGAAAACAAAACAAAACAAAACAAAACAAAAGTGAAAATGCTACACTTTGATTTCCCTATAGACTTTTTTCCATCCTGATCCTTTTGAAATTATTTTAGATCACTGCATTGCTAAGAAGAGTTAAATCAATCAAAGACGTGATCACTGAATAATCTTGCTATATCTTTATAGAGCGTTCTCCTGGCTGTGACACATCACTCAATATCAATTCATGTAAATCTTTTGGGTATTTTCTGAAATCCCTCTGCTCATCATCTCTTATAGCACAACTGTATTCCTTTACATTGATATACCACAACTTTAGACATTACAACTGATCAGCACCTCCTTAATTTCTGATTCTTTTCCACCACAAAAAGAGGCACTATAAATTTTTTTTGGTAAATGTGGATCTGAAACACAAGGGTATGTAAGGTTCATTGTTGACAAAGTATCCCTGTATATGTTTTGAAAATAAAAATCTTTTTTTTTTTTTTTTTTCCCCCCTGAGGAAATTGGAGTTTAATAGGAAGTATTAAGCATTAAGTGCCAGATTTGAACTCAGGTCTTCCTGACTTTAGGGTTGGTGCTCTATCTGTAATGCTGGAGAAAGTGAAGCAAGATAGAGATTACAGAGTATTTAATATTTTATTTGAAAGGGAGAGATTTACTGGGATCAAACGGTCCATGGTTTGGTCCTAGGGCTAAATGAGACTATGGTCTCCAAGAATCCAGCAAACAATGTGAGTTCTCAATGAGACATATATATGCAGGTGCTCAGTTGCAGGGGTAGACAGAGGCAGGGGTGGAGTCAGAGTGCTGAGAGCCAGAACAGGGACTATTAATCCAGTTCTGACAGGGTGGGGAGAGGCATGGGAGACATTAGATAAATTGGGATTACAGAATGGGGAGATGCACCTAACATTCTGATGATGTCTAAGATAGAAGGTCTTGGATCATCATGATTAGGAGGGAGGGGTTGCAGGATTGAACAGAACAATGAGGACTTGAGGCAGAGCAAATTAGGGAAATTGAGTCAGGACAATAAAAGAGAACTGTGGCACAACATATCCATTATGCCACCTACCTGCCCCCAGCTTAAAAAAAAAAGGTAAATGTAGATTCTCTCCCCTTTTTATGATCTCTTTGGGATACAGACTTAATAGTATTATTACTGGGTCAAAGAATATGTACAATTTGATTGCTCTTTTTGCATAATTCCAAATTGCTCTCTGAAATGATTAGATCAGTTTACAACTCCACCAACAGTGCATAGTGTCCCAATTTTCCAAGTATTTTCCAACATTAATAATTTGCCTTTTTTTTTTCCTTTGGTCATATTACCCAAGCTGATAAGGTGAGGTGGTACACTAAAGTTGTTTAATTTGCATTTCTCTAACCAATAGCCTCACTTCTGTCTCTTAAAGTCTCTTATTTCTTTGAAAATATTATTCAACTGCAATTGACCGTGTCAAGGATGATTTTGTAGTAAGCCAGAAACAACCTTATATTCAGGAAACTTTAAAAGAAGAAAAAATACATATATTTGCCATTTCCATTATCCTCTCTTTAGAGCTTCATACTCTGTCAATTTGTCTCCCTTATTGGGGAAGGAGATTGCTCACTCTACAAACCCATTGCAATTGTGGCAGCTATTGAAAATTTTGCAATAAAATTTTGTCCTTGCCAGGGGTGAAACAAACTGGAACTGAATTCCCTGGTTACCTCTTCAGGGTGTGGTTGTGTGTGTGTGTGTGTGTGTGTGTGTGTGTATGTTTTGTATGTATGTTTATAGCATTTCTGGGAGAAGTGTGTTTCCCACCTCAGTAACTCCCTTGTGAGTTTGAGTTTGGGAGTTCTTTAGTCAAGTATTGAATGCTAGCAGGAGGGGAAGTTTTCTTCAACTGTAGCATTTCTCTAGGGAGAAAGCACCACCATCTGAAAGATTCTTCAGCTAAAATTCTAATGTCTAAGGTGTATCTACTTTGCCAAGAGATCTGCAATTGAGAGTTGCTCAAAAAGTAAAATCAGAAAAAGTGAATAAAAAAGTGATAAGTAGTTCCACAAAGTATTTCCTCTCTAAAGGATTTGCATTGGTGTGCCTATACATTTCATTGTTTTTGGTTTTTATGTTTTTTTTTTTTTTCTCTATTTTAAACTATTCATTTGTGGTCAAAGAAATAGTTGCCCTATAACTGATATATATTGTTTTGTAATGTCAGTACCTTTCTAGAAGGACATTCATTAATCCCTTTTAGAAGAAATTTTAAACATGAGATATACTTTAAGATTCTGTTCTGCAAAGGAAGATAAGGAATCAAAATTTGATAAAAACATGTATGTATGTGTACTTTTTTCCCCTCTAGACTTTTCTCTTTCTTTTTTTCTGGAAGGAGGTCCTTCTGGTTCTGGTTCATGAGTAACATCTATATTTAGGATATATTCATTTACATATCTATTATCTCTCCTAGTAGAGTAGAAATTTTTGCATATTTGTCTTTTTATTCTCAGGGACCAGGATGACAGTACTTAGCATATAAATGCATATATATTGTCTGACTATTAGAGGGTAATGGGGCCTAAAGGAGGATGCCAGAAATATTGCAGAGTTGAAGCAGGTCTTTGTAGCTGATAGGATATGAAAGATGAAGGTGGTTGAACGAAAGATAGCATAGACAGAAATAGTTAAGCTAGAAGGAGAACAAGGTTTGGTGGGAAAGATAGAAAATATTTTTAGGATATGTTGAATTTGAGATGCTAAGGGAATTTTTATATGAATTTGGCAAGTAGGCAATTAAGAAATTTGATTCTGAATTTCAGAAGAGAGGTCAGTACTTTATAATCACACAAATAGAGGTATGACTCAGACTGGCCAAATTCATACCTTATTTTCTTATTACATATTAGAAAGAGAGAAATAAATAAATGTGATTAATGCTTTCTTAACATATCTAGAGTCAGAAAGATCTGATTTCAAATCTTGTTTCAAACACTTATTAGTAATATAACTCAGAAAAAGTCACTTAACATCTCACTATCCATTTCTTCATCTGTAAAATGGGTTGTTATGAGGACCAAATTCTTGAATACTTAGAAAGGACTTTGTAAACTTTAAGGGATTATATAAATGCTAGCTATTATACAAATATAGAACACCAAAGTTATTATATTAAAGCCTTCTCTTCTGATTTATATGCATGGGATTTCCCTTCTCTGATTTCTATTGGGAAAAGGTGCTTGTGCTTATTGCTTACTTTTAAGTATTGCAACTCTGATACTTAAAAGTTTTCTGCATGCTATTTGCAACAGTGCTAGTCAAGAATGGCATCTTTTCAGAATTTATGTGTTGGCCCTCCTAGGTATAGTATAAATGTGATAACAGATTTTTCTGTTCATTACCCTCCATGATTTGAAGCACACAACAGAAAATGAATCAAAACCCTTCCCAAATACTGTTAGAACAACAAACAAGCCTGATTTTAGAAGATGTTTTCAAACTAAAATACTCTCTACATAGCACAAATATCCGACAATTCCCTGTGGCTCATAGCTTCTTGTCACTGGGGAAGATAAATTGGAGTCAGCTCTTGACGTGTATATGCAAGTCTTCATGTAATTAACATGGGGTTTTGAGGATCTTGAAAAATTACTATACCTGACAGACCTTCATAGTGCCACGTTAAAGGATTGATTTTTTTAATGCAGTGCTGTGATTAGTTTCAGTGACTAGAGATTAGTGAGTATAATTAGTTTTGGTGACTTAGAAAAAATATTATCTGTGATGATTGATGACACTCTAGCTCTGTATATCAGAGTCAATGATTAAATTAAATTACACTCAAGGCATGTTGGGAATCTTATGTCATTTCAGTGCATCATATACAAACTATCCTTATCTTATAATTCTTGGATAATTTTCCTGCCAACTTGGGCCATGTTCTTAGGTGTCTTTTTCCCCCTGACAAATAATTTTTTTTTTTTTTTTTTAGAAAAAACCTGTAAGGAAAGTGGTTATCATTTCTATACAATTTGAAAAAAATAAAAATAAATAAATAAATCCAAACTGTCAGAACATGGCTCAATGAGGTTTTTTATATTATTCTAACACATTGCTAAGCTTAATAAAATTACTGGGAACTTTATTCATATGCAACTGAAGTAAACTGAGATCTTTTGGGGGGAAATAATGGGGGTGAACCCTGAGAAATCCTCCTCTGGGAGAGGCCCACTCTCAGGGAATCATGGTAAGTGGTTTCATTCATTTGGAAATCTTAATCAGAGACTGGTTGGGCTCTCTATTGAGTTTAAACCACTCCCAGTAGCTCAAACTCCTAAAATAAGTGATCTCTTTTCTATTAGAGATCTAAGCCCTGGGCATGCACAACATTGAAGGAATTTCATTCAATTTTGAATGGAAGCCCAAGCCTCAGATGGCTAATAAAAGACAACTCTGATCCAGGAATCTTTAAAGACATCATAAAGAGGATTATGCTTACCAAGGAAACTCTCTTCTTGGCAAAGCTGCCTGTGAAGATATTCTCTTCTCAGTGTTGACCTTTGTTGCTTTCTTAACAGGATCTTTTGCCTACTGAGAAGCCTGTCTTCCTGACAGGTTGGCTTCTCAGTGCCAATGAAAATTTCTTTTGACATACAGATTTTGGGTTTGCAAATTCTTTTGCATTGGACCTGCACAGACCAGAGGGGATTCCCCACACCAATTCTCATACCTCATCATAACTACCACTAATCTCATCATTTGCACCTCATCACAACTACTGAATGAAGCAAACCAGCTACAGAGAGGAAGTATCAACTATAATTACATCTTCTACTGAAAGGCTTTCACAATCTATCTTAATTCTAATGCCTCCATCTCAATTGTTTCCTGATTACAATGTTTAGACCTTGTTTGTGCATTTTTGTCGGTTATCTCTGATTGTCCTTTGCTTTTTTTGTTGTTTGTTTTTGTTTCACAAAATCTCAGCACAGATCCTGGCATGTAATAGATACTCAGTAAAATATTAGTAAATATTTATTACAATAACTAGGATATGTATACACATTATTAGGATAGAAACAGTTAGATTCTACAATGAGTAGAGCTCAGAATGTCAATTGAGGAAGATCAGAGTTCAAAGCTAGCCTCAAAAACTTCTTAGCTCTGTGCCTCTGGGCAAGTCACTTCTTTTTGCCTCAAATTCCTCATTTGAAAAATAGGTAAATAATATCAACTAATTCCCAGAGTTGTAAGGAGAGAATGAGAATGAGAAAAGAGAAAATATTGATAAAAAGCTTACTTAGACAGTGTCTGGTCTGTAGTAAGCACTTCTTCTCCCTCCAAAGGAAGACCTGGTTTTCCTATATTTATGCATATCTGAGTACATAAAATTCTTACAGCTGGCTAGATAATTGAATGGGAAATCTGTCTTAGATTTATAGAATGTTAGAACTGGAAGAGATGTTGATAATCCAAAACTTGTCATCTTGTAGGCAAAGAAAATGAATAAGTGTATGTGTGTGTATGTGTGTGTATGTGTTTATACATATATGTCCATATATTTTATTTGCATATTAACTCTTACGTTAGACTAGGACAGGAACTGTATTTTGCATTTTTGTTTGTTTGTTTTTGTTTTGTTTTGTTTGACCTTTATCTTCTCACAACTTAGTCCAGTGCTTGAAACATAGTAAATAGCAAAGTAGTTACTTAATAAATGTTTTTTTGATGTATTGGCTAAAGGTAATGAGTTCTTTCTAGTCCTGTTACTTAGGTAGCTAGCTGTCATCAATAGGTCAAGATATTAATTTTTCTATGTCCTCAGTTTCTTTACCTATTAAATGACACATTTTGGATTACCAATATCTCTTTCAACTTTAATATTCTATAAGTCTAAGACAGGTTTTCCACTGAATTTTATGGCCTATTTCTGAGCATTACATAGTTACATTTGAAAATTTCCTAACACACATTATGAAGATTTTTATAGGAAAAGCCTATTGTCAGTCAAACAGAAAGTATCACAAAATCATTGGTTTCTGCATTAAATATACTTAATGGTCACTTCAGAAGTAACTTCCTCACCCATCAGGATCTGGCCCATTGCTTTTCTAGCAGTTACACTACTTTTTAATAGAAATTCAAGCTTCTCAGAAAACACAATACAATCTACCTATTAACCAGCATGCTGCTGAGGGGATTTTGCTGTAGTATCGATATTTTGTCTATTTTTAAAGTCCATTAAGCAGTATTGCAGTTTAAAGGCAAAATAACACAATGTGCATTCCCAGTTGAATTGTACCAGGAAAAATGAGCATTCCTTCAGGATTATTGATTTAACTTTGACAGATGTGGGCATACTGATTTTGATTCAAACTAAAGAAAAAGACATTTAATTTTTAAACTCTCCTTCTATAAGTCTTGGGATTTGGTGTTGGGGGAAGAGATAAACAATTAACATATGTCTACTATGTGTGAAGAAGTGTGCTAATGACTTAAAATGTTCTGAGGATTAAACAAGATAACAATCTTGGAAGGTTGGTGCTAAGATTCTCAATTTAGCATTGAGGAATTTGTGGAAGATAGGGTTTAAATGATGTGTCTAAGGTCTAACAACTTTGACTTAAGTTAGACTTGAATTTAGAACTTCCTGACTCAAGAACCAGTGTTCTATCCAGAATCTGTTCTGTCCACTGTGCATCTAGCTGCCTACTGAGATTGAACTTGGTATTAATTGATGCAGGAAATTCCCATGGTGAAAAAACAAAAACAAAAACAAAACACCAACATACGTCAGCAAATTTTCTTCCACATATATTCTTAAAAAATTACCTAGAGTCCTAATAGTTTTGGAGACTGTGTGGTTCAGAAATGGTGAGGGATCACCATTTAATAAAAAATGCTGGAGAGATCTCTAGAAGCAAAACAAAGTTTATTATACATTCTCGTGAGAAGGGCATCTCACCATGGAGCAGACAATTGAAGGGAGGAAGCCCTGTTGGGGGCAGGGTCAACACATTTTTCTATCACAAGTGTTCTGGAATTGTCTTGGATGTTATTGAGAAGAATTAAGTCTATCATAGTTGATCATTGCACAATGTTTCTGTAACTGAACGAAATGAGGTGAGATCTTTCAAGACAGTTGTGAAATCGAGTAAGGCTTCATCTGCATCAGAGTTTAAGTAGGCCTGAAGGACTTTGAAGATTGAGTCAAGGGCATACCTAAATCCCCTTCCTGCTATCCTCCCATGACATCAGCGTCTCCCTATTTCAGTCAAATATGGGCAACTATGTGCTTATTGGTCAAGTTCAATTTCTTGGGTAGTTCCCATCTTTAGAATGTAAGATCCTCAGCCAAAAAAGATGAGGGTCAGTGGTGGGAGGCATTAGGGATTAAAAGTGTTGACCCTGCCCCCATGGGGCTTCCTCCCTTCAATTGTCTGCTCGAAGGGTGGGATGCCCTTCTCACAAGAATATATAATAAACTTTGCTTTGCTGCTAGAGATCTCTCCAGCTTTCTTTTATTAAATGGTGACCCCTCACCATTTCTGAACTACACAGTAGGAAGGGGACTTAAGTATGCCCTTGACTCAATGCTTAAAGTCCTTCAGGCCTACTCAAACTCTTAAGTAGATGAAGCTTTACTCGATTTTCACAACTTATCTAGTGTCACATAGTCAATATGTGTCAGAGGCAATTCATAGATGCAAGTCTTACTGAAGTTGACTCTTCATGCAAAAAAAAAAAAAAAAAAAAGAAGAAGAAGAAGAAAAAAGAAAAAAATGATTGCATAATAAGCTAAATTTTAAAACTAAGTGCATGGTTTCCTTAAAGCTGAACTTCTTTCCAGTCTTAACTTCTTTCAGGTTATTTCAAAACAATATTATATTTGAAAATAAATACTGAATGAGCAAGCTGGGAGATAAAAATTGCGGAGAAGAATAGGTGGGCATGCAAGACAAGAAATAAATGAAGAAAAAGTAGTTTTTTACTTTGTTCCTGTGTCAAAAATTGCTAGCTACCTGAGGTCTCCAATACCTAAAATAATAATCAACAAGAGAGAGAATAACCAGTCATTTCAAGTCATTAAATGGAAGAAAGTAACACCAGTTTTATTGGTTGTCTTAATTTAATTTTGGACATTTTTGATCTTTACTTTAGTGGTGTGTAGTTATAGCATGGTGTCTGTATCATAATCCAATGCTAATTACATTAACTGCTAACTTTAACATATTTATGTTTAAGAAACTATTTCAATAAGTTTATGGAATTATGAAATTATCAGTTAATGTTTTAAACATCCTTAATGGATCACATTGAGTATAATAATAGCATACTTTCATATATTATTCTAAGGTTTACAATGTACTATAACAAGAACAACTAACATTTAAGTAGCACTTTCTATGTACCAAACATATTGTTAGGTGCTTTACAACTATTATCTCATTTGATCATTATGACAATTTTTGGGGTAAAAATTATTATTATCTCCATTTACAGATAAGAAAGCAGGAAAATGGAGGTTAAGTAACTTGCTCAGGGTCACACAGCTATTAAATGTCTGAAGTCAGATTTGAACTCTGGTCAACCGACTCCAGAACCCGCATTCTATCCACTAAATCATCTAACTCCCTACCCAGACAAAGGATAAGTGATTTGCCTAGTGATTGTCTAAGGCTGTATTTGAACTCAGGTCTTCCTTACTTCAGGTGTAGAGCTCTATCCAATAGACAAAGTAGCTTATTTTATCTTATGCTCACTATCATCTTGGTATTGCAATGTTATTATTCTCATTTTACTAATCAGAAATTGAGGCAGGTAGAGGTTCAAAGACTTATACATCTAATAAGGGTCACCCAGCTAGTAAGTTTCTGAAGAAAGATTTGAAGTTAAATCTTTCCGATACCAGTTCCAGGACTCTATCTACTGCATAAAGCAGCTATGCTTCTATACCAGTAAACTTTAGTAAAAAACAGCATTTAACAAGGTTGCATGCATATGTCCCAGTTACTACAGTAGAAGTAAATATTGGAAACATTTTCATAAATAATCACATAATTCACCTGAGATAATAGATGGACCTTCATTTTATATATATATATATATATATATATATATATATATATATATATATATGTGTGTGTGTGTGTGTGTGTGTGTGTCTATTTGTACACAATAATGTGATTAAATATGAAACTATTTGATAAAGTGAGTTTAATCCACTTTTTGAAAGTCTGCCAAAAATGGAAAGGAGAAAGAAATAGAGAGTGTAGACTGATGGTTGTTAGTCCCCTTTCCAGATTGATATAAGCTCAGAAGAGATTTCAGATTTTCTCTATGGAAAAACTACTCAGAATTTACTTTAACCTTCAAGGTAGTCCATGTGTAAGGCAGATGCCAAGTTATGTAAGCCACGTAATAGAGGGGAGATTGATGTGTCAGATGGTAGAGAGTAGTTCTGATTCCATAGCTCCTTTGCCAGGACTCCAGTTTGCTCATTGCAAGTTTTTTAGTAGACCAGTGAGATATAGGTAACATGAAAATAATATAAAGGCTGTATACATACTATATGTATTTAGTTATTTATATATTGTCTCATTCAGAATTTAAATACCTTGAGAGCAGGTGCTCTTTTTTTTTTTAATAACTTTTTGTTGACAGAAACCATGCCAGGGTAATTTTTTACAACATTATACCTTGCACTCACTTCTGTTCCGATTTTTCCCCTCCCTCCCTCCACTCTCTCCCCCAGATGGCAAGCAGTCCTATACATGTTAAATAGATTACAGTAGATCTTGGATACAATATATGTGTGCAGAGCCGAACAGTTTTCTTATTGCTCAGGGAGAATTGGATTTAGAAGGTATAAATAACCTGGGAAGAAGAACAAAAATGTAAGCAGTTTACATTCATTTCCTAGTGTTCTTTCTTTGGGTGTAGCTGCTTCTGTCCATTCTTGATCAATTGAAACTAAATTAGATCTTGTCTTTGTTGAAGAAATCCACTTCCATCAGAATACATCCTCATACAGTATTGTTGTTGAGGTATATAATGATTTCCTGGTTCTGCTCATTTCGCTCAGCATCAGTTCATGTAAGTCTTGCCAATCCTCTCTGTATTCGTCCTGTTGGTCATTTTTTACAGAACAATAATATTCCATAACATTCATATACCACAATTTACTCAACCATTCTCCAACTGATGGGCATCCATTCATTTTCCAGCTTCTGGCCACTACAAACAGGGCTGCCACAAACATTTTGGCACATACAGGTTCCTTTCCCTTTTTTAGTATCTCTTTGGGATATAAGCCCAGTAGAGACACTGCTGGATCAAAGGGTATGCACAGTTTGATAACTTTTGGGGCATAGTTCCAAATTGCTCTCCAGAATGGCTGGATGCGTTCACAATTCCACCAACAATGTATCAGTGTCCCTGTTTTCCCACATCCCCTCCAACATTCTGCATTATCTTTCCCTGTCATTCTGGCCAATCTGACAGGTGTATAGTGGTATCTTAGAGTTGTCTTAATTTGCATTTCTCTGATCAATAGTGATTTGGAACACTCTTTCATATGAGTAGTAATAGTTTTAATTTCATCATCTGAAAATTGTCTGTTCATATCCTTTGACCATTTAAAAATTGAAGAATGGCTTGATTTCTTATAAATTAGAGTCAATTCTCTATATATTTTGGAAATGAGTGAGCAGGTGCTCTTTTTAAAAATTTTATAGAAACTCAGTATTTGACACAAAATAAGTGCTTAATAAATATCTAATGAAATAGAAGGAGAAGGAGAACAAGAACAAGATGAAGAAGAACAAAAACAAGAACAAGAAAAAACAAAGGAGGAAGAGAAGGAGGAGGAGGAGATAAGGGAAAAAGAGGAAGAAGAGAAAAGGAGGAGGAGGAAGACAAAAGGAGAAGATGAAGAAAAATGAGAAAAAATGAATGAAAGGGGGAGCACAATGAAGAGAATGAGAATGAAGCAGACAAGGAAGGGAGGAGGAGAGGGAAGAGGAAAAAGAGAAGGAGACAAAATTTGAAATGTAAAGGGAGAGCGGGTTTCATAAAACTCGGGCAATGGATAATTAAGGTTTCATAGTTTGGAATTTTAAAAAAATAGATGATACAGAATATTTACAAAAAGGTAATTATGATAAAATCATTATTGATAACTGATGAAAAGTAAAAATAGATAAGGAAACATAGTTCTTTAAATGCTTTTATGATAGAGTTTAAAAAGTATTTTAAGTAGATGGAAACAATATAAGTAGATGGTAAAAGAATAACCCAGATACTGAAGAAAAGTATCACAAAAGCTAAATGGAAGAAAGGGTTTGTAATGTGGAAAAATTATAAGCAGAAAGTCTTTAATAAACTATAGTGGGGCATTGGAACAGTGACCCCTGTGCTTCAGGAGCAGAGCTCTACTTTAAAACTCATAAAATAGACTAAAACATGAGTAAGAAACAAACCAAAAAAAAAAAAAAGTCCCAGTCTTAGAAATCTGTGGTGTTCTTTTTTTCTTTTTTAAAATATAAAATGGTTCTCTCTGGGCAGGTTTCTTGGGGAGGTTTTCTGGAGGCAGCCTTAGTTTTGGTTCAGAATAATAATCACTTCAAATACAGCCAGCTGATAAAATCCAAATGTTTATTTCTTATTTCTTTCCAAGCCCCGTTAGCTTTCTTAGAGGCCTCTCTCTCTCCTTGGTTCTAAGAGCTCTTGCAGCTTTGTCCTTTGCTTCTGCCTCTGCTTTCTTTAGCCTCTACCCAGCACAAAGGTGGAAGATGGAATGAATCTGACTCTACCTCCGAGAGTAGGCTTGTGGGCTTCCTTCCAGATTGTTCTTTGGCCCTAAGAGCTTCTTGTTTATATGAGCTCTCTGGTGTGAACACAAGCATTGTTTCTATCAGTACCACTTAGTACCTTGTTTCAAGTTCTGTCCCATAACATCTCCTTGTAAGATCAGATCAATCATACTGAACCATGATAAATTAGATAATTTTTGTCTCTATCAATTCTAATGACTTAACAGCTTGTAAGGACTCTAATAGAAATCTATTATGACAACAGGGATGATCAAAATACAAACTCAGAAGAGGATAATACTTTCAAAATGTCTTCATGTGAAGGCTCAAAGAGCAATATAAATTGTTCTCAAGTCCAAAAAAAATCATCTTGGAAGAATTAAAAAAGGATTTTTACAATCAAGTGAGAAGTGGAAAAAAAAATGGAGAAAGAAATGAGAGTTATGAAAAAAAGTGTAAAAACCCTGGGAAAAGAAAGCACAAAAACTGAAGAAAGTAACTCCTTTAAAAGTAGAATTTGACAAATGGAAAAGGAGATAGAAAAGCTAACTGAAGAAATTTATTTCTTAAAAATCAAAGTTGGACAACTGATGCTAATGACTTTAAAAAACAAAAATTAGTCAAATAAAATCAAAAGAAAGAAATGATAGAAAAAATATAAAATAACTTATTGGAAAAATAATTGTTCTGGAAAAATATATCCAAGAGAGATGATGTAAGAATTATTGGATTATTTGAAAGCTTTCAAATATAATATTTAATTTCAAATATTTCAAATAATTTCAAATATTTCAAATATATTTAATTAATTTAATAATAAAAATGAAAAAAAGAAAGGATCTTACAAAAATTATCAAGGATTATTGCTCTAATATCCTAGAACCATAAAGTAAAATAGTCATTGAATGAATACATCAGTCTCTGAAAGAGATCCCAAAATGAAAATTCCAAAGAATCTTTTAGTCAAATTCCAAAATTATCATGTCAAGGAGATAATATTGTAGGCAGCTCAAAAGAAATAACTTAAATACCAAAGAGCCATTGCCAGAATTTAACAGTTTCTACATTAAAGGATAAACAACCATGGGAAATAATATTCTGTTAGGCAAAAGAGCATAGACTAGAACAAGAATCAACTATTAGCTAAATTAAGTATAATCTTTTGGGGGAAATCTGAACTTTCAATGAAATAGGGGACTTTTAAATTTTCTTGATGAAAAGACCAGAACTAAACAGAAAATCTGATCATAAAATACAAGTCTAAAGAGAAAGATAAAAAGGTAAAGAGGGAATTTTTTAAAAGTTATTAAATAAATTAACTATTTATATCCCTGTTCAGGAAGGTGACACTTGGAATCCATGGGAACTCTATATGTAGTAAGGCAGTCAGAAGGAGTACACATAGACAGTTACTACAGGTATAAAATATGTGATGATATATAAAAAAAAATATCAAGGAGTTAAAAGAAAGAGTTGACTTGAGAAGAAGAAACAATGAGGCAGGTATGATACGTATATCACATAAAGGTGAGCATAGCCTGAACATTATTCTTATTGGATTTAGCTCAAAGTGGGAAGAATATACATATTCATTTAGATATGGAAATTTACCTTAGCCAAAGTAGGCTATGCCTCCATAGCATAGGGAAGGGGGAGAAAAGAAAAAGGGAGGACTAATAGAAGGAATAAGAGAAGAAAGGGGAATGGAAAAATGGGGTGCTGGAAGGTAGGGCAGATTGAAAAAGGTGGTGGTCAGCAGTAAAACACTAGAGAAGAATGACAGAGTGAAATGAGAGAGAAAAATATGCATGGAGGAAATAGGTTGGAGGGAAATAGAGAGTGAGTAATCATAAATGTGAATGGGATGGAATTTCCCAAATGGAAACAGATAGCAGAGTGGATTAAAAAACAGAACCCTACAATATGTTGTTTACAAAAATCACATCAGGAGTAGTGCTCCTGATCTCATATCACACAAAAGCAAAAAATAGATCTAATTAAAAGAGATAAGGAAGGAAAATACATCTTCCTAAACAGTCCCATAGATAACAAAGCACTATCAATATTAAATACATATGTTTAATAGTGGTATAGCATCTGAAATCTTAGAGGAAAAGTTAAGTGAGCGGTAAGAAGAAATAAACAGCAAAACTATACTAGTGGAGGATCTAAACCTCCCTTCTCAGAACTAGATACATTGAACCACAAAATAAAAAAGAAAGATAAGGAGATAAATAGACTTTTAGAAAAATTGGGTATGATAGACATTTGAAGAAATTTTAATGGGGACAGAGCGGAATATATGTTTTTTTTTTTTTTTTTTTTTTTCCCTTGGGAGTAAATGGAATCTATACAAAAAACTGACCATATAATAACAGGGCAAAGAAACCTCAAACTCAAATGCAGAAATAGTAAATGCATTCTTTTCAGGTCATGATGCAATAAAAATTATGTTTAATAAAATTCTCTGGAAAAAAACAGACCAAAAATTAATGGAAACTAAGTAATCTACCCCTAAAGAATGAGCAACAAATCATAGAAACAACCAATAATTTCATCTAAGAGAATGGCATCAATGAGAAACATATCAAAGCTTAGGGCATGTAGCCAAAGCAGTTCTTAGGGGAATTTTTATATCTTTACATGAGTAAAAATAAAATAGAAAAAGAGAAGATCAATGAATTGGGTGTGCAACTAAAAAGCTAGGAAAAGAACAAATTAAACCCCCCCAATTAAATACCATATTTGAACTTCTAAAAGTCAAAGGAGAGATTAATAAAATTGTAAGTAAGAAAACTATTGAATTAATAAACAAACCAAGAGTTGTATTTATGGAAAAATAAAGGGTTAGTTAATCTGATTAGAAAGAGAAAGAAGAAAACAAATTACCAGCATCAAAAATAAAAAGGGTGAATTTACCAACCATGAAAAGGAAATTAAAGTAATAATTAGGAGCTATTTTGCTCAATTGTATGACAGCAAATCTGGTAATCTAAGTAAAAAAGAAATATATTTACAAAAATATAGATTGCCAAGATGTTTTTATTTAAACATTGTGTATTTATTTTTAGTATTTTTTTATTTTGAAATCCAAATTGTTTTTTTCTTTTTTTTTCTTTTTAATTATTATAGATTTTTATTTACACGATATATACATGGGCAATTTTTCAGTATTGACCCTTGCAAAACCTTCTATTTCAACTTTTCCCCTCCTTCCCCCCATCCCCACTCTCAGATGGCAGGTAGACAAACACAAGTTAATATAGTAAAGTATATGTTAAATATGATATACATATACATATCCATATACTTATTTTGCTGCACAAGAAGAATCGGACTTTGAAATAATGTAAAATTAACCTGACAAGGAAATCAAAAATGCAAGCAGACAAAAACAAAGGTATTGGAAATGTTATGTAGTGGTTCACAATCATTTCCCAGAGTTCTTCCCTGGGTGTAAGTGGTTATATTCATTATTGAACAAATGGAATTGATTTGGTTTATCTCATTATTGAAGAGAGCCACATCCATCAGAAATGATCATCATACAGTATTGTTGTTGAAGTATACAATGATCTCCTGGTCCTACTCATTTCACTCGAAATCAGTTCATGTAAGTCTGTCCAGGTCTTTCTGAAATCTTCCTGCTGGTCATTTCTTACAGAACAATAATATTCCATAACATTCACATACCACAATTTATTCTGTCATTCTCCAATTGATAGGTATCAATTCAATTTCCATTTTCTAGCCACTACAAAGAGAGCTGCCACAAACATTTTTGCACATATAGGTCCCGTTCCTTTCTTTAAGATTTCTTTGGGATATAAGTCCAGTAGGAACACTGCTGGATCAAAGGGTATGCATATTTTGATAACTTTTTGAGCATAGTTCCAAACTGCTCTCCAAAATGGCTAGATGTATTCAGAATTCCACCAACAATGTATCAGTGTCCCAGTTTTCCTACATCCCTTCCAACATTCAGCATTATATTTTCCTGTCATTCTAGCCAATCTGACAGGTATGTAGTGGTATCTCAGAGTTGTCTTAATTTGCATTTCTCTGATTAATAATGACTTGGAGTATCTTTTCAAATGGCTAGAAATAGTTTCAACTTCTTCGTCTGAAAATTGTCTGTTCATATATCCTTTGACCATTTATCAATTGAAGAATGGCTTGATTTCTTATAAATCAGAGTCAATTCTCTATATATTTTGGAAATGAGGTCTTTATCAGAACCTTTGGCTGTAGAAATGTTTTCCCAGTTTATTGCTTCCCTTCTAATCTTGCCTACATTAGTTTTGTTTGTACAATTTTTTTTCAATTTGATATAATCAAAATTTTCTATTTTGTGATCACTAATGATCTCTAGCTCTTCTTTGATCACAAATTCCTTTCTCCTCCACAGGTCTGAGAAGTAAACTATCCAATGTTCTTCTAATGTTTTATAATCTCATTCTTTATTCCTAGATCATGAACCCATTTTGACCTTATCTTGGTGTATGGTGTTAAGTGTGGGTCAATGGCTAGTTTCTGCCATACTAATTTCCATCTTCCTAGCAATTTTTGTCAAACAGTAAATTCTTATCCAAAAAGCAAACACTAGATTCATAAAATTATTGACAATTTTGTCCTTTGAACTTACAATACCAAATGGTTTTGGTGACTGCTGCTTTATAATATAGTATTAGACATTTAAAATAACTACTGATAGTATAAAATACTTAGGAATCTATCTGCCAAGGGAAATTCAGAAACTTTATGAGCAAAATTACAAACCACTTTTCATACAAATTAAGTCTGATCTAACCAATTGGAAAAATATTAAATGCTCTTGGATAGGGTGAGAAAATATAATAAAGATGAAAATACTACCTAAACTAATCTATTTGTTTAGCGCTATATCAATCAGACTCCCAAAAAACTATTTTAATGCCCTAGAAAAAATAACAACAAAATTAATATGCAAAAATAAAAGGTCAAGAATTTCAAGGGAATTAATGAAAAAAAAAAAAAAAACAAATGAAGGTGGCTTAGCGGTACTAGATATAAAATTATATCATAGAGCAGCAGTTACCAAAACCATTTGGTATTGGCTAAGGAAGAGATTAGTTGATCAGTGAAATAGGTTAGATTCAAAGGACAAAACAGTGAACAACTATAGCAACCTAGTGTTTGACAAACCCAAAGCTTTTGGGATAAGAACTTACTGTTTGACAAAAATTGCTGGGAAAATTGGAAACTAATATGGCAGAAATTAGGCACTGATTCACACTTAACACTGTACACCAAGATAAGGTCAAAATGGGTTCATGAACTAGGCATAAAGAATGAGATTATAAATAAATTAGAGGAACACAGGATAGTTTACCTCTCAGACCTGTGGAAGGGGAAGGACTTTATGACCAAAGAAGAACTAGAGATCATTACTGATCACAAAATAAAAAATTTTGATTATACCAAACTGAAAAGTTTTTGTACAAACAAAACTAATGCAGACAAGATTAGAAGGGAAGCAATAAACTGGGAAAATATTTTTACAGTCAAAGGTTCTGATAAAGGACTCATTTCCAAAATATATAGAGAATTTAATTTATAAAAAATCAAGCCATTCTCCAATTGAAAATTGGTCAAAGGATATGAACAGACAATTCTCAGATGAGGAAATTGAAACTATTTCTAGTCATATGAAAAGATGCTCCAAGTCATTATTAATCAGAGAAATGCAAATTAAGACAACTCTAAGATACCACTACACACCTGTCAGATTGGCTAAGATGACAGGAAAAAATAATGATGGTTGTTGGAGGGGATGTGGGAAAACTGGGACATTGATGCATTGTTGGTGGAGTTGTGAACGAATCCAAACATTCGGGAGAGTAGTTTGGAACTATGCTCAAAAAGTTATCAAACTGTGCATACCCTTTGATGCAGCAGTGTTACTACTGGGCTTATATCCCAAAGAGATACTAAAGAAGGGAAAGGGACCTGTATGTGCACGAATGTTTGTGGCAACCCTCTTTGTAGTGGCTAGAAACTGGAAACTGAGTGGATGCCCATCAGTTGGAGAATGGCTGAATAAATTGTGGTATATGAATATTATGGAATATTATTGTTCTGTAAGAAATGACCAACAGGATGATTTCAGAAAGGCCTGGAGAGACTTACACGAACTGATGCTGAGTGAAATGAGCAGGACCTGGAGATCATTATATACTTCAACAACAATACTATATGATGACCAGTTCTGATGGACCTGGCCATCCTCAGCAAGCAGAACAAGCAAATCATTTCCAATGGAGCAGTAATGAACTGAACCAGCTACGCCCAGAGAAAGAACTCTGGGTGATGACTAAAAACCATTACAATGAACTCCCAATCCCTATATTTATGCCCACCTGCATTTTTTATTTCCTTCACAAGCTAATTGTACAATATTTCAGAGTCTGATTCTTTTTGTACAGCAAAATAATTGCTTGGTCATGTATACTTATTGTGTATCTAATTTATGTTTTAATATATTTAACATCTACTGGTCATCTTGCCATTTGGGGGAGGGGGTGGGGAGGGTAAGAGGTGAAAAATTGGAAAAAGAGGTTTGGCAATTGTTAATGCTGTAAAGTTACCCATGCATATAACCTGCAAATAAAAGGCTATTAAATTAAAAAATAAATAAATTAGAGGAGCACAGGATAATTTACCTCCCAGACCTGTGGAAGAGGAAGAAATTTATGACCAAAGAAGAACTAGAGATCATTACTGATCACAAAAAGGAAAATTTTGATTATACCAAACTGAAAAGTTTTTGTACACACAAAACTAATGCAGACAAGATTAGAAGGGAAGCAATAAATTGGGAAAATATTTTTACAGTCAAAGGTCCTGATAAAGGCCTCATTTCCAAAATATATAGAGAATTGACTCTAATTTATAAGAAATCAATCCATTCTCCAATTGATAAATGGTCAAAAGATATGAACAGACAATTCTCAGATGAAGAAATTGAAACTATTTCTAATCATATGAAAAGATGCTCTAAGTCATTTTTAATCAGAGAAATGCAAATTGAGACAACTCTGAGATACCACTACACACCTGTCAGATTGACTATAATGACAGGGAAAGATAATGCAGAATGTTGGAAGGGATGTGGGAAAACAGGAACACTAATACATTGTTGGTGAAACTGTGAATACATCCAACCATCCTGGAGAGCAATTTGGAACTATGTTCAAAAAATTATCAGACTGTGCATACCCTTTGATACAGCAGTGTTACTACTGTGCTTATATCCCAAAGAGATCATAAAAAAGGCAAAGAGACCTGTATGTGCATGAATGTTTGTGGTAGCCCTCTTTGTTAGTGGCCAGAAACTGGAAAATGAGTGGATGCCCCTCAATTGGAGAATGGCTGAATAAATTGTGGTGTATGAATATTATGGAATATTATTGTTCTGTAAGAAATGACCAACAGAATGATTTCAGAAAGGCCTGGAGAGACTTACATGAACTGATGCTGACTGAAACGATCAGGGCCAAGAGATCATCATATACGTCAACAACAATACTATATGATGACCAATTCTGATGGACCTGGCCATCCTCAGCAATGAGATGAACCAAATCAGTTTCAATGGAGCAGTAATGAACTGAACCAGCTACGGCCAGTGAAAGATTTCTGGGAGATGACTAAAAACCATTACATTGAATTCCCAATCCCTATATTTTTGTCCACCTTCATTTTTGATTTCCTTCACAGGCTAATTGTACAATATTTCAGAGTCTGATTCTTTTTTTACAGCAAAATAACGGTTTGGTAATGTATAATTATTGTGTATCTAATTTTTATTTTAATATATTTAATATCTACTGGTCATCCTGCCATCTGGGGGAGGGGCCGGGGGGAAGAAGGGGAAAAATTGGAACAAGAGGTTTGGCAGTTGTCAATGCTGTAAAGTTACCCATACATATAACCTGTAAATAAAGGGTATTAAATTATATATATATATATATATATATAGTATTAGATCTGGTACACCTAGGCCACCTTCATTTGATTTTTTTTTTCATTAGTTCCCTTGAAAGTTTTGACTTTTTGGTCTTCCATATGAATTTTGTTGTTATTTTTTCTAGGTCATTAAAACAGTTTTTTGGGGAGTCTTAGTGGTATAGCACTAAATAAATAAATTAGTTTATATAGTATTGTCATCTTTATCATATTTGCTTGACCTACCCAAGAGCACTTAATAGTTTTCTAATTGGTTAGACCTGACTTTGTTTGTGTAGAAAGTGTTTTGTAGTTTTGCTCATATAGTTCCTGACTTTCCCTTGGCAGATAGATTCCGAAATATTTTATACTGTTGGCAGTTATTTTAAATGGAATGTCTCTTTGTGTCTCTTGTTGGATTTTGTTAGTGATATATAAGAATGATGATGATTTATGTGGATTTCTTTTGTATTCAGAAACTTTGTTAATGGAGTACATTATTTTAAATAATTTTTTTAGTTGAATCTCTGGGGTTCTCTAAGGATACCATCATATCATCTGCAAAGAGTGATAATTTGGTTTCCTCAATACCTACTCTAATTCCTTTAATCTCTTTCTCAATGCTTATTGCCAAAGCTAGCATTTCTAATACAATATTGAATAGCAATGGTGATGGTGGGCAACTTTGTTTCACTCCTGATTTTATTGGGAATGATTCCAGTTTATCCCCAGTATATGTGATTGTTACTCATGGTTTTAAATAGATGCTACTGATTATTTTAAGGAAAAGTCCATTTATTCCTATAATTTCATGTGTTTTTAATAAAAAAGGATGTTGGATTTTATCAAATGATTTTTCTACATCTATTGAAATGATATTCTGGTTTTTGTTAGTTTGGTTTTTGATATAGTCAATTATGCTAGTAACTTTCCTAATATTGAACCAGCCTGGTATATTGAACCATTCGTGATATAAATCCTACTTGATCATGGTGTCTTATCCTAGAGATGATTTTCTTTAATCTTTTGGCTAATATTTTATTTAAGATTTTGGCATCAATATTCATTAGGGAGATTGGTCTATAATTTTCTTTCTCTATTTTCATTCTACCTGGTGTAGATATCAGTACTATGTCTGTGTTATAAAAGGAATTTGGTAGGAGTCCTTCATTTCCTATTTTTTCAAATAGTTTATATAATATTGGAGTTAATTGTTCTTGAACTATTTGGTAGAATTCACATGTAAATCCATCTGGTCCTGGGGATTTTTTCTTAGGGAGTTGATTTATAGCTTGTTCTATTTCTTTTTGTGAAATAGGACTATTTAAGCAATTTACTTCCTCCTCTGTTAATCTGGGAAGCCTGTATTTTTGAAGGTAGTCATCCATTTCTCGTAGGTTATCAAATTTATTGACATAAAGTTGGCCAAAGTATGTCCTAATTATTGCTCTAATTTCTTCTTCATTGGTGTAAAGTTCTCCCTTTTCATTTTTAAAACTAACAATTTGATTTTCCTCTTCCCTTTTTCTAATCAAATTTTCCAAAGGTTTATCTATGTTGTTAGTTTTTTTTCTTAAAACCAACTCTTAGTTATATTTATAAATTCAAGAATTGTTTTTTACTTTCAATTTAATCAATTTCTCCTTTTAATTTTAGAATTTCAAGCTTTGTATTTGATTGGGGGGTTTTAATTTGCTCTTTTTCTAGCTTTTTAAATTGCAAGACTAATTCACTGATCTTCTATTTCTCTAATTTATTCAAGTAAGCCTCTAAAGAAATAAAATTTCCCCTGATTACCACTTTGGCTGCATCTCACAAATTTTGGTATGGTGTCTCATTATTGTCATTCTCTTGGGTGAAATTATTAGTTGTGTCTATGATTTTGTGTTTCACCCATTCATTCCTTAGGATGACATTATTTAGTTTCCAATTATTTTTTGGTCTATTACCCCCTAGCTTTTTGTTGAATGTACGTTTTATTACATTGTTATCTGAAAAGAATGCATTTACTATTTCTGCCTTTCTGCATTTGATATTGTAGTCTTTATGTCCTAATATGGTCAGTTTTTGTATATGTTCCATAAACTGCTGAGAATAAAGTATACTCCTTTCTGTCTCCATTCAGTTTTCTCCAAGGACTTATCATACCTAACTTTTATAATATTCTATTTACCTCTTTAACTCCTTCCTTATTTGTTTTGTGGTTTGATTTATTTAATTCTGAGAATGCAAGGTTGAGATCTCTCACTATTATAATTTTGCTGTGTATTTCTTCTTGCAACTCTCAATTTCTCCTTTAGGAATTTAGATGCTATACCACTTGGTGAATATATGTTTAGTATTGACATTGGTTCATTGTCTTTGTTACCCTTTAGGAAGATAAGTTTATTTCCTAATCTCTTTTAATTAGATCAATTTTTGCTTTTGATTGATATAAGAATGGTTACCCCTGCTTTTTTGACTTTGCCTGAAGCATAATAGATTCTGCTCCAGCCTTTTACCTTTATTCTATATGTATCATCTTGTTTTAAATGTGTTTTCTGTAAATAACATATTGTAGGATTCTGGCTTTTGATCCAGTCTGCTATCCACCTCCACTTTATGGGAGAGTTCATCCCATTCACATTTATGGTTAAAATTAGTAAATCTGTATTTTCTCCCATCTTATTATCCTGAAATTATGCTTTTTTCTCTTTTTTTGCTCCTCTTATGCCCTTCTCCAGTATTAAACTTATGGGCACCACTTGCCTCATGCACCTCTCCCTCTTCAGAATGCCTTCCACCCTTTTTGAGTTCCTTCCTTTTTCTTATATCTTTCCCTTATTACTTTTTTTCATTTTCCCCTTTTCTTCTCCCACTTTTTATGAAGTGAGAAAAGTTTCTCTGTAAACCAAAAATGTCTATTATTTTCTCTTTGAGCCAAATTTGATGAGATTAAGATTCATACAATGTTCTTCCCCCTCCTTAAATTTCCTCAGATATGATAGTTTTCCTTTTCCTCTTTGTGGGATTTAATTTCCCTCTATTTATCTCCCCTTTTCCGTTTTTCTGATACTATCCCCTTTCTACTTCTACTTCCCTTTTTAAAAATATTATATCAGTAAAATCAAATTATACATGCACTCTATGTATGTCCATAACAGAAATACAATTCTCAAAAGTTGTTTTTACCTTTTTCTGCTTCTCTTGAGTCCAATGTTTGAAGATCAATTTTTTTGTTTAGCTCTGTTTTTTTCATTAGAAACAAATTGAATTCACCTGTTTCATTAAATGTCCATCTTCTTCCCTGGAATAAACTGGTCAGCTTAGCTGGGTAATTTGTTCTTGGCTGCATTCCAAGTTCTTTTGCCTTTTGGAATATCACATTCCAGGCCCTTCAATCCTTTAATTTGGAAGCAGCTAGATCCTGAGTCATCCTTATTGTGGCTCCTTGGTATTTGAATTTTTTTTCTAGCTACTTGTAATTCTTTTTCCTTATTCTGATAGTTCTGAAATTTAGCCACAATATTCCTTAGAGTTTTTATTTTAGGGTCTCTTTTAGAAGGTGTTCAATGAATTCTTTCAACCCCGATTTTTCCTTCTAATTTTATTACATCTGGGCAGTTCTTTTTGATGATTTCTTGTAAAATAGTGTCTAGGCTCTTTTAAAAAAAATAATCCTCAGATTATCTCTCCTAGATCTGTTTTCCAGGTCTGTTGTTTTCTAAGTAGATATTTAACTTTTTTTTTCTTTTTTTTTCCTTTTTTTGGTTTTGCTTGACTGATTCTTGATGGCTCAATGTATCATTCATTTCTATTTGTTCAGTTCTGATTTTTAATTAGTTATCTTATTCCTTAGCTTTTTAAATATGTTTTGTATATGTCCAATTGAATTTTTATACGAGTTGTTTTGGTCTATGGATTTTTTTTTCCATTTCACTAATTTTTTCAACTGAGTTATTTTCTTTTTCCAATTCACAAATCCTACTTTTTTGGCAGTTCTTTATCTTTTCCAGTTCACAAATTCTGTTTCCCTGGGAGTTCTTTACCTTTTCCAATTCTCATTTCAGAAAGTTGTTTTGCTTTTTAACTATCATTTTTTTTCTTTTAGTGAGTTATATGCCTTTTCCATGCTCTCTTGCAGAGCTTCTCTTCTCTTTCCCCTTTTTTCTTCTAGCTCTCTTTTAAGATCTTTTGTAATTTATTCTAGGAGAGCCTTGTGTTATGGGGACCAGATTACATCCCCCTTGGGGTTTTGCCTGGAAACTGTCTGCTATTAATCTACTTGGAGTTAAAAATCTGCTCTCTTTCTGTATAGAAACTATCAATCATTAGTTTGCTTGTTTTTTTTTTACTTATTCTTTTTTAAAATCCTTAGGATCTGCCTTCAGGGCAAGGAGGTTACCAGCTTTCTCTACTGAACAGGGATAGATATTATGCAATAATATGGGTGCCCTAGGCAAAAGCCCCATGCTGCAGAATGTGGCTGCACCACTGTGCTGTGGTCTATGTTGTATCACTTCTGGTGCTGGGTGGGCATAACTAGGTCTTGCTAAACTCTAGTGTTTTGGGGTACACTCTACCTTTGGCGTTTGTGTTAACTTCTCTGCTGATCTATTGCTTTTGTAATCAAAGCAGAGCAGCCAACCTGTGGCTGAGTCTGCCTGCAAATTCTCCATCCACAGAGAACGAACCCCGCCCCTGGTCTACTCAGTGTGCTAGCCTCTGTGTTCTGCCTCCCTGCCTGTGCTGGCCTCCTCCCGCCCAATCAGGAAAAATCTTTTCTGGTAATCTTCCAGATTATTTTCAGCTGGTAATTTGTTGTACTCCCAATATTTGTGGATTTTACTAGTCAAGCACTATTTCTGAGGTTGAATTTGTTAATTAGTAGTGAAGGTAAAAGGGGAGCTTAGAATGAAGCGTATGTCCTCTCCACCATCTTGGCTCCTGATTGCTAAGATTAACTGAAGAGAAAATAAAATATGTAAATAGTTCCATTGAAGAAAAAAAAATTGAATGAGCCACTAATGAAATCACTAAGAAAAATCTCCAGGACTAAATGTATTTACAACTGAATTCTACCAAATGTGTAAAGAATAATTAATTTCAATACTATATAAACTAAAAAAATGGAGAAGGACCTCTAACAAATTCCTTTTTATATATATATATATATATATATATATATATATATATATATATATATAATGCTGATATCTAAACCAGGAAGTGCCAAAAGAGAGAAAAATATAAGATAATAAAAATGACAATTCTACCTAAATCAATCTACTTATTCAGTACCATAAATCAAAACTGCCAAGAAATTATTTTATAGAACCAAAGAAAATAATAATAATAATAAAATTTATTTTGAAGAACAAAAGGTCAAAAATTTCATGGGAGTTAATAGTAGGGGGAAATATAAAAAACGTTAGCCTAAAACTATAATCTCAAGTGGCAGTCATCAAAACCTTTTGGTACTAGGCTAAAAAGCAGAGTATTAGATCAGTGGAATAAGTTAGGTTCACAGAACAAAATAGTCTATTCATAGAACAAAATAGAACAAAATGAGTACAGCTATCTAGTGTTTGATAAACCCAAAAAATCCAGCTTCTGGGATAAGAACTTTCTATTTGACAAAAATTGCTGAAAAACCTTTAAAACTGTACAGAAAAAACTAAGAATTGACCAACCTGTTACACTCAAAACCAAGATAAGTTCAAAATGAGCTCATGATTTGGACATATTAAGTAAATTAGGAGAACAAATGAGAAGAACGAGGGATACTCTACCTCCCAGATCTGTGAAGAAAGGAGGGATTGTTGGCCATATAAGAATTAGAGAACATTATGAAATGCAAAATGGTCATATTTTGATCACATTAAATTAAAAAAAAATTACACAAACAAAATCAGTGCAGCCAATATTAGAAAGGAAATAGAAAGCTGGGGAGGGGGATTATTACAGCCACTGTTTCTGATAAAGGCCTCATTTATAAAATACATGGAAAACTGACTCAAATTTGTAAGAATATTGTAAGAAGTCCCTTACTGATAAAATAGTCAAAAGATATGAACAGACAATTTTAAGATGAAGAAATTAATGTCAACTATAGTCATATGAAAAAAATGGCCTAATTCACTACTGATTAGAGAAATAAAAATTACCATTTCACAAAGGTACCACTTCACATTTCTCAGTTTGAATAAGATTATAGGAAAATATTAATTATTAATTATGTTGGAAGAAATGTGGAGAATCTGAGATATTAATGTATTGTTAGTGGAATTGTCAAATGATCCGACTATTCTGAAGGACAATTTCAGACTGCTTGCTGTATCAGAGAGAAGGGAGAGAAGGGAGAAGGAAGAAACATTTGGAGCTCAAAATCTTACAAAGATGTATTTTAAAATTATATTTACTGGAAAACAATAAAAATACTAAGAAAAATAAAACAAAAAAAGTTTTAAATAACTATTGATAAGAGAAATGAGAATTAAAACAACTCAGAGGCACCACGTCACATGTCTCAGATTGGCCAAGATGACAGGAAAAGATAATGATAAATATTGGAAGGCATGTGGAAAAACTGGGACACTAATGCATTGTTGATGGAGTAATGAAATGCACCAACCATTCTGGAAAACAATCTGGAACAATTCCCAAAAGGCTACAAACCTGTGCATACCCTTTAACCCATTATGACATTATTAGGTCTATATCCGAAGGATATCATTAAAAAAAAAAAAAAAAGAAAGAAAAGAAAATGACACACATGTACAAAACTGTAGCAGATCTTTTTGTGGTATTAAAGAATTGAAAGATGAGAAAATGCCCATCATTTGGGAGATGTCTGAAAAAGTTATAGTAGTTAATGTTAATGTAATAGTATTGTTCTATAAAAAATAATAAAGAAAGAGGCAGCTAGGTGGTACAATGCACAGACAACCAGCCCTGAAGTCAGGAGAAGGATCTGAGTTTAAATCTGGCCTCAGACACTTAACTCTTCCTAGCTGTGTGATCCTGGGCAAGTCACTTAACCCTAATTCCCTCAGGGAAAGAAAAAAAGATGAAAAAGTTGATTATAGAAAGGGCTGGATGGAAAGATTTACATAAACTGATGCTGAGTGAAACAAACAGAACCAGGAATACATTGTACAAAATAACAAAAATGTGCAATAATCAACTATAAAAGTATTGGTTCTTCTTAAGAGTTCAGTGATTCAAAGAAATCCCAATAGAATTTAGAGAGAAAATACCATTTACATCAAGACAAAGAAATAAGGAGACTGAATGTAAATCAGCACATATCATGTTCATTTCTTTTTTCTTTTTATTTTCTCTCTCCTGTGATTCTTCCCTTTTTGCTCTTATTTTTCTTTCCCAACATGATTCATAAAGCGCTGTGCATTAAAAATAAATAAAAAAGTAAAAAAGTTTTTTTTTCATTTTACCTTTATATGCTTCTCTTGAATTCTATATTGAGGTCAATTTTTTTGTTTAGCTCTGGTCTTTTCATCAGAAATAAATGGAATTCACCTGTTTCATTGAATGTCCATCTTCTTCCCAGGAAGAAAATGCTTAGGTTAGCAGGGTAGTTTATTCTTGGCTGCATTCCAAGTTCCTTTGTCTTGCAGAATATCAGATTGTGGCTTTGTTATGGGTATATATAGAGAGTGCATGTATAATTTGATTTTAATCCTTTAAGATGGAAGCTGCTAGGTCTTTAGTAATCCTTATTGTGGCTTCTCAATATTTGAATTTTTTTTCTGACTACTTGTAATATTTTTTCCTTGGTCTGATAATTCTGGAATTTAGCCACACTATTCCTTAGATTTTTAATTTGGGGCTCTCTTTCAGGAGGTATTTGGTGAATTCTTTCAAAGGCTATTTTACCTTCTGATTCTATGACATCTGGGAAATCTTCTTTGATGGTTTCCTGGAAAATAGTGTCTAACCTCTTTTTTTCATCATGATTTTTCAAGAAGTCCAATAGTCCTTATATTGTCTCTCTTAGATCTATTTTCCAGGTCAGTTGTTTTTCCAAGTAGGTATTTTACATTTTCTTCTATTTTTTTCATTTTCTTGGTTTTGATTGCCTGATTTTTGGTGTCCCATGGCATCATTCATTTCCTTTGTCCAGTTCTTATTTTTAGTGAATTATTTTCTTCATTTACTTTTTTTTTTTTTTTTTTTTTTTGCTCCTTTTTGTATTTGTCCAATTGAATTTTTAAATGAGTTGTTTTGTTCTATGGATTTTTCATAAATTTTGTTTTTGGGGGTTGTTTTCTTTTTCCATTTTGTCAAATATATCTTTTAATGAGTTACATGATTTTTCCATTAAACTAAGTCTATTTTATAGTAAATTTTCTTCAGATAGTTTCTGTGCTGCCTTTTTCAAACTCTCTTGAAAAGTTTTCATTCCTCTTCCCCATTTTTCTTCTAGCTCTCTTTTAAAGTACTTTTTAATTTCTTCTAGGAGAGCCTTGTGGGATGGGGACCAATTTATATCATTTTTTGAGCCTTCATCTGGAGATAATCTGCTGTTAGCTTCCTCAGGATTTGAAATCTGTTTTTCTCTTTCACCATAAAAACTATCTATAGTCAGGGTTCTTTTTGCTTTTTTACTCATTTTTTTAAAGTTAAGATCTGCTTTTAGGACAAGGGAGATTGTCTAAGATTCCTCTAGAAGTAGCAGCAGCTATCCTGGATCAATCCTGACTGTGCTGGGTGCGTGCTGACTGTGCTGGGTCAGTGTTGACTGCTCCGGGTCAGTTCTGACTGTTCCAAGTCAACGTTTGCTGACTGATGCTGGATAGACATGGCCAGGTCTCATGAAATTCTGGAGTTTCAGGGTTCACTATTTACCTTTGTGTTTGTGTTGGATGTTATATAACTTCTCTGCTGATATACTGTCTTACAGACAGGGTAAAGTAGCCAGCAGTGCTGTAGATTCATCCCTGTAGACTCTTTGTCATACACTACCCTGGGTCTGTGCTGTCTGTACTCCCCAGAGTCTGTGCTTGGCCCGCTCATGCTTGGCCCGCCTCCCTCCATGCCTGATTGCATAGACTTTTTTGGAGTGCTTCAAAATTATCTTCTACTGGTAATTTTTTACATTCGTAATATCCATGAGTTCTGCCAGTCCAGAACTAATTCAGAGTTTGGATCTGCTAATTAGTTTGAAAGAAGAGGGACAAGATCAGAAAGAAATGTGTATCCTCTCTACTATCTTGACTCTGTTATGGATATATATAAAGAGTGCATGTATAATTTGATTTTACTGCTATAATATTAAAAAAAAAAAGAAACGAGGTGGAAAGGACATTGTATCAGAAAAAAAGGGAAAATCAGGGTAAAATGAGGGAAATTACATCTCAGGAAGAAGCAAAGAAATTCTACTATATTTCAGGGAGAGAAGAGAGGGTAATGACCATTGTGTGATTCTTACTCTCATCAGATTTGGCTCAAAGGGAAATATTAGATATATTTTGTTTACAGAAAAACTTCTCTCACCTTAAAGAAAAGTGGGAGAAGAACAGGGAAAAGGGAAGGGGTAGGCTAAAATAGAAAGGAAAACAGAAATAGTAGAAAAAGATATAACTAGGGGGAGGAATTCTAAAAGCTGGTTAAGGAAAGTGGTGCTCATAAGTAAAATCCTGGGGAGGAGAGAAAGGGGAAAAGGAAGAAAAAAGGATAATTTTTAGTAAATAAGATGGCAGGAAATACATAATTAGTACTTTTAACTGTAAATGTGAATGGGTTGAAATCTCCCATAAAGCAGAAATGGACAGCAGAATGTATTAAAAGCCAGATTCTAGCAATACAGTGTTTACAAGAAATACATTTATAGCAGAATGATACATACTGAGTAAAGATAAAAGACTGGAGCAAAATCTATTATGCTTCAATTGAAATAAAAAAACAGGAGTAGCCATTCTGATTTTAAATCTAGAAAAGCAAAAAATGATCTAATTAAAATAGATAAGGAAGGAAACTATATTTTGCTAAAGGGTACCATAGATAATAAAGCAATATCAATACTAAACATATATGCACTAAGTGGTATAGCATGGAAATTATGAAAAGAGAAGTTAAGAGAGCAGCAAGAAGAAATAGACAGCAAAACTATAATCGTCTGAGCTCTCAGCCTTGCTAAGAAATAGAGCAATTGATCAGTGGAATAGGTTATGTTCACAGAACAAAATAGTCAGTGACTAGCAATTTAGTGTTTGAGAAACCAAAAGACCCCAGCTTTTAGTATCAGAATTCAATATTTGACAAAAACTGCTGAGAAAATTGGAAACTAGTGTAGCAGAAAGTAGGCCTAGACCTGTAACTAACACCATATACCAAGATAAGGTTGAAATGGGTTCATGATCTAGACATAAAGAATGATATTATAAACTAATTAGAAGCACATAGGATAGTTTACCTCTCAGATCTGTGGAGGAGGGAGGAGTTTGTGACCAAAGAAGAACTGGATATTATTACTGATCACAAAAAAGATAATTTTGATTATATTGTTAAAAAGGTTTTGTACAAACAAAACTAATGCAAACAAGATTAGAAAAGGAAAGCAATAAAGTGGGAAAATATTTTTACATTCAAACTTTCTGATAAAGGCCTCTCATTTGAAATATATAGCGAATTGACTCAAATTTATATGAATTCAAGCCATTCTCCGATTGATAAATGGTCTAAGGATATGAACAGACAATTTTCAGCTTAAGAAATTGAAACTATTTCAAGTCATATGAAAAGGTGCTCTAAATCACCATTGATTAGAGAAATACAAATTAAGACAACTCTGAGATGCCATTATACACCTCTGAGATTGGCTAAGATGAGAGGAAAGGCAATGACAGATGTTGGATGGATTGTGGGAAAAGTAGGGTAGTAGTATATTGTTGCTGGAACTGTAAACAGATCCAATCATTCTCGAGAGCAATTTGGAACTTTCCTCAAAAAGATATCAAACTGTGCATATCCTTTGCTGCAGCACTGTTTCTACTACTGCGTTTATATCCCAAAGAGATCTCAAAGAAGGGAAAGAGACCCTTGTGTATAAAAATGTTTGTGGTAGCCTTTTTTGTAATGGCAAGAAACTGGAAACTGAATGAATGCCCATCAAATTGAGGATTATAAAATAAATTATGGTATGTGAATATTATGGAATATTACTGTTCTATAAGAAATAACCAGCAGGATGATTCCAGAGAGGCCTGGAGAGACTCACATGAACTGATGCCACATAAAATGAGCAGAACCAGGAGATCATTATACACAGCAACAACAATATTATATGGTGATCAAGTCTGAAGAACATGGCTTTCTTCAACAATGAGATGATTCAAACCAGTTCCAATTGTTTAGTGATAAAGAAAGCACCCATCTACACCCAGAGAGTGGACTGAGGGAACAGCATGTAGTTCACAACATAGCATTTTCATTTTTTTGTTGTTATTTGCTTACATTTTATTTTGCTTCTCTTTTTTTTTCTTGTGTGGTACAATAATTATATAAATAAGTGTATGTATGTGTATATATATATATATATATATATATATATATATATATGTTGGGTTTAACGTATCTTTCTACCATTTTCAACATATATTTGACTATTTGCCATCTGGGGAGGGCATGGGGGAAGGGGAAGAAATTGGAACAGAAGGTTTTACAAGGGCTAATGTTAAATAAAAGTCCATTGTTTTTGAAAAATAAAATGCTTTAATGAAAATAACAAAGAAAAAAGTAAATAAAGATATAAAGAAATAAGAAAAAATAAAGAAACAATGAACAATTGGGATTTTACTAAAAGTTAAAAAAAGTAGTGTGGAAATTAATGTCATTCCATATCTATGCAGGAATAGGTGTGTGTTGAATCGATCTACCACGCAAGCCTTCCCCACTTACCTAAGATATCTTTAATATGTAAGAATCAAATATATTCTATCAATCTTAGATATGAACAGGACCTGTTCAAGTCTGGAATTAATCAGTCATTTCAAAGGAGCAGAACAGAAAATTTGTTTCAATTTGATAAGCTGCAAGCTTTTAAAGAAGTATCTAAGCATTTACTAACAGTGATAGAAGCCTTTCTGGGAAAGGGCTAATCAATTATATAGTGCTTCCTATGTTTTATACACTTCTATAAGCTCTTTTTAAATATTTGCTCATTTGATTTTCCTAACAACCCTCCAAGGTAGGTTTCCTTTTTAAATTTTAGACCTTTTAAATTTTAGAGTTTGTTTTGGAATTTTATAATTAAGGAAAGTAGAGCAAAGAGAGATTAAGTCATTTGCCTAGGGTAACACAACTAAAAAGTTCCTGAAATATCACATCTAATGTCATGTATACCTAAACTAGTTAATTGTCTTTAAGAAGGAATTGCTTGGGTAAATGAGAGAAGTGTGTCTTTAAGCATTCCCTCCATCCTGATCAGAAAATGACCTAAATCTTTGGAGAATAAGAGGAATTTTTAACTTTCTATCAGAGGACTAATTATAGCAGCATCCCAAAACAGATGATATATGTTTCCAAGGAAGAAAAAGGACTTTCAGTAACCAAGAACCTTCATTTATATGTACTAATGGTAGGAGGAGAACATTACAAACTTTGGGAGAGCATGTTTTATACTAATTTCCATTCCTATATAATCTTAGCAAACAAACCCTTTCTAAAAACTAATTGTATGGATAACTATGTGATATTAACTGTTGATCATTAGAATGAAGCATATGAGTAGTAGATGAAAGATAACATTAACCCACAGTTCCAGTCCTGTAATTCTGTGGAGAGATATGTATTAGTTGAGATTTAGGGTTTCTGTCTACAAATATGAATTGGGGGTATGATGACATGAGTTGATAAAGTAAATCTAGAATCTGTGTTACAATGGGGCAGACAGATTAAAATTGAGTAAATTGAACCCAAGAAGGTCAGCAGTAAGGAAGGGAGTGGAGTGGGGAAGAGAGAAAAAGATTATTCTCATTAATCCCAGAAACAGAACCTCTATTAATATGTAAAATTAAAAAGAGGTTGATTTCATGTCAACTTAAACAGCAACTTCCTCATAAAATCAAGATCTTCAAAAATAGAATAAACTGTCACGTGCGGTAGTTTATTATAACTGGAGGTCTTTAGATACTAGAGTACTAATTTACTGGAATCATTTATCTGGAATTTATAATTTGAATAGTGTTTGAAATGAGTTTTAAGTACAGCTGATAAATATGATTCTAAGACTGCAGCCCCTGTTTTTGGTGGGTTAAATACTGTTAAGAGAACAGAAAGAAATCAATTAAAACTTTGTTTCTGTCTTCTGACAAAGTAGTTATGAAATTAAAGAGCATAGAATTAAAAATGACTTTCCACTAATGCCCAACAACCTTATAACAAACAAAAAGAAAGTTAGACACAACAACAGCAGATTGATATGTCTAATAGAGTATGTCTCACTCTGTACCTGTAGTCAATCATTTCTCTTTCAATAATCAAGCGTGATATCATTTCATGAATTATTCTGGGCCTACAGAGTTCACTGATTTTTATAATTTTAATATAATCTATTTTTTTGCCATATTGTAATAATTGTGTATATTGTCCTACTGGTTTTACTTCATTCCACACGAGTTCCTATGGGGTTTTCCAAGATTCTCTAAGTTACAAATATACTTGATTGCCTATGTCATAATGCTTTTCATTCATACATAAAACATAATAATTTATTGATCATCAATAGGTATGGACTTTTATTTTTTTACAACCAGAACAGTTATTCTTTTATTTTATACATATACATACACACACACACACACACACATATATATATATATATATATATGTGTGTGTATATGTGTATATATATATATATATATATATATATACATTGCATTAAAAGTTGTAAACATGTTTTAAAATAAAGAAATATGAAGAGACCTGAGGGGAATATTTTATGATTTATTTGTATCAGCAATTTCCACTCTTCTCTGTGTTCCATTTGTCCATGTGTATATAACCAATGTGAACTTGCTTTCCCATGTTGTTATTGTTGTTTTTGTGAAAGGTTTCCATCCCAGTACTTTTAGCTATCAGGAATGTGTATTGTAAAATTGTGGGGAATTAGCTCAAAAAACTGAGTTAAATTCTTATGCTCAGGCTTCCTTCCAGTAGCTAAAAAATTCCCTGCCAAAACTCTAGGGAGTATTCAAAACATTGAATAGTCAGGTGATTCTAATCTGCAGGAGAGTGGGGGTTGAGGGGAGAGGCTTACCCCAAAAAATAGCTAATTGAACTTAATCATACTTTTTATGTATCGTCACTTTCTTGATTATTCAAATTTCCAGAATCCTTTTCAGAAAAATCCCATAATCATTGAGGAATGAATGGTTTTGGTTAACTCAAGCAACTGATGATTAGTTCTAAACGGATTGTATATTATTAAACTCAGAATCACTATCAGTGATAAATGAACTACAATTGCACACGCAAGTCTTTTGAGAGACATTTCAAGAGTGAAATGAAAAATGTAAATAATGAGATGAAATTTAATAGATAATCTCCAAACAAAGAAATGCATCACCACTTAAAAGAAATACAGTATGCGGTCCCATTTCTGAATGAAGGACAGTAATCAACTCTCCTGGCAGAAGACCCTATCAGTCTATGTAAAAATAAATATAAATTTTAAAAGACCATTTAAGAAGTCGTCCATGCATACAAAAATGGAAATTATGTAGATATGTTAGGGTGAGTGGGGAGGAGGAGGGGGGAAAAAAGGATGTTTTCCTAAAAGAGTACACTCAGGTTTTGGCTTTTAATCTGCTATGCTGCCCAAAAGAAATATGCTACTGGAATGGAGTAATAAAAAGAACCAGATGTTGGCAATGTAATTTGGAGGGAATTATTCAGGTGGAAGAATTATGGTAGGCTGATACTTAAAAAATATTCAGACAACCTTGAGACTTAGCAATCTTGTAATTTTTGCAGAGAGACTTGGAAGTTCTGAGATTCATATATATATGCATAAATATGTATCTATACATATACACATGTATGTATATAGTATGTATATTTTACATATATGTTTATATATACATATACATACATTCTGCTTCTTGCACAAAGTAAAACAAGTGCATAATAATGTTGAAAATTTAAGGAAAATAGCTTTTTGGGGGTGCAGTGTAGTAAATAACAATCTGCATTCCTTTTGGCTGAAATTTTCTACAATTTATCTGTGATTATTAGAGACCCAAGAGAAGCAATTATATGCCTGTACCTGACTTTCAAAGAGCTGTATTTCATTAAAATATTCAATCACCTTTTAGCCACTCACAAATTCAAAGGGACTCTTATGAATCTACTAAAAATGGGGGACTCCTCTTGGAATTCCTGTTTGAACTTGGGTAAGGCTAACAATGGATAAGCAACTGGTTATAAATTGAGTTATTATTTTATTTTATATATGATGGCTAAAATTTACTCAGTATCTCAATGTAGTGTGTAAAAATTATGTTACAAAAGAATTGCTTAATCACTTTAGTTTTGACTCTGTGTTCCTGATTTGATGAAATCATAGATTCAGACCAAAAAAAAAAAAAAAAAAAGATATATTACACCTAAGAAAGAGGCATTTTAGTTTGCATTGACTATTTGAATGAAGTGTTCAGGTGACTTTTGTTGGCTTTCGTAAAAAAAAACAAACAAAAAAAAAAAAACTTCTAGGACATGTGAATGTACAGAAAAGAAAGCCCTCATGAAGTAACCAAAAGCAATTAGGAATCCTTTTGTCCATGGAAACACCATGATAGAGAGCAAGCTGACTGTAAGAATAATGTGATTACTCAACAGGTAATGAGTTTAACCTAAAACACACCTTCTAGGATCAAGAGAAAGAAGCAGACTTAGGAAAAAAGAAAGGATGGGATAAATAAATACTGTCTTTGTGTAGGCTTATATTACAGTAAAAATACATTAATCTCAAACCTCACAATTACAATTTTATGCATATCAAGAAGATAGAAAAGAAACTAAAATTAATATAAGATAATATATTAAATAAGCAATTTCCCCTCAAAATATAGATGGCCAAAAGGAGAAAAAAAGGTATGAGTCATAGGGAAGTATCTTAACATTCCTATATGACTAATATCATTTGTTTCTCTAAATAACATGTATATACTTTTATGAGAGATTAAATAAAATACTTTCATTTAGTATGGAATGGGGCAATTTCATATACTTCCTACATTTGAAAGCTAATATCTTGAAACTCAGATATTTTATAGGTATCAGAGATATAAGTCTAAGAGCACCTCTCTGTGGTAGAAGCTTATTACTATTCTAACCTTGAAAAAAGCTATAGAAATCTAACGTGATGCAGCCTATACTCATTTCTTCGGAATGTTATTATTTATTTTGTATGATTTTGCTTTGAGTACCTAAATTCCAAATTTTGGACATTTTACAATTCATTCATTGTTAGCAACCAGAGACAAGCAAGATGAATAAAATTAGCTGAATTTGCAATAAGAATTTTACACTATTGTGGTGTTGTTTACTATATATACATATATATATATATATATATATATATATATATATATATAATATGTGTATATGTTTATATTTTTGATAGAATGAAATTCATAATTTATACTAATTTAAAATTGTGTGATGGGATTTTCTATTAATCTTAATTATCTACCTTTTTCCTAGTTCCCTTTACTATGAATGAATAAAATTTGATAGAATATGCTTAAAATAACATAAAGGGAGTAAGGTTCTAGACTTGTAATTCAGAAACACTAGGTCCAAATTCTGACTCAGATATTTATTAGCTATATGGCATGGAGCAAGTCACTTAACCTCTCAAAGCCTCAATTTCTATAGATTTAAAAAGGGGTAGTATTATCTGTAGTACTCATTTTGTGGTTGAGAATTGAATGAGATAATATACTTAAAGTAATTTACATTTTTGGCTGTTGCAAAATATTTGAATAGTAGGTAGAGCACTAGGCTTTGAATCAAGATCTAAGTTCATCCTGACTCACACCTTTAATATCTACATTTTGTTGTTGTTTTGTATTGTTTCTATTCATAACATATAAACCCTTTCTAAAGAGGGGCTATTTCTAACACAATCTATCAATCAAATAAGCTTAAATGCATCTTGAATGGCTGAAATTTTTATTTTTCCACATTAAGTACCAAATGGTGATGGTAGAGCCTGTAGAAAATCACTTCATATTCATACTAGATCAAAAAATCCTTATTATGTACAAGAGGTATATTGTTAAGATATTTTCACACAATCAGGAGAATTTTAATATATTTAGTAACAAAAGGTAAATTTAAGGAAAGAATTGTCTTTCACTCCTCCATCCCATTTGTTCCTGTCCACAAAGAAAGTAACAGTATACTAATTACTGTGGAAAACATTTTATAGGAATAAATCCCTGATGTAAATTAAATTTGCTGTGTTACTACATTTATTGCTTAAGTAAAATATATAGTTATTGATTTGAAGAAGTTAAGAAAGATATATAATGAAGAAATTTCACAATTTCCCATGCAGGGGTACTTTACTTTTGAAAATGGCATGAAAGTGATGTTCCCATATTGTCAATTGTTGTGGCATTTTTTGTGAACCCATGGAATCCAAATTCTACTTCTGAATTTATCATACTTTAAAATGTTAATAAATGTATAATTTCATTTTTATGAGCATTATTTTCTACAAAGGGCCCTTGATACATATCTTCTCATCTTTTTTTTTTATTTGATAGATCCTCTATAGAAGTTTCCCAATTTGCATGACTTAAGAACATGCAAGATATTAGTCTAATAGATTTAAAAGATATCATAATTTTCTCAGAAAGCTAGTTGTCAAAAGACAGACAAATTATTTTAACCCTAACAAATTTTTGTTTTGTTTTGTTTTTGCTGAGACAATTGGGGTTAAGTGACTTGCCCAGGGTCAGACAGCTAGGAAGTATTAAATGTCTGAGATCAAATTTGAACTCAGGTCCTCCTAACTTTATGGCTGGTGCTCTATCCACTGCACCACTTAGGTGGTCCCCTAACAAAAAATGTAAAGCATGCCAACATATGAATGTGGAACAATAGAGAAAATTCTAAATTTATTGGGTAGGATCTTGGGGAAAATATTAGAGATGCTGTTCTGGTTAAATCTAGAAAGGATGCTGCTAATAAACAATGGTAATTGAAGAAATTACAAAATATCTCTTTTCTAGAGATTAAAAAAAAGATTTGGGGCAGATAGATGTTGCAGTGGATAAAGCTCTGAGTCAGGAGGTTCTGAGTTCAAATCCAGCCTCAGACATTTAATTTTACTTAGTTACCCTGAGCAAGTCACTTAAACCATATTGCCCTGGGGAGTGATGATAGAGAAAGATGTGTGTACATAGTGGGGAAATTGTTTTGTTAACCAGATGATTTAAATCTGATCATTCATTTTTAAAATATTCCTTAATTCTATATTTGGTACAATTCTAATTTGGTACAAGATTTTTAAAGTATCAATTCATTACTAATATTTAGAGCATTTACAGGTCTGAGTCCTTTGCAAATTAATGCAGTGGAATTAGCATTAATTAGATTTGAAATCAGATACCTGAGTTGGAATTTTGGGAGCCTGTTTTCTGTAAAAGTCATGCAATCTCTCTGCACCTTATATAGATCCTTCCAGCTGTCAGATCCGTGGTCTGATGAAACCACGAATGTGTATATATGGCCATATTTGTATACCAAGCATTTGATACACAGTAGGTACTTTACAGTAAGCCTTTCCCAACTCTTCTTTATTCTAGTTTCTTCCCTCTTTTATAACTTATTATTTTTCCCCATATATAGTTTGTACATATAGGTTTGGTTGTTTTCTTCCCCATTCAATTGGGAACTCCTTGAAGGCAGAAACTGACTTTTACATCTTTCTACATCCCTATCATTTAATACAATACCTAATACCTAGTAAATGTTTTTGACTGGTTGTCTGGTTTAATAAATGTGTGTTAAATTAAACTGAATTGTTATGTTTGATTTTTTTTTTTTAACAAAGAAGAGGTATTTGGCTTCCTTTTCAGATAAATGCATAGGAATTAAGCAGGTTTACACAACCTGCTGTTTCCTCAAGTTAACACCTTGTTAAATACAGGAAATCCACTAATTTATCTACTATATTTGATACTGATACCTCATTGTGCAGCAGGCATTCCTCTTATATGATCCAAAATGATGCTGATGAAAACCTCCAAGCCACCATTGTGACTATCAAGAACTTATTCTCCTTTTGTTTAAGTGCCTTTTACATTTTTTTTTCCTGCTGTGATTTTTACTTCTTTTTAGATGGAGACTATGTAGCATCCCTTATCACTCAGGAAGCCCTCCTTAGTAATTCACATAGGCTGGAGTGATTCTTTGTAGGAGTACAGATGATTAACTGCAAGTGCTCCTGCTGTTCTCAGTCAGCAAGCAGCAATTCAAGGTTTCAACAGATGTTTCTCTTTTAAAACTTTAATGACTATAATTGGATTGAAAAATAGTTACTGCTAGTTTCCCTTAATTGAAACTACTGTTTGTTCCCATTTTAGAGGAGGGAAAAAGTATTTTTAACTTCAAAAATTTAAATCTTACATTCAGAAAGTGTAGATGATTGTGTACTCTTCCTTATCATATCATTCAAATATACTTTAATACCTATTTTACATAGCAATTGATGATAATATAAGTAGAATTCAGGTTTGTTTTTTTTTTTTTTTTTTTAATTTTTGTTGTTTTGTTTTGTTTTGTTTTCTCCTTAGCAGCATCTGGGCTTAGGAATAGCTCGATGAGTATGAAAAAATTGTTTTTATTTTCCCAACTTTTTTTTCTTATATTCAAAAAAAGTTGGAAAATAGATAAAACTAATATAGAAGCAGAATAATTTCCTGATTACACATGTAAGATGGGTATTATATATTCATAGGTCTTACTAAATATCTACATGTTGTTGTTCAGTCAATTTCAATCATGTCTGACTTTTCATAACACCATTTGAGGATTTCATAGCAAAGATACAAGAGAGATTTTGCATTTTCTTTTGCAGTTCATTTTAAATATAAGGAAATAGAGGAAAACAGGGTTAAGTTAATTGTCCAAGGTCTATAACTAATAAATGTGTGTGTTCAGATTTGATCTTGGTAAAATCAATCTTCCCTTCTTCAGGAACAACACTTTATAAATAAAACATCCTTTTCAGTTTATCTTGTTTATATATAAACTAAACTTTTATATAAACTAAATTTTGCATATGCCTGGGTTGAAATAGCATCAGATATTACACTGACTGAAAAATGACTATAATGAATAAAGGGAGATAGCTTTGGAGACTTAGTAAGACCTTTGCTATGGAACACCCATTAAATAAAGAATGAATTGGGGTGAGGAGAAACTTGAATCCACAAGACCAACCAGAAGACTGTTGAAATATTCAGAATAAATTGTGGTTCATGAATGTAACAGAACACCATTGTTATCATAATTAATGATGATCAGATGAATTTCAGCAAAACCTGGAGAGATTTAAATGAACTAATGCTTAGTGAAATGAGAAAAACATTGTACCCAGTAACAGCAACATTTTGTGATGATCAACTTTAATAGACTTAGCTCTTCTCAGCTATATGGTGATCCAAGGCAATTCCAAAAGACTCACGATGGAAAAGGCACTCCACATCCAGAAAAAGAAAATGGAGTCTGAATATAGATTTCATTTTTGCTGTTGTTGTTATTTTCTTTCTCATAGGTTTTTATCCCCCTTTTGTTCTAACTCTTCTTTAACAACATGAGTAATGTGGAAATATTTAATATTATTATACATGTAAATCCAATATCATATTACTTGCTGTCTTGGGGAGAAGGAAAAAGAGGGAGAAAAAAATAGAAATCAAAATCTTATAAAAGTAAATGTTGAAAACTATCTTTACATGTAATTTGAAAAAATAGAACACTACTAAATCGGGGGTGTGGGGGGATGGAGAAATAGTCTATCCATAAAAGGATGATATAGGCCTTTGGACAGTTCTGTGTCAGCATCACCTGTTCTCACAATTAATGCTAAAGTTCTTTAGAGATACCTTGGACTTCCTTGTATTGCCTCCTCTGATCTTCAAGTGAGTGATTGCCATGTGTGAGTAATATGTAAAATAGTCTTTTAGGTAAATATGTGCTTGGCATTTGGGCTATGTGGACCATTGGAGTTCCATTCTATGTAGTAGAGATTAAATGTCTGGTAGTTCAACACAAGAAACTTTACTGTCTGGTGCCATATCTTGCAATCTAATCTTCAGAATCTTCCTAATATAATTCAAATGGAAGTAGTTCAATTTTTTTGGTCTGGTGCTGGTAGACTATCCAAGTTTCACAAACATACAACAATGGAGTCAGGACAAGAGTTCTGTAAAATGAAAAATGAGGTAAGAAAGTAGGACTTTCTTTGTTTTTGCAGGGATAATGAGTAATGTTCCATACAAGTTGAGATTAACATTTACCAAAAAAGTGATCTTTTGGACTAGGTCAATACATAATAGATCTAAGAATTATCTTCATAGAGAGGGTAAAAAATCATAAGCCTAATTCCCATATTTTTATATTTAAATTAACCAAATATTCCAGTAAAGTGAAATATAATAACAGAATATCCAAACAAACTCATATTCTATGGTATACGAGAAACTTATCTGAAAGCAAGTCATAATCAAGAAAACAATATATAGAAAGATTTCTATATAAAAGGAAAGGGCAACCAGGTTTGGTCCCAGAGAAGAAATATTAGATAGTACCTCCTCCATCTTTTGCAGGGAAAATGTGTGTGTGTCTCTCTCTTTCTGTGTGTGTGTGTGTCTGTGTGTGTGTATGTATGTGTGTCTTCTCTCATCTCAACATATTGGTATACCTGATTTCTAACAGGTACTTAAACAATTTTAGTCCTATAATTATGAATTCCTAAACTCAAATGATCTATCATCCTCAGCTTTTCCTAATAGCATGGATATTGATATATCTAGCTAGTCCATATCTGCCTTCAGAGACAATGTAAGATACTTTAGGGGGATCAGGATCCTAGATATTTTTTTCATAGACGTAATTATTTTTATGCTGGTAAAAAGCTTTATGTTACTACAAAAGCCTATGTGTATCCTAGGTATTTCTAACCTGAAGAAAGTATGCATATGTTATATTTCTTTTCCATGGGATATCTTATTTTCTTCAAGACAATAGAAGCATGTGTGATATTGGCTGTGATCAATTTTCCATTAAACTATTTTATCTCTATCGTAGAACATCCCAAGAGCCTGCCACCCCAGAGTGATTGAGCTTCAGTGATTTCAACTTATATACTTCCATTATCATGTCTAATTTGTGTAGCTCCATTAATCTCCCACATCCACATTAATCTTGACTAAAGCCTTCATTTGAAAGCTTTCCCTTCAAAGAATATACAAATATTTAGCCTTGAATGATTATATGAAAAAAACATTTCCACAGTATTCCTTTTTCTGAAAAGTTACCTTCTTTTTAGCATACATGATAAAACTATTCTTTGATTACTGAGTTAATTCTTCAAAATCTCAGTTAAAAATCTAGGCAAATTTTATTATAGCATTTCTTTCATCTAAGAGTACCTTTATAAGTATTTTATAAGAAAGGAAATGAGGTTAGTATGGCAAAAATATTCTTTCATTATTTTTTACTTACATAGGTTATACATGTACATTCATTTTTTTACATATTTCCACGAGTCATGTTGGGAGAAATAAATCAAAACAAAAGAAAAAATAGAAAAAATAGTATGCTTTGATCTGCATTCCATCTCCATAGTCCTATCATTCTGTATTCAGATGGTATTTTACATCCAAAGTTTGTTGGAATTGTCTTAGAACACTGGATTACTGGGAAGAGCTAAGTCTATCAGGGTTGATCATAGCACAATCTTACTATTGCTGTTTATGTTTTTCTAATTCTGCTTGTTTCACTCAGCATCAATTCATGTAAAGCTTTCCAAGCTTTTCTAAAATCTGGTCATCATTTCTTATAGAATAATAATATTCTAATTACCATTAGTTGTAGAACAATAATATTCTATACCTTAAATTACTCAGACATTCCTTAATTGGTGAGCACCTATTGATTTTCCAATTTTTTTTTTGCCACCATAAAAAAGCTGCCACAAACATTTTTACATCTTTAACTCCTTTCCCACTTTTATGATTTCTTTGGCACTGCTGAATGAAAAGATAGCATAAAGTACTATTGATAAAATTTCACTAATTCTACTATTTGTGGTAATTTTCCCCGTTTTTAGATATTTGCCAGCCATCCCCTTAAAGAGCAATTCTGGAATTCTTCAAGGAATCAAGAACAAGCCCTTCTGCCTATGGTTTGCAATTTTTTTTCTTTTTTATTTGAGAAGAAAATGAGACCTATTTTTTTCTCCAATGTTTTGATACCTTTCCCATTTTCCACAATTTTCAAATATTACCAGAATGGTTAAGAAATTCAATGTACAACTTTTTTCAATAATCAATGATATGGTTGATCTGGGTCAATTTCTGAAAGGTTTATTAGATGTCTTAATTTTCTCTTTTTAATGCTATTTTTTAACCAAACAACTGTTCATTTAGAATCTTTTGGTAAATATGCCATTGGTGAACATGAATCACAAATAGGGAAACTAGATGTTTAGTTGTTTTTTTTTTTTTTAATATATTAGCCAAAAAATTTCCTCCAACACAATGAAAGTCATATAGTATCAATCTAGCTAAGTGTAGATATTCATTTATATTCAGAGAATAGCATTTGCTAAATCTGTTGTTATAATTGACAATAGATTTTTCTTCAAGTATATTTTAAATATTGTGACTGATATTAAGATTCTGCATCACAAGAATCAATTATATTGTTGTTAATAATTACTTCTACAATGTCATAAAACCTTTGTCTGATACCCTAAAAAGTAGGGGAGGAAAGGATGAAATCTAAATATACCTTTCTCAAGTGCCTGGAAAACATGAGCAATAAAAAAGGCATTAACTAGTGGGAGAATGGTGCTAAAGTTTTGAATATATTCTTTCAGGATCATACCACCAAAATTAATGTAATAGCTCAATAATAATGAATTTAAAATAACAGAAACTGTAATATGCATGCGTATCCTTAAAACAATTAGAAAAAAAATGTTCAACTCTACATTTAACAATCTCATATACCTTATATACAAAACTGAACAGTGACTATCTTCTCAGAAAGTTTATTTTTCCCTTTCAATTTTCAGTTCCATTTCCGGCTTTTAATTTAATAATCCATTGCCAAATTTGTTAATCTAATTATAATTTTTTTGACTTTTGAGGTCAGTTGTCCACACTATATCCAATATCAGGTTTCCCAAAAAAGTCACAGATTCTGTACTAATCAATTGTCGAACTGGCCAATTAGTGACTTTTGTCCCTATTAAAACTTGGATTGGATCAAAATATATTTGGGAAATATTTCAAAAAATCAACAACAACAGAAACACAAAAATATTACATTTTAAAATTAAGTATTGTAAGGATTAGTAACCCCCATTCCTATGTGAATTTTATACCACAAAGTGGGTTAGAAAAGAATATCCTTATTTAGTTCTAATTCACACCCTAGTTAAGACTAACAGAAAGAATGTCTCAACAAAATAAAGAATTTACCAGGTCTGAAAAAAACAGAAAACTTGCTCTGTGAAGGCTTTGTAAAGTGTCACAGAGATGCTAAAAACTGCTTTACTAGAGGAAAACTTTCTATCATATATCTTTTTTTTTTTTTTTTTTTTTGGTTTTTATTTTATTTTTTTTTTTATTTAATAGCCTTTAATTTACAGGATATATATACATGGGTAACTTTACAGCATTAACAATTGCCAAACCTCTTGTTCCAATTTTCACCTCTTACCCCCCACCCCTCCTAAATGGCAGGATGACCAGTAGATGTTAAATATATTAAAATATAACTTAGATACACAATAAGTATACATGACCAAAACATTATTTTGCTGTACAAAAAGAATCAGACTCTGAATTATTGTACAATTAGCTTGTGAAGGAAATCAAAGATGCAGGTGTGCATAAATATAGGGACTGGGAATTCAATGTAATGGTTTTAGTCATCTCCCAGAGTTCTTTTCTGGGTATAGCTAGTTCAGTTCATTACTGCTCCATTAGAAATGATTTGGTTGATCTCGTTGCTGAGGATGGCTGATCCATCAGGACTGGTCATCATCTAGTATTGTTGTTAAGTATATAATGATCTCCTGGTCCTGCTCATTTCACTTAGCATCAGTTCGTGTAAGTCTCTCCAGGCCTTTCTGAAATCATCCTGTTGGTCATTTCTTACAGAACAGTAATATTCCATAATTTTTCATATACCACAATTTATTCAGCCATTCTCCAACTGATGGACATCCATTCAGTTTCCAGTTTCTACCACTACAAAAGGGCTGCACAAACATTCGTGCACATACAGGTCCCTTTCCCTTCTTTATAATCTCTTTGGGATATAATCCCAGTAGTAACACTGCTGGATCAAAGGGTATGCACAGTTTGATAACTTTTTGAGCATAGTTCAAACTACTCTCCAAAATGGTTGGATTCGTTCACAACTCCACCAACAATGAATCAATGTCCCAGTTTTCCCCATCCCTCAACAATCATCATTATTTTTTCCTGTCATCTTAGCCAATCTGACAGGTGTGTAGTGTATCTTAGAGTTGTCTTAATTTGCATTTCTCTGATTAATAATGACTTGGAGCATCTTTTCATATGACTAGAAATAGTTTCAATTTCTTCATCTGAGAATTGTCTGTTCATATCCTTTGACCATTTTCAATTGGAGAATGGCTTGATTTTTATATATTAGAGTTAATTCTCTATATATTTTGGAAATGAGGCCTTTATCAGAACCTTTGACTGTAAAAATATTTTCCCAGTTTATTGCTTCCCTTCTAATCTTGTCTGCATTAGTTTTGTTTGTACAAAACTTTTCAGTTTGGTATAATCGAAATTTTCTATTTTGTGATCAGTAATGATCTCTAGTTCTGCTTTGGTCATAAAACCTTCCCTTCCACAGGTCTGAGGGGTAAACTATCCTATGTTCCTCTAATTTATTAATAATCATTCTTTATGCCTAGGTCATTGAACCCATTTTGACCTCATCTTGGTGTATGCGTTAAGTATGGATCAATGCCTAGTTTCTGCCATATTAGTTTCCAATTTTCCAGCAATTTTTATCAAACAGTAAGTTCTTATCCCAAAAGCTGGGATCTTTGGGTTTGTCAAAGACTAGGTTGCTATATTTGTTGACTGTTTTATCCCTTGAACCTAATCTATTCCACTGATCAACTAATCTATTCCTTAGCCAATACCAAATAGTTTTGGTAACTGCTGCTCTATAGTATAGTTTTAGATCTGGTACAGCTAAGCCACCATCATTTGATTTTTTTTTATTAATTCCCTTGAAATTCTTGACCTTTTGTTTTTCCATATGAACTTTGTTGTTATTTTTTTAGGTCATTAAAATAGTTTTTGGGAGTCTGATTGGTATAGCGCTAAATAAATAGATTAGTTTAGGTAATATTGTCATCTTTATTATATTTGCTCGCCCTATCCAAGAGCATTTAATATTTTCAATTGGTTAGATCAGACTTAATTTGTGTGAAAAGTGGTCTGTAATTTTGCTCATAAAGTTTCTGATTTTCCCTTGGCAGATAGATTCCTAAATATTTTATATTATCAGTAGTTACTTTAAATGGAATTTCTCTTTGTAACTCTGACTGTTGGATTTTGTTAGTGATATATAAGAATGCTGATGACTTATGTGGGTTTATTTTATAACCAGCAACTTTGCTAAAGTTGTGGATTATTTCTAATAACTTTTTAGCAGAATCTCTGGGGTTCTCTAAGTATACCATCATGTCATCGGCAAAGAGTGATAATTTGGCTTCCTCATTGTCTATTCTTATTCCTTTAATCTCTTTCTCAGCTCTTATTGCTATAGCTAGCGTTTCTAATACAATATTAAATAGTAACGGTGATAGTGGGCAACCTTGTTTCACTCAGATCTTATTGGGAATGGTTGCAGTTTGTCTCCATTACATATGATGCTTACTGATGGTTTTAAATAGATGCTGCTGATTATTTTAAGGAAAAGTCCATTTATTCCTATACTCTCAAGTGTTTTTAATAGGAATGGATGTTGGATTTTATCAAATGCTTTTCTGCATCTATTGAGATGATCATATGGTTTTGTTAATTTGGTTATTGACATGGCCAATTATATTGATAGTTTTCCTAATATTGAACCAGCCCTGCATTCCTGGTATAAATCCTACTTGATCATAGTGTATTATCTTGGAGATGATTTTCTGTAGTCTTTTTGCTAATATCTTATTTAAGATTTTAGCATCAATATTCATTAGGGAGATTGGTCTATAATTTTCTTTCTCTGTTTTCAGCCTACCTGGTTTAGGTATCAGTACCATGTCTGTGTCATAGAAGAATTTGGTAGGACTCCTTCATTCCCTATTTTATCAAATAATTTATATAGCATTGGGGCCAATTGTTCTTTAAATGTTTGGTAAAATTCACATGTAAATCCATCTGGTCCTGGGGATTTTTTCTTAGGAGTTGTTTAATTGCCTGTTCTATTTCTTTTTCTGAAATGGGACTATTCAAGCAATTTACTTCTTCCTCTGTTAGTCTGGGAAGTCTGTATTTTTGGAGGTAGTCATCCATTTCACTTAGGTTATCAAATTTATTGGCATAAAGTTGAGCAAAATAACTCCTTATTATTTCTCTAATTTCCTCTTCATTGGTGGAAAGTTCTCCCTTTTCATTTTAAGACTACTAATTTCATTTTCCTCCCTCCTTTTCTAATCAGATTTACTAAAGGCTTATCTATCTTATTGGCTTTTTTCATAGAACCAACTCTTAGTTTTATTAATTAGTTCAATAGTTTTTACTTTCAATATTTTTAATTTCTCCTTTTAATTTTAGAATTTCCAATTTAGTATTTGATTGGGGGTTTTTTAATTTGGTCTTTTTAGTTTTTTAGTTGCAAGCCCAATTCATTAATCTTTTCTTTCTCTGTTTTATTCAAGTAAGCCTCTAAGGATATAAAATTCCCTCTTATTACTGCTTTGGCTGCATCCCACAAATTTTGGTATGATGTCTCATCATTGTCATTATCTTGAGTGAAATTATTAATTGTATCTATAATTTGCTGCTTCACCCAATCATTCTTTAAGATGAGATTGTTTAGTTTCCAATTACTTTTTGGTCTATTTCCCCCTAACTTTTTGTTGAATGTAGTTTTTATTGCATCATGATCTGAAAAGAAAGCATTTACTATTTCTGCTTTCTTGCATTTAATTTTGAGGTCTTTATGTCCTAATATATGGTCAATTTTTGAATAGGTTCCATGAACTGCTGAGAAGAAAGTATATTCTCTTCTATCTCCATTCAATTTTCTCCAAAGATCCAACATACCTAATTTTTCTAATATTATATTTACTTCTTTAATTTCTTTCTTATTTGTTTTGTGGTTTGATTTGTCTAATTCTGAGGTGCAAGGTTGAGATCTCCTACTATTACAGTTTTGTTGTCTATTTCTTCTTGCAACTCTCTTAACTTCTCCTTTAGGAAGCTGAGTGCCATACCACTTGGTGCATATATGTTTAATATTGATATTGCTTCGTTGTTTATGCTACCCTTTAGCAGGATGTAGTTTCCTTCCTTATCTCTTTTAATTAGATCAATTTTACTTTTGCTTGATCTGAGATAAGGATGGCTACCCTCTTTTTGACTTCACCTGAAGCATAATAGATTTTGCTCCAGCCTTTTACCTTTACTCTATATGTATCCCCCTGCTTTAAATGTGTTTCTTGTAAACAACATATTGTAGGGTTCTGACTTTTGATCCATTCTGCTATCTGCCTCCTCTTTATGGGGGAGTTCATCCCATTCACATTTACGGTTAGAATTACTAAATCTGTATTTCCTGCCATCCTAATAACCCCAGATTGTGCTTTACTTATTCTTGCCTCCCCCACCCTCTTTCCCCTTTTAAACTTATGTATCCCTCTTGTATCACGATACTTATCCTCTTTATAATCCCTCCCTCCCCCTTTGAGTCTTTCCCCTTCCTTCCCTTATTACTCTTTTCTTTTCCTTTTCCTCTCCCCGTTTTTAATGAGGCGAGGAGAATTTTCTCTAAAACAAATGTCAATTATTTTCCTTTGAGCCAACTCTGATGAGAGTAAGATTCACACAATGTTCCTCCCCCTCTCTAAATTCCCTCAGATATGATAAGTTTCCTTAGCCTCTTTGCGGGATGTGGTTTCCCTCTTTTTATCCCTCCTTCCCACCTTATTCTGCCATCATCCCTTTTCCATATCTACTTCCCTTTTTTATGTTATATCAGTACTATCAAATTTTACATGTATTTTTTTTGTATATCCACAACAGAAATACAATTCTCAAGAGTTATTTTTACCTTTTTCTGCATCTCTTGAGTTCTATTCTTGGAGATCAAATTTTTTGTTTAGTTCTGGTTTTTTCTTCAGAAACAAATGGAATTCATTTGTTTCATTAAACGTCCATCTTCTTCCCTGGAAGAAAATGCTCAGCTTAGCTGGGTAGTTTATTCTTGGCTGCATCCCAAGTTCTTGTGCCTTTCGGAATATCATATTCCAGGCCCTTCTTTCCTTTAATGTAGAGGCAGCCAGATCTTGGGTGATCCTTATTGTGGCACCTCGGTATTTAAATGGTTTTTGGCTGCTTGTAAAATTTTTCCTTAATCTGATAGTTCTGAAATTTTGCCACAATATTCCTTGGGGTTTTTATTTTAGGGTTTCTTTCAGAAGGTGTTCGATGAATTCTTTCAATGCCTATTTTACCTTCTGATTCTATTACATCTGGGCAGTTCTCTTTGATGATTTCTTGTAAAATAGTATCTAGGCTCTTTTTTCATCATAGTTTTCGGAAAGTCCAATAATCCTCAGATTATCTCCCTAGATCTATTTTCCAAGTCTGTCATTTTAGCAAGTAGATAATTCATGGTTTTTTCCAGTTTGTCATTTTTTTGGTTTTGCTTGACTGATTCTTGCTGTCTCAATGCATCATTAGTTTCAATTTGTTCAGTTCTAATTCTTTAAAAATTATTTTCTTCATTAGCTTTTTACTTCTTTCTGTATATGTCCAATTGAGTTTTTGAATGTATTGTTTTGGTCTGTGGAATTTTTTCCATTTCACTAATTTTTTTTTAGTGAATTATTTTCTTTTCAATTCACAGATCCTACTTTCTTGCGTGTTCTTTGTCTTTTCAATTCACGGATCCTACTTTCTTTGCAATTCTTTGTCTTTTCAATTCACAAATCCTACTTTCTAGTGAATTCTTTATTTTTTCAATTCACAATTCTTACTTTCCTGAGATTTTTTATTTTTCCAATTCACCAATTTTGTTTCCTGCACTTCCTGGGAATTTTTTAACTTTTCCAATTCGTATTTCAGGAAGTTGTTGCTCTCTTGTAAGGCTTCTCTTTCCTTTCCCATTTATCTTCTAACTCTCTTTTGAGACTTTTAATGGTCTCTTCTATGAGACATTATGTAAGGAGGACAGTCTGATGCATTTTTGCTGTTTGAGGTCTCTTCAGGTTTGCTGACCTGCTCTTTTTCTGCATAGAAGCTGTCGATTGTTCTTTTCATCTTTTTATTCATGTTTTAAAGCCTTTAGGGTAGGTCTCCTAGGCAAGGGGGTTACCAGCTTCCTCTGCAGAGCAGGGAAAGATGTAAACCGATTTCCGGCTCGAGGTATGGGAGTGCTCTGGGTGAGAGTTTTCCCTTCCCCCAACAGGAAGTGGATTCAGCACTGGCCGAGCTATCAAACTGCTTAGTAGGGCTGAGTGGATTATCGATTGCCCTCGGCTAGAGACTAAGTGGTGAAAGTGTCACCGCCCAGGCCGGAGCCTCTTGTGGGACTGTGAGTATTAGCAGCTGAGCGCAGACTGCAGAACGCAGACAGCCACAAACTCTGCCCAGTGTCTCTGCCTGATGCAAATCGGCCCTGGAAAAGCTCTATGGCCCCAAGCCGAGCTCCCACTGCGCAGATTGGAGGCTAACCCGGGCTGCGTCCTCCTGCCGTGCAGGATCACAACTGCCCCAAGGAAAAGCCCCTTACTGCGGGTTGGGGCTGCGCGCTTGTGCTGAGATCTGTGCCTTCACCCTGGGTTTGAGACTCTCCTCGGAACCTAATTTCTCTCCCAGTCTGCGCCGATCTCCCCCCTGGCCCCGGAACCAACCTTTTTTGGCGAGACTGCAGATTTTCTTCGGCCGGTGAGTTGTTCTACTTCTTATCTTTACGAATTGTAGCAGTCAAGACTATTTTGAGGCTCGATATAATATTGATAAAGAGGGTAAGAGAAGAGCTTAGAAAGACGCGTGTGTCTTCTCCGCCATCTTGGCTCCGCCCCCCCTTTCTATCATATATCAAGAAGAAAAACCCTAATGCAGTATTTAGCAGCAATATTCAACTGGATTATTGCTCTATAAGAAACCATCAGCACAGTGATTTCAGAAAAGCCTGGAGAGACTTATATGAACTGATGCTAAGTGAAGTGAGTAGAACCAGGAGATCATTGTACACAGCAACAGAAAGATTATATGATGATCAATCCTGATGGACATGGCTCTTTTCAATTGCAAAGTGACTCAGGCCAGTTCCAATGGTCTTGTGATTGAAAAAGCCATCTGCACCCAAAGAGAGAGAACTGTGGGTACTGAGAGTAGATCACATATAGTATTTTCACTCTTTTTGATGCTGTTTCCTTACATTTTGTTTTCTTTCTCGTTTTTTTCCCTTTTTGATTTGATTTTTCTTGTTTAGCATGATAATTGTGGAAATATGTATGAAGAACTGCACATATTTAATTTAACATATTGGATTAGTTGCCATTTAAAACTCAAGGTTTTGCTAATGTGAAGGTTGAAAATTATCTATGCATATATTTTGAAAACAAAAAGCTTTAATTTAAAAAACCCTTGCCTATAAGGTTGTGTTTTTTGAAAGTCTCTTTCCAGGTTAAGCAGAGCATTGGACAGAAATCAAGAGAAGCTAACATTTCTTCAGAGTGACCATTCAATATACCAAATGACATAGTTATACAATTTTTTAACTTGAAAACATCTCAAATAGCAGGGACCCAACTACTAAGGAAGGCATGAGTAACAAAATAAACTATTGAGTTCTACTCTAGAAACTATTAAAAAGTATAAACAAGTAGACAGAGAAAGACACTTAGGATTTTGTGAACCAACAAAATATATTTTTACTATTGTTTTGCTACAGCTCTCAGAATACATGAATCCGAAGGCTTAAGTAACCCAAAGAATGAAAAGCTCTCCCCCAAAAAAATTACTACTTGCTTCCTAAGTAACAACTACAGCTGTTTCCTAGCTTCCTACCCTTCATTCTTATTAAGCAACTTCAAGTCAATTGTCATTTCAGTGTTCCAGCTCATCCTACTTCCTTACCTCCCTGGTCATGGGATAGTTTACTGTCAATGTCACATTATTTCATTATCTAAAAACTTTTTTCTCTAAAAGTTTGAGCCCTAAATGACTTGGGTCCTTCAATCAGTGCGGCCAACTACATGCCTGTACTACTACTCCTTCTATGAAATTGGGACTATGAAAATCACTACCCTGTATCATTTCCCATTCAAATCTGGTATACTCCCATAGCTACCAATTGTGTGCATCAATGTAGTTCTTTGGGAACAGTTTTCTACCCTTTTGTCATAACAAAAGGTTATAAGTTAAAAAAAAAAACAGAAGATGAATGATTCAGAAATAAAAAAAAAAACACAAGATACTAAAGATGAAAGCAAAAGTTAAGAAATAAGAGAAATGATTTAAAAAAAACAAACTATGAACTAATCTTCCTCCAAAATTCTTGTAAGTGAATCATTTTTTTCTGTGACCAAATTGCAAAATAAAATAAACAATAAGAAAAGGAAACTAAAATTTTAAAGAAAATATTAATACAGCCTAATCTAATCAATGGTAAAAAATGAATGGAAAATAGTTCTCCTTAAGAAGAAAGGTTATAGCAGAATAGACAGTTAAGTGGTACAGCAGATAGTGTGCCAAGCCTGGAGTCAGAAAGATAAGTTCAATCCAACCTCAGATACCTACTATCTGTGTAATCCTAGGCAAACCATTTAACCTTGGTGCATCAGTTTCCACTTCTGCAAAATGAATTACAAAATAGAAGAATGAATAAAGTTTCAAAGGGAAAAAAATGAGCTAAAGAAATGATAACATCTTTTTATTATTATTATTATTTTTTATTTAATAGCCTTTCATTTACAGGTTATATGTATAGGTAACTTTACAGCATTAACAATTGCCATACCTCTTGTTCCAATTTTTCACCTCTTACCCCCCACCCCCTCCCCCAGATGGCAGGATGACCAGTAGATGTTAAATATATTAAAATATAAATTAGATACATAATAAGTATACATGACCAAACCGTTATTTTGCTGTACAAAAAGAATCAGACTCTGAAATATTGTACAATTAGTTTGTGAAGGAAATCAAAAATGCAGGTGGGCATAAATATAGGGATTGGGAATTCAATGTAATAGTTTTTAGTCATCTCCCAGAGTTCTTTCTCTGGGTGTAGCTGGTTCACTTCATTACTGCTCCATTGGAAATGATTTGGTTCATCTCATTGCTGAGGATGGCCAGGTCCATCAGAACTGGTCATCAGATAGTATTGTTGTTGAAGTATATAATGATCTCCTGGTCCTGCTCATTTCACTCAGCATCAGTTCATGTAAGTCTCTCCAGGCCTTTCTGAAATCATCCTGTTGGTCATTTCTTACAGAACAATAATATTCCATAATATTCATTTACCACAATTTATTCAGCCATTCTCCAACTGATGGGCATCCACTCAGTTTCCAGTTTCTAGCCACTACAAAGAGGGCTGCCACAAACATTTGTGCACATACAGGTCCCTTTCCCTTCTTTATGATCTCTTTGGGATATAAGCCCAGTAGTAACACTGCTGGATCAAAGGGTATGCACAGTTTGATAACTTTTTGAGCATAGTTCCAAACTACTCTCCAGAATGGTTGGATTCGTTCACATCTCCACCAACAATGCATCAATGTCCCAGTTTTCCCGCATCCCCTCCAACAATCAGAAATGATAACATCTTAATGAGCTAGAGGGAAGGAAATACACTGAAACACATTCCCATGGAAAAAATGATAGTCTGTAATAGCATATTGAGACTAAACAATGAGTATAATATGTAGGCATTTGGTGATTAGAAAGTCTACTAGAAAGTATAGTTCCTCCTTAAACAACATCTTACTTCAGAAGCAACCAATTGGGTATTCACAAAAATTCTATATAAATATGATGAATTTTCATAGTATATAGGATCACTAGATTGACTAAGGAGGGAAAAATTGATAAAGATTAGGAAAGTTCCTCCAAATTAAAACTTCCATGGCATCAGTGCTATGATTAGGTTATTGAGTAGCAACTCTCAGCCTGGAGAAACCAGTCTAAAACAAAACTAACAACAACAACAACAAAAAGGACAAAGATGAGGGGAAACCTACTATTTTTGAGTATTTGAGATTTGTTTATTCCTTACTTTTCTAATCATATGATTCAAATATCATAGAATCTAAATTTGTTAAAGAACAAAAAAAACAGAATCATAAGATAATATAGATAGCAACATAATAATACAATGGCATTCTCTGTTTTGTCAAATTAACAGAAATATAAATAAAAAGGAAACTTAAGAATTGAATAAATTGCTGGAGAAACCACAACTAAGATTTTTTTTTGAATACTGTAATTAAAACTATAAAAGGATATTCATATTTCTGAGCATAACCTAGAATTGTTACCAAAATTAATCCTGTATTATGGCACAGACAGAATTTGCAAACATACAGAAACAATAAGCATAATTTATTTATCATAACACACTAAAAATTAAGTAGTCCAGGTATATAATTGAAAGACAGACACCCAAATGGAAACTTGGCAATGAAATCCTAATAGGAAAAAGTATAACATATAAAAAAATACACAGAAAAGTAATTATATGAAAGACAATGAAAATAATGAAATAACATGCAAAATCACTAGGTAACAGTAACCTTCCAAAATGTATTACTAATAAAAATAGTAAAGAAGTAGCCTTTACATTCATTTATATTTTTATTGTAGTAAGTTTATTTCTTTATAATGCACATTGCTTTATGAATCACATTGGAGTGAAAAATCAGAGCAAAAGGGAAAAACCATGGGAGAGATGAAAATATAGAAACAAGAAGTGAACATAGAATGTGTTGATTTACATTCAATCTCCTTAGATTTTTTTCTGAATACTGATGGCATTTTCTATTCTTAGTCTATTGGGATTGCTTTGGATCACTGAATCATTGAGAAAAATGAAGGCTTTTATACTGGATCCTTGCACATTCTTGCTGTTATTATGTGCAATGTATTCCTGGTTATGCTTGTTTCACTCAGCATATATTCACATCAGTTCATACAAATCATTCTAGGCCTTTCTATAATCAGCTTCATCATTTTTTAAAAACAGAACAATAATATTCCACTATCTTCATGTACCACAGCTTGTATAACTATTACCCGATTGATGAGTATGCACTCCTTTTTCAATTCTTTGCTATCGCAAAAAAAAAGCTGCTATAAACATTATTGCACATATGAGTTTTTTCCCTCCTTTATGATTTCCTTGGCATACAGACCCAGTAATGACACTGCTGGGTCAAAGCGTTTGTAAAACTCTTTATAACTCTTAGGACATAGTTCCAGCTTGCTTTCTAGAATGGTTGGATCATTTCACAACTCCATCAGGGAATACATTAGGGAGTGTATCAGTTTTCACACATCCCTTCCAACATTTATCATTATCTTTTCCTGAGAATGTACTTCAGAGTTATTTTTAAAATTGCATTGCTCTAATTAATAGTGATTTGGAACAATTTTCATGTAACAATAAATGGTTTTAATTTCATAATTTAATTTAATGTAATTAAAGTTTTCCATTTTTTGTCAAATAATGAATTCTTATTCTAGAAGTTAGAATTTGGGGGTTTATCAAATAGTAGATTGTTATAAGCCTTGATTTTTGTGTCATGTGTACCTAATCTATTCTATTGATCTATCACTCTATTTCTTATTCAGTACCAAATGGTTTTGATTATTGCTGCTTTACAATGTAGTTTTAGGTTTGGTACTGTTAAGCCACTAACCTTTGTATTTTTGTTCATTAATTCTCTTAGTTTTCTTGATCTTTTGTTCTTCCAGATGAATTTTGTTATGATTTTTTTCTAGATGTTTAAAATAATGTTTTGGCAGTTTGACTGGTATGGCACTGAACAAGTAGACCAATTTTGGCAGAATTGTTATTTTTATTATATTAACTTGGCCCAGCCAAGAACAACTGATATTTTCCCAATTGTTTAGCTCTGACTTTATTTGTGTGAGAAGTGTTTTGTAATTGTGTTCATATAGTTCTTGGGTTTGTCTTGGCAAGTAAACCCCCAAGTATTTTATTTTTTCTACAGTAATTTTAAATGGAATTTCCCTTTTTATCTCTTGCTGATAAGCTTTGTTAGTAATATACAGAAATGCTAATAATTTGTGTGTATTTATTTTATATCCTGAAAGTTTTCTAAAGCTGGGAATTGCTTCAAATAGTTTTTGAGATGATTTTCTAAAATTCTCTAAGCATATCATCATACTTAAGCACAAGCAAAGAGTGATATTCATTTTCTCATTGCGTATTCTAATTCTTTTAATTTCTTTTCCTTTTCTTATTGCCAAAGCCAACATTTCTAGTACAATGTTGGACAATAGTGGTGATAATGGGAATCCTTATTTCACTCTTGATCTTACTATGATGGATTAAGTTTCTCCACATTATAAATAATGCTTCCTGTAGTAAAACCTAGATAGATATTGCTTATTAATTTAAGGAAAGCTCCCATTATTGTTATGTTTTCTAGGATTTTAATAATGTTTTCTAGGATGTTATATTTCATTAAAAGCTTTTTCTGCATATATTGAGATTATCGTATGTTTTCTGTTGGTTTTGTTATTGATATGGTTAATTATGATAATTGTTTTCCTGATATTAAACCAGTCCTGCATTCCTGGTATTGTATATTATCCTGCTGATAAGATGTTTTTAGAACATTGGGGCTGTTTTCTTTAGTGATCTCTTGTAGAATGCTATACAGACATTTTTGTTGCTGTTGTTCATGAACTTCAGGTAGGCCAGAAAATTTTAAATTGTCTCTTCTGGATGTCTTCTCCAGGTCGACTGTTTTGCCAAAGAGGTTTTCCTATTTTCTTCCATTTTCTCATTCTTTTTAGTTTGTTTGACTGATTCTTGTCTCCCAGAGTCATTAGCTTCCATTTGCCCTGTTTTAGCTTTTAATTTGTGATTTTCTTGAGTTATCTTTTGTATCACTTTTTCCATTTGTTTTATTCTATTATTTCAGTAGTTTTCTTCAGGCAATTTTTTCTTTCCTTTTCTAAACTGTTGACTTTCTCTTATATACCTCTCATTTCTTTTCTTATTTTTTCTTCTATCTTTTGCTTGCCTTTTGAAGTCTTTAATGAGCATTTCCAAGAAGCCTCTTAGGGCTTGAGACCAATTTTTCTCATTCTTTGATATTTATTCTGTGGACATTCTGTCCTCATATGAATTGGTGTTTTGGTCTGCTCTATCACCATAGTAGCTTTCTATGGTCAAGATTCTCCTCTTCCTCCTCTCACTCCTCTTTCTTCTCTCACTCCTCTTTCTTTTCCTATTCCTCCTCCTCCTCTTCTTCCTCTTCTTTCTTTTTTTTACTTTTAATGAAGAGCTCTGCTTTTGGGGTCAAGGCGGCTATCTCAAACTTCCTGTGTAGCTCTGACCTTGTCTTTGAGCACAGAGGCTCCTTGTATTTGTAGGGGATAGCTTTTTCTGCTCTGTTCAGGAAACAGTTTGGTTTTCCAGGGTTTGCCTTCTGAACTGTGATTATAAGCTGTCCCACTGATATTGTCATCTACTGAGTCAGGACTGAGGGTCTTAGTTTCTCCTTTGCTGTGATTAAGACCTTCTCACTGGCTTTCCTACATTCTTTCTGACTGGGCTGAACATCTTTTTCACCCCAGTAACAATGAAAATTAATGAATTTTTTTCAGTCTTATCTTGAGTTGTAGAGTGGTTTCATTCTATCAGATTCTGTTCATAGGCTTGGTTTAATGTATTTTTTTTAGGGAAAGTGAGAGATCTAGAGAAATTTCCTAACTTTTCTCTGTCTTGTTGGCTCCATCCTTAGAAATCTCTCTATCTTCATTTTTTTTAATAGAACATTTGCTGTGTGATGGTACAGGGAAAACTGTGTGCCCAAAAATCTTGGGAAAAGGGAATATTTTTAATTTTGCACCTGCTATATCTTAAAAGTAAATAGTTCTGTGTAAAACTTCATTAATTTTAATTGCTTAAATGGAACTGTGGTGCTATTTATTAGTATAGTGACAGATAATCCCACCATTCCATCATTTTTCAAAGCTAGATTTCTTTGAACTTCTCCATCATGGTCTTTCATCTGGTTACCTACTTTGCTGCTTCTTACTTCCCCATTTTTTACTTCTTTTTGTGTATTCTCTTTCCCTATTAAAATATAAGCTCCTTGAGAGAGGAGACTTTCTTTTTTATACATTTATCATCATGGCAGTATAGTACCTAGTACACAGGAAGCACTTTTAAAAATGTTTGATTGACTGGCTAAGGTCAGAGGTAACCCCTCTTAAATAGGACCTTCAGCTATGTACATGTAGAAAATTCATAACGTAACTCCACAGGGTTTCCACTAGAAACCTGTGCTAGAAGATATCCTGCTCTGCTCTGGAAAATGAGTCCAGAAAGATAGTAGTTTTCCCTTTTACACACACAAATATTTTAGTTTTATAACTTTGTTAAGACAGTTTCCTATGCCTCAAAAACATTTTATAAAGCTTTTTATTTTCAAAACATATTCATAGAGTCTTCAATAGTCACCATTGCAAAACCTTGTGTTCCAAATATTTTCCTCCTTCTCTTCCCCCATCCCATCCTTCAGATAAGGATGTCAAACATTTGTAATTCCTCCACAGAAGTTTCCACGATTAGCATGCTATACAAGAAAAATCAGATCAATAAGGAAAAAAAAAACGAGAAAGCAAACAAAATGGAAACAACTACAATAAAAAAGTGAATATACTATGTTGTGTTCCACACACAGTCCCCACAGTCAGCTCTCTCAATGCAGATTGCTCTCTCAATCATAAGACCATTGGAGGTGGCCTAAATCACCTCACTGTTAAAAAGAGCCATATTCTTCATAAGTGATCATCATATGATCTCGTTGCTGTGTACAATGTTCTTTTGGTTCTCCACACAGCACTTAAAATCACTCACGTAAGTCTCTCCAGGTCTTTCTGAAATCATCCTATCAAAAGCCTTTTTCTATCACTCCATACATTGAATTTGTACTTACCCTTTAGAGCAACTCACCTGTTGCTTCTGATCCATTATTAAATTTTATTTAATAGGTTACTTACCCATTTACAATGTAATATTTTTGTGAGCATTAACACCTTCTTTAACTGTAACCTACATGACTACAGGTAGTGCATCTCCCTTTGTTTCTTTATACAGTTAGATACAATATTAGAAGCTGAATTTCGGATAAGAATTATTTGACAAAAACTTCTGGGTAAATTGGAAACTAATATGACAGAAACTAGGCATTGACTCACTTGTAACACCACATACCAAGATAAGATCAAGATGGGTTCATTATTTAAACAAAAGGAGTGATATTTTAAGCAAATTAGAAGAACAAAGGATAATTAACCTCTCTGATCTGTGGAGAAGGAAGGAATTTGTGATCAAAGAAGAAGTGGAGATCATTACTGAACACAAAGTAGATAATTTTGATTATATCAAGTTAAAAAGTTTTTTATACAAACAAAACCAATGCAGACAAGATTAGAAAGGAAGCAATAAACTGGGAAAACATTTTTGCATTCAAGGGTTCTAATAAAAGCCAAAATATATAGAAAATCTACTCAAATTTATAAGAATTCAAGCCATTTTCCAGTTGCTAAATGGTCAAAGGATATAAACAGACAATTTTCAGATGAAGAAATTGAAATCATTTCTAGTTATACGAAGAGGTGGTCTAAATCAATATTGATCAGAGAAATGAAAATTAAGACAACTCTGAGATACCACTACACACCTCCCAGATTGGCTTAGATGACTGGAAAAGATAATGATAAGGGCTCATATCCCAAAGAGATTATAAAGGAGAGAAAAGGACCCTTATGTGCAAAAAATGTTTGTGGCAGCCTTTTTTGTAGGGACAAGAACCTGGAAACTGAGTGAATGCCCTTCAGCTGGAGAATGGCTGAATAAGTTATGCTTATGTGAATATTATGGAATATTATTGTTCTATAAGAAATGATCAGCAGGATGATTTTAGAGAGGCCTAGAGAGATTTACATGAACTGATGCTAAGTGAAATGAATGGAACCAGGAGATCATTATACATGGCAACAACAAGATAGTACAAGAAAGTGGTTCTATTCAACAGCGAGATGATTTAGGCCACTTCCAATAGACCTGTGATGAAGAGAGTCATCTTCACCCACAGAGAAGATTGTGGAAACTGAGAGTGGATCACAATATAGAATTTTTACTCTTTTTGTTGTGAGTATCTTGAATTTTATTTTCTTTCTTTCTTATTTCTTTTTTTTTGTTTTTTTACTTTTTGGATTTTTCTTGTGCTGCAAGATAATTGTATAAAAATGTATGTCTATATTGGATTTAACATAACTTTTTACCATGTTCAACATATATTGGATTACATGCCATCTAGCAAAGGGGGTGGGTAAAAGGTGGGGTAATAGGAACACAAGATTTTTCAAGAGTCAGTTTTAAAACATTATCCTTGCATATGTTTTGAAAATAAAAATCTTCAATAAAAAAATTAAGACAGAAATTTCTGAAAGTGATAAGGGAATGTGTGTGTGTGTGTGTGTGTGTGTGTGTGTGTGTGTATCACTGATGATGCATTTGAAAGTGAAGAGTCGTATATTTAAAATTTGGGAAAGCAAAAGAATTAATATTCAAGAACAACAGTAAATTCAGATATAAGAATTACAAAGTGAATAATAAACATATAGGACATGTCACAAAGGAAATAGATCAAAAAGCTGGAGATACTAGGAAACACTGTAATCATTCCTACTCAAGATAGATGTGAAGGAAATAGAAACAAGGAATATAAGTGTAAGATGATGTCATGTTTGACAATGATATCTCATTATTTTTATTTCCTTCTAAAAATATATAAAACAAATGAATTGTTCAAGGCAAAATATATACATATAATTATCTCAGATTCATATTCTTATAAATTCTTCAGATTTACAAATTTGCATACTATTATGAAATCTTGAATATTTCTGTTACTGACACATCAGGTGAAAATCTAGAATTTTGCCACAGCCATATTCAGAAACCTATCGTCCATTTTTTTGTTTGTTTGTTTAGAATTGTTCTTGATCAATATATATTCCACTATGTCTCCAGGAGCAATTTTATATTTCTAAATTTTTAAAAGAGAATTCTGCCTGTCTTACTGACAATTTTCTTGTACTAGACAACATGAACCATCAAAAAAGGATTTTAAGGTTATTTTATTGATTTTAGCAATATTTCTATATCTGCAAAAATCAATAAGGACAATATTTAGGACCCTGTCTAGCATTAACCTTTATGATTCCAGAAACTTTTAATGTGCTTCAATTTTCTACTCTGAAGGGAAAATATCATCACAGAAAATAAAATTTTATCACAGAGAAGAAAATTGAAGTATAAATTATATACATATGTACCTATATACATATATGTATAAATAATTTATTTAGCACTATAAGATTTGTACAGCATCTTACAAATTCTATCTTACTTGATCCTCACTATAACTTTGTGAGATAGGTTCTAATATTATCATGATTTTACAGATGACAACATTAAAACACATAGAAAGAATTTAAGGCTAAATTTAACCTCAGGTCTTCTTGATGCCAGGTTTAGCAATCTATCTACTGAGCTACTTAACTGCCCCCTGAATGTTCCATATGTTTATTATTAACTTTTTGACAACCATATCAGCATTCACTATTATTCCTGAATTTTAATTATTCTGCTTTCCCAAAATTCAACTTTGGATCTCTTCAAAATATTTACCAGCATAAAGAAATATTCTTTATCACATTTTATGAGACATGGACTAATTGAACTTTATTCTAAGGTCCTAGGAGAATTGACAAATACAATTAATGAGCTGCTGTCAGTGATTTTTAAAAGATCTTGGAAAGTGGAGCAGATGCTGTAGAACTTGAGAAATGTATATTTTGTTCCATTTTATTAAAAGAGAGAACGAAAGATACAAATAGACAAATGAAATTTACTTTTCCTTCTAACAAAATTCCAAAATACACTAAGGACTCTTGACTTCATAAGTTTTCACTAGCTGTCCTCCATATCTAGCATATTTTCCATCCTGTTCTCTACCTTCTGGCATCCTTCAAATTTCCATTAAAATATTATCTTAAGCAAGAAGATTTTCTTTTTTTTTTTTTTTTTTTTTTTTTTTGTTTCCTTTTTTTTTTTTTTTCTTTTTTTTTTTTTTTTAAAAGTCTTTAATTTACGGATATAACATCGTAACTTTACAATTAAAATTGCCAAACCTTGTTCAATTTTCCTTCTTACCCCCCACCCTCCCTAAATGGCAGGATGCCAGTAGATGTTAAATATATTAAAATATAACTTAGATACACAATAAGTATACATGACCAAAACATTATTTTGCTGTACAAAAAGAATCAGACTCTGAATTATTTGTACAATTAACTTGAAGGAAATAAAAGATGCAGGTGTGCATAAAATGGGACTGGGAATTCAATGTAATGGTTTTAGTCATCTCCCAAGGTTCTTTTCTGGGTATGCTAGTTCAGTTCATTCGCTCCATTAGAAATGATTTGGTTGATCTTGTTGCTGGGGATAGCTGTTCAGGACTGGTTCATCTGTATTGTTGTTGAGTATATTGATCTCCTGGTCCTGCTCAATTCATTGTAGTTCATGTAAATCTCTCAGGCCTTTCTGAAATCATCCTGTTGGTCATTTCTTACAGAACATAATATTCCATAATTTTCTATACAATTTTTTCAGCTTCTCAACTGATGGACATCCATTCGTTCCAGTTTCACCACTACAAAAGGGCTGCCAAAACATTCGTGCACATACAGGTCCCTTTCCCTTCTTTATAATCTCTTTGGGATTAATCCCAGTAGTAACCTCTGGATCAAAGGGTATCACGTTTTGATAACTTTTAGCATAGTTCAAACTTCTCCAAAATGGTTGGTTCGTTCACAACTCCACCAACAATGAATCAATGTCCCAGTTTTCCCTCCCCTCCAATCCTTTATTTTTTCCTGTCATCGCCAATCTGACGGTGTGTGGTGGTATCTTAAATTGCAATTTGCATTTCTCTGATTAATAATGACTTGGGCATCTTTTCATATGACTAGAAATAGTTTCAATTTCTTCATCTGAGAATTGTCTGTTCATATCCGACCATTTTCAATTGGAGAATGGCTTGATTTTTTATAAATTTGAGTTAATTCTCTATATATTTTGGAAATGGGCCTTTATCAGAAACTGACTGTAAAAATATTTTCCCATTTATTTTCCCTTCTAATCTTGTCTGCATTAGTTTTTGTTTGTCAAAAGCTTTTCAGTTTGTATAATCGAAATTTTCTTTTTGTGATCAGTAATGATCTCTAGTTCTTTTGGTCATAAAACCTTCCCCTTAAGGTCTGAGGGGTAAACTTCTTTTCCTCTAATTTATTAATAATTTCATTCTTTTCCTAGTATGAACCCATTTTGCCTTATCTTGGTGTCGGGTTAAGTATGGATCAATGCCTAGTTTCTGCCATAAGTTTCAATTTTCCCAACAATTTTTTATCAAACAGTAAGTTCTTTCCCATGGGATCTTTGGGTTTGCAAAGAACTGGTTCTATATTTGTGACTGTTTTTATCCCTTGAACCTAATCTTTCACTGATCAATAATCTATTCCTTGCCAATAAAAATGTTTTGGTAACTGCTGCTCTATAGTATAGTTTTAGATCTGGTACAGCTAAGCCACCATCATTTGATTTTTTTCATTAATTCCCTTGAAATTCTTATTTTGTTTTCATTGAACTTTTTTTTATTTTTTCTAGGTCATTAAAATAGTTTTTTGGGGTCTGATTGGTATGGCCCTTTAAATAAATAGTTAGTTTAGGTAAATTTGTCATCTTTATTTATTTGCTCGCCCTATCCAAGCATTTAATATTTTAATTGTTGATCAGACTTAATTTGTTTAAAAGGGGTCTGTAATTTTTCATAAAGTTTCTATTTTCCCTTGGCAGATGATTCCTAAATATTTTATATTATCAGTAGTTACTTTTGGAATTTCTCTTTGTAACTCTGCTGTTATTTTTTAGTGATATTAAGTCTGATGACTTATGGGGTTTATTTATAACCAGCAACTTTGCTAAAGTTATGGATTACTAAAACTTTTGAGAATCCTGGGGTTCTCTAAGTATACCATTGTCATCGGCAAAAGGTGATAATTTGGCCCTCATTCCATTCTTTTCCTTTAATCTTTTCTCAGCTCTTTTCTATAGCTAGCGTTTCTAATCAATATTAAATGTAACTGATGTGGGAACCTTTTTCCTCAGATCTTTTGGGAATGGTTGGTTTGTTTCCATTACATATGATGCTTACGTGGTTTTAAATAGATGCTGCTATTATTTTAAAAGGGAAAGTCCATTTATTCCTATACTCTCAAGTGTTTTTAATAGGAATGGATGTTGGTTTTATAAACTTTTTCTGCATCTATTGAAGGGAGATCATTGGTTTTGTTAATTTGGTTATTAACATGGCCAATTATATTGATAGTTTTCCTAATTTGCCACCCCAAATTTCCTTATAAATCCTCTTGATCATTGGTTTATCTTGGGATGATTTTCTGTAGTCTTTTTGCTAATATCTTATTTAAGATTTTAGCATCAATTTCTTGGGAAGTTGGTTATAATTTTCTTTCTCTGTTTTCAGCCTACCTGGTTTAGGTATCATAATGTCTTTATTTGAAGGAATTTGGTGGGATTTCATTCCCTATTTTATCAAATAATTTATATAACATTGGGCCAATTGTTCTTTAAATGTTTGGTAAAATTCACATGTAAATCCATCTGGTCCTGGGGATTTTTTCTTGGGAGTTGTTTTGCCTGTTCTTTTCTTTTTCTGAAGTGGGGACTATTCAAACAATTTACTTCCTCCTCTGTTAATCTGGGAGTCTATATTTTTGGGGTAGTCATCCATTTCCTTAGGTTATCAAATTTATTGGCATAAAGTTGAGCAAAATAACTCCTTATTATTTCTTAATTTCCTCTTCCTTGGTGGAAAGTTCTCCTTTTATTTTTAAGACTACAATTTCATTTTTCCTCCCTCCTTTTTCTAATCAGATTTACCAAAACATCTATTTTTTGGCTTTTTCATGAACCAACTCTAGTTTTATTAGTTCAATGGGATTTTTTACTTTCAATATTTTAATTTCTCCTTTTAATTTTTTTCAATTTATATTTGATTGGGGGTTTAATTTGGTCTTTTTTAGTTTTTGTTCAAGGCCCAATTCATTAATCTTTCTTTCTCTGTTTTATTCAAGTAAGCCTCGGATATAAAATTCCCTCTTATTCCCTTTGGCATCCCACAAATTTTGGATGATGTCTCATCATTGTCATTATCTTATGAAATTATTAATTGTATCTATAATTTGCCTTCAAATCATTCTTTAAGATGGATTGTTTAGTTTCAATTACTTTTTTGGTCTATTTCCCCTAATTTTTTGTTGAATGTAGTTTTTTTATCATGATCTAAAAAAAGCATTTACTATTTCCTTTCATTTAATTTTAGTCTTTATGTCCTAATATATGGTAATTTTGAATAGGTTCCATGCTGCTGAGGAAAAATATTTCCCTTCTTCTCCATTCAATTTTCTCCAAGATCCAACATACCTAATTTTCTAATATTCTGTTTACTTCTTTAATTTCTTTCTTATTTGTTTTGTGGTTTGTTTGTCTAATTCTGAGGTAAGGGTTGGGATCTCCCTACTATTACAGTTTTGTTGTCTTTTCTTCTTCCTCTTTAACTTCTCCTTTAGGAAGCTAGTGCCATACCACTTGGTGCATATATGTTTAATATTGATTTTCGTTGTTTACCCTTTAGCGGATGTATTTCCTTCCTTATCTCTTTTAATTAGATCAATTTTTTTACTTTTGTTGATCCGAGATAAGGATGGCTCCCTTTTTGGCTTTCACCTGACATAATGATTTTGCTCCAGCCTTTTCCTTTACTCTATTTATCCCCCTGCTTTAAATGTGTTTCTTGTAAACAACATTTGTGGGGTTTGACTTTTGATCCGTCTGCTATCTGCCTCCCTCTTTTGGGGGTTTCCCATTCCCATTTCGGTTAAATTATAAATCTGTATTTCCTCCATCCTTAACCCCAGTTGTGCTTTACTTATTCTTGCCTCCCCCAACCCTCTTTCCCCCTTTTAAACTTATGTACCCCTCTTGTTCACGATCTTATCCTCTTTATAATCCCCCCTCCCCCTTTGGGTTCCCCTTCCTTCCCTTTTTACTCTTTTCTTTCCTTTTCCTCTCCCCCGTTTTTTAATGAGGCGAGGAGAAATTTTCTCTAAAACAAATGTCAATTATTTTTCCTTTGGAACTCTGATGAGGTAAGTTCACACAATGTTCCTCCCCTCTCAAATTCCCTCAGATATAAGTTTCCCACCTCTTTGTGGGATGTGGTTTCCCTCTTTTTATCCCTCCTTCCACCATTCCATCATCCCTTTTCCATATCTACTTCCCTTTTTTATTTATATCATACTATCAAATTTTACATGTATTTTTTGTATATCCACAACAGAAATACAATTCTCAAAATTATTTTTTACCTTTTTCCATCTCTTGAGTTCTATTCTTAGAATAAAATTTTTGTTTGTTCTGGTTTTTCTTCAGAAACAAATGGAATTCATTTGTTTCATTAAATTCCATCTTCTTCCCTGGAGAAAATCTCAACATGGTGTTTATTTTGCTGCATCCCAAGTTCTTTGCCTTTCGATATCATATTCGGCCCTTCTTTCCTTTAATGGAGGCAAAATCTTGGGTATCCTTATTGGGCACCTCGGTATTTAAATGGTTTTTTGCCTTGTAAAATTTTTCCTTAATCTGATAGTTCTGAAATTTTGCCCCAATTTCCTTGGGGTTTTTTATTTTGGGGTTTCTTTCAGAAGGTGTTCGATGAATTCTTTCAATCCTTTTTTACCCTTTGATTCTTTCATCTGGGCAGTTCTCTTTGATGATTTCTTGAAAATAGTATCTAGGCTCTTTTTTTTATCTGTTTTCAAATCAATAATCCTCAGATTATCTCTCCTGAATCTATTTTCCAAGTCTTCATTTTGAGTAGATAATTCATGGTTTTATTTGTATTTTTTGGTTTTGTTTTGATTCTTCTGTCTCAATGCATCATTGTTTCAATTTGTTCAGTTCTAATTTTTAAAAATTATTTTCTTCTTAGCTTTTTTACTTCTTTCTCTATATGTCCAATTAGTTTTAAAATTGTTTTTGGTCTGGAATTTTTCCATTTCCTTTTTTTTTTAGTGTTTTTTCTTTTCAATTCGTCCTACTTTCTTGGAGTTCTTTGTCTTTTCAATTCAAAATCCTCTTTCGTAATTCTTTATTTTTTCAATTCCAAATTCTTACTTTCCTAATTTTTTTATTTTTCAATTCCCAATTTGTTTCCCCCTTCCTGGGGAATTTTTAACTTTTTCAATTCGTATTTCAGGAAGTTTTTTGCTCTCTTTAAGGCTTCTTTCCTTTTTTATCTTCTCTCTCTTTGGGCGGTCTCTTCAGAAACTTTTAAGGAGGACAGTCATCATTTTTTGTTTGAGGTCTCTTCAGGTTTTGCTGACCCTTTTCCATAGAAGCTTCATTTTCTTTTCATCTTTTTATTCATGTTTTAAAGGCTTTGGGTTGTCTCGGAAGGGGGTTAACTTCCTCTGCAGAGCAGGGAAGATGTAAACCATTTCGCTCCAAAATATGGGTGCTCCGTGGAGTTTTCCCTTCCCCAACGGAAGTGGATTCAGCACTGGGACTATCAAATGAAATGGGCTGGTGGTTATCATTGCCCTAGGCTGGGGAGCTGTGGTGAAATGTCCCTGCCCCAGGCCGGAGCCTCTTGTGGGACTGGGTTTGGGCTGGGTGCAGACTGCAGCCCGAATCTCCCCAGTGTCTCTGCCCAATCTCGCCCTGGAAAAGCTCCCCTTTAAGCCAGAGCTCCCACTGGGTGGGCTCAGGCTGCGTCCTCCTCGGTGCAGGATAAACTCCCCAAGGAAAAGCCCTTTGCGGTTGGGGCTTTGGCTTTGCTGAGATCGCCTTTCCCTGGTTTGAGACTCTCCTCGGAACCTAATTTCTCTCCTTTGCGATCTCCCCCGGAACCAACCTTTTTGGGAGACTGCCTTATGGTTGTTCTTTTCTTTCTTTACATTGAGCAGTCAAGCTATTTTTGAGGGCTCGATTAATATTGATAAAGAGGGGTAAGGAAGAGCTTAGAAAGGCTGTTTCTCCCGCCATCTTGGCTCCGCCCCCTCCAAGAAGATTTTCTTCATGTCCCATAATGCTTGTGTCTTCCTTTGAAGATTATCTCCAATTTATCCTGCATAAATATTTTGATTTTATTTAGTTGTTTAAATGTTGTCAAAGGATTAATTTTTTTAAGGAGGGTTTTTGTTTTCTTTGCATTTCTGTGCTTAAAGCTAAATATAAACATAAAATTGTCATCTTGAATTTTACATTTGAAATATTAGTTATCGTTTCATCAAGTACAAGTTTTGTCACATTAATTTTATATCTTTTATGATAAGGTTATCAGATGGATAAATGCCGTGTTTATAGTTTTTCCACAAAGAATTGTAGAATGTTTCTTACAATATACTTCTATAAAATATGGAATGATACAACTAGACAGAGGGATTGTGAATTGACAGCGCAACTGAATCAAAATGGAAATGATTAAGTAAACTATGTTACTTTACAAGAAGGTCACTTGTAGAGTGACCTAGAAATCTGTCCTTGGTTTTACACTGTTCAAAATTATTATCAGTAACCTAGATTAAGCTATAAATGATATGTTTATCAAATTTGCAGATGACATAAATCCGTGAGGGATAAGTAACAGACTATAATTCTGACTTATCCATGTTTGCTCAATCTTCCCCATTCCTTACTGACTATAATCCAGTCCCTTTTCACCTTCATTTTATGTCTTGGCTACCCTATTAGAATATAAGCTTCTTAAAGATGATGACTGTCTTTCCTTTCTCTTGTATTTGCTTCCTGAGCACTTAGAATCTTCTCTGCTCGTTGGCAGAAATGGCAGACATACAAGTTAACAAAATCCATATCCAAAATTATGTTGGTAAGTTAGATTTGGATGTCAAATATTTTTTAATGAATGTAATAGTCTATGTCTTGGTATCTAAAATTCACTTCATATGTATTTTCCTATCAAAAAGATTTTTATTTTTTGGACTGAAATCTCAATAGGAAATGATGGGCTATCATGACCACAAAAAATATTAATGTCATTTTAGATATGCATCAAAAGAGACATGCTATTCAAGAAAGAAGGAGGTAATCATTTCATTAAGTTCTGCCCTAATCTAATGATTTTACACGTAGCTTTGTGTTCAGTTCTGGTCCTAGGATAGAAGGTAATAAGGCTACATTGGAGGGGATTCATTTCACAGTTAAATGGACATAATAATTTAACAAAACCCATATTCTTGCCATTATTCTTGGAATAACTGCTTGAAACTCCTAGAAAAATGGGTGCCAAAGGAATATTTGTCCAGTTATATCTTACAAGTTCATTCTATTGTTATTTATGTTTATATTAACTAAAATAAAGTGGTACCATTCTTTAAGATTTGTTCCACTACTGTGTATTTTGATCAAATTAAATATTCCAATTTTTGTGAAGTCAGCCAAAAGTGCACTTCCATATTTTTCTAACATTCCAGAAATGTCATAAACAGATTTTAAAATAAAAATAAAACTCCGTGCTTGGCTATGTCACACAGTTCTGCTCCTTATGTTGTATGCTGTGAATTTATTGTCTAATAAACAAACTTTTATTGGTCCTAGGAACTGCAGATATAATATTACAGAAATAAGATTATAGAAATGTTTTCTATTAACTGTTTTGTTTACATTATTCTCACAATAAACATGGTTCAAACATTGTCTCTAAGAAGTTGAGGACATTCCTACATGTTATTGAGCTTTTTTTTTCATTTTAAAATTTAAATTAATCATTTGTCAAGTATTTATTAAGTGCTGATTATTCACTTCAATCTAATAAGCAATTAAGAAATGTCAGCCTCCAGTTGAGCATAATGCTAGGCTGCAAGACAGTTTAGAAAACTGAAAAAAGACAGTCCTTTATCTCAAGGAACTTGTCCTTTACTTTGGACCAAGAATCATACTAACCACTGTGGGAAGAACAAGAAAAATATAAAACACGACCCTGGCAACTGTCATAAATATATTTGCATATTGGTTTTAAGGGAGAAGTGAAATACTTAGATAAGTGTATAAGATAATTTTGTCAAATTCAAATAAGAAAAAATTCATCTAGGCCACATATTGACTTAAAAATCTATTAAATAATATTTTCTATGTTACATTGTATTTTTAGTTATTTTGTTAACACATTTTTCTAGTCTACTTTTTTTTTTGGAGGAAAAATTAAGTTACTTCTCCAGGGTCACACAGCTGGTAATATGTGTCTAATGTCAGATTTGAATTTAGGTCCTCCTGATCCCAAGTCAGTGTTCTAGCCATTGCACTACTTAACTGCTTTTTCCCAGTTACATTTAAATGTGGTTCAGCTACTGAGATTTTTGCAGGCCCTCATAATAAAAGTAACAACTACCTTCATAACTTACATTTATAGAAAATTTTAAAAGTAGTTTCTTTGTATAAGTCCTATATAGTATAGAGTCTATTTATTAATCCATATTAGAGATAACTGAACTAAGTCTCAGAAATATTAAGTTACTGCCCAAAGACATATGGTTAGGATATCAAGATTTAAACCCATGATTTCTGAGCTTTTATACAGGGTCATTTCACCAAAATAGGATCACAAATAATAGGATATAGGTGTAAACTACTGAACAACAATAAATATTAGGACAGATTTTGTTTTTTTGTTGTGGCTTTTTTGCTTTCACTATAATTAAATTTGCTTCTTTATAACTTATATCCATTGATCTAGTGAATCCCTCTAAATTAGAGCATGATAATCATGTTCTCGAAAACAACTGTTATATTTTGCCTGAATAGTTTCTTCTCCACTTCTCAATGTCTTAATATAAAAGTCTTTGAGTATTTTCATTGCCCTTCTCTAAAAGATCTTCAGTCTACCAACATCTTTCCCAAACTGTAGTACACAAAATAAATATGATTTAATTAGGAGAAAGTATATAGAGGGACTAGTACTATTTTATTCATATCTTAATGAAATCAAAGATATAATTAGTAATTACAATGAAAACAGCAGCAGCAACACTACCACAACCAAGGGTAATGGGGGGGGGGGAGGGAGGTTGGCATGATTGAGCTTTTAGTTCAGCAAAGCACCAGAACTTCTTCAAACAAAATTTTGTCTGACCATGCCATCGTTGCATTGGTTGTTTATACCAAAGTGTTTGTATTTATTAAACTGAATCTTATTAGATTCAACTCAGTGCTCTTGTTTGTTAAAGCATTTATGGATCTTTAGTCTTTCATCCAATTTGTTACCTACCTTTTCATTAATATTTGATAACATATCTTTACACAAGTCATTGATTAAAAAAAATACCTCAGATACAAGGAAAATTTGTGGATAACCACTTCTCAATTTAATATTAAACCATTAATGACTACTCTCTGGGTCCAATAATTTAACTTCTCTTGAATTCATCTAACTATGTCATTATTTAGCTCCCAGCTTCTTAAAGCATGGTCCATGTCTCTATATAGGGTCTTATATCTGAACATGGGCATAGCAACGGTATGATTTGTTATCAGTAAATATTTAATATATATTTTTATTTTATATACTCGGGTCACTTTTTCAGGCCAAAAAGGGGCACAAGTGGAAAGCTCTGTTTTCTAGTTCAGTTCTGTCTATTTTTTCAATAAAACCATATTCTGAAAGGCTTTATCAAATGCTTTGATAAAACAAGACTAAACTGTAACTCAGTCTCATAGTGTATCAATTTATTAACCCTGTGAAAAGGAGAAATATTCTAATGAAATCATATAGGCTTTTTGTGATCAAAACTCATGTTTCTAAGATTTATTGACTATGCCTTATTTTTCCTTAAATCTTCTAGCATAGTTCTAAAATGAAAGTCAAGTTCATTGTCCTTTATTTTATGTATTATATACTTTTCCTCATAGAAAATTGAAACATTGTTTGACTTTCTCTGGGCTTGTGATGCTTTTTCATCGTCTACATTTTTTCTACAGATAAGTAACAATAATCACTAACAATGCCTCCTCAACCACATTTGACATTTTTATCATTATCCAAGATGTAATTTGTCTGCATCAGAGGAATTGGATGTGTCAAGAGAATCTTCATAATTAATTATCATCTGTCTATGTATCTTATATATGAACTGCTGATTAGATGCTTTTCTTCCTTCTTTCTTTATTCAAATATCATTCACATGATAATTTGAGTGAGGGGAAGGATGGACCAGAAACAAAATAATTATTAAGCATCTCAGTCCTCTTTTTCTCATTAGTAATCCCCTTTCCATGCACTCTTAATATGAGTTTTTTCCTCTCCTTTTGCCTCCTGTTTTTCCCTATAATGTGTCTTTTTTCCTATAAAAATAAATCTATCATGTCTTTTTTTTTGTTCTTACCTACCTTTGCAAACTCTTCACTGTTAAAAGTACCATGATGAACTTTTGTCCTTATATTGTTCCTTGTATTATTATATTATATACTTGTTATTTATATTGTTACAATCTTCTTTACATGACTTTAAAAACTAAGTTATTTTGGTAACTTCCCTTTCCAGTAGATTCAGATATGCCTTTTTTTACTCTGCTTTGAATGTTTCATTTTTTTTCTTAAAATTGAATATTTTTGTGGTTTTCCTTTTGTCCTATTGTTATTTCCCTTGTAGTATTTTAGGCCATAGAATACTACTTATTTGTTTAACACAACTACTTTGCCAGACCCTAATCATGATCTCTTTATCTTCTGTACTAGTTTCAGGTTTTTGAGTACCTCTGAAGAGACACATTGCAGTGGGCTTTAGCTTTATAAATTCATGCTACCAAATCAATTTGGACCTAAAAACTGTTAAGCAATTCTCTTAATAATTATTAACTTCTACTGACTAACATATTGTCAGTTGTTTACTCTTTTTCTTTTTTTCTCAAGCCACTAAGCCTACTATTATCACTCTTCTCTGAAGATGAGCTAGTCTTCTTAATTGGAATAAATTTCAGGATATGAGGATTTTACTTTCTACCTATGCATCCCTCAGCAAGCTTCTTCTTTCTCATTTCAGAGGAAATGATTGTTCTTAATTGTAATGGGCTGAGGTTTGAGTTGATGCACTGAAGTCCCAAGTACATGAGGCTAAATAGTAATTGGACTATATCCTATTAATATACATGATTGGATAAAGAATGGCCCCGCCCACTCTCCTGCAAGTCCTGATGTGTTGTATAGGAAATGACGATTTTGGTGGGTGGAGGCAGAGAGACAGGAAGAGAAGCTGGGAGAGATTGGCCTGGGTTCCATGCTTGTATCTGATGGTCGTGTGGCTGTTGGTCTAGCTAGGTTCTTGACTCAGCTGCACACATTGCTATCGCTGATTCCCTTCCACCTCCGATCTTTCTTCACTGAGAATAAAGATTGACAATTTTCCCCTAACCTGAATTCCTGACTCCGGCTGATTTTAAAATACGCGGTCTTCACACTTAATACTACTCATTTTAAAATGTCTTTCATCAGACTATTTCCCAAATAAAATCTATAGAGGAATAAAGACACAGGTAGTCTGGACTTCTTCTTTAAAACAGTGTTTCTGGATTTGGAGACAGAGCCAAAGTAGTAAAGGTAGAAACTCTCTGACATCCTCCTCACAACTGTCCATATTCCTTTAAATAATGACTCTAAACAAATCTTAGAGTGACAGAGCACCCAATAAGACAGAACATTTTCCAGCCAGAGACAACTTAGAAGGTCAGAGGAAATGTCTGTGACACCAGGATGGGAGTTCAGCATATAGGCCACATGAGCACAGCTCCTAACCCAACACCAGTGCAACTTGGCCCCAGCTCTAAATCTAGTCCCACCACTACACTAGCAAAGTAGGAATGGGTCTAGGAACCTCTGATTCAGTAACAGTATTGGTGTTTTCTGAACCTCTCAGCCCAGAAATAACAAAGAGGATTTATAAAATCATCAGAAAAGGTCTGTGGAACCAAGGTGGTAATCCAGGGTACAATTCCAGTGCAGGCATGTTCTGCGCAGCTCCATACCTGGCCCTGGCCCTGATACCAACAAAGCAGAGGCTACAGACTTGTGAATAAGAAGCAGCACTGGCTTTCTAGATTTCTCAATACAGAGACCCCAAAGAAGACTCAGAGTGAGAGCACATTGGGAAGCCAAGAAACTAAGAGTGAGCATGGGCAGTAATGGCAGTGGCAGCTTCCAGAAGCCTCAATTCATGGGACCTGTCTTTAATAGCATTGACCAAGAACTCTATTGCTTTATCACAGTAGATCTTACAGCTATAACAGGGCAGGGACAATTCCAGTACAGAAAAGAATGCTTGTCATCAAGTACCTTGAAGGATCTCTAAAAACAATTACACAAAATGCCTGAAGCTTTGGACAATGCATCCTCTATCCTAGGAATGGAGCCCTACTTTAACAGAGTCAAAAGCTAAGTAATAGTCTAGGAAAATGAGCAGATAATAGAAAAAGAATCTGACCATAGAAAGTTACTATAGTGATAAGAAAGAGCAAAACACACACTTAAAAGATAATAAAATCAATATTTCAACATCCAAAACCTACAAGGAAAATAAGAATTGATCACAGTGCTGTCTCAGAAGGGATTTTAAAAATTAAATAGGGAGAAAGAGGAAAAACTAGGAAGAGAATTGAGCATGGTACAAAAAATAATACAAAAAGCTAATGAAGTAAAGAATGCCTTAAAAAGCAAAAGTGGCCAAATGGAAAAGGAGGTACAAAAGTTCACTGAGGAAAATAATTACTTTAACATTAGAATAGAGAAAATGAAAGCTAATGACTTCATAAGAAATCAAGATAAAATAATACAATACCAAAAAAAGATGAAAAATAGCTGAAATTGTAAAATATCTCATTGAAAAAAAAATGACTGACCTAAAAAATTGACCAGGAGAGATATTTGAAAAATGATTGGTCTACCTAAAAATCATGATAAAATTGTCCTGATATTCAAGAACCAGAGGGTAAAATAGAAATTGAAAGAATCCATTAATCACCTCCTGAAAGAGATGCCAAAATGAAAACTCCCAGGAATATTACTGCCAAATTCCACAACTCCCAGATCAAAGAGAAAATATTGCAAGCATCCAATAAAAAATAAATAAATAAATAAAGTCAATTGTAGTGGAGATTTAGACAGAATAACACAAGATTTAGCAGCTTCTACTTTGGCTTAAAAGAAAAATAACATACATACTCAATATGGGTATAGAAATCTATCTTACCCTGCAGAAAAGTAGGAAGAAAATAGTATACAGGAAGAAGACAAGTTAATAGAAGAGAGGACATATTGAGGGAGAGAATGATTAATAGCAACTTGTGGAGGGAAAGAGTGAAAGGAGAGAGAAAATAGAATAAGTGGGGATACAGTTATCAATAGTATTTATAAAAATAATTTTAAAGCAAGCTTTTCTGATAAGACAACATATCTCAAACATAAAGGAAACTGAATGAAATTTATAAAAAAAAAAAAAAATCACAACTTTGTCCCAAAGGATAAATGATCAAGATATGACCTATGCCCTAAGGCCTATAAAGTCACTCATATACTTTGACCTAACAATACCATTACTAGCCATGAATCCCAAAAGACCTTTTTAAAAAAGCAAAAAAAAAAAAAAAAATATATATATATATATATATATATATATATATATATATATATACATAAATATTCATAGTAGCTCTCTTCTAAGAACAACAACAACAACAAAAAACAATGGAAATTGAGGGGGAATTGTCTATCAATTGGGAAATAATTAAATAAATTAAGGCATGTGATTATGATGGAATATTATTGTTCTGTGGAAAATCATCAGCAGGATGCTTCCAGACAAATCTTTAAAGACCTCCACAAACTAAAGCAAAGCTAAATGTATTTTGTCCCAAGTAAAAGTAATGTTCTGAGATGGTCGGATTTGAATGACTGGTATTCTCAGCAATACTATGATCATCCTATCCATACCTACAGAAAGAACTTTGTCTCTGAGAAGAGACTGAAGCATTCTCTCTTCCTCCCTCCCTCCCTCCATTCCTTCTTCAATCCTTCTCTTTCTCTTTCTTTCTCTTTTTATTCATATTTTTTTCTTTATCACTTTTTATTGAAGTTTTCTTTATTTTCAAAGCATATATAGGAATAATTTTTCAACATTGACCCTTAAAAATTTTTGTCTTCCCATTTTTCCCCTTTCCCCTCACTCCCTCTGCTAAATGACATGTAATTCAATATATGTTAAACATTGTAAAAATATATGGTAAATTCAATATAAGCATACATATTTATACAATTATCATGAAATAGGCACAAGAATGATCACATCAAAAAGTAGAAAAGAAAATGAGAAAGAAAAACAATTCAAGCAAACCACAACAAAAAGAGTAAAAATGCTATTTTGTGATCCAGCCTCAGTTCCCACAGTCCCCTCTCTGAGTGTAGATGCCGCTCATCATCTCAAGTTGATTGAAACTGGCCTCAATCATCTCATTGTTAAAAAGAGTCATGTCCATAACTGTATAATTGATAATCATCTAATCTTGTTGATGTGCACAATGATGTCCTAGTTCTGCTTATTTCACTTAACATCAGTTCATGTAAGTCTCTTCAGGCCTCTCTGAAGTCATTCTCTTGATTGTTCCTTATAGAACAATAATAACACTCATATACCATAACTTATTCAGTCATTCTCCAACTGATGGGCATCCATTGACTTTACAGGTTCTTGCTACTACAAAAAGGGCTGCCACAAACATTTTTGAACATTAGCGTTTCTTTCCCTTCTTTAAAAATCTCTTTAGGATACAAGCCCAGTAGAAACACTGCTGGATGAAAGGGTATGCACAGTTTGATAGCTTTTTGAACATAGTTACAAATTGCTCTCCAGAATTGTTGGTTCCATTCACAACAATATAGTAGTGTCCCAATTTTTTCTACATCCCTTCCAACATTCCTCAATATCTTTTCTTGTCACTTTAGCCAATTTGAGAGGTATGTAGTGGTATCTCAGAGTTGTCATAATTTCCATTTCTCTGATCAATAAGGATTTAGAGCACCTTTCATATGATTAGATGTTAAAGACCATGTCTAGGTAAAGGGGCAAATCAATTCTCTGAGAGCCTCTACAGCTGTGAATCATAACACTTGCACAAGTTACAAAGCAGCCTTTGCTGATGCAGGTGTTCATTGTGGATTGGGAATGAACTAAATTGGAGGCAAGAGGGAAGAGGAGAGAGGTCAGACAACGCAACTGCCTTTCAGTGGAGAAGTCAGAGAATGGCAACTGCCTCTCAGTCTCCTTTTTCATTGTCATCCTCTTACATGAAGAAATCCATTCTACATGTCTGAGTTAGACCTGCAGCAGCCACTGGCAAGTGGGTCCATATCACAACAACTTTAATTTCTTCATCTGAAAATTGTTGGTTCATATCCATGAACCATTAATTGATTGGAGAATGGCTTGAATTCTTATAAATTTTAGTGAATTATTTATATATTTTAGAAGTGAGACCGTTATCAGAACCCTTAAATGTAAAAATAATTTCCCCAATTTATTGCTTCCCTTCTAATTTGTCTGCATTTGTTTTGATATAATATATTAGGGTTTTCAAAATAATATAATCAAAACTATCAACTTAGTGTTCAATAACAAGTTCCAGTTCTTCTTTGGTCACAAATTCCTTCCTTTTTCACAGATTTGAGAAGTAAAATATAGTCTTTGAATTTGCTTATAATATCACTATATCTAAATCATGAACCCATTCTGAACTTATCTTGGTACTTGGTGTTAGGTGTGAGTCAATGTCTAGTTTCTGTTAAACTAGTTTCCAATTTTCCTAGCAGTTTTTATCAAATGGTGAGTTGTTATTCTAAAAGCTGGGGTCTTTGGGTTTGTCAAACACTAGACTACCATTTTCATTGAGTATTTTGTCCTTGAACCTAACCTATTCCACTGATCAACTACTCTATTTCTTAGCCAGTACCAAATGATTTTGATGACAGCTGCTTTATAATATAATTTTAGGCCTGGCACAGCGTGGCCACCTTGATTTGCATTTTTTTTTCATTAATTCCCTTGAAATGCTTGACTTACTGTTTTCCAGAGGAACTTTGTTATTATTTTTCCTATATCTGTAAAATAATTTCTTGGGAATTTGATTAGTATGGCATTAAATAATTTGGTTGTGTTAGATAGTATTGTTATTTTTATTATTCACTTGGACTACCCATGAGCACTTGATATTTTTCCAATTGATTAGATTTGTCTTTATTTGTGTAGAAAGTATTTTGTAGTTGCTTTGATATAGTTCCTGATTTTGCCTTGGCAAAGAGACTCCCAAATATTTTATATTATTGACAATTATTTTAAATGGAATTTCTCTTGCTTCTGGACTTTGCTGGTAATATATAAAAACTCTGATGAGTTATGTACATATATTTTGTATTCTACAAATTTGCTAAAATTGTGAATTGTTTAGTTTTTTAGTTGATTCTCTAGGATTCTCTAACTTTACCATCATATCATCTGCAAAGAGTGATGATTTGATTTCCTCATTACCTACTCTAATTCTGTAATCATTTTTCTTCTCTTATTGCCAAAGCTAACATTTCTTTTTTTTTTTCAATCTTTTATTTATTTATTTTTTTGCTTTACCCTCAATCTTTTTTTTAATAATTATAACTTTTTATTGACAGAACCCATGTCTGGGTAATTTTTTACAACATTATCCCTTGCACTTACTTCTGTTCTGACTTTTCCCCTCCCTCTCTCCATCCCCTCCCCAAGATGGCAAGCAGCCCTATACATGTTAAATATGTCACAATATATCCTAGGTACAATATATGTGTGTAGAACTCAACAGTTCTCTTGTTGCACAGGAAGAGAATTGGAGTCAGAAGGTAAAAATAACCCGGGGGAAAAAAACAAAAATGCAAATAGTTTACATTCATTTCCCAGAGTTCTTTCTTTGGGTGTAGCTACTTCTGTCCATCATTGATCAATTGAAACTTAGATCTTTTCTTTGTCAAAGAAATCCACTTCCATCAGAATACATCTTCCTACAGTATTGTTGTTCAGGTATATAATGATCTCCTGGTTCTGCTCATTTCACTTAGTATCAGTTCATGTGATTCTCTCCAAGCCTCTCTGTATTCATCCTGCTGGTCATTTCTTACAGAACAATAATATTCCATAACATTCATATACCACAATATATTCAACCATTCTCCAATTGATGGGCATCCATTCATTTTCCAGTTTCTAGCCACTACAAAGAGGGCTGCCACAACCATTTTGCCACACACACAGGTGCCTTTCCCTTCTTTATTATCTCTTTGGGATATAAGCCCAGTAGTAGCACTGCTGGATCAAATGGTATGCACAGTTTGATAACTTTTTGGACATAATTCCAGATTGTTTGCCAGAATGGTTGGATTCGTTCACAACTCCACCAACAATGTATCAATGTCCCAGTTTTCACGCATCCCCTCCAACATTCATCATTATTTTTTTCCTGTCATCTTAGCCAATCTGACAGGTGTGTAGTGGTATCTCAGAGTTGTCTTAATTTGCATTTCTCTGATCAATAGTGATTTGGAACACTCTTTCATATGAGTGGAAATAGTTTCAATTTCATCATCTGAAAATTGTCTGTTCAGATCCTTTGACCATTTATCAATTGGAGAATGGTAAAGCTAACATTTCTAATACAATATTGAATAGTAATGGTAATAGGGGGCAACTTTGTTTAATCTCTGATTTTTATTTGGAATGGTTTCAGTTTGTCTCCATTATATATGAAGCTTGCTAATGGTTTCAAATAGATGCATCTGAGCATTTTAAGGAAAAGTCCATTTATTCCCAAACTCTCTAGTGTTGGGTTAGGGGTTTTATCAAATGCTTTTACAGTATCTATTGAGGTGATCATATGGTTTTTGTTAATTTGGTGAATTGTACTAATTTTTTTTTTCTTAATATTGAACCATTCCTGCATTCCTGGTCTAAATCATACTTGGTTGTGGAGTATTATCATAGGGATAACTTTCTGTAATCTCTTTGCTAATAAATTATTAAGATTTTTGCATCGGGGAGGAGCCAAGATGGCAAAGAGGACAAACTTTTGTTTCTGACCTGATCCCACAACCCTAGGAATAATTACCAAATCCAGCCTTTGAATTAGTTCTGGACTGGCAGAACCCACAAATATAGGGATTGTAACAACTTACCAATGGAAGATAATTCCCAAGATTGCCAGAAAAATCTGTTTCAATAGGGCACAGAAGGAGGCAGGCCAAGTGCAAGCAGGCTTTGCACAAATGCTGGGGAGTGCAGGCAGCTCAAAATCCCACCCTGTGTGGGCTCTAAGAGCCAGAGAATCTACAGAGAGGAATATACCTGCAATATTGGTTGCTCTGCCCTGGTTGAAAGCCAGTAAATCAGCAGAGAAATTATAAAACATTCAACACAAACACAAAAGGTAAATAGTGAACCCCGAAATGCCAGAATTTCACCAGACTTGGTCATGATCACCCAGCACCACAAGTGAGTCAGTGCAGACTCAGTGCTGCCACTACTGTTTGTGGAGGAAGCTTGGACAATGTCCCTCATTCTATGAGCAGATCTCAACTTTAAAAAAAAAAAAAATGGATAAAAAAGCAAAAAGAACTCTGAGCATAGATACCTTTTATGGTGAAAGAAAAGAATAGATTTCAAACCCTGAGGAAACTAAAAGCATACCATCTCCAGATGATGCACCAAAGGGTGATTATAAATTGGCCCTCATCACACAAGGCATTCCCAGAAGAAATTTTTAAAAGATCTTAAAATAGAAGTAGTAGAAAAATGGGGAAAGGAAATGAAAACATCGCAAGTGAGTATGGAAAGGAAACAAAAAATTTATCTAAGGGAAAATTTATTACAAAATAGACTTACTGGAAAGGAAAAAGCATATAACTCCTTAAAAACCGATTTTACAAATTGGAAAAAGAAAACAACTCCCTGAAAAACAGAATTTGTGAAATAGGAAAAGAAAATAACTCCTTAAAAAACAGAAATTGTGAAATGGAAAAAAAATAAAAGAACAGAATATTCATTTAAAAACTCAGTTGGACAAATACAAAAGAGCTAAAAAAAAGTAAATGAAGAAAATTATTCACTAAAAATCAGAACTGGGGAATGGAGCCAAGATGGAGGAAAGGACACAACCTTCTTTCTGCTCTTCTCCAACAACCCTCAGACTAATTAGCATATCCAGGCTCTGAATTGGTTCTGGACTAGAACAATCCATGAATATTGGGAGTGCAACAAATAACCAGTAGAAGATAATTTGGAAGATTGCCAGAAAAAAATCTATTTCAATGAGGCATGGAGGGAGGCAGGCCAAGCCCAAGCAGGCCAAGCACAGATGCCAGTGTAGCTGTGCAAACCTGGGGCAGTGGGAGTTCCACATGGAGGAGAATCTATTGGGAAGGAAACTACAGCAATATTGGCTCTCTCTCCTGGTTGCAACTAGTAGATCAGCAGAGGATTTATAAATCCAATACAAACCCAAAAGGTAAATAGCGAACCCTGAAATCCAAGAATCTCAAAGAAGATTTTGGCCATACACACCCAGCACCAGGAAGTCAGTAAACACTGACTCAGGGCAGCCAGCACTGATTCAGCGCAACCACTGTTTGTAGAGGAAGCTTGGAAAAACCCCCTTGCCCTAAAAATCATATCTCTACTTTAAAAAAAATGAATAAAAAAAGAAGAACTTGAATCAAATTGTCTCAAAAATGAAAAAGGAAAAATCTCCATCAATGAAGATGAAATTAGAGCAATAGATAGGAGTTATTTTACCCAAATTTATGCCAATAAATTTGACTACCTAATTGAAATGGAAGAATACCTACAAAATATGGATTACTAAGATTAACAAAAGAGGAAATAAATTATTTAAATAGTCTCATGTAGGAAAAAGAAATATAACAATCTATTAATCAACACCCTAAAAAAAATCCCCAAGACCAAATGGATTTACATATGGATCCTACTAAACATTTAAAGAACAATCAACTCAAGAATTTCAAGGGAATTGATGAAAAAAAAATCAAATGAAGCTGGCCTAGTTGTACCAAATCTAAAATTATATTATAAAACAGCAGTTACCAAAACCATTTGGTATTGGCTAAGATATAGATTAGTTGATCAGTGGAATAGGTCAGGTTCAAAGGACAAAACAGTCAATAATTCTAGCAATCTAGTGTTTGACAAAGCCAGAAACCCCAGCTTTTGGGATATGAACTTACTATTTGACAAAAATTGCTGGGAAAATTGGAAACTAATATGACAGAAACTAGGCATTGATCCACACCATACACCAAAATAAGGTCAAAATGGGTTCATGACCTAGGCTTAAAGAATGAGATTATAAATAAATGAGAGGAACACAGGATAGTTTACCTCCCAGACCTGTAGAAGAAGAAGGAATTTATGACCAAAGAAGAACTAGAGATCATTACTGATCACAAAATAGAAAATTTTGATTATACCAAACTGAAAAGTTTTTGTACAAACAAAACTAATGCAGACAAGATTAGAAGGGAAGCAATAAACTGGGAAAATATTTTTACAGTCAAAGCTTCTGATAAAGGCCTCATTTCCAAAATATATAGAGAATTGACTCTAATTTATAAGAAATCAAGCCATTCTCCAATTGATAAATGGTCAAAGGATATGAACAGACAATTCTCAGATGAAGAAATTAAAACTATTTCTAGCCATATGAAAATATGCTCCAAGTCATTATTAATCAGAGAAATGCAAATTAAGACAACTCTGACATACCACTACCCACCTGGCAGACTGGCTAGAATGACAGGGAAAGATAATGTGGAATGTTAGAGGGGTTGTGGGAAAACAGGGACACTAATATATTGTTGGTGGAATTGTGAATACATCCAACCAATCTGGACAGCACTTTGGAACTACGCTGAAAAAGTTATCAAACTGTGCATACCCTTTAATCCAACAGTGTTACTGCTGGGCTTATATCCCAGAGAGAGCTTAAAGAATGGAAAGGGACCTGTATGTGCACGAATATTTGTGGCAGCCCTCTTTGTAGTGCCAGAAACTGGAAACTGAGTGCATGCCCATCCATTGGAGAATGGCTGAATAAATTGTGGTATATGAATATTATGGAATACTATTGTTCGGTAAGAAATGACCATCAGGATGATTTCAGAAAGGCCTGGATAGACTTACACGAACTGATGCTGAGTGAAACGAGCAGGACCAGCATCCTGCCATCTAGGGGAGGGGGTGGGGGGGTAAGAGGTGAAAAATTGGAACAAGAGGTTTGGCAATTGTTAATGCTGTAAAGTTACCCATGTATATATCCTGTAAATAAAAGGCTATTAAATAAAAAAAAAAGAAAGAAACGAGCAGGACCAGGAGATCATTATATACTTCAACAACAATACTATATGATGACCAATTCTGATGGACCTGGCCATCCTCAGCAATGAGATGAACCAAATCAGTTCCAATGGAGCAGTAATGAAATTAACCAGCTACACCCAGTGAAAGAACTCTGGGAGATGACTAAGAACCATTACATTGAATTCCCAATCCCTATATTTTTGCCTACCTGCATTTTTGATTTCCTTCACAGGCTAATTGTACAATATTTCAGAGTCCAATTCTTTTTGTACGCAAAATAACGGTTTGATCATGTATACTTACTGTGTATCTAATTTATATTTTAATATATTTAACATCTACTGGTCATCCAGCCATCTGGGGGAGGGGGTGGGGGGAAGGAGGAGAAAAATTGGAACAAGAGGTTTGGCAATTGTCAGTGCTGTAAAGTTACCCATACATATAACCAACCTATAAATAAAAGGCTATTAAAATAAAATAAAAAAATTCCCATCATAACCACTTTAGCTGCATCGCACAAATTTTGATTTGCTGTCTCATTATTGTCATTCTCTTTGTGAAGTTAGTAATTGTGATTATGATTTGTTGTTTCACCATTCATTCTTTAAGATTAGATTATTTAGTTTCCAATTAATTTTTGGTATAGTTTCCACTGGTCTTTTATTGCATGTAATTTTTATTGCATCATGATCTGAAAAATGTATTTACTACTTCTATCTTACTGCATTTGATTTTGAGGTTTTTATTCCCTAATATATGGTCATTTTTTTGTATAGGTTCCATGAACTGCTGAGAAGAAAGTGTACTCCTGTTTGTCTCCATTCAATTTACTCCAAAGATCTATCATACCTAACTTTTCTATTATTCTATTTATCTCTTTAACTTCTTTCTTATTTATTTTATGGTTTGATTTATCTAATTCTGAGACAGCAAGGTTGAGATCTCCCACTGTTATAGTTTTGCTGTCTATTTCTTCTTGCAACTCTCTTTAATTATTTTTTAGGGATTAAGATATTAAACCACTTGATGTATATTTGTTTAGTATTGATATTTCTTCCTTATTTATGGTACTTTTTATCAAGATATAGGTTCCTTCCTTATCTTTTTTAATTAGATCAATTTTTGCTTTTGCTTTATTTGAGATCAGGATGGCTATCCCATTTTTTTTTTTTTTACTTCACCTGAAGTATAATAAATTCTGCTCCAGTCACCCTTTACCTTCACTATATATGTATCACTGTGCTTTAAATGTGTTTATTATAAGCAACATATTGTAAGAGTCTGGCTTTTAATCCAGTAAGCTATCTGCTTCTGCTTTATGGGAGAGTTCGCCCCATTCACATTTATCATTAAAACAACTGATTCTGTATTTCCCTCCATCTTATTTATTCCAAATTATACTTTTCTCTTTCCTTTTCCTTTTTCCCTCCTTCTCAGTATTTTACTTATGAGCCCCACTTGCTTCAAGCAGCCTTCCCCCTTTAATGCCCCTCCCTCTTTCTTTTACTTTTCCCCTACTATTTCTGTTTTCCTTTCTATTGGCCTACCCCTTCTTTTTCCCCCTTTGCTTTCCCACTTTCCTATAAGGTGAGAGAAACTTCGCTGTGAAACCAACTATGTCTAATATTCTCTCTTTGTGCTGAATCTGTTGAGAGTAAGATTTACACATTTGGGAGACTTCCGGCCAAGATGGCGGCGAGGAGGCACACAGCTGTGTAAGCTCCGCTTTTTCTCTCAGAATCCATCTCATTACAAGCCTCTGAATTAATGCCTGACTGAAAATAAACCCCACAAACAGTTACCAAGAGAAGACATCCTTGAGATTCAACAGGAAAGGTCTGTTTTTGCTTGAGGGCAGGACGGTTTTAGATCGGCGCAGGCTGAGGGCAGCAGCAGCAAGAGCTCGGCAGGCAGCTCATAGCTGAGCAGACCGGAGGGGGTTGGCAAGTGATCTCAGCCGTCTCTGTGGGGAGAGCTTCACTACAGGATTGGATACTTTGCCCTGGCAGCAAGTCAGTAGCCCAGCAGAGAAGCTAAAAACACCAGGGGTGAAGAATACAACCCCAAACAGCTGGAGTTCCTTGAGACCGGCCACCCCTCCCCCACAGCATCTTAGCACGCTCTCAGAGTCTCAGAGCGCAGGTGCAACACAATCCTGCTAGTGCCTTGCTGCTGCCCCCTCAGTCTGTAGAGGAAGCTCGGTAATGCCATCCAGCCCCTCTCCCAAAAAGGCAGATTCCATTTGGGCCTTTTTTCCTTTTTTTCTTTGCTAGTTTGTCTCTGATTCTTCTCTGACAAAATGAGCAAAAAGTTAAAAAGGACTTTAACGATCCACAGCTTTTATACAGACAGAGAACAGACTCTAAACCCTGAGGAGACTAAACAGATTATCTTGGTGAATCCTCATTAGAGGAGATCATCTGTTCCTCAGCACAGATGAATCTCATAGAAGAAATTAAAAAGGCTCTCACAAGAGAGCTAGAAGAAAATGGGAAAAGGAGAGGGAGGCTTGGCAAGAGAGACTGGAGAAGTCATTCCACTCATTTAAAGACAGAGTGGATAAAGAAAACAAATCCTTGAAAAATAGGATTAGTGAAATGGAAACAGAAAATAGCTCTCTAAAGAATAAAATGGGTGAAATGGAAAAACATTCCACAGAACAAATTGGACAATTAGAAAAAGATATAAAAAAAGTGAGTGAAGAAAACACTTCATTGAAAATAAGAATAGAACAAATGGAATTGAATGACTCGAGGAGATAGGAAGAATCAATCAAGCAAGACCAAAAAAACCAAACAATGGAGAAAAATGTGAAATACCTTCGGGGAAAACAATAGACCTGGAAAACAGGTCTAGGAGAGACAATCTGAGAATCATTGGACTCCCAGAAAAATATGATGAAAAAAAGAGCTTGGACACTATTTTCCAGGAAATTATCAAAGAGAACTGTCCAGAAGTCATAGACTTTGAAAGGATTCATTGATCACCTACTAAAAGGGATCCTAAAATCAAAACACCAAGAAATATAGTGGCCAAATGCCAGAACCCTCAAACAAAGGAAAAAATACTCCAAGCGGCTAGAAAAACCCAATTCAAATACAGAGGAGCCACAATAAGGATCACCCAAGATCTAGCAGCATCCACATTAAAAGATCGAAGGGCCTGGAATATGATATTCCAAAAGGCTAAGGAACTCGGTATGCAACCAAAATAAACCCAGCCAGAATGAGCATCTTTTTCCAGGGAAGAAGATGGTCATTCAACGAAATAAGTGAATTTCACCTATTTTTGGTGAAAAAAACAGAACTTAACAAGAAGTTTGATCTGCAAATAGAGAACTCAAGAAAAACCTAAAAAGGTAAAAAGAAATCTTGGGAACTATATTTCTGCTGTAAAGATGTATAAAAAATATATGTATACCTTGTTCTAGAAATTAGAGGTGGAAAGGACATTGTATCAGAAAAAGGGTTAAGTGGGGATACTATATCTCACAAAGAGGCAAAGGAAACCTATTATATCTGAGAGATAGAATGGAGAGGGATGAATATAGTAGGTATTTTACTGCCAGAAGAATTGACTTTAAGAGAAAAAATGTTAGACATATTCAATATACGTTGAAACTTCTCCCATCTCATTGAAAAGTGAGAAGGGAAAAATGAAAAAGGAAGGAATAAGGTAAGCAGAAGGGAATACAGAAACTGAGAGGGAAAGGAGTAAGATAGGGGGAGGAACTCTAAGGTGGGGAGGAGGGATACTAAAAAGGGAGGGCTGTGAGAAGCAAGGGGTACTCACAAGTTTAATACTGGGAAGGGGGGTAAGAGGGAAAGAAGGGAGAAAAGCATAAATAGGGGTTAACAAGATGGCAAGTAATACAGAATTGATAATTTTAACCATAAATGTGAACGGGGTAAATTCCCCCATAAAGAGGAAGCAATTAGCAGAATGGATTAAAAGCCAGAATCCTACAATATGTTGTTTATAGGAAACACACCTGAAGCAGGGAGATACATGCAGAATAAAGGTAAAAGGATGGAGCAAAATCTACTATGCTTCAGGTGAAGTCAAAAAAGCAGGGGTAGCAATCCTGATCTCAGATCAAGCAAAAACAAAAATTGATAAAATTAAAAGAGATAAAGAAGGGCACTATATCTTGCTAAAGGTTAGCATAAATAATGAAGCAATATCAATATTAAACATATATGCACCAAGTGGTATAGCATCTAAATTCTTAAAAGAGAAATTAAGAGAGCTGCAAGAAGAAATAGATAGCAAAACAATAATAGTGGGAGATCTCAACCTTGCACTCTCAGAATTAGATAAATCAAATCACAAAATAAATAAGAAAGAAGTCAAAGAGGTAAATAGAATACTAGAAAAGTTAGATATGATAGACCTCTGGAGAAAACGAAATGGAGACAGAAAGGAGTACACCTTCTTTTCAGCAGTTCATGGAACCTATACAAAAATAGGCCATATATTAGGACATAAAAACCTCAAACTCAAATGCAGTAAGGCAGAAATAGTGAATGCATCCTTTTCAGACCACAATGCAATAAAATTACACTCAACAAAAAGCCAGGGAAAGTAGACCAAAAAAATAATTGGAAACTAAATAATCTCATACTAAAGAATGATTTGGTGAAACAGCAAATCATAGACATAATTAATAACTTCACCCAAGAAAATGACAATAATGAGACATCATATCAAAATGTGTGGGATGCAGTTAAAGCGGTAATAAGGGGAAATTTCATCTCTAGAGGCTTACTTGCATAAAGTAGAGAAAGAGAAGGTCAACGAATTGGGCTTGCAACTAAAAATGCTAGAAAAGGAACAAATTAAAAACCCCCAGTCATGCACTAAACTTGAAATTCTAAAAATAAAAGGAGAGATCAATAAAATTGAAAGTAAAAAAAACTAATGAATTATTTAATAAAACTAAGAATTGGTTCTATGAAAAAACCAACAAAATAGACAAACCCTTAGTAAATCTGATTAAAAAAAGGAAAGAGGAAAATCAAATTGTTAGTCTTAAAAAAGAAAAGGGAGAACTCACAACTAATGAAGAGGAAATTAGAGCAATAATTAGGAATTACTTTGCCCAACTTTATGGCAATAAATTCGACAACTTAAATGAAATGGAAGAATACCTTCAAAAATATAACTTGCCCAGATTAACAGAGGAAGAAGTAAATATCCTAAACAGTTCCATCTTAGAAAAAGAAATAGAACAAGCTATTAACCAACTCCCTAAGAAAAAATCCCCAGGACCAGATGGATTTACATGTGAATTCTACCAAACATTTAAAGAACAATTAACCCCAATGCTATATAAACTATTTGAAAATAGGGACTAGAGAAGTCCTACCAAACTCCTTTACAACCAGACATGGTACTGATACCTAAACCAGGTAGGCTGAAAACAGAAAGAAAATTATAGACCAATCTCTAATGAATATTGAAGCTAAAATCTTAAATAAAATATTAGCAAAAGATTACAGAAAATCATCCCCAGGATAATACACTATGATCAAGTAGGATTTATACCAGGAATGTAGGGCTGGTTCAATATTAGGAAAACTATTAGCATAATTGACTATATCAATAAGCAAACTAACAAAAACCATATGATCATCTCAATAGATGCAGAAAAAGCATTTGATAAAATCCAACATCCATTCCTAATAAAAAACACTTGAGAGTATAGGAATAAATGGACTTTTCCTTAAAATAGTCAGGAGCATATATTTAAAACCATCAGTAAGCATCATATGCAATGGGGAAAAACTGGAATCTTTCCCAGTAAGATCTGGAGTGAAGCAAGGTTGCCCACTGTCACCATTATTATTCAATATTGTATTAGAAACACTAGCCTCGGCAATAAGAGTCGAGAAAGAGATTAAAGGAATCAGAATAGGCAGTGAGGAAACCAAACTATCACTCTTTGAGGATGATATGATGGTATACTTAGAGAACCCTAGAGATTCTACGAAAAAGCTGTTAGAAATAGTCCATAACTTTAGCAAAGTTGCAGGTTATAAAATAAATCCCCAAAAATCCTCAGCATTTTTATACATCAGCAACAAAATCCAACAGCAAGAGATACAAAGAGAAATTCCATTCAGAATAACTGTCGAGCGCATAAAATATTTGGGAATCTATCTACCAAAGGAAAGTCAGGAATTATATGAGCTAAATTACAAAAAACTTTCCACACAAATAAAGTCAGACTTAAACAATTGGAAAAATATCAAGTGCTCCTGCATAGGTCGAGCGAATATAATAAAGATGACAATACTCCCTAAACTAATCTATTTATTTAGTGCTATACCAATCAGACTTCTAAGAAAATATTTTAATGATCTAGAAAAAATAACAACAACATTCGTATGGAATAATAAAAGGTCAAGAATCTCAAAAGAATTAATGAAAAAAAAAATCAAATGAAGGTGGCCTAGCTGTACCTGATCTAAAACTATATTATAAGGCAGCAGTCACCAAAACCTTTTGGTATTGGCTAAGAAATAGATTAGCTGATTAGTGAAACAGGTTAGGTACACAAGACAGAATAGTCAACTATAGCAATTTAGTGTTTGACAAACCCAAAGATCCTCACTTTTGGGATAAGAATTCATTATTTGACAAAAACTGCTGGGATAACTGGAAATTAGTATGACAGAAATTAGGCTGGATCCACACTTAACACCGTATACAAAGATAAGATCAAAATGGGTCCATGATTTAGACATAAAAAACGAGATTATAAACAAATTGGAGGAACATAGGATAGTTTATCTCTCAGACTTGTGGAAGAGGAAGAAATTTGTGACTAAAGACGATCTAGAAACCATTATTGATCACGAAATAGAAAATTTTGATTATATCAAATTAAAAAGCTTCTGTACAAACAAAACTAATGTAAACAAGATTAGAAGGGAAGCAACAAACTGGGAAAAGATCTTCACAGTTAAAGGTTCTGATAAAGGCCTCATTTCCAAAATATATAGAGAGCTGACTTTAATTTATAAGAAACCAAGCCATTCTCCAATTGATAAATGGTCAAAGGATATGAACAGACAATTTTCAGATGATGAAATTGAAATCATTACCACTCATATGAAAGAGTGTTCCAAATCATTATTAATCAGAGAAATGCAAATTAAGACAACTCTGAGATACCACTACACACCTGTCAGATTGGCTAAGATGACAGGAAAAAATAATGATGAGTGTTGGAGGGGATGTGGGAAAACAGGGACACTGATACATTGTTGGTAGAGCTGTGAATGAATCCAACCATTCTGGAGAGCAATCTGGAATTATGCCCAAAAAGTTATCAAACTGTGCATACCCTTTGATCCAGCAATGTTTCTACTGGGCTTATACCCCAAGGAGATACTAAAGAAGGGAAAGGGACCAGTATGTGCCAAAATGTTTGTGGCAGCCCTGTTTGTAGTAGCTAGAAGCTGGAAACTGAGTGGATGCCCATTAACTGGAGAATGGTTGGGTAAATTGTGGTATATGAATGTTATGGAATATTATTGTTCTGTAAGAAATGACCAGCAAGATGAATACAGAGAAGCTTGGAGAGAATTACATGAACTGATGCTAAGTGAAATGAGCAGAACCAAGAGATCATTATATATGTCAACAACGATACTATATGAAAATGTAATCTGATGGAAGTGGATTTCTTTGACAAAGAGACCTAATTCAGTTTCAATTGATCAATGATGGACAGAAGCAGCTACATCCAAAGAATAAACACTGGGAAATGAATGTAAACTGTTTGCATTTTTGTTTTTCTTCCCGGGTTATTTCTACCTTCTGAATCCAATTCTCCCTGTGCAACAAGAAAACTGTTTGGATCTGCACACATACATTGTATCTAGGATATACTAGGACATATTCAACATATATAGGACTGCTTGCCATCTAGGGGAAGGGGTGGAGGGTGGGAGGGAAAAATCAGAACAGAAGTGAGTGCAAGGGCTAATATTGTAAAAAAAAATTACCCTGGCATGGATTCTGTCAATAAAAAGTTACTATAATAAAAAAAAAGAGAGAGAAAGATTTACACAATATTCTTCCTCCTCCCTTCTTTCCCTCAATTATAGTAGGTTTTCTTTGCCTCTTGGTGAGATGTAATTTCCCTCCTTTTACCTCCACTTTCCTTTTTTCCCAGGACAATTCCCTTCCTAACTCTAGTTTCTTTTTCATATTATCAAAATAAAATCCAACTATACCTCCACTCTCTAAGTATACCCATAATAGAGATATAGTTCTCAAGAGTTCTTTCCTTTTTACCTTTTTATGCTTCTCTTGTGTTCTGTATTTGGAGATCAAAGTTTTTGTTCAGCTCTAGTCCTTTCTTCAGAAAGAAATGTAATTCACCTATATTATTGAAAGTCTATCTTTTTCCCTGAAAGATAATGCTCTATTTAGCAGGATAGTTGATTCTTGGCTGCAATCCAATTCCTTTGCCTTTCAGGATATTAGATTCCAGGCCATTCAGTTATTTAAATTTTAAGCTGCTAGGTCCTAGATAATCCTCATTGTGATTTATTGATATTTGGATTGTTTTCTTTCTAGCTGCTTGCAAAAGTTTCTTGGTCCAATAATTTTGAAATTTAGCTACAATATTCCTTGGAGTTTTCATTTTGGTGTCTTTCAGGAGGTGATCAGTGAATTATTTTAATGATTATTTTACCTTCTGATTTTAAGATATTAGGGCAGTTTTCCTTGATGATTCCTGTAAGATAATGTCTAGGCTCTTTTTTTCATCATGGTTTTCAGGAAGTTCAATAATCCTACGATTGTATCTCCTAGATCTATTTTATAGGTCATTTGTTTTTACAGTGAGGCATTTTACATTTTTTTCTATTTATTTGTTTTTGTTTTGTTTTGTTTGACTGATTCTTGTTGTATCATTAAATCAATCGTTTCCATTTGTACAATTTTAATTTTTAGTGAATTATTTTCTTAAGGTACCTTTTTAGCTCCTTTTGTATTTGGCCAATTGAATTTGTTCATTACATTTTGTTTTTCCATTTCTCAAATTTTGTTTTTCAATGAATTGATTTCTTTTTCATATATATATATAAAGGAGTTATATGCACTTCCCATTTCATCGTGTGTATTTTAAAGTAATTTTCTTCAGATAATTTCTATTTTTCCTCTTCCATACCCTATTGCAAAGATTTCATTTCCTTTTCTTATTTTTGTTCTGACTCTCTTTTAAGATCCTTTTTGAATTCTTCCAAGAGTGCCTTGCAAAATGACAAGCAACTCATTTCAATTTGGGGGGCTTCATCTTGAGCTGATTTGTCTTTAGGAACCTCAGGGTTTGAGATCTGTTCTTCTCTCTCTCCATAAAAGTTCTCTATATTCAGAGTTCTTTTTGATTTTTTGCTCATTTTTTAAGAGTTGAGGTTTGCCTGCAACCATTCCCAATAAGATCTGGAGTGAAACAAAGTTGCCCACTATCACCGTTACTATTTAATATTGTATTAGAAATGCTAGCTTTAGCAATAAGAGCTGAGAAAGAGATTAAAGGAATAAGAATAGGCAATGAGGAAACCAAATTATCACTCTTTGCCGATGACATGATGGTATACTTAGAGAACCCCAGAGATTCTGCTAAAAAGTTATTAGAAATAATCCACAACTTTAGCAAAGTTGCTGGTTATAAAATAAACCCACATAAGTCATCAGCATTCTTATATATCACTAACAAAATCCAACAGTCAGAGTTACAAAGAGAAATTCCATTTAAAGTAACTACTGATAATATAAAATATTTAGGAATCTATCTGCCAAGGGAAAATCAGAAACTTTATGAGCAAAATTACAGACCACTTTTCACACAAATTAAGTCTGATCTAACCAATTGGAAAAATATTAAATGCTCTTGGATAGGGCGAGCAAATATAATAAAGATGACAATATTACCTAAACTAATCTATTTATTTAGCGCTATACCAATCAGAGTCCCAAAAACTATTTTAATGACCTAGAAAAAATAACAACAAAGTTCATATGGAAAAACAAAGGTCAAGAATTTCAAGGGAATTAATGAAAAAAAAAATCAAATGAAGGTGGCTTAGCTGAACCAGATCTAAAATTATATTATAGAGCAGCAGTTACCAAAACTATTTGGTATTGGCTAAGGAATAGATTAGTTGATCAGTGGAAAGATTAGGTTCAAGGGATAAAACAGTCAACAAATATAGCAACCTAGTCTTTGACAAACCCAAAATCCCAGCTTTTGGGATAAGAACTTACTGTTTGATAAAAATTGCTGGGAAAATTGGAAACTAATATGGCAGAAACTAGGCATTGATCCATACTTAACGCCGTACACCAAGATAAGGTCAAAATGGGTTCATGACCTAGGCATAAAGAATTAAATTATTAATAAATTAGAGGAACACAGGATAGTTTACCTCTCAGACCTGTGGAAGGGGAAGGTCTTTATGACCAAAGCAGAACTAGAGATCATTACTGATCACAAAATAGAAAATTTCGATTATACCAAACTGAAAAGTTTTTGTACAAACAAAACTAATGCAGACAAGATTAGAAGGGAAGCAATAAACTGGGAAAATATTTTTACAGTCAAAGGTTCTGATAAAGGCCTCATTTCCAAAATATATAGAAATTAACTCAATTTATAAAAATCAAGCCATTCTCCAATTGAAAAATGGTCAAAGGATATGAACAGACAATTCTCTGATGAAGAAATTGAAACTATTTCTAGTCATATGAAAAGATGCTCCAAGTCATTATTAATCAGAGAAATGCAAATTAAGACGACTCTAAGATACCACTACACACCTGTCAGATTGGCTAAGATGACAGGAAAAAATAATGATGATTGTTGGAGGGGATGCGGGAAAACTGGGACATTGATGCATTGTTGGTGGAGTTGTGAACGAATCCAACCATTTTGGAGAGTAGTTTGGAACTATTCTTGAAAAGTTATCAAACTGTGCATACCCTTTGATCCAGCAGTGTTACTACTGGGATTATATCCCAAACAGATACTAAAGAAGGGAAAGGGACCTGTATGTGCACGAATGTTTGTGGCAGCCCTTTTTGTAGTGGCTAAAAACTGGAAACTGAATGGATGTCCATCAGTTGGAGAATGGCTGAATAAATTGTGGTATATGAATATTATGGAATATTACTGTTCTGTAAGAAATGACCAACAGGATAATTTCAGAAAGGTCTGAAGAGACTTACACGAACTGATGCTGAGTGAAATGAGCAGGACCAGGAGATCATTATATACTTCAACAACAATACTATATGATGACCAGTTCTGATGGACCAGGCCATCCTCAGCAACGAGATCAACCAAATCATTTCCAATGGAGCAGTAATGAACTGAAACAGCTATGCCCAGAAAAAGAACTCTGGGAGATGACTAAAAACCATTACATTGAAGTCCCAATCCCTATATTTATGCACACCTGCATTTTTGATTTCCTTCACAAGCTAATTATACAATATTTAAGAGTCTGATTCTTTTTGTACAGCAAAATAATGTTTTGTTCATGTATACTTATTGTGTATCTAATTTATATTTTAATATATTTAACATCTACTGGTCATCCTGCCATCTAGGGGAGGGGGTGGGGGGGTAAGAGGTGAAAAATTGGAACAAGAGGTTTGGCAATTGTTAATGCTGTAAAGTTACCCATGCATATATCCTGTAAATAAAAGGCTATTAAAAAAAATAAAATAAAAATATTTCAAAGAAAAAAAAAAAAAGAGTTGAGGTTTGCTCTTAAGGTACACAGGCACTAGCCACTTTAGTTTTTCCTGGGGCCAGTGTTTCTGATTGACTTCCATTGCTGGATATGTGTGGCCAGGTCCTGAGTTTTTATTGGGTTCAGTGACTTACAATTTGTCTTTTTTATTTGATTTTCAGTGCTTCATAGGAAATCTGCTAAACCACTGGCTTGCAACCAGTACAGAGTAGCCTAAGAGCCTTGCAGTAGATTACCTGGTAAGCAGACTCCTCAACATCTTGTCTTCCTGCCCAGGCTCCCTAAACTGTAGTCTGGGCTAGGCTGCCTTTTCTTTGTCTGATTGAAAAATATTTTTTTCTGAAATTCTTCCAAAGAATCTTCTCTTGGACATTCATTGTATTTCAAATATGTATGGGTTCTGTCATTCCAAAACCAATTCGGAGACTAAATCTGTTGTTGACTTGAGGTAAGCTCAGAGAGGAATGTGTCTACTCTCCACCATCTTGGCTCTGCCCTCTCACTTTCTTTCTATATTATTACATTGAGTTATAAAATTATACACATATGAACATTTAAAATGTATTTTGATTTTTATACTACCAGGCTGGGCAATATCTAGTGAGATCTTCCCATTAAATAACTAAATTCACTATTTTCTAGTTAATGATGTATATCTCTCTTTTGCAAATGTCATAAAATAGTTTTTTTTTTTAATACAAATAATCTAAAAGGAAGAAATGTGACTTGTAATGGGCTGAAAACTCTGAGCAGATACATTGAAGTCAAAGCACTTAAAACCAATTACTAATTGGACAATACTCTTATCAGTATATGCTTGGAGAAAGAATGACTCTGCTCAATATGCTGCAGGCTTGATCTGTTATATAGGAGATTGGGTGGAAGGGTTGATGGATGGAGTGAGAAAACCAGAGTCACTGCTGGTTAGATTCATGTCCCAATTCCCGTTCACCTCCACAAAGAATAAAGATCAAGGACTTTTGCTGATGCTGACTCTGGCTGATTCTAAAACATCCAAAGTTGATAACACGGGCTTCACAGTGATCAGTGTTTGTATATGTTAATAAACCAAACTCAAAATTTCCTATTTTAAAATTTGAGTTTCTAATAGCATGATTAGTAGCATGATTAGAAGATAAGAATTATTCTTATTTTCTCTCAGTTATTAGATGCAAAGTCAGTTAAGGCATTTTGTATAACTCAGATTTTTCTCTGTGTATTCTCACCCAGTCAAAACTGCACATCAGAGATTGCAAATGAACAGCTTCATTTCAGAAATATTATGAATGACATTTAGACAGCAGGTGCCATCCTATTAACTTTGTCAGAATTCCTTTCCCTGAAGACATAGACTTTGTCACATTCAAGATATCACATAACATATTGCTGCCATCTTGAAGATAGTAAGTCAGAAGTCTGTTCTCAAAGTTGATTTAAATTGACACACTGAAAAGTCAAATTTACTTTTGTACAAATCATTCAAGGAAAAAGAAATAAGAATTTTTATGGAACTCTGTGAAGTTTCTTATTCATTCTTATCAAAAAAAGGGGAGAGAAGGGGAATATGACGCAAATGGGCAAAGGCCCTAAATAATTTTATAAGGTATGTTGGCTGAAGAATATTAAAGTTGTACTGTTGACTTTTTCATCTGATAATTTGACAAGATGAGTGCTTACATTGTGTGCTCAGCCTAATATATAGTCTTTATTCAAGGCACAAAATTCTAATCTCTAAAGGAAACTCCTAATCAAAGATGTTTTATTCTCTTTGGTATTGACATTCTACCATTACATGAAAAAGTCAAAAAATATATGACTGGTCTTCATTAAAAGTTAATGTTTAATTTTAAAAAGCTAGCTTCCAGAGTCCTTATTTTCAAAACTATAGGAGAAATGGAAGAATTTTCCAATGACTATTGCATTAAATTCACATGTATTTTCTTTCCTTAGTTGTCCCTAGACAGTATGCTTTTCTTTCCCACTTGTTCATCCTGGAGTTCTTCATTATTTATGACTGTGGTGATTTGATGTCTCTTTCTTCCTTTCATTACACATGTGTGTATACACATATGTATGTATGTATGTATACATATATGTATTTGCCTGTACATATATACACATATGCATATATATGTATATGCATGTGGATATATACATACACATACATATATCTTTAGATCAATGTGTATATGTACATATATGCATGGGTACAGATATATCAATCTGCAGCCTTAATAACACTTTTTATGTATATATTATTTGAAGTTTTGAATGTGTTATTTCTAATAGAATGTTAGGTTTAGGAGACTAGTTATGACATTTCCTTTGTGTCTTTACATTCTCAGCTCCTAGAGGAATGCCTTGAAAAAGAATCACTTAATAAATATAGAACTTGGCCAAATTAATTAAACTCCCTAGAGATTAAATCATATAGTCTCTTAGGTCCTTTATAGCTCTACATATATAATTCTGCTGTAGTCCTTATCATCCCCTCTGCCAACAATGTGTGCAGCCGGGCATAAATGTTCTATTGATCTAAATGTAATTCTTTAGTTTATGATGATCCATGGAATAAGGAAGCATGTAGTGTCAAACAAAGGATTATAATGGATCAGATATAATTTTTAATAGCGTTTTATTTACAAGTTATATGCATGGGTAATTTTACAGCATTAACAATTGCCAAACATTTTGTTCTAATTTTTTCCCTCCTTCCTCCTAACCCCTCCCCTAGACGTCAAGATGGCCAATACATGTTAAATATATTAAAGTATAAATTAAATACAAAATAAGTATACATATCCAAACCATTATTTTGCTGTACAAAAAGAATTGGACTCTGAAATATGTACAAATAGCCTGTGAAGGAAATCAAAAATGCAGGTGGACAAAAATATAGGGATTTTGAATTCTATGTAATGGTTCTTAGTCATCTCCCAGAGTTTTTTCACTGGGTGTAGCTGGTTCCATTCATTACTGATCCATTGGAACTGATTTAGTTCATCTCATTGCTAAAGATTGCCAGGACCATGAGAATTGATCATCATATAGTATTGTTCTTGAAGTATACAATGATCTCCTGGTCCTGCTCATTTCACTCAGCATCAGTTCATGTAAATCTCTCCAGTCCTTTTTGAAATCATTCTGTTGGTCATTTCTTACCAAACAATAATATTCCATAATATTCATATACCACAATTTATTCAGCCATTCTCCAATTGATGGGCATCTACTCAGTTTCCAATTTCTTGCCACTACAAAGAGGGCTGCCACAAACATTCTTTCACATACAGGTCCCTTCCTCTTCTTTAAGATATCTTTGTGATATAAGCCCAGTAGTAACACTGCTGGATCAAAAGGTCAGATATAATGTTTTAATCAACAGCAAAAATAATCTTAATGATTGCTTGTGTTACTCAGAGGGGAGAAAAAAATCATTTCCATTAATCAGTGAGATTATGTTTTCTCAAGCATATAATCTCAGAGAAAATATGCTAGAGTAATGGAAAAAGTAGACTTCGAGTAAATAAAAAACTCTTTTTACATGGTGGTTCTGCATCACAGGAACCACATAACCATACAAACCTTGCTTTAATCTCTTTGATTTCAGTTGTCTCATTTTTATTATTTGGAATAAAAACACATTTAAATCACCCTCATTAATTTAATTTTAGCAAGGATATAGCTCTTTGTAAGTGAAGTTAAATAGTGGTTAGAGTTTCCTTTCTAATAAATTTCCCTTTGGATGCTTTAGTACTCAAGATGTTAATAAATAGAAAGTATGAATTACATGCTGTACTAGAAAATTCAGAAATATACTTGTCATTAGTATTAAGTAATCACTATACAACTGATCTACTAATGATATATATCCGGATATCTAGATATTTAGATATCTAGATATCTATAGCTATAGCTATAGCTATAGCTATAACTATAGCTATTTTAATTATGGGAGCAAGGATATAATCTTGACACTAAGTATCCGGATGAGGGAAGAGGAAAATGAATTGAAAGGAAATATGTCACATATTCAAAGAGCACAAATATACATCTATGCAAACAAGGGAAGGAATGGCAGACATTTTTGTCTCACTCTCATCTGAATTGGTTAAAGGGAAAGAAGACACATGAACTTGGATAAAGAAATATATGTTGAGGGGTGGAGAGTTGACACAGCTTTCTGTGACCTCCTCTGGCTTTCTCTCAAACAAAGAGCAGATTAAGCCTTTGAACTGGTTTTGGACTGATAGAACCCACAAATATTTGGAGTATAACACATTTCCAGAAGAAGATACTTTGGAAGAGCTTCATAACAAGTCTGTTTCAATCAGGCAGGGGGACAGTATGCTGAACCCAGACCACAGCATAGGGAGCCTGGGGCAAGGAGCTGGGATAGGAAGCCAGAGTGTTGTGGTGTCTGCACACCAGGAAATATTCTGTAAGACTTTTATACTACTTTGTCCTGGTTGAAAGCCAGTGGTTTAGCAAATTTGCTGCAAGACACCCAGAAGCCAATACAAAAGGTAAATTGAGAGCCTCTGAGGACAGGAAGAATGCAAGACCTGCTACAATTACCCAGCACCAGAAATCAGTTAAAATCACTGGTCCAGGGCAAACTAAAGCAGCTGTCACCCATTTCCCATAAGAGCAAATCTCAACCCTTAAAAATGAGCAAAAAAGCAAAAAGAACTCTTTTCCCTATGGGAAATGAGTTCTTTTCCTTAGGGAAATGAGATCTTTTCAAAGGAATATGGAAAATAAAAAACAAATTATTTGAAGAAAATGCTTTAAAAATAGATTTGATGAAATGGGGAAAACATATAACTCCTTACAAAATAGGTATGAAAAACATACCAATTTGCTGAAAAACAGAATTTGTGAAATGGAAAAAAAAATTGCAACACACAAAACAATTCAACTTGCCAAATACAAAAGGGGCTAAGAAAGGTAATTGAAGAAAATAATACACTAAAAATTAGAATTGAACAAATGAAAGTGAATGACTCAATAAGACTTCAAAAATCAGACAGAAACACAAAAATGAAAAAAAAATAGAAATAAACAATTTTGAAAAATTATCCATGCTTATGTTATGAAAAGAGAAAGTTTTAATAAAAAAAAAAGAAAAAAATATCCCCATGATAATACACCACCACTAAGTAAGATATATACCAGGAATACAGCGTTGTTTCAATATTAGGAAAATTATTAGCATAATTGACTGTCAATAACCAAACTTACAAAAAAATCATGTGATTACCTCAATAGATACAGAAAAAGCATTTGATAACATCCAATATCCATTCCTATTAAAAACACTAGAAGGTGTAGGACTTTTCCTTAAAATAGTCAGTAGCATCTATTTAAAATCATCAGCAAGCATCATGTGTAATGGGGACAAACTAGAACCATTCCCAGTAAGATCAGGGCTGCAACAAGGTTGCCCACTATTACTATTTCTATTCAATATTATATTAGAAATGTTAGTTTTGGCAATAAGAGAAGAAAAAGATATTAAAAGAATTAGAATGGGTAACAAGGAAAACCAAATTGTCACTCTTTCCAGATGAAATGATGATAAACTTAGAGAATCCTAGAGAATCAACCAAAAAACTACTAGAAAGAATTCACAAATTTAGCAAAGTTGTAGGATACAAAATAAATCCACACAAATCATCAGCATTTTAATATATTACCAACAAAGTCCAACAGCAAGAGATACAAAGAGAAATTCCATTCAAAGTAACTGTTGAAACAATACTATATGATGACCAGTTCTGATGAACCTGGTCATCCTCAGCAACGAGATCAACTAAATCATTTCAAATGGAGCAGTAATGAACTGAACAGCTACGCCCAGAGAAAGAACTCTGGGTGATGACTAAAAACCATTACATTGAATTCCCAATCCCTATATTTATGCCCACCTGCATTTTTTATTTCCTTCACAAGCTAATTGTACAATATTTCAGAGTCTGATTCTTTTTGTACAGCAAAATAACGGTTTGGTCATGTAAAAAAAAAAACAAAAAAAAACAAAGTAACTGTTGATAGTATAAAATATTTGGGAATCTATCTCCCAAGGCAAAGTCAGGAACTATATGAACACAATTACAAAACACTTTCCATACAAATAAAGTCAAATTTAATCAGCTGGGAAAATATCAAATGCTCATGGTAGGCTAAGTGAATATAATAAAAATGACAATAAATCTTGAATTAATTTACTTATTGGTGCCATACCAATGAAACTCCCAAAGCATTATTTTACAGATCTGGAAAGATAATAACAAAGTTCATTTGGAAGAACAAAAGGTTAAGTATTTCAAGGGAATTAATGAAAAAAAAAATGTCAAAGAATGTTGCCCAGCTGTGCCAGATATAAAACTATATGATAAAGCTGTGGTCATCAAACCCATGTGGAACTGGCTAGAGTAGTTGATCAATGGAATAGGTTAGGTTCACAGGACAAAATAGTCAATAACTATAGTAATCTAGTGTTTGACAAATCCAAAGACCCCAGTTTTTGGAATAAGAACTCACTATTTGACAAAACTGCTGGGAAAATTGTAAATTCATATGGCAGAAATTATGCATGTACGCACACCTAATACCATATATCAAGATAAGGTCAAAACAGGTTCATGATTTAGACATAAAGAGTGTTATTATAAGCAAATTAGAAAAACATAATTTATCTCAGATCTGTGGAGAAAGAAGGAATTTGTGATAAAAGAAGAACTGGAATCCATTATTGAGCACCAAATAGATAGTTTTGATTATATCATGTTTAAAAGTGTATGTACAAACAAAACTAATGCAGATAAATTAGAAGATAAGTAATAAATTGGTAATATATATATATATATATATATATATATATATATATAAATTTTACATTAAAGGGTTCTTATAAAGACCTTATTTCTAAAATATATTGACGGTTTGGTCATGTAAATTGACTGAAATTTATAAGAATTTGGTTTGGTCATGTAAATTGACTGAAATTTATAAGAATTCAATCTATTCTCCAATTGATAAATGGCCATAGGATATGAACAGATAATTTTTGGATGAAGAAATTAAAACTATTTTTACTCACACAAAAAGGTACCCTAAATCACTACTGATCAGATAAATGCAAATGAAATAACATTCTGAGATACCACTTCATACCTCTCAGATTGGCTAAGATAACAGGAACATATAATGACAAATGTTGGAGGGGATGTGGGAAAACTGATACGTTAATGCATTGCTGGTGGAAATATCAATGGATCCAGAGAGCAATTTGGAACTATACTCCAAACGTTATCAAATGGTGTATACCCTGTGATCCAGCAATGTTTCTACTGGGCTTCCATCCCAAAGAGACCATAAAGGAGGAAAAGGGACCCACATGTGCAAAAGTGTTTATGGCACCCCTTTTTGTAGAGACAAGAAATTGGAAACTGAGTAGATACTATCAGTTGGAGAAGGGCTGAATAAGTTATGGTATATGAATGTTATGGAATATTTTTTTCTATAAAAGACGATCAGTAGGATCATTTTAGAGAGGCTTGGAGAGACTTACATGAACTGATGCTAAATGAAATTAGCAGAACCAGGAGATCATTATATATGGCAACAAGTTTATAAGATGATCAATTCTGATATGTATGACTCTTTCCAACAATGAGATGACTGAGGCCAGTTTCAATGATCTCCAGTTTCAATGATCTTTTGATGAGGAGAGCCAACTAAACCCAGAGAAAGGATTATGGAAACTGGCTACGCTATGTTGCTATGACAACATAGCATTTTCACTCTTTTTCTTATTGTTTGCATTTTATTTTCTTTCTAATTTTTTTCCTTTTTGATCTGATTTTTTTGTGCAGCAAGATAATTGTAAAACACACACACACATATATATATGGTTTAACATATATATTAACATGTTTAACATGTATTGGATTACTTGCCATCTAGGTGAGAGGTGGGGGAAAGAGGGGGAAATTTGGAATCCAATATTTTTCAAGGGTCAGTGTTGAAAAATTATCCATGTATGTGTTTTGAAAATTAAAAATGACTGAAAAATAAATATGTATCAGTCAAATGAAAATGGGAGAAAAGCAAGGGGAAGTGAGAGAATAGCTTAAGGAAAATATCAGAATAAAAGAAACAGACTCTAGAAAGGTGAAAACTATTTACAATTCCTTTTGAGGTAGAAAAGTAAGGAAAACTTCACAAATTAGAGAATGGCTAAACAAATTATGTTATTTAAATGTGATTTAATGTCATTATGCTATGAGAAATTATGGTTTTGAATGATTTTAGAGCTGTTTTTAGAGAAATCTGGGAAGACTTATTTGAGCTAACAGAAATTGAATAAAACCAAAATCCTAATTTATTTATTTTAGGAAAGCCTTGGAAATGCAGTCCCAGCTCTCTTGTCACTTCTCCATCGCCTTGCTGTCACCCTTACTTTCTTTCCCCAACACACCTTTCCATCATCATAACTGTAACAAACAATGAAACATGATCCAATCAAGTATTCTTTTGTTTCTAAATGGGATGTACCACTTGACCCCACTCTCTACTCCCAGGACTCTACTAATAATCTTTGTAACATTCTGGACCTTCTTGGCCACTACTCTGTCTTGTGCATTGTATTTATATCCCCAAATAGTATATAAGGTAACAACAAACAACAATAATAATATTTATATAATTTTAAGATTTACAGAGATTAAGTGTTTTGTCCAGTGTCACATAATTATTAAGTGTCTAAAGCTGCATTAAAATCCAGGTCTTCTTGATTCCAGATTTCCTCCATTTAACTGAATCTCTTTGAATTTCCATTGTTTACCATATTATTTTGTAAAAAACTAGGCAATTAAGAACTGCTTTATTCTTTATCTTTTCTTTCTTAATACTAGATTACTCTGGCCTGGAACTTTGTGCAATTTTACAAACCAAAAAAAATTACAAACAAGGTCAAAAGAGTGATGTGGCCCATGAAGCAACAAAATGGGAGCAAAAAGTCCTCATGAAATAGTGTTAGAATTTTCACTGGCATAACTTATTTTTTATGTTTTGGTCAGTTGTGACATTTTAATCTTAATAAAATGTTTGCTATTGTTATAGTTTAAATGCATTTTTATTCTCAAAAGGAAATTTTCTTATCTGTAGAATGAGAGAGTAAATGGAGTAACTCTTAAATGTCAGTGTTATTCCCACAACAATGAATATTAGCTGTTACCACAGGATTTATGGGTAAAACCAAGGGAACCAGAGGGGTGAAGGAACATTAGAGAGTCCAATGAGAGCAAAGATTTTTGAAGGCAACCCTGGAAAATGACAAATAATAATCAATATTCACAAAAGAATTTTTAGAAATCAAGAGAAGTAACTAGAGAACCTGATTAATTTGGGGAAAAAATTAGTGCCTAAAGATATGCCTAAGATACAGCAAGGAATCTCATAAAGAATAATGACCAGGAGTAAAGAATATCTTTCAGTTTGTTTCTTTATCACTGTTAAATGATGGCTGTGTGATACTGGATAAGTCACACATTACATTGCTCCCAGATGATATCTAAGATTCTAAGTTACAGAGTAGTTGCTAATCAACATTAAAATTGGGAGTTTTGTTTTGCCTTCTCACCATGTAAATATATTCAGGAATGAAACCATAAGTTTGGATTTTGAAAAATCATGTAATATCTAAATTAACTTGAGAATCAATCATTTTTTATGATAAATACGATTTCTGGTAACATGAATGCAGTTTGTAAATTTTGCTTGATATGAAGAAATATAAAATCATCTAAATGCCTTTTTAAAGCTCTTCATAACTTGGCTATCTTTTCAGCCTCATTGTACATTACTTCCCTCCCTCAATTGTAGTCTAAGTTAGACTGATTTTTTCTCTGTTCTTCATATTTTTTTTCCCCTAGCTCCATTCCTTTATACTAGTTCTAGCTGTATTCCTTTCTTGATCACTATACCACTAGTGTTCCCCACTCTAACAACATTGCATTACTTAGAAATTATATTGCATAGATTAACATATCTAAATGTTTCACCAGAAGTAACTAAAAATCTTTTATTGCAGATATTGTTTCATTTGGGCTTTTATATATATATATATATTTTTTCTTTTTTGTCTTTCTATGTCTAACACTTGGCCCTGTACATAAAAGAATCTTAATAAATGTTTATTGATCAAATAGGCATGTATTTCATAATAATCTCATTGTCAATTTTTCATTCTGTAATTTAAAAATATCCTCTCCATTTTTACCTAATGTGGAAATGATGTGACAAAATATATCGCTATATACACACATTATACATATACATATATGCATATGTCTATAATGAGAAATAGATGTTCATTTAGATATTTTTCTATTTGTATTTGCATATGAATAAATAGGGTATATAAATATATATCATAGCAATATTGATGTTGAATAAAATATGCTCAGAGAAATAGAAGATACAGATAAAAGTTAGAGATAGAGATAGAGATGAAATAGAAAAAGAATGAGAAAGCTAAGTGATACAGTGGATAGAAGACTAGGTTTGGAGTCAAAAAGACCTAAATTCAAATTTGATCTACATCCAAAGAGCTCTTCTAATTCAATCTTTCCAGTGTACTATAAAATATTCATAAAATAATTTGTCTATTCATTTTCTAGTAAATGTTTTTCAGACTATTTTCAAAGTAAATCATATTTGTGTACTGTGGTCTGAATTTACTAAAGAGTTCGTTTGGTATATAAGATTTCAAAAAAAAAAAGAGTTAACCAAAATATTGATCTTTTTCCTACTAAGAATTTTTATACTATTGGTTTTTATAAGTCACAAGAATAATTCATTTATCTTCATTATTTATATTTATTAGTTTTTTAATTTTTTTTTTACCTAATGGAGGAGAGTAATGAGAGAAAATAGAATTTTCTTAATTGAAAAAACTGTTTTTTTAAAATCAAAAAGAATTAAATATGAAAAAATAAACCATAGTATGCTGATCATAATTTCCAAATCATTAAAATTCAGCTCTATAGTACAAATAGCATTAGGTAACCTTTCCTTTAAAAAATAACTACTCTCCAAGACAATCCCAATAGACTTTGCATAGAAAATTCCATCTGCACCCAGAAAAAGAACTATGAAGATTGAATATAAATCAACATATGTTCTGTTCACTTCTTTTTTTCTGTTTTTTTCCCTCTCCCATGATTTTTCCCTTTTGTTCTGATTTCTATCTCCCAATATGATTCATCAAGCAATGTATATTAAAATTAATTAATTGATTTTTAAAAGCACTGAAGAAATTTGAGTAGAAAAGATAACTACTCTACAAATAAAAATTTCTGCAGAAAATGTAATTCTATAAGGCCTCAGTAGGTTATGATGTTCATATTGCTTTGTAATTTATATTTATATCATATGCATAAGAGAGTATTTGGTTTATTAGCATTCTAAGATAACCTTTTTTTTATAAGCTGATGAAATCCAAAAGGCTTTTTTACTAAAATAAATGATATTGGTTGAAATAATAACAATCATCATCATTATTATTATCAATCATCATAATCATCATCACAAAATATGATTCTTGAAGGCAGAACTAGAATTCAATTTCTGCCTCTTATGTTTAATACTTGAATGAACTTAAACAGGTCATTTCTTGGGCCTTGGTTTCATCATTTATATAATTTGGGGAGTGGAATAGATGGCATCTAATGTCTCTTACAACTACAGATGCAGATCCTATGAAATCAAAAATAAAATTTGCCCTCGAACACCCCTAGACTACACACACTCACACACACACACTCACAAACACATGCACACATATACACACACCTATATGTATAGGTAAACATTGATATTTTCTTTTGGAGGAGGAATAAAGGGGAAAGGAAACAACAACAACAACAACAAACATTTGTTTTGTGCCAGGCACTGTATTAAATAAATAAAAATATATCATTTGATCCTCAAACTATCCTTTGAAGGCACATATTGTCATTATCCCCTTTCCACAGCTGAAAAACTGAGGTAGACGGAGGTTAAGTGATTTGATCAAGGTCAGATAACTATTGTAAGAGGAAGGGTATGAACTCAGGTCTTCCTGATTCCGGGCCTGCACCTCTATCTTTTGGACAATATCTTTTTTTGTTTCTTTGTTTTTTATTTTGTTCATTTATTTGTTTGTTTGGGAGGGGCTGTTTCTTTGTTTTGTGGATGGCCCCATCATTCAAGTGGTCCATAAGGATTTTTTTTTAATTCTCTCTCATACATTTCAGATAAATTAAGCTGCTAAGTCATCTCTACTTCTTATCTTCCTACTCCTTCCCCTCTCCAATTCCAGTCTATTGTTCCTTCAACTAACAGAATATTTTTTTGCTCTATATCAGTCAAATTATATCTCTCATTTCTTAAAAAAAATTTCATTGGTTCCCTATCATTTATTGTACAAAGCTCAAATTCTTTTGCCTGATAATCAAGGAATGCAATATCCTCTGAAACTACTTCACCTTTAAAAGTTTATGTCCCCTGCCATAGGTTCTCTGATTTCATCAAATTGAAATATATAAATTTTGAAAATGCTTTTTCCATTCACATCACTGTGTCAATGCTTTTATTGTCCCTTAAGCTGAGATGCTTTCCTTTTTTTCTTTTAATTTGTGAATTTTTTAAAGTCTAAGAAACTTCTTCTAACTTTCCTGTATTCAAATTGTACATAGGATCATAGATTTCAAACTGAAAGGGACATTATAGTTCACCTAGTCCAACTTTCTAATTTTATAGTTGAGGAACTAACACAGAGATATAAACTGACTTATCCATGGTCATGCAGCTAAGATAATAGAACAGCAGGATTTGAACCCAAATCTGGCTTTCATCCCAAGATCTCATATAATATATTCATTGCAACTTTCAAAGCATTTAGTGATGGTATTCAACATAACTATTTATTTTAATGCCATTCCCTACTAAGCATTGTATTGAACACTAACTAGGTGCAGGAGGAATCATTAAATGACAACCCCATAAAAAAGTAATACAAATATACACATTTTAGCTTTGACTTATCTAGATGATGATGACTCTCAATCAATCAATTAGAACTAGTTCCTGAACAATGAATCCATTATTCACATATATCAAACAGAGGTACATGTACCATCAAGAGGTACAAGATTTAGAATTTGAAATATTTGAAGTTATAATTATATAAAATATAGCAGTAGGTTTCAATCCAATGTAGATATAGTACAAATTCAAACAATGTGATTACTTCAAAGAATTCCTTATTCACACTAATGAAGCTTACCTATAATGACCATAGTGACTGGGTTTCATTTTTTTGTCACACAGTTCTCTTTGGAAGTCTGTATATATACCGTCTTAGAAAAATGTTTTAAAATTTAATAATGCATAAGGCTCTTAAAGAAATCAACTCTGTTGAAATATGATTTATCTATCTATCTATGTATCCTTTTGAAACAGGTTTCGTGATTCCCAGGTTAAAAACTCCTGCCTTAGATTAAATGGTGGGGGGGGGGGGGGAGAAATCTTCTAGAAAGTTGCATAAAAGTCATTTTTGTAGATAATAAAGAAATTTTTGCCACACCTCAATTTTCATCTATAAATTCTTCATCAAGCTGAGAAAAAAATAAGAAATTCCAGAAATTGTGTTAAGTTTATATAATTCTAGTTGAACATCTTGAGATAGAACTGCCTGGCGGGATAGGGGAGACTTTGGATTTGGTCTTGGCTAGGTCTCCTTACTCTCAATTGCACTCCCCTTTAACCAAAGAAAGATCTTGACTATTTCAAAGAATCTGGAAAATGTAGAACCTAATCATCTCTTTATTAGTGTCCTAGCCTTGGACTTTAAGAAAAGTAGTGGCCCCTAAGTTCTCATTATTGTTTTAAATAATGGATTCTGAGTAGTATCTGCCTCAATGAGATTAAAGCAACAAGAACAACAGCAAACAAATAAAAACTGTACCCAAAGCTCTCCAAGGAGTCCAGCAAAAAGGTTATGCTATGGTGAAGAGAAATTTCTATTGTACTCCTCCATGAATGGGAAAATAAGGAATTTCAATTGTGAGTTGGCCCTTTGCCATTTATTTGTGTTTACTAAGTTTGAACACATTTCCCACCACTGTGGGAAAGTGCGTCACAGGGTTTTTTTGTTTGGTTGTTTTGGTTGGGAGGTTGTTTTTAATGCAACAGTTTTTTTAATGTGCTTTAGTAAATACTCCTTTCTAAAAGCCATTTAAAGATGGCTATCTAAATTCATTCTTTATTTGAGGAAATAAACACTGGTGGGGGCTCAGTGCAATAACATGTTTTATTTTTTCTGAAGTTCCTCCCCTCAAAAAAACAAACACATTACTATGCCTTCAGAATATCAGACCATTTACATTTCTAGGATTAAACCATACAAAAATACAAACCATACAAATAATAAATAATACAAACATCTATATGTGTTTGTGTGTGTGCACATGTGCAATCATCTTATATAAATAAACATTTCCCTCCTGTTTCTTTTCTCTCTCTTCCTTCCCTCCCCGAACATTTTTTATTAGCTTTCTCTGGGTAAATTAGAGCTCGTTAGCCAATAGGAGAAAAGGTCAGAAAGGTGGGATGGGGACTTCTGTATTAGGGCTATATAATTCTGTATTTACAGTTTGTGCTCTGTATTTCTCTCTGTTAGGAGTTGCCCTTCTTGGGAGATCGTGATAAATCCTTTTTTTTGCTTTTTACCTTAAGAGTCTCTGATTTCAATTTGGATAAGTGTCACTGTTCTACACATACACACACACACACACACACTCTAGGTCCAAAAAGAAGCTCACATATATGTTGAAGGGGCTAAAAAGATATTCTTTTACTGAATTAGTGAAAGTTTTCCATATTTTAATACCTTACTTTCATTTTAATTTTAAAATGTAGGACCATTAAATAAAAATCTTAGCAATATATTATTTTTAGGGAGGAATTTTTTTCAAATATATCAGTTAATTAAAAAAATTTCTACTATTTGGCACAGTCTAATTGAAAATTTTCCAAAAAGAAATAAAAAGATGTTTGCTTCTGTTTCTGTTGTTGCTCTTATTATTTGTATTTCATTATCTAGGTCAAGGAAACAATATTTTACTCAATATATTTTAGAATACTGAAAATGATAGAAAACATTTTTTGGAGAAGATTTACTAAAAATTACTTTTCATGTCACACTGGTATTGTGAGAACATTCACAAACACAAACATGGTTTACAAGTACAATAAAAATAATTTGAGAAAAAATAATAAATCTTGTTGCAATTGGGGAAAAGTTGCAATTTTTATTCCCAGTCTATAAGACTTTTCATTATTTACACTATTCCATTCTCTATGGTAATATTCACCATTTTACAATGTTGAAAATAATTGATTTTGAGCTATTTTTCTCTCTCTCCCTTTCCTTTTCTCCTTCCCTCCACACCTTTCACAGGTAAGCATATGTACATGTACATACACACATAAATATATGTCTTTATACAAACATGTAGACATCTGTGGCTATATTTATTCATATCTGACTATCCTTTGCTACTCTTGTCCTAGATCTTCAAAAGTAAATTATAATCATGTGTCACACTCATATCCAGCTTATTACACCACTTTTTTGGTAGTTCCTATTTTTCAGATAATGCTTCACATATTCTCTGAGCTCTTTCTTCCAAAAACTACATCATACTTCTATGTTGTGCTATGGGCTGCTGGAGGTCTAACTCAGAACTCAGAATGGATCTCTTCATGTGAGAGGATGATGATGATACAAAAAGACTGAGAGGCAGTTGCTGTTCTCTGACCTCTCCACTGAGAGACTGTTGCGTTGTCTGACCTCTCTCCTCTTCCCTCTGCTTCCAATTTATTTCATTTCCAGTCCATGCCACCTGTTTCAGCAAAGGCTGCCCTGCAACACTTTCAGATGTTATGATACATAGCTGTGGAGGCTCTCAGAGAATTGGTTTGCCCCTCACTTAGGCATGGTCCTTAACACTTCTGTTCAGAATGTTCAGTTGTCCCTTTGTCTAAAATATCCCTATTTTATTGCCAGAATATTATGAGTAGTTTCCTATTGGCTTTCCTCTGATATTTTCAGTACTTTCCTATGTCTAAATTCCATTTCAGTTCTTCAAAAGGCATTAGAGCTAAGGCATTCTATGTATTGAAGGAAAATTAAAATAATTATATTGTAATAGATAAAATTGCAAGCAACATATAATTTATACACTCTTGTCAGTCAGAGAGGAATGTGGTTGTGGGTCAGTAAGCAAGCTTGTTCCATTTAATTTCTAAAAATGAAAATGTCTAACATGTCTTCTAAAGAACACTAATTAATTATGTAGTACATTGGTACTTTAAGATAAATAACATGGAAAAAATATGCCTCATTGTCTGAAAACATGAAAGTTGTTAGATACAAATTACTTAGAAGGGGAATAGTAAGGTTATGCTGCATCAGACATCAAGTCCCTGAGGCATTATAAACATCCACCTAGTACCATTTATGACATGCTAGTGTAGCCTTTTCAATATAGTTGAGACATCTGACAAGCAGAGATGCCATGCTAGAATGCACAGGCTCCCCAGATACCTTAGGCTTCCAATGATCTTAATCCAACAAGCTGGATTTTGCAACAGTTCCAATGAGTCAGAAAAGCCAGTGGAATTTATTTTTGTTCCATAGACATTGAACTAACAGGTGTTAGATTGTTTCCAAAGAAAATCCAAAGGAATGTTTATTCCACTGGATTTCTTTCTTGCTGATTTCATTTGAACAATATTTTATACTATCATGTGACACAAGGTTGAGAGTTAATGTCAAAGTTTGAATATGAGGTATATCACAATTATGTTGCTCTTTTTTATTTCTGATAATGCATGCTGCAAAATATAATCTCAATAGAGTTGGGATATTTTTGCTTGAAGGTTACTCATGATCTATACTTTTAAAGAGAGATCAAATGAGAAAATGTCTGTAAAGCATTTTGTTTTATAAAGATACTATTCTTCTTAAATAGTAAATGCAATCATACTATGGAATATTAAAGAGGAATGGAAGAGATTAACTTTTATATAACTCTTTATTATGTGCCATGTGCTGTTTTAAATTCTTTGCAAATATTATCTCATTTGATTCTCACAAATTCCCTAGGATATAGGTGCTATTAGCATAATTTTACAGAAGAAGAAATCAAGGCAAACAGAGATTAAGGGACTTACTGAAACCATACAGCCAATAAATGTGGGTTGACAGATCTCAATGCAGGTCTTTCTTATTCAAACTCCAGTGCTCTATCTAAAGTACTATCAGCTCCATAGAAGACATTGGTGAAAGATGCTATATACAAAAATATATAAATATGTGAATATACATGATCTTTTCCCATTATAGAAGACTCTTTTGTTTCTTTATTAATTATATACCATGTGTTTTTAAAATCATGATTCTTTGCTTCTGAGTGTATACTATTTCATGTTTAAATTATAAACTCTTTGAGGAAAAGAGATTGAATTAATTAATTGATTAATTTATTTTCTCTCTTCATATGTTTAATAAATATTTAGTAACTAAAAAGGTAAATTAATTAGGAATTAGATTAAGCTAAAATCCCCCACAGTTGACATCGGAACTTATTTTTGTTTCTTACTTTGTGCATGTGTGTGTGTGTGTGTTTGTAATATCAACATGTTTCCCTTCCCATGTAATGTAGTAGAGAACAAATGCAAATATATATCAGACTCTGACACAGGAATCAGGGAGCATGATTAAAAAGAGGAAAAGATACTTGTCAGGAATGACCATTACACAACCAGGATGTGTTTCCTTATGTGAATGGACACTAGTATACTTGATTTATTTTCCATGTATTAATAAATATTTAGTAAAAGCTTTAACACATTGCTATGTGGTGGATAGGTAATAAGAAATACAAAATTTGGGGAAATACGCGATAATTCAGTTACTTGAAATATAAAATACCAAAATGTAAGGTTTATATATATTATATATATATATATGTAAATATATATATATATATGTAATATATATATATATATATATATATATAATAATGAATTATACAGCTCATTTTTCCTCTAAAAGTAAGGTACTTTATAATAATTAAACAAAATCATTAATAATTTTAAAATTTCTAAGTTAAACTGGAAGCATTAAAAGAATAACAACTATATTTTATTAATGTCATATCCTATCCTACTTTTGAATATTATGGAAATAGACACAACACCTTGAACTTGCCTTTTTCAAATTTCAAGTAACGAAAAACAGAGGAATTCAGGTAATGAAGCACAGAGCAATTCAAAAGCAAAGGAAAAACAATTGACACAATTCACTCATTCTCTTTTTCTTCCAAAGATAACGTTGGTGTTTTGGAAAATCAATTATTACCAGTATCAACGTTCACGTGCAAAAGTCATCCTAGTCAAAGTAGAGGAAGAATAGGAAAAAAAAAAGAATCAAAGTAGAAAGGAGAGAGGATAGATTGAAAATGAAATGAGGTTATTCTTTATCTCATTTTGTCTCTGTCTCTACATTGGTCAGTTTTTTATCAGTCTTTTTAGCTCTCTCTCTCTCTCTCCTTCCTCCAAAAGATAGCTATAGAATTAGATGATAGATGATAAGCAGATAGAGATAGGAATATATGCATATATACATGTCTATGTTCACATATGTATATGCATGTATATGTATTATGATTGTATTGCACACATTTATGTGAGCCTATAGTTATGTGCACTTAAGTGTACACGTGTATGTGCATGTGTGTAAGCACATATTATTGTACCTATATACACATGTATAAGAGTATGTGTGTGTGTTTGTTACAAGACAGACAAGTCATTGGTACCTAAGGATCCAAATATATATATATATGACTCAAATATATTCATATAGCCATGACTTTTCTCCTTACCTCAAGGCTTACATTTCCATTTTTTTATTAGCCATCTTGAACTGGATATCTTATAGCTGCCAAAATGAACATTCCCCAAACTAAATACCTTGTGTTTCTCCAACCCCTACCTTTTACTAACCATTCTATTGTTATAGATGGCACTACAAACCTTTTCATCTTCCAGGCTTACCATCTAGGTTTCTTCCTCAATTTCTCACTCTTGGGGCAGCTAGGTGTCAAAGCGGATAAAGTACCAGTCCTGAATTCAGGAGAATCTGAATTCAAATCTGGTCTCAGACACTTAACACTTCCTAGTTGTGTGACTCTGGCCAAATCATTTAACCCCAATTGCCTCAGCAAAAAGAAAAAAGAAAAATTCCTCATTCTCTAATCTGTCCTCATATTCAAGCTGTTACCAAGTTCTTTTGATATTGCCTTCACATATCACATATGTCCCCCTTTCTTCTCTAATACTAACACCATATTAATTCATTTTTCTGACTAAACTGTTACAAGCCATCTGGTTGGTCTCCCGAATTCAAACTTCTCTTCACTTAAATCAATTATTCACTTGAAAATTACTTATAACTTGGGCCTTTCTGACATTTTCAGTTTTGTTTTCTTATTCTTTCCCCAAATAAGCTATGATATAGTAACAAGTGAATCTCCTTGAGCACAATATACCATCTCCTAATTCTATGAATTTTCGTTGTTTGTCCTCTATTCCTACAATGCTTTATCTCATATCCTTAATCCCCTTGTTCCATGACTTCTTTCAAGTCTCAACTGATATCCTATTTCTATAAGAAATCTTTTCTAGCCTCCTTTAGTGCAAGCCCCTTCCCACTTAAAGAAAGATAGATGATAGAGTGCTAGATTGATAGATAAAAAAGATAAAGATGTGTGTGTATATTTAATAAAAATGCTTATTGACTTGACATTACACCCTTTGGACACACCTTGAACACTGAGTTTCAGTGATATTTATGCTTCAGAACAATAAGTAAAGGAAAAAGGCAGATTGCATATGATGGCAGTTTCTGCAAACCCCTAATAAAGGATAGTAACTTTTGTAAGGGAAAGCTTGCAGTACTTCAGAATGCATTCTGCAAGATTTTTGACCATAGGTCATAAGCATGATGAATATGAAACAATTTAGTTGAGTGAACTTCAATCCATCACAGAAAGACCTTTGGTTGTAAGAAGTCTTTAAGAGTACAAAATGTCATGTCAGATAGCATCATTATAGTTACTTATTAAGAAAGTGTTCCTTAAGAAAATGATTTGTGGCATTTATTGCCTTAGCTTTTCCTGTATGTTTATAATAATGTTTCCCCAAAGAATGAGAAACAGAGGAAAGCACATAGGAAGAAAACTTTGGAATCTTGACTTTAGAATTAATTTCACAGCTATCATCACTAATCTATGTAGAATAGGTAAAATGTTTTTATACTAGAAAGGAGTTCACAATCTACTAGTACAACAATGTTTTGTTTTGCTATTATATCTTATGGAAATAATCTTTTAGAAAGAACATTTTTTATTCATTTTTAATACTTAAATAAAAATAGAATGGGTGTGAACTGGTGGAAATTGTATCTCTTGATCTTAAGATCTTTTACTGGTCCCTCAAATAAGTTGAAAGTTGAATAAGATTATGTGAATCATAGAATATAAGAATAAACAGCATCAAGATTATATAATTTTTATCTAGGAAAGTAATCATAAAAAGCAAAACTTTATAGCTAAAAGTAGCAATAAAAATCTAATGAATTATTTACATTCTACAAAGTTAAGAAAAGAAAATAGATAAGAACTTTTCAAATGTCATGAAGACATTAAAGCTTCTCAAGAAAGTGTAATAATTTCTTTTTCCACTTGGAAAAAAAAAATAGTTGCTCCTAATCATGAAGTGACATTAACCATTTTCATCTTTTAACTAGAGTTTTATAATAATATTCTAAGAAGAATACTGCATTTGAGTACTTTGGTGCTGCATTAGATTACAGTAGATTTCTTTCTGAAGTCAGAAAGACTCATTTTCCTAAGTCATATCCTGCCTCAGACACTTATTAACTGTGGAACCCTGGATAAATCATTTAATCCTGTTTGCCTCAATTTCTTCATCTATGAATTTAACTAAAGTAAATGGCAAAGCACTCCAATAACTTTGTCAGAGAAGGCCTAAACTGAAAAAGGTCTTTTCAAAAGAATAAAAATTATGACACATGCGTTATTTGTAGTTCTTCAAGTGGATAGGAAAAAAAAAAAAACTCTTTGACAGTAACTAAGAGAATTGAAAATAATTAAAGTTCAATATACATAAAGGACAATGATGGAACACAAATAGTTATACTCCGATACTCTTCTTTGTCCTTATGAAAAAGTAAGTAACTAACCATTGCCCTTTATATATGTTAAAGATGATCCATCGTCTTACATTTGTTCAACACTACTATTTTTCAGTGTTTTTTTTTTTCAAAAGTGAATCTGTAGCACTTATAAGTGTGTAACTAGCATTAATCTTCGTTGAAACATAGTGTTACTTTTAGGAGAGATCTTTAGTTTTATGTATTCCAACTACCTGATTTTACAAATGTGGAAAATGAGTCCAAGTGTGGTCAAATTACTTGTCCAATGGTACACAGACCAGGATAGTGCCAGCATTGTACAGCAGACATTTGTTCCAAATCCAGCATGGTCTCTGCCTCATGATCCATTGCAGAATTTGTCAGAGGACCAAAAGAAATACAGACATAATCTTAGTCTTGGAATAAAATAAAGTTTATTCATACAAAGACTACTTTATCTTTATGGAAACAAAACAAGTACCTTGCACCAATCTCCACAAATTACCATGGTTAATACTGCCATAATCAAAACTTAAAATTTTATTTTACTCTACCATTATGTTTTAAGTTTACCTGACTTCTTTTAAATTTACTTTCTTCAAATGATTAGAAATGTCTTCCATTATTCAGTATTAGTGATGATTATTGAATTTGATTTATATATATATTTTTTAATTTTAATTTTTACAAAATAAGAAAAAACAGAATAGAAAAAATGAAAGAAAAGAAAAACAAAACAGTATGTTATTTGTCCAGCAGAACATCAGAGAAGATTCAAAATATGTAAAACTAAATGTCCATTTCAAGAAAGCATATATAATAATAGAAGAAATAGTATATCTTTTCCTTGCTTCCTTTTAGGTTTTTCCACTTATTCTCTGCTATGCACTATTTTTTACTTTATAGTTTTCCTTTCATCCCCTCCACTTCCTCCAAAGCACAGATACACATACACACACACACACAGCTAGATACATATACATATATAGACATATGCACAGAGCTACATGCATACATACTTATACATATATACTCACATATATGTATAAATTTGTTTACCTATATGTAAATGTTCATCTAAAACAATATTTCTATATTTAACACATAATTTTAATTTCTCTACTGATTGAATCTTTAAGTCTGACTTTGTCAAATTTCAACAACTGCTAGCTCTGCTTTTTTTTTTCTAATACATTCCACCCCTGATACTTATTGTAGTGTTTGTGTATATCTCTTCTTTCCTATCTCTGCTAACTTTTCTACTCCTCCACTGTCTTCTTGCCCCATGCTTTGTTTCCCCCTCTTCCCATCTCTCCTCCTTTATGTTTTTTCCTTTATTTATTGGTGTGGATCATATATGTAAATTCAATTTTAATGTATTTCCTTATGAATTGTGTTGAAAGAGAAAAATCAGAACAAAAGGGAAAAACAACGTGAGGCAAATAAAACAGATGAAAGAAAGTAAATACAGGATGTGTTGATTTATATTCAGTCTCCATAGTTTTCTCTCTAGATGCAATTGGTGTTTCCATCCACAGTATCTGGGATTGCCTTGGAACACTGAACCCCTGAGAAGAACCAAGTCTATCAGATGATCATCCTACAAGCTTGCCATTACTGTGTGTACTTTATTCCCAGTTGGGCTTGCTTTACTCAGCATCAGTTCATGCAAATCTTTCCAGGAATTTCCTAAAATTAGCTTGTTCATCAATTTTAATAGAAAAAATAATCTTCCATTACTTTCATATACCAAAACATATTCAATAATTCCCCAACTGACAAGTATCTACTTTGCTATCACAAAGATTGCTGCTACAAACATTTTTACATATATGGATCCTTTTCCCTATATGATTTCTTTGGCAAACAGATCCAGTAGTGACACTGCTGTATCAAAGAATATGCACGGTTTTATAGCGCTTTGAGAATAGTTTCAAATTGCTCTCCAGAATATTTGGATCATTTTACAACTCCACCAGCAATCCATTTCCCCCACATCCTTTCCAATATGTATTACTGTAATTTCCTATCATTTTAGTCAATCTGAAAGATGCAAGGTGGTACCTCAAAGTTGTTTTAATTTGCATTTCTCTAATCAATAGTGATTCAGAGAATTTTTATATGAATATAAATGGCTTTAATTTCTTCATCTGAAAATTGTTTGTTCATGTCCTTTGACCATTTATTAATTAGGGAATGACTTGCATTCTTATAAAATTGACACAGTTCTTTAAATATTTTAGAAATGAAACTTTTATCAAAAACACTGGTTATAAAAAAAAAAAATCTCCCCAGCTTTTCACTTCCTTTTTAATCTTGAATGTGGTTTTGTTTTTCTAAAAAAAAAAAAAAAAAAAAAAAAAAGTTAATGTAATCAAAGCTGTCCTTTTTGCTTTTCATAATGCTCTGTAGTCCTTCTTTGGCCATAAATTCTTCTCTTCTCCAAACATCTAGGGCAAACTATCCCTTGCTCTCCTTGTTTATAGTGCCACCTTTTCACATAAATCATGAACTGTTTTTAATCTTATTTTGTTATGGGATACAAGATGTAGCTTTATGCTGAGTTTCTTACATATTATTTTCCAGTTTTCCCAGCAATTTTTGTGGAATAGGAGTCCTTATTCCAAAAGCTGGAGTTTTGGGGTATATCAAATACTAGAGTACTATATTTATTATTATGTCATACATATCTAAGCTATTCCACTGATCCATCACTCTGTTTATTAGCCAATAGCATATGTTTTTGATGTCTGCTGCTTTGTAATAAAGTTTTAAGTCTGATATTGCTAGGCTACCCCTTTGTCTTTTTTTTTTTTTATTAATTCCCTTGAAATTCTTGAGCTTTTGTTCTTCCAAATGAATTTTGTAATTATCTTTTCTTTCTAAGTAAAATGTTTTTGGCACTTCCCTTATTTCTTTAGAGAATTTGGATGGTACCATACTCTTTATGACATATCCTTAGTATTGCCTTTTAACCCATGATAGATGTAAGTAGGTTTCTGAACTTCAAGAACTCCCCCTTGCCTAATGCCCCTGTGTCTATTCTTCCTTTGTACCTCATTTGTATAATGTAATTACTGCTTTTACCTTTTCTTAGACAAATTTCCTTTATAGGCTTTTCCCCAATCATTCTTTTTCCTTTTGATCTGGGGATTTCAAAATTTGGCAATAATATTCCCTTATGTTTTCCACAAAGGATTTCTTTGAAATAGTGATTAGTGAATTTTTTTCCCCTTTTTATTTTTTTTGTCATGTTCTCCCATTCTAGGACATTTTTCTTGTATTCTTTCTTGCATTATTGTCTCAAGGGTCTGTTTTTGGTCACTGGTTTCAGATAGTCCAAATATTCTGTATTTTTTCTCCTTTTGATCTATTCTGTAAATCTGTTGTTTTTCTTATGTTTCATATGCTATTCTATTTATTCATTCTTCATATTTTGGCTTGTTAGTTATTGGACTCTTGTATCTTCACTGGTTTCCCATTGCCCTATTCTAATTTTCAAAAAAATTATTTTCTTTTTTAAGATCTATATTTTCTTATGTAATTGATTAAGGTTTTTTCCATAATTTTATTGTTTTTCTTGGAAAGTTATTATTATAACAATTTTGGGTTCTCCTTGATCTCTCTCACTTGGTTTTTAATTTTATAAATTGTCTCTGAGTAGGAAATCATTTAATGGTACTTATTGGGGAGGAAGAGGCTTTTTTTTTTTTTTTTTTTTTTTAAACTTCGCTGTCCTCTGAAAATGAAACCTGGTCTTTTCTATAACCATAGTGAGTTTCTAGTACTCTTTCTTTTTACTGTTTTTTTTTAAATAAGAATTATTAGTGTAAGCACTTCTAATTGTGGCAGAGCTTCACTTCAGCTCTCCCTCTGACCCAGAGCCTCAAACCAAAAGCTCCATCCCTCTCCTGCAAGTGCCTACAGCCAGAAGTTTCCCCTCTCTATTTTTTCTGCACTCACTATATATGTTGGTTCCTTCTCATCCAGGGCCATATTTCTGCAGTGTAGGTGAACATGACTGTTCTAATCAATTTAGGTTTCCTCAGTCTTACCAGACTCAGAACCCTGACTCCACACACGACTCCAGGAGATCAAAGTCTCGTTGGTTCCTGTTAAACGTCCAGCCATACCCATTTAGCCCCATGGCTCCCTACATGTTTATCTTTTTGGATTTTCTCTGTTTATGCCAGGAAAATTCCTGCCCTGCCCCAAGTCTAATTGGGCAGATTTTCCAGGAATCTATGTTCACCCTGAAGAACAAATTTGGTTGGTGGGAAAAATCTGTAGAGGTTGAAATTTACTCACCTACTCTACCATCTTCCCAGAATCCTCTGTATACATGTAAATACTCTTCTGTGTGGAACAGATGTCCTGACATAGAATATGGTTCTCCCTTGGAGAAGAAAAATCCAATAAAGCCAAACATACATTCTTTAGAGAAAGGAAATCAATCATATTTCTTGTATAATGGCTAACCTAACAATTCACTGTGCTCTGAACTTAAGATCACTTAAAATATAAATTAGGCATCAAAAAGATATTTTAACTCTTCAAGGCTAAGGGAGTATCATTTAAGATCATCAGATCATTAATTTAGTTCTTAAAGGGATGTCAAAGTTTATTTGCTCCAACTTTCATTTTGCAGGTGAAAAAACTGAAAGGTTAAGCAACTTGCTTAATGTAACAGAGATAGTAATTATTAAAAGTGTAGTCCTCACTGAGATCTTCTGACTCTGAAACCCAGCATCCTTTCTATTATAACATGTTGGGAACACAATATGCAACTTTGCTTTACCTCTGGCAGATCTTTTTTTCTCTTCTTGTGAGAAGATGATGTTGATTCAAGGAGCTTGAGAGGCAGTTGTGTTGTCTAACCTCTCTCCTCTTCCCTCTACCTCCAATTTATTTTCCCAGTTCACAAGCAACACCTGTGTCAGTATAAAGACTGCTTTGCAATACCTTCAGATGTTCACAGCTGTGGAGGCTCTCAGAGAATTGACCTGCCCCTTAAACTGCACTTAAGCATAGTCCTTAACAGTAATACTTTTTCATAACTGTCAATTTTTAAAAGTCTTTCATTGTGCCTAACATTATAAGCAAGAGAATATAATTCTTGAATAATTGAATTTATATCCTAAAGATGATGTTAATACAGTGTAATTGGACATAAAAAGACTTTCTCCCTCAATGTTTGATGAGGATCATAAACAAAATTTATCAGTACACCAGAAACCAAGAAGTCAGATTACCAAATTCTACAAAACATATACTGTACAAGAGGAAGCTATTTCTGAGTGGGAGGGATAACCTGATAATTGAAAAACTAAGGTATGTTCCATGCTCCAACTTGTACACCAAATTACTGCAAATGTTGTGACCTTTGAAGTCCTCAATTACTTATTAGTAACTGAATTTTTACCTCTGATTTGCTTTATAGAGATTGCCTAAGAACTTATATCAATCCCTCTGTTTAAAGGTCAGAGTGTTCTGCCATGTTACCTGAATTTTCATTATTTCCTCATAAACTATGACATTTTCAAAATGTCAGCATCTAAGAAAGCTTGTGTGCTCTCTTATTCTCCCTCATGCCTTGATATGTGGGAGGGGACACTGAAATAGATTTTATATTTTTATATTTATTATAAAATATTTTTGACAGGAGGATATGAATATTGAATAGAGATAATCAAATATAACTACAAGTAATAACGTTATTTCTGATTATTTGTGTGTATATATTTAATGAAATTTAGGATTGAAAATTCAAAGGATTCCCAATTTGCAACAATGACTGTCTTGAAATAAATCATTTCTTTGGTTTTTTCTACTTCGAGGTCTAACCATTGAATTTTATGTGCATCTTGAGAATGATAGAAAGAAAACTCAATAAGATTTAAGGTGAATATGGTGAATATAAAAATACAAAGTTTAGACTTATTAAATAAATATAAAGAATGTTACTTTCAGTGTAAAACTGTGCTCCATGATTTCTTACATAAACTGAGCAATGTTTTGTTTTCTTGTGGTTTTCTAATTTGATATACTTACCTTAAATATTTTTATTCTCAGTTGTTCCTATTGAAAGATTTACAGACAATTGTTATAATAGGATAGATATGTGTGTGTATGTGTGTGTTTAACCCAAATCCCAAAATCTATAGCAATGAGGTTTTCTTCTCATTGGTGTTGATAAAAGCCCTGTGACAATATAAGGATCTTGGCAAAGTTGCCAATAATACAATAGATGAGAACACCAAGATTTTTGAATCACTTTTGAGTTTTTTCAGTACAATTCATTTTCTTTGGATTCTACAGTCATGTCAGGTGCTTATGGCTTTTAGTTTTGAGAGAGAGAGATGGATTTCACCAACCTTATTTCTCTGTATACCTGTGTTGCTAAAGGAAAACATTAGGAAGAAACTGAATAAGAGGGACTGGGAATTGTTATCATATCTCCAATCACCAGCTCACTAGAGTAGAAAATTCAGGAATTTCCCTCTGGCAGAGATCAGGGACTCTCTATCTTATTTAAGTTGTTACTTATTCCCAGTGAGAGAGCTTCACTTCTTATTGATTGACATATGTTCTTAGTATAGTTTCTAAGATATTTATTTTGCTATTGACTTGGGTAAATGTTTTTTGTTTATTTTTTCTGCTGTGTATGTTCATTGTAGAACTAGAACATAGTGGAAAAAATTAAAGTTTAAAATATAAAGCCTGAGTTTTCATTTTTCTATTAAGAAACAGTGATTAGAAGTATAACTTTAACCAAAGTTGTAACTACAGACACATATTCATATATATACATAATTGTATATATAAATACATATGCATCTACATATACATATGCAATGATATAAATCCTATGGTACAAATTATTTTAAAATTAAAAATTTACAAATTTACAAATGAAAAAATATTTTTCCATTTTCCCCAGATCAAGATTTCTTTGAGTGAAAGTAATTTCATTATTGCCTTTATGATTCAGATTTTAATAAATGTATCATTTAATAATATGTATATTAATTATGATAATTATATATAATGTATGTTAATATATAACATATAATAATAACTACATTAAAATAAATGTAATAAATAGATGTATTATTATTTATTTCAGTAAACTTTCCTGTATTTTCCCTGAACATTAAATTATAAGTTGCTGAATTGCTGAATCATAAATTTGTTTAGAATCACATGGATGATCTCATCTAATATCTCATTCATTCTAAAAATGCTGTTTTAAACAAATTTTATAAATGGCTATAAAAGATCAACTTTTTCAGTTATGGGGAATTTAAGTTTTATCACCTTACTGTAAGATACAACCTTAGTAAGTTTGAAAGTTAGAAACTAGGTGGCATAATAGTGTTGGACTTGAAGTCAGGAAAAACTCATCTATCTGAATTCAAATCTAGCCTCAGGTATTTACTATCTGTATAATTATAGGCAAGTTACTTAACCCTGTTTGCCTCAGTATCCTTAACTATACCATGAGTTGAAGAAGACAATGCACTATCTGACATGAAAATACAAAAAAGGGTCAACAAGAGTTTGACATGACTGAAAAATGACTGGACAACAGAGTATGCAAGTTACATACCAATAAATATATTTGAAGCAACATGTTATTTAGCCATTGATTTATATGACATATACATATGTTGACATAGATGTTTTATGTATATGTGTGTATAAGTACATATTTGGGCATTGACAAAAATTACTGGGTCACTGGAGTAAAAAAAAATTTTTGAAAAAATATTTAATTAGAATAAACATTGAATATTAAATTTACCAGATTGATCTGGAAGTTTAGGAACAATTGGAAAGAATAAAGATGTTTACATTCCCTCTAATAGTTCATGGAAAGGACATTTAAGTGAAAAAAGTACAATTATTTAACATATAGTTGATTAAGTTAAGCACAGCATTCTAGGTGTTGGCCATGCTGCTGTTTTACTGTGAAGCCTATGGGTCTAGCTGGAGCCTCTTATGAATTTTTTTAATATAATATCAAAAATCAAACAAATTCAAAAGAATGAAGGAATAGAAAACAAACAACTGACCTGAAAAATAGAGCCAGGAGAGACAATTTTAAAATCATTGGCTTATCTGAAAGTCATAATCCAAAGGAGGACTTGGATAGCATCTTTCAAGAAATGATCAAGAAAAATTGTCCTAATATTCTGGAACCAGAAGGCAAAATAGACTTTGAAGAATTCACTGATCTCCTCAGAAAGAGATTTTTAAATAAAAACTCCAAGGAATATTATAACAAAATTTTAATACAATCAGGTCAATGAATAAAATATTGCAAGTACCCACATATAAAGGGCTGAAACTCTGAATAGGTGCACTGGAATCAGACAATCGAGCACTTAAGGCTAATTACCTATTGGACAATACTCTATTAGCATATGCTTGGGAAAATGGCCCTTCTCACTATTCTGTGCTGGCTTGATCTTTTGGTGTATATAGATAATCGTAGGAGGGATTAGGCGGTGGAGTAAGACAAGCCAGAGACTTTGGAGAAAGACAAGGAGAAGGGAGGTTAGTGTAGAACATGTGGCAGTTTTGTCAATCCCCTTCACTTCTCCCCCTAAAGACCAAGAACTTTTGCTTATCTGGACTTTGGCTGATTCTGAGGCCTCCAGGGAGCTAATCCAGAATTCACACCCAGAAAGAAAAGAAAATTCATTATTGGGGAACCATATTCAAAAATACATAGGATAAATGGAACATTAAAGAATCAGAGGCCATGGGACATGATACTGCAGAAGGTAAAAGAGGTAGGAATATAACCAAAAATCACCTAGCCTGCAAAATTGAGCATAATAATTCAAGCAGGAAAAATTGCCATTCAATGAAATAGACGGATTTCAAGATTTGTTCAGGAGAAGACCAGAAGTGATCAAAAAGTTTGATGTCCAATTTTGACACAAGAGACAACATAGAATAAAAATGGAAATGAAAATATAAGGGATTCAATGGAGCTGAACTGCTTACATCCCTAAATGGGAAAATGATATTGTATCACTAATAGTAAACTTGGAAGGAAAATACCTAGAGGGAGTGGATATAAAGTAAATATGAGGGAATGACATAAAAATAATTGAAGAAAGAAAAAGTGGAGTATGCCTGGTACAGAAGAAAGATAGCGAGAAGTATAATACATTAAACTATTTCACAGGGAGAGGCACAAAATGTCTATTATAGTGGAAAGAAATATGGGAGAGTAATGGGCATAATTTGAACTTTATTCTATCCAGTATTGGCTCAAAGAGAGAATAATATTTACAATCAGTTGGACATATAAACCTTTCTTACCCATCAAAAAAGTAGGAGGAGATAAGATTAAATAAAAGTAGGGGGAGGGGAATACTGACAGAAGGGAGGGCAGATTAGGGGAGGTAGTAGAGAAACAGAAGCAAAACATTAGTGAGGAAAGAAATGATGAAAGAAGAGAGGAGATAAAGTGAAAGAAAAAATAGGATAGATAGAAAAAACAGATATAATTATAACTATGAATGTGAATGGGATGAACTCTCCCATATAACAGAATCAGATAGCAGAGTGAATAAAAACTAGATTCCTTCACTATGGTATTTGCAAGAAACATACTTGAAGCAGAGAGATACAGAGAAAAGGTAAAGGATTGGGCAAATATATACTATGCTTCAGCTGAGCAATCCTGATCTCAGACAAAGCAAAAGCTAAAATAGACCTAATTAAAAAGTATAAGAAAAAATTGTCCAGACTTGCTTCCTTGAGGATTTCAATATCAGCCTAAATCCTGATCATGGGAGAGGAGTGAAGGAATGGAAATCATGAAGATGGTCAAACAGGACTCCATTTGTTCAAAACATTCTCGGGTTTTTATACCCTAATATATTTATGTAGCTATAGCACATTGTGTATGGACTAACTATAGGATACTGCACATGAAGGACCACATAAATAACTTGCTATTGTGTGCAAATGGATCCTTGCCACTTTAGTATAACTGTGCTTTAATTACAACACAGGTTGTCATGTCCCTTGACTTCTCAGAAAGGCTGAGATCCTCCTAGGGGATATGGGAAGCCAAACCAGACACATCAGCAGAATTCCTTTTATTACGCTAAAGGGTCTTCTACCTCTCCCAGGATTCCCCACTATCTGCAGCCCTCTACATCTCTCACTTTTTTGTTGTTTTAATTAAAGGAGATATACATCAGCAATTAAATCCATAAAACTTGTTTTATCCCAAAAACTAGGTTTTATCTATCAAAATGGAAGGACTCACACAGGCAAGTAATAATATAACAAGCAATATGAATAAACAAGATATCTAAAACAGTCCCATGAATCCCAGAAGGAAAGTATGGAAAATAACTATTAATTCACAACCACACATAACACTTCCTTCAGCAGACGAGAGATAGTCCAAAACCTATCTATTATCCATGACTTCATGTGTCAGGGAATCCAATGATTCCTCCAGGTTTTGAAGTCCTGCATTAGTTTGAAGTTCTGCATTATTTTCATGGTTAAGGTAATATTTGTTAGTCAACTGCCATACACATAGGGCTAACTGCCATGGTCTTTCAGTGGTACATGTGGTCAGAAATGGGATAACCCAGTGTTTCCTGGGTCCTCTTCTTTGTTTTGAGGGTCTTCCCTTTTTCCATCTTTCCCTGATGTATAATGTAGATACAGTGTGTCAGCACCATTGAATTCCTTCTCTGTCTCTAGAGACAAGCAAGCCTTCTTCCCTGAGTGGTTAATCTATATGGTCCCTTCCATTCTTCACTCTCCAGATCTTTCCACATCATCTGGCAATTATCTAAGGATACTAGAGTTGCTGACATTAACAGTACCCTTCCAGTGGATTATGAAACCTGTCTGCCAGAGCCAGTGCATCTTCATCAAAAATAAAAAAATGAATAGTATAAAGGCTTATATTTCTCTAGGGTTACCTGTGTCTTCCCCTCTCTTTTGTTTTTGGAGGAGCATCTTGATATCTCTCTTCCTTCTCTTTACTATTGCCTTTCCTTGAGGATTAAAGGGTATGCCAATGGTGTGTAAAAATCTGATATTATGCTCAAAAATGTGCAAAATGTTTAGGAGTATACACAGGTGCATCATCTATTTTTATTGCTTATGGCATGCCCATAACTGCAAAGTCCTATTTAAGGAATTCAGTGACTATCCGGTCCATCTCTTTTGGGCCATCTCTTTTGCTGCTAGTACTGCAAAAGTACATCCTGAGAAGGTGTCCATGACAACAAGGATAAAAGATAGACAACTAAAAGATTTATAATGGGTCACAACCATCTGCTAAATTTCTCTCGAGGGAGTGTAGGAGTAGGGAAAGAGAGAGGCATGCTATACAGGCTTTTACTATGCTCCTAGCTTCCTCTTTTAATATTCTAAACTGCAGACATGAAGCTCATGCAATCTGATGATATTTAGAATGATATTCATGAGTGGCATGAAATAGGGGAGTGTTGGCTAATGTGGTAAGAAGGAAATCTGGATTTGAGTTTACATTAAAAAAATAGGTCTTTGAAGACCAGTATGAGAGGCGCCATACATAAAGTAATACTTACCTGGGTGGTTTCTCATTTGTTCCTGAAGTTCCTTAAAAAACTGAAATACGTTAGAGGTGACACATTTTATTTAGGCTGTGGCAATTCTTTGTACCATACTTACTGAATAAACAGAATCAGATATTATGTTTACATCTCTTTGTAAGTAAGTCAAATTTATAAAGAATACAAGTTATTCTTCAATTGATAAATGGTCAAAATATATGAAGTGGCAGTTTTAAGATGAGGAAATCAAAATTATCTCTAGGCATTTTTGGTTAAAGAAATGCAAAAAAAAATGAGTTTTTTTTCACACCTGTCAGTTTTGCTAATATAATACAACAAGAAAATAGTAAATGGTAAATGTTGGAGAGGATTGGGAAAACTGGAATACTAATCCACTGTTGGTGGAGTTGTGAATAGTTCCAACTATTCTGGAGAGCAATTTGGAACTATGAACAAAGGGCAACCAAACTGGTAAGGGCCTTTGACTCAGAAATACTGGGTCTATATCCCAAAGAAATATTTTACAAGGGAAAAGGAATTTTTCAAAAACTGTTTATAACAGCACTTGTTGTGGTGGTGAAATCTTGGAAATTCAGGAGATGCCCATTAATTGGGTAATGGCTTAACAAGCAGTGATATATGAAGGTAATGAAACACTGTTGTGCAATAACTAATGATGAACATGAAGATTCCAGAAAAAATGAAAAGACTTGTATGAACTGATTATAAATGAAGTGAGCAGAATTAAGAAACATTATACACATTATCAGCAATATTGTGTGATGATCACCTATAAATGACTCCACTCTTCTCAGCAGCATAGTAATCCAAGACAAGTACAAAAGACTCTTGAAGGAAAATGCCATTCATATCCAGATAAATAACTGATTGATGGACTCAGATTGAAGCATACTTTTTAAAATTTGCTTTTTTGTGTTCTTTTTTTCCTTTTTATGTATTGTTTTTCTTGCACAACTGTCACTGATATAGAAATGTGTTTTAGATGATAGCACATATATAACTTTAATCAAATTGCCTCCCACCTTAGGAAGAGAAAAGAAACAGAGGGAGAAAATTTGGAATTCAAATCTTGTAAACTTTAATACTAAAATTGTCTTGTCATGTGATTGGGAAAAATAAAATACTATTTAAAAAATAAAGAAGAAGTCTAAAGGACAGGACTTGATTGATCATACCTAGAAGTCCAAAATCCCTTTCAAGATTTGGAGATATGAACAAATATACTCCAGGTACATTGTATGTATGGAAATGTATATCTTTAATTTTAAATATTTTCTGACCCATGATTTAAAATATGTGTGATATGTATGATAATGGCTATTATAAATAAATATGATCTATAAAATGAGTAATGTATGAAAATATGATCCATAAGTTCTGAGGGAAAAAAGCAATAGTGAAAAAAATTTGTAGAGGGCAGAACTTTGGAGAAGTATACTTGAAGCAAGGTGTTAACTCAGTAGAATTGATGAGACAATGGTTATCTAATTTACATATACTTAGTACTTAGCATAGTAATGTAATAGTTCTACAATTGATGTAATTGTAGTAAGGTATTTAAATTGAGGACAAAATCAGCTACAGAGAGTTTATGTTTGACCAGCCTCATGGTGGCTGTCCTGTCTCCTGTATTATGTGGAAGACTGTCAGACTGTCAGACTGCTGGAAGAGACTTGGCCATGCTATGACAGAGGCAGACTGTGTAAGAGAAAATAAAGACTTTGGACTCTATTCTTGCCCATTCTCTTGTGATGTCTATCCTGCTGAGACCAAAGCCCTTCCAGAGGACCTCCCGAAAGATTTGAAGATATGAGCAAATATACTCATTACAATGTATGCATGGAAATGTATATCTTTAATTTAAATGTTTTCTGACACATGAGTTAAAATATGTGTGATATGTATGCCAGTGACGATTAAAAATAAATATGATCTATAAAATGAATAATCTATGAAAATATGTTCCATAAATTCTGAGGAAAAAAAAGCAAAAGTGAAAAAAATCAAGCATAGTTCCTTAATTTTCATAGTAAAATGGCAAAGTGAGATAGATCAGGCAACTCCAAAGAGGTAACTTATTTTCAGCCCTTGGATTTCTCCACCTGTCCTTGGTCATTATCTACAATATGGAAAATTCCTCCTATTCCCATACAGTTCCAATTGAGGATCCAAAGCTTCTTTAATCTTGACCCTGAAGTAAAAAAGCAAGAGAGAACAAGAGTGAGAGTTGGAGATAGGTACACAAAGTCAACAGAGAAAGGGAATGAGAAGAAGCAACAAAGAGAAACAAAGAATCACCAGGAAAACAAATTTGAATAATTAGTATTGCAATATCTTTAAGCTATATATGTATTTTTCAAATGAAGAGGGTTGAATGGCCTATGGGGAGCCCAGGACCTAGGTACCCTTTCCCACACTGACAAAAATAACAACTGCTTACATGTGGGAGAGTAGGAGCTGGGCTAAAAGTAGCTTTGTGACTCTCCTAGAACATACAAAAATGATCCTAAGATAGACATTTTGAATCTTGGATCAACGATTTTATAATAGAGTAGTAATCTCATCTAAAAGTGAACCCATCATTTCACATCTCTAGCACCCTCCACCTGTTTTGTTTCATTTGTGGAGATCTATTTTCTTTCTTTCTTATCCCTCTTTCCACTCCATTGTAGGAAAAAAGAAAGTCAAAATAAATTTTTCATAACATATTTGTCTATTAAAACGAATTCCTTCATTGTAATATCGATAGATAATATTGGCTTTATAAGTTAAAAAATTTACTATCAGTGTGATAGCTAATCTTTATGCCATTTTCATCCTCCTTAAAGGCATCTGACAATGACAACATTGTTGAAAATATTCTAAAAAGCATGGAAACAAACATATAGCTCTTCTTTACTTCATTGATAATTGGAAAGCACAAGAGCATTATTCATATTTCAAAACCCATAAAAGCATTCCATCATAAAACTGATATACAATACTGATGAACTTCTCTAGGCAATCACATTTTATTATGATTTTCTACAAGCCTTCATAACTGATAGTATCAAACGCCTTGGTCAGATCTATGATCATTGTGTATAGAACTCTGTTATGTTCCTGGAATTTCTTCTGAAGTTGTCAAGAAGCAAACATTATACCAACAATTCCTCAGCTATTTCTTAAGTTGCACTGTCTCTTAAGTAGATGACCCTTTTCCAGATAAAATATCAATCTATTAAGAAGGACTCACATAAGATTCTTGCTAGCAATGACTAAGAAATACCTCCCATTATGATTACCACAGTACCAGTAGTTTTCTTTTTCTTTATAGAGATGGACAATGGAGATATCATGGAACTCCTGGGAGATAACCTCTCTTCATATAATTGTGAAAATTTCACTCAGGTTTTGTATGAGATGGTATATAGACAACCATTTTCATAGTCTTATATGTGAGGAACAGATACATGTAATTAGAGAGGATAGGGAAGACAAGGTAGAAAATTTTTGAGAAAGAGTTGGAGTCTTATGATTCCATATACTATGTCATATTTTTACCTAACATTTCAGGGTTATAGAAAGTTGCAGAGAAAGTGAGAACCATCATTAGAAGAAAAAATTTCCTTATTAGGAAACTGCCTATACCAGTGACAGTATAAATCCAGTCCCTGTGCCCTTCGCATTTAGATTAAATGGATGATAGATAGATAGATAAACAGACAGACAGATAGATACTGATCCCAGTGAAAAATCTTAAACTGGAAGTTCCAAAAGTAAATAAAGACCATTCCTCCCAAAAAAGACAAGGTAACTATATTTCATTTTTGACATTTCTGCATCTATACCAAATACTTTATTCTCTCATAACTTTTATGTTGTTTTTCAAGCATATAAATACTACAAAACACTAAATAAAACAGCAAACGATTGACCCATTATACTAGTGATTTTTCCCTCATGCAGCATGGCATTTTTCCATTTCCTTTTGGAGATAGCTCTAGGGTTTTCTATTTAATGGCAAGTCCATTCAAATAAACTATGTGAACATGTAAATTATCAGATAAATAATAAATTTGCCAGAAGCAAATAAAAGTGCAGTCAAATACTGTAGGAGTAAATCTTTAGTTGATTAGGCTATCACATTCCAGGTTGGTATTTTTGCCACTTTTATCTGGACCTCCCTCAAAGTGAAGTTCAACATAAGGCTATTATCTCGCCATTGCAAGGGCCCTATTTTCTTTTATATATACCCTAATGGAATGATGATTTTGAAAGTCCTTCCAAACTGAAAAGATATAAAATGTGAGTGCCAATTAATTCTTACCAGGACTTACTAAGCCCAGGGAAACTAATCAAGAAAATATTGGACCAAGAACGTGTCTGTGTTTCGTTGGTTGTTTTTTGTTGTTGTTTGTTTGCCACAGCAACTCCATAAAATATCTTTTAAAATATAGAGGAATATTGATCAACAGTGGAGAGACTGCCGACATAGAAGAATTCATTTATCATTTGAAATATTTAGGAGGTGGGACCAAGATAGGGAGAGTAAAAGGGGAAACTTGTCTAACCTCTCTCCCTCACTGCTCCAAAGTCCTTTAAATAATGACTCTAAATAAATTTTAAAGCATCAGAACACCCAAAAAGATGGATTAAAATATTTTCTAGCCCAAGGCAGCTTAAAAGGTCAGTAGAAAATATCTGTAACACCAGGGTGGGAGTCCAGCTTGCAGTCCTGACGCAGGCCATGTCAGTGTAGCCCCAGGCCTAGCCCCAGTGCCAGCACTAGCTCCTGTCACAGCATAGCCTCAGCATCAGCAAGGCCAAACGTATGAATGGACAGTGGTGCTGGTGGCTTTTGGACCTCTTGGGACCACTGGGGAAACACCTAGGAAGACTTAGAAGGTTAACAAATAGGATTTGTGGCAACAGAGTGGGAATCTTGCTTGTGGTCCCAGCTCAGGCCATACTAACACAATCCTGACCCCAGCCTCAGCCCCAGCATCAGCAAAGTTAGATATTCCTCTAGTAATCTTATAGCTAAGTGTAGTGGAGACATTCCTAACAACTCCAGGACAGAAAATAAGGATCTCTAAAAGCAGCTGCACAAAACCTCTGAAGTTTGGGACAGTTCTTCCTCCACCTTAGAAATAGAACCCTACTCTAAAAAAAAAGTTAAAAGTTGAGTAAGAGCCTAGGAAAACGAACAGACAAAAAAAATTTTCTGACCACTGAAAGTTATTATGATGACAAGGAAAATCAAAACATACACTCAGAAGATGATTACAAAGTCAATGCTCCTATATTGAAAACCACCAAGAAAAATAAGAATTGGGCTCAAGCCATGAAAGAGTTCAGAAGGGATTTTGAAAACCAAGCAAAAGAGATATTGTCAGTGAAGGAAGTGGGAACAGCACCAAGGCTAAGTATGACTAGGCCAGGATGAAAGCAGCAGCTAAGATAATGGCTAAGAGCCATTCTTGTAGCTCTGTTTCCTATTCAATCTTCCTTCCAGGAGATGTTGCTGGTGCAACTGGTGACTATGGCAGAATTCTGAGGATGTCTGGTGTAAATGCATTTGTCCTCCTTAAAAATAATATTCTGGGTACATTTACAACAAGAATGCAACTCAGAAAGATTGTCTTTACCTATGTGTTGCTGAACCTATGCCAGTCCTGGGACCTGATATAGAAGCTTATTTTCTGCATTGTGAATGCAAATATGAAGAAAGAATTTCACAATCAAATTTACAATTGTAATCTATCTGTCTATTCTGGGCTTCTTTTGTATATGGTATACTTTTGATTTGTTGATCCTATCTTAAAGAGGTATATCTTTGAACATTCCCAGCTGATAAAACATGAGGATGATATTGGATTTGACCAGCTCTTTGCAAATGCCCATGATGTGCTAGCCCAATCCTGCAGCCAACATAATATGGTTAAGAAAGTGAAGTATGCCCAGCAACATTAGAAGCTTCAACTTAAAGAACAAGCATTTGACCATCACATGATCCTCAGTTAATCAGGATTCAGTGCCAAGGTGGCTAGAAGGAAGGTGGGCTGTGGGAAAAAAACTGCTTACATCTTTCTGATTTTTTAAACCATTGCTGAGAAATTTCAACAAACTTGTTGGATGGTTCAAAACTGGAAGTAGGAGGGAGGATTTTTAATTTAAAAAATTTAAAAAGTATTAACTGGAAAATTTTAAAAGTGAATTTCTCAAAAGCCAAAAAGGCACAAACAGTTCTTGTTGGCTTTTCCTAATGAAGCTAAATCTACCTATGGATTATCATGAAATCCTTTCTGGAAACCATTCATTTCTTTTGTACTTTTCCTTACCTTAATTCTAATTTTTTTTCAGAAATGAATTATAATTCATTTTTTAATTAATTTTAATTTTTTCTAAATTTTTTTTCACCTAACTTTCACACTTCAACTTTAGGGGGAAGGAAACACAATATGACCCTTTATTACATGGATTTTTGTAAACAGTTGTTTCCTATACTATTTTTGTGCTTGGTCTCATTTTCAATGGAGTCAGACTGCTAGAAATGCTGACTAACTCAGCTGATTTTTAGCACTGATTACATCCTAAGAAGATGACTGGCTCTTGGGAACACTTGGTAAATTGACTGCAAAATATTACTGACAGAAATGCAGATTTATTTTGGTACTGTGATGTAGATAAACTGTACAGTCTATTGCAGATGATTCTGGTATGGAATGGCCCTTTGCTAGTTTTCTCAGTGACTGAACAAATGCTGTTGGTGTGGGACATCCTTTTTACACTTTTTTTCATGGACTTAAGGGCAAAACCTCAAGATATGGAAAATATATGGTAAAGAAATCCATCTTTAAAATTTAAGCCTCTCTGAATGAGTGGCTTATGCACATTGTTCAGCATTTCCAGTTATTCTGAGAGATGGCCTTCAGGCTTTGTTGTTTATGTCTTTGAATTGTAAGTGACTAATTAACCCTGGACTCTCCCCTTTGAGAACTATAACAATTATTGGATAACTGGCTCTTTATTTTCTATATCCTCTTTGGAAAATAAAAATTAATTTTTGAAAAATGAGAGAGAGAGAGAGAGAGAGAGAGAGAGAGAGAGAGAGAGAGGGAGAGAGGGAGAGAGGGAGGAGAGAGAGAGAAATTAGGAAAAGAATTGAGAGTGGTATAAAAGAAAATACACAATCTAAAGAGGAGAGGAGATGAAGACCTTAAAAAGCAAAGTTGGCTAATTAGGAAAGAAGGTACAAAAGCTCACTGAAGAAAATAATGCCTTAAGAATTAGAATTGAGCAAATTAAACCTAATGAATTTATAAGAAGTCAAGATACAATAAAGCAAAACTAAAAAAAAATGAAAAATTAGAAAAATGTGAAATATCTCATTAGAAAAACAACCAACCTGCACAATAGATTCTGGAGATATAATTTTTAAATTATTGGTCTATATGAAAGTCATGACCAAAAAAAAGAGACTGGACATCATCTTTCAAGAAATTATCAAGGAAAACTGTTTTGATATTCTAAAACCAGAGGTTAAAATAGAAATTGAAAGAATCCACCAATTACTTTCTGAAAGAGATCCCAAAATGAATCCCAGGAATATTATAATCAAATATTGCAAGCATCCAGAAAGAAAGAAATAATTATAATGCATCCACACACCGTCAGGATAACAAAAATTTAACACTTCCTATAATAAAGGACCAGAGAGGTTGGAATATGATATTCTGGAGAGCAATGGAACTAGGATTAAAAGCAAGAATCACCTGTACACCAAAACTGAGTATAATCCTACAGAAGCAAAGGCAGACATTCACTAAAATAGATTTTCAAACATTTTTGATTAATTAGCAAATTTTTAATAAATTTTAGTCTTCTGAAAACAATCTGGATTTTTTCAGGTTCATAGCAACTCTTTTGGAGAGGAAGGAATACTGTTGAGGATCCAAAAAGGACCAAAAAAAAATCACCATCTGCTTTCCCTGACCTACAATCATTTGTCATACTTATTATAGAAAAACATTAGCCAATCAAACTATATAGAAGGTATACATCATCCTATGTGTATTGTCTTTATCTCTAGTTTAAAAACTCATGAGGAAACAAGGAACAATGGAGTAATGGATAAAAATATTAATATTAGAATTAGGAATACCTGAGGTTAAATCCTATATTAGATAATTCGGAGCTACATGACTCTGGGCAAATCAATCTATCAGTTGCTCAGTTTCTTCATCTGTAAAATAATGTAGTTGGATTCAATAGACTCTAAATTTTCTTTTATCTTTAAATGTTGCTTTTTAGATATGGTCCTATGAAATTTGATTGTTTCATTGGCCTCAAGGACAAGTCATTTTTAGTTTAGATTTGGCTTTCTTATCAATTATCAATTGGGACTAAAAGAAATAGTTAGCTACTCTGTACTTCATTAATGAAATTAAAATGTTAATATCTGTCTAACTTATGTGACAGTAAAAATTAAGATATTAAAGGGATAATGTATAGAAATCTGCTTTGGAAATGTTAAACCTATCATAAATGCAAATCAGTGCAATGTTCAGGAAAGTCATTGTCATGTTAATCTATTAGGATTTTTTCTTCTTAAAAATCATGACATTTTGAAAGATGCCGATAAAGCTTAACACTGAAAGGCCTATACAATATCACCTTTCTGATATCATTTAAGAATTCCAGATTGACAAAGAGATAGCTAGGAAATCTATGAAATGTTATTTAACATTGTCATTTTAAATAAAGAAGTGACATAATTATTAATGTTCGGTTACCCAATGTTTTTTTAATACCCAAGTTAAAAGGGGGAATAATTTCACTAAGAGGTGAAAGAATATAAATATATTTCATTTTTAAAATTTCTTATTTTTCTATATTTTTTAAATTTTAAATTTGAACTTCAAATTCTCTCCCTCCCACTCACTCTTATCAAAGGTAAACAAATGTTATTAATTATATGTGTGAAATTATAGAAGACACATTTCCATATTGGCCATATCACAAAAAAGAAAAAGAAAGAAATAAAGGAAAGGAAAGAAAAGGAAAGGAAGGAAGGAAGGAAGGAAGGAAGGAAGGAAGGAAGGAAGGAAGGAAGGAAGGAAGGAAGGAAGGAAGAAGGGAGGAAGGGAAGGAAGGAGGGAGGGAGGAAGGGAAAAAGGAAGGAAGGAAGGGAAAAAAAACAGATTTCATCAGTTCTCTCTCTGGAGGTTGATAACTTTTTTTAATCATGAGTTCTTTGGAATTGTCTTTGATCACTGTTTTGATCAAAATTCCTAAGTCTGTCTCAACGTATCATCGATACAACATTGCTGGTACTATGAATAAAGAGCTCCCCATTTTTTTTTCACTCCACTTTGTATCACTTTATATAAGTCTTGCTATGTTTTTTTTTTCCTTCCCCAAACCATCTTCCTCACTTCTCAATTCTTTGTCACTACAAAACAAAGCTGGTATAATTTTTTGTATACATAGCTCCTTTTCCATTTTATTTGATTTCTTTAAGGTACAAGTCTAGTAGCAAAATTACTGAGCCAAAGGGTCTGTCTAAAAGTCTAGAACTTGAGGCATAGTTTTAAACTTCTCCAGAATGATCAGAACAATTTCACAGTTTCTCCAGCAGTTTATTACTGTATCTATTTTCCTTCATATCTTACAGTACTTGTCACTTTTGATTGATGTGAGGTAGTACCTTAGTATTGTTTTAATTTGCATCTCTCTATTTAATTAATTAACTAATTTAATTAAAATTAAAATATTTTATATAACTGTATATAACTTTGATTTCTTCTACTGAAAACTGCTTGTACATATCCTTTAATCATTTATCAACTGAATTATAAATTTGGGAAAATGACGTCTTTATCAGAGAAAGTTGCTGGAACTTTTTATATCATACATTTTGATCTTTTAAAGAAAAAAAGTACCTCATCTGATTATTTCTTTTGATTAGATATATTCATACTTTTGTATGAGATCATAATTTCTACCCTTGTCTTTGTCAGTTCTACTAAAGCATATTAGCTTCTATTCTAGCTCTTTAACACGACACGTGTCTTTATTTCTAACTCTTGTTAACGACATATTAGTGGATTTGGGGGTCTTTTCCCTTTTCTTCCATGTTTCCATTTTATGGATGAGCTCATCTTAGTCAAATACAGTGTTGTGATTACTGTCTATTTACCTCTGTCATATTTTCTTCTGTTGATCATTATCTCTTTTTTATTCTTTCTTTCCTAAGTCTATTTTGTTCTAGGACCTAATACATTGTTGCTGTGGTTGTGAACTGATCCAACCATTCTGGAGTGCTAGTTGGAGCTATATCCAAAAGGCTATCAAATTACATATCTTTTTATTCAGAAGTGTCTGTACTGGGTCTGTATGCCAAAAAAAGGACCCTTGTGCAAAATGTGCAAAAATGCTTGTAGCAGTCCTTTTTGTACTGGCAAGGTACTGGAAACTAAATTGATGCCAATCAGTCGAAGAATGGCTGAATAAGTTATGGTATATGAATGTTATGAATTATTCTTCTTCTATAAGAACTGATCAGCAGAATGATTTCAGAAAGGCCAGGAGAAACTTACATGAACTGAAGGTAAGTGAGTAGAACTAAGACAACATTGTACGTAGCAACAAGAAGATTATGTGATGATCAACTCTGGTGGACTCTGTTCAATGAGGTGATCCAAACTAATTCCAAAAGACTTGTCATGGAGCCATCTGCATTCAGAAAGAGGACTATGGAGACTAACATAGTATTTTCTTTTTTTTGTTTGTTTTTGTTTGCTTGCTTTTTGTTTTCTTTCTCATATTTTTTTATCTAATTTTTTGTGCAGCATGATGATTGTGTAATTAATTAATAGTAATTAGCCTTGGATAATTCTAATTATGACACCAAACTGAATTTTTTATTTATGACTAGTTGCAACATTTTCTCCTTGAGCTGACAGCTCTAATTTTTTTTAAATAATATACTTTGGTGTTTTCATTTTGAGATCTTTTAGGAGGTATTCAGTGGATTCTTTCAATTTCTAATTCCCCCCTGGATCTAAGATATTGGGAAAATTTTCTCTTATATTTTCTTGAAATGGGATATTTAGGGATTTATTTGGAAAGATCATAATTTCAGAGTCCAATAATTCTTTAATTATCTCTTCTAAATCTATTTTCCAGATGACTTGTTTTCCCAACATGAAATTTCATATTTTCTTCTTTTTTCATTGACTTTGTTTTATTGTGGCTTGATGCTTCATGGGATCATCAATTGCCCTTTGTTAAATATTAATTTTAAGGAGTTTTCTTTCATTGAATTTTTGTACCTCCTTTTCTGTTTGATCTAATACACTTATAAAAGGTATTTTGCTTCCAAAAAAATTATGCCTTTTTTATCATGTGTTCTATTCTGTTTTTTAATGTGTTATATTTTCATAGTTTTATTTTTTTGCTCCCTTGTGGCTGTAAGTGCTAGCACTCTTCTCTGTCTTGTAACTTCAATCAGTGTCCCTACTCCTTTTTAATCAACTTCAAGTGTTCTTCTGTCTCCTGGAACTGTGAACCATAACCTCTCCATGCTGAGAGCTGCAGTATCTTTAGATAATCAGCAGGTAATATGGAGAGATCTGAGATTGGTGAATGAAAGGGACCAGATAGGTTAACCACTTGGGGCAGAAGGTTTTCTTATGTCTCTACAGATGGAGAAAGAACCCAATGGGTGCCAATGTGCCATATCCACCTTATCCATCAGAAAGAGACAGAAAAAAAGAGAAGACCCTTGAAACAAGAGAAGATCCAGGAAACATCAGGTGGTTCCCTCTCCGCCTACACTCTCCACTGAAAGAGAATGATTCTGAAGCCTATGTATATGGCAATTGACTAATGAATATTACCACGACCATAAAAGTAATTACTAATGAGACTAATGTAGGACTTCAAAACCTGCAGGATTCGTTGGGTTCACTGGCACATGAAGTGATGAACAATAGATTGGCTTTAGAGTATCTCTTGGCTGCTGAAGGAGGTATATGTGTGGTTGTGAATTGCTCTTGTTGTGTGTATATCAATAACACAGCAAATGGTCACAAATGTACACTTTCTACATGAGATGGCTCAAGGGATGAGAGATGCAAGACAACAGTTATTTTCTATACCTTCCTTCTGGGACTCATGGAAGTCTTTTATAGTATTTTGCTTATTCATGTTGCGTGCTATATTACTACTGGCCTGTGTGGTTCCTCCCATGCTGAAACTTGTTATCTGCCATTTTAAGGATTTAACCACTGATGTATACCTGCTTCAAGTAAAACAAGAAGAAAGGGAGAGATGTAGAAGGACACAGATAGTGTGCAATCCTGGGTAAGGTATAAGACCCTTTAATCCAATAGGGAACCCTGCTGACAGTTGGTTTGTCTCCCCATTCCTCCATAAGGGCATCTTCACCTTCCTGAGAAGTCAATCTGTGTTATGCTAATGTGTCAAGGAAACATCTGCACAAAATAGCAAGTTATTTATGTGATCCCTTATGCACAATATCCTATAATTATGCAAGTATATTACATAAGCATAGGGTATATAAGACTCAGAATTTTTTGAATAAATGGACTCCTATTTGACTATCCTTGTGAGTTCCACCTCATCCCTCCTTACCCATGACCAGAACTCAGACTGGTAACAAATTCCTCCAGTGAGCAGGTCAGGACAGGTTTCAAAGAAGTCCTTAAATTAAATGTTGAGGTACTTTTTATGAGCATTTTTAGCTTGAAAGTTGACTTATGAATCAGCTTCTTTAAAACTGAATTTCACCTCAGTGTGTTCTTATAGCATACTACCAAAATGACTGTGAGGAGAATGCTACTTACAAGATAGAAATTAGGAAAGAAGAGAGCAGAATCCTCTAAAAATTCTAATCTAAATCCAATAAAAGGCAGAGAAAACTTTCTGTATGCCATCTGTAATATATTTTTATTCTGTCTTCTAAAGTAATTTGATAGGAGTAGACAACTAGACCCCAAGTTCCTTCAGTTAAAATCTGTTCAATTTACACGGAAGCAGAGTGTGGTGGAAAGTCTCTTAGGAAGGACTGCAATGCTAATGCTTTATTTTTATCTTTTTAGAAAGTTTATAAAATTTATGTTCAAGAGTCTTTCCATACATTTCTTTCAAATTTGTCTTTATTTTCAGTTCTTTTCCCTCCTCCTTTTACTTCACATAAAGGCATGCTTTTTGTGGAGTTCTTTATATCAACCATATTCTTCTCTTTTACAACCAAATTAAAGATAGTTGCATTCTTTAGTACCAAATCATCCAGTTGATCTGTCTTCAAATATTCTAATCAATAAACTTTATTCATTCTATTTCCCTCTATGTCAAATGATATAGTCATAGCAACAATTTTGAAATTAGCAGGAATTACTAACATACATTAATTTGTTTCCACCATATTAAAAACCAGTAGGAATCAATCTTCAAATCAATCTGATTTGAAGACAGATATAATAAACACATTGATCATGCTAAATGTCAGTTCCTACAACTTTAGGTATGTGATAGATATACAACTATGCAGAATTTTTCAGAAAATTATTTTCATTTGATTGACTACCTAAACAGAAAAGGTTTATCATTTTCATGACTATCACAATCAACATCATCCCATTTGTTGTGTATGATGGATAATTTTGATTGTATTAAGTTAAAAAGTTTTTGTATAAACAAAACTAATACAGACAAGATTAAAGGGGAAGCAATAAATTCAAAAACATTTTTACATTCAAAGGTTCTGAGAGAGGCCTCATTTCGAAAATATATAGAGAATTGACTCAAATTTATAAGTACTCAATACATTCTCCAACTGATAAATGATCAAAGGATATGAACAGAGAATTTTCAGGTGGAGAAATTGAAACTGTTTCTAGTCATATGAAAAGATTCTCCAAAGCACTATTGATCAGATAATTGCAAATCAAGACAACTCTGAGATACCACTCACATCTGTCAGATTGGTTAAGATGACAGGAAAAGATAATTATGAATGTTGGAGTGATGTGGGAAAACTGGGACACTGATATATTATTGGTGGAGCTGTGAATGGATCCAACCATTCTGGAGAGCAATTTGAAACTATGCTCAAAAAGTTGTCAAATTATGCATACCTTTTGATCCAGTAGTGTTTCTACTAGGCTCATATCCCAAATAGATCTTAAAGGAGGGAAAGGGACCCACATGTGTAAAAGTGTTTGTGGCAGTCTTTTTTGTATTGACAAGAAACTGGAAACTGAATGGATGACCATCACTTGGAGAGTGACTGAATAAATTATGGTATATGAATGTTATGGAATATTATTGTTCTGTAAGAAATGACCTACAGGATGATTCCAGAGAGGTCTGGAGAGATTTACATGAACTGATGCTAAATGAAATAAGCAGAACCAGGAGATCATTATACATGGCAACAAGAAGTCTATCCAATGATCCATTCTGATGGATGTGGCTCTCTTCAATAATGGGATGATTCAAACCAGTGCCACTTATTCAGTGATGAAGAGGACCATGGAAACTGAGTGTGGACCACAATTCTCAATCTCTCTGTTGTTCTTTGCTTGCATTTTGTTTTCTTTCTCAGTTTTTTTCTTCTTTCTTGATCTGATTTTTCTTGTGCAGCAAGATAACTGTATAAATATGTATGCATATATATTGGATTTAATATATATTTTAACATATTTAACATGTATTGGACTACCAGCCAGCTAGGGGAAGGGGTGGGGAAAAGGAGGGGAAAATTTGGAACAAAGTGTTTTGCAAGGGTCAGTGTTGAAAAATTATCCATACATATGTTTTGTAAATAAAAAAGTTTTAATAAAAAAGGAAAAAATATTGACCGGGAAACAAATCCATGCCAATTGGAACTTTAATGAGCTAAGGTCTGAGAAGTTAAAAAAAAGGTTATTATATGGAAATCAGACATAGAGAAACAATCAGGCCACTTAAAATGAATTAGTCTTGAAAGATGAAAAGAGAGCTTTTCTCTCCTCATACCCTCTATTTAACATTTTATTTTGAAGCAGAGTTCAGCTATTTGACCAAATGGAGGTACTGACTCTAGCAGGGATCAGAGATACATATCACTTATATTCATTGATATTGAGAAGTGATTTTTCAAAGCAAGAAATAACATCAAGAAATAGGACCAACCAAGGCAAAGAAAGCTGGCTATGGAGATAATTAAGCCCTAAGATCTTGTAGTTAATAGGAACCACATAAGTTGGGGCTAATGGTATATGCTATTAGAAACATGGTACTGCAAGTTTGCCCTTAGAATCTGAGACAGCAGCTTTTGGGTATAAAACCCATTATCACTGGTCATGCTTGGACAATACCATGCTTGGAACTTTCCATTTTAACATCTGTCTTTTAATTTCCTTGCCTTTTTACAAGTCTCAGTTAAGCTCTCATTGTTTGCAGGAAAAGCATTGTCTACATCTTATTCTTCCTACCTTTCCTCTGAAATTTTCTCTAATTTATCCCATATATAACTTTGTTTGAGCTGAGTTTGCATGTTGTTTTTACTATTAGATTGTGAGCTCTTTGAAAACAAGGGCTATTTATGCCTTTCTTTGTGTCACCAGCACTTAGCAGAGACCCTGGCACATAGTAAGTGGTCAATAAATATTTATTAACTTAGATTAAGACCAATGTGAATGAGTTCCAATAATAGTTATTACTTCTAATATTTCCAGCAAAAAAAAAAAAAAAAAAACAAATACTCTGGAATTGAATGCTATATAATTATCATAATCAAGCTTAGATCCAAAGAAGAAATGAAACTTGCCATTTTAAAAAATGAAACAGAGCACTATATTTCTAGAACATTGTATATGCTTCCAAACTCACTTGACATATTGGTTAGTTTTGCCCAATTACTATTTTTACTTTTTAAAAATTATTCTTTCTTATGAAAAAGAGCTCATTGGGTAGGAAAAAGGGAAAGAATGCATTTAAAATGAAGGTGGTGCATAAACAAATATATCAGTAAAACATTTTTTTTTTCTTAAAGAAAATTAATTTGAATAGTATTTCAGAATAGGGTAATGAAAAGAGAAAAAATTCTGGAATATAAGTCTAAAGGTATAGATTTTAGATCCAGTTCTCCAACTAATTATTTGATTAATGGCACAAAATATTGTTCTTCCTTGAACCTTGGTTGGATCCCCTATAAAATGGATAAATTAAACTCTAAAGTTTCTTATTGTTCTATGAGTATATAATTTCAGGATTATTTAATTTACCTGTACCACGATAAAAATATTTGGTTAAAAATTACTGAAAAATTAAACTAAAACAAATCAATTGTTTTAATTCAATGATTGAGTGTATGTAAATTTAGAAATAAGAAGGCTAATTTGCTTCAAGATGACTGGCCAATGTCAGTAATATTTGGACAACATATTTGGGTACCTTGAGGCATACACATAACTTTGCCAATCCTGTTTTCTCTTTATATGAGAAAACCAATGAGTTTTGGAGAATAAATTTGGATCAATTAAAAGATCTTTGAGCTAAGTCTTCATTTTTTTTTTGAGTTTGTGGAAATTTTTTATTTATTTATTTTTATTTAATAGCCTTTTATTTACAGGTTATATGTATGAGTAACTTTACAGCATTGACAATTGCCAAACCTCTTGTTCCAATTTTTCCCCTCTTTCCTCCACCTCCTCGCCCAGATGGCAAGATGTAAGTCTTCATTTTTAAAAAACTATTTTTAGGTCTGCTCTCATTTATTAAGACAACTAAACTTTTCTTTGCTATCACTATAACTTTAATTAGAAATTATTGTAATCAGAACATCCAGTTAGACTTTCATATGCATCTAGAAATCAATTAAGCCGATATAGTTTAAAAACTTTAAATGCATTTAATTTCCCTCCCTCCCCCAAATATTAGTACCTTGGGAACAAAATATGAATAGGTTAAGACCATTGAAGCCTTATACTTTAAAGAGATTAGTTGCAAATTACAAAGTCACTAAGGCAGGTAACTAAAGAGAAAAAAATTCTCTTGACATGTGTTTCATGCAAAATCATTTATTTATTTGTTTGTTTGTTTGTTTATTTTGCTCCTACCTGAGTGATTAATTCCATCTTTCTGGCAGTGTTATTTTAATTTTAGTAATCCATTTTGGCTTCTGAATAAACTATCTGCTATTATGGAATTGTCTAGAAACATAATCAGTGACAACAATAAAACCTTAGTGGCCCAACTAAATGAAAAATGCATTACTATCTGCCTTACAAGTCAAGCGTACATCCCACTTCATTTTGAGGGAAAGAACTCAGGAAATCTGCCATCTGTCCTCATTTTCCCTCCTGAATGCCCTATTCTTGCTCCTGCTGGTTCACCTGTGAGCTGAATACTCATAAACAGTGTTCCATGATGAAATTATATCACAGTCTGCTGCCTTAGCTCAAGCTTTTGGAAATCCATTAAGCTCACTATCTTAAATCATGCAAATCATTTTCTTTAACTTCAACTGGGTACAATTCCTCAAGAATCAATGGAATTTTCAATTCTCCCTCAGTTTAATTTCACTTCTATTCCTAGAAAATGAAATAACATACAAATATTTACCAACTCAAACTGTGAATAGAACTGCAAAGGACAGAGGATTTAAGTTTAAGCTTTAGAAACAATATTGTTTCTCAGGAGCCTATACCTTCTCAGATAATGAAGTAAAGTAGTCCTCACCTCAATTGTGAAAGAAAATAAAGGGTGGCAAAAAGGAATAGAAAGGAACAAATTAATGAAAATATGGGGTTATTCCTATTCTGACTTGATTGAATTATGCTCAGGATATTAATGATTAATAATAATAATAATAATTTACTCTTACAAAATAATTCAGCAATGTACAATTACCTGAAATCCAATTGTATCATTTTATGTATTTTATTAAATGTTGATAGTCATCTTCACAATAAACCTTTAAAAATAATTGGTGTGTGTGTGTGTGTGTGTGTGTGTGTGTGTGAGTTGATGATGTTTCAAATCTCTGTTTATTTGGAAAAGTAGGATTAATTTTTAAAATTTCTCTAAAGAATTCAGATAATTCAAGTGGCTTGCCTAATTTAGAGTTTCAAAAATTCAGAATGAGCTAAGAAGAGAGACAGTATAAAATCATGATAACTCATTCTTGGCAGGTGTCTTAAAGTTTGTTTGGAATTTCTTCTTAATAACCAGGTGGGATAGATTATGCAAGAATTTTTTGTATAAAATTCATTTTTTCTAATACATGTAAAAAGTATTTTTAACATTCTCAAAAAATTTGTTCAAAACTCTCTCTCTCTTTCTCTTTCTCTCTCTTTCTCTCTCTCTCTCTCTCTCTCTTTTTCTCTCTCTCTCTGTCTCTTTCTCTCACTCTCTCTTTTTCTCCCTCACTCTCTTTTGCTGTCTTTCTCTGTCTCTGACTCTTGAACAGTGTGAAATTATTACCTTGATTCTGCTCATATAATTATATAGGATTTTCAAGTTATAATATAAATCATATCTTCACATGCATTTTACGCCATTCTGTTTATAGAAAATAGCAGAGCATGAATTATCTATACGTTATATCTCATAATTAAGGTCAACTCATCTGCACCCATGGGAAGTGAGTGTGGATCCCGGCATAGTATTTTGACTGTTGTTATTTGCATTTTGTTTTATTTCTCACTTTTTTTTCTTTTTGATCTGAATTGCTTGACTATCTGAAAATTTATGATAAAAAATTCTAGATATTATGTTTTATGGACATATTCTTGAAGAGCTATAGGGTAAAATGGAAAATGAAAAGAAAATCCACCAATCACTCCCCAAAATCCCAGGAACATTATAACTAAATTTCAAAGCTTACATATCAAGGAGAAAACAGTAAACCAACTAGAAAGAAACAATTTAAATATTGTAGAGCTACATTAAAAACAACATAAGATTTAACAGCTTCTACATTAAAAGATGGAAGGACATGGAACATATGAAGAGCAAACAATCTGGGTTTGCAACTAGAATAATGTACTCAGGAAATTAAGGGTAATTCCCCAAGAAAAAAAATTGATATTTATTAAATCAAATTGTTTTCAGGTATTCTTGAGGAAAAGACCACAACTGAACAGAAATTTTGAACTACGAGAATTAGGAGAAAAAGAAGAAGGAAAACATGAAGGATCAATTATAAGGTATTTAATGAGATTTTATTTACTGTTTACTTCTTATATAAGAAAACATCTGTAACTCTTAAGAATGTTATCATTACTAAGTTAGTTTAAAAGGCCATCCATAGGTAGATGGGTTGGAATTGAATTGCTCATGATGGGGTGATTCTAAAAAATTAAATTGGATAAAGGAAAGGTAAAATGGAGCAATGATCTCACAGAAATGAGGCATGAATAGTAGAAATATTACAGTGGAGACTAGAAGAGAGTGGAGAGTTTGTAATACTAGAACTTTATTTTCATTAGAGCTTACAAAAATATAAATTCCCTTGATTTAACAGAAGAATGAATAGAATATCTAAATCCACCTATTTTAAAAAAATAAAATCAAAAAAGTCACAAATGAGCTTCTTAAGAGAATAAAAACATCAGTATTTACACGTGAAATTTTAAATATCAACTAATTCAATATTAAATCAATTATTTGAAATAACAGGCAATGACAGAATCCTTTGAAATTAAATTTATGAAACAAATATGATGCTGATTCCTAAAACAGAAAGAGCAGAAACAAAGAAAGAAAATTTTTGATGAATTTTATTAATGAATATATATATATATATGCAAAAACCCTAAATAAAATACTAGCTAGGAAACTACAAAATATAACAAAAATATATACACTGTGTCCAAATAGAATTTATACATGATTGAAGAGATGATTCGGTATAAGGAAAACTATTGGAAGAATTTATTTTTTTCAATAATGAATGTCATGCAATTATGTCAATAGATGAAGAAAACAACTTTGGACAAATTACATTTATTCCTATTATAAAAAAAATCACTTGAAATCATAAACAGATTTTTTCTTAGGAAAAAACATCTACTTCAAGCCATCAACAAACATTATCTGTAATGCTTCCATCCAGCTTCTGAATAAGAACAGGAATAAAACAAGGATGTTCATTATTATTTTATATACTAGCAAAAGCAAGAGAAGAAAAATAATTGAAAGAACTATCTCTTGTTGCAGAATTTATGGTGATCTACTTAGAAAATAATAGAAGTTCAATTAAAAACTGGTTAAACATTAATGATGTTAGCAAAGTCATTGGATGTAAAATAATCCCACATAAATCAACATTTCTATATGTCATCAACAAAACTCTGCAAGAAGTGATAGTAAAAGATGCCCATTTAAAATAACCATAGAAAGAAAAATACCTGGGAATAGATCTGCCAATATAAACTCAGGACTTGCTTGAACATAATTTAAAATAGTTTTATACAAATAAAATCAGATTTAAATAATTTGAGAAGGCATAGACAGAGACAACATAATAAAAATAAGTTTACCTAAAATTATTTACTTGTTTAATGTCATCCCAATTAAATCATCAAAAAATTTATTATTGAGCTAAAAATAATAAAATTTATTTGTTGGAACAAGAGTCAGAATATCAAAGGAATTAATGAAAATAATCTAAAGGAAGGCATTGTAGCAGCATGATTTTAAACTCTACTATAAATTGGAAATTAGCAAAATTATCTTTTACTGGCTAAGAAATAGAAAAGAGAGTCAATGGAATAGAGTGTAAGCATATAATACTTGATAGTAAAACAAAAATTTATTTCTGACAAATATGAAGATTTAAGCTTCTGTAATAAAGTCACTATTTAATTTTTAAATTGTTGGGAAAATTGGAAAGAATTTCAAAAAACTAGGTATTGACCAATATTTAAGCATCTTATCAAGATAATGTCAAAATGCATATATGACCTAGATATATAAGGGGAGATATCATACATAAATTAGAAAATCATGGAACATATTACTTATCAGTCATATGAATAGAAGAATTTATGAATAAGCAAAAGATAGCATTGTGAGATGTAAAATATATAATTTTGATAATATTAAATTTAAAAGGTTTTGTACAAATAAAACCAATGTAGCCAACATCAGAAGAAAAGCATAAAATTAGAAAATTCTATTGATAATTTTTCAGATAAAAATCTTATATCTCAATCGATAACTGATCAAAGGATATGAATAGGAAATATTTCCATGCAGAAATCAAAGCTAAATAGTCATATAACATTCTCTAAATCATGTTGATTATAGAAGCGCACATTAAACAACATTAAGATATCACCTTTTATATATGAGATTGGTTAAAATGATAGAAGGGGAAAATAAATCTTGGAGGGGACATGAAAAAATTGGGAGAAATACACTGTTGCTGGAATTGTGAATTGATCCAACCATTTGGGAGAACAATTTGGATTTATGCCAAAGAGTTATACAATGATGTACCTCATTTGATCCAATGATATTACAATTAATCTGTTTCCAAAGGTGATGAAGAAAAAATGAAAAGAATCCATATATTCTAAAATATTTATTGCAATTCTCTTTGTGGAGGGAAAATTGGAAATGGAAAGAATATCCATTAATTAGTTGTGGTATATGATAAAGATGAAATACTGCTGGACTTTTTAAAATGATGAGTAGGATCATTTCAGGAAGATTTTCATGAAATAAAAAGTAAAATGAGCCGAACCAAGAGAATATTGAGCATAGTAAAAGCAATATTATTTGAAAAATAATTGTGCATGACTATAATTCTCAGTATTAAAAATATTCAAATCAACTACAAAAGATCTATGAAGGAGGGAGAGAGACAGTTTGAAACTTAAAATGTAATAAAAAAGCAAAGGCAATCAAATTTTTAAAAATTCACTGTGGCATTGTGTAGTTAACTGAATAACCGTGTACAAAATAAAAGCATTAGACTAAATCAAATGAAATTACATATATTTGCAAACTGAAAAGTCATATATAAATGCTATTACTACTAGTAATTATAATAACTGTGGCTGTTATTACAATTCCATGGCCTCCATTGTACTTTTCACTTTTAATTTCTCATTCTATGAACCTATTTATTGCTATATTTTCCTCTTTCTTTTCTTCATCTATCCCATTTTCACTTTTCTTCCCTTCCTCTCCTTTTCTGTGTCTCTCCTTTTCCTCCACTTTTCTTAGGATTTTTATTGACTCCTTACTAGGCACAAGGCAATTTCCTAGACAAACTGAAGTTTAACATATATTGCTTAGTGAGAAATGTTTACAAAGATAGTAAAAGGCATCCCCTCTACTCTTAAATAATCTCAAATCTAAGAGCACGTTATCTTTTGTACCAGTGATAAAACTTTCTCTGGAAATAATGAAAATGTGAAAATGAGTTAAGTTATAGTAATGAAAAAGCAGCACACACATAGATACTGTAAAGAAATGCTTCTTCATAATCTAATTAAAGTTGAATTTTATTGATTGAATTGCAATTATTCAGCCTTTCAGGATCTTACATTATGTGTGCTTGGCCTTACCAAGAGCTATTATATTGCAAATCAATCTTGACTACAGTGATTATTAGAGAATACTTTTTTTTAAAAGATTGCAACTGGACTAAACTAAGGGACTTATTTCATGGAAACAAAAAGTGAAATCTTCTCATTCCCTCAATTAAATGAGATTTTGCAGGTTAACTTTGATTTTAACATAATTTTGACGATTACTTATTATTCATGATATCTAAGCAAAAGCATATAGTAGTCACGAAAATGATATTCCACAAAAGGTATGACTATTAGAAAAAAATGTCAAACTTGCATTATAAAAAAAAGCAATATATCAAGAGAGCTGGTAAATGTATGTTTCAGTGAGGAATAAGCTTTAAGAAAATGAGACTGTCTTATGTGTACTTCAAAAAGAAATATAATCATTGGTTCCTGGTTGACCCCCTGGAGAACTGTTATTTAAAGCAGATAATATGACTGTGAATACCTCTCTCAAAGTAAGCACATCTTTCATTTAGGCATTGGAGGAAAGGATCAATTATTTGATTGCTATCTTTAGGAACACTGATGATTGTTTTATTATTTTAAAAAATGAGAAAAAAAAAAAAACAAAAGACACAAAAGGTTTCAGTTGAATCTAAGCTCTTTGATTTTAAAAACTGTGTGCTATTTTTTTTAATATCCCCAGTGTCCAGCTTAGCATCTGGCACATAGTGGAACCAATATTTATTAAATGATAAATTGGTACATCAAGGCTTCATAGTAACAAACAAAAATATCATTAATATATTAAAAGTACCTACACTTTCCTCATCTTTCTTTTCTTCTCTCTTGCCTGCTACTTTTCTCTTCTACTTCTCAATTTCTTTAGTTCAACCTTAATCTTGTTTTCTTTCTTCACTTAGCTCTCCCTTCTATTGCTGTTCCCTTTATCTATGCCCTTCCTTCTAGATCTTTCTTCTTCCTTTCCCTGATTTTACTTCCTTTCTTCTTCTGCTTGCCTCCCTACAGCTCAGTCTCTTTCTTTCTTTCTCCTTTTTTCTGCTCTACCTCTCTGTCCCTCAACTCTTTTCTGTTATTCCTTGATCCTTTTTCTTTCTTCTCCCGTTCCCATCTCATTCCTTCCCTTCTTCATCTATTCCCTCTCTTCTTTTACTTTCTCTCCAACTTTCTGTCCCTTCTCTTCTGAGTCTTTGACCTATATTATTAATTAACAACTTTGTTTCCTTTTTATTAGATATTCTAGGTTAGAGTGAAACTATTAGAGAATGGGACATAAAACAAACAAGTTGTTTGGGAAAAAGGAAATTAAAGAGAAAGAAAGTCATAAAATATGTGAAAGTATTTCCCAGAGAGGTCATGTTTACATGACCTACATTTAAGAAGTTATAACAGCTAAGGAGTAACTTTAAGCCTTAGCAGGTGAAGAATATTTACAAAGGGAATTCTATAAAGAGGGTAGAAGACCCTAAAGATAGGGATGAAGACATACCATAAATTCATTTTATTTGCTTGGGCACTTTTTTCCTAGTTTCTGTCTTGCTGTAAAGAACACATTTGAGTCTAGCTATGTTTCTCATACTGTTGTGCTGATTTTTTAGTAGTTTGATAAATTTTACAATTAGAAATCTTACTACAATAAACTATGGTGATTCAGGCTACATGCATTATTTGAAATGACTTTTTTATGCAAGTAGCTAGTGTAAAGTACAATCTGTTGCAATGAGATTTAAACAGGTAGAAAATGAAGTTTACATGTTGATGTTGTAGAAGACAAACATGAAGTATATGAAAATAATGCCAGTATTTGATGCATGTTTGCTTACAATATTCAAATGCTTAAGAGCCACAGAAAATTTCATCAGAAAAAAATAGGCCTACTTTTAGATCATTAGGATCTAGTACAAAGAAGTTGGTCATTCAACTTTATGTATCTGTAACAGGGGTCCTCAAACTATGGTCCGGTGGGCCAGGTGCAGCAGCTGAGGATGTTTATCCCCCTCACCCAGGGCTATGAAACTTCTTTATTTAAAGACCCACAAAACAAAATTTTTGGTTTTACTATAGTCCGACCCTCCAACAGTCTGAGGGACAGTGAACTGGCCCCCTATTTAAAAAGTTTGAGGACCCCTGCTGTAAACAGTGAAATGAAAATTAAATGACATAGAAAGATTACTTTACAGGGATAGGAAAGAACAATTCTTCAAAAACAAGTAGACTCAACTCATACCCCCTCACTGAAATTTCTCTTTCAGTCTGACTTAAGAAGACACACATTTCTTAAAGGACATGCCTCTATTGAAAAAAAGAAACTTTTTCAAATAATCTTCAAAAATCCTGACACTTCATATATTAAGGATGAAAACTCTACCTCTGTGAATATTCTAGAAGCACCTTGTTCTTTCTTTCCCCAATCCTTTGACAATTTTTTCAGAAAATATCTCTTGAGATCATTTGAATAAACTGTGCTAGATGTCTCCAGAAAGATAAGGAATGGAGTTAGGAAATGAGCTGTCATTAACTCAAAAAAGATTAGAGCTATCCATTTGAATTCTGGGCCTCAAGATCAAAGAAATGTAATGACATCACTAGGAGATGAACAATATAGGTAATATTGGCATGGCTGCTATCATACACAGACGAGAATATTAATATAAATGCTAGAGTTGTCGATCTTTAATTTTAATGCATGTTTGCATTCTGTGATTTCACCTATACACATATATTAAACTCTAACATGAGACAGATTAATATAGAGGTGAAAAGTGTCACAAAAGATGCATTCAAACTTGAAAAAAGATCAGGAATCATCTAACAATTTATACAGTCAGTTATGAAAGTGACTTATAATGACAAAATATATTAAACATATTAGGTTATTTAAGCTTTCTGGATGCTAGGGAAAACAAGCCAATGGGTACTTTATTTCTTATGCATTTTAATGCATCTTCAACTTGATGGCATTCATATCTAATCATCAGAAATGTCTATCAAAGGAATATTTTACAGTTATTTACAGGAAGGAAAATAACCCAAGATGTCACCATTTTATTCAGGAATAAAGTGAATCTGGCAGCATGCCTAATGAAAGAAGATTGTGCTCTTATTTAAGACTTTCCTTATAATGAAGAATGTAGAAGACATTATGCTATCCTTTAAAAGCTTATTCTACCTATTTACATATTAATAAAAACAACAATGAGGAGGACAATAAAGTTTATATAATCTGAATACATAAGCTTGATAACTAGAAGAGTTTCCATTTAATCATGCACTAAGACAGATGTAGCACAATTTTCAATATTTAATTCAGCAAACTTTTGTTAAGGTGCTTAATATGTGTGGCTTACTATGCTAGGTATTGGAGAAGATATAAAGTTTAATTAGAAATCATTCTGGACCTCACAAACATTTCAGTTATTACAATCCTTATTTTATAAACTAGCACAAAGATGTATTGTCTCATTTTATCTTCATGACAATCTTTGTAAAGGATGAAGCTTAAATGTCTAAGTCTATGAACATGTTTTATACAGAAAAAACAAGTATATCCCACATCTATCTGTATATAAATTTAAATATTGATGCATGCATGTAAGTATGCATGCATATATATGAATGTATATGTATGTGTGCATGCATGTAAGTAATGGCTGCAGAAGAAAATCAGGTTGAGCAGAGCATTCAACTTATAGTCTAAACCAGAGACATCTAAGAAATATTCATTATGTTTTCTGAAAACTGTTCCTACAACATTTAAACATTTATCATTTGGGAAATAAATGTTATTTTTACAAATGTATTCATTTCCCAATATATTTGGAAAATGGTGTCTTTATAAGATAAATTTACTGAAAATCTTTTTTTGGCTTTATTACTTTATTGTATGTTACCTTTTTGAGCAAAATATAATTTCCTTGCTTATTCATTTAATTGGTTCTACTTTTACTTTTCCCCCCTGAGGCAATTGGGGTTAAGTGACCTGTCCAGGGTCACATAGTGGAAGTGATAAATATCTGAGGTTTGATTTGAACTCCAGTCCTCCTGACTTGAGGGTTGGTTCTCTATCCATACACCACCTAGCTTCCCCATCTATCTTTACTTTTGCTTTGTCTCAAATCATGAGTATAGATACAATGTATGAGAGATTAGTCAGGTAGCTATATGCTTGTCACATCAAATGACCCAAAATTACCCAGTTTCTTATTTTAACTGTGTGTGTGTGTGTGTGTGTGTGTGTGTGTAGTGTGTAGTGTATATATGTATGTGTGTATATTTCAGGTGTTCCTTGTAACCATATTGCTGCATTCTGATTTCTAATTAATTATGCTATCGACTGTTTTTTGGCTGAATTCAGACCATTAATGTCGACAATTATTACTTTATATTTCTTTCCATTCTATTTTATTACATTTACATCCCTCTCTTTATTGTTTACTCTTTCCCTGCTTAAAAGACTGTTTTACAGCAAAAGAATTCTGGGAAATGAGTATGAACCACTATATAAAATTCCCAATCCCTCTATTTTTGTCTGTCTGCATTTTTTATTTCCTTCACAGGTTAGTTGTACACTATTTCAATGTCCAATTCTTTTTGTGCAGCAAAATAACTGTATGGACATGAATACATATATTGTATTTAACATATACTTTAACATATTTAACATGTATTGGTCTATCTGCCATCTGGGGGAGAGGATGGGGGAAGGAGGAGAAAAATTGGACCAAAAGGATTTGCAATTGTCAATGCTGAAAAACTACCCATGCATATTTCTTGTAAATAAAAAGCTATAATAAAAAAAGATAAAAAAGTCTGTTTTGCCTCAGAACATTATCCCTTTTAATCTGCCCTCTCTTTTTATCGCCCCCCCAATTTTTCCCTAACTTCTCTGTTGTGTAAGGTAGTATATTATATTCTCTTCTCTCCTCTCATTCTCTCTGTCTTTATCTCTCTGTGTCTTTGTCTCTCTATCTCTGTCTCTGTCTTTCTATTTCTCTCTCTCTCTCTTTCTCTCTCTCTCTCTCCTATTTTTCTATCTCACTCTTTCTCTTTCTCTGTATTCTTCCCTTTCGGACCAATTCCAATGAGAGTGGGATTTAAAGATTGCTCATTACCACCCTCATCTTCCCCCTTTTTATATAAATTCTTCCTGTTTTATGTCAGATTATTTCCCCCATTTTTCTCTCCCTTTTTATTTCTCCTAGTACATCTCTTTTTCTAACCTCTTTATTTTTTAAGATCATCTCTGAAAAATTAACTCATACTTATACCCTTTGACCATCTATATTTCTTCTAACTGCCCTACTACTGATAAAGTTCTTAAGGGTTACACATATCATCTTCATACATAGCAATATAAGTAGTTTTACCCTGTTGAGTCCCTTATGATTTGTCTTTCATATTTATCTTCTTATACTTTCTTGAGTCTCATATTTAATATGAAATTTTCTATTCAGTTGTGGCTTTTTCATCAAGAATGTTCTGTTTCTTTAAACTAAATCCTCTTAAATATTCAGAAGATTTATACTCACCTTTGCTTGCTAAGTTAATGTTGCTTGTGAACCTTTCTCATTTGCCTTCCAGAACATCATATTCTAAGGCCCTTGATTCTTTAATGTGGAAGGTGCTAAATCTTACATGATCTTGATATGACTGCATGATTTTTAATTGTTTTTTTCTGGATGTTTACAATATTTTCTTCTTGAACTAAAACCTCTTCAGTTTGGTTATAATATTCTTGGCAGTTTTCATATGGGGTATCTATTTCACAAGGTTGTTTATAAGTTATTTTAATTTATACTTTGTCCTCTGAACTTATGATGTTGACGGTTTTCCTTGATGATTTCTTGAAACATGATGTCCATATATTTTTAGATTATGATTTTCAGGTAGTCAAATGATTCTTAAATTATCTTAATCTATTTTCAGGTCAGTTGTTTTTCCAATGATATAATTCACATTTTCTTCCATTTATTCAATATTTTGATTATTTTAAGTGTTTCTTGATATTTTATGAAGTCATTACATCATATTTGTTTAATCCTAGATATTAAAGAATCATTTTCTTCCATAAATATTTGTACTTTTTTATGTTTGATTAGTTTTGCTTTTTAAGGACTTCTTTTGTTCAATGGACTTGTTTTTAACCATTTGGTCAATTCGTTTTTATATATTATTTTCATTTTTTAAAAGTCATTAAAGTATTAATTAATTTTAAATATACATTGTTTTATGTTGTGAGAGAAAAATCAGAACAAAAGGCAAAAACCATGGGGTGGGGAACAGAAAATAGAAGTGAACTTAACATATGCTAATTTACATTCAATCACCATAATTCTTTCTCTGGATATAGATGGCATTGTCTAATTCAGTCTATTGAGATTGCATTGGATTATTGAATCACTGAGGAGAACTAAGGCTTTTTTAGCTGATCATCAAACATTCTTGCTGTTATTTTGTGCAATGTATTCCTGATTCTGCTTGTTTTGCTCAGCACCAGTTCATGTAAATCTTTCCAAGCCTTTCTAAAATCAGATTTTTCATCATGTTTATAGAACAATAATATCCCATTACCTTCATATACCACAACTTGTTCAGCAATTCCACAATTGATGGGCATCTACCTATTTTCCAATTCTTTGCTACCACAAAAAGAAGTCCTTTTTCATCCTTTATAATTTCCTTGGGATACAGACCCAATAGTAGCATCATTTTATATTTCTCAAGTCCACCAACAATGTCTTAGTCTCCCAATTTTCTTACATCCCCTCCAACATTAAGCATTATATTTTCCTCTCATCTTGGCCAACCTGAGAGGTATGAAGTGGTAGCTCAGAATTGTTTAACTTGCATTTCTCTAATCAAGAGTAATTTAGAGAATTTATTTTCTTATAACTACAGATGGCTTTACTTTCATTATCTGAAAATTCTTCATATTCTTTGACCATTTATCAATTTTGGAATGAATATATTCTTATAATTTTAATACCCATTTATATATTTTAGAAATGAGACCTTTAATAGAAACTCTGAGTGTAAAAATATTTTTCTATCTTTGTTCCTCCCTTTTAATTTCATTTCTGCTAGTTTGACCCACCACTCTATTTCTTACCCAGTAGCAAATGTTTTTTGATGACTGCTGTTTTATAATATAGTTTTAGGTCTGGGATTGCTAAATCAACATTCTTTGTATTTTTTCATTAATTCCCTTGATATTCTTGATCTTTTGTTCTTTCAGATGAATGTTGTTATTATTTTTTTCTAGTTATATAAAATAATATTTTAGCAATTTGATTGCTATGACACTGAACAAGTAGATAAAATTGTGCAGAATTGTCATTTTTATTATATTAGCTCTGTCTGATCATGAACAGTTAATATTTTTTTCACTTTTTTAGAACTCACTTTATTTGTGTGAGAAGTGTTTTGTAATTGTGTTTTTATAGTTCCTCGGTTTGTCTTGTCAAGTAGACACCCAAATATTTTATTTTGTCTACAGTTATTTTAAATGGAATTTTTCTATCTCTTGCTGTCAGACTTTGTCAGTAATATATAGAGATGTTAATGATTTTGTAGGTTAAATATTTTCTTCAGCATTTTTTGCTTCTTTTACCAAGTGGCTAATTCTCTTTTCATAATATAGATGTTTTTATATGATTATTGTCTTCTGAGGTTGGGCATCACTCTGATCACAGTGGCATTTTATGATTATTTTTGTTGTTGTTTGCTCATTTTGGTAGCACACATTTTATTAAATTTAAACTGTAATTTAAAGTTGGGTTATAATCATTTGAGTATGAGGAAACACTATCCAAATCTTCAGATTACCTTTGTGCATCTGTCTTCAATTAGCTTTTTTGGTCTGCAACTTTTCAGAGCTTTCAAGTTGCTATGATCCAGGGAGAGGTGTAGTCACTGTTCTTCTACTCTGTGTCTTGTTTTTACACAGAAAGGGCTTTTGTTCCCCGGTAGTCATAAGTGATAATTCTCTCTATGGCTTAGAATTATGACCAGGGTCCCTGCTTCTTTCTGACTGAACTCCTCTCCATACAAGAACCGCAACCCAGAACTGTATATGGGCAATAGGGGTGCCAAACACCCCTAGTTTATGCAGCCAATATGAACAAAGAGGCTTTCTGATCAGGTATTCAACCATCTTACCTTCTCAGGGCTGAGAGCACCTGAAGCCATTGTCTCATATTGAGTAGCCTCCTCTAATGCCCACTAATACTACCATCTATACTTCAAGTTATCCCATATCCAAATGTCAGAGATCTCTCCTGGTGACCTTTCAAGGTGTCTTAATCAGGAAATGTTTATTTTCTCTTTGGTTGCCTCTACATCTCCAGAATTCAATATGAGGTATTCCAAAGTTGTTTAGAACATTGGAAGAGTACAGGTGGGCTTCAGCCTGCCTGTAAGCTATCGTGTGTGTGTGTGTGTGTGTGTGTGTGTATTCTCCCAGTGATATTTTAATCCAATTCAGACAGAATCTGAGCTTGACATCTCTGAACTAGATGACTAATAAGTTGCCTTCTAGCTTTAATTTATATACATACATTTATATGCATACATATGCATAATATAATGTACACAAGGAAATTGACAGTCTACATGCAGATAAAATAAATAATTGAAAGACTCACTTATTTACTAAAGAATTATTTTACTCAAAGAAAATAACCTATTGGCTTAAAGGGCAAAGTCCTCTGAACTCTCTTTGTTGTGGGTTTTGTAGTTTCACATATAGCTTAATAATAAAAAGGACATCAGATTCCTCACTAGTTAAAATATCTAAAAATAGGAGATTCACATCTGTTAAAGATGTATGCAGCTTAGTCTTTGCATCTGTGTTATGACTTGAGCCATACTTAATTTGGACATTATTCAAGGAAATCATCAGATAAAAAAATGTGAGTGCAAAAATAACTTCATTAAGTCTTTTACTTTCCTTTTAGAAGCAATAAGTAAAATTTGCAAAGATGTAAATTTAAGTTTATGATCAAAAAACCCTGCTATAATTTTAACCATCAAAAATGGAATGGGCTGACCCAAAAGGTAGATTTGTTCTCCTTGAATTTTTTCAAGTAGATATCATATGAACATTCATGAGGAATCTTGTAAGGGGGAGGAGTTTCTTTAGGTAGATGACTTTTGATGAATTTGACTATTAAAGATACTTCAAATTAAGAAAATATATATATATATATATATTTTTGAATTTTGAAAGTATGATTTTGCTTTTTACAAGTTAATGGCACAGTGGGTGGAGCATCTATAGTCAGAAAAACCTGATTTCAAATCTGGACTCAATCACTTACAGCTATTTGATCCTGAACAAATGACAAAACTTCTCTCTGCCTCAATTTCCTCAACTGTAAAATGGGGAACAAAGTGGCACTTATCTTCCAGAATTCTTGTAAGGATAAAATCAGATAATATTTGTAAAGTGTTTACCATGGTGCGTGGATGATAGTAGGCAAATAAAAAATGCATGGTTCAACTCTGAGGTACCGCCTCACAACTCTCAGTTGGCTAAATGATAGGGGAAAAAAAAAACAATGATAAATGTTGGAGGGGATGTGGGAAAACTAGGACACTAATGCATTGTTGGTGTAGTTGTGAAATAATCCAGTAATTCTGGAGAGTAATTGAGATACTAGTCTGTATATATTTCAAGGAAATCTTAAAGGAAGGAAAGGGACTCATATGTACAAAAATATTTATCGCAGCTCTTTTTGTGTTGGCAAAGAATTGGAAAATTAGTAGATGTCCATCAATTGTGGAATAAATAATAATAATATCACAAAAAGAGGAAAATTTAATAATATGAAATTGAAAAGTTTTTTTCATGAATGTTACTCAGGTGATTGGACTGAGATGATAAGTACTCAAATGGGGGAAAATATCTAAATATCAAATACTTCTGATAATGTTATAATTTCCAAGTGATATAGGTAACAGAAACATGTAGGATCAAAAGTCATTCCCCTGGATTCAGTAATGGGAATATATGATCAAATATTTCTTATAAGAAAAAATTCAAAGAATTAACAATTATATAAGTAATTGCTCTAAATTACTAGGAACAAAAGAAATGAAAATACAAACAGTTCTGAAGTTTTATGTCACAACCAGAATACTAGCAAAAGTGACAAAACATGGAAACAGTGTTAGATGGATTACAGAGACAAGTGCAGTAATACATCCCTGGTCAACCTCTTAATTGGACCCAATATTTTAGAAAATAACTTATAGTTATGCTAAATTGATGACTGATCTGTCCATACTCTTCAATCCATAGATCCCTTGGTCAGGCATATACCTCAGTGAGGTAAATGACAAAACATTGAAATATAGTTACTATCTATATGTGTGTGTGTACATACATATTTATTTATTTACAATATAATAATAACTATTTTTTTATTTATAAATGGAGGGGGAAAAGGAAAAACTCATTGACTTGGGAATGGATAACTAACTAGATTGAGGTAGATGAATGTAATGGAATATGTTAAGGGACAGATCAATTCTCTGAGAGCCTCCACAGCTGTGGATCCTAACATCTGAAGGAGTTGCAAGGCAACCTTTGCTGACATAGGTATTGCGGACTGGGGATAAGATTAATTGGAGGCAGAAGGAAGAAGAGAGAGGGCAGACAACACAACAGCCTCTCAGTCAGAGAGGACAGAGAGCAGCAATTTGCCTCTCAGTCTCCTTTTATCATCCTCTCACAAGAGGAGATCCATTTTGAGTTGGATCTCCAGCAGCCACTGTCAGGTAGCTCCCATGTATACCAACAGCTCTCCTGTGTATTTTAACAGGAATATTACCATATTGTAAGAAAACATAAATATGAAGAATTCAGAAAAATGTGGGAATACAGAAAGTACCTGATACAAAGTTATGTAAGCAGAAGAAAAATACTTTACAAAATGAGTACGATATTATAAATGAAAGCATAAAATATTAACTAAAGCTGAATTCTTTGAAGTTATACTGACAAAATTTGGCACTATAGATGTTACATACCATCTCTCCTCTCTTCTCTACAGAGAAGGGGAGTGATATATATAAAGCATTGCACATTGTCCAAATTTTTAATACATTGATTAGTATTGTTGAAATGGTTTTCCCCTTTCTTTTTAATAGTATTTTTCCACAGTTATATGTCAAGAAAACATTTAGCATACATTTTTAGAAGATTTTGAGTTATGAATTTTTCCTCTTTCTCCCTCCTTCCCCTCCTCTCTTCCAAAGATGTGGGCATTTTGATGTAGTTTATATATTTGCTATTATGTAAAACATGTATCTGTTGTAATCACAGTTTTGAAAGGAGATACAGAACACAAGTACAAAAAATAAGAAAGGACAAAGTGGAAAAAAAAAACCTTTCAAACTGAATTCAGAGTCTTTCAGTTCTTTATCTGGTTATAAAGAATATTTTCCTTTGTGAGTCCTTTGTACTTGTCTAGGATCACTGTATTGCTGAAAAGAGCTGAGTCAATCGTAGTTGATTTTCACATGCTGATATAAGGTAAAATATTTTCCTGATTCTTTGCATGAGTTCATATAAGGCTTTCCTCATTTTTTAAAAAATCTGCCTGTATAAATCCCCTGTAATGATATACCACAATTTGTTCAACCATTTTCCAATTAAAAGGCTTCCCTTCAATTTCCAATATTTTGTCATCACAAAAATGAATGTTAGAAACACCTTTATATATATATAGGTCCTTTTCCTTTTTTATGGTCTTTTTGGGATATTGACAAGTAATAATATTCTTGGGTCAAAAGGTATGCACATTTTCGTTGCCCTTTGGGCATAGTTCCAGATTGTTCTCCAGAATAGTTGGATTCATTCACAATTCCACCAACATAAATTAATGTCCCAATTTTCTGACATATTCTCCAGTATTTATTACTTGCATTTGTTTGTCAAATTGGTCAATCTGATAGGTGTGAGGTGGTACCTCAGAGTGGTTTTAGTTTGCATTTCTCTAAGTGTCATTTAGAACAATTTTTACAATGTCTACACATAACTTTGATTTCTTCATCTGATAACTTTCTTCATATCCGTCGACTATTTATCACTTGGTGAATGCCTCGTAATCTTATAAATTTGACTCAGTTCTCTATATTTGAGAAATTATGCCTTTATTACTGTAAAGATTATTTCCTCTCTTTCTGCTTTCCTTATAATATAGCTTTACAATGATTTTGTTTGTGTAAAAACCTTTTAATTTAATATAATGAACATTATCTGCTTTTCATTTTGTAATGCTCACTATCTCATTTGGTCATGAATTATTCCCTTCCCCATGGATATGACACAAATTATCCCTTGTTCTTCTAATTAGCTTATGGTGGTCCATATTCTAATTACATCCTTAGTTTTTGTTGTTATTGTTCTGTTTGTTTATTTTTATTGGATTGATCAAGTTCTAAGAGGAGATAGTTGAAGATTCCCTAGTAGCATAATTTTGCTGTTAATTACTTCCTATAGCCTACTTAACTTCTCCCCTAGAAATCTGAATGCTATGCCACTTGAACATATGTATATATGTTTAGTATAGATATTGCTTCATTATCTGGGGTACTTTTTAGCAAGAAATAATTTCCTTATCTCTTTTAATAGGGTCTATTTTTGCTTTGCCTGATATCAGAATTACTAAAGTTGCTTTTCCCCCCTTTTTTCAGGTGGAAAAGAATAAATTCTGCTCCAACCTCTAAACTCTGTGTATGTCTCTCTCAGCATCAAGTGCCTTCCTTGTAAACAGCATATTGGAAGATTCTGCTTTTTGATTAACTCTGCTATCCACTTTCATTTTATCTACAGTTCATTCTATTCACATTCAGAGTTGGATTACTATTTGTGTATTTCCCTATATCCTATTCTCCATTTTGTCATGTCTTTTCTTTACCCTTTCCTTCTTTATTAATGTTTTCCTTCTGTTTACCTTAATATGACAGAACTCCATTCTGTCAATCCCCACCACCCTTTTTACTTCATCTCCTCCCTTCTAACTTCCCTATAGGGTAAGGTAGATTTCTATATTCAATGATTGTATATATTATTACTTCTTTGAGCCAATAGTGATAAGAGTGAGATTCAAATGATGCTTGTCTTCCAACCTACAACTTGCCTCTCCTATAATAGGTCTTTCACCCTCTTCTTGTGAAAGAATTTCTACCATTTCTACCAATGGTATGAATTCCTTCCTTCTGTATCCACTGAAATTCCCTTTCTCATTTCTTAGGTTTTTAATGTCATTCCCTCAAATTTACTTTATACACATACACTTCATGTTATTATACAGATGTACTATCTGTAATACTTTTTTTTTTAAGAATTGCAAGTATCATCTTCCCATGTAAAGATCTAAATAGTTTAACTCTATTTGAATTCCTTCTGTTTTCTTTACTCTTTTTACCTGTTTATGCTTTTTTGGGGGGTCTTGATATTGGAGGTCAGATTTTTGGTTTAGTTGTGGTCTTCTTATGAAAGCTTGAAATCCTTCTATTTTTTGAATGACCATTTTTAACCTTAATACTTAATTTTTTCATGTAAGTGATTCTTAGCTATAGTCCTAGCTCTTTGGCCTTTCAGAATATTATGTTCTATTATCCCTGGTCCTTTAATGTTGTGACTGACAAAATTGGTTTTATTCTTATTGTGATTCCTGATATTTGAATTGATTCATCCTAGATTTTGGTAATGATTTTTCTTTTACCTCTTAGTTCTGATATTTAAAATAATGTTCATTGAAACCATTGATTTTCTTTCATAGTTTCATTTACATTACTCTCATTTCTTTCCATAATGTTTCTTCTATATTTCATATCATTGTTAAGCTCCTTTTTGAGTTATTCCATTATTTTTTTTCTGAGCTTGAGAACACTTTCCATTTTTCTTTGGAGATTTGATTTAGGTATTTTGACATTGTTCTCCTCTTCTGAGTTTTCTCCTCATTGCTCTAATAACTTTCTATGATTAGATTCATTTTTTAAAATTTTTTGCTCATCTCATCTCACTGTCTTTCTCTGTCTCTCTGTCTCTGTCTCTAAATTTGAGCCCTGCTGTGTAGATGGAAGGAATATTCTCTCATGCTTCTTGTGACAATGTTTGCAGACCCTGGTTGTTAACCTAGTGCTTCACTGATGCTCCTCTGAGGCCCCTGGGAGACCCCTGTATCTATTGCTGGCTAAGCTGATGGTGTGTGTGGGGAGGCTTGTGCTGCTAGCTTACCTGACGCTGATAATGCTAATAATGATGACTGCTAAGGCCAAGGAAGGTGTGTCTCTGTTTTCTGGGACTGTACTCAAGCATGAGGTTGTCTGGAAGTTGGAGGATGCCTACTTGTCCTGGGGTTACATCAATGCATGTGGTATTCTCTTGCTCCATTACACTGGGGCACAGAATCTCCTACTGGTTGTTGAGGTGGGATTTGTTGCCAGTACACTAGAAAGCTTTTTGCCCTCAATTGTTTCCCTTTTTTTCCAAATGATATCAACTCCTCTTGACAATGCTGCAAGTTTCCTCAGCTAATAGATTGTTTCACCCTGTCTCCTTCCTAGTTTCATGACTCTCATAACTGTCTTATAATGATATTTTGTCATTCCTCAGAAGTGAACATGAGAGAGTTACAATGATTCACTGTTATTCTGCCATCTTGGTTCCCAAAAGTCCACCATGTCTCCTTTCTCCTTTAATTATTTGCTTTTGAAATATATTGTATTTGTTTCATTTAATATTGTCCACATATATATTTTTTTAAAAATTTAAACATTGTGTTTTAAATTTTGAGTTCTAAATTATTTCTCACCCGCCCCTTCCCATCTCTTGAAAAGGCAAGCAATATGTTGATTAAATATGTGCAGAAATGCAAAATATATTTCCATATTAGCCATGTTGAAAATCTATTTTAAAGAACTCCTTGAAAAGTAAAGTGAAAAACTATATTTCAGTATGCATTCAGTTTATCAGTTTATTTTCTCTCTCTCTCTCTCTCTTTCTCTCTCTCTCTCTCTTTCTTTGTCTCCCCTCCCCCTCTTGGTAGATATCTTCATTATGGGTCCTTTGAATTGCCTTGGATCATTGTTTTGATCAATTTAGCTAAATATTTTTATTATAAATTATCTAAATCTTTCAGAATTAATATGAAGGACTTTAAATGTCCTCAAGGTGGAATAGTAGATAAAGGGATCTGAAATTAGGATCATGTTAATTGCAGCCTGGTCTTAGATATTTATTAGCTGAGAGCTGGCTTGAGAATTCTCTAAGTGGTTGCTGCTGCTATCACCACTACAAATTCCCAATCCTGGTAGATCTCTCCATAGGTTCCAGACTAATGTATACTTATAGTGTATCTAATTTATATTTTAATATATTTAACATCTACTGGTCATCCTGCCATTTGGGGGAGGGGGTGGGGGGAAAGAGGGGAAAACTGGAACAAGAGGTTTGGCAATTGTCAATGCTGTAAAGTTACCCATACATAGAACCTGTAAATAAAAGGCTATTAAAGTTTAAAAAAAAAAAAAAAGGTTCCAGACTAGCCTCCATTCTATATCCTAGATCTTTCTTTCTGATCTCCTAAATTGTCTTGGGCTAGAATTCTATCTCACCTTGACCCTTTTTTGACTGTCAGTCCAAAATTCAACATATGTTATTTTAAAGTTGTTTAAAAAAGATTATTGGGAGGATTTCTATCAGCTTTGCTTCACTTTTGGAAGTCTTTTTAATTATTTCTTATAAGGAAATAGGTTGTTTTTTGGTAAGATGAGAAATATATATATATATATATATATATAATAAGATATATAAAAGTATATATATATGATATAAATATATGTATAAAAGTAAAAATTATTGGTAATTTTAAATATATAATGTATGACCAAAATAATGAGCACACATGAATTTCCAACATCTCATATAAGCCATATAGTAAAAGGTATCTTATAAGATTTGGCACTAAATTCACAAGAATTCTTCATTTTATTTTATTTTCTTCTGAATTTATCATAATAATAAATAAAATTAATTTTCTATATATATATATATAATAGAAGAGAAAAAAAAATTGTATATGACACTACAGTTAGCTTTTCTTTTGTATATGTGCTAAGTTCAACCTTAAATCATTCCTGTATTTCTTTTTGACTTCCCTTATGGTCTCCTCTCTGAATTAGGGGGAAAAAAATAATGCATAGACTTTTTTATCTTTTCCTTTTTAAATGTTTTCTTTGTTATTCTTTTTTTTGTTCCTTCCTTCCTTTCTTCTTTCCCTTTTCCTTTACTCATTTCTTCTCTTTCTTTCTTTGCTTGCATGCATTTTATTTTCTCTCTTGCCCACCACCCACAATGGGAAACAAATGTAGATTTGTTCACACATACACATCACATAGTCAAGCAAGACAAATTCTCACACTCATCATGTCCAAACATGTGTTTGATATTTCCTAATTTATATCCATCATCTAGGAGTGGATAGTATACTGGTTTTTTGTTTGTTTGTTTGTTTTGCTTTATTTTGTTTTTACTGCTCCAGGATTATAGTTTGCCATTTCATTGATCTGAGTATAAATCTTTCAAAGTTCTTTTTCTTTAATTCATTGTTATTATATTAAAAAATGTTCTGGTTCTATTCAGCATAATTTTTCCCAGATTTCCCTAACTTTATCTGAAACTGTCTAGTTTTTTTTTTCTTATTAAGCAAAAATATTCTATCACATTACTCTTGTTACCATAAAAAATGTGATGAATATTTTTGAATTTATACGTTCTTTTTCTTTTAACTCTTTGACATATAGAGTTAGCCTTTATATTTGTGGTCAAAGGTTTTTTAGCCATTTGGACTTTTAGCAAAGTTTTTAGCCATTTGTACATATTTCTACATTACTCTCCATAATGGTTGGATCAGTGCACAACAATATTTTTATCCCAATTTTCTTAGTTCCCTCCAATATTTGTAATTTTCCTTTTCTATCATATTGGTTAATATGATAACTGATAAGTGATACCTCAATGTTCTCATAATTTAGATTTTAATTAATATTCATTTAGAGCATTTTCATACTGCTACGTATCATTGATTTCTTCTTCTTCTAAAAGTTTCCTGCTCATCTACTTTGAGCATTTATGACTTGATAAATTAACTGTATCCTTATTAATTTGATTCAGTTCTTTATAAATTAGAGAAAGTAAGCCTTTATTAGAAAACTTACCTCAAATTCTTTCCCCTTTATAGTCCCCTGCTTCTGTTTTAGTCTTGGTTGAATTAATTTTACTTATGTTATCTGAATAAAACAAATTTAAAAATCATATTGGGCCATTCTGGAGAGCAATTTGGAATTATGTTCAAAAAATTATCAAACTGTGCATATCCATTGATCCAGAAATGTTTCTACTGGGCTTATATCCCAAAGAAATCTTAAAGAAGGGAAAGGGACCTGTATGTTCATGAATGTTTATGGCAGGTCTCTTTGTAGTGGCCAGAACCTGGAAACTGAGTGGATGCCCATCAACTGGAGAATGGCTGAATAAATTGTGGTATATGAATATTATGGAATATTATTGTTCGGTAAGAAATGACCAGCAGGAGGATTTCAGAAAGCCTGAAGAGACTTACATGAATTGATGCTGAGTGAAATGAGCAGGACCAGGAGATCATTATATACTTTAACAACAATACTATATGATGACAATTCTGATGGACGCGTCCCTCTTCAACAATAAGATGAACCAAAGCATCTCCAATAGAGCAGCAATGAACTGAACCAGCTACACCCAGAGAAAGAACTCTGGGACATGACTAAGAACCACTACATAGAATTCCCAATCCCTATATTTTTGTCCTCCTGCATTTTTGATTTCCTTCACAGGCTAATAGTACACTATTTCAAACTCCGATTCTTTTTGTACAGCAAAATAACTGTAAGGACATGTATGTTTATATTGTATTTAATTTATACTTTAACTTACTTAATATGTACTGGTCAACCTGCCATCGGTGGGGGAGATGATGGGGAGAAGAGGGGAAAATTGGAACAAAAGGTTTGGCAAGTGCCAATGCTGTAAAATTACCCATGCATATAATTTGTAAATAAAAAGCTATAATAATAATAAAAAATCACATTGGGTATTACTCAAACATATAAAGTTACACATAAATTTACACATGCCATTAGATCTCTGGGCTTAATTTCTTTTTTTATTATTATTTTTTTTCTTTTTCCTTTTTTATGTTTTTCTTAATTTCTAAGAAGCATGGAATTCTTTCTAGATTGAAATTCCTTTCCTTTATTCCTTTCTCAAATGAGGAATAAGAACTAGAAGTTAAATTCAGACAAGCTTCTATTTAGGAGCTTATTAAAATAGTGTTTTCCCCTCCCTACTTCTTTTGCATCTGAAGTTAGATGTTTTATTAATTCAAGTAAGAAACAAAACCAGTTGGGCAAGTGTTTTCTGACATAGCCTGAGCAATCTCAGAATGGCACTAGACACCAAACATAGCATCTTACATCTCTCTCCTTCTGTCAGTTTTCTGAAATTTCTGTACCTTTAGTCTGAAACCATCTGTTGGACTTTCCCAAAGGTAAAAATCATTCAGCTGCTATCAGAATCATTTCAAAAGCAAAGGCATAATGTTGGGGGTAAAATAGATTGTTGAAATGAGTGAACTGCTCCCAATTAATGGGCATTTTCTAACTGTAACACTTTGGTGCACAGATCTCTATATCATGAATGTTGTCATAAAAATCGCAATCCTTAAAATTACTGAATAGACTCTTTCCCCTAATTCTCAAGCCTAATAACATTATTCATACTTGGCATTGAGACTCACAAGAAGTCTAAATAAATTTCATCTTAAAAACCTTGCAGAAGTTACGGAATGGCCTAGGATGTGAATAAGATACCTACTGGAAATGGACAACCTTTCTTTCTATCTTATTCCCTTGCTTACTAGGATCCATGGGGCTTTGTCACAAAATTCTGGCAATCAGAATTTATCTGACAAAAAAAAAAAAAAAACAAAGAAAATTGAGGTTTCAATTTTTATATCTTTTCACTAGAGAATACTCCAAGCCCTCTAAATTTCCAAATCAATTATAGGACACACTACCAGCCTCACCTGGTTTCCTCCATGTTTTGGAAAGGACATATTGAAAACAATGGGTTTCTGTCTCTAGAAAGCTAGCCAAAAAGAATCAGTGCTTAATTACATTTTTACTTTTTGCTTATACTCCTCTGCATTTTCAGTGTATTAGATAAATGGGGCAGCTAAATGGAGCAGTAGATAAAACATGGGCTATGAAATCCCGAAGTCTCACCTTCCTGACTTCAAATCTGGCCTCATACTCTTACCTTGGCTTGAGCCAGGGTAAATCACTTAATTCTGTGTTTTCACATTTGTAAAATGAGCTGGAGAAAGAAATAGCAACCCCTATTGTATTTTTGCTAAGAAACCACCAAATTAGGTCACAAATAGTCAGATATAGCTGAAACAACTGAATAACAAAAAACAAATAAGATGTAAATCCAGTGACTGCTTATTTCTTTATGTAATTAATGCTAATATACATTTGTATTATATTATATTAATATGATAATATAATAGAGATATAAGAAGAAGTTTGGAGCCTTAAAAAGTGAGAAATATTATATACTTTTTGCATGATATGATACATTGAGAGAGATGTAAACATGGATCTCATTTTATTTCCAATAAAGCAGAACAGCTAAGGTATGCTAGGCCTGAAGTCAGGAAGACCTAAATCCAGATTGGAACAGGAACATGTATTATATGTCTGACTCTAAGCAAGTTATTTTATCTTTGTCTACCTCAGTTTCATCAAATAACAAATGGGGATAATAATAGTACTGAAATCCAAAGATTGTTGTGAAAATCAAGTAAAATAATATTTTTAAAAGCTTAGAATTGAAAGCACACTGTAGGTGCTTGATAAATGCTTATTTTTTTGTCTCTTCTTCTTTTCCTTCCTTTCTTAATTCCTTTTTCCTTCTTTTCTGCTGCAGTCCTTTTTTTTCTCTCTCTCTCTCTTTCCCTTCCTCTTTCCCTTTCTTCCTTCCTTCTTTTCTTGCTTTTTCCCTCCCTTTTTTCCTTCCTTCCTATTTCCCTTCCTTCTTTCCTCTCTCCTCTCATTTCCCTCCTTTCCTCCTTCTCTCTTTACTTTTCTTTCCTTCTTTCTTTTCTTTCTTCTTTCCTTCCTTTTTTCCAGCCTGCCTGCCTGCCTGCCTGCCTTCATTCAGGAAGACCTAAGTGAGTATAAATCTTATCTTGGCCATTTATTATCCATGTGATCTTGGGGAAGTCACATAATCTTTCATTTACAACTTGGGTTCAAACACAGTCTGTGATTTTTTTTTTTCCCTAGCTGTGTGATCATGCAGGTTCCCCATATATATAATGAATATATATATATATATATATATATATATATATATGTATACATAAAATATATATAATCATTATATATTAAAATTTATTGCATATTATATATTAATATAAAATATAGATACACACAATTAGTTTTATTCTCTGTAAAATAGGGATAATAGCACCTATCTTGTAAAGATTAAATAAGATAGAATACACATAACATTTTAGAAATCATAAAACATCATATAAATGTGTTATGGGCAAGAACTTAAAACAAGGTGCTAAGTCACTGGGACTGATAGAGAATATGCTTGTGTACTTTTCATTCCATTTCCCACCTTTGTGCTGGCTGTAGGCTTTGGATTCAGAGAGAGCTAGAGGCTGAAGCTGGAAGAGATAAAGGACTAGCGGCAAGAGCTCTCGGAACCAAGGAGAGAGATAGGCTTCTAAGAAAGCTAACCAGGCCCAAGGAAGGACAAGATTTGGACTTTAACTCCTTGCTACATTTGAGGTGATTATTATTCTGAACTAAAAGGAAGGTTGCCTCCATAAGCCCCCCAAAAAACTTGCTCCCAGAGAACAATTATGTTTTAGAGAACATTATACAAATTCAATTTATTATGTTTATTTTAGTTGTTTAAAATATTATTTCAAAAAGATGTTTATAAACTTCCTCGGACTGCCATATTCAGTCTATGTCATAAACATGATTAAAAACCTCTGCCTTTAACTAACTCAAGCTAGCCATTTATAGGAGAATGTTTAGCCATAAACCATAATTTCTAATCCTTAGACTTAACATAGAGACCTCTGGGTATAACAAGACCAGAAAAGATGTCTTTTATGCAGTGTTGGTGAATTTTAGTCACTGAATGGCATTGGAACCCTTTTCTTTCTCCTTAACATTGTAACATTGCTATTGTAAAATAAATAAATGGACTATGAAAAAAATTCTCCTGCAGAAGATAGGATTGGAACTTATTCCTTAGAGAAAACAGGAAACCCAAGTGATAGAAAGAGCTATCCAGGCATGAAAGCCAGACTTTAAAAAAAAAAGGGAGGTAAGAGAGGGATTGTTAAATTCAAGGAAGAATAAGAAGGCCTATATAGGGCTCTGAATTGCACAGTATATAGAAGTAAATAAAGTATAAGAAAATTGAAAATGTAGGAAATATATTTATGAAGGTTTTTTAAAACAAAATATAAACATTTATATTTAATCCTTGGAAGAGAAGAAACAAAGGATATTGTCAGACACATGCTATAAGGAACATTATATTATTGATAATTGAATGGATGATGAATAAGACTGGGCACATCTGAGGAAGGGAAATCACCTAGATTCCATGTCCTTAAATTGTGGATCATGACCCCCTTAGTGGTTCCTGTAACTGAGTGTGAGGGTCACAAAATTATGATATATTATCAGTAATTGTTTGATTTATATACCTTTTTATATATCTCTATATCCAGGGTCATGTAAAATTTTCTCAAGTAAAAGAGGTCACAAGTGGAAAAAAGTTTAAGAAACCCCAATCTAGATGGCTATGGCAATATTCTAAGAGTGAAGTGATGAGGAATTGAATGAGATGAAGGGAAAAGGCCATAAAATATTATGATGAAAAGTGCACTGTTTCCCTCAAAGTCAGAATGGCACTTGGCAAAGAAAATCTCATAGCAAAAATCATAGTAAAGCATTGAGCATCCTAAGAGCAGTCTGGATTTCAGAGCTGGAGAAATATTTTATATTTGACCACAAGATGGTGGTATCACAAAGCCGTTTATAAGATAAACCAAACTGAGTTTTATTATTTTGTTTATATCTATACTTTTCTTCAGGGTGAATTTCCAAATTCCTCATTATTATCTTACAACTTATTACTTGTTATATGTATAAAACCTGTTCAGTTTCCAATGTATGCTAGTTCCCTCCTTCATAAATAACTCGAGTGACCCCTATTATTAGAAAATCCCCAAATTAATGATTAATTTTGCATGGATTGTCGACAATCATAGCTCATTGTAGTTTAGAATTCCTGAGCTCAAAAGATCTATGTGCCGTCACTCAAAAGAAGTATCACAGAAAACCAAGTATTTTTACACTGAATAACCCAAGAAATTGGGGGCCAGTTTGATTTCATAGAAGCCAATTTGCATAGATCTGATTAAATGCAAAAAGAACAACACAAATATTTCAATAGGAATAGCACTCTAGTTATTCTAAATTTGATAAAATTGACACCTCAAACATGGAGGAGAGAACCTCCAAACAGAGAATCCAATATTCCCAGGTCCATTTCTCAAAGCATGGGTAAATAAAATTTTTCCTTCCCCTCTCACAGTTTCAGTTTATGATATCCATAATGGGTCCAACAGATAGGAATCACCAAAAAGAGTGAACCACTTGGTCTTACCAGTTTTAAAAATTTAGGAAGTCAATCATAGGAAGCTATTCCTACACAAGTCATAGGAGATGCAGGGGTTCAATTTAGAAAAAACTGGACGTGCTCAAAAGTCCAAAAAGTCTAGTAGAATGTTAGAACAAGGCATGCTCAGAAAAGCCTGAACTATATTTATTTGACCTAAAAAGTGGGATCTTGGTAATAGTAAAAGCACTACAATTAAAGTATTATAGAATATTTTTGTTCTTCAAAAATGGCTTGCCTATCTGTCTTACAACATAGTCAGGATGCTAGACTGACTATATTTAGCCCCATTCTCCAAAATTTCTATTATTTTGATTATGACTCTTAAATTGTTCATGTTCAATATATTAATATGGGACATAGTAAGCAGAGATCTGGATTTAGAATAAAATGAATTAAGTTTTGATCTACAGCTCTAAGAATTTCCAGTCATTTATCTATGATTAGGTCAATTAAACAATGAACCTTCATTTCCTTAGTAACAAAATGGGATTAATAGTACCTGTACTCACTATCTCATTTAAGTCAACATTACCAGATCTGCTTAATCTTCTAAAGCTCAAATAGCATGTGATCTCACATTTATAATATTGGCGATAACCTAGTTTACAAATATGTGTGCCCTTATATCATTCCTGCTAAGCCCAAAGCCCCCTATTTAAGCTCTGACACATGGTATTTCATGGTGTCTGATAATAATATTATTATTATTGTCCAATGAAACATTTATCTTTAGCTTTTGTTTAACTTTTTGAAGAAGTCAAGTAACTTTCAAGTTTGTTTATGTCCAGGTTCCCTTCTGGTCATTAGTCAAAATTGTCACAGAAGTAGTCTTTCTCATAATCTCATTTGAAATGAGTACTCATATGCACACACACACACACACACAACATAGACACCACAGATTATTTCCATTTTTATAAGTAAGAATACTAAGATTTAAAGAGGTTGAGATTAGAGAGGGAAGTAGGAAAATGTTAGAGAATTATTTAGTTAAATGTAAAGAAACTCTATCAAATGTCAATTATATGAATTAAGACTGGTCAGGTAGGTTAATGCCAGATTTTAGAGGGCTTTGAATATATGAATAAAATATTTCTCTAAGTAATAATATAGTACAGTTTTTTTTTAATTTAAATGTATTATTATTTTAATACACATAGAAATCAGGCTAGAAAAATCAAAACAAAAGAAGAAACTACAGGAGAGAAAAAATGCAAAAAAAAAAATGAACATAGAATATGTTTGTTTACATTCACTATCCATAGTTCTTTTTCTGAATTCAGATGAAAATTTCTATCCAGAATTTGTTGGGGGTTCCTTGGATCCCTGAAACAGTTAGGAAAACTAAATCTTTTATGGATTCTTGCTGTTACTGTGTACAGTGTATTCCTAGTTCTGTTTATTTTGCTCTTCAACATGTAAATCTTTCCAGGCCTTTCTAAAATCAGCTTATTCATCATTTTTATAAAGCAATAATATTCTATTACTTTCATAGACTACAAATTAGTTAGCCATTTCCCGATTAATGGATAACCACTCAGTTTCCATTCCTCATCACTAAAAAAAAGGGTGCTATAAATATTTTGGCACATGTTGGTCTTTACGATTTCCTTGGAACACAGACCCAGTAATGGCACTGCTGGGTCAAAGGGTATGCACAGTTTTATAGTCTTTTGGTCGCAGTTCCAAATTGTTCCCCAGACATACATAAACTGATGCTAAGTGAAGTGAGTAGAATCAGAAGAACACTGTACACAACAATAGCAAGATTATAAAATGATCAGTTCTATGGATGTGGCTCTTTTCCACGGGGGGGAGGGGGTTTCAGACCACTTCCAATGGTCTTATGATGAAGAGAAGCATCTGCACCCAGAAAGAGTACTGTGGGATAGAGTGGGTATAACAATATAGTACTTTCAATTTTTTTGTAGTTTGTTGGCATTTTCCCCTTTTTCATCTGATTTTTTTTTCGGTGTGATAACTGTGGAAATATGAATAGAACAATTGTAAATATTCAACATATATTGGATTACTTGCCATCTAGGGGAGGAGATTGGAGGAAGAGAGGGAGAAAAAAATTAGAACACAAGGTTTTGCAAAGGTAAATGTTGAAAATTGTCTATGCATATGTTTTAAAAAATAAAAAGATTTAATAAAAAAATTAATTGTTCTGCAGAATGGTTGAATCATTTCACAATTCCAGCAATAATACATTAGTGTCTCAGTTAATCCACATTCCCTCCAATAGTTACTATTATCTTTTCCTCCCTTAGTCAATCTGAGAGATGTGAGAGGGTACTTTAGAGTTATTTTAATTGACATATCTCTAATCAATAGGAATATAGATAAAACTTATATGACTATAGATTGTTTTAAATTTAGGATCAGAAAACTTTCTTCTTATCTTTTGACCATTTATCAGTTGGGGAATGACTTGTATTCTTATAAAATTTCACATGGTTCTTTATATATATTAGAAATTAGACCATCAGAAACATTGGCTATAATATTTTTTCTCAGCTTTATACTTCCCTTTTAAATCTTCTTTCTGGTTTTGTGTGTGTTGGTGTGTGTGTGTGCAAAAACTTTTTAATTTAATCGAAATAAAGTTGTACATTTTGCATTTCATAATGTTCTGCAGTTCTTCTTTGGTCACAAATTCCTCCCTTCTCCAAAGATAAATTATCTTTGTTCTCCTAGTTTGCTTATGGTATCACCCTTTATGCCAAATTCCTATATTCATTTTGACCTTATTTTGGTATGGGGTGTCAAATATAGGTCTATACCAAGTCTCTGATTTACTATTTTGCAGTTTTCCCAGAAATGTTTTTGTCAAATAGCAAATTCTTATTCCAAAAGTTGTAGTTTAGGGGTTAAAAATACTCAGTTACTATAGGCATTGATTATTGTGTCATGTGCATCTAATTTATTTCACCAGTCCACCAATATATTTCTTAGCCAGTACAAAATGGTTTTGATCACAGCTGTTTTATAATATAATTTTAGATTTGGTTGTGCTAAGCCACCATGGTTTATTTTTTTCATTGACCTTTTGGTTTTCCAGATGAATTTTGTTATTATTTTTTCTAATTATATAAAATAAATGTTTTGGCACTTTGATTGGTATGGCACTGAACAAGTAGACCAATGGACAAAATTGCTATTTTTATTATACTAGCTATTTTTGTAATTAGTTTACATAGTATTGGAATTAACTGTACTTTAAATCTTTGGTAGAATTCACTTGTAAATCCATCTGACCCTGCAGATTTTTTATTATGGAAATCATTGACAGCTTGTTCAATTTCTTTTTTCTAAAATGGGACAATTTAAGTAAATTATTTTCTCTTCTGTTAATCTGGACAATTAATTTGGTTTTTCTCTTTTCTTTTTTTAATCAAATTAATTAAAGGTTTATCTATTTTGCTATATTCTTGATTTAACAAACTTATTTTTATTTTTCTCCTCCTTTCACCCCACCCTCTCCCTAGATGGCAAGCAATCCAATATGTTACACATGTTAAAATATATGTTAAATCTAATAATATGTTAAACATACAATTCTCTTGAAGCACAAGAAAAATCAGATCAAAAAGGAAAATAAGTGAGTAAGAAATCAAAATGCAAGTGAACAACAAGAAGAAGAGTGGGAATGTTATGTTGCAATCCATATTCAGTTCCTACAGTCTTCTTTCTGGGTGTAGATGGTTCTCTTCATCACAAGATCATTGGAACTGGCATCAATCATGTCATTCTTGGAAAGAGTCATGTTCATCAGAATTGATCGTTCTATAATGTTGATGTTGCCATGTAAAATGATCTCCTAGTTCTGCACATTCCACTTAGCACTAGTGTAAGTCTTTCCAGACCTCTCTAAAATCATCCTCCTGATTGTTTCTTACAGAACAATAGTATTCCATAGCATTCATATACCATAACTTATTCAGCCATGCTCCGGCTGATGATCATCACTCAGTTTCCAGCTCCTTGCCAATACAAAAAGGACTGCCACAAACATTTTTGCACATGTGGGTCCCTTTCCTTCCTTTAATATCTCTTTGCAATATAGACCCAATAGAAACACTATTAGATCAAAGGGTATGCACAGTTTGATAATTTTTTGAGTATAGTTCCAATTGCTCTCCAGAATGGTTGGATCCATTCACAACTCCACCAACATCAGTGTCCCAGTTTTCCCACATCAACTTCCAACATTCATCATTGTCTTTTCTGTCATCTTAACCAATCTGAAAAGTATGTAGTGTTATCTCAGAGTTGTCTTAATTCACATTCCCCTGATCAATAGTGATTTAAAGTACCTTTTCATATGATTAGAAATGATTTAAATTTCTTCAGCTGAAAATTGTCTATTCATATCCTTTGACGATCATTTGGACAATGCCTTGAATTCTTATAAATTTTAGTCAATTTTCTATATATTTTAGAAATGAGGCCTTTATCAGAACTCTTAAATGTAATTTTTTCCCAATTTATTGTTTCCCTTCTGATCTTGTCTACATTAGTTTTGTTTGTATAAAAAATTTAACTTATATGATCAAAATTATCTATCTGGTGTTCAATTATGAGTTCCAGTTCTTCTTTGGACACAGATTTCTTCCTTCTTCATAGATCTGAGAGGTAAACTATCCCATGTTCTTCTAATTAGGTTATAATATCACCCTTTATGTCTAAATCATGAATCCATTTAGATCTTATCTTGGTATGTGGTGTTAGGTGTGGGTCAATGCCTAGTTTCTTCTATATTTGTTTCCAATTTTCTCAGCAGTTTTTGTGAAATAGTGAATTCATATCCCAGAAGCTAGGGTCTTTGGGTATGTCAAAACTAGATCACTATAGTTGTTGACTATTTTGTCCTGTGATCCTAAACTATTCAACTACTCTATTTCTTAGCCAGTACCAAATGGTTTTGATGGCTGCTGATTTATAATATAGTTTTAATCTGGCACAGATAGGCCACCTTCATCTGGCATTTTTTTTCATTAATTCCTTTGAAACTCTGACCTTTTCACAAACTTATTTTTATTACATAGTTCAATAGTTTTCTTACTTTCAATTTATTGATCTCTTTCAACATTTCAAATTTGCTATTTATTTGGGGCAGCTTAATTTGTTCTTTTTCTAGTTTTTTTTTAGGTGCATAACTGATTCATTGACCTCCTCTTTCTCTGTTTTATTCCTGTACCTATTTAAAGATATGACATTTCCCCTAAAATCTCCTTTGGCTAAATCCCACAAGTTTTGGTTAGTTTTGTCTTTGGACAGTTTTCTTAACTTCAGATAAGAATTATGAGGTGTAAACTTCCATGATTCTGTCTAATTTGGTTATAAATCACCTTTATCTAAATATAGAATCATTTGGATCTTATCTTGGCCATGTAGGTGTTAGGTGTGGATCAATAGCCTAGTTTCTTCTATAATTTGTTTCCAAGTTTTTCTCAGCAGATTTTGTAAATGTGATTCATATCCAAGCATCTAGGATTAGTCTTTGAGTGAAAAAACTAGAATACTATAGTTGACTATTGTCTTACTAGAACTATCAGCTCTCAAATTTCACCAGTACAAATGGTTTGATGCTGCTGATTTATCATATAGGTTTAATCTGGACAGATAGGCACCTTCATCTGGCATTTTTCATAACCTTTGAAGACTCGCAGCTGTTCACAAACTTATTTTATTACATGGCTTCAAAGGTTTCATTCATTTACTGATCTCTCAAATTAGAAATTGCATTTATGGTTGATTTGTTCTTTCAGTTGTTGTAGGATGGCATAACTGGTCCATTCATGACTTCATCATTTCTGTTATTCTGTACTATTTAAGTATATGAATTTCGATCTCCTGGTGCTGATCATTTCCTCAGCATCAGTTTTGGTAATTTGTCTTTCATTGCTTATTAGATAATTAAATCCTATGGTCTTTCTGTGATTGTATATTCCGATAACATATTCATATACCATAGATTTATTTAGCCATTCTGCCAAGAGCTGATGGACATACGCATCTCAGCTCGTTTTTCTCAGATAATTTATTTCCATAACAAGCAAGATGTTGACTGCAACAAAAAACGAAATAATTACATAAGGAATATAGCCTGAAATTCACTCTTTATAAGGTCTGCTTTGCTCAAGGGTGGATGGTTGATCAGGCCAGTAGTAATCTGGATAAAGGAGTCACTGCAGCAATTTAGAGTAAGGCTTCAGGTATCAGTTCATACTACTGCTCCATTAGAAATGGTTGGTGATTCGTTTTGAGATGGCCTGGTCCATCAGAACTGTCATCAATGTCCAGTATTGTTGATCCCTCAACATATATGATCATCTGTTTTCCTGTCATCTTAGCCAATCAGATCAGGTGTCGTAGTAAGTCTCTTAGAGCTTGTCTGAATTTGCCTGCTGGTCATTTCTCAGATTACAGTAATGACTTGGAGCATCTTTCATATGACCTACAATTTAGTTCACCATTTCTTCAATCTGATGGATGCTATTCATATCCGTTTCCAGTTTTTCAACTTGGACGAAAGGACTGATCAAACTTCTTGACATACATTGGTCTAATTCCTTCTATATACTCTTTGGGATATAATGGCCTTTAGTCAGTAACCTCTGACGTAAAATATTTTCCCAGTTATTGATAACCTTCTAATCTTGACTGCATTAGTTCTAAATTCTTCAAAATGGTTTTCAGTTTAGGCTCCATAACAATGCATCAATTTTCCTATTTTCGATCCCTCAACATGATCATCTAGTTTCTTTAGTCTTAGACCTATCTCACAGGTCTGTAGAGGTATCTTAGAGTTGTCCTTATTTGATTTCCTCTGAATTAATTAATGATTTGGGCATTCTTTTCATTGACTAGAATCATAGTTCCATTTGCCTTCATCTTGGTGTCTGTTCATATCCTTGACCATTTCAGGTATGGAGTAATGCCTAGATTTTCTACCATAGTTAAGTTCTCATATATTTTGACAATGGCCTTTATCAGAACCTCATGTAAGATATTTATCCCAGTTATGCTTCTTCTAATTCTGCATTAGTGTTTGTACAAAGTTTCAGTGGTATATAGGATTTCTATATTTGTTGATCTTGTTCTAGTTCCTTGCATACAGATCTCCCTTCCACAGGTCTGAGTCAAACTAATCCTATTCCTCATGCAATATTAATAATTTCATTCTGTTATGCTAGCTCTATACATATATTATCTAGAGTGTGCATTAGGTAGGATCAATGCCTACTTCATATGATTAGTTTCATTTTTCAATTAATATCAAACATGAAAGTTTATAAGCTGGGATCTTTTGGTTTTCCAAATAGTTGTAACTTTGTTGACTTTTTATCGGTCATTAAACTAGATTATTCCACTGATCAATGAATGGTATACCTCTAAATAAATAGATTAGTTTAGGTAATTTGTCATCTTAATATAATATTTAGCTCTGCCTACAGATAAGCCACTTCATTTATTTTTCAATTAATTCTTAGATCAGACTTAATTTGTTTCATGATAGAACTTGGTCTGTATTTTTCCATCATTAAAATGTTTCTGGATTCCCTGCATGATAGATTCCTCAAATAATTTAGATTAGTTTAGTAATTTATCTTTATTGATATTTGCTCGTCCCTAACTCAAGACATTTAGATATTTTCAATTGGATATAGAATCTGATGACATTTGTGTGAAAAGTGGTTTATTTATAACCACAACTCTAAAGTTTCTGGATTATTCTCTTAGATAGATTCTTAGATATTTATCTATCAGTGTTACTTTAAAGTAATTCTCTTCTCTATGTCGATCTTGTTGATATAGAAGTGATGACTTTGGTGTTCCTCATTTACACTATTGCTTAAGTTGCTAGATCTCTTTCTCATAGCTTTATATGAATCTAGCGGTTCTCTAAGTATCAATCATGTAATCAGCAAAGGTGATAGTGGGTTCAACCATTTCCTCGGATCTTATTCTTTGAATGTTGCAGCTCTTGTCTGCCATTAGCATATGCATGTTACTGATACGTATTAAATAGTGCTGGCTGATTATTTAAGGAAAGTCCATTGTATTCCTCGGATCTCTTGGAAGTTGGTTGTTTTACATATGATGTACTATGGAAATGTTGTGATTTTTTTATCAAGATGTTTTATATCTGTCATCTATTGAGGATGATCATATGGTTTTTGTTAATTTGGTTATTAACATGGCCAATTATATTGATAGTTTTCCTAATATTGAACCAGCCCTGCATTCCTGGTATAAATCCTACTTGATCATAGTGTATTATCTTGGAGATGATTTTCTGTAGCCTTTTTGCTAATATCTTATTTAAGATTTTAGCATCAATATTCATTAGGGAGATTGGTCTATAATTTTCTTTCTCTGTTTTCAGCCTACCTGGTTTAGGTATCAGTACCATGTCTGTGTCATAGAAGGAATTTGGTAGGACTCCTTCATTCCCTATTTTATCAAATAATTTATATAGCATTGTGGCCAATTGTTCTTTAAATGTTTGGTAAAATTCACATGTAAATCCATCTGGTCCTGGGGATTTTTTCTTAGGGAGTTAATTGCCTGTTCTATTTCTTTTTCTAAAATGGGATTATTCAAGCAATTTACTTCCTCCTCTGTTAGTCTGGGAAGTCTGTATTTTTGGAGGTAGTCATCCATTTCACTTAGGTTATCAAATTTATTGGCATAAAGTTGAGCAAAATAACTCCTTATTATTTCTCTAATTTCCTCTTCATTGGTGGAAAGTTCTCCCTTTTCATTTTAAGACTACTAATTTCATTTTCCTCCCTCCTTTTTCTAATCAGATTTACCAAAGGCTTATCTATTTTATTGGCTTTTTCATAGAACCAACTCTTAGTTTTATTAATTAGTTCAATAGTTTTTTTTACTTTCAATATTTTTAATTTCTCCTTTTAATTTTATATTTCAATTTAGTATTTGATTAGGGGTTTTTAATTTGGTCTTTTTTTAGTTTTTTTAGTTGCAAGCCCAATTCATTAATCTTTTCTTTCTATGTTTTATTCAAGTAAGCCTCTAAGGATATAAAATTCCCTCTTATTACCGCTTTGGCTGCATCCCACAAATTTTGGTATGATGTCTCATTGTCATTATCTTGAGTGAAATTATTAATTGTATCTATAATTTGCTGCTTCACCCAATCATTCTTTAAGATGAGATTGTTTAGTTTCCAATTACCTTTTGGTCTATTTCCCCCTAACTTTTTGTTGAATGTAGTTTTTATTGCATCATGATCTGAAAAGAAAGCATTTACTATTTCTGCTTTCTTGCATTTAATTTTGAGGTCTTTATGTCCTAATATATGGCCAATTTTTGAATAGGTTCCATGAACTGCTGAGAAGAAAGTATATGCCTTTCTATCTCCATTCACTTTTCTCCAAAGATCCAACATACCTAATTTTTCTAATATTCTATTTACTTCTTTAATTTCTTTCTTATTTGTTTTGTGGTTTGATTTGTCTAATTCTGAGAGTGCAAGGTTGAGATCTCCTACTATTACAGTTTTGTTGTCTATTTCTTCTTGCAACTCTCTTAACTTCTCCTTTAGGAAGTTGGATGCCATACCACTTGGTGCATATATGTTTAATATTGATATTGCTTCGTTGTTTATGCTACCCTTTAGCAGGATATAGTTTCCTTCCTTATCTCTTTCAATTAGATCAATTTTTACTTTTGCTTGATCTGAGATAAGGATGCTCCTAACTTTTTGACTTCACCTGAAGCATAATAGATTTTGCTCCAGCCTTTTACCTTTACTCTATATGTATCCCCCTGCTTTAAATGTGTTTCTTGTAAACAACGTATTGTAGGGTTCTGACTTTTGATCCAGTCTGCTATCTGCCTCCTGTTTATGGGGGAGTTCATCCCATTCACATTTACGGTTAGAATTACTAAATCTGTATTTCCTGCCATCCTAATAACCCCAGATTATGCTTTACTTATTCTTGCCTCCCCAACCCTCTTTCCCCTTTTAACTTATGTACCCCTCTTGTATCACGATACTTATCCTCTTTATAATCCCTCCCTCCCCTTTGAGTCTTTCCCCTTCCTTCCCTTATTACTCTTTTTCTTTTCCCTTTTCCTCTCCCCTGTTTTTAATGAGGTGAGAGAATTTTCTCTAAAACAAATGTCAATTATTTTTTCTTTGAGCCAACTCTGATGGGAATAAGATTCACACAATGTTCCTCCCCCTCTCTAAATTCCCTCAGATATGATAAGTTTCCTTTGCCTCTTTGTGGGATGTGGTTTCCCTCTTTTTATCCCTCCTTCCCACCTTATTCTGCCATCATCCCTTTTCCATATCTACTTCCCTTTTTATGTTATATCAGTACAATCAAATTATACATGTATTCTTTTTGTATATCCACAACAGAAATACAATTCTCAAGAGTTATTTTTACCTTTTCTGCATCTCTTGAGTTCTATGGTTGGAGATCAAATTTTTTGTTTAGTTCTGGTTTTTTTCTTCAGAAACAAATGGAATTCATTTGTTTCATTAAATGTCCATCTTCTTCCCTGGAAGAAAATGCTCAGCTTAGCTGGGTAGTTTATTCTTGGCTGCATCCCAAGTTCTTGTGCCTTTCGCAATATCATATTCCAGGCCCTTCTTTCCTTTAATGTAGAGGCAGCCAGATCTTGGGTGATCCTTATTGTGGCACCTCAGTATTTAAATGTTTTTTGTTTTTGTTTTTTTTTGTTTTTTTGCTGCTTGTAAAATTTTTTCCTTAATCTGATAATTCTGAAATTTTGCCACAATATTCCTTGGGGTTTTTATTTTAGGGTTTCTTTCAGAAGGTGTTCGAAGAATTCTTTCAATGCCTATTTTACCTTCTGATTCTATTACATCTGGGCAGTTCTCTTTGATGATTTCTTGTAAAATAGTATCTAGGCTCTTTTTTTCATCATAGTTTTTGGAAAGTCCAATAATCCTCAGATTATCTCTCCTAGATCTATTTTCCAAGTCTGTCGTTTTTGCAAGTAGATAATTCATGGTTTTTTCCAGCTTGTCATTTTTTTGTTTTTGCGTGACTGATTCTTGCTGTCTCAATGAATCATTAGTTTCTATTTGTTCAGTTCTAATTTTTAAAGTATTATTTTCTTCATTAGCTTTTTTTACTTCTTTTTGTATATGTCCAATTGAGTTTTTAAATGTATTGTTTTGGTCTGTGGAATTTTTTCCATTTCATTAATTTTTTTTTTTAGTGAATTATTTTCTTTTTCCAATTCACAGATCCTACTTTCTTGCGAGTTCTTTGTCTTTTCCAATTCACAAATCCTACTTTCTAGTGAATTCTTTATTTTTTCCAATTCACAATTCTTACTTTCCTGAGATTTTTTTACTTTTTCCAATTCACAAATTTTTTTCCCCTGCACTTGGGAATTTTTTGACTTTTCCAATTCGTATTTCAGGAAGTTGTTGCTCTCTTGTAAGGCTTCTCTTTCCTTTCCCCATTTATCTTCTAACTCTCTTTTGAGACTTTTAATGGTCTCTTCTATGAGAGCATCATGTAAAGGAGGACAGTCTGATGCATTTTTGCTGTTTGAGGTCTCTTCAGGTTTGCTGACCTGCTCTTTTTCTGCATAGAAGCTGTCCATCATTCTTTTCATCTTTTTATTCATGTTTTGAAGCCTTTAGGGTAGGTCTCCTAGGCAAGGGGGTTACCAGCTTCCTCTGCAGAGCAGGGAAAGATGTAAACCGATTTCCGGCTCCGAGGTATGGGAGTGCTCTGAGTGAGAGTTTTCCCTTCCCCCAGCAGGAAGTGGATTCAGCACTGGCCAAGCTATCAAACTGCTTAGTAGGGCTGAGTGGGTTAGCGATTGCCCTTGGCTAGAGACTAAGGGGTGAAAGTGTCACTGCCCCAGGCCGGAGCCTCTTGTGGGAATGTGAGTATTAGCAGCTGACCGCAGACCACAGACCGCAGACCGCAGACCGCAGACCACAGACCGCAGACCAGAGACCTCCCGGAACTCTGCCCCAGTGTCTCTGCCTGATGCAAATCGGCCCTGGAAAAGCTCTATGGCCCCAAGCCGTGCTCCCCACTGGCAGATTGGAGGCTAACCCGGGCTGCGTCCTCCTGCCGTGCAGGATCACAACTGCCCCAAGGAAAAGCCCCTTACTGCGGGTTGGGACTGCATGCTTGTGCTGAGATCTGTGCTTTCACCCTCGGTTTGAGACTCTCCTCAGAACCTAATTTCTCTCCCTGTCTGCGCCGATCTCCCCCCTGGCCCCGGAACCAACCTTTTTTGGCGAGACTGCAGATTTTCTTTGGCCGGTGAGTTGTTCTACTTCTTATCTTTATGAATTATGGCAGTCAAGACTATTTTTGAGGCTCGATATAATATTGATAAAGAGGGTAAGAGAAGAGCTTAGAAAGTCGCGTGCGTCTTCTCCGCCATCTTGGCTCCGCCCCGGTAATCTAGGTTTTCTAGGATTCTATTAACCTCCTTAGTTTCTTTCCTGTTTCTTCTGTGGTTAGATTTGTCTGATTATGAGAGGGGAAATTTGAAGTCCCCTAATAAAATAGTTTTCTATTTCTTCTTGTAACTGCCTTAATATTTTCTCTAGGAATTCTACAACTTGATGCACATATATTTTGTATTGAGTAATTCTATAACTTTTAAAAATAAAAGTCATTTAATAATTACAGGATAAAATATTATTCAACTATTTTATAGAAGTTGAATTGCAGAGAAATCACTGAAATAAGAAAATAGTCTGAGAATCCATTAAAATATTCTAGTTTATTCTTTTTTATTGGAAGGGAAGGAAGAAAAAATACATAATAATGTCATATATTTAAAAGGAATAGCAAGTTATATATAATAGAGTTAAAGTTTCATATGCAATCATCTTTTTTAAGGAGAAAATTCTTGTATTGTTTCAGAAATTAAAAACAAAATAATTTTTTTAAAAATTAAAACATTTTAGTCTAAAATGGATGCAAGGACTTCTGGGAACCAAGATGATGGAATAAATTTTAAATTACCATAACTCTTCCATTTTTACTTCCAAACCACCATAGCATAGCACCCAAAACAAATCCTGGAAAAGCAAAACCAGGAACAAAAAATGGGAGAAAAATATTGACACAAAGGGAGCTTGGAAGTTCAGCAAGATGTGTGTCACTTACATAAAAGAGAACTACAGAGCAAGACGGGCAGCATCCCAACAAGTCAGAAGCAAGTCCCATTTCAGCAAAACAGTGATCAATCCCAAGCTCAGTGAAGTGGAACAGACAAATGTCAACACAAGGATCCCCACATGTGCCTCAATATATCTAGGGAAATGGGAAGACTCCAGCTCTGTGAATCATCAGGTGCTTCAGCATACCCCCAAAGAGGCTTCCTTAAGAGGCCAAACTTGACTTCTTCAACCTAACCCCAGGCAGAGCAGAAAACTCCAGTGGGCAGACTACATATACTTCAGCATAGTACTGAGCAAACAGGCAGCATCCAGTAACCGGACCACCCCAAGGTAACCTGGGAAAATGCATTAAAAAGCTCACTAGGCTCAGGACATACTAGGAATCACCACTAGGACTCCACCTCAGTAATAGATATGCTGTAAGATACGTAATGATCTTCAGTAGCACCAGTCACATAAACATCACATGTACACTCCATCACAGTACCACATATGAAAATCCCAAGTGAGCCTTAGGAAAAATGTCACTATAGCACCAGGTAAATATCCAGCACTTGCAGACCCTATGACAAGAAGTCATACAGTCTACCATTCACTCTGGGAAGAGAAATCAAAATTTATAAAAGGAAAAAGAACAAAAAGGATAAACAAAATAGCAACAAAAGAGGCTGGCCAAAAAAAGTTATTATTGTGAGAGGGAAGTTGAAACACAAACTCAAAAAAGGACAACAGTGTCAAAATATCTGTGGACAAAATCCCAAAGATAACTAGTGAGTAGTCTAAAGACCACAAAGAAATCAGAGAACAGCTCAAAAAGGAGATTTTAAATGATATAAAAGAAATAGAAGAAAAATTAGGAAAATAAAAGAGAATGTTGATAAAACCTTGGGAAAAGAAGCTAACTTCTTAAAAATGAGAAAACCAAATACCCAGTTTCAAAAATTAAAAGGGTGAAGTCACCAACAAAGGAGAAATTAAAGCAAGCATTACGAAATATTTTTCCAAATTATATAGCAAGAAATCTGCCAATCTGAGTGAAATTGATAAATATTCATAAAATATAAATACCCCAATTAACATATCAGGAAATTAAAAAGCAAAATAACCCTATCTTAAGAAAAAATATAATTGAACAAGTCATTAATGAACTCCCCAGGAAAAAATTCCCTGGCTCGGATGGGTTTATAAGTGAATTCTGCCAAATATTTAAAGGACAATCAATTCCAATATTATATAAAGTATTTGAAAAAATATACAGAAACCAACCAAACTACTTTTATGATGCAAAAATTTTGGTAACACCTAAATTAAGAAGAGCCAAAGCAGAGAAAGAAAATTATAGACCAATTTCCTTGATAAATATTGATGCAAAAAATTTGAACAAAGAAATAGGAAGGACATTTCTAAAACATATCAGAGAGATTATATACTACTTCAAGGTGGAATTTATATCAGGAAAGCAATGTTCATTCAATATTAGGTAAACTATCAAAATAATTAATTGCATCAATATGAAAACCAACATAAATCATATGAATATCTCAACATATGCTGAAAAAGCTTTGACAAAGTACAGCACCTATTTCTATTAAAAGACTAAAGAACATAGGTATAAATGGAATATTCCTTAATGTAACAAGCAGTATCCATTTAAAACCATCAATAAGTTTTGTATATAATAGGGGCAAGCTAGAAGCTTTCCCATTGAAACAAGGATATTCATCATGGCCATCATTATTCAATGCAATACTGGGAGTGTTAGCTGTAGCAATAAGAAAAGGGAAAAAATGAAAGAATTAGAATAGACAATGTAGAAACAAAACTATTACCATTTGTAGAGAATATGATGGTGTAATAGAGAATCCTAGAGTGCTTAAAATAATTAACAACTTTAGAAAAGTTATAGGACATAAGAATAAGACCACATAAGTTATCAGGATTTTTTTATATGACCAACAAAGTCCAGCAACATGAGACAGAAAAAAAATTCATGTAAAATGAGTGTAAATCTTATAAAAAGAGGAATATATCTGCTAAGACAAATCCAGGAACTCTATCAACAGTTGAAAAACTCTTTTCATACACTTAAAGTCAGATCTAAACAATAAGAAAAATATAGATTGTTCATGGGTAAATATAATAAACAAAATTTGTTATATATAATAAAAATGACAATTATCCCTAAAATAATTCATTTATTCAGTGCCATACAAATCAAACTACCAAAAATCTATGTAATATTGCTAGAAAAATTCATGTGTAATAGAAAAAAAATCAAAATTATCAAGAGAATTAATTAAATTCATGTGTAATAGAAAAAAAATCAAAATTATCAAGAGAATTAATTGCTTACAATAAAAAGGAAGTTGGCCTAGCAAACCAAATCACAAAATATAATATAAAAGAGTAATCATTTAGTACTAGCTAAGAAATAGAGAGGTGATTCAATGGAATAGACTTGTTACACAAGACACAGTAGACAATGACCATAGCAACATAGTGTTTTATAAACTTGAAGACCCCATATTCAGAGATAAAAACTTAGTATTTGACAAAAATGTCTTGTGAAAATTCGAAAAAACATTAAAGCACAAAATAGATATAGATCAATATTCACACTATCTACTGGTATAAAGTCTAAATGTCTACATGATTTAGACATAAAAGGAGACACGGTAAGCAAATTAGAAGGAAAAGAAATAGTAAGCACAAAGCTGGGGGGAGGGGGATTTACAGCCACTGTTTCTGATAAAGGCCTCATAAATAAATAAATAACTATATCAAATTTATAAGAATCCAAGTCATTCCCCCATTGCTAAATGATCAAAAGATATGAACAAACAATTTCAGATGAAGAAATTAAAACCATCTAGGAATGCAAATTAAAAAAAAACTCTGAGGTACCACCTCACAACTCTAAAATTGGCTATGATGGCAGAAAAAGTTATTGATAAACATTGAAAGAGATGAAGAAAAACTGGAATACTAATGCATTTTTGGTGGAGTTATGAAATTATCCAATCATTCTGGAGAGCAATTTGGAACTATGCCCAGTGGTTTTAAAAGTGTGCATACCCTTTGATCTAGCAGTGCCATTACTGAGTCTGTATCCCAAGGAAATCATAATGAAGGGAAAAGGACCAACTTGTACAAAAATGTTTGTAGCAATTATTTTTATGGTATCAAAGAATTGTGAAATGGCTAGATGCCCATCAATTGGGGAATGGCGATAAGATACGGTATCTGAAAGTAATGGGATATTTTTTCTTATTTAAAAAATAATGAACAAGCTGATTTTAGAAAGGCCTGAAAAGATTAACATTGACTGATGTTGAGCAAAACAAGCAGAACCAGGAATACATGGTACTCTGTAACAGCAAAAATTATGTGATGATCAGCTATGTAAGACTTTGTTCTTCTCAGCAATTTAGGGATTCAAGGCAATCCCTAGAAATTTTGGATAAGAAAACACCATCTGTATCCAGAGAGAGAACTAAGGAGACTAAATGTAAATCAACATGTACTATGTTCACTTTTTTCTTTTTTTCTTCTGTTTCTTTTTTCTCTTGTGACTTTTTCCTTTTTTCTGATTTTTCTCCAAAGATGATTCAGAAAAAAAAATATGTTTTTAACTGAATGTATATATATTACCAAAAATAAAATAATAATTAAAAAGAAGAGCAAAGAACAGTTTACCTGTCAGAACTTTGGGAAAGGGAATAATTCATGATCAAGTAAGAGATAGAGAGCAATTCAAAATGCAAAATAGATAAATTTCATTATATTAAATTAAAAAGATTTTTACAAATAAAACCAATTCAACCAAGATTCAAAAGAAATCAAAAAGTCCTCCCTCAAAGAACCCTTTGTACTCTCCTTCTGACCATTTGATTGATCCCCTTACTGTCTGTGAGATCAAAAGTCTGGAAACTAGTAAAATATTTACACTATATCAATCATTCAGTCTCATTCCTGGTTAGCTGGAGCACTACACAGCCTGTGTAGATTGAGCGCCTCTCTCCTCCTGGCATGGCAGACCTTTCCTTCCAACCTTCTAAGTTACCTTGGGCTAAAACAAGTTTTACTTCAAAATTTTGTGGATTCTGACATTCTAGAATATTTTAGGGACATTACTTAAAAGTATTAGGAGGGGTTTAGGGGAAAGCTCGGGTGAGTCCCTACCTTTACCCTGTTTTGATTATTGCTTAAGAAATTTATAAAGTCTCAAACACAAATTGATGTTGAATTATATTTACTGCAGAATAGCTATGCTATTTCATGCCAACTTTAATTGCCTTATGTGTTAAAAATCTTAGAAAACAGTTTCTTTTTAAAGCAATTTTCATTAAAGCAAAGTCAAGAGTCGAGTGACTTTCCCTATTCATCATCTATTTACCTTTTCCCTCCTTATTTGCACAACTGACTTAAATAAAAGAGGGAGAGGAAGAAGGTAAATTAATCTACGTACATCAGTACATCAGTTTGTTTGGATTTCATAATTATAGAAAGAGCAGTAAATTTGTAACAGAAAGAGAGCGAAGTTCTGTTAAAATGAACAGGTGTGGCTGCCATTTATCAGATGAAAAAGGTGGCAGTAGCTTTTCCTAATCACTACCCTACTGTCCTCATTACTGTATTTGCACAACTGACTGGACCATAAATTTAAGACAGAGAAATCTTACACAATTTATGAAGAGCCATTCCAAGCTTCCTTCCAACTTCCTTTGAAGTAATTATTAGGTAAAAATAAAAAAAATGTATTGTTTAATGAATTTCATTTATTTATATGAATATGCAAGTGTTTTCTTCTAGTGGACAGTAAATTATTTGAGGATTAGAACTTTGTACTTCCACAGTACCTTAAACTGTACCTTATCTATAACTGGTATTTAATAAATGTTTTTGGAATTGAATTGAACTGGAGTAAGCCACATTCTTCATAGTTTGCAACACAGGCCTTTCTGAGCAATGAGCTAAAGGAAGATGGTTCTTTATTCCAGTGGTTTTGAACTCAAGTAGAAATGGATTCCTAGAGACTGCAAGTCGACCTCAAAATCATAAATTACTGTTATGTATGTTATATTGTATTTTAATTTATTTTGTTAAAGATTTCCCATTCATATTTTAGTCTGATTCTAGTGCACTTAAGAGTTTTACTTGCCTATATAAACTGCAAGTTTGATATCTGCTTTCACTCATTCTTTGGAATGATGAGTATTATTCATAAACAGAAAAAAAAAACCTATCAACCCCTAGAATCCTATGAGTTAATGAACTAGTGTTTTATATAGCAGTGCAAATAGTCTGGATCTTGTTCACATTTCAAGCTTGGTAGTTGCCTCTTTTCTAAGATGGAAATGATTCAGACTGAATTGTCAATACCCCTTAAAAGGAAAAAAATATATATATTCTTTCTGGGTAGAATAAACTGGTCTACATTTATCATTTGAAAGTGGCTTACTAGTTCTTCCCTAGTCAATAATTCCTTTTGAATTATGCAAACAGCAAAGACTTCTTTGATGAGGTAGAGGGGTTCTTATAACATAAATTTTTCCTGTTTTTAACTTTGATCTATTGAAGGTAAAATTTTAAGGCAAAAAGAATTGAAGTATAGCAAGACTAGCACTGAATAAAGAGAAAGAAATTGATCAAAACTATTGTGTACGACTTTTGAATTTTGAATAAGTTTAACTTCATAAGCTGAGAAGATACAAAGGCACTTATGGAAAACTTAAAAGACAATAAAGAAAAATTAATGTGCAGCAAAGGAGCATGGCCCTCTGTGGCCCAGCGTCCAAATGGAAAAGAAATTCCTTATAGTTTGTGAAATCTTCCAGAAACATTTTTTTTTGAGTTTCAGAGTTCATTAATGGCATCAAGACCATGATCACTGCAAAAACTTTTAAGTAAGGTCCATAATTACTCAAAAAGTTTTTTTTTGTTTTTTTTTTAGTTATCTAATCATGTAGACAAAAAAGTACATATTTTCTGGAATATAGAGACATATATAACCAGTTGATTAACTAATAACTGTTGTGTCTTATGGGTTTTGTATAAACTATCATGTCAAGTCAGGTCTGAGGGATTTATGTGTATGGCAGTAGAAAGCCCAAGACCTGAAGAAATGAAAGGAAATAATGGGTAGTATAGGAGCAATAATGGAAAAGAGAAATAAAAAGTAGGATGAGGTATGCTATAGAAAATAGAGATCAAGGAGGGCCAATGACTCAGCAGGAATTTCAGAACAGAAGATTTAGGCAGAAGCTTAACTCTCTACATTAATTAAATTTATGTTTATATCCAAACACTCCCCTACCCTCTTTGAGGTAGAGGCAAAATTAAGGTTACTAGAAGTATTTTACTAAAAAAGAGAATGGGGTATTCACAGTATCTGTTAATAGAAAGTACCAGGGGAAGCTGCAGAAAGAGCAGGATTTTCTGTCCAACCTTCTGCTTTGTTTCCTAACAGGGCCAATGGCACTCCCTTCTCTGCCATTCTTGTTCCACTTTTGTCTTTCTCTTTGCTCCTATTACGCATGTGGCACTAGTTCTCTCCTTCTAAATTATCTTGACCCTAACTCCTTGCTCTCCATTCAGTTACACCAAACCCTAGATTCAGAAGTGGTCCCTCCCTCCACCTGTACTAGTGATCTCATTCTTTATCACTTCCTCCAACAGATTGTCCCTTCTGTCATACCACTCTATCACTTATCTTTCATTTTTCTCTCTCCACTGGTTACTTCTCTATTGAATATTTTCTACAAACATGTCCATGTTTTCTCCATCCTCAAAAAAGTATTATTTGATCCTTTCATTCCCAGGAATTATCAGGCTACCTCTCTTCTGCCCTTTGTGACCAAACTCCTTGAAAAACCCATATTCAGTAAATGAACTAAAAGAGATATTTCTATTTTCTCTCTTCACACTCATCTTTTAACCCCTTGCAGTACACTTTCTGATTTCATAATTACACTAAAAAGGCTCTCTAAAGTTAATAATGATCTCTTAATTTCCAAAAGTCAATGACCTTTTCTTAATCCTGATTCTTCATGATCTCTCTTTAACACTCGATCATATATTCTCTTTGGTATTTTTTGATATTCTCTTCCCTCTAGGCTTTTGGTGAGCTGCTTCTTTGTTTCTCCTCTTTCCCACCAAAGAATTCCTTCTCCATCTCCTTTGCTGTATCTTCATTCAGGCCTACCTTCGAGCCATATGAGTCTCACATGATTCTATCCTAGGCTCTTTTTTCTTCTCACTCTATATTTTGTTTCTTGATCTCATCAGCTTCCTTGGATTTATTACCCTATCCATACAGGTGATTCTCATATCAGTCTATCCTGCCATAACCTCTCTGCTGATCTTTAATTTTCATGCCTCTATCTAACTCATATGTCAATCTGGATGATCAGTACACATCTCCAACTCAATATGTCTAAAACAGAACTCATTTTTCTTTCCCCTTAAACTCCCAGTATGCTCCTAACTTTTCTATTTATGTCCTGGCTAAAGCCATCCTCTCAGTCCTTCAATATGATGCCATCTTCGATTCACCATCAACTGCAGTGACATAGTCTTAGAACCTCAAATGGCACCTCTCTGTTTTGTCAATTTGATTGCTGAAATAACTGATACTCACTAATGAATCTACATAATTTTGTTATAGATATTTTAATAAGGTCTGAAAATTTGTTTATGCTATGTTTATGCTGTTTACAGGGAACCTGATACTGTTTGTCTCTGTATTTAAGACACACAGACTCTCTGTGGCTCATCATGGTGTTTTTCAAGTTATATTTTTCTATAATATAAAGCAGATAACCAAGAAAACTTCAGAACAAATGTATATTTTCAAATAATATCAACATATAACTTGACTTGTTATAAATAGGAAGAGAAATCCAAGGTTCCAAAGGGTGGGAGGCAGGGAATGAGGGGTAGAGGGAATGGGGACAAAAATCAAAGCAGAAGTTAAGAGGTTTGGAGATCGATGGACAGTTCTTTCTATTCTAAAATTGGATCCCTTACCAAATTACTCTACGTTGATTTATGGAGAATAGTTCAAATTAAATTCACTTTTGGGGATTTTATGCAGGTGAATGGCTACAAACAAAGGTGAATGTATAGACCTGGCTTCAAGGAATTTGAAGTATCCGCCTTCATCTGAATTTCATCTTTCAAACATCAAATACTTTAGAAGATGTATAATATTTCTTATGTATCATAATGCCTTCTTTTTTTTCCCCTTTCAATGTCTCAGTCTTGCCATGCTTCACCTGAATTTCCCCAGTAAGATTAAAATAAAAGATAAGAACCCTTGGGTTTCTAAGAGAAAAATTAGAGCTGAAGACTATTCTGAAATATCTGTAATATGCATTTTTATCCTTCATTTTGAAGAGGATCAATGAAATCACTGCATACTATATTGAATTTCTTGTGAACTGGATTTAAGTGAGACAAATTTGCACAGTCTTCAGTCTTACACTCTTCCTGAGTCATTAGAGTTTAGTGTAATTTAAAAAAAAAAAAAAAAACTGTTCAATGATCTCATGGTTCTACTCATTTCACTTAACATAATTTAATGTAAGTCTGTCTGTCCCTACCTCTCTGAAAACACCCTGCTAGTAATTTCTTATTGAAAAGTAATATTCTGTTGGAATCTTTACAAAGTGTTAAGCCATTGGAGTTGATTTGATCTTAGAAGAAGATATTTTGGGCCAGAACTTGAAAAAAAGTACTAAGTGGAACTGATTGAACAATGCTTGTGTTCACATCTTTACAGAGCTCATAAGTATCTAAGTACTCAATGGAGTTCACATGTTTGGGAGATTTCAGAGAGCATGATGGGAAGATATCCCACAATCCCACTCTCAGAGAAGTAGCATAAATACAGTTCTAGTGAGCGACTCGAGGGAGTTCTGGGGAACTTCAACTGGGGTTGGAGACAGAGCACTCTGGGAGATAGAGAAGGGTACTCACCTCAGTTGGAGATTGAGAAGCCACGAGTTGGAGTTGAGCTGGAGGCTGAAGAAAGTAGAGGCAGAAGCCAAAGACAAAGCTGCAAGAGCTCAAGCAGAGAGATAGGTCTCTGAACTAACCGGGCTATTTTGGAAGGAGAAATAAACGTTTGCACTTTTATCAGCTAGCTGCGATTTTGGAGTAATTATTTATTTTCAACTAAGACTAAGGCTGCCCTTCGGAAAACCTTCACAATATTCCATAATTTTATATACCATAATTTATTCAGCCCTTCTCCAAACGATGGGCATCCACTCAGTTTCCATTTCCTTGCCACTACAAAAAGGCTAGTATAAATATTTTTGCATGAGGGTCCTTTTTCCTTTTTTATGATCTCTTTGGGAGATAGATCTAGTAGAGATATTGATGGATGACAGGGTGTGCACAGTTTGATAAACCTTTGGACATAGTTCCAAATTGCTCTGAAGAATAGTTGGATAAGTTCACAACTCCATCAACAATGCATTCATGTACTAGTGTTCCTACATCCCCTCCAACATTTATCATCATCTTTTCCTGTCATCTTAACCAATCTGAGAGCTGTGAGGTGGTACCTCAGAGTTGTTTTAATTTACATTTCTCTTATCAATTGTGACATAGAGCATTTTTTCACATGACTAGAAATGGTTTTACTTTCTTCATCTGAAAATTATATATTCATATTTTTGATCATTCACCAATTGGGGAATGACTTCTATTCTTATAAATTTGGTGCAGTTCTTTATATATTTTAGAAATGAGACCTTTATCAGAAACATTGACTGTAGATTTCCCCCAGATTTGTACTTCCCTTTTCTTATTTTTTTTTCAGTTGGCTTTGTTTATGCAAAGTCTTTTTAATTTAATGTAATAAAAGTTGTCCATTTTACATTTTCTTGTTCTTCTTTTGTCATAAATTTCTCAGTTGTCCAAAGATGTGATACCCTTGCTCTCTTAATTTGCTTATGGCATCATCCTATCATTGACCCATTTTGACCTTATTTTGGTATGGGAGTATGGGGGGGTCAGAATTTCTGACATTATTTCCTATTTTTCCCAGAACTTTTTTGTGAAGTACTGAATTATTACCTCAGAAGTTGGAGTTTTGAGGTTTATCAAATACTAGATTACCATAGTCATTGATTATAATATCATATGTATCTAACATTTCACAGAGCCATCACTCTATTTCTTAGTCAGTACTAAATGGTTTTGGTTATGCCTAATATCATCATCACAGCTTTATGTCTGGTACTGCTAGGCCAACATCTTTTGTTTGCTTGTTTGTTTTCATTAATTCCCTCAATATTCTTGATCTTTTCTCTTTCCAGATGAATTTTTTATTACTTTTTCTAGCTGGATAAAATATTTTTTGTCATTTTGATTGGTATGACACTGAACAAGTAGACTAATTTAGATAGAATTTTCATTTTTCTTATATTATTTCAACCTATGCATGCCAAATGTTTAGATCTGACTTAGTTTGTGTGAAGTTTTTTCTCTTCCCTTTTATGTTTCTCTTGAGTTCTCTATTTGAAGATCAAATATTCTGTTCAGCTCTGGTCTTTTCATCAAAAAACAATCAAAAATCTCCTGTTTCAGCGGGGCAGAGCCAAGATGGCAGAGAAGGCACACGCGACTTTCTAAGCTCCTCTCTTACCCTCTTTATCAATATTATATTGAGCCTCAAATATAGTCTTGACTGCTACAATTCATAAAGATAAAAAGTATAACAACTCACAAGTCGAAGAAAATCTGCAGTCTCGCCAAAAAAGGTTTGGGGCCATAGAGTTTTCACAGGGCCCATTTGCATCGGGCAGAGACGTTGGGGCAGAGACATTGGGGCAAAGACTGGGGCAGAGTTCCGGGCAGATTTCCAGTAGAATCGTGGTCTGCGGTCAGCTGCTAATACCCACAGCCCCACAAGAGGCTCTGGCCTGGGGCAGTGACACTTTCACCCCTTAGTCTCTAGCCTAGGGCAATTTGTATATGTATATACAATATGTATAATTACATATATACATATGTGTAATACATACATATACAAATACATACATATGTGTAATACACATATGTATACATATACATAGCACCAAATTTAAATACAAAATTAAAAAAAGTGAGAAGTAAAATAAGAACAACACAAAACACAACAAAACAGAGAAAATTCAAAGTAGTAACACTAACTTTCCATTTCAAGGAAGCACACATAATAAAAGACATTATATTCATGAATGTCCATCTTTTCTTTGCTTCCTTGCAAGTTATTCTTTTGTTCTTGTTGAGTACTTTTTACTTTATTTTTCTTCCCTTTTCATCCTCTCCACCTTCTCAAAACAAGCTAAGCACAGATGTATTTATCCATATATATATATATATATATATATATATATATATATATACATATATATAGTACATGATGCATAGCTATATATTTTCACACTTATTTATACATATATGTGTAGATATATTTTATATTCACAGCCACACAAATACGTGTATCTATATACAAATGTCTATATGCATACATACACAAATACATATCTCTAAATATAAACATACATATACAAACATATAAAATAATATTAATATGGCTAACATTTAACATAGAGTTCTCTCTGGATTTAATCTTTAAGTTAGAATTTATCTAAGATCAATGATTACTAGCCCTACTTTTTTTCCCTAACAAATTCTACTCTTGATCATTGTTGTGTTTCTGTATATTCTTATTCCTATATCTGCTAACTCTTCTATTTTAGTTCCACTCCTTGATTTGCCTTGCTCTTATTTTACCTTCCCCAATCCATGGATCTCTCCATAACCTTCTCCTCCACTCTTCCCCTCCCTCTCTACCCCATTCTCATTAATCTACACACCCTATCCTACTCCCCTTAATCTAAACCTCCTACTGAACTCCACTTATCTTATGCTACTCTTTCTCTCCTCCTTATCCCTTTCCCAATAATCTATACATCTAGTCTCACTGCTATATATCTATACACCCTTCTATTCCCCACTTTATCCTATTCCCTCCACCCTTATTTATTTATGAAATTTATTAATTTCTTTAGAATTTTAGAGAATTACTATACTTTCATGATGCACATGTGCACACATGCAAACACATAATACACATATACATTATACATATATGTGTGTGTAATGCATGTATGTATTATTCTGGCTTTGATCCATTTTGATATCAATAGGTTTTCAGAATTATAAGTCCTCTTCTTCCATCGAATTCCCCTGTTTCAATTCTTCCTCAGCATCTTATCCATATAGCATAATTACGATTTTTACCTTTTCCTAGATGATTTTGCTTTTAGAGTTGAGTCATATTCCGCTCTGACCCAATTTTTTTTTGGACTACCCAATTATTGATTACAGTCTTCTACATATAGTTTACATTTCCACAGATAAAACATAATCAATTTGTCTTACTGAGTTTCATGAAGATGGTGTGTAAAGTTAGTTCTTATATGTTAAAATTTTTATTGAGTTCAGGTTTGTTTAAGAAAAAATCCTGAAAATCTGAGAGTTCATTGAATGTCATTTTTCATTTAATATTATCTTTTATTTTGCTGTATGTAATATTTTTAACCACAAACCTCGTTCTTCTAATTTTAGACATATAATATTCCCAACCTGTAGTCTTTAATTTTATCTGCTAATTCTGTACAAATCTAATATTTGTATTATTACAATATTTAGTTCCAGCATATTTGAATTGGTTTTGTTTGTTTTTGTTTCTTGCAAAACCTTTTATTTGATCTGGCCACATGGGAAATTCACAATAAAGTTTTTATATGTTTTCGTTGTGGGATCTTTTTGAAGTGATGATCGTTGGATTTTTTTTTTTTCTATTTCTCCTTTTTCCTCTTACTCTATTTACTTCAGAACAAATTTTTTTGATTATTTCTTGTATTATTGTGCTAAGGTTCTTTTTTTGATCAAAGCTTCAGGTATTCCAATTATTTTTATGTTGTCTCTTCCTGATCTTTCTCCAAAATTGTTATTTTTTCTTATGAGTTTAATCTAAAATTCTGTTTACTTGTTTAATTTTTACTTTTATAAGTAAGTATTTGCTTCTAGGTTCTCAGTTTTGTTCAAATAAAATTACAAGATGTGATAATTTATTTTCTTCAAGGTTTATTTTTGTTTATTGAATTGTGTTGTTATTTTACTTTGTTTATTTGCTAACTTGTTAATTTGATTTGTTGTCTTGTCTTTTTAATATGAAGGGATAATATATTTTTAAATAATAGCTTTTTATTTTAGAATATAAGCAAATATTGTTTTCAACATTCAATCTTGCAAAACTTTGTGTTCCAAATTTTGTGTTTCAAATTTTTCTACTTCCCTTTCCCCCACTCCATCCTCTAGAAAACAATACAATATATGTTGAACATGTGTAATTCTTCTATACATATTTCTACAATTTCTACAATTACTGCACAGAAAAATTAGATCAAGGAAAAAATGAGAGAAAACAAAAAGTGAACTAGCAACAACAAAAAGTGAAAATACTATGTTGTGATCTACATTCAGACTCCATCATCCTCTTTCTGAGTGCACATCACTCTCTTCATCACAAGCCTATTAGAATTGGCTTGATTCACCTCATTGTTGAAAAGAACCACATTCATCAGAATTGATCATTGTGCAATCTTGTTGCTGTGTAAAATGTTCTTTTGTTCAACTCACTTCACTTTTCATTAGTTAATATAAGTCTTTCCAGGCCTTTCTGAAATCATCCTAGTGATCATTTCTTATATAATAATCATATTTAATAGCATTCATATGCCATGACTTATTCAACTATTCTCCAACTGATGAATATCCATTCAGTTTCCAGTTCCTTGCCATTAGAAAAAAAGCTGCTGCAAACATTTTTGCACTTATGGGCCCTTTTCCCATTTTTATGATCTCTTAAGAATACAGACTTAGTAGAAACACTGTTGGGTCAAAAGATTTGCGCAGTTTGATAGTCCTTTGGTCATATTTTGAAATTATTCTTCAGAATGGTTGGAACAATTCACAACTCCACACCAACAATGCATTAGCGTCTCAGTTTTCCCCACCAAAATTTATCATTATATTTTATAAATATTCAAAGGATATGAACAGAAAATTTTCAGGTGGAGAAATTGAAACTTGTTCTAGTCATATGAAAAGTGCTCCAAAACACTACTGATTTGCAGAGAAATGCAAATTAAAACAACTCTGCATTAGCACTACACACTGCTGAGAAAAAAGTATATTCCTTTCTGTTTCCATTCAGTTTTCTCCAAACATCTATCATAACTAATTTTTCTAATATTCTATTTACCTCTTTAATTTCTTTCTTATTTATTTTGTGGTTTGATTGTCTAATTCTGAGAGTGCAAGGTTAAGATCACCCACTATTATAGTTTTCCTGTCTATTTCTTCTTGCAACTCTTTTAACTTCTCCTTTAGGAAATTAGATGCTATACCACTTGGTGCATATATGTTTAGTACTGATATTGCTTAGTTGTCTATGCTACCCTTTAGCAAGGTATAGTTTTCGTCCTTATCTCTTTTGATTAGATCAATTTTTGTTTTTTCTTGATCTGAGATAAGGATGGCTACCCCTGCTTTTTTGACTTCACCTGAAGCATAATAGATTCTGCTCCAGCCTTTTACCTTTACTCTATATGTATCTCCCTACTTTAAATGTGTTTCCTGTAAACAACATATTGTAGGGTTCTGACTTTTGATCCAGTTTGCTATCCACCTCCTCTTTATGTGAGAGTAGTGAATTGTCTTCTTCATTTATTTTTTTTTTACTTCTTTTTGTATTTGTCCAATTGAATTTTTAAATGAGTTGTTTTTTTCTATGGATTTTTATTCCATTTCACAAATTCTGTTTTTTAAGGAGTTATTTTCTTCTTTTTCATTTCATAAATTATGTTTTTCTGGTAGTTATTTTCTTTTTCCATGTTGTCAAATCTATCTTTTAATGAATTATATCCTTTTTTTTTTCATTTCACTAAATTTATTTTGTTTTAACTTTTCCAAACCCTCTTGTAAAGTTTTCATTTCCATTCCCCATTTTTTCTTCTAGCTCTCTTTTAATATCTTTTAAAATTTCTTCTAGGAGAGCTTTGTGTGATGGGAATCAGTTTATATTATTTTTTGGGGCTCCATCTAGAGACTATTTGCTTTTAATCTCAGGGTTTGAAATTTGTTCTTCTCTTTTACCATAAAAACTATCTATGCTTAGAGTTATTTTTGCTTTTTTATTTATTTTTTTAAAAAGTTGAGATCTAGGGCAAGGGGGTTTTCCAAGCTTCTTCTACAAGCTTCAGCAGCTTTTTTTACAAGCAGCAGCGCCTTCCTCTACAAGCAAATGCAGCTGCACGAGTCCATGCTAATCCATTCCTGGTTCTGGGTGGACATGGCTAGGTCTCATGAGATTTTGATAATGAGTTCTTATCAAATAGTGAGTTCTTATTACAAAAGCTGGGATCTTTGGGTTTCTCAAACATTAGATTACAATAACCATTGATTATTTTGTCCTGTGAACCTAACCTATTCTACTGATTGACTACTCTAATTTGTAGACACTACCAAATGTTTCTGATGACCACTGCTTTATAGCATAGTTTTAGATCTACCACAGCTAGGTCATCTTCATTTGCATTTTTTCATTAATTCCCTTGAAATTCTTGACCTTTTTTTCTTCCAAATGAACATTGTTATTAATTTTCTAACTCTTTAAAACAATTTCTTGGGAGTTTGATTGGTATGGCACTGAATAAGTAAATTAATTTAGGTAGTAAATTACCTATGAGCCTACCCATGAGCACTTGGTTTTTTCCATTTGATTAGATCTGACATTATTTGTGTGGAAAGTGTTTTGTAATTGTGTTCATAAAGTTTTTGAGTTTGCCTGGGCAGATAAACTCCCAAATATTTTATATTTTCTTCAGTTATTTTAATTGGAATTTCTCTTTGTATTTCTTGCTGCTGGATTTTGTTGGTAACATATAGGAATGCTGATTATTTCTGTGGATTTATTTTGTATCCTGAAGTCCTATTAAAGTTGTTAATTTTTCTAGTAGTTTTTCAGTTAATTCTCTTGGATTCTCTTAGTATACCATCATATCTTCTCCAAAGAGTGATAATTTAATTTCCTCATTATCTACTCATTACTTTAATTTCTTTTTCTTTTCTTATTGCTAAAGCTAACTTTTCTAATACATTATTTAAAAGTAATGGTGATAGTGGGCAACTTTGTTTCACCCCTGATATTATTAGTTTATTCCCATTACAGATAATGCTTGCTGATGGTTTTTAATAGATGCTACTAATCCATATCCCATCTTAAAGATGAATGTGTTGCTTATATAAAGGTAATATTTTAATGTTACCAATTCTTTTCCAGATTGTTCTTCATTTCAATATATTTGTATTAGTAATGATTTCTTCTTTGGAACAACTTGGCAATATGGATTCAATTTTTTTTTTCTATCTTACTATTCTTTGCTGTGCATACTCTAAATTCTAACATTTGTTCTTAGTTAAATATTTATTTCAATATCTGACTTGTCTCTGGAATATACTCCTGCAGTTCTTGTAAATCAGGTTTCTATGTTTCATCAGGCATTCCATTATTTAAAAAAAAATACTTCTTCTTAGATATTTGTAGTCTTTTGGAATTCTTGTTACTTACCTTCCTGTCCTGTCTTAATATTTTCCTTTTTTTTTAGCTGCTTATGTTCTGGGTTCTTAATTGAGTTTTCTTACTCCTGATGATTTAGATGACTTCATTCTGTTTCCCTTATATTTCCATGTCATTTTTTTCTGACTTATTTTTTAGATATTAGGCTATTCCCAAGTTAACTAGAGGTATTTAAATTATCATCTTTATCATCATTATTCTGTATCTCAGCTTCCTCCTACATTAAGAAATTCACTTTTCACTGGTTTTTATCCCCATCCAAATAAATTTGCCAGGCAGCAGGGAGATAAAAATGGAATGACTTATCTCTGACTCTTTCCTCCTTGATGTTAGATTTACCACAAGGTTTTGGGGGAGGGGGGTGTTTCCTCAAAATTTCCTTAAGTTATTCTCATGTAAAGGAATTTATTTTTCACTGGTCATGATTTCTACCCCAAATAACTTCTGGAGAAACAGGATCTGCCCAAGGTGAGCAGTCATTTCCTTTCATTTACATCTAGTGCATTCAGGTATCCTGGTTCTCTTCTCCAATTCCTTTCATTTTTAGTATTTTGTCTAGGGTGAGTCAGTGTCAGCTTGGTTTTGCTTCTTCATGTTTTCAATTAGGGTAGAATATGTTTAATACTTATATACTCTGCTACTTTAAGTTTTCCAATTCTACATACCATTCCAAGTAGAGCAAGATCCTCCCCTTCTGTATCTCTCTCTCCTCCACAAGTGACTGGCATAACTGCTTATTTCAACAGGATGTTGACCAGGCAGGAGAAGGAATAAGATTCCTAAATCAGTTTAGTGTCCAGTTGGGATGTAAAGGTTGATTGGAGAAGGTTGCTGACTTTGCATGTTAAAGATTTACTTTTTATTTCCAATCCTGATATCTTGTTGAACTTCTTGATTTCCTGTTCTAGGGAGACAAATGTTAATTGCTCTAATTCTTGTGCATAAATCTTCTTTTTCTTCTTCTCCTTTTTCTTCTTATTTTCATCTTCATCCTCTTTTTTTCTTCTTTTCTTCTTTGCTTTTCATCTTCTTTTCTTCTTCTTCTCTACTCTTCCTCTTTTGTATCCCCATCACTTCCTGGATTAGGTCTCTTCTGAAATTAGCTATTCTCAGTTATGAGTTTTCTTTGAAACCTAAAAATCATTTACTTTTCTAATTCAAAATAAGAGCTCTTCAGTGACATGATTCCCTTCCATCTTATGTTGATAAAAATAATGTACATTTCTGTTATCTCTACTATAACAATGCACCATGTATTTTATACTGTATTAACCAGTTTTAAGGAACAGATTTTCCTTCCCTATTTCCCAATCCTAGTGTGGAAATCATGGTTATCACATAATTATAATCACTCATTGAAAAGGCAATAACCACATAAAGGAATTGAAATGGGTAAGAAAAACTTATAAACTCTGTTCATTTTAACATCCTCAGACTTTATGAATCCTCATTCCAGTTGCTGTAGTTGCTTTCTTAAATTGCTTAGAGAATTCTAGTGATCAAGAAACTAGTAGCACCTAGGGGAATCTCTTGTACTTTTTTAAATATTTACTTCACCTCCTTCCTAATTTCATTATCTATCAGGCTGTTTCATTTAACTGAGAATATAACAGCATTGTTGTTGTTGGTTTTATTATTATTACATTTTACTAATTTTATCCTGTATTTGTTGGAATCCTGGAAACCCCAGAACTTGAATTTGTGATAAAAAACACTTATCTTATGGAAAAGTGTTTATATTTTAATTCCATTTCATCTAAAATCAATTGTTTAAAAATGATTGGAGAGGAAATATAAAATATTTTAACTGAATGAAATCTGAGTTTTAAAATTATCCTGTAATTTTATTCTACTCAGGAAATAAATTCACAAAAATATTATTTGAAATGAAAGTCATAAACTCAAAGACTTTATAACTTTGTCATTATGTGGCAAATAGTTGTATATTTTGAAGTGGTATAGCCACACCTTTTCCTGCTACAAAAGGAAAAAAAAATACTACCTTCAGTCATTGTTAAGTGACAACAGAAGATTTACTTGGGTAAAAATAAAAGTACCTCTGCTAACATTAATCATTTTTCAAATGAGCACAGAACAACTTGGGTAAGAATAATCTCTCCTTTAAAACTGATTCTGCATTTATTTTAGGAATATTTTCATAAATATAGTGTTAAATATTTTATTGAAAATACAGTTATCAATAAAGTAAATATAATCATCATTAAAAGTAAATAATATGTGATCATGTATTTATATTATTCATGTTGGTGGGTAAAATTCTGTACTAGACAATGTTATACATAGATATTATTGACTTTTTTCTTTGTTCTAGACTTATTACTTATTTTTTCTCTTGCTTTTTATAAATTTACTCACTGATTAAAAGAAAACAAAGCATAGTAAGATATTTACTGCTTCTAAATACATTTTAAGATTTTTTTTTATCTATTTGACCTTACAAAATGTTAAGCCTAAAATATGATGCAAATATTTATTTAGATTAAATTAATAATTTCTACTGAAGTTTGCAAAAGTATAAAATGAAAAGTTAATAAATAAGTTGTGGAGTATAGTGACAGGTTTAGTGCTTTTCCCAATGCTTAGCCAAATAAGTAAAATAAAGGAAATGAAAATTTTATACTTCATATACTATCTATTATATTTATGCATATATTCATATAATCAATAAAAAAATCACACAGGTATTATTAATTTGGGATATAATTATTAATATGGGAAGTGCCTAGTGGCCCATTGCAACTATTAAACATTGCAGAATACAACTTTATTAATGAGAAAAGTAAAATCTTTCTATAATCCAAAAGGCTGTAGGAGAAAATATTTATCTTCTCACAAGTATCATTCTAATAGGTGATGAATTTGAAACTCTCTCTCACAATATTTCTTGCTTACCTTAGAAAGCATAATATTTTAATTTATCATTCTGTGGAGTTTTTCATCCAAATAGCAAAATTTTAATCTTTCTGCGAGATGAGTAAACTTAGTGCTTCAAAGAATATTCACCTATTGAAATAAATGGGCTTTCATATAAAGTCAGTGCAAATTATTACTTGTGGTAGAGAACTAGAAAAGAAGTTTTTTTTTTATCTTTATAATTTATTGTATTTTTCTAATAATATATTTGAATTAAGACTACACCTTTCTAATTGCAACTTAATATAGTTATTCTTTCTTTACAGATATTTTATGCTTATACACACACACATATATATAGATATATACATGTATATATCTATATATATATAAGTACATACATGCATAGATATGTTAATGAAATATTACTTATCTTAATAAGTTATTTATGTGTTTATTTAATATATGATTTCCAAGAAGGGAATGAGAATATCAATTAAAGTAGAAATATTTCCAGGTGTTAAATTCTTGAAACTGAGAAAATATTTGCATAGTGTGGATACTTTCTGAAGTATAACATATGAGCCACCAAGCTGAGCTTGCTTGCTCGATTATCAGTGACCACAGTTTAAACTTGAATAATGCTATAATTAGACTACTTTCTGATTTAAACACATTATCAGATTTCTTTAATGAACATAGTAGAAGTTTACATAGTTTTCTACATAGTAGAAGCATGTAATTTCAAAAATATTTAAAGCTTAATGAAAAGTATACTAGATCCGAGGAAAAAGAAATTATTTTGTATTCAAGTCTTGTCTCCTACTACACATATAGCATTCACAAGTTTTGCGTGAATTTCAATTTTATAATGTTTAAATGGTAGGGTAAGACCAACAAGATACCTCCTAGCTTTAAATCTATGAATGTATGGTCCCTCTAAATGACACATATGTTTAACTCTGAATTGCTAGTTTATTTATGATTTTATGAGATGTAGCAGGCACACCCTGGGAAATGAAGCTGATGTCATACTTTAATAAGGTACAAAGGATATACAGGAAAATCGTCACAGAAAACACAGAGAGAAGTGGTAAAAAAGGAATAAAGGTAGATGTTATAACATCAAGAAATGATGTCATTAAGGCAGGTAATTGTGTGGAAGTAAATTGGGAGAAAAAGAGGCAGAGAATATCACATAACTATATATTGCAATTGGGATAATTTGGCAGCATGATGGAAATGTGTAGGGCACTGGATCAGGAATTTAAGATCTTATTTTTATAGGGCTTTCTTGGTAAGTGATTATTATATGTTCCACTTTAGAGTTAGTTTATTAATGTACCTAGATCATCTCAAAATTGCAAGTTAAATTGTAAGGTTTACATGTCCATTTCATCTCAAAATTATCAAAATTGTCAGTTGGTCTTACTGTGGATGTCTGAACTTATCTGAGATTTGCATATCATAGCATACAAAGACCCTTACAATACTCTAAATGGCAAATGATGATTTAGCACATAAATGCAGAATATGATTTCTGGTTAATGTAATAGTTCACAAATTATACTCCTTTGATCTTTGGAAGACTTTGCACAATAAATCTAGGTTCCCAATTCATTCTTATTTCCTTTTATTGTTCCTTTGCATTGACTATTTTCAAATTTACATACTATACTGACTATGAGAGAGGGGACTATCAAGTGTTCTATAGGATAAAATAATACACAGCAAAAGGAGACCTGGAGACAGGAAGCATATATATGAAGCAAAATATCAAAGATGAAAAATAATAAAAAATAAGAACAAAGGAAAGAAAATCCCCAAATGAAAATTTAAAAGGCAAACAAGGAAAATGGGTGAGGGGTGAACCTATAATAGAGGAATACAAATGGAAATAACAGTAAAGAACTAAAGATTAAGCACTCAACAGATTGTAGGAACTGTTGGAAAGGCTAACTTAAGGGAGAGGATTAATATAAAAATAAGAAAGTTAGTATATAGCAAAAACATACACCCACACAGTGTGTATGTGTATATGAGAGAGACAGAGAGACAAAGAAATAAAGAGAAAGAGACAGAGAGACAGAGAGAGAGAGAAAAAAAAGAAAGAGAGAAAGAAGGGAGAGAGGGAAAAAAGGAGAGGGAAGGAAGGGAGGGAAAGAAAGAGAAAGTGAATGTGTATGTTAACGTTAATGTTCTTTTCTAAGAAATTAGTAAAAAAAAATAAAAGTAGTGAATATAAAGGTAGCTGGATACAATGGATACAGTGCTGAATCTAGAATCAGAATTTTTTGTGTGTTCAAATCTGGCTTCAGATATTAACTAGATGTGTGACACTAGACAAGTCATATAAACCTGTTTAGCTCATTTTCTTACTTGTAAAATGATCTAAAAAAAAGAAAAAGCAAATCACATATCCTTACCAAGAAAACCCCAAATAAGGTTATAAAGAGTCAAATAACACTGAAATGACAAGACAACAATGAAAAGTTGATTAAAATAATTGCCTAAGAAATTATTTTAACAATTAAAGTGCTTTATGTACAGAGGAATAAACTTAATGTTTAGTACCAATGCAAAAATTTGGTATCTATAATAAAGAGTAAGATCTGAAATTATTAAAATAAACATTACCAATGAATGGTAATACTTCATCAAAATATTATTCTATATGTACTCATTGTTTAGTTAGCCCTTAACTATCAATCTTATTCTATTAATTCTGACCAGATCATAAGAGCTTTGATTTTGAATCCATTACTAAACTGGATGTTTATTTTGTAAAGATAAGTTTGATTAAATTAGTCAGATATTATTATTACCAATTTAACTCTAAGGTGATGAAATTTTCAACCACTCAATTTTCCAAAGAGTATTTACAAAGAAAGGCTTTTGATATGCATAACGTAACAGTAATACAATGATAAATCACAATTCCCTGACATATTCAAGTAAAACAAAAGTCAAAACATGATTTTACCTGGTTCCATAAAGGAAATAATACTAGATTTAATAAAAAAAGAAAAAAATCATAAATTGTCTACTATGTGCAAGGCATTTAACTAATTCTTTAAAGAAGCATACCTCATTTGATTCTTATAATAGTACCGAGAGGTAAGTGCTATAATGAATTTTTATTTTGTTTGAAGAAACTGAGGCAAACAGAAGTTAAATGACTTTCCCAGAAACACACATCTAGCAAATACCTGAGGCCAAATTTGAACAAAGATCTTTCTGACTACAGGACCAACCCTATATGCTCTGTGCCAACCAACTTCCATTTTATTAGAATTTTCTCAGGAGTGGGGGAATATAAATTCACTACTAAGTTGGTGTAGTACAGATCTTCTCAAACTTTATTGTGTCATGTATTTCTTTTGCAGTCTCATTGTATGCTATGGGCTCCTTCTCAGAATAATATTTTTAAGTGCCCAAAAGAAAATACATCATAACTCAAAACTCTCTGTTTTAGCTATTTTTTCAAATGAAACCTTAAGATTACATTAAAAGTTTTGCAAAACCCTTTGAAAAGATTACAAAGGAAATCAATTATATTGAATTGTAATTATAAAAATATTTTTAAGTAAGTTAATGAATGATATTTAAAGATACCTAGTTACTGTCGATGGAACCTCAGGTTTGAATTCAAAAGCTTGGGTTCAATTCACTGGATCCTTTGCTAATTATTTAAACTTGAAAAACTGATGACATTATCATTAAAATCATTTACCCTCAAAAGATTTGTTAAATTCCATGGATAAAGGAAAACCAATAGTTATAATAGTTTACATCATCTTTCATATTGGTTTGACTTGATTTTTTAAGAAAGTATTTGAAATAGAAAAAACAGTGACAACATTATATTAGGGATTGTTTTTTATGGCTAAAAAAGTAACAGAATCAGGAAACAAGAATACAATTAAATAATGAGTAAGACCTTCCTGGAAAAGTAAGGTGTAAAGACTGGGCTTCCCTTTTACATCTAAGGGTTTAGATGAAGGCCTCATTTCTAAAATATATAGAGAATTGATTCAAATTTATAAGAATACAAGTCATTCTCCAATTAATAACTAGTTAAAGGAAATGAACAGACAATTTTCAGATGAAGAAATTAAAACCATTTCCAATCATATAAAAAAATGTTCTGAATCACTATTGGTCAGAGAAATGCAAATTAAGACAACTATGAGGTACCACATACAACTCTCAGACTGGTTAAAATGAAAGAAAAATATAATGATGAGTTTTGGAGGGGATGTGAGAAAACCAGAACAATTGCTAGAGCTGTGAACTTATCCAACCATTCTAGAGAGCAATTTGAAATTATGCCCAACAGGCTATCAAACTGTGTATACCCTTTGATCACCTACTGAAAGGGATCCTAAAATCAAAACACCAAGAAATATAGTGGACAAATACCAGAACTATCAGACGAAAGAAAAAATACTGCAAGTGGCTAGAAAAAAATCAGTTCAAATATAGAGGAGCCACAATAAGGATTACTCAGGATCTAGCAGCATCCACATTAAAGGATCAAAGGGCCTGGAATATTCTGAAAGGCTAAGGAACTTGGTATGCAGCAAAAAATAACTTACCCAGCCAAAATGAGCTACTTTTTCCAGGGAAGAAGATGTACATTCAACAAAATAAGTGAATTTCACCTATTTTTGATGAAAAAAAAAACAGAACTAAACAAAAAGTTTGATCTACCACATTAAATAAAGCCAGTTCAACTTCTCTCAAAGCCTCTTGGGCTTCTTTTGGAAGCTGGTGAAGTGAGTCTAAAGCAGTGTTTCCTCTTAAAATGTTACATAATGATTGTAATTGATAAGTAGTTAAGCCTAACACTGGACACATCCATTGGCTATCTTCTATTAATTTCTGAAAGTCATTGAAGGTGTTCAACTTCTTTATTCTTAAAGAAAGTTTTTGTACCATAAGTACCTTGAGATTTACTTCACATTTTAAATATTGAAAAGGCGTGTGCCTTTGAATTTTTTCTGGTGCTATATACAATTTGTAGTTCCTTAGTGTTTCTATGGTCTTTTGTAGACATGCTTCTAACATTTGTTCCTCAGGAGCCTATCCCAAGATTTCATCCATGTAATATAATAACATAACTTTTTTAAATCCTTTTTTTACTGGAGTAATAGCAGTGGCCACATACATTTGATATATAGTAGGGCTGTTTTTCATTCCCTATGACATAACTGTCCATACAAATGTTTTATAAGGCTCTGCTAAATTAACACTGGGCAGTGAAAAGGTAAATCTTTTCATATCATCCTTCTCCAGAGGGATATAGTAGATAGCAATCCTTAATGTATATAACCCAAAGAGACCATTCTCTAGGCAATTGAGTAAGAGATGGAAACCCAGGCTGAAGAGTTCCCATTGTCACCATTTGTTCATTTTCTTTTCTCAAATCAGTCTACATACTCCATTTTTCAGATTTCTTTTTTACAGCAAATACAAGAGTGTTCCAAGGAGTTAGAGAAGGTTATAGGTATCCTTGGGGTCAAGTTGTTCCTGTACTATATCAAATAAAGCCTGAATTTTTTTCACTGGTTAAGGGCCACTATTCCACCCACACTGATGTATTAATTTTCCATTGGATAAGAATAAGTATAAGGGCTGGCAGGCCTTCCACAGTGGCCCTGCCTAAAAAGCCAAAGAACCCAATAGTAATCCTAACTGCAGTAAAAATGTATATTCTCTTTTGCCTTGCCTTGGGACATAGGAGGAAAAACCTGTGCTGGTGGTGCTGATGGTGTCACTGCCCCTCTCATTCCTCCTCTTCCCACCCGGCCCATGAAGGCAGAGTTGAAAGAGGAGGATGGGGAAGCAGAGGATACCCCATGTTGAGGGTACATGCTGAGGTTTAGGGGGAAGTGAAAGTAGGCTGAGAAACAGAGAAACACCATGCCCCTCAAACCTCCCAGAGCAGTAACAAACAGTATAAATCAACAAAACACTAAAAACAACTTCCTCAGCTCCATCCTATATGCTGTACCCTCCATGGATATAGGCACCAATCTTCTGTTTATTTTTTTCCTCATACTTCCTTATATGACATCCTGCTAAAAGCTTTCTTTCTCATTGTCTTATATGTGGGATTTTTTAAAGCCATTTTTATCCCATTGTATTCAATTAATTGTTCTCCCACTCCCTTCCACATCTCTGGCTCCAACTTCTCCTCCAGAGCATCTGAGAATTTGTTGATCTGCTTCTGAGTTACCAACAAACCTATTAATCTAAGCGTGCTTCATACTTTCCTCTAGAGGGAAGTTCTTTTTTAGCGCTTGCCCCATTTTTGCAGGAAAAAAAGTGCCTAGATTAGTTCTTATGGGATCTTCCTGCTTACCTGTCTTTATACTTATCCTATATAAATCACAGGAATTCCTAAACCAAAATCACTGATCATGTCACTTGAGCTGCTTTCTGCCCTGCTTTGCAAGGCTCCACATTGAACACCAAATGTCGTGTACCTTCTAGGGTCCCACATTTGGAGCACCAAATGTTGTGTTCAGGCTGCTCTCTGGAGGATCTTGGTAGCAGCCAAAGTCCTTGGTCTTAGTGGAGGAGTCAAGAGGCAGAGACCCATGTGGATGGTCAAACATGTAGTCCATTTATTCCAAATTCTCTCAGCCTTATATGCCCTAATGATCTTATATAACTAAAGCAACACTGTGCATGTGCTAACTATATACTGCACATGTGGGATTATATAAACAACTTGCTATTGTATGTAGATGATTCTTAGCCACTTGTTACCACTCTGCTTTAAATACAACACAGGTTATCACTGCCTCCTGACTTTTCAGGAAGCCGGAGAACCCTTAGGGGTTATGGGGAGCTGAACCAGACATTGTTAGGAGGTTCCATCTGGGCTGAAGGGTCTTATACCTTACCCAGAGTTCCCCCACTATCTGTGGCCCTCTACAGTTAATAAAGACAAATGCTATAGAGCATTGTTCTACCTTTTTCTCATTTATCTTTTATGTTTAATGTAACCATACCTTTTAGATGTTTGAGTACCATATTGGTTTCATAAAAAGAATTTATACTTTCTTAAGTATAATTTGTATAATTATATTTTGTATAATAAGTATAAATCTTATAAAAAAGACAGTTGCTCAGGTCACTGACACTGACACAGGACACTGATAGGTTACTCAATTTGGAGTTTAGTAAATTTGGCAACTCTATGACCTTCCCACCTTCTCATTCTTACATCATATTTTTCTGTTTTCTTATTTCCTTCTCTCTATGTCTTCCTCTTCCACTTCACTTGTTTGTCCCTTTCTCCCATCTATTTCACATCTCTCTTCTCATTTTGTCTTTTTTATCCCTATACTATCTTCCTCTTTCTCTGTCCCTTCATTACTTTCAATTCTGCTTCTTGGAATCTTATGATATGGATGATGTAGACACCAAAGCTGGAAGGCATCAAAAGTTGAGTTTGGTCATGTGAAGAATTCACAATAGCCAATCTCTTTGGCAGAAGGTAGATTTATTTAGGGGATTAGGTTACAGACAAAATGAAAGGATACAATAGACACCAGAAATGATAAATATAAAAGAGAGTGGTGGACCATATGAAAGACAATTTCCTCAGTGAAATTCATAATTACTCAGTAGACAGACAGGGAGCACCCCATGAGGTTGGGATATGTCCTTAACTGGCAGGCCTAAATCCTGAAAGGGACTGAGTATCCTTAAAAAGTTAGCTGTAAAGAGGAGAAGTGGGGTTCAGAAGCATAGTGAAGTTAGGGAAGGTTCCATGTGGTATGGGGGAGTGGGTAAGGAGGAAGACACCATGAGACACAATGCCATGGCAGACTGACCTGACCCAAAGGATGGAAGCAGCCATAGAATGGCCTACACATATATTTTATAGTAAAAAAATTAACCTCTGGAATTTTTGATTGGGATTTTTTACAGGATACAACAAAATGAGATTGCTCCAGATACTTACAGAGGGTAGGTCTCAAGAGTTTGACATAACTTGGACTTCAGCCTGGACAAACTTCCCAAAGAGCAGAAACATAAAGTTAAAGTGATCTCTATCAGTGCCTTCTCCCTGCTTGTCTCAGGAATCAATTCTTTAGTTTTTCTCTGTCTAACAAATTCTCCAGGACCTCATCATTTACACCACAAACTTAAAAGTATATAGATGGACCAAATCATTTCCAATGGAGCAGTAATGAACTGAACCAGCTACGCCCAGAGAAAGAACTCTGGGAGATGACTAAAAACCATTACATTGAATTCCCAATCCCTATATTTATGCCCACCTGCATTTTTGATTTCCTTCACAAGCTAATTGTACAATATTTCAGAGTCTGATTCTTTTTATACAGCAAAATAATGTTTTTGTCATGTAAAAAAAAAAAGTATATAGATGGAGTAAATTTTCAGTCCATTGGCCTAGTAACTGAATATGTATGAATAAATGTTTTATTACTTTCAAGTACACGCACAGCTGAGACAAAAAGGAAAATAATTGTATATAACATGTAGTACTTTAGCAAATTTGGTAATCTTTTAAATTAGCATATTTATTTAGCTTGTTGCTAAGGTTTTTAATCTTAGAATTAAAAGTCCCCATTTTTCAAAGTCAATTTGCTTTGAAAAGATTCCCCACACCTATTTTTTGGTTTAAAAAATTGAACAAAAATGCACTGAGCATTTACTGTATAAAAAATACTTTGTGGGGCACTGTTGGAGAGAGTTCAGATAACACATGGTCTTTGTTCTCAAGAATCTTATAATCTACTATGTATTGAGTGTCATATATATAAATATATGTATATATACATTGAAATAGATATAATTGAAGCTTTTTATTTTCATAACATATGCAAGGATAATTTTTCACCATTGACCTTTGCAAAACTTTGTGTTCCTATTTCCTCCCCTTCCTCCCCTTCCTCCCACCCCCTCTCCTAGATGGCAAGTAATCCAAGTAATCCAATATATGTTAAACATGCTAAAAATATATATAAATCCAATGTATTTATGTATTTATACATATGTATTTATACAATTACCTTGCTGCAAAAGAAGAATAGATCAAAAAAGAAAAAAATGAGAAAGAAAATAAAATTCAAGCAAAAACAACAAAAAGAAGTGAAAATGCTTTGTTGTGATTCACACTCAGTTCCCACAGTCTTCTCTCTAGATGAAGATGGAACTGGCCTGAATCTTATTGTTGAGAAAAGCCATGTCCATCAGAATTGACCATTATATAATTTTGCTGTTACTATGTACAATGATCTCCTGGTTCTGCACATTTCACTCAGCATCAGTTCATGCAATTCTCTCCAGGGCTCTCTAAAATCATCCTGCTAATTGTTTCTTATAGAACAATAATATTCCATAACCACAACTTATTCAGTCATTCTACAACTGATGGTCATTTGTGGGTGTAATATATAAGATTACATAACTCAGAAGGAATGTTGCTAACATTACAGTAGCTCACAGGCACTCATAGGAGAGAGAAAATTTAAGTTGCACTTTTAAAGATAGCTTTTAATTTTAAAAATGAAGAGAGGGAAAATGGGTCTTGAGGGATAGAGATGTAAAATAAGCAAGGTGGAACGATTAGTGTGAGTAGAGTGCAAAGTAATATATGATATAAGACTAGAAAGAGAAGGTCATATCTATTTATGAAAGTCCTCTCATACAAAAGTACTTCCTTGAGTAGGTAAAAAGTGAGGTTCTGAAGATGTGGAGAGCACATAAGTGCAATGATTGCACAGTACAAATATACATATATGTATGTATGTGCATATATTATATGTGTGATAAGGTTAGAGCAGTTTTTAGTTTAAAATATGAGGTGCAAGGTATATGTGAAAAAATGCACCGTGATGTTCTCTCTGCCAAAAGAAACCTTTATTTTAGAGATGTTACAGACAAGATGAAGAGATAAAATACACACCAGGAGTGATAAATATGAAATAGACTTGGGAGAACATATAATTAGCAAGCAAGGGGGGGTTTAACAATTAACAAGAGAAAAGGCAAGTTCCTTAATGTAACTCAGAATTAATTAGGAGAAAAGGAATGTTCCATGAGGTGTCAGCATACCATTAACCAGCAGGCTAAATCAAAAGAGGAATTTATCAGAATCATCCCAGAAAGAGTTATCAAAGAAGATTACAGCATTGATTGGTGGAGTAACCCCAAGGGAATTCAGCAAAGATGTCACAAGCCATGGGCAGATTGAAAAGAGAAATTTAACCTCGACATCATAATTTTGACTTTCTGATTAGATGCAATACATACATTTGAGTACAGGAACAATTTATCTCATTCATCTTTTCAAAATTTCTTTTGCAAATTTTGTGAAATGTGTCAGATATATAAACTGCTGGCATTTAGAAAAATACCAATTAAAACCCCTGGAGTTGTCTCCAGCATTTACATTTATGATATACTAGTCTATTCCAAAAACAGATTGGTTTAGGTCAAACAAGATAAAAATCTTCAGCGGTCACTTTACATTTACTTGTCAATTCAGTTATTTAGGTGAGTTATGCTGGAAAGTTAAATCTTTTACTTTAATTTGTTGGACAAAAGTACCTGTTAATTGACTTATCAGTTGTTCTAGAGTGCTATAGAATCTTCCTGATAGTTTTTTGTTGTTTTTTATTTTTTGGCTCAGACCTATATCTTTTAAAATTTTCCATAATTGTCCCAGATAAAAGAAGGGTTCATTAAACCCATTTGTAGGTATTAGAAGTAATTATCAGTAGAGAGAAAGAATAATCCTTTGAAAAAATTTAATACCAATAATTATGAGTGAGATGAGGGGTGTCCCTTGAAAAGGGGATAAAAGAAATGATCGAAAAGGAAGACAAATAACAAAGAGAATTGCCTTAGAATACAATAGAAGACAGAATTTCTTAGAAAAATATTAAATAAACCAGTAAGTAAGAAAGAAAAAGAAAATCCTTTACTGTAGTATTAATTAACTCTGTGTACTCAACTCCTGCTACCCAACATGCACCACCCAATACCTGGACACTTCCTCTACAGTTCAAATTAAAAACAATTCAAACATCCAAACAGGAGCAAGGGACAAATATTAAACCAGTTTTACCTAAACCCTAAGCCAGGCATTGCTATAAAAATATAAGAAAAAGCCATTCTTTGAATGTCTAATTTTTGCTAGTTTTCCAATAAGTATGTCATTGTCAACAAACTTTTATTAAGCAAATATTATTTGCCCAATGTGTTCTAGAATGCTTTTTTTAAATAGCCTTTTATTTACAGGTTATATGTATGGCTAACTTTACAGCATTGACAATTGCCAAACCTCTCGTTCAAATTTTTCCCCGCCTTTCCCCCACCCCCTCCCCCAGATGGCAGGCTGACCAGTAGATATTAAATACATTAAAATATAAATTAGATAGAGAATAAGTATACATGACCAAACCGTTATTTTGCTGTACAAAAAGAATCGGACTCTGAAATATTGTACAATTAGCCTGTGAAGGAGATCCAAAATGCAGGTGGACAAAAATATAGGGATTGGGAATTCAATGTAATGGTTTTCAGTCATCTCCCAGAATTCTTTCACTGGGCGTAGCTGGTTCAGTTCATTACCACTCTACTGGAACTGATTTGGTTCATCTCATTGCTGAGGATGGCCAGGTCCATCAGAATTGGTCATCATATCGTATTGTTGTTGAAGTATATAATGATCTCTTGGCCCTGCTCATTTCATTCAGCATCAGTTCGTGTAAGTCTCTCCAGGCCTTTCTGAAATCTTCCTGTTGGTCATTTCTTACAGAACAATAATATTCCATAATATTCATATACCACAATTTATTCAACCATTCTCCAATTGATGGACATCCACTCAGTTTCCAGTTTCTGACCACTACAAAGAGGGCTGCCACAAACATTCGTACACATACACATCCCTTTCCCTTCTTTATGATCTCTTTGGGGTATAAACCCAGTAATAACACTGCTGGATCAAAGGGTATGCACAGTTTAATAACTTTTTGAGCATAGTTCCAAATTGCTCTCCAGAATGGTTGGATGTATTCACAGTTCCACCAACAATGTATTAGTGTCCCTGTTTTCCCACATCCCCTCCAACATTCCGCATTATCTTTCCCTGTCATTCTAGCCAGTCTGACAGGTGTGTAGTGGTATCTCAGAGTTGTCTTAATTTTCATTTCTCTGATTAATAATGACTGGAAACATCTTTTCATATGGCTAGAAATAGTTTCAATTTCTTCCTCTGAGAATTGTCTGTTCATATCCTTTGACCATTTATCAATTGGAGATTTGCTCAATTTCTTATAAATTAGAGTCAATTCTCTATATATTTTGGAAATGAGGCCTTTATCAGAACCTTTGACTGTAAAAAATGTTTTTCCCAGTTTATTGCTTCCCTTCTAATCTTGTATGCATTAGTTTTGTTTGTACAAAAACTTTTCAGTTTGATATAGTCAAAATTTTCTATTTTGTGATCAGTAATGATCTCTAGTTCTTCTTTGGTCATAAATTCCTTCCTCTTCCACAGGTCTGAGAGGTAAACTATCCTGTGTTCCTCTAATTTATTTATAATCTCATTCTTTATGCCTAGGTCATGAACCCATTTTGACCTTATCTTGGTGTATGGTGTTAAGTGTGGATCAATGCCTATTTTCTGCCATATTAGTTTCCAATTTTCCCAGCAATTTTTGTCAAACAGTAAGTTCTTATCCCAAAAGCTGGGGTCTTTGGGTTTGTCAAATACTAGGTTGCTGTAGTTGTTGACTGTTTTGTCCTTTGAACCTAACCTATAGAATGCTTTGTATATAAATAAAAAAAAAATTGTTCTTCATCCCAAATCTTTTATTTTCCTTTATTTTTCATCTACTGGTTCTTAATGAAACTTTCCCCCCCTCAAGTGACACAGTCTCCCTGCCTAAATTATCCAGTTCCAGATGCACATTCACTTTGCTTACAGGTTGAACTGGATCATTAGAAGTATTCCTTGTTTCCACTTGCCACTAATAGAGTCTCCTCCCACCCCTTATCACTCTATAATCTCTCTTTGAGGTTCATGCTATTCTTAACTACAATGTTGAATATAGAGCCCCAGGTGACTCCCATTCTTTGTTTAGTGAGTTTGGTACATGACTCACTATTATTTGTTCCTCCCAATTCCTCTTTTATTACTAGATTTCAATATACAAATTGACTCTCCCTCCAACTTATTAGATGACTTGTTTGTACATATTTGTTTGCTGATTTTCTCACCTATTTGATTGTAAATTCTTAAAGGAATGAATTCTTCTTTACCTCTTTTGACATCTTCAGAATTTAGCACAGTACTTGGCATATAGTGCCATATATATATATATATGTGCGTGTGTGGGTGTGTTTGTTGCTAAATATTCATTGATTGATTGATGTTCAGAATAGAAAGAAAAACAAAAAAAAATCATCTCTGTTTTCAAGAAACTCACAATCTAGCAGGGGGGATAATGTGCAAACAAATATGTATCATGTAAGAGCCATAGGATAAATTGTAGGTAATCAACAAATAAAAAGGGACTAAAATTAATTAGAAAAAAATTTTTCTTGTAGAAGATAAGGACTTTAGCTAGAACTTGAAGGAAACAAGGAAGTAGAGATGAGCATGAAAACAATTAGAATCTTTTTGGATAGCTGTAATGTGCGGGCTAGCTTTCTTGAGGTCCTCTGGAAGGGCCTTGGTCTAAGCAGGATAGTCACCAAGAGGATGGACAAGAATAGAGTCCAAAGTCTTTATTGTCTCCTTCATAGTCTATGTCTGTCATAGTCTCACCCAGTTTCAGTCTGAGTCAGTCTCCTCCAGTAGTCTGCCAGTCTATCAGTCTCAACTAGTCTCCTTTTGAGTCTGACTTTGTCCCCAGTTTAAATACCCTATTGCAATTACATAATTACAATATACTGAGTATAAGCCAATCTAGGTCAATTATATCATTATATCAAACTAAAGTGATTATGTCATTATATCATACTAGATATGTATGAACTAGAGAACCATTATCTCATCAATTCCAGTGAGTTAACACCTTGTTTCAAGTATACTTCTCCAAAGTTCTCACCCTCTACAGATAGCAAATAAAATTCCAAAGAGTTGAGAGATGAAATGTCCTAGTGAATAAAAAAGTTCTATTCATATGCCTTATGATGACATGCCGGCAAATTTTTCAATCTAGAAGCCTATGACCAGTGGAGCACACATTTTCACAGATTTATTTTGCAGGAAAGCTTTAAGTTCCTACCAATAAATTGTTTAATTTTTGTTGATCAGCCTTGCAGAAAAACAGGTATGCTGATCCTTTAGTGATGAATTCTTTAGACCAGGGACATGTGCAAATTCATAAAAAATAAATTAAAATATCTAAAAATTATGTTTGCAATAAGCAAACAGGAAGAAGCAGTAGCAATAACAACAAATTCCAAAGTAAAAGAAGAACAAGAAAGCAAAAAGAGTGTCTGGGGTCATTTTACAAATGCTGGAGAAGAGAAGGACAGCAAAAAGAAAAAGAGAAAGGGAAATATATGCCCAACTAAAATGCAGAATTCCAGAGAATGATAAAGAGATAAGATGATTGTATTAAATAATGCAAAGAAATAGAAAAAAAAAAAAACAATGGAAAGAGAAAGTTTTCTTTTGAGAAAATTAGAGACATCAAGGGAAAGATTTTTTTCTATTTATGTATCTACATTAATTTTTAATTCATATTTCTTTCTGAATCATATTGGGAGAGAAAAATCAGAGCAAAAGGGAAAAACCATGAAAGAAAAAAAAAGGAAAAAATAAGTGAACACAGCATGTACCGATTTACATTAAATCTCCATAGATCTCTCTCTTAATGCAGATGTCATTTTCTATCCAAATTTTTTTGAGATTACCTTGGATCACTGGACCACTGAGAAAAATCAAGTTTTTTCAAAGCTGATCATCACACAATCTTGCTATTACTATGTATGATCTATTCATGGTTTGTGCTCAGCATCAATTCAAGTAAATCTTTATAGGCCTTTCTAAAATCAGATTATTCATCACTTTTTATTTTAAAAATTCCATTAATTTCATATACCATAACTTATTTAGCCTTGCTCTAATTGATGGGCATCTACTTATTTTTCAATACTTTGCCACCAGAAAAAGAGATACTAAAAACATTTTTGTACATGTGGATCCTTTCTCCTGCCATAATTTCCATGGGATACAGACACAAGAGTGACATTTCCAGGTCAAAGGATATGCACAAATTTATAGCCCTTTGGACATGGTTCCAAATTGCTGTTCAGAATGGTTAGATCATTTTACAACTCTACCAACAAAGCATTAGTATGTCTGTTTTTCCACATCTATTGTAACATCTATCATTATCTTTTGGGGAATGACTTGTGTTTTTAATTTTTGAAACAGTTCATTACATATTTTAGAAATGAGACCTTTATCAGAAAAACTGGCTGTAAAATTTTCCCCAGCTTTGTGCTTCACTTTTAATCTTGTTTGTGTTTGTTTTGTTTGGGGAAAAAACGTTTTAATTTAATGTAATCAAAGTTACTCATTTTTCATTTTATAATGTTGTTTAGTTCTTCTTTGGTCATAAATTCCTTCTTTCTCCAAAGATTGAGTAGAAACCTATCTGTTGCACTCCTATTTTTTTTTTTTTTTTATGTTATCACTCTTTGTGCTCAACTCACATACTTATTTTAAGCTTCTTTGGGGTGTGAGATGTAGGTCTATGGTGAGTATCTGAAATATTTTCTAGTTTTCTTAGCAATTTTCATGAAATAGTGACTTCTTATTCCAGAAACTGGAGTTTAGAGGTTTATCAAATACTAGTTTACTATAGTTATTGATTATTGTGTCATCTGTATCTAACCTATTCCACTGATCCAACACTCTATTGTTCTTCTCTTCTTCTTGTTAATCTTCTTGTTCTTGTTCTTCTTGTTTTTGTTCTTCTTGTTCTTGTTCTTCTTCTTGTTCTTCTTCTTTGTCTTCTTCTTCTTCTTCTTCTTCTTCTTCTTCTTCTTCTTCTTCTTCTTCTTCTTCTTCTTCTTCTTCTTCTTCTTCTTCTTTTTAACATGTATTGGACTACCTATCATCTAGGGGATGGGGTGGAGGGAAGGAGGGAAAAAATTGGCACAGAAGGTTTTGCAAGGATCATTGTTGAAAAATTACCCATGCATATGTTTTGTAAATAAAAAAAGTTTCAATAAAATTAAAGAACACTTTTGTGTATTTCAAAAGTTAATATACATGTATAACTATAGGAAAATAAAACAATTTAAAGGTATAAAAGAAAGAATATTGTCATATAGTTCCTTAAATTGCTTAAGTAACTTCTCTGTTCTCTAGACTCCTTTTGCATTTCAGACTATTTACTCAGTTCTGGTATTTTCATCAATTATAATCTAATTTAATAATGATTAGAAATTCTCTTTATATATAAAGGTTCATCCCCATCCTGGTACTTTTATAATTTTGTGTCTTTTTTTCCTATGAAGTTCTTTTGGGATTTTTATTTATTTATTCTCTTCTAGGTTTGCTTCTGGGTATCTTTTTAAGCCATAATATTTATACATAGTATTTGTTTTTCTTTGTTTTTTACATATTACCAGGTTAAATTATTAATGGTTTGTTTATTTCAAATTCCTACTTGGATTTTGTGGACAAATGCTTCTTGGTTTTGAAAGTATTGACTGGAACAAAACCCAACATCTTGCTGAATTCCTGAGTTTGTTCCAATCTCTTAGTCACTTTGTTTTTTGGTCTTTTTTCTTGTCTCCTCCATTCTGAATCTAGATTTGGTTTTGTTTCTTGTCTAAAACTGAATGGTCCGAATTAGATGTTGTTAATTTTCTTGGTATTTATCTGTAGAACCCATTACATTACTTTCTAGATGCTTCACTGATCTTTTCTCTTAATGGAAGTCAAACTGTGTCTATGGTAAGTGTTATTGAAACATCAAGCTAATCAATTTTTAGCTTAATCTGTCTATTGCTATGATTCAGAAATTGACTGACTGGGCTCTTGGTTGGTCTGGTTACTATCTCTTAATAAAAGCTTATATCTATTGCCTTTAGGATCCCTTCATTCTCCCTGTCAGCAAGAAATAACTTCTTTGGGAAGCCATTGCAAGATAGAACTTAATCATTGCATTTGGAATGGAAGAAGTAAGACAATTTCAGAGTTTCTATTCTACCACTTAATGTTTTTATAATCTATGTATACTGGATCAATTACTTTTTTCATACATAATATTTTATTTTCTGTCTCCTTGCTTTAGATCTGCTTAATCCCCATTCCTGGATTACTGTTTCTTTGCTTGGTTTTTGTTTGTTTTTTCATTACTTTTGCCTCTTGGAGTCCCCATTATTTTCTGTAAGCATCTGCTCAAATGTCATGTTTAGTAGGAAAATTCTCTTAAGCAGCTGGTTCCTTATATATCATCTCATCTAATTGTATACACTATATGTATTTTGTATGAACCTATTTTTATCTCCCTTTTGACTTTAAATTCCTTGAGGGCAGGAGCTATTTTTGTATTTTCTTTCTATCCTTAATGTTTAACACAGTGCACAATATAAAATAACTGCTTAATAATTATTCTTTATTGATAAATTGATTGATTGGGGACCAGATTGCTACAGATTGGGGACCTTCAGATTCTTAGTTCAGTGATTTGGTGAGATGTATGTGAATCACCACATTCAATAGTGCTTCTTTTTAAAGAAAGAACTAACAAATATGGCTCATATAACCTGCCATAAAATGATGCACCACTAGGATATATATATAACACTGTCATTCAGTGTTATATTCAACTGTTGGTGGTTGGGTCTATTTTGAATTATTTTATCCTAAACCTGATTCTTGATTCCTTAGTTTTATTCTCTTTAGCTTTATTTCCTGATCCTTTGATTTGTGCTGATTAATTGCTCATTCATCTTTTGGTCTCAACTTTTATTCTTGTCCTCTAATACAGATTTTTTTTCTTTGTTCTATCACAATATTTCTAGTACAGTGTCAAATAGAATTGGCAAAAATTGACATAATTATTTCATTTTTAAATTTGTTTGAAAAGATTCCAGTGTATTTCCATTTGTCTTGATTATATATATATAATTATTTTAAGGAAAAATCCATGCTGTTTTTAAACAGAAATGGAAATATTTTGTTAAACATTTTTCTCTCTTTATTGATAATATTACATTTTTATTGATTATGATTGTTAATTCTGTATATAATCTTTCCAATTTAAATTAATCCAGCATTCCTACTATAATCAGAATATTTTAATATGTTTTTAATCTTTTTGCTATGTTTTATTCAGATTACATTCCATTTATATTCATTTGTCACATTGGTTTATAGTTTGCTTTTTCTTTTTTTGTTGTCCCTTGTTAATTTGTCAAGGCAACATCAGTATCACAGAATTTAGAAGGGTTCTTTAATTAGCATTTTTTCAAACAATTTATTAAATTTTAAATTTATTGTTCTTTCAATACTTGATAAAATCAACTTATAAATCCATCTATTTCTGAAGAACTTTTCTGTTAACTTCATTTATTACTTGTTCTATTATTTTCTCAAATTGAATTGCTTAAATTCTTTGTTTTATGATCTAGTTTTGTTTTATTGATGTAATTTTTCATGTTTTAAAATATTCATTTATTTCATTAAGAGAGCAAAAGACTCTCTGACAATAGTTTTATTTCTTTTTTCATTTGTTGTAAATATTTTATTTTGGTTAATTTTATTGGCTTTTTTCTTTTCTTCTAACCAAATTATATAATAATTAGACTAGTTGTTGAGGTTTTTTCTAAAATTAACTCCAATTTAATGTACTAATTCAATTTTATTTCAAGTTTTGTTAATTTGGTTTTTAATGTTCTGGATTTCTTTTTTTTTTAATTTAGTTGAGATTTATTGGATATCTAATTTTTAAAATTGTGTTTCCAGTTCATTCACTTAAGTAGTATTCATTTGTCACGTTTATTGAACAAATCATTTTAAAATTATAATTTCTTTTTTCCATAGAAAATAGTATGTAAGCATTTTGAACTTTCCCCTAACAACTTCTTTGGTTGCATGGTTTTATTACTTTCTCCTCATATGCTTGCTCCTCAAGCATATTATTTGCTCCACCCACCCATTTCCTCATTCTCAAGCTAAATCCTTAATCCACAATACCCTTAATTTCCTCACCTGTAGAATAGATTTAATAATAGCATTCTTCTTATATGATTTTTATTAAGCAAATTAGTATAGAAAGTATATAAAGCATCTTAATGTGCTCTATATAAATTGCTTTTCTTATTATCACAACATTTTACAATGGGTTTCAACTCACAACCATCTTCAAGTTATTTGGGAAGTAGTTATAATTTTTTAAAGATTTTATAATAAACATATACAAAAGATAATACATAAAATATATACATGTACATTTATGTTTCTATACATATATAATATATAATATACATTTTTAGGAACCAAATGTTCTGTTTAAATTTAAATAAAATAATTGAACTACACATTCAGGTATGATAGTCCTTAATATCTCTATTGTGTCCCTTATTGTAGTTTTGCTTTATTCTTCAGGTGAAAAATTCTCTAAAAAAGATTAATGAAAATTCATAAAATGCCAGCTGTCTTCCTTAAGAAGGAAAGAAAAGTAGATGAGAGTCAGATGAATCATATTTAAGCAAAGAAGATTTGGAAATTATAAAACATGGCTCATGAGAAAAAAGGCATATTGTATTCTTGGCCCTCTGTGAAACTATGTCTCTTGATTAGTGTCATTTGCTCAGGGATTATTTACTTCTTTTTCACACCTCAAGCTGCTAAAACATCAATCATAGCAACAAAGGAACTAATCTTCAATTCAGCAAAGATTCCATTCCAAGGAATATCCTTGCCCCATGAGGCCACAAGAGAAAAACACCTTCTTAAAAGTAATGAAAATATTACAACCCAGAAGCTACAACTCACCACATTATCCCATGAGAAGGCCAATAAAACAACTTCAAAAAATGAGGGCAAGTACAAGGACCCTGTACCATACAAATTTCTAATCCAGGAGGAAGACAAATGTAAAAAGTCTGCTCCATTCTTGGTGTTTTTAATATGTACCAAAGAAGATGAAAAATTAAGAAGGGATAATATTAGAAAAACTTGGGGGAATGAAAGTCTGGTACCAGGATTTTCTGTGGTTCGTTTATTTATGCTAGGTGTCCAGAAGCAAGGCTCTACTGAAGAAATAAGGAAAGAAAGTAGGATGTATCGGGACATCATTCAACAGGATTTTCAAGACACCTATTATAACCTAACCCTCAAAGTCTTGATGGGCATGAAATGGGTTTCTTCTTATTGTCCTAATGCACATTTTGTCATGAAAACAGATTCTGATATGTTTGTTAATACTAATTACCTAATTCAAAAGCTATTAGTTACAATATCAACCTCAGATCATTATTTTACTGGTTTTCCTATGAGGAAATGTCATCCTATAAGGAACAGTGGGAACAAATGGTATATGCCTCTTGACCTATACCCTGGAGAAATCTACCCAGATTTTTGCTCTGGAACTGGATATGTGTTCTCTGGAAGTCTGGCTACCATGATATACAAGGTATCTTTTGGTATAAAAGTATTACACTTGGAAGATGTGTATGTGGGTCTCTGCCTTCAGAAAATTGGAGTTGTGGTGTCATCACCACCAAGAATTTCATTATTTAATCCATTTAAAGTTCCCTTTAATCCTTGTGTCTATAACAACCTTATCACATCCCATTATATTTCTCCCAATGAATTGCTTATTTTTTGGAATCTAATACAAAAGAAAAAACATGATTGTTCTCAAATTTCAACTGGCAATCTTCCTCCCTTTATTTTTTTTTCCCAGTTAAGCAGAAGAATCAGTCATCAGCAAAGGAATTCTATTTAGCATTTGGAGAGTTTTAAAATATTCATCATCTTCATACATAACTCACAAGTATTAAGAAAATAATATCATCTGTATTACTTCTGTAAAAGGCCCAATGGTGAAAAATTTAATAATGAGTACTTAACTAGTTCATCTATACCTAGAACCTTGTAAATGCTATTTGATTGGTTATTCCTCTTTCCTTTCACTTAGTGTTTTAAATTCAATAGAGACCCCATCTTAATTAAAAATGTTGGATTTGGATACAATTTCAGATGAGTTTTCCCTTTTTTATATTTTTGGAATTATGGATGTCAAAACAAGATGCAAATTCATTTATATACACATATGCCAATAAGATGCAAATGAACAAATATGGATTTACTGGGAACAAGCATTCCACTTTTTGTTTCTAAAGATAATTTAATTTCCAGGTTTATCTTAAGGAATACTTTCAAATAAGAACACACTTTTTTAAAGTTAAAGTGGGACCTTAGGCAACCATTTGGAGAAAAAAAAAGGGGGGGGGAAACAATTTGTTGAGGAGGCTATTTCACAATTATAAATTGAAAAAAACTTCAACTGAAAATTTGCAAAAAAAAATAAATAAAGCAAAACAAAATAAAACAAAATGAATTCTGGTGAATTTTCTCCTGTCTAGTTTGCTAAAGGCAACTGAATCTCATTATCAGGTCATATTCTCAGCAGGAAGAGCTAAACACTATTAATCTGCACCTTCTCATTAAATGTCCATCAATCAGGGTTGATTTTCACTTGTCAATGAAATTGCCTTTCGGAAGGGTTAATTAGAGTTTTCAGGGTCTCCAAAAGTTTACATTTGGTTAGCAAAAGAAACCATTTTATTGCTAGCCCAATTGATAAATTGATTATTAATAACCAAAAACTTGGGATTTTTATTCATTTCAGTGTTCTCTATTAAGTTTCATTGGTAGATGTTTTCATGAAAGTCAAACATGCCAAAAAAATAACTTTAGGAGCTTTTGATTTTCAGTATAATTCTAATTTTACTTGTATGAGGAAAAAAATGAAGCTAAAAATTTCTTAGTGAAAGTTATCATCCACTTTCTGTGATAAAATGACATTATTGTAGTTTGATCATTATTATTATTTATATCTTATTAACTGACCTGCCTTGCTTCTGTTTTGTTATATAATTTAGCTTCCCCCCCAAAAAAAATCTTTGCAATAGACATCGTTAATATTTTCTGTTATCCTAGGTGGGAAGGATAGAGAAAGATTTCTATACTAACTAGTATTATGTAATTAACCCTTTCTTTACCGATGAATTCCCTATAATGAGCCCCCCAACAAAGATAGATATGATAGGAGACATTCAATTCTTAACTTTTCTTGCCATAGTTAAATGCTAAGAAATTTACATCTGCATGGTACAGTGGATATAGTACTTGATTTAGGATGATGTGAGTTCAATTCCAGCTTCAGACATTTATTGTGCAGCTTGCTAAAAGTCACTTAACCTTACTTTTCTAATCCTGTAAAATAAAAATAACAATAGCAGTTCACAAGTGTTATTATGGGGATAAAATAATATGATGTTTATAAGCTTAGGGTATTGTAAACCATAGAGATAGCATAAATACTACTTCACTATGATTTGTTTCTTTTGTAAACTAATATATTTCCTTTTATATACTTAACATTGTTCTTAATTTTTTAGAAATCACAAGATTGCCTAAGGGGTTTTGGACATGAAAAGTTAAGGACTATTGCCCTAATTTTTACCTAGGTGAATTAAAGCATCCACAATGACCATGAAGTCACACATATACACACACATGCACACACTCATTCTCTTTCACACACATACACACAAATTGATTAAAGAAAGCACATCATTCTTTTTATTCCCACTTTGGCAAAAGGTAGATTTATTTAAGGAAATAATTTACAGATAAAATAAAGGGATACAATAGACATGGTAAATAGGAATGATAAATATGAAATGGTAAATGTGAACGGTAAATATGAAATAAATTAGGGACAGCATATGAAAGACAAGTTTCCTAGGGGAACTCAAAATTAAGCAAGAGAAAGGAAATAATTCATGAGGTTGAAATAATCCATTGACTTGAAGATTAGATCCATGGAAGACTAGCAAATTAACCAGAGTTAGCTAGAGTAAGAAGAGAGATGCCATTAGAGGGAAGGCACTATCGAGGAGGTAGAGTACCCTCATACTGGATTTAAACCTGAATGGAACTTAGCCAATATATTATTCTTCAGAAATATACTAAGGAAAATAAACTGCCAATTTTAATAAATGAACATTTTATTTTTCCTATTTATATTTGTAATAAAAATTAATCATATGTAGAAATATTTAGCCGTATATTTATCTTGAAAGTTTATCCAAACTTTCTTAGAAAATATGCCATGATAATTCAATCTAAAGAACGTCTCATTGATAGTCCCACATGATGACTTTTTAAATTCTGCCAATAGTGTGCCAACAATAAGAGAATTTCCTAGCAAATGAAGTTCACATATAACTAAAATAAGTTGTTTTTCATTGGTTAGTAAGAGCAACTTCAAATAGCCTACTAGATCAAGCCTGCTCCAAATGAGACCATACTTTTTACTATTCAACTTGCCATCCACGTTGACCATCTTGCCATCTGCTTTGCTACTGTTACTACTTGCATACTATGCATACAATCCATACTACAGCCTCTGTTTTTTGTTTGTTTTTTTCTTTTTGTTTTTTTTTTTTACATTTTTTCAAACATTTATATGGATCAATGTTAAGATCGTGTATTTTAAGATCAGCACGAGACCGGAATTCAGGTTAGGGGAAAATCGTCAGTCTTTATTCTCAGTGAAGAAGGATCGGAGGTGGAAGAGAATCGCGTCAATGTGTGCAGCAGGTCAAAGTCACACAACCACAACTCGGTCTCAACCCAGCCCAATCTCTCCCCACTTGTCTTCCCCCTCTCTCTGCCTCCACCCACCAAAATCGTCATTTCTTACACACAGGACTTGCAGGGAGGTGGGCAGGGACCATTCTTTTCAATCATGTATATTAATAAGTATACCCAATTACTATCTAGCCTCATGTACTTGGGACCTCAGTGCATCAGCTCAAACCTCACCCATTACATTTCCCTTTCTTTTATTTTAGAACACCGGTGGTCATGCCATCCCTACTCCTCAATAGAGCCCCAAGGGGAGGTGATCACAGCCTCTAACTTCTCAGGAAGGGGTGAAAGCACCAAAAGGAGGTATCCCCCCTACCTGACATCTCAGGAAGGGGATGAAAGCGGGAAATGGGGGTTGCTGGGGTTTCTGGGCTGAAGGGCTTATTTCCCCAAAATCAGCATAGGTATTACACAAAGCACATAAATAACGCAGAGGCTGGGGGTGACCCCCCCTCAGTCATGCAGGCTCGTGTGGTTAACAAACATAATTTACCCAAACAAGTAGCGGAATACAAACAATATAAATCAACATGGTTTTGGAAAGATCAAGAAGTCCTAGAAGGTGGGTATTTACAACAGTCACACATACACCTTCTTCACGAAGATAGTCCAAAACCAATCTATTTGTCCATTGTTTCCCTGTCAGAATTTCCCCTGAGTTTTGAAGTCCTGAAAAGTCTTTTTTATGTGTTAGGGAATCCAATGATTCACAGATTTTGAAGTGTTTAACAGTCTTATCATTTCTCAGAAAATCAATGATTCCTGGAGTTTTCAAATCCTATGTCTCAGAAATCAATGATTCCTGAGGGGTTTCAAATCCATTCTCAAAATCCAATGATTCCTGAGGTTTTCAAATCCTATGGTCAGAGAATCCAATGATTCCTGGGGGGTTTTCGTCCCTTGGCTCAGAGAATTGATTCCGGGTTTTGAATCCACAATCTTTGATGTCCTAGGTCAAACCCATAACTGCCACGCTCTTTCAATGGTGGATAATCAGCAACACACCACCGATATTTCTTGGGTCTTCTCCTTTTTTCAAAAGGTCTGCTCCGTCTCTTGCGTGGACAAAGGGGAATATGGCTCGGACCCATCTGATTCCTTCTCCACCTGTAGGGTCAAGCAAACCCTCTCCCCCAAAGCAGTTGTATCTGGTCCTTTCCATTTCCCACTTTCAGGGTCTCTCCAATCCCACCGGCGTTATCTAAAAGGGTGGGCTGCTCGCACTGGACACTGACCCCGGTGGGTTTAAAACCTGTCAGCCGGAGCCAGTGCATCTTTTAAAAAAATTAATAGTAAAGAGCTGATTTGAAGCTCTAAGGGTTCCTGTGGCTCCCCTTTCTTTTGTTTTGGGTGTGTCTTATATCTTGTTTCCCCTCTCCTTGCCTGTCCTTGGGGATTAAAAATATGCCTGGGTTGTAAAATCTTTACTTTGCAAAAAGTGTCAAAATGTTTCAATGCAGGACCATTGTCTTTTTTATTGTGCGCCCCATAATGGCAAATGCTTGTAAGGGGATTATGACCCTCGGCTGTCTCTTTTTCGGCATTGCAAAGTAATCCTGAAAAGGTGTCTACCCAAACATGGTGAAAGACAGACGACCAAAAAGATTTATAATGGGTCACATCCATTTGAATTTCATTGGGTCTCAAACCCAAGGGTTCTTCCCTGGGGCAGTGTAAGGGCGTAAAGGAAGGCAAATTGGGCTTTACTATACTCCTACTTCCTCTTTTTTATTCAAATTTCTGTGCTCCAGGCACCATGATATTTAGAATGAGATCTAGCTTCTTGGAACAAAAAGGGGTTTTAACCAAATTTAGAAGGCTATCTGCCTTTTTTTAAACCTGGAATTTGGGGGCTTTTCCTTCCACTTTTTCTCTTAAGTTTTCTTAAAAAAAAACTGATATATATTAGAGGCTGCAAATTTTATTTGGGCTGTAATTCTTTGTACCACACCTACTGAACAAAGGCCAATAGATATTATATTTATTCTCCCTGGATAATAATAAACTAGAATGATGCTAAATTCATTCTCGGTGGACTGAAAGGAGTTCTGACTACTCTCTTTATAGTTAGATCTGAAATCCAGCACAAATATTATTTTGGATGCATCCGTAAATTGTTGGTCCTTGAAAGGAACTTTAAAACTTTTCTTCAAGGTCCATCGCCAATTATTAATATCTATTATCTTTAATGGAGACCCATTAAAAAAATTTGGAGCCATGGCTAATAAAATTTCCACTCTGGGATGGTTCATAACACAATTGGGTTTGGTATGCTTTCGGTCTTTCCCGTTTGTTGTTTATGGCCTTTTTTTGGGTGGGGTGTAAGGCTTTTGTCTGGTTGTCTGGGTTCCTTCTCCTTCACACTTGGTCCTTGATGAGGACTGCTGTGGTGCCTCTTGTTGGAAAAAACATATCTCAAGGGTTTTGGTAACTCTTTCAACCAATTGGATAAAGCCGTTCAACTTCTCTCAAAGCCTCTTGAGCTTCTTTTGTAAGCTGGCGTGGTAATTTAAACACTTCTCCCTTAAAATTCATATAACGGTTTAACATGGTAGTCAATAACACTGGTCGCATCCATTGGATATCTCTATCAATTTCTGAAAATCATTCAATGTTTTAAGCCCTTTCTTAAGGAGAGTTTTTTGAACTTAAACCTTATATACTTCTATCCTAAATATTGAAAAGGACATGTCTTTAATTTTTTCTGGTGCTATTATAATTTTAATTCCTTATTTTTAGGTCTTTTTAGACATCCTCAACATTTGTTCCTCATACATCAAAATTCATCCATGTAATGTAATAGCATAACTTTTGGAATGCTTTTCTTACTGGACAAAACGAAAACATACATTTGAACATAGTGGGCGTTTTCATTCCTTGGCAAAACTGTCCATTCTATCTTTTAAAGGCTCAGCTAAGTTAACACTGGGCACTGAAAGGCAAATCTTTTCATATCCTCCTTATCAGAGGGATAGAATAAAACAATCCTTAATATCTATAAAAGGGCCATTCTCTAGGCAACTGGGTAGGGATGGAGTCAGGCTGAAGGTTCCCATGGTTTCCATCTGTTCATTCCTTTTCTTAAATCCGTTAACATCCTCCATTTTCCAGATTTCTTTTTCCAACAAACACTGGGAATTCAAGGACTTAGAAGGTTTTAAGTGTCCTTGGTGCTTTTCCTTCTATATCTAATAAGGCCTGAATTTTATCTTTACTCAAGGGCCACTGCTCTATCCACACTGGTTATCAGTTTTCCATTGGATAGGAACAGGTGAAAGTGTTGGCAGGCCTTCAACCCCAGCCCTTTAAAAAACCAAATACTCATGTTTAACCCTAATTGCTTAAAACTCTTCCCCACAGATTGATGGGGTTTTTAACTATAAAAGGAGTAAAAACTCCTGTTTTGCCTTAAAAGTCCATCTATGGGAACCAATTACTGCTTTATCCCCTAGGACTGTAAGTGTCCCGCAATCTTTAATGACTGGGCCAGCTGGCCCTCAATGACCTCCGATTCCAGTGTCTACCAATTTCCAAGGAAGGCCATTTATATAGATTGTGGCATAGGTCGGTCGTTTTCGCTGCTGTCCAGTAAACTGCTGGATTTTGTGATCTGGAATCCAGAATCTGGGTGACTTATCACCAGGCGCTTTTAGGATTCTGTTGGGTAAACCTATCTACTATTTCTCCTGGGTGATAAGTCACATTGTCTGCCTTATTGGTGACTGGGATATTATCTACATTCCCAGTTTCCCACATAGTGTGGATGGACACTTTTTGTACCATACTCAAGGTAAAATGGTCAAGCCTACCCCGGGCAAGGGATCCATAGGCTGGGGAGGAACGATTTCACCTCTCAGGGGATCTCAGTTGTCTCACTGCATACAACCTATTCTCCCTAATTGTAATCCCTTTCTTCCATCGGTTGCTTCCCGGCTGATTGATTGTGAATCCCTTTCTGCCATCCTTGGTTCCCTGGCTGATTGGTCATTTTGGGGTTTGGCCGTCTAGGCACTCTCTGGGTGCACCATTGGCTATCATGCCCCAAGTGTTTTCCTGGGGCCGGGGCTGGGCCCCTCATTTCCCTGAACCTGTCACATTCGAGGCCCAATGGAAGCCTCTGTTGCATTTTGGACATGGGATTTGGGTCTTTTCTCCCACCCCTGCTTTCTTCTGCCTCTTAAACATTGGCTTTGATGCCCTACTTTACCACACTAAAAACATTGACGTGTCTCTTAAGTCCCTTGCTGGAAGGGACCCTGTCTACCATGTTGGGATCTTGGGAAGTCTGCATCATGTTTGGGCTATAAAGGCATTTGTGCCCCTTGGCTGGCGTCTTATAACTCCCCAAAGGAGCATCCTTGGGCATCCTATATAATCCTTCCCAACCTCATTACCATTTTCCTTAGCAAGTTTTATTAAAACATCGGTTTTGGTTTTTCCCCATTAGTTCTTGTGACATCCCCAAACGTCCCACAAAGTCAGCAAAGGGGCTCATCTGGCCCTTGCATTATTTAATGAAGGCCTCACCTTTATCATTTTATTGTGAATCGATCCCACCTTTGATACATTAGCCAATTTGCTCATTGCGCTCTGGATAATTAACCTTGCTGTGCGTCTGCATATGGACCTATACCCGAGTAGGTCATGGTGATCCCACATGAACAATTTTGACTATTTTGTTGGGCTTTATCCTACAGGAACTCATTATATTCAAAAGCCAGTAATTTTGTCCAGGTTCTGGCATACCCTTTATAATTTCCAGTCATCAGGTAAGACTTCAGAAAAATTCTGTAACAGCTCTTAACATAAAAATGGTAATTTGATTTTTTAAGATCTTTAATGTTTCTAATTAAAGGAATATCTTCCCTTTGTTGGCCCTGGGGCTTGACTGGTTAAGGAAACATGTGGTTGGGCTCCCGGATATCCCACCCTTTTCTTTGGCCCATTAAGGTCCTGTCAGGGGTTGGTCCCTCACTATCCCCCCTCCCCCTCCCGGGGGGGTTGGGGGGAGGTCAATCCTTGTCCTGGGGTGGGCGAAGATCCAGGGAAAGGTCCCCCACCCTTGCTCATTAAGTCTCCATGCCTTGGGGTTGGTCATTAATCTCTTCTTGTCTTTCCTTAATATCAGGCTAATTTGAGGGGAGGGGAAGGAAAGGGGTTTTTTTCTTCTAGGGTTCTTAGTGTAACGAAATCATTGTATAAATAAAATTCCATTGAATGGGGACCATATTCTCTAAAGTATGAACATCTCTTGTAAGGGCCAGTTATCTGGGGATCTGTCCTCCTCTAGGAAAAGGGGAATCAGTTTAATAACCCACAAATCTCATATCTGTTCCCAAGTTATAAATAACCCATGTTTTTCTATCACTCAGTTTTATAGACCATCTTGGGTGGGGTTGGGGACGGGGATAGTCTTTCAATTTGTCCCATTTGAAATTATGGTTTGGTTTTAAGAAAATAAGTTCCCTTTTGTCATTAAAATATCCCAGTTCCTGGCGGAATTTTCAGTTTGGTTCCCACCATTGGGGAAATTTAATCTTAAATTTTGATCAACCCCGAGACGGAATTCATTGGGGAAAATCGTCCATCTTTTTTCATAAGAAGGATCGGATAAAACGGCGATAGAATGTGTCACTTTCGGTACCGCCAGGGTCCCAAACCAGCAATGGTCCAAAAGCCCAATTCTACTTTTGTTTCTCCTCTTTTGCCTAACCAAAATGTCTTTTTCCTTTAAACAAGGATTGAGGGAGATGGGCGGGAATTCTTTATAATCATGTTTTAAAGATGATTATTAGTCATGTACTTGGGATCGTGATTCAAATAGTTTTACAGTCAAATAAATTAGCCACCAAAAGGGCATATAATACAAAAAGAATTGCCCTTAATTTAGTAAAAACTTTTCGTTTTACCTATTTCCTTAATTTGCAAAATCTTTAAAAATATAAATTTGGTAGCATTTCCTCACTTCTTAAAGAATTTTTTAATTTTTAAAATTTTGATAAATAAAACATTTTTCGGAGTGAAATAAATTGACATCCCTTGAAACTAAAATTTCCTTTAATTTCTATAAATAAATGTATCATAATAAAATGTTTTTTAAATTTATTAATCTATTTTTTCTTTTATAAATTAATATTTTTAAATTTTTTCATTTTTCTTTTTTCCGAAATATTTGGCATTTTACAAAAATATTAAAAATCTTTTATCTTGTTGGAAAGCTAAAATAAAGTGGATCTTTTTCAAAAATCCAGTAATAATTAAGACAAGTTAATATTTTAATTTCCCCAAATAAAGATCTTTTTTCTTAAAAATACATTCCCCAAAATCTTTGAAAAAAAAAAAAAAAAGAAGGAAAACAAGATGGAAACAAAAAAAAAAACATTAAAAATATGAATATTGTTTTATTATGTACATGCACACACAAATTTAATATAATCAGTGTAATAAACTTTATTAAGGCACCTAATAAGTGCGAATTTTAAACAAAAAGTTGGTAAAAAAAGTGAATTAATTAAAAAACATTTCAAATTGCTCAACCCATTATAAAATACAAACTGCTTAATTATAAAACTTTTTTACAGAAAATTAAAAATTAGAATTTTTTCAATGCCTTTTTAAAAATTTTTAATTTTAAAGTTATTGTAGATTTCCCATTCAAGGAAAGGCAATAAATGTATCTTTTGCTGAAATAAAATGATGATAAAAAATCATCTTATTTAAATTTCAAAACTGTTATCATCCTCCTTAATAACCCTGGCTTTCTCTTATCTCCATAATCTGTTTGACTTCGTTTTAAAAAACTAAATTAAATTTATTTTATAATTTTTCATATTCTTTTTATTGAAGTATGCCTTTCTTACTCTTTTAAAAATGTACTAGTATTTTCCCCAAAATACATGATAAAAATATTTTTGTGATTCAATTTTACAAGATTTTGAGATCTAAAGTTTTCTCCCTTCCTCCATCCCTCCTTGTCCAATGATGTTAAGTGACTTGATCTAGTTTATTAATATTGTTGTTTATCCTTCATTCTTGAGGACCATGACATCAGGGAGGGGATGCAATGACATGCAAGTTGATTGAATTTAAGAGTGGGAGAACTGTGCAAGGTGACCAGCCTTATTTTCCCCTTCAAAGCCATCTAGGTCCAGTGGCAAGACATGAATCAAGACAACTGGAAATGTCCCTGGATGAAATAAAAGATCTTGACCTATTTAAGCTAAGGTCTTTAACTGATTTCAGTTTAATTGAGGCTGCACCCATTCAGTGATTAAGGAAAGTAAAACATATTTCTATATTAGTCATAATTGTGAAAGAAAAAACAGATCAAAAGGACTAAGAAAATACAAGAAAGAATAAAGCAAGTGGGAAAATATGTTTTAAGATGCATTCTGAGTCCATCAATTCTTTATTTGGATTTAAGTCCTTTATACTTGTCTTGGATCACTGTATTGCTGAGAAGAGCTGTCAATTAGAGTGAATCATCATTCAGTGTTGCTGATATAGTACACAATGTTTTCTTGGTTTTGCTCATTTTGCTTTCCATCAGTCTGTACAATTATTTACAAGTTTTTCTAAAATCTGCTTGTTCATCATTTCTTATAGCACAATAGTATTCCTTTGCATTCAAACTTCATAACTTATTCAGCCATTTGCAATTGATGTTCTTTCAGTTTCCAATATCTTGCTACCAAGAAAAGGGCTACTGAAAATATTTGTTTGCACATGTAAGATCTTTTCCATTTATAATGATCTCACCGGGATACTGACCCAGTAGTGTATTATTGGGTCAAAGGATATGCAAAGTTTAGGTATATTTTAGTCATAGTTCCAAATTGTTTCCCAGAATGCTTGGATTAGTTCAAAACTCCAATAGTGCATTAGTGTTCCAATTTTCCCACATCTTCTCCAATATTTATAACTTTCTTTTTTTTGTCATATTGGCCAATCTAAAAGGTGTTAGGTGGGTATCTCAGGCTAGTTTCAATGTACATTTTTTTCTAATAAAAAGTTATTTAGATCACTTCTTCATTTGCCTATAGACAGCTTTCATTCCTTCTTCCAAAAATTTCTTGGTCATATCCTCTGACCATTTATCTATTGAGGAATAGCTTATATTTATTTTGTTTTGTTCTCTATATATTTTAGAAATGAGATCTTTATTAGAGACACTTGTTGTTGATAGAAATAATTCATTTGTGTCTCGGCCCACGAGGCAGAGTGTGTGGACCCTGGAAGAAAAGAGATAAGGAGCTTGGGACAGAGGACTGTGAAGAATGGAGGCAAGACAAATCAATCTGATCAAGCCTCATTTTAATGGGTGCAATAGTACAGATATATATAGCAGTAGGAAAGGAGGCAGGGTTGTGCAAACACAGTATAGGGTGGGGGTCCTAGACAAAGGGTTGGTATCCTGCCCAAGGATGAGCTGCTCAGGTGTCTCTGGTTGTAGGAAGCTCTATGATGCGATTAGGAGATGCCTAGATATCTGCCTATTCAAAGTTAGGGCAGTGCTTGATCATGTAGGATGTGATTAGGAGATTCCTCCATGATGTGATTAGGAGATTCCTATTCAAGAAGTCTTTGGTATGATGTGATTAGGAGATTCCTATTCAAGGTTAGGGCAGTCTTTTGGAATGTGGCCTTATGTGGCCTTAGATTAGTGCGGGCTCCCCACACATTTGGACCCCTACTGTATTCCGATCAGCATCAATTTGATAGATCCTATCAAAGTTCTGTATATAAGTCCCCAGAGGTGTGAGCTGCAGAGTCTAAGTTCACTTGATTAACTATAGAAAGTTAAATAAAGCACCTACACCCTTGTTTGACTAAGTTCAGTGTAGCATGGAAGCATGGAAAGTCCTCACAAATTGTTTTGTACCACCAGACCCATCACTTGTTCAATAAGAGCAAGTGACCATCTTATGACCATTTAAGTCACTAACTGATTTCTTCACCCACCCTGTATTCCTGCAGGAATTCATATTTTAGCATATTTATTGTATGTTAGCTACTGAAATAGCTGTTCTATATATATTATTGCTGTAACCCTTTAAAATTATAACCCTAAAAAGAAATGTCATCTCACAGTATGAGGAAGATCTGAGGTCCATTCACTGGAGGAAAGGATGGACCCTTTAATAAAGTGTCATTGGCTCAGACCTCTATCTCAATCTTTTTTTGTTGGTGGGATAATTTTAATCTCTGAATGTAAAAATTATTTCCTAGATTCCTGCTTTCCCTCTTGGTTGTACTGGTTTGGTTTGAACAAGTTTTGTTTTTTAATTTGCTATCATCAAAAATATCTAGTTTGTATTTCGTAGTACTTTTTATCTCTTATTTAATCAGAAATTTCTTCTCCCCACAGCCCTTACAAGTAGACTAAATCCTTGTTTTACTAATTTAATTATTGTTTTACTCTTTATATCTAAATCATGTAACTATTTTGATCTTACTTTGGTATATGCTATGAATAGTTTATGTATACCTAGTTTGTATACTATTGATTTTTAGTTTTCCCAGAAGTTTTAGTCAAATAGTGAGTTTTTAATGCCAAAAGCTGGAGTCTTTGGGGTTATCAAACACTAAGTTACTTTGGACATTGACTACTATGTTTTGTGTAACTAATTATTCTACTGATCCACCTCTCTAATTCTTAGCCAGTAGCAGAAAGTTTTGTGGTTTACTATTTTATGAGATGATTTGAGATCTGCTTTCATAGGCCATCTTCCTTTTGATTTCCCCCATTAATTAGTTTGATATTATTAAGTTTTTCTTTTTCCAGATGAATTTTTGATTATTTTTTTCTATCTCTATAAGAGTTTTTTGGTGGTTCAATTGTTGTGACTCTGAATAACTAAACTACTTTAAATACAATTGTCATGTTTAATATTGGCTCAGTCTATCCATGAGCAACTTATATTTTTCTAATGTTTGCTACTGACTTTATTTCTACGAAAATCTTATTTTGCAAATGTGTTCATGTAGTTCCTGTGTTTGTCTTCATAAATATTTTATATTGTCTAAAGTTATTTACTTATTTATTTTAGCTGAGGTGATTGGGTTAAGTAACTTGTCCAGGGTCACACTACTAAGAAATGTTAAGTGTCTGTTGTCAGATTTGAATTCAGGTCCTCCTGACTTCAGGGCTGGTACTCTATTCACTGTCCTACCTAACTGCTCATCTAAAGTTATTTTAAATGGAATTTTTAAATTTTTTTTGCTGATGGGATTTATTGGTCACATGAAAAATGCTGATAATTTATGTAGTCTTATCCTATATCCTGCAATTTCATTAAAGTCATTAATTATTTCAAGTGTTTTTTTTTTAGTTGATGCAATAGGTTTTTCTAAGAATACCATCCTATTATCTCCAAACATGTAATACCTTTGTTTCTTCATTATTCCAATTCCTTAAATTTATTTTTCTTCTCTTATTGCCAAAGCTAACATTTCCAGTGCTGTTTTGAGTAACAATGATGATAATGAGCATCCTTGCTTCACTCCTGATGTTATTAGGAAGGCTTCTAGCTTATCTTTATTATAGATAATGCTTGCTGATGGTTTTAGAAAGATACTGCTTATCTATCATTTTAAGGAACACTACTTTTATGCCTGTGTTCTCTAATATTTTAATAAAAATGAGTGTTGAGTTATGCCAAAAGCTTTTTCAGTGTCTATTGAGATAATCATATCATGGCTAAATTTCAGTAATAGCATACCAAGGAAAAGATATTGCAAGTAGCCAGAAAGAAACAATTTAAATACTGAGGAGGCACAATTAGGATTATCCAGGACCTAGCAGCTTCCATCATAAAGGATCAAAGGGCATAGAGTCTGATATTCTAAAAGGCAAAGGAACTTGGATTGCTATGATGACCGTGTTTAGCACCCAGAACATATTAAAATCAGCTAGAGTCAGAATAAGGGAAAATCCTTGATCTTTATTCTTTGCGGTGGTGGAGGGGAACAGCAATAGGAAGTGAGAGCAATTGGGACATGAAGCCATCCAGCAGTGCCCCTGCCTCTCTCACTCCACCCACCAAATTCTCTGCAATTTCCTATAACAACACACCCAACTTGCACAGAGAGTGGGCAGAGCCATTCTTTCTCTAAGCATATATTAATAGATTATTGTCCAATTGCTAATCAGCCTCAAGTGCTTGGGACCTCAGTGCAAAGAGAACTTCAAGAGTTTCAGCCCATTACAGATTACAGCCAAGAATAAGCTAGCCAGATAAAATAAGCATTATCCTTCAGGGAAGAATATGGACATTCAATGATATAGCTGAATTTCACCTATTTCTAATGAAAAGACCAGAAGTAAAAAAAAATCTGATCTCTAAACACAGAACTTGAGAGAAGCATAAAAAAATAAAAGTAAAGAACTCTTGAGAACTATATTTCTGTTATGAGTATACTTAGAGAATGTGGGTATAATTTGATTTTATTATGATAATATGAAAAAGAAACTAGAGGTGAAGAGTATACTAGAAAAAGAGGAAAAATGAGGTAAATTAAAGGAAATTATATCTCACAAAGAGGCAAAAAAAAAACAAAACCCTATTATAATTGAGGGAAAGAAGAGAGGGGAATGAACACTTTGTGAATCTTACTCTCATCAGATTTGGCTCTAAGAGAGAATATCATACATATTTAGTTTCACAGAGAAACTTGTCTCACCTTATAGGAAGTGGGGAGGAAAGGGAAAAAGAAAGAGAAAGACTAATAGAAAGGAAAAAAGAAATATTGGGGAAAAGTGTAAAAAAAAGGGAAGGGTTCTAAAGGGGGAATACTGTTTGAAGGAGGTGGTCATCAAAAGCAGAATACTGGTGAGAAGGGAAGGGGGAAAGGAAAGAGAAAAGCATAACTTGCATCAAATAAGATGGCAGGAAATACAGAATTAGTTGTTTTAACTTTGAATATGAATGGGATGAACTCTCCCATAAAACATAAGTGTCTAGCAGACTGGATTAAAAGCCAGAATCTTACAGTATGTTGTTTACAAGAAATACATTTAAATCACAGTGATACATATACAGTGAAAATAAAGGGTGGCTGGAGTAGAATTTATTATGGCTCAGGTGAAGTGTAAAAAAAAAAAAAATAGGGTTAGCAATCTTGATCTCAGATCAAGTAAAAGCAAAGATAGATCAAATTAAAAGAAATGAGGAAAGAAACTATACTTTACTGAAGGGTACCATAGATAATGAAGCAATATAAATACTAAACATATATGCACCAAGTACTATGGTTTGCAAATTCCTAGAGAAAAAGTTAAGACAGATGCAAGAAGAAATAGACAAAACTATACTAGTTGGGGATCTCAAACTTGCTTTCTCAGAATTAGATAAATGGAACCACAAAATAAATAAGAAAGAAGTTAAGGTAAACAAAATGTTAGAAAAGTTAGGTATGATAGATCTTTGGAAAATATTGAATGGAGACAGAAAGGATTTTACTTTTTACTCACTAGTTCATGGAACCTATACAAAAATTGACCTTGTATTATGACATAAATATGTCAAGTCAAATGCAGAAAGGCAGAAATACTGAATGATTTTTATTTTTTCAGATCATGATGCATTGAAAATCACATTCAATATAAGGCCAGGAGAAAGTAGATCAAAAGTTAAATTGAAATTAAATAATCTAATCCTAAAGAATGAATGAATGAAACAGAAAATCATTGATATAATCAATAATTTCATCCAAGAGAATGACAATAATGGGACAACATACCAAAATTTGTGAGATACAGACAAAGCATTTATAAGGGAAAATTTAATATCTCTAGATGTTTACTTATATAAAATAGAAAGAGAAGATCAATAAACTGGGCTTACAACTTAAAAAAAAAAAACAAAACCTGGAAAAAGAACAAATTAAAAACCCTCAATTGAATACCAAATTTGAAATTCTAAAAATAAAAGGGGAGATTAATAAAATTGCAAATAAGAAAATTATTGAATTATTAAATAAAACTAAGAGTTGGTTTCATGAAAAAAATCAACAAATTAGATAAAACTTTAGTTAATTTGATTAGAAAAAAGAAAAAAAAAAGAAAATCAAATTGTTAGTCTCAAAAATGAAAAGGGAGAATTTTCCATCAATGAAGAGGAAATTAGAGCAATAATTAGGAATTATTTTGTCCAACTAATGCGAAAAGATTAGCCAATCTAAATAAAATGGATGAATATCTACAAAAATAAGAGATTTCCCAAGTAACAGAAGAAGAAATAAATTGTTTAAATAGCCCCAATTTAGAAAAAGAAATAAAACAAGTTATTAATCACTCAACAAGAAAAATTTCCTGGGGTCAGATGGATTTGCATGTGAATTCTACCAAACATTCAAAGAACAATTGATTAATTACAATAGTATATAAAGTATTTGAAAAAATAGGGAAAGAAAGAGTCCTATCAAATTCCTTTTATGACACAGTTAAGGTGCTGATAGCTAAACCATGTATGGTGAAAATAGAGAAAGAAAATTATAAATTAATTTCTCTAATGAATATTGATACAAAAATCTTAAATAAAATATTAGCAAAGAGATTACAAAATGCCATCCCAAGGATAATACATAATGACCAAGTAGGATTTATACCAGAAATGTAGAGCTGGTTCAATATTAGAAAAACTATCAGCATAATCAACTATATCAATAGTCAAGCTAACAAAAATCATATGATTATCTCAATAGATGCAGAAAAAGTATTTGATGAAAATCCAATGCCCATTCCTATTAAAAACAGTAAAGAGTATAGGAATAAATGGACTTTATCTTAAAATAAAAAAAATAAAATAGCATTTAAAACCATCAGCAAGGATCATCTGTAATGAGGACAAACTTGAACCATTACCAGTAAGATCATAAGTGAAACAAGGCTGCCCACTATCACCATTACTATTCAATATTCAATTAGGCAATAAGAGAAGAAAAAGAGATTAAAGGAATTAGAGTAGGTGATGAGAAAATCAAATTATCACTCTTTGAAGATGATATGATGGTATACTTAGAAAACCCTAGAGAATCAACTAAAAAACTACTAGAAACAATTCACAACTTTAACAAAGTTGAAGGATACAAAATAAATCTACATAAATCATCAACATTCTTTATATATTACCAACAAAGTCTAGCAACAAGAGACACAAAAAGAAATACCATTCAAAATAACTGTTGATAGTATAAAATATTTGGGAATTTATGTGCTAAGGGAAAGTCAAGAACTACACAAGCACAACTACAAAAATATATCCCAAACAAATATAGTCAGAACTAATCAGCTGGGAAAATATCAAGTGCTTATGGGTAGGCCAAGCAAAGATATTAAAAATGATAGTAAATGGTAGTAAAATACTATCTAAATTAACCTACTTATTTAGTGCCATACCAATCAAATTCCCAAGAAATTATTTTACAGATTTAGAAAAAATAGTAACAAAGTTCATGTGAAAGAACAAAAGGTCAAGAATTTCAAGGAAATTAATGAAAAATACTAATGAAGATGGCCTAGCTGTGCCAGACCTAAAACTATATTTATAAAGCAGTGGTCATCAAAATCATTTGGTACTAAGAAATAGAGCATCAATCAATGGAATAGGTTAGGCTCACAGAACAAAATAGTCAATAACTATAGCAATTTAGTGTTAGACAAACTCAAAGACCCCAGCTTTTGGGATAAGAATTCACTATTTGACAAAAACTGCTGGGATAATTGGAAATTATTATGAAAGAAATTAGGGCTCAACCCACACCTACCCCACATGCCAAGATAACATCTAAATGGGTTCATGATTTAGATATAAAGTGATATTATAAGCAAATTAGAAGAACATAGGATAGTTCACCTCTCAGATGTGTGGAGAAAAAAAAAATGCGTATCCAAAGAAGAACTGGAACTCATCATTGAACACCAAATAGATAATTTTGATTATATTAAGTTTAAAAGGTTTTGTACAAACAAAACTAATGCAGACAAGATCAGGAGGGAAACAATAAATTGGGAACTAATTGTTTGTATTTAAGAGTTCTGATAAAGGCTTCATTTTTAAAATATAGAGAGAATTTATTCAAATTTCTGAGAATCCAAGCCTTGAATTCATAAATAGTCAAAGGACATGAACAAACCATTTTCAGATGAATAAACTAAAACTATTTCTAATCATATGAGAAGGTACTCTGAATCAATATTAATCAGAGAAATGAAAATTAAGAAAACTGATATACCACTATTTACCTCTTAGATTGTTAAGATAACAAGAAAAGACAAGGATGAATGTTGGAGGGGATATGGGAAAACTGGGACACTACTACATTGTTGGTGGAATTGTGAAAAGATACAGCCATTCTGGAAAACAATTTGGAACTATGTTCAAAAAGTTATCAAACTGTGCATATTCTTTGACCCAGCAGTGTTTCTACTGGGCCTATATCCCAAAGATACATTAAAGGATGGAAAGGCACTCACATGTGCAAAAATGTTTGTGACAGCCCTTTTCATAGTAGCAAGAAACTGCCCATCAGTTGGATAGTGACTGAATAAGTTATAGTATATGAATGTTATGGAATATTATTGTTCTATAAGAAATGATCAGAAGGATGATTTTAGAAAGGCCTGAAAAGACTTTACATGAACTGATGCTTAGTAAAATGAGCAGAACCAAGAGATCATAGTACACGACAACATTAATATTATATGACAATCAATTCTGATGAACACGACTCTTTCCAATAATGAGATGATTGATGCCAGTTCCAATGTGATGGAGAGCCATCTACACCCAAAAATAGGACTGTAGGAACTGAATGTGGATCACAACATAACAAGCTCACTCTTTTTATTGTTGTTTGCTTGCATTTTGTTTTCTTACTCATTTACTTTCTTTTTTTTTATCTGATTTCTCTTGTACAAGAGAATTGTATAACTATGCATATAATTTAGATTTAATGTATATTTTAACATGTTTAACATATATTTAATTGCTTGCCATATAGGGAATATGGGTTTAGGAAGAGAAAATCTGATATACCAGACTATGCAAGGGTCAATGTGGTCAAATTATCTGTGCATATGTTTTCAAAATAAAAAGCTTTATTAAGAATATATTCACAAGGTAGAACTGTTTTAAAATACTTTAATAAAATAATTATAATAACACTAATACCAATATAGAATTTTAATATTTTAAACCTTGTTTGCAATCTTATTTGATCATTTGATTAAACAAATACATACAACTTTGTGATTTTGTTTGTCATCTTTGAATATGTTTGTATATGCATTCACTGAGTGAATCTTCCTTTATTATGAGGATCTATATTTGAAAACATAATTATGCCTCAAGTTTAGTCATAATTATACAACCTATCTCATTTTATCATTATTTATATTTCTATACTAGCAATTCTTGTGTTTTTGTCTCAATTCAACTTAGTTTATTCTGAATCAGTTCATATGTTTCATGTTTCATTATCCTTTGAATTCCACATTTACTATTTCTTATAATAGAATAGCATTCCTTTACATTAAGAGTACATACAGCATTTTATTTGGCCATTTCTGATAGATAGCCACACATTTTTGTTTCCAAATCTGTTCCCACAAAAAATATAGGTTCAAATATTTTAAAAATGTTTTACTTCTAGCTTTGCCTCCATGCAGTTTATGACTAGCAGTAATAACTGTAAGCAAATAGTTATCATTTTTCGACACCATTCTAAATTATTGGTTCACACTTTAGGACCAATTCATAACTTTATCATTGATATTCTCATATCCCTTTCTTCCCATAACTTTTCCAACAGTGAACATTTTGAAACAAATAAATTTTGGGTGTAAAGAAAAATGTTAGAGAGCTCATTTCCATTTCTCTTAACATGCTAGTTGACTGGAGCAATAGCACTAGTAGTTGTTAATAGTTTGTCTTTGTTTTTAAACTATATGCTTATATCTTTTGAAAACTTATCCATTGAGGGATTATGTTTGATCTTATTTGTATTATTATTCATTTAATTGATTTTTTTCACAAGATCTTTTCAATTTGTGATTTTTTTTCTTCTTTTTCTTTTTGTCTTGCTATAATTTCCTTGACGCTTACAAGCACAGGTGAAAATAAACAGGTCCCTAAAAGACAGATACAAAGCACTATAAAACAGGGTTAGCAGAGCCCTATTGTAGTTTTGCTACTATACTTCTGGGAGGGTTTTTTTTTTTCAGGATGACTTAAGTTACCTTCTTGTGTTCCCTTAAAATAAGATAAAGGAGGAGGAAGAGGAAAAAAACTCTCTTTGCTTTATGCACTTATCCTCCTGCCACTACGTCTATCTCCAGTCATCCTGATTTATATTTGGCCACTGAACCCTAACAGATCTGGAGGAGAATGTGAGGCAGTTGATCTTGCAGAAGCAGTGTTTCCTCACTTAAATCTAATTCATTTGCATGTCATGGCATCATCTCCCTGATGTCAGTGTCCTCTTTAAGAAAGAAGGACAAACAACAACAATTCTCCTATGTCCTGGTATACCATGTTTTAGGATCCCATTAATTACCAATCAGTTGACCTTAATTTAGCTTTATGTGCTTCCAAATTCCCTTACACAGAAAATGATTTATCTCAAAATTGGTAATATATGTTGGTCAAATCTACAAATCCATATAAAGTTATCAAGTATGAATTCAGACTTAAGCCCTCTCCAAATCACTTAAGGACATTTATTTGAGCACTTATTAGGATAAGGTATGATACACACTATTGACCTCTTCCTTTAGGGAGAGGAGCTAACAGAGGGAATGGTACCCCAAAATTTGCCAGTGTTTCAGAAGAAGTAAATGTCTGAAGTTACCACAATCTCAAGAGCTCTTTTCTTCAATCTTAAAATGCCTAATTGCCAAGCTCCTTAATGATTAATTTCAAAACCTCTAAAATATGTTTTTGGTTTGTGTTTTTTGTTGTTGTGTTATTTGTTTGGCTTTTTAGTCCTAAAATGGGAATTAATCTGCAAACATAAAGACACAAAGGCCAAATTTGTCTTTGGGTACATTTATTTATTAATTTACTTATTCATTTATTCATTCATTTTTAGAGGAAGGCTGAAAAAGAGTCTTTAGGGATAGAAAGAAATGGATTGCCCATCTTTGCCAAAAGTCACTAAAATGTTTCTATTTCTATGGCAATTCATGTCCCCTGGAAACATCATCGGTAGGTGAAATATGCTCCCAAAGGGAAGTATGACAAAACCCAGCATGTGTTCCCAAGACTAGTGGTCCCCAGTCAAAGGAAGTATGATTGAGTATGGAGTTCAATGAACTTAGAAGCTTACCATCAACCTAACTAGTCTTCAAGGAGGTTTTGAGCTGTCCCAGGTATAGAAAGACAACAAAGAAAAAGGGACCTACCTTGAAATGGAGGGAAAATGCCAGACTGTCTCTGTACAAGGCTACCAAAATGTTGGGATTTAGGTATGCATTCAGTCTCCCTGTTAAGGCCCACAAAAATTGTGGGGTTAGTCACCAAATGACAGGCTATGGGAATGATATCCCAAAAGTATATTGGGGTTACATCAGTGTCATTTGTCTTAAAGGAATTTTTAGTCTCAGATCTTCAAATCATGGGACAAAGATTTTTTTTACACTACTAAGAGCAATCTAAATACATAAGGATTTCTTGTGGCTGTTGCTATTGTTGTTTTCTTTCTTTTTTTTTAATCAAGGAAAGGGCTTTTAGCAATTAACAAGTGAAAAAACACCATTAAATCATGGCAAGTGGGGATTATGACATTGACCAACTAATCCTAAAAAGGGATTGTGCACACTAAAAAGAGTTAGCCTCAATTAATTATTTAAAAATGTACCTTTTGTGATCACTTTTACTCTAGATTGGTAAAAAAATTCTCTCTTTAGCAATAGTTGTAAAAGGAAATTTCATTCATTTTCCTCTACTTTTCTACTTTTGAATCAAAATTATATTATCTTTATATTAAGGACATATTCTTTTGGAGAAAGTTAGAATAGTGTTGTGAATATATAGCCTGCTTTAGGTAAGGTTTGGCTGTGTTCAGATATTTTTTTGATACATTATAGTAAAGGATACTGCAATAAGTCATTAATCCTTCAGTGACCCTTAGAACTTTCTAAGACTAATGTTGAAGATCAGATAGATACCAACCTGCATTAGCAGAGGGAATTTATTCATCAAGACCTCATAATATCAATTAAATTACATTAAAATATTCTAACTTTTGTAATAAATATTGTTACTGTTTTTAAACAAAATTTTATTAAATCAATTATCAGCAATTTCACTGGTATGAAATCTCAGTGAAGAAAATAGTTGTAAAAATTATTTTTTTTTCCTAGCAGCATAGCAATTCAGAGTTCTTTGAACACTTGTTAAAGCAAATAAAATTACTTTTTACGAATAGTCTAAGAAATATGTGTTCCTTAGCACTTTATTCTCCTTTATTTTAATCTAACACCATTACTATGACAAGGAAAAGGAGTAAAATTTCTTAATATATAAATGGTGAAAGAACATGAGTCAGCAGTTTCAAAGGAAGTGTTCAAGGAAAACTTCAAAGGAAGACTATAAGCCATCATCAAATATAAACCAATGTTTCAAATCACTTAAAGGCTAATTAAAGCAATTGTGATATTCTATCTCATAACCATCAGATAAGCAAAGATGACAAATGAGTAAAATGACAATTGCTGGAGGGACTATGAGAAAACAAGCATAACTATTGGTTGAGCTATGAATTGGTCTGAAGAGTAATTAGCAACTATACCACCAAACACTCTAACTTTTGCATCCTATGTGACCTATATCTCCTTAAAGGTTAAATAATGATGCTGATTATATTCCCTACAAATTCACATTAGAGAAAGGTATTAACTCAATCCAATGAAAATTCATATGGACAAATCTTTATAGCAGTTCTTTTTGTAGTGGCAAAGTACTAAAAATTAAGGAGTTACCTCTAAGTTGTGGAAAAACTGAATAAAATTATACTCTATGAATATAATAGAATATTATTACAAAGAAAATTATGATTCATTTCAGTGAAAACAGATATCTTACTTGAATTGATGTTTTTAAAGTAAGCAGTACAAGAAAAACAATTTATACAATAGCATCGTAAAGAAAATCAATTCCTGGAGTTGTGAACGAATCCAACCATTTTGGAGAGTAGTTTGGAACTATGCTCAAAAAGTTATCAAACTGTGCATACCCTTTGATCCAGCAGTGTTACTACTGGGATTATATCCCAAAGAGATTATAAAGAAGGGAAAGGGACCTGTATGTGCACGAATGTTTGTGGCAGCCCTTTTTGTAGTGGCTAGAAACTGGAAACTGAATGGATGTCCATCAGTTGGAGAATGGCTGAATAAATTGTGGTATATGAAAATTATGGAATATTACTGTTCTGTAAGAAATGACCAACAGGATGATTTCAGAAAGACCTGGAGAGACTTACACGAACTGATGCTGAGTGAAATGAGCAGGACCAGGAGATCATTATATACTTCAACAACAATACTAGATGATGACCAGCTGTAATTGGATCAGGCCATCCTCAGCAACGAGATCAACCAAATCATTTCTAATGGAGCAGTAATGAACTGAACTAGCTATGCCCTGAGAAAAGAACTCTGGGAAATGACTAAAAAACATTACATTGAATTCCCAATCCCTATATTTATGCCCACCTGCATTTTTGATTTCCTTCACAAGCTAATTGTACAATATATCAGAGTCTGATTCTTTTTGTACAGCAAAATAACGGTTTGGTCATGTATACTTATTGTGTATCTTATTTATATTTTAATATATTTAACATCTACTGGTCATCCTGCCATCTGGGGGAGGGGGTGGGGAGTAAGAGGTGAAAAATTGGAACAAGAGGTTTGGCAATTGTTAATGTTGTAAAGTTACCCATGTATATATCCTGTAAATAAAAGGCTATTAAAAAAAAAAAAAACAACAACAACAACAACAACAACAACAATACTATATGATGACCAGTTCTGATGGACCTGGCCATCCTCAGCAACGAGATCAACCAAATCATTTCTAATGGAGCAGTAATGAACTGAACTAGCTATGCCCTGAAAAAAGAACTCTGGGAAATGACTAAAAAACATTACATTGAATTCCCAATCCCTATATTTATGCCCACCTGCATTTTTGATTTCCTTCACAAGCTAATTGTACAATATATCAGAGTCTGATTCTTTTTGTACAGCAAAATAACGGTTTGGTCATGTATACTTATTGTGTATCTTATTTATATTTTAATATATTTAACATCTACTGGTCATCCTGCCATCTGGGGGAGGGGGTGGGGAGTAAGAGGTGAAAAATTGGAACAAGAGGTTTGGCAATTGTTAATGCTGTAAAGTTACCCATGCATACAACCTGTTAATAAAAGGCTATTAAATAAATTAAAAAAAAAAAAAGAAAAAGAAAATCAATTCCAATGAACTGATGATGAAACATTATCTACCACTTGAAAAATGATAGATTTATGATGGAATACAAAAATCATATTGAGACATAGCCAATATATGGCTTTTTTTCCACAGGTATATTTATTAGAAGATTTTGTTTCCCTTCTTTTAGAAATTTTAAAATGAAAAATTATGAAGAGGTTTTCAATAAGGTTGCCAAATAAATACAGAAGAGAGAATACAGGGAAGGAAGGGAGGAGATGAAAACAAATAAGCAGGATAAATTTCAAAGTGACATAGTGAATATATGATATATTTAAATGATTCCCATTGCAGTACCACAGCTTTTTCTTAAAAATCTTTATTCTTCCTTTTTCTAAAAGAAAAATCAAGCTTAATGTAATATAAAGTTGCATTTTAGTTTTTTATTTCCTGTTCTATTTTTATATGGAAATGTTAATTTTATTTGCTCTTTAACTTCACAACAAAAAGCAAAATATAAAATCAAAAGAATATACTGCCTTCCATTTTTCAAATTCTTACTAATACTTGACCCTAAAACATCTTTCCCATCATCTTTGCTTTGCTTCATATATTACGGTACACTATTGAACAAATATAACCATGCTATCCTCCCTAAAATTCATATTAGAAAAAAGTATTAACTCAATGTACTGAAAAGAGCAGTCTATAAGTAGAAGAGACTGCCTCTGTAGGTACTGGGTTCTCTCTTACTAGAGATCATCTAGAAAAAGTCATATAACCATGTATTGTGATGTTGTTGTGAAATTCTTATTCCAATAAACTTTGGATTAAATGTCATCTGATATGTGCTTCTATAATTCTATGTCTTTTTTTTTCATAGTTCAGTCTCAACATTGCATGAATCTTAACTAGTCCTGTTATTTCTTCTTTCATATTAATTTTTCTCCAATATAGACTGAAACATAATAAATATAGATTTAAAATATAGATATGGCTATTAAGGAACTACTCCATAATTAATTTTAGCTGTAACATCAGTGCTATAAGGTCACTATTTAATTTTTACTTGCTTGATACTTGATAACACTTCTCTGAGAAATTCCAGATCTTTTCCTTTTTCTTCATACCTTCTATACCAGCTTTCCTTTCCATCACCTTCCTTAATACATGTCTTTGGTTTATATTTTAATTAATAAGGAAATATTACATTTTTGTCCTCTACTTCTGAAAAGCCTTCTTTTCTGAATGTACTCTCTTCTTATCAGATTCAGGGAAAATGACATTTCTGTTCTTTGCCAAAATCTTTATTTCTGTCTCCAATCCCACTTTATCTCATGTCTTACAGTAATTTTCTCTTTTTTGTTACTAATATCTCCCTAAATATTTTTTTTCCACATTGACTATAAACATTTGCAATTTCTGCCATCCTTTATGAAAAACAAACAAAAACCTTCAGTTGATCCTCTCATTATACTATATTTGATTTCATGTCTGTTTTCTGCATGAGTTACAATTTAAACTGTTTTCTATGACTTGAAGTTGTCTTTGTTGTGGCTTGTTTGCAATCCAGATAACATCAAGGAAACTGGGATCATTCAAGTTCCAGGGGTTACTTTGACCTGACTCTCCATTTTGACTGAAAAGGTGGGGAAGAGAGCTCTTTCTGGGGAAATAAGCCCAATTAGGTCTTAGGGGGCACCTTTGCCCAATCAGAGAATAATATTTCATTGCTTTTTCATTTAGAGACCAACATTTCTTTAGTCACTTCTCAAATAATGGACAAGTACTATGCAAATGTCTAGCTCTTTCCTACAAAAAATAAAAATAAAAAAAGTATTATGCTTGGAACTTCTTTGACTTCCTTGTAATAAGAACTCTTTTACTAGTAGTGAGATCTCTAGTTAAAGACTTAAAATTTAAGTCTTAAAGACTTTTTGAAAAAAAATTTTAAATAGATTTCAGAATGGTTTTTCTATTGCTCTATCCATAGAGTATTACTCTGCTCATATTTACAAAATCTAAATATTAACTATCCTTATTTTTGTAATCTTTGTCAATCTACTGAATAAGAGGTACTATTTCAGACTTTTTATTTTTTATTTTTATACAAATATTTTGAAGCAATTTTGGTTAATATATGGCTATAAATAGTTTTAATATGTTTAGAACTCATATTTTAAGCTTAGACTACCTATCCATTAGATGTTGATTATTGGACTCATATAGTTATGGTATGTACCTATGTATCTTGGGTATCAGATCCTTGTTAGATATAGTTGATGTGACTTTTCAGTGTAAATGCACTTGCCTTTTATATTATTTGCAAAGACTGTATTAATACAAAAGATTTTAAATTTCAAAAATTGAATGACATTTTACTTTTTGTGGTCATATACACCTCTTCCTTGATAAATAATTTTCTTCCTAGCCATTGCTTGAGGTAACTAATTCTATTAATTTTTTTCTTATATTGTGACCTTTAATATTCTGATTCTGTGTCTATTTAAAGATTTTTAGTACATAGTATATAATGTTACAAAACCAATTCCTACCAATCTGCTTTTTAGTTTCCCTAGCAATTTTTGTCAGAGAACTCTTTCCCAAGCAATATTATATCCTTTTTTTCCATCACTGGAATATTGAGTTCAATCTTTCTTTTTAAAATATGTTTCACAAATCTACTTTGGTGCTATTAAAATCAGCACAAAATATGTTGGTGATTTCCTTTTATTAGAATGTGAGGTTTAGAAATGCTCTTCATCCTTAAGTCTTACTGTGTTCAATATTTCCTTACAATTTCTAGACTTTTGTTCTTCCCTGTGAATTCTGTGATAATTTTGTATAGCTTTATAAAGTATCCTCTTGAAAGATTTATGGATACATCTAAGAGTGTGCAATTAAATCTAGGTTGCATTACTGTTTTTATTATTGTACCCAGTCACGAGAACTGAATACTACAGTGATACATCATTCTTTATTTCTTTGGGGAGTGTTTTATAATTTGACCTCTACAAATTTTAACTATTCTTAGCAACTTAATTCATAGATATTTTATGCCTTTGATAGTTTGACGTAGATTGTTATTTGTGTTATTTTCTCCTGGATTTTATTATTTTATAGAAATGCTTTTCAAAAATTATGGCTTTACTTTTGTATAAAGTCGCATTAATTTGTGTCCATTGGCATCTTTCCTAATTCTTTGGCATTTTCTAAGCAAACCATAATTTCATCAGCAAATGGTGATATTTTTATTTTCAAATTGTCAATGTTTTATCTCTTTAACCATATTTTATCATCCCCATTCTCAACCTTCAATTTGTTGCTATGTACTGGTTACTTATCTGGTGCCTACAAATATGCTCATATCTCCTTCATCCTAACAGAAATTTTCAATTGATTCATCCATCTCCTATTGTCTTATATTTCACTACTTTTTTGTGACTAAACTTTTAAAGAAGGCTAATTACAATAGGTGTTTCTGTTTCATTTCCTCTCACTCTGCTTATCACTGAATTTTAGTTTCCAAGCTCATTATTTAGTTAAGATTGCTCTGTCCAGTTATCAGGGACATCTTAAAGAACAAATCTAATGACAATTTTTCAGTCCTCACTTTTTTGTTCTTTCTGTAGCATTTGATACTACTATTCTCTTTTATTTGATACTCTTTTTGACTTAAGTTTTGGTGATACTGTTCTCTCCTGGTTTCTTTTCTGGCTGATTGATCAATCCTTCTTAATCTCCTTTGCTAGATTTTCATCCAAGTTGTGCCTGCTAAGCATGGGTGTCCTCCAAGACCAGCTGAGCCCTCTTTACTTCTCCTTCTGTATACCTTTACTTGGTAATCACATCAGCTTCCATGAATTCAGGGACCATTTTTATGTTGATGCTTCACAAATCTATTTTCACAGGCATAATGTCTCTTCTAACTTCCAGTTTCATGTTCCCTACTCATTCCTAAATATCTCAAACTTGATATTACCAAATCACTTCAATTGAACCTCCAAAATTCAAGTTACTATCTTTCCTCACAAATTCTCCTTGTCCTTAACTTCCCAAGTCATTTTACTACCATCTTATGTTGTTTTTTTTTTCTCAACTCAACTCCATCTTTCACTTAGCTTTCTAACTGAATTTCTTAAAACAAGGAACTGGCAATATAATTTCCTGATTTTGTTTTTCAAATCCCAGCTAAAATCATTCCATATACAAGAAACTTTTCCAGTTCTCCCTTAATGCATGTGCCCTCCCATCTATTTAGTATTTTCAATTTATTCAATACATATCTTCTTTGTACATGGTGGTTTTAATGTTCATATTGAACAAAGACATGTTTTCATGTCTCCCCATTAGACTGTAAGTTCCTTTAGAACAAAAAACATTTTCTGATTTTGTTTCAATCTTTAGAGCTTAGCACAGTACTTGGTACATCATAGGCATTAATAAAAGCTTATTGAATGACTGGTCAATAAACTAAACTGGTGTTTAGACACACATCTTCCTTCCAGTCTCAGCTAAAATCTCATCTCCCCATTTCCTAGGAATTCTAATGTCTTACCTCTATTGATAATCTTCAGTTTTTAACCACATCACTTGTTTGCACAATATTATTTGCATATTGTCTACCCCAAGAGATTATGGGCTCACAGAGGGAAGAGAGTTTATTTTTCTATTTCTTTTTATTTTTGTGCTCTGGTGCTTTGTAATGTTTTGGTGTTTTTAGTACTTGACACACAGTAGTGAATTTATAAATAGATGTTAACGAGTTAGCTTGACTTTTCATCTAATTGCTATTGGTAGCATTTCTAGAACTATGCTATATAGTATCCAGGAGAAGGTGAACAATTATTTCTCATCTATTTAACAAAAAAAAAAAAAAAAAAAAAGCTTTTCATATTTCCTCTTTAATATAATACAGTCTTTGACTTTTAGATATGACCTTTTTACTTATATATTAATATCCCCCTTATAAAGTGTCGTGCATGGAAAGTTTAGCATACATGAGTGTCCTCTTGTATAATGATTTTCCATTATCTATAGATATAATTATAAAAATTTAGGCATGTTTTGTTGTAAGATGATTGTTAATTCCTGTTCTTTATCATCATTGTATCTCTGACATAAAATTTCCCTTGTACTAAATGATCCTCTCTTAATTATCACATATATGTGTTGCTACAGTCTTTTTAATGTGATTTCGTGAATAATTTCATGAAAATTTGTGCTTAAATATTTGTTGATGATGTGAGTCATTTCAGTCATGTCTGACACTTTATGATCCCATTTGGGGATTTCTTAGCAAAGATATTGGAATGGTTTGCCATTTGCTTCTCTACCTCATTTTATAGATGAAGAAATGAAGCAAATTAATTTAGCTGGTTTGCTCAAAGTAAGTTAATAAGGTTAAATATTACTTAGTGATAATTGTCTACTATTTCCCCTCTATTTCTTTGTCTCTCTATATCTCTCTGTTAACCTGTCTGTTATTTTTATTTCTGCTAGTCTCTATAGCTATCATCCATTTCGATAGTGGACTCAGTTTCTCTTTTATTTTACTTTTTGCTGCTGTTTATTAGCTGTGTGACTTATTCCAAGTCACCTAACCTCTCTAGGGTCCAGATTTCTCATCTGTAATATAAAGGAATTAGACTGTATAGCTATAACTGTCCTTAGATTCAAATATTATAATATAAAAATCTTATATATGAATATGTTTCTAACAGATTAGATATGGGAATTTTAATATTTCTTCAGCTTTTATGCTTCCAAACATTCCATTTTGATCTTTTTTTTGCTGTAAAAAAATGCATACAAACAAGATTATTGAAGTTCTAAATGAACTATTATTACTTTACCTAGAAATCTTGACTATAAATCATGTTATTGAAGAAAACAAGACAGTGATATAATATTATAGTGACTAAAACAAGGGAAGAGAATAAAAGAGTGTTTCTAGCAATGGTATATATTTAGGTATATAATTTTGGGAGAGGAGGTGTGGTAATACCTATAATTTTTATTTGTTGTATATACTAGCAATTCCATTTTATTCTCTTTGGAATAACTATTCCCCTAACAGTTTCAAACTATAGATCTGTAAAAAGCAAAAGAACTTCTGCATATGAAATACGAATTTAATTTATTTTCTACTCTTGCTGTCACAGATACATTTTGCCTATAGGTTTCAGAGTTTGAGGTTTCCAGAGTATTGAGATGAAATCAATATTGCTCAGCACAGCCAGCAACTGTTCAAGCACTTCATGCATCAGTGTTCTAGTATTAACATCTGGTTCTAACTACAAAAGCCAAATTTACCTCCAGCTACTTGCTTCATCATTTTTATTCCCTTGACTACAAATTAGGCTAATTCATTTCAAATTTGGTGGTGCTTCCTACTCCAATCACAAAACTATTTATAATTTTAATGAAGAATCATTCATATGTTTTTTCTCTTAAAATGTGCTTATAGTATTAAAAAAATAATGAAACATCAAGTAACCCATGGCCATCCACACTGTCCTTTCAGGCCAGATGTATATTGGTAAAAAATTTCTGTTCACTCTTAAAAACCTTGTTTTTTCTTTTATTTCTGAACAAAAGGTATTTCCAATTTTTTGCAACCTACCAGGAAATTAGATCCTTACATAAAATAAAAGGCTGCTAATCTATTTGCTACTGTAATAAATATACAATATTCCTTTCAAAAAGAGCTTAAAGACTGTGTTTTATGTTTCCTAAATTGATACACTGTTTACTATAAGCACTTTTGCCCATTTTCTCTTATTACTCATGTTACTCTTCCATCTAGATTCCCCATTTACTAAGCAATTCATTACCTATTGATTTAATCCTTACTCATCTATAATGTCACTTTTAAAAGGACTTAGGGGTGATTATTTTAAGCAGGATATTTTAAATATGAATGATAGCTATTTTAAATTTTTATCTTTTCAGTGGTATTCTGTAAGATTTTTTTAAGATGGTGAAAAGGAATAGCATCCCTCTTTAGGCTATCCATCTGACTTTTTCTGTACCATGTAATAGAAATCTCTTTATTTGCAAAGTTTACTATAGGAGTATATTTCACACATAGAAAATACTTTTTGCCTTTATAGTTTTCCTTTGATTGACTGGTTGCCCCTTATTAATCTCCAATTTAAGAAGAACAAAGGATCACAATGTCTTCTTCCCCATACAGGTTGCCTCCTGGTTCTCTGAACTTTCTCTACCATGTTCCTTCACAAGTAACCCTACCTCCCCCAGTTGTCTCTGCTTTATTCCCTGCTTCTATGAATTATCCCACATTAGAAAGAAAGCTCTTATTAGGAAAAGACTGTCTTTCTTTCTATTTGTATTTAAATTCCCACAAGTTTGCATAATACATAACAGCTTAATAAATGCTCATCAAAATTTCAATAATATTAACAGAAAAATTTTGATGTTAACAGAAAAACTTTAATTAGATGCATTATCGGGAATAATCAGATACTTTATGTATCTATCTATACTTAGCCACAAGAATCTTTGCTAATCACTGAACAATATGCTTCAATACTCCATAAATGCCATACTATAAGGTTATTCTCAACTTGATTTCTATAATTGATTTTTTAAAAGTATGATCAGGCTTAAATTTTGTGATGAACTATGTGTTCCTTAGTTATATTATCAAAAAATGGCTTGAATTTACCTGAAAAAAGAAGTAAAATGTATTACCTCTAGATCACCCTTTTACCCAAAAATAATGAGAATGCAGCATGTATCTGGATTTTAAAAAAATCAATACTGTGCATGTCATTCATTATCTGAGAGTATATAAGGCAGATGAGGATTTTAAAATAAAAATGATCAAAAGGAGAAAACATAACAATGTAGCACGCATGATACAAATACTGAGAAAAGTAGATTTTGTTTTCAAAATACAAAAAAAAAGTAATGAGTTTATAAAAGTTTCTGCCTAGCAGCAAGACTGTGGCCCATATATAATTTATTTAATTCAGAGAGCAAAATATACAATAAAACATTTAAAATTATATCACAAATTTTATTTTGGTGATGGTATTTTGCATTTTATGCTTATTCAACACATAATATACTATTTAAGTTATTTCACTTCCCTTTCCTCTTCATATGTGTGCTGCAGAGAAGTTTTTTTTTGTTTTCATTTTTTTGAGATATTGGTTGAAGAAGCTGAGAATGTTTAGTCTGGACAAATTTCTACTTTGAAAGAATATGATGATTCTTCCCAAATATTTGTACATAAGCTGTTTATGGCAAAAGGGATGTGAGTGTGCATTTTATATATATATATATATATATATATATATTTATATATATTTATATATATATATATATACACACACATATAATATGTACACATTTGTAAATAATATATGCATATGTGTATTTGTGAATATATACATATATGTATATAAGTATGCATGTGTGTCTATGTAAATGTGCATATACATATATAATAATATGTATTCATATATGTGTGAATGTGCATGTGTATATTATGTGTTTTTACTTGTACCTGGAGCATGCACCAAGGAATATTGGGTACTAGTTGCAAAAATATATATATTTAATTTGAAACAAGAAGAAATTCTCTAATAATTAGAGTTATTGTCCTGGGATTCTTCATTAGAAACCTTCAGGCAAAGGTTGGTCCAATAAAAGGCATTATAGGATGGCAGATCTAGGATTAGATGAGTCATCATAGTCCAGGTACTCCACTTATTTTACAAGTTGAGAAAGTAAAGCCCAGATTGAATGAAGTACTTAAACAAGATACAAAAGTAGTTACTATCAAAAAGATATTTCAACTCAATTCCTTCAAATCTACAGTTCATGCTCTTTCTACTATTCCACACTGCCCATTGCTATGGAGAATTTTTTGTGCAAATAAAGCAGTAGATAACTTTAAGCAACCTTTCCAGTTTGGAAATGATTTAACTGCTAGAAGATGCTGCTAGCCAAGTCTTTGATTCTCTTCCCTGATGAAAGTTAGTGACTAGCTTTCACACACTCACTCCATAAATGTAAAACTTTAGTTTTACATCCAATACTTTCAGGTATTTTTTTTAAAGAGAAAGCCAAGTTCTCTTTGCTCCCAAAGACTAGGTAGTATCTTTCCCCAAGTTATGACACTTTTCTGTGTGACAATATTTATCTTCCTAGTCTACAGATGTGTGATCTGTGTGAATTTATTCAATTAGTATCTTGGCTCAGCTTCTACTTATTTGGCATCTCTGCCTTATTTTCTTCTGTGTATTTCACTAGACACACATTATATTTGTATGTCATAAAGGGATCAACCATATAAGCATCCCTTATCTGTATATAGGGTTTCACGCATTACCTTGGAAGGTAAAAGAATAAAACCAAATATTTTAAAATAATCTCATGAGATAACATCTATAACTTTTCCCAGACTCAGGCAGCCTTTTATTGGGCTAAAATGACATTAGCAAGGGATTCTGAGAACAAATATAATTAATACTTCCCTCATTCCACTTATTCTCCATACTTTCCTCGCAGTTGTCTTTTTACGATGGATATATCTCTTTCTTGCTGTCCTTTCTTCTAATTTGTGAGGATCTGGTCAAAACCACAGTTTTATCAAGCACCCAGTCTATGTTGACTCCTATTCCATTCTTTACTCTCAAGATTTTTTAAAAAAATTTTCACCAGTACATTTGTGTGTCCTCCTCATTTCCCCAGCTCCATTTCTAACTCCTTCCCCTTTATGCATGGTCCCTTCCCCCATTAGAATGCAAACATTATGATTGTTGGGACTGTCTTTGCTAGTACTTCTATCATCCACATTTAGTACAGTGTTTGACATAGTATTTAATAAATGTTTTATCCATCGATTTATCTGTTGTTTAAATTGAGTGAACCAAATTTCTCCACACAAGTTTTTATTATTATAATAATTATCATTAGGATTATTTCAATACCAAAGACATAAAGGAGTTTTTTCAATAATTTGAAACATACTCCAAATTTCATTTTTTTAAAAATGCACAGTGAAATAATTCTGTATTTGCTCTTTAAATTTCAATCTATTTTTTCTAATGAATTATGTAAATAGATGAAGAATTCTGAAACACAAAAGTGAAATGAAGATAACTTTAGTAAACTGTCAGAAAGCTACACTAACATTTTCCACGCTAAGGTTCCATATATGGCTATCCAGCATTGCATTTTTCTGTTCAATCTTATTTTCTTGGCATAGGTAAATGTGTCTTAACACAATTATAAAAAGAAAAAGTCACATACTTCATGTTTCCTTTCCTTTTCTTTGTTCCCTTGGCTTCTTTATATGAGCAATAAGGCATGCTGCAGAGAGTTTTAGTGCAATTCCAAAATGAATATATTATCATAGGAAAAGACAGACAAAAATGCTATGAGAATAAGTCTAACTGAAGCTATGATTCTGATAACAACTACACACAACATAGTTTGCTTCTGGGTTTGCAAGCAAAAGACATTGCTGGGGAATTTTCTTTTTTGTGAAATAGCAGTTTAAAGAATATATATTGGTATATTTAATGCCTTTTTAAAGCAGAAATAATTTTCTATGTAGAGTATGGTATGTATTTTGAATTTCTTTTTGCTTCTATTAAATGTTGATTTAAAAAAATTGCTTCCATTTGTCATGATCAATATTGAAGCCTTGATAAATTTCATATTTGTTCTTGTATCTGAATTTTGCTCTCAAGCATCACTCCATTAATGACTTTCAAACATCCATTGGAAAAAGTAGTATTGGTAACTGGAACATAGCTTTCAAAATAATCTAAGATTCAAGGTGTTTTGTTAATAGAATAGAACAAATTATATTCTATTTATTTCATGCCAGCAGCATTGTTTTCCTGTAGAAGTAGTATTGATGGAATCAAGATACTCTGTAGAAAAAAATAGTTTTTTAATTATTATTATTAAATTGTATCAAAGCTGTGTTTCTTCTCGGGTGTCAGCTCCAGTGGTATTACAGATGCTACTTTTTCGGCTGGGTGCAGTATTCGGAAGGTATGCCAAAGGATCTGGTCGAATTAAATACCTAAAAAAAGAACACATGTTACTATACTTAGGATAATGAAATGCAATTACATTAAAATTGTTTTACATAACCTCTCTAGATTTTCATTTCAAACATGATATTAATTTAATTTCTGCAATGTCCAAACCATCTACATCTAAGGAACTGCAGCAAAAGTAAATATAATGAAAGATTTATTGTATAAATGGCTCAGGGAATCACAAGGATAATATCATCAGCTCTCCACAACTGACAAAATTCTACCTATGAAGAATGAGAAATCATTCAAGAGAAAGTTGACTACAAAATTTTGGAAATTCATATATGTATAATTTCTATCAAAGCTGCCTGGGCTCTAGAGCTTATCTAGCCAATAATTACCTTTGTGACCCTGAGAAATCTTTTTTTTTTTCTTCTTAAAGTTTCAGTTTCTTAATCTATCAAAAAAGTGACAGAATAGGTGATCTCAAAACTCAAAATTTGACAATTCCATGAACTGATCCACAAAATTGCAGCAATCATTCTAATTATTAGTTGACCTGATCACATTCAAGGTATGATCACTGTCAAGAAATTCAAAGGAACTAAACTGTAGTATAAAATAATAATAGCTCAGGTTTATGCATTGTATATTTATGTATCACAATGTGCTTTGTATACTGTTAGCATTTGATTCTCACAATAATGTGTTGCACAGCTGTTTTTATCCAAATCATATATCAATGAGGAAATTTATTTTCAGAGATGGCCAGTAACTTTATCCATTAAGTGTTTCAAGTAGAATTGGAAACGTTTTTTTCTGACATGAAAATCGGTGAACTCTTCATTAGGCTATTCTTTCTCTCACAAAACATATTCCACCAAGAGACAAGTAGGCAATTTTTCGTTCACCAAAAATTATTCTCACATATTAAAATTATCATTAAATAAATATTCACTTTTCACTGTAAACTATAAGTAATGATCAGAAGACTTGTTTTTATGAATACTACATGGAGGAAATAATGCTAGGTGACAACCAGAGTATAACACAAATATGTGCACTTGTTCATTTCTGATGGAATTGCAAACTTTCAGAATATTTTCTGTAGGTCAACCTGAAAATATGTAATAAAACTCACAAATACAATTATATACTTTGTAATATTCCATTTCTGCAAATATAACTGAAAAAAGAATGATCAAATATTTTAATAGCTAGTTATTAAATTTTTAAAATCTTTCTCAGAGAAATAGCATATAAAGTTGGAAACAATTTTAAATGTAGAATGAGTGGGAAAAGGAATTTGTAGTATGTTCATATAACAGACTATTATAATGATATTTTTAAAAAATAATAAATAGTAGGAAAGCTGGAAAGAGTCCCATGAAAGAATGCAGAGATAAAAGAACTAAAAGAATGATATACACATATCTTGTCAATGATTGGTATAGGATAAAAGGTGAATGAAAAGGTACAAACAATCCCCATTTATTTTTTTAAAATAAGTGAAGTGACTGGAATAAATAATTACTTAGTTGATTCTATTAATAACCAATATATAGCTTGAAATGAAATGCAAACTATTTGATTATTATTGTTATTTTAAATGGCAATAGACATTTTCTCTGCTCCAGGAAAAAAGATGGAGTAGGAAGGAGCAGAATAAGCCAAATTTTGGTTGGGGTCATAGGACCCACAAACCAAATTCTGCATTTATTTTTTTAATATAGCATAAGACATTATTTAAACAAACATAATAAAAATCACTTCATATCTAAGAAGATGAGTTTAAAATTGAGATGAGGGGATAATGTCTGAATACTAGAAAATACAGGGTTTTAGAAAGACCTCAGCATTAGGGTTAGAGTAAGAACCTCAGTCTGCTAGGTGGTACAGTGGCTGAAATGCTAGGCCTGAAGTCAGGAAGACCCATTTTCATGAGTTAAAATCCATCCAGTTCAAATTGGACAATTACTAGTTGTGTGACCCTGGGCAAGTCACTTAATTCTGTTTGCTTCAGTTTCTCATCTGTAAAATGAGCTGGACAAAGAAAAGACAAAGAATTCCTCTATCTTTGCCAAGAAAAATCCAAATGGGGTAATGAAGAATGAAACTAAACTGAAAAACTAAACTCAAACAACATTATCTTAGCTCTGATAGAGTCTATGATCTCATGCCAAGATTATCTTTAGTGTTCTTTCTACTTTACACTTTAAATAGGAAAAGGGAGGGAGTAAGGATTTACACATCAAGTACTATATAATAAGCACTATGCTAACCATTTTGTTTTGTTTCTTTCCTTATTGTTATTGTTGGTGGTGATGGTGGTGGTGGTTATGTTACAATATCACATTTGTTCTTCAAAATAGCCCTATCAGGTAGGTACTTTTATTATCCCCATTTTGACATTGACAATGAAGAAACTGAGGCAGAGAGAAGCAAAATAACTTCCCCATGGTCATACAATAAGCATTTGAGGCTATTTGAACCCCAAGCCCATCTTCAATCATAAGTCAGCTAGTCAACAAGTATTCATTAAGCTCTTACTGTGTGCCAGGCAATTACAATGAGTAGTTTGAGGAAAATTTCAGTGATAAGAATGTGAAAGAAATGTTTAAAGTAAATGGAGGAGGGGTAAAAGACTTGAGTAGAGGGTTCATGTGGAGTTATAAGTTGAAAAATAAAGAAAAAATCTTTTGTAATCACCATATAGGAAAAGGGAGCATGGAGTTACTAGAAATGGGTGTTTTAGGGAAATTATATTTACAGATATAAAACTTTCTTTATGCTCTTAATCCTACATAAATTGGCATTCTATTGTTTCATTTTAATTTTAGTAGATTAAAAAATGAAGACAGAACTAATTTAAAACATAGTATAAATACAGTGAACTTTAAAAAATTAATTTGTAGTATATTTCTTAATACAAAGAATCAGAAGAAATTATTCTAGCAACCATAGCACTATAGAGTTTTATTAAATTTAAAGAGCATATATTAATTTAGATCACATTATAGAATTGTATAAATAATATACAATGATTCATGGTTTTAACAATTTTGTCAATCAATAAGGAAAAATAGTGCACATTCAATAATGCTATATGCTGTGAAAATGGATTTCAGATTTAATAAAACAATTACTTATTAAATTTTCAACAAAACTGATAAAAGTCAAAGATAGATTACTCAGTAAATAGATAGTTATCTTTTTCACATTGCAGGGGTTAGGAGTATTCCTCTAAGATCCATGAAATCCACAAAAGATTTTTTTCCCTCCTTTACTCCAGAGAAAAAGTCAGAATATTTTTTCTTTTTATTTCATGGGATATTCATATTAAACTTATTTTAAGATTTGGGAAGATATTATATTATACTTATATTTTATGTATTCTGTATTTGTAAAATTTTTGGATCATCTGTTTGCCTTCACATGTTGTCTGTAACTTTCATAAAACTCCCCCCAAATTCCCATTTAAATTTTTATTCTGACCCCCAATATATGAAAATCACAATGGGGAAAGTTGTGATGTGAAATGGATTATTATTCTATAAATAGTAGTTTACTCATCAGAATTTCCCATTACTAATGAAATCAAGGCAATTCTTCCCAGAAAAAGATGAGACAACAAAGAAAAGCAGAGCAAAACATCATGAAGATTTTGATCTAGGTAACTGAAAGACATTTTTACAAATAGGGAAACTCTCAAATGAATAAAAGGTAGAGAAGGAAAGAGATGCTGAAGTTTATTATGGAATAAGTGAGTACTGGGTAGTATTTAAATGGGAACTGAGACTTGTTGAGAGCTCCAGAAAGGGCAGGGTTGGAGATATATTTATCCATACCAGAAGGCTTTCAGTATTTTAGTGTATCATATATACACAGTCTGTGTGATTTCTCACCTTTCTATAACAAATCTTATATTTTATTGTCTTTATAACCATAATACTCTCATAGCATCTCCTCCATTGATAAACTTTGAATAAAAACACAATGAAATATTAAGGATAATTTTGCTTAAGCTCAAAGCTTCCATAATTAATAGCTGTAATAGCTAATTCTTTTTTTTAATAACCATTTTTTTTTACTTTTTTGGCTAAGGAAATTGGGGATAAGTGGCTTGCCCAGGGTCACACAGCTAAGAAATATTAAATGTCTGAGGTCAGATTTGACCTTAGGTCCTCCGGACCCCAGGGCTGGTGCTATGTCCACTGTACTACCTAGCTGCCCCTTATAATAGCTAACTCTTGATAATAATTGTAATCATTTTATGTTTATGTTTTTTTTTCTCCACACCATTTGAAAAATGTTATACAATCCCAATCATCTTTTGTTTTTGCTCCCGGTTAAAAGACTGAGAAATCCTTTTCTTTGTCAAAGTTCACCTCTCCACTGGAGTCTTGTTTCCATTTCTCTCTCAATTGGGTGCCTGTGCCATCACTATCTTTCTATTTCATCTTTAATTCATATGAAATGGCTACTTCATCACTATCTATAGTTATTCACATTTGTATTTATGCTCAAAATCAAAATATCTCCTCAAGCTAATTTAATATTTTTTTCTCTTCCTCAGTTTTAAACACCTCACAAGAGTAACTTAAAGCAACTGCTTTAATTTCCTCACTAACCATTCATCTTTCATTATATTGATGGACTTTTGGTCTTAGTGACCACTCATTAAACTGTATTATTTCTCCATTAATAAAATTCAATATCTTCATTTGAACTCTTAAATCAAATATAAATTTCTCTATTTCAAATCTCCAACAATGTACAACCCATCTTTATTCAACCTTTAACGTCTGTTTATATATTACTTCCCTTTGTACATTGTTTGATTCTACAAAACTGTTCTTGTTCCTCACATCTGACAATTCTCTGACTCTGCATATCAATAGAGGTAATAGCACATGACTGGAAAGCATTCTATTCTCATATCTAAATCTTAGAATCTATATTTTTCCTTTTTCTTTTTAGCTCAAATAACACCTCCTACACAAGACTCCCACTGTAACAGTGCTTAATACAGTCCTGAATTCAAATTTAGAGTTTCTTCTACATGAAACTGAACCTCAAATAGATTGTATCTTCTAGAATAAAGATTACACCTTTTTGACTTCCTTTAGATTTCTCTACTACCTACATAATTCTGGATCCATACAAGATACATAGTAATCCTTATTAAATTGAAAGTAAGTAGGCATATATTTTCTAAAAATTTGTAAGTTCAAAGAGAATAAGAAGCTATAAGAGCCTTTGGAAAAGAAAGAAATAACTTTTCACAAAAATTATAGTTTGAAACTCTAATTTTCATACAGTTATGCCATCAACTTACACAACATCATTAACCTCCAGTCTTGTATCAGGAGAAGGATTAATCAAGATGTATGAAAGCGTGCCTTGATGATCATTCATTTCATCTGTAAAACATATAAAGACCAAATTATATTATTTACAAGTTGCAGAAATGATTGTTTTTAATGAATTAACTATAGACATTTCTTACAAGTTCTGCTTTCAACAGTTTAATGGATCTTTCAGGAGGAAAATATTTTTAAATGATCAAAATTGGAAATGTTTTTCATACAGGTTATCAGGATAAATTTCATATCTTTTAGGAAAGAAATGAAAGGAATCCTTCTTATACTTATATGTGAAATGCTGTTAATATTTATAATTATATCCTCTACATTCATCTATTTGTACAAAGCATTTATTTGCATCAGAATTCAGAAAGCACATAAGGAAAATGACAAGAAATGGAAGTGGAGAAACTGAACCTAGCTGTACCAAACCTCAAACCATACTCCAAAAGAATTAATCATCAAAAATAATTTGGTTATTTAAAAATAGAGAGGGTGACCAGTAGAACAGATGAGATAGATAATATACAAAGGCAAATGAGCACTATAGTTCATAAAGTTTTTGATAAACTCAAAGATCCTAGATATCAGGGCAGCAATTCAGATTTGACAGATAATTTGAGAAAAACTAAAAAGCAGGCCAAATTGGCATAGATCAGTATTACAAAATATTTGCTAAGACAAGACCCAAATGATTTCAGGACATATTAAAATGGTGACATCATAAGTTAATGAAGTAAGGAAGAAACTACCTGACAAATCTATGAGTAAAGGAATAATCCATCAAAACTGAAGAGACACATTTCCAAAATATATAGAGAATTGACCCCAATCTATAAGAAATCAAGCCATTCTCCAATTGATAAATGGTCAAAGGATATGAACAGACAATTCTCAGACAAAGAAAATGAAACTATTTCTAGCTATATGAAAAGGTGCTCCAAGTTATTATTAATCAGAGAAATGCAAATTAAGACAACTCTGAGATACCACTACACACCTGTCAGATTGGCTAGAATGATAGGGAAAGATAAAGCAGAATGTTGGAGGGGATGTGGGAAAACTGGGACACTGATGTATTGTTGGTGGAACTGTGAATACATTCAGCTATTCTGGAGAGCAATTTGGAAGTATGCTCAAAAAGTTATCAAACTGTGTATACCCTTTGATCCAGCAGTGTTAGTACTGGGCTTATATCCCAAAAAAATTTTAAAGAAGGAAAAGGGACCTGTATGTGTAAGAATGTTTGTGGCAGCCCTCTTTGTAGTGGCTAGAAACTGGAAACAAAGTGGATGCCCATCAATTGGAGAATGGCTGAATAAACTGTGGTATATGAATATTGTTGAATATTATTGTTCTGTAAAAAATGACCAAAGGGATGATTTCCAAAAGGCCTGGAGAGACTTGCATGAATTGATGCTGACTGAAATGAGCAGGACCAGGAGATCACCATATACTTCATATATGATGCTCAAGTCTGATGGATGTGGCCCTCTTCAACAATGTGATGAGCCAAATCATTTCCAATAGAGTAGTAATAAATTGAACGAGCCTACATCCAGCGAAAGAACTCTGGGAGATGACTATGAACCACTACATAGAATTCCCAATCCTTCTATTTTTGTCTGCCTGCATTTTTTATTTCCTTCACAGGTTAATTGTACACTATTTCAAAGTCCAATACTTTTTGTACAGCAAAATAATTGCATGGACATGTATACATATATTGTATTTAAATTATACTTTAATCTATTTTACATGTTACCAATGCTAAAAAGTTACTCATTCATATATCTTGTAAATAAAAAGCTATAATAAAAAAAAACTGAAGAGGCAATGAGGAGCAAAACAAGGTAAAGCAGACCATTTTAGTTATATAAAATATTAACATTTTTTAAAAATTGCACAAAGAAAATTTTGAAAAATTTAAAAATGCACACAAATAAAAACAAGTCAGCTAAAATTAGAGAAGAAGCAATATAATTGGGCAGAATCCATGCAACAAGTTATTCTGAAATGTCTTATTTCTGAGATATACATTGAATTGACTCAAATTTATAAGAATAAGACCCATTTCCCACTTGATAAATTGTCAAAAAATATGAATAGGCAGTTTTCAGAGTAAGTAATATAAATTATAAGAAGCTATATTTAATGTATATTTAAATATACAAGCCATATATATATATATATAAAGTTATATTATACATATATATATATATATATATATCTTTAAATTACCAGTGACCAAATAAATACAAATTAAAAGAACACCAAAGTTCTACCTTATACCCATTTAATTATCAGAGTTTATAAAAAGGATTAAAAACAAATGTTAGAAGGGATGTGAGGAAACAAGTACTTTGATAGACTCTTGATAGACATGTTAGCCAGGTCAGATGTTGTGGAAGATAATTTTGATTTTATTAAATGCCTTTTTGCATCTATTGAAATAATTATATGATTTGTTAATTTGATTATTGATACAGTCCATTTTTCTAATACTTTTACTAATATTGAATAAGTCCTGCATTCCTGGTATAAATCTTACTTGATGATGGTATATTATGTGGGTGATAAGATAACTTGCTGTAATCTCTTTATTAATATTTGATTTAAGATTTTTACATTAATATTCATTATGAAAGTTGATCTATAATTGTCTTTCTCTGTTATGGCACTATCTTGTTTAGTTATCAGCAACATCTTTGAGTCATAAAAGGAATTTGTTAGTACTCCTTCTTTCCATATTTTTTTAAAAATAGTTTGCATAGTATTGGAATTAATTGTTCTCTAAATGTTTAGGAGAATTCATTTGCAAATCCATCTGACCCTAAAGATTTTTCTTAGGGTGTTGATTAATAGATAGTTCAATTTCCTTTTTCTAAAATGAGACTATTTAAATAACTTATATCCTCCTTTGTTAATCTGGGCCATCTATATTTTTGTAATTTTTCATCCATTTCACTTAAATTATCAGATTTATTGGCACAGAGTTAAGCAAAATAGCTCCTAATTATTGCTCTGCAATTCTCTTCATTTCTCAGTTCAGCTATTTCATTTTTTATATTAGCAATTTGAGTTTCTTCTTTCCTTTTTTCTAATCAAATTAACTAAAGGTTTACATATTTTATTGTTTTTTTCATAAAAGCAACTTTTTCTTTTGTTTATTAGTTCAATAATTTTCTTATTTTCTACTTTGTTATTCTCCCCTATTGTTTTCAGAATTTCAAATTTGGTATTTAATTGGGGGGTGTTAATTTGTCCTTTTTCTAGATTTTTTTTAGTTGCATGCCCAATTCATGAATCTTCTTTATTCTTTTTTTCAAATAAGCATGAAGAAATACAAAATTTCCCCTACTAATTAACTTTGCCTGCATCCTATACATTTTGGTATGTTGTTTTATGATTGCCATTCTCTTGGATGAAATTAGTGATTGTTTTCATGATATGTTGTTTCACCCACTCATTCTTTAGGATTAGGTTATTTAGTTTCCAATTCATTTTTGGTTTATTTTTCCCTATCCCTTTGTTATAGATAATTTTTATTGTATCATTATCTGAAAAAGATGCATTTTACTATTTCTGCCTTTCTGCATTTGATTTTATGTCCTAATACATGATCAATTTTTGTGTAGATTTCATGTACCACTGAGAAAAAAATATATTGCTTTTGTGTCCATATTCAGTTTTCTCCAAAGGTCCATCATACCTAACATTTCTAAACTTCTATTTACTTCCTAAATTTCCTTGTTTATTTTCTGTTTTGATTTATCTAGTTCTTATAGAGCAAGGTAGAGATTCCCCACTACTATAGTTTTGATATCTATTTCTTCTTGTAGCTCTCTTAACTTCTCCTCTAAGAACTGGGATGCTATACCACTTAGTATATATATGTTTTGTATTGATATTATTTCATTATCTATGGTACTCTATAGATTATACTATTATGGTAGCATAATGTAATTTCCTTCCTTATCTCCTTTAGTTAGAGCTATTTTTGCTTTTGCTTCACCTGAGATTAGAATCCCTATCCCTGATTTTTTTTTTTTTTTTACTTCAGATGAAGGATAAAAGATTCTGCTCCAGTCTTTTACCTTATCTCTCTGCCTTACATGTGTTTCTTATAAACAACCTATTTTAGGATTTTGGTTTTTAATCCAGTCTGCTATCTGCTTCTGTTTTATGGGAGAGTTTATTCCATTCACATACACAGTTAAAATTACTCTTGTTTCCCCCAAATTATATTTTCCCTTTCTGTTCCCTCTTTCCTTCCTCATCAGTGTTTTGCTTCTGACTACCACCTCCATCAATCTGCCCCTCCCTCTTTCTTATTTCTTTCCCCTTCTACTTATGTTCTCCCTTCTATTAGTCTCCCCGTTTTCTTTCCTCTTTCCTAGCCTACTTGCCCATAAAGTGAGATAACTTTCTCTATCAAACTAAATATTTGTGATAGTCTATTTTTGAACCAAATCTGATGATATTAGGATTCAAACAATGGACATCCCCCTCCTTTCTTTCCCTCAAATTTAATAGTTTTTTTTTTCCTCTTCATGTAATGTAATTTACCCCATTTCAGATTCTCTTTCCCCTTCCTCTTCTTCCAGTACAATCCTTTTTCCACTCCTGCTTTCTTTTTTATATCATCAGAGTAAAGTCGAAGTATACCAGTACCTCTAAGTATCCCCAAAACAGAGAAATAGTTCTCAAGAGCTAAACATATCATTTTCCCATATAGGAATTTTATTTAAAACTTAAATACATTTAAACTTAAAAATTTAAGTTTAACCATTTTTTTCTTTTTGTTTTAACCTTTTCATGTTTCTCTTGAATTCCATATTTGAAGATCATATTTTCTGTTCAGCTTGGGTCTTTTCATCAAAAATAAATGAAAATCTCCTATTTCATTCAATGTCCTTTTTTTCCTGAAAGATAATGTTTAATTTTGATGGATAGCTGCTTATTAGTTACAGTCCAAGTTCTTTTGTCCTGTGAAATATTATATTCTATGCCCTTTGATCCTTTAAAGTGGAAGCTGCTGGTTCCTAAGAAAGCCTGATTATAGCTCTTCAATATTTGAATTGTTTCTTTCTGGTTGCTTGAAGTATTTTCTCCTTGATCTGATAACTGTGAAGTTTAGCTATGGTATTATTTGGAGTTTTCATTTTGGGGTCTCTTTCAGGAAGTGATTAGTGAATTTGTTCAATACCTGTTTTACTCTCTGATTGTAGGATATCAGGGTAGTTTTCCCCAATGATTTTTGCAAGATGTTGTCTGAGCTCTTTTTTTCATCATAGTTTTCAGGTTAGCCAATAATTATTAAATTGTCTTTCCTCTATTTATTTTTCAGGTAAGTGCTTTTTTTCTGATGAGGTATTTTACATTTTCTTCTATGTTTTCTTCTTTTTGGTTTTGTTTGAGAGATACTTGTTGCTCATTGAGTCATTCACTCCACTTGTTTAATTCTAATTTTTAGTGAATTATTTTTTCAAGTAGCTTTTTTAAATCTCCTTTTGCATTTGTCCAATTGAACTTTTAAATGAATTGTTTTGTTCATTGGATTTTTTCCCATTTCAAAAATTTTGTTTTTCAAAGAATTGTTTCATTTTTCCAATTTTCCAAAATTACTTTTAAGGAGTGATTTTCTTCAGATTTTCTTTTTCCTTATTTGTAAAGGTTCAGATCCACTCTGAGAGTAAAGGGGAGATTATCCAAAGATTTCTCTACAAGCAACAGGGGTTTTATGCATCCCAGGGGTTGGGGCTGCCAGCTTCCTTCTCCTGTTAGTTGGGTGCAGCCAATTCATGCTTGTTATGTTGGGGTTCATGGGTATTTGCCTTCTTTAGTTGTGTTGGAAGTCTTGCAGCTAGTCTGATGATCTACTGGCTTCTGAACTAGAACAGAGGAGACAACACTGCTGTATTGGCTAAGAACCTCCCATTAGATTCTTCTTGTATGAGGAGGTTGCTTCATCCTGAGTATCCCTGCACTGTGCTGCACCTGGGCTGAGCTGCAACCCTCCCTACTCTCTCAACTCCACTCCCTACTCTCATCCAATTGAGACATACCTTTCCTGAAGATTTACCAAGATATTCTCTGCTGAATTTGTTACACTTTTCATTCCAGGTGCTTAATAAATTTTTGTTGAATTAAGGTTATTTGATTTAAATGTAGTGTGCATTAGCTGCTCTTTCAGGTTGCATAAAACACTGGAATTCAGTGATTCCATGATATACAATTTCAAAATTGAAATTAAATTCATTTTTTATAAAGCAGCTTCAGAAAACTGAGATTCTTTTTTTTGGTCCACATTTTAAATGGTTTGTGGGTTTTTTTGGGAGGGAGGGGCATTAGCTTTAAAGATAAAGATGGAAAACTGCCCAAGATTTTTCTTCATGGATTTAGTATTATCATAATTGACCTATTGTTTTTCTTAATGAATCATTCTTGAAGAGAAATAATTTTCACTTATGTTCTTATTAATAGTATGATGAAATGTTCATCTTGTATTTTTCAAATTTCCCCATACAAAAAATGTACTGATGTGTCAATTTTTTTAAATTAAAGGGTATATCAAAAGCAAGGATAAAGATTTGATTTGGGAAAAGAGAGAATAAGTATTTATATAGTGTTTATTATACTCCAGGAATCATGCAAAATGATTTTTACAAATATCAAGTACTTACAAATAAATTTTAAAAATACTTACAAATTTTCTCATTTGATCCTTACAATAACCCTTAGCAATATATATAATAATATCTATCTATTATCTATCAAGCATTTTATAGTTGAGGCAACTGAAGTAGAAGTAAAATAACTTTCCTAGGGTCACAAAGGATAATTACATGGCACACTAGATAGAATATAGGGTCTCCAGTCAATAAACCTCATCTTCCTGAGTTCAAATTCGGCCTCATACACTTATTTATTAGGTTTGTAACTCTGAGCAATTCAGTTAATCCTGTTTGCCTCAGTTTGCTTATCTTTAAAATGAGCTGTATAAGAAAATAGCATCCTAAGAAAATGCCAAATTGTGTCATGAAAAGTTAGACACAACTGAAAAAGGTCACAAAGCTTTGGTGTCATATTTGAATTCAGAGCTTCTTGACTTCAGGCACAGTGCTCTACTTACAACTTCTTAATATGAAGTCAACTCTTACAATTGAATGTAAGTGTAATGGTAGACTGAAAGCAATGGACAATTAGCTCCATTACTGAGTCATATTTAATGCAAATGAGGTTGAGAAGTATGAGATTAAGGGAAAATAAACCAATTTAAAAGCAATTTGAACCCTCTGGAGCACATGAATTCTTTCTCCCCCCCTCTTTTTTCCTTTCTCTTTCTCTCTTTCTTTCATTTCCCCATCTTGCTCAGTTTGTCAGTGTAGGGACTACTCATAAACTAACAAAAATTAATGGTTAATTGGGGATCTTTTGAGTTGCTCCAATTCCAAATAGGCCAGTTTGTCCTTCGGGCAATCTGGTGCCTTCAACCCCCATCTCCATTATTGATACTAAATACAGACATCCAATTAGGACACAGCACCTAATACTCCAAAAAAGAAGAAATTCTATCTCTGCCTACCATGTAGCTGGGATTTCAAGCTATACTTCCCCATAACATTCAAAGAACTTTCTAAGTTTTATCTATTAAATTGTTCATAAATTGAAATCTGTTGTACTAAGTGGTATTCAACTTTGAAAAAAAAATAGAAATTTGGTATATCAAAAGCATTTCATATAATTCATGGATGACTTTCTTTTTTTTAATAACTTTTTATTTACAAGTGATATGCATGGGTAATTTTACAGCACTGACAATTGCCAAACCTCTTGTTCCAATTTTTCCCCTTCTTCCCCCCACCCCCTCCCCTAGATGGCAGGATGACCAGTAGATGTTAAATATATTAAAGTATAAATTGGATATACAATAAGTATACATGACCAAACCGTTATTTTGCTGTACAAAAAGAATTGGACTCTGAAATATTGTACAATTAGCCTGTGAAGGAAATCTAAAATGCAGGCAGGCAAAAATATATGGACTGGGAATTCAATGTAATGGTTCTTAGTCGTCTCCCAGAGTTCTTTCACTGGGCGTAGCTGGTTCAGTTCATTACTGCTCCATTGGAACTGATTTGGTTCATCTCATTGCTGAAGATGGCCAGGTCCATCAGAATTGATCATCATATAGTATTGTTGTTGAAGTATATAATATTCTCCTGGCCCTGCTCGTTTCACTCAGTATCAGTTTGTGTAAGTCTCTCCAGGCCTTTCTGAAATCATCCTGTTGGTCATTTCTTACTGAACAACAATATTCCACAATATTCATATACCACAATTTATTTAGCTATTCTCCAATTGATGGGCATCTACTCAGTTTCCAGTTTCTGGCCACTCAAAGAGGGCTGCCACAAACATTCGTGCACATACAGATCCCTTTCACTTCTTTATGATCTCTTTGGGATATAAGCCCAGTAGTAACACAGCTGGATCAAAGGGTATACACACTTTGATAACTTTTTGAGCATAGTTCCAAATCGCTCTCCAGAATGATTGGATGTATTCACAATTCCATCAACAATGTATTAGTGTCATGGATGACTTTCTATAAATGCAAATGTTATTTTAAAAGGAACACTAATATTTGTATAATAAATATTAATATGTTTTAAAATCTAGGAATGTATAATTGTGAATTAAAAATACTCCGAGACTTAATACAATATTTCTCTTACCTATGATCCTTAAATATATACTACCTAACTTAAATCTGTGGTCTTAGTAAATAAGACAAATTAAATGAGGAAGCCATTTTTCTTACAGTTGTTAGTTTTGAGTCATTTTAATGTCATTGTTTTTTTTTTTTTTTTTTTTTTTTTTTTTTTTTTTTTTTTTAATAGAACCTAACATTTAATTGGTACAGGAAAGTTTGATTAAGGAAACTATTACTAATACAGATCAACACTGGATCTATAAACTGACAACCTTAGAGATGTGTATATGGTCACTGAGGAAATATTTTGCCATGATGCACATAAGCAATAAAGATCAGAGATGAGATATGGATCCAGTTTTTCCTGACTCTATCTCTTCCTCCATTCTGCCTCTTTAGAATAACAAAGGAGAAAAAAATTATACTTCTATATTCTGGAAATGAACTTTAAGCATATCATTACTTTACTGCTAGAATTTGTTCATGATATTTCAATAAACTCTAATGTTTTGTCTATACACATCAGTATTTTGCAAAATTTGGCTTATACATTTAATTAATTTCTTTAAAATAACCACTCTAAAATCCTATTTAATAAAGCTTTATTTAAAACTAATTTAGTAGTCTTCACTCACTATATTTATTCTCCTATTAGTTCTAAGTTCATCAGTGTAGGTACTCTCAACAACAATGGATAACCACCACTTATCTGACCTTTCTAGTTTTCAGTAACATTTGCCCATATCTTCTATATTCAATATTATATCATTATTATAATTTTACTAATTTTACTAGGAAATTTGATAGACTGTCTCTTTTTGCATTCATGAAAATGATTCATCCTTCAAGATTAGTTAAAACATTAACAAATATATTAAAATAAGATTAAATAATTAAATTAAAAATTAAATTGCTCTTTACTGTCTCAGAATTTTGGGCTGGAAAATATTTTAAATTTATATTGATTAGGCTATCATTGTATTAGCTAGTCATAATTTGCTTGATAACTGGCTGTTGCCAACTGTTTACCACGTATTGTCATATCATTCATGACCATTGTACCTAAAAAATAAAAATAAAAAAGCTTACAAAATATAATATTCACTCAATTTTTAAAAAGTTCTTGGAAAGCATTTTCATGTCAATTTAACCATACTTTATACCCCTTTTATTTCTCCAGAAAAAGATAAAAGACAGGGCCATATTTTTTAAATATATATATTATTGAGAATTAAAGTATGAGAAATATAAATGTGTGAGAGAAAAATTTTAATCTTGATTCAATAAATGATGGAAAATTGAGTGCTCAAATGTTTTCCTTAATTGTAATTCATTATCATATCAGCAGTTATCCTTTTAAAAGCTTCATTAATTTGTGTATTGTCAAGATATTTTTTCTCTAAATGGAAAGAATTTAAAATAACCCTCAATTTATACATTTATTCTGCTGTGTCATATAGATAGCGTGTGAGGATAAATTGATTTTTCCCAAATACCTCAAATAAAATTCAGAAATATGTTGCAAATCTACACTGGAAATTTTGAGTCTTTATAATCATTACTGATAACACATTTATGAAACAGAAGTTATTAGAAATATAACTTTACATTTTTATTGCTATATTTTTCTGGAATGCTATTTAATGTAACCATTTATTTCTTCGTATGAATGGTTACCTTTATATAATTAAAATAAAGTGATGTATTTATTGTTCATGTTAAAAAAAACTTAAGACAAATTCAAGATAACTAGCATCAATTTGGAATATTGCAAACTCCTAATGAATCTTCTTCCATCTAGTCCTTTCTTCTTGAATCAAGCCAAATCAAATGACAAAATTAAATTAATAAAATTAATGTTTAGATTTTCTAGTTTGTCTCTCTAGCTATTTGAGAAACAGCATATTAGAGTGGAAAAACTACTAAACTTAAATTTAAAAGGCTGCATTTGATTCCTGGATAATTAACTTAGTAGTTATGTAACAGATATATCACTTAACCTCTCTGTGAAACTTTAACTTCATTACCTTAATTAAAAAATAAAATGTTACCCAGTTCCCAAGATATGAATATATGAAATCATTTGAAGTCATAAAATACTATGCAAACATTAGGAATTATCCACCAATATATTTACACATATTTTAGTTAGATTTATTATCCTTTAGCTTGATAAGAAAGAAATAAGAGTTTATATTGCCTCTCTAGATATCACAACTTAATATGCAGAAATAGATGGCCCTTGGTCCAAAAATTTTGTGAATGGTAAAATGCTGTATCACAATGTTTATTACTCTCAAAGAAGGCCTATTAACAAGTTGACAAATTGACACAGCTAGTCAAAACAGTACCAAGATGTTGTGAATATGTTAATTATCTTTCATTCCATTTCTGTTTTTCTTAATTTACAAATCCACCTTACAACAAATATTTTAATTCAAATCTTCAACAATTTAAGTTCTATTCACTTAAATATGAAGTTTGCAATGCTTCAAATTTGCAATGCCTCATGAAATCCTTGACATCCATTTGAAACTTTTTCCATTTTATTTGAATATATATGAATAAAATATTTTAAACAAACTAAAATGGATTATCATATGTTGTTTTAAATATCTCATTATTTACATTAAATTACATTTATATATTTATTACTTATGAAATAATAGGATAGATTAATAGATGGATGGATGAATAGAAGAAAGGAAGGGAAGAAAGAAAAGAAGGAAGGGAGCAAGGGAGAAAGGGACAAAAGAAGGAAGAAAGGGAGGGGAGGAAAAGAGGGAGGAAGGAAGGCATTTTCTTAATTGGATTCAAGTACAAATAAGCCTAGAATAAAATTTTATATTGCTAATATTTTATAGTAAACATTCAATGTTCTTTTCCATAAATGAATTAGATAATCATGTTTTCTGGTTAAATTAAAAAGACTAGAAACTCTGCTCATCCCTCTATACTCACTGAAAGTGAATTAAAAAAAAAAGTTATAAACCTCTAGTAACAGGATAAAAAGGATTCCCCTCTTCATATTCTTACATGGTTTTGATTTCCTTTTTAGGTAGGTTTCTCTATGTTGAAAGTCATTTTCCCATATAGTTTGAACATAATTTATATTTGCCATGAAAAGGTCTATTAATTTTGCTTAAATTTGTTGATCAATGTGATGGCTAGGTGGTTGCAGGCAATAACCCAGTCTGTGGAAACAGTTCAGTTCCAGTACACTCTATTCTGTAAATTGATTTCTCCATGATATTGTATAAGGCTTACATTTATAGTATGTGATCTTTTATCTGTCCACTACAGAAAGAAAGTTTGCCTCTGCAGTGTAATTCTAAATATTAGTATATGTCTTTTCATGATTTCGGTGAATACTATATTTTTTTCAACATATAAGTAAAAAAGCAAACATAACCTGGAATGATCATTAAAACTAGGTCCCTAAAGAATTATACATCTGCAATTTCTTTTGGCAGACCTAGTCTTGAATTGCCACCATGAACACCTTAATTTCCAAACAAGTATGTATTAGCTGGCCATTTGTTCAGTGTTTCCTTGACACCATTTAGCTATCTGTGTACATGTAGACATTGTCTGTAGGAAAAAATTTTAACTGTAGCTTTTCATCATATATAATTCTTAGGACTACCTCAGAAGTTATCTTTTCATTAGCTTTATCAAACCCAAAAGAAAGTACCTATTATAAACCTTTACTATTGCTTTGTGAATGGATGTGTTTACATATTTCTATGTGTTTGTCCTTCTAATGTGCTCTTAGAATGTTTTTAATTTTCTTCCTCATTTTGATAAGGAAATGAAAAACTTTCTAAATGCATGCTATAGTTGGTTGGTTCATTTTTTGGTTCTGAAAAAGAATACTGAAACAAATATGACATGAGTTAATTTCTTTAAACATTTTCTAAAATTTCAAGGGAATAAATAAAAAAAAAAATGAAGGTGGCCTAGCTGTATGAAATCTAAAACTATATTATAAAGCAGCAATCATCAACACCATTTGGTATTGGCTAAGAAATAGAGAAGTTGATCAGTGGAATAGGTTAGGTTCACAAAACAAAATAGTCAATGACTAGAGCAATCTAGTATTTGAAAAACCCAAAGTCCCCAGCTTTTGCAGTAAGAATTCACTATTTGAGAAAAACTTCTGGGAAAACTGGAAACTAGTGTGGCAGAAACTAGGAATATACCCACACCTAACACCATATATCAAGATAAGGATGAAATAGGTTCATGATACAGACATAAATAATGATATTATAAACAAATTAGAAGAATAAAGGATAGTTTACCTCTCAAATTTGTGGAAGAGGAAGGAATTTGTGACCAAAGAAGAATTAGAGATCATTATTGATCACAAAATAGATAATTTTGATTATATTAAGTTAAAAAGGTTTTATACCAACAAAACTAATGCAGACAAGATTAGAAGGGAAGCAATATAAACTGGTCAAACATTTTTACATTAAAAAATTCTGATAAAGTCCTCATTTCTAAAATATATAGAGAATTGACTCAAATTTATAATAGTTCAAACCATTCTCCAATTGATAAATGGTCAAAGGATATGAACAGAGAATATTCAGATGAAGAAATTGAAATTATTTCTAGTCATATGAAAAGGTGCCCCAAATCACTATTGACCAGAGAAATGCAAATTAAGACAACTTCAAGATACCACTACACACTTGTCACATTGGCTAAGATAACAGAAAACAATACCATGGTGGAGGGGATGTGGGAAAAGTGGGACACTGATACATTATTGGTGGAACTATGAACAGATCCAACCATTCTGGAGAGCAATTTGGAACTATGCTCAAAAAGTTATCAAACTGTGCATACACCTTTGATCCAGCAGATTTTCTACTGGGATTATATCTCAAAGAGATTTTAAAGGAGGGGAAGGGACCCACATGTGCAAAAATATTTGTGGCTGCCCTCTTTATAGAGGCCAGAAACTGGAAACTGAGTGGATGCCCATCAACTGGAACATGGCTGAATAAATTATGGTATATGAAAGTTATGGAATATTATTGTTTTGTAAGAAATGATCAGGAGGATCATTTTAGAAAGGCCTGGAGAGACTTAAGTCTGATGCTAAGTGAAATGACTAGAACCAGGAGATCAGCATACGTGGCAACAACACAACTATGCAATGATCATTCTGATGGATGTGGCTCTCTTCAATAATGAGATGATTCAAACCAGGTCCACTTGTTCAGGGATGAAGAGAGCCATCTACACTCAAAAAGAGAGAACCGTGGGAACTGAGTGTGGACCACACCATAACATTCTCACTCTTGCTTTTGTTATTTGCATTTTGTTTTCTTCCTCAGTTTTTTCTTTTTCTTCCTTCTTGATCTGATTTTTCTTGTGCAGCAAGATAACTGTATAAATATGTGTACATATATTGGATTTAACAAGTAATTTAACTACCTGGCCGCTAGGGGATAGGGTGGGAAGAAGGAGAGGAAAATTTGGAACAAAAGGCTGTTGCAAGGGTAAATGTTGAAAAAATTACCCATGCATATGTTTTGTAAATAAAATGCTTTAATAGGAAAAAAAATGAAAAATAAACATGTTCCAATTTCTCTTTGAATTTCAAAAGCCCAGTAAATCTCAACACTTAAAGCATTCTTGACATGTTTATGCTACAGGATATCAATATATTTACAACTATCACCTCCATGAAATGGTTGAATGAAATCTCTAGGTTAAAGCTTGAAGTATTTGATCTCTGGTTTTACTTGACATACATTAAAAATTTTGCATTCAAAATTATATTTTGATATCATTAAGGAAAGCTTTTGTGAAATGAAGAAGGTAATTAATGCACTTCTCCAGGGACTAATATGTCTTGATATACCAAGTGATTAATAACATGCTAATACACAAATGTAATAGCATTTTGGGTAGCTTGTTCAGCAATTTCCAAATTAATAATAAATTGTCATACACCAATTTTTGGTACATCTTTTTTGGTCCTTGGTTAATGCTGTTTTCTTCTAAAAGTATATACACACAAACACACATAAATATATTTTTGTGTCTATATACATATATAGATATATAACAGTTTATGCTTTTCATAAAGTACACTGATATGTAACTCACCTATACATGGAGGGATCACTATTAGACTCATGTTTCAGTAATAGGTAAAGTTTGTGTTACCTTTTTTTTTTTTTTGGAGGAAAAATCAAATCAGAATCAAGAATAAGCAGAAAATGTTAGGACTTTTACTCATAAGTTATTAATTACTGTCAAACATATAAGATATCTTATTTCTTATTTCTATTTCTCTCTGGTCACTTTTCTAGCATTGCAGAGAAAGTATTTTTTCAATCATTTCTTTAGACATACCTATACTGTCATTCCTTTTAAAAGCTATGTATAAGCTCAACTTAAATATTTTATCCAACTTGTTTATGTTGTTAGATGTCACTTTGACAATATAAGTGACAATACACTTTCCATTCTCTCCTCCTGTTTTTTTTTTCTCATTTTCTCTATTGCTCTGCACATTAAAAACTGGTGGTGGATGAGGGCTGCTTTGACTCCTTGTATCATTTTGAACTTCTGAATTTTATTTTCAATTACTAACAGAATTGAAAGTTTCAGATGTGCTTTGTTTTCTAAATCCCTTCTGTAAGTTTTTTTCTTTGCTTTTATTGTGCAATATAGTATTCAAATTTGTACAATAGCTAAATATTGATTGGATTTCCCAATATCTTTCCACAGATTTTTAACAGCTCTCTCAACTTACTTTTGTCATAGTAGTTTTTGACATTTATTCTTAAGGGTATTACTTGATAGCTTCAGCTTACTGTGGTAACAGTTACTGTATCTATTGCTATATGTAGGTCCTGAAATCTTTTTACTTTTTGTTGAATACTGTAAGAAAATTGATTTATTCATGTTTCTTATATAAAATAACATTTTAAACAAATAGTGGATTTTGGTATAATTTATCTGTTAATTTTTTTTTATCAAGCTTCAAAAGAGCTTTTTGGAATTCCATTGTAAGTATCTTTATATGATTTTCAAAATCATTTATGATACCACTGCCTTTTATCATTTATGTTATTATTAATATAATTTTGGAATTTGTATTAACATTGGATACAATAAACTCTTTTGAAATTTTAATTAACTGAAACCATTAACACTTATATGAAAGAGTGTTCCAAATCACTATTGATCAGAGAAATGCAAATTAAGACAACTCTGAGATACCACTACACACCTATCAGATTGGCTAAGATGATAGGAAAAAATAATGATGAATGTTGGAAGGGATATGGGAAAACTGGGACACTGATGGAGTTGTGAATGAATCCAACCATTCTGGAGAACAATCTGAAATTATGCCCAAAAAGTTATCAAACTGTGCATACCCTTTGATCCAGCAGTGCTACTACTGCGCTTATACCCCAAAGAGATACTAAAGAAGGGAAAGGGACCTGTATATGCCAAAATGTTTATGGCAGCCCTGTTTGTAGGCTAGAAACTGGAAAATGAATGGATGCCCATCTATTGGAGAATGGTTGGGTAAATTGTGGCATATGAATGTTATGGAATATTATTGTTCTGTAAGAAATGATCAGCAGGATGAATACAGAGAAGCTTGGAGAGACTTACATGAACTGATGCTAAGTGAAATAAGCAGAACCAGGAGATCATTATATACTTCAACAACGATACTGTATGAAGATGTATTCTGATGGAAGTAGATTTCTTTGACAAAGAGACCTAACTCAGTTTCAATTGATCAATGATGGACAGAAGCAGCTACACCCAAAGAAAGAACACTGGGAAATGAATGTAAATTGTTTGCATTTTTGTTTTTCTTCCTGGGTTATTTTACCTTCTGAATCCAATTCTCCCTGTGCAACAAGAGAACTGTTCAGTTCTACACATATATATTGTATCTAGGATATATTGCGACATATTTAATATATATAGGACTGCTTGCCATCTAGGGGAGGGGTGGATGGAGAGAGGGGAGAAATTGTAACAGAAATGAGTGCAAGGGATAATGTTGTAAAAAATTACCCTGGCATAAGTTCTGTCAATAAAAAGTTATTATAATAAAAAAAAAGAAATTTTAATTAACTACTCAATTTCAATTCTTATTGGTATAACCTACAATTGCAGATGCTGTTATTTTCTAAGTTTGTCCTATATTCACCAGCATTTCCAAAATATTGTTCTTGGAATTGAGAATCCAAATAACAAAGGTAGCAGAAAGCCTTTGCTTATATTTGGTGAGATTCATTCTAAAATTATTATGACATAGAACTGGCAGGAAAAGAAAAAATATCTTTCAAAATATTAGATTTGATCTGAGTCATGAAGAAAAACGGGGAAATTAAGTGGTGAAGACAAAGAGGAAAAACATTCTCCTGAAAATTAGCCAGTGAAAAGGTACAGAGTCAGTACTTGGAGTGCTGTATGAAAGGAACAGCAAGAAATGCAGCAATTTTGTATTACAGAGCATGAGGAGTGAAGTGAAATGCCTAAAATAAAATAAAGGTTTAAAGATAGAAAGAAGATAAATGTTATTACCTCTTTCAAACTATTGAAGTTCAGAGATGTTGAATATTTTACACAGTCACATAAGTTAATATCAAGAATAGGATTTCAACTCAATTTTTCTGGATTCCAAGTTCAGTACCCTATCTCCTAGGTAAGCAAATAGTTTAAAGCTTTAACTGTGTGATGGGGCCAAGAAAGGATGAAAGATTGGGGAAAGAGAATGAAAATGAGAAGAAAACCACAAAATTTTCCAATCTGATATTTTTGCTCAGATCCAGCTGTGTTTGCAGTGATTCCATTGAGAGTTTTTGGTTACACTAGTACCATTTCTTTCCTCATACTATTGTAATTGGCAAATGTCTATAAGCCCCACTTAAGAAGGAAAAAAATCTGCAAATTTGTCATATTTGTAATATAATACATTCTACAAACTTTTCCATATCAACAAGCAAAAACAGTAAACCATTAATAGGCTTGTCAAATAACAAAGAAGTACAGTAACTTAATATCTCATGAAATAAGAAGCAAGCTAATAATTAACAATGAATATATATTACAAAAAGATAACAGAATTTCAGTAAAAATAATATTTTTAACCCTACATCTCTATGATGGTATTTTAGAAGTCATGTTTTGTTCATCATTGGTCAGATTCTCCAGGCTACTTAGTTCTACCTTCTGTCTTTCTGTGGCCCTTTGAGTATCTTGAAATATTAATCCTTCTCAAAATACCTTCTGAAATTAGTAGCAGATAGATAAGGCAGTGAATAGAGTGCTGGACTTGGAGTCAGGAAACCCCCAAAAAAGTTTAAATAACTTCATTTTTAGTTCTGATTTACAGATTTTTGGGTTAAGACAAAAATTTGTTGCAATTCTTTCAAAATATTTACTGAACATATTGTTGTTTCTACTTTATTCTCCAAGATGACCATTTCATCAGGGAGGTGATGCCATGACATGCAAGTGCATTGGATTTCAGAGCTGTGCAAAGTTACTAGCACTTTCTCTTCCAGAGTCATCTGGCTTCAGTTTTAAGATATAAATAAGGAATGGAAATGGCCATGGATGCAACCCCTCCAGTTCTGGGAACTTTGGTGGTAGTACTTTCCCACTAAAGGAGAAAGGAAATGGCACTGGTAGCTCACTTAGAGAAAAAGAGAATGGCTGAAACAAAAAAGCAGGAAAAAAACATGGAAACACAGCTTTCTATAGGCCCTGGCTTCTTCTTTTTCCTCCTTTCTTTGTTCTTTCATCTAAAGGGATCATACCAATAAAAGATTAATGATTATCTGATTCTGATAAATGCCTGCAAATCACCTCTAAGGAAAAAAAAAACTTTTAAATGAATCTATTTCAAAAGAAAAAAAAAATTTGGGGAGAGAGGAATTACTGAACATGCACACACATACAAATGTCACACATCTATTGATTTCAACCACAGTGGCTCTTCCTTATAAGCAGCTGTTGTCAAGCTCCAAATAATAACAAAGTAGAGGAAAGTGTCTCTATTTTTACAGGAAGAAAAAAGTGAATTACTGATTCAGGGGTCATTTCAGCATCACTTGCTATATGCATTGAGAATATCAACCATTTACTAGTAAAGGTCAAAAACTGGTGTTAAAATAAAGGAGAAAGAATAGAAAGTATTTTGCGTAATAAAAACAGCTAAAAAAAAACCTAATCCATTGAATTTGTGACATTAATTTTACAAAACTATTTCAAATTTTCAATTATGAAAAATGTTAAGATTGACTGGGCTTGACCAAAAGGCACACAGTGATAAATGTGTACTAAAAATCAATTTTGTGTTCTTTGACACTATATACAAAATTAAAAAAAAAAAAGGTCTCAGTGCTACTGATAATAAATAGTATTTTGTAAAATCTTAATAGCTGCAGAGTATTTTACATTTATTATCTTCATTTAATCCTTCCAACAATCATAGAATATCCCCATTTACAAATGAGGAAATTTATATTGACAGAGGTAAATGAAATACCTATGGTTACAGTGTTAGTTGATTATTGTTCTTAAAAAAAAAAAAATGATATCACTATGTTAGAGTCAAGGTGCAGTGTCTGAATGTGGATGATCAGATCAATACACATCCAGAATGCTCTGCCATAAGTCAAACACTAATAGTCTCTATGAACCCCTTAGGATGAATTCTCTAAAATTCTAAAAGTTCCCACAATGTAATTATTTCTGTCTAAGGAATTTGTATGGGGGGCAGAGCCAAGATGGTGGAGAGGACACATATTTTCTTCTGACCTCTTCCCAAGATTCTCAAGACTAACTAGCAAATCCAGCCTCTGAATTCATTTTGCGGAACCCACAAATATTGGGAGTGTAACAAAAGCAGAATATAATTTCAAAGATCTCCAGAAAAGGTTTGTTTCAATCAGACACAGAAGGAGATGGACGATGCACAAGCAGGCTGAGCACAGATTCAGAGTGCAAGGAGTACATAGTCCCAGGGTGGTACGGGCTTCATATGGAGAAGAATCTACAGGAAGGAATTTACAGCAGTGTTGGCTACTCTTTCCTGGTTGCAAGCCAGCAGATCTCAGATAAGTTATAAAACACCCAACACAAACGCATAAGGTAAATAGTAAACCCAGAAAAACCAGAATTTTATAGGATGTGGTCACGCCCACCTAGCACCAGAAGTCAATCAGCACTAACTCAGTGTAGCTGCTGTTGCTTGTAGAGGAAGCTTGGACAATCTCCCTTGCCCTAAAAGCAGATCTCAACTTTAAAAAAATGAGTAAAAAAGCACAAAGAACTCTGATCATAGGTAGTTTTATGGTGAAAGCAAAGGACAGATTTCAAATCCTGAGGAAACTAACAGCAAATCATCTCCAGATGAAGCCGGAAAGGATGATATAGATTGGTGCCCATTACATAAGGCTCTCTAGAAGAAATTAAAAAGAATCTTAAAAGAGAGCTAGAAGAAAAATGGGGAAAGAAAATGAGAACTTTAATAAAGGATTTAGAAAAGGAAACAAATTATGTAGAAAATTCATTACAAAATACTTAGTGAAGTGTAAAAAGCATAAAATCCTTAAAAAATAGATTTGACAAAATGGAAAAAAGAAAATAACTCCCTGAAAAACAGAATTTGTGAAATAAAAAAATAAAATAACCCCCTGAAAAACAGAATTTGTGAAATGGATAGAGAAAATAACTCCTTAAAAAACAAAATGTGTGAAAGGGGGGGGGGGGGTAAAAATCCATAGAAGAAGAAAACTCATTAAAAATTCAACTGGACAAATATAAAAAAGAACTAAAAATGAAGAAAATAATTCACTAAAAATCAGAATTGAACAAATGGAAATGAATGACTCAATGAGACATCAAGAATCAATCAAGCAAAACAAGAAAGAAAGAAAGAAAGAAAGAAAGAAAGAAAGAAAGAAAGAAAGAAAGAAAGAAAGAAAGAAAGAAAGAAAGAAAGAAAAAAATGTAAAATACCTACTTGGGAAAACAACTGACCTGTAAAATATATCTAGGAAAGACAATGTAAGGATTGTTGGACTTCCTGAAAACCATGATAAAAAAGGAGCCTAGACATTATTTTTCAGGAATTTATCAAAGAGAAATGCTCTGATGTCCTAGAATCAGAAGGTAAAATTAACATTGAAAGAATTCATCCAATACCTCCTGAAAGTGACCCCAAAATCAAAACTGAAAGGAATATTGTGCTTAAATTTCAGAACTATTGGACTAAATTAAAAATATTGCAAGAATCCAGAAAGAAAAATTCAAATGCTGAGAAGACACAATAAGGATTACCCAGGACCTAACAGCTTCCACCTTGAAGGACCTGGAATTTGATATTCTGAAAGACAAAGGAACTTGGAATGCAGTCAAGAATAAACTACACTGCTGAAGTGAACATTTTCTTTCAGGGAAGAAAATGTACATTCAACAAAACAAGTGAATTCCATTTATTTCTGATGAAAAGACCAGATCTGAACAAAAAATTTGACCTCCAAATATAGAATTCTTAGAGGATCACAGATAGTGGGGGAGCTCTGGGTGAGGTAAAAAACCCTCCAGCTCAGAAGGAACCTTTTGACAATGTCTGGTTTGGCTCCCCACCTCCCTTTGGTGCCTCTCATCCTTCTTGAGAAGAGTTGTCAGAACTTCCTTTCAGTACACTTAGCAGAATGAATTGTGTGCTATTATGCTAGCTCTTACTTAGTATCCAGGAGATATAAATATAATGTGATTCAGCCTATTCAGTAGGTGTGGTACAAAGAATTGCTACAGTCCAAATAAAATTTGTAGTTTCTAATATATATCAGCTCTTTAAGAAACTTCAAGAGCAAGTGAGAAAGCATCCAGTTAAGTATTATATCTTGAATGTCCACTCTCATAGTGGACTTCCAGGTCCTATTTTTTTTATGGAAAATCAAAGGCAGATCACCTTCTAACCATGTTAGCCAATAGTCCTTTATTTCAGGCAGCCCAGGGATCTCATTCTAAATATCATCAGGCTACTTTGAGCTTTACATTTGCAATTTGGGATAATAAAAGAGGAATCTGGGAACATAGTAAAAGGCTGCACATCTTGCCTTCCTTTCCACACTCCTACACTGCCTCCAGGAAGGAACCCTCGTGGTTTGAATCCCAGTGAAATTTGGCGAAGGGATGTGACCCATTATAAATCTTTTGGTCATCTGTCTTTTATCCATGTTATAATAGATACTTTTTCAGATTTACTTTTGCATTTCCAGCAGCAAAAAAAGACAGCCCGAGTGGTCACTGAATTCCTTATACAAGCATTCGCAATTATGGGTGTGCCACAAGCAATAAAAGCAGACAATGGACCTGCATATACTTCTAAACATTTTGCACATTTTTGTGTACAGTATCAGATTTTACACACCAATGGCATATCTTTTAATCCTCAAGGACAGGCAATAGTAGAGAAGAGAAACAAAGACACTAAGATGCTCTTCCAAAAACAAAAGAGAGGGGGAGCCACAGGTAATGCTAGAGAACTTCTAAACTTAGTCCTTTATACTATTATTTTTTTTTAATTTTTGATGGAGATGCACTGGCTCCAGCAGACAGATTTTGTAAACTGCCAGAAGGACAGTATCCAGTATGAGCAGCTCCAATATCTTTAGATAAACTCCAGATGATGTGGAGAGATTCAGAAAGTGGTGAATGGAAGAGGCCAGATAGGTTAACTTCTTGGGGAAAGTGATTTGCTTGTATCTCTACAGATGGAGAAGGAATTGGAGAGGTTCCAACAAGCCATATCTACCTTGTCCATCAGAGAGAGAAAGAAAAAGAGAAGACCCTTGAAATGAAGAAGAAGACACAAGAAACATTGGGTGGTTCCATCGCTGATTATGCCCACCATTGAAAGAGCATGGTGGTTATGGTAAGTGATTCATGAACATCAAAAATTGTTGATGAGACTTTAAAACCAGCAGGAATCATTGGATTCCCTGAGACGTGATAAGAATGTTGCAGGACTTTAAAACCTTTAGGAATCATTGAATCCCCTGACACATGAGCGACAATAGATTGATTTTGGACTACCTCTTGGCTGGTGAAGGAAGTATATGTGTAGTTGTAAATTGATAGTTATTTTCTACACCTTCCTTTTAGGACTCATGGAAATCTTTTATAATACCATGTTGATTCATATTGTTTGTTACATCACTACTTGCCTGTGTGAATCCTCTCATGCTGATTCATACTGTTTGTTATATCACTATTTGCTTGTGCAATTCCTCTCATGCTGATTCATATTGTTTGTTACATCACTACTAGTCTATGTTATATTACTATTGCTTGTGTAATACCTCCCATGCTGATAGATTTATATATATACCTATTCCAACTAAAACAAAAGAAAACAGGAGGTGTAGAGGACCACAGATAGTGGGGGAACTCTGATTAAGATATAAGACCCTTCCCCCAGAGGGAATCTTCTGACACTGTCTAATTTGGCTCCCCTGCTCCCTTTGGTGCCTCTCACCCTTCCTGAGAAGTCAGGAAAGGCATCATCATCTGTGTTCTACTTGAAACAAAGGATACTTACAGTAAGAGGAATTTATCAATAGCAGAGTGCTTATAGTGAATACTTGGATAATGTAATATGGTAATGTAATGGTTCTACAGTTGACACATGCTCAGTGTGCTGTGATGCTGTAATCCTTCTTAGATATTTAAGGGCTGAGAGAACTTGAAATAAACAGACTCCATCTATGATCATCCTCATGAATCACCTGCCTTCATCACTCCTCCACTAAGACCAAGGATTTGGGCTGGTCCCAAGGTCCTCCAGAATGCTAGTTTGGAAGGTATATTTTAATCACCTCAGAGTGGGAGTTCTAGAAAGCAATGGTACATTTTGTCACCCAGAGTTGGGGGCTCTAGAAAGCACACTATAGAACTCAGGAGAAGCATAAAAAGGTAAAAAAAAAGAACACTTGAGAACTTTATCTCTGTTATGGGTATACATGGAAAGTGAATGTATAATTTGATTTTACAGTTAAAATATAAAAAAATAGAGGTGGAAAGGGGATTATACCAAAAAGGGGGAAAATTGGGGTAAAATGAGGGAAAGTACAACTCATAAAGAAGCAAAGAAAACCAATTATAATTGAGGGAAAGAAGTGAAGGGAATGAACATTGTGTGAATCTTACTCTCATCAGATTTGGCTCAAAAAGAGAATGATTAGAAATATTTGCTTTCACAGTGAAACTTTTTTCACCTTAAAGAGAAGTGAGAAGCGAAAAAGGAAGGAGCAGTTTAATAGAAGAGAAAACAGAAATAGTAGGGGAAAGGTTTAAGAAAGGGGAAGGGACTCTAAAGGGGGAAGGCTGCTTGACACAGGTGGTGCTCATAAGTAAAAGACGGGGGAGGAGGGAAAAAGGAAAAGGAAAGATAAAAGTATTATTTTGGAAAAATATGATGAGGGAAAATGCGGAATTGGTAGTTTTTACTGTAAATGTGAATGGAGTGAACTCTCCCATAAAGTGAAAGGGGCTAGCAGATTGGATTAAAAGCCAGAAACCTACAATATGCTTTTTACATGAAATACATTTAAAGCAGAGTGATACATAAGGAGTAAAGGTAAAAGGCTGTAGCAGAATCTATTATGCTTCAGGTGAAGTTAAAAAAAAAAAAAAAAACAAAAACAGTGGCAGCCATCCTTATCTCAGATCAATCAAGAGCAAAAAATTGATCTAATTAAAAGATAAGGAAGGAATCTACATCTTGTCAAAGGGTAACATACATAATGAAGCAATATCTATACTAAACATATATGCCCCAAGTGGTATGACATCTAAATTCCTAAAAGTGAAATTAAGAAAGCTGCAAGAAAAAATAGACAGCAAAACTATAATAGTGGGAGATATCAACCTTGCTGTCTCAGAACTAGATAAATTAAAGCACAAAATAAATAAGAAAGATGTTATGGAGGTAAACAGAATATTAGAAAAGTTAGATATGATACATCTTTGGAGAAAATTGAATGGAGACAAAAAACAGAGAACTTTCTTCTTGGCAGTATATGGAACCTATATAAAAACTGACCATAGATTAGGGCATAAAGCCCTCAGAATCAAATGAAGAAAGTCAGAAATAGTAAATGCATTTTTTGCAGATCACAATGCAAAAAAAAAAAAAAAAAAAAAAAAAAAACATTCAATAAAAAGACCAAAGTAGTAGTTTTGGGGAAATCCACCAGAGGAAAATAGACAAAAAAGCAGTTGGAAACTAAAGAATGAATGGGTGAAAACAGCAAATCACAGACACAATTAAGAATTTCATCAAAGAGAATGACAATGATGAGACAACGTATCAAAATTTGTAGGATGCAGTCAAAGTGGAAATAAATGGAAATTTTATATTTCTAACTGCTTCCTTGGATAAAATAGAGAAAAAGAAGATTAATGAATTGCACTTATAAATAAAAAAGCTAGAAAAAGAACAAATTAAAAGCTCCTAATCAAATACAAAGTTGAAATCCTAAAAATATAAAGAGAGATTGCTAAAATTGAAAGTAGAAAACCTATTGAAATGATAAATAAAAATTGGTCTTGGTTTTATTAAAAACACCCACAAAATAGATAAAACTTTAGAGATTAAAGAAATTATATTAGGTAATGAGGAAACCAAATTATCACTTTTTGCAGATGATATGATGGTATGCCTAGAAAACCCTAGAGAATCACCTAAAAATCTATTAGAAGTAATCTCCAACTTTAGCAAAGTTGCAGGATATAAAATAAATCCACATAAATCATCAGCATTTTTATACATCACTAACAAAATCCAATACATAGAGATACAAAGAAAAGTTCCATTTAAAATAAGTGTCAATAGTACAAAATATTTGTGAATCTATCTGTCAGGGGAAAGTCAGGAACTATATGAACACAATTACAAAACACTTTCCACACAAATAAAGTCAGATCTAAACATCTGGAAGAATATCAAGTGCTGTTGGATCAATCAAGTGAATATAATAAAGATGACAATACTACCTAAACTAATCTATTTATTTAGTGCTATACCAATCAGACTCCCAAAAACTATTACTGACGTAGAAAAAATAACAATAAATTCATATGGAAGAACAAAAAATCAGGAATGCAAGGGAATTAATGAAATAATGCAAATGAAGGTGGCATAGCTATATCAGATCTAAAACTATATTATAAAACAGTGGTCATCAAAACCATTTGGTAGTGGCTAAGAAATAGACTAGTTGATCAGTGAAATAGGTTAGGTTCCCAGGACAAAATAGTCAACTATTATAGTAATCTAGTGTTTGACAAACACAAAGTCTTCAGCTTTTGGGATAACAATTCTCTATTTGACAAAAACTGCTGGGAAAATTGGAAACTAGTATGGCAGAAATTAGGCATTGACTCACATGCAACTCCATATACCAAGATAAGGTCAAAATGGCTTAATGATCTAAACATAAAGAATGATATGATAAACAAATTAGAAGAACATAGGATAATTTACCTCTCAGATCTGTGGAGGAGGATGGAATTTGTGACTAAGAACTGGAGATCATAATAGAAAATGTTGATTATATGAAGTTAAAAAGATTTTGTAAAAAACAAAACTAATACAGACAGTATAAGAAGGAGAGCATGTTTACGTTCAAAGATTCTGATAAAGGCCTCATTTCTAAAATATATAAAGAATTGACTCAAATTTATAAGAATTCAGTTCACTCTCCAATTGATAAATGGTCAAAATTGAAACTGTTTCTAGTCATATGAAAAGGTACCCCAAATCACTATTGATCAGAGAAATGCAAATTAAGACAACTCTGAGATACCACTACACACCTATCAGGTTGGCTAAGATGACAGGAAATGATAATGATCAATGGTGTAGGGAATGTGGGAAGACTGGGACACTAATACATTGTTGGTTGAACTGTGAATGGATCCAATCATTCTGGAGAGCAATTTGGACTATGCTCAAAAAGTTATCAAACTGCATAATTTTTGATCCAGCAGCTTATATCCCAGAGATCTTAAAGAAGGAAGAGGGACCCACATGTGCAAAAATGTTTGTGGCAGCCAATTTTATAGTGGCAAGAACCTGGAAACTGAATGGATACCTATCAATTGGAGTAAAGCTGAATAAATTATGATATATGAATGTTATGGAATATTATTGTTCTCTAAGAAATGACCAGCAGGATGATTTCAGAGAGGCCTTGAGAGACTTAACATGAACTCATGCTAAGTGAAACAAGCAGAACCAGGAGATCATTATACACAGCAACAAGATTATATGCTGACAAATTCTGATGGACGTGGCTCTCTTCAACAATGAGATGATTCAAACCACTTTCAATTGTTCAGTGATGAAGGGAGCCATGGACTGTGGGAATTGAGTGTGGTTCACAACATAGCATTTTTGCTCTTTTTGTCATTGTTTGCTTGCATTTTATTTTGGTTCTTTTTTCTTTTATTGGTTTAATTTGATTTTTCTTGTGGGGCACAATAATTGTATAAATATATATGCAGATATTGGATTTAACACATATTTCTGTCATGTTTAACATGTATTTGACTACTTGCCATATGGGGAGGGCATGAGGAAAGGGGGAGAAAATTGGAACACAAGGTTTTGCAAGGGCTAATGCTGAAATATTATCCATGCATATGTTTTGAAAAAATAAAAAGCTTTAATAAAATAAATAAATAATTAATAAACAATTGAATGAATGAATAAAATATTTTAAAAAGAATTTGTATGCAGCAAATGATATGGTAATAGAGCTCAGAGCTTGGAATCGCAAGACATTTGGATCTTCTGACTCCAAGTCCAACACTCCATTCAGTGTTCTATCTATCTGCCAATTGTTAAACATGACAATTTCACAAGGATTATTTCAAGAAACTCAAAGAACTACAGAGACATATAAGATAGCTCTGAGTAGGCTGGATAATCTAATCAATGATTAAGAAAATATGAGTTGTAAGATTTCATCATGGAGATGTAGAGTTGGAAGAAAGTCAGACAATCAAATAATTTGGACAAGGGATATTAACACTTACTAGCTGCAGAACTATGGCCAAGTGACTTACCCCCCCAGGATTAAGAGACAGATGGCCAGAAGGCAACAGTCAGCCATAAAATTAAAAAAGAGAATGAGCTTGAGCATGTTGGGTTCTTTTACAAGAATTTATGAAAAGATGTAGAAAACAATTGTCTAAGATGAAAAGTTAAGGATAAGTTATAATCTGTATCATTGGAAAGTATATCCCATTTATGACATCATAGATTGAGCAAAGTTTCTGAGTGTTTTCATACACATATTACTGATAAAGCCTGAATCAGTGCAAAATGAAAATGTTTCACTGTGATGATTCCTGTATTAATGATCCCATTTACAGAGGCTTTTATGTAAAAAAAAAAATTATGAATACATCAAATATTCATCATTTGGGTGATTCAGGTTAATTTTTTGAGGGGGGAAAATGGGGGGAAGGGAAGAACATAGTGATAATTTATCCTTGAATTATCTCAGGAAAATTGTAAAGGATAAGATAAAATGAAGGACACAATATTTGATCGCCCAGATTTACCATTTTCCTTATCTTACCCCAGCTCCAAAATCATTTTACACACATGACCATTTAGAAAAGTTCTAGCATATCTGTTTGAACCAATTTCATTTTACCATTCTGATCAATTTAGGGTTTACAAAAACTTTTTGTAGCACAATGTTTCACTCAATAGTTTGGAATTGTGTAGTGAATGGTTATACACATGAAGAGGCAGAACTATATTTAAGATGTCAAAATCTTTCCAATAATCTGTATCTCTTCAAGTATAAAATTAAAAGTATTACCCAAAAAGGAAAAAGAAGTTAATTTAATTAATTCTATTTGAAGCCATCTTAAATGACTTGATTTATTTATAGCCCCCAGAATAGTTCCCAAGTTCCCAATTAAGGGGTAAAAAAGTCAAGTCCATAACACACACACACACACACATAATTTTAAAGGCCATACCATATCCCACTGTAGTGAGACCTAGGTGCTTCATTCTGTTTTTCACCAGTTCAGCAAGCTCCTGTCTTTCTGATCTCCTATACAGGTTCAGTCGCTGTTGGTTTATTTTTTCCGCTGTTTTACCAGAGTGCTTTGGAACTTTTCTACTGAGCCTACGTGCCCACTGCATGCTCTTTCGCCTAAGCAAAGGATGGTCTGATTGATCACTAGAAGTTGAATTGCGATGGTTGTTGCGGTGATGACTTTGTTCTTTGGTATCTTTGGTGTCTTCCCAGTCTTCTACACTGATTGATATTTGTGACTATTAAAGAAAATTAATGTTAACAATTAGATCTTTTGAAATGCAGATATTTAGAAAATATAATCATAACCTTTAAGATAATATTGAACACTTGTATCTTGACATAATTACACAGCTATTAATGAGAACATCTATCCAAAGAACAAGACCCCATTAAGAAATACTTCTTACTATTCCATTACTAAAAATAATTTTGTAAACAAATTTTTTGAACTTTATTTTGTATGAAACAAATGAAATGCCTTTTCTCACTGAAACAGAAGTTTTGGTTTTCTTTAAAGGTTTTAATTGCTGAACTAAACATGATAATAAAATTACATGGTTAATTACAGAATGGGCATTTGGAACAAAAAAAATGTGAGGCAGTTCTTTTATGAATTAAAGTTATTTCCTTCTAATAGATTTAATTAAATATAGTATTAATATTTCTCACTGAATTTAAATGACTAAAATGATCTATTAGTAGGATGGAAATCTTTAAAGCACACGTTCATTATTTATTATGCACTATATTTTTTTATTTGTTGTTACAATTATCTTATCTTCCTTATGTATTAGATAACATTATTATAAGACTTTTAAAAGATGATTTCCAATTTTTCATGAAAACATGATATTTTATAAACTGAATAAATACACAACTTTAAAAGTTAAATATAATAAAAGTTCAAAGAGCCAAAAATGATTAATCTGTTAATTTTATTTGGTATAAATTTTATTACCAAATTTATTTCTTTAAGAACCTTTCATCTAACTACAAACTACTACATAAAATCTGCTTTCATTCATGAATGCCACATTTCATAGCAAGAAAATAAAATCAATAAAAGTTTTAATGAGTGGATACACTAATCAAAGCACTATGAGGTGATCATAGTTAAGGGTGTGTCTGGAAGGAATGTAAACAAGGAAAGGATCTTGTCTCTGGAATATTATATTCATAAGCATACAAGTATCTAACTTTCAAGCCCTAAAGTTCCACAAAGACACAAAGGAACAGTGAATTGAGTGTTTGATGGGATAAGTACCCTGAGATAGATATCCTGATCAAGAGACCAGATTTATTTAATTCTTGTTGCTGGGCACATTTGTAAGGAGTAAATTGAAGGAGGATCTTACAGATACTTAATCTTCTGGTTGACCATACTTTTATTGCATGCCTCCACACCTGATAAGGAAAGTTTGCTAACCCTGTACATAAGAATTAGATCAGTTTTGCTAAATTGAAAGTTTGGCAACATGAATTCCTAACTCTTTATATAACTGACCAAGCTAGTTATTGTGGTGCATAGTACACATAGTTATTGTGTATATAATACAGATAATACATAGTACATACATTGTGTACATAGTATACAACTTTCCACTTCATAAGTGAGTCAATCAGTAATCAATCATGAAATCACTTCTGTTAGCTATGGCCTAGAATTAATCCAATTCTCACAGTTTGTTTCCAGCAAATTATCTCCATCGTCCCCCCAACCCGTTTCCTGTTAATATTCAGTTTTTCCCATCTTTTTTCCTTCCTCCCCTATTAAGGTATAAGTATGACTATCTCCTCTTTTCTGGGAAAAAAAAAAAAAACACAAGCAGAGCCATACAAGATTCTGACATCCAAACAATCTATCATTCTATATACTAGCTCTTTTTCACAGCCATTGCTGTCACGTCCTTTTCTCTCATTCACTTCTTAAACTTACACAATTTATCCAAAGTTCTTAATAATCTCTTAGTTTCTGAATCAAATAGTCACCACTCAGTCACTATTCTTAATTACTTAACCTCTCTGCAACATCTGACATTGTTGAAAACAAGCTGTTTTCTCAGACTATAAATTCATACCACACCTGTGGCCCTACCTCAGATTGACTGGTTCCTCCCAGGACTTTCATTTTAAGATGGGTCATATCTTGATTCCTCTCTAGGCTCTCAGACTTTTCCTCATAACCTCATAGGGGTATCCCTCTACTTCAATGTTTTAACCTTATTTTATGTGCTTACTTCTTCCATTAGCATGGAAGTTCCTTGAGAACTGGAACTGTTACTATTTTCAGAAAAAAAAAATATTGGAAGCATCATATAACCTAAGATTTTAATGTAGGAAAGTGTGCCCCAGAAGTATAGCAAGTTTTTAAGAATTAAATTTTGATGGCACAAAGAGAAACACATAGTATTTATATATTTGGAATTTTGTCCTCTCATTTAAGTAATAGTTCTTTCTTAAAACTTACTAATGATCTTTTAATTCTGAAATCAAATGAATTTTTTTGTCAATCTTTATCCTTCTTTACCTATCTGTATAACTTGCAAAACTGTTAATGATCTTGTCTCTGATCTTCATTGGTTCTTCTCTTTTCTGTCCACTCTTCAGTTTCCTTTGCTGGATTATCATCCTGGCCACATTCCCTATCTTTGTAGATAAAAACTCTGTCCCATATCATTTTATCACTCTAAGCTCTCTTATTTGGTAACCTTGTTATCTACTATGAGCCTAATTATCATTGATATATAAAACATTCTCAGATAACATTCTATTTAATTTCCTGAGCTTCAGAACTAAAATTTTCACCCCCCCATTGAACATTTCAAATGGAATGACTATAAATATCTCAAATGTAATAAATCTAAAATAAAACAATGTCTTTCCTATAAAATACACTTTTAACTTCACTATTTTGTAGGTAGGCTAGCCTTGTTTGAAAGCAAATAATATTTGAAAGAAATAATTAACAGGAGGCCATAAAAAAAGTTTATGGAAAAAGCCATAATTTGACAAATAATATTTTAATCTAAATTATAAAGCATATAATATAATTTTAAATATTGACATTTTCTATGGGACAATAAAGGAGCAGTATCCATTACATCACAAAATATAATGCTAAGTCAAGAAGCATTTATAAAGTACTACTACATGCTAAGCCATTGTGCTAAGTGGTGTTTTTAAAAGAGAAAATATGTAAAAGTTCTTGTCCACAGCTTGTAATTGACATGAGGAATCAAAATGTGAACAGATAACTATATAAATAATGAGAAGTAATGAAGAAAGGTAAAATTAAATAAAGAAATCAGGGAAAAAATAGCCCATGGACTAAGCCTTGAAAGAAACTAGAGTTTCTAAGAATTAGAGGTAAAGTAGTATAATCTAACCACGAAGTATTGACAGGGCAAGAAGCAAAGAGTCAGTACATAAAATGATGAGTTTAGGTAATACCAAATGGATCAATTTGGCTGAAATATAGAAGGAAGTATAGAAGGAATAAGTATACTGAATCCCGATGGTCAAGCTAAAGAATTTTTATTGCATCCTAGAGGAAAATGATAACCATTAAGATTTCTTGAGTATGGGAATGATAGGATCAGACTTGTAATTTGGAATAATTATTTAGAAGACATATGCTTAGTATAGACTGAATTAAGAAGACATTAGAATAAGGTCCAAGTAATGAGGGCCTAAACTATAACAATGACCATTTGCTTAGAAAAAGATGTATGTAAATGATGTTTTAAAATTGGAATTAAAAATTCAATATGGGAATCTACAGGAAGAATTGAAGATGACTCCAAAGTTATGAACTGGTGTGGCTGAAAAGATATTATGACCTTTACCACAAATAATGAACTTTGAAGGGCAGATTTTTTTTTTTACTTTTTTTTTGCCTTTTTTGTTTGCTTATTTTGATTTGTCTTGAAGTTCTGTTTTGAGTATATATTATTTGAGGTTGTACATTTAGGTGGAGTTGTCTCATAGTTACTGATAAGGGACTGGATGGAACTTAGAGAATAGACTGAGACAGAATATATAAATTCTAGAGCCATCAAATTAGAGATAACTGAACCACTACTAACTGATGAAATGGCAGAGAGTAAAAGTAAATAGAAAAAATGTTATTAAAATATCTCAGAATATAATCTGAGGGAGGGGGAGATGGGCATGGATACAGTAAATGGACATGGATGCATCAAATGGAGAATATGCTATATTACAAATAGGATATTTAGGAAAGAATATCCCAAAAGAAGAGGTGATCAAGAGATTTAAATGATATTGAAAAGTCAGAAAGAATGATATCTGAGGAAGGATTAGCTAAATTTAGCAATTAAGACAACAAATTACAATTAAATATTGAGGTCAGAATCCAGATTACTAGGGTTTCAGAAGAGGAAGAAGAGAAAATAAAAGCTAATAAATGCATTGTGCAAACAAGATAATGACACCACGATATAAATCAAAAAGGAAACATTAATTTACCAAGTTATATATTCAATAGAAGAGGGAATTTAATTGCATATAAGATAATAAATTTCATTGATTTTATAGGTAAAGTTCTGAATTCTGTATCTTAAAGATTTTTTCAAGCAATATAGATGTATGTTTCACCAAATGCATTAAAATTCTAGAGCATTTGTTCAATTTAGAGACAAAAAATATATAAATATTTATCTATAATATGGTTCCCTAAAAGAGGATATTTTAGAAAAGAAAGCCAATAAAAATTAATATAAAACAATAATACATAATATGATTAAGGAATAAAAGGACCATTAAATTAAATTTCTAAAATGTAAAATACAAAAAATTCTATTTTATGCTTATTTTTTCAATTATCATTCCAAGTAAATAAATTTGTAATAATTCACCTATTTTATATCTGAAGATGCAAAAAGGCTAAATAGAATAGTTGTTTAGTTATCTATAGCATGGTTAAACTTAGGGAAAAGACAAATTCATCCTGGAGATACATTTACGTATGAGAAGGAAGAGAGAGAGAGAGAGAGGGAGAGACAGATAGACAGCAGAGAATTAGTGAGTTTATGTATAGATTTTCCATGGTAATTGTATACTCCTCAAACTTTTTCCTCCCTATTTCTGCCACACTTTTTCCCCCCTTACTTACAATAGGCAAATCTACTTTATTCAAAATATTTGAAGTGGTACTTCATAAAATAATTTTATGAGGAATACCTCTATGTCAGGAATTATCATGCTTGTTCTTTTCAGGAAAGTTGATGAAATAATCTATCACATGTCCATTCAAATATATGCATATCATTCATACATTCACATATACATTTACCTGTATGTGAAAATGTATATATGCATATATTAATGCATATCATCAAAACTCAGCAATATATTGTTATGCAAACATTTTATAATATAGTTATAAAATTTAGAAACATTAATTTGATAATTATGTAAAGAGCTATTTTTTCAAAGATGTTGACCAATTTGCATATTTTGATATGTAAAACTAATCTCTAATGTCTTATTCAGCTTTCTATATTACTGAGTGAGTCAAGGATTATAAAGTACCTAATATAGATGCCAAATAGAGAAAAATTATAATTCCAGCTCAAAAAATATAATATTCTATAATCCTTAGATTATAATTTTCTATACATACTAATACATAATTATTCATTAATTGGAGCCCATATGAAAAACAGAGCAAATGATATGTATCAAAGATACAAATTCTCAACTTAATTACTAAAAGGAATTATGCTAGTGTTTGATAATAAAAGTTATTCACTTGATCCACAGTAGCTGTTTAACAAGGCAATCCTTGATGTTTAAAAAGTATACAAGGGTTGTTTTTTTGACCCTGTTCAAGGCAACTGCAGAATTTGCTTAGCCTTAATGATTTGCAGTGATTTAAGAAAAGAAAGAGAGAGAGAGAAAAATTAAGAAGGAGAGAAAGAGAGAAAAGAGAAAAAGAAAAAGAAAGAGTGAGAAGGAAGGAAGGTTAGAAGGAAGGAAGGAAGAGAGAGAGAGAAAGAAAGAGAGAGAGAAAAAGAAAGAAAGAAAGAAAGAAAGAAAGAAACAAACAAACAAACAAACAAACAAACAAAGAGAGAAAGGAAGGAAGGAAGGAAGGAAGAAAGGAAGAAAAAAAGAAAGGAAGAAAGAAAAAAGAAAGAAAGAGAGAGAGAAGAAAAGAAAATGATGAATAAAGAGAAGGAAGGAATGAAGGAAGGAATGAAGAAATGAAGGAAGAAACTATTTCTCTATTCACTTCAATAATCATAACACAATTTGGGAGGATCCTTCATTATTTCATTATTTAGGACAAATGAAACAATTCCACAGTTATACAAATAGCAAGTGAAACTAAATTCAGTATTTACAGATGTAGGCTTATAAAGGCAAACTTGCATAGGAATATGATATATATATATATATTTCCTGTTTTGACATATTTTCCAAAAGCTGTCCTACTAAGTTACTTTTAAAAATTAAATTAAGACTGATATAAGGGAAAAGTCACATATGACCATGAAATCTTGAAAAATTTATACCTGACATACATACCACTGTGCTTGATTTTAAAAAATGCTCATACAAATGAGAATACTAGAGAATATATTTTGTTGTTTTGTTGTTGCTGCTGAATAGTTTCAGTTTTGTTCAACTGCTCATGACTGCACTTGAGATTTTCTTTGTAAAAATACTGGAATAGTTTGTGATTTCCTTCTCATGCTCATTTTACAGAAGAAGTGAAGCAAATGAGTTAAATAATTTGCCAAAAGCCACACAGTTATTAAGTGTCTGATATTAGATTTGAACTCATGAGAATGCCTTGCAATTCCAAGGCTTGAGGTCTATTACTGTACCACCTAGATGCATACAAATTTGTTAGACAAAAATAACATTGTGGGAATTTTTAGAAACTTTTCAAGCTTCACTCATCTAAAAATATAAAAATGTTTATACACATATATAGACATACATATGTAAAATAAATACATAATGTATATATACATATAAACAATATGAATATGTGTGACATACAAAATATGTTTTGATAACAGTTTCAATTTTTATGGAAAAATTTTTATGGAAAAAGCCATAATTTGGCAAACAATATTTTAATGTTCAGTTTGTGGTTTTTTTTAATTCCTATTTTTTTATTGCAAACTTTTATGGGGGAAATATAACTAAATTGGGAAATCAAGCTGTATGTATATAACCTTAATTGAATGGTTCTAGCTGAGAAATGGCAACAGTTACTGATTTTAATCTCTGACACCCTATTAAAGTGAATTTTCTTTCATGAGACTAGCAATGGAAAAGATGAGACAATCAACATATACTTACTTGTGATGCAGTTTCTCGTGACTGACCCAAAGGGGAAAAGAAAGAAAACAAAGTACATTTTAAAGAATGACTAAACAAAAACACACATAGACCAGAGGCAATAACATTTCAAACATATACAAACAGATATGAATCAACTTTGCATATTTACCAAGTAACAAATTTCCCAAAAGTAGATCATCTATCATTTGAAAAGAATGTTTATATTAATTTGCTTTTTTCTATAATAGTCAATGGCAGATTTGGGGAAGAGGGGTAAGAGAAATTAGGGAAAGAACTGACCCTAGAGTGGGGAAATTAATTGGATATTATATTAGGGTTTTTTGGTAAGCCTGTGCCTTAAATTGAGAACTTCTACTTCCTCTTAAGTACAAGTGAAGAAAAACGTCCAAACTATGTATATGGATGTGTAAATCTATACATATATGTATGAATATGCATATATATTATACACACATATATATATATATATATATATAATATACACTATATATAGTGAAATTAAAAACTAATAACTTACTGTACTTTATATTGTTATTAAGAGTTTTATGCAATCACTGTTTATCACAACTTATTAGATTTGATCGTATAGATCTCAGTGGTAGCCTCTGTAAGCTGTGAGCTTCTGCTGACCATGGAGGGATGTGAATCAATCTGATCATGACATGTTTGCCTATCATAAGATTTTCCTGTATTTTCCTGTTGCCAGAGATTATGTAGATTTCCTCTTGAAAATGAGCATAAATAACCAAATAAACGCACAATTCGCCTTTCTTATAAATCAGTCACATCTTTAGTTTAGTTTGTATCACTGGATCTTATGTAACTACATAAAAAGCTGCTCTGATGGTCAAACGGGTCTCTGACTACTAAGGATCCATTGATATGCTTTTATAGGGAATTGCTAACCTCACCAATAAATAGATCACACTCAGAACTTTGCTTTCAGTCTCTTTTTATAAGATTTTCATTGTGACTAAATATGCATATATTTACACATATCCATACACTACATACATATAGACACATACATTCTGAATTTGCACTAAATCCAGAGAGCAAAGTAAAAGCACGAACATGTTAAATAATATTCAAGATGGAATTAATATTTGATCATCTTACTTCCTTGATACTTAAAACACTGATACTTTAAATCACCAGCATTCTTTTTTGTGAAAGAAATTTTCTAAAAAATAATAATATTCTATTTTAAATAGAAAATAAACATTAGTATTTTGAAATGTATATCCAATAGATTCTAATCTTCCTTGAGTCTTAAGTTTCCAAGTCAACATATAAAGAGAAAATTCTTATAGTAAAAATACCTCCTTTGTAAAGCAATGCTCCTAAGTGAAAAGCCTCCATAATGATGGAACAAAGAAAATAAGTATATATTTTACTTTTTCTTTTTTCCCCCTGAAATTATTTTTTAATCTTATGTCAACAATTTTCTTATTTTCTGTCAAAAATATTTTTATTTCCCCAATAAAGTTCTGTTCAGACACCAATTCAAACTGAGGAGGTAACTATAGGATCTCAATTCCAGTGAAATGCAATCTGTTAACTCTATCATGCTATAAATATGAATGCAGTAGTATAGTATAGATCACTTCTCTTGTGATCACACTCCCTAAGTTTGGCCATGGCAAAATTTTGACCACAATAACTGTAAAAAATATCAAATTATGAGAAACTGAAATTTTCCAAGTTGAAAAAGTATCCATACTCATGAAATTATAATTCCTTAAAGTACTGAATTATTAAAAAAATTAACAAAATGATGTTTTTCATTGGGCGTTCCCTGAATGTTTGTATACACACATAATATGTACATTTATTCACATATACACAATAAGCATGCATCACGCATTATTGTATTATATATACAAATGTATATATGCATACATATGTGCATTTATGCATGCATATTCACTGAAATGTTGAACTAAATAGACAATGAGCTGTTCTAAGAACAAGAACTAGAGAGAATGATGCATTGCATTTAGGAAATTGACAGGGTTTCAATGATTCCCAAATTGCTCCCTGATACAATCTAGATTTTAATATTAATATTGTTTTGATGATGCAATATTACTTGGCTATGAACCAATGAAATAAAATCTTCAAAAGCCCAAATTGTATGTAACTCAAAGGAGAATACAAAAATGTACGTGCTCATGATTATGATTCAGCATACTATACTACTAACAACAATCCATGTGAAAGAAGAATCCAAAACATAATTTGAAAAACATCTGATGAGAAACTGAATTACAGATCATGAAGCTAGAGAAGAAGATAACAGAGCAGAATTATACTCGTTCTACACACAGAATTTTTAAAAATGACTCTTATTGATTCTCTAAATGTAATGTCTGACAGGATAGACTAGTCAAGTTCAGACACGTTTCTTATAGCATATATATATATATATATATATATACACATATATATATATGCATATATACATTTGTATATATAATACAATAATGCGTGATGCATGCTTATTGTATATATATATATCCTTTATAAATGATTTATGGGAGGACATGAATGACAGTCATATAAAATGAGATGCTATGGATGGATTGCAATCTGTACTGTTGCAAAGAATAAACATATTGATGAATTCATGAATCCTTTATAGTGTTCAAGTAGATGAATATCTCCGCTGTAATGTCAGAAAATCATAGTACACTTTCTTTGCCCCCAAGCAGTCTGGACAACACTTTTATAAATGAAAATTTAGGCACAGAAGGCATGGTTAACAAATTTATAGTAGGCACAAAGGTTATATTTTCAATGATAGAGTCAGGATCAACAAACTAGAATGGTGGTATAAGCCTAACAAGGTATAATATTAAATACAAAAACATAACCCTAAAGAATTACATAGGTGTTTAAAAAATTCAAGACAAACCTAAAAATACCTATGAAATTTAAATTTCAATTGTACAAGTATAAGATAACATAGGGAACTTCAGTACAGATCACATGATCAAAAGGTAAATAACATGCAAACTAAATTTAAATCTTCTGAATAAAAATGGTGACCAAAACTAAACAAATAATTTTTCTTTGTAAATCAAGATCTCTGACTTCACTTGTATTAGAAACTCTTATTAAGGATCCTTCTAGCCAAATAGGGTTCTTCTGCAATTTATTTTAACAAGATTGTCTGAAGTACTTCAAAATTCAATAACTTGCCTAAAGTCATGTAGCCAGCATCTGTCAGTCAGGAATTAAACCCAGATTTCCACATTCTAAAGGACTATTAGGGATAAAGTATAGCAATATATAGTTCAGAAATATAGAATATTGATTCTCTGTTACCCTGATTAAACCATAACTAGAGTAGCAGGTGTGCAACAAAATAGAAAAAATAGTCAACTCTCAGTCAGGAAGACATTTTGGAAAGACATTGAAAATATGGCATATCCAGAGATGACTAATTAAAATAACAGTAGTTCTGAGGATGTTGCCATACATGTATCTAATGAAGGAAGTTAATTTATAGCTAGAACAATAGAAAAAACAGCTTTCCCATCAGTTGTTCAGTTGTTTCAGTCTTTAGTCATATCTGATTCTCCATGTGCGTTTTCTTGGCAGAGATACTGGAAAGTGGATTGCCACTTTCTTCTTCAACTCATTTAACAGATGAGGAACTGGGGCAAACAGGATTTAATGACCTGTGAAGTATCATATAGCTAGTAAATAAGTGCCTGAAACCAAATCTCAAGTAAGTTGAGTCCTGATTTCAGGACCTATGTTGCAGTACCACAGACGAGCCCTTTTCCAACAATAATTAGCATCAGTATCTAGAGATTGCAGATAGATAGTTTTTGGCCAAATATGAAGAAAACTTCTAAGTGGTTGGTGCTCTCCAAATTTTGGGGACAGCAAACTGTAAAGAAAGTATATGTTAAAAGAATGGAGAATCACTAAACAATTTGTTTTGCTTGAATTTATTAGAATATCATTATTCTATAAAAAATTATGAAAATGAAAAATACAGAAAGCTTTGAAAGATATACATGAACTGAAACAAAATGAAGTAACGCAAACCAGGAAAACAATACAAACTATCATAAAAACAGAAAATCACAAGAATGAAATTTGAAATTGAATTCTTTGTAATTATAATGCCCCTAACTTTCCCCCAAAAAAGAGATATTTGAATTAATCTCCCTCTTTTCTTTAAAAAGTTGTGCAAAAAAGGCTGTGCAAAAATAAAAGGGTACAAAAATATTGCTTCATAATGTCAACTTTGGTAGGTGTATGTTTTCATTTTATAGAATTTTTCCCTTTAATTTCTAATTTTTTTGTTTGATTTTGTTAAATGTCTCTCCAGGTAGGGAAGTTGGGGAAAGTAATAATTAAAAAATAAACATTATACAAAAATGATTTTAATTAGTGACAGCAAAACATAGCTTCCAAGAGAATTTGTGTCTTTCCTTGTGCTAGAGGTTTCCAAGCAAAATATGGATAACCACTCATTTGGGCTGAGCTAGACAGGATGTTAGCACATATATACTTGGATTCAGTGACTTCTATGATTTCTTCCATCTGAAAGTCTGTGATTCATTCAACAGAACTTAATGCTACGACACACATATAATAACTAGTTAATGTATGACCAGTGTAGTAAAAAGAGAATGTCCATATCTCCAGTAAATTAAAGTGTGATGACCGCGTATTTTAAAATCAGCCAGAGTCAGGAATTCAGGTTATGGGAAAATCGCCAATCTTTATTCTTAGCAGAGATGAAGAAAAGTCAGAGGTAGAAGGGAATCAGCAATAGCAATGTCAGCAGCTGAGTCAAGAAGCTAGCTAGACCAGAAGCCACAAGACCAGGAGCTACCCCCAATCTCCCCAGTCTCTCTTCTTGTCTCTCTGCCTCCACTCACCAAAATTGTCCTTTCCTATACAACACATCAGGACTTGCATAGAGAGTGGGCGGGGGCCATTCTTTATCCAAGCATGTATATTAATAAGAGTTTAGTCCAATTACTATTTAGCCTCACGTGCTTGGGACCTCAGTGCATCAACTCAAGCCTCAACCCATTTCATTAAAGTAATTCAAATAATAAATATGAATAACATCTTTGAAAAATTATTTTATGTGTTGCTTACTGTCTACCATGCAAAGATTATTAAGTTTTAAAATTTATTCTAAAATGAGCTCTAATAAGCTTCCATCACATTGTTCCTCCCCCATTGCTCTAGCATATGGGGAAAAGTTGTCTTTTACCATATTCTTCATGATTTTATATATTTCTATCATAGCTCTACATTTTTCTTCTCCACATCAGGTAACCATAATATTTGATACATTCATTTATTAAGTGCCTACTGTGTGGCGGCCATACTATGCTAAATGCTTTATAATTATTTCATTTGCTATGACAAGCCTGGGAGGTATTGCTATTATTACCCTCCCATTTTACAATTGAGGAAATGCAGGAGTTGTTTCACATTTCCTTCTCAAGTTTTTTTTTTTTTTTTTTTTTTTTTTTTTTTTTTTTAGATGAGGAACTAAGGACAATATAATTAAATATCTTGCCCAGATTCATACAATTAGTAAATGCCTGAAGTCACATTTAAATTCAGATATTTCTAACTCCATGTGGAGTGTTTTATCCACTGTGTCATATACCTGCCTGTAATAATACTGACCATATTATACTTATGAAATTATGTGGCAGAAAAGCCTCATCTAAATATAGTAATAAAAGTGCTACTAGTTGTATCTGATTTATTTTCTCCCATTCTTTGACCAAAAAGAAGATGAAAGGGTAACAAAGGCCAAGTAGAAAGTGATCTGGTATAATTTTATCATTATCATTATTTAACACAATAGAAAAATATTGGAGGCAAACTGTAATGGGCTGAGGTTTGAGTTGATGCACTGAGGTCCCAAGCATGTGAGGCTAAATAGTAATTGGACCATACTCTATTAATATATACGCTTGGAGAAAGAATGGCCCCGCCCACTCTCTATGCAAGTCCTGATGTGTTGTATAGGAAATGATGATTTTGGTGAGGGGAGGAAGAGAAGCAGGGAAAGAGACTGCTAGCTGGCTTCTGGTCTGGTGGGCTTCATTTGCACACATTACTATCCCAATTTCCCCTTTACCTCCAATTCCCCTTTACCTCCGATCCTTCTTCGCCTCTACTGAGAATAAAGATTGAAGATTTTCCGTTAACCTGAATTCCTGACTCCAGCTGATTTTAAATATGCGGTCATCACAGCAGACCTTTGAATTAAGCTACAATTTTTTCATCATTTATATATAACCTATTAGTATCCCATCCAAGAATAATCCCTTAAAATTTTTTTAATGAAATTTACTGAACGGGGACTTATAACTGACGCTGAGTGAAGTTGGCAGAACCAGAAGAACATTGTGCACAGTAATTACAAGATTAAGTGATGGACTTGGCTCCCCAGATCCTTGTACACTTGGAACCTGCATCTTGATGCATTACAACATCTGTAATGAGATTTTTCTTGACAAAGAGTTTATTTGGTGATTCTTAGTGGTGAGTGGAGATGGCCCACAGATAAATCAGGAATCCAAAAAGAGCAAATACAACCATCCTACTCACAATGCCCATTTAGAAAAATAGAAAATTAAAGGTTACAAACAAATATGCATTTTTTTCTCTTAAAAATAATCTTCAAGAGAATTTTTAAATCTGGAATATTCTAAAAATCATTAATGAGAAAATGGGGATTTCTGCCATATCCTTTGCATATCAGAACTGAGTGAGTCCTACCATTTTAATGAAATTGGCCAGTTTGAAGGTAAATTTATTCTAATTGTTATACAGGGATAGCAGAAAAATAAGTATAGTAAAAGAATTGTCAGAGTTTTTTTCTTAAATGCTCACTCCATATGGCATATGGATGGATGTAGATATTTTCTCTTTGGAAAGATCAAAATAAAAGTTGTAATAATTTTCCATGGATACAGAAGCACCCCTTCCTCTTACCTTCTTCTTATTGAATTGTATAATAGTAACTACTTTCCATTTGTTAAGTAAACATATAAGAAATAGAAAAATAGGAAAGACAGATGTATATTTCATCTATTTTAGTTACTGATTATGTCAATATCTATCATTGCCTCAACTCCATTTTCAACTGCCTAAATATATACTATTTGGTTGTGACTTTATTAGCCAAAGATCATGCATGACAATTTGAGTACCAATGTCAAACTTCAACCCAATCCAAGTAAGAATTAAAAATTACAATCTTAAATCTAGAGAAAACTTTGTGGAAAAAAAATGGCATACTTGATTCATATATATTATACTTTGGGCAGATTGTATGCAGAAGGAGTTTATTTTCTTGAAATTGATGCCCAAATATTGAAGGATACAGAACAACAGTAGGAGGTAGAGCATTCACACATCAGCATAATTCAGTTAATGGCAAACCAAGAATATTTTCAGAAACAGAAAGTGATGAACAGTGATAGTTATCAGTGTTGTCTTACAGCTAATAATTAAGTTTTAGAATCTTAAAATCTAATTTATACATAGACATTGTTTGAAATGAAAATATTTTCACAATCACTAAAATTTTCTGATGCTATAAAGCAGTTATTATATACCTAGAAGTGAAAGATGACAACCAGCATGTCAAAAATGTATTATTAAGTTCTCCAAAACTCTATTTTTTGCCTGTCATTCTAAAAGTGCAAAATTTACTTTTTTTTTTTTTTTTTTTTTTTTTTTTTTTTTTTTGCTGAGGCAAGTGGTGTTCAGTGACCTGCTCAGAGTCACACAGCTATGAAGTGGTAAGTGTCTGAGGTGACTTGAACTCATGTCCTCCTGACTTCAAGGCTGGTGCTCTATCCACTGTGCCACTAGCTGCCCCACAAAAATTTACTTTTAAAAAAGAAAAAGTACTTTGGATCTAGTATAGATGGATTGAATGTCCAATTCCTATGATGAAATTAAATGTTATTGAACTCTAATTCCTTTTCTCCTTTCGACTATATGTTATTCTATATTTTCCCCCCCTCATATGGTAAGCTATTTGTGAATTTAGTTGCATTTCTTTGAGCTATGAAGAATTGACATTAGTTGAAGACTAATTTCTCATCTATTGCAAAATCTCTACCTATAATGCAAACAGCACGTAATAATGTTCTTTCACTATAAGTTACTTTTTACTCTTATAGAGACTAATTTGAATAGGATCATTCATGGACTAGAACTCACTGTGACCTGATTGACTAAGCAGAATTTTTATGAGCCATCTGGTAGGACATAGAAATGGCTTTGTTATAGAAAACATTTCTATGTAATGTTGCTTTAATCTATGTTATAAAGTATATATTTGACAGACCATAATTAACAGTACTGAAAAGGAAATTCTTCCCCTCAATATGAAAGTCATTTTCTTCTTAGATACAAGTAATCATACAGATTTTTTTTGCAATTATAAGTTTTACATTTAATAGGCATGAAAAATAAAGTTGTGATTTCAATTGACACAAGGAATTCTCAGATGAAGAAACTCTCTTTACCAAATGCCAACCATCACTTTGTCTTAAACTTGCCATCTTACAATGTTTCCTAGAAGATAAGGTTAACTGATTCCCCAGGGTCACATGGTTGTTTGTACTTTGTTCTCAAAAAGGATTAATGACATTACAAAAAGGATGATGTCTTATTGGATTTGAGTGAGACAGAGTTGAGTTAATTTGACAGTATCACTCTCTCCTTCAGACTCCTCTATAGTCCGTAGCAAGAAAAAAGGCAAAATGACTGGTGATGGCCCAGGATGCAGTGGGTGATCTTGGCCTTTTCACATTAAAACCTTTCACAGCTTTCAATTTATCTGAAGCAATGCCCATTAAATCATTAAGGTTCTGAGAATAATTTGGATAAAGGATGAACAATTTTTCATCATTGAAATATCAGTCTTGGAGGAAAAAAACCCTCAGAATTCCTGGCCAAAATAAAAAACAATTCTGGTTTACACTTATTCTAAACCATTAAACCGAAAAGTTGAGCTACAGAGGTTTGGGTTAGATCTATTATTGGCCATTCAATGAGAGTCAGAGTGATTTCGGTTTAAAGGCATTGTTAAATAATAGGAAGGAAGGAAGGAAGGAAGGAAGGAAGGAAGGAAGGAAGGAAGGAAGGAAGGAAGGAAGGAAGGAAGGAAGGAAGGGGAAGGAAGAGAAGGAAGGAAGGAAGGAAGGGAAGGAAGAAAGGAGGGAGGGACAGAGGCATAATACCAATCCCTAAAATCTGCTCAAATTGACAGCTTGATTCCCCAGAGGGCAAGTAGTACTGCATTCAAATAACATGGTAAAATCAGGTAAAATTTTTAAAAAATTAAATTCTAAAAACCTAGTTCAGTCTTTCCCATAAATATATACAACATCCTTGAGAGAATTAAGTTTAAACTGTTACATAATAGTAGTGAGGCACATGTCTAAGAAATATATGTGACAAAGATTAATTTCCACACCTGCTCTTGAAGGCCTTTTTGCCTAGAGATCTTAGGTAAAACCCTTTGCTGCTGTTGTTTTTCTTCATTCTTGAAGAGGACCAAGAGCATCACAGGGTTATGTATTGACTTTCGGTAATTGAAACTTTATCTTTATTTCAAGACCACTTACTTCTCTATCCTTTTTACCTCACTATCTCTTATGTGCATCTCTCATTAATTAGTTTTTTCTAACTTGTGTACTTACAATATACCCTCCATTTTTCAAATGAAGCAAGAAAATATTAGATGTGAATAGATAATCAGAAATGCAAAAATAATTACTCTGGAATGTTCTGATAGGTAGTGTTAATTACCCTAGAATGTTAAATAAAATCTTTCTTTCAACAGAAGAGATGCCAATGATAAAGGCTATTAACTAACAAAAACATCTGTTTTCCCATTTTAATCAGTAATTGATGCTACTCAGAGAGCCAGAAAGCTATTTAATTTTTCCCAGGGGATATTTAAATAATGTGATAAATAGAACCATTTGATGAAGCTATAATCAAAATACTCAAAAAATTTTAAGTGTCCCAATGGTTGGCAAGTAATCTATATGACATGGATAAATCTTAGGTGTCTAGAACTTCTGCAGAGATCTAAGATGGTACAGATCCAATGAATCTGTCGTAGTCAAGAATTGTACCTTGGATATTTTATCAGGAATGCATTATAGAGTAGCTCCCCACTCTAGAAACGTGGACTTAATTCCTAAGATGAGTTAGTTCTCTATTAGGATAGCTGTAAGAACCTAAAAGTCAAGATTTAGTTGTGGTTCTGCTACTATCTGGATTACTTTGGCCAAGTCACTAACCTGAGCCTGAGAGGCTCCGAGTTTCTCATCTGTAAAAGAAGTGGGATGGGCTGAATGATGGCTAAGATATCTTTCTTCATGAACTTTCTGTAACCATCTTACTCATCTGAAATTTTCATCAATTAATGGAGATAAGATCATCTTTAATATCCCTTCGAGCATTCATATCCTATAGGATATCTAGGTGGGAGGTCCTAGAATTCAGATATTTCTTAGTTCTATTCTGGATTTTGGGAGCTGATCAAAACTAGAACTACAGGAAACTTTTAAAAATGAATTTGGAATGAAGATCTCAAAACCCCCCAAAACAGGTACTTGTCTTAGTTTTGAAATAATCATTTCCAAATTTCTATCTTACAGAATCCTAGCACGAATAGCCTATATATTGCACTTCTCCAGGAGTTTCTGAGTTTTCCCAGTTACCATAATTTCTTAATTAATTTCAATCCTATGACTAGATAAATACTAATTTTTAAATGTATAGAAACAAATTAAATGATATAAAAATGAAGAAATATACAAAATTGTCCAAACCTCAGATGTTCTAAGTTTTTGTGATTCGGTCCTGTAGATTCCAATGGGGATATCACCTGTAGAAGAACATAGCTTCTGATAAAGCCTGGCATATGTTCTGATCCATAGATCATCCTCTGTGATTTTCATCTAAAATATGGATAATAATGTATTCATATTTATTAAGATAATAAATATAGAGAGAAAAACATAATTTCATCACATCCCTTAAAAGTAACTCAGTTAAATGTATAAGAAATTTATTTTCTCAAGCAAAATGATATATTAATCTCTTGGGGTGCTAACCCAAAATACAGGTAAAATTAACTTTACAAATTAGACCATGGGAAAGTATATTTTGGAGATAATTAAAGGAAGCAAAAATTGCATGGAACAGAGAAACAGGAGACATTTTTTGTGTGGAAATAATTAACTGAGTAACCTTAGGCAAGCCATTAAATTGCTCTGTCTTAACCTTCCTCTGCTGCTGTATGGTGATTTTGTCACTATCCACACAACTAAAACAAATCAATCATGGAAATAATCTCAGTCATCAGTATTTGTTTTCATCATGGGAACTGTTGTAATTAAATTTGGTAATGGATTATGTTAGCGGAATTGACATTTAAAAAATGCAATGAAGCCAGTCTATATGATAGCACAGAAGTATTTGAAAAACTGTTCACTTTCTTAGTATCTTTTCTAGTCATTTGAATGTTTCCCTTTCCTGCTTCATGTTCTAGACTGTGACTGGATAGAATTAATGCTCAAACTGATACCTAGCAGTTTACAACTAAGTTTTACTAGTTCTGACTGATTTCTCTATAAAATATCAGGTGTGGTTGCTCACATCAAGAGTGATAAAGGACAATTATTTTGTTTAAATATTTTCTAGTGACTGAGCCTAGAAGAAATCCAAGTGAGTTGAAATATGATAAGGCAATAATATCCTTATTTTATTCACACCAAATCTTAATTACAACTGCTTTTGGTTTCTTACTTTTTGGAAGCAAGAAGAAATATAAAATATACAGGGATGAATTCAGAAAGGGGATGATCTCTTAGTTTCTATTATAATCGTATTTAAAATCAAAACAATATATTTCAAAACATAGGAAAACAGATTGCAGGTACATGAAAGTTGTCTTTGCTGTGTTTAGAATATTATTTTACTTGAACTACTCATTTAAACTTGAAACTTCCATTTGACAAATAGAAGGGTCAAACTAGAAAAAAACAAACATTTTTTCTAGAGTCTCTTCTGTATGTAAAATCAGATATGAGACCAGTTATCCAAATGCAAGAAACTGTATTATCAATTAAGATATTATTATTGCTGTGCCACATTTTTTTCTGACAATGCTCAAAAGAATATAAAATCAGATTTGGACAAACTTTTTAAAAAGTCAAAGATATATTATACTCATCTAAAGCTATTTGTAGTTACTAGATAGAACCTTTTATCTGTGGAATTTACTGATCATGATATTCTTAACTTACAGAACAAAGAAATCCTGATCCCGGTGTAGTATCCAATCCCAACAGAAGTCTGGTGATAGAAATCATATAATCCTTCACAAATGACTAAAAAAATAGATGTTAAAAAAGATTTACTGCACCTATGGGTCAGTAATTAAAATTTATTAGCATAAATATGTCTCAAACTACAGAATTTATCTTTTATTTTTTTGAAAATGTTTACTCATAATACATGATATTAAATGCTAACAAATAGTATGCTTTGGTAGTCTCTCTTCAAGCTTTGCAGCTAAAATTTTTGTTTATTGGTGGGTTTGGTGGGGGGTTTTTTAAGTTAGAAAATTAATTACCTGCTAGGATCTCTCAATATTCTTGAATATTATGAATGAAAATCAGGCAAGCTGGGAACTAATCATAGTAAACACTATAACAATAGACATACATAATCCTGCTGTAAACATACCTAATCATTTACTCCTATTAAATCTTCATGAATATAATTGGAAGGAATGTATACTGTAGTGACAAGTGGATTGTCTAACAGAATGTGGTATCAAGACAAATAACTATCACATATTAAGGATAACTTCAATCAATTCTCAAAGACCAAAGAGATGTCAAAATACATAGTAAAAGGAACAACTTCAGATATGGGATCCAGCAAGGTGCAGGAGAGAAAGTACTAGATTTCAAAACAGAAAAATTGGGTAATCCCAATTATCCTCTTCATTTCCTTGAAGAGGTCAGTTATCTTTCAACTTATGAAAGAGAGAGAGAGAGAAAGAGAGAGAAAGACAGAGAGAGACAGAGAGAGAGAGAGAGACAGAGACAGAGAAGTGTCCAATCCAGTTTTATAACTGCAATTCTTTCATTTTTGCTGTAATAATATGATATACAGCTCACCACTAGGAGAACAAGGGTATCCAGTTCAGCCTTCTCCTTGCTATATAGCCCCTCTCCTCAGATCATTTAACTTCTCTCAGCCTCAATTTCCTCAATAATATAGAGATAATAACAGCTACCTTACACGGTTATTATGATCAAATAACATAACAAATGTAAAGTATTCTGCAAAAATTAAAGGGCAATATAAAATCAAGCTATTTTGTTACTAGAGTTACTAGATAGAATTTAGTCTCTGACAAATTTAAAGGATATTTGGTGCCTAATCATGCTAACTGGATATGAGAAAGTATAAAATATTTCCCCCTCCCCCTTCTCCATGTGACCAGAGTTGCAAGATTATCTGAAACAGTGCCAATAGGCATGTCTTTGGGTAAAATTAGACAAAAATTCTGGAGTTAAGATGTTCATTTTTGTATCACTTTTTCCATTCTGATGTACAAAAACGATTACAATAATAGCTAGTGTTTATGGGGCCTTAAGCTTTACAAAGAACTTTACATATATCATATTATATGATTTCTACAATAGTCCTCTGAGTTAGATAATATGTTCATCCATGTTTTATAGAATAAGAAAACTGATTGTGAGAGAAATGTCTTGCTCAGATTTACTGAGCTACTAAGTCCAGATATGAACTCAGGTCTCCTTGACTCTCTAATCCTATACTCTATTCACTAAGCCTTATTACTGAATCTTTCAAAAGATAAATAAAACAAAAAAAAAATTTCAATAAAACTCTATTTATCAAAAGATAAATAAAACAAAAAATAGAACAATTTCAATAATACTCTAACAGAATATAGTTGTCAGTCCCAAGAAAGTGATAAACAGAATTCCCAACAGAAGCTGCTGTGTTTCTCCTATTTTAAAATTAATGTTACTAAATTCTATCAAAGTTATTTAATATTAAAAATCTGGCTGATTACCTAAAGAAATGAATATGAAATATTGTGGTTGTTTAGTATTGGCAGAAGCCAAAGATTATAAAAATAGATTTGAATAATAGGTGATCTCAATACAACTATTTGATTTGTATATTCTAATTTAATAATGGCATTCAGTAATTGGCCAAAATATACTAGTGAAAAGTCAACTATAATAATATTTCTAAAATATGTACAATTGATAAATGATTAGGATGTTGCTCCTTAACTACCTTCTAAACATGGATTTGCTATTTTCTTTAAGTTACTTTAGTGATTAAAGAGTAAGATGTTATTGATTTATTCCTTATTTGTTTACATGAGTTTGTTATTTATTGATTTTGAAGCTAAAACAACTTGAAATGAGAGAAAAACAATATTTTCCCTTTCTTATCACATAAAGAAAAGACACTAATGAAATTCTCAAAATTTGCTTTAAAAATCACAATTAAAGCAAAATATTCAGACACCCACCCGTCACAAAAAGTTCTATACATATTTCCAAAAAATAATATGTAACTTCCAAATGCTTTTTAAGCACTAAATTATGCCATTAATATATCTATGTCTAATGTGTTATTTGGTCATTGGACCTGCATTATTGATACTAATTTAGGTATAAGGAGAAATTGATATAAATGGTTCATTTCAGTGAAATCCCAGATCAAAGAATTTGCATATTTATAAAAATAACCTACCTGATACAAAAGTGTGTCCAACATACTGATGCTGAAAACTCTCCCAGCAGCAAAAGGCAGTCGAAACATAAATGCCAAATTAGAACCTCTCTCCCGTTCTTTCTGTTTACAAATTTAAAATGAAAATCATTTGTCAGTTCCATTTATTCCTCATACTTTAAGCATTTTACTTCCACACAAGGCAGATGAGACGTCTTTGTAAAGCAAACATTCTTAATCCAGACTTCCAGTTAAAAGAGACATGTGTTTTACTTAATCTTTCAAAATTATGATTCAAAATATATGATTATATATATATATAATGATTATACCATTATTCTGGTTCTAAGACAATATTTTAAATATTTTACTTTCTTTGATAATTGTTGGTCTAATATCAATTCTACTGATGTACTGAGTGACTGATTGTGCAAGAAGGTCTTTTAGGAGCTGGATATTCAAAAACAGGTAAGACATGATCATTACAATCAAGGAACTTGACACATGGTTGAAGTAATTGGTCAAATAAAAAAACTATTCATTAAAATAGACAGTCATGCATGTGCATAGGGAAACACACATGAGTTAGAGACTAAACAATGAACAAATTTATTTTGGACATTTTTTTTTATTATAGAAGTCTAGGAACTCACTACTAAGAGTCTAAAGATTAATTTTCAAAATAAGTGTGATTACTAGGACTGTTATATCAACTATAAGCCAACAGATTGAGATAGAATCCCTTTTTATTCAACCATTTTGAATTTCTGTAGTTAAATTATATATTTTCAGAAGTTTTACTCATGTAATTTCAAGATATCTCATGAAAACAACTAAAATTAACAGCTGGGTTTTTTAGGTTTTGTTTGTTTATTTTGTGCTTGTTGTTTTGTTTTGATCTTTCCTTTTTGTAACCAAAAAATAATCAATTTGATTGTTGGAGAATGGGCTTCTAAAAAAAAAATTATGTAGAAAATATCCTAACTAGAAATATGAACCAAAACACTTGATTTCCCTTAGCATAGAATTAAACACATAATTTTACATATTTTGTATAGCATAGCTATAAACATTATATACTTTATATATATATATATATATATATATATATAATTTACATATATATATATATTTCCCAGTTACATGTAAAAATAACACTTTGGTTATACATATACTATTTTCTTATGAATCACATGAAAAAAGAAAAATCAGAACAAAAGGGAAAAACCATGAAAGAGAAAAAAAAAAACAAACAAGAAAAAAGAAAAAAAAATTTAACATAGCAGATTTTGATTTACATTAAGTATCCATAGTTCTTTCGCTGGATGCAGATGGCATTTTTGATCCAAAGTTTCTTGGAATTGCCTTGGATTATTGAACTGCTGCTATAATTAATCATCATACCACATTGCAATTTTCTTGGTTTTGCATGTTTTCCTCAGCATCAGTTCATGTAAATTTGCTAAGCCTTTCTAAAATTAGCTTGTTCATCATTTTAATAGAATAATAATATTCTGTTACTTTATATACCATAATTTGTTCAGCCATTTCCCAATTGATGGACATCTACTTATTTTCCTATTCTTTACTGTTAGAAACTTCTTTGAACATATTGGTCCTTTTCCCTTCTCTAAGATTTCCTTGGGATACAAAACCAGTAATGGCAGTGCTGGATCAAAGAGTATACACAGTTTTATGGCATTTGGGCAGATAGTTACAAATTGCTCTCCAGAATGAATGGAACATTTCATAACTCTACTACTACTACAAAAAGTTATCAATATCTTTTTCCTATCATCTTAGCCAATTTGAGAGGGGTGAGGTGGTTCCTCAAAGGCGTTTTGTGTTTTTCAGGCCTGAAGTCAGGAGGACCAGAGTTCAAATTTGACCTCAGTCACTAAATATTTCCTGGCTGTGTGACCCTGGGCAAGTCACTTAATCCCAATTGCCTCAGGGAAAAAAAAACATGTTGATTAATTGGTAGACATAAACTTTGCATGTGTCTTGCATTTATTTTTCTATGTATATTCTATTTTCTTGCAATAGATTATGAGTTCCTCAAGGGCAGGAAGTTTTATTCCTTGTATTTGTATCATTAGCATGATAGTGCTAGGTGCATTTGCTATTCAGTCTTGTCAGTCATATATGACTCTTTGTGACCACATTTATGGTTTTCTTTGCAAAGATATTGGAGTGGTTTGCCATTTCCCTTTCCAGCTTAATAAACATGCAAATATATCTCACAGTCTTGTTCTTCCATCAAGTATTACATGATTGATCAATTTTTCAACAGATGAAAAAAATAAGAAAAACTTGAGAATGGTAAAATTGAAATATGAGTAAATGTATATATTGAGAGATATAATCACACAATATTGGAAGAAGGAAGTACAAAGCTATAAGATAAATGAAAACATATATAATACAATATAGTGGGGAAATTGTGAATGGAACCTTCTAAAAACAAGTACTGTGTAGATGTTTTCCATTTTTCTGCCTAAAGATAGCATTGTTTCACATGGGAAAAGATTTTACCATACCTTCTTCATGTGAGTAATGTTTACTTAAAGGCATTTTCAGTTATTCTACTTCCTCCAGAAATGTAACAAAGTGAAACAATTGATTTGACACTAGAAAAGAAACAATTTCATTTTCAATGTCTAGGATACCGCAGCTATGCATACACCATTTAAAAAATATAATGAAAAGAATAATTTAACTGATAATAGCATCTGAGCAGGAAAGTTTTGATAATTTTATATACTTTGCTTTTAATAACAATTTAGCTTAATTAAGCTTAGCTATTTTTTATTTTTCTTTATTTAGTTACTTTAATTTTTTTTTAGATTAGTGTGGTGATTTTAATGTGAGATCCTACTCTACATAGGAGTTTATTTTGAATTTATATGAAATATAAAAATCTAAAGATTATCATAGCTAATCTCAATTTGATATAATTAGTTTCCCTTTAATGGTTTTGCTAATATAAATAAGTTATATAAAAATAAGATTTTGCTGGGTCTCTACTAAATAAATCTCATTCTTTGCATGAGCAAAGCAAAGCAAAGCAAAAAAAGCACATAATTATTGTTACTTGAATGAATAAGAACTTTTAAGATATATATCTCTTTTAGCCTACAATTTAAGTATTGGTTTTTGAGTGTTTCCTGATTGAATTATTAAATAAAAGCCAATGATTATGTGTGTGTATGATTACACATATATCTATCTATCTCTCTATATATTATATGTATGTTACATCTATGTGTTATATTTCATATGAGTGTTATGTTTATGTGTTATGTGTTATATGTATATTTTTATACATAGTTAATATATGTATTATATTTTTATATACATATATGTTCACATAAACATAGATCTTTTAACTGTGTCAATACATACACACGTTTTTGTGTGAATAATTATAAACTGGAATTCTCAAAATGTCCATTTTTGGATTTATATTGAATCCCACCTATAAATAATAAGCCCCTGATGCATGATTGCTAATTTGGAAATGTAAGTATGGTGATATGATTTTGGGTCATAATACCTGGCATTTATGTAGCATTTTACATTTGCAAATATTTTTTATAAATTTTATTTTATTTTACCCATGCAACACCTTGACTGGTAGGTACTACTATCTTGATTCTACAAATTAGAAAACTGAGAAAACTTGAGATTGGTTTGTTGTTGTTGTTTGTCCTTCATTCTCAAAAAGGACTGTGACATCAGGGAAATAATGCCATGCAAAGGATCACATAATGAGTATCTGAAATTGGTTTTTCACTCAGGCTTATTGAATTCCAGATCTAAGATATATTCAGTAGATTAGCTACTTGCTGCTATTCAACTTTAAATGAATAAAAGACCAATCTTCCTACATGTAGCACTTAGCAAAAGACTTTGAACACTGGCTATTATTGAATGTCTGTTAGGTTTAATCAAATTTTCCAAAAATGTATATTAATTTTCAGTTTACTGGGATTAAAACTTCCAAATTATTTTGTCTCTACCCCTGCTGTTTTCTTTTGTTTCAGCTGAAGCATAATAAATTCTGCTCCATGCTTTTATATTTACTTTTTATGTATCTCTCTATTTCAAATGTGTTTCTTGTACACAACATATTGTAGGATTTTGTTTTTCTAATCCACACTACTATTTGCTTCCATTTTATGAGACCTCATTCAATTCACATTCACAGTTCTGATTACCACCTCTGTATTTCCCTCCATCTTATTATCTCTCTTGTATATACTTTTATTCTCTCTTTCCACCATGGCCTTTCTTGATAATGTTTTTAATCCACCCAATTCTTTTCCTGCCCTGTATTCTATCATCCCTCTATCCCTTCTCTTACCCCTTTCTTCAAGTGTTTTTGTCTGGCAGCTTGCAGTATTTTTTCATTGAGATTATAGTTCTTATAATATAGGAATATTGTGAAAATATTTCTTTGGGTTTTCCTTCTGGGATTTCTTTTTAAAGTTGATTAGTGAATTTGTTCAATGACTATTTCTCTCTGTGTTTCAAATATAGCAGGGCAGTTTTTCTTGATGATCTCTTGAAGAATGCTATCCAGACTTTGTTTTTTGGTCACGGACTTCAAGTAAAGCAATGATTTTTAAATTGTCTCTCCTAAATCTATTTTTCAGGTCAGTTATTTTTCCAATGAGGTATATAACATTTTTTTTCAATTTTTTCATTCTTTTTAGTTTGATTGTTGACGTCTTATGGAGGCATTAGCTTCCATTTGCCCCATTCCAGTTTTTAATGTGTGATTTTCTTCAATTAACTTCTTATTGTTTTTCTTATTTAATAAATTCTACTTTTGAAGGTGTTGTTTTCTTCACATATTTCTTTTTGCATTTGTCCAATTGCAGTTTTTAAGGAATTGCCTTCCTTTTCAAGATATTGACTCTTTCTTGCATATCTCTCATTTATTTTGTCATTTTTTCTTCTATCTCTCTTATTTGCCTTTTAAAATCTTTTACCAGCACTTCCAAGAAGCCTCTTTGGGCTTGAGACCAATTCATATCAACCTTTGAAATTTCCTCTGTGGACATTTTGTCCTCATCTAAGTTGGTGTTTTAGTTTTCCCTGTCACCATAGTAGCTTTTAATAGTCAAGGTTCTTTTCTGTTTCATGTTCATTTTTTTTCCTTTTCTTTTTTACTTTTATGATTGAGCTCTGCTTTTAGGATAAGGGGAGCTGTTTCCTGTGCAGCTCTATCTTGTCTCTATGCTCTTATTCCTAAATGATGTCTTTTCACATCTATCTTGGCTCTAATAACAGCCTCAATTTTACTGACAATTAAAGGGAAATAAGGGGAAAAGGTGGATGGAGAAGATAAGGGAGTCATTCTCATTCTAGGAGGAGTCAATGAGTTAAGGAATAGGTGCAGGATGAAGTAGAGGGTAGAATTAAAGTAGAGGAATGAGAAGGGATAAAAGTAGGATGAAAAGGGTAGTGAGGGAAAATAATAAGGAAAAAACTGAGCAACAAACAGTTATAGCTTACAATGTGAATTAGATGAGTTCACCCATAAAAATGGAAACAGATAATAGGCTAAAAATTAGAATTCAACAACATGTTGCTTTCAAGAAATATTATAAAAATGAGGTATGCACACAAGCATAAAAAAAATATTGAGAGTAGAATTTATTATGTAAAAATAGCAGGGATAGTAATCAGAATGGGGGCAGGGCAGAGCCAATATGGTGGAGAGTAGACAGGTATCTTTCTGACCTCTTCCAAGCTTTCCTCAAATAAGCAACAGATTAATCTTCTGAACTGATTTTGTAGTGACACAATTATTTGGAGTACAATACATATCCAGAAGAAGATATTTTGGAAAAATTTCAGAAAAGGTCTGTTTCAATCAGGAAGGGGGAAAGGCTGCTGACCCCAGACCATAAAGCAGGGAGCCTAGGGCAATGAGCTGGGATGGAAAGCCAGGGTGTTGTGCATCCACACAACAGGGGATCTACTGCAAGACTCTTAAAATATTCTGTCCTGTTTACAAGCCAATAGATCAGCAGAATAGCTGTAAGATTTCCAAAGCAAATACAAAAGGCAAACTGTAAGCTAATGAGCCTCAGAAGAATGCTGGACTTGGCCACCAGCACCAGAAGTCAGTCACCAGAACCATCTCCACGCAAACTAAAGTAGTTGTCACTCTTTTGTATTAAGCGCAAATCTCAACCTTTTTAAAAATAAACAAAAAAGCAAAAAGAATTCTGACCAGAGAAAGATTTATGGAAAAAGAGAAGAACAAATCTCAATCTCTGAGAATCCTAAAAGCATAGCAGCTCCAGATGAAGCCCAAAAAGGTAATATAAGTTGGTCTCTCACAAGTCTCTCTTGGAAGAATTCAAAAAGGATCTTAAAAGAGAATTAGAAGAAAAATGAGGAAAGGAAATGAAATCTATGCAAGAGAGTATGGAAAAGGAAAGCCAAAATTTATCTGAAGAAAATTCTTAAAAAATTGACTTGATGAAAGAAAAAAAGCATATAACTCCTTACAAAATAGATATGAAAAAGAAACCAATTCATTGAAAAACAGAATTTGTGAAATGGAAAAAAATGCAATGAACAAAATTCCTCAATTGGCCAAATGCAAAAGGAAATAACCTAACTGAAGAAAATAATTCATTAAAAATTAGAATTGAGCAAATGGAAATAATTGACTCAATAAACACTTCAAGAATCAATCAAACAAAACCAAAAAAATTAAAAAAGTGAAAAAAAATGCAAAATGCCTTATTGAAAAACAACTGACCTGAAAAATAGATCTAGGAGAGTAATCAGAACCCCAGACAAAATTAAAGCTAAAATATATGTAATAATAACAACAACAACAACAAAGTAGGGAAACTATATTATAAATCAGCCATGAATTGGTAAATTGGGAAAATTTGGAGATTAGAATGTAATGAAGGAGCATACTATCCACCTTTAAAAAAATGTACATAACTGGAAATAAGCATATTATGGTTTTACATATATTCTTATGATTATATATATATGTGTGTGTGTATATATATATATATATATATATATATATATATATATATATATATACATACATATACATTTGTTTATATCTGTGCTTAATTGTAACCTTTTGGGGAAATGGGGTGGGGTGTAAAAGGTAAAAAATGCCCAGCAGAGAATAAAAGGAAACCTGTAAGGAAGCAAAGAAAAGATTAACAGTTCTGAACACAATGAATAGTTTTTATTATATAGGCTTTCTTGAAATAAAAATCTATTGCTTTATATTTAGTTTTTCATATTATATGTTCATGGAAATGTTCTTTTTTTCTTTCTTATTTTGTATTTAAGTTTAATGTAATAAATAAAAAGTTCCATAGATAGTAAAGTCTTCAACAAAAAGTTGGATATGACAGAACAACAATGGAGGTGGGGCCTGTATGTAAAACTCAGCCGACTGAATTTAATTTTGTCGCCATTCTCAGACTAATGGATTCCCTGACATTGGTCAGATTTTATCATGTCCAGCCTTTGACTATTATGTAAATGTCCCAAACTTTCCCCAAAATATTCCCAAGCTTTCTCTGTTGATTTTGGCTTGGTACACAAGCAAACTATATTGTGAAATTCTGAGAAGTCTTTAACCCCTCCCACCTGCAAGTTGACCATTTCTTCTGTCTAATTTCTTCCACCTGCAGCACTGCTATTACCTCTGCTTAGTAGCTTGCATAAACCCTGTTCCCAGGACAACTCCTTTAGACTGATTAAAAACCTAAATTTTGCTATTTTGACTATATTGAGAGAGAGAGAGAGAGAAAGAGAAAGAGAAGGAGGGAGGGAAGGGAGAATTGATTGTCAGCATTCCTGCCTACTAGTCCAGTAGTAAGAAAAGTGGGTAAAGTGAAGATTATTTGGTGATCTTTAGGTAAATAGGTGTTTATACACCTTTCTGATGTGAACCACAATGATGTTATTAATTATAGATCAAAGGCAGCAGATTTTTTCTTAGCAATCAAGAATCAGTATATAAAAATTTCTGAATAGACATTATTGGTCCAGTACATATACATAACAAAAAAGTCAATTTAGATATGATATCCAGAGTTACTAACAAAAACAACAAAGAACTGAGTGTCTTCCTTCCAAAAAAAAATGTGAAGGTGAAAGGAAATTCCCAGAAAGAGAAAATGGATCATGTTAATATTTTTGCCTATATTAATAATCAACCATATGAAGAACAAAATGTGTGTTGATTTTTCTTAAATACTAAAATAAAAGGTAGAAAATTAATACTATCCAACTTTCTTTATCAAGGATAATGTTATTCTTTGATAGAATAAAAGTGCTTCAAAGTGAAAATAAAACAAAAAAAAAAATTTAAAGAACCAGAAGTGAATTTATTCTAGGGTCAAGAAATTGGATGATGAAGAAAGGATCTAGTGATACATAACAGAAGTTGTTAGTGTTATTGACAAAAAGGTGATCTTCTTGACATGTAAAAAGATACTAAAGTCAAGAGCAAAAACAACTGAGAATAAAATATTATTCATAGAATTTATCAAAAGATGGGAGGTTATGAGAAATATTGCCTCATAAGTCGGGGAAAAATCACTTCATAAAATTTTGGAAAAGGACATTATAAAGCCAGATTTTCAAGAGGATATATAAGAATAATAGACTAAAATATTAAAAGTTTCTTCAAGATTTCTGTAACAAACTTTTCTCCTTTGATAAGTATAGAGTCGCCCTATATTTGGACTAGATTTAACATTACAGCCTGGGCGGGGATGGGGAAGGAGGGGTCGGAGTCAAGATGGTGGAAAGCAGACATGACTTTCTGTGACTTCCTCTGACCTTCTCTCAAAGCAACAACAGATTAAGCTTCTAAACTGGTTTTGAAGTCAAAGAACCCACAAATATTTGGAGTACAACACATTCCCAGAAGAAGATACCTTGGAAGAATTTCAAGACAGATGTGTTTCAGAGGGACAGTGGGACAGTCTGCCAAGCCCAGACCACAGCAAAGAGAGACTGGGGAAAGGAGCTGGGGGGAGTCATAGCATTACAGCTTCCATGCACTTGGGAATCTTCTGTGACCCTCTTAGACTGCTCTGTCCTGGTTGCAAGCAGGTGGTTTGACAGATTTGCTACAACAAGCAAATTGTAAGTCACTGAGCCCTGGTAGAATTCTGGGCCTAGATTACCAAGCACCTGAAAAGAGTCACCAGAACTGTCCCAGTGCAATCTAATGCAGCCGTCTCTCCTTTGCACTGAGAAGACTTCAAGCCTTGAAAAATGAGTAAATAAACAAAAAAAAATGAGTAAAAAAAAAAAAACTTTTACAATAGACAGCTTTTATGGAGAGAAGGAGAACAGACCTCAAATCCTGAGGTTTCTAAAAGCAAAGCAACTCCAGATAAAGCCCCAAAGGGAGATATGAACTGGTCTCCATTTCACAAGGCTTCCTTGGAAGATTGCATAAAGGTTCTTAAAAGAGAGTTATAAGAAAAATGGGGAAAGGAAATGAAATCATTGCAAGACGGAATTGAAAAAGCATATATTGCCCTAAAAATAGATATGAAAAAGATACCAATTCACTGAAAAACAAAATTTGTGAAATGGAAAAAAACCAATTCAACTGGCCAATTACAAAATAATACACTAAAAATTAGACTTGAACAAATGGAAATGAATGACTCAATAAGACCTAAAGAATCAGTCAAACAAAAAAAAATGGAAAAAAAAGAAGAAAATGTGAAATACCTCCTAGGAAAAATAACTCACCTGGAAAATAGATCTAGGAGAGACAGTCTAAGGATTACTGGACTTCCTGAAAGGCATGATGGAAAAAAGAACCTAGACATTATCTTACAGAAAAGCATATCATAGAATCAGAAGGTAAAATAACCATTGAAATAATTCACTGATCACCTCCTGGAAGAGACCCCAAAATTAAATCTCCAATGAATAGTGTGACTAAATTTTAGAATTGTTGCACCAAGAAAATCATATTGCAAGCAGCCAGAAAAAAAACAATTTAAATACCAAGGAGCTACAGCGAGGATAACACAGAACCTAGCAGCTTCTACCTTAAAGGATCAATCGGCCTGGAATCTAACATTCTGAAAAGCAAAGGAACTTGGATTTCAGCCAAGAATAAGCTATCCAGCTAAAATGAGCATTATCTTTCAAAGAAGAAGATGCACATTCAATGATATAAGGGAATTTCACCTATTTCCAATGAAAAGATGTGAACTGAACAGAAAATTTGATCTGCAAACACAGAACTCAAGAGATACATAAAAAGGCAAAAAAGAAAGAACTCTTTAGAACTATATTTCTTTTATCAGTATACATAGAACATGTGGATTTAATTTGATTTTTTATGATATTATGAAAAAGAAACCTCTGTGGAAATGAGATCTTACTGGAAAAAGAACAGAAAAGAAGGTAAAATAAGGAAAAATACATCTCTTGAAGAGGCAAAGAAGACCCATTATAACTGAGAGAAAGGAGGGAGGGGGGTGAGCATTATGTGAATCTTACTCTCATAAGATTTGGCTCAAAGAGAGAATATCAGATGTATTTGGTTTCACAGAGAAACTTGTATCAGCTAAATTGGAAGTGTGAGGGGAAAAGGAGAAAAGAAAGGGAAACACTAATAGAAGAAAAAACAGATGTATTAGGGGAAAGGTGTAAAAAAGAGTGAGAAGTTCTGAAGGGGAAGGATTGGTTGATGGAGGTGGTTAACAAAAGCAAAATACTGGGGAGGAGTGAAAGGGGAAAGGAAAGAGGAAAACATAACTTAGGGTAAATAAGATAGCAGGAAATACAGAATTAGTAGAACTGTGAATGGAAATGGGATGCACTCTCCCATAAAAAAGGAAGTGGATAGCAGACTGGATTAAAAGCCAGAAACCTATAATATGTTGTTTGTAAGAAACACATTTGAATCCTGGTGATACATACAGAGTGAAGATAAAGGGCTGAAACAGAATCTGTTATGCTTTAAGTGAAGAAAAAAAAAAAAAAAGCAGGGGTAGCAATCCTGATCTCAGAGCAAGCAAAATCAAAAATTGATCTAATTAAAAGAGATAAGGAAGGCAAATATACTTTAATAAAGGGTACCATAAATAATGAAGCAATATCAATACTAAACATATATGCACAACTGGTGTACTATCCAAATTCCTAGAGGAGAAGTTGTGAGAGGTGCAAGAAGAAATGCAAAGCAAAACTATACTAGTAGGGATCTCAAACTTCATCTCTCAGAACTAGATAAATTGAACCACAAAATAAATAAGAAAGAAGTACAGGAGGTAAACAAAGTGTTAGAAAAGTTAGGTATGAAAGATCTTTGGAGAAAATTGAATGGAGACAGAAAGGAATTTATATTTTCTCAGCAGTCCATGAAACCTATACAAAAAATTGACCATGTATTGTTGGAGCATAAAAACCTCAAAATCAAATGCAGAAAGACAGAAATAGTAAATGCAATTTTTTCAGATCATGATGCAATGAAAATCACATGCAATATAAGGCCAAGAGAAAATAGACCAAAAGTTAATTGGAAATTAAATAATCTAATCCTAAAGAATGAATGGGTGAAACAGCAAAATCATAAACACAATCAATATTTTCATCCAAGAGAATGACAATAATGAAACAACATAGCAAAATTTTTGCAATGCAGCCAAAGCAGTAATAAGGGGAAATTTTGTATCTGTACATGCTTACTTGCATAAAATAGAGAAAGAGAAGATCAATGAACTGGGCTTACAACAATAACCAAAAAAAGCTACAAAAAGAACAAATTAAAAACACTCAAATACCAAATTTAAAATTCTGAAAATAAAAGGGGAGATTAATAAAATTGAAAATAAGAAAACTATTGAATTAATAGAGTTGGTTTCATGAAAAAACCAACAAAATAGATAAATTTTTAGTTAGTCTGTTTAGAAAAAGGAAAGAAGAAAATCAAATTGTTAGTCTCAAAAATGAAAAGGAAGAACTTTTTACCAATGAAGAGGAAATTAGAGCAATAATTAGGAGTTATTTTGCCCAATTATATGCCAATAAATTTAATAACCTGAATAAAATGGAAGAATATCTACAAAAATATAAATTCCCCAGGTTAACAGAAGAGGAAATAAATTATTTAGATAGTTCTATTTTAGAAAAAGAAATAGAACAAGCTATTAATCAACTCACTAATAAAAAAATCTCCATGGCCAAATGGATTTACATGTGAATTCTACCAAACATTCAAAGAACAATTAATTCCAATACTTAATAAACTATTTGAAAAAATATGGAAAAAAGGAGGACTACCAAATTTATTTTATGACACAGATATGGTGCTGATAGCTAAACCAATTAGGGTGAAAATGGAGGAAAAAAATATAGATCAATTTCCCTAATGAAATTTGATGCAAAAACCTTAAATAAATATTAGCAGTGAGAAAGTAATCCCTAGGACAATACATTATGACCAGCTACTATTTATACCAGAAATTCAGGGCTGGTTCTTTATTAGGAAAAACTATTAACATAATCAACTATATCAATAACCAAACTAACAAAAATCATATGATTATCTAAATTGATGCAGAAAAAACATTTGCTAAAATCCAATACCCATTCCTATTAAACACTAGAGAATATAGGAATAAATGGACTTTTCCTTAATATGATCAGTAGCATCTACTTAAAACCATCAGTAAGCATCATCTGTAATGGGGACAAACTAGAACCATTCTTAATAAGATCAGGAGTAAAACAAGGCAGCCCACTATCACTATTATAATTCAATATTGTATTAGAAATGTTAATTTAGGTAATAAGAGAAGAAAAAGAGATTAAAGGAATTAGAGTAGGTGATAAGAAACCAAATTATCACTCTTTGCAAATGATATAATAGTATACTTAAAGAACCCTATAAAAAACTACTAGAAATAATCCACAACTTTAACAAATTTGCAGGATACAAAATTATCCTGCATAAATCATCAGCAATTGTATATATTACCAACAAAGTCCAGTAGCAAGAGATAAAAAGAAAAATCCATTCAAAATAGCTGTTGATCATATAAAATATTTGGAAATCTATCTGCCCAGGGAAATCTATAGTTCCTGATACAAACCTAACTACAAAATACTTTCCACACAAATAAAGTCAGATTTAATCAGTTGGAAAAATATCAAGGGCTCATGGGTAGGCCAAGCAAATATAATAAAAATGACAATAATACCTAAAGTAATCTACTTATTTAGTGCCATACCAATCAGACTTCCAAGAAATTATTTCACAGATCTAGAAAAATTAATAACAAAGTTCATCTGGAAGAGCAAAAGGTCAAGAATTCAAGGGAATTGATGAAAAAAATGCTAATGAAGGTGACCTACCTGTACCCGACCTAAAACTATATTATAAAGCAGTGGTCATCAAAATCATTTAGAACTGGCTAAGAAATAGAGTAGTTGATCAGTGAAATAGGTTAGGTTCACAGGAAACAATATTCAATAACTATAGCAATCTAATGTTTTACAAACCCAAAACCCCCAGATATTGGGATAAGAACTCACTATTTGATAGAAACTGCTGTGGAAAATTTGAAACAAGTATTAAAGAAATTAAGGCTTGACCCATACCTAATGCCACATACCAAGAAAAGATTTAAATGGGTTCATGATTTAAACATAAAGAATGATCTTATAAGCAATTTAGAAAGACATAAGATAGTTTACCTGTCAGAACAGTAGAGAAGGAAGGAATTTGTGCTCAAAGAAGAATTGAAACTCATAATGGAACACCAGATAGATAATTTTGATTATATTAAGTTAAAAAGTTTGTGTACAAACAAAATTAATGCAGACATCAGAAGGGAAGCAATAAACTTGGAAGTCATTTTTACATTTAAGGGTTATGTTTAAGGCCTCATTTCTAAAATATAGAGAATTGACTCAAATTTAAAAGAATTCAAGCCCTTCTCCAATTGATAAATGTTTAAAGGATATGAACAGACAATTTTCAGATAAAGACTTTAAAACCATTTCTAATCATATGAGAAAGTGCTCTAAATCACTATTGATTAGAGAAATGCAAATTAAAACAACTCAGAGATACCACTACACACTTCTTACATTGGCTAAGATGACAGGAAAAGACAAGTATGAATGTCGGAACTACACACCTCTTACTTTGGCTAAGATGACAGGAAAAGACAAGTATGAATGTCGGAGGAGATGTGGGAAAACTGGTACACTTATACATTGTTGGTGGAACTGTGAACAGATCCAGCAATTCTGGAGAGCAATTTGGAACCATGTTCAAAAAGTTATAAAACTGTGCATACACTTTGACCCAGCAGTGTTTCTATTGAGTCTATATCCCAAAGAGATCTTAAAGGAAGGAAAGGAACCCACATGTGCAAAAATTTTTGTGGCAACTCTTTTTGTAGTGGCAAGAAATTGGAAACTGAGTAGTGGATGCCTATTAGTTGGAGAATGGCTGAATAAGTTATGATATATGAATGTTATGGAATATTACTGTTTTATAAGAAATGATCAGGAGGATGATTTTAGAGAGGCCTGGAGTGACTTACATGAACTGATGCTAAATGAAAAGAGCAGAACCAAAAATCATTATATATGGCAACATCAATATTATATAATGATCAATTCTGATGAACAAGACTCTTTCCAATGATGAGATGATTGATGCCAGTTCCAATGGTCTTGTGATTAATAGAACCATTTACACTCAAAGAGAGAGGACTGTAGGAACTGAATGTGAATCACAACATCACATTCTCACTCTTTTTGTTGTTGTTCCCTTGCATGTTGTTTTCTTATTCATTTACTATCTTTTTTTATCTGAGTTTTCTTTTGCAGCAAAAGAATTGTATAAATGTTTGTATACATTGGGCTTAACATATATTTTAACATGTTTAACATACATTGGATTGCTTGCCATCTACAGAAGGGATTGTGTGAAGAGAAAAATCTGAAACACAAGGCTATGCAATAGTCAATGTTGTCAAATTTTCTATGCATATGTTTTGAAAATAAAAAGCTTTAAAAATGAAAAAATAATAGATCATACATCACAATCTCAAGTGATATTAAGTCCTAGGGGGAAAAGGAATGAAAGAAAAGAAAAGGAAAAGAAACAGGCTTAGTTCAGTGTAAAGAAAAATAAATTCTGAAGACAGCAAATTTTCTTAAGAGTACAATTCATGTTATCTTCAAGAAGGGGAAATACTAAACGTTTAGAATTATTGCTAAAAAAAAAAAAAAAAAAAGTAATTGAAATGGAATCTACAATTATTGGGCTAGAGGCCTACTTTTAACCTCTACAAAAACTTTGTGACTTTGTGGCACATGTATCAAAGGCATTAAAAAAAAAGTTCTTTATTCTCTTTGGTGGTTTTCTGCTTTACTATCCTCTTTATTGAATTATCTTGTTACACACATATCTTTTTTGATTACTCTTTTCCATTTGTTTTTTTAAAAAAAATATATACTACTACTCATTTTCTGACTCCCCTCTTTCTATTGATGAGCAGAAACTCTTTTGTCCTCAAAGTTGTGTTGGTAGTGTTCACCAACATGACTCAAAGCTCTGAGTAACTCCTGGAAGGAAAGTCGTGACCCCACCTGAATTTCAGTGTTTTAGCCCTGATTCAAAATAACTCCCATTATTGTGCTTTTTAAAAATTTTGTTTTGTTTAATGTTTCTTTTAATATGACCATCATGAGAGGAGTAGGAAGAAAAGTTTCAGGAAAGAAGAAATAATAAAAATGTCTTGTCCTTGGGTAGAAGTAAGTGTATTTATCATCATCTAAGTTCATTTTAAGTTAAAGGTTTTGCCTTGCATGATGTCAATTTTAATCTTGCAATACAGAAGAAATGAGAACATTAGGTGGTAATGCCAATTGCAGTTTTCCAGCAATCCATGAATTTCTTTCTTCTGGAACTTACTGAGTAATGAACTTATTATGTATTTTTATATATATGCATATACATGTGCCCTTCATCTAACAGCATGTATATAATTTTTATATTCTCTATGAGTGATTAAAGATAATTCTTTCAATATGATGGTTGGATATTTTGCTAACAAAAAATGCTATTAAGAAATTCACTTAATCCAATTAATCTACTGTTCTATATATAAGATAGATTAATTAAAGTTATGTCAGTTAATATTTTCAGCCAAATAGTTTTATCATCTTATATAAAATATTTTGCTAGCCATACAGCTGCCACATGAGGCCACATTACTGTGCTTTCTTAATATGCTTTAATTTATATATTCAAAGTGCCTGTCACTAAAAATCCACATTAGCTCAAAGAGGAAAATACAAAAAAATATTTGGACTAATTATTTTCATTGTAGTTAAAAATAAATAAATAAATAAGATGTTGCCCTCCTACAGGAGAATGAATTTTTAAAAATCTTATTTGAATGTAAAGGAATATCCTTATCCATAAGAAATGATGAAACAGAAATTTCAAAGGAAACTGATAAAACTTCTATGCATTAATATTTTGTGAAATGAAGAAGTTTAATTTATAAAAAAACAACATTATCAAGGAAAAAACAATTTTGAAAGACTTTAGAGGTTTTGTCAGACAGATTATATGGAAATTTTGAAGTGTCCTTGACCAAGATTTGGATGCTCCAAGTCACATACCTCAAGAATATCATTTTAATATAGTTTACCTCTCATAATATTCATTTTAATTAATCATTAAATAATTAATGTTAATATTCCCATAGTGTTGGTATTAGTAACACTTATTCTTTTATTATATTATATATATTACATATATATATATATATATATATATATATATATATAACCATATAAGTGTTGGTAACACTTATTCTTTGAAGGACATATAAACTGGGAGCTCACCACGATTAGGATTCTTTTGTCTAAGAGAGATGGCCACATGACCATCCTTTTATGCATAAATTTGCCTTTTTATTTCACGTCATATGTGATATAACATGTCATCATTTAAAATTTTTTTTTTGAAATTTGAGATTTTTTAAATTATTATTTCAGCTTTTTTATTTACAAAACATATGCATGGGTAATTTTTCAACAATGACCCTTGTAAAACCTTCTGTTCCAATTTTTCCCCTCATTCCCCCACACCCGCCCTTTATGGCAGGTAATCCAATACATGTTAAATATGTTAATATTGCATAATATATTACATATTTTGTATGTACAATATACATATTACATGTTGCAATATATTACATAATATATATATATATATATATATATATATATATTTCCACAGATATCCTGCTGCACAAAAAAAAAAAAAGATTAAAATGATCTCTTCAGGAAGTTATAAATAAATTGCCCAATGTAATTTAATTCTTAAATAGTAAATTTAATATTAGAACTCGAATACTATAACCCTTAAGCAGAATTCTTTTCATCATACCATAACACAAAAGTCATTGCAGAAACAACTTAGGAGGAATAAGAACAAAAACAACAACAATATAAATATATAAAATGACAATAGTAATTGCCCAGTTCAGTGTCTATAAAATCACTTGGACCAATGATTCTGTGGAGGATTGAAGGGGAACCCAAAATGTTGGGGTTCCGGTATGGTGTGGCAAGGTGCCTTGAAAGAATTTACAGGCATGCACCCATCTCCAAGTAAAGGAGTAAAGTTTATTATAATTGTAATTGCATATGAAATTATTTGAAAGCAATGACATATATTACATAATAAATGTGTTATATTTTTCTAATATCAAATTTAATGAAATATAAATAAATATATTGTTTTGCCTCAATGCATTGATTTTATAATTTTATATATGTAGATTAAAAAAATAAATTGATAAAAATAATTGATGCCCTCAAGGAACTTATATCTCAGAACTGTTCCTTTATTATTCAATAATGATTTAAATGGCTAATATTTATGGATTTTTTTTATTTTTTATTTTTTTCCAAAGGAAGCTATTTTAAATCCATAAATAGTATTAGAATACATGCAATTCTATAAATTAGAAACTGTATCAAGAAAATTCAGAAAAGTCTATATTCAAGAGTAACAATAATTCTTTATAATTATGAAATTACACTCATTATATTTATATTTATTCCATTCCTAATAGTAAATTACCTAATGGAGAAAAAGTTTTAAAAAAAGAAATTAGTCCTTTAATTCAATTGAATTGGTTAAAAAATATTTTCAAATAATAATCTTACCTTTTCCAGTTTGGAAAGAGCAAGAGAGTAACAGTCTTTGGCTCGGAATTGCATAAATCTCATATTGGCTGGGTGAGTGAGTTCCGTGATAATACTTAAACTTGAAAATAACCTGAATTTTAAAGAAACATCATAGTTATACTTAAAGAAATAATAATCTGGCATTAGTACATTTTGAATGGAATTATTTTAAAATATATATAATCTTGTGTGATTTATAGTTAGGGTATTAAAAAAACAAAAAATTACATAATTATAATCATAAGCATTTCTCTTTGAAATTATTCCTACAGAATGTGAGAATAAATGACACATTTACCTAAAGAATAAATAATCCAACATTTTAGCAAAATAAAGAAATTATGTTTAGTAATTGGACTTAGAATTATTTTCTCTAAATCGACATAACAGTAAAGTAAGATAAATTTGTACAGCTGATTGAAGAAATTTAAGGTGAATATAGGTAGTTGTAGATTATATTTCTCAAGATGAAAAGTATTAAAAATGAAAGTTTATAGGATGAATATGCTGATTGACATAATTTGCATATAATGGGCTTCTTAACTAAGATTCTTGATGTCCTATAACTCTCTTTCCTAGGCACCCTGTAATTTTACATATAAAATCTTGTCATCACATTCAAATAGGAACAGAGATCTTTAAGCCCTTCTATCTATAAATTTATGATCCATCCAAATCTTCTTTTCATATGTGTAGTTCCTTTAAATCAATCATTTTACATAAAATGGCTTCAGTTTATTAAGGATTTGCAATAGTAAATAATAGTATATTTGATTGCAAAAAAAATCATCAATGTAATACTTAAGTTCAGAAATATTTGTACCTAGCCAAATACTCCAGATTTAAAAGAGACAAATTACAGGAGGGAAATGTTTAGATTCTATTCATTTACATGAAACTATCATGCTCCTAATCCCTATCTTTTCTACTCAATGAAAAAAAAATATTATTAAATATATCTTAAAAGACATTAAGAGCATTGTGTTCTACAAACTAAAGAGGGAAACAAGGTATTCAATTGCTTTGGTTAGTTTATATCTAAACTTTTGAACTGGCAAGGATAAGAAGTGAAAGGTTACCAATGATCATCAAGAAAAAAAATGTTATGCAGAAGAAAAATACTAAATTTAAATGGAACATGCATGATAGGATGGTTTGATTTTAAGGCTGTCATATTTGAATATTTATATTTGAATTATATTAGAAAATGGACTGAAGTCATGAATAGAATCCCCTTGGAAAGACTTAGACAAGTAGCTATAAAACATTTGGCTTTGTCCACTCAAAAATGACTTTCAGAGGGAAGAAATGTCATATGTACTCTCTTAGAAAATTTTCATTATTGAAGCTAGCAAAATTATTTTTCTCCTATTTCAATGAATTTTCTGAGCTTGAGAATATTCTTGGTACTTAGGCTCCCAGCAAAGACTATATATGAAGTATCTATAACCTAGGCTGACCTCAAGACTAGTCACACATAATTAATGTTTATATGGAAAATCTATTTAAATGCAAACTTTAACAAGGGGAAAATATCATTTCATTTTATCAGGGATCCTGATTTGGTTACCTTAGAATCCCAGAAAAAGATTTCACCTGACTTCTTGGGATTAAGGATATGTCAGTTGAAAAACTATAGAGCATCTATTGCTTTTAAGGCCATTATAAAACAGCTAATTTACTTCTTTCAGAGCATCCATTAATAACAAATATGCAAGCAAACCAATTGTCGTATGTTTCAGGGAACAGATATATTTTGAACCATGTGGCTTATACAAATATAACTAAAACTTCATAATAAAAACTCATATTGATGACATGCTTTAAGTGAAAAAATACTCATAATAACTTTAAGCTGAGGTAGTAATATAAGTCCTTATTGTACCCACTTAACAGAGAGAAGTGAGATTCAGATAAGTTCCCATAGTTGCCAAGATTTAACCCCAGATTATTTATTTTAATTCTAGTGCTATTTCTACTATAGCATGCTGCTACTGTCATATTATGCTACAACTACCAAAACCCAATCTATATTTCCATGACATTTTATAATAGGGGAAGGTTGATGCTGTTTTGCATCATTTGGATATCTGTTTTAGAAGATATAAGGGGAAAATGAAGATCAAAGAAATGTTTGAAAAGATTGTATTCATATAAAAATCAAGACAGGAATTACATACATTATATTTAGGGATAATTAGATAAGATAGATTATTTCTTATTAGAGTCTCCAAACTTTAAACTATAAGACAAATAGCTTCTTAAGCTATAAGTCTACTGTTTGCTAACCTATTATAAAGTTCATTTGCCTAACCACAAGAATGCTGACTAGAGGACCTCCACCCTTTTGAATGATGAGTGTGTGACTATAGGTAATTATAGCAGAGTATCTTGACATGATATATAATGTCTTCCAACTTATTTTTCTGCCTTCAGTTTGCCCTCTTTTGCTCAAAATGATGAGGAGCTCTTCTTCTGACCACTTAGAGAAAATGATACCTATCTTTTCCACCTGTAACCAAGTAAGTATCATGTGTCATGTCTTATCTTCCTGGTATATCAAGGTATATCATCCTATGAGACCCTGTGCTTTACCCCTTTTGTCTGAATATCAAGTACTATAAAACCAAGACTCTAAAAACAGATAACATCTGAGATTATAAAGAAGGCCTGAATTCCATTTCAATAAAATTTTAATAAAGGGCTATTGGCTCAGAGGTCTGCCTCAGTTTCATTTATTATACTATTGGACAATTTGGGGCTCCAATTTTGCACAATAAAGATTTGACAATGTCATTTGGGGGAAAACTATTCACATATATATGACATTTTTAAACAAAAGAAAATAAGATTAAATTTTAATACATATTCAAATATCCATAAATTGTAGGTACATTGATAAATAAAATTGTAGAAGACAGGCAAACAGATGGGTAGATAGATGGATAAGAGTTGTATGGTAAATTACAGAACAGGACAATTCAAAGTGGCCTGAGTTGATCATGGAGAATTGCAGAATGCATACAGGATAATGGTTTTCTGTGGTTTGGATAAACTGAGAAGAAAAGGCATTTTATTCATTCATCAAGGTCACTACATGAAGGTAGACTCTAACTACTTGGCTTACTAAAAATAGAACAAAAAAAGAGATATAAATATTACAGTTTTAATTGTATTATCAGATTACTTGTACTTGATACTAAGAAGATATATAATGGAACTCCTACATAGAGGAAAACTATTTAAAAATTAAGAGACTTGATTAAAAAAAGAAATGTGTATTCAAAATTAATAAACTTAATACAATTAAAAAAGGAAACAAGTTGAACCATAAATATATTGTACAAAGTAACACCTACACTGTGTGATGATCAACTATGAAAGATGTGGTTCTCCTTAGTGGTTCAATGATCCAAGGCAATCACAATAAATTTTGGATAAAAAATAAAATTTCCAGAGAAAAATGAAGAAGAATGTATGTAAATCAATACATGTAATGCTCACTTTTTTCTTTTTCTCCTTTTTTTCTATCATTGTTTTTTTCCCTTTTGTTCTGATTTTTCTCTCCCAACATGATTCATAAAGAAATGTGTATTTAAAAATAATTAATGCATTCCTATGCAACAAGAGAACTGTTCGGTTCTGCACACATATATTGTATCTAGGATACACTGTGACATATTTAGCTTGTATAGGACTGCTTGCTATCTGGGGGAGGGAGTGAAGGAAGGGAGGGGAAAAATCGGAACAGAAGTGAGTGCAAGGGATAATGTTATAAAAAAAATTACCCAGGCATGGGCTCTGTCAATAAAAAAGTTATAATAAAATAATAAAAAAAAACAATTAATGCATATATACAAATGAAAAAATAAAGAAAACTAAAACTAAATTAAAATTTTAGAAAGTTGAATCTAAGTAAATGAGAGCTTTTATTAATTCATAATATGATTAAGATGGCTTTTGAGTTGAAAAACATGTTTACTAGTAATGTAAATATATTTTATGTAATTTTAACAAACATGAAATTTGAGTTCTAAGCTATTGCCTCAGGATTCAGGGAACTCCCCCAAAAAACAGAAAAAGAAATAGTTTTTACCACTCACTACAATAAACCTTAAATGGATATGTGACTTGAACATTAAGAAGAAAAATAAATTATATATCTTCCAAAACTAAAACTAAACGTTGAATTCTTAAGCATACAAAACAATTAGAGACAATTACAAAATAATGGAATAGATAATTTTAATTATAAGGTAGTGAAAAGCTTTTGCACAAGTAAAAATAACATAATTAGATTAAAAAGGGAAAAAATTGACTGGGGAAAATATCTGTATCTAATATTTTTTATAATAATACTACATCCAAAATTTGTGGTATTCCCTAACACCATATTGTTTGGTGTAGATAAATGAACACTACATGATTCTCTTCTGTTGGTCTTATTCTATCACTCACTCAAGAATTTTAAGAAGAAATGGTGGGGGGATGACTTGGGGAAGGGAACACTTGGCAAAAAATATAGCCACGTGGAATTCATCGGCTGGAAAGTTTTATCACAGCAGGGGAGGAAAAGGCCTTAAGGGAAAAATTATCAGTTGAAGCTTGGCCCAGAATATCTCCATCTAGCAAATCTATGTACCAAATGCCAGACCTCAAGCCATATGGCAGCTTCTAGTGCATTTATCTGAAAATTCTCTTGAGGAATTACAGAGTAAATACATTTAGGCTGCTGCAAATTGTCATAGTCAATTCTCAATTATCCAAAACAATTCCAAATGAGTAGATTATTTTAGTTCAATTCAATTCAACAAACAATTATTATGCTTTTAATATATATGAGCACTATGCAAAGTTTTAGAGATACAAAATAAAAAATAAGAAAAAATTTTCTTCCAGAAACTAAGAATATATGTTGGAAAATAAAATAATGCATAACATAACAAAATATGTATAATAAGTGGAATAAAGAAAGAAGAGATGGAAGAAATCTGTCTTATGTGGGAAAGACAGGGAAGAATTCTTGGAGGAAGTGTTCCTAGATATGGACTTTGAAATAAAAAGAGTTAAATTGAGAGAGATATAGAAGAAATGAGGAGTTCCAGGCATGACATCAGACAGGCAAGATTAGGATGAGGTTGAATGAGAGCTATTCTGGAATAATGGAATGTAGATAGGGCACATGAAGAATAGTATCATGAAAGAAAGCTAGAAAGATAGGTTGGAGTCAGATAATAAATGTAATAAATCAATTAAGAAGTATAAATTTAATCATATATATAATGTGGATCTACTGAAAGTCTACAGCCTAATAATTTCAATTTAGTCATTTAATGACACATCCCATCCCATCTCCATTTCCAGCACATACTAAATTATTTTTGACTAAAGTTATTAAAAAAGTGGTATCATGAAATGATTTCTATTTCACCTCCTATTCTTTGATGTCTAGAAGAGATTACAGTATGTATACTTATAATGCAAGTAGGTCAACAAAGAAGCAAAACAAAGGGCAAAAATACTTTAATAAATGAATAATCAATACTAGAATTCAATGTTACTGCATATGATGTATAAAATAATACATAAATTGTAGGGAATGCAAAAAGAAATAAAATATGGTTCTAGCCATCAAGAATCAAATAATACTATAAGGAAAGTAAGAAAATAACAAAAATAAATATACTGCAATGCATAACAAGGCAAATACAAGTATAGAACATTGCTAAATAATTGTTTTGAAACAGACATTTAGAAAAAAGTCATTTTGTTTGGAATAAGAGGAGAAAGCAAAGTGAATTTAAATAGATGAATATGGGATAGGGCACAAGCCACTCAATTTCTCTGTAAAGCATAAGACAAGAATCTGCAGAGCGAGAAAAAAGTCATTGGATTCAGTCAGATAATTTGAGTCATTATCTTTCTCTGACATTTATTAGCTATGTAATCTCAGTCAAAAGAAATATTTTCCATGTTCTTTAGTTTCTTATCTATATGTATTATTTATCTCATAAACTACATAAATCATAAAGTGTGATATTAAAATCAACTACATTCTTCCCATTTTCTTCTTATACTATATGAATTTCAAATAGAAATAACTAGGACAAATTGCTATTGTTCAATTGTTATTTTACATTTAACATTTGCATACTGTTAAAAAGATAGATAAAATGATGGCTTTTTGTAATTAAAGTGCTAAGAAGTTCATTTCCTGGTTCACTGAATGCATTTTCATAATAACTCTAGTAACAGACATGATCAGGATGAAAGCTATTTCATCTTATTTCCAAATAAGATGATTTCTTTCTTATTTTCTGATTTTCTTCTGCTAGTTCCTTATATTTTGAGATCTGAGTATTCCACATAATTCAGAGGTCATTCAGTATTAAAAGTTGTTTTTAGATTTTTATCAATAAATATTGTTGTAGGAAATAAACTTGCATTGAAATTCAAGTCATAAGTAACTATGATAAATAATTTTACACAATACAAAAATTTTATTGGTCCAACTTAGATTTTATTATGTTCTAAACAAAGATTAGAATTCTAATGGTCAGATAAAGAACTTTCTTTTTATATATTGCAAATATTAAAATTTCTTAGGTTACAATGGTCACAGATGCTTAGTAAAATAAAGTTATGATTTTATGCTTCTTCCAATATCATTAAGATTAAACAAGCTGAGAAAAAGATAATGAAAACATGAAAGGGGATATGTAAAAATTGAGACACTAATACATTGTTGGTGAAGTTGTGAAGTGATCCAATATTTCTGGAAAGTAATTTGGAACTGTGTCCAAAGGGCTATCAAACTGTTCATACCCTTTGACTCAGCAGTGACACTATTTGCTCTGCATTCCAAGGAAATAATAAATGAGAAAAAGGATCCACATGTCCAAAAATGTTTGTAGCAGCTCTTTTGTGGTGGCAAAGAATTGGAAAATGAATGTGCCCATTAATTGGAGAATGGCTGAATAAGTTATGATATATGGAAGGAATGAAATATTATTGCTCCATAAAAATGATGAACAAGATGATTTAGAAAGGACTGGAATATATCCTTGAAAAGATTTAGTAAGGAAGACAAAAAACACTTTTTTCTTAAGTGATAGGTTGATTGAGACTCACAGAATGAGAAGGCATGGATGGGTTCCACTCTGCACCATTTGATGCAGAACCTGTGTGGATAAAATCACAGACCCATCAGAGTAAATGACTTTTTGCAGGCATTTATATAATGTATAACAGTAATATAATATATAGGATAGTTTAAAAAAGAAGTTAATATTAAACCAGTCAAATGGTTTCAGTGAGTCATGAAAAAGGTTAGATTATGATAACTTCCATTTATATGTGATGTTACTTCTATAGCAATGAACTATTTCTCAAAAAAGATGCTTTAATCTGAAGAAATACAATGCTGCCATCTAGTGAAAATCTAGTTACAAAGAAACCATCTCAAAAATAATTATTTAATTATGGTATCTAATTATTACTTTTTTTTATCATATCACTTCATTATATAGTATTTACTGGTATAGATGGCTAAAAATAATTAAAAATTATAAAAATGTAATTATGAGCTTTAAAACACAACACCTTAATACTTTTGATGTTAAATTATTTACCAATATTGTATTAGCTATTTTACTATGAACTACTTAATTAAGCTCTCCAAGTTGAGATTTTTCTCACCACAAGAGTAAGAAGTTCACTATATCATACATTTAGTATTCACAGGATCTTTTAACTCATTTGGAGTCAATCAATAAATCAATCAACTAGCATTCATTAAGAGACTTCTGTGCCAGGAGATTTATAATAGTTCAGGTTATAAATAAAATAAATTAAAATAATCTTATTTAAATGGAGTTTATATTCAAATGGGAAAAAACACAAGTACATTATAAGAATACAGAAAATAAATTTAAAAAGAATAAGTACAACATAGTTCAATGCAATGTAGTTTGGGAAGTAGTGTACTGTTTTTTGGAGGGATCAGAAATGGCTTTACACAGGAGATGATACTTAAATTATATCTTGAACAGAAGGATTATATGAGGTAGAGGGAATAAAGAAGGGAATTCCAAGTGTCATGGATGACTAGACTGAAGGGACAGACAGGATGAGGAACTAAAAAAAGTTTTCCTGGATTGGAACAATTTGTTTAGTATGATGAATTATGTTCACCAAGGTTAGGATATTAAGTTTATTAAATTGTAATCAGCTTGTGAAGGTTTTTGTTTTTGTTTTTTAAGGTAAACAGAGAAGCTCATCCCAAAGGCACTATGTAATCACTAAATTATTGACTGGGGAAGTAACATGCTCAAGTATGTGTTTAAGGAAAATCACTTTCCATAAATATGTAGGATGAATTTTAGGGGTGAGAGATTTGAAACAATGACACAAATCAGATGTTTCAATAATTTTTATGAGAGTTGACTGGGGCCTGAGCTAAGTTAGTTTACAGATAAGGAAACTGAAATCCAGGAGACTATCTGATTTATGCAAAATCATATAGATATTGAGTGGCTGAACTAGGATTTTTAATGCTATTTTTTCAATTAATAAAAATCTATTTCTTCTTCCTTTCCACTCCAATCAATGGAAAAGAAAAAAAAAAAAAAAAAAAAACAGACAAACACAGATTTGAACATATATCCTTTGCTTTCAAATCCAGAAGTTTCTTCACCATGACACACTGTTATTAGAAAAGAAAAGATAAAGTACTAATATGGAGATAGACTCAATACTATGTGAACACTGACTCATTATGGAAAATTAGGAAAGGGAAGAGTCAAAAATAAAAAGCCAGGGTACAGTCAATAGAAACAGGAAATTTAGAATAGGGGTTGGGCAAGTTTAGGGAACTCCTAACAGATTACTTATACATTGATGAATAATTTTTTCACTGGGTTCTAGGGGGCAAAACTTGACTATTTGAAACTAAGAATTTTTTGTATAAGTATTTGGCTTAGAAATTCATCCTGTTAGTATCACCTATCACCACTTATTTCCCTTTGCACAAAAGGGACTAATTGTGCTTTGAAGGAATCTGAAGTGTTTTTTGCTTTGATGGCACAAGGAAGCATTAGAATTTCCAAATTAAAAGGTCATGCATGTTTTAAGCAAGTCATAAATAAGAGTTGCTGTGTTTACAATGTTCTGCAATGTTCCACAACTCTATATTGAAATTTAGCTTCAAATATGAGCATGGCCCTCATTTATAATGCCTGGGCTAGCTTGCCAAAGATGAATCCTGGACAGTCTGGAGCCTTAAGTCCTCTCTCCTCAGCATGCTATGGCAGAGAGGCTCTGACCCTTTCCCTCAACCCTCCAATCCTTGCCTCTGATTACACATTCAGCAAGTGACAATCCTGAGGAGAGCCATCATATGTTTATAGAGCCATTATCACACCTTGAGTAGATAATTAGCTTTAAGTGCCCTGCTGTCAGATTCAAATACACCTTTTCAGAGTTCTAGCCCTCTACATCTTCCACTTTCTTTTGTTTTAGAACACAGGTGGTCACACCCTCCCTGACTTCTCAGGGAGGTGAGAACCTCAAGAAGGAGGTGATGACATCCTCCCTGACTTCTCAGGAAGAGAGATGAAAAACACCAAAGGGAAGTGGGGAGTCAAACCAGATATTGCTAGCAAGTTTCTGGGCTGCAGGGTCTTACTAAAAACAGGTATATATAAATCCATCACTATGGGAGGTATTACATAAGCACATAGCAATATAGCACAGGATAGTAGTGATAACTCTCCACACAGCTGGGGTAGGCTCAATGTGGTGTAACAAACATGAATTGTACATGCAAGTAGTGATATAACAAACAATATGAATCAACATGGTATTGTAAAAGATTTCCAGAAGTCCTAGAAGGAGGGTAAATAAATTACAGTCACACATGCATCTCCTTCAGCAGGCAAGGAATAGTCCAAAATCAATCTATTGTCCATTACTTCATGAGTCAGGGAATCCAATGATTCCTGCAGATTTTGAAACCCTGCAATAGTTTTATAATTTCTCAAGGAATCCAATGATTCCTGAGGGTTTTGAAGTCCTGCATTAGTATCCTTAACAATTTTTGATGTCTATGACTCAATTGCATAACTGCCATGCTCTTTCAGTGGTGAGCACAGTCAGGGATGGAAGCTCCCCATGTTTCTTGGCTCTTCTTCATTTCAAGGGTCTTTTCTGTCTCTCTCTGATGGACAAGGTAAATACGGCTCATTGGCACCCATCTGATTTCTTCTGCATCTGTAGAGATACAAGCAAACCCTCTCCCCCAAGTAGTTAACCTATCTGGTCCCCTCTATTCACCACTTTCTGGATCTCTCCACATCATCTGATAATTATCTAAAGATAGGGGAGCTGCTTGTACTGGACACTGCCCATCCAGTGGGTTATAAAACCTGTCTGCCGAGCCAGTGCATCTTTATCAAAAATCAATAAGTTAATTGCATAAAGAGCTAAATTTAGAAGTTCTCTAGGGGATCGCCTTTTCTTTTGTTTTTGAAGGAGTGTCTTGAGCTCTCTGTTTCTCCTCTCTACTATTGTAGTTGTACTATTGTAGAATTAAAAGGCAAGCCAGCAGTGTGTAAAATCTTATACTGTGCACAAAAGTATGCAAAATATTTAGAAGTAAATACAGGTCCATTATCTGTTTTTATTGTTTGTGGCACACCCATAATTGCAAATGTTTGTATAGGAATTCAGTGACCACTCGGGCTGTCTCTTTTGCTGCTGGTATTGCAAAAGTGAATCCTGAAAAGGTGTCTACCACAACATGGACAAAAGACAGACAACCAAAAGATTTATAATGGGTCACATCCATTTGCCAAATTTCATTGGGTCTCAAACCATGGGGGTTCTTCCCTGGAGGGAGCATAGGAGCATGGAAAGGAAGGCAAGATGTGCAGGCTTTTACTATGCTCCTAGTTTCCTCTTTTGTTATCCCAAATTGCAGACATAAAGCTCGAGCAGCCTGATGATATTTAGAATTAGATTCTTGGGTTGCCTGAAATAAAGGAATATTGACTAATGTGGTTATAAGGCTGTCTGACTTTGAATTTCCATAAAAAATAGGAACTGGAAGTCCACTATGAGAGTGGATATGCAAGATATAACTCTTACCTGGATGCTTTCTCACTTGCTCTTGAAGTTCCTTAAAGAGCTGATATATATTAAAAGCTACCAATTTTATTTGGGCTGTGGCAATTCTTTGTACCACACCTACTGAATAAGCTGAATCAGATATTATATATACATCTCCTGGATAATAAGGAAGAGCTAGAATGATTGCATACAATTCATTCTTCTGAGTGGATGGAAAAGGAGTTCTGACTACTCTCTTTATAGTTAAGTCACAAAAGTATACAGCAAAAATGTTATGTTTGGATGCATCTGTAAAGATAGTTGGTCCTTTAAGAGGAACCTTAGAAACCTTTACTTCAAGAATCCCTTCCCAATTATGTAATAGCTGGGTTATCTTTCATGGAGACCCGTGTGTAAAATTTGAAGCTGTGGCCGATAAAATTTGCCATTGTGGTGTGGTTTCACAGCATACATTAATTTGTGCCTTGGTATAAAAAGCATATATCTTATCAGGTCTTATTCCAGATAATTGTACTGCTCACTTAATGGTCTTTAATAAAATTCTAGCTGCAAGCACTGAGTAAGGAGTAAGTCTTTGTTCTGGTTGTGCTGGGAGGTTCACCCACTCTATCACACTGTCTCCTTGACGAAGGACTGCTGTAGCCCCCCCCCCTTTTTTTTTTCTTTTTTTTTTTTTAGCAAAAACTGATATTTGCAAGGCTTTTTGAGTGACTCTTTCAACCACATTGGATAAAGCCAGTTCAACTTCTCTCAAAGTCTCGAGTTTCTTTTGGGAGCTGGTGTGGTGAGTTTAAAGCACTGTTTCCCCTTAAAATATAATATAATATTTGTAATTGATAGTTAGTTAAGCCTAACACTAGACACATCCATTGGATAACTCCTATCAATTTCTAAAAGTCATTTAAGGTGTTTAGCTTCTCTGTTCTTAAGAAAAGTTTTGGTACTATAAGCACCTTAGGATATACTTCATATCCTAAATACTAAAAGGAGCATGTCTTTGAATTTTTTCTGGAGCTATATGCAATTTTTAGTTCCTTAACGTTTTTATGATCTTTTATAAATATGCTTCTAACATTTGCTCCTGACATGCACACCCCAATATATCATCAATATAATGTAACAACATAACTTTTTGAAATGCTTTTCTTATTAGAGTAAGAGCAGCAGCCATACACATTTGACACATAGGCTAGTTTTCATTCCCTGTGGCAAAACTGCCCATTCATATCCTTTATAAGGCTCAGCTAAGTTAATGCTGGGCAGTAAAAAGGCATCTGGAGGGATAGAATAGAAACAATCCTTAATGTCTATAACCCAAAGAGAACATTCTCTAGGCAATTCAGTAGGAGATGGAAGGGCAGGCTGAAGAGTTTCCATAGTTTCCATCTATTCATTTACTTTTCTTAAATTAGTCAACATCCTCCATTTTCCATATTTCTTTTTTACAACAAATACAGGGGAATTCCAAGGACTTAGAGGAGGTTGTAAGTGTCCTTGGTCAAGTTGTTCCTGTACTATATGTTATAAGGCCTGAACTTTTCACTAGCTAAGTGCCACTGTTCTATCTATGCTGTTGTATCAGTTTTCCATTGAATAGGAACAGATGAAAGTGCTGGCAGGCCTTCAACAACAGCCCTGCCTAAAAAGCTGAAGTACTCATTTGTAATCCTGTTATAGAATGTCTCTTCCCCATAGATTGTTGGGGGATTTTTTCAACTATAAAAGGAGTAAAAACTCCTGTTTCATCTTCAAATGTCCATCTCAAAGGGCTAATTTCAGCTATTATTTATTCTCCTACACCATACATATAGGTGTCTGCTTTAATCTTTGGCCAATGACTGTGCCGGCACTTCTAATGACTGTACAATCTTGATCTGTGTCTACCAACCCTTTCAATGGTATGCCATTTACATAGATAGTGAGCATAGGTTGGTCAGCTATAACAGCTGCAGTCCAGAATAATCCTGGATTCTGTTGCTGGGAATCAAAATATGGGCAACTATCACCAAATTACCTATTAGGAGTCTCTATCAGTAAACCCGATGCTACTACTTCTCCTGGTTAATGTCATGCATTGTCTACCTATATTAGTGACTGGGATATTATTTACACATTCCCCAGTTTCCCACATCAGTATATGGATGGACACTGTTTTGTAAGCACTCTCATGAGGTGAAATGGCCAAGCCTACTGTATGTGGAGGCAAAAGATCTATAGGCTGGAAATGGACAGATTTCACCTCTCCGGGGATATCTCAGTAGTCCCAGCTGCATACAAAGCTATTCTCCCAAATTATAATCACTTTCTCCCATCAGGTTGCTTCTCACCTGATTGATCGTTTTGGAATACTGAATTTCTAATATACTTTGGGTATATAATTGGCTGCCATCATGCTCCAAGTGTTTTTTGCCTTGGGTCCTGGGACTGGGCTCTGCATTCTGTTTCCCTGAATCAATCTATATTCTGATGCCCAATGGAAACCTCTGTTGCATTTTGGACATGGGGTTCTGGGTCTTGTTTTCCCACCCTGTTTTCTTACTCTATATTTATGTGAACATTGAGCTTTCAAATGCCCTACTTTAACACAATGAAAGCATTGATGAGTCTCTTTGGAAGTCCCTTGCCAAAAGGGACCTTGTCTTCCCATGTTCATATCTTGAGAAGTCTGCAACATAGCCTGGGTATAAAAAATATTTTCCTTATATTATATTCCTTATATTCCTGCTTATATTATATTCCTTTAGGAGAGTACCAGGGAATATAAACTACCTGAGGGAATGGATTGTTCTATTTTTGTCTCTGTATTCCTCAATGCCTTGAATATGGTAGATTCTTTATCAATGCTTGCAGAATAAACAAATGAATGAATATGATGAATCCAAATTAAAAGAAAAGAAAAATTTCTTAGCTTACACATTTTTATAACATAGCTCCTAACTACTTCTTCAGACTTCTTTTACTAGACAATATTCATTTGCCATAATCACTCCCTTCCATGTAAAATCTACATACATGGCTATACCCTCAAATAGATCATAAGCTCTTTAAGGACAACGAGTAGGTTATTTTTAGCTTAAAAAAAATCTCCAGGAGTCAGCATAGACTTTTTCTGTAGCAGCTCTTTAGTAAATATTTTAAAATTTAAACATAGTAGAGGTAATTGTTTAAATATTTCTTCAATTTTTCTTTTATTTTACTGTTTTGAAGGACACTGCTAATCAAATATAAGAAGTACAAATTGCACCCAGGTCTTCCTGACTCAGAAATCAGTTCTCTATATTATGCCACATTGTTATATATACATGTGTGTATGTATACATATTATTATAAAACTTTATAGAACAAGCAAGAAGAATCTAGAAATCCAGAAGAAACTCGGAATAAGAAAAAATGGTAATTTTTAAGTCCTTTGTATCTTGTACAATTTTCTTTCCTTTCCTCTAATTCACATGGAATAATTTGTAAACATTTATTTTTTCATTGTTTAAAAAAGAAGTCCTTAAGTAATAAAACTATCATGTTTTTACTGTATCTTAAAATGCATCAACTATTGACAATTATCATAAATATTCTGTATGCAATTTGGGCCAATATTATTTGGTTCAGTATTCCCTAATTATATAAGTTTGTGCCAGCTACTATAAATGCCAAAAATGACTTTGTAAAAGCACATACACTACATTTAAGCATTTGAAATGATCTATTTCAGTTTACTAAATACATTTCTCCTAAAACACATTAAATGGTTTCTGAAATTCTGGGCATGAGAACAAATGCAACCCTCTAAAAATAACTATTTTTTTTCAGCTACTGAAAACCTGTTATTTAATAGAATCTTTGAGTTGGAAGGGACCATTAGAAATCATTCCAATCCAATTCAGAATATATTATCCCTCTTCTATGTGATAGATCCTTTGTTAAGTGCAATATAAGAAAACACTATACAACATCAATCTTAAAAATTAAGTAATGTTATTTTATTTTCCTACACAAGTGTAAGTGAACAAAACTAAAACCAACCATCCAGGTTAATTATAAGTAAATTTTCTGTCTTCATAAGGGGCAACATGGTCTACTGTATAGAATACTAGATTCATAGTTGAGGTCCTAGCTTTGAATCCTGTCTCTTATTAACTACCTAAGTGATCTTGGATAAGTCATTTATATTCCATGGGATTTCATGGAATGAAATGAGCTGTAGAGATATAGATATAGATAGCAATGTATATATATGCACATGTTTGTATGTACACATATGCACGCATACACAAAAATGTGTGTGCATAATGTCTTCATAAAAGGAGTGGATTATTTAAGAGAAGCATCAAATGAAATAGAATCAGTCTTGTAGTTAGGAAGGTTTGAGAGGCATCCATATAGAAAAATTGACTGAAGGAATATGATTGTCAAGAGAGAGAATAGAAAGAAAATAAATGAGAGTCAAGGATAGAATTTTAAGAAATGCTAGTATTTTGGAAGGAAGAGAAAAAAGGGGAAATAAAGAATCGGTGTCATGGTCAGAGACTTGGGAAAAAATCCTAAAATAAGATCATGGAAATGAAGAAGTGCTGGAGAAACAAGAAAGGGAAGGTCAAATACCATCAAATGCTGAATAGAAGTCAAGGAAGGTAGCAATGGAGAAAATGCCTTTAAACTGGCTATTGAGGTCATTGATGATTTTTGAAAGATAAAAACTGCCAGTATGGCAGTGGAGAATTATTTTAATTTGTATTTCTCTAATCAATAGTGATTTAGATCATTTTTTCATATGATTATAGGTGACTTGTATTTCTTCATCTGAAAATTGTTCATATCCTTCATATCAATTGGAAAATGACTTATTTTCTTATAAAATTGACAAAGTTCTTTATATATTTTAAAAATAAGATCTTTATCAGAAACACTGGCTGTAAAAATTTTTCCCAATTTTGTGCTTCCCTTTTAATCTTGTTTCTTTTCTTTCTTTTCCTTTTTTTTTTTTTTGTAAAACCTTTTTAATTTAATATAATCAAAGTTGTCCATTTTGGATTACATAATGTTCTCTAGTTCTTGGTCATAAATTCCTCCCTTCTCCAAATATCTGACATATAATTATCCGTTAGTATGCTAATTTGTTTATCCTTTATACCCAAATCATGTACCCATTTTGACCTTATTTTGGTATGAGGTGTGAGATTTAGGTCTATAGAAAATTTTGGATATATTATTTTCCAGTTTTCCCAGCAATTTTTGTCAAATATCAAGCTTTTATTACAAAATCCAGAGTTTGGGAGTTTATCAAATATTTATAAGCCTTGATTATTGTGTCATGTGTATCTAATCTATTTCACTAATCCACCATTCTATTTCATAGTTCCAAATAGATCTGATGAATCCTACTTTATAATGTAATTTTAGATTTGGTTCTGCTAAGGATCATCCTTCATTTTTTTTCATCAATTCCCTTGATATTCTTGACCTTTTGTTCATCCAAATGAATTTTGTTATTATTTTTCTAATTCCATAAAATAATTTTTTGGCAATTTGGTATGGCACTGAACAAGTAGACAGATTTAGGAAGAATTGTCATTTTTATTATTTTAACTTGTCCTATGCATGAGCAATTGATATTTTCCCAATTGTTTAGATCTGACTTTATTTGTGTGAGAAATGTTTTGTAATTGTTCATATAATTCCTAGGTTTATCTTGCAGATAGACCCCCAAATATTTTATTTTGTCTACAGTAAATTTAAATGGAATTTCTCTTTCTATCTCTTGCTGATGGGCTTTGTCAATAATATGCCTTTAAAATGGCTATGAAGAGGATGGCAGTGGAGATATAAGATGAAAGCAAATAACTGAGGAGATAGAAGATGATAAGAAAGTTGAAGTAGCAATGCAGATTATCTTAGAAATACAAAAATGATGGTAGAAAAAAGATAGAATGAGAATTCAGGGTAATAGTGTAAGAGGAAGATATTTTATTTATTTGATTCCCTCTGTTAAAAAGAGTTTAGCAGGGCTATTCTCAGAAGATAAGAAGTAACAGGAAAAAGAAATATTAAAGTTCCTAGATATAAAATAAACCCACATAAATCATCACCATTTCTATATATTATTGACCTCTCAGATTGGCTAAGATTATTATGTGCCAGAACTCTGAAACAAGGATTCTTACTCAGTGGAACTGATAAAGACAATGATTATCTAGTTTAGCATAGTGATTAATAAGTACTCTAAGTTCAGTATTATTGATTTAAACTTACAACAAATATTGGTTTCCTAGTAATATAATGATTGGTTTATACTCAGTTAAAACATATAAGCATGGACTGAGAGCCACAGAGGAGAAAGCTTCAGAAGACAGAGCAGAAGTTCAAGCTCTCGGAACCAAGGACAGACATTCATTTGATCTTCAGTCAGGCTACTGGTGGCAGGCTCTTCTCCTGCATTTCTCCACTAAGACCAAGGCCAGTCTGAAAAGCTCTCCAGAAAGCTGCCCAGCCCCAGGAAGGAGACAATAAAGGATCTGGACGTTTTTTTTTTATTCTTTTTTACTCTCCCATGTTTTTCCTCTTTCATTCTGATTTCTCTCTTCCAACATGATTCTTAAAATAATGTGTATTTAAAAAATAAAATAAAATGTTGAAGGCAAACAGAGAGAGAGCATTGATAAACAAATCAAAGCAATTGAAAATATTAAAGAGTACTTAATTATTTAACAGTGACAAAAACTTCAGTGTTCCAGAAAGATAAGGATTAATAAAAGGCCATTGGATTTGGCCATTACAAGATTATGAAAAATATTAGAGTAGTTTATTATAGTGTTGGGGTCATATGCCAAATAACAAGAAACTGAAAAAAAGGAGCATGCACAAATTACTCTGTAACTTTGGCAGTGAAAGATAGGAGAGGTATGGGAGTATGGAAAACAATTTCCCCTTAAAAGATGAGGTTTTTGAGTACTATTAATCCATTGGCATAATTGAAACTAGTAGAGGTGAAGAGAATAAAAAAAAAAAAAAGGAATGATCAAAGAAGCAGGATTCTAATCCATTGTATTATGATGAGAATCACACAAAATAAGGTATACAAAGGGCTCTGGAACCTTAGAGCATTTATTTATAAACTTCTGTTATTATGTATTATCATCATCATCATTAATAATATGGAATTAAAATGAATGGTTAAAAATTTCTAATAGAAAGGTAGTCTTGAAATTGCTTCAGAGACAAAAAAATATGTATGTGTGTGTGTGTGTTTTCTTACTATATTTTCCTTCTCTTGACAATCACATTCATTTAGATAGCTTCAACTATCATTTCATGCAGATGAGTCCTATATCAATAGTTCCATTGTTCCACTCCTTCCTGAGTTCAATCACTTTCTGAATTACCAACAGTTTACAGAGCAAGTCCAAATACAAGGTGCACCTTTACAATAAACTCAATATAGGAAGTCAAGCTTCTTATATCCTATATTCCTGCTCCTTCTTTCATGTTCTGTCAAGGGCAAAAATCCTACATTCAACTATTACTCTTTGGCTCTTTCTTCTTTTTCCCCTTTCAAATTTAATGAGTTATAAAGTCATGTTGAAAATATTTTGTGCTGGGCAGTTAGATCATGCAGTGGAAAGAGTGCTAGCCCTGAAGTCAGGAAGACCTGAGTTCAAATCCAGCCTCAGATAATTAATACTTCCTAACTGTGTGATCCTGGTCAAGTCACTTAACCCCAATTGCCTCAGAGAAAGAAAGAAAGAAAGAAAGAAAGAAAGAAAGAAAGAAAGAAAGAAAGAAAGAAAGAAAGAAAGAAAGAAGGAAGGAAGGAAGGAAGGAAGGAAGGAAGGAAGGAAGGAAGGAAGGAAGGAAGGAAGGAAGGAAGGAAGGAAGGAAGGAAGGAAAAAAAAAGAAAATATTTTGCACCCATTCCCTCTTTTCTTAATTCTCACTGAAATCCTTCTAGTACAATTGCACATTGCTACTTACATAGACTAATGTAATTTGTTAACCAATTTTCATAATGTACCTGTGTTCAAACTGTATTTTATACTATTGGATTTTGAAAAGGACTATGACTGAATAATATAACATTAGCCCCATGATGTCTTATTCACATATTTTATCTTCAGAAACATCTAACAGTATTTACGGACACTGAATCTCAATTGAATTGTGGCGTCTGCTATTTACATTATGGAGGAACTAATTGCCAAAATAGTAGGAGTCTGCCAATATAGATAAAGAAATCTGAATAATATGGGTAGATACTTATTTCCTCCTTAATAACTGAAGCAATTAATGCTTGTGCGTATATGCGTGCGACACACACACACACACACACACACACATACACAAAGAGATCTTACATAAATGCTGCTACTGAGTATACTTTCCTAAGTTTCCTAAAGTTGAATATGGAACTAATGCTGATACTTCCCCTTTATTATTAAGAAAGTATGAGGATAAATCAGTAAAATTCAATAATACACTATATATTGCCTATTACAGAAAAAGAAACATGCAAAGTGCTAGGAAGACAAATGCTATTTATTCTTCTACTATAAAAGCTCACATCTTTCTATAAAGTCACTAAGAATTCATCAGGAAAAAGATAGAGCATCATTAGAAAAGCCCAACTGTTGATATTACATTTATAGCATAAACATCTTTTTATTATAATTCTCATCATAATAAAAATGAAAATTCTAGAATTAGTCCACAATCACTATACCTTTACTGTTGAAGCTATAATTTACTTATATGGAATATGAGTTTTACTTTGAATATTGGACAGAAACCTCATCCTTCCAAATTAATTATTCTGTCATATTTTATATAGAAAAATTATCTATATAGCTGATTTAGTTGTTAAATTTTCCTTATTCTGACTTTGAAGGTAATTAAAAGTCAGTGTGGTATAGTAGAAAAAACAACATCACCAGAAATTAAGAGATGTGAATTTTAGTCAAATCTTAGCCATTTACTAATTTGGCAATACCATCACTTAACCACTATATGTTTCTTTTTGTTTTTTGTTATAAAATGACAAATTTTAACTACATGATTTCTGAAATCTAATTCAGTGAAAAATTACATAATAATGTGATTTAATTACAAGTTAGCTTTATTTCAAGTAGCTGTCTTGCCATGGAAACTTAAAAATTGCAAAGGAGCAAAAATCTGCAATCTTCCATACTACTGTATATTATTCAAGAAAAAGTGTAAAAATGTCTAAGTATAAAGGTCTGTTCATAGAAGAAAGATACAATTCTGTCTTCAGAGGATCATGTATGGCTTTATGAAAATAAGGAACATTTAATTTAATATTGAAGATAGAATAAAGTGAAAATTTAGGTAGTCTGGAATAAGTTAATTCCTTTAGACAATAAAGATTCCATATAAGAAAGTGATTATTAATTTCTGTGTAGACTAGTTCATACAAAGAATATTTTTTCAGCCACTGTCCACTTAAACTCAGAAATCTATATTGCTTGATGACCATGGATAAGAAGATGTGAAAGTTTCCTTCTAATTCAATGTTCCCTTAATTATATTACTGTTGGAAAGATACTTCAAAGTACATTTTTTTATTGATAGTAGATCACTAGCATAATTTTCATATAGCTAAATGCTGTTTATATAAATTGGAATTCTATTGTTCTGAAATAATAATACTCTCAACACTAACCCAATTGCTCTTTGAGATTGTTGCTAGTTAGCATTTTGTAATTGGTTAAGAGGCAAAGCTTCCTACTGAATAGTGACTAGGAACATAGTACTCAAGGAAAATGAGACAGGCTGCCTGGTGAGATTGTTGCATTTCCTGCCAATAGAAATATTCAAGCAATAACTAGATATCTACATGTTAGATATATTATAGAGATTATTTTTCTTTTGATTAGGAGGTTTAATTAGATAATTTCTAGAATAATTTTCAACTTGAATATTCTATACAAAGAGAGAAGTCAATTAAGTTCAAAAGAACTGCTTTGCCATTGCACCTCCCAATGAGATAGAAAACATATATTTATCTTATACACTTAAAAGTACTCAGAAAAGTAAACATACTATTGAAATATATTTATATATTGGATACCATTATATATGTATAAGTAGATATTATAATTTTAAGATAAGGAATTTAAGTTGACTTATAATAATGACCTGCATTTGTTTATTATTACTCATTCCACCTAAAAGAAAAGTAAATTGAAGACTGTATTTGAATAAACTCTGTGCATAGAACACAAAAATAGCAAAGAGAAAGTTGTACCTACATTCTCTGTCTAGATCAGTTAGATTTATAAAGTCAAGTTTATTTTTAACTCTGATTATTGACCTTATCAATATCATTTCTTGCTGAAACTGTTTATAGGGCAACCTTATGCAAGTGGTTCAGCTAAACCCATCATTACTATTGTAAATAGTTTTACAATCCTTGAATTATTCTCAATTTTATTACATTTGCTACATATGTGTTTGCTTTCAAAAATAATTCAATTATTAACTTCATTATACTATACGTCAATGTACATATCCATTTTCCTTATAATGTAGACCTGACATTGTCACTAGCCAAGAAGTATTTAAGGCTCAAGGATTTCTGTGGACTTCTTATTCTTTAATCTGAGGCCTACTTTTGTGATTTTTGTTTGATTGAGTTTTCCAACATTCAAGAAAATATACAGGCAAAGATTAGGAGATGTCACAATCATCTTTCTACTTAGCAAGGAGAATTTGTCTCAAACTTCCCATCAATGAAAGACAAAATTCACAAGAAGAAAATTCAGATTTCTAAAATGATCAACATGAAAATTACATAACTTCAATTCTGGCTTAAAAATATTTGAAATAGTACTTAAATTAAAATTTTAAAAATATATTAACACGTGTACTTGTATACTTACATATGTATATGCAAATACATGTATGCATATATATATATATATACATATATATATATATATATATATTATGTATGTTTGGAGGCAAATAGCATAGTAATAAACAAGGACAAGGTGGTGTTTACAATTTCTGTATAGTCAAGTTAGCTGGAAGTAGCAAGCTAAGTTCTTATATCTATCATTCATAGACACATCTATACAACTTGATTTTTTTTTTTTACCCCAAATTACCTTAGGAAAATGTATTGTCTGATTTTTCTGATTCTTACCTGAAGAGGGTTTGCACATTTACAATAGTTTTGGCATCTGCCATGTAGTCTTCCTCAGCACTCATAGTACTCTCTTTATCCACAACCACCATGTTGGCAGCAAATGTTACTCCACACCTAAGCAAGTCATCTAAGCTTTTGTAAAAATGAGCAGATAGAAACAAATTTTTAAAAATAATACAGAATTAGAATCAATTTATTTAAAAATATGCTTATTCTGGCAGGTTTAATTGCTTCTTTTAACTCCTATGCAGTTGTCCGTATAAGTACAGGAGTTAATGTTTTCACAGAAAATGTACCAGCCAAATTAAATGAGAACTCTGCTATTATGTAGGGTGATCCAGAAGTCTTAGTGCAGTTTTATATTATCTTGAAATTGGATTAATACTTTTGGGACACCTTGCATTTGCTCCAATGTCAAAATAATTATAACCCCGATTAAATTAGTATTAGAGATGAAATTCATTTTGCTAGTTTTCGGTTTAAAAATGTGTTTTAAAAGATAGAGCAATATTGACAAATGAAATAAAAATGCTAAACATTTCACAACAAAATAGTAATAAAATTAGAACATTTCAGACCTGTACTGTGCAAACAAAATGTAATCTTAAAGATGAAGCATCTTAACAGTTTATTCTTAAAGATATTAGGAAATTAAAAGAAAGTTATTATACATGACTTGGGAGGATCAAGTAAAAAGAATAAAGAAAAATATGTAGAATTTTCACTTTGTAAAATGTAATTCTTTTCTTACATGTCAATATGCACAATTGATATAGAATAAGCTTATGTTAGGCTTACTATCAAGTGTATCTAATATGTCTTATGCATATATTCTGATATACCAGTACAACAAATTTGAATAATTGTTTTTCCTAAAGAATCTAGATATGACTATTTGGAGACTATAAAACAAATGTAGCCTATATACTACAATAAATATTGACTACTATTCATTCAATGCCTTAGTATTCTATTTATATAAAATTCACTATTATTAAAGCCCCAAGAAGGAAATAATACTTTAATAAGCTCTGTTTCATACAAACCAGGAAAAAGGAGTAAAATGCAAGAGTGAGTGACCAGATTGGAAAGTGAAAAGACTGCTTTAGTATGAAGTCTGTTGAAGACACATGAGGAGAGATGGATTAGTAAGTCTTGCTGTCTCTTTGGATTAAAAGTAGAATACATAAAATTAAAGGTATTTTTAAGTAATTGACTGAAGTGGCAACTCTTTTAGGATGTTTTGTAATTATATGATGAGTTGGGTTAGCCATACATTATTATTTGGAACCATTTTCCTTTCATGATATTGCAGGGAGACAGGATTGCTTACTCTTTTATAAAATGAGAGGGTATTAACAAAGCTGTGGGTCCATGTACCCCAGGAGTAGACCATAAAAAACATTTCTCTTGAATCAGGAACAAGGTTCTGTGGCTGAGATTTTAAGGCTAAAACTGTGAAAACAAAATGTTATTCCAAATAAATCTCCTATGGAGAGAGGGGCCAGGATCACAACATCCCAATAAGATTAATTTTTAACTACCTGTGAATAATCATTTTTTTAACCTAGGAAACTTAAACGTCAATGAATCTACCAAAATAAATAAATAGGAAAAGATAGAAAATGAAAGTGATAGGTATTTCTTCACCATGAAAGTTACATCTAAGTTGCTTAGATGACTTCAATCCACCTTACTGAATTGTCAAGTCACTTCACCATCTTTCAATATTGTTGTCCAACAGTGTGTTCGTGAAATATATCATATTCAAAAAGATAAGCATAAATTAAGATCTTAATATGACTAGAAAATAATGCATTAAAAAGAATCAACATAGCAAAAATGACCATTTACATAAAAGAACAAGTTTATCCATGAATGGGAAAAAACAATGAATGAACAGTTAAAGTAAATTCATTCAGTGGTAAATGTGCTATATAGTGGAAATACTAAGTCTATATCTATTAATATATCATTCTGTATTTGGTCTCACAAAAGTCCAAAATTTTTATCAAAAATTATTATTTAGGTGAAAATTTTTGTAACAGAGAATGAATTCCTATGTAAAGAAACAAATAACCATGCCCAAATGTATGGGATAATTCTCAATTTGAATAATACAGGTTTTCCTCTGAATTGGGACTAAAAGTTATAGTAATTTGTAAGAAATAACATTTGAAAATATAATGAATAAATAGAAACAAATAATCAACGCAACACAATTAACTGCACATAAAAGATATTTAACACACATTTGTTTAATAAATTGTTAAAATTTTAATCATCAAACAGGTTATTTCTATTCATGAGTTGATCTGTTCCAATCCATAAATAACTGCTTTCTAATTATTTCTTCATGTGTCACACTACTCTGTTGTCTTTTTAAAGGAGAACACTTAACTACTCCTTGCCAGTAGAGATTTACTGTGCCCAATTTTACCTGAAACTGAATTTAGAGAAAAATCTTTTTAAAAAGGCAATAGTTATTAATGCTAGTAATTTATCTCAGAGAAAGTGGTGATAGGAAAAAAAATAGCTGCTTTTCTTCTCTATGCTTTTCCAAGGCACTTAGGATAGCTTTGACTACATGACCAGTAAAGTCCTTGCCAAGTACAGAATTTCTGACATTCACAGACATCAACTTCTAACTTTCTTGATAGGAACAAAAAAAGTCTCTTTCACAGCAGAGGGATGCAGGTTAGTTTTCTCTACATGTTATAGGTTCCACAACATCCTTCCCTGATAATACCCAATTGTATCCCTTTTAAGGGTGAGATGTAGAGCATAACCTTATGTACATGTATCTGTTTTTGTTCATATATGCATAGAAAGATTTAATCCTCTATCACAAAGGCTTTTTTACCAAAAAACAAAACCCACAATAATCTGATCTATATCCACAATTCTATGGAATGAGAAAAATGTCATTATATTCCATAATATATATTTTAAAAAAACAACAAAAATGACATCAGTGATTCATTGTCTTTTTTAGGTGTTTTTTTGTTTGTTTTTTGTTTTGTTTTAGCTCATTGCAAAACTGCAAAGGAAAACACAGGTGAAAAAATGGTTATTTTATCTGTAAAGAAGAGACTTGGGAATGCAAATGTATAGATATTATATATAAATAATATGTGTATTAAATGACTTTATAATTTTGAATTAAATTCTTAATATGGCAATGTATTACAAATAAATTACAATGTACAAAATACAATATAAATACAATACAAATATAAATTACGATATAAATAATATGAATAAAATGGGGGAAAAACATTTTAGTCTATGCACAGCTTTAAATTCATTCAGGAGCCAATAGCCACTTTCAAATTTTCAAAAAAGAAAAGATCAATGGTTATTGACAAAACATTTATTATTGAAGTAATAAATTTGAGACTTTTAAAGTTGAATAATGCATTTTCCCTAAATTTAAGAACACAAGCATTAAAGGGCATAAACCAAAAGTAAAATGCAAAAGTTTTTTTCCCCCTTTAGAAAGGCCTCTGAACTGAGATTAAAATAGATAAAAGTATGTTTATGTGATAAGACTTTTAATGGTAACTAACCTTTTAAATTTTTAAAAGTCAACTCATAATTGCATTTCAACCCTAGCACATCACAAGACCTATTATTATAGTTTATTTATAAAATAGTTTAAACTTTGGAAATTTCAGCTTCTGAGATATAGGAATTATAAGAGCATGGTAAACATTAGAGGAAATGTTACAACTTTAGAGATTTTTTTTATCATTTCAGCTTAGGGAAAAGTTAGTGTATATATATATATATATATATATATATATATATATAATTTTCTAATTATTCCTCCATTTAATAAGATTGCAAGTAAAGGTATTTAGGGAATCTCTGAATTTAGATGTTCCTATCTCTATAACAATGAAATCACAAGAATTTCAATTCTTCCCATAACTGTATAATGCATATTGTTGACATTAATGATGCCAATACTATAAAAATTCCAAGAATTTCATTCAGCCAAAGATACAACACTGAAGCAAGCTTTGGAAATTGAGCAAAACTGGGCATGCAATAAATTTCTTATTTTATTGTTGAGGGTAGGATTCTGGACAGGAATTTTAAATACGAGAACTAAAATACAAGAACATTAGCTCTTCATGCAAAGTGTACCACTTTTGAAATACTGGCATTGCACCACACACTAATCATGCAGGTACAAAACAGAGCATACAACAAAGCACAGAATACTACAATGTTTATTGTGCCAAGAATTATATCACCTACTTGTCAATAGAGCCCACCATGTAGTAAACCATTGGAAACCAACAGATGGCATCCAGAAAATGCATATCTGGCCTACGTAACAGATGGGTTACAAAATGAAACATAACATCACAACACTTGCAGCACTTTGAATGAAACCTACTTAAATTGGCTTAACTTACATTGACAAAATGGTCACTGATGACCAAATTTATTTTTAAGAAAATAAAGCAATTTATATTTTTATTTGCAAAAGAAACTGTATCTTGTACTTGTCATAAAGAATGAGCAAAATAAAATATACTTAAAAATATAAAAAGAGTTTTTGAACTTTCAAAACAGAAACAAGATGGCACAATCCTATAAAAATATTTTGACAATAAATTTTATCCAATGACTAAAAAAGAGACATTGCTGGGAAACAATCTTCAATCAGGATCTCTAAAAAGATATTGAACTAATAATTTTCTACTTATAAAGTCATCAAAATTCAAGTTATATATGCATTCTAAGTTAATCTAAAGAGAACTTTCACATAAATATATGCAAAATGAATCACTGCATCAATTAATATCAATGTATAACATTTGAAAAATATTTATATATGTATATTTATATATTAATGATAGCTCATAGTTATCTATGAGAAATATTTATACTCTTAAGTAAATAAAAAGGTATGTTATATTTCCCGTAGCTATATTGAAATCCTGAGTGACAGTAGGTAACAATTCTAAATTCAATTATTTCTTTGTACAGGTTGTACAGACTAACTTGGTGAAGTGGTAATAATATTCTCACAAAAGCAATTTACTAACTATTAATAAGGTTAGTCTATTACTTCCTTGCCAAGTTTACTACTATTAATAGTGAAATTGGCAAAAACTAATAGACTAACCTTTAGAATTAATCTTCAATTAGAAACTATATTACTTACAAAAATAAATATAATATTTATTACACTAAAATAGTGATATATATGTAGACATATGCAACTATATTATGTAAATTGTCATTTATTTGTATATATGTACATATATGTATATATAGAGAGTGTGTATGTATATGTATATATATATATATATATATATATATATTGATGCAAACATGCACACACATATACATAGACACTACTCTGATTAAAAACAGCAGAGGGCACTTTTGTTTATATTATTAAATTACACATTTAAATTCATTCTTCATGAAATTTACAAAACCCAAAAGAAACAGGTGCATTCTTATACATTAGTAAGTTTCTTCCTTTGTTTGTTGCTTTTGCTATAAATCATTCTAATTAAAAGAATGATCACAATAAATAGCTTATAATACTGAAATATATGTTTCATATGTATAAGTGATGATAATGATAATATTTGAATTAAGCTTTATTTTAATCACTCTTTCCTAATCAGCACACTGTAAAATGCAGGTAGATGAAGATAAATGAGGTAAATAAGCTTATATATTTACTTGTCTAAGTTGGAAGAGAAAGACCCATATGTGTATATGTGTACATATAATAGTTAAATACTAACTATACTAGTTTCTATCTATGGTTCTTTGAGCAATTTCCTTAACCTTTATGAGAATCAGTTTCCTCAAGTATAAAGTAAAAGGATGGACCAGAGGGCCTCTAAGGTTCCTTCCAATTTTCATTTTAAGAACCAATTGATGATAAATTTTCCCACAAGAGTGTTTTCCATAAATGTAAGACTAATGAGGCAGGAGGAGACTTTAATTGCAATTAATTAAATTGCATATTTTTATGTACATAGCAATATATGTGTGCATGTTTAAAATTATGAGCATGGTCCAATACACATATATTTATAAAATATATGGCTTAATTAGAATTGTACTTAAGCACTTTCCTTTCAGCATTATAATCCATGGAGTGTGGGAGCATATATCACTTCCATGTAAAATTTGATATAAATTAACATTAACCTGTCTTATTGTTTTGATACACACACATTAAATTTTCACAAATGAATAATACCACCCATCAAAAGACACAGAATGATTGAAAAAATATTTTAAAATATTTCAATGAGATGGTCTTCTGGCCCGAGCTTGCACTGATTTTTACATTATCTTTGAAGAAGCAATTTTAAATTAACAAAGAAAATTTTATTATATAGATAGGATTTTGCTCTGTTCAAGGATTTTTTTTTTTAAGGAAAGGCATAATGATAATAAACTAGTGATCTGGAGTTAGGAAACTTATCTTCAAGTCCTGGCTCTGTTACAATTTTTCTTTTTGACCTTACATATATCCATTTGGATTATTTATGCTGTGGGGAAGATATCAGCTCCATAAAGTCTCTTGAGGACTTTATAAATGCAAAGATTTTTATCACACTGATTTGTATTCATAGATGATCTCTATAAATAAATTACCCCTCTCTCCAATAAATCAAATCCAGTGATGATTCTATTTTGAAACATAATCTTATCATCATTTTTATAAAAACATTAAATTTGTTTCTTTAAAAATCAAATGAGATGATATTTTTAAAGTGCTTAGTACAGTGTTTGACACAGAGTAGATTCAATATAAGCATATAAATATGTATTTTTGTAGTCCTACTGGAAATAAATTAAAGTCTCCATTCTTACAATTATTTTGCAATATTATTTTTTAATCATTGAGTTAACCTCAACCTGGGAAAGTATTTCTAGGCATTGTATTTGGCCATGAATTGGTTATTTTAAAAGTGAAGCAAAAGTAATTTTATACAAATTAACTGAAATAATAGCAATATTCTTGTGATAAAAGTATTATATTGTGATGTGATACTTTGGCAATACAACAAAATATCAGGAATAGTCTAAGAAAAATCTAAGATTTTTATCAGAGTATATAACCCTTCAACTGCTGGAGTCAAACTACCTAGGACTTAATAGATAACTCCAAACAAGATACTAGTATTCAGAATAAATACATTCAAATCAAAGCAGTCATCTATTGCTTAACAGATAAAGACCTATATTCTGGCAAGAGACCTTGCTGGAAAATAAAAATAATATTTTGGATAACCCAGGTTGAAGGTGGCTATATCAATGGCAAATATATATTTGATGACATAAAGAATGATGCTGTGTAATGACCTGATAGTTGGGAGTCATAGAAGAAAGTAGGAGACTATTTTAACTAAAGCACATTTAACAAAAGAAAAAAAAAAAAAACTAGAAGAGAAAAACAAATTAAGTGTTGTACTTGAGCACACAGTATAAAAATTAATTTTAAACTTAGGCTTTCCTGACTTCAATTTCTGAATTTTAACTATTAAATCAAGTAATCTTTACCAGCCAAAGTAATTAATTAGAATTAGACAAAATATTATATATTTAAAATTTGAAGGTAATTTAGAGGTCATATCTTCTCTAAACTAAATAAATTAAAGTACTACTCTATCTACTTATCTCCCCCAATATCTTTAAAATAATTAACCTTTTAATATTAATTCTTCTAAAAGGCAATGGGAAGATGCTTAGTATGCATAATTACAGTGCAATGTAAATGATAACTTGGGTGAGAGAATTCTGAAAAATCTATAATTGAAAACTTTGTCTGAAAAATAAATCAGTCTAGTAATTTAGTGAAAATTATTATAATGATACACCAAAAAAATAGACAAAAATAGAGTGATTAATTAGTAAAATTTAGAGATCTACATGATATTCAGATGGTTAATTCTGTGGAAGATTTTTTAAAAGGCATGATTTAGAATTATTTAGGATAATAAGGAATAGTAGGGTTGCAATTTGCATCAAGGAGGGCACTGCCAATATCACCAAAATGATAAAGTATAAGCATTTTTTCAACAAAACTAAGACTATGGACTTTAAATGTTGATATTTTGCGAATATTGTAATATAATATAGTAAAAAGACCTACATATGGTGATACCATAAGATAAGAGTTACTATCTGCTTAAGGAGGGAGCAAACAACCATAGTTAAAGCTTCCATGACAATTATTATTAGAATCAGGTCTGCAAGTGTCCACTGAACTTACATTCTTTCTATCTTTTCATATCATCCCCTTGCCATGTACTCTATGATGCACCAAATCTTTACTTTTCTCTTCAATTCCCCTTCATAGGGAATGAGCATTAGTTTTATTCTTATCATTTTTGATAGTGGCTAGAACATCAGAGGGGATGCCAGAGATGAATAAATGTTGCTGGGAAAGCATATTTCAAAGAGTGGTCAATGACTGCTTAGACATTTAATTTTAACTTTAATTGCAGTTTAGTGTAGTGTCCGAACTAGCTCTCTGGAGGGACTGGCCTTGATCTTATTGGATGAGTGCAGGAGGCAGGAGTGCCATCATGGGGATGGTCAAGGATGGAATGTGTCTATTTCTAGTCCTCTCGGCACCTAAATACCTCAGTATGATTACATCATTCCAGCACTCTAAATATGTGTGAACTAGAGAACTATTGTGTCATCAATCACACTGCATTAACACCCTGCTGTAAGTATCTTTGCTTCAAATATACTTTTCTCAGAGTTTCCCAACATCTGCAGTCCTCTACAGTTTAGGAAGGCAAGTAAAAACAAATTCAATTATAAATCATTTAATCAATATGCATTTATTAAGGGACTACTATGTGCTAGGCACTATATTACTCATTAGGGAAACAAGAATAAAAATTTTAAAGTTCCCAGTCTCAGGAGGTAGATCATATTCCCATAAAAAGCATATTTAGAATATATGCAAAATAATCATACATTTGTGGAGAGTGACCCTAGCTTCTTCCAGTACCAGGAAGGTCTATGTAGGAAGCTGAAGTTGATGTATGTTGAAGTAAAACTAGGATTCCAACAGGTGAAAATGAAAAGGAAATATCCTAGGAGCATAGGGAACAGTCAGTGCAAAGGCAAGGAGAAAGAAAATTTTCTGTTGTATATAAAAGTGAAAATGCTGTATAAGTGAATAGCAGAAGGCCAGAGTGTGAAGAGCTTTAAATTTTTATTTTATTTTATTTTATTATTTTTTTATTTATTTAATAGCCTTTTATTTACAGGTTATATGCATGGGTAACTTTACAGCATTAACAATTGCCAAACCTCTTGTTCCAATTTTTCACCGAAGAGCTTTAAATTTAAAATAGAATATTTGATCTTATAGGTAATCATGAAGCACTTGAATATATTGGGGGATGGAGTATTGGAAGGGATAGCAGAATTAGATCAGCATTTTAGGAAATCCATTTCCTGCAGATCTGTGGAAGAGGCATCTACAATGTCTATAATTTGTTAAGATGTTTTCTATAAACCAAAAAGAAATGGAGAGAACAATTAAAGATCGGGTGGGGGGGAAAGTGTAATTTCAGAAGAGGAAGCAAATGGAGAAAAAGGTTTTAAAGCTTGAGGAAAAATAGATTAGCAAAGTGTGTGTGTGTGTGTGTGTGTGTGTGTGTGTGTGTGTGTGTGTGTGTGAAATAGATGGATACTAGTAGCAAGGCAAAAACACTCAATTATCTAATTCTCCAAATTTAATGGATTTAGGGGTATTCTGAGGGATGTCAAAGAATGGAATGGATTAGAATTTTCACATGAATCTAATTTACAAAGCCATTAGACAAGAATATTTCTTCCCTCATTCTATGAACAGTGAATCTAGAGTCATGGCAAAGGACCAAAAAGACTGCAATCATTCCCAATAAGATCAGGAGTGAAACAAGATTGCCCACTATCACCATTACTATTCAATATTGTATTAGAAATGCTAGCTTTGGCAATAAGAGTTCAGAAAGAGATTAAAGGAATTAGAGTAGGCAATGAGGAAAACAAATTATCACTCTTTGCTGATATGATGGTATACTTAGAGAACCCTGGAGATTCTACCAAAAAGTCATTAGAAATAATCCATAACTTTAGCAAAGTTGCAGGATACAAAATAAACACACATAAATCATCAGCATTCTTATATATCCCTAACAAAATCCAACAGTCAGAGTTACAAAGAGAAATTCCATTTAAAGTAACTACTGATAGTATAAAATACTTAGGAATCTATCTGCCCAGGGAAAACCAGAAACTTTATGAGCAAAACTACAAAACACTTTTCACACAAATTAAGTCTGATCTAACCAACTGGAAAAATATTAAATGCTCTTGGATAGGGCGACCAAATATAATAAAGAGACAGTACTACCTAAATTAATCTATTTGTTTAGCACTATACCAATCAGACTCCCAAAAAACTATTTTAATGACCTAGAAAAAATAACAACAAAATTCATATGGAAAAACAAAAGGTCAAGAATTTCAAGGGTATTAATGGAAAAAAAAAAAAATGAAGGTGGCTTAGCTGTACCAGATCTAAAATTATATTATAGAGCAGCAGTTACCAAAACCATTTGGTATTGGTTAAGGAATAGATTAGTTGATCAGTGGAATAGGTTAAGTTCAAAGGACAAAACAGTCAATAACTATAGCAACCTAGTGTTTGACAAACCTAAAGACCCCAGCTTTGGGGATAAGAACGTGTGGCAGAAACTAGGCATCGACCCACACTTAACACCATACACCAAGATAAGGTCAAAATGGGTTCATGACCTAGGCATAAAGAATGAGATTATAAATAAATTAGAGGAACACAGGATAGTTTACCTCTTAGACCTATGGAAGAGGAAGGGATTTATGACCAAAGAGGAACTAGCGATCATTACTGATCACAAAATAGAAAATTTTGATTATACCAAACTGAAAAATTTTTGTACAAACAAAACTAATGCAGACAAGATTAGAAGGGAAGCAATAAACTGGAAAAATATATTTTACAGTCAAAGGTTTTGATAAAGGACTCATTTCCAAAATATATAGAGAATTGACTCTATAAAAAATCAAGCCATTGTCTAATTGATAAATGGTCAAAGGATATGAACAGACAATTCTCAGACAAAGAAATTTAAACTATTTCTGGCCATATGAAAAGATTCTCCAAGTCATTATTAATCAGAGTAATGCAAATTAAGACAACTCTGAGATACTACTATACACCTGTCAGACTGGCTAGAATGACAGGGAAAGATAATGCGGAATGTTGGAGGGGATGTGGGAAAACAGGGACACTAATACATTATTGGTGGAATTGTGAATACATCCAACCATTCTGGAGAGCAATTTGGAACTATGCTCAAAAAGTTATCAAATTGTGCATACCCTTTGATCCAGCAGTGTTACTACTGGGCTTATATCCCAAAGAGATCATAAAGAAGGGAAAGGGACCTGTATGTGCACAGATGTTTCTGGCAGCCCTCTTTGTAGTGGCCAGAAACTGGAAACTGAGTGGATGCCCATCAGTTAGAGAATGGCTGAATAAATTGTGGTATATGAATATTATAGAATATTATTGTTCTGTAAGAAATGACCAACAGGATGATTTCAGAAAGGCCTGGAGAGACTTACACCAACTGATGCTGAGTGAAACGAGCAGGGCCAGGAGATCATTATATACTTCAACAACACTAGTATATGATGACCAATTCTGATGGACCTGGCCATCCTCAGCAATGAGATGAACCAAATCAGTTCCAATGGAGCAGTAATGAACTGAACCAGCTATGCCCAGTGAAAGAACTCTGGGAGATGACTAAGAACAATTACATTGAATTCCCAATCCCTATATTTTTGCCCACCTGCATTTTTGATTTCCTTCACAGGCTAATTGTACAATATTTCAGAGTCCGATTCTTTTTGTACAGCAAAATAATGGTTTGGTCATGTATACTTATTGTGTATCTAATTTATATTTTAATATATTTAACATCTACTGGTCATCCTGCCATCTGGGGGAGAGGGTGGGGGGAAGGAGGGGAAAAATTGGAACAAGAGGTTTGGCAATTGTCAGTGCTGTAAAGTTACCCATACATATAACCTATAAATAAAAGGCTATTAAAATTTAAAAAAAAGAAAAGAAAAGAAAAGTAATTGACAGAAAGTCTGGCTGCTTATACATGAATTTGAAGGTTTAGAAACAAAAAATTCTAGAAAGAACCTCCAAACTACTTTGTCAAGGAAAATGACCAGCAAAAATGTATTATGGTCTCTACCAATGTTAAGGGATATTGTGCCTTCAGTCACTAAATCAAGTAAATAAATATTTATAAAACACCTGCTACATGCCAGGAACTATGCAAACACATCCTTATGGTATAGAATATTTTGTAAGCCATTAACAGATAATCATAATCCTTAGCCTATCCGTTTGAAACCTTGTCCCAGAATCCAGGTCACCTCAACCTAGAAGAGGATGTTTTTCAGGGAGAGTGTACTCATGTGCAAGCTGATAGGTGACTAACATGCAAGGATGTTTTTCTCCATTGTACAGAATAAACTTCTAATTCTGGAGAATCAGATTATTCAGCAAGTAAAAGTCTTGCATCCTATAATTAGAAAAGTAGGCACAAAACATCCTGCCACTCACGAGAGAAGAAAAGGGCAGAAGGACCTGTGGGAGTATGCCCAGCATTCTCTTGAGCTACATGAAGGAAGGCAGCCACTGTTCCTCTCCCCTTCCTAACAAGTTTCTTGTTAGTAGACACTGATTCACGGGATCAATGGTTGAGAATTTGAAGGGCTATCTAGAACATCTAATTTAATCCCACTCCACCCCCAATTTTACAAAGAAGGTCCTTTGTAAAAGAATTAAATGAGCAAGATTAATTTGTCCAAAATCATACAGATAATAAGTAACAATTAGAGTTTGAACCCTTGTCTTCAACTGAAAAGTACTTTAAGACCCCAAGGGTAGCAGAAGTGATGCCTCAGCAGGTTAAAGTGTTACACACATTCGGTAAATTGTCCTAATCTTTTAAAAATTGTTAATCTAATATTCCTCAGAAAATACAAACATTTTAATGTATAAAGAACAAGAAGGAAGTTTTAAAAAGAGATTGAACTTTTTTTACATAGTTTTTTTTTTAAAAGAAGTAAATATGTTGTATTTTAACAAGAACCATTTGTGCTCTCTATTTTTGTTTCTTCTGTCCCATTTCAAAAATATTTTAATGATGGTATTTTGTTTGTTCTTTTGTCTTGGAATCTATTTCTTATTGGCAGCTTGCCTTAAAGATCAAGTCCATATATATTCCTTGGTCCTGATTTCTTTTGATTTATTCTCAATTCCTGTTTCTCTAGTCACCTAATATGCTACTCCCCAAAAAGCATAAATCTAAAACAGTTATTTGATGATAGAAACATGATGCCCTCTGCTGCCCACAACTAATCATACAGGTTTGTAGAAGTATGAACTAAGCCCCCTACTCAGACTTTCTTGACCCTTTTTCAGGACTTGTGGGCTAACATAGGTGTATCTGCTACTTTCTATGAAGGAAGGTAGCTCTCACTTCATTTATAAGTAACTCTGGCCTTATATTCCAGTGATTCTCTTAATCTGGTGTGTATTTCTATACTATCATACTGGAGAAGTCAGCTTTAAAAACTGCTTGACCAAAAGTATCTCTAGTAGAGTGGCAAAAAACACTCACTCATCTAATTCTCCAAATTTAATGCATTTAGGGGTATTCTGAGGAATGTCAAAGAATAGAAATGGATTAGAATTTGCACCTGAATCTATAGGCACACCATGTAATTTCAGGGAATCATCTGACATTTCTGAATAAAAGAATATAATAAAAACTAAGAACTCACATTATGGAATTTTACACTTCTTATTTGATTAAAAGTGGCTTAAATGTAACTATTTACTTAAGAAGATGATTCAAAAACTGGTCTAAAAGAAGAAAGAAACTTTATTATATGTCTGTACTAATTAATGGTTCTCAAGAAAGAGGACAAATTTTTCAGTTACTGTGGAGATTTTCTGAGCTAGTTGATTAATTTAATGAAAATTACTGTAATTATTTTCTCAGCCATGTGTTTCCTGTTGTTTTTGTGTGATGATGGTCATTTGCAAATCGCCTATTAATAAATGTTCTAAGTAATTCATTGATGCTACACTGAATATTCTTTCATGCATAAAGTAGCACAGTATGTATTTCCCAAAGAATTATGTGCCATAATGTTTCTGATTTAAAATAGTTCATGCAAATAATAATAAAACATTAGTAATTCATGTAACATAATTTAATAAAATGTTTCTGCTGTTAACAGATTTTAAAACATACTTACGGATTATCCAATAGTAAGACTATGGGATTAAGTTCTTTCTTTGGTCTATAATATGCCCTGAGAGGAACAATAAAGTTATACAATCCATTTCCAGCAGTTTCAGCTGCAACAATAATTAGTTTATTTTTGAATCCATAAGCTTTTGCATCCTCATAATAGTTATGTTGGCAACTCTAGAGGGAAAAAGGACAAATACAATTTTGAAGTAATACTGGAATTTGGTACAAAAATATTATGTGAAATAAAATGGAGGCTTTATACACAGTCAAGTCAAAACATTTTTAAAACTACCACATTCATGTAAAGTGCACTATTATTTACTAACAATTAAATATGCTTTAGTATATTTATGTACAAATAATTTGCGTACAAATTTGTACAAATTTAATGAATATGGTAGTAAAAAGAAACGGGGAAAATTAAGTTTCTTTTTTTCTCAAATATAAAGGGAATTGAGACGATTTTTTTTTTAAGACAGAGCTATTCCCCAATTGATAAATGGACTAGAATATGAAGAATCATCTTTCAGAAGAAGAAATCAAGTCATATAAATATCATATAAACATGTCCTAATAGTCATATAAAAATGTCACTAATCACAAATAAATGCAAATTAAAGTAACTCTAAGGCATCATTTCACACTTATCAGATTGGCAAAGATGGCAGAAAAGGAAAATGATAAGTGCCAGAAGAAGTGTGGAAAAAGAAGTACACTAATATGCTGTTGGTAGAGTTGTGAACTAGTCCAACAATTATGGAGAACATTTTAGAATTATTTCTAAAGGGCTTTAAAACTCTGACCCAGAAATATTACTACTAGGTCTGGATCAAAGAAAAGATAAAAGATTTTTTGTACAAAAATATTTGTAGAAGCTCTTATTGTGGTAACAAAGAATTTAAAATGGAGGAGATACCTATCAATTAAGGAATGGCTAACCAAATTATGGTATATGATTGTGATGGAATGTAATTGTGGTATAAGAAATAAGAAGCAATATGGTTCCAGAAAAAAAAAAAAAAACAGGAAAGATTTATACGGACTGATGCAAAACAATGAAGTGAACAGAAAGAGGAGAACATTGTACACAATAACAATATTGTAAGGATGATAAATTGTGAAAGACAGTTCCTCTGATCAATACAAGAATTCAAGATAATTCCAAAGTACTCGTGGTGAAAGTGATACCCATTTCCAAAGACAGAACTAATGAATTCTCAATGCAAATTGAAGCATATTGTTTTTCACTGCTTTTTTTTTTCTTGCTTTAAAAAAAAATTACATAGAAAAAAAAAAACTTGCTTCCAAAAATATAAACTAACAATGTCAACTTGATGAAACCTATTTATGAGACCTTGTAGTTCTATTTTTAAAGTACATTACATTAAAATCTTATAATCTATTTTATTCAGTATATGCAAAAGAATCTATTTTTCATCAATTTTTGCACTCCCCTCCAGATGTGCAGATCATAACACATCCATCACTGGTTATTATCATAAACAATTCACCCATGTCCTCTTATAAGGTAGTCACAGGGAATATCTACAAAATTTGATAGGTCCCTAACCCAGACTTTTCTAGATATTGTCAGTATTGAACACTCAAGCTATCCATTGTTCATCCTTTATCCATGTGGGTAACTGAGGTTTCTTTTTCATTCATAATTCCTTTAAATAACATCTTTTTACATATCTTTGCCTACTCTTGTTTGGAATGTGTTTCAGCTTATTCATAAGCATATAATTCTCCCTTGCCTTTGGCAATTTTCCTAAAACTACTGTGTTGTGTAATTTAATCACAAAACATATTCCAGAATAAATAGTGAATATGAAACTTTGTTATATTAATAGCATCATAAGGCACATATCTACAATATTAATCCACAACTACTAAGTTCCTACCACACACTGAGTACTGCTAGGCATTACATTGATGCATAAATCCATCATTGATAGCTCTTAAATATACATGTAAAGGCATATCAATATGGTTTACTGGGATTTTAAGTTTTGACATTTGCAAAAAGTGTAATGCTGGAGAAACTGAGCAAGACAGAGATTAGAGAACAATTTAATAGTTTATTAAATGGGGAGATTTTCTGGGACCAAATGATTCATGTTTGGTCCCAGGGCTGAACGAGACTATTGTCTCAAAGAATCCAGCCCTGAGTATTTGACAGCAAGATTTTTCATAGAATAACAAGAACAATGACATAATGGGGGAGGTACCTGGATGGGGATAACCTAATAGTGGGGAGGCACCTAGGATAACATAATGGAGCGAGGTCCTGGAGAGGTTACTGATTTTATTATTTTAGTTATTTTAGTGAGTTGTAGAAAGTGATGTCTCTGCATCCCATCAGTCATTATTTAATCATAATTCTTAAGACTTTAATTCCATGAAAGCAATTTTATTTTTGTTTAAAGTTCCACATCCTCATTTCATTACTGAAATATTTGATCAAATAACTGCTTTCATTTATTTTCTCCATCATATTTTAACTTTTGATTTTGTGATTTAATATGTTACTTTTACTCCAGTTATATATAAAAACAACTAACACTCATTTTTAAAAGTTTGAGTTCTAGATTGTCTCCTCCTTCCTTCTCATCTTTCTCCCCTCTGAAAATGCAAGCAAATTGATGTAGGTTATATGTGTGTAGTCATGTAAAACATTTCCCCATTAGTCATGCTGTGAAAGAATAAAAATAAAAATAAAGAAATCAAAAAAGGATGCTTCAATCTGCATTCAGTACTTCAGAGTAGTCTGGGATCACTGTATTGCTGAGAATAGTGAAATCATTCACAGCTGATCATCTTATAATAATGCTGTTACTTTTTTGTACACAGTACATTTCACTTTGCATCAGCTCATGGAACTTTTTCCAGATTCTTCTAAGAGTATCCTACTCATCATTTCTTATAGTACAATAGTACTATAAAATAGTACTATAATATAATTATAGTACTATTTTATAGTACTATTATAATAGTACCATTATGACCATTTACCACAATTTATTGTCACTCCTCAATTAATGGATATTTCCTCAATTTCCAATTTGTTCCCCCTAGAAAAGAGCTGCTGTAAAAAAAAAAAAATGTACAAATAGGTACTTTTCCTTTTTCTTTTTTATTCATTTGGGAACACAGACTATTAATAGTGGTGGTGCTAGGTGAAAGTATTCATTGGTTTATGGACCTTTGGGCATAGTTCCAAATTGTGCTATAGAATGAATTAATTCACAACTGCACTAGGTTATTAATGTTGCATTTTCCCCACATCGCTCCCAATATTTGTCACTTTACTTTTCTGTCCTCCTGGCCAGTCTAATAATTATGTGGTAGTACTTCAGAATTGTTTGAATATGTATTTTTCCAAACAATATTGAATTATGGCATTTTTTTTCATATAGCTATATAGTTATGATTACTTCATCTGAAAATTGTGTTGTGCCACAGTTCCCTTTTAATGTCCTGACCTAGTTTCTCTAATTATCCTATTTAGTTACTCTGTCTCAGGTTGCAACCATTCCCTCTTAATGTTAGGATGAAGATCTTATATCTTAGACCTTAAGGCTATAATCATTCCTTCTTAATGTTTGATGGGATAAAGGTCTTTATCCATTTTAGATGTCATTAAAATATCAGGAGCCTCTCCAGTACCTCCCATTATGCCATCCTAGGTGCCTCCTCCCATTAGGTCATCCCCATCCAAGTACCTCCCCCATTATGTTATTGTTCTTGTTACCCTATAAAAGAATCTTGTATCTGACATTCACTGCTGGATTTTTTGAGACGATATATGAATGAGACATACGATATATGAATGAAACATTCAGCCTGGGGACCAAACCATGGATCCATTTGCTCCCAGTAAATCTCTCCATTAAATAAATTATTAAATTGTTCTCTAATCTCTGTTTTGCTCAGTTTCTCCGGATTATAATTGTTCATGCCTTTTAAGCATTTATCAGTTGGGGAATAGCTCTTATTTTTAAAAGTTTAACTCAGTTCTCTGTATGTTTGAGAAATGAAACCTTTATCAGAGAAATTTTCTTCATTATTAAAAATATTCTTACTAATTCTATTCCTTCCTTGTTTGTTCCACACACACTCTCTCTCTCCTTTCATCCTATCCCTCCTCAAAAGTATTTTTGCTTCTGACTAATTCCTCCTCTAAAATGCCCTCCCTTCTAATTACCCCCCATTCCCTTATTGCTTTCCGCTCCTACTTTTCTGTAAGGTAAGATAGATTCCCATATCAAATTGAATTTGTATGTTATTTTTTCTTTGAGCCAATTCTGAGAAAAGTAAAGTTCATTCACTCCCCATTACCTCATCCCTTTTCCCCTCCACTGTAAAAAATGTTTTCTTGCTTTTTCTTTACATATCAACCCTTATATTCCATTAATACTGGAGGCCTCTCTTTAAATAAATTCCCTCTAATTGCCATAATAATGGGAAAGTTCTTGTGAGTTTTAAGTATCATCTTCACATAAGGGAATGTAAACAGTCCCACCTTGTTAAGTCCCTTGCAATTTTCCTTGCCTGTTTGCATTTTTACTATAGTATTTGAAAGTCAAATTGTCTATTCAGTCCTGATGTCAAGGATGGTTGAAAATTTCATTGAATGCCCATTTCTTCCCTGAAGAATTATACTCAGTTTTGTTGGTTAGGTGATTCTTGATTGTAATCCTAGCACCTTTGCCCTATGGAATATCATATTTCAAGTCCTCTGATTCTTTAGTGTAGAAATTGCTAAATCTTGTGCTATTCTGCTTGTGGCTCCAAAATATTTGAATTGTTTCTTTCTAGCTGCTTGCAATATTTTCTTCTTGATGCCAGAGATCTGGAATTTGTTTATAATATTCCTGGTAGTTTTCATCTTGGGATCACTTTTAGGAGGCATCAGTAGATTCTTTCAATTTCTATTTTACACCTACTTCTTGAATGTCAGGGTAGTTTTCATTGACAATTTCTTGAAAAATGACATCTAGATTTTTCTTGATTACAGTTTTCAGATAGAACAATTATTTTTTAAATTATCTCTCCTGGATCTATTTCCTAGGTCACTTGTTTTTCCAATGAGATATTTCACAGTCTTTTTTTTTTTTTCATTCTTTTGGTTTTCCTCTATTGTTTCTTGATTTTTCACAAAGCCATCGGTTTCCATTTACTCAATTCTAATTTTCAAGGAATTATTTTCTACATTGAGTTTTTGTACCTTCTTTTCCATTTGTTCAATTCCATTCTTAAATTCTACTTTAGTACTGAGCTTTGGATTCTGTTAAAGAAAGGCTCTGTTTCCAGGGTGGAGGGTACACTGTTCCATGCCTCAGGGGTGTATGTAGTGATCTTCAGAGATATTTCTAGGAATTTGTAAATTTTTACTTCTTCCAAAGTATATGATCTAAGGAGAAGTGTATTTACTTTTCTCTTGGCCTATGTTCTGCTCTGCGAGTGATCACAAGCATGCTTTTCTGCCCTGGAACAGGGACAAGAGTCCTCATTCCACTGTGGCTATAAACTCTGGTATGCTAGTGCTCCTCCTTGTCCTGGGACTGCCACCTAGGACTGTGATTTAGTATAGAAGTTGCTAAATAATAGGCAAAGGAAGTGTCCTAGCTCAATGCAAGCAAAGAGACCCTAGTAATCTCATTCTAGCCAGTCATTCAGCCCTTTTACTTTTTGTGGACCAAGAGCTCCAATAGCCTCTCCTGTCAGTGATGATGTAGTGGCCCTCAAAGCCTGCTATGAGCTTTGGATTCTGTTAAAGAAAGGCTCTGTTTCCAGGATGGGGGGCTACACTGTTCCATGCCTCAGGGATTTATGTAGTGATTTTCAGAGATACTTTTAGGAATCTGTAAATTTTTATACCAAGAAAACACTTCTTTCTCTCTTGTCTCTCCATTTACCCACCTCTAAATCCTGCTATTAATTCTATTAATTAATAAATTGCCATTTATTCAGAACCTAACAGATATCATACATTCCATCATTCGTTCCCTTCCTAGATTTTACTTCTCTTTTCTCTAATTTATCTTTGATCTTTCTTAAATTTTATATTCCTTGAGAGCCGAACTATCATACATATCCTTGAATTCTCAGCACCTAGTATAATTAGCCAAATCAGTTAAATGAAAATTTATAGATTTTTCTTACATGAAAAATTAAATAGTTAATTTATATACAATAATAAAGAACTAAATAAAACTAGGCATATTTCTATCCATGTTCCATCCATGGCTTATGCCAAAATGTTTTTGTACTCAGGATTCAATCTCACTTTGTTGTTTTAAAAGAGTTGTGATAAGTAAAAATATAGATAGGAGGGATCAATTAGAGTAGCTCATCTGGTACTCTTCTTATTTGCCTCTTCATTCTAATTCTATTTCATTACCAAAATTATATTTCTTCAATAATAATATTGCAAATAAAAACAACATTGGAAGGCTTTGGAACTCAGATCTATGCAATGTTAATTATCATTTTAAAACATTGATATTCTAAAGGAAACATGATCCTCACCTCCCGACAGACAGGTGGTAGATCAAGATGCAAAATAAGACAATCATTTTTAGGCAGAAAATGTAGGAATCTATGGTGCTTGTCTATGGATATTGGTAACAAAACTTTCTTTTTTCATTTCCTTTCTTTTTGTTAGTGGGAGAGAGGTGAGGGAGGGAATGGATTTGCAATATGATTATCAAAAAAAGAAGAAAATGTGATCATTGAAGCATTATAAAATTAAAGAAAAATTAAAATTTGACAAGCAGGGCAGCTTTAAAAATTTCACTTTATTGACTTTATTTTTGACTTTTTTTAATACTTAAAAAAGTAAGCTGCATGTAACAGATTAGTAGTTTCATATGACAGTCCTCTTTTCTGTATGATGCTGTAGAGAGAAGTGTGGTTTTGTTTGGTTTTGGTTTTGGTTTTAGTACTTGTTAAAAAAAATACAACAAAGAAATTTTGTTTGTTCAAGGAACATAGGAAGTCAGTCTTTGGTATGATTTGTCTACCAGAGGAAGCCTAATGACTCTATATCTCCAATCAAGCACAAGTTCTGTTCATCTGAAAATCTAGTAGGAGGAAAGCACAATATTCTTTACCCCAAGACTGTGTGTCTTTTGGTCCACTGTCTCTAGTTCTAATTTAAGTTGAAAAATATTTTTAATTCTCAAAAGTAAGGGGAATATAAATATGTTAAACATTTGTGAAGAAACAAGATTAAAAGGAACTCTAAAGTGTAATGTGTACTTAAATTACGCTAATAAAGTCATTATTCAAGATTAATGCTACTGAAACAAGGTTGGGAAGTCACATGAATTATTGCTACGAAGGCAATGACATTGTGAAGATCTGAATGTATGGTTCCTTCCATGGCAAATTGGAAATATTAAGAGCTGACATTTTTTCCTCTGCTAGAATGCCTCAGTTTACTATGACCCTGAATAATGTTAATATGTGTTTAATGTCAAGTGAAAGAATGGAAAGAATGTAAAATGTACAGGAAAGGGAACTGGTAGATAGTGACAAACACTGATTTAAATCCTGGCACTGATATTTATTATTTACTGGCATTGGACAAGTATCTCTAAGCTTCAGTTTTCTTATCTATAAAATGGAGATGATAATATTTGGAATCCCTATCCCAAAAAGTTATTTTGAGAAAAGCATATTATAAATTTTAACATTTGTAAAAAGAAAAATATTATATGCATAGGAATTAGAGTTTAGAAACTGCTGACCATTTCAACAAAAGAAAAATTAATTATAAGATTTCTATTTGGTAGGAGTACCAAAAATTTATGATATTTTATATAACATTAAGAAAAAAATTTAAATAATTTCACAGAAAATTGACTTAGCATATCTTTAAATAATGTTCAATGCAACATCTTCATTCTATAAATTAAGAAACTGAAACAAGGAGACTGGAATCTACTTAATTGAAATCCAAACTTTGTCTATGATATACTGTCTCTAATGTATATAAAATTAACTGATTTTTAAAGTTCAGGCTAATTTTCCATTCATAGGATTATTTCTTCTTATATGTCTTTCTAAAAAGAAACTTATTTTTCAAAATGGGTACACATTTAAAATAGTCAAATGATAATTTTGCATACTAATTAAGTAATTGAATATATCAGGTATCCATAAAGAAAATAGCATTTACCTTGTCTAATCTTAGACAGCAAACTGGAATTTTTTCATGAAGGAGATGACAAAAAGTGGGAGAACTTCCTATATATGGAGAATAAGGGGGGTAACCTTTAGCATACCTGAAAAATAATATGAAACATTTTTTGAGTAAATCAGGCAATATTATGACAATGAATTAACCTATTGTGATTTTTTTCTATTCTGTTATAGGTAGAGTTTATTAAGAAACACACTTTTTTTTTCTTCTCATTAATATATTTCTACAAAAAATATTTACAGAGTTCCTGAAGTCTTTTAATAATATTAAACATCATCATTCATTTTATCATGTTTGCAAAGCAGTTTGAAAATTATTTTTAATTCCATTTTAGAGAAATTCTTTGTCTGGAAGCATCCTCAACCAACACAGTTTGGCAATTCTTCTGTGACTTCTCTTAGGGAATTGTCTAGGTCACTAAGATGTTAATTGATTTGTCTGTAGTGACACAATATTTGCCCGAGAAAGGACTTCTACCATGTGTTCCTGACTCCAAGGCCAGCATGTTGACTCTGTAACAATCATTACTTATTTACTTTCCTCAGTAGATAATATTAACCAGCTAATTATTCATATTAATATGACCAATATGTAATATTCATAATGAAAATAAGTAGAGGATTATAAGTAAATTTCTTAGGTAAATGTACATTATAGACCAGACTTCTATTTAAATCAGGTTTAAAACTTTATCTAAAAGTTTATTAACTTGAGGTCTATGAACTTTTAAAAATATTTTGATAACTGTTTCAATATCATTTATAATATTACAATTGAAATGATATGTATTTTAGTATATATGTGTATGTGTACACATATTATGTGTTTATGCATATAATTTTGTTGAGGAATTCATAGGCTTTATCATATTGCCAAAGGGGTCCATGACACAAAATTGACTTGTCAGTCCTATGGCAAGTAGGACTTCTCTCTAGGATTTGTTACCATGTTGTTTTCCTATGTAGGCAATTGTGAAACACATAATAAAAGCATCCTAAATAATAGCACTCAGAGGCTTATTTCTATGAATGCCCTGGAAATGACTGGAGAAATGATTTCATGAAATTAATAACAAAATTTCTCTGCAGATCTACTAAGCCCACCTTAATTTTCCACAGGTCTGACTAAGTCCTTTATTCTAACCAAGAATAATATCTCACAGTTTGAAAAGTCTAACACAAAACTAAAATGGCCAGCAATATTGCAATTACAGATTTCTTAACATAAGATTCAATTAAGCAAAGCACATTGTTGAGAAATAGGGAGGTAAGGATCCTTTTTCCCATATTCTGGTCAGATAAAACTTGAAGTACGTCAGATCTGAGTTATATTTTAGGAAGAAGGACAATAAGCTAGAAAACAACCAAAAGTGGGTGAACAGATAGAAAAGGGTTTCCAGATCATGTTGTAAAAGAATAAGCTTACAAAATTATTTTTTATTAATCAAAATATATTCAAGAACAAATATCTGACTATAATCTCTATAAAGTCATTTATCTTCACCCTTCCTAGAAAACTGCAGGCTAAGTACATTTTTTTTCCCCTTCAGCATAAAGTCCTGGTGCAAAATGAGTTACTTAAATTTTGCTGGTATGTTAAGAAAGAAATGTAAAGAGACATTTTTGTAAGAAATGGGGGGCATTATATAAACCTATAACCAATGAAAAAATTTCCAATGAGGATATTTCCTCACTATTTCCCCATACAAAAAAAAATGCTCAAATCTGTTATCCCTTAAAGAATTATACATACTCTAAATTAGAAGAAATGTTTTCATCTGGTGTTGTTTCATCTTCAGATTGATCACTTAGAAGGTCACATGTTTGAATTGATGATGTGTCTGCAACCTCCAAAACAGGAGCAATACTAGGTCTTCTGGTTTCTTTGCTCCCTTCTGGAGGCAGAGCCAAATTAGGGCCACTTGCAGATCTACAACTTGTATCTTGTAAGTCAATAGCCACGGTGCCTGAATAGTGAAACAAAAATCCACAACTCAATGGTCAATCAAATATCAAAGTTAAGCTTAATATTCAGTGTGGGTTAAGAAACTATCAATAATATCCAACCTTATTTTAAAAGTCTTTAAAAATTGATTAGTTTAAGTTTTTGCTTTTCTGTAAATATGTGCTTTCGAGAATTTTTTTATTTTAAGCATTTCTTTTGAGTAAAGAAAATAAATACTTGTCCTATATCTGATTTACAATGGACATTAGATATTTTTCTACCCTCTACTTTAGAAGAGACCTTAGACATGATGTAATACATGTTTTAATTAAGTCTTTCCCCAGGGTAGGGAACACAAAGATCCAGAGTTAAGAAACAAGAAACTAATCTTTCTTATAAAATGCTGTTTCTCTGAGGAATGAAAGCATGCTGGGCTTCTAACTAATGTCCCAGATCCCATTGTTCCTGCTAGTAGTTGTAATGTAACATTTATTTTATATTATTCTTCTTTGAACACCATCCATTCCAGTTAAACAAGTCTAATAGGTAAACCACATGTATTATATCTATTTCCCATTTATGCATCATTTCATTTCAATAGTGGTCTTTCATGCCTGGAATCTATTCTCTTTTTTTCCTATCTTTATTCAAATATCATCTTCTACCCAAGGCCTTTCTTGAATTAACCAGTTGTTAGTGTTCTCTTCTTGTTGTAATAAATGTGTATAACTTCATAGATACATTGTATTTTCTTATCTTTTGACTCTCAAAAATGTAAGTTCAATGATTCAGGTTCCTACTCATTTTTATCTATAATCTTCAGGCGCTACCACTATTTTTTATACAGAATAAGTAGTTTTATTTTATTTTTTTAATTGAATTGTATGTTGAAGATAGCACCACATTTAAAGTGTCTGTGTGTGTGTGTGTGTGAGACAGGCAGGGAGGGGAAGAGAGAGTGGGAGGGAGATGGGGAGGAGGAGAAGGGAGAGAGAGAGAAGAAGAAAGGGAGGAAAGGAGAGAGAGGAAGACGGAGAGAGAGAGTGGTAAAAAGAGGGAGAGGGAGAGAAAAGGAGGCAGTTAAGTGGCTAGTGGATAGAATATTGGACCTGAAGTCAGGAAGATCTGAATTCAAATTTGGCCTCAGACAGAAATCTAATGTTGTATTTAACATGTATTGGACTACCTGCCATCTAGGGGAAGAGGTGGGGGGAAGGAGAGGGAAAATTTGGAACAGAAAATTTTGCAACGGTCTATGTTGAAAAAATGCATATGCAATGTTGAAAAAATTACCTATGCATATGTTTTGTAAATAAAAAGATATATATATATATATATATATATCTTTTATATTTATATAATATATAATATTATAATAATATAATATATATAATATAAGAATTAATATAATATAATAATATTATAGATAACAATGTTATTAATTATTATATTATTATTATATTTTATATATAATTATTTATATATATTATATATAATATAATATAATAATATAATATTATAATATAATTATTGTATTAATAATAATAAAGAATATAATATAATATAATATGATAAGAAAGAATATAATATAAGAATATAATATATATATAATATGAGAATATAATATAATATAATAATAATAATATTATAATATAATATATAATAATAATATATAATATATAATATAATATAATATATATATATTAAGTCTAATGCTGGGCAAGTCTTTTAAATTCTCTTTGCCTTAATACACTGGAGAATGAAATGGCAAATCCTTGCCAAGGAAGCTTTATGAACAGTATTTTACATGGTAGCCATGAAGAGTTAGACATAACTGAATGACTGAACAGATATATCAATATATCAACACAGATATGGATAAATATAGAAACAAGCTAGATCATGTAAGATCATTTAAAACAATAAATAAATACAATGCATTACAATAGAAACTTGTATTCAGTGAAGTAGCTTCTACTGGCTACATGACAATAATGGAAGGCAATGTATTTGCTTTTCAAATAGTTATTTGGATATCTGAAGAAGCACAATTTAAAATATGTGAAAGTATGAGATTAAAGCAGGATTGGTTTATGTCTGAATTTCATTGGTGGTTCACAACCTCTCTAACCACAGATCAGTAGTTAATAATTTATTCTGCAAAGTTTTTTTTAATTTTTTTTTTAGTTTACTATATTACAAAATGATACTACTTCCATTTTTATGACTAAGGTGATTTAACTGAAAAAAGAAAGTTAATTTATAATTAATTGCATGTTTTCTACTGAATGATATAATGACTGCAAAGAAAAGGGTAAAACGTTTTTTGAAAACAGCAATTTTTTTTAAAATGTAAATTTAGAATGATGTTTGCAAGCAAAGTTTGAAAGAATACAATAAAAACCATAGATTTGAAAGCCTTAAAAAAAGAAAGTCCACCACCTCCTTTTATTAACAATAAAACAATTTTCAAACAAATCTAAGCAATATGTTATGAGGAGGAAGTTGATATGCTACAGATTGTAAAGACGTTCATGATTTCTATAATATGCTCTTTACTTTCTAAAATATATTCTATATATCTTACTTTTTACTGTATGTTCCTGTATGTCTTGTGTCTGTATTCTATTACAAACAATACTATAATTCCACATGGATTGCTCATAATTTTAAAAACTTTCACTAAGAATTTTTATATATTCAAAGACAAAAATAAAACTGTTCCTATCCTCCAAGAATTTATAAACAATCAGGAAATTATAGGGTGAGGATAATGTGTGTGTGTGTGTGTGTGTGTGTGTGTTCAATATAAGGGAATATTCCTTTTGGAAAATAAATATTTCAGAATTACTATTTCATGAAAAACTGTACTTTGTCATTCTATTTTGATTAGCCTGAAAAATATATCTTATGTCTATCAAAACAAATTGAGGAAGGAATAGAAATATACATTTATGTAGCACCTACTAAGTGACATTTACTACATTAAACACTTTTAGAAAGATTATCCTTTTATTCTCACAACAACCCAATGGGGTAGAGGCAATTATTGTTATTCTCACTTTACAATTGAGGAAACCAAAGCAAAAACAAGGTAAGTAATTTATTCAGGGTAAGTAATAGCTAGTATATTATGTTTTGATGCTCAGCAGATGATACACTCTATACTGCATTGCTAGATTTTGTAAAAGGCAGAAACTTTATGGTTGATATTTTGTAAGTTTTACTATTTTAGTTTTTTAAAAATCCTCATGTTTCATAAACACAATTTTTGTGTCATCGAAACAACAAAACAACAAAAAAACAATTTCACTGTCAACAAAAACAACAACAAAAAAAAATTTCACTGATTGAGATTTTTAAAAAGTCAGATTATTCATCAGAACATTGACTTTATAATATGTATCTAATTCATTCTACTCTTAAGTCCTTTTATAAATACTGAGTGCTTAATGGATGTATATTTAATGACATATATTTTGAAAACTTACCCATGCTGGCAATTATACTATGTACTGGTAATCTAGAAGGTCCATGATAAAATGACCTTGATGCATTATTTCGTCTTAGCTGGTCTTGATTCTTAAATGCTGAGTTTTCTTCTTTGGTGATATTAATATAAAAGCATGTATCTGTAGCATTCATAATGTAACGTGGACCTGGATTTAGCAAAATGTTTTTATTATCTTCCCTCCTAACACCAATCAAACAGACGCCAAACCTTCATTTAAAAAACAAAAAACACAAAATATAATAATTTAAAAATTATAATTTACTAGTTAATGAATGTTAATTTGCAGAAGACAATCATATTTAGAGTCATTTTAGAGTCAGATTCACAGAATTTCTGAATCATAAGGGAAAGGGCAGTTGTACAAATGAGTAAACTGACACTGAAAGGATAGAAACAGGATGTTATACAAGGAGTAGTAAATTGCAGAGATGGGACTAAAACCTACTTCTAATTCCTTGACCAATGGCTTTTCTACTTTACTATACTCATTGTTATCATAAAGAAATAAGTCTCTAGAACTATTCTTCTATAATTACTTGATTTAGAAATGAGGAATGATAGTCTATAAGCATAAAGTACTATATAGGGGGTTTGTATTATTTATTCATATATATGTAGTATATATGTATTTATACTACATATATACATAGTAGCTGTGTATAGTCATATATATCATGATGTACATTCTCTAAGTTGTATATAAAAATATAACTTTAGACCTTTAAGAAATGAAAATGAAGTTTTTTCTCTAATAAAATAATTTAATCTAAAAATTATTTTATTAATTGTGAGAAAAATTCTAAATATTAATTTATTCATAAAAGTCTTTGAAAAATTCAAAATACCAAATGCATTCTTTATAGAGCCCCAAGGGGTAATGCATATTTATATTAATAATTATAATCATATTTGAATTTAAAGGTTAGTTCTACATTAAGAAATAGATTCATAACTGCCTTTACTTATATGCAAATGTGATAGTTTTAAAATGATAGAAAAGAATTTCCTTCCAGAGAAGGTCATTCTCTGGTTCTCTGACTAAAAGACAGGGGGAAACAAAACATTAGTATTTTGATCAAAAGGGAAGATAACCCAAAATATAATAAGTGATAGCATTAAATATCTCAATATTCAAAATGATTTGTTTTATTTTTATCTGTAAACTTCCTTGGGAGATTAGATTATTTTCCTTTTGTTTTTCAGTTTTTAATTGCTTGAAAAGGAAAGCACACTTGATAGTTAAAAATATAATGTTGTTTTTATTTATTCTTTTTAAAGAGAGAGAAGCTTTCTCTGGAAAAGTCTTAAATTTCCTTAACAATGATACAAAAACCCAGAGAACATAAATTTGTAAAGAACTGTAAAGTATCCCGATTTAGGAAGCTATGTATAAAAGTAAGTCATTCATATTTTCAAACAACCTTGAAAACAGGAACATACTTTTTGTGGGCATGGAAAGAGGCATATGTGAAACTCTTTCCCTCATATTCAGCAAAAAATGTACTTTCTTCCATGATAATGTGGTACACTTCATTACCAGAGCATCTTCCATACATCTTCTGCCACTGTTCAGGTGACTGCTGGCCTTCTCTGAAATATAGACACAAAGAAGATACATATATATATATATATATATATATGTATATATATATATATATATATATATATTTGTGTATTCCTTATTGGAATTCCTTATGGAATTTAATGTATGGTTAATGAGGTCTTCAATGTTAGATGTGGTTAGCAGAGGAATTCATACAATTTAATCCCTGAGTCCAGCAAGAAGGCACTAATAATGGAAATCAGTTTTCTTCAGTATTCCTGCCCTCTAAAGGTAATCCAGTCATAAATCCAAGTAATGTGTCAAGACCCTGAAGCTAAATTTTCCCTAGAAAAGAAGTTATGGCTCATGGCTTAGCTGCTACCCTCATTTGGGTCAGTCCACTATCTCACTATCTCACCCTGCTTCCTAGTGTCTTTCTCCTTACTTCTTCTCCTACCTTTCCTACCCCAACCCTGAGGAATCTCCCCTAATTCCACTATGCTTCCCAATTCTACTCTACCTTCTTATAGCCAACTATCTCTCTTTTTTTATTATACCTTTTTATTTACAAGATATATTCATGGGTAATTTTTTAGGATTGACAATTGCAAAACCTTTTGTTACAATTTTTCCCCTCCTTCCTCCCACCCTCTCCCCCAGATGGCAGGTTGACCAATACATGTTATATATGTTAAAGTATGTTAAATACAATATATGTATACATGTCCATTCAGTTATTTTGCTGTACAAAAATAATTGTACTTTGAAATACGATTAACCTGTGAAGAAATAAAAAATGCAAGTGGACAAAAATAGAGGGATTGGGAATTCTATGTAGTGGTTCATACTCATTTCCCAGAGTTCTTTCACTGGGTGTACCTGGTTCAATTCATCACTGCTCTATTGGAACTGATTTTGTTCATCTCATTGTTGAAGAAGGCCACGTCCATCAGAATTGATCATCATATACTACTGTTGTTGAAGTATATAATGATCTCCTGGTTCTGCTCATTTCACTCAGCATCAATTCATGTAAGTCTCTCCAGGCCTTTCTGAAATCATCCTGCTGGTCATTTCTTACAAAACAATAATATTCCATAATATTCATATACCACAATTTATTCAGCCATTCTCTAATTGATGGGCATCCACTCAGTTTCCAGTTTCTGGCCACTGCCAAGAGTAGCCAACTATCTCTTTTAGGATGTTAATTCCCTTTCAGGATTTAGCCTACTAGTTAAGGACATGTCCCAACTTCATGAGGTGATACCTTAGGAACTTGTCATTCATATGCTCTCCCCACTCTATTTCATATTTGCCATTCTCAGTATCTATTGTATCCCTCCATTTGGTCTGTAACTTCCTCCCTAAATAAATATACCTTTTGCCAAAGAGAATGGCCATTGTGAATTCTTCATATGACCGAACCTCAACATTTGGTGCCAAAATCCCACATCAGAGATTACATCAAAATCCTTGGCCTTCATCTTGACAAAAGGTATGAAAAGCAAACCCCAAAGTTCCTATTCCTCCTCTAAGGCAGGGTGTCACTGATATAATATGAAACCCTAAAACTTTTGGTTTGGGAAACTCCCAAAACCAATCTGTCTGATTTATTTTGTGGCTGACTGATGATCTAATCAGTGATAATCACATTTCAGAAACTACCCTGAATTCATCTGGAGATTACTCTCTAGTCCTACCCTAACCCTTGAGTCAGAATTAGCCTATCTAAAGTAGAAGGCAGATAAAATGTCTCTCCTTGGTTCTGTCTCTTTACTGGATTCTCTTAGAATCCAGTCCTCCCAGTAATGGAGTCACATTGTTTTTTAACAAATTTTGCCCCTTGACTAGGAGATGGATTCAAGCCTGCAAATTCTTTTGAGATACCTCTCAATACCAGTGTGAGACTTTTGGGGTCCCTCCTTCTCAACCTCAACATCACAGCTGGGAACCACTTTGCTCAGTGGGTATTGAGTAATAGATCTGAAAATGGGGGGAGGGAATTGAATATTCCCCATTTCTCTATGCTTAAGGGTATGATTTCGGTTTTTAGAGGTGTTTGAGTCTCCAGTATTGCAGACGGAACTAATAAAACATCTGTCTAAGAATTTAAAAGCATAATTTTCTCTGTATAGTTTATCTGTATTTGCATTGTTTGCCAGACCCAGGCAATTGGCCTTGTCTTTGCAATTCAAACTAACCTGAACTTTTCATAAATTAAGCTTCTCTCCTTGGAGGAGAGATTCCAGGTCCAAGACTCTCCAGATTAAATTGCCACCTTAATAAAAGATCTCAGCAGCTTATGGTTATATCCAGCCTCTCTGATGTTACTGTAGGCTCTCCAAAACCCTCTCCCCATATCCTGAAGTCAGCCTCAGTTTTTCTTTAGATGGGGGCTTCCTATGTTCCCAAATTAACCAAGTCCTAAAATCCTCTCAGGACTCAAGTATATAGAAGGGTATGGCTCTTTCACCTTCTCCTCAGGAAATAATTTCCCCCCCCTCTCTATCTCTAGAGAGAGATTGCCCCCAGGTGGCTTGGGAAATCTGGGGAGCTCTTATACTTTAAGATCTTTCCCCTTTCCTTCCAAATGAATAGGCCCTGGAATATAAGATTCCTTAAACTAATTGAGGAAAATAGGATAAAAGAGTATCCAACAAATAATTTGTTCAACTGCTAAAAAGCTGGTGGTTCTTGCATTTTTTTTGCAAAAATTCCCATACCAAAAAAAAAAAAAAAAAAAAAATACAGATAAAATCTGAAATTTAGGACTGAAAAGGGTATCATTTTATTTTAGATCAGTTGGCATAATTATATAAGAAGGCATAGTCTCACCCTTCTCTCCCTGAGTGTGGCTGCTCCTAATGTCTGAGCCCTTTCCCATTTCACTGATCATTGGGGTGTTATGCCAAGGTTTCCTTTTAATGTTGTGACCCAGTTTCTCCAATTGTCCTATTTCATTATTCAGAATAATAGGTTATAACTGTTCCCTCTTAATGTTTGAGATAAAGGTTTATCCATTTCAGATGTCATTAGAATATCAGTAACCTCCCTCTATTAGGGTATCCCCACCTAGTACCTCCATTATGTCATTGTTTTTGTTATTCCATAAAGCTCACTGCCCTCATACTCGTAGCTAGACCCTTTGAGATGATAGTCGTGTCTAGCCCTGGACTCAACCTGGATCCATTGGTCCCAGTATTTCTCTCCATTTAATAAACTATTGAATTGGTCTCTAATCTCTGTCTAGCTCAGTTTCTTCGGCATTACAGGGGGAGGTGGAAAGAATCCCACTCATGCTCAGTCGTTTTTTTGGGTCTCACTCTTCTAGTTAGATGAATTTTTTTTTAATTTTTAACATTTCCCCCAACAAAACAGCTACTCATTCCTCAATCCATTATGTGGAAGTTAATACTAGCTTTCCACCAAGCTACCCACCTGGGGGAAAAACGGTCCTTGGTGCACACGTGCGTGTGCGCACACACACACACACACACACAAAAAAAAAAAACCCTTCAGCCTATGTTTACAAAATATTAATGACTAAATATTTGTTTTTATTTTTCAAATTTGTGGTGGTTGTTTTAAGAGAAAAATCATTTTGATGTGGGTGTGGTCCCTTTGAGAATTGACGTTCCTTTCTTTCTGATTCCCAACCCCTCCTAGTTAATGTAATTATCAATCAAGGACCTTTTGATTCACAAATCCTGGTTCCTTTGAATTCCAATAGAAGATCCAGGCCTGTCCTAATCCCACCTGGATCTGAGCCAACTTGGGGCTATACCCACAGGCCCTTCTAGCTAAATTTCCCATTGTAAAAGGGCCAAGCTGGGACCCCTTCTTTGCAGAGGTCCCAAACATGCTAGCCTTACACCTGGCATGCCAGGACCCTCTGTCCACTGGAACCCTGTGTCCAGTGCCCTTCTTATCTCTACCTTTACCTATTTCCTTAACTATGCTTTAACCTTACTTCCCAACCCCATAATAAACCTCTTTTATCAATGTAAGCTTTTTGGGCCAATAAATTCCTTTATTGGGAACCCTTTGCATCACCACTAGACTTATTTAACTCTGTATCCTTGCACTGAATCGAATGTGGTTGCAGGGGTGGGGCTGTTTCTGACTCCCTGTACCCAGGACCTGCCAATAGATCTCAATTAAACCCTAATTTCATTTAGGTACCCCATATGGAGCCCTCATCAATTTCTGTAATGTTAAAGAGCACTTAAATAAGATGCTTAGTAATCCAAGGAACTTCTAAGGGAAGCTTTTTAGATTTCTGGTTAATGGGAAATTTTCTGATAATGGTTATTCAAAATTCATTGAGCAAATTATCTAATATTTTATTAAGTGCATCATGGTTTCATTGTTTACTGCCTCCCATCATATAACCCTGAAATAAGTATAGGCATAATGGTTTTTTGTTTGTTTGTTTTATAGCTTTTTATTTACAAGTTATATGCATGGATAATTTTACAACATTGACAATTGCCAAACCTTTTGTTCCAATTTTTCCCCTCCTTCCCCTCATCTTCTCCCCCCTTCCCCCATGGCAGGTTGACCAATACATGTTAAGTAAGGCATAAAGTTTTGTAAGATTTTTTATTTTTAGATCTAAAGTCTCTGATATGAAATTGGTTTATTTGAGAGAAAAATTTGGGGGAACGGTAATGTTTGGGCTAGCTTTCTGGAAGACCTTCAGAAGGGCCTTGGTCCCAGCAGTATAGACACCAAGAGAATAGTCAGGAGTAAAGTCCAAAGTCTTTATTGTCTCCTTCTGTTTCCCAGTCTGAACCAGTCTCCCCCATAGTGCATGAAGCAGGAGAACCACCAAGAAGCTGATTAAAGATAGAATGTCTATCTTCCAGTACTTGTTAGCCCTTATATTGTAATTACATCATTACAGCATACTGATTATGTATGAACTAGAGAACCATTGCATCACCATACTAAGTACTAAGATATTATATATATATATATATATATATATATATATATATATATATATATATATATATATACATGAAATAGAGAACGATTATCTCATCAATTCCATTGAGTTAAGACCTTGTTTCAAATATACTTCTCCAGAGTTCTGGCTCTCTACAGGGAACTACAACTAATTTATTTTTTGAGTTTGAATCCAGTTATGGAGAAGACCAATAAATCAGAAAACCCACTATCCCAGAGAAATGCCACAGAACTGCAAAAGGTGGAGATTTGTTCATCTGGGCAAAGAAGGAATTTAAAGGATGGCTTTTTGAACTCTACTTGAGATCAGACCCTTCTAACTTGATTCCCAAAATTGTCTTCCTTTCTATTGGAATGATTACCACATATTTCTGAGTCTGGCAAGGGGATGGAATTCATTTGTAGTTTTCATACCTGAAGTCAACCAGATACTTTGTTCAGTCCCTTCTTTTTTCTCTTTAGCACATTTCTATATTCAGAGCAAGTGAAATTTAAGTTGTAAGCAGACCATGACCATTAAAGGTTAAAAAAAGAAGAAAACTAAAAAGTAGCATTTAACTTTCCAGAGACTTCTCCAAATAGTTTAAACATCCAATGCTCCAGCCAAAGTAGGATACTTCCTGATCCCCAAACATGTCCTGAAACTTTCCAGCCTCAATACCTTTGCTCACAGTTATTTCTTCATCCTGAAGTGTCCACTTTGCCAGTGCTATCTATCCTCAAGCTTTGTCTAATTTCTATATATCTATACATTCGCATAAACTTGCTTGGAAAGAAGTGTGAGAAAATGGCAAGACCTAAGAAACCCTAACACTAACTGGTCTTGGGAGTAGCACACAAAGCTTTAAGGCCATCTGACTTTGGGAGAACCACTAACAATGCTGGCTAATAGCAGTAATTCAAAATTTGTTATCAGTTAGCTGTAGAACTCAATGATGGGAACTACCCCAGACCTACCACTCAGCGATTGTGGTACTTAATAATACCTCTAATCTATAATATTAATTATGATAATTAATGTAATTTAAATGTTAATAATACCTCTAAATTATAATATTAGCATATACGTAATTTTCATTTCTTTTTCCCATGAAGTTATCTTCTTGATGCTGACTTTTTGATAGATTCCCCTGGAATTAGCCCATTGTCAACTAGCACCATTTCTTCCTGCTTCTCTTTGCTAGATTCCCTTGGAACTTTAGTCCTCTTCAATTGGCGGCATGAGTATCTCCTTGCCTCTGCATCTTTGCTAAACTCCTTTAGAACTTTAGCCTGGTGTCAAACAAAGTAATAAATCTTTATCCCTTAACTTGAAGACAAACTCGATGTGCAAATTCTTTCACCAAATATAGCGCCAACCAGGGGAAATCCTAATCTTTTTGGGATGACTTTCTCCTTGACACTTTTACTTAATGAACTCCAAAAATCCAAACTTTTAGATCTGTAAGTAATTTAGATGCCATCTACTCTAACTTATAAAAGAATCTTGACCTAAAATCCAAATTGACCAAATAAATAAATAAAAAGTAGTCATCTATTTTTTGCTTGAAGATTTATAAAGAGGGGCAATAGACTGCTTTTTGAGTGGCATAATTCCACTTTTTGATGCTTATATGTTTACTTCTTATTAAAATTCCAGATACTACTTTGCATTACAGCACTTTGTATGGCTGCCTATCATACTATACACTCAGAAAAAGAAAAGACTCTGCATTGTATTCTTTAAACCCTCTACTATCCAGGATATTGTCTAGAAGCATTAAAAAAAAATAGATCATTTGTTAAACATAATCACTCTAATAATGAAATAAAAGAATGTCATGTTTGTATTCACTTTCTTAAAACAGTTTCTTAAATAGCAGGTATTTGTATAAAATTAATGTTTCTAAGACAGTTGATAAACTTGCTTAAATTTTTATTTTCTAGCTTTTGTTTTCTGGTTTCATTTATACAAAGAGGTCTTATGAAAATGAACCATTAGGACTTCTTTTCAACAAGTTAAGAATTGTAAAATTTACCAATACCTCAAGATCTATAATTTTATCTGAGTGGGAATAGGAGACCAACATGGAAAACAACATAACTAAACTGGCCTTGGGAGTAGCACTTTGGAGTAGTTTCTCCAAAAACTAACATAACTCCAACTTAGATTTTTGAAACACTACTCTCTTCTGGTTCTCCTCTTATCAAACAGACTCTTTCTTCTGAATCTTTTTGGCTGGATTCACGTGAAATTCATATCCTCTAACCACAGGCATCCCATAAGCTTTGTCCTAGTTCCTCTCCTCTCTTCTCTCTGTATTCATCGATTTAATTACCACCTCTATGCTAGTTATCCCAAATCTTCCTAACCTCACAGGAAATCTTTCCTGTCTTAAATTTCTCTGCAGGCTTCCAGTATAACAAATAACGCCTAGGCCAGACGTCTGGCCTGCTAGACGCCTCAAAATGGATGGTCAGTAGACTTTTAAACTCAACATGTCTAAAAACCAAACTCATTCTTGCCCCCTAAAAAATTTCCCCAGGGCAAAGCTATCTTTCTATCTCACAGGCTCACAAATCACATGTCATTTTTCCTCCTCATTCTCAAATACTCCCTGCCCTATATCCAATATGTTGGTAAGGTTTGTAAATGTTATTTTTGTAACATTTTCCAAATATGATTCTTTTTCTCCTTGGATTCTGACATTACACTGGCATAGGCCATCTTTACATTATTCTTAGACTATTGCAATAGTCTGTTGGTGAATTTGCCTTGTTTCAGTTCACTCCCACCTTCTATTCAGTGATTAATCACCAAAGTGATTTTTCTAAAGCACAGTTAGAATGATGTCTCACTGTGTGTCTCTCTAGTGTCTCATTGTCACGTCCTGGATCAAATATAAAATCCTCTTCTTGGCAAAATGAGATGGAGAAATAAATTTTGTCAAACAGTTTTAGTATCTTTGTCAAGAAAACCCCAAATGGATTCACAAAGATTCAGACAAAGGTAAAAGCTACTCATTTCAATGATTAAAACAGTCAATTTCAATTGGACCCCATTTTTGATCCTCATTTCATCACTGAAGAGAGGAAGGAAAAAAGTTAATCAGTCTTGATTATTTAGGGAGGAGATGTGTGTATATGTGTGCATTTTACAGAGAATCAATGCTCTCAGGCTGCTATATCCTTCCTCTTTATGATAAAAGTTAGCATTTAAAATGTGCAATCTTAAGAGGCTTCTTTAGTAATCATTAGAATATTATTTCCTGGATTATTTCTTATCTTCTCTACCCTTGTAAATAGAAACCCAAACTGATCATTAAGATGAGTGAGAGGTTTTAGTCATATGAAAGAGGTTGTAATCTTTTTTCACATTTTTAAATGATTGATATAGGGTCATCTGTTTCATAATATATTACAAAATAATTTTTACTGCTTATCAATTGACTGTTGTACTCCTATAGCTCATTAATTCCAATTCAGAGATTTAGAATTTGTAAGCTTACAAAAGTAAGTTTAGCTAAAACTCAATGCTGTTTGATTTTGCTTGTTATTTTTTGTCCCTAGAATATTCTATTCCATGTTTTTCCTCTCTTTTTCTTTCCCAGTGTTTGCTTATCTTGAAAATCCAGTACAAACATTACCCTTTCCAGGAAATCTACTTTAATTTCCTTAGTTAGAAATAGTTCTTCCCCCTTCAGTTCGTAGATAGCACTTTTTACCTGCCTATTACTAAAATTTTTTTAATGTTATAGCTAGTATATAGTTATTTTGATTTAAATAAATATTTATTTGGCCCTGGCTCTCTGTTGAACCTTAAGAGATACAAATATGAAAAAATGAAAGAAGAGTATGTATTTGACAGTGTCTCTGACACTAAGTATAGTTTACACACTATATCATTCAGCAAGTATTTACTGAGCACTTACTCATGCCAGGCACTGTGGTAAATGCTACAAAAACCATAATCCTTATTCTCAAGGAACTCATTCTCTAATTATAGAGACAATATGCAAAATGTACTTGAGTTTTGCCAAAACACTTGGATCACATACAAAATATAAAGAGTATAAATGGAAAGTAATAGTAGTGACAGGGTATGGGAGATTGGGGAATGGGAATAACTGGGAAAGGACTCTTACATAATAGAAGATTTGAGCATGATTTTTGAAGGCATTCAGGGAAGTCAGGAGGCAGAAATGAGAAGGAAGAATATCTCAGATAGTTGGTAAAAAGACATGGAGCATAGATATCAAGAGAGGAAGAGTAAATAGGGCACTTAAGCTAGATTGTAGAGTATGTGAAAGGAAATAGTGTAAGAAGACTGGAGAGATCAAAAGGGATCAGAATATAAAAGCCTTTAAATTGCTAAACAGCACATTTTATATTTTCTTTTTGAGGTAATAAGGAACCATTAGAGTTTATTGACTAGGAAGGTGATAATACTACATCTATACTTTAGGAAAATCACTTTAACAGTTAAGTGGAAGAGAGATTAGTCTGGGGAAAAACTTGTCAGGGAGACCAAACAGAAGTCTACTTCAACAGGGTAGGCATGAAGTAATAGGAGCCTGCATGAGACTGGTGACTATGATTAGAGAGAAATAGCTACAACCTCCCTGGGCCTCAGTTTCCTTATCTATAAAACAAGAGACTTGGACTAGATCAAATTCTAAGTACCTTCCAATTCTGAATCTATAATCCCATGATCACCAGTGATCCCATGATTACATGTTTATGATCTCTTGCTAGAATATGAATATTTAGAGCTGGGGATCACCTTTGTATTGTTTTTAATTTCTAAGATCTAAAATTGTAAACAGTAAGAGGACACAATTAATGTTTTGTTTTAAAAATAAATAGTAATGACTGAAAGTGTTTTAGAATGTAAGCTTTTTATGGGAAGGACCATTTTTGTCTTGGTATCTTCACTTACAAGCATAGTGACTTGCACATAGTATATGGTATAGTAGATAGAGTGATGGAATTGGAGTAAGGATGATCTGAGGCTCAATTTGAACCTCAGACACTTAAACTGAATGACACCCAGCAAGTCACTTATTCTCTATTTGCCTCAATTTCTTTATTTGTAAAATGGCAATAATAATGGTACTTACCATGTTGGGTTGTTGTGAGGATCAAATGAAATTACATTTTCTTACTATCCATAATGTGCTTCAAAGCTTCTCAAGAAGCATATATTCCACCTAGCCAATAAAGATTTAAGGATTTTGTCCCTTTATGCGTGTGTGTGTGTGTGTGTGTATACACATACATAAAGTACTTCTTAAATCTTTCAACATTATATACACATTTTGACTACTACTGAGAACATATAACAAACTAAAATTAGAACACTAGTAAAGACTATAAAAGATAAAATAAATGGAAACCCAAGCAAATTTTGGAGGAAAACAGGAGAAACTGACGTTTTATGTCCTTCAGTTTTCATGTATAATAAATACATTTGGCTTATCTTAACTTAATCTATAAGGGAGATCATGATCACAAAATGAGAGAAAAAAGGACCTCAGACCAACTAGATCAATTCCTCATTTATAGATGAAGAAGCTAAGGCATAGGAAAATTGATTGGCCTTCAAGATCTCTCAAAGATAGGAAGCATTAGAGAGGGAAATTTTTACTTAGGTCTCTGTGAAATTTATATTCACAAATTTAAAACAGAGAATTCATAGTGAATCTCAGAGATCTGGACTCAAAGTAGGATGAAGTAAATTCAAGTTCATTCTCAAACACATGCTATTGTATAACTATGAACAAGACACTTACCGATTCAGGCAAATCCCTATGATTTGAAGTACACTTACATATCTGCATCAATAGAGGAAGTTGAAATACCAGGGATTGCCTTTAAACATGAAATAATAGGCCCAGAAAAAAATTAAATTATTTTGACCAATTGACTTTTTTAGAGTGCTGTATATATATTCCAAGAAAGATTAGCATCAAATTGGGTAGCATATGAATGAACCTTTGGCAGTAATGTTGTAGAGGAGATTTGCCTTAAGAGGTTGGACAAGGTGATCTTTGAAGTCTCTTCAAAGACTGACTCCATGATATTAAAATTTTAAAGCTACCTCAGACATTTATTATACTATTTTATATATGGAATAAAAGTATAAAAGCATGCAAGAATATGAAGTATACTAATACTCTAATACTAGTACTCTAATGCTCTAAAGTATAGAGTATGCTAACTGGAAACTTCTCTCTCTCTCACCTCTACAGTGATATACATATAATTCTTTATTCTAAGTATTAGATAATCTTAGCTCTCACATTTTGTTCTCTTTAGTTCTTCAGTAATAAAATCAAATGTCAAATAATTGGTTGTAATTTTTGCCAAAATTGCACTAATAAAATATAAACACACAGTGTTACATATTCTTGTTCCTTAGTTACATCTATTTACTATATTATTTCAAGTTATTTCAAGTAATATCATTGCCAAATTAGTTTACTTTGATAATAGTATTTCAGAGGCAAAGAACTGTTGTTTGATTACCTATTTATTATCTAATCCAACAAGTCTCTATCTTCACAAATGTCTTTATCAGGTCTGAACATGATCCTGATTTCCTGAGGGCCATTCTAGAAGGATACAAGATCTAGTAAGTTCTACAACCTTTTAGGTATTGACTCACTGATGACTACAATAAAAGATTCTTTTCTAGGTTAAGCAAAAGGGTGCTGAGATTTTTTTTTTTTACTTTAATAATTCCTGGAGATTTTCTACAAGGTATTAGAGAGGCTATAACTTGGGACAGTAGCATGATTATTCAACCAAACAGAATCAGAGTTCCTTAAACTATCTGAAATATCACTTCTGGAATGAATTGCTACTGTTCTGAAAAGTTATAAGTTTTATTTTTATATATTCATAAGTCAGTGATTACCTTAGGAAAAAAATGAACTTGGGTTAGCATTTGTAAATACAGATTAAAGGTATAAAATGAAAATATATTATTAAAGATAAAAGAAAGGCTTTAGTTCCTACATTTATGAGTATTGATTGTTCTGATAGACCCCCATAAGACACCAATTTCTATTGTTCCCCTAAAGCCTAGGTCAAATGTTATTTTCTGTGCATTTTTTTCTTATTTTTCCTACTTCTTCAGAAATCATCATCCCACATTTCTACTTTGACCCCAACCTCTACTTTTAGAAATTATCCCTTTCTCAGCCAAACCACTTATTTTCACATTATTCTCTATTAATGGTTATTTGTTTACTTTTCAAATCTCTTCAACTAAACTGTAAGTCATGGAAGCAAGAGCTTCTTTGTATTCCCCCTGGTATCTAGAGCACTATCTTATACATAGTTGCTATTGAATAAATATTGGATAAATGGATGGATGAATGGATGCATTTCATTTTATATGGGTATTAATTGAAAATAAGAAAGTATTGTCAACTAGATGATCACAAGTTTATGAATATAATCAAAAGTAGAATGTGGCAGATTTTAATCTTTGCCCTATGATAAAGCATGTCATTTCTTTAAAGTCTGCTTGGTTCTAGTTAGTTGTTTAAAAGGTTCCCAGGATGTTGTTCTGCAAAGATCACATGAAGCACATCAATTCAAAAACACTAATAAACTTTAATTTTATTTACAGAATAAAACATGCACCTATTAATGTAATTTTGTATTTGACATTACTTTAAATATTATAAATTTACATGGTGTAATGGATAAAGTAGTGAAAGTAGAATCAGGAAGATTTAAGTTCAAATCCAATCTTAGATGCTTAGTACCTGCGTGGCCTTGGGCAAGACATTTAACCTCTGCCTGTCTCAGTATCTTCTGTAAAATGAGAATAATAATAGCATCTACCTCCCAAGGTTATTTTGAGGACCAAATGAGATAATATTTGTGGAATGCTTTGCAAACCTAAAAATTCCATATAAATCCTATTATTATCATGAAGGAAGAACTTTGTAAAATTAAAAATTAATCAATTAAAATACATGATTGAAAATTTGTTTGGAATAGTTTCTTTCCTACATATGAAATGCAACAAATAAGTCAGATATATAGTATTTTAAAAACTTCATCTCATGTGAGCCTCACAATGACCTTGCAGAGAAAATGTTATTTATTACTATATTTACTTTTCAAATGAGTAATACAATAAATACTTTGTAAATGAGAGTAAATGCCTGGTGAATAAGTTGTAAAACTAACAAAGATAGGAGGAAAAATTGAAACTGTGGTCTCTTCAGATTACATCTTCCACTTTGTTCATGCTTCTTAATAAAGTAACAAATTAACTTCCCATAGACATTAATTGACTCTTACCCTCCCCTGCTAGGTTTCTTTCTTGAAATAAGGAGAACAAAAGGAGAAAAAATGGGTCTTAGAAATAATGATGTATTACTCATTTAGGTATAGTTCACTGAAGCTCCACAGAATGGGCATAAAAAGTTGTAATACAGAAACCTTTCCATATCTTTATTTTGAAACAGCTTAAATACTTCTATGGTTTCTCATAAATCATTAAAACAGAAATCCTAAACTTTACAAAACATAACAAGCTTAAATGTTTTTAATATTCTGCCACTAGGTGGAAGTATGAAACTATTTTCCAAGTCTCCTAAGACAAAAACTCAATAGTAAAGATGAAGAGTACAATAAAGAATCTAATTTTTTTCAACAAGGATTTTAAGCAGCAACCATTTCCTGAGAAATTCAGTGAAAATGAAAGCAAGAATGCTTAGAAATAAAAGCATGTCATGTACACTTTGAAAAAAATGCTGCTTTCATAGCTATTTTCTCCTTTTGTAATCAATGTCTCTCTTAATGATCAACCATGTCTGACCGATGGAAAACTTAATGCACAGCACTAAAGATCAAGAAATAATTTATATCATCTCAAAAATTATATCAAAACTCCACATGTCTATATTCCAAAATGCAAGCACTACCAATGAAATTATTTCCCTGCATTATTTATGAAAACACAAATATTAGCTTCTTATCCCTTTTTTCTTCCCTGCATTGCTCAACTTCTGAATTTTAAGTAAATTATACTAAACACATCAGTTTAAACCTAAAGGTGTTTAATAACAACAAACAATACAAAACAAACATCCAAACAAAAACAAATGGATTGGCCCAGAAATGATATATAGCTGTTGTTCCTAATGCTCTGCCACCAGAGATTCAACTAATGCAAAGAAAATTGGAATTAGAAGATCTGGTATTAAGGTCAGGCATTTACGCTTTCTTATTTATGTAAGCTTTGGTAAAGCAAACTGAACTTCCCTGAACCTCATTTTCCTTATCCAATTATATTCATGTGCATATTCACAAATATATTTCAAAATCATTCAAATGAATTTCTGTAAATTGCTGAACCTGTCTAATTAATTTTACTTTTCTGTGCAAAAAATATTTTTGTGATGATTTTTGCAACATTTTCATAATTTCCATTCTTTTTCAGGTTTCAAGTAACAAAAAAAAAAGAGAGATAAAATATAATTAGAACATTCTCTCATTTATTCTATGTAATATCTGCCTCTGTGTCTCTCAGAAACAGGAAAATTCCTAGGTTTTAACTTGTGACTCTTTTGGCTGTTCAGGTATAAATGTAGAATTCTAAATTTAAGGAACATTCATTTTTGTTCCCAATTTTCAAGGTCACCATATCCCTATTCTTGTTTTGTCTTATTGCCTCAATTCCAGAAAAAAAAATCTACATTTCCTACTTTCCTTCCTGGTACTACTCAGATGACAATCTATAAACAATAATAGTTAGAGAAAAATAGCTATGACAAATTTGCACCATAGCTAAGTATTATAAATTCTCCTTATGCCTATTTACATTATACAGTTTGTGCATTTTCTAAAAAAAAAAAAAATCAGAAATTGGCTTGTCAACAAGGAAACTTCAAGGTACTCCTATATTTTCAGTTTGTCTATTTTCAGGATATGCAGATTAACATTATCTTGAATTAAGTGAAAATTAAATAATAAATTATCCCTCAAAGGGCCAGGGCAAAGGTAGTATAATATATTACAAATGACATATATATATTTGCAATTACTTGCTTTTTTATTACTATAGGTTATTAAAAGTTGATTACCTATGCTCTCTATTGGCTTGCTCAGAGACTATACCTTATTTATCTTAGTAGAACACAGCACAATGTTGATTATAAAGTTTTTACTTAGTATTTACATTAATAACATAAATATGTATACTATAATGGTCATATACATATATATTATATTTCTACATAATATAATATTATGGTATCACATAATATAAATAACTCATAATAATTAAAATATGTTACAAATATAAACAAAAAACAAATATTGAATTACGAGTTTAAGCTATTGAAACTATGAGTTTAAGCTATATGTCTAAGATCCCAAAGAGAGACACATCAAGTGGACTTGAGATATGTCAAAGACAGACTTTGGATTCATCTTTTCTGATTCCATGGATATTTCCTTATCATCTTGTGTTTCTCCAACAAATAATGGATTTTTAAAAAAAAGTTTCATATAAAGAATAGAGTAAATTCTTAATATACTTATATTTCATATGCATGTAGCCTTTTTTTTTTTTAACTGAGGCAATTGTAGTTAAGTGACTTGCCCAGGGTGTCTGAGATCACATTTGAACTCAGGTCCTCCTGCCTTCAGGGCTGGTGCTCTATCTACTGCACCACCTAGCTGCCCCAAGCCTATTGAATTTTAAAACTTGCAAATTAATGAAAACTCTTAGCTCATTTAATTGTGCATACTACCTTTGAAGCATACCACACACATGGTATTCAAATTAAATCCTCATATAATTGATACTAAAAAGGCAGCTGGGTATATCACTGGAAAAATAGAATAAGTCATTAAAATATCTACACTGTTGTTCTGAAATTGCTAGAATTTTATGTTCTGTCATATCCTGTCAAAATTCAAAAAGTTGTCTATTACAACTATTCTTTTTAGAGACAACTGACATTGCTAATTATTCTTCCTGAAAGTCTTTCTTTCTTTTTTGTTCATAATACTGTCTGGTTATTGATTTGGTGATTTAAAAATAGTTCTAATAAATCAAAGTTGCTTACATTTAATTAAAATATGCACTAGCAATCCTAATATACTTATATATCTTTTCATCACCTAAGTTATACAACTTTTCTCTCTGCTCATAACAAATATTAATTAATTTTAATGTCAGCAAATTTTAAATTCTAAACATTAAAACACATGAATCCATTAATACCACATAAAATAAACAATACAACTAAGTTTTAGATTTAGAAATTTGATTACAAAAAGGATTTAATGTTTTTTTTTTTTTTTTTTTTTGTGTGTGTGTGTGTGTGTGTGTGTGTGTGTGAGCCTTTTTGTAGAGGCAAAGAACTGAAAATAGAGAGGGCATCCATCAACTGGGGTATGACTGAACAAGTTGTAGTATATGATTATGATAGAATACTATTGTAACTATAAGAAATGAGGAGGAAGCAGATTTCAGAAACTCCTGGAAAAACTTACATGAACTAATACAAAGTAAATTTAGCAGAACCACAAGGGCATTGTACACAATCACAGCAATATTGTCTGACTAATTTATTCTCAAACAATTCTGAAGGACTTATGATGAAAAATGCTATACATCTCCAGAGAAAGGACTGATGTCCGAATGTAGACTGTAGCATGTTTTTTTTTTTTACTCTCTTGTTCTTTTCTTTTTTTGTCTGTTTTCTTTTACAACATGAATTATATGGAAATATGTTTTGTGTGACTGCATGTGTCTACCTACATCAAATTGCTTGCCTTCTCAATGAGGGCAGAGGAGATAGGGAAAGAATTTGGAAATCCAAATTTAAAAAAAAAAAATGAATGTCAAAATTGTTTTTACACATAATTGAGGAGAAATAAAACACAGTACTAAATAAAATGGATAAATAAAAACCATGAACCCAGGGCTCTAGAACATTAAGTTATCTCATTCTGATCACACACAGTAAAATGACAGTTTTAAAGGAAAGAGGACCAATTAAAAAGGATGGGATCTGTGTTGTGATGTTCAGTTCAACTACTACTTGTCTTTTGGGGGATCACATCTAAGACAAAAGATATTGCTAATGCATCTTCCATTGTTGAAATTTTATCCATCTGCTTCCCCTTTTCTAAATGTAGCTGATACTAAGATCCTACAGACCCATCTTGGGACTATTTTTTCTCTGAAGATAACCTGGTTCTCCTGGTTCTACTCATGTCCTGTATCTTCTTCTCCTTCCTTCTCTTCACCCTTTTTTTCTTCTTGTTTCCTATTCTTTTCCTTTTTTTTAAACCTCTCCTTTTCCTAGAACTTTGTCACCTTCTCTCTTCCTCTTCTCATTTTTCTGCAACCTCTTACATATGATTATTCTATTAAGCCTCTATTACTACACTCTTCTAACCAAACTATCAATGAAAATTCTAAAACTAAAAATATATACTAGCTATGATCTGCATTTGATTAAAGGGATTTATGCACTTAAATAAGTGAAAATTCTTAATTTGTCAATATATACACACACCACATAACCAATAGATATTCATTCTAAATTTTATACTAATTCTATTGGAACTGGCCTTTTTCTTTTAACCTGCTAAAATATTAAAGTGTTTTTCAAAAATAAAGTTTTTATTTTGAAACTTTTCTCTTAAAGAATTGTTTTAAGGAAATATAAATTTAGTTGTGTAATTTTTATTCTCATCTTTTAAAAATGAGAAACATTTTGAGCTTTCACTTAATGACCAATTTAATTGGCAAGGAGAATTTCAAAAAAAGTGAAAATGGACAATGTTAAGAAAAAATGTTGAAAGAAGAGCACATTAATATGCTGTAAAAACAAATTCTAATTGTTCTAAGGAAGTCAATGATATTTTTAAAAAATCAACACATTAAAAATAATGCATTTTGTTTGAGGACACAAAGAACTGGAAGAGGGTGGGATGGGGTTTGGGAGGGGAGAATGAATGCTCATTCATTGGCCAATGGATAGAAAATTTATTGTACTTTAATGGAATATTACTGGGGTATAAGAAATAATGGATATGATGACTACAGAGAAGACTGTGAAGACTTCTCTGAACTGATGCAAAGTGAAATGAGATCTAGAAAAATGACATACATAATGAATACAAAATTGTAAATTGATGGAACTCCACCTCTAAAACAAATTAAATTCATGATGGGAAAGTATAATGACCAAACTTGGTTCCTGAAGAAAAGATATAACAATATAGTTAACTCTTTTCTTTGCAGAAGTGAACTACAGAGATGTGATACTTCATATTATTTTTAATTTAATTGGCATTTTAATTAGCTTTGATGAACTATGTTTATGTCTATTATTTACTCATCTTATGAGTTGATTTTGGAAAAGGGAGAGAGAAATATATTGAGAAATGTAAATGAAGGAAAAATAGATGTCAATATTTCAATGAATTACCACAATCATGGCTGGGAAGCTTGAAAATTGAACTATTGGTTTACATGATTTTTAGGAATATACTGGACCAGAGGTCTGTGGGCTTCTTGTCTTTGTTTTTATGATAACTATATTTCACTGTCATTGCTTTTCCCTATAATCTTCTGTATTTTAATTTATTCACTTAAAAACTTTTTTTTTCCCCTTGAAGAAGCCATAGTTTTCACCAGATTGCCAAAGGAGTCCATGATAGAAAAATCTTGAGATCCCTTGATTTACACATTCCATTTCATTGAGAGCAAATACATACATATATGTTGTGAACAATAAGAGAAGAAATGTACCCTGAAAATAAACTTTTTTCCAGATTATAAAAATGGCACTCAAATTCATAATTTAAAAAAACATCATGTGTTTTGCTTTTATTGCTCTTATTGAAACTTGGTAGTTAATTATTTTCCACTTTTTGTATATCTTCTGATCTAAGCTAGCATGATAAAGATTGTTTTTACAACCTGAATTTCAACATTTTCGATAAATTCCCCTATCATCACACTTATATTGTCAAGGTCTAAAATGTTACTTCTCTTGCAATGCTTTCATAGCTCTTTTTACACTTTGTTTGATTTCTTGAAATAAAAACTGTTATATCTATCCCAGAAATAATGAGGCATGACCATAAATCTTTGAGGCAAGTATCCATAAAGCAAATTAAAAATAGTTATTTTATAATCGTACACACATGTAAGTCATTAAAACATTTATTAAGTACCTACTATGTGACTAGTACTGTGCCAAGTGCTAGGAGTACAATGAAAAGTAAAAGACAATTCCAGCTAACAAAAAGCTTATGGTATAATGGGGAAAAGAATATGCAAGCCAATATGAGAAAATAAGATTGTGTGTGTATATGTGTGTACGTGTGTGTATAATAGAGGGAAGCATATAACTAGTAAGGAGACTGGAAAGATGTGATGACTGCGTATTTTAAAATCAGCCTGAATCAGGAATTCAGGTTAAGGGAAAATCTTCAATCTTTATTCTCAGTGGAGGTGAATAAGGATCGGAGGTAAAGAGGGATTGGAGGTAAAGGGAGATTAGCAATGTCAGCAGCTGCGTCAAGAAGCCAGCCAGACCAGAAGCCATGAGACTAGAAGCCAGCCAGTAGTCTCTCTCCACCTCTCTTCCTGCCCCTCTGCCTCCACCCGCCAAAATCCTCATTTCCTATACAACACATCAGGACTTGCACAGAGAGTGGGCGGGGGCCATTCTTTCGCCAAGCATATATATTAATAGAATATGGTCCAATTACTATTTAGCTTCAGGTGCTTGGGACCTCAGTATATCAACTCAAGTCTCAGCCCATTACAGAAAGACAAGAAGAATACAGGTCACTGAGAGTTTTAAAAGCCAAATAAATAGATGTTTTTATATTTGATCCTCGAAACAGGCAATTTATACATAAGATTGAAATTAAATATTCATTTAAAAAAAACAAGATCTAATAAAAATTAATTTAAGTCTATTTAAGAATTATATGGACCTTTTTGTGAGAAAATTTATTTTTAATATAATATAACTATTCTATACCATCCCTCATATTGTTGAATTTTTGGCATAGTGAAATGCTATTAACCAAGCAAATAAACATGAAATTATAGATCCTGGACATTCTCTTCTCTCTAATTTACCTGGACATAAATTTTTTGAATGTTATGGTCTCATCTTAATATTTCTTTTTCATTATTTCATTTTCCTTTAAAATAGGCCTAGAGACATATCAGTCTTCCTCTTTCAGAACACATTGATTAAAATAGCAAAGAGGTCCAGTAAGTTAATAAACTGTTCTTCATCAAATAAAGAGTAATAAGTTACAACAGACTTTTAAAGATGTATTTAAGGGAATTGAAGTCATCTTTAATTTGATTCTGCTAAAATTGTACAGCACGCTTTGGAAAAGTTCTGCATTTCCCCTACATTGAGCATTTATTTATAGAATGTGGCATAGAGATTTCTCACTTCTCTCTCTTTTCATCTATTCAGAATACTTTTAAAAAATCATCTACCACATTCCTATTTTCAAAACCTATCTCTAGCCATTTTGTCATCTGAATCAATCTCAGATTCTGTCTCCTTCTTACCATTATGTCTCTGTAAAGAAATTCAACTACAGCTCTTCCTTTAATCATTACTTCTGGCTATTTTGTTCCATTTATTTATTTATTTCTAACTCACCAAACTATCCTTTTCTCTCAGTCTTCTGCCTTTCATCTTCCTGTTTTCTGCCACATGCTCAGAAAATATTCTCTCAATTTAACCTTTTACCAGCCTCTCATCATTAAAAACCTCAAACCTTTCACAAATACCACAAATAATAAACAATAGTTCATTAATGCTGAAACTAGTTAAACATCAAAAATAATTGATTAACTCCTATGAATCCAGTCTAGATGTTATCCACTAAACTTTGTTCTGAATCTAAATAATATTACTTATTATTTTGGATTATCAAAGCTTGGCATTCCATTTACTAGAAATATAACTTTAAGCAGCTCTTAGATCTATTATCCAGGATACTTATGACATAGTAATCTATGAGACGTCAAACTGAACTTGACTATACTAGAACAGATCTATACTTGTACAGATAATATTTGTACATGCTCTTTTCTAAAAGTTTTGTGATTCTTTTTCATGAAGCAATTACAAAAGTTAGGTTGTTCTGTGAAACTTCTGAGATAGATATCTACATAAGAGAGTAGTAAGGAACTTGTTAATGGAGAGCCATCCTTGAAACATATAGCATATGTAGTTTCAGTCTTAAGTTTACTTGTAGAAAATTGTGGGGGGAAAAGGGGAGAGAGAGAGGGAAAGTCATTTTCCATACTATTTCCACTGTTAAGGGATTGGCACTAAGTGATGATAAAAATCTTATGGCTGTCAGAAGAAATCTTATGGAGTCAGAAGAACTGCTTGGTTATTGAGACACAACTATATGGAACTATATTGAGACAAACTATATGGAAGGGACACCCCTCCTCTTAACACTTTTTTAAAAATATGATACAAGAAGAGGTACTCTCTCAGAACTGAGTTAAAAAGAGTTATCCTCTCATCTTTGCCAGTGTAGCTTTGAACACTTGAATGCCTCCTCCTCATTAGAATTTGATTCCCTCATTAAAGGAGCCCCAACTTTGAGATGGCTACAAGTAATAACCTTAATAAAACCTTATAAGCATAGGTCTTTTCCTGCTTTTTTTTTTTTTTTTTTTTTTTTGATCTCTTTAGGATATAGATCTAGGAATGTAATTGCTAGATCAAAAACTATATACAGGTTGACTCTCCTTTGGGCATAGTTCCAAATTTTTAAAAATTACAAGTAAAGATGAAAATAATTCAGCTCCATTGAATCCATTATATTTTCCCTTTGCTTTTTCCCTCTTTAGGCTTCTCTTGAGTTTGATATTGGGGATCAAATCTTTTATTTAAATATGCTCTACTTTTTATGAAAGTTTGAATTCTTTCTATTTCTTTGAATTGCCATTTTTCCCTGAAAAAATGATTCTTAATTTCACTGGATAGGTGCCCTTAGTTGTAGTCCTAGCTCCTTTGCCATCCAAAATATCATGTTTCACAATCTCTGATCCTTTAGCAGTTGCTAAATTCTGTATAATACTGATTGTGGCTCTCTAATATTTAAATTGTTTCTATGTAGCCACTTGTAACACACACACACACACATACACACACACACACTCATATACATCTGTCCATTGCAAATAATGCTTGCTATAGGTTTTAGAGAGATACTGTTTATTATTATTTTAAGGAAAGCTCCCTTTATTCCTATGTTCTCTAGTGTTTTCAATAGGAATGGATGATGTATTTTCTCAAAAGCTTTCTCAGTATCTGTTGAGATTATCTTATGATTTCTGCTGGTTTTGTTATTAATATGGTCAATTACGGAAATAGTTTTCCTGATATATCCAGCCCTGCATTCCTAGCATAAATACTACTTGGTCATTGTGTATTATACTGATAAGAAGTTGCTATAATCTCTTAGGTAATTTTTTATTTACATTTTTGTATTAATATTCATTAGGGAAATTGATCTGTAATTTTTTATCTCTGTTTTAGCCTTTCCAGATTTAGATATCAGTGCCATATTTGTGTTATACAAGGAATTTGATAGTAGTCTTTTTTTGCCTATTTTTTTCCAAATAGTACACATAATATTGGAATTAAATGTTTGGTAGAATTCGCTTGTGAATCCATTTGGTTCTGGAGACTTTTCTTAGGCAGTTCTATAATGACTTGCTATGACAATATAAGTATTTTTTCCTCTTTTGTTAATGGGGGCAATTTATATTTTTGTAAATATTCATCCATTTCAGTTATTTTGTCAGACTTGCTGCCATACAGTTTGGCAAAATAGCTCATTATTTCTTTAATTTCTTTGTCATTGATGGTAAGTTCCCCCTTTCATTTTTGATGCTGATAATTTGTTTTTTTTTTTTTTCTAATCAAATTAAGCAAAGGTTTATCTATTTTGTTACTTTTTTCATAAAATCAACTCTTAGTTCGTTTTGTTTTTTAGTTCAATAGTTTCTTTGTTCGTATTTTATTTATATCTTTGGTTTCAATCTTTGGTTACTTGGTATTTCTAATTTCTAATTTGGTATTTAATTGGGGGGTTTTCATATGCTCTTTTTTCTTGTTTTTCTAGTTGCTTGCCTAATTTATTTAGTTTCTCTTTCTCATTTTGTTTATGTAGCTATTTAGAGATAAAAAATTTCTCCTAAGATCTACTTTGTCTACATCCCATAGGTTTTGGTATGTTGTTTCATTATTGTCATTTTCTTGGATGAAATTATGGATTGTTTCTGTAATTTGTTTTTTGACCCACTCTTTCTTTAGAATTAGATTATTTAATTTCCAATTGGTTTTTAGTATTTCTCTGGCCCTTTATTGAATATAATTTTCACTGTATTTTGATCTGAAAAGGAAGCATTTACTACTTCTGCCTTTCTGCAATTGATTGTGAGGTTTTTATGCTCTAAGACATAGTCAATTTTTGTGAAGGTGCCATGTACTACCAAGAAAAAGGTGTTTTCCTTTCTGTACCTATTCAATTCACCTCTTTATGTCAACTAATTGTTCCATTATATGTACCCTTCTCTCTTTTTCTATTATAGCCAATTCCCACCACTTAAGATCTTTTTCTTTGATGTCATCACATTACATCACATCAGGTACCATTCACAACAACACCCTCAGTCAGTAACCCTCTCTGCCTCAACGACAGATACATTTGGCAAGAATTACAAATATTATTTCCCTACTTAAGGAGGTAAACAATTTAACTATCATATATATATATATATATATATATATATATATATATATATATATATATTTCCATTTACCTTTTTATGATTCTCTTGCATCCTGTGTTTGTAGATTAAATTTTCTGTTAAGTTCTTATTTTTTCAATAGAAATTATTAAAAGTCTCTTACTTCTTTGAAGTTCCATTTCCTCTTCTGAAAGAACGTGCTGAGTCTTGCAGGGTAATTAATTCTTGGTTGTAACCCAAAGTCCTTTGCTTTTCAGAATATGGTATTTTAAATTTTTCATTCCTTTATTGTAGAAGCTGCCAGATCCTGGGAATTCCTGACTGTTTGTTGCTTCTTCACATCTGAATTGGTTCTGGCAAATTACAATATGTTTTCCTTGACATTATAATTTTGGAGCTTTGCAACAATGTTTCTGGGGTTTTCCTAGTGGGATTTCTTTCCAGAGGTGATTGATGGATTCTTTCAATGAGTATTTCCCCCTCTGTTTCCAGAAAAAATGGGGCAGTTTTCCTAATGGGGCAGTTTTCCTTAATGTCCTCTTATAGAATTCTATCCAGGAAAAATTTTGGTCATGGCCTTCAGGTAGGCCAATAATTTTAAACTGCCTCCTATGGAACTATTTTCTAAATTGGCAGTTTTGCCAATGAGGTATTTCACATTTTCTTTCATTTTTTCACTTTTTTTTAAAGTTTATTTGATTCTTGCTGTCTCACAGTCCTAGTTTTTAATGTGTGATTTTCTGCAGTTATCTTTTGTATCCCCTTTTCATTTGGTTAATTTTATTGTTTAAGTAGTTGTTTTCTTCAATTTTTTCAAAACTCTTGATTCTCTCATGCATATCTCATTTCTTTTCTCATTTTTTTTCTTCTACATCTCTTATTTTCCTTCTGAAGTCTTCTTTGACTACTTATAAGAAGCCTTTTGAGGCTTAAAACCAATTTATCTTGCTAATTGAGATTACTTCTGTAGACATTCTGTCCTCATCTGAGTTTGTGTTTTGGTCTGCCCTATCACCATAGTAGCTTTCTATGGTCAAGTTTATTTTTTGTTTCTTGATCATTTTCTTTCCTTTTCTTTTGGTATTTCCTCCTTTTTTAATTTTTTAGGTAGAACTCTGCTGTTAAGGTAAAGTTAGTCCTGTCCCAGACTTCCTGTGCAGTTCTGAATCTTGGCTTTGAGCACAGGGGCCCCTTGGGTTTGTAGGATGCAGCTTGGCTGTCTTTCCAGAAAACAGCCTGATTGTCCAGAGTTTGCCTTCTGAACTGGGACTGAAAGCTGCCCCACTGATTTGCTCCTCTATTGAGTCAGAACCGTGGGTCTTAGTTGCCGATATTGTATGATTAAGACCCTCTCACTAGCTTTCCCTATATTTATCTGACCTGGTCTGAACACCATTTTCTTTTTATTTTCTTTTATTATTTTTAATAAAGCTTTTTATTTTAAAAACATGCACGAACAATTTGACATTAACCCTTGCATAGCCTTGTGTTTCAAATTTTCTCCCCCTTCCCCACCCCTAGATGGCAAGTAATGTAATATATGTAAAACATGTTAAAAATATAAGTTAAACCCAATATGTATAAACATATTTATACAATTCTCTTGCTGAACATGAGAAATAAGAACAACAACAAAAAAAGAAAGTAAATGAGTAAAAAAACAAAATTCAAGCAAGCAACAACAAAAAGAGGGAGAATGTTATGTTGTGATCCACATTCAGTTCCTACAATCCTCTCTCTGGGTATAGATGGCTTTCTTCCTCACAAGATCATTGGAACTGGCATCAATCATCTCACTGTTGGAAATTGATCATTCATCAGAATTGACTGTCATATAATATTGATATTGTCAGGTATAATGATCTCCTAGTTCTGCTCATTTCACATAGCATCAGTTCATGTAAGTCTCTCCAGACCTTTCTAAAATCATACTCCTGCTCATTTCTTATAAAACAATACTCCTTACATTCAACAAAAAGTTAGGGGGAAATAGACCAAAAAGTAATTGGAAACTAAACAATCTCATCTTAAAGAATGATTGGGTGAAGCAGCAAATTATAGATACAATTAATAATTTCACTCAAGATAATGACAATGATGAGACATCATACCAAAATTTGTGGGATGCAGCCAAAGCGGTAATAAGAGGGAATTTTATATCCTTAGAGGCTTACTTGAATAAAACAGAGAAAGAAAAGATTAATGAATTGGGCTTGCAACTAAAAAACTAAAAAAGACCAAATTAAAACCCCAATCAAATACTAAATTGGAAATTCTAAAATTAAAAGGAGAAATTAAAAATATTGAAAGTAAAAACTATTGAACTAATTAATAAAACTAAGAGTTGGTTCTATGAAAAGCCAATAAAATAGATAAGCCTTTGGTAAATCTGATTAGAAAAGGAGGAGGAAAATGAAATTAGTAGTCTTAAAATGAAAAGGAGAACTTTCCACCAATGAAGAGGAAATTAGAGAAATAATAAGGAGTTATTTTGCTCAACTTTATGCCAATAAATTTGATAACCTAAGTGAAATGGATGACTACCTCCAAAAATACAGACTTCCCAGACTAACAGAGGAAGAAGTAAATTGCTTGAATAGTCCCATTTCAGAAAAAGAAATAGAACAGGCAATTAAACAACTCCCTAAGAAAAAATCCCCAGGACCAGATGGATTTACATGTGAATTTTACCAAACATTTAAAGAACAATTGGCCACAATGCTATATAAATTATTTGATAAAATAGGGAATGAAGGAGTCCTACCAAATTCCTTCTATGACACAGACATGGTACTGATACCTAAACCAGGTAGGCTGAAAACAGAGAAAGAAAATTATAGACCAATCTCCTAATGAATATTGATGCTAAAATCTTAAATAAGATATTAGCAAAAAGACTACAGAAAATCATCTCCAAGATAATACACTATGATCAAGTAGGATTTATACCAGGAATGCAGGGCTGGTTCAATATTAGGAAAACTATCCATATAATTGGCCATGTCAATAACCAAATTAACAAAAACCATATGATCATCTCAATAGATGCAGAAAAAGCATTTGATAAAATCCAGCATCCATTCCTATTAAAAACACTTGAGAGTATAGGAATAAATGGACTTTTCCTTAAAATAATCAGCAGCATCTATTTAAAACCATCAGTAAGCATCATATGTAATGGAGACAAACTGCAACCATTCCCAATAAGATCTGGAGTGAAACAAGGTTGCCCACTATCACCGTTACTATTTAATATTGTATTAGAAACGCTAGCTATAGCAATAAGAGCTGAGAAAGAGATTAAAGGAATAAGAATAGGCAATGAGGAAGCCAAATTATCACTCTTTGCCGATGACATGATGGTATACTTAGAGAACCCCAGAGATTCTGCTAAAAGTTATTAGAAATAATCCACAACTTTAGCAAAGTTGCTGGTTATAAAATAAACCCACATAAGTCATCAGCATTCTTATATATCACTAACAAAATCCAACAGTCAGAGTTACAAAGAGAAATTCCATTTAAAGTAACTACTGATAATATAAAATATTTAGGAATCTATCTGCCAAGGGAATTCAGAAACTTTATGAGCAAAATTACAGACCACTTTTCACACAAATTAAGTCTGATCTAACCAATTGGAAAAATATTAAATGCTCTTGGATAGGGCGAGCAAATATAATAAAGATGACAATATTACCTAAACTAATCTATTTATTTAGCGCTATACCAATCAGACTCCCAAAAACTATTTTAATGACCTAGAAAAATAACAACAAAGTTCATATGGAAAACAAAAGGTCAAGAATTTCAAGGAATTAATAAAAAAAAATCAAATGATGGTGGCTTAGCTGTACCAGATCTAAAACTATACTATAGAGCAGCAGTTACCAAAACTATTTGGTATTGGCTAAGGAATAGATTAGTTGATCAGTGGAATAGATTAGGTTCAAGGGATAAAACAGTCAACAAATATAGCAACCTAGTCTTTGACAAACCCAAAGATCCCAGCTTTTGGGATAAGAACTTACTGTTTGATAAAAATTGCTGGGAAAATTGGAAACTAATATGGCAGAAACTAGGCATTGATCCATACTTAACGCCGTACACCAAGATAAAGTCAAAATGGGTTCATGACCTAGGCATAAAGAATGAAATTATTAATAAATTAGAGGAACATAGGATAGTTTACCTCTCAGACCTGTGGAAGGGGAAGGTTTTTATGACCAAAGCAGAACTAGAGATCATTACTGATCACAAAATAGAAAATTTCGATTATACCAAACTGAAAAGTTTTTGTACAAACAAAACTAATGCAGACAAGATTAGAAGGGAAGCAATAAACTGGGAAAATATTTTTACAGTCAAAGGTTCTGATAAAGGCCTCATTTCCAAAATATAGAGAGAATTAACTCTAATTTATAAAAAATCAAGCCATTCTCCAATTGAAAAATGGTCAAAGGATATGAACAGACAATTCTCAGATGAAGAAATTGAAACTATTTCTAGTCATATGAAAAGATGCTCCAAGTCATTATTAATCAGAGAAATGCAAATTAAGACAACTCTAAGATACCACTACACACCTGTCAGATTGGCTAAGATGACAGGAAAAATAATGATGATTGTTGGAGGGATGTGGGAAAACTGGGACATTGATTCATTGTTGGTGGAGTTGTGAACGAATCCAACCATTTTGGAGAGTAGTTTGGAACTATGCTCAAAAGTTATCAAACTGTGCATACCCTTTGATCCAGCAGTGTTACTACTGGGATTATATCCCAAAGAGATTATAAAGAAGGGAAAGGGACCTGTATGTGCACGAATGTTTGTGGCAGCCCTTTTGTAGTGGCTAGAAACTGGAAACTGAATGGATGTCCATCAGTTGGAGAATGGCTGAATAAATTGTGGTATATGAAAATTATGGAATATTACTGTTCTGTAAGAAATGACCAACAGGATGATTTCAGAAAGGCCTGGAGAGACTTACACGAACTGATGCTAAGTGAAATGAGCAGGACCAGGAGATCATTATATACTTCAACAACAATACTAGATGATGACCAGTCCTGATGGATCAGGCCATCCTCAGCAACGAGATCAACCAAATCATTTCTAATGGAGCAGTAATGAACTGAACTAGCTATACCCAGAAAAAGAACTCTGGAGATGACTAAAACCATTACATTGAATTCCCAGTCCCTATATTTATGCACACCTGCATCTTTGATTTCCTTCACAAGCTAATTGTACAATAATTCAGAGTCTGATTCTTTTTGTACAGCAAAATAATGTTTTGGTCATGTATACTTATTGTGTATCTAAGTTATATTTTAATATATTTAACATCTACTGGTCATCCTGCCATTTAGGGGAGGGGGTGGGGGGGGGTAAGAGGTGAAAAATTGGAACAAGAGGTTTGGCAATTGTTAATGCTGTAAAGTTACCCATGTATATATCCTGTAAATTAAAGGCTATTAAATAAAAAAAAAAAATAAAACAATACTCTTCCATAACATTCATATACCATAATTCATATACCATTATTCAGCCATTCTTCAAGTGATAGGCATCCACTCAGTTTCCAATTTCTTGCCACTATGAAAGCTGCTGCCACAAACATTTTTGCATATGTGGGTCCCTTTCCTCTGAACACCATTTTCAACCCAGTGAGACTGACCTTTCTTGAAGTTTTTCCATTCTGTCTTGAGCTGGAGAGTGGTTTTATTTCATCAGATTGTTCAGAGGTTTGGTTAATGTGGTTTTCAAGGGAAACTAGGAGAGCTTGAACAGCTTCCTGACTTTACTCTGCTATTTTGGCTCCATCTTTCCCCTTGCTGCACTGATGTTGTCCTGAACATATGGCATACCTCTTACATCTGGTGCTATGCTAAGAGGAAGGGCAGAAGTGCGTAGTTGATGCTGCTGGAGAATATAGGGGTCTGGCAACTTGCCTAGTGCTAAGCCAGGTTCCTCATGATGTCTGTCTTGCACTGAGACAGGATGAAGTGTTTCTGTGTTTCTCTAGGATTACACTGAAACAGGCTGTATCTTAGCCTTTGAAGGCTGTGTCTGCCTGAGGCTACACTGAACCAGGTGGCAGTTCCTGAAGCTGGAGTCTGTTCCCCTGACTATACTAAAGCATGTGTGGGGTCCTGATGTTGGTTTTTACCTGTTCTACTGCTCTTAGACTCATGATTTCCTGCTTGTTTGCTGAGATGGAATTTGTTAGTTTGCTAGGATGTTTCCAATCTTGGACTGCATTTCCCTTTTACCCAAGTGAGAAAGACCTTTCTTGTCAAATTTCAATGATTCTTGGGGTTGGGAGATTGTTTCACTCCATTTTTTTGCTGGTAGTGCTGTCAAAGTATTTGTTTTGGGGTGAGAGTATATAATTTTTCCCTTGGCAAACTTTTAAAGAAATAAAGAGAAGTTGCGGCTTGTGATCTTAATACAAGAAACCAAGCCCCTGAAAGATAATCTCATAACTTTGATGGAAAAAATAAAGATCTTATGGCCCCAATAATTTGTATATTAATGGACAGATATCTATATCGATATGTAAACAAAAGAGCATAACTAACCATTTATTTTAAAACAAATACTAAGGTCTGAAAAAATAGAAGAATAGAGTCCACAAAAAAATTCTTTTCTCTTATCACATTACAAATAATAATAGCAGTGTCACTTATTGCTGACTCATACTGAACTTGCTATCCAATAAAATCTCCAGACCTCTCCCTGCCAATTATACATTACCTCCCCCATGTGATAATCTGATATTGATTTTGAAACTATGTATAAGATTTTATTTGCATTTATATCTATCAAAACTTAAAAGATTTAACTTAATATCTAGCCTATTAACTTATTTTTTAGATACTGATTCTGTCATCCTGGGTTTATGTGTTCCTTCCAATTTTGTATTATATGCAATTATGAAAAAAACATGCCATCTCTGCTTTTATCCAAATTGTTGATAAAATATTAAAGAGCACAAGGTCTTTAGAAAATTTCACTGCAGACCTCCTGCCATGTTGGCATTGAAACATTAACAACTATTTTTTAACAAGCTATCATTTTAATCATAAAATTTGAGAATAAGAAGGCATTTTATTGTAGTCCACCTAGTTCAACCCATAAACAAAAATCACCAGAATAATATGCTAGGTAAGTAGTAATCTAAATTCTACTTAAAGACTTCCAACAAGGGGAAAATCAGCAACTTTCAAAGCAATACATTGCACTATCAAGAACACAAATCATTGGAAAGTTGTTTCTAACATTAGATCCAAGTTTGCTATTTTCCACCCACTGATTCTGGTCTATTGTGACTTAACACAATAAGTTTAACCCCTTTCACTTGACAGTTCTTAAATATATGAACACTGTCAGAAATGTTGAAAGCCTCACATGAGATAATAGAGGCAAATTACTTTGGAAACCTTAAATCAAAGAATAAATGATAGTTGCTATCATTATTAGTTTTAGCCTATGTTCATCAGGCCCTTAGTATGCTCTTGACTTTATTCTCTGAGTCTTCTATTGCTTTCTTACTGAGCTCAAGCAATGTTTACGGAGCAAAAAAAAAAAAAAAAATGGTTGGACTGGTAAATATTTAATAAGTAATTTCTCCCCCTCCCCCAAAAAAAGTATATGCTCACACTAAATTTTAATCTTCATTACTAATACTTTTGTAAATCTATAATCACCAAAGAAATAAATTATTCTCTGGTTTTTAGATGGCTGGTTTCTGATTTTTGAATTTTTAAATGGAAATTGAATAACAATTTAATAATGAGCAAGCCATTTAGGGCTGACTCCAGCAGACCATTGACAAACTATTGTGTCCCTCCTGATTCATTTCTTCTAAAGGCTAAATATCACCTATTTCTTCAACTGATTAACATATGAAATAGACTCAAGGCCTTTCACTAATTTAGTTTACACTCCCTGGATGATCTCCAACTTCTGGATCCCCTGCTTAAAATGTATTATCTAAAATCCACTACACTGCAGACAATAATGCCATGGGATTATCAAGTGTTTTTTTCTTGAAAGGCATTCTTCTCTTAACACAGCCAACCCAAGATCACACTAGCATTTTGGTTGACACATAATATTATTGTATCATACTGAAGTTTGAAGTTCACTTAAAAATATTTTTTTCCCAAACAGATTGTGAAATTGACTATTCATCTCAAGTATATGACTTTACTTTTCCTCCTATTAAATTTCATTTCACTGTTATTCAGTCCAATCCCAGTTTGCCAAGATCTTTGTGGATATTGACTCAGTCATCTAGTGCCTTGGCTATCTTTTCCAAGAGTTCCAAGTATATGTAATTATATTATTATCTAGTCCACACCTTTCTATTCTTTCCCCAAGAACACCATGATAAACTTTTATCAAATGCCTTACTAATATATATATATACACTTACATATACATATATGTACATACATATACATATATGTAAGTACATATACAGCATTCCCTTGATCTAAAACCTTGACCAAAAAAAGAGTTTAGTTTAACACAACTTGTCCTTAATGAAACTATGCCATTTTTATAAACATGGCTTTATTTTCTTGATACTTATTAATCATGTCTTTGATAACCCATTCCAGAAATTTACTTAGAATCAAAGTAATGCTCACAGCCTTCTATATTCTCTTCTTTTAAAAAAAAATCAAGATATTTGGCTTTTTCCAGTCCTTTCCTAACTACTTTTCCCATTTCTCATAAACTTAAATATCAATAGAAATAATTTGGCAATGACATATACTAGTTCTTTCAATACCACCGCTTTGTTCATTTGAATTGTTCTGTGTAGGTGAATTCTATTCTCTCTTCCACTACATTTAAATTGACTTTAGAATTTCATTCTTAAGTTTCCTATCCCTTTTGGCTTAACTTTTCTTTTAAAATTTTAGTCCATGACATCATATTTAGCTTTCTCCTAATCCTTTGAAATCTGTTCTCCTGGAATGTGTGTGTGTGTGTGTGTGTGTGTGTGTGTGTGTGTGTGTGTGTATTTCAGACCATAACTAGTTTTTCTCTCACCTTCTACCATGTATGCTATATGAAAATGGTCACTTTCCTCACAAGGTCTCCAATCACTTTTACCCCATCAAACAGTGAAAATAAATCAAGGACAGAATTCCCCTTATTGGTTCAAGGATAAACTTTTATCTACTATTGTGTTCTGCTATCTATTAAGTCACACAATATCAGAATCAAAAACAAACAAACAAACAAACAAAAAACCTTAAAATTAGCTGGAACTTTAAAGATCACATAAAATAACCTATGTGAAAGTAAGTACAATTACAACATCCCTAAAATTGGTGACAGTCATAATTAATGATATTATTTAAATTGAGGGAAACTAAACATACATATTTTCTTTATTCACACAAATCAATATTTAAATAGAATCAGTGAGGTTTTAATAAAAATGCAATTCCTGATTTTTCCTTTAAAGTTTTTCTTGTAGATTTGGCAATTGTTAATGCTGTAAAGTTACCCATGTATATATCCTGTAAATAAAAGGCTATTAAATAAAATAAAAAAAAATAAAGTTTTTCTTGTTATGTACATAAAGACTGAATGCACATTGATTTAATTTTCAACTATTATTTGTTCTTCTAACAAGTGAGAATTACACTTTCATATGAATATTGCATATTTTCCATAATTTTCAAAAAATACAATACATTTTAAGTATAACATAAATATGCTCATCATTTAGTTTTTAGGGGCAATTCCTCCGAAAACAATTGTGAAATAAAAAATATCATGACTAGAATCTTTTAATTTAAACAAAATTTTAACTAAGCTGAAATCAAGATAGCATTGCTCTACTTGTTTTTTGTTTGTGTGTGTGTGTGTGTGTGTGTGTGTGTGTGAGAGAGAGAGAGAAGATAAAAAGAGAAAGAGAAAGAGAAAAAGAGAAAGAACAAAGGAGAGAGAGAATGAGTATGTGCATGTGTTTAAATCACTGAAAATTATCTTTAATTTTACATTCAATTAGTGGTTTAATATAATATGCATAATGCATTTGTTGGTCTAGTCCCCTTTTCTCATAGTACAGTAACAATTCATTTTTCTTATTAAATTAACACATTTTTGCTGCCTAAATTATGTCGATCTCCAAGAAAAAAATCATAAAACTATTTGCTTATACCTTTTTATTTGATTTTATTTAAATATTTAAGAGGAAAAATCTGAAAGCACAAAAGAAGTGGTACTGTTTTGGGGGTAAAAAACAAAACAAAATAATTCCTAAAAACTCTTTATTTGAAAGACAAATGAGAGTGCACTATACCTAAAATTAATTAAACGTGTCATACTTGATGCTCCCATATATGCATTTATTTATATGTATAGATATATGTATACCAATATGTATCTATAAGGATTTATATTTGTATATATCTATACTATGCTCACATGTGTTATATATGTGCATTGTGTACTTGCATGCATATGTGGGAGTATGCAATTTAACTTTCAATTACTGTTAAACATATTACATATCATTTGTCTGCAACAAACATTTTCAATGACTTTTACACAAAAATATGACCACTTCTACTGTTCCACCTAAATTTTTTAAAAAATATTTTAATAATACTTTTTAGGTACATATTTTATTGAGATAATCTGGATACTGTAAATGTGCTATTTTAATAAAATGGGTGTGAATGTTGGGAGAAACAAGTGAACATGTTTAATAATGTGCACATATGCACAAGTTTAACTTTTAATAATGTGTGTGTACACACAGAGATACATTATAAAAGTAAGGTCACTGATATTGTAAGAGGTAAAGTTGTTATAAAGCAAAAGAATGTGTTAATTTGTTTACATTTAAACTATTCTGAACCAAGTAGTTCTTTATGATGAGTTTGGAAATGTGGAGATACCAAGCTGACTTTCTCCATTATAAATTGCTTTTTAAAAAGCACACCAAAATCAGGGTGGAAGATTTATGCAAATAAGATTTTTCCAACAACCACAGAGCTTCTCTGATGGAAAATGGAAAATATCATATTATGTATAAAAATCATTTGTTGGGGCAGCTAGGTGGCACAGTGGATAGAGCACCAGCACTGAGACAGGAAGACTTGAGTTCAAATCTGGCCTCAAGACATTTAACACTTCCTAGTTTGTGACTCTGGGCAAGTCACTTAGCCACTATTGCCTCAGCAAAAATAATAATAATAATAATAATAATAAATAAAAGTCATTTGTAATGCACAATGCTAAATCTATGAATATATATGCATATTCATATTTGAATTGTCTAGTTTTACAATGTTTACTTCTGTTAGGTAAAATTTATTTTGGAAGTATGCAGAGTAAAATTCTTAAATTTTAAAAAAAATTATCTTGATAATAAGCATTAAACATTCAACATTATTACTACAATGTCATTGTTGAGATTAAATTCTACAAATCCAAAATTTGGATTATTTCGTTAAGAAATAGTGTTGAAAAACAAATAAATATTGTTGAAAAACTAACTTTGGGAGTGGAAAATTGCCAGATGTATCATTTATTCATTTATTCAACCAGTCTTTACTAAGCATCTTCTATGTGGAAAGGACAGAATTATCTCTTGGAAGATTCCAAAACACAACAAAAATTAGTTTTTTTCCTTAAGAAACTTACATTCCATTAGGTTAAGGGTTAAGGTTTAACAACCTGAAAACAATTAATAACAACAATTTAAGATAAGAAAACATACTAAGAATAAACAAAAGTAATCATAGAAGGTTTTGTATAAGAAGTGACACCTGAAGTGAGCTTTGAAGAATGCTAAGAATTAAAAAAAAAAAGGCATTTTAATTGAATTATTTGGAAAAATACTGATAGTTTTTGCCTTTATATTTTTAAACATACAAATATTCAAAGAATTTATCCTGCTTTATGCAAATAAATAAAACATACATTTATGAATCAAGGTCAACTTCAAATGTGTTATCTATATACAATTATCTATGTGTTGTATTTTTAGGTATTATTCATCATATGAAATCAGTGTGATTCTGGAAAATTACCTGCAAAGTAAAATCATTCAAATCAAAATATGTTTTCCTTCTTGATGTATAATACAAAAGGGAGCAGTATCTTTTACCTATTGAAGAGAATCTAATTTCTACCTAACAGTTACAATTAATATTGTTTCATACCTCATATCTGTAGTCATAATAGCATTAAACAAAATTGAAGGAGTTTTTTTGGGTGCCTCAATAATGTTTTATCAAGGGAAAAAAAAACAAATATGTCATAGCTCACTATGGAAAGTACACTTCGGTGGTCTGTGATTTTACTCGAATAGCTCCTGAAATCCTTTGTCAGTTCTAGACATTACCAAGTCACTCTCTTAGATTCTACAAATGTACCATATTATATAAGCAAGAACAATAAACTCAAAGTAACAGACTAAGTTAAAACCCTAATTCTACCATTACCTAGCAATTGTTAAGTCACAGTCTGTCTGAGTCACTTTCCCTGAATTAAATAATCAAAATTTTAGACTGGATGATACTAAAGATCCTATGCAATTCTAAAATTTTTTGATTATGTAGCATAAACAGTAAGATTATACATTTAGGTTAGGAAGAAATCCATGAGGCAGGCCATCAAGTTCAACTTCTGTGATGACTGTGTATTTTAAAATCAGCCGGAGTCAGGAATTCAGGTTAGGGGAAAATCGTCAATCTTTATTCTCAGTGAAGAAAGATCAGAGGTGCAAGAGAATGGACAATAACAATGTGTGCAGCTAGTCAAGAAGCTAGCTAGACCAGCAGCCACAAGACCAGCAGTTACAAGAATAGAACCCAGGCTCAATTTCTCCCAGCCTCTTTTCCTGTCTCTCTGCCTCCACCTACCAAAATCATCATTTCCTATACAACACATCAGGACTTGCACAGAGAGTGGGCGGGACCATTCTTTATCCAAGCATGTATATTAATAGAGTATAGTCCAATTACTATTTAGCCGTGCTTGGGACCTGAGTGCATCAACTCAAGCCTCAGCCCATTACAAACCTACTCATTCTTCATGCCCAGATCTTTTAAATTTGAAGTACCATGTTTTAGAGGTAGCTAGATGGTATTGTGAATAGAGTAGAGAGGTTATTAGAAAGAGTCAAATTTAAATCTGACTTCAGACTCATTTTAGATGTAGGAACCTGTCTACCTTGGTTTTCTCATTTATAAATGGGAGTTATAAGAGCACCTACCTCTCAGCATTGTTGGGAGAGCCAAATGACATAATTTTTATAAATTTGTTAAGTGATTGGCACACAATAGACCTTTAATTGTACTTATTTCTCTTCTGTCTTTCCATGCCAGCATGGCTGCATCTGATTCCAAGGACCATATGCTTTACTCTTACCTGAATAGAGCTTTGTTAAGTCAAATCAACAAAAATTTAAGAATTTATTAAGTGCCTATATTATGTACTAAGCACCAAATTAACTATTTAGGAATAGAAAGAGAAGAGCCTTTTCCCCCTTGGGGGAAAAACAACTCCTACTTCTCAAGGAGTTTACCGAGATAATGTGCAAACAACTATTACACACAAGATAAAACATTAATGTTGGATACTCAGTTGAAGGATGCACTAGCATTGAAGGGATTCAGTAAAAACTTTTTTTCAGAAGGTATGATTTTAACTGGGACTAGAAGGAAGTCAGGGAATCCAGAAAATAGAAATGTCTCTGTCTCTCTCTCTCTCTCTCTCTCTCTCTCTCTCTCTCTCTCTCTCTCTCTGTGTGTGTGTGTAAATTACAGATGTGACTATGTCAGAATTAAATTATCAAATGTGTTTAACTGTAGAGTTCATAAATATGTGAAATGAAAAATTAAAGCAAATTTTACCAATAAATGTATTTTATTTGGCAATTTAGATTTTTGCCTAACCTAGTGAGTAAGGAGTATGAAATTTCTCTATTTACAACATATTTCACAAAATGAAAGTCAAAAACAAGTTCTGAATTTTATGCCATGTCAAAAGAACCTAACATAAAGGTGCCAATTTAAGTTGTCTTTCTTCTCAGAAAAGTATGTTTTTTTTTTCTTTTGCCCAGTTAAATAACTTCATTACTTTGATAAAAGGTATCATTTTGATCTATAATCACTTTGCAACCTATAATCACTTCCAGCTCAGAAATGAATTTGGGAGTTGATTAAAGATTTTACTGTTAGGTCATATATAAATTGCTGATAAAAGCCAGAATCTTAAAAATGGATAAAATAATTTAGATTTGCAAATGAGTCAGTAATTGAATTTATTTTACTCCTGGGTTTCAGTAATATTATTTTATGCAATACCAGTCTAAATTCCATTTGAAAAATCTTTGTTTCATGAAATATCTAAATTATAGTCATACTCATATTTATTCAAAGATCCTATTATTATTGGAAAAAATATGTGTATATATATACTTACTGTCCTCTGGAAGTATGGACCAATAGTGTAATAAGGGTAGAAGTTGCTGGGCATATGCAGTTTAAAGCTAACATGGCATACTTGAACTCCTCTTCGCAAACAACATGATCTGTTCAAAACAATGCAGGTGAATTAGTTCACATCTATCATTTTAAAATCTTAAATTTAAAATTAAATTCTTTACTCTTTTCATTTATTCATATTTCTAACCTATATTTAACATTTTTTGTTTAAACAAATTATACTCAATCTAACTGATAAAGAAAAAATAGCAGACTGAAACTGGTTTCACAAAACCATGACATCATGGCATAAACATTTTGAAACATCTTAAAAGCCTTTGAAATTTCATTAGATACATAAACAGCTTTGACCTTTAAGTGATATATTCACATCACACTTTATAGTTTTCAAGGCACTATCATTTCATTTAATTCTCTCAAAATCCATCATTTCATTTGATCCTCACAGACTCGGGAAGGTAGGTAGTACAATATTATTCCTGTTTTATAGAAGAGGAAACTGAAGCTCAAAAAGTTTAACTGACTAGCCTAATGTCATGAAACTAGTGAGGAGCAAAACCAGGATTAAAATGTAATTTAAAAAGCCAGTGCACTTTTCATTACACCTAAGGCAAATTATTTTCCCCCCTCAAAACAAAAGAAATATTTTTAGATTATATGGTAATTTCCAATTATCTGAAAAAGTTACATTTGGATGCCCCATGTCAAATAGACACAGGGGAAGTTGACTTTGCCATTAAACCTTCTCCCTACTTCCTAAGAAGAGATCTTACTTTACCCCTCTCTCTCTGGGAAAAACACTAAAACAAGACTTCACTTTTCAAATAAACAAATAACAACATAAATAAATAACAAATAAAGATTAACATAAATTGAGAGAGAGAGATCAAAGAGGCAGAGTTAGAAGATTGTTAGTATCACCACTGTGCAGGAAATTTTATGAACAATTCAAACAACTTATGACCTTAGGAAATTATCTAAATCACTGAAAGATTCAATGACTTGCTCAAGGCCACAAAGCTAATATATATCAGAAGTAGCTTATGAAACTAAGTTGTTGGTTGTTTCGTGTTTTTTGTTTGTTTGTTTGTTTGTTTGTTTTTGATTTCATATAGCCCTCTACAAACCATCTTCTCTCAAGAACATTTTCAGAGATATTTCATTATTTGTCCATGTTCCTTTCATTCTAAAAGTAGTCACATGAATTTTAAATCTTGGGAAATGTATAATAGAAAACAGATAGATAGATAGATATTTATATTTATAAAGCTATAGATTATGGAGAGATAAAGATAAAAGAGCTAAAATAGAATTGATAGTGATAGGGACTGCCTAATCCCCAAAACAAATAAATAGAAATATATGACTCATCCAAATCCAGAGTTCTTTCTTATCAATTCAACATTGCATGCATTAAAGTATAGCTACAAAGTAACCAATTTGATTGCATGATTAGGCTTTTTATCAGGTCCTTATAGTCATACCTCATATACATAGATAGATAGATAGATAGATAGATAGATAGATGTGTGCGTGTCTGTGTGTGTATCTGTGTGTACACATACATACAATTATCTGTTCTATATTGTAGAGAGTTATAGTGCCCCCACAATCCATGTAAAATTTTCTGGACCCCCCCTTTGTACCAGAAAAGAAGTCTGATCTTTTTTTTTTCTTTTATGGAGTGTTTGCTGTACCTTAATATAAAATTTTGGTTGGTATTATTCAATAGTATAAATATATTTTATACATTTTTGAATTTCTAAAATTTTTTGGTGTTGTCTGCTGACCTTTGTTTGTTATCTGCAGCTTCCAAAAAACTCCCCAAAAATTCCAGTTTAATTTCCTATGCTGACATGATATATTGAAATTGTGATGGGGAATGTCATGATATGGAAGGCCTAACTGTAATTACAAAAGATCCCTCTTTCTAATTCCCAAGAAAAAGTAGTCTCCAACTTTTAAGCCAACTATGCCTTCTCAAGTAGAACAGATAGAAATGTGATCCCTCTGAATCACAGAATCTCTGAGAGGGAAGGAACCTCAGAAGTCATCAAGTCCAACTTAATATGAATGAAATTCTACAACATACTAGATTTCCAAATGAAAACAACTCATTCTGTAAGGAGGGTAAGTGTGTGTGTAAATGTACGTGTGTGTATGTGTGTATGTGTATTGTAAAAGTCTGATTAGAGGTACAAATCATATACAAGGGTATCCAAAAAGTCTTAGTGTCACTTTAAGCTATTAGAACCTAAGCTATAAATAAGGTTCACTTTGGAGCACCATGATTACAATTTTCTATCAATGGTTTTGAGGAGACGTTACTTCTTGAATGTCATCAACATCAAAAAGGAGACCCATCTCTTCTGGACCTGTCTTTCAAAGGAAGTTGTAGATATGAGGTGATGCAGAAGATCTAGAACAGTGGACATAGAGTCAGGAAAACCTAAGTTCAAAGCCTATCCCCAGACATTTACTAGTTGTGAGAGTTTAGGTAAATCACATAATCTGCTTCCCACAGTTTCTCATATGAATGGTAATAATATGAGGATGTCAAATGATGCTTCCTCATAGGGTTATTGTGAAGATAAAATGAGACAAAATTTGCAAAGTCTTTTTTTTTGCAAAACTGAAAATGCTATCTATAAATGTTACTATTATTAACTCGGCATCATTATCATTAAAAGAGCTTTAATTTTTTCAGTGGCTACTTTTTACATAGCCAGATCCCTTTTCCCACATTTACATTTATTCATTATTTAGCATATTGAGGAAATAGATTAATCATAATAAATAACAAATATAAATTTAATTTTTCTTCCTAATTTTCCTGCTTATAATGTGTGTGACATTAGTCAAGTTACTTAACCAGATACTCAGTTGCTTCATCAATAAAATAAGAAATTGAACTAGATATTTTCTGATGCCCCTTCCAGCTCTGTAACAAATGATCCTTTGATTAGAGTGGCATGGTTGGAGAAATCTGCTATGTCTACATAGTAAAATATAAAGGACACGCAGACATAAAAAATGATCATTATGAGATAAAATAATTTTGTATAATATCTCAATTTAGATGAACTATTACATAGACAACACTTTTGAGATACACAAACTACAAAATTAAAAGATCTTGTGTGGCACAAAGCTAACCAACCATACCCTGTTCTTGGTTTAGAATCCTTATTAGATAAAAAAGAAATGAAATCATTTTAATATTATGGGTTTCAACTCCTGCACCCAACAAACTATGCAAAATGATATTCTAGCAATAAAAGAAGACAATATGATTTTTGGGTAATATTTATAAATGCTTTCCAACCAAATAATAGCTATTTTAAATAAATCATGATTTTCTTGCTACCAAGTTGTTTTAGGTTATAGAAATGACTACATAGTACATTATTGTCACATATGTTCTAAAACAATAGGCTTGGAAAAAATATGAACAAATACTGATTAAACAGTATAGACTAACTTAGATAACTATTTAAAAGAAATAGAATATTTACAGATACATTCTTTCAAATGTATTTTTATGGATGTGTGGTGAATAAGAATTAGTGCCAATGTATTCAAAATGCTGAATATCAAAATCTCTCTTCATAGAATCTAGCTTTTTGAGAACTTAAATTGTATGAATACAGACTCTGATTTAGAGCACTAGGAGCTTCTTCAATGCAGTTGCTAAGCAACAGCTCTTTGGAAGATTGTAAACAAAAGCACCCATGCATGGAATGATGCAGTTCCATCTTGCTTGACAAAAATCAAATATTTCTTTTTTTGAAAGGATTTTTAACTTTAATTAATGCTATTTATGCTCTGCATTTTATATAAGCATAGGAAGTATTCAGACCATCTAAAGTACTTATCAAAAAAGGAGGTATTATATTTGCCTAAATTTTTTATGTGATAGCTCAGTGGAATTATTATGAAATTCAATTCTCTTTATTAGACAACTATTGTTAAATTCTAATAATCAATTTAGTTTTCATTGGTCAATCTGTTTTAGTCACCATAATAATGAAAATAATGATTCTATAGGTAACCAGATCAGACTGGTAGCAATCCCACCAATTCCTTATGAAAGCCAGTGGTATCACTCACATGTATGTGATTCTACAAACATTCAAGCCTCATGAAAAATGAACATACTAGTATTTAGTACCTCATATATCCATCTTACTTGGGTCTATGAGGATTGTGACACAAATTCTTGGTAGTACTACCTTTTTAATATTTTACATGGAAAAATTGATTTCTCTCTAATGATTTCCAGTAATGGGGTGTAGGCAATGAGTAGGACTTTGAATCCTGGCAAAATTCTAGAAAAAGTGATTAAAGGAATGAATTTCAAACAATTAGAAAATGAAGACTTGATCAGTAATTAGTTCCATGAGCTCATTAATGATAGGTCATGCCTCATTTCCTTTATTAAGTTAATTAGGACTGGTGAGGATAATTCCATCAACATATTATACCTGACTTCAATGATAGATTTAGCAGAGTCTCTTGTTATCTTTATGATGAAAAAGGAAATATTTGGACAATATAATAATTCAATTAGGGGGATTCCTAACCAGTTGAACAATAATACATAATAATTCAGATTAGAACTAATAAAGAAAATCTAAAATGGGATATAATATTAGTAAAGGATATCAGAAAATCTCTTCCCAATCCCTCATTTCAAGGATGAAGAAAATGAAGTCTGGAAGATGTAATTAATTGGGAATGAAATTGAGCCAACAGTGCAATTTGCCAACCAACCTAGCTTGTATCATATTGATATGAATAAAGCAAAGTAAAGGAAAAATGATATCTGGTTTTTAAATAGGAGGACTATATAGATAGATAGATATATATGGATATATAAAAAAAAAAACTAAGGAAAATATATGGAAGTTTTAGAGACACATTTTATCTCCCGATAAAGAAGTACTTGTTATCAATTCCTAGAGTGCTCCAAAAGTAAAATGTGTTATGATTGCCAAAGCATTAAACTAAGGCTGAAGGGTTCCTGTAAGTAAGGTAAACCAGGAGAATTCAAACTTTACAGAAGGACTTGTCTATACCACCACACTGAAAATCTTCACTTTCAGGTCCTCAAAGAGATTCTATTCATCAAGTTCAGTTGATTCTTTTCAAGCCACATACTCCTTGATTCATAGTTTTTCTTGCAAGAAATGAACAATAAAAGATTGAAAACTATCAACAAAATATTTTCATTATTAAGGCAGGAGAGCCACCACATTTAGACTTTTATGTAATAGTCTCTGATGTGCTATATAAGATATGGCAGAAGATAAGCTAAAGATAAGAAAACAGCCTTGTGTGTGTATATATGTATACATTAAATAGATAGATAGATGAGAGAGACAGACAGAGATAGAGAAGTCAGTGCTGTCAGTGTAAGTGATATGAATATCAGAGCCCAGGAAGATCAGTTTTCGTATAACTATGAAAAAGGAAAAAAGTCACAGGTCCTAATATTAGGGGAAAAAATACAACAAATGATTAATGACCGCTGATTTATATATATTCTCATCAATACAAAATCTTTTGGGAGATGAGAATTTTACATATTGAGAGCATATTTAATGAAAAAGAAAGGGGCAGACTTTCAGAAACAAGAGGAAACCATTCTCTACTAGTCACAAAATTGAATGTTAAAAAGAATATAAGATTCTGCTATCTTATCCTTTGTTGATAATTAAAACATCTGAAGAAATGGAAAAATATAAATATAATAAGAAATTATATATATATGAGAAATTTTAAAATATATGAGAAAAAAGTCTATAACTAGACATTAGAGAAAAATAAACAGAACCAGAAAAGTTTTACATATATATAGAATAAAGATATAGCCAATTCAATATGTTGTATGGCCTCTTAATGTGACTATTGAAATTTCTTTTATAATCTGTTATAGAAGCTATGCCCCCCCTTTTATGTTTTAAAAGGATATGTTTGCTTCTTATAATTTTTGTACTTTCTAGTGCCTTCTTCCTTCTGGGGAATGCAAATGAACTGATACTGTTTTTTAGAGAATTTATACATGCATTCACATATTTAATTAAAAAAATTACAAAGAGGTAGAATTTATATTGTTCTTTAAGTTAACAAAAAGGATATCTCTTAATAAATCTTATATAAATTCCTAAATAAATATGCTTACCCCCTTGTTTTTTCTTTTGATGTTGCATATATGCATTGATTACATAATCACTCATTTGCCATCAAATTCAGGAAATGAAATGACTAGGACAAAGGAATCAAATTTCCTTGTCTAACTTCCATCCAAATTACTATGGTTAATGATCATAATTTAACAGGAACCCAGAAGTAGGAGTTCTATTAGTGGGATTTCTTTACAATATAAGCTAGCATATGATGGTAAATGTTTGATAACCAACACTCCTTGTGATGCCCGACCTAAATATACATATAGCATTTTTTAAAGTTTAATCTGTTATTAACATTTTCTCCATCACTTTATTAATTCTTGACTAGCAACAAAACAATAAATTAATCACTTATATATAGCATGTATTGATTTATGAAATATAAATCATTACATTGACATTTTAGAAAATTTGCTCTAGTCAGTTGGTATAAGTTGGCTCCAGCACACCACTAAATGTAAATGAAAAAAAAAAACTAAAAGGAAGCCAATCTATGAATAATTTTAAAAACCAATATTGATTCTGAAGAATAAAAATGAAACATATATCCCTTCTCTCGAAAGTAAAGGAAGTATGTTACATTTAATTTTATTTATGGTTACTGTATCAATTGTTTTCATTTTTATTGCTCTCTAAGAATGGGTTCAAATCTGGAGTGGGATGAAATGGTACACAGAGAAATAGATGGCTAGAGATATCACTAGATATAAATAGATAAAATTTCTATAATAGAATGAAAGTATTAAAAGAAACAAAAAATCAGTACAACTTAAAAAAAAATATTTTTGGTAAAGAAAATGTTATGCTAAATATTCTTTCCTTCCAACAAATTTCAGCTTACATATGTTGATTTAAAAATTCCTTGGAGGAATTCCAAAAGAGAAAATTTTGTTTAGTGATACTCTGATTACTGATGAAAGGGGCAGAACAATTGATAAATGATCAAAGAACATAGACAATTTTCAGGTAAAAAAATCAAAGCCATTTGTACTCACATGAAAACAATGTTCTAAATCATTATTGATTAGAGAAATACAGATTAAGACAACTCTGAGTTGCCACTTTATACCTCTCAGATTGGCTAAAATGACAGGAAAAAATAATGATAAATGTTGGAAGCGATGTGGGAAAACTGGGACACTCATGCACTGTTGGTATAACTTCAAAATGATCCAACCATTCTGGAGAGCAAATTGATACGATCCCCAAAGAACTCTCAAACTGTGTATACCCTTTAATCCAGCACTGTCACTACCTGGTCTGAAACCCAAAGAGATCATAAACAAAAAAGTACCCACATGTGCCAAAATGTTTGTAGCAGCTCTTTTTGTAGTAGCAAGCAACTAATAAATAAGTTGATGCCCATTACTTGGGAAATGGCTGAATAAGTTATAGTATACAAATGAAATAAAATATTATTATTCTATAAGAAATGATAAAATGATTTCAAAAAAGACCTATATGAACTGATGATGAATTAAATGATCAGAACCAAGATAATGTTACATACAGTAACCACAAGATTATGTGATGATCAACTGTGATGGACTTTGGCTCTTCTCAACAATGTGATGATTCAAGGTAATTCCAATTGACTTGGGATGGAAAATGCCATCCACATCCAAATAAAGAACTGTGGAGACAAAATGTGGATCAAAGTATAGTATTTTCATCATGTGTTTGTTTTGTTTGTTTCTTTCTTGTGTTTTTTTCTTTGATGTGACTTTTTTTGCACAACATGAAAAATGTGAAAAAATATTTAAAAGGACTTCATATCAAAATGTTTGTGACAGCCCTTTATATAGAGGCTAGAAACTGGAAATTGAATGGATGCCCATCAATTGGAGAAAGGCTGGGTAAAATGTCGTATATGAATGTTACAGAATATTATTGTTCTGTAAGAAATGACCAGCAGGATGAATACAGAGAGGCTTGGAGAGACTTACATGAACTGATGCTAAGTGAAATGAGAAGAACCAGGAGATCATTATACACTTCAACAACAATAATATACGAGGATGTATTCTGATGGAAGGGGATATCTTTGACAATGAGAAGATCCAATTCAGTTCCAATTGATTAATAATGGACATAACCAGCTACACTCAGAGAAAGAACACTGGGAAATGAATGTGAACTATTTGCATTTTTGTTTTTCTTCCCAGGTTATTTTTACTTTTCTGAGTCCGATTTTTCTGATGTACAAGAGAACTGTACAGATGTGTACACATATATTGTATTAAAGATAAACTTTAACATGTTTAACATGTATGAGACTGCCTGCCATCTAGGGGTGTAGGGAGGGAAGGGAAATATTGGAATGGAAGTGATTGCAAGGGACAATGTTGAAAAATTACCCATGCATATGTTCTGTCAATAAAAAGCTATTTAAAAAAAAGAGTGCACACAATGGACCTATAAAAGATTATTTGCTGTCTTAGGGAGGGAGGAGGTAAGAGAAGGAGTGAAAAAAAATTGAAACATAAAGATTTACAAAAATGAATGTTCAACACTATTTTACATGTATTTTTTAAAAAATTAAGTACTAGAGAGAAAAATTAGATTGGAAGGTATACTTGTCATTTTCACAGAAAATCCCAATGGAGAACTTCAAAAAAAGAGAGATTCTTTATATGAATTAGATGATTATTCTTTTTGGACAGCATTGCATTGAATGCAAAGGAAAATCTCTGTTTAGATCCAGGTTCAAGAATTTACTATCTATGTTACTCTCAGAAAGTCATTTAACCTCTATTTTCCTCAGTTTTTCTCATCTGTAAAATGAGGACAATTATTCATCAAGATCATATATTTATCAAATGATAAAGAAGATCAAATGATAAAATATTTGTAAAAAGTTAACATTGTGCCCGGCATATAGTAGTGTTCAATGCATGTTTATGCTCTTCCCTTTCTATATATGGATATAAATACTGTAATCTCTGAAGAATTAAAATTACATATTATCCAAAGGGCATTAGAGATCTGAGGGATAAGCATAAATAGGCTGGAGCATCTTGCCAACACTGAATTATGTGCCAGAAGTAAAATAAAATACATCAAGGAGAAGAATGACTGTCACACAATTACAGAATCTCAGAGGTGAACAGGATCTCACTGCCTACTGAGTCTAACTCATACTTAAAGGAATTCCACTATATTACTCCTGATAAGTGATCAGAAACTCCTACAAGATTTTCAGAAAGGGAATAAATTGCCTTTCAAGGAACTCTATTACACTTTTGGAATATTATGTCATAGATTAGATTGAAGGCCCCTGTGCTGAATTGAGTTGTTTAATGTTGCATTTTATAGGAAAACTCTTGCAATGTTGTATGCACTCCTTTTTAAAAAGATTTATAGAACCACATGGTTTTATAGAACCATATATATCACATGGGTATACATGAATAAGTTGTGATCAGGAAATGGAAAACCACTCCAGCATCATTGCCAAGAAAAAAACCCAGTGTGGTCATAGAGTCAGATATGACTGAAAAAAAAAATGACTGAACACTGCATATATTTTATTTACATATTTATTTGTTGTTTCCTCCATGTTTCTGAAAGGGCATAGAAATTTTTGCTTATTTGTTCTTTCTTTAAATCACCAGTTCTTAACTCTGGTGTTTGATATATAGTAAGCATTTATAATAAAGACATGTTAACTAACTTTGCCTGCTTTTGGTTCCTGTCTTCTTTATTGATTTTTCATGCCCTTAAAATGCCAGTGCATTAATGTGTGTTCTCCCAGTGACTATACTGACATTATTCTCTTCTCTTTCTCTACTCCCTCCCGCTAGAAAAACTCATTTATCCCCATGGATGCAACAATCATGTCTATGCATATGAATCTGAAACAGACATCTGTAGTTCTTTTCTCAGTCGAGACACATCTTTAATGCTCATTATAGTGTAAGAGAAGTTACAATGAGTATTATAACCTATAGACAAAGGCTTTTGTGTAAAAGATGGAAGCACAGAAAGAATCTGAAGTGAAGGATGCCTGATTTCTTTGAAAGCAAGGAAGAATTTGAGAGAATTATTTATATAGGGATTAGGGGGAAAAATAAAGCAAAGAGTAGGTTTACCCAAAAAAAAAAAAAAAAAAAAAAAAAAAAAGATTTGCCTACTTTGCAATTTTGCAGATAGCCTAAAAAATACTGATGAAAATTGCTCATGTTTTCATTAAATTATCTTAACTGAAAGGCTAAAAACCTAGTCTGACTCAAATTATCCCAGTCTCACCAAATCCAATTTATATGTGATGATTTCTTTAGATTGACTCAGTGCCTTTCAATCCAATCCCTACTTTTCCTCTAAAGAGAGTATGGAAAATAGTTTAAGGAAAAAGATTTAAAGTATAACTTGGTAGTCCTAGACTACTCCCTTCTCTTTTGTTTTGTAATTTTTTCACTTCAGAATTAATCTGAGACTACCAAAAATATTTATGCATTTAATCTAAGTAATATTTGTATTGCAGGAAGGCTTGGTTTTATGTCTGATTATCATAAATTTCTTGATACTGGGATTCATCAGATACAATGGAGGAAAATTTCTGCCCTAAGATTTTTAAGAATTGTGTAAATATCATTTTGTGTAAAATTGCATTTTTTCCTCTTTTTCCCTATCATCTTAGGAAGATCAGCATTAAATTAAGTGCTTAGTTGCAAAAATATACTTATCTCAAATCACTAAAATACCCCATTTTCCTTTTATTTGGTGGTGACTGTTTTTTTTTTTTCTTTTTAATTTTCCCATTTTATTTATTTTGAATTATCCCCAATTTTAAAAAGTAGGATATAAACCATAATATTACTAAAATTTTTCATAACTCTGCCTATATATTAAAACTGATTTGCTTCTTCTGGTAAAAAAAAAAACTATTGTTGTAAAAGGGTTGAATTTTTTATTTTGCTTTTCTCTTGTGAGAGAGAGGGAGAGTATGTGCTATATATAGAGAAGGAACAACCTGTCCAGTTATAGAAGTTAATAGATCTATTTGCCGAAAACTTGATAGTTATATAAAATCATCTCTTTTGAGTCTGAGTAAAATCAGGACAAGCAGCTGGGATGCTCAAAATTAATTAATAGGAATTTAGGGCACTTAATTGCTATATTTGCATAGCCCTCAATTTCATTTATAAAGAGGGGTATCACAGTTGAGCTTTGACACACTTATTTATATAAGTCTCAACCTCTAGACAGACTTCATTAAGAATATAAGTAAAACTAGATCTGAGGACAAAAAAAACAAATGGAGAGAAAAAAAATCTAATACTTGATCTACTGAAAAGAGCACTGGACTTGGAAACTAGAGACTGATGCTCAAATCCTGATTCTGAAACAATATCTTTGTTTATGAGTTTCATTTTTTTTCTAAAAGTTAATATTACTTGTTATTCTTCTTTTGTGTCTGACTCTTTGTGACCCCATGGACAAAGTCCTATCATTTTCTTAGCAAAGATGCCAGATTGGTTTGCCATTTCTTTCTTTAGTGTATCCACCATTTTACAGGTGAAAAATTGAGGCAAATACAGTTTAAATGTCTTGCCTTATTAGATGTCTTACATCTAATAAGTATCTGAGGCCATATTTGAATAACTATTATACTACTTAGCGGCCCCCAAAATTGTACTATTTAAGATCAAAGAATTAAGGTTGGCAGGGATTTTGACCTCTGATTTTATAGATAAGATAATCAAATGAAATAAAATATGATCTTACCAAACTTTAAGCTATTATAAAAACTTAAGTTGCCATTGTTACTGACACAAAATAGGCATTTTATAGATTCTTGCTGGTAGATTGATGTATTGCTATTATTATCGGTAGTGGCATCCATCAATGGGAAATATGAGTCTTAGAGGGATTAAGTGATGACCAACATTGGAAAGCTAACTAATGGGTTTTAAAATTTTTCCTATGATTAAAGGAGCAGTACTTATTTTCCCCCTAAGAGAAAGAGTGGTGATTTATTTTGAAATATTTAATGACTGTGTCATTTTAACCCACTATTTACACAGAGTATATACCTGACACACAATTTCTCTTAATCAGCCAAAGAATAGTCATATTAGCATTATAACCACACACCATCCTTAATCCTACAATGACATATAGAACCTCTATTCCCTGTGAATCTTAGTTAAAAACAAAGAATTAGCGCTCGAGGAAAGTATGGGTTCAGTATAGTGAACCATAAATATATGAAATCTTGAATTAGAAAGATGTAACTGAAGATCAATATCCAGGCTTCTTTTCCTCTTTTTTGGGGGGGGGAGGGGGGAGGGAGGGAGGAGAATAAAGGGAAGCAAGTGAAGGTAGGGGAGAGAAATGCATGTCCACTTCATTTTCGTGGTGCTGACCTGAACAGAATCTAAGTTCCCAAATGTAATACACCTGCACACATGTATACACATATACGTATTAATAAACTTAATTTTCAAAGGAAAAAGGTAGTTTATATAATGGTTAATCTCATTACATATGCTTACAGTTTTGAAGGAGGAAAAATATTGAAAATTTATAAAATGTACATTTGGAAGGAAAGTTTTTATTTATCTAAAAATCATATATTTAGAGCTTTAGGAGATCTTAGGGCCATCTTGTTTAATACCTCCCTCCAGAACCCTTATTTACAAATAAGGAAATTGAGGTTTGAAAATATAAACTGTCCTGCCCAAGATTAGTAAACTAGTAAGAAGGTGAAGGGAATACACATTTACATAGCATCTACTGTATGCTAGGCCCTATGATAGCTCTTTACAAATATTATCTCTTTTGATCTTCAATAACAACTCTATGAGTTAGGTGCTTTTATTATCTCCATTCTACAGCTGAGAGAATAAATGACTTGTCCAGCTAGTAAGTGTCCAATATCAGGTTTGGACTCCATTCTTCCTAAATCTAGAACCAGTGCTCTATACATTGCATGACCATACATTGCCTAGCGATTGTTTCCGTCTTTGTATTTGTAAGTTCAGTGTCTACTCACTGATTTATTAATAATTGAATTATTATTCACAAGTTACTTCACAAGTCACTTAACACCCATTTTCCTCAGGTTACTCACTAGGACTTATCTAAGTATCTCTTGAGTTGAAGTAGGGAACTGAAAAACTGGGAATTCCTCAGGCAAGACAATCATATGTCATTAAAAAGATACCCAGTTTTGTGGCAGATGGACAAAGGCTACATAAAAAGACAACAGTTATTAGTTGATTCATCAGGATGGATCTAGTTCGTGGTTCAAATTAGAGTATATCATTAACTTAACTAAAAGCCTGTCTCCTAATAACAATTATCAATATTCAAAAATACAAAATGACCCTTTGACACAAAATGGAATGTTAAGATCAGAGAAACTTAGAAAGCATAAACATGACATTTCTACCAGATAATAACAATGTCTGGATTCACCCTGAGACTTAAATGGAAACTAAGCTTTCCAAATAGTCTAGAAATCATTTTCAAATATTTCTAATGAGTTAGTTAATCGCCTAACTTATTAACATTAGCCCAAGTTCATTTGTAAGCTTTCATATACACATATAACTGTTTTTGTATCCACAGTACTCTCAGAGTAGGTGCTAAATTCATGCTTGCTTGGTCCTTTTGAATTTTTTTTAGTCAAAATAAGGAAAGTAGGCAGCTGCCTATGAAGGAATTCCAGGAAAAACCTCTTCTCTTCAAAACTCCCTCTCCCAACAGCCATAATTACTGAAATTCCTTCATTAAATATTCATTTCATTGGATGTTGCTTTTTCTAGGAAGACCTTTACAAATCCTCAAATTCACAAAGTGTGTGAGTGTTAATGTGTATGTGAAAGTAGGAAAAAAGAGATAGATTCAGCATAATGGAGAGTCCCAAACTACCCTTGTGACAATACCTCCAAGCTTTCCTGGCTTCAAAAAGAGCCCTTCATCCCCTAATGTGAAGTCCAAGTTAGCTCCCTGGGAGCCTCAGAATCAGCCAGAGTCAGGATAAGCAAAAGTCCTTGGTATTTAGGGGGAGAAGTGAAGGGGATGGACAAAACTGCCACAAACTCTCCACCAACCTCCCTTCTTGTTGTCCTCCTCCAAAGTGGCACTGGCTCATCTCAATCCACCCTCTAATCCCTCCTTAAAATTCTCTTAACCTCAAGCATTGGGCTAGCATTAACTGTGAGAAAAGAAATTTCAAACATGCTAATAGAGTTATTGTCCAATAGGTAATAAGCCTTAAGTGCTTGGTTGTCTTATTCAAGTGCACCTATTCAGAGTTTCAGCCCTCTACACCCTAAATCCTGGACAAAGTAATAACAAAGCTATTAATATACTGTTGTTTATGGAGTGTATTAGATTAGTTTTTGCCATGGATAAGGCCCTGAGAAAATGTGGAAAAGAAACCATAATATTTGGTCTTGGAGGAAAGGTTTTGAGGAGTTTGAAAGGATATAACTGGGACATAAGGCTGTGCCTACCAAGAACAAACTAAAGTCTCTGATTCTGATTATTTTTTGGTAGGGAGAGTGGAAAATGTGAGAGAAAATAAGCATAAAAAGGGCAGATGGCCTCTTCCAGAAAAGAACAGGAAAGCTAAGGTTAGAAGGGAAACAGAAAACTGAGGAAAAAATTTTACCAAGGGTCTGAAAAAGGCCTCATTTCTAAAACATAGAGTTATCTCAAATTTATAAAAATACAAAACATTCTCCAGTTGATAAATGATCGAAGAATCAGATAATTTCCAGATAAAGAAATTAAATTATTTCTAGTCACTTGAAAAAATTCTTTAAAACAATATTGATTAGAAAAATTCAAATTAAGACAACTCTAAGGTACCACAACACACCTCTCAGACTAGCTAAGATGACAGTAAAAGATAATGACAAATGTTGAAGGGGATTGTGGGAAAACTGAAACACTAATACATTGTTGGTAGATATAAACTGATCCAACCATTTTAGAGAGGAATTTGGAATGTGCCCAGAGGGTGTCAAGCTGTGCATGCCCTTTGATTCAGCAGTGTCTCTCTGCTGAGTATACATCTCAGAGAGATCATAAAAAAGTAAAAGGACTCCAATATATAAAAATGTAGCATCCTTTTTTGTAATGACAAGGAACTGGATAGTGAGTGCATGCCCATCAGTTGGGGAATGGCTGAATAAGTTATGATATATAAATGTAAAAAAAAATTGTTCTATAAAAATGATCAGCAGGATAATTTCAGAAAGACCTGGACAGATTTACATGAACTGATGCCAAGTAAAATATGTAGAACCAAGAGAGCACTGTACATAGCAACAACAAGATTATGTGGTGATCAATACTGATGGACATAGCTCTTTTCAACATGAAGGTGCTTCTGGCCAATTCTAATAGACTTGTAATGAATGGAAAGAGACATCTATCTGCATCTAGAAAGAGAACTATGAAGACTGAATATGGATCATAGCATAGTATTTTTTGTTGTTGTTTGCTTGCTTTCTTTTTTTTTCTCATTTTTTTCCTTTTTGATCTGATTTTTCATGTACATGATAAATGTATAGAAATAAGTATAGAAGAATTGCTCATATATAACCTATATTGAATTATTTATCATCTAAAGGAAGTGGTGGGGGGGAAGGGAAGGAGAAAGATTTTGGAACACAAGGTTTGCTTGAATGTGAAAACTATCTTTGCATGTATTTTGAAAATAAAAAGCAAAGCATCAACTAAAGCAAAAATAAAGCAAAACAAAGAACAGGAATATAAATAATCTAGAAATAGAGAAGATCTTGACTTAGAACTCTTTCTTTGCCCAATGCATTCTTCCCTGATAGATATTCTCCCTTGCTGATTCTTTTCTCCTTATATAACTTGTCCACTTGGAAACAAGATGTGTGCTTTTCAACAATCTTATTGATGTGAAAGTAGTGAACTATAAGAAGATAATGTTTATACAATATGGTCAACAGTATCATTAAAAATACACTGATTTTACCTGATTTTTTAAGTCTTTTTTCTGATTTTGGAAACACATCTTTAAATTCCTAGAAGATCTAACTCCTACTAATCTAGCATAATGATTCACCCTCCTAGTCACTCTTCAATTTGAAAGCAAAAAAATATTTCATTCAGTCAATGCTTTTCCTTGTGAGTTATACTTTTTATTTTTATTCATGAACTACAACTTGTCTTTACTATTAGGGGAAAATTCTGTGAAGTCAAAGCATGGATAAACTCATAATCCAAAGCCTCACTAAATCTGCTGGCTTTTCTTATTTTTTATAAAAGCTGTTAACTGAGACTGAAAATAAATCCACATAAATTTGTTTTCCTCTCCTCTCTAATAAAAGAATGAATGGACTGGCTAAATGAATTGCAACAAAAGAAAAGGTGAAAAGAAAAAATAACTGATCTGGAGAGTCCTTGGTCTGTTTCTGTTATTTAATGTTAACTTAAATTTAAGTAGTAATTATTTGCATTAACAGAAGGCAGACTCTTACTGATTTTCCTAAGTGACTTCATCTACCAAAAAGATACAGCAAAACTATCACAGATGCAGGTGATTAATCTGAAAACAATTTATCTATCCTATAATATCATTCAAGATCTTTGGATAAAAAAGTTTATAAAAACATAGTTGAAAATTTAAGTAAACTAAATGCTTTAGTCTTTTTTTAATTAAATCTTTTTATTTTCAAAACATATGCATATGCAGCAGCTAAGTGGACAGAGCACCAGCCCTAAAGTCAAGAGGACCTGAGTTCATGGCTTTAGACACTTAATACTTCCTAACTGTGTGACCCTAGACAAGTCACTTAACCCCCAATTGCCTCAGAGGGGAAAAAACAAAATATGCACAGATAGTTTTCAACATATGCCCTTGCAAAGCCTTGTTTTCCAAATTATTTCCTTCCCTTCCCCCACTCTCTCCCTTAGACAGTAAGTATATCCAATATAATCCAATCCAACATGTGCAATTCTTTTATACATATTTCCACAATTATCGTTCTGTATAAGAAAAATCTTATACAAGGGATTTGTATAAGGGAAAAAAGTGAGAAAGAAAAAAAAATCCAAGCAACCAACAACAAAAATTTGAAAATACTATGTTGTAATCCATACTCAGTGCCCACAGTTCTCTCTGGGTGCAAATAACTCTCTTCATCACAAGACCACTGGAAGTAGCCTAAATTGCTTTGCTGTTGAAAAGAGCCATGTCTGTCAGAATTGATCATCATATAATCTTGCTGTGTTATTTTGTATAATGTTATCTTACTTCTAATCATTTAATTTCTTACTTCTACTCATCTAGTTCTTTAGTTCTACTCATTTAAATTATCATCAGTTCATGTAAATCTCTCCAGGCCTCTCTGAAATCATCCTGCTGACCATTTCCATAATGCTGATCATCCTGCTGATCATATTCCATAACATTCATATGGCATATCTTATTTAGCCATTCTCCAACTGATGAGCAACCACTCAGTTTCCAGTTTCTTGCCACTACAAAAAGGACTGCCACAACATTTTTGCACATGTGGGTCCCTTTCCCTCCTTTGTGATATCTTTAGGATACAAGGCCAGTAGAAACATTGCTGGATCAAAGGGTATGCACAATTTAATACTCCTTTGGATATAGTTCCAAATTGCTCTCCAGAATGTTTGAATCAGTTCACAACTCCACCCACAATGTATTTGTGTCCCACTTTTCCTACATCCCCTCCAACATTCATCATTATCTCTTTCTGTCATTTTAGCTAAAGTGAAAGGTATGTAGTAGTACCTCAGAATTGTCTTAATTTGTATTTCTCTGATGAATAGTGATTTAGAGCATTTTTTCTTATGTCTAGAAATGGTTTAATTTCTTCATCTGAAAATTGTCTGTCCATTTCCTTTGGCCATTTATCAATTGGAGAATGGCTTAAATTCTTATAAATTTGAGACAATTTTCTATATATTTTAGAAATGAGGCCTTTATCAAAAGCCTTGGATGTATTTTTTTTTTTGAGTTTACCACTTTCCTTCTAATCTTGTCTGCATTGGTTTTATTTGTACAAAAACTTTTAAACTTAGATAATAATAATTGTCCATTTTGCATTCCATAATGTACTCAACTTATTCTTTGGACACAAATTTTTTTCTTCTCCACTGATGTGAAAGATAGACTATTTTTTGTCTTCTAATTTGCTTATAGTATCATTCTTTATGTCTAAATCATGACCCAATTTTGACTTTATCTTGGTATAGGTTGTTAGTTATGGGTCAATGCCTAATTTCTGCTATATAAATTTCCAGTTTTCCCAGCAATTTTTGTCAAATAGTGAGTTCTTACTCCAAAGTCTTAGGTCTTTGGCTTTATCAAACACTAGATTACTCTAGTCATTGTCTATTGTGCCTTGTGAACTAACCTGTTCCACTGATCAACTACTGTATTTCTTAGCCAGTAACAAATGGTTTTGATGACTACTGTTTCATAATATGCTTTTAGGTCTGGTATAGCTGGACTACTTGAAATTCTTGATCTTTTGTTCTTCCAGATGAACTTTTTTAAAATTATTTTTCTAGCTCTGTAAAATAATTTCTTTGTAGTTTGGTATGGCATTGAATAAGTAGATTAATTTAGCCAGTATTGTCATTTTTATTACATTAGCTCAGCCTACCCATGAGCATGTAATATTTTCCCAATTGATTACATCTGACTTTATTTGTGCGGGAAATGTTTTGTAATTGTGTTCATATAGTTCCTGACTTTGCCTTGGCAGGTAGACTCCCAAATATTTTATATTATCTACAGTTATTTTAAATGGAATTTCTCTTTGTATCTCTTGCTGCTAGACTTTTTTTGTAATGTATAAAAACAATGAAGATTTATGTGAACTTATTTTGTATCCTGCAACTTTGCTAAAATTGTGATTTGTTTCTAGTAGTTTTTAGTTGATTCTCTAAGTTTCTTCAAATATACCATCATTTTCTCTGCAAAGAGTAATACCTCATTGCCTATTCTAATTCATTTTTCTTTTCTTATTGCTAAAGCTAATATTTCTAATACAATATTGAACAGTAATCATGATAGCAGACAACCTAGTTTCACCACTGATCTTTTTGGAAATGGTTCTAATTTATCCCCATTACATATGATGTTTGCTAATAGTTTTAAATAGATGCTACTGATCATTTTAAGAAAAACTCGATTTATTCCTATATTCTCTAGTGTTTCAATAGGAATGGGTGTTAAATTTTGTCAAATCCTTTTTCTGTATCTATTGAGATAATTATATGATTTTTGTTAGCTTGGTTATTGATATAGGCAATTATGGTAATAGTTTTCCTAATATTGAACCAGCCCTGCATTCCTGGTATAAATCTTATTTGGTCATGATGTATTATCCTTTGTTGTAATCTTTTTAATGCTTAGTCTTTAAAATGAAATAGAATAAAATAAAATAAGATTTCCCATTTGGAGAAAGGTAGAATTAGATTTAATTTTTAGAGTTTGAAGGTACAAATTATAACCTATCCTTTTTTGAAAATATTTTCAACTTAGATTTCATTTACTCAAAAAATCTGAACCTAAAGAAAGAAATGTTAATTTGGAAAAGGTAGAGAAGTTTCAATAGCAGAATGCATGACCTTCTATCAAGAGGACTTCACCAGAGAGATCTAACCTGGGACATAAATTGCCATAATTGAATTGAAAGGTTAGAATAGAAAACAATATCTTTTGATGTCACTAGTTAATGAATTATCCTTTTATTTACTTCATGCCATATATCACTTCTATATAAATGTCCAATTACCACTTTTACTAAAAGCATTATCTTGTAGGGGAAAAAATGTCTTCATTTATAAGATTCATAAAAGAGCCATTTGATTTTTGAACTATAGTAACAGAAAAAAAATTACCTGGAAAAAAAGGAAGTATGTGGCTAAGAAAGGGTTCAGAAATTTCCAAATAATTAATCTATCAGGGAAATGTGATTGCATAGCAAAGATAAAATATAAAGTTTTTTTTTATGTAAGTATTCTAAAAGTATTATAATTATATCACAACCCATAGGTAAAATAACTACCTTCATCAACAATATCATCAATAGTGGAAGTTGTGATGGTAGTAGGAGTAAGAGTAATAGTAGAAGTAAATCTCCCATGTAACTGTGGCATTGAAAACAGTCATATGAGCATAAATTTAAAGTTACACATTCAAGAAAGTAGAAAGTGATTTTTCTAATGATCATTTTTTTTTTGTCCTTCAAATTGAAGGAAATAAAATTTTGTCATTCTGGATGGAAAAATATGAAAACTTCAAATCCCAGTTGCAATAATTGTGGATTTTGGTCAGATCATTTTTTGTCTTTGAGCCTTAGTTTCTTCATCTAGATATAGATAAAGGTACACTTGAGGCTGTGTGTGTGTGTGTGTGTGTGTGTGTGTGTGTATTTGAACCCTTACTATATAGTCTACAGGATTTTTATGAAAGTACTATATAAAGTTGAGTTCTTATTCTTGTTATTATTGTCATTAACATATAATTCTTTAAAATTCTACCCCAATAAAGAATGATTGAGATATTTAAAGAGGAAAAAGCAAATTTAGTTAACATGGAACTGGCGATCCAAGATAAATTATGAAATAGTGAAAAACATAGTTACCTTTGATGAGTGCAAGTGACCAGGTCCACAAGAACTACTTCACCAGGGAAGGTAGGTGGCAAAGTGGATAGAGCACCAACCCTGAAGTCTCAGATACTTAATATGTCCTAGCTGTCCTTGACCCTGGTCAAGTCACTTAACCCCAATTGCCTCAGCCAAAAAAAAAAAAAAAAAAAAAAAAAAACCCGCCAGATAATGAAAATGCTTCCAGTTGTAATTATTTAACTAAGCTATGAACAAAAAATTGTAAAATTTTACAGGTTTTGAGACTGATAAATATCTATCTTCCTTCCTTCCTTCCTCTCTTTCCTTTTTAATTTTTTTCTTTCTTTCCTTTCTCCCTCCCTTTTTCTTCCTCCCTCCTCCCTTTCTGTCCCTCTTTACTTCCTTCCTTGCTCCCTTTCTTTCTTTCTTCCATCCTTTTATGGAATAAAAGAATATGGAATAAAGAAAATGCTTTCTTTATTTCTTTACTTCTTTCTTTTTTCTTTCTTTCTTTCTTTTTCTTTTTTTTTCTTTCTTTTTTATTTATTTCCTTCCTTTCTTTCTGCCTTTTTTTTTCCTTTCTTTCTTTTGGAAAAAAAGCCACACCAGTCTAAATAAATATCCCTCATTAACAATGTTATTAGACTAGTTGTTTTGGTTCTTAAAGTCCAAGCAAGACTGATTTGTTTTTATCTTTGTGTCTCTAAAACTTGCCTCAGTGCCTCAAAAATATAAGTTCTTAATACATTCTTGATTGATAAATTAATCATAATTTTTGTTTCTTTGCTTTTTTGTTCTTAGTAGGCCTGAAATTTTACTTCATCTGCCAACATAGATCAATTTTTTCTTAGCAATTTAGATAAGGTATGCTTAATTCATGGAAAAGGGTCAGTAGAATTTTTGAAATTTATTTTGATAGGTGTATTTCAATGTACTTGGTTTCCTCTCTAATATAATGTATTTTATGCATATACAAACATTTTGAGAAGGAAGCAATTTATTTATTGCTTACTTTATGCCAGAGAGTGAAGTAAATAATAAAGAAAGTGGAGGAGAGAAAGGTTGGTCCTTTATGAAAAAAAAATACAATTAAAATATCTTATAGAATCCCTTAAAAGAATATTGGGACATTAAATGATTTTCCCAATCACACAGTGAGTATATTTAAAAGGCAAAGCAACCCATAACTTTCCTGACCAACTCCTCACTTCCACTTTCACATCCTTCATCCTTCTGAATACATCATAGAAACCTCTAAGGCAAAAGCCTTTTCATCTTATTCATGAATTCCTCCTGGAACTTCCATTTGAGGACATACCTAACAACCATGTTCTCTTCAAACTTGGACTATTTCATGACTATTCATTCTATTTCTCCCCCATCTCATCTTTTCCCTATTCAAGATTCCCTATATCTTTCCCATATATTATCATACATTGCTTTATTCTACTAGTATGTAAATTCCTTGATCAGAAAACTGTTTATTACTACATTCCCAATACTTAGCACAGTGCCTACCACATAGTAAGCACTTAATAAATGCTTTATCTACTTATTTATCAATAACAAACCTGGATCTTCCTGCTTTAACAACAGTTCTCTGTTGCACAATGCTATTTCTCTCAAATCATTTAATGTATGGCAGAAATAGAATCTGGAACTCTATTGGTGTGAAATCATAGAATGAACCAAATAAAATTAACTGAACTTTGGCTAAAGTCTTACACTTGAATTCAGAAAGAAGTAAATTTCAGAACTACAAAATAAAATAGATATTCCTCACTATCTCTCATCCTCTCCATTCAAGATGTTGCCATGGCCTGTCAATTTTATCTTTGAAACATCTCTCAAATAATTTCCCTTTCCCCCTCCAACATGGTTACCCCTCTAGTACAGACTTTCATCACTTTACACCTAGACTATTATAATATCTTACAGGTGGGTATGCCTGTATGAAGTCCCTCTCCATTCCAAGTCATCCTTCATTCAGCCACTAATGTGATTTTTCCTAAAATGCAGGTGTGATCATATCAGTCTCACTACACAATAATAATTCCAGTGACTTGTTATTTCTTCCAGGAACAAATGTAAGATACTGTTTGGTGTAAGGGGCTGAGTCTTGAGTTGATGCACTGAGGTCCCAAGCACGTGAGGCTAAATAGTAATTGGACTATACTCTATTAATATACATGCTTGGATAAAGAATGGCCCCCACCCACTCTCTGTGCAAGTCCTGATGTGTTGTATAGTAAATGATGATTTTGGTGGGTGGAGGCAGAGAGACAGGAAGAGAGGCTGGGAGAGATTGGGCCTGGGTTCTATGCTCGTAGTTGCTGGTCGTGTGGGGCTGCTGGTCTAGCTAGCTTCTTGACTCAAATGCACACATTACTATTGCCCATTCTCTTCCACCTCAGATCTTTCTTCACTGAGAATAAAGATTGACAATTTCCCCCTAACCTGAATTCCTGACTCCGGCTGATTTTAAAATACACAGTCTTCACAGTTTGGCATTCAGCACTCTTCATAACCTAGTTTTTCCTATGTTTCCATGCTTTTTTGTATACTTCATTCCGCAAAACATGCTCCTCAATTCAACAATAATGGCTTGCATCTCTTGACTTTGGAAATTTTCTCTAATTATGACCTATCCCTGGAATTCTTTTCCTTCTTCATTTTACTACTGACCTCCCTGGCTTCCTTTAAATCCCAAATAAAATCCCATTTTCTACAGGAAGCCCTTCCCAATATCTCTTAATTCTAGTGCTTTCCCTCTCTGGATTATTTCTTATTTATCCTGTATATAGATTGATTCATATATATTTGTTTTCATGTTGTCTCTGCCTTTAGACTGTAAACTCCTTCAAAACAGAGGCTTTTACCTCTTTTTGTATCTGTAGCACTTAGCACAAATGCTAAGTGCACAATCTATTTTAATAAAATGTATTGATAGAAGAGATATGACTAGTCAATATATTATCTGAAATAGATTTTGAAGTTTTAGTGAACTTCAAGTTTAGAGAATCAATAGTGCAACATAGTCACTAAAGTAAAAGATAATATAACATATGTTGAATTAACAATATACAGTGTCCAAAGTTTATGTTTTTTGTTTGCTTTTGTTTTTAAGTTATAGTCCTGTTTTGTAACATTTATAAACCAGCATTTTTAGATTGACTAAATTCTTTGTTAATATTATCTCTTTTGATCCTCACAACAACTTGGGAAGATAGGTACTATTTTAATTGGGATCTAGATAAGTTATTCTACATCTTGCCTGAAATAATTCAGGTCACAGCCTATCTCCAAATCAGATAAAGACATTTATTGAGATTTATGCACTCTGTAGGTGGGCTAATATCCCTAAAGGAGTTAGCAGCCTAGTAAAGCAAGAAAAGAATTTGTATACAGTAAATGGTGCTGATTACATCACAAGGCATGAAAATTTTGAGGTTATAGGAAAAATTTGCTATAGCCTTGATGAACTGTACATATGGTCACCCAGAGACCATATGTCTCATGAGTGCATATGGGAAGTTTTAATTAATATATGGTAATGATATTTATAACTATCATAGATTCACCCAAGGAGAGCACAAAAGGGGAACTGCACATGTGTCACATTGGGGAAAGTCCTTTCTGTGGTACAAAATCCTCTTCTACATGGTTGATTTCTGTATTATGATTGAACCACATGCTATGATCCTGGGTCATGAATTCCTGTTTCTTGCTATAGTGAGAGCCATGATAAAGAATTTCTGTGGGGTTGGGCTAGGAGCAGCAAAATCTGGAGTTAACATTTAGAATCCCATCATTATTACTCCCAGTTTACAAATAATGTAACAAATAAAATAAAGCTAAATGAATACTACCAAAAAACTAATAAGTATCTAAAGCTATATTTGAAATCATATATTCCTGTTCTAGGTCTAGCACTCTTATCTACTGATTTATCTAGCTGCCTGTACCACTCTAGTAGCATTGAAGATGATTAATTATTCCCACATGACTGATTTCTACTACTAGGTTTCTCTACTTAGGGCAAGACTTTGTATATTTTAAAACATCTTTAACTACTCTATCAGTCCCCACTTTGTTAATATTATATATTTTTGTTTTTTCTTGTTTTTGCTTAGTACATTTTCTCATTTATTATACTTTCTATATTATCATTATCATTATTATTATTAGTGGTTAATCCTGGGGGCCAATGAATGGAAGTTACTGAGAAGTAAATTCTGACTTGTCTGAATCCTGATATGAAAAGGCTTCTTTATAAAAATGGTAAACTTGTTTTTGGAGGTATTTAAACAGAGGCTGAAAGAGTGCTGGAGATGCTGTAAAAGGGAATCCTTTTCTGACTCCTTTCCATATGTTCTGCTCTTTTTAAACTAATGTTAGAGCTGTTAAGAGTTTTAAAAGGCTTACAGAATTTTCCCCCACCTTCCCACTTTTAAAAAATGCCTTCCTTTCCTCAAAGTTTCAAAAAAAATTTGCAGCTCTAGATATATGTTATTTTGCAAGCTTGTGAACTAAAAAAAAAAAATAAAAATAAAAAAGTTTTCACATTTACTTAAGTGACTATGGATAGCAGAATCACAGTGTTATCTTTCTTAAAGGAGGCAATGCTTGAACATTGTATACACGTGGGAGGAATTTATATGTACCTGGAATAGAACACATTTTCTCAGAAATAATAATAGAAATGAAGATTGATCTGATGCTTAAGAGTTTCCAAAACATTATAAATATATTATCTTAACCCCACAACAGTCTTTTGAGGTGGTATGACTTTTTATTTTCTCTCTTTTATATATAAGTAAACTGAAAATGAATGAGGTTAAATGAATTGCCCATAGTCTTAAAATAAGTATATATCCTAACATGGAATATATGTGTGTGTGTGTGTGTGTGTGTGTGTGTGTATATATATATATATATATATATATATATATTTAATACACAGATCTTATTGACCATGTCCAGCATTCTACTCAGAGGTAGAAATGGCATAGTTGGGGGGAAATTTTATTGCCAGATAAGAAATAAGGAAGATATTGTTTAGATATTTGTTAAATACTAAAATAATTATCACATATTAGAAAACATAAAGTAGATTTTTGTTTTAGGGAAGAGAGGTATTATATCAAGACTACTGAAGGGAAAACAAAGGCAGGAAAAGCAAACAAACAAAAGGCAGCAACAAAAACACATAAATTCCTCTATTCTCAGCATCTTCTATGATTCCAGCACTTTGAGTACTGGCTTATCTAGAGGTAGAGGGATTATGGCACCAACCATACTAACTCCAACATATTCAGTCCCCCTAAAAGAGTATATTTATCTGGAGATAAGTTCTCTATCTAGGAAGAATAAGTTGTGGGGTTAAGACATTTTAGGCTCTCTAAAACCTTTATCTTTTTATTGTAATAGATCAATGAGATTTCTCTATTTTTGAACTTAGCTTTATAAAATGAACTTCCTTATATTTTTTTTGAAAAGACTACTGAATACATATGTAAACCTTTAATAATATTTAAATATAATTCAAGATAAAAACAAGGCACATTTTCAAATAAATGGAATAAAATTAAGCTTTATTCTCTATAGCATAATTAGAATTACTATTGCATATGATTCATGAATATGCAAGATAATGATTCTTAATGAATGCTACCAAAGGGATGTGATTTAGAAATAAAAGCAGATGATATTTAATTTACTGCACATTAAATGATATCACAAATGCACTGTTTTCCTTAGCAATTTCACATTATTTTTTTACCATATGCTTAAATACAGAAGCCATTTTAATGGTTTGAGAACTCTATAGATCACTCTCAAGCCCTTTTCATGGCATTCTAATGAAGGTAAGATGCTTTCCATCACTGCATAATATAAATACAGTCTTATTGAGAAGTTCTAATCTCAGCCATTAAAATATACAGATACTGTGAATATATAAAATGGAATTTCAGGAGGTGACATAAAAATGAAATACTGAAAGTGATTCTAGCAACAAAACAATTTCTTTTAAAGATTCACTAATATCAATATTTTTGGTCAAACCAGAGCAAAATCAAAATTTAAGCACAATGAAGTTAGATTGAAAATGTTTAATTTATGAAATTAAAATATGTTAATCTATTTGGAGGGTACAAGTAATGCACTACAGATGAACAACATGGAGAATACTTGTACGTGCTATTATTTAATTAACTTTAAAATGTCAATTCATCTTTCTAAAGCACCCAAGATATAGGATCCAAATAGAATAAGTCTAATCCCTAGTTCATATTTCAAATGACTTCCATCAATTTTTTTGTCTCACCTTTTCCCCATGCCCAAATCTTCAGTCATCCAAGTTTAAACATTTCCATTTCTTTCAATTGATACTATAGTTTTTCATCATCATGATTACTTTACCCTCCCTGATAATATTATTGTTAACCCATCAAAAAACCTTTATTAAGTTGTTACTCTTTCCCAAGAAATGTGCTAAGCTCTGAAGTGTCAAAAAAAATGTAAAATACAATAGTATTCATTTTTGGTGCTATTTCCAAAGTTATCTTCAACAACATATACAAATAAATATTGTTAGCTCTCACTTACACAAAAGTCACTGCATATAGTGAAGGTTATTTATCAAAGCTTGAATGATCCAATTGCTGTTTTATATACATACATATATATCATATGCACTATATTATTCTCAGATTCATTCTTAATTGGCTGGTTATATCCAATTACTTCAGTTTTTATTTAATTTTTTAATGTTAATTTATTTATTTGTTCCATATTTGTGATTTTCTTAGGGTAAAGAAACCCCATGCAAACTCTATCTTAGGATGCAGATTTACAATTAATCTATAACTAAAAGTCATAAAAGATATGTTTGAGGCATTTAGAATTTTTGTACATGGTAACAAAGCTAATATATGTCAGAAGTAGGATATGAATCCAGCTCTTCCTAAATCTAAGTCACCCTTCTATCCACGATTCTATATTGTCTTTTTCAGGATTGAAATTATTCTTATGAATCAACCAGCAATTAACTGACTGTATACTAAACACAATGAACAAATCAGCCTAAAACATTTAACTCTATAGAAGCATATAATTTTGGAAAAATAAAGACTATCTATACAAGTTGGAGAAAACACATATCAATTTGTTTAGGCCATTATCAATATACTAAGTATTCACCAATTAAAATACTTTTCAATGAGTTGTTTAAAAAAATAAAACAACTAAATCTGTTAATTCTAAACTTACCAGCAAATTTGATGTGGAACTTATTTTCAGGCTTCAGTATCTGGACATACAAAGGACAATTTGGAGCAAAATCTTTAACTGCCCATGCTCTCAGAATTGTTTGATGATCCTAAAAGAACCAAAATAAATAATGATGATGATGATGATGATGATGATGATGATGACAACGATGTTGATGATGATGACGTAGCTAAAAATGGAGATCTGAGGAAAAAGATGTCAATAGCCTAGCAAGTTTTACCTGGGGTGTGAAGCAGGGGAAGAATCAGGTACATAGACACAGAAAAGAAAGAGAAGAAAGTAAGCATTATTACAGGAAGAGCAAAAGGCATGGAGGCATTTTCTTGATTTTTGTTGTTGGTATTGTCATCGTTGGTGTTGTTTTAATCTAGACTTTTAAAGAAATAAGAATCCTATTCAACCTAGAATAGAAAATGAGGTTTCATTATTACTATCAGGTATAAAGAATTTAATTTTGAACTCAAAAAAGAAATAATATATGCTGTTGCTTAGTGATTTCCTGATGAAATGAAGAACAGCTTATATAGATGTAGAACAGACATTGTTAATTACCAAGCATGTACCTCCCTGAAGTGTGTATAAGAAATATGACAGAGAATCTGACAGGTTTCATCAAACCTACTGATTGTTGCCCACTCCTGAGAATTCAAATTCGCATGAATTATCAAGAAGAAACTTGTACTCTAAGTCTAGTGACTTTTAAATCTTGCAGACATTTAAGGACTTGAGGGCATGGGGATACAGGTTTTAATTTATTTGTTTGCTTCTTTAAAGTTTGTATTTTCCCCAATTATATGTGGGTAAAATTTAGCATTTGTTTTTTAAAATTTATTTGGTTCTAAATTATCTCTTTTCCCTCTCATTGAAAAGGAAAACAATTCTATATAGGTTATGCATGGTCAGTCAGGCAAAACATATTTCTAAGTTATTCATGTTGTAAAGAAAGAAGCAGAAAAATATTTTAAAGTGTATTTCAATCTGTCTTCAGACTCCATCAATTCTTTCTCTGGAAATGGATAACATTTTTCATAAGTCCTTCAAAAATGTCTTGGATCACTGTGTTAAAAAATAACCTACTCATTCATAATTGATCACCATATAATATTGCTGTTAATTATATATAATGTTTTGGTTTTGCTCTTTTCATGCTACATCAGTTCATGTAAGTCTTTCCTGGTTTTTCTGGGAGCATCCTATTCATCATTCTTGTAGCACAATAGTATTTCATTACAAGCATATACAACTTGTTCAGTTATTCCCCAATTGATGGGCCTCCCCTCAATTTCCAGTTCTTTATTGGTCTAAAAACCTAAAAACCTCCAACTTTCCTTAAGTGTGAGACAGAGTTCTATATCCAATTGTGTGCGTATGATATTCCCTTTTTGAAATAATTCCAATGAGAATAAGGTTCACATAGTCTCCTTACACCTCTCCCATTTTCCTCTCCACTGTAAAAGGGGTTTGTTTTTTTTTGTTTTTTTGTTTTGTTTTGTTTTAACATACCCCATTCTATCTCTCCTTTTTTTTCCTTCTACCAGGGTCTTTTTCTCACCCCTTAATTTTATAATTTTAATAATTATCACATCATATTTAGCTCATTCCTGTGCCCTTTAAAGTATACCCCTAACTACCCTAATAATGAAAAAGGCTCTATGAATTACAAATATTTTCCCAGGTAGAAATGTTAACAACTTAATGTAGTTGAATCCCTTATGAGTTTTCTTTCCTGCTTACCTTTCTATACCTCACTTGAGTTTTGTATTTAAGAATCAATATATTTGTTCATCCCTGGTCTTTTCATCAGGAATTCTTGAAAGTCCTCAATTTTATTAAATATCCATTTCCCCCCAAAGGATTATATACCCAGTTTTATTGAATTCTTGGTTGTAATCCCAGTTTTTTACCCTCCAGAATATCACAACTGCCTGATGTTTTAATGTAGAAATTATTAAATCTTGTGTTATACTGAGTATTCATTGCATTTAAGTTTTTTTTTTTTCTTTTTGGCTGTTTGTAATATTTTCTCCTTAAAATAGGAGTTCTGGAATTTGGCTGTACTATTCCTGGTGAATGAAGTGAACTGTGAAAGCTGTTTCACAAGATGGAGACAGTGTTCTAAAGAATGAAGTCGGTTGTGACCCAGGGCCAGGTTTCTTTCTCCAGAGATCACCTGGTTTACAAGGAATGGGATCTTTACTTTGTGAGACTAAGTTGGTGCCATCTTGGCATTGAAACTGCCATTTAAAATAATTTAGTAATCCTAAAGATGGGATTGGGTTGAAAGTTTTTCCTCATTTATAACTTAGAATTATCACTTATGACTTGTCCTGGCTAATCAGGACAAAGATCTAGCTTATAGGGAGCATTAGCCCAGGCCCCTATATAATTCTTGTCTGAACTGGGCCTTGCCTTTCCTTGCCCAACTGCTTGTGGGGGGGAAGATACCGTTTCTCCCAGAATTGTAATAAAATTCCTTTCTGCTTTTGCCTTGAGAAATCTTCTCAATTTATTTGATGTATTTCAGCCTGTGGTCTTGTCCCACACAGTTTATGAGAGCTTGTCTGGTATAATGTGGCCTGGTTAATGGCTGACATCTGGAGAGCTAGCAAGATGGCACCCTGCCATCTTTAGGCAGCTTCTGGGACCTGTTCCTGCTTCCAAGGTTAAATGGCCCAATGAGGAGACACTAAATGAAAGTAAGTAAATTAATAGATTCTGCTGCAAATCACAAGTGGCAGGAATTGGGCATGGAATCAGGCAACGTTCATGCACAGAATGCCAAAAGGGTGAGTACCTACCTGGGAGACCCTTGAGTCCATCCTTGAGTTGACAGACTCTGGTGGGGTGCTACAGACTCTGGAGGAGTGGACAGGCCTTTTGGGTGACTGGGGCTTTTGAGGTGACTCAGCTGAAAGACTGACCTATGAGACCCTTGAATCTACCCTTGACTTGAGAGAGACTCTGGAGGGGTGCTATGGACTCTGGAGGGGTGCTCTTGACAGGATAAGCCTTTGGGGACACCCTTAAGTCAACCCTTAAGTAGAGAGACTCTGGACGAGTGCTCTGAAAAGTCTCGTCAAATATTCAAAATGGAGGGCTCAACCAAAAGTCTTCCACAGCCAAAACATGATTACTCTGTATGGGAGGATGCTCCCAGAGGTAATTGAGTATGTCCAAATCTTTATGTGAAATAGATTTCTGTGTTTCTGTGTGATTTACACTGGAATTCTGATTCTGAAAGTGTAAGGGATAATTACTATTAACTTTAAAAGTACAAATTTTTTTATTTTGGTATAAGAATTTAGAAATGTGTGCCTTGATAATGAAGTATTGCTACTAGAAATTTATATCTATATTTGACTTGATTTTAAGTTAAAATTTTTGGTTCTCTAGGAAGTTACCTAAAGAAATCACATGTTTGTAGGTCCTAATTAGATGAAATATATTTAAGCTACTATGTTGCTAGCTAAATTGTATATTGGGTAATTTGTAAAACTTCTATGAGCTGTGTTTTAACATTTTTTCTGCCCAGCTATGATGAGGTTCGGCATAGGACAGAGAGTTGTGGGAACCCCTTCTGGTCAATGCAGGTCCTTTGTAAAAGAATTTATGAACCCAAAAAGTTAGACTGGCAAAACGAAGTTTACTGGCACTAAGAAGTCAGCTTTTGTTAGGAGGCTGACATCCTCAGTGACAAGGACCTGAAAGAGAAGTAAAGGTCTAACAGAGAAATCCTGGCAGAGAGATAAAGAGGGGTTAACTCTTAGAAAAAGGTGTCTTCTCAGCAGGGAGGGAATCCTCACAGGTAGCTATGCCAAGGAGAGGTCCCTCAACCTGGCATGTTCTGGCTTTGGGTCTCCGCCAAGAAATGAGCCCAGAAGTTGCTCATTTGAAGATTTGAGACTGAAGTTTCAATGGAATGAGGTTATTGCCCCCAGACCTAGATTTCTAGTATAATGGGACCCCTTACTGAGAGTGGTCTCGAGCCAATCTTCAGCTCAATAGGGGTCAATAGAAATCTAGCTCTCCAGCTAAATAGGATTACTTAAGTTTGAGCTAAATAGGGAGTGGTCCTGGACTCAACTAGTCCCACCAAAATAACAGAATGAAACCACTTTATCTTGATTCCCTGAGGCAGGCCTCTCCCAGCAGAGTTCAAGGAAAATGTCTCCCCTTTAAGGAGTTCTCAAACATTTACCCCAAAGTCAGGACAATTTCAGGGTTCCCCCCATCAGCTAGATATGTGGCATAAATTTTGTGAAATTTGATCCAAGGTTATTTAGAATATTAATCTTAAGGTTTATAAAAGCAAGGAAATTTGGCATATAGGAATGTGTGTAATTGCAGAACAAATTGTACCTGAAAGGTGTGTCACATGTCTAAAAATAAATAAGAAATATTGAGGAGGTAACCCCTGAGAGAGATGGAGCCTGGCTCCAGAACATTTAGGTTAGGCTTTAATGAAATGACACCAATGGGGAATTAGAGATATAGGCATATGAGTGGAAGCTTTCCTTTGAGCTCTGCTGCTAAGAGGGGATAGTGAAATAACATTGGAGCAATTTGTACCAAAGTATGGACTGGTAGAGATAATTGATTGTGATAGAAATATATTTTACTTTTAGGTTATAAGAAATAATGGGTAAGGATTGTAAATTGAGTGGCAACTGCACACACCCGGGCATCTTGCATTATCAGGGAAGTAGAAAGAATGAATCATATTCTTAAGAAACTGATTACTAAATTGACATTGGACCAAATATTTCCCTATTGCTTTATTAAAAAATTAGAACTGTCCCCAGATGTGACCTGGGACTCTTCTCATATGAAATTGATTTATTCTATTTGGGAAAAGAAAGAGAAAGACCCTCTTTTGAAACAAAGGAAAAGTTTTTAAGGAGTTATATACTGGCTAAAACTGAGTAAAGTATGCTTTATCCTATACCTTGTATGTGTACTCAGGTCAAGGCCTAAAGGACTTGTTTTGATGGTATCATGGCCCTGCTTTTTTTCTCTACTGGCAAGTTTTTATAATCAGGACAAATGGTCAGCAGAAGGCATGAGCACCATTCAAAAAAAAAAAAAAAAAGTGTTCATTATATCCTAAAGTAAATAAGTGAGTATAATCTAATCCTCCATCTGTTATTAGGTGCATATGTTTGTCTATTTTAACATCTCTGTTTTTGCTGACTTTTGTGGTAAGCATCTTTATTTGTGAAAGATTACCTACTCCAATTATGGGGGATTTTGTGAAGTTTGGGTTAACCACTGGTGACCTCAGGAACAGCCAGAGTCAGGATTAGCAAAAGTCCTTGGTCTTTAGGGGTAGAAGTAAAGGAGATGGATGAAATTGCACAAGCTCTCCACCTACTGACCTTCTTTCTCCTCTTTCTCCTCCAAAGTGACTCTGGCTTGTCTTACTCCACCCCCTAATCCCTCCTACAATTATCTGTATACACTAGCACAGAATAGTGAGAAGGGCCATTTTTCCAAGCACATGCTAATAGATGCTAATAGATAGTTAATAGCTGTAGGTAATTAGCCTTAAGTGCTCGGCTGTCTGATTCCAGTGCAGCTATTCAGACTTTCAGCCCTTTACAGGATATAATTGGTTGGGATGATTGGCCCTGTCACCTGAGCCCAGGAAGAAAACTACCATCAGGAAGGAAATATCTGTGGAAGGCTCTCATAGCACTTGGTTGGATCCTTCTATTCCCAATCTGTATTATCCAAGATGATTAGAATGAAGAGCAAGGAAGGGAGGAAATTATCTGGATGATTTCATAGTTAATATTCCCATGAGAAAAGACTATGTTCCCAGAAGAAAATACTGACTATTGCCTTGGTAAAAGATATAACCATCTTTTTATGGTTATATAAAATCATATAAAATATATATCTATATATACATAGAGAAAGACATCAGAAAATTAGTACATGTTCTGAGTTAAACTTGTACCTTCCCTTTTAATGCCTCTTGGTGGTCTTGGTTTGAAGGAGCCTGTTGGAGACAGACTATGGTTTTTCCTGATAGCCTTCAGTAGAGTTATGTTCCCCCTGTGTGATGTAATGTATTACCAATATGGTTCAGAAAACTCTGTGCAAATTATTAACATAGAAGGTACAGACATGGGATTAGCACCATCTATAGTGCTCAAGAGACAAGGGTGGGAACTAGAGCCTGGAAGGATAGGTCAGACTCTGAAGATGAAATTGATCAGGGAGTTGAGGAAATGGATAAACTTTGGTGTGAAAAGCTTTTAACTGATGAAAGAGAAGGGGTAATTGAATGAAGTGAGCTGAGAGAGCTGTCTCACAAGATGGAGACAGTGTTCTAAAGAGTGAAGGTCAGTTGTGCCCCAGGGCCAAATTTCTTTCTTCAGAAATCACATGGTTTACAAGGAGTGGGACTTTTTCTTTGTGAGACTAAGTTGAGGTCACCTTGGCATTGAAACTCCCATTTGAGGTAATTTAGTAATCCTAAAGAAGTGGTTGGGTTGAAAGTTTTTCCTCATTTATGAGTTAGAATGTCAGGTCATTTGTCCTGGCTAATCAGGACAAAGATCCAGCCTATGGGGAGGGTTAACCCTAACCCGTATTTAATTAATGTCTGTTAACTGGGCCTTGCCTCTCTTTGCCCAACTGCTTGGTGAGGGGGAAGGGTGACATCCTATCTCTGGAGATTGTAATAAAATTCCTTTCTGCTTTTGCCTTGAGAAATCTTAATTTATTTGATTTATTTGAGCTTGTCTTGTCCCACACACTGGGGATTTTTATTTTGGAATCTCTTTAAGGAGGTGATCAGTGGATTCTTTCCATTTCTATTTTACCCTCTGTTTCTGGAATATCAGGGCAGTATTCCTTGACATTTTCTTGAAAGATGATATCTAGGCTTTTCTTTTTAAATCATGGTTATCAGGTTGCCCAATAATTATTAAATGATCTCTTCTTGATCTATTTTCTTTGTCAATTGTTTTTCCAAGGAACTATTTCACATTTTAAAAATTGAATCTTTTGATTTTATTTTAGTGTTTCTTAATGTCTTATAAAATCATTAGTTGCCACTTGTCCAATTCTAATCTTTAAGGAATTTTTTCAGTGATTTTATTGTATCTTCTCTCCACCCCCATCCTGAGTTGGCCAATTCTATTTTTTGAGGAGTCTTCGTTGATAAATTTTTACATACATTTTTCCTATTTGGCCAACTTCAATTCAATTTAATTCAAGGTATTCTTTTTTTCAGTGGATTTCTGTGCCTTTTTGACCTATTCTGTTTTTTAAAGTATTATTTTCTTCATTAATTATGTGTCTCCTTTACTACATTATTGACTCTTTTTAATGCTTTTTTTTGCACATTGTTTTCTATATTTTCTCTACTTCTCATTTCATTTTTAAAAATTCCCTTTGAGCTCTTCCATGGTTTAAGACCAATTTTTATGTTTTGAGGCTTTATATGTATTAGTTTTGACTTTGTTGTCTTCTCTTGCATTTGCTTTCATCTTCCTAACTTTCTATACTTAGGATCTTTTTCCTGCTGTTTGTTCATTTTAACAATATGTTCCCTGACTTTGAATTTATGCCATAGTATAAGAGGGGTTCTCCTTCTAGAGTAGAAGGGGTACTGTCCCCATTCTTAAAGGGGGTTTTAAGGGAACCTGTTTTCAGAGATAATTATGGAAACCTGTAAATTTTGGGTTCTTCCACTGTGGTATGATCTAGGGAAAAAAAGGTATGTTTACTATACTTGTATTCTGTGTTGGTAAGCAATCTTTTCTGGCCATGGAAGTGTGACCAGAATCTCAATTTCCCCTCGTCACAAGCTTTCATGTGCTAGTGACTCCTCACTCTGAGACCCAGGACTTCAACCCAGATCCAACTATAGACATTGAAAAAGAACTTTTCTGCTGGACTTCTAAGTTGTCTTGGCCAGGGAAATTAGTTAACCCAGTCCTTTTGTTGATTTTGCCACTCTACAATTTTGGGGGAAATCACGTAATGTTGTTTGAAGGGATTTTGAGGAGAGCGCATATAAAACTCTTGCTATCTTCATTCTGCTTTCTATGTTTAATCTCTTCTCCTTTTATTCTACCAAATTTATTCCATACTATTTTGTTCCATGTGCTGTATAATATAATCCTCTATACCCATCCCTAAGCTTTCTGTGCCTTTATTCATGGCAATACAAAGAAAAAAAAAAAAAAAAAAAGACCATACTCCCTTATTTCTGACTGTTGTGTTTCATTCTATCTTGAAGTCCCAATAAGAAATCCATTCCCTTATACCTTAGTTATACTTTTTATATGCTTATCCACTCATATTTTGCATTATAGCTATTTAAGTAGGTGCCATATCTTATTACTATAAACTATTTGAGGGCAAAATCTACATTTAAGACATATCTATATTTCCCACAATATACACACAGTGTATATTTCCCACACAGTGCTCTTTAGATAGTGTTTAATATGTATTTGTTGAATTGAATTCTTATGAATTAAGTTCAGGACCCTGGAATAAAAGGATAATATTTAAGTGAGTAATCAATCATGGGACAGTCTAAAAGAACAGGCTATGATGATGATGTGGTGGCGGTGGAAGTTTTGTTTGATAGCTTACAAGATCAGGAAAATTGATTTCTAGCAAAAGACTTCTTTAAAGATGAGAAAGAGATTTATTAACCTGCTCAAAGGCTTTAAGCTAAACCTTAAAATGAAGAGTCAAAAGGCACAGGAAGAAGTCAAAACATTACAGCGGGAAACGAGTACAGTAAAATAAATAAATAAATAAATAAATGAAAACAATAATAAAAGAGGTATCCATGAATTCTGAGGAGAAAATAATAAGAAAGAGGATTGAAGTTGATACTTATAAGTCTAATGATTTATAGACCAATGCATAGATTAAAATAATAACACAAGCTTGGGATTTTGATAGAAGAAAATAAACACTGTCTTGTAGATATCACCAAGATTGGATAGTATAATATTCTTTCATGAGTAGAACACCATAAAGTTCTATCTAGCTCCAAACACAATCTGGTCAATGCAAAAGTCAGTGTGACCTCATCAAAGACAGATGTTAAAGTCTCATTTTCCATTTTTTTTTTGACCTTGTAATTAAATGAGAAAACACTACAGATATATTTTACCTAACTTTTAACAAACTTTTGGTAAAATTTTTTCATGTTATCATTGTGGACAAGATGAACAGGTGTAAGGTAGATAATCATATTATCAGTTAGGTTTAGAAAAGGTTACATGAACAACCTACAATGAATGGGTCAATATCAACATTAAAAGAATTCACTGATTATACCAAAGATTTATTTTTGCTATCATGCTATATCAACATCTCAGATCACAGATTTGGAGAAACCTTAGGTGGCCATCATTTACAGATGAGGAAACAGCCCCAGAAAAGTTACATTACTTGCCCAAAGGGACATAGACAGTACATGGTGATGTTAGGATTTGATATCAAATTACATCATTCCAAATCAAGCATAACAAATTCTATGTATTTTCTGCTATACCAAAACTGCCTTATCAATATTTTTGTCATTTTCTATGACAAAGAAAAAATGTTCAAGTATACAAAGTATACAGAGGGAGAGCTAACACATCATATGACAAAATCAGAATCCCCCAAATTTTCAGCAAGCTAGAAAATAGAACTCAATTAACTTAAATGAAATTGAATAAAATGTACTTAAAATCTTGGATTTGAATTCAAAAATAATTTATGCAACTATAAATATGGAGATATGACTAAATAATGATTCATTTGAAAAAAATCTGAGGCTTATGGGTTTATATGTTTGATACTAATCAAAAATTAATGGCAGCCAAAAAAAATAATGTAACCTTAAACTTCATCAAAAATTGTATAATGGCTATAAGGAATAAGGGAAGGAATAAACATTTATTAAATATCAATTATATGCCCAGGTACTATGCTGAAAGCTTTACAAATATTATAATTTGATACACAAAACAATCCTGTGAAGTGGATGCTATTATTATTCTAATTTTACATATGAGAAAACTTAGGCAAAGTGAGCAGTCTAGGGTTAGACAGATATGAGGTGAGATTTGAACTCATATCTTGCCACTGAACCACCTGGCTGCAGAATCAACACTTTGATGGTCCTGATATACTCTGTCATATTCAAAGAAATCTATAATATTGTTTTTGTGTTTTGTTCCAGGTTTCATATTTTGTGATGATATTAATTAACTAGAAAGTATTCAGAGAAATGAATGGGAAGATAAAAAGACCTTGAGATAAAACTACACAATAACCAGGTAAAGTAGTTAGGGATATTTATTTTAGGGAAGAGAGAATATTTAGAGGAAATATCAAGGCTTTCACCAAGTACTTAGAAACTATTTTGTCTAGGGAGTTTAAATGTGTATTACTATACATAGCCTTATCACATAGAAATAGGAGCAATTGGTGTAGGTTTCTTGAGAGACCAATTAAGACTTGATGTAAAGGATTTGCTTCAACATTTATTTTGAAAAAATAGAGAATGTGTCAAGGGAAATTGTTACTTCCACCCAAAGAAGTAGTTATTGACAATAGGGAAATGACAACAACCTAGGAATAAAGTGACCTTTTCACTTAGCATTTCTTATATTTAAAAGAATACTAAGAACACTTAGTTCTTATTATTCTTCTTATTATTCTTAAAAATTTATACACTTTTTGGTAATGATGCTACAAAATTTCAGTAGAAAATATAGGTACACAATAAGAAAAATTTCAATGAAAATAATATTTATGATAATTGTTATTTCTAAAATACAAAAGTATAACCATGCAAACACAATGAGGAAGAAAATGGAGAAGCATAAATATGATACACAAGAAGTTTTCTAATGACTTCATATTTTAAAAGAATATTATAAAAGATGGACTAAATCACCAAAGATAAATATGGAAAACCCAGCACAAATTTCTAAGACTAAAATCAGGAAGTCTAAAGGCCAGGATAAACAAGCTTACAAAATATATATTTTCTAAACATAGATTCTTAAACCATTTTAAATCAAAATAAGAATGGGATACGAAATGATATAAGAAGAAAGAATTAAATGGCACTCATTAATTGCTATTTTGTTTTCAACTTTTCTACCAAGGAAGGTGCTCCTCAAAATGAAAAGAGCAGAATAAACATGATTAAGACAGAAATAGATTATCCTGTAAAATAAACAGAGAAGAATCAATGCAACCAGTACTTATTGTGAACCAATTATTTGCAAGGCTCTGTTCTGGATAATAGGGATACAAAGAAAACAAAACAAAACAAACAAACAAAACAAACAAACAAAAAAACCAAGCTTACAGTTTACAAAACAGATATCCCTATCTTCTTTTTTGCTTCCTATTTCTGTTGAGTTTAAAGATCTTTTAAACACCCAGGTTTGCAAATTTTGACTTTTCTCTCCCTAACTCCTCATATGCAAATTGCCTCCAACAATTACACATTTTTAATCTCTTGCCTGTAGGCCATGCTTTCACCACTCATCACCAGAAGGATTCTAGTAACCTCCTAATTATAGTCTTTAACTCTTTAGAGTCTTTTCCCTCTCCTTCTATTCTACATATTGCTACCAAATATGTATTCATATTACATGTCTCACTATGTTACCCCATTGCTTATAAAACTCCAATGTCTCCCACCCGCCTCTAAAATAAAACAAACATTCCTCTATTCCATTTAATGCTTTTTTGTGACAACTAGATGATATAATGGGCAGAATAATGGACCTGAAGGCAAAAAAATATGAGTTCAAATCTCACCTCAGATACTTACAGTATCAATACCATGATATTAGTTCACTTTTTCTTACATACTTATTGCTGTTTACTTCTCATAACATGAATACAACAATGAAATGAAAAACAGAAAGCATAAAATAAGCAAGAGAACTAAAATAGAAATAAAAATGGAAAAAATCAGGAGTGGCTAAGTGATACAATATATAGCATCAGACCTGAAGTCAGGAAGACCTGAGTTCAAATTTGACCTCAGACACTTAAGACTCCCTAGCTGTGTGACCTGAACAAGTCGCTTAACCCCAATTACCTCAGCAAAAAAAAAAAAAAAAAAAAAAAAAAAAAAAAAAAAAAATCAATATATGAAAAATGTGTTAAATTATACTATAAACACAGGCTTTATTAAGAGGGAAAAACAAAACAAAGAGTGAAAAATAATGATAATAAGTATAATGACATTTATATAGTGCTTGAAGCTTTGAAAAATGGTTTATATATTATATCATTTCACAAATGAAGTTTAAATGAAAAATTAAATAACTTGCTCAGGGTCACATGATTAGTGTTTGAGACAAGATTCAAACTCAGTTACTCAGCAAACATTAGGCACCTGATATGTTCCTCACATTGTCCTAAACAGTGGGTATAAAAAGAAAGGCAAAAGATAGATCCTATTTATAAGAAACATATCTATTTTTCTGACTCAAAGTCTATATTCATGTGTTGTATCACTAGGTAAAGGGTTAGTTATATCCATGATGGGTTTGGAAAAATGGGAAAGATTGGGGGAAGAAGAAAGACAATTATGCATATAAAAAGATCGAATGAATAGGAACACATGAAAATATGTTCGATGTGAATGAGAATATGAGAAAAAAAGAAAGAAGAATAAAATGATTATGGGGCACTAATAATAATGGAAGAAATAGCTGATAAGAAATACACTGTATTTGTTCCAAGATAGATAGAACACAATATATGTCTATATAATCCTGAAAAATCACTGACCATATCTATAGCATATAGTTGCAGAAAATATGGAAGTGACAGGGTAAAGAGTAATCCTATATAAGCAAATAGATAACAATTATAAATTGATCATTAGCTACTATCATTATTACTGTACCAGTGCATCTTAGACCCCTAGTATCTTTCAGATCACATCCCCTGTGGCTACTTTCTAGAAAAAGCCTTTCCTCATTACACTCAGTTGTTCACATTCTTTCATTCTTGAGATGTTTTTAAATTTTGTGTTTAATTACACATGTACTGATTGCATGTGCATAATAGAATGAAATCTCTTTTAAGTCAGAGACAATTTTATTTTTCCCTTTTCTTATTATCAGCATCTAGCACATTGCCTTGCACAATAGGATTTTAGTAAATATTTGATTTCTATGTGTAAAGCACTATTCTTGGCTTTAGGAGGGGCTACAGGAAGCTACATAGAATAATGATCCTGTCTTCAAGGTGCTTGCTTAACTATCAGTAAAGTAGGAAAGATAGTAAGGCCCCAAATGAGTCATACAAATGCAAATTTAATCATCTGGATATGACAAGAGGATACACATTAATCTCTTGTTTGTGCTATCATATTACTTTTATACCTCAAAGAAAAATAAAATGGAACTTTTTTAAAAGTATCAATTATATCAACGTGGCTTAAGGGATTATTCTATTAGGCTTTTCCCCCCTAATCTTATTTATCTTCTGACTTAAATATCAGTATTTTTTTTTAAACAAGTCCTTCTATAGAAGACTAAGTATATGTACAAATTTATTTCCTATTCATTAGCCTTCTATAGTTCAAATCCTCCCAGAAATGAGCCATTCTTCTACCTACATCATCAGAAAGCATTTTGACCTTAATAATGCTTTTCAAGCATAGAATATTAATTTTTGATTAGATTCCAGTCCTTTATCAAGCAGAACAATCAAACTACCAAAACAGCTGCTGTGCTTTTTTTCATATCCATGATTTAACTGTGAGTTTCTAAAAGTAACCATTTTAATAAAGACATCTTGTGAGATGGTTTAACATATGAATGCAGTTATTTTAATGAAATATTATTAATTCCAGGGCATGCTACCTATTCATTTTTTCAGTTTGATTTAATTCAGAGGAAAACAAAACAAAACAAAAAAACAAAACAAAAAATGTACAGAAACTAATTCTAAGGTTGGATGTATTGCTCCTAGTTCTAGAACACTGCTTCTAAAAAAACAAAAAAGGGACGATTCACTAAATTTTGCATTGTCATCAATCAAATAACTGTCAGCTTTAAAAAAAAAAAATAAGGCATCCTATCTGTCAAAAAGACTATGCAATTAATATTTTCCAAGTCTAAACCTAGCTTTAGAAGTGTACATGGGAGCTCTTAATAAATTGCTAGAATAGCTTAGTAATAGATACTTTTGGTGAGAGAATATCATTTAAAAGTACCAGCTTCAAATGAATTCTATAATAATGATAAAAATAAGTGATTATTCTATACTCAATGAATAAATTATTTTTCAGGAAGCATAAGAAGAAAAGAAAAATCTTTTCATTCTACTAAATGACTCATCAATATGACTATGAAAATATTATTTCAGTAATATATTAGAAAGTTTTGAGATCTTCAGAGGATAAGGGTTAATACAATTTGGATAAATAAAGGGGAGTGATGTAAAGAAAGTTGGAAGGAACAGAGTTCAGCACAATCACATTATTTTGAGTTTTTTAAAGCAAGTACAACCTATTAGTAAAATCTTAATCGCTATTTATTATGGGGTGGAAAGCAGTGGTTTTCATTTGAATAGTATTTCTCACTTCAGTTTTTTATCTCTTCACTTTCGCTGAAATTATATGATATATTTAAGAAATATGAATTAATTTTTGCTTATTATTACTTGAGAGGCAGCATTATGTGTCTTTCAATGAAAGAAGTTAATATTTCAATGAAGTCAGGCAACCCTCCAGTGATTTAAATTACAGAAAAGTTCTGATTTGCACTGGTAGAGAAAAATTTCTCACTGGAAATTCCTTATATGGATGAAATCACAGATTGGATTATATGGATAGAGGAAGTACTTTACTCAGAGAAGATCTCATTCCCATTTCTGACACATATTAACTTGTCCCTTAGAGAAATCACTTATCTCAGGATCCTAAAAAAATTTTTCAAGACAAAGAATTGAAGACAAGATCCTACTGTGTTGGTAGGGGAAGACTCTCCCTATAGTTTGATATAAATTTATATACACATACAGATACATACATATATGTATGTGTTTATGTATATCTGTATTATATAATACAGGTATACATTGTATAAATATACACATATATATAACATATATCACTATATATGCATATTTATATAAATTTATGTCTATCCATGCATAACCAACATATAAATGTATATAATTATAAATGAAGATATATATGGAAGATATCAGTATATGTCCATACACATATAGAAGATATTGGTATATGCGAGTTTAATGTATATGTGTGTGTGTGTGTATTCATACCCATAGAATATATAGGCATATTTCTATATACATATAAAAATATACAGAAGATACTGATATATATATATATATATAAACATTTATATGCATATATATTTTTCTCTGCATGTGTGCATATATCCACACATAAAGAATATGTGTGTGTGTGTGTGTGTGTGTGTATACACACACACACACACACATATATATGAGTATACTAATACACATATGGAGAGAAGATATGGATAGTATATACATGTATGTGTATCCTTACATAGTACTTCAGTATGTGTATCCTTACATAGTGGCACATAAGGTTTATCCCTAAAGCAAACAATTCCTGGATGTCTAATTTAAGAGGTAAAAAGTTTTAATCTTGGGCAAGTATGGTATTACTAAAAGAAATACCAAAACTATCTTATAGGATATAGTATATGTGAAAATTCTATCTTGAGAAGGCATGTTATGACAAATCTATTGCATCAAAACAATAAGCTCAACATGTTCTTTAATGCTTCTGTTTTTATAGGTATGTTTGCAGAAAAGTATTCCTTATTAAAGAGGTAAATCTAAAATGAAGGTATCTTAGAATACAGATTTTCTTTTATTACAAAGGCCAATATAAATTCTGTGTACCTTGGTCGTTGAATAAAGAATGGACAAATATTTGGAATCCCTTGGTTGAATAGTCAGCAATGATAGAGCATTGATATCATTTTAAGGGAAAAGTGCACAATTTGCAAGATATGTTGCTCTCTGAAGAAGTGGATTTAATAAGATAGTTGAAATAATTTGGCTTTATTGAAAGAGAAGGAGAAATGAGAGAGAGGCAAAGAGAGAGAGATGGAGAGCAAAGAAAAAAAAAAACAGAGACAGAGAGAGAACAGAAACAGAAACAAAGGGACAGAGAGATGTATATAAATATCTATATACACATACACAATATTTTTTGTATGCCTTTGATTTAAATCAATTTACCAAATGTTTAAGTGACTGTCATATGCAATGTTGAGATTGTGTGAGTCATTTGACTAAACTTGCAAATCATTCATGTCATTTCCTCAAGATAATTAGGACTGCATTGTACAACACCACATTAATATACTTCAAGGAAAGTACCCTACCTACATAAACTGCCATTGATGTATAAATTTAAGAGTCATAGAATGTTAGAAATGAAAGGGATTTTTAAAACATCTAAAGCCATTCTCTTTTTACAAATAAAAACATGGAAACCATTGAGCAACTTTACTTCCAAATGCTGTATTGAATATTCAGTGAATAAATAAAATAGCAACACTACAATTTGCATAACTATTATCTCACTTTGTGCATGAAATTATTAAACCAATGGGGAGATGTTGGAAGAATTTCAAAAACCCTCAGGCTGACTCAGTCAACATGGTAACTTCCTTTTTTGGAGAGGAGATTTTAGAATCACATTGTTATCATTTAGGTTCAATAAACAACAGAAAAAAATAAAAATAACTTATACTTGAAGAAGCAGTAAAGCACAAAACTATAACCAGTAAGAAACATGAATTTCTATAGGAGAATTTTATACTTACAGATGAAGTCCGGTCAACTTCACACCGACTACTTAGGATGAAACAAGCCTCAGCATCATCCATTCTAAAAACAGACAGAAAAAAAGGGACCATGTACTCAAATCTATATTACACTTTCAGTGAAATCCAGGTTTATAGTATATCACATAGAATTTGTTACTGTACACAAATAATAAGTAGAAACTGAATATCTAACAGATCATTTTTATCATATAAACTTCTTTTAAAAATTAATACCACTGTACTTGTCAGAATGAACTCATCATTTCCTATAGTACCAATTTTTTCTCAATTCCAGAATTTTTTTATATTTTACATTAAAGTTTTAATTAAATCAGGAAATTAATATTATTCTTTAGGACAAAATTTAACATTGTTTCAACACCAATTGCTTACATTATATAGCTTTTTACTTACATCATCTGATTTGATTTGCACAATAACCCTCCCCATTCTACAAATCAATCAAATTCATCAATAAGCATTTATTCAGTGACTACAAATGTGTTCCAGGTACTTACCTAATATTCAGGAATATAAAGAGAGAAGTAATGCATTCACGGCCCTTAGAGGAGCCTCTATTCTAACATGGAATATATGGACAAATATAAGTAGACAGAGAATATCTGAAGAATGAATTCAAGGGAGGTAACCCTAGAAGTAGGACATTAGGACCTGAAGAAACTAAGAAAAATTTATTGCATAAGGTAGAACTTAAGCTATCTCAAAGGAAAACTGAAATTCCTAGTAGTGAAACAGGTGAGAAAGCTGATTTCAACCCAGGGGGAAAGTCAAAAAAAATCATGGAGAAGAGTAATGGAGCACAAGTATGTGCACAGAAAGCAGACTAATAGGGCTGGACCATAGACTGTGGAGGAGTGAAATGTATAAGAAGGGAAGATGATGGGAAACGTGTTAAGCTTTTATATAATTCCTACTATGTGCAAGGCACTGTGATAATTACTATTTACCAGTATTATTACATTTGATTCTCAGAGCAATCCTAGGAGATTGGTGTTATTAATATCCCCACTTTACAGTTAAGAAAACTGAGAAAGACAGCTTAAGTGATTTACTTATGGTAATATAGCTACTCAGTATCTCAGGTGAGGTTGAATATATTCTAAGTATTGAACCACCAGCTGTTTCTATAAGAAGTATGGAAAGGTGGAAGGAGCAAATTTGTGAAAAGTTTTAAATATCAATTTTATTTCATCCTAGAGATAATCAGGTGCTTCTGGCATTTATTGATTGGAAAATCGGTTTTTGTTTTGTTTTATTTTTATTCTGAAGTTAATACGGAGGTGCTAGAGTTTATTGAATAGGCTGACAGGTCAGGATTAAACTTTAGAAAAAAAAATTACTCTGGTACTTGTATGCAGGATTGTCTTAAATGGGAAAAGGGTTGAGGCCATGTGGCCCAATAGGAAACTAATTAATCTAGCAAGACATGGGTTTTTCTTTTCCAGAATTTTGAGGTGTTATTTGGAGGAAAATTTAAGAGAACTTAGGCAAATCCCTGCCCTTTTTCCATCATCTTAACTTTCCTTTTGCTTTTGGAAAATACCATCACTCTCCCAGTCACTCAGAGCTCAGGTTATAATCCTCAACTCTTTACTCTTTCTTGATCAACCATATCTAATATAATTATTGATCTTTCAGAATAACTTTTGTATATTCCTCCTTCACTCCTATGAGACTGCTACCTTGATATAGGCTTTCATCACATGGACTATTGTAATAAATAACCTATTGATTGGTCTATTTGAGTTGTTTCTCCCCACTTTAGTCTATTGTCTATTTATCTGTCGGTGACCTTTGTAAGCCCATTTCTCATCCTGTCATTCTCTTATTCATATAGTCTACAATATAAAATATAAAATTGCCTGATTGTCATTTGAAGTCTTTTATAAGCTGTTCTCCTCTTCAGGCTTTCTACTCATCTACCACTTTATTTTCCCCACCCCGTATTCCTTGTGATTCTCTTCCTCTTCAATTTTATCTTCTTGTTTCCTTTCTTCTTTTAAAATGCATCTAAAATATAATCATTAACAAGAAATCTTTCCCTTACCTGTCTTACTACTAGTGTCTTCTGTGGATTCTCTACAATTTATCTTATCTATATAGTATGTGTGCCTAATTATTTGCATATTATTTTCTCCATTAGACTATAAACTCATTAAGACAGGGACTATTTTTTGCATTTTTTGTAGCTCCACCATATAGCATAGTGCCTAGCACATAGCAGGTTCATAATAAATGTTTTTGACTACTTAAAAAGGTCCTGAACTAAAAGGGTCCATGTGAATAGAGAGAAAGTAAAATAAACAAAAAACTGCAGAGATAAAATCCGGAGCTGTAATAAAGTGTTTGCTAGCTCTCTGGATTATATAATAACTTGGGCCATTCTTGTACTCTTGTTAGAATTGAATAGAATACAATTTTTTTTAAAATAAGTGATGGACTTTCCAGTGACTACAATCAGGCTAGTGATAACAGTATCACAGGATAGTAATTAAATATAGACAGGATAAGAAAAATATATTTTTTTTAAAATACCTACTTGGCTCTCAATAGATCCTGATCTTTCAGGGCTGAACCTTGTAAGTAGATAACCCTTTGGGACCACATTGGAATCTGAAGGACTCTTCGAACCTGAACATCTATTTCAGTTGGACATAAAATTACTACATAATAATCCTGTAAAAAAAAAAAATAAAGCAAGTCCATGAAGGAAAATAAAAACACATTTTGGTGTGTACTCTCTAGGTGAATTAATTTTCTAAATAATGACAACAATTAAAATTAAAAAAAACTGATAAAAGGCATCTTTATAACGAACATTTGATTTTATAATGTCACAAAATGAAAGGTATATATTCTATCTATGTAAACAAAATATATCTGAGTTGCCTGCATTTTATTTGAGAGAAAGAGACACAGAGAAGTTATCTCTCACCACTTACCCAGAACTATATACTATAGTTAGCTTTCTCAATGTATAATCTCACATGAACCTCCTTGTTCAACATATCTATTGTCAAAAGTAACAAATAATAAAAGACAGAGTTACATGTGTCTCACATTCCTAGCAATATTAGTTCATTTTAACATTAAACAATATTACTAAAATTCACCTTTTTTCTTGATAGTATTTTATTTTCCAAATATATGTAAAGATAATTTTCAACATTCACTTTTGTAAGATTGTGTTCCAAATTTTTCTCCTTCCCTTTTTTTACTCCTCTTTCCCAAAAAGAGCAAATAATATGATATAGGTTAATCATATTCAGTCCTTTTAAACATATTTCCCTATGAATGAAAAAATGAACAAAAGGGAAAAAAAAACACCAGAAAGAAGACTCAAACAGAGGTGAAAATACTGTGCTTCAGTCCACATTTTGTTTCCACAGTTCTCTTGGAATGAAAATGATGTTTTCCATCCCAAGTCTATCGAAATTATCTTGGATCACTACAAAAATTTATTTTTAATAATGGAAAGAAACCCTCTATTTCAGCTAGATGTTCATGGACTCCCTGGAATTTTTCCATACTCATGACTCCAAGGCTAAGAAACCCTATTAAAAGAGCTATAAAGGATAAATTAAAAAGACCCAAAAATATGAAATTAGAGACTGGAGTTCAAATTCCTGCTCCAAAGCTGACTAGAGGTATAATCTTGGAACAATCACTTGATTTCCTTTAACTCTTATAAAATGGGTAGAATTATACTTACACAGTTTTAATGGGTTTGGGAGAGAAAATATTTTGTAAATCTTAAAGTGTGCCAGAAATGTGGTCTATTTTCTTGTCTTATGTGAAAGGATTAAGATGTCATTCCAGAAAAGAATGTAACAATATTTTCATAACTAAAGAGGAATATTACATAGGTTATGAATGTCACCATTTCCAGTGGTGCCTTTTCAGGGCATTGAATTCACACCATACATAATAAATTCCTATTTATGAGCTATTATTAAGTGATTTCAGAACAATATAAATTAAAATATTACAATTTAGTTTCATATCTTATAATGGTATAAATTCATTAGTCACCAATTTTTCTTAGGCTGCATCTACCCTGGGCTCCTAAGAGAATCTGCCTTGGTATATACTGTCAATATTTGTTAACTTCCAAATCTCAATCTCTCTCTCTCTCTCTCTGTCTCTCCCCCTTCCTTCCTTCCTTCCTTCCTCCCTCCTCTCCAGCCCTCTCTCTCTTCCTTCTATCTCTCTCTTTTTCCACTCTCCCTACTTAACTCCTCCTCTCCCTTCTTGTCTCTCTCTCTCTCCACGCTCCTCTCCTCTTTCTCCCCTGCTATACCTCTCTTCCTTTGTTCCTTTCTCCATCTGTTCCTCTCTCCCTCCCTCCCTCTTCATCTGTCTCTATCTCTGTCTCTGTCTCCATGTGTCTGTCTGTCTGTCTCTCTCTCTCTTCTCTCGTGTTTAATGCTATTTTGTTTTATTTTTCCCCCAGATTTATTCTTTTTTACACTATATCATGGGCATACTTGGCAGATTTCCCAGCATAAATGTGACAAGGAAAAAATACAAAAAATAAATGTGGATTTAGTTCAAATAAATACATAATTATGTGAATAGTATCTCAAATATTTACATGATTTTACTTAACACTTATAAACAAGACTGTTAAGAATAGGAAATGTATCACAAAGCCTGAACTTGTACATCTCCTGCTGTAAATTGTACTAACTTTTTTTTAAACAAAGGTGTCTTTGTATCTTGGTACTAGTCAGTTCTACTCAAATTCATCTATGCTAAACCTCCTCTTCATTCATGCTAAACCTCCTCTTTATATTTTTAAGTTACATTTTAAGGAGCCCTCAGTAAAAAAGGCAAGTAGCAATGTGTCAATACAAAGTGGCAAGAAAGGTTGCATTCCATATACATAGATATATAATCAGGAAACTTTATGACTCTTAGACTGGTTTTGTATATGTTCTAAACCCATGTAGTTAGTGCCAATTTTCCAGGTAGCACTTTATCACAAAGATATGACTTACATTCTTCTTTAATGAAGTACAAAGAGTCTGACATTTCTCTCTTAGTAACACCTGTTAGAATTTCATAGAATTCAAATAAAATGGTGGTCAAAGGACCAAATTTCACTGTTTATATCATTGTATATTAAAACTCAATGTTTCATGAAAATATTACTTATGCCTGATCTAGAAAGAAAGGGACAACATTTAATTCACAGAAATCTCTGTAGTGATAAGAATTTCACTTGTCTTGTCTATTTAGCTACAGAAAGCAGCATTTAGTACAATAAATGTATGCATTATTTTATGTGTGCTACTGATTATAACTACAGCATCTTTATTCACTCCTTACTAAATCCTGTGATATAAATGACAACTTTCCAAAAGGCAGACTGCATCAGTTTTTAATCTAATTTTAAAAATTATTTTACTTTGCTTAATCCAGTACAATAAGTATTCTATATCAAAGTTACCTGTAGTCTTGGATGAGCATAGAACTCATTTAAAAAATCCATAAGTAAGTCAATCTTCAGGGAGCTAACACACAGGACAACATGTTTTTCCGTTTGAGCTCTATGACGGCTATAGTTTCCACCAGACTTCTGTCTCTCCATCCACAAAAAGGCCAGCTGTTCAAACTATAATAAATTTTTATATATGAATAAAGATGATCAGTTCTGAAATACAGATTAATGTAATGCATTTAGTGTCTTATTATGTCTATTCTCTGTTAAGTGGAAATTCTTGATATTTGTGTCTTTGTTGCCTTTCAACAATACTACTTTCATGTGAAAACTGATGAGGGAACAAATAAAATCTCTGGTCAAATATTCTTCTGGAATATTTAGGTTATAAGAAAAAAACTTTACCTGATTGTTGTTGTAGTTTGTTATTTGGTTGGAAATTTTTTTTTTGAGAAGAGTGGTTTTTGTTTAGTTTTCTTTCTATCTAGACTTGTAATTTTGTCATTTAAGGATTCATCATGGATGAAAAGTCATTCCCTATTGTAAATGGGAACCTTGTCTTTAACTTATTTTCTTAGAGAGTTGTTTGAAGACACTGAGTAGTTGAGACTTGTTTTTGGTGATATGTCTGAGGCAGAATTTAAAACTCTAATCTCATTAATTCCAAGGGCATCACTCTATTCACTCACTATGCTAAATTTTATCTAGACATGGCTTTTTCCTATTAAATTCTGTTGTTATATTGAGTCACTTAGCAGTCAGGTCTGACTCTTTGTAACCCCATTTGGAATTTTCTTGGTAAAGAAACTGGAATGGAAGCTATGCTAGCTCATTTTAGAAATGAAGGATTTGAGGTAAATAGGGTTAAGTGACTTGCCCAGATCATATTGCTATTAAATGTTTGAGGTCGGATTTGAACTAAAGATAAGTCTTCCCGCCTTCAGGTCTTACACTCTATCCACAGTATCACCTTGTTGCCTAGGAAATTATACAATTCAATGCCAAAACAGAATAGGAATAATCATGCCAATATACAACCAGGCACAGTGAATACAGTGATAGCAGCTATCAAAGGATTGGATTCCACTTTTCATTTGATAATTTGCATTGAATCTAGCATTTTGGGCAGTGTCAAAAGGAAAATCTCTGAATCCTCCCATGTTTTCTGGATATATGTAATTCATTCGTACCTACAAAAAGATTCTCAACATTATATGTAACCTTATGCTAACTACACAATAGCTAAAAGATATCCCCTCTTCCCCCTCTCCACCTACTATACCTTCCCAAGCTATAAAGGGAGAGAAAGCTTTAGGAAGAACTCCCCTATACAAATTTACCAATTCTCTTGCATTGTAAAATACGATTTTTAAATGCCCAAACTGACCTCCATTATACAAGTGTAAGACCAAAATCAATGGCACAGAGTTAAACAGATCCACTCCATTCAGAGAAGAAAAAATGTCCTCCTTTATTTGTCGTGTTGATCTGGGATGCATTCACTTTTATTCAAATAAATATTCCTTTTCTTTTCCTATTTTCCTCTCCTCCAAGCCAGAGGTTAATTTTTATTGGGGTTTTTTTTTTTTGCAAGTTTGGTCTTGGGTAAGACTTCTAATTTCATTGGAGTAAATTTTTGCCAGTGAGGAAGCCCAATTTGCCAATACTGATTTCATAATCTTGACTTTTAGAGAGTTGGTTGAGATTATGAGAGTTTTAGTATATACTTAAAGTGTGGGTAAAACCCACAAGTGACTTCCTCAGAACCATATAGCCAATACTTGTCAGGGGCAAAACTTACATCCATGTCTTCCTGATATTAAGACCACCTGGCTATCCATTATTTGTTATTTTTAATAGAATAACATAAGAATACTCTCTTCAAATTTATATTTCATTCATCTAAACAATGTAAAAATTAAAATGTTTGCTGAAAATGAAACTGGTAGCACAGATTTCCCCCTTCTCTTTTTGTTTTCCTTTTTGAGAAAATAAGGGTAAACATACTTTCAAAAGTTGGTACTTTATTCAAAGGACTTATTAAATCTAATATGTTTTTAAATGATGTCAATGAAAAAATTGTTTGAAAACATGTTATAAAAAATGGGAAGTTTTTTGTTCCTATAAAGTAAAAGTAAATATAAATTTCATTGCTCTCATCAAGTGACAAAAGGCATTGACCTTGTCATTGTTATTCAAATTTTATGTATGACAACATTTTTAGGCCTTTATTATTTGGTCAGATAATAGAAAGTCCTATGTTTCTTAGTAAAAATTTTAAAATAAATAAAATGCTAGCCATTGTAACAATTTACATAGCTCCATAAAATATAAGAGAGTTGGGTTTCACCTGTATGGGTAAGACTACAAGAGCAACACATATCATAATGACGACGAAAAGTTTTGACAGTGCTGTCTCAGGTGTGACGTCCCCAAAGCCCACAGTAGAAAAAGTCACAATGCAGAAATAAAGGGAGTCAAAGAGAGTCAATTTCTTCCCTGCTCGCTCAAGATGCTGAATTCCACAAATACTATAGTAAATAAAGACAAAAACATTGAGGTGAAAACGTTCATTCCAGGCATTCATCATTGTATTAAAAGATGAAGAAATCCACATAAAATAGTTTAATATTTAAATAGATAGTATCATACTTTTAAAATGTTTTATAAAGTAACTTCTTTTCCATAACATATTTTAGAGTTTTTATATTTCTAATTATAGTTACATAGCAGGTTTTGATTAATAGTTGGTCACAAAAGAATTGTCAGAAATAAAAGAATTTTTTTGTTCTGATGAAAACACAGGAACAATGTACATAAACCCTAATAAAAAGCAATTAAAAACAATATCTGTGTGTGACTTGTGAAATAAAAAAATGTTGTTGTTATGTTTCATTTTTAGAATGAATAGGACATGGTAGGTAAGAGGCCAACTTTGGAATCATTGGGAAAAGAGTTCAAGTTCTGTCTCTTGAAAAAGATTATGATCACAGCAAATTGATTTCACCTATTCAGTGCTCCAGATGTCTTTGTGAAGCTATAATCTTGTGTGTGTGTGTGTGTGTGTGTGCGTGTGTGTGTGTGTGTGTGTGACACATTCAAACCTATTACTAAAATAGAAGACAAAGCTAAAATCACTGATAAAGGGAATTGTTTTTTTTTTAATTTTTCTCCTAGAAAAATCAAAGATAAATGCTCTTCTTGTTCCTTTGCCCTCTATATGCTGAAATTGCTTGATGCCTCATATATTCATAACAGAAATATTTACCCACTACATCAACCTGTACTTGTTTTTGGATTTTCAATCATCAGAGCAATTATTAATAAGTCAGTCAACAAAACATTTATTAGGGGTACTATATTTCAGGAATTATGATAAATGCTGGTGATACAAAGAATGGCAAAAATATTATCTCTACAGAGCTCATATTATAATGAACAAGGAAGAAAATTTTCTTTTCATTCACACCATACTAAGTACACATGTGTGTGAGAGGGGCTGGAGAGAGGTGTATAGAGTAGAGAAATGATGTACACAAAGGGGAAGACATTATCGTTGGGAAACCTGGGAATCTTCTTCAAGGAAATCTAGAAAATCAAGATAATAGAGGTAAGAAGGGAGAGCGTAATGGGCTGAACTCGAGTTGATGCACTGAGGTCCCAAGCACATGGGGCTAAATAGTCATTGGACCATACTCTATTAATATATATCCTTGGAGAAAGAATGGCCCCCACCTACTCTTTGTGCAAGTGCTGATGTACTGTATAGGAAATAACGATTTTTGTGGGTGGAGGCAGAGGGGTGAGGAGAGAAGAAGAAAGAGACTGCTGGCTGGCGTTTTATTGCATCTGCTCACATTGTTAATCCCCCTTCACCTCAAAAAGAAAAAAGATTGAAGATTTTCCCTTAACCTGAATTCCTGAACTCCAGCTGATTTTAAAATATGCCGTTATCACAGGAGAGTATTCCATGTGTGGGAGGATACCAGTATGAAAGCATGGAGATGAGAGATGAAGTAAAATGTTAAATAATAGAAGGCAGACCAGTAAAGAAAGGAAGTAAAATATAACAAGACTAGAAAAGTAGGAATAAGAGTATATTGTAAAAGTGTATAAATGCCAAACATATCATGTTATATTTGATTCTGGAAGAAATCTAGATTCACTATAGATTAGTAAGTACTGAAGATCAGACCTTGACTTAAGGACTATTATTTTGGTACTGTGTTAAGAGTGGATTAAATGGGGAAGTAAGGAGGCCAATTAGATAGCTCTTATGAGAAGTAATAAGAGACTGAACTATTATGTAAATAGAGAGAAATGAATATCTATAAGAAATTTTGTGTGGATAAAATCAAGAAGATTAATAAAATCAACACGTCCACAGACTATGGGTGTATGTAAGAATGAGAAGATAAGGATTAATATAAGGTTACAAAAGCCTCAGTGGTTAGGATGATGGTTATGCTCTTAACAGTAAGAAGAACATTTGAGAGGGAAAAATTTGAGGGAAAAATGATCAATTCTGTTTTGGTATTCTGAATAGGAAGAGAAGATTTGAGAGAAAATAATAAACTCTGTCTTAGGAATTTTGAGGATAAAATGCAAGTGGAATGTACCATATGAAGTATCTAAAAGGCAGTTAGTGATACAGACATGTACAGAAAGAGACTAAAGTGGAATATGAGAATTTGGGACTCATCAACATAGAAATGAAAACTGAATCCACAAGACCTGATAATATCATTAAGTGAAAAAATATATGGAGCAAGAAAGAAGAGGGTCCTGAAAATTATTCCGCTATACTCAACATTACTGGGCATGATATAGATGAAGACACAAACAAGGAAAACTGGGGAAAAGTAATCAGACAGAAACTAAAAGAGAGCAATGTCATGAAAACTTAGAAAAGAATATCTAGTGACTAAAAACCATTACAGTGAATTCCCAATCCCTATATTTATGCACACCTGCATTTTTGATTTCCTTCACAAGCTAATTGTACAATATTTCAGTGTCTGATTCTTTTTGTACAGCAAAATAACGTTTTGGTCATGTATACTTATTGTGTATCTAATTTATATTTTAATATATTTAACATCTACTGGTCATCCTGCCATCTAGGGGATGGGGTGGGGGGGTAAGAGGTAAAAAATTGGAACAAGAGGTTTGGTAATTGTTAATGCTGTAAAGTTACCCATGCATATATCCTGTAAATAAAAGGCTATTAAATAAATAAAAAAAAAGAAAAGAAAAGAATATCTAGAAGGAGAAAATTACTTATGATATCAATTATTGTTGAGAAATCAGGAGGAATTAAGATAAGGCCATGAGATATGACAATTAAGACATATTGTAACTATGAAGAGGCTAGTTTTAGCTGAATGATCAAGTTAGAAGTCAGACCACAAAGGGTTAAGATGAACGTGAGAAGAAAAGAAGTAGAGATGTTTGGTGTTGATAGTTTTGTCAAAGAGTTTACCAATAAAGTGAGGGGGGAACATATAGAATTACTGTTAGGAAGGAAGGTCTGATCAATTAAGCAAATTTAATTTTATAGTCTCAGTCTTAAAAATTAATGTGGATTTTCTATGTAGTTATGATCTAATGAGCAATAAGAATTAGGCAATAAAAAAGATTGTTAAATTTAATAGATATATCTGGAAACTAACTTTTATTATATAATTTTTACAGTCAGAAGTAACAAAAACAAAATAAGTTATAATTCTAAAAATAGTAAAAGAGTAAGGAAGAAATCTTAGTTGTTATAATACAGTTAAGAGTTATCAATTCAGTTATCTGTGTGTTAAGTTTGATGTGCCAGCAAGATATTCTTTTAAAAGAGTTCTTTAAAAGTTAAACTTTTAAAACTTTAAAGGAAGTTTACAAAGTACTCAGGGAATTTCTTCTCTTTATTTCTTCATTCCAACTCTCACTTCCAACCCTTATATCATAGATAATTGAGAGTATTTATCCAAATTGTGCTGCCATAAATGAACAATCTCAATTTTGAGTGGTTGAATGAAATAATGAATACCAATTGCCATCTACAGTTATTCCATTCTTGATATTTGCAAGTCCAACCTGTAATAGAGATTTTTTTGTTTGTTTTTTCCTTTTCAAAATCATTAAATATACCAAAAATTTCATATGATTTGAAGAATTCATTTTGCACAAATATAATAATAGTACACTTAATCTTCAAGTTGTTTCTACTTTTTATTGTTTACACTATCATTACATTAAAAATACCATCATTGTTCTCCAGGAAAGATTGTAGTTATAATCTGCACAAATAGAAATTAATGAAAAAAGCCTCAGCAGAAAATAAAGTTCAATAAATTATTTATTCAACTGCTCCCTGGTTCTGATTATATCAACTAACTAATTTCTTCTGGGCACCTCCTATACACGCTTTTATGTATTTTTATGACAATTACATTTTTTATGAACTTATATCTTAAAAAAGAAGGATAACTTCTCTACCTCTCTGAAGTAACAGAATATAAAAATCATGAACCTTGAATAACTATATGGAGATTAGTAACCCAACATAATTTCTAAACGAGATAGATAATTAAGGATAATGAGATCTAATTTAATGAAAATAAGCTGTTCCTATTGCATGCTAGAGATATAACTAGAGATGTGTTTTAAAATCATATTTTCATCAGGGTGATGTAGTTAAAATGACAGCAAATTCTCAATTATCTATAATAAATAGGTGAGAGATATATGGAAGTAAAATGGAGAGATAAATAGAAGAAATTATGGATGCAATAAAGCTTGAATTCAAATACTATTACATTCACTAGCTCTGTGACGTTATTTAATCTCTCTCAGCATTTTGTTTCCTGATGTATAAAATAAGGAGACTGAGCCCAAGGGCTTCTACTATCCTTTTGAGGTCTAAATCTATGATGCTATCATTCTAGAATTATATCAAGGAACTCATTTCCAGACATTAATTTATTTTTTTGTTATTGATTTTTATTATTTATTTTTAACATATTTTATGAATCATTTTGAGAGAGAAAAATCATAACAAAAGGGAAAAACCATGGAAGTGATTTTTTAAAAAGAAAAAAAGTGAACATAGCATGTATTGATTTATAAATTCTTATAAGTTTGACACAATTCTTTATATATTTTAGAAATGAGAGATTTATCAGAAATGTTGGCTATAAAGATTTCCCCCAACTTTGTACTTCCCTTTTAACCTTCTTTCTGTTGGTTTGTGTAAAATCTTTTTAATTTGATGTAATCACAGTTGTCCATTTTAGCTTTCATAATAGTCTCTAGTTCATCTTGGCAGGTAAATCCCACAGATATTTTATTTTGTCTATAGTAATTTTAAATGGAATTTTTCTAACTCTTGCTAATGGGATTTGTTAGTAATATACAGAAATGCTGATGATTTCTGTGGGTTTATTTTATATCTTGCAACTTTACTAAAGCTGTGAATCATTTCTAGTAAGTTTTTGGATTATTTTCTAGGATCTTCTATGTGTATATATATTACCTGCAAAGAGTGATAGATTTATTTCTTCGTTGCCTAATGATTGCTATAGATTTTAGCTAGATATTGCCTATTATTTTAAGGAAAGTTCCCTTTATCCTTACACTCTATAATGTTTTTAATAGTAATGGATGCTGTATTTTGTCAAAAGTTTTTTTTTCATCTATTGAAATTATTATATGATTTCTGTCAGTTTTGTTATTAATATGGTCAATTATGTTTTCCTGATATTGAACCTAAATTCCTGGTATAAATTTCACTTGATCATAGTGTATTATCCTGAGATAAGTTGATGCATTCTCTTTGCTAATCTTTTACTTAAAATTTTTAGCATCAGTATTCATTGGGAAATTAGTCTGAAATTTTCTTTCTCTGTTTTGGCCCTTCCAAAATTTTAGGAATCACTGTGCAACTTAGGTACACTGTTACATCACAGAAGAAATTTGGCAGGATTCCTTCTTCATCTATTTTTCCAAATAGTTTCAGTGTTGGAAATAACTGTTCTTTAATTTTTCTGTAGAATTCACTTGTGAAATCATGTAACCCTGGTGATTTTTTTCTTAGGGAGTTCATTAATGACTTGTTCAATTTCTTTTTTCTAAAACAGAACTATTAAAAGTAATTTATTTCCTCTTCTGTTAACCTAGGCAATTTATATTTTTTGTAAATATTCATCCACTTCAACAAGATTATCAAATTTGCTGCCATACACTTGAATAAAATAGCTCTTAATTATTGCTTCAATTTTTTTTTATCATTGGTACTGAGTCTACCCTTTTAATATTTGATGCTGGTGATTTGATTTTTTCCTTTCCTTTTTCTGATCATATTAATCAAAGGTATATATATATTTTGTGTTTTTTTCTCATAAAATTAGCTCTTAGTTTTATTTATTAATTCAATAGTTTTCTTAGTTTTTTACTTTATTAATGTCCCCTTTGAGCTTCATAATTTCTAATTTGGTATTTAATTTGGGATTTTTAATTTGTTCTTTTTCTAACTTTCCTAATTGCACACCCTATTTATTGATATCCTCTTTCTCTATTTTATTCATGTAGTTATTTAGAGATATAAAATTTCTTCTAATAACTTCTTTGGGTTCATCCTATAGCTTTTGGTATGTTGTTTCATTATTGTCATTCTCTTGAATGAAATTATGTATTGTTTCTGTGATTTGTTGTTTGATCTACTCATTTTTAGAATTAGATTATTTAATTTCCAATTGGTTTTTATTTTATCCTTCACTGGACCTTTATTGAATAGAATATTGATTGTATTGTCTGAAATAGAAGCTGTTACTATTTCTGTTTTTTGCATTTGATTGTGAGGTTTTTATGCCTTAATACATAGTGAATTTTTGTGTACTGTTCATGTACAGTACAGTACATATACTCCATGTACTATTGAGAAAAATGTGTATTGCTTTCTGTCCCCATTCAATTTTCTCCATAGGTCTATCATATCTAGATTTTCTAGGCTCCTCTTAACTTCACTAATTACTTTCTTGTTTATTTTATGGTTAGATTTGTCTGAGTCTGAAAGGAGAAAGTTGAGATCCCCCACTAGAATAGTTTTGCTATCTATTTCTTCCTGTAACTGGCTTAAAATATTCTCCAGGAATGTGTCTGCTCTACCACTTGGTGCATACACATTTAGTATCTTTACTATTTCCTTATCTACAGTACTCTTTATCAAGATGTACTTTCCTTCCTTATCTCTTTTAATAAGATCTATTTTTATTTTTGCTTTATGTGAGATCAGAATTACTAGCCCTGCTTTTCTTATTTCATCTGAGGCATAATAAATTCTGTTCCAGTCTTTTACCTTTATCTGTATGTGTCTTTCTGTTTCAAATGTGTTTCTTGTAAACAAAATTTTATAAGATTCTGTTTTTTCATCCATTCTACTATTGGCTTTTATTTTATGGGAGAAATTCATTCCATTCACATTCGCAGTTGTGATTACTAGCTCTGTATTACCCTCCATCCTATTTTCGCCCTTGGATATACTTTTGTTCTCTTTCTACCCTGTTCTTGATTGTGTGTAGTTTTTTAAACTACCCCACCCACTAATTTATATCCTAATACTCCTCCCCCCTTCTCTAAGAAGTTTTTTTTTAAACAATGTTAAGAAGTTTTTTTTTAAACCCACTCCAAACATTACCTTATCTTCTATAAACCCTTCTTTTCTTCTCTTAACTTTTCCCTAGTGCTTCTGCCCTTCTTTCTATCCTATCTCTCCCTTTTCTTTTCCCCCTTTTCCTCCAACTTCTTTATAGGATTAGATAAATTTCTATACCCAACTAAATGATTAAGTTATTCTCTCTTAGAGATGTCAAGCTTCAGACAGTGATCATGCCCAATCCCTTCTTTTCCGTAATTGTAATAGGTCTTTTGGATCACTTCATATGAACTAATTTTCCCATTATACCTCCCCTTTCTTCTTTTTCAGTAGAGGGATTTGTCTATCCCTTAATGTCTTTTTCTTTAATGTCATCATATCAGAGTCCATTTATAATCATACCCTCAGTCCATGTGATTCCTCTTTCTCTCTTCCCCAGTGATGGATACAGTTCTCAAGAATTACAGATATCATTTTTTCATGTAGGGATGTAACCAGTTTAACCTTTAAAGTATATATATATACATATATATATATATATATATATATACATATATATATATATATATATATGTATATATATATAATTTCCCCTACTTACCTTTCTATGTTTCTCTTGAATCCTCTGTTTGTAGATTAAAATTGTTGCTTATTTTTTTATAAGAATGATTGAAAGTCTCTTACTTTGTGGAAGCTCCATTGTTTCCCTTGGAAGATCATGCTGAATCTTGATGGATAGTTAATTCTTGGTTGTAACCCTAGGTCCTTTGCCTTCCAAAATATGGTATTCCAGATTCTCTGAATTTTTATTGTAGGAGCTGCCAGATGCTGGTTAATTCCTAACTGTTTCTCCTTGATATTTCAATTGTTTTTGTCTGTCTCCTTGCAGTACTTTTTTCCTTGAGATTGTAGTTTTGGAGTCTTGCAACAATGTTCCTTGGAGTTTTCATTCTGGGATTGCTTTCAGAAGGTGATCTCTGGATTCTTTCAATCAGTATGTCCCCCTCTGTTTCTAGAATTTTGGGGCAATTTTCTTTAATGATCTTTTATATATGCTATCCAGCCTCTTTTATTGGTCATGGCCAATAATGTTAAATGGTCTCTTCTGGATCTATTTTCCAAGTTGCCTGTTTTGCCAATAAGGAATTTCAATTTTTTTCCATTTTTTCTCTTTTGTTTTAGTTTGTTTGACTGATTCTTGCTGTCTCACAAACCCATTAGCTTCCATTTGCTCTAGTTTTTATTGTGTTTCTAGTTTTTATTGTGGTTTTTTTTTTTTTTTTCAGTTAGCGTTTGTAGCTCTTTTTCCATATGGGTAATTGACAGAATATGTCAGACTCTGTTCAGAGGCTTGATTTCACTATGGTTTTCAAAGGAAACTGGGGAAAAAGCAAGTAGCTTCCTAATTTTATTCCACAGTCTTGGGTCCCCATATATTATTTTCTATCCAATATAAAATACTGACCATCATTCATCTTGTTCTCACCTTCCTTTCTTTTCATCATCTGTCATATCTTAAAAATACCTTCCTAAGTCATGTATCTGGGAATATTAACAGCAATGTTGATCAATTAGGATTATGATTAGAAAGCTATACATAATGAAATTTATTTTGCCACTATAGGTGGTAAATTTAATTTTTTAATTTCCCATAGTGATGCTTGAGATCCCAAGTATAGCCACTGAAAAATCATCTAGTGTGGAACAATGGAGAGTCAAGATATAAGGGATTCTAAAGTATAAAATAAAGTATGAAATATAAAGAGGTACAACATGGGATCAAGGAAGAATACTGAAGCAAAGAAGAAATGATAGAGGTTTATTGAGTAAAAACATCAAACAGGTAGAAGGATACCATTTATACTAGCTGGAGAGTGGAATTTCCAAGTTCAGGGACTTTGAAGTGATGAAGTTCTATACATGAATATGCATATATGCATATTGTACAGGTCTGAAACTTTGAATTGGTATATTTGAAATAGACAACCCAGCACTTAAGGCAACAGCATATGATGTTGAATCACACACTATGTATGAATTGAGGTTGGAAGTTGGGGAACTATATGCTCAAATTGTTTGAAAAGCTTCAAGATGAATACTGAATTTCCTTATGATTGTGGTAAGAAGATCATGAGGCATGTTTAAAGTCATGAAGGAAAAATTATTTACATTAAAACTATACTTTAATATTTCTATGTATTATCTCCTTTGATATCCCCAGTCACTCTCTGAGGTATGTAGTAAAAATTTTATTTTCTTTTATTTTCTTTTAATAAATAAAATTGTAACTTGTCTAAAATCTCATAATTTGCAAATGGAAGATGTTTTGATGAGGCCATTCTATAGAAACAAGAACTGTGATTTTGTTTTTGCTATAGTGAACTTTTGTTGTCTGATCCATAATCTTCTATATTTTCAAAGAAGGCTTTTCTCAGTCCCAGTCCTGCTTCAGCTGCTAGAGCTGTCCCATCTAAGATTAACTTTTATTTAATTTTTATATATCTTTTGTACATATCTAGTTATTTACATATTATCACCTTCATTAAAATGTGATCTCCACCTCAGTCAATAGAATCTTAGTCTAGAGTCAGGAAGACCTGATATTAAATCCTGCCAGACTTATTTAGCTGTCTAACTATGGACAAATCATTTAAGTTATTAGCTTCAGTTTCTTTAAATGTAAATTGTAATGGGCTGAAGCTTGAGATCCCAAGCACGTGAAGCACATAAGTAATTGGACCATACTCTATTAATATATGCTTGGAGAAAGAATGACCCCCACCCACTCTTTGTGCAAGTTTTGATGTGTTGTATAGGAAATGACGTAGAGACAATTTTGGTGGGTGGAGAGAGAGAGGTGAAGAGGGAGAGGCGGAGAGAGAGGCAGAGAGACTGCTGGTCAGGTTGTCACGGCTGCTCATATTCCTATCACCATCCTTCTTCACCTCCACAAAGATTAAAGATAGAGGATTTTCCCTTAACCTGAATTCCTAACTCCAGCTGATTTTAAAATAAGTGGTCATCACAGTAAATGGGTACAATAACAGCACCTATTCCACACAGCTGTTATAATGATCACATGAGATAATTAGTAAAGTAATTCAGCACTTTATGTAGCACTTAAAGCACAAAATAAATACTATTATTTATTACTATCTTTTATCTTTGGCATTTTAATAAATGCTAGTTCAGTCAAAACCCTCCAAAAACTGCAAAACATTTTCAGAGACCCAGTCAAATGAGGTAGTTGTACTTGATAGTCTCTTTCTGTGTTTCTAACTATAAATTTCTATAAATCTGGGCCCTTTAAGTTGTTGCTGTTGTTTTGTTTTTTTTTTTTTAAGTGAAACAGCTTTCTTATCATGGAAAGAGATTCAAAATCATAATTCTATATTTAGAATGATGATAAGAGCTTGGTTCAAGTGCTAATTCTGAAATTCCTACATATTTCAAAAAAATTATTTGGTTTTAGGGAAGAAATTAGGGGATAAAATATCCAGAACTATTATTTACAATAATATTTTATAATTCTACTTAATCCAATCAAGTTTGGCCTTTACATGTGCTATGCAAATGAAATGGCTCCATTATTAACAAGGAATCAGAGTCAATACCGACTAGTACTTCTTTAACTACCTCCAATTTCCTTATTGTAGGACCTATATTATTAAATCCTTTTTTCAAAGCATACAGAGAGTGTCACTGTTTCCATGGTTTCCTAGAGTAACACCATGTAGGGACTTTGAGATTAAAAACAACACCTTGAATTACATTTAGAAACAATTATAAAACCCAATGTCTATTACCACCTCCACTCTTAGGACTCCCATGGACATAAAAGAAGATACATGCAGAGTGGTAAATATGTGTCAAGAGAACTGGGCTCATAGAGTTATTATGTAATATGTTTAGCATGAAATACTAAGAGTGCTCCTTTGAAAAGAAAAATCCAAAATGGGATTTAACCCACTTTGATTCTAGTTCCATTGAAATAGTTTGGGCAAGTCAATCTTTCTAATCCTCTAAATTCTGATCTATAAAATGAAGTGGTCTCAAATTCCCTTCCTTCCACCAATTCTTTAATTATGACATTATAAATTATCTTCCAAAAAAGTCAAGACAGACAATTTTGGTGCAGTGGAACTTTTAAGCAATACCTAATCAGAAGGCAAATTCAGGCTGACACTTGCTGCATGAACATGATACAAAAAATATTGGGTTCTCTAAACTCCTGTTTTTTTCATCTGAAACAATAATTCTGACACTACTGGATTCATTTGTGAGATTCAAATGAAATATATTTATAAAAAGTGAACTGAAGTAAGCATTGCAAGTTTGTATAATGTTTATATAACTTACTTTATAAATATACATACATAACTATATGTGCACAAATATGTACAAATAAATATATGCCTGTATATGCATGTTTATATCAAAAACAGAGGCAGAGAGAAAGGGAAGATATGATTTGGATCAATGCTTATATCAGTATAGGGATTCCTCTGCTATACATCTACAACTTATTCATTTATTTATTTATTTATTTATTTTTATTTTTCTTTCTTTTTTTTTTTTTAATTTAATAGCCTTTTGTTTACAGATTATATTGTATGGGTAACTTTACAGCATTGACAATTGCCAAACCTCTTGTTCCAATTTTTCGCCTCTTACCCCCCACCCCCTCCCCAAGATGGCAGGATGACCAGTAGATGTTAAATATATTAAAATATAAATTAGATACACAATAAGTATACATGACCAAACCATTATTTTGCTTTACAAAAAATCAGACTCTGAAATATTGTACAATTAGCTTGTGAAGGAAATCAAAAATGCAGGTGGGCAAAAATATAGGGATTGGGAATTCAATGTAATGGTTTTTAGTCATCTCCCAGAATTTTTTCTCTGGGCATAGCTGGTTCAGTTCATTATTGCTCCATTGGAAATGATTTGGTTAATCTCATTGCTGAGGATGGCCAGGTCCATCAGAACTGGTCATCATATAGTATTGTTGTTGAAGTATATAATGATCTCTTGGCCTGCTCGTTTCACTCAGCATCAGTTCATGTAAGTCTCTCCAAGCCATTCTGAAATCATCCTGTTGATCATTTCTTACAGAACAATAATATTCCATAATATTCATATACCACAATTTATTCAGCCATTCCCCAACTGATGGACATCCACTCAGTTTCCAGTTTCTAGCCACTACAAAGAGGGCTGCCACAAACATTCATGCACATATAGGTCCTTTTCCCTTCTTTATGATCTCTTTGGGATATAAGCCCAGGTCTACAACTAATTTAAAACTGTTTTTTAGTTTCATTGAAAGACTAAATTAACTTTCCATAATCATGAAATATAGGGCTTGAATCCAAGTCTTCCTAATCCCAAAATTCCTCAAAATTAGGAACCAATTGACAAATGTCAACCAATATACCATAGCATCTTTCATAATGCACCATATCAGTCAATCAGAAGTTATATCTCCTTATGCATTATAGAAGTGAAAGGGTCCTCCTTCAGGCAAATCATTCTAGGCTTTGATGGATATGTGATTATACTTATGCATGTATATGCTCATTTCTACAATTAGAATAAAAATTCCTTGAAGCTATGTAGTTTTGCTTTGTCTTTATAACACATGCCAGACACTTGATGGATGCTTATTGATTCATTCATTGATGCTCTGAGTTTAAACCCAAATTCAATCTATTGTTAGATATGTAATTTTGAATAAACCACTTATGCTCTCTGGGCCTCAGTTTTAATATGGAAACTTAGAGAAAAAGATCTTTTATTTCTCATTCCTTGTCATTGTAATTTAAAGTTTTTTTAAAAAAAATTAGTATTTTATTTTTCCCCAATTAGATGTAAAACATTTCTTAACACTTGCTTTTAAAACTTTGAGTTCTAAATTTTCCCTTTCTCCTTCCCTACCACCATCCCGCTTGAGAAGACAAGCAAATTAATACAGATCATACATGTGTAGTCATGAAAAATATAATTTGATATTATTCATATTATGACAAAAAAACAGACCAACAACAAACTAACAAACATTTGAAAAATAAAGTTTAAAAAAATGTTTCATTCTATATTCATATATCATCAATTCTGTTTCTGAGCATGGATAACATTTTACATCATAAGTCCTTCACAGTTCTCTTGGATAATTTTATTGCTGAGAATAGCTAAGTCATTCATAGATGATCATCTTACAATATTGCTCTAGCTGTGTACACAGTAAGTCTCATTTTGTATTGTCATGTAAGTGGTTGCCAAGTTTTACTGAGAGCAACCTACTCATCATTTCTTATAGCACAATAGTATTCCATTACAATCACATACAAGAATTTACTCAGCCATTCCTCAATTGATGTATTCCCTCAATTTCCAATTCTTTGTCATCAGAAAAGAGCTGCTATAATTTTTTTTTACATATAGGTATTTTTCCTTTCAGTTAATTTTTTTTATCTCTTTTGTAATACAGACCTAGTAGCAGTATTGCTAGATCAAAGGAAATGTATAGCTTTATACTCCTTTGACTATAGTTCCAAAATTACTCTAAGGAATGGTAAAAATAAATTCACAAGTTCATCGACAATGTATTAATGTCTCATCTTTCCTGCATCCCATCCAACATGTGATTTTCCTTTTCTATCCTCTTAGTCACTCTAATAGGTATGAATTAGTACCTCAGAATTGTTTTAATTTGCTTTTCCCCAATCAATAGTTATTTAGAGCATTTTGCATGGTTATAATTTTGATTATTTCATCTGAAAACAATTCTTTTAATACAGTCATTTGTCAATTGGAGAATAGTTTTTTTTTTAATATTTGATTCCAGTCTATATATATTTGAGAAATAAGCTCTTTATCAGAAAAAAAAAAAACTTGCTTCCATTTTTTTTCACACTGATTACTGCTGTTTTTCCTCTCACCATGTTTGTTTTATTCCCTCTCGTATCACCCTGTCTCTTCTCAAAAGTGTTTTGTTTCTGATTATCATCTTTTCCAATCTTCCCTCCCTTCTATCAGTCTCCTTTTTCTTATCTCCTTCACTTCCTACTTTCCTTTACGGTAAGATAGATTTCTATATCCATTGAATGTGTATTTATTCTGTCTTTGAGACAATTCCAATCAGAGTAAGGTTCACTCATTTACCCTTATATTCCCCATCTTTCCCTCTACTGTAAAAGTTTTTTCTTGCCTCTTTCATTTGAAACAACTTATCCCATTCTACCTCTCCCTTTCCCTTTCTCCCAATACATTCCTATTTCTCACTCCTTGATTTTATTTTTTTAGATATCATCCTTTCAATTCATCATATATATATATATACATATATATATATATGTATATATATATATATAGAGAGAGAGAACAGTATGAATTTATGAATTTATATATGTATACATATATATATTCTTTCTAATTGCCTAATAATGAGAAAGTTTCTAAAAGTTACAAGTATTATTTTCCCCTTGTAGAAATACAAATAGCTTAACCTGATTAAATGCCTTATGATCTCTCTTTCCTTTTACCTTTTTATACAATTCTGGAGTATTATATTTGACAACAAAAATTTCTATTCAGTGCTGTTCTTTCCATCAGGAATGTTTGGGAGTACTCTATATATCCATTTTTTGAAGGATTACATTTAGTTTTATGGGTGATTCTTGCCCTCTGGAATACCACGTTCCATATCTACTGATCTTTTAATTCAGAAGCTATTAAATTTTGTGTTGCCTTGACTGTGGCTCCAAAATTCTTGAATTATTTCTTTCTGACTGTTTAAAATATTTCTCCTTGATCTGGGAGCTCTGAAGTTTAGTTATAATTTTTATAGGAGTTTTCATCTTGGGGTTTCTTTCAATCTCTATTTTACCCTCTGTTTCTACAAGATCAAGGAAGTTTTCCTTGATGATTTATTGAAAGATGATATTTAGACTCTTGTTTTGATGATGCATTTCGGATGGTCCAATAATTTTAAATAATCTCTCCTGGATTTATTTTCCAAGTCAGTTATTTTTCTAATGAGGTATTATACATTTTCTTATTTTTTTCATTATTTTCATATATAGAGTTTTGATTTGGAGTCAGGGACATTTTAATTCACATCTTGCCTCAAATATTAGTTGTGTGACCTATAAATCACTTAATCTGTCTGTTAAACACCAATAAAGCAAAACTGCATAGCATTAAGAAGCTTATACCTTCTAATTAGAAAAGCAGATATGTACTTCTATAGGTACCACCCCACTTCCATCTAAACCTGGAGTGGTTTTCCTGAAGGATAGCCCTTTCATTTCTATTATGTACATAAGGAGATACAACTGATTGGCTGAGAAAATTCTGAGCAATAAATTCAAGCACAGCATAGTTGAGTAGATATTACAGACCATTGAGAATAGCTGTCTGGAAAAGGCAGTCTGGAAAGGAAAATTCTGACCTTTCAAAGAGAGACTGGAGATTTACCTGGAGCTCAACCCCCTATCACAGCAATATTACCAATCCATATCCTTCATTTATGCATCATGAGTATATATAATTTTAAGATTTGCAAAGCACTTTACAAGCATTATTTTCCCCCTCCTAACAATCCTAGGAGTTAGGCACTCATTTTCATTTTACGGAAGAGAAAACTGAGATACAGAGATTAATTACCTTTACAGGGTCATATAACTACTAAGTGTCTGAGACTGGATTTGAACTCAGATTTTCCTAACTCCAAGCCCAGTACTCTATTCATACTGCATTAACTAGCTTTCTGTGATCAAATTCTTAGAAACACTTAAGCTTGATTCCCCTTTAATGAGATTATTTTCCTCTTGGCACTGCTGAAGTTCTTTCATCTTGCTCCCATACATATTTCATTTATTCTAGTATATTAATTATATAAATCTAGGACATAATTAATAATTCTTAATGAAAGAGTTTAACTAGATACTCTTAGAGGCTATTTATATAACCAACTAGCAATTGGTGGGAGAGAGTTAAGTTGTCAATAATTAAGTATTAGTTCATCCATGAGAATAATCAGAGAAACAGACATTGTCTTATAGCCTAAGTATTATACCTCTGTAGTACCAATATCTGAGATATAGTAAATAATAATTCTAACCCAACATCATTCTTGGAGATAGATGAGAGTAGTAATAGCCCACCTCCTGTTCCCAAGGCAAACAGGTAAATTGACTTCTTTGAGACAGGATTCAGACTTCACCCACCTTGCATGGGTGAAGATATGTTTATGTTAGAATCCTAGTGTTAACTCAATGGAATTGATACAATGCTTATTGGTTCACACATTAGAGCAAATCCTTACAAGATGTTAATTCACTAGTATTAATAGAAACAATGCTTAAGTTAATACCTTTGAGAGTTCACGCATTAGCTCACACATTGGAGTTCACAAGTTCGAGAGATTCACAAGTCAGAAACCCACAATCCCACTCTCTCAGAGGAGGAGTCAACCTTTGGGTTCACACCGTTAAGAGATCATATATAAGAAGCTCTTAGAGCTTCAGTCAATCTGTCAGTCAGTGGAGGAGATTGAGTTGAAGTTGAGCTAGAGGAAGAAGCTGGAGGCAACAAAAGACACACTGCAAGAGCTCTTGGAACCAAGGAGAGTTCAGTTGAAAAGACTGAGAGGGGAGAGTCAGTTGAAGATGAGGAGAGAGGCCTCTAAGAAAGCTAACCGGGCCCAAGGAAACAAACAAGACTTGGAAGGAGAAAATAAACATTTGGATTTTATCAGCTGGTTGCATTTGAAGTGATTATTACACGGAACTGAAACTAAGGCTGCCTCCAGAAACCTCCCCAAGAAACATGCTCCCAGAGAACCATTATATTTTAAAGAAGAGAACACCACATGTTTACATTGCATTTTCCAAACACATCTATTTTTTAATGATATATGAAGTTGATATAAAGCAATTTTGAGAAGGACTGTATTAGCAACTGGGGAATAAATGCAGTTCTCATTTAGAAGATGTTACTTTAAAGAAATTAGGAGTTATAATAGGTGAAGGTAAGGTAGATATACTTTTAAGGCATGATGGATAATCAGCATAAAAGTTTTAAGAATTACAGAGTGTTCATATTCCCAATATGATCAGGAGTGCAACAAGGATGCCCATTATCATCACTATTATTCAACATTGTAATAGAAATGTTGGCCTTAGCAATAATAAAAGAAAAAAGAAGTTAAAGGAATCAGAATAGGCAATGAGGTAATAAAACTATTATTCTTTGCAGATGATATAATGATATACTTAGAGAATCCTAAAAAATTATCCAAAAACCTACTGAAAACAGTTCACAGATTTATCAAAGTTGCAGGATATAAAATGAACCCTCACAAATCATCATCATCATATTACTGATAAACCCCATCAGCAAAAGAGTAAAAGAGAAATTCCATTTCAAATTACTGTAGACAAAATAAAATACCTGACAAGACAAACCCAAGAACTATATGAACACAATTACTAAAAATTTCTTCTGCAAAAATATATAAACAATTAAAAAAGTATCAAGTGTTCATGGCTGGGCTGAGCTAATATAATAAAATTGACAATTTGCCTAAATTGATCTACTTTTCCAGTGCCATATCAATTAAACTGCCAAAACATTATTTATAGAACCTAGAAAAAAATAATAACAAAATTCATCTGGAAAAACAAAATGTCAAGAATATCAAGAGAATAATGAAAAAAAAAAGGAAAGGATGGTAGCTTAGCAATATGAAATCTAAAACTATGTTATAAAGTGGCAGTCATCAAAACCATTTGCTACTGGCTAAGAGATAGAGTGTTGGATCAATAGAATAGATTAGATACACATGATATAATAATCAAGGCCTATAGCAATTTAGTATTTGATAAACCCCCAAACTCAAGCTTCTAGAATAAGAACTCACTATTTGACAAAAATGCTGAGAAAACTAGAAAATAGTATGTTAGAAACTCAGCACAGACCTACATCTCACACGCCATATCAAAATAAGATTAAAATGTATATGTCATTTGGGCAAAAAAGATGATGCCATAAACAAATGAGGAAAACAAAGAATAATTTACCCATCAGATCTTTGGAGATGGAAGAAATTTATGACCAAAGAAAAACTAGATAATATTATGAAAGGTAAAACAGACAATTTTGATTACATTAAGTCAAAAAGGTTTTACAGAAACAAAAACAACAGAACCAAGATTAAAAGTGAAGTACAAACCTGGGCAAAAACCTTTACAGCCAATATTTCTGATAAAGGTCTGATTTCTAAAATATATAAAGTACTGTGTCAAATTTATAAGAACAGCTCATTCCCAATTGATAAATGCTCAAAGGATAAGAACAATTTTCAGATGAAGAAATTAAAGCCATCTATAATTATGTGAAAAATGCCCTAAATCATTATTGATCAAAGAAAATCAAATTTAAAAAAAAAACCTCTGATATACCACCTCATACTTCTCAGATTGGCACAGATGACATTAAATGATAAATGTTGGAGGGGATGCAAGAAAACTGGAACACTGATGCATTGTTGGTAGAGTTGTGAAATGATCGAACAATTCTCAAGAGCAATCTGGCTGAAAGGGCTATCAAACTGTGCATACCTTTTGACCCAGCAGTGCTATAACTGGGTCTACATCCCAAGGAAATAATAAAGGAAGGAAAAGGACCCACATGTGTAAAAATATTGTAGCAGCTCTTTTTGTAGTAGGAAAGAATTGGAAAATGAGTGGATGTCCATCATTGGGAAATGACTGAACAAGTTGCGGTATGTGAAAGTAATGGAACATTTTTGTTCTATAAAAAAATGATGAACAAGCTGACTTTTAGAAAACTTTCTAAAAAGATTTACATGAACTGATGCTGAGCAAAACAAGCAGAACCAGGAGTATATTGTAGAACATAAAGGCAAGAATTTGCAATGATCAACTATGAAAGACTTGGTTCTTCTCAGTGGTCTAGGGATTCAAAGCAATCTTAATAGACTCTGGACAGAAAATGCCACCTGCATCCAGAGAAAGAACTAAGGAGACTTAAATCAACACATATACTTATTTTTTTAATTTTTTATCTCATGGTTTTTCTCTTTTGCTCTGATTTTTCTCTCTGAACATAATTCATAAAGCAATGTGCACTAAAAATAAATGTGAAAAAGGAAAAAAAAGAGGAAAATACAGTATTATATGAAAACTATTAAAGACTTTACAGTGGTGATAGAGAATTATCTTTAATTTTAATCAACCCAAAAAAGGTAAGTATAAGTAAGGTTATTAAGATCTTTGAATGGCATATATTTTGTCCTAGAACTTTTAAAGATACAAAAATTTAGGGGAACAGAGGGAGGAAGAAGGGTGACATGATCAGAACTGCATTTTAGGGACAATCACTTTTCTAATTATGTGAAAGCTGGAGTGAAATAGGAAACTGAGGCTCAATAATTAAATGACTTGGCCATAATTAAGTAGCTTTTAAATATCAAGTTTAGAATTTGAACTCCAACTGCTCTTAACTCTAGGTATAGCACTCTGTCCACAAATGCCAAGCTGTCTCTAAATGGAATCTGTGAGAATCATTATGAAATGTTTGAATTTGAATTAATAGACAAAGGCATTCAATTATCTTTTAACTAAAACAGTGTTTTAATAAGATTTTTCCAACAGTATAGGAAAAACATATGGCTGAAGAAGAAAATTGAAAAGATAGCCAGGAGGTTATAAGGGAAGTGTATAAAGCATTGAACTAGGGTTAAAAATCTGGGAATGGGGAAGAAGTAGTTATTCTTTGGGTATGAAGAAGGAAGAAACAACAGAATTTGGTGAAACTTCAATGAAGGGAAAAAGATAAAGAAGAAATAAGACAGAGTTGGAAAAGAACCTTAGAGATTATCTGATAACTCAATATCTTCATTTTATAGAGCAGGAAATCAAAACCCAGAGACATTAAGTTATTTGCCAAAGATCACATGGGTAGTGAAGGAGGAAATACTTGAAAATGAGTATGTTTGAGTTTATAACTTGGCAAGATAGAAACGACAAAAGGGTAAAGATACTCAAATGAGGTAGTTGGGGAGGAATACAAATTTGAAGGTTAAAGGGAGCAAATAAAATAAATGATTTGGAAAATATTTAATTTAAGAGGATAAGAGAGTATTTATGAAAATGTTCTTTAAGAAGTTAAAAATGTGGGATGGAAAATCAGGACTAGACATGAAGATTTGGGAATAGTCAATATAGATGCAAAAGAATTATCAAATTTGACAGTTTGAAAGAACTTAGTGTAACCTAAGCCTGAGCAGGAATCAATCTTCTTAGCAAGTGATCATCCAACTTGACAGCCTCTTTTAAAAAGAAAAAGTACTACCAACAAATACAGTATATCCCAATTTTGAGCAGCTCTAATTAGAAGCAAGTTTTTCTTTATATTGAACCAAATGTCTATCTTTCTACTGCTTCAAGATTTTATCCTAAGTTTTTCCCAGAGATTCAAGCCAAATCAAGTTTAGTTTTTGCACATTTAAAGATATTCATAATGTTCATTCTGTTTCCTCTACTCATGCCAAACATCCACAGCTCTTGAATTTATTCTTATGCTATGTGTTATTTGATCTTACTGTACTAACTACTTTTTAACTTGCCAATTACTATCCCAAAATGTGGGACTTAAAACTGAGTAAGATACAAATCATGTTGTCTGACCAGGGCAAAGTACATCATAACACTTATTCTTGACACTTTACTTCTGTTAATGAAGCCTAGTTGGAAGTAGCTTACTTTTAAAAGTATAATGTCACCTTGAAAATTCATACTGATTTTGTAGAATAGTAAGTTTATTATATGAATTATTATATACCTGGCCATCTGAATCAAAATCCAAGATTTTATATTTAACTCTAAACTTACATTTGTTCTACTTCTTCATTAAAGACCTAATCTGATCCTTCAATATATCAGTGAAGTGATCTTTATCCCCTAAGAATATAACAACAATTAATTATTTGACTAATTCTCATAAACTTTGGCAAGCCTCCAAGCATGGGATCCAACGATGTCCATCTGTAAGGCTATGTGTCTATTTTCTGGAAAACATTCTGAGTTTATAGGTTTTCCTCACACAAGATCCCACACAGGATTGCAGGACTTTTTTTTTTAATTTAATAGCTTTTTATTTACAGGTTATATGTATGGGTAACTTTACAGCATTAACAATTGCCAAACCTCTTGTTCCAATTCTTCACCTCTTACCCCCCACCCTCTCCCCAGATGGCAGGATGACCAGTAGATGTTAAATATATTAAAATATAAATTAGATACACAATAAGTATACATGACCAAAACTGTTATTTTGCTGTACAAAAGAATCAGACTCTGAAATATTGTACAATTAGCTTGTGAAGGAAATCAAAATGCAAGTGGGCATAAATATAGGGATTGGGAATTCAATGAATGGTTTTTAGTCATCTCCCAGAGTTCTTTTCTGGCGTAGCTGGTTCAGTTCATTACTGCTCCATTGGAACTGGTTTGGTTGATCTCATTGCTGAGGATGGCCAGGTCCATCAGAACTGGTCATCATATAGTATTGTTGTTGAAGTTTATAATGATCTCCTGGTCCTTCTCATTTCACTCAGCATCAGTTCATGTAAGTCTCTCCAGGCCTTTCTGAAATCATCCTGTTGGTCATTTCTTACAGAACAGTAATATTCCATAATATTCATATACCACAATTTCTTCAGCCATTCTCCAACTGATGGACACCCACTCAGTTTCCAGTTTCTAGCCACTACAAAGAGGGCTGCCACAAACATTCGTGGACATACAGGTCCCTTTCCCTTCTTTATGATCTCTTTGGGATATAAGCCCAGTAGTTACACTGCTTGCATCAAAAGGGTACACAGTTTGATAACTTTTGAGCATAGTTCCAAATCACTCTCCAGAATGGTTGGATTCGTTCAAACTCCACCAACAATGCATCAATGTCCCAGTTTTTCCACATCCTCCAACAATCATCATTATTTTTCCTGTCATCTTAGCCAATCTGACAGGTGTGTAGGTATCTTAGAGTTGTCTTAATTTGCATTTTCTGATTAATAATGACATGAGCATCTTTTCATAATGACTAGAAATAGTTTCAATTTCTTCATCTGAGAATTGTCTGTTCATATCCTTTGGCCATTTTTCAATTGGAGAATGGCTTGATTTTTTATAAATTAGAGTTAATTCTCTATATATTTTAGAAATGAGGACTTTATCAGAACCTTTGACTGTAAAAATATTTTCCCAGTTTATTGCTTCCCTTCTAATCTTGTCTGCATTAGTTTTGTTTGTACAAAAACTTTTCAGTTTTGTATAGTCAAAATTTTCTATTTTGTGATCAGTAATGATCTCTAGTTCTTCTTTGGTCATAAATTCCTTCCCCTTCCACAGGTCTTAGAGGTAAACTATCCTGGATCAAAGGACTTTTTAAAACATTTGTAGTCATATAAGCTCATTAAGAGGTCATTTAAAGAAAAGTATTTAAAGCTTCCATTATGGCAAGTGATTAGGGATCCAAAAAAGCAAAAAAAATATATAGTTCTTGCTCTTGAGACCTCACAATATAATAGGAGAGATAACAAGAAGATAAAAATATCCCAGAAAGCTAGGCATAGTAAAATGGGTAATATTTAATAGGAAAAAAGGTACTAGAATTAAAAGGCTTAGGAAAAATTTCCTCCATCAGATTTTAGCTGGAATTTGAGACAGACTAAAAAAGTTCAATCAACAGGGCATGGTCATAGTCCCGATATGAGGTGATGAGTATCTGGTGTAGGATAGTGACAGTATCAGAGTAGAGAAGGGGATATATACAAGAGATGTCATGAAGATAAAATTGTTAAGCTTCAGCAACAGATTAGATATAGGGGATGAAAATTGTTGGTAACATCTAGATTGTGAGCCAGAATAGGTAGGAGGATGGTGTTGTTCTCAATAGTAATATAAAATTTTAAAAGTAAGAGAAGGATTTAGGGGGAAATAGTGAGTTCAGATAGACTGAATTTAAGATGAAAACTAGACATCCAATTTGAGATATCTCAAAAGCAGTTGTATATGCAAGACTGGAATTCAAAAGAGAACTTACAATTAGATAAATGGATTTGAGAACAATGAACATAAACATGACACATTCATGTAAGCCAATAAAATTACGAAATGAAGTACAATAGAAGGAAAAGAGAAAGATAGGAGAGAATTCTTTGTGACCTTTACGGTTAGTGGGTATAACTTGGGTGAGGATCCAGGAAAGAAGAATGAGAAGACGGTAGGAAGAAGACCAAGAGAGAATGGTGTCCTGAAAATCGAGACCATAGAGACTGTCAGCAAGGAAGTTATCAATAGTTTCAAAAGCTGCAGAAAGGTCAAGAAGAAGAAAGATTGGGGGAAAAGACCATTGACATTTTTATTTAGGAGAACACTGATAATTTTTGAAGGAACAATGATAAGGCTGAAAGCTGACTTGTGAGGGTTTAAGAAGAAAGTAAGAAGAAAGAAAGTGAGGGTACCTGTTGAAAAGAGTTTCCTGAAGGAGTTATGCCACTAATGGGCAGGAAAGAAATAGCATGGCAGAGGGAATAGAAGAATCAAGAGGATTTTCTGAGGATGGGATAGACATAGATGTGTTTCTATTCAGAAGGAGTCAGTAGACAGAGAGATTAAAGGTAAGTGAGAGTGTGGGGAAACACAAGGGGAATCTATTTAGGAGATGGGATGGAATAGGATTACTTGTAAAGATAAAAGCACTTTTCTTGAGAAAATATACCACTTCTTTCTATAATACAGGATAAAGGAGAACAAAGTGGCAAAAGATATTTAATGATATGAGATGAGAGGAAAGGAGGAGAAACAGCAACTTTCAGTGAATGGTTTCAATTTTATCAGTGAAGTATAAAACAAAGTTCTCCTTGCTCTTTACAAAGTTACTTCAGAGAGTGGGGAAGGGAAGTCTTAGGACATTTGAGAAGAAATGAGAAGGAGCCACATAGAGATAATGAATCCATTAGGAAAGGCTAGAAGTATTGCCCAGTTAAAGTTTTGTAACACAAATTACAGTAAGAATCATTGAATGATATTCTTTATCTTTGTTCAACAGCACACTTACTAGAGTTCATCCAGCAGATAGTGTAAGTGACCTAAGACTAAATCTTGATAGGGAATAACTCGTGAAATGAAAAAAAAAAAGTAGGATTATCATTCATCCTTCATCATGGGTGCTCATCTAAGGACTGCCCCATTAACGTGTCTCAAAAGATTAAATTCTGACTTTTTTCTCCCAATAATCTCTCTATTAATGATCAGAAATTTATTTCAATGAGCTATAATGGCTAGCCCCAATCTCTCCTGAAGTCTAGTCCAATGCCATCAACTTCTTGCTGGATAGACATGCTCAACTTTTCTTCTATCCTAAATCACCCCCAAGTTTTACAGTTTCCTTTCAGAGCACAACTATTTTTCACATCCTCCAGGATTATAATTTTGGAATCATCTTTGACTTTTGACTCTTGTTTACTTCCTCCACCATATATTCAACCAATTTCTTGGTTTGTAAATTATAGCTCCATAATATCTGTTATACCCATTCCTATCTCTTTAGTCACATAGTCACCATCCTGGTTCTAACTTTTTGTAATATTATCTTATATCCATCCAGCCTTTTTTCCTCTGTTACTCATCCTTCACGTGGCTTTCAAAATATTCTTCCCAAGTATAGGTGTAATAATGGCATTCTCCTATTCTATAATCACCAGGGGCTTTCTTTTATCCCTTAGATAAAATACTAACATCTCAACTTGTCAGTTAGAAGTCTTCAACATAGAGCTCTCACCTATACTTACAGTTATTCCATTTCCTATTAGTCACTTTTACAGACTTTATTCTAGGTATCATAAAGTTGGTTCTTTCCTATAAAGGAAACATCATCTCCTATCTACATACCTTTGCACTCTCAGACATTTAGAAACCTTAGCTTTTTTAAAAGTACAGCTCAGTTTGTATCTTCCATATAGAACCTTTAGATATGTTCTCTGTTATTGATGCTTTTTCCTTCATGAAATTACATTGTAGTGCTTTGTAGAAACTTTTAACTTTGTATTTGTATGCTATATCCCCCTAGTAAACTATAAGCTTCTTAAGATCAAGAATTGTTTTGTTTTTGTATTTTTTCATCACCAGAGCCCAATGTAGTACTGTGTACCTCATAGTCTTTTAATAAATACTTGTAAGTTATTCATAAGAGTCATAAGAGTGCTTCATCATGGCATTAAAGTGAACCTATGTTCTCTAAGTCTATGAGAGTAGAATGTAGGCTCTGCAAGGATCTATCATGCTAGGAAAGCATTTAACATGACCTTGAGGACAAAGCAAATTTGCCTTCTAAAAACCAATCTAGCTAGTCTCCAAGTGACATATCACTAATAGGCTGAAAACTTGAAAAAATAAATCCATAATTTGCAATCCATAAAATAAGGTAAAACTTTATAATGGCATTTAGTCCTGTCAGTCATTAGGGAATGGGATACATTCTGTCCACATTGGGTAGACTTTTTTTTTAATGGGGAAGGTGGTAAAAAGGCCTAAGAATTAGAATTTAAACATCAAAACTTTAATTTAGCTGTTGGAATTCTGAATTAAGACATTTTTTCTAGGGATTAATGAGCAGACATATTGTTAGAGGAGTTGAATCATATCATCCTTGATGTTATTGTTAAAAATAAACTTGAAAGTCAAAGAAGTTGTAGCCAGATGGAACAATGGCTCTAAAAAAGTACTTCTTTGTGGAGGCAAAGAGAAGAATACAGGGAGTTTTATCTTATGAATCAAAATTATAAGAAATGATTTTCCATCAACTATTTGGTCATCATGTATTATGTGATTAATGATAAATATTTGCAAAAAAATTCAAGAAAATAATGGCAGTTTTGGTAATATCAGTTGATAAAAACGGGATCGAGAAATTTTGTAAAGAATTTTATAAGATCTTTCAAAATCAAATCAATATATGTTTTGATATTTGGCCACTTCAATGTAAAAATGGGAAAAGTTGAAGATGGAGAGTGGCCTTTACACCTTTACACTCCCTCTCACAACTAAGAAAACTTAATTCCTAATTTATATAAGCAGTCAATTGAAAACAAAGCAAAACAAACAAAAAAAGAAAAACCACAGGGAGGGTGGGCAATAGAATAGCCTGAACACTGATTATAGTAATTTCATCAAGAAGTTTAACCAATATGAGTTAATTGTTGCAACAAAAAGAGTTCAAAAATAATTTTTAAAAATATTTAAATTATATATCAAATTGAGTTGATGATACTAAAGTCTATTCTATTCTGGACAGTTATAAAAAGCTTTATCTTATGAAATGTGGAGGAGAAGGAAGATAAAACCAACTTAAAGAAACTTGACAAAATATACAACTAAAAATCATCATAAGGTCATGAAAGAGGACTACAAATATAATAAAATCAGAAAAGGCTTATAAATGTTATTTTGTCAAATTGTTTTCTCCACCAAGAATATTGGACCTACTCTGTTCAGGTTCTGCTTACTCCCAGAAGTATAAATGGCACTGAAGAGAAAACAGCTATATTGAGTCAAATATAAATAGAAAGGATCAGTGCTGGAAAAAATACAATTGCTAGAGTATTGGGGGACTAATTTGTGACACTTCAAAAGAAGAGGAAGAGATTATAGACAACAGAGAGTGTGTTAGGGAGAACAATCTCAGACCTTAGTCAATTCAAAAAAGAAGATGACTGAAAAAACACTAAGTGGTGTACATACTCATGTTCTCATCTATATAAAATCTTTGAGGAAAAATAATAGCACAATTTTTCAGGAAGAATGAAAGATTAGAAATCTCAAAGGGAATAAAAAAAGTGGGAAAGGAAAATGCTTAGTAATAGCATATCTCAAACGTCAAAGTAGTAGCGTTCAAAACCTTTGTTGATTGTTTAAAAATCTAATAGAAGTTAATCAATGGAAAATATAATGTATAAAACGCACAGAAGATAAAAACTCGTTGGTACAGTGTCTGACAACCTCAAAGAGGTTGCCCAAAGCTATTTGGGTAAGACTTCATTATTAGACAAAAATTGGATAACATTCTGGCAAAATTAAAGGTTTAAACATATCTTCCATTATATACAAACATAAACTCAGAATGTATATGGTACCTAAATGCAAATTGTGAAATCATAAAGAAATTACAGGAATAGGACGCTTCCATTCAGATTCTTAGACATAAATAAAATTCGTCACCAAATTAAGGAAAAAAGACAATCACAGAAGAGAAAACAAATAATTACAGACATACAAGTCATGTAGTTAATAGATGCATAATAAATGTCAACCTTGCTAGCCTGTATGCTAATCCCTCTTCTTTCCATTTTTGAAAATTCTCAATATTTGTCATTCCCAGTTCTATAACAGCTTTTCTCCCCATCCTCACTCCCTAAAAAGATCACAGAGAGAATTCAGTTATTTTTTTCATTTTATATTTAAAATTTTGAAGATATCTTTGACTATTACCTATTCCTTAACTTCTCCTCACTTTACATACTAACTCCCCACTTCCCGTTCATGCACTTTGCTTCCAATACCAATACCTTCTCATTACAAGGCTCCATCGTCATCTATCTGAACAATAGTAATAGTCTCCTAATAGGGTTTTTCTTCCCATTCCCCTTCCTTGAATCAAATGTTCCTATCACTTCTAAAGTAATGTTCTCTAGCTTATCTTATCATTCCTCTGATCAATACTATTAAATGACTTCATATTTGTTGCCTATTGAGCAAAATTTATTTATTTTTTTTGGTCTAGCATTCAAGGCCCTCTTCACAATAAGGTACCCTTCTTCCTTTCCAGACTGTATCTTATTTTCCTTTGGCTTTCTCTACATTCCAAAATGAACAAAGTTCTATAAGCCAAATCAATTTTGTATTTTCTATTCTCCTTGCCTTTGCTTACAATATATCTCTTGTCAAGAAAATGTTCCTTCCACTTTGCCTAACAAATCCTTTTTGACTCATTAAAAAGTCCAGTCTTTGTTGAATACCTCCCCCTGAAATAGCAAACTTACTGCTTAAATTTCACTTAACATTTTGCTTTGGAATTCTCTAACACATATATCACCCCCTAACCACTGACATTTATGTAGAGATTTAAGGATAACCAAAAAAAAAAAAAATATATATATATATATATATAAATATATATATATATATAAATAAAATGTCATTTGATCCTTACCACAACTGAAATAAGAATTTATCAAGCAATTGTTATGTGCTTGATATCATGCTAAATATTTTTAAAATATTGTTTTATTCAATACTCACAATAATGCTGGTGGGGTGCATATTATTATTCCTTCTATTTTACAGTTGAAGAAACTGAGGCAGGCAAAGGTTGAATAATTTGCTCAGTCATGTAGCTAATTAATGCCAGATTTCAACTCATCTTTATGACTCCTAATCCATATCTCTAACCATCACATTACTTAGGATTGCATTATATAATTTTGCTTGGGTTTTCCTTTGTTTCTTTTTCTTAAATATTAGGAAAAGTGGTCATTTGTTGGTAAGTTATTATTATGTTGAAATAAAGGGTACAATTTTTCAAGATTAAATTAATAGAATGTACATATGGTAGATGATATTAAATCTTTTGTGATCTATATACTACAATCTGAAGATCTTTCCCTTGGTAGGAAAAACAATTTAAATTCAATTTATGTGCATAGGTCAGTCTTTTCTCTTTTCCATTATTGTTCTCCCCCCTCAAACCCAAGGATCTGTATTTATCCCTTCCTTAACCTTCCCCTCACTAAAATAGCAATTTTGTGATTAATAAAATTAATTTAAAATCATAATTAGTTTTGCAATGTATTTTTCTTAGTATTATTGTTTTAGGATCATGTTTATTTTTATAATCCTCAATTTTATATACTCCACAATTTTAGGCTGTGAAATCCTTCATATACTTTGAACCCTTTCTTAGTTGCTTTGCTTTTAGTAGAAAGGGACTTGCAATAGGTAACTGGACAGATAACATTCCCTAACCCTATTACATATTAAAATGGACAGAAATGGTATATTGTTAATTTGACTCCATTACATGTTAGTTTGACTCAAGCATATATGATATTTATGTAGTTGTGCTGTGAGTTTTGCTTAAATTTTTACTTGCCAATGATGAATTTCTCTTGGTCCATGACCTCTCCCCACTCTGATAAATCATGTTCTTCCTACCTCTTTAGCCTCAGTTGAACCAACTCTCTCAATTTCCCACCAGCTGTACTGCTTTAGGACTTCACTGGACCTGTTGGTCATGCCTTTCTTTCCCATGAAACTCATCATCATGAAATCTCATTATCCTGATAGATTGAAACTTCCTGGAATTCAGATCTCATCAGTATCCTCTGCCTCTGTGGACTCTTTAAATGAGGAACACAAACTCTATGGTTTCCATTTTTAAAACAGTTTATTCTGTCTTCTTCCTATTTCCCATGACATCTTTGGACTTCTCCAACATGTCCCCATGATAGGTACCTTTCCCCTTCCCACTCCGATCCCTCAATTTTCCACTTTCTTTTCTGTTGTCTTCCTCCATTAGATTCTTTTGAAATCAAGGATTTAATTTTTAAAATTGATATTAGCATTTCCAGAACTTAATGCAGTGCATTTCAGATATTTAATAAATTTATTGACTGACTGATTGGCCTTGAATGACTTGTCCAATACCATTTGAAGGGATGGCACAAAGATATTATTAGTACTTTTCCATCTATTGCTCCTTTGAGGTAAGTTATTCAGCAAATGAGAGTTTAATTGTTTATTGATAAAGTTTGCCATGTCACCAGTGTGTGAAAATTTAGATTATGAGGTGATTAAAGTTTATGAGACCGTCAATTTAGGGCCTGAAATGGTTGTACCCACTGGTATAAGGAGTTTGTAAATGATAACCTGTTAATGTTCATCCTTCAAATAAATCTTAATTTATCTCATATCTGTAAAGTCTATTAAATACATATTCCTTATGCATCATAATTGAAATCCAATCTCTGACTGACATCATCAGGTTAAAATACATATAAGTATGTTAAATCTGCTTATAGTAACCATCATCTATTTCTTTCTTCTACCTTGGTGGTCATTAGGATACTCAATAGCATTCCTCCACAAATTATATTTCACCTAGAAGCTCTCAAAAATACATTATAGATTTCCTCACAGTATTATACTTTATAGACATATGACATCATCTTTGTTTCTGCTTTTATCATATCAGCTCCTCTTGAATATGGACATGCCTTTCTATTTTAGTTTTCTAGTAGTTGTGTGCTATGTGTCAATGATGTTCATGAGAGCAAAATAAAATCATATAATCTTAGAAATGAAAATCATGGTCACATAATATAGTTTTCTTCCCAATATATTTTACCACATGGTATTCAATAGTCATATGCTCTACATTTGAATGTTCCTAATGATTGAAAGGGCAGTAGTTCAAACAGTAGTATAGCTTATTATAATCTATTAAAAGTTCAATCTGTTAGAAATGGCTTCATTTTTGATACAATCAACTGTAAAATGTCAATTCTGCTCTGTGGAGCAACTCAAGAGAAATTTATTCCCTATTCTATCTCATGGTTCCCCCAATAGTTGAAGAAATGGATCATGTTTTCTCTTATTATTGTCTTTTTCAGATTAAACACTCCCAGTACTAACATCTGCTTCATATGTAACAGAATTTTCAGACCAATTACAACATCCTTGTTGTTCTTGCCTGGAGGAATTTTAGTTTCTCATCAGTCTTATTAAAGTGTGATCTTAATAAAGTATATCAGCATTCTACTATAATGGGGAAAATAGACTTGATGAAAAGCAATAAGTATGAATGTTATTACTAGTTTTGCTGGTAGCTGGGACCATTGCATGGGTTATGTTTTTCTGTTTATAAAGCAAAGAGGTTGAGGTAAATTATCTACCCTGTTATTCTATATCTGTTCTGACCAAATCATAATGTAGTAGGGTAGTTACTTTCTTTGATAGGATGCCATACTTCTGTTAATACAGCTTCAATTGCCATAGCTTAATTTTTTTCCTTGTTTTAAGCAAATGAGTTCCAGATTGAGATCGACTAAAACATCCACATATTTTTTCATACAAACTGCTTTTAAGCCAACTCTCTCTCATTTTGTACTTGTACATTTTTTAATGTTTTATATAAGTTGCTAAATGTAGGACTTTTCATTATCCTGGCTCCCTTTCATTTCATTGTTGTTAGTTTGCATCACAGTTCCAGATTATGAAGATCAGCCAAAATAGCTGAATGTATCAGTTATTCCTTCATGGCCTTATGTCATCCACACATCTGATAAAAGTATCTAAGCAATATAATCTATGATAGATGAATCTCTAGCTAGCTATCCATCTAACTCCTTCAAAGGGGGTCCTCTGAGGAGATAATTACGTAACAACAACAAAAGTGTACTTTTAGATTTAGAGGTTTAGTACATATGAGAAAGTTGGAAATGCCATTTCTTAGCATATGGACCAGATTTCCTGCACATAGTCAAAGCTGTTTTCACACATCTTTAAATTCTCATTTAAACTAAAGCCCAAGCTGTTCTAAATCATATCTTGTGTACATGATTTGCTTAATTAATAAAGGCAGCAGTATGTTGGATGTTTTTAATCAAACTGTCATAAAATTAGTAGCCCCAGTTCCTTCTGGGTAAATAAAGTTTAATTCAGAGATAGGAGACTTCCTTCTATTTTCCTTTTTTTTTTCCCTTAGGAAAAAAGGACTTAGATGAGTTGCAGAATAAATCTGAATGATGATATTTCTCTAATAAAAAAAGGCTGGGAGACACAGAAAAAAGATTTGATTTTCACAGATATATTCTCCTTTTCCCTGTGATAGTTTAGTGGAACACAAAAGCCATCAGACTAAAGATATTTCACACATGATCTTCTTTCTTCTTTATAATTAGCTGAGATTATATCAGTACCAAAATAGGCACAAGCTGCATTCATACCAGATGTAGGAAAAAGAAAGATGTACTAAAAGGGTTTAATAAAGTAAGTTAAAAGTCCCATCATGGATGGACTACTGGGTTGGAATAAAAGAGGATGGAAAAGGAGTAGAAAGTGTCAACTCTTAAGCCCATATTTTATTTCAGTTACTAAGCTGGAACTGAACAAGAAATAAAATGAGCCTTTTTAGGCTCATAGAATGACTGGACATGGAATGAGAAATTTGGAGTCAACTCTAGACTCTTCTTAGTAGCTATATGACTTTGGACAACTTATTTTACCTCTTAAGGCCTCAGTCTCTTGGCTAAAATATTATGTAAATGTACTATATTATTATACAGCAACAAAAACACATCTTATTTCCCCCCTCAAATATTAATTTTGTAGGAATATAGAAGGATTAATAATAATAATAGCTATAACAAACAAGCATGTAGTAATATAATATTGGCAAAGCATTTTACATATCTTAACTCATTTAAACCTTACAACATTCTTCTGAGGTAGATGCTATTATTATCCCTTTTTATAGATGAATAATCAAAGATCAAAAAGATTATATGACTCCAAGGTCTCAGGCAAGATTCAGACTCAAGTCTTTCTCAAGTCCGCTCACCCCTTATCTGACTGAACATTTTTTAATTCTGACTTAAAAGTATTCTGATCTTAGCTCACATACCTGAGAATGTTAAACCATAAAGAAGAAAAGAAATGTCATTTGAGCATACATTTTTCCACATTTTAAAATTCTATTTCATTCCTGTAATACCTCACTACTTAACTATAACCATGTTTTATAGAACTCGACTATTCTACCTATTTATTAATTGAAAGGAATAAAAGACAGTTATTCCTCAGGCCAGCTGGGTAGATATGATTTTCATCATTTTAAAAAAAGAAAAGCCATGGGGACTTATCAGAATGATTTCTACAAATGTTTGGTATCTATTCTGTCCAAGGCATTATATTAGATATTATGAGAGGTATAATACTGAAATACAAAGTTTGTGCCCTCAAGGACTTTGTGATAAAACAGTTATAACATACCTCTAGGACAAGTCAGAATACATGCTCCATAATAAAAAACAACAACAAAATTCAAATAAGGTATGTGTGATCCTAACAAATTGATAAGGACCATGAAGGTTTCATGAAACAACATTTGAACTGGTCATTGGAGATTTAATATAATCTCCAAAGATAGAACTAATAGAGAAAATTCTTATAGGTAGAAAGAAAAGGAAATCTAAGCTTCTATCTGAAATGCTTTTGTTCAGTTGGAAATGTCAACCAGGAATTTGAAAAATGGGGAGCCTGAACTGAGAAGTTCAGAAAGAAGGAGAGATTTTGGAATTATTTAAATTGAAGTGATAGTTAATGGTATGGGAGTGAATAAGATCTTTGTGGGTAAAGACTTAGAGCTAGAAGACAAAAGAAATGATGCTAAAATTTTGTGGAACACCTTCATTTACCTGATGGAAATAAGATACATTAGTGAAGGAGAAAAAGAAAGAATTATAAAAGAGATAGGAGAATGTGCATTGTAATGAATGTCAAGATTCTTAAAGAGAGTTTGAATTAGAGAATGGTCAACCATGTTGAAAATTGCACATAATAAATCAAAGAAGATGAAAACTGAGCAAAATTTCATTGCATTTGGAGATTAGATGATCAGCAACCACCCATAATATTAAAAATTCACTGATCAAATAAAAAAAAAAAGGTAGAAAAATAGGATTCAGAAGTGAAGTAATTGACTCCATTTGGAGAAACATGGCTACAGACTTTTAAACTGGGTCTGCCAGATTATATGGTGTAATGGGCTGAAGCTCAAGTTGATACACTGAGGTCCCAAGCATGTGAGGCTAAATAGTAATTGGACCATACTCTATTAATATATGCTTGGAGAAAGAATGGCCCCTGCCCACTCTTTGTGCAAGTTCTGATGTGTTGTATAGGAAATGACGATTTTGGTGGGTGGAGTCAGAGGGGCAAAGAGACTGCTGGCTGGCTTCTGGTCTGGCTGGCTTCTGGTCTGGTTGGCTTCTTGACATAGCTGCTGACATTGCTAATCTCCCTTTACTTCCCATTCTCCTTTACCTCCGATCCTTCTTCGCCTCTACTGAGAATAAAAATTGAAGATTTTCCCTTAACCTGAATTCCTGACTCAGGCTGATTTTAAAATACCCGGTCATCACAATATGGCATGTCAGGTTTACATACATTGAAAAGTATAATGCTACAAGTAAGAAGCAATACTCTGTGGTAGATACAGGGTTGGATCTGAAGTCAAGAAGAATGGGACTCAATTCCTTATATATACTGACTCTATAATCATGGGTAAATCACTTAAGCTCTTAATAAGTTGAAGCAATACTTTACGACTATAAGTTACAGTGGAAGGAGATCCATGCTAGAAATTCTCCACACTGATTAAATCACAAATTCATTCCTATCTACTTTAAGTCCTCCCCCAACAAAAAAAATAATAAATAAAATCATAAACATAAGATTGAGCAGAGTAGTGAAAAGATTTCTGTTCTGCTTGAATCATCAGAAGAGCTGAATGACAATACATTACTGGCTCTGCCACTGACTTTATATAAATAATTTCACTTCACTAGGGTCACAGTTTCTTCATAAAAAAAAATGCAGATAATCTGCTATATCTCTCCTTTCTAGGTTTAACATTCTGTTATTCTAATGATTGAAAATAATTAGCTAGAATAACCTACCTTTTAATTTAGATTACAATCTTGTGCCATACACAAAGACTATAGAATCATTACTGAATGAATGTCTGTATTTCAACACTTTCATGATTTATGTATTTCAATTAACAGTTTGTTCCTACTTGTACCCTGAGGTGATGATATATATCAGGCAGGAACATTAGATATATTTAAAATAAATCTGTTTATATATGTACAAAAGCCTTCTCACAGTCATTTATCCATTCTTGTACCCTTAAAAGTTTGAGTTATTTTTAGTCCCTAATTTGAAATCTAAACATATTCATCCAAATTAGGCCTAAAAAGGAAATTGCAAAAAAGTTGAATAAGCTAGCATCTGGAAATTATTATAGCCATGGAAGACTATTAGACCTTATTTTCTCCTCAAATATCCTTGAGATCACTAACTTTCATTTGGTTTTAATATTAAATAAAAATAACGGCTTTCTTTAACATTATAAAATCCAGGCTATTAGAAAGGACTGAGTTAAGAAAAAAAAAAGTTATCTTGTATTTCTTGTCCTAAACATTATCTATTAAACATTTGAATCACAAAATAGTCATGCCATGTTTTATCTTTTTGATTAATTAATTTTGCATGAAGTTGATACAATGTGGTTAATGGTATTTTTCTTTGAAGAAAATTACAAATGCCCATTATGTCTCTACACTTCTGTTACTTCAATCTCAGTAATTTATAACAAGTATCTATACATTTTAAATCATGAGAGTGATCTTTAATAATGTCAATGCATATTATAAATATTTTATTACTATCAGGCATACATTTTATATCTTGAAAAATGTAAAGACAAAGAATATTCTTGATTTAAATAAACTTTAAATGACAATAACAGCAAGTCAATAAGCATTTATTATGCACTTATAATTTACATGTTGTCTCTCCCTATAGAACATAAACTCCTAGAGGTCAAGTGCTATTTCTAACTTTATTTGTATCCCCATCAACTTTCATAAAGCTTAATAAATGTTTTTACTTGTGAATAACTGTACTAAAAGGCAATGAGGATATAAGAAAAAGAAAGGAAAAGAAAAAAGAGAAAAGAAATCACAAAATTTTAAGGGTGAAAGAGATGTTAGCAGTTATCTATTTCAATCCATACACAAAAGAAGGTACCACAATATTATATTCAACAAGTTGTTTTTCAGTCTCCTAGCAAAATTCCACCCACTTCCTAAGGCAGCTTATTTGAAGAGTCCACTTGGACTGTTTTAATTATTACATTCTACCCAAGAAGAAACTCTATGTTTGCGGATCATTGAATTCAGGATATTTGAAAAATAAACATATAAGTGATTAGAGAAAGAAAGGTGCTAATTACCTAACAGAAAAATCAGAACAGGCCTTAAAGGAAATTACATTTGACATTGTCATTCATTCATGACAATCTTGAATGAAGCTAAAAAGTCCATAAGATGAAGATGAGTCAGAGCATTTGAATGTGTAGGAGACAGCTTAAATAAATTCATAGAGGTGGGCGATGCAGTGAATGGGAAAACAAGTCTACACTACAGCAGAGAGGGTATAGGGACATTACTATACACACTCACACACACATACAAATATGCATATACATATACATTCAACTACATGTAACTTTACATACTATACATATGTATGTACTGTACATAAACATATAAACATATATTTATAAAAGTTACTTCCCAATTAGGGTATTACTATTTGGGTAGTGCTTATTACTATGTAATGAGTCTAGAAAAATATATGGTAGTTTAATTACAAAAGATCTCTGCATAACAAATATTTTGTCCAAGAAGCACTGAGGAATGATGTAGCTTCTCAAACAAGGTAGCAGCATGAGCAGACCTATGATTTTGAAATATCTATGAAAAAGCTCCCATGCATATATCCTGTAAATAAAAGTTACCCATGCATATATCCTGTAAATAAAAGGCTATTAAATAAAGAAGAAAGAAAGAAAGAAAGAAAAAGCTCTGTAGAGGAGTTATTACAGAGATTAGAGGCACAAAGCAAGAAAACCAGGATTGTTGATATGGAAATAGGATCCTGGGGTGATAGTATTTATTTAATCTGCCTCTTCCCTTTACAAATGATGAAATTTGAGGCAATTTAGAAGTTGTTTGCACCAGGTCATATAATTGCAAAATATCAAAGCCAGGACTTAGATTCAATTCCTCTTCCTTAAAAATTCGACATTCTTTCCATGCTACTGCCATTTTGTCTCCAATAATCTTTTCAATAAGTGATGAAGACCTGAAGGGTAGTTTGGGTATTGATAGACATGAGGACAGATATGATAGATGTTGAGGTGATTACAATCAATGAGTTGTTGATTTGGGGGAGAGGGAAAAGTATGACTAAAGTATTAGTGATGATTCAGGTTGTGAGCCCAAGAGACTGAAAAAATGACTATATTCTGGACAGAATAGGAATGTTAAAAAATGAGATGGACTTGGGGGAAAAAATTGTGCTCAACATGCAATTACTATAGGACATGAAGATAAGATATACTAACCATCAGTTGGAAATAAAGAGTTAGCAGAGAAATGAGAGCTGAATATTTATCTGAGAGTCTTCTTCATAAAGATGATAATTCAACCCATGGCAGTAGATGAAATCATTGACAGAGTACAGGAAGAGACAACTCAATGATAAAGAGCAGGCCATAAATAACAGTAAAAAATGATAATAACAACTATTACTACTACTGTTCTACTAAATGCTAATAGTAGTAGTCAGTGCTACTACTACTATTAACATTTACATAGTACTTATAGTTTTGCAAAGCTTTTAAAATTTAATTAGATCCTCAAAAAAACTTTGTGAGTAGGTACTATTATCCCCATTTTTTTTTAAACAATCAAACTGAAGCAGAGGTTGATTGACTTATCCAAAATCATAGGTCTAATAAGTGCCTGAGGCAAGGTTCACTCAAGTCTTGAATTCAAGTTCTTCACTAGCCATTACATCACCTATCTGAAATAAATGGAAATAAATAATTAAATAGAAATATGCTGACACATACAAAGGAGACTGACAAAAATCAGATAACAGAAAGAAGAAAAGAACCAAAATAGAACAATATGGGATGTAGAACCTTCAGGTAGAGAATAAGATAAAGAGAGTATACAGAAGGAGGAAGTAGTCAATAGTGTCAAAAGCCATAGAGAAAGAATAAGAAAAAATCATGGAATTTATTTTTGTAATCATTTTTTAACCTTGAGGAGAAAACTATGATCATCTCTAATCTCACCATTATTCTGCTAAATTTTGATCGATACCAACTCCTTCAGCTTCCTTTTCCCTCTAGTTGGAAAGTGAAGTACCAAACTCTATCAATGCCTTACTTTTCAAATTGCAGAAATTGGACTTCTTGGCTCTCCACTCTGTGTAGGCTGTTCTGCCTTTTTTCAATTTGATTTCCTGCCTTCTTCTATGTGTTGTCTTTCTCCCTCCCTCTGCCCCAATCAAATGAGGAAATTCTTCAGACAAGAATTTTATTTTTATTTATAGACCTTAGAACAGTGTTGTGTGTGTATGTGTGTGTGTGTGTGTGCATGCGCGTGCGTGCGCACTTTTTGAGATGGGAGATTTTTGACATTTTTAGGAAAAGAGCCTTTAATGAAAGATTCAGAGAATGATAATCAGAAATCTATCCATTCCTATTCCATACTGACCTCTAAACTTGTCTTTAAAAATATCTTTTTTTTTTTTACTATCTTTCATTTTTCATAGCACCAGAAATTCTTCCAATATATCTTTTTTTTCCCAAAAGAGCCTGGAAGTGAAGATCACTGAATCATAAATTCTAACACCCAGAAGAGATTTTTGGCATTCATATACTCAGTTAATAGTTGAACAAGAATTATTTCTAAAATTGTTCCTAGAATAATTGAACATCCTTACTATGCTTGAAAAACTTCAGTGAATTTGTCATTAACTATAATTGTTAGCAAGTTTATTCATTCTCATAATGGAAATTGAAATACCTGTCCTATGTCTAAAAACATAGTAGCTGTGTGACTCTAGGTAAGTCATTTAACTTCTTACCCTCAGAAAATCTTAAAATGACAAGGTGCAAAATAATTGCTGATCTTCATTAGTGGGGTATTTCCTAACCATTATGTGTTTGGATCAATGAGATTACAGATGCATACAAAAATATTACTAATATCAAGAAAAAATTAGTTCACAACCTTGGTGTGTTTTGTAAGTAAGGTATTTTTCAAAGCATTATATAAATATTAGTTATTATTATATTACACTGATATCTCTTCAACTTTCAACCATTGTTCTTAATTTAATAATCTGGGCCACATAGAATAAATGTGACTACTTCTGCATAATAACCTATAAAATAACTTAAGATAGCTTTCACATACCACTTAAATCTTCTAAAAGTTTATTACCACAGATTGCTTTAACTAGGAAACATATAGTATGACCTTAAATTCCTTCACCATCCTGATAACAATCCTCTGTTTGTTCTCCTTTATGGTAGTTTTCACAAAGGGCATTGCACTCTTAGAGGCAAATGAAATGACAGTTATTTGAGATGTGATTTAACCCCAGATGTATAAATGGGGCCATCAGTTCTCTAGTTCTAAATAGTATGGCTCTTATATTAATATATAATTGGTAAGGCTACCATCTAATACTATTTTAATTTTATATCTACAAAATCCAGATTATTTTCCCCAAAAGTACAGCTATCAAGCTTTCCTTTCTAGTACTTATGAAATTCATTTTTAAACACTTATGTATAGAACTACTTAAATTTCATTCTTGTTACATTTCTACTTATTGGATTTAGTCTGCTGAGATCTTTTTGGGTGATAATTTTATCACCCAATGAATAAATTATCCTTTTCAGTTTTGTGGCATCTGCAAATTTGAAAAGCCTTTTAGCTAGGCCTTATCTAAGCCATTGATAAAAATATCTAACTATACAAAAAGAAGAACAGATTTCTAGTTCAGTCATATAGCCCTCCTTCCTATAATTATATAGTCAGTATAGCCCTCTTTCCCAAATAGCCCTGAACCAGAGAAATATTGGAGATGCAAAGGGGGTATTGATTTTAAGATCTCATAGGAGTTGACAGGAGGAAGAATTTTTATCATCTATATGTCTACTCAGAGTTTGAGATTCCAATAACTAGTATTTATATAACATTTTAAGATTCACAAAGCATTTTACAAATATATTTTCATTTTATTTTTGCAGCAACTCTAGGAGGCAGGTTCTATTATTATCTATATTAAACAGATAAAGACACTTATACAGATGTCAAATAAGTGCTGTAGTCAGGCTCATATATCTGAGGCCAAATTTAATTTTAGGCCTTTCCGATTCCAAATCCAATGATCTATCCACTGTGCCACCTACCTGCAAATCTGTTACAATTTTCCCATTGACTGATAAATCTCTGTCAACTAATTTTATCTGATACAATTACTTTAAACACCATTAAAGAGAGCTGTGTTCATCAATAGGCCTCCAAATCAAACTTGCCAAATGTTAATTCTCACCTGTGTAAGTATTTATAAAGGCAGATGATTAGCAAAGTAAGCTCATCAATTTCTGACCTGATTTTTAATTTATTCTTTCTTTCTTTACTTATACTTGAAGTATATATCTCTTCTGTGTACCTTGAATTTGCTTCCTGAATTCCTCTGTTCCTCCCTGCATTGCTGAGTATTGCCTGATCCACTGATCACTTACCTGCTATTACTCCTGCTGACATAGTGTTAAGCCTCTGTACATAGATTGTATTATGCTTCCTCAGTCTTAACTGTTTTCCCATTCCCTCAGATTCAATGAATGTTCCCTGTGACAGTCTGATACCTATGTGTTTTATGGTTTTCTGTTCTTACTCTAGAAAACAAACAACCTGAAGATGAGTTGCAATGTTTTTCATCTATTGCTATATGGGAAAGACATGCAAGATAAGAATAATCCTGGAAAATACTGATAGAGTATATGTATGCAAATGTGGCGAATTAGAATAAGTGGGCTTAGAAATTAATAATACATACACACTTTTAAATTATCTGAAAAGATTCTCTTTCCTTAAGGGAGCTGTGTTTTCAGAGAAACATTTAGAATACAATCGTTTATAACAGTGAGGAAAAGGGATATTAAGCATACATCTGAGAAGTTGCAACATTCCTACAAATAAATATTTAACAAAATAAATGCAAATGCAATAAAAATAGATAACATCACATTTTAAAACTAAGTCAAAATACCAGTAGGGATCTTTTTGTGCTAATTAGTGGCCTCTGTTTCTTTTTCAGTTTGACCCCTTGGATTTATGCTATCTATGGAAATAACCAATTGAACACATCTATGGCAGTACTATAATTATCTTGAAAACTAAATCAAATTCTTACTTTAAAAAAGCTTGGATAATCAGCTCAATAAAAAAAAATCATATCTAAATACTTCACAGATTATTATTACACATGTTCCACAACAGAGACTCTTGGGAAATTGCATTTATAAACCTTCAATCTTCAAATATTTGCTAAGAGTAATGATGTTGATACTAGTTGGACTTTGGAGAGCTAATGTTGGTCATTTACAGGAACTTGTCTCTAGTTCTTGTTAAAATAATTATAATACATGAAAAAAATTACTAGCCATCGATTCCATGTACCATAATGTCAATATCCTATTTAGAAATTAATTTTCAAAGGGCTTTTGTAATCGAGTGTATTTAAAAGCAAGAAATTCAACTGAAAATAAATTAATCTATTACTTTTATTAATTAATTCAATTTTTTTAAGCAGCTATAGCCAGAAATAACAACAACAAAAACAAAGTTATGGTCTGTGTTGCCAGAATTCAATCATGTTTAAGAGGTATGTGATGCCAATATTTAAAGCTGTAATAGATAAGTATTTATGAGAATTTATATATACATATATATGTACAAAATAATTTCTCTGATCCCATGGCAAAACTATCAGACTTGATGATTTTAAAGGGATTGTTTGTTTGCCCAGTGTTCCAGTCTTTCTTGGCTCTGACTGTCATAAGTAATTTCAGTTGCTATGGTACAGTAGCTCAATCTAAAATGAAAAGTTGCCGGCCTTTTAAAATAATCAATGAAAAGGAAAAAAGGGCAAATAAGAGATTGCTGAGATTATGTCTGTTGTCCTACAAAAGTTAGGTTCAAAAACATATTAGTAGTTAAATAAATATTGACTATTATTTGATCCCGTGTTATTTGCCCTACTCTGCCTCTTTTGGCCTCCCTGACTTCCTTCAAGTTCCAGCTAAAATCCCATCTTTGATAACAAGGCTTTCTTTATCTTCTTTAATGCTAGTACCTTCCTTTTTCTTGTAATCCAGTATTTAAAGCAATCCCTGGCATAGAGCAAGTGCTTTAATAACTGCTTCTTAACTGACTAACTGATCTATAACAGCCACAACAAAATGCCCATATGTAGTTTAAAATTTGATTTCATTAAATAATCTATTTCATTTTTTGAAAAGAATAAAATTGACCAGAGACCAAAAGATATGAAATAATATATTCTGAAAAGGCTGATGACCTTGAAAATCAGAGGGTTTATTGATGATGTAGTGGTGGTTATTTTATTAAGGACCTGTGTTTGTATCATTGTTTTATGGAAAACCCACTCCTTCTAAGCAGATCAGCAACTAATTATGGTTTTAGAAAGTTACCTAGGACCACTGAGAGGCAGTGGGAGAATAGTGAACATATGACCAGTTTGATGTCAGGAAAATCAAATTTGAAGTCTTGACTCCGACTAGTTGTATGACCATAGACGAGTTAATAAAATTATACTTACTGAGACATTTACTTTCACTTTTCGTACCCACTTTTCCCCTTTCCAATAAACTTTCCTTTTCCTCTCTTTTCAAATATCCTCAAAGAAATTGTATTTCTATTTCTTTAAAAATAGGATAATTCTGTAACATCAAGTGAATTAATGAATTAATTTTTAAAAATCATTTTAAAGGGTTCTCTGCCAGTCAGTATGCTAAGCAGTGAGGATACAAATGCAGAGGGGAGCAAAAACAATAAAAGTGACTGCCCTCAAGTTTACTTTGACAATACCTATAGAGGAATATGGCTAAGCAGGGATGCTTTGCTCTGAGAAATAGCAGAAATGATGAGTTGAGTAATAGAAGTGATTAACAATTTATTTTTTCTGAGAATAATAGTGCTGCTTTGATTACTGTTCTCAGGAGAAGTATAAACTATGTGTTTATGAGGGGGAAGGAGCATGCACAGGTAGAGGATTCATTTAGAGCAAGAAGTGGGACAAGATTCTTGATACAATATGAATAAAGAAACTATACAGATGAAAAAGACATCTTAGATTGCCATCAACTACCCTTATAATAATGGTACAGGTGAACTGAGATGAACAAGTTCATCCCTTAATTCATTCATTTAGTTCTGAGTTCTGAATAATTCACTGATAATTGGAATCTATTTGACTAATTGTTATTATTTTCTAATAATAACAATTGCTTAATAATCTTCACATCTTACTCAGAATGGGGTACTCACTGAATTATCACTAACAATTATAATTAACAATTTTTATTAAGCAATTAATAATAATTGTTTTATGCAGCATTTTAAGCTATATATAATATAGCATTTTATATAGTATTTTAAGATTTACAAATACTATGTCATTTGATCCTCACAACCATTCTGGTAGATAGACAATCCTGACTTTTGAAATTAAAAAACCAAGGCAAACACATAAATTATTTTCCTAGTGTCATACAGCTAGCAAATATCTGAAGAGGGATTTAAACTTAGATGTTCTTGACTTCAAAAAGACAACTCTGAACAATTTTAGGTATGTTTTTCATTAGCTATCTGATAGATAACTAAACCCAAGGTAAAGGGATTTAAATGTTTCTAATGGTTCAATCAATAGAGATATTTATGGCTCTGGAAGTACCTTCACAATGGATGCCCAAGGAGTGCAGTTGGTGAGGGGGAGAATTAGAAAAGCTACATTTTAAAAATCCCTTCATTGGTGAATTCAAGAAGTACATAGTCACACTTGGGGGTTGTGGTCTGTCTCCTCATGTTCTATATTAACAGACATCCTATTAAATTAAAATATGGGATTAAGCTAGCCAAAAGAAATGTGGTAGTCTCACATTTATGCCATTATAAAAGTTGTGGTAACATCAAAAATTACTTACACAAACATATCTAATTGGCATAAGCATCTGTTATAAAGGTGTGAAAAATATCTCTATGATGTTGTTTGGCAACAAAGTAAATATTAGGGATGGGAAAGTCAAAGTGCAGTCTATTGTCTTCTATAGAAAGAAAGACCTGTAGTACCATGATATTTTAGCCAAAAATAATTCTAATTTCTAGACTCCTTTCATTTGGTTTGTTAGGAAATTTATTGGATATTTCAATTTCTTTTTTTATTTCTAAGCCTGCTCTTACAACTCCAGAAATTGTCATGGACCCAGAATTAGTACCACACTTAACATTCCTTTTAATCTGGAAATTATCAAAGATCTGAAAAAGGCTTGCACTTTTTATGGGTCTACATCGTCTTACGTTAAGATGTTATTAGAGAATTTGGCTTTTGAAATTTTAACCCCTAATGATTGGAAATCTATAGCAAGGACATTTTTAGAACCTGGACAAAACTTGTTGTGGCTTTCTGAGTATATTGAACTCTGTAGAATACAAGCCCAATGAATTAGGCAACCTGGACTTAATATACCAGTCACCTTTGATCAACTAGCAAGTTTAGGTCTTTATGCAGACACTTTAGCACAGATTAATTACCCTATAGCAGTATATGAGCAAATTGCTTCTGCTGCCATCAAAGCATGGGGCACACTCCCAGGAAGACAGGATAGAGGGGAAGCCTTCACAAAAATAGCACAAGATCCCAATGAACCCTTTGCTGATTTTGTGGGATATCTACAGATAGCTGTCATTTGAACAATTGGTGAAAATGTAGCAACAGAAATTATGATAAGACAATTTGCTAAAGAAAATGCTAATGAGGTTTGTAGAAGAATTATACTAGGACTACACAAACATGCTCCTTTAGAGGAGATCATAAAATGCTGTGCCACAGTGGGCACAAATGCCTTTTATGCCCAGGCTATGATGCAGACTTTTCAAGATCAAAACTTAGGAAGACAGGGTCCCTTTTGGCAAGGGACTTCCAGAAAGACTCATCAATGCTTTCAATGTAGTAAAGTAGGACATATGAAAGTTCAATGTTGGCATAAAGATAAAGTGAAAAGACAGGGTGGGAAAACAAGACCCAAAGCCCTATGTCCAAAATGCAACAGAGGCTTCCATTGGGCATCAGAATGTACATTGATTCAGGGAAATGGGAAGCAGGGCTTGGGTCCAGGGTGCCAAGCAAAAAACACTTGAGGCATGATGGCAACTGATGCTACACTCAGAGAGTCTTTAAAATCGAGCATTCCAACATGATCAATCAGCTGAGAAGCAACCTGGTAGGGGAAAGAGATTACAATTGAGGAGAATAGAGTTGTATGAAGCTGGGACTACTGAAATATCCCCTGGGAAGGTAAAATCTGTCCCTGTGCTGCCTATAGATCCCTTGCCTCCAGCTTGGGATCTATAGTAGATCCCATAGTAGGCTTGACCATTTCACCCTGAGAGTGCTTATAAAACACTGATTACAAAAGAGTGCTTACATACACTGATTTGGGAAACTGAGGAATATGTAGCTAATATCCAAGTCACTAATACAGGTAGACAATGTGTGACATCACCCAGAAGATGTAGTAGCATCAGGTTTACTGATACATGCTCCTGATAGGCAATCCAGTGATATTTGGTGTGGGAGTTTTAGTCCTATAAATAACTATCCTAAGACAGCTAGGTGGCACAGTAGATAGAGCATCAGCCCTGAAGTCAGGAGGAGCTGAGTTCAAATCTAGCCTCAGCACTTAACACTTCCTATCTGTGTGACCCTAGGCAAGTCACTTAACCCCAATTGACTCAGCAATAAATAAATAAATATCCTGTGATGTTAGTGAATAGCAGGTTTGCCACTTTATTTATATCTGCCATTTTATATAACTAAGCAGAATGCTGGTATGCTGAAAGAGATGAAATGAATCTGGCAGCTTAAAAAAAATAAAAAAAGTTATATTTAAATAAAGTTGTTTTATTTAACAAACATCAAAATGAACTAGTTCATATTTTAGATCTGGATATTTAATTGTTCTGGATCCCAATTATGTTCTTAAATTTTAGTCTTATCACAATATTCAGTGGTGAATCTTGTTTGTTTCTGTCATTTCCATTTTTTATGTTTAGGTCATAATAAAGTTATATTTCATATTCATGTTTTTAAAAAGTCCTTTAGCAGGTCCAATTTTGAAGAAAACTACAAAAAAAAAAAAAGAAAAAAAATGCTTCAAACTCCAGTTGCTCTTCCATCCTAATTTATCTACTACATCTTGTTTTTGATATCCTCACTCCTATTTCTTTCCTCTAGAAAGGGTTTTTAAAAACAATGTCTATAAAGATGTGGTTTCTTTTCAGTATGTCCATAGTGATTTTGATATATTTGTTTTTTTCCTTATAATCCTAATTGTTTTATTTTATGAATTTAAAAATAGTATATTAAGTAGGGGATCTAGATTTCACCAGATTGTCAAAGAAGTCCAAAATACAACACACAAGGTCCATTTGTTTCTCTCTAAACAGGGTGCCTCATTTAGAGTATATCTCCTAGCTTACGCTAAATTAGCCTGTTCTCCATCAACCTGTTTCTAATATTAATCCAGGTTTGTCCAGTGCCCTGTTTTCAAGGGGTTCTATTTGCATGTGGGTCCCATTTTAGGTCTTAAACAATAATACAAAGGGGAAAGATTTCAGAAATTCAGGCATCCTGTTGGGGTGATTTTTTTTTTTTTCTGGCAGAAAACCTCTTCTTCCAGAAATCATGAAATCATACCATATGGGACACTGCCTACTCCACCTATGCATAAGGCAAGCCTGTCTCCTAAACCACTTGTGTTTTGTTTTATTTTTAAACATAGGATTTGCTCTGGAAAAAAATTCTTCCTTCAGAGGCATTGTTTTCCTTTAAAAAAAAAAAAAAACTCTATCAAGGGAAATTCTTACTTGCTGTAGGTAACCTTACTACAGAAAATATTTGCTTAGTCAATGTTTCTACAGAGATAATTTGGCAAAAAAAAAAAAATATATATATATATATATATATATATATATATATACACACACACACATATATAACTTTGTATGCTCATTTGTAATATGAATATTTGCAACCTATACATATAGATCTACTCATATCATGTATATATGTAGATTCATGTACAAATATACACACACATTTTGAGAGTTTGTGAAACATTCAAGTGAAAACTTTCATTGACATTCTTTGGACTATGGCTTTTGCTATATTATCAGTAAAAACATAATTAGAGCTAGAAAATCAAACCAAAAGAATGTAGCCAATGAAAGGTGAGCAAATACAAACAGAAAAAAGAACAAGATATAATGATCCTCTTCTTCCTGGTTTGTGATCATATTGAATAATCTTTAAGTAAACAAGGAAAATATACTTCTTGTATCTATACTCAACTCATTTCATCTTACCTCTTCAATGCCACATATTACATTTATAAAACCTTAAAACAAATATTTTTAATCAAAACCCAAAATAATAGAATTTCTAATCTCTAAAAATGTCTTGTAAGAAAATATAGTTATTCCTTCCATATTGCCAGGGTTGGGGGTGTGGTGCCCCACTGACTACGAATAATTTTTGACTCTCCCTTTGCATCAGAGAAGTCTGCATTTTTTTATTTTCCTTTCATAGAGTGATTATAGTAGCTTTTTGCAAAATTTGGGTTGATATACAATACTGTAAACATATTTTATTCACTTCCAAGTTTCTAAACTTTTTCTATCTCATCTGTTGCTTTTGTGTGATGCTCATAGCTTCCACAAAATTCCCCTAAATTTCAGATTTATTTTCTTATGGCAATTCATAATATATCAAAACTGCAATGGGAAGATATGGTATGTATAATTGTAATGAATTCCCTCAGACATTTGAAAATTGAGGATTATTCTGATCTTTCCTGTGCAACAAGATAACTGTATAAATATGTATACATATATTGTATTTAACATATACTTTAACATATTCAACATGGATGGGACTACCTGCCATCTAGGGGAGGGGGTGGGGGGAAGAAGGGGAAAAGTTGGAACAGAAGGTTTTGTAAGTGTCAATGTTGAAAAATTGCTCATGCATAAGTTTTGTATATAAAAAGCTATAATAAAAAATAAAATTAAAAAAAGAAATTGAGGATTATTATTTATGTCCATCACTTTTAATAATGTTTATCACCTAATATGATGCATTGCTTTGTGATCTTGTAGCAGGTCATTTATTTCCTTCTTACCCATCTCTGGGGTCCTGTCCACCTTGAAAAACAATGACCCCATGAAATATAATTAAGGATGTTTAAGATTCATTTAGCTCATTTGTATGGGATTTTTTTAAAGGCTCACCCTCACAGTACAGTCATTATTAGAATTTCAGTGATAATTCCCATAGCCAATTCTACTGAGGTATAATTTACTGTCAAAGAGCATCCGCTAGTGGAAAAATAAACCCAAAGATTTAGATTTGGAAAGAACCTCAGAATCATTGATTTTTCTGATGAGGAAACAAAGCTTCCTGACTTGCTTAAAGTCATGATGGCAGAGGCAAGATATTAAAACAGATGTACTGATTCCAAATCTATTACTAGGCACATATAATCCTTTGAGAATTTCATAAGCAGAAATCACAGGAGCCTACAGCATTTTACTGTTTATATAGCACTTTCCTTACAAAAATCCTGGAAGGTAGGCAATGCAGATGTTTTTGTATTGAGACCATATTTATTATTTCATCATCATAGGGGTCTCCAAAGGAGGAAACTATACCAATATAGATTAGCATCTGTGGTATGGCTATTTAAAGGATTGGTGGGGCACTCACAGTTTCAGCAATTTGTGATAGCAAGCAGTGTGTGTGTGTGTGTGTGTGTGTGTGTGTGTGTGTGTGTGTGTGTGTGTATCTCAGTGTGTAAGGGAAGGCTTCAACCCAGATCTTACTGAATCCCAAGTAAGTTCTCTATCCCTTATGTGCCTGGCTGCTATCCTGGTACTATTCTTATTTTGCATATAAGGAAAATTTAGTGAAGGGAAGGAAAATGCTCATCACATAAGATGTAGGGACGAAGAATGGGCTTAAGACTTGGTATCTGACAAATATAAAGAATGAATTTTGTATGTTCTTCATCACACACAGCATAGTGCTGGGACATAGTTTAATAAAAACAAAGCAAAATAAGTAAAAGTCAAGTTGATTGGTTGATTACACTATACTGTTTTTCAGCACTCTAAGTTCCCTCCACTCTAAATGTGATCTTTAGAATTTTAAATTTCAAAAACCCTCATAGTGATAGAAATTCCACATATGCTCCAGGAAGAAGTATTTTCACTAACACCCTTCACCCCCAACTGGACAGACATTATACAGAGTTCTGGACCAAGAATCAAGAACACCCCACTTCAAATTCAGTCTCAGGCACTTAATAACTGTGTGACCATTAGCAAATCTCTGTTTGCCTCAGTTTTCTGAAGATTCACGTAAAGCAAGGATAATAATAGCACTTACCTCCTTAGATTGTAATAATCAAATGAAATATAAGAAAACATTTATCACAGTGCTTAGAATGTCATAAGTGTTATAAAAATGCTCATTCTCTTCCCTTCCCTATTCCCCCGCTGCCCCAAGCCTCCAGCTTGCCTTCCATCCAACCAAGGGATTGATCCTTGGAAGGAACACTGACTTCATTCACTTCCCTGCCATCTAATTGATACCACCAAGTCAAGCAATCTAGCCTAGCTGAAAACAGCAAGGTACTGTAAGAGAGAGATAAGAGGTGACAGGTGCTGATTAAGTCAAACCACTTCTACCACATCAGCTACTATATACAATCATTTTCCTTTATATTTTAGAGGAGATAGACCAGGACCCTGCATCAAAAAATATCACGTGAAAAGCAATACCAAACCTTCTAATGCTCAATCTTCTACTCCCCACCATGAGCCCTGATTCTGGGTATACTCATCCTCCAGGGAAATAAGCTTTGTGAAGAAGAGCTCACCACTGCAGTCTCTCTGAACTTCCACTGTTGATCAACTGTTATTGTTGGGAAGGTAAGTTCTAATATCCTGACTTTACCAGTACCAGGCCTATATCACTGATTCTGCTTCTAGCCCAGTATTATCATCAGACTATACGCTGTACTATAAGACCACTGGACTTTTCCACTTTCTCTGCAACTGAAATCTCTACTACATGCTATCTCATCTGTTTAGAATGTGAGATGTTTGGGAAAAGAGACTTTATTTTTTTCTATTTATAACCTCAGCATTTGAAACAGTTCTTAATACACGGCAATAACTTAATGTTTTTATTTCATTTTTTTAAATTTAATATTATAACCTCTAGCAGGTTTTTGATGCAGGAGATGATAAAGTTATAACAGGGAAAAATTTTGGAGATGATGTTCAATCTAAACTCTTCATTAACGGCCTTGGGATGAGACTTCTGGTACTTGATAACTAGGAACATAGTGAATTGTCCCTAGAACTGCTCCATGGATACTCCTTATTGGTCTGTTCTGGCTAGTCTTGAACAATTCAGATTTAAATTTTCTCTTTCTTTTCATTGGACCAAAAAAAAAAAATGTTGGCACAGGACATAGCCAAGATGGTGAAGAGGAGACACAACTTTTTGTGACCTCCTCTGACCTTCTCTCAAACCGAGTAGATTAAGCCTCTAAACTACTAATATTTGGAGTACAACTTATTTCCAGAAGAAAATACCTTGGAAGAACTTTGGAACAGGTCTGTTTCAAATGGGCAGGAGGACAGTCTACTGAGCCCAGACCACAGCACAGGAGGTCCAGGGCAAGAAAATGAGGCAGGTAATCAGATCATTGTACATTGCATGCACCTAGGAATCTTTTGTGAGCCTCTTAGACTACTCTGTCCTGTGGCAAGTGGGTGATTTAGCAGATTTGCTACAAAAGGCAAATTGTAAACCACTGAGTCCTAGAAGAATGTGGGACCTAGCCATGATTACCCAGCATGAGAAGTCAATCAGCAGAACTACTCCAGGGAAAACTAAAGCAGCTGTCACTCGTTTGAGTTAAGAGCAGATCTCAAGCCTTTAAAAAATGAGCAAAAAACAAAACAAAAAGAACTCTCACCATAGCTTTTATGGAGAAAAGAGACCTCAAATCCGGAGGTTCCTAAAGAAAAATCAACTCAAGATGAAACTCCAAAGGGAGATATGAGCTGGTCCCCATTAACAAAGTTTTCTTGGAAGATTTCACAAAGATTTCATAAAGAAACTCTTAAAAGAGAGTTAGAAGAAAAATGGGGAAAGGAAATGGGATCTTTGCAAGAATAGACAGTGAAAGTATTTAACTCTCTACAAAATAGATTTGATGAAAATCTATTTGATGGAAAAGGCATATAACTCCTTATAAAGTAGATATGAAAAAGATATCAATTCATTGAAAAACAAAATTTGTGAAATGGAAAAAAAATGCAATGAACAAAACTTTTCAATTGGCCAAATACAAAAGGAGCTAAAAAAGGTAACTGGAGAAATTAGTATACTAAAAATTAGAATTGAACAAATAGAAGTGAATGACTCAATAAGGCTTCAAGAGTCAATCAAATAAAACCCCAAAAATGAAAAAAAAAAATAGAAGAAAATATGAAATACCTTCTAGGAAAAACAATTGACCTGGAAAAGAGTTCCAGGAAAGACAATCTAAGGATTATTGGACTTCCTAAAAGCCATGATGAAAAAAAAAAACCTAGACATTAAATTACAGGAAATCATAAAGGAAAACTGTTAGCCATAGAAAGAATTCACCAATCACCTTCTGAAAGAGACCCTAAAATTAAAACTCGAAGGAAGATTGTGGCTAAATTTCAGAACTATAACACCAAGGAAAAGATACTGCAAGCATCCACAAAGAAAGAATTTAAGTATTAAGGAGCCACAATCAGAATTATCCAGGACCTAGCAACTTCCACCTTAATAGATCAAAGCTTCTGGAATCTGATATGATGAAAGGCAAAGGAACATGGATTACAGCCAAAAATAAGCTATCCAGCTAAAATGAATATTATCTTTCAGAGAAGAAGATGGATATTCAATCAAGTAGGTGAATTCCATCTGTGTCTGATGAAAAGACCAGAATTAAACAAAAATTTGATCTCCAAACAGAATTGAAGAGAAGCATAAAAGGGTAAAAATGAAAGAATTTTTTAGAACTATATTTCTGTTATGGGTATACTTAGAGAATGCCAGTATAATTTGATTTTATTATGATAATATGAAAAAGAAACTAGATGTAGAAAGGAAATTGTACTGAAAAAAGAGGAAAAAGTAGATTAAAATGAGGGAAATTACATCTCGCAAAGAGTCAAAGAAACCCCATTATAATTGAGGGAAAAAAGGGAGGTAGATAAGCATTATGTAAATCTTAATCTCATCAGATTTGGCTCAAAGAGAATATTAGACATATTTGGTTTCACAAAAGAAACTTGTCTCACCTTAGAAAGGGGAAAGACAGAAAGGGGAAAGGGGAAAAGAAAGGGGAAGGCTAATAGAAGGGAAAACACAAATAGTAGGGGAAAGGTGTATGAAAAGGGGAGGGGTTCTAAAAGGGGAAGACTATTTGAGGGAGGTGGTGAACAGGATCACAATACTTGGGAGGAAGGGAGGCAGAAAGGAAAGAGAAAAGCATAACTTAGGGTAAGTAAGATGGCAGGAAATACAGAATTAGTTATTTTAACTGTGAATGTGAATGGGATGAACTCTCCCAGAAAATGGAAATAAATAACAGACTGCATTAAAAGCCGAACCCTACCTTATGTTGCTTACAAGAAATACATTTAAAACAGAGTAATACATACATATATACAGAATGAAGGTAAAGGAGTGGAGCAGAATCTATTATGCTTCAGGTGAAAAAAAAAAAAAAAAAGCTGGGGTATAAATCCTGATCTCAAATAAAATAAAAGTAAAGACAGAGTTAATTAAAAGAGAGAAAGAAAAAAACTATATCTTAATAAAGGTCACCACAGATAAGTAAGCAATATCAATATTAAAATATATATGTACCAAGTATTATAGCATCTAAATCCCAGAAAAGTTAAGATGCATAAAGAAATAGACAGCAAAACTATAATACTGGGGGATCTCAACCTTGTTCTCTCAGAACTACATAAATCAAATAATAAGAAGTAAAGGAGGTAAATAGAATGTTAAAAAAGTTGAATATGATAGATCTTTAGAAAAAAATTGAATGGAGAAAGAAAGGAATTTACTTTTTGCTCAGTGGCTCATGGAACCTGTGCAATAATTGAGAGTGTATTAGAGCATAAAAACTTCAAAATCAAATGCAGAAAAGCAGAAATAGTAAATGCATTTTTTTCAGGTCATGATGCAATAAAAATCACATGCAATAAAAGGTCAGGAGAAAACAGACCAAAAATCAATTAGAAATTAAATAATCTAATTCTAAAAAATGAATGGTCAAAATAACATATCATAGGGATAATCAATAACTTCATTCAAGAGAATGACAATAAGACAACATACCAAAATTTGTGGGATGCATCCAAAACAGTTATTAAGGGAAATTTTATATCTCTAGATGCTTACTTTCATAAAGTAGAGAAAGAGAAGATCAAAGAATTGGACTTACAACTAAAAAAGCTAGAAAAAGAACAAATTAAAAACCCTCAATTAAATATCAAATTTGAAATTCTGAAAATAAAAGGAGAGATTAATAAAATTAAAAGTAAAAAAAAACTAATTAATAAATAAAGCTAAGAGTTGGTTTTATGAAAAAAAGCCAACAAAATAGATAAGCCTTTAGTTATTTTGATTAGCAAAAGAAAAGAGGAAAATCAAAAATGAAAGGGAAGAATTTTCCACCAATGAAGAGTAAATTAGAGCAATAATTAGGAGTTATTTTATGGCAATAAATAATTTGATAATCTAAGTAAAATGGAGGAATATCTATAAAAATATACAGTGCCCAGATTAACAAAAAAGGAAATAAATTATTTAAATAGTCCCATTTTAGAAAAAAGAAATAAAAGAAGCTATTAATCAACTTGCTAACATGTGAATTCTACCAAACATTTAAAGAACAATTACTTCCAATACTATATAAACTATTTGAAAAACTAGGGAAAGAAAGAATACTACCAAGTTCCTTTTATGACACAGATATGGTACTGATAGTTAAACCAGGGAGCGTGAAAACAGACAGAAAATTATAGACCAATTTCCCTAATGCATATTGACGCAAAAATCTTAAATAAAATATTAGCAACAAGATTACAGAGTAGGATCCTATCAGTAGGTAGGACTTATACCAGGAAAGCAAGGCTATTTCAATATTAGGAAAACTATTAGCATAATTGATTATATCAATAACCAAACTAACAAAAATCATATGGTTATGTTGAAAAAGCATCCAACACTCATTCCTATTAAAAACATTAGAGAGTATAGGAAAAATTGGACTTTTCCTTAAAGTGATCAGTAGCATATATTTAAAACCATCAGAAAGAATCATATGTAATGGGGACAAATTAGAACCATTCCCAATAGATCAGGAGTGAAACAAGATTGCCCACTCTTGCCATTACTATTCAATATTGCATTAGAAATATTAGCTTTGGCAATAAGAGAAGATAAAGGGATTAAAGGAATTAGAGGAGGTAATAAAGAAACCAAATTATCACTCTTTGCAGATGATATGATGGTATACTTAGAAAACCCTAGAGAATCAACTTAAAAACTACTGGAAATAATCCACAACTTTAACAAAGTTGCAAGATACAAAATAAATCTACATAAATCATCAGTATTTTTATATATTACCAAAAAAATCCAGCAGCAAGAGATACAAAAAGAAATTCCACTCAAAATAACTGTCGATAGTATAAAATATTTGGAAATCTATCTGCCAAGGAAAAGTCAGGAACTACATGAAGACAACTATAAAACACTTTACACACGAATCAAATCAAATATAATCAGTTGGGAAAATATCAAGTGCTCATAGATATGCCAAGGGAATATAATGAAAATGACAATACTACCTAAATTAATATATTTATTTAGTGACATAACAATAAAACTTCCAAGAAATTATTTTACAGACCTAGGAAAAATAATACTAAAGTTCATCTGGAAAAACAAAAGGCCAAGAATTTGAAGGAAATTAATGAAAAAATTGCCAATGAAGGTGGTCTAGTTGTGCTAGACCTAAAACTACATTATAAAGCAGCGGTCATTAAAACCATTTGGTACTGGCTAGGAACTAGAGTAGCTGATCAGTGGGAAAGGTTAGGATCACAGGATAAAATCATTAATAACATTAGCAATGTAGTATTTGACAAACCCAAAGACCCTTTTCACTCCTGATGTTACTGGGAATGGTTCTAGTTTGTCCCCATCACATACAATACTTGCTGGTGGTTTTAAATAGCTGTTACTGATCATTATGTCACTATTTGACAAAAACTGCTGGAAAAATTGGAAACTAATATGGAAAAAACTAGGCATTAACCCACACCTAACATCATATATCAAGATAATTTTGAAATGGGTTCATGATTTAGATATAAAGAGTGATATTATAAGCAAATAAGAAGAACATAGGACAGTTTACCTCTCAACTCTGTGGAGAAGGAAGGAATTTGTGTCCAAAGAAGAACTAGAACTCATAATTGAACAACAAATAGAGAATCTTGATTATATTAAGTTAAAAAATTTTGTATAAACAAAACTAATGCAGACAAGATTAGAAGGGAAGCCAAAAATTGGAAAAACATTTTTACATTTAAGGGTTCTGATAAAGGCCTCATTTCTAAAATACATAAATTGACTGAAATAACTTTATAAGAATTCAAGCCATTCACCAGTTGATAAATGGTCAAAGGATATATACAGACAATTTTCAGATGAAGAAATTAAAACCATTTTTTATCATATGAAAAGATACTCTAAATCACTATTGATCAAAGAAATGCAAATTAAGACAACTCTAAGACGCCACTATACACCTCTAAGATTGGCTAAAATGCCAGGAAAAGATCATGATCAACGTTGGAGGAGATGTGGGAAAAATAGGACACTAATAAATTGTGAGTGGAATTGTACTCTCCAGCTATTCTGGAGAGCAATTTGGAACTATGCTCAAAAAGTTATCAAACTGTGCATACCCTTTGACCCAGCAGTGTTACTACTGGGTTTATATACCAAAGAGATCTTAAAGGAGGGAAAGGGACCCACATGTGCAAAAATGTTTGTGGCAGTCCATTTTGTAGTAGCAAGAAACTGGAAACTGAGTGGGTGCCCATCAGTTGGAGAATGGCTGAATAAGTTATGGTATATGAATGTTATGGTAAATTATTGTTCTATAAGAAATGATCAAGAGGATGATTTTAGAGAGGTCTGGAGAGACTTACATGAATTGATGCTAAGTGAAATAAGCAGAACCAGGAGATCATTGTACCCAGCAACATAAATATTATATGATGATCTATTTTGATGAACGTGACTCTTTCCAACAATGATATGATTAAGGGCAGTTCCAATGGTCTTGTGATGAAGAGAGCCATCTACACCCAGAGAGAAGATTGTGAGAAATGAATGTAGATCACAACATAACATTTTCACTCTTTTCAACGTTGTTTGCTTGCATTTTGTTTTCTTACTCATTTTCTTTCCTTTTTGATCTGATTTTTTTGTGTGTAACAAAAAATATAATAAATATTTTTACATAAATATGTTTACAAATATTGGATTTAACATATGTTTAAACATGTGTAATAAATATTGGATTGCCAACCATCTAGAGGAGAGGGTGTGGAGAAGGAGGGGAAAATCTGAAACACAAAACTATGCATGGGTTAGTGTTGAAAAATTATCCATGCATAAGTGCTAGGGTGTGGAACTATGCTTAGAGGGAGTACAAAGGTCACCTAGACCTTTGGTACACAATAACTTTTCTGCCACATTGCAGAAATGCTCCTGTTGAGCAAGGAAAAATGATTCATGACCATGGGAATGGGTTTGGTCTGAGGGTCACAGCTAGTTGCTAGTAAGCAGGGATGCCTCTTACCTGTGAGCAGTTTGCTAAATTTCTGGGTTGGGTCTCCTCCCATTAGCAGATACCATGCACACGCAAAGCCCATGAGCTGTTTCTCTGAATGATGATTGGGAATTGCCTACTGTTCACACTCTGATTACATTTGCAAAAATGTATATCAACAAGGCTGTATGACGTAATAAACTGGGACTCTTTTCATACTCTGAGTCTCCTGAATCATTCAGATCTCCTCTGAGGTCAAAGGGCTCATATACTTTGAGCTCTTAATCTGGCTACCAATACATATGTGTAAAGGCCTGAAACTCTGAGTTGATGCACTGAGCTCAGACACACTTAAGGTTTACTATTGATTGGACAATACTCTATTAACATATTCTTGGGAAATGGCCCTTCCCACTATTCTGTTCCGGCTCAATCTTTTGGTGTATACAGAGAATTGTGGGAAGGATTAGGGTGGAGTAAAATAAGCCAGAGTCACTTTGGCAGTGGAGGTGGCAAAGGAAGGTCATGGAGTTCCTCTGTCCATTCCCTTCACTTTTACCCCTAAAGACCAAGAATAAAGACCAAGGACTTTTGCTTATTCTAACTCCAGCTGATTCTAACATATCCAGAGTGCTAACTCAGTCTTCATACATATGTTTTGAAAATAAAAAGCTTTTAAAAAAACTGTTGGTACAAACACAAAATACACTGGTATATTTCTGATGACATATTTAGAATGCTTCAAAAAGCATTAAGAAAAAAGATTCATCACCCATAACATGCAAGATGACGATTCATCATGGCATAGTAAATACAGTTTTGCTTATGGAGTCAAGAAAGAGAATTATTTATATAGTGCCTACTAATCCAGGCACTTTGCTAAGCATTTCACAATTATTTGATCATTTAATCCTTAAAACAACCCTATAAGATAGATGTTACAATTGTTCCCACTTTTCAGTTGAAGAAATTGAAATAAACAGAACTGAATAAACAGAATAGAACAGTTTTTCTCCCTCTACATTTTTTTTTTTACACTTTATTCACAGTTACTCTATGATCTATTAACACTGGCCTCCTAACTGGTCTTTGCACAGGCTAGCACATCTTATAACTATGTGCCTTTTTACTTGCTTGTATACTCTGCTAAGGAGCTCTCCCTGTATATTTTTATCTCCTATAATCCCTGGCTTCCCCTAAATCTATTTTAAAATCCAAACTTTTCTAAGAGGTCTTTTCTGGCTTATCCAACCCCTATGCCTTACTTTGAAGAGTATCTCCAATCTACCCTGTATGTTTTCTATATGTCCATTGTTGTGTTCATGTTGTATGCCTCTTGAGAACAAGAGTTCTTTAAGAGTAAGGGCCATTTTTTTTAACCTTTCTTTGTGTCCTCAGTATTTAACACAAGACTTGGCACATAGCAAATGTCTAAAAATACTTGATTTGTTTAATTACTATGAGTTGATGGAGTTCCATAAGCTAATGAAATTACAAATTCAAACCTTCAAAATAGAAACCAATTTTTCAAGGCAAAGTCCTAGCTGATAGGAATGCAAAGGTTATAAATAAATAAACAAAACAAATAAATAAATCAACAAATAAATAAATAAGAAAAATAAGACAAATGAATGAATCAAAACTATGTAAATTAATGAATGGATAAATACTAACCTTTTCCTTAGGAGTTTGTAAGCTAGGAGAGATTTTTACCCAAATCAGAAGAGATGAGAATAGCATTCATTCATTAAAAGAGGTCAACAAAGAGTACTTTGAGAGATTTAAGGAAAGAGATCATCCTTTTAGTGGGAGATGTCATAAATTCAGATTCCAGATGTTGGAAGAAATAATTGCTATTCCTTACATAGAGTCCCAAACTGCCTCTAAGTAACTTCTAACTGTTGCTCCCTGAGAGATAGGATACAATATGCCAGAAATGGCCTAAGCACTGTAGACCAAAATAAAATTAATTATAACCTTTCTTCTTCTTGAAGCTATGCTTTTATTAATGCAGCTTAAAATTGTATAAACTTTTTTTTTTTTTTTTTTTTTTTTTTTTTTTTTTTTTTTTTTTTTTTTTTTTTTTTTTTTTTTTTTTTTTTTTTTTTTTGCTGGCAAGTCACATTGTTTACTGAATTTGAAGACCAGCAAAATTTTGCTAATATTGAAATGAGTCTCTTCCATCCTATATTGGGGCAGGTTTTTTTTAAACTTAAGCCTAAGACGTAGTGAGGCATGGTCCAAAGAGTCCTGGATCTGGCATCAAAAGGATCTAGTTTTGAATTCTGATTCTACTTCATGGGTATTCATGGCTAATTCACTTCATTTTTATGTGCTTCATTATTTCCACATCTTAGAATGTCTAATTTTCTTTAAGACTCAGTTAAAGTTACAGAACTCTGATGTATATTTTTTCTTGATTGTCCTTTCCCATAAAATTATCTGTTTTGTATATGTTTGCCTTAGCTATATATTATTATGTTATCTCCCCTGTTAGAAAGTAAATTTATTTTAGGACTGGATCTATTTCCCTTTGGTATTTGTACTGTTTGGGCGTAGCACAGTCTGGGTCTCATAGAATTCCATCTTCATACATGGGAGGGAGAAGAAACAGAAGGTGGGATTACTTCTCTGTTTAGGTAGGATTTTTCATATATCATATGCAGTACTACAACCTCTGCCTTAGTACCAGACCAATACTACTGCAGAAGGAAATGACCAAGACGCTGATATCATTTAAGTTTACTAGCTGCCCCAGGTCAAAGAAGGAAAAATTAGTGTGCTTATTTGCAACCCACTAGTTCTACCACAAGGCCTACATTCAGGGATTAGAGGAAATGTAGTTCAAATAAGTGCAAAAACAAGGAAATTTGTAAATAGCACCAATAGCAAAAAGGAAGATTTTCACAAAGATTAGAGCAAAAAATTTTTAAAAGAAAAGAAAACTACTAATACAACAAAGAACTCATAGGGTAAAACCCTGAAGATAAAATTCCAGATGATTCATTTAAAAAGTATTTATTAATTGCTTCCAATGTACTAAATACTGTACCTAACTTTTGACAAAGGATGTGTCCCAAATAATATCTTAATTCCATATGAGTTGCTTAAAAACATCATAGTAAATGAAAATATATTATAAATTTGTATATTTTAGAAGGATATTGATATCGATATTTTTAAAGGAAAATCAAATTAAATGGAGAAATAGACAGTAAAAATAACTTTCAGGGAATTTAATATGTCCTTTTCACACAAAAGAAAATTTAACAGAAATGTAATAAATAATTAGAGGAGCTGAAAAGGATATATATATATATATAAAATAAGCTAATAAGTGAAAAATTCATAAACATATCGAAAAACCAAAAAGTATTACACATACCACAATTTCAATTTAATACAAGAAAAATAAGAACAATAGAACAATTTCTCAGATTTAACTGGAAACGAAATTATCTGATCCTACAGTTAAGTATGTCCAACATGCCATGAAAGTAGGAAATGAGCAAAATAAAAATATATAAATATAAACAAATATATAAATAATGCAAATCAAAGAAGAGACATTAACAAAATTGTGGACAAATATCTTCTGCTTTCTTAAATAAGAATAGGAGCCTTCTGTAATCTCTTCTACAGAGTACTTTTTAGGTACCTAAAAAGCATCCACAAAAATGAAGAGCAAATAATGGAAATTGTTTTTTTAGAAATATATCCAAACATGTTAAATAAAATTGAAAAAAGAAACAAAATTGAAATAATTTACAAATTACAAATTATTCATTATTATAGAACTAAAAACTCAATTAAAAAATATAAATTAGAAAGATCATCAATGAATTAGCTCAGAAATGAAAATCTCAAAAACGACAATACAATGCAACCTGAAGGTAATTTTTGTCCATAAAAAGTTTGTAAAAAACAGAAGTAGAAAGAATATTACCAAACTCCTTTTATGAAACAAATATGAACCTCTTTTACAAAGCAAGGGAAAAATAAAGAAGAGAATAATGATATAGAGCAAAAGTATTCATATACATGGATACAAAATATTGAACAGAATATTAGCAATATTTTCCAAAAATTAATAGTAACTAGGCTAGATTTATTTCATAAATGCAGAGACTGATAAATGTTATAAAAACTATAAGCATAACAGACTATTTTAGTCAAAAAGATATAAAATCACAGTACTGTATGAAAAAAAATTAGAAAAAAACCTTTGGCAAAAGATTTGGTCTTAATTAAGACACTAAACAGCAGAGGAATAAGCTGATCTTTCCTTAATGAAATAAGTAATTAAAAAAAAAAAAAAGCTAAGACCTAGATAGCATTATTTGTAATGGAAAAAGTATACATGTTGGGGGAAAAATCAAAACAACTGTACAAGTAAAACACCACGATATAAAATAATGCAATTTTCTTTATGAAAACATTCAAAGTTATTACAAAAGATACCAGATATCTGGAAATTAACTTACCAAAACATACTTAGGTAGGATTTAAATATTTATATTTAAATATATTTATATACTTATATTTGTAGAATATATTTATATTTATATTTATTAAGTGCATACAACATGCCACAAAAATAAGAAATCAGCAAATTAAAAATATATAAAATCTATAAATATTTAGAAATATATAAATAATGCAAATTAAAGATGAAATATTAACAAAATTAACAATAGTAGCCTTGTGTAATCTTTCAGAAAGGTACCTAAAAAGGATCCACAAAAATGAAGAGTAAATAATGGCAATTATATTTATATTTATTTTTATTATGAACATATTTATATTTATAGAAAGATTTAAATAAGCTGAGTTATTTAAATTCATGAATTGGCCCATATTGGGTCACCAAAATTATAAAAATAGAAATTAAATGTCTTTCTCAGGGTTACACAGCTAATTAAGACTTTGAAATATTTTCAATACCAGACTCAGGAATCTATAATTTAATTGAAAGAAAATTAATAGCCATTGAACGTTTTAGTGAGAAGATTGGCAAAACCAATGAGTGCATTAAGAGGATTACTAGGAAAGTTTTAGAGAAAGTGTGTTGAAAAGGGCACATTTCAAAAAATAAGATGAATTAGGAGACTATAACAATAGTTGAGGCAAGAAATTATCAGTTCAAAACTAAAATAGCTTTCACTGGAGAGGAAAGAGGATGATAGATAGAAATAATATTTGACAGGATTACCACTCCTACACAATAAACTCTAGTAACTCCCTATTACCTCCAGGATTAAGGAAAAAATACTGTTATATATTCAAAGCCTTTCACTATTTTCTTCCTCACCCTAATCATTCCCCTCCACATACTCTGAAATTCAATGACATTGACCTTCTTGTTATTACTTTAATAAAGAAGAATAATATTGATAGAATATGGCAACTGATAACTGTGGAAATAAAGGTAAAACAGTCAAAGAAGACTGTGGTTCAAGCCAGTTAATTGAAAGGATAGAGGCATAAATTACAATAGAAATATTTGGATCTGTAGATAATGAATATAATTTGGCATGTCTTGAGTTTGTGGCACTGATAAGAATCTTAAAGGGTAATATTCAGTCTGTTACTCAAAGAAGTATCAAGAGTGAGAGAAAAGATCTCTACAACTGGAGTTGGAGGAATTCTGGTCCCAGATTAATGGGTATGACCTGCATAAGGATCCAGCAATGAAGACTGAGAAGCTTATTCATGTCTGATAGGAGCTATCTACAAGGCAGGGGAGGAGAAGGGAAGGGGAAAAAAGAAAATTTATATGAAAATTTTGCTGTATATTTGAAAGGAAAATCAAGTTGTACATGGTAGGTTTGGAGTTTCATGTACAATCTTTTGTTATTGTAATGGGTTATGGAAATGTTTGTTTTATACCATAAATTAAAAATAAACTTTAAAGATTAAAATAAAAAACCAGGAAGATTGAGAAGTGGTCAAATAGGTAGGAAGAGAACCAGAAGAAAGTAGTGTCCCAAAAAGTAAATAGATGATTTAGTGCTGATTTAGTACTACTACCATTTCTGACTTTTTACTTACCTTCAATCTCCCCTTGTCTACTGACTTTTCCCTAAAAGCACACCTCTTCCTCCTCAAAAACAAAAACAAAAAACAGCCCTCATTTGATCAATCCATCCCCGCTATCATCTTATATCATTTTTCCTTTTTTGTTGCTGACCTCTTTAAGAAGGCTGTCTACATTCCAGGTCACCAGTTTCTTCCCTCTACCTCTCTTAACTGTCTTTAGCCTGTTTTCTGATTTTACTCAACTGATTCTGTATATCCATTTCTCATTCCTCAACCTTGACTTTTCTATAGCCTCAAGCTCTATGTGTAATACCACTTCTCCTTGGTATTTCATTATATGCATGTTCATAATTTTATTCAAATTATTTCATAAAGAATAGATACTATTCCTCCCTTACCAAAAGAGATAAACAAATACAGGCAGAAAAAAAAGAGTCTTTATTTATAGCATAAATTTAAATGACAAAATTTGCAGACTTATCCCAACTCCCAACTCATCTAGCAAGCAAAAATAATTCATGATAGTACCTCTAGAGGGATAATACTTGGAACTAAGCCAGGATAGAGCTATCTTCCATCCTCTATCCATAAAAAAGACTGGAAGAACTAGGAAGACTTTTGAAGGAACTGCAATTATTTTAAACTTCAGTCACAAAGGAACTCACTTCATATGGAAATTGAACCTCAACAATAGATATCATTGAATAAAAAATAAAGCTGCCACTTTTTTCATTTGTTCACTACAGTACTTCATCATGCGTACTTTTAGTAAATATCTTATCTTATGAAACCATGAGGTAAACACAAATATGTTAATTGAAAAAGATGATAAGGAATATTCAATGAGATAGACTTAGACCTAGGTGGTTCAGAAATTACAAAACAGACAACTCTTGATTATCTTTGAAAATGAGAAAAGTGAGTAGCATGAATAAATTAAATTCTGAACTTGCATCTTAATTAATATCCTCCATTTAAAGATGCCTAATTACCCGATTTGAATTCTACCTGCTTTTCCTGATTTATCCATATGTGAATACTTCACCATGAGCCTGAAAAAGATTAATAGGCAAAGCCAGACTAAAAGCAAAACAGACTAATGAGTATTAAATTTTCCTTTAAGAAAATCCATAAGCTCCTGCATTTTACATAAATATAACACACACATACACACACACACATACAGATAAAATCGTCATAAAATATGCCCTTTCATGCAACCTGAATCCCTCAGCCTGTTATTTGGTCCCATTTCCTCTTTTGTCCTCAATAAAACTGAAAACAGCTGGTCACCAGCTTCTGTAGGAAGGAGCTTTTCATATACATAAAAAGCATTACTGTATTTCCCCCAGACTTCAATTCTCCAGGCTGAATAATTTTAGTTCCTTTAACCTTTCCTTGTAGATATTCCTCTTTAATCATCTCTATGGCTCTGACCCTGTGAAGCATCTTAGTACAAGCTGAACTATTGAATGGTGCTAACTGCTGGCTGAGAAAAAGTTGTGAAAGATTCATGTAGTTTCTCTAGTGTATACTGTATTGAGTTCCCTTGGAATTGTGCCTATAACTTTACTATATATGTTTACTTTATTTTTTACAATAGAATCACAGGATTTAGTGCTAGAAGAAATATCATTTTAAATGTAGCATCATAGAATTTAGAGATTATTTAAATCAACTCCATTTTAGAGATAAGGAATTTAAGGCTGAAAAAAGTTGAACTGATGTCTTCAAAGAAACACAAGAAAATTTATTCCTGAAAAGTTGGATATTAAGCAAATATTTGGAACAAGAGGTTTGGCAATTGTCAATGCTGTGAAGTCACCCATACATATAACCTGTAAATAAAAGGCTATTAAAATAAAAAAAAAATTTTAAAAAGCAAATATTTGGAAGTAATTAATGCAGTATAAAAAGAATTTAATTTAGAGTCAAGATAACTGGATTGAAATACTGATTCTTACCACCTCTATAATTCTGGGAAAATCTTTTAAATGCTCTAGGTACCAATTTTCTCAATTTAAAAGAAAGGGGTGAATGAGAAATCTCAATGGTCCTTTTTATGTTGAAACTAAGAGAGTGAATTAATGAATATTGAATCATATTTTTTTTTTCAAATGAATTAGATGGCCCCAGTGGCAAAATTTAAAAGTTTAGTAAAAATATAATAAATATTTTCCTTCAGAATCCACATTTTGCTTTGTTAGAGCAGTTTGTCTTTGTCATTTCTGCCAGCATATGAGCATAACTCTAAGAGCAAAGGGAGAGAATTAGGAATGTTTTCTATTATTTTCAGAGAATGTTTAGCTGCCCTGATTTATTTTTAACAGTAGAGATATTACTATCTCTTTAAAAGAAGTTGCTCCAACACCTTATTGATAAATGTTTATTGATTCCCAGGACTGACTAATTGAAAACAAAAAGTTCTAACACTTCTTAGCTCATTAAAAAAAAAAGCTTTAGTGTTGAGTGAGTAAGCCATAAGGCAAGTTTAAACTTTTAATTTAAAATAGTCAAATAGTCAAAATGGATTTTTGACAACATGTACTAAAAAAAGATCAGGAGGCCGAGTTAGGACTCAATTCATGGTTTTACAAAGATATGAAGTTTCACTAGCTATCTTCTGAAAATAAAAAGGTACATTATTGAAAGACAATTATTGCTCCCTGGAATCCAATACAATATTAGAAAGCTGACCTTGAAATGACTTTTCAATGTCATCTAGTCCAATTGCCATTTTACATATGGCAAAACTAAAATCTGACAAATGTTCAAATTGATTATTCTTCTTACAAAATATAATCCATTTTTCAGATAATTATTTGCTTTAATTTAATTTAAAATATAGATGACTTTAATATATTATGTCCTTTGTATCAGATAAATTTTGGACTAAGAACTGTCTTTATTTCCAAAATACATTCCCAATTAAATTTATTAGGAGATTCTCCACTCCTGTCATAGCTAAACAGTACACTATAAATGTTCCTGCAGCACCATGAAAGATTAAATAAAACCCTATGTAGCAAATGAAACATCTGTTAGTTTAAGGCAAACATTCAATTGACTAACAATTCCATTGGGTATTTACTATATTGATTTTAATCTGTTTCCAAGTACATTGGTATCTATGTAGGTTGAACAGCCTAAGCAAATACTTATTTTTTCTTTACCGGAATCCTTTCTTTACTGGAACATTTGTTTTCCTTGTTGTAAATATCTGTTCAAAGGACAATTTCAAGGGGTCACCTTTCAGACTAGAGAAATTAACTGGCAGAAGTAGTTGGAATTAATGTTTATCTAATGTAGTTTGTACTTCTGAGTAATGTGATTTTCACTTTGTTTACAGAACATTTTCCATCAGGTTATTTAAACTCTAATGGACTTAGGAACGAGTTTCACACTTAAGATTAAAGAAAACCTATCTTTCTACTTTCCCTTTTCCTATTATAAATGATAATCATGGAATATTTCAAGTGCTTTTCTTTAAAAAAAAAATGCAATTCTGTCATTCCAATTTAGCTTCAGTTTTAGAATATTCCTTGAATTCTACTGATTGATAATGATAGTATCTTTTAATTTTCAACTTTTATGAGTATTAGGATGAAAGTAAGGAACTATAGGATTTATTTCAATGGCATTGGACACTTCTGATGAAGAAAATTTCTCTGCCAGCACAAACTGACACTGGCTATGTAACTTAAATGTCTTGGAAAGTTGCTTGGGGCCACTGAGAGATAAAAATGCTTGCCCAGGGTCATGGCATCACCTCCCAGATGCCATGGTCCTTTTCCAGACTGAAGTACAAACAACAACCTATGTGAATAAAACTGACCCAGAAACTGGAGTTGGTCAGTTGGAAGAATTCCTCCTTTCCTCTCTCCTTTTCCCCCTCCTTCCTTCCTTCTTTTTTCTTCCTTCCTTCCCTCCCTACTTCCCTTTTCCTTCTTTTTCCTCTATCTGTCTACATAGTATATAATATCCTTGCCTACAGATGTTCTTAAAAGTATTTTTTTCTTTTGTACCTCTGAACCCTCCTAAGATATCTTGGGGTTTACTGGCTAGATTTCTTTGTAAAGGACTATGCCTTAAAGCAAAACTGATCTAATTCTCATTGTCCATCAATAGGAGACCCTTTGGCTTGAAGATGGGTTCAAGCCTGCAAATTCTTTTGAGGAAACTCATTACACTGGTGTGCAATCCCAACATTTTGTGGTCTCCTTTTGAATCTCAATAACAAGAAAGACATAAACCTAAAAGACTTTCTGCCTCAAAGAACAATTCTCTATTATCACTAAATGTCTCCTTTTTGGATTTACAAAATACAGATTACTCAGAAAAAATAATAAGAAAAAATCACTATATTATATGACTCTTTTTTCTGCAAAAATCTCTCATTAAAACAGGTTATATTGATGATATCCACTCTTTTGAAAATGATAAAGTAATAATTTTGAAGGTTCTCTTATTTTGAATATGTGTTCTTTCCATGGCACCATAGTGACTTACTAATATTACTTATCTAGGAGAAGGGCTTATCTGAGAAAAAATTAGTGTGGAAGGAATGCAAAAGGAGAAGCAATTGAAACTGTTGAAATGATTAGAGAAGGGAGCAAAGCTTTTAATTTTACAGAAACCAAAACTTGTATGTTAGTCATAGAGAGAATAATAACAAAGTAACATTTACTACTAGAATATCCCAGAAAGGGAAAGAAGGAGTAAAGTATAAATTAAATAAATATTTTCATAAAAATTAATTTGAGATAATGGCAACAAAATCAGAGACTGAAAGATAGAGAAAGAGAAATTTAGTGTGTGTGTGTGTGTGTGTGTGTGTGTGTGTGTGTGTAGGGGGGAACTAAATAAAAATAACTTCAAGAAATTTGGCTCGATTCAGTACATTATCATGAAGAGGCAGCGAGGTGATGCAATGGATTAGAGTGCCAGGACTAGAATAAGGAAAACCTGAATTGAAATCCAGCCTCAGATACTTACTATTTTACCTGTTTTCTCAAGTGTAAAATGAGCTGGAGAAGGAAATAACAAATTAATATTTTTGCCAAGTAAACCTCAAATATGGTCATGAAGAGTTGAATGTGAAACAATTGAATAACAGAAGAATATCTTTTAGAATGGAAGCTTCTAGAATGTAACTAAAATGAAATGCATATAAACCCCTGGAACCTAGTGCTGCTTTAAAACAAACTTTATGTATGTATATATTGTATATACATATATATGTCTCTAGTTGGATTTAAAATATATATGTGGGCATATATACATTTATAAATACATATATATATATATATATATATATTAAAATTTAATGGAGAAATTGCAAGTATCACAACCATTAATTTCCATGTGAATAGGTTAATCTGTCCAATAAAATTAAAAGGAAAGAATATGAATAAACACAAAATTCAACAATATGTTGCATGGATGAAACAATTTAAAAGATAAAGATTCTTACATAGTAAAAATAAGAGGCTAAAATAAAACTATTTGCAAATCAAATATAGCTCAAAATAGAAGTGGCAATCAAAATTTTGCACAAGTAAACTGTAAAAATTGATGTATTGAAGAAAAATATCAAGAGAACGATATTATGTATACAGGGACCACAAACAAGGATAACATATCACTATTCAGAAAAATTCATATACTATTTAAGTTTGAAGAAGAAAATCAAAAATTCGTGAAAAACAATGTGGATGATAGATAACTGAAATAATTATTTCTATTAAAAGTAAATAAACCTAATACAAAGACAATAAAATTATGGCTCTGAACATATATGTATATATCCATATATACATGCATATTTGAAAGACTGAAAAGCAACATAAATATTACATATGCACATCTGTATAAGTATGCATCCATATATGTATTGTTTTATGTATTGTGTATATGTGCATATATTACATACATGTGTGTATATATACATGCATACATATGTACTTCCTGGGTGTACCCTCCTCTTAGAATGTGAACTTCTTGAAAGCTCTGTTTCTATTTTTTTTTTTTTTTTGTATTCCCAATGCTTAGCATGATCCCTGGAACATAGGAAGTGCTTAATATGCCTGTTGTCTTACCGGAACTGAAATGTCATTTTTATAAGGTTCTTCTAGTGTGGCACTTCTAATACAGACTAACAAACTTTTTGCTGTAACATATACTCTTAGAGAATCAACAAACGACCTACGAATTTAGATGACCCAGCAAAGTCAGTAAATTTGTGTCACTCAGAACTGAACTTAGATCTGAGATCACTAAGTCTCTCAACATGAGAGTATATATTAAGAATATATTATTTAAGACCTCTGAATAATATTTTCCTATAAATGACTAGTTAAAATAATCGCTCCCTAAGTACCATGTACTATGCTAAGTAACAGGCATAAAAATGCAAAAATGAAATACTCTCTGGTCCTAAGGAACTTAACATTCTACTGTGCAGTAGTGGAGATAGTACAATATGTTCACAGAGAGTAAAGCAAGTTAACTACAAAGTGTGCCATCCTTGAAAGTAGAGACTGTCTCTTACTTTTCTTTGTATCCCCAACACTTAGACTGGCAGAGTATAGGTATTTAATAAATGTGAACTGACTGCATGGCTAAATATATAAAAAGTGACAGTGTCAGTAATAACTGAGGGAAACAGGAAAGTCATATTGAAGGAAATGTTATCTGAATTGAATTTTCAATGGAAATACAAGATCCAACTCAGAGCTGAGGCAGGAGAATCTTCTAGGTATGAAGTACAAACTATGCAAAGGCTGGGATAGAATGTGCAAATAAGTGCACAGGAAATAGAAAATAAGCCATTCTGGCTGAAATGTAGAATGAATGATAAGGGAGCATGTAGAAACCTGGAAAACCAAGTTGTACACAGAGTATGAAAGGCTTTAAAAAAAAAAAAAGGAGTTTGTATTTTATCCTAAAGACAATAGGGAAAACATGAAAGCTTGCTGAACAGTGGAGTGATATAATCAGAACTTATATGTCAATTTAACAGTTTTATGGAGTAAAGACTACATATGGGGAATCACTTTCTAAATTCAACATTAGTCTCATTAAAAGTGACAAGGATTCATTAAGTGTCTGTTAACTCCATTGGCAGCTAGGTGGCACAATGTATACAGTGTCAGGTTTGGAGTCAGGAAGATTCATCTTTCTGAATTCAGATCTGATTTCAGAAAATTATAAATGGTGCAATCCTGGCCAAGTAACTTGACTCTGCTTGCTTCAGTTTTCTCAGGTAAATTATGAGCTGGAGAAAGAAATGGCAAACCACTCCAGTATCTTTGCCAAAATAAATTCAAATGGGGTCAAGAAACATAATTAAAATGAATGAATAACAAAAAAAAAAAAAAAAAAAACTACATTCCAGGCAGACCCTGTATTAGGGGAAGGAGTTAGAAAAACAAAAGTGACTTCAAGAAAATTTCATTATAATGGGGAAGAAAGCATGCAAAACATAGAACCAGAGTCAAGGAAACCTTGGGAGGGTAGGTATTAGTATGAGAGGGCAGGGAAAGTTCCTTCAAAAAAAAAGTCTCAGTTCTTCAGCTAAGTGTTGAGGAAATCAGAGGTTTCAGTGGTAAGGAATAAGAGTATTTTTGGCCTGGAAAGCAATAGGCCTATATATAAGAAATGGTGAGAAGGCCAATAATGAAGAAGGAACCCCAAAATTCTTAAAATCCTTGAAGGAGAAAAATCTCCTTCAACTCTGCCTCAGTGAGGGACCCCACTGGAGGGAAAGCAAACAAGACAGTTTCATTCTGTTATCTAGCAAAAGGATTTCCAATCCTAATGAATTGAAGAAACTCATTGAATTCTATTCAAATTACAACTCAAGCTGAAACCCAGAGAGAAGATGAGCCAACTTGGGACTCCACCCACTATCCCCCTTCAGCTTGTAGCCAAAGCTCCTATTATAAAAGAGCCAATCTAAAAATCCTCTCTTTGCAGAGGTTCCAAACATGCCATGCTATGCCATGCTAGGCTATGTCATGCCTTGCCAAGGAGTCCCTGCCCACTGGATAATATTCGTTTCCAGTGCCACCCTCTCTCTATCCTGACCTATTTCCCTAATCAGACTTTATGCTTCTCTGTCAGGATTTCTAACCTTACTTCCCAATTCCTATAATAAATCTCTTTTATCAATCAATCTAGGTTTTCGGATCTGTAAATTCCTTTACAGAGAATCTCTGCGCTGCCAGAAAGGAGTTCCCCAAATCTCCCTATCCTTGTGCCGAATCCCAAAAGGGTGTAAGGGAGTCAAATCTCTCCATTTGGTTCCTTGAACGCCAAACCTGCCATTAGACCTTATCACTTAACTCCTTGACCACCAGAAACTCTAAACTCATTTTGGTTCCCTAAATCTAAATCTTATCATTTGGTTCCCTACTAAAGGGAACCCCAAAACCTAAACCTCATCTGACTGAACCACAGACTGTGTAGAGATAGATAAAGTGCAAGAAGGATGGAAAGGTATCAGAGGTTTTGTGTCAAGAGCTTTAAATGTTCATCAGAAGAGTTCCTCCTTGATTCTAGAGGTAAAAAAGGAATCATTAGAGTTAACTAAGGGGCTCAGAACTTTAGGGAAATCATTTTGGTGGTTGTAGAGACAAAGGAATCAGACACTCAATGACATGATAACACTCCAGAGTGCAGCCAAACTAAATTTGAGAAGACTATTCTGAAGGACTTATGATAAAAAATGTTGTCCATATCCAGAGAAAGTACTGATTATATCTGAATACAGATTGAAGTATACTTTTTTTTAAACCTTATTTTTCTAGAGAGTTTTTTTTGGGGGGCGGGGGGAAACCTATATTTTCTTTTGTAGCATTACTTATTGAAATGTTTTGCATAAGGACCAGGAGATCATTATATACTTCAACAACAATACTATATGATGACCAGTTCTGATGGCCCTGGCCATCCTCAGCAATGAGATCAACCAAACCAGTTCCAATGGAGCAGTAATGAACTGAACCAGCTACGCCCAGAGAAAGAACTCTGGGAGATGACTAAAAACCATTACATTGAATTCCCAATCCCTATATTTATGCACACCTGCATTTTTTATTTCCTTCACAAGCTAATTGTACAATATTTCAGAGTCTGATTCTTTTTGTACAGCAAAATAACAGTTTGGTCATGTAAAAAAAAAAAAAAAAAAAAAGAAATGTTTTGCATAACTTCACCAGTGACCCTCAATGAGAGGGAATAGGGAGGAAGAGAGAGAATCTGCAACTCAAAGTTTTAAAAATAAATGTTAAAAAAAATTTTACATGTAACTGGGAAAAAATAAAATACTAAATACTGAAAAAAAATGTAATTGAGAAACATTCAACAAAATATAAATCTGATTGGGAAATAATTTTAAAAATAAATAAAAATACAAGAGTACCAAGATGTTGATATGTATTATTATTTTTAGACCTTCAAGGACCCTTATGTAGTGGGAAAGGTCTAAGCAGAGATGTCAAACTCTGTAAAACTCCAAGAATGATATTAAAATGCAATCAGGAAATCTATATCAAAATAAAATTATAATAGAACATAGATAATATTTATTTGTGATTTTCTTAGTCAATTTGCAGAGCCCCATTTTTGACATAATTGGTATAGAGGATATGGGTTGATAGAAGTGACTGAGTAAACGCTGTATAATATGTAGACCAGCAATATTAAACTCAAATAGAAATAAAGCTATGAAACCATAAATGAGGATCTTTGCCGGCACTATCTTGAATTAGAATCCTACATATTAATATTCTCATGTTCTGTATTTTCATTTATTTTGTTCAACATTTCCCAATTACATTTAATTTGTTTTGATCCGTATTTGCAGACTCAAAAAGTCTTCGTATGGAGTAGAGAATAGCAGAGAGCCCAGTAAGGTTGCAATAATCTAGGAGAGGGATGATGAATGAGGATATGTACAAGAAATACAGATAGAAATAACAATATTTGGTAACTAATTAAATAAATGAGGTGAGGGGGAGTGAGGAATTGAAGATGAAACAGATTTTGATTCTCTCTGAATCCAAGGTTGGAAAAGTATCTACCAGAATCTTTGCAGAATCAGGAAAGTCTTGGATGAGGGATGGGTTTGGGGGGGAAAAAACTGAAATGAATAGTGACTATTGTAGAGTTGCTTTGCCTGAGTATCAGTTTTCTCATTTGTCAATGTGTAAAATAACACCAACTCCATTTAGGTTGCAATGTTGTATGGAAGGAGTTCTATAAATTATAAAGTACTAGATCCAGTGTCTCACAAATAAATGGCCCTTCTTGCCAATGTTGACCACTCCTGATTGCTTTCCATTACTTCCTATATTTTCCAGCAGATTGCAAATCTGCTCTATTCTATTCTAAAATCTTTACGCTCTCCTTTTCTATAAATTCCTTCTATACTGCATTCAAGAATGCTCAAATCTTCCCTATACTTAAAAAAAGTGCTTTCATTAGACTTAACCATTACTTCAAGCTATCATACTCTCTTCTTTCAGATTGTTGCAACATTATTTCTTCCTGCTTTCTTCCTGTGTAACTTCTTAATCAGTATCTTCCAGATAAGAACATCAAGCCCCACTCTTTCCTTGAATTTCCAGATCATTAATCTTCTTTCAGACGTTTAAAACTGAATCTCTCAGAGATATTAAATTCACCATGTTTAAAACTGAACCCAGTATCTTTTTACCATAAACTCTCCTGTCTTTCAAACTTCCTTATTTCTTCTGAAAGTACCACCCATCATCCTTCTAGTGTCTCAGCCTTCAATAATCTCAGCACTATCCTTATCTTTTCACTCTGATACCATATAGTAAACTAAGCTTATCATTTATACCTTCACACCATCTCCTTCATTTAATTCCTTTCCACTCAAATACCACATTATTTCAGATTCTGAGCACTTTATCTCCTAGATTACTGAAGCAGCCTACTAATTAGGTTCCCTGTCCCAAGTATGTCATCACAGTACTTCTTACATAGTTCTGAAAATGCAATTTTGTTTAAGCATAAATTTATCCATTAGTTTCTTCTGCAAGATAAAATAATCAGGTGAAATATCTAAAATGGTCTTGATACCAGTGTGACTAAACTCAATGAAGTGCCACCAGGCCAAGAACTTAAAAATTACACAAAGAAAACCAGGAAATATTCAAAGTATGTATGTAAGCATAAAAGAGAAATTGATAGCTGTAAGGACAATTGCACTAAAAAGTCTTTTAAGATATATCAAGGAACAGGAAAATTAGGACAAAATAAGATTTTTTTCCATAGCTTGTTAGGAACTGAACAAACATCTGTTTTGCCTACCTTGGTTACTGTTATGATTGCATTAGGAAATTAACTAAGTTATAACGTGAGCTTTCTTTCTGTACTGATTCCATATTTAAAATTAATTAATTATTTCATGCAGTTTTAATTAATTTCACTCAGCCTTATTCCAGTATGTATTCATATCTAAAAATAGCCATGGAGACAGCAGCCTTACAGTACTTCAACTCTCTTTCCATTTTTAATACTAAAAGAGTTTAAATAGACCTTTGAACATTTAATTGTAAATTGTATAATTGAGCTTTACAAGTTTGAAATATAAGAAAAAATGACATGTCTTTTCAAATATGAGTATATAAATAATTTTTGAGGTGCAAAATTCCCGTGGAACTTTTCTATATTGCCTTTCTTATAGAATACCTTTATTTAATTATAATGATGTTCTATGTGGAGGAGAGGAGGAAGTTTTCTCCTTAATAATGTTCTTCTTTATTGAACAAGATTTACATGACCTTATTACTACATAAAATTAGAGGATATGACTTAAATCACATGCAAAGAATGATTCTAAGATTCATCATTCAAAAACTATTTTCATTTTTATCACCAGCATGTAACCTGGTTCCTTTCACACAGCAGTTATCTAGTAAATGATTGCTGAATTCAATCAATTTGAAGTGTGTACTTACCTACATAGTACCACAAAAGGGGCCTAGGATAAATATATTTTAAGTTATAAAATCAAAATTAGGACTATGCATTAGAATTCATTTAGAAAATTCTTGACGAATAATAACAAATCAACCTTTATATAAATATGATTATGATTTTCTATAATATAGCATGAGCAAGAGTCATTTTGGTAAGGTCCTAAAAGGAAATTTGCAGGGAGAAATGTGATGTTCTCTTCTTTTGTATACCATATGATGGTTCTCTGTGGAGCAGGTTTCTTGGGGAGGTTTTTGGAGGCAGCCTTAGTTTCAGTTCAGAGTAATAATCACCCCAAAAGCAACCAGGGATTTAAGTACAATCTTTTATTGTCTCTTCAAAAATAACACCGTTAGTTTTCTTAGAGGCCTATCTCTCTGCTTGGTTCCAAGAGCTCTTGCAGCTTTTCCTTTGTCACCTCCAGCTCCCTCTGAATCTTGGTTCTCAATCTCCAACTGACCTCTCACTCTGTCAATCTTCCAAAATGACTGACTTGAGCTTTCTTTGGTTCCGAGAGCTCTCGTTGCTAGTCTTTTGCTTCTAGTTCAACTCTGACTCCTGGCAATCTTCCTAACTGACTGACTGACTGAAGCTCTAATAACTTTTTATATATGATCCCTTAAAGGTGTGAACTCAAAGGTTGACTCCTCCTCTGAGAGAGTGGGATTGTGGGTTTCTAACTTGTGAATCTCCAGAACTTGTGAACGCCAACGTGTGAGCTAATGCGTGAACTCTCATGTGTGAATTCTTAAAGGTGTAAGCATTGTTTCTATCAACTTCATTGAGTTATCACTAGCATTCTAACAGAGAAACTTTCAAATGGAAAAGAAATCAGCAAGAAAACAAGAATATTTTAGAGCCACTTACTGGGAATAGAAAGAGTGGATTCCATCTCTGCTTCATAAATTACCTTCTTAAGTTTTTACATGTCATCAACAAGTTTCACTGACAAAATGTCAAAGATAAAAGAAATAAAAATGAATAAGGATGCTCCAAAAAAGGATTTTGAAGGAATTAAGATTTCAGATAAGCCTGAAAAATGAATAGAATTTGGCAAGTCAAAATAAAAAATCAGAGGTGGGAATTTTCAATGGAAAGTTATGAGAAAGAAACAGCACATAGGTTCTTAATAATAGTGGAAGAGGAGAGGGAAGAGCATTAAGAAGAAATATTGATTTGGAAAGGTGACATCTTAATAAATTATGAAATGATGATGATTTTTCCTGACTACAGGCACCACATTCTATCCACTGAGCCACCTAACTGCCCGGGATAGTCTCTGAAGTTGCCCAAATTAAAAAAAAAAACAAAAAAAAAACTCTAATTATGTTATTCTAACTTATTATTCTTTAAATAGTTAAAATAAGAATGAATAATTTTTCAAGAGTTGCTTAATACTGTGGACAACTCCACAGTTTTATATCATGAACTCAGTCAATAAACTTTAAGTGCTTGCTATGCAAAGATTAAAAGACATACAGTGTTGATCAAAATATATACTGGTAAAAATTTCTTAATTCTGTTATCATAGACTACAAACCCAAATTGTCTTATTGATCAATAGACACTATGAATGCTGAAGTATAGATATATCATGATCTGTAGAAACAAATAATCAATGCTGTTACTTAAGAGATTTTTATTAATAAAGTATCTTACAATTTCTGAAGCTGAATTTGAATTTGTGGTTTCTGAAAAAGACTAAAGATGTTCTATCAAACCAAATAGGTATAACAAAAGGCCAAATAATTCAATAAAGCTTAATTATAACATGGCACTTACACTCTAAATCAGGATTTCTGTTACAAGTATGAAGGTTATTATGAACTTCTGTTATTCCTATAAACAATCCCCATTTGACCAACCCAAAGATGAAACTAACCTACATTTAGTCCTAGACTTTATTTTTCATATTCAGGCACATAAACAGTACCAAGTCTCATTTTTAAATGAAAAACAAATCATTAAGCATTGTAACACATCTGAAATTTCAGTGTGGAAATCTTCAGCAGGTGAAATTATCAAGCTAATAAACAATCATTCCAAAATTAATAATGGACTAGTAGTTAATTTACTCCCTAAAAATGGTATTACCATTGAATATTACCACATCTATTAGCATAGCTTTGGATTGTATATAAAATCTGTTTAGATATTTAAATATCCAGGTTGATGGAAGGTACATTTCTCACTTATTTATATAGTAATTCCTAATGATGTATTCTTTTTATTATTATTATTGTTTCAGATCTGTCCAAAGACAAGAACATTTCCTTGAAAATTTGGTTAGTGCAATCATCTAGACTAAAAAAAATCAAGATCATGAAATTAATCATGCATTTAAGACATTTGAATGCAGCCTAAATTTTAAATAAGATTTGTATTATATAAAATCTCAGAATGAATAACTCAGAAATTGATTGGTCAATTAATTGTTTGCTGCAGTGTCTACCTTCAGAAAATGTTATATGAGATAAAGAATCCTTTAAAAACTGAAAATAGTTAATTTGTTTTAGTCATTTTGAATATTCATTTGATTATTTATCTAATGTCTAAAATCTATGTAACCCAATTTTTCTCTAAAAGATTCCATAATCCATAATCCTTTTGTTGACATATGCATCTCTTTAATCATGTGTCATAATTTTATCTTACACAATTTTTAATTTATACTGTGCTATATTCTCTATTTCTACAGCATCTGAAATGTCTTACCAATGCAGTTATCAGACTATTTTTAATAATTGGCATAACTCTACATTAATGTAGTTATTATTTTAAATGTTTAAACAGTATAAATAACTTTCTGGAAATTTTAGTCTGGAAATTTAACTGTAATAGAAAGTGTATAGACAGCTCAATAATCAATAGGAATACAAAGGCCACTTGTCTATTTATTGTAGTAAAATAATCTGAATTTGATTTCATTTTTCTTATTATTTGGGTAAAAGTTCTTTTTCTTCCCTATGATTGAGTTCTCCTATATGTAGAATAGTGAGAGTTGAACGGAATAAAATTTAGTTATATTTAAATATCTATATCTGGTTCTTTCTCTATCTCTCTCTCTCTGTCTCTATCCTTTCCTGTCTCTCTATCACTCTGTGTCTCTGTGTCTCACACTGTGTCCTCCTCTCTCCTCTCTCTTCTCTTTCTCTCTCTCTCTCTCTCTCACCCCCCACACACACCCTCCTCACTTGCCCTTGGTCATATATCTGGATTTGAATGCAGCTCTTTCTGAATCAGCCTATTATCTACTATATCATATTGTCTCAAAATCAAATGATCATATCCCATGTGATGAGTTAAGCTGTAATTTCTGCTAATAAAGAGGCTGAGGATGGTAAATTACCTGAGCTTTGGAATTCCAAGCTGCAGTAAACTAAGTCAATCAGGTGTCTACACTGAATCAATCTCTAACATGTGACCTCCCTGGACTAGGGAGATGAGGTAATGGAAAGAAGTTTGAAAGCATGCTATCTAAAAGCAGCAAACTTACCCAGGATGGTGATGAAATAGGTCAAAATTTAATGTGCTTTGATCAGTAATGGGACAGGACCAAAAATGGCTCCCATACGTCAAACCTATGTGGGGTAATGGAAAATTGTCCAAAAAAGAAAATTATATATGTTCAATAGATAAAATATTTTTGTTGGCCTTCCTTATGAGTCACTAATTCTTTCCTTGACTTAAAAAAAAATAGGCCTGCAGATAATTTCTATTCTTTTTAACTCAGTTTAGTTCTTAAATGGGTATTCAATTAGATTAAATTCTTGTTTTAAGTTGATATCTAACTATTCATGTGTCCATTCCTTTTCTTTTCTTCTTGCAATTACAAGTTCCTTATAGAAAGAAAGCTCATGGTCTTTTTTATTTTTTCATACTTCCCAGTTTACTTTTATGGACTTATTAGACATTTATTAAATGAAGAAAGAAAGAAATGAAGTCATTTCACCATCATAGTATTTTTGCTAAATGGTATCCTTGAAACAGAACTAAGGAAAAAAAATTTAGACACTGAATTCAAAAATCATTAACTGAGTCCTTACTATGAGCAATACCCTATTCTAGTTAGGTATTATGGAAGATATGAAAACAGAATAGATATGATCACTTCTTTCAAAGAGCTTACAATCTGTTAGGGATAACATGTCATGCATATAAGCTTAGGATGAAAGGTAATAGTCAGTGGACAGGGAGAAAAAAAGGGATATAGAATTAAGCCCATAAGTGAGTTTATACTCAGTGTGCAGAAAACAATATTTATTCTCGCTTTTCTGCTGAAAGAATTCATGCAAAATGAGTAATAATGCTGGTTTCAGTCTTCTCTTGATTGGCTTATTTGATTTCTGCTTTCTTATTGCTGGATATTTTTTAGAAGATAAACAGTTTCTTGGGGGAAAATATCTGTGACAGCATAATTATTCTTAAAATATGAATTTTATCTTAAAGATGCTTCAAATTAGCCACCCACAGTGGTTACATTTGGATATAACACATGCTGTGAGTTGTCTTATTTAGATTGCATTGTACATCTATACACAGCTATTTCACACAGGGTTATCTTTTAAATAAAACCATTAAAACAACGTCAATATTGTAGTATTCAAAATCCATTTGCTAAAGAAGATTTGATTATAATTTAAAGTTCAATTCATCATTTTGCCTACATTCAATATGTTTTTAAATTGTGTCATTATGCTTAATTTTCTTATGTAAGTACTCCTTTGATACAACAGACAAAATAATTATAAAGCATTTAGCCTCTACTTTTTAATTTTTTCACACAAAAAATAAATAACATAATTCATTTTTTAACACAAGCCACTCATTCAAAGATGAATGTTTTTCAAGCTTAGCATGGTTACTAAGGATAAAATTCAATTCAAATGATAAAAAAAATCATTGAGCTAGTAAAATTTTTATTGCATTTAACCAAAAAAGTAAAATAAAATAAAACAGACTTTTTTTCAAGTGAGGAAATCATGTGGCAAGAATTAATATAAAATTAAACTTAAAATACCCATTAACTTTATATGAATTTTTATACTTTTGGAAACATATGAATAATCATTTTACTTTGCTCTGTTACTGAGGAAATTTAATTAGCTGCTACATTCTATGCTGAAAACAGCTAGCACTTTGATTTCATGCCTGGTGTTAGGTCTTCAGCATTTAAATCAGCTCAGGACTTGCACCTCTTTAGGGTTTACTGAATGAATACCAATTAGATTTTCTTCAATTGCTGCAAAAATTATTTTCATTTCTTATTGGATTTATGCTGAAAACCTAATAACCAAAAACAATATAAGGAAGTTATGATTATTTCTGTTTTGCACTTATTCTTTTTGTATCTCTCTTCTGTCAATGTATTTTATTTGTTTAAGCAAAGTGTCTCCCACAAGATAGACTCTTAATAAATATTTGTTGAATTAACCAGTAGAATGTAATTAAGCTCTTTGTAATTAATTAAACAATAAGGGATGGTTTTCCCTTTTCAATCTTTCTATCAGTAGAACCTAGCACATGCAATTATTCTTTTTAACCAATCAGCAAATAATCTATTAGGTACCCAAAATTGTTCATAGTTATATGTTCTCATGTATGGATGGATACATGGCTATCCTTATTCTTGAAAATATTTTGTATCAAAAATTTTTCAGTAAAAATAAAATATTGAAGAAATATTTAAGTCAATTTTCTTTATTTCTGAAATCTTTCATGAATTGTAGAGCAATTTTCTTGTGTCTATAGAGGAAAAAGGAAGAAATAACTCATATAATTAAGGATTCAATCAACAGAGAGAAATTGAATAAGTAAGCCAAAACTCTCCCTACTGCCTATTCTCAAATGGAAATTTTAGTAGAAAAATTAAAGGTAATATTTGTTTTTCAGTAGTTCAAATCCACTACTAGAGGAAATAAGGAAGAAAGAACAATATTTGAGGAGAGATTGAGGAGGAGAATAGAATAAGAATGCACTTTTTTCCAAGGTGGGTATTTAAAAAGCCATAGAGGTCTAGTATTTTAGAAATGTCTTCTTATATTCATCTTAAGAAAAAAAAAATGTTCTTTTAAGTTGTCTTATCAGAATCAGTACCCAGAAAACTATAAATTCCTTGAGAGTTTTTATTCTAGAGAATCTATTAAAAATGAGAGCAGAAGTAGTTATAATCAGTTTAAAAGGCATTCTGATAAAAATAAACATATCTTTATTTTCAGTCATTTTAAGTCAAAATAGTATTACCCACTTGGTTTATGATTTACACCCAAGTGACTTGATTTTTTCTAAAAAAAATTAATTCTACTTTCCAATGTTAATTAAAATTATATTTTAAAATTTGTCCACTACTTGATTTGCTTTTTTTTCTAATCAGTTTAATAAACTGTTTAATACATTGTTAAGTAAGAAAAATGCTGTCTTTTACTAATATTAATTTAAGGGTAGAAGTAAAAGGTAATATGTGATGGTGATTTAAGAGTAGATAATGAATTTCAATAGAGTCCACTTTCACATTAGTTATCCCCTATTAAACTCATCAGTCTGTTGTAGAACCTGAAAAGATATAGCATTATTAATAGAAAGAATTTGGTAACACATTTTTCTAAAAAAAAAAAAACTGAATTATTTATTCATAAAAATCATGAAATCATAAGTCTGAAGCCTTCTTAAGATGATATCTCGTTTACAAGACCATTTTCCTAATTCTAATCAGATCAGTGACTAAACTTCCTATTTAGATGGGGACCAATTATTTGTTAATTGAGGAATGCAAATGGTTATATAGATAATTAAAGCCAAAAAAAAAGCAAAATACTTTTGTGCAGAGATTTCTATATCCTAAATGACAGTTGACATCTATATGTAATTAAGCATTTTATAAAGTACTTCTCTGATGACTTATTATAGAGTGTACCCATTATTATTTCTTTTTAAATATGAGAGAACTAGAACTAAATTTCAGTTCTATTCAAAATCACACAATTAGGAAGCATCAGAAACAGGATTTAAAAACAAGTCTCACAATACCTAAGCATCCATTACATCAAGCAGTAGATAAGATAAAGCACCAGGTCTGGAGCCCAAAAGGCTTAAGTTCAAATCCAGCCTCAAACACTTACTAGGTGTATAACCCTGGCTAAGTCACTTAACTTCTTTGTTTCATTTCTTCACTTCTTCACTTGTAAAATGGGGGTAATAATAGCACTTACTTTCCAGAGTTGTTGTGAAGATTAACTGAATTAATAATTATAAAACATTAGCAAAATGCCTGGCCTAAAGTAGACACCATCCATAGCTGGGAGGAGGAGGAGGAGGAGGAAGAAGAAGAGGAGTAATAATGCTAATAATAATAATAATAGTAGTGGTAGTAGTAGTAGGGATGGTGGTGATAACAGTAGTAGTAGCAGCAGCAGCAGCAGCAGCAACAACATGGTATAGTAATAGTAGAAGGGGGGAGAGGAGGACAAACAAGTACAAGAAGAAGAATATTTATATGAAGTGATTTTCCCCCATGAGTCCACAACTTGTTCTGGGACAGATCCCATTGTGACTCTCCAGTGATTCATGTTCAGAATTGAAATTAAGTGAGACAATATTAGATTATTTTAATTCTTAACAAAAATGACTTAACTTCAATATAGCACATTCTACAAGGATGTATTAATTTGCACATCAGTGAGGCAAATGTCCTGCCTATCAAGTCTGAGACATTTAATTCCTTGTGGGATTTTTAGTTTTATGACGTAGGTGACAAGTTATGACAAAAGTTCTAGTCTGCTTCTCTACACCAAGCAACATCAGGAACAGTTTATTTGACTTAAGGAAAATTAGCACAGCTTACTTGGAAGGGACCTAGTATATACTGTTCCTACCACAGGGATTTAATTTGTATCTTTAAAATGGGACATCTGACATTATCCAGCACATAAAAGATATTTGAAGGCTGATAAATGATAGTGAATATAGGACTGAATTACTCAATAACTTGTCAATTCTGAATTTCAATTTTAAATCAAAGTAAAGTAGCATTTATTAAGTAGCCACAATATGTTTGGCTAAGTAGTGAGAAGAGAAAAACCCAGGGTGGGGGAAGGGGAGGAAAGAGAGCTATTGCTACTCTCAAAAAACTCAGGGTCTAATAGGAGAGACAACTTACAAATGTATGCATAAACAAAGTAAATATGAGATAAATCAGAGAAATCACCAAAGGAAGGTCTAAGATTAAGGGACATGGGGAAAGACTTCTTACAGAATATAAAAAATTTTAGCTGGTATTGAAAAAAAGCCAGGTAACATAATTAAAACATCTTCTATTTTATCATTTTTGAATCAGAGACTTTTGAATTTATAGTGCATACGAAAGTATTTCTTAGTAAGTTTTCTTTTTATTTACTGATGGGTTTATCTCCATTTCCTACCCTTCTTCCCAATAGACAATATAGTTCATTGTGCCTCTGTAATCTTTCTATTGTCTCAATACAATCTGAGTTTCATAATCAACATATCACAGGGATCTCCCTGTGGCTTCAGCTTGTTCACTTTTTACTTTGGAAGGCTCTTGTATAACTCTATAAATGATAAATCATTGATTTCCTTTTTCCTCCTGTCATCCCCTGAAGATCATCTTGCCTGAGGCTTTGCTGCCTTACTTGGGCCAATTCATAGATTTTTCCTGTCCTAATGAATATAAGCAGGTTGTATTCTTGTTTTTGTGGAAATTATGCCTCAAAATCATATCACTTCCCAGAGCTTTTTCTCTTGCTTCAGTTATTTGTCTTCTTTTCTTTGTTATATTTCTACTTATGTAAGGATTAAGGAAAGTGAGGATTATGATATTAGAATCCAAATATGTTAATTCCTTTGGAACTAAGGGAAAAAGGAATTTAATATAGAAATTCACGCAGATTTTATCCATTTGTTCTATTCATTGTCCTCTTTTCAGTTTCACCCTTAAATCCCTTTTTATTTATTTGGATTAACTGAGTCTTTTACTAAGCTTTCTGAATGTTTCTTTTTTATTATTATTACTTTATGATATAATAGTATTCCTACTCATCCAGAAACCACCTCTCTAAATTCTACATATTTGTTTATATTCCAAATCAGTATTGCCCTTGTTATCCCCACTACTTGACAAGAAGAATCAATTTTTTTGGACTCTTTGGTACTTTTGGTCTGCCATTAAGAGAGCAATGGTTTTGTATACTTATTGTGTATCTAATTTATATTTTAATATATTTAATCTACTGGTCATCCTGCCATCTGGGGGAGGGGGTGGGGGGAAGGAGGGGAAAAATTGGAACAAGAGGTTTGGCAATTGTCAATGCTGTAAAGTTACCCATGCATATAACCTGTAAATAAAAGGCTATTAAATAAAAAAAAAGCTATCCGTCTCCAGAGAGAAAATTGATGAATTCTGAGTGCAAATTGAAGTATGATGTTTCACTTTATTTTCTTACTTTTTTTGGCAAGGTGGCTAAGAAAGAAATATATTTTGTGATTCCACATGTATAATTGATACCAGATTTTTACCTTCTCCATAGGGGGAAGGGAAAGAACAGAAAAAAATTTTTAAAGTATCTTAAAATAAATAATAAATATATTTTAAAATATAAAAAAGAGCAATGGTTTACTTTAGGAAAACTTCCTTAAGAAAGTGTGACAGGCTATGTTAATGATTTTTAAAATATTTTTCTCAATATTTCAAGAGGTTATTAATGTAGTTAAGAATGAAGTTCCTTCCCTTGTAAATTATGTCTTCTTTTCTTGTGTAGTCTTATTCTTTGAGTTCAGACCTATGATTTCATTGATGTAGGAAACTGCCAGTGGAAAAACTCTCTCTACCAATGTAGAACAGTTGTTCTACAATAGCTGAGCTTCTATAAAGACAATTAATTTGGAAAAGACTCCCACATTGGTAAATCAATTGTTATTTTTCTATCAAAATATCATTTTTATTTTTCAATTATGGCATTTGATGCAAGAAGAAACCATTCTTTTTGCAAACATGTGAGCTATGTATAGAGTTTTACAAGTCTGGCTTTACATATTTCTTTCTGTTACACCATGTTTTCTCATATATTTTTCCCTTTCCTCTTGCTCCTCATTTAATTGAAATATTGAAGTATCTATAATTTAATATAGATGATTATACAATTTTTTAAAAAATAAATTTATTTACATCCTTACCTCTGCAGTAGATATTGGAGCAAGATTCAATTATTTTCTTCACTTTTTCCACACAGAGATCTTTAATAGGTTTAAAAGAGGAATTGGATTTTAGGAGAGGGAGAGGATAGAATATAAAACAGAAAAAAAGTTATCCAAATGTAAGAAGCTAGGATGATTACTTTCTTAACTGGAAAAAAAAAAACTAGTTTATAGGATGCCCAATGAAAACACAATAAATGCTTTAATATCCAAATAGAGCCCTGGTAAGACTGAAATTTTCAGTCTTTAGTATTTAAAATGTAGACCTAACTTTTTGAGACCTACATTGGATAGACCACTGAGTAGTAGTATAGTTCATGCTTTACTCAAGCTTGAATAGAATAGAAAAGTGAAAGAAATGTTTAGTCTCAAGTATTACAGGACTGTAGAAGTTCCTTCGCACAATGCTTCAACAAGTTGGACTTCTTGTTAAGCTACTTAATATGAATTACTGATGTGTTCTGTTACATATTTTGTTTCTCCATGGCCGAAGTAGGAAATCCACAGCAATCAGTTGCATTTCTTTCAACATGGTGGAAAGGAGATGGAGATATCTATTTCAATGACTCCAGTAAAAACAGAGATTCAGGCACTCTAGCAAGGCAGGTGATCTCGCTGCACAATTTTTGCACATCTAACAAAATCCAATTATTTTTCAGAACTTTTTTTTTCTCTTTTTTCCCCTTCTTTTTCTTTCTTTCCAAATAATGTGTCATGAATGCTACATTATGAAACAATTAAATAACCCACAAAACCATGTTTTTTCTTGCCTTGTTACACAAAATAAAATCAATTCTGCAAAGTCATTTATTTCTCTAAGGATAATCTTTCCTTCCATTAACTTACATATTCATTTTGTCTTGTAGTACAAATGGCATGAGTGGTATTATTTAGTTCCTCCAGTGTATGTTCATTAATGAATGGACAAACATGTCCTCTTAAAAATATCAATAGCTAATCAATCAAAGTCCCTACTAAATGCTAGGCATTGTGCTAAGTGCTGAGGATATAAAGATAGGTGACCAACATTATCTGCCACCAAGAAGCTCACAATCTAATGGGAAAAACAATATTAAAATACTCTGTACAAATAAGATAGAGGATAAAGTGGAAGTAGTCTCTGAGAAAAGGCACTAAAATTAAAGAGAATTAAAAAGGCTCATGTAGAAGGCAGTGTATTAGCTGAGACTTGAAAGAAGTCAGGGAAAACAGGAGATAGAGATGAGAAGAGAAAGCATTCCAAGCAGGGAGGACAGCCAGTGAAAACACTTAGGAATCAAGGGATGCAGTCATGTGTGAGAAAAAACAAGGAAACCAATGCTGCAGGATTGCAAAATTAAATATGAACAAAAGGTCAAGAAACTGTTTTTGTTGGCATACCCTGCTCCTTTTCACTTTACCCCATAACCATCATGGCAAAAACAGAAGGAGAAAGCAAAAAACTGAAGATCATTTTACAATTTGGGTTGTTGTTCCAAAGGCTGACCTGGCCCAAAACTTCATCACCAAAAAATCAACTTCATTTTATTTGGCTAGCATGGACTTTCCAAAAAACACACAATCTCTTGCCAGGAACATACTTGACAGTTTAGAAAATAGAAAAACTTGACCAAACTTATACTTTATTGCCATAACTTGCTCTATCCCACAAAAAAGCACTGAAAAAACCATAAAAATAAAATTATAACCTTAAATTTTCTAATATCAAAATAAAATAGTTGTGATTATCCTTAACATAAAAGGAAAGCTCAGATATCTAGAGCTAGTTTTCTTTTACACAGAAAACATGAATCAAAGATAAACCATACTCCAAAAAATTGGTAACCTGAGAAGTTTTCAAATTTTAGACCTTCAGAATGTAATCTATGATTACTACCAACCTAATTTTTTTTTCTATACATTCTGTACCTAAAGGCCAATAATTTATGCATTGATTACCAAATATATAATTAACCAGAACACAATTTCTGTAAACTCTATATATTTGTTTTATCACTTTAATTCTGCTTATCTAGGAAGAGACACAGACTTGTCCTTCTGTAATATCTTTATTCCAAAAACAACACGCTAGCCAGAAGCGTAAGTAGCAGCAAGCAACAATAAATATTTTAGTTCACACTAAAACCAATTTTTAACTTTAGAAAATCAAAGACTTTTAGGAAGATTACATTAGCCATAGAGTCCAACCAATAATGAAAATAGAAGAAAATAGAAGAATAGAAGAATAAAATATAGAAATAGAAAATAGAAGAAAATAGCTGTTTTAAACTATGATATATATGGAATAAGTGTAACATAGTAATTTTCTTAACATGGTCAAGAAAAAACATCATAAACTATAACCTTATGACAATGGTTCTAGTAATGTCCATTTTCTTGAAAGAATTACTATTAAAATTTCTCCATATTCAAGTGGATATGAAAAGTCAAATCCTCAGGAGCAAGTTGACTTTTGGTGCTGCCCAACACAATGCTTTATGCATGTTTCTAGTGGTTTTTTTTGTGTGTGTGACAGGGGAAACCTAAGTCCTAGGATTAAGCTGTCTTTAATAATTTCTGGGAAAGTATCTTATGACATTAGAGAATTATGACAATAGAGAAGCAAGTAGTTTGAGAATATAGGTGATTGAAGTTAATTATTAGAGAATTTGCTTTTACTGTGGGTGAGTTATTATTCTGAAGAGATTTGAGGTAAGCACTATAATCTTTAGAGGAGAAGTGGGAAAAAGAAAAAAAAAAGATTAACTAAGAAATTACCTAATTTGCCAGGAAGCACTCTCAAGAGGCATATTATTAAGGAGAGTTTTATTTTTCTGATTTGTTTATCTTATTTTCATAGCTAATTAGAAATAAGAAACACAATAAACCAGGTTCAGAAGATTTAACAAAATAATATTGATTCACATTCAAAAGCTTTGAATATAAATTATTTTTCCATGGAATTGAAACTTGGTTAACGTAATGTATTTTATGACATGTATTTCTCAGGTCCAATCAATATTGGAGAAATACTTAGGGAATAATATTAACTTTTCAGAGATTTTGGTAGATGTTTTATTCCCATGGAAAATGTCCCTCTGGAAATTTTGAGAACTAAAGAAGAAAAGTTAACAATTACCTTTAGTTTTTGTTTCTTTTAATTTGGTAGGGTGGTAGAATACATTTAGACTTCTTGAACAAGGAAAGCCTCAGTAGGAATATTAGATTTTTATTAAAATGATATCAAATTGAAAGGTGACTGAATATAAGGAATTATGTTCCCAAAGTATTTCTGTTTGTATGGGGATTCAATGGAAAGGTGAGGAGAAAAACTAAAAAATAGTTTTCTACAAAATTATGTGATAAACAGATTCTCCAATGAGAGAATACTAATGAATGAAGATTTATTATAGTTTATAGAAAAGACATTTAGAAAGATCAAAGAAAAAGGGAACCAAGTATGTGCTTTGGTTATCTGATCTATAAGTCGCAGATGTCATGGAAGGCTATCTGAACATTTCCATAGTACAGGAACTAGTCTTTTTCCATTTGTGTTTTTAAGAGATACATCAACCAGAAATCAATTCATTCTAAGACTGTCATTTGATCTGGTTGTCCAATAGTATATTCAAAGAAATTTAAGCAAAGTACATAGGGTAAAAAATCATGAAAAGAAGAGGCCTCTTACATCTCTTACAAGGTCTCCTTACTTTCACACATTGGCTTTTGAAGAAATATTATATATATATATATATATATATATATATATATATATATATATATATACACACACACACACATATATATATACACATACACACACACACACACATACACACACACACACACATAGTGGTTCTCAAAGTCTACTCCAGAGCATCCTGGGAATCTCTGAAATCATTTCAGAGAGTCTACGAATTCATAATTAGTTTTTATTTTTAATGTGATCAATATCTGTAACTATGAACCACATAAACAAAAACTCTTTGGACAGATCCTCAATTATTTCTAATAGGATAAAGATATTGAGAACAAAAGTTTGAGGACCACTGTGTGTGTGTGTGTGTGTGTGTGTGTGTGTGTGTGTGTATAAAACACAATTTATATAAATGAGTCCAAACTCTGGATCCAAGACTGTGTGATTTTAGGATGGACACATAAGTCTTCATGCTTTTATTTTCCTTGGCTATTAAATAAAAAGGCAATGAACTAAATGGCAACTAAGGTTGAGAAATTATATTCTCACTAGAGAAATATTTCTCAATTTTAGTTAAGGTTTTGGTAGTAGTAAGGATAACATATACTTCATCCATTCATTTAGTCATTCAATTTTGCAATCCCTCAATAGCAGTACTTTTCCAGAATTACAAGGACTGAACTATTCTTTTTGACCTGCCCCCTCCCTTCACATACCTGCAATACCTTTTCACTTTTTTCTGCTTTTTTTTTTCTTTCATCATAGAGATGACAATGACAATATTCTTTCTGTACACTGTCACCATGCCTGTTCTTGTCCATTTCCAAAGTGGTTCAGCTACTTTGCTTTCTATTTTTGCAACGTCTTTGCCATCTGAGGGCCTTTATTCATGTGTCCTTAGTGTTTTAATAACTTTTCTCACTTCAAGGAGTTTTATGAGAGTGATCAGTAGAAAGCAAGGCATTATTTAGTACATCTACATCATGGATGCTAAAGTGAAAGTAGCATTTGTTTTGGTATCTCTGAGCATTTCAATTAATAGATGCAGCAAAGGAAGGAAAATGGAAGTAGAAAGAAAGTCTGATTTTCATAATAACTTAATTTGGCCTAGTTTTTATTGATATGAATCCTACTTGGAGTTTGATAGAGTCTCCCAGAGTCTATAGGCCTAGCTCCTGCATAAGTTATTATTAATATATAAGAAGCTTTAGGAAAACAAGAACAATGGTTCCAAAATTTGTTGTAGCATTGAGATGATCCCAGTTTCCAAAGGTAATGGCAATGCAGACGACCCAAACAAACTGGAAATACTTTGATTATGGTCTATTGACAACTTTCAAATCTTAACTCACTTAACTTGTTTACCTCAGTTTTCTCAACTGTAAAATGGAAATTATAATAGATCTGATCTCTGGATGCCCATCAGTTGGAGAATGGCTGAATAAATTGTGGTATATGAATATTATGGAATATTATTGTTCTGTAAGAAATGACCAACAGGATGATTTCAGAAAGGCCTGGAGAGACTTACATGAACTGATGCTGAGTGAAATGAGCAGGACCAGGAGATCATTATATACTTCAACAATAATACTATACGATGACCAGTTCTGATGGACCTGGCCATCCTCAGCAATGAGATCAACCAAATTATTTCCAATGGAGCAGTAATGAACTGAACCAGCTACGCCCAGAGAAAGAACTCTGGGAAATGACTAAAAACCATTACATTGAATTCCCAATCTCTATATTTTTGCCCACCTGCATTTTTGATTTCCTTCACAAGCTAATTGTACAATATTTCAGAGTCTGATTCTTTTTGTACAGCAAAATAACAGTTTGGTCATGTATAAAAAAATAGATCTGATCTCTAAGCATTTTGTAAAGATAAAATCAAATAATATTTTAAATTATTTTGCAAATCCAAAAGAACTACATAAATGTTATTATTATAATTATTATTTATTGTTATTTATTATACATACAGCCTTAGTTAAAGTCAAAGCATCATCATTATATTGAATACAAAATGAAAACGTTTTCCATAATAGTAATTCTTGAAGAATAACTGCTGGATGTTGTTGTTCAACATTTTTAGTTGAGTCCAACTCTCATGCATGTGGGATTTTATTGGCAAAGATCTTGGAGTGACTTGGCATTTTCTTCTCTCTTTCATTTTACTATCATAAAAAAACCAATTGTGACCTAATAGGAATATCTGTCTTAATAAAATCAAAAATCTATGAAGCATTGAAATAGACCCACTTTAACTAAGCCACCATAAGGTTAAAAAAAAAAATTCCCTAATGTACATATTCCTATGGGTTTCTAATTCACATCCACAGGTCAATAAATGAAGATAAAACTTGCAAATAATACCTTTTCAACCCTAAGTTAAGAAGTTCTGCCTGAAATGACTCTGTTCTCATTCATAAGATATAATTTATGCATGGTTCTTCTTAAAAGAATGGAATTAGTCAATCACAACCATGAAGATCAGCAGAAATAACTTTAGGCCAGTTCTTTATAGTTATTTTTCAGTTAAATCAGCCCTCTCAACACTATCTTTGCCTGGAGTGCTAGCTGAGGCCAAAAGATATTTATTTTTCCTCAATTATCCAGTTAATTCACTGTCCATATTTCTACTTTAGTAAATATTATATAAATCTAGCCTTAGTCAGCAGTTTATAGCATCTGTTTCAAAGCTTCTTTGTGACTGTCATTCATTGCCGGTATAAAATTATATTATAACAACATGAGCTGTGTATAAAGCAGACTTGATGAAAAATGCCATTATTGTATATTAATCTACCTGCTTCAATCAATAGTGCTTATCTTCTCTCTGTAAATATTCTCAAAGGGCTACTTGCATAACAACTGAATCAGTAGCAAGTTCTTTGCATACTAATGACCGGCCTTCAATGATCCACTTCAAATGCTTACTAATAAGTGAACACCTACCAAGAAAGTCTCAAATAAACTTGAACAGGGAGCATTAATCACTTCTAAGTAGAATAAACTTTAAGAAAATAATTGGGTGAATTTAGTTTCTGTCTCAGCAGGGATTGGTATGTTTATTCAGATATTAAGTTTGGACTAAAATATAAAATACAAATCTTTATAATGAGCGATGTAAATCACATAATCATAAATAATAATTACATAAAGAGTCCTAAATTCATGAAAATATACATAAAATATAGAAAATAAAGGGACAAAACAACTGCGATAATGAGATCATTGAATAATTTGCTGGGTTTTTATTTGTATACCAGCTATAAGAATCTGCTGCCAGAGAACTCAATTGCTTAGAATGTATGGTTAAATCTTTTTTTATTTTATTCTCTTCTATTCAGTGAAAATTTATAAGCCAAAGTCATGTGCTTGATCCCCATTTGCACCAGTGTATTTGGCTTTATTTCACAGTCAGATACTAAGCCAGCTGTCTGTTAAATGTGCATTATTAGTTCAAAAGGGGACCTAGTAAAAGTAAAGATGGATTAGCAAAATTTCATTATTCTCATGGGAAAAATAACTTAGAGCACCCATCCTATGAACAGTAAGCCAATATAATGTTTACGATTGTATGTATATTATATTATATTATCCTCTCAACAGTAAGTCAATATCAGTTATACATATATATATATATATATATTATATATATATATATATATATATATAATATATATATATGTTTATTCTGCACATTATATTATCCTACTAATAGTAGGCCAATATCATAGAAATGTATGCTATATATTATTCCTTTAAACCATTAATTAAATGTTTTATCTTTATGAGAATTAGATAATTTGGCTAAATGGCTATGACTTGAGATATGACATTACAATTCTTTTCTTTTTTTTTTCTTTTTTCTTTTGCTGAGGCAATTGGGGTTAAGTGACTTGCCTAGGGGCACACAGTTAGGAAGGGTTAAGTATCTGAGACCACATTTGAATTCAGGTCCTCCTGACTCCAGAACTGGTGCCCTATCCACTATACCACCTAGCTGTCCCATTCTTGTCTTTTTCTTTACAATACCTTTTTAAGATATTCTTGTCTTTTTTGTTCCTTCACATAAGTATCATCAATTTACCTAATTCTATAAAGTTAGTAAAATAATTTTGATTGGAATTATTTTTGAAACTACATATTAATTTGTGGAAGTATTGTTTTCTTTGTGGACTCAATCTACTCATATGACAAGAATTCAGAGTGGGCAGAAATGTTAGTAGTCATCTAACCCTACTTAAACTGAAAAAAAGATTCCCTCAATGATAAACAAAGTAGTCACCTAAATAATCTTTGCCTGAATTAGATAGAATTCTATGGAATGGAATGGAATGGAAAATAATTCACCCAATAAAGAAATGGTTTGATTAGGGAATAGTTAAGTGATAAGTGAATATGATGAAATATTAATGTAGCATAAAAAATCAGATATGAAGATTTAACTACACAATCTAAGCAAGTGAGTTCTCTAGGAAGCATCCAGAGGGTAATGATAATTGAAGAAAGTACAAAGGAGAGTATCTAAGGTGGTGAAGGGTTTCCATTTGAATGAATTAGGTATGCTTAGGTTGGTTTTAGAAGGTATGAAAAGATTTAAAGGAAAACTTGTTATTGCTTCAGAATTCCAGATACCTTTTAAACTGTTTTTTTTTTTCTTTTTAAAGCTGATTTGGTTTGGTTTGATTTGGTTTTCCTGCATCAATTTTTTTTAATACTGATAATCACTGAACATAGTGGAAATCCAAATGTCTGAAATTTCTATCCACTCTGTGACTGTCATTATGGGTGATGCATGACATAGATAAAAAACTATAACATGCCTCTTAATCATTGTGGAAGGGATATCTTTTTACTATATCTATTTACAAAGGGCTATTTGCTCAGCAGCTGAATCAGAAAAACTTGAGTTCAGGAACAAGAGTATTTTGCATACTAATAACTGTCCTTCAGAAACTTCTACAATTAGTAGCTATGGGCAAATAAAAATAAAGAACACAATGTTATGCTTACAAATGTTATGCTAATTTTTCAGCTGGTGGAATGAAATCCAGAATATCAGTTCTATAGTTTTCTAAATGTAGAATCACATACTCTCAAAGAGACTTCAAAAGTCATCTAGTTCAGCCAAGGCTTAAATAGGAATCCCTTTTAAAATATCCCAAATAATTGGCCATCCAGCTTTTGTATGGAGATCTCTAATGAATGGGAAATTCCTCAGAAGTAAATGATTTCTCTTTGAGAAAATTTAATTATTGAAAAAGTTTTGCTTGTAGAAAGAATTATATAAATCTACCTCTCTTTGACTCAAGCTGTTTATCCTGATTTAGCTCCTGGAACCAGTGGAGCAAACTCATTATCTCCTACACTTTCACATTCTTGACAACAGTTATTAAACCTACATCTTTATATCCTCTTAAACTTTGTCTCTTCCACATAAAACTTTGAGGCTTAGTATGAATTAGATGCCCATTGAGGGACTCTTCAGCTCAAAAATCTCATGGGATTCCTGAAATAGCTCCACATTCATTGATTCAATTCAAACAAAACTGAATAAATATTCATTAGGTGCCTACTCCAGACAGAGCATTATTCTTGCTCTAGAATTCTTCACTTTTAATTCATAGTATTAGCTGCCTTTCAAAGTTAATGATATATAGTTATACTTTCTTTTAACAAATATTATTTTATAAATTATTAGTTATGTATTTTCTATTCCCTATTTAAACAATAACAAGAATTTATGTGTTTCTGGATAGTTGACCACATATTGTAGCTCCCTGCATACCTTCTCAGTCTTTTGCCTTTATTTGTATCCCCAGTACTAATGTTGTCTGGCAAACAGTAAATGTACATAAAAATTTACTGACTGTCTGAGGATACAAAGAAAGAGAAAAGAGAAAAACAAGGCAAAACAGAAGGATAAATTTCCTGTCCTCAAGGATTTCCCAATCTAACAGAGTAGGGGGATATTACATACAAACAACTATGTAACATAAAATAGTTGCAGGGTAAACTTGAAGTAACAATTTGGGTGAGAGGGTAAATGAATAGAATGGTAAAATCATCTTGCAGAAGATACCTTTTCAGCTGAATCTTGAAAGAAATGGGGACATCCAAAAGTAAGAAAAAAGGGAGAGCAGTCCAGACAAGGGGGGCAGGAAAATAAATGGAACTGAGACATGAAGTGACATTCCTAGGGGAAAGCAAAGCAACCCCTAGATTGTAGACTGAATGGAAGAGAGTAAAGTGTAAGAAAACTAGAAAGGTAGAAAGGCACCTGGTTGTTAAAGATTTTAAAAGCTAAACAGAGAACTCTATATTTGATTCTGAATATAATAGGGGCCACAGGTTGTAGAGATCCAGAACTCTGGAGAAGTATACTTGAAATAAGGATACTTACAAGAAGGTGTTAAATCAGTGGAATTGATGACATAGTGGTTCTCTAGTTCATATATATCTAGTATAATATAATGATATAACCACTCTAATTTGATATAATGATATAATCACTCTAGTTCACAGATACTCAATATGATGTAATAATGTAATTGTAATAGGGTATTTAAGAGCTGAGAGAACTGGGGACACAGTCAATGAGAGTGAACAGACTGTGAAGGAGACAGACTATGAAGGAGACAATAAAGATTGTAGACTCTATTCCTGACTATCCTCATGGTGACTACCCTGCTGAGACCAAGTTCCATCCAAAGCACCACCAGAAAGCTAGCCTGGACATTACAACTGGTGTTTACAAGAGAAAAAGGAAGTGCTAATATAGTTATATAGGGACTTTAGGTAAATATTTTTGTCATGTAACTATAATATGGGCTAGAGAAGATTTTGAGGCAAGTGGACCAACAAATGGATTATTACAATTGGTCAGAGTAAAGTAATGATAGCTAGTTCAGTAGAAATTGTGAAAATGACAGGACTTGGTCACAGATTAGATATGTGGGAGAAAGTAAGCATGAGGAGTAGACTCTGAAATCCAAGATTCAGAGTCTGGATAATTAGGCTAGTGATGTAGCTAATAGTGAAAGAGAATTTGAGAAGAGGGAAGAATTTTTACAGAAAAAGTAATGAGATATATTTTCAACATGATAATTTAATAATTATATACAGTTCTAGATGTCTAATTGGCAGCTAGAGACATGAGATTGGAGGTCAGTTATTCCTAAGAGAGGTGAAGAAGCTTAAAGATGCAGAATTCTAATGTGCCAGGTTTTCTGGGGAGATATTTTTAGCATCTTCTTGGTCCTAAAATATGCTTATATGTTTTAAAGTTTTCTAGATATTCATAAATTAACATTAAATATTTGATTAATTTTAAGGAAACAAATGCTGCTGGTTAAAAAAAATCTATCTTACAAATTGCAGTTGAATTATTCAATGTTTTTACTTCTTTATTCATTTTCTTTTCTTTTCTAGTAAAGTCAAATCCAGGTCAGTAAACAGAGATACATAATAAGTTTCCCTGTATCTGGAACTGTTTTTAACACAGATGTAATTATCAGTGGTCATGTTGTCATTTTCTGGGATTTTTAATTTTGCTTTGTTTTTTTTTCCTGTATTCAGGAATTCACAATAGCAGAGGCCTATAAATGCAATACACTATTTCAAGTAGAAATATCAGCCTATGACTTCTTGAACTGTTGATGGACATAGCTTGGCTTTTTAGAATAAAACAAAATTCCAGACACTGATTATTGATACAGTTGCATGAGTGTCTGGTTTTTTCCCCCCAAGTCTAGGACCTCATGGAAACATCATCACAGATAAAATGGCAATAGTAACATTAGTCTGAAATGGTAGTTTTCTTTTTGGAAATCCTTATACTTTAAAACACTTAGAAAGGAGGTATAGGATCCTTCTTCTTTAGTCAAAAACATCCATGTGCTGTAACAAAAATGGCTTGTAATATTTGCATCACCTAGTTTTCAATAATATACTTGGTGACCAAAGATTTCTGAATATATTGCATTTTTTTCATGAACATTTGCTATCCACTTTAAATAGAAATACAGCATTCAAAACAAATGAACAAAACAAGCATTTTCAGTACTCAGTAGGTAGACTGAGAGTGTTTGGTTAATGAATAATTTCTAAACAAATCTTTCCTATCTCAAATATCTTGAGTTAAGTTCCCACAGCACACAAAGAAGACAGGGCAGTAATCAAAGCATATACCTTGCTAATTTGATATGTTAATAGTAATAAGAACCATAACAGGCCTAAAAATTATTTTAACATTATTTTATTTAATATTACTAAATTTAGCAATTTCCAAATTCCACTTTATTTTGTGTAGATCAAATAAGATATCTGTCAAGTATTCAGATTAGTACTGTGCTTGGCACATAGTAGACTCTAAATAAAGGCTTGTTTCTTTCTCTATCCTCTCTTTACGTACTACGTCATTGGACACATCTAAAAAGCACCAGCAGTAAAAGTTATCTCCATGCTCACATTAGTCAGCTATATTGCAAATAGTCATTTTATGGAAAAAAAACAAAATTAGGGATAGATTGACTACATTCTCTCTTCTCCAAATAAATCAATAGCTTATTTATTTTTTACAGTGTGGTCATATGCACATTTTATTTCATTAATGTAGGGAACTTTCATTGTGTAAATATTATAGATTATTATAGATAAATACCATAGAGTGTAGATAATTTATAGTCCTAGAAAGTTGCCTAGTCACTGAGAAGTAAAGTGTCATATCCATGGTCACACACCAAGAATATGTAAAAAGCAGAACTTGAACCCAGATCTTTCAGAATTCAAATCAAGCCTCTTTTCTCTATCCTATTCTGTCTCCATTGAAGTAGAATATCCTCTTCCTGAGGAAAGAGATAAGTGATGCATACATGACTGCTAAAATGCCTGAGCTGAAATTAAGATTTCTGTATGAAAAAGTTATATTCACTTGTCCTATTTGAAAAATAAAAACAAAACCTTAGCTTATTTTTCTTTCTTAATAGGATTCACTTCTTATGAGTCATTTTTCATAATAAACATCAATTACAAATGCTCTTTGAAACCAACTATTAAAAATCACTTTCAAAAATTTCCATATTTTACAGAAGAAAATCAACATATGTATTATAAATGATTCATTAACAAAATCAAAAAACAAATAAAAGGCCACTTTGCATCTTACCAGGTGAAGATAAGACAAAGTAATGTGGATATTAAAATCAAAACTTGATTAAACATTGCCGATTGGGTCCGCTGAATGGCTCTATGAAGATCATTCTAAAATAAAAATAAAGAGGAATAGTTACTCTTGGCATACATTAAAATTACAACAGTTCATACAATATCTTACTTCCAAAATACAGACATTATTAAGATAATATTTATTTAGAGATCTCACTGTACCTCTACCATTTTTGCCTCTCTAATATTATAATTATTGTTTGGCCTAGACCTGAGACTTCCACTATAAGGAACTATTTCTTTGCCAATGCAGATCAGCAAATGTTCTGCAAATAATAAATAGACGTAAAAGGTCCCCTGGAGAATTGAGAGGCTAATTGATTTACTCAGGGTTACACATTAAGTAAGCAACATTGGCTTCACTTGAATACAAATTTTCTTATTTCAAAGGCCAGCTTTCTATAAACTGTGCTATGCAGTTTCTCAGATCTCATATATAGATAGCTGCTTTAGTTGTCATGACAACAAAAAGATGAGTAGCTGACAAATATTATCCCAGTTAGAAAATGAAGAATTCATTGATTCTATCATCAAAAAAAAAAAAAAGTTTGACAGTTTATATTCTGTTCTTTCCAAAACCCTCAGCATGTTTTTTGGTAACTCTTTGGGAATGACAGCTTCTTGTTGAACAAATGCTAATAGTAAGTCTTTCTTCTTTAAAAAAAAAAAACAAAAAGCCAAAGAAAGGGAGGGATAATGGCATGAAAATATATGATCAATTTAATATTTAATTACCATAATAGCCTGACAAGGAGAAATTAACTGATTATTTTAAAAACCTTATTTTAGGTATTGATTTAACCTCTTCTCCAATAGACTTCCTTTTTTAGAGAAAGCTCTTAAAATATAGTTAAGCTGACCGACTTGAATCTCATTTCTTAGCCTTACTCTGTTTTCCTTCTGGAAGAGAGGCTAATGAACAGAAAAAAAAAAAAAAAAAAAAAGGAATAAAAGATCATCATTAGCAGGGAGAAGCTAAGCACAAAAATATTTCCAAAATGGGTAATCTATACACAAATGAAAATTGGCTATATTACACCAACTATCTCTCCATTTTAATTTTAATCAGTAGGTTATTTTTTCCTTTTATGTAACTTTCCCAAGTAATTATTTGTAATGTGAGTTGTCAGAAGGTTATTTTGTTTCAAATGTAAATTTATGTAATCTGTATTTAGTGAAACAAATATTTCCCTTTTGACAATTAAAGACAGCCAAATGGCCCTGGAAAATATTCCAGTCAGTCACTCCCCTATTACATTATTTAATCATTGGCTAAGAGCTTACATGATACTCAAGTGACTGCAGATATTTTTTTAAAACATTTGCTCACTTATGAAAACCCAAATGTTCTCCAAAATGTTTTGACAGCCAAAACTTGTGTCAGAACACACTTGTTAGGATATGTATGAAACACGATTATCTTCCCCCACAAGATTTTATTTTCCAATGTGACCTTGGCCATGGTATTCTTATTTCTTCCTCATGATGGATATAACCCATTAATGAGCTGGATGCCACTAGGAAATTTCATTTGCTGTTTTCAGCTACCAAGCATTAGTTGCTTAAAATTTAAAAATAAAAAAGTCATTTAGTTAATTACTTTTGATATGTTTCTTAGATATTGTCCTACATCTATTTAGAGTCAAGCTTGGGTAAAAAGGCTACTTTAAAAAAAAAAAGTATCCATCATCACCCTCTTAATTCATTATTTCTTGCTCTTTTTCACTTTCACCTTCCCCCACCTTCCCCTTTTGAGCATTCCTTCTAGGATTCCAAGTTCCCAAAACAGAGTGAGTAGCAAACCAGAGGCCCCCAAAAAAGGTCTTAATCTTTTTCCAACAATTCTCCAACAAATTTCATGAAATCTTTTACTATATATAAACAAAGATGTTTGCTTATTTTCTAGATCTTCGTCACAAAACTACCAGATACTGAGTTTCAATACAAACTCTATAATTTAATACCTGTACGAGCATGGGCAAGGTACTGAATTGCTCCCAGACTCAATTCCTTCCTCTGAAATGAGTATATTATTATTCTTCCTTATTGGTATTTTTGTGAGGAAAATACATTATAACTCTGAAAGATCTATATAAATATAATAATTTTATTATAATTCCACTAAAATTATTAAATTCCTAGTATCTAAGAATATATTTTGGTTTTGGTTTTGGTTTTTGCTGAGGAAATTGGGGTTAAGTGACTTGCCCAGGGTCACACAGCTAGGAAGTGTTAAGTGTTTGAGGCCAGAATTGAAGTCAGATCCTCCTGACTTCAGGACTGGTACTCTATCCATTGCGCCATCTAGCTGCCCCTAAGAATATTTTATTGAGTACATAATTTTAGATGACCAAGAATGACAATATCTCATTAGTTTAGTAGCCTCTAAGATCATCTGAACTTTCAGTATTTTGCCACATTGGAATTCTATTGTGGTTGCAGACAATAGGAATGGGGAATGGGGAAAAACTTGGCAAAATCACTGATCAAGGACATTTTTATCTTAAGAACTCTTGCTTTCCTAATTATCTTTTTTACAAAACCTCATTTCAAGATACTGATTTTCTTTTATTTTTGTAAAGTAATTTGTATTCAACAGAAGATATGGAAAAAAACACAAAAAGTTCATTACAGTAGGAAATCCTTCATATTATATTTAAATTGAATGAATTTAGCATCAATAAATTATTTGTGAAGGGGGTATGGAAAAGCCAAAAAAGAACAACTAATAAAGCCCCATAAAAGAAGTTGCTAAATCATAATCTATTTGTTTTAATTTAAATAATAGTAGCAAATTTGAAATAATTTGTTTTAAAATCACAATTTCAATTTGTACTTACAATCATATTTTCCAAAGCATGTTTGGCAAGCCAACAATTTAGAAAGACGGGGATAAATAAGTTTCTTAAGGAAGGCCAGAATATCTGGAAAACAAATTAAAATTAAAATAATTATTGAGAGATAAAATGACATCAATTAGATTGAAAAGGTATTTCAATGCAAATATGGTTAAGATTTAAAAATTACACTAATAGAAGAGCTGTACAACTTGAAAGTACACCCCAAATACCCTGTACTTAATGTAACTAAAGAAGTAATGAGCAACAGATAAATGGCAGGTGCAATTAAATTTTGAAAATATTAACATCTTTTAAAATAGAAAGTGGAATACCATAGAAACACATACCAATAAATAATGAAATCTAACTAAATGAATTGTTCTACTAAGCATTCTCCATAGAAAGCTAAATAAACACTGGATATTGTTGTGTTACAAAAGGTAGCATTAGGAAATATGAGAGGACAAAGCCTGTATTGCCTCTGTATCTGGCCTTCAAGTATTTTAAAAGACTTTGAATTAGCCAATGCTCAATCAGTTATAAATCTAGACCACTCATTTAATTTAATAAAACTCCAGCTGTTTTGCTTATATCAGTTATTCAAAATGAAAAATGATCTGATCTGGGCAACAGCTGAAGAAGTTGTTCAAGAGTTTTATATTAATAAATAGATATGTAGCTTAGTCCAATTTAGGTCATGATTGAAAGAAGAAAAATAATATCACCTCTTGTTAAACTATTTCAAACCCTGAATTCATACAAAGTTGCTTTATAAAGAGACAATAGCTCATTTAAGCTGAAATACCCTTTTGTACATTGCAAAGTACATTGGAAAGGCCATATATTCATGGATAATTCTAGATGGAAAGAATTTCCAGGCAATTTCCTGGCAGCCTCTGTACTAGGTAGAGAATCCATTTCAGCAAATTATGTTGAACATCTAAAAATGCATAAATCAGTGTGATTTTTAATGCATAAGTTATTTAAGAAAAATCATCTTATTCTATCCATATAATTATTGCTATACAATATTCTTAAAATAAATGCAATTATTCCTGTTCTGCTACTGACCTTAGAACAAGATATTTAAGCATCAGTTTTTGTAAATTTACAGATTTAAACGTGTATAAATATGAATCAACCAACCATGAGCTTTGATCTGGAGTGCTTCATTCTGCAACTGTAGGCAGTATCCCCATTGGTTTTAATTTAATCATTTAATCATATATTGCATATATATATATCTTTTTAATTGGTATCCAGTCATCCAAAATATTTAACTTATTTATTAGTAATTTTTATCCTTAAAGTCTTAATTGAACTGAAATGACATGTAGTTTTTCTTTGTTTTAGCAGACTTACTGAGATGATGAAGGGGACAGCATTAATGATTTCCAGGATGAAAGGTATGCGTAAAATCTGCTCCCAAATATTTCCCTTTTAAGAAAAAAAAATAGAAGAGAAGAAATGTATACTTAATCCTATCAAGAAAAGAAAAATGACTAAGTATTGGCCTTTCTCTGGCTGCAACAATGTACATGTTAATAAGATGCAACATTTTTTAGAACTTGAAGTATACCAGCAACTAAATTTTTGAGTCCCTTATAAGCAAAAATTTCTGCAAAATTAAGAAATTAATTCATATTAATGAGAATATATTAATGCTATTTTTATTGTACAACTTTTATGGGCACAAAATTATAGATTAGAAATTTGTCTTACTGGTGGCAATTCCAAAATTTTATTTAATGAAAAACTGCATTGAAAATACACAAAATAATCTGTCCTTTTTTTTCAAATCCCATGAATTGAAAACATTCAAAGATAGCTATTATTTCTCTAATACTATTGTCTCTTCTAAGCTGTCCCACTTAGATATTTCATAGATATTAGAACATATTGATATATTCTATTTCTAAGTCCTTCAATGTGCTGGTAGCTCTTTTCTAGATGCCTGATTTTTTGATTCTCAGATTTGAACACAATACTCTTTATATGATCAAAGACATTACACAATTTATGAGAATTGATTTGAAAATCTTGGAGTACTATATAAATATCAGTTATTATTTTTGTTTGATTTTTATATTTTAATTGGAACCTATATTTCCTTCCTTATTATACAACTTTAGGAATGGAAACTACACTGTTGTAGCCCAGCAACTCATCGATAATTTATAATCTCAAAGAGTGACTAAGGGTCCTGAGATTAAGTGATTTATTCATAGGCATGGTGTTAATATGTGTCAGAATACTAACACCAATTCTAGACTCCAGTTCTTTCTGATTCTAAGTCTAGCAATCAATTCTCTATGCATTTATGTCTTTATAATTATAATTATTATTATACTAAGTATTAATAAATATTTTATACTTAATAAATTAATTAATAAGTATATATTAAATTAATAAATACTAAATAAATATTATCATTATTATTTGCTTGGTCTATATTAGATACAATAATTGTTTATCTTTGCTGATGTGTTGATTAATCTGGGTATTACATCAGTTAATTTCAGTTAATTCACATAAATTTATGTCCTTAATTTGAACTGCTAAATTCTTGAAATTAAAGGCAGACTTTCACATTTACCCATATGAACCATAGAACTATCAATTACCACTTGAAATTATTAAAATGAAACAAATAGTTACTAATATAAAAATATTAATCTAGCAATGACAAATTGCTATTAGAATTTTTTGGTGAGCAAAACAATTACTAGAGATTTAATAAAATTTTATTACATAATGACTTTTTAAATTAATTCTGAATGATTTCATGTCTGGCATGGTGTCCAGTGCTTAGGGTGGTGCATTGCTGTAGTCTAGTAGAAAGGGTGCTAGCTTTGGAATCATATAAACTGGCTTCAAATCTCACTTTGGATCCTGTACATAGGACCCTAGTCAAGTCACCAAAATTTTCTATAGTTCAATTTATTTATCTATAAAATTTAGTTGGACTAAAAGACCCTAAAATTTCTAGATTATTATTCTACATCTAAAACATACCTAATAATTCCAGGAAGTTTTACTTATTTGATAACACTCTTCAAATCAAGAATAAACTGAACTGCTGAAAATTCTGGTTTAGTGATGTGTACTTTGCAAGGAAAATGTATAGATAACTTCCCAATAATGTACATCTAATTCTACACTTGGGACATGTTAGCTTTTACAAACTTCTGATGCATTCTCATCATGAATCTACATGAATGACAAAAGAATAACTTAGAAGACTTAATAAAGTAAATGAGACAATCACATCAACCTCCATTTGGAAACTTACAAGATTTAGTCTCAGAATAAATAGCCTTGTGCTGGTAAAATGACAAAAGGTCAAACGACATGACCATGGAAAAAAGAATGACAGATTACACTGATTCTAAGAAGCAGGAATGTCACAGTTGATAGTTACTGAATTTTATCTGGTATCTTTTTTTTTTTCTTATTCGCACAAAAAATGAATATATCTATGAGACCTGACAAGATGGTGGAATAAGTTACACTTGGTCCTGAATCACCTGCATTAATACAGAAACCCAAAAAAGAATCAAATAAGGTAATGATCACAGTAAGTAGAATGTTTGATGATAATTTCATCTTTCCATCATTTGCTTTGCCATATCACTCCTAAACCATTATTCTTCACCATCACCAAGAATTCCAATCCCTTTTCTCCTCCATACTTTTCTAGGCCATAATTACTGTTCTGGCTATACTGATCTCTCTTCCTAAAATCAAACTCTGCATGGACCATTTCAACTCTTCATTATTCTCTATTTTCCTTTTCCTGTCACAGAAAATGCCACCCCAAATGCCTACACAGGATTATCCACAACATATAATTAATTCCTTCCTTCTTATATGCATGCTGCTGGAAGGAACTATATAAATCATGGAACCATATTGACTGGATCTACAACAAATCTGCAAGTTTACTAAAGTGGTCCTTCATGGTAACAAGCAATCCTGCTATGTCTTCCAAATTCTTTATCTATCCTAATGATCAAAACTTCTGTTCTTAACCTTTTCTTTCCTCACTCCTGCCATATTATTCCTCCTTCTACCCCTCAACTATCAAACTTATCTCATACTTTACTGAAAAATAAAATACGGCTACTTAAAGAGAGCTCCATTTATTCCTTTTCTTTTCATCTCTAGCATTATCTCCTCCTTTACTCTAGTTGATGTTGAAGAGGAGGCCCTTATTCCTGCCAACACCAACTTTTCTATATACATATGTGACCTAAAGACTCATTCTTTCCTCTCCTTTCTGGTATAATTCTCTATTCTCATTCTCTCTCTCAATCTTACTTCTGCCTTCAACTGATCTCTCGCCTCTAAATTTGTAAAAAATAAAATAAAATAAAATAAAATAAAATAAATTTCTTTATTGGTTCTCCTGCTACTTGTCTGAATGATTCTTTTTCAATCTCTTTTGCTGGGCTTCATCTATGTCACATTCACTTTGGGTATATCCAAACCTCTGTTCTGGCCTTGCTCTCATTTCTCTCTTTAACTCTTTTACTTAAAAAATCTCTTCAGTTTCCATGGTTTTAATGATGTTAGACATGGATGATTCCTAACTCTCTAGCCTACTCTACTATTAAGTTTTAGTTCTTTACCATTAGCTCCCTTTTTATATTTAGTGCTGAATGTCCCCCAGGCATTCCAAACTCAACATGTCAAAATAACAAATGAATTATATCTTCTGCCAAACCACTTCAGTCAAAATTTCAGTCACCCAGGTTTCAAACATTGGTACCATTTTTGATTCTTTACTTTGACTAACAACACACATCAGTTGTCAAAATTTTAAAAATTTATTCATTACAGTATCTCTTGGATATGTTCCTTTTCCCCCATTGACATAGACCCAATCGTAGTTCTGTCCCTAATGCCATTAGTCTCAGTGTCTCCTTATTGCTATTAACATCAAATATAAATTAATCTGACATTTATAGTTATGCACAATCTGACTGTTCCTATCTTTTTAGTCTTCTTACATCCAACTTTCCTGCCCACACCATATGACAGTACTTTTAAACTCAATGTGTCCACACATAATGCCCCCCCCCTCTGAATTTACATTTACTTCCTCCCACCTCCCTATTCCTGGGATACAAGGTCCTCTCTATAGAATATGCATTACATACGAATATAACTAACCACAAGTAACAGCCTTCCATGAAAATAATTTCAACTTAAGCCTTGCAGAGACAATATACTGAATGCTGAAGTTTACTTGGTTTTATTCACTTCAACTTTAGAAGATAATATTAGATGAAAAGTTCTCAGTTGCTCCAAGTCTCCACTTGGGAAAAATTCCTAATACCCAAACAATACCTACCTTTTTTTTAACTTTATATTTTATATCTATCTCTAATTAATCCTGGACCTTTTATTGTTAAGTAAAATTCAATTCCCTGTAAAACTGGGAAAATATGTGTAAAGAAGTAAGAAATATTTCTATTATAGTATCTCAAGATAGACAAGTATCAGGAGAGAAAATTAAAGAAAGATCCAAATTTTTCTTAGTAACTCCCTCAGATTAAATCATCTTTATGATTCTTACACAGCAAAGCACTGTCCTCAGAATCTCTCTTCTCTACCATAGCTCAGTCTTCCCTTAATTCTATACTTACTCTTTCCTCTAATATCTGCATCTATCTTTTGTACAAAGTGATTAGAAAGATCTTTTAATCAATGGGTTTAATTGATTTGTTTACATATAAAGGCCTTGGACACTCAGATCTAATGCATTTTTTTATAACTTTTCCCCGGGGCCAAATGCAATGTTTTGGGCCCCAATTCTTACACATGTAAATAATGAAAAACAATATTTTTAAAGATTAGGACCACATCTGTAATATCACAATTACTGGGAACTCCCAGCTATGTAAATTCTCTTAACCAAGAAATGTGAGCACTTTGTCTGCAACTTAAAATCTTAAAGAATTTCCTAAATAATTAAAAATTTAAGTGATTTGTCCAGGGTTACTGAGCCAGTATCTGCCAAATGGACATTTCACTTCCAAGTCGGGTCTTTCTGAAGAATGGAATAATAATGTACATACTATATTTTTCTGTTAATGCATATAGAAAAAAATCCTTTGACAATATGCAACATTATTTTTTGAAAACCCCAAAAAGTATAGGCATTAAAGGGCCTCTTCTTAATATCATCAAAAGAATTTATCAAAACCAAGAGTTGGCTCTATTTGCAACATAGAAACACTTAAAACTTCCTCCTTAAGTACAGGAATAAAGAAAGGATTCCTGTTTTTTCTTTCATTATTTGATGTTATTCTAGAAATTTAACTATAATAATAAAAGAATAAATTAAGGGAATAAACACTGAAAAACAAGAGAGATAAACATTTCTATTCACAGAAGTAAGATTTTTATTTTGGAACACTCCAGAAAAAAAAAAAAAACCCTTAAAAAACATTCCAGATGATTGAATCCAGGAAAGTAAAAGTAAGACGTAAAGTATAATGCATATTCATATGAATCACCATACTTTCTATATATTACTAATAAAAACAATGAAAACAGTTGAAATAGAAAACATTCAAAATTTCTGAGATGCATAAAATATCTATAAGTTAACATATGAAGAAATGTTCAAAACTTAGACAAGTCTACTAAAAGAAAAATTCAATGATTTCTTAGTTGACAAATCAAATGGCTTTTCCTCATGTTTTATCTTTCTTGATCTTTCTTCTTCCTTTGATATTATTTGTGATCCTATTCTCCCTGATACTATTTTCTCAAAGATTTTTTCTTTTGTTTTGCATTTTTGTGTTTTGTTGTTGTTTGACAAGGCAATTGGGATTGACTTTCCCAAAGTCACAAAGCTAATAAGTGTTGTGTTAGAGGCCAGTCTTGAACTCAGGTTCTGGTACCTTAGATCCCTTGCACATCTAATTGCTCCCTCTTTAGGTTTTTATGACATTGTTCTCTACCTGATTCTCTCTACTTTGTTTATCTTTCTATCTTTTAGCCCTAATCTCCTCACTTTATTTAGTTATTTGCATGCCATTTTCCTCATTAGAAGAAGAGCTCCTTGAACAGGTTTTTGGTTTATTTGTATGTCTTCCTTTGTAACCCAAGCACTTAGCACAGTGACTGGATAAAGTAGATACCAAGTAAATGTATATTGACCAGGTTGTGAAATAACCAGAAACAAACAAGTGGTCATTAATTTGAAACTTCCTGAAGAAATTATAATATATGAATGTAATGATATTTGTTGCTCCTCACAAAATGATGAATATGCAAAACTTATAGAAACACAACACAATTTTTATGAACAGTTATAGAACAAATAAAACTTAGTCAGAATAACATTCAATATTTACAATTCCAACAAAGTTGTAAATGAAAATAACTGTAATATGCAATTGAATGCAGATTACATAGTTGCAAATAGATAGTTGATAATAAGTATCTCTCTCCATTCTGGAAGCAAGATTAAGGAAAGTGGGGCACAGTAGAAAGAGGTTATTTATGTTAAATGGCACATACATTATTAGACCTGGTCAATCAATGGGATAGTTTTCTTAATTGTTTTTCTTTATTACAGTTATTAGACTAGGAATCATAGAATCATAAATTGAGAGCTGGAATGATCCTTTGAATTGATCTAATTCAACTCTTTTTGTTTTACCATTGAGGAAATGAAGTCTCAGGAATTTGGGATAATGGTATACTTGAAATATTCTTTGAAACCTTCTACTCAAACTCTCTTTGTTTTTTTCACTGAACAAAAGTTCCATGGACTTTAAGTAGGATAAGTAATTAGGACGAGTGATAAAATCATACTTACAACTGTGTTGATTATATATTGGAAAATGACTATAGCATTTTTTTCTTTTTCTTTTCTTTTTTTGGGAGGGGTTGGGGGGCTGAGGTAATTGGGGTTAAGTGACTTGCCCAGGGTCACGCAGCTAGGATGTGTTAAGTGTCTGAGACCACATTTGAACTCAAGTCCTCCTGAATTCAGAGCTGGTACTCTATCCACTGTGCCACCTAGCTGCCCCTATAGCATTTTTAAAAGCATCAATAAATCTGAAAATGAAGAAAAGAATAAGGTATAGAACTAAATAAAATATCACATGCTCCATATCTCAATCTCTTTCAGAACTTTTCAAATAATATTCAATAAAAATAAACATATCTCAATTTATAACAGATATTATGTAAAGCATCAATGAATTTTTTTATTCTTTATTTTTGGTTTGGTATTTGTGGTTAAGTGACTTGCTCAGGGTCACACAATTAGTAAGTATTAAGTGTCTGAGGCTGGATTTGAACTCAAGTACTCCTGATTCTAGGGCTGGTATTCTATCCACTGTGCTATCTAGCTGCCCCTTATCATTGAATTCTCAATGTTGGGTATTTCAAAATTACAAAATATATTTAAAATTATGAGTAGAACTGTTTAAACATTAAAATATATCATGTCTCTTTCTCTTTAAGTCAATTCAGAAGCCACATAAATATGAAACAATTCAATCATCCTACAAACATTTAGTAACATTTGGTTAATTAAAATATTAAGAACAATGTAATATTTCCCAACTTTTATGTACTTACTACAAAGAGAAATGAAAGGTTTCTTTTAACATTTTGCTAATGTAAGTAGAAAATTTTTCAATTATTGTTTGAGAGGTGGAGACATAAAAGAGATGAGGGGTATCTCAATTATTTAGACAAACATTTACACTGTTAATTTCACTTTGGCTCTGTAAATTGGCTGAAAAAGAATACATAATATGGAAATTACAGCAATAAAAGAAAATTAGGATGACGTTCTTGGGGAACAGGGCTTTGGGAGGGGGAATATATAAGAAATTACATCTTAAATTCCTTTCTATGTAAGTAGAAAATTTTAGATCAAAAACGACACATGAAGGAATATCAATCCCACAAGTAAAAATAATAGATTTCATGTTGAAATTTACCAAATCAAACCCCTTTATTTCAACATAAAAATGAACTAATTTGCTAGGAGATCTTTATTTTTCCTATGCAAAATATATTGCATAATAAGATACAGCATGTTATAATTAAAATATCCATGGAAATGGGAGTCACGAGACATGGTTCTGCTTAATGGCTCTCTGATACTGTTGTCACTTCTATTCCTTGGGTCTCAGTTTTATCATATGTCAATTGAGGTAGCTGGGACAAGGGAATATGTTCTAAAATCCCATCTAGATATTATCTAAGATTCTAGGAAATATAAGAATTTATTTTGCAATTCACTAAATCGGATCCCAATTTAGCTACATACATATATATATATATATATATATATGTATATATATATATATATATATACATATATATATATATATATATAATTCTTAAAAAGTTGCATCTGAGTAGTTAGGACTTGTGGTCATGCAGTTAATAATTGTCAGAGGCAGAAGTGAACCCAGATTTATTCCTTCCATTCCAGTACTCCTTTAATCAAGCAATATTGCCTGATTCTCTAATTCTCTAATTGCCAACTAATCTAAAGGTACTCTGCTAAAGGAAATAAAAATTCAGCACAGAATTACTTCTTACATACAAGAATAAAAAGTTAACAATAAGGATTACCAGCACTTTTTCTAATAGGAATATTTAATTAAAGAAAATTGAGGGAGGGATTCTGGATCATCTAAACAAGATGAAAGATAGCATTTTCTCTGATCCCCATAATTCTTACAACTCTCTGAAACAGAAATTATGTGTCAAAGATAAAGAAATTACAGCTGTCTCCATGTTCCAAGCCACCCACTTATTCAAAGGGAGATTTTATTAAATTATGAACTGAAATTAATTGACCTCACCTCAGTACCCCTCTATTCCCTTGTAATGATCCAGCAGTCCCAAAGACAATATACAAAGACCTTCGACAAAACCCATTCACACATTCCTGTTTCCTCTTATTGTTTCTAGCACCATAAAGAACCAGGATCTTATCACATCCCTTCAGGAGCAAAGTTTGGAATGAAGTTAGGGTGTAGCAGAATAAGTAAATGGAGAGGGAGAATATTGAGTAAAACTGTAATAACAGTGCTGCAAAGTTCTGAACTGCCAGTGCCATAGTACACAGCCTTATAGCAACAGAATAATAGCTCTCTGAACTTCCAGTGCTATGCAAGAGAACTAAGGAACAAAGAGAACATGAAGAGTCACCAGACAGGACACTGTGCATAGGATTTTGTAGCACTTTATTAAATGGGAAAGAGAAAGTAGAGTCTTCAACTGCTGCCAGTTCTAACCACCAAAAGGTCTTTTGAAGCAGATACTTAGGTTAGTGAATAGTGAATTTCAGATTATTCAATATGGGAAGAGGTTGAGGTATTTTGAGATTCATCTAACAAAGAAATCACCATCAAAATAGAGTCAGAAAAAGAATTAGGAAAAATGGCTGGGGAAGGGAAAGTGGAAGGGAAGTGCTAGAGGGAAAGAACCGACTAAAACTAAATAAAAACATAAACCAATAAATCAAGATGGAAAAAACTAACAACAGGAGAAAATATGCTCTCCGGGTCTAATAAATTAACTGAAGCAACTATGAATCAATGCTAAAAAATAAAGAAGTGTTATTCAACATTTGATGAGACAGAAAAATCCTGTGGAACATGAGAACATGGAACTATAACATGTTGTTCCTGAAAGGTTCAAAAGAGAAATGAAAATTTGTGACAGGAGAATTTATGTCCTGCACACCAAAAACAAAAAGAATAATAATAAAACTGGAATCTGAAATAGCAAGCTTCACCTAAGAAACAAAGGAGAAAGAATAGATTAGGAATGCAAATTATATACAATTGAAAGACAATTGAGAAAAAGAAACCTAGATAGAAAGACAATCTAGAAAAGAAAAAAATTAAAACATGTTCTCTATGTAAGGAATACATACTATTCTGGAAGGCAGTATATAATAAGGATAATGTTAGGATCATAGTCTTTCCAGAAGAACAGAGTATATAAAAGCTAAAAATCCAAAGACATATAGTGGTTAAATTTTTTGAAATAAGTTCTTCAAACAATCATGAAAAAGAACTTTGAATACCAAAGGAAAGTAAAATGAAATAGTTCAAGATCATGCTGCACACACTAGAAAATAAGGTATGGAATGGAATGGCATGTTCCAAAAGCAATGGAACTCAAGATGCAATCCAGAGTAACCTCTCCCATGAATCTAATTTTCATTATATATAAAAAAGATGGAGTTTAATAATAAAGAGATATTGAAAACATTTTAAGAAACCAAATCTCAAACTATTTTATATAGCAGCAGTTGTCAAAAACCATCTAGTATTGGTTAAAAATACAGAGATCTATATCAGTGGAAAAGGATAAATAGAGGAGAATTAGAAACAATAGTACCAAAAAAAATGCAATGTACTCAATGACCCAGTTTTTTATAATGGAGAAAACATAAATTGGTTAGGAAAAAAGAACCTTATTTGATTAAAAAATGTTAGGAAAATTAGAAGGGAGTTTGGGAGAAATTGAATTTATTCAACACCTTATTCCATAATATATTTTAAATAGATATGCAAAGTAAGATTAAAATTATGCTATAAAAATTGAATAGAAACATCATATACTTCTCACAATTAAAAGACAGATAGAACTACAAAATTTAGAAGATTTTGATTACTTGAAATAGAAAAATTTCTTTAAAGACAAAATCAATGTCCCTAGAATAAGAAAAGAAGTGGTTGAATGGAAGGGAAATTGTATCAAACTTCTCAGACAAGATTTTAACATTCAAGATATATACATGCATCTACATATATGCATACATGTAAATATCTTACACACAAATGTATGTTTGTATTCATATAACTGTATATCTATATACACATAAAAATGAACCTAATAACCATTCCCCAGTAGGTGAGTGTCCAAAAAATATGAAAAAAATAGTTCTCAAAAGAATTACAAAGTATTCAAGACCACAACAAAAGATGATTTTTCATGGCTAATAATAGTAAAGCAAATCAAAACAACCCTGAGATTTTACCTCACACTTGCCAGTGAGGGGGGGAAAGACAAAAATATGGCAATTATCAATGTTGGAGGGGGGTTTGGCATGGTAGGCAGAATAATATATAGTTACTACAGGTATAAAAAATGGCATAGCCATTTTGGTAAACAGTTTGGAAATAAGCAAATAAAGTAACTAAAACTGTCGTATCTCTTTGAAACAGTCATAATTACTAAGCTTATCTCCCAAAGCAACACTAATAAGAAATAAGTACCCAAATACTCTAAACTATTTATTAATAGTACTTTTTTGTGATAACTAAAAATCAGAAACAAAGTTGATTCCCATCAACTGGAGACTAAATATATTGTGGTACATAAGCTTAATAGAAAATACTGTGCTCTAAGAAACAATGGGGATGAATGCATAGAAACACAGAAAGATCAATATGAACTGACAAAAACTGGAGTGCACCCAAGACTATAAATACAGGAGCCTCAGCAATGTAAATAGAACTAAAAACCAAAAAAAAAAAAAATTTTGAGTAACTGTCAAAAAATTATAAAACTCAAGAAAGAATGAATGAAGAGATATGAGGATATTTTCCCAATCAACTCCTCTGTGGAGGTAGGAGGTACATAGATCTTACACATAGCACATGTTTTTGGATTTTTTCAATGTACTGATTAATGACAGTACTAAAAACAGAGGAATCTATTTTTTTTCCTCTCTAAAAAGTACTATTTTCCTTTCTAAAAAATACTATATGGGTTGACCTTCTGGTAGTAAGAATGAGCCATACTTGTAATAATGATGATGATGATGTGAGAAATACAAGATTTAAGTAAAACCTTATTTAAATAAAATACAGAAAATGAAAGATTTATAGGAAAAGTGTTCATGTAACTTAGCTTCTTTAATGTAGTGATATACAGGAAATATTTTTCAGAATTCTATTGCTCTCAATTTTTTTGTTTTTGCTTTCTATGTTATAGGTGTTTATGCATATTTATAAATAGAAGTAATTTTTGGAAGCAAGGATCCAGAGATTATTTATGATGACAGCTGAAGGTGATCATAACTGGTACATTTTGCATACTAAGTATAAATATAAATGAAACAGCAAATGAAGACAAATTTTCATTAATGGCAGAAAGCCCAAAACTATTTGCTTTTTTTTAAATTCTAGGTTCATGTGTTACTAACTCTGAAATAAACTCTAAATAAATATGCAGATTTCTCATTTCATTATCAATAGAACTCTAAGTCTTCAAAGAAAGGTAAAATAATGAATAATGATACAGCACTGGACTTGGAATCAAGACAATATAAGTTCCATTCTCACTAATATCACTGCTATGTGATCATTGTCAAGTCACTTAAATACTCCTTCAATCTCAGTGAAAAATAATACCTGTATCATTTACCTAATAGTGACTTTTTTGTGACTCTCAGATGATATGAAATATATAAATTGTTTGGCATACTTTGAAATGCTACATAAATATCAGGCATTATTGGCACTATGGCTTAATAGTCAGTAACCTGGCCTCAGAATCTAGAAGGCCTGAATTAAAATCCCCTTTTAGACCAGTCAGATTGTATTGCCTTAAGCATGTCACTTCAGCTTTGTTTTCCTTGGGAAACTATCTTAGACTATAAACTATAGAACAGGTACTACTTTGCATTGGTAGAAGACATCCTCTAAAAATAGTCATTATAAAATTAGAAATAATAGTGAATTTTATTTTTGAGATTAGAAAGCCATCAATTTGCATATAAGAAAGATGAAAGTAATCATTTATTAAACATGTTATATGCCAGGCATCGTATTGAATGCTTATTAAATATGTAATTTGAGCCTCACGACAGCCTTACACACAAATAAATAGTGGGTGCTTTTATAATCTCTATTTTATAGGTGAAATTGAGGCAGAGAGAATCACGCAGAATGTAATGTCTGAGACCAGATTTGAACTCATCTTTCTGAGTTCAATCTCAGTGTTCTATGCACTAAACTACTTTATTGCCTAAACAGAGAGAAGCACATAAATAAAGTGGAATGTAGGCTTCTTAAGTACAGACTTTTTAAAAAATTTATATCTATTGCCAAATACATAATAAATGAAACTAGTAAACAATAAATAAACATTTTCTGAATTTAATTGAAAAGTCAAAAGAGATTTGATATTGACACTAAATATCAGAACCTTCAGGGAAAGCCAGTATAGAATACACAAAAAAAATTAACACAATTTCTAGTGTAAGAATAATTATGTAATCCATGACATCTTTTATTTAGACTTCAAAGAGGCATAACTGTATTATGATCTAACTTCTTTGTCTTTCAAACTATTAGTGGCCATTAATAAATTAAAGCATCTGAATGTTAGAAGTATATTGAACTTTTGCAAATTCAGGATGTCTCCTCTAGATATTCTATTTCTTTTTGAATGACGATATTTCTAAGCCACAGCTAAAGGAAGAATGTTTTAGGAGCAGAAAACCCACATTTAGTATTAGAGGTGATGGGTTTGAATCTCAGCTCTACTCTTTTCAACACCTTTATTGTATTTAATGACTACACCTCAGTGTGCTCATTGAAAACTTAAAGGGATGGCTTAGTTAGCCCATTCAGTTCCAAAATCTAGGATATGGGAGAGGGAAGAGAAATCTAGGCATTAGGGCTTGACCACATAAGATATCCAAAGAATGATAAGTCAATACTACTACTATCTTTTAAGGGAAGCCCTGAAATTTGATATATTTGTCAGTACATGTGAATTCAACTGTCTACTTATTATCTGGCCTGCTAAAAGACTTCTTATGTCTCAAGTCTCTCCACATTTTAATGCTCCTTTCAAAGAGCTGACAAAAAAAAAATTCCCTTAAACTGAGGTCTAATCATATAACTTTAGTACTCCAAAATTGATTTTCAGGATCAAATCAAAATTATTTTGCTTGGCATTTAAAGCTCTTTGCAGCTTGGCTCCCAAATATCTTTCCAGCCTAATTATACATAACCCTTCATGTACTCTTTGCTTTATCAACTGACTTTGCTGTGATTCCTCACAATTACTCAATCACCTGTATCTTTGACTTTGCATTGACTGCTCCCCATGCCTAGAGTTTGCTCCTTCCTCTTCTTTGTCTCTTAGGATCCCTTGTTGCCAAATTCAGCTCAATTACCATCTTTTATATGAAACCTTAGCTGATAACCCCATGCCCCCTCTACTAGTATCTTCTTTCAAATGATTAATGTATATTAATTTTATTTATGCTCCTTCCATCATGGAAAAGATACATTTTATACCCCTTATAGGGGTAAGAAGTTTTTCATCCACAAGATCCAGCATGGTGCCTGACACATAATAGGCATTTAATATTTTTGATTGATTGCTTATACCAAATCAAGTCAGTATTTATTCATATGTATCTATAGGAAGAAATTTTTGGTGGGAAAGGTTGTGCAGGGGTCCTTAAACTACAGCCGCAGACCAGATGCAGCAGCTGAGGACATTTATTCCCCTCACCCAGGACTATGAAGTTTCTTTATTTAAAGGCCCACAAAACAAAGTTTTTGTTTTTACTATACTCCAGTCCTCCAGCAATCTGAGGGACAGTGAACTGGCCCCCTATTTAAAAAGTTTGAGAACCACTGTATAGGAATTGATGCAGAATCACTAAATTTACATGTTGTTCTTATTGGTGGTGTTTCTGTTTTGTGTGCTCAATTTTAAAAACAACTATGTTAAACTTATGAAAGTAATTCTGTGGAAGAGGGGGACCTATCATTAAATAGATAGAGAATTCCAAAGTTGTAAACTTTTTTCACTTAAAGATAGGGCTCAGATAGCTCTACTAAGCCTAAATTTTGATAGCAACAAAACTTAACCAATTTGAGAATTCCTTATCACTTCCCATTCCTGAAAACCTTAGTATTTATTCTCTCTCACTTCCATATCAAATCTATATTTTCTATTCCACTTCTTAACCTACAGCACTTCCTCTATTTCCAAATCTCTATCCAAATTCATCTCACACAATACTTCCATGTAAACCTTATCCTTGTTGTAAGGCTTAGAATTGTTGTAAGGAAAGAACATAAGGGAAAAATGAACTTGTGTCACAGGAGCAATGCCAGTTAAGCCCCATTCAACTCTGGTTTTATTTTTAAATGGCAGGAGATAATTAATTATAAATGCCATGGTATTGCAATGGAAAATTAATTTGAATACTGTTTTTTAAATTGACATTTTAAAGTAGGGCTGTGAATTCTGTAAAATGTGCCAATGTTAATTTCATGTTGCCTTTGAGCTGGTAAGGTAGATAAAACATTTTCATAAATTTAGATTAATGTTCAGGCCAGATTCTCTTTATACAGGCCATTTTTGATGATTTATACTAATGCAAGAGTTCTAAATTATTTAAAAATAAAAAAAAATCTCTTTATTCTCTTTAACTGATTTTGAATTAAAATTCCTTCCCAATTTAGGTTATTCTTGAGTCTAGCAGCTAACTGGTAAAAGTTTTACTTCCTTTAATTTTGTTTAATATTATTTCTTGTTTCACTGAAGTAGAGAAGTCCTTTTTTCCTTCAAACCTTGGAGGATATGTTCTACATATTCAAAAAGCTATCATTTTCTAGATAATAGATAGAGGACTAAAAGATGAAGGTATATTATTCACCTTTGCTCAAAAAAAGTTTGGACCTTTCCATACCTCTAGTCAAGCCATGATTCAGCTCTCATCCTACTCCTCATTCATGTGGGATATCCATTGTTCAACTTCATATGATAATAACCAAATTTTCATTTAATGGTACTACAAAGAATTGACTAGAAGTTGATAATAATCATCTAAAGTTAGATATTATTGATGAGTGGGACTGATTGAATGAAGTATTTCTCAGTATTGTCACATGATCCCTGTTCCCAGAACTTTGGACCTTGGGAGGTCATTTGTTCTCTGGAAGAATGGACTTTGAACTTGAAGATGCAAGAAGTTGTAGGAAGTGACATGACCTGTGGGAGGCAGCCAGCATTAGTGATCATTGGCTAAGGATGGATACATCCTTATCTATCCAATGAGAAGGCTCCAGTCTTTTGCTTTTAAACCCTGGACAAAACAGGTTAGGTTCCAGGAGCACATGGTGGAAGTTGGGAACTATGGCTCCCAGGTATGTGTCTGGGCCTCTCCCTGGAGGGATTAAATAAATCTTTCTCTTTGTACCTGATGATGTCTCTGATTAGTTAATTGGATTGGGAAGGGGGTCTTGCACATTGATGTAAGAAAAATTCAAATCTTGAAAGAATATAATGTAGTGAATAGACTACTGGGCTTAGATTTAAAACTAAGTTTTCTTGATTTATCTCAAATACTTACTAGACATATGTCCTGGAGCAAGTAGCTGAACTTTGTGTATTAAGATTCCTCATTTTATAAAATGAAAGAACTGGTCTTGATCTTTAAAAACCATTTCAGTTCTAAATCTATGTTCAGAAGTTTTGGCTACAAAGAAGGGGAAATAATAAAAATTTTCACCTAGGTTTAGTTTCATTTCACTATTTTGCCAATTCCCTTCCCTCAGACATACATGCACACCACTACCATATTACCATCCTGCCAATAACCTCCTACTTATCTATACTGTATCAGTATATATCTATCAGTATATATGTATCAGTTATACCTATACTGTAGATCAGTATAGATAAGTATTCTCATGACTAAACCTCATTTCAGAGGGATGACCAAAGCCTACACTATCCTCTCATTCTCTAAGGAAAAGACTTACTACTAAAGTAAAGAATTACCAGACCTAGATGAAATATCTGGTTTTAATAACATCATTAAGGCATTCTTTGGTGACATCGGAAATTTCTTTTCCCAATTTGACTAAAAGCATTGGGAATGAAACCCATCACCTCAGAACACAAAGGACACAAATCTCCTCATTTTAATTTTAAATGTAGATATAATTAGATTTTTCTCTTTACCATTTTTCTTATATTTAGGATAATTTCATTTCCTCATATGAGTTACCACCTCTGTGAGTAGAAGTAGAGGAAAAAGGAAGCCAGAACTGAAGATAAAAGTTGGGTGAAGGAAGGGGTAGGAAAAAAAAAAAAAGGCAGAGAAAGTATGGTAATTATTGTTTCACTTTTTAACTTTCTTTTTTAAAATAGAAAAAAAAAAAAAAAACAGAAACAAAAAACAAAGATGTGTTAGCTATCATTCTTATCCAAGAATGATTCAGCTCTATATTCTGAGGAGACTGGCACCAGGATAAAAAAAATATTTTAAATACTTCCTAGACAAGACTTTGAAAGGCACAGAGAGATCCCTCCAATCCTTGAGGGGACAAAAATCAATGAAGTTCATAAGTTTTCCTCCTAGGTTTCTGATATGATATATCAGTGTATTTCGGGTTATTGCTTTTCTGAATGAAGGACAGAAACCATGGCAGATCCCATACTTCTTCTGAGGAAGAAAAAACATTCTAGCCAAGGACTACAAAGGAAGTTTGAAGGGGAGAGAAATTACAGAACAATGTGCCCAATATAGTCACGGCCTGCAGTGTCCACAGCAAAGGCCTAACAGCATGCTGCAGAAACAATGGGATTAACACAGGTAATACACATAATGAAGGAAGAATCAAGGGTGGGGAGGAGTAGCTCTAATCAGAGCAATATGAAGACAGCATAAAACAGTAGCATAACTTTAAGACCGGAGACATAGCTTTCTCTTGCATACTGTTCTCTACGTGTGCCTTCCCACATGTGTTCCTTAAATGTGCCCATTTTTCCCACCAAAGATGTGTTTATTTCCAAGAAAGTACAAACAGGTTTATGGAAAACACTTTTTATTAGTGCCTTTCTTTCTCCTCAACTTTACTAAATGTCTTTGATTTGAACTAAATGTATTCTCTTGCTGATTAATAAAAGTAATTACATCAATGGGAGCCAAGGTTTTGAGTAGATATAATTCTACTGAGTACACTGAACCTGTGCAGTTTCCTTGTCTAGGGAAACAACTTGGCAAATTGGGAGACTTCCCCAAGTGCCACAATTACATGAATTGTCTCATTTTATTCTTAAAATAACTCTGAATAGCAGGAAATATATTCCATTTTTTCAGAAAAACACACACACAGGAAAGCTGTAATTTGGCCATTGTTACTTAGTGTGACTACTCGTGAGTACTTGAAATCCAAGTTTTTTTTTGTTTTTTGTTTTTTTTAATTCAAATTAGAGTGTCCTTGTTAACTCCATTGCTTAGGTATAATTGCAGGTATTTAGCTGTAAAATAACAGGAGAATAATTTTGATTATCTCATAGAATTTTAAGTTCTTCATTAAACATTTAAGATTGTACAAAAAACAATGAATTTGGATTCCAGCTCCTCTATTTACTAATTGTACACTATTAGGCAAGTTACTAAATATGCCCAAGAAGCCCTAGTTTCCTCAACTGTAAAATGAGGAAATGAGACTAAATGATCCCTAACATCCCTTCAAGCTCTATATCTATAAAGCTAATTTGTAATGAGTAAAGACTTTTTTAACTATACATTTTTTTCAAACTAATTCAATCAATTTCTCTTATTTCTAGATAGCTTCAAATATTAGTGTGTGTATATAAACATATGTAGACAGTATTTGAAATGAAGACTATAGATTAACTTCACATAACCTCAGAGGTGAATTATATCCAATCTTCTTTCTTAGGCTTTAAACATGAACAAATCACTTTAAAACTCTACATTATTTGACTATATTTCCTACTACAGAATCATTTTAAAATAAATGTCAAGATACTTTGCACATACTTTTATTGTTAATAATTTTATTTCCTTGAAATAGATATTCAAACCTTCTCCACTTCTTCATGGAAGATTGCACAACTTGTACATTCCTAATCAATAAAAACTAACCCAAGCTCTTTTTATTTAATTTTCCTTCATTTGAAGATGTTTTTGTATATTACTCTCCTCTTCCCAATAGAATTTGAATTCTACTCCTGAGACATTGGGCTCTGATACATGAATTTTACAAAATCCTACCCAGAATCAGGTCACTACACCATTTTCCAATCATTTCTAAACCAAGTAACAATGCCTACCATCTTCTTCAAATTCTAACTCCCTTTTATGGTTTCCCCATTAAAATGAAGCTCCTTGATGACATGGTTTATCTATATTGCTTAATTTTACTTGTATTCCTACCCCTTAGCACGATGTCTGACCCATAGAATTTAATAAATATTTTTCATTCACTAAAGAAATTAATCCATTTTCTTCCAACTTACATACTTTAAGAAGTATCCTTTCCAAAATAATAGTGATAATAATAAGGGTTTTTCTCCTGTGCTTTTGATTTATATTCCCTAGGGTTAAATTTGTACACGTAATTTTGTCTCTTCTCTGTCTTTTGAACATGAAAACAGACTTTTCAGACTTGCGACTTCAGCAGTCATTGAACTGAGATAAGTGATATCTAAAACAGAATACATACTAAAATAAACACAGAAAACCATCATTTGTCTTTCTTTGAAGAATGTCAATGATGGGAATTTTATCCCAATTCTAGGTAGCCTGTTCCAATTTGGAAAAGTTCTCATTGGTTTTCTGGACAATGAGACTAAATTTATCTTCTAATAAACTTTTATTTCTTGCTCCTGTTTGTTTGTTTTTCCTCCTCTTTGGTTAAACAGTGCAAATATCACCTCTCCTCTCCAAAATAGGCTATCAGATCCTCAAATCTTCCCCAGGTTAAACTTGCACATTTCCTTCAAGAGATCTTAATATGACACAGTCAGAACTCTTCACCATGTTAATTGTCTTCCTCTTGATATTTTCTAGCTTGCCTATCTTCCTTATACTATTATATCTAGAACTGAAGATGACATTTTAGATGTTATTTGATTAGGCCAGGGTGGCAAAATAATGTCCCCTCCTCATTCTTTAAAGCTATACTTGAAGTCCAACATTACCTCTCTGTAGGAACATATTCTCTTTCTTTGTCTTTCTGAATCTCTTTCTCTCTCTTCCTCTGCTTAATTTTTTTTCATCTTTCTTTATCCTTCAATATTTCAAAATATTAGCCAGGTAGATCTATTCTCCTTTGGAACAAAACACAACATCTTTATGCTTTTGTCAGTGGTCTTTTAAAAAAAATATTGGAGGAAGCAGGAAATTTTTTTTAAATTACATGATAATTTTGCTGTATATTTGAAAGGAATAGTAAGCTATCCATGATAGATTTGCAGTTTCGCGTACAATTATATTTTTGTACCATGTTAGGAAAATTCTTGTCTCATTTCATGAATTAAAAACAAAATTTTAAATAATGATGATTTAGTAACCAACTTTCTAATCATATAACTTTCCAGACATAATTAGGTATATTCTTGAATAAGGCAGTGAATAAGTTGCCAGGGGAATACTAGAAATATTCTCATATTATGATAGATTATATCCCTTGGCATAGTTTTGATCAACCAAGAAAATAACAAGTATTTATTGGGTAATTGCTATGTATCAGTTACTGTGGCAGATAGTGGGGACATGAATTTCAAAAATTGAAATCAATATTACTCTTAAGGAACTGATATTTTATAAAGAAAGACAACTTATAACTAATATAAATATATACAGAATAAAAAACTAATAGTATCTACATAGTACCTTAGAGATTACAAAGAACTTTACAAATAATGTCTCATCATCACAATTTGGGAGATAGTTGCTTTTATGATAGCCATTTTATGAATAAAGAAAAAAACACACAGACGATGTAAATATCTGTTTGTCATGTGGCTAGCAAGTAAGTTAGGACATATTTGAATTTAGGTATTCCTAATTCCAGGTTGAACATTCTATATAAATAATTCAATACAGGATAAGAAGGAGGGCCACTAGAGCCCAGGTTAATCTCTATATCATGATGAGGCCATAGAGCTTTAATGGATGCAGCTTAAAATAAATAACTATATGTACTTATGCATATAACTATATGTAAAGAATATGTATGTGTATACATATGTGTATGAGGGGATTTCTTGATGGTTATCTTCTTTCTCTTTTTGGTAACATACAATTTGTTTTTTTAATAGTCTATATTTACTGTTCTCACTTCATCACTAGAGATATAGCTCCTAAACTCCTAAAATCTGGTTTTCAATTCTGTAGTTCTATAAAATTCTTCTTTCAAAAAGTGATAAAGAACTCCTTAATCCCCATATTAGCTATCCTTTTCTTATTTTTCTTTCTTCCTGTTAATTCCTTATTTTTAGGAATTTTCTTCCTTGATTTTTTTTCACACTACAATATACGTTTCTTTCTGTTTTTAATCACTTTCTCTCAGACCTTTTTTACTGGTTCCTCTTTCTCCTTCTGTCTTTTAAATCTAGACATCCTCCAAAGTTGTTAAGGACCACACCTAAGTTTGAAATCCAGAAAGCCTGTAAAGGATTAAAGGGGACTGTACCATTAAGGGGTGGTTGGTTCTCTGAAGAACCCACAGCTGTGAATCATAACACACTTGAGAATAGAGTTAAGGAGTTGCAAGTCAGATTTTATTTTTAACAAATTTATTGACGCAGATGTTGCTTGTGAATTGGGAATGAAATAAATCAGAGGCAAGAGGGAAGAGAATAGAGGTCAGAGAATTCAACTGCCTCAGTCTCCTTGTTTTGTTATCCTCTCACATAAAGGGTCAGAATTACCGTTGCTGGTCAGAATTAGATACCCAGCAGCCACTAGCAGATTGCTCCCATAACACAAAATCTTATCCCTAACTCCTTTATACTCTTTCTTCTTGAGTTAATCTACTTCCATAGCTTCAACTCTAAATTCTAGGTAAATTATAGATATTTATCCATATCTGAACCTTCTACTCTATACCAATCCCTTATTTCCATATCCCTTCTGCATATTTTCAAATAACTTCCCCCCAGGTACATCAAGGCCAATAGAGTTCAAACCCAAATTCCCCTTCTTTATATTCTGAAATCAAATCCTCCTCTTAATTTTTTAAAATTTTATCTCCTATATCCCATTGTGAAGGAAGAATTTTCCTTCCCCTATACAAACTTGGAGACACAGGATCTGATACCATTACTTTGATTTTTCTTAAATTGCATCTGATTCTAAGGCAGCCTTTAATCTCTCCCATGTATAGATATAAAGATCCTTTTGTAATATGACATTTTTTTATTTCTTAATAACTTATGATTTCACTGGTATAACCATTTGAAGGAATGAATAAATTAATGGATTGCTTCCTTGAAAACTAAGCACTTGAGTTCAAATCTGGCCTGGGACATTGAACACATTCTAGTTGTGTGACCCTGGACAAGTCATTTAAGCCCAATTACCTCAGCAACAACAACAACAACAACAACAACAACAACAAAAAGCAAAGCACTGTGATAAGTTCTGAAGATACAAATAGAAAAGAATTTTAGGAATAAAAGTATTCTCTGTTCTCAAGGAAATCAAATTGTAATGGAGAAAATAATACTTGAAAGTTTTCATCTGCAAATCACTGCTCTAATAATGGAGATTCTCATTCTTTGACTTAGTAGAAAATCTTTAAAATTTTCTATTATTTAAAACTTTATCCCTGTGATCCCTATAATTATCCCCCCCCCTCTGTCAATGAATGTACAATTTATCACATCAGGCCATTTTTATCATGTCAGAACTATATCTTATTTATAATATATGAGTACATTGATACATATAGATAATAATAAGCAAATAAACCTGAATTAGAGGTATATTCTCATTTTTGTCATCAAAGATATATACATTCTATAGAAATATAGATATGTGTCTAAACATTGTTGAAAAACATTGGGATAACATATCCAAATATAGAAAAACTGGGTTTCAATTTTTTTTTAATATATTAGCTATGTAAACATAGGAAAAGCATAACTTCTCTGGGCCTCAATTTCCTCATTTGTAAAATTAGTATTTGTATTCAATGAGCTCAAAAGACCTCTCCAGTTCTAAATCATATAATTCAGAAAAAGTTATATCTTTCAGAGAAATGATTAGGTAAAAGGACTTACCTTATAACTTAGATAACCTAGTAACACTGTTTCAAAGAGACTTATCAAGGCCACTGAAACCTAAAATATAAAATGTAAGAAATAAGTACTGTAATTAGTACATTTATTCATGGATAGATAAAAACATAAAATATAGTAATGGATGTGTTAGTTGTTACCTTACCACTTTGCATTTCTAACTCTCCCCAGTATAGTATATCAAATGACACATTTGGAGTAAAACTATCTCATTCGACAAAATTACTTACAGTAACATAAAGGTTGTTATTTACTACTATTTTTTCCTTTTAAAAAACCCATCAATAGTAATGGCTAAAGTAAACTAGAACTTTCACTAGAAAATATATAATAGCTATTGGGATAAGATATAGGAAAAGAAAAAAAAAGTAGGCACTAGAAAAAAATGATTTTATAGAATAAGATCAATTATTAACAGAAAAGATATGTCAGTGAGAGATTAGATTAAAGTCTTTCCTGTTTTGAGAACTTAAAAAATATATCTTTTAAAAAGACAATTGTTTTTTTTTTTCAATTATGTTGAAAGCTCAACCAATTCTATTATAAGCCAAGCAATATAGAATATGGAGAAAACAAAAACATTTGAGGTTTAGAAAAGTTAGAATATAACCTGTAAGCCCCATAATGGTAGACATCTCGTCACCCAAAAGATATGATACCTGTGAAGAAAAATGATAAATTGATAACATAGATTCAGTATATTATTTCACAATTGAAAATATTTTAATAAACTTCATAATATTTAAGTGATCTGTAAAACAGAATAATAAAAATATAATGAACACAACTGAGAGTAGACAAATTCCTGTTTTATTACTATTGGATACCATTTAACTTCAATATTGTCTTATAAAGAATTAGTAGTTACATTTTATAGCCTTAAATCAATATCTAGTATTGTATGGGAAGTAATTGAAGACTGATTTAAACAACTAAGATTCCAAATTGGAAAATCCATAGACCTTATAAACTGAATTCTCCCATAACTCTCACTGTACTATAATTTCTGTTTTGGTAACACATTCTACATCATGGAAAAACAGTTGGAATTCTAAGTTGGAAGGAACTTTTTAAAATTGCCTATTCAAAATCCTATCTAGAACAATAGTAACAGATGATCATCCATGACCTAAAATATTCAGTTTTCAAGAATTTTCTACCTGTCCTCTGGCCTTATCTTCCTGAAAACTTATGGCACCAGTTTGAACTCATCTTACTGGTAAGGACTTTTTTCCTTATTTTGAGGCAAAAGTCTGCTTCCCTTTTATTCTAGTCATTAGATCTAGGAATAAAGGAGGGAAGGAGGGAGGGACTGAAAAAAGGCAGGACAAAAGAAGTAGGGAGAGAATGGAGAGAGGGAGGAGCAAAGAAGTATTTGTTGAAGCCAGAAAATTCAAAATGTGTGGAAGTCACATATGTTGCAGTAAAAACTTAAAGTCTCCAATGAATGTAAACTCACAAAAGCTAAAATTTTCAATCCTTGTCTAGGAACAGGTGTCTTTTTCTTCCTGACCAAACTGTGTTAATATTATTTATGTTTGCTATTGAGAACAACAACAACAAAAATGCTACTGCTGTCTTTCACAAAGGTAGGAAGAACTATACTCTTCAGATTACTGTGTGATAGTATTTCCTATTTAATTTGAAAGCCTGTTATTCAAGCTGAAAGGTAAAATACAAAAAAAAAAAAATTATGAGTGCTATTTTTTCATATCAAAAACATTAGTCATTGTAATAATGTTACCATTGTTTGAACTGACCCTGCAAAATACAACGTAAGATTTTGTACCAGATGTATGCATATATACACAAATATAATTAAAAGTAGATGAACACAACTGAGAGTAGACAAATTCTGCTTTATTACAATTAGATATAATTTACCTTCAATATTGTCCTATAAAGAATTAGTAGTTACATTTTGTAACCCTAAATCAATATCTAGTATTGTATGTGAAGTAATTGAAGAAAGATTTAAACAATTAAGATTGCAAATTGGGTCATCCTGCCATCTAGGGGAGGGGGTGGGGGGAAGGAGGGGAAAAATTGGAACAAAAGGTTTGGCAATTGTCAATGCTGTAAATTTACTCATGAATATAACTTGTAAATAAAAAGCTATTAAAATCTAAAAAAAAAAAAAAGATTACATTGGAAAATGCTTAGACCTTATAAATTGAATTTTCCTGTAATTCACACTGTACTAAAACACACTTTGTATGTTTTGTGATTGTTTCAAACCTGTGATTTTATTAACCAGAACTCTAGTCATGAAAATTCCATTTATCAATGAAGATCAGCCATAACTTTATTTGTAGTCTTAGAGAATTATATGGAGTTCTAACTTGCTAATTTACTTGTTCTTAGTTACATAGCTAGCATTCAATAAAATCAACTTATGAAGGCAAGCCTTATTGGAATGAAAGACTGTTCAGTCACTTTTCAGTTGTATCCAACTTTTTGTGACTTGATTTTCCTGACAAAGATATTGAAGTGGTTTGGCATTTCTTTCTCTAGCTCATTTTTCAGATGAAGAAAAGAGAAAAACAGGGTAATGGCTAAGGCAGGATTTGAACTCAGGAAAATGAATCTTCCTGACTTCAGGTCAAGTACTCTATCCACTGTGCCACCTAGCTACCCTGATTATTAGCCTGTCTTCCACTAATTATGTCAGTGTGTTCTCCTATAGATATAAGTATGACTAGGTTTGTGGGAAGTATTAAAAAAGAATTCAGTTTGAAAGACACTCAATTTTTATGTAAAGGAAGGCAATAACAATGAACTTTAATCATATATATAATAGATCTTCGATGATAGAAAGTAATTTTGGTTAGTCAATATAAATTTAAATTAGAAATCTCCTTGCACTACAAGTAAATAGATAATCAATCTTTAAGCTAATATATTCTCTAGTATCATAGACATCTTTTGGAAAGTACTTATAGATGTCATCTAGTTCACCCACTTGTTTTGAGACAATACTCCACCTAAATTATACCAAAGAGTTGTTTTTTTAAAGACTTTAAAAATAGATTCTAATTTTCAATGAGTGAGCTGTTTTAATGACATATTAATTATAATCAAAAAGTATTTTCTACAACTTCATTCAAATCTCTCCACTCCTCTTTTCAGTTGAAACAGATAATTACTACTTGACATGATGAGGATAAACTTAATGACATTTGTGAAGTCTCCCCTTTCACCTTCACCTTCAATATTTTATACTTACAGGTATTTTGGTTTCTTAATAAATGTTTGCTGAGTGAATTGAAATTCTCTAAATAGCCCTGAGTCCTTTAGTCTTCCTTAATGTGTTTCCTCACTTTCTTCTAGTCCTTTCTTAAACTTGCCTAAATCTCAGGGACCAAACTGAATGAACAAATATATTAGTCAATGTCTATTAGATTAGAAATATTCTTGAAGTAGCCATTAATTTGTAGAGAAGCTCCTGAATACAGAACCTAGTCTCAGAAGGGCCACAGTGTAACTGCAGAGGCAAAATATTTACTCAGAAAACAGGGAACCTTTAATTATATTCAGAATGTAAGTGGGAATGGGGAAAGTCATTGATTAAAGAGAGGAAAAAGAAAGTAGTACTAGTGGTAAAGGAAACATGAATAAGGTACAGAATCAAGCATTATAAAGTTATAAAGTTTTATCTTTATATTACATAACTGAATGTAAGCTCTGATGCTTTTATTTACTTTCATCTTTTGTTCTTTGGGTTTTAACAGTGACCTGAACATAGAAGGCATTTATTAAGTGCTTATAAAATTGAATTATTTATTTGAATTAAACATATATTTCGAGGATGGGGAATTGGAACAAGCAAAATAACTCAGATTATTGATTGTATTTCTACATGTTAGACTGCTGTTTTATGATCTATACCTTCTATTTTACATTCCTAAAATATTACTACTGGAAAATCTTAGCTGGCTAGAGCAGGTTTTATCTTTCTATTGGTCAGTCCCTCCTTTGACATATATTGGCTAAAGAACTATGGGCAAGTCACCTAACTTCTAAGCTTTCTGAGCATCTTTCTGTTGTTGTGATGTAGAAAATGTTCACCATTATTTGTTTTTCCACCTCTACCTCTTACACTGATAGAGGGAATTTCCAAATCTAGGAGTTCTAAATACCAATGAAATCACACATCCAGTTTCTATGCCTATCCCTATCAGTCAATTGCTTTGTTATGGGGCACAGTTTGCTTTACTATCTCTGGCAATTCATGTTATCCATATGTAGTCATAAAATGTGAGAAGTAAAACTTTTCTTTAAAAATGTTTTAAATTATTTTACTTATAATTAAAGGGAAATGAAATACTATTTGAAAATTTTAAATATATCTGTTATTACAAAAGTAACCATCTTAATAATGGTTTAAAACAATGTAACTGGACAGTAATATTATTAAAGAACATTGAAGTATAATGTAAATAGCACTAGATATAGGGTTAAAACAATGACCTTCCCTGGTTCTACCAAGAATGTGTAGTAACAAGAAATTCACATTCAATTCTTCAAATTTCTTATGCAAAATTAAGATTATACCTAACTTCACAGATTTCTGAATTTGTACTTTTGTAATGTGCTATATAAATGTAAGCTACTACTCTTATTGTAATTATATGTCACTAAATGTAATTATTTGTACTCATATAATTAAACCAAAAAAAGTTCATTCTTTGAAGTTAATTGGATTTTAAAAGTCATTCCTATGATCTGAACATATTTATCTGGCCTTCCATTAACTGTTGTTTGTTAAAATCATATAGAAAATCCTGTAGTTCCTCTGATGATTGAAATGCTAAACGTGTCTGCTCAGTTTTCAATTAACTTGGAAGTTTAGTGTTCACTCTTGGTAGTTAATCAGGTCATTACTTATTCTGGAAGATTAATCTCCTTAAAGCATTGCTTTGATCTTACTACTCCTATGCTCAAAAATCTTCAGGGAATCATGAAATCAAAATTTGAGTGGGGGGGAGAGTAAATTTCAGTAGCCATACAATCCTCACAGAACATAAACAGCAAATAGTTTGGATTTTAATGGCTCCTCCTTGTTTTATGGATATTGCACAGGATTTGGAGCAAAAATATCTACATTTGATTCAAAGGTCAATTACTTACTTGTTGAACAATGCACAAGTCTTTTAACTTCCACAAACTTCTTTATACTACCTTCTCCTTAAGATTTTTGTGAGAAACACAATGTATTTTTTAAAAGAACCTCCAGCAAATATTACTGAATATAATTCAGAGATATTGGGTGTTCAAGAACCTTAAAATTTAATTTACTTTTAAAGCTTTATTTCCCACTATTCCTCTACAGAAAGCCTAAATTCTAGCTTGATAGATGATCTATCATCCATGCCCTAAAGCTATTTTGCAATATTCTATCTACACTTTTGTGCTCTCAACTTCAAATAACAAACTCTTCCTTTCTGCTTATCAAAGTTCTATCCATTCTCTAAGGTTCAGTTAAATGTTCTCTCTACTGAAACCTTCTTCAATTAGTCCATATCATCAACAGCTGAAATCCTTAGCTCCACCAGGGCAAGGAAGCTTAAAAAACAGGTGGGTTCATGCAAACCAGCATCTGCATCCCTTTTGTAGTTCCTCAGCTACCTCTGATTCATTTCTGGAGATCAGAGTTCACTCTCACATCTAAGAAACTGCAACTTGACACTCAGCATGACATCAACTGCTCTTCTAAAAACCTAATTAATAATATTAAGGAATAGTTTTATTGAAAATAAGGGAACAAAACATAACTATTTAAAAAAATTGAATGATAAAAATTTAAACTTTCAAGGATGATTTAATTGAATCTCACCATTTAACTAAGAATCAGTACTGTGAACTGGTTTGCCAGAGTTCACATATGTAGGAATAGCATCTCCAGGCTTTTAAGTCAAGTAATTTAATTAAAAATTAATGAATAAATTGAATAAAATCATCACTTGTCATGTGCCAGGCACTGTGAGAAGTGCTAGGGAAATAAATGAAAAGGTGAGACAGTCCCTACCTTCAAGATTATATTTTAATAAGTCCAGAAACCATGGAATAATAACTAGAAGTTGCATCAGTATGATGACTGAAGAAATATGGAAGTTAATTGAAAAAGGCTATCCAAAAATAATGTTAGTTTTAGTTTGCTTATTGATCCCAGAATAAAAGGTGGAAACAAAAATTGGATAGGAACTAAAGAAAAATGGACGGCAATAGGATGGCCAGAGCAAAGTTGATGGCAATTTCCTAACCTAAAAAGGACTCTTACTCAAGAAGCCATGTTTATTTCTCATTCTGAACCAAAAACAGTCTGAAACAGCATAGCTGTGCAAAATATGATTCCTCTGATCTCCTCAGGTACTTTGTTTCTGCCATTTGTTACTCTCTTACATTGCCTTGTATTGTGTAGATTTGTAGATCTCTGTCCCAAAGAGATCATAAAAAAGGAAAAGGACTCATGTGTACAAAAATGTTGCTAGCAGCCCTTTTGATAGTGGCAAGGAATTAGGAAATAAAAGGATGCCAATCAGGTGGGGAATGACTGAATGAGTGATGGTACATAAATGTTAATACAATACTATTGTTCTATGAGAAATGATCAGCAGTTTGATTTCATAAAGACCCTGAGAGACTTACATAAACTAATGCAAAATGAAGTGAATAGAAACAAGAGAACATTGTACATAGCAACAACAAAATTATGTGATGATCTATTCTGATGGACATGGCTCTTTTCAACACAGATTATTTGCTGTCTGGGGAAGAGGTTAAGGGAAGTGAGGGAAAACTTGGAACACAAGTTTTTGCAAGGTAAATGTTGAAAACTATCTTTACATATATTTTGAAAATACAAAGCTACTATTAAAAATATTATTAGAAAAAAATTAAATTATTTACTGTTGAGGAGGCCAGGATTTGAGAACTGAGATATACATGGTTCTCTATATACTATCATGATTAAAAATTTAAAAGATTGAGTGTTGTAGAAAATTCAGAATTTATTTAGACCAACATCACTCATTCCAATTTCCCAACAAGTACAGCTATTCTTTCTTTCATACCATTTCCATCATGCAGCATCTTCTAGAATACTTGCAGCTAAGAAGAGAGGATTACATCATAAGGTTACTAGTTCATTTTTGCATTGCCCTAAATGTTAGATAAGTGTTTTGTAAAGTCTTTTTTCCCATACTATAATGAATTACATGAAATATCTCTGTGATTTTTAATACACTCACTTGTTCCAGTTCTGTCTTTGGGGATAAACAGGAAAAAAATCTATCTTTTCTTCTTCATGGTAGACTTGGAAATTTGATGATAGCTATTATGTCCTATATACAGTAAGCCTTTTAATTCCATGCTAAACATGTCCAGTCTCTCTAAGAATAATATATTTAGCATAAGTTTTACAACTCCAATAATTCTTTTTTGATGACATATATTTAATTTTTCTTTTAAAATGTGGCACACAAACTACATATAGTACTTCAGGTATTGTATTTGTTTGACCAACCAGAACATGAAGTCATTCTTTCTTTGTACTTCTGTTCATTGAATCTTTAAGTTGCTATTTTTTTGGAAGTGGTGTGGGAAATTTTTGGGTTTTGTTGTTGTTGTTGCTTTTGTGATAGACAAAACAGTCTATTGCTTAATAAAGTGTTTTTCTCAGCTAAAACACATAGTTCTTAAACTTAAGAATAATCTGGATATGACATTTCTCATCCCACTGATTACAAAGTATGGTTCAGTTTATTTTTCTTAATAGATTGATTTCTCCTTCCTTCCTCACATCTCCATACACATTTATCTAAAAGCTGTGGGCTTCACCAGAAAAGAAATTTTCATCATAAAATAGACCATTCTTTGTCAAAAGAACTGCTATGGGAGTTACCTTGAGGGTGGAACCAAGATGGTAGAATAAAGGCAAGAAACTGCTCAAAATCTCCCAGTTTCTTTCAAAAGCCACATAAAACCAAGCCTGTGAACAAAGTCTGACAGAATGAAAACACTCTCAAGCTCAAGATATACCAGAAAAAATTTCAAAAAAGGTCATTCTCATTGGGGTGAAGAGGGTGTTCAGCTCTACTCAGAAAGACTCTGGGAAAGCCAGTGAGATCATAAACACAGCAAAGCAGTAACTAAGATCCTCAGTTCTGGCTTAGTAGAGGAGCAGATCAGTGAGGCAGCTTCCAGTCTCAGTTCAGTAGGCAAACACTGGGAAAGCCAGTGAGAGGATCTTAATCACAGCAAAGCAGTACCTAAGATCCTCAGTCCTGGCTTAGTAGAGGAGCAGATCAGTGAGGCAGCTTCCAGTCTCAGTTCAGTAGGCAAACTTTGGAAATAAAGCTGCTTCCCAGGCCATTTCCTGAAAAAAAAGCAGTCAAAGCTAATCCATGCAAACACTAGAAGCCCCTGTGCTCAGAACCAAGGTTTAGAGCTGCACAGGAAATTTGGCATAGAACTATCTTTACTCCAAGAGCAGAGCTCAACTATAAAAGTAAAAAAGAAAAAGAAAAAGAAAAAAAAGAAAAGAAAAATACCAAAAAAAAGGAAAGAAAATGAGTAAGAAACAGAAAAGAACCTTGACCATAAAAAGTTACTATAGTGAGCAGGCAGACCAAAATACAAACTCAGACCAGAACAAAATGTCCACAAGAGAAATCTCAAAGAGTGATATGAATTGGTCTCAAGCCCAAAGATGCTTCTTAGAAGTGCTCATAAAAGACTTTAAAAGGCAAATTTAAAAAAAAGTAAAATAAGAGAGGTAGGAGAAAAAATGAGAAAGGAAATGAGATATATGCAAGAGAGAGTCAACAGCTTAGAAAAGGAAAGAAAAAAAATTGTCAGAAGAAAACAACTCCTTAAAAAGTAGAATTAAGCAAGTAGAAAAAGAGATACTAAAGCTAATTGAAGAAAATCACACGATAAAAACAAGAAGAGAGTAATAAAACAAGAAAGCCTTTGTAAGCCAGCAAGAATCAGAAATAACAAATTAAAAAGAATGAAAAAATGAAAGAAAATGTGAAATGCTTCATTGGAAAAACAGTTGATAGATCCAGAATAAATGATTTTAAAATTATTGGCCTACCTAAAGGCCATGAGCAAAAAAAAAAAAAAGAGCTTGGAGAGGATTCTATAAGAAATCGTTAAGGAAAATTGCCCCCAAACTCTAGAAAGAGAATGAAATACTGATTGAAAAAATCCATCAATCACCTTCTGAAAGAGACCTCATGAGGAAAATCCCAAGGAACATTGTTGTAAAATTCCAAAACTACAATCTCAAGAAAAAAATACTGCAAGCTACTGGACAAAAACAATTCAAAAATCAATGAGCAATGAATTACGTATTCAACTTAAAAAATCTAGAAAAAGAACAAATTAAAAACCCCCAATTAAATACCAAACTAAAAACTCTAAAACTCAAGAGAGGGATCATTAAAAAAGAAACTAAGTAAATCATTAAATTAATTAATAAAACTAAAAATTGTTTTCATGAAAAGAAAAGAACAAAATAAACCTTTGCTTAATTTGATGAGAAAAAGGAAAGAAAAAAAATACCAAATCAAACCAAACCAAACCAAATCAAAAACCATATTTGGGCTTTCCTTCCCTTTAGTTAGATTTTTAAAAGAAAAATTCTTACCTATGACAATTATCAGTTGTGAAATCTGGGACAAGTCACTTACAATTCTCAGTGGTCTAGTCAATTTATTAATGTTTTAAGTCACAGAGAATGCAACTTTTCTCCCTCGGGAATTCCCTTATGCAATCACAAGTCTGGTACCTATCCTTGCCCCTATTTATCAATACATTTTTATATTACTGAGACGTCAAGTGTATTTTATTAAGTGTATTCTATTAGTGTATTTTATTAAGCTATTGTCACAATTTCATGCATTTGATGTTAAAACTCCATTCATATCTCTAAACTTGTCTGTGCCTATAAAATTTTCATTTCAATTAGTGACTTCTCAAGTAGAGGATATAATACAGAAAAACTACAATGAAAATCTACAGGTTTACCAGATCAGAAATTATCATTAAATAAGTAAGTTTTTTACAAAGTTAGATTCATTAATTTTAAATGGATCCATCTAACCTACTTAACCAAGATGGGCACCAATAGAACATTTTATTCAAAACAAAATGCAAAGTTATTTTGCCATAGATTTCTTACTAATTGAAATAACATGATTTTTCAAGTGTATGTCTTTTGTGCTTATAATTTAACATGCTAAATGACACCATAGACACTTTAATTGTATAGAACTTTGCTCATTTGCAAGATTTCAGTGAGTGCTAATTTTCCAGCCCTTATGCTTTATTTGTTCCCAAACTATTATCAAGATTTTCATTACAGTTCAACCCTAAATTCCTGGTCTCTGACTGGAAAATTTATAATCTTTGCAAATCAACAAATATTTAAAATCACTTTTCATGACTATAAGACAGGAATTTTATTTTGGGCTTTATATTATAATGTCTTTTGAAAGACTCAGTCTTGCATATGAAATAAACTTACTGCCTTTAGAATATGACTTTACTCCCTACGGAGGTATCTACATAATGGTAAAAAAAATCTTTAAGAAATAGAAGTACTAAAATACCCAAATCATTTCTTAAAGAATATGTTAAACATACTAAAAAGCTTGATGTTTGACTTTATGAAGCAAAGCACTTGGACAAGTGCTTAGTTTTAAGTGTTCCTAGATGCAGTGAATCTTCTAACAGTAAAAAATAGGATATACTAAAAAAAAAACTTGAATTAAGAAACTGAGAGATGCATTCTATTTAGTTTTATATTATTCATCCTTGGCACTAAAAATTCAAATGCTAAGTATTCTCTTGACAATGCCTTCCAGAACTAATTTTTGACAGCCCTGGCACTGTAATCAATATCTCACCATGTGAACCTTTTCAGTTCCTTCTCTTTTTACCACAGGAGCTTTTCCAAATCTAATTTTTTCACATTCCTCAAAATTCCACCCCCACTCCTGTCTTGTTCATTCTTAGAATAGTCTTACTCTGAGCATTCTCAAAAGGTAATTGTGGATTCTTCTTCATAAGAAGACCAAGACTTTCTAACGTAAGATCTCTGTGTTTCAAAATATCTTTGTATCTTCACCCACCTTCTCTACAAAGATCCCAAAGAGGAGATTTAGCTCAAAGATTCACTCTACAAAAACCTCAACCTTAACCACCTTAGTCTAGACCTCATTCTATCTTTTCTAAACTATTATAATATCCACTAAGTTGTTTTTCCTGTTTTTAGTCTCTTTCTTCTCCAATTCATTTTCCATATAGTGGCCAAAGTGATGTACTAAATAGAAAGCTAACCATGTCACTACTCTGTTCAAAAAGCTTCCAATGGCTATGTCCAAAGGGCTATAAAACTGTGCATACCCTTTGATCCAGCAATGCCACTACTGGTCTGTAATCCCAAAAAGATCATAAAAGAAGGAAAAGGACCTGCATAAGCAAAAATTTTTGTAGCAGCTCTTTTTGTGGTGACAACAAATTGGAAATTGAGTGAATGCTGATCAATTGGAGAAGGTTTGATAAGTTATGATATATGAATGTAATGGAATATTCTAATGGAATATTTCTAAAAGAAATGATTAACAAGCTTATTATAGAAAAAACTTGGAAAGACTAACATGAACTGATACTGAATGAAGTGAACAGAGCTAGGAAAATATTATATACAGTAACAGCAAGATTTTTGTGATGATCAACTATGATAGACATCTTTTCCCAACAATACAATTATCCAAGACAATTCCAATAACTTTGAATGGAAAATGCCATCTATATCCAGAGAAAGAATGATGGAGAATGAATGTGGTTCAAAGCATAGTACTTTCACCTTTTTGTTGTTTGTTGTTTTTTACTTGTGGTTTTTCCCTTTTATTGTGAATTTTATTTCCCAACATGACCCATATAAAAATGGGTTAAAAATTGATTGTACATATATAATCTATATCAATTTGCTTGCAGTCATGGGGAAAGGGATTTAAGGGAGGGAGGAAGAAAAAGAAATTGGAACTCAAAATCTTGCCAAAATGATTGCTGAAAACCATCTTTACTTGTAAATAAAAAATGTATATAACATTAAAATAGAAAAAATTAAAACCTCCAATTGTTTCTTGTGGTTTTTACATTAAAGTATAAGCTTCTTCTTTTTTTTTTTTTTTTTTTTTTTTTTTTTTTTTTTTTTTTTTTTTTTTTTTTTTTTTTTTTGCTGACTTGCACAGAGTTACATGGCTAGGAAGTGTTAGTGTCTCAGATCAGATTTGATTTGAACTCAGGTCCTCCTAACTTCAAGGCTGGTGTTCTATCCACTGTGCCACCTAGCTGCCCCTAAGTTTCTCTATTTGATCTTTAAAGTGTTATGCCACAGTTCTCTTTTATTGTCCTGACTCAGTTTCCCTAATTATCCCTACCCAGTCCTGCCTCGGTTTCCCTAATTGTTCTGCTCAACCATCCCTCCCTCCTAATCATGATGATCCAGATAAGAAGAAAGACCTTCTATCTTAGGCATCATCAGAATGTTGAGTGTCTCTCCCCACTCTGTAATCCCAATTATCAGATATCCCTCATGCCTCCCCTCACCCTGTCAGAACGGGATTGTCAGAGTCCCGTTCCCGCTCTCAGCATCCTGACTCCACCCGTGCCTCACTCTACCCCTGAGTTTGAGCCATGTTTCTATAGGTCATTGAGAACTCACATTGTTTGCTGGATTCTTGGAGATGATAGTCTCATTCAGCCCTGGAACCAAACCATAGATCATCTTTATTATGGAATTTAACATGAGGTAAGAATGGAACTCTGGAGACAGGGGACTTTCATGCCACCAGTGACACTGACCAGCTTGAACTTTGACAAATTATTAAATCTCTCTTGGCTTCAGTTTCCTCATCTGGCTAATGAAATATGACTTTCTAGCTTTAGGTTTATGATCCTATTGAAGAGGGAAGGAAACTGTTCCCTTTACTGAAGTTGTGTTCCCTTTAAGATTATCACTAAACTGTGTTGTGTCCCCTTTCTGATCTCCAAGATCAGGATCTTCCAGGCTCCAAGGAATCTAGAGAAGGCCCATCTTCCCAGGATAAGAGAACTAATACTATTCAAGGGCAAATCAACTCCCATAGAAATCCTGATCTAATCAGCTCAGGCTATCCTAGCCCCTCACCAGGATGCCCATATAGCAGGCTTCCTTTGGCTCAGCTCCTTGCAGAAGGCACAAGCAATTTGCTAGGACTCTGCCCACTGATTCTCAGCGTAAAATTCCATTTCCCAATTTTTGTGACTCTGACACCATAGAAGTCAATCTCTTAACAAACTTTTTTCTATTCAACAATAAACTTTCATTTTGTAATTAATAAATTCAGGAATAAGTGAATTCTTTCACTTTAAACCTATAGCCAATTTAAAGGGGATTTTAACAACTCTCTCATTGCCATGAATCTCATCACTACCAGAAATTGAGGGGATTCAAACCTCATCACTATGACCCCTCTATCTTAAAACACTATTCTTCTCATGGTTCTGTGACACTATATCACTTGACTCTCTATTACTCCTGTTTTCTAAATTTCAGCAAAGTCCTTGGTCTTCTGGTTTTTTTTTCTATATACTTTCCTCTTGAAAGTCCCAATTTTTATATCAACTGAAGACAATTAGTATGTGCCTTAAAATATTAAGGAATTTTAGATTACTTCCAATTTACTGTATATGTCTTAAATATGCACAGTTGTTTGCATGTTGCCTCTTCCATTGAAGTGTGAGCTAATTATTTCAAAGCACTTAGTACAGTATTTCTCATTTGGCAAATATTTAATAAATGCTTGTTAACTGAGTGATAGTAGAGGTAAAAGAGTTGGAAGGCTTCTCAGTTTTTGGTATATCAGAAAGAATGAAATGGTTTTTGAAAAATAAGAATCATTGAAATTTACAGATTGTCAAAGTTGGAAAACGTTTCAGTTATCATTTCATCCAATCCATACCTGAAGGATATGTTTTTTTAAAAAAAAAAAGCATGCAAATTGGTCAACTGACCTTTGCTTCAATCAAGACTTTAGGCAGGAAACCAATGATCCCCCATAGACAATCTAGTCCATTTTGACAACTCTATAGGATCTTATATGTGCTTAAGAGATCCTTAAGGCCCTATATAAATGTTAATTATTACTATTATTGGGAAGATTTTTTAAAAGGCCCTACAACATGCCTGAACATGTCTCTCTGCCACTGCTACCTAATGACCAAAGTCATTTCCTCCAGGGACAAGTAAAACAAGTCTAATTGCTTTTCTGCTTGACAGCCCTGCCTATTTCAAAAGACAGCTATCTTGACATTTCTTGGAGACATAGTGATTCAGGGAGAAAACAAAAAGAAAGAAAAACTTAACAAGCCAATAAAGAATCCAAATGTGTTGGAGGATTGTGGGGTGTGAAACATTAAGAGGAAAATGAAAAGGACAAATGAATGAACCATTGTTGGAATTTGTTATATTTGAGGCTTCTCCTATTAGGGACTTTAAACTAAAAATGGATGATGAAAGAAACTAAACATGTATAATTGCTTAGAAAGACAAGTTGGAGAATGGCAAGTTCAACATAAGAAGAGGAATACTGGTAGAAAGGATCCAATAATTCTCAGGAGCAACACACGATAAAATGGGTTGGAATAATATTCATGGTTTTATGAGCCTATACTCAAATATGTAGAGTATGGGAATAAACAAGGTAAAATAGACATCCATCATAATAAAAAAACAAAGCCCTACCTTATAGGTATCATTAATACTTGAGTAAATCTGATTCATTATTTGAATATCACAATAGAAAAGGAATGTCTTATTCTAATGGAAAAGAAGATGAAAACAACTAGAGCATCATAGTCTATTTAAAAGATTTATTATTTATTATTATTATTATTTATTAGGCACCTATTATGTGCCAGGTATTATGCTAACAGTTATATATGAAAAGGAGAAAAGAGAATGTCTTTGAGTAAAGATTAACAGAGCAAATAAAAGAAGTTAAATCTTTGAAAGAATATATTATAACAAAAGAACAGCTATTTGGTATAATGTATAGAGAACTGGACTTGGAATCAGGAAAAATTAACTTCATGAGTTCAAATCCAGCTTCAGACACTTACTATCTGTAATACCCCAGGTAAGTCACTTAATCCTATTTGTCCCTGTTCCTCCTCTATAAAAATGAGCTGGTGAAGGAAATGGCAAACCACTCCAGTGTCTTTGCCAAGAAAATCTCTCAATATCACAGAGTTGGACATAACTGAAATGATGAAATGACAATTGTAACATCAGATCAAAAAATGAGAAATGGATGATGGGTTTTAGATGCTAATTATAGAGATGGCATAGAATCAAGATATGACTGGGGACTAAGTATCTACTGAAGGTATTTCTCACTCAACTTAAAGCAAAGCCATTAATAACAAATAAATGAGATCTTACCTGAAAGATTTAGTTACAGAAGTAGAAATGATATGAATTATAAGAGGAAGTAATTATGCCATCATTGAATTCATGATACATAATGATGAAGACACTTGGCATCATCTGAAATCAGCCCCACATTTAGAGAAAGGAAATTTCAGTGTTCAGAAAATGAGTATAGGTTGCATTCTCTAGACTACATGACTACAAAACAAGTCAGGTCAATAAAAGAATGGCATGTTCTCAAGAATGGCATGTCATGTCAAGTTGACATGACACATCACATTATTTCAAAGGGATGATTTTGGTAGTACAGGAATTTTGCTGATCAGCTCTGATTTTAAAGAGTAAATGAAGATAAATAACAAAAAACTGGCAAAATTTTAGTAGAATGTAAGATCCTTGAGGGCAAGAACTATTACAAAAATTTTCTCTTTATCTACCAGTCCCTATTATAGTTCCTTGCACTTGTAATTAATTCTAGCTGACTATCTGATAGGAACTTAATAAATGATCATAGAAATTCTTTTGTTTAAATTACATTGTCCTAAAATAATGGCAAGAAGGCAAAACCCAAACTGATGAATCCTGCAATAACAATTAAGAAAATCAAATTTTATATTGCTTCTTTTTCTCATAAAGGAAAAAGAACTTCACTGATTGGAAATAGCTAATAGAAAATTGAAACACATATAATAAAAGAAGATAGTAAGAAAGCACCTAATTGTCCTCAATGAACAAAACTCACTACCTCATTTGCAGGAGAATGACACCCTTAGAAATGTAATTATTGAACTGATATCAAGAATCTTTTATAAACAGATTCATTCTAACTTGGGTGATGGAGATTTAGTTTTATTTAGTAAAATTCTAGAATGCCTTATTAAAAAATAGAGTTTGCTAATAGTTTTTAGGGGGAAAATCATTGTCTCTAAAGTTACTGCCTCTGTGATCTTGGGGAAATTGCTGACCCTAGAGTCAAAAACCTGGGGTTAAATCTTCTTTTGTGCATACTACCTTTGTGACTTTGAGCAAATCACTTACCTTTCAGCAACTTGAGAAGTCATATGTATAAAATCAGAAGTGGGCTGCTAAAATTCTTTTCATCTCTGTATTTATGATTCTATGATTCTAAATGGTAACTACTAGTCAGAATAAGTGATTTAAAATAAAGTATACTTAATTAAATTTAATTTAGCTTTTTGACAGGATTCTTAACCAAGTAGTTCTGAAAAATACTGAGAATATAGTATTCTTTCTCCCCAGAAGTAAGGCAATATTAAGTGACAGGCATTGCTGAGATGAGAGTTTTATGACAGCATGCTTAGCTGCCCTCAAAAATGATTATTCTAAGTCACAAAATGCTCATCAATGCACAAATAGTGAGGCAAGAAAGGGGTTCCTAATGAAGGATCCCAAGGCTTTATCTCTAGTCTTTTAGTATATGAAAATTACCAGTGATTTGCATGAATATATAAAGGGCATACTTATCAAATCTGTGAATAACAAACAAATTTAGATAACTGTTAGACAACTAAATTCGGACACAAAAACATTTCTTCAGGCTAGACTAAGTTGTATTCAATCCATATCTATCACTCAATCATAATTCAGGTAGCGATTATCTATTGGTATTGAGGCATTTATTTTTATTTCTTCAATGAGTTTAGCACCCAGCTCACAATTTTTCTCCCCTCTTCCAATTCCTGATCTCATATTATAGGACTTCAATGTAAATATGAATACTCTTTCTTACATTCTACTTCCTCAGCTTATTCAGTTCCTGGGATTTACTCGGTTCTCCTCCCCTCACTTCAGCTACAGAGTGAGATGGTCATATCTTTGATTTTGCCATCACCCACATATGAGCGACTTCCATGTTCATGAACTGTGAAATAAACTCAATCTGATCAAAATTTCTAATCATTCGCTCTCTGCCTTTTAAACTCCAAAGCATCTTTGCCCTTACTATAATCTCCAATCCTTTAATCCCTTATATCTTTCCCAAACCATAATTTTTACAGTCAATATTTTCCTTCCTTCCTTCCCCATTTTAACTCTTTTGAGAATAAATACCATTATACACTATTCCATTTCTGGTCATGTGCCCTACCAGTCATTTTGCCCTGCCAAGCACAAATTTTAGATTACTCCCAGCATCTGCTCTCTTCAGTCTTGGTTACTAAGTGAAGATGAAGGAAATCACAAAACATGCTGACTGGGTCTGCTACAGATTTATTTTTAATCTTAACTGAGCCCTCACTACATAAAGGCAATTCTTTTACAAATTTTTGTTGATTCAATATCCCATTCACCGAAATAGCTTTTCAAAAAATTTTCTTCTTTTCTTTAGCTTCCTATAGCTCACTTTCCCCGGTTTTTTTTTCCCCATAAGAACATGCCTCATATTTGCCTTAAAAACTGTGGTCATGGGGCAGTTAGTTGGTGTAGTAGATAGAGCACCAGCCCTGAAATCAAGAGGACCTGAGTTCAAATCTAACATCAGACATTTACTACTTCCTAGCTGTGTTACCCTGGGCAAGTCATTTAACCCCAATTACCTCAGGAGGGAAAAAAACCACTTGTCATTCATTGAGCTCTCCTCCTTACCTGTTCTTTCTTATTTTATATGATGCAGGTACCTTTAACAATTATCTTTTTCAGTCCTTTTTCTATGAAGAGCTTACCCTTCTCCTTACCAAGGCAACCATGTACAAGTATTCCTATTTTAACTCATCTCTTTCAGAAGATTGCTTGTTTCTTTCACTTTTCTTCAATTTCTCCTTGTCTTTGACAAATACAGCTGATGAAAATGTCCGTGTTTCCTCCATACTAAAAAAAAAAAAAAAAAATCCTGCACTTGATCTCCTCTCCCCCTTTTATGGCCAAAAGGTCATCTACAATCCATATATATTATCCTCTTAATTCTCTGTAACCTAGCTTTTTTATTTTATTATTCAACTGAAACTGCTTTCTCTGAAGTTGCCAATGATCTCTTAATTAACAAATCCACTGGCTCTTTTTTTCAATCCTCATCCTTCTTGATCTTTCTGTAGCCTCTTCTCCTTGAGGAGGTTTTTAGGACACTACTATGTCCCAGTTCTTATTTATAAGTCTCCTTTTCTGAATCTTAATCCAGGGTCATAGCTGCTACACATAAGTGTCCACTCCTGGGACTAGGTCTCTTCTTATTCTATACTATTTTATTTGGTGATATCATTAGCTCCCATGATTCAATTATCATCTTTGCTAATGACTCAAATCTACTGATCCAGCTCTAAATTCTCTTATGCTTCCCAGTCTCATATTTCATCTCACCTATTAGGCACTTCAAACTAGATGTCATATATATATATATATATATATATATATATATATACATACATGTATATGTATATATATATATATATATATATATACATATACATGTATGTATGTATGTATGTATATATGTGTATTAAACTCAACAGATCCAAAACTATATATATTATATTGTTCTTATATCAAAGGCTGCCCACTATCCTTCTAGTCACCCAGGATCAAGACCTACATGTCATCCTTACTTTTTACTCTTTCATCTGTACAACCCCATTTCCAACATGTTGCTATGTCCTTTTGATTTGTATCCTCATACCATTTCTTATATATATCATCTTCTTTTCACTGATAATTTTATAACCCTGATGTAGGGTCTCATCTTGTCACATCTAAACTATTAGAACAGCTTGTTTCTTGGTCTCCCTGACAAGTTTCTCTACTTCAGTCCATCCCCACTCAGCTGACAAAATTATCATCTTTAAATACAAATATGACCATAGCACCTTTTCCCAATAAACTCTAATAAGTCCCTATCAACTACATGATCAAATATAAAATCCTATATTGGACATTTAAAACCCTTTGTTACCTAGCTCACTACTAACTTTTTAGTCTTCTTACATCTTACCCATGCTCATGTATTCTAACATTCAATTACAGTGGGCCTCCTTGTGGTTCCAACAATGACAAGACAATATCAATTCTGTATGTTTTCACTGATTATCCTCCATGACTAGAAATATCTCCTTTCTTTCTCTCCTGGCTTTCCTGGCTTCCTTAAATTCTCAGATAAAAATCTTACCTTCTATAAAAAAGACTTTTTTTACCCCTCTTAATGCTCATGACTTTCCTTTGTTGGTTAATACTCATTTATCCTGTATATTACTTTTTTTGTTCATAATTATATTCATGTTGTTTCCCCTCATTTAGTCTATGAGTTCCTTGAAATCAGGACTGCCTTTTCCCTTTCTTTGCATCCCCATATTTATCACAGTGTATAGCACAAAGTACTCATTTATTAAATCTTGTTAAATGACTGTATGGTGGAACAAAGCTAATAGCACAAAATTTATTAGGATTTAAAATAAAGTCTCACATCAGGGTTCAAAAGTTCAATTTCATAAGGAGATGATGAGGGAGATGTTCCTAGGCATCAGTTCAGTGAAAAAGACATTTTAATGTGATGAAAATTAAATGTGAATCAACAATGTGACTTGGTGAAAAAAGTTAATATGATATTTGGCTGTGTTAATGGAAACATAGTGTACAAAATGAGAAAAGTTATTATACTATTCATATGTAAATGAGGCAGCTGGAGCAAGGGGAGAACTAGGAAAGGTTTTCAACATCCATATCTTCTTATTTTTGTCCTGTCATCTTCAGTCAAAGGCCTTCTAGGCTAGGAGAAGCATGTATGGGAAGTAGTTTTACTGCACAGAAACACTCAATTTTTTTCCCATTTTATGTAATCTCTTCTTAGAAGCAAATATATACATTTACCATAATGTATAGTGATAATATTATAATATTATAACACAAACATGGATTGTTTGAGGGTTGCCTTTATTCAAAAGTACTCTTCTTACAAATATGTTCCTGCCCCCTGGAGTCCCATTTCTATGACTGGAACTGTGTAAAGACATAAATGGTTCTAATATGGAACACTTAGGAACCACTAGGTCGCATAGGAAGATGCAGATTTAGAGTCAGGGCTTTAAAAAAATGTACTTAATATAAATAGATGTTTCCTGCAGGCACTAACAGCAAACATCTACATAATGTCAATTTGACAGCTTCTGCTAATAACGACTTGAAAAGGTCTCTAAATAATTTATGTAATACATTGAAAAACTGACTAGCAGGGGGAAATGGTATAATTATTTCACTGAAATTTGTCATTGTAAATGACTTTACATTGTCATGTAAAGTAATATTATTCAATTGGATTTATTATACAATATTTAATATGAAATCAATCATCAAGAATTTTTACTAATAATTGATTCAGTTATATTCATTTCAACAAGCATGTAAATGCTTATAATTTAAGCATTTTATTATTAATGCTTAAATTAATAAGCATTAATTTATGCTGTCTTAAGGCCATGATTACAAAGACAAAAATTATTCAGCCCCTGCGCTCAAGCAAAACAACATTTATTCAGATAAGTAAAATTAAACATAAAGACTTATTTTGGTAATAGGGAAAACACTAACTAAAAATGGCCTTACAAATGAGGCAACATTAGAGCCCCTAAAGGAAACTAGAAATTCCAACAAAAACAGGTGAGAAGGAAGAATACTCTAGACAAGGAAGAAGGCCATGTAAATCCTTGGAAGCAGATAATGAAATATAAGTCATATAAAGGGAATGACAAGCAAGGCAGTTTGAATGGAACACAGTCAATGTGAAAAGAAATAATGTGCAATCAATCTAGAAAGAGAGGTTGTAAACATATTAGGGAGGACCTTAAAAGTCAAAATTGGGAATTTATTTTTAACCTAAAAGTATTAGGGTATTACTAGGGCTTACAGTTCAAGTGGATAACATAATCAGACCTATGCTTTAGTAATAGTAATTTACTACCTATGTGGAGAATAAGATTGGATGCAGGGAGACCACTTAGAAAGCTATTGTAGTAGCATAGGCAAAAAAAGGAAACAAGGAGATGGATAAAAGAGATGCCCTAGAATAAAAATCAGTGATCCTGGTAATGACTGGATATAGGAGAGTAACGGAGAACAAAGTTACATGTGAGCTTATATACTTGGCAGTAGAAGAATTGTGGCACCCTTGATAGGAACAAGGAAATTATAAAGAAAAGGAAATAAAATTAGTTTTTACAAAAATGTAAAATGATAGGATTGACAATGAAAGGAACCCTAGTCCCAATACCTCATTTTATAAATGAAGTGAAATGCAATAAGTTGATTTGCCTCTGTGTTATAGAGTTAATGCATAACAGAATTTAACCAAAATTCCCCTGACTCCAGATCTAGTGTTTCTTTCTTTGAAGTTGCTTAGGAGTCATCTAGGTGAAACTGTCCAACAACCAGCTGGTGATGTAGAAACAGAGCTTAGAAGAGCCAAGGACTAGTTAAGGAGATTTGGATATTATCAGTTTACAAATAACAGATTAATTCAAGGAAATTGATAAGATCACCAATGCGAAAGGGAAGAAAAAAGAGAAAAAAAGAGAGGAAGAGAAAGAAAGTATGAGATGAGAGGAGAGAGAGAGAGACAGAGACAGAGAGAAAGAGAAAGAGACATAAAGGTAGAGAGATAGAGACAGAGAGAGACAGAGAAAAATAGGACCAGGCATATAAAGCCCAAGTATATAATCATACTCTAGAGGACATGGAGAATGATCTAACAAAGACTGAGAAAGAGTGGTCAAACATAACATATACAAGGAGAATTGGAAAAGAGCATTAATTTATATTGCATAAGCCAACATCTTGCTAATTTAAAAAGAGAATAAGAACTATCATTTAATAGGTGAAAAAGTGTAAACTAATTCCAAAGACCTAAGTGAAGAGATCCAATTCAATTCACTAGAGCAGTGCTAAAGATATACTATTATGAGAACTTTTGCATGGTATATAATGGAATATAATGTTTAAAATAAAAAATACACACCTAGAAAAAATTAATTTTATATTCTATGCACTCAAGAAATTTAAGCTTAACAGGCTTAGCTTATCTGAGATCCTATTAAGAAGTCTAAAATAATTCTTTATGTTTCCAAATTCTGGGTTCAATTAAACTGATTAATGCCTACATGATAATATGGAAATAAACTGAAGGACATGGCTTTAAGGGCTAGCTATTTGATGTATGTGATTCTGGGCAGTCATTTAACTTTTAGGGTTCTAATTTCTTCATCTGTAAAATGAAATGAATAGAGGAGATCAATTCCAACAATAAATCTAATTCTATAATCTTGACACTCAAGAGTGAGATGAAGATATTTTGTGTCTCTTTTCTGGCTAGAATAGAAATGAGGGGCAGTATGGTAAGGTTACCAGAGTATAACTAAAGTTGAACTACAGGGCAGTGGTCAAGAAGTTAAACAAATGAAGATATAAATAAGATTAGCTAAGATCATGCTTGAATTTTTCAAAAAACAGCAACCTACTCTGTGGACAGCAGCTACAATGATGGAAACAGCAGTGAAGCAGAGCCCTTGAAGTGTAGATAGGTTAATCATATATTGGCTCAAGGTTCTTCAAGATCTTTGGTTCTTGCAGGTTAATAAGGATTTAGGACATACTTCTGTGAAGCAGTAAAAAAATCTGTGTTTGAAGAGCTAGAGTTCATTTTTACTGAATCTTAAAAGAGTGGGTAAAGATAGCTAGCTTCAACTTTTTCAGACTTCTTATATCTTATATTAACTGAATAGAAGAAAGTACAAAAAACCAGAGATAGGGGTAGAATCAAGGAGGCCCAAGTCCATGCCGTTGCTCTGACTATGAGCTGGTCATTTTAATAAATCTCTCACTGTTCCAGGAACTAAGATATATTTTAGCAAACCCAGAGTTCCCCACAGGAAAAAAAATCAAAGGTCAGACACATACATATCTCCTACAAATAATGAAAAACACATGAGAATAACCACAAAAGTTTATTGTCATGGCATACCTGAAAACTAGAATTAATTTATTTCTTAAAAGATAAACTTTCTGTAAGAAAAATTCCAAATGTCACAAAGTAAGAATAATACTGTACATAATCCATTTCCAAAGAAATCAAACTAGCAATTTGCAAGGGCAAATCAAAAAAAAAAAGGAAAAAAAGTTACCATTTATTTCCTTGTGGTGGAGGATCCAGAAGCACTCGAATTATATATAATAAGCAGCTTAATACTTTCAGAGAAAAATTGAACAAGCGTATTCTTAGACCTTTAACAAAAAAGAAGAGAAAAAAATCAGTTTGTTTCAAATTTAATACTATTCCAAAAGCCTAAAAGAAATGTCAAAAATCCAATTCTGAGTAAAATGCTTATATTGATTGATATTTAGATCCTACACTATCCAAATATTCAGAAACCTTTGTGGAATATCTCTATGAATAAGATGAATTTCAATTACCCAAATGTTTAAAAATGTGAGTCTAACAGAGTACATGAACTATAAATAAAAGTTAAAGTTACCAGACCCAAGGATTTATACAGCATAAAATTCATGTTCATCTTAGGTGCTTAAATATTTCCCTGAATATTTCAGGGGAGATTATGCACATGGTCTTTTAAGACAGAACTCTTTGAGTTGTCTATATGGTAGAAATTCCCATGCTTAATATAATTATAATGCTCATAATTTTGTAATGCATATTGATATAATACTTTAAGATTTATTAAGCAACATACACATATGTATATGTGTATTCTCATATAATCTTCACACAAACTCTTTAAGATAAATGTTATTATTATTTTCTTTACAAAAACAGGGCAAATGACGATGAAAACTTGTCCATTCACCCAGTTAGTAAGAGTCTGAAGCAGAGTTTGAACACAGGACTTAAAATCCTAAGTCTATAATACAAGTCCAGGATGCAATAGTCTATTTAAAATTAGAAGTCCTCTTTTTGATATTGGGAAAATTAGATGTTAAACAAACCCAGTGTTCTATGTTTATTAGTTAATTTCTTACCAGAATCTACTTTTCTCTTTTTTTCCCTCAAAAGCCAAATCTTAAATCTAATCTCTTGAAAATAGATTACTTTGCAAAGATCTCTTAAAAGATCTTACACGTGACACATATGAATAAAAATATTTTGATTTGCTATTGATAACAAAAATACATATACTATTAATACTAAGTGAAAAATGTATGTCTCTGTGTGTGTGTGTGTGTCTCTCTCTCTCTCTCTCTCTCTCTCTCTTTCTCTCTCTCTCCCTCTCTCTCTCTTTTTTCTTCCCTTCCTCTCTCCCTCCCTCCATTCCCTTTCCCCCTTAAATTATGAGAACTATGTCTTAATCTTCTAAAGTGACTTTTAAGAAAGAGCTATCTGGCTAACAATGAAAACTCCATAATAAACAATACATACATAGACATGCATATATGTATGTACGTTTGCATATATAACATATCATTTAACTTTAATAAGGCCAATTGAAAAACAAAGACTAAAGTGACCAGATCTCAAAGAATTCAATGAGGAACTTCACTGAGCCACATAATTTCATCATTGTTGATCTATTATATCCATTCTGTAGTCAGAGAGGAATTAGCATTCAGCATTTCAAGGAATCATTCCCCTGTTTCATACTAGTAAGACTGCATAGTAGCAGCAAACATTCATCTCAAGAGCAACTACAAAGATACAATACATATTGGAACTAGTTGCTCATTGACATAAAGCAAAACTGATTTTGAAGCAATAGCAAATGAAGACACTATCTACAGAAATATCACCACAAGATCTGTATCCCAAAGAAACCATAAGAAAGAGAAAAGACACATATGTACAAAAATACTTATAGCATTTCTTTTTGTGATGGCAAAGAATTAGAAAATGAGAGGATGTTCAGCAGTTGGGGAATAGCTGAATAAATTGTGGCATATGAATGTAATGAAATCCTATTCTATAAGAAATGATGAGAAGGATTTCAGAAAAACCTGGAAAGACTTACATAAACTGATGTTGAATGAAGTGGGCAGAACAAGAGAATAATGGTAACACTGGGAAATGATAAACTATGAGAGATATAGCTTTTCTCAGCAATACATGGATACAAAACAATTCTAAAAGATTTGTGAGGAGAAATGCCATGCACATCCAGAGAAAGAAGTATGAAGTCTAAATGCAGATTGAAGTAAACTATTTTCACTTTTTAAAATTTTTTTCTTTTTCTTTTTCATAACTTTTTCTTTTGTTCTAATCCTTCTTTTATAACAAGATTAATATGGATATATGTTTAAAAGAATTGTACATGTATAGCCTATATTGGATTGTTTGTTTTCTTGGGGGAAGGGAATGGAAAGATGGAAAAAAAATTGGAACTAAATATCCCACAAAAATGAATATTGAAAACTATCTTTACATGTAATTGAAAAAATACTATCTAGTGAAAAAAATTACAGATAATATAGTGCTATACTTAGAATGCTTAACTTTTCAAATGACGAAAACCTGATTTGAAATCTCATTTCAAATATTTATTAGTTATGTGACCCTCAGCAAGTTGTTTAACCTTTTAGTATTCTCATCTGGAAAAGAGATAGTAACAGCAACTATTTCAAAGAGTTGTTAAGAGCACCAACTAAAACAGCATATTAAAGTGACCTTAAACTACTTTATAATAGATGCTTAATATTATATATAGCTTTATATTTACTAATTCATTGATAGATCTATGCCAGATCTCAAGAAGTAAGATGAATTATAATGAAAAGACAACTAGCCTCAGAGTTAAGAAAACATGAGTTCAAATCTTAATTGATAAATCTTAGCTTTGTGATGCTGAGCTGTAATGTCCAAGCTAGCTTTCTGGAGGCTCTCTGGATGGGCCTTGGTTTTAGCAGGAGAGTCACCACGAAGATGGTCAGGGATCAAACCTGGAGTGTGGAGTCTAGAGTTTGTGAGTCTGAGATCTAGCTCAAGCACACACTTATTCTCGTCTCCAGTACTCTCAACCCTTAAATGCCTTAGTATGATCATATTACAAAAGTACACTGAGCATGAGCCAATTGTAGAACCATTACATCCCCATATCACACTAAGTATATGCCAACTACAGTGATTACATCATTATATGTATATGTGAACTAGAGAACCATTATCTCATCAATCACACTGAATAAACACCCAGCTATAAGTATCTTTGCCTCAGGTATACTTTTCCAGACTTCTGGCCCTCTACACTGAGCAAGTCATAAAATTTCTTAGGGTCCTCAGGAAACACTAAAGAATTCAAATTTTGAAATATTTGCTGATCTACATTGGTAAAAGGAATTTTCTCACTGTGATCTCCTGACATTACCAAAACCACAGATCTAAATGTATGTATGCATGCATGAATGCATGGGCAAACACATAATATTAGAACTTACACTCTGAACTTTAATTACTAAAATATTCAATGAACTTTGTATTAAATGACATTTAATGTATAAAACATTTCCAAAGTTTCTGCCTTATACAGACCATTATAATGAAAATCTGGTTGGGTTTTTTTTGCACTTATTGTTAATCCATAGTACAACACCAATAGCAACACACCACTTACTTACATATCATCCTCTACCATTTTTATACCACATTTCTAAATGACTGTGATCCTGGATTTTGATCACTGAATTTCAAATATGATTGAAAATAAGAAAACCCGAAGGATAGAGCAAAAACACTGGCTTTGTAATATAGATTCAAATCTTGACTCTGATGCTTTTCTTGCAGAACCTTTAGGACTCAGTTTTATTATCTGTAAAATCAAGAGATCTTGATGACATTGCATGTCCCTTCTATCCTTAAACATATAATAACTATAATTTTATGATGATATAAAGATCCCAAATACATTTTCAGAACACATAGCCTCAAACTTATGATTCCTTTGAAAGTGTAGAACTTTAGTGAACCTAAAATTTCACAACTGTTGGAAATAACCAAAACTTTAATAATAATAAAATAATCACTGGATGCCTAGACTCTTATAAATAAGCATATTTTCTTTCCCTCCATCTGCTCTTTTATCTTCTTTCTTGTCAAAAAACAAAAGCTTATGGCATCTTGCCCAATTCAAACATATTAAAAATTCCCTATCAAAATTACTTCTCTAGTAGGCACATAATTTCCTTTTTTGCCTCTTTTGATTAAAAAATAAATAACCACATTATTTTATACTTTAAAATCAAAGCTACTGTTGTGGATCTAGGCATAAATAATAAGTTCCTCTTGTCCAAGTTCTACTTCAATTAGAAGCAAAGCTCCATGTCATTTTGCACACATTTAATAGGACTTAGATTAACATTAGTATAATAATCAAGAAACTAAGAAGCTTTTTTCCCAAATTATCTAAGGAGAAGAGTAAGGGATTTACTATTTGGTTCAGTGAGGCAACTTTTAATGATTATTTTCATAACAAAGATGCATAATTACATAAGGCTAGCCTAAATTTAGAAGGAATAGAAACTAGCACATAGTTAGTGCTTAATGCCATCTTATAAACTGAATTAAATACAAGTATCTAAGGTCAGATTTCCAGGTCTCTCAGGTTCTGGGTCTAGATACTTGCTAGCTGTATGATCCCAGCATGTCTCTTAAGCTTTCTGCATCAGTTTCTTTAACTGTAAATTAGGAAGCATAAGTACTTACTTCACAGAGTTCTGAGCATGAAATCACTATAAAGTGCTTAATAAAATATTTGGTATAGGTGGTTAATTAATCCTTATTTTCTTCTTTGTTTCTTATACAAGTTACATAGACAATTCTGATAGCTTAAGTGACTTGTCCATGATTACACAACCAGTATGAGTTAGACATGTGATCTGAACCCAGGTCTTCTTAATAGATTATCAATTCCTTGAGGTCAGGAACTATCTACATTTTCCTTTATATTTCTAGTACTAAGTATAATTTCAAGCACATAGTTAGTGCTTAATGCCATCTTATAAACTGAATTAAATTGGATGGAATCACATCTTGTAACATCAATGTATTTTAGAACCCATAAGGACTATTTTTTTGTTTTATTTTTTGCTTTATTTACACCATAAAGAGCATAGGAGGCAGCAGCTCCCTAACCTTCACAATTCATCAGCGCTACCACCTCCATGATCATTTAATAACCCTTTTCCATTGATCACATTCTCTCCACTGCAAAAAGTCTGATTACTCCTGATTTCAATTGTTTATTCCTTATTTTATTTTCTTATAATCTCTTCAAAACTATCACTTTCTAAAAGAAGGAAAAAGATTCAGAAACCTGATCAAACATTTCTGACTCTTCCTGCTCGGTCAGAATATAAACAAAATCATAAGTAAATTAAAATAATAGTATTAGAAAAAAATTAAGTTTTTATTTTAGGAAAATAAAATTATGTAATACACAGAAAGTAAACTACTTACTTGATCGCTGATTTTTGATGAAAAATAATTTTAACCTCTCTTTAAATGTGTTTTCATTCATGTAGAATTCAACTTGTACTCTGAAAAAGAAAAATAGAAAAGATCATGTTCAAATGGTATGTTTAATTATTTTGATAAAGGATAACTTAAATATTAACTTTTAACCTTTTATTAACATTAGTTTTACGAATATGATATCCAATATTTATTTAAAAACAGAAATAAATCAATAGTGAAAATAAATAAATTATACACTGTGATTTATGAGGAATCAGTATATTTTTCAGATATTCTGCAAATAACATAAACAACACATAAATAATTATGTTAATTACACTATTTAATGCTACTGAAACCCATTGCAAAAGTCTACAAATATCTTTGTTACTGTGTATCTAGAAAAATGCCTTCCAAAAAGTAGATATTCAGCAAATATTAAAGGAAGGGATAAGAGGAGAGAGAAAAAAAAGGAAGGAAGGAAGGAAGAAAGGGAGAGAGGGAGGGAGGGAGAGAGGGAAACAAAAGGAGGGAAAGAAGGAGGTAAGTGCTTAGTTGGACCAAAGTAATTGATAACTAGTGTTTAGCAAATTGACTGGCACATACTAAGTAATAATAAATGTTTAATGATATTAATTTTTGACTTTCATTTTACATGATTTCTAATAATCTTTTAAATAGCATTTATTCAATATAATTCAATTGCAGAAAAAATTACAAAGCACTTAGTATAGATGGCACTATTTCTAGGGTCTCATAATAGAAAGGGAAAAATGAAATAAATAGTCCCTTGTCCTCAAAAATTCCATCTATTACATTTGTCAAAATAAGGATTTCAAAACCATTAGGAAAGTACAATTGATTCATACCATAGTATAAAGGTTTACAATATAACCTCCAAAAAAGGAAGAAAAACCATCATGGCTATTCAAAATATGCCTCATTTCAGTTATTGTAAAAAACTTTCACAAATTTTGACATGCAATTTATAGGTGTTTTCTCTGTTCATTTCCATTTAAAAAGGTTGTGTTGATTGTTTTCTATGTGTAGAAAGGGAGAGAGAGACATATACCTATATTTTTGTTCCTTTTGCAGACTGATGCATCTCAATTTGATATATTATTACTTCTAGTTTTATACCTATTAATCTTTTCCAATTTCAACTTTCAAATAAATTGAGCGTGTGTGTGCCTGTGTGTATGTATTTACCTTTTTCACAATATTGTTGAATTGGTTCATCATTTACCTTTTCTTTTTCAAGCCAAACAAAAGTATATTTTTATTTCATTTTTATTTTATTGATCAATTCACCTGTTCATTCAATCAATTATTCATTCATTCTACAAATATGTCAGATACTAAGGGAACACAAAAATGAATAAAAATGACACCTTCCCGCAAAATGCTTAAAGCTATGATTCTCCAAAGGATGAGCACAGGCAGAGAATTAATCTAGTTGATCACAGAAGGATATGGAATTTATACTTTTATTTTCATCTTCTATGATTTGGGAAAATCAATTCACTTCTCTTCACCTTACTTTTATCAGTTATAAAATAGATGGTCTCTTGTGATTCTATACTCTGCAACATTGTTGAAACCCCATCTCCATTTTCTTGGCAAATTCAATAATAACTATACTTAATTTTATCAAGAATTTTAAAGTTTAAAAAGCATATCATTTCATTTGAACTTCATAACTCTATAAGATAAGTACTGATAGTAGTGGTCATAGTGGTGATGCTTTTTAATTGGATTTGGTATTTCATCCATGTATAGAACTCCTGGTGAGGAACCTATCCAGTAAAGCAGATTGACACTAGTTCTACAATTTAAAAGTCCTAAAGAGAGGATTAGTATATATCAGTTGCAAAACTTGAAGCCAAATCTTTCTTAATCCAAAGCCCATTCTCTGTTTGCTATTCCACAGTTGTTTCTCAGTGATACCAGTATTCCTAAATTACACATAGGTAAAATATGGGAAGAAGAGGATGGCATGTATTAATGTTGAGGTCTAGATTTGGGGAACCTAAATGAAATTAGGGTTTAGTTGAGGTCTTTTGGCAGATTTGGGGTACATGGAGTCAAACAGAGCTCCCCTGCAACCCCCTTGGATTCGGTGCAAGAATACGGCGGTAATTGAGGTCTAGTAGCTGCAAGAGTCCCCAATAAAAGCATTTATTAGGCGGAGAGCTAGATTGATAAAAGAGGTTTATTATTGGGTTTGGTAGTAAGGAGATAGGTGAAGGTAGAGATAAGGAGGGCACCGGACAGAGGGTCCAGTGGACAGAGGGTCCTCACATGGCTAGCAAGAGGGGTTCCTAGCCTGGCCCTTTTATAATAGGAGACTTAGCTCGAGGGGCTTTTGGGTATAGCCCCAAAGTTTGCTCAAATCCGGATGGGGCTGGGACAGGTCTGGATCTTCTATTGGAATTCAAAGGAACCAGGATTTGTGAAATTAAAGGGTAATTTACATTTAACAAGGGGGGAGGAGGAGTTGGAAATCAAAGATAGGAATCTTTCCCACATTATTAAGTTCCTGCTTTGTTCAAGCTATGGTGCTGTGTAATTTATATATATTATCTCATTTGATCCTCACAACAATCCAGTAAAGTAGATGTTCATCACACCTTCATTTTATAGTTTACAAAACCACATAACCCTTCAGTTCTAAAGTCAGGATATTAAACTAGGATTCCCTAATTACAATTGTATGATGTTTTAATTATATACTTCAAATGACACTACCATTTTCTGGACCTTCCTTAGCTCAATTAAATTCCTAAACTACAATTTTTAAAAATACACAAAGAAAATTTGAAGTTTTTTTGGTTTGTTTTTTGCAATTTACATTCACCCAAGAGAATGTAAACTCCATTAAGAGAGCTATTTTGGTTTTTGTCTTTTTTGATTCTATTACAGGATCTAGTACAAAACAGACAATTAACAAATGTTTACAATTATTATGTATTTCTTCCAGAACTTGAATACTAATGTAAATAAAAGCCTTCTAGGTTCCTTTCTACTTCTTATCTAATTCAAGCCAAATCAAAACCTACATGGAATTCCAGAGAAAGGTTTGTTTATCTTGACCTTTGTTTCTTATCTCTGAGCCATCTCTTTTTTCATGAGCATCCCTCCCAATACTGGAGGCTCTCAATTAAATAAAGGAAACTAAAATACAAAAGTAGTCTTTAACATAAGAATCTAGTCAAAAGCTTTGACACCTTTTCAACCCATTGGTATGCTTTTCCTTTCCTTTTTTCCATTCAATCCAATCCTCATGTAGCCTTACTAAAGGTTAAGCTCCATTGCCTACCTTTGATATACACAATGAACCAATTTTTTTAAAATCCTGGCTCAGAGTTCCTACAAGATAATTCTGAAATTATTTTACTGATAATTTTTAAATTCACTGTATAATCAAACCATGCTGAAAGTATTTAACTACTTTTGACTTATAATTTCTTTGTCTAAATTCTGCCAACATTATAACACAGTTCAGGTTAATAAATAAATAAATATAGATAAATATACATATATAGATATATAGATGATGAGGACCATACAGCTCAGAAGAGCATCAGCATTCCCTGGGAAAGACTCTCTTCCCATACATTATGCACCTTTTGGATGTAAAACCTACATTCCCTGAGAAAGACTCTCTTCCCACACATTATGTACCTTTTGGATGCAAAACCTACATTCCCTGGGAAAGACTCTTTTCCCACACCCTATCTCAAGTATGTTCCTTTGGGATGCAAAACGCAAATTGTTTTGTTTCTGTATAAAAGTAAGCCCTGAAAAAATGTCTCTTTGCAATTCTTTGACATTGCCCACTAAGAGAACATCTTGGTGTCTCTCTCTTTAATAAAGTGCCTTTTCTTATCACAGCCTTCTGTGTAGCGTTTCTCCCTGTGAACCCACCCTAACTTGGTGTTTTGGAGAACTAGGAGACCTACCCATATTCCTGCCACCATCCATACCTCATCATACACACACACACACACACACACATATACATATATGCATAAAATTTGTAGAGGGAAAGGAAAGAATATGTCTGGGGTGATTTCATGATAATAAGAAAAGGAAATGTATGCTCTAATCATTCTTCAATTACCTTTCATTATGGATAATGCTGAAAACTAGGAATAGTTTTGGTTCCTCTCTCCTTCCCTAGCAATCATACTCCCTGGTATAGAGGAATATACAATGTAGTGGTTTCCATGGTAAAATGGATTACAAGTAGTACTAACAGTATTTTGGTATTCAAGTCTTTCTTTCAATTGAAGCAATCCTGATTCAACTAAAATCTAGTTCAGTTTAAAAATTGTAAGACATGGGTCATGAAGTGGGAAAGTGTTTTATAAAGCTAATTCATTATATTTTACAAAGAACAAAACATTTCTTGATATTTTATGTCATTGCTTAATGTAAGATAAAGGGAACACACATGTCAGCTACTATCTGTACACAATATCTAATCTCATACTTAATACATTTGTAATAAAACTAAGTTAACCCATAAAGAAGAGGATACCTACAAGAAGGCAAGAACAAAATAATATGTCTGCAATGAAAAAGAGAAAACGCTGAAAATGGTGAGAAATGTATATTAGATAATAATAATAATAATAATAATAATAATAATAAAATAATTAACTCATTTATCTAATGTTTTGAAGATTATGAAGAAATTTACAAATATTATTTTAACCTCAAAAGAACCTTGAAATGAATTGCTATTATCATCTTCATTTTATATAGATAGGGTAACTGATGCATGGGAAAGTTAAATCACTGGCTTAGGGTTACACAGCAAGGAAATATTTGAAGACTAATTTGAATTCAGGTCTTCCTAATTCAAGACACAAAACTATCAATTATGGAGACTAGGTGAACTTGTTTTGCTTTTTAGTGTTGAAGAGGGGAAAATAAATAGGGAGTTTAAAAAGTGAATTTCATGCAATAGGTGACTGTGAACATTAGTAACAAGTATTATAGAAAATTAAAGATGTTCATTTCAGAAAATGTAGGAAAATGCAACAATGTATGTTAATTATTTGGTGAAGTAGGAAGAACTATATTAAAATAATGTGTTATGAGACATTTTTAATAGAAAATACAATTTAATGGAAAGAGCAAAGTCTATTGTTCAAATCCCACCTTTGATACTATAATTATAGAAAGCTACTTAATATTTTTGAGACTCTTTCTTCATCTACAAAAATTGTTATATTTTCTTTTAGAAAAGGTGTGAGGTGGGAATAGCTATAGCAGCAGAGTGCTACCAAGTGAAGCAACCTGGAAGAATCATATGATTGTTATCTTACAAAATCGATCAATTTGTACAAAGCAATGGTTATTCTTAGAAATTATTTTCTTGATTGACATATCATTTTGGTGAATTTATATATTCATTTTAAGCTAGAAAAATTCCCTGATAATATATTATACTTCAGTTCTCATTAAATTCACCCTTCATCTCTTTTTCTCAAGTATAACCAGATGTTCTTATGTGGGGCTCAGTTTACCATATATCATATTGTCCATAGCTTAAAAGGTGCCGAGGTGGATGGATCAATTAATTTTGTGAATTTTGTATGCACCATCTTATTAAGACATTGTTGTTTAGTCATTTTAGTCATGTCTTCATGATTCCATTTGTGATTTTCTAGACAGAAATATTGGAGTGGTTTGCCATTTCCTTCTCCAGCTCATTTTACAGTTGAGGAAAATAAGATTGATTTATCAAGGATTACAGTGCTAGTAAGTAAAGCTAAATTTAAATGAAGGTTGGTAGCCCAAAGGCAAATTATGAGTATACAATGCATCATTATTGCTTCAATGTTGCTATATTTACTATGGAACTAGTGTTATGCCAAAGTTCCCTTTTAATTGGGTGACCAGTTCCTCCAATTGTCATATTTCGTAATTCTGCCTTAGGTTATAACCATCCCCTCTTAATGGTTGAGATAAAGGTTTTATAGACATTCCTTAATGTCATTAGAATATCAGTAACCTCCTTCTATGAGGTTATCCCCACCTAGGTCTCCCTCCATTATGTCATTGTTCTTGTTATTCCATAAAAGACTTGCTGTCCTGATACTTGGGGCTAGACTCTTTGAGATGATAGTCTCGTCTAGCCCTGGGATCAACTGGTCTCAGTATTTCTCTCCATTTAATAAATTATTGAATTGATCTCTAATCTCTGTCTTGCTCAGTTTCTTTGGCATTACATTTGGAGGCCCCAGTAAGATAATTAGAAAATGAGCAGGATCAGGTCTCTGCCTTGGGCAGGGTGGCTATAAATCTGAATTCTTGGCCTGGAGAGGTTGGGCCCTCCTGGATTTCTTTCCAGAGCCTCCGGGAAAGAGAGCAGTTTCCAGCCACAATAGCCTGATAGTAGACAACCCCATTTCAGCCACAGGAGTATAAATTTGTCTGGGTATCTTTTGGGGTACCATCTGGTTGCACAGTTGTATGGTTGTCACTTTTGGGCTGCCTTTGGGGTACCGGTTGGTTTGGTTGATTAGTGAATAACCAGATGTGTTTGTCACTTGGGGTGCCCTTTTGGGGGGTGCTATTTGCTTGGTTGATGAGTGGCCTACTAGACACGGGGGTCGCTACTGAAGTGTGATCTAGACACTCTGCGGCCTCAAAACTCTTTTCCTGGAGCAGATGCTTTGCTTGAGGAAACTCTTTCTGTCCAACTCTTTTCCAGCGACAAAGGCCCGTCCTTTGCATCTCAATGCATTTCTAAGAGAGGTCCTCCCACTTCTTCCATAGAGTAGGAAGTATATACATTTGAAAATGGAACTCAGTTTCCTTGCTTGGGTCATCCTGTGTTAGAGTAATGCCGGCCCCGCCCGCTTTTGCATGCTCAGGGGGATATCTACAAATTCTGGGAGTTTTAAAAACGCCATTTGGTTTGGCTTTAATGTTAGTGTCCTATTGAATGTTGTAATTGTACAGTTTAAGTGTAATCAGTGTTCTGTATGTCTTGTATGTCATTAGACAGTCTAGTTGTGCTCTGTGTTCTATGTGTTTTTTGTGAAATTGTTTGTAATTTGTTTGTCTGTTTTGGTAACTTAAGAGCTCTGTTAAATTTAAGAACAATGATCAAATTTGGGAATTGGTTATTTCAATACTGAACTCCAGCTGGTGAAAACATTTGATTAGGAATTTAAAGATGATTCTAAATTTGGGAAATGAATTGGTTATCCTTAAGTATAAGATCTTAAAGGAACAATAGCTTGTTAAAGAAGTTCTGTTAACTTGTTTGAAAGAGGTCATGTGCCTCTAATTTTATCTAAAGTATGTAACAAGGACTTTTCTGAAAGCTTCATCCCTGGCCAAGCTGGGCTTAGGAGAAGTTCATTGGGAATAATGGCCACATGGAGCAGAAGGAGAGAAAAAAAACTATGTTGTTTTATTATTTAAAATAAGATAGAAATGGATTATATGCTTTAAATCCAGCTCTGCTGGACATGTGGGTTTTATGGGATTCCCCCACCCACCCACTGATTTCTGCTACTTTAAATGTTGTCTAGGGTAGGGATCTTTTGTAATGATTTAAACTTGCCTCCCCACTGCTGCTACTTCAGCTATAGGAGCCATTTAGTTAGCCTGGAGTGAAATTTAGTTCGACTTCGCTCCCCACCCTTCCAATCTGGTCATCGGTAATCATTATATCCTAAATACTTGAGCAAATAAGTATTTGGTCTGATCATCTATTGGTTACTAGATAATGTGTCTGGATATTCAAGTTTTTTTTAAGGTTTTTGACTAATGAGGCCACATCATGTAGCAGTCCTTGTGGACCAGTCTTTCTATCTCAGACTGTTCTAACTTTTCTTTGTTAAATTTGTTTTTATTTCTAGATTTGGTCAAATTGCAGATATACTGACTTGCTTCTGGGACCTAGATCAAACTTTTGTTTGTCAGCACCCCACACTACAGACTCATCCCCCTTGCGGACTGAGCATTGTCCCTGTTCAGCTTGAAGAAGCAATTGACAGCCATTGCCCACTTTTCCTGATGTAATTCGGACTGATGATGGGGGGAGTGGGAAAGTGTCGACTTGTTAGAATTTTCACTGTATTACTGTGCTGTGTTTAAGACTTGGAATGGAAATTGTTAAACTATAACTGTGTAACTATTGCTATTATGTTTGATCTGTTATGTATATGCATACATGTATGATTTATAAGTGGGATGGTCATTTGATAATTCCTTTTCAAAAAAAAAAAAAAAGGGGGCGGAGGAGAAGAAATAGGAAATTGGGAAAACCAGTATCTTGCTAGTTCAGATTTAATTGGAAGTCCCTTACTCCTTGCTTAAATTTACTAGACTACGATTTACTGGTTGTGCTTTAACTTGGAAATTCCTTATTCTGTTGGAATTGCCCTGGCAGACTCGGTTTTGGGGGATTATTTTTTAGAAACAACCAGAATTTGGATACCTATTTTGAAACTGGTAGTCTCTCTGAGCTGTTTCTCCACTCCTGTTACCCCAGATCCTTAATTAGTAGTTCAGCATACTTAAAAGGACCTTGTTGATATCGAGGCCTCTAAAAGTTTGGGGTTTGCCTGCCTTGGTCTAACTGTGCATAATCTGCATTCTAATAGCAGCCCTGTTTGTTCCTCTGGGCAGGACAGGAGGGGCTACTCCAAGCCTCACCCTTCTCTCCTGGAGCCAGCTGCCCCTATGAATGGGCAATACAACTGCCTTGAGCCTGCTGCTCTCTGTAAGCAGAGGCCGAGTCATGCACAAATGACCACAGCTGTCCATATGCTCCCCAATTGCAGAGGATCTGACAATTGGTTGTCAGAAATAATTGAAATAAGGAACTTTGTGTATTGCTGATTAATTCTGGGGTTATCAGGGAGAGACTTGACCTTGCCATAAGTCCTTGCATTGGTCTAGCTTTATTTTGATTTTTAATTACTTCACATAGGATTGTTCAAATTATAATGCTAAGGCCTTCTAGAGGAAGGTAATTCAAAGATTTGAATAGTTCCAAGAGAAAAAGGGGGGAATGTTATGCCAAAGTTCCCTTTTAATGGGGTGACCAGTTCCTTCAATTTTTCTATTTCGTAATTCTGTCTTAGGTTATTACCATCCCCTCTTAATGGTTGAGATAAAGGTTTTATAGACATTCCTTAATGTCATTAGAATATCAGTAACCTCCTTCTATGAGGTTATCCCCACCTAAGTCTCCCTCTATCATGTCATTGCTCTTGTTATTCCATAAAAGGCTTGCTGTCCCGATACTCGGGGCTAGACTCTTTGAGATGATAGTCTCGTCTAGCCCTGGGATCAACTAGTCTCAGTATTTCTCTCCATTTAATAAATTATTGAATTGGTCTCTAATCTCTGTCTTGCTCAGTTTCTTTGGCATTACACTAGCAGAAACTTGATTGAGCATAATAAGGCGAGGAATCTTATTAAAAGATGAAATTTCCTAGTTCCTAGTTAGATTTTCACAGCAATTGGTTCTTGCTATTTTTCATTGGTTTTCAGTTACGTCTGACTCTTTGTGCCCCCATTTGGCATTTTCTTGACAAATATACTGGAATGGTTTGCCATTTCCTTCTTCAGCTCTTTTTGCAGATAAAGAAACTTAAACAAACAAGGTAAGTATCTGATGCCAGATTTGAACTTACTATGAAGAGTCTTCCTGACTTTAGACCAAGCACTATCCAGAATAAGACACTTATTCATTTATATTGCCATGGAAAGGAACAGCTTATTTATAAAAGGAACAGATTAAAGGGAAGACAGAGTGGACCTTAATTCTCCGAGTCAATCCAGTCTTCAATACAACTTCAATATCTTTTAAGGGAAAATTCTACTAACTTGGTTGGACTGTAGGGCAGGGGTGGTGTTAGGGTATGGCTCCCAGCATTTGAATTTTGAATTTCAATAGTAGGAAATATTTGTAGAAAGTATTTTGTGAGGATCATTTCTCAAAGGACAGTAAAATAACCTTTACTAAACTGAAAGTGTTCTAGTCTTGTTAACATTTGTTTGACTGTTTTACATTTAATGCAAGGAAAGCTATATCTTATTTGGAAAAAAATAGCATTATATATCAAGAACTTGATCAATCTGTCCATCTAGTCAGGAAGACTATAATGCACTGATACCACAATATTATTTCAATTTATCCATAATAAAATTCAGTTTTAGGTATTGGGAAAAAAATGTATGCTTATCAAGACAATAAATACAAGAAATTACATGAAATGATGCCACAAGACTGCAGAGCATTAAATGGATCACATTTTAAATGGAAATAAAAGCAAAATCTTCAACATATCACAAAGTAAAATTGGTTGTCATTCCTACAAAATATTTTAGAATTTATATGAATTTTAATTATTTATTTGTTTTCATTTAAATCACTAATTTTGAAAAATCATATTCATTTCTGGAATCTCTTCCCCTCTCTCCACAAATGAGGATTCTCTTTTAGTTGAAAAAAAAAAACTGGTTAAGCAATCTAAGATCATATATGCAGCATTCTGCATCGATAATTCCTTGCTCCTTTAAGGAAAGAAGAAAAGTGTATTTCCCCAATTCCTCTCCCAAGTAAACTTTGACTAATGAAATTTTTTAAAGTTTAATTTTGTTGCAATGCTCTTTGCTTTGACATACTGGCATTATTGTTCACATTGTTCTACAACTTCTGTATTGGTCAGCCAACATCAGTTCATACAAGTATTTCTTTATTTCTTTGTGTTCTTCATATATTTCTTATGATATAATATTATCTTACCTTAATTTGGTCAGCTATTCTTCATTCATAGAGTCATATAGAGAGAATTGGAAAGAACAGTAGAAATCATTTACTTTAATCCTCTACTTTGTATCTAGATTATACTCTTGAACAAAAAAAAGTCCACTTGGAACTTCCCCCCTGCTCCCTGCATTTGCCTTCCTCAGGTGTATGTTCTGTAAAGGAATCTCTGGGCCAAAAGGGAATTTTAGTAGCTTTCTGGCATAATTCCAAATTGTTTTCCAAAGTAATTGGCCCAATTCATAGTTCCACCTTCAAACAGCTTATTTAAAATGTAGTAACTGGGAATTTATAAAAAGAATCAATAATCACTATAAATAGGAATGGGATTAATGTTTCTCACAATATCACTATTGAATTTTCTAATGAAGATGGAATTTATTAAAGATCATATACAAAGAATAATGTTTCATTGATTGATGTCAAATTAGAAGCAAAAACCATATGCTTTGCATTTAGCTGTTTTCTTTTTAAAGATGAAAAAATAGACAGATGTTCTTTGAATTTGTAGATAACATAAATCTAGAAATCACAGTGATATATTATATGATATGTTGGAAGCAGAAATATCTTGAAAAGCTATAATAGTAGGGCAAATCTAATAAAATGCACTTCTATTGAAATCAATATAAAGGATGTATTTGAGTTTAACAAGTCAAGTATTTAAGCACAAGATGAAGAGACCTATCTAAACAGTTCTTAGAAAGAAAGAAACAAACAAACAGAGAAAGAAAGAAAGAAAGAAAGAAAGAAAGAAAGAAAGAAAGAAAGAAAGAAAGAAAGAAAGAAAGAAAGAAAAAAAGAAAGAAAGAAAGAAAGAAAGGCTATCCTTTCAAAATAGAATCAAAGAATTTTAGAATGGGCAGAAACCTTGGTGGTCATCTGGTCTAACTTGTAATTAAAAAGGAATCTCTACTCAAATAAATCAGATAATTCATCATTTCACCTTTACTTAAAGATCGCTATTGAGTAAGAATTTCCTACTTAATGAGGCAAACAATTCTATTTAGTTAGGCAAACAATTCTACTCCAAGAGTTGATAGTGGTAAGCTTGTTTTTTTTTTGTTTTTGTTTTTGTTTTTTTGTTTTTTTGTTTTCTGACATCAAGACTAAATTGGCCTCTTTGTCATTTTTTTTCATTGCTATTGATTCTGTCTTATGAGTCCAAACAAAACAAATCTGATATTTTTTTTCACATATGGTAATATTTCTAGAATTTTAAGACAAGTCTCACTTTTATTATCTTCCCTTAATTTTCTCTTGTACAGATTAAAAAGATTTCTATTTTCTTCAACCATTTTTAATATGGCAAAAATATTGCCATACTTTGCCATTCTGGCAGTAACTCTTTGAAATACTAACCCTCTTATAATCATCCTTTAAAGTGATTCTCTGAATGAAACACACATTCCAGATGTGAGATGATCAGGGCAGAATAAAGTAGAGCTATTACCCAGTCCCCTTTGAGATAAACACTTGATATTAAGGAATAGTAAGCAAGCACTGCCAAGATATCCTAGAAAGAAACACATCATTGTCTCTGTTATTAAGCATGATCCTGAGGGGGTGAAGTTTAACTAAATGGTGTTTGAAGTCCCTTGCTATGATGAGAACTTGTAATATTAAAAAAAACTAAAATATTAATATTGATTTGAAACATCAAAAACAGTATCATCCAAGAGAATAATCCAGAGTCACCCATACCCAGTGTCCTTGTACCTAAAGACTCATCCCCCTGACACAAAATCTACATGACATAATAGATTATACAATGAATTTTTGTGGAAGATCATTGGAAAAAATTACTTTTAAAAGACTTGTAAATTACTTTAATGTATAAAATGAATGTAGCATCCAATTCTACCGCACTTAGTTTGCTCATGGAACATACATATGCTATCAAAACAGGGGTTCACAGCTACGCCCAGAGAAAGAACTCTGGGAGATGACTAAAAACCATTACATTGAATTCCCAATCCCTATATTCATGCCCACCTGCATTTTTGATTTCCTTCACAAGCTAATTGTACAATATTTCAGAGTCTGATTCTTTTTGTACAGCAAAATAACAGTTTGGTCATGTATATTTATTGTGTATCTAATTTATATATTAATATATTTAACATCTACTGGTCATCCTGCCATCTGGGGGAGGGGGTGAGGGGTAAGAGGTGAAAAATTGGAACAAGAGGTTTGGCAATTGTTAATGCTATAAAGTTACCCATACATATAACCTGTAAATAAAAAGCTATTAAATTAAAAAAAAAAACACAACAGGGGTTCAGGAGAGATTTCTACTGCTAAAATTAGCTGTCAAGATCTTAGTAATACCCTGCTAGAGTGTTATATACTTTTATGACTGTACAATATAACATGAGAGGGGCTTTTGCTATCTTTCCAATTTAACATGTCAACTAAAATGAAGTCCATTAACACTTATTCAGAAACACTAATTATTAATAAAAAAATTTTATTAAATAGAAACCAAATCAAGAATAATAACAATATAACATCACACCTCAAACTATAAAGACACTATTCCACTGGTGCATACAGTATCTATTTGGGGATAATGGGTACAAACTTACAAAAATATAGCATAGAGGCATATGGAATAATTAACATCTAGAAGTAGGAAAATTAACAACTCAGAACTGTTGGCCTTTTTTCCCCACTCAGAAAACAGTCTGCCCAACAAATTTTTGATGGACAGAGTTGCTTATTCATAGCATGCTCTATTAAAACCACAGATCTTCTGCACTACTGAAGTATTGTAGCATTCTTTCAGCAAAAGCAGAAAATTTTAGATCTGCTTTTTAAGAATTACTTCCTCATCTGGGCTCATGAATATTGATCCATCTTTCTTCATCAGCCTGACAATAAAAATAGTTTCTTCTGACACCTAATCAGGACCAGAAATCTCTTTCTTTGATCATCTTTCAGTTGTGATTTCTACTTTCAAACTCTGTGATACTACTAGTCTAAGGGAAGGCCAGTTTAGTGAGAAAACTCATCCCTTTTTCATAGTAATTAATAAAATATCACATATCTGTCATCCATACTATAAGTAAGCATTTATCCCATAGACGTCAGGCAATTCAAGAAACCAAATTTTGCCCAGCTATTAAATTCAAGCTCTACATGTTAATCACATGAAAATTAGATGCTGAGAAAAAAAGACATGTAATCCTTGGTGCAAATAAGTAGTTTCTCCCCTGAAAGTCTGAGTTTTTCCAGTATTTCTCTAATAACTGTGTTTCTGCCTCTTTGTATTAACAAAACATTTAAAAGAAGCTCCTTCTTACATATGTGTCAAGAAAAAAAAAACTTTTGTCTCTCTTTTAGATGTCAATTATTTAAATTTAGACTCAATGTTATTTAGATCCAGGTGTTTTGTGGTATCAAAAACAATAAGTTTGTAACTGACACTTGAAATATTATTTAATATTCTTTGGAGAATAAAATAAAATTGGAACTTGAAAAACATATCCACTATTACTACTGTGACAATAGAAATCCTATGGGATCAATAAAACAGAGCAATGAGCTATTGGAAAGGAATAGCTTAGTAGTGAAGATCATATGTAAAAACAATAAAGCAGATTTGTATTTGAAGATCACAAATTATTCTCTACTGTTTGTATGATTATTTCCCCCTATATATCCTTGCAAAAATATGTAAAATTAACAACGACTATAGAATATTAGATTGCCTGCTGGGGATACTTTACACCTAATTAAGAGGGATTTAAAATGAGTTCTAAAATTCTGATTCTCCCTTCTTACAGTTTTTAATAAAGTAGTGAAATGATCCTGGAAGTAAGGAAAGGAAACACTATTTTTAAAGATTTTACTACCTTTGAGTGCAGATTGAATTAATATTACAAAATCATACATGTTCTATAACTATAGAAAATATTACTTGTAATCTACTGTAAGCACATTGCATTGAAAACAACACAAGGCAGGTATTCTTTGTTTTATTAGTATTTGGCTTCTTGAAATTGTCTATATATTAATTGTTCCAGGTGTGGATGAAAATCAATTTCCATGTATTCTCTAACAAATTTCAATGCTTTGTTTAATGAATGGAAATTTGTGAAGCACAGTGAGGTCTTTAATGGCAAGGCACTGAAGATAACAGTCCAATATTCCATAGTCTCAGGAGCTATGATCTCTTCCATGTATGTTTTTGCAATATCATCAAACCATTCATAACTGTCATACTCTATAACCATCTCCACAAAGGAGCCATATTCATCCATTTCAAATTTAATCAAAATGTCAGTGGAAAAAAATTCTTCAATATTTATAATAGTGAAGTGAACTAATAAAAGTTATTAACCTTAAAGCTGTATATATGTGTGATATGCATTTATGTATAAGAAATTAATTTACATGGTTTATTTTTGTACCAAATGTTATAAAATGCTCAAATATTTCCTATTAATATTTCAGTTTTATAATATTTATTGAAATTTGCTTATAGAAGTTAATATTAGGAATTCCAATAAATGATTCTATTACTTTTTTAAAAGTATAATACAAAATTATAAAAATATAATAGCATTTTAATTAATATTTCAAAAGTTTTCTACTAAAAAGAAATAATGTATTGTATTATTTAAAAGTTATACATTAGGATATCTTATGATTAATAAACATTTTTCTTTTGGGTACATACTACAAATAAAACTGAATTATGATACAACCAAAGTTTACATTTTTAATCTTCCAACATGAATGTAGGGCTATCTTCCTAATCAGGATCCTAGCCTGCAGAGAACTCTCAGTGTCACAATAAATCACTTTTTTTGCCAACCTTAAAAAAAAAAAAGAAAAGAAAAGAAAATGGATGTAGATATGTCAAATTAACTTTTTTTCTGTGTTTGAAGAAATGAAAGTGGCACACACAGCACTTGAAAGTAATATAAGAATTATAATTTCTTCCCATTCCCAGAACTACAATCATCTGTAAAAATAAAAAGCAAAATTGGGTGGGGGAGGAAGTAGGAAGGATTTTTAGTGTTTTGTTTTAAATATATATATTTCTTCCTGAAATCTCTAAGTAGGATCCAAAGAAATTCTTCAAATAGCAAAAGCATCAGAAAATTAAATGTATTTTCAGGAAGAAAATTGAAAATGGAAGGATATTGTGGAGGAGCCAAAATAGTGGAATAAAGCCAGGAAACCGTGTGAGCTCTCCAAGTTTCCCTTGAAAAACCATATGAAACCAAGTCTCTGAACAAAGTCTGATATAATGAAACTACTTGTCAGGTCAAGATAGACAAGAAAAAATTCAAGCAAGATCAGTCTCACTGGGATGAAAAGGGTGTTTAGTCCAGCTCAAACAGATTCTGTGAAAACCAGTGAGAGGGTCATAGTAAGACAGCAACTAAGACACTAACTCCTGGCTCAATAGGGAAGCAGATCAATGTTGCAGTTTCCAGTTCCATATCAGAAGGCAAACTTTAGGAAACCAGGCTGTTTCTTGAGAAGAGCAGCCAAAGCTATGCCCAGCAAACACAAAGGTTTCCATGCTCAAAGCCAAGGCTCAGAGCTGCACAAGAAGCTTGGGACAGAGTTCCCTTTATCTCAGAAGCAAAGCTCAACCAAAAAAAGGCAAAAAAAAAGAAAAGGAAAGAAAATGAATAAGAAACGGAAAAGAACCTTGACTATAGAAAGCTACTATGGTGACAGGGAAGACCAAAACATTAACTCAGACTGTGTCAAAATGTCCACAGAAAAAATCTCAAAGTATGATATGATTTGGTCTCAAGACCAAAGCAGTCTCAAGACTGCTTAGAAGTGCTAATAAAAGACTTTAAAAGAAAAATAAAAGAGGAAGAAGAAAAAATAAGAAAAGAAATGAGAGATATGCATTAGAGAATCAAAAGTTTGGAAAAGGAAGGGCAAAAAATTACTGAAGAAAACAATTCCTTAAAAAGTAGAATTAACCAAATAGAAAAATAGATACAAAAGCTAACTGAATAAAATCACACATTAAAAACTAGAATGGGTCAAATGGAAGCTAATGACTTTGTGAGAGCACAAAAATCAGTCAAACAAACTAAAAAGAATATTAAAAAGTGGAAGAAAATGTGAAATACCTCATTGGAATAACAGCTGACCTAGAAAACAAATCCAGAAGAGAAAAATATAAAATTATTAGCCTACCTGAAGGCCAGGAGCAAAAAATGAGACTAGAGAGCATTCTTCAAGAGCACATGAAACTGCCCCCAATATACTAGAAACAGAAGAGGAAATATTCATTGAAAGAATTCATCAATCACTTTTGATACCACAAAGAAAACCACAAAGAACATTGTTGCTAAATACAGAACTACAATCTCAAGGAAAAAATACTGCAAACTGCCAGGAAAAAAAATTCAAATATCAAGGAGCAACAGTCAGGATTACCCAGCATCTGGCAGCTTCTACAATAAAGGATCAGAGAGCCTAGAACACTATATTCCAGAAGGAAAAGGATCTAAGGTTGCAACTAAGAATTATCTACTCAGCAAAACTCAGCATCACCTTTTAGGGGAGATAATGGAGCTTCAATGAAGTAAGAGACTTTCAAACATTTCTATTGAATAAAACAGAAGTAAAGAGAACATTTAATCTACAAACACAGGACTCAAGAGAAACACAGAAGGCAAGTATACAAATATATACATATGTGTGTGTATTATTTAAAGGTTAAACTGTTTATATCCCTAGATGAGAAAACAATATTTGTAATTCTTGAGAACTGTATCTGTTACTGAGGCAGACAGTGGGGGGTGGGGATCACAGGAACTGAGGGTATGATTGTAAATATACTCTGATATGATGGTATCAAAGAAAAACTAGTAAGGGGTGGGAAAAGGTTTATGCTATAAAAAAAAAAAAGGAAAGGAGAGGTATAATAGAGTAATTTGATCACATGAAGACCTATTACAATTCAGGAAAAGAAGGGAGTGGGATGAGATTTTGTCTGAAGCTTGATCTCATCAGTTTTGCCTCTAAGAAGGAATAACTTAACCATTCAGTTGGGTATAGAAATTTATCTAACCTTAAAAAGAAGTAGAAGAAAGAAGAAACAAAAGGCTGAGGTTGGATATAAGGGAGGGGAGAAACAATAGGGAAAAAGGTAAGACAACAGGAGGAGATAATATAAGATAAAGTAGTGGGTGACAAAGGTGATAAAAACACTACTAAAAGAAATGGAAGAGGTGATAAGAGATAAGGTAGAGGGTAGGGTGGGTTAAAATAAAACCCACTACTAAGGTCAGGATAGAAAGAAAGAACAAAAATACATACAAGGGACAGAATAGAATGGAGGAAAATACAGAATTGGTAATCATAACTGTGAATGTGAATGGGATGAACTCTCCCATAAAATGGAAACAAATAGCAGAGTGGATTAAAAAACAGAATCTTATGAGATTTTGTTTAAAAGAAACACATTTGACATAGAGAAACATATACAGAGTAAAGGTAAAAAGCTGGAACAGAATTCATTATGCTTCAGCTGAAGAAAAAAATAAAAAATAGGGATAGCAATTCTGATCTCAGATAAAGCAAAAGTAAAAATAGATTTTATTAAAAGAGATAAGGAAGGAAAATACATCTTGATAAAGGGTAGTATGAACAATGAAGTAGTAAGGATACTAAATATGTATGCACCATATGGCAGAGCATACAAATTCCTGGAGAACATTTTAAGCCAGTTACAGGAAGAAATAGACAACAAAACTATGCTAGTGGGGGACCATAACCTTCTCCTCTAACTCAACCTTCTCCTCTTAGAATCAGAGAAATATAACCACGAAAATAAACAAGAAAGAAACTAGACAGGTTAATAGAATCTAGAAGACCTAGATATGATGGTCTTCTGGAGAAAATTGAATAGGGACAGAAAGGAATATACCTTTTTCTGAGGAGAACATGGAACCTAACAAAAAGTGACTATGTATTAAGGCATAAAAATCTCACAATTAAATGCAGAAATGCAGTGATACTAAATGCTTCCTTTTCAGATCATGATAAAATAAAAAATTATATTCAGTAAAGGGCCAGAGGAAAAGAAATTAAAAACCAATTGGAAATTAAACAATCTAATTCTAAAAAAAATGAATGGGTAAAATAACAAATCACAGAAACAATTCATAATTTCATCCAAGCGAATAAAAATAATGAGACAACATAACAAAACCTATGGGATGTAGTCAAAACAGTTCTTAGGGGAAATTTTATATATCTAAATAGCTACATGAATAGAATAGAGAAAGAAAAGGTGTATTGGGCAAGCAACTAAAAAAGCTAGAAAAAGAACAAATTAAATACTTCTCCCAATTACATCCTCCACAATCATACTAGGTATGGGTCTAGCCCTTATAGGATACCAAATTAGTATATGTAATGAGTAGATGTAATGAGTATTTTAATTTATCCTCCAACTTTCCCTGATCATAGCCTTCACCTTATCTGAACTATTTATATTCTATATCTTATTCGAAAGTACCCCACCCTTATCATCATTATAAATTAGTATATTTAATTAGTATATGTAATGAGTATTTTAATTTATCCTCCAACTTTCCCTGATCATAGCCTTCACCTCATCTGAACTAATTATATTCTATATCTTAGACAAATTAAATACCAAATTAGAAATTCTGTAACTCAAAGGAGAGTTTAATAAAATTGAAAATAAGAAAGCTATTGAACTGATAAATAAATAATAAATAAATTAATTTATGAAAAAACCAACAAAATAGATAAACCTTTGGTTAATTTGGTCAGAAAAAGAAAAGAAAAAAACTCAAATCACCAACATCAAAAATGAAAAGTGTGAACTTAACACCAATGAAAAAGAAATTAAAGAACTAATTAGAAGCTATTTTGCTCAACTTTATGGTAAATAAAATAAAGTCCAACAATCTAACCAAAATGGATGAATATTTAAAAAATATAAATTATGCAGATTAACAGGAGAGGAAATAAATTACTTAAATAGTCCCATTTTAGAAAAAGAAATCAAACACATCATTAATGAATTCCCTAAGAAAAAAATCTCCAGGCCAGATGGATTCACACGTGAATTCAACTAAACATTTGAAGAACAATTAATTCCAATACTATGCAAACCATTTGGAAAAAAGTTAAAGAAGGAGTACTGCCAAATTTCTTCTATGACACAAATAGGTACTGATACCTAAACCAAGAAGAACCAAAACAGAGAAAGAAAATTAAAGACCAATCTTCCTAATGAATATTGAAGCAAAAATTTTAAATAAAATTTTTGTAAAAAGATAACAGCAACTTATCAGCAGGATAATATACTATGACTAAGTGGGATTTATATCAAGAATGCAGGGCTGGTTCAATATCAGTAAAACTATTTCCATAATCAACTATATCAATAACAAAACCAATAGAAATCATATGATAATCTCAATAAATACAGAAAAACCTTTTGACAAAATACAGCACCTATTGTTATTAAAAACTCTACAGATCATAGACATAAATGGAGTTTTATAAAATGATAAGCATCATCTATCTAAAATCAATGGCAAACTTTATTTGTAATGGAGAGCAGCTACACACATTCCCAATAAGATCAGGGGTAAACAAGAATGAATATTACAACCACTATTATACAACATTGTACTAGAAATGTTGGCTTTAGCAATAAGAAAAGAAAAAAAAAATAAAGACATTAGACTAAGCAATGAGGAAATAAAACTATCACTTTTTGCAGATAAAATTATGATATACTTAGAGAATTCTAGAAAATCATCAAAAAACCTACTGGAAACAATTCAAAGCTTTAGCAAAGTTTCAGGATATAAAAAAACCCATAAAAATGATCAGCTTTTCTATATTTAACTGACAAAGTCCTCAGCAAGAGATAAAAAGAGAAATTTCATTTAAAATTACTGTAGACAAAATAAAATACTTGAGTGTCTACCCATCAAGACAAACCCAAGGACTATATGAACACAATTTCAAAACACTTCTCACACAAATAAAGTCAGATCTAAACAATTGGAAAAATATCAACTGCTCACGAGCAGACCAAGCTAATATAATAAAAATGACAATTCTGCCTAAATTAGTCTATTTATTCAATGCCATACCAAATTGTCAAAAAATTATTTTATGAACTAGAAAAAATAATAACAAAATTCATCTGGAAGAACAATAAATCAAGAATTGCAAGAGAATTAATGAAAAAATGCAAAAGATGGTAGTTTAGCAGTACCAAATTTAAAACTGTATTGTAAAGCATCAATCATCAAAACCATTTCAAACTGGCTAAGAAATAACATGGTGCATCAGTGGAATAGATTAGATACACACAACACAATAATCAAGGCATATCGTAATCTAGTATTTGATACCCCAAACTGCAGATTCTGGAATAAGAACTCACCATTTGACAAAAATTACTAGGAAAACTGAAAAATAATATGTCAGAAACTCAGCATCTACCTATATCTCAAACCACATGGCAAAATAAGTCAACATAGCTATGTGATTTGGGTATAAAGGATAGTAATATAAAAAAAATTAGGAGAGCAAGGGATAATTTAAGTATCAGATCTTTGGAGAAAGGAGGAATTTATAACCAAAGAAGAACTAGAGAACATTATGAAAGGTAAAATGGACAACTTTGATTACATTAAATTAAATTTTTTGCACAAACAAAATCAACAGAAAGAAGATTAAAAGGGAAATACAAAACTGGGAAGAAATTTTTACTTCCAGTGTTTCTGATAAAGGTCTCATTTCTAAAATAAAGAACTGTGTCAAATTTAAAAGAATACAATTCATTCTCCAATGGGTAAACGGTAAAAGGATATGAAAAAAATTTTCAGATGATGAAATTAAAGCTATCTATAGTCATATGAAAAAATACTCTAAATCCCTATTTATTAGAGATAACGCAGATTAAAACAACTCTGAGGTATTACTTCACACCTCTCTGATTGACTATAATGACAGAAAAAGGTAATGATAAATGTTGGAGGGGATTTGTGCATACCCTTTGATGTAGCAGTGCCATTATTGGGTCTGTATCCCAAGGAAATCATAAAGGAGGGTAAAGGACCAGTATGTGTGAAAATGTTATAGCCTTTTTGTGATAGCAAAGAATTGGAAACTAAGGAGATGTCCATCAATTGGGGAATGGCTGAACAAGTTGTAGTATCTGAAGATAATAGAATATTATTGTTCTATAAAATTTTTAATAAAATGCAAAAGAATCAATGTTCCACATTAAAGGTGAGTACCAGGAATATATATAATTAAAAATAAAAAATAATAAAATTATTAGGGAATCCACACTTAAATGTCCTAGCAACTTCCAAAGAAGTCATCTAGGAAATATCTCTGTGAGAAGAGAGAGAGTCTACACTGAATCTTAGTTCATATGCTATTATCATAGGAATATGAATTAAAAGCTGAAAGGCAAACCCTCAGAGGTTATCTAGTCAAATATATGCTACAGCAAGGAGCCAAATATGAACTAAAAGAAGTATCACTGAGACTTCCTGGCATGAAAGTCATGACTGAAATGACTATTCAAAAGTTGGATAAAATGAGATTGTATTGAATATACAATAGTATATTCAAGCAAGGAAATCCAGGAATCAGAAGTAGGAGTCATGGTAGTGAATAAAAGACATCATGGTATTATGGTACAGACAAAGAATGAGATATATATTAAAAAAAAAAAGTGATCTTGTAATCGAAGGACTCTAAAGATCTTCTGGACAAAAAAAGAAAAAGAAAGAAATCAATGAGGAGTTAGGAAAATGAGTAACAAGTCTAGAATTGTGGCATGCTATATTTGTGATAGAGAACTTTAAATTACCTTGGCATATCATTTAGTATAATGCTTAACAAATGTAGACTTGCTAAAAAAAATCCTTGCCTTGCCTATAAGAGAATCATTCTTCTAAATACAAATGAACCACTAAATGGTTATAGAGGTTAAAATCATGTGAAGCTCATGTAATTGGGATGAGAAAGGAAGTGACCATACTTTTCTCGAGTTCAAAAAAGAGAAATAGAGAGAAAAGCTAAGAATGTTAGCATGTGTACTCTAGATTTTAGAAGAAGAAATTTCAAAGGGCTCAACATAATTACCTGTAGTAGCCTTGGAATAAAATTCTAGAAAGAAAGCAACGCCAGTATATGAAAGAGAGACAAGAGAATTCACCACACCCTCCCTAAAAAAGAAAAAAAGAAGAAGAAAGAAAGAAAAGAAAAGAAATTCTGGAGACATAAAACAATTCTAAAAGGGGAAATGGGATATGTCTCAAAAGACCAATACCATTATCGAGGGAGAACCTAAAAAGAGTTTAGGACTGTTGCTTGGGTTAATGGATCAAAGATAACTGACAAGAAAAATATGAGGTTGTTTGATTTTCACTTTGCTTCTTTTTTCTCTGTAATTATACATTTGATATACTAGACAGATCAAGAAATAGTAAAAGATCACTTGAATGTCATTGGTGAATTTGTCACCTGGCTCATATGAAATAATTTCAGTTAATTAAAGTTAGATAGGATTGTGAGAGACTATCTGTGATAATGGAAATGGGACAGGTATGATAGAAAAAGAAAAAGATAATTGTCTCCATTTTTTTTCAAGGAAGAGAATGAAGTGCAAACTGAAGCTAATGTGTTTGATTTCAGTTCGTTGATATATTCCAAAATGAATTTGTGAAAATCTAGAAAAGGATACATCAACCAAAAAAGAAAAAAAAAAACTATCATGGTTTCATTTAGAAGTCATGTAAAGAAAAAAATTAATAGGGTGCATAAGCTGCATCAGAATACTATTGATAAACTTTACCTAGACTTGTTAAAACATCTGATAAAGTATCTCGTACTATTATTGGGAGGAAAACTGACAGATATATGTTACATACAGTTAGAAGGATGCAAGAATTCTTATTGTCTGCAATCAAAGTGTAGTCATTCATGATTTAATGTCACTTTGGCTTGACGGTTCCAGTGGAGTGCCCTAGGCATCTGTGCTTGGTGCTGTCTGAGCTATTTAACATTTTTATCAATTAATTTAATAAAAACTGCATGCTTGCATATATTTAGAAATTTTCAGTTTTCTCAAAGCCTAGAGAAAAAGATAATATAATAAATGATAGTCAGGAGGAAATAATACAATATTTTTTTTAGTTTATATATATAATTTATAGTCAGGAGGAAGCTAATACAATAAATGATAGCAGGAAAAAAATACATGCAAGCATTTAGCAATTTTCAGTTTTCTCAGAGCTTAGAGAAATAACTATTAGAATAAATGATAGTTAGGAGGAAGAAAATTATATCTTGGCCTGCCAGAGAACTGCCATACTCAAAAGCAACACTTCTCAAATCAGCTAAGATGATAAAGAAAAGAGAATACAAATTAAAGCACAATTTTCTTGGGGGTTTTTGTGATGTGACTAATATGGAAATAAGTTTTGAATGATTTTACATAAAAATAAAGTGAATGAGAAGCTAAAATAAACAAAAAATAGATTATATTCTTTCTTGGGGAAAAAAACTTAAAAGCAAACAGGCCATTAACCTATACAAAAGAAGTCTTCTAGGCAGTATATTAACTTGGAAAAGCACATGTTGACATTATCTATGTTTTACTGTATTTTTACAATACAATATTGTTGTTAAATATTTCCCAATTACATTTAAATCAGTTTTTAATCATATATACCTAGAGGATTAGACTAATCCTACAAAGAAAAATACATTAGAAACAAATGTAAAAATACATTTCTGCCCAAAAATTATGCTTATAACTATGTGATAGAAGAGGTTCAAATAGAAAAGATTTGTTTGTTTTCCTGGGGAAAAAAAAGTACTGGAGTTTTTATTTGGCTGCAAGTTCATTTGTTCTGCAGTTCTAAATTATTGGAGGAAAGCTATTTAAGGTTGAATTAAGAGATGTGTAATTCCTAACAATAATGAGCTGAGAATTCTTCAGTACTCTGTTCTGTACTAATCACATCACATCTGCAATATTGCACAGTGTTCACTTTGGGACACTGTAGATGAGGAAAGGATAGGTTGAAGGTATTCAAAGAAAGGAAATCAGGAAGATAAAAGGCCATGTCCTATGAGGATTGATTGAAGGAAATAGGAATGTTTGGACTTGAAGAGAGCTTCAGAGGGTATTCTTCAAGTATTTAAAGGGCAAGATTTATCTCTAGGAAATCTGCTTGGATCCAGAGGGCAAAACCAGTAACAATGGGTGAAAGTTTCAAAGTACCAAATTTTTGCATGATCTTAAGAAAAAAAAAAAACTTCCTAATAATTTTAGTGAAGAAGGAGGAGGAAGAAGAGGCAAAACAAAACAAAAAAAAAAAAAAACAGTTTAAATATAATAAAGATAAATACTAGCTAGTTAAATAAAGTCATCACTTCTAAACTAAGACTTTTTTCTTAGAGTCAAAAGCAGACAGGGCAGTAGATGTAAAGTGGAATGAACCAAATCCAGTTTCTAACCTCTATAAAGCATGGCATTAGGAAGAGTTTGGTACTCCACCATATAGCTTTCCAGTCAGTGGGGAGAGAAGGCTGAAACAAAAGCATCAATTAAGGTTTGAATTAGCAGCATGGTACAGGTTTAGAGGTGATGAACTTATCCTGAATGATGAACTTATGCTGAAACCAGGCAGAACAAGAGATGCATTGATCTTCTCCATGTCTTGAAAAAACTCTTTCCCCTGCTTTATAGAGTTCCATTCTTCCTTCAAGATATAGTTAACCCTCCCTAATTGCTTTATATTTAACTATCTAGTATTTATTTACATTATTTTTTATCTGTATTTTCTTCATATATATTTATGTTTCTCCTCTACCTAAATTGCTTAATTTCTTGTCTTCAATTTCTCTCCAGCTTCATCTTCTGACTCTCTGGACTTTCTCTTCAATGTTGCTATTTAGGTACACATAATCTTTTTTGGTTTTCTTTTGAATTTAATTTAAAATGTAAGCTTTTCACAGCCATGGATTGTCTTTCTGATTGTATTTATATTCTCAGTTTTTAGCATAGTGCCTGGCACATAGTGCCAATGTGCTAAATAATTGTTGATTGGCTTATTTCATTATTTGTATCTCCAGCACTTCCCACAGCAAATGTTACATAAGAGAAATTTTTGAACTGCTAGTTGGTTGCTTGATGTTATTAGAATCATAATGTCAAATAATGCATTATAAAAAAATTTATGTAATAAGTAACTATAAAAAAATTGATCAATGTGTGCTTTGCTAAAGGGTAGAAATGATCATTTTACTATTTATAGTGAGCCATTTGCAAAAATATCAATGTATGAGAAACATTATGAAATAGATATTAGTTTTTAAAATCAAATATCACATATGTTTTGATTACATTCAATTTGAAAGCTTCTTTATCAAAAACTAAACAAGCAATTCTTAAGAATGTATAAATATTGCTTCTTATATTAATATTAATGAACCTAACATTGGAAAAATACATATTTTAATAAAAAATCTTGAATTAATAAGCACTCAGTCTAAGATAAGGTAAGTTTTCTTATACTAACAACTCACTCACTGGAAAAGTTCAAGGAGATTTTGGCTTATTTCATAAATACTAACAAGTCTGCATGAACATGTTTCTACATAGGAAAAACTATCACAAGACAAAGTAAGTGTTATAATATAATCCTTTAAATAAAATAGTCAGCTTTAATTTGAGGAAATAGTGAACAAGGTTATGAAAAATATCAGAGCTATAGCAACCATAAAATCTAGTTTCTTTAACCTGGGTGTTTAGGAAGAAAACATATCTAGTATTATACCACAAAGCAGTTAATCATCAATAAAATATATACAAATATTTATTCTTGTCTTTTTTGAAGCAAAGCTCAACTGTTAATGATATGCTGAAATCGATTGTTATGAAATAAATGCAATAAAAATAAAATCAAGGTAGGAAAGAAGCAATTTTCTTGGGACAATTTTATTACCTCTCTGGGTGGGAAAAACCAATAGATAATATGAACTATAGCAATAAACATTATTTGATTTTGAAGTCTATCATTTGAATAACTTCAGAAAGCAACAAAGATTTTCAAGAAGACTGCTTTTTGTTGAAATAATTCTTTGTAATAAATGATGCACAGTACACATGACAAATGATTTACCAAACAGTCTGGTAGTCAACCAAGTTAATAATGAATGAGATTATGATTAATCCATGTTTGGAATTTTTTTTTCAGCATCACAGGGAAAATGTGAGAGTCTATGGGGCAATAGTGTTAAAGAACAAAAAACAAGAGTATGCTTTAATGACTTCATTGAATTCAATCTCAAAACATTAATTACATAAATATCTTGTTAAAACTATAGAGAAAAAAAATTAATATTAAATTCATTGAGTTACTAAGAATCATACTTAGGTTACATTTTATGTCAGTTCTGGGAATCCCCACAATGGTAGTTTCCTATTCTGATAAAATTATAAATCTGTGATATATTTGCATCCTTCTATTCCTATTAAAGAAATATTTCAGGATAATGAATTCCCACAATATTACTATATATTGTGGTCAAAAGTTAATCCTATGTTGTAGTTTTGTTCCAGATTTGTGATTTCAATAGTATAAATAAATTTCATTATGATTATTCCCTTCACTACTGCAGAACCATAATTCATTTTTAATTATAGTCTTACAGGGTTGAAAGAGGCACTTCAAGTTTTAATGCCTTCCATTTGACCACACAATGAGTTTGTGCCAGAAGTGAGATTTGAATCAAGTTCTTCCTGATAACAAGCCAAGAAGTCTTATTCACAATGTTTTCATACAAAACCTTATGTGTGTATTATTAATCACAAATACCTTAGGCATTTTATGTGCATGCAATATCTGTGTTGTTTTTTTAAAAGTTATTTGTTATTCCCTATCATATCTGTATTGAAAAGTTACTTGTTTGTTATTACCTGATGGATGAATAGCTATACTAATGCCACAATTTACAATGCAAGTATACTACTTTAAAGAGACAATTCCAGGCAGCAGACAGAATATATTCAATTAAACTCCTAGCCAAATTCCCCAAAAGTATTTATCAAATGTATAGGCACAACATAAGCTTCCACAAACCAAGAAATCAGGGACAGAAAAAAGGAAAGAATAACTACGAGAGAGGTAAGGATTGTAGAACCTAGCATTTAGATAATCACACACAGCACTGCTGGGGATTTTTGTTAGCATTAATCCATTCCTAAAAGTATCAGGATGGCAGAAGTAAAAGAGACTTTCAATTATACCTTCAATTTTAGGCTTTTTATCAACTATATGCATCTCCTCCAATCTTGACAGCTGAATTCTAGAAAATATCTCCAATCAACCCTTGAGAATAGTGAACAGAATATTATTGTTGCTCCTAATGCCTAATCATATATTGTCAACAATGAATCATCTCACAGCTCTAATTAAGAGTCCTTCTCTGTACAAAGAATAGCAGGCAGTTGTGGCCTACTCTACTTATTAGAGGAATATCTACACACCTCCTGAAAATGATAACATAATCCTTACCATCTTGGTCACATAGAAACTGATTTTAAGAATTCTAGTATATATTAGCCAGCTCATTGTAATTGATTTATTGACCAGAGATCCCTCATTCTTCTCCTAATATGATTTCTGATATGCTCACAACCATATTTTGATTCATGTTGTTCTCTGCATCCAAAATGTCCTCTCTCCAATCTTCATTCAAACACTACCCATTCTTAGCTCAAATCAGTGCTCCTTTATGAAGTCTTTCCCCAGAAAAGCCTCTTATGAACCTCATTTCTCTCATGGCCTTTAGCTAACCTGCCTATCCTTTCACATTTTTTGGTGTTTTGCATTTCATATCTCATCTCTGATATGATTAGAAGGTTTCTCAATGGCTGGAACTCTAATCTAGTTCTAAAGCTATAATCCTATGTTCATATTGCAGCCTTTCTGTTATTTAGACGACAAGTGCTAGAGATAAAAATCAACTCAGTACCCATTAATTGATAAGTTACTGAACCTGTTCAAAAATGCCCATGTTAGATTGGGTAACAAACACGCAGTTTGTTACCAGTTAATACTCAACATTTAACAGTTTGGTAAAGACTGTCACAAGGTGCTTCCCTTTGAAATGGACTTGAAGAAATAATAATAATTAATACATAACATATTAATACCATTATTAATTGTGTACAAAAGAGCACAGCATCTAAAATATCTAACAAAAAAAACTATTTCAAAAGTCATAATACATAACACAATAATTGTAGCAAGTTTTAATGATCCTTATGTAATTACAAGGGAATTGATTGGTCATATTTCAACCATGCCACTATAATATTAAAAATTCTTTCTAAATTAACATATAAATATTGTATTATACTAATTCAATTATCAAAGCATTATTTCATATTGCTATGCAAAATTATCCCAGAATGAATTGAGAGGAAATAAAAGGTCTCAAATAGTAGTTCTGAAACTTTTTTTGCTCAGAGTAAAGTATTGTCAAAGAAAACTGCAATACATTGTATTTTTAAACTGACAAAACTAATGAACTTAACTTAGAAATGAGGAGGGAAAGATAGGAAGAAAGGGAGAATAGCACTCCTAGACCTCAAATTATATTCTAAAGCAATCTTTATTAAAATTAGTGAGTGCTAGTTTTGATAAAAACAGATAAGTTGAAATCGATATCACTAGATATATATAACTGAAACACATTTATATGAACAAACTCAAATGTATCCAGATCTATTATAGTATTAATAGTAGGTATTATTTTCCTAGAACTGCTTATATTACTCTAAATATTTTCATTTAATTTTACTATTTACTGCTTAGAGTGAAATATTTCATTATATTTATATACTATTTTTTTCTTTCATTCTCCAGTTAGTACCTGCTTTGTTGCCATTATTTTGCTAAAAACAAAAGGTATTACTATAAATAAATTGGTACATATAGGATTGTTCTTCCACTCATTGACCTTCTTAGGGTACTTCCCCAGGAGAAGTATCACTGGATCAAAAGGAATAGAAATTTTCATTATTTTCATCATGTAAAGCTAAATTTTCCCAAAAGTGTTAGAATGGTTCACATCACCACCAAAAATGTACATGTATTAATATAATAATGCCCAAACATTAATGTTTCTATATTTTATTATTAAAAATTTGCTAGTTTTGAAATGAAACTTAGGGTCATTTTAATTTGAATGTTCTTATTACTAGTGATTTATGTCTATAATAACATGCATTTATTAATTGCTCATTTTGTGCCAAGCATGGTAACTTAGGGATACAAATGAAAGCAAAAATATAATTCTTCCCTTCAAGAAGCTTCTATTCTAATAAGAATGATGACATGAAAATCATAATGCACTTACAAAGTTATATCCAATCTAGAAGGAACACATCTCAGAGGGAACACATTGTCAGTGTGAAAAGAGTGAGGAGAGCAAGTAAAGGGAACTATTGCAAAGATACTATTTGGCAAAAGTCTTAAAGGAAGTCTAGAAGCTGAGGGACAGTGTTCAAACAGTGGCAGGGTGGGGAGAATATGCGGATAGAAAATGAAAGGCTCAGTATATAGAATGTGAGAGTTTAGGTTAGGAAAAAGTTACATGATGGATATATAGATCTGAGAATTATCTACAAAGAGATGATAATTGAATCAATATGATCTGATGAGATCACTAAGTGAGTTAGAATGGATAAAGAAGTGTCTGACCTGGACAGACTCTGGGGAAAAAACCCACAGTTAAAGAACATGATCTTTAAGAAGATTCTATAAAGACTGGAAAGGAATAGCTACAAAGAAAAGAAGAAAACTAGCAGTGGTAAGTGTAATGTAAACCTAGAGAAGAAAATTTCCCAACAAGGGTGATAAACCGCATCAAAGGTTGGTTACAGAAAGGTTAAGAAGAATGACAAATGAGAAAAGGTCATTAGATTTGGTTATTAAGAGATCACTGCTAACTTTGATGAACATTATTTTGGTTAAATGAAGAGATTAGAAATGAGACCACAATAGATTTATTTATTTTTTTTAATAGCTTTTTATTTACAGGATATATGCATGGGTAACTTTACAGCATTAACAATTGCCAAACCTCTTGTTCCAATTTTTCACCTCTTACCCTCCCACCCCCTCCCCTAGATGGCAGGATGACCAGTAGATGTTAAATATATTAAAATATAAATTAGATACACAATAAGTATACAGACCACAATAGATTTAAAGCATGTGTGAGGAAAGGAAGTGGAAGTGATGTGTAGATGCCTTTCTTAAAGAGTTAGGTATGAAAAAGAGGAGAAATATAGGTATAACTAGCAAACATGGTCATGTGACTATTAGTGAAATTTTTTTTGAGAATTATTTCTTCATATTATTTGAGTACTTATTAATTGGGGATTGACCTTTAGACATATTTATATTAAGTTCTTAAATCTTAGATTTCTACTTCAAGTTCAAGGATATTTGTTGCACAGATATTTCTTAGTTAACAATTTCCCTCCTTATCCCAGCTGCTTTGATTTTGTTATCTATTTAATTTTTTATGAGCTCTTCTATTCCTTGTTATGATTCCCTCTTCTAATTTTTTTTGTTTTACTTCACATTAATAACTGATATACTGTTTGTCTTCTCATTGGGATAGGAGAGAAGCTAGAAAAAGGAAGAAAATTTAAAACTCAATTTTTTTTTATAAAATTAAAATTAAGAATAATTTATTTATAATGAAGGGAGGAAGTATCTTCCTTATCTATCACATTAGAGTTGAGAAAGGCAGCTCCAAATTTCCTCTATTTTTATGATCTGGATTACTATATTTAGATGCCATTTCAAACTTATTCTGGCATATGATTCAAAAAGCTGATTTAAACTTCTTGTCTGCCAACTACTTTCTGGTTGACCAATTAGTTTTTGTTGACAAAGATGCCATTTCCCAAAAAAAGTATATTACTGGGATTATTGAACACAAGATTATTAAATTCAAGAATTTCTGATTCAAATTTGTCAGTTCCATTATTTTACTTTTACATTCTTTTTATTTTTATTTTTTTTTTATTTTAATAGCCTTTTATTTACAGGTTATATGTATGGGTAACTTTACAGCATTGACAATTGCCAAACCTCTTGTTCCAGTTTTTCCCCTCCTTCCCCCCCCTCAGATGGCAGGATGACCAGTAGATGTTAAATATATTAAAGTATAAATTAGATACACAATAAGTATACATGGCCAAACCGTTATTTTGCTGTACAAAAAGAATCGGACTCTGAAATATTGTACAATTAGCCTGTGAAGGAAATCAAAAATGCAGGTGGGCAAAAATATAGGGATTGGGAATTCAATGTAATGGTTCTTAGTCATCTCCCAGAGTTCTTTTGCTGGGCATAGCTGGTTCAGTTCATTACTGCTCCATTGGAACTGATTTGGTTCATCTCATTGCTGAAGATGGCCAGGTCCATCAGAATTTGTCATAATATAGTATTGTTGCTGAAGTATATAATGATCTACTGGCCCTGCTCATTTCACTCAGCATTACTTTTATATTCTTTAAAGTAACAAGGATTTACATAAGGACTTCTTAAACTTTTTCCACCCATGACCTCTTTTTGTCCAAGAAATTTTTATATGACCCAAGGATATAGATATATAAAATGAGAATACAAACCAAACATTTAGTGTTAATAAAACATAATTTTGCAAGCCCCACATGCAGTTATGAGATCCTATACGTAGTCAAGAAACACAGTTTAAGACAATGATCATTGTTTTATAATATTGTTTGAAATTTAGTAGTACTATTCTTTTATTATTTCTTTTCTCTCGTATATGTATCCCTTGACACTCATCAATAGGTAGGATAGAGAACACCTATGCTATGAATTTTCTAGCCATGGGATTTTGGTTGCTATTTTTTTATGAAAAAAACTTTTAGAAATAATTGTGCTCAATATAGATATTGCCAAGATAAATATTACCAAGAATACATAGTCAACTAATTATGGTATTCTGGAAATAAACATATATTTACTAACCTCAAAATACCTCAGACTAAACTCACAAGGAATTAAATTTAATGATCATTTTTTTTAATGAAAATTTCATGTGTGTCTGTGTGTGTGTGTATCCCTATTTTCTCATATTCTTGCCAAATAAAATATTTACTGAAACTTCTCATAATAAGGTATAAGTGGCTTAAGCAAAAGAAGAGAAAAAAGTTTTAGACTTGCCGTCTGAATCTTTTATTCCTCCCAATCCATTCTGTAATTGTAATTCTGTCTGACAATGTAAAGTAACTACTCCATAATTTAATTTATATAACATTAAATTAATAAATTTAGATAATATCAATATCTTTATTTTAAAATTTATATTGGTATGATCTAGCCATGAACAATGAATGACATTAATTATATAAGGAATATTAAAAATTTCTTACAAATGTTAGTTCTTTTTAGAATAAACTTTGTTTTTCCCCCAAGAATTAAGAGGCTACCAACTCTTTCATAGAGGTGATAAGACTAAAAGGAAGTCTTATCACCTTCTAATCTTAGAAGGAAGATTTTGAAGGAAGGAAGGAAGGGAGGAAAGAAGGAAGGCAGAAAGGGAGAATGAAGGAAAAATGCAAGGAAGAAGGGAGGGAGGAAAGGAGGAAGAGAGGAAGGGAGGGAAGAAAGAAATGAGACAAGTTGCTGATGGAGAAAAATTTCTCCTGAATGACCCAAGATTTAAGTTGGACATGACATAAATGCTCTACAAATTAATATGCATATATGCCATTTATTATTATATTACTAAAGTTTTAGATAAAAGAGAACTATTTATCTTATAATATTTATTTGACCTTGACTGACTACAATCTTTGTGACATGAAACAAGTCATCTTCATCTATAAAAGACAGAATTAGACTAATTGATGTATAATTTTCCTATATTTTTCCTATATTCTAAAGTTAGGTAATTCAGATATCTTGGATCTTTTACCAGATCAAGTAGCAACATGAGGTTGACTTTTTGACTCTTTGATCATATCAGTTAAATGTACTATGAAGATAGACTCTTCCTTCTGACTAGAGAGCATACTTTCAAAAAGTAAAAGGCAGAGATTCTACCGCTATCTATGTTGGATGAACAGAATATACTTTCTGTTCCCCATCTTCACAAGTCACTTGTATCACTCTCTCAACATAGCTTAAGGCAGGGTTCTGGATCCCCCTTTGATAACATTACTAGAGAAGCCCAAATGTACTGTTCCCTAAGGAGATTGTAACTCCTGCTCTGGCCCCAATGTGAACCCCTGGCTCTTTTCTCTTTGGCTAATCACAACAGACACTCTTAATTTTGAGTTAATGAGCCTGCTAGCTATTTTGGTTATAATTTTATTAATGCTTTAAAATGTATTTCCTATTAAATTCTGGAGCTCTTCTGTTTATATTCTCTTTCCCTCAATTATTTTATATGACAAATTGCAAATTGGGTTGAAAACAGTTAACAAGATAATCTTCATTAAAACCTAATATAAACAAAATAAAAGGGAAAAATAAAATGAAAGAGATGAGGACATAATTCCAGTTATCAGAGATTTTTTAAAAATATGTTTTAGGTTTATTTTATTTATTATCTCAAACTTAGAGTGATCATAAAATAATATTCCCTCTTTTTTTTTTCTTTAGAGCCCAAATCTCCGTTTCTAGTTCCCTAAAATCTTTGTAACCAATAATAGCATCCTTAACATTTTCTCGAGGGAGCATAATTATAAGATTATGGATTTTGGGTTAGAAAAAATGATTTTAGAAATCAACAAGATCTTGCAAATGAAATTTTGAAGAAAAATGTTAGTGACATGGTCAAGTTTGTATAGTTTGTAAATAGCTGAGCTGGAATTTGAGCCCCCCATAATATACTATACCATATTGCTTCAGTGGTGAACAGAAAGACATTTTTTGCTCTCCTTGTCCAATAATTCTTCTATCCCTATCAATTTCTTTCCTCCCTTGATTTAATAGCTCTATTTATCTTCTTTAAGCACTCAAAACCAGTATCTCTAATTCACAAATCCTGTCATTCATTGTCCCATCTAATACTTATAGGAAAGGGGTATCTCCCAAAATGCCTAGCAACAACACAATTTTCCCCCCATTTAATGAAGTAAATGAATATGGAAACAGTTCTCTTACCAATAATTACAAACCAGTTATTTTCCTTCATTTAACTAACTTCTAAAAAAATTGTCTGTTAATTAGCTTTTGAAGTTTTTTAAAAGTTTTTTTAGTTTCTGATCTTCAAACCTTTTCAAAGGAAAATCTGATGAGAATCATTTATCTTTTATTTTATTCCCTTGATGAGCCATTTTAAATTTTATTCACTTTACACATATTCTTAAGTTGGTAATCTTTTAAAAATAAAATCCATTCATAAAAACTGAATAATTCACAGCCCAAACCAAAATACTTCTGCTATCTTAGTTTTGGAATCACAACATCATTATATCTTGAAAATTGGAATCCAGGTAAACACTCTAAAAAGTATTAATAGACAATTTAGTGAGGCAAAACAACTACCTTTTTTCTCTGGTATGAAAACATTAAAATATAGGCTAGAATGGTAAATAATTTAAAACCACAGATATACATACTAGCACAGAGACACATCACACATCCACTTTCCTTTCTTAACTTTCAAAGGAACTAAGATAGTTTAAGTATAATACAGAGCAGAACTTTCATGCAGTGAAGTTGGGGTAACGTGGAATATGCTAAAAACCATGAAATATATTAGATTTTTTATTTCCCCTTAAAGTTAAAATTAATTTATTGTATGTAAATGTATGTATGACTGGGCAGCAGCAGTTAGAGACTTCCTGGGAGTTTGTAGAATGTTGCAAAGAAGTATAATTTAAATTTAAATTAGTAAAATAGAAGAAAATTAATTCAATGATCTTAAATAAGTTATTAGTTTAAGACATGGGCTTCACTAAAATTAAAAAAAAAACTAATGAGTCATTAGCAATTATTGATTTAAAAACTTAGATATATTGTATTGCTCTGAGAAAAGCACTTTGTGACCCTTAAACCACTATAGAAATATAAGTTGTTAAATTTTTCTGTACCCAGAAAACAACCATCGGTGTTCAGAAATGCCAGAAATGACCAAAATAAAATATTATACCAATGGTGATTCACACATGTTCTCAAACTAATCTAAAAATGGCAATATTATATTATTATTCATATGGAACTGGGGAAACTGATCCAGTATGAGTCCTATCACTGCTTCCATTACTTTCACTACTGCTATCACTATTTTATTCATATTTGGTTATTTCTATACATAGCATATTTTATGTATATCTATACATAATATAAATATATTATGTTTGTAAATGTTCATATATGTGTGTAAACACATTTACATGTATGTTTAATATTGCATTGTCCTGTATAAGTGACTATATGTGTATAGTTTGTGTCTGTTTTAATCAATACAGTTTTAAGCTCTAATAGCTTATTATTATATATGTAAACTACCAGTATAACACACATATAAGTATGTATATGCACAAATTTGTATGAGTGTATTTATATGGATTTCATTACTATAGGCAACTCCCAATGAGAAAATCCTTCCTGTTAATGCAGATGAACACACAATCTATAATTTTATGTTTTAGAGCAGAATTTCTTAACCTGAGACTATAAATTTACTTTCATAATTTTTATGACTATTGTCTTGCAATGTAATTGCTTTCCTGCATATTTTATTTTGTGTACTTAATAACATAGCTCTGAACAAGGCTCCCTTGCCTGCAAAAGACTTGTAAAGGACCCACAACACACACACAAAAAAAGGTAAATAATCTCTCTTAAGAAAAATACCTTGAGTAGTGAGAGCTCAATAACTTTGTCTAGATTCCCAAAGTCAGGATATGTTCAAGAACAAAATCTTCTTGACTGCAAGACTGTTTTTCTAACTGCTACAAATTGATTCTCTTTCTGCAGTAGCTGTTGCTGCTGCTGCTGCTGTTCCTCTTCCTCCTGCTCTTCTTTCTTCTCCTCTTCCTCCGCTCTTCCTCTTCCTCATTCTCCTCTTCTTCCTTCTCCCTTCTCTTCCTACTATTATGATTATTACCACTAATTGTTAATAATACTACTATCCCTGCTACAACTACCACTATCACCACCACCAATACTATATCACTATGACAACTACAACAACTAAATCCTAGTTCACTTCAGTATTTAAAGTGTTTTAATTGCAAAAGTTATAAACATTTTCAGCATTGATGTGTATACTTTTAGTTTCCCTTATATAGGGATGCAATATTATCTATGTGTTGAGATTTTCAGTATGATCATTTGTCATTGTTAATTATAACAATAATAATTAATGCTTATATAAACTTCCAAAATAAACATGCTATAGATAATAAATATCTGAGTAGGGATTTGAACTCAAAATTCAATTTTATAAAATTGAATTGAGTCTTTTTGACTATTCAATATACCAGTAATGTATCCAGTACATAATTAAACAACCATCTTAATTATGAAAAGGGAATAAGGATTTTTATGATATATAATAGCTGAATCCATAGTAGAAGCAGGTCCCTAAAGTAGAAGCATTAAATTTATCCATGAGTTGAGTGAATCCTTCATATGTGTTCTTCCTTTTGAAATCCTATGATTCTCTGTAACCAAACTGAACAAGAATATGAATATTTTGATTTGCAATCCAATAAATCAGAAAAGAAAAATGAAGAGTGGCTAAAGTGCCTTTCTCATCTAAAACAGAAACAGAGAGAACAGGAAGTAGAAACCAATGAAAAATGTAGAGAAATAATTGGAGAAAATAGGAAAATGAATTAGTGGGATATATATTTGTGTTTAGGATATAGCTTAGGTATAAAAAAAAGAATTGGATTAATTATGGCAATACTACTTCTTATTGATTTTATAAAAATGTAACAGCATAATAAACTTTAAAAAATACTAAGTCTAAAATAGTAGGCAAGTGGTCCAGTATATTACAGTAACTAAATATAACAGATTTTGTGTGTATGTGTATATATGTGTCAATTGAAAATAAACATTACAATAATGATCAAAAGTAGAATTCATTAGGAAAAAACAGTAGCTTTTATCTCAAGTTAAAAGTAAAATAGATAAAATCAAAAAAGAAAAATAGGGAAACTGCACAATTTTTCAGGCACAGTAATCAATATGTTTTAGACTAATATATTTACACTATTTAAAATAACTGGAAAGTATAAGGTTGGAATAGTACTGTAGTATAGGAAATGATAAGTTGGTAGATTTAGAGAACTATGGAAATACTTGGACTTATAAAGGATTATGTTATCCATCTTCACAGAAACAGAGGACAAAGCATAGTACAACCTTACATATGTATATATGTGTATGGTTACAGATATTTATGAATAATATATTCACACTTAATTATTGTCTTCTTGTGGGATGTGTGTGGTGGGGTAAAGTAAAGAGTACACATCAGAGAACAAAAGAAAACATAAGGAAGCTAAGAAAAGATGCACACCTCTGACTGCAATGTGTAGTATTTATTATATAGGTTTTCTGGAAATGGAAATTTATTTTTTATATGTTGAATATTCTCATATTTTCCTGTGCATAAGGCAATATTTTTTTCTATTTTGAACTTGTTTTAAATTAATGTTAGAAAAATAAAGTTCATTGGTTGAGGAAGGGAATTTTCTTTTAAAGAAGAAAGTTATATTAAGTCATGGAGAAGCCTGGTGGTTTTTTCCAAGCTTAATTTTGGTAATTAAACTAGCAATAAAAAGTGGAATGGGCACAATGGTGAAAAAAATGAAAAAAAATATTAAGAGAAATCATACTGCAAGAGTGGACAAATTTTAATAAAAATAAACCATTATGACCACATGATAACTGTAATTTTCAATTCAAACTTGCTTGAAACTACCAAAATATGTTATTGGTTGGAACAGAGATAGGATTAGTTCATTTAGTCTAATTTTTTTTTCTGTTAAGAGATTAAAATAAAAATATTCTGTTATTTTGAATGAATTTAATAAAACAGATAAATTATAATTGGAGGATTTTTTTGCACTTATTAATGGATTATATATAATTTGAACTCTGAATGTCACTTTTGAATTCTCTGTATACCTAGCTTTTTAACCTGGATCAAATAGCTTGTTCCACTATACATAAAAATCATATCTGGAACTATTTTATGAGGAGACAAAAGAGATAAATCAAAATTGTAGTTCTGATTTTATAATCTAAAACTGAGTTAAATGTTTATGTGGTGTCCTTAAAAAGCTTTATATTTTGATAATATGTTGTCTTTAATTAATTGTTTTATTTTAGAATTGAATATCCAGTTCATATGTCTCAACTATATCCATTAGTATTGTCCAATTCAATATTCCTTAAACTCTTAAATTGAGCACTGTACTAGGTATCAGGGAAGATCAAATGTATAGATAAGACATCAGCCTTTGTCTCATGAAGTTTCCAGTTTAGTAATAGAATGCGTGTGTGCGTGTGTGTGTGTGCGTGGGTGGGTGGGTATCATGCTTGATAATAACTAGAACTATTTATTTTCTTACCTAAAGAAAAACAAAATATTTGTTGCATTCATCTGAAATAGGAATGATGTGGGAAAAACAAGAGATAGCATTCTTGTTTTATTTCTATAGATTTTAAATATTTTATCCTTTCTGTTATTATGAGATATTAAGAGAAAAAAATCTTTCTTCTTATTCCTACACCAGGTACTATTTTGGATGTGGTTATATATTCCTTCATATTAATTAAGTCATTTATGTATGATTTGTTTTTCCATATAACTATAAGATTATAAGAGGTTGGGACTGTGCCTCATTCTCCCATTGTATTCATTGATAGTCACTTATATGTTATACTAGATAAACATAAAATACATATACATCTAATGAATTATATCCTTGAAAACAAAAAAAAAAGATTTTTTTGTCTACATAAATGAGAGGTAGAGTTTGCTTGAACAACTTATCTTTTTTAAATTCCAAAATAAATTTATTATAAGCAATAGCTAAAGGAACAGGTTAAAAAAGCATTACAGAGCAACCAAGTTAGATCACAATCTTCCAACAATGCTTTCAGGACAGCTAATATGTAAATAATGGCACTCAAATTCAGTAACAGAGATAAAATATGAAAGATTAATTATTAAATATTTCAGAAAATGACGCCATCCTTACTGTCTCAAGTACTTAAAAAGCTGCTTGAATTTCTTTCATGGGGAGTAATATTAACAGGAAATCATTATTCTTCTCATGGACCAGCATGTGATTACTGTAATTAACTTATATTTTTTGCTTTCATCACCAAAATATGAAGATTACATGCAAACTTATTAAGACTATTTCATTATAAAAAAGTTATGTTGCTGAATGCTAAAATTACTTTTAAGTTCAAACTGTATTTAAGAGCTCTCAGATTGTAATTTAATTTGTTTTTTTCTAATTCTCAATTATTAATTTTTTAAATCTTTCTATGCTATCATTATCACATAATTATGTTATCCAAAAATTATGCTATCATTAATTAAACCCATTTTTTCAACATTATAAGAGTATATTACAAAAATCTTTAGTTAAATCAGTCTGTCCCCTTTAGGTTTTTTTTTTAAATTCCCATTCAAACTTCTTATATGTATCACTATCTTCAGAATCACATCATTTCTTATACATCATTTAATCAAATTGTTCCTTTACTTGACAGAAGAGGAAACTGAGGTCCTGGGAACTTAAGTCAATTGCTTGAGGTTATACAAATGGCAGAACCAGGATTGAAATACATTTTTTTGTACTTCACATTTTTTTTTACTCTAACAATTAAAGAAGTTTTTTTTTTTTTCAAAACTAAATTTACCCCTATAATGTACATCCTAAAATTACATTGAGAAGTAGTTTAGTGTATTAGATATAAAGCTAGCTTTGGATTCAGGAGTACCTGGAAGGAAGTTCATTTAAATGCTGCCTCTGGGGACTCTATATATGTCATTTAAGCTCTCCTTGGCAGAAAAGGAAGAATAAAAAGGAAGAATAGGAATAGGAAGAATAGGAAGAAAAGGAAGAAGGAATAAAAAGGAAGAATAAAAAGGGGAACAAGCATTAAGCACCTACTCTGTGTCAGGCACAGTGCAAAGTGTGAGACACAAAAGAACTCTGAGAGGAAGGTGTAACTTTCGTCCCCAATTTTAAATTTATATCCACATTTAAATTTTAAAGAAACAACAGACATTAAATTGCTCTTCAAGTATCACAAAGCTAATATATGTCTGAATCCGGATTTGAACTCAAATCTTCCTAACCCCAAACCTACTACTCTATTCATTACACTACCAACTGTCTCATGATCCAAATAACTTTAAGAATATCAATCATTTATGTCCATCAGTTGGAGAATGGCTGAATAAATTGTGGTATATGAATATTATGGAATATTACTGTTCTGTAAGAAATGACCAACAGGATGATTTCAGAAAGGCCTGGAGAGACTTACACGAACTGATGCTGAGTGAAATGAGCAGGACCAGGAGATCATTATATACTTCAACAACAATACTATATGATGACCAGTTCTGATGGACCAGGCCATCCTCAGCAACGAGATCAACCAAATCATTTCTAATGGGGCAGTAATGAACTGAACTAGCTATGCCCAGAGAAAGAACTCTGGGAGATGACTAAAAACCATTACATTGAATTCCCAATCCCTATATTTATGCACACCTGCATTTTTTATTTCCTTCACAAGCTAATTGTACAATATTTCAGAGTCTGATTCTTTTTGTACAGCAAAATAACGTTTTGGTCATGTATACTTATTGTGTATCTAAGTTATATTTTAATATATTTAACATCTACTGGTCATCCTGCCATCTAGGGGAGGGGGGGGGGGTAAGAGGTGAAAAATTGGAACAAGAGGTTTGGCAATTGTTAATGCTGTAAAGTTACCCATGTATATATCCTGTAAATAAAAGGCTATTAAATTAAAAAAAAAAGAATATCAATCATTTAAAGGCAGAGACTGAAAAGATTGAGAAAATTCTAGAAATTAATGTTAATTTAAAAAGAAAGAAAAATTCCAAAAAAATAAAAAAAGAGCTCACACATAAATAATCTGGTGCTAAGTTTAGTTAGTTTCCACTTTCATTACATCTCTCCTATGTAGCCTCCTATTTAATGAACTTTAATGTACCCCATCACTCCCAAGTTTAAATATAAAATCTTTGGTTTTTAAAGCCTTTTACATCCTAACTCCTTTCCAATCTTCTTATACTTTTGTTTTTGTTCAGTTGTTTCAGTCATACTTCACTCTCTATAACCCCATTTGTCATTTTCTTGGCAAAGACTGGAGTGTTTTGCTGTTTCCTTCTCCAGCTCTTTAAAAATGAGGAAATGAAGTAAGCAACTTGCAAAGGATCATACAGCTAGTAAATATCTGAGGCCAGATTCGAATTCCTAAAGGTGAATCTTCCTGACCAGGCTAAGTACTTGCTCTACCGAGCTACTTATCTGCTTTTCTTATACCATACTCCTTTCCAATTACCTTATGATTGAGCAAGTTCCTGATTTCTTACTGTCCCTGACATGTGACTCTCAATCTCCTAGGTTATTAACCACTCAGCAACATATCGTTGGACTTTTTTATGCCCTTTCACAAGATCCCTTCCTTCCCCCAGATTTTTTACCTTCATTTTTCTGTGTTGTCTTCCTCTATTAGATTGTGAGCTCTTTGAGGACAGAGGCTTTTACTTTTCTTTGTATCCTAAGAATTTAATATAGTGAGTAGCACATAGTAGTCCTTAATAAATATTTATTTCCTGCCCAAGTTTTCACTGATCCCTATGTTTGAATTCTTTCCCACCTTACCTATACCTCTCAATTTCTTTGAAAACTCAGTACATTCTGAGAGAGACTTGTCTCATGGAATACTAAATGATGTATTAGTATAAAAAATAGAATCATGAAGATCTGTATGCTTCCTTGAATACTCACTATCTGCCTGATCATGAACAATTTAAAACTTGTCAGAGTCAGTGTCCTCATCAGTAGGAATGGAATACTACTTGTTTAATGTTGTCTAATCATTTCAGTCATACCAGATTCTCTGTGACTCCATTTGGGATTTTCTTGGCAAGAATACTAGATTGGTTTGGCATTTCCTTCTCCAGGTCATTTTACAGATAAGGCACTGAGATAAAACAGAGTTAAGTGACTTGCCCAGAATTACTTAACTAGTAAGTGTCTGAGGCTGAATTTGAATTCAGGAAGATGATTGTTCCTGGCTTTAGGGCCTCATTTAATTTCCTATACTGCCAACCACTTAATACTACATGGTCTATCTACTCACCTCACAGGGTTGGGTTTTTTGGAAGGATATTTTTATGCTTCCTTTAAAATGTCTTCCTATAAACGCCTTCACTAATGTCTTGGTCAAATTTAGTTTTATTTTCCAAGCAATCCTACCAAATTAATTCATTTGTTCTACAGTAATTATTTTTTTTTTCATTTCTGGGTCACTCAAAAATTCTAGAGTTAAAGAAAATAACCTATTTTTTTTTAACTATTTATCATCCTTATCACTGATTTTAAAGACATTTAATTTCTTTTATCCCTATCATTTCCTTTACTTTTTGTTTAATCAAACTTTAACTCAGATCATGTCTATGTGACCAACTTATTTAGTTTTTAACAAAGTATGCAACACTAATTTATTTGTCTATCTGCCTAGAGGACCTAGCATTTACTTAGAAACAAGGAAATGGTTCTTCCTGACAGTCCAGTATTTCATATCAATCCTCTTTTTTTTATTTTTAGAGATGACTGACAAGAAGATATCTTAGGTATTTTAAGAGAAATCGTAGTTTCTGACTTGCTAAGGATCAAAATGGGCAACTGGGTAACACAGTAGATAGAGTGCCAAATGTGGAGTAAGCAAGACTTCTCTTCCTGAGCGTAAATTTGGCCTCAGGTTCTTATTAGCTGTGTGACACTGGGCAATCATTTAATACTGTTTGCCCCAGTTTTCTCATCTGTAAAATGAGTTAGAAAAGGGAAAGGCAGTATCTTTCCTAAGGAAACCCCAACTGAGATCACAAAGAGTGAGACAACTGAAATGACTGAACAACAAAAAGATAAGAAAAATTCATAATTATATATTGCTTTACATATATTACCTGATTTAAATCACACAACACCACTGTGAAGTATAACTCTCATACTTAGTTCTGCTTTTATCACACTCTCTCATTCAATTTTCCACTGATATGTTTATTCATATGCAGAGTCCCATTAGGTAATCAGTTGAAAACGAGGTGATTCTGCAGAATACAAAATAAATCCACATAAATCCTCCACATTTTTATACATGACCAACAAAATCCAATAGCAAGAGATACAAAGAGAAATTCCATTCAAAATAACTGTGGATAGCATAAAATATTTGGGAATCTATCTACCAAAGGAAAGTCAGGAACTATATGAGCAAAACTACAAAACACTTTCCACACAAATAAAGTCAGATTTAAATAATTGGAAAAATATTAAGTGCTCTTGGATAGGCTGAGCAAATATAATAAAGATGACAATACTACCTAATCTATTTATTTAGTGCTATGCCAATCAGACTCCCAAGTAACTATTTTAATGAACTAGAAAAAAATAACAATTCATATGGAAGAACAAAAGGTCAAGAATTTCAAGTGAAGTAATGAAAAGAAAATTAAATGAAGGCAGCCTAGCTGTACCTGATCTAAAACTATATTATAAAACAATGGTCACCAAAAGCATTTAGCATTGGCTAAGAAATAGACTAGTTGATCAGTGGAATTGGGTTCACAGGACAAAATAGTCAATGACTATAGCAATCTAGTGTTTGACAAATCCAAAGATCCCAACTTTTGGGATAAAAATTCACTACTTGACAAAAACTGCTTGGAAAACTGAAAATTAGTATCGCAGAAACTGGGCATGCTAAGTGCCTAAATGTGGATCCACACTTAACCATAAAAATGGGCTCATGATTTAGGCATAAAGAATGAGATTATAAATAAATTAGAGGAACATAGAATAGTTTACTTTTCAGACTTGTGGAGGAGGAAGGAATTTGTGACCAAAGAAGAACTATAGATCACCATGGATCACAAAATAGAAAATTTTGGTTATATCAAATTAGAAAGCTTTTGTACAAACAAAACTAATGCAAACAAGATTCGAAGGGAATAAATAAACTGGGAAAACATTTTTACAGTTAAAGGTTCTGATAAAGGCTTCATCTGCAAAATGTATGTAAAAGTGACTCTAATTTATAAGAAATCAAGACATTCTTCAATTGATAAATGGTCAAAGAACAAGCAATTTTCAGATGATGAAATTGAAACTATTTCTACTCATATGAAAGGGTGTTCCAAATCACTACTGATCAAAGAAATGCAAATTAAGACAACTCTGAGATACCACTTCACACTTCTCAGATTGGCTAAAATGACAGGAAAAGATAATGACAAATGTTGGAGGGGATGTAGGAAAACTGGGACATGGATGCATTGTTGGTAGGGTTGTGAACAGATCCAGTCATTATGGAGAGCAATTTGGAATTATGCTCAAAAAGTTATCAAACTGTGCATACCTTTTGATCCAGCAGTGTTATTACTGGGCTTATATCCCAAAGAAATACTAAAGAAGGGAAAGGGACCTGCATGTGCCAAAATGTTTATGGCAGCCCTTTTTGTGGTGGCTAGAAACTGGAAAATGAGTGGGTACCCATCAATTGGAGAATGGCTGAGTAAATTGTGGTATATGAATGTTATGGAATATTATTGTTCTGTAAGAAATGACCAACAGAATGGATACAGAGAGCTTTGGGATGACTTACATGAACTGATTCTGAGTGAAATGAGCAGAACAAGATCATTATACATTTCAACAACAATACTATATGAGGATGTATTCTGATGGCAGTGGATATCTTTGACAAAGAGAAGATCTAATTCAGTTCCAATTGATCAATGCTGGATAGAATCAGCTACACCCAGAGAAGGAACACTGGGAAATGAATGTGGATTGCTTGCATTTTTGTTTTTCTTCCCAGGTTATTTTTACCTTCTGAATCCGATCTTTCTTGTGCAACAAGAGAACTATATGGATCTGTACACATATATTGTATCTAGGATATACTCTAACATATTTAACATGTATAAGACTACCTGCCATCTAGGGGAGGGGGTGGAGGGAGGGAAGGCAAAAGTTGGAACAAAAGTGAGTGCAAGGGACAATATTGTAAAAATTACCCATACATATGTTCAGTCAATAAAAAGTTATAATTTTTAAAAATTACACAAAAAAAAGAAAGAAAATGAGGTAATTTAGGCTTCTTCAGTGATGATACTAATCTAATCTCTTACTAAAAATCATTACTTTGGGATGAGACAGGTGTATCCAGTGCATACTCATCCTGCCAAACCCCTATCTACCCTGTGTTTTATATTTTTTAAAAAATTAAACTGATATAATTTGTCCTATCACAAATATGTGGGGAGTCTCCTGCAAGGGTTGGGGTGAACTGTCCCTTACAGACTGAATCTCCCTTTCTGACAATAATAATTATGCCAAAAAGTGACAGTGACTATGTTTATTCTCCCTTTTTAACAAGCCATGATGCATAATGAAAAAGTATACTAAAAACTCTGTCCTCTAAAATGATTAACATCCTTAAAACCCATAGAACACACTGCAGAAGGTATGGAAAACATGAGTCCCCCTACATGAAGGCAAGGGTTTTATCTATGTGTAAGAGAAAAAGCACTTTCCCAAGAAGTAGATAAGCTGTGATTACTACACAAAGCAAATTTTTCTATAAGAAAACAAAAAATTATGACTACGATGTAGTTTAAACTGTGACTTGAATGTGTCAAGGCCAACTGCTGATTTAAGAAGATGCTGAGCTAAATTAAGAGATATTTTGAAATGAGACCAAAAAAAAATCACCCAAGTGATCCAGTCCAAAACATTATCTTTTATTCATTTTCATAATAAAACCAAAAAATTGTTAAAACTCTAATAAAAATAATAATAATAAATTAAATAATAAAGGCTGTTATTGTCTTTCCAATTTTCTAAATCTGACTATACTATCACCTTATACCAGTGAAGCTTTCTCTGACTCAGTAGGTGCAAAATATAGATCCCCTTTATTTCAACAGATTCCTTAAACTAAGATAAAACTCAAATGAAAACAAATAACCTCTTTGCTCTATATAGTTTCTCATTTAATCTTCTAGGAAGTTGTTATTCTTTCCAAATATTTTACACTATATGGAAATTTAGTACATATGAATTGATTAGGCTAATGACATTATACAAGTGAACCTTTTTTCATCTATCAATATTCTTATTCCCACTTAGAAATTAGAGACTAAGGTAACTGTGATGTATAAAAAGAGAGCTACTAGATGAAAATTCTACATAGGAACCATACTCAGATCATTTTCATTCCAATAACTATAATGGATTCCTTCAGTGCTTGACTTAAAAGAGCATTAGAGACTACATTTACCTCTCCTGCAATCATCATCAAAACATATCGAGCTCTCATGGGATGCAAAGCTTAATAATGGGTATTATAAGTAATGCCAACTTTACTTACTTGAAGAATTTGGCATTGAAATGCTTCTAAAGAAATTAAAAACAGGAATAACTTTCTTTCAAGAAACTATCATTGCTTACATTAACCAACCCACTTGGAAATATGAGCATATAAGAAATAGAAATAATAGGATATAGTGCTAAACTGGAAGCTAGGAAGACCCATGTTCAAATGCCTTTTCTGACATATTATATGGTCCAATGTAAGTAACTTAAGAATTCTCCATTAGACAGCTCCCTGGGTTTGGCCTATTAAATCATCATTGTTGGTGAGAGTTTTCCTCAAAGTTTATGCTTACCGGGCATATAGGATAGGACCAATAAAGTTCATTTTTCTTCATGAAATACTATGAGCTCAATCCCAAACACACATTTAATCAGTCATTTAATCAAATATTTACTTAGGGTCAATTACATGCTAGACATTAGGGATATAAATATAAAAAATGAAATAACCCCTCTTTATCAAGAGCTTACATTTTAAATATGGAGAACATACATATATACATATTTTATATATAAACTTAGATATAATATTAATAAATAAATATTACAATAGTACTCTATATATACATATTAGTTGAATTCAAGATAATTTAGAAGGAAAGGAAATAATATTTGATGGGATTAGGGAAGACATCAGGCAGATGATAAATGAGATGTATAAAAATAAAGAGAGGGAATCTATGAGGCAGAGATGAGAAGGATTTCCATTAGATACATGGAAAATGGCAAGTATCAAGGCACAGAGATGGGAAATGGAGTTGAGTATGTGAAGAACAAAGAGAAGAACAGTTTGGTTTGATTACAAAATATGAAAAAAAGAATAACATCCAATGAGTTTGAAATGATAGATTGGAACACAGTTAGGAAGGTCTTTAAAAGCAAAGTAGAGGAGTTTATATTTTTTCCTTGAGACAATAAGAAACTAGTGGTCTTGATTAAAGAGAGGAGATTCATATTTGAGTTTTTATTTAACAAAAATTACTTTGATAGTATATAAAATGAAATTCTCTTCTATAGAGAAATTTTATATGTACATATCCTAGTTTTACAATCTAAAGAATGCAAAGGATGCACAGCAATTCTTCATATATTTTCAAGGTTGGAATCATAATCTTTAGTAATCCATTGCATTTTACATATATATATATATATATATATATATATACACACACATACATACACACACACATACACACACACACATACACACACACACATACATATACACACACACTAAGGAGAAACCAACAAAGAAACACAAACTGCTAATTCAGTGACAACAACTTTGCCCCTAACTCATTTCTGAGGCAAAATAACAGACAATATGCAGAAAAGTCCTCTTTAGCTATACAAGGGAGAAATGGAGATGGAGTGAAGGACAAAATAGCCAAGATTAAGAATATATAATTATCTATCCTTTAAAAGTCATAAATACTCTAATTGATGTTTTGCTTATCATACACAAGCTAAATCAAGCTTCCATTGAATGCATAGCCAAAGAGCTTCAGTCATCAGTCATTATATATGTGCTTAGTTTCCAATAATCGAGTATTAAAAGGAGATTTTATGTTTTAAATGTTCACCACCAAATAAAGTGGAGATTTCATCTTTGAGGAATTTTTCCCCTTACAACTCAGGTTTCCTGTTAGCTCATTTTTACTAAAAGAAATTCGTTAGCACTTCCTTTTGCTCATTACATAGAATTATTCCCCTGACTAGTGACATCAACACATTTGTTACAGTTTCATCCACAATGCTGACAGATGAAATGAAAAGAAACTGAAACTGTGAGGGAATTATCCTCTTCAACAGTAGAGGGGGAATCAGATTTCAAATATTTATGTAATATAATGCCTATTTGTGTTTAAGGTATTTAAAATTAATATGTAAATCATGAATCTTTTCAAAATAAAGCAGTTAGTCATTAGCACAAAGATTACAGCCATATATCTTTAAATAACCAACTATATAAATGATGATGCTAGGAAATAAAGTTTCTCTCTCATTTTTTAAAGGAAGATCATTTTAGGATGATGGTTTTAAACAGAAATAAACATGTATACCTGCTAACAATAAAGTACATCTTTTTAAAAAATGGAAACCATGAAGACTCTAATGAAACAATTTTCTAAAATATGTACCTATCTTGGTGAAAGTTAAAACATTTATATTCCTAACAACCTAATTTTAAGATAATTTCAGCTATATTTTATTTGAAACTTGAACTTTATGAGAATCTATTCTATCTTGGATGAAAGAATAAGTAAAACTCCAAGAATTACAGCTGTAAGCATACCAATAAAACTGTCCAAAATTTTCTCATAATTTCAAAACCTTTATGATATATATGACTCTACAATACCTTTTTCCTGAATCAGATATTGATGGTTGAAGTCGTGGAAAAGGCACAAATGTAGCTCCATAAGGAACTAGCTTTGGAAACATAATGATCTTCTTATGAATCTGATGAAGAGAATCCAATTTGTTTATAACCAAACATATTCCTTTAATCCAGTTGCATGCCCACAGAGAAAGCTTCTTTTAGTTGCTTTCATTGTTGTTATATGTATTTTTGAAACATATAAACCTTTCAGCAGTTGTTTCTACTTTCTTTTACAGCTATCTTTGCTCAGCCTCACTTGACAGACTATTAAGGAAATTTAGATGAGGCAGGAAGACCAGTATTCTAGTTAACATGATTATTTTACAGAGCACTGTACATTCATTAGTAGCAAATGAGTTGTCATAATACTCTTCTCATCTCTATTTTTCTATTCCTCATTTCTTTATTCATATCTTAGGTTGCCTGACATTTTAAATAAAGATCTTATCCATTATTTTAAAAATATAATCTGTAAACTGTCACTTGTTAAACAGAATTAGGGAATTAATTTCAAGTAAACAAACCACTGTAGTGAGATACTAAGGCTATATCAATTGGGGGAAGGATAGTAAAAACACTTCATTTTAGTGGAAAAAACAGCAAAAATATAATAAGTAACCAATACTAACTGAAATAGTTTTAAAATTGTTATGTATATAGACATAACAGGGTAACAATGATTATATCTAAAATAAATGCCACTTTATATTTTAATATAAATTTGATTCTTTAAAATAATTGTAATCAGCATTGTTGTATAAAATGACATGCTAAAGTTTGATAACTATTTTTTAAGATAATGGGTTCTTTGAAAGTAATCAGACTTTTAGCTCAAGGACCTTCATTAAAGGGCTATGAAACTTCTAATAAATGATCTGACTTTTGCACAGTTCTTTAAAACTTGCAAAGCTCTTTATTTGTTTGCCTTACGATAATCTAGCAAGACAGCATCAAATTTTCATTTTATGGATCAGGAAATTATGACTTAGATAACTTAACTTACTTCTCTATGGTCACATATCTAGTTGTGTCTGACATAGGACTCAAACCCAGGTTTGAGTTCAGGCATCAATGTTTACGCCAAGGTGCTCCAAGAGGAAGAGTCTATATCAGTAGAATTTTGAAAGGATTTCTCTAACAAACTAATGATTCCCTTGAGCCTTCAGGAATCTTCTGAGGATTCAGAGAGATTCAGAAAGAGGAATCACTCTCTCTGAAGTAGAAAATGTCTACAGAAAAAATTTATGACCTTATCTTATAAGAAAAAGCAATACAATGTACTCGTACAATGTATTTATAAGATATCACAATAATCTAGTATAGGAAAGTACATTTCTATGGAATAAATGCAAATTTGATAGAAGATTTGAGTTTATATCACCATAAGAGTTACAAGAGGTCATCTAGTCCAGCCATTTTATTTATGAATGAGGCAATAGAGATTAAGTGAGCTGCTGAATATTACACAAGTAACAAAGGTGATATTTGAGGTCAATTACTTTGATTTCAAAACCAATATACTTTTACTGTACCATCAAATCCAATGTTGCTTCTATTATTTGATATTTGTGTAAATGTAGGCAAATTGTTTAACCTCTCAGTTTCCTTCTCTATATAATCAGATTATTTGACCTGATTGTATAGAACTTAGGGAATGGAGGACATATAAGATGCCTTCCCACCCAAAATTTAGATTCCCGGGATCTTAAGATATTAAAAGAATAAAACTAAACTATTTATTAAAAACTTAAATTTTAAAATCTTGTCCCTTTCCCTACTATCTTATTTTTATCATACAGACAATGTTTACCTGTTAATGAGAAATGAATCATTATAATGTGTAATAAGTGAAGATACACCCCCCCTTGTTTAGAGAAAATCAGAAATAAGGAGATGTTCAGAGAAACAATACCTATCTTAGTACTCATCTCTGCAATAATCAGGATTCCAATCATATAAATAATGTAACATATTCAAAAGAGTAAAGAAGAATATAGTTTGTTTTTGGAGATCTTAGAATAGAATTTTATGGAAGTGTCCCCAGCTCTAACTAGATAAAAGATCCCCATTTGTTACTAATCAAGAAAGCTTGATTAACCGGGCCAGTTTGGAACTTCTTTGATCTGATTCAAGATACTCACTAAACAGCCTTTATATTTGTAGCATGATTTTCTAAGATCAAATACTAGAACACAAAATGGTTTCAGCAAGTTTAAGGTCTCCCTTCATCAAAAATTTACATCATGATGTATTAATGTGTGTATGAATATACATATCTGACAGTAAACAAGGGAAAGAAGAACTAGTTTTGCCTTCAGTGATAAATCTAAGTACCATGATTTCAAATCCCTTTAAATGAGTAAAAAGTCATCAAAGAATACTTAAGTGAATGGAACACATGTACCCTGGACATAAGAGAAGCAACTATAAAATCAATATGATGTACCAAGCATGCTCACTACATGCCACAATTTAGCTTAACTATTTAAATGGTGTCAGAAATACCAGCACTGTCTAAGAGAAAACAAACATAAAATAGGTACTTTTACAATTTCAGTCACTTTCTGGAGGGGAAATTATGAAAATTTTTATTTATAGAAGTTTTTGCTTAAAATTTAATTTGAATTTAATATAGAACCAAGAAAATAGTGTAGAGATGGATGTTGAGGAATAAAAAGAAGCAAGATACTTGAAAGCTAAGACAATGTCTTAATAGATTTTTATATGCATTAGCTACTTTCATAGGACTAACTATATATAAAGTTAAACTACAATAAATATTAGTTACATGTGTCAAAATGAATAGATGAGAAAAAGCAAGCAAGAATCATATCAACTACCAGGGAAATAGTAGCCAATCCATTTCCTTGACAGCATGCAGTCAATGTTTAATATCAATAATCACACAGACAAATTTATTATGAATTATTTTCTGTGGCTTGATCTAAACTATTTTCATCTGTAGAAGAAATATAATAATTATAATCCATATGTAAAATAAGTATGATAATTATAGTATTCTAACCTATACTACTAAAATACTGTGAGTTAAAATTAAGATACAGAACTTTTATAATAGTCACAAAAGTATCATGCTCTGAATAAAGTATTTACTGAAATAAGGAGGCAAGATAAGAATTCACTAGTTTTTTCCAGGTAATATCAGATAATTTAATCTTTCTGTACCTAACATTCCTCACTTGTAAAATGAAGATGGAATTGACTTTCCTCATGAAGAACTGTGGCAATCCAACTGCAACAGCTATTCTAAAATTACTCAATTAAATGCTTGTTAAATTAATTTGAAGTTCAATATCATTGCTTAACATAATATTTATACTATCACTGAAAAGAATATTATTGCATATATATTCTTTTTTTATATTCATTCTCAGACTAAAATGAGAAACCTCATGTCCAACTGAATTAAAATTCATTTATTAAGAGCCTAATATGCACTAATCACTGTGCTAAGCATTAGGGATATAAATTTAAAAAAAAATAAACAATGTTTTCAAAGAGTACATACTCTAACTGCAGAAAACAAAACATATAAGAATTTACCTTAAAGGACAGACAGAAGGTCCAAAAGTCCTAAAGATTCAGTAGTGTAGCAGATGGCAAAAGTTGCACCAATAGATCAAAGGATAGTATCCAAGTGTTTTGCAAGCATTATGGCAAGGTAGACACGACATGATAAACCCTGGTGGTTTACCCAAACAAGGAAAAATTTATAGTTGGAGACCCCTAGTTAATGAAAATTGTATGAGAAACTGCATAGCTCTTCCAGACTGCATGGCCCATGTTTGGGAAGGTTAAAAAAAAGGAGAAAAGACATTTTATTCTTGGTTCCTACTACCAGATTGTCCCAGACTGGGTCTGAATAGCTAATATCAGAGGGTATTTAGACAAACCCACTTCAGAGCAAGAATTACTCCAAACAATATCCATCCTGCCCTTGCTTGAGGACTTTCAATAACTGGGCATTCACCATTCCTCAATTAGTTCATTTTGTTTTAGGCACTTTTGTCATTACTTCTTTTTCTTTGCATGGAGTTGAAATATGTTTCTCAAATATTGTTTATTGAAATGTTCTCTACTGCCAAGAAAAAGAATAAGATTTTTTCCTGGCATACCAACTTTTCAGATATTCAAAGATAATTCTTTTATCCTCTACATCAATATCTTTTTCAACCTGATTTAACAACAATTCTTCAAATACTTTTTTTTGATATGTTTTCCAATCCATCCTAACTTCTATGCTTTGAATTTATTCTAGCCTATCATCATTAAGAACTAAATTTTGTGTTCATAATAAGTCTGTCCAGGACAAGATACATTAGCATTATCAGTGCCTGTCAATCTATACTACTTCTTTGTCCTGGATTCTATACCTTTCAGAAAAAAAGTAAAACTTAGTCCACCATGAATTATCTGCTTCTTAAGTTTCCTCATATATCAAAACAAAATGTTTGGACTATATAATCTTTAATTCTTTTCATTTCCAAAATTCTATGATTCTATTAATTATACTAAGGTTAAAGTGAGGTGAGAGTAGATAGTATTAGAAAAGGAGTTCAAAGTGTGATGTTTGAGAAGAGTTACTTTTGTGTAAGCACCTTAAGCCAGAAGTGTAGATATTTGAAACACAGCCTTGGAGTAATATTCAGAGCAGGAAATAGAACTTGGGGATGGATGGTCATTTGAAATTCATCAGGAAAAACTAGCCTACAGGAAAATGGCAACCCTGAGAAAGGATTCAAGATAAAGGATATCACAAAATGAATATAGAGCAACAAAAAGTTAACTTTTTATGTAACTTCCACATCTCATTGACATGAATAACAACTATCTCAGTGTGAGAAGTGGCCCCAAGTCCTGTTTTTCTTTTTGTAATTCAAAGAATTCAATAAAAAATTATCTGATCAGGAAGAATCTGGGCATCAGAATAGGTATAACATTGCTCAGATTTTTAAAATACCCTATATTGAATAAATGAATTTTACTTTAAAAACTCCTTAAGATATTACATACTACAATACTGAGTGGTTTTGATGGATATCTATCTTATAACAGATTCATTCCTTAAGAGAAAAACTCCTGGGGGGCAGAGCCAAGATAACAAAGAGGACACGCATCTTCCTAAACTCTCCTTTTCCCTCAATCTATTTTAACAATATTCAGCCTTGGAATTAGTATTAGACTGTCAAAACTCACGAAAATTGGGAATAAAAAAAGAGGGAAACTACATCTCACAAAGAAGCAAAAGAAACCTATTACATCTGAGAGAATAAATGAAGGGAGATGAATATAATGTGAATCTTAACTCTCATCAGATTTGGCTCAAAGAGAAAATATTAGACATATTTGGTTTACATGGAAATTTCTCCCACTTCATTGAAAAGTGGGAGGGGAAAAATGAAAAGGGAAGAGTTAGGGTAAATTTAAGAGAATACAGTAATAGTAAGGAAAAGGTTTAAGGAAGAGGGAGAGACTTCAAGGGGGAAGGAGGGATTCTAAGAGGGAAGGCTGTGTGAGGCAAATGGTACTCATAAATCTAATACTGGGGAGGGAGGTAAGGAGGAAAGGAAAGAGAAAAGCATAATTTGGGGATAATAAGATGGCAGGAAAATACAGAATTAGTAATTTTAACTATAAATGTGAATGGGGTAAACTCCCCCGTAAAGCAGGGCAGATAGCAGACTGCATTAAAAGCCAGAATCCTACAATATGTTGTTTACAGGAAACACACTTGAAGCAAGGTGAAATATACAGAATAAAGGTAAAAGATTGGAGCAAAATCTAGTATGTTTCAGATGAAGCCAAAAAAGCAGGGGTAGCCATTCTGATCTCAGATCAAGCAAGCGCAAAAATTGATTAATTAAAAGAGATAAGGAAGGGCACTCTATCTTACTAAAAGGTATCATAGATAATGAAGCAATATCAAAATTAAACTTATATGCACCAAGTGGTACAGCATCTGAATTCCTAAAGGAGAAGTTAAGAGAGCTAAGAAGTTAAGAAATAGACAGCAACACTATAATAGTGGGAGATCTCAACCTTGCACTCTCAGAACTAGATAAATCAAACCACAAAATAAATAAGAAAGAAGTTAAAGAGGTAAATAGAACACTAGAAAAGTTAGGTATGATAGATCTTTGGAGAAAACTAAATGGAGACAGAAAAGAGTACACTTTCTTCTTGGCAGATCATGGAACCTATACAAAAATTGACCATATATTAAGACATAAAAACCTCAAATTCAAATGCAGAAAGGCAGAAATAGTAAATACATTTTTTTCCAGATCACGATGCAATAAAAATTACATTCAATAAAAAGCCAGGGGAAAATAGACCAAAAAGTAATTGGAAACTAAATAATCTCATCCTAAAGAATGATTGGGTGAAACAATCATAAACACAATTAATAATTTCACTCAAGAGAATAACAATAATGAGACATTATACCAAAATGTGTGGGATGAAGCCAAGACAGTAATAAGGGGAAATTTTATATCTCTAGAGGCTTACTTGCATAAAATAGAGAAAGAAAAAAATCAATGAATTAGGCTTACAACTAACAAACCTAAGAAAAGGGCAAATTAAAAAACCCCAATCAAACACGAAACTTGAAATTCTAAAAATAAAAGGAGAGATCAATAAAATTGAAAGTAAAAAATACTATTGAGTTAATAAATAAAACCAAGAGTTGGTTTCATGAAAAAAACAACAAAATAGATAAACTTTGGTAAATTTGATTAGAAAAAGGAAAGAGGAAAATCAAATTGTTAGTCTTAAGAATGAAAAAGGAGAAATTTCCACTAATGAAAAGGAAATTAGAGCAATAATTAGGAGTTACTTTGCCCAATTTTATGCCAATAATTTTGATAACTTAAATGAAATGGATGAATATCTTCAAAAATATAGGTTGCCTACATTAACAGAGGAAGAAGTAAATTGGTTAAATAGTACCATTTCAGAAAAAGAAATAGAACAAGCTATTAATCAACTCCCTAAAAAAAAAAAAAAAAATCCCCAGTACCAGATGGATTTATATGCAAATTCTACCAAACATTTAAAGATTAACTCTAATGCTATATAAACTATTTGAAAAAATAGTTTGAAGGAGTCCTACCAAACTCCTTTTATGACACAGATATGGTACTGATACCTAAACCAGGTAGGAAGAAAGCAGAGAAAGAAAATTACAGACCAGTCTCCCTAATGAATATCGATGCAAAAATCTTAAATAAAATCTTAGCAAAAAGATTACAGAAAATCATCTCCAGGATAATACACCAAGACCAAGTGGGATTTATACCAGGAGTGCAGGGCTGGTTCAATATTAGGAAAATTATTAGCATAACTGACTATATCAATAACCAAATCACCAAAAAACATATGATCATCTCAATAGATGCAGAAAAGGCATTTGATAAAATCCAACAGTCCTCCCTATTAAACACACGAGAAAGTATAAGAATAAATCAACTATTCCTTAAAATAGTCAATACCATTTATTTAAAACCAAAAGAGATTAAAGGAATTAGAGTAGGTAATGAGGAAACCAAATTACCACTCTGCAGAAGATATGATGGTATACTTAGAGAATTCCAGAGATTCTACTAAAAAGCTATTAGAAATAATCCACAACTTTAGCAAAGTTTCAGGATACAAAATAAATCCACATAAATTGTCAGCATTTTTATATATCACCAACAAAATCCAACAGCAAGAGATACAAAGAAAAATTTCATTTAAAATAACTGTTGATAGTATAAAATATTTGGGAAGTTATCTCCCAAGGGAAAGTCAGGAACGATATGAGCAAAACTACAAAACATTTTCCATACAAATAAAGTCAGATCTAAACAACTGGATCTTAATAATTGGAATGATTGAAAATAATCAGATCTTAATAATCAATTGGAAAAATATTAAGGACTCCTGGAGAGGTTAAGCGAATACTACCTAAACTAAGCTATTTATTTAGTGCTATACTAATCAGACTCCCAAGAAACTATTTTAATTACCTAGAAAAAATAACAACAAGATTCATCTGGAAGAACAAAAGGTCAATAATTTCAAGGAAACTAATGGAAAAAAAAAAAAAAAAACTAATGAAGATGGCCTAGCTGTACCTGATCTAAAACTATTATAAAGCAGCGGTCACCAAAACCATTTGGTATTGGCTAAGAAATACACTAGTTGATTAGTGGAATAGGTTAGGTTCACAGGACAAAATTGTCAATAACTATAGCAATCTAGTATTTGACAAACCCAAAGACCCTAGCCTTTGGGATAATAATTCATTATTTTACAAAAATTGCTGGAAAAATTGAAATTAGTATGGCAGAAACTAGTTATTGATGCATACTTAATTAACACCGTGCACCAAGATAAGATCAAAATGGGTTCATGATCCAGGCATAAAGAATGAGATTATAAATAAATTAGAACATAAGATAGTTTACCTCTCAGACCTGTGGAGGAGGGAGGAATTTGTGACCAAAGAAAAACTAGAGGTCATTACTGATCACAAAATAGAAAATTTCAATTATATTAAGTTAAAAGCTTTTGTACAAATAAAACTAATGCAGATAGGATTAGAAGGGAAGCAATAAATTGGGAAAACATTTTTACAGCTAAAGGTTCTCATAAAGGCCTTGTCTCCAAAATATATAGAGAATTGACTCTAATTTATAAGAAATCAAGCCATTCTCCAATTGATAAATGGTGAAAGGATATGAGCAGATAATTTTCAGATGATGAAATTGAAACTATTTCTAGTCATATTAAAAAGTGTTCCATATCATTGTTGATCAGAGAAATGCAAATTAAGACAACTCTGAGAGGCCACTACACACCTGTCAGATTGGCTAAGATGACAAAAAAAGATAGTGACAAATATTGGAGGGGATATGGGAAAACTGGGACACTGATGCATTGTTGGTGGAATTGTGAACAAATCCAACCATTCTGGAGAGCAATTTGGAACTACACTCAAAAAGTTATCAAACTGTGCATACCCTTTGATCCAGCAGTATTACTACTGGGCTTACATCCCAAAGAGATATTAAAGAAGGGAAAGGGACCTGCATGTGCAAAAATGTTTGTGACAGCCCTGTTTGTAGTGGCTAGAAACTGGAAATTGGTGATGTCCACCAATTGGAGAATGGCTGAATAAAATGTGGTATATGAATGTTATGGAATATTGTTGATCTATAAGAAATGACCAGCAGGATGAATAAAGAGAGGCTTGGAGACACATACAGGAATTGATGCTAAGTGAAATGAGCAGAACCAGGAGATCATTATACACTTCAACAATAATACTACATGATGATCAATTCTGATGGACGTGGCTCTCTTCAACAATGAGAGGATCCAAATCAGTTCCCCCTTGATCTGTAATGAACAGAACCAGCTACACCCAGAGAAAGAACACTAGGAAATGAGTATGGACCATAACATAACATTTCCATTCTGGAAAAGTTTGCTTGCATTTTTGTTTTTTTTCTTCTCAGGTTATTTTTACCTTCTTTCTAAATCTGCTCTTCACTGTGCAACAAGATAACTCTATAAATATGTATACATATATTGTATTTAACATATACTTTAACATATTTAACATGTATGGGACTATCTGCCATCTAGAGAGGGAATGGGAGGAAGGAGGGGAAAAGGTGGAACAGAAGTTTTTGCAAGGCTCAATGTTGAAAACTTACCCATGCATATGTTTTGTATATAAAAAGCTATAATAAAAAAGAAAATTATATTAAAAGAAAAGAAAGAGAAAAACTCCTTTAAAAGAATTATTTTTGTATTTCCAACTACACAACTAGATAAATATATTAAAGTGAAAAAACTTTCTCAGTCTTTTGATTAAAAAAATTTAAAAGAACCTATATTCGCACAAATATACCAGATAAAGACCATCTACAAGATTCAGACTTATTATTAATACAGTATTTGTTAGGCTTGGGAGACTAATTCTCTGATCTGTTATGGAAATGTCTAAGTTCCTAGATTGTTCCCAAAAGGATAATATGAAAGAAATAGAGAAACCAGAAAATTTTCAGCACGTTAAAACAGTATTAAAGAGAACAAGGAGGATTTTATTTTAGCCCTAAGAACATGCACTGTGGCATGGGAAGAAGGAAACACAAATTAAGGTTAAGCCTTTGATCTCAGTCTTTTGATTAAATGACCAAGACCTGGCACCATATAAAGCAAATTCAGAATCTATGCAAATTGAATTTGTTCATTTCTATTATTTCATATTAAATAGTCTTAAAAATCAAAGAAAGAAAAGGCAAATTCGTTAATGGAATTCATTCTACTTTGAAGGCTTCTGCATTTTGACTTCTCCAGGGAAAAAGCCAAAAACAAATAAGCTAGAAGGCATCACAATTCTCATTCACCAACCTGAATCATCAATCTCTTTTGTTATAATTATTATTATCCCTGCCACAGGACATTTAAATTATGTATAATATCATGTACTTCTGCAGTACAAAGCTAAGCCTTCATAAACTACTTCTGTAAAGGGAAAATTTTAACTCCTTCAGCCTTTTCTTACTCTCCCAGATCACTCTTATCATGCAATTCAAGTCAAACCAAACAAACTTTTCAAAAGTAATTTTTAAAAAGTACTTTCTTTTTTGTTTTACTTTAAACAAAATATGAAAAATTCTAAAAGTTTATCAATTTTCAGTTCAATATAGAATATATTATGTAGACTTTTTACACTTGTGATTAGAATATACTTCATTCTGTAATGAAATTCTCTAGGGAAAAAGGTTAATTTAAGAGGATATTCTAAAATATGTTTTGAACAAGAAAAATGGTCAGAACATGGCAAAGCTGAGCAAAAAAAAAAAATCATTCTACATGAAATTCCCTTAAAAAGGCTCAATATTTTAAATGCTTTTTAGAGTGATTCTACTAGGACTCTACTGAAAATAAGGTGTATAATTTGTTCCTAAAGGGAAGCATTTCAAATCATCGTATATCCTATAATTTGATAATAGGCAAGACTTTGTTATTTTGCCCATGTTCAGATCCCACACTTGGATTACTGATCTACTGAAAGTCATGGTCCAAAAAAAAAATAAAAAAAGATCCTAGATATCATCTTTCAAGGAATTATTAAGGGAAACAATATTCTATAACCAGCATTAACTTAGAAATTGAAAGAATTCACCAATCACTTCTTGAAAGAGAAACCAAGATGATAACTCTCAGAAATATTATAATCAAATTCTGAAACTTCCAGGTCAAGGAGAAAATATTGCAAGAATACAGAAAGAAATAATCCAAGTATAGTGATTCAAGCCACAGTCAAAATAAGGCAAGATTTAGCAGCTTCTACATCAAAGGATCTTACAATTTGGAGTGTGGTATTCTGGAGAACAATGAATCTAAGGATGACAACCAAGAACCACTTACCCAGCAAAATTGAATATAATCATTCAGGGGAAAAGGCGGACACTTACTGAAATAAAGGATTTTCAAACATTTATGTTGAAAAAATCAGAGTTGAATAGAAAATCTGAGTTTCAAATAAAGAAGTCAGGAGAAGAAGCATAAGGAGGTAATAAAGAAAGGGAAATCATAAGGGATTAATATAGATTAATAGATTAATATATATATATATATATAAACAAATGGCATAGATGTGAGTTGAATATGAAGGGATAATATCTAAAAATAATAATATAATTAAAGGGTAAGAAGAATGTAATGGGAAAAGAGGTGGAATGATATAAATTATCTGCCACAAAAGAGGCAAAAAAGTTTTTACAGTGGAGGGGAAAGAAAAGGAGGGGGAGTGAGTGAGCATTATTTTCATCAGAATTGGTTCAAAGAGTAAATCACATATACTCACTCAATATGGGTATAGAAATCTATCTTACCCTGCAAGAAAGTAAAGAGGAAAGGAATATAAGAAAGAGGGAGAGTTCTAGAAGACAGGGCATATTGAGGGAGAGGAAGGTCAGAAGTAATACACTTTTGAAAAGAGCTGGGGTAGAAGGAGAAAGAGAATAGAATAAATAAATGGGAAATATAGTTAGTAATAGTAATTGTGAAAAATAAAAAAACTTTGATGCTAATTTCTCTGACGAAGACCTCATTCTTAAATGTATAGAGAACTGAGTCAAATTTATTAAACAAAAAAGCCTTGCCTCAATTGATAAATGATGAAAAGATATGATTTTTGCCCAAGGGCTATAAAATCATGCATACTTTTGATCAAACAATAGCACTATCAGACATGAATCCCAAAAGATAAAAACATTTTAAAGAACCTATAGGTGCAAAAAATATCCTTAGTGGCTTTTTCCTCAGGGCAAAAGAAATGGAAATTAAAGGGAAACCCATTAATTGAAAAATGATTGAATAAATTGTGATATGTGATTATAATGGAATATTATTGTTCTATAAGAAATGATAAGCAGGATATTATCAATAAAATTTCTAAAGTTTTCAATGAGCTCATGCAAAGTGAACTATGATGTGTACAAATTAATGGAAGTGTTCTGGGATGATCAACTGTGGATGGCTTTGCAATTCTCAGCAATACAATGACCCAAGACAACTCTGATGGACTTACAATTGAAAATCCTGTTCATGGCCATTGAAAGAAGTGATTGTCTGAATATAGAATGAAGCATACCTTTTTTAAAAAAAAAAAATTATTTATTAACTTTATTCTTGTAGGTTGAGGGCCATTGGGGAAAATTTATGGTTTCTTTCACAACATGACATTCATGAAAATGTCTTGCACACTTCACATGTGCTTTCTCATTGAGATCAGAGGAAAGGAGGGAGGGAGAGAAGCTGGAACTCAAAGTTTTAAAAACAAATGTAAAAAACTGTTTTACATGTAACTGGGAAAATAAAATATTGAAATAGAATAAAAACAGCTTAACCAATTATTAATGACAATCTTAGACATATGGTTTACTTTTCCACATTAAAAAAAAAAAGTAAACAGTCTTTCTGTGATGTTCTCTTCTTTTCTAAATTATGATCGTTCTCTGTGAGAGCAGGTTTCTTGGGGAGGTTTCTGGAGGCAGTCTTAGTTTCACTTCCAAGTAATAATCACTTCAAATGCAGCCAGGAATTAAAATCCAATCTTTTATTGTCTCTTCCAAAATAGCCCAGTTAGCTTTCTTTGGTTCCGAGAGCTGTCATTGCTACTTTTTTTGCCTCTGCCAGCTTCTGCCTCTAACTCAACTCCAACTCCTGGCAATCTTCCGAACTGACTCCACTCATTCCTCCATTGCCTCCTTACTCTGTCAAATCTCCTGAATTGACTGACTCCAGTGACAGCTCCTTTTTATACTCTTTTAGAGGTGTAAACTCAAAGGTTGACTCCTCCTTCAAGAGTTGGATTATGGGAGGGGTAAACTTGGATATCTCCAGACTTGTGAACTCCAATGTGTGAGCCAATGTATAAACTCTCTTAAATGTGTGAGCTCTAATGTGTGACCTCTATTGTGTGAATTCTCCCAAAGGTGTGAACTTCAAAGGTGTAAACCGAAGCACATAAGCATTGTTTCTATCAATTCCATTGAGTTAACACTAGGATTCTAACACTTTCTTTATTGTCCCTTATAATTAGTCTTTGATATTTATCTCATATTTCCCTTGGATTTTATATGTCAAATTTTCTATTAAGTTCAGGTCTTTTTGAAATAAAATCCTTAAATTCTGGTAATTTATTAAATATCATTTTTATGTAGGATTATGCCTAATTTTGCTAAATAGGATATTTAAAGTCATAGCCCCAGTTCTTTTTCTTTTTGATATATTGGGTTCTAAGACTTACAGTCTTTTAATGTAGCCATTGCTAGATCTTCTGTGATTCCAACTGTAGTTCCACTGTATTAATTTTTTCCTTGTAATTCATAATATTTTTTTCCCCTTGAGCTAGGGGTTTCAGAAATTGACTATGATATTCCTGTAGGTTTTCATAATAAAATGTCTTTCAAGTGGTGACTTTTTTTTCTATTTCTACTTTTCCCCTTTTGTTTTAATACTTTAGGACAGTTTTTTTAATTATTTTGTTATTATATCAAGATTCTTTCTTTGATCATAGCTTTCTGCTAGTTCTATTATTCTTATATTTTCTTAATCTGTTTTCCAAATAAATTGTTTTCTTTATAAATTGTTTCATATCATCTTCTATTTTTTCATTCTTTGCATTTTGTTTTTTTTTTTTTTTCTTGGCCTCTTATAATTTCATTGGCTTTTTCTTGCCTAGTTCTAATTTTTAAGGAGTCATTTTCTTTCTTAAGATTCTGGAACTTATTTTCCTGTAAGTTGATTTTTTGCATAATCTTCTTATTTTTTAAGAATTGGATTGTTCTTATGCCCAAAGGGCTATCAAGCTGTGCACAACTTTTGATCCAGCGGTGTTTCTATTGGGCTGATATCCTGAAGAGATCTTAAAGGAGAGAAAGGTACCTGTGTGTGCAACAATGTTTGTGGCAGCTCCTTTTGTAGTGGCAAGAAACTGGAAACTGAATGGCTGCCCATCAGTTGGAAAACGGCTAAATAAGCTATGGTATATGAATGTTATGGAATATTATTGTTCTTTTAATTTTATTAAAATTTTTAATTTTTATTTTTAATGGTGTTTTTATGTTTTTTATTGTTATATTATTGTTCTATAAGAAACTATCAGCAGGACGATTTCAGAGAGGCCTGGAGCTACTTACATGAACTGCTGCTAAGTGAAATGAGCAGAACCAGGAGATCATTGTACATGGCAACAGCAAGATTATACGATGGTCAATTATGATGGACATGGCACTTCTCAACATGGCATGATTCAGACCAGTTACACTGATCTTGTGATGATGAGGACTGTGTGTACTTAGTGTGGATCACAATAGCATTTTCACTCTTATTGTTGTTGTTTGCTTACATTTTATTTTCTGTAATGTTCTGGTTAGCTTTCTGGAGATTTCTGGACCAGCCTTCGTTTCAGCTGAGTAATCACCACGGGAATAGCCAGGGATAAAGTACAAATTCTTTATTATCTCCTTCACAATCTGTCTTCTTCACTTGGGGCCAGCTTTCTGGAGGGCCTTCAGATGGGACTTGGTTTCAGTGGAGAAATGAAGGAGAGCCCCCAGGAGCCTGATCAAAGATGGAATGTCCCTCATTGAGTCCTTGTTGGCTCTTATATACTCTATTATAATTACATCATCATAGGTGTCGATCTTGTAGAATAGGTGTTAATCTTGTAGAACTATATTAAGTATTAAGCACATGTACTAAACTAGAGAACTATTAATCACCATGCTAAACTAGATAACCATTGTCTTATCAATTCCACTGAGTTAATACCTTCTTTCAAGTATACTTCTCCAGAGTTCTGCCCTTTACAATTTTCTTTCTCATTTTTTTTCCTTTTGGATTTGATTTTTCTTGTGTGGCAAGATAATTGTATAAATATAAATATATTTTACCACGTTTAACATATTTCTTGCTATCTAGGGGAGGGAATGGGGAAAAGGAAGGGAAAATTGGAACACAAGGTTTTGCAAGGGTTAATGTTGAAAAATTGTTAATGCATATCTTTTGAAGATTACAAAGCTTTAATAAATAAAATAGAAAGTTAAGATTCTATTTATAAAAAACAAGAACTGATCAGATTTACCAAAGGCTTATCTATTTTATTGGCTTTTTCATAGAACCAACTCTTAGTTTTATTAATTAGTTCAATAGATTTTTTACTTTCAATATTTTTAATTTCTCCTCTTAATTTTAGAATTTCCAATTTAGTATTTGATTGGGGGTTTTTAATTTGGTCTTTTTTTAGTTTTTTTAGTTGCAAGCCCAATTCATTAATCTTTTCTTTCTCTGTTTTATTCAAGTAAGCCTCTAAGGATATAAAATTCCCTCTTATTACCGCTTTGGCTGCATCCCACAAATTTTGGTATGATGTCTCATCATTGTCATTATCTTGAGTGAAATTATTAATTGTATCTATAATTTGCTGCTTCACCCAATCATTCTTTAAGATGAGATTGTTTAGTTTCCAATTACTTTTTGGTCTATTTCCCCCTAACTTTTTGTTGAATGTAGTTTTTATTGCATCATGATCTGAAAAGAAAGCATTTACTATTTCTGCTTTCTTGCATTTAATTTTGAGGTCTTTATGTCCTAATATATGGTCAATTTTTGAATAGGTTCCATGAACTGCTGAGAAGAAAGTATATTCCCTTCTATCTCCATTCAATTTTCTCCAAAGATCCAACATACCTAATTTTTCTAATATTCTATTTACTTCTTTAATTTCTTTCTTATTTGTTTTGTGGTTTGATTTGTCTAATTCTGAGAGTGCAAGGTTGAGATCTCCTACTATTACAGTTTTGTTGTCTATTTCTTCTTGCAACTCTCTTAACTTCTCCTTTAGGAAGCTGAGTGCCATACCACTTGGTGCATATATGTTTAATATTGATATTGCTTCGTTGTTTATGCTACCCTTTAGCAGGATGTAGTTTCCTTCCTTATCTTTTTTAATTAGATCAATTTTTACTTTTGCTTGATCTGAGATAAGGATGGCTACCCCTGCTTTTTTGACTTCACCTGAAGCATAATAGATTTTGCTCCAGCCTTTTACCTTTACTCTATATGTATCCCCCTGCTTTAAATGTGTTTCTTGTAAACAACATATTGTAGGGTTCTGACTTTTGATCCAGTCTGCTATCTGCCTCCTCTTTATGGGGGAGTTCATCCCATTCACATTTACGGTTAGAATTACTAAATCTGTATTTCCTGCCATCCTAAGCCTTTGGTAAATCTGATTAGAAAAAGGAGGGAGGAAAATGAAATTAGTAGTCTTAAAAATGAAAAGGGAGAACTTTCCACCAAGGAAGAGGAAATTAGAGAAATAATAAGGAGTTATTTTGCTCAACTTTATGCCAATAAATTTGATAACCTAAGTGAAATGGATGACTACCTCCAAAAATATAGACTTCCCAGACTAACAGAGGAGGAAGTAAATTGCTTGAATAGTCCCATTTCAGAAAAAGAAATAGAACAGGCAATTAAACAACTCCCTAAGAAAAAATCCCCAGGACCAGATGGATTTACATGTGAATTTTACCAAACATTTAAAGAACAATTGGCCCCAATGCTATATAAATTATTTGATAAAATAGGGAATGAAGGAGTCCTACCAAATTCCTTCTATGACACAGACATGGTACTGATACCTAAACCAGGTAGGCTGAAAACAGAGAAAGAAAATTATAGACCAATCTCCCTAATGAATATTGATGCTAAAATCTTAAATAAGATATTAGCAAAAAGACTACAGAAAATCATCTCCAAGATAATACACTATGATCAAGTAGGATTTATACCAGGAATGCAGGGCTGGTTCAATATTAGGAAAACTATCAATATAATTGGCCATGTTAATAACCAAATTAACAAAAACCATATGATCATCTCAATAGATGCAGAAAAAGCATTTGATAAAATCCAACATCCATTCCTATTAAAAACACTTGAGAGTATAGGAATAAATGGACTTTTCCTTAAAATAATCAGCAGCATCTATTTAAAACCATCAGTAAGCATCATATGTAATGGAGACAAACTGCAACCATTCCCAATAAGATCTGGAGTGAAACAAGGTTGCCCACTATCACCGTTACTATTTAATATTGTATTAGAAACGCTAGCTATAGCAATAAGAGCTGAGAAAGAGATTAAAGGAATAAGAATAGGCAATGAGGAAGCCAAATTATCACTCTTTGCCGATGACATGATGGTATACTTAGAGAACCCCAGAGATTCTGCTAAAAAGTTATTAGAAATAATCCACAACTTTAGCAAAGTTGCTGGTTATAAAATAAACCCACATAAGTCATCAGCATTCTTATATATCACTAACAAAATCCAACAGTCAGAGTTACAAAGAGAAATTCCATTTAAAGTAACTACTGATAATATAAAATATTTAGGAATCTATCTGCCAAGGGAAAATCAGAAACTTTATGAGCAAAATTACAGACCACTTTTCACACAAATTAAGTCTGATCTAACCAATTGGAAAAATATTAAATGCTCTTGGATAGGGCGAGCAAATATAATAAAGATGACAATATTACCTAAACTAATCTATTATTTAGCGCTATACCAATCAGACTCCCAAAAAACTATTTTAATGACCTAGAAAAAATAACAACAAAGTTCATATGGAAAAACAAAAGGTCAAGAATTTCAAGGGAATTAATGAAAAAAAAATCAAATGATGGTGGCTTAGCTGTACCAGATCTAAAATTATATTATAGAGCAGCAGTTACCAAAACTATTTGGTATTGGCTAAGGAATAGATTAGTTGATCAGTGGAATAGATTAGGTTCAAGGGATAAAACAGTCAACAAATATAGCAACCTAGTCTTTGACAAACCCAAAGATCCCAGCTTTTGGGATAAGAACTTACTGTTTGATAAAAATTGCTGGGAAAATTGGAAACTAATATGGCAGAAACTAGGCATTGATCCATACTTAACGCCGTACACCAAGATAAGGTCAAAATGGGTTCATGACCTAGGCATAAAGAATGAAATTATTAATAAATTAGAGGAACATAGGATAGTTTACCTCTCAGACCTGTGGAAGGGGAAGGTCTTTATGACCAAAGCAGAACTAGAGATCATTACTGATCACAAAATAGAAAATTTCGATTATACCAAACTGAAAAGTTTTTGTACAAACAAAACTAATGCAGACAAGATTAGAAGGGAAGCAATAAACTGGGAAAATATTTTTACAGTCAAAGGTTCTGATAAAGGCCTCATTTCCAAAATATATAGAGAATTAACTCTAATTTATAAAAAATCAAGCCATTCTCCAATTGAAAAATGGTCAAAGGATATGAACAGACAATTCTCAGATGAAGAAATTGAAACTATTTCTAGTCATATGAAAAGATGCTCCAAGTCATTATTAATCAGAGAAATGCAAATTAAGACAACTCTAAGATACCACTACACACCTGTCAGATTGGCTAAGATGACAGGAAAAAATAATGATGATTGTTGGAGGGGATGCGGGAAAACTGGGACATTGATGCATTGTTGGTGGAGTTGTGAACGAATCCAACCATTTTGGAGAGTAGTTTGGAACTATGCTCAAAAAGTTATCAAACTGTGCATACCCTTTGATCCAGCAGTGTTACTACTGGGATTATATCCCAAAGAGATTATAAAGAAGGGAAAGGGACCTGTATGTGCACGAATGTTTGTGGCAGCCCTTTTTGTAGTGGCTAGAAACTGGAAACTGAATGGATGTCCATCAGTTGGAGAATGGCTGAATAAATTGTGGTATATGAAAATTATGGAATATTACTGTTCTGTAAGAAATGACCAACAGGATGATTTCAGAAAGGCCTGGAGAGACTTACACGAACTGATGCTGAGTGAAATGAGCAGGACCAGGAGATCATTATATACTTCAACAACAATACTAGATGATGACCAGTTCTGATGGATCAGGCCATCCTCAGCAACGAGATCAACCAAATCATTTCTAATGGAGCAGTAATGAACTGAACTAGCTATGCCCAGAAAAAGAACTCTGGGAGATGACTAAAAACCATTACATTGAATTCCCAATCCCTATATTTATGCACACCTGCATTTTTGATTTCCTTCACAAGCTAATTGTACAATAATTCAGAGTCTGATTCTTTTTGTACAGCAAAATAATGTTTTGGTCATGTATACTTATTGTGTATCTAAGTTATATTTTAATATATTTAACATCTACTGGTCATCCTGCCATCTAGGGGAGGGGGTGGGGGGGGTAAGAGGTGAAAAATTGGAACAAGAGGTTTGGCAATTGTTAATGCTGTAAAGTTACCCATGTATAAATCCTGTAAATAAAAGGCTATTAAATTTTAAAAAAATAATAATTTAACTTAGAAAAAAAAAAAAACAAGAACTGGATTTTTTTCTTTTTTAAAAATTTCCTCAATTGTTCTCATTTGATGTTTTTAAAGTCTTTTAAACCTTCTTCTAAGAATTTTTTTTTGGTGACCAATTGATATCACCCTTTGAGGTAACAGAGGCTTTTTTTTGCGTTAGAATTCTCCTCTGAAAAAGAATCATGGTCTTCCCTATTCCCATAGTAACTTTCCATGGTTGAGTTTTTACTCCTTTGCCTGCTCTTTTTTTTTATTTTTAGCAGTTTGTTATTGCAATCACACTTAGTATTGGGGGAGAGGGGTAGTGCCCCTGACCTCAGGTCTTCTTCAGTTCTCCTCTTTGGCACTTAATTAGAACCAATAACTCACCTCTCTTATAAGTACCCAGAGCCAGCAGGGTCCCAGATCTACTCTTTCTACCCTCAAGACTTGTGCTAGTTCTTTCTTGCCAAGGATTGGGTCTTAGCACAGCTAAGCCTGGCTTCCCTTATCAGCAGTATTCCCCTCAGTTTTCCCCTACCCAGAAGCCTAACTCCCTAGACTGACAGGGTGGTGAAAATTCCTTCGTGCCAATCTCACTGCAGCTAGCCCCAGGGCTTACCTACTGTTTTAAGGGAGCTAGCCTGGAGGTATTTATACTTTGAATAGATCAAATTTCATTCCAGAAATTTTTTTCAGATATTCTCTGATTGTCCCAAGATGATCACTGTTCTGCCCCAAATTGTAATCGTTGTTGCTGTTGTTATTGTTGTTATTTTACCTCTCTACATTTGCCCTGAAGTTTAATTTTGTCTTGTTTATGGGGAAAAAACTGGAGAGTTTAGAATGTTCTGATCTACTCCATCATTTTCCCAGAATTCTCTTGCTTACTTTTAAATGATATGTCTAACAAAATATTCTGGAAATCATGGTCTTACTTTTGCAACAACAACAAAAGTAAACTAGTGTATTTTATTTTGTTTTTATCTTTTGTTTACTTGTCATTTTCTGCTATCTACAAGAGAAATATAAATGGTATCTTTGCAGTATAATCAGGGCTTCTTTTGTTGATGGATTAGTTTTGTGAAGTAAAATAGATATTTTAATATTTCTTTAATTTAACTTCATTGGATAGTTCAAACAAATCTTGTCTCATCTTAAAGATCCACTTTGCAATGTTGCTACAAACTGAAAATAATTTGTACATAATTGCTTTCATTGTAAGAACAAAATTCCCAGAAGAAAAAAATGTTAAATTCAAAGTTATATATAAAGTGTTTTCCTAAGAGACATTTCTTTGCAGGTTAGAAGTAATAAGAAAATTATATAGTTGGTTACAGTAAGAAACCAACTAATGAATAATTAAATTAAAATGCCTAATTTAAAATACTTCTATCAAATGAAATCTTTGAAAAGAGTTATACATCCTTTGACTTGGCTTTTTTAGAATATTGGAGTGGAGCAAATTTTGCTTTAACTCTCCTATGTTATTTGTCAACTATAAATGAATGATATTTGCACTAAATGAATAGAGTCTAAGTCCAATAACCAATTTATAGGTTATTTTAAAAGTTTATGAGATAAGGATCTAATATAAAATATACCTGCCTTTATACAATAACTATTAGAATTTGGTTTTGATATATTTTGAATCTAAAATTAATTTCTCAGGCAACTTTCTAAGACTCTAAACTGTAAAATAGATGCTCATCAGTATTGGAAGAAGAAGGTTCAGCCCTGGGAGCTTCATTCACTAATTAAATCACAGATCTGATTGAAATCCCTATCCCAAAGAAACAACAAGAACTTCAAAAATCATCTCTCCTTTAAAATTAATTCATTGGAAAGATGTATTTGTTCCTATTTTGTTATGGGACAGAACTCTGAACTTGAAACAAAGAATGCTTACAAAGTAATAAGTAGAATTGAGGAGACAATAGTTATCTAGGTTAGCATGGTTTAGTATGATTGATTTAATCCTACAACAAATAATGGTTTCCTAGTGCTATAATGATTGGTTTATACTCAGTGTAGAGCATATAGCTAGGAGTCTTAGCCAGAATTCATTTGGAGAGATTCAGAGAGCCAGAGAATACAAGCAGACAGAAGGCTGAAGGCTGGAGCACAAGCCCTTGGATTCAAATTCATTCTTCTCATCTCACACCATCTTGGTGGTAGGCTCTCCTCCTTAGCTTCTGCACTGAAACCAAGACCCCAGAAGGCCTCTAAGAAGCTAACTGCTGGGGCCCAGGAAAGGAAGGAGACATGACTTTAAAGGAAACAATAAAGGATTTGGAGTTTAACACCTGGCTGCACTTGTGGTGACTACTCTGATTGAAACAAAGGCTACCCCAGAGACCCCAAGAAAACTGAAGCAGAGAACATTATATTTTAGCACCTGAATGAGGGACCAAGAACCTTCATCTGTGATCCAGAAATTAGGTTGAGTACAAGAAGGAAAGTTTATAAAGGGCTAAACTAGTGCTTCAGCTGAAATGGGACAGATGTTTAGAAAACAGTCTTCTTCAATTCAAGGAAAATGTATAGAGAGCATTGCCAGACTTGTGAAAAACCAAGGTTTGATTGTAACTTGGGAGCAGATCATTGACCTTTTAGAGACAGTACAGAACCAGTTCCTTGGTTCCCTAAAGAAAAAGAATTAGATCCAGATGAGTGGAAATTAGTAGGAGAGCAACTATGTGAATGCTACAATAATAATGGACCTGACTCAATTTCTAAAGAAACACTCTATACATATAACAATACAACTGGCTTTAAGAAATTATATAAGTATTAGAATAAGAAAAAAGAAGAAAGAGCAGGAGGAGGAGGATCCAGATAAACTAGGTGAAAAGGATGAAGAATCAGATAAGAATGGAGTTAAGTACAATTCTGAATGTGGTGCTTCACAGCAGGAGCATTAGGGCATTCCCCATACTCTGAACTACCTTCCTCAATTAACCCTTCATGGGTGGATGGAGAAGGAGGAGGGGAAGGGGCAGTGACAAAATCAGCACCACCTATGAAGCAGCCTATGACAAGATTACAAAAGTTATTAGTTAAAGCAAAAAAAAAAAAAAGACAGGATATATCTGATTTAATAAATGCATACCATGTGATTGAAGAACTTGACTCTTCAGGTCAACAAAGGAGAAGATACACTCCTTTTAATCTGGAAAAAATTAAAGATTTGAAAAAGGATTGCACTCTTCATGTGGCTACATCATCTTATGTTAAGATGTTACTAGAGAATTTGGCTTATGAAATTTTAACCCCTAGTGATTGAAAATCTATAGCAAGGACATGTTTAGAACCTGGACAAAATTTGTTATGGCTTTCGGAGTATAGTGAACTATGCAGGATTCAAGCCCAATGAAATAGGCAAACCAGAGTTAATATACAAATCACTTTTGACCAGTTAATAGGTAAAGGTCAGTATGCAAAGACTTTAGCACAGATTAAGTATCCTTTGATAGCATATGAGCAAATTGTTGCTGCTGCTATAAAAGCTTGCGGCTCCCTCCCAGGAAAGATGGAGAGGAAGCCTTCACAAAAGTAGAGCAAGGTCCCAATGAACCCTTTGCTGATTGTGTGGGATGTCTGCAGACAGCTGTCACAAGAACTACTGGAGAAAATGCAGCTACAAGAATAATGATCAGACAACTGGATAAGGAAAATGCTAATGAGGTTTGCAAAAGAATTATATGGAGACTACACAAAGATGCTCCTTTAGAGGAGATCCTAAGACGCTGTGCCACAATGGACACAAATGCTTATTATACCCAGATTATGACGAACATGGGAAGACAGAGTCCCTCTTGGCAAAGGACTTCTAGAGAGACTCACTGATGCTTTCAATGTAGAAAAGTAGGACATCTGAGAGCTCAATGTAGGCATAGAGATAGAGTGAGAAGACAGAGTGAGAGAAGACCTAAAACCCTATGTCCAAAATGCAACTGAGGTTTCCACTGGGCCTCAGAATGTAGATTGACCTAGGGAAATAAGAGGCAGGGCCCAACTCCAAGACCTCAAACTAAAAAACAGCTCAGGCATGATGGCAGCCAAGTTTATACCAAGAGAGTCTTTAGAAGTTCAGGACTCTGATGTGATCAGTCAGCAAAAAAGCAATCAGATGGCAGAAAAGGATTATAACTGGGGAGAATACAGGCTTTTTTAAAGTGACATAAAGGCAGTGTTCAGTACAAACAGCTTCAATGTAATTGCCAGGTGATGTGGAGAAATCTAGAAAGTGGTAAATAGAAGGGATTAGATAGGCTAATTGCTTGGGAAAAAGGGATTGCTTGTATTTCTACAAATGGAGAAGGAATCAGACGAATGCCAATGAGCTATATTCATCTTGTCTATTAGAGAGAGAGAGAGACAAAAAGAAAAAAAAAATTCAAAACAAAGGAGAAGACCTAAGAAATATCTGACACTGAAAGAACATGGCTGATAATGAGACTGTTACAGAACTTCAAGACCCACAGGAATCATTGGATTTCTTGAAATAAAAAATTGTTATTAAGACTATTACAGAACTTCAGAACCAGCAGGAATCATTGGATTTCCTGAGATAAAAAAATTGTTGATAAAACTATTGCAGAACTTCAAAATCTACAGGAATCATTGGATTCCCTGAGACAAGATTAGACTGATACAGGACTTCAAAATCTGCAGGAATCATTGGATTCTCTGAGACATGATAAGACTGATGCAGGACTTGAAAATTTGCAGGAATCACTGGATTCCCTACACATGTGAAGTAATGGACAATAGATTCCTTTTGGACTATTTCTAGGACTTAGAGACATGTATAATTCCTCATGTTGATTCATGTTATTTGTCACATCACTACCAGCCCATGTTACCATGTGCTTATGTAATTTATGTAATTATGTGTAATACCTCCCATGTTGATGGATTTATGTATACCTGTTTCAAGTGAGACCCTTCAGAAATCCACTAATCTGATTTGACTCCCCATTTCCTTTGGTGTTTTCATCTCCCTTCCTGAGATGTCAGGGTGGCTGTGATCACCTCCTTTTATGGTATTTTCACCCTTTTTTTGAAGAGTCAGGGAAGGTGTGATCACCTCCTTTTTGGAGATTCTCACCTCCTTGAGAAGTCAGAAAGAGCATAACCCCTTATGTTCTAAAAACAAAAGAAAGGGGGAGATGCTATGGGCCAGAACTCTGAACTTGAAACAAAGGATACTTACAAGGTAGTAAATGGAATTGAGGAGACAATGGTTATCTAGTTTAGAATGGTTCAATATGATTGATTTAATCTTACAACAAATAATGGTTTCCTAGTGATATAATTATTGGTTTATACTCAGTGTAGAGCATATATGCTAGGAGTCTCAGAATTCATTTGGAGAGATTCAAAGAGCCAGAGAAGACAAGTAGACAGAAAGCTGAAGGCTGGAGCTCAAGCCCTTGGACTTAAATTCATTCATCCCATCTCACACCATCTTGGTGACAGACTCTCTTCCTTAGCTTCTGCACTGAAACCAAGACTCCAGAGGCCTCTAAGAAAGCTAAGCAGGCCCCAGGAAAGGAAGGAGACAATAGAAGATTTGGGGTTTAACACCTGGCTGTCCTTGTGGTGACTACTCTGACTGAACAAAGACTGCCCCAGAGACCCCAAGAAAACCAAACCAGAGAACATAACACTATTTCATATAATAGTACCATCTAGTAGTAGAAAATTGACCAAAATTTTTCTTAGACTAATAGTCTAAAAAGAAAATTGTGGAGCTTTCTATTTATTTTAATCTGAAATGACTCCAAATTCATTTTTGTTACATTATAGCTGGGATATTCAATTAAATTCAATATAAATTTATTAAATATTTATTATGCAGAAGGCACCTTCCTAAGGATTTAGAATACAAAAAAAAAAAAAAAACCCTCAAGCAGATGTTAATCCAATGTAAAAACTAAGGCAATAAAATAGATGAGATAAAGGTTTTAATATCATAAAAATAAAAATCTAGGTAAAATGAACCATAAGTTAATGAAAATGAGTTTTTAACTTTTAAGTTTTGCTTTTTGTTTTATACTGTTTAGGAAATTGATGGGTTTGAGGATAGTATGAATTATTTTTTAAATTTATATCTTTCTATACATTCCAGCAATTATACTTAGTTCTGCCTTCTAGGCCTAAGTAGAAAAAGCTAGGGCAGTTAGGTGGTACAATGAACAGAGTACAGGGCCTGGAGTCATGAAAATAAAATCTGTTATGTGGCACTGAGTAAGTAACTTCACAATGTTAGCTAGAGAAGGAAATGGAAAACTACTTTAGTATCTTTGCTAAGAAAACTCCAAATGGAATCCCAAATTCCAACACAATTGAACAACAACAAAGAATTAAATCCCACTTCTTAGTAATGTCTTTCAGATACTTCCAGACAGATATGATACATCCACTGAGTTTTCTCTTATATTAGCAAACATTCCCATTTCCTTCCATTGAACTTACTGAAGTCTATTATTTATGCGGTATTATACCAGACATGAAGGAAAATGCAAAAGAAATATAAGGTATATTCCCATCCTTGAGGGACAAAAATAAATAAGAACAATAGAGAAAGGTATATTAACACATACTAAATTATGGTGCTGTAGTCTTTAAAGGTTGAAGGAAATTGTTTATATAAGAGATCATTGTGCAATGGAATAGTCAGTAGAGTCTTCATGGAAGAGATTGGAGTTAAATTGATTCGTTTTTAAAAATGAATAAGATTCAAATAGCCATGTAGGCAAAAATTTACAGAAGCTAGACTTACTAGATTGGAAAATATTTTTTAAAATTAATTTTGACAGGTAAAAATAGTTTGTATGTAAGTGAGGAACATGAAATTCAAGGAGGAAAGCTCAAACATTTAAAACTAGATGGAGTAGGGATACACTACTGTATCCCTGTATTCCTAGTACACTGTACTAAGAATCAGAACTCTGCCATTCATTTCTACTATCAATTACCTATATGACCTTGGACAAGTCACATAATCTTATTATCTTGTTCTCTTCAATGTATACATTAAGTATTATTTAGTGATTATATATATATATATATGTATACACACACACACACACACATATATATATATATATATATATATATATATATATATATATATAATTTCTAACCTCCATTGGATTTTCATGTCCCCAGGAACTTTGTCATCTTGTGATGTCATATCAGCCCTGGTGCTCATATCTCACCAGTACCTTCTCCCCATGGGCCTCCTCTGATTAGAGAATTCCTTCCCCAAACTTCATTTATTGAGCATGTGCAGGCCCGCCATCTCTTCATTTCTCATTTGGCTGAACACCTCTGAACTTCTCCATCATAACCCCTCACCAGGTATTACTCTCCTTTTCTGCTTCTTTTTGAATGTTATTTCCTCCTATTAAATTCTAAGCTCCTTGAAGGACCAGAAATGTATTCCTTTTTAACATTTGTGTCCTTAGTGCTTAGCACAGTGACTGACATATAGTAGGCCCTTAAATGTTTATAAAGTGACTAATTACTTCTGAAGAATAGGGATTCCTAAGAGTAATTAAAATTACTACTACTATTAGTAGTACTAGTAATACAATATCACTACTACTATGAGCAGTACTACTACAATTGTTTAAGGTTTATTAAATAATTTTTCTTTGCAATACCCTCTGAGCAAGGTCTTACACATAGTACCATTTCCAGATATGCAAACTAAGTTTCATAAAGGTAAGTTGACACCCTTGGGACACAGCTAGTAAACCTAAGAGTTAATTCTAGGATCTAAACTGGGTTATCCAGATTCCAAATCTAGCACTTTTCTGAATTTCAATCTTTGGGGAAAAAATAAGATTGTACATTGGGAAGACAATGGGGAGAAATAGTTCTATAAACATTAGGCATTATTATTGTAATAATATATTCTTTATTAGCAAATTCATTATATTCGCTTTGTAGGAATCTGATTAAATTTTATTGCCAAATGCATAATATTTTGTTCTTTCAAAACTCTTTAAATAAATTAGCAATAAGGCCAGGTATTGTCAGGCATTACCATCTGACAAAGATGTCAATTACAACAAAATTACTGTTTCAAAATCAGGTCAGCACCATACTACTTTCTTGCTAGCTATTTTCAATTTAAGAAAAAAAGTTTTTAAACTTCATTCCATTTAAAGGGAAACTACTATAAAAAAAAAAAAAAAGCAAATTTTCCCTGTTCAGATTAGAAGCCTGATAAATTATTAATGAAACTTTTTGATGTATAAAAAAAATTAGTGCATTCTTGGTGGCAGCAACAACATTTAATTTAAGAGACAGATGTGGTAAATCAGCTTCAATATTCTGATATCACAGAATTCGTTCACTCAGTTATGATTACTCCTAAATTTGGTGTCATTTTTAAAAGCATTAAAATATTATTTAAGTATAAAAATATTTTTTCTGATCTAGAAAGTTATAGAGTTTCAAGTGAAGAATAGTTTGATGTTTAACTTTTCATGCTGTTCATTCTGCATATTCAAAGTGGACCAAAATGACATTATGTCAGGATCAATGTACAGTGTGTCCTCCTGTGACTGATCAGCCAAATATGATTTTGAAAAGTTCTGTCATTGGTGGGGCACAAATAGTGCATTTGACTATTTGGGAGGGAAATGTTTCTAAGTTTCCATATCTCACATTTCTTTTGAGCTATGGCAATTCCATTTTGTTCATAGAGGACAGTGTCCTCTTTGATGTGGGCATGCTATTCTGAACAACCCTGTGCCAGTGTCTCCCATGTTTCATAATCAATTCCAGAGTTCTTCATAGAGACCTTGTATTTCTTCTGACCACCATGTGAGTGTTTGCCTTTTGTGTGTTCTCCATCATATAATTTTTTAGGCAAACATATTGGCATTCAGACAATATGTCCAGGCCATTGGAATTGAGCTCGCTGTAATACAGTTGAACTGCTTGGCAATTCAGTAAAGGAAAGGACCCAATACCCGATTTCTTATCTTATAAGGTAATCTTCAGAATCTTCCTAAGACAATTCAAATAAAAGCAGTTCAATTTTCAGGCATGGCACACATACCAATAAAGTCAGCACAATGGCTCTACAGACCTTCAGTTTGGCAGGTAGCCCAATATCTACTCTCTCCCATACAGTCAGCTTTATTTTCATACACACACACACACACACACACACACACAATCAAAAACACATACATATGTATGCATATGTGTATCTTTGAGAATATATATATGTATCTTTGAGCTCAGATCAGAAACTAGATCAATAATTTCCTAATTTACACTTTACAGCTCAAAGAATTTATTTTAATGAAAAATTTTATATGGCATTTTAAATTTTGCATATTATTTCATTTGATCCTCACAACATCCCTGGAAATTCTGTAAGTGCTAATATTATCACCATTTTACAGATAAGGGAACTGGGAACTGAGGTAGACAGAAATTATATGATTTGGATAGGTCGTGTTTAAAGCCAATTTGAACTCAGGGAACGATGACACAAGTGAATATATCTCTACCCACTGTGTCACCTAGGCCCCTCTACTTTCTGTGATGACTAATGTCAAGACAATTGCCTGATTCACTGATGATCCTAAAGAAGCACAGAGGATAAGAAAATATTTAAATTCATCTTTCAGACCAGCTTCCCCAAATGGAATACTGATATGCAGTTAGCTTTTACTACCATCATTACTACTATGATGTGTTTAAATATTTTTATCACTAATTCTGCTGTTAATATCCTGGTGGAGGACATAATTTATGAAATATATGTGTGTGTATGTGTGTGTGTGTGTGTGTGTGTGTGTGTGTGTAGACAGAGAGAGAAATATGTACTTAGAAAATATTTGTAGTAATTTTTGGAATTATTATTTATAATAATTAGAACTTGTATAGTATTTAGTGTAGTGTTCTCTTCTCTAAATTACATATTGTTCTCTGGTAGCAGGTTTCTTAGAGAGCTTCTGGAAGCAGTCTTAGGTTCAGTTCAAAGTAATAATCACCCCAAATGCAGCCAGTTGTTTAAAAGTTCAATCCTTTATTGTCTCCTTCAAAATAGCCCGATTAACTTTCTTAGAGGCCTAACTCTCTCCTTGGTTCCAAGAGCTCCTGTTGCTTGTCCTTTGCCTCTGCCAACTTCAGCCTCTAGCTTTCTCCAACTCCAAAGCCTCCAGCCAGCAGAAAGGTAGAAGCTGGAATGAATCTGTCTCCTCCTCTGAGAGCTTCTAGTGGGTTTCTGTGTATCTGGCCCTGAGAGCTTCTTGCTTATATGCTGTACACTGAATATACATCAATCATTATATCACTAGGAAACCATTATTTGTTGTAGGATTAAATCAATGCTAAATTAGATTTAACCATTGTCTCCTCAATGCCATTTAATATCTTGTTTCAAGTTCTGGCCCATAACATCTCCTTGTAGGAGCAGATCAATTCTACTGTCTTAGTGCCTTGTAAGAATCATAACAATTTAGGGTTTGTGAAGTACATAAATAATATTGTTTCTGTGATTCTCATAACAACCCTGGGAAGAAGGTGCTATTATTAACCCACTTTTTTATAAATGAGAACCTGTGAGTAGACAAAAGTGAAGTGATTTGGCTAAGCATACACACACACACACACACACACACACACACACAAAGTATCTAAGGCAGATTTGAATACAGAGCTCTCTGGGTTCAAGTTCAATAGTCAGTATACTGTGCTAACTAATTTCCTTTGTTACAAAATAAATTTAAAGATTATGGTATAGATCAAGTCAATTTGATAGACCTTTTCCATGCCATTTTCTACTTCACAGTGCAGTCAAATTATAATAATGTATATCAATATTATAAACATAATTCAATGTTGATTTTGAATGAAAATGTTCAACTTTTTAACATCTTCAAGATAAAAATGAATATAAGCTTTTAAATGTTTTTTAAATCACATAGAAGATCATTTCATGCTTCTTCCAACAAGTAGCAAAAACAATTTTCTAATGATTAATGTGTAATCCAGTGCTACTATGAAAACCTGAGAATGCAAATAAATGGCCTTAAATTACAATAAGATTAAGTTAAATGTAATGGTAAATCAGAGTCAACATTGGAAAAAAATCCATTTTAAACTGTAACCATTTGATCTTTTACATATTGACTACCTCTAAAAGGGAAACTAAAAAGAGATAAAGTAAAAGCTCAGGTCCAGAAAGGGCTTCTCCACATTAAAAAAAAAAAAAAAAAAAAAAAAAAAAAAAAAAAAAAAGAAAGAAAGAAGTGTGTTTTTATTGTTTATGACTCAAATTACAGCTTGAACATTAATCAGCAAACTAATAATTTTTTTTTGTTTTTTAGTACATAATATTGGCAAAGTACTATGTTAAAAGCTGGAGTAGGGGTAAAGGGATAACAAAATGAATAAAAAATGATTTATTATTTTCCAAAAGCTTAAACTGCTTCATTTTTTTTAAGTAAAGCTTTTTATTTTCAAAATATATGTATGGACTGTTATGATTCTTACAAGGTACTAAGACAGTGGAAGTGATAGAGACAATAATTATCTAATTTAGTATGTTTCAGTATGATTGATGTGATCCTACAAGGAGATGTTATGGGACAGAACTTGAAACAAGGTACTAAGTAGAATTGAGGAGACAATGGTTAAATCTAATTTAGCATTGATTTAATCCTTCAACAAATAATGGTTTCCTAGTGATGTAATGAATAGAGTATGTTCAGTGCACAGCATATAAGCAAGATGCTCTCAGGGCCAGACAGAAGCCGACAAGTCCACTCTTAGAAGAGGAGTTCGATTCATTCCAACTTCCACCTTTATACTGGCTGAAGACATTGGGAGGACGAGAGGCTGACGCTGTCAGAAGCAAAGGACTAGCGGCAAGAACTCTCGAAACCAAGGAGAGAGATAGGCCTCTAAGAAAGCTAACCAGTCCCAAGAAAGAAGACAATACTTTGAAAGAGAAAATAAAGGATTTGGACTTTAATACCTAGTTGTATTTGAGGTGATTATTGAACTGAACTGTAACTAAGGCTGCTCCCAGAAGCCCCCCAAGAAACCTGCTCCCAGAGAACATTATATTTTAGAGAAGAACATTACAATGGACAATTTTTCAACATTAACCCTTGCAAAACCTTATGTTCCAATTTTCCTCTTTCCCTCCCCTACATGGCAGGTAATCCAATATACGTTAAACATAGTAAATATACATATATATATATATATATATATATATATATATATATATATATATATAATCCAATATAGACATACACATTTATAGAATTATTTTGCTGCACAAGAAAAATCAAAGCAAAAAGCAAAAAAGTGAGAAAAAAATAAAATGCAAGCAAACAACAACCAAAAAAGTGAAAATGCTTAGTTGTGATCCACACTCAGTTCCCACAGTTCTCTCTCTCTGGATGTAGTAGATGGCTCTCTTCATCACAAGATCATTGGAACTAGCCTGAATCATCTCACTGTTGAAAACAGCCATATCCCTCAGAATTCATCATTGTATAATCTTCTTGTTACTGTGTACAATGATCTCCTATTTCTGCTCATTTCACTTATCATTAGTTCCACGACTCTCTGAAATCATCCTGCTGATCATTTCTTATGGAAAAATAATATTTACATAATATTCATATACCATAACTTATTCAGTCATTCTCTATCTGATGGCCATCCACTGTTTCCAATTTCTTTCCACTACAAAAAGGGTTTGCACAAACATTTTTGCACATGTGGGTCCATTTCCCTCCTTTAAGATTTCTTTGGGATACTAGCCCAGTAGAAATACTGATGGATCAAAGGGCATGCACATTTTGATAGCATAATTCCAAATTGCTCTCCAGAATTGTTGGATCAGTTCACATCACCAACAATGTATTAGTGTCCCAGTTTTCCCACATCCCCTTTCACCATTATCTTTTCCTATCACCTTAGCCAATTTGAGAAATATATAGTGTTACCTCAGAGTTGTCTTAATTTGCATTTCTCTGATTACTAATGATTTAGAGCACCTTTTCATATGACTAGAAATGGTTTCAATTTCTTCATCTGAAAATTGTTCATATCTTTTGACCATTTATCAGTTGGAAAATGACTTGAATTCTTATAAATTTGAGTCATTTCTCTAATATTTTAGAAATGAGGCCTTATCAGAATCTTTAAATGTAAAAATGTTTTCCCAATTTATTGCTACCCTTCTAATCTTGTGAAAAGCACATATGATATGGGTTAACAGGCTGGCTTTCTCCTAAACTCACTGTGTTCTTAAATAAGTCACAAGACCTCTCTGGGCCTCTATTCCCTCAGCTATAAATGAAGGGCTAAATTATATGATTTGTAATATCTGTTACAAATCTAAAGTTCTTTGAGTCTAACAGCCTTGAGACATAGTGTTCATATGACCAATAAGGTCGTAAATTACCCACAAATGTACTTTGGCATTGTTCATTTTCTTAACTATGTATCCTAACTTAAGGATACAAATATGAGTGTTAAATACATTGTTTCCAATTTTTATCTATTTGTTTGACAGAAACAGTTACCCTACAGAGTTAAGTGACTTGCCTTAAGTAAGCATTTGAAGTTGGATCTAAATATTCTTAGGTTCAGATTGCTATTCAATGTACCACTTAGCTGTCTTTCAACAATATAGTTTTATGAATTTCTTGATCAAAAAGTATCAGATTATTGAAAGGCCAATACTGCACTATAGCTACACCCTAGAACAAAACTTCTTAAACTGGGGGTCATTACAATTTATTATTATGAAGATAATACGAACATGTACCTCACAGTTGTTAGGAAGACCAATAATATGCATTTTGTGAACTTTAGAAGGCTTTTTTCAGTAATAATATGAGAAAGAAGAAATGGATAAAAGAAAAGAATAATGATATGAGTTTTCATAAATGAATATGGGTGTCATGAATTAATGATTTATTATCAATAAATGTTTGATTTGTATGCCCATTATATATCTATATGACCAAGGTTGTGTAAACATTTCTTGGGTAAAAAAGGGTCACAAGCAGAAAAAGTCTGAGAAGCTCTGCTTTAGAATTAAAGCACACACATTCACACACACACAAAAAAAAAATAGTTGCCCTATAGAATGTCTATAAAAAGAGAAGATATAAAATATGGGATGTAAGGTTAGAGAGAGTAAAGATCATAGAGAAAATGTTAGAGCTAAAATTATGATATAAATGCTTTTTTTTTAATGGCTAGGGACATCCACATTTAGTTATAAAAAATCATATCATTATTCTTTTCTTTATTCACTTCTTCCTCTTCCTCATCTTCCTGTTATGGGCTAGAACTCTAAACTTGAAACAAAGGATTCTTACAAGTTACTAAGTCAGTGGAATTGATAGAGACAATAGTTATCTAATTTAGCATGGTTCAGTATGAATGATTTAATCCTACAAGGAGATGTTATGGGCCAGAACTTGAAACAAGGTACTAAGTAGAATTGAGGAGACAATGGTTAAATCTAGTTTAGCATTGATTTAATCCTACAACAAATAATAGTTTCCTAGTGACATAATGATTGGTTTGTACTCAATGTGGGGCATATAAGCTAGAAGTTTCAGCCAGGGAGATTCAGAGACAAGTGGACATAAGGCTGGAGGCTGAAGCCTGGAGCACAAACCCTTGGACTCAGACAGATTCATCCCATCTCACACTACCTTGGTGGCAGGCTCTCCTCCTTTGCTTCTCCACTGAAACCAAGACTCCAGAAGACGCCCAGAAAACTAGTCAAGCCCAAAATGAAGGAGATAAGATTCTGAAGGAGACAATAAAGGGTTTGGACTTTAACACCTCACAGTACTCTTGTGGTGATTACTGAACTGAAACGAAGGCTGCCTCTAGAGATCCCAAGAAAACTGAAACAGAACATTACATTTTAGAGAGAATATTACATCTTCTTGCTAGTCATTTATAATATATGAATGTAATAGAATGCAATTGTTTTATAATAAATAACTAGTAGGCTCATTTCAGAAAAGACTGGAAATTCTTATATGAATTGATGCTAAGTGAAATGAGCAGAACCAAAAGAACATTGTATATAGTAATAAGAAGATTATGTGATGATCCATTGTGATGAATTCAGGTCTTTTCAACAATGAGATGATTCAAGGCATTTCCAATAGACTTGTGATGGAAAGTGCCAACCACATCAAAAAAGAAAACCAAAGAGATTGAATGTGGATCAAAGCATAGTAGCTTCATTTTTTTGTTCTTATTGCTGTTGTTGTTTGCTTGATTTTTTTTTTCTTACTCGTGTGTTCCCCTTTTGATCTCATTTATTTTTTTGTGTAGCTTGATGAATATGGAAATGTTTTGAAGAATTTCCCATGTTTAACCTATATAAGATTGCTTGCTACCTTGGAAAGGGAGGAATGAAGGAGGGAGATGGAAAAAAATTTGGAACACAAGGTTTTACAAAAGTGAATGTTGAAAAATACCTTTGTATGTATTTGGAAAAATAAAATAATATTAAATTTTTAAATAAAATAAAAGACAATGAATTTTAAAATATGCTATGATTTGGAGTTAGGAAACCTGGATTAGAAGCATGTACCTGTTTCTTCCTGCCAAAGTAACCCTGAATAAATTATTTAACTTCTTTTCATCAATACTCTCATCTGTAAGAGGAGGAATTTGGACTAGGTGATCTCTATATTATAGTTTTAAGTATCTGAACTATGATTCTTTAACCAATAGGATTTAGCCAGAAAACCTTTTCTTAAAAGATCAAAACTTTCCTTTCTGAAGAAAACACTTAAATATCTTAAAGGATTAAAATTATTCGCAGACTAAAGAACTAATATCCCAACCTCGATGTAGTACTTAATTTCTAGTACATTTTCTTTTGTATAAGCAAAGATATGATTACTTTTTCCCTTTTCTAAAAATCCAATCCCATTTATATTTTAATATATGGTTTTCAGAGAAGCAAAAAATCATAAAAAAAAATTTAGATGTGGAAGGGATCTGAGAGATAGTTTAGCTGGAACTAGAACTTAGATTTTATGTCCAAATTTGCATTTTTGACCTCTACTCCCCCAAATGAGTTATTTCTCCTTATTTCTAAGTTTGCTAATTTTCCAAATCATCTCTGCTTAAAATCCAACAATTATGTTTTGACTCATCCCATGAATTCATTCCTCAGATTTAATGTCACCAAATTCTGCCAATTTTTCTTCAAAAATATTTTTTGTATACACATTCCCTTCCCTTTCACACTTGCACCACTCTCTTCCAGAATCTCATTATGATTCTTTGATTGTATGATTTTTTTTAAAGTGAGACATGAAGTTGGAAATATGTTCTTCAGACTCCATTGTTTTCTTTCTAACATTCCTGCTCAAAAATCTTAATAGTGATGTTTTTCTTATGTCATGTCTAAACTATCCTGACATGATTTCATGGGCTGATCTTTGAAATATCCATCCACCTTTCTAAATCAATCTTATATCCACAGAGGCCCAGAACATTGCCACTGTCTTGGTCAGAATAGTCACAATCCCCACAAATACACTGAACTTCATTCTCTTCATGGAACCCTTCTTCTCTGATGGAGCCCTCACCCTATTTCCCCATGGGACATACAGAACGAAAAAGCAAAGGGATTTTTTCATGTTATTCATTCTTTCACTTAGTTTAGCCTTATACCAGTCTATCCAAATCCTACCCATACAATCTTCTCCTTTGAACTATTTTAGCACTACTAATGTGTATTATTCAAGATAGTAAACAGATACTGCTTCACATTATTATTCCATTATTTTAAAAATTGCACTAGTGATTCCATTTTTCCTTTAATCGCCATTTTTTGGACTCCATGTAAATCACTTGATTTGAGTGATTTGCCGATACTACTCCTCCCCATTTTCTCCAGACTCTAAGAATGTCCTCCCTTTCTCACCTAAGTGTCTCCCAGCTTGCCCTCTCCACCAATGAGAAACCAGATGTCTCAATTCCTATAATTCTATGTTTCCTATTTTTATCTCCTTCCAAATTGTATATTAATTTTGAAAAATCAAGCTTCTGATTCCTTGGCTATGAAGATACTTGAATCCAATTTGTTTTGAAACAGAATATACTGCCAAATATATCCTTCTCTACATTTAATTACTCAGTTTCTTTATTCCATCAAAACACTATTTTCCATTAACTATTAATCTTAACTCTACAATGATGTTACAAACTTCCTATGGACAGGGACCATTTCTTATGATTCATGGGTATCTCCCTCCAATGATTAACATAGTATTAAGCTCAAGGAAATGCTTAAATTTTTTTTTTATTGAAAATCTGTTAATTTTTTTATAACCAGAATATATTCAACTCTCACAATATTTGCAAAAAATAATTCCATTTTTAATTTTGTTTACCTGTCTACAAAGGAGTACACAAGCAGTTGGGGGTGGAGGTTATCTCCCTAAATATAATATAAAAATAAAAGCTCCTTAGGTGTACTGGTGGTCAGAGGACCTGCCTGAGATTTGAAAAGAATCTTTTCTTCTCTGCTCCTAGCTTTCTACTGTTTTTCCTTCTACTATGGAACCTCCTTGGGGACAGAGACCTGATTGAGTGGGAAATACTCTGCTTGTTTAGCTTAATAGCCTCAGGCTTTTGAAAACTGTGCTTTAGAAATACCAACCTATGAGGAAAGGAGCACAGGAGTTGAGGAGGTTAGTTCACTTTAGGGAATTAAAAAAAAAAAAAAAAAAAAAGTGCCCTTTTCTTGGGTCTCTCAAACCACACACTTTGTATGTCAGAGACTATATATCCTTTCTCATAAGAAAGAAATAAACTTTTCCCTGCAGTCATACTCAAACTTCTGACTGTTTTAGTGGTCCCTACTGTCCCACACAATACTGAAAATGACAAAGAAAATGAATAAAATGGAACCAAAATTATTATAAATAATTGTATAATATTTTGGATATATTAAATAAAAAGGAGAAACTTGACTAACTTGTCTTTTGAAGGATGGAAGAAAATCAAATTACCAAGATAAAAACATTAACAAAATTAATTCAGAAGAAGAAATAAGTAGAATGATGATAACTTACCATTAATAATTGTATTCTAATAAAAGTAAAGATTGAAAGTAAATGGAGGGCTAATGGGGGAGGGGGGGAGGAGAGGGATTATCTGAATTATCCCATCAAGAATCAAAGACCTGGAGGAAGGGCCAAGATGGTGGAGAAAAGGGAGAAACTTGCCCAACTCCTGCCCCAAACCACTCCAAATTCCTTTAAATAATGACTCTAAACAAATTATAGTGTGTCATAACACCCAAAGAGATGAAGTGGAACATTTTCCAATAGAAAGCAATTTAGAGGCTAGCAGAAAGGGTCTGTAACACCAGGATGAGAGTCTAGCATGCAATCCCAATGCAGATCATGCCAGCATAGGCACAGACCCAACCTCAGTTGGCACCAGTAAGAGATCTGCATCAGTGGCAGTACTGGTGGCTTCCAGGACTCTCAGTTCAGTGGCAACAAGGCAGACTTGGAAGGTCAGGGGTAGGAGAGGTTTGGAGGAATCATTTTGGAAGCCTAGCACATAATCCCAGTGCAGGCTGCATAGGTGCAACCCCAGCCCCAGATACCTGAGAGGTGGAAGCTCTGAAACAGCAGTAGTAATAGAGGCTTCCAAATTTCTTGGTCTGAGAACACTAGGGAGGACTCAAAAAAGTGAATGGAGAGAGTCAGTGGCACCAGGGTGAAACCCAGCATGCAATCCCAGAGTAGGCTGCTACAATGCAGTCTGCATCAGCAGCCCAACCTCTGGCCAGTTCTCTAGATCTTGCAGGTACAGATGGTGTGGACAAGCTTAACAGCTCCAGGGCAGAAAAGAGTGTTTGTGGTCAAATTCCTACTTTAACAAAGAGTTAAAAGCAGTGTAACAGGCTAGAAAAAATGAGAAGACAGCAAACGTTTCTGACCACTGAAAGTTATTATGGCAACAAGGTAGATCAAAACGCTCTCAGAAGATAACAAAAGCAAAGCTCCTACGGGCAAAGCCTCCAAGAAAAATAAGAATTGGGTTCAGGCCATGGAAGAGCTCAAAAGGAACTTTGAAAATCAAGCAAGAGAAATAGAGGAAAAAATAGGGAAATAATTGAGAGAGATATATTGAGATATTGAGATAAAGTGAAACCAAAAAATGTGAAAAATAGGGGGAGCAGGGAAATGTGAAATATTTCATTGGAAAAACAACTGATCTGGAAAATAGATTAGTTAGTTGTTTTTTTTTTCTTTTTGGGGGGAAGAGGGGAGGTGTAGTGAGGCGGAGAAGAAACTAAGTGAAGGAAGAGATTCTTTGCCTCAATTGCTACCTCCCCTCACACACTGATCCTCAGTCAAACTGAGACCTGTTGAAGACCTTAGCTTAAAAAGACCAATATCTCGTATTTCATCCAGGACAATCACCAGTTGTCTTGATGTGGATCTTGCCACTGAACCCAAATAGCCTGGAGGGATCCAATTCATTTGCATGACATGGCATCACCTCCCTGATGTCATGGTCCTCTTTGAGAACAAATAACAATTGTCTACTAAAGGTTCTCTTCCAAAAGCTAGGAGGAACTTTGAGCAATGAACTTGAGTGTAATATTAAATGAAAGAGCAATTTTCAGTACTAATCAAGTATATCTAAGGTTAAAAAAAAAAAAAGTGGGAAATGTGCCCAGAGTAGCAAATGAAATGACTAATCTATTCAGTATGGGTTTGATTTTTTTAAAGGTTTTTTTTTTCCTTTTGCTCTGATTCTATTTCACATGAGTGCCGAGTGGAAATAATATTGTAATCCTTGATGTTTATAAAGTATTTAATATCATTATCATAATTATCAACATCAGTACTATTCTCTATTTCCATCAAATAACCTTCTCATTCTATGATCATAATTTGATTTCCCAAGTAGATGTCCCTTCTGGGAAAAGAATGACCTGATGAATTAAGAATAATATAGATGATCCATTTCATAGTTTAATCTTTTCCAATAAATTATTATACTGATTTTTGGTTGAAAAAAATATTTGTGAATTTGCAAAGCATAATAGTTTTTTATCCTCAAATTATGATAATAAAAGCTATCTCTATACCTATAGCAATCATGATGCAAAAGTGAGCATTGATCCCTGTAGGTTTTTCCTATTTATCAACATTGTCTTCATTGTTATAAAAATAGCAATCTTGATATAACCTAAGTATTCCCTCTATATTTATACTTGATGAAATTCTTAACTTTCTCTTTTGATCTCTATTAAAGATAATCTCTTCTTCCCTAAATCTCATGACTCTCCAGTCATCCCTTTTCTATGTACTCATCTCATTTCAGTCTATATGATTATTATGTGTGCATATATCTCATCATATTTAACTATAAGCTACTTCCGAGCTAAAATTTACCCTTTTTTCATAAGGAAAAAGGACAGGGCTTTCCACATAGATTATATTTAGCAAATCTTATCAAATTAAACTGAAGAAGAAGAGGAATAAACATCATGTGGATAACAAATCAACCTAAGAGTCAGGAATCCTGAATTCCATTCACCACTCAAATATTTATTCAGTTTTTGACCCTAAATCACTGTCTCTTTCTTTTCATTTTCTTTAAAATGGGAATAATATTTCTATTTTCTGACATGGTTGCAAAAAGTTAGATAATTGTTATAATACTCTATATAAATGCAATTTAAACATTATCATCATCTACAGTGGAGTTGGACTAGAAAATCTCAAAAAGTCCATGTTATAATTTCAATGTGTTTTAAAATCTTTATGTGATTGCTTCTGGTTTCTTCCTGGGTAGGACTAATTCTCTTTTAAAGTTGAGGCATATTAAATTCAAAAAGTGAGCTACTGAGATTAATACATTTAAATGTTCACAGGAAAACTGTGTTAACTTTTCTACTAAAAGTCAAATTAAAGTTGGTTTTAGGGCTTTTTAAAAGACTTAACAGAATTGTTCATTGGATAGGAAAAGAATATTTAGTGGTCATGGAGATGAGGTAATGAAGGGAAACAGAAGGTAACAGAAGTCAGTGATGCCCATGCTGAAACCAAAATAAAGCCACATTCATTCATTCCACTGACACTTTTAATGTGATGACTTAATGATTGTCTTTTAAATACCCATTATTCTTTACAAGCTATTTTTCTTTGAGATTTCAGGCTCCTAAAAGAAACAGGTAAGGGAGAAAAAAAATGTACCATTTTGAGGAATTTTGTGGATGCAGTATTTTTCAAGGCGACATTTACATAAATTTCTACTAATTATTTCACTCAAAGTAAATATGCTAAAAATATCATTTTATTCATTTCTATTTATAATGTATTTTTGTATACTTAGACCCTAAAGGATAATATAAATAATCTTATGGGAAGTTCCAGACAGACACAATTGTGGGATAATAGAATCATAGAATTACAAGAGACCTCAGAGGCCAGCTAATTAACTTAAATCACTCATTTTAGGATACAATAACTGAGGTTGGAAAAGACTTAGTGAATTGTTCATTGTCAAACAGATAGCAAGCAAAGATCCATACAACAAATATCTGTGACTAATAGAAACTATAATCCCCTTTGTACTTGGAAGGAGGAAATCTGTAGAGGGTTGCTGATAGTGGGGGAACGCTGGGTAAAGTATAAGACCCTTTAGCCCAGAAGAAACTAGCTGACAATATCTGGTTTGGCTCCCCATTTCCCTTGGTGTGGACTAAAGTGGACTAAAAAAAGGTGTGAACCTTTTCCTGAAGAAGTTTTTTTTTTTTTTTTTTTAATTTATTTTTTTTATTTAATAGCCTTTTATTTACAGGATATATACATGGGTAACTTTACAGCATTAACAATTGCCAAACCTCTTGTTCCAATTTTTCACCTCTTACCCCCCCACCCCCCTCCCCTAAATGGCAGGATGACCAGTAGATGTTAAAATATATTAAAATATAACTTAGATACACAATAAGTATACATGACCAAAACATTATTTTGCTGTACAAAAAGAATCAGACTCTGAATTATTGTACAATTAGCTTGTGAAGGAAATCAAAAATGCAGGTGTGCATAAATATAGGGATTGGGAATTCAATGTAATGGTTTTTAGTCATCTCCCAGAGTTCTTTTTCTGGGCATAGCTAGTTCAGTTCATTACTGCTCCATTAGAAATGATTTGGTTGATCTCGTTGCTGAGGATGGCCTGGTCCATCAGAACTGGTCATCATATAGTATTGTTGTTGAAGTATATAATGATCTCCTGGTCCTGCTCATTTCACTCAGCATCAGTTCGTGTAAGTCTCTCCAGGCCTTTCTGAAATCATCCTGTTGGTCATTTCTTACAGAACAGTAATATTCCATAATATTCATATACCACAATTTATTCAGCCATTCTCCAACTGATGGACATCCATTCAGTTTCCAGTTTCTAGCCACTACAAAAAGGGCTGCCACAAACATTCGTGCACATACAGGTCCCTTTCCCTTCTTTATAATCTCTTTGGGATATAATCCCAGTAGTAACACTGCTGGATCAAAGGGTATGCACAGTTTGATAACTTTTTGAGCATAGTTCCAAACTACTCTCCAAAATGGTTGGATTCGTTCACAACTCCACCAACAATGAATCAATGTCCCAGTTTTCCCACATCCCCTCCAACAATCATCATTATTTTTTCCTGTCATCTTAGCCAATCTGACAGGTGTGTAGTGGTATCTTAGAGTTGTCTTAATTTGCATTTCTCTGATTAATAATGACTTGGAGCATCTTTTCATATGACTAGAAATAGTTTCAATTTCTTCATCTGAGAATTGTCTGTTCATATCCTTTGACCATTTTTCAATTGGAGAATGGCTTGATTTTTTATAAATTAGAGTTAATTCTCTATATATTTTGGAAATGAGGCCTTTATCAGAACCTTTGACTGTAAAAATATTTTCCCAGTTTATTGCTTCCCTTCTAATCTTGTCTGCATTAGTTTTGTTTGTACAAAAACTTTTCAGTTTGGTATAATCGAAATTTTCTATTTTGTGATCAGTAATGATCTCTAGTTCTGCTTTGGTCATAAAGACCTTCCCCTTCCACAGGTCTGAGAGGTAAACTATCCTATGTTCCTCTAATTTATTAATAATTTCATTCTTTATGCCTAGGTCATGAACCCATTTTGACCTTATCTTGGTGTACGGCGTTAAGTATGGATCAATGCCTAGTTTCTGCCATATTAGTTTCCAATTTTCCCAGCAATTTTTATCAAACAGTAAGTTCTTATCCCAAAAGCTGGGATCTTTGGGTTTGTCAAAGACTAGGTTGCTATATTTGTTGACTGTTTTATCCCTTGAACCTAATCTATTCCACTGATCAACTAATCTATTCCTTAGCCAATACCAAATAGTTTTGGTAACTGCTGCTCTATAATATAATTTTAGATCTGGTACAGCTAAGCCACCATCATTTGATTTTTTTTTTTCATTAATTCCCTTGAAATTCTTGACCTTTTGTTTTTCCATATGAACTTTGTTGTTATTTTTTCTAGGTCATTAAAATAGTTTTTTGGGAGTCTGATTGGTATAGCGCTAAATAAATAGATTAGTTTAGGTAATATTGTCATCTTTATTATATTTGCTCGCCCTATCCAAGAGCATTTAATATTTTTCCAATTGGTTAGATCAGACTTAATTTGTGTGAAAAGTGGTCTGTAATTTTGCTCATAAAGTCTTTTCCTGAAGAAGTTAAAGAGGGTGTGACTACCTGTGTTCTATCTGAAGCATAAATACTTACAGTATGGTGTTTACTCAGTGTGATTGATGAGATAATGGTTCTTTAGTATACATAAATCAATCTATTGTCCATTACTTCATGTGTCAGGGAATCCAATGATTCCTGTGGATTTTGAAGTCCTACAACAGTCTCAATATGTGTCAGGGAATCCAGTGATTCCTGCAGATTTTGAAGTCCTGCAACAGTCTCATTGATAATTTTTCATGTTCGTGATTGTCATCTGATATTTCTTGGGTCTTTTCCTTTGTCCTTTTCCTTTCTCCATTTCTCTCCGATGGACAAGGCAAATATGACTTGTTGGCATTCTGATTCCTTCTCCAACTGTAGAGATACAAGCAAACCCCAATTGCCAGGTAACAGGAACTTTTCTCTACTGGATTTATGATCATGTCAGTTAGTAGAACTGCTAAGTATAGGTCCTTACATCCACATTTTAGCACCAAATGTAATGTTCAGGCTAGCTTTCTGGAGGATCTCGGGATCAGCCCAAGTCCTTGGTCTTAGTAGAAGAGTGAAGGATGCAGGACAGCCACCACAACACTGGTCAAAGATGGAATGTCTCATTTCCAGTCCTTCTTAGTCCTTCTATACCTTATTGTAATTACATCATTACAGCATACTGAAGTAGAGAACTATTACATCATCATGCTTAGCACATTTACTCAATGTGATTGATAAGATAATGGTTCTTTAGTATACATAAAAACCATTATCTCATCAATCACATTGAGTAAATACCCTGCTGTAAGTATTCTTGCTTCAAGTAGAACATAGGTGGTCACACCCTCCTTGACTTCTCAGGAAAAGGTGTGAACACCAGGGGAAATGGGGAGCCAAACCAGATATTGTCAGCTGCTTTCCTCTGGGTTAAAAGGTCTTGTACACTACCCAGACTTCTCCCACTATCTGCGGCCCTCTACAAGAATCATTAAAAAGTGTTGCTAAGACCAAAAAAATGAATCACTCTGCAGTCACCCTTTTGATATGGTACTCTAAACTTAAATAAATTATTCTTTGGATCACTGACATGTAGCCATCCCTGAAACCATATAGAAAACTTTTCCAATTTTACAAGTACTTCCAGAGATTGCACTCTGAGGGTGCATAATCTTTGAAAGTCCACAGTCGACTTCCAAGGATAGAGCCAAGATAGCAAAATAAAGCCAGAAAGCTCCTAAAGAAACAGTTACAACCAAGAATTAACTACCCAGAGTTTCAAAATCATCTTTCAGAGAAGACAATGGATCTTCAATGAAATAAGAGATTTTCCAATCATTTCTATTAAAAAAAAAAACAGAACTAAATAGAAAAGTTAATCTATAAACACAGGACTCAAGAGAAGCATAGAAAAGTAAACAGTAGAAAATAGATATTATTTAAAGGCTAAAGTGTTTACATTCCTAGATGGGAAAATGATATTTGTAATTCTTGAGTTGGGAAACTCTTGAGAACTATGTCTGTCTCTGCAGCAGATAAAGGGGGGCATCACAATGACTGAGGGTATGGTTGTGAATGGACTCTGATATGATGATATCAAAGAAAAAGACATTAAGAGCTAGGAAAAGGTCTATACTGGGAAAAGAAGAAAGGAAAGGTATAATGGGACAATTAGATTACATGAAGAGGCACAAAAGATCTATTACCCTAGAAAGAAAGACAGTAGGGAGATGAGCATTGTCTGAAGCTTGATCTCATCAGAATAGAAGGGAGGGCAGAAACACTAGGGGAAAAGGTAAGAAAAGAGGTTAAGGAGTGATAGAAGATAAGGTAGTGGGTGAGGTGTGTTGGAAAAACACTGCTAAGGACAGGGTAGAAAGAGAGAACAAAGATATATACAGGGAAGAAAATACAATGGAGGAAAATATAGAGCTGGTAATCATAACCGTGTATATGAATGGGATGAACTCTCCCATAAAATGGAAGGCAATAGCAAAGTGGACTAAAAAACAAAATCTTACAATATGTTGTTTACAAAACACACATTTGACCCAGAGAGACACATACAGAGTAAAGGTAATAGGATGAAACAGAATGTATTATGCTTCAGCTGAAGTAAAAAAGAAGGGGTAGCAATTCTGATCTCAGATAAAGCAAAAGTAAAGATAGATGTCATTAAAAGAGATAAAGATAAAAAGTACATTCTGATAAAGGGTACCATAAATAACAAAGTAGTAATGATAGTAAATATGTATGTACCCCATGGTAGAGTATACAAACTCCTAGTGAAGATTTTAAGCTACTTACAGGAAAAAATGGACAGCAAAACTATACTAACGCAAACCTCAACCTTCCCCTCTCAGAATTAGATAAATCTACCACAAAATAAATAAGAAAGAAACTAGGGAGGAGTTAACAGAATCCTAGGAAATCTAGATATGATAGTCTCTGGAGAAAATTGAATATGGACAGAAAAAATACACATTTTTCTTAGCATTGCATGGCACCTGCACAAAAAAATTGGCTATGCATTAGGGCATAACAACCTCACAATCAAATGCAGAAAAGCTGAAATAATAAATGTTCCCTTTACAAGCAACAATGCAATAAAAATATATTTAATAAAGGGGCAGAGAAAGATACACTAAAAACCAATTGAAAATTAAATAATCTAATTTTAAAAAATGAATGGGTCAAACAACAAATCACAGGAACAATCTATCATTTCATCCAAAAGAATGACAATAATAAGACAACATACTAAAACCTATGGAATACAGCCAAAGAAATTCTTAGGAGAAATTTTATATCTCTAAATAGCTACATGAATAAAACAGAGAAAGGGGTCAATGAATTGGGCATACAACCACAAAAGCTAAAAAAAGAACAAATTTAAAACCCCTAATTAAATATCAAATTAGAAATTCTGAAACACAAAGGAAAGATTAAAAACAGTGAAACTAAGAAAACTATTGAACTTAAAAGTTAGTTTTATAGAAAAAAAAACCCAACAAATAGCTAACCTTTGGTTAATTTAATTCGAAAAGGAAAAGAAAATAACCAAATCACCAGCATCAAAAATGAAAAGGTAAATTTACTACCAGAGACAAAGAAATTAAAGCAATCATTAGGAAATATTGTGCCCAACTATATGGCAGCAAGTCTGACAATCTAACCAAAATGGATGAATATTTACAAAAATATAAATTGCCTAAATTAAGAGAAGAAATAAATTAATTAAATAGTCCCATTTTAGAAAAAAATATTGAAAAAGGCATTTATGAACTCCCTAAGAAAAAGTCTCCAGGGCCAGATAGATTCAAAAGTGAATTCTACCAAACAGTTAAAGAACAATTAAGCCTATCAAATCTTTGAAGAAGGGAGGGATTTATGACCAAAAAAGAACTAGAAAACATTATGAAATGCAAAATGGACATCTTTGATTGCATTAAGTTAAAAGGGGTTTGCACAAAACCAAAAGAAACAAGATTAAAAGGGAAGTATTAAGCTGGGAAAAAATTTTACAGTCAGTTTTTCTGATAATGATCTCATTTCTAAAACATAAAGAACTATGCCAAATTTATAAAAATCATTACCCAATTTATAAATGGTCAAAGGATATGAACAGACAATTTTCAGATGATAAAATTAAAGCCATCTATTTGTATGTGGAAAAAATTCTCTAAATCACTATTGATTAGAGAAATGCAAATTAAAACAATTCTGAGGTACACCTCACACTTCTCAGATTGGCTAAGATGACAAGAAAAGATAATGACAAATGTTGGAGGGGATATTGGAAAACTGGGGCACTAATGTCTTGTTGGTGGAGTTGTGAAATGATCCATCCATTCTAAAGAGCAATTTGGAACTATGCCCAAAGAGCTATAAAACTGTGTGTATTCTATTATTATTTCTGCAAAACAAGCAGAACCAGGAATACATTGTATACAATAAAAAGAATGTGCAACTATCAATTATTAAAGGCTTGCTTCTTCTAAGCGGTTCAATGATCCAAAGCAATCCCAATATATTTTGGACAGAAAATGCCATCTGCATCCAGAAAAAGAATTAAGGAGACTAAATCTAAACAAACATATGTTAGGTTCACTTCTTTTTTTTCCATTTGTTTTTTTATCTGCCATGATTTTTCCCTTTTGCTCTAATTTTTCTCTCCCAACATGATTAATAAAGTAATGTGTCTTTAAAAATAAATAAATTTAACAAAAAATAAAGTCCACAGTCAACTCTCCAAACATGCTGGAGGAAAATGATAACCCGTCTCACTCAGAAACCTGAAGAAACTAATTTGCAAACTCCAATATGAATTCTCAATTTTAAATAATTTCATAATAAGCTCTCTCTAGTTGATTCAATGTGAATAAATAACTTTAGGAATGATAATTTATTTCTTTTTGAGCTTTTTTTTCAATTATTAAGCTTTTTTTCTCCCTCCCATTTTCTGCTTATGAGGACAAGAGGGAAAGAAACAAAACCCTTTTAATAAATATGAACAATCAAGCAAAATACAATTTCATTCATGTACAAAATGTATTTGTTATTCTGTGTCTTGAGTCTACCACCTCTCACATCTTTCTTTCAACACTTTCTTATTGGACCTTTGAAATTCTGGCTGGTCATTGCAATGATCAGAGTTAATAAGTTTCAAAGTTGCTTGATATTATAGCATTGTTGCTATTATTTAAATCATTCCTTATATCTCCACACGTCATTCTAGATCAGCTCTTACAAGTCTTCTCAGGTTTCTCTGAAATTGTACCTTTCAATATTTCTTATGGTACAATAGTTATTTGATTACATTCATATACATTAACATATACTTCATTTATGGATATTCCCTTTGATTTTCAATTATTTACCACAACAGAGTTGCTGTAATATTTTTTAACATATAGATCCTTTTCTTCTTTGCTTCTCGGCATCCCTATTCAATAACTTTTATGCTATAGCTATAAATTGCTTTCAATAATGGCTAGATCAATCCACCATTGAACCACTGATGCATCAATTTATCTTTTTTTTTTCCCATACCATTTTCCTTCTTCCTTTTTTGATTGGCTTTGCCAACAGAATAGAAATGAGATAGAACTTTAGAGTTGCTTTAATTTTCATTTCTCTAATTATCAGTCACTTGGACCATTTTTGTATAGCAATTAGCACCTTATATAATTATTTATTTTCTATTCCAACTATACCTTCTTCCTCCATAAATTCAAGGATTAGAAATGCTTGGAGTTGATACACATCAATCAATCTGAACCCTGACAACTACCACACCAACTTGAAACATTCAAAATTTTTCAAATAGTTCTTACCAAAAATGGTACCTTAAAAATAAAAATTAAAAGAATCAACAGCTTGCAACTGATACAATCCCACTCCCATATGCTACTACTAGTTCAAAGGGGAAAAACATTTCTCAACTAACCTCAAATGTCAAAATATATGAAATTCTCAGCAAGAATAAATAGGGGAAAGAAAATTATGTCCTCAAAGGTCCTGACAAAATCATTTATATTATCAATCTTTAGGGATCTTTTCAAATGTTTTGTTCCAAGTACTGTGCCTGAGAAAATACATTGGAGTGAAAATACTGTGTCTCAAATATAGAACACTTTGTAACTGTCCTGTCACTAAAATACAAAGCCTTTCACACATAAAAAAAAAAAAAAAACCTTCATGAGGATGTACATGAACTTGTTTGGCAATGCTATAGCTTTTAAAAATGAAGTTTTATCTGTTTTCTATGAAGTCTTTTCTTTTTTTACTATTGTTAATATATCTAACACAATTTAGGATTTGGTGCATGGATCAAAGGTTAAAACAAAAAAATAATTTGCTCATTTGCATAGATTTTAAAATATACAAGGAAGCAGATTCCAAAGAAACTGAACATATTTTACTTTTCATTTCCATTATCATTTTGTTTGCTTTTCATGGAAATCTCTGTTTGTAAGAGAATGATGAGTATATATTATTTGCTGCAAACAGATGTCTATGTTCTCTTTACTAAGCAATCTGGGGGTTGTAGAAGTTAAGTTAGAAATACTCAGAGTAGGGCGGGATTGATAGCAGTAAATGTAGGTGGAAACAATGCATTTTTTGGAAATCAAATAGAATTATTTTAATCTTAATGATTTTTAAAAGCAAAATTAAGGGGATTATGGGAGCAAAAAGAATATACTTCAATTTAGTGTAAGAGAGAAGTATTCAAAATATATCAAAATGTTCTCTCAATTCATCAATTAGATATTGCTTTGCTAAACAAAGTCTACTTTAAAAAAAAATTAAGTGTACTACCACTCCCAGAGTTAAATCTAACACCTATTAATAACTTCCTGTTAATAATTTTTGTCAGATAGTAAGATATGTGATTGGGCAGTATAGAATAGAAGGGATCTTGGAACACAGGCACTTTCAGACAAGGCAGGTGGTAAGTACGATAAAAGCAATGAGAGAAAAGCACAAGAATAATGGCCACCAGTAAGATCGAAAAGAGTTTAAAAAGAAAAGTAGGGAAGCAGTAAAGGTAGTTTTATCTGCATTGCCATTTTATCTGAGTTTCTGGTAGAAGTTGTGGCTGAACTATTTGAGTGAAATAGTTTTAGGATTCACCTCATTATGTCTAATAAAGGAAATACTCCCACAATGTTTCTTCATAATTTAGGCTCTATGTGAATGCTTAGAGAGAAATCTTAGTACTTTAGAATACCACTAATTCTCCTATGGAATAATACATTTTCATCAGTCTTTCCTTGATTTCCTTTCTTCTTAATTTATACTTATTGACATTGTTTTGTTCACTAACAAGACACAAGAACAAGTCTATTTCTTGTCCACAAGACAGTTCTTTGAATATTTGAAAAGTGCTGTCATGACTCTCATTACTTCTAAATCACATCATTTCCAGATAACTAATTATCATAGGCATTCAGATTTGGAAGCACTCTAGTTTTCCATTGTCCCTTCCTAGAATATGGCTTTCAGAACTCAACATAACACTTCAGAAGTACTTGAATCAGCAAAGAACACATACTTTCTTTAATTGGGACACAAATTTGTATAGCCTATGAATTTTTAAGACTCCAGAACTCATTTGAAAGAGTGAAAAGTCAAGCTTTCCCAAACTTAAATATGGTGTCTTTAGCCTAAATTCATCCATTTTGGTATTGAATCACAGAATCTAAAAATAATAAAAACAAAAATTGGAAAATCCCAAGATCAAGAAACTAACTGGTACTATCTTTTAACAAATATTGTTTCTACAATATTTCCAATAAGTGTTCATCTAATCTCTGTTTTAAGGAATCTCTATTTCAAGGAAGAGGGAATCCCTTCTCTCCTGAAGAATCTCATTCTCTTAAGATAGTTTTAATTCTTAGGAACTTCTTTCCTCATATCATATCATGTCTAAATGCTATCTCTGAAACTTTGTTCCTAGTTCTTCTCAGGGGACAAACAAAACAAGCCTAAATCTTCCACAGAAACTAATCCACTATTGTACTTAAAAACATTTATCTTGCTCCTTTTTTCTACTTAACATCCCTAGTTCCTTCAAAATTATTGTCATAGGGTATGTTTATCATGGAAGTTACCTCTTCTGGAAAATCTTAAAGTTATCGATATCATTCCTAAAAAGTAGTATCCAGGCCTGAATACTATGCTATAGATATGAACTGACTAGGGTAAAAGGTATAAGGATGATCTCCTTGTTCCTGGAAGCTATGCTTTTCTTACTATAGCCTAAAATGGTTTTTAGTTGATTGGCAGCCACGATATATTATTGACCCATACAAAGTTTGTTTTCCACGAAATATTACATATTAATCCAGTTTGATCATTGAAATTTAATCTTCAAAGTTTCCTAGTCCAATCCCTGCCCATTTACTACAATGAGAGGGTCAAAAGAAAAGAGATACCGAAAACGAGAGAAAATGTGGAAATTATTTATACAATACATAGTTATAGATGTAGATGAAGATGAAGATATACAGATGTAGTTGGATGGATTGATGGATGAATGGATCTATCTGTCTGGTAGCAGAGAATGAATAATTCAGCTTTCAATCTTCAATGAAAGTTTCTCTTTCCTGTTGTTGCCCCTGACATTTTTTTCTTTTCATTATCTGTATAATTTATTCTCCTATCCATCTTCACATCTATCTCATGTGAAGTGAAGACGGATTCTTGTATTTCAAATGCTGAAATAATGTAATATCCAAAGTATTCACAAAAAAAATTTTATTAGAAACTCAAATTAACCTTTCACAATAGTCGCTAGAATTTTGCTCTCATATTCATTCATAAATGAAAATTAATTAAAAACATTCCAAATGATACCCTATGCCATTTTCTACAGACTAAATGGTCGCAGTGAACCTTATCATTGAACTCTATCATTCATTGTTGGATATCTTGCTGTTAATTAGTAGGGAAAATGTTATTTCTTGTTGAATCCTGTTGATTTGCTCCTTAGATGAAGTGTATGTCTCAATGGAATCTCTGTGGGGGGAAAAGAAAATAGTATGATATAGAGAAAAATGGCAAGTTGGCCCAGCATGGTCAAAGTATTTATTAATTAGTGACAGAATAATTCTACTTTGCCTACCACAGTTCCCTAGTCACATCAACACTATCATCTATATTCAGAGAGAGAGAAAGGGAAAAAAAGTTAAATTCTCTCAAAATATAGACTCTGTTGGTAAAGCTTTGTCTGTGAATGATTTGTACTAAGAAACAACAACTCATTTTGGCTAGAGGATTAAAAATTAAAAACCTCTCAATATATCTAAATAAATTATTAACTTTAACTGAAATTACATATTTAATGTTTTAAGGTATGCATTGGTCCCCAAAGAAAACAAATTTCTCTGTCGTTCAGACCCATAAAGAACACACTCAGTACTGAACTAATTATCTTCAGTTTGTGGAATGGTAACGATTATACATCCTTCCAAGGCACTGTTCTCTGGCATTTTATCTCACTGTTGTCACAAAAATGTTACAAATTAACATCCTGGCATGATGTAGGACATCTAATACTTAGGATATCTAATACTTCTCCATAAAAGCACTCTTTGGAAATAAACAGATATAATGGTGTGGGCAATTATTTTTTTTTCCTTTTATCAGACAATGACAGCATAGGCACTATAACAGGAATTATAATCTTGTTTTATTAAAATTATTTGATCAACTTTTGTAAAGATTTGTAAAAATTTCATGATTCAACTGTTACATATTTGAGTCGTAATATATTCAAGTCTCTGTATGATCTTCATTATAAGATAGTTAAGATATAACAAATAATTCATTGAAATTTAAATTTAGTATAAATGACAAAACAAATAAGATAAACTTCACATACAATTTATGTCCACATCCAAAAAAATTCAGTTTAATTTCATTTAGAGACACTATTATTGACCCATTCTGACAAGTCTTTGGTATCCTTCCCAGACAGTTCAGTTCTAGTTCTCTAAAATGTATATATGTTGGGATTGTAGGGGGTAAAAGCAGTGGTCAGAAAGGGGAAATAGTTCTATATAATGGAGGATATCTTTGAAAACAGTGTCATAAAGCAAGTCTTATATAGCTTATTCTTACTGAAATGAAAAAAAAAATCTGAGTTTAAATACAGCTGTAGAATGTGAGGGAAGTAATTTAACTTCTATTTCTCTCAGTTTGCTCAACTATAAAATAGAGATAATAGCTTCTCTCTCTCCCAGTATTCTTGTAAGGATTAAATTATATATTATATGTAAAAGTATTTAGCAGGTACTTGCCTGCCACATAGTTGGCACTTAATTGCATGTTTCCTTTCTTTTCCTTCTAAATCAATATTGGCATGAATTTATCAGAGGGAAAACAGAAAAAAAAATAAACAAAATGCTGTCAGGATAAAAATTGAATTTAATATTTTGTGATTCAACTCTAAGTTTTGTGTTACTTCCATTTTATTTGAAATCATCAGGATAGTTTCTAATTATGCCACATTTTGAAGGCAAAAATAAGAAATTGATAGGTCTCTCACAGCTTAAGTTTATGATCATATGATTTGTTCTTTATATTAAGTTACATTTGAAGTTTTGCATAGCTCTTAGAAATCCAATTTTATACAAAATTTAATAGTTATCTTATTTACATTTGTGCCTATGTTCACTTTATGTATAATTTGTATGAATTAAAAATGTGATTTTTCTAAAAAAGAAAAAGCAACATGTGGAAATCAAAGATTATAAGATACGAATATCAACAAAAGATTACTTACACAAAAACAATTGATTAAAGATCACCTATAAAAAAAAGATCCTAGAGTAAATGTAAGTTTGAAAATAATTTTCCAGTAATGGAATCACACAAAATATTAAATTAGAGTATCATGAGTACCTTTCATTTGAAAACCAACTAGAATGTAAACCAGCATGGTATAGGAGAAAGAATACTGAATTTGCAACTAGAAAAGTGGGAAATCATTCCTGATTTTGCAACCCATGTTCTTATTAAAACATAACTTTCATGTGACTCCTTTGAAAGAATTACAAAATAAAAGGTTTTTGTTGTTTTTTAACTAAATCATCTCTAAGTTTTCTTCTTCTTTTGAGTTTATCACTACCTTCATAGTCACCAGTGTTCAAAATCTAGGTGTCCTCATATTCAAATCCTCTCAACCTCTCTTAACCATAGCCAATCTATTATAGCCAGGGAATGTCAATTTTACCTCCAAAAAACCTCTCAAATTCATTATGTTCTCTCTTCTGACATAACCACTACCATGGTGTAGGGCCTTGCCATTGCATATTTGGACTCTTAAAATAATATGTAACTTGATGCCCTTTTCTCAAATATCTTTCCATTCTACTTCACCTTTCACTCAGTTTCAAAGTGATCTTGTTAATATGCAAGTCTCACCATGCTCTCTCATCAATAAATTCTGCTGACTCCCTATTACCTTTAGGATCAAATGTAAAATCCTTTTTAGTCCTTCATAACCTGCTCTTCATCCTACATTTGTAGGCTCCTTATGCCCTATATTCCACATACTCAGCAATCCCTGGCTGTTTTATAGTCCTTCAAACAAGACTCTCTAAGTCCCATTTCTCAGTATTTTAACTAGCTACCCTCAGGCAAGGAATTTTTCCCCTCTTCATCTTTGCCTCCTGATTTCTCTAGATGTTTTCAAATCTCAGACAAAATCCTTCTTTCAGTGAGAAGTCTTTTTGCTCCTAAAATAAGTTACTTCCCTCTGTTATTTCCAACTTATCCTGAATAAACTAATTGTAAACAGTTGTTTGTATGTTATCTCCTACATTACACTGTGAATTCCTTGACAGAAGGGATTGCCTTTTACCTTTCTTTGTTTCCCTAGTGTTTAACACAATTCCTGCCATACTGCAGACATTTAATAATTGCTGATTCATAGCTATGCATGTAAATAGACAAATGTTATATTTACGGTGTATGGTGCTAGATTGCATTATGATATATGGGCTAGACTATAAGGTCACTGGAAATCCTTACAATATTCAAATTCTGTGATTCTATGTTCTATTTTTTAGAAAAATGAAATTTTTGTGCATACCTTAAAAAACCATTCTCTTATATTCAATAAATACTAATGTATTGCATATGTTATGTATTTTTCAATAGGAGTCTTATATGTTTCAAGATTTAAAAAAAAACTATTTAGGTATATATATAGATTAAATGAACTGCATGTCATTTATTATTTTTCTTATTTTATTTTTGTTCCATGAGATGAATGACTACTTACTTTGACTGTTTTTTTCATTACTGTGACATTTTTAGAACCATGCACAAAATAAATATACAATAATATGTGGGAATTCTCCTTTGGTTTACAGTGGTTCTCAAACTTTTGTTTTCAGTATCTTTATCCTATTAAAAATTATTGAGGATCTCTCCAAAGCATTTTTATTTATCTGGATTATATTTATAGACATTTACCATATTGGAAATAAAAACTATTTTTGAATTTGTAGACCCTCTAATAGGATTTCAGAGATCCCCAGGATTCTCTAGACCATACTTTGAGAACCACTGGTAGGGTTAAGCTCTTTACCCAGGATGGAGTGCACCTATTAAGGGACTAGTAAAAAAATGTTCCTGGAGTCTTGGAAATGAAATAAAAGAAACTTTAACCTGAATAGGAAATGAAAGGGGAAAAGTCTATAAAATATCAACATGAAGTTTGATACAAAAAAGAATAGCATCAATTCAGAGAAGAAGAAATACAGGAGATAAAACAATGTTTTAAAATTGAGATATCTTTGGACAACTACATAAATTATGAATAAGAAATACAGTAAGCTAAAATTTCTGGTGCAAGGAGAGAAATTTAGCTACACACAGCTATTCTTTAAAACATGTTATAATGAGACCTAAATATACAATATGCCATCATAATGGTATACTTTCTTCACTGGGAGCCAGAGAAGACAAAATAGCATTTTACATTATCCCAGAAATATATATATATGCCTATATATATTATATCACACACACATACACACACACACACACACACACACACTCTCTCTCTCACTCTCTCTCTCTCTCTCTCTCCCTCCCTCCCTCTCCCATCTGCCTTGATATAAAAAGTTTTTTATTCAAAAGTTAAGGAGGGGCAGCAAGATGGTACTGGATAGAGTATCAGCCCTAAATTCAGGAGGACCTGAGTTCAAACGTGGCCTCAGACACTTAATCCGTCCTAGCTGTATGACCCTGGCCAAGTCACTTAACCCCAGTTGCCTCAGGAAAAAAAAAAATTATGAAGGAAACTTCTCCTGAACCAGATTCTGAGCAATAAGGTGGAAATTGTTACAGATATAGAGAAGATGGGAATTTTTGGGAGGAGTAAATATTCGATCTTATAATTTATGATATAGAAAAGGAAGAAAGCCAAAAAGAACCTAATAAAAACCTGGTATTTTTTAAAAATAAATAGTGGAGAATTCTGAGATAAGATGAGTAGAATCCCACAAATTAAAATTCTATGGATAAAATCAGTTCGGCATACATTAGATACTCTTTAAAAGTGAAATAGCTAAAAGGAATTTAAAACTCAAAATAAATAAGAACATATTTCACAGGTGTAAGCTACCTTTAATGAGCTGGTTACCAAGGCTTCATGAATCATTCAATGGTACTGAAAATATTGATAGATGGGCCTGATTAAGCTGGTTGGTTGGTTCATTGTTGTTCTTTGTTCTCAAAGAAGATCAAAATGATTTCACTATGTTAGAGTCGTTATAGTGTGTCCAACTGTGGCTGATCAGATCAATACAAACTTGGAATGTTCTGCCACAGGTCAGACACATAATACATATGAACACTTGGAGTGATTTCTCTATTTTTGCACATCTCAAAAGTCTGTTGGACTAATTCAATTCTGCTTTGCTCACAGAGCACAGCACTTTCTCTGATGAAGGCAAGCTTTGCTGGTCAGTCCTGTGCCAGTGTCTCTCATATCATACATTCAATTCTAAAGTTCTTTCTTGTGACACCTTGTGAGCACTTACCCTGTGTGAGTTCTCCATAAAATATATTTTTTTTTGCAAACATACATTTGGCATTCCAACAATATGGTCAACCCAACAGAGCTGTGCTCTCTGTGACAGAGTTGAAATGTTTGGCAATTTAGTTCAATAAAAGAACTCAGTGTCTGGTATATTATACTGCCAGCTGATCTTCAGAATCTTCTTAAGACAATTTAAATGGAAGCAATTCAGAGTAGCACCTCTGAAGTCAGGAGGACCTGAGTTCAAATGTGACTGCATACATTTAATACTTAGCAGCTATGTGACCCTGGGCAAGTCACAATCCCAATTTCCTCACCAAAAAAAAAAAAAAAAAAAAAAAACCAACTCTGATTAATTAAGAATGGTCATCTGTAAACCATCCCAAAGTCCGAGAGGTACAAACATCCAGATTTTTTTAAGGTAAGTTAGTTTGCAAGCTGTAATCTATAAAGCTTTATTGTTTTCCTGCTTAAATTCTAACATGTATTGATGAAGACATGTTTAGTGAATATCTAGAAAAAGAATCCATGATTGGGAACAGAATGAATTCATCAATATGTCATGCTAAGAAAATCTCATTTTCTTCTTTTGACAAGTTTGTGGAATGGTGGGTCGTAGAATACATTATTTATAAAGTTTACCTGGATTTTAGAGAAGCATCTGGAATATTACATTCAGTTTTAGATGATACATTAAGAGAAAGTAATTAATAAATTAGAAGGCATCCAAAGGACTACAGCCAGAATGAAAGGGCTTCATATCATAAGATATGAGGACCAATTGAAAAAATGAAGGATTTTTAGGCTAGAGAAGTCTGATAGGCACTCCTCTTTGTTTATTAAAAATTATTATCAAATTAGACTGCTTTTTTAAAAAGACTGCTATCATTATTTTTGTATTTATAGATCTGTTTCCTCTTGTTTTTGCCTCTGGGATACAAAGGAATAGTGGGATCACCAAGTCACAGTGTACGCATCTTTAGTAACTTTGGTGGCATAGTTACATATTGCTTTCCAGAATGGTTAGATCAATTCACAGCTCTACCAACAGTGCAATGTTGGGTCTATTTTCCCAGAGACTTTCTAATAATCATCATTTTCAATTTTTGTCATTTTTGCAAAACTAATACTTTTGGATACTCCCATCAAAGGAGCTATATGACAAACTCCATGATTGGAGTATGTCTGAAGCAGTTGGAGCCAATCCTGTGGTCTCTCTGGAAACTTTCCATTGCTGTATCTGCAGCCTGCTGTTCTAACTAGATGTCACTACTCCCTAAGACACCCTAGCCTTTTTATATGGAATTTTGACTTTCTACAAAACAACTCAAATAACAGCTTCCCAAGGCTGTGCCTTCCATGAGACTCCCTCCTTGTTGAAGTGTATTGAACTTTGTATCGTCTGTCTTTCCCAGGCACTTCAATACTCTGATGCTGTGTGGTGTCCTAAATTCTAATTCCCTTGCCTGAATTGTTTTTACTGCAGCCTTAGCCTTTTGTTTTCAATTGATAAAACTCAATTTCTAAGGGCCTTCAAGTTCTTCCAAAAAATGTTTCATGAATAATTAACTGTTACCCAGTATGTGGTTTCTTGTATGTAGTTTCTTGAATATCATGTTACTCTGCACTTGTATATAGTATATCTAATATATATTTAATTATCAACTCTTATAAATTCTAGCCAACAGCAAAATAGTTTGAAGTCATTCAATTATTCAACATAATTTTATAAATCAAATGCTATATCTGAAGCTCTATGCAAAGCATTAAGGATACAAAAAAAGGCAAAAGATAGCAAGTCTCCATTCCAATATATAATATACATATTATATAAATGTATATATGTAAATATATAATACATAAATATAACAAATAATGTATAAACAAATAACCATTTTTAATGCAGTTTGAGAGGGACATTACCTCTTTTTATCCCACTTCTTATTTTTCATAATTTCCAACAAGAATCTTGGTTGCATTTTTTCTCCCCCAGATATTAAAAATTTTAGGATAATTATTAGTTGTTTTATCACTATACAAATAAATTAATTTAGGTAGGCTTAATTATGAGCAATTAATATTGCTCCATCTATTTGAGCCTGCCTAGATTTCTATAAATAATGTTTTATTGCCATCTATAATCTATAGTATCTTTCTATGTCTAGGGAAGTAGATTCCTAAATATTTAATTAATTATCTGGAAAGTGTTGTTATGAAAAAGGTGATTATTTGTAGAACTTTATCTTATATTCTGCTGCTTTGCTGAAGTTTTTGTTTAAACTTTTAGTTGCTTCTAATGTCCTATATCAAGATAAAGTCAAAATGGGTTCATGATTTAGAAGGATGATACTACAAACAAATTAGTAGAGCAAGGGGAAATCTGTCATATCTGTAGAGAAGGGAGGAACTTCTGACCAAAGAAAAACTAGAAATCATTATGTATGACATACAAAATGGATAATTTTGATTACATTAAATTAAAAAGAGTTTGCATAAACAAAGACAATGCAACCAAGATGAGAAGGGAAACAGAAAGCTGAGAGGAAATTTTAACAGCCAATGTTTCTGATAAATTCCTCATTTCTTAAATTTATAGAGAACTGATTCAAATTTATACGAATTCAAATCATTCCTCAATTGATAAATGATCAAATAATATAAAAAGCAATTTTCAGATAAAGAAAATAAAGCCATTTCTAGTCATATGAAAAAAGTGTTCTAAATCATTATTGACATGAGAAATATAAATTAAACAATTCTGAGTTACCACTGCACATCTCTTTATTGGCAAAGATAACAGGAAAAGATAATGACAAATGTTGGAGAGGATGTGGGAAAACTGAGGAGCTAATGCCTTGTTGGTCGAGTTGTGAAATGATCCAACCATTCGGAAGAGCAATTTGAACTATGTCCAAAAGATTATCAAACTCTGAATACCCTTTAATCCAACAGTGTCTCTACTGGGTCTGTATCCCAAAAAATTCATCAAAAAGAGAAAAGGACCTATATTTGCAAAAATGTTTATAGCAGCCCTTTTTTGTAGTGGCAAGGAACTGGAAACTGAGTGCAAGAAACTGAATATAACTAAATAAGTTATGATACATGAATGTATAGATTATTATTGTTCCATATGAAATGATGACCAGGCTGGTTTCAGAAAAACCAGGAAAGATTTATGTAGTGTCCTGCTTTCTAGAGCCCCTGAATGGACAAAATGTACCATTGCTTTCTAGAGCCCCCCTGCTGGGGTGATTAAAATATACCATCCAGATTAGCTCTCTGGAGGACCTCGGGACCAGCCCAAATCTTTGCTCTTAGTAGAAGAGTGATGTAGGTAGGAGAGCCACCACAAGGCTGGTCAAAGATAGGATCTAGAATCTGGAGTCTGGATCTGAAATTTTCTCTGTATCTGTGACTGAGAGACTCTCAGTTCCCAGTCCTTTCAGCCCTGAAATACCTCAGAACAATTACATCACTACAGCAACTGAGCATGTACCAACTGTAGCTATTATGTCACTATATCACACTAAGTATATGCTTAACTAGAGAACCATTATCCCATCAATCATACCCAATAGGTATTTAACTATAAGTACCCTGTCCTTGATTCAAGTATAACTTTCCAGAGTTTTGACCCTCTACAGATTTATATAAACTGATGCTAAATGAAGTGAGTAGAATCAAGAGAACATTGTACAACAGCAGCAACAAGATTATGTGAAGATCAACTGTGATGGGCTTGGCACTTCTCAACAACCTGGTGATTCAAGCCAATTGCAATAGACTTAGAATGGAAAATTCCAATCACATGCAGAAAGGGAGTAATTGTGGATCAAAGCCTTTTTGTTTGTTTCTTGTTGATTTTTTTTTCTTTTGGTCTGATTTTTCTTGTATGACAAAATATGAAAATAAATTTAAAAGAATTGCACATATTTAATCTGTATGAGAGTACATGCTGTCTGGAGAAGGGGGAAGGTGAGGAAAGGAAGGAGGAAAATTTGGAGCACAAAGTTTTACAAAAATGAATGCTGCAAAATATCTTTACAGGTGTTTGGAAAAATAAACTAGCATTAAAAAAAAATAAGTGAACTTTTAGTTGACTTAGTTACTAAAGTCATATATAGTCATATATAGTTTGACTACCATGATAACTTAAAAAATTGTATTGCCTCTTTTTCTATGATTTGCTCAATATTTTGTTCTTATTACTATGGTTAGCATTTCTACATCTGTGTTAAATAATAGTATTAATAATGATCATTACCTTTTATTCCAAATTTTTATATAAAGGTAACATTTATTTTCATTATATATAAAACTAGTTCTTTATTTAGCATTGACATCACCATAATTGTTTAATAATTTGATTTTGAACAGAAATAGTGTTTAGTTTGAGGATTTTTTATATTTTTTTTGAAATAAACATGTGATGCCTCTTATTGTTATAATTAAAATGTTCTAAGGTGCTTGTAGCTTTACTAAGATTTAAAAAATCCTGCTTTCATGGTATGAAGCTAACCTACTCAAAATGTGTAATCTTTTATATGTGTTGGTATATCTGTCCTAAAATTTTATTTTTAATTTCTATTATTTTTCATTGGTGGTTCTGATTTCTCCCCTTTTTATATCTTTTTCTATTTTCTCAAATCAGATACAATATTAATTTATCTATTTTATGTATTTTTCAAATTTTATTTCTAAATGTGGTGCTTTGTTTTTAATCCTTTTGATTTTACAGACTTTTACTTTGTGTTTTGTTTCCTGTTTTATTTTCTTAAAATTTTTTGATAATGCATGCCTGATTAATTTAAATTTTTCTTTTTCCACATTATTGATGAAAGTATCTAGAAACATAGATTTTCCCTTTCAGGACTTCTTTGACTATATTTCAAAAAAAAAAAAAGTGTGCTGATCATTTTTATTTGATGAATTTCTCTATATTTTGCTACAACTTGTTTTTTGACTCATCATTTCTTTAGTGTTAAATTATTTAGGCCATTGATTTAATGTTTTTTTTTTTTTTTTAGCAGCTGTATATTTTAAAATGTGTTCAATATTTGTATTTTTCTCCATTTTTTTGTTTAAATCCTTTAGTACCAGTCAGTTTTTGTAAAGGTAGATGCACATCATACATACATTTCTGATCCTATTAAGTGTCAAAATTCAATTATATTTAACTTTTCCAAAATTTTATTTAGGTCCTTAACTTTTTTCTTGTTTATTCACTATAAAGATTTGTCTAGGTTTCTTAAGGGCACAGTGAGATTCCCAAGGCTTCTACGTTGATATTCTTTACCTTTTTTATGGAAATCATTTCCCTTAAGCACTTAGATGCTATCCTCTAGGGCATATATATATATATATATATATATATATATATATATATATATATACCTGTGTATGTATGTGTGTGTGTGTGTGTGTGTGTGTATATATATATGTATACTTATGATTTTTTTTATCTAGGATATCTTGAAGCATAGAGTTTCCTTTTTAATCATCTATTTTTATTGTTACCTGTCTCAGAGAATGGTTGTTAACACAAATTATTTGTATAATCAATCTTATATTTACAAGTCTGTATGTGTATGTGGGGGAGGGGCAGTGTGTGTGTGTGTGTGTGTGTGTATGTGTGTGTGTGTGTGTGTGTGTGTGTGTGTGTGTGTGTTTGAAGATTTATACTTTGTCTCCTTCCAAAAAGGATTTAAAGTGGTTATCTAAACTAGAGGAACATTCTAAAAGATGTGAATTTAGTATGAAAAAAATTGAGAAATAAAAATGAATAAAAGATATAAACATGTTCATATATATGTTTATGTGTGTGTATATATACTTAAACTTCTGGTTTTTATTTTTAACATCACAGGTAGATAATTTCTATCCAAAATGTTTTTCAATTTCAACCCAGATGTTTTTCAACATCTAAATGCATGTGTTTGTATCTTTTATTCCTTTTATTTCCTTATAGAGAAATATAGATTTAATTATATCTATATGTAGAGAGCCAGAAACAGAAAGAGACATATACAGAAAAGCTATGAGCTGGAACACTGTGTTCCATTATATAATAATTGGAAAAGGTAGGTAAAGCTATTTCTGTGACTTGATTACCTACTTTAAAATGTTGAAAGCACAGTAATTCTAACATTTCAATTTTACAAAAATTAAGCATCTCAGAGGCCCAAAACACTATGATAGGTATTGGGTAGATTTTTTCTTTTAATCTGTAAAATGCTTCATGGAGTTTTTTTTTTTCTATTAATGAAGTATTTTAAGAATACAAATGAATAGAATATATTTTTTTAAATAAAGGAGTATAAATAAAGTGCTATAAAAGGATTAAGAAGAGAAAGAATATTGCCGAAAAATGAATTCTGGAAAGGCTTTAGGGAGGAGATAGCTCATAAACTGGTATTTAAAGTATGGACAGACATTCAACTGGGAGAATATTTTTAAGATATTATAAAATATGAGAAAAATCATGAATAAAGATATATTTAAAATTATTTAAGATATAATTTTATATATAAGCTAAGTCATTTTATGTCACTTAAGCTGTTTATTAGTTGAATGACCTTGAGCAAGTTGGCCAGGTATCTAGAAATTGGTTGGCCAGGTATCTAGAAATTAGCTAACTACTTCTCCTTTCAGGTTTCTAGTCATAACTTTGAAGGTCTTTATATTTACACTGTGTGTGTATGTATTTGTGTGTTTGTGCATACACATATTTACAAGAGAGAAGGATATATATGTGACTTGTCTCCCATTAGAACATAAATTGATTGTAAGGAGGGGTTGTTTTATGTTTTGTAGGTAAAAACACAAATACATAGTGTCAGACATGTAACAGGCATTTAATAAATAAATGTTGACTAATTAAAAGTACTGTTGTTCATAAGTCCCCACTAGTGTACTCCCTTATTGATTATGAGTCAGAATTTATAAGCAAATCATTGAATCTTCACAGTCTAGCACTTCCCAAGAGAAAAGAATGCTGCTTTTCCCATCATACCTACTCATGTTCTCCCTCTCTTTCATTCATTTTACTCCTTCCTTTAAAGAGGAGATTAATTTTTTCTCCAGTATTTCTATTTGACACCTCTGGCACTATTCCCATTTGAAAAATAATACTAACTTGAATCTTGTATGCAGCGCAAGATGGGAGTTTGCATCTGATTTCTGTAAAATTGATTTCTAGTTTTCCTGAAAGTTTTGTCATAAACTGAGCTCTTATTCCAAAAGTTAGGGTCTTAAAAGTCTATCAAAACTAGAAAACTATGCTCATTTACTTCTGTATACTGCATTTCTGATTTGTTCCACAGATCAACTTCTCTTAACCACAGCCACATCATTTTAATGAATACTTTTTAGTATAATATGAGATTCATTATTGCCTGGTCCCTTAACTTGTGTTTAAAGATGAACTTTGTATTTATATGGTTCTTTTTGCTTCATGACAGAGAGACTTCCAAAACCTTTATGGCTTTACATACATTATAGAATTATTTTATATGGGATTCCTTTTTGTGTTTATTTCCTCTGGGTTATGTTCATAATGTACAGAAAATGCTGCTGAGTTACATGGTTTTCTTTCAATATTATAACTCTGGTAAAATTAAATTGCTTATATTTAAATTACGTTTCAGTAATTTGTTCTCGGGCTAATGTTCTCCAAGTAAACGCTCATATATGAAAAGTAATAATGTTATTTTTTTTCTTTGTCTTTGTTGTTTCCCATAGGTTATTCTTTATTGCTATAGCCAGCATTTTGAACACTATATTAAATAAACCCTAAATTCGTGCACTATAAATAAATCGTATCAATAGACAGTCATACTTAATCCCTGATATCATTGGAAAGGCTTCTACTTTATATCTATTATAAAGAATGCTTGCTCCTAGTTTTAGCTAAACACTACTTATCATATTAAGAGAATATTCATCCTTCTTCTATTCTTGTACTATTTTCCTAAAGAAAAATAGGCATTATATCTTGTCAAAAGCTTTTCCTGCATCTATTGATATAATCATGATTTCTGTGGTTCTTTTTATTAATTGATTTATATTAGTTTTCATAATATTGAGTCAATAGATTTCTGACTATAAATCCTAGCATGATTATACTATATAATCTTTGAGACATGTTATGGTAGTCTACTAGTTAATATTTTGTTTACACATTGTGCATCAATGTTCATCAGAAATATGTGTAATCTTCTTTCTCTATTTTAATTCTCCTTACTATAAGCAAAAAAGATCATAAAAATGTGTGATCCTAGGCAAGTAATTTAACCCCAATTACCTCTCACACACTCAAAAACAGTCATATGTGGATGATAAAAGGAATGTGGTAGGCTCCTTTCTTTTTTCCATTTTTTGGAACAGGTCATATAATATTGGAATCAAAATGTTCTTTGGATGTTTGATAGAATTTGCAAATTCTTGTATTCTTACAATTACAAATATTGTAATATGTTGTATTTTTTTGGAATCACATTTTCACTTGTTCAATTTCATATTCTCAGGTTATTTATGTCCTTTTAGACTTATCTTCAGTCTTGTATTAGTCCTTCTTTTGTAAGTATCAAATCATTTCACTAATCCTGTCACTTTAATTGGCAAATAATAGCAGAAATAGTTTCTAATAATTTCCTTTACTTTTTCATTTATTTTGAAATTGTTTTGGTTTTGATATAAGTTTTGCTATTCTTTTTTTAAATCAAATTACCTAATGGTTTTGTTATTAAAAATCAATTATTTTTTAAATTTATTTTGCTTTCAGTTTTGCCAATCTCATCTTTGATCCTCTTTGCCTCCTGTTTCCCCATTGAGGGAAATGTATTTCTGCATCAAGCTTTGCATATTTGTGTTCTTTCCTCCTTTGACCAGTTCAAATGACTGGGCTTAATCATTATAACTACTTAAGCATTATAAGTTCCTTGTTGTGTCCAGTAGATTGCTGCTTGGCCTGACCCCCATAAGGTAGTTGAGAAGAACTGCAATTTCAGAACAAAAGAACAAGAGGCTCCTTCTGTTTATTCAGCTGCAGGTTTCAGACTGGGTTGATGGCTGGAACTGAGACTCTGATCTCATCCTACTGGTAAGCCACAAACATAATGCTCACTTTTGTTCTTACTACTTAACCAATTTATTGCTTCAGATCCAGTGCCACTGCTGCCCTGATTCAGCACTCCAAGACACAGATCTCCTCTTCCCAGGCCATACTGGATCTTAAACCCAATTCTGGAGAGTATGACTGACAGAGATTCCTATTGGCATTTAGAAAGTGTCTAGCACTAAGCACTAGATTGTTCCCTGTACTGCAAGTATCCATGTAATACTTTCCTGGCTAGACCCTTCTCCAGTATCCAAAGATTTCTTTTCAACTCTTATGCCCACCTTGACAGTAAAAATGATTCACTGAATTTTTCCTCTTGAGTTTTCAGAGCATAATTCAGTCTTTTGCATTTTATAAGTCTTTTGAATAGGGCCTCTTTTCTCTCACTCTGCCATCTTGGCTGAGTATTCCCATCTTATAACATTCTTATTGACTGACAAATTTTTCAGAGGCATTAATACTACTCAAATCAATTACACAAGAATTTATTATTAAATCTACATTATGTTGGGCACTGTACTAAGTAATAGTGATACAAAAACAAAAATAAAAGCCTTCCTCCTCCAAGTAGTTTCCATATGATTTGAGCAGATTTTTTTGACTTTTGTTTTTTGCAGATTATGTGTAATATTCTTCTCTAAAATGTAATGTTCTTTTGTGGGGTTTTCTTGGGGTCTCTAGGGGCAGCCTTCCTTTAAGTTCAGTAATCACCACAAGTACAGTCAGGTATTAAAGTCCAAATCCTTACTTTCCGAAAACTATGATGAAAAAAAGAGCCTAGATACTATTTTACAAGAAATCATCAAAGAGAACTGCCCAGATGTAATAGAATCAGAAGGTAAAAGGCATTGAAAGAATTCATCGAACACCTTCTGAAAGAAACCCTAAAATAAAAACCCCAAGGAATATTGTGGCAAAATTTCAGAACTATCAGATTAAGGAAAAAATTTTACAAGCAGCAAAAAAAAAAAAAAACATTTAAACACCGAGGTGCCACAATAAGGATCACCCAAGATCTGGCTGCCTCTACATTAAAGGAAAGAAGGGCCTGGAATATTATATTCCGAAAGGCACAAGAACTTGGGATGCAGCCAAGAACAAATTACCCAGCTAAGCTGAGCATTTTCTTCCAGGGAAGAAGATGGACATTTAATGAAGCAAATGAATTCCATTTGTTTCTGAAGAAAAAACCAGAACTAAACAAAAAATTTGATCTCCAACCATAGAACTCAAGAGATGCAGAAAAGGTAAAAATAACTCTTGAGAATTGTATTTCTGTTGTGGATATACAAAAAGAATACATGTATAATTTGATTGTACTGATATAACATAAAAAAGGGAAGTAGATATGGAAAAGGGATGATGGCAGAATAAGGTGGGAAGGAGGGATAAAAAGAGGGAAACCACATCCCACAAAGAGGCTAAGGAAACTTATCATATCTGAGGGAATTTAGAGAGGGGGAGGAACATTGTGTGAATCTTACTCTCATCAGAGTTGGCTCAAAGAAAAAATAATTGACATTTGTTTTAGAGAAAATTCTCTCTCGCCTCATTAAAAACGGGGGAGAGGAAAAGGGAAAAGAAAAAGAGTAATAAGGGAAGGAAGGGGGAAAGACTCAAAGGGGGGGAGGGAGGGATTATAAAGAGGATAAGTATCGTGATACAAGAGGGGTACATAAGTTTAAAAGGGGGAAAGAGGGTTGGGGGAGGCAAGAATAAGTAAAGCACAATCTGGGGTTATTAGGATGGCAGGAAATACAGATTTAGTAATTCTAACCGTAAATGTGAATGGGATGAACTCCCCCATAAAGAGGAGGCAGATAGCAGACTGGATCAAAAGTCAGAACCCTACAATATGTTGTTTACAAGAAACACATTTAAAGCAGGGGGATACATATAGAGTAAAGGTAAAAGGCTGGAGCAAAATCTATTATGCTTCAGGTGAAGTCAAAAAAGCAGGGGTAGCCATCCTTATCTCAGATCAAGCAAAAGTAAAAATTGATCTAATTAAAAGAGATAAGGAAGGAAACTACATCCTGCTAAAGGGTAGCATAAACAACGAAGCAATATCAATATTAAACATATATGCACCAAGTGGTATGGCACTCAACTTCCTAAAGGAGAAGTTAAGAGAGTTGCAAGAAGAAATAGACAACAAAACTGTAATAGTAGGAGATCTCAACCTTGCACTCTCAGAATTAGACAAATCAAACCACAAAACAAATAAGAAAGAAATTAAAGAAGTAAATAGAATATTAGAAAAATTAGGTATGTTGGATCTTTGGAGAAAATTGAATGGAGATAGAAGGGAATATACTTTCTTCTCAGCAGTTCATGGAACCTATTCAAAAATTGACCATATATTAGGACATAAAGACCTCAAAATTAAATGCAAGAAAGCAGAAATAGTAAATGCTTTCTTTTCAGATCATGATGCAATAAAAACTACATTCAACAAAAAGTTAGGGGGAAATAGACCAAAAAGTAATTGGAAACTAAACAATCTCATCTTAAAGAATGATTGGGTGAAGCAGCAAATTATAGATACAATTAATAATTTCACTCAAGATAATGACAATGATGAGACATCATACCAAAATTTGTGGGATGCAGCCAAAGCGGTAATAAGAGGGAATTTTATATCCTTAGAGGCTTACTTGAATAAAACAGAGAAAGAAAAGATTAATGAATTGGGCTTGCAACTAAAAAAACTAAAAAAAGACCAAATTAAAAACCCCCAATCAAATACTAAATTGGAAATTCTAAAATTAAAAGGAGAAATTAAAAATATTGAAAGTAAAAAAACTATTGAACTAATTAATAAAACTAAGAGTTGGTTCTATGAAAAAGCCAATAAAATAGATAAGCCTTTGGTAAATCTGATTAGAAAAAGGAGGGAGGAAAATGAAATTAGTAGTCTTAAAAATGAAAAGGGAGAACTTTCCACCAATGAAGAGGAAATTAGAGAAATAATAAGGAGTTATTTTGCTCAACTTTATGCCAATAAATTTGATAACCTAAGTGAAATGGATGACTACCTCCAAAAATATAGACTTCCCAGACTAACAGAGGAGGAAGTAAATTGCTTGAATAGTCCCATTTCAGAAAAAGAAATAGAACAGGCAATTAAACAACTCCCTAAGAAAAAATCCCCAGGACCAGATGGATTTACATGTGAATTTTACCAAACATTTAAAGAACAATTGGCCCCAATGCTATATAAATTATTTGATAAAATAGGGAATGAAGGAGTCCTACCAAATTCCTTCTATGACACAGACATGGTACTGATACCTAAACCAGGTAGGCTGAAAACAGAGAAAGAAAATTATAGACCAATCTCCCTAATGAATATTGATGCTAAAATCTTAAATAAGATATTAGCAAAAAGACTACAGAAAATCATCTCCAAGATAATACACTATGATCAAGTAGGATTTATACCAGGAATGCAGGGCTGGTTCAATATTAGGAAAACTATCAATATAATTGGCCATGTTAATAACCAAATTAACAAAAACCATATGATCATCTCAATAGATGCAGAAAAAGCATTTGATAAAATCCAACATCCATTCCTATTAAAAACACTTGAGAGTATAGGAATAAATGGACTTTTCCTTAAAATAATCAGCAGCATCTATTTAAAACCATCAGTAAGCATCATATGTAATGGAGACAAACTGCAACCATTCCCAATAAGATCTGGAGTGAAACAAGGTTGCCCACTATCACCGTTACTATTTAATATTGTATTAGAAACGCTAGCTATAGCAATAAGCTCTGAGAAAGAGATTAAAGGAATAAGAATAGGCAATGAGGAAACCAAATTATCACTCTTTGCCGATGACAGGATGGTATACTTAGAGAACCCCAGAGATTCTGCTAAAAAGTTATTAGAAATAATCCACAACTTTAGCAAAGTTGCTGGTTATAAAATAAACCCACATAAGTCATCAGCATTCTTATATATCACTAACAAAATCCAACAGTCAGAGTTACAAAGAGAAATTCCATTTAAAGTAACTACTGATAATATAAAATATTTAGGAATCTATCTGCCAAGGGAAAATCAGAAACTTTATGAGCAAAATTACAGACCACTTTTCACACAAATTAAGTCTGATCTAACCAATTGGAAAAATATTAAATGCTCTTGGATAGGGCGAGCAAATATAATAAAGATGACAATATTACCTAAACTAATCTATTTATTTAGCGCTATACCAATCAGACTCCCAAAAAACTATTTTAATGACCTAGAAAAAATAACAACAAAGTTCATATGGAAAAACAAAAGGTCAAGAATTTCAAGGGAATTAATGAAAAAAAAATCAAATGATGGTGGCTTAGCTGTACCAGATCTAAAATTATATTATAGAGCAGCAGTTACCAAAACTATTTGGTATTGGCTAAGGAATAGATTAGTTGATCAGTGGAATAGATTAGGTTCAAGGGATAAAACAGTCAACAAATATAGCAACCTAGTCTTTGACAAACCCAAAGATCCCAGCTTTTGGGATAAGAACTTACTGTTTGATAAAAATTGCTGGGAAAATTGGAAACTAATATGGCAGAAACTAGGCATTGATCCATACTTAACGCCGTACACCAAGATAAGGTCAAAATGGGTTCATGACCTAGGCATAAAGAATGAAATTATTAATAAATTAGAGGAACATAGGATAGTTTACCTCTCAGACCTGTGGAAGGGGAAGGTCTTTATGACCAAAGCAGAACTAGAGATCATTACTGATCACAAAATAGAAAATTTCGATTATACCAAACTGAAAAGTTTTTGTACAAACAAAACTAATGCAGACAAGATTAGAAGGGAAGCAATAAACTGGGAAAATATTTTTACAGTCAAAGGTTCTGATAAAGGCCTCATTTCCAAAATATATAGAGAATTAACTCTAATTTATAAAAAATCAAGCCATTCTCCAATTGAAAAATGGTCAAAGGATATGAACAGACAATTCTCAGATGAAGAAATTGAAACTATTTCTAGTCATATGAAAAGATGCTCCAAGTCATTATTAATCAGAGAAATGCAAATTAAGACAACTCTAAGATACCACTACACACCTGTCAGATTGGCTAAGATGACAGGAAAAAATAATGATGATTGTTGGAGGGGATGCGGGAAAACTGGGACATTGATGCATTGTTGGTGGAGTTGTGAACGAATCCAACCATTTTGGAGAGTAGTTTGGAACTATGCTCAAAAAGTTATCAAACTGTGCATACCCTTTGATCCAGCAGTGTTACTACTGGGATTATATCCCAAAGAGATTATAAAGAAGGGAAAGGGACCTGTATGTGCACGAATGTTTGTGGCAGCCCTTTTTGTAGTGGCTAGAAACTGGAAACTGAATGGATGTCCATCAGTTGGAGAATGGCTGAATAAATTGTGGTATATGAAAATTATGGAATATTACTGTTCTGTAAGAAATGACCAACAGGATGATTTCAGAAAGGCCTGGAGAGACTTACACGAACTGATGCTGAGTGAAATGAGCAGGACCAGGAGATCATTATATACTTCAACAACAATACTAGATGATGACCAGTTCTGATGGATCAGGCCATCCTCAGCAACGAGATCAACCAAATCATTTCTAATGGAGCAGTAATGAACTGAACTAGCTATGCCCAGAAAAAGAACTCTGGGAGATGACTAAAAACCATTACATTGAATTCCCAATCCCTATATTTATGCACACCTGCATTTTTGATTTCCTTCACAAGCTAATTGTACAATATTTCAGAGTCTGATTCTTTTTGTACAGCAAAATAACGTTTTGGTCATGTATACTTATTGTGTATCTAATTTATATTTTAATATATTTAACATCTACTGTTCATCCTGCCATCTAGGGGAAGGGGTGGGGGGGTAAGAGGTGAAAAATTGGAACAAGAGGTTTGGCAAATGTTAATGCTGTAAAGTTACCCATGTATATATCCTGTAAATAAAAGGCTATTAAATAAAAAAAAAAATTAAAAAAAAAAAAAGTCCAAATCCTTTATTGTTTCCTTCACTTGGGGCTCGGCTAGTTTTTCTGGAGGCCTTCCAGATCTTCATTTCAGTGGAGAAGCAAAGGGGAACAGCCTGCCACCACTTCTCTAGTCTTCCCTAGTTCTGATTCTGGCTGAGCTTGTCCAAGATTATATGGTCTCTTATCAAAGGTGTGAATCTCATAGAACTATTGTTAAGTACTAAGCACATATACTGAACTAGAGAACTGTTAAGCACCATGATAAATTAGATAACTATTGTCTCTATCAATTCCACTGACTAAGTACTTTGTAAGAATCCTTTGTTTCTATAATGTTTCTATAATCCTTTGTTTCTATAATGTTTCTATTATATACTTCAACAACAATACTATATGATGACCAGTTCTGATGGACCTGGCCATCCTCAGCAACGAGATCAACCAAATCATTTCCAATGGAGCAGTAATGAACTGAACCAGCTACACCCAGAGAAAGAACTCTGGGAGATGACTAAAAACCATTATATTGAATTCCCAATCCCTATATTTATGCCCACATGCATTTTTGATTTCCTTCACAAGCTAATTGTACAATATTTCAGAGTCTGATTCTTTTTGTACAGCAAAATAACGTTTTGGTCATGTATACTTATTGTGTATCTAATTTATATTTTAATGTACTTAACATCTACTGGTCATCCTGCCATCTGGGGGAGGCGGTGGGGGGTAAGAGGTGAAAAATTGGAACAAGAGGTTTGGCAATTGTTAATGCTGTAAAGTTACCCATGCATATATCTTGTAAATAAAAGGCTATTAAATAAATAAAAAAAAAATTTTTAAAAATCCTTTGTTGCAAGTTGAGTTCTGACCCATAATAATCATAGGCCTACTGATATCTGATAAATCTGCTATTGCCTGCTGATGTATGTTCAGAGTCAATTTTTAATCTACAAAATAAAATACATGTGATTACAAAGGAAATCAATTATATTGAAAACGTAATTATCAATAGATTATAAATAACCCTTTAATTGGAAGAAGCAAACAATTCATGAGTGAATATCTATACCATACATATAATATATATGTATATGTGTATAATTATTTTCCAAGAATAACACAAAGTAATTAAAATTAATTAATGATGCAAAATAAGTCCCTTCAACTGGAACATTCTGAAAGAGTCCCTTTTAGGAACTTATGCTGAACTTTGAAGAAATCTAGGGTATCAAGAGGTAGAAGTAAGGAGGGAAAGTAGTTCTGACATGGAGTATAACTAAATGGAAAGGGAAAAAAGGAATATCATACTCTCTGAACATTAGGTAAGAAGGCATAAATCTATATGTCTTAAAGAATTAGGATGAGGTTTGGAATGCAAAAAAGACTAAAGAGGAAGAGAATGGAACTTTACTTCACTCCATTAGAAATATAAATTCAAGTGAAGAATGACTGTCTATATTGTTTTGCATCTCTAAGAATCATTAACAATTCTATCTATACACAAAATTTGGGTTTGAAACAACACCTTTTTCAGGATCCTGGCCAACTTTTTTTTAATTAAGTATAACATCATTGAATAGCATGTCTAAGAAGTATTATAATTTTTTCCATCAATCCATTTTTTTCTCCTAATTTCACTGTCAGATTAATTCTGAAGTTTCCTTTGTCTCACTCAGTTTTAAATCACTCTGTCTTCCTAAGGACAAATAAAAATGAGGAAAATTAATGTGATACTGCTGTGACATTATACTGCATTACAGTATACCCAGGAAAGATACACAAGGAGTGGCAAACTTAAGAGAAGACAGTTATTACCCTTTCACTGATATATAAATGATGTCTCAAGTCTGAATTTCAATCATAGTTTGAGTTCTTTATTTTTAAGCACTTTAAGAACACTAAGAAACTTGTACAGCAGTGATGATGTTTAGTCTACAGAGGAAGTACATATTTAATGTTAAATATGTACATAATATGAAATGTTATATAGAATATATTTGTCATGGTCCATTATTTCTTCTTTTCCTATTGAAAATAAAATTATCCAAAAATATAAATACTTGTACAGTAATGCACAATAGATAAAAAGCAATAATTTTAGACATTTTAGACACAGCCAAGCTCCCAAAAGTAAAAGAGTAAGTAGGTTTGGGAATCTGTACAAATATGGATTGCACTGGGCAAATTTTGAGCCCAATGCTTTGAGCAAGGTCTTTTTGGTTATTGTAAAAAAAAAAAAAAAAAGTTTGACTATAAAATAACAGATGTTTCATATGAGTCACAGCATTCTACCATAATCATAAAATGCTCAAACTAAAGAGGCATCAGAAATTATCTAATCTTGATGAGTAAACTAAGGTTTAGCAATAGATTGTGGTGGAGTTATAATTGATACAAACTTTGGTCAAACACCAAGCTTTTCACTTTTAGATCATGTCTCTGTGCCCTTAAAGAAACCATGTGCTTCCATATAGAGGAATAAGAAATGGAAAGTTACTTTCTCTGTAAGAAGGACCTAGTTTGAATGTTCAATACCACTAGTCCTGCCCACACAAGCCTAATCATCATTACCTCATTTCTCTACCTATGTATGTATCTCTATATTTTATAATCATAGAAGTAAGGACCATGGTTTTTAACAATTGATTTGCCATTTCAGTAGCATTTGCTAACTTGCTTCTGAACAATTCACTTCCATCTCACATGCTCTCCTTACCAAATACTTTATTTTGTCTCCACTAAATAATGGTCAGTGGCTTCCATGCTCTTCATTCTTTTAACTAAAAATATCTGGATTATGAAAGGAAGCTCCCTTTAAGCCAACCTTTTTAACTTTAACAGGCAAACAAATAATATGAGTAGTAGCAAGATATAGTAAAAAAAAAAAAAAAAAAAAAAAAAGCACAGACTTAGGTATCAGAATCTGCTTCTATTAATCTGTCAACAAGTACTTATTAAATACCTACAATGTAATAGCCCCTGAAATAGACACCAGAGATTCAAAGATTTCTGCTCTCAAGGAGATTATATTCTATTGGAGGAAATAACATCTTCCAGAGCTCAAATCTGGCCTTACACACTTACTATCTATGTGTTCTTGAATAAGTTACTTAATGTTGTTTGCCTTAATTCTTCATCTCTAAAATGAGACAGAGAAGGAAATGGCAAGCCATTACTGTATCTTTGCCAAGAAAAACACAAATGGGGTTGGACACGACTCAAAAACAAGTGAAACAATAATGATGTATTTTAGATAATTATAACTTCAAATAGTATGATTTCAAACCAATATAATCACTTCTGGGAACTACTTATAATTCACATTAATAGGAGGCCAGCAGTGTGTATACATAAATGTACAGAAGTATGTAACTACAACTACTAAACTCATAGGTTCACAGGATTTTAAACTAAAAGGTACCTCAGAGATTATATATTTCAAATCCTAGATAAGAACCTAAAAAAATCACAAAAGTGAAATGATACAACTATAAATAACTAAATTTCAATTTATCCTATAAATTATCAAACTAGAATTTGAATCTAAGTCCTCTGGCTGTAGTACTCTTTTTACTATGGCATATTTAATCTATATGATCTCAACATATACCAAGTTCTGGCATTCAGTGATTTAATGCATAATAAGACAAATTCAAATTATGCTTCACATACTTACTAACTATATGACACAGGGGAGTTTGGTTTTATTTTTTTGCCTGATGATGAAGGAAGTAATGGGGAGGATAATGAGGGTGATGCAAGACCTTGTACCATCCCTTAAATTTTTCTATCTAGGATGAACTCTACTGTTATTTTTAACTTTCGACTAGTTCCACTGAATGTAAAATTAAGGTGTCAGCAGATAGGCAGTTCTAGTCACAGTTGGAATTCTGTCAAAGAAAATCTGACACTTTTCTCAGGATAATATAGATCTAAATCTAGATTTTCTTTTGCTTTTGTTTAAGTGTTAGCTATACCATCATCCAAGGTTTGTACTCTTATTCCACCTCACCTATTGCTTGGGAATTATGATAATTCTAATGATTATATTTTCCACACCAGTTATGAGTGTGGTACATTTCAATGATCGCCTGAGATTCTGTTCCAAATCAGCTTTTCTATTCAATTTATTACTTTTAAAGAAAATTCCTTATGGTCATGAAATAGCATCCTTTTGCAATTAGAACATTTCAAGAGCTCATTGAATAAAAATAGATGCATAAAGTACTCTATGACCTTGTTCATTTTATTGTGTTTTCTCTGTACAGCATGTAATGTCTTATTCTATTTTCATGGTTGTTTTGCCCAACTAAACAAATAGGAAGTGATTTTCAAATGCTAGTTATTTAATTTGTGATTTAACTATGTCCTTTGCTTTAGCCATATCATTTTGCTTCTGTTCAGTCTATTTTATAACTCATGTTTAAAAGGTGAGAAATTTTGAGAGCTGATAAAAATAAAACTATTTAAATTGTTATTATTAATAATAGAAGTAATGGTAACTAACATTTATAGAGTTTACTATATGCAGGATACTAGGCTAAGAATTTTGCAATTATTTCATTTATCCTCACTACTATCCTGAGAGGCAGGGGGTGTTATCCCCATTTTACAGATAAGGAAATTAAGGCAAATAGAAGTTGAGTGAATTCCCCAGCATCCTACAGCTAGTAAGTATCTGAGGCCAGATTTGAACTCAGTCTTCCTGACTCCAGATTCAATAGTCTATCTACTATGGCATCTCATTATAGGATATCCATGCTAAAAGGACATCAGAAATCAAGATGAACACCTTTCTTTTACATAAAAATGGGAATCTATTGAATTTACTTTTCATCTCTGGGAAAACTAGAACTCAATTGTCATATGAAAAAGATCACTTTTTTCTGTTTGGACATGTTCAGCAGAACCAGGAACCAGATTGAAATGGCAAGTAAAGAAATAAAACTAGGGTTGGCAAGAAAAAACTTCCTAACAATTAAATTGTTCAAAAGTTGCCTTGAGAGGTAGTATGTTTCTCCTTCAAGTGTTTTGAAAGTCTTAAAAGTTTTCAAACAAAGGCTGGATGACCACTTGTCAAGTATGCCACTTATGGGCACCCCTTTAGGGGCAGAGTTCAAGTAGATGCTTGCTGGGTTCTTTTCTAACTCACATTTTGTGATTCTGAAATGGTCTAATGCTAATTCTACTGAACCCTGACTTTTAAGGATGGGAACTTCAGGGCATAGGAAAGGCTTTAAAAATACTAATCATTTAAAAAAAAAACTTTTTTTTTCCCTCAGATAAACATAAAATCATGTGTTTATTCCCAGAAATCATGAGGTTAAGACCGGAGCATCTCATGTTTTTATATATTCTGAGCTACAATGGGTTAGGCAGACCAGATGTCCATACTAACTTCAGCATCAATATAGTAAGCACTCAGGCATGTGGAGACCACAAGGTTATCTAAGGAAAGATGAACCAGTGCAGTTCAGAGGCAGAAAAAATTAATAGTTCTGTAGTGCTAAATAATGAAATGAAGTCTATTGATAATCCCTGTATTTCCAGGCTGGGCCAAATAGGAATACTTAGTCTTTAACTCATATATAAAGGAAGAAAGGAAGGAAAGAAGGAAGAAAGAAAAGGAGGGAGAAAAGGAGGAAGAGAGGGAAGGAGGGAAAGAGGGAAGGAGGAAGGGAGAGGAGAGAGGAAGGGGAAAAGGGAGGGACAGAGGAAGGGAAGGAGGAAGAAGACTCTCTTTTTTCCAGTCCTATCTTTCAAAAAATATACCTATATGCCACTTCTGATTCATTTAATATAATGAATAAAGCTAGATGCAACTGATGAAACTTTTTTAAAAAAATTAATCTTTTAAAAGGAATATCAAGTTATATTATTGTTATCTTTGTGTGAATTCTTGATAATGGAATATAATCTACTTCTTTACCATGAAATTAAAATTGGATAGGATAAATGACAAATAATCAGAAAAGAAGGTAGATGAATAAACTCTCCAACAATTAATTTTATGGTCAAATTTCAAGATAAGTTTAAAAAGAAGTACAGTACATGAAATTAACAAGAATTCACATAGAAAGATAACAATAATATATATTTGATATTCTTTTTAAATTTTATCAGTAAGGTCTAGCTTTGTTGGTTATACTGAATGAATCAGAACTGACATAAAATGTTACCCAAAATACAAATTGGGCTGGAACATTAAAAAGAACATATCTTCTACCTAGTAACATATTATTGGTACCAAGTTAATTCCTATGCATCTTACAAAGTAGCCCTCTACCTTTATTACAACCTTCGAAGTTTATCTAAATCATACCAAATCATGTAGACACACAAAATAAAATGTATTCTTTAAATGCCAGTTTTCATCATTCTGATAATTTATCTATATAAAGCTAAAAGTTAAATAAGAACTATTTGAATATGAATTATTTCATCATATAAAGACATTTTGATATTGTGCTGATAAACAAGAAGTTTAAAGAATCCAATAATGTTATACAGGTCACAAAATATAGCTATAAAAACATTAAATTGGTAACCTTTAAATCTAGAAGATATATAAGATATCAAATCATTTTATCAAAGAAGAAACTAAATTAAGTGACATGTTTTACATCATAGAGATAGTAAAAAAAAAAAAAAAATCAGAGAGATAATTGTATCCTCAGTTTCCTAATTCTAAATCAAGTGATTATTCATCTATACCATCTAGAAGAAAAAATTATGAAATATTTCATTGAGACAAGACACTTGGCCTCCTGGATTCAAGGACTATCTCTGAGACATATTGTCTGGCCAAGTCATGATCTTTCTATACCCGAGGCATTCCCTCCATAGAATATACTTAAAGCATTTATTGAAACATTCAGCTCCCCCACCCCTGCTCCAAATCTGAGCTGACCCTACACTAAGCTCTGGGAGCAAGTGAGAGTGCAAGGTACAGTGACTTTCTCCTTATAAAAGCTTCTATCAGACCCCAAATTTCTGATCACCAGAAGAGTAAATAGTTTCTGAGGTTGCATACTTCCTGTTTGTCCAAACTGGGCTCCTATGCCTCTCAGTGACTAGACATCAGAGTGAGACCACCATAACACCATCCTCTATAGCATATAGCAGGAATCCATAACTATTTTAACAATAATCAGGGAGACCACAGAAGAACTTCCTGTTCAATTACAGATTGAGGCCACTGTTCTTTGAGGCTCCTTCCAAAACTGAAATATTGTAGTTCTGTGATTCATTCTATTCCACAGTCTCTAGGAGAAGGCATATTGGGAAGCTTATGAGTCAGGAAAGACATAAAGGTCCTAAATCATCTATGGAACAAAACTGCTTAGGAATGGAAATACAGAATGGGGAAGTCAAAGTCAAGGGCTGCTTGAGTTAGTAATCTGAAATGAAGAATGCAATGGAAATCCCTTCAGAGCAGCTGGATTGCCTTGCATGAGAAAAAATATGTATAGCTCCAATAAAGCCATGTTTGGTCAATATGACTTCAGAGAAGCCATCAGTCAACAGTGGGGAAGTTGCTGGGCATATTGTGCCCAGGAAACAAGACTGATAATGAATTTGTCTCTGTCTCCTAATGTCTAGCCCAGTGTTTCTCAAAGTATGGTCTAGAGAATCCTGGGGATCTCTGAAACCCTTTTAGAGGGTCTACAAATTCAAAAATAGTTTTTATTTCCAATATGGTAAATGTCTATAAATATAATCCAGATAAACAAAAATGCTTTGGAGAGATCCTCAATAATTTTTAATAGGATAAAGATACTGAAACAAAAGTTTGAGAACCACTGTCAGCTGACAACATGTTTGATAAATACATGTGTCAATGGAAACCATTACTTTCTCTTGGTACCTAAAAGGGCTAGTTATGGTGGTTACACCACAAAGGAGCTGGTGATCATCCTTGCTCAGAATTCATTGGTTTTGATAGCTATGACACAAGAAGGAGTTAAGGATCATGAGGTACCTGCTGAAATCTTATCCAGAGCTGGGCTCTGACCTTCATCAAGGGGTTTAGTGACAGGGATTCACCAAGTATAAGGGAGGCATGATTTACTCTGACTGTGGGAACTCTGGCTGCAGATGCAGTGGTGATGTTCACAGTTATTGTGCTGAGAAAAGGAGCCACAATACAAGGCAATGTGCAGCTACTTTAGGTCTTGCTGGCTTTGCGTTCACAGCACCAGCAGCTCTCATTGGCTTCATTTTGTTCATTAATAGCCAAAAAAAATCTTCAGTGGTTTGGTGCTTGTTGTCTGTGTTGATATGCTCCTTATGGGCTCCTCCAATGCAATCTTTCAAATGCCTTCTGCTCTGCCTCTGCCATAGGCTTCTGCACGTACAACATGGCCTGCCATTTCACCTCACTTTCCTTTTCTTTCAGATCTCTTCAGTGACCTACTGCTAAATGTGCAAAGACAATCATCACTGAGTGAGTCTTAACTCCCTGTGCTGCTTTGCCTGAAGATCAGCTCACTCCTAGCTTTACTGATCTCTGTATCCTTGATGCATCAACTCTTGAAAAGTTGAATTCTTATTATTGATCTACAAGAAACAATCAGCAGGATAATTTCAGAGAGGCCTGGAGAGACTTACATGAACTGATGCTAAGTGAAATGAGCAGAACAAGGAGATCATTGTACATGGCAACAGCAAGACTATATGATGATCAATTCTGATGGATGTGATGATTTGCAACAATGAGATGATTCAGACCAGTTCCAATGATCTTGTGATGATGAAAGCCATCTATACCGAGAGAGTGGACTGTGAGAACTAAGGGTGGATCACAACATAGCATTTTTACTCTTTTTGTTGTAGTTTGCTTGAATTTTATTTTCTTTCTCATTTTTTTCTTTTTGATCCAATTTTTCTTATGCAGCAAGAAAATTGTATAAATATGTGTGCCTATATTGGATTTAACATATATATTTTACCATGTTTAACATATATTGGATTGCTTGCCATTTAGGGGAAGGGAGAAAAGGGGGGACATTAGAATACACAGTTTTGCAAAAGTCAATGTTGAAAAATTATCCTTGCAAATGTTTTGAAAACAAAAAATTTCAATTAAAAAAAATGAATTGAATTCTTCCCTATTTCCTGGTAGCACTGGACAGCCTTGAAATTTCAAGTGACTGAGATGTTTTCATTCATAGGTTCATTCTCTCTGACTTGGTGGTCCACCAATTCTTCCTGGTATCTTCCATATATGCCTAACCCATGACATATATCATGTATTTCTGGATATTCCAGCATCTTGGTAGGGTCTCTGGATAAGTGGCAATATCTTCCACGGTATAATGCTGAAGAAATGACAGAGTTTAAAAGGACAACCCATCAGGATCAGAGGGGCAGAGAGAGTAGACCTGTGCCAGGAAACAGGATTAATAATGTGCACTGTCTTGGTGGAAGGCTCAGGGAAGACTGATTCTCTCTCAAAGTTGTTGTCTTTTCTCTCATTAGGATTGTGTCCCTTTGTAGTCCCATGTTCTTCCATCCGGAGCTCCAAAGAATTACCTGATGAAGTGGTATTTGCATTGAGCAGTAAGTGTTCATGCTTGAGCCAGGTCTTGGGAAAGGGTCTGCTTTTTTGTCCAGACTGAGTGCAGCAATTCTTTCTACACTAGAGCAAAGCTGGCCTTCAAGAATGGCATCAAAAGGGATGAATAGGAACATTGGTGCCTTCTTGCCACTAACATTGGAATTCTCCAAAGGCCACCATAGCATTTAACAAATCAAGCAGGAGAGTCAGAATTTTCTCATTCTTGGAGAGTTACTATATCAAATTGCTGGAGGGTCCTTAGAAAGAATTTCAGTTTACTGAGCTTTCAAATCACACAAGTAGCAGAAAGCTGCTGACTGGTAAGCAACAAAGAATTGAGGACAGTACAGGGTTGTTGCTTTTTCTCTGGAGTGGGTGTAAAGCACTATTCAGAGTGCTCAGTAAATTGTTAATCCCATTGGACAGTGCTGTGGGGGTGAAGAAGACTAGGAAAAGGACACCAAGATTGATGAGTGGCCCTAGACATGGTAGCATTCATTTCATGGTAAGATTCAAGCATCACTAGCCACCCTTTTCTCACTAGAAATATGGTTGTTTGCCCTAGTCAAGCAGGAGAAATGCAGAGCAGACACTAAGTGTAGAGCAATTCCAAAGAAATGGGGAGGTCCTTCAGCTAACCTTGGTAGTGGATGACATTATGTTTATTACATCAAATTACTGAACTCATTATCTACATAGGAAAAGAATGTCTTTTGCCCAGATTCTCATAAGCAGTTTGAGTTGGAAAAATCAATAGAAGTAACATTTCAGTACATCTATCTTGTTCAGATACTGAAGCTAGACAAGGAGTTGAACCCAGGATCAAACAGGAAGAGAGCATGTTAGATTGTCTTTGGGAAACTAGAGAATTCTTTGAATGATCTCTAGCTTTTCCTTGACTCAAAGAACCATCCTTTTTGCACCAATATATTTCTAGTGACGGCACTTAAAGGCAGTTAATTTAGTTTGCTCATCATCACCATCTTGCAAACACCATCTTGCCATCAATGACAGTGGAAGCTAAGTCAAACCCAGATCATTTAGACTGCTGCCTCAGAAAATATTTTTTTTTAAGATTGAGAAGCAGAGAACTTGTTTATCTGTGCTGAATGAAGTAATTTCTTCCTGGTAATTCACTTCAGCTATAGAATCACAGACAAGTCCAAAAATCAAGTCAATAAATATTTTATTAAATACTTATTACCTACTAGATACCAAATCCTGGGTTAAATGCTGTGATACAAAGAAATGTGAAAAATCATCTGTGCTCTTGAGGACCGATCAATCAAATGGAGAAGACAACATTCAAAGAATTGTACAAATGACATAAGAAAGAGAAAATTTCAAGGAAGGACCCTAACATAACTAATGTCTGTGAAAGACAGTGAAAGATAATGGGACTTTAGCTGAGTTTTGAAGGCAACTAGTGATACCCAGCAGAAGAAGAGGCAGAAGTGAGTAAAGAAAGAATTTCTGGAATGGGGAATTCTGTAAAATGTCCACATATTAAGAGATGGACTATCCTAAGTAAAGTCATCGTACCTGAATCAATTAGAGTTTGTGGCGAAGATTAAAATGTAAAAGACTGAAAAAATACAAGTGAACCAGGATTTTTAAAAAATTTAAAAAGCCAAAAAAAAAAGATTCTATATTTTAACCTAGATATAATAGGGAGCCACTAGAGTTCATTGAATGGGAAGGGGGGATCTATAGTCTAAGAAAATAAAAAAATACATATGTTGAGATAAACATTAAATACCATTGAACAATGCCTTATTTTCTCAAACCTACACCCCAATAAAGTCCAGTTCTGCTCTAACCCCATAGGTCTAGGTCCCAAGGATTACAGGGACTATTTTATATGTTATTAAGAGTGGGAATTACCCTAAGGTAACTAAGAATGTTTCTATGATAAGAGCTATCAACATTTGCAGTTATTTTTTAAATCTCTAAATAGTATCTTAGCTGTATAGTCTTATACAGGAAGAGAGAAAAATTTCACAATCTTCAACTGCCCTCATCTTTAACCAAAGCTGAAATTTATGCTTGAGTTGGAATTATCTTTAATTTATCTAACAAAAGCTACATTTAACAAATAACCAATATTTCATTCTCTTCTATCTTTCATACTTTGATAGCTAATTATTTTACCTTGCCTTTATCTTCTTTTGTTGCTATTAGATGTGTACATAAGCAGACAGAAGACAGATGATTAACAGGAGGCACAAATCTCTAAATCTTCACACATTGAGATGAGAACAATCAATCCTCCCTCAAATAAACTGCTGTCAGAGAACAAATAAGGCTGCTAGTTATTCGGGGGCCATGAGTCTACAGGAAAATTCTTAAGAAAATTGTTCCTTGTTTACATAATTCATAAATTGCTATAATCAAAAAAAAAATACTGAAATACATACTATATATATATGCAAACTACTGTGTTTGTGGTAGCTGAAGATAGAAAAAAGATGGCATTCCTGCCCTCAAAGACCTTATTATCTAATTATACAAATAAGATATATTTAATAAGCTAAGTCACCAATTCTTAGAATTGAAAGGATCCCCAAAGACTATCTAATTCAACCCACATCTGAATGAGAATCATCCTTGGCAACATGCCTATTAGGTGTTCATCCATCTTTGTTTAAAGATCCCTAATGAAAGGGAATCTACTACCTCCCAAGAAACACATTCTACTTTGTATCATTCTAAGTATTAAGCTTTCTTAATACCAAATATACTGCTATAGCACCACCTTTTACATAACGCTTTTCCTAATTTCTCTAGCTGTTATGCCCTCCCCAACAAAAATTAATTGTGCATTTATTTTATAGGTATGTATATGTATCAAGTGGGCAGTTATATGACCCAGTGAATAGAGTCCCAGGCCTGGGATCAGGAGCACTCATGTTGCTGAGCTCAAATCTGGCTTCATACACTTAAGAGCTATATGACCTTGGAAAAATCATTTAACACTTCTTCTGTTTCCTCATTTATAAAATGAAACAGAAAAGGAAAGGAAATGGCAACCCACTCTAGTAGCTTTACCAAGAAAAATCCCAAATGGAATCACAAAAAGTTAGATAAGACTGAAATGACTGAAGAACAACATGTGTATAAATGTTGTCTCCCCTATGAACTTTCAGCTCCTTGAGGGCAAAAATGATTTTATTTTTGTTTCTTTATGCCTAAACCTAGCATATCTGGTACATATTATAAGTACTTAATAAAGGGGCAGCTAGTTGGTGTAGTAGATAGAGCACCAGCCCTAAAGTCAGTAGAACCTGAGTTCAAATTTGACCTCAGACACTTAACACTTCTTGGCTGTGTGACTCTGAGTAAGTCACTTAACAGCAATTGCCTCAGCAAAGAATAAATAAATAAGTGCTTAATAAATGTTGATTGATTGTTGAAACAGAAATCTGTGCAACTTTCATTCATAACTTCTCTTTTGTTCTCAGAGATCAAGAATAAAGTGAATCTATCTACTAAATGACAGTCCTTCAAATACTTGAATACATCTATCATGATCGTAACATCTAAATCTTTTTCTTTTACAGGCTAAATATCTAAGCTCCTTCACCTAAATCTCATATGGAATGATCATCAGTTCCTTCCTTAACTTAGTTAGATTCCCAATTTAACCAATGTCTTTCCTCAAGCATTAAACTCAGTACTGAACACAATAGGCTAGCTGTGGTATGCAGAGCACAATACAGCAGAACTCCCACTTCCTGTTTTTCTCTCTCATAATACATCTTAGGAACCAGAATTTGATCATTAGGATTTTTTGTTCTCTCCATTTGGGCAGGTTTGGGAAGGGAAGGAAAGATAATATTTTATTATAATGTTAACCCATACTGAACATAACAAATAATATAGAATAATATAAATTCAGTGTCAAATGTTTGGTATAGATGCAACTTTAGTAGTATTCAGAGAGCAGAGAGATCAGTGTGAGCCAAAAGAATCAGGGAAAAAATATTGGGGAGAGTAATTGATCTGGGTGAATTTTTGGAAATTCAAATACATATTTGGAAAATAAAGACTGTTTAAACATACAACTATTTTCATCTTTTGACTAAATTGACTCCAAGGTTTATGTAAATAATCACTCGGACTATTATTTCATATCAATGAATTGACTGGTTGTTTAATTAATCTGACTAGTCTAAAATGACTGAGTCAAAACACTTAAATAACTGAACATATAAACCTAAGCAAGATTGGGGGATGGGGGAATGGGTTATTTGTTTTCTAATTAGCTGGGTGTTTATTATAAAGATAACAAAAATGGATTTAAGAATGTCTATTATAGGCCAGAACTCTGCACTTGAAACAAGGATGCTTATAAGGTGCTAACTCAGTGGAATTGATAAGACAATGGTTATCTAGTTTATCATGCTGATTAATAGTTCTCTAGTTCAGTACATGTACTTTGTACTTAATATAGTTCTAAAAGATTGACACATTCTACAAGATTCATACCTATGATAATATAATTATAATAGAGCATATAAGCTGGGATAAACTCAGACAGACAGATTCATTCCATTCATTATATGTTTATTGTATAAATGGAATGGTGGTGGCAGGCTCTCCTCCTTTGCTTCTGCACTGAAATCAAGACTTTGGAAGACCTCCAAGAAAGGTAGCCTGGGCCCCAAGCAAGGAAACTAGCTTGTGAAGGAGATAATAAAGAATTTGGCTTTAACACCTGTCTATTCTCATGATTACTTTGTTGAAACAAGGCTGCTCAGAAACCTCCAGAAGACCAACAAGAACACTACAAATGTCAAAACCATAAAAAGAAGGAGGAATTGAAAATTAAGTAATTGGGAGTATATTATAGAAGATAATTATTTACTTATAGCCACTCACAAGGTTCATCAATCCAAACCTCATTCAAGTTCTTAATTGAGCATCATCACTGATGCTTCTAGATTTCTGCTGTAAAACTAAAATATTTAGATTGATTTCATGTCCCCACTAATGTCAGTGTTTTTGTTTCTTCAGGAAATATACCAAAGCTTCACTTAATCCACTTAGCGATTAAGACATTCATTCATTAAGGCACTGACTAATTTCCTATTTAGAATAAAGCATTATAATTGATAGGAGAAACAGAAATAGAAAATACTCACATTTATCATTTTCAAACAATGGATATTTTTCTTCACAAAGAATGACAAAAATAAATCCCTTCTTTAGGATTTTAATTGTGCTTTAATTCTACAGGATTAGGAGTGTTCTGAAATAATTTGTTTCTGTATTTTAAAATGAATACATTCAACTATACAAGAGCTTAATGACCTTTCCTCAGTGAAATCTCATCATCCTGCAAGATCAGTCAGTCTTGGTACTCAAACCTCATTGGTATCCTGATCCCTGGAAGTCCTTTGAATGAAGGGGAGAGAATACCCATTTAAAGAGGGCTACCAGGTCAACCATTACTTCATTTCCCACCAGTTTCACTAAACCAGGATCCAATGCTGGATATTTTCTCTTCCAAGATCCTTCCCCTCCACAAATGCCTCTTAAGCTTCCTTTTATGTATTGCCCTCTCTCATTAGGTTAATAGATTGTGAACTAGTTGAGGGCAGGTCCCTTATTTCTTTTTTTTTTTTTTTTTGTAACTGCATCTCCAACATTAGCACAATGCTTAAAATTTAATAGGTACTTTAAAAATGTTTATTGTGTGAATATGGATTAAACATGGCCCTCTTTCCATTCTCAATTTTGGGTTGTGTCTACTTTGGGGCAGGTAGGTGACACAGTGACTACCCTTGGAGTAAGAAGGAGCTGAGTTCAAATATGATCTCAGATAATAGCTGTGTGACTTTGCAGGGCAAGTAACAACTTCTCAGTACTCTAAATCAATTCTCTAAGATTATAAAGTGCAGATAAAAAATTATTACAGAGGTTTCCACAGCAGAAATTTTCTATCCCAGTGAAATCACAGACCCAAACTCCATCCTTATTTTTTTTTTTTAAATAGCTATGATCTTCTTGGAAGCATCAACAAATTTGTTGTCCCCCTGCAGAGAGTGTCATTTCTGAGATGTGTCTACTTTTGTTTTTGTTTTTTTGTTTTTTAGGGGACTGGGAGATAACACATATCATGGAACTTCATGAGCCATTTCCCTACCCTACAGTCAGTAGAGACTATTACAAGCCAACTTTCACCTGCTTTTTTCCAACTCTGGTATGAGCTAGGCAGGAGAAATGAACAGCTAAAGACAGATTACATGGATTTCAAAATTGAGTTTTCAGGGGGGAAAAATAACCTAAACTCCAGAATAAAACTGTTCCTTGCTCTCTGAAATCATAGTCACACAGATTACTGAAATAACCTCATAACTGATCTCCATAATTCCAGTCTCTCTTTGCTTCAATCTACTCTTTACACAGTTGCTAAAATAACCCTCCTAAGACTCAGGTCTGATCACATCACTTTCTGATTTCAGAACCTTCTGAAATCAAATCAAAAACCAACAATTGAATATGCCATTCAAAGAATTTGATAGGTTCTAAACCTTTATTTCAAGCCTTACTTCACATTCCTCCCCTTCACATATTCAATGTTTCAGACAAACTGATTGTTTGACTATACATAAACACATATATGTGTGTATATATATATATGTATGTATGTATATATAAAAATATATACATATATATATATATGAACAACTGATAGTTGTTCTTATAAATTTTTTACAGAGTCTATAAGAACTTGCACCTCAATTGCCTTTCTTACTCATCTTTTAGGATCTTTCTTGTTTTTCAATTATTTCACTCATGTATGCCTCTATATAACCCTATTTGATATCTTAGCAAAGATACTGAAGTAGTTTACCATTTTCTTCTCCAGATCATTTTACAGATAAGGAAGCTGAGGTAAATTGGGTTGTGACTTGCCCAGAATCATATTTCTATGAAGTGTCTGAAGCTGGATTTAAATTTTAAGTCTTTCTGACTTCAGGCCTAAAACTCTACCAATGTACTACCTAGGAGCTCTTTTAGAGTCCTTATCTTCCTTCACTTATATACCCTAAAAATGGTAAATTCCATCTCCTCCAAGAAATTTTCTCTCATCTCTTTAGTAGAAACTGTTCCTCCTCAAACTCTTCTAGAAAATCCTAACTTATTTTCTTCTTTGTTCCCATTAAACACTTATCATGGACAAAATTTATTGTTTTACATATTTTAACATTTCCCCCCTTAATCCTTAGAATCCTAAGCTCCTACAGGGAATGTTTTATTTTTATCTTTATAGGGCTCAGTGATTCTCATAGTTCTTTGAACTGTAGTTGGCAACTTCTAAATGTTTGTTGATTTGAATTGTACCTCCTGTACTTCATTATCCTTGATTTATTTACAACCTTTGGCACTATTTTCCTACTCTTCTTTCTCCTGGATACTCTCATCTCACTATGTTTTCATGACACAGTCCTTTCCTGGTTTTCATTATCCATCTCACTGCTCCTTCAATTATTTTCTCCATGCAGATAATTGTAAGATCAGTTTAGCTAGCTTTAACCTTTCTCCTAATCTCCATTTCCACATGGCCGACTTCCTGCTGGATATCTGGATGTTCCAAAGGCATCTCAAGCTTACCAAGTACCAAACAGAATATTTTTCCCCATTATCTTTTTTCCCAGACACAGCCGTGTTCTCAACTTTCCTATTACTGTTGTTACCATCTTCCCTGTCACTCAAGACTTACAACCTCAATGTCATCTTCAACTTTTCTGTTACTTCAAGCCCTCTCAATTTTACTTTCACAGCATCTTTCAAACGCATCCCCTTCTTTTCATTCACACAGTAACTGCCATGATATAGACTTTCCTCATGTCAAGTCTGGAACATTGCAACTTCTGGTTAGTCTCCTTGTCTCAAATTTCTCCCTATTCCAATACATTCTATATTCAATTCCAAAAGAATCTTCCTAAAATTCAGATCTGATTATGTTCCTGCTTGAAGGATTCCAGTAACCCCCAAAGGAAAATATAAAGTATATTAAAGGCTTTTGAAGCCTTTCACATCCTGCTTCCTTAACTCTTCTTCTTATACTTTATAACTTAGTAATACTGGCCTTCCTTTTCCTGGTAGATGATTCTCTACATTAGGACACTGTCCTGCCTTTTTTTGTATATTCAATTTTATTTTATATTAATCTAAATTATCTCCTCTTTCCTCTACTCTTTGAGAAGGTGGGAATAACAATATTCATTACAAATACATACAGTCATACAAAAAATTATTACATTAATCATGGAATAAAGAGAGACAGAGAAATGGAATGTTAGAGAGGAAAAGAAGGAATGAAGGAAGGAACAAAGGAAAAGAAAAAAAAGGAGAAAATATGCTTCAGTTTTTAGTCTGAGTATCAACTCTCCATTTGGAGATATAGAGCATACTTCATTATGCGTTTTGGGGGAGTTTGTGGCTGTTCATTGTGTCAAACAGAGTTAATAGTCATTTCAAAATTGATTATATTTACAAAATTGTTGCTGTTGTATAAATTATTGTGGTTCTTTTCACTTCATTTTCCATTAGTTCAAACAAATCTTCCCAGACTTTTCTGAAACCATAGCTTTCATCTTTTCTTACAACACTGTATTCCATCATATTCAAATAACAATTTGTTGTCATTCTCCCATTAATGAACATCTCCTCAGTTATCAATTCTTTGTCACCACAAAACAGCTAAAATTAAATGAGTAATAAAAATTAAAGAAATATTTTACATCCATCAAATTGTTTAAGATGACTTTCAAAAGAAAAAGAAAATGACAAATGTTAGAAAGGTTATGAGGAAAAAGGTACACTAATTTCCTATTGGAGGAATTGTGAACACTGAGGTATCACCTCACATCCATCAGATTGGTTAAGATGATATCCAAAACAAAAATAAAATGAAAATGACAAATGCTGGAAAAGCTGAGGGGAGAAAGGTACACTAATATCTTATTGGAGCAAGTGGCAAGGTGATCTCACCATTCTGAAAACAATTTGGAACTATGCCCCATATTAAATTATGCATTCCTTTTGATTCAATGATACTATTACTAAGTCTATACTCCAAAAATGTCAAAGAAAGAGGAAAAAAAGGCACTATGCCTTTTCAATCATTGCACCTAGGCTACCTCCAACTCTGTAATGCTCTTCCTCCTTATGTAAAACTCCTGACCTTCCTAATTTCCTTAAAGAGTCAGTTCTTGCTTCTAAGACCTTTTTATCTATATCTTGAATGCACAGATTTTTTGCAATTTTTCTCCTCCTACTAGAAATTAAGGATATTGTTTTTGCCCCCCTCTTTTGTATTCCAGCTCTCAGCACAATGTCTATGAGTGATTTTTTTTCCTAAAAAATGCTTTCTAACTGACAGAAGACATCTTTCCTTCTTTGTTTATTCCAACAATTGAATAGGTCTTAAATGAAGAGCATCTAAAATATTTAATAAAAGTTTTGATATAAGAATGCAATTCATATTGCCTGTGAAAAATTAAAGCTGTATTGGCCTACAGTATTTTTTCCTACTGCTCAATCACTTTAATATGACTAAAGGCCTACAGGGGTCCTCAAACTACGGCTCTCGGGCCAGATGTGACAGCTGAGGACGATTATCCCCCACACCCAGGACTATGAAGTTTCTTTATTTAAAAGCCCACAAAACAAAGTTTTTGTTTTTACTATAGTCAGGCCCTCCAACAGTCTGAGGGACAGTGAACTGGCCCCCTATTTAAAAAGTTTGAGTACCCCTGGAAGGAACCCAAAATGGCAGATGCTTTCCTATCAAGACAGCAGTAAACAAAAAAACTCTCCAAAAAAGATGAACAAAATAACATGATAAAAAAATGAAATGGGTAGCATTTTAAACTTTTTAAAGTTGAATTAAATCAACTTTGTTGTAATCTAATAAATTAACTAAATATGTGTTATCCTAAGAATAATAGAATATTAATGAATTTTCTGCCATGCTAATTATAAACTACTGTGTAAAGATAAGTGGATATTTATAAGTGGATATATATCTGGCTTAACCTTGATAAAACTTGCCACTATTCTCAAATACTTAATGATTAACAAACAAGTACAACCTTAATTACATTATACTTTAGATTCAAAGGCCTAACTTAAAGGAATCTTGACCCTTAAATCTCAAACATTCAAAAGCAGCATGAAATATTTAATTTCATTTATCCAAGTATATGATTAGTATTGTTACTTTCTCTTACAATTACCCCTCAATCATTCATTCTAATGAAGATAAGTGGAATTAATAGTCCAGAAAATACTCATTCATATTTGTCTCTGTTCGTATTAAAAAAAAACTTAAAAAAGAAGACCTAATCCCAGAAATTTAAAACTGAAAATACCTAAAAAAAAAAAAAAAGCTTTTAAATGCTAACTAGCTTTGACATTCTTCCCTACACTCTACTTCTCCTTGCTAAAAGCTGTAAAAAGAGATTATAAATCAGGGCTCCCAGTATTTTCAATTTAGCTAGCTGTGAACATGAGCAAAGTCTTTGGTCTTCATTTTTCTCATCTTCATCCCAGTGCATATCTCTACTCACACTTACAGAGTAGATTCCTTAAAGGATGTCTGTCTCAGATAATAAGGCATTCTTTAGGTCTATATTTTATAAAATTATATATCATTATTCTCCTCAGATATTTAATTTTCAACAGTCAACCAAAGACAACACAATTACAACAAAGCAAATGAACATTATAGTAAGATTTACAATAAAATATTCCATGTGCCTATAAATTTATCACACACTATTTTACTAACATGCACATCCTCTATGTGATTACTAGGGTAGTTAGGTAGCACAGTGAAGAGAGCATAGGACCTGGAGTCAGAATGTCCCAAATTCACATTTTAAATACATAATTAAATACATACATTAAATCTACATTAGTTATGTGAACCTGGGTAAGTAACACCTTCAGTTTGCCAAAATTTCCTCATCTATAAAATGAAGATTATAAAAGCACCTACCTCTTAGGTCTGTGGTGAGGGATCACCTGAGATAAATAATTGTGAGAAGTTTAGTGTAGCGTATGGCATACAGAAAGTACTACATAATTGTTAGCTATTTTAAACTACTAACTAGCTGTATTAAGTATAAAGAGTAAGTATAAAGAGCTCTACAACATAAGGAACATTATTTGAAGCTGCAAAGTCCCTGATTTACTCTTAAGATTTCAACATACTACTACTGACTAGGTGAGATATCTTAGAAATGTTGAGTTGGGTTCACTATTGGTCCTTTCAAGGGCACAAAATTCATAGACTCAAGTTGTAGAATGGGGAATACACACACACACAGGACATAGCCAAAGCAGGAATTATTTTTCCTTGACTATGCATATTTATACTAAGACTTTTCTTTTCCTTTTTTTTTTTTTTTTTTTTTTTTTTTTTTTTACTTCCAAGGTAGAGTACAAATGGAAGACCAAAAAAATGATTTTTCATTTTTCATTTTCCAAGCTATTTCAGAAATATGGAGCCCTTACCCTAGAACCCCAACAGATATCCTCAGTTCTGCTCCTTTAAAGTTTGAGCTCTTAAGGTTTGTTGAGTTGCTGAAGCCTGGTTCTCTCAATTTGAATTCTTTTCTCTATAAAGATTGGAGTTCAGTAATCAATACCCTTGAATTCTCCTCACTGGATATATGCACACACATTTTTTTCCCTCCTAAAACCATGTGCTTCTGCCAGAGGCATATAGCAGATGAGAAAAAAATATCCTTCCCTATTTCCTACATTCTTTGAGAAGAACTCATTTTTTTTATTCTTAATTAACTCATCAAGATGACTGTCTTGTGTAATGACTCCTTCCAGGATTAATTTTCTTGCTTTCAAACTCTTTAGTTTTCAGTCATGTACAACTATTCGTGAGCCATTTGGACTTTTCTTAACAAAGATACTGGAATGGTTGGCCATTTCCTTCTCCAGCTCATTTTAACAGATGAGGAAATTGAGGCAAACAAAATTAAATTACATAATCAGGGTCACTTGGCTAGTAAGAGTCTGCATGCAAATTAAACTCTGATCTGCCTGATTCCAGACCAGGGATTCTGGCCAATTCAATATTCCATCATGCTGGCTCTTTCAAAGTCTTAGTATCTCCCAAACATCAGAGAATAAGAAGGAAAAAGGCAGCCAATTCATGCAAGGGGCAAATTCATTTTTTCTGCTAATCCTCTGTTTCTTGACTTTCATATAAAAATGAATTGAATGTCTATTAAAAGTGTAACATTGACAAACTGAAAATGGGTCTCTTAAAGTCTGATACCCAATAATTTCATCAAGTATATTTGAGTCAACTATTCAAGAGTTCTGTAATCTACCCTTCCCAACATTCTACTTTTGTCCTTCCCCCCACTCATAAAATTATAAGGTTGTACAAGATTTCTAAAGAAATTAAATTATTTCTCAAATTGATAACAAAATAGCAACCTGAACTGCTCTTTATAAGTCCAGTTTCTCTGTAGCTCACATGTTCACAGGTCAAAATGTGATCCACTTGGTGTGGGACTTTAAAGGAACTATCCTGACATTTGATAAAGGATCTATTTCCTGGCCAGAAAAAAAATTTGATTCAAGATATAGTGATATTGTATTCCTATTTTCACTTCCAGTTTTTTCTGTGTCATAACCTGTAGGTCAACAAAGAAGAAAAGCAAGCAAGCAAGATTTTAAAGTATAATAAGTACAAGTACAGGGATAAATAAATCTAAAATTTATGACCTATTAGGTATAGTGAAAAAAATCTAAGTGGTTTATTATATATTGTGCTGGTTTAGATGATAAATTCTTAGTCCAGATTACGGTACCATAGATTTTTTAATGGCTTTTATAAAAAGTTTGTCAGATAATACCTACAAAGTGAGTACGTGTATGTGTACATACTTATGAAATGTTATTATAAATGTTTATGCTGTAAACGTCAAGGCTCCAGGGAACTCTTAATTGTAATATGAGGGGTGTTATCATACAGCTCAAAAGGTGAATAGACATCTTTAGCTTCTTTTCTCTCATTCTTCTCCAAGGAAGAATTTAATGCTTGCCAGAAAGGAAAGCAGGAAGTTGAGGTCAGAGGCCACTCAGCTGCCTTCAGAGAGATGAGGTAGCAGGATAGAATTTTACCCCTCTGCTCCCTTAAATACTAGTCTAGGTGATAGAATCAGGTTCATTTTAACTTCTAATTGTTATGTTATTCATTTTGGGGGAGGAAGACTAAGCTCTATATACAAAGCTTGATCCTTCTCCCATCAAATACCAGTTCCACAATAAAAACACAGAACAAATAGCAAAGAAACATCTTTATTTAATCATAGCAAATCAGTAATCAAAGAGGATATAAGGATATAAGATACAAGGAATGATATATTCCATAATGCAGAGTGAAGGAACTCTCCCATTAAGAGAAATGACACTTCAACCAAGAGAACGTTCTAAATCTCATCCAAAGGGAAACTCTTCAAGATCTCTGCTACAGCAAGTTGGGAACAGAGAAATGATGGATACTCCCATATCCTTTCTTCCCAAAGTCTTTTCTTTTGACAGTCTCAGTTGAGGTTGGCTCCTTACAACTATAAAAGCTGGAAGCTAGAAATGCCCAAAGTGAGTTGAAGTTTAAAAAGTCTCAAAAAAGACCTTTCTCCATTTTTGAGCCAGGGCTTACATAAAAGTTTAGTCAAAGTAAAGATTTTTTTTTCAATTATTTATATTGCCAATATACAAACTAAGTATCTCATCAAACAAATTAATTTATAAGTATCTCAATAATACTTCAGCAAAATGAATATAGATTTCTGAAAAATCAACTCTGCCACTTCTATTCCTAGAAATTCTACCTCACAATGCAGCTCAAGACCATTGGCTTTCTGATTGCCATAGAATGCTATTGCTTCCTATTGAGCTTTCAATCCACTAAACCCTCCAAATCTTTTGGTTTGCAGACAAACTGCTGGTTAACATTGTTTTTCTCCCAATTTATAATTGGGAAGCTGATTTTTTTTTTTAAAACCAGGCATAAGACTCACATTTCTTATTAGATTTCATCTTATCATTCTAAGTCCAATGTTCTGGATTTTTACTAAATCATGGATTTATAGTTAGAGTAGTTCTCAGTGTTCAACTGATGCAACCCTCTTATTTTACAGATGAGAAAACTGAGGCCCAGATAGGTAAAGAAAAAAATGTCATGCTTAAAACTGTAGAATTAGTAAGAGGCATCAGTCTTGAATATGGATCTTCTGATTAAAAAAAAAAAAAAAAAAAGGAAAAGGATCTATATGTACTAAAATATGGACAGTAGCTCTTTTCTCAGGGTAAAGAAATGGAAATTAAGGAGTTTTTCCATCAATTGGGGAATGGCTGAATAAATTGTGGTATGTGATTATTTTGTAATACTATTGTACTATAAAAAAATGATGAGCAGGTTTTTCTTAGAAAAACATGCAAAGTCCTCCAGAAAATCAAACAAAGTGAAAAGCATTGTGTACAAGCAACAGCAATGTTGTGGGATGATCAGCTTTGCTCTTCTCAGTAATACAATGATACAAGACTACTCTGAGGGACTTATGATGAAAAATACTATCAGAAAAAACTAATTTTGTCTGAATACAGATTAAAGCATATTTTATTCTATTTTTTCTCGAGGGTTTTTTATGGGGGGAGGAGATCTATGTTTTCTTTCATAATATGACTTTCATGGAAATGTTTTGCCTAATTTCACATGTACCTTCTCAATGCAAGAGATGGGGAAGGAGGAAGGGAGAGAATCTGGAACTTAGTTTTAAAAATAAATGTAAAAATGTTTTACATGTAACTGGAAAAAAAGTTTTAAAAATTAAATCAGAATGTGGGTCCTCTGATATCACATACAGTTTTCAGCCTCTTCCCATCCCCTTTTCCCACCAACTTTCGGTGCGTATATATTACACAGGAGGATGTGTTGTGGCCTTTGCAGCAGACTGAGGCATGCACAGTGTAGCCTAGTCTCCTCTTCCTCCTGGGAAGATGAAGGTATTTGTGAATGGCAGTATTAGCTACTTTGGTATCCAAATTCATCTTCTTCTTAGCCTATGGGCAGTTAGAATTGTAAGGGGCAGTGGTAGGCTAAGCACATTTCAAGTGCTGCAGATTTTAGGGTTAGATAAGAGAGTCCCATAGGCTCAAGCTCCTGGAGACAAAACAGTTATCCTGCTTTACCCTCCTCAGACAAAATGGGTACCTAGAGGGTCAAAGACCAAAGTAGGATATAATCTGGACTGCTCCCTTGGGTCTTTGAAGAGAGAGACAGCTTGCTTAGGATATGGATCATAGCAAAGTATGGTAATGGTAAGGGTGAGCTTCCAGATGGAAGAGTGTGCTGCTAATACTAGCTGGGTTCACTACACAATTGACAATCAATATGCTAGCTGTTCTCCCCAGCTTGTATCATTTGCATGTTTTCTAAGCATGTTTTAATCCAGGTCACTGAATATAAAATTAGATCAAAATCAAGCACAAATGCCCTGTGGTATTTAATTTCTTAGGTATTCAACCTTCCAAGTTAACTACTCTTCCCATCTAACCATACAAACAGTTCTAAATCTAATTGTTCAGTTATCCAGCCCACATCCAGCTTCATAAAATGCCTCCCTGATTTCTTGCAATTACAAAATGATGATTACAATGGAGCAAGGGAAAAAAATAGAATGCATCTTGACTTCACTAAATCTTTAGATGTGGTCCCTATTGACCTATGAGCTAGAAAATTAAAAATAAATAAGGATTTATGAAGTCTTTCTGAAAAAAAATTTCTATCATTTGTCAAATTGGATATAAAATTTGAAATCCTATAATATGTATTTCAAATACTTGAATGATTTAAGAAAAATATGAAACAATATCTATTTTTAATGTCTATGAAATCATTGAAATTTCTAATCATTAAGATTTCTCTTTTAAATATATGCATATATATCATAAAAAATTCAAGGACAGAAGCAAGTGTCTGTATTTATTGTATCAGATAGTCAACTAGCATTTATTAAAAGCCTGCTATTTGTCAGGCATTATGTTAAGTGTAGGATTTTTTTTTTTTTGCTGAGACAATTGGGATTAAGTGACTTGCTCAGGGTCACCCAGCTAAGAAATGTTAAGTATCTGAGACCAGATTTGAACTCCTGACTTCATGGCTGGTGCTCTATCCATTGCACCAACTAGTTGCCCGTGGATTTTTTTTTTAAGTTAAAAAATAGTTCCTGTTCTTAAAGAGCTTGGAATCCAATGTGGGACACATACACACACACACACACACACACACACACACACAGTCTCAGGACAAAGGCAGTCTATGGAGAACTGTGAAAGATTTTTCCAAAAGGTGCAGATTTCTTTAGATGAAGCTTGAAAAGTCAGGAAAACAAGAAGGCAGAGGAAGGAAAGAATTCCAGATATGGAGGACATGAAAAAACAGTAGTGGGGGAAGAACAGAAAAAAAAAAAAAAAAGGCCAGATTCATAGATATCATAGTACATAGGAGAAAGTAAGATGTAAGAAAACTGGAAAGGTTGAAAGAAGCCAAGTTATGAAGAATTTTAATAGCCAAAGTGAATACTATATTTGACCCTGAATGTAATAGTCACTGGAGTTTACAGAATGTGTTAGGGGAAGGGGGATTAAATGATCAATCCTCCATTTTTTAGAAAGATCAATCTGATAGCTGAGTGAAGGATGGATTGGACAGGACAAACCAGCAAGCTATTGCAATAGCAATGTATATTGAGGAAGATCTGACAAAATACTAAAATTTGCCTAAGAATCTATAAATAATAATTGCATGGACCTACACATTTACAATAATTTTATTAATTTAGGGGGAAATGATGATTATTGTATCTTTAAAATTATGAAAATAAAACTTTTTATTAAATATTGCATTTTTCTCTAAAAGAAATACTAAAGAATTTTGAATGGAATTGGGTATGTCTATTTTTTTAACTTCTTAGACAATGATATAAAAATGGATTCAGTTACATATGACTTTGAAAATGCCTAGAATCATATTCATTCAACACATAAGAAATTGTGATATATTTTGAAAGTAGAATTAATTGTTATTTGTACCACTTGCACAAGTTATTGTAACTACAGGTCTGTATTTTACTTCTATGAATATTTGTCCATAAAGCAAACAAACTTTAAGAAAGTTGTCATAAAGCAAGTTTTTTCTTTTTTTTTTTTTTTTTAACAAATTAAACTCTCTCATTGGCTACTTCTATTATGAAATAAGAAATACTTTTTTATCTGAGGGGGTGCTTTTGTAGCTTTTAAATTTTTTTTTAAATTAAGAATTTATCATCATCTCTCCCAAACTTCTAATTAGTAAAGACTCTCCTTTATTGTATTCAAATATGAAAAATTAGGCAAACATTTTAAATAAGAAAAAAATTAAACTAAGTGTGAATGGCAATCCATATATGCCTGCATGTTATAGCCTACAAACAAATCCTAACTCATTATAGAAATATTGTTGATTAGAAGAATATATTCTCTTGAAAATCAGAAAACTTCTGTATGAGGTCTTCCCCTCATACAGGTGGATCTAGCACAACTACTCATTTCCTTCTGACCATTCACTTCCTTCTGCTCACATATATCATTTGCTGTGGTTCAGTCATTTAAGTCATGCCTGATTCTTTATGACTCCCCATTTGTAGTTTTCATGGCAAAGATACTGGAGAGATTTTCTATTTCAAGTATATGTCGGACTAAAAAGTCACTAAGGCTGCCCTGAGGAAAAATGCTAAACTGAACCCCACTTCAATAGTCTTCTCTTCCTCAACCATTGCCACTAAATTAGAACTAAGGAAAGCAGAACTTTCCCTAAAACTCTCCCTTGTTAAGTTTTCAAAGAAAGTTACAAATTGGAGTAGGTCTGACTCTATACTTGAACAAGGATGAAACTTGGTGTCTATAATCAGCTTATTTATATCTCTCATTTGACAGATAATGAGTGATCAGATCTTAAATACAGATCTTCCACATTCATATCCAATTTTTTCAGCTCTCATTTGTTCCCAAAGGATTTATTAACCCAAATATCAAAGTATAAAATGTGCCAGCTCAAACTTAATGTCACCTGCTAAATTTTCAGTATAAACATTCATACTTCCTAAATCAGCATGGTAAAAATCAAAGTTTGATTCACTATTTTGTTGATTGTGTAGACTTAAGAAAGTGATAGAGAAAATATAAATGATGGAAATTAAACTTCAAAGTGTATGGTATATATTTACTTTCCTTCTGAAAGCACATTCTTAAACATTTATCAGCACATCATCTATATAGTGCCAGATGGGTATTTATTACATCATCATAAAGTTATCTTGCTCTACAATCTGCAAGGCCCAAATCACAGGCCCATAAATTATAGAGCATCATTTAATTTATTTACATAATTTTCTTTGGACAAACATTCTGTGAACTATAGGTCAATATCTCTACAATCTCATTGGACAGTGCCCTTTGGGCACTAAACCCCTTTAGGTTCAGACTATTATGATGTTAAAGATATTGGTATGTCCTCTAACTTGCCTTCACGTGAAGAGAAAAGGAAAGAGATGAATTTATAAAGGATAGTACTTGGAGTAGAAAGCCTTGAATTTCTGGTATTAATTTGGGGAATAGAATATAAATTCCTTATGGGCAGGGATGACGATTATTTTGTTCTTAACTTTATACTTTCAGAACTTGATTTGCATTTTTGCCTTAATATTTAACTTCTTTGTGCCTCAGTATCTCCACAGATAAAAGGGTACACAATCTTAATCAAATGTGTAATCATGACTAAGTGTGCCTTCAAAAGGCACAACTAATTAGAGCCTTGGCCATCTTCCTTCCTCAGTTCTCTCTTTTGGTAGATCTCTTCCCTTGGTTTTCACTCCTGATAGTTTTCAGGGAAGAAAATTTCCTGTTAAAACATACCTAACACTACTTGTCCATCTAAATAAGATGACAGGGATTTTCTTTTGTTAAATGTGAAATTATGTAAAGATTTTTAGTCAAAAGAGAAAAAATAGTAAAAGTAAGAATAAAAAGTAAGATAATAAAAGTAAAAGATAAGATAGTATACATAGCAAGTTGATTCATGTGAAATCATTGTTTCCTTCACAGGGCACTTAATAAATAAGTTCTATTTTGAAAAATGGACAAAATCTGTTAAGAAAATATAATCCTCAAAATTTAAAATTAAAGACCTCAAATTTTTAAAATGATTCCTACATAAGAATGAACAAATTAAATAACTTACATGTATGGTATTACTGAATTTTCCCATTTTACATAGTGGTAACTGAAGGAGCTGGGGTGGGGAAGAGCTCCAAGATGCCCAGAACAGAAAAATATTTTTATTTTTATCTAGTCATGTGCAATTGCAGTACAAACATGTTAAATTCAAATATAACACTGAATATACCAATGAAAAAGGAGTCAAAATTCAAAATATGTTGATAAGCTAAGCAAAAAAAGTTTTAAAATAAATGACAGAGAAGGTTGACACAGAAGGCAATGCATCTGAGTTTGAATCTTGATTCTGGTACAAAGCAGCTACCAACTTGCTTCATAACTGTGAGAGTATCATTTTTTACCACTAAGGCCATCAATCCATCAATGAAACAACTATAAAACAAGGAGATTCAACCAGATGACCCCCAAGGTCCTTTTGAATGTCAAACCTAAGAATTCCAAGTATTTCCAATGCTCTATACACTACAGGGCATGCTTTTAGAATAAATACATTTAGTGTAAAGGGAAACACATTTAGGTATTAAATCAGTTTAAGTAATAGTACTGTACCCTTTATTAATTGTTCCATAAACTGGGAATGAATTTGTACGTATCAAAGCATGTTTCTAACTTCAAGACTAAGGGAGAATTAACTTAATTACATAAATTGAACAACAACAACAAAAAAAAATTAAAAAAAAAAAAACCTTAAGCCTGTTATTTTAGTAACACAGCAAGGAATAAATGACATTTCTGTGCATTTATACAAAGAATATTAATAATTCACATAAATTTGAGTATTATATCTTCCATTTGTACATTTAGAAAACACCTAGAAAATCACCATATACACATGTAATGTATTGTCTTTGCTTTGTAAAGAAAAACACAAACATTTATACAAATACTACAAAGTTGAAGGGGAAAAAACTACTGTAAGCACTGCTTCACAGAAAAAGATATTTAAGAAATTAAAGACAAGTTTTCAATTCTGCTGTGATCTCAATTTATATAAATGAGCATTACTACCAACATCTGAGAAGGAAAAATTCAGATCATTTACATCACTTCTACAAATCACTTGGACAATCATACCTTTGGCTGTCACTGTGGTTGATAGCTCTCATGGAGCAACTCCCTTATGTAAATTTCAGTATTCACAGGCAACAGTCCTTTGATCTGTCACAGTATGAATCATGGACAGAAACATATTCTATTTTGCTGTTCAAAAGAAGAGTATCTTGTGAATAATAAACTAAAAGTAGTAAACACATTTTCATAGGAAATTATTTACCTGGGTTGAGAATAAGATTAAATATATCTTTTTTGTGTGATTTCCCAAAAAAAAAAAAAAAATTTTTCAAAAAAGAACACACACACACACACACACACACACACACACGCACGCACCTATCTTTGGACCATGAGGATTTATCCTCTATCAATGCTGGTCCTTTCTTTCTTCCACGATTTACAGTTTTAGCATTGTCTGGAAAATTGACAGATTAAGTGACTCCACCAGAGTTGTTCAATTAGTATGTCAGCTAGTAGATCTTCTGATTCTCAGACCACTTTTCTAGATATAAATATAAATATAGATATAAATACATGTATATACACACATATTTTCTACATTGTTTTTCCCTTTGACTTAAAATCTAGAGTTTTGAACATTTTTGTGTCATTGATACCTTTGGCAGTCTGGGTATAGATATAGTTCAAATAAAAAAAATACATACACTACAAATAAAATCAATTATACTGAAATAATTATAAAAAAAGAAATACAGTTGTTAAAATATAATATATCTGTGTTTATACATACATGCATATTGTGCAAATAAGTTAGGTTATATTTGCAGAGAAAATTCACTTGCATTTGAAATGTCATCAGAACAATTGCAACAAAATAGAACAAGCAATAAAACAATAGAGATATTAATAATTACACAAATGCTAGAGGAATACATTAAAAGATGTTTCAGAGATGAACTATAAAAGAAAAATAATTCCTGTAATCTCTCAGGAAGAAAAGAACCAACAGCAGAATGAGTAAGGTAGCAAAGAGAGGAATTAAAATATAGGAAAAGAATGGAAGAAATCCTTATTCACTGGTGGGAGCAAGTCCCACTAAAGAATAATTGCCATAGGAGAAAAGATTCTATAATGGGAGATAGAAACCTTATAATTAGCATTGGGTTGTACAGAGATGCCTGAGAAGAGAACAATATTTCCCAGGACAGTATCCTGTTCTTAGAAGAGGAATCAGAATTCCTAGGAACAACTGATATCCAGAAGGAGGAAGGAATGGACAAAGAAATTTCATGGCAAATGGAGGGGGAGGGGAGGGATAAAGATTATGGAGAAGTCAGAGTGTAGAAATGAATCATCAGGGACAAAGGAAAATTTCTACCAGAGGGCAATACTTCCATTATCTCTATATCCTGGAATCCATTTCCCCTAGGAATTGATACTTTTAACAGGAAAGCAAAACAGAAAAAGTAGGGAAGGAGTAATAGCTCCAAGAAAATAACATACAAACCATTTAGAAGAGGGAAGAAGATATCTTAGAAGTTTTAATTCCATGAGGAATAGAGAGTAAAGAAGAAATACATAAGTATAAGCACAATGAATCAAAGATTAAAGGTCTACAATAAGCAGAAAGGAAAGAGAAGCTTTACATTTTGGTGACTTAATAAACATATGCAAATGCTCATTTATTTAACAAAAGGTCTGCCTTTGTACTTAAGAGACTAAAGCTAAATTCTTTAGTTTACTTAAGAAAAGTATGGCTTAGAATTTCATATTATCAAAAAAAAAGAGGTAAAGAATAGAAAGTAAAAAAAAGGAACAATGAAGGTCTTTTGTGGACATATGGTAGGGATAAAAAAAAGTTTTGAGGTAAAAATGGATAAGTCAAGCTTTTGAACAAACATTTATTTGACTGGAACAAAGTAACTGAATAGTAGTTATAAGATAAAGTTGGGGATATATAAGGAAAAAAATAAGTTTTATAGATGACAATGAATATCTGATTAAGTAATACAGGTTGCTATGGCAGTGGGAATGATTGTGAAAGATTATTTAGGTTCTTTGGCCAAGAAATGATGAGATGGAAGTAGAACGGCAGGTGATTAGAAGGCAACATGAAAAAATCACTTCAGGAGAAGAAATAAGAGTCATGGAGGATAGCTAGGTGATTGTTAAAAATAATATAGCCATGATGCAATGAGAGTTCAAATTGCAAGGACAGCTGTGGTAACACAAAAGCAAAGAGAAATCTAAGATAAAAGCAAAAAATAAATCTAAGGCAGCCTGAGATAGAAGAATCAGTTGCACTTGGAAACTGTCTCAATATGAAAAATAAAGATCAAAAAAAAATAAACAATCAGATCAAGTCCTGTGGATGGAGAAGAAGAATAACGGTATGATTATAATATTTATGATAATCAGGAAATTGAAAAGGAATGATAGTTTGTGAATATAACTTTAAAAGTAACAAATGGCAATAAAGTAATATAATTTATATTTAATTTATGTGTCAGTGCAAATTCTTATCAAATAAGTAAGCATTTTATAATGTGTTACTTAGGTGACTAATATTTTTTTTTTTTATTATAGTAACTTTTTATTGACAGAATCCATGCCAGGGTAATTTTTTTTTTTTTTTACAACATTATCCCTTGCACTCACTTCTATTCCGATTTTTCCCTCCCACCCTCCACCCCCTTCCCTAGATGGCAAGCAGTCCTATATATGTTGAATATGTCCTAGTATATCCTAGATACAATGTATGTGGGCAGATCCAAACAGTTTTCTTGTTGCCCAGAAATAATTGGATTCAGAAGGTAGAAATAACGCGGGAAGAAAAACAAAATGCAAACAGTTTACATTCATTTCCCAGTGTTTTTTTCTTTGGGTGTAGCTGCTTCTGTCCATTCTTGATCAATTGAAACTGAATTAGGTCTCTTTGTCAAAGAAATCCACTTCCATCAGATTACATCTTCATACCATATCGTTGTTGACCTATATAATGATCTCTTGGTTCGGCTCATTTCACTCAGCATCAGTTCATGTAATTCTCTCCAAGCTTCTCTGTATTCATCTTGCTGGTCATTTCTTACAGAACAATAATATCCATAACATTCATATACCACAATTTACCCAACCATTCTCCAATTGATGGGCATCCACTCAGTTTCCAGCTTCTAGCCACTACAAACAGGGCTGCCACAAACATTTTGGCACATACTGGTCCCTTTCCCTTCTTTAGTATTTCCTTGGGGTATAAGCCCAGTAGAAACACTGCTGGATCAAAGAGTATGCACAGCTTGATAACTTTTTGGGCATAATTCCAGATTGCTCTCTCTCCAGAATGGTTGGATTCGTTCACAGCTCCACCAACAATGTATCGGTGTCCCAGTTTTCCCCCATCCCCTCCAACACTCATCATTATTTTTTCCTGTCATCTTAGCCAATCTGACAGGTGTGTAGTGGTATCTCAGAGTTGTCTTAATTTGCATTTTTCTGATTAATAATGATTTGGAACACTCTTTCATATGAGTGGTAATGATTTCAATTTCATCATCTGAAAATTGTCTGTTCATATCCTTTGACCATTTATCAATTGGAGAATGGCTTGGTTTCTTATAAATTAGAGTCAGCTCTCTATATATTTTGGAAATGAGGCCTTTATCAGAATTAGGTGACTAATATCAACAAAATTACCCTGTCACATACCAAATAGAAGATCCTATGCTGTTTACTATAAAAATACATTTATCCAACCAAGCTAAGCAGTGTCCTAAAAATATCTCTCATGCTCATATCAAAATTTTACAGGACTCCTTGAAATATATAATAGAAATTACATTATCCTTTGACCCTCTGTTAATTCCAACTGAGGTATGAAATAGGAAAATATACACTTGCCAAAATTACTTGCTACTGTCATAAAAAAAGAACAATTAAAAGTTTAAATGGAACAAGGATTTCATATAGATAGTGAGGTCTTCCAAATGTTCCTGTTTCTGGATGGCATCATTGCATTGATTTTATGAAGGTCAAAAACATTGTAAAGACATAATTAAATTCCTCAATTGCTCAAAAGAATTCAACCTAACTATCCATAAAAGACAAACCAAGTGGATGAATAATATCTGGTGTTCAATCATATTCTACTGAACTGACAATATATCATAGAACCAAGCTCTGAGTACAAGCATTTTGGACAAAGAATATGCAAAGGCAATGAGCTTGGCCAGGAATTTAATAGGAGGAGGAAAATGGAGTGGATTGCCTTTGGAAAAATGTGCAATATTTGTAATAATCTCACATTTTTCCCCAGAATCAAAGTTCCATCTTTTTAACCCAATATTTTTCAATAATGCCATATACCAAAAATTAAAGTGGAAAAGACCTAAAAGACTATGGATAGTTCATGATAGGTATAAGCAAAATACAGTGCATTACCCAATAAATAATTATGTTAGAAATTTTTGTTTTAAAAAGTGACATCAGGCAGATGTGACTGAAAAAGTAATTAGACTAAAGATTAGGCTAGATATGTAGTAAAAATGGGGGATAACAGAAAATTCAGTGTTTCATTGCTATGAATGCAATGGCAAACAACCTCAACCTCCACCAGAGTCCTCTGAATACACCAAGTGGACTACCAATGGAGATATACAGGATGAAAAGACAAGCATCAAATAGAATTAGAGGGCCCAAGTAGGTTGTTATTTACAGAGCTGGAAAGAGAATCTATATTAGTAACATCACAGATCCAATAAATCAAAGAAAAAATTTGCTTGTGGGCTTTTGAAATTTTCTTTATGTTCCATGGAAATGCTTTAAAAAAAAAAAAACAGATATAACACAAGATATTGCAAAGCATTAGAAAAAAAATAAAGTTTCTAAATAGTGAAGAAACTAGATAATACATTCTTGATAATCTCTAAATTGACTGCATTTTGTTGCAATAATTTATCACACAAAAAAGTCACTCAAGATGGCCCAAATGTTCTTTAAGGAATTATCTAACAGTACATTATCAAGCAATTCTGAGCAAGTAAGATATAGTCTTGTCCAACAGAGATATAAATTTCCAAATGTCCAAATTTTTAATGACTTCAATATCTTATTATAAATATTCTAATAGATATTACCCATTTCATTAGAAAATTCAAATACATGGTAATGAATAGTGTAGAGGGCAGAACTTTGGAGAAGTATACTATTCCACCCTCTACAGAATAGCAGCACAGAGATGCAGAAATTTAGCTTATCCAGGATCAATCTGTTGAACCTATCTGAAGAAAATAGAAGATGACACTTAAGGGAGCCCATTTAACAACAACAACAAAAAAAAAGAGAGATCAAATGGTTCTAACCTAAGCTAATAAAATATACATTTAAAATATTTCATAGTCTCATTCTAGCTAACTACTCCATCTCAGATTTTTGACAATCGTCTTATTTTATTATATTCTCTCCAGAATTAACATTGCCAACAGTGTAAACATGTAGCAAAAAACATCCTTATTAATATTTCTACCAAATATAGTGCCAACTTTCAAAAGAGCCAAGAACGTTGAATTTTAACTATATACTATTGTAGGGATGCCTTACAGAGAAACAAATACAGTATATCTCTATCTTTACATTTGTCATAACACCAACACAAATAGAGGAAAGAAAAAAAATGACATTCTTTTGGGTTTCAATGGCTCAGTTTAGGAATGGAATACCAAAAAGCCTTCCACCTTTTTGATGCCAATTTAATCATAGCCCAGGGCAACAACGACTAAAGTCATCACTATCAGTAGCTTACTGGTATTTGTGAAATTAACTGTCCACCTCCATCTGGTTCCTAGGGGATTGAATAGTACTTTAATTTTTGGCAGACCTGAGACAGCAGGCTGTCCATTACTAAATTATACATATGGCCCTCATTGAAAATACTAGTTGTTGTTTGAATGTAGACAATCATTTTCCCCATGGGGAAATCAAATTAGGAGAAAATTGTTCATCTAATTTTATTAATATTCACACTATGATTTACAAGACAGGTTAGAGAACATTTTGAAATAAAATTAATTATGATTTTAAACAAAGCCAAGTTCATTAAAGATTCAGGCTTGTTTTCTCTACTTACATTATTTTGTAGATGCACACTAACTTAATCACAAAGATTATATTTTTATATAATTTAAATATTCTTCAAATTTTCAGTGACACAATTTTAAGGAAATTATATATATATATACACACACACACACACACACACACACATATATATACATATATATATGTATATATATTACAAGGAAATATTTCTCATTTCCCTGAGCAATAACAGGAGACTCAATAGTGCTGCTGATTCAATTCCACAAACATTTGTAATGAGCCCACTATATGCAAGAGAGTGTGCGAGGCAGTAAGTATTCAGAGACAAAAGAAAAATTATTTTTGCTACAAAGATGCCCTCAATGCTGACATTCCACTGAGGAGCTATATTTACACAGATAAGTATAATTTTAGTTATGATGTTACAGAAGAAGGATCTATACAAGATGTTTTAGAAATGTGAAAAAGAAGAGAATATTTTCCTACTCAAAGGGAGAGGTAGAAGTAATGGGAAATTGAAGTCAATATCTGAGTGATAGGCTATGAGTTTTTTCACCAAGAAAAGGTCCGAGTTAGGAACTACGTACTTACCTTCCAGGGACACTTTGGACCATTTCTATTTTTCCATTCTTTTAAAGAAATACAGCTCTGGCACCAGGCAAAACTGTGAAGACAAATTTCACCCATTCCAGTTTTTTTTATCCTTTTTTCCCCTGATCAGTAGTATTCCCCTGAGAGAAGCAGCATTACATACTGGAAAAAAGAACCAAGACTCTCATTCAAAAGACCTGGGGTCACATCCTGATTGCTCACTTCTTCCCGAGTCAGTCCAGTAATACTTACTATATAGCACTGACTACACAGGGTCTCAGGAAGCCAAATATACTGAAATGTACATTTTTTTAAATAAGTTTTTATTGACAGAACCCATGCCAGGTTAATTTTTTACAACATTATCCCTTGCACTCACTTCTGTTCCGATTTTTTCCCTCTCTCCCTTCCTCCCTCCCCCCCCAGATTGCAAGCAGTCCTATACATGTTAAATAGGTTACAGTATATCCTAGATACAATGTATGTGTGCAGAACCAAACAGTTCTCTTGTTGCACAGTAAGAATTGGATTCAGAATGTATAAATAACCCGGGAAGAAAAAACAAAAATGCAAGCAGTTTACATTATTTTCCAGTGTTCTTTCTTTGGGTGTAGCTGCTTCTGTCCATTCTTGATCAATTGAAACTGAGTTAGATTTTCTCTTTATCGAAGAAATCCACTTCCATCAGAATACATCCTCATACAGTATTGTTGAAGTATATAATGCTCTTCTGGTTCTGCTCATTTAGCTTAGCATCAGTTCATGTAAGTCTCATCAATTCTCTCTGTATTCATCCTGCTAAGTTATTTCTTACAGAACAATAATATTCCATAACATTCATATACCACAATTTACCCAACCATTCTCCAATCGATGGGCATCCATTCATTTTCCAGCTTCTAGCCACTACAAACAGGACTGCCACAAACATTTTGGCACATACAGGTCCCTTTCCCTTCTTTAGTATCTCTTTGGGGTATAAGCCCAGTAGTAACAATGCTGGATCAAAGGGTATGCATAGTTTGATAACTTTTGGGGCATAGTTCCAAATTGCTCTCCAGAATGGCTGGATGTGTTCACAGTTCCACGAACAATGTATCAGTGTCCCTGTTTTCCCACATGAAATATACATTTTTATAATGAAATACTAACATCATAGATTCAAAGAATGTTAGAGTTGGGGGGAAAATGAAAAGACTATCCAGTAACCTAAATTCACAAATGAGGAGACTGTGGGGTCAGAAAAGATGAACTCCTTTTCCAAGCTTTAATGCTTATCATACACTTTCCATTCTGATCAAACAACCATATTTGCTGTTGTCTGTGCATGAATTTCCATCTCTCCATCTCTATGACTTCACATCAGCTTGTCCCTAATATTTAGAATGTTCTTCCTCCTCACTCCTTGTGATCCCTATCTCCTTTAAGACTTAGCTCATTTGCCATATCCTACATGAGGTCTTTTCTGATCCTCCAGTTTTTCTACCCTGATCCTCTCTCTCCCAAAGCTGAATAATTTAGTTTATATTTCCTTTAAGATAGTATTACTCAATGTAAAGAAAGTCAGCCTAGGAGAAGAAAGATATGAATTCAAGTCTTGTCTCTGATACATATCAGTTTTGTGACTTTAAGAAATAATTTGTACTTATTTTCACTTAATCCCTGTTTGTCTCATTTTCCCTAACTGCCAAAATGCAAGTATTAACAGGATCTACCTTGCAGGATTGTCATGAGAATCAAGTGAGATATTATTTTTAAATTACTCAGCAAAGTGGCTGGTACATACATGGTATGAAATTGCTTATTCCCTTGCCTTGCCTCTCTATATATCCAAGTTATTTTGCTTAGTAGATTGTAAACTCCTTGAAGGAAGGGACTGTTTAATTTTTAACTCTGTATCACCACAGCACCTGGAACAATGCCTTTGTAGAGTAGGAACTTGATAAATGCTTGTTAAATTGAATGTGTAAATACATACAGATTAAATAAATATTTATATCATATAACTGAATTATATAGGTAGGAAGTCCACAAAACATAACATATTTACCAAACATAAAAAATGATGATCCACATATGCAAAAAAAAAATCATATTTTTATTATACTGCTTAAGGATTGAGGAATTTCAAGGTACTTCCTTTTAAAATTAGGAATTTCATTTAAATGAAATTTTAAAAAAAATAATTTTTTAATGCTATCCACTTCCTGGTAGAAAGGCAATGAAAATATACTTTTTTTTCAGACCAAACAAATATGTGGATTTATTTTGGGAGGTGGGCAAGCCTCTTTTGATACAAGGGGAGTTTTTGTTTTGTTTTTCAGGGAAAGGACTTGGGGAACAGAGGTAAACACATGATAGTGATGAAGTATTTAAAAACATACAACAGAGAACATAGGGAGATTCAGAAGGAGGAATGAACAAGAAGGGCAGCTCTGAAATTAACATACTGAATTTATTATATGCTGTGAAAATGAGACAAGCTGTTCATAATGCTGTTTATAGTCAAGATTCACAGTTTCATATGCAATCCTCTTTTTCTGTTCTTTATACAGAAATGTTCCTACTAGTGTTTGTTAAATACAGAATAACAAAAAATAATTGCTTAAAAGTAATTTAAATAAAGTTTTGATATGAGTTGTTGACAGAGGCAGTCCACTATGCCATACGGTTTCATCTTACTTTTAGTAGAAACAAATATTTTCAGTTTTTATAATTTCAAATACACAAATGAGAGATTATAGTACTAGGTTATTCAATTCTTTGATGCATCTATGTGGTTTAAAGGATAGAATACTAGACTTGGAAGAAATAGATTTAAATTCCACTTCCTACATTTACATTGAACCCCAAGCAAATCACTTTAACATCCGAGTCCAAAATTCCCTGAACTATAAAATGGAGATAACTATAGCACCTCCATAATAGAGCTGTTGTGAGAATCAAATGAAATAACATATTTAAAATACTTAAAGTGCTTTCCAAACTTTATAAATAATATTGTAATGAGTCCCAAAATTCTCAGTGCATTTTAAGTATTACTAGATGGATTAAAACATAGTTTTCAGGTTGAAAATAAAATGTGGATCTTCAGGATATATTGCATAAATATTAATGATAGTGGTGGTGGTGATTGTGACATGTGATCTCATGTATAAAAATATTTACTCCTGGAATACAGCTCTCAAGCCTTCATGCCATCTTATTTTCTGTCCACATAACCCGTAAATTCTCAAGATAGATCACACTGAATGGATATCACTAGAATACACAGATTGTCCTTATGTTATCCTTTGCTCTTACAAAATGAATAGTTCACATTTTTGTTCAATCATATGGCTATCTTTCTAATGATATCCTTTTTCAATCCTTTCTTTGTGTCATTCTGGCTTGATAATGTTCCATAGCCCATTCATGCCTACTATACACCTGTCAATTGCTATTATCTTTTCTTAACTGCACAGGATAAATGGAAGAATATTATTAATAAAAAGTTAAATTTTTATTTTAGAGAGTCATTAAAAACAAGATTCAGTTTTCCTATGGCAATTCAAGTCATTCCTATTTGTTTTTCTTCCAGCTTATTGTTCAGTAGTAGTAAGGTAGCAATTTGGTAAACATGCTTTCAATTAACCCCCAAAAAAGCATTTCTATAAATGAAAAATTTTAATTACAAAATAGATCAACTATTGCTTTTATCCAGTAGCTTTGTGTTGTTTTTCTTATATATAAAATGAAAATGGTAAACCAGAACAAGATTCTTTCTAGTTTTATTTGTCTATACCAAAAAAGTATTATGGGATTATTATCTTTAGATTCAAAGCTACACCAACTTTCCCACCCATAAATATTCTTTAAATTGTTAATTAACTTAATTGTACTTATTCCATGACTTTGTAGACTTTTTCATGACTTAGTTCAAGATAAACTTGGAAGATTTATTCCCATTATTTTTAAAATTTTATTTATCAGAAGTAAGACGTATCTTTGAAATACTATAATGTAAGCACTGATTTTAATCTCTAAAAAAAACAAGGAATAAAGATGGAATTCAATTCAAAAAACTTTCGGTTTTTTGAATACAAGAAGGCAGTGTCCATTAACATTAATGGAAATTACAACAATTTATCCAGGTCAAGGATATAGCTGTCTCAATAAATCTTTAAAATCACAGTCATAATGAATAAGGAATGGGCCAAATGAGCTAAAAAAGCATTGAAAACATGATGTAAAACCAAAATATAATCTTTTATTATTTCTGATCATTAAATTTTAGAAAATAACCAAATTTAAAAGTCTTTATTGATTTATAAGTTCCATAATGCAGGAAATAGAGGGAAAAATCAATTATAACAAATCTAACATGATGAAGTGATCTCTTTAAAGCTTACATTTCTTCTTAATATCATAGGGAGTATTCTCTGGAATTCCATAATTATATAAAATCAATAGTGATTTACCATTAGAATCATATGCTGTTTCTTAATAACAGATTCAACATCAAGATACTAATTTGATGTTGCAAGTGCTAAAGTTGATATGAGACTTTAGGTCTACAAATAGAAAATGACTGTGTATTATTATGTCCAATATTCTTATACTACAGATGAGAAAACTGATGTTTAGTAGGATTGAGTGACTTCAGTCAGTCAATAAACATTTATAAAGTACTTACTATGTACCAAATACTATGCTAAGTCCTGGGGTTATAAAAAAAAAATCTTGGATGATTAGATTTCTATTCTTTATTCTGATATGTCTTTTGGTTGGATGAAAAGTTTTAGTACCTATTTTTGATGGGCAAAATGCCTGAATATTTTTTTTCTTATAGATTTTAAAACATATGTATGTACATGTAAATTAGATATATATACATATACATATTTATGCATATATACAGGCCTTATAGAAAACCTAAGCAGGTCTGGCCTAAAAGTATTCACAGTATTCACAGGCCTAAAAGAATTCACAGATTCACATGAATCACAAGGGCATCAATGAGAATTGATTCTGAATAACATGGAAAGAACCATAGTGGAAATTACAAAGTTGTATTCAAAGCTTTAGTACCTATCTACATCCTCTCTCAGTATCTTTCTTCCTTCTTGTTATGCCTTCCCAAATTCTACATCTAGTATCACAATGCTTTATGTTGACTTTCTACTAGTTTCCATCAAAACTGTAGCTACTAATTAAGAGACTGTTTGATAACAAGATGTGAAAGCTTGATAATCAGGTTAGAGCTTTATTTTAAAAGATGACCTCTATTGGAGAGACAAAGAAAAAAATATTCACCTAGCTGGCCTTGGAGAAAGTTTTCTCATGAGTTAGCCTAAAATGCCCCAATGGGGCATTCAAAGTATTATGTCCCTATTTTGCCTTATAGGAAATAAATAATGAACTTCTAAAATAATGCCAGTCTTTTCAAGAATGATGCCAACCTGCCCACAGATGGGAAATGTTCATTACCCAATGGATTTACACTATAAAAAGAATTTTCCAAATGAATACCGTAATTAACCAAGAGACCAGATTAAATTCAAACATAAGGTTTTATCCCATTGTAGTTTGTTACATTAACTTGAACTAAACCCAATTTTGAAGTAAATACTAATAAAAAATAAAATAAACCATGTGGATTTCTTGAAAATTGCAGTATTCTAAACCCTTTTCCTCTATCCACCTACATTATATATTCCCCTTGCTTTTTTCTTCCCATCAGTGAAAAACCTTAATACATACTTCATTGAAAACATTAAAGTTGCGTAACAGAAGCTCCCACTCTTACCCAATTCCATACTTCAAATTACCTCATCATCAACACCCATTCTTTCTCTTTTGCTCAGATCTAAAGTATGAAGAAGGCCTTCTCTTTGTCAACAACTATCTCCCTTTAAAGAAAGGAATCCAACCTCTTCAATTTCCTTGACTTTTTGACTATGTATTTTTATCCATTTATCCACTGCCTCATTCCCTGCTGCCTACAAAAATGTGCAGATCTCCCATTATCCTTAAAAAATATTCACTTGCCCTATTACTGCATTACTCCACCAGGGATTGATCAGTCTATCCCTGTCTATAATTCCTTTGATCTACAAACTCATTGAGAGAAAAATGCCTATACTTAATGCCTCTATTTTCTCACTTTCAACTCATTTCTTAACCCCTTGTAATGTGGCTTCTGTTTCCATCACTATACTGAAGCTGTTATCTCCAAGATGACCAATAAATTTTATTACTAAGACATTGGACTTAGTAATTATTAATTTCTTCTTAGTCCTTATTCTTTTTTTATACTACTGGGTACTCAGACTTCCTTCAGCTTTGATGACATTGCTCTGCTATAGTTATATCTTACCAATTTGACTAATTTTTTTTTTTTCATTTTCCTTTGCTTTGATCATTATCCTTATCCCACCACCTCCTATACATGAATGTAGCTCCAGGATTTGTCCTGGGTATTGTTCAGTTCTTTATTTATACTCTTAATTTCAACTCCTCATCCTTGTCCTTCCCCCCTAAAAATGAATGTAGCCCCAGACTCTGTCTTGGGCTCTATTCAATTCTCTTTATATTCTTAATGATTTCAGTTCAACTTCCATGAATATAATAATCATATCTACATAGATGAGTCAAAGACTGGCATATTTAGACTTCATTTCTCTTCTGAACTCTACTCCTGAATTAGCAACAGGTTACAAGGCTTCTCTACATCCCATAGGTATCTCAGATGTGAAAAAGCTTTCCTCTTCAACTTACATTACTTCCTAATTTTTCCAATTTCTCTTTAAGATACCACTATTTTCCCATTTATCCAAGAAGATAAGGGAGGAGTCATCTTTAACTCCTATATCATTAAATTTTATCAGTTTTATCTCCACAGCATTTTGTGTCCTTCCCCTTATTTTCATTCACATGGTCACCACTTTAGCTCAGGTCTCCATCATCTCCTATGTATATCTTTTATGTCTCTTAATTAATCTGTTCTGTTCCTTTAAGTTTTACTGCTATCCACATTTACACAACAATGAATCTGAAGTCAGGTCATGTCACTTCCTTGTTCAAGAAACGTACTGTTTTTCTACTATCTCTAGAACAAAATTCAATCTTCTAATTTCAGTATTTAAGCTCATACTGGACAGTATCTATGAAAACATAAAACTACAAATGTAGAAGTTTTTCACAGAAACATAGTCAAAATAATGTCTAGAAATGGATTAATGAGGTATTTTTCCTAGGGCAGGGAATTTTTCAAAGATTGGAAATTTGTCTCAGTGTAGGCAATTTTAAAAGGGTTTGCTATTTCTCAGGTTTGAATGAACAGCTTTAGGATATCTTGCCATATCTAACTTCTCCAGTGGGGTGATGCGTCTTATTATGGGATGCCTTTCATAACATTTGCCTTAGGAAATAATAGTTACTTTAGGTATGAAATATATAATTAAAGTTCATTCCTTTATACTTTCCTCTCCCTTATTTTACATATTGAATCAGTTGACAATTCTTATAGTTCCTACTTATACATCTTCATGTTCAGGAGATATGGCCACATCTCTTAAGTCATGTGGCCACTATTTTAATTCAGTTCATCATCATAATTCTCTAATACTGAACTCTAATACTGAAATTATATGTATATATGATAATTTGAGGAGATAACATTAACATTTCATAAGGAGTTATTAAATGTTCAGTTCATATATGCATATGTGTATATGTCTTTATATGTATATGCATATACACACAAACACAATTTTATATCTCCATTTAAGGGCAGGATGACCTTATTATATTCCTGTATCTGAACAGCCTAATGCAATGTCTGGCACTTTCACTAATGCTTATTATATTAAGTTGAACTGGAAGCTACTGGATTATTTTAATTTTCTCCACCACCATCATTTTACCTTAGTGTCCTAAGGTTTTTGTTTTTTCTCACTAGGTGAGATATTAAACTATATATACTCTTAGACCCAGCAAAATTACTACTGGGCTTATATTACAATGAAAAGCAAGAGGGGAAAGTATCCTCATGTTTAAAAATAATTATAGCAGCTCTTTGGGAATAGGAAAAATGGAAACTAAGGGGTGCTATAAATTAGAGAATGACAAATTATGGTATATGAATGAATGTATACTACTGTGCCATTAAAAATTATGAAAGAGGTACTTTCAGAGAAACCTTTGGAAATTTTTATGAACTAATGCAGAGGAAACTGAGAAGAATCAAGAATACTATTATATAATTTTATATATATATATATATATATATATATATATATATATATATATATAAATGTTTTATAACATTTTAAAGACAACTGAAAAACTTAAGAACTCTGATGTATGCAATGATCAAACATGATTTCAAGAAACTGAAAATTATATGTACACCTCATGATACAGTGGTGATATATTAGATATGCATTTTTGGATATGGCAAATGTGAGAATTTGGTTCAATTGTGTGTATGTTACCAGCCTTTTGCTTTGTTTTTTTCAATAGGTTTAGAGGAGAAGAAAACTAATGCTTATTAAAAGAAGAGGAGAAGGAGAGGGAGGAGGAGAAGAAAAAAAAAAGAAAAAGAAGACAAAAAGGAGAGGAAAGGAAGAGGCCAAGAGAAGACAAGAAATGGATAAGAGGAGAGAAGATAGGAAAAAGAAGGAAAAGAAGGAAAAATGAGAGAAGACAAGGAGAAAAGCTGAAAGGGAAGGAAAAAAGGAGGGGAGGGTATGGGGAGAAAGAAAGGGAAAGAGAATCAAAGACTAATAACTTTAAACAACCCCATTACTCCCAATGCAGTCTTTGAGTGAGAATTACCTTTCTGTCCATTATAAAATTTTCTGAACAAGATTTTCTTTAAAAAAAATAAAATAAAGAAAAATTCAATTATTATTCAATTACATTTGCTAACCCAGAGAAGTTGACTAATATATCTTTCAAAGATTTTCTATAATAAAAATATTGGTTGAAACAAAAATGTTTTTATGCTTAAATCTCAGCTAATCAGAAAAGTCTATTAATCAGAACACTACATTCCTCAATCATTATAGTCAATCTAGGGTTGGTTATAATTCAAACTTCAACAAAAGTTGTGTTTAGTTTTAAAAAGGACCTGATTATATACATATATGTATAATACAGCTTGCTATTGCAGAAAGGTTGAACAGATTAGGCAAGTTACAAACTAATTGAACCTCAGTTTCCACATCTGTAAAAATGAGAGAGTTGCTCTTTTAAGTACCTTCCAGTCCATACTTGTGTTATTTCATAACAAACAACATTCATATTTTCTCTGAATACTGATGAGAATGAAAACTAAAGTATGGAAGAATAACTGAGGCAATTTTACACATGTGCCAGTGCAGATTAGCAATGAGACAAAAAGGAACTGGGAGAGAAGATAAAAAATAGGAAAAAAAGATTTTGGAATACAAAATAAGGCCCAGGCTATCACCCACTGTTAGGGACCAAAATTGAGCTGATTTTCTAAAACTTGGGGGAAAAAAAACAACAAAATAGAATTGAATTTCAATCAAATTGAGATTTCATTTTATTTTATTACTTCACTTATGCACATATTTGTAACAAAGCAAGGAAATCTTGTCTTCTGACAAAAAATAACTTCTAGAAAATTCATGTCCAACCAAGCATAACAAAGATAGACTTTAAATCTGAATAATAGGGCTAGGATACTCTAAGGGATTTTCTTATGTCTTGAAATATTTGAGCAGAGCTTTACTAATGGTTAAGAAGTTCATTTCTGAAAGTTTATGCTTCAAACTTTTTCAAATACACCCACTACTAATATGAGAAATACACAGATTTTAAGAATGTTACATAAATACAATTACTGGTACCCTAAATATTCGATTAGCCACCAAAGGATTGTCTATTGAAAATATCCTTCCACAAAAAAAAGCTGCTGGATACATATTGCCACTTGAATTAATTTTCCTACCCGTGTACAAAGTCTACATAGCATCAATTTATCAGAGAAAACTAGGTATATAAGGCCACCCTGACTCAGGCGTTAAAATAGGTGCATAACAGCAGGAAGTTTCTAAGATGGGCTTTTCAATCTATATTAAGTCAGGCTGAACTGTTCAATTTAGAGATGGGGGGAGGGGCGGGAAATAGCATTAGTTTCAGCATGCCATTCAGCTGCGCACAGAACACTACACAGTCTTTATACATACATACATAGTATATATATATATATATATATATTATATATATATATATATATATATATATATATATATAGCCAAGAAGAAAATACACACACACACATTTAAAAAAAAAAAAAAAAAACAGAATAAGCACAATTGCATTAGATGCAAGAAAACTTAAAAAAAAAAAAAAAAGTCCTCAATATTAAATGGTTTATCCAGTCAAAATGGAGAACCCAATCATGGATTTTTACCTCCTCCCCCAATTTCCTTGTTCTCCCTTTTTGCTCTCCCACAGACAGCTCTGATTCTTCCCCAGCTGTGTTTGCAAAACATAGGTGCACGGGGCCACTCACCTGTCGTCGTTTTGCCACCCTTGGTCCCCTAGCAGCAAATCCCGAAATCTGTATCTTGGGGGCAGAGGGGGGACCTCGCTCTCCAAGTCAACCATTCTTCCCCAGGGAAAGGGGAAAAAAGAAAATTAAAGGAAAAGGAAAAAAAAAAAGAGAGAGAAAGAGAGAAGGGATGGGGTTGGGAATAAAGGAAAGAGATCTAACAAGAGAGGATAAAGGGGAGAGGGAATGGTCGCCTGAGAGGAAGACAAGCAGGTTCCTCGAAACCTAGGGTGTGATGCGAGTGATGCAAACCAAGCCCAGGAGCAAAGTGGTACTCTGGTGAAAAGCAGCCAGTGCTCCTAGCAGCTCCTGTGCTGGGGCACCGACTCGGCGCAGCCTCCGGTAAAGAGGACCCAGAGGCGAGGTGAGAGCACAAAAGTTACTTCTGGGGGGCAAGCGTGCAGCAAAAGGGAGGTGAGGAAGGGGTCTTCGGGGAAAGGTAGGGGCGGGACCGGGAAGGAAAGCACTGCAGGGAGCAGCAGGTGAGCTTCCCCTGCACCTCTTGCCTGGGGCTCCCAGCAGCAATTCCCTCCGGGCTGGCCCGAGCCGAGCTCTAGGCTCGGCTCAGCTCAGCTGGGAGGGGAGTCTGGTTGGGGAGGGGGAAGTTATTTTTTAGTCGCGGATACGCCGCCAAGCTCTTGCTCCCCGAAATGTCATTTGGAGCTGCCGCTGGAGCCCCCACCAATGAAATTATTTCTCATTAGCATAAATCAGTGACGGCACCTGGAGGCTTCTCGGGGACAGCCAATGGAAGAGAGCTCATTAGAAGATTCCCGGGCTGCAGCCCCAAGGGAGGGATGGGAGCAACCCGCCCACGCCACTGATTGCTGGGCCTAGGTCTTTTTCCTATGCATCTGGGTACCTCCCTTTATTTCCATCCCTCTTAGGTGGGCGGAAGGAAAATTGATTTCCCCGCTTGAGGATTGAGGGAATCCCCATTTATCCCAAAGGGATTCCCCGTTTTCCCTTCTCAAATTCTCAAGGCTGTGAGGAGTTTTTCTTGTTCCTGGGAACAGAATACGCACCTTTTTGTCCCACATATTCGGGTGGACCAATTCAAAACCAATCGAGAATTGTTGTGAAGATTAAATGACATAATAAATATTAAAATGTTTTAACAAATATAGAGGTTTATATTGGTCTACTGTATTTTTGTAAAGTAGAGATGTAATAATAATTTATATGGATATTTTAATTGTTTTTTTTAACCTTCACTTGTTCCTTTGAGTCTTACACCTCTCTAATTACTACAGTGATATCTCTACTTTATGAATAAGACAAATGAAGTATTAAATGATTTGCCCAGGATCACACCAATAGAGTCAGAGAATTTCTTGACTGAGTCCAATCCTACCTCTCAGGTTTTATTGACCTGTCTTGCTATGCAGGATGTTTTCTCTGAGCTAGAAAAATATGAGGAATTTAGTCCTACAATTATGGAATAGCTACTATGTGCAAGGTACTGCCCTAGGTGCTGAAAACAAACGCCATTCTTGGGATCATACCTCTATGGAAAAGAGTAACATCTTTTCTAGCCCAGTTTTCTCAGTTACAAATGAGTAAACGGAGCTCCAGAGAGTTTAAATGATATGTATGAAGTCACACAAGTAGTCATTAAACTTCAGACATCACCTTTGAACCTGTATTCTCTCAGGATAGAGTGTTTTCACCACTAGGGTGCAAAATAATGCAAAATTATCTTTAATAATAGCTAACATTGGGGTAGATTTGACATGATATGGCCAATCCTAAATTTGTTCCCTGCAATATCTAAGTTTAAGGGATGTGGATTGGACCTATGATTTCATTCATATAAGGAATTCTCAACTGAGAAATTCCTTCTACCAATGAAGTTTGGCATCTTTTTTTTTAGCAAAATATAATGTTAGAAAGTTGTCTAGAGGAGAGAAGTAAGGTGACTTACCCAGCTTCACACAGACAGTACGTATGTGTGTCAGAGATGGATCTTGAACCGAAGTCCTCCAAGGCAGTTCTCCATCTATTAGGCCTTGTTGCCTCTCTTAAATCCTGAATTGAGAGGAATATCCATCAACTGCTTCATTAATCTTCACCAATGAAGCCAGAGAAAGACAGCTAACCTTTCACCTCACTTATTCATAACAATGGTTTGCAGCAATATTTTTTTAAATGTACTTTAAACAAAAATTTAACTCTAGTTGCTGGGTAAAAGGTGTTATACTATTAGTGGTATACTGACAGCATTGAGTTACCACTCACTGATTAGATAGTCATGCTTTCTTTGTAAATGTGATGGGCAATCCAAGTTTACCATTTGTGTCAAGTTTTTAATTCAAAGCTAAAGCTAGCAGGGAGCTGAATCCTTGACCCTAGCTAAGAAGGTCTCTCTCTAGAGGATTTTTTAAAGGCCTGATTTGTAACAAAACCTGTCTTACATTCTAAGCATTCCCAGTAACATGAATAGAATCAGTTGTATTTTAGCAACAGTGAAAAGAGAAAGCAATAGAGAACAAGGAGAATGGCAGAACATCAGATTCAACACAGGGATTAAATCTCCAAAGGGCAGGTAAGGAATAAAGAGAAAAGGTGGTTGGGAGATTTGTGAAGGTGTTCCTACAATTGATCTAATTTTATGAAGATCCCTGATGGTTTTGTCAGAAATAAAGCCTGCCTGCTGTATGCACAGTTCATGACTATATCACACAAAAGAACCTGTCTATCTAAAAATGCATGTAATGCCTGAGGTGTAGTAATGTAATTAAATAGTAATAATAAGTGCCCTTCACGCTTTTTCCTTCATATAGGTCCCCCTCAACTCACACATTTTTAGCTTCACTTTCAATGCTAACCCTAATGTTCTATCAATTCCTCTGCTTCTCCCTTTTCTGTACTGTCACTGGGAAAATTTAGTGACTTGTTTATCAAGAGTTAAAATTTAAAGAAAAATCATTTAGGATATATGTCATAGTGAATGGTCAACTGTAATCTTCTCTCTCTACAACTCCAGAACCACTGGTCTACACTTAAAATTAGCTGAATCAGAGAATTAATCTCTATCCTAATGATCTCTCTTCTTACAAATCTTAAATCTGTGATTATCACAAATGTTCCATATTTTGTCCCTGTGACAGGCTTCAAGAAATCATTCTACCAGTCTTCATATGAGATCCCAAACCTCATTCCCAAACCAGATTGTAAGTGAGGCCACAAGTATTTTATATAGCTTTGTCTCCTAATATATCATTCCATGGATCACCTAGTACATTGTCCTTCTCAAATAAGATGCTCAAAAATACTTGTTGAAGGAAGTAACTATCTCATTCTGAAGTTAAATTTCCTCAACTCCCTCAGTATTTACAATATGAAAAAATTCCCTACTGAAAGACTGATGTAAAGATGTAAAGGGACAGCTAAAATAGAATTTAACCAGGAAAATTAAAATTTATTTATTGGTCAGTGCCAGAAGATCTGGCTTATGAAGGCTAAGAGAAACAGAGCAATAGATGTGGAGGATAGGCTCAAATGTAGCCAAATATAAAAGCATGGGTCAAATCAGTTGTAGGAGAAAAACAAGAAGAGATGGGTAAACCTTTTGGGACCTATAATAATGACAACTCATTTTTATAGTTGTTATCTATTTTCAAAGAGCACCAAAATGAACCACCATGTTAGAGTTCAGTTACAGTGTGTCTGACTGTGGCTGATCTTCCCAGTACAAGCTCATAATGTTCTACCACAGATCAGGCACAAATGGTTTATATGAACATTTGCAGTGGATTTTTTCACTTTTCACAACTTGCATTTCTTTTGAGCTACTTCAATTCTGTTTTGCCCATAAGTCACAGCACCTTCTCTAATAATGACATGCTATGCTGGGTGGTCCTGTGCCAGTGTCTTCCATGTCATGCAATCAATTCTAAAGTTTTTGAGACCTGAATAGTGTCCTTGTATCACTTTTTCTGACTACCAAATGGTAACCAAATGAGTGCTTGCTCTGAGTTCTCCATAAAATAGTCTTTAAGCAAGATATTTTTGGCATTCAAATAATATTACCAGTCCAATAAAGTTGCACTCTCTGCAATAGAGTTTGAATGCTAGCAGTTTGCTTCAAGAAAGGACCTCAGTATCTGCCTGGTACCTTATCCTACCAAGTGAACTTCAGAATCTTCCTAAGACAAATTAAATGGAAGTGATTCAGTCTGGCATGGCAGTGATACACTGACCATGTTTCATAGCATATAACAATCGTGAAATCAAAGCTAATCTAGTCAACAAACTTGCATGCCTACCAAAAAGAGTGAACTATAGGGTCATAATAATGTGACTACATGAGAAGGAAAATGTTATGCCAAAATCATTCATGACTATTTTCCCACCATGACAAACTCATGATGTCAAAAAAAAATTTATGAACACCTAGAGATCCTTATCATCAATGTGTCAAGAGAAGACAAGCTTATAGCTCATTTTTATAGTACTCTACATTTACAGAATCCTAATCATTGTGACTATAGACTTCAATTTGAAAGGGATCTTAAAGACTATGTAGTCCAATTCCTTCATTTTACATTTGTAGAGATTTGAGACTTAGAAAAGTTTTGATATACTTAAAATCATATGGATAATAAGTAAAAGAGTAAGGATTTGGACTCAGATTCTCTGACTACAAATCCAGCATACCTCAGATTTTCCTTACAACAAATTCCTGAGGTGTTTAATATAAATTTCAGTGTCCCCATTTGCTAGGTGAGTCATGTAAACCTCAAAAGGGGGGACAACTAATATATACCTAAGGATTAGTGTAGACTATTAGGTTTTTTAAATGCAATGTTGTCTGTGTTTTATTTTATTTTATTTTATTTATTATGTTAAATATTTTCTAATTGCACTTTAATCTGGTTTGGGCAGCCCTTAGAAGTGTCAAATATGGCTTGTTTGACACCCCTGTTCTAGATGAACAAGCAGAATTTTAGAACAGTAAAGTGACTCATTTATCTTTAATTACATAGCCTGTAAGGAGCATAACCAGCACTGAAGACCTGTCCTTTGACCTTCAAGTCCAATTCTTTCTCTCTCATCATTTGTGTGTCTGCATGTAAAGGGAAAGTCTGAAAATAAAGTTATCTTAAGTATAAATCATAGTGAAATGAGATAAAACTGAGAATGAGTCCTTTTTTAAATGTCTGGTAAAATGGTTCCCAATTTTTTTCAGTCTTATTTTAATACTTTTTCATTCTCTTTAAAGGGTGCAATAGGCAGGGGTTATAACACTCAAATACTATGACAAAAAGAGTCTATATACATGCATACATACAGTCACAAATAATGACATATGAACATGTAAATGCTATGTGTCTAAACACTGTGTGGATATGCATGTATATATGTATATGCATATAGGAATACACACATGGATGTTTATATAATACCTTAAATAGCACAGCTAATCCATCTCTGCCTATGTGATTCCTTTCTGTGTCTTCCTAAATATTCTCTATTCTCTACTTCATGTACTAAAGGACTTTGTTGAGATCTTTTTTATACTTTATAGATATTGTTGTTCAGTCATTTTTCAGTTGTATCTGACTCTTTGTGAAACCATCTGGGATTTTCCTGATGGAAATACTGTAATGATTTGCCATTTCCTTCTCCAAGTCTTTTTACAGATGAAGAACCAAGGCAAATGGAGTTACAGGCTTTGCCCAGGATCATGCAGGTAGTAAATGTCTGAGACTAGATTTGAAGTCAGAAAGGTGAATCTTCCTGAGTTAAGACAAGCCTGAAAAGCATCCATTATGCCATCTAGCTGCCCACTTTGTGGTTGAACAAAAATCCTTAATAGAGGCCAATAAATAAGTCAACATTTATTAGACTCTACTATGTGCCAGTGACTATGCTAAGTACTAAGGATACAAATACAAATTAAAAGACAGTCCATGGATTTTTGGAGACAAACACCATTGGTAAGCATATATATTTCCATATTTTTGTGTATCACTTAATATTGATAATCAGATTGTGTTAAAAAATATAATTATTTCCGTTGTCCCAAAAGCTGATTTCTAGGGCAGAACTATAAATGATTGAATACTTGTAAAAAGGAAAGAGACAAAAGATTGGATGAGTACTGAAAAATGAGGATGAGCATGGCTGTTTTGTACTCATGCCCTGCAATTGTATATCATGTCCACAGTAGGAAATTACCCACTTTCAACCTTCTTAATAGTTGATGACATACATACCCATTGGGATCAAGACACAGCCCCTTTGGGGTCAAACCATGGCTTCTCAGGTAACACTAGGCCCCAGTTTGGTATAATCTAAACAAAGGACTAAATATTTCATCCTTTTATTTTTTCCTAGGTGGATTTTTAGGTTAAACTAACTGTCTAATAAAATGTTGACTTATTTATTGGCTTCTATTAAGGAATCCTGTTCAACCTTAACTAATATGTGAAAGATACTTTATTGGAAGAGATAAACATTTTTAAATTGGATGAGATAAGTATTCTCTGAGTGTTTCATGACTATTGTATTGTGTTTCTTGACTATTTGTTCTCATTGATTCTAGATTTCATTGATTTTTGTCTACCTTTTGGTAATAAGACAATTTGAGAAAGAACTATTGCTTATCCCTTGCTCTCATCTATGATAAAATGTATTTGAAGCCATAAGACTTCTTTGGGGATGATCCAAAATTGTAACAGACAGAATTTCCTCCAAAAAAATGGTTTAAAGAAACTAGGTTTGTTCTTTAGTTTAGTGAGGACACATACAGAGAGAAAGAATGAGGACAATATAAAAGATTGTTGTTGAATCATTTTTCAATCATGTTCAACTTTTTGTGGCCACATTTAGGGTTTTCTTGGTAGAGAAAATTCTATCTCCAGTTCATTTTTTTACAGATGAGGAAAATGAGACAAACAGGATTAAATGATTTGTCGAGAGTATACAGCTAGATAGTGTCTGAGTCTATATTTGAACTCATACAGATGAGTCTTCCTGACTCCAGCCGGTCACTCTATTCACTGTGCCACCTGGACATATAAGTGATTAAAAGATTGTGAAGAGGAAAGGAAAATAGAGTAAAGCCTACTTTAACAAGAAAACAATACTGTGAGAAAGAGGAATTTACAAATAGATAAATGAGAAAACAAATAGTTAAAATCAACAAAATTACAGGACCAGGGGATCATTATATACTTCAACAACAATACTATATGATGACCAGTTCTGATGGACCAGGCCATCCTCAGCAACGAGATCAACCAAATCATTTCCAAAGGAGCAGTAATGAACTGAACCAGCTATGCCCAGAAAAAGAACTCTGGGAGATGACTAAAAACCATTACATTGAATTCCCAATCCCTATATTTGTGCACACCTGCATTTTTGATTTCCTTCACAAGCTAATTGCACAATATTTCAGAGTCTGATTCTTTTTGTACAGCAAAATAACGTTTTGGTCATGTATATTTATTGTGTATCTAATTTATATTTTAATATATTTAACATCTACTGGTCATCCTGCCATCTAGGGGAGGGGGTGGGGGGTAAGAGGTGAAAAATTGGAACAAGAGGTTTGGCAATTGTTAATGCTGTAAAGTTACCCATGCATATATCCTGTAAATAAAAGGCTATTAAAAAAAATCAACAAAATTAGATAATGAAAAGTTATGAAGCAAATATAAACAAATAGAGAATAATCAATAACAAAGCAATGTTTATGAATCTATATCTCCAAATACTGTCAAATTTGATACTAATCAATAATATGGACCAAGAATGATGGTTTTTAATTGTGTCCTTTAAATGAAATTAAGATGATTAAGCCAAAGTTTTTAAAAGAGAGAAGTCCATACTTCACTTTATCATATGCAATCAGGCTAATGTGTACAATACAAAAAATTAATTTCTTTCCTATTAATATTTTGGATTACATATACAACATTAAATTTTAAGTATTTATATATACATATGTTTTGTGTATTTATATATATATATATATATATAATATTACATATATATAATGAATGTTAAGCAGTATTGCCTAATTTAATATATTTCCCACTCAATCCATAACTTCTGTTAAGTATATATATATATATATGGTTTTTAAAAATATGATAATATTATTAAGATAAAATTGTTTCATATTATAGAGCAGCAGTTACCAAAACTATTTGGTATTGGCTAAGGAATAGATTAGTTGATCAGTGGAATAGATTAGGTTCAAGGGATAAAACAGTCAACAAATATAGCAACCTAGTCTTTGACAAACCCAAAGAGCCCAGCTTTTGGGATAAGAACTTACTGTTTGATAAAAATTGCTGGGAAAATTGGAAACTAATATGGCAGAAACTAGGCATTGATCCATACTTAACACCGTACACCAAGATAAGGTCAAAATGGGTTCATGACCTAGGCATAAAGAATGAAATTATTAATAAATTAGAGGAACTACTGGGATTATATCCCAAAGAGATTATAAAGAAGGGAAAGGGACCTGTATGTGCACGAATGTTTGTGGCAGCCCTTTTTGTAGTGGCTAGAAACTGGAAACTGAATGGATGTCCATCAGTTGAGAATGGCTAATAAATTGTGGTATATGAAAATTATGGAATATTACTGTTCTGTAAGAAATGACCAACAGGATGATTTCAGAAAGGCCTGAGAGACTTTACACGAACTGATGCTAAGTGAAATGAGCAGGACCAGGAGATCATTATATACTTCACAACAATACTAGATGATGACCAGTCCTGATGGATCAGGCCATCCCTCAGCAACGAGATCAACCAAATCATTTCTAATGGAGCAGTAATGAACTGAACTAGCTATACCCAGAAAAGAACCTGGGAGATGACTAAAAACCATTACATTGAATTCCCAGTCCCTAATTTATGCACACCTGAATCTTTGATTTCCTTCACAAGCTAATTGTACAATAATTCAGAGTCTGATTCTTTTGTACAGCAAAATAATGTTTTGTCATGTATACTTATTGTGTATCTAAGTTATATTTTAATATATTTAACATCTACTGTCATCCTGCCATTTAGGGAGGTGGGGGAGAGAGGTGAAAAATTGGAACAAGAGGTTTGGCAATTGTTAATTGTAAAGTTACCCATGTATATATCCTGTAAATTAAAGGCTATTAAATAAATTAAAAAAAAAAAAAAGAAACAGTAAAAAAAAAATAAAAAATAATAATAAAAAAAAAAAAAAAAATAAATTAGAGGAACACAGGATAGTTTACCTCTCAGACCTGTGGAAGGGGAAGGTCTTTATGACCAAAGCAGAACTAGAGATCATTACTGATCACAAAATAGAAAATTTCGATTATACCAAACTGAAAAGTTTTTTGTACAAACAAAACTAATGCAGACAAGATTAGAAGGGAAGCAATAAACTGGGAAAATATTTTTACAGTCAAAGGTTCTGATAAAGGCCTCATTTCCAAAATATATAGAGAATTAACTCTAATTTATAAAAATCAAGCCATTCTCCAATTGAAAAATGGTCAAAGGATATGAACAGACAATTCTCAGATGAAGAAATTGAAACTATTTCTAGTCATATGAAAAGATGCTCCAAGTCATTATTAATCAGAGAAATGCAAATTAAGACAACTCTAAGATACACTACACACCTGTCAGATTGGCTAAGATGACAGGAAAAAATAATGATGATTGTTGGAGGGGATGCAGGAAAACTGGGACATTGATGCATTGTTGGTGGAGTTGTGAATGAATCCAACCATTCTGGAGAGTAGTTTGGAACTATGCTCAAAAGTTATCAAACTTGCATACCCTTTGATCCAAGCAGTGTTACTACTGGATTATATCCCAAAGAGATTATAAAGAAGGAAAAGGACCTGTATGTGCACGAATGTTTGTGGCAGCCCTTTTGTAGTGGCTTAAAAACTGAAACTGAATGGATGTCCATCAGTTGAGAATATGAATAAATTGTGGTATATGCATATTATGAAATATTACTGTTTTGTAAGAAATGACCAACAGGATGATTTCAGAAAGGCCTGAGAGACTTACGAACTGATGCTGAGTGAAATGAGCAGGACCAGGAGATCATTATATACTTCAATAACAATACTATATGATGACCAGTTCTGATGGACCAGGCCATCCTCAGCAACAAGATCAACGAAATCATTTTCAATGGAGCAGTAATGAACTGAACCAGCTATGCCCAGAAAAAGAACTCTGGGAGATGACTAAAAACCATTACATTGAATTCCCAATTCCTATATTTATGCCCATCTGCATTTTTGATTTCCTTCACAAGCTAATTGTACAATTTTCCAAGTCTGATTCTTTTGTAAGCAAAATAACTTTTGGTATGTATACTTATTGTTATCTAATTTATATTTTATATATTTAACATCTACTAGTCATCCTGCCATCTAGGGGAGGGTAAGAGGTGAAAAATTGGAACAAGAGGTTTGGCAATTGTTAATGCTGTAAAGTTACCCATGCATATATCCTGTAAATAAAAGGCTATTAAATAAAAAAAAAAAAGGTAAAATTGTTTCATCTCACTATGCTAATAATGATAATTTCATGATGTAGAAACAAAATTATCTTCATATGAGTCATATATGCCTAGCTTAGCTAAGACTATGTAGACAAAATGCTCTCTATATATGTCTGATCCATAGTTGTTTTTGTCTTGAAATGAAGGCAAAATTTTGTATTTGGAAATGTGTTGTTTACATTTAGAGGATTTGGATTCAAATTCTTTCTTTACTACTTAAAAACTGTGTAACTTTAGACAACTTATTGAAACTATCTGGGACTAAAACTCTCAAATATGGAAAGGAAGTCTGAGGTTGGAAAGGATAATCTTTATATTGTCCTCTAGCTCTAAATCTAATATGTTTTAAAATAGGATAATGTTAAATTTACTAGAGAAAGGTTTCCTACATGTTGAATATATTCACTATGTAGGATTTATGAGACACTATGTGTAATGGGCTGAGGTTTGAGTTGATGCACTGAGGTCCCAAGTACATTAGGCTAAATAGTAATTGGACTATACTCTATTAATATACATGATTGGATAAAGAATGGTCCCTGCCCACTCTCTGTGCAAGTCCTGAAGTGTTGTACAGGAAATGACGATTTTGGTGGGTGGAGGCAGAGAGAGGAACAGGAAAAGAAGCTGGGAGAGATTGGGCCTGGGTTCCATTCTCCTAGCTGCTGGTCGTGTGGCTGGTGATCTAGCTAGCTTCTTGACTCAGCTACACACATTGCTATCGCTGATTCTCTTCCACCTCCGATCCTTCTTCACTAAGAATAAAGACTGACAATTTTCCCCTAACCTGAACTCCGGACTCCTGCTGATTTAAAAATACACGGTCTTCACAACTATGGACAAAAGGCAGTACATGGTTTGGGACTCACCCACATAGGACTTATATCAGTGAGCTGATAGATTCCATGGAGAGTCTAAGGGGGGGGATAAGCTTCTCCAACATCTTGCACATTTCATAGTAATCACTTAAGAAATATCTTAGTTGTTAGATCATAGATTTAGAGCTAGAAAGTTATTCAATGGAAGCCTACTCTAATTTTCCCATTTGACACATGGATCAAAAGCAGGTACTAATGCTGAAAACTGACATTTTAGCACATAATCATCATCCCAAATTCTCCGACATCCTCCTTTAGTTTCATACTCCTCCTCTTCCTGTTCCCCAAGGGGCTGACTGCCTGCTCCAGCAGGGACCTGTGGCAACTGTGATGTGACAGCATGGTGAGTCACATCAGAGCGGGAACCTGCCTGACGCTGCAAGGATGGATGCCTCAGAATCATAACTTCTTCATACTCTTGATCTTCCTGGTTATCATCTTCATTTTCATCATCTTCTATATGATATATTCTATATGATTTTCATATATGAAAAAAATGAGGTCCAACAAGATGAAGAAACATCACTTCCTCTTGTTGGACCTCATTTTTTTCATGAGTAGCCCTAGTTCAAAACCTTTGATTCAAAGGGCCCATTGCATGGGAGTCTCTTAATGGATATTGATTTATTTGATGTTGTATCCCTGAGTGAAGGGTAGAGTTGGTGAGAGCAAGAGAAAAGAGAGATCCTAGTGTTCTGATTTCCCCTTTTGATAGAAAAGACACAGAATTCCAACCTCCTTTCACCCTTTGGAACTACATTCTTCTCTAATTCAAACCTTGGCCCAAAAGTACTGGAGAGACTTACATGAACTGATGCTAAGTTAAGCAAACAGAACCAAATCATTGTACCTGGCAACAAGAAGATTATATGATGATCAATTCTGATGGATGTGGCTCTTTCCAACAATGAGAGATTGAGGCCAGTTCCAATGATCTTATGATGAAGAGAGCCAGTTACACCCAGAGAGAGAACTGTAGGAACTGAAGATCGATTACAAAATAACACTTCACTCTTTTTGTTGTGGCTTGCTTGAATTTTATTTTCTTTTTTTTTTCTTATCTGACATTTGGTGTGCAGCAAGATAGCTATATAAATATGTATGCCTATTTGGAATTTATCTAGTTTTACTATGTTTAACATATATTGGATTGCATGCCATCTAGGGGAGGGAATAGGAGGGGAAAGGGGAAAAATTGGAATACAAGGTTTTTCAAGGGTCAGTATTGAAAAAATTATCCTTGCCTTTGTTTTTAAAATAAAAACCTTCAATTAAAAAAACACAACAAAACAAATCTTGGCCGAAAGGATCATATATTGACATATATATGTCATATATTGGCAAATAAAGGTCAAATATATATTCAACATGTAGGAAATCTTTCTCTAATCAATTTAATAGTATCCTATTTTAAAACCTCTTAGATTTAGAGCTAGAGGATAACATAAAGTTTATCCTTTCCAACCTTTGACTTCCATTCCATATTTGAGAAATGAGTCTTTACTCCTAGGATGTTTAAGTAAGTTGTCTAAAATCACAGTTTTTAAGTGGTAGAGAAAAACTTGAACCCAAATCCTCTGAATTTCCATATACAGAATTTTGCCATATACCAAGGTGACTTTTTGTTGTCCATATTTTTAATCCTTGATCTCTAGTCACACATATGCTTAATGATATCTTTTTCATAACTTTTATATGCAAGTAGATGTTATAGCCTAAATTGTTAATGCTGTAAAGTTACCCATGCATATAACCTGTAAATAAAAGGCTATTAAATTTAAAAAAAAAAAAAAAAGATGTTATAGCCTATTTAATTCTACCAGGTATTTAAAGTATACAGATGTGTTTGAAATATAAAGATACATGTATATGTATATGTGTGTGTGTGTGTGTATGTAAGAGGTTTTACCAAATTTAAAGACAATATAAATATCAATTATTAATCCTGGATAGGCTGTGTAGACCATCGGTTGGATACATTATAGGAAGTACCTTCCACCTCTACCTTCTAGAAGAATTCCATTCAAAATATTATTATTCTTCATATAATTTATGAAAGCAATATAACATGGGGGTGGGATGATGGAAAAATCAGACTCACTCTCTATGGCATGATTCCAAGGTATATATAGTCAACCAAGAGGAAGAGTGGAAAGACAGATCAACTTTCACCTGATAGTCAAATTTAGGTGCCTGTGACATGGTGCATTGCTGATATGTTTTTTTTTCCACACTCACTCCTTCTTTGCTCCATAAAATCTCTTCTGCCTCAAGAAAAATAATATCATTTTTCATTTTGCTTACAATTTCCAAGAGTTATTTTACATTTTCTTCAATTTTCTACCTTCTTTTGATTTTGACTAATTTTGATTTCTCATAGAGTCTTTAGCTTCCAATTTCCCAGTTCTATTTTTTAAGGCATTATTTTCTTTAGTCATATTTTATACCTCTTTTTCCATTTGGCCAATTTTACTTTTGAGGACTTTTTGTTCTGGAGACCAATTCCTATTTTCCTTTGAGATTTCACATATAGGCATTTTGACAATGTTGTCCTCTTCTGAATCTGTGTTTAGATCTTTCCAGTCACCATAGTAGATTTCTAACTATGGTAAGGGTTCTTTTCTGTTTCTTACTTTTTAAAATTTTCACAAGGATACTTTTTTTATTTTATTTGACATAAAGTTTTATTCAGGTATTTTCTTTTTATATCCTAGATATTTTAAGATATCACCTGTGTGCAGTCTACACTTATCTTATCAGAAACTAATACTTGAAACAACAGAAAATATTTCAGTTAAGCCAAACTAATCAACAAATGGGTTGGTTTTGATTATGTATATTTATTCCTTCTGTTTCTTTTTTTAATTTCTAAAGCATTTCTAGTAAAATATTGAATAATAAGGGCAATAGTACATACCTGTGCTTCATCACTGATCTTACTGAAAAGCCTTCTAATTTATCCCCATTATTGACAATCCTAATTTTTATTGATTTATTTATTTTTATTTTAATGCTTTTATTTTTCCTTATTTACATGTAAAACTATTTTTACATTTGTTTTTAAAACTTTTCTTTTCCTTCCTCTCCACTCCCACTGACCTTTTAGAAAGCACTGTGAAGTGATGCAAAACATTTCTATAAAAGTCATATTGTAAAAGAAAACCTAGATCTCCCCCTCAAAAAAAAAAAAAGAAAGAAAGAAAACCCTCAAGAAAAAAATGTTTTTTAAAAATTATGCTTCAATATGTTTTTAGACACAATCAGTTCTTTCACTGGATATGGATAGCATTTTTCATCATAAATCCTTCAGAGAATTCTTGCCCCTTTTTACCCATTTCTTGATTTTTAAAGTTTAAAGGCATGAGGGACACTGTCCCAAACTTCTTATGCTAGGGTCACTGGTTTTCTACACAGGAAAATTGTTTTACTTCATCTTTTTGTGGGTTCTATTACTCCAGAATCTGTCTCAAGGCTTCATTTAATGTTTTTCTGAGGGAAACTGGGAGAACTCAAGTTTCTTGGCTTCTCTCAACCATTTTAGCTCCAATCCCTTGGGTTATCATTTCTGACTGTTGACCACACAATTCTTGATTATATTGTTGAAAGGGTTCACCACATAAAGTTTTTGGTGACCATGGAAAAAACAGAGAATTATCCTCAGAAATGGAAAAGATATTGAATCTAAATTATTCTGTTTTTATACATACTTTCTTGAAATGAAAATTTATTTTTCGTATTTTGAATCCTTTCTGATGTTCTGCTGGGCAAATAACAATGTTTTGTTTTGTTTTTATTTTTATTTTCTGTATTGTTTTTTTTCTTATTGTAAATTTAGTTTTAAATAAACAGATTTTTTTTTCAAAATAGAAATGGAAAGGATTTTATTGGACATTGAGTACTACCCAAAGATGATCAAATATTCTTTCTACAATATCTTGTCAAAGTGGCCATGCAACTTTTCCTTGAAGATTTTAATTAATTACCTCTCAGTGAAACATACTTTACTGATATCTTGATAAATTGAAACAAAAAAACAAAAAAAAAAAGTAAAATTATCCAAAAATGGAATAGTCTTACTAGGTAAATATCAGGATCCTCTTCACTAGAGGTATTCAATCAAGGGGGTTGAGCTGAATTAAACAGCCAATGAGGTCCTTTCAAATTCTGGACTTAGGTGATTCTATGAACTTGACTATCTCCAATTTAAGCCAATCACATCAAGGCATTTCCTATAAGCAAAATATGAGATTTCAAATTCCTCATTAAGACTACATTTTCTAGGATTCTTCTTTCCTAAGCTATAACATCTTCACTTCCTTCAATGATATACAAGTGTATATTTTAAGGTGTATAATAGTTAGCTCACCCCTCCTCTTCTAGATATCCTCTGGTTACTATTCTTAAAAGATGATATCTCACATTGTTTATAATTTTTCAGATGTGTTCTTGTCAAGACTGAGTTTAGTGCATCTGTCACTTACCTTGAGACAGGCTCCTATTAGTGCATGTGTTTGGGACAGGTCAGGTGCAAGACCCCCTTCCCAATCCAATTAACTAATCATCGACATCATCAGGTACAAAGAGAAAGCATTTATTTAATCCCTGCAGGGAGAGGCCCAGACACACCTGGGAGCCATCCCAATTCGCCATGTGCTCCTGGAAACTGGCCAGCTTCTGGCTTGTCCAGGTTTTAAAAGCAAAAAGACTCGAGTCTTCTCATTGGATAGACTAAAAGGATATAACCATCTTTGACCAATGGTCTCCAGTGCTGGCTGCCTCCCACAGGTCAAGTCACTTCTTGCAACTTTCTGTAATTCCAGATTCAAAGTTCATCCCTCCAGAGATGAAATGATCTCCCAAGGTCCCAGTTCTGGATCATGTGACAATACTGACAAATACTTCATCCAATCAGTCCCATTCACATGTAATCAAGTTAGCTTTTTTTAGTGTTCATGTCCCTCTTCTGACTCATATTAAGCTTGCTGTAGACTCAGATTTTTTTTTCAATAGAGTTGTCAGGATGCAAGCCAAGACACAGGAGATTGAGGAGTAAGTATATGATGAACAAATGGATATATTAAGTGTGTTTTTTGTTAAAAAAAATTTTTTGCATATCAACGAACAAAATGACAGTCAGAAGATTCTTGATATTGACTGCCATGCATTATATCAACTGATATAATTTCATAAGGTTTTTTGACTTTATCACTTGGCTTTCAAATACAGGTCCATAGGAAAAATAAATTCAATATACAGTGAAATTTCAAGTAACTCAAGATCTTTTTGGGAAAAGTATTCAAGATAGCTAAGTTTTCCATGTAGCTGAGGTTTAAATGGTTTTAAACACTCAAAACACTTTATCTTAACTGTATTGGATGCCAATATTACTAAAATGCATTGCATACTTCTTTACTTTTTAAAAGGGTACATTGAACATAATTTAACCTTTTTTTCCCTGACTTAGTGCTATTATAAACAACAACTATTATTCTTTTCTAACAGGAATGCCCTACAGGGCTATTAAAGTACAGTAGGATTTTTTTTTCTACATTAAATGTCCCAAGTTTCCTGTGCTTTTCAATTTGGGGAGGTGTGTATATCATTTCTGGTTTTTGTCATTTTTGTTCATGTTTTTGTTTTGAGGACTTTAAGTGCTAATTCATTTAATTGACAGTATTTCTGTATTTGCCCTTTCTAATTTGTTCTAGGCTTGGAAATTATTTAGCTATTTTTTTTTTTGGCTGAGGCAATTGAGGGTAAGTGACTTGCCTAGGATCACACAGCTAGTGTCTGAGGCCAAATTTGAATTCAGATCCTCTTGACTTCAGGGCTGGTGTGGTGCTCTATCCACTGAACCATCTAGCTGCCCATGTATAGCTATTTTTATTAGAATTATATGTAGAGTGATAATAAACATGGTTTGAATTAGTTTAGAAAAATTATCTAGTAAGTAAAGTATAAATTATTTATAGTGTTTGTAAGAAGTACATATCAGTAAACCAGTATTAGTTTTAAAAACTAATAATGCAGTGGAATATCTTGTTATGGCTTTCTCACTTAGTATCATCTCATTAAGGATGCTAAGGCAGCAAAGAAGATAAGTAGTAACTATGGTTCCTTAGGATCTATAAATCCCCTCCCTATTTTGAGCTAGACTATAAACACCAGATAAAATCTAGAAGGTAAGAATTTGGGGGCTATTATTTGGGGTTCTTGTTTTGTTTTTACATTATTATTTTCTTTTCAATTATATGTAAAAACAATTTTAGCACTTGTTTTTAAATATGTAAATTAAAAATTTTCTCTCTCCCTCCCTCCTTTCATCCATCCTCAGGAAGCAAACAATTTGCTATAGTTTTTTTTTTTTTTTTTTTTTTTTTTTTTTCCTGAGGCAATTGGGGTTAAGTGATTTACTCAAGGTCACACAGCTAGGAAGTGTTAAGTGTCTGAGATCAAAGTTGAACTCAGGTCCTCCTGACTACAAAACTAGTGCTCTATCCACTATGCCACTTGGCTGCCCCAATTTGCTATAGATTTTATGCTAAATATAATCATGTAAAATATTTCCATATTAGTTATGTGGGACAGGAAAACAGGAAAAAAAAAAAAGAAAAGTAAAGAAAGTATGCTTTGTTCTTCATTCAGACTCTAACAATTCTTTCTCTAAAGGTAGACAGACATTTTTCATCACAAATCCTTTGGAACTGTTTTGTGTCACATTGTTGGAAATGGCTTTTATTCCCAATTGATCATTGTACAATATTGCTGTTGCTGTATACAATGTTCTCCTGGTTCTGCTCACTTCACTTGTATCATATAAGTCCCAGGTTTTTCTGAAATCCTCCTGCTCATTATCACAACATCATACTGCAACTTCTTCAACCATTCCCCAGTTGATGGGCAATACATTAATTTCTGATTCTTTGTCACTAAAAAAAAAGAGCTGCTACAAATATTTTTGTACTTATAGGTCATCTTCTTCTTCCTTTGATCTCTTTGGTATACAACCCCAAAAATGGTATGTTGGATAAAAGTATAAGGCATAATTTTATACCCCTTTGGGTGTAGCTCCTAATTGGAGCAAGTATTTGTTGGACTGATGCAATCTGCTGCTGTTATACATAGAGCTGTTAAAAAACAAATGATAGTCACACAGATTTGCAAAAAGTATTTATTAGCATACATTCAAGGACCGTTTTTATTGGAAGGGAAGAAGAAGAGTAAATGAAAATAATTCCTGGGGTGCTGGCTTAGGCTTTACATTCATTTAAACAATCAAGAAGCATTTATTAAGTGTTTAGTTTGCACCATGCACCATGCTGGAATAGGGGAAAATAAAGACAAAAGATCCCCATTAACAACAAAAACCAATTCTTGCTCTCAAGGAACTCAAAGCCTATTAGGAAAGATACCATGCATATAGCTATATACAAATAGGATGGATATATATATATATATATATATATATATATATATATATACATATATATATAGTGAATTGGAAATAATCTCAGCGGGAAGGCATTAAGAATAAAGAGGATTTAAATATACTTATAGAAGACAGGACTTTAAGTGCTGATACTTGAAGGAAGCCAAGAAAGTTAGAAGGTAGAGATGAAGAGGGAAAGAATTCCAGGCAAGCAAGACCAGTGAAAATGCCTAGAGTCAGATAATGGAAAGTGTTGGAGGACAATGTCATTAGATTACAAAATAAGATGGTAGTAGGGGAAGACTATATGTACATATGCATAAAAGACAATCTCTGTCTCTCTGTCAATGTCTCTGTCTCTGTGTCTCTGTCTATCCATCCATCTGTCTATCTGTGTCTCTTTCTCTATCTCTCTGTCTCTGTCTCTGTGTCTCTGTCTGTCTATGTCTCTGTCTCTGTCTCTATGTCTCTCTCTCTCTGTCTGTCTGTCTCTCTCTGTCTCTCTCTGTCTCTCTCTGTCTCTCTCTCTCTCTCTCTCTCTCTTGCAAAGGTAGAAATTAGAATTTTGCAATTTCTTGGATATGGGAGGGAAGAAGGGTCAGAGAGATTGAGGAATGGAGAATGAATCTTGGGTTATGAGTCTAGATGAGTGGGATTATGATGCTACTCTTCACAGTAATATTAAAATTAGGAAGAAGAATAGATGAAACCTTATTTTATTCAGACAGTATAACTTAGAGGGATCTCTATGTCTGTGTTTTTCTTATAGTTCATGGTATTCTCTTTTCTTCCATGTGTACCTAGGGACATTTTGTATGCCAGGCTGAAATCTTCAAGAGTTCATTGAAACAGAGAATAATATGGGATTTTAGAAATGATGAATTAGTGTCTCAAGGTTAGTGACAGCTGCTTCTTTGACAATATCTTGTGGTTATTTTTTCTTTTCTCTTTGATATGCCTATGCCAGATTTCATAGAACCATGATACCTGGTAGAAATACTCAGAAATCAACAAATAAAAGCAGATTTACAAGTATAAAAATATATGTCTCTGGCATAGGATCTTAAACAAATGTAGGAAGTGAAGAGATTATACATGAAATCAATTTTTATTTTGGTAACCACAGTGATTTTTTTTTTATGTGAAACAAGGTATGCATCTATTGGAACTCATATGACACTGGGGAATCTATCATGTTTTGGTAGGAGTTTGAATTCTCTTTATAAATAAAATGAATCAACATGCATTAGTTGTCTATTATGCATATACACATATTGTATTTCATATACCATTTGTGATAGGACTTTACTAATTAAATTAATATATGTACTGATGGATTATTCAATTGCAATAAGATCTTCATTAACCAATTCTTCAATATCTCCATGTTCCTCCAGAGATCTTTCAGATGATCTACTTCATGGTCTGAAAGCTTTTATGAAGACTTGGATTTGGAACTTGGTGGAATTATGCTACATAGAAAATGAATTAAACTACTAACCTAATCCCCTTCCCTTGATCAGAGATATAAGTGGTACAGAACAAAACTGTAACTCCACATTTGGGGGGGGAGTGTTTTTAAATATTTGTTCTTACACATTTGAAGTAAATATTCCTGTATAAAAATTATTCAGATAGTTGTGACAAAATATAATTGGAGTACAAGAGATTCATAAAATTGGGGGAACACAACCATTGAGCTAATGGAAGAAAGACTAAACTTCTCACAAACTGCCTTAAGGGTACTGGATAACCCCCATGGAGAGGTAAAATGTAACAAATCTGGTATTCAGTTAAAAGTAAAAGATACCAGGGTTATCACTATTCCAATAGCATGTCATAATTTTGCAATAATCTTTAAGGAAAAAGATCAAAAATTAATAGTAATTGAACAATAAGTTTGAAGAGTACATCCCTTTGTCAAATGAAATAAATTGGCAAATATTGCTAAACAGTTGCTGATACATGTACATAATCCATTTCTTTTTCTTTTTTCTTATGATTTAGGGGTTCATATTTTCTAAGAAATTTATTTTCTTACTACTAATTCATCTATGCCTATTTATGAAACAGCAATGAGTTAAGCAACACTTTTGAAATATCACCTAGTTGTTTGTACATTGATTACTTTTTAAAAGAAGACAAAACAAAGAAAAACATCATACATTTATGGAATTGCCCATCCACTAGTTCTTATGAAGTCTCATAGAAATTTGAAGGGAAAAAAGATATTCAAAGAGAGCATTTAAATAATCTTTAGTTGGAATACAGATCATGTAGGAATTTAAAATTAAAACAAGCATCTTGACTTATATTCAGAAGCAAATTTAAAAAATCTTTGTGCCATATTGAGTTCAGTTGCAGAATGATGAACATGTGTTATACAGCTAAATGAGTAATGCACATTTCCCACTAGGTTCCAAGTACTCTTTATGTCTGTAGCAAATAAGGATGTGGCAATCACCCAATCTGGAAAGCATTTAAAAAAGTAAATAAGATGGCCAAATCAATATTAAAAAAGAAAAGCTCACCATCTCCTGATCAAATATCAATGGAAGGAATTATGTGACTACAGATGGCACATGGAAAACCAGGAATATAATAAATAAGATTTCAGAGCCTTAGTTTTCATTTTTGATCAAAAGTGGTATAAATATCTCTAAATAGAAGTAACAAATTGAACTTTGTTTTCCCCTTTCAATTTTCCTCCTTCAGTTCCTTTTCCCCATAAATCTAATATTCCTCAACTATTGGGAAAATCACCAGGTTTTACTCTATGGTGAAGACACACTGAATCTCATTATGATATTAAAAACATCATAGAAACAAAAGTGTTCTTTTGAGTAAATCTCATGACTTAAAATTATACTGCTTTTCCAGGAATTGATTTAAAAAGTTCTAAAGTTACAATTAGCTGACTAATTTGGGATTACTACTAAAGAATATTCTGTCTTGGACCACTTAGCTCAGTTGCTTAAAACATGGTGTTAATGAGGGCAGGGTCATAACTTTAATCCCCACATAGACCAATTAACTTTGCTTCTTTTCATAAACATATACTATGTAACCAGGTCTTGACCAAATCTGTGTCTTTGACATATTCAGAAGCAAATTTTAAAAAATTGGATGGTCCAAAATGACATTACTGTTAGAAAGATATGATATTCATTAAATGACTGATTGTATAGCTGCTATGTACATATTATATGTTAGGTGGGTATGAATATAGGTTAAATGAGAAGAGAACTAAAGAAATATGCCTTGTGATCCTTGTTCTCATAGCACTTATAGACCAGTTAATATTGATCAATCTTTTTCATCTACAGAAGAAGTAAGCATCAATACATTAATCAAAAATGATAAATTAGCTACTTGTTTTGTGCCAGGTATTATGTTAAATCCTGGGGACATAAATAGTAAAAATGTCTCTGCCCTTAAGAAGCTTATTTGCTGATATTAGACCTGTTAGTTATTACAAATAGTTCTTTGAGCCTTTAGGTGTCACCATCTAAATAGTTTTCTTCATTCCCAAACTTATTAAAAACTAAATGCTCCAGGAGGGATAGGGTGAGAGGATGTCACCTTAATCAAAAGGGTGAAATAAGATTAGCATCTTTGTATCAGTGCCCACCCAGGTTTTTTTTTGTTTTTTTTTTTTGTTTTTTGTTTTTTTTTTTTTGTGGGGAGGGGAGGGACCAGATGTAATTTCATTTAGCATCAAGAACTTCGGTGAAGAAACTTCCTATACCAGTACGGACTGAAAACTGATCTACAATTTTTTATATAGTTCTAGAAAGTAATCTGGAAAACAGAAAGATTTTGTGACTTTCCCAGTATCACAGAGTTAGTGTCATAGGAAGGATTTGAGATTGTCTTCTCAACTCTGAGATCAGCTTTTTATTCACTACATCATGCTGTTATACAAGAAATTATGACTAAAACTACAACAATATCAACAGTTTTTACTACATTTTCATGGATTCATTTGATCTAATTAGAAGTAATGTAGGTAAATATTTAAATGGAAACTTTTGTTGTAGAAGTCTTAGAATCCTTTCTCTGAGTTCCAATCTGAAATATTCATCTTAATCTTCAGTTTCTTTAAAATAAAAAAAAAAAAGCTCTATTAAAGCACTTACTTATATTTCCTCTCTGAGAAAGTCCTTTAATCATCTTGCCCCACTAAACTATTAAATTTGATTTTTTTAGCAAATGTTTATTTGTGATTTGTGAAGTCACATGGCTAGTTAAATGCTTAAATTGAGGCATTTGAATGAAAATATTCTTGATTACAAATCTGGCATGCAATCCATTGTCACCTAATTGTCTCAGACCCCAGTCTTTCTATTTCTAAACCATCTAGCAGATGAACCACAGAATTGCCTCAAAATCTCAACCCATACCTGTTAGAAAAAAAATCCCTATCACAATATACTCAACAGGTAATTATACAACTTTTTGTTTGAAGACCTCTTAAAAGAGGGAAAATTCACTACATCCAAAGATAGTTCATTCCACATTGGGATACTTCTAATTCTTAGGAAGCTTTTCATGACATCAAATTTAAAATCCTAAAACATGTTATCTTCCTGCTTAGAAGCTTTTTATGGTCCTCCATAGCTTTTAGGATAAAGTCCAAACTACTCAGCCTTACAGTCAAGGCTAGACATAATTTGTTCCCAACCTACATTTATAGGCATATCTCCAATTACTTCCTGAATTTTCTGCTATAGAAAAGATCTTTTTATTTAATGTCTTCAGAACATAATTTGAGCAACTCACTTACCAAACTGCACTCACACAGCTGTATCTAACTATGAAGGTCTTTGGAATTCTTATCCATATCTTAATAATTCTTTAAGAGACAATTGAAAATAAAACTCTGGTCCAAACTGTAGTGTTCTCTCTTTTCTTATGAATTGCTACAGTGTTTAGGGAAATTATTTGGCAATGTATGTTGCTGAATCATATCTCTTCTATTATTGTTTGAGACTTTTACTGAACTCTGTTATTATGATTACGATTATTAAATTTATCACAATGTATACTTTGTCTCTCCCTTTTTAAAATCCTTGAGAGTAAGGATGATAGCTAATATTTCTTTGTATCCTCCACTTTGCCTAGAATAACTCTTTGCACCTAGAAGATAACCAAAAATATTTGTTGGTTTAGATTAATTCTCAGATTTAAATGATCAGGATATTCCTTTTGTTGTTACTTTGCCTAATTAAAACAGAGTTAAAGCAACCATTTTGTGTATATTCAATTTTCATAGTTTTCAAGATTTCAGGTTCCCCAAAAAAATTCCTGCTAGGTTTTTTAAAAATGTTTCCTTAAATTTATGACCAAAGAAGAACTAGAGATCATTACTGATCACAAAATAAAAAATTTCAACTATGCCAAACTGAAAAGTTTTTGTAAAAACAAAACTAATGCAGACAAGATCAGAAGGGAAGCAAAAAACTGGGAAAATATTTTTACAGTCAAAGGTTCTGATAAAGGCCTCATTTCCAAAATATATAGAGAATTAACTCTAATTTATAAAAAATCAAGCCATTCTCCAATTGAAAAATGGTCAAAGGATATGAACAGACAATTCTCAGATGAAGAAATGGAAACTATTTCTAGTCATATGAAAAGATGCTCCAAGTCATTATTAATCAGAGAAATGCAAATTAAGACAACTCTAAGATACCACTACACACCTGTCAGATTGGCTAAGATGACAGGAAAAAATAATGATGATTGTTGGAGGGGATGCGGGAAACCTGGGATATTGATGCATTGTTGGTGGAGTTGTGAATGAATCCAACCATTCTGGAGAGTAGTTTGGAACTATGCTCAAAAAGTTATCAAACTGTGCATACCCTTTGATCCAGCAGTGTTACTACTGGGCTTATATCCCAAAGAGATCATAAAGAAGGGAAAGGGACCTGTATGTGCACGAATGTTTGTGGCAGCCCTTTTTGTAGTGACTAGAAACTGGAAACTGAGTGGATGCCCATCAGTTGGAGAATGGCTGAATAAATTGTGGTATATGAATATTATGGAATATTATTGTTCTGTAAGAAATGACCAACAGGATGATTTCAGAAAGGCCTGGAGAGACTTACACGAACTGATGCTGAGTGAAATGAGCAGGACCAGGAGATCATTATATACTTCAACAACAATACTATATGATGACCAGTTCTGATGGACCTGGCCATCCTCAGCAATGAGACAACATTTCCAATGGAGCAGTAATGAACTGAACCAGCTACGCTCAGAGAAAGAACGCTGGGAGATGACTAAAAACCATTACATTGAATTCCCAATTCCCATATTTATGCCCACCTGCATTTTTTATTTCCTTGACAAGCTAATTGTACAATATTTCAGAGTCTGATTCTTTTTGTACAGTAAATAACGGTTTGGTCATATATACTTATTTTGTATCTAATTTATATTTAAATATATTTAACATCTACTGGTCATCCTGCTATCTGGAGGAGGGGGGGAGGGGTAAGAAGTGAAAAATTGGAACAAGAGGTTTGGCAATTGTTAATGCTGTAAAGTTACCCATACATATAACCTGTAAATAAAAGGCTATTAAATAAATAAATAAATAAATAAAAAGATTTTAAAATTAAAAAAAAAAAAAATGTTTCCTTAGTGTACTGGGTCTCCTTGCTATTCTTTACTAAGTACAATATTAGTTCCATTTTTACAACATCTAGTTTTGTAATTTATGGCCTAAAGAGCTATACTTATTCCTGTAAATTTAATACAGGTTTCTTTATAAAGCAGAGTCTCCTCTATTCAAAGTGACTTATTCTGCTTCCTGGCTACTTCCTCTCAGATGCTATTTTGCTCATTCAAAATTACCAGTACTTGAATGGGCCACACTTCTTGGGAATATCTCTCCTTCCCAAATATCTGTAATTTGCTCAGTACCATTCAAGATTTTATATTTGTATTTATTCTTCTATCCATTCTCCTAGTTACATGTTTTTGTTTTTTTTTTTTTTTTCCCAACACTCTCCTTTCCATTTTGAATTGGAAATGGTGTTGCCATGGTCAATATGAAACATTTTTTTTTTTTACTTCTGTAATACCTTGTCATATACTCCTCACAACTCAACTTAGATGTTCCAGAGCATCAGAACACTGCTAAAGGAATATTTCTTCAGTCCTTATATCATTTTTTTTCCTATTTGTTTATTCACTTCTGTCTTCTTTCTTGCATTTCTAGACTGAAGCCCTATATTGTTAACTTGGGAGGGAACACTTTATCCCAACTACAGTTTTCAGATTTTATATTAAATCCATATAAAAGCTGTCTCTGAATATTCAAAGGGATGTCATGTGGAATAATTAGACTTGTTTTATTTAGTTCCAGATCTCAGAACTTAAATCAAAGAATGAGAGTTGCAAAGAGGTTTGATGCAAAAAGAATTGTCCTAAAGTTATTCAAAACTGGAAAGTTCTAAAAGAATAGACACTATATTTTCCTATAGGGGACATCTTTAAGCAGAACTTTATTGGCCACTTGTCAAGAAATACAGTGGAAGGATTTTTGTTTAAGGATGGGTTGAACTAGAAAGTCTTTACTATTCCTTCCAATTCTAAGGTTCTGTGATAGATAAATAGATAGATAGATTTTTGAAATTTTTAAAATCTTCAATGCTTATACTTGACGAACTTAAAAAAAAAAAAAAAAAAAAAAACTGTGATGCAATATATTTTGGACCTTCAATTCCTAACTTTGTCCTAGAATAGATAGTATTAGAATTATTTTAGACTTGGGCTTTCCCAGTCTTTTGACTTTAGAGGAAATGCTGGAAGATTTTATCCAAAACAAAAGAAAGTTATGTTAATACTACTCACCCCCAACCTTACCCCTTTTATTTTAAATAATTTGTACCAATCCAAGCTGGATGTTGAATAAATATTTGTGTTGTAGCTAAATAAAGAGGAAGGATTTGGCCAACATATTATCCAAGATTAAAAAGTGAATATCTTACTGTTAACCTTCATCATAAAATTCTATAATGCTAATGAATATTATAAAATAATTGCTACACTGTACAATTGTACTCTATTATGTTATTTTTAGTGGTAAATGAAAGGCACAAAATTATATCATCTTTCTTTCCAACAGACATTGCTTCTATAACCTAAAATGTCATATTTTTTTCTTCATTTTTAAGGGTTTTTTTAAATTCCAAAGTTTCTACATGCTGTTCTTTGTTGGAAGACACAACCTACATAAGGGTTTATTTTATTCCTTTTAATGTTATACAGTTAGTTCCCAAGTTTCCATGTTAGAGGAAAGAGAGAGATAACAGATTAACAAAAGCTGTAAAGAGACCAAAATCAAAGAATAACAGAATTTCAGAATTCGAAGGAAATTCAAGTACGATCTAGGCCAACCAACACAAGAAAAATATTTCTTTCTACAACATTCTGGTCTATACAAATCTTTGTTTTACAACCTCCATAACTGAGACTCACTACTTCCTGAGGCATCCATCCCAGTCTACTTTTGGATAATTTCAGTGGTGTAATGTTTTTTAAGAAAGGAGTCATAGTAGCAGCTAAAAAGATCAGGGAAGACCATCTGAAGAAATTGGCACTTGAACTAAGTGTTGAAGGAAAGTAAGAATTGTGATAAGGAGAAATGAGAAAGAAATGGATTCAAAGGGGGGAAAGGAGAGCTGAAGCCAGTGCAGAGGCATAAAGATAGGACTTGAAGTGTAATGTGAAGAGCGAAAGCAGTTGCCCTAAGATGACAGATATATGAAGACATCAAAGGTAGGAAAGAAACAGACTATGAAGAGCTTTAGATGACAGAGTAATTTGTATTTTATCATTAAGGTTATGAGAGCCACTGTATTTTACTTCATAGGGAAATTATATGAACAGATTTGATTTGAGGAAAGTCAATTAGAAGCTGTGTGAAAAGGGTGAGACAGTTGAAGCAGGGAGACAAATTCTCAGACTCAGGAGCCCTCTTCATGTAATGCTGGAGAAACTGAGCAAGACAGAGATTAGAAAACAATTTAATAGTTTATTAAATGGAGAGCTTTACTGGGACCAAATGATCCATGTTTGGTCCCAGGGCTGAACAAGACTATTGTCTCAAAGAATCCAGCCCTGAATATCAAACAGCAAGGCTTTTTTATAGGATAACAAGAACAATGACATAATGGGGGAGGTCCCTGGATGGGGATAATCTAAATGGGGGAGGCAAAACTAGGATGACACAATGGAGGGAGGTACTGGAGAGGTTGCTGATATTCTAATGATCTCTAAAATGGATAGACCTTTATCCTGTCAAACATTAAGAAGGAATGATTATAGCCTAAAGATATAAAACCTTTATCTCATCAAACATTAAGAGGGAAAGGTTATAACCTGAGGCAGAATAACTACATAGGACAATTAGAGAAACTGGGGCAGGACATTAAAAGGGAACTGTGGCACAACATTCCACACTCTCTCTCCTAATTATTCAAATCTTTGAATTACCTTCCTCTAAAAGGTCTTAGCACCATAATTTTGACCAACCCTATTTGAAGTAAATAGACCAAATAAAAATCAAAATAAAGCTAGAATAATACAAGGACTTATGGCAAGGTCATGTCTCTCCCTGATAACCCCAGAGTTAATCAGCAATACATAAAGTTTTTTATTGCAATCATGTCAGGTTCTCTGCAGTTGGGGAGCATCACTATGAGTTAGGTCTGTGGTCATTTGTGCATGACTTGGCCTCTGCTTACAGAGCAGCAGGGCTCAAGACAGTTGTGCTGCCCAATCAGAGGGGCAACCTGATCCAGGGGAGAAGGGTGAGGCTTGAAGCATCTCCACCTTTCCCTGCCCAGAGGAACAGACAGGGCTGCAGAAAGGATCAGATTTCTGAGCAAATAATGCACAGTTAGACCAAGGTAGGGAAATCCCAAACTTTTAGAGGCCTGATATCAAACTACAAGGTCCTTTTAAGTATGCTGAAATACTAATTAAGGACCTGGGGTAAGAGGAGTGGAGAAATAGATCAGAGAGACTGCCAGTCCCAAGATCAGTATCCGATTTCTGGTTGTTTCTAAAAAAAATAATCCCCAAAATTGAGTCTGCCATAGCAATTCCAACAGAATAAGGGATTTAAAAGTTAAAACATAATCAGCAAATCATAGTCCATTAAATTTAAGCAAGGAGTAAAAAATGAAAAGGACTTTTTAAAGGACTTCCAATTAAATCTGAACTAGTAAGATAGGGGGTAGGGCAGAAGTACCTAAGAAAATACACCAGTTTCCCCAATTTCCTATTTCTTCCTCCCTTTTTTTTTCCTCATGGAAAGGAATTATCAAATAACAATCATACATATAAATCATATACACATGAATATACATAACAGACTAAAAATCCCTCAAACATGACAGCAATTGTAATGGGCTGAGGCTTGAGTTGATGCACTGAGGTCCCAAGCACATGAGACTAAATAGTAATTGGACTATACTCTATTAATATATATGCTTGGAGAAAGAATGGCCCCCACCCACTCTCTGTGCAAGTCCTGATGTGTTGTATAGGAAATGATGATTTTGGTGTGGAGGCAGAGGGGCAGGAAGAGAGGCGAGGAGAGATGGCTGGCTGGGTTCTATTCTGGTGGCTGCTGGTCTCGTGGCTTCTGGTCTGGCTAGTTTCTTGACTCAGCTGCACACATTGCTATTGCTGATTCCCTTCTACCTCTGATCTTTCTTCATCTCTCCTGAGAATAAAGATGTAAGATTCTCCCCTAACCTGAATTCCTGACTCCAGCTGATTTTTAAAATACATGGTCATCACAAGCAATAGTTACACAAGTTTAACAATTTCAATCCCAAGTCTTAAACACACAGTAATACAGTTAAAACTCTAACAATTCAACCACTTTCCCACTTCCCCATATTAGTCCAAATTACATCAGGAGAAGGAGCGATGGTTTTCTCAAAAGCTGCTTCCTGCTGAAGATGGATGGAGATGCTCAATCCAGGGAGGTGGATAGGTGAGGTGTGGCGTGCTGACAATCAAAGCTTGATCTAGGTCCCAGAAGCAACTGTAATTTGACCAAATCTAGAAACAAAAACAAATCTAATAAAGAAAAGTTAGAACAGTCTGAGACAGAAAGACTGGTCCACAAGGACTACTACAAGATGTGGCCTCTCATTAGTTATAAACCTTAAAAAAACCTGAATATCCAGACACAATATCTAGTAACCGATAGATGACCAGACTAAATACTTATTTGCTCAAGTATTTAGGATATAATGATAACAGATAACCAGACTGGAAACAGCAAGGTATGACATAATTGAATTGCATTAACAATTTCTTATTGACCATTGCTTTAATTATAGAAATCAATTACAGGAGTTAAAAATGCAGTGATATATTAACTACAAACCCAAGAAATTTTACCTGCAATAACAAATCCCCTTAACCAAAGTTTCAGATAAACCCTAAAAAAATATTTACCATAACCTTATATTATACAAATCAGTTTTCTCCTTTTAGCCAAGAACCAGGTAGCTGCAACTTGATAAAAAAACATCTGGAACAGTTTAAAGGGAGGGGGAAGGAAAGGATTCCATGTGGTCACCTTTTCCCCCACTCCATCTCCAAAGAGACAGGGTGGAGAGGGAAGTTGAACTGAATTTTACTCCAGGATAACTAGATTCTCCAATAGCTGAAGTAACAGCAGTGGGGGGGGGCAATTTTAAGTCTTTACCTTTGAAGACAAAAGATCCCTACCCCCCAACCTTTAAAGTAGCAGAAATCAGTGGGGTGGAGGGGGAAGATTCCATAAAATCCACATGTCCGGCAGAGCTGGATTTAAAACATAATTTATAATGTTATAAAATAGGTAACAAATTCTGAACCAAACTAAATACAGCTTTAAATTCCCAATAATACAAAGCTGTGTTTCCTATCTTATTTCAAATAATGAAACAGCATAGTTTCTTTCTCTCCCTCTGGCCCCATGTGGTCATTATTCCCAATGGACTTCTCCCAAATTCTAATTTGGCCAGAGTTGAAGCCTTCAGAAGTCAGATCCTTTTTTTTTTTTTTTTTTTTTTTTTGCTACATACTTTACTTAATTAGAAGCACATGACCCCTTTCAGGTAAGTTAACAAAACTTCTTTAACAAGCTATTATTCTTTTAAAGATATCATGCTTATGACATTATAAATAAATTGGAAGAGCATAGGATAGTTTACCTCTCAGACCTGTGAAAGAGGAAGGAATTTATGACCAAAGAAGACCTCGAGATCACGATTGACTACAAAATAGAAAATTTTGATTATATCAAATTGAAAAGTCATTGTACAAACAAAACTAATGCAGGCAAGAGTAGAAGGGAAACAATAAACTGGGAAAACATTTTTACAGTCAAAGGTTCTGATAAAGGCCTCATTTCCAAAATATATAGAGAATTGACTATAATTTATAAGAAATCAAGCCATTCTCCAATTGATAAATGGTCAAAGGATATGAACAGACAATTTTCAGATGATGAAATTGAAACTATTACCACTCATATGAAAGAGTGTTCCAAATCACTATTGATCAGAGAAATGCAAATTAAGACAACTCTGAGATACCACTACACACCTGTCAGATTGGCTAAAATGACAGGAAAAAATAATGATGAGTGTTGGAGGGGATGTGGGAAAACAGGGACACTGATACATTGTTGGTGGAATTGTGAACATATCCAGCCATTCTGGAGAGCAATTTGGAACTATGCCCAAAAAGTTATCAAACTGTGCATACCCTTTGATCCAGCAGTGTTTCTACTGGGCTTATACCCCAAGGTATACTAAAGAAGGGAAAGGGACCTGTATGTGCCAAAATGTTTGTGGCAGCCCTGTTGTAATGGTTAGAAACTGGAAAATGAATGGATGCCCATCAATTGGAGAATGGTTAGGTAAATTGTGGTATATGAATGTTATGGAACATTATTGTTCTGTAAGAAATGACCAGCAGGATGAATACAAAGAGGATTGGCGAGACTTACATGAACTGATGCTAAGCTAAATGAGCAGAACCAGGAGATCATTATATACTTCAACAATGATACTGTATGAGGATGTATTCTGATGGAAGTGGATTTCTTTGACAAAGAGAAGATCTAACTCAGTTTCAATTGATCAAGGATGGACAGAAGCAGCTACACCCAAGAAAGAACACGAGGAAATCAATGTAAACTGCTTGCATTTTTGTTTTTCCTCTCAGGTTATTCATACCTTCTGAATCTAATTCTCCCTGAGCAACAAGAGAACTGTTCGGTTCTGCACACATATATTGTATCTAAGATATACTGTAACCTCTTTAACATGTATAGGACTGCTTACCATATGGGGTAGGGGGTGGAGGGAGGGGAAAAATCAGAACAGAAGTGAGTGCAAGGGTTAATGTTGTAAAAAATTACCCTGGCATGGGTTCTGTCAATAAAAAGTTATTAAAAAAAAAAAAAAAAAGATATCGTACTTAAAGTTAATTAAATCTAGCCTCCATAGGCAACAGTAACATTATTTTCCAAATTTGATCATTGTTCTTAAACTTAACAGAGCTCTTAAATTAACAAAATAAATCACACAGAACACAGAACACACAAAGACTGTTCAGCAGTCAAAACATTTTAACATAGACCAGGGGCTATCTGGAAAGAATAGCCCTGAGGGAAGTTATCAGCTCCAGTCTGCCCTCCCCTCCCATAATCCAAATGGAGCCTACCATTTTTTTGTTGTTGGTTGTTTGTTTGTTTGTTTTTAGCCAGATAGTGTCTTTTAAAAAAACACCCAGATTTATACTCTGGAATGCCCACAGAACCAGATGTGTCTTAGGAGACACTCAGGTAGTGTCAACTGTGTCCAGTTCAACAGAGCCAGATGGTGTCTTAAAAAAACATGGTTTGTCTGCCTTGGTCTAACTGTGCATAATCTGCTCAGAAATCTGATCCTTTCTGCAGCCCTGTCTGCATCTCTGGGCAGAGACAGGTAGAGCTACTCCAAGACTCACCCTTCTCCCCTGGATCGGGTTGCCCCTCTGAATGGGCAGCACAACTGTCTTGAGGCCGAGTCATGCACAAATAACCATAGACCTAACTCACAGTGATACTCCCCAACTGCAGAGGACCTGACATGATTGCAATAAGGAACTTTGTGTATTGCTGATTAACTCTGGGATTTTCAGGGAGAGACATGACCTTGCCATAAATCCTATGTTCCTCTAATTTATTTATAATCTTGTTCTTTGTGCTTAAATCATAGACCCATTTTGATCTCATCTTGGTATACGGTATTTAGTTGTGGGTCCATGCCTAATTTCTGCCATACTAATTTCCAGTTATCCCAGCAGTTTTTGTCAAATAATGAATTCTTATCCCAAAAGTTAGGATCTTTGGGTTTGTCAAACACTAGATTGCTATAGTTGACTATTTTGTCTTGTGAACCTAACCTATTCCACTGATCAACTAATCTATTTCTTAGCCAATATGGTTTTGGTGACTGCTGCTTTATAATATGGTTTTAGATCAGATACAGCTAGGCCACCTTCATTTGATTTTTTTTTTTCATTAATTCTCTTGAGATTCTTGATCTTTTGTTCTTCCATATGAATTTTGTTATTTTTTCTAGATCATTAAAATATTTTCTTGGAAGTCTGATTGGTATAGCACTAAATAAATAGATTAGTTTAGGGAGTATTATCATCTTTATCATATTCGCTCGGCCTATCCAAGAGCACTTAATATTTTTCCAATTATTTAAGTCTGACTTTATTTGTGTGGAAAGTAGTTTTTTGTAATTTTGCTCATATAATTCCTGACTTTCCTTTGGTAGATAGATTCCCAAATATTTTATGCTGTTGGCAGTTATTTTGAATGGAATTTCTCTTTGTATCTCTTGCTGTTGGATTTTGTTGGTGATGTATAAAAATGCTGAGGATTTATGGGGATTTATTTTGTATCCTGCAACTTTGCTAAAGTTATAAATTATTTCTAATAGCTTTCTAGTATAATCTCTGGGGTTCTCTAAGTATATCATTATATCATCTATAAAGAGGGATAGTTTGATTTCCTCATTGCCTACTCTAATTCCTTTAATCTTTTTCTTGACTCATTGCCAAGGCTAGTGTTTCTAATAAAATATTGAATAATAATGGTGATAGTGGACAACCTTGCTTCACTCCAGATCTTACTGGGAAAGGTTCCAATTTTTCCCCATTGCATATGACGCTTACTGACGGTTTTAAATATATGCTTCTGACCATTTTAAGAAAAAGTCCATTTATTCCTATACTCTCAAGTGTTTTTATTAGGAATGGATGTTAGATTTTATCAAATGCTTTTTCTGCATCTATTGAGATGATCATATGGTTTTTGTTAGTTTGGTTATTGATATAGTCAATTATGCTAATAGTTTTCCTAATATTGAACTAGCCCTGCATTGCTGGTATAAATCCTACTTGGTCATACTGTATTATCCTGGGGATGATTTTCTGTAATCTTTTTGATAATATTTTATTTAAGATTTTAGCATCAATATTCATTAGGGAGATTGGTCTATAATTTAATTTCTCTGTTTTCAGCTTACCTGATTTAGGTATCGGTACTATGTCTGTATTGTAAAAGAAGTTTGGTAGGCCTCCTTCAATCCCTATTTTTTCAAATAGTTTATATAGCATTGGAGTTAATTGTTCTTTAAATGTTTGATAGAATTCACATGTAAATCCATCTGGTCCTGGGGATTTTTTCTTAGGGAGTTGGTTAATAGCTTGTTCTATTTCTTTTTTTAAAATGGGACTGTTTAGGATATTTATTTCTTCCTCTGTTAATCTGGGCAAGCCAAATTTTTGAAGGTATTCTTCCATTTCATTTAAGTTGTCACATTTATTGCCATAAAGTTGGGCAAAGTAATTCCTAATTATCACTCTAATTTCCTCTTCGTTAGTGGCGAGTTCTCCCTTTTCATTTTTAATACTAACAATTTGATATTCCTCTTTCCTTTTTAAAATCAGATTTACTAAGGGTTTGTCTATTTTCATAGAAAAGGGTTTTTTCATAGAACCAACTCTTAGTTTTATTAATTAATTCAATAGTTTTTTTTTTTTTTTTTACTTTCAATTTTATTGATCTCTCCTTTTATTTTTAGAATTTCAAGTTTAGTGTTTGACTGTGGGTTTTTAATTTGTTCCTTTTCTAGCATTTTTAGTTGCAAACCCAATTCATTGACCTTCTCTTTCTCTATTTTATGCAAGTAGGCCTCTAGAGATATGAAATTTCCCCTTATTACCACTTTGGCTGCATCCCACACATTTTGGTATGATGTCTCATTATTGTCATTTTCTTTGGTGAAGTTATTAATTATGTCTATGATTTGCTGTTTCACCCAATCATTCTTTAGTATGAGATTATTTAGTTTCCAATTATTTTTTGGTCTACTTTCCCCTGTCTTTTTGTTGAATGTAATTTTTATTGCATCATGGTCTGAAAAGGATGCATTTATTATTTCTGCCTTACTGAATTTGAGTTTGGGTTTTTTATGTCCTAATATATGGTCTATTTTTGTATAGGTTCCATGAATTGCTGAAAAGAAAGTGTACTCCTTTCTGTCTCCATTTTGTTTTCTCCAGAGATCTATCATATCTAACTTCTCTAGGATCTCTTTGACTTCTTTCTTACACAGTTCCCTTTTAATGTCATGACCCAATTTCTCTAATTGTCCTATTTAGTTATTCTGCCTCAGGTTATAACCTTTCCCTCTTAATGTTTGATGAGATAAAGGTTTTATATCTTTAGGCTATAATCATTCCTTCTTAATGTTTGACAGGATAAAGGTCTATCCATTTTAGAGATCATTAGAATATCAGCAACCTCTCCAGTACCTCCCTCCATTGTGTCATCCTAGTTTTGCCTCCCCCATTTAGATTATCCCCATCCAGGGACCTCCCCCATTATGTCATTGTTCTTGTTATCCTATAAAAAAGTCTTGCTGTTTGATATTCAGGGCTGGATTCTTTGAGACAATAGTCTTGTTCAGCCCTGGGACTAAACATGGATCATTTGGTCCCAGTAGATCTCTCCATTTAATAAACTATTAAATTGTTCTCTAATATCTATCTTGCTCAGTTTCTCCACCATTACATTCATCCTTACTGCTCTTTTCTAGGCTATCTGTAGCTTACTTATATTATCCCTAAAATGAAGGTTGCCAGATTTGGACATTTTTTTAAAAGATGAATATCCTTAGAAATTACAATACTATTTGATTCATAGTAAGCACTTAAGGTCTTTTTCCTTCTTTCCTTTCTTCTTTCTTTCTTACTATCTATCCTCTAACAGGTTGGTGGGTTTAATTTTCTTATCTATTTATTGTGTTACTATCTTTTGTTTTATCCAGTTGTTTAATCCACTCACATCTAAACTAAGGTGGGGTGCCAAATTTGTGGCTTCTTGCATTATTTTTGGTATTGATTTTTTAATCCCTTCTTCTTTGATTCCTGTCATTAGTTTTGCTTATACTTCTTTGTTACTGATTTATGCCCATTAACTCAACCAATTATCATGCCCATTCTTATTCTATTTCAAGTTCTTTGAATTCATTTAAATTATTATCTAGTTAGTTAAGTAGCTAGCTATTTCTACATTGCTTTTGATTCTTTTCTTCCTCATTCTGTTAAACAAGTAATTCAAAATCTTCCTTCATTGCTAATCTTTTACAAAGTTTTCCTTTGCTTTGAACTCCTTATTGTTTCTTCCCTTCCTTTCTATTCTGAATTGTGTCTTCTGATTCATGTATGATACATTTATTGTGGTGTTTTTCTTCTTTATAATATAAGATGAAATAGTTTTCTCTGGGAGCAGGCTTTTCGGGGAGGTTTTCTGAAGGCAGCTTTAGTTTCAGTTAAAAGTAATAATCACCCAAATGCAGCTAGGTGCTAAAAGTTCAGATCTTTTATTGTCTCCAATATAGCTGTTAGTTTTTCTTAGAGATCTGTCTTTCTGCTTGGTTCTAAGAGCTCTTGCAGCATTGTCCTTGGCTTCTGCCTCTGCTTTCTTCAGCCTCCAGCCAGCACCAAGATGGAAGATGCAATGAATCTCTCTTGCCTCAGAGAGAGGTCTTGTGGGCTTCCTCCCAGAGTGCTCCTCATCGACCCCTGGGAATGTTCCCAAGTAACTCCTTTGACTGGCTCCCTGAAGCTCTAGGGTGAGCTCACAAAGTGCCAGATTTTCAATTCATTTTATCTGATTTTCCTTGATATTACTCTGTGCCACTTTTCTCTCAAAAAACTCATATCTCTCTCTCCTGATGTGCAAAGTTTTCCAAAAAGCTACCATTTTTTCCTGGAGATGTTGTACTTCGAATGTACAAAATTTTACCAAACAAAAACTGTTATAAGGTTCCTATCTTTTACTACAGACATACATTTTTTCTGCAATGAAAATACTCTTTATGGACATCCCTTCCAATCTCTTTCTGAGGTATGAATGTTCTATTCCTTATGTCCTAGTTCCTGACCTCTACTACTTTTATTTTATTTTTTTATTTTTAAATTTGTTTATTTAATATTTTCCTCAGTTAAATTTAAAACAATTTTTTACATTTGTTTTTAAAACCTTTGAGTTCCAGACTAGCTCCTTTATTCCCATTCCCAATTAAGAAACCACATGTGAAGTTATGCAAAACATTTCCATAAATGTCATGTTGTAAAAGAAAACATAGATCTCACTTTTATCTTATTCTTGCACAACTTCCCACTCCCAATTTTTAAGATATTATCAGAGTAATTATCCCATCACCATTCAGCTATTGAATTGGGAAAAGTGCATTGCCAGTTCTTCTCTGTTCTTTGCCTCCTCTCACTTCATTAAAGCAACTTACCACTCTGTTCCCTCCATAAAAGATATTGATTCTTTAATAGGTTGTCAAAGGATTTAGGCCATGGAATTTTAACCCAGCTCTTCCACTTTTTTCTTTTATTTCCTTTAATTCCCCTTAAAGTTTTAGACCTTTAAGGTTTTTTTTTTATCCTGTGATGGCCCCTCTTTGTTCTTTTTAGAAATTAAATTAAATTTTCCCTTAAAAACAACAAGAAGCTATTAACATTAGGTGTCACAAGCCCAAGTTGGAGGCATTGTAGAGTGTCTAGAGTCCTAAAGATTCCTGAATTCAAATTTAGCTTCAGACTGTGTGACCCTGAGCAAGCCACTTAACCACTTAACTTTTTAATGCAAAAAAGAATATTTCCATGCACACAATATGTTGTGCCACAGTTCTCTTTTAATATCCTAACCCAGTTTCCCTAATTGTCCTATTTAATTACTCTGCCTCAGCTTATAACCATTCCCTCTTAATGTTTGATAGGATAAAAGTCTTATATCTTAGACCTTAAGCTATACTTATTCCCGCTTAATGTTTGATGGGATAAAGGTCTTTATCCATTTTAGACATCATTAGAATATCAGGAGCCTCTCCAGTACCTCTCATTATGTCATCCTAGGTGCCTCCCCCCATTAGGTCATCCCCATACAGGTACCTCCCCCATTATGTCATTGTTCTTGTTAGCCTATAAAAGCATCTTATATCTGACATTCATGGCTGGATTCTTTGGGACAATAGTCTCATTCAGCCCTGGGACCAAACCATGGATCCATTGGTCCCAGTTAATCTCTCCCATTTAATAAATTATTAAATTGTTCTCTAATCTCTATCTTGCTCAGTTTCTCCGGCATTACAAATAGATCACACAAAGAATATTTTGTTCTGATTTTGTAAATCTCCATTTCCATTCCATTTGTTTTTTTTTTTTAAAGTTTTACAGTTTAAGCTACTGATTCTCCTTCCAATTCTTTCCCTCCACAATTTAATGTAATATTTATCTCTTTTTAAAAAATTTTCTAGCTATTTGAGTTATCCTTGTAGAAACCTTCCCTTTTTTCTTTGCATTTTTATAGAGCTGATACAGTTTTACAGCTATTCACTTCTTTTGGAGGAATCTCTAAAAAAAAAATTTTAATACTAATCGGGGTCTTCTTTCATTTACTCATCTCTCTATTTTTGCTTCCTAAATTGTTTTATGACCAAGAAGGAAAAAAGAAAACATGTATATATTAAGTACCTATTGTGTGCCAGACATGATAAACATTTTACAAATATGAGCTAATCTGATCTTAACAATAATCATGGAGGTGTTAGGTACTATTATCAGCTCTATTTTACAGTTAAGAAAATATAGAGGCTCCAAGTGACTTTTCCATAGTTGCACAATTAGTGACTGTGGATGGATTTAAACTTCTGTCTTCCTAATTCTAGACTGAGTGCTATATACTTTTTCTTGCTTCCTCATGTGCTCTTTCTTCCCTTTTAGATTATAAGTTTGTTGAAGACAGGGGGGACTATTTTCTTTTTTTATCAATTGTATTCACAGCACTTAGCATGGTACATAGTAAATGCTGACTGGATTGGATTAGATTGCTATCTTGAGACAGTTTTAGGCACCTTAGAATTCTGAGCCTTTGCAGTTATGTTATGTGCACTATGCCACTACCCAGATTGCTCATTGGCTCTCCTTCACTTGTATAAGCCCCATCCTGGAGTTTTCTAAGCACTTTGGGGTTTTCTTAGTGGAAATGATGAGGTTAGTGGAAGGTTCAGAGTTCAGGGAATCAAATGAAAAGATTTGGCTCCCCTAGATTCCCCTAGGATTTAGTGCAGGGCAGGAAATTGTGGAAACCCCTTCTGGTGGTGCAGAGGTCCTCTGTAAAGGAATTTACGAACCCAAAAAGTTAGACTGGTAAAAGAAGTTTATTATTCTAATTGGGAAGTCAGCCTTTGTTATCCATGAATAGAAAAACTGAATTCCTTGGTGGCAAGGTCCAGGCAGAGAAGTAATGTTTCTAGCAGAAAAATCCCAACAAAGAGGTATAAAGTCTTGTTAGGAAAACAAGTGAGAAAGAGATAAAAGAGAGGGTAACACTGAAATAGAATATCATTTCAGTGGGGAGAGGGTTGCAGTTTATGCCAGAGAGAGAGAGAGGTTCCTTGGCATGGCACATTAGATTCTCTTCAAGGACTGAGCTCTAAGTTGGCTCATTTTATGGCTAGAAATTGGGGGTTGCTCTTGTTGGGGGCTGGGTGCAGTTTGAGCTAGTATCAGAATATAAAATCTTGGAACTGAATAAGTGTCTCTGGGCTAATTTCCAATTCAATAGGGTTAGAACATTTAGCTCCTGATCAATTAGCCCCACCTAGATAACCACTTTATCTTGATTCCCTGGGACGGGTCTCTCAGGGGAGAACTTCTCCCAAAGTCCAAGAGAAAGAGAGAGAGATTCAGGGCTCCCCTTGTTAGAGCCATACTCTTTTATTGCCTCTCTGGGCAGAGAGCCTTTTAAACTATGTTCCTGCCCTTTCCATCATTGGGAGATAAATCTGGGCTAATACTATCTTACTTCCTTTTCCTTTTGGCCTTGGGATTCTGGCTGACTTGTAATACAGTACTGTGGTCAAAAAGTCATTTGCTATAGTTAGCACTAAATTTTTTGATCATTATTATTTGGTATGATACTAACTTCAGGGTTTTGCTGGAGTTGTTACATGGGGCTGGGTTGGTTTGCCATCTCCTCAGAGAGCCAACTTGACCAGAAATACATTCCCATAAAATATTAAAGAGACTAATCTGGGAAGTAGAGTTAACACAATGGATGACATGTATATATTAAGTACCTACGGTGTACACGATTTTTTTTTACAAGTATAAAGTGGTGGAGCTATTGTTAACAAGCATTCAGAAAAAAAGATCAAAGGATTTTAATGGACCATAAACTCAATATGACTAAATAAAAGTTCAATATGAGTCCACGGTAGAGCTCTAGCCAAAAAACTTAATGTGATCTGGAACTACATTAAAACAAATGTAGATTACAGGAATAAAGAGATGATAATCCCATTTTACTCTATCTTCTTCATACTTGATCTGGTATATTATGTTCAGTTCTGGGCACCATGGTTTAAGAAAAATCTTTATAAGGTTATACAGGATGACAAAGGCTTTGAGTCCATGTCATATGAAGATTAGTTGAAAATATTAAATACATTTAATCTGGAGAAGAGAAGGAGGAAGAAAGTCTTCAAATATTGTAAAGTCTATCAATTGGAGGAAGCATTAGTTTTTTATGCTTTCTGTTTGGCCCAAGACAACCCAAGATTGTCTAGATCCCTGGAGATAAGTAATTTTTTTTCAGAACTCTTTTATTTATAATGGTCATAGAAAAAGTTTATAAGATTTTGTGCATTTTTTTATTCTGTTTTAATGATCTAAGAAGACAAAAAAATGGAATTAACCAGGGTCTATAATGGAAAAGAAAGGAGGAAGACAATTACAATTATAATTATTTAATAAAGGGACTTAAGTTGAAGAAATCATGAAGGAAGGCATAAGGGTAGAAATCATATCCTAAGAAATTTACCTTCAAGTGAAAAAGACAAAAGAGGGAACAAAATTTGGCAAACAAGCATTCTCCATATAGGCAAAAACAGAATTGGTTAGAAATGCAGAGAATTAGGAAGGGATAGGGAAAAGGAAAGTATAAAAAATGGGAGAGAAGAATAAGTAAGAGAATAAGAAAAGGAAATAAGCAAGACAAATGAATGTTAGAGGGAAACATATGAAGAGATACTAAAAGTAAAAAAAAGAAATTTCCTTGGATGAGGGGAGAGGGTAAAGAAAAATGCTGTATCAGAAAGGAAACAGGCTGTTTCTCTTATAAGACCAAAAGGGTGAAGCAAAATTCTTTTCTCCCATCCCCTCCTTCTTATAAAGTGGGAGAAAACAAAAAAAAGTATAAGAGTACAGAATCAAGGGAAATATGCAATTAAAAGTCATAACTATAAGTGTGAATAGCATGTCACCCCTAAAACAGAAGAAAGCAGAAAACAGATTATATCCTTTTCTAGAGTATACTTAAAACACCAAAATTCATGGAAAAATAAAGGATTAGAGAAAAATCTATTATGCTTCAGTTTAATTTCCCCCTCCCCCCAAAAAGCAGCAGTGCCAATCATGATATCACTTAAGAGTATAATAAATCTTTATTGTTCTTATTGAATTGTTCAGTCTTGTTCAAGTCTTTGCAACCCTATTTATTAGAGCAATATTTCCATTATTGTATACAATGTTTCTTTGGTTCTATTCATCTTGCTCTACATTATGTTGAGAAAAACTATCTGTGTTTTTATAAGATCATTGAATTCATCATTTTTTTTTAGCATACTAGTATTCCATCACAATTATATTTCATAACTTGTTCAACCATTACCTATTGGTGGATTTTCTCACAATTTCCACCACAGAGAGAGTTTGCTATAAATATTTTAGAACATATAAGTTCTTTTCCTTTTCCCTTAATCATCTTTGGAAATACACCTAATGGTGGTATTGTTGAATCAAATGCTATAAATAGTTTAATAACTCTTTGGGCATAATTCTAGATTGTTCTCCAAAGTGGTTGAATCAGTTCACAATTCTACCAATAATGAATGTGTTCCAATTTTTCCATATCCCTGTCAACATATGTTGCTTTCCTTTTAAATCATTTTAGCCAATCTGAGAGCATAAAAGAATATCTCAAGTTTGCTTTAATTTGCATTTCTCTAATCAGTAATGACTTAAAGTATTTTTAAATAACTATAAATTGCTTTTTTAATTCTTTATCCAAAAACTTCCTATTCATATTGTTCAACCATCTATCCACTGGGGAATAATTTGTATGTTATAGATTTTACAAAGTTCTTTATATATCTGAAACGAGACTTTTATTTGAAAAACTGCCTAGAAAATTTCCTACAATTTTCTGTTTTACTTTGTAACTTGTTTACATTTGTTAAATTTTTACAAAAGCTTTTAAAATTTGATATAATTGAAATTATTAATTTTATGCTTCACTTTACTCTCTATTCATAAATGATTTGCTATCCCTTAGTCTGATAAATAATATGTTCCATGTTCTTCAAATTTTTTTTAGGTCACGTAACCATTTTAACCTTATCTTGGTTAATAGTATAATATATGCCCATTTTCTGATTTACTATTTTCTGGTTTTCCCCATTTTTTTCAACCAATTAATGAATTTCTATGCCAAAATCTTAAATCTTTATACTTGTCAAACATAAGGTTACAATATTTATTTGCTGCTATAAATTTTGTCTATTCTGTCTCTAAGCACTTTCATCAAATTAATGAATTAAGCATACAACTAAAATAACTAACAATAGCATATCCAAAAGAACCTCAAATTAATAACATACAAAAATATTGAAGTTAAAAGAAATTAATATAACAAAGCAAAGAAGTATTAGGCTGAAAACAAATCTAGAAATATCTTTAAGCTAATAAGACAAACAATTAGCTAATCTTATTTCTAAAAGAGAGAAAAAAATTATCTATGTCAAAAGTTGAACAAGAAAACTCACATATTTAAAGAACAGATAATGAAAATTACCAGAAACCATATGCTAATAATGCTGATAATAAAGAAAAGAAATAAATGAATATAAAAAATAATAAAATACTCCAATTTGGAAAAGAAGAAACAGACTAATTAAATAATCAACCTCAGAAAATTAAATTTAACAAGCCATAAATGAATTCCCCAGGAAAGATATCTAAGATCAGATAGATTTACAAGAGAATTTTGTCAAATATTCAAGAAACAATTAAGAAGAATTAAAAAAAAATTTTTTTCATATCAAAAGACAAAGGAGAGAACAATATTTGTAAACCAATATCTCTAATGCATGTTGAAACAAAAGTTTTAAATTAATTGTTACCAAATAAGCTAAGAATATATGAAAATATTACATGCTTTAATATTATGCTAGGTTTATATCAGTAATGTTCAAGATTAGAATAAACAAAAATGTAACAAACTATGATAATACTACAAATATGTATAAATACAATTATATCAATATATGATTTTTAAAAACTACTTTTTTTTTTTACAAAATCCAAGTTTGCTTTCTATTTTCTTAAAACTGTAAATCTAGAAGTTAATCACTGATGTTTTCTTATTTCAGTAAAAAAAAAATTTATCTAAATCCAAGATTAAACACAATGTATAATAAAAGTTAGAGGTCTTTACAATAAGATCAAGAGTAAGCAAAATGGCATTATTAGCATTATTCTTTAATATGGTGCTAGAAATGCCAATTAAAATTATAAGATAAGAGAAATAATAAGATGAGATATCCTTTTTGTTGTTCTATTTTATTACAATTATGTTGGTTATGGAAACAGATATTGACAAATTTATACTTTCTGTTTGTTTTCATTTTCTATTCTTTAAGTTATCCAGAATGTGAATTTCTGAAGTTATTGTGGTATTAAGACTATATATATATATATATATATATATATATATATAATGTATGTGTATATACATATACACACATATGTATATTTATACATACTCACATACATAGATATATTAATATAAACTAGTCACAATATCCAGCCTCAATTTCACTACCATATCTACAAAAATAGCATAAGATTTTGCCAAACACTTTGCTAAAATCTAGGTAAAATCTAGCATTTTCTTTTCTGTCCTTAGTTATCCTAGAATTTGTTCTGGATGAAACTATGCTAACTTTTTCAGATCTCTATTCCTTTTTTTTTCAGTGTTTCCACATTGAATATTAAAAAATATATTGTCAAATTGAAGTCAATTTCATTGACAAACTCCATCTAATTTCAATTTGTGAATGAAAGTAGTCCTAGAGCACATTTTCAGTTCTTTGCAGTCTTTCAATTATGGTCTTTTCAGTCATATCTGCTAATTTTTTTTATATCCTTGATGTGTTTTTCCCAACAACTGGTGCGAATTAATGGCCAGAGTGCTGAAGTTGGAGTCAAAAAGTCCTGAGTTCAAATCTAGCCTCAGACACTTACTAGCTATATGACTCTGGACAAGTCACTTAACTTTTGTTTGTCTCAATAAATGGAAATAATAATAGCACCTAACTCTCAAGGTTGCTGTGAACACATGGTTGTTGTAAACATCAAATAAGATAATATTCATAAAGTGATGAGGATCACCAGATGATGAAGACAGGAGAGCAATTCCTAGTTTGTAAGGTGCAAGGTCCATGTGATGAAATCACAATGGCATTCTGTTTTGCCAAAAGGTATATTTATTCATAAGAAAAGGTCACAGACAAAATCCCAAGGTGATTTTTAGATCTGATTTTGAGAAGAGTGACCTTTTATATCTCTGAGGGAGGGAGGGGAAATAAAGGTAGGATCTAGGAGGTGACAAAGATGTGTATTAAAATATTGTCATTGTCATAAATATGCTAATAGGGCATTCTGAGAGAACTATCTTTTTCTATGCAATTATGGCTAATAGAGTTTACATTATGACTGTCTTAAGCATGGTAATAAGACAATCTGGTACAGCTGACCCTTTTGTGTACTATTATGATTAATAATATAAGAATGATGGACTCATTTTAGCATTTCTTGACAAGGAAAGAAAATAAGCTGATTTTAGCATTCATATCAAAATTGCTTTACACGGTGCCTAGGAAAGAGTGGACTCTGTATTCATTCCCTTTTCATTCCAACACAATACCAAACTTCCATCCTCTAAAACAATTTTATTTTAATAACAAAAGAAAAAGCAACACACTTTGTGTAATTTTCTGAGTTATGATTAGATTTGGAGCCAGAAACATACAATAAAATTCTAATCTACTAGATGGTCCAGATATTTTTCTATTTCCTTTCTTTAAAAAAAAAAAAAATACTGTGACTTTTAAGTTCTCAAAAGCTATGGTAGAAGAGTGTAATCTATGACAGGTTATACCAGTCAGAAAAGCTTTCAATACAGGCAAGCTAAAAACAGTGTGACTATTGAATCAGCATCAGCCTATCTAAATTTGAAAAGATTTATCACCAAGTGGTTGGCCACGAGAAGACAAATTTCTATGGCCTCAGCTACTGAAAAAGACCTTCTACTAGGAAGAAGAGAGGAGAGAGAGAAAACACACAAGGGTCAAATGACAGCTCATTGAAATGTTTAGTTGAAGCAAGTTTTTTTTGGCAGTAACTGTTGTAGAGACAAGCAGTAGAAAAAATAATGGCTAAGGGTCATAATGGATAGGATATAAAATATATGTGTAAAAAGATTTTGAGGAAATACCCAAATTAAGCTTAAAAGTCTAACTTGTATGGGAGACTGTTTTTATCCTTAATTCATGGTGTCATATTGATATGGACTTAGTCTCTTTCCCTGTCAGGAAGAAGCCAATCTGGCATGACCAGTTCCCAAACTATCCTGTTTGTACACAGTGATTGTAAGGATGGAACTCTATCAACTTCCTATGTCTATCACTGTGCATCTTTAAGTAACCTTTGAGATATTGATTAGTAGATCTTTAGACAGGTCTGGGACCAGGTGTTCATTTGACTCCTCTTTGATCCCTCTCTCTGAGCTCCCTAGCACTTCCCCTCCTCCTCTGAGAAACCCCTAAGGCTATATTTCCCTTATAAAAGATCTGCTCATTACGAAGATTTTTACTAAGTCCTCTCAGAACGAACCCCACAATGAGCTACTCTTTCTCTCGTCCTCATAGGGTCTTCCCTCTAATTCCCTCTCCTTACTATAGCTAACTCTGGTTAGTCTGCTATACTCCTCTATGGATCTAACCTGCCATTCAATGGCATACTCAGGCCTCATGGCGTATTCCTTTAATAGATTCTTCCAAATTCCTTTCTTTGGTAACTCTCTTGCTCTCCCAATTCTATTCCATGTTTGCCACTCCTGGTGCCTATTTTACCTCTTATTTTGTCTGTAAGCTCTTTCCTTAAAGAAAATGGCCACTGTGAATTTGTCACATATTTATTTCAGACTAGGAATTGCTACCCTGACTTCATCAATGTGAATTCAAATTTTCAAGGAAGGCTTCTTTAGTTCCCCCCAAAACATCCCTTTAAACTTGTTAACACCTGAATGTACCTCTAGTACAAGAGACTTATTCTTTTGGCTTTCAACCCTTCTCTCTCCTCCAGCTCAAGGAGCCTGCCATCACTATGGATGACACTGAGACCCTAAGAACCAATAAATTCATCACAAATTGACTTGTTTAATGTAAGTAGATGGTTATATATATCCTTCATCCTGAGAAGGCCACAATTCTTAAGTCTAAAATTTAAGGGGAAAAAAGGTCAAGATACAGAAGACAACTCAAGATGTCATTTTTGCCTTTAGATTCATAATCTATTTGGTGACAAAACTGCAGGCTTAGATTTGATATGATTCCTTTGACTATGCAAAGAAAAATGATGCAACCTGAGATACCATGCAATGAGCTGGAGAAGAAAATGGCAAACCACTCCAATATATTTGACAGGAAAACTCCAAATGGAATCATGAAGAGACAGATATGACTGCAAATGACTAAACAACAATAAAGCAGCCCAAATTTGGCAGTTGACCTTACTTCAAATGTTTGACTCTTTAGCTCCAATAAACAGCGTTTATCTTATTTCCTGAGTTTATCTTTAATAAACCAGGCCAGGTCTGAACCAGGATTTTCTTTTAACAATTTAAAAGCAAAAGTGAGTGCTGTCAAAAAGAAGGAATAAAAGCACTATGAGATGGTGTTTATCCAAGAAGATAATTTCCAATTTTTCATCAGAGCATAAATATATGATGTAAAAACTTTTAAAAATTGACTCATTTAAAAAACCCCTAGGAAGAAATAAAGCAAATAATTAAATACAAAATATATAAAAATTAAGTATAAAGAGCACTAACCACTGGAAACCATAAAAGTCCTGATTAAAAGCAAAAAGTAAAGTTATGAATATCCATTAAAGGGTTAATCTTGATATGTTTTTGGACAAACACAACTGACTAAGAATTGACTGAGTCTGACCTAGTTTCAGTTCCCAGGCCAATGAATTTTCTGGGCTGACCAGACTTTGTCACTCTGCTCTCTGATCTCTACTCTCCCCAACTTTCCCCTCCCCAGATTTCCAAGCTTTCTTTAAGGACTTCTGCATGGTAATAAAACCAATTATCTGGCAAAACTGAGATACCCAATCTCTCCACAACTGCAACCTAGTCATTCTCTTTGCTTAGGTATTCTATGTCAGAACTTAAACTATGGGTCTGGATCACAGATGGGGTCATGTAACTGATTGTTGGGGGTGGCAAAAAATTTGGCAACAGTAAAAGGTTTCCAAACAATGACCAATAATTAATTCAAAATCAAACATGTAATGAATCTGAGGAGTTTCTGGCAGTGTTTGCCTTGTTGCATCATTGGACTTCATTATAGCCTTGGTTCTAAGCATGCATGAATGCTGCCAGAAATGCCTTGGCTCAGATTTGAGACAAGATAGCATAAAATTTCTTGGAAAAAAGGGATCCCAAGTGAAAAAAGTTTAAGAAGACTTGCCCTATAAAAACCTTATTCCCAGCCTTTTACTTAAGTTCTCCTGCACTTGATTTAAGACCTTCATTTTGCTACACTGATTGTATTCATTAAAAATTTCAAGTTGACATATTTAAAAAAAAATTCTGTTTATTAAAAAAATAGAAAGAAGACAGAAAATAAAAATACAACACAACAAAACAGAACAGAATATTGCCATGTGCCCAGCAGAATGTCAGGAAGTATTCAGAATATATAACAATGAATTTCCAGTTCAAGAAAGGATATATAATAATAGAAGAAATTGTACTCATGCATGGCCATCTTTTCTTTGCTCTCTTGTAGATTGTTTTGAAGGAGTATATCTCTTTCAGAGTAGTAGACCTTGGAGTGCTTCTGTTTTAACAATCTGTCAGTGATTCCAAACACTTCTGGCTTTGGAATCTGTGATCCTGAAGTCCCCTCTCAACCTTGAAGTGCTAATGTTCTAACCACCTGTCTGTCAATGATTCTAAAAATCTTCTGGCCTAGAAATATAATAATATTTCTTCCCTTATTCTTTAGGGAAGATATATTAAGGATCCTGAGGCTCTCTGACCTTAGAATGCTATTGTTCTAAAAGGCTGTCTATCAATGATTTTAAAGTCTTCTGGCTTTAAGATACTCAGTCAGTGAGTGATAAGCAAATTCCTGAGAATACTCCTCAATTCTATCTCTATGTCAAAGAATTAGCATATCAGTGACATGAAGAACTGGATAAAGGTGTCTCCTTTTTTCAGGTTCCTTTGCTAAATTCATTGGAATTTTGCCTGCTTCAATACAATTACAATAATTTTTATCTCTTGACTTGGATATGGGTTCAAGCCTACAAATTATTTTGAGATATCTTGGAACTAAGGTCTGTGACCCTCAACCTTTTGGGATTCCTTGCTAACTTCAACAATTCTTTTGTTCTCTGCCAAACACTTTTTTTAACAATTCTTTTTTTTTCCTTTCATCCCCCTCACCTCTGCCAAGCAGGCTATAATTAATCACAGATATATTTGATACACACACACACACACACACACACAAACACACATGCCTTCCCACATACATATACATATATATTCACACTCATCGACAGACCCATACAAATATACATATATCTGCAAACCCACATACATATAGCAACATGCATACATATCTACATATACTCAGATACAAATATATACACACATTTATCTATATGTAAACATACATCTAAATAATATTTAGTACAACTGACATATTATGCCACAGTTCTCTTTTATTGTCCTGACTCAGTTTCCCTAATTGTTCTGCTCCAGTTTATAATTGTCTGGTCAGTCCTGTGAAACCACCCCTCCCTCTTTATCAGAATATTTGATAAGGATAAAAGATCTTATGTTTTAGAATATCAGAATGCCTCTCCCCATCCCAAGCTATCAGAATGTCAGATACCATCTTATCAAGATGCCTCTCCCCATCTCCTGTGGGTCACCCCACCCTATCAGACCAGTTCCTGCTCTCAGCACCCTGACTCCGCCCCTGCCTCAGTCTACCCCCTGAGTCTGAGCCATGTATATATAGGTCATTGAAAACTCACATTGTTTGCTGGATTCTTTGAGATGACCATCTAATTCAGCCCTGGGACCAAACCATGGATCCATATGGTCTCAGTAAATCTCTCCCATTGAATAAATTATTAAATACTCCCTAGTCCTTATCTTGCTTCAGTTTCTCCGGCATTATAGACATATAATGTAAATTTCTTTCGATTGAATGTTTAAGTTTAATTGTGTCTAAGATAATAATTGTTAGTTGTATTTTTTCCTAATAAATTTAACCACTGATCCTTGTTGTAGTGTTTGTATATATCTCTTCTTTCCTTTCCCTGCTATCTTCTCTTCCACTTTAATTCTGCTCCTTAACTTGTCAAGTATTACTTAACCTCTTCCCATTCATGTATTACTCCTTTGTCTTCTCTCACCCTTTGCTTGCCCTTCTATCTATACCTCCTCCCTTCATGGTATATATGTAGTATTACCTATATAACCCATTTTCTATGTGAATAGGTTTTCAGAACTATAAGCCCTCCTCCCCCCGCCCAATACCTCTGTGTCTATTCTTCCTCTGTACCTCATTTGTATAAATCTTTCTTTTGAGCTACCCAATTGCTGATGTTAATCTTAAAACATATGGTATATATACATTTCCAAGTAAAAAAACACAAAGAGGTTGACATATTGACATATTCAATTGACACTGAGATTTGAAACCCTTGTCTGGCCAGCTGCCTGATTTTTGTTCTGTTTTATTAATTTTTTTGGAGGGTAGGGGGTTGTTTGTTTGTGGAAGGCAATTGATTTGCCCAGGGTCATATAACTAGTGTTTGAGTCTGAGGTCAGATCTGAATCTTAATCCTCCTGACTTCAGGGTTGATGCTCTAGCCACTCTGACATCTAATGTCCTGCCAGCGCTTGTTTTGCCCCAGACACTTGATGCCAGCTGTTAGAATCCTAGTGTTAACTCAATGGAATTGATACACTTCTACCCCCATGGGGGACTCTAGAAACCTCACCTTTATTATATCCAATCAGAAAGCTGAATTATGAGGTGGAACCCAAGGTTATTTTACCTATAAAAGATCTGTTCATACTATAGATCTTTGCCAACTTCTCTGAGTTCAGCCTACCCCTCACCTTAGCTTATGCATTGTGAGTTTCACTAGAAAATTTGTCTTTCCCCTTGTTAATACTCAAAACTCATTTCCTTGCTATCTCCTCTTGTAATTTATCTTACTCTTTCTATGCCCACACATTCTTTTGGAATGACTTGAGACACTGGCCTATAAAATATTTTGGGGGTCTCAGCCCATACCCCAAAATTTTGGTGGCTAATCCCATCATTCTGATGACTTGTTATGAAAAGAGCCAGACTGAACTATGTAACATCAATATGGTTATTCTGACAGGTCCCAAAAGGATGTCTGGAATTCATGCTTGCAAGTATTTAGAAAATGGGCAAAATTTAACTTTTAGCCGCAGTGGGGTTTCTTTTTTGAGTTTACTCTTCTGCTGTCCCAAAGATGGAGGGCCCTGAATAGAATGCCATGGCTATTTCCCAGTGGTTTCCCCTCTTACCAAAAAAAGGCAAGCAGCTTTTTACCCCTTGTCCCTTAGTCCCCAAGCCTGAGGAGAAGAGGAGTGTGGAGGCCTCTAGCTAATTGCTCCCTGTCTCCTCCCCAACCAATTAATTTGAAATGCCTTATTTTGCTTATACTATTCTTTCTAATTCTCAAAGCAGGATAATCAAAAAAATAATTTACATAGAGGCAGTTAGAGGGTGACTACAGCTTTTTAAAAACTTATTTTTAAGCAATTTGTTAAAAATTTATTTGAGAATTGATCTCAAATATTAGAAGTTTAAAACCTAGGTTTGTAGATCAGTTTCGATCTGAATTGTGGGAACTATTTGGTTTCTCAGTCACCAGAGTTTTTAACTTTTTGTAAAAATGAGTTTATTGATAATAATAGTCTCATTTTGGAATGTTAATAGTAGATGAGCCTTAAATAAATTGAACATTTAGGAACTTGGATCCAGTTGTAGTGAAAATTATTCTGTCTTATTTTAAATGAAATGTGTCTTCTGAAAAGATGATTTTTAAAAGTCAGGATTTATTGTGATAATTTTTATTAAGACAAAGCGTTTAAAAATGTCATCGATCTGGAAATTTTTTAACTACATGATCTTAAAACATGTAATTTCAGTTTACCAATCTATAGTATAGATATTTGATAATTTTAGAACAATATCCTCTTGGATTATGGATTAAATTGTTATGGACTCAGTTGTTAAAAGAATGGTGTCAAATACTTGAAATTGTGTTTTAGAAATGTAATAAATGGTTCTAATGTTTTTACTGTGAAGGAATAGCAGGAATGTCTTTAATATGCCCCTGATGGAATATAGCTTCTAGAGGAGACAGCAATAATTTTAAAATAACCCCTGACCTTAGAATGCTTCTGTACTAACAATCTGTCAGTGATTCTAAATCTTCTGGCTTTAGAATCTGTGCTTCCAAGGTCTCCCCCCCTAGACCTTGAAGTATCATTGTTTTAGCAATCTCTGTCAATGATTGCAAAAGTGCTCTGGCCTAGGAATATAATAATACTTCTTCCCTTAGATTTTAGGGAAGATATATATTAGTGATCCTGAGACCCTCTGACCTAAGAATGCTATTGTTCTGCCAATGATTCTAAAGTCTTCTCATCTTAGTCCTAGACCTGCTGTTCAGTGATAGCCAGATTCTTGAGACCACCTCACAGTTCTACTTATAGGCCATAAAATTAGCATATCAATGACACAAACTGGATAAATGTATCTCCTTGCTCCAGGTTCTTTGCCAAATTCTTTTGGAACTTAGCTTACTTCAATTGGTGTTACAATTACAATAAACTTTGCCCCTTGACTTGGATATGGGTTCAAGCCTCCAAATTTTTTTGAAACACCTTGAGACATTGGTCTGCAACTTCCAATTTGGGGTCCCTTCCCAACCTCAACATTTGGTTGCCCAGCACAGGAAGAATCTGGCCTCCCTGGTTTGATTCCCTCCTTGTCAAGATAAGCCTCCCAGTTTTTTTCTCCCTTAATCCTATCCACTCCAAGCCATTCCTACAGGTAGATCTTGGAAGCACAGATATTAAAGCCAGAAGATTTAGAATCATTGACAGATTTTTAGTACAGAAGCTAAGAAAAGAGAATGCTAAGGAGCTATAGGGAAATTCAAATTCTGCCTCATCTTTAGAAATAGAGGAAGCAGCAAAACTGTGGAAACCTTACACAACCTTCCCCAAACACATCCCCACCCTAGCTTGGGGGAATGGAGATGGAGTGGGAGTAGGACTTCATGGTCAACATTTTCTGATCTCTGGCGCCTGAAAGGGTGATCCTGGCATCAATAATCCCAGTCTTCAGCAGGTTCTGTCCAGCAACTGCCTGGTAAGAATCTAGGTACCCCTGGAAGCATCTAGCAGGGCAGTGTTAGGTGAAAAAGCCAGTCAGCCTCTGCATTTGTTAAGTCCACCATTCTCTGTTTCAATTGTGGATATGTATTAGCTATGTAATTTTTGGCAAATTATTTTATCTCTGCCCAGTTTTTTGATTTGTAAAGAAAAATAATTTTCACATGATAGCAAAAGGGCTTAGCATAAAACATACTATATGCATGTTAACTGCTTTATTGGATATAGTTGCTTCATATTTGATAACTTTATAGGTTTTTTGATGTGACCAACCGATAAATGATTTCTATGTGTGTGTAAAGTAATTTGGAAATTCATTATCTGAGATATAATAGTAAAAGCAATTTTAAAGGAGCTGTAATTAAAGCCTACTAAAGGGATTTGTAAATTACAGTCTATTTTTACTGATAGTGTTTCCAGAAGATTTAAGAGTTTTGGAACTTTAGGAAAACAGAAAAACAGTTTGCCATTACTTTAAAGACTCTGGTAACAAAAAACCCGCTTTTGAGTTATATAGAGTCAGACTTCTGTGGGCCCTGTCAGTAAAAAATGGCACCTTAAATCTTTTCCTGGCTCAAAAAAAGAAATGATTTGTGTGAACTGGAAAATAACCAAATGGCAATTCAGTTTGTCTAAAACATTTGATCAGAATTTAGGGAATCTCATTAACTAAAGTTAAGTCAACTTTAAAATCTTTCTATTTCAATTTTAATAATTATCTTGTTTTCTTCCTAAAACAAAAGGGAAACTTATTTAAGGGAATAGAATTACAGGTAAGGCTATTTGGCTTTTACTTAATAAAATTCTAAAATTGTTACTGATTTATTTGGAATTATTGTCATCATGTTAAACCTAAAATTGGTAATTACTGTGTGAGGAACAAGAGGGATGATGTGAAAACCTTAACAATTTACTTCCAAGTATGAGGTGTGCAACACTTTTCCCCCTTCAAAAAGGGGAGGGAGGTAGCAAACAGTACAGCCCATGAAAATACAAAGAATAGTTTGGTGACCAACAGCAAGGTCGGCCCCTTCTCTGGGGTCTGTCCACCCTCCCTTAATTTGTAAGCTTGCCAGTTTTCTTGAAAGCATCAGGCTAAAGAGAAATGAGCTTGTTTAGGATTTGTAGTTCCTAAACAGGGAATGGTTTTAGTGAGAATCTATAAGCTTATTTAATGATTGATAGTTTGCATCAAGATAAATTTAATAAAACATGTGAAATAAAAACCTCATGTGTGTTAAGTCCAGGTAAACTTTTAAATATAAGATAGATAATCCTACATTGTAATTAGTAGAATTTGCTATTAGAGATAAAATCTTTGGGGACTATAACTGATATTCTTTTGAGTTTTGAATTTGATTGACTGATCATTAAATCAGTTAATTCACCATTCCAGAGAAATACCAGAATTACCTATAGGAATGCATTCCTGAATTGTCACAGGTGGCTGTCTTATATGGGCAAGAGTTGGGAGGACAACCTTAGCCTCTGCTTAACATGGATCCTTCTGACTCAGTTTCCCAGTTCTGTTTCTTTGTTTCTCACCTGATTATCCCTGAGTCTGACTAATAAGGTAGAATCATTACTGCAAGATCTGCTGTCAAACAGATCTAAGAATGCTTAATCCTGTCATCTATGTGCTCTCAGGCTGAAGCCTGAAGGACCTATTTTGATGCTATTATAATTATGCCCCTGCTTTCTCCTCTTCTAGCAAATTAATATAATCACAGCAAATGGTCAGTAGAAGCCATGACCTCAGTACAAGTATTCCAGGGGACACAATGGTTTTCTACCTTATCTCTTAAAGATGCTTCCTTTTGCATCATTGCATAAAGACAGTTTGTTAATCACTCCCTGAATCATTGTGTACTTTTGTGGACATGGGCTGGGTTTTATACCTAACTTTAGTTATTTCCATGCCTTCTATGATTCTATTCAAAGTCCTGACACAATTCCCCTTATCAGGCCAAGGCTTTTTAAGATTTTGAGAGCTAAATTAATCTCTTGCCCCACCCTTAGCCTTTTCTAAAGCCTTTTATGCTGTACATTGATGGAAGATGGGGCCAGGTCCTAGAGTTCTTGGCTCAATATAAGACCCTATTCCAGTCAAAGAAACTTGGTGTCTTTGGGGTGAACCTAGCTTTCACAGCCTTTCTAATAACTGAGGAAGCTTCTAAACTCACCCTAGGCCAACCATTGAACATTCTAACCCTCCCACCAGGTTCAGAGCATTTTTGTCCTCACAGAATTTTAGAATTAGGGAAAGGAATGACAGCAAGCATCTATACTGACATGTTTCGCATGCTCATAAAGCTATTTGGAATGAAAAGGGACTTTTGACAGAAAAAAAAAAAATAATTCCTCCATTAAATATGCAGGGGAAATTCTACAATTATTGCAAGCTGTTCATGAACCTAAAAAGGTTTCTATTATATTTTGTGAAGGACACCAGAAAGGGGATTCACTTTAGGCTAAGGGAAATAGGCTTGTAGATGCAGCTGCCCATGCTGCTGCCTGTCTGTCCCTGACCATGGCGACTTTAATTCCCCAACTCTCTGACTCTTTCATCCCTTCATATAACTTGCAGGAACAAGCCCTTGTCCAAGAAAGGGGATACACCCTTTCTCCTTCTGGGTGGTTTCAAACACCCTCAGTCCAGCTTCTGATCCACAGGAAAGCTAGTGGAAACTTGTTTTTGGCATGCCCAGCTCTTTACAAAGTAACAATGGCCCAACCTTCATTTCTCAAATAACTCAAAAGGTGGCTGAGGCATTTAATATTACTTATCATCTCTATTTTCCCTGTTGGCCTCAGTCTTCAGGGAAGGTGGAGAAAATGAATCACACCCTTAAGCGAGTGCTTATAAACTATACCTGGAGACTGGAGAGAATTGGGTGAAGAACCCATTAGGACTTCTTAGAATCCACATTGCACCTTGGAAAAACATTAAACTTAGTCCCTTGAACTTCTGTATGGGAGGCCCTTCTTAACTTCTGACATTCTTGTAGATCCAGAACACCATCTAGTGTCATCTTAATCAATCTGAGAGGTGTGAGATGAGTTGTTTTAATTTACATTTCTTTAATTAACAGTGATTTACATCATTTTTTATGATGATAGATGGCTTTAATTTCTTCATCTTAAAATTGTCTGTTTGTAAACTTTGACCATTTATCAATTGGAGAATGTAAGCACAATTGACTAAATACTGCCTGATTCTGATGTGGTTTCATTTCCCAGGCCAATGAATTTTCATGGGCTGACCAGACATTGTTACTCTGGCTTCTGACAATTTTGTAAATCTCCTAAACTTTCCCCTCCCCAGATTCTCAAGTTTCTTTTACAGATTTTGACATGTATAAAATAAATTATTTGAAACTGTGAGATGCCTAACCGCTCCTACCTGCAGCCTAGTCTTCTCTCTGCTTTGGAACTTTGTATAAACCCCATTCCCAGTTTCCTTGGGTAGTTCAGTATTTGCTATATGTTACTACAAAGTACAACTTCTCTGCCCTGATTAAAGACCTCCGTTTGACTGCATTGACTGTTTTCATTAAAAATTTCAGTTGACATTTTGCATCTTAGTGCATATTACTTTCTTGAGGACTGGTTTTCATAAAAGAAAAGTAAAGATAGGAGGAAACTGAGCAAACTGAAAAGGGAGAAAAAGGTCATTGAAAGGGAGGGGATGATGTAAACACCAATGAGTGATCTCTGGTCCATAGAGTAAACTCTTTGTCTCTGGCTGAACTCACTGAAAGAATGAATGTTATCAAACCTGAGGATTGGTTGTTGTCCTTTGTTCTGAAAGAGAACCAAAATGATTTCATTATGTTAGAGTCAAGTTACACTGTGTTCAACCAGCTGGTTGATCAGACCAATACGAATGTGAAATGTTCTACTGCAGGTCCAGCACAAATACTACATGTGAACATTTGGGGTAGATACTCTAAATTTGCATTTCTCACCTTTCTTTGAACTTAATTTCGCTTTGCTCATAGAGCACAGATCTTTTTTGTTAGGGCATCCCTTGTTGGAGACTCCTGTGCTAAGTGTCTCCCATGTCATGTAAGCAGTTTCAGAGTTCTTCAGGTGTTATAGGCCAGAACTCTGTTCTTAAAACAAAAATTCTTGCAAGGTGCTAACTCAGTGGAATTGATAAAGATAATGGTTATCTAGTTTAGCATGGTGATTAATAGTTCTCTAGTTCAGTACATGTACTTAGAACTTAATACAGTTCCATAAGATTCACACCTATGATAATGTAATTATAATAGAGTGTATAACAGCCAGCAAGGACTGGAGAAGATTCATTCCATCTTCAGTCAGGCTCCTGGAGTCTGCAGGATCCAGGGACTGAGAGACAGATTCATTCACTTCATCTCACACCACCTTAGTGGCTGGCTTCCTGCACTTCCCCCACTGAGAAACCAAGGCCAGTCTGAAAGGCTCTCCAGAAAGCTGGCCCAGGCCCTAGGGAAGGAAACTAGATTTGACTTTAACATCTGGCTATTCTCATAGTGATTAATCTACTGAAACAAAGGCTGGTCCAGAGACCTCCAGAAAATCAACCAAGAACACTACATTCAGGGACATTGAAAGTGAGAACACAGATACAAAAACATAAACAATCCCTGGTTTTGAAATGTTTAGATTGGGTAAATTGGGTAAAACGACACATAAAGAAGGATAGCAAAGTGGGACAGTGGATAGAGTTAACAGACTGAAGACAAGAAGACCCTATTTCAAATCTAGCCTTAGAAACTTGCTAGCTGTGTGACTTGAGCAAATAACTTTACCTTATTAGCCTCAGTTTCCTCATATGTAAGATGAAGTGGAGAAGGAAAGATACTGTAATATCTTTGCCAAAAAAAAAACCAAATGGGATAAGGAAGAATCAGACAAAACTGAAGCAATGGAACAATAACAAAACATATAAAGGAGTGATGGCCTGGGATACAGGTCAACATATCCTTCCACAAATAATAGTAAAGATGATTTGATCAAAGTTCCAGAACTGCATTAATTAATTGCCTGAGAAGCTTGCAAGATGGAGAGGTTAGATAATGTTCTGATCAGAGGGAATGGGAAAAGTTGAGGTATTTATATATTTTTGGTTTTACTTTTTGAGGTATTTATGACTAAGTCAGAGTTAAGGGAGAAATACAATAAATTGGGAAGTCATGCAGGAAATGAGAGTCTAGGGAGAAGATATCTATAAATATAATAAATTAGAAGGCAGGAGGAATCTTGTTCTTTAGATGGCAGAAAGCAAGATATTTTCTTTTCTCTATGAATTGGTCAGGAATGATTTAAGCAAGTTACAGACATCTCTGAGTTTAGCTAAAGTTTACTTCACAAAGAACCACCAGTATGTCAAACAGTACTGGGCATTAGAAGTTCTCCTGATTGGTTAGTCATTGTACTAATCCATTGTTTGGTTCCCTTATGAAAAAGGGAAATGTTAGTATATTTAATTGAGTAGTACAAGCATTACAGTCTCATATTCACACATTATGAGTTCTTTGAAGACCTGTAATGAGTAATTTTTTGTCTACCCTCAAAATCCCAGTATACTAGAGGGGAAAAAAATGCAGGACATTTTGAGATCTGTGTATATAGTGGGAAGGGTGGGGTGAGTTAGTGTCAGGAATTAAGAAAAGATTACTTAAGATTCAATTATAGGAAAAAGGAAGATCAACTATCTTGTAGTTTTAAATTTAAACTAATTATTCTTTATGAGAAGGAGCACAGCATTATAACTAGAGATTTGTCCTTGGAACCAGAAGACCTAAGTTAACATCCTGAAGATTACAATCTCTCATTGTTTTGAACAGCTCTTTAAAACTATCAGTTATAGGGTAGATGCCAATATGTATTGGTAGAATGAGTTTACTTATTTTGGAATTTCCTACATTGATGAAATCCACAAGGCCAATTCCTCTCTTCATCCAGTCTTTCTAATTAAGTGATAAACTTAGTTATTTCAAGTGCTATCAGGGCAGTCTAAATTTTATCATCCCATGCACAGTAAACTCTTAATCACTGCTTTTTCATTAAATCTTTTGTTTTCTGTATATATTTTACTTATAAGACCCTGAACTTTCTCTCCACATGTAGTCTTTGCTTGTTTTATTGTTTGGATCCCTATAATTTTAATATATCTATCTATCTATACCTATCTATCATCTATCTCTCTAGGCAAGAGAGAGGTGGGAAGATAGTTTTTAGCCTGATGATGATTTTGAATATGAGTTATACCCTTTGTTCTATATAAATGCAGCTGTGTCATTCATTCAGGGACTTACCTTCTTTGAAAGAAGTATTTCCTAATCGCTCTTAATGCTAATGCCTCTCTTCTATTTTCAATTTATCCTGTATGCATCTTGTTTATAGTTTGTATCTAGCAGTTCCTATGTTGTTGTCCTTAGTAGAATGAGTTCCTTGAAACCAGGGACCATTTTTATATAGTAGATAATATATAGAGAGATCTATATTAATACATATGTATATACATATGCATGCTATTGTGATAATGTATTTTCTATAAATATATATGTATATGCATATCTGAATATATTTTGGTGGTGTTTGCCCTTTGTTTTTAAAGAGGAACATGACATCAGGGAGGTGATACCATGATATGAAAGTGAATTGCATTTAAGTAACAGAGGACTGTGCAAAGTCACTAGCCTAACTTTCTTCTCCAGATCCATGGGGTCCAATGGCAATATAAGATCAGGATGATCGGAGATGGCCCTACATGCAGTGGGAGACCTTGGCCTATTTTTAAGTTAAGTTGTTTCACAGGTGATGAATGCCATTCAGTGATTAAGGCTAGGTAAAAATTGAAGCAAAAAAAAAAAATGGCCTTTTTTACCTAGCCCCCAAAAAATCAAACTGGAAGGGGAAGACCCTCAGGATTTCTGGCCAAAACAGAAACATGGTGTTTAATATAGATATGTGTGTGTGTGTGTGTGTGTGTGTGTATACACACACACACACACACACACTATATATATATACTGTATTGGTGACTTTTGTTACTATATGCATAAGTGGATACATATATTATAAATAGATACATATTTTGTATGTGTATGTTTATGTGTAAATATCTACATATATACACACATACATGTATATCTATGTATATTTAATGATGAAATGGAGACATAGTTTCCTTGGACTGAGCAAAGAGTGAAGTGAGAATAGGATAAATTTGATGATAGGAAAAGGAAAAGTCATATTATACTTGGATAACATAGTGATTTTCTTTCTCAGTCATGTTAAATTTATCCACTTAGTCTGAATAGTATTAGGCTGTGTCTGAGACAATTATTCCTTAGCCTCTATGGTAAGGGAATTTATTATGAACAGGGTTTTATAAATTTGTTTCATCATTTCAGTCATGTCTCACTCTTTGTGACCCCACTTAGGGTTTTCTTGGCTAATATTCTGAAATGGTTTACCGTTTCCTTCTCCAGTTTATTTTATAGATGAGGAACTGAGACAAGTAGAGTTAAATGACTTGCCCAAGATCACATAGCTAGTAAGTGTCTGAGGTCAGATTTGAACTCAGAAAGATGTCTTTCTGGCTCCAGGTCTGGCATTCTATCCACTGTGCCACCTACCTTCCCTTTATATATTTGCTCATACATAAATATATATATTTAAAAAAGAAATGGAGATTAACCACATAGCAGCAGCTAAAATTTCTGATGTCCTTGGGTCCATTATGATGTTTATAGGATATTTAAATTAAGAACTCTGTACCTAGATTGTGGACTCAATTGGGAAAAAGCAATATTTTTTCAAATTATTTCCATTCTTTATCACCTTAGGAAACAATGTTGGTGAATTTTATCACTTGTAAATCACTGGTGAACCTGCCACTATCCCAGGGAGAGGGTTATGAAATGATAGTAGATGCCTTCACTAAAATGGCAGTTCTTCTATTTTTCTGTTACTTTGTAATGGGGTTCCAGTTATTAATTGTTTGAATATAACAGTCTTTTGTTGAATAATGCTACAAGAAGAGATAGAACTCAAATTAGACTAAGGGTTATGAAGAATATCATATCTAGAATGCCCTATTCTTTTTATTAGTCTAAAACATAACACTCTTTTCAGGTCTGGCTCAACTTTTACACCTTTCAAGCTTGAAATCTTTAAATCTCTATTACACCAGAGTATATCGATTTATAAGCAGCAGTTTCATGAAAATTGCATTAAATTTTTGTGATTTCTCTTTGATTGTCACTGATAAGCAATGTAATATAGAGAATGGATCAGAAAGTGGATTTGAAATCAAAGAGAATTCAGTTCAAATGCCACCTCTCATGATACCTTCATGATATTGGTCAATTCACAACCTTTTTGGGGCTCAGGAAACTCTGTAAGACAGTTATAGATCTCTTTTTTTTTTGTCTATTTAACACTGGACCTCCCCATCTCAATAAGTCTGAAAATGTAGGAGCTACTTATAGTGATCCCACTATAGATCATCCCGAGAGATTTTTCTTTCTCCATTTATGACCTGTACTAGTTCACTTTTCCTTAGGGAAGCTGATCCTTCCTCTCCAGGATTTTGCTGTATTGTTGCTGATTTTAGTGCTGCATTCCGCTGTCATAGCCCACTGAAAGTCAGAACTTGAGATCTACCAGAAATTGTAGGTTTTGTGGCTAAAACCATTCTTTCCAAAATCTGATAACTTTCCGATTTAGATTATGCTTCATCTATGTTTGCTGAAAATCTATGGGAATTTAAAATTCTATATAAACTAGAATTAAAATGTAAAAGAAACTCATTTTACTTTAACATTATGTTTTCATAGTAGGTAGGAGATAGGGTGGCGATCAGGGGAAGCCTGACCAATTGAGTCTTCCAAACAATTTGATAAAATTATAGAGGATCAGATCTGGAATAAGCATTTTTGCAGTTTCTAAGAATGTGAGAAAAAAAAACCTTTTCAGATTTTGAGTGTTTAATTTACATATGAAAACATCAGGAAATGAGACTGATGATTGGCAGAGACAATGGACTTGCCTTTGAGTTCTTATTTTTCAGGCAAATGGGAGAGACCCAGGGTTTTAAAAGGAGTATGGTAGAAGGGACAGTGTCTGGTTGAGAGACTGAAGAGGAAAATTTAGGGGAAATTTCTACTCTTAATGAATTTCTAAATTCTGGAGGACTCATAATCAGAATTCCTCAAATAGGGAAGGAGGAATTTCTTCCCCCCCTCCGCCATCCTTTCCTTCTCTAATCAACCATGAGATATTGCAAGAGAAGTGAGTAACTGGAGGAAAAGTTGTGCTTACACATTCTAGAGAGGTTATTTTAGGGACATAGATTCCTAAATTCCAAAACTGTATGTTAAACAGTTATAAGGAAAGAGAGGACTTTGAGCCTAGAAGTGATCCTGCAGTGTCAGAGATTGTAGGTAAAATGGCTAATACTCAGAAGAAGCAGAAGCAAAGAGGCTTTCTGTTGGTCTTTTCATAAGGGTTCTGGTTCTTTCTGAAAGAGTCTACAAGGTAGGACTAGCCAAGGATGTAAACATAGTCCACAAGGTAGGGACTATATACATTCACTATACTATGCAAATTCCAGAAAAGCAACACATCCAGCCAAGATCTCTTGCCCAGTGAAGAACAGTATGAGAGCTTCAAGACAGCACATTAGAAAGTAAAAAGAATGAGCATGATGTACTAACTATAAAGCTAGTGTAAGAAACAAAATATCTTACCAAGAACTCCGCTGACTTACTGATGAATACAGGAAAGGTTTATTTTACCTTCTTGCAAGAAGGGATGCCTAGATGAGTAAGCACACCTTTGAAACTCCAAAGGCAGCATTTTATTTCCTATTCTGAAGCACAAATTCCTCCCCTGATTCCCCATTAATTAGATATTACAGAAGGTACTTGACATGAATCTCTACCTCTCATTACATAGCCAGTCCCTGCCCCCAAGAAGCTTCCATTCTAGAAGGGAGGAGAAGGTAACAGAGGAGGACTAAGGACAAAGAACAAAAGATTCTTTTCAAATCTCAAGCCACCACCCCAGATGACAAAAGTCAGTCCCTGCTCCCAAGGAGCTTACATTCTTTTGGGAGAAGATAGCTTCCATCCTTGATTATTTCTTGATGTCCCTGTGGGTTTCAGTTTTTTAAGTTTCATTTCATAACTGTGGAAACCAAATGCCCATCCATTTCTCCCACTAGTTAGTATGAAGTAGATGCGATTTTAACCCCTGTTTTTGATATTTACTACTTTGGGGACTTTAAGAAAGTTACTTAACTTCTTTGTGCCTGGGGAAAACTCTTTAGGATTATATAATATAGATATGTTGCTAATTTATATCAGTGGGCGAATTTTTCAGACTAGAATTTCCCTCTTCCACTGAAATTACCAGACCAAATCCTGTCTTAATCCTCTTTCCCCAGATTTGTTTTCTATGGGGGGGGGGGAGGGGGAGGGAAGTATTATTCAAGTTCAGCACATGGTAGAAAAGCAAATCTACACCAGAAAAAAAGTACTTATGTTAAGTGACTGACTAAATCAGCTTTGGAATCTATTATTCTGTTTACTACTTAGACACACATTTTTTGCCACATTATTTTTGAAAAGACATCTTAGTGTATTTCCAACTTTCCATATTCCAAATGCATTTTCTCATATTTATAAATATGTCATAGTTAAAATTAAATTGGGAACATAATGAAGTTGAGCTTTGCTTTATAGCTAGCTCCATTTGTAGAAGATTGAGATAGTTTATCAATCATTTATCATTATGGTGGCTGGATCTTAAAATGACAGAAGGATTGAACAGATACATTTATTGGGCTTGAATGAAGTGAATTGTAAAAGCTTTCTCACAAGATGGAGATAGTGTTCTAAAAATTGAGTGAAGGTCGGCTGTGCCCCAGGCCCAAATTTCTTTCTCTAGAAATCATGTGGTTTACAAAGAATGTGATCATATAGCTCTTTTCTTTATGAGACTAAGTTAGGGCCACCTTGGCATTCAAACTCCCATATAAGGTAATAGTCATCCTAAAGATGTCATTGCTTAGAAGTCCAGCCTATAGAGAATGTTACCCTAGACTTGCGTATAATGATTCTTTGCTTCCTGTACCTCACTTCTCCTTGTCTGACTGTTTGTTGAAGGGAGATATCCTTTCTCAGAAGATTGTAATAAAATTGCTTTGTGCTTTTATCTTGAAAAATCTCCTTGATTTATTTGAGCAGGTGGTCTTTGTCCCACACAGACTTCATTTAGCCTGGAAGACTATTCTGTCCTACCTATTTGTAAGATACTGCTAATTCAGGACTTCAACAACCTCTAGCAACCATTAGATTCTCAAAAACAAATCATATTTGGCTTTGAACATCATTCCTTAAAAGCAGAAGAATTGTTACCCAGCTGTGCTACTACAATATGAGAATTAATTTCTTGCTGCCATTTTTTTTCTTTAGTTCCAATGTTCAGAAATTCCTTTTTTAATCTTGTATAAGACAAGTAAGTATTCTATGATTTTTATGTTGGAGGAGTAATTCTCATCCCAATCATCTATATAAGACATCATTAAAATATGTCCCAGATCTAAAATCACTAAGTGGAACAAAACATAATTGGTTATTTTATTTTTCAGGTCAATTATGTACAAGCAGTAATACCCTAATCTTTGTACTTCCATGTATGGCATTTTTATCCTGGATAGAGTTCAAATTGTTAAGTTTTAATGTGAAAAGAGTTGGAGACTATGATTGATGAGGTCTTCAGTATTAGGTGTGATTAGCAGAGGAATTGATCCCTGAGGCTGGCAGGGAGAAAGCTCTGGTAGAAATCAGTTTAGCCCCATAATTCCACTGTTGGGGAAGTGATCCAGCCTGAAATCTAAGCTATGTCAGACTCCTGAGACTCACTCCCTGCAGAGGTCTGAAGCAGTCTCATTTTGCCATGTCTTATCAGAAATCTCAGTCATGTTCCTAAGTTAAATTTTCCCTATAAAATCCCATCCCATGACTGCTGCTTTCCTTTGGGTCAGTCCACCATGGCACTGTACCTCCTGGTGTCTTTTTCCTTCCCCTCGCCCCATGCCACATGGTATCTCTCCTAATTCCACTATGCTTCCCAACCCCATTTTTCCTCCTTATAACTCATTAACTCTTTTTGAGGTGCTATGCCTCTTTCAGGATTTAGCCTGCCAGTTAAGGGCATACTCGAACCTCATGGGGTGTTTCCTTTCTCCTGGGAAATGGCAAGTTCCACTGGGAAACTTGTCCTTTCCATCATTAATTATTCAAATCCCTTTATATGCTCTTCCACTCTATTTCATATTTACCATTCCTGGTGTCTAATATATCACTTCATTTTGTCTGTAACCACTTCCCTAAATAAATCTACCTTTTGCCAAAAGAGAATGGCCATTCTGAATTTTTCACATGACCAAACCCCAACATCTTGTGTCTCCATCACATACATACTTTTGGTTCCTGAGCCACAACATTTAGTGCCAAACTACACATCTTAAACCATCAATCATCATGTCAATGAAAAAATTATTTCTAATCATTTCACTGCAAAAATATCTAAATGAGAAAACTGGATAGTATTCTCAGGGAATGAGTAGAGTACTCCCCCTATTGGTCAAATGAAATGCTAAGTCTCATATTGAATTTCAAACCTTACTGCCTTCTGTTAACTGCAAGAGATGGGGGCTTTGTGTAAAACTGTCATTTAGGAAGTTCTTTTAGAATGACATTTTGTGATCTTTGGAAATTTGAAAAAATTTCCATTTTTCAGTCAAAGGTTTTCTTTCTTAAGTTACATTTCACCTGCTGCGAAGTTCTTTTTCTCTTTTAAGTGCAGGATTGAATAAGACATCTAAATAAGAGATGAAACTAAAATTGGAGCCTCCTCTTTGATATGATGTCCATTGGAGTCATATATCAAGAAGAAAGGTTTGTATTTTATCCACTAAACATGAACTTAGATTCCTTTAACATTTAAACATTTCCTTTCAACTCATGAGAGCATATCACAATTCACTTTTTCCTAAAATTAAATTAAATTAAATCACAGCCTGCTTTTGTAGTCATAATTACCTGATTCCAATTAATCATATAATTCTAGACATTAGGAAGAAAAACAGGGATAGAGACTGGATTTGTGATTTTATTAGTAAAAGGAATTCTCAGATGAGGAATCTCCCTTTACCAATGAAGGTTGGCAATTTTGTGGCCACTCATTGTCTGAAACAGTTTTTTAGGCAGAGTGTTAAGAAAGGAAGATACTTAACCAGGATCACACAATCAGTGTATATTAAAGGCAGAGTTCAAACTGAGATCTTCTTAGTTTTAAAGTCATCTTTATATCCACTATCGCATGCAAATTGATGGATGATTTTAAGAAAAAGTTTGTAGTGCTGTGGATCTATATAAGTTCATTTCTAAGGTTGATTTAAATCCATTGAAAATTTCAGCATGATTCAATATATTTCATATTCTAAGATAATATTATTTGAACCAGGGCAAAGGGAATCCAGGATTTGAATGAGCTCAATTATGGACAGGACTATGAATTCAGACAAGATTAGGTTTAGACAAAGATTAGGGTTATACAAAAGCTTTAATTATGAACATGAAGGTTAGATAAGACACTGCTTGTGCCAGGGATAGACTTACAAAAATATGAAAGCTAAGGTAGGCCTGAAACATAAAGAGTAAATGAAAAGGATGTATCAAATGCAAATACCACTAGCAAAACTTCCAAAGAGAATCTACCAATTATATCTATCTGAGCAGATGTACAAATAATTTCCAAGTGGCAGAGATCCAGTAGGTGAGTGGAATGATAAACATGCCATATGTCATGATAGAACAGCTGCTCTTAATGTTTTCTCACTAGAGAAAACTAGTTCTAGTTTGGGTCATTTTGTAACATCTATTACTCTGTTTTACCACACACCACTTTAAAAAATAATAACTTTGAAAGTCTCTTCATTATCTTCAAGCTAAATGTTACTTCCCAATACATAAAGGAATTAAAATCTATAACTCACAAATATTTATGGATCCCAAATTATAAACATATTGAAATGCTAGCCTACCTAATATCATGAATTTGTTCAAAGAAAATATAATATTTGAGGAAATAATGTTACAGAGTTAGACCAGGGCTTTTCAAATTTTTTTCCACTCTCATCCCCTTTTTGCCCAATACAGTTTTACATGATCTTGGGTATATAAAGTAGATATAGTAATCAAACATTTATTGATAATCATAATTTTGTGGTCCTCATATTCAGTTATGCCATCCATATGGGTTCACAACCCACAATTTGAGAAACTTTGAGTTAACCATCAGATTTACCACAATTTGTTGGTTTTGAATAAAATGTATTGATATTATTGTAAAAACAATATTGGTCTGGGCAACATTATGTAGAAATTGTAAGCTTCTAAAGGGTGTGGTTTTTCCATTACTTAGCATAGTGCTAAGCATATAAGAATGCTTAATAAATGCTTACTGAATTAAGTTGAAATACTCATTCACTATCTATCAAAAGTTGATCCTTCTAACTCAGCAAAAATTTCTGCTACACAATTTCTCTCTTCTCTCCAACACTAATTCTATTTTTCTTAAAAGTCTGCTCCAATTCTGGACTTTCTGGACAACCCCAATATTCCATGATCCCCTTCTCTTTGGTATACCTGAAGCACTTATTGTCTCTCCCACTCATGTAAACTGAAACATATGCCTTCTTGGTCTGTGCAGTGCATACAGTGCTAGGCCTAGAGTCAACAAGACCTAAATTTAAATCCAGTGTCAGACATTTACAAGTTAAATGACCAAGGGAAGATCATTAACTTCCATTTGTCCCAATTTCCTCATCTATAACATGAGGACAATAATAAGACAGCTATTATTATTTCCCTTTTTTAACATATATGTCCTATCTTCCTATTGGATTGTAAACACTTTAGAAGATCGTTATCTTATATATATTTGTATCTCCATAATATAATAAGAAAAAAATTAATGCTACTTCTGATAATCTTACTCAACATTCAGTTTCCTATTCTCGATTCATTTTTCATATATATTTAATACCATAAAAATTGAATTTCAGTGAATCAAAGTTGGCCCTGATGCTTCCAAATCTTGTAACTAGTATTGTTACATAAACATAGATAATACATAGGTATTTCTGCTAAAAAGAAAATCCAAATGACAAATAGTGATTGGAACAAGTTCTTGTCTTATAGTTGTGGTTTTCAATCAGAGATATCAACTATAACATACGAATGATAAATTTATCATAGCTTTCAATTCAACATGTTCAAGAAACATATTTGAAATATCTTAATTTCAGGCATTGTTCTAGGCCCTGGAGACACAATGGAAGGAAGGGAGGAAGGAAGGAAGGGAGGGAGGAAGGAAGGAAGGAAGGGAGGGAGGGAAAAAGAGGGAGTCTTTTAATTGATCAATTCCAGTTTATGGGTCAATTTTACTAACAGAGGTTGCTGTTGTCCTTTGTACTTGAACAGGACTATGCTATCACCTCAAGGAGGTGATGCTATGATATGCAAGTGAATTGGATTTAAGTGAGGGAGGGCAGTGCAAGTTAACCTGCCTCACTTTCCCCTCCAGAGCCATCTGGGTCCTGTTGTAAGACATAGGTCAAGACAACTGGAGAGACTTAGAGACTTTTTAGAGTATGAGTATTCTGTATGGTGACATCAATTAAAAATAATTTTCTTAATTTTTAAAAATGAATCAGTGTAATTGGATTAGTACTATGCATTAGTTCTGAAACAATGCTTTTGTTGAGGCAGAAGACATTTCAAAAATATCAGGGTCCCCAGGTTGGTGTTGTGGGTATGGCAAAAGAATTCACAAACTCAGTTTGGCTCCAAGTTAAAGGGCAAAGATTCATTATGCTGCTAACAGTGGGCTAAATTCCAAAATCAGAAACAAGAAGATAAATTTATAGGAAAAAAAGAAAGATCAGATACTTCAAGTTACTGATATGCTAATTTTATGGCTTAGAGGTAGAATTGAGTGGTGGCAGAGGTGGAATTGTACCCATTATTGAATTCTTTGGCTTTTAAGTAGAATTGAGAAGTGGCCTTAAAGGTGGAATTTATTAGTATTGAATTCTAGGGCTTACAAGTGAAGTTGTACCCTATCTTTGACATCTATGGTTTAGAGGTGGAGTTGCACACCACTAATGAATTCCATGGCTTAAATTGCCTCAGAAACTTTGTTATTACTGACCAACAATTTATAATCGGACAGCCAGCATTGTTTGTGGCACTTCCAAAGCTGGATAAACTTAGGCCTATTGCTACATTCTCCCTAGGAGCTATATCACATCATTTTCACCACCATCACCATCAGCACCACCATTACCATCATCATCACTGTCATCTCATTCTTCCCATTTTTTAAATAGGATTCATGACAAGTTGTAAATTTGGTATGATTATTTTACTATTTAGTAATAGTAATAGAAATATTATATATTTCCAAGTCAATATTATGCTAATAGGAGTAGAAGTAGGATCAAATAGTTTTAATCATTAAAGTAAGCCTGAAAAAATAATGAGTGTTAGTATTATCATCACCAGTAAAAACAAATCTCATTGAGTAACTGCTATATCTTGGTTTTTTGTTCTCCAACCTAGACCTATTCATTTGGTGGCTAATTGTTTTTAATTAATGTCTTTAAATTCTAGATTTTCTTTAGAAAGGGAAATTTAAAGTTGTTTTTTTTTTTTTAATTTTGGGAGTTACTTTTGTCCAATTCTACTTTTTCTCTTAAAATATAACTTCCTACTTTTCAAACACAAGCTTAAATAAATAAATAAGCCAATAGTTGAATCTTTATTGAAACCCAAGTATAGCACTATTTATAAACTCAAATAGAAAAACTAATTTTTGCTTGTAAAAAAGGTCATATTTGAAATGGTTTTAAAAATATATATTTTCTTTTTATCTTTATGCCTATGAGATAGGAGGATAGATCAAAACTACTCCAAAAACAATCTAAGAAGAAAGTCAGCAAATGAAGGAGAAATTATAATAGGTCATCTTTCCATCACAACATGGAAACAAGCAAGTCACTAAGACAGTAACTCTGGAATTCTGGTAGATGTTGGTATCATAGATATTAATCCCTAGAGCTCCAACTTAGTCCCAAAACACTTGTAATACCAGAGACAATTTTCAGTCTTCCTAACTAGTCCAGCAAGATCACAAAGAGTATGAATGAACTTCAGGCCTGGAGTTCTAGGCAAGTAACATACCAAAAGTGGATCATAAACTCAACCCTGAGCCTTCTTAAACTTCCAGAAAGCTGAAAGGAGTTGGAACCAACTACTCTCTCCAGGAGGACCAATCAGAGGCAAGTTTGCAGTTAAGGAGCCTCTAGAAAGCTCAAGAATCAGAATAACCACTTGTTCAAAACTCATGGGGGTTTGCTGAAAATTTGCAGCTCTCCACTCAAAACTGTGCTTATGATTCTTAAACAACCTAGAGCTCAGTACCTAACATATAGCAAGACCCAGACAAAGCAGGTTAGGAATATAGGTCTTCTCATAGATGTAAACAGAGCCTGGCCCTAACACAAAGTCCCACTCCATGAAACAAGGCTGGAAGGATGACTTGTTTTTTTAAGTTCCAGTCAGTCAGAAATAATAGCTGCAAAAGGAATGGTAGAGAGAACTGATAATTGGCAACAACAATTATACTCAATAAAGGACAAAACAAAGAGAACAATTGATCTTATAATACCAACGTTTTCAAAAATATATTTTTTTAAAAGACATGAACTCTGCTAAAGACAGTGATCAATCATGACTCCAGAGAACTTATGACTTGACTGAGAAGTGATGAAACTAATAAAGAATGAGACATCTTTTTGAGTTTGGCCAACATGGAAATTTGTTATGTTTGACAATGCTTAATTTCACAGGCCTTTTTGTCTCTCTTTTTTTTCCAGTGAGTGGAGAATATGGCCGAAAAAAAAATGCTTGAAAAAAATTAAAAATAAAATTAAATAAAAAGATGGGATAAATAGAATGTTTCATAGAAACATGATGAAAGAAAATTAGCAAATAAATGCATTGTAATAAAAGATCAAACATGTTAATTCTAATTTTAAAATTGTTCCACATCTCAAATTTCCTCCAAGATATACAAATATACTAAATGTATCAAGAGAAAACTTGTGGTTATTAAAGCTAAAAAAAGATCTTTAAAAAAAAATAAGTGAGTTCCATGTGATTTTCTTTTTTACCCAAATTCAAATTATGATCATAGTGTATAATAAATCCCTTTAGAACAAGACCTTGTTTTAGTAAATTTTCTATTTCTTCGATGTGTTTTTGCACATTGTAAATGTTTTATAAGAAGTCCTGATATTCATTTTAGAGATAATTGCAAGGCTAAGATGGCAGTTTGGGAAGGGTAAATGGAAGAATGAAATGAATATACCTTGTTAAAACAAGTGTCATTAGAGAACATTACTTAAAAATTTTAAATGATGGCTGAGATTTCAAATATTTATCTTTTGTTTCCTGTTCTTTTTCTTCCTTCCAGTAGTAGAACCAATCCAGTACCTTTGCCTAACTGAGAAAAAAATACAACACATTGACTTGGGAAATAAAACACAGATAAAATTATACTGGATGAAGAAAAAGAAAAAAATGTGTTTTGTCATATTTTTGTACTTTGGGAACTGGTTTTTCTATTTTTCATGTTTTTGATTATTACACAATTTGTTGGGACTGAGTGGGAATCAGTTGCTTTAAAAATAGATATAATATTGCTGGGGTGGGAATAAAATTAAAGGGTTGCCAAAGAAGCAGGCAACAAGATAGGTCAGAACTGCATTCCTCACAAGTTTACACAAGTTATCTGAGTCAATTGTGAAAGCATTGGCCAATCTGAAGTATTGTAAATGAAAGATAAAAAACAAGGTCACTATTTACTTCCCCTCTCTTCCTCTTACTGCTCTTTTTTTTTGAATAGGTTTAATTAAGTAGTCATTTAGTTGCAGTAAATAGGAGGTGGGGTTTATACAGAAAGTTTCCTTTAACTGATTTTTGCACAATCTGTGAACTTGAAAATAATCCAACTGAGAACATTTTTTTTTTATGACATATCATAGTGGAGATCACAACTTTAACAGTGAGAGGACATAGAGAATTCTGTTAAGAATTCTGCCAAGGAATGAGTGAAGATTTGTTAAGTTTTGTGATTTGATATTTGTTAGATGAGGGGTTTTTTGTTTTATTTTGTTTAGCTTTGCTCAAGTTTCTAGTAGGTGGAACATTTGGTGAGTGGACTTTATTCAGGAAGGATTTTTTCAACTTCTGCTTGAAACAAGATCTCACTTAGAGCAGTTAGAAGAGAATATTACACAGTCTCAGCAATATTTAGCTCCTACATGTATCTTGTTTCCAGGTCTAAACAATGAAATTTCCAGTAAAAATTGTTTTACTTCTATTTTGGACTATCTGTGCTGCACAAGGTAAGGGATCTTACCTTTTGGTTCCTTCTAAAGAAATTAAAAAAACATTTGTTAATATGCTTTACAGAGAAGTGCTAAGAGGAGAGGGACTAGGAAGATCATATTATAGATTATAATTAAATTTTTGTTCTATAGTTCATGCACATATGAATATGCCAAATTCTGTTAACTGTTTCAGTAGCACATTTAGATATTTCTTTTCATTATTGATTTCCAGGTAAATATTATAAAGTTATTTTAAGTAGTCATTTTTGAATTGCTATGTTTCTTAAAGAGTACCCATTCTTGATTCATTAATTAAAATATTGCTGGAAAAGTTTATTTTGCTGAATTATTGTTTTATTCTTCTAGGGTTTTTACATTATATGCCATTGATAGTAAAAATCCACACTATAAGTACTGGATTGTTAGCTAATTTAGATGGTATCTATATCAAGAAATCATTGTATTTCTTTCAATTTCCAATGCCCTTGGTTTTCTTTTTAAATAATTCAAATATATCATGTACAGGAATAGCTTATAGTACTTCTGTAAAAATATAAATTCAGTTTAGTAGAAAATTCAACCTATGAATTGATAATTTCATTTGATAATTAGATTCCTTTCAAGGAATTATTTTTAATATAAATTTTATGAAAATAATCTACTAAATGCAATATTCTGGTAAGGAAACAGAATGAGATATGCCTTTCTCATTGTAGTGAGAAAATTGATAAATAAATTTGGCTTATCACATATATCTTAAGTGAATTCTAGCATTTCATAACAAATTGATGAGTTTACTTTGATGGTGCATGTAAGATAAGTGATAACTATTATTAATATTTGATGTATCTATTTCATTGAATTACTTTAAGCATTTTTTGGTAATTTGAAGAGGAAGTCATGATGTAGTAGTATGAAAAGTTCTGAATATGAAGTGAGCAGAGATCTGGATTCAAATCTTGCACTGACTAAATGTGTGACTGAACAATTCACATAATTACTCTGGGCTTCAACTGAGTCATCTACAAAATGGGGACACTTATAACCTTAGTACTATCTTGGTGATGATCTAATAAGATAATATATGTAGAATGTTTTACAAACCTTAAAACACTATATAGATGTCAACTATTATTTTTCTTCTGATTATCAGAAATGTGCTATCTACATATTATTTTTATATGTATCTTTTAAAATTTCACTAATCCCAGGTTAGAAACTCTTTATTTAAAGATTGATTTAAGGATTCAATGAACAAGCATGTATGTGTGTAGGGGTAGGGGATGTATTAGTAGTGGAAATTCTAGGCATAGGAAACAGTAGTGAGGGGAATAAATTAATATAGGGAAACATTAGTCATCGTAAAGATGGGGTGGGGGATGAGAAGCAGAATGAGGGATCCGGTAATTCAGTTTAGATAAAAAAGATAAGAGGATGTACAAAGCAAGCAATAGGCACAAAGTATGGACTGGTAGTGTGGTGCCAATTTTTAGAGTATCCTGAATGTAAGGTCTAAAGAGTTTGAATATTATCCATTTGTGTATTTCTTTATTTTAAAATGTTGCATTTTCTTTCTATATATTTATGAGGTAGGTGGCAATGAGGAGATATTATTGTAAATAGTAGGGGTAGGGAGCATAAACGATGATCAAATAAATAGTACATATTAATTGATTACATATATGACATGAACAAAAACAGCTTTCAAAAATGGAAGGATGGCTCAACAACAACAATAAAAGCAAAGTTAAATATATTTACAATGACCCAGCTTGGCTCTAGAGAAAAGTGGAAAATGCTTACTTCTCTCCTTTCTTTTCCAAGGACAAAGACTATTCTTTAATTTCTCTTAAAACCCATTATCCTATACAAAAAAAAAAAAACAGATTTTACTTTTTGCTTTATTTATTGATTTATCTGTATTAGTTCTCCTAGTGGAATATAATCTCCTTGAGAATAAGAACCTCATTTATTATCATCTTTGTATTTCTAGCACCTAATTTACTGTTGTGCATAGAGTAAAAAAAAAAAAAAATATATATATATATATATATATATATATATATATATGAATTATATGGGACTCCTCTAAATTGTTGATGATAAAAGATGAAGCAACTGTACAGTTTTAAGTTCAGAGTCCTTTGGCAAATTATCAGAAATTTCTTTAGGCATATCTAGTCCAGACTTTTGTGGATTTATTTGATAGATCTATCCTGTATTCCATATTTTTCCACTTTATTTTACAAGAATGTCAAATAAGAATTTGACTAACACTTTTGAAAAATGAAGATTATTTTAAAGTATAGCTGTGGAAACTCAAATACTTAAGATTGCTCAGGACTGAGAACAATCATATATATAAAAATCTGAATAGAATAGACTATTGTTCTCTATTGCTTCCTGTTATATACTGTTATGCTATTAATCATAGTTCTCATCCATGTCCATAATAATTTTATGTAATATGCTGTGCTGCTTCTTAAAGCCACAATTCTTCATCCTAGTCCTTCTCCATTTAAGAAATTTCATCCTACCAGCCCCCTTTTATCTTTGAACCTTGTTCTGTATTTTTGTTTTACCTTTAATTCCAGACAAAAATATCTGGGTGACTCAAATAACCAGATTTCTAGAGTCAGATAGGTGAGGGTTCAAAAAACACATTTTTGAAGAATGTTTTGTTTCAAATTGAAAAAATAACAAGCTCTGCACATTCTATTTTCCATGGTAAAACTTTTTGTCTCTATTCTCAATTTCCATGTCTGTCTTTGACTAATGTTCTGGGAAAATCTTATCCTTTATTCACCCTCTTTTCTTCCTTTAAGTTTAGCTCCCATAAGTTCATTGATGGGCACTATAACAAATTATAAATGGGCAAAAATTGGTTTCTGTTCTCTGCTTTCAGTACCTTTCTCCTACTGTTTTATTCTCCTTTTCTTAATATTCCATGACTTCCCAGTATGCCCCACATTGATGTTCCAGTCAAAGAAACAGAGTGGTATAATGGAAAAAACAGAAAAGGAAGAAAGAGTCAGAAAGACAGGATGGAATTAAGTGTTGAACTTGGAGCTTGTGGATCTGAATTAGAATAATGACTCTGATAGTCTACTATCTATGTGATTTTTGAGTGAGTCTCTTCACTTCTAAGGGACTCAGTATTTTTTTCTATGAAATAAGGTGTTTGAACTAGATGTGGTATTGAATTAAACAAGACTCCTCTAAGTTGATGACAGAATGTGGAATAAATATTTAGTAAAATTAGTTCTGTGGTGCATTGTTAGAAATCTTGAGGGACATATTTGAATTAGATAAGGTTTTTTCAAACTCTAAATTTGTGGTTGTATGAACTGAGTTTGGGTTCTATCTCTGCCACTTAGCAACCATGTGGCCAAGTGATCTCTGTAATTTTCTGATATATCCAAAATGGTTACTAGAAAAATATAATTCATATTGTTTTGTCTGACACCAAAATCAAATTTTATTTTCCTCTGGAAAGATTTGTTGCTGTGGTATCCATCAAATGTAGCCTTTATTTGATTGTTTGAAAGGAAATATCATTATGTAATAATGGAAAGAGCAATAAAAATCTGGGGTTCAACCCTACCTTTCACAATATTATGATTTCTTGGGCAAATACTCATAACCATTCTAGGCTTCAGTTTCTTCATCTATAAAATGGGAGGGTTGGACAAATTGATTTCTAAAGTACCTTTGAGCTCTAAAGTCATATGTTGTGGATGTCACTTTACATTTCTGAATTTCAGTTTTCTGATCTGTAAAACAAGGATAGTAAAGCCTTTAAAGCTCTTAAAGTCTAATGCAACTTAATAAACATTTTAAAGTACTTACAGCATGCAAAGCAATAGTAGGAACTGGAGGTAAAAATACTGACTTGAAAAAGAAAAGCTGTTGGTCTTAAGAAGCTTATTGAGAAGATAAATATGAAATATACCCAATCCTCAATATTTGCTCACATTTGTGTGATTTTATTAATATCCACATTTTCACTTTGCACTGGCAATTTCAAATTCGAAGCTTACTGCAGTAGAGAAAAAAAAACTGAGGCATAATATACTTGTTTGTGGAACAGCTGGGTATTTTACTAAGTGCTTCACTGATCTTGTTCACTGTACTGCTTTACACAGCTCCTTATACATTTGTTGCATATTTCTTTTGTTTGCCTTTTAAACTCAAACTTTGTGTTGCAATTATGTCCCCAGAGAATAGTGCAAGTCCTTTGGACTCTAAGACCAAGTTGACAAAGTCAGTGATTCAGCTTAGTCAGAAAATAAAGATGTTAGATAAACTTCATACCAGAATGTCTGCAACCATTATCTCCTAGAATTTGGTGTTAGCAAATCAATCATTCATTGTATCAATAAAAAAGGAGGAAAAATGTATGGTTGTAGATTATATGTATATTGAAAAATGAATATTGTATGAAATCAACTTTTAAAAAAATTTAGATGTTAGCAGAAAAAGTCACAGAATTCTAGAGAATTACTAATGAAAAATGTTTTACATGTTAACAATTTTATTTTGAGTACCGTATTTTATGAGTTATTTCATGGTTACTATTGTAGGAGTGCATATTATCAGAACTGAAGATTTATTATAAAGAATTGTATTCAGAAAAGGATATTTTCAACAATCTCTAGTGAAAGATTACTTATTTTGGCCATGAAAGCCCAATGTGTTATTTACTATAGGTTTGATATATTATCATTTGCATTTCTGACTTTCATGCAGTTTTCTTGGAGTGTTACTCCTAAAATTTGAGAATTGACTATACTTTCAGGAGGAAGATTGTATTACCACTTAGTGGTTTAGGAAAGTGATAAAAAGTGATATCTGAGCTAAACTTTCAAGTAAATTTAAGTGAATATGGAAAAGCAATTCCTTTACACTACAGCACTTTTCAAATCTTTTAATCCCTCCCTAATCTTCCTATGGTACCTCTTCCCTTTATTTTCTTAATTGAAATCCTTGTCTCATATTTCATCAAGTGCTATTCTCTTCTTCTTCATCTCATATCATCCAAATGCCTTCCACATTTCACCCATCTTAAGTAATAAAATGATACCCCTTGTCAAGGCAATCTGCTCTCCCATCTTCTCTAAAGATTGCTCCTTCCATCATCCCCATCTTGCCACTAATCTTCAATCTCCCTATTGATTGCTTCCTTACTGCCTACAAAGTCTTTGTCTCCCACTTCCTCACCCCTCCCCCCCCAAAATAACCCACTTGATCCATTTACCTCTGGTAGATAATGTCTCATGTCTGTCATCTCTTTTGTCAGATAATATTTATAAAGTGCTTTAACATAGTACCAGGCACATAGTAGTTGCTTAATGAATACAGGTTCCCTTATACTTCTCCCTTCTGTAAACTCCTTAGGAAGACTTTCTACAAAAGGAATTCTTTTTTTCTAACTCTCTTCTTAGGATTTCTACAATCTGGTTTTTCATTTTTCATTATTCAACTGAAGATACTTTCTCCAAAATTATTAATGATCTTTTAATTGCCAAATCTAGGGCTTTAAAAAACAATCCTCATTCTTCTTGACTTCTCTGTGTCCTTTGACATTGTTAATCATTCATCTTCCCACAAGAAGATGGAGAGAGTGCAGAAATTCAAATTGAAGGAGAGTTTGTTAGCTTTAGAGCCAAGGATCTAGGAGATATAATGAAATAGTAGAACTAAGATAATATATGGAAGTGAAGGACTCAGGTGGGATATAAGAATCGGGAGAAAGGACAAAGAATTTTTTCCTCAGCACATACCTTCCCTGTACAGAAATGAGGGATACAGGAAATGGAAATTTGCCTATTAAGAAACCATTTGGTTCCCTGTGGGAACCATTTGAATAGAGCCCTCATCCTTCAGAGGCTTATGTAGAGTGAGCATCAAAGTCAGATGGAGAGAATGTCAGAGCCTCTTGCTCCAAATCCTGGGGAGTAGGGAGAAAGCAGGGAGTGGGAGAAGGTGGAAGAACTCTTATAGAAAGCCTAAACTCAAGATCCAGCCCACCCTTAGGGCCTCATCCCAAAGGATTGGGGCACATAGAAATTCAGAAAACGTCTTGCTGCTACAACAGATGCTTAACTCTCAGCCTCTTAGGATCATTTGTGCCTCAAAGTCAGGGATTTAGCGTGGCTCCAGAGCCCTTTTGAGTATGTTTTCTACTGTTGTTGAACTCCAGAGGCCCACTAAAGAATATGCTTTTTCTTGAGGATTAACTGACAAAAATAGATGTAGTCATAGTAAATTATTGCTAACATTTATATGTCATTTGAAAATTTGCCAAAGACTTTACAAATATTTTCTCATATGCTCCTCACTATAACTCTGTAAAATACTAGATGTGTATTAGCTATTATTCTTTTTAATACTGTGTCTCATGCCTCCAAATATTTGACTTTCTTCACCTTCCACAACAGCAATGACTTTGTTCTTATTCCTATTTTATAGCTGTGAGGTTTTTATTCCTGAAACTTATAAATTAATTCAAGATATCCTTGGGGCCTGATACATAGTAGGTCTTTAATAAATCTTTGTTGGTTGATTGATTGATAATAAAGCATTAATGGCCTAATATCTTATCCTAATGCTGCTGGCGTTATTCAAAGAAATGAATCTGTAATATTAGATACAGGAAGATTTTGGAGGTAGGGAATGATATATCTCTTTCACAGACTATATGTAGGTATACATAGGTGTAGATTAAACAGCATCTACTCTCACCTCAAATTCATTTGGCACATTTCTGAAAGCTGAAGGAGGAGGAGTAAAATATCTACAAAATGTGGTGAGAGGAAAAATGAAAAGAGAGAGAAGAGAGATCCATAAAAAGAAATTATCCTGACTGCTACTAAGAAATGGGCTTTATCCATGAAGCTATCTGTAGTGTTGATGAATCATTTCAGTTATATCCAACTCTTCATAACTCCTTTGAGGTTTCCTTGGCAAAGTTATTAAAATGCTTTTCTATTCGTTTCCCTAGTTCATATTATAGATGAGGAGCTGAGGTAGACAGGGTGAAGTGACTTGCCCAGGGTCACACAGCTAGGAAATGTCTGAGGGCAGATTTGAACTCTGGTCTTCCTGACTTCAGAAGCAACACTTTATCAATTGTGTCACCTATTTGCTAGAAACTATCTAGGTCAGTAGACATAACTCCCTGGGGCAAAAAAGCCTTTATTTTGAAAAGCACTGAAATAAATGAGACACTATAAAATATTTTTTAAAGACTGAATTTTATTTAAAATAATTTTTTTGTTGTTGTTGGCAAAGCAAAAAACAAAAATAAAAGTTTTTTTTTAAACTTATGTAAACCTTAAAAACAAAGGAAAAAAAAACTATGAGTTCAATCTTGGCCTCTGACACTTAGTAGCTGTGTAACCCTTGGCAACTCATTTAGCTCTGTTTACCTCAGTTTCCTTGAAATAGAGGAAACATACATTTCTATAAAATGAATAGAAAAGGAAGAGATGACAAACCATTCCAGTATGTTTGCCAAGAAAACTCCAAATGGGGTCACAAACAGATGGACATGGTAGTGTGCTTTCTAGAGCCCCCAAATTGGGATGCCAAAATGTACTATGCTTTCTAGAATCCCCATCCTGGGGTGCCAAAATATACCATACAGACTAGCTCTCTGGAGAATTTTGGGACCAGCCCAAATCCTTGGTTTTAGTGGAGGAGTGAAGCAGGGAACCCATGAGGATAGTCAAAGATGGATTCCATTTATTTCAAGTCCTCTCAGCCCCTAAATACCTCAGTATGATTATATCACTACAGCATACTGAGTATGTGCCAACTGTAGTAGCATTATATCACCACAATGAGTATCTACTAAATAACCATATAAAAATCTTTTAAAGTATCATATGACATGATTTTTTTAATAATGAAAATTTAGTTTGGGGAATTATCTTTTGTATTTTATGCATAATAATTCTATATATGCATATATGATATAAGATAATTGTTATATGTAATAATTTATAATTACTAGATTTAAACATAGATGTATTATTATTAGATGTGAAGCTAGTTGTATTATTATCTATATCCTCTGGTGGAAAAAAAAGAATATGCCAGATTCTTAACAAATACCATATATGTGTGTGTGTGTTACAGATATGTGTCATTAAATTCAGTTACTATATTTTAAAAATATAGTATGGGTATTTCTGAATTATAAATTAAAATCTAAATTGAAGAGGATCAAAGTATTAACCTAAAATAACAATTAAGAATTAGAAAAAAATCATTCTGTTCATGTAAAGATAGCATATAATTGTAACAGTAGTTCATAATGGGATTATAAATTATTCATATATGTGGCATATTTTAAAAAGTCTGTTTTCAAGAGATTAGTTAGATTTGGCATTGAATTTTTGGAGGCTAATGGAAATCCTGTTTTCAATCATCCCTAGTTTCTTTTTGTTACTTCCTGTTCTTTTTTTTCTCACTAACTAGAACTTAACTAATTTTAATGTTTAGTGTAACAATGCTGCTAAAATAAAAAGTTAATACAATAATTTCTTAAAATCTGAATGCTTCTATTTTATAAGAAAATGGGCAAAGTAATTGTCTCAAGTCCTTTTGAAAATAGGAAATAATTCAAATAGCATAAAGGATTGTAGCTTGCTGTAAATGATTGTTTACTGAGAATAAATTGTGTCTACACATACAAACTAAAAGCTTTAGTTTAATTTTTTTTTAATTTGTGTTGGTAAAGAATTGGAAATAAGTGGTTGCCCATCAGTTGGGAAATGGTTAAACAAATTATGATATATAAATATGTTTTAACACTATTATGTTTTAAGAAATGAAGGGGATAATTTGAAACAAGAACAAAAACAAAAACAACTTGGCAAGACATATATATAAACTGATACAAAGCAAAGTAAATATACTCAGTAAAACAACTAACATGGTTACAGGAATACTGTAAAAGATAATCAAATATCAAAGACTTAGTGACTCTGATCAACAGTGACTCACTCATAGTTCCAAAGGACTCATAATGAAAAATGGTATTCACCCCGAAACAGAGAAGCTATGGATTTAGCGCGCCAGTTTAAGTATATACTTTTTCTTTCTTTCTTTTTAGAATATTGCTTATTGAGCTAGCTAGGTGGGGCAGTAGTTAAAGCACCAGCTCTGAAGCCAAGAGGACCTGCGTTCAAATATGATCTCAGACACTTAACACTTCCTAGCTGTGTAACCCCAGGCGCATTACTTAACCCCAATTGCCTCAGGAAAAAAAAAAAAAAAAAGAATATTGCTAATGTAGAAATTTGTTTTGCATTGCTTCAAATTACAAAGGATTTTATATTTTTTTACCTTCTCAATGGTTGGAGGAGAATATTTAGCACCAGAAATAAAACAAATTGAATAACAAAAAACCAAACAAACAAAAAAAAACTTTCTTTTTGCATTTGTAGGTATTTTAATTTTAAAGGAATGACATACTGGTGACAATTTGATTCAATACTATGCTAAATGCAAGAGATACAGAGATGAAAATGACATAGTTCATACACAAAAAGGAGTTTAAAATCTCCCACAGGGAATATGACAAGCATATAAATAATGAAACGTTTGGTTTACTCTGATAAAGGCAAAATATTCATCCAAGGTACTAGAAAAATTTAAGAAGGGAAAGAACAATTCCAGAAGATAATGAAGAAGTTGTAATTTGAGCAAAGCTTTTGAGGAAAGAAGAATTCTAAAAGGTGGAATTGAAGTTAGAAAGAAATACAGTTACAAAAAAGGACATACATATACATATATGTATATACTATGTATCTTATATTTGTATGTGTGTATATGTGTATATGTATACAATTCTCAGATGAAGAAATTGAAACTATTTCTAATCATATGAAAAGATGCTCTAAGTCATTATTAATCAGAGATATGCAAATTGAGACAACTCTGAGATACCACTACACACCTGTCAGATTGGCTAGAATGACAGGAAAAGATAATGATGAATGTTGGAAGGGATGTGGGAAAACAGGGACACTAATACATTGTTGGTGAAACTGTGAATACATCCAACCATTCTGGAGAGCAATTTGGAACTATGCTCAAAAAGTTATCAAACTGTGCATACCCTTTGATCCAGCAGTGTTACTACTGGGCTTATAGCCCAAAGAGATCATAAAAAAGGGAAAGGGAACTGTATGTGCACGAATGTTTGTGACAGCCCTCTTTGTAGTGGCTAGAAACTGGAAACTGAGTGGATGCCCATCAATTGGAGAATGGCTGAATCAATTGTGGTATATGAATATTATGGAATATTACTGTTCTGTAAGAAATGACCAACAGCATGATTTCAGAAAGGCCTGGAGAGACTTACACGAACTGATGCTGAGTGAAACGAGCAGGGCCAAGAGATCATTATATACTTCAACAACAATACTATATGATGACCAATTCTGATGAACCTGGCCATCCTCAGCAATGAGATCAACCAAATCATTTCCAGTGGAGCAGTAATGAACTGAACCAGCTATGCCCAGTGAAAGAACTCTGGGAGATGACTAAGAACCATTACATTGAATTCCCAATCCTTATATTTTTGCCCACCTGCATTTTGGATTTCCTTCAAAGGCTAATTACAACATTTCAGAGTCTGATTCTTTTTGTACAGCAAAATAACGGTTTGGTCATCTATACTTATTGGGTATCTAATTTATATTTTAATATATTTAACATCTACTGGTCATCCTGCCATCTGGGGGAGGGAATGGGGGGAAAGAGGGGAAAAATTGGAACAAGAGGTTTGGCAATTGTCAATGCTGTAAAGTTACCCATACATATAATCTGTAAATAAAAGGCTATTAAATAAAAAGAAAGAAAGAAAGAAAGATCGTCCCTGCAGCCCTGAAGTACAATCTAATGAATGGAAACAGTATACAAAAAGGAAGCTCCAAAGTGGTGGGGAGCAGGAGGGGAACATTATATGGAGTCCAAGCAGGAAGAACAGCAAATGGAAAATGGAGAATAATGTGGAAAGTTTAGTGGCTCTTATCACCATCAGGATCAAGTACAAACTCCTCTGTTTACCATTCAAATTTCTTCATAATCTAGTTCTTTTGTCTTAATCTATTTCTTTATACTTTACTCCCCCATACTTACTCTTCAACCTAGTAACATTGACGTCAGTGATGTTCTACAAACAAGACACTGCCTCCCAGCTCCAGCTATTTTCTCTAGCTATTCTCCATGCTTGGAATGCCTTCCCTTTTCATCTTTATCTATTGACTTGTGAGACTTCTGTGAATTCCCAACTAAAACCATTATCTCTTACAAGAGAGCTTTCTCACATTCTGTTCTATTTTTTCATTCTTTATATTTTGTTTTGTTATTTCTTGGTCTTTTGTAGATTCACTGACTTCTCCTTGCCCAATTCTAATTTTACAAATAATTATTTTTTTCTTTAAAACTCTATCCCTTGTTTTCTCATTGGTTAATTCCCCCCCCCATAATCTTCTCGTTTTTCTTAAATGTTTTTTATTTTTATTTTTGTTTTTCTTCAGTCTCTCTCATTTGACTTTTAGTCTTCTTCTTCTTCTTCTTCTTTTTTTTTTTTTTTTTAATAAATTCTCTCTCCCAGAAATGGGAGCCATTTCTGTTTATTCTTTGGGGTAGAAGAATCTTTTTTTTTTTTTCTTCAATGTCCTGCTCTGAAAACGAATAACAGTCTTATCTATTCCCATAATAAGTTTCTGTGGTTGGAGTCTTTCGTCTTTGCCAATTCTTTTTTTTTTTTTTTTTAAGTAAAAAGTATTAGTGTAAGCACCTCTAATCGTGGGGTAAGAGGTGCTATCTCTAGTTTCACTTTGTATGGAATAGAGAGAGATAAGGTGAAGAACTTACAGGAATGTATGAATTCTTTTTCTGTATTTTATTATTTCGGTGTTTCCCCTATGACCTGTATAATATGTGCAGGCTCATATCTACTTGAGCCTTGGCCAGCTAGAAACATATTTACTTAACCTAAGCTGATGACATTTATTGATATTTGACATTTATCGATATTTAGTCTATTAGCTGGACCACTATCTGCTTGATGAAGCCTGAAGGCTGACTTTCTGTTTCCTTGAAATCAGGAGATTTTGGGGAAACAGAAACCTTCCATTCCAATCTCCCCAAATAGCAACAACCAATTAGATGCCTCGCCCTCCCCTTCTCAATGCTCTCTTACTTGTGATGTAATTTCTTGTATAAAAGCTATGTATCTTTACTACTTCTTTAGCCCTCCTACCGTGAGCTTTCTCTTTCTTATCTCGCAATGGGACGGCTCATCCTCCGGAGGTTTTCAATAAACAACTTTTCTGCCTTCTACTGAGTGATCTCTGAGTAGTCATTTTGGGTGAGGGTCTTCTACATCCCTCACAACTTTATCTTTCCCTTCTGACCTGGAATTCCAAACTAAGAGCTTTCCCCTCCTGCAAGTACCCATACCCAGCAATATCTCTGCACCCTCCCCCCCCCCCTTCACTCCCAGGTGTGCTGGTTCCTTCTTGCCCAGAGCTATGTCTTTGCAGCACAGCTGGGCCTGGTGTTCCTAAACTGCAGAGGTTCGCTAAATCTACCTGCACTCAAATTCTTGGCTCCACAAGCAGTCTAGGGAGTGAAAGTCTATGGTTCCTGCTGAGGTTCCAGTCACACCTAGCTAACTCAAGGGATCCCCACTTGATGTTTCTGTGGAGCTAGCCTGGAATTGTTTGCATTTTCGCAGACCCCTCACCTGGGGGTCTTTCATCTATTTTCAGATTGTCCCAGGAGGACCCCTGTTCTGCTCCAATTCTACTTTGTTTTTCACTAGTCTGTGTTCACCCTGGAGAGTTCTGTTTGTGGGAGAAATATGGAGAGCTTGAAATTTATTGACCTACTTTGCCATCTTTGCACAATCTTCCTCCACAAGAAGCTTTTTCAACTCCTCTCAATTTTAAGACCTTAATACTTTTGATTACTTTGTGTTTCTATCTGGCATATTGCTTGTCAGGGTATGTTTGTTTGCTTGTTGTCTCTTCCATTAAACTATGAGCAGCACTTTGTGTATCTCCATTTTTAGGCAATGGTTCTGGCACATAATGTTTAATAAATGTTTGTTGATTGATTATTATCGCCCATTGTTTACTGTAATGTGATATTGATTAATTCCTTCACAGGGATACAACTTCTCTCAGGGAGGGCTTAGAGAATCAAAGTATATAGTATTATTGAAAAGGGATTAGTTTTCTGATAACAAGAGGGAAAATTTCTGCTCAGCTTCTACTGGAAAAGAGGACAGATCCTCAGAGACCTTACATGTGGCAAAGGTTTTGAATCATTCCAACTCTGTCACTATAGAACTTCCAAGTAGAGAGAGGTTCTGACTGGTAGGTTAAGGAACAACAGTAAATTGTTACTGGTACAGGATAATGCTTCCTGACCATTGAGGAAAATTGTAGACTAATGTAAGAAGTCTCATCATCTTTGTTATAACATGATGTTTGAAGACCTATTATGAATATCACTTGCTTGTTTAGACCTGTGACTTGGACCTTTCTATTTGTCATTCAGAGTCAGTCACTCCCTCAGGGAAGAAAATTTGTGTTAGTGTCATTGCAGATAGTTAAGAAAAGGAAAAGGCCTAAATCTGTGATATTTTTAGTGTGTGTGCATAAAACTAAAATGCTGCTGTTTGGTTTGGAAATTATCTAATTCCTCCCCTACTCCAAGGAAATAGAATGTTATAAACCAGTTAGGAATGGCAAGTAGGAAAAATGTGTATTTCATAATGATGTACTACTAACTGCTTTCCAGTTTAAAAAAAATTAAATTTTTATTCTATAAGTAAAGAAGAAAAAAGTCAGAAATAAAGTAGGTAATTAATTTTGTGACAATTTTTTTTTTTTTTCCGATAGACCATGAATACCCTCTAGTGGACTCTTCAAGTTTTGCCTATATCTGAAATAGTGGTGAAGTAATTTCTTGGTAATACTCATCTCAGAGCATTGAATCCACATGATTTCAAAAGTATTTTGCCATGGTCCATTTTCAAAAATAGTAGAGATTACAAAATGATTGTGTGTAATAAGTTATCCAAGAAATGTCTACACTATGGCAAAAATTGAATTTTCTTTAGAATACTCACTGTCACTTTTGGAAAACTTCTGTTGATTCCTGGTAACTTTCCAACATTGGTTTTAATTTAAAGTTTAAAAGCATATTTTTTGGGGGGAGTTCAAAACAAAATTGTGATTTCTCACATTCCCACCAAAATATTAAAATGCATTAAAGCCTTCATTTTGGCCTACTTTTTCCTTTCCGTTAAAAGCATTGTGTTTCCTGGGTGCTTTCACAAAGGTTTTTCTTACCTATTCAGGGAACACTTTCATCACTTGGGATCCCCTAGTGTCACTACCTAGACATGTTCTTTCCTGAACTTAGGATGATTAGTACAATCCATTCATCTTTATTTGAGGTGACTTTGTACTGATTTTTCATTTATTTTTTATATAGAATATGAGTTCCCTGAGGGCAAGGTTTGTATTATTTCTGTATTTGTATCTCTAGAATCTAGTATATCATGTGGCTTCTATGAATTTAATTAATGTTTATTAAACTGAATTAAATTCTTGAGTAATATATTCAGCATTCAAGTGAATTAGAGATAGAACACAATGAATTGACAGTGAAGTAATAAATTTTTCACTCAAGGTACCTCAGATAAACATAGTAATGTCAGACTCTATCCATCCTCAAAAGTGTTTAGTTTCTGACTTGTATCTCCTCTTATCCTCTCTTCCTTCATTGAGAAAACAATTCTGAATTACAAAGATTTGTCATTAGCTATCACAAAGCGGATTGTTTAGATTTGGGATTCATTTATGCCAGAGACTTTCCCAGATTCAGTCATTCCTTCAGAGAACTATTGCATTCAAAGTTAGTGAGTCTTTCTTTGATGTTTGGTTGACTCAAGGGACTAACTCAAACTATTGATGTCAGTTTCTCATAGTCGGAGTACAAAACAGTTATAGAGAGATCCAGAGATACTCTGATATTTGACTGGTATATTCCATGGGCAACTTCAAGCATGGGAGCTTTGATCAGCTGAATCAAGTTGAATCAATGATCAATCCTTGATGTAATATTCTTCTTCTGAAATGGCTAAGAAATTCTCTTTTTATTAGCAGTCAAATAACCTACGAATATCTTAAATTATTCCAATATTGAACTTAAACTCCCAAAGTCTGTCTACATTCAGGTCTAGCTTTTAACCATCACATGTAATGTTTGCTCTGTTAGTTAAAAAATTTTATTTACAACAATAAAGAAAGGTCTATTCATTCCTATGATTTCTAGTGTTTTAATAGAATAGTTATTAGATTTTGCCAAAAGCATCTTTGCCAAAGCATCTATTATCTTATTGATATATAATCTTTATTTTTATATTATTAATGAGAAATATTATATATTTTATTTTCCTTTAGTTACATTTAAAATAATTTTTTATATTTGTTTAAAATTTTTTTCAGTTCCAGATTCTCTTTCTTATCTCCACCCCAGCCCCTATTAAGGAACCACTTGTGAAGTTATGCAGAATATGTCCATAAAAATCTGTTGTGAAAGAAAACATAGATCTCCTGCCCTCCCAAAAAACTCCCAAGAAAAATAAAGTTTAAAACTATTTTTAAAGAGACAGAGAGACAGAGAAAGAGAGAGAGAGAGAGAGAAAGAGAAAAGAGGGAGGGAGGAAAAAAGGGAGAGAGATAGAGAAGAAGAAGAAAAGAGAAAGACACATAAACAGACATGGAGACAGAGACAAAGAGAGAGACACACAGAGAGACACACACACAGAAAGAAAAGTGTGTGTGTGTGTATGTGTATCCTTTTCCTTTTTTAAAAATCTATTTTGTGATTCATAGCTAATAGTGACATTGTTAACTCAAAAGTTATGCATGAATTTATACTTCTTTGGGCATAGATCATGTCTTTTGATCATTTATCAGTTGAGGCATAGGTCATTTTTTTTTTTATAAATGTGACAGTTCTCTCTATGTTTGCGAAATGAGGCCTTATCAGAGAAACTACTTCAAAATTCTTTTTACCATTACCATTGCTAAATAGTAATGTCACTTATGATTTGTTCCCTCTTATGATGTTCCCCATTTATGTTATTCTCTCTCTTTCACTCTGTCCTTCTTTAAAAGTATTTTGCTACTGACCACTCCCTTCCCCAATATTCCCACTCTTCTATTACCTTCCCCCTTTCCTGTATACTATTCTCTCCTATTTCCTAGCAATGTAAGATAGATTTCTATATTCATATTGAGTATGTATGTTATCTCCTCTTTGGGTTCTCTTTCAGGAGGTGATCAGTGGATTCTTTCAATGGCTATTTTACCTTCTGATTCTACCATATCAGGGTAGTTTTCCTTGATGATTTCTTAAAAGATGTGTCTAAGTTCTTTTTTTTTCTTTGTGGTTTTCAAATATTCCAATAATTCTTAGATTGTCTCTCCTGGATATATTTTCCAAATCAGTTGTTTTTTCAAAAAGGTATTTTACATTTTCTTCTACTTTTTCTTTTTTCTTTTTGGTTTTCTTTGACTGATTCTTGATGTCTCATTGAGTCTTTCACTTCCATTTGTTCAATTCTAATTTTTAGTGAATTATTTTCTTCAATTAGCTTTTTTATCTCCTTTTACATTTGTCCATTTGAACTTTTAAATGTGTCATTTTGTTCACTGGGTTTTTTCCATTTCAGAAATTCTGTTTTTCAAGGAGTTATTTGCCTTTTCCATTTCATTAAAACTATTCTTTAAGGAGTGCTTTTCTTTGGACAATTTTTGTGTTTTCTTTTTCAGAACTCTCATTTCCTTTCCCTATTTTTCCTCTAACTCTGTTTTAAGATCCTTTTTGAATTCTTCTAAGAAAGCCATGTGAGATGAAGACCAACTTATATCAACATTTGAGGCTTTATCTGGAGATGTTTTGCCTTTAGTGTCCTCCAGGTTTGAGGTTTGTTCTTCCCTGTCTCCATAAAAGCTATCTATGGTCAGAGCTGTTTTTTATTTTTTTTTGCTCATTTTTAAAAGTTGTGGCCTACTCTTTAGGGCAAAGGGAGACTGTCCCAAGCTTCCTCTACAGGCAACAGCAGCTTCACACTGCCATGGTCCTGGTGCTGATGACTTCCTTCCCATGTTGGGTAGGCATGTCCAAGTTCCACTTTATGGATTCAGTAGCTTACTATTTGCCTTCTGTGGTTGTACTGGAGATCCCATAGCTAGTCTGCTGATCCACTGGCTTCTGAACCAGGACACAGCAGCAAATACTGCTGTATTTTGGATAAAAGCCTCCTGCTAGATTCCTCAAGTGAATAAAAGCCTTTCTGCCCTAGATCTCCCTATACTACACTGCATTACACTGCATCCTGTGCTTCCCTGCAACTTTCCCCACTGCTTGATTGAGACAGACCTTTCCTGAAGTTCTTCTAAAATATCTTCTGCTGGAAATTTGTTACACTCCAAATATTTGTGAGCTCTGTCATTCCAAAACCCATTCAGAGGCTTGATCTGGTGTTGATCAGAGGGAAGCCACAAAGAGCTCAGAGAAATACCTGTATATTCTCTGCTATCTTGGCTCCATCACACTGTTTTTTCAAGTTATTTTCATCTTTAAGAGTCTGTATCTCCTTTCTACTTGGATAATTTTTTCATAATATTCTTGTTTTTATTGGATAGTTTTTATTTTTATTTTTCAGTTTTTCTTCAATGTCTTTGATTTTTAATTCTTTTTTAAGTTCTTCTATAAATTTTTTCTGAGCAGGAAGTCATTTTACATTATTCTTTGTGATAGATGAAGCTTTTTTTTTTTTTTTACTTTGGTGTCCTCCTCTGAAGATGAATCTTAGTCTTCTCTATAGTAAGTTTCTCATAGTAACTTCTCATAATAAGTTTCTATGGCTGTATTTTCTTTGCTGGTTCATTTTTTTTTTTTAATGAGAAGTATTAGTATACACACCTCTAATTGTGGGTGACAGGGATGGTGCCTCTAGCTTCACTTCAGCTCTCCCCTCTGACCTAGAACCCTAGAACAAAAGCTTTCCCCTCCTAAAAGTGCCGGCAGCCAGTAGCATCCCTGCCCATTGCTTCTGCATTCACTAGGTATGCTGGTTCCTTCTTGCCCAGGTCCATGCCTCTGCATCACAGCTGGACCTAGCATTCCTAATCAGTAAATGTTACAGTCTTCTTGGCTCAGACCCCAAACTGGGAGGTGAAAGTTTTTGTGGTTCCTGATGAGGCTCCGGTTAATCCACAGTCTGTGGTCTTTCTCAAATCTTGGATTGTGGCAGAAGAAACCCTGTTCTGCCCCAAATCTTCTTGATTATTCACTAATCTATGTTCACCATGGGATAAAAATTTGTTCTGCTTGTGAGGGGAAACTGGGGAACTCGAAATTTACTGACTTACTTTGCCATCTTCCCAGAATCTTTCTCTGTAAAAGTTTTTCCTTGTCTCTCTTTATATCAGATAGTTTACACTATTCTACTCCTCTCTTTCCTTTTTTCTAGTACATTCTTCTCTCATCTCTTAATTTCATTTTTTTGTTAAAAATGATAAAAACATATGTCAATTCCAATAGATGCATACATATTTATCCAGTTATCTTGCTGCATAAGAAAAATCAAATCAAAAAGGGGAAAAATGAGAAAGAAAATAAAATGCAAGCAAACCACAAAAAAAGTGAAAATGCTACGTTGTGATCCATACTCAGTTCCCACAGTCCTCTTTCTGAGTGTAGATAGCTGTCTTCATCACAAGATCATTGGAACTGATCTGAATCATCTCATTGTTGAAAAGAGTTACGTCCATCAGAATTGATCATCATATAATCTTGTTCCCACTGCTCATTTCACTTAGCATCAGTTCATGTAAATTTCTCCAGGCCTCTCTGAAACTTAATTTCATTTTTTAAAGATATCCCTTCATGTTCAACTCACATCTGGTTTTAGATCATGATTTTTGATCATGAATTTTAGGTAGACCAATAATTTTTAAATCATCCTCCTGGATCTATTTTCTAGGTCACTTGTTTTTGTAATGAGATGTTTCACATTTTTCTATTTTTTTTTCATTTTTTGTTTTACGTTATTATATTTTGATTTCTCATAAAGTCATTAGCTCCTATTGTCTCAATTCTAATTTTTAAGGAATTATTTTCCTCAGTGAGGTTTTGTACTTTCTTTCCTATTTGGGCAATTTTGCTTTTTTGAGATATTCTTCTCCTAATTAGTTTTTTGTTATTTCCTTTTCCACCACTCCAATTCTTTTCCTAATTTTTCCTCTATCAAATCTTACTTGATTTTCAAAATCCTTTTTGAGTTCTTCCATAACCTTTGACCAATTTTTATTTTTCTTGGAGGATTTGAATGTAAAAGCTTTGACTTTGTTATCTTCTGTTGAGTGTGTATTTTGATCTTCCTTGTCACCATAGTAACTTTCTAAGGTTAGAAACTTTTTCTGTTGTCTGCTCATTTTACTAGTGTATTAGTCAGCTTTTAATACTTTGTTAAAGTAGGGCTTTAACAAAGCCAGAGTGGAGGGTGCATTGTCTCAAGTTTCAGTAGTTCTGAACAGCTGTTTTCAAAGATCCTTCTAGGGAACCGACCACAAAAACTATTTTCTGTCTTGGAATTAGGAGTGTTCCCATCCCACTATAGCTATAAGATCTAGTTTGCTAAAGCAACAGAGACATTCCTTACTGCTAATGAATGTCTGTGAGCTAAGGCTTCTGGAAGCTGCCACCACCACTACCCACTCCCACTTTTGGTTTGCTGGTTTCTGAAAGCTCTCTTATTCTACTGATGAATCTTTTCTGATGACCTTCCAAGTCTTCTTTGGTTTCTTTAGACTGAGAAGTCTAGAAACTGCCAGTATTGCTGCTGATTCAAAGGCCCCGCTTTGCTGGTATAGGGGCCAGGACTGCAGCAGGGACTGTACTGGTGCAGCTTGCACTACAACTGCACAGTGGACTCCCACCTTGGTTCCATAGTCCTTTTCTGCTGACTTTATAAATATTTTTTGTTGTCCTTGGGTTAAGAGCCTGGAAGCCTCCTATAATGTTGCTGATTTAGAGGTCACTAGATCATTCCTACTTTGCTGGCATGGAGCTAGGGCTAAGGCTGTGGCTAGACTGCATGCTGGATTCCCAACTTTTTGTCACAGACCTTTTCTGCTGACTTTCTTAGTTGTCTCTGGCTGGAAAATTTCTACACCATCTTTTTGGTTGTTCTAACATTATAAAATTAGTTTAGAGTCATTATTTAAAGGAATTTGGAGCAATTTAGGGGAAAGGTTAGGTGAATTCCTGCCTTTACTCCACTATCTGTGCTTTGCTCTTTTCCTCCTTTTTTAAAGTTTTATTAATTGTCTATCTTTTTTATTCTTGTTATTTTCTTTGATGAAATTTTGCATTATTTCTTTGGGGGAGGAGGGATGAAATGGATTTTCTTTTTTTTTTTTTCATTATTCAGTTCATTTTATTTTTTTAAAATAATTATAACTTTTTATTGACAGAACCCATGCCAGGGTAATTTTTTACATTATCCCTTGCACTCACTTCTGTTCCGATTTTTCCTCTCCTTCCCTCCACCCCCTCCCCTAGATGGCAAGCAGTCCTATACATGTTAAATATGTCACAGTATATCCTAGATACAATATATATGTGTAAAACCGAACAGTTCTCTTGTTGCACAGGAAGAATTGGATTAAGAAGGTAAAAATAACCCGGGGAAAAAAACAAAAATGCAAACAGTTTACATTCATTTCCCAGTGTTCTTTCTTTGGGTGTAGCTTCTTCTGTCCATCATTGATCAATTGAAACTGAGTTAGATCTTCTCTTTGTCAAAGAAATCCACTTCCATCAGAATACATCCTCATACAGTATCATTGAAGTATATGATGATCTCCTGGTTCTGCTCATTTCACTTGGCATCAGTTCATGGAAGTCTCTCCAAGACTCTCTGTATTCATCCTGCTGGTCATTTCTTACAGAACAATAGTATTCCATAACATTCATATACCACAATTTACCCAACCATTCTCCAATTGATGGGCATCCATTCATTTTCCAGTTTCTAGCCACCTCCAACAGGGCTGCAACAACCATTTTGGCACATACAGGTCCCTTTCCCTTCTTTAGTATCTCTTTGGGGTATAAGCCCAGCAGTAGCACTGCTGGATCAAAGGATATGCACAGTTTGATAACTTTTTGAGCATAATTCCAGATTGCTCTCCAGAATGGTTGGATTCATTCACAACTCCACCAATAGATCAGTGTCCCAGTTTTCCCACATCCCCTCCAACATTCATCATTATTTTTTCCTGTCATCTTAGTCAATCTGACAGGTATGTAGTGGTATCTCAGAGTTGTCTTAATTTGCATTTCTCTGATTAATAGTGATTTGGAACACTCTTTCATATGAGTGGAAATAGTTTCAATTTCATCATCTAAAAATTGTCTGTTCATATCCTTTGACCATTTATCAATTGGAGAATGGCTTGATTTCTTATAAATTAGAGTCAATTCTCTATATATTTTGGAAATGAGGCCTTTATCAGAACCTTTAACTGTGAAGATATTTTCCCAGTTTGTTGCTTCCCTTCTAATCTTGTTTGCATTAGTTTTGTTTGTACAAAGGCTTTTTAATTTGATGTAATCAAAATTTTCTATTTTGTGATCAATAATAGTCTCTAGTTCATCTTTGGTCACAAATTTCTTCTTCCTCCACAAGTCTGAGAGATAAACTATCCTATGTTCCTCTAATTTATTTATAATCTTGTTCTTTATGACTAAATCATGGACCCATTTTGATCTTATCTTGGAATACAGTGTTAAGTTGTGGGTCCATGCCTAATTTCTGCCATACTAATTTCCAGTTATCCCAGCAGTTTTTGTCAAATAATGAATTCTTATCCCAAAAGTTAGGATCTTTGGGTTTGTCAAACGCTAGATTGCTATAGTTGACTATTTTGTCTTGTGAACCTAACCTATTCCATTGATCAACTAATTTATTTTTTAGCCAATGTCAAATGGTTTTGGTGACTGCTGCTTTATAATATAGTTTTAGAGCAGGTACAGCTAGGCCACCTTCATTTGATTTTTTTTCCATTAATTCTCTTGAGATTCTTGATCTTTTGTTCTTCCATATGAATTTTGTTATTTTTTCTAGATCATTAAAATATTTTCTTGGAAGTCTGATTGGTATAGCACTAAATAAATAGATTAGTTTAGGGAGTATTATCATCTTTATCATATTCGCTCGGCCTATCCAAGAGCACTTAATATTTTTCCAATTATTTAAGTCTGACTTTATTTGTGTGGAAAGTTTTTTGTAATTTTGCTCATATAATTCCTGACTTTCCTTTGGTAGATAGATTCCCAAATATTTTATGCTGTTGGCAGTTATTTTGAATGGAATTTCTCTTTGTATCTCTTGCTGTTGGATTTTGTTGGTGATGTATAAAAATGCTGAAGATTTATGGGGATTTATTTTGTATCCTGCAACTTTGCTAAAGTTATGAATTATTTCTAATAGCTTTTTAGTAGAATCTCTGAGGTTCTCTAAGTATATCATCATATCATCTGCAAAGAGTGATAGTTTGGTTTCCTCATTGCCTACTCTAATTCCTTTAATCTCTAAGAAATGGATTTTCAATTAAATAGAAGACTTCGAAGCACTTCTAATAAAAGAAAATAGAGCTCTGCAAAGAAACTTTGCAGTACAAACACAGGAATAAAAACACATTCGAAATGAACTAGTAATTATAAAGGACTAAAAAACGACAAACTTGTCTATATTCTAAAATAGAGAGATGACACATGTGTTCCCTCAGATATCTATCACCATCTGGGTCAGAGAAGGAGACTAATAAGTCTTTCCTCTGTCACTTTTCTTCATTTCCCCCTAAATACAGGTAAAAATAATTATTTTTTACGAACTTATTAATCTGTTAATATTTCTTTTGGGTATCTAAATGGTGATCTATAACTGTTCCCCTTTTTTGGAGGCAATTGGTGTTAAGTGACTACCCTAGAGTCACATAGCTAGTATAAGTATTGGGAGTCATACTGTAACTCCTGCTCACTTCAGGAATTATACCATCTTTCTCCTCTCAATATAATTCTTAGAATGTTTTTTTTTAATTTTGAGTTCCAAGGTCTTTCATTGAGAAAGCACACAATTTGATATTGATTATACAATTGATGTTATGCAAAACGTATTTCCATGCTAGTCATGTTGTGGAAAAAGCAGATTAAAAAAAATGAAGAAAAAGTATGCTTTGACTTGCATTTGAATTCCATCAGTTCTTTCCCTGTGGTTGAATACAATTTTTCATCATTGGTCTTTCAGAATTGTCTTAGATTAATAAATTGCTAAGAAAAGCTGAGTCATTCATAGTTAATCATCATATAATTATTATATTTAGTTGTATTTAGCTGTTAGTGTGTTCAGCATCAGTTCTTGTAAATCTTTCTATGGATTTCTGAAATCCACCTGCTCATAATTTCTTGTACTATAATAGTATTCCCTAACATTCATATATCACAACTTGTTCAACCATTCCCCAATTGATAGACATTCAGTCAATTTCCAATTTTGCCACCATAAAAAGAGCTGCTATAAATATTTTTGTACATCTTGGGTTTTTTTCTCTGTTTTATGAGTTCTTTGGGATATAGACCTAGTAGTGGTGTTGCTGAATCACTGGGTATTAATAGTTTGGGAAAACTATTTTGGAAAATAGCTTGGGAAACTATCTTGGGAAAAATCACAAATTGTTCTCCAGAATAGTTGGATCAGTTCACAATTCTAACAACAATGCATTAGTGTCCCACAGCCTTTTGAACACTTATCATTTTCCTTTTCATCATATTATCAAATCTAATAGATGTGAGATGATACCTCAGAGTTGTTTTGATTTTCATTTCTCTAATTGATAGCTATTCAGAGCACAGATTTTTACTTTTTCTACTTGCAACTGCTTTTTGAAGAAATTTTTCATAACCCCAGGTATATAAGTATATAAAATAGGTATACAAATTAATCATTTAATGATAAATCATAATTTTGTGACTCCTCCCCACACATTCAGTTACAAGGCCCCATATGGATTCACAATTCGCAATTTAAGAAGTTGGGATTTTGAGCATTTTTTTCATGTCACTATAGATAACTTTGCTTCAATTGAGAATTTTCTATTCATATCTTTTGATCACTTTTGAGGATTTGAGGAATGGATCTTATTTCTATAATTTGACAGTTATTTATATAGTTGAGAAATTAGGTCTTTATCAGAGAAACTTGCCATAAATTATTTTCCACACTTATGATTACTGTGTATTTCCCTCCATCCTATTTCCCCCTGTTTATTCTCTCTGTGTCCCTGTCTCTGTCTCTGTCTTTGTCTCTCTCGGTCTGTCTGTCTGTCTGTCTCTCTCTCTCTCTTTTTCTTTCTCTCTCCTATCATCCCATCCATTCTCAAAAGTGTTCAATTTCTGATTTTACCTTTTTGACCCTCTTCCTCTCCTCTTCTATCAGCACACCTTCTGTTATCCTTTTTTCTTTCTACTATTCTAAATCTAAGGTAATATAGATTTCTTTACCCAACTGAGTATATGTTATTTCCTCTTTGAGACAATTACAATGAGACTAAGGTTCATGAGTTCCCCTCAATTTCCATCTTCCCCATGACTATAAAAGCTCTTTTGTGCCCCTATCAGATAATTTACCTTTACCTTTCCCCTTCTTCCAGTGTGTTCCTTTCTCATCCATTCATTCAATTTTATTTTTATATAATCATCCTATCATATTCAATTTGCACCCATTCTCTTTCTAATGTATAACCATTTTAACTGCCCTAATAATAAGAGAGATTTTAAGAGTTACAAGTATCATTTTTCCCATACAGGAATACAAATTGATGAACCCTCTGGAATCTTCCATGATTTCTCTTTCCTCTTAACCTTTTTATACTTGTATGTGAAAGGCAATTTTCTATTCAGGTCTGGTCTTTTCATCAGGAATACTTAAAAGTACTCTATTTCATTCGATGCCCATTTCCCCCCTGAAGATTCTCTTTACTGGAAAGGTGATTTTTAGTTGTAATCCTAGATCTTTTCCCCTATGGAATATTTATTTCAAATTTTCTGATTCTTTAATGTAGAAACTACTAAATTGTGTGTTATTCTGACTGAGAATTCACCATATTTGAATTGTTTCTTTTTTCACTGTTTGCAATATTATTCTGACTGTGGTTCCACTAATTTTTTTTTTATGGATGCTTATATTTTCTCCTTGGACCTGGGAGTTCTAAAATTTGACTATAATATTCATGGGATTTCTCATTTTAGGATCTCTTTTTAGGAGGTTTTCAGCATATCAGCACAATTTTCCTTACTATTTTCTAGAAAGATGATTTATAGGATTTTTTATTGTGATTTTCAGGTAGTCTAGTAATTATTAAATTATCTCTACCAAACCTATTTTCCAGGTCAGTTGCTTTTCCAATGAGATAATTTCATATTTCCTTCTAATTTTTTTTCATTCATTTGATTTTGTCTCATAGTTTCTTAATATCTTATAAAGTCATTACTTTCACTTGCTGGATTCTACTTTGTAAATTATTATTTCTTAACTTCAGTACCTCCTTCCATTTGGCCAATTCTAATTTTTAAGAATTTTTTTTTATTTAGTATATTTTTATGCTTTTTTTCCCATTTGGCTAAATCTTCTTTTCAGTTAATTTTTGTATATCTTTTCTCATTTGGCCAATTCTTTTTCAAGACATTCTTCTCTTCATTGAATATTTGTTTCTTTTTACCATTTGTCTATTCTATCTTTTAAAGTATTTTTTTTCTTTCAGTATTTTTGGTGCTTTCTTTACCAAGTTCTTGACTCTTTTTTCATGATTTCCTTATATCACTCTCATTTGTCTTTCCAATTTTTCTCTACTTCTTTTATTTCATTTTTAGAATCCTTTTCTTCCATGGCCTACAACCAATTCAAATTTTTCTTTAAGACTTTGCATGTCACAATTTTGACTTTGGTTTCTTCTTTTTAGTTTGTGTCAAAAGACCTTCCCTGTCACCATAGTAACTTCTTATAGTTAGGACCTTTTTATACTCTTTACTCCTTTTCCAGCTTATTTCTTGACTTTTAACTCTATGCTAATGTGGGATTTTGCTGCCAGAGTAGAAGGGGCACTGTTCCAAGCTTCAGGTTTTTTATGAAGCTGTTTTCAGAGATAATTCTGGGGATCTTTTAGTTTTTAGTTCTTCTAAGGCAGTATGATTTAGGAAAACATAATGTTTACTAATCTCCTGAGCTGTGATCTGTGAATATTTGTTTTCATCAAATTTTACAAAGTTTATTGAGATCCTAAAACTCATCAAAATACCCCTAAAACATTCAATTCACAATTTAGACATTTTCAGTAGGCAATAACAAATTTAGCTTCTAAATAGCTTTTGTATCTGCCTTTTATCTTGGCACTCTCCAACATGGCCAATATTGGAAATATATATAGAAAAGAGAGGCTTGGAACACTAGAGAAGGCACAAAAGAGAGACATCTAAAGTTAAAATTCTATTCCTTGAGATTTTTTGTGAAAGTATATGCATAGGAAAAAGTAAGTTTACTAAAACTGAAGATTATAGTAAGACTTCCCTTACTATCTTAAAGTACTTATTTTTACTGAGAAGGATAAAAGCAGATTAGAGATTAAATCTAAATTATCTCCCACAAAATAGAGGCTTTCCTAAATCATCCCCAACAAAGGGGGAATTTAGCTTTGCGCAGAGAAAATTTAGCTTGAGACCTGAAGGGAAGTTTAGCCTCTAGAACAGTTCACTAAAAGGAGTTCTGAATGGAAGTCTGGGGCTGGGGAGGGAGTAGTAGAGGCCCTTGCTGAAATCCCATCATAGGTTAATAAAAATCTGTGAAGAGAAATAGAGGCACAAATGTTCTGAGCAGTTGCCAGTTGTAGAGATCAGTGGCCCCTCAGTGACCAGAGATGTATTAGAACAGGCAGTACAATATTTTATAAAGTTTGTAAAGGTAGGGTGCTTACAATTAACCTGAATTATAAAGAGGGGATTTTCAGGATCTATGACAAGTAAAACACATAATTAATCATTATTCTCTAGAAATTCCAGTGTTAAGTAATCCTTTACTGATGGCAATGCAAATCACCTTATCAATCCAGGGATTTATCTGCTTCCTCTCCCATCTAAAAGAAAAGTTCAAGCTGCAGTTTAGAGCAGGAAGGGGGAAGAAGTTATATTTTTATTATGGTCAGACCTTTTGATGTTTAAATAATCAACTAAATCAAATTATCCTTTAAATAAATAGTGATTCCAATTATTAGAAACAATTTGCAACCAACAGTTATTAAATAATACAGAATAAAGTGGAGCATAAATATTTTCAATTGCATTCCTTTCAACTAGTTTCCTTGTTAAGCACTGGCTTATCTGGCACATTAGTTTCTACTTACTTCTGGATATTTTTTGTGCATTTGTAGATTAAATGAAGAAACTTGCTTCTGTTTCTTTTTTTTTTCCAGTTTTCTCTATCATTGGTCTTTCTGGTGTTCTTTTCAGATATTTATAAGGATTTATGTGAAAAAACTCCTCTACAACCTTTCATGTCACAATTTTAGCCATAACACCTAAATTCTACTTTAATTTGTATTATCCTCTATTACTTCTCTTTTAGATTTATGATATGATATGATACTATTTATTATTATCTATTGTCATTTTTTGGTACTATTATGTAAATTGGATTTACATTTCAAACTGTATTGCATTTGATTGCAATTACTTTGCTGATTAAGTCAAGTATTTGATGAGTAGGAGTCTTTCTGAGCTCTTTTGGTGGCCTTGTCACTGCAAGGCCACCAAAACCTCTGTATATAATTATAATCAATTTGATGTAATTTATGTTGCTTACTTTCAATTCTTCATTTTCAGTTACTTTGGAAATATTTCTGATTTCTTGTTTCAATTGTGCATCATATTTTTTCTTACTAATATTTGTTTTATTACTTTTGTATTATTTTCAATATTTTCACTCATAGATGAGTGATCTGACTATATAAAGACAACTGATTCAAGGATAACTACCATATTGATATGAAGTCTTATCTGTTAAAATATAATGTTTCATTTTTGTTTACTATTTAATGTTTCATATATTCACTGTATGCTTATTTTTTTTCAGATAAAGTATTCTTGATGTAAAGACATGAGGTTGTTGTGTTTTCAACAAGTCATTGACCCTCTAATTCATCCTCTCTAAACTGTATTCTCACACAAATCTCACCATTCTCATATTTTTCCAATTTTTCTTCTTAAAGACACCATATGTCAGGATGTATGTTTATTTATCTGGAGTATCTTATTAAGGTTTTTAGAAATTCCTTATCTCCCCATCCTGTGCAATTAATATTATTATATAAGCTGCAGTTATTTTCATGGTTGTCTATTATCTTGAACTGATAGTTTTAGAGATGTTTTAGAGGCAGATAGGTGGTGCAGTGGAAAGCAAGCTAGACCTGGACTCAGAAAGAGTTAAGTTCAAAGTGGCTTCAAACATTTCCTATTTGTATAACCCTCGCCAAGTCAGATCACTTTGATTTGTCCCAGCTTCCTCTTCTGTAAAAGGGTGATAATAATAACAAAATGCTCAATTGATCACCTGAGCTGATTTGGCTGGCATGGGGGATTAGGTATATGTCCTCATCTAAGAATAATAATATTTATGTAGTACTTAGTATGTGTCAAGCACATTTTTCCTCACTGTTCCATGTGCTTCCATCATAGACAAAAGTGAATCACTCTTCAGGTTAGGTATATGAGAATCTGAGTACTACTGGTAGAATAATTTTAATACATACTTTAAGTATATGTCAATTGTAATATGAATTTGATAAGTAATATGAATACATAATAACCATTCATATACATCTTTAAATTCTGAAGAGCATTTTGCATACATGGGTAAAGGCCATACTTTTATTTAATTACATAATTACTCTTATAAGAAGTAGCATGATATAGTGTGAAGCTTCTTAAATTGTGAGTTATGATCTCATGTGGGACTACATAACTGAATGAGAGGGTCACAAAATTCTGATTTGTTATGAGTAAAAATTTGATTTATATACCAATGTAATATGCAATTGGTGTAATGCAAAAATTTCGGTGAAGAGGTTGCAAGTGGAAAAAGTTTAAGAAGTCCTGATATATAGTATGTAGAATTCTAAACTTTAAATCAGAAATATGAATTCAAACTCTGCTTCAGATACATACTATGTGACCATAGTCAAGTCACTTAATTTCTATGTAGTCTCAGTTTCCTCATTTGTAAAATGAGAATAATAATAGAATCTTTACTATTGTGAAATCAAAGGAGTTGCAAACCTTAAAGAACTTTTTTATTTCAGTTCTTGTCCTCACTATGATGATGAAGGAAGCACTTTCTAATGGCTATGCGCTATAGTATGAAGATCATTTAGGTCCATGTTCTGCTATTAATTAACCTAATTTATTAATGGAGTGTTTGATCCTGGGCAATTCACTTTACTTCTATGAATAAACCTCAGTTTTCTTATATGTAAGACAAATGCATTGGAAGGAAGCTCTATGATCTCTTCCAGCTCAAAAATTATACTCTTTTATTTTTAGTTAATTAACTTGGCATTTCTCACCCTCCCTCCCACAGACTGTAATGTTGCTCCTCCAAGAAAATCTGCAGAAATTCTATCAGGGACATGGTCTGAGTCAGTATATCGAGAAGGTACACGTGCTACTTACAAATGTCGACCTGGATATAGAACACTTGGAAGTATAGTAAGGGAATGTAAGCATGGAAAATGGGAGTCTCTTTACCCATCTCGAGTTTGTATGAGTGAGTATTTCGTGTTTTTATATAATTTCTGTTTATTTAGATGCATACTTCAAATTCTTTGCAATATGTTGAAAAATTTGAACATTATAGTGTTTTACATAAAAAGTTATGTTCCTAAAAAGGAATAATTTTACTGAATTATTCCAAAAAAACCCCCAGAATATTTATTATAAGATACTTTGTATTTGGCTATAGGGAAATTTCAAGGATGCTCCCACTACATAAAAATTGATTTCTAGGATATCTACCAAAAAACAAGTCTCTGCATAATGCAGAGTTATGTTCATCTCAACAGGGACAAAAAAAAGATATTTTTATTTAACCATATCATTATTTTATATTTTATCATTTTATTTTAGGAAAGCCCTGTGGTCACCCTGGAGATATTCAATTTGGTTCTTTTGAACTTTTGGAAGATACTGAATTTTTATTTGGATCCCGGGTTGTATATAAATGTAATGAAGGGTAGGTGTAAAGAATTTTAAACTACTGGTAGCAAAATTATCAGAGTGAACAGATAAATTAATAAATTTTTAAAAAACATATTTTAGATATATGTAAGCAGAAGAATTATGCTGAGATAGTAAATGATGAAAGGGTAAACACTGAGGTTCTAGCTATATTAGTATTCATTATTCAAATGCCTGCAGTTAGGAAGTTGTCTTGTTTTGTTGGGAACCTGTGATCTTTGTGGTTTAGGTGTCACTCTAATTTCATAAATAAAAGAGGTTTTAGTGAGGGCAAATAGATCTTTATTCTGAATCTTATAATTTTAGAGAGGTACATGGAGCACTCAGAGGGTTTAGTTACTTTCTTGGGGTGATAAAACCATTATATTTTGAAATATATAATGCAGTTAGATCTTCCTCCTCTTAAGAGGGCTTTCTACTGTACCATAGGGCTATTATACAGAATGGAGTGAGGCAGCAAAAATATTTTTCACTTGAAAATATTCACTAATTAATAAAACACTTATAAAATCTGTTCTTGGAAAAGATAGATGGTACAATGGCTCTGGAATCAGGAGGACTTGAATTCAAATGTGATCTTAGACACTTAACATTTATTAGCAGTGTGACTGGGCAAGTCACTTAATCTCAATTTCCTTGCCAAGAAGAAAATTATGGAATTAGTTTTCAAATATTCTTGCTTTATAATAATGTTTACCTGCTTTCCATTGTTCTATGAGAAAGTCAGACATGTGATCACTTAAATTTGTCAAGAAATGACACCCCCTAAATCACTATTTGTCACCTTTGATTTAATAGTTAGAAAAAATTGTAAACATAGCCTGCTTTAAAATGTGAAATTAATTATTTTTGTTATTGTTAATTTAATTTTTAAGATTGAGTTCCAAAGAAACATTTATATTATTTGCCTAAAATGATGATGTACATTTTTTAACAGATTGATTTTAATTGGCAAATTTTGGTACTAAATATGTTTTTATGAGGACCTGCCAAATCCAGTTTTTTCTAATTTTGTCTTTTAAAATAAATTTTATAGATTTACTTTTTATCACCAAAATTTCTCCCAGTAGCTTTTTCCCTTTCCTTTCTAAAGAACTATTCCATGCAACAAATAATATTTCTATAGATAAAAAAAAGTTTGAAAAAGTGGAATATACCATCTTTGTTGACTTCCCATCTCTTCAAAGAATAGCACTATCCTTTTTTTTTTTTTTTCTCCTGAGGCAATTGAAATGAAGTGACTTGTCCAGGTTCACATAGCTAGGAAGTGTTAAGTGTCTGAAGTCAGATGTGAATTCAGGTCATTCTGACTTCGGGTTGGTGGTCTATCCACTGTACCACTTAGCTGACCCACTATCATTTTTAATGTCTCTTTTGGTGCTATTTTGGTGCTAATTTTTCATCTTTCCCTTTCTTTTTTTGGGGGGGGTGGGTTCCTTATAGTTATATTGATGTAGTCATTGTGTATATTGCTTTTTAAGTTCTGCTTACTCTACTTTGCATCATTTAATAACAATCATATTATGTTTATCTATATTCATCATTTCTAATGCAAAATATTCTATTATATTCACATACCAAAATTTGTTTAGGCTGTATCCAAATTATGCTATTTCCAATTCTTTGTCATCACAAAAAGTGCTGCTATGAATATTTTGGTGGGTTTGATAACTTTCATCATATCAATATAACCTCTTTGAAATGCATGCCTAATTGTGGAATCTTTGAATTAAAAAGATATTTTGATCATTTTGCTTTCTTGATTATTAATTAATTTTCAAAATATTTGAAATTATTCACAGTTCTAGCAACAATGTATTTATTAGCAGTGTAACTATCTTTCCATAACTCCTCCAAAAAAGTGACTGTTCTTATATTTTGTCATATTTATCAGTTTTCAGATTATAGACCAAAAGTTTAGGGTTGTTTTAATTTGAAATTTACTTAATATTAGTCATTTGGAGCATTCTTTCATATGATGACTAATAGATTGTAATTTTGTGTATGTGTGTTCCTTTCCCTTGACAATAACAATTGTGAAAAGGCTTTTGGATTTTCTTTGTTTTGTTGAACAATAGAGTAGAAGGGCAATGTTTACATATCTTGAATATCCATCCATTTTGACAATTTTTTTTTCAAAATTGTATTCTTTACTTCTTATCCTAAGTTCATTAGTTGTGCTGTGTGGAAGCTTTGCTATTTCATATAATCAGAGTTTTATCTTCTATAACTGCTTCTATCACTTATTTGATGAAGAATAAAACTCCTACATATAGCTATTAAACCATATGATCTATTATCTTTTTCTATTTTTGTTTTATGATTTTTAATATTAAGGTTATACATCCATCTAGAATTTTTTTTATATTATATATGTGATATAAAGTATATTGCTATACTTTTTTTTTCTAGTTAGCTTTCCAGTTTTCTTAGCAATTTTTATGAAATAAGGAGTTCTTTCCACAGAAATTTGTGTTCCAATTTGTCAAAAATTGGGTCACTGATTTCTATGTTTAAAATTCTTCTTTGTCTAATATATTTCATTAATTTTCCTCTCTATTTTTTAAACTAATACAATATGAATTTATTGACCAATGTTTTGTAATAGACTTTGATATCTGGAAGTGCTATTCTAGAAATATTATTCTTCCTTCACTTATACTTTAAAAAAATTCCCCATTAGGAATTTTGTTTTAGATTTGAATCATTTTCATTGGATTTTTTTCATTTCACCAATTTTATTTTTTAAGGAGTTGTTTTCTTTTTCCATTTCACCAAATCTATTTTTAAACAAGTGGTTGTCCAGTATTTTTTTTTTTAATTTTTAGGATTTAGTATTTTTTAAGGAGTTGTTTTCTTCAGTTAATTTCTGTTTCATTTTCCAAACTCTCTTGCAAAGTTCTCATTTTCTTTTCCCATTTTTCTTATAATTCTTTTAAATATCCTTTTTGAATTCTTCTAAGAGAATCTTTTGAGTTGGAGACCAGTTATATCCCTCTTTGAAACTTCATCTAAAGGCAGTTTGCTTTTAATGTCCTCAGAATTTGAGTTCTGTACTTCCCTTTCTCCACAATAGCTATCTGTAATCAGAGCTCTTTTTGCTTTTTTACTCCTTTTTAAAAAGTTGAGGTCTGTTCCTAGGACACAGGGGAGATTGTCCCAAGCTTCCTATACAGGGCAACAGGAGCTTCACACTGCACTGGGGCTGGTGCATGTTTTTCCCCTGTGCTGGATAGGCCTGACCAAGTCCTACCTGTTATTTTGGAGTTAGGGGATCACTATTTGCTATACTATTTGGTTTCATAGATAATCTGCCTTCTGAAGAAGGACAGAGTAGCTAACAGTACTGTATTTTGGCTAAGAGCTTCCTATTAGATTCCTTACATGGGACTGCTCCCTGAATTGCCTACCCTGGGCCACATCCCCCTGCCCAATTGAGACAGATCTTTCCTGAAGTCCTTCCAAGATATCTTCTGCTGGAAATTTGTCACATTTAAATATACATTCTGTCACTCCAAAATCCCTTCAGAGACTTGATCTAGTGTTGATTCTGAAGGAAACCAGAAAGAGCTCAGGTAAAGTACTATCTATTCTTTGTCATCTTGGCTCCATCTCCTGGGATGATTAATATCAATAAAAACTGAACAGGGCTAATGACAAATAATGTCATCAGGGAGATGTATTAGTAGAAAAGGAGCAAGTCCAATTATTCAACAAAAGTGAACTAATAACTGATTGGCAGCCTACATTATTTACAGATATCTACATTATGTCAAGAAATCTAGTTTGAAGGCCTCAAGAAACACTGATTCTATATTTCTTCATCCAGTCCACCAATTTCTTTTGGACAACACATGGAGGATTTATCAAGGACAGAGAAAATTGTTTATAAAACATGGCTTGAATTGGTTGCAAAATGCTCTGTTGAAGGAGTACTCAAAATTACATGGCACAGTGCAAAAATTTTTATATGTAAAATCAGGAAGAAAGATCTGAGTTCAAATTTGACCTCAAACATTTACAATCTGGGTTACCTGTCTTCCTTGATTTCTTTATCTGCAAAATGGAGTTAATAATAACAATAACTTTAAAGCTTGTTGTGAGATAGAGTTAGATATTTTAAAGCACTTTGCAAACCTTAAACTTCTTTATAAATGCAAGTTATCATACTTATTATTATATCATTGAACTCTGAAGTTTTATTTTCATTAAAAGGAATTTTGGCCATAAGATAATTAATATTCAATTGTTATTTTTCTTTAAAAGGTGCTTCAAAAGTGCCATGAACCACATACAAACCTGATCTTGCTTTCAACTGCTTTATATTTTACAGATATCAATTAATAAGTCCAACCAATTTTCGTGTATGTGAAGTAGATGGATGGAGCAATGATATCCCTTTCTGTGAAGGTACATTTGTATGACAAATATATTTTATAATGATTTTAATGAGAATTTTTTATAAATATTTCCTTATGCTTAATATTCCTATAAATCGATAATTAAACTTTTTTGCTACCTATTTTTAAAAATAAAATTCACTATTGCTAATATTTGTAGCCAATAATAAATGATAACTAGTATTCCTTAGTATTTCAGGCATTTAAATTCATCACAGCCATCATACAGACTTGCAATCAGAATAATATAATTATTTTTAGACTTTTAGGAACACTGAAGATTATCATAGACCATAAATCATAATTTTAGACTTGAAAGAGACCTTAGAGTGACCTATTCCAACCTCTTCATTATTGATCTATAGAAATCCATATTGACTTCCCAAAGTCACATAGATAAAAAATGAGACAACATTTAAATCCATGTTGTTTGACTTAAAATTCAATGCTCTTTTTATGAGCATTCAAGTTAAAAAAAAAAGCAAACTATTTTTTAAAAATGAAGTAAAGATCAATATTATAAATATTGATTGAATAATATAGACTACATCATTATAGATATATGTGATACTTTCTCTAGATTGTAATATTACAAAGAATAAATGATCAGTAAGCATTTATTAAGAGACTGCTAATAACATTAAAATATTTTTAAAAATTTTCTGTTTTCAAGCATTCATTTTTCTTCAATTCTTCAAGATAATATTTGTTTATTGCTATAAAAATTGCAAAAATATCAAAGATCACTGCCATTCCTCCAAGAAAAATGCATATTCCAATATTTTACTAGGAATTGATCACTTTTGTATCAGTCTTAAAATCTCTGTGGTTGAAATATTCAAGTAATTTTGTTATTTTATAAATCCATTTTTATGTTAGAATTGTTTTCATTTACAATTGATATTACAAATTATTTAACTACTTCTATAAGTATATGTTTATATTTTTAGTGGTTAAGTGCTCACCAGTGACAGCACCAGAGAATGGAAGAATTGTCACAAGTTCACTTGACCCAGAAGAGGAATTTACTTTTGGCCAGGTAGTACAGTTTGAATGTAATCCAGGCTTTAAGCTGAAGGGGCCTAGGGAAATACACTGCTCAACAGGTGGTGATTGGAATGAACGAGAACCTCATTGTGTGGGTAAGAAAAGTTTACTTTTATTTGGCTTCATTTACATCTTTTCCTTATATAATTTAGAATTTTTTTGGATTATGTGTATAATATAAAGAGAATGCTAAGGGATGTGTGTATGTATGTGTGTGTGTGAAGATGGTAAGACATTTGTCTTAGACATTTATGATTTTGCTACCATTCACTAACAATTATAGCAAGAAATAATTTACCAGATTACTCTTGCTTTTAAATGACAATCAAGAGTGTAAACAATTTGCATTTCATTTTTTATTTATCTTCATGTGAATATCTTTGTCTCTGTCTCTGCCTCTCTTTGTCTCTGCCTCTCTCTGTCTCTCTGTCTCTGTCTCTATCTCTGTTTCTCTGTCATCCTGTTCCCATGTCTCCCTTTAACTTCTCTGGCTTTCTCTCTTTACTCTCTTCCTTCTCTCCTTTCCTCAATCCTATTCCATTATTCCCTAAAAATGCCATCCCATGATTACTCATCCTTTCCTTGATAATGTTTTTTTTTTTTTCTGAAGCATTTGGGATTAAATGATGATAAATTTCTTTATAAATTTATTTTAAATTTCTTTAATTCTTTAATCTATCTCTTTCACTTCCCTCACCATGTATTATCTTTTCAAAATCTTTACTTCATCTCCATTATTCTACTAAAATTGCTTCACTAAAGATTATCAATTACCTTTTAATCTTATATTCAATTGCTTATTCTCATTCTTCATTTCTTTGATCTTCTCTATAATAGTTAACTATATGGATTAACTCTTCTTTCCTTGATACTTTCTATTTCTTTCCCCAGAGATTCTCCTGGTTTATTCACTTTTCTAGTCTTTCTCTATCTTCTTGATGGGTTCATTTTCATTTTTCTCTACCACCTTCCTTTAACAAAGGTTCTGTTCTCATTTTGCTTGTTTTCTCACTCTACATTTTCACCTACTTCTATATCTTTTCTTATGCAGATGATTATTTATGACCAATAAGCAATCAATTCCTAAATCATGCTATCTGATCTCTGTTTCAGTTTGTACTAGTAAGCTGCTTATTGGACTCTTCCTTTTAGAGAGTTCAGTGGGATTTTAATATTAACTTAAAAATTAAAATCTTCATTCCCTCTCACTCTAAATTCTGCAACTTTCCTGATCTTCGATACCATTAACATTCTCCTAATCCGTGCATGTAAACTGAACATAATATTTTATTCTTCCTCCTATTGCAAACCATACATCTAATGTGTTGTAAATGTGTTCTAATGTGTTCTAGTTAATTATACTTCCAAAATATCTGTTCCCTCCTTACATTCCTATTACCATCAACATAATTAAAGTTATTGGCAACTCTCACCAAAATATGTTAGTGGTTTCTTAGAAAATCTTTCTCTTTCTAAGTTGCCTGTCTAATATTGAACTTTTCCTTTCAATTCTACTCCTTTATGGCAAGCTATCTAAAAAGCTTAGTAGTGGTATTGTTAGGTCAAAGAGTATACATGATTTTACAGCCCTTTGGGCATAATTCTAAATTGCTCTACAGAATGGTTGAATGATTCACAATTCCATCAAGAATGTATTAATGCCTCATTTCCCCCACATTTCCTCCAATATTTATAATTTCCCTTTTCTGACCCATTAGCCAACAATAGGTAGGAAGTAGTGCCTCAGAATTGTTTTAACTTGCATTTCTCTAATCAATAGTGAGTTAGAGTATGTTAAATATGGCTATAAATAACTTGATTAGTTCTGAAAATTGTTCGTACCTTTTGATCATTTATCAGTTGAGGCATGGCTCTTTTTTTTAAAATAAATTTGACTCACTTTCCTAAATGTTTGAGAAATTAAGCTTTCATCAGAGAAACTTGCTTCAAAATTATTTTTGCAATTACTATTGCTAACTGTATTTTCCTCCCTCCTTTTTATATTTTCTCTCTCTCCTTTCACCCATTCCCTCCTCAAAAAGGTTTTACTTCTGACCACCTCCTTCCCTAATATACCCTTTCTTCTATTAATCTCCTTCCTTTTTGTATTACCTTTCCCAGTGTGTATGTTATTTCCTCTTTGAGTCAGTTCTGATTAGAGTAAGATTCATTCACTCCTCTTACCTTTCTCATTTTCCTGGACACTTCCAATGCAATGAATTTTGTCAATATGTTTTAAATCCTTCAGCAGTCATAGGAAACAGATAAAAAGAAAGACAAATGAAATACTAAGGAGTTGAGTGAGATTTATGTTACTTATCTGTTCAACTAAGATAACTATTGTTTTAAATATTATCTCTCTGATTAGTTTCTTTTAACATTATTTTACTAGTCATTTAAAGACACTTTGATATTTTCTCTATTTTATTAGAAATTTCCTGTGAAGTACCAGAAATTGAGAATGGGAAACTTTTAGGTGGGAAGGCAGTTTACAAGGAGAACGAACGGCTACAATATATATGCAATCCTGGTTTTGCACATGGTGAAAGAGCAGATGCCATATGCACTAAATATGGTTGGAGTCCAGCTGTATTATGTAGAGGTCATTATTTATCTTTATTATCTCAAGTTATATTTATTTAATCAAATAATTGCATATTTAGTTGCTTTTTAAAGAATTCTACTCCTTCTCAATAGAATGGTTATCTTGGCATACTTAAAACTAGTAAGATGAAAACTATTAGTAATTACTCGTGTAAAAGACTTTAGAGACTAACTTCTTTATTGTGAAGCAAGGGAACTTGGAACTAAAGAGTATGAAGGACTTTATCAAAGTCATATAAGATCGTTAATAACAAATAAAAATAGAACTTTTTTTCCTACACAGTTTTGCTTCTACATACAAGCCTAGAAAATCATACAAGCACTGGGGGCAGCAGGCTATCTGAAAGAGACAAGGGTTTTTAATGGATCACAAGATTAATATAATCTAATTATGCAAATTTGTACATAATAATCACATTATTAAAACAAATGTAGTAGTACCCAGATCAGGGCAGTCACAGTAGTCTTCACTAAAAAGAATGAATTTCCAATATTGTAATTACTTCTGATTAGTGCATTTTTAAAGTGTTAGTGACAAATAAATATATATCCAAAAGAGGGTTAGTACGATGATGAAGAATTTTCAAATTATGTCCTAAAACAGTTAAAGGATTTGAATGTCTTTAGTTTGTAGAAGAAAAAAACAGAGAAGAATGTGGTAGCTATCTTCTATTATTTGAATGATTTTTATGTGAAATAGAGAAAAAAATTATTTTGTTATTCTAGCAGAAAAAAACTATGATTAGTAGATAAAAGATACAAAGGATAAACTGTATCCTCATAGCACACATGGGGAAGAATGTGTGGAAACCAAGGAAGAGATCCACAAAGTTGGGTACATAGCTATCTTATACCATGTGACAAGATTTTTAAATCTCCCAGCACTATCATGTCAAAGCAACAAGTGGCACAGCCCAGAATCCATGGTGAGATGAGGAATTAACAATGTTAATAGAGAAAACCTATCATTAATATAACCTAATTAAGGTCAATTTCCATTCATCTGGAATTTAAAAACAAAACTTTCTACAACCAAGAATCTATTGGGTTATTTGAGTATATTTCATAATCTTAATGGACTGGGAACCCTGTATTTTAACTGAGCTAATCACACATTTCTTTTTAGAAGTCACATGTGATCCCCCACATCTGTCTAATGGGAATGTATTTCCTAAGGCAAATAAATATAGAGGAGATGAAGAAATCTCATTTACATGCAAAGAAAATTATTACCCACCACTTACTGGAAACAAAGCAAAATGTACCCCTGAGGGCTGGTCACCTCTTCCAAGATGTAATTGTAAGTTTCATTCATACTTTTTCCTATTTTGAAAATTATGATATTGTTGATTTCATCTCAAAACATTCTAAGTCACATCTGGTTTTCTTGATTTTGTATTATCAATCTGATATGTAGCCATCACTCAGTAATTTGGAATTACCTAGCTCCAGCAGAACAGCATGACACATACTTTCTTATTTCTTTGGCACGGCAATTGGGATTAAGTGATTTGCCCGGGGTCACTACAGCTAGGAACTGTTGTGTGCAAAAGTATATTTGTACCCAGGTCTTCCTAACTTCAGGTATGGTACTCTATCCACTATGCCGTCTAGCTGCTTTATCATAACAGAATGAAAGGGAAAATTCTCTCAAGTATATATGTTTCTAATTATGTCCATCTAAAATCCCAAAATATTTTCCTGGAAAAATAAAAAATTAATCCACAGAATTGAAAAATTTTGGCTGCTTACCTTACCTCTTTTCATTTTGGTTATTTTGTTCTGATTTTATACAGCACTTTTCAGAACATTTATGAGTTTGAGTTCTCAGAAACCATAGAACTCATGTAGCATGGTAAAGAATATCCTGATTCCCAATTCATATATAGTCAATTTAGTTTCCTTCTTTGTTGTTTTTTGTGTTTTTAATGCCTAAATAGATCTAGACTGGAAGATCATTCCATGATTAGTCACTATATGTCATGATGTATTTTAGTATGAAAATTCTTGAGATTTAATGTTTCTTTCTTGATCTCTCTATAAGCATTGGCTATTTATTGTATGGAAAGTATCTGTGCTAGATTATACAAAAACAAATTCTGGGGATACAAAGTCAAAAGTGAAATAATATCTTCCTTCAAGGATGTTATAACATATTAGAGGAGACACACCTGTATGTGTAGAAATACAAAATAGTAACATCCCTCCCCCCAAAAAAAGAAAAAAAAGGTAATTTTGTCTAGGAAAAGTGTTAGCAAGTAAGAAAAAAAGGAAAAGCTTAATGAAAATGACACTTGAACTTAATTTTGTGAGACAAAGTTCAGGAGGGAATGTCAAACCAGGAAAGACCACAAGTGCAAAGGGATGTAGACTTATAATGGATTGTTATATATAAAGAACAGTAAAAAGACTAGTTTGGTTAGATTTTAAGTTATGAAAGCAATATGTAGTCTTGTTGGAAAAGTAACTTTGTTCATACATCACATAGATGGACAAAGAAGAGCTTTGAAGGCCAAAAAAGAGAACTTTATATTTAATCATTTAAGTGATAGCTATTGTAGTTTATTGATTAAAAGGACATGATTAAACTTGACCTTTAGAAAAACTACTTTGGCAAACATGTTGAAGACAAACTGGAAAAGGGAAGTATTTGAGGCAGAGAGATTAATTTAGGAGTTATTGCAATATTCTAGACAAAAAGTGGAGAGCCTGAACTAGATCAGTGACTGATGATTAGCTAATCATCAGTGCTAATTCTCAAAAGCAAGAATTCAGGGAAATGATTATAAATTTAATAAAATAAGAAACCAGTACCTGAAATTATATTTGTTTTTCATTGAAATAAAGAATGTATTATTTTCTTGATATAAAAACTTTGTATCAATTCAGGTCACAAATTAACTATAAATCAGTAGGCACATCTTACTTAAGGTATTGTCTCATTCTAAAAAATAAAAATGACTTCAATATCCAAGGTCTAACTAATTAGATTTTTTTCTGACATGACCTAAAACCATAAGGTAGTGTGATGAAAGGTTGACTACGGTTTAAATTCTGCCTCTGAATTATATTGGCAACATGAGCCTCAGCAAGTCATTTAACCTCTCCTCACAGGAAAACCTCTAAAATTGTAAACTGCAGAACAGATATCTAATCAGCACTGAATTTCTTAACAGGAGTCTCTAAATCAGTAAAATCACAAATCTTTCCAAAGAAACCAAACTAGTTGAAGCCTCCAAAACATATTATCCATGTGATTGATAAAAGCATTTAGCTTCTCAGTACCCCAAGATACATTCTAAGATTTGAAACTGAAGTGCAGTTGCTGATCTGCTATGTTAAAATATGGCTTATTCACTGGAAATGAAATTGCAAGTCTCTTCCACTGTCACAGGAAATGAAATTACAAGTCTCTTCCACTCTCTTGTTTCTCCCCTCAAAATGACTTACAAATTGAGTATGAGGGAATTTTTAATATGGAACTTTAAAAAAAAATATTCTGACTGAGGGAAATACTGTCATAGTCCTAACAATTTCTTCAGATGAATGTTTGAAGTTTAGTATATTAAAAAAAAACAACTAATATTGCTACTTTATACTTAGATGTCATGTGTTATTCAGAAATGAGAGTATGAATACTAAAAATATCACAATGAGACCTGATTAAAAACATCACTATGTTCTTTCTAAATGTATTTTTTTTTTTTTTTTGGCTAAGCCAATTGGGGTTAAGTGACTTGCCAAGGGTCACATAGCTTGGAAGTATTATTTGAGGTCAATTTCAAAGGGATGTGTTATAATTTTTAAAAAAGCATAATTTGTTTTCAGAAATGTTGGATTTTTCGAATAAAATGTATCAGGTAAATTAATTCAATTTGTATTATCTTTTCCTGTATTTGCCAATCTAAAGATTTTATCCAAGGTCTTAATTTGGATTTCTGACAATGATTTAACCTTTTTTTGATAAAAATGGTTTCAATTTCTTCTCTAAAATTGCTACTTTTCTATTTATCTTAAGAAACTTAAATTTTATAAATTTGATAATTTCTAAATTCAAAATAATCTTTTCAGAACCTTTGAATTAAAAATTTTCCAGTTTACTTCCCTTCGTCTTTTCTGCATTGTTTGTTTGTAAAACTTTTAACTTAATAAATCAAAATTTCATTTTGGATATTAGTTTCTATTCTTTGTTTCCTAAAATTTCTTGTTAAAGGGTTTAAAAATTTAAATTCTATTTTCTTCTAATTTTTTAGATATTTTAGTTTAGATATAACCCATTTTACCTTATCTTGGATCAGTGTTATTTGGGTAATGTATTTCACCATACTTGTTAAAATTTTCCCACAGTTTTTTCAAATATTTTTTTTTTAAAAAGCTATTTTAGGTTTGCCAAGTTCTATATTTTTATTTTTTTGTCCCTTTGAACCTAAGTTTCCACTTCAACAGTTTTTCTTGCCATTACCAAATTTTTTTATTTTATAATGTTTAATCTTATGTATTTTCCACTTCTTTGTTTTTTTCTTTTCCAAAATTCAACAAAGTTTTCCAATAATTTTTTTTATTTTCTAAATTTTAATAAAATTTTCTTTTTATTTATTTGCCAAAAAATGATTAGTTTAAATAGAAGACAAATTTGCCCACCATAAAGAAATATTTTCAATTGTTTGGTCAACTTTTTGGGTGTTTTTGTAGTTTTCTCATGTTTGGTTTTTGAATAATTCCAAATTTTTTAAACTATCCCGGTTATTTTAAAGAATTTTTTTGCATTTTGCTGTTGGTTTTTTAGTGATGTATTCTAGTTTATTGGTTGTTTTTTCCTGAACATTTAAAGTTCATTATCCAAATTTTTAGGAATTCTTTGGGAGTTTCAATTAATCTCTCTCAAAAGGTGACAATTTTTTCTATTACTTCTTTCCTTTAATCTCTTTTTACCTTATTGGGCCAAAGGGTATATTTGAATAAATTTGAATAATAATGGTGATGTGGGATCTTTTTCCTCCTGTTTTAAATGGGAATAATTCCCAGTTTTCCCCATTACATTGAACTTTCGTTTTTAAATAAATGGTTGACTATTTTAAGGAAAATCCTTTTCCCTATTTTAGGTTTTTTTAGTAAATTGGTTTATTTTATCAAAATTTTTTCTCTTCTATTAAAGTAATGGTTTTTATTTTTATATTAGTCAATTTCTAATATTTTTAAATTGAAACTTTACCTTTTAAAAAATTTTTGCCAGGTTATTCCCCTTGATTTTTTTTTGCAATATTTTTTTTAAAAATTTTCCATAATATTCAAAAATTTTGTATAAATTTTTTTCTGTTTCCTTTGGTACCATTCTTGTCTAAAGGTTTGGTAATTTCCTATTTCCTAATTTTTAAATAATTTATATAAAGTATTAGGTTAATTGTTCAAGTGTTTTGATAAATTCACATGTAAATATTTCCTGGGGTTTTGGTTTAAATTGTTTAATTTTTCTTTTATTTTTCTAAATGGGAACTTTTAACAATTTACTTCCTCTTCTAATCTGGGCAACCATGTTTTGTAGATATATTTTTCACTTAGGTTTGATTTATTAGCTAAATTAAAAAGTCTCCTAATTTTTTAATTTTTTCATTTAAAAAGTTTCCCTTTTTTTTAAATTTTTTTTTTTTTCTTTTAAAATTTACCAAAGGTTTATATTTTATTTTTGTTTTTTTTGAAAATTTAGTTTTTTTATTAATTCAATAGTTTTTTTTTTACTTTCAGTTTATTAATTCCTTCTTTTATTTTTTAAATTTAAATTTGTATTTGTTAGGGGTTTTTTTGCTTTTCTTTTTTTAAAATTTTGGTTTTTTCTCTATTTTGGTAAGCCTTTGGGATAAAATTTTTATTCTGTGGTGCCCCCTTTGGTATGTGGTCCATTTTGCCTTTTCTTGGGTAAATTGGCTATGATTTGTTTAATTCTTCTTTGGGGGTTTTTAGTTTTTTATTTTGGTCTATTTTTGGCTTTTTTTAAGTGTTTTTTATTGCTCATGTTTTGAAAAGAAGTTTTTTATTTCTGCCTTTTGCATTTGATTTTGATTTTTGCAATATTGGCTTTTTTTGGGCCAGTGCCAAGAAGAAAGGTTTCTTTTTTTTTGGTTTTCGTCTATTTTTTTTTGTATTGATTCCTTTTTCTTTTTTTATTTTTTTTGGTTTGTTTATAGTTCTGATGCAATGTTGGATTATTATTACGTTTCTATCTATTTTTTTGCAGCTTCTTAATTTCTTTTGAATTTAGTGTTTTGGTGTTTTTTTTAGTTTGATTTGCTTTTACTTTCCCTTTGCAAAAAGTTTCTTTTCTTTTTGACATTTTTTTTTTTTGGCAGGTGCTTTTTTTTTTTTTTTTTTTCATTTGTGCATAATTTTGTTTAGCCTTTTAATATTTCTGTTGCTATGCTTTTTGTTTCCCTTAAAAATTTTTGTGGGGATTCTATTTAATCCAATCTGCTATTCTTGCTTTTGGGGGTTACCCCTTAATTTTTTGGTTTTTAAAGTTAATTTTTTTGATTTATTTCCCCATTTTTTTTTTTTTTTTCCCCATTTGATTAAATTTTAGGATGTTGTTTCGTTCCCTTTTAGAATTTTTTCCCTTAAAATCCTTTTATTTTTGACCTTTTGCTTTTTGTTTTCCTTTTTTAGCCTATTTTTGGCCCCTTTTAAATTGGTGGGAAAGGTTTTTTTAAAAATTGTTTTTTTTTTTTTGAGCCTCTGGTGAGAGGAAAAGATTCCCAAAGGTTTTTCCCTTTTTTGTTTATTTCCTTTGTCTTCAGGTGTGCATGTTCTAGGTGTTTTTTCAGTTATTTTATCTTTCTTGGTTTTTTTTTAGGCAATTTTTTGTTTTTTTTTTTTTTTAGATTAAATGGTTTGTTTTAATTTTTTTAGGAAGTGTTGTTTCCTGGGCAATTTTTTTAGTGATTGTTTTTTTGGGGCTTTTTAAATATAATTTAGGTTAATTTTAATTGTTTGCTTTTTAAATTGATTCTTTTTGCTTGGTTGGTTTTAATTGTTTTTCTGGCTGGTTGTAATATTTTTTTTTTGTTTTAAATTTAGACGTTTTTGGGTTTTCTTTTAGGGTTTTTCAAATTTCTGTTTTTAATTTTTTTTTTCTTGAATTGGCTTTTTTTGTTTTCCTAAAAATGCTGGTTTTTTTTTTAATCATGTTTTGGGGTTAATAATTTAGATTATTTCCTGTTGTTTTTAGGTTGTTGTTTTAAGTGTTTTTTTTTTATTTTTTTTTTTTGGTTTTGTTGCTGATTCTTGTGTTCATTGGGTCTTCATTTATTTTTCAGTTTTTTTAATGAATTTTTATTTTTTTGGCAATTTTTGTTTTTTATTTTTGTTCATTTAAATTTTTTTTCAATTTTTTTGGGTTATTTTTCTTTTTAATTCCAAATTTCTTTTTTGGGAATTTTTTTTTTTTTTAAGGGATTTTTTTTTCCCTTTTCAATTTTGTTTTTGAGTTTAGTTTTTTTTTTTTTTTTAATAATTGTTTTTTAAGAATCCAGGGGTAATTTTTTTTTTTTCCCTTGCCTTTCTTTTGATTTTTTATTCCCTAGTGGGCCTTATTTGTTGTTTTAGCCTGTTGTTTTTGTGTGGTCCAAAATTTTTTTTGGGGAGTTGGTTAAAGGTTCCCAAAAAACAAAATGAAAATTTTTTTTCCCATGTTTTTTTTTTTTGGGTTCCTTTGCCATTTTCAATTGCTTTTTTTTTTACTTCCTGATTTTTCATGGTATGTTTTTTGTTTGTAATGATTTTGGTTCTGTATTTTTTGCATATTCAATTCCTCAAACTTTCTTTTCATCTTGTGGTCGTTTTTATGAAAATTGTTATAACTTATATAAAATTTAATTTTAATTGTGGGCTTGAGTTAGTTTAGATAAAAAGGGGCTGAAAAATTTGGCTTTTGGTTTTTTTTTAGTTCTCCTTGGGGATAAGCCCAGTAAAGAAAACTTGGCGGGGACATTTATAACTTTTTGGACATTTGTTTCTGAATTTGGATTTTTCAATCCCAAACGTGTATTTTGTCCCCGTTTTATTAAAACCTATCATTATTTTTTCCTCATTTACCAATTAATGTGGGATTCTCAGGTTTCTTAATTTGCATTCTCTTTAATAATGATTTGGGCTTTTCCTTTTTAATTTTTAATTTACTCTGAAATTGCTTTTCTTCCTTTAATTTATAATTGGAGAATGGTTGGTTTCTTATAAAAAGTCAGTTCTCTTTAATTTTTAAATCCTTTATCGAACCTTTAACTTGAAATGTTTTTTTCCCAGTTTGTTCTTTTCTAATTTTTTAATAGTTTGTTTTGGGACTTTTAATTTTTATAAATTTTTCTATTTTTGACAATAATGGTCTTGTTTTTTATTAAATTTTTCCTTTCAAATTGAGAGATAAACTTCTATGTTCCTCAATTTTTTTTCCTTCTTTTGTTAAATCATGGTCCCATTTTTTATTTGGTATAAAATTTTTAAATTTTGGGTCAATTAATTTCTCCATACAATTTCCTTTCACAGTTTTGAAATAAAATTCTTATCCCAAAAGTAATCTTTTTTGTCAAACCAAATTGCTATTTGACTATTCTGTTTGTGTAATTGTTCCATGTCAACTTCCTATTTCTTGAATTCAAATGGTTTTTGGTATGTCTTTTAAAATAGTTTTTGGCAGGTATAAACCACCTTATTTTTTTTTTTAATTCTTTTGAGATTCTTGACTTTATTTTCCATATAATTTTGTTTTTTTTTCAATCATTAAAATATTTTCAAGTCTGATTGTATGATAAATAAATAGTTGTTATGGGATATTGTCATCTTTTTATTTTGCTCGACCTATCCGGAGCATGATATTTTTCAATTGTTCAAGTCGACTTTTTTGTGTGGAAAATTTTTTAATTTTGCTCATATAATTCCGACTTTCCTTTGGTGATAGACTCCCAAATATTTTATCTGTCAACAATTTCTGAATGGAATTTCTCTTTACTTTGCTGTTGGTTTTGTTGGTGTTAAAATGTGAGGATTTTGGGGTTTATTTTATACCCTGCAACTTTGCTAAAGTTATGGATTTTTCAATAGCTTTTTAGTAGAATCTCTAAGGTTCTCTAAGTATATCATCATATCATCTGCAAGAGTGATATTTGGTTTCCTCACCTATTCTGTTCCTTTAATCTCTTTCTCATTCTTATTGAAGGGCTAGTGTTTCTAATAAATTTGAATAATTGGTGACAGTGGGCAACCTTTTTCCAGATCTTATGGGAAAGATTCCAGTTTTTCCCCATTGCATATGATGCTTACTGATGGTTTTAAATATATTCCTGAATATTTTGAAAAAGTCCATTTTTCCTATACTCTCAAGTGTTTTTTATTAAAATGGATGTTGGATTTTTATCAAATGCTTTTCTCTATTGAGATGATCATATGGTTTTGTTATTTTGATTATTGATATATCAATTATACTAATAGTTTTTCTAATATTGAAACCAGCCCTGCATTCCTGGTATAAATCCTACTTGATCATAGTTATTATCCTGTGGATGATTTTCTGTAATCTTTGTAATTTTATTTAAGATTTTAGCATCGATATTCATTAGAGGATTGGTCTATAATTTTCTTTCTTGTTTCAGCCTACCTGGTTTAGGTATGTCCCATGTCTTTGTAAAGGGTTTGGTGGGACTCCTTCAGTCCCTATTTTTCAAATGTTTTATATAGCATTGGGGTTAATTGTTCTTTTTTTTTAGAATTCATTAAACCGTCTGGTCCTGGGGATTTTTTTAGGGAGTTGGTTAATAGCTTGTTCTTTTCTTTTCTAAGATGGGACTGTTTAGGATATTTATTTTCCTCTGTTTCTGGGGTAATTTTGGGTATTCTTCCATTTCATTTAAGTTGTTAATTTATTAATAAAGTTGGGCAAAGTAATTCTAATTATTCTCTAATTTCCTCTTCATTAGTGGGGCTCCTTTTCATTTTAAGACTAACAATTTGATTTTCCTCTTTCCTTTTTTTAACGATTTATGGGGTTTTTTCATTTTGTTTTTTCATAGAACCAACTCTTATTTTTAATTAATTAATTTTTTTTACTTTCAATTTTATTGATCTCTCCTTTTATTTTAAATTTCAATTTTAGTGTTTGACTGGGGGGTTTTTAATTTGTTCCTTTTCTAGCATTTTTGTTTGCCCAATTCGTTATTCTCTTTTCTACTTTATGCAAGTAAGCCTCTGAGATAGAAATTTCCCCTTATTACCGCTTTTTCATCCACACATTTGATATGATGTCTCTTATTGTCATTTCTTGGGTGAAGTTATTAATTATGTCTGATGATTTGTGTTTCCCCAATCATTCTTTAGTAAAGGTTATTTAGTTTCCAATTATTTTTTGGTCTATTTCCCTGGCTTTTTGTTGAGTGTAATTTTTATTGCATTGTGGTCTGAAAAGGATGCATTCACTATTTCTGTTTACTGCATTTGAGTTTGAGGGTTTTATGTCCTATATATGGTCTATTTTTTAAGGTTGCATAACTGTGAAAAGAAAGTGTATTCCTTTTCTCCATTTCATTTTCTCCAGGGTCATCATATTCTTTTCAAATTTCTATTTACCTCTTTATTTTTCTTATTTATTTTGATTTGTTTGTCTAATTTGAGAGTGCAAGGTTGGATTCCCCTTTATGTTTGCTATCATTTCTTCTTAGCTCTCTTTAATTTCTCTTTAAAATTTGTAATCATTTGCATATATGTTTAATATTGATATTGTGGGGGGTCCAAGATGGCAGGAACACGAGATTTCTAACCCTCTTCTCTTTTAATATTATATCAGCCCAAAAATAGTCTTGACTCTACAATTGTAAAAGATAAAAGAGAACAACTCCGGCCGAAGAAAATCCAGTCTCGCCAAAAAGGTTTTCCGGGGGGGGAGATGGGCAAGATGGGGAGAAAAGGTTCGAGGAGATCTCAAACCGAGGGGGGAAATCTCCAGGCGCACCCCAAACCCATCGGGCTTTCCTTGGGTCATTGTGATACTGCCGGGGAGGACGCCGGTTAGCCCCAATCTCGCAGGGGAGCTGGGGGCCAAGAGCTTTCCAGGGCCGGTTTCTTGGGCAGAACCGGGCGGTCCCGGGTCTGGGGTCTGGGGTCGGGTTGCAGTCACCTAAACTCACGTCCCACAAGGCTCAGGGCCGGGGACCATTTCACCCCTTTAATCCAGCCAGGGCAACCCTAACCCCCACCCTACTAAGAATTTAACTCCCCATGCTGAATCCACTTCCTGGGGGGAAGGGAAAACTCTCCTAGAAAATCATACCTAGGAATCTTTACATCTTTCCCTCTCTGCAGAAAAATTTAACCTTGCCTAGGAACATACCTAAAGGCTTTTAAACATAAAAAAAATGAAAAAAGATCCCAAATTCTATAGAAAAAACATCACAAACCTGAAGAGACCCTCAAACAGCAAAAATCATCAACTTCCTCCACAATTTTCAAAAAAAACCATTAAAAGTTCCAAAAAAGTTGAAAAAAATGGGGAAAAAAAACCAAAAAACAACAACCCGGTGAAAAAAAGAAAAATCCAAAAAAAGAATTTGGGAAAAAAAAAAACACAAAAAATTTTTAATTGAAAAAACAAAAACTCCAAAAAAATAATCCTAATTGGGAAAACAAAAAACACCAAAAAGGGATTTTTGAAAAAAAAAATTACTAAAAAAAATTAAGGAAATGGAAAAAACCAAAAAACAAACATTTAAAAACAAGAAACATAAAAAAAGAAAAAAGAAAAAAATTCTTTAAAAAAAAACGAAAAATAAACAAATTCGGCAAAAAATATCACAAAAACAAAAAAAACAAACTGAAAAAAAAATTTCTACCAAAAGCAACTTGGAAAAAACTAAAGAAAATAAATTGGACTTTCAAACAAGAAAAAAAACCCAAACATTTTCCAAAAACACCCAAAAATGCCCAAAAAATAAAGGTAAACTAGGATGAAAAAATTCAAACACCTTAAAAAAAAAAAAAAAACCCCTTTTGGCTTCAAAACATCAATTAAAAAAAACAAACCAAAAAAAAAACCCAAAAAAATACCCAAATCCTTTTTACCCAAAAAAAACCAAAAAATTTCCAAAACCCAATCCAAAACAAATTACCACTTAAAACATTTTTTCCAGGGAAAAATGAACATTTAATAAACAAAGTTCCATTTTTTAAGAAAAACAAAACAAAACAAAAAAGTCTAACAAAAACTCCAAAAAAAGGAAAATAACTCTTAAATGTTTTCTTTGTATACAAAAAAAACCATTATAAGGATGTAAACTAAAAAATAATTGGAAAAATAGGCAGAAAAGGTGGGAAAAAAAAAAACCCATCCCAAACAAAAACTTACATACTAAAAAGAAAACATTTGAATCTTCCTCCAAAAAAAAAAAAATTGACTTTTTTTAAAAAAAACTCTCTCTTAAAAAAAAAAAAAAATAAAAGGGAAGGGAAAAAACTCAAAGGGGAAGGGAAAAAAGGATAAAACTATAAAATACAAATTTAAAAAGGGAAAATTAAAGGCAAAATAATAAAACAATCTTTTATTGGATGGCAAAAACCCAATTTTAATTCTAACCTAAATTGAAGGGATAACTCCCCATAAAAAAAATAGCAAACAAATAAAATCAAACCCACAAATTGTTGACAAAAACACATTTAAAGCAAAGGGATCCCAAATAAATTAAAAGGCAAAAAAACCTTTAAATTTAAGAAAAAAAAAGGGTATCCATCCTTTCCAATCAAAAAAAAAAAAAAAAAAAGGTAATTCTAGGGCCCAAAAAAAACAAAAAAAAAAAACCCAACCCTAAAAAATTCAAAAAAAACAACAAAAATAAATTAAACTCCACCCGTAGCTCCCCAAAAAAAGGAAATTAAAAAAGAAAAAAAAAAAAAAGGAACAGAAAATTAAAATAAAATACTTTCCCCATTCAAACCACAAAAACCAAAAATAAAATAAAAAACAACAAAAAAAGCCCGTTATGCAAAAATCACAAAAAAAGTTAAAAAGAAAAAAAAAATACCTTACTTAAAAAATATTTAAAGGCAAATTAAACCCAAAATAAAACCCAAGTAACAAAAACTCCAAAAGGGATAAAACAATTTTTTTCCAAATTATAAAACAAAAAGAAAAATTTTTTAAAAAAGCAAAAAAAAAAAAATTTCCCAAATTAAATTCTAAAAAAAAGGGAAAATTTAGGAAAAAAACAGATAATTAAAAAACAATTGTTTTAAAAAAAAAAGAAAGCCTTTTGAAATCATTAAAAAGGGAGGAATAAAAGCAAAAAAAACCCAAATAAAAAATTATTTACCAACTTTTATTAAAAAAAACCAAAAAGGAATTAAAAATTACCCAACAAAAAAAAAAAACTTTAAAAAAAAACCAAAATAAAACCCCTAAAAAAAAACCCCAAAAATTTTTAAAAAATTTAAAAAAATTGGCAAAAAAAATAAAAAACTAAACCCAAACAAAATTAACCCAAAAACAAAAAGTTAAAATTCTTAAAAAAAAACAAAAAAAGCAAAAACAGCTCCCAAAAAAAAGAAAAAAACCAAAAAATTTTTCAAAAAAAAACTTTTTCCCCATTTAAAAAAAGTAAAAACAAAAAGCTTTTAAATCCAACTATCCCCAAAAACACTAAGGAAAAAGCAAAAACACTCAAAACCCTAACAATAGTAATAACAAACCCTTTCCAAAAATTAAAACACGAAAATTTAAAATTTAACATGCAATTTAAAAAATTAAAGGAAAAGTAGGAATAAAACAAATTACACCTTTCCAACAAAATTTACAAGAACCCCAAGGGCCCAAAAAAGGGAAAAACCCACAACTTTTGCAAAAGCCCTGTAAAAAAAAACCCAAAATCATCAAACACATTCCTCAAAATCCCAAGTCGAAATTACAAAAAAATTCCATTTTAAAACCATAATATAAAAATTTGGAATCATCTAAAATCAAAAACAAAGCAAAATTACAAACTTTCACCCTTAATCGACAACCGGGAAAAATATTAAACCCTTTGGAAAAAAAATAAAAAAGAAAATTTCCAAAACAATCTTTTTTTTGGCTTACCCAACCCCAAAATATTTTAAACCTGAAAAATAAAAAATTTTTAAAAAAAAGTCCCGAAATTTCGGGAATTAGAAAAAACAAAGATTTTCTTCTGACCAGATCTAAATAAAATATTTGGGGCACTTCCAAAACTTTTTTGGCTTAAAAAAAATTTTTGATCATGGAATGAAATTCAAGGAAAAAATCAAACAAAAACTTCTTTGACAAACCCAAAGATCCCACTTTTGGGATAGCACGTTTAAAAAAATTTTGGGGAAAAAAAAAAAAAAGGGAAAGGGTTGATCATAATAACCGTACCAAAAGGTCAAAATTTCATGGAAAAGAAGAAAATTTTGGGAACGGATGTTTCCCTCAGACCTTGGGGGAACAAAAAGGAACTGGATCTTCGTCACAAAATAGAAAATTTCGATTATCCAAACTGAAAAGTTTTTCCAAAACCAATGCGAAAGTTGAGGAAGCAAAAACTGGGAAAAACAGTCAAAGGTTCTGATAAAGCCTCATTTCCAAAAATAAGAATTCTCTAATTTTAAAAAAACCATTTCAATTGAAAAAGGTCAAAGGATTGAAAGACAATTTCGATGAAGTTGAAACATTTTCTATCAATGAATGCTCCAATCTTATTAATCAAGAAAATCCAATTAAGACAACTCTGAACCCACCACCTTCGATTGGTAAGATGAAGGTTTAAGAATTGTTGGGGATGGGGCTGGGACATTGATGCTTGTTGGTGGGTTGTGGTATCCAACCATTTTTGGAAGTAGTTTGGAACTATATAAAAAGTTTCAAACTTGATTCCTTTGATCCGCAGTTTCTAAGGGTTATTCCCAAAAGGATTATAAAGAAGGGAAAGGGACCATTGCGAATGTTTGTGGGGCCCTTTGTGTGGTCTGGAAACTGAATGGATTCCTCAGTTGGAGGGGTTTGGGATTGGTTATGGTTCTGTTCTGTGAAATGACCAAAAGGTTTTCGAAGGCCTGGAGGACTTAATGAACGATTGGGAAATAGCAACCAGGGAGTCATTATATACTTCAAAACAATCTATTGATGACCGTTCGATGGATCAGGCCACCTCGCAACGGATCAACCTCACTTCTAATGGGCGTTTAAAACTGAACTGCTTGCCCGAAAAGAACTCTGGGAATGACTAAAACCATTACATTGAATTCCCAACCCTATATTTTTGCTGCATTTTGATTTCCTTTACGCTAATTGTACAATATTTCAGGTCTGGTCTTTTTCTACAGAAAATAACGTTTGGTGGTATTTATTGTGTATCTAATTTTATTTTTTATTTAACATCTACGGTATCCTGCCATCTAGGGGGAGGGGGTGGGGGGGTAAGAGGTGAAAAATTGGAACGAGGTTTAATTTTAATTTAAAGTTACCCATGTATATATCCTGTAAATAAAGGCTATTAAATAAAAAAAAATATTATTTCTTCATTATTTATGGCCCTTTTAGCAAGATATATGCCCCTTCCTTATCTCTTTTAATTAGATAATTTTTTGTTTTGCTTTATCTGAGATCAGGATGGTCCCTGTTTTTTTGACTTCACCTGAAGTATAGTAGATTTTGCTCCATCCTTTTATCTTTATTCTGATGTATCTCCCGTTTGGTATTTTCTGTAAACAACACATTGAGGATTTGGCTTTAATCCATTCTGTTCCTTCCTCTTTTAGAGTTACCCCATTACATTTTGGTTAAAATTACCCATTCTGTATTACTTGCCATCTTGTTAACCCCTAATTTTATCTTTTTTCCCTTCTTTCCCCTTTACCCCCTTCCCAGTATTACCTTGTGAGCACCTTGCTTCTCACAGCCCTCCTTTTTTTCCCTCCTCCCACCTTGATTCCTCCCCTATCTTACTCTTTCCCTCTCAGTTTCTTTTCCCTTCTTAAATTTTCCTTCCTTTTTACTTTTCCTTTCACTTTTCAATGGATGGGAGAAATTTCCTATATTAATATGTTAAATTTTTTTCTTTAAATAATTCTATGGCAGTAAAATACCCTATATTCATTCCCCTCCTTTCTCTCTCTCAGATATAATAGGTTTCCTTTTCTTTGGAGATAGTACCCCACTTTACCCGATACAATGTGTCCTTTCCATTAATTTTAGAACAAGGTATCTGTATTTTTTATAATTTTAAGCAAAATATAGTTAAGATTTCTTTTTACCTTTTAGGTTTTTCTTGAGTTCTATATTTGCAGATCAAACTTTTTTAAGTTCTGGTTTTCACCAAAAAGGTGAAATTACTTATTTGTTGTGCCATCTTCTTCCCTGGAAAAAGATTTCATTCTGGCTGGGAAGTTATTTTTGGTTGCATACCTAGTTCCTTCCTTTCGAATATCATATTCCAGGCCCTTCGATCTTTTAATGTGGATGCTGCTAGATCTTGGGTGATCTTTATTTGGCTCCTTTATATTTGAATTGGGTTTTTCTAGCCGCTTGGTATTTTTTCCTTTGTTTAGGGTTCTGGATTTGACCACTATATTTCTTGGGTTTTGATTTTGGTCCCTTTCAGGGGTGATGATGAATCCTTTCAATGTCTTTTTACCCTCTGTTTCTATGACTTCGGGCAGTTTCTTTGATAATTTCCTGGAAAATAGTGTCCAGGCTCTTTTTCATCTTTTTTCTGGGGTCCAATGTTCTAAGATTTCTCTCCCTAGACCTGTTTTTCCAGGTCTTTGTTTTCCCGAAGAATATCACATTTCTCCATTGTTTGGTTTTTTTGGTCTTTTTGACTGATTCTTCTTGTCTCCCTAGTCATTCAATTCCATTTGTTTATTTTATTTTCAATGAAGTGTTTTCTTCCTCACTTTTTTATATCTTTTTCTAATTGTCCAATTTGTTCTATGGAATGTTTTTCCATTTCGCCCATTTATTCTTTAGTGAACTGTTTTCTTTTCAGTTCACTAATCCTATTTTCAAGGATTTGTTTTTTTATCCACTCTGTCTTTAAATGGGGAATGACTTCTCAGTCTCTTTAAGCCCCCTCCTTTTCCCATTTTCTTCAGCCCTTGTGAGAGCCTTTAATTTCTTCTATGAGATTATCTGTGTGAGGAACAGATGATCTCCTCCTTGGATTCACCTGGAGATAATCTGTTTTTAGTCTCCTCAGGGTTTTAGAGTCTGCTCTTGTCTGTTAAAAAGCTGTCAATCGTTAAAGTCCTTTTTAGCTTTTCGCCATTTTTGTCGAAGAATGAGACAAATTGAAAAAAAAAAGGAAAAAACCCCCAAATGGAATCCTTTTTTGGGGAGGGGCTGGGTGGCGTTACCAGCCCTCTACAGACTGGGGGGCAGCGGGACAGCAGGATTTTGGCCGCCTTGAGACTCTGAGGCGTGCTGAGCCGGGTGGGGAGGGGGCCAGTCTCAAGGAACTCGCTGTTTGGGGGATTCTTCACCCCTGGTGTTTAAGCTTATCTGCTGGGCACTGACTTGCTGGGGCAAAAGATCCAATCCTTAGTGAACTCTCCCCCCAGAGATGGCTGGATCAACCCAACCCCTCTGGTCTGCCAGCTGTGAGCTGCCTGCCAAGCTCTCCTGCTGCTCCCTCAGCCTGGCCCGATCTAAAACCATCCCGCCCTCGAGAAAAGCAGACCTTTCCTCAATCTCGGATGCTTCTCTTGGAATGTTTGTGGGGTTTTTTTCAGTCAGGCATTAATTCAGAGGCTTGTAATGATATGGATTCTGAGAGAAAATGCGGAGCTTACACAGCTGTGTGCCTCCTCGCCGCCGTCTTGGCTGGAAGTCATATGCCTTTTCCAAACCCTTGTGTGGTGAGGGCTAGGTCATTTCACCTTTTAGGTCTTCATCTGGAGACAATCTGCTTTTAGTCTCCTCAGGGTTTGAAATCTACTATCTTTCATTATAGAAGCTATCTAATTAAAGTCTTTTTTTACTAATTTTTTTTTTTTGTTGGGATCGTTTTTGGGCAAAGGGGCCAAGTTTTCTATAGACAAAGGGAGAGCTTTGGGGTCTGAGTCATTCCCGTGTGGGTGGGTATATCCCAAGACTTGGGCTTTGGGGTAAACTTTTACCTTTTGATTTTATGTTGGATGTTTTATAACTTCTCTGCTGATCTTGGCTTTAATGGGGGTAGAATTTGTGAGTCCTCCCAGATTTCCACCTTAAGACTCCACCCCCTTCCACACCCTCATCTGCTCAGTGTGGGCTGGTCTCTGTGCTCTGCCTCCCTAAGTGGGCCTGGCCTCTTCCCATGCATGTGCCCAATCAAAACAGACCTTTTCTGGTGATCTTCGAAATTATCTTTTGCTGGCAATTTGCTGTACTCCCAATATTCGCAGATTCTGCTAGTCCAGCACTATTCCATAGGCTGAATTTCATAATTAATGTGAGGGTATTAGGAGAGCTCAGAAAGAGGCGTGTATCCTCTCTACCATCTTGGTTCTGTCCCCTCTCTAAATGTATTTTTAAAAAGTTTTCTTGTGTTGGCTTTTATTTAATCTGAAATTTCATTCCTGTAGAAAAGGATGATATAGTTTCCTTCGCCCATCAAAAATAATCTGAGAATAGTAAACTATGATTATCAAAATTCATTATATGCTCACATTTCACAAGATGAAATGGGAAAAAATACTAACAACTTGGGGATTTCATGTAGGGTATAGTTATTGACCTAAGTTTTTTTTTTTTTTTTTTTTTTTTTTAATAGCTTTTTATTTACAAGATATATGCATGGGTAACTTTACAGCATTAACAATTGCCAAACCTCTTGTTCCAATTTTTCACCTCTTCCCCCCCCACCCCCTCCCCTAGATGGCAGGATGACCAGTAGATGTTAAATATGTTAAAATATAAATTAGATACACAATAAGTATACATGACCAAAACATTATTTTGCTGTACAAAAAGAATCAGACTCTGAAATATTGTACAATTAGCTTGTGAAGGAAATCAAAAATGCAGGTGGGCATAAATATAGGGATTGGGAATTCAATGTAATGGTTTTTAGTCATCTCCCAGAGTTCTTTTTCTGGGCATAGCTGGTTCAGTTCATTACTGCTCCTTTGGAAATGATTTGGTTGATTTCGTTGCTGAGGATGGCCTGGTCCATCAGAACTGGTCATCATATAGTATTGTTGTTGAAGTATATAATGATCTCCTGGTCCTGCTCATTTCACTCAGCATCAGTTCGTGCAAGTCTCTCCAGGCCTTTCTGAAATCATCCTGTTGGATTGACCTAAGTCTTTAATGAAAATGGTCATCTTAGAGCAAAGGCGAGGAAAAAAGTACATCCAAGAGAAGAAACAGCCTGCTCAAAGTCCTAGAGATGACTAAGAAGGAATAATCACAAACAAAAACAAAGACAAGAAAGATGATGTAATATAGGCCAAGGGATGAGAATATAGTTGAAGACTAGACATTCTATATTAACAAAACATCTCCATATCATAACTAATGACTGATTTAGGGAGCCAGACTAACCTTCTTATCTTAATCTCTTTAGGTATATAGGAATTTCCTGGCCAACCTTGAATAAGCATTGTTCCTTGAAGAAATGATTTACATTCTAATTTACTCATTCATAAAGGAAAGGGCTGGAAAGAGTTGAGATAATGTGTTAATATTTTATTCAAAATTAACTATCTTTGAGGTGGGTGTGGATGAATGATTGAGAAGTGAAAAACTCTTTTTTGGCAAGCCTATAGAAATGTGTTTGATCCTGGGGTGGATTATTGAGAAACTGTGGAATCTCAAAGGAGGCAGTTACCAACCATCTTATACATTTTAGATGTTATCATTCTCAGAGCATATGGTAGAATATAAATACTCCAAGGCAAAGAATGTTACATTTGTCTTTGCATTCTATTTGCATAGTATGGTGTCTTATATGTAATAGGTATTTCAAAATGTTTGTTGAATTGCATTGAGATAACTTTCTCAAATTCCTTCTGACTTTTTGATTCCAAATCTATCCATATTCTGAGATTTCAAATGAAAAGAGTGCAGTTATATTCTATTATATTGTATTCATTTATAATAGGAAATTAAAATTATCCAGTTAAATTTTTGATAAGATAAATAATTTATTTTTACTTCACTTTTTCCCAAGTGAGACCTTGTGATTATCCAGAAATTGAAAATGGAGAACTTTATAGGTCATCTTGGTTTTCCAAGGAATACTTTCGAAGTTTCTTTCCAGAATCTATTGGAAAACAGATGTACTATCATTGTAATAAAAATTATGTACCTGTTAATGGACGTTCCTCAGATTATTGGGCAAGATTTTCATGTACTCCAGGAGGATGGTCGCCAGTGCCAAAATGCCTTAGTGAGTATGCTTCTTTAAACTTAATTGTAGAGTGTACATGTGATAGCAAGTCCTTATTATTATATTTGGAAAGGATATAACATTTCATAAAGGTAAGAACTTTGTGATATCCTCATTGAATATTTACAGAAGATTAGGATTCTCTCCTAATACATGTTGGATATGATCTTTCAGAAGAAAGATAATGTTGCAAAAAGAAAACCAATGAACCTTATACATTCTCAAGTCTCTTTATACTAGCACAACATACCCTTTGTAACCCATTACCATAGGATGCAATTTGCTATGTTCAGTATCAATGAACTCTGGTATCACTTTCTGCTTCCCTAATTGTGCTATCTCTTGATTACTACTTCCTGTACTCTGGTAATATTGACCACTCTAAGAGATTTCAATTGTTTTATCAGTAGCACTGCCTGTTTTTAGGTACCCTTTCCTGCTCTCTGATAATGTGGCCTGCTCCCCCATAACATGTTTTGTTCTCTCGATAAGATAATCTATTCTCTTATGGAAGTGCTTATTGTCTGACAGTATGACTGCTACACTGTCTTCTGAGCTGTCTTTAATTTATAAAAAAATTTTAATTCAATCTTTGATCTTTAATTTCCTAATTTCTCTATGTTTACTTACCCTGTTACTTTCCAGAGGTAGCTCCATGATAACAATGAATTATTTCTACAAAGAAAAAAGAGAAAGGGGAAAAATTAGGAAAAGAAAGAATATATCAAAAATATGATGCTATTTAATGTTTCATATGCAAGGGCTCTAAATTTCCATAAAGAAATTGGGAGAAGTGTATTTTCATTTCTCTTCTTTTGTGTTGCAGTTTATTCTCTGGGGCTTTCTTTTATTATTATTTTCTAATTTATTATTAAAATACTTAATAACATTTTATTTCTCTGCAATTACATGTAAAAACAATTTTTTTACATTCATTAATTTTTTCAAAAGTTTATAATTTTAAATTCTATCCCTTTCCCTTTTTTCTCACCCCTCCCTAAAATGGTAATTAATCTGATATGTTTTATACATTAGCAATCATGTAAAACATTCTATATTAGTCATTTTTATAAGAAAACACAAACAAAAAAAAAAAAGAAAGGAAGGTTTTTATCTGAAATCATCCTGCTTGTCTTATTGGACCACAAAAATATTACATTATAATTATATACCAAAACTCCAGCCCTTTCTCAACTAATTACTATCTGCTCAACTTCCAATTTTAGCCACAATAAAAAAGAGTTACTATAAATACTTTTGCACAAATAGGTTTTTTCCCCTCCTTAAATCTCCTTGGGATACCCATCTTGGAGTGGTATTCCTGGATCACAAGGGTATGTACATTTTTATATTCTTTTGGGCAGTGTTTCAAATTGCTCTCCAGAACAATTGGATCGGTTTACAACTCCACCAACAGTGCAATAGTACTCCAGTTTTCCATGTCTTTTCTGAAAATTACCATTTTCATTTTCTGTTGTATTAACCAAGGTGTGAGGTGGCATCTCAGAGTTGTTTTCATTTTAATTTCTGTAATCAATAGTGCTATTGAGCATATTTTCATAGCACTACAACTTTTATTTCTTTGTTCAAAAATTGCATGTTTATGTCCTCAACTAGTTGTTGATTGGCAAATGATTTTTATTCTTATAAAATTGGTTATATTCTGTAAGAATTTGAGAAATGAGAGGGCATGTTGGTGGTGCAGTAGATAGAGAATGAACCCTGAAATCAGGAGGACCTGAGTTTAAATTTGGCCTCAGATACTTAATACTTACTAGCTGTGTGACCTTGGGCAAGTCACTTAATTCCAATTGCCTCAGAAGAGAGAGAGAGAGAGAGAGAGAGAGAGAGAGAAAGAGAGAGAGAAAGGAAGGAAGGAAAGGAAAAAAGGAAGGAAGGAAGGAAAGGAAAAAAGGAAGGAAGGAAGGAAAGGAAAAAAGGAAGGAAAGAAAGGAAAGGAAAAAAGGAAAGAAAAAAAGAAAAGAAAGGAAAAAAGGAAAGAAAGAAAGAAAAGAAAGGAAAAAAGGAAAGAAAGAAAGAAAAGAAAGGAAAAAAGGAAAGAAAGAAAGAAAAGAAAAGAAGAGGCCTTTATCAGTTATACTTACAGAAAAAACTTTCTCCAGTTTTCTGTTTTCTTTTTAATTTTGGTTGCTTTGACTTTATTTGGTATAGTCAAAATTATCCATTTTACATTTTGCAATACTTTCTATATCTTGTTTGGTCCTAAATACTTTCTTTATCTGAAGATCTGACAGGTACACTATTACGTTATCCTAATTTTGCTTATGTTACCACCTTTTATGTTTAAATCATATGCTCATATTGAACTTATTTTGACACATGGTATAACTTGTTGGTCTATACCAAGTTTCTACCATGCTGTTCCCAATTTTCTCAAGTGCTTTTCTCAACTATTGAGTTCTTATCCCAGAATGTGTGATCTTTATCTTAGTTAAGATTAGATATCTTAGTCTAAATTACTATCGTCATTTACTAGCAGTATAAAATTATGCCATTCAATAAGTAAATTAAGTGGAATTTTCATTGTTATTATTTTGATTTAGCCTATTCAAGAGCAATTTCCCCCCCAATTGATTAAATATAATCTAATTGTATAAAAAGTGTTTTGTAATTGTGTTCATATAGTTTTTGGGTTTGTCTTCCAAGTAAATTCCCAAGTGATTTTTAGTGTCTACAGTTATTTTAAATGGAATTTCTTCTATTCTTGTTGCTGGGCTTTGCTGATAATAATATATAGAAATGTTTATTATTTATGTGCATTTATTTTATATCCTACAACTTTACTGAATTTTTTACATTTCAACTAATTTTTTAGCTCATTCTCCTGGACTCGCTATGTATACCACCAAATCTGCAAAGAATGATAGTTTTGCTTCCTTATTTCCTGTTCTAATTCCTTCAATTTCTTTTTCTTCCCTTACTATTATAGCTAACATTTACAGTACAATTTAGAATAATAATTTTCCTAATATTGAACGAGCTTTACATTCCTGGTGTAAATCCTGTCTGGCCATTGGAAATGATCTTTGTCACATATTGCTGTGATTTCTTTATGGTATTTTATTTAAATTTTTTGCATCAATATTCATTAGGGAAATTGGTCTATAGTGGGCTTTTTTTCTGTTTTCACTTTTTCTGATTTTGGTAAGAACACTATCCAAACACACATGTACATACACATATACACTCATACACATATATGCTGATGCATATTGTGCTTACTTCCAATTGTTATTTGTCTCTGTCTCTTGGCTATGATATTCCTGAAAGCCTTCATCCTCAAATATATTTTTTTCTATTTCTGCACTGGCACCTTGTTTCAAAATTTCAAGGCATTTTTCCTTAATAATTTATTGTAGTACTATATCAAAACTCTTTTTAAAATTATTATTTGCAGATTGTCTGATTATTCTTATAATTCCTCAATCTGTTCTCCAAATCATTTGTTTTCAGATGAGATGTTTTACTTTCTTTTCCATTTTTTCCATTTCTCAAAGGCTGGATTAAAGTTTTATAGATCTTTGAGCATAGCTTCAAATTGCTCTCCAGAATAATTGGATCAGTTCATAACTCCATCATTTTTGCATTGATGTTCCAATTTTCCCTCACCTTCCCAATATTTATCATTTTCCTTTTCTGGTATTAGTAAATCTGATAGTTGTGAGGTAATACTTCAGTTATTTTAATTTGCATCTCTAATCAATAGTGACTATAGATAGCTTTAACTTCTTCAATGAAAATTGTCTATTCATATCTTTTGACCATTTATCATTTGGGAATGACTTGTATACTTGTCAATTTGATTCACTTTATTCACTCAATGCAAAGTTTCTGCCATACTATTTTCCTGTTTCCCAATAAATTTTTGTCAAATAGTGAGTTCTTATCCCAGAAGCTGGAGTCTGGATTTATCAAACAGCAGATTGTGCAGTCATTGACTATTGTGTTTTGTATACCTAATCTTTTCCTTTGATGCAGCACTCTATTTCTTAACCAATACCATATGATATTGTAGACTGACTGCTAAGCCTCTGTCCTTTGCATTTTTAAAAATTCCCTTGAAATTCTATGTTTTGTTCTTCCATATGAATTCTGGTAATATTTCTTTTTGTTCTACAATATAGTTTTTTGGTAGTTTGATTGGTATGTCACTCAATAAGTAAATCAATTTAAGTGGAATTTTCATTTTAGTTATTTTGGCTCAGTCGATCCATGATCAATTAATATTTTTCTAAAGTGTGGGTCTGCTTTATTTGTGTGAAATGTGTTTGTCATTATGTTCATATAGTTCCTAGGTCTGTTTTACAAGTAGATTCCCAAATATTTTATAATGTCTGCTCTTATTTCAAATGCAATTTCTCTTTGTCTTGAAAATGGGCTTTGTTAGTAATGTATAGAAATACTGATGATTTGTGTGGGTTTATTTTATATACTGTAACTTGACTAAAATTGTTAATTATTTTGAGTAGTTTTTTAATTGATTCTCTAGGATTCACTAATTATACCAACATATAATCTGCAAAGATTATTAATTCCTTCAATTTTCTTCTATTTTTAAAACTAACATGTCTAGAAATATTTTGAATAATAGTGGTGATAATAGGCATCCTTGTTTCATCCCTCATCTTACTGAGAAGGCTCTTAGCTTATCCCTATTAAAGATAATGGTGGTTGATAATTTTGGGTACTGCTTACCATTTAAAGGAAAACTTCATTTATTCCTGTGCTCAGTGGTGTTTTAATAGTAATGGGTGCTGTATGCTGTCAAAGCCTTTTTCTGCATCCATTGAGATAAGCACATGATTTTTTGTTACTGATATGATCCATTATGCTAATCTTTTGCCAATATTAAACCAGTCCCACTTTCTTGCTATAAATCCTATCCAGCATAGTGATATATATTTTATTTAAAAATTCTGTGTCAATATTTATTAGGAAGAATGGTCTGTAACTGTCTTTTGCTGTTTTGGCTTTTCCTGGTTTAGATATCAGTACCATAATTGTGCCATAAAAAGAATTTGATAGAATTCCTTTGGCTATTTTTTTCAAATAGTTTATAGAATATTGGAATGAATTATTCTTTAAATAATTAGTAGAATTCATTTGCAAATCTATCTGGCCCTGGAAATATTTTCTTAGGAGGTTTATTGATGGTTTGTTTAATTTCTTTTTTCTAAATTGGAGTAATTTAAATATTTTATTTCCTCTTTTGTTAATCTGGGCAATTTATATTTTTGTAAATATTCATTGATTTCACTTAGATTGTCAGATTTATTGACATGCAGTTGGGCAAAATAGCGCCAAATTATTGTTTTAATTTCTTCTTCACTGATGGTGAATTCATCCTTTTCATTTTTCATACTGGTAATTTTTTTTCCTTTTTAAACTCAAATTAAGCAAAAGTTTATCTATTTTACTGTTTTTTCTTTTTTATAAAACCAGTTTTAGTTTCATTTATTAGTTCAATATTTTTCTTACTTTTCTTTTATTAATCTCTCCTTTGATTTTCAGAATTTCTAATTTGGTATATTTGTTCTTTTTCTAGCATCTTTAGTTATATGCCCAATTTAATATGTTTCTCTTTGTCTATTTCATTCATGTAAGTATTTAAAGGTATAAAATTTCCCCTAAGAACTGCTTTGGCTGTATCCTATATGTTTTGCATGTTGTCTCATTATTTTCATTCTCTTTGATGAAATTACAGATTGTTTCTAGAATTTGTTGTCTTACCCACTCATTCTTCAGGATTTGATTGTTTTATTTCCTATTAGTTTTTAGTCTATTTTTCCATGGCCCTTTATCGCAGATAAATTTTATTGCAATATGATCTAAAAAGGCTGCATTTAATATTTTTATCTTTCTGCATTTGATTGTGAGATTTTATGCCCTAATATATGGTCAACTTTTGGGTAGGTATCATATACCACTGAGAAAAAGGTATATTCCTTTCTACTCCCATTCTATTCACCTCTTAACTTTATTTTTTCATTAGATTTATCTAGTTCTGAGGAGGGAATGAGGTTGCCCCTTAGTATACTTTTGCCTGCAACTCCTTTAACTTCTCTAAGTATTTGGATTCTATACTACTTGGCACAAATACATTTAGTACTGATTTTATTTCATTTTCTATGGTACATTTTAGTAAGATATAGTTTCCTTCCTTATCTCTTTTATTTTTTTGCTTTATCTGCTATCATAATTGCTACCTTTGTTGCTGGGTTTTTTTTTTTTTTTTTACTTCAGATGAAACTTAATATATTCTGCTCCAGCCTTTTACCTTTATTCTGTGTGTATTTCTCTATTTCAAAACTGTTTCCTTTAAGCAACACCTTGTAGGATTCTGCCTTTTTATTCACTCTGATATCTGCTTCTTTTTTATGGGAGAATTAATCCAATTCACATTCACAGTTATGATCCTATTTTCTCTTGTTAATAATTTTTTTCTCTTTTCTCCCTATTTCTCTTCACCAGTGTTTTCTTTCTGATCTCTCAACTCCATCAATCTACTCTTCTCTCTATCAGTCTTTCTTCCTTTTCTTTTCCCTTTCCTCTGCTACTTTTGCCTTTCCTTCTACTCCTCACTCCCTTTTCTTTTCTCTTTCTCCTATTTCTCTATAGGGCAAGACAAATTTCTATATCTGAGTGTGTTGTTATTCTCTTCTTGAGCCAAATCCAGTAAGATTAATACTCACTGCCACCTTTCTTTCCCTCCACTATTATAGGTTTTTTGGGCCTCTTCATGTAATGTTATTTACCCCATTTTTGTCTCCCCTTTACTTCTTCCAGTGCAATTTTTCCACTTTTCAATTTCTTTTTTATATCATCACATCAAATTCAGTTTATGCTCACATACTTTGTCTAAATATATTCCCTTCTAACTGCCATAATAAAGATACACTTCTCAAGAATTACAAGTATCATTTTCCCATGTTGGGAAACCTTAAAATAATTATAGTTTTTTTTCTTTCCTGTTTACCTTTTTATGTTTCTCTTGAGTCTTGTATTTCAAGATTGAATTTTCTATTTTGTTCTGGTCTTTTCATCAGAAATTATTGAAAGCTTTGTATTTAGTTGAATATCCATCTTTTCCACTTAAAGATTATGCTCACTCTTGCTGGGTAGCTGATTTTTTGTAGTCCAAGCTCTTTTGCCATCTGGAATATCACATTCCAGGTCCTCTAGTCATTTAATATAAAACCTGCTATTTCCTGGGAAATACTGATTCTGGCTCCTTGATATTTGAATTTCTTTTTTCTGACTGCTTGAAGTATTTTATCCTTTATTTGAAAATTTGGGAATTTAACTACAATATTCCCCAAAGTTTTCATTTGAGGATCTCTTTCGGGAGTGATCAATATATTCTTTTCACCATCTTGGCTTCACTCCCTATTTTTCTAATTTTCTTATTTCTTTGCATTTTATAATGTCATTCTATTGCTCTTGGCCAATTCTATTTCTAAGAGTTATTTTCTTCCTAAAATTTTGGGACCTTTACTTCTAATTGGTAAACTTTCTTTTAATAATTTACTTAAATTGCTTTTATTTTTTCATAATGTTTCCTCCATTTCTATTGTATCATTTTAAAATTCCTTTTAAAAATCTTTCAAAACCTATTTTTGTGCTTCTGATCATTTCATGTTAGTTTTGGGGTTGAGTAGCTTTTTTACCATACTATATCTCATTATGAATACGGATCTTTTTTTTTAATTCAGATCTTTTACCAAAAATAATTATCTATGGTCAGATTGTTTTTCATATTTAAAAAATTTTATTTTAGTAGTTTATGTATTTAGTAGGTCTTCAATCATGTTTATATCCTGGGTTGTGCGTAATGATGGTCTATATCTCAGATCCTCCTTACTGCTACTTTCATAATTCTTTTTTTGTGGCTCAACCTCAAGTACTCTTCTTCTCCTCTAAGTTACAGTTAGGACACCCAATTATGCTGTCCATAAAATGTTCTTGTTCTCTGCTGTACTAGCAGAAATGTGCTTCCTCCTTACTCACAGTCACAGTGTGGGATCACTTTTGTTAAGTCTAGCATCCAGAAATGGGGTATGGGAATAAGGATTGTCCTTCAGTCTTCCCCCACTCAGCCTCTGTTGTTTCTTAAGCAAAAATTTGTGAAGTAAAAGTTTATGAGCTGAAAGTTCCTGATGTGAAAAATTTTGAAATTTAGTCTACTTCTGGGATGAAACTGCTCCCATGCCTACCTTTTTTTTTTAATTTAACAAGGCCAACCTGGTGATGTTTGCACTTCATGAGACCAAACTTAAGCCTCTAGAGGTCATATTTTTCCTAGGGTTCTGTCAAATGATCTCAGGGAGGACAGCTACTTTACCCCTTTTACTACCCAACATTCATTTCATGGTAATGTTTTATCTTTTAGTGGAAGAAATTTGGAGAGCCTAGAAATTTTGGCCTATTCTTCCATCTTCCCAGAATGCCCCCTTTTAGTTTTAAAGATCTTTACAGCTGGTACCAACCTATTTTTTTTCAATCTCATTGAATTTTACTTCACAATCCAAAGTGGCCTCTGTTTCTCATTTATTTTATTCTTTCTACCAATTCATGCATTTGCAGTGGCTACCCAAGCTTTGAAAGCATTTTTAATGATTTGACCTCATAAAAATCCCTCTCTTCAAAACATAGTTAATGCCTTACTTTCTATATGAAATTTTTTTGTCTTCTCCAAAAATGTTTATACCTTCCTTCACACTGTACCTTGTATTTAATTTCTTTATATTCATTTTATTAATTCTCTAATGTTTGTTATATATATATATATATATATATATATATATATATATATATATATATGATTGTCTTCTTCGCTTGAATGGAATGTTTATCACACCTACACATAATTTAATGGATATCTTCTCTGACCTTACACTGAATGAATGTTTAATGAATTTCTTTTTTCTTTATAACTTGCCCTCTTTTTCTTACAAATATGTATGTAAGCCTTTCTTTTTCTTAACATACTATTTCATGTTTTAATTATTTATTTGTTTTTTAATTTTTTCATCTACAGGAGAGTGTATCCTTAATACAATATTAAATGGTCATTTTTGGCCCCACAAAGTTCATTATGTGGAAGGTGAGGAAGTAACAGTGGAATGTAACAAAGGCTACAGTCTTCCAAATAATCAAGACAAAATTACCTGCACCAAAAAAGGCTGGTCTACTGAAACAAATTGTAAAAAGATCAGTAAGTAACCCTATGGGATTGGCAGTCTTCACTGTATGTATGTTGTTTTTAAAAAGCAAATCATCGATAGAAGTGACTGCCTTTGTCATGGGCCTCCACAGGAATCATTTGATTTCTTACTTTTTTAGTTTCATCAACTTTCCAAAACTGTTCCACTACTTCGTGTCTTGTTTCCATTCTCTCTGAACAACATTTCAGTTATATTCAATTACCATTATTTCTCCTGCTGCCAAACTAATTTATTAAATATTTGACATGTCTCAAAGAGGGCATAGATTCTTGGGAAGGGAAACAACACGTTACCAGAAAAATTAAATACAAAATATATACAGACAGGTTTCCTATAGAAATTAACCCTTCTCTGAAAGAAGATAGGAATTTCATAAGGCAATGAAGGAACGAGAGTATTCCAGACCTAAGCCACAGCCTAAGCAAAAACAGAGAGAGAAACTGAGTTGTTGAGCACAGGCTAAACAGTAAGAAGGCCAGATTAGATGTCATGTGGGGTGCATGTACAATAATGTGCAATAAGCCTGGAAAGGCATAGTTTAAAAGACCATATAGTCTTCTTTACTTTTTTTTGAGACAAAGAAAGTTTTTTGTATATGTGACTTCATTCAGAATAAGAAAAGGGAGACACTGGGATTACATAGGCTGAATTTTAATCTTTTCATTAAAAAACACTAAGCTATCTGATGAGCTGAGGAAATTCTTTGTTGTTCCATATGTGCAACAAAAATTCTGAATGAACAATTTTTACTTTGTTCCTCCCCCAAGCCTGTAGAAGAAATTATGTATTTCAATTCTTATATTCTTTTTGTACAGGAAGATGGGGTTCTCTTTTCTATCCCTGGCTTTTTATGGTTATCCTTGATGGAGCCGAGGGAACATTCATGGAGAAGGATCACTTCTTCCTTTTCCTGATTTTTCTTTCCACATACAAAGCAACAGTTGCTAGAAGAAATAATTGAAGTGGTAGAAGTAAGGTACATCAGCCTTAATGTTCTCCAGAGATGAAATATATCATAAATCAGGGAATGACAAGAATATTTGCTAGAAGTTTTTTTTTTAATCAATTACCAACATTCAAGTGTTCTACAAACAAGTGATTCTGCAATGACAAATCCCTCAAATAAGCCAAACATCTCTCTCCATTACTCAGTCGCATATAGGAAAAAATAGCTTGACATAAAATACTATTTGCTATTTGCCATTGAATTGGTGATCTTTAAAAGGAGCTCTGAGAAAAAATTTTGTGAATTTTTCTGTAAGGTTGGCTCTCTCCACATTAAATTTAGGTCAATTGACAAGAGTCATAAAGTTGAAGTTAATGTGGGTCAAGAGATCTATTTTCAAAATGTCTACAACTATAGTTTGTTCTTTCCCACAATCGGCCTATATAGGTTATCTTTTAGGACAAAATAATTTCTTGAGTACTGCTATTATTTCTTGGTAGAATAAAGTTACATGCATACTTTTCCTCCCTACACTTAACAGTGTCTTTTGAAATAGCCTAGGGAAATCAGGTGGACAGACATGTCTCCCAAAGAGAATGAAACAGTCAAATCAAAAAGGAAGAGATGTGGTTGAGGGTCAAAAGATGTCGGATAACAATTCACAATTATTTTGTCCACAAGGACACTACAATTACTTATATCAATACTCAATACAAAAAAGATTCAACAAATATGTTGCTATTTTTAGTTCAGAAAGCCATAGAAGATTTGGAGAGAAGTAAAGATAAATTAGAAGAGAAAGTTGAAGAAAAGGAAAGAAAATGGGCAGGAATTGAAAGAACAAAGGAAATGAAAGAATAAGTGAAAAATATCAAGGAAAGGAAAGGAAAGGAAAAACAGACACGTGCATGGAAACTATTGAAGGACAAGATGGAGGAAAATAAAAAATAAAAGGCATAGAAAATTTTTAAAAAGGAAGAAATAGAGAAAAAGAAGAGAAAGAACACAAGGAGAGAAAGGAGATAGAGGAAATATTGAGATATTATGAATTATTACAAATCCATTCTAATAATCATTTAAAAAATTTTTGTGCACCAAACTATCTAAGGTGATAGGATAGGACAAATAAAATAAAAATAAATTCCCCACTAATATATAGTTCACATGCTATTGGAGGACTAGAACATGTAACTATGTTGGTACATGATAATTTGAAGAGAGAGATCAAAGCAAACACTTAAAATGATCAAAGAAGACTTATCTTAGGAGATGGCAGTTGTGCTGAGTCTTGAAAGGCTGAATGTTATTTTAATACCTGTATAAAAAATCAAGAAATATGATATTTCCACAATCCCATTTGGGAAAGCAATTAAAATAAGCATTGTTGAGAAATGAAGAGGCAATCTATCAGGGTATTTAACAAAAATGGAAAATATATATTCAGGATATTACAGAAAGATTTCTTCTAACTTAAACTCTATGATTTAAGTCATCTAATTGGTGATTTGATTTTAGTGACTTAACATTATAAGATAGATCTTAAGAAATAAAATTTTTAAAAATAGAAATATCTAATATTGAAATCCTTTCAAATAGCCCATTGAAACACTTAGAAGATATGATGTCATTAAAAGATAGTCCTTGTTTCACACATTCTCCTTTTCTTAACCACTTTCACATATATAACTGTACTGCAGTGGCTAGCTATCTCAAATCTGAGTCTTGAGAAACATATTTTTCAGAGCTAAATTAGGTGTAGGGAACAGATTCTTTCCCCATGGTGATCCATATTTCTCTAAGTTTAGAATCTACTTTAGATGTCAATTGTAAAGGCATATGTAATTTTAAAAAAGGATTTCAATTATATAGATGTATGGGTGAGTTAAATGAGAGAATAGGTAATGTGGAAGAATTCTGGTTGTTTTAGTGGACTACTACATCATACCCCTATGACTACTCCTTATTGACATCACATCTATGGTTCATGAAAGTTCTGTTCTCTACCTGCTTTTATTTTTTTCATTTATAATATACCACTTGGTGATCTCATTGGCTTCCATGAATTAAATTATCATCTCTATGCAGATGAATCCCAGCTCTATATCTCCAGTGCTAGTATACTTCCTAAGCTCAAGTCCTAAATTATCATGATTTTTGAATATCTTAAATTAGAGATTTCATAGCAATCTCAAACTCATTATGTCAATCACAGAAATAATTATCTTTCCTATCCCTAAACCCTTCCCTTTTCCAAGCTTCCATGGTAGCATCAAGAAAATTCCATTTTCACAATTTGGGGGGCTCAAAACCCAGTTATTATTATCAACAGGTCACTCTCACTAAGCCCATATATTCACTTTCTTGCTACATATTGTCATTTCAACTTTCATAACATATCTCATGTATATTCCTTTTCCCACTTCTCATAGCCAATATCCAAGTTAAGTTCCTAATTACCATTTGATAGACTATTACTTTAGCCTTCTGGTTGGTCACCATGCCTTAAATCTTTCATCACTCCAATCTATCATTTAATCAGCAGAGAAAATGATTTTTTAAAAAAATGTCACTTCCCTTCTCAAGAAACTCCAGTGGCTCCTTAACATGTCTAAGATTAAAGACAAAGTTCTATGCCAGTTAAAGTCCTTCACAAGTGAACCTTGTCCTGCTTTTCAACTTTTCTACTTTTCTTCCATTTTATTTCCTTCTACATACTATAGACATGGAGTTATATTGACCTCTCTTAATGTCTATGCTTTTGTGTTTGCTGTTCTCTCAAGTCTGGAATATTGCCCTCCTTGCTTGCATCTCTTAGTAGTTCTGTCTTCCTTCAAGATCCAGTTCAATTTTTACCTTCTACAGGAAGTCTTTTCTAGTCACCTCAACTTCTAACAATTTCTTCTCTGAGATAATCCATCGCATATTAGATGTTCTTTGTTATTTATGGAATATTCTTCCTTTTAAGAATTGAACTCCTTAAAAATAGGGGCTTTTTTGTCTCTATTGTCATGCTAAAGCACAGTAGTTGGTATATAGGAAATGTTTGTTAAATGACTGAGTGTGAGGCAGGGATATCATATGAAAGAAGGACTAGAATTGTTTTGATTAGAGGACAAGTCTATGTGCAAAGAGGAAGACAAAGGTTATAAGTAACTAACAGTTAATGCTCTTAAAAAGTAGAATGGGATAGCCTCCCAGGTAATAAACTCCAAATAAATGGAAGTCTTCAATAAGAAGCTTGATTGTCAGTCATGGAGAATGTTTTAGAGAGGATGATTATTTCATTATGAGCCAGACTAGATTCCTCTTGTAGTATGTTACAGATATGAAATGTTAATGTCCTGTGATTTGCAAACCACAGTCCGGTAGTCAGCTGCCTCAGGGTATTTAAATTGCAGTGATGGAGAAAAATCCCATTCTGGACTAAATTAACTCTGTCTAGAAATTCTTGTGTTAATAGATTGGTTGTGGGAAATCCTAGCAAATTCATGATTGCCTTAGGACATTAGAGATACCCAAGTCATTCTAGATTCCCCTGAAAAACTGATGAAAATATTATCTGCATCAAAATTCCATAGGAAGATTAGAGCCACCATCCAAAGGATCTTCCCTGGCCATTGACCTTAATAATCTAATAGTATCAATATACTTCCTTAGAGGTTCAGACTATAAGGAGTAGACTATGGCTTCTTGATTCATGATGAGAAAGTTCTCAACAATGGGAGAAGTGACTGTTAACAGGATACCTTATTCAGATCATCAATGAGTGAAGCAGATTGGGTTTTATAAAACTAACTTATTTGGGGGGGGGTAACTATTGTTTTATTTATTGGTTTTGTATTAAGACAGTAAGGAGACTAATGTCAATAATTTGCTTGTAATCCTTCTCTTTCAGAAACATGCTTAGTGAAAAATTATTTCAATAATGGATTTTTTTCTGAATCAAAAATATATTATCCTGTCAATGCAGTAGCAAGATATCAATGTAAAGAAGGATATGCAACAAGAGATGGAAAAAAAGAAGGATTTATCAAATGTGGGCAACGAGGATGGTTAAATCAACCAAGTTGTATCAGTAAGTAATTTAGTGTTTTATTTATTCTATTCCTGAAGGTAGTTAGGGATACATCTACTCTATCTCACCTCTAGGCAAAGAATGGTTTTATTTGATTCTATAAGAGGCAGATATTGTCTGGATGATCCCATTTTAAATGCTTGTAAATTTGAAAGTTACCTCTTCTATTTTTGTATGTACTTATACATGTATATGCACATATTGTCTCCTCAATCAACTATAAACTTCTTGAAAGAGGTTATTTCATTTTAATTTTCATATTCTCAACTCCATCACAAAATCTGTCTTATAGTATGTGTCTAATAAACATGCTACAAATAAAAGCCTAGTTCAGATTAAATTTATTAGAATGACTCCAAAGATTATAATCTTGTATAATATCAGTTTATGACACATTTTTTCAATGTGAAAAATAGATAACAAGGATTTATCTATAATGAAGCCTAAGGAATAAATGGCAGCTCAGATTTTATTGTTTATCTTTAATTTCTTAATTTAACATTTGAATTTTACTTTACATTCTCCCTTTTTGTGATTCATGAGCAAAAATTTCACATATTAATACATAGATTTTTGTATTGCTAAATAAAATTGGAAGAACTCCTAGAAATCATCTAGTTCATTCCCCCTTATTTTATTCAAACAGATAAATTACCTGAGGCCAAAGGATCTTACGTGATTTTATTCAAGATACCAGATAGATAGCTCATAAATTTGGGGTTTGAACTTGAGACCTCAACCTGCAAATATGCTAGTTAATTCTCCTTGATGATCAAGTTTTCACCTAGTAGTAAATTGGGAATTCAATCACTTTAATTCCCAAAGACAATTAATCACATTAATTCAATTTATTAATTTTCATGCATATCAAATGATGCCTTAGTATCCTGAAAGAAGACCATCATTACCACAAAGCTCTTAGGTTTTTACTGGGCATGAGAAGCACAAAAAGATTAATACTTACTGATAAAATTTGTAAAAATGAGATTTCTGTTCCGTGTTTTATGAGCCAAGTTCATAGGATATGAAAAAAATAAGTATTAGTCATGTACTCCCTTTGATTTTAGATTTCTCTTAGAAAAGCTGGCAGTCTATATGAAACATTTTCAAAATTCCATACTTAATTTGGACATAATATTATGAGATAGATAATAGGTGGTTCACAAACCTTTGTCCTCTGGGAAACATGCACTTGGATAAAGTCCTGAAATGGATTCCTAGAAATCCAATTTTCAGGGGGAGAAATGGCAGATATTTGTTTATTGTTTAATGTATAGTACTTTATTTCATTTTTGTTTTAAAAACCCAGCAATGAAGACATGGCTTTTTGTGAGGTATGATTTGCTGAGTTTAAATATATATGAGGCTATATCAGAGATAAAATTCCAACTTCTTTTTTCATTTAGAAATTTGTGAAATTCCACAATTTGAAAATGCCAGATATATGGGAAATAAGACATTTCTGAAGCCTAAGGAAAAATTAGAATATGAATGCATTGATGGATATGAAATCACAAGTGGGAAAACTACAGGTTTCAAAGTATGTGGTACTGATGAGTGGCCTACAGTACTTGAATGCTATGGTAAGTTACTTTTGCTGAGTTAAAACAAAAGTTGGGCAGGAATTCATGGATGAATGAATTTCAATTGTTAATGTTTTCAATGAATAAAAAAGTATTAAGAACTTACTATGTGCTAAGCATTTTGCTAAGGATTGAAAAGTGAAATAACCCAGTCCCCACTATCATGTTATTCCGAAAAAGGGGGGCACCTATGAATGAGGCGTCAGAGGCAGGACAGGTGGTTCTTCAGAATCAAGACAGATAGTGATGCATCATTTTATTTTTGACAAAACCAATAGTTTCAACTATTCAATTATTTGATAATATTTTAGTAGGAAAAAACTTTGTTTTCCAAGTCATATTGCTCTAGGGTAATGAGAGATGCAGTATCTACAGAAGAAATTGTCAAGTCATTTCTACTAGATGGATTTCTGGATAATCACAGTAATTCCAGAATTAATGCTAATAATATAAGCTATTTTTGCAGAATTATTTTGGATAGGATAAAAAGACATTTTTCAGATCAGCCTAAAGAGCTAGCGTATAAGAATGCTTTGGTGAGCAATGCAAGCATTCAGATGAGTTGATGAATAATATTTGAATATTAAAAACATTTTACAAATGTTTACTAGTCACTCCCTAAATAAATTCAGACATTAATGCTCATTATCAAAATGTCCTTCAAGTTCTGGCTCTTTTATGTGGGTACCAATACCACTGGGGACTTCTCTAGACTCCTTGTTGAAGTTCTTCCTGAAGTTGCTTCATCTCCAAACTATTGTGGGTTTGGCAGTCTTTGTAGCTACCAGCCCCTTTAGGTTCAGTGTGTTTACTTCATCTTTTCTAATTAAATTGTCATTATTTTTTCCTTTAAATCATTAAACTATTATATTTTATATTAGAAATTGCTGGTCATTCATATTTTAATGACTGAAGCATTATTATTTTGTCATACATATACCTTAAATGTGTGATTTAATATGTGTTTCACTTAATGGTTTGTCATGTCTTCAGAATGTCACAAAATATTTTTCCCATGGGAAATCATGTCAAATTTTATGATATAAATCAATGGTTTAGATTATGTCTGAATATAATTTAAAATATGAGGTTTCATAAAATAAATAACATTCAAGAACCATATCTTTGAGTATTATACAATATATAGATTAAATCAGAGATTGTATGTATGTATAAACATACTTGCACAATGTGTATATGCATTGTATGTTGTTTTATCAATAATTAAAAAAGGACTATATACATTGTACAATAATGTACAGTAATGTTCTGATTTTAGATTATCAATTAATGGCTACATGATGTTTTAATTTAGTCAGTCTAATTAGAGAGTTGAACTATATGATCTCTACAAAAACATATTTTTTTTCTATTGAACAAACTTATAATATTATAATTTAAATAATTATCCAAGATTTCATTTTCTAGGTTGTTTTCCCCACTTGTTTTTTCCAATACTGAAATTAAATTCCAACTTAGTCATTTAATTCCAACCCACTCACAAAAAATTATCTTTATGTTACTTTTGTTTTCTATGCATCCTCTTTCTATACCTCTCCACTGCCATTAGCTTATTTAATCTAATATATTTGAGTAAAAGAGACCTTTATTTCATTAATATTTACCAGATAAACACTAAGTAAAATTGCATATTTAGCTAGTTAGATTATTGGCTTAAAATGTTTTAGATCATAATATATTATTTGTTAATGGACTTTTTAAAAAATTAAAACACTATTTATTTTGTTTTTATTTTTAGAAAAAGCATGTCAGCTTCCTCTTCTACAAGAAAATTTAAATCCTGATCTCAGGGAAGAGAAATATAAAGTTGGAGATGTAGTGACATTTCGATGTTCCAATGGATTTAAACTAGTTGGATCACTTTCAGTGCAGTGTTACCACTTTGGATGGTCCCCTGGAGTTCCTACATGTAAACGTAAACATTTCTTCTCAAATTGCTGATAGTAATCATAGAATTTCTGAACATAATTCTTATACAAGTTTATATCTTTGCTGTAGGTTTCCTATAAAATATTTTAAATTAGTAGGTAATCATTCATATCTGCTTTAGCTTACCAAAAAGACAAATTAAAGTATTAGGAGTGATATTCACATTCTTGATTAAGAAGATGTTTCATTTCAACATTTGAATTTTATTATATGTAAAGAAAAATTCACTCCAAATTGCTCAGTGGGATGTTAGGAAGTTTTTCCTATCTATATTGAGTATGTAAGCTGTGTGTGTGTGTGTGTGTGTGTGTGTGTGTGTGTGTGTGTGTTTTAATGTTCTATATGGTCTAGAGGAAATAAAAGGAAATATAGTCAGTTAATGATTTTCTCTAAATTTATTCATGAGTATGTGGGTAAGAGTGCAGGAAGTCCATGGTGGGAGTAATCCAGGGTTGTGGTGTACTGAGTTATGAGCACCAGTTGGACAAGGAACCAAAAAAGTCCACAAGTATGTCAATTTAATCAATATTAGAATTGTCTCTGTGATAGCCAAGTACATAGGTTCTTTTGGATCAGATATTCTTCCTGTTCAGCTGGGGATAACAGGAGTAGAAAAGAATTCAGTCAATGAATTTTAGCATAACACAGCACAGATTAGTGTAACACAGGATTTATGTATAGTGTTTTCTCAACTGGTAGAGCAGAGGACTCCGCACTAATCAGGAATTGGCTCATTGCTTTGTCAGTGTCTGGATAGACTTGTTGGTAATTTATTTTCAAGTTAACTGTACCAGATTCCCCAGACCTAAGGATAGGTATGATAGCAATTGCTGTCCTACTTGTATATTGTTTTGGGCTTCCCATGTGGTGCACAGCAAGTTGATCAGAAAGTCTATTTGTCCAGGTCATAACTAACTATAAAGATAACTGTGCATAGGGTGGTGGCAAGAAACTACTAAAGGAAAGAATCACTAAAGTAAATTGTAATGGAAGGGTTTGATAAAAATTTCTTATGCTGCTCATGCAGTATATAAAGATGTAAGGCTAGGTAACATTAAAAGCAGATGTATTCAGAGTGGTTTAAATGGCTAAATGCAAAAAGTGTAATAGAGTTAGTTAGCCATCATCCTGGATGGAGGGCACCACCAAAGTCCCTAGGGAATTGTGCTTTACTATTTGCTGTTTAACAGTTTTGTTATTGACTTGGATGAAGGCCTGGATATCATGTTCATAAAATTTTCAGAGAACATCAAACTGGGCAGTGTTGGTAGGTAAAAGACTGGATGACAGAATCAAGTATAGTTCAGTACAAAAAGGACTAGATCCCCAGAGGTCCCAAGTTTGAATCCTAGCTTCACTGTTTACTGCTTGTATAACATTAAGCAAATCCTTTAAGTTCTCTGATCTCCAAATGTAAAATGAGAGAATTAAATTCAATGACCTCTGAGATGTCTTCTAAGTTTAAATCAATAATCCAGTGATGTATACAATTATAAAAAGACTTACATTGCCTTTCTATTATAGAGAGAGTAAAATGTTGTCAGCAGCCACCTGAACTTGTGAATGGGACACCTAAGGACTCAAACCAAAAGATATACTGTCATAAAGATGTAGTAGAGTATAATTGTGATCTTGGATTTGAAATGAGAGGACCAAAGAAAATACAATGCAATGATGGACAGTGGACAACCTTACCCACTTGTGTTGGTAATGCATTGTAAACTGCATTTGTATAACTATTTTGTCCAGGTGTGAACATATATACATGTATGTATAGGAAAAGTAATTTTATTTTTGAAAATAATTTAATCATATTTATGTCTAATTTATGTAGAGGAAAGAAGAAGATGTGCTGAAGTACCCGAACTCATCCATGGTCATGTTCAGACTATTAATCTGTCAAATACCCATGGGGCTTCAGTGGAATATGGCTGTGAAAATAATTTTACAATGGTTGGAAGCAAGACAATTACATGTAGTCATGGAAATTGGACACAACTCCCTACATGCATTGGTAAATGATCAGAACTTTGATATTGTCCACAACTTTTTAGTCAGAAAATATTTATATTTCTTTGTAATTTAAAAATTATATTTGAAATAATATTAAGGTAATGTCTTAATAATTAATATGCTGATTATTATTAATTAATGACACATTAATTAGAAAATTCAAAATTAGTGTGGCATAATAAGTACATATATGCTTCTGAATTTGATAAGTATATATTATTCCCAAAGCCTTTTTGTATTGTAAAGTTTCCCTTTATAAAGAAGTATAAACCTAATTTTTTTTTTTTGCAATTATTTATCTCATGTAAATCCTATTCCTTTATTTGGCAAGGTTTCATGTTATGAAATATTTCTTAAAATTAAAACATTAATCAAACTTTTTACTTAATGTGCGGTGACATAACAAGTGTTTCATAACCACACTTATATAAAATTCATTTCAAAGGTATCTTATCTGTTGAACCATGTAGTAGTCTTCAAAATAAGAAGTAAACTTTAGAAAAGAACTCCTTAAACTTTTGCTCTCTTGCCGAAAATTATTCTGAAGTTTAAGTGGCCGTAGGAAACTGTCATCTTCCTATGTAAATTTTCTTTCTTTATGCAGTTCCCAAAATTGTCAACAATACGACTCCATGTTTTCTTCAAAAGCATTGAAAAAAAAAAAGAATTGGGATTGTTGGTGGGCAAAATAACAATGTAGGTTAGCATCTTTACTTCTTACATATCCTAGCTGTTGTGAAAATGGACTTAAACAATACAGTGTTCCACTTGAGAGAGTAAAAATAGAAAAATGTGATTACAGAAAAAAAACAAAAACTTTACCCTTCTTGGGCTACCCCTGCTGCCCTCATCCATGCAAAACCCTTTCCAATTGAACTTACATTAGTTGGTCTAAATTATACAGTTTGGAACATAGAATCTACAAAACTTGAGTCTGAATCTTACTCCAGATACTTATTAACTCTGTTATCTTGATCAAAGCTGTTCTCTTTTCTATATTACAACTATAAAATAGGGATAATAAAAGCACCTTTCAGGATTGTTTTGACAATCATATGAGATATGTAAAGTTCTTTGTAAACTTTTAAAGTGTTGAATAAAAGCTAGCTATTATTATAATTTTCTGCCTGATACTATCACAAAAGGGTGGAAAAACAGAACTTATTTTCTTTTGGGGGAGGCAGTAACTTGCCTATGATCACACTACTAATAAGTGTCATATATCTGACATCAAATTCGAACTCAAGTCCTCTTGACTGAAAATCAGTGCACTATTACACTGTACCACATAGCTACCCCTAGAATTTTTTTTCTAAAGGGTAAATAAATCTTGAATTCCTGAGGTTTTTTCCTCATTTATTTTATCCAATGAGAACCCTTTCTTTCTCTCCCTATATTAGTACAAACAACCAGTTGAAGTCCACAACTCATCTTTACAATACTTTTCACAATCCATATTGTAAAAAAATTTCACAATATGAAATATAAAGAGCCATGTCAATTATAGGTGGCACCATGTACCCCTTCCTTGTTTAAAAAATACATTAATTCTTAACATTTTTCCTTTTTAAATTTTGAGTTCCAAATTTTCTCCCTCCCTGCCACACATTAAGACATTACAATATAATTAAGACAAACATTATAGACAAACAATATAATATCATTTAAACATGTGAAATCATATAAATCATATTTCCATATTAACCATATCATAAAACAACCCCCCCCCAAATAAAGTGAGACAATTATATATCAATTTAAACTTAGAGTTCATCAGTTCTTTCTCTGGAAGTAGTTAATATTTTTTCATCATAAGTGCTTTAATTGTCTTGGGTCATTGTATTGATGAAAGCCAAGAATTTCAGAGTGGATCATTACAACATTGTGGTTACTGTGCACAATGATATCCCAGTTCTTCTTACTTAACTTTATATCCATTCATATAGGTCTTGCCACATTTTTTTTTCTGAAACCCCGTGTTATTTCTTATAGCATTATATTAATTTATCAAAATCACATGATACAACTTATGGAGTTATATTGATGAGCATTATCTCAATTTCTTTTTTTTTGACACCTCATAATGAGCTGCCGTAAATGTTTTTTATATCTAGCTTCTTTCCCTTTTCCTAGTAATATATCTGGCTCAAAGAGTACACCCTATTTTATAAAACTATGAGAATATTCCAGACCATTCTCTATCAATTTGCTACTCTATCAACAATTCATTAATGTACCTATTTTCCCTCATCCCCTCTAGCATTTCTCATTTCTTACAGGTGTGATGTACCACAGAGTTATTTTAATTTGCCTTCTCTAATTTATAGTGATTTAAGCTTTTTATGTGAATATAGATGGCTTCAATTTCTTCTTCTGAAACCTGCCTGTTTATATCCTTTGACAATTTATCAATTTGGGAATGGCTCTTATTTTTATATGTATATATAAATTTGACTGTTTTGTATATGAGAAATGAGGCCTTTGTTATAGAAAATGGCTGTAAAATTTTTTGATATTATTTTATTATTTACAGTACCTTTTAGGAAAATGTAGTTTCCCGATTATCTCTTTTAGAGGTCATGATTATTTTTTTTTACTTCAACTGACCCAAATAGATAATGCTTCACCCTTTATTTTAACTTTATTTGTGTATGTTTCTCTTTCAATGTATCTCTTGTAAACAACAAATTCTTGGATTCTGGTTTCTAATCAGTTCTGTTATAAGATTTCATTTTATGGATTATCTTACCCTATCTGCATTCATAGATATGATTACTAATTATGTATTCCCCTTCATCTGATTTTCTTTTATTTATCCTTATCCTTTTTATCCTTTCCTTCTTCAAAAGCCTGTTTTGCTTCTATTGCTTCTCTTAATCTACCCTCCCCTTTATCACCATCCTATCTTTTTTATTCCCTTCCCCTCCTATTTCCTTTTTAGATAACATAGACTTCTTTACCTAAGTGTGTGTGTGTGTGTGTGTGTGTGTGTTCCTTCTTCCTTCTTTGAAGGAATTCCAGTAAGAGGAAGGTTTAAGCATTGCCCAATCCCCTTTCATTTTTCCTTCCATTCTGAAAGCTCTTAGTTATGCTCCTTTTTTATAAAATAAAAATTTTCCCATTCCTTCTCTCCCTTCCTCGTCTCTTCAGTGGATTCCTGTTTGTTTTCCCATTTTTTAAAACATATTTTAGATCATCCCAACAGAGTTGATTTGCTATACCCCTATCTATTGATTAAATCATGCCTTCTGTCTATATATTCTTCTAAGTGCCCTAATAATGATAAAATTTTTAGGAGTTGCATATAACATAGAGAAATACAAACAGTTTAAATTTATTAAATTCATCATGTTTACCTTTTTTTATATTCAGCTTTTTATGTTTCTTCTGAGTATTTTGTTTGAATGTCAAGTTTTCTATTTAGTTCTGTTTTTTTCTTGCTCAGAAGTCTTCTATTTCATTAAAAACTGTTTTTTCCGCTAAAAAATATACTTAGTTTTTCTGGATAAGTGATTTTGGTTGTAATCCTAGCTCCTTTGTCTTTCAATATTTCATATGTTAAGCTCTCCATTTGCATGATCCTGACTATTTTTCCATAATATTTTCCTTTTGGCTGCTTGCAATATTTTCTTCTTCACCTAGCAGATCTGAAATTTGAATATAATATTCTTGGGAATTTTCATATTGAGATCTTTTTCAGGCAATAATTGATGGATTCCTTTTAATTTCTTTTTTACCTTCTGTTTCTAGGATACCAGGGGAGTTTTCTTTTATATTTTCTTGAAATGTTATGTAGAGAGTCTTTTTTCATTATGACTTTCAGGTTGTCCATTAATTCCTAAATTATCTCTTCTCAATCTGTTTTCCAAATCATTGGTTCTACCAATTAGATATTTCACGTTTTCTTCTTTTTTTTTAATTAAAAAATTATTAAGATTTTTTATTTTCAAGACATATGAATAAATAATTTTCAACATTCATCCTTGCATCACTTTGTGTTCCAAATTTTTTCCCTCCATTCCCCCAACCCCTTCCCCTTGATGGCAAGGAATTCAATATATGTTAATTATACATTTTCTATTTTTGTTTTCATTTGGACTTTGATTTTTTTTGGTTTGTTTTTTAATGTCTTGTGGAGTTATGAGTTTCTACATATACAATTCTATTTTTTAAGAAATTATTTTCTCCAGTAAACTACTGTACCTTTCCCCCTATCCATTTCATGTATTCTACAATTAAATTTTCTTTGATGAATTTTTGTCTTTTTTTTTATCACTAGGCCAAATCTCCTTTTTAAGTCGCTATTATTTTTAAGTTTTATTTGTATATCTAAAACTAAAGACAAAACTTAAAAACAACAGAAAAAAAAATAAAGCATAGTTACATGTTTTGTGGAACACCAGGGGTGTGGGGGGGTGGGGAGGAGGTTCAAAATATGTAATAATAAATTGCCTTTTCAGAAAAGTATATGTAATAATAAAAGACATTATATTCATGACTGTTCATCTTTGCTTCCTTATAGGTTATTCTTCTATTCCATATTTTTTTTACTTTATTTTTCCCCTTTTCATAGCCCCCCCATTTCCCTGAAGATGTATATTCATACCTACATCTTTACATATATCTCTATAAACACATACCTACACCTATATTCATACACATACACACATATATACAGACATACATACACACACATACATGCATTCACATTAACATATCCATATACATGTATCTAAAATAATATTAACATTATTAATTTTGTTAATTACTGGCATATAAAGTAGATTTCTCTCTTAAGTTATTAGTTTCTTTGGTATATTTTTGTTGCATCTTTCACAAAGTTTATTCTCTTTTCATGCTATCACTCATTTATTTGTCCAATTTTTCCTCTACCACTATTATCTCTTCAAGGAATTATTGATGGTTTGAGCTCCAATTAGCATTATTCTTTGACATCTTCATTGTACCTGTTTTCACATTTTTGTTTTCTTAACTTGTATCTTGATCTCTTTTACCACAGCTTTTTTTTTTTTTTATGATTAAGTTCTCTATTTTGGTTTGTTTGCTGACTTCCTCAAACTATTTCTTCAGTTTGAACTTTATTAAAGTTGACCTCTATTTCATCCTGGAGCTTCAGGTATCTCTAAGATTTTAGTGCTTCCAAGGTGGTGTTACCTTGTGTGTTTTTTTCCCCATAAAACGACCTCTTGATTTTATTTATTAGTTCAATAGTTTTTTTTTTCCTTTCAGTTTTATTAATCTCTCCTTTGTCACAATTTCTAATTTGGCATTTAATTGGAAATTAAAATTTTTTTTCTATCTTTTAGTTGCCTGATTCTTCTGTTTTATTCATGTAAGCAATAAGAGATATAAAATTTTCCCTGAGAACTGCTTTGGCTGCATCTCATAAGTTTTGATATGTTGTCTTATACCACCATTTTCTTGTATGAAATTGTTGATTGTTTTATGATTTGTTACTTGAACTAATTTTTTTGCATTAGATTGTTTAATTTCCAATTAGTGTTTAGTTTTTTTTTCTGACTCTTTATTAAGTGTAATTTTTTATTACATTGAGATCTAAAAAGGATGCATTTACTAGTCTGCCTTTCTGCATTTGAATGTAAGGCTTTTATGCCCTAATACATGGTCAGTTTTGTGTAAGTTCCACACATTACTGAAAAAAGGTATATTCCTTTCTATTCTCATTCATTTTTCTCAGTACTCTATTATATCTAAGTTTTCTAAGAGTCTAGTCAGGTGGTGGTATTTTGGGAGAGGTTGTGGTCACTGCTCTCTTGATCTATAGTCTCATCTATACCTAAGAATGGCCACTGCTGTCCTATACCTGCAATTATTAGTGCACTTGGTACTGGTCCTATGACCAGATTGTCTTCTTTCCTGAAGCCACAAATGCTAATACTCCTCTTGAAACAGGAAGAATTACCAGTTGGAAACTTTCCTTGCCTACCTGGAACTGTTCTTATGGCAATAGAGTTTTTAATCAATACAAGTTGCACCAGGGCTAGCAAAGATCCCTGTAATCTTTCTGACTAGTCACCTGACCTTTTTTACTTCCTTTAGACTGAGAGTTCCCAAAGATCCCATTCAAGCCACTTAGTTACCTTAAGCTTAGATAAATATCTCTCTTTAATCTTTTATTGACTCTAACACTCTAAAACTTATTTTGGAAGTTGGAACATCATGTTGGGATAGTTCAATGGGGTCCTGGTCTGTTCATAATGGCTATGTATGTATCTTATCATAAATTTGGAGGTATACAGGAGCCAAGTGGCCTTATACCTCATATCTCTCATTTTATATGTAGTGGGAAGAAGAGAAATCAGTTGATTTTGCCCTGGATAAGTTAATATAAATAACTGAAATTAAGACCAGAGTATAAAGGAAGAAAGGGTTATTAGCAATATCAAAGGCTGAAAAGATATCTAGAAGAATGAGGATTGAGAAAATATAATTTGTAATCTTGAAGAGAGCAGTTTAGTGCAATGATGAATTTGGAAAATTATGAGGGGCTTAAAGAGTGAGAGGAGGGAAAGTGGAGGTCATTATTGTAAATCTTTTTTTTTTTTTTCCCCAAGGAGTTAGCAACAAAATGGAGAATAAAAGTATGATGATAATTATTGGGGATGGAAGGATCAAATAAAAGTTTTTTGAGTATTGGAGGAATATGGACGTGTTGGTAGGCAATAGAGAAGAATCTAGGAAAACATAAGAAATTAAAAATAAATGGTGGTAAAGCGATGACAGAGGAGATAATCTATTTGAGGGATGGTATGGAATGAAATCATGTATATAGATGGAGATAATGTTGGCCAACAATAGAGGCACATTTTCATTTGAGACAGAGGTAAAGGAGAAGTTATGAGAAGAAGTCATATGAACAAAACAAGATGGAGGGAAAAGGGAGAAGAAGGATCTTGTGGCAAAAAGCCTCAATATATCCTGTAAAATATAAAGCAAGTTATCAATGTTCTTTAAAAAATTTCAATTGAACCATCACCCCTAGTTCTATATTTCTTCTCCTCCTGCTTCTTTAAATTTCTTCAGAAGACCATTTATTAAAAATGGCCTCCATTTCTCTTTGTCTCAACTTTGCATTTGCATTAAATGCTCTGTGATCTAGCTTAACTGAAACTGACTTCTCTAAAGTTATTAAAGATCTCTTAATGACAAAACCTAAGACCTTTTTCAGTCCCCATTTTTCTTGACCTCTTCAGAATGTGACATTGTTGATTGCCTCCTGAATATTTTCTCTTTTCCTGACTTTTCATGAAATCACTCTCTCTTATTTTCCTTACTATGTATCTGATCACTTCAATGTCTACTTGAACATTATATATGTTCATATATACGCTAATCATGAGTTCCTCTCAGGTTCTCTCATGATCCTTAGAATAATTACTGGTCTCATCACTTACCATAGGTTCAATTTGCATCTATGCAAATAATTCTCATATTTGCCTATCCAGTCCATACTGTCTCCTAAGATCCAATTCTCCATTACCTTCAACTGGATGTCTTATAGGTATCTCAAACTCAGTATATCCAAAATAGAAGTCACTGCCTTTCCTCACAAACCTCTCCTCTTACTTTCTCATTATTGTTGAGAGTATCAACAACTTGCCAGACACCCAAACTTATTACTCATCTCATTAATCCACCTACCCAGTCTATTCTGGAAGCGTCTAGTTTCTATGTTTATCAGATTTTTCTTCAAAGTGACCTACTTTCTACTCAAAATTTAATCAGTTTAGGTTATAATTCCTTTTTGCCTTGACTATTCCTTTAAACTATTTTATTAAAAATTTTAAGTCCTCTTAATTTTGTTTAACAGGGTTTAATCTGTTCTATGAGTTTTCAGAAATTTTATTTTCATGTATATTTTGAGTTCTTAATTTGCTGTTTTCTAATTTTCAGTTGCATACCTAATTTGTTTCTCTTTTTCTTCTTTTTTTTATTATAGCTTTTTGTTGACAAAACATATGTATGGGTAATTTTTCAACATTGACGCTTGCAAAAACTTCTGTTCCAACTTTTTCCCTCCTTCCCTCCCCCCATCCCCTAGATGGCAGGTAGTCCCATACGTGTTAAATGTGTTAAAGTATATGTTAAATACAATATATGTATACATATTTATACAGTTGTCTTGCTACACAAAGAACAATCAGATTTAGAAAGAAGGTAAGAAATAACCTGGGAGGAAAAACAAAAATGCAAGCTAATAATCACAGAAAGACTGTAAATGATATGTTGTGGTACACACTCCTTTCCCAGTGTTCTTTCACTGGGTGTAGCTAATTCTGTTCATTACTGATCAGTTGGAACTGATTTGGATCCTCTCATTATTGAAGATAGCCACTTCCATCTGAATTGATCATCATCTAGTATTGTTAAAGTATATAATGATCTCCTGGTTCTGCTCATTTCACTTTGTATCAGTTCATGTAAATCTCTCTAAGCCTCTCTGTATTCATTCTGCTGGTCATTCTTACAAAGCAATAATATTCTATAACATTCATATACCACAATTTATTCAGTCATTCTCCAATTGATGGGCATCCATTCAATTTCCAGTTTCTAGTCACTGCCAAAAGGCCTGCCACAAACATTTTTGCACATGTGGATCCCTTTCCCTTCTTTAAGATCTATTTGGGATATAAGCCCAGTAGTAATACTGCTGGATCAAAGGGTATGCATAGTTTGATAACTTTTTGAGCATAGTTCCAAATTGCTCTCCAGAATGGTTGGATCATTTCACAACTCCATCAACAATGCATCAGTGTCCCAGTTTTCCTACATCCCTTCCAACATTTGTCATTATCTTTTCCTGTCATCTTAGCCAATCTGGGAAGTATGAAGTGGTGTCTCAGAGTTGTCTTAATTTGCATTTCTCTGATCAATAATGATTTGGAACAAATAATCATTTGAAAATTGTCTGTTCATATCCTTTGACCATTTATCAATTGGAGAATGGCTTGATTTCTTATAAATTTGAGTCAATTCTCTCTATATATTTTGGAAATAAGGCCTTTATCCAAATCTTTAATTGTAAAGATGTTTTCCCAGTTTTCCCTTCTAATCTTGTCTGCATTAAACAGACAATTGTTTGTTTTGTACAAAGGTTTTGTTTGTATAAAAGTTTTTTAACTTGATATAATCAAAATTTTCTATTTTGTGATCAATAATGATCTCTAGTTTTTCTTTGGTCACAAATTCCTTCCTCCTCCACAGATCTGAAAGGTAAACTATCCTATGTTTTTTTAAAATTTATTTATAATCTCATTCTTTAGGCCTAGATCATGAACCAATTTTGATCTTATCTTGGTGTACAGTGTTAAGTGTGGGTCAATGCCTAGTTTTTACCATACTAATTTCCAATTTTTCTAGCAGTGTCAATGAATTCTTATCCTGAAAGTTGGGGGGTTTGCCATACTGATCCCAAAAGTTGGGGTCTTTGGGTTTGTCAAACATTAGATTGCTATAGTTATTGACTATTTTGTCCTATGAACCTAACCTATTCCACTGATCAACTAGTCTATTTCTTAGCCAATACCAAATGGTTTTGGTATTTATAATATGGTATTATAATTTATATATATTTTAATATATTATTTATATTATATATAATATATATATATATATATATATATTATAGTTGGTTTATAGTGGTTTATAATATAGTATTATATAAGGTACAGCTAGGTCACCTTCATTTGATTTTTTTTTCCATTGGTTCCCTTAAAATTCTTGACCTTTTGTTCTTCCGGATGAATTTTGTTGTTATTTTTTCTAGGTCATTCCAGGTCTAGCACTAAATAAATACTGTCATCTTTATTATATTCGCTTGACCTATCCAAGAGCACTTAATATTTTTCCACTTGTTAAAGTTAGCACAAACTTTATTTGTGTGGAAAGTGTTTTGTATTTTCGCTCGTAGAGTTCCTGACTTTCCCTTGGCAGATAAATTCCCAAACATTTTGTATTATGGGCAGTTATTTTAAATGGAATTTCTCTTTGTATGGCTTCCTGTTGGATTTTGATGGATAAAGTGGATTAGTGATGTATAAAAATGCTGATGATTTATGTGGATTTATTTTGTATCCTGCAACTTTGCTAAAGTTGTGGATTATTTCTAATAGCTTTTTAGTAGAATCTCTGGGGTTCTCTAAGTACACCATCATATCATCTGCAAAGAGTGATAATTTGGTTTCCTCATTACCTACTCTAATTCCTTTCATCTCTTTTTCATGTCTTATTGCCAAAGCTAGCATTTCTAATACAATATTGAATAGTGATGGTGATAGTGGGCAACTTTGTTTCACTCCTGATTTTATTGGGAATAGTTCCAGTTTATCCCCATTATATATGATACTTACTGATGGTTTTAAATAGATGCTACTGACTATTTTAAGGAAAAGTCTATTTATTCCTATACTCTAGTGCTTTTAATAGGAATGGGTGTTGGATTTTATCAAATGCTTTTTCTGCATCTATTAAGATGATCATATGGTTTTTGTTAATTTGGTTATTGATATAGTCAATTATGTTAATAGGTTTTCTAATATTGAACCAGCCCTGCATTCCTGGTATAAATCCTACTTGATCATGGTGTATTATTCTGAGGATGATTTTCTGTAATCTTTTTGCTAATATTTTATTTAAGATTTTTGCATCAATGTTCATTAGGGAGATTGGTCTATAATTTTCATTCTCTATTATTGTCCTACCAGATTTAGGTATTAGTACCATGTCTGTGTCATAAAAGGAATCTAGTAGGACTCCTTCAATCCCTACTTTTTCAAATAGTTTCTATAGCATGGAGTTAATTGTTCTTTAAATGTTTGGTAGAATTCACATGTAAATCCATCTAGTCCAGAGAATTTGTTCTTAGGGAGTTGATTAATAGCTTGTTCTATTTCTTTTTCCACCACCTTGGCTCCCCATTTCTCTTTTTTAATGAAAGGATTTGAAGACATAAATAACCATTATTGAGTGCTTTTATTTTATCATTAAGTTTTTCTATAATGTCTTATTGTTGTCTTTTCTTTAATGAAAATTCTTATTTCTATTACTTCTTTGATCTGTCAATTATTTAGGATTCAATTAATCTCCAAGTTGAAAATACTTAATTTTTACTTAAGAATTTTTAATCTTGGGGCAGCTAGATGACTCAGTGGATACAGCACCAGCCCTGAAGTCAGGAGGACCAGAGTTCACATCTGGTCTCAGACAATTAACACTTCCTAGCTGTGTGACTCTAGACAAGTCACTTAAAACCCCAATTGCCTCAAGGGAAAAAAAAAGAATGTTTAATCTTGCCCACTCACCACTCCAATTAAAAATAGGAAAGAAAAAGAAAATCATTGTAAAAAATATGTCTAGTTGAGAAAAGGAGAATTTTACATTGACCATGTCCTGAAATATATGTCTCATTCTGAATTCTAAGCCCATTATATCTGGTCAATAGCATGCTTCATCATAAGTCTTCAGGAATTACAAATAGTCCTTTCAGTAACTGGAGTTCTTAACTATGTCATAGTGTCTTTATACTATTGTTATTGTATAAATCAGTCTCTTGATTCTGTTAACTTCGTTCTGCATTGTTCACCAAGATTTTTCAATATCCTAAAATCATTCATTCATTCTGGAGCTTAAGAGTCCTGCTGACTGTCAGATTCTAGTTATTTGATTCTAAATCTGCAGTTGGCTCATTGTTTGCTTTGGTTCTGACAGGTTCCAGAAAGATATCTTTATAAATAGTAGGGCTTCCTTTGAGACCATAGGATGTTTTGCCTCCCAGGGGCTGCCTTGTCCCCTTCTCCTCCTAAAATTGGTGCTATGGTTTGGGCTTTTGATTGTCCAGGTACTGGACTGCCTGAATCCTATGGCTTGGACTCCTACCTGGTTAGCTTTTCCTTACATCTTTATTTTCTACTCAATTTGGGCTTTACATACTCAAAGTTTCTACAAAATCCTGTCAGGTCTTATGGTGAAATTCACTGGGTAGAAAAGCTCATAGATATTTATTTTTTGGTTTTCTTTATCACTGTTTCTTCTGGTACATTTTTAGCATTCACTATTCTGTTGGTGATGGTGGTGGTGGGGAAATCTGATCTACTCTAAGTCTTAGTATGCTATCCTATTTTCTACAGTTTGACTCTAACCATTTGAGAATTGTTATAAAAAAATCAAAGGAATTCATACCTACAGCTCACTGTCTAAAAGAATTTCTTGTTGCTATTAAATTTGGGGTAGAAATTAATATAACATTTTCATGGATTAAACTTTTCCAACTGCTCAGTTCACAGAAATATGACTGTTACTATATATGTTGGTATTGGTAATAAATATTTTAAGTCAATATGAGAGCAATATTAAGTTGTCTATTTGTTTTATATAAGATTATTTTTGTCTTTCCACCAAAAATATAAAAAGCACAAAAATCTCAACAAGTTTACAGATATTCTAATCAGCAGGTTAAAGTTGTATTATATTAAAGCCAAAATTCATATCATTCAATATAACCAGAAATATTTATTCAGTGCATAATTCCATTTAGTGAAACATTTTCCAACCTAAAATGTTGGCTTAATTGTATGTTAGCTACCAACTTTGTTAGTACTTTACCTTCTACCTAACATGGATAATATATCTTTCATTCCTAATGTAATATTTGCTTTTTAATACCTTATTCATTCTTCAAATCTCAATTCAATTCAGCCTTGTCAATGAAGCTTCTCTTGATCCTTGCAATTGGAATTCAATTAAGTTGGACTTAAAGTAAGATCTATTGAATGAATCATGAACACTGAGCCTGTGGATTCCATGTTTGAAGCCTCTGACTTAAATGACATAGCTTAATTTTAAAATTTTTGTCTTCTTTTTAGAAACAAGTCTACTTGGGAGATGCACAACAAAATTTTTTGAAGATTTGCAAGTCAACCTAGATGTATCAGATGATATTACTGTTAATTATAGATGTAACTGGAATTCAGAATTCATAAGTACAAAATGTACAAATGGGAGATGGCTTCCTGAACTACAATGTCCAAGTAAGAGTCTTTTCTTAATTCCTTGAAGCAAATATTCCTCATCATAAAACTTCTTTAGCTTAAAAAAAATCCCACAAAATAGAAAACTTAGAAAACACCCATAACAATGCAAAAGATTTCTATAGCATTTTGGGATTTGCAGGTGTCTTTTTTTTTTTTCCAAAAGCATCCTGTGAAGTAGATAGTTCAAGTATTATTATCTATGTTTTACCAATATGAAAGCTAAAGTTACAGAATGCTTTGCCTCTTCTGGCTTCACACAAGGCCAACAATTTATTTTTAAAATTGGTCATACCAACTATTTTTGTCTTAAATACAAATGGGGAAATGTTAATGTTATTTTGTTTTCCATTATTTCTGATGAGTTATTCTGTATAGGTATATGACATGTATATGCTAACTTTGTTTTTAGCTTGCTAACATTTTTATTGAATTCAGTGAGATTTTGCTAGTCACAAATAGCAGCTGCCAATATTGGTAGGTTAATTCTAATCAGTCATTTAGAGGCTAGAAGCACAGATATTTGTCTTACAATAACCTTTTACTTAGGATTGTGTTTCAATAAGCATCATGCTATATGCTACATACAAAGAACTGTAAGTTACCAAATATGCAAAGATAAATATGAATTACTCCTTCAAGGAATTTCCTTTCTACTAGAAATAATTTACCATATATGTGGGAAAATAAATACAAGATAAATTGAGGAGGGAGAAAATGATAATAATCTCTTAGGGGATAGGGACCCACAGAAGTCTGGACATGAGCTAAATCTTGAAATAATACTTGGTTTATGAGAGATAGAAAGGGGCTTCCATCATCTTTCAAATCTTTCAGTGGTTCTTGAATAATCTCTATAGTTGTCTTCCCTTTCTCAGTCAAATTTCTAGGATAAGCTCTTAATATTTATTGTTTACACTTTTTTTCTCACTCATTCAGTATCCTTGCAATCAACTTTTAACATCATCACTCAATTGAAATTGTTCTCTCCAAAGTTGCCAGTGACCTTTTAATTGGTATTTTTTTATATTTTTGTATTTTATATTTTTAATTAGTAGTCTCTTCTGTATTCCCATATTTTTCAACCCTATTTAATTTGCTACTATTGAGTAACTTATCCTGCATTCTCTCCTCTCTGGATGTTTTAATCTTGACTCTCCTCTAACCACTGTCTCATTTATTAGCTCATCTCAGTCTCCTTTAGTGACTTGTCATTTATCTCATTCTCCATAATCATGGATATTTGTTTAGACTTTATTCTGGGCCCTCCTCTCTAAACTCATTCTTTTTCATTTAGTAATCATTTATTATGCATCTACTATGTATTAGGCACTGTACTAAGTCAGGTAAACTCACTAGCTCCCACTGATCTGATTAGCATTTCTGTGCAGATGATTCTTAAATAAAAAGCCCATTCTCTTCTCTAACATTAGTTACACATCACTAATTCCCTAATGGACATTTCAAGATAGATGCCTTGAAACTATGTCAGGCTCAATACATTCATAACTGAACTAATTTTTTCCACACATATAGCCCAATACTCTCATTTCCCAAACTTCCCTATTTCTATTGAAGAAATTTCCATTCTTCCACTCTCCTACATGTGAAACCTTGACGTAGGCCTCAATGGCTCACACTCCTTCATCCTGAATAGCCAACAGTTACGAAATCTTGCCTTTTGAGTCTCCTCATCTCTTATATATGACCCCCTTTTTCCACCTACAAAATTATCACCCTAGTTCCATCAACACTTCTCACCTGTACTGCTGTAATTGCCTTCTTCAAGGTTTCCTTGATTCAAGTCTCTCCGTGATCTAGTCCATCTTTCACATTTATGCCAAAGTGATTTTCTTTAAACCCAGATCTGACTATTCATCAAAAGCCATAGGCTCTCGATTTTTTTTTTAGTATAATAGTAAAGGGAAATACTTATTATTCCTGATTTATAGATGAGGAAACCAGAATATAACAGTTAAGTCACTTACTCAAGGTCATACATTTAGGAAATGTCTGGAGCTGGATTTGAATTCATATCTTTCTGGTGCCAAATCATGTCCTCTATCTACTGTGATATTCAGTGCCTTCTAGAATGTGGCAAATGCAAATAAGTAGAGTGTGAACATGGAAAAATGAGTTAGAAGAACAGTTTGTGTAGTTCTGCTGAAATTTAAAGAATGGGGAGTTAATATAAAATTAATCTGCAAAGTTCCATAATGCCAGACTAAAGATTTTGTATTATGTTTTAGAGACAGGGGAGAATTGATGAATGATACTGAACAAGGAAGAGACATTTTCAGACTTGTTTATTTGGAAGATTATTTCAGTAATCTCCTATATGGAGGATTTCCTAAGAAGAAGACTAGCTGTAGGGGAACTATTCAATAGTGTATAACAATAGTCTACTAAGAGCTTATGAAAGCCATAATGATCCTGGAAATGGACAGGAGAAAGAAGTCAAAAACATTATGGAGATAGAATCATCAATACTTAACATGAAGAAAGAAAAGGAGAAAGGAATCAAGAATGCCTCCAATCTGAGCAGGTTTTGCATGAAGTCCCCTTGCTATTCAATGCATGTTAAGACCTTTTGTACCAACTATTAGTTGTCTTTCTACAGAAAAGTTGTGAACACATCATTTATTTGATTGTAATTTTCTTCTGTCTTCTGGCTCTGTTTATAACAGTAAAGTCTAGTCTAAGATAATTCAATTTCTTTAGGGATGGGTTAATTTGATGGTAACCATTTCACATTTAGTGTATTAGTGGTTAAATTGATATCTACAGGTAGCCCAGAAACCATATGATCCCTGTCCTTCCAGTTTGCATCATCATTGCAGAAGCAAAAGGCAGTTAAGGAATACTGGGATTATTTTTCCCCTGGCTTCTTGACTTAGCATGACCTAAGAATTAATCATCAACTGCCCAGTATTTCCACATTTATTTAATCTTGTTCTTAAGAATCTTATAATTATTAGCCAGAACATCAGTTGAAATTTATCTCCAGGAGGAGAAACTGCTAGAGTCACTGTCTCACTATCATGAATCTTAGAAATAGCATTTAGCAGGGAGTTGCCAAAGCTATGTGTAATTTAGAGATCCATAGAAATAATGAGAGAAAACATCTGTTAGGAAGGGTAGAGAGTAAATAGATAGTTTTTATAATCATTAGACCAATGATTTTGTATAATTTTTATAGTCTGTCATCATTCAACATGAACCTGCCATAGATTCTGTGCATGGGAAAACTGTGGACCCTGATATACAAGTTAAATGTAATTGTTAATAACAAGATATGTAATATACAATATTAATATCTTCCAGAAATGAAATTATGTGCTCCTCCACCTCAAATACCTAATGCTCAGGATATGACCACAACTGTGAGCTACCAGGATGGAGAAAAAATAGTTATTATTTGTAAAGAAAATTACCTTCTCCGAGGACAAGAAGAGATAATATGTAAAGATGGACAATGGAATTCATTACCACGTTGCATTGGTTAATACTTAATATCTTGCTAAATAATCTTCCTTCAAAGTTATGTTGACTCCTCTACATGTAATTTCTAGTAGCTTATGTGACAATTAAAAAAGTATAATCTCTAAATCCCCTGGAACTAAATTATTGTTTAGCAAATTTACTCTAAATTACTCTTTGAGCAAATTTGCTTCCTAGAAAACTGCTCAGGAAAGTGAGACAGAAGACAACACTGGTGTATTATTTCCTATTATATGAAAAGTTCTTTGGATCAAAAATTGGATCATAATTTGAATTCAAATTCTCTGACCTTAAAATCAGGGATCTCCATATCCCTACTTCTATAAAATATTTATAAATTTTTTAAAAAAGTTGTCATTACTGCGTGAAATGAGCAGGACCAGGAGATCATTATATACTTCAACAACAATACTCTATGATGATCAGTTCTGATGAACCTGGCCATCTTCAGCAATGATATGAACCAAATCAGTTCCAATAGAGCAGTAATGAACTGAACCAGCTACACCCAGCAAAAGAACTCTGGGAGATGACTAAGAACCATTACATTGAATTCCCAATCCCTATATTTATGCCCACCTGCATTTTTGATTTCCTTCACAGGATAATTGTACAATATTTCAGAGTCCGATTCTTTTTGTACAGCAAAATAACGGTTTGGTCATGTGTACTTATTGTGTATCTAATTTATACTTTAATATATTTAACATCTACTGGTCATCCTGCCATCTGGGGGAGGGGGTGGGGGAAGGAGGGGAAAAATTGGAACAAAAGGTTTGACAATTGTCAATGCTGTAAAATTACCCATGCATATAACTTGTAAATAAAAAGCTATGAAAAAATTTAAAAAAATACAATTAAAAATTGCTATTATTTTTACATTCAAGAGGATATTCTTAAAAAATCTTTTATAGTTATATTTTTATTATGTTTTATAACAATGTTCTCTTTTCCACATAGAAAAACAGCCATGTTCCAAACCACCTGCTATACCATATGGAGACATTAACCCAGTAAGAAGTTCAGAAGCAGATGATGACAATTTAGAATCTAGTACCTATGCACATGGCACTACAATAAATTATATGTGTCAAAAAGGTTTCAAGATGGTAGGAGGAGAGGAGATAACATGCAATATGGGAAAATGGAGCTCATCTCCTCATTGTGTTGGTAATGATACTTCTTGGAGAGTATTTTTATACAAATTTGTACCTCTAAATACTCAGAATAGGATCAGTCAACAAGAATGTATTAATTGCTTGTAGCATGCCAAAGCATTCTGCTAGAAATTTACAAATCAGTTGGGAAAATATTGCCTAGTGCAGATGCAAAGTATATTGATTATTATTCAACTAGACAATCAGAATTCAGTTTTCTTGACTCAGAAGAACAATTCTTCCTACTCACCCACTATTGCCTTCTGTACTTACCAATTATTAAAAGGAAAAAATTAGTTAAGGGTAATAAAAATGTATTCTCTAGCTATATGCATCTTACACATTGTCTATTCAAGGCTTTGGTAGGTGAATTACATTGTGAACTTTAAAAAATATTTAAATGTGAGGCATAACTTCTACAATTTTCATTCCTCTCAATCATCTCATTCAAAGATGAGTAAATTAAAGTCCAAAAGGACTATAGAGACTAAGCACTGTTATATAGCAATTTAATAGCAGAATGAGGTCTAGAATTCTTCTATCTTTCATTTGACAGCTCTTTGTACTATTCAGTGCTATCTTGTTATGTACAGATGGACTCCAAAGCTTTGTTCATATACCATGATGCCTTTTCTATGTGTATGGCTTTTTTCCATCAACTGTTAACACTGATAAATATTAGTCTGTGCATTTTCACTTTCTTTCTCCCATGTTTTAAATACTCTCCTCTACATTTCTGCCTCTTAGTTCTCAACTTCCTTCAAGTTCCTTCTGACTTTCTACAGGAAATTTTTCATGATCTCCTGTAATTCTAGTACTTTTCTCCTAGTAATTATTTCAAATTGATCTTGTTTGTCCCTAGCTGTTTGCACGTTATCTCCCCATTAGACTTGTGAAGACATGTATTCTCTTTGACCTTGTCTTGTATCCCCAAAATGTAGCACAATGATTGCTGAATGAGTGAAATTTTCTATATAGGAAGAGATTGATAGAATATCAGGGATAGATTGCTTACATTCTCTTTAATAATGTTCATTCATGGTCATGGGACACAGTGACTTTCAGCATACCTGTATAAATATTGGAATTAGAATATAAATGATCATATATCGAAATCTATATCTAATATTTTTTTCTTTTTTGCTAAAGCAAACTAACCTAGCTGCCTCCATATCTAATACTTATTAACTGTATTATCCTGAGCAAATCAACCTACCTCTCTGAATTTCAGATTTCCTCATTTGTAAAATGGAAAATGGAAAAATAAGAATCCCTCTGTATCTACCTCACAGATTTATTACTAGGCTCAAATGAGACAAAAATGCAAGTACTCAGAAAATTTCAAGTCAATATAAAACTGTCAATTATTATTAATCAGATGAAAATATCTGAAAACACACTTTGAAAGTGTTACTGTGGGGCAGCTAGGTGGTGCAGTGGATAGAGCACCAGCTCTGAAGTCAGGAGGGCCTGAGTTCCAATGTGGTCTCATACAGTTAACACTTCCTAGCTGTGTGACCCTGGGTAAGTCATTTAACCCCAATTGCCTGGGAGGAGGAGAAGAGAGAAAAATGAAAGTGTTACTGCATAACAATGCTTGTTTATTTTGCTATTGAATGTTCTAATAGTGAAAGCTAATGTTTATGTAGTACTTTAAGTGTACAAAGCACTTTATAAGCATTAGCTCAGTTTTTCCATACAACTTTCCTTGGTGGTAGTTGCTATTATTATCATCCCTATTTTACAGATAAAGGCATTAAAGGCACTGAGGAGGTAGATGGAGGTTCTGACTTTTCCATAGTCACATAGCAACAAAGTATCTGAGGCTAATGTGAACCCAGACATTTAAATCCTGCTCTCCTGCTACCTAACTGGCTCTAAAGCTGCCTTCTATAAAGCTATCATATTGGATTCCATTTCAGTAAATGTCAAGATGACATTGTCTGGTTGTTATTGCTCCAATTTCACCAGAAAAATAAACAAATTTTGATTATTTTATAGCTTTTGATCAAAACTTAATATTATTCCCAATTAACTTAGTTGATTTTAAATAAGATATATAGTCTATTCAAAACTAAAATTAATGACTTTTTTCATTCTTTTTCAGGACTTCCATGTGGAAGACCACCTCTAATACAAAATGGTATCATTCTTAATGAGTTAGACACTTACGAGTTTGGAGAAGGAGTGACATACAAATGTTTTGAGGGTTTCAACATCAATGGGCCAGCAACTATAGAATGTATTGGAGGAACTTGGCCTAGTCCACCACAGTGTAAAGGTAGCAAGCTCTTCTTTTGTTTTCCAGAACATTTTTTGAATACTTAAATCTAGCTCAGAAGTTATTTCTGATATAGTAACCCTAGCATGACCAAAATAATATGAAACACAAATTGTAAAACTAGATATGAATTCCTAAAGACATCTTTTCAATCAGTGTTTCAGATGTTCACTAGAAAGCTGGAAATTCAATGCAAAATAGAGAATAATTGTAAAATAACAACGTAATAGTCATCAGATAGATTGTCCTCTTAATAATTTGACTTTTAAAAGTCAAATAATGTATAAAATTTCTTTTATGCATCACAGTGTACTGGGGACAAAAAATAAGGGAACAAATTCTAATTGTTTCCTTATATTAATTTTACACAAAGTTAATAATCCCCAAAGAACCAAAGGAGTGTGTGGACACATCCCCAGATATCAGATAGTCTCTTTAAGCCTAAATTCATACTTTTCCATAAGAAAAAAAGCAGAATAAAACTTGCCTTATACTGATGCTGATAATTCTCACTTTCTTTGTTTCAAGAATTTATAATTTAGAAAGAATATCTATGATTTAGTTTTAAGTTCACCTTAAAATAAGTAAATTGAGATTCAGAGAAATCAGTGAGTTTCCAGTGTTAGATAACAGTAAAATTTGAGATTCACAGTCAAGTCTCTGATTCCAGATACTCTATTTTTATGTTACATGTGTTTCACTACTCATTTCAAGGGATAGAGCAGGTGACTATTGTAGCACTTCCTTCGGACTCATTCTCCCAGCCTTAGAGACTGGCTAACAGCTATGTCTATCCTCAGGATTCTAGGGGTAATTCTAAGAAGCTTGGGAGCTTAATGCCATCTGGTGTGCTTTACTGAATATTGGTCAGTAGCTTCAACTTGGAAACAACTAATGTAGGAATTGTTCTGCTTGACTAAGTATATTTGATACAAATATTTGATTTTTTAGAATTTTATACAAAATGTAAAATTTATATGTAAATATAAATAAAAGATGGGAAGGAGAAAAAGTAAATGCTTGTTAATTTAAAAAAAATTAAAGGAAAAATTATTTACTGAGATGGCAAAGTTAGATTGGAACAAAGAACAAACACCTCCCTAAAAATCTGAAGCATAGCCTTCCATAAATATATAGAGAGTCAGTGGTGAAGGTAGGCACAAACTTAACAAGTAGACTTATGGAAAGGTGTAGGTACAGAGAACACATTTGGCATAGAAGTAACTTGTAGCTTTTGTCTGTTGCAAGTCCCTTTTCCTGCTACTAGTGTCCTCATGATGCTCCCCTTAGGATGGCTCTTTTCTGGACTTAATACTTTCATTTAACTTTGAATCCCCTTTCATCCCTATATCTGGATAGGTTGCTCCTGGGAAAAACCAGTGATATCATACTTTTTAGAGGTATTAAAGTAAGTGCATTACAGAATAAAAGTATATTTTGTTGGTATTATTACTGTTGTTGGTATTGTAGTTGGTATTATCATAGTTATTTGGTCACATCTTCCTTTAAAATGTGATTAATTACACAAATAATACTTTTTTTTTTTCAGATGTGAAATGTGCAGTTCCACCCCAGTTTGATAATGCTGACATGATTGGTATTTCAAAATCCTATTATTTGCCAGGAGATAAAGTGGCTTATCAATGTCTACCAAATTTCCAGCCTGAAGGCTTAACTGAAGTAACTTGTATAGAAGGCCACTGGAAAGGGGATCCACAATGCATAGGTACAAATTTGTTTGGATTATTTCACTTCCCCAGTGATTTGATGAGTCTAGAAAATTACAAGGAATTTTATCAACCAGTGTAGGTCACAGATGGGAGTTTAATCTAAGTCACTCTAATTCCAAGATAGAGTCTCTATATACTGTATCTTACTAAAAATAATTAAGCTAATCACTGTAATTCAAAGTGAATAAATTAATTGATTTAAAGTGGTTAAAAACAAATTGCTTCACGAGATCATAAACTCCATGAAAGAAGCAACTGTCTAAAATTTTGGCAGAAACTTAAATTTTGTATCTCTTTCAGGTTCTTTATGCATCAAGTCCTTTTTAAATGTTTGTTAAATTGAAATAATATGAGTTAATGTAATACAATTTATTTCTGTAGAAATATTTAAGTAATATTTCTATTATAATTTTTCAAAGAGTTTTGAGATCCTGCCTTCAGTCAGAGGGATGAAATGAAATTAAACCACTGCATAGTTCCAACCAAACATGGTTTCTTTTTTGTCTTCATCCTTCCAAATGTCTCTGATATCTTTGAAGCTATTGATTAAATTCTTTGTCATTTTCTTTAAACTTGCATAACATTGCATATTCCTGGCTTTCTCCTTCTTCTGTGTCCTTTGTTTCCCTACTTTCTTTTATTTCTTTTAATCATCAGTGTCTCCTCTAACTGTGAGTTAGTTTTAAAATTTTCTTAGGAAGCTTTTCACTCTCCTAGATTATAGTAATCCCTTGTACATGGTTGACTTTCCATTTTATATCTTCAATCTTGACTTACCATTTTCTCTAGTTCCACAGTTCTTTCCATCTATAATTTAAAACTCTTGAAAAACTTGAAATTTACTTTAGGAGATCTGTCATTTTACTGATATAGATAATCCAATGAATGATACAGCTTTCAATCTATGCATACATAGCTCCATTGTGTGAAATTTACAAAAGCTTTTTGTCCATATTTTAGGTCAAGTGGCTATGATCTCTTATTGAAAGTTCTCTCCAATTATGTAGATTGAAATCCATTCATATCTTCCCATCTTGTATGATAATGGTACAATTATTTCCGTAGAATCTTGAACATCAGGGGCTTTCCTTGTGTTCTGTTAATATTTTGAAAGTATCATTGGAGCATTTACATTACTTATTCTTTGTTCATAATCTATGACCAATGCAAGTGTTCTTTTGGTTAAACATTTCTATGGTGACATTTTTTGCTCCTTTCCTGCTTGATTCGTTGTTGGCCTGTCTCTGCCCCTTGCAATTTCTTCATTCTCCTTCAAACAAAGTGAAAGAATAAAATCCCTTCATCTATATTCAGTTTCCATTAGTTCTTTCTCTGAAGTTGGGTGATATTTTTCATCATGAATGCTCTGGAACTGTCTGGAATAATTTTATTGCTGAGAATAGCTGTGATTCTTAACTAATCATATTGCATTTACTGTATACAATGTTCTTCCAGTTCTGCTTATTTCATTTGTAAGTCTTTCCAATCATTCTGCTTGTCATTTTTTATAGCACAATAGAATTGCATTATAATCATATATCATAACTTTTTCACCCATTCCCCAATTGATCAACATAACCTTAATTTCTAATTTCTTTTCTATCACAAAAAGTTCTGCTACAAATATTTGTGTACACGAAGGTCCTCTTTCCTCTTTTTTTTTTTCTCTTTAGGATACAGACATAGTAGTAGTATTGTTGGATTACACCAACAAATAGTTTTATAAACCTTCTGGCCTAGTGCAAATTGCTATCCAGAATTGTTAGATCTGTTCACAACTCTATCAATAGTGCATTAGTGTTCTGGTTTTCCCAAATCTCTTTCAATATTTGTTATTTTCCTTTTCTATCATAACATAAAATTATATAAAATATGAAGACCAAACTCATATCCATCAAATTAACAAAGAAAAAATTTCAAATCTTAAAAAATCAGTTTTAGAGAAACTGCATAAGTAAAGTTGTATTAACTCTTTGTGGGTGATATTGTGAAGTGATGCAAATATTTTGGGAAACAATTTGAAATTATACAAGGATAGTCACTAAATTTAACAAAACCAATGCTCCATTCTTTTGTGTGTGGCAGCAAAATCAAAATGAAAATATGGATACAAAAAAATCCTTCTTTCTTTCCTTAACCAAACTGTGGGGAAAAACTATAGCTTCTCTCTCTTCTCAATAATTTGCAATCTATGCCCCTCAGCTGCTAAGCAAGCATTTGTAGCTTGTATAATAGCAGAATGGGATTGAGCTTAGTGTTGTGACCTGTTTTAAAATAAAAGTATATTGAAATAAAAAAATAATAATTTGCAATCTAGCTCCCAATATTATCACTTCTGCAGATATTCCTATTTCCAAAGCTGTCAGTCTTCTTAATTATCAAATCAGAATTTTTCTTCCTGAATACCAGTTTTTAAACTGTCTGCTACATATGATATTGTTCACTATTATCCTTTCCTGGATAGTGTCTTTTTTTCTTGGATTTTGTGAAACTACTCTCCTTTGGTCTCCTCTCTATCCAGCTTACTCTTTCTCATTCTCCTTTATTTGCTCATTAGTCCATAACTGAAGGTATTTTATAATGTTCTGCTTTTTTCTCTATTTTCTTTCCTTCTCTCTCTGTCTTTCTCTTTCTCTTGATGCGTCTATATTTTGGTCTGTCTTTCTATGTGTCTCTCTCCTCAACTGACATGGGACATCATAGTTATTTTGCAAGGAAATCACAAAATTCTATGTCCAACTACAGTTTCTCTCCTGTGCTGTTATCCTTCATGCCTAATTAGACAATTCATATTTGCTGTCCCAAAGATATATCAAACTCAACATCTCTACAACTAAACTTATCTTTCTAAATTTCTTCTAAACTTCTCTAATTCAGTTAGAGGTGTCACTATTTTTCTAGTGCCACAGCTTTATTATAACTGAATATCCTCAACCCTTCAATTTGCCTCATGTCATAGATCCAATCACTTGCTAAGTATTTTTCCTAAATTTACTTATTTTCCCCATTTACAGTAAAAACAATTTTTACATTAATTTTATGGAAATTATTTGCATAACTTCACATGTACTTTTGCAATGGGCCTGGGGATGAGGGAGAAAATCTGGAACTCAAAAGTTCTGAAAATTCATGTGTTTTGATCTTCCTTGTCACCATAGTAACTTTCTATGGTCAGAAATTTTTTCTGTTGTCTGCTCATTTTTCTAGCTTATTTTTCATCTTTTAACTCTTTGTTAAAGTAGGGCTCTGTTTCCAGGGTAGAGGGTGCATTGTCCCAAGTTTTAGGGATTTTGAGCAGCTATTTTCAGAGATCTAAGGACCTGATCATAAGCACTATTTTCTGCCTTGTCATACTTAGGAGTGTCCTCTCCCACTGTAGTGGTAAATTCTAGTGTTGCTAAAGCAACAGAAATCTTCCTCACTGCTAAGAAAGACACCTCTTGTGATCTGGGGACTCTGAAAGCTGCCACTGCCACCACTGTTCATTCCCATTCTTGGTTTGCTGATTTCCCAAGGCCCTCTCATTTTACTGACAAACTTTTCCTGCTGACCTTGAAAGTTGTCTTTGGTGTCTCTGGGCTGAGATGTCTAGAAACACCAGTGCTGGGCTGATTCAGAGATCTGTAGCTCAGTTTCTGCTTTGCTGGCAAGGGGCAGGGGCTGGGATAGGGTGAGGGCTCAGGGTGAGGTCAGGTGAGGGGTTTGTATTGGCATAGCCTAAACCAGGAATGTTCACTGGACTCTCATCCTAGTGTCACAGACCTTTCTGTCTGACCTTTTATGTTGTCTTCAACTAGAAAGTGTTCTGCTCTATCTTTTGGGGTGCTCCAATACTCTCTAACATTTTTTTTCACTTTCTTTTTTATTATAACTTTTTATTGAGAGAGCCCATGCCTGGGTAATTTTTTTACAACATTATCCCTTGCACTCACTTCTGTTCCAACTTTTCTCCTCCCTCCCTTCACCCCCTCCCCCAAATGGCAAGCAGTCCTATACAAGTTAAATATTCTAACATTTATTTAGAGTCATTATTTAAGGGAATTTGGAACAGTTTGGAGAAGAGGTAGGTAAGTTCCTGCCTTTATTTTGTCATCTTGGATTCACGTCTCTATGCCCACCCCCCTCAAGTTGCTAGCTATTAATGTTTTTTCTTCATTGTATTTCTTATATATCTTCTTTTTTTTTCTATTCACACAGCTGCCATAGTGTTGAACTTTCACGCTTGAATTATTGCTATAGATTTCAAATTAGTTTCTTTAATTCAAGTCTCTTGTAATTCCAATACAATCTTCGCTCTGTTGCCTAAGTGATGTTTTCACTTAAATAGATTATATATATGCATGTATGTATATTATATATGTGTTTGCACTATATGTGGGTATGTATGTATATATACACATATATATTCCCACATAAATATATTGTACAATATATATGAGTTATGTACATATATATGTATTAATATAGATAAAGAATCAAGCATATATGCATACATATGATATGCAAATATATATTTAAATATAAATTGCTTAGAATTTGAGTAAGTAACTCTATATCTATATCTATCCCTATCTTTGAGTATGGATAAAAAATAAATTTTTCTACTAGTTGTAGTGAGTTTTCTTAGCCTTACTATATTATGTAGTCTAGATATCTAAACATAAGTTTTGGGGTGAATCTTTTTACTCTAATGATATTTTAATAAGTCTGACTAATTGATAATTAGTAGATTCTTACTAGAACTGTAAAAATAATGTTAAATAGATTTGGTCTGCAAAAAAAAAAAAAAATGTCCTGATGAAATCAGGTTTAGCATCTTTCTATTTTTTTGTGTCTCTCCTTTACTTTATTTCTCAGATATTGACAGTTTGCTTTTCTAACATTTTAATCAAAGATAAGTGAAATGTTCATCCTTTGGAGAGGAGTCTAAAATCCTTAAATCCTTAAAATCTTCTAGATTGACAGTGACAAGTATTCATCTAGACTCCTAATACTTAAGACTCCCAATTTAGTGTGCTTTCTTTCCATTGTTTTAAAAAAAGTTCTGAATAGAAAAGCTTATTTTCCAAATTCAAATGGAAATTTTTTGATAATTATAATTATTTAACAAATACTTTTTAGTTACTTATTAAGATTTTTTAAGTCTTAATAGTATTAACATGGAAATATGGAATATTTCACAAATTTACTGCTCATGAAAAAATAGGATAAAACTTTCACTTCATAAAACTGGGGAAAGTAATATAGTTTCAGGTTCAATTCTGGTCAACATATTGGCATAGTGTTAGAGAGTGACTTTGAATCTATAAATTTTGAAATCAGTTCTTTCTTGATAATGATGTCAACTCTCCTTTAATGGATTCTGTAATCTTCCTTTAGTATTTCATTGGCCTCCAAAACAAAGCATATTGTAATTAGTTCCTAATTTCTCAAATTCTGTATGATTTTGATCTATGTCTCTCTATAACCCTTGTATAAAGAATACATCTACTATGAAATGTCGTCTTCTACTTTCTTTGTTATTTTTGCTTATTTTTTTGTAGATTTTATTTGCATGTTTTCTATTTGCCTTCAAAACTCTCTTCATATATTTTAATAATGTGGGAAACTTCATTCTCTCTCCAAAGACCTTCATGTCTAATAACTAATTTCAAAATTAATTAGAGCTATACTTCTTTGGGTTTTTTTAGATAAATCTTGTGAAAGTGCACCCAAAATTGAAAATGCTGAAATTATTAGTGGTTTAAAGGAACGTTATCAACCTGGTGACAGAGTGAGTTACAAGTGTGTTCGATCTCTTAAAATGTATGGACAATCATACATAACTTGTACAAATAAGACCTGGACAGAAGTTCCTCAGTGCAAAGGTATAGTAAGATATTTTACTTTAAAATAAATAAATAAAAGTATCAGGGGGATAATGAAGTATATGATTTCTCATGATTATTTTTAAAAATAGAGAGGTTTCATACTTTTAAAATATAGCAACTATATGCCAAACTAGATCCTTTGGAGAGAATGGACCCACCATTGTGTTATAGTTAACTAAATAACTCTCAGTCAACAATTATGGGAGGCCTAGGTATGAGAACAAAAAGAATAAGTTCATATTCACCTTTTGGGGGGATTTTAGTAATAGGATAGCAATGGAAAGTCAGCAGAAGTGGTTACTATGTGCCCATGATTGAGCAAAGCACTAAAAATACAAATCTAATAAAAAAAGAAAAACAATCCCTGCTTTCAAGGAGATTATATTCTAATGGGGAAGAGAAGAACATGAAAGAAAGAGGGAAAATAGAGATTGAAATCAAAGGGGCAAGGGATCTAATCGGCATGGTGGAAATAAAAGACTGAAGAATCAGGAATTGAGTTTACAAAGGAATGAAGGAGTAAATATAACTAAATATAATTTAGGTACTTGCCTTAAAATAGAGATTCCTAGAGGAACTGACTAAGAAGGAAAAAAAAATAAGTGCAAAATGATCTTCAAAATGCCAAGACCATAAGAAAAAATGAAAAGCCAGTGCAAGAAGGCTGCTTGGCATGATGGGCTCACTTGTATCTACCATGAACTTTATTTACTTGGGAACTTATTTATTAACCTCTTTGTCTTCAATTTATTCATTTTTTATATAATGAAAGGTTAGACTAAATTACCTCTAAAGTCTTTTTTTCAGTTCAAACGATTTAGAAATTTATAATTTTAATACATGGCAAAATATGAAACCAGAATGATGGAGATAAAGTTCTGTATTTCTCAAGAGCAGGAAGAAATTGATTGTAGAGAAAAGAATTAGAAAAGATTCTATAGGGAAGATGGCATTAATTGTGGGCCTTGGGGGATCCAAAGGACAAAGGAATTAGACAAGCAGAGTTGAATGAAGGGGCCAAGGATTGGGGTATATCAATTCAGTAAGAAACAACACCAACAAATATACAAGATGGAAATTTAGTAATATTTGAGGAACAGAAATAAAAGTACCTTGATCACCTCCTTCCTTGAGAGGACCCTGAGTGACCTTATGTGAGATAAATGTTTAAAAAGGTTTTCTTAGAGAATACAAATTTTCTGTTTGCAATATTCCTTCTTGTAAATTTAGAAGGACAGAGCTATGTTTGGGCTCTTTGCAAGCAAAAAATACCCATTTATGACAATGACCAGGGAAATCTTTAGCAACTTTATTTTATACTGAGCTAGAAGTGCCATAGTAAACAATCACCAGTCTAGAGACATAGTGTGCTCTCCTGGAAGTCACTAATATTTTGTTAGAAGTATATATATATATATATATATATATATATATATATATATATATATATATATATATATACAAGCTATATGTTAAATATATCTATATATACCTATATCTATATATATATAGATAGATATAAATATAAATAAATATAGATAAATAAATAATGATATATGTATGTGTATGTGAAAATATATATATAGAGAGAGACTTTTTCTAATCATTCATTATATAGAAAATCCATGAATCCATAACTCTCTTCCCATCTCTCTGATTTTGCTAATAAGTAATGACTTTGAAGAAATAATTAATCATTTTAAAAATTAACCATTTATCATTTTTGAAAATCACTTTTACTACCTGAGCCATATTTTTATATTCTCACACTTTGAATCCTCTATCTGATATTGCAGAAGCCAGTAGTTTCTACTTTTTTATTATTACCCTCTTTACTTTGTATGGATTATCTTTCCCTCCACCTCCCAGTTTGGTAATAACACCTATTTGCATAACTTTTGTTCTCTGTCATAACACTTTGAAATATATTCTCTCATTTAATTTCCATAATAATTGTGGGGTAATAGAACTCATATTCCCAATTCACAGATAACAAATGAAAGCAGAGGAAAGTTACAAATATTATTAATAAATACAGCAGATAAATGAAGAATAAGTCACTTCTCTTATCTTTGAACTTTAACTTATATCCATTTTTTTTTCCACTCCTTGGAATCTGAGGGTTTTTTTTTTTTTTTGCAATCATCCTGTTTTAGATTGATTTCCTAATTTTTAAAAAGACTTTAAAACCTGAACAGTTTCATAGTAAGAAAGGTAGCAACCAATGAATGAACACTCAACATTTATTAAGTGCCTATAATATGCAAGGCATTATTTTAAGCACTATAAAAGAAGGAAAAAGATAATCTCCGATATCAGCTCAGATCCTAATGGGGGAGACAACATATAACATATAGACAACTATGTAAAAACAAGATATATACAGGATTTTTTGATAAGAACAAAGGAAAATAAAGGTTCCTTATTGAAGGTGAGAGTTTAAACTCAAATGAAGGAGGCAGTGAAACAATTTCTATCTAAAACCATCAGCAAGCATTATCTGTAATGAGGTTGAGCTAGAAACCTCCCAATAAGATCAGAGGTAAGGCAAGAATACCCACTATCACTACTATTATTCAATATTGTTCCAAAAATGCCATCAAAGCAAAAAGAAAAGGAAAAGAAAGGGATGGAATTAAAATGGACAATGAAGAAGTAAGATTTTTTGCAAACAAGATTGTTATGATTCTTACAAGCTGCTAAGTCCCTGGAATTGATAGGCACTCTGGGAGATTCACAAGTCAGGATTCAGTGGAGGAGAAGATTCACAAGTCACAGAGAACCTACAATCCCACTCTGGGAGGAGGAGTAAATTCATTCCATATATATATCCCCTTTGTGCGGGCTGGAGGCTTTGGATTCCGAAGAAGAGAGGCTGAAGCTAGAAGAGGCAAAGGACTAGCAAAGGAGCTCTTGGAACCAAGGAGAGAGATAGGCCTCTAAAAAAGCTAACTGGGCTATTTTGGAAGAGACAACAAAGGACTGGACTTAAACTCCTGGCTGCATTTGAGGTGATTATTACACTGAACTGAAACTAAGGCTGCCTCCAGAAGCCCCCCAAGAAACCTGCTTTCAGAGAATAATTATATTTTAGACAAGAGAACATTACACAAGATGATGGTATACTTAAAGAATTCTCGGTAATCGATGGAAAAACTAGTTGAAACAACAACTTCAGCAAAGTTGCAGTATATAAAGTAAATCCATATAAATTCTCAGCATATCTACATATTACCAACAAAGTCCAAAAGCAAGAGATAGAAATAGAAATTCCATTTGAAATATGGAGTTAGGGAGTGAGAGGGAGTGAGGCAAATACTTTGGAACTCAAAATGTTTAAAAATAAATGTTAAAAAAAAACTGCATATAACTGAGGATTACTTGTTGGGAAAATATATTGGAGAACAAAAGAACAGCAAGGATATCACTGTCACTGAATCATAGAGTGGATGGAGGTAAAGTTAAAAAAAAAAAAAACTACAAAGATGTTTGTAAGAGAGAAAATATCATGAATGACTTGGGCCCCCAAAAGATTTTATATTTGATCCTGTGGAGAAAGCATGAGAGGAGTTCAAGATGATAATCCTGAATACTATGGGCTTTCCTTGCAACTTCTAACAAAAAAATAGATTAAAAAAACAGAATTTATGTTTATCTCATTGGAATGCTGATCACAGAGCTAAATGTCTTTGTAGGAAAGAGAGTGAATTTGTGAAGCAGATAAACCTTTTCCCCCCTTTTGATGTGATACTGTGACTTTGAGCAACTGTTTTTGGGGGGTTGGCTTTTCCTATTATAATGCATTTCTCTGTGTTGGAATATGATGTAAACTACCCAAAATGTTGAACACAGAGTAGATAGAACAATTGGCCAGTGCTTAATCTATAAAACAAATTCACCAACAGCTTCTGATTTCATTGACAGTCTCTAAGATATTCCTTTATACACAGTAGCAAGACTCTGGCAGCCAGTGCCCATAGGACCCTGGTGAAAAAAGCAGCACTATAAATATTCCTTCCTCTCTTCCTCCACTTTCTTTCTGAAATATGATAAAAGTTATATTGGTATTTAGTAAATAACGACAGAGTTGCTGAGTGTGCTTACTTTTTTTGTTGATACAAAACCACACTGTATTTGTCACAATGTTAGCTCTATTACCTACCACTTTTTGGACTTATGCTACCTAAGCCAAATATAATTTTCTTCATCAAGTTTGAAGAGCAGGCACTGATTTTTACAGAAATAAAACAAATTCTATGAAACAGTATTCTAGTTCTAGAACTAATTCTAGAACTAATATTGTTCCTGAAAACAATTCATGAGAGGAGCTTGTAGTGTCTATGATCTAGTGATAAAGGGTCTAAAACACCTATGGAATACTTTCAAATGGAGTGCTCCACTTTTTTATTCTTCATCTCAGTTACCTCCCTCTGTTTCAAATTCCTGAATTTATTAGTTGAGGTACATACTTGTCATGTATTATAGAAGCAAGTTCTGGAGTCTGAATTTAAATTCTGCATCACACAATTGTGTGATCCTTAGCGAGACACTTTATCTTGCTGTTTCAGTTTCCTCATCTGTAAAATGGTGACTTTAAAAAATAGCATAATAGTGATAGCTAGATGGTACAATGGATTAAGCACCAGCACTGGAGTCAGGAGGACCTAAATTAAAATCTCGCCTCAGACTATTTAATATTTGCTAGCTGTGTGACCCTAGGCAAGTAACTTAACCCCAATTGCCTTACATACAAAAAAAATAAAGAAATAATATAATAGTAACAGAGTTGTTTTGAGAATCAAATATGATATGTAAAGTGCTTTGTAAGCCCTAAAATCCTAGCTACAACATATGTGACCTGTAACAAGTTACAGTATTTGGCTTTGAGTCTACTTATATCATTAATCTATTTTAAATATTATATTTTAAAAGATCATTCCAATTCTTTCCACAATGAGTTTTTGTTATTATTTTTCTACTTGTTATGATTATCTGAGTGACTTAAGTTAATAACTAAAAAGGCCTATTCCCTGACTTGAAACTAAACTTGCTGTTACTCATTCCTTTCTGATAAATGGTCCTTAAGCAAGCAATTAAAATATTGATTAAAGTGCTGGAGTTTTACCTGCTTTCATGACATTCAGCTGATCCTGGATAATTCCTTATTTTATTTTTGAACATCACAAAGTACATTTTAAAAAGACAGAACTTCTGAGAAAAGTTACATTGTGATGTCTTCATTCTCCATGAAGATAAATGAAAATCATGAATTCTTTGTTATTGGCTTAAAGTGGAATCTAAGATTTTGCAATGGGCTAACATTAGACTAACATTAGTCTTATTCTTAGAAGACTAACATTAGAAATAAGGAAGCCTAAGATTCTTAACACTACTCTTTCCTTCCCATTTTCTGTTCTTTTTACTCCTCATTTTGTTTAATCACTTTTCCACTGTATCCAGCTGTTCTTGACCCCATTGGGGATTTTTGTAATAATTCTGGAATGGTTTGCCATTTTCTTCTCCAGCTCATTTTATAGATGAGGAAACTGAGGCAAGTAGGTTTAAGTGACTTAAACACAGTCACTCAGCTACTAAAGTCTCTGAGGCCAGATTTTAACTCAGGATTTTCTGATAGCAGGACTGGAATTCAGTCAATTGTTCCACCTAACTGCCCCATTAGTTTTCTTTACCAAGCAGAATTCTCATCCTCTTGGATGCTTTCCTTTGACTGATGGCCCTATTTATTCTTTTATCTAGAAGTGTATATAATGACTTGCACATAGTAGATGATTAATTAATGTTTATTGACTGACTGACTTCATAAACCATTTACAAAAGATGAGTGTTAGATCATATAGGAGAGTCAGGATGGGATATGTGGAAATGGAGGACAGATAATCTATGTATGAGTGGAGAGTAAGCCATATACAAAAATCACTTTGATGCAAATTAGAATTTAAATAAATGCACTGCAGGATTTACTACCTTGAGAAACTGAGGGAGAGAGGATAGTGATCAAATTCATGTTTCTTGTTTTTATTCTATCTCCTATCTGTAAATTCATCCTCAGAGGAAATAGGAAAATGTGGACCACCTCCATCTATTAGTAATGGAGACACCATCTCTCTCTTGTTACCTGAGTATGCTCCAGACTCAACAGTGGAGTACAGATGTCAACAATTTTATGTGCTTCAGGGTTCTGAATTTGTGACATGCAAAAATGGAAAATGGACAAAGGAACCAACATGCCTAGGTATGTACTAAATAGACTTAGTACATAAGGAAAATGTCATTAATAAAGAATCTGATTAGTTGGCATTTATACTTAAAATGTCACAGGATAGTATTATAGGTGAGTAAATCTCAATAAACAAAACAAACTTCAGTGATAAACCTCCAAGAAATATATGGGTACCCATGCTTGTTGTCATGACCAATGAATCCAATATAATAAACTTCTGCCATGATGCTAAGAATTGTTTTTATTAAAGACTTGTGGCTCAGGGTTTTCATTCCAATTTGATCTTGTCCTTGTTGCTAGAATCAGTAATTTAAGAGAAAAAGAAATCATATGTTTCCTTCCCCTTATATTCAAGGAAAAATCTTCTTTATCTTTCATATTTGAAAATAGAGAACAAATTAACTCCCCCTAACATCATTTACTACCCATTTAAATTTTAACACAGCACAATGTATATGATACTTCATAAAATTTTAATGCACTTTGCTGGTTACTCAGGGAAATGCAAATTTGATTGTTTTTTATTTCATTTTCAAATTTTCAAAAAATTTATTTTCTTGTCTCTAAAAGACAGATTTTTTTATTTTTAATATATTTTTTATTTATTATAATAACCTTTTATTGACAGAACCCAGGCCAGGGTAATTTTTTTACAACATTATCCCTTGCATTCACTTCTGTTCTGATTTTTCCCCTCTCTCCCTCCACGCCCTCTCCTAGATGGCAAGCAGTCCTATATATGTTCAAAAGACAGATTTTGGAACAGTCACTTCCCAAGGAAGCCATCTGATCACTTCTCAAAGTTGTTATGAAGATAATTATTGCACATATTTGGTAAAGAATAGATATTCTCTGAGGTTTTGTTTTCTATTATCTCTGAATTCATAATCCCCATTGATTATTTGCAAATCAGTATGGACACCAAAAATAGTGAAATGGTGATATTTCCATCTCTCTTCCTTGGTGTTATGAAATGATGAAAGGACATAACACCATGGAAGAGAGATAGAAATAGTTTATTCAAGACATTAGACACAGATGATATTTATAAAACTGGTACAAGTTTCTGATACATCCTGACTATATAGAACACCCCCCCAAAAAACACACACACACACACACACACACGAAATGGTCTTGTATCTTTAATTGTAAATAAGCTATTCTGTTCCACACTTATTTTACTGAGTATTAAATGTATTGAGTATTAAATAAATTTATTTTATATTGAGCATTAAATAATTTTGGAAATAACCTATTTGCTATATGTTATCTAATGATACAATTCTTTTCTTTTTTCATAATCTCAATTTATATTGTTCTTCACTTGTTCTTATAGAGAATTTTTTTTCATTTTATCAAATCATTAGAGGTAGCTCCTTCAAATTTTGATTGATATTGTTATATTTTATATCAATTTTTGAAAATTTTGTTTTTAATGATCATTTACATGCATAAATATTATGTAATTCTTAATGATAATTGTTCATATAGGCATATATGTCTCCTGGAAAATTAGTGCTAAGTATATGAAACATTTTGAAGTTTTCATCTATGTTATTTCTCTTTTTCTCTCTGAAATTTCTTATTTCAGTAATGATCTCGAAAGTGCTGATGATTTCTAAGCTTTCTATCTGGATAATATTGAGTAGCCATGTTTTCTTGATTAATTTTCTTTCTTCAAATTTTCTAAATATATGCCCTAAAATCTGTGACTTTTTTTTTTTTTTTTTGCTCTTACTGAATCCCTTTATTCTCTCCTTGCCTTATTGCTAAAGGCAGCATTTCCTCCAAGAAACTAAAGCATGAACACATGAAATTATATATAGAAGCTTCTCTGGTAATGAATTATGCTACACATTCTTAGCATGACTTCTAGTAGTATCTACCAGGCAAAATCCAATTGCTCACAAGAAAGATTTACTTGTCTGAAGTTGACCCAGAGTTAAGGTCCCATCATGATCCTCAGGAAAAGGGTGCATCTATTCCAATAAACCATCAAGATAACAGAATCCTATATTACTGAAAACAAAATTAAAAAACAAACAAACAACAACCTTAGCATATGGTAATTTGGTAATATGGAATTTCACATCAGTAATTCTATCAGTATCCAGTTATTTAAAAGAAGCCAAGTACATTTAAGAATAAGACTTAAAATGGCACCACAGTTTATTCAGATAGCTACCTGGTTCAAAACTATCTAACCAAATGTGAGAGAATATGGAATGGGCAATATATGTGACAATGGTAATATCTGTCCTAAATTAGAGAGAATGATTTTCAAGTAAAAGCTGCCAAGCACTAATAAAGATTCCTAGCACCTGGGGCACAATTGGTTTGGTAAGATCTTGTGTGGGGATGAAAAACAAGTAGGTAAATTCTAAGGACAATGTGTCCTGTTGTCTTTTCTGTCTCCCCAAATTTCTTAATACATGGACAGCTAGATGGTGGAATGAATAGAGCTGTGGCCCTAGAGTCAGGAAGATGTGAGTTCAGATCCACCCTCAAACAATTACTAGCTAAGTAACTTGGACAAATCACTTAATATTGTTTGCCTCAGTTTCCTCATCTACAAAATGAGCTGGGGAAGAAAATAGCAAACAACTTCCATATTTTTCCCAAGAAAACTACAAATGGGGTCATGAAAAGTTAGACATGAATTAAACCACTGAACAACCCCAAAGTATCAATGATCCTGCTGCCCTACCCTCTCCTAAGGCCTATCTTTTTTGACCAACCCAATTTAAGCATGGACTGAAAAGCACAGTGAAGGTAGTCACTTGACTCTTATGGAAAGGAAGCACATCTTATGTTGGGGACAGAAAAAAAAGGTCCCTACCAAGACTGTTCAGTTATGATTATGCATAATTATTCAGAATTTAGTGTCTTATTGTTCAGCATTGTGCATAGAACTGAATGGGAAAATAAAATTTTCACTGTAGAAATTTTCTTTATTCCCAATTACTTTGCAATGTAAAGTAGTACACAATTATTAACACTTTAACATATTCTTTTTATCTTTCAGAGGCATGTACAATATCAAAAGAAAAGATGCAGGAAAATAATTTAGAACTTAGATGGAAAGCAACTAAAAAAATTTATTCAAAAACAGGACAAGAGACTGAATTTAGTTGTAAATACGGATATTATTTATCTGCAGAATCGCCTCCCTTAAGAACAGTGTGTATAGAAGGGGAAATCAATTATCCCAGATGTGAATAATAGAATTCACTGTGGTGAGTTTTAAACTATTTCTAACCTTTTCTGATATGACTTCTGTTCCTATTTGCTGATATTCTTATTATGTGACAACTGCATTAGCACCCAGGATACCTTAGAATCAGCCGGAGTCAGGATAAGCAAAAGTGCTTAATCTTTATTCTTGGTCTTTAGGGGTAGAAGTGAAGGGGATAGAAGCAGGATCTCCGTAACCTCCTTCTTCCTTGTCCACCGCCAAAGTGACTCTGCTAGTCTTACTCCATCCCCTAGTCTCTCCTATAATTCTCTGTATACCCCAATTATCGAGCCAGCACAGGATAGTGGGAAGGGCCATTCCTCAAGCACATGCCCATAGAGTATTGTCCAATTGGTAATTATCCCTAAGTGCTTGAACCGACCTCAGTGCAAGGACTCAAGAGTTTCAGCCCTCTACATCATTACTGTAATATTTCAATGTTATCATCAGGATGAAAAAATGTGGAGATGATAAATCCACCCAATTCAGTTCTAAGAATCTAAGAGATTATTATTTGACCTATTTTCAAAATCTCTAGGACAAAGATTGACGATCTTTCCCATGTCCTGCCACCAAAAAAAAAAAAAAAAAAAAAAGAGCATTAACAAATTCTCATTATCAGAAGACATGACAATGGTTCTACAACTCTTTTTCCTTTGTCAAAAAAAGATTTAATTAGTTTAACTTTGCTAAGAGATTGTGACACCTTCATTGTACTATGAACCATCATTGTATACAGTTTGCAATTGTGTTTGTTAAACTTTTCAAACTTCTATAAGGAATGGAATGATTGTATGGGGCAATGGCAAGGAAGAAAGAGACAGTATTCAACATACAGAAGAGAATAATGGAATTAACAATGTTTCTCTTAATACTGTTGCTAGAATTTTCTTCACTCTATATCAATATGTCAAGACCCATTTAAAGAAACAATGATATAGGCCAGGTATAAATGGAAGGAAACAAAGGACAATCTGTTTTTTGCCAAACTTTATGCTATCTTTAGAAAATTTCTTCTTAATAGAAACTTCTCCTTTAATCTCCTTTAATCAATTAAAACAAATCTATCCTGAACAAACAGTTCTGTCTTCTGTCTTTCCAAAACTTTCTACATGTTTTGTTTTTCAAAAATGTAACACTGAAGCATTTTTATAGCACCATTCCTCTATACAAATTCTTTGATTGTTTATGGGGAATATTTTCGTCCACTTACTGTTTTTTTGTTTTTTGTTTTTTTGCTTTTGGTTATATTATTTCCTTAGGAACTCAGCTATGGAGATAATGCAGGATTCTTACCACCATTTGGAAATCATGACTGTGACAAATGCTCAGCTTCAATCTGTCTTATTTGACTACTTTCTACATTGTGATAAATGTTTTGATTAATTGTATTTACTCAGATGGTCCATCATTCATTCAATATACTTCTGGCTTTGAAATGTTCACTTTTTAAAGCACAAACCTAAAGAATGAAACAGTCATTATGTATCAATAAAATCTTCATCTTAAGAAAACTCTGTGTTATTTAACTATCTGGAGTCATAACTTCTCTATATGCTTAGGGAGTAAATTTCAGAGTGTTTATTTTGTACTAAATCCAAAAGATTAGCAGTCTTCAGAGAAAGAAAAGTATGTCTTGGCAGTGTGCAATAACTTTGGTTACATTTAATTTTCAAGTGCTCATTTTATCTAAACAGGCCAGTGTTTTCTTTATTAAAATGTTTAATGATTGTTCTTGATCTTCAGAAGGTCATAAAGAGAAAGAAAGATGCTTCAGAAAAAAACCCAAATATTATCCAGTTTTAAAAAACTCAATGTATGAAACCAACAAGTCATGAGCCAGGAAAATGTTCTTCCATTCCTAGCAAAATATTTTAATATATCATCAGAAAGTAACAGAATAACAACAATTAAGTAAACAGAAGCAATGATCACAAAAAGAGATTGACTACATGAAAAATAGGTAATATAAGATTAATAAAATTCCTTTGTTTAATATGGTTACTAGGCCAGTAAGGCCTATGGCAAAACACTGGGTGAAGTCCTTCCTGAGATACTTGGAGATAAGACAGAGAATTGGGGACCACATGATTGTTGAATTAGTTAAGTTTGCAACTGGTTGAATTCCTACACAAAAGACTAATTATGAATGGTAGCAATCAGCTAGAAGAGAAGTCTCTAGGTGAATGCTTCAGGGGTAAGTCCAGCCATATGTTTAGCACCATTTTTTATTAGTCACTCGCTTAAGAACACAAATATTTATTAAATTTCTATTTAACACATTAAATGAGAGAACTGGGATTTTGAAAATACGTGGCTTAATTGACCATCAAATTAAATCCATTCAATTTAAATGTAATAGAAATAAATTTAAATCTATAAACTGAGATTCATCTCTATATTTAAGATACATGTCTAGATTGTACATTGCATGGAAATAGTTCAATTTTTAAATACATTGCCAGTTTAATATGATTCTATTCAATTTGACAAGGATTGAGCAAAGCCCTGTATAGGCAATGTGGATACAAACACTAAAGAACATCTTGGTCTTAAAAAATATTGCAGGAGGGGGAAGGAAGATGAATACTACAAGCAAGCAAATGATAATTCAAAATAATTGAGAAAGGGAGACTTATATAAGGAGATTTTGTGGAAGAAATTGTTGAATTGTATCTGAGGTTGGAAAATAACCATGGATTCTGAATAGAGGCTGAGGAAATGTGCAATGTAATTTAGCTACCACAAAAGTTAATTGAGACATTTTCTTTTGAACAGATTTGTGACTTCATCAGTTTGGGCAATTTCCAGTGAAATATTCCTTCTGCCAATGTAAATTAGTACCTTTTTCACAACTTATATAGGCACTTCAGATTTTTTTAATAGAAGGAAAGTAGGAAATGCTATCATTTCAACTTATTGTGTTTTGTCTTGTTCAGATCACATCTGAAATATTGTGTTCACTTTTGAACATTCTGCCATAGGAAGTACAATAATATAATAAAATATATATAATAATAAATATATAATATAATAATAAAATAATATAAGTACAATAACCTGTCCAATTAAGATATTGATAGGCATCAAGATTCTGACTTCCAATCAGTTATTGATTAAAGGAACTGAGAACACTTATCTAGTAAAAGATTTTGAGAGATTGCTTTCTTGAAATAAAGATTTGTAACATGGAAGAATAGAACCAAAGGACTTTATGAGTTTAGTATACTTTTGGAGATTTGTGAACAGAAGTCCTTTCCCCCACATTGCTGGCTCACCTTACCACCTTTACTCACAATACCAGTTGGGCTATTAATCCAGAAGCCAGAGGCACCATATGGCATCTGGCACCCCATCCTGACTCAAACCCCTGCTTTCCAGTAACACCAGACAAGTTCAAGCCTGGCACAAGAGACCCCTATATGCAAAAACATAGTAGTAAGTGGGCAAGCAGAAGCCAGCACCAACCCCTACTATGTGCTTCAGCACAGCAAAGGGCAAACAGTTGCTGCCAACACCAGGCCAACCCTTATCACAATATCAGGTGAGCTCCTAGACACCACACAGCAGCACCATGCAGCCCCAGTTGCATCCTCACACTTATGTCCTTCCACATATATAACCCTCTTAGAAAAGGCAAGGGAAGGCATCAGCCACTGGCAGTCCTAGCATAGCAGGATGGTCCCCTACAAAACTTAAGCAGCACCAGAGCAGCAGAAAATGAATAACCATAGTCTGCATACTCTATCAGAAGAAACTTGAAACAATATCCCTTCCATCCAGAAGCAATGTTCAAGGTTAAAAGTAATGAATTAAGCTGGAAAATATGAGCAAAAAATAAAAAGGACTCTTTAAAAAGTAAAACTGATCATATTTAAAAGGAGGTTAAAAAACTAACTGAAGAAAATTACTCCTAAAGAATTAGAATTGGACAAGTAGAAACCAGTGACTACATGAGATATTAAGACTCAATCAGGCAAAATCAAAAGAACAACTACAAAACAGAAGAAAATGTGGGACTAACCTGGAAAAATAGATCCAGGAAAGAAAATTAAGAATTATTGAGCTCTCTGAAAACCATGATCAAAAAAAGAGACCTGGACATCATACTTCAGAAATTAACAAAGAAAACTGTCATGATATCCTAGAACCAAAGAGTAAAACAGACATTGAGTAAATATATCTAATACTCCTGAAAGAGGTAATGAAAACTCCCAGAAACATGACATTAAAATTCCAAAATTTCTGAAACCAAGGAGAAATATATAAGTAGCTAGAGAGAAACAATTCAACTATCAGAGATCCATAATCATGGTACCAAAGGATTGTCCCAGATACAATGACCTTTTTAAGGTAAGGTTCTTTCCCAGGTTTCAGTTTGATTGAGGCAAAGTCCATCCAGTGATTAAATCTAGGTAAGAAATTAGGCAAAAATGGCTTTTTATCTAATCAAAAAGTAAATAAATCTGGGGTTTCTGGTCAAAACAGAAATAATTAAAATTTACACTCACTCTAAACCATCAGAGTCCAAACAATAATGAAGTGAAGCTTACATTGGGACTTATTTTTAGCCAATCAATTAAGTCAGAGTGATTTGGATTTAAGGCATAGTCCTTAAAAGAAATCTAGCCCATGAACTCCAAGATATTTTGTGAGGTTTCATCAATCAAAATTTATATTCTTTTGGGCTGAGCATCCTAGGGTAAAGGGGATAACTGTGATGACCAAAATCAGCCGGAGTCAGGAATTCAGGTTAAGGGAAAATCTTCATTCTTTATTTTCAGTAGAGGTGAAGAAGGATCGGAGGTGAAGGGGGATTGGAGGTGAAGGGGGAATCATGATCACAATGTGTGCAGCTGCAACAGGAAGCCAGCCAGAAGTCTCTCTCCACCTCTCTTCCTCCCCTCTGCCTCCACCCACCAAAATCATCATTTCCTATACAACACATCAGGACTTGCACAAAGAGTGGGCGAGAGGGCATTCTTTCTCCAAGCATATATATTAATAGAATATGGTCCAATTACTATTTAGCCTCATGTACTTGGGACATCAGTGCATCAACTCGAGTTTCAGCCCATTACAGATAACTAGACTTGAAGCCAGGAAGACTTTTGTACAGGGCCTATATTGGACACACATTGGCTGTGTGATTTGGAAGAAGAACTTAACTGCTCAGCATACTAAGCAACTCTAGAGCTACATGAAGCAGAGAAAATCCTGACTTGTTTTGATAGGGGAGATTTTCTCACCCAGGAGCTCCTTATATGAATGAAATTACAAATAAATTCCCTCTCCCATTTCATGTCTTTACATATATTCCAGGCACTTCATTATAGTTTGGTATTGAATTGTCTGTGACAATCAGTAACTGCAGGGACAGAGAAATAATGCATCTAGCTCTTTTCCTTACTACAGAAAGAGAATGTTTAGTCAGTTTCTATACTAGAAAATAAGAAGAATTTATTTAGGTCTCAATAATACCATTTTTCATCTATTTTAAACGTATCATTCACTGTCTGCTGTAGGAAATGCTAAAATATATCACCCAGTCTCTCAAGGAATTTTATAATCTTAATCATTTTTCCCCATTTGTTTAAGTGTAGTGAGTGTTGAATACTGCCTTGTGATTAGATAGACTATTACATACAAAATTTGCCAAGAAACAAGAAGTCCATATTCACACAAATTATCAAAAATGAGCAAAGCTATGAAAAAGAATTGCACAGAATAAGAAGACATTTGATAAACTGAAATCTATACCACTGAGAAAGTATTCACAACCATGTGATCACAGATCTACTGAGGTATTGGTGTAACTGGCACTTTTTTGACCACTAAGGGAAACACAAGATAGCAGCCATGGCTACTGCCAAAAACAAACAAACAAACTTTACCTGTATTCCTATCTTTTACTCATACCATATATGATCTGCATGCTTATATGATGAAATTTAATTTTGAATCTTTTTCATAAAGCAAGTACATGACATTTCTAGCTTTAGTTGAGAACAATGTAATTCAATCAATTTTATTAAAAATCTAGCAGATTATGTTTGGGAGTGTTGGGAGGAGATTCCTGAAAGTTGATGGAGTATATGAAATGTAAAATACAGCTTCTCCCACCACAACTAGAGATAAATGAGAATACTGTACTAGAAGAGGAGGTGAAAAAAAGTCACTGCAAGTCAATTCTTTCAAAAACAAAACAAAACAAAATTCAAGACAAGTTCAGTAGCCTTCAATTCTGACATATGTACCACCCCACTTAATCAATCACATCAATAGGGAACACTTTGTTAATCCATTGAAATCCAAAGAGAAAATTACATCTTTAGTCATTGCTTTTAGGGCTGAACCTATGACTGCAAGGAAGAGAGCCCCCACAGAATAAAACTTTGAATATGATCAGCTCCAAGACCAGAGAAAAGTAGTAGGGGGAGGGAACAGAAGGGGAGGGACAGCATATAAAGGACTCTAGAATCTGAGGAGATAATGAAGAGGGGACCCCCGGAACTCGGAAAATCTTCAAGAATTTTCCGAGTTCCGGGGTCCCCTCATCAATAAGATTGTGGAAAATGGCCCAGAAGTAGGACCATTTCTAATGAGTAAAAGAAAAATGGAGAAAATAGTTGCTAAGGGCTCTCAAGAGTTTTTCTTCTACCCTTTGTATCTATAAACTCTTTCCTGATCTAGCTTCTGAAGCATTATAGTCCCCTATCTATTTCATACTTTTATTTCTCAATCTCATTTTCTGACTTCATTTCCTCATCTGTCCTTCTAAATATGCATACTTCATGGTTCAGCATTTGAGTTTGTGTTCTTTTCATTTTCTTCTACTTGGAAATTAGAATCATTAAGATTTTAAATTACTGCTCAATAAGTATTACTGCTAATCAACAACCCAAACTAGAAATGAAAGAAAACTTATGTAAATGCACAGAAATAAAGAGGGCAAGATAAAATCAAGGGATATGTAAGAATTTAATTAAAATAGATCTTGAATTATATGAAGGGAGGAAAAGAAAAAAATATATCCAGAAAAGCAGGTATGAAGCAAATTGTGGAGCGCCTTAAGTCTTTGTGTAACCAGCAGGTTATGCTATAGAAGATGATTTAGTTAAGGAAAACTTTCCTTCTTCCCTTTTGATAATTAAAAAGGCCATTTACTGTAAGAATATGCCTGTTTCCTGCCAGTAGCTGGCTTTGGGCATTATATTATCTCTAGTCATATACTTCCTTTCTTTCTTCTCCATTCTCTTACTTCTAGAGCTGTATATTCTTGCCTCATACATCAGTTTTTAAATCTACTCTGCTACAGGCAAAGAGCCCACTTAAAATTTTAAATTGGAATGAATTGACCCAAATCTAATAGCTTTCCTCTCTGATCTTTTGGGGAGTTTATTAAAACATCAGCATAACTCTTCTTATTAAAACATCATGCTATAGTTCTAGAACTACTGCTCAGAGAAAAAAAAATCCATAATAGTTTTGCTCAAGTTGGAAATCCCTGACCTGTTTAATATATGAATTGGGGAACCACTAGGTGTCCCTCCCCATTTCAACTTCATGAAAAGAAAATAAATGAGATCAAATTTTATCTTTATCAAGAGAAATCCAATTTAAAATTTTATCAAAACAGTGAACAAACTATTTAAAAGAACAGGAAAATGCCTAGTAATAATTTTTAAAAAGTTTATCAATAATAACACAGAGAAAATCAGAGTGGGGTAGTTCATCTTATTTCTAAAGTCCCTTGTGAAAAAGCAGCTCCATCATCTCCCAGAAGAATTTTCTCAATAAGCAGAATAGTTAGGAAAAGTTCCAATTATTCCAATTCTCTTTCCAGCTTCCATTAAAAAAATGTCCTCCGATGCTACTGTTCTCTCTGCCTCTGTTTGTGCTTTTCCCACTCCATCCATTCTACATTCAAAGGAGCTTACTTTGATTATCTCTGATTTAAAATATCCCATTGAGTTGAGAAGTTCCATTCCTTCATTCAGAGTCTGGAATAATTTACTCAGGGCTAGTGGTCTCCACTTCTAATCATATGTTATTGCTCTGCATTGTGGATAGAAGAGGGTAACAGTAATTTACAGTTTTACTGCAGAAATGTCTTTTATATTCCTGATTACTTTGGAAAATGTAAATTTGCACACTTATTAATTATAACATGTAAATATGTATTCTCTACATCTTTCAGAGATATGTATAGTACATAAAGAAAAAAATAAGGAAAATTACAAAAAACTTACATGAATAACCACTGAAAAAAATGTTTGTTTAAGAACAGGATAAAAACCTGAATTTTCTTTGTTTTCAGAGAATTCATTTAGCTCCATTGAGAGCATAGTGTGTTAGACAGAAAATCAGTTCTCTCAGATGTGTTTTATATAACTTTTTCAAGGTATGTTTTAACTAAGCCTAGATTTTTTTCATGTTCTATCTCCATTTTATACTATTATTTCAAGTAAAGTTTCATTCTGTCACATTCAAAGCTTTTGATTTTCTTTGATACCTTTATATCTTCATAAAAATGTAAAGATTAGAGAGCCCTATCCATTTCTAGATAGATCACACTAAAAAAATCAGACTTAATCATTTTACAATATATTTAATATATTTATTAAAAATAATAGTTCTCTGATGCTAAGTGATGTGAGTAGAACCAAGAGAATATTATACACAGCAACAATAAGATTATTTATATGATCAATTCTGATGGACATGGATTCTTTCAATAGCGAGGTGATTCAGGCCAGTTCCAATGGTCTTGTGATAGAGGGAGAGGACTGAGTGTGGATCACAACATAGGATTTTATTTTTTAGTTGTTATTTGCTTGCCTTTTGCTATTTTTTTCTTTTTTTCCCTTTTTGATCTGATTTTTCTTGTGCAGTATGATAAATATGGAAATATGTATAGAAGAACTGCACATATTTAATATATATTAAATAATTAAATTAAATATTAATATATTATATATTATTATAATATATAATAAATATATATTAAATAATTAAATTAAATATTTGCTTGCCATCTAGGAGGAGGAGTGGGGAAAGGGAGAGAGAGAAAAATTTGGAAGGGTCAGTGTTGAAAACTATCTATTCATATGTTTTAAAAAGAAAATAATAATAGTTCTCATAAGATGTCTCCTCATCTTCTTTGTCTTCTTATTTAATTTCACAGATACTAATATAGGCAAATCAAACACATGCACACACACACACAAATACCCACATGTAGATATTTTATTAGACAAAACACCTCATTACAACTCAGTAAAATGCCTTTCTATAAATTCTGTTTGGAATTTATCTATAGGGTTTGTGGGAGAACCAAGACACATATTTGCTGGAGAAACAAGAATAAAGGGTAATAGATGGATAATCTGAGTGTTGCTTCAGAACCCATGAAATGCAGAGAGAGATTGAGAGATCCAATAAATTTAAAGGATGCTCTGTGAAAGATCTACTGAAGCACATAGGTTGTAATCAGTGCCAAAAGGGATATTTGCATGATGAGATCATTGATTCATTGAAACATTGAAGTAGACAAACTAAACAGCAAACTAAACAGATATCTCTTTATTACCCTCTCCAAATTAAGGACTGTTTAGGTAGTATTCAAGCTTACAAATAGAAATAGGAAGAATGTGCCAGATGTTGCCTCACTTTTGCTAACCACTTTTGCTCTCAACTGACTTTTTTTTTCTCGAACAAATAAAACAAAACAAAATATTTTGCTCAAACAAATAAAAAAGTCACTCAAGTAATTAAATTTCAAAAAGTAAAAAAGATGATTTTAAAAGTTAGTATAAATTTATTATGCTATATTATTATAATAGGCTGTTTGCTATAAATTTAAGATATTTCTCTGAAGCAAATGTATTATATATTCAATTTTGTAGTGTATATGTACATGTAATATGTATATATGTATATGAAATATTGTATCAATATTTTAAATATCTTCAGGGTATTTGGATGGCCCTCTGGTCTCATTCTTGTGAGCACTCCTACCAACAATTCAGTTACTTAAAAACAAAATTTAGAGAAGAAAACATGAGGGTGTGTTTTTCATTGGAATGCTTTATTTCTCTGTAGCTAAAATTTAATATTGCTTCATTACTCTCAACATAGTTTGTTTTCAGAGAAGTCTAAATCCTGATAATCCAGGAATGTTAAGGAGTTGAATCTAACAGGATACTCCCCAATCTCTTGTACCTGTTAGAGATAGCAAATTCATCTTAGGATGTTTTTACTTAACTGATATATTTCTAGGATTATCACTATGAATGCAGGGTCTGGGGTATATCATGCTATGTTCTCCCCCCTGTACCAACCACCACAGAGTACAGGTGGCATTTTTATAACTATAGTGTTATATTAAAAACAAATAGCTTGAAAGAATTGGATACCCAATTTATTTATAAGAATTTATTAATAGATATCTTCTATTTGCTAGGCATTGTAATAGGTACTGGAAATCTAATTGCGTATATGGGATAGTCCCTTTCCTCGAGGAGGTGACACTAATAATAATTTATAAGATTTAAGGATCATGGAAGGGTAGAGGCCTTTCTACTTGCTTTGCCTTAATAACTGAGGTCTTTTCAGTCTAATTAAATATATTGAAGCCTCAGTTGTTATTGTTGTTTCTCTAGCACAGAAAACTAAGAGCCACATATTCTTACTTGAGGCACTAAGTGAAGAAGAGGAAGAGGTTTGTATAGATTGCCTGGTTTGCCAGACCCTAAGGATTGTTTTGTCTATACCAATGATTGAACATCCACTCTGTTACTAGCAGAGTACTCTGAGAAGCAGATTGGGCCACAAAATTCTAATATAATTAATAAATTATAATAATATAATTAATAAAACAAAGATTCCATTCTACTTTCATTTATAATTTATCAGAAATAATTTTTTCCCTTGTCATATTGCTGCCTTAATCTTCTACTTCTGTCCAATAGGCCTTCATTGTCTTCTAATTTTCTTTGCTCTGAGTCCAATCAATGAAAAAACAAATTTGACTTGATATTCATAACTCAAAATGCCCAGCCCTTAAGGGGCAAACACCACGCCACAATAAGAAGAACCAAAGCTTCATGATTAACTCATAATATATCTGAAGACAAACCAATTTTGGATTAAGGCAAAAGTGGCTTCTAAAAAGTTCAAATTAGGTGATTGAAAATTTCAGTTTGGTAAATGAATTAATTTCTCATTTCTACCCTTCAGCAGATTTGTGATTTCATTGTCAGCAATGACTCAGTGGATAGAATGTTGGATTGAAGGGCAGGAAATACCCAGTTACAAATCTATCCTCAGATTCTTATTAATTACATGACTCTGAGCAAGTTATTTAACCTCTCTTTATTTTCATTTTCTCATGTGTAAAAATAGGAATGATAGTAATCACCTACGTTGTAGGGTCATTTGGAGGATTGAGATAATAATTATAAAACACTCAGCAGAGTGCCTGACATATAGTAAGAGCTGTCACTATCTACCAGTGCAGAGTAGCAATTGCTCTCCAATTTATCCTCCAAGTTGACTTGGGCTCTGAGAAGTTGTGATTTGCCAAGGATCATACAGAATGTATCAGAAATAGATCTTAAACTCAATTCTTCCTGATGCCAAGACTTTCTATTTATCCACTGCATCACACTGTTTCTTTATCTTTACCCAAATCTAATTCATGCAAAATAATTCAAATAACAACTTTTTAACATGCTTGCCCCTAATGATTTCTCTTTCAAATAGCTTGGTTGTCAATAACCCTTAGATCATGTGGCAAGCAGAGAAAATTGCTGAAGCTTAGAATGATGTTAGAGAAAAAAAAAAGAGCTCAACTATTTTCTTTCTTAAGTTGTATATTGATAGGAAGATGATAGAAATCTCACTTCTCTGTCTTCCTTCCTCCCTTTTCTTACATCATCAATGGGCTTGCTGCCTGTCCTTTCATGTGCAAAAACAAGTTGGGATAAGAATGAATGAAAGCAGAGTTAAAATTACAATGCAAGCAAGAGCTATTAGAGGTTCTTGAGAAGTCCTAAAATGGTATAGTTGACTTTCTTTATGGCTCTAATCTTCTACATTATTTATAGGAGTCAGGTAAGCTATTGAAATGGATTGATTTGGGTAGCACAAAGTTCTATTTTATAAAATAACTTTATAAAAAGAGAAAACACTGAACAAAAAGATAAAGTGAGCTCAACTCTAAGGCCATAAAATAAAAAAGAGAGATTAGGGTAAAATAAGGAGAAAGAAGGGAAAACATCAGTCCTTCTCAAAGGAAGATCGGTTTATTTCTGTCCTTTTAGGAATACACAATGAAGAGGTAATAGTATTAAACCTATCAGAAATGTTTCCTCATTGTGTAAAACCTCTCTGCCACGTTCAGTGCTCTTACTGTGCCACCTTACTTCTTTTTACTTATATATTTAGTTAAGTATGTATTATTTACTATTATTATTTATTTTACTTAAGAAAATCAAAATTGTTCGACTTTGGAAGAGTTAGGTGTTCTTTTATTTAATTCGTTTACAATCATCAACCAACATTAACATTTCCACATGCAAAAACCAAAAAGTTTTCTCTGCTACTTTGATAACATAATAGCTTAACTGAGATCCATAATTCAGAGGATACCTGAAACTATCAAATATCTGAGTGAACTAAAAAAGTCAGGCAGACCTTCATATGCCATTTCTTGCCAAGTGTGACAGAAAACTCTTAATTTGTTGAGTTTCTAAGATAGACCATTGGTTTACCATTGTAAAAAGTGACTGACATCCTAAAATAATCCATGCTGCTTTCTTGCTCCCAATCTGTGTTTATCAGCCATTCCTTGCATATTACAGTACCAGATATATGAAGTTACTAAAGGGAAACTCCAGAATTTCAATGCTTTGTGAACATATAACTAATCAGACACATAAACATAAGCTTATTCCCAGTTTTGCAGTAGCTATATTTCCAGACATTACCTGTTTCTTCACAAATATTTCACCCAACACTTTAAATTCAAAGTGCCCTAAATAGAGCTTATTATATTTCCCCCAAGCATGTTTCCAGGCTTTTTTGTTTCTAGTACTACCACTCACTCAGATTTTCTCTCTTTGAAGTTATGGATTACTCTTTCACTTTACCCTTTCCTCATTTCTTATATCATATTGATTACTTCCTGTTGTTATTTAGTTATTTTCAGCCAAGTCTAATTCTCCATGTCCCCATTTAAGGTATTCTTTGGCAAAGATACTAGAGTGGTTTGTCATTTCCTCCTCCAGCTCATTTTGCACTTGAGGAAACCAAGATAAACAGGTTAAATGACTTGCTAAGAGTCTCACACAGTAAGTGTCTGAGATCAGATCTTCTGGACTCTGAACCCAGAACTCTGTATACTATGCTACCTAAACTACCTCTCAGATTAATTCTTAGATTCTATCAACAATTCTGTGCTAGTAAAGATGTAATACTTGGCTCTCTCTCTCTCTCTCTCTCTCTCTAACAAAAATCACACTTTTAAATTTCATGTGCATTATTGGTATTTTTTCCATTGCTTTCTTATCTAGACAATCAACAAAACATCAAAACCAGTCTGAATTTATAGTGTTTGCCAATTTCTAGAGTCCATTTAAATGTTCATGCTGAAAATTTAACAAATCAGATCTCATGAGCAGATATGAGCTTTCTCTAACATATCTCCAGATTTCTATCACTATTTCCTCCTGATCTATCTATCATTCTCTATTCTTACTACTGTAGTTATATGCCAGAAGTTTTTAACCTTTGTGTGTGTGTGTGTGTGTGTGTGTGTGTGTGTGTCATGGGCTTACTTGGCAGTATGGATTTATTCTCAGAATAGGTTTGTTATCTACATTCATTATTAAAGGAAATGCTTATTTTAGTCAGGAGCTAATAAAAATTATAAAATAAATGTAATATTTTTCCTTCCATGTTCACAGATCACTTGAAATTTATCTATTTCTGAATTCTGGACTCCAGATTAAGACCAACTGCCCTCTGCCGTGTTACCACTCACTGGAACCTTATAGTACGTGAAATTTCACATACTATATAGTATGTGAAATTTCAGTTGCCAAGTACCTACATTTTTCATCACAGAAATAAAACCTTTCATTTAGACTAGTGAGGGCCATAGCTTTCTAAAGCCTACCACTGAAATACATGTGAGATTCTAGTATTTTTCTATTAGTCATTAGCAAAACCTCCTATTTTATCCTTCCACTTTTATTCTTTCACTTATCCTAATCCATCCTTTACATTGATGCAGATTATTTTTTTTTTCTTGCAAGGCAGCATAGTACAGCAGAATGATTTCTGGATCTGAGTCAGGAAACTTTAGTTCAGATTCTGATTCTGGCACCTATGTGACCTTAATCAAGTCACTTAACCTTCCTAGATCTGTATCCTCATCTGTAAAATTGGAGTATTTGGACTAATTGGTCCCTCAGGTCACTTCCATAAGCCTAGGTGCTTTAAGAGATACTCCACACCAGCATATCCCATTTTTGCCTCTGCTATTGTAGTCACAAACCTACAGACTTTTTGAAACTCAAGATTAACTAGACATTCTCAACTCAAAAGCTTATTCACTTGAGAAAAAGAAAGAACATACACCAGAAACAGATGTGGCCATGACAGATGGGGGAATGGAGTTTGCTGGCCTTCCCCCACCTAGCTCTCAGAAAGCATTTTAAAGCAATCCATGCATTTCAGTCAAAGTGAAGAGGTAAGAAAAATGGCCTTTTTATATATCTACTGAATAACAGGTCAATGATCAATTAGGAAACTTCATGATCACCCTTTGCAAATCTCTGAGACATAAATGGTTCTCAGTTTATACAACATAGAATGGAAGCAGGTGGGAAATAAATGTACAGGCTTTGTGTAACCCACATGAAAGTGTTAATCTTATACAGATCTAAGGCTGAGATCAAAATGGCCATTAATAGCAAAACAAAAACAATAAAACCATTTTTTTCTATCAATTCAAACCCCACACTAATTGGAATACAGCTTTCTTCTTCTCATTCTAAAGCTACAAAAAGTCAAGTTCAAGATTGTAAGGAACAGAAATTTAACCTTACACTAGGATGACCTGAATATGTTTTATTGGATAATTTATACACAATAGGGACATATTCATTCATACAGAATGAATGTTAGAGCACATGTGTGTGTATCTGTGTGTTATATTTATATATATATACCTAGGTGTGTGTTTATACAAATTTATATGTATATTTATGAACATGTATGAATGTATATATCATAAGCATATATACATATGTATATCTGGCCCTAAGAAAAGGAAGCTTTATTTTTATTCATTCCCTAAAAGGTCAGCTCTATCCTGACAATAATAGCCTAATTGCTGGTTGGCTTGTAGCTTCTAAGGAATGGATAATTTATGAGACACAAGAAAAGATGATCTGGAGTCTCTTAACAAATGCACCATTTTTTTTGATAAATCAAACAAGGCTAAATGCAAAATTTCCTTGGTATCAGGGACTGCATCCTAGTATATTTATCAGTTACTCCAGATGTCTTCTTCTGGGCAACAAAGACCTGGTCAAGCTGATTTGCATCAAAAGTATTACAGAAAAAGTATGATGCATTCTGACTATGTCTACTAGTGCCAGTCAACAGTATACCACAATGTTTCTGGCCTAATATTTGAATCATTAAAGCAAGGTTCTGATTTTAGTATTTTTTTTTTTGCAAAGCAGTTAACTGACTTGCTCAAAGTCACATAGCTAGTGTCTTCATAGGGTAGTGACAGGTTCTCCTTACTCCTGGGTCAATGCTCTATTTACTGTACTACTTAGCTGCCCCAATCTTAATACATTTAGAACAGCACTGCTAACTTTTCAGGGATCTGGGCAACTCTCTAAGTCTACATTTAACAGAGAAGGTTCTGTCCTGCATTGGAAAAGGGAGTTCTTCAAAAAGCTATCTAGAGAACCTGGAACTCCAGATGATGATAGAAATCACAAGTCTCAAACCAAAGTCATGAGAAAGATAGAAAACAGAAAAAAGGATTCAGGTGATATGAAAGGGAACATCCAAAAAGTCTTGGCCCCATAAAAAAAAAGAAAAAACAACTTAAATTTGAGAGTGTCTAAATTCTGCATCTAGGAGTTTATATTGAGAGTGCTCCTAGCCTTAGGAAAGGCCATTAAAAACTGTACCTATTGAACTTCATGGTCCTCCCCAAGCTACTAAAAAGCAGTCCAGAATTGGGGATATGGATGAAAGTGTTCCTAGCTTCCTTGTTTGACCTATTAAAGTACTTAACTAGAAGAAGAATATTAGAAACATGAGGTAGGGGCATCCCCAGTAAAGATAATAGCACATGCCTTCATTGTCTCTAAAAGCAAGCTGGGTATGTTCAAAAACTGGAAGTTCTTCAGGACTTATTCTTTGACATATTTGATATACCTTGCTGCAAAAGGAAAGAAAAGGGGGATTTATCCCTTCTATTCTCCCCAACCAGGAGAAACAATGGTAAGTTGGCTACACATGGTTTGTATAGTTCTGCTTAAATTCCACTTTCTGAAAGAAATCTTTGCTGATTCCCCTTTGAAGCTAATGCCTTCCCTCTAAAATTATTTCCATTTCATCATTTTATAACATATATACATAACATATAATGTATATATGAATACATATATATGAGTGAAAGAGAGAGAGAGAGAGAGAGAGAGAGAGAGAGAGAGCTTATTTGTACCTAACTGATTATACATTCTTTCTCTAATTAGAGTGTGAGCTCCTTGGGAGTAGGGACATTTTTTGTCTTTATCTGTATCCCGATAATTTAGCATAGTGCCTGACACAAATAGACTCCTAATAAATTTTTTACTTTTGACTACTTCAAGTCTTATTATTACCATTTTATTATAAGGAAATTGAAACACGCAAGCAAAATGATCACACAGTTCGTATTAGAGCCTGAATTTTAACTATGCTCTTCCAATTCCAATTTCAAAGTTTGTTTAATAATAGCATACTTCCTCTAGAGAGAGATAAAAAACCAGAAAGAATCAAATGAGCATTAGGACATGTAGGAAATAAAGAGAAGGTCTGCCCTTTTGAGCTTCTAGGAGAATTTGCTTATCAGAAGCATTCTAAACTAGAAAGTTATTTGATATGATGGTAACCTATACTTGGAGTCTAATGATAAAGTACTCACACTTTGGAACTAAATCTCTCTTTTCAGATCCATGTTTTGTTACAGTAGAAGAAATGACACAGAAAAGAAAAAAAAATTGATCCAAAATGAAATCATGTATCTAGAAGTAGGATATTTCATTGAAATTCATTTTATATCAGGATATACCCTTCAGTCCAAATTGGATTTCAAAGTGAAATCAAACTGTGTTTCTCAGATCTATAGGTAGATTAAAATAACCATTATCTTTCACTTCCTAGAAATCACTGGAGATCATTCTTCTCTATCATAGACAATAAGAAATGGAATAGAATTGGGAGGGATTACTATTCATTCCTATGACTATGATAAAGATATAAATCATTTGGGAAATATATATTTTTTTTAATTTTGCAAATAATTTTCAAAAATATTGTTCAAAAGTTTCTATAGCTTATATGACATCTTTGTATTTTGCTTTTTGTTTTAAGATTCAGGATTGTGAATTGTCCCCAATAACTTCAGAATGTGTGAAGACCGTGTATTTTAAAATCAGCCAGAGTCAAGAATTCAGTTAGGGGAAAATCGTCAGTCTTTATTCTCAGTGAAGAAAGATTGGAGGTGGAAGAGAATGGGCAATAGCAATGTGTGTAGATGAGTCAAGAAGCTAGCTAGACCAGCAGCCACACGACCAGCAGCTAGGAGCATAGAACCCAGGCTCAATCTCTCCCAGCCTCTCTTCCTGTCTCTCTGCCTCCACCCACCAAAATCGTCATTTCCTATACAACACATCAGGACTTGCACAGAGAGTGGGCAGGGGCCATTCTTTATCCAAGCATGTATATTAATAGAGTATAGAACAATTACTATTTAGCCTCACGTGCTTGGGACTTCAGTGCATCAACTCAAGCCTCAGTCCATTACAAGAATGGGTGTTTTGTCTTCTCAGGAAAGGGTAAAGAGTTTTGAAATAGAATGACTATTTGTTAGCAGTCTGAAAACAATTTTGAATCTAAAATTACCAATAATAATTTGCAGTAATGGTGAATGGACACCTAAGCCAGAGTGTGTAAGAAAAGTTTAAGAAGTAACATACTTTCTATCATAAAAGAAAGAAGGTTTTTTCCAAAGCTCCTCAAATTTATTACTATTATATAAATAATGACACAAACAAATTTAAAATTGGAGAAATTATTTTCACCTATAGATAAATCTTGCTTTGAATAGTCAACCAATATGTTTCAGAAAGTGATAGAAGAAAGAGCAATAATCTAGAACTTAGGAGACATTAGTTCTAGTTCGTTTTGCCTCTATCTTTGTGACTTCATAAATTAATTGTATCTTCTAGATCTTAATTTCCTTGCCTGTAAAATGAGATGATTAGACGATATAAAGAGTTCTTAACCTTTCAGCATCATGGCCCCTGTGGGGAGTCCTTTGCAAAATAATGGGTTTTTTAGTTCACCATTTTACAAAATGCTAAATTGTAGGTAGTGGTTAGTGAAAATAAAATTTTTAAAATTTCATTCATGTTTACAAAATCCTTGATGGGCAACTTAGGAATCTCTGGACCCATATTAAGAATCCCTAGAAGAGATGATTTCTGGGGTTCTTTCCCATGCTAAAATCCTAGGATTCCCATGAATTATTATTTCTATAAACTGAATACTTCAAATATGCTAAGGAATTTCCTTATCTTTTGAAGAAACACAGTTATTGTTTTCCATATGTAAGAGACTACTACATATCTTCATATGGGTCTTCTTTCTGTGAATTTATTCAATTAAATTTATTTGAATGGCCATATTTCTAACTTATCAAAGTTAACTTCAAATTTGTGTTAATTTCCAAAAAATTTCAATGATGAAGTTATTTCTAAAAATAGTAAAACAAGGTCATGCTTGTATTCATTCTGATCAGCTTTTTATTGGCAAGCTAATAAGGTCTATTTTACTTAACTTTTATAAGTTCAAACTTATTGAACTAGAATTTGGCAGAAGTTTACTATAGCTCTTCTTAGGAAGGAATTTAATAAGAAAATGTATAAAGTATTCAGGCAAATGTTTTGCTCACTTAAAAAAGGAAAGAATATAAAGTTTAGCAATGTCATTTGTATATAAAGAATGGATTTCTCATTTTAAATGATCTTTGTCTTAAGTGGCAGGAAATGGCAATTTTCTTTTAGTAATCATTTTATATCATATATCCTTTACAGAGTCACAGAATGTCAAAGAAGGAAAAAATCTTAGAGGTTATTTAGTTTAACTTCTGTTTTAACAGGAATCAGCTTTATAACTACTTAAAAGTGGTGATTCAGTTTGAAGATCTCCACTGATATCTGACCAAGAAAGCCAAATATGAGCTAAAATCTAATTTCTCTATAACTGTCACCCTTTGCTCTTATTTCTGCCCTCCTACGTCAAGCAAGTCTAAATTTCTCTTCTATCTGATTAATAGCTCTTCAAATGCTTGTAAATTGCTTCCATATCCCTCTCCCTCAAATGTTTTCTAAGCTAAATCCATAATTGCGTCAGCCCATCTTCTATGTCATGTTATCCATTCCCCTCACCATATTGTCAGTCTTCTTTAGGCATTCTTAAACTCATATCTATTAAGAAGATTATTCTTTTTAAAATATAGTATCTAGAACCAAATCTAATACTTCAAATATGATCTGAGCAAGTTGAACTCCAGTGGGATTACTGCCATCAGTGTTTTAGAAACCATGTCTGAAATGATACCAGAAATCCATTAAAGTTGGAAGATTTAAAGAATATAAAACAGATTTAGACAAAATCTGAAAAGTAGTATATTAAAACTAGAAGTTCCATTAAATTTGCTTGTAATGGCTATCAGAAGTTTCATAAACATCACAATTTTGAGTACAATGTTCAGAAGGACAGTTGAAGTAACCTGGATGTATCTGTAACAATTAATCATTTTCCCATCAACATTTATCCCAGAGGAGTTCCAACCAAGATGGCAGAGAGGACAAACACATCTACTTAATCTCCGTCTTTGCTCTCAGAATTTATTTCATGACAAGACCTTGGAATTAGTACTTGACTGAAAAAAAATCCCACAAATAATTATCAACAGAAAATATCCTTGAAATTCACTAGAAAAGGTCTGCTTTTGCTTGTGGGTGGGGACAGTTAGATCAGGTGCAGAATGAGGGCAGACAGGGAGAGCATGGCAGGCAGTCCACACTGAGAGGACCTTACAAGGGTGGGATATGATCTCAGCCGTTTCTGTGGGGAAATCTTTACCACAGTGTGGAAACTTTGCCCTGGCAGCAAGCCAGTAGATCAGCAGAGGATCTATAAACACAGGAGGTAAAGACCAGAACCCTAAAAAACTAGGGTCTCTTGGAACCTGGCCATACCACCAGGAGTGTCTCAGAACGCTTTCAGTGGCTCAGAATCTCAAAGTGCAGACACATCGCAGCCATTGCTGTCCTGCTAGTACCTCACTGCTGCCCCCCCCCAGTCTGTAGAGGAAGCTCAGTAATACCATCTACGCTCCCCCCCCAAAAAAAAGCAGACTGCATTTGTTTTCTTTGATTCTTCTTTGACAAAATGAGCAAAAAATTAAAATGGACTCTTAACTATTGATAGGTTCTATATGGACAGAGAGCAGACTTTAAACCCTGAGGAGACTAAAAACAGACTATCTCCAGATGAATTCCCCAAAGGGAGAGATGATCTGGTCATCAACACACAAGATTCTCATAGAAGAAATTAAAAAGGCTCTCACAAGAAAGTTAGAAGAAAATTGGGAAAAGGAAAGCAAAGCTTGACAAGAGAGTCTGGATAAGTCATCCCTCTCATTTAAAGATAGAGTGGATAAAGAAATCAAATCCTTGAATAACAGAATTGGTGAATTAGAAAAGAAAAATAACTCTCTAAAAAATAAAATTGGCAAAATGGAAAAAAATTCCATAGAACAAAACAACTCACTTAAAAACTCATTTGGACAATTGGGAAAAGATATAAAAAAAGTGAGTGAAGAAAATACTTCATTGAAAATCAGAATTGAACAAATGGAATTGAATGACTTGAGGAGACACCAAGAATCAGTCAAGCAAAACCAAAAAAATGAAACAATGGGAAAAAATGTCAAATACCTTCTTGGGAAAACAACAAACCTGGAAAATAGATCTAGGAGAGACAATCTGAGAATTATTGGACTCCATAAAAAAGATGATGAAAAAAAGAGCCTGGACACACTATTTTCCAGGAAATTATCAAAGAGAACTGCCCAGAAGTTATAAAAATAGAGGGTAAAATAGACATTGAAAGAATTCATCGATCACCTACTGAAAGGGACTTTAAAATCAAAACTACAAGAAATATAATGGCTAAATTCCAGAACTATCAAACCAAGGAAAAAATATTAAAAGCTGCTAGAAAAAAATTGATTCAAATATAGAGGACCCACAATAAGGATTACCCAGGATCCAGCAGCATCCACATTAAAGTATCAAAGGGCCTGGAATCTGATATTCTGAAAAGCTAAGGAACTTGGTATGCAGCCAAAAATAACTTACCCAGCCAAAATGAGCATTTTTTTCCAGGGAAGAAGATGGACATTCAACAAAATAAGTGAATTTCACCTATTTCTGATGAAAAAAAACAGAACTAAACAAAAAGTTTGATCTCCAAATATAGAACTCAAGAGAAACCTAAAAAGGTAAAAAGAAATCTTGGGAACTATATTTCTGCTATAAAGATATATAAAAAACTCATGTATAATTTGTTCTAGAAACTAAAGGTAGAAAGGAAATTGTACCAAAAAAAGGGTAAAGTGGGGGTACTACATCTCACAAAGATTTATTGTATCAGATTATTATATCTGAGAGAAAGAATGGAAGGGGATGAACATAGTGTATATCTTACTGTTGTCAGAATTGGCTTAAAGAGAAAAATATTTGACATATTCGATTTATGGTGAAACTTCTTTCACCTCATTGAAAAGTGGGAGGGGAAAAGTGAAAAGGGAAGGAGTAAGCTAAGCAGAAGGGAATACAGAAATTGTGAGGAAAAGGGGTAAGATAGGGGGAGGAATTGTAAGGTGGGGGAAGGGATAATAAAAAGGGAGGGCTGTGAGAAGCAAGTAGTGCTCAAAAGTTTAATACTGGGGAGGGGAGTAAGGGAGAAGGAAAGGAGGAAAGCATAAGCAGGGGTTAACAAGATGGCAAGTAATACAGAATTGGGTCATTTTAACCATAAATGTGAATGGGGTAAACTCCCCCATAAAGAGGAAGCGGTTAGCAGAATGGATTAAAAGCCAGAATCCTATAATATGTTGTTTACAGGAAACATACTTGAAGCAGGGCGATACATACAGAGTAAAGTTAAAGGTTGGAGCAGAATCTACAATGCTTCAGGTGAAGTCAAAAAAGCAGGGGTATCCATCCTGATCTCAGATCAAGCAAAAGCAAAAACTGATCTAATTAAAAGAGATAAGGAAAGGCACTACATCTTGCTAGAGGGTAGCATAGAGAATGAAGCAATATCAATATTAAACATATATGCACCAAGTGATGTAGCATCTAAATTTTAAAAGAAAAATTAAGAGAGCTGCAAGAAGAAATAGATAGCAAAACTATAATAGTGGGAGATTGCAACCTTGCACTCTCAGAATTACATAAACCAAATTGCAAAATAAATAAGAAAGAAATCAAAGAAGTAAATAGAATACTAGAAAAGTTAGATATGAGAGGTCTCTGGAGAAAACTAAATGGAGACAGAAAGGAGTACACTTTCTTCTCAGAACTTCACGGAACCTATGCAAAAATTGACCATATATTAGGACATAAAAACCTCAAACTCAAATGCAATAAGGCAGAAATAATAAATGTATCCTTTTCAGACCACAATGCATTGAAAATTACATTCAATAAAAAGCCAGGGGAAAATAGACCAAAAATAATTGGAAACTAAATAATCTCATACTAAAGAATGATTGGGTGAAACAGCGAATCATAGACATAATTAATAACCCAAATGACAATAATGAGACATCATACCATAATGTGTGGGATGCAGCCAAAGCTATCAACAACAAGGGAAAATTTTACATCTTTCGAGGCCTACTTGCATAAAATAGAGAAAGAGAAGGTCAATGAGTTGGGCTTGTAACTAAAAATATTAGAAAAGGAACAAATTAAAAAAAACCCAGTCAAACAACAAACTTGAAATTCTAAAAATAAAAGGAGAGATTAATAAAATTGAAAGTAAAAAAAAAAAACTATTGAATTAATTAACAAAACTAAGAGTTGGTTCTATGATAAAATCAACAAAATAGTGAAACCCTTAGTAAATCTGATTAAAAAAAGGAAAGAGGAAACTCAAATTGTTAGTCCTAAAAATGAAAAAGGAGAACTTGCCACTAATGAAGAGGAAATTAGAGCAATAATTAGGAGTTACTTTGCCCAACTTTATGGCAATAAATTTGATAACTTAAATGAAATGGAAGAATACCTTCAAAAATATAGCTTGCCCAGATTAACAGAGGAAGAAGTAAATTGGTTAAACAGTCCTATCTTAGAAAAAGAAATAGTACAAGCTATTAATCAACTCCTCAAGAAAAAATCCCCAGAACCAGATGGATTTACATGTGAATTCTACCAAACATTTAAAGAACAATTAACTCCAGTGCTATATAAACTATTTTTAAAAATAGGGATTGAAGGAGTCCTACCAAATTCCTTTTATGACGCAGACATGGTAGTAATACCTAAACCAGGTAGGACAAAAACAGAGAATAAAAATTATAGACCAATATCCCTACTGAATATTAATGCTAAAATCTTAAGTAAAATATTAGCAAAAAAATTACAGAAAATGATCCCCAGGATAATACACTATGACCAAGTAGGATTTATACCAGGAATGCAGGGCTGGTTCAATAGTAGGAAAACTATTAGCATAATTGACTATATCAATAACCAAATTAACAAAAACCATATGATCATCTCAATAGATGCAGAAAAAACATTTGATAAAATCCAACATCCATTCCTAAAAAAAATAAAAAAACATTAGAGAGTGTAGGAATAAATGGACTTTTCCTTAAAATAGTCAGGAGCATCCATTTAAAACCACCAGTAAGCATCATATGTAACGGGGATAAACTAGAACCTTTCCCAGTAAGATCAGGAGTGAAACAAGGTTGCCCACTATCACCATTATTATTCAATATTGTATTAGAAATGCTAGCCTAGACAATAAGAGTAGAGAAAGAGATCAAAAAAATTAGTGTATGTAATGAGGAAACCAAATTATCACTCTTTGCAAATGATATGATGGTACACTTAGAGAATCCCAGAGATTCTACTAAAAAACTATTAGAAATAATACACAACTTTACCAAAGTTGCAGGATACAAAATAAAACCCCATAAATCCTCAGCATTTTTATACATCACCAACAAAATCCAACAGCAAGAGATACAAAGAGAAATTCCATTCAAAATAATTGTCGACAGCATAAAATATTTGGGAATCTATCTACCAAAGGAAAGTCAGGAATTATATGAGCAAAATTACAAAACATTTTCCACACAAATAAAGTTCAGATTAAAATAATTGGAAAAATATTAAGTGCTCTTAGATAGGCTGAACAAATATAATAAAGATGATAATACTCCCTAAACTCATCTATTTATTTAGTGCTATACCAATCAGACTCCCAAGAAACTATTTTAATGACCTAGAAAAAAATAACAACAAAATTCATATGGAAGAACAAAAGGTCAAGAATTTCAAGGGAACTAATGGGAAAAAAAATCAAATGAAGGTGGCCTAACTGTACCTGATCTAAAATTATATTATAAAACAGCAGTCACCAAAACCATTTGGTATTGGCTAAGAAATAGATTAGTTGATCAGTGGAACACTTTAGGTTCACACACAAAATAATCAATAACCATAGCAATCTAGTGTTTGACAAACCCAAAGATCCCAACTTTGGGGATAAGAATTCATTATTTGACAAAAACTGCTGGGAAAACTAGAAATTAGTATGGCAAAAATTAGGCATGGACCCACACTTAACACCATATACCAAAATAAGATCAAAATGGGTCCATGATTTAGGGATAAAGAATGAGATCATAAATAAATTAGAAGAAGATAGGATAGTTTACCTCTCAGGCTTGTGGAGAAGGAAGGAATTTGTGACCAAAGAAGAACTAAAGATCATAATTGATCACAAAATAGAAAATTTTGATTACATCAAAATAAAAAGCCTTTGTACAAACAAAACTAATGCAAACAAGATTAGAAGGGAAGCAACAAACTGGAAAAATATTTTTATAGTTAAAGGTTCTGATAAAGACCTCATTTCCAAAATATAGGGAATTGACTCTAATTTATAAGAAATCAAGCCATTCTCCAATTGATAAATGATCAAAGGACATGAAAAGACAATTTTCAGATGAAAAAATTGAAACTATTTCCACTCATATGAAAGTGTTCCAAATCACTATTGATCAGACAAAAGCAAATTAAGACTACACACCTGTCAGATTGGCTAAGATGACAGGAAAAGATAGTGATGAATGTTGGAGGGGATGCGGGAAAACTGGGACATTGATGCATTGTTGGTGGAGTTGTGAATGAATCCAACTATTCTGGAGAGCAAGTTGGAATTATGTCCAAAAAGTTATCAAACTGTGCATATCCTTTGATCCAGCAGTGTTACTATTGGCTTATATCCCAAAGAGATTTTAAAGAAGGGAAAGGGGCCTGCATGTGGCAAAATGTTTGTGGCAGCCCTTTTTGTAGTGGTTAGAAACTGGAAAATGAATGGATGCCCATCAATTGGAGAATAGTTGGGTAAATTGTGGTATATGAATGTTATGGAATATTATTGTTCTGTAAGAAATGAACAGCAAGATGAATACAGAGAAGCTTGGAAAGACTTACATGAACTTATGCTGAGTGAAATGAGCAGAACCAGGAGATCGTTATATATTTCAACAACACTGTATGAGGATGTATTCTGATGGAAGTGGATATCTTTGACAAAGAGAAGATCTAATTCAATTCCAATTGATCAATGATGGACAAAATCAGCTACACCCAGAGAAGGAACACTGGGAAATGAATGTAAACTGTTTGCATTTTTGTTTTTCTTCCCAGATTATTTTTACCTTCTGAATTCAATTCTGCACACATATATTGTATCTATATACTATAACATATTTAATATGTATAAGACTGCCTGCCATCTAGACGAGTGGGTAAAAGGAGGAAAGGGAAAAATCAGAACAGAAGTGAGTGCAAGGGATAATGTAAAAAATTACCTATGCATATGTACTGTCAATAAAAACTTATAATTAAAATAAATAAACAAACAAATAAATAAAGTATGTATTAAATTACAGATTAAAATACACACACACACACACACACACACACACACACACACATACACACACACACATAAAACATTTATTCCAATCATTAGATTTTGTAGGAAAATGTCTTAAATATATGATGCCAAAAACAGGCTGCCTAAAAAATTCACCTCTCTTCTTTTACTTTTATTAACTCTATAAAAGTAAGTTGAAGTCAAACTTTTATGGAATACTTATCATGCTACTTTCATCTAAGGGGGAAAATCCCCTTATATTTTATGGAAAACAACTGTACAGGCAAGCTATAAACAAGACAAATAGGATGTACTCAATAGAGGGAAAGCACTGGGTTTGAGATGGATTAAGATTACAGTGATGATGACATGTTGATAATTTATTTTCTTGAATGAATTATTTTATTATAGTAGATAAAGAATACAGAGTCCCACCATCTGTTGAAAACAGTGACATCATCACACCAGACATGTCAGAATATGCAATAAGTTCTGCAGTGGAATACAGAGACCAAGACCATAACAGTCTGGAGGGACCTGGTAAAATACATGCTAATGAATGTGGACAGAACACCCAAAATGTAAAAGGTATGTTTATCCCACCCTTTGTTGGGAGAAAAATTAATAAATGGATTTCTGTGACCATATTTCTCATCCATACTGTATGACCTTATGAAAAATCCTTTAACCCTTTAGTGCTCATCTCTCTAAAAAGTATGGATTGCAGATAAGTTGATGATCTGCATTGCTTATGAGATTTCCTCAAGCACACAAAATCACAAATACCAATATGAACCAAAAAATAAAGCTCATAGTAATCACTCATAGATGATGATGTCAGAACATGTTCCTTGTGTCAGCCATTTGATGAGCACGGGGCAAACAGCATTATTCCCAACATCCCAGATAATGAAACTGAAGCACAGAAGGCTCTGTGCGAAGAAGACAGACATGGATTGTCTATGGTCAATAGCTATTACAATTAGCTCCAAGAAAAGAATCCATCTTTCCTGACTCAAACTAAAGCAGTTAGCTTACTATATAATGTGATATGAAAATACTGTTTGTAACAGTATGTCCAAAAAAATATTTCCTTGCTAAAGGAAAAGCAACAGGAAGTGAGGGAAAGAATATGTTGTTAAAATTTGTAAACCGTTAACTCAAAATTTTCCCATCTGGCCCTGGTGACTGTATTTCCAGCAATTCCAGATCTCTATGTAAAGTTGTCTCTCCAGAACACATAATTCACTGACTGAATTTCCATGAGATGACCACAATAGTGTTCCATTATATGAATATGCTTTTCAACAAATTCTTCTCTGATAAGATAGTATTCAGCTGTGTTTTTGACTGTCAAGACTTGGGATTTAGGGTGTTCAGCATTTCCTTGAAAGTATCTATTCACACAAAAATATCTTCTAGAGCTAAACTCTAAATTTTAATGAGCAAACTTTTGTTACTTCTTATTCTTTCTTCTGTGCAGTGTTTGATTTGAAACCCTGGTGACAACATCTGATGGCAACTCAAAATACCATTCTTTTAAAAAAAAGCAAGAAAGAAGATATAGTATGAAAAGGAAGCACAGAATAGAATAATGACTAGGATTTAACTTGCTCTATAAGGAATTAGGGATGGATTGTAAAGGGCACAAGTCAAAATGGGGATTAAAAGAATTTAGAAAGCAGATATACTAAAGGTAAAAGTAGAAGTTGTCATGAAATTTCACATTGCTTGTGCCTAAAGTCTTCATTTATTCTTTCACTCTATCTCTCCTACTTTCTCTCTTCCTTCCTCTACCTTCCCTGACTTTTTCATTTATCCTTTATTTATAGGAAAACCAAAGAGTGCATTGTTTTTTACAATCATAAGGCTTGTGTTATGTGTTTTAATTTGGAATTCTGCTTTCTGCTTCCACTCATGCCCATCTTGAATGCCTCATTGTAGCTTAGAGATGATTTCTAGCAGGGCAGAACAGCAGATTTCACTAAAATGATTTTAGTTTTGAGGAAAAGCATCAAACAAAACATTAGTAATACATAAGAAGCATTGTCATCAATGACCCCATCATTTAAAGAGATGTCAGTTTCATCTCTATGGATGGCAATGTGTTGATCATTTATTTTCCTGAAAGTATTATTAAATTGTCAGAGAAAGATTATTGGCCCCTCTCTTCTTCCCATCTATTAAAGTGATCTTATAACACCAAAGATGTCAGAAAATATACTATGACCCAAGGGTAAGTCATGATTTTTAACCCAGTTTTTTTCATCTTTCTATTTATCTTTGCAGAAATACCAAGGGAACTTTTCCCTTTCTCTCATCGGTCTTGTATTTGTTTTGTGTTGTTTTATTTGGGACTGATGTTTTCTTTAACAATGTCCTACTCTGTTGATTCATTCTAGCATTAATATAAACATGGTTATTGGGAAAGTGGGCCAGCAGAGTACAAGTGCTGGCAGACATCATCATCATTTTAGTTTTAAAAACTGCATAACTAAAATGGTTTTGGAGAGAGAGTGAGTAATGCTATATGATCAGAACTCTTACAATATTGTCATCAAAGACATTATCATCTTAAGGGTTGATGGGAACTACAATTAATTAACGGACTGGCAAAATATTGAAAATCTCCCCAAATACACCATTTACTGACAGATAGAGAATGCAGCACCCCATCATCTGTTAAAAATGACAGCATTAGATGAGCATGAGAAGTCTCCTTAGGGCCACATATCTAATAAATGACAAAGCCGGAACTGGAACTCAAATGTTATAACTCAAGGTCAGGTCCCCCTTCCTCCATCACATCATGTTGCTCTCCATGGTTAATCTAGCTTCATTTTGTTCATTTAACATTTTTCACAAACACATTATCTAAGTATAGGATTTTTTGTTTAGACCATTTGGATTTTATTGTTACATACTACAAATGTGACAATTTTTCATAAACATATTAAGTGTAGGATTTTTTTGTTTAGGTAATTTTGATTTGTTGGGAAATATTACAAATAACTTACTCAAATATGATAATTCATTGAAATACATCATCAAATGTAATCATCTTATGACTTTTTTCCCCTTTAAGACATGGAATGTGAAGTAACTCCAGAGTTTGAAAATGCTGATATCAGTTCTGAGCAGAGTTATCTTTCTAGAGAAGCAGTGCACTATCAACTTCATGAAGGATTTCAAAATATAGGCTCAAGCTGTATAACATGTTCTGGAGGGAAATTGACTGGATCAACATATTGTTGCAGTTATTATATCTCTGGACAGTTTAATTAATATGATAATATAGCATACTGTAGAGGGCTGAAACTATTGATGCTCTGAGGTCAGGACTGCTGAGCACTTGAGGCTAATTACTGATTGGACAATATTCTATGGGCATATGCTTGGAAAATGGTCCTTTCCACTATCGGTGCTGGCTGAATGATTGGCGTACAAAGGATTGTAGGAGGGACTAGGGAGTGGAGTAAAGCTAGCCAGGGACACATTCTTGGCGGTAGACGAGGGAGAAGACGATCGCGGAGATTCTGCGTCCATCCTGTTCAATCCTGCATCTAAGACCAAGAATAAAGACTGAGGACTTTTGCTTATCCTGATTCCAACTGATTCTGGGTGTCCTGGGTGCTAGTGTGGTCATTATAGCATACTCTTATTAAGCAACTGATAATTGCCCAAAGATCTACAAAACAAACCATTAAGCATGCCTTCATGAAGTTTCTCTTTTTAAACAAAACAAAAATCCACAAAAAGTTCTAAGATGTGCATATATTAATAAAAAAGATCTTTGACAAATCTCTAGGAATAGGCATTAGTCTTGAGATTTTATCAGCAGAGTAAATTCAAGATGAGGGAACTCTTTCTTTTTTTTTTTTATTTAATAGCCTTTTATTTACAGGATATATGCATGGGTAACTTTACAGGATTAACAATTGCCAAACCTCTTGTTCCAATTTTTCACCTCTTACCCCCCCACCCCCTCCCCTAGATGGCAGGATGACCAGTAGATGTTAAATATATTAAAATATAACTTAGATACAAATAAGTATACATGACTCAAAACATTATTTTGCTGTACAAAAGAATCAGACTCTGAATTATTGTACAATTAGCTTGTGAAGGAAATCAAAATGCAGGTGTGCATAAATATAGGGATTGGGAATTCAATGTAATGGTTTTTAGTCATCTCCCAGAGTTCTTTTTCTGGGCATAGCTAGTTCAGTTCATTACTGCTCCATTAGAAATGATTTGGTTGATCTCGTTGCTGAGGATGGCCTGATCCATCAGAACTGGTCATCATCTAGTATTGTTGTTGAAGTATATAATGATCTCCTGGTCCTGCTCATTTCACTCAGCATCAGTTCGTGTAAGTCTCTCCAGGCCTTTCTGAAATCATCCTGTTGGTCATTTCTTACAGAACAGTAATATTCCATAATTTTCATATACCACAATTTCTTCAGCCATTCTCCAACTGATGGACATCCATTCAGTTTCCAGTTTTTAGCCACTACAAAAGGGCTGCCACAAACATTCGTGCACATACAGGTCCCTTTCCCTTCTTTATAATCTCTTTGGGATATAATCCCAGTAGTAACACTGCTGGATTAAAGGGTATGCACAGTTTGATAACTTTTGAGCATAGTTCCAAACTACTTCTCCAAAATGGTTGGATCTGTTCACACTCCACCAACAATGCATCAATGTCCCAGTTTTCCCGCATCCCTCCAACAATCATCATTATTTTTCCTGTCATCTTAGCCAATCTGACAGGTGTGTAGTGGTATCTTAGAGTTGTCTTAATTTGCATTTCTCTGATTAATAATGACTTGGAGCATCTTTTCATATGACTAGAAATAGTTTCCATTTCTTCATCTGAGAATTGTCTGTTCATATCCTTTGACCATTTTTCAATTGGAGAATGGCTTGATTTTTTATAAATTAGAGTTAATTCTCTATATATTTTGGAGATGAGGCCTTTATCAGAACCTTTGACTGTAAAAATATTTTCCCAGTTTATTGCTTGAGGGAACTCTTTCTACCAATGCATTGAGGCATATATTCTGCAACTTTTTATTCTTGAAGAGCTGCCTACATGATTTGTTGAATACACATAATCAGTATTTGTCAGAGGTGGACCTTGAACCAAGGTCATTCTGGCTTCAAGGATGGCTCTCTATTTAATATACCATAATGCCCTTTTAAAATTATTTAATTTATTTTAAACTTAGGGAATGAAAAAAAGTATTTCCATAACATGGTACAATAAAAAAGCAAATTGCACATAAAACTGCAAACTACTGTACATTACTTGCTATTCCCTTTAAATACACAACAAAATTATCATGTGAATTTCTTTTTTTCTTCTCTCCCCCACAAGCTGTCCCAATTTTAAAAAATCATTTAAAAATGTATTTTTTGGTAAAATATTCTTCATTATTTATTTATGTTAGAGGAAGATTATTGTTTGTCCTTTGTTCTCAAAGAGGACCATGACATTAGGGAGGTGATGCCATGACATGAAAGTGACTTGAATTTAGCTAAGTAAAGTCACCTGCCTCACTTTCCCCTCCAGAGCCATCCAGTGGCAAGACACAGATCAAGACAACTGGAGATGGCCAGGGTAAAATGGGAGACCTTGGCCTTTTTAAGCTAAGGTCTTCAATAGGTCAGAGGCTGGTGTAGACTAGAAGAATATCTTTTATAGGAATTTTTCCCTCATAATAAGCTTAAGTTTATCTTATTTCAACTTTTATACATTGTTCCTCCTCATGCTCTCTGGGGCCAAACAGAATAAGTCTAGTACTTCCAGATGTCAGCCTTTCAAATATTTGAAAAGAGTTTTCAAGTCCCTTCCCATCTTCTCTTTTCTAAGCTAAACATTCTCAATTTCTTCAACCAGTCCTCATGAGACATGAACTCATGAATTTTTGCCATTTTTGGCTGACCTCTTCTCTATACTTTTTTTAAAAAAATAACTATCCTTACTAAAATGTAATGCTCAGAACTAAACACAATACTGCAGATGTGATCTCACATATCAGAGTATAGTAATACTATCACCTTTCTATTCCTAAAAAACATGACTTTCTCAAATTAGTTCAAGATTTTGTTATCGTTTGGTCTACCATTTCAATAAATTGTATGCTCTCTAAGGCTAGAAATTAGTGTGCTTTTTTATTTTTACCCTTAGTGCCTAATATAGTGTAGGTGCTTAACAAAATCTTGCTTACTGATTAATTGGTTGATGGATTTAATTTTTTTTAATGTAATGTAATGGAGAGAGAAAATATATGGGAAGCTAATGGAGTGGAAAGGAAGAAAGAGAGGGAAGAAGGTAGAGTTTCAATTGCAAAGTTATTTTTAAATAAATTAAATCAAAAAATGTTTTAGTAATTCTAAGTCATACTCCCCTTTACAATTTGTCTTGGCATATGATGTGTGGTATTAGAATATGGTATCATCTTGGAAAAATTTAGAACCCTATTATAATTATTTCAATATTGAGATACATAACTCTCTAGGATGACTGGGGGTGGGAGGGAACCATATACAAATGCACAAATGGAAATGTAGAGTCAGAAACTGAAAACCAATAGTCAGTTGTCTAACCCATACTTGACTTTCATAAAATAGTATGGTAGGATTTTGTAAAAATTTTACAGAAAATCAGGGAAACGATGAATACCCAATTTCACTGGTCTACTGTCTTAACAAATATGCTATAAAAGAAAATATAAAGAAAAATATGCTATAAAAGCTTGACCTACTATGAGCTGTTCTTGATAAGATCATGTTGCCTTTTAGAAAACTTTCCTTTTCAAAATGTTCATAAATCATCACTTTAATATTATAATCTAGAATTTTATAAGGAATTTAAGCCAAGCAGAGTGATTTCTAGCTTGCAAAATCCACCCTTTTTCTTTCTTTAACAAATTGTAATAGTTGGTTCTCTTCAGTCCCATAGCACACCTCCTATTTTCAAAGACCTTTCAAACATCACTAACAGTATTTCAACAATCATAAATGCTGTGACTTCAGTGACCCACTCAAAAATGAATTCCAGATAATTTCATGTATTTCCCTACATGTATATTCCTAAAAAGGCAGCTATGTGGTGCAATGGTTAGTCTGTTAGGACTAAAGTCAGAATTCAAATCTGGCCTCAGACATTTACTATCTGTGTGACCCTGTACAAGTCACTTAACCCTATTTGCCTCAATTCCTCATCTGCAAAATGAACTGAAGAAGGAAACAGTATAGCACTTCAATATCTTTTTCAAAATACTCTTAAATGAGGTTACAAAGAGTAGGACACAATTGCAAAACAATGAACTAAAGGCCTCTACCATGAAGCCAAATAACTTTGGTAGATGAAATATGGAGTTATTTTTGATATAAAGATTCTCCATCCCTTGCAAAGGTATTTCTGATCTAAATTTATGACTTAAACTGTGATGTTGATAGGAAGAAGTTGAGAAATGACAAGAATTAAATACCACTTTAAGATAAGTCCACTATAGGTCCACCCAGACCATAGGAGTCTGGGAAAGGAGGTAAAATCACACAGTGTGTGAAAAAGATTACTAGGTTTTATGTCTAGATGATCTGAATTCAAATCATTACATATTATTTTTGTCATCTTGGGTCTGTCTCTTAATTTCTTGTCTGTTTCTTTCCCTATTAAAAAGTCATTATACTTGTTACCACCTCTTTCATCTGTTTCTATGAAAGAGGTAGAGACAGCTATAATAATAAAATTAACTATCTCATAGTTATTTTGAATAAAACACTTCATAAACTTTAAAGTTGGTTTAAAAAATTAACTGTGTGATATTGTTATATTTAGTTAGGGTTGGTTCTTCCCACTGTTTCCTAGAAATAAAGAGACACAGTCAACTTCAAATTAAATTTCAAACTAACTGTAACCTTGCTTAAATTTTCCAGTTAGTTTGAGTTGAGAAAAATGCAAATATTAAAAATTCTCCCTTAAGGTTAACAATTTAAAAAGAATGTATTCAGTACTTGCTGTACTCAGATATTTGAAGATACAAAGAATTAAATACTCTATATCTAAAATGAATTTAAATAGGCTATATTTCATTCAAATCAGTAAGTATATGGAGACAGTATGATGCAGTGTAATCTAGTAAATATATAGATAGCTTCAGAGTTATGAAGATTTGAGTTCAGATTTTGCTTCTGACACATAATGGATATGTGACCCTATCAATTAGTCTACAGGCAACTCTAAGATTATAAGATGCAAAGAAGGTGCCAGTCTTCATTGATATAATTTTTTTCTGGGTATTCCAAATAAGTGATAGAGAAAGAGAGAGATAGAAAGGTAGATAGGTAGGTAGATAGATAGATAAGATAGATGATAGATGATTTATTAAGTTCTTTGAATCTCAGAATCTGCACTAAGAATCAGGTAAATATGTATAAGTATGAAAATACACAAGTAAACAATTTGCTCTCTAATATGAAAAAGCCTACATGTTACATATAGGCCAAAGCCTACAAGGCAAGGATAAAAGGGATTTTTTTTTCACTTATACATAGAACAAAGACAGTCCAGAAGAGGAGGGGGATACCATTGACCTTGCCTTCTTTCCTCAGTTTTTAGTTTTATTCAACTCTAGCACCACATTCTATAGGAATCTTCTTGAGTCAGCTAGCTACCGGTAGTGTTCTCCCTTAATTATGTTTTATTTTCTTGTTTATTTTGTTTATACTTATATATGTGCATATTTTCTCCTCTTATATGTATAAGTTTCTTGAGAGTATGGACTATGTTATTTTTGTCTTTGTGTGCCCAGCTCCTAGGACAATGTCTAGTTTATTAAATACTCAATAGTTAAAAGGATTGCACAATTTACTATCTTGGGACAACTGTCCTCAACACAGCTCCACTGTTGTTCTTGTTTAGATTTGATTTTGTTTTAGAAATATCCCCAAATGGATTACGAAAAATAACATCATCAGGGCTTTAATAGAGTCATAAGGAATCATATAAACCAAAGTTTAATAAGTTTTATAGCATGGATTATAAATCACCAAAATAGACTTACAATGAATTTAGCCTGAGTGAACTGATTAGATTTGGGGCCTGCCTTTCACTAAGTAGTTGCATATAACCTCAGCTATAGTCCAAAAATGTGTCATTCTTCTTTTCTCAAGAATAGACTGTTTTGTGCATATCTTTGGATCCAGCAGTGTCTTTATTGAATCTATATACCAAAGAGATCATGAAAAAGGGAAATGATCCACATGTTCAAAATGTTTGTAGCAGCCCTTTTTTTTTGTAATAACAAGGAACTGGAAACTGAGTGAATGCTCATAAGTTCCCTTTGATATCTATTGAGCACATGATAATGTTCTGGTTTGTTTTGTTTTATTTTCTTTTCCATCTTTCCATTTTCTATTAAATTAAAAATAATAAATAATTAAATTTAAATTTAAAAACCAAATCAAAAGTAATTGAGAAGGAGATGGCTAAGAAAAGGCAGAGACATGCCTGAGTTCTTCCCAAATGCCTCCGAACACCTTCAAATAATGCTAATGAGATAATTCCTGGAGTAGCAGAACTGATAAAAGGACAGGGTGAAATAATTTTCAGCCAAAAACAACTGATAAGTTTATCAGGAAAGGTCTAATATACCCAGGTGACAGTAGAGCACAATATGGTAAAGACTGCTCTGGCATAGATGGGGCCCCAGGAAATGAGGAGTTATTCTTGGTTACCACTGAATACACAATGGCAGCAGGTGTTCCAGAGAGCTAAACCAGCAGAAAATGGGAGGATGAGTCAAACAGTTGATCAGAAGGAGATTACAAGCTTTCTTTCCTGACATTGAGGTAGGACTATTGCTTTGCCCATATTCAGATCTGGGTCACTTTCCTAAGTGTGGGTACCAATGTAAAGAAAAGCACCAGGACCCTGGAGCTTGTTAATAGTTAACAATAGTTAATACTTTTCCTTAGATTGTACCACCTTGGAAGAATTAAAAACTTACAAATTCTTGGATCTCTGACAAAAGCTGCACAAAAACTTTGAAGTTTGTAACAGTGCACTCTGCATTTTGGAAATAAAGCCATACTTTAGCAAAGAGTTAAAAGTCAAAAAATAGACTGGAAAAATGAGCAAACAAGTGAAAAACATTCTGACCATAGGAAGTGACTATAGTGATAAGAAAGATCAAAATAAACCCTCAGAAGAAGATAATAAAGTAAAAGATCCTACATCCAAAACCTCCAAGAAAAATATGAATTGGTCTCAGGCCATGGAAGGAAATCCTTACAAAGGATTTTGAAAATCAAGTAAAAATGATAGAGGTAAATTGGGAAAAGAAATGAAAATGATACAAGAAAATTATGGGAAAAAAGAATCAATAGCTTCATAAACGAGATATAAAAATACTGAAGAAAATAACACTTTAGAAAACAGAATAGGTCAAATGGCTAAAGAGTTACTAAAATCCACTGAAGAAAAGAACCCCTTAAAAAGTTGTGTTGGTCAAATGGAAAAGGAGGTACAAAAGCTCACTGAAAAAAATCATTAAAAATTAGATTTGAGAAAATGGTAGCTAATGACTTTATGAGAAGTCAAGACACAACAAAACCAAAAGAATGGGAAAAATAGAAAAACAATGTGAAATATCTCACTGGAAAAATAACTGACCTGGAAAATAAAACCAGAAGAGATAATTTAAAAATTGTTGAGCTTGATATATGATTGTAGGAAACTCTATAAAACTTTAAGTTTCAGAAAAAGATTGAAGTTGATACCAACTTGAAGTAGTAGAGAGACTTCTCTATAAGCTCTTTATATGAAATCATAAACCCATATCCTCTCCAATCCCATATTTTAATACTGCTATTCGTTCAACTATTATAAATTTGTGTGTATCTATTTTACGCCCATTTCTCTGCAAATATGAGAAAGTGCTGCCATTATAATACATTATAATATAAAATACTTCTAATGATAAGTACTACATTGTCAATATCATTTTTGTTTAATTCACCAAAGTGCTCAATTCTTCATCCCCTTTCTGTCCCTTCCCTATACCTTTTTTTTTAATTTACATTTATTTTTGCTTATATTACATTAAAAAACTTTTCCTCTAGGTTACTGTTCAGTTTTTTATTTCATTTAAATTAGGAGGGATAAATCTCTTTCTCTACTGATGTCTTACTCTGATTCCCTGCCATTTTATGAGAGTATCCTAGGATTCTTAAAGGATAAATGAGTAAATACCAACTGTTTACAGATCTCACCACCATGCCTTTAGTTTTGAGCTCCACATAGTTAAAATTTGTGTGTGTGGTAGGGGAGTGGATGTGGGTTGTGCATATATGTTTTGGAGACGATGGGTATTTGAATAAGAAATTGAAAATTAGTTAGTCAATAAACATTTTTTAAGTGTCTACTATGTGCCAGACACTGTGTTCATCACTAGAGGGACTGAGATTGGCAAAAGACAGGTTTTACCCTCAAGGAACTCACATTCTAATTATGCAGACAAATATGTATGAACAACTTAAAAAGAATAATATTCAACAAAGAGAAAGCACTAGACTTCAGAAGGATTTGGAAAGGCTTCCTGTGAACATCCAGCCAGGATTAATAAATCATTGAGATTAATATTAATGGCAACAATAATTTCAAGGGATGAGGACATGTTCAAAATTTATTTTCCTGAATGCACTATTTTATTGGCAAATAAAGACTATTATACCTACCATCTGTTAAAAATGGTGACATCACATCAGAGATATAGCAATATAAAACAATATCTGTGATGGAATACACATGCTAAGACTATCATGCCTGGAGGGATCTAGTTCAATGATATGGCAGTGTAGAATATGGATAGAGTCCCCAACATGTAACTGTGTTCTCTAAACCACCAGACTGATCTCCAAGACCATGTTTCTCACACATAATGACTGTGTAGCCATAGGCAAATCTTTTAACCCCTCAGTACCCACTTAATACAATTCAAAAACCATGGATTACAGATGAGTTCCTAACACTAGGCTTGACAGTCTATCAATTATACCACCTAATTGAAGAGAAGATAGTGGCAGAAGGTTTCTTGGTGATAGAAGATGAGAAGAGGGAGCTCTTGATGAATTTTTTTAGTAAAATATGAGGCAAGGTTCTCAGACAAGAGGGTAGAGATTGAATTTGTGATTTCATTGATGTATGGAACTTCTAGGTAAGGAAACTTCCTTTGCTTGTGCTGATTGGCACCTTCTCTGGAATTTAATGTTAACAATGATAAGCAGAACATTATGGATCACATATTCTCTCCTACAGATGGCTTAGTGAACAGCAACCTCGTGGTAACCTAGGTCTTCAACCTTAGTCCCACAGCTCTTTAAGTAATCTGTCCTGAATGTTGCCTGTGCCCCCACCTCAACTAATTGTACTTTTTTCCATAGGGAAAAAAATAAACAATCCTTTATTACAATTTAGAACTTATTTGTTACAAGACTAAGCAGGGTGAAATAGTATTTGTCAAAGAGAAATGACTCAAATAGGTTACCTGAGCTTCTGAATGTGAACTATTTTCCATAGGAAGACACTATTTAGGAGGTCTGTTTAGCTTTTGATTGACCTTGTTTGTGCGAGAAGGCAAAACATAAGTGCTATATGTAATTTCCCATTTTGCACCCAAAATAAAGGTCTATTAAAATGATATGATTAAAATTAAGAATGAAAAAACAGAGGGTCTTTCTCATTCACCACACTTTGATCTTGTGTGCCCATGACAAAAATTTTGAATTTCAGCTCTATAAAGTATCAACATAGCAGGTTATGGACCTGTTTTTAAGACTTCCTCCTTAATTTCTTTAAGGTGTCACTTATTTTTTGAATTGTTGCAATATTACTGACAGTGGTATCAGCAAGCTACATTATTAAAAAAACAACTGCAATAAGTATTTCAAAAGGTGTTTTTCCTTATATTCATTATTGTCTAGCTTTGGTGACCTGGATTAACATTATTTAGTCTCAAAAGTGAAAAGTTTAAAGTAACTGTTTTATTAAAACAACAAATATTTGTTTTAAAAACTTTAATAAAGAAAGTGGAAATTAGATTCACAAAATTTTCTTGCATGGTAGAATGCAAATAGTAGAATACTTTTCTCCTTTGAAAGATGATTCAGTCTAGGAATCTTCATTCCATTGTTAGTTTGCATTTTACTTAATGCACTATGAACTAGAACACCTGACTACAAATATAGGTTCTTCCATGTATTCTGAGTCAAAGGCAAATCATCACCCACCTAAATATTACAGATATATTTGTCAGCATCTCAGAATTTAAACAGGATGGTATATCCATTTTCTTTATTTTAGTTCAATAATGCCTTCTGCAACTATTTTATTGTGATATAAAAGATGGTTTAGATCTCAGAGTGAAGCCTAAACAAATTAAGTATAAAATTCTGAATGATGAAAAATGTTACTGGCTATAGGAAACTTATTTTAAAGACATAGAACTGGAAATCATCTCATATATGTTGTATATATTGTGTTTACATATACATACATACACATATACATTATCTCACTCAATAGAATGCAAGCTCCCTGAGTACATGAAGTTAAATTAACTTTATCCTTGAATCCATCATACTTAATACACTGCCTCAAATACCAAAATTTATTAATATATATTTGTTGATTGGTTATTAATCTATTTCTTTACCTTAGTTATTACTGCATAGTAAACATTGTTTTTTGACTACTGAGAAATCTACTGTGCCTCAAGCTGAGCTTTCTCAAAGTCATTTCTTTATAATTAATCTGGTATAATTTGCCTGAAGGTAGTGAGATTTCTTCCACGAATTCTCAATACATTATTCTCTGGATTTTTTAATACTTAACATAAATCACAAAATACACTGGTGTTTTCATTGGGAATGCTTCAACTATTTCATTGTTGTCCAATATATTCATTCTATCTTTTTCAAAACAAAAACATTCTTTTATTCACAGCAGTTCCCACTGCAGCTATAACAGCCACCACAGTAGTTATTGTCACAGTTACAAATTGTAAAATTAAAAAAAAAACTTAATTTATTTACCAGGAGATGTCACCTCCTTCTTGGTAAAGGAATATTCCTCAAGATCATCAGTGGAATACAAATTTCAATCCTTTTCTAAAATGGAAGAATCCTCTAGAGTGATGTGTCTATTGAGCGGCCTCTCCATCATGTCTAGGAATGCTTGGAATAGTTTCTTGGTACATGGAGTAAACAAAGCATAGCAATGGTTCTTGGCTATTTCAAGTGATTTAGATGCCTTGCACATAATTTTTGCTTAATAAGTACTGGGTTAATTATGTTTACTGAGAATACTATAAGCCCCTTGAGAAGAGGAAAAATATTTTTTGATCTATTCCTTCTTCAATACTTAACACAATGCCTCATCTATAAACGGAAGGTACTCCATAAATATTTCTTGATTGAAGATAACTTTAAGTAGTCTTCCAATTGTTACTCAAACCCCTTACCTTACCAATTGTTCTCATAAGTTTTTGATTTATGAGAAGCACAAATCATGTGGACAAATAGAGACAGCTTCCAAGCATACTTTTTTCTGTTCACCACATCAGATGCCTAAGTCTTTTTTTCACATGTGATATTTAACACCATATTATAGTCATGAACTATCAAAGCTTCATTTGAAGTAAAATCCTTAAATACAGCTTGGGAAGGGAATGCTTTCCCTTTTCTTTTTCAAAAGAAGACAATATGGATGATGAACATGTAGAGGGAAGGAACTCTGAAAAGGTATACTTAAGGCTCAGTATGATTGATTTAATCCTACAACAAGATATTAACTCAGTAGAATTGATGAGATAATTGGTTCCCTAGGGATATAATGATTGGCTTATATTCAGTATGATGGATTGATTTAATTGTAATATTGTGGTAATTTAAGAGTAGAGAGTCAGACTGAAGTAGGAGCAGAGACTGAGATGTGCAGATTGCTGACTGGCTGACTGAATGGCTGACTGACTGAGAGTGCTGATGCAGACTGGGAGACTGAAGGAGACAATAAAGACTTTGGACTTTATTCCTGACTATTCTTGTGGTGACTATTTCACTGAAATCAAGGCTAGTCTGAAGGCCCTCCAAAAAGCTAGTCAGAACATTACAGAACAGAGTCCATTTCTCTGAGATGGCAAATTGCTTCCTTTTTTTTTATTTCTGAATTAGTTTAGCTATTGATAGCATATCTCTCTGAAGCAAATTGAAGCCAGAAGTCCAAGAGTTTAGAGTCTCAGAGGTGAAAATAGAAAAGGTTGCAGCCAATTTTTTTGAAAGAGGCAATTTGACAGGAATAATGATCAATTACTAGCTTTCAGAAGAGACAGACTAGTAGGACAATTTCAGTAGCAGAAACCAGTCTCTAAATTTTCAAACAATGTTCTACCTTTTGTTTCCTGATTCCAGTTATCAAAAGCTACCGTCATTATTCATTTATTAAATTCTGCAAACTATGCTAGCTGCATATATTATTAATTACTCTTCTTTCCCTCTGATTTGCAGAATCATTCATGGTAACCTTAGAAGACTTATAAGAAAACAATATAAAAGTGAAGTAGACAATATCAGAAAAACAGTATACTAAAACTGGAAGTTATCACTCAATTTTCTTGCAATGTTGGGTATCAGAAAGACTTACAAATATCACAATTTCAAATGCAATATCTAGAAAAAAAAGCTGGAGTATCCTAGATATGTCAGTAAATATTATCCCCTTTTATATTAATTTTTTCAACTTCAAATTTATGATTTTATAGTAAAGAATCACAAATAAAACTAAATGACTAATATTCAAACACAACATCAAATTAGACTTTCTTCAGGGCATTTCCATCATTTCATAGAATTTGCTACTTTCTATAAATGGATAGATAAATAAAACATTTAGTAAACACTTTCCAAGTTGCTCTATGTCAGGCACTTGCTAAACTCTGATTATAAAAATAAAAGTAAGAAAGACAATCTCTACCTTCATTTAAACACAATTCAAAAAGAGGAGCTATAAATGAAGATTTAAGGGGAATGACAGTCCCCACACCAGAACAAGGGAATTGGTGAGAAGTTAAAAGAGGAGAATGGATTATCAAATGAAGAATAAAGTGAAACATAGCAGGGGCCATATCTGAAATTATAGTCCAAGTATACAGTTACCAAACAGAAGAGGAAGTCAGAAGACTAGAGATTTCTCCAGTGTAAGAAAAAGGCTGGCTAGTCGATCAATAAGAATTTTTAAAGCACCTATTGTATGCTAGGAACTGTGCTAAGAATGGGGATACAAAGAAAAATACAAGACATTTCCTGTCCTCATGAATCTCACAGTCCAATGGAGAGCACAGTATGGAATCAACTATGTACAAACAAAAGGGTAAATTTGAAATAATTGAGAGAAAGAAAAAAAACTTAAGGAAGATTATAAAATTAGGAATCTTGAAGAAACTGTAAACGTTTATCTTGGACTTAAAAGAAGCAAAGAAAGCCAAGAGGAGTATAGGAGGAAGAAAAGCATTTCATATATGGGATAAAGCCAGTAAAAATTCTCATTGTCTGGAGATGGAGTATTTTGTTTTAAGAATAGATGAGGAATAAGAAAAAGTATAAAGAGTTGAGTTGAGAATGAATTCAGATTAACAGAAATATTCATAATTAAGGTTTTTTTTTCATTTAAAGATAAGATTTTTAAATTTAAGAGAGGTTGCAGAAAGAATAACACCAAATCTACGTATTAATTGACTAGAACTGATGTTTTAATTTCTTAAAAAAATTTTTTCCCCACTCAACAAATATGGGCTTCTATAAATAACATGAGGATAGATACTGAAGAAGCTTTAATGAACTACAATTTAGTGTCTCTATCCCTCAAGAAGCTTACAATCTGTTAAACAAAAAAAGAAAAAATGAGTAGTTTATTGCTGAATGGATAGTATAATCAATACATATTAGAGAAGTTCAAAATATAAATAAGAAATGGAGATCATTATAGGCTATTAAGGTTGTTTAAAGTTTTATTAAAGAGGAGGTCTGAGTTTTGGCTTAAAGAAGATATGGGATTAGATAAGTGGTAAAACAAAATGATATTCTAGTTTATTTCTCCTATTTCCTTCATTTCTTTGCCGACTCATTTTATGTATTTGCAGTTTGATTCTTGATACTCTGACCTTTCCCTATACTCAGGTAATTAATGTACTTTTATGTCTTCAGCTCTCTTTTTTTTCCCCTAAGGCAATTGGGATTAAGTGACTTGCCTAGGGTCACACAGCCAGGAAGTATTAAATGTGTGAGGCCAGATTTGAACCTCCTGACTTCAGGACTGGTGTTCTATCCACTACACCACCTAGCTACCCCTCTTCCCTCCCCATCCCCCCATTATCATTTTTTTTTTGGAGGTAGTGTCCAAACCTTAAGCTATAATCTCATTTCTTTTCTGTATCTCAACTGTTACATAGTCACATCAGTTAATACACTCTAAAACCAAATTAATCATCTTTCCAAAACCTATCATTCTCCTGGGAGCAAAGAACTATCATATATCAAAAAAGATATACTCATATGGTGAAAAATAGAAACCAGAAGTGAGATTCAAGATCATTTGGATGGCTATCAACTGAAGCAGAAATTATAATACAAATATATCACAAATAATATGGACAAAAATAACTTCAATTAATTACATGAACAAGGGAGAAATAAATGAACAAAATATCAACATGGCAAAATAGACAAGTTTAAGGTTTGAAGAGTATTTTACATACATTATATAATCGACATTGAAACTATAATCTCCTTGAGGTCAGTAACTATATTTTTTTAAAAAATCATGCCCAGGGGCAGCTAGGTGGTACAGTGGATAGAGCACCAGCCCTGAAGTCAGGAGGACCTGAGTTCAAATCTGACCTCAGACACTTAACACTTCCTGGTTGTGTGACCCGGGGCAAGTCACTTAACCCCAATTGCCTCAGAAAAAAAAATCATGCCCAGAATAACAGCTTCTTTCACCAGTGCCTCTACTTTTCAGAGAACAAAAGATCACTAAAATGAAACATCATTAAGCAAACTGAATTTGAGCATTGTAAATCATAAAAGTAGGAAGATTCATTGAAGAACATAGAACAAGATCAAATTATCAAGAACCAAACCTTCAGAACATTCACCACAAAATGTTGGGGATAGAGATGAAGAAGTAGTGAGAAAAGTGAGGAAACAGTTTGGGATAATATTTATCATGCACTCTAAACAAAGAGGTGCAAAGTGGTCAAAGAAAAAATGGAGGAATAATGGTAGTGACAAAATGTTCTGAAAGGTTTTGATGTACAAAATTGATCCCATTCTTTAACAATAAAGGAAAAAGAACTATCATTTTTGAAAAAGCAGAGTTTTATATCATCTTTAGTGAACCTAACAGACTTCTTTGTCAATTCCAAGGTGTTAAATTGTTATATGTTATTTCAGGGATAAAGAGTAATATGGGGTTTTAAATTATCCCCATTTTCAATAAGAGAGACTGAGGCAAACCTCTGAGGCAATGGCATTTTATTAAAGAGCTCATAGTTCCCTCTAATGAAGTGGACTTCAGATCTTCTCCACAATCTGAGATGCCTCCTCTTTTGAGGGTTCTATTTTTGTAAGGTCAGATGTTCAGTCATTCTAGAACAGCTACATCAAATGCAGAATGATTCCATTGATTGACATGTGACACATATGCTAAAATATGCAAAATAATATGTCAGTAGCATTACAAGTTGAGTGAAGTAAGGAATATGTCCACAACAATTGGACAAGTTTCTTTTTAATTTGGACAGGAAGAAATGGTACAAGTTATCACCATCATTTATGACCCCTAAATAGTCATAAGATGGTCCCATGCTCCTATTGGACAAGAGAGGAAAAGTTTGACTAGAACAGAAGAAGTATGGAGAAGAATAATGTATAACAAATCTAGAAAAGTAGCATAGAACCATATTGTTCAAAGCTTTTAAGAGAAAACAGAAGTTTTTATTTTGTCATAAATGCAACAGGATTCCATTAGAACTTTTTGACCTATGAAGTGACATAATCATATCTGTCCTTTAAGAGAATCACTTTGGGAACTTTGAGGTCATGAATTGGAAAAATCAGAGAAAACTAAGAGGCTAATTAGGAGGCTACTACAATAAACCAGGCAAGAAAATAATACTTTCATAAACAAGAGACAAGACCTAATGATTATAGACAAAGGAATCGATTTGGAAGAGATTTCTTGGAGCTCAGTTTGCTAAGATTTGGTAAGTAATTGGATATGGGATGGAAGTAATAAAGGAGAGGGAAGGACTGATGTTGACTGTCATTGTGAATCAATGGGACTGAAAACATGATGGTACCCTTAACAGAAATAGGGAAGTTAGGAAGAGAACCAGTCTTAGAGGAAAAGTAATGAGTTTGTTTTGAGTATATTCAAATGCTTATAGAACAGATAGTTAGAAATGGTGAATAGCTAGTTAGTGATTTAGAACTGAAGTTTAGTTTGCAAATGAATGAATGAATGAATTGAATGAAATGGATGAAAAATTAAATAAATGAATTGAACAAATGAATGAAAGCTCATGTATTAAGCATTTAACATATGCAACGCACTATGTTAAGCCCTGAAACTTGTCAAAATAAACACTGTACAAAAAACTTCTGGGGATTGTATTATCGGAAGTTTGGCCCACCATCATCTCTCTCAGTTCTCTGAAATTTTATTCATTGTCTTCTAGGCATTTCTTTGGTTTGTGACATTGCAGGGGTCCTCAAACTTTTTAAATAGGGGGCCAGTTCACTGTCCCTCAGACTGTTGGAGGGCCGGACTATAGTAAAAATAAAAACTTTGTTTTGTAGGCCTTTAAATAAAGAAACTTCATAGCCCTGGGTGAGGGGGTTAAATGTCCTCAGCTGCTGCATCTGGCCCGCAGGGCCGTATTTTGAGGACCCCTGAAATTTGCTTTAGTACAGTCAATGATATTATTTCTGAAGGACAGTGAACAAACTATATTATACTGTAATATAACCAAATTTGACCCAAAATTTGGTCAATGGGAAATGCTCTTAGATATAGATAACCCAAAGGGGATCTACAGCCCACATAGGGGTATAGAAATTTCACTGAAGACAATGAGCAAGGGATGAATGGGAGAATAAGACATCACTACCTTTATGCTATATGTTTTAGAGACATTTCTTTGTGGTATCACAAAATACAACTACTTAGGGGAGGAGAGGAAAAGTTGTTTTTTTTTTTTTAAATATCAAAAGGAGAAATAATCATCTGCTCCAGAACTATGAGTTCTTTATATGGAGAGAACCAAATGTCTCCCAGCAATTGAATTCTCTTGAAGTTTATTTGAGGTATAACTGCTAATATTCATACAGATATGGATATTAGCAAATTTTTAAGTTACCCACAGGATCACAGAATTAGAAAAAAACTTCAAAGACATCTATTTCTTGTTTGTAAGGAGAATTTCTTCTACAATAGCTCTAAAAAGACAATCATTCTTTAGTTGAAGACTGCTAAGAAGAGGGAATCCAAAACCTATTAAGGAAGCAGTCCCTCTTTTGGATACCACTATTTGATGGAAGTTTTTCCTTGAATATACCTGAAATCAACCTCTCTGAAAATTATATCCATTACACCTATCTGTTCATGTCACACAATGCTTGGTTTTCTCTCCTCTATCACAGCTTTTAAGATGGAATGGTCACTTCTTATCAAGGTTCATTTCATTTGTACTTTTGTAATCTGTTCTTTGCTTATGTGCAAGTTCCTTCCATTGATTCCCTTATCTTTTTGAAAAGTCAAATGTGACAGTTCCCTATGTGTTGATAATCCCAACTCACACTAGAGATTTCACAAAGGTATATTTTCTTACATTAACAAAACTGATAATTTAGAATTATACACAATTTATTATACTAATAATTTTCTACAAAATTATATAATTTTTTGGAAATAATAAGTAGATACCCTTTCAAACACCTTATATGATATAAAGATTGTCTTGATACATAAATTACAGATAAACAAAGCAATGAAAAAACCTATTGAACAATATTTTTATTGAATATTAATATAAATGTTTTAAAATAAGCTACAACATATTAAAAAGACAATGCATGACTGCAAAGTTAGAATTGCAAAGTAAGAATGCAAAGTTAGTTTAACCTAAAGAAGCCTATAAATATAATAAACCTTGTTAATAAGTAATAAAAACCATGCAATTATATCAATATATTTTAACTTTTTAAAGAATGCAACATTTATTTCTGTTCTCTGAATAGCTACAGAAACAATTTTATAGACTTTGAAAAATAATAATGAAATATGTTTAGAGAAAAAAAGGTAAAAAACTTCAAGGGTAATAATTTTGAAAGTGAGAGGGGAGCCTATCAGTACCAGATAGTGTACTACAAAAGAGTAATAATTAAAATAACTTGGTATTGTTTTTAACAAGGAGTGGTTCAATCTGTGAAATTGGTTGGGTAGACAATATACAGAAGCAAATACAGTAACAGTGCTTTATCCACCCAAAGGCCCCAATTATGGGGGGAAAACTCATTATTTAACAAAAACTGCTGAGAAAAAATAAATAACAAACTGGAAGAAATTAGGTTTAGATAAGCATTATACACAATATACCAAGATAAACCCCAAATGGATATTAAAGGTCATATCATAACAAAATGAAGGAACTTGGAAATTACCTTTCAAGATCTAAATATAAGGGAAGAATTCATAACTAAGCAAGTACTACAAAGTATAATAAGATAAACAATTTTGATAGTATAACATTGAAGTTTTTCATAAATAACTAATATAATAAAAATTAGAAGAAAAGCATATAATGGGGGGAGGGAAATCTTCACAACAGCTTCTTTTGATAAAAGTTTAATTCCCAAGATATATAAATAATTGATTCAAATGTTTACAATTAAGAGTCTTAAAATCCAACACCCATTTCTATTAAAAACATTACAGAGTATAGGAATAAATGAATTTTTCCTTAAAATGATCAATAGCATCTATTTAAATCCATCACCAAGCATCAGATGTAATAAGATAAACTAGAACCATTTCCAATATGATCGGGGTGAAACAAAATTGCTCACAATCACTACTACTATTCAATATTGTATTAGAAATGTTATCTTTGGCAATGAGAAGAAAAAAGAGATTAAAGAAATTAGAATAGGTAAGGAGGAAACCAAATTATCACTCTTTGCAGATGACATGGTGGTATACTTAGAGAATCCTAGAGAATCAACTAAAAACTACTAGAAATAATTCACAATTTTAGAAAAGTTGCAAGATAAAAAATAAATCCACATAAATCATCAGCAGTTTTATATATTACCAACAAAGTCCAATAGCAAAAGATACAAAGAAAAATTCCATTTGAAATAACTGTAGATAATATAAAATATTTGGAAGTCTAAATGCCAAGATAAAGTCAAGAAGTATATAAACACAATTACAAAACACTTTCCATACAAATAAAGTTAGATCTAATCTCTTGGAAAATATCAAATGCTCATGGGTAGGCCAAGATAATATAACAAAAATGACAATGCTATTTTCAGTGCCATACCAATCAGACTCCCAAGAAATGACTTCACAGACCTAGAAAAAATAATAACAAAATTGATTTGGAAGAAGAAAAGAAACTTCAGGGAATTAATGAAACAAAATGAAAATGAAGGTGGCTTAGTTGTACCAGACCTAAAACTTTATTATAAAGTAATGGTCATCAAAACCATTTGATACTGGCTAAAAAATAGAGTAGTTGATTAGTAGAATAGGTTAGATTCACAGGACAAAATAGTGAGTGACTATAGTAATCTAGTGTTTGACAAAATCTAAAGACCTCAGCTTTGAGATAAGAACTCACTATTTGACAAAAACTGCTGGGAAAATTGGAAATTACTATGGCAGAAACTAGGCATTGACCCACACCTAACACTCTATACTAAGATCTGCTTGAAATGGATTAATGATTTAGACATAAAGAGTGATGTTATAAACAAATTAGAAGAACAAAGGATAGTTTACTTCTCAGAACAGTGGAGAAGGAAGAAATTTGTGGCTAAAGAAGAGCTAGAGTACATTATTGAATGCAAAATGGATAATTTTGATTATATTAAGTTTGTACAAACAAAACCAATGCAGACAAAATTAGAAGGGAAGCAATAAACTAGGAAAAAATTTACATTCAAGGATTCTGATAAAGGCCTCATTTCTAATATATAGAGGGAATTAACTAAAATTTATAAGAATTCAAGCCATTCTCCAATAATAAATGTTCAAAGTATATGAATAGGCAATTTTCAGATGAAGAAATTAAAACCATTTCTAATATGAAAAGATGCTCCAAATCATTATTGATCAGAAAAATGCAAATTAAGACAACTCTGAGGTGCCACTATACATTGGCTAAATTGACAGGAAAAGATAATGATGAATGTTGGAGGAGATATGGGAAAACTAGGACATAAATACATTGTTGTGGAGTTGTGGACTGATTCAATCATACTGGAGAGCATTTTGGAACTATGCCCAAAGAACTTTCAAACTGTGTATAGCCTTTGATCCAGCAATGTTTCTACTGGGTTTGTATGCTAAAGAGATCATAAAAAAGGGAAAGAGACTCATATGTGCAAAAATGTTTGTAGCAGCCTTTTTTGTAGTGACAAGAAACTGGAAACTAAGTGGATACCCCTCAACTGGAGAATGGCTGAACAAGTTATGGTATGTGAATGTTATGGAATATTATTATTACATAAGAAATGATCAGCAAGATGATTTCAGAAAGGCCTGGAAAGACTTATATGAACTGATGCTAAGTGAAATGAGTAGAACCAGGAGATCATTATATACAGCAGCAGCAAGATTATACAATGATCAATTCAGGCGGATATAGTTCTCACCAACAATGAGTTGATTCAGACAAGTTCCAATGGTTTTGCAATGAATAAAGCCATCTGCATCCAGAGATAGGACTATGGGAACTGAATGTGGACCACAACATGGTATTTTCGCTTATTTTGTTATTGTTTGCTTGCATTTTGTTTTCTTTCTCATTTTTTCCTTTGAGATCTTATTTTTCTTGTGAAGCATGATATTTATGGAAACGCGTATGGAAGAATTTTATATGTTTAACATACTGGATCACTTGCCGATGGGGCAGGAGGAGAGGGACAAAATTAGAACAAGTTTTGTAAGGGTGGATGTTGAAAATTATCCATGTATATATTTTGAAAATAAAAAGTTATAATTTAAAAAAAAGAAAAGAAAAATGAAAATAAACAAACAAAAAAAGACTAAGAGTCCTTCCCCAATCAATAAATAGAGAAAAATGACCTGGAAACTGGTAGGCAACTGTCACTAGGATGTAGCAAAGGTTATATGTCCCTATTTAGTAGACCTCAAAGAAGAGTTTGCTTATCAATAAAATCAAGTGACACAAAGCCGGTAGAGATAGCTAGCATACTGCATCACTGATTAAGGATCCAAAAAGGTCGTTATAATCTAAAACATTGGATTAAATCTAATAAAATGATATTTAGTAGGGGAAAATGTGAATTTCCCAGCTTTAACAAAACTGACTTTATATTACAAGATGAAGAAATCACAGGACTTTAAACTGAGGGTCTCTCATCAACATGATTTGATAGGTAGCAAAATAGATAATGCAATCTTGGGTTTCCTTAAAAAGAAGGCATAACTCCCAGAAACAGGGAAGAAATAATCTTACCATAATCTTCTCTGGTAATATTACATATGGATTATAGAGTCCATTCCTAGACACCACAGATTAGGAAAAATGTTATTTGTCCTTCATCGTCAAAGAGAACTAATGACATCAGGAGATGTCCTTTGTCAATGTGACATTGTAGAGGACAAGTGAAATAATGAAGGTGCTAGTATTTATGTCATACAAAGTTGAAACAGTTAAGAAAATTAAATCTGAAGTAGAGAAGATCCCAGATAATTCATGTTATTGCTCCTCAAATATTTGAGCATTTTTAAGGAAAAGACATTAAATTTATTTTATCAGACCCCAGAGGGCATCACTAAGAGCAATTAATAGATATTATAAAGAGACAAATTTGGCTTTCATGATAGAAAAGGTTTATACCAATTAAAACAATCTAAAATGGGCTGCCTCAAGAGTTTACTTCCTTACTTTCTTTGGTAATCTTCAAATAGAAGCTAAAGATTTCTTAGATGCATTGTTCTAAGGATTCAGTTTTTGGATATAGATTAGACTTAGATTACCACTTTCTTCCAATACTAAAATTCCTATGATTATGTAATAAATGATATCTTCATTAATAACTACTTATAAAAATCATTTCCTTATCATTATTTTCATGAAGTTTATATGGCAAATTAGTTGAATTGGGGTTCCTTATTACTGGCATCCTGTAAATTCTATCAGTTTGCAGTCCTACACAATATGGCTGGAAATTTTTCTCGTACACTTTGCTGAAATACACTAATCAGATTTTTTACTCCTTCATAATTTTCAGGTGGCCCAATAATTCTTAAAATTTTTCTCTCTTCTCTAATTTCAATATCCATTGCTTTCATTTGCTTAAAATCCAAATATTTTTTCAAGATAGATAATTTTATTTTTTTATTTTTTTTTATTTTTTTTTCTCTATCTTTTTTTTTTTTTATTTAATAGCCTTTTATTTACAGGATATATACATGGGTAACTTTACAGCATTAACAATTGCCAAACCTCTTGTTCCAATTTTTCACCTCTTACCCCCCCCACCCCCTCCCCTAGATGGCAGGATGACCAGTAGATGTTAAATATATTAAAATATAAATTAGATACACAATAAGTATACATGACCAAAACTTTATTTTGCTGTACAAAAAGAATCAGACTCTGAAATATTGTACAATTAGCTTGTGAAGGAAATCAAAAATGCAGGTGTGCATAAATATAGGGATTGGGAATTCAAATGTAATGGTTTTTAGTCATCTCCCAGAGTTCTTTTTCTGGGCATAGCTAGTTCAGTTCATTACTGCTCCATTAGAAATGATTTGGTTGATCTCGTTGCTGAGGATGGCCTGATCCATCAGAACTGGTCATCATCTCGTATTGTTGTTGAAGTATATAATGATCTCCTGGTCCTGCTCATTTCACTCAGCATCAGTTCGTGTAAGTCTCTCCAGGCCTTTCTGAAATCATCCTGTTGGTCATTTCTTACAGAACAGTAATATTCCATAATTTTCATATACCACAATTTATTCAGCCATTCTCCAACTGATGGACATCCATTCAGTTTCCAGTTTCTAGCCACTACAAAAAGGGCTGCCACAAACATTCGTGCACATACAGGTCCCTTTCCCTTCTTTATAATCTCTTTGGGATATAATCCCAGTAGTAACACTGCTGGATCAAAGGGTATGCACAGTTTGATAACTTTTTGAGCATAGTTCCAAACTACTCTCCAAAATGGTTGGATTCGTTCACAACTCCACCAACAATGCATCAATGTCCCAGTTTTCCCGCATCCCCTCCAACAATCATCATTATTTTTTCCTGTCATCTTAGCCAATCTGACAGGTGTGTAGTGGTATCTTAGAGTTGTCTTAATTTGCATTTCTCTGATTAATAATGACTTGGAGCATCTTTTCATATGACTAGAAATAGTTTCAATTTCTTCATCTGAGAATTGTCTGTTCATATCCTTTGACCATTTTTCAATTGGAGAATGGCTTGATTTTTTATAAATTAGAGTTAATTCTCTATATATTTTGGAAATGAGGCCTTTATCAGAACCTTTGACTGTAAAAATATTTTCCCAGTTTATTGCTTCCCTTCTAATCTTGTCTGCATTAGTTTTGTTTGTACAAAAACTTTTCAGTTTGGTATAATCGAAATTTTCTATTTTGTGATCAGTAATGATCTCTAGTTCTGCTTTGGTCATAAAGACCTTCCCCTTCCACAGGTCTGAGAGGTAAACTATCCTATGTTCCTCTAATTTATTAATAATTTCATTCTTTATGCCTAGGTCATGAACCCATTTTGACCTTATCTTGGTGTACGGCGTTAAGTATGGATCAATGCCTAGTTTCTGCCATATTAGTTTCCAATTTTCCCAGCAATTTTTATCAAACAGTAAGTTCTTATCCCAAAAGCTGGGATCTTTGGGTTTGTCAAAGACTAGGTTGCTATATTTGTTGACTGTTTTATCCCTTGAACCTAATCTATTCCACTGATCAACTAATCTATTCCTTAGCCAATACCGAATAGTTTTGGTAACTGCTGCTCTATAATATAATTTTAGATCTGGTACAGCTAAGCCACCTTCATTTGATTTTTTTTTCATTAATTCCCTTGAAATTCTTGACCTTTTGTTTTTCCATATGAACTTTGTTGTTATTTTTTCTAGGTCATTAAAATAGTTTTTTGGGAGTCTGATTGGTATAGCGCTAAATAAATAGATTAGTTTAGGTAATATTGTCATCTTTATTATATTTGCTCGCCCTATCCAAGAGCATTTAATATTTTTCCAATTGGTTAGATCAGACTTAATTTGTGTGAAAAGTGGTCTGTAATTTTGCTCATAAAGTTTCTGATTTTCCCTTGGCAGATAGATTCCTAAATATTTTATATTATCAGTAGTTACTTTAAATGGAATTTCTCTTTGTAACTCTGACTGTTGGATGTTGTTAGTGATATATAAGAATGCTGATGACTTATGTGGGTTTATTTTATAACCAGTAACTTTGCTAAAGTTGAGTTATTTCTAATAACTTTTAGCAGAACCTCTGGGGTTCTCTAAGTATACCATCATGTCATCGGCAAGAGTGATAATTGCTTCCTCATTGCCTATTCTTATTCCTTTAATCTCTTTCTCAGCTCTTATTCTATAGCTAGCGTTTCTAATACAATTTAAATAGTAACGGTGATAGTGGGCAACTTGTTCCTCCAGATCTTATTGGGAATGGTTGCAGTTTGTCTCCATTACATATGATGCTACTGATGGTTTAAATAGATGTTGATTATTTTAAGGAAAAGTCCATTTATTCCTATACTCCAAGTGTTTTAATAGGAATGGATGTTGATTTATCAAATGCTTTCTGCATCTATTGAGGATGATCATATGGTTTTGTTAATTTGGTTATTAACATGGCAATTATATTGATAGTTTTCCTAACAGTGACCAGTGCATTCCTGGTATAAATCCTACTTGATCATAGTGTATTATCTTGGAGATGATTTTCTGTAGTCTTTTTGCTAATATCTTATTTAGATTTTGCATCAATTCATTAGGGAGATTGGTCTATAATTTCTTTCTCTGTTTCAGCCTACCTGGTTTTAGGTATCAGTACCATGTCTGTGTCATAGAAGAGGATTTGGTAGACTCCTTCATTCCCTATTTTATCAAATAATTTATATAGCATTGCCAATTGTTCTTTAAATGTTTGTAAAATTCACTGTAAATCCATCTGGTCAGGATTTTTCTTAGGAGTTGTTTAATTGCCTGTTCTTTTCTTTTCTGAAATGGGACTATTCAAATTTACTTCCTCCTCTGTTAGTCTGGGAAGTCTATATTTTGAGGTGTCATCCATTTCACTTAGGTTATCAAATTTATTGGCATAAAGTTGAGCAAAATAACTCTTATTATTTCTCTAATTTCCTCTTCATTGGTGGAAAGTTCTCCCTTTTCATTTTTAAGACTACTAATTTCATTTTCCTCCTTCCTTTTTCTAATCAGATTTACCAAAGGCTTATCTATTTTATTGGCTTTTTTCTTATGACCAACTCTTAGTTTTATTAATTAGTTCAATAGTTTTTTTTTTACTTTCAGTATTATTAATTTCTCCTTTTAATTTTAGAATTTCAAATTTAGTATTTGATTGGGGTTTTTAATTTGGTCTTTTTAGTTTTTTAGTTAGTTCAATTCATTAATCTTTCTTTCTCTGTTTTATTCAAGTAAGCCTCTAAGGATATAAAATTCCCTCTTATTACCCTTTGGCTGCATCCACAAATTTTGGTATGATGTCTCATCATTGTCATTATCTTGAGTGAAATTATTAATGTATCTATAATTTGCTGCTTCACCCAATCATTCTTTAAGATGAGATTGTTTAGTTTCAATTACATTTGGTCTATTTCCCCTAACTTTTTGTTGAATGTAGTTTTTATTGCATCATGATCTGAAAAGAAAGCATTTACTATTTCTGCTTTCTTGCATTTAATTTGAGGTCTTTATGTCCTAATATATGGTCAATTTTGAATATGTTCCATGAACTGCTGAGAAGAAAGTATATTCCTTTCTATCTCCATTCAATTTTCTCAAAGATCAACATACCTAATTTTCTAATATTCATGTTACTTCTTTAATTTCTTTTATTTGTTTTGTGGTTTGATTGTTAATTCTGAGAGTGCAAGGTTGAGATCTCCACTATTACAGTTTTGTTGTCTATTTCTTCTTGCAACTCTCTTAACTTCTCCTTTAAGAAGTTGGATGCCATACCACTTGGTGCATATATGTTTAATATTGATATCGCTTTGTTGTTTATGCTACCCTTTAGCAGGATGTAGTTTCCTTCCTTATCTCTTTTAATTAAATCAATTTTTACTTTTGCTTGATCTGAGATAAGCATTGCTACCCCTGCTTTTTTGACTTCACCTGAAGCATAATAGATTTTGCTCAGCCTTTTACCTTTACTCTATATGTATCTCCTGCTTTAAATGTGTTTCTTGTAAACAACATATTGTAGGGTTCTGACTTTTGATCCAGTCTGCTATCTGCCTCCTCTTTATGGGGGAGTTCATCCCATTCACATTTACGGTTAGAATTACTAAATCTGTATTTCCTACCATCGTAATAACAGCAGATTGTGCTTTACTTATTCTTGCCTCCCCCAACCCTCTTTCCCCCTTTTAAACTTATGTACCCCTTTTGTATCACGATGCTTACCCTCTTTATAATCCTTCCCTCCCCCCCTTTGAGTCTTTTCCCCTTCCTTCCCTTATTCTCTTTTCTTTTCCCTTTTCCTCTCCCCCGTTTTAATGAGGCAGAGAGAATTTTCTCTATAACAAATGTCAATTATTTTTCTTTGAGCCAACTCTGATGAGAGTAAGATTACACAATGTTCCTTCCCTCTCTAAATTCCTCAGATATGATAAGTTTCCTTTGCCTCTTTGTGGGATGTGGTTTCCCTTTTTATCCCTCCTTCCAACCTTATTCTGCCATCATCCCTTTTCATATCTACTTCCCTTTTTATGTCATATCAGTACACTCAAATTATACATGTATTCTTTTGTATATCCACAACAGAAATACAATTCTCAAGAGTTATTTTTACCTTTTCTGCATCTCTTGAGTTCTATGGTTGGAGATCAAATTTTTTTGTTTAGTTCTGGTTTTTTCTTCAGAAACAAATGGAATTCATTTGTTTCATTAAATGTCCATCTTCTTCCTGAAGAAAATGCTCAGCTTAGCTGGGTAGTTTATTCTTGGCTGCATCCAAGTTCTTGTGCCTTTCGGAATATCATATTACAGGCCCTTCTTTCCTTTAATGTAGAGGCAGCCAGATCTTGGGAGATCCTTATTGTGGCACCTCGGTATTTAAATGATTATTTTTTTTGCTGCTTGTAAAATTTTTTCCTTAATCTGATAGTTCTGAAATTTGGCCACAATATTCCTTGGGGTTTTTATTTTAGGGTTTCTTTCAGAAGGCGTTCGATGAATTCTTTCAATGCCTATTTTACCTTCTGATTCTATTACATCTGGACAGTTCTCTTTGATGATTTCTTGTAAAATAGTATCTAGGCTCTTTTTTCATCATAGTTTTCAGAAGTCCAATAATCCTCAGATTATCTCTCCTAGATCTATTTTCCAAGTCTGTCGTTTTGCAAGTAGATAATTCATCGTTTTTCCAGTTTGTCATTTTTTTTGTTTTGCTTGATGATTCTTGCTGTCTCAATGAATCATTAGTTTCTATTTGTTCAGTTCTAATTTTTAAAATTATTTCTTCATTAGGTTTTTCTTCTTTCTGTATATGTCCAATTGAGTTTTAAATGTATTGTTTTGGTCTGTGGAATTTTTCCATTTCACTAATTTTTTTTTTAGTGAATTATTTTCTTTTCAATTCACAGATCCTACTTTCTTGCGTGTTTTTTGTCTTTTCATTCACAGATCCTACTTTCTTGCGAGTTCTTTGTCTTTTCCAATTCACAAATCCTACTTTCTACTGAATTCTTTATTTTTTCCAATTCACAATTCTTACTTTCCTGAGATTTTTTTACTTTTTCCAATTTATATTTCAGGAAGTTGTTGCTCTCTTGTTAGGCTTCTCTTTCCTTTCCCCATTTATCTTCTAACTCTCTTTTGAGACTTTTAATGGTCTCTTCTATGAGAGCATCATGTAAAGGAGGACAGTCTGATGCATTTTTGCTGTTTGAGGTCTCTTCAGGTTTGCTGACCTGCTCTTTTTCTGCATAGAAGCTGTTGATGTTCTTTTCATCTTTTTATTCATGTTTTAAAGCCTTTAGGGTATGTCTCCTAGGCAAGGGGGTTACCAGCTTCCTCTGCAGAGCAGGGAAAGATGTAAACCGATTTCCGGCTCCGAGGTATGGGAGTGCTCTGAGTGAGAGTTTTCCTTTCCCCCAACAGGAAGTGGATTCAGCACTGGCGGAGCTATCAAAGTGCCCAGTTGGGCTGACTGGGTTAGCGATTGCCCTCCACTAGAGACTAAGGGGTGAAAGTGTCACTGCCCCAGGCCGGAGCCTCTTGTGGGACTGTGAGTATTAGCAGCTGACCTCAGACTGCCCCAAACTCTGCCCCAGTGTCTCTGCCCGATGCAAATTGGCCCTGGAAATGCTCTATGGCCCCAAGCCGAGCTCCCCACTGTGCAGATTGGAGGCTAACCCTGGCTGCGTCCTCCTGCCGTGCAGGATCACAACTGCCCCAAGGAAAAGCCCTGTACTGCGGGTTGGGGCTGCGCGCTTGTGCTGAGATCTGTGCTTTCACTTTCGGTTTGAGGCTCTCCTCAGAACCTGATTTCTCTCCCTGTCTGTGCTGATCTCCCCCCTGGCCCCGGAACCAACCTTTTTTTGGCGAGACTGCAGATTTTCTTCAGCCGGTGAGTTGTTCTACTTCTTATCTTTACGAATTGTAGCAGTCAAGACTATTTTTGAGGCTCGATATAATATTGATAAAGAGGGTAAGAGAAGAGCTTAGAAAGTCACAGGTGTCTTCTCCGCCATCTTGGCTCCGCCCCCAAAGATAGATAATTTTAATGAATATTTTTCTTATCCTTTTATTTTCCCTCATTCTTCCTTCTATAAAATAAATATATTTTTTAAAAATCCATTTTAAGGTATCTATTGTTTGTTTAAGACTTTCTATAGTCTATTCTGTTAAGTTTCATCATATTAGAAGTGAGAGCTGTAAAGTATATTAAAAATAATTTTTATTTATTTATTTATTAAAAATCATTAAATAAAAAATTAAAATTAAATTAAATTAAATTAATATTAAATAAAATTTAAAAATATTAAATTAAATTAAACTAAAATTAAAATTAAATTAAAGAAACTGAGACCCAAAATGATTATGTGTCTTAATGAGTTACTATATTCACATTCAATGAGTTCTAATATTTTTACTTTTAATTCAGGAATAAAATTTTGTGTGTGTACGTATGTGTGTGTGTGCATGTGTGATATCAGTAGATGCTTACCACATCTGGTTCCTTAAAATACTCTTCTTTTTAAAATCTTATTTATTTATTTTTAATACACATTGTTTAATGAGTCATGTTGGGAGAGAAAAATCAAAACAAAAGGGAAAAATCATGGGAAAGGGAAAAAAAACAGAAAAAAGAAGTAAACATATCATGTGTTGATTTACATTCAATCTCCATAATTCTTTTTGTGAATGCAGATGGCATTTTCTATCCAAAGTCTGTTGGGATTGCTTTGGATCACTAAACCACTGAGAAGAACCACATCTTTCATAGTTGATCATTGCACATTTTTGCTATTATTGTGTAAAATGTTTTCCTGGTTCTGCTTGTTTTGCTCAGCATCAGGTCATGTAAATCTTTTCAGGCCTTTCTAAAATTAGCTTGTTCATCATTTTTTACATACCAATAATTTCTCATTATCTTCTCACAACTTGTTCAGCCACTCCTCAATTGAGGGACATCTATTCCTTTTCCAATTCTTTGCTACCACAAAAAGAACTGCTACAAGCATTTTTTTCATATGTGTGTTTTTTTCCTCCTTTATGATTTCCTTGGGATACAGATCCAATAGTGGCACTGCTGGATCAAAGCGTATGCACAATTTGATAGCCCTTTGGGCATAGTTCCAAATTGCTCTCCAGAATGGTTGGATCATTTCACAACTCCACCAACAATGCATTAGTGTCCGAGTTTTCCCACCACCCCTCAAACATTTATCATTATCTTTTTCTGTCATCTTGGCCAATCTAAGCGCTGTGAGGTGGTACCTCAGAGTTGTTTTAATTTACATTTCTTTAATCAATAGGATTTAGAGCATTTTTTCATATGACCATAGATGGCTTTAATTTTGTTATCTGAAAATTGTTCATATCCTTTGACCATTTATTAATTGGGGAATGACTTGTATTCTTATAAACTTGACACAGTTCTTTACATATTTTAGAAATGAGACCTTTATCAGAAACACTGGCTGTAAAAAAATTTCCCAGGTTTGTACTTCCCTTTTAATCTTATTTCTGTTGGTTTTGTTTGTGCTAAAAACCTTTTGATTTAATGTAATCAAAGTTATCCATTTTGCCTTTCATAATGTTCTTTAATTTTTCTTTGTGAAAAACTAGATCTTCTCCAAAGACTGATAGGTAAATTATGCTTTGCTTTCCTAATTTGCTTATAGTATTGCTCTTTATGCCCAAATCATGTAGCCATTTTGACCTTATTTTGGTATCAGGTGAGAGATATAGGTCTATGCTGAGTGTCTGACATTATTTTCCATTTTTTCCACCAAATTTTTGCAGAATTTTTGTCAAATTCTTAACCCAGAAGCTGGAGATTGGGTCTTTACCAAATACTAGATTACAATAGGCCTTCATTTTTGTGTCTTGTGTTTCTAATCTCCTCCACTTATCCATTATGGTATTGCTTAGCCATTATTACCAAATGGTTATGATGACTTGTTTTGTAATATAGTTTTAGGTCTGATACTGCTAAGCTATCATCTTTGTAGTTTTTTTTTTCATTAATTCCCTTGATATTCTTGACCTTTTGTTCTTCCAGATGAATTTTGTTATTTTTTTCTAGTTCTATGAAATAATTTTTTGGCAGTTTGATTGGTATGGCACTGAACAAGTAGACCAATTTACGCATGGTTGATCTATGAATGGATTTTTTTTTGTTGCATTAGGCCAATTGTTTTTTTTTTTTTAAAGGAAGTGCCTTAATTTTCCAAACTGTTGACTCTTTCTTGCATACCTCTTTATTTTCTTATTTTTCTTCTATCTTTATTATATGACTTAAAAAATTTTTTTATTAAAGCATTTTATTCTCAAAGCATATGCATGAACTAATATGGCAGAAACTAGGCATTGATCCACACTTAACACCGTATACCAAGATAAGGTCAAAATGGGTTCATGATCTAGGCATAAAGAATGAAATTATTAATAAATTAGAGGAACACAGGATAGTTTACCTCTCAGACCTGTGGAAGGGGAAGGAATTTATGACCAAAGAAGAACTAGAGATCATTACTGATCACAAAATAGAAAATTTCAACTATACCAAACTGAAAAGTTTTTGTACAAACAAAACTAATGCAGACAAGATTAGAAGGGAAGCAATAAACTGGGAAAATATTTTTACAGTCAAAGGTTCTGATAAAGGCCTCATTTCCAAAATATATAGAGAATTAACTCTAATTTATAAAAAATCAAGCCATTCTCCAATTGAAAAATGGTCAAAGGATATGAACAGACAATTCTCAGATGAAGAAATTGAAACTATTTCTAGTCATATGAAAAGATGCTCCAAATCTATTAATCAGAGAAATGCAAATTAAGACAACTCTAAGCTACCACTACACACCTGTCAGATTGGCTAAAATGACAGGAAAAAATAATGATTGTTGGAGGGGATGCGGGAAAACTGGGACATTGATGCATTGTTGGTGGAGTTGTGAACAGAATCAACCATTCTGGAATAGTTTGAGATTATGCTCAAAAGTTATCAAACTGGGCATACCTTTGATCCAACAGTGTTACTACTGAGCTTATATCCCAAAGAGATCATAAAGAAGGAAAGGACCTATATGTGCACGAATGTTTGTGGCAGCCCTCTTTGTAGTGGCTAGAAACTGGAAACTGAGTGGATGCCCATCAGTTGGAGAATGGCTGAATAAATTGTGGTATATGAATATTATGGAATATTATTGTTCTGGAAGAAAGGACCAACAGGATGATTTCAGAAAGGCCTGGAGAGACTTACATGGACTGATGCTGAGTGAAATGAGCAGGACCAGGAGATCATTATATACTTCAACAACAATACTATATGATGACCAGTTCTGATGGACCTGGCCATCCTCAGCAATGAGATCAACCACATCATTTCCAATGGAGCAGTAATGAACTGAATCAGCTACACCCAGAGAAAGAACTCTGGGAGATGACTAAAAACCATTACATTGAATTCCCAATCCCTATATTTATGCCCACCTGCATTTTTGATTTCCTTCACAAGCTAATTGTACAATATTTCAGAGTCTGATTCTTTTTGTACAGCAAAATAACAGTTTGATCATGTATACTTATTGTGTATCTAATTTATATTTTAATATATTTAACATCTACTGGTCATCCTGCCATCTGGGGGAGAAGATGGGGGGTAAGAGGTGAAAAATTGGAACAAGAGGTTTGGCAATTGTTAATGCTGTAAAGTTACCCTGTAAAGGTTATACATACATATAACCTGTAAATAAAAGGCTATTAATGCTGTAAAGGTTATACATACATATAACCTGTAAATAAAAGGCTATTTAAAAAAAGCATATGCATGGGTAATTGTTCCAATATTGACCCCTGCATTACTCCTTGCCACAAAATTTCTCCTTCTTCCTCTTTCTGTTTCCTCACCCAGGAGGCAGTCCAATACATGCCAAATATGCCTAAATACATGCCAGATCCAATATGTGTGTACATATTCACACAGCCATCTGGTTATGAAAGAAAAACCAGATCAAGAAGGAAGAAAAAAGAAAAACTGAGAAAAAAGAAACAAATTTCAAGCAAATAATAACAGAGTGAGTGGGAATGCTATGTTGTGTTCCACCCTTTGTTCCCATAGTTCTCTCTCTGGGTGTAGATGGTTCTCTTCACCACTGTGGATGAAACTCGTCCAAATCATTTCAATGTTGAAGAGAGTCATGTCCCGTCAGAATTGGTCATCATATAGTCTTGTTGTTGCTGTGAATAATGATCTCCTGGTTCTGCTCATTTCACTTCGCATCTGTTCATATAGGTCTCTCCAAGCCTTTATGAAATCATCCTGTTGATTGTTTCTTACAGAACAATAGTATTCCATATCATTCATATACCATAATTTATTCAGCCATTCTCCAGTTGATGGGCATTCACTGTTTCCAGTTTCTTGCCACTACAAAAAGGGCTGTCACAAATATTTTTGCAAATGTAGTTCCCTTTCCCTCTTTTAAGATCTTTTTGGGATATAATCCCAATAGAAACACTGCTGGATCAAAAGGTATGCATAGTTTGATAACTTTTTGAGCATAGTTGCAAACTGCTCTCCAGAATGATTGGATCTGTTCACAGTTCCACCAACAATGGATCAGTGTCCAGTTTTCCTACATCCCCTCCAAAATTTTTCATTATTTTTTCCTGTCATCTTAGTCAATCTGACAAGTGTATAGTGGTATCTCAGAGTAGTCTTGATTTGTATTTCTCTGATCAATAGTGATTTGGAGCACCTTTTCATGTGGCTACAAATAGTTTCAATTTTTTCATCTGAAAATTGTCTGTTCATATCCTTTGACCATTTATCAATTGGAGAATGGCTTGAACTATTATAAATTTGAGTCAATTCTCTATATATTTTAGAAATGAGGCCTTTATCAGATCCTTTGGATGCAAAAATGTTTTCCCAGTTTATTGCTTCCCTTCTAATCTTGTCTGCATTACTTTTGTTTGACAAAAACTTTTTAACTTAATATAATCAAAATTATCTATTTTATGATCAATAATGATCTCTAGTTCTTCTTTAGTCACAAATTTCTTCCTCCACAAATCTGAGAGGTAAACTATTGTATGTTCTAATTTGTTTATGTTATCATTCTTTATATCTAGATCATGAATCCATTTTGACCTTATTTTGGTATATAGATTTAGGTTTGGGTCTATCCCTACATTATGCCATACTAATTTCTAATTTTTCCAGCAGTTTTTGTCAAATAGTGTATTCTTATCCCAAAATGTGGGGCTTTTGGTTTGTCAAATATTAAACTGTCATTGGCTATTTTGTTCTGTGAACCTAATTTATTCCATTGATCAACTAGTCTATTTCTTAGCCAGTACCAAATGATTTTGATGACTGCTGCTTTATAATATAGTTTTAGATCTGATACTACTAGGCCACCTTTATTTGCTTTTCTCTTCATTAATTCCTTTGAAATTCTTTACCTTTTGTTCTTCCCAATGAATTTTGTTATTTTTTTCTAATTCAGTAAATAGTTTCTTGGGAGTTTGATTGGTATAGCACTCAATAAATACATTAATTTAGGGAGTATTGTCATATTTGTTATATTTGCTCAACCTATCCAAGAGCACTTGGTGTTTTTCCATTTGCTTAGATCTGACTTTATTTGTGTGGAAAGTGTTTTTTAATTGTGTTCATATAGTTCCTGACTTTCCTTTGGCAGAAAGATTCCCAAATATTTTATACTATTGGCAGTTACTTTAAATGGAATTTAAATGTATTAATAAATACATTAATTTAGGGAGTATTGTCATATTTGTTATATTTGCTTGACCTATCCAAGAGCATTTGGTGTTTTTCCAATTGCTTAGATCTGACTTTATTTGTGTGGAAAGTGTTTTTTAGTTGTGTTCATATAGTTCCTGACTTTTCTTTGGCAGATAGATTCCCAAATATTTTATACTATCGGCAGTTACTTTAAATGGAATTTCTCTTTGTATCTCTAGCTGTTAGATTTTGTTAGTGATGTATAAGAATGCTGATGATTTATGTATCCTGCAACTTTGCTGAAGTTATGGGTTATTTCTAATAGCTTTTTAGTAGATTCTCTGTGGTTTTTTAAGTATACCATGATATCATCTGCAAAAGGTGTTAATTTGGTTTTCTCATTACCTACTCTAATTCCTTGAATCTCTTTTTCTTCTCTTAGGCTAACTTTTCTAATACAATATTGAATAGCAATGGTGATAGTGGGCAATCTTGTTTCACTTGATCTTATTGGGAATAGTTCCAGTTTATCCCCATTATATATGATGCTTACTGATGGTTTTAAATAGATGCTACTGAGAATTCTAAGGAAAAATCAATTTACTCCTATACTTTCTAGTGTTTTTAATAGGAATGGGTGTTGGATTTTATCAAATGCTTTTTCTACATCTATTGAGATAATCATATGGTTTTTGTTAATTTGGTTAATTGACAGTCAATTATGTTAATAGTTTTCCTAATATTGAACCAGCCCTGCATTACTTGGGCATTTTGTATTATCCTGGGAATGATTATCTGTAATCTCTTTATTAATATTTTATTTAAGATTTTTGCATCAATATTCATTAGGGAGATTGGTCTATAATTTTCTTTCTCTGTTTTCAGCCTACCTGGTTTAGGTATCAGTACCATGTCTGTATCATAAAAGGAGTTTGGTAGGAGTCCTTCATTCTCTATTTTTTCAGATAGTTTACATAGTATTGGAGTTAATTGTTCTTTAAATGTTTGGTAGAATTCACATGTAAATCCATTTGTTCCTGTAGATTTTTTCTTACGGAATTGATTAAGAACTTGTTCTATTTCTTTTTCTAAAATGGGATTATTTAAATAATTTATTTCCTCTTCTGTTAATCTGGGCAAGCTATATTTTTGTAGGTATTCCTCCATCTCACTAAGGTTGTCAAATTTATTGGCATAAAGTTGGGCAAAATAACTTCTGATGTTTGCTCTAGTTTCCTCTTCCTTGGTGGATAGTTCTCCCTTTTCATTTTTGAGACTAACAATTTGATTTTCCTCTTTCCTTTTTCTTATCAAATTAACTAAAGGTTTGTCTATTTTGTTGGTTTTTTCATAAAACCAACTTTTAGTTTTATTTATTAATTCCATAGTTTTTTAAGTTTAAATTTTATTGATCTCTCCTTTTATTTTTAGAATTTCAAGTTTGGTATTTGATTAGAGGGTTTTAATTTGTTCTTTTTCTAGCTTTTTTAGTTGTAAGCTCCATTTATTGATCTTCTCTTTCTCTATTTTATGCAAGTAAACCTCTAAAGATATAAAATGTCCCCTTATTACTATTTTGGCTGCATCACACAAATTTTGGTATGTTGTCTCATTATTGTCATTCTCTTGGATGAAATTGTTGATTGTGTCTATGATTTACTGTTTTACCCATTCATTCTTTAGAATGAGATTATTTAGTTTCCAATTTCTTTTTGTTCTATTTTTCGCTGGCCCTTTATTGAATGTAATTTTTATTGCATAGTGATCTGAAAAAAAATGCATTTACTATTTCTGCCTTTCTGCATTTGATTTTGAGGTCTTTATGCCCTAATATGGTCAATTTTTATATAGATTCCATGAACTGCTGAGAAGAAAGTGTACTCCTTTTTGTCTTCATTCAATTTTCTCCAAAGATCTATCGTATCTAGTTTTTCTAGCATTCTATTTACCTCTTTAACTTTTTTCTTATTTATTTTATGATTTGATTTATCTAGTTCTAAGAGAGCAAGGTTGAGATCTCCCACTGTTATAGTTTTGCTGTTTATTTCTTTTTGCAGCTCTCTTAACTTCTTTAGGAACTTAGATGCTATACCGCTTGGTGCACAGCTTTGTGCATATTTGTGCATCAGTTTTATTGAATGTCCATCTTCTTCCCTGAAAGAAAATGCTCAGTTTAGCAGGGTAATTTATTTTTGGCTGCATTCCAAAATGCACCATTATGATCCACCAGCTAAGCTTTGGAGAGCTCTGGGAGCTTTTCCCTTATGACTTACTACTTAGCCAATGAAGAATTAACATACTGTATGAACTTGTAAACCCTTATACCAACAAAGTCTTCAGGAAGATCTTGACACTATTGGCCAAATTTGCATGGAAGGAGGAGTTAAGATATTGTTCCTAATACAACTGAAATCTATTTCCAGGGGCCACAGTGCTTCATCAGAAACAATGGCTTTATCTTTATACCACAGTCTCCCATTGGACACGATAAGTGAAGAAGTTACCTTTTGAATGCCTTCAAAATTCCACTTACCCTTCACTTAAAAGAGGCTTCTTTCAACTACATGGTTATCCAGTTGCAGAATACCTAGCCATTCTTCATAGTCTCTTCAGGGTATTTCCATTTCATATACATCAACTCATCTGGGAACAGAATACCCAGAGTCTCTATGTGGAAAGATAGCATCAGAAGTACTTGGGGCATGTGTCAAACCCCATTATAATAACAATAAAATCTTTTCTATTCTTCTAAAATATTTTTATATAAAGTGTAAGAGCTTTGAATTTCAAGATATCCCAAAGAGAAATACTGAATGTCTTGAAATTCAAATCTCTTATACCTTTAAATTATGTCACATCTAATATGATTATTTTCTGTAATTTTTGGGTCATGCCCAACCACTCACTTCAAATTTGTAGGATAATAGACTTTAGAACTGGAAAATGTATCTGTTTTAATTCTTTTATTTTATAGATACAGAAACTGAAGACCAGAAAGATAAATTACTTTCCTGAGGATATGCAAGTTAAGAAGCAGCAGCTCTCTAAACACAGTGCAATTTCCACTATACTATATGGTAAAAATACATGAGTATCATTTCTACTTCCTCCAATAGCACATTATAGTTTTAGGTAATAGAGTTCAGTTGTGATGGTCATGAAATCAATGGTGAGAATAAATGTTATATAAATTTTAAAAACTTTGTTCAATTTCACAATTATTTATTATCCTCCTTAGGATTCTTTTTTTGGTTTACAGTGGCAATTGGTTTATATTTGCTAAATGTTTTTAAGAAATGGTGATAATCAAGGTCAATGTCTATTGTTTTGTCCATTTCCCATTTTTTAAAATTGATAATTTAGAGAGATTAGATTGGTGATGGTGTAATCTTATATAATATACTCTCTTTAGTGTAATTTTTCTTCTAAATTTATATTGTTTTGCCAAATTAGAGAAAAGAGAAGATAAAATCTTATTGTTTATCATTTATTGGTGAAACACTCAAATTTAGCAAAACAAACTTGCTTAAAGAATCATTTTACATAAGGTATTCTTCATGTTTATTTTAAAATTACGAAGCACCTTTCTTTATTTTATTAACTATCCCTCCTTCTGAATTCTCTTCCTCAATAAATTGCTGGGTAGCCAAGTAAAAAATAAATAGAATGGAAGTGCAGTAACACAACAAAAAATAACAGAAATATACTACAGCAATGCATTATTACTTGCCTGAGATTTTAAAAGTATGAGAGGAGATAATCCAGCACTTAGCATACATATTTGATGGAGAATTGAAAGGCAAGGAGAATTTATGTACTGTGCCAGTGGAGAGAACAGACATATCCATGAGATCTTTGATCCATATAAGTAAACATTTTTTGATTAACTGTAATTATTTGATTCCTCCAAGTTGTATGAGAGCAACATAGTAAACATAAATACTATCCTTTTAGTTTTCCCACCACTCTTGAAAACTTTGGCAACTTTTAAGATTTGCAAGGAAATGCAGCATATTTTCATTTTTTTTTTCTTTTAGCACTACATATTATCATAAAACAATAGTAAAAATAGATAACAAACTCCATCCAATGGCAACATAATATACAGTGCTAATTTCAAGTGACTAATGTTTGGAACTATCTTGTAGTGAAGATTTACATTCCCAAAGTAGAAGAACAGCAATGGGCACATGGGTTTCCCATTTATCTCAGGTAAATGATTAATTTTATATATTTACTATGTACGTATTTTCTCCAGCAGAAAAGCTTCTTGATCAGGGTACAATGTCATTTTTTATCTTTGTATTCTCAGTGAATATATAGCAACTGTTGCATATTACGTATAGCATACACTTAATGTTTGTTCAATGAATGGAACAGAATTAAATATAGTAGGTGTGTTTTTTAAAAAAAATTTTAACAACCTTCTTTGGTTTCCCCTGAAGTCAAATTAATGTATAATGTTTTCAAATGTTTTGATTTTACTGTTTATCACAGATGAAAAAGAAACTTCTATAAATTCTTCATTTCCCCTTGAAATTTTTAAATTCCTTTGTGAAGAACTAGGCAGAACAATCAAAAGGTTTTGCATTACCCAGGGCAAAAATCATGTAAGTAAATCTTTGATCTCTAACTCAGAGCCCCTGGTGCCATACTAGTTGACCTCAGAGGCAGAGGTCTCCAATGACTTTTATTTTTTCCTCATTCCAAACTTTTTCTCTCCTCTTGAAACAACATTGTTGTTTGATGATTCTGAAAACAGTTCATGATGATCAAAAAATTGCAAAGGGATTCAAAAAGATCTGTCAATCTCAGTCATAGAATCATTGGCCTTCACCTCATTTAGGGATCTCTTCATTCATGGAGTTCAGTGAGGATAGTGCTATAAGGAGAAAGCCTTGGGACTTTCTCCTCTAAGGCCACAAGGTCTCCAAGAAATGAGTCTTTTCTTTTGTTTGCTTTCATTTTAGGTAAAGTGGAACCTCCAAGAATTTATCAATGTAAAAAGTCCAAAGGGTATTTTAGCATTCCAGTACTCCAGAGTATTGATGATATTTCACTATTGTCAGATTTTGATGCTAAAGTAGCATCAATGTCCCAAGAAAAAGTGAACAACCTTTTTGATAGTAAGCATTAGATTTAGAGAGAAAGGTAAAAACATTCAAGGAGTTCCCAGTTTAATGTGGGATGCAACATGCAAATAATTGTATAAAAGGGAGAATAGCATTGGGATATAGTGTCATAAAAACCTAGCATGAAGACAGTATCAAGGAGTAGAGAGTAATAGTGTTAAAAAAAAAAACCCAGCAGAAAAGATAAGGATTAGAAAAATGCCATTAAGATTTGTAGATTAAGAGATTATTGATAATTTTGGAGAGAGACATTTAAAAGATGAGGCTGTGCATTTTTTATTTCCTTCAGAGGCTAATTGTACAATATTTCAGAGTCCGATTCTTTAGTACAGCAAAATAACGTTTTGGTTATGTATACTTATTGTGTATCTAATTTATATTTTAATATATTTAATATCTACTGGTCATCCTGCCATCTGGGGGAGGGGTTGGGGGGAAGGAGGGGGAAAATTGGAACAAGAGGTTTGGCAATTGTCAATGCTGTAAAGTTACCCATACATATAACCTGTAAATAAAAGGCTATTAAAAAAATAAAATAAAATAAAAGTCAACTTTTAAGGCTGGAAACCAAATTACTTAAATAGTTAAGGAGAGAGTAAGAGAATATACAGTAGAACCATATGTTGTAGAGAGCTTTGTAAGGAGTAGAAGAGGTAAAGATGAACAAACAAATTAGGATTTAATAAGAATGAGAAAGACATTGACATGTTTATAGGCTGTAATCTGTAATATATTAAACCAAATCATATCAATATAGACTAGACTGAATTGGATTAAACCTATTTGGACTGGATTGAACTTAATTAAATTGGTCTAAATAAGATAGAACTGGATTGAAACTATTAGGACTAGATCTGACTGAACCAGATTGGACCAGAATGAACTGTATTGGACTATATTAAACGTCTGGATGTTTTTTGTACTACGCAAAAATCGAGAATAGTCCAGTTCTAAATGCACAGTTGCATACTAAATGATTTAGTGGTTGATCCACCCAAATGTATCAAGTTGAAACCTTATTTTTAATGATAAGAATGCTCTATAACCTAGTGATAAAGTCACTCTGAAAACAGAGCTGGATGGCAGAGAGCCAAATATACTAAATTATGCCCCCATTAGAGGAAACTATAATTTTAAACATTATTAGAGATGAGACTATTTTGCATTCCAACACAGCAATTAGGAGTTGATTGTACTACATAATGGAACATATCATCTAGACAATGAAAGAGTTAATTATCAAATCAAACAAAGCTGAAACTTTTTTTTTATCATTTCTAATGTTTTGATTTAGCTGGTTGCCTTTCATTTTTTTGATTCTTGGTATCCTTGATTTTACCAGTTAGAAGAAGCCTTAGAATTTATAAGTTTTACCCTACAGCTGACTTTTTTAAGCAAACTTTTTGTGACCATAAAATGGGGAAAATACAATATAATGAATTAAGCACATGAACTACTTCCAACAAATATCATTCTCCTCTGTCTTGTTCTTCTTTATTCCTTATCAAAAAGAGATCTTTTTTACATGAGAAATTTATTTTGGCAGATTCAATAAGATACTGTTTCATATAATTGGTGTTTTACTCTATATTATTCTCTAAAGATTTTAGATTAAACAAAAAAATCTCCAAATATTAGGTAAATAAATCTCCTTTTTAAAATTGAAAAAAAATCATCATTGGTAGAAATAATATCTGAAGAATTCTACAATATTATGGTAACAAAAAATGAAAGGCAATAAACAAAGTAAAACAAAACCCCACAAAAGTAGACAATAAAATTTGCATCATTCTTTGTGGCACTATTGGTAATTTTAGATCCTTCTCATATTTAATTTGGAAAAACACACATAGTTGTCTTCCCTCATTTCTCTTCCATTTATATTTTTAGAGTCAGTTTTTGTTGAGCTTAATGCAAGAGTATCTGACCATTTAGAAGAAAGATATTGTTACAACCTCTAGATAAATTCTAGGATTATATTATTGACAGAGCTTTATCTTTCCAGAATAAGCAAAACACCATTTAGTCTTTATTTCAATTCTGTAATAAATATGAAGTTCAAAATTTTTGAATATCAAATGAAGAAAGGCTTACCTGTACAAATCTGCATAATATCCATGTGAAAGAGAGGCATGTGTTTGCATAGTGAAAATACAGCAGTTTGCCCTGCTGTGTTTTACATTCAAAAGGTATGCATGAGTATAATCCATGACAATTGTTGCCCAGTACTACTTGGATACCCTGTGCACTAAAAATATAGATTTTCAGTAGCTACTGAATCTTCATTTTAAAATGAAGGGAATAGATTAAGTGTGCTTTAAGTTTCCTTTCATAGTATCTATGATAAACTTTGTATAAACAATGAGAAAATGTTCAGCACATATAATTTTGATTGAAAGCTGTAAATAGCTAATTAATAATTTATTTTAAGTGATATTTTTATTCTTTTTAAGTAGATTGCATTTTATGATGCTCTCAAATATACCTCTTCTTTTCATCATTTTTTTCATATCCTTAATGGTTGTTGATTGTATTAAATCCTTTAAAAAGAAAAAGAATATATATGAGCTCTGTTCCAACTAACTAGAACATTAACATGTTAAATTGTCAATTTTTTACTTAAAGAATTATTTTTTCTTGATGATGCATCAATATTGGCAAGTGGCCATACATGGTAAAGTACCTATTAATTTCAAAGAACTACTTAAAAATTCATCAGTGCTTATGATAATCATCTAGGATTATCACTATACATTATTGAGATGACAAAGTTTAATCACTAAAAATTTTGTCAATATCATATATTAAATATTTAGGTTTGTAATGTACTGGGAATGTTCATTCAAGACAGTGCTTCTGGAAGATGTGCCAATGCTGTTCATGATTTCTAGTCATCTAAACCCTAAACTTTTTTATACATTACCCAAGAAAAGAAGGCAGCATAGTATACTCTCCCCTCCTCTCTGTCTCTTTCTCTCCCTCTCTCTCTGTCTGTCTGTCTGTATATATATATATATTATACACCAGATGCAAAGTCAGAATACCTGAATAAAAGTCTTATCATTGTCACTAATGTTTGATCTTGATCTTTAGCAATCTTTGAAACTCAGTTTCATCATGTATGAAATGGGTGGGCTATGGAATGGACAAATCAATTAAGCTCCTTTGCAGTTTTAGCAGCCTATGTAAAATATATTTCAATTTGACTAAGCAGTAAAAGATTAGTTAATACAAAAATAAAACTAAACACTTCTGCCCTTTCAGGAGGCATTCTATTAGAGGGATAAAATTTTACAAAAATAAATAAATGCAAATTAATTTAAGGAGAGAGTCAACTTTAACAACTGGGGGAAAGAGTGAAATTGCATAGAAGAGGTAGTTCCTGAATTGAGCCTCAAGTAAAGATAAGGATTCTAAAACCCAGAGGTAGTAAAGACTAGGGTGTTAGAATCCTTACAAAGTGTTAACTCAATGGAATTGATTGAAACAATGCTTATGTTTACACCTTTGAGAGTTCACATATCAGCTCACACATTAGTTCACAAGTTTGGGAGATTCACAAATCAGAATTCAGTATGAGATTCACAAGTTTACACCTCTCAGAATGCCACTCTCTCAGAGGAGTCAACCTTTGGGTTCACACCTTTAAGAGATCATATATAAGAAGCTCTTAAAGCTTCAGTCAGGAGTTAGTTGAGGAGATTGAGAAGCTAGAGACTGCAGTTGGGCAGAACTGGGGATTCGGAAGAGGAGAAGCTGAAGTTGGCAGAAGCAGAGGCAAAGGACTAGCAACAAGAGCTGTTGGAACCAAGGAAAGCTTACCGGGCTATTTTGGAAGAGACAATAAAGGATTGTACTTTAATCCCTGGCTGCATTTGAGGTAATTATTACTTTGAACTGAAACCAAGGCTGCCTCCAGAAGCCCCCCAATAAATCTGCTCCCAAAGAAAGATTATATTTTAGAAAAAGTGAACATTACATTTTGGTGCCCAAATGTGGGGACTGACAGGACCCTGATTTCAGTGGAAAATCTTCGATCCTGATCTCAGTGGAAAAGCCTCTGATCCTGATCCAATGAAAAAGTCTCCTCAACCCAGAAATTAGGGTGAGTACAACAAGAAAATTTTGTTAAAGAACTAAAGTAAAATTTCAGCTGAAATGGGACAGATGTTTAGAAAACAGCCTTCTGATTCTCTTCAAGGAAAATGTTTAGAGAACATTGTCAAGGTTATGAAAAGCCAAGGTTTGATTATAATTTTGGAGCAGATCACTGAACTTTTAGAAATTGTAAAGTACATATATCCTTGTTTCTCTATGGAAAAAGAATTGGAGCTAGATGAGTGGAAATTAATAAAAGAGCAACTAGGTGAATGCTACAATTTTAATCCAAACTCAATTTCCAAAAATACACTTAATTCATATAATTTAATACAACTGACTTTAGGAATTTATATGTGTTAGAATAAGGGGAAAAAAGAAAGAGCAGGAAGGGAAGGTGCCAACTAAACTAGGTGAAAAGGAAGAAGAATCAGATAAGAATTCCAAGCAGGAGAAATTAAATCATTCCTCATCTCATGACCCTCCCCACTCACTTAACCCTTCATGGATGGAGGAAGAAGGAGGAGGGGGAGAGACAGTAATGCAATCACAACCACCTATTAAGGAGCCTGTGACAAGATTAGAAAAGGCATTAATAAGGCAAAAAATGAAGGACAAGATGCATCTGATTTTATAATTGTATATCCTGTGCTTGAAGAGCTTGACTCTTCAGGTCAAAAAAGGAAAAGATACACTCCTTTTAATTTGGAAAAAATTAAGGATTTGAAAAAGGGTTGCACTCTTTATGGGGCTACATCTTCTTATGTTAAAATGTTACTAGATAGTTTGTCTTATAAGATCTTAACCCTGAGTGATTGGAAATCCATAGTTAGGACATGTTTAGAACCTGGACAAAACTTGTTATGGCTTTCAGAGTATCATGAATTATGTAGGATTCAAGCCCAATGAAATAGGCAAACAGGAGTTTATGTACAAATCACTTTTGACCAACTAGCAGGTGAAGGTCAGTATGGAGAGAATTCAGAACAGATTCATTATCCCATAACAATGTATGAGCAAATTTCTAAGGCTGCAATAAAAACTTGGGGTTCCCTCCCTAGACAGAAAGATGGAAGAAAAGCCTTCACAAAAATAAGCAAGGTCCCAATGAACCTTTTGCAGATTTTGTGGAATATTTGCAAACAGCTGTAACAAGAACCATTGGAGAGAATGCAGCTACAGAAATAATGACCAGACATCTGGCTAAGGAAAATGCCAATGAGGTTTGCAAAAGAATTATATGGGGACTAGACAAATATGCTCCTTTAGAGGAGATCATAAGATGCTGTGCCACAGTGGGCACAAGTGCTTATTATACCCAAACTATGATGAACATGGAAAGACAGGGTCCCTCTTGGCAAGGGACTTCTAGAGAAAATTGTCGATGTTTTCAGTGTGGAAAGATTGGACATCTAGGGACAGAGATAGAGTGAGAGGACAGGGTGAGAGAAAACCCAAAACCCCATGTCCAAAATGTAACCAAGGCTTCCACTGGGCCTCAGAATGTAGATTGACCCAGGGAAATGAGAGGCAGGGCCCAGCTCCAAGATATCAATCAAAAGACAGATGGGGCATGATGGCAGCTGAGGTTACATCCAGAGAATCTTTAGAAGGTCAGGATTCTGATGTGATCAATCATCCCAAAAGTAATCACACGGCAGAAAGAGATTACAGTTGGGGAGAATACAGGCTTTTTAACCCAACAGGGAAGTGTCCAGTGCAAACAGCTCCAATGTAATTGCCAGATGATGAAGAGAAATCCCAAAAGTGGTAAATAAAAGGGAATTAGATAGGTTAACTGCTTGGGGAAGAGGGTTTGCTTGTATTTCTACAGATGGAGAAGGAATCAAATGGGTGCCAATGAGCCGTATTCACCTTGTCCATCAGAGAGAGACAGAAAAAGAGAAAAATCTGGAAACAGAGGAGAAGACCTAAGAACAAAATCTGCAGGAATCCTTGGATTCCCTAACACAAGATAAGACTGTTGCAGTACTTGAAAACCAACAGGAATCATTGGATTCCTTGAGATGAAAAATTGTTGATGAGATTATTGCAATACTTCAAAGCTTACAGGAATTATTGGATTCCTGGCACATGAACTAATGGACAATAGATTTCTTTTGGACTATTTCTTGGATTTTTGGACATGTATAAATTCTCACAATGATTCATATTATTTGATACATCACTTCTAGCCTGTGTTATATTCCTATGTGCTTACGTAATTTATGTAATTATGTGCAATATCTCCCATATTGATGGATTTATGTATATCTCTTTCAAGTGAGCCCCTTCAGAAACCCGCTAATCTGATTTGATTTCCCATTTCCTTTGATGTTTTCATCTCCCTTCCTGAGAAGTCAGGGAGGGTGTGACCACCTTCTTTTTATGGTGTTTTCACTTCTTTTTTGAGTTGTCAAGGAAGGCATGATCACTTTCTTTTGTGGGGTTCTCACCTCCTTGAGAAATCATGGAGGTCATGACCACCTTATGTTCTAAATCAAAAGAAAGCAGGAAATGTTAGAATCCTTACAAAGTGTTAACTCAATGGAATTGATTGAAACAATGCTTATGTTTACACCTTTGAGAGTTCATATATTAGCTCACACATTAGTTCACAAGTTTGGGAGATTCATAAGTCGGGATTCAGTATGAGATTCACAAGTTTACACCTCCCACAATCCCACTCTCTCAGAGGAGGAATCAACCTTTGGGTTCACACCTTTAAGACATCATATATAAGAAGCTCTTAAAGCTTCAGTCAGGAGTTAGTTGAGGAGATTGAGAAGCTAGAGACTGCAGTTGGGCAGAATTGGGGATTCGGAAGAGGAGAGGCTGAAGCTGGCAGAAGCAGAGGCAAAGGACTAGCAACAAGAGCTGTTGGAACCAAGGAAAGCTTACCGGGCTATTTTGGAAGAGACAATAAAGGATTGTACTTTAATCCCTGGCTGCATTTGAGGTGATTATTACTTTGAACTGAAACTAAAGCTATCTCCAGAAGCCCCCCAAGAATCCTGCTCCACAGAAAACCATTATATTTTAGAAAAAGAAGAGAACACTACACTAAGATGGGGGCATTAAGGGGGATTAACTTGAAAAAGATGCAGAGATGAGAGATGGAACACTGACTTATGGAAATAATATTTTCTTCAAATATAACCTTAGCAAATATAAAAGTGCAAGCATTCTAACCCCCATCTCAATTATGGAAAAGTTTAGAGTCTGAAAGATGAGTGGACTTGCCTAAGATCACACAGCTAGTAAATGATAGTTCCAATCCAGGTCCCTGACTGCAAGTGCAGGACCCTTTGCAGTATATATGACAGCCTTCTTTGACTAAAAAATGATTATGCAAACATAGAAACAGTCCTAGAGATCTCATCTTACCTTCCTCTTTCAATGCACTGAGGATATTGGAGTTGCCCTCTGTTGCATTGCACTCTCAATTCAGATTCTGTAAAAGATGCTGCTAGAAAACTGTTCCTTTTGCAGAGAAACTCAACGTACTCTCCATGGAAAAAATAAGGCCTGTTGTCAAAACTCCACTTCAAATGTAAATTATTATTTTCCATCTCAGTTGAAGATAACATGCAAGGTTCTAAAGAGGGAAAGGGATAAGAAGGAAATAATGAAAGACAAAAGTTGTACCAATATAACAGAAAGAAAAAAATCTAGAATGACCTTCCTACTCTTTGTTTTAGTCCACTGACAAGTCTACCTTAGTTAATTTTCAGGGATTTATTTTTTTTAGTCACATAGCTCTTGCCCATCAGAGTAGATAAACTGTTAAGATCCATTTATAAAATCCAAATAGAAAAAGGATCATTGAAGACTTATGTTGTCAGGCAGATATTCCTTTTCTAAGATGATTGAGGCCAGCTAAAATTAACTCCTCAGGCTCTAGTCCTATATTGGATACTGAACAATTTCCCATCTTTGATTTTCAGTGAGGAAGAAATCACTGCTGAGAATTATGACTGTATTAAGTGGAAGAAATGAGAATTAAAAGGGCCTCTAAAAGAAATAATAATTAAAAGGATCTATATAGATCTGATTCAAGTTCAATTACACCATGCTACGATGTAAATATTTATGGATTTCCAATGTACTCCAAGTGATATCTAACATAAACAAGATGAGGCTTTCAGCTGTTTACAGCTATTCTAAGTAGGAAACAAGTCAAAATATTCTTGGCATATAGAATGATACAAATGCCCAAAAGAAGCTGGTTGAAGTTTTGCTTATTTTATATATAAACCCATATTCAGTACAATTTGTGTAATTGAATAAAAATATTTCAATAAATACATACCTAAACATGATGGTGGTGTTGTCCACTGTGCCTGCAAGCAATAGACTATCTTAGACCCTTGCAGGAAATGATAATCTAAACATCTGTATTCTACTGAGGAACCATTTTCATAACTCTTTTGTGATGAGCCAATAACAATGCCATGCCTAATTATTGGAGGAGACCCACATTTTCCTTCAAATTCTACACACAAAAAAAAAAATAATTTAAGTTGTTTATATCAAATTGAGAAGACAAACAAAATACTATTATTCTTCAAATTGTTAGGCAATTAATAGAGAGAAGACCTTTAAACCATTTAAACTTTTTTTTAAATATGAAATTCAAAAATTTTATCAAAGATCCCAAGTATATCATCATCAGTAATATATTACTTTTAAAATGCCATCTTCTAACATTTAAATTAGCTTTTATACATATAAAATTTAATGTTTACAGCTGCATTTTCTTATTCACAAGTGGTCCAAAAAAAGAAAATCTACTAGTTTCTTCCTTGAAATTATTCTCTAAGGAAATGCTCTCTTTTTCTTTTCTTCCTCCCTCCCTCCCTCCCTCCCTTCCTTCCTTCCTTCCTTCCTCCCTCCCTCCCTCCCTCCCTCCCTTCCTTCCTTCCTTCCTTCCTTCCTTCCTTCCTTCCTTCCTTCCTTCCTTCCTTCCTTCCTTCCCTTTCCTTCCTTTCTATCTGTCTCTCCCTGTCTCTCTCTGTCTTTCTGTCTCTCACCACCATACTTCAGCTAAGAACAATTTGAGAAAGGAGACTTGAGAATATGTATCTTACAATACCACCTAACAGTGTTCTTCTAAAGCATAGAGGCTGTATGCTTGTTTTTCAATACCATATGAGCAATATAATTGTTATTTATTATGAGTCCATTTGCATAGATGTGTTTTATGGATCCTAATAAAGAAAAACTTAAGAACTGGAAGGTGAATTTATCCATTTCTTTCAATATCAGGAATCTAAATAATTATTAATGAATTAAGGCAGGTATTTTTCCCCTAAGCTCAGTTCAGTGAGATAATATTTGTAAAGAACAAGCCCAGTATCTGGCTCATAATAAATACTTAATACAAAAAACTGAAAAGTTATGGGTACTTGCTAAGATGTGATTACAAACCCTCCCACTCCTATCTAGTGCTATCTTATTCCCTCTCTCAAAATCCTGTCTGTGTTCTAGGTTGTTCATAGGACAATATCTATCTAGGTTACACTGTTCCCTCCCTATATGGGTTAAGACAAAGACAACATGAGGTATTGAAAGGATTTAGCTCCCTTAACATAGATTCCCGATTGCCTTTGGCTGTTTTGAAATAGATTTCTGGTTTCCTATGGTCATAAAAGGTTCCACCATAATAGTATTGAGGGCCTTTCATCTAAAGACCATACCCTGAACAATTGAAGAGATGAGCTACCATATGGACATGAAAGGAGCCTGAAGATGTTAAGTGCTATGATAAAAGAATTTCTGCTTCAGACTTCTTGCTTCCATTAAAAAGAAAAAAAAACCCACCTCTACCCCAACTTCCTAACATTGTTTGCTTGAAGGTTATATACCCTATTCAAGTTGCAAAAATCAAGCTTGAAACATCATCCACAGTTCTAATTTTAACCAGTTAGTTCCCTGATATTTCTGGTGCAGACATCCTTATTTTCTTCCTCTGTTGTCTATTTTCTGATGTGGAAATCCTTATATTCCCCATCTGCTCTCTGTAAAATTCCATTGTACCTATTCTGCCTTTGTGTTCACCTTATAGATAAAGCTGCCAAAACTTACATTCAGGATGTACTGGTTAGTGTGCAGTGAAGCCTACCATCTTGCTAATGTAACAAACTTCAGTCTTTTTCTCCTATCTCTTGTTACTGAGTGGTGATTGATATCAGTACCCTAGTCAATATACTCTCCGGCAATTCTGTCACATTGCAACTGTATTCATGTTGCATATTCTTGCTATATACAGTCAAGTAATCCTCCTTTTGTTAGTTCTTTAAAGATTTAGCTCATATTGTTCCATCATTAAACATGAACCATGGTGCTAGTATTAGGTGCACCCCTAATACAGGATTCCATAAGTCTCCAAAAGAAGTTCTATCCCAGTGTTTCTCCCTCCCATTTGACCTGTGTCCTCCTTAAGTCTTACCCACACTCCTCACCCCTATTTCTACTTGCCCCAGATGTTAGAGTTACTATAGTTCTGAAATTTTATTTTATCTAGTCCAAATCTATGAATTTATGGATGTAACTGAGGCTCAGAGAGATTTAACAATCCAAAGAAATGTCATAGATTAATAGAACTTTGTCAAAATTTATTCCTACCTTTTCTAACACATGTTGGATATTTCAGTTCTCCTCTGTTACACTGTACTATCAGTTCAGAAGGCTTTGTTGATGGTGATAAATGGTATCCCTGTTTACATATAAAATCTATATTATCACCATGTAAAAAATATCTCTCTCCTTCAGTATTCCATTTCATTTCTATGTTATTATTGTTCATATAATCAGCATTAATAATGCATGGCTCTGCAAGACAAAAAAAAAAGTCTTCACATACTCCCCCCCCCATTGACACATTATTTTAATTTATGTCTTATATTAAAGATCTTCTTTAAAAAGCTTCTTAATCTTCTTAGTACTGCCAGGAGATTATATATGGAAACCATCATACACACAAACCATTTATCTTTTAGCACTCATAATGGTACCACAGAAGCTATGTAATTAAAAAAGAAAAAGAAATAGTTCTGCTTGGAGGGCTTACAATCTAAACAAAAGAAATTGGGGAGTGAGGGGGACACAAGAATACAAAAACCACAAGACAAATAGACCAAAAGAAAATCCAATTTTTCAGATCAAATTTTAACCAAATTTTTGGTGTTGATAAATCAAAGCATTTAATGAATTAAGTTTTTAAAAGGGTAAAAGTACAAACTTGAGTTTAGGGAGGAAAGACAAGTCCAAATCTAGGGTGATGGCTTAAAAATGTTTAATAATAAGATTAATAATAGTAGTTATGATTTTTTAAAGTATAGGCGAAAGAAACAATTGCAATAGACTGAAACAGTTGTTAAATACTAAATAGTGCAATGGAGAACTAGACAAAATAAGGAAAAATTATATTAAGGAAATATAGTGGAAAGTAAAAATCCTAAATTAGAAATTTATGGAAAAATTAAAAGTTTGGAAAAAATAAGGGTAGTATTGAATCTGAAACTAGAAACAATAGATTTTGAAAATTGATTAAAAAGTTATTTTCTATATATTAAATTTTAAAACAATTTTGAATTAAAAATTAAAATATTGTACAAAATATTTAGAGGAAGGATAGGATAAAAAAAGAGAAGAACAAACAAGTAGATAAGATGGAGGAAAATGCAGTTAGTAAACATAAATGTGAAGCACCAACTGAATGTATTAGAAACTAGAATCAAAAAATATTGTTTACCCAAACATAATTGAAGCAGAAAAGCATACACAGAGTTATAATAAAGAGCTAGAGCATTAAGCATTTTTAAGCTTCAACTAAAATAAAAATACATGATGACAATCATGATCTCAGACAAAGCAAAAGTAAAAATAGACCTAATTAAAAGAGAAAATCAGAAAAACTATATTTTGCTCAAAGATACCACAGAAAATTATATATCAAAACATTTAATATCAAGTTTCTCTGACAAAAAACTCATTTCTCAAAGAGGTGGAGGAACTGAGTAAAATTTATAAATATAAAAGCCATTCCCCAATTGATAAATAGTCAGATATTTGGGGGATAAGTTTTTTTGGGATAAGATAATTTTTGGGAAAAGAAATCAAAGCTATCTATAACCTTATGTAAAAATGCTCTAAGTGCTGATTAGAAAAAATTCAAATTAAAACAATTCTGAGGTACTACTTCATATCTATCAGAAATGGCAAATATTAGAGGAATAAGAAAAATTAATGTTAACACTGTATTAACAATTAATTATTAATTTGTGATCTACCCTTTTCTTTTAGTTTCTGTTAACACATAACTCCTGAAAAGGTCATTCAGCTGCTGACGGGGATGACTGAGTGTGATGAGATTGCTTCTACCCCTCAGAGCACATGCTAGTTAGGGCACATAGGAATCCAGCTAACCAGGAGACCCAGTTTCTGTTTAGAATATAAACATAATTCAGTCTGAATAACCCTTTTTCTGGGAGAACATCTAATTCTTGGTCCTCTTCATTAGAATTTGGATCCATTTCAGCTCTTGAGGGGGAGAAAACTTGCTAGAGAGGTCTAGATGGGTATGACTTTCCCTGCCTAGATGCCTTGGACCTGCTGAATCTTATGGTCAAGTCACATTTTCAGCAGGAAAGAGTGAACATGTTTAGTCCACCTCCTCATTATGTCTACCAATCAGTATTAATTTTCATGTGTAGGAAGAGTTCCCTTTCGAAAGGAATTAAAGGTTTATCAAGAAAAACCACTGACCATTAATTTGTTTATTTTTAGCTAGCCTAATTAATAGATTATTATCTATTGCCTAAAAACTCTTGTCTCTTAGGGTTTTTACTCATTTCAGAGGATGAGGAAAAATAAGTACATTAATAAACTGGAGTACTAAACTACTCTCACCATCCTGGTCAAAAATTTGGAATTATGCTCAAAGAGTTATAAAACTTTGCATACCCTTTGACTTAGCAATACCACTCCTAGGCCTCTATCCTCAAAAAGAGCAAAGAAAAAGAAAAAGGGCCTATATGTATCAAAATATTTACAGTAGCTCTTTTATTGTAGTGGCAAAGAATTGGAAATTGAGGCAGTGCTCATCAGTTGGGGAATGGATGAACAAATCCTGGCATATAACTATAATGGAATATTATTGTGCTATAAGAAATGACAAAACACGTGGCAAGACCTTATGAACTGATGTAAAACTAGTTTTTACACTGTGAGAAGAAGAAAATCATTGGGCAATGATTATAATGATGGCCAACTGTGAAAAATTTGGCTTCTCCAATCAACTTAATTATCCAAAATAGTTTTAAAGGAGTCAAGGGAAAAAAAATGCCATTCACCTGCAGAGAATTGGTGAACTCTGACTACAAATTGCTTTATTTTCTTTAGGTTTTTTGAGATATAAATATGCTTTGCATTATTTTACATATATAAATGATATCATTTTGATTGTTTCTGAGTGAGTAGAGGAACATTTAGAAGAAGGAAGAGAATTTGAAACTCAATTTTTAAATTAAATTTAAAAAACAAACAAAAACCCATTAACATTCTATGAGCTACCTTATACATTACTCATTTAAGTTTCTTTCTACTCTCAAATTCTTATCAGAGAAAATCCAAGCAAAATATGTCATCTAAATTCAAAAGCATCTGAAATGATTCATAAAGAAAAATGCTATCCTAAACAGAATTCTTCAACAGTTGACATAACGTTGAGTTCTAGAATATAAATTAGTTTTGCCTTTTGTATAGATATGAAGTACTTACTAAAATTTTTTTCAGTGTTAATAAGAATTTAACATTTATCTCTCTGAAAATTACAATGAGCATCAATTACTGCAATAAACTGACCCAGTTTCAACATTTATACTCTTTAAGAGGATTGATATTAATTTCAGCATTCTAGTTCAAAGACCAATAATCAGTTTTAGTAATTAAATAGATTAACAGTTTGTCAGATAATAAAAATTTAACAGTATGGGTACTCAATCTCATGAATAAATTTTGTTTTGATGGTCATGTGGTGGACAGGTCCTTCAACACTGGGGCATGCCTTGACCTCCTTATCTTCTCATCTGCACTGTTTGTAAACTCACAATGTTAGAATTATATAGCATTCACCAATTCTATTCATTTCAATGAGATGGAGGACTTGTAGACCTTACCATTTCCCCTTAGTCTGCCACTAAAACTTCCAGACTTCTTCCTCTTTCCACTGTCAACTGAACTAATAATTCATCTATAGCCTAAGGACCCCCGCATCTTGCTTTAAATCTTAGGATTTCAAATCTTCTCATCTACTTTGCAAATGAACTTCCTTTTTATGTACTGACTTCCTTAATTAGAATCTAAGCTCCTTCAGACCAGGGACTATCTCACTTTTGGCACAGTAATTGTGGCATTGCTTAATAAATGCTTTTTATTAAATAGGTTCAGGTAATCCAATGATGGCAGATTTATTTTACTAACAATTCCACAGGTAACTAATGAGTTGCAAGGAGTACTTTCCAATCTTCCATACTCACTAAGGGTGAAAATATAATTTCCATACCAGTAGATATTTCCAAATAAACTGTTTTTTAAGAAGAAAAATTATATACAGATTCCCTTCTTAAAATCACAAGCCTAAACAAAATTACAATTAAGGTTAAGACTTGGAGAAGGAAAAAAAGCTAATTGAGGGGAAAAGATTAAGAAGACACAATGAGAAGAAGAAGGAAAAAACATCCTTTCTTTACTTCCCACCACAGCAACCTAGCCAAGCTATACTCTCTACAAGTCAATGACCCTACTACCAACCAGTCCAGTGATACATTAGTTTTACAGGTGAAAAGTAATAATGTACCCCAACTCCCTGGCAAGAAATTCCTGGGTTGTCTCCTTCAATTTTCAAAAGTCTTGATTTCATTACTCTTAACAAACCAAAATCATTCTTATTTAAAATATTGTTCTGGAGGTACATTGTTCTGAAGTATTTAAAAAAAAAGATGAGAGATGAGTCTTTGTTCCTAGAAGTCTGAGGTCATTAAAAGATCTTGACAATATCCTGAGAGCAATTAATCCCACTCTCCTTTTTAACTCAAGGGTCAATTATTGTTCATTTGTATTTTCTATTCTAAGTATTTACATGTTGATATATCCCAAATATATATTTATCTATGTCTATCTACATATATATATATACACATACACATGCATTCATATATATATAAATATTTAAACTTATATATATGAACAAACTATAGATTATCTAGACTCATTTCATAATTTGGGCAATATTCTTCATTCACTTGGTTTTTCCTGTGTGGACAGTTAAGCTAAACTCTTGAGTTTTTACAAATTTCTCTTCCAGGAGTTTCCACAATAGTTCAGAATATAATGTATTACCTTGAGTCACAGAAGAGTACAGTATCTATGGAATTAAAAATGAGTTTCACAAAGAGGACAGTGGAGAAATACATACCGAGAAAAGGACGTGGATGAGGAGACTGAAGTAAAAGATCAGAAAGACTTGTTATATAGTGAGAACAACAGATACTAGAAGAATACCCCAAGGGTTCTACCAGTATCCTTGATAAGTTGAAAAAAGAGAGGATGAGTTGCAGGATGTTGAGTAAATCCTTTGTCATGATCTTATAGGAAGACATGGACAAGAGCAACAAAAAATGAGCAAATAAAAATGGATGGCAATCATCCTCAATGAAAATATTCAAATTTACAAGATCTCAGATCAATTTGAGTAGTTAAATGTTTTTGGACATTAATATATAAACTATATGCACATTCTGAATTGACTTGGTAAAAAATATTTGTGATCAACACAAATTCTGATCTTGCTGTACCTTTTTTTTTTTTTTTTTTTTTTTTTTGGCATTCAGATCTATCATCTCATGCAATGTAGAAACTGTTACTATAGAAACTCTCTCCATCAATGCAGATTCCAGCTCATCTGTAACTTAAAGTCTTAGAGTTTCCTGGAACACCAAGGTTATTTGACTTATCAATGGTCTCACAATTACTAAATATTAGAGGCAGAAAAGGAATCCAATTCTCACTTCAGGGTCAATTCTTCATCTACTATACTAATTGTTATGCTTATAACATTCAAATAATTGGGTTAATGAGGGATTCCAAACCAATTACTATTAATTCTCCAATGCCAATCTGCCTTATCAAGATTTATTACTGATAGTTGTCACCTAATTGATAAATATTGCTCCTAACGAGGTTATCCCATATAGTTATATATCATTTGAAATTTTTACAACCTGTCTCATTCCTTCAAACAATAAAAAATCAAGTGTTTCCATAACTTCTGTGTGGCTGAAGAAAAGTAAATCCCCAAGTACTTGGGGAAAGAAGTGGGTTGAACATATTTTGAACCAGATCCGTTTTATAAAGTACTCTTAAAAAAAGAAGATGGATTAACCTTGATATTGGTAGCTCACAAAACCAAAGGTATGGATAGGTAGGTTGGAAAGAATCTCAAGAGAGAATTCCCTAAAATGATGATGAAAAGGCATCTTGAAGTGGCAGTGAGGAACAAATAGTATACTTATTCCTTTTCTTGGCTCAGTGTTTCAGGGAGCACAAAAGAAGGAATAAACAAAATTAAAAAGAGTAGCCTAGGATATGTTGTTTGTCCTTTGTTTTTGAAAAAATACCATAATATTGGGGTTATTGATACCAATATTATGCAAGTGAATTGGATTTACATGAGGGAGGGCCATGCAAGATCACCAGCCTCACTTTAACCTCCAGAACCATTCAAGTGCAGTGGCAAGACACAGATCAAAACAAATTGAAATGGTCCTGGATGCAGTGGGAGACCCTGACTTAAAGTCTTTAATAGGTCTCAGTTTGACTGAGACAATGACCCAATCAGTGATTAAGGGTAGGTAAGAAATGAACAGCCTGGGAAATAATCTTTTGGAGAAAGCAGGTTTCAGTAGTTACTAGAAGATGGAAAAAGAATAAAGTAATGATACCAAGGAAGAAGAGAAGTTTGTTTAACAATCAAGTATAGGGCTCAAAAGTGCCATGGAAAGGTAAAGCAAAAGATAAGAGGAACTAGAGTCATAGAATTAAGCTGAATGGGAATGAGAATATAGAAGAAAAGAAAGGGAAATAGACTTATACACCAAAATAAAAAGCTAAGTTCACTTATTACTTATCAAGTATTAAATTTTTGTGGTAACTAGTTTTATTGGATATACAGAACTATTGTTCTTTAGTCTTTTGTTGCTTCTCTTGGATCATATGATCATAGAATTAAAGTTATAAAGGACTTTATAAGATCATCTAATCCAATTCCCTAATTTTCTATATGAGGAATCTGAGACCCAGAAAGGATAAATGACTTGCCTTAGGGCACATATAAAGTTGGAAAAGCTGGGAATCAAAGTCATATACTTTGACTCAAAATTTAGAATTTTTATTCTCTATACCTTCCTCTCAACACATTCATCAGAACTAATGGAACTTAAAAAGCAACTCAGTGTTCCATAAATCCTCAAATATAAATTAACCTAGGAAAGAATTTCCTATTTGACAAAAACTACTAAGAGAAGCTGGAAAAGAGTCTAATAAAAATTAGTCTTTGGCAAAATGTTGTTCTATATTCCACAATAAATTCAAAACAGATATGAAATTCCAAGATACCCAAAGACAATAATCCTAAAATTTTCTGCCTTTGATCTCCTAAATATTCAATATCATACCACAATAAAATTTAAAGAGAAACAATTCATGTATCTTTCACAACTATAGGTAGGATGTGAATTCTTAAGTAAAAAAAATGTGATGAAGATAATTACAAGACACATAATTCTAATTTCATGAAATTGAAAAGTTTCTGCACAAAAACATTAATATATCTAGGATAAGAAGTGAAAATAGACTGGGAAAATTTTGACTCAGATATCTCTGATAAGGATTTGAGATTCAAGTTATATAGAATATTAAAAGAATTTTATAAAGCCAAAAGCCATTTTTCTAGTAGATAAGTGGACAAAGAATATGAACCAAGAGTTCTCAAATGAAGAACTGTAAAATTTTCTCAACTAGAAGAAAAATAATGTATATCACTAAGAAGAAAAGAAATACAAATCATAAACCTGAGATTTTACCTCATCCCCAGAAAATTGGCAAAGATGACAAAAGATGGAAACATCAATATTGGAGATTTGTGGAAAAACAGACAGTAATTCATTGTTGGTAAATCTGAGAAGTGAATAATCATTCTGAGAAATAACTTGGAATTTTGTAAATAAAGTGATTGAAATGTCCATATTATTTTATCCAGAAATTCCACTATTAGGCCTATACCCCAAAGGAGACATTGGCAAAGAGAAAAGTTCTCTATTGACAAACCATTTTTAGCAGCAATTTTTGTTTTAGCACATAACTAGAAACAAAGTTAATATTTATTGATTGGCCAAACAAATTGTGGTACATGAATATAATGAAAATTTTACCATGGTATAAGAAATTATGAACATAATTGTGAGCTGCTTGAAGGCAGAGATTATTTTGTCTTTCTGTGCATGCTTAGCACTTGGCACAGTGCCTGGAACAGAATAAGTGTTTAATAATAAATACTTGTTGATAAGATTTGAAAGATTCCCAGAAAAGTGAATAGAGCCAAGAAATAATATCTTCAATGGCTAAAATAATTTAAATGCAAATAATCATCACAAATCAATAAAAATGAATGTTGCAAAACTATATAAAACGCAGTTGGGCCTAAAAAAAGAACTATAAAGAAGCTTCTCTCCCAACCCCTCTCTACTACTTTGAAAAAATGAGGAAATAGATTGATGGATAGAAAATTTAAAAAAATATCAAATATGTTTTTTCCGGCATTGACCTTTTGTTGAAATTTTGATGAATTTTTCTTCTCCCTTATTTTCTCCTTCTAAAAAAATTTATCATTAAAGATGGTTCTCTGGAAGAAGGAAAAGAAAGGAATAGATAAGAAAATTTAGGCAATATAAAAGCAAAAGATCAAAAATCTATTTAAAAAAAGAAAAACAACACATTAGGTGAAGCTTTGGGGAATTCTCATCTAGAAGAAATGATGAGGAAAATGCAAAGGAGAAAGATTTAAATAATTATTTTCTATCATAACATGGAAGATACAAGAAGACTATTACTTAAAACATACACAATAGAAAGATCTTACCTAAGCAAATAGGTGGAGTTGACCAGTTTCCTTGTACACACTGCAATTTTGAGGATCCACTCAATAAGTAATATATATTGCATCTGTATTCCACTGAGGACCCTGTTACATAGCTTGGCAATAATTCATTAACAATAATCCCATGTTCAATCTCAGGTGGTGGTTTACAATTTTCATTGTTTTCTAAGAAAAGGGTTATTTGTTGAAATAAGGTAACAAGCATTCATAAATGAATAATTTCTTCTGTTTTCATTCTTCTTAAAACTTTATTCAAAAAACAACCATTTATCATGGTGCATAGAGAACAGATCTTGAAATAAGTAAAACTGAGCAGAATTTGTATTATAGTTTTAAAAATCTATATTTAAATAAGTAACATTTCACCATTCCATTCAATGCAACCCAACAGGCCTTTATTAAGTCACTTTAAGATGAATGGTACACTGTGCTAGATTTCACTATAAACAGATAAATATGAAAAAATTCATGAAATTCACATTTGGATTTCTGATCATAGAGAATATTATTGAAAAACTTTGTCTATTGCTATAAAAAAAGCCCTGCTCTAGGAGTATCATGAATTAAAATTTGTTTCAGCAAGGAAAACTATCAATCACATTGATCACAAGAACAATCCTAGTCAAATGCTCCTCTTCCAGTCTATTGTTTCCTGTTGTTCATAAACCACAGTATTACTTCTAGTCTTAGCATAACGTGAAGAGTAGTATCCCAAGTATTAGAGTTGGCAGGGCAGCAAATTATTCATAACTAATTCAACCAATACGTGCTTGCTAGAGGTATATACTTAAATTTGCTAAGCCAGAAGGCATATTGTTGATCTAATCAACCATAACATCTATGCTGAATACAACATACTTACCAACACATTTGGGAGGTAGAGTCCATTTTCCATTTTTACAAATTATTTCATCAGATTCCTCAAGACGGTAGCCATTTTCACAAGTATATGTCACTTTATCCCCATTGTAATAAATCTTAGAAAGGAGATTTGCTGTGCCATTCATGATGGTAGGTGGTTCCCCACATTGTATTTTATCCTTTATTTCTAAGGGAAAAAAATCCCCACAAATAAAAGAGAAAAGACTCTACTTATGTGAAAGATGTTCTGGTCAAATCTTGACTGATTTTTACGAACCAATGCAGTTTGGAGGCGCAGTCCATTTCCCATTTTCACAGCGTATTTCTTCTGATCCTTCAATCAGAAAGTTAAGCTCACACTCTATGTGAATTACTTTTCCATGCCGGAAGGTATTGGAATGAGTTTGCATTTTGGCATTTGGGGGCAACGGTGGCGGAGGACATCTATTTCTTCTTTCTTAAGAAAAGAAACTTGTACATTTAGTTAAATAAGACATGGGGGAGGGGGAAGAGGAGTTCTACTACGATCAGAAAAATTGGGTACTGGTACCAGCTGCTACATTTACTAATTGTGAGACTCTGATTAAGTCACTTAACCTCTGCAAGTCTCAGTTTCCTCATATTAAAAAATGTAGGTAATGATTTTTTGCACTTCAAAGTAATTGTAAGGAAAGTAGTTTAAAAGTCAGTTCCCTTATCCAGGAGACAGACTCAGGTATATTCAACTACTGATAGGACCAGTAGAAGAGAATGAAGCAAGAGAAAGAGAGCTGTAGAAAGGCTCTCGAACCTGGAAGAGTAGATCCAATGCTGACACAAAGCCACAGTCCAAGATTCTTGAAGGGAAGCTTGAGAAATTCTGTCACTGAAACCCCTAAAACCTATATCATTGTCCCAAAGCAATAATACTAGATCTTTCTTCCCTTGATTCTCTTTTTAGGAACCCTTGGGCAAGAGGAAAGCCTGTTTATCTTTCTTTGTTTTAAATGTTTACTTTGTCTCTATAAACAGTTAACTATTGTTATTTTGTTGTTGGAATGTGCTTGCTGAAAATAAAGTTGGGAAGAAGCAGCTGAGAACTAACTTTCAGAAGTCATTAAAATAAACCTTATAATAAGGTATTTTTCCAAAAACACTTTCTCTGACTAGATTCTCAGAGCTGAAAAAAAGATAAAGAGAATTACAGATCTTTTGATATTAGTTTCCAGAATGGAAGTTGAGTGTTTAGAACAGAAAATACATCTGAGTAATGATTCAAAATTAGAGTAGTAAATAGGAAGGGTCGAAAAACCCTGATCACCACACCACAATACTATATTTTTGTATATAAACAAGAATATCTGTGTTTATGTAAATATATATGTTATATACACACGTGTGTTTTATATGCAACTGTGTCTATGAATGTGTATGTGTGTGTATGCCCACATGTCCTCGTGGAAATTACCTTGCAAAAGAGAGTGGCATGTAAGTTATGTGAGGACAGAGACTTCTGTTTTGTATGTGTCTAGCACATTGTCTGGATATTTGTAGAGATTAATAAATTCTTACTTGTTTGACAAACAAATGTGAGCTATTATTATTATTATTATTATTATTATTATTATGAGGTAAAATTGCTAGTGGAAAGAGGAATGATTTTGGAGGCTGTAAGAGATGTGATTAAGTCTCACATCTCTTACATAATAGCATTGTTAACCTATAAGTCACCAAATTTTACCTATGACCTATAAGTCACCAAAAATTTTCTAAAAGAGAAGATGTTATTTTTGTGCCTTTTTGGCCACCTACTAAGGCCTAGGGAATCTTCATAATAGTATTTTTAAGTGCCTAAAATAAAATGCATTTGATTAAAGAGGAAATAAATAAAACATTTATAAAATAGATTAATGGACTCCAGGTTAACAATCCATGCTTTAAAAAATAAAAAAGCTTACAGTTAAAGGTCTACATTGATAGAGAAACTGACAGTTTCTTACACCAACAATCCTCTCCCCAAAAAATCATACTATAATGCATCTCTTATTATGATACATAATAAGCAAGACCATTGGTTTGAGGAGTTGGAACAAACTTTAAGTGAATCTATATTCAAGAAAAAAATGATCTACTTAGAAGATAACAAACTAAATCACTAGGGCATAATACTTTTTGCCATAAAATTATAATACATTATTTTTCATCCTAATCAGGAATATAAAATAAATAATTTAAAAATGAACAAAATGGCAAATAAATAAATAAATAAGAGATGAATAGATGGAAAACAAATAAATAAAAGATTTATACAGGTTATTGCAATCTACTTCAAGGCTGAAAACAAAGACTAGTTTTTGTCTTTTCAATGATGATTAAAGTTAAATTAATGTTTGTAGGATAAATTAATTATTAAATACATATATATGAAAGCAAAAGTGATTTCTACTTCTGCAGTATTAAGTTTGTAAGTAAAAGTTACAATCTATTGTTACATAAAGCTATCAATTCCATAATTTAGGTCTATGCCCTACACTTGTATACATAGTTCCAGAGCAGAAATGACTGGAAGAACTCAATATTTAGTCTAGAAAGAGTAAATTAAAGGAGAAAAGAGAACTATTTTCAAAATTTGGAAGAAATACAATGTAAAACAAGCCCACAACTTATTCTTTGTGGTGCTAGAGGGGAGGACCAATGGGTGAAAGATCACGAAAAATAAATAAATAAAAATAACTTTCTATGATGAAATGGTCTATTTTGTGGTTAAGTTACATCTAAACTAAGTACCACAGGTTAAGAAAGATCACCAAAATGATGGTTTTAAATTAATGATTAAATGAGAGAGGACTCAAGAGAGTCCTAATAACTGTATTTAAGTATCTGAAGAGATGCCACAAGGAAGAGAGACTTACTATACTTAATTCCACAATACAGAATTCAAAGCAAAGGATAAAAGTTGCCAAGGTGTCAATTGCAGTTTGGTATCTTAGAAACTGTCATCTTTTAGTGACTCAAAAACACAGTATTTCCTCAAAAAGTAAACAACAGAATTTGACCATAAACATCATTTAAGAACCAAACCATTTAAAAATAATCATTCAGGTGTTCTGTACAGCAGTAAAAAAAAGTCTAGCATTCAAGATGCAATGCTAAATGTTGCTGTGAACACCAATCTACCATATTATTTTGAGATCTCTTGGTTTATACTTTCTTGCAGTCAGTAAGAGTTCATTACTTCAAGATTCTACCAAAACATTTAGAAAAGCAGCATGGATAAAGAGCTTGGCTCAGAGTTAAGAAGATGTGGATTCAAGCTTTGTTTCCAACATACATTGATTTTGTGATCCTAGACAAGTCATTTCAAGTGTCAGTGTCCCAGACAACTAGGATTACAAATTGCAGAAAGAATAGTGATATATACTGGCAGACATGTTCTTATTAGAAACAAAATGAAATGATACATATATATGTATATATATGTATACGTGTATGTATGTGTTTATATGATATATAAGTTACTATTTAACATATGTGATATATATGAAAAGTTACTATATATTATGTATGTGTGTTTGGAAACATAATTTTACATGATTAAATCAAGATTTAGAAATTATTAAAGATTTATTTCAGAGTTCCAAAAGCTCCTACACACTCAAATTGATAAATTTTATTTTAATGTTTATGAATATGAATAAAAAACCAAAATTACCTTCACACACTGGAGGTTCTGGGTACCATCCAAAATGATAGCACTGAATTAAATCTGACCCACTGAGATAGTAATTTCTAAGGCAGAAAAACTGAACTACATCTCCCTCTTCATAGGCTTTCTTCACAGGATCAAAGTGTCCATTTTCTATTACTCTTAAAGAAGAGCAGGTTAATTCTGAAAACAATGAATTAAAATATCAAGAAGTTAATGTCTGCAACAAAGAAAATTCACTTAATGTTTACATATGTTATTGTTCAGATATTGTTTTCCCCATTAGACTGTGAGTCCCTTGAGACCTGGAATAGTCTTTTGCTTTTTTTTGTATCACCAGCTCTTAGCATTATGCCTGATACATACTAAATATTTAATAAGTACTTACAGTCTATTTCTAAATGACAACATAATAATCATTCAAGGATTTTAAAATAAAAAAATGAAACTTGATGATGTCCAAAAATGGTTCCATTAAAGATAACACAACTAGGTTCCTTAATATAACTTTTAAAATAGAAATTAAAGGTCTCCCCTCATAACTGTATCAATTATTTTTTGCTGAGACAATTGGGGTTAAGTGACTTGCTCAGGGTCACACAGCTAGGAAGTATTAAGTGTCTGAGGTCAAATTTGAACTCAAGTCCTCCTGACTTCAGGGCTGGTGCTCTATCCATTGTGCCATCTAGCTGCCCCTATTAAATTTTTGAAGTCCATATCTTTTCACTATCATTAGCTAAAAACAAAGCAAAGCCTATGAAATATAGTGTGTATCAATAAGTAGATTATATAAAATGAAATAGAACAAAGGGAACAATTTTTTAACAGAAGGAAATTTTTTCAAAGCTATCACCTACTGGTACATTTTGGAGTGAGAGACCATCCATATGGATGACATTCTGCCTCTTCAAATCTCTTTCCCCCAGGAGTAAAGTATCCATCATCACACGTATATTGCAGTTTCTCTTTTATTCTGAAGATCTTCTGGATGGTGGAGTAATTCCCATTATATAACTCAGGGGCCATGCAGGTTTCTAATAAAAATTTTTTCCCAAAAAATTTCATGTTGAGGTCACTTTCTGGAAAAACAAACTACCACCACCAAACAGACACATATATATAAAACCTTCAAATCTATTATCACTTAATGTAGAATACTACGAAATCTCAAAATCCTGGACCATTGAATATAGAATAATATTTGGCCAGGGTAAGCTTAGAAACATTTCAAAGCATTTGATGGAAATCTTTGACATTCATTACCCTCTCTTTCTTCATTCTTTCACCCACTTGCTTGATCATGACTACTTTCTACTGCTCAAAAACTCCTTCCCCTTACTTCATCCTATTCTTGTTGTTGCTTATTTTTCATTTTCAAAGAGGACTGATGACATCACTTGATGATGTCTTGACTTACATATGAGTTAGATTTAAGTGAAGTAGAGTTGCACAGAGTCATCAGTCTCTGTCTTACAGAGTAATCAAGGTTCAATAGCAAGACAAAAGTCAAGACGGGGTATGGCCTAGGATAACCTTGGCATCTTCAATGTCTGACCAAGCGCTAAGGACTACACCTCTAGTATTAGCCCTTTTCAGGGCCACTCATCCACCTGTGATATCCTCGTGTCATCCATCTTTTACCTGTGGCTCCAAAAAGCTGCAGCATGCACAGAGGCCATACTTTTCTCTTACCAAAGTATTCTATATCCTAAAATTATTTTTCTTTGCTCTCCTTCCATCCCAATTGAGACTGACTATAATTTTTAAAAAATCATTTGATTTGTAATCAAAGGCTATCTGTTTGAATTTTATAGCTGCTATTGCTATTGTACATCTTCCATAGACTTAAAATGTATCAATTATAAATCCATATAGATTAAAAAAAAGGTGTTCTCTTTTAACATGCAGATATATTTTGGAAGATTAGGGGCTATCAAATATTCACACAAAGTGCAAATTGCTGCCCTTCTTATATGTAAAGGTATGGGATAATAAGATTTCTATTTTAAACAGACCATGGTGACCACCGAGGTCAGCTCCCACATTTTACAAAGATCATGCAAGTAGTAAGGAGAAAGGCCAAGATTTAAACTCAGATCTTATGACTTTAAGTTCACTGTTTTGTTACTATATCATGCTGTCAGAGTAATGGAGATGTTAAAATATTTATCCAACATTTAAATGATCCCCAAAGTAATTCTTTAACCTTTATTTTTTTCAACTGAATGCCTGTCTCTTCAATATAAGTCTTCATAATATTCCTTAATTTTCAATGGCTTTAGTCTCAGGGGAAGATTGTACTATACCTATAAAAGCATACACACACACACACACACACACACACACACACACACCTTCCAAAAAAAAGTAATAACAGTAAAGGAACTTATCTAGACATATCAGAAGGAATTCAGAAACACATACCAAGTTCCTTGTTACAACTTGGTTGAGAAGACCATCCCTGGGAAAGACATTGTATCACTTCTTCATCCTTTCCTCCAGTAGTTTTATATCCTGAAGTACATCTGTAATGAAGAGTTTCTTGAATTTTGTATAACATCTTCTGGTTAGAAAAGAAGCCATTATGCAAGACTGGTTTGTTACATTTTTCTGTAGTAAAAAGAAATATTTTACCTCAGTTTTAATAATGCAATTAAGCTCTTTTGCACATAAATGGTGAATTTAAGGAAGTGGAGGGAAATTAAATTGTATTTGAATTTAATTTTTAAGCCCTCATTAAACTTTGAAAAATTCTAGATTCTAATAAATTAGAATACCTTTTCCAGACAAAATAATTTTGAAAAACAATTGGACATGCAAAAATGATTTTAATTTGAAAATTTTGCATTTCCTATCTCTATACATACAAATCCAAACTTCCTTCTACCATGTCACTAAAGATGAATAAATCAACTGTCTTTATCAAATATGGATAGGCTTTACAACATATTGTATCAAACAGAGTCATGATGTAAGAGTATCAGAAAGAATTATATCCTAGCTTCCCACCAAATCTCCTTCACAAACATCTAGAAAATGCACTAGAACAAATTCTCATTGAGAAATCTAGGAAATCATAAAGACTCGCTTTTCTAGCTCAGGTCAGATTAGGAGGACAAACAGAGAGGTAGGTAGATTCTGGGGACAGAATCTGGCCAGAAAAGAGTACATGGCTTGTAAAGCAATACAGTGGCTAAAGACTTGATAGAGAGCCAAGATTATGTACTAGGAGAAGGACTAAGGCTGAAAGAGATTCTGGGTGGATGGAGTGGTTGTCTAAAACAGTACAGATGCAGAACAGACACCATCTGGCAGAAATATCCACTACTCAGTTTTGAATTGGACTAGGGACAGAAAAAGGGAACTTGCACTTAGGGTAGCAGAGAGAATTAGTTGCAGTACAACCAACCAATGAATGCATAGTTCTGATCCCAGGAATGGAGTGGAGACTCCATTCTAGCCTCCAGCCCAAGCTGAAGTCTACAGTGGAATAACTAGGGCAAGAGTTTTAGAACAAAGGGGAATCTAAAGGACAGAGCTAAGATGGCAGAGAGGAGCTAGAAAGTTACCTGAATTCTCTACATTTTCCCTTGGAAACAATGTTAAATCAAGCCTCTAAAAGAATTTAGGAGTGACAGAATCCACAAAAAGATGGAGGGAAACAATTTTCTAGGCCAAAACAACTTAGAAGGGCTTCAAGAAAGTTCTGTCTCACTTGGATAAAAGGGGAGCATAGCCATCTCAAGTGATGGCAAGTCTAGGCAAGTCAGGAGGAAGGCTCTTAACTATAGAACAGAATGGTAATCATGAAGCCCCACATAGTAAACCAACAATGAAACCTCCAGTCCCAGCCTAGGAGGCAAACTACCAGCCCTGGAACCCAGGGCACAACAGGCAAAATTAGACCAGGTTTGACTGTCTCCAGAGAAGAGAATCTGCTAGTTTTGAAGGTCTTCAAGTGAAGACTAGAGGCCTCTGCCAGGGAGAGGAGAAGGATCATACATCTTTTAAGTGAGAATTGAGACTACCCTAGCATAGGGGGCAACTGGTCAGTTCCAGATGCTCCAAGGCACAAAGTCAGTGATCAAGTCCCTAGTTTCCATTACAAGAAACTTCAATCAATGCTCCTTGTATCCCAGGAACAGAGTTCAATTTTAAAATGAGGACACGTGTTCCCCCACCCAAAAAAAGAATCCTGACTATAGAAAACTACTATAATAACGTGGAAAATTAAAATACAAACACAAAAGTGGATAACAATGTCAAAATGCCTACACTCAAAGTCTCAGAAGGGAATATGAATTAAAAGAGTTAAAAAAAGATTTTAATAATCAAGTAAGAACAGTAAAAGAAAAATTGGGGAGAAATGAGAATTATGCAAGAGAATTGTGGGAAAAAAGAGTCAACATCTTTAAAAAAGAACCACAAACATTGACTGAAAAAAACAACTTAAAAATTAAACTGGTCAAATGAAAAAAAATCAGTTGAAGAAAATAACTTCTTTAAAAGTAAAATTGGCCAAATGGAAAAGGAGGTACAAGAGTTAACTGAAGAAAATAATTTCTTACAAATTAGAAATGAGCAAGAGAAAATGAACAACTTTATCAGACAAGAATCAATCAAACAAAATCAAAATAACAAAAAATAGAAGAAAATGTAAATACCTCATTGGAAAAACCACTGAACTGGAAAATACATTCAGGAGAGACAATCTAAGAATTATTGGACTAAAAGCCATGATCCAAAAAAGTGCCTGGACAACATCTTTCAAGAAATTATCAAGAAAAATTGATCAAATATCCTAAAACCGAGAGCAAAATAGTAGCTGAAAGAATCTACCAATCACCTCCTGAAAGAAATCTCAAAATGAAAAGTCCAAAGAATATTTTAGCCAAATTCCAGAACTATTACATCAAGGAAAACATACTGCAAGCAACCAGAAAGAAATAATTTCAAATATTAAGGAGCCAAAGTGAGGATTACTTAGAATTTAAAGAATTGAAGGGCTTGGAATAAAATAATCTGGAAAGCAAGGAGCTTGGATTATAGCCAATAATCAACTACCCCAGTAACATTGAGTATGGGAAAAAATAGTCATTCAGTGAAATAGGGGACTTTGAAATTTTTCTGATCAAAAAGTACAGAGCTAAACAGAAAATTCTATATTCAAATACAAGACTCAAGAAAAGCATAAAAAAGATTTGTAAAAAAAAAAGGTATTCAATAGGATTAAACTGTCTATATACCTACATGGGAAGATGATGCATGTAACTCTTAAGAACAATATTTGTATTAGGATAGTTAAGAAGGAGCATATATAGACAGAGGGTATGGGTATAAGTTGATTTTGTTGTGACATTAAAAAATTAAGGAGTTAAAAAATTATTGAACTGGGAGAAAAAGAAAAGGGAAAGCAAAATGGGTAATTATATCACATGAAGAAGCATGAAATACTCTTACTGTGGGGGAAAAGAAGATAGGGAGTAAGCATTGTTTGAACATTATTCTTATTGAATTTAGCTCAAGAGGGGACAACATACACATTCAGATAAAGAAATCTTATCTTGGCCTATAGGGGAGTAGTAAGGGAAGGGAGAAAAGAAAGTGGAAAGGCAAGCTGATAGAAGGGAGTACAAATTGAGGGAAATGAGAAGCAGAAGCAAAACAATGATGTGGAATGATAGAATGAAAGGAGAGACAAAAAAGTACAAACAAGAGGAAAGTAGAATGGAGAATAGAATCATAATTGAATGTGAATGGGATGAACTCTCCTATAAAACAGAAGTGGATGGCAGAGTGAGAGGAAAAAAACTAGAACACTACAATACATTATTTACAAGAAACATTTGAAGTAGAGAAGCACACAGAGTAATGATAGAAAACTAGAGCAGAATATATTGAGCTTTAGCTGAAGTTTTAAAAAATCAGGGGTATCAATCCTGATCTCAGAAAAAGCAAAAATAGAACTAATTAAAAGATATGAGGAAGAAAACTAAAACTTGCTCAAAGGTATCAGAAATAGTAAATTAATATCAATACTAAAATCAATATAGCACCAAGTACTATAAAATTCAGATTCTTTAAGGAGAAATTAAGTGAATTACAGAAATAGACAGCAAAACTATATTAGTGGGTGACCTCAAGCTCCCCCTCTCAGAACTAAATTAATTTAAAATAAAAAAGAGAGAAATTAAGAAGTTGAACAGAATTTTAGAAGGGTTGATATGGCAGACTTCTGAAAAAACTGAATGGAATTAGAAAAGAATATACCTTTTTCTCAGTGATACATGGCACTTACACAAAAACTGATCCTCCATTAGGGCTTAAAAGTCCCAAAATCACATAAAGAAAGGCAGAAATATTAAATGCATTATTTTCAGATCATGAGCAATAAAAATTACGTGCAATACAGGGCCATGGAAAGATATATTAAAAATTAGTTGGAAACTACATAACATGATACTAAAGAATGAGTAGGTCAAACAACAAATCATGAATACATAATTACATCAAAAATAATGACAATAATGAGACAACATACCAAAATTTATAGATTATTTAGGGGAATTTTTATATCTTTAAATTGCTGCATGAATAAAATAGAGAAAGAGCAGATCAATAAATTGGGCGTGCAACTAAAAAAGCTAGTAAAAGAACAAATTAAAACTCCCTAATTAAATGCCAAATTAGATATTATGACAATTGAGAAATTTTAAAAACTGAAAATAAAACAACTATTAACCTAATAAAATTAAGAGCTGATTATGTGTGTGTGTGTGTGTGTGTGTGTGTGTGTGTGTGTGTGTGTGAAGAGAACAACAAAACAAAACAACCTTTGGTTAATTTGTTCCCCAAAAATTAGTATAAAAAATTTAAAGGGTGAATTCACCACTAATGAAGAGGAAATTAAAGCAATAATTAGGAGGAGCTATTTTACTCAACTATATGCAAATAAATCTGACAATATAAGTGGATGAATATTTACAAAAATGTAAATTACCCAAAATAATAAAAGAGAAAATAAAATACTTAAATAATCCCATTTTAGAAAAACAAACTGAACATGCCATCAATGAACTCCCTAAGAAAAAATTTCCGAGGCCAGATGGATTTACAAGTTAATTCTACCAAACATTTAAATATCAATTAATTCTGATACAATATAAACTACTTGGAAAAAGAAGTCCTACTAAATTTTGACACAAATATAGTACTGATACATACCTAAATCAGGAAGAGTCAAAACAGAGAAAGAAAATCATAGACCAATTTCCCTAATTAATATTGAGGCAAAAATTTTGAATAAAATATTAGAAAAAGATTATAGTGATTTATCACCAAAATAATACAATATGACCAAATGAGATTTATGCCAGGAATGCAGGGCTGGCTTAAGAAAATAACTATTAGCATAACTGACCATATCAATTTAAAAAAAAACAGAGATCACATGATTATCTCAAGAGATGCAGAAAAGAGCTTTTGACAAAATACAGCACTCATTTCTACTAAAAATACTACATAGCCCAGAAATAAGTGGGACTTTCCTTAAAATGATAGACAGTATCTATCTAATAACATCAGTAAGCATAATCTGTAATGGGAATAAACAGGAATCTTTCCCAATAAGATCAGGGATGAAACTAGAGTGCCCATTATCACATGGTACAAGATTATGGGTACAAGATTTAGACATAGAAATACCATGAGCAAAATAGGAGAGCAAGACATAATTTATCTGTGAGTTCTATGAAGAAGGGAAGACTTTATAATCACACAAGAGAGAAGGAGCAAATGAAAATGAATGCAAAATGAATAATTTTGATTACAGTAAATTTAAAAAGGTTTTCAAAAACAAAACCATTGTAACCAAAATTAGAAGGAAATCAGAAAGCTGGGAAATTTTTATAGAAAATATCTATGATAAAGGCCTCATTTCTCAAATATCTATAGAACTGAGTCAAATTTATAAAAGTACAAGTCATTCTCCAGTTGATACATGGCCCAAAGATATAAACAGACAATTTTCAGATAAATAAATTTAATCTATCTATAGTCATATGAAAAAAAAAAATGCTGATCATCAGACTGCTTACCATCTTGGGGAGAGGGAATAGAAAGGAAGGAGAAAAATTTAGAACTCAAAATCTTATAAAAATTGAATGTTGAAAACTCTCTTTATATGTAATTGAAAAAAATAAAATACTATTTATTAAAACAAACAAACAAAAGGTCATTCTGAACCTGTAGCACTTTGTACCAGGATAATAGTGACTGAATCCAATAGCAAATTTCTGAAACTTCCAAACAAGGACAAGGCAATAGATTCAACTCTACATCAAGAATTTGCCAGACTCAAACCAGGAAGTCAGTGAATAGTGTCCATGAATCATATCATTTGGGAACATAGAAAGCTTACATGTAAGCCCAAGCTGTGAAAGCAGTGAAAAGATGCAAAGGAAAGATTAGAATAGATTTTCCTCCCAGAAGTGTACAGAAATCAGCACTAGAATAAAGTCTAAAGTCCAGAAATAGTCTGGAAAAACAAGCAATGACAAAAGTAATTCCACCAGTAAGAGGTGACAAGGAAACTCAAGACACAATTCCAGAAGAGAATAATGCAAAAACATCTACAAGAAAAATTTCTAAGGAGAACAAAATTTGGACACAAATCCAACCAGAATTCTCTGAATAGTAAAAACAAGAGTTTAAAAAGGAGAGATAAAAAGTGATTTTTAAAGTCAAATGAGGGAAGTTAAGGAAAAAAAGGAGGGGGGGGAGGTGGAGAGGGAAGAATATAGAGAAAGGGAATAATGATAGGAGAAGAGAATTAACAGTTTGACACAAGAAGTACAAAACTTTACCCCAAAAAATAGTTCCCTGAAAATTATATCAACCAAATAAAAACTAATGAAACTTTTAGTGAAAGTTTTTTTATGAAACTTCAAGAAATATTAAAACAAATTCAAAAGATAGCAAGAAACAGAAGAAAGGTAAAGTATCTCCCAGCAAAAACACACCTGGAAATCAAGATTAATGAGAGCAAACTTAAGAATCACTAGACTACTTGAAAGCCATCACCAAAAAAAAAGAGTCTGTATATCATATTTCAAAAAAGTCATAGAGGAAAATTGCCCAGGTCTCAGAGAGAAAACTAGAAATTGAAATGATCCACTCATCGCCTCCTGAAAGAAACCCATAAATGAAAGGCTTTGGGAACATTACAGCCAAAATCCAGAATTTCTACACCAAAGAAAAATATTGAAAAAAGCCAGAAAAAAAGAATGAATTACTAAGGAAGCACAATTAGCTTATGAGTTAGCAACCACTACAATAAAGAAGCAGAGAACTTGGAATAAGATTCCAGAAGGCAAAGACCCATTTGTACAGCCAAAAATAACTTAGCAACAAAACAGTATATAATCTTAAGATAATCGGTGTGTGTGTGTGTGGGGGGGAGATTTCTAAAGAAAGTCTACTTCTAAATATTTCTGATTTTTTTTAAAAGACCAAAACTTAGTAGAAATTTTGATATTCAAATACATGATTCAAGAGAAATATTGAAATAGTAATTATAAGTGAGTTAACACAAGGGATTTAACAAAATTATACTTTACATTTTTATATGGAAAGATGACACATTCCCTCAGAATTATCATGATTAGTGGTCAAAGATGAAGTCTCATGAGAAAGAGGACTGAAGATTGATTATGTTTTAATGATCTTAAAAAGGATGGAAAAGTAGAGGAAGAAGAATACACTGGGAGGGTGGTGAAGGAAGAAGAAAAATGTGAAAGTTATTTTACATAGATGAGATATGTGATTTGAAGTCTATATAAGAAAAAAGATGTGGGGAGTACAGACAAAACTTGAACCTTACCATCACCTAACTGATCAGAAGAGGGAAGATATAGACACACAATTGGGCTCAGAAATACATTTCAGAAAACTGGGATAAAGAAGGAAAAAGTGTTAAGTGAAAGGGAGAATGGTTAAATTGGAGGGATTGTACATCAAAGAAAAGATTAGTCAGAAGCAAAAAAAAAAAAAATCTCTTTTAAAGAGAGATCAGGAAACAAAGAAAGAAACAATATAAGAAAATGAAATGAAGGGTAACACATAATTAACTATCATAACTGTAAATGTAAACTGTATATACTCGTCCATAAAATAGAAGAGCAGAATGAACTACAAGCCAGAATCTATGTTGCTTATAAAAAACATTCTTGAAACAGAAAAATATACAAAATTAAAATAAGGGGCTAAAAAGAATATATTATGAATCAACTAAAGTAAAAATAAAGTCAGTAGCAGCAAATATGATCTCAGCAAAACAACAACAAAAATAGTCCTAATTAAAAGGGAAAAGTTATTTTCCTGAAAAGCAGTACAGATCAAAGCTGCTTAAATTGTGAGATACAACCCTATGTGGGGTCATGTAAGTGAATGTGAAGGTTGCAAAAAATTTGGTAACAGTAACAGTTTTTAATGAAACCTCAAGAAATATTAAAACAAATTCAAAAGATAGCAATTCTTCCAATAAGATAGCAATATTCTATCAAGATTCAATTTTTATGTATAAATAAAACAAGCACATTCACCTCATTATTATACAAATTTGCTTTCATCTTTAGTAAATGATAAAATATGTATACCAAAGAATTGTTTTAAAAGAAATTTCTTTATGATTTATTGTCAGTAAATGTTTGATTTGCAAGCCATTCTCCAATTGATAAATGGTCAAAGGATATGAACAAAAAATTTTCAGAAGATGAAATTGAAACTATTACCACTCATATGAAAGAGTGTTCCAAATCACTATTGATCAGAGAAATGCAAATTAAGACAACTCTGAGATACCACTACACAACTGTCAGATTGGCTAAGATGACAGGAAAAAATAATGATGAATGTTGGAGGGGATGTGGGAAAACTGGGAAACTGATGCACTGTTGGTGGAGTTGTGAACGAATCCAACCATTCTAGAGAGCAATCTGGAATTATGTCCAAAAGGTTATCAAACTGTGCATACCCTTTGATCCAGCAGTGCTACTACTGGTCTTATACCCCAAAGAGATACTAAAGAAGGGAAAGGGACCTGTATGTGCCAAAATGTTTGTGGCAGCCCTGTTTGTTGTGGCTAGAAACTGGAAAATGAATGGATGCCCCTCAATTGGAGAATGGTTGGGTAAATTGGGGTATATGAATGTTATGGAATATTATTTTTCTGTAAGAAATGACCAGCACGATGAATACAGAGAGGCTTGGAGAGACTTCCATGAACTGATGCTAAGTGAAATGAGCTGAACCAGGAGGTCATTATATACTTCAACAACGATACTGTATGAAGATGTATTCTGATGGAAGTGGATTTCTTTGACAAAGAGACCTAACTCAGTTTCAATTGATCAATGATGGACAGAAGCAGCTACATCCAAAGAAGGAACACTGGGAAATGAATGTAAACTGTTTGCATTTTTGTTTTTCTTCCTGGGTTATTTCTACCTTCTGAATCCAATTCTCCCTGTGCAACAAGAGAACTGTTCGGTTCTGCACACATATATTGCATCTAGGATAAACTGCGACATATTTAACATATATTAGGACTGCTTGCCATTTAGGGGAAGGGATGGAGGGAGAGAGGGGAAAAATCGGAACAGAAGTGAGTGCAAGGGATAATGTTGTAAAAAATAACCCTGGCATGGGTTTCGTCACTAAAAAGTTAATATAAAAAAATTCACAAAAAAAATTAAAATTAGAAAAATGTTTGATTTGTATATTTATTATATATACCTATATCCCTAGGGCGGCTTAAAAATTTCTTAAGCAAAAAGGGGTCACGAGTGAAAAAAAGAATCCCTGCCATAGCTAATAAATTAATATCACTACTAAACATATATACACCAAATGGCATAGCATTTAAATTGTTAAAGGAAAAACTAAAATATTTATAAGAAGAAATATATTGTAAAACTATAATAGGGGAACTTAGTTTATCCCTATCAGTTCTCTCTAACCCTCCCTTATACTCCCAAATAAATAAATAGTCTGAATAGAATTTTTTCAAAATTATATACAAAACCCTATAGAGAATATTAAATGGGACTAAAAAGGAGTATATCTATTACTAAACTGTATATAGAACCTTCACAAAAATTCACTATGTGTTAGGGCATAAAAATCACACAGATAAATGCAGAAAAGCAGAACTACTAAATTCATTTTTAACCAATCACAATAAAATAAAATATTATATTCAATAAAGGGCCATTGAAGCAAAGATTAAAAACTAATTGGAAAAAAATAATTTAATACTAAAGAAAGGGTATGTCAAAGAACAAACTATAAAAACAATAATTTCATTAAAGACAATAAAATCAATGAAACAACATACTTAAACTTTGGAGATGCAAACAAAAAAGTGCTTGGGGGGAAATTCACATCTCAAAATATTTTTTATTAATAGATAGAAGAAAAGGAAAATCAATGAACTGGCCATGCTGCTAAAAAAAATCCTTATAAAACCATTAAATTACAATTCCTCAATTAATGCCTCATGAATACTGATTTTTAAAAATTTAAATAAAATATTATCAAGGAATATATAGCAACATAGAAGCAAGGTGAGAGATACTATGATCAGGGTAGATTTATATCAGGAATTAGGAATTGATTCAACATCAGAAAAGTTAACAATAATTGAGAAAATTAATAATAAAAGCAACAAAAAAACATACAATTATATCAATGAAGAAAAAACTTTTTGACAAAATGTGATATCCACTCCTGTTTTTTTTTTTTAAAGACACTAGAAAGCTAATGAATGCAGCTTTCCTTAAAATGATAGATAGTTAACTATCTCAAACTAAAAGTGTCTTTACCTGTAATGGAGACAAGCTAAGACCTTTGAAAAGGAGTAAAAATGGATGTTTATTAACATTGTTAATATTTAACATCATTGTAAAATATTAGCTTCAGCCCTCAAACAATAAAAAGAAGTTGAAGGAATAAATATAGGAGAAAAAGGAAACAAAATCACACAACCTAACTTCAGCAAAGCTTCAGAATATAAAACAAACCAATAGAAATCATCATCATTTCTTTCTGTTACTAACATAATGTAGTAAGGAAAGACAAATTCCATTTTAAATGATCACAGAAAACATAGGTAGGTTTAGGCAGTCTAGTAAATATGGCATCATCTTTTAATTTAGTTGAGTCTGTACATATCAAATTACCTTAGATTTATTTTATAGAACTAAAAAAATAATAATATCAAAATGCAATTAAAAGCCAAGAACATCAAAGAATTTATGAAAAAAGTAGAAGGAAGGGGCCTAGTAATATAAGATCTCAAATTATTCTACAAAGTCATAATCATCAAAAAAAAAAAAAAGCTAAGTTTTTACTGGGTAAAAAATAGAAAATTTGAACAATGGGATAGATTAGGCACATGGTACATAGAAAGAGTTAAGCACAATAGTAGTGTTGATAAATCCAAAATCTCCAGAAACTGGGGTTTGAACTAATTGTTTTACCAAAACTACTGGGAAAGTTGGATATCAATATGATAAAAACTAGTTAGTTATAAACCAGAATCCCATATCGATACCAAGATAAGTTCCAAATGGATACAGGAATTAAACACTAGATGTGACTTCACAAAGAAATTAAAGTTACATTTGTCAGATAAATAGATAGGGGGAATGTTGGTTAATAAACAAGAAATAGAAAGGTTCACAAGAGTTAAAATGAATAATTTTCATCAAATAAAATAAAAAAGATTTTATTTTTTAATACATCAAAAATTAGAAGAGAACAGATAAATGCAGGGAGGGGAATCTTTGTGACAGTAATATCTCAATTTAGATGAATATCTCAATTTAGAGAGATATAGGGAACTGACTCAAATTTATGAGATTAAGAGCCATTTCCCAACTGATATATTATCAAGGAATATAAATAGGTAGTTTTTGCAAGCAGACATCTAAATTATCAATAGCTAATCTATTTTTGTGCCAAGTCCTCAAACTTGCTTTATGACCATTAGTTATTCTCTAGAGGGAAAATCTTGATGTGGAAACTTCTTCCACCAATACAGAATTCAAGCCCTGCAACTCATCTATCTATGACTTGATAGATAAATCCTAGAGAGTTGCTTGAAGCACTTAGAGAGTTAAGTATTATAACTCATACTCTCACAGTAATATCTGAGGAAGTATATGAAGATACTTCTTCCTAACTCTAAGCCCAGCATTCTATTTTCTATGCTATATGCTTTTTTAAATTAAGCAATTCATAAAGTTTTATTTATCCCTGACATGTTCAAATTAATGGCATTCATAGTCAAAAACATTTTGTTGAGAAATGAAAGCTGACTTACTGAAACACTCTGGCTTTGGAGACCATCCTTCTGATGTACATGTAGTTTTATCTTCTTGTTTCCCAGTCTTAGTTGTATGTCCAGCCAAGCACAAAAAAGAAAGCTTTTTGTCTAGGTTCATTGGAAAGTAATGATTTTTAAAAGTATAGTAAAATTCAGCAATCCTTCCATTTTCAACATGAGGCATTTCACAGGATATATCTTTTAAAAAAAAAGTGGAGGTGAGTGAAAAAGATTTTATTTTTATATTGTTGGGGTTTTTTATAAGATTTTATTTTTAATCAACAAAAATTCTCTTTTCCTCCCATTCCACACCATCCCTAACCTCTGCCCAATTGAGAATGAAAACACGTATAAACAACCAAAACAAATTTCAACATTGGTCATACCTAAAGAAAAATATGTGTATAAATGTATACATGTATGTGTGTGTGTATCAATCTATACTGAGTACTTCATCTATCTCTGGAAGTGGGATAACATATTTAAATATTTGTCATTTAGAATTGTGGTTGATTATTACATTGATTTAAGTTCCTAAGTCTTTTTTTTTTTGGTAAGACAATCAATATTAAATGACTTGTCTGGTGTCACACAGTCAGTTAGCATCAAGTAGTTGAGGCCAAATTTGAGTGAGGTCCTCCTGACTCCAGGACTTCTATCCACTTCACCATCCAGCTGTCCCAAGTGCCTAAGTTTTTCAAAGCTATCTCCATATCTCCCTACCTTTCTTTTCTTTTGTTCCCAATCTCTATATTCTTCTTTTCTCCTCTTTTCTTACACTTCTCTTAAGAACATTAAGCTATAACATAACCATTCTCAGCCCTTCTATTTAATCTTTCTCTATCATTCCAGACAATGATAGGGAAACTTGTATGTTTCCATATAAGATTGTAAGCACTTTGTCCTTGTTTAGTCCCTTATTATTCATATGTATATATCTTTTTATGTTTCTCATAACTCCTGTATTTAAACTTCAAAGTTTCTATGAAGCTCTCGAATTTTCATCAGCAATGCTGGTCAGCTATATGATACAGTGGATAGATCACTGTACTTGGAAAGAGGAAGGCATCTTCATAATACCTATTAACTGTGCAATCCTGGGCAAATTACTTAATCCAATTGTTTCACTTCCTCAATTATAAAATGAACTAAAGAATGAAATGGCAAACCAGTCCAATATTCTAGCAAAAAAAAATAATAAAAATGGGGTCACAAAGAATCAGGCACAACTAAAAATGAATGAACAAATAATCTCCCCAAAAAGGATTATATTGTTTTACTGGTAAGTTATCCCTGGCTGTAAGCTTATATCCTTTGCGTTTCTGGAAAATCATATGCTAAGGCCCCTCCTTCTTTAATAGAAGTGACTGCTAACTTGTGTGTGATGTTGACGTAGCTCCTCATTCTTAAATTATTTATGACTGCTTGGAATTTTTTTGATTTTATTAGAAGTACTAGATTTTACCTATGCTTCTTGATATTTTTATTTGGGGATTTCTTTCAGGAAATGATTGGTAGATGCTTTCTACTTCCACTTTGCCTTCAAGTTCTAAAATATATGGACAATTTTCTTATAAGATTTCTTGAAATATTGTGTTTAGTTTCTTTTTTGTTTTGTTTTGTCATTGCATTCAAACAGTCTAAGGATTTTTTTTTTTCTCCTTGACTTATTTTCTAGCTCAGTTGTTTTGCTGTAAGATGCCTTACATTTTCTTTTTGGTCTCTTAACTTTGTTTTGAATTTTTTTTGTTTTCTCATGGGATCATTGACTTCTATTTGATCCCTTCTAATTTTTAGAGAATTTTTACTTGGACATAAGTAAAGCTTCTCTTTGGTCTGGTACTCCTGCCATAGTTATTCCTTACATGTTTCAGACTGGCCTGGAACTGAGACATTACTCTGCTTTTAGGGTCTAAATCACACTATTAGCATTAGATTATGAAAATCCTCCTTACACACTACCACTTCTTACTCCTGAATACCCTTATCCCTTCACCCTTGAGGACAGATCTTTTCTCAGTCTACCCTGGATCTATCTATAACTCAGGCTAGGTAGTGAGTGAAAAAGCTGTCAGTTGACATCTGTTCTGGTACTCTACACGATGTGACCCTGTATGGATCTAGGACTTCCCCTTTTCTTACTGCCTTGCCTCTCTCTTCACTGCAATGCTCTACAGAATAATGGATACACCCCTTCCCCAATGTCCACCGAACTGTCTGCTTTTTTGTGCAGAAATGATTGTAAATTTTCTGAAATCTCCCCATCAGGATTTGATCTGTTGCATTTTCTAAATTATTTGAAGCATTTCAGAAGGAGAAATGGTAGAGTTGAGATTTGGGGGAAATTTTGGTGATGTTAAAAAAAAAAGATAATAAAACAACTTAGTAAAAATCTTGAAAAAGAACATGTCTTCCTTAATTCCAAAGGAACAAATAAAGAACTATGGCAAAAATAGGAAAACAGATTAGCAAAAATTAGATTTAGATGAACAAATTACAGCATCTTTCATAGTAAATTGTACATGAATAACTGACTAAATATTTAAGATCTTATAAAAAATCAGAAGGGAAAGAGGTCATATATTTTTCACAGCTCTGTATGAGGATGAATTTTTAACAAAACAAAAAATGGAAGCAATTACAAAGAATAATACAGATAATTTTTTATTACATGAAATTGAAAAACTTTAGTGTGAGCAAAATGCTATTCAGCTAAAAAAGAATAGTAGTTGACTCAGAAAAAAAAGTATCTCAGATAAGAATTTGATACCCAGAATAATGTAGACAACCAACACAAAAATATAAAACCAAATATTATTCCCCTACAGATAAGGGATAATAGATCCACCTTGATCATAATGGATGTTTTGGGGATATATTGTTGTAGTCCCTTTTTGCCTGGATTTATTATTAATCATACTGGTCTATAATAATATAATCTATAATCTATATTGGTCTTTCTCTCTTTTCTCTACCCTTCCCTGGTTTATGCATTAGGATTATATTTGTCTCATAAGTAAGAGTTTGGTAAAACATTTTCTTTCCCAATTTTTGGGAGGATTTTGTCTCTATAGAAAAAAATTGATGCGTCAGGAGACTGGAAATGAAAGCTCCTAAGAGTAATTGGTACCCACAAGAATTGGGGAGATTATAAACTGAGGGATGAGATGTGAAACTAATAATAAAGAGAATCATCATGGGGAAGTTAAGTGGTAGAATTGGACTGCACAAATTGGTACACAGAGCAATTTCTACCATACAACTCTGCTTCTATCTATAGTTTCTCTCTCATGAATTGATACTTCAAAGAATGAGACACAAAAGGAAATAAAAAGGATGACAGGGCAAAATATATAAAAGTATTAATATGCAAATTGGTTACAAGAGATAGCTCACTGTTTCAGTGTCTAATCCTTTTATTATTTCTAACTTTTGAAATTTTTTTTTAATGAGGTAATCTTTTGTAAAAAAAAATTTATCATTTTCATTCAAGGAAAAATATCTATGCTAAATAATAAGGAAAATAATATTTACAGAGAACACAATAATGTTTTTCAGAGGGCAAAAGGACAGCAAGAGCACACAAACACATAGGTTAGATATTTTAGATTTATATTTTTAAAGGGTATAATTTTACCTTCTGCAAAGAGTTGTCCTGAAAAAATCAGTATCATGGTAAAAGCCAATCCTTTTAGCCTCATCTTCACTGGTTTAACAAAGCCATGAACTATGCTGAAAGCACAATGAAGTTTTCCTTAGTGAATATATGTAGAATTTCTCTGGAAAAAAAGTTAATTATTTACAGTAGTTATCTATATTTCTTTTTAAACACAGCTTTCATATTTCACTTAAATCATTCAACAACTTATACTCAAATAGGAAGATTAAATTGCCCAACATTATTTTTAATATCCTGTCATTATAGGGAAAACCAGAGTTGTTAAATAATTAACTCTGACAACCTTCAAAGGAGGAGAAAAATTAACATCCTAAATTTGAGTAAAAACCAAGTCCATAGAGTAAAGTCCATTGGAGCCACCAATTTCTCTTTCTATTATTAACCAAATTGGTATTTGGACAATGCACTAGTGATTTCCACAAAAAATGTTTCTAAGAAAGTGTGGATGATTCACTTTTTCTTTAGGCTTATTATTGGAGAGAGGGAGGACTTAAAACTGTAAAAAGAATTAGGTTGAATAGGAAAAAAATGTTTTTCTGACGCACCTGGGCAAGAACTAGAAAGGAAGTGGGATAGGTAAAGAGGACTTGTGTATAATACATGGTAACAATTAACTGAGTTATGAATAATGAAAGATAAAGAAAAATCAAAAAAGAGCTATGAAAAGATGTGATGATATAGAGAACATGTTGGACCCTAACCTTGGGCCCTTGACTAATTTATGAAAATTATTAACACAAATATTTTCTGAAATCACTAAGATTATGTTTAGATCTGCTGGGCCCACAGAAGGAACATTTGTCCCATAAACTGAACCTTGAACCCAAGCAACCAGTTGCTGTTTTGACTAACTCTGTTTTTAACAGATCCTGTGGCTAAGCTACTGTTTGAAAAAGATTCTGTTTTTAGTGGCTTTAGCATTCCTAATCTGACTGAGAGCCATAATAATGGATATAAACTTTCTTCTCTCTCCCCTCCACCCCCACCCCTGCCCAATTGCCAAAGAGTTATCCCTACTATTTGGCTACCTGCTTTGGCAAAATAAAGCCTTGATTCAAAGAGAATTCTGTGGGAATATTCTCTCTCTGACTCCTAACAAAGTGTTCTCCCACAGCAATAGGAAAAACACATTATAGGAGATAGTCCCATTATCAGGCAACAAGTAATACCATAATCTGGGACAGTTTGGCTCTTGGACAAGCAAAGCCCAAAAAAGGAGCAGCCTTAAAGTGAATTATAGAGGGGACAATTCACAAAGGAAAAAAAGTGTTTCAATAAAGCTAACTTAAGTAAACAGCAATGGCAACAACAGCAGCAATAACATATACTTCAATGAGATAAACAAAATGGAGTCTACAAATGTCAGTTGGATGTCAATTAATCTCTTTTAAAAGTAAAAATGCTAGGCTTTGGGATCATGAAAATTTGGGTTCAATTCTTGCTTCAAATATACCTTGGCTATGTGACTATATGAAAGATATTTAACTTCTCAATACTTCCAAGTAATTTCTTAAGACAATAAGTTATATAAAAGTGTTGATTTGCACGACAGGAAGAAATTTCCATTTTGGGAATTCCTTATACTGATTAAATGAATGATCTGAACAATTTTAAAACAAAACAAAACCTTAATGTGAAATTGTTCCTCTCTGGGTAGTTGTATTTCTCTTAGGAAATGTGAGTATACAGTTTAAATGTAATTGTATAAAACTGAATAATTTATTATAGTAATGCACACACATGTTAAATTGAGGTTTCTAAAAAGTAGACAGAGTCATCCTGACATCTTGTGGTAACTTAAGTTAGTTACAATCAAACAATAAGGACACTTGCAAAGCTTTTAAAACAACTTTTATAAACTTTTAAACTTAAAACTTTCCTAAACAAAACAAATTTTAGAATATTATTTCATTTTTTCTAGACATACATATTGTCTAAAGTAAAATTGTTTAACATTTCTTACTTCCAAACCCAATTAAAATTTCAGTTAGCATAAATTATATATGGTTGGCCTCTTTCCCAATTTATCCAAATACTGTCCCTGCACCCAAAAAAAAGCAAAAAAAAACCTTACTTCAATAAATGTATTTCAAAAATAAGGAGATTCCTAAAAGTCAGTCAAACTATCCAATATCTTCTTAGGCTTTGCTACAAGGGAGAAGAGTCCACAGGAAGAGAAAGTATTTTGTTTTTTAAGAACTATGAGAAAGGCAGAGCCAAAATGGTGGAGAAAAAGTAGGAGTTTGTCCAATCTCTCCCCCCAAAATGCCCCATTAAATAATGATTCTAAAGAAATTTTGGAGCATCAGAACACCCCAAAAAATGGAGTAGCTAGCTGAAAGCAACTTAGAAGTTCTCCAAAAAAGGTCTGTGACATTAGAGTGAGAGTCCTGTGTGCAGCCCCAGCCCCAGCCCCAGATCCAGAACCTGCCCTGGCCCTACCCGACCTCTAAATCAGCGGCAGTGCTAGTGGCTTCCAGACCTCTCAACCCTGAGACACCAAACAGGAGCTGGAAGGTCAGCAGAAAAGGTCTGTGGAACCATAGTGAGAAGCTGGGTGCTGACCCGGTCTGCAGCTCCAGCCCAGACCCCAGTAATAGCGAGACAGGACTTATAAGTCAGCAGCAGTGCTGGAAGCTTCTTCACCTCTCAACTCTAGGACACCAGGGAGGACTCTGCAGGTCAGTGGAGAGAGCCTGTGGCAATAAGGTGGGAGTCTGGTGTTCAGTCCCAGCATAGCCCAGGCCAGTGAAGCCCCAGCACAGTAGGGTAGAACATACCTAACAACTATGGAGGCAGAAAAAAAGGGCTTGTGGTCAGATTCCTGGGAGGATTTCTGAAAACTGCTGCACAAAACCCTGAAGCCTGAGACAATGCACCTTCGCACCCGGGAAACAAAGCCCTACTTTAACAGAGTTAAAAGCAGAGTAACAAGCTAGGAAAATAATCAGGAAACAAAGTTTCTGACTATTGGAAATAATTATGGAAAACAAGGAGGATCAAAACACACTCACAAGATGACCACAAAGTCAAAGCTCCTACATCCAAAGCCTCTAAGGAAATTAAGAACTGAACTCAAGCCATGGAAGAGCTCAAAAGGAACTTGGTGAGGAGTAGAGAAGCTGCATAAATTTCTTGGTTTGCTCTGTGAAAGTTAGCTTTGGTGCAGAATGGAACAAGTGCTTTCATGTTCATTCAAGCAGTGAAAATCCCAATATGTTAAAGACTTCTCTTAGTACTGTTAATAATTATTTGCTAAATGTTCCTAAATCCGATTCATCAAGTGCTTTGTATTTTATTGACTGTGTTTACAAGTTCTCAGTAGTCCTTGTATGTCAACATTAGGTGCCAGTAACTAATGCCACAGTTCCATTTAACCACTTACATAAATTAGCTTTTACAAAGGAGTATTAATTTCATATATATAACAGAGGGGTGGGGGGGAGGGGGGAGAAGGAAAGGGAATAACAAAACTTTCCCTCACAAAATCTCAGGGACACATTCTTCCTTCCCTAACCTTGGTCTCACTTTTACCTCAATTTTTACCTTGTTTCCACAAAGTTCAAATTCAGATTCAGTTAGCATAACTGCTGAATGGGTCCTCATCTCAGTTACCATTGAGTTAGATCCTGAAGGTCACTCATGCAGGATTAGTCCTTATTCTGTGGGGCATGATAAGGAGCTGGTGGTTAAGACCCCAGATACGAAGGATCCTGGACACTTGGTCACCTGACCTTTGAAAACATATAAAGTAAAAGATTCCATTTCTTTCATTTGGAAGAGAAAAAAAAAAGAAATTCAGAAATCACTGAGTAAGGTTTCCTTCTTGGGACCACAAGGTATTAATAGAAAGCCCCAGAGTATGTTCCCTTATTATCTCTATGTCTCTGTCTCTGTCTCTCTTTCTGAGTGATTTCAGCAAAGCCAAATCATTACAGTGTAGCTGAAGATAATGAAAAAGTCAAGGACGAGGTTGACTTATACCCTTGATATAAGTTCTGATTGTGTATCAGCCAACCAAAAAAAAAAAAAAAAAAAAAAAAAAGCTTCTTACTACATGGTTAGAGACTGCAACTAGCTACAAGCAATCTATATATTTCACCATTTTTTAAAAGCCTTTCCATTCTACATCATCTTGACTCTATTGCCAAGGTCTGATGATTTCGCTTTTGCAGCATTTCTTAAATATGCCCCTTGATCTTCTCTGACATCCTCATCAACTAACACCTTAATTATTGAAATAGCCTGCTGGTAGATCTGCCCGCCTCAAGTCTCTCTCCACTACAATTCATTCTCTATTCAGTCACTAAAATGGGTTTTCCTAAAATTCAGGTCTGATTATGTCATTTTTCTATTCAATAAATTCCAGGGCTTCCCATTACCTCCAAGAGCAAATACAAAATGCTATTTTTGGCATCCAGAACCCTTTATAACCTAACTCTTTCCTACTTTTCAGGCTTCTTAGACCTTACTTCTCAATATATACTCTTTAATTCATTTACAATGGCCTCCTGTCTCTTCCCTGAACAAAACATTCCATCTCCTGGCAGTTTACCTCCAAGAGCAAATACAAAATGCTATTTTTGGCATCCAGAACCCTTTATAACCTAACTCTTTCCTACTTTTCAGGCTTCTTAGACCTTACTTCTCAATATATACTCTTTAATTCATTTACAATGGCCTCCTGTCTCTTCCCTGAACAAAACATTCCATCTCCTGGCAGTTGGCATTTTCTCTGGCTTTCCCACCTGGGAACCTGGACCCTGGAATGTCCTCCCTTCTCCACTCCAATTAACTGCCTCCCCAGTTTCCTTTAAATCCCAACTAAAATCTCACCTTCTATACGAAGTCTCCTGCCTTTTCTTCTGCCTCTTTTTGTACCCCCAGAAGTTAGCAGAGGGCTTGGCAGAAAGTAGGTGCTTACCAAATGTTTATTGTATTAAATTGAATGAATACATATATGGAAGTTGCCTGAGCAATGCTGCATTGTGCAAATGTGCCAGTTCTTGGAGGAAGAAGACTAAATATGGGAGATATCCTAAGCAAAAGCATAGAAGTGGGGGATAAAATTTCTAATGACTGCTCCTTTATAATTTGAACTCTAGCTATTCATCTTTCATTATTTTTTTCATTTCCCTTAACATTCTACTTTTTTTGTTTTCCTAAATGCATTTTTTCATTATTTATGGAGTTCTATAAAGTTTAATGGTTTGGTATTGCATTCATTTTGTATATTACTTGGTATTTGACAGTCTTACCATTTTTATTATATTGGTACCATGCAGTCATGAGCTTTGAATACCCAGACATTTAAATTGTTCTTTAAGGAGCACTTTGTAATTGAATTTATGCAAATATTTCATGTGTTTTGGTAGATGAATCTCCCTAATAAATTTCATTTTGTAGTTATTTTGAATGGGATGGATTTCCCTTTCTGTTACTTTTTGTCATCTTTTGGCGATATTGAATTTTTAGGGTTTTTTTTGTAACTTATAAATTAAGTAATACATTACATATCAAAAAAGGATAGTTGTATCTACTAAATTTTCCTTTATGAGCTTAGATGAATTTGAAATGTTTAAAATTTTTTTATTTTCTATGGATACTTTTGTATTATTACATTTTTTATTTATTACATTGTGAATTTTAGTTTTTGTTTTATCTGATGGTGTAATTGCAATTTTCATTTTCTTGGATTCACCTATATATGGAAGATTTTTATTTTCTGTATCTTTTTTAAAAAAGGATATTTACATTGTAAACAATTCAGGATTTTTTCCCCTTATATCATCTTTAACTCTCATATATGGGATTATTTAATCCATTCAGTCACATTTAAATTTATGGGTTAAATTTATATTTCACTTCATTTGCCTCTAGCATAGTTTTCCCCCTAAATTGGAAATTGTTGTTCCTCTTCCTCTTTTAATATAATTCTTTGTCCCTAAAATCATTTTTGCTTAATCCAATTTCAGGAAACTCTATTCTTTTGGAATTTCCTCTTATCTCTCCCCGCCCATTCTCATTTGTCACCTTTTCCCCTAGTTTTGTAGTTTTATTTCCTTTATTTCTTCCTGCTTAGTTACCTAATTCTTTCCTACCTTTTTCACTCAGTGATGTAGTCTAATAAAAAATTCCTTGCTCTTCTCCAACTCCTCAAAAATTTTAAAAATTGTTTTTTTCCTGGTTATACATGTGTTTAACATTTATTACATGTATTGTACATGTATTAACATTATTATACATGTGTATTTTAAAATACACATTTCCTTATGAGTCATGTTGGGAGAGAAAAATCAGAACAAAAGGGAAAAACTACAAAAGAAGAAAAAAATCAGAAAAAAGAAGTGAACATGGTATTCAGTTGATTTACATTCAATCTCCACAGTTCTTTTTCTGGGTACAGATGAACCACTGAACCCACTGAGAACTAAGTTTTTCATAGTTAATCATCACACAATCTTGCTGCTACTGTGTAAAATGTGATTGTTTTGCTCATGTATATCATTCCAGGCCTTTCTAAAATCATTTTTTATACAATAATAACATTTTTGCACATGTGGGTCCTTTTCCCTCCTTTATGACTTCCTTGGGATATAGTACTACTGTACTGTTGGGTCGAAGGATTTGCAGTTTTACAGCCCTTTGAGCATAGTTTCAAATTGCTTTCCAGAATGATTGGTTCATTTCACAACTCCATCAACAATGCATTAGTTCTCAGTTTTCCCACATCCCCTCCAACATTTATCATTATCTTTCCCTGTCATCTTAGCCAATCTGAGGAGTTTTTTAATACTTCAAAATATAAGTTTTTGTTCTTTCCCCCAAGGGTGATCATTTTAATTACTACTTTGTTTTCTGATATTCAAAGTTCTGAGCAGTTTTCTAATATTTTGTGTGGTATTTTTCTTCTTTATAACATAAGATGGTTCTCTCTGGGAGCAGGTTTCTCAGGGAGGTTTTCTGGAGGCAGCCTTAGTTTCAGTTACAAGTAAATATTCACCCAAAATGCAACCAGCTGATAAAATGCAAACGTTTATTTTCTCCTTCCAAGTCTTGTCTCTTTCCTTGGGCCCAGATAGCTAAATTCTTAACTCCTTATTTACATTCTCAATCAGTTGTTCTGTTTCTCTTCTTTGACAGATTACCACTGTGGACTGAAGTTCTTCTATTCCATTACATATTTCTACTGGGCAGATCATAAATTCTGCCATTTTCTCCCCTCTCACTTCTTTAAAGATTCTTATTTCTCATGAACAGGACCAGGAGATCATTAATATACTTCAACAACAATATGATGATCAATTCTGAGATTAACCAAATCAGTTCTAATAGAGCAGTAATGAATTGACCCAGCTACACCCAGTGAAAGAACTCTGGGAAATGAGTATGAAACATTACATAGAATTCCCAATCCCTCTATTTTTGTCTGCTTGCATTTTTGATTTCCTTCACAGGCTAATTGTACACTATTTAAAAGTCTGATTCTTTTTGTACAGCAAAATAACTGCATGGACATGTATACATATATTGTATTTAACATATACTTTAACATATATAATATGTATTGATCAACCTGCCATCTGGGGGAGAGGGTGAGGAGGAGGGGAAAAATTATAACAAAAGGTTTTGCAATTGTCAGTGCTGAAAAATTACCCATGCATATATCTTATAAATAAAAAGCTATATATATATATATATATATAAAAAGATTCTTATTTCTCTTTTGCATTATTCAGGAGCATTCTGCTATGTTCCTATGTTATTCCTATGTTATCCTATGCATTTTTTCTTACATTTGAAGATAGTCATTTAGATACCTTAGCAGCCATTTTCCCTTCAGTTTTCATTTATCTGCCTGTTCACTAGGATTTTAGTTGTTTTATTGGAAATCTTTGATAGAATAATATAAGGAGAAAAGACGAAAACTATCACTTTCTCACTTCATTTCCTATGATGGAATACTTGCATCTAGGAACTGGAACTGAAAGCTTTCTCAACCTCCTCTCATATTCGAGAATTCACTTTTAACACCCTCAAATACTACTCCAAGAGATTTCTGGGGCCAAGATCGGTCTTAACTAGATACCAATTTCCATCCTATAGTTCCCATTCCCAAGTTCCTCATTCTTTAGTTCTCTGTGCAGCCACCCCAGGTAGTTTGATCCCAGCCTCTTATACATTCCCCTCCTCAGAGAGTAGCTGGGTAGAATTAAGAAATGTGGGTTTTGTTGCTGTTGTTTTTTGCTAAGGTAATTGGGGTTAAGTGACTTGCCCAGGATCACACAGCTAGGAAGTATTAAGTGTCTTGAGTCCAGATTTGAATTCGGGTCCTCCTGATTTCAGGGCTGGTGCTTTATCCACTGTGCCACCTAGCTGCCACCAAAGATATGTATTTATTGCCACAGAATGGTGGAATAAGGCTTGAGGCAGGGAGTATTGTCCTACTCACGTGGTCATTGAGAAAAATCCATTTTTCCCTTGAGCCTCTGCTTCATATTGTGAATGTTACCTTCTTGCTTTTTTTTGGGGGGGGAGAGGGGGCATCTTATAGATTTGCAGTTATTTTTGATATTGGTTGTTTTCTTATTCATCTCTCCAGCATGAGTTCTTAAATTCATGTTTTGTGCTAGTGCCAGTGTCTACCCTTACTGCACTTTTAGTTAGCATACTAGGCCCTTGTAAGATTAGGGCACTATAATTTTTTAAGTTTTAAGTCCTGGAACTCCAGAGCTCTCTCTAGGCTCTAAAGAAAAAAGTTTTGGGTATCAGTGCCCTTGAGTCTTAATTCTCCCAGTATGATTTCTGTTGCCCTTTAGCACTTCCTAAGTCTGCACTTCAGGCTTTCTCAGAGGGTTATCCATTTTGGTTCACTTCATAGTCATGTGAATAATACATTTATTAAGCTCTACTATGTGCCAAGTGCTTTAACTATGATACTTAGGAAAAAAAACCAAGGTAGTCTCCGCCCTTAAAGAGATTATAATCTAATGACAACACCCTGAAAAGTGGAGAGAAGAACCTCCAAAAGTATTCAATCTAGGGCTGTAGTGACATCAAGAAATGATGAGTAGTACAGCCAGGTGAGAAATAAAATTTTACTGGGTTGAATTTTAGAGATCTTGGAATTTGTGGCCTTACCCTTCAATTAGAGAAGCAGAGATAATGAGACAAAATAGCAAGGCTATGATCTTGCAGAATGAGGCGATTATGATCATGACATTTTTGTGGCATTCACTTCCTGCAGTTTTTTCTTAGAATAATTGGTTGTTGTTATGTGCCAAAACTCTGAACTTGAAACAAAGGATTCTTTAAGTGCTGTCAGTGGGATTGATAGAGACAATGGTTGCTTAGCATGGTGCTTAACAGTTATTATAAGTTCAGTACATGTACTTAGTACTTAATATAGTTCCACAAGACTCACATATATGATAAAAGAGCATATAAGCTGAGACAATCTCCACAGAAACCAAGACACATTCAGGAAGACCTCAAGAAGCTGGCAGAGGCAGAGAACACAAAGGAGCTGAACTGAAACGAAGGCTGCTCCCAAGAATGCAGAGAACCCAAGAAAACCTCAAAAGAGAACATTTTATTTTAGAGAGAATATTATATTTTGGCATCCGAACATGAGGCTGACATGATCCTGATTTCAGTGGAAAAGTCTCCTTGACCCAGAAATTAGGATGAGTAGAAGGAAACTTTGTAAGGGCTAAAGTAGTATTCCAGCTAAAATGGGACAGATGTTTAGAAAAGAGATTTCTCCACCGAAAGGAAAATGTGTTGAAAGCTTGGTCAGACTGATAAAAAATCAAGGTTTAATTGTAACTTGGGAGCAGATCATTGAACTTTTAGAAACAGTATAATATACATCTCCTTGGCTCTCTAAGGAAAAAAAATTAAATCCAGACAAGTGAAAATTAGTGGGAGAGCAACTATGTGAATATTACAATGATAATGGACCTGACTCAATTTCCAAAGAAACACTTTATACATATAATTTAATACAACTGGTTTTTAGAAATTATATAAGCATTAAAATAAGAAAAAAGCAGAAAGAGGAAGGGGGGGGGAATTGATAAACTAGGTGAAAAGGATGAAAAATCAGTTAAGAATGGAGTTAAGTACAATTCTGAGTGTGGTTCTTCACAGCAGAAACCATTAGGGTATTCTCCATCTCATGACTCTCCCTCCTCAATTAACCCTTCATGGGTGGAGGGAGGAGGAGGGGGAGGGACAGTAACATAATCAGCACTATCTATGAAACAGCCTGTGACAAGATTACAAAAGGCACTGGTTAAGGCAAAAAGGATAGACTATATATGATTTAATAAATGCATACCCTGGGATTGAAGACATTGACTCTTCAGGTCAACAGAGAAGATACACTCTTCTGATCGGGGAAAAAATTAAGGATTTGAAAAAGGGTTGCACTCTTGATGGGGCTACATCATTTTATGTTAAGATGTTACTAGAGAATTTGACTTATGAAATCTTAACCCCTAGTGACTGGAAATCCATAGCAAGGACATGTTTAGAACCTGGACAAAACTTGTTGTGGCTTTCTGAATACAGTGAACTATGCAGGATACAAGCCCAACGAAATAGGCAAACCAGAGTCAATATAGAAGTCACCTTTGACTAACTAGAAGGTGAAGGTCAGTATATAGACAATTCAGCACAGACTAATTATCCCACAGCAGCGTAGGAGCAAATTGTTGCTGCTGCTATCAAAGCTTGTTGCTTCCTTCCAGAAAAAGATGGAGGGGGAGCCTTCACAAAAATAGAGCAAGGTCCCAATGAACCTTTTGCTGATTTTGTGGAATGTCTGCAAACAGCTGTTACAAGAACTACTGGAGAAAATGCAGCTATAAGAATTATAATCAGACAACTGACTAAGGAAAATGCTAATGAGGTTTGCAGAAGAATTACATGGGGACTACACAAGGATGCTCCTTTGGAGGAGATCATAAGACATTGTGCCACAGTAGACACAAGTGCTTATTATATCCAGACTATGATGAACATAGAAAGACAGGGTCCCTCTTGGCAAGGGACTTGTAGAGAGAGTCATCGATGTTTTCAGTGTGGAAAAATAGGTCATCTGAGAGCTCAATGTAGGTATAGAGATAGAGTGAGAGGACAGGGTGAGAGAATAAGACCTAAAACCCCTTTGTCCAAATGCAAGTGAGGTTTCCACTGAGCCTTGGAATATAGATTGACCCAGGAAAATGAGAGGCAGGACCCAGCTCCAAGATATCAAGCAAAAGACAGGTGAGGCATGATGGCAGCTGAGGTTACACCTTTAGAAGTTCAGGACCCTGATGTGATCAATCAACAAAAAGCAATCAGATGGGAGAAAAGGATTACATGATCAATCAGCAGAAAAGCAATCAGATAGCAGAAAAGGATTACAACTGGGGAGAATACAGGCTTTTTTAACCCAACAAAAGGGCAGTGTCCAGTTCAAGTAGCTCCAAAGTAATTGCCAGGTGATGAGGAAAGATCTAGAAAGTGGTAAAATTGAAGGGACTAAATAGGTTAACTGCTTGGGAGAAAGAGTTTGCTTGTATCTTTACAGAAGGAGAAGGAATCAGATGTGTGCCAACAAGCTGTATTCGCCTTGTCCATCGGAGAGAGACAGAAAAAGAGAAAAACAAAGAAGACCTAAGAAACATCTGACACTGAAAGAGCGTGGCTGATAATAAGACTGTGCCAGAACTTCAAAATCTACAGGAACCATTGGATTCTCTGAGTCATGATATGACTATTGCAGGACTTCAAAACTTGCAGGAATCATTGGATTCCTGGAACATTAAGTAATGGACAATAGATTCCTTTTGAACCATTTCTAGGATTTATGGACATGTATAATTCCTCATGTTGATTATTTGTTACATCACTACTAGCCTGTGCTACTACTATGTGCTTATGTAATTTATGTAATTATGTATAATACCTCGCATATTGATGGATTTATGTATACCTCTTTTAAGAATGAAACCCTTCAGAAACTTGCTAATCTGATTTGATTTCCCATTTCCTTTGGTGTTTTCATCTCCCTTCCTGAGACAGCAGGGAAGGCGTGATCACCTCCTTGTATGGTGTTTTCACCCCTTTTTTGAGCAGTCAGGGAAGAAGTGATCACCTCCTTTTTTGGGGTTCTCACCTTGAGAAGTCAGGGAGGTCATGACCACCTATGTTCTAAAAACAAAAGAAAGCGGGAGATGTTATGGGCTAGAACTTGAAACAAGGTACTAAGTGGAATTGAGGAGACAGTGGTTAAATCTAGTTTAGCATTGATTAATCCTACAACAAATAATGATTTCCTAGTAATATAATGATTGGTGTATACTAAGTGTGGAACAGATAAGCTAGAAGCTCTCAGGGCCAAAAAAGACAAGCACACTAGAAGCTCTCAGAGATTGAGACAGATTCATTCCATCATCCACCTCTCTGGTGGCTGGAGGCTGAAGCACAAACCTTTGGATTCGGAGAGATTCAGAGGGCAGAGAAGACAGGCGGGAGCTCAAGCTCTCAGAAGCAAGGAGAGAGATAGGCCTCTAACTGGGCTCCAGGAAAGGAGACAAGACTTTGAAAGAGACAATAAAGAAACCTTGCTGTACTTGTGGTGATTACTGAACTGAAACAAAAGCTGCTCCCAGAGACCCCAAGAAAAATTCAACACAGAACATTACATTTTAGAGAGAATATTACAGGTGGTTATTTAAGCTAATGCAAATTCATGGTTTTTCTTAGCACAGGTATGTGGGAGTTGGATGTATGATACTTTTCAGGTAGTCATCTTACTTTGTTATTTAGAGTTTAGTAGCTTCTGACAAAATATCTCACAAAATACCTCACTGCAGAGGAGACAAAGAGATAAATTAGAAAATAATGCAATCAGATCAAAAACAGACTGTTTAAGAAGATTTAAAGAAATTAATGGATCAGTGTCAGCATGGTAGATCTCTAGTGAACAATCCAAAGGAATCTGTGGTAGGCCCTCTTCCTGTTTAACATTGTTATATCATTTACTTAGATAAAGGAATCTACTTATGAAATTTTTAGATGATATAACTATCACAGTGAATGACAAAAGCTAGAATCCATAGTCTTGACAGTGTGGAGAACTAGGCTGAATCTCATAAGATGAAATAGAATGTCATGAACATTCAAAAAATGAATTTCACATTTATAAGATGGAGCAAGAATAGACACCAATTATTCTTTAAAAGAGCTGTAATTTTTAGTGAATTGCAAGTTCTGAGTGGTATGCTGTGGCAGGCATAAAAGTTCAGGCAGTCTTGACCTGCAATAAGAGGATGTATGACTAAGAAAATTTATGGTTTGGATTCGCATCAACAATGAGACACACTTAAGATACACGTTTTATTAATTTATAGAAAAGGCAAATACATATGCAATTTGTAGTAACAGCAACAATAGCTAAGGAGCCATAATATTAATATAATTATAGTAATATTAATGTAAATATAAAAAGAATTACCAATTTGGGGAAGCACCAACTCCTGAGTTTCTCAGCTAGGAGATCCTGGATTCCAGTTCTTAGGGTCCTGAATGGGAAAGTCCCAGGCAGAAAATCTCCATGGGTGAGATTACAAAGCTAGTAGAGTATTATGGTCATTTAAATATTAACTGGAACAAAAAAGGCACTGTGTCCTGGGATTGTGTTATGATTCCTCACTTGATTCTGGCCTAGGCTCAAGTGATATACAACTCCTTTAATGGTCAACATGTTTTGCAGGTATTTGGCCAGGTTTCTGCAAAACATTTGAGGAGCAATCAGGAGGCTGCCCAACCTCCTACCCCACAATCTTTTCTGGCTTACTGGCTGCCTCCTTATTCCTTGGTTCTCAGGATTTAATCGAATTGGTATTCAAATATGTTTCGTTAGAGGGACAGATATTTTCTTCAGGCATGGAAGTTACCCTGAAGATACCACACCTTATGTCCTAGGCCTGTACAGACAAGGACGAACTTCTAATCCATATTAACAATTTAGAAGGACATCAAGGAATAGGAAGGTGATAATTCTATTATACTCTTTCCTCATCAGATCTCATCTAATGTATCATGCTTAAATTCTAATACCTCAATTTAGGGATATTGATAGACTGAAAAACTTCCAAAGGAAATAATTAAGGAAAGTGAAGAGCTTAAGAGTCTATGATATATGAAAACTAAAATTGGAATTGGGTATGTTTAATCTGTAGAAAACTAAAGGAGTTCATGAAAGCTATCTTGAAATAGTTGACAGGCTATCAAGGGATTAGAACTAAAGAGGGTATAGAGAACTAGGCATATTTTTTTCATCAAATAAAGATAATTTCACATTCTTTTTCCAATGTTTACAACTTTAATTTCTTTTTATTATCTTATTGCTATGAATTCCTGTCAGGTAACAATGAATAGAGGTAACATCTTGTAATGGTTTTTTAGATATTTACTAAAATAGTCTATGCCAAACTCCTTAGGATAATTAGCACAAATGAATATTGTACTTCAACCAATCTTAATTATTAATTTAAAATAATGAGAAAGAGCATAAAATATTTGGAAAGTAACTTACCAATCTACACAAAAATGATAGGACCACCAATTATAAAACATTCTTAACAGAAATAAAAATAGACCTAAATAGAGAAATATTCATTGCTTGTGGGAATATAATACCAATAAAATAAATATGGCAATACAATCTAAATTAATTTAACTACTCAGTGCCAAACCAGTCAAACTATTAAAAGATTACTTTACAGTGACAGGAAAAAATAATAATGAAATTCATAAAAAAAAGGTTGTTTAAGTCATAGATCTTCTAGACTTCTTGAAATATAGCTCTGAAACAAAATCTTAAAAAAAAAAAAAAAAAAAGACAAGAAAAAGAAAAAGCCCACTGATCACTCTTGCTTTCACTGAGTGGTCAATAACAGGTCCAACCCAAGCCTTTATAAGCACATTGTTAGGTACAGGTGAATGAGAATAAGTGTAAAATAACAACCGTTTTCAATTCTAGCCAGAAACTCTGAGGATCTTCCACATTCAGAATGATATCTTTGGGATAGTAAATTGAGCCATTTTTTGTCTCAATTTTTATCTAACCCTTATTTATTGAATAAGCATGGCCTCAGAGAAACTGAGACCTGGGAAGGATCTTAATTTTAAAAAAAACAAGGTCATGCATAGCATGGGCCATCACCAAACATCTTGACCTTTGCTTTGCCACTAGACAATGATGATTCTGAAGGAGAGAGACAAGGCTGATAACTTTGCACATCTCTGCCTCATTCAAATCCAATTCATGCATAATTCCAACATTTTCATGATGTTATTGGTCTTCTTCAAGAACAAAGGACAAACAAATATCAGATTCCAAGCTATATTACAAAGTAATAATTATTCAAACAATTTGTCACTGTTAAGAAACTAATCAGTGAAACAAATTAGATATATAACATACTCAAACAAGTGAATTAAGTAGCCTAAGATTTAATAAACCAAATATCCCATATACTAAGGGAAGACCTCACCAATGACAAAAACTGCCAAGAAAACTGGACAGCAGTCTGGCAGATAGATGTTAGGCTGAAGACAACGCCAAATACTAATGAATAGCAACAAATGGATACATGAGTTAATATAAAAAGTTACGTCATAAACAAAATAGAGAATCAACTAAGAAATTACCTTTCCAATCTTTGAAGAGAAGAATTCATGATCAAAGGGAGAGAGAATCACATAAGATTAAGTGAACAATTTTTGATTATATAATTAAAATTCTTACACAAATGAAAACAGTGAAGCTAAGTGTATAAAAGAAATAGTTAACGGGGGGAGAATCTTCAAAGTAAATTTTCTTGATTTAAAGTTCTCATTTCAATTAATAAATGGTGAAAATATATGAACAGTTTTCAAAGAAAAATTTCAAACTATCAACAATCATGAAAAATGCTCAAATTTCTAATAATCATAAAAATGCAAGTTAACTGAGATTCTATCTCATATACATCATGCAGTGATGAGGAAAAAAAGGGAAAATAAATGCTGATAGAACTGCAAGAAATTAGAAATACGAGAATTTGAATACATCAGGAAAAATTTTAGAGAATATAATGGGCAAGCTTAAGCTTGACAGTCTTTGTCTGATGGCTCTATTGGGTGAGCAGCTAAATCTAAAGCAAAAAAAAAAAAAAAAAGTAGATAAAAATGCTGCTTAAAGCACATATCCAAAACTCGGCTAAATGATATTGACTCAGCTTGAGAAATCATTAGTAAGTAAGCAATAAAGGTCCTTCAGCACATTCAAGTGAACTATAAATATGAGTAATATGGGAATATACATATATCCAGAAAGATCATGATAATTGCTCTTTTTTCTTTCTTCACAACACTAAAAACATTTACAAAATGAAAGTGTCTATAATTACCTATGAAACAGGGAAATTTTACCTTATCTTAGCCACATTCCAAAACTACTGTTAAGTTCACATTAGTGTTGTGTTTGAGACTAGATACAAAATGTAGCATACCATTATAGAATCAAAGACTATGGTTTATTACTGTAATAGTAATTTGATATATTCTCTTAACAATATTACATCAAATGAAGTAAAATAATTCACCTTTTTCAGCTGTAATATATACATATAAATTTTTCTAATTTTAATATAAAAGTCAGGTTTTTAAAAAACTATATACAAAAGCCAAAAAGCTTTAAGATTTTTTCCTTACTGTACAATTAGAATTTTTTTTTATAGATTTAATAAGGAATACCAAGTGTATCCATCACCATTTGAATAGCTTGAAGAGGATTCACAATTTCTTGCATATTATCTTTTCTCAAAACCCAATCTGGCTTCAATCTGTGGAGAAATGAGAGTAGGTTATTAACAAAGAAATATCACCAAAAACAGAAAAATTCAGATCAAGTTTAAATATTTACCTTGAAACTACTTTTGTTCTTATAGGTGTTGGTGGAAAAAAGAAGGGTCCATTTGTGGGATTCATCTTTTGTTTAGTGATTATCCTTTCAGTACACATTTTATGGTTACGTGCTGTAAGTTTATAGAGACTACAAATGCGGTTAACAACTTTAGGTCTGCTTCGGATATCCTAAAAAAAAAGTTAGCAAACAAAATTTGTATCGATTAAAAATGAAATGGGAACAAATTAAATAATATATCCTACAAACTTTTTCACAGGTCAATTAACAGTTAGCATAAGAAGGATATTCATTAAGGATGACACCAGTTGTTTACATATGAAAAATGTGTCAGGTTAGTGGAGCAAAGTGCAGTGGTCTCAGGAGACTACCAAGTTAGAAGAAGCTTGATTCTAAATTCATAGGTCTTAGGGTACCAGGAAGCTGCATCCAAACAAGTACAACTTGAGCCTCAAGCATTCTAGGACAATAAAATCTTAAGGACAAAATTGTGATTCTCTAGTTTTGTAAAACTACAGTACCCTATGTTTCAGGAATAACCCTTTTGGAAAGTGGTTTTACCACTAATAATAAACTGAAGGGAAATTCAAACCATGTACAAGAAATCTTTTACATTGTCTTTGGCTGAAATAAATTAATACAAGAAATATTATATGTTTAATAAGCCTGCAATAATAGGTTGGCAGAGGGTAAAGATTGTTCATTGTTGGGGGAGCTAGATGACACAGTGTAGTGTACCAGTTCTGAAGTCAGGAGGACCTGAGTTCAAATCTGGCTTCAAGATACTTAACACTTCCTAGCTGTGTGACCCTGGGCAAGTCACATAACCCTAATTGCCTCAGACAAAAAAAAATTGTACAATATAAAACTAAAAACTTTTTATTTTATTTCTATGAAACAGTCACTGGGGATTTTTTGAGCAGATGAGTGATAAAAGGTCATGGTTTTCCTTTCATTATACTTATTTGGGAAACATCCAACTAATAGGATATAAGCTCTAAACAAACTTCAATGTCAATTCTTCTACATTTAAAAGTCATGTTTGTAGTACAATTCCTTACAGAAGACTAGCAAAACCCCCTACACCAGCAAGCAATAAACCCCAGGAAACACGTTAGTGAGGGAAATAGACAAAACTTACAGAAGCTCGTCTAGAGATTTTCAATAAAATAGCCAACAAACAGCAGGTCTTGGTGAAAATACTTCCACCTTTATCTGCAACTTTGTCACCAGATTTTTCTCGATAAGTTTGCAAAAGCTCCAATAATGTATCTATGCAATTTTCCACTTCGTAAATTGCTGAAACTGTTTTTTCATACTTGAAGAAAAGACATTAAGAGTAACATTAATCAATTTAAGAAATATTAACACTAAGTCAAATAAAAATGAAATAAATTATCAGACTTTTATCTTAAAGTGAAATGAAATAAAATGAAATGCTAAAATATCTGGAAATAAAAACTTAGAAATAACAAAAAATTTTAAAATAAAAAATATTTAGTACTTTTAAAGGAAAATTTTCAAAAATTAATATTTCCTACTACTAGGAAGGAATAGTACCTTTAGGAAGCATTAGCTTTAATAAGAAAAATATATAATCTTTGTTATTTATCCTATGACCAGAATACATTTTTAATATAAAATATTTAAAGCCTATGTTGAGTTAAAAGTTAATGATTTCAGACTTTTTATGCTGTGGTCTTCAGATAAGCGTGTTTTATAAGACACAAACGTCTTATTTTTAATACAATTTATAAAGTCCTACTCAAAATGGAAAATACACACATACACACACACACACACACACACACCATTTTAAGAAATTTAACAAGGAAAGCATTTTCTGCAGAATTAGTTATTTAGTTATGAAATTTAAATTCCAATGAAATTTTAAGAGAATCTGAGCAAAATGCCAAAAGACAAACAAAAGTACCTTTAATAGATAGATTACTCAGCTTAATATTTCACTAAGAGAATGTTAGATAAAAGAAGTACCTTAGCAATATTAAGTAAAACTTGCACTGCATAGGTGATGACTTCCATACAAGGGATGCTACGATTGCAACTTAGAATCAAAACAAATATTTTGGCAACTGCTCCACTCTGGGTGATCTTTTCACAACAAAGAGGGGACAACCTGGTAACAACTTCTAAAATGGGAAATAGAATATATTTGTGTTAAAAAGCAGAATACAAGAAAATTCATACTAAAAATTACTTAAGAACTGAGATTTCCTAACACTAGAGTCTAGGAAAAATATAGCATGTTTATTATAATAGATCATAAGATCATTAGTTAGAAGATTCTAAATTCAATTCAAATAAATTCTGTAATTATTCACAGGTCAATTAACCTATTTGTGCCTCAATTACCTCAGATGCATAATTGAATCAATAATATTTCCATTGTTTCCTTCATGGGATTACTCTCAGGGTATGTATGTAAACTTCAGCATGATATATATTTATAAGATTACTATAATATAAAGTCAAAAGAAATACTTCCATTTTAAAAGAATCAAGTTCCTAAGTACAAGAAGGAAGGAAGGAAACAAGCAATTATGAAGCTCCTGCCAACTATGTGCCAGGCAATATATTAAGCATTTTACAATATTTCATTTGACCTTTACAATAATTCTGTAAGTGCTAAAGAAAATGTGGCATATATGCCTAGACAGCACTTTGCTTGGGATGGGGGAAAAAAAAAAAAAAAAAAACTATAATGTCAATTAAAAAATGTTGTGATATGGAACCCCTTTTTCCATCAAGATAAATTCTACCTTAGGGTTCACTAAGCCAACCTGAGTTAGGCTTTACTTGATCAGATCACATCTGGACATCTCCTTACAGGGCACTGTAATATGTAACTTGTAAGCTGTTGTAACTGAAAGATGAAAAGTATCCAAAAAGGAAAGCAACATTAACATGAAGGGCTTTAAGTTTATGATATCTGGGGATGGGTTGAAGGAACTAGAAATAGTTTAACCTAGAGAATATAGCTGACATTTAGTGCTTGACAAGCTGTCATGTGAAAATGGGATTCAAATTGTTCTGCTTAGCCTAAGAAACCAAAATATAGGTAAGAGGTAAATTTTACTTTAATATAAGGAAAACATCTTATCATTTAAAATTATATAAAAGGGGAAAGGGACACTTAAGAAAATGATAGGTTCCTTCTCATTGCAGCCATGACTATAAGACTATTTATCAGCAAAATTATTATAGATTAAATGAGATAACATTTGTAAACGCTTTACGTTACATTGACCAGCACATAGTAGATGCTTTATAAATATTAGCAATGATAATGACGGTTGAATGGAATTCCTTCTTCATTGAATTATATTGTTTCTAAGGTACCTCCAAGTCTGAAATTCTGCAACTACTTCTTGAGAGGAGAAAATGGGTACTTATTCATAAAAGAGAATTGTTGCTACAATGCACTATTTATTATAAAGACAAAAATTATAATTAACCTAGATGCTTCAAGGCTTCAAGTATGTATGAAAGATGCTTGTATTTTAAAAGGTAATGAATAGCCAGTGCAGTTCTTTTATATAGTTTATTTTCTTCTCGGCTCTTTTTATTTACTTCTTGCAGGCTTAGTCGAATGGCTTTAATCTCGGAAAAGTCGTTTTTCTTCCTCCAAGAATATCCCCTCCATAATGCCTTAAAAAGATTTGAAGTAGGGAGAGAAAAAGATTTAATATTCTCAACTTTTTTTCTAAAGTTAAAAGCTTATATCTGGACATAGACCACAAAAAAAAAATATAGTGAATCTGGAAAATACTGTTTTAATTTATCCTTATACCAAGATCTCAATTCTATCTATCATCAAAATAGTATAGTGTAATATTAAAATCATGCTACTAAAAAATTTCACTTTATAATCCTGTATTTTGGAATTGAGAAGTCCAATTATTCTCAAAGAAAAGTGTCACACTATGAGAATATAATTCAAGAATGTCTCAAGGTTTGGTGGCACACATCTGTGATGCTTATTATTGGGGAGGTTGAACACTACAAATTCTCTTGAGCTAACAAGTTTTGAGTTAAAATGGACTATACTGATTGGTATCTATCCCAAATTCAAAATTACTATGATGAATGTTTGGGAATCACCAGGTTGCCTAAAGAGGAGAAGATAGTCCAAGGTCCAGAAACAGCAGGTCAAAGCCCCCGATCTGATTAGTAATTAAATTGTGGCTCTAAGAAGCTCTTATAATTCCAGTCTAGAGAAGATAGGGAAGATATCCTCAAAAATAAATAAAACTAAACTAAACCAAATTTTAAAATGTTTAATGTTTTTATAAGTTCCTTTGCTCATTTAATTTCCTAAGTGATACCTACCATCCAGTTAGAAGTATGAAATTATATTTTCACTTTTCACAAAACTATTTAATCTTTCAATGATGTTATTATGATGCATATTTTTTAAAATTTTAGAAAGAATAAAGAAATAAAGAGTATCTTCAACTAAAAAAATAAAATATGCAGTTACCTGAATTTTAGGAATTCCAACTTTAAGTTTTTTTTCTTGTCTACGGAAGAGGAAATTACGTGCTGCTCTCTGAATCACCGTTGCAGCTCTAATTCTCTGAATCCAATCCTCTTGAGTTATTTTCTGCCCTTTTATGATATTCTGACAATTCTGAATATGTATCTTTTGTTGAATTCTTCCTTGGAAGCATCTCTGCTTTGGATTATAAAAAACAAAATTTTGAACATATATAGACATAGATATTCATATAAACAACTTTAGGTGTTATCTCTTTCCTAAATGATTCTGTTCATAACATTCATAGAGAAACATCTAAGATTTTATTGTTTGAACATCAGCCTTTGGAAATATTTAAAATTTCATTGACTTTAAAAGAAAAATTATGAAATTTCTCTTTTACATGAAAACATGGATATAAATGATGAAATTGATATTCTTTCTAGATTTTAAAAGCAGAGGTGCTGTACCTGAAAAACAAAGCATCCCATTTGGGGCTTTCTACTCTAAAATCTAGAAAAGAAAAACTATTAATAAATTTTGAAAATTAATTACTTTTTCCTATACTGCTTCAATCTAGAATCAATTAAGCCAAAATAACAAGAAATCATAACTGGTTTGGGAATTAGATAAAATTATCTTAGTTTATTCATTTAATTTACATGCAAGTATGGGGAAAAATAATTATTCTAATCATTAGATTTCAGTACATTGGTTATGAAATGTTTCTGGCAGTAGACTCACATGTAACTGAATAACACTTCTAAGAAGTTTAATATGGGTGATAGCCATATGGTATAGTGGATACAGCATTTGTCCTGGAATGCTCAAGTTCAAATTTGGCCTCAGACACTTAACATTTATTACCTGTATGGCCCTGAGCAAGTAACTTAAGCCCAACTGCCTCACCCAAATACACACACACACACACACACACACACACACACACAATTAATATGAATATACAGCACTTGATTTATAAAATTCTAATGGAATTTATGCACTGCCTTATAATCTTATGGGTTTCTATGTTTTTTGCCCTTGGTCTGCTTCTTACTTATATTTTTTCAAATAATTATTTCTTTCCCAGAGAAGTGTTTCACAAGTTGAAGGTCAATATTTCTGGGTTCCAAATGAAGTAATTTTTACAAAGAATGAGGGCAACATAACAGAGTCTATATAAGTAGGATTCTAACGAGTTATTTATTAGTAGAGGCTGTTCATCAACAAGCTTCATATCTGGCATGCACCAATTTCTTTGGTTTCCTTCTGAGTCTTAAAACTTGCTGCAACAATCAAAGAGAGGAAAGAGAGAGAGCATGCGCACTGTGTGCTCACATGTGTGTGTGTGTATGTAAGATTCCTGTAATATGCAGGACAAAGAATTGTCTGAGGCATAGCTAGAATGTAAAAGTTTGAGAATTTGTTTTCCAAACAAGTAGCTCTTTAAAAAGTTAGTGAATTCAAAATGATATTTGTGATACATACAGATGTATTAAAATAACTCAACATTTCCTAAAAATTATTTTGTGACAGTGGGAAATTTATCTTAAAATACTCACCTTGTTCCTTACTAACCAACCACGAACAAGAGCTTGTAACATAATGACAGCTTTTTTCATTTTTATATATTTTAACCTTTCACATTTTCCAGCTTTCCTTGCTTGAAATTGTCTTTGTATAATCACAGAGGCAGCTTTTAGCTGAAGAAAGTTCTGTCTTCTTTTATATCCTCGATAAACTGCCTGGATCAAACAGGCTGCTTTATGTCTCTACATGAGGCAAACAATGATATTATAGGCATATGTCAGAATAATTGAAGATTTTTAGACTCAAGTATTTAAAATCAAAAATGCAAAATAAAAATGATTAGAAATATGACTTAATAAAAACTTTTATTTTTACACATGAAAAAGTAATAATACTTTTTTTTCAACCAGGTCTGAAATTAAAAACTAAGACTGGTTCAGAATCAATACTTTATAACAACACAATCAAAAGTGACCAGGTGCTCAAGAATTCCTTCTTTCATCATCTTTATGTTAACAAGAAGAAAGGGGGTTTAAGGTAAAAGCATAGGGAATGGACTTAGAATATATAAGACATATATTGAATAGAACTGCTATTAACCAAATGGAGATTAAAATTTCTAATATTTCAGATTCTTCCTGATCACATACAGATAAAATGTTAGAAATCAAGTCAATTTCTCCCACAATATGTAAATTTTTTTTAAAATATAATTTTTCAAAATAAATATTGGAATAGTTTCTCGAGAAATCACAAAAATACAAAGAACAACGTAACAAAATTAATTTGGGAAGTTATTATTCTTATAGGACTGCAATTTTTTTTTTTGACTGAGGCAATTGAGTTAAGTGACTTGCCCAAAGTCACAAAGCTAGGAAGTGTTAAGTGTCTGAGGCCAGATTTGAACTCAGGTCCTCCTGACTTCAAGACTGGTACTATATCCACTACACCAACTAGCTGCCCTCAATTAATTAACTTTTGAAGCATCACATACTGTAGAGAGAGGAATTACTTGGATAGTTGCTGGAAAATGTTGCGTCTAAAGAATCAAATTTTTGATTCTAAAAATCAAAAATGTACATTTACTATGGAGAGAAATATTTTTTGTTATATTTTGTAATGGTATTTTACTTATAAAGGTTTAGCATTTAACCTATACTCATTGCACCTATTATGTATTCTTCTAACACAAATACTGACTGACTGCAGAAATAACTTCTAGCTTAGGTTCTAGTGACTCATTTCTGAATTTTGGATACTTGCATATACTGTGAGTATGTCTCTCAAGACAATTACATTTATATACACAGCCTTTTTGTGTATAAAGATTATTTTAAATTGAACTACAAATGTGTAAAGCAAAGACTTATGTTGAACACCTACTTTTATCAATTCATTTCTAACACAGCATCCTCTATAAGCTGACTGAATTTTGATGGTAGCTTCTCTCACACGCAGGAAATTTTCACGAGCTTTTTTTGAAATAACAGTAGCTCTCCACCTTCTCTGAATAGTAACTGTTGCAAGCCTCATGTTCAAAAACCTAAAATAATCCACAATAATTATTAAAGTCCTCCTCAAACAGAACTTCAACCATTTGGTTAGTAAGGATATAATACAATATAGTATGACTTTAGGGGATCTAAAAAGGAAAGGAGAAAAAAACGATCTCTCAAGGGCCTACAATGAAATTGGGTGGAGCAGACAAATACACAGAAGAAACTAAAGAATAAAACAAAATTAAAACTAACATGGAGCCGAAATTATGTAGAGTACTGAGAGAAACATAAATCAAAGTACAATGTGAGGAAGATTAATAAGGGAAAGCTTTTATCAAAGATAACTCTTGAATCAGATCTTGGGAGTTTGATTCATTGAACCAGGAAAGAAAAAGCAAGAAAGTATTTCTGGTAAAGAGTATTTATTACAGATTTTTGATATTTATGATCTGATAAAATAATATCTAGGAAATATTATTTTGGCAGCTATGGATAGATTGGACTGAAGTAAGGAGGGCTGACAGGTAAGGGGACCATCAAAGAACTGCCATAGTCATCCAATTCAGAAATCAAATGAGAGACTTAGACAAAGCAAATGGCTAAAAAAATTAGGAAGTAAAGGTCAGAGATGTGGGAACCATTTCAAAGGAAAAAAATTAGATTTATACAAATCCAGAAAGTAAAGGAGATCAAAGTAAGAGATTATACATGTGATGGCATAAATGGGGCAAGACTGTTAGTTTGGAAACAAAGATACATTTGACATAAAAGTTTTCAGTTTTGGAAGATAAAGGAAATCTGATGAACACATGCTATAGGTAGGTAGAACCTAAAATAGAAAGAATGCATGGGATATTCAGGGAGGACTAACACCTCTAGTGTGAGAGCTTGTTGAGCCCTTCTCAGGACTTCTCATCCACTTTTAGAATCCCACTTAACCCAACTTTCACATGTGGCTCCAAAAAGCTCTAGAAGGTACAGTGACCACACCCCAGTAAACTATCTCAGTACATGAGCTAAGTCAGCTTGAGAAGTTATCAACAGACTTCAAAACCTGTTCATGAGTTTAAGAGGATGATTACCCACGCATGTGATCCAGTAGTATAGGTGGAGGAAAACACTGCTCCAATGGCCCTAAAGGCAGCTGAAGCATGAGCTGGGGAGCACTTAGACAACAAGGTCATACACTGAGTACTGGGCAAGTGCCAATTATCTTATCTTTTGTCCTGCCCCTGGGATTCAATAATTCAGAAAGAAAAAAAGAGGCTGACAACTTTGTAGAACTCTGCGTCAGTTAAATCCAATTGATAAATAAGTTGAAACACCACCCCCCGATGCCAGTAATCCTCCCCAAAAATGAAAACTGAATATGAATAAAAATGAAAATGCCTTTCTCATAGTTCTTAAAAATGAAGTTGAGGTGAGAATTAGGGATGTATACAATAGTTATTTTCATATAAGTGATAGTTGAAACTTAAGTATAAGTAAGCTTAAGTGTTCACCAACATGATGAACAAGAAAAAAATAAAAGTTCCAAACAGCAATGTGAAAGATTTTAACTTAGGTATAAAGAAGAATTTTCTTCTGTGAAAATTTCTGGTTTGGCAATTGTCAATGCTGTAAAATTACCCATACATATAACTTGTAAATAAAAAGCTATTAAAAAAAAAAAAAAGAAAAGAACTTCTGGAAACTAGAGGCATTATCTTTCTGAGACACAAGTGAGGTGGCAGAGAGTGAGAAAAAAATAGACAAAATAATGTCTTATGATGGCAGCCAAATCATAATCTGTGAATACATACATACACACACACACACAAAATTCAGCTTTTGAATCAAAAATGTTTGTACATGTTAAATATTTTTAAATTAAAAAAAAAGCAGATGTTATTTATTGTTCATTTATCAAGAAGTTAGCATAGTACCTGGCATATTGTAGGCATTTAATAAATATTTATTGAACTGAATAAAAATTTTAAAAAACAAAAGTATAGACAAACTTTTTAGGAGAACAGAGGAAGCAGTCCAATGGACATGCTAACTTAGCAATTTTATGAAGCTAATTCTTAGTTATAAAGAGTATTACAATCAATTAACAAACATTTAACAAGCACCTACTATTTTCAAGGCACTGGGGTTTCAAATACAGAGGATACAATCCCCCCTTGTAAGGATTTATAATATTTGAATAATATGGAGAATAAATGCAAAGGAGCTTTTAAGGTCAGTTAAGATTTTATATAAAAAATTATATTTTAGCTGCATCTTGAAGGGAAAGGAGGATTATATGAGGAGAGCAATAAGTGTATTCCAAGCATGAGAATGGCTAATGCAAAAGCATGGAAATGTAAAAAAGAACATCATATGAGAAACCCTTAGAAGGACAGTTTTGCTACATCTCAGGATACAGGAAGATAAAATGATACACAATCAGGTTCCAGGACATCTAATCTGAAATGTTCAATAGGCAACTAACAATATGGGATTTGGCTCAAAGGAAGTGTGAGTGTGTGTGTGTGTGTGTATGTATGTGTATGAAAATTAATAAATCAATAAACAATAAGCACTTACTATGTGCCAGGTATAGAAATTATGGCAAAAGACAGTTCTCAAGAAATTTAATCTAATAGGAGAGACTATCAAAGACCTAACGAAATCTTGCTCAATCTTTATATTACAACTCAAGTGCCACCTCATCCATGAAGCATTTTCTAGGCTTCATCTAAATTACATATTCCCCATACCTTCAAGTATAATACCTATAAGTCTCTGAACATAGAATGTAATTTGACAGTTGCTTAGTGAATTTTACTGAACTTTTTTATAATGAAAAAAATGCTATCATGAAACAAAAATTACATTTTACTCTTTGAGAGAAGAAAATCCTGGCACAGGAATGCTTAAATTTGAAATTCATATAAACAATAATCAATGTAAAACAAACCAAAAGACCAATTATTATCCTTAATATTCTCATTCTAATATACATACATCCTCACATATGAATGAGCAATGATACTTTACCAGATCCTCTGTAACTTAGTGTAGAGGAAATTTTGAATGACAGCAACAGCTTTTTTCATAGCTAGATATTCTTTGCGAGCTTTGTAGCATCTGAAACAAGCCTGGATTTTTTGGGCAGCCCTCATTTTACAAAAAAATTGTCTGGCTTTATAGCCCTTCCATATAGCCTATTTAAAAAAAGAGAGAACAAATATGTCATCTTTTCAATTCATTTCCTGTAAAAAATAGTATAACATACACAGAAAACAATAAAGTAAATCAATCATCCATATAATCGACAGTGCACAGAAATTTAAGGCATCTGTTTACTTTGATCTGAACCGGAATTCCTTTTAGAATATCCTAACAAATGGTTGTCCAGTCCCTGTTTGAAGACTTCCTGTGATAAGAATTCATTTCTTATGACAGCCCATTCTACTCTTGGATACTTTAATTGTGAACACATTTTCTTTATGTGAAATTGAAATTGGGTCTTTGCAACATGTACACACTTTCTGAAGCCAACAGAAAGAGTATTCCATGTGACAGTTATTCAAAGACTTTAACACAGACACCCATTATTTTTCCAGCTTCTTCAGCCAAATAGTATGGTTTCCAGTACTCTTGTATCATGGTTTTTCTTCTCAAATTTGATAAATACTTACATCTGCTAATATCCTTCCTTAAAATAATATGTTCAGAACTCAAGGCAATATTCCAAGAACATGTACAGTTAAATAATGATGACAATTTTTATACAATATATTTCGAAGGTTTGTGAAAGTACTTTGTATAGATCATCAGAGAGGTTCCATGACAGAGATAGTATGTGAGAAATAGAAGCTGAACCTAGGTCCAAGGACAAGTACTTCAGCTGTAATTATATGAGCTCTAGTAGGTTATCGCTTTCTTCTAATGAAAGGCAGACAGTAGTACCAGAAAGAGAGCGCTGGGCTTAGAATCTGGAAAATTTGACTTCAAATACTGCCTCAGATGTTTAACTAGTTGTGTGACCCTGGGCAACTCATTTCACCTGTCTGTCTCAGTTACCTCAACTGTAAAATGGGGGTAATAACATAGCATTATCTCCCAAAGTTGTGAGGAAAAATTGAAATCATAATAAATAAACATATAATAATATGTATATGTATATGTACATATGTATATATATATATATATATATACATATATAAGTTATAACAAATAATAATAAAAGACATAGGAAAATGCCTGGTATGTAATATTTTAATAAAAGCTTGTTCCCTCCCTTCCTCCAACTCTGCTTCTCAATCTGCCCAATGATTTAAGAAGCATTTATTAAGTACATGCTATGTGTTAGTTACTAGGGATACAAAAACAAGAATGGCCATCTATTGCTTTAAGAAATTTAAATCCTAGTAAGAGAAAACAAATAGAATATAATGCATGTACAGATAAATAACTACAAAATATGTCATAATAATGATAATAGTTAACATATAGTGCTTTGAGGTTAACATAGCTAACATTCATTTCATTCTCACAACCTGTGAGATAAATGCTACTATTTTCCCCATTTTACACAAAGAAATCCTGATTGCGGTTAAATGACTTACCCAGAGTCATACAGCTTTTATAAACATCTAAAATGGAATATTTTCCTCATGCAAAGCTTAGAGTCCTACCCCACTCCAACATCAGCTGACTCCAATTTGATATAGAGTAAATAATGGGAGCAAAGGCACTAGTAATTGAAGCTGGCCAGACAGGGATAAAAGCATAGATAGCATGTAGAAGATGGCATTTAAAGAAAAAGATCAAAGGAACTAAAATGTCATAAAGAGGGAAAAGCAATGAAGGTCAGTTTAGCTGTTATAATTTGTGAAAGAGGTAGTAATAAATATAAGCCTAGAAAAGGAGGCTGCAGCCTGATTGTGAAGGACTTCAAATGCCAAGTAGAGGAGTTTCATATGTTATTCTAGAGGGTAAGAGGGAGCTAAAGAGGTATCTTAAGCAGGCAAGTGACAATATAATCTGTACTTTAAGATTACCAGTCTAGTAGAGCGGTGATGGAGAGAGGGGAAGAGAATAAATGCAGGGATATGAATTGGAAAGATATTGTAATAATAGTAGATGAGTGGTTGATAGTTTTGTGAGTGGAAAGAAGGGGGCAGATTTAAGTGTGAGAATAAAGAGATTAAAGGAATAAAGAAGAGGTGAGGCTAACTTAGATGTTGGTGACTGGAAGAATGATAGTGCCCTCAGAAGAAATACAGAAATAAGGAAGAAGGTTAAGTTTTGCTTTTTTTTTTTTTTTTTTTTTTTTTTTTTTTTTTGTGGGTGGGTTTTGTGGTGGGGGGGGGGAGGCTGGGGAAGAGAAAAAATTCTATTTTGGACATGGTGGGGAGAGAAGGTTTTGTTGGGGGAGAGATGTGAGAGGGAGAACAAGAATTTATTAAGGAAATTTATTACATTCTTTTTAAAGAATTTATTAAAAAATAAAATTTATTAAGTTTTGTGCCAAACACTGTGCAAAGCTCTTTAGAAATAGTTTCTCATCTAAGTCTCACAATAAACTCAGGAGATAATATTTCCCACATTTTACAGCTAAGAAAACTGAGGTAGGAAGAGGTGAAATGACTTGACCAGGTTTATTCAGATAATAACTATCTAGCTGGATTTGAACGCAACTTTTCCTGATTCTAAGCCCAATGCTGTCTATATTAGCTAGCTGAGGGTACAACTATTGAAAATGCTTCTATTAATGCAACCTAAGATTATATTAGTTTGTTTTTTTTTTTTGACTCTCAAGAGATCCTGCTGACTTAAATATTTTGCAGTCTGCCAAAAATGAAAGGTTTTTCAGATAACCTGTAGTCTGAGTATGCGTAGTTTAATGTTTTGGTTCTTTTTTTTAAAAAAACCCAAAGATCAAGTCCATTGTTTTAACCTGTAAAAATAGTTTTACTTCCAAATTCTAAAATCTTGTATTATAAATTTAGGATATTGGCAAATTCCATCAAAATTCCATCTGTATTTAAATAGATCTAAGATTTTGTTAATTGTGAGTTTATTCTAGTGCTGAAGATCATATCACTCAAGCCATATATATCACATAAACCATGTGTCTCTTGTTCACATGTCCTAAAAGTTTCCTGGAATTGCAAGGAGGTTCAATTCAACGTGCTAAAGTCTTCCTCACTTTTTTCTGACATCAAGAGGCTATTTCCTGCTTTTAATAATCATGTTTATTTCTTGTCAAATGATTAACCCATATTTTATTCCTGTTATTCAGTTTCTAGTTGATATCCTTATTTTTGTAATCAATACCTTAATTTAAATCAACAATAAGAACCTTTGATCATACGGTTAAGTCATTTTCAAGAAGGATCTATCAATCTATTGATCCCAGTCCAAATATGATTCCACTGAAATATCACCCAATCAGATTTAGGGTAAGAAGAATTTGAAATACATTTAAATGGACTGATGAGCTATCAGCATAAATTAATGAGAGGTAGTAGTACTTGGGAATCAGTTATCATAAAAGAAAATTGGACTGGGGTCAAGAAACATAGGTTGTGGTTGTTTTACCCTTAATCCTTCTTCCTCTTGTCCAACCTTCAATAACTTGCTATATGACCTTGAGACAAATTTTGTTCTGGACCTCCATTTTCTCATAAATAAATCAAGAGGACAGAATTTAATAGTGTCTAAGGCATAATTACTCTCTCAGTCTAATTCATGATTCTATGATTGCTTTCTTCCTAATATTTGGCCAGGATAATCTGTATTGTGGTAGTGGTAGTTTTGATTAAGTAGAGGGAGAAAAGCCATTTTGAAACTAGAATTTTTTTTAAGAATAATAGGCTTTTACCTAATCCTATATGCCAAAACATAACTGTTATAATTAATCAAAGGTTTTGTTAGATTGAAATATAATTTGAATTTATCTGGGGTGTAGACTTTTGTTTTATAACTTAAAGGTATTCTTATGGAGGAAAAAATTACCCATATGTACAAAAATATTTACAGCAACTCTTTTTCATAATACAAAAAATTGGAGATTAAAGAGGTCCACATCTACTGAAGAAGGACTAAACAATTTATAGTATATATATATCTGCAATGTAATATTAAAGAGAAGATGAAATAATAAAATGGAATAGTTTCAGAGAAACCCAGATCTTTAAGAATTTATGCAAAATGAGAATAATTTTATATAAACACATTAAAAAGAAACCAACTTTGAAAGATTATAGAATTCTGATCATAATGATAAATCCCCATGATAGAGGATTAAATGTAAAATACACTACTCATCTCCTGACAAGAAAGGCTATTTTGGTCATGACCAATGCAGGCATTTATTTTTCTGGATTATGAATATTTGTTATGGAGATTTCTGTTTAATGAGGAAGAGAAGGGAAGGAAGGGGGAGGTTAGAACTCCTCCAAAATTAAGTGACTGTTTAAGTTTCTTTACACCTTTCTCCTCCTTCACATAATATATAATGTAGACATTGGCTTGCTGGCCATTCCTCCTATACGATATTCCCATCTTCCAACTACCTGAGTTTTCACTGGATGTGGGCCCATACCTAGAACTGACACCCTCTTTATCTGTCTCCTGACCTTCCTGGCTTCCAGAATATTGAAGCTAAAGTTTGATCTGCAAGAAGCTTTTCTTGACTCTCCTTTAATATGAGCTCCTTTAGAGAGAACAACATCTTTTGCCTTTGTTTGCATTATGATTACTTAAACACAGTGCCTGATAGGTACCTAACAAATGCTTATTGATTATTTAATAATAACTGTGGTACAACAGTTCCTAAAATCTGTATTCTGAGTTCCAATGCAATACTATTTATGTTAGCATATCTTATTTATTAAAAAACAAACACTGTTGAAATATTAAATGTACATTTCTACTTTAGGGTAGAGAAAGAACAGCAAATTTTAGGTCTAAGAACCTATCTGCAAACCTTGATTCTGCTACCTAATACCCATATAAACTTGAATAAGTATTTTATTTTTTTAAAAACCTCTAGATTGTAGTCATCATCTATAAAATGACTTTGAAAATTATCTGGTCAAAGTCCTTCTTTTAGCTTTAAATTCAATGCTTTTCATTTTTTTCAATGTAGAGTTAAATTTAAAAGCAAAGTTAAAGTAAATATAGAGAAGTACTTTAAATAGGAGGGTCAATAGAATGCCTGAAATTTCATGCCATCTTAGAGAAAATATGTATAAAAGATTTATGTTCCTATTTGGTATAGATGAACAGAGAAATGAGAGTAGAACTGGTCCTTTGATTTCATGAATATAGGAAAGTCCTACATGAGAAAGGTCTTTCTACAAAAGTAGGTAAGCTATATCTTTGAAACTCCAGTCTTCGAAAGGTGCCTAAGGTGCAGACTTATCTTGAGTCAAAAAGCCAAACTTAGAGGCAGAAATTGGACCGAGGTCTTCTTAATTTTAAGGATCTCTATCCACTCTATCATTTACCTTTCAATGAGTCTCATGAACTAGAAGATAAACTAGCAAAAGAGTCCTATTTGACATATAATATGATTATACAAATTAGTTAGAACTTTATCTTGAAAGAGAAAACCTTCCTGAGCATTCAAGTCATATTATCACAAATTATATTAAGGTCTTAAAAAAGATACATGAATAGATAAATTACCCGTAAGTCTCTAATGAAACAGATGTAACCCCAGTTGAAATGACATTTATAAATACCTGAATTTTTATGGTGCTGTCCTTAATTTTCTGAAACTTCCGCCGCTGAATAAATCCTTTTACTCTGGCTTGAATTCTTATAATGCTGTTCAGGGTTTGAAAATTAAGTTTCCCTTGATATTTTGTAAGCAAATATGCTCTATGCTGATTCTGCAAAATGAGTGCTGATTTTCTATACAATATAAACTGCCTTCTGGTTTGCCACCTCCTCAAATATGCCTGTATTATGATGGCAGATCTCATTTGCTGCAAAAGTTTTCTATGGTATATTGCCAGAAAAAGGATAGACCTAATTCTTTCATCATTACCATTTTGTTTTAAAGGATGAGTTGTCCTTTCAGCTATTCTTTGTAGATTTACCACTTTCAGCAAATCCTTTTGACAGAGTTTTGGCCAACTCTGAAACACAGGTGAGGCACCTTGACCCTTTTTAAATGGAATCTTTGCCCTATAATGACGAAATGCTGACTGTATAACAATTGCCGCCATCTCTCTCTCTAACATGTTTTTAAATTCTTGTCTGGCTTTCATACCTCTGAAAGCAGATTGAATAGTTAGAACAGATTTTCTTGTCATTAAAAATATATTTTGGTCAATTTTTCTTTGGGAATATGACCGATAATAAGTTTGTATGACAATAGCTGCAGTTCTCATGGACTGATAGGCAACTCTGGTCTTATGCATTCGGAAAGTAGCCTGAATTAGTGTAGCAGCCTGATGCATACAGAGAAAATTTCTTTTTATCTTGGGGCTTCCTTTGGTGGGTACACATGTCAGAATGGATGCTCTGTAAGTCTTCTGAAGAATTGTTGCTTTCTTAAGGGAGAGATTGGGTATGTGTACTTTAAAACATTTTTGGACACCAACAGGAGTTTGATATTGTTCCTGACTTTCTTTTCTGGTCATTATGGCCCCTAAAGCTGTCTGAATGCAACTTGCTTCTTTCTTCATGAAACAATGTTTAAGTGCTTGTTTTCTTTCTTTCTTTAATCTGTATCTCTTCTGCATTACTTTAGTAGCCCACCGTATATTCTGATAGTAACAATACTGTTTATACATTCTATAAGAGCTTTGTATAATGACTGCTGCATTGTGCTTTTTCTGTAAAAGCTGACAATATTTTACTCCTCCATATACAGCTTGGATAACCACAACAGAACTTTGTTCCTTTAAGTAATTCTCCATTTGTAGTTTTCTTTCCCTATATTCACAGGAACGCTGCTGACTTATGACAGAAGGATGTTTCATGGTTTGGCACAAAACAAATGCTCTGTGCCTTCTGAATGCAGTTTGGATAATAGTAGCAGCCTGGTGCATTTGTTTTATCTTCTTCTTTACCATATATCGTCTATAATGTGACTGAAGAACAACAACTGCTTTCCGTAAACGCAAATATTCTTGAAATACATGCTTGGCACAAACTGCTGCTCGATACTTTCGCTGAATTAAAACTGTTGCTCTCCTGAGAGAAAGGTATCTTTTTCGTATCATTGAAGATCTGAACCTCCTTTGAATGAAGATTGCAGCTAACTGCATTACTCTCAAGTGTTTCCTTGTTTTCATACCCCGAAATGCTGCCTGAATGCAAACCACTGAATGTCTCAAAATAGTGTAATTGCAAACATTTCTTTCCTTGATAGCACAATGCTGCTGTGGCTGCTGTGGTAAATGTTTAATCACCTCACTTAACTCACCCAAATGCTTTTGTTCTGTATACTTTTGATAGTATGACTGTATTACTGTTGCTGTAACTTTCATCTTTCTTAATTTCTGGCGTACTCTTGTGCCTCTAAAAGCTGCTTGAAGAATAACAATAGATCGTAGAAGTGTCAGGTAATTTTCACGTTGTACTTTCCCTTGATGATATGCTCTGTATCTCACCTGAATCACAATAGCAGCCATTTTCATAGTTCTATATTGTGTTTTTAACTGATACATCTTAAACACAGCTTGAATATAAGTGGCTGCCTTGTGCATGTGTTGAATTTGTCTTCTTACTCGTACACCCTTATAAATAGCTTGCATTTTAATAGTTGTATCCCTTAAAAGAAGGTATTCCCGGCGTTGGTGATTTGCTTTGACAAGAGCTCGATACTGTCTTTGTGTTGTGAGAGCTGCAACTCGAAGAGATAAATATTTATTCCTTGCACTATAAGACCTATATTTAGCTTGAATAATTGTAGCTGCTTTGTGGAGCTCTTTCATTTGCTTTCTTACTTTCATACCACGATAAGCAGATTGTAAAATGATTGCAGCTGTTTTTGTTTTTAAATATTGAGAACATTGCTTCTTTCCACTCTTGTAAGCCTTGTAATACCTTTGGATTTGAAGAGCAGCTGTTTTCATAGTATTCCATTTCTTTTGGTGTATATACATTCTAAAGTACGATTGTATGATAACAGCAGATTGGTTTTGCCTTTTAATTTGTCTCCTTACTGCTGTTCCCCTCCAAGCTGCTTGAAGCCTCAAAACAGCATGAAAAAGGTCAGTATGTTCTTTGTATTGCTTCTTTCCTAAAATTTTTGCTCTAAAATGTTGTTGGATGGTCAATGCAGCATTTTTCATCAATCTGAATTTCTTCTGCGCTTTGAACCTTCTAAAAGCACATTGAATGATGATTGCAGCATTGTGTGCCCTTTGAACCCACTTCCGAACTTTCCAACCTCGATAAACTGACTGAAGAACAATCACAGCTGTTCTTGTTTTTAAGAAGTGCATTCTTATCTCATAACCGGTCTTATGTGCTCTATACCACTGCTGAATCTTGATACATGACTTAAGTATGGCTTGATATTTCAATCTTTTGATGTGGCCTCTAAAAGCAGTTTGAATTTTAAGAGTAGCAGCAGATTTCTGCTTGAACATTTTGTGGATTTTATAACCTCTATAAGCTGCTTGCAAGCAAACAACTGCCTTCTTTACTTCTAAGAATTTTTGTCTCTCATAAATTTGTATTTTGTATGCACGATAATGATTCTGAATACAAACTGTAGCTTTATAAATTTGAAGATAGTGTTGTTGTTCTTTTCTCATTCTAAAGTAGGACTGTAGCAAAATAGCGGCTTTTCTCTGTAAACATAACTCTTTACGAACCAGGTATCCTCTCACAACAGCTTGTAATTTAATGCAAGATTCCTGTAACAGCTGATATTCATCTCTGCATTGTGCAGCATATCTTTTGGAACGGTAACATCGTTGGATACATAGGGCAGATTTTCTTAAAGTTAAATATCGTTTACGTGCTTGTTTCATCTTGATAAATGCTTGCAACATTATTATGGCATGTTTCATTCTTAGAAATTTCTTTTTCAAAATGTAAGCACGATAATGTGACTGAATAACACAAGCAGCTCTGATTTTTCTGTATAACTGTCGAGTTTTCATTCCCCTAAAAGCTGCTTGAAGCTGTATAATTGCCTTGCGTTTTTGTAAATAGTTTGTCCTTTCAGTCCTTCCTTTCTGATAAGCTCTATAATACTTCTGGATCGTCAATATGCATTTCTTCTTTTCAGTATATAACTTTTTGGCCTGTATGCATCTAAATATGCTCTGAATCAGAATTGTAGACAATCTAACGTGTGTATATTCCTTCATCTGCTTCTGCATTCGATACCATGATTGAATTATAATAGCTGCTTTTTCCTCTTTAGCTAGTTTCCTGCCTTTCCATTTTCTGAAAGCTCTTTGCAACACTATAATGGCTTTGGTTTTCAACTCTGTTTTATGTCTTTTCCATCTTCTAAATGCAGACTGAATTATCAATGATGAAGATTTGAGCAATTTGTATTTTTGCTGGTCTTCTTTTCTTCTCAACCAAGCTCGCCAATGCCTCTGAATTGTAACAGCAGCCCAACGATACTGTCTAAAATCAGCAATAGCTATCAACATTCTTATTCTAGCTTGAAGAATGATGGTATAATATTTTAATTTCAAAAATCTTTTTCTAATGGAATATCCTCTCCAGAAAGTCTAAAAAAGAAAATAAAGTAAATACGTACCATATTTTCAAACTTACTATCATAACTTCTAAGATAACTAGCTTTTCCTACTTTCTAAACGACAGATTTTAAAGTGACAAGGCAAAAAAGCAAAGACATTGATTCCTCTAACATATGTCAAAATGTAATAATGACAATGTAAACTACTAGTAGATTATCTTTCTTTATACTATCTATGCCTAACTTCAACTATAAGGAAATATAAATTTATTTTATATATAATATCAAAAAGTAAAATGCAAGATCTAAAAATGTTTCTCTTAACTCTTAATATTTTAAATTACTAGGATTCCTTTTATAAATGTATTTTTTAACCAAGAATAAGCACTTAATAGATGCCTACTATGTTCCAATAATAAACAATCATTTATAATCAAAACTATCATTCTGAGAACTGAAAGGTCAATCAATTGCCTATCACTCCAATTAAAAGCTTTCTGAATTCCTGGTCAAAAGCATTCCTCTTTGACTAAGTCTCTACAATACTTATCTTCTTTTTCTATTAAAATGTAAGCTCCTTGAGAGCAGGTGTTGATCTTCCTTATTTGTATCTCTCCTCCTTAAAACATTGCCTGGCATACATAAAGCACTTAATAAATGCTTTTCTTTAATTACTAATAATCATGTGACATCACATTTTTTATTTCAATCATGTCAATAACAGGTATGGGGACATATAAATACAAAAATAATGAACAACAACTTACTATTTAATATGATGATGAAGCTATGCCAGCATGTTAGAACACTTATAAGGTTCTCCAAATACTTTTGGACATAAGTACCATATAATTAACTTACAATCTAAATTGCTGATTATACTCTATGAAATAAACATCTTCTCTACAGTCTTCAAGAATACAAATTTCTATTTAAAATGCAATTGATAAGAATTAATAAGTGTATCTCATAATTTGTCCATAACAAAACTTGCAATATTAAAATAAACACTTTTCTAGTATCTATCACTTTTACCTCACTCTCATTTCAGAAGTAGAAAAACATAATCAAGTGTAAATGGTAATAGTAACATAATAAATATAAAATATTTTAATTCATATTAATTGCCTTATAAATAATGACTTTGGGAAATTCTAGGGTAGCATAAGAAGCTTATGTGGAAGCTTGCAATAGTAGTTCAGATTAGGTAACTACTAATCAATGAGATAAGAATATTTCTTTCCCCTAAAGTCACAGACATCACTCCCATTATCTTAATCTATCCATGCACTAGCCTCAGGACACTTAGCATTTTAACAGAGGCTTTTTACATTACAACTCAACCCAGGTTTGCATGTGCAGATATACACATATGATATTTATGTCCTTATATTAACCTCCTTACTGATCAGCACAGAACTTTTAACTTGCTATTTTTTCAGTCTAAACCAGGTTCCCTTTAGGAGTTTAGTGGTTCTCCCATAAGCTTATCAGACAATACAACTCATCTACTGCCCTATAGCTTTAGTCTTACTGCAGTTAGTACTACTACATTCAAGCAGGTTACCAAACTCAATTTCCCCAGCAGTAAGGTCTACAAGAATAAAATTACTCTTAGTTGTTTTAAAAAATTCCAAAGGGCATAACAAGAAACAAAGTAATATAATATTCTAAATTTAAATCAAACTATAATTCTAATTTCTCTCTTCAAAGTATAACACTTAAAAAGATGACTGAAATGCTATAATATCAGCCTAACATAATTTACTTTACCTGAATAACCACTGCTGATTTATTTTGAACTTTTTCCAGTTTTGCTTTCCTTAATGTCAACATTTTCCTCTGTGCTAAGTATCTTCGCCAATGTTTCTGAATGGTTAAAATTGCATTAAAACGTTTCTTCATTTCTTTTCTGGCCAGGAATTTGGTCACAGCTGCTTGAATTACTCGAGCAGCTTTATCTTTCTCCTGAAAATAGATTACAAGGGATAATCACATTACAGATAATTAACAAGCATTTATTTAGGCACTGTGCTAAGTATGTCAGATACAAAGATAAAAATTAATCCCTATTCTCAAAAATATTCTCACAAAATAAACATCTTGTATATAAGACAAAATGAAAATTGGGTTAGTTTCAGGACAGATAGAGAAAGAAAACAAAGCTTTGTGTAAAAATTGATGCTTGAACAGGGTGGGTTCTGAAGGAAAAAAAAAAAGGATTCGAAGAGGAGATGAGCAGGGATGGGCGAAAGCAAGTGCAAAGCCATAGTGATGGGAGATGGAATGTTTAGTATAAGAAATAGCATAGATGCTAGCATAGTTGAATTATAGAGTATGAAAACGGGAATACTATAGTAGGAAAGTAGGTTAGACAAAAAAAACTAGACAAAGAGAAATTTATATTTAATCATAGAAGCAATATATGGAGCCATTAAAAAAGTGACATAATTAGATCTCCCTTTAAGAAAATCACTTTGATAATTACATGGAGGACAAAATGGAAAAGAGAAAACTTGAGGCAAGGAAACAAATCAGGAAAATAGTCCAAAGAAAGCAACATAAAAGATACCATGAAAGTATCTGGAGTAAAATAAGGATATACATTATCACTCATATTATTCAACATTAATTTAGAAATGTTGGCAATAGATTTTGGTAAACTATTTGGTGAAAATTGTTGGGAAAACTGGAAAGTAGCCTGGCAGAAACTAGGTAAAGACCAATATCTTAACACCATTTACCACAACAAGGTCAAAATGGATATACGATCTAGACATAAAGAGAGGTATCAGAAGTAAATTAGAAAAACATGGAACATATTGCCTCTTAAGATTCATGAAAAAGAGAATTTATGAATAAGTAGAAAAATAGAAAAATTGTGATATATAAAATTGGATAATTTTACTACATTAAATTAAAAACTTTTATTCAAAGAAGACCAATGTAGCCAGAATTAAAAGGAAAGCAAAAACAAGGGTGAAAAATTTCTACCTAGCTTCCTGGATAAAAGTCTCATAATTCAAATATATAGAGAACTTTGTCAAAGATTGGCTGAAGTGACAGGAGAAAATGACATATACTGGAGTGGACATATTAAACTAGGATACTAATTCATTGTGAACTGATTTTTTAATCATTTTGTACAGTAATATAGAATTATTCCCAAAGAGTTATAAACTCCCTATATCCTTTGATCATATTAGGCTATGTTTCAAAAGATAAAAGAAAGATAAAAGAATTTTAGAACATATTTTTTTTTGTGGTGGCAAAGAACTGGAAATTGTGGGAATGTCCATCATTTGGAGAACGGCTAAATTAGTTGTAGCATATGACTGTGATTGAATACTAAGAATTGTATGAAGAGATTGATTTTGGAAAAACATATAAAGACTTGCATGAACTAATAAAGACTAAAATAAGAAAACATTGGATATGGCCAACAGAAATACTATTTGAAAAATAACTGAACTACTAACCTATTCTGAGTATAATATATTTTAGAGTCAACTACAAAGAACCTAGGAAGGAAGATGCTATAAGGAAGGTAGCTTGCAACTTGAAAAATGTAACCCCCAAATTTTAACTTAATTAAAAAAAGATTATTCTTCAAAAGGGTAAACTCATTTTAATAAAAATGCACAAGGTAAATATAGGGAAATAGTTACCTCACAACTTCTAGCTATACAAATTCCATTATTTTACAGGAGCACAATTCTGAAAAAATGCACAAAAAAATGGTATCCAGTGCAATAATATTTTCGCCTAATAGCTTCTAGTCATAAATGTGAATAAATGATGACTTTAATCACAACTTGGAGTGGCATGTATGTGCTCAATGCGTGTGTGTGAAACATGATGCTAAGGCCAATGAAGATATATTTCACACAATGAGCATTAAATCAGAAAACTAGAACTCTGAAAACTTTCAATAAATCATTCGAATTCATTTTAAATAATTTTCATTTATCAACAAACAACAGATTAAAATTTATCCAAAAAATCATTTGGAAATACCAAATACCTCATGAGCTAAGTTCAGGAAATACAAAGACAAAATGAAAACCAGTCCTTGCCCACAGCACTTACACAGAAAAATGCAAGACTTAAGGGGGAGAAAATACTAAAAATAAAAGAGATCATAATAGACTTCCTATGAGAGAGAACACCAAAATTGAGCCCTGAGTTCTTCTGAGACTAAGGGGAGAAGCAAATCCATTTCAGAGAGACAGGGCAACCAGCATAAAGGGGTTTTGCTTGGATAAGATACTGAATTGTTAAGTTCTTTGGCTAGAGTAAAGACTATATGAAGAAAAGAAAAATAAGCTTGAAAGAATAGGCTAATTTTCAACTGTGAAAGACTTTAAATATCGGCTGAAAAATTTGCTGTTTACCACAGAGGAGGATATAAGCCACTGAAGACTCATTATCAAGGAAGCATATCAGTTATTTTTGTGAGAATTTAATATTTATCTACCATTCTATAAACCAATTTCCATTCCATGAACCAATTTCCTGCCATTTTCCAATGTACAAATCATCATATTCCATTTTTATTTAAATGTACCTGGTAGAGTTTTAAATTTACTCTTATTTTATATTTTCTCCAAGTTGTCTGAATAATTTGAGCAGCTCGAGTTTCTTTGCGAAGATCTAAAAGCCTTGCACAAAGAAATGACAAATAGGTAACAACAACCTAAAAAGAAAACAAAGGAAATGATCAAAGGACATGAAGATTATAGAATTCCTGTTTAATTAGTATTGAAAAATATCATTTACTTACCCTCTCATCAGGAATTGTATTAGACATGTCTGCATGATGAATCATGACAGGTATTCCACCAAGATCTCTCACTGCAGTGCTGACCAACTGAAAGTTTTTTTTCTCATTGTCTAGGAGCTCTTTGTATAACACCGAGCTGTTTGTTGCTATATAGTCCAAAGAGAGGCAAATTAGAATGACCACAATACAAAATTATTTGACATAGAAATCATATAAATGCTTGTCAAAAAATGACTAACCAGGATCAAATACTCCAAAACTAATATCCAAACTATTCTCATCAGATTCAGAAGATGAATTTAGTGCCAGTGAATCAGTTTTTGTATATTCCACTGTTTGAGTAGTACGCTGGCATATCGCTTCAAAAGGCACATAACAAGGATGATAGTGATGAATCAGATAACATAATACTCGTCCATCTGAGAAAGACACTGTTAAGTTTTCCACCTGATTGAAAAGTTAAAAAAAAAATCAATTTAAATATATTATCAATTACATGTTTTAACTGACTTTGAATGCAATTTTTAAAAGCTAAAGGAAAACTGTTGCCTGACAAAATTGGATTTCATAACAACAATGCCTCTAATGCTCTAATAATTAGAAAACTTGGAAATGATCAATAGTTTTAAATGTTATTTTGTAGAAACTAAATATAAAATGAAATAACAAAGGAAAAATATTATAATTTTCACATTTAATTTTATTCACAGTCTCTAAACTCCTTATATATTCTTTATGTATGTACTGTATTCAAGTATATATTTTAAGGCTTTGTTTTTAATAAATGTGTGATTTTACTAGAGTTGAGATCTCCAAAAAAGAAATCTCTCCACTGAAATGTAGAACATATTTATAGTTTAAAGTTAGAATTTTCAAAGGACAATAACAGCTTAAGTAATTTGACATATTATTATTATATATTATAGTATATTCATAAGCATATTATATTCAAAAGCAGGACTTCAAAAAAATAAAAATATGCTTATTCCCTCTCTCCCTCCCTCCCTCAAAAGAAAAAAAAAAAAAAAAAGGCAAGACTTCAAACCTAAGGCTTCTTCACTCTATGTCTACGTCTTCCTAACTTCCTATACTATAATAGTATGCTGCCTTTCCTATGCAGCAGAATTACTATCTTTTAAAAGATATACGCAAAAAAAAAAAAAACTTAAATAATACCTACAAGAGGTGACTAGGGGAAAAAAAGTACTAAATTTCATTACTATTTTGTCATACTTTAAAATGAAAGTTAATTAGGGACAAGAATAATTAAGAATATTAAGCATCTCTTTCTCTAAAACATTTATTTAAAAAACCCATAAAAAATGCTTTTGGGGACAATAAGACACATGACCTTTGCGCAAAGTCTGTGTATATATTTGAATATGTATAAGTTATGATTCACTAATTAAAAAGTGTCCCCCAAAATACAGGTGTATACATTAATGTAAAAACATGGCTCAGCCTTAGAAATAGAAAGTTATTTGTTTATGCGACATGACAAATATGAAAATATGTGTAAAAGAACTGCACATATTTAATCTATGTCAGATTGTATATTACCTTAAGGAGAGAAGGTAAAACAGAGAGAGAAAAATCTGGAACAGAGTCTTACAGAAATAAATGTTGAAAACTATCTTTATATGTTTTTGGAAAAATTACTACTGAAAATTAAAAAAGAAATAAAAATAAAAAATTTAGCTAGATCTATAAATATCTTTTTCTGTGTGACCTATGATTTCAGTCATTCTTTACTGTACTAAACTGTGTTTTAAATCTTATAGCCAATGAGTGCTCAATGATGTTAAATAAAAACAATATAGCATATTTTATATATACATATATACACACATATATACATACATACAGATATATATATACACACACATATATATGATTAAAGTAGAACTTATACTTTAAAAAAAAATGAGAATTTAACTTACTTTGTTGCTATAGAATGCACAAACAGCATTTACCCAATCCATTAGCAACTTTACATTTTCACTATGGTGTTCCAAGGAAAAACTACTCTGATCATTTTTTTTCATATAGGTCAGGCCATTAGGATATGATAATAGTGCAGTCATCTTTCTTTTTATATTTAGTGAATGCTTTAAAAATACAATTTCTTCCTTTAACTGGTCTAAATTAAGCAAAATATCCACCTAAAAGAGAACGAAGGTGCCAGTAAAAAAAGACTTAATTATATATTTTAGTATTCTGTAATTTTTAACATAGGAATTAAAAAATTCTGACATCTATCTAGAAAAAATTATATAAGTACTATGATGAACTTTCAATGTCCTAAATTGAAGATACATTAACCTAAAAAAAAAAAAAAAAATCCTTACAACCTTCTCTTGAAATTTTATCAAAAGTGGCTAGAAAAAAATTATATTCCAAAAGAAAAAAAATAAATAAGTTACTAATCTACAAGCAAAGAACTACACTTGCCTCCTATTCCCACTCCCCACTTTTACCAATCTCCCTCCCATATATATACAGAGTTAACTAGTTCCAGGAAAAAAAGTTTTAAGTGAAACTGTTTATAAGTTCATAAGTAAAACGGTACTGAAGTTAGCTAATTTCACAGCAGTAACATACTAAATGGAAATTGTTTTCCCCTAGTCCTAAAATTTGAAGCACAAATGCTTAAAATTAGTTTTTAGGGAGACCTGGGAATCAAAGAGCAATCGCTAACAAATGGGCCAGCTTTAGTTGGGAGGAACTGTAAATAAATACATTCTATTTCAGGCTCCTGCAAGAAATATTATAATTAAAGAAAGATTTGAACAGAAATTAAGAGATACCATTTAAGTGAAGTTAGGGAAAAAAAACCAGGAGAAGAAGGAATGACAAGCAGAAAGAATTTGAAAAGGAATTTTTTTTTTTAATGTAGCATTGGAGAATATACTTGAACTACAGTTTAAATCTAGGAATGACAGGCTCCTGGCCAGGGATGTGTCATTAGAAAGAGCTAGTAACAACATATTAGTCTAGTTTTGTACATCTAATAAAAATGGCGTCAATCTAAATAGTCAAGGGAGACATCTGACTGCCCAAGAAGCAAATTGCAACGGAGATGAACAGTATAGGAAATAACAGTAGTAAAGACTGACCAAAAATTCACAGGAGACAAAAATCAAAACAATCATAAAGATCATATATAGCCATCGATTTAGATTCATAAAGGACCTTAGAAGTCATCTAATTCAAATCACTAACACAAAAAGAAAAACTGAAATCATAAATATTAAATGAATCACTATGATCACACATGATAATTTTAACCTAGGACTGATTCCAAACTGAGCCTTTTTTCAAACACCCTAGCCTCCACCACATTCACAAAAGCACAAAGTATAGGACGGGTGATGTGAACTAGATATTCTAATGCTAGCAGGTACAGATGAATTAATTCTGTGCCTAGCATGGAAACAGAAGAGTATCAATTATATGGGTGTCTACCAGAAGGATCCCTTCTGTCTAAAGTAGAACAATTTATCATTTACTTGACCTGCCTTCATGGCCATTTGACTGTTCTGGATCTAATTTTCATTTGTTTTATTCACAGCAATAAAAGATGGTAAGCTACAGTGATAAAGGGAAATAATCACTCTATTATTTCAGAACTTTTGATAATGAGAAACAAATCCAGAAATGATCTAAAGTGGAATTTAGATCAAGGGGAATAACAGTTTTAAAAGGGTTCAAAGTACTGGAATTCCAAAGAGGCAATTAGCACAGGAGGGAAGGGAAACTCTCAAGAAATGAAATTCTATAATAACAATTCTAAAGGGAAAAAAGAACAGTTTTCTAAGAAACTACATATAGGGGGAAGCTAAATGGCATAGTAGGATAGAGGACTGGCCCTGAATTCAGGAGGGCCTGAGTTCAAATATGGTCTCAGACACATTTACTAGTTGTGTGATCCTGAGCAAGTCACTTAACCCCAAATGCCTTGCCAAAAAAGAAATAAAAAGAAAAAAGCAGCAGCAGCTATATATAGAAAACTCAAGAACAAACTTAATTTGCCTAAAAATTCTTATACAGAAAAACAGAATATATGGCAGACAATGAAGAGTGAATAGAAAAGCATAGCATGGTCCTGTAAGAACAGTAGCAGAAGCATTATACTTCAGAATGAATTCAAAGAATCTCAAAGTTGGTAGGGTTGTTAGATGACTAAAAATAATCCAATCCAATTCATATCAAAGAAAATTCCACTTTACCTAAAAATAGTAAGGCAACTAGGTGGCACAGTGGAGCCAGAAAGATCCTGTGGTAGCCACAGGAGCTATATTTCACTTTGAAGATAGCTCTAATTTTTAGGTACTTTCTCTTGACATCAAATCTAAATTCAGCTCTTTGTCATTTTCACCAATTGTTATCTAGTTTTGTATCTTAGGGCCAAAGAGAACAATTTACTTCGTCTTTGAGGTAAGGATCCCTCAGATCCTTGAAAACAGAAAGTTATTATGTCCTCTCAGAAAATGTTCTCTTACAGAGACTAAACAATCCCTGTCCTTTCAACTGAAACTCATGATATGAACATGGGCCCTTTTCTGGCATGACTGATCTCCCCTGCTTACTCTCCATCTCCTATCAAATGCAACCCGGACTTAAAACACAATAATTCGGGTAGGGTCTTAACATGATAAATTACAGTAGAAATACTATCCACTATTTTTGAATATTATACTTTTGATTAAGTTTTTATTCTATTACCCCTTCCCAAATTATTTTCAAACTAATCACTCGTCATACCTCTTCCAACTTATAACTCTGAAAGTTGATTGGTTGTTTCCCACAAAATGCAACTCTGTAGTATGACTCGTTAGTTTTTTCTTTTGTTTTGTTTTTTAAGGCAAAGAAGTGTAGGTGATTGGAAGGGGCAAATTAATAAAAAGCAATTACTGTTCATTGAAAAATTAACTGTCAATAAAAAGTTATTAAAAAATTTAAACTATTGGAAAAGGTAAATAAATAAAAAGTAAGTCTGAAGGAAGGGAAACATTTAAAAATTTGAAGCAAATCAAGAAAAGGCTTGAATAGGAAATGACACAAACAAAAATGTGTAAGGAGCTAGAAATATAAAAAGGCAACATGCACATTTTAGGAATTCAGTTTGTTTAACTATGTCTAAGTCACTTAAATCTTGTTTTTCTTTTTCCATGTTCCAGTGGGAAGAAGAGAACGAGACAGAAAAATAAATGCTTAGTAACTGGTAGGAAAAGCAGGGAAGAAACTGAGAAAGTTTTGCCTTTTTTCTTTTTTTTTGAGAAGAAAATTGGCAAATGTCTTTAATTGTTGGAAAATATCTCAAATGAAGAAAGATTAGACTTTTTCTTGGCTTAACAAGATAAAAGAAGGAAACAGGAATGGGTAGAAGTAGCAGATAATAGGATTTCCTTTAATCTATGAACAATTTCCTAACAATTAAAATGGTTTAAAAGGGGAATGTACTGCACCTCATGAAAGTAGTAAGTTACCCCTCATTCTAGATTTTTCTACTAGATTCTGGAAGACTACATATGTTAATAATGCTGTAGAAAGGATTCTTTTTTCAGGAATTAGTTGACCACAAAATCCCCTACGTTATAGGTTGTGTGCTTTTATTACTTCTACAATACTTAATATTTGTTAAATTGAATGATAAAATTTAAATTTGCTTTTATTTATAGTATTTATAACATATTTATATATTTAATATATAATTATATATTTCTCAAATAATTATATAATATAAAATTATGCATAATATATAAACATATATACATACATACAAATAATAATATATTATTATTTGCTTAATAATTGCTTTTAAAGTACTGCAAAAATGTATTAAATCCACAGTACCTGAAAAGTAAGTGCTATTTTCCAAAGCAATGCTAGAGTTCGTTCTCTGTGACCATCCACAATATCCTTAGACTGAATTGTATTACCTGTAAATGATAAGGTAACCAGAAAAGTTACGCATAAATTTTTCCTGAAGTAAATACAAACTTAAACTCTATTTAGCTATTACCTTGCTCATCATTCAATGGAACTCCATATTCTTTCAGCAGTTGAATAACAATATCAACATTGTGAATCTTTTGAAGGCGACTTATTGCAGGAATCCTGAGTTTCTTTGAAATGTTCCAATTCTTTGTGAGAAGCTCCATGGCTCTCCTATCAATGATACAAAGTAGGTTCAACATTAAACTGTAGTTGGTTTGTTTTAAAAGGCAAGCCATGTTATAGTTTTTTTTTTCATATATATTTCCATATATGAAAACAAGTGATGCTCTCAATGAGGATCAATGACAACTCAAGGATGATGTCTTGACTTAAACATGAAGTGGAATTTAGTAATACAGGAGCTATGAAAAGTTCCAAAGTGGTCAGCTTCACTCTCTGCAGTCACTGAAGTCCAGTGGCAAGAGAAAAGTCAAGACAACTGGTAACTGTCCATGATACAGAGAACTAAGTTTGACTTTGGAGAGAGCAGGGTTTAGGTTTTACCTCTGCCATTTCTGAATACTCTAAGCAAAAATCACTTAAGGTTTATTTTCTTCATGAAAGAGGTCACTGAAGACTGCAGGGTTCAAAATCCACTTCTGTTGCTAACAACAAGCCTGCTTTGGGCAAATATTACTTTGTACGGTCCAAGTCTCGGTATCCTCATCTCTAACAGGAGAGGAGACTAGATGGCATCTCAGGACCCTTTCAGCTTTCAACCGATGATGCTACTTATCTACTAAGGTACAGATGGGACTAAGTCATGAACATCCTCAATTTCTATCACTGATGGAACATTTCCCCACCTTGACAAAATCAAAAATTCCTGGAGGCAGCTATAATGGTACTGTCACTAGGGCACTGGACTGGGAGTTAGGAAAATCCAAGTTCAAATGGGGACTTAGAAACTTATTAGTTGTGTGGCCCCAGGAAAATCATTTAACTATTATATCAATTTCCTGCAAAATGGAGATAATAATTATACGTACGTGACAGGGTTGTTTTTAGCATGGGTCCTGGCACATAGTAGGCATTTAATAAATGCTATCTTCCCTCCATTAAGTGTTCATTTACACATTCATAAATTTCTCCAGTCTGGCCCCTTTAGCATATAACTATCTCTTCTATTTAAAAAAATTATGTGACTTCTTATTAATTCTTAAATTAAAAAACAAACTCTACTAAAATACAAAACCATAAATAATCTGGCTACATCACATCTTCCAAGGTAAGTCCATATTTTTCCCTGTACTCTACATTCCAAACACTCTTTTCTGATTTACATGCCTTAAGGTTGGAAGCCTCAAGCTTGGAATTCTCTACTTCCTCAGCTCCCAGTGTCAAACTATCTTTTTCTGTGGGCCCATCCTGAATTTGCCATCAGAGAGGCTTAAGGCTACTATTTGGCACAGTGGAAAGACCAAAGCAAATTGAAGAAATTGTACTTTCATGAAATGGTAGTTTCTGGCAGAACTTTTTTCACGGTTACCCCAAATTTCTATTCTGTGCTAATAAGAACCATAACTTACACAAGACGAATTCCACATTTTAAGTCTACAGCAAGATTTGTTACAGCAAATTCAAATTCATCAAGTGGTGTTTGAATATGGCTAACAGGTAATCCCAAAAAGCCAAGGTGACGGGAAAGATCACCTTCACCACTAAGGAAGTCTCGTGAAAAAGCCAGAAGAATCTCTTTACTAGCCTGAGGAGGAAAAAAATACAAAATACTTACATTTACTAATTAAAGTATATTAACAACATCAAGTTTAAAATTATTTAAAAATATACAGCAAAGAAAAAAATAAACAAAATTTGAAAAAGGTTAGCTATCTCATTTAAATTCTAATCATTTGTCACACAATTCAAACCAAAATTACATGTGACAGAAATATTACCATAGTCCTTTAAATGTAGCCTATTAATTAAAAGTTTTAAAATCACTAGAAAAAAATAAAGTTTAGCAAAAACTGTTAGGCTTATATCCAAAGGAGATCAAAAAAAAGAAGACAAGGTCTTTTATTGAAAAAAAAAAAAAAAAAAAAATATATATATATATATATATATATATATATATATATATATATATATATTTATAGCAGGTCTTTTTGTAGGAACAAAACATTGGAAACTAAGATATTGAACAACTGAGCAATGCCTGAATAAGTCAAGGAATACAAATATGGAATTTTTTTGTTGTAACACATGAGAAAAGAGATCATTTCAAAATCACATGGAAAAATCTTGTATGGACTGATGAAGAGTAAAATAAGAAAAATCAAAAGAATAAGTTTACAACATCAATATTTTAAAAGGGACTAATTTTGAATACTTTTATGGGCTGATGAAGAATGAAATGAGTAGAAGTAGGAAAACAACTTATACACCAATAGCCAGACTGTAAAAACAAACACTTAACCCCAATTGTCTCAGCAAAAAAAAAAAAAAAAAAAAAAAAAGAGAGAGAGAGAGAGAAATAAGAAAAAGAAAACAAACAAAAAAACCTAAACAACTTTGAAATCAGGAGGAACATTAATCAAAACAATATAATGACCATTCCAGAGGAAAATAGTGAAATAGGCTATTTATATTAAAAAGAGGTAATAAAGTAGAATAAGATGTAAGTATTTTTGTCTTCAGCATTAAGGGAATTTGTTTCACTTAGCATTATATATTTGTAAGAAACTGCAGTGAATTGAGGAATGAAAGAAAAAAATATGTTTATATTAATTTTTTAGAGAGATGGAAGGGTTCTACACAAGTGAAATATCGCATGCACTTTCAGATGAAGTCACTATATTGCTAGTTTTAAATTATTTTGCTTTGCTAAGACCTCCCAAAATGGGACTATTTAAATGTTTATCATATAAAAACAAAGACTTTCTAAAAAGTTAAATTTAAATACTCTACAATGATCAATATAGTTTTCCTAAATAAAATATAACTACAAAAATAGCTATTAAAAGTTAAAATAATTTTCCCACTGATAATTTCCCAAAATTAAATGTCAGCACCAACTAGTACCTTGCAGGCATGGTAGGCATCCAGTACAAATTTAATGAATTTTAATCTCAAACCAACATGGATTTATTTCTAATCATTAAGTGCACTACAGAAGATAAAAGGGGTTAAAATGATAAATAGATAAATTCATACCTTGAATTCTGCATCTTTACAAAAGAGACAAGGATCATGATCAATAAGTCTAGATAATTTAGCATGATCAAGAAAACAGATCAGTAGTAGTAACTTTTTCAAAGTGAACCTAGACAAAGCTTCTTCATGTCCTTAAAATGAAACAAAAATTATTGTTTGTGCAGCACTTGGAAGAGTAAATATTTAATAAATGTTTTTTGATTGAAGCAGAAATTCAGAAATAACACCTTAAATATAAAAATTACCATCTCCATAAAGGTGAGGTACAGAAGGATGTCTGTATTCAGCTGCTATGTCAGGGTTCCAAAGTAAACGATTCAGAATAAATATGGCCAAACCCGCAACATCACTGTTGTTTTCCAAAGAGATCAGTTCTCCATAAACAGTCTGAAATAAATATTGGTTTTTTTTTTTTAGTTCTTTTCAATTCGCTACCACTCTGCATCCCAAATACTTCAAAAAGTGAAATGTTACCTGGTTTGCAGCCAATTTTTAACACATCCCCATCTTTTTTTAAAAAGATATTTTCCTTTTTTAATAAAAGGAAGGGATCTAACAACATAGGAACTTAAAATTCTACAAAATAATGAATTTGCTTTGTAGGTATATAATAATTTCTATCCTCAAAAGTACTACTATATCTTATTAAACTTTCTGATCTATTCAATAATGGATACAAATAAAACACAAAATAATGAATACAAATTAAATATAATTTTTTTCCCCAAAATAAAATAACATACCTCTAAACCTATTCGGAGCCACAATGGATTATATGATAATAGCCAGTTGAGGATTTTCTGTCGTTCCCCTAAAATGTTATGAAAAAGCAATCAAGCTTATTAATTAGCAAGATGACTACTAGCACCACAGTTTAATTTATCAAATCAAGTACAACTTTGATGAGAAAAGTAAATTAAAAGTATAATATATATATTATATATATATATAATAAAGTATATTTATAATTATAGTAAATTATAAGAAAAATAAATATAACTTTTTATTAAATACTTGCAGAATTTAAGACTTAGGGGAAAAAATAACTTACAGAGTTTTAAGCATTTAACTGTGTAATGTTAAATGTGAAACACTGATTATTAATGATTCATAAATATCAAATCAAGGTTTCCACAGTCCTTACCCACATCTTTCCAGAGATGTTTATCCTTCCGAACAAGTAATCGTCTAGCTTCAATCTCAACTTCTAGTTTTTTAATAGCTTTAACCATTTTTTCTGATGTAAATAAATGACAAGCCTTACGACGTAATCTATTCAATCTACAACGAGCAGTATATGCTCTAAGAGACATTTCATCTTTTGTAGGTGCTTTTGGAACACTTATTTTATAATGATTCTCTACTCCCAAAAGAAGAGAAACAGCATTTACTGTCAAAAGAGAAAGAAAATACATGACTGATTAACTTGTCATTACAAAGTTATATGGAACTTAGGTTTTAATTTTTAGATAAACTAAAATATTTTTGAAAATATTAATCAAAAAACCCTCAATTTTTAAATGTAAAAATAAAGTAATTCACAAAGATCAACATACTATAAGCAATAGCAGCATAGTTTCTATAGTTTTGATATAAAACATATGAAGTTAAGAAAACAAAAACTAAGAATGTAAAAACTATTAGAATGTGATTTTTATTCAAAATGGAAAACATTTCAAATTTTAAATTCTGGCATTACTTATAAGCCCTTAAAAACATTTACTAAAACATAACAACACAATCTTGTATAAGAACCTTGAGAGATGGCCAATATATCTTTGCTTGAATATTTGCATTACCAGAAGCTCCTTTTTTTTTTTTTTCAGGAAAACACATTTCATTATTATTCAGCTCTAAATTAACAGCTTTTGCTTTTATATCATTTTAATTTCTTAAGTCTTCTCTTATAACAAATAGTTCTTTAAAAAAAAAAAAAAGCACATTAGCAGAAGCTGATCATATTTGATATTTAGGCAATATTACATGCCCATAGGTCCCTACCTCTGCAAAGAAGGAAAGGACATCAATTCTAATTATTTTATTCTACATGCTTAGCCAAAATTTGCCTGTCTACAAATTATGTCCATTATTACTAGGTTTTACCTTTACAGTAATACAAGATTAAGCATATAATCTCTTATCCACAAGAAAGTTCCTCAAAAACTTGAAGACAACTATCATGTACCTCTAAATACTTTTCTTTTTCAGGTTTAAACACTTAAATTACACTAAACCACTCTGCATATAGCATTATTTCCAGAATCTCCACCATACAAGTTAGCTCATGTCAATGATATATTAAGTGATATAGCCAAAGGTATGCAACTAGTGTCAAAGAAAAAATTCAAACCCATGCCACTTCTCAATCTAAAACCAGTGCTTATTGTATTAATATCACATGCCCCCTAATATCAGAGATATGTTTTGACAGGGAGAATATTACCTACCATGACCTGGATAATATACTTCTATTTAAACTATGATGGCACTAAGAATCAATATAGTTTCATGGATAGAGGACTGATACTGAAGTCAGGAAGAAGTAGGTTCAGGTACCACTTCCAATACATACTGCTATGTAACCTTGGACATCTCATAACCTCAACCTTTCAAGTTAATCTTAACTCCCAAACCTCTCAGGATCCCAGACAACTTTCTAAGAGTCAAAGTTGCAGATATGCATTGGTAAAAATTTCTCATTTGGAGCCCTCTACATCAGCAAACTTAAAGATCTACAAAACAAAGAGATATTAAAATGGAAGCAGAAGGTAAAACGGGGAAGGGGGAAATAGAGAAGAGAAAGGAGAATAACTAAGAAAAGTAGAAAGGAAAAGAGGAAAAGGAAAGAGAAAGAAGGAATGGGGAAGGAAAAGAAAGAGATGAAGAAAGATGACAGTAGGGTTCAGTTTGTTTGAAGCTACAGTTCAGTTTTCTGACAATGCAAAATCCTAATAGCACAAAAGAAATGTGAGATGTGCAAACTCAGAGCATTCCAAATGTTCAAACAGAACTATCTGTGCCCAGCCTGTGACAGAGCCTTCCAAGTTTGTATTGGATGATCAGCTAGTCAAATACACTTTACCTTACCCCAAAACTATGGTAGCACTGGTCCTCTTTAAGGACAAAAGACAAACAACAACCAGCTCTTCCTATTGTATCCCAAGAACATACTGAAATTCTGCCTTCTAAATAAAGGCTTTCCTATTCTCCCTTAATACTAGTGCCTTCCTGCTGAGAACATCTCCAATGTGTCGTGTATATTTTCTTCTTTGAATACAGCTGTTTGCATGTTGTCTTCTTCATTAGAATGTGAGCTCCTTGTAAGCAGATTATTTTTTCCTTTCTTTGCATTTAAGTATTATAGTGCTGATACTTTTTTTTTTTTTAACTTCAGTCAACTAAAATAATTTTTTGTAGGACGTGTCATAATGTTATATATTTCATATTCATTTTAAAATAAATTATAATATAATCTTTAAAAAATCTATTGGAAAGCTATACATTCAAATTAATAACCAATTCTTAGAGAAAATACATATTTAAAAGCTGAGACAAAGAAAATACTATTTTACCTTGAGAAGTTTTAGCTTTTACAGTTAAATCATCAGGAGTTAGAATGAAATTTAACCACCATGTGAAGCCTTGCTCCTGCTTTTCCTTCCAGCGCTCATCATAAAACATGTTTCTAGCAGCAAATGGCAGGGGATGCCTAGGAATGACTAAAAATAAGCCTTTATTTTACAAAATGAACATTCTTCAAAATAGTATATATGAAAAGAAAGCAGAGATACAAGACATTAAGGAACAAAAACATTTATTAAAGAGATTATCATTCTCAATGATATGCTCAATGCTCAATGAAAAGAGCAAAATTGAACATCTAGAAAAATTGCTGATATTAAAAACAGTAGTGTTTCTTTTAAATAGACTTGTGATTTCATCCATGAGGAATTTCTTTTACTAATGCACAACTTTTCTGCACCTAGGAGCTTTAGGGTTGTCTAGGCCAGCAAGAGGGAAAATGGCTTGCTTAGAATCACATTACCATTAAGTTTTAAATGCAGGACTAAACCCAGGACTGGGAGTACACCACATTTCTGATAGCAATATTAATCCTTATAAAATGGAAAAGTAGAAACAATACTTAAGTTATATTGCCAGATTTTGCACTTTAGGGAAATTTTCTTCGTAAATGATTAGTAGGTTATGGAAAACAATTTTATTTGGAATTTTTTACTATGCCAATAACAACCTACCTCATAGATGAATTTTATTTATCATTATGAATTTAGGAATCTTTCTTACAAAAATGACTAATTTTTTACAGCCTCTTCTTCACAATTAATTAGTGATAACATGCTGTCCTGAAGTCAAGAAAACTTTGAGTTCAAATCTGACCTCAGACATATACTATCTGACAAATCACCTAACTCCATTTGCGTCAGTTCCTCAACTTCAAAATGAGCTGGAGAAGGAAATGGCATACCCATTGAGCAATGCCCAATGGGAAAAGATACCTAGTATCTTTGCCAAGAAAACTTCAAATGGGTTCATAAAGAATCAGACATGACTGAAAAATGAACCCAACAACAACAATCAATGGAAGGAATTTCAATAATCTTAACTTCTCCTACTTCTAAAATCCTCTACAAGCTGACTTCCAATCTCATCATTTAACTGAACTCTCTCCAAAGTCATCAATGATAATTTAATTACTAAATGGCCTTTTACTTATCTTTATCCTCTTTTATTTCTTTGAAGCCTTTGACACTAATAACTATCCTCTCCTTCTGAATACTTTGTCTTCTCTAGATCTTCGAAGACTATGCTTTCAACTGGTTCTCCTATCTTTCTGACCACTACTTAGTCTCTTGCTGTATCAAATGTCAGATTCATAACTGTGGCTATTCCTCAAGACTACCCTCAGTCCTTTTCTCTTTTTCTTCTATGTATATCACTTGGAGATCTCATCAACTCCTATTATCAAATGAGATAACAAGAGCAAAGCACTATTTGCCACATAGTGGGCAATTAATAATGAACCTCCCTACAGATTCAATCCTCTTCGTACAGATGATTCTCAAATCTATTTATTCAGTCCTAACTTCTTTTCTGACCTCCAATATTACACTACCAGCTGTCTACTAGATAACTCAAATTATCTATGCCATAAGTACCACATAAATTAATATCGTCAAAACAAAACTCATTATCTTTCCTCTCAACTTCTCCCTTCTATTAAACCATCGATTATCTCACATACCAGGCTCATAGACTTAAGAGTCACAACTCACATTCATCCCACATCTGTAGCCAAGTTTTATTGTTTCTACCTTCACAACATCTTATATATCTCCTTCTCTCAAGTTACACTCACACATTATGTCAAGAATCAAATATACTTTCTACATGACTTCTAAAACTTCTCGTAACCTGATTCTTCCTACCTTTTTAGCCTCTGTAAGCATCTTTCCCTCCTTATAGTCTACGATCTAGTAATACTGACCCTGTAGGACATCTATCTCCTCCCTTCTGACTTTTCACTTGCTATTCTTTCCTACTTAGAATATCTTCCACTCCTTAGTTCTTCCTCCTGGTCTTCAAGATTCAGCTCAAACCCTTCTCCGATATTCCTACTTGCTAGGGTGTTCCTTCTGAGATTGTTTTCCATTTACAACGTATTTATCTTCTGTGTATATAATTGTCTGTATGTTGTCTCCCCCATACTCCTTGGCAAGGACTGAGCTTTGCTTTTTTTGTATATCCAGTGCTTGGCACTAAGAAAGCACTTAATAAATACTCACTGACTGATACATCTGAATTTTCTTGCATAGATGAACAAGTGTAAACTTCCATACCTTCCCCCTCACCCCCCCCAAAAAGATTTAAATCAAATTACCTGTCTTTAATGGTTTTATGAAAGTCAAATGTGATTGTGCCACAGCAATAACAGGTTTATTTATTCTGTTGATGACAGAGCTCGAAGTACCTAAAACAGATCATTTAAAACCAAAGTCATTTGTTATAATTAAAAAAAAAAATCCCTCAAGTATTTGATTAGTTAGGCGATACCCTTAATAAAATCAATTAACCTGCAAACCCTCTGCTATTACATGTAGTAAAGTTTATAATTCCATATACTTGCCAGTTCAATTTCTCATCTGTAGATTCAGACAAAAACCTCATTATCACAAGTACTAAGTGGAAATAACAATGCTAAGGATTATTAGCAACAGTGTCTCAAAGATACACAAATCCTGAATATGCTAAATATCTACAGAGCACCTATGTTAGGTGCTATGCTAGGTACAAAAGGCAAGAAGACAAAATGAATGGCCCGTTACAGACAAATACCACAAAATCTTAGGAACACAGATTTAGAAAATGAAGAAACTTTTTAAAGTTATCTCTTCCAACCTCATCATTTTAAACATATACATATATATATATATATATATATATATATTTAAAAACATATAAAGTAAAATTTCTGAGAATGGGAAAACAATGGGGAGATCGTTAAATGCCTTTTATAGAAAACAGCATCTGAGCTGTGCTTTGAAAAGGAAGCTAGGGATCCTATAAGGTGAAAATGAAAAGCACAGATGGGGGAGACACAGAAAACCCTAGTAAGTAGATCAATTTAGCTGGAATATATAATGCTGGTGGTTGATAGGATCAGCCTAGAAAGGCAGCCTGAAGACAGATTGAACAAGGCTTCAAATGATGGACAGAGTAAGTAATATTTTGTACTAGAGGCACCTACTGAAGCTTGTTGAGCAGAGAAGTGACATGGTCATTGCTGCATATTAGGGATATTATTTTCCATAATAAGCACTGTGGGGAAAATGGATTGTAGAGAGATTGGAAGCTGCCGATCAATTAGGAGGATTTGCCACAAAATAGATAATCAATAATCAGTAATCAGGAACTTAACAAGGAAACACAGATAAGACATTGTGGAAAGAATGCTTGCTCATTTAAATCCTAACTCATTAAGTATGAACTTAATGGCTATATGACCTCAATCAAGTCACTTAGTCTCTTCCTTTCCTCACCTGTAAAATGAGGCTTAATCAGATTGGTTCTAAGGCCCCTTTTAGCTGATGTCCAATAAAGATTTACAAATTAATGCAGAAAAAAAAAAAATTCTAACAACAATATTTAGTTATCCTGTATTTATTCAATAAAGAAAAAGAGAAAATGTATTCTTAATGACAATTTAACCAAAAAAAAAAGTCATTAGTAAGATCTGACAGTGAACAAGTGGTTTCATTAAATATACATGGAGAAAAAAAAATCACAAGATTGAATTACAGTAATATCCTTTACAGATATGATATGGAATGAAATCTAATAATCAAATTTTACTAAACTCCCTAAGATTAAAAGCCAAAGAAATTTTCCTTGTCAAAGTTTTTTGAAAGTATGTTTTTATTCCACTAAATAAATGAAACTCACCAGTTTTCTTTTTCAGCTTTTGTTTCTCTCTGACATTAATATGTTTTGAAGCTGGTGATCTTACAATTGCTTTTTTGGTTTTTACAACAGTCAATGCTTTTGACTTTGCACAAGAAAAATGAATTCTTTTGGTTTCTCTCACTTCCATACATTCATTAGCTGAGTTCATTGCATATACGTCTTCCAAGTTTCCTTCACTTTTTCTTTTATGGCCAGCAAAAGCATTTTCAAAGGAAAATGAATTTAATCTATCTTTACAACTCTTTGATTCATTTACAACTGGGTGTACATTTGGAAGATAAGCATGAAATGTTTCTGTATTTTCACAATGATTCATTGTACTAGTAAGACACCGTCTAGATTTTGGGTTATTTGTTCCAGTTCTTTTTGTTTCAGAACACTTTGGCTTACTTTTAGTAATAGTAGTTGAAAGTATTGGACGTCTCTTATGTTGTTCCTTGAAGTTACAAGGATTTTTCTGAATCGTTTTCTGAACGTTAGATTCATTCTCATTTGAAGAACTAGAGTAACCCAAATTAATTTCTACTGGTTTAGTTTCTTTATGGATTCTATTTGGAAATACTTGATCCTCAGGCACAAATTGTAATACTTCACTGTTCTTCCAATTAAATGATGATTTTGAAATTGGAGAATTTTCATTTGGTAAAGGTAACAGTGAAAATTCAAATGTTTCCTGACATGTATGCAACTCAGCTATATTATTTTTTACAAACTGATCTGGTGAGAGAATAGGATCAACTGATATCGATTCTAGATCTTCATTTAGTTCATAGCTGTCAGTTACAAAGGAATCTGGACTTAAAATTGTCCTTTGAAAAAGTGGTTTGTGTATTTCACATATTCTTTGTGACTCAAAATGTGTATCTTTTAAATCATCCTTCTTAAACTGTTCAGGTGAAAGAACTGCCATAGATTTCAGATCTTTATTAATCAAATAGTTATCACTTAAAAAAGAATCTGGACTTAGAAAAGTTCTTTGGTTTGGCATGTGCAGAGGTGAAGAATGATCTGGAGTAATAATAGGTAATTTTCTATTATTGAAACCCAAATGACCCTTAACATCATTTTCTTGAACTGGTTTAGTTACAGTATTATATAAATTTTTACTAATTACTTGCTCATTCAAATGAAAATTCTTCAAAGCACTAGTATCTTGTGCTTCCTTTAATAATTCTCTGTTTACTGGTGCATGAAGAAGGGTATAGGTGGTAGATCGACGAATAGAAAGTGGAGTGCCAATCTTATTAGGGCTTTTATTCATGGGACTAACAGATGATTCAGGCAATTTATTCTCTTCCGAATTTAAAGAATTACTTTCCAAGAGGGAACAGTTTTCCAGTGCAAACAAATTTTCACATGCTTGTAATGGGCTTCTTATTTTGTTATTCTTTTGAGAAACATTAAAAGCATCATTAACATTTTTATCATTTGAATGCCTTTTAGAAAGCTGTGAGGAGGATGAAATATCCTTCTTTTTAAGAGTATCCCAAAGACTCCTCTGAAAAGAAAGCAAAAATTAATTAGCTGATAGTTGAAAGTTAATTTTCAATAAAACATCAATCATATAAAATATCTAAAAAAATTATAGTAAGATATTAGGACACATTAGATAGTCCATACAATAAAAAGATGATAATTTAAGTATGTTTAACAGGGTAAGAGAGAGTTAGTAGAGACAAACAAATAATTATCAATAGAATAAATAAAAATATATAAAATAAGTGCCATTTGTATGTATAATTAGTTATCAATAATTTTTATGTTAGAAAGTAAACTTTTATAAGGTTAAACCAAACAAACACTATTTTGATAATTTAAAACATAATTACCTTTTTCTTTTTTGGTTGTTCTGCATTCCCTAATAATATTACTTGATGTTTCAGAATGTCATTCACAAGAAAAGTTATCATTTCTCGTACTCTACCTTCTTTAGCTGGTGTCCAAGTTATAGAAAGAGAAATTCTTTCTTTAGACTACAAGAAGATAACAAGGAAGAAAACTTTTGACACATATTGTACCTAAGTAGAATTTTAAAATCAAATTCATCAATTTCTTTCCTTCTCAATCCTATCTTTTCCCTAATGAAAAAAACTTTAATTACTTTTACTATTGCTGATTTTCAGTAGAAATGAAGAAAAAATATTTTTATAAATACTAATGGCAAATTCAGGAATATAGTAAATATCAAGTATTAAAACTAATAATGAAAGCAATAACTAGATTACTTCTTCGATTTCAGAAGTTGTTTTATAAGTCTTAAGTGAAAAAATAAATATGGTTAAATATGGTTAAAAATAAGTTAAAGAAAATTCATGCAAATTAGGTGTCAAAAAGTTCGCTCTCTTCTAATACTATTTGCAGTTTTCAGTAGAAAATGCTTCTTCCACATTACTGAAGCCAGAATGTAACCCCCTCATTCATGCTTCCTAACCAGCTGGGTCAGGAACAAAAATAGATCTAATCTTGCTCCTTACTACCACTTGCAATTCTTTCTAATCTTCAGTCTCTTCTTCTCTAACGGTTCCTTTTCTGCTGTCCAAATAAGACTAAATCCTTTGAAAAAGCAAAAAACGTCTTTAGTGGATTTTACCATCCCCTTAACTCTATCACTATCTTTTCTTTCTTTCTCTCAAGAGCCTAGAAAAAACTGTTTACACTTATTACCTCCATTCATTCTCTTTTGACTCAATTCTCAACTGCTGGCACTGTCATTACTCAACTGCAATTGCTCCCTCTAAAGTTACTGATTTGATGGACTTTTCTTACCATTTATTTTTCTGGACTTCTCAAAGGACTTTGATACCCCTGAACATCACATTCCTAGACATTGTCTTCTCTGGATTTTCAAAACACTACACTTTTTTTTGCTTGTCTTCCTACTTGTTTTGACAGTTTTTCCAGTCTCTATTATCTCCCCTAAACTGTGGATATACCTCAGGATTCTGTCCTAAGTCTCCCTACATTCCCTCACTTAATGACTTCATCAGTTCCCATGAATTTAAATGGCTCTTCAATGCAGCCGATTCCTAGATCTACATTTCCAATTTCAGTTTCTTATCTGAGCTCCAATTGCACATAACTAACTGCCAAGCAGACATTTCAAACAGACTGTCCATGACATTTCCAATTCAAAACCCAAACTTCTGAACTTCTCTTTTTCTTTATATCAACCCCTGCTATAAAAGCAGGGACTTTTAACTCAGGAACTTAAGTTTATACAATGATGTCTCCTCAAATGTTTATCAGCCTCAGTTTCCATGAACTTCACCTTTATGTACCATCTCAGTCAAAAATAGTAGGATGGTCATACCTTTAATCTAATCACCACCTGAAAACATTCCCTTCCATAAACCATAACTAAAATTTCTCTAATCAGGATCTGCCCTTCTTTCTTCTCTATTCTCACATACTTAAGCCTATACTCGAACCTCACTACAGCCTCCAAATCACTCTATACACACTTCCATCCCTGCTCATTTCAATTTTTTTACCTGAATATCTTGATCATAGATAAACCATATGTTACCTTCTACCCTTAAACCCCTTGTCCAATTTGCCACACATTTCTTTCCAAAAGAGTAACACAATGATGCTGATGAGGTGCAATACGAAATTATACTATGAGACTCAACTAGAGCCTCACTAGTGCATATCAATCTACTTATGCTTACCTGATTCTCTCAACTCCTTACTAAGTCTGTTCCAAATTATCTCTTTTCTCAAGCTACTACTTACAAACACCACTCCTGAATCTTTCCTGTGAGCCGACAACCTTTACTTACAAAAAAAAAAAAAAAAAAAAAGTTATCTTTTGTCACATTTTGTAGGAAGGAGTGGTCCTTTTTGACAAGACTAAATCTTTTACTTTAGCTTTGATCTTAGCCATTCCCAGGAATTTGCTCTTCAATCATCTCTCTCTATTTTCAACCTCTCCTTATCCATTAATTCCTTTCCACCTACTAATAAATATGCCCAGACTTCACCCATCCTTAAAAATCTTACCAACTCCTAAAGCTATCAACCCATTTGGCAGCCAAAGTCCAAAAGAAAGATGACTAAATGTGCTTTATTTTCTCACTTAACCACTTACTTTTCATCCTGGAGGCTTTGTCTTTACCACACAATGAAAATTTCTCTTTCAAAGAAAATAATCTCTTTATTGGTAAATCTAATGGCCTTTCCTGAGGCTTCATCTTTCTTGACAACTCCCCTCTCCCCAGCATGACTAATGATGATTCTCTCCTGGAGAAAAAACTCTGGAGTTTTTTGTTGTTGTTGTTGTTTTGAACACTCTTTTGTTGTGATTCTCCTGATTCATGTTACAACCCACAACCATGGACATACTTCAAGACTCCATGCTGCATCCTTCCCTTTTCCTTCTCAATACTCTTCTTGTACTCATCTCTTATAATTAATTTCATTGCATTCCATGGATTTAATTATCAATATGAACTCTGTGTAGAGACGACTCTCAGATCTACTTATTTAGCCCATGTCTCTCCTGAGCTTCAGTCCAACATTTGTCTTTCCCAAATTTCCAAATCTTCACATTAATGAAGGTCCCACAGATAACTCAAATTCAACATTTGCAAAACTGAATATACTTATCTTTTCTCCTAAACACTATTCTCCTTTCAATTATCCAAAAGGAAATATTTCTGTCAAAGGTACTACCATTTTCCCAGGTACTAGATTCACACCCTAGCAGTTACCCTCAATCCTTTACTTAAACTCAACCCTCCTCACCCCCCCCCCCATATCCAAGCAATTATCAGATTTTAGTAGATTTATTTCCACAGTATCTCTTGCATCTAGTCCTTTCTAGACTGCAAATACACTCCAGTTTAAGCTTTCATTGTCCCCTTGCCTAAACTACTTAAACAATGTCTTAACTAGTCTCCTTGAAACCAGTTTCACTTCTCACTAATCAATCATAAACAAAGTTGCCATACTGACATTCCTAAGTACAGATTTACCCATGATTCTCACCAGCAAAAAAGAAATTTTGCTGGTTTTCTTATGTCCCTAAAATAAAATACAAACTCATCTTTTTTGGAGGGAATTTAAGCCCTTCACAATTTGGTTCCTATCTTTGGGGGCTGGCACATTACTTCCATTCACATACTCCCCTCTAGACAAAAGGGCCTACCTGTTATTCCTTTTACATAGCCTTAAGTCTCCTACCTCTATCTTTACATAGCCTGTCACCTATACCTCAAATGCTCTCTTAGCTCACCTCTGTTTCTATTTCAAAGCTAAATCCAAATGCTATCTCCTACAAGAGATTTTCATAAATCTCCCAATTACTAGTTCTCCCCCCCTCACAAGTCACTTTGTATATACAGTATTGGATGTTTACGTATTTACAATTATCTTAAGTGAAAAAATATCTGTAGGGTTTAACAGTTCCTGGCAGATAGTGAGCACTTAAGTTCTCTTCCAACTCCAGTTTTGGTTCCCTGACCTCACTTCACCTAGGGAGACAATATCATCAACTTTTAACGTCACATTTGCTTAGTATTAGTACAGAGCTATATAATCTCTACTATTTTTCAAGCTCTTCTGAAAAAGTGGAAAGATTGGATTATATGGCTTCTAAGGTCTTTTCCAGTTCAAGATCTAAGATGTGTAAAATGCAAAAAGAACTGATACTACCTACTCCACAGGGTTGTTTCTGTAAATTATGGAGAATTTAGAATGAAAGAATGTGGAAAGCTTTTCTAGCCTAACAAACTGATTTTACAGTAGAACAAACTAAAAACAAGAGACATTAAATGACTTCTTCTGGGGCTCACAAATGGCAGAGCCAAGATTTGACTCAGGTCTTTTAAATCCAAATACAACATTCTTTCAACTCTACCACTTGCACTGCTTATCTCATGTTGTCACAAAGAACAAATGAAAAGATGTACTTTATAAATCTCAAACCAAAATATAAATGGAAGCTATTATTATTTATCAACAGCCCAGCTCTACCCAGTTCTCCATAATTTACAGAAACAACCCTGTGAAGTAGGTAGTATCAGTTCTTTTTGCATTTTACACATCTTAGATCTTGAACTGGAAAAGACCTTAGAAGCCATATAATCCAATCTTTCCACTTTTTCAGAAGAGCTTGAAAAATAGTAGAGATTATACAGCTTTGTACTAATACTAAGCAAAAGTGACCTGTTAAAATGTTGATGATATTGTCTCCCTAGGTGAAGTCTCAAGATTACATATTGATAAATTTAAAACAGGATTTTAAAAAGATGTACACTAAGAAAAATCATACTATTATTAAGATTTAATCTATGCATTTTAATAGGAAAAATAGTATGAGGCTTGCTTCTTCTTGCTTTGTTTTGTTTTTTAAGATAAACAATATCTGTCCAGTCCTTTCTTTTTTTCAGATGAACCTGTAACAATCTGTCTACTAAGCTCTATGTAGAATGGTGTGACATTGGGAAAAAAAACAAAAAATCAAACACCAGAAAGAAATTTTTTTCAAAGCAACTTGTATGGTTTGAAATATAAGCTATATATTAAAATATAATACTTTACTGTTTCTTTTCTTGCCTTCAGCTTTCCTAATACTGCTCTCTCTTAATTCTTCTCATATCTGTCTCATTTCTTTTCAGTATTTTTAGCTGGATCATTATACACATAGGGTTCCCATAGCTTCTATTCTATGTTGTCTTCCTCATTCTTGATGATCCTGTCACTTTCTGTGGATTCAATTATCACCTTTCTAAAAGATGAATCTCAGATCTGCATACCCAATCCTCACTTCTCTGGTGAGCATTATCACTAAATAGTTGCTGGACAGCTCCTCCAAGATATGTAAAACACATGTGCAAAATGGAACTAATTTGCTTCCCTGCTCTATCTTCCCCTTCTCTGAATTTCCTTTTTCTACTGGGGGCACCATTATTCTTCCAGCCTCCCAGGTTCAAAATTTAGTCTTTCTCCTCCCTCATCTCCTATCTCTAATTGCTTGTGGGAATGAGTATTGGCATCTCTCTTCTGTAACTCACAGTTATTACCCTTTACCACTCTATTGTTTTAGCCTCCTATCAAGATTTCCAGCTTTGAGACTATCCTCTCCAATTCATTCATAGCTGCCAAAACTATCTTCTAAAAAACCTAAGTCTGACCCTGTTATCTTCTGTTACTTTCATCATCTTCAGCGGTGAAAATGCTAACTCCTAAGAATGGCCTTCAAAACCCTTATTTCCAGCCAATCTAGATAGACAACACACATTCAGTACTTCTGTGAATTTTAAATTCCAACTAAACAGCCTACTTGAATTCTATCTTCTACTTTCATAACTTTTCTCAGGCTACCTTTATCTTCCATATCTCATCTATGGGAACCTTGGTTTCCTTCAACATTGTACTTGGGGATCCTACAGATCCTGGGTCTCACAGCTATTAGTGTTCTAATACTAACACTAGTTAATATGGTAAATTCGTATTGAGATGGGTACTAACCACTAATATTAGTTATCAACAATTATCTTTTCCTATTCATATTTGTTTAAACATTATCTGACTGATAAGTCACACAAAAAATAACTCAAGTTATTTGTCTTCTAATATTAATATTAACTAAAAGTGTTTAGTACTAATAAGTACTGATGTTATTTATTAGCAATTATGATATTCTTATTCATGAAATATTAAAATAAAAAATAAGTTCTTAGACACAAACTGGCTGTTTCTTGTTTCTGCCTTTGTTTTTTTCCCACTTTTGATCTTACCAACAGTGTTGGTCTATACCTACTTTCTGTCCAATTGTATTCCAGTTTTCCTAGCAGTTTTGTCAAAGAGGGAGGTCTTTTTCCAAAAATTTGGATCTTTGTTTATCAAAGGTTATTGTGCTGTCATTCATCACCAAGCATTTAAGTATTTCTAGTATACCAAGCACTGGAGATAAAAAGAAAAATAAACTAATCCTTCAAGCTCACATTCCAACAGGGTAGATGGCAACTGGGGGAAGCAACTCTGAACATCAAGGACTATTACTGTAGATGAAAAGAAATCCCAAAGGGAAGAAACTAACCTTGAAGATGGATGGGAGCTGCTTTTAGCAGTGAGATTTTAGCTTATAAGAAAGCTAGATAGTAGATGATTCCCTTTAAATCAGTAATTAACGAATTGAACTGAATCTTATATCAATTAGCAACTGAAATCAGCCTTGCAGCCGAGAAAGCCGAGATGCGGGTGCCTTTAAGGAGCACTGCGGTTTCTCCATCTCTCTCTATGGGGAGGGACACCGTGGACTCCCTCTCCTGAAGGGAAAGGTTTCTGGGAACATCACTCCACCGAGGCTGTGGGAAGACGCCCAACTGTCGCAGCGGGAGGTCACGGAGGGAGAACCTGGTGGGAGTGGGAAGGAGGCGCCAGCGCACGCGCCGAACTTACCTGCAGCGCGCAGCTCTGCGGGGAGATGCTGAAACCCTTGTCCGCCGCCGGGAGCCGAGCCACGCTCACCTCCACCCCCTCCTCGTTCGGGTTGTCCAGGACCAAGGGCAAGGTCCGAGACACTCCCACCCGGACGTCGCCAAAGCAGAGGAAGGGTGGTCTCGAGAAGTGACTGAGCCTCAAGAACGCCGGAGAGCCGCCGCTCTCCGCGGCTCGCGACGCCCGCGGCCCTCGAGGCGGGCCCGGGCCGAGCCCCGGCGCCCAGTCACCCACGGCGGCGGCTCGCCCCGCGTGCCCCGCCGCCATAGCTCCTCGGGAGACCCTCCGCGGAGCCTCGCTGCTGCGCCGGCCACGCAGGCTTCGGACGGGGAGGAAGAAGCCTGGGCTGGCCGGACCGGCCCCCGCGCCGCCTTCGCACACCCACCCGGGACAACTCTGCCTCTTTTAGCGTTTATCCTAGGACTGCAGCGAGCTCGGGGCTTCACCGAATAACCTCAGAACAACTCCCTCTCCAGCCAGGTTCAAAAAATCCCAAACTCGCCAATCGGAAGCCGGGAGCGGCACTGGCCAATGGCGACGGGAGCCTGGAGAGTCACCGACCAATGGGGAGGCAGCGACTTTTTTAAAAATTGATGGTTGCCAGGCACCAGCGGGAGGGAGGATATTTTCCCCGGAAGGGCGGATGAAAAGGCTAGAGTTTATTGTATCCACAATGCATTTTCCTAAAGCTTGTCGTTACCTGGCTGAGCTGCGTATAATATTGCCAGGCAAACTGCCTTCCACTCCCATTTGTTCTTTGGGTGAATGAAGGATGGAGGGAGGGAGCACAGAGTATAACTGTGCGAAGGGCCGGGAATAGAAAAAAAAAAATAACAGTTCCTTCTCCACTCTTATCTCCGCCTCTCAAATCACTCACATTCTAATTGTAGTTCAGTCGTATCCGACTATTTATGCCCCGATATTTTTTCTTGCCTTTCTTGGCAAAGACAGTGGCGTAGTTTTGCCATTTCCTTCTCCAACTCTTTTTTTTTACTAAGGCAAAGAGTGTTAAATGTCATGTCAAAGACTAGAAAAATGTCTTTAGTTAGGATTTGAATTTAGGAAGATGAACAGACCCTGCATTCTGATCACTGTGTTACCTACCCGCCCCAGAATATACCTCCAGGTCAACTTAAAAGTTTTCTCTGCAGCAAAATTCCCTCAATTGTTGATTAAGGTATACCATTCCCAAAGTATTTCCCACAATTACATGTGACTTCTAATGCTGAATAAGGTCTCTGTGAATGCTGTCTCCTCATTCATTATACAGGTTTTTTTGAAGAACACGAACTCTCGTGTTTAATAAGGTTAGAGTTATGATCAAAGATCTTCCCATAAGGACTACATTTGAAGGTTTTTGCTCCAGTGTGACCAACAGAAGTACTATAATGGTTGAACACTGAAGAATTTCTCACCATCATGACCTATTTCTTTCCAACATAATTACTCAAATGTGAGCCTTTCTGGATGTTTCCCCATTTATATTCCATTTACAAGTCTTCTCATCTGTATTCTCTGATCTCTAATAAGGTTTGAGATGAAGGCATTGCCCTGCATGTTTAGGTTTTCACCTGGATCATCTGATAAGGTTTAGTCTTTGAAAGTTTTCCTACTTTCATTGAATGTATAATGTTCTCTACTCTGAATATTCTGATGTACAGTACTGATTGAGCATTTACTAAAAGATATCCCACATTGATTACAAGGAATCTTTCTGTACTCATGGTAAATGTTTACAATTAACTGGTACTTTCTCATTTATTACATTTTCCAGCCTTCTCTACAGTATGAATTCTGATACATAAAAAGACTTGAACATTAAAGACTTTCCCACATTTATTAAATTTATGAAGTTTTACTCTGGTATGAATATTCTAATACAAAAATAAAATTTTAGTTTTTACTGAAGGCTTTCCTTTGGTCACCTTTAAATTATCTTTAAATATCTTCATTCTACTATGGATCCTCTGGTGTTCACTTGAATAATCAAATAAGGCATCCCCACATTCTTTCATAAGGTAACTCTCCAGAATGAATTTTCATATGTGTATTAAGATATGAACAGGTAGTATAAACCCCTTTTTACATTGAATATGTTTATAAGGCTTCTTTCTAATATGCATCCTCTCATTCCTGTTATGTGATGAATTGTCATTGAAGATTTTCCCAATTTTCCATGTATGAGATCTCTCCCCAGTATGTAATCTTAAAAGTGATCAATAGTTTCTGAAGACTCTCTCACACAGTTTACATATAGATACAAAGCTTTGCTCCAGTAAATGCCCTTTCATATCTAATAAAGGATAAAAAGACATACATAAGGTTTCTTTCCAGCATGAGAAACCTGAAGAGTAATAAAGTGTGGGCTTGTGTCAAGTCTTTTCCACGTTCATTATATTTATCAGGTTTCTCCCCAATATAACACTTCTGATGTTTAATTAAAATAGAAGCATTGATTGAAGTCTTTCCACATTCACCACATAAGGCATCTCTCTAGTAGAGATCCTCTGTTTAGTAATTTGACTGCTGGTACCTTGTTCTAAATGTCTCCCCTCTTTATTTCTTGCAATCTGGGAACCTGATGTTAATTCGTTTTCCAGAATGGTATCCCCAAGACTGTTTTTGGCAAACTATTTTTTCAGAAATGTTCTCCTTCAAGAGTACCTCCTTAGTTTTCTGGATAAAATACTGGTCAAGGCCGAAGGTGGGGAGAGGGATGGCTACAGATTCTCCATCAGACATTGCAAGACAACCTCTCAGGGCCAGGCAGCCATTTTAATAGAGATATGGACTTAGGGATAGGCAAGTTTATGAGAAATATCATCCAGAAGATTACTGTAGGGTAGACCCTATGTATTATTGGAAAGCTGAAGGTTGCTTTTCATTCCCATTTGTTCTCTGAATGAATGATTGAAGCATTTATTAAGCACTTACTGTGTTAAAAAGTACATTGCTAAGCCCTAGGGATAAAAATAGGAAAAATGTGACAGCTTCTACTCCCCTCCTTCCTCTTAAAGAGCTCACAATACACAAAGTTTCAGACTAGTTAGAAAAATCCCTTGGTCCTTAGGTGAAACAACAAAGCAGATGGTCAGTACTTTTTAAAAATCATTGCCCCGATAAAACTGGATGTTGAACCATCTAAAGAGTACCAGGGATTTTGGCAGTTAGAATGTTCTCTTAGAGATTTCCTCATGGAATTAGAGATGAACAAGATGAGAAATTTAGTTAATGATCAATCGATGACCATTGAAGATCAAAGAGATTATGACTTCAACAAGATCAAAGTGGTAGGTTGAGGCAGCTAGGTGGCAGTGGATAAAGCACCAGCCCAGAAGTCAGGAGGACCTGAGTTCAAATCTGCCCTCACATACTTAACACTTCCTATCTGCACGACACTGGGCAAGTCACAACCCCAATTGCCTCCGGAAAAAAAAAATAAGTTGTAGGGTTATAATTTGAACCTAAGTCCTCTGATTCCATTTTTCATTGTGGCACATTACCTCCAAGTCTTTTCTGATACTCGGATTCTGATTCCATAATACTCCTGGCATCTGCTCTACGTCTTATCTCCCTACTCAGTCTCTGGGACTAAAAGAATGGATAAAACTAGAAGGAAACTTAGCCAATTTAGTCCAACTTTATTTCCTTGAAATTAAAGTTCAGGGAAATAAAAATGAATCCTCTTTGGTCATGTTTAGATAATAGCAAAACAATTTAGATTTAGAGGGTCTAGTTCTGATATTTACTACTTGCATGATTCTGGACAAATCCTCCATTTTGACAGATCTGTAAAATAAGAAAGTTGGACTAGATTATTTTACTAAGCACTGTTGCCAATGCCCAAATCTTTCTCTTCTTCATCCTTTCTGTTGAGGTAACAATGTTCCTTTGGAGTTACATACTATTTGTTGTTGTAAGATAGCATAAGTGATAGTGGTTACTTAGACATGAAATAAAAAGCTATGATTGGCCTATCCAAAGTATCATCATCCTATCAGGCAGTATTTGGTTAGCTGAAATTATTCTGTCTGAAATTTTACTCAGGACAAAATAATTTTTTCTAGAAGCCAGACTAAATCAATTCTAAATTGGTGGATACAATTACTCTTGTCTTCCAGGTGCCCTTTTTCTCTAGCTATCCAAGTTCAATTAGTTAGAATGAACCACATACCTGCCGAGAAGTGCAAAAAATATTGTCCTGCTACTTATTGAACAACTAAAAATGACTTCATCACTCTTCCTGTTGTTTACTACTTCCCCTCACCCAAATCCCTAAAAAAGGTGTTTGATCAGTAGAAGAGTGAGAATTTCTAAAGGTGTGATTGTGTATCTGCAAATTTCATGGCCTCTAAGGTTCCTTCTAGCTATAAAGTTTATGATCTTACTTAATGTCTTGCATGGATTCTGAGTAAACTGCAGACATACGCCAATGGATTCTTTTCTACTTGTGACCTCTTTTGATCAGAGAAATTTTTACACACACCAGATCAAACATTGATTATAAAATAATTTCATGACCCTCAAATTATGAGACCTCATGTAGGGTCTTATACCACAGCTTAAGAAGTTGGGATCTAATCAAACATAGATAATCCATGGAAGCAGACTGAAGTTAATCATGTCTTCTAACTGTGAGAAACTCATGCCTCTATCTTTCCACAAATCTTCTAGAGCAGTGAGAACCAAAATTCTCAAATCTTTGGTATCCAATCATTTTATTATTCTAATTCTGTGTCTCTATTTGCGGTTTTCTTGGCAAAGATACTAGTTTTCCATTTCATTCTCCAGTTCATTTTATAGATGAGGAAACTGAGGCAAACAGGGCTAAGCAACTTGTCCAGGCTCATACTGCTAGTAAGTGTGTGAAGTTAGATTTGAACTCAGAATGATCAGTCCCCAAGTCCAGTATTCCATCCACTTAGATGCACTCCCTGCAAAGATCTTTGTGTGGGTTATATCTATCAATATTCCCAAAGTAGAAATTTTAAAAAATCTTAATGTTATCATGAATAATTTTGAACCCCAGACCCCACTTTGCTACTCCAGAAGATGTATATTTAAAACTAATGAGAAAATATAATTCTTTTGATTCTACTATCTGGTTACATAGCCAATCCTCCAAAGGGAAGAAATAAAACACAATCCCTTTTCTACACCTGCCCCCAAAATTTTCTGATGCTTCTTTTGACCTTTTGGGAGATATTGATTCCAGATAAATTTAGTTGATGCTAAAGAGATTAAGAACAAAAAAAAATTATTAGTATGACAGAAAATAGTTTGTATCTGACAAATTTATGTTTACTGAGATACACCCAAATCTTGAAGACCTTCCAACCTAAGCAGTTATATGACAAAAAGTAAAAGATCAGAGCTAAAAGGAATTGATAGGGGAGTTAACTAGTCAAAAGATAGGATAGAGATAACTAGTTAAAAAAAAAAAAATTTAAAGCTAAAGAAATTTCATTCACCCAGCAGTTGGATGTGTGAATTCTTCAAGGCACCCTGCTTTGACCTTATTTTTAAAAGTCAACCTTTAACTCTAAAAAAGCCTTTCCTATCTCATTGTAGCTTGAAGGTGACCTTGGATTCTCTCACATTATGAAATTCAAATTCTGGCAGGTTCTACAAAGCTAGAAAATATTCCAAATAAGAGGTCACTTAGAAGTAATGGTGTTTTTTTCTATGAGAATCAGTCTTAGTGACTAAGAGGAAATTTATTATAAAAACAATGGCCCTCTTGTGATGTAACTTTCTGGCTATGAAACAGATAAAAATAGAAAATGTGCTTCAGGACCATGCAATTTCCTTGTACTCACTCCTTGATATTTTTTATGGCAGCAAAGTGGCAGAAAATGTGCAAGAAACTTTTTAATATGATTCATATCCAATAACCAATAAAGCAAGAGTAATAGATTCTGCCTCACTAGAGGTCTTTTAAACTTTTTTTTTTTTATTTTGCATTTAAACATCCAAAAAAAGCACATTTCCATATACAAAGCAGAACAAAAAATGATTGACATGAAACAGCAAACTTTTATGGCAAAGTTTGCTTTTTTAAAGTATATAACACATTCAATACATGCTACTTTCCAAGCTGTCCTTTTTGTCTTTGTCTCCTTTTGAATTTCTATTCTTTTTTGTGTATTCTAAATATTTCAATATTTTCTTTTTTTTTTCTTTCTTTTGTAATATTACTGTCGGCCTTTTTCTCTCCCCAAATGTTCCATCTACTAGAGAAAAAGAAAAGAAAAAAAATACTTATAAGTAATCATACAAATCCATACATGTGCCACATCCAAAAATCTTCATCTCATTTTGTACCTTGAGCCCACCACTTTTCTATCAGGAAATGAGGACTTGCTTCATTATAAATCCTGCAAAGTTATATTTAAGTCATTGCATTTATCAGAATTTTGAGTCTTTTAAAATTGTTTTTTGTTCCAAAGTTGTTTTTATATAAATTGTTTTCCTGGTTCTACTCAAAATTCATTACAAATTGGTTCATACCAGTCTTCCCATTCTTTCCAAGTTTTTGGGTTTTTTTTGAAACTGTCTCTTTCATCATTCCTTATAGCACAACAACCTTCCAATACATTCATGTATCACAGTTTGTTTATTCCACAGTTGAGGAACACCACCTTCTCAATTGATTTTTACAACAAAAAGTTACTATATAAAAAAGATACTTTTCCTTTTTACTTGATTTATTTGGGGGTAAAGACCTAGTAGTGATATTGTTGGGTTAAAATGAATACACAGATTAATGATTTGGGGGATATAACAGATCTCCAAACAAAGGCTGGGTGACTATGTTGCAGAAGAAATTCTTTGGGTCCAACTTGGATTGGACTGCTTCTAATTTTCCTTCCAACTGAGATTCTGTGAGCTAACAATACTGCAGAAAGTGAACTATAATGATATTGATATTCTCATTATAAATAAAACTACAGAGAAGGCATAAGCTTAATTTAAGTAGAATAACTCAAGTACTAATAAAAACAAATTATGGAGTTAATATCATTATATGTATCCCAAGTCAACAAGAAACATTATTCCATGGGATACTTGATTATTTCACTTTGCAAGGCTTAAAAGTAGCAAAAACAAAATCAAACTACCATGAGAATAAATGTAATTTATGTACCAACATAACCAGCAGTTAGAGAAATTTGACGAATTTGACAAGATATTCCAAAATACGTAATGTTCTACTCTGACACTTCCTCATCTCAAAGTGAAACTATGTATAAGGGGAAATATTGAAAACTGCATAGGAAATTATGACTCAGGATGAGGGAATTAATAAAGATGCCAAAGGCTTGAAGACTACTTAGCTGTCTTGTGTCTTTCTTCAGAGATAGGCTATTGTGGAAATGCCAAAGTAAATTTAATTTTTATAATGTTACTTTAACATCTGATGTCCAAACAAAAGGTTTGGCAATCGTCAATACTATAAAATTAACCATGCACATAACTTGTAAATAAAAAGCTATAAAAAAAAATTTGATGTCCAAGATAAATAAAGATGCCCTTGATGAACCTATTAACACCCGGCTCAGGTAAACTATATCCTTAAATCTTCTAAGAACTGGCAAATGCAATTATTTAGCTGGTATTTATGGTATTTGAAAGACCGTAGAAAATTGAAAAGAAGCTACACACTAAAGAAAATTAACTATTGTTAAGTTTTTCATAAGGGAGGGGGGGAAACAATCAACATGCTATTGAATAGTAAGTTCGACTCAAGACTCCTGGGGAAAATTCTAGAGTGTATTATGAAACAAATGGTGGGTGATTAGACACAGAAGCAATAATTGCCAACGTAACTTCACAAAGAACAGGTTATGCTTGTGATGGAAAGTGCCATCCACATGGAGAGAGAGAACCATGGAGACTTAATTGGCTCAAAGAATAGTATTTTCACCTTTTGTTGTTTTTTTCTTGTGTTCCTCCCCCCCCCCCAATTGATCTGATTTTTCTATCCAGCATGATGAATATAGAACTGTTTAGAAGAATTGCACGTTTAAAACTAAATATTATTTAAAAATTTTAAAAAGAATAGATCATGTTATGCTAAATTATTTCCTTTTGGGGGAACATTTTTTTAAACTATCAGATCATGAAAATGCTGTAGACAATTTACCAAAGCTTTTAATAAATCATTTGATAAAGTACTGCATACTAGTTTTTTTGGAAAAGAGAGATGTGGTTAAGATTGGGAGGAAAGGAGGGAAGAAAGGAAGGAAAAGAAAATGAGAAGAATTCACAACTGATTTGGTGACTGAATTCAAGTATTTGTTAATAGACACTTAGGTCTCCACTTAGGTGAAGTATCCCAGACATCTCTGGCCTTGTATTTAATATTGGTATCAAGGAATAAAGGAATAAATGGCACCTTTATTCAGCTTAAATGACACAAAGCTGGATGGGACAGTTAACACAATGATCAATGAAAAGATTTTAAAAGATCCTGGTAGATGATGTTGGCACTGAATTGAGTCTAAGATGAAAATTCAGTGGCACTAATTATAAATTATTACATTTGGGCTTTTTTTTTCAACAGTACTACAAGATAAAAGCAGCATAAATCAGCAGTTTGTGTGAAAAAGGTTCTAGAAGTTTTAGTGGACAAATTCAGTGAGTCAGTAATGTAAGGAGACAATTAAAAATGCTAAAAAAAAATCCTAAGTTGCACTGAGAGGCACAGGATCCAGGAAAAAATGAGAGTTACTCTGTATTCTGCTTTTATTAATGTATTCAATTCTGGATGCCAGTTTTAGGAGAACATCAATAATCTAGGTAGTATACAAAGACAGGAAACCACATGGTGAAGGGCATTAAGTCAATAATTTATCAAGATTAACTCAAGAACTAGAGGTGTTTAGCCTGGACAAAACAACTTAAGGGGTACATGAAAAGTTTCTTTAAGTATCTGAAGGGCTGATAATGTGGAAGAGAGATTAACCTTCTGTTTCATCCAGAAAGCAAAATGAGAAGCAAGAGGTGGATGTGTCAAAGTTAGGCTTGAAGTCAGGAAAATTTTCCTAACAATAAGAGCTATTTAAAAAGTGCCTTGGAAGTTCAGGGTTCTGCAACTGGAAGTTTTCAGGTAGAAACTGGATAATTTGTCAGGTAGGTCATAATGGACATTCTTTTCGGTTGTAAATTGAACTTGATTCTCACTTTTTTTCCAACCCTAAAGTTCTTTGATTTTTTTCGGGGAAAAAAAAAAAAAAAAGACTGGTATAGATCAATTGTACAGTCTTATCAGCTGAACAAAGTATGGATTAAATCAACTCCAAATTGGAAAAAAGGATAAAGATAAAGGATCTAAAATAAAAAAAAAAAAATTAAAAAAGGCTGAAACAGGGAAAATGACAACAGGAAAAACTATCACAATTTTTCCCCATGCAAAATAGCTATCAAACAGAGATCAAAGGAGCCCATAAATCACTTAAGCCACATACAATCTCATCAACAGAACATTTGACAGCTCAGGGTCATCTGCATCCAGAAAGAGAACTATGATTGAGAGAAGAAATTTATCTATAAAACATTACAGAAAAAGAGAATGGAAGACAACAAAGCAACAAATCAACTCACAAATTACTCATGTCAATAAAGAAGGAGCCCATAGTACATTTGGCATCAATCATTCTAAAAACATTTGCAAATAAAACCTTAAAAAGAACACCAATCAAATGCAAAAACAGAAGAGATATACTGGCACTTTTAATCAACTATCTTCATCTGGGACAAAAGAACCACCAAGTCTGTCTGAACTGTAACTGAAACATGTGAGCACCAGATGTAATTGAGAAAAATCAAAATGACAACATCACCATTTTGATTGTACTTGGCCAAAAACATACAGAAGTGATACATTTTTAAAATACTCTAGGAATAATCTTCAAAATTTCAGATTACCAAAAAATAATCATACATTATGCTTTTAGCAAAAACAAAAGTCAACAAATAACTATTAGCAATTACAAACCCACACTGACTCTCCTGTTCCAACAGTACCTTTGCTGAACACATCAGAAACCGGAATATGCAAGCTTGTTTTATAGGACACATTAATAATGCCTCCTCAATGCAATCCATGGTAAGTGATAGATAATGATCTAACCACATATCCAGGGGAAAAGTATATGAAAACATCTTATCCAGATTATGTCATCTGGCTGGACTGATGGCTTGAAAGGTAGGTGCTGAAGATCTCAGGTCAGAGCAAGGTAGGAGGAAATTGGACAAGTTTATTTGGGACACTTCGGTGCTTTCAACAATTTCAAACTACTCATTGCAGTGAAGGCCTATTTTTGACATCAATATTCTAAAAATGGAAGGATATATCTATAAAGAATCAAGATTACAAGTAATCCAAAAGAAATGATAAAAGAGACATGGTGGGTGTAATAGACAGATCATCAGATGCAATTTTTGAAATGTTGTGTCAGGGCAGCTAGGTGGCGCAGTATTTAGAGGATCAGCCCTGAAGTCTGGAAGACCTGAGTTCAAATTTGACCTCAGACACTTCCTAGTTATATGACTCTGGGCAAGTCACTTAATCCCAATTGCCTCAAAAAAAAATTTTTTTTTAATGGTGTCAAGGGCAGTTTTATACTGAAGACAATATGAACCTAATAGCATACTGTGACCTATCCAATATATTGAGACCAGAAGATAACTAGTATTTTCAGTAGATACTTTTGTTGTTGTTCAGTCATTTCATGTGATCTGATTTGAGGTTTGCCATTTTCTTCTCCAGATCATTTTAGAGATGAGGAAACTGAGGCAAACTGAGTTAAGTGACTTGCCCAGGGCTATAGAGCTAGTAAGATTTAAACTCAGGTTTTCTCAAAACCAGGCCCAGGAATTGGTCCATTGAATCACATGCAGGGGTCCTCAAACTTTTTAAATAGGGGGCCAGTTCACTGTCCCTCAGACTGTTGGAGGGCCAGACTATAGTAAAAACAAAAACTTTGTTTTGTGGGCCTTTAAATAAAAAAAACTTCATAGCCCTGGGTGAGGGGGATAAACGTCTTTAGCTGCCACATCTGGCCCATGGGCCGTAGTTTTGAGGACCCCTGATAGGGGGATTCATATAAAGCTTTAAGATAATAGATGGCAGGCTTTAACATAAACTGGGGAGGGGAGTTGCAGAAAGAGGATACCCATTGTTAAAAACACAAACCCCAAATTTTTGAACATCAACTAAAGTATTCAACATCAGATGCTGGTTGAAAGGTCAAGGGGGTGATTATGAGGGTAGAATATATAACCAAAAAGAAATAATTCTGGACTCTGGATGGATCTGTATAATAAAAGCAAAAAATATATCTTTTTTGTTTTTCTCAGGTTCATTTAGTAATTAGCAACTTAAAGCCACAGAGATGGCAAGGGCACAGATATTTGCCAAATTATTATAAAAGCCCCAAGATGCCTTAGAAAAAGTAGGGCTTAATGAAATGATTTTAAAATGATCCAATTAACCAGGGAATATTTGCTGTTGTATAGCTCCTATCTCATTCCAAAGGTAATACCCAATTCCCTCAAATGACCAGCTCTTGCTAAGAGAATCCTAGGGTACATTCTCCTTCATTTTCTAACTGCACTCTAGAGTCTTGGCCTCAAGTAATAAGGAAATTGTAAAAATAAAAAAATAAATAAATAAAAGCCACAATAATCAGGCTTACCCAACTGGGAGTATTTTGGAAGCCAATCTGATAAGGTAGCTCTGAAGCAGTGTTAGGGATTTTTAGGGCCCCCAACATATTTAGTCATATTATCCTAAATTTAGACCTCAGTAAAGATCTGCCCAAGCATCTAATTTTTTCATTCTCTTCACTTATTCTTTACTAAATAATCCATCTGCACCACAATGTACTCTATTGAGCTCTTTCCATTCAGTGCCCATCTTTCTACCTCCAACCTTCCACAATGTGAAATCTATCCATAGTTTTAACCCCCAAACTCCTGCTTCCTATAGTTTTAACATCCAAAGACTAGTACTTCCCAGTGGAGAAAAACTAAACTAGTTTGTTCATTTATGAAGTTCACCCTAGTTTGCATTTAACTAGCCAATCAAAAGTCAAATATTTTAAATAATTTTTATAAAATAAAATTCAAATTATGTGTTAATTTTCACAGAATTTACTTGATTTCTATTTTTCATGGTCTTGCAAATTAAAATTTTTAAGTCATGAAAATGTACTGTATCTCTATGTTAATAAAATTTAATTCATACTGCAATAAAAACTTGGGAAAGGCTTAATTAGGATTAAAAAAAAATCCCAAATTTATTTTAAATTCCGAAGTAAAACAAAGGATTGATTTAAATATACAGTACACTTCCTATTCTTCAGAGAAAGGCAAATAGTTTTTGCTAAAGACACATACACATAAGACAATCTAAATATCTACAAAATTCACAAGATGTTTACATAGTTGACAAAACAGTAGCTTTAGATATGCCTTATAATTTGACTCTGCCTTTTTTATTTTTTAAAAAAAGTTTTAAATGAATTTCAAACAAAGTTTATAATGGAGGCCTGCAAGTTAAGTCAGAAATTATCAAGTATTTTCAACTTACAGAAATCATAAATCCCTTTTGCTACAACATTCACCGTAAAACATGGAGACGGGGCCATTAAATTCAGGTCTATCTCTACACTTTCTTTTTGGCAGTTCTTAAACATATTTTATTATATCATAAAAAAAAAAAACCCAGCAACATTCTATTACTGGAGAATAAAAATAGATTCATGATTACATCAGAGCATTTCTTTCTGTCATTTTAACCAATCAGGTACATAAGGCAAGGAAGAAAAACAATCAGATATATATATATTTCTTGCATCAAAAACATGTTCTAGAAACTATTTAAATTAAATTACTCAAAATTCCATTTTAATCTAATCATACTTCCCAAAAAAGATTTATGCACTTGAAAATGGGTAATTTTTAAGGGAGAAAAAAAAAAATCAACAAATTTTTTAACTATGACAATTGCTTATGATTCATCTTGACTCTGAATGCAACCATAATTTATTTTTCCATAAGTAAATGAAGAGATCAATATCCACTACTGTGTCTATTGGGTGTGGTTCTAAATTATTTTTGGATTTGTATTAGCTGAAGTCTTTAAAAATCACTATTCATTATTTATCTCTACCAAATCTGAACTACCCAACTCCTATAATCCTCTTTTTTTCTAGTGCTTTTAAATTTCTGAGTGAGGAAAAGCAGAGACTGTACTTATTATTTTACAGTAAAAGAAAAAGCTAAGAAAAATATGTATGTCAAGACACAAATGAATAACGTACTAAAAAGATGAGAATATAAGAATTTCTGTACTTTAATATACATGCACAATTCCCACAAACTATCCATGTTTCAACTTAAGTAACAAGGAGTTTATTTAAACATGTTTATATTTTTGAAAAATTCTACTTTTCCTGAATAAACACAGAGATTGTTTAGGAAGATTTTAAATTTGGCACTGATCACAAAATAATTCAGTCACTAGCATTTACAAAGATTTCTATTTTTTTCCTGAGCTTATCAACTCAAGTTGTCTGACTGATGGATATTGCTACACCTAAAAAAAAAACCACAATTTCAAAACCTAATTCCCTTTCCCATTTCAGATCGATCAAGATGGTCTGTAGGGTAGTTGCTAAGTTTAAAACTATTAAATTATGATAAACAGACCATCTGATGAACTTTAAAAAAGATTTTAAAAAAATTTAGAACACTACCTTTGAAAGATGCCTCTTAGGTAGATTCATGGTACCTATAAGGTTATAATTCAGATAGAAATCATGATGTTGAAATCATAAAAATGAATTTTAGTGGTAGCACTTGGTGCCCATCTACTTACAGAAACCTCAGATAAATTGCAAAAATTCTTGTCTGACCTGCAGACATGATAAAACATAAAATTCACTAAAACATGACAATACTGATAGACAACTGATAATAGTTCATATTTACCAATACAATCTACCAAAAAAAAAAAAAAAAAGGAACATTCAGCAACTATAATACACAAAAAGGCACATAGCAATTAATCAAGAAAAAAATCATTTTTAAAAGGACACTATCAAAGAGCTTATATATGAAATCTGACTTCTATTGAAAGTGAAGTACAATAATTTGGTAGCAGAAATGCACAGGTTTATAACTAATAAATACTAAGCAGTATAATTTTGTAGTTTTTAGTAATCATCCTGTGAAAACCAAAGCTATTTATTTATTCCTTAGTCCTTTACTAACAATTTATAAATAACCAGCTTATTATAATGTTATTAAACAGCCACATTACAGCAATATTTGTCCAAATTTGCCAGATTGACAAGGAATATAATATACTAAGTTTGTGATCTATCCATCTTTGTTTTGGGTTAGACTTGTTGTTTCAGGTGAAATATCCTATGGGGGTTATGAGGATCTCCCAGTAAGAAAATTCCCTCTACTCAACATAGATCGACAAGTGTTCTGCAAATTATAGTCCTGAAAAATTGCCTGGGATACAAGGGGTTAGATATAAGGGGTTAAGTGATTTGTCCAATTCAATTATGTGTCAGTGGCAGGATTTTGGCCCAATCTTCCTAGCTCAGAGGTAGTTCTTTATCTACTACTAAGACAGAAAACAATGAAGAAAACACCAATTTTAAAAACCACTTAGGCTTATTCTAAAATCTTTTTTTTTTTTTTTTTTTTTTTTTTTGCTATTTCAATTTAACCCAGAACTAAACTTCTGAGTAACTTCCAAATTTACAACTTTAATTTTATTGGTTACTATCCTTTCTAAATTGGTCAAAAAAAACCCCTCAAAAATGTAAGCCCTAATTTTATTCTATTCAAAAAGCAGAAAATAACTTCAATTGAGATTTTAAATAGTAAAAAGTATTTTTTTTTTCATCTGGAATACAAAAAATAAACTTGCAAACTAGCATTTGATAGTGTCCATTTAAGAGATATTTAAATTACTTGAATTAAACTCTTATCATTTTTACCTGATATATTTTGTAGAGTATATTAGCATATGTATGTGTATAATTCCCCCAAGTATCTTCTGCTCTTATTTTCACAGAAAAAACACATACACACTCAGACACACAAATATATTTCATGCTAATCCTCACTACTGGTACCAAACATTTAAAAAAAAAAAAAACACAACAGTAAACTAGGACTTCAACTGTGCTTCTTTGGACAAGTCCTTATTCAAATAATGTAGAATTTAAGTTCTCTCCATCCTATTTAATATCTACTAGGATCTTTGGTGTTTTAAAGTCAGAATCAACTATATTGACAAATTTTTCCACATGATAAAAGTCAACTTACAATGCTAATTAAGTGCTAATTTTTCTTAGATGGATGAATGAATGAATGAACTTAAAAGGTAGGCTGTGTTTCTGTAATACAAATTTCTGAAGTTAAACAGATGCAGGAATCAAAAATGTTGCCATGGTTATAGTAATATTATATTTAATGTAGCATCTCTCAAAAAAGCCTCTAGATATCTGAAACAGTAGAACAGCCATCAAATGCCAACATCATTTAATTTCTTCTGGGCTACAAGATTTTAAATGTGAGTCTGTTCAGTTTCCCCAAATCTGTAAGACTTTCAGTAATTTTTGGATTCCTTCGAACTCTAGGGAACATGAAGCAGCAAATAACATAATGAACATCTTTGCATGGTACAGTGGAAAGAGAACCAACCAGAAAAGGCATCAGAATACATTAGTTCTCATTCAGTCATTTGACAGAGGCTTTGGGACAATGAGTTTGCCTTTCTTTGCCAATTTATTTACCCTAAGTAAAATAAAAGGAAGGATTGTACATAACTGCCCTGAATATATTATAGGGCTTTTGTGAGAAGTAATTAAGATAATGTATTGAGATTATTAAATGAGATAATTTGATCCTATTAATTGTAAAGCACTGTACAAACAAAAGGTATTTTCACAAAATTGTAAAGAGATCTATGTGCTTCAATTTGCACAAGTTTCATGTAAATAAAATTATTGTAAAATATAATATTTTTAAAGCATTTGGGGAAGTTATTAAAAGAAACCTAGTTGCAAAAATTTTAAGGAAGCAAAAAAGTCCTTAATAATGTAAAATCTTAAAAAAAAATCACCTTCTTTTTAAAACTTCAAATGCCTATAAGTTAAGGACAAATCTAAAGATGTGATTTGTTTCTGCAATAATATTTTAGTTAAAATCAACAAATATATCTTTGTTATAATGAGTCAATTTAATATTAAGAAATCTATTTAAATCACAAAATCACATATTGTTGAAGCTTGAAGAGACCCTTTTAGACTATCTCCCCAAATCCCTTATTTTATAATTAAGAATGAATTTTATAATTTAATTTCAAACTGAAAGTACCTGTATCCAATTCTCAAATACAAATTTGTTCCCATAGTCAGAAGAAAGGCTTTTAAAAATAAGATAAATTAAAATAGTTGAATGTAATTATCACCAAACCTGCTGAAGGAAAAATTGGGGCTAGAGGCAAGAGAGGAGCATATAAATGGCATTTTAGTTTTCTGCTTTAATTCTCTCGTTTTTTTTCTGAATCTTCTTAAGTAGGCACATCTATTTAGGTGCACTCTGGTAAAATACCTCAAGTTTTTCTAGTACTTTAATTAAAGAATATTCTTGGACCTTCTACTATGATAAATCTGGTAGTTTGCTACTAAGTCATTACTACAATAATGGTGAGAAAAAACTTTAAACTATTGCAATTTTTAAAAATAGCCTCCAATATTTTACTTACATTTACATAAAAATGCTCTATCAATTATAACATCTCCAGCGCATGGCCCATATCATTTGTCACTATATGATTAATTCATCATCCTTTTTCTGTTCATCTGTTTCCATTATGCCATTTTTTGCAAAATTCTTCATTGATAACTGATGCAACCTACTCATGCCTACCACATTTAGATACATTTTACTTATTCCTTAAAGAATTTTATCCAAGGAGATTTACTAGGCAACATTTTTTAACTCGTTTCTATATCTATTTGAAAGTAATAGCACTGTATTATTTTTAAAACACTCTATAATTCAAGCTTACCAACTTACTTGGCCCTAGGGGGTCCCCATCAATTATTTTGAAATAATAAACCATTTTAAGCAAAATTTCTACTGTAACTGATATTCTTCCCTCCTTATTTCCCAATGACAAAAAAGACAGTAATGGATACTAAGCATAAAGGAATCAAAATTGAAATCTGATGATTTTTAAAAATATATAAATTATGATGTACAAGTGATATTTCTGTTTGCCTTTAATAAGGGGAAAGTAACATTCAGTAGACTAGACCACAAATTTTAGAATTTGTCATTAAGTTTTTTTTTCTTTTTGGTTACATATGAAAAATCTAGGTTCACTACTTTAGCCTCAATTATCCAAGATAAGTAGAATCACAGGATCGTAATATTCAATATGGAAGAGACCTTAGAGATCATCTAGCTAATCCTAATACTTACTCTGATCCCTCACCCCCCACCCCAACACACTCACCCCAATTTTCAGATCAGGAAACTGAGGGCTAATAACTTAACTGAGGTCGGACATGTAGTAGTAAGCAAAGTCAAAATTTAATTCAGACTCTTAACTGCCCATCCAATGTTCTTTCTATTATACCACAGTGTTTCTCCAAAGGTATCTTGACTACTCCTAATTAAAGAAATTTCATTATCCAACCCTTGGGGAAATGAAGACACAAGCCAGAAGCTAATTTTAACAAATAAGGCATTCAATGGTAAAAATCTAAATAATAAATTTAAGCCTCAAAGAAAAACTCTAGATATAGAATGTTACCCTTCTTTTATATTTTTTTTAATCTTGGATAACTGAGGTATCATGTTTATATCTCCACACATTATTTACTGCCTGACCCTATAGTATTAGTCTACTCTTTTTTTACTTTCAGACTGTCAAAAAGTTCAATGAGAAATACTTGCTGAATATGAAAACTAAAACACGTTTTTAAGTATTTTTAAAAATAAACTTAGATGCATGATTCTAATAAGAAAAACATGCATTTGGAACAAGGTCATATGAATTTCAGGCTGGGACAAAAAAAAAAAGCTGATAGCTATCAGTACATTCATTTATAGTTCCTTTAAAGGCTTGTTAAAATGGAAAAAAAATTTTTTTAACTTGGGGCTGAAGAAGAAAAATGAAGAGAAAAGTAAGGAAGAATGAGATGAAAAAGAACCAAGAGGACAAAAATATATCTAAAAATTCCTATATGTAATCTCTAAAAAACTATAGCTAAGAAACTATTAAAAATTAAATCTAAAATATTTTAAAATTATAAGATATACACTTTAAATATTATGCATCAAAATATGTCCACATAATGTTTTCTTTGATCTTAAACTATACACAGAATCTTGGAGGTCAGAGCAAATGCAAACCATAGTAGCCCTATTAATTTAATAGCTATCAGCTACTGCTTGCAATCAGCATTTAGCCATTAAAATATTGTGGAATGTTTAGGTCTCATCATGAGTGCCTCTCATTATTAGCAATATTTTGTACAGTTGTAGTGTTATCAAGACCTAGTAATGTTCCAAGATAAGACTGATCTCTAGGATCAAGCATTTGTTCTGGTCGAACTGGATGAACTATATTTGTAGGCTGAGGAGTGAGAGTATATTTTTCCAGAAATGCCAAATCTGTTGCTCGTGGATAATCGGTCGGTTGTGTCTGTGTAGAAAGGATGCCCTGAGAGGGAGGTGGAAGTGCAGTGGTATGGTGCACCATATCATTCTGAGTTTCTGGCATCTGGACTGGAACCAATGTTACTGGAACACAGACTTCATTAGGAACATTTGGTAATATTGTTTTGGATTCTGATTGATATTTCGGCCGGTCCATATATTGTTTAGTTTCTGTTTGGTAACCTTTCCCATCAGGAGCATACTCTATTGGTAAGGATACAAGTTTCTCCTCAGAAGTAGTTAGTGGTTCATCTGGAGATTTTATTCCATGTACATGGTCAATATGGTACTTCAGCTTGTCCTTTCGCTTAAATGTGGCATTACAATGCTGACAGTTGAAGGGTCGAGCATCAGAATGAATAACCATGTGTTTTGTTAAAGTTTTCTTAATTCTAAAAGACTGATTGCAAATCTGACATTTGTAAGGCTTTTCACCTATGGAGATAGAAAAAATATAATATTAAGTGTAAAATATAAATTTGCAAACTGTATATCAAATGAGTTCGTATTCTTCTTAGGAAATTGTTTTCAAGTTTTTTATGGCAGCTAATCGTCAACACAAATTGATATGCTTCTTTTTGCATATTTTCATTTTCTCTTTGAATCTGCAAGTCAACAGGCCCTTTCAACAATAACACTCAATTATCACTGACCCAAACCCAAAGAATACATTAAGCACAAAAAATAGTTATGACTGCTTCTTTTGATCTAAATGAAATTTCCATTTATTTTGAAATCAGGTTCTTTTATTATTGCTTCATTATTTTATTTAAAGTATCATGAGCTACTTAATGATTGGATATATCCATAACTAAGTAAGAATTAAAAAACTGTTTCCCAAGTGTTTTTTATATTATTTGCTATGTGGGATTAGCTGTGGCAAACTGTTCAAAATGAAGATATTTCCACAAAGGACATTCTATAGCATTGTAAGAGGAAGATCTTCTATTATCAATGGTGTCAAACTCAAGCAGAAATGACCTTCCTAGAATAATCACAGATTAACATTATCTATGCTTTGTTATTATTTTTCTTTTTTCAGTTAAATATTTCCCAATTATATTTTAACCTGGTCAGACAACATACTCCTCCCAATGTAATGGGCTGAGGCTTGAGTTGATGCACCTCAGTGCATCGTGAGGCTAAATAGTAATTGGACTATACTCTATTAACATACATGCTTGGATAAAGAATGGCCCCCGCCCACTCTCTATGCAAGTCCTGATGTGTTGTATAGGAAATGACGATTTTGGTGGGTGAAGGCAGAGACAGGAAGAAAGGCAGGGAGAGATTGGGCCTGGGTTCTATGCTTGTAGCTGCTGGCTGTGTGGCTGCTGGTCTAGCTAGCTTCTTGACTCAGCTGCACACATTACTATTGCCCATTCTCTTCCACCTCCGATCTTTCTTCACTGAGAATAAAGATTGACGATTTTCCCCTAACCTGAATTCCTGACTCTGGCTGATTTTAAAATATGCGGTCTTCACATCCCAACTCTTAAAAAGCATCAAATTTTATAAACATATAATCAAATATGTTGATCTGATTTATGTCTCATACCAATGATGTCAAACTCAAATGGAAAGGGAATGGGAGGGACTAAAATTACATTAAAGATCTCTGTGGCCTGCTTAATGAGACTTAGAAAACATTTTATTAACAATAGCTATTTTTTTGTCAAATTTCTATTTATTTTGTTAAATATTTTCCGATGTCCTGCCCTGGAGTCAGGAAGACATGACTTTAAATCTGTCCTCAGATACCTGGCACTTAGTAGCTCTATGAGCCTGGGCAAATCACTTAACCCCAGCAGCCTTGATACATATTTCTCCCCAAAATTTAGCAATGGAATTGATGTCATTATTGTTTAATTATTTCAGTCATGTCCATCTCCTCAAAAGTCCATCTGACAAAGACTGGAGTGGCTTGCTATTTCCTTCTCCAGCTCATATGAGGAAACTGAGGCAAACAGGGTTAAAGTGACTTCCTTGGAGTCACACAGTTGGTAAGTGTCTAAGGTCATATTGGAACTTAGGTCTTCCTGACTCCAGGGCTGGTGCTCTTGCCAATTGAGTCATATACCTATTAACAGTAATGATATAACTAAGTACAAGTCACAGATGTAAAAAAGTAAAAGTCACATGTAAAAGTAAAGATGAACTAAAAAAGTAGCATAAAAAAAGTATAAAATACTTCAGGAAATGGGGAACAGAAAAATATGAAGCAATTTTTGAAAACTTAAATAATAATTCTTCCAGAAATAGCAGCAAAAGTCATGACTGGTCAACAGTACTGTAAAGTACAACAAAGCAGGCTCCATGCAAAGCCATAAAACCTGCTTTGCATTCTTACTTAAAAAGGAATATAGTAAAACAAGCAAATAGCTAAAGTAGAGATCTGAAGAATGTCTTTTAAAAAAGGCTAAAAAAAATCATAAAAGGATACTTTGAAAAAATAACTGAAGTTAAAGGAAAGTAGTAACTGACAAAAGAAATGCAAATTGGAAAGAGAATAACTCATAATCAACTTTCTCTCTGCAAATACTTTTTATAATACCACTGTGAAAAACTGAAAATATACAACAAAAAACAAAGAAAACAAAAATTTAGGTTGCTCAAGCTAATGACATTCATATAAAGACTAAAATCTTGAGTAGAGTAGGAATTATAACTGAGGAAAATATGATCAGGTTTTATTCTTGATTAACCATTAAAATAATACAACCTACCCATTAAGTTTTACCTGAATGTGTCCTAAAATGCATTTCCAGACTTGATTTGCCTTTAAAAATTTTCTTACAAACATCACACTGGTGAAATGTTGCTTTATATCTAAAAAATGGAGGGGAAAGTTAAATTAATTTTTTTTCCAATAAGAGCTCAATAGATTCATGTTAATAATTCTGATATTTCAGATTTCTAAATGTTTATGTCATTAAAAAATATATATATATATATATATATATGATATAGACAAAAGTAAACTCCTTTAGACTAGATCTTCAAATTTAGGGATGTCCTATTAGGAAATGCCTAGCAAGGATTGATAATCGCCAAAAAAATTTAAATTTAGAAACCTAATTTGAGAATGAAGAGAGCTACAAAGATGAAGAAAAAAACAGCTCTTGCCCTCAAGCATTGACACTTTTCAAAATCATGTACCTACTTTATATTACCCCATTAATTAAATGTTAACTAAAATCTATTTTTTAAAAAACTCTCCACCAATTAGAGGAGAGTTTTCTATCTGCTCTCATGGCCCAAAGCAGGCTTGAATTCTTCTGGCCCACATAAATTCAGACCTTCTTGCTCCCATTTATTAAGCTTTTGTTTAAATTATTCTATACAGAATAACACCCTTCATTTCATTCTAACCCAATAATTATGCTTTATATAGAAACCTACAACCTATACCTTTAAAAGCCTTTCCTCAATCAATATTTCCTAAGAGGTGAATATAAACTGTACTCTTCTTCAAAATATTTTTATAATTAATATATTTATATGGATAGACTAGATGCTCCAAAGTCCTAGTGCAATTTTACATTATCAAAGCTGAAAATTGTACTAAGGTTTTTGGGATACCCTATATTTATGTTTTACATTTATCTTGATTACACTATAGGACATTTGAGAAAATGTGTGATATGCATATTTTATAATGCATCCCCCAAAACAAAGAGCCAAGAATGTTCTTGGACTTCTGTAAAATATGGATTATATCATAAAGTCAGTATTGAATCAATAGTAGTTACAAATATATGATGAAGAAATAGAGGGTCAGAACAATTAAGTGTCTCACTGACTTTTTTTTTTTTCACTGAGGCAATTGGGATTAAGTGACTTGCCCAGGGTCACACAGCTAGGAAATGTTAAGTGTCTGAGGTCAAATTTGAACTCAGGTCCTCCTGACTTCAAAGCTGGTGCTCTATCCACTGCACTATCTAGCTACACCCCTGAGTGACTACTGATAACTATCAGAGGTAAGATATAAAGCCAGGCTTTGTGAAGGACAAGTTCAATAATTTGTTATACTATGAGACGTTAGGATGAAGATGCTCATTAAGCATTTGATGATCATAGCATCTAGAATTCAGAAAAAAGGGCTGGGCATAAAGATGTTGTGATTGTTTGCAGAGGGATAACTTAGTAGTAAATGACATAACCAAAAGAAAGAGTACAGGACAAAATGAGAGCACAAAATAGAGTCTTAGAGGATACCCATTCTTAACAAAGGACAATTAAAACTAATATGATCAACCATCAATAGTAAAGATCAGGAATACCATGAAAAAATGAAATTTTAAAAAAATACACAGGTGGATAGTGAATAAAGCACTGAACTTAAACAGTGAGGGTTCAAATTTTGCCTTAAACACTAGCAGTGTGACAAGTCATTTAATTTCTCTTAGCTTCAGTTTCCTTATTTAATAAGATAAAAATATCTACTTAAAAGTTGTGAGAATTAAATGAGATCATATATGTAAAACACTTTGCAAACCTTAAAATGCTATGTAAATATTTGTTGTCTATTTTTTAAAAAATATAAATAAAACAAACAGAAAAAAGACCAACAAACTTTATTTTTATTCCTCTTTCTTTCCTATTCATTTTTAAAAATAGGTTCAATCAAATTGTCCTATTTTCCAACTTATGAACAAGTCCTACAATCTGTGTGTCACCCATACCATTCTCTGGCTGAAATGCTCTCACCCTCAACTCCATTTGCTATAATTTATTAGACGTTTCATCACATATTAAAGACCCAAATCACAACACAATTTTTCTTTAATTGTTCTTTGTCTTGTTCTGGCCTTCCTTTTTATCTTCCTTCAGTTTTAAAACTTTTATTTAGTCTTTTACACTTAATCTCTTCTACTAAGAGTGTAAATTTCTGAATGTATCCTATTAATCTTCATTATTTTCCTTAAAGCACTAATTATTGTATTTTGTACACAGAAAACATGTTTGCTTAAATTTATTGCTAATAAGTTTTATGAACAATTTAATTTAATAAATGTTTATTAGAACGGTGCAAGGCATTGTGCTAGGTTCTGGAGATACAAAGATGAGAAGCAAAACATGATCTTAAGGGACTTAAAATCTAACAGGGTGGTTGAAACATATACAAATAACTATAATATTCAAATAGTTAATACAAAGGGGAGATCCAAGTAGCAAGAGAGATATGAGGAAAAATAGATCACTTTTAGCTTGGAGGCGGGGCAGTGAGGGAGAGAAAAAAATAAGGTAGCAGAAATCACATGATCTAGATTTTTAAGAAAAAAGATATTTCAGCTAGATAACTAGATATATAAAAGATAATTCAACTAGATTTGGTCATTGAATAATCAAAATTAATGAGTTACTTAATGTGATCACTGTGAAAAGCTGAAGATTTTTACTTACTTTTGCCACACTTTCTCACCAAGGTGAACACTTTTATAATGAACAGTGAGGTGATCCCTGCGGCCAAAGCATTTTCCACATTCTTCACACTGGTGAGCTTTTTCACCTTGAAATAATGAATCAGAGAAAATCATAATTAGAATGCAGTAAACATTTCAGTTCTTTCAGAAAGTTTTTTTTTTAATCACAATGTTGATGAGAAAGATGATGAGAATTAAATAAAGCATCAGAATTTCAGCCACCTTTTATTCTGGGATATACTCCCTTCTATTCCTCACTCACAACTTCTTTCTTCCAAGAATTTATGCTTATTTTCCTGGTTATGAATCTTCTCCCCACTTGGAGAAGAAGGAGCAGCCTCTTGGAAACTCCAAATATCACCTTTTAAAGTAATGGAGCAAGATAACTGAGATTACTTCAAAACTCAGTTTTCCACCCCCATGGATTATTTTTCAGGTTATCAAGAACCACACAATGTAAATTAACACCATGGAAAAAAATTATAGTATTTAAAATGGGGACCTGAACATTTTCAGATCTTTGTATTCTAATTTTAAAATGATTTTTCACCCTTGGGGATTTCTTACATTCCCAATGAGCCAAAATACAAATAGAAATTAAACTCTAGATATCTTTTCTTTCTTGATATTTTAAGGCATAATGGTTTTCAAAAATCATGCCTGACCCAAATGCACAAGACAGCATTAAGAATTTAGAAATCAAATCCTAGGACTGCCACTATAAATGCATGAAGAAATCACCAGTTCTTTAGCATCTCTAATAAGTGGTGATAATAACAAATAGCAACCTACCTCATGGAAATGTTCTGAGGAATAACTATTGATTATAGCATATTTGACATGTACATTATGTTCATAATAATAATAATCACCTGTTCTACTGTGCTCATAGTTCGCTCTCTCCCATTACTGTACGCACAGAGTTGGCTCTCTTAGCACTTCCTGAACATCAATCTGAGAGGAAAATACGAGAGAAATCCCCAGAGTTTGAAAATTATAAATACAATGTGAAGATCTGAAATTGATCAGGGTTACTATAAAAGAACCCTTTTTCACAAAGAAGGCTTCCAACACTCACTGTGACATGAAAATTTCAAATACCTTACCCTCCCCTCCCCATCTCTCCTGGAACTCAATTATCCCTCCAATATATTAAAAGTGTTATATATAATCTTGGCCTTTCCATTTAAGACATCACCAACTGCAATATTCTACTTAAGCCTGTAGAATACATGAAATATCAATGTCTAAAATGTAGATTTAAAAAAAAATACTAAAACATATTTCAAATATGTAAGAAGTCATATTCAAGACAGCTTCAATTTAAGTTAAAAGATAAAAGTCATCACAAATACATAATTACAATGTTATTGCCCTTCCATATGTCTTATAAATTTTAAAAAAATGATTATTACAAGATACTGCCTACCTGAATGTATTTTTTTGTGTTTTGTAAGATGGTCATGACGAATAAACGTTTTTCCACATTCATCACATTCATATCTCTTATCATCATGATGGACTCGCAAGTGAAGTCTAAATATAAAGGTGAATATTGAGAGGAATTTATATTGGTGTGAAAGTAAAAAAAAAAACAACCAATAATTTCTGAATAATATAATTGTCTCTTAAATATACACATATCAAGTTTTGTATCTGTGACTACTATACAATTGGGTACAAAGTCACTACCATTTTTCCTAGAGTCTCCCTCCAATATTACTATACATTCCTCTATTACTTTTCCTGGGCTACTTCACCCTGTCCACCAGTTTTTTTAATTGACTCTTCCTTATCAGCAGCACAAAAATGGTCAGAATTAAGACTGATTCTCTTAAAGTTCAGAATGAGTAAACATATGAGCTACCTAGTATATTATATGCCAAATAGTAAAATAAAAAAATTTTGAGATTAACATTTCTTTTGGATAATATACAAATGATCACTTTCCTTCCCTTAAAACCAACTATGTTTTACTGTATTTTTGGGTTTTATTTTTAATAAATTTCAATGAATATTTTCCATTAGTTATATTATCATAAAATCCTGTGTATCTCTCTCTGTCTCCAAGTATTTGTCTTTATAAAAACCATATTTTACTACATTTCAGATGGCTTATTTTATACACATGCTAGGAGATATCACAGAAAATCTGAGAAACTTTATTTAATAAATTTCAATTTATTGTGATTTATGGAGGGAATAGAAACACTAACTCCTATTACATAAACTGCTAGAATAATTATTTTTTACTACTTTTGGCATTAAAAAATAAAGTGAACATATGAAATAACTGAAATATATCATTTTTATTTTCCTTAAATAGGATTAAAAACAGATGATAAAAAGGAAACAATTTTAAAATGCTCACTTAAAATTCTTACAATAGTATCAGTAAAGCACAGATATGTTTATTTTCAAATTTCTTCTAGCTGTCTACCATCCTTCCTTTCCACAAAAAAACTTCCCCATACAAATGAATTGTAAAAAGAGTCAGTGATTAGGCTCATGAAAAAGGCAAAAATATGAATTGTGATTAAACAAAGCATAATTTTCTGAAAATTATTGAAATAAGAGAATGGGAGTAATTCCTAGAAAGCAACATTATCTACTAAATCACAAACCCAGAGAAAAACAACATAAGATTTTAAAAGTTTATTTTACATGAAAAATCTTTATTAGCTATGCACACATACATAGGTATATATATATAAAACACATAGATGTGTGCATATCTATGAGAAATTATATGCATATCTAACAGTAAGTTCTAATAATGTGAAAATATTTCATAAATTACATTTATTTAAGTAGAGGAACAATATCAACAATTGCAAAGTTATGAAACTTTAGTCTGATCAACTTTCATAAGCTTATGCATACATCTAGGACACATGTTCTATAGAATGCTCAAGAAATAGTTTTTGCTGCAATTAATATTAAAATTAGACACACACACATAAATAAATAAAACACACACATAGTTGTATGTACCTGTATGAACTCCCATGGCGAAAACTCTGCCCACAAATACTACACAAATGGGGTTTTTCTCCACTATGAATCCTCAGATGTTCTTTTAAAGTAGTTCTGTAACAATGCAACATCATTTAATACCATCTAATAATGTAATTTATAAGACTCTTTTATAGATTAAGTTTGAGTAAAAGAGGATCTTGACATAAATTATGATTATGATTATAATGCTAATAGTTATAGTACATGTAAAGAATTCTTACAAGCACACATATGTACCAAAGCAAGATGAAATAAGGCAGATAATAAAATGAATAAGCAACCCTCAATTCTGCCTACCATTGCAAATACTAGTATTGTCATTACCAAAGGCTAATTTATGGATACGTTTAATTGAAGTAATTACTGTAAGATTTGGGAGATTACAGTTGAAAATGTACCAACAAACAAGTAACTATTTCAGGACCTACTTGGTACATCATTGGGAAGACCCGGCACTAGATTTTAAGGTCCGAGTTACCCCCCGCTGAAGGCCTCAGAATCATCCAGAGTCAGGAAAAACAAAAGTCCTTGATCTTTTGGGGGAGAAATGAAGGGGCTGGACAAGACTGCTACAAGCTCTCCACAACCTCCCTTCTCTTTGTCTACCTCCAAAGTGACTCTGACTCTCACTCCAAACCAAATCCCTCCTTACAATTCTCTTAGCCCCAAGCATTGAGCTAGCATTAATTGTGAGAAGAGAAATTCCAAACATGCTAATAGAGTTATTGTCCAATATGTAATTAGCCTTAAGTTGTTTGATGTCTGATTCCAGTGCACTTATTCAGAGTTTCAGCCCTTTATACTAGGTAGGCCTCATCCATCCTTTTTTTTTTATTTATTAAGAAAGGATTAAGAAAATAAAGAAAAGAGGGAATTCTTAAAATTTAACTCAAGAGCAATGGCAACTAGGTTACTCTACAATTCTATAATATTAGCCCCAACTCTATTTTTATATGTTGTGATCTTTTTTTTTCCTTATTTAAAAATTCTGTAAATGTGTACTGAAGTATGCTGATAAATGGTTAATAATGAGCTATGAAAACACACAACACACTTTTTTGTTTAATCTTCATTATTGACATCTGCTCCACTATTTTCTTAAATATAATCAACAAAACAATAAATCAATTTCACACTGAAAATATAACAATCTGCACTCTAAAACCTATATGAGGAGTTGGCTCTGGCACACTCCTGCACCCACAGATGAAATTCTCTTATGTCAAAAATGGCTTGAATATGAGTTAATATCAAATTAAATTGTTCTGGGCAGGCTTCATCCTAAAACTGCAGAATATATTCCAGTATTATTATGTTTTCTTCCACATAAATCAACAAGCTAATAATAAGATTTTGTTCAAGCACAAGAAAATCACTGTTATAAACGAGTAATTTCTTCCAGCCAAAGCAATTCATAAAAACCATCCAAGAGATATATACCCTGATGGAGTCTAAATTAATATTAAAAAAAACAAAGCAAAACAAACAAACAAACAAACAAAAAAAACCCAGATGTTTGAAGTACTAAACTGGAGGAATTATTATCAGCTAAATACTGCTCTGTAATTCAAAGACTGAAGGGAAATTTACTCATGTACTTTAGACTTTTATGTGCAAAGTAGAAAAGCCAATAGTGAAGGAGAAAACAAGGAAGAAAAGTTCTGCTCTTTTTCTGTTCTCCTTCCAAAGGCATGGAAAGTACTTGAGGAATGAATGACTGAGATGTAAAGATTCCTGGTGAGATGTGGGGAAAGGGGTGGGTCAGGTGAGTGCTGAGAAAAAAATGCTTAACAAGAACTGAGATATTTGTGCCTTTTTGAAATTACAGCTTGAATTCCCAGAATTATAGTGTACTGACCAGTTTGTTTTGTATCTACAGTTAGTATATTACTTAATAGGAGGCAGCTAGGTGGCTCAATGGATAGAGAGCTGGACCTGGAAATCAGAAAGACTTGAATTCAAATCTAGCCTCAGATATTTACTGACTGTATTACCTTGGGTGAGATACTTAAGCTCTGTGAGGTACTTAATCCACTGGAGAAGGAAACCATCTGAGTATTCTTGCCATGAAAATCTATGGACAGTATGGTCCAAGGGGATCACAAAGAGTCAGACATAACTGAATGACTGAATAACACTCATTAATGCAACCAATAGTACCACCTAATCATTCTTCATCCAGAATAATTAAAGATTTTCCTTAATCTAAAGGATCAAGGAACCAATTACAGAATCTCAAAGTTCTAAGGTCTCCAGATGCCACCTAGTCCTACCTGTACTTGAATAGGAGAGTATTCCATAATATGCTGACAAGGGTTAATCAACTATTGCTTAAATACCTTCAATAAGAAGGAATCCACTTCAGCCCTGGGGGACTGGTCAACATTTAGACAGCTCTTTTAGTGTTTCCTTACTCGAGGGTAAAATCTATCCCCCAGCTAATTCCCTAAACCTATTGTAATGAGGCCAGTGACAAATATAATCCTCCAACAAGGTAGTCCTTCTAATCAATGAAGGTGTTCCATTTTCCTTTCACTATCTCAATAAAGGTCCCAAATAAATATAATATTCTCCACAATAAACATCTCCAGTTCCTTCAATTTTCAAATGACATTATTTTGAGATCCTTCAACATCATGATCAGACTCTAGGTTATCAATATCTCTCCTAAAATAATGAAGGCAATACATTACATTTCACTAGTGTAAATCACAGTAGTCTCATAGTCCTACCAATCATATTATTCATAATGCAACCTAATGCTGCAACACCTATCAGCTCTTTTTGAGCTTTTAGTCCACTAAAAATCCCAGTTCTTTTTCAAATGGTGGATGTCTCCTCACAGACCAAAAAAGTCCTCCTTTAGTTTAAAAAAAAAAAATCACTCATCTAAATGTTTACCCTTATTAAATCCATTCTTATTTAAATTTCGAGATTATTTTAACTTGTCAAAATCTTTCTAGATCTTATCCCAATTCCCTGTGTATCAAATGAAATTTTATAACCATGCTGTCTAGGCCTTTATGCAAGGAAATGGGTAAAAAAAAAAAAATCTTAAATAGCAAGGAAACTCCACCAAAGAACCTTTTTCATAATAATAAATTCATTACTCTTTTGATCCCACTGTTCAGTGAGCAACTATTTGATCTTTTAAAGAAACAATAATTCATTCAGCTTCTACTGACATTTGGATCCAAACTCAGTAATTTAGATTCATAACAGATTCATGGGAAAAGGGAAAGCAGAGAAAAAACAGAGGATAGAATGGAGTGGAGGCAATAACAAGAGAAAGGGAGGAAAGGCACAAAGACAGAATGAACAAACAAAAATGTAAAGTCAAGCATAACAGAAAGAAAAGTATGAAAACATCAAAATGTCAAAGAAAGAACTATAGTCAAAGAGAAAGGGCACCACTAAGTTTAATTAAAATAGCAAAATGATTTAATAAATTCAATTTACACATAAGACAGTATAAATTCTTCTCATCATTATCTACTTCAATAATTATTCTACTATAGACTATGGGGTCTATACAGAAATGATTTATCAACAGCAATTCTGAAAATTTTTAAATTTTTGATCAACAATTTTTATTGGCCCAGAACTGTGAATTCACATTTTAGAAAACATTGAGGAAGATCCCTCTATCAATTACCACACTATTATCTCTTGGGCAGCTAGGTAGTGACAGAGTACAGAGAGCACTGGGCCTGGAAACAGCAAGACCTGAGTTCAACTATGGCCTCATAACCCTTATTATTATGTATGGAGTCAGTCACTTAATCTGTTTATCTCAGTCTCTTCATCGATAAAAGGGGGATGATAATAGCACCTACCTCACAGGATGTATGAAAAGGATCAAATAAGATCATATTTGTAAACTGTGTAGTACAGTAATTGGCACATAGTAGGCACTACATAAAATTATCTGTTATCATCATTATTATTGCCACTTAAATTAGAAACTTTATCTTTTATAGACAGTCAACAGTCTTTTCATCGACCAGGGCTTTTTCTACTCCATCAAAACAAATTTCAATAATATATGTAAACAATACCGTCATTACTAGTAAACTAAGAAAAAAAATTATGAAGTAAGGATTAAACAATCCAGTTTATAATACCAGTGTTATTCTGATCACACTGAGTATTCAATGAATAAATATTTCTTCTTACATGTCATTTAGTCACAAAATTTTCAGGAGTTTTATACACCCATAAAACCACATAAGTGATCTAGAGCAAGGCTTTTTAAACTTGGCTTCTTGAACTTTTTCCACTTGTAACCCCTTTTCACTAGAGAAATTTTTATGCATTCCCAGGTACAGAACAGTTTTTTAAAAAATAGGTATCCAAATCAAATGTTTACTGATAATAAATCATAATTTCATGACTTCCACATTCAATTATATTGCAACCCACAGCTTAAGAAGGTTTGATATAGGGCAAATGTTTCTAGGAAGCCACTTCTGCCATTCCACATGGCAGTTCAATTACTACTGGGGCAGTGTTACCATTTATAGCTTTTCTAAGACAAGCTGTATTCCATAAGTAAAGAGAAATTACAGTAGGATTGAAACTGTGCCACCAGATGGTGCTGTTACAGAAGGCTTAATACTAGAATGGAGACAAGGATGTAACTCTAGGTCACAGAAAAGTTGCAAATCAAATCCTATTACTGAGGTAATTCAATTTTTTCCTTTGGATTTTTTTTCTCTCACCTGTAAAATGAAGAATGAGCTAGATCATCTCCAAATTCCCTTTCAACTCTAAAGCCTGGGATCCATCCTATGATGCTTTTATTACTGACTTGTAAGATAACAAATTCGGATTCATTTAAACTTTCACTTTTGAGTATTCATTGACTAACAATAGAGCAGGCACTCTGGAATTAAAGGACCTGGGTTCAAATCCCACCCCTGACACTACCTGTGACATTGAACAAGTCTCTTAACTTCTGTAGGCCTCAGTTTCCTCATCTGTCAAATAAGGGGATTGGACTAGATGACTTCTGAGGAACCTTTCCAGTTGTAGATCTATGATCTTGTGGTCCTAATAATAAATAGAAAATCTGATTTAAAAAAAAAATCCCGAAATTGCACTTCCACGTGGAATAGTGATTATATTTGCTCTATCCATAGGGCAGTATAAGGAGTTTGAGCTTACTGAGAAACTAGATTTAGGTTCAAATAAGAAAAATGTTACTAACAATAAGAACAGTCCAAAAGTGGAATGAAATTCTATCAAAATTAAAGTGCTTTCAGACAAAAAAAATCCATAAATCAGTGGGAGCTAATTATGGAATCTGAGTTGGAAAGGACCTCCAAAGTCTAGTCCAACTCATACCTAAATAAGAATTCATTTTTACGACATATCCAAATCATCGTCCATCTTTTCCTTAAAGAAACTGAAAAAGCATAATGCTTTGCATATACTAAGTACTAAATAAGTGTCTTCCCCCTCCCCCACTCATTCATCTAATAAGGGGGAATCTGCTACTTCCTGAAGTTACAAATTCCACTTTTGAAGAGCCCTTTTGGTATTTTTTTTTTCCTTCCATCAAATCTAAATTTGCCTTTGAAATTTCTAAATTTGAAATTTGCTGTTAGCTCTGCCTTCTGTGAAAAAGAGAACTTATGTCCCTTTTCTACATTATACTCTCTCCAATACTGAAATAATCATCATATACCCCATTATCTACTCTCCTCTACATTCAACAATACCAGTTCCTTCAACCAATACTCATGACATAATCTTGACTCTTTACCATTCTGCTCAACATTCTACAAAGGTTCTCCAGCTGGATCATTATTTATCATTTTTTTTTTTCAAATAACCATTAACAGTATTTTTCTGATTATCATAATCAATTTGAGGGTAAGTTTCTGGATAACACCTCACCTTTCTCTTACTGATTTTCCACATATAAAACAAGTCCATTTTCTCTTTCCACCATGAGTACATTCTATGTGTCGTTTCAAATTTCCAGTGTCATTGAATTGGCGACCACAGATATCACATGGAAATGGACCTAAAATAGAAAGAGAAGAGAAAATGTATTTATTCAAGTTAAATAAAAGGATTCTAAAGCAGGTGAACCTTTGTATAAGGGAAGGGAAAAGGTAGGATGGAGAGCTGGAATAAAATACATAAAAAATTTTAAGTCTTTTATTAACAGAAATAAAGTTAATGTTTTCAAAGAATGCTGATAATTTAAATCATTGCTCTGGCTTTAAGGAAAAAAATTTAAAATCTTATTATTTTTTACAAGTTAATTTCAATTTTTAAAATATTTAAGATTATTTTTATTGGAAAAATGTCTAGTGACTTTATTTTAACATATTTTGGTAAATTATTAAGAGACTACTTACTGCCAAGGAACTGTGCTAGGTGCTAGGAAATACACTTACAGAAAACAACAAAATGACACACAAATTAGAAGCTTATACTGAAGTGACTATCTAGAGTACAGAATGTATAGAATAATAGAGTATAGAAGCATCAATGTCAATAAAAAGGAGGTGTCTAATGGAGTGCTGCAGGATTCTGGAGCTATCATTCAGCAATGCATTTATTTAGCACTCCTGATGTGCCATATATTTTGCTAAGTACTAAACATTTTAAAAAGGAAAAATTGGAGATTTTCTTATTCAATAAGTCCACATTTTAATGGGGAGACAATACATAAATAGCTATGTACCTACAGACTATATACAAATTAGATGGTAGATAATCTTGCAGAAAGAAGGTTCAAGTAGCAATGAAGATGAGTGATGTGGGAAGAATTTGATAAAGATCAACAGAAAAGACCACTTATATGAGGTGGGACTTGAAAGAAGTCTGAGAATCCAGGTAATAGAGGCAAAGAGAAAGAACATTCCAGATATGAGAGATATCTATTGAAGAGACACAGAGAAGGCAGATAAAGTGGAAGAAATAGCAAGAAGGAAGGTTTTGATGAATTACAAAATACTTGGAAGAAAATGGATTATAAGACTAGAAATATAAAAATGAGAAATGTTGTAAGAGATTTTTAAAAATTAAATTATTTCAATTAAACATTTATTTCACCACACACACTCCTACTTAATTTTTTTGAGGGGAGGGGATTTCCAATGATTTTTTTTTTAATTTTTATTTAACCTTTTTTTTTTTTTTTTTAATTCTGAGTTCCAAATTCTCTCTTTCCCTCTTCTCTGAGATGGCAAGCAATTTGGTATAATTATACATGTACAAATATGCAAAACATATTTCCACATTAGTTATGTTGTGAAAGAAAATGCAACCCCGCCCCTCCCCCCAAAAAAACCCACAACAAAAAATTAAGTGAAAAACAGTTTGCTTCCCTCTGCCTTGATATTCTCAGTTCTTTCTCTGGAGGTGGATAGCATTTTTCATCCTGAGTCCTTTGGAATTGTCCTAGATCACTGTATTGCTGAGAATAAATAAGTCATTCACAGTTGATCTTCATATACTAAAACATTTCTGTATACAATATTATTCTTATTCTTCTTTCTTTACTTTGCATCAGTTCAAGTAAGACCAAGTTTTTCTGAAAACGTTCTTCATTTTATTTCTTATAGCACAATAGGATTCTACTACCTTCATACACCACAATTTGTTAGCCATTCTCCAACTGATGGACATCCCCTCAATTTCCAATTCTTTGCCACCACAAAAAAGAACAGAAAAAATATTTTTCTAAAAATAGGCCTTTTTTCCTTTTTCTTTTTCTGTCTCTGGGATACAGACCTAGGTGGATCAAAGAATATATGCACAATTTTACAGCCTTCTGTGCATAACTATAAACTGCTCTCTTGGATCACATCACAAATTCACTAACAGTGCATTAATGTCCAAATTTTCCCACAACCCTTCTAACATTTATCATTTTCCTTCTCTATCATTATCACCTACTTTAAAACACACACACACAAGCTTCTTATAACATAGCTGGATAGTTTAGCAAAACAAATGTCCAAAAAATTTACTTTTTTCCCCTGTTAAATCTATTTCATGATCTCCTTTAAATGTATGGTTTCTTCTGCTTGTGACCGATAATCATTTCAACCTGCATCATGTTGTTGTCAAGATCAAATGAGATATTTTCAAAGCACTTAGCATAGTTCATACTATACTGGTACATACTAGGCACTATATGTTTATTCACTCCTGCTTTTTCCTCTTCTCTCTTCCTTTCTGAATGAGTACTTTTCTTCAACAAACTGTGTGCTACACTCTTTTACCCAATTAACATGAAAGTGAGGTTCAAAAGACACCCTCCTCTCCACTCTTCCATAGGTTTCTACTTCCATTTTCTAGTTATGCAAAATAAGTTTCCTCTCTCTATTCTTCCCTAGGGTATCTTTTTTTCCTTCTCTCTTCCTTTAAGATAATCAATACAAAACTATTAGGCTTTTCATGTTATTTGACTGCCTATGAACTCTGACAACAAGAGTTCTAAGAAGACACTTTTATCACCACACCTTCCATTAAAATGCAAATAATGAAAACTTCATCCTTATATAATTCCTTTTTCATTTATCTTTTTATATATTTTTTTTTGTTTTAAGTCTAAATCTTTTAGAATTATCATAGTCCATGCTTTTTCCTTTTTTCAAAGTGATAACTGCTAAATCTTGTCTGATACTAACTATATAGCTTCTTGACATTCAAAACTTATCTTTCTTGTTACTTGCAGTATTTTTTTTAATTTTTAAACCTAGAAGCTGTTGATTTTGGCTATGACATTCTTGGTGATAGTTCACTGGGAGGTTTCTTTTAGGAGATGATAAATGAATTCTATTTTCATTTTTCCCTCCTATTCTAATATATTGAGGCAGTTTTCATTATTTCTTGAAATATGAATACAGTCTTAATTTTTGAGGAGTTCAACAATTCTTAATCTGTTTTCTGGACAGTTAGTAGAACTCTGCGAATGGAGTAAGAAAGAATTGAATTCAAAACCAGCCTCAGATAGTTAGCTGTGTGATGTTGGGAGAGCTCCTTAACCCTGTTTGTCTTAATTTCCTCATCTTTAAAATAATCAAGAAAAGGAAATGGCAAATCGCTCCAGTAGCTTTGCCAAGAAAACCATAAATGAGGTCACTGAGAGTTGGACATGGCTAATAGAATTGAACAATGTCTTCTACATTAACTGTTTTTGATGAACAATACCTTACTTTTTATTTTTGAAAACTTTTGACTTTGCTTTAATATTTCCAAGTCTTTCTCTAAAAAACTCATTTTCTAAATCCTTCCTCTAACATTTTCATTTCATTTATATTATTTTTAACTTAAAAAAAAAAAAAAAAACTTTACTTTTCATAGGAATTATAATTGACCTTGTGGCCAACTTTTTTTTTTTTTTTAAAGGCCCTTTGCTTCTATATATTTTGAAGTTATAATCTTTTGGATTTATGCCTGGGCATCTCTGACACCACAACAGCTCTTTATCTTTTTTTTTTTAAACTCATTAACTCAACCTGACATCAGATTTGAGATTTCATGTAGGGTCAGGCCCTATAACTAATAATGGGACCTATGTTTTCTTTATATAATCCTAATGAATATTATCTGGAGTCCTGCTTTTACTTTCTCTGGATACTGAATGTTCTGTGCTCTTCAAAAATCAAAGGAAGCTCAAGTATCAGTAGGTCCTCTGCAGAATGATCATAAATCCCATGTTCCCAAATCCCAAAGCCCATGTTTCTGGGCTTTCCAGGATCCAATTTAGATCTAGACAATATAAATTCACACTTGCTGTTGGGTTAAGTTCCAGTCAAGAATTGTTGGCTAACGCCTCATCAAGTACAGTAGAAGACACTTTGAGAATGAAAGAACTGCTGCTTACCTGTTCTAAAGTACCAAAAGCAGAAATTCACTCTTGATATAAAAGCAACAGCCCTATAATCACAAACTAAGAATTTAATCTACAATTGGGGGCTGCTTCTGTTCCACAGTTCCTGTACTGGTAATTTGTCTATGAGATGAATTTATGATCTGGGGCTAGAAAGGTCACTAACTGTAATTTCTTCTTAGATTTCTTAATCACTACTTAGTCTGTTGCTCTTCTAAAACCTCTGCTAGAACAACTATAGGGGAAGCTAGGCTAAATGACTTTCATCCTCCTCTCTCATTTTTTCTGGTCTCTGGGAACAGTTTTAAATGCCAAACAGATTTTATATTTGATTCTAGAAACAGTAATTAGATAGTGGCGTTTAACTGACTCAGGGATGGGATGAAAAATAGTCAGACCTGAACTTCAGGAAAATCATTTTCGCATAAATTAGATTGGAGTAGGTAGAAACTTGAGATGGAATTATTCTGTCTAGAAATGAAATGAGAGCCTATACTAGGGTAGTAATTGTTTAAACAAGGATTTATTCATGTAATGTCATCTCTGTTCTTTAAAAAAATCAAATGACCAAGTATAGGAATGAAGCCTGGGCTTGACCGCAGATCATGAGAAAAAAGGGGACATATAAATGTATAAGTGATAAGACTGATTAACAGATTTGTTACATGGGATTATAGAGGACTTAAAGCTGACTCATAAATTGTGAGCTTGGTTTATTAGAAAAATGGTGGAGTTCTCAAGGATAACAGAAGTTAGGAAGGGGAGAAAGTTTTTAGGGAAAACCGAATCATCCTGTTTTGGATAGGCTGATTTTGAATTATCTACAGGCTATGCAGTCAGAAGTATCTAACAAGCAATTGGAGATAAAAGACTGGAGGATCAGGACAGATAATAGATTCAGAAATCATATGCAGACCCCTCCCCCCCAAAAAAAGACAGAAAGACTTAAGATTAGAGAGTGGTGATGAAAGAGAACAATTTGCAGAATGACTTTTCAATGAAGGCAATATATTACTAAATTTGAGGAGGCCAGAAAATAGAGAGAATAACATAATCAAGGTATAAAGGGTCTGGAATGATAATCTGGGGAAAAAATTAAGCTCAAAAGAGATTCATTCATGTAATGTCTTATAGTTAGCCTCATTTAAAAAAAAAATTAAAAGGACAGTGAAGACCAGGATTGACCACAAATTATATTTAAAAATCCTAAAGATTCCAAGAAGACAGAGACTAAATAAATTGTGTATCTACTCCTTTTACCTAGCATAGGAGTCTATATACAGTTGGTACTCCATAAGTAGTTACTGAATTTTTTAGTCAAAAGATCCAATAAGTTACACTAATGCAAACTCAATCTGATCAATTTAAAAACTAATTCACTCTTAGACTGCATAATATGTTAATAACAAGAGAAATAGTTCTACTGCATATTTCTACTGATCAAGGAACATCTAGAACTCCAAATGCTGGGCTCTGACAACCACATTTTTCATATTTTCAAAGAAGATAAAACTAAGAAACTTCAAAAATAGTATTTTTCCCCCTAAACCTGAAGTGATGTCATGTGCATTATAAATAGTAATGCTGAGCTGAGTGAGTACTAGTAATATTGAAAATATTTCTGAGGTAAGCAAGGAAAAATACAAAACAACAGCATTAAAATTTCTGAGAACTGGTATTTGACTTGTGTGTAGCTGCACAAGACAGCAATAAATTCAACTAAAAGCTAAAAAAAACTAGCTTAAATTTCATAAAATAAAAAACTTTCTAATAACAAAGACTTTTCATAAATGAAATTGAAAGTTCTCATTCTACCCTTCAGCAAGATGATGAAGTAATAGGTTATAAAAGACTTTGTTCTTTTATATATCTCTCTGGAAATAACTAAATGGCCAGCAGACGAACTGCTGAGCCAGTGTGACGTCAGGAAGAACTGTTTATCTGATATCAGACACTTCCTGAGTGACACTGAAGCAGTCACTTAACTGCTAATTCCCTCAGTTTCCTCAACTGTAAAACGGGGGCACCTGTCTCTCAGGGTTTATGAGAATCAAATGAGATAAAATTTATAAAGCACTTAGCATCACATTTGAGATGTAGTAGATGTCTAATAAATGCTCAAAATGAGATAAAATTTATAAAGCACTTAGCATCACATTTGAGATGTAGTAGATGTCTAATAAATGCTCATTTCTTTCCCTCCTCTCTAAAAACTATACATACAAGTAATGTTATTCTCAAAACATCCCAAATGAATAAAAAATGACCCAAAGAGCAACTGAAAGATGCGTGGTAGACATGTGGCCAAAAAAGCCTACTTAAGTGAAGTAGTTAAGTACTAAGTGTTCACTTAAGTGAAGTGTTAAGTGAAGATGAACAATCTAAAAATTATATTTTTACATATGTGGACAAAAGTCAAATAATAAATTTAAAGGCTTAGAGGGACTCCAATTGGCTACATTAGTATATAATGATGAAAAAATGGTTCCCCTGAAATACTAAATTATTCAATTGGGACACTGAACTCTCAATAAACTAATAAAAACTGGCTTCAATTAACATCAGCAAATAAAATAATCAAATTGTCATTTAGATTTCTGACCTTTTTACAAAATTAATCTGAAAATACACTAAAAAAAATTGCCAATCACTTATCAACAGCAAGAGATAGCAGATGAACAGCCAAAGGGCTCTCCAGTACCTACAAAATGTAAATATATCTATAAAAAAGCTTCTAGTAAGTTACATGAATTTTCCTCAGAAAGACTATGAAAAAGCATCAAGATTTTAAAAAAATCGGACAATATTAACAAGTTGCAATCTGTGGTGATGGGAGAATAGCCCAAATCTATTAATATACTAAAGTATATTATTCTACAAATTACTATAAAATTATACATACTCTTTGATCAAGCTAAAGTCTACTAGGTCACTACTAGGTCTGTTTCTCGAAGAAGTAAAAAGCAAAAAAGAAAAAGATGTATATGTACAAAAATATTTAAAGTAGCTCATTTAGTGGTGGCAAAAGACTGGAAATTGAGAGAATGTTCATCAATTAGGAAATGGCTGAACAAATTACTGTATATGATTGTGATGGAATACTATTGTGCTTTAAGAAATGATAAGCAGGATCCTCTCAAAAAAACTAGAGAAAACATGAACTCGTGCAAAGTGAAATGAATATAACTAGGAGAAGAATGCATACAATAACAGCAACATTGTATGATGATCAACTGTAAATACCTTAGTTATTTCAGTAATACAGTAATCCAATATAATTCTGGAAGACATTGATAAAAAATGTTATCCCTCTCCAAAGAAAGAACTGATGGGAGTCTGAAAACAGATCAAAGCAAAGCATACTTCTTTAGTTTCTTTATTTTTTTTTTTAGTTTGTTTTCTTTCATAGCACATGGATATATGTTTTCATGACTACATAAGTATAACCTATGTCAAATTGCTTACCTTCTCAATGGGGGAGGGAAGAACAGACAAAGAATTTGGAACTACATCTGAGGGTGAGGGAGGAATGCTAAAATTGTTTTTATATAAAATTGGGGTAAATATAAAATACTAAACTTTTATAAAAGAAAAATATCTAAATAAAGTACATTTTATTCTAGTTATCAAGGGAGTAGTAGCTTATGTAATAGCTTCTGCTAACATCACTGGTTACTAACAGTGATTTACATACCCAGGTGAAACTTTTCTTGGTGTTTTAATCGTGCAAATCGTGACTTGAAATGTTCTTCACAATAGGTGCACTTAAAAGGTTTGTCTTGAGAATGAAGAATCATATGTTCCTCCAAGTGTGGTCTTCGAGTAAATGACTTCTTACAAATCTAAAAAGTACATTTTCAAATAAAATAGTCTAGTATCAAAATTAAATAACAAGGAAAACAAGTCATAAGCAAAATAATTTTTTTCAGTCTAAGTTCCTATGGAAAAGATTTTGAAAGACAATATACAGCACAAAAGAATAACTTTTACATGATAGGTTAGGGAATGGACCTGTACTTACATTGTAAGAGAGAACTCCACAGAATAAGAAAATTCTCTCTATTAAAGCAGACTGATATCCTGTCAATAGCTTATAATTTTAGAGAGTAGCCTAGAATACTGAGGAGTGTTTTTTACAGGATCAAAAAGCCAATCTGCATCAGAGATAGGGCTTGAAGACATTTGAGGCCAGCTTTCTATCCAATAGATCAGGTTTCCTTCCATTAAAATGATAAAAAAATTTTAAACCACTACAACAGATTAAGTATAAAATGAATTATTATCTAACTAACTGAGGGCCCAATACGCTATGCATTGCATATCTGGCTTCTTCTTTTACCCTGTTAAATATGAAAAGATAGAGAATACCTTTTACTTTAGTTTGCACTAAGGTGCTCAGGTCAGTACTTGGCACATAAAAGGTACTTAATATTTACTGATTATTTAAGAAAGGAATCACTAACAAAACCACCATGTAACTTTTAAACTGCTGTTTAAACTTTTTTTTAACAAATATTTATTGGGTTTTTTTTTAATTCTTAAAATGTGGAATTTGTTATTCTACATATTCCAATATTATTATTATTCCATATTATTATGGAATTATTATTATATCCACATATTATTCCAATATTATTATTATTAATTCTTAAAATGTGGAAGTCAAATTTTTAAGCAATTAAGAGAATTGCTTATAGAAAGTAAGACTGATCTTATGCAAATAAAAGAAATTAATAAGTAACTTTTATTTCCAGAAAAAAGCTCTTATAGAGAAGAGCCCACCGCAAAGTCTGCACATGACTACTGCTGCATTCTAGTGCTGAACAAAACCAACAGCTTTAGTCTCCAAGTTATTAGAAGCAAAATCAAATTCAATATCAAGCCCATCATTTCCTTTTAGATTTAAGCCATGCTACATATTCATTCATTCAACAAATAATTGCATGCTACATGCTAAAGAATATATAGTTAGCCTCAAAACTACCAAGGTCTGGGTTCAAATCCCACACCAGATAAACTCAGTAAGGCTAAATAGGATGGAGACAATATATCGACCTGCACTGATCAAGAGTGTTCCCTCACCTGAAGGTTCCCTATATTGAAATTATAGGCTTAATGTGTGTCTCTCTCTCTCTCTCCTTCTCTCTCTCCCTCTCCCTCTCCCACTGTACAAGATACTATGATAGGTGTTAAAGAGATAAAAACATAAAATAAATTAAGTTTTGGCTTCAAGGAACAATCAAGAGAAATGTCATGTGCAGTAACTATAATACAAAGTATTATATATTAAACATATATATAATACATACACTTACATGTGTGCAAACACACCGTTAGGACACAAAAAAGGTACAAACCAAGAAGATATTTCAAAAGAGAAAGAGATTATACTGAACTAAGGGAATAAGGAGAAATTTTTGTGAAGATGGCATTTCAATTATAACTAGGAAGATGAAGAGGAATTCCAAAAATGGAGAGAGAGGCATGGGAATTCCAGATATAGGGAAAAGCATTAGAATTTTTTAAAACTCACAGATAATAGAGAATGGTATGAAGAAGGAAAAAAAAAATCAACTGAGATTTAAATATATAGTATGATGATTACTTCAATCTAGATAGTACTTAAGAGACTAGGATAAATATGGGCAAAAAAAAAAAAAAATTGAGCTTTATTTATTGAGCTTTAAATGCCAAGCCAGGGAATTTGGACTTTATTCAGGAAAGAGTGGAAGTCACTGAAGATTTTTAAGCAAGGGAATCATGAAAGCTTTACATTCAGATTAATGTATCAGCAGTATATGGGAGGCTAGTTTAATAAACCGATCAGGGAAAGGTTAATTTAAGTCTAAACCAGACAAAATAGAGGAGACAAGTGAGACAGATACTGTGGAAGATTGAGACAAAGATTCTAGATTGACAAGCCCTTTATAAAGAATCCAAACTTTCTCATCCATAACTAGCACAAAGGATGTATGTAGAAGTCAGAATTCAAACACTGACGTTAAGCTAAAACATCAGTCAACAACCCGTCATTAAGCACTTACTATGTGCCAGGCACTGGGCTAAGCACAGTAACACAAAAAAAGGCTAAAAGGGGAGTCAACATGTAAACAACTACATCCAAACAAACTACACAGAAGATAAATTGGAGAAAATTAACAGACAGAAAGCCCTGGAATTAAGATAACTAGGAAAGATGTCCTATAAATTGTGGGATTTTAAGGATACCAGGAAGGCCAGGCAGTATAGAATTCTAGGATACTGAGAAATAATCAGTGAAAATGAACAAGTGGGAAAATAGTGTCTTATCTGAGCAACAAAAAAGGAAGCCTGTTGTCACTGTATGACAAAAGGAAGAAAGATATAATTAGAATGAGGAAAAAGGCAGTTATGAGGGTTTTTAAAATGTCAAGCAAGGGATTTTATATTTGATCCAGGAAGAAAAAAGGGAGTTCTAAGGTTTATTAAGAACAGAAGTAAAATGATGGGTTTTAAGATGATCACTTTGACAGCCAAGTGATTCATAGCCTAGGGTAGAGAGTGACTTGTGGCATGCTCTCTGCAGGATGTTGCAATTTAGAGTGGTAAGATGGTAGCAGTGTCAGGGAAGAAGGGAGCTTACGTGAAAAATGCTACAAAGATCAGCAGGACTAAGCAAGGGACAGTAAAGAGAGTGAGAAATTTTGAAAAGTCAAGAACAAAATCAAGTTTGCAAATCTATATGAATGGCATGATGATGCAATAGGAAAATGTGAAAGGGAGGATTTGAGAAGAAAAATAATGAATTTAGTCTTAGACATATGCTGAGGTTAAGATGTCTGCAGAACTACCAGTTCAAGATATAATAGGCAGTTAGGCCATACATCAAAACTGGATGTCAGAAGAAATTAAGGCTAGAAGCGTAGATGGAGGAATGATCAGTGCAGAGATGATAACTGAATCTCTACAAATTGAAGACATCATTAAACAAAACAGCACAGAAGAGTGCCATGACTTGTTAGTAGAAAAGAGCAGTAAGACAAGAAGGAGAAGCAGGACAAATAAAATAAGATTACATTTATTTCTAGTAAATTTCAAATCATACATCTAGAGGTTATAAATCACCTTTAAAAATATAAGGCAGAAGAACTATGGGTTCTACAATAGGTTCATCTGAAAAAAAGTTAGTGCAACTACAATTTCATTATGAACAAGCAACAGGACAAGCAAGTCAAAAAAAGCTAAAGCTCTCTTAGGCTGCATTAAATCAGTCATATCTCCCAAAATATAAGTAACATTTCATCTATACTCTTCCATGACTGGCCTCCATCCACAGTACTGTGTTCAACTGTGCCACTGTAAGCTGGATGGTTATGAGAGTATGACAGGTCAACCAGACTAGTGAATGTCCTCATGCCATGTGCAAAGTGAGTAAAGTTAAGAGGGGATGTTCAGCAAGAAGACTAGAGGTAATTATGATAGCCACCTCCAAGAAACAAAAAGACAGTCAGATAAATGAGAGCTCAGATTTATTCAATATGGTCCCAAAAGGCAGAATGAGGAGCAACTTGAATAAAGAATAAAGAGAGACATTTAAGATTGCTCAAAATGCAATCATCATTTTAGGATAGAGTAAGTTTTGCTTCATTGTCCAATTTTACTTTTAAGTAAATGTTGGATGACCATTATTTAACTGTGCTGCTTGTGGCAGGAAGGTGGCATTAAAATACTGGACCTAAAATCATGAAAACTTATAATTATGCTTTAGACATTACTAGCTTCATGACCCTGGACAAACTACTTAACTAATGGGGATAATAATACCTATTTCACAGAACAGGGAGAATTAAATGAGAAAAAACAAAGGTTTTGCAAAGCTTGAAGTATTATACAAATGTTAGTTATTACTATTAACTAGCATTTATATAGCACTTTTAAGCTTTACAAAGCAATTTATTATTATTATCATTACATTATAATTATTATTAAAATTAGGGATTCTGTGATTCTTTAGGACTGTTGGCCTTGAAGAAAGGAACGCCTCTTCTACGTCATATTTTTACTAGCCTTGGACAACTCCTTTACAGGTTAAACTGAAAGCTAATACAATTATGAGTTTTTTCCCTTACCCATAAGATGGGGAAAAAGAAACCAAGTATTTCACAAGATGATTTTGAGAATACAATGAATTGATGTATGAAAAGCATTTTGCAAACCTTAAGGCAGTATGTATATTTCAGTTATAATTAGTGTTTCACATGAGAAATCCAAGACCTAATAAAGAGGTCAAGTGATTCGGCCAAGACCAGTGATGTGCAATTCTTTAATGCTTTATGACTACCTACTACAGTAATGGAAAAGAAAATATAAATTGTAATAGGTATCTAGTTCATATCCCACTGTCTTTTAAACTGCAGCCACCCTGACTCAGGCAACTCCTCATTATCCCATATTTGGGCTACTGCAGTAGCTTGGTGCTTCATCTCCCCAGATGACTTCCACTTTGTTTCATCCTCCACTCAGTTGTCAAAAGGTTGTTTCTAACACCCCATTCAAAAAATTTCAATGACTCTCAATCACCACCAGGATCAAAAACAAAATCCTGTTTGACATTCAAACTAATTCATAACTTGTCCTGCCTCCTCTACCTTTCTACTCTATGATTTTATGACACTGCCTTTCTTGCTGTTGTGCATTTTTATTGGCTGTCCCTTGTGTTTTAAGGTGTTATCACTCTTCATCGCCACCTCCTCCCTTTCCTGGCTTTTTTCAAGTTGCAGCAAAAATCCTACTTCAATCCTCCTTTAATTTTACCACCAAATTTCCAATTTTTCCTGAATAAAACTTGTCTTAACATACTTTTTTGCATACATTTTCCTTGAGGACAGGGACTGTAGCCACCCTGACTCAGGCAAGTCCTCATTATCCCATATTTGGACTACTGCAGTAGCTTGGTGCTTCATCTCCCCAGATGACTTCCACTTTGTTTCATCCTCCACTCAGTTGTCAAAAGGTTGTTTCTAACACCCCATTCAAAAAATTTCAATGACTCTCAATCACCACCAGGATCAAAAACAAAATCCTGTTTGACATTCAAACTAATTCATAACTTGTCCTGCCTCCTCTACCTTTCTACTCTATGATTTTATGACACTGCCTTTCTTGCTGTTGTGCATTTTCACTGGCTGTCCCTTGTGTTTTAAGGTGTTATCACTCTTCATCACCACCTCCTCCCTTTCCTGGCTTTTTTCAAGTTCCAGCAAAAATCCTACTTCAATCCTCCTTTAATTTTACCACCAAATTTCCAATTTTTCCTGAATAAAACTTGTCTTAACATACTTTTTTGCATACATTTTCCTTGAGGACAGGGACTGTCTTTTGCCTTTCTTTGTATCCCCATTGCTTAACACAGTACTGACATTTAATGTCTACAAATTGGTAAATAAATATAATTTCTTTTGAACATAGTGATTGAATAACTTTGCTATTATTTTGATAGTATTAATGAATCACAAAACTAGTTTTAGCTTTTCAGTACTTCAATGAGTCTATCTCTTGAATCTGAGTGCTCTATTCCTTACTAAAAATCACAATCTACACACATTATCTGTGTAATTCTTGCCAATGTCCTTCCATAAGTTCTCCATGAAGAATCTAGCATGCCAGTGGCCTTCATCTGAGTCTCATTCTATTTTGTGTAACAATGGAGCACTCAGGTTTTCTATACTTGGCCCCCAATTTTTCTAATTATACAATATTTCAATGACATTCCTTATATGGTTTCTTACGTATAGATGATCACTGAAAAAATACATCCCTCCATTCCCCATAGTGTTATCATGAGGAATTAGAGTTGGTGGGTGAATCCTGGGTGTTCCAGGATTCAAAACCACAGCATATTCCTAGAAGAGTATTTCTATTAAAAAGATGGATTTATCTTACTGCTTCCAAAGAAGTACATACCATAGTTTTATTTTTTAAAAAAAGAAAAAATAAGCTCCTTACATCACATTTCCAACTTTCACTTTTAGTCTTCTTGATGGAAATAAATTCTTGTGCATTCTCTGGATGAAATCTACGATGAAAAAATAAGAACATTCTGGATAGGCCATAATTCTTTACCAAAATTTGCAACACATATAAATATACTTAAAAATCACAGGGAATCAAAGATTGATTCACCACTCATAATATATGCATGTATATTAGTATTTGATAACATTTTAATATAGTGACACCTCATTTTATATTACATATGTTCTAAAGGAGAACACACTTAAACTTTATAAAACTATTATATAGGAACCAATGATCTTAAAAGAAAATGTGCTGTGAACAAACATTACTTTATGAGGTACTTGGTCAATTTACCTAACTGTTCTCAAATAATCATAAAACAAATATATGTCACCACAAACATGAATACAATATAAACTCATTGAGAGTTGGAACTATGGGGAAGCTAGTTAGTGTAGTGGATAGAATACCAGCCCTGAAGTCAGGAGTACCTGTACAGTACAGGAGGAGTTCAAATCTGACCTCAGACACTTAACACTTTTTTGGCTGTGTGACCCTAGGCAAGTCATTTAACCCCAACTGCCTGGGGGGGGAGAGGGGGAAAGTCAGGAAGACCTAAATTCAAATTTGACCTCAAGACACTAATTGTGTGGCCCTGGGCAAGTCACTTTAACCTGTGTCTTAGTTTCCTCCTCTGTAAAATAAGCTGAAAGAAGAAAATGACAAACCATTCTAGTATTTCAGCTAAGAAAAGCCCCCAAATAGGATCATGAAGAGTTGGATGAATACAATTGAACAAGTGCCTAACTCTAAGCCCAGCACCCTGTCCACTGCACCATCTAGCTGCCTCTTACAGTCACTTGGAAATATGCATTAGTAGCAGAATCTTGTACAAAAAAACCTCCTTATTCAAATGAAATCAAAGATTTGGACCTCCACACACACTTTTTTGTACACCCAGAAAAATAACATCATTTTGGGGGACAATAAATTAATAAAATACTTGCCTTTTAACATGTTTAGCTAGAGTCTTCTTACTTGCATGAAGTTTATTGCAATAAGGACATTTATGTTCCTTTTTATGGAATTCTGTTTCATTGCTGTGCTTCTTTCGGTGAACAGTTAGGTTAGATTTTGTTGAATACCGTTGATGACAAATATCACATTCAAAAGGCTTCTCACCTGTGTGAACACGGGTGTGACTTTCATACTTTCCTATTAAAAAAAAAAAAAGGGGGGGGGAGAGACTAGAATTCAGAAATTTTTCTACATAAAATTTATTGAGATTCATCTTGATTTATAAATAAAAAAGTAACATATTCAAGGAGAGACCTATGATTTCATCAGCAAGGAACTTCCTGGTGAATAAAAAGTCAGATGACAAAATACTCTCTAATCAATACAAGTAAACACCTTCTCTAACTTAAGTCTCAGAGTTACCTACAACCCAGCTTCTTAAACTGAAATTCACGACAATATGGCACTTTGTAACTGAATGTGAGAATCACAAAATAATGATTTTATTATCCGTAAATATTTGATTTGAATAACCTACCATTTTTATAGACCTATATATCCAGGTCATTTAAAAATTTCTCAGGCAAAAAGGGGTTGCAAATGGAAAAATTTAAGAAGCCCTAGAAAATCTCAAGATGTTAAATGTAATGCAAGTCTTCCTCACTGAGACCTTGTTTAATCATGCTTTACATTAAACAGCCTTTTGTTAAATCATATAAGACACTAAAAAAATAACTATCATCTTTACAAGTTAATTAAATTTACACTTCTCCTTACAAACTTACCCCTCCCCCACACACAAACAAAAGCCTTCAAAGTAAAAAAAGTTATTCATATCCACTGACTTGTAAAACATTAAGGTTTAGGGAAATTGTGAACTGGTTAATAGTTCTTCCAAGGAATTCCTTGAAGTCAAATAAAAGATAAATTGTAAAATATAACATGCAAATAGCAAACTAACTTTCCACAAAAGGTCTATTCATCATTGAAGTTTAATTGAAAATTAAATTCATCTCATTCTTTCTATACAAATACCTCCAAAAAGGGGTTCTTAACGTTCTTTGTGTCACAGACCCTTTTAGAAATGGGATGAAATAGATGAACTCCTTCCAATAATGTTTTTAAAAGCATACACTAAAATATGTAATATTATAAAGCAAATCAATTATATTAAAGTTTGTCTATCAAATATATATGCACTTAAAAAAAAAAGTTCACAAGCCACAAGTTAAGACTTTCTTCTCTAGAAATTAACCTTTAAAAGACTCTGGGGACTAGTAATTCTACAAGTTCTTCCATAAGCTAGTTTGTACTTACTAAACAACTTCTCCCCACCCTCAAATGGCAACTTTCTACTGCAACCTACCTTGAATCATTTAAGTTCTCCAAATTCAGTACTCTAATTTAATCATCCTAGAAAAAAACTACATGCTCAGACTACTTGAATTCATGAAACTCCCAACTTTATACAAAGTCATTTAACTCCATCCTCAAACCTGACTGGAGTCAGGTCAAATACTCTTTCTAATCCCCTGTAATTGTAAAATGATCTGTTCTTTAAGAAATGACCTACATTCTCAAGCTTTTCAACCTGATCACTTCATTTTCAGCATAGCTGGATTTCCCTTAAAAACATGAAATTTGCAACTTCCTTCAACACAAGCCACACATACTCTCCAACTCACAAGGCCAGGAAAAGAGATGGATATGCTCCTTATTCCCTAATGTTACTTCCAAGATATTTCTCTGGCAATATCTATTCCCTTCCCCAACATTTTTTCCTTAAGTTCAGTCTAACAATACTTATTGCTAGTTATGATTTTAGGTCCTTTGTTAGCACATCTCATTCCTTGCCTCATCAGCAGTTTCATGTCACTCAGATGATTGAGATCATGGCATGTGAACTAAATATCTTTCCTTCATTTGCATAAATTTCTTTATTACTACCTAATTACTATTACTACTTCTTTTTCTCTGATCATAAAAGATGTGTCATTGAAATTAATTCCTCAATAAATAGTCTACATTCCATTCCATATTTATCCTATGGGATTTTGCCCTAGAAAGAATACTGGTTTTCTCATCCAACTTCAACCACTCCTCCATTTACCTAAAAATCAGCTAAGGTCTACCTAATCCTTAAATTAACTAATTACTGCAATATCATCCTAGCTCTCTCACCTTAGTCTTGTGAGAAAAAAAGGCACTAACTGGATGGGGGGGAGGGGGTGGTAGGAGGTCAAGATAAGAAGGGCAGTGCTCATAGTTCAGTAAGAAAAGTGGGGTTGGTCCTCTCCTTATGATGAGATCTTAACAAATGATCCCTATATCCTTCTCCAAGTACAGAATGCTGAGAACATCTAACAGTCTATCACATGGTTTTTTGCTTAGCTGTGTTTTGGTTTTTTGATGGAGAAGGATGAAGACAAAGGGGTAAGGAACAGAATAGCAGGAAAAGGAAGGAAACACTATTAATAATCTTTTTGTTTTAATATAGAGAACAACAACAAAAAAAAAAAAAAGGCAAGAAAAACAGCTCTGAAACCTATAGATTTATTTGTTCTTAAAAAAAAAAAATTTGCAACTTGGGCATTAGTGAGAACCCAGGTTGTGTATACAATTCTTTTTTCCTGTTCTTCCATATACTTGGAAATGACTAATTTACATAGTATTGACATTCAGAATTTTAAAATAAAAATGTTCAAAAAGTAAAAAAGTTAAGCAAAAATAGTCCAATAGATTTAAAAGTAATAAAAGAAAGCTTTCACAAAGCAGAAAATATATTGGACATACAGTCACAATTCATGAGATTTAGTGCCAGATCTGTACAAGTTATTTAGAGTGCTCAGCTTTCTTATCTTCAAAACAGTAACAGTATCAGTATTTTCTTCTTCAGAAAGCATTGAGTGATGTTTGTAAATCGTCACATCATGTATTATGACTCTGATCTTAAACTAGAACTCTGAACTTAAAACAAGGTACTAAGTGGAATTGATGAAATAATGATTATCTAGTTTAACATGGTGCTTAATAGTTCTCTAAATTCAGTATGATTAATTTAATCTTACAACAAATAATGGTTTCCTAATGATATAATGATAGTTTATACTCAGTGTAGAGCACATAAGAGCATATAAGCCAAGCTCTTGGAGCCAAGGAGAAAGATTCATTTCCACCTTCAGTCAGGCTCCTGGTGGCTCAGATTCAGATCTAGAGAAAACAAGCGGACTGGAGGCTAAAGCACAAGCCCTTGGACTCAGATTTATTTATCCCAACTCACATCACCTTGGTGGCAGGCTCTCCTCCTGCATTTTTCCACTGAGACCAAGGTCAGTCTGAAAGGCTCTCCAGAAAGCTGCCCAGCCCCAGGAAGGAGATAATAAAGAATTTGGACTTTAATACCTGACTATTCTTGTATTCATTAATCTGCTGAAACAAAGGCTGCTCAGAGACCTCCAGAAAACAAACTAGGAACATTATATTATGCAAATGTGAATTAATATTATTAATATTAAATTATCTAGAACAAATTTAAAGAAGGTTGAAATAAGAAAGGGAGGGGGAAAAGAGGAATGGATGTTGAGCTGTATTAAATGGTTTCATTCTCATTTGAATATCATTTGAACTCACCCCATATTCTAGAAGATCAAAAAACCTGACGAAGCCTTTCCAAGTAAAAATCTGGCATAGGACAAAAAAAGCTAAAAAAAAAAAAACCTATATCTATAATTTGTTTTTACATCATTACTCAAAAGAATAAAAACTCATATTTTTTGACAGAAATGCAACACCATAAAATCAATCCAACTAGAAATTTATTTTACACTTTTAAAGCAAAAACATATTAAAAATGGTAAACTGCATTAACTTTCCCAATACTCTTCAACTCCTGCTAAAAACAAATGAAAAAAATAGTCATTTCTCTGACCAAGATCAAGTCTGTCTGAAAGTTTAATACCACAACTAATGAGTTCAATAAATACATTTATTGTACATATCCAAAAAATAACATACTGCACAAAATATGTACCAGGCACTGAGCTCTACCCCCAGGACTCTTGGTTTTACCAGTTCTGTTCTTTTGAATAGGTATACTCTTCCAGAGCCATAGTCCAGGTTTGGATTTCATCCTACCAAGTGTCAGTGATAACCACGAAGTCATATTCGTCTCTTTGTAGTAAAACTCTCTGAAATTTCATCTTTTTTTTACTCATATTTTATGTATGTACAATTCCTTCCCTGTATTTTGCCGTTTGGAAATTTTTAGTTGTCAGATTGTCTTTTTTCCAATATTATAGCTATTTTATAAGATAAAGCTTAAAGGCTGTATTTCAGTCATTTTATTCCTCCAGACTTAAGGAAAAGGAGGAAGAAAAAAGGAAAAATGTAAATACATTTTCCCCTCTGGTTAGGAGCATGTCATTCCTGTAACTTAAGCATGGTTCAGAAATCAAATCCTCACTTTCCAAACTCCCTCTTTTATGAAGCCTTTGCTTCAGATCAGTAAGTTATGAAACTACCTGCTAAACCCCTCAATATTTTTAGTTTTTTGCCAAAGACATAATAATCTTTAGAAATTTCACTTAGAATTCTTATGACATTATCAATTATACCCTCAAATCACTGTGAGTCATCTGGTTTGAGAAATCTTGGGAGATTCCATATCACATTCCAGGTACATATCCTGGAAAGATATCATATTATATGCCTAATACTTCTCAGAAGTGAAGCACAGTCACTACTCTTCTAATATTTCTAGAGAATCTCTAATTTAATATCACCTATGTGTCCACATCATCACTTCTTAAGATTAAGAACAGTTTCCTCTTAAAAATTTATCTTCTTCCTCTTTAGGAATCTTGAGTATCATTATCACAAAAGCATTTAGTGGTCCTTCTTAACTTCCATTATTTCACCCTCCACCTTCCCAACACAAGTCATTCTCTTTGTCTTCAAACCTTTAGTCTTTATTTTATAAAGGAGGTAATTTTCGTATTTTTGTTTTAAAGAACACTTCATCTCCTCTCGTTACCTAGAGTGATAAAATCCTTAAGCCTCTTCACCATCTAATGAAGGAAGAACACCACCTTATACACTGAGCATAGATAAGTCACTTATTGATGGAAGAACAATAAATGTTCCATATAGGTTACTAAAACTTTCTCTTTGTTCATTGAATTTGCTGGAAGGATATCCTTAGTACCAGGATCAGATTTTAAAATGGAAGGGATTTTAAGTTATAAAAATTCAGACCCCTCATTTTACATAAAATAAACGACAGCCCAGAAAGGTTAACCAGCTTTGCCCAAGTTCATTTACATAGTGTTTATTGTAGAATTCAAGCACAGATTTTTGACTCCAAGTCCAACATTCTATTCACTATACCATACTGCCTTATTGTACCATCTTTGAGCTCTCTTGAATTCCTATAGCTAAATTTCTGTTTCATTTTTAATTTTAGAGCTATAACTTTCCTTCACAGCTCTTTGGTACTTTGATGGTCACATTCAATTTTTTCCCTTTGTCTTACTAACTCTTGCAGTAATTTATTAACTTGCTTTTTCTTTCCATACTTACCTTGCTTAATTTCCTCCCTTTTCACCTCAATTCCTTTTCATCTTTCTTTCCCTAAAGTCTTCTTTATTTTTTTCTTCTTAGATTCTGATGCTTGAATCCTCTTCCTCCAACTTCTCCCTCAAGATGTCCCAAATTTACCCACTCCAAACTCAGTCTCTAGTTTTCATCACAATTTTCCAAATCTCCTACAAAATTATTTCCTTTTCTTCCATATAACCTTGTGACACTGAAGTTAGAAGTTATGCATTTGACTAGAAACAGATATTTTTCCCTGAGGTAATTTGTGATCAAACTGACAAAAAAAAAAAATCCGCATTAAATAATACTGACTATTCTGCCATGATATATTTCCAAAAGAATTTAAAAATTTAATATAATATTAAAGTCTGAGTAAATTGTTTGCTAATAATATTTCCTTACACTAAAGTGTCTCAAAAATTAAGGCATTAAAACAACATTGATACTTTTAGACCAACTTTTATGAATATTATTTCATTAAGCTCAAAACTATGCATCCTTCTTCCATGCTGTCTTTATCTGAGAAATCCAAATAAATAAAGCACCAAATATATCATTCAAAAATTATAAAAAAGTTAGATAGTTATATTTTAAAAAGTAGAAGTAAAATTTTAAATATTTATTTTCTCTACTAAATTTTTCTATCTAAATAATGGCACACAGATGAATAAATAAAGCTGGTCTTTGTGTGTGTGTGTGTGTGTGTGTGTCAGAAAGAAAAGAGAAGTGGGAGGAAGACATGCAAGGTCCAGCATCCATAGATGATACTACAAAAAGATAACTTGAGTGCAGAAGTAAACAAGAGAAGAGTAGGCTAGACTGCTTTCCGAAACTTCAAAATTCCTCAATGAAATCAAAATCCTTTCATATATGAAATTCCATGTTTTTAATACCAAGATTCTACTGGGGTTGTTATGACCATGTTACAGAGGAGGCAATATCCTCTGTCCTATAAGGATGAAACACATAAGGAACTTGAAGAAGAGAAGTAAAGGATGTCACTGAAAAAAGTTACAACACAACTAAAACCAAAAAGGCACAAGTCAAGAAACAACAAAAAGAAAAACAGGCTAAATATATTACCATCATACTTTCAAAATAGGAACCAATCAAGGAAACCCCCAAACATATTGGGAAGACTTGTCATTAACTTATAAAAGGTCTTTGACATAATCAGTTTTGACCTACATTAATGAACAGAATATCCAAACAGTTGCATTTGAATATTAATAAACTGTGGATACTTTTTTTTGACTATAGGTGTAGTCAATATTTTCTAGCAACATCAGGAAACAAACCACCAACAGACATAGAAGATCACAAAAATCTATATAAACTCTTTTATGGGCACTAAACTGAAATTCATACAATTAAATAAATAAATTAGGGTTGTTTAGTTGGCTTGTTATATATTCAGTTAAGTATTTCATTTTAAATCATTGATCTATGAAAATTTAAGAATTTAAAGTAATCATTTGATAATTTCACATGAAATTAAGGTATTCTAAAGTTAAAGAAATATTTTTGAAATGATTAATTAGAACATTATCAGCATAGACATTAACTCCAGACATCCTCAGAAAAAAAATTCATTCTTAGGGAATTATGGATCAAAGTCAGCTGACCTTAAAGTAGAAGTTCTTAACTTTTTCTGTGTATCCCGGACCCCTTTGGAAATCTGATGAAATCTGTGGACTCTTTTCCTTCTCAGAAGGGAAATAAATTATTATTAAATTACAGTTATCAAAATACTTTTTAAAAAGAAGTTCACGGACTTCAGGTTAATTTATAAAACAGGAATTTGGATTAAGTTCTGTAATCAATCTTACCATAAAATTTTACTCACTATCAGTACATCACACCTGTCCCTATTCCTGCTTTTACTTTCCACTGGTTTTTATTACTTTAATTTCAGAGCATTTACAGGGCAAAGAGTTCTTAGACATTCTCTATTTCAAAAGAGAACCACGATGTGAGCCACTAAGAAGCTTTGAGGAAAGGCATAATTATACATAAAATTTAATGTATATTTGTTCCCTTACAGCAAGGGAAATGGAGTCGGACTGGCAAAATAAAGATTATAATCCTAACATATTAAGAGTAAATGCTTCTGAGCCTTCTCATAACTTTTTTTGGATCCTTTCATCCTGGAAGAGCAGAGATAGAATATGAGCAAGAAGATCGATTTATCAACTACAATCCACGATGTAAAGTCTATCCCTAATCTACTTAAGGTAGGGAATATGTCTAAGTATAAAGTTTGGCCTTTGCACTGTAACCTGGATAAAAAAATTCCCATAGGAAGATCTTGGCAAAACTAGAAAACAATGCTTGGGGGAGTCCCTTCTTCAAAAGACACCAGTACGTTGACTCCAGAACATATCTTAAGGGGTAGTTCCAGGATCAGGCACATAATGAAGACTGTATACATAAAATACTCAAACCAAATTATCTGGTGAAATGGTCAATGATAATAGGGAGACCAAAAAAAAAAAAAAAAAAAATTGCGAGCAAGCAGAAAATTATAGATTCAGTGAAAGCAGATAAAATGCCACATCATATTTTGATATTTCAATGTCATCAGCACTTTATAAAATGAGAAGATACTAAATAAAGTTGATCAATAGTACCCACCATCACAAAATTTCGAATTCATGGTATAGGACTAATTTTACATGGTCAAAATGTACTTGTACATTCCTATTGTCATCATATGTTACAACATTTTCCAACTGTCCAAATAAGATTCTAAACTCATCCTTGTTCAACTAAAAATATTCAATATTAAATCTTTCATCAAAAAAAAAAAAAATCAGAAAAAAACTCACAGAAAAATATTTCCCTAATAAAAATGAAACATTACTAAATGACTAATTCATGATTTAAATTTGACAACTTGCAAAATTCTACACATCATATATAAATTCATATCTTTTCTTCATCCGTAAGTCACTGCAAATTGGTATTTTGTACAAAAGTTGTTCATCTAGCATTCTTTTATCCCAAAATCACTGCTAATTTTTATTTTCTATGTCCCTACAACTCCTCAGGACTGATTCTTACTTTTTGAAAATTCAAAACAAAATTAAATTATATTCTGTTTTAATATTACATGTATTTTCCTGTGTTCTTATGATCTGAAAATAGAAATCCATTTATGAACACATGTGGTTAAATAAAATTTGTATTTAAGTTCTGTGATCAGCCTTACCATCCTTATCTGCTCGTTGACAGCACAGTAATATCATCACAATACCCCATTCCTAAATCACACTATCAGAGAACTTGGTGAATAAAGATTTCATTAATGATTATCTCCCTAGAGAATTAGTAACTAGAAAATTTTCATATAAGGTGTTTTAATTATAACATATGGAATACTGCATATAGAGGCCAGATTATACAGAAGACATGGGTTTCAGTTTCCTCATCTACAAAATAAGAACTCTGCACTCCAGCTCTAAATCCTACAATGATTTTTCTTCCTGTTTCTTTAAAAAAAAAAAAAAAAAGTTTTTAAGGATGTGAAAATTAATTCATCCTGGAACCATGAAAAAGAACAAAAATTATTAAATGGCAATGTTTCCAATTTCCTTCTCACAAAATGCTGCTTAGGCTCAGTTGCTTCCTCCATGAAGTTTTCTAGAATCCCCAACAGTTACAAAGAAGCTACCTCAGATGTTTGCATCTTATATTCATAACTTTGCTATGCAGTGAAATAACTATCCTTAACTCCTCTACTAGTTCATAAGGTCTTGTGTAGTCAAAACTTTTGCTTTAATAATTTATATCTACCCCTTCTTTGCCTAGAATAGTTCCTTGTACAAAAGCATTTAAAAAATGTTTATTAGAAATAAATGGCATGTCTTTATCATCCTATCTTAACTAATATTTTTTTAAAGTGACTTACTCTTTTATAACAGTAATTCTATTTACAAGTCTTTCAATTTCATTTCACAAATATAATTAAATGAATTCAGAATATTAACAGTATTTTTCATACCAAATAACTGCAAAGTATCTTAGTGAAGGATATTCATCTTTGGGATGAAAAAAAGGGAGGAAAGTACTTGTCTTAAGGTAGCAAATTTAAATTCATGAGTCACAGTCAATTTTAAATTTCCTAATGATAACAAATGTCTTACCTAATGCTAAAAAAAAAATAGTTAAACTTCACAAAGAATTCACCAAACTTACAAAGTTAAAACAGTATTATAATGAGATAGGGTTGTTTCTTACCTATTCGGTCAAATGTTTTATCACACTTAGGACACTGCAATATTTTTTTGTTACTGTTCTGAATGACCACTGGAGTTAACCCTTCATGAATATTTCCTATGGAATCAGCAGTTTCAGGCTCTTCTTCTGCATTGTTATGTTCTTTGTCACTTTGTTCTTCCCCTTCAGAGTATTCATCTGACATTTCCTCCTCCTGTGCTTCTGCATCTGCATTGTACTCACTTCCAGCATCCTCAGAATCATTTTTATCAGACTTTTCTGTATCAAAAGTGACCTTATCCAAATTGTCTTTATCAAAATTGTCTGATATTTCACCACTTTCATTTTCGTTATCACTGTCCTCATCAAATTTTACAGGGCACTTTCTATTCCTAGTTGATCTTCTTGCTGAAAAACCTCTTTCCAGCATTTTTAACCCATGTTTTTTCCCTATTACTAGGGATCTGTGAGTTTTGGTCAAATGATTCTCTAAAGACTTCTTATAACAAAAATTTCTACTGCAGAATTTGCACTGATGACTAGTTGACAACCTGCCAGCCAATTCACTTAGAGTTTCTGCTGGTGATGCCTTTTCAGTTATTTCAGAAGGAAAATTAGAAATATTTTCATTATTTAGCAACTTAACTGCATCTATAATGTCTAGAAATTTTGCAGCCTCTAAAACTAGAGGTATCTCATTCTTATAGACAAAAAATTCTGATGTGTAGAGAAATTCAAGCAAATGCTGAAAAACAGAATGAGTTACATGATCCAGAGTGACAACATCTGTGCTTGGATTTTTGCTCAAACACGCATGAAAATAACTACTGCCAACAGCAACAACAACTTTGTGTGCACTAAATTCTTTCCCTTCTACAATTATGAGTAAATCACAGAAAGACGGTTGTTTCTGTCGATCATCATTTAAATATTTCAATAAATTCTTATTATACTGCAAAGAACTCAGAAGCTTTCTTTGATCTGGTGAGGGAGGAAGTTGCTGATAACACTGAAGATCTTCAGGAGTAGATCCTTCCGTAGAATGACTGAACGTCACTTGGTCACTATCCACTGCACTGTTTCCATCAGATGAATCTTTATGATGGCCCAGATGGATCTTCTCGTCAAAATTTGCAGTAACCTTTCTCCTTTTCTTCATCGCAATAATGCAATTTCAGGACAAGAAGCTTCATAAGTGTCTCAAGAGACTTAAAAAGGATAACTAGCTTCAATCTTGGTTAACATCTTCTGGAGAAGTGTGAGGGAGGGTTTCATGGTCTGCAAAACAATAAGAATCCTATAATATATCCCCACCGGCGGCTTAAATGTATTTGTTCAAAGTATTTTTCTTTCAATTGTTAATCATTAAATGAACAAGAAGACGCACGCGCGCGCGCGCGCACGCACACTACAGCTTACAAACATGAATATTTTAACATCACAGGGCTGGGAGCGGAGTGGTTGGAGAAAGTCTAGAATGTCCACAAAAGAACAATTTTAAAGGCGACAAGAGAGAGCCCTCACACCTGCCAAGCCCCCACTCACAGGAGAGTGAGATGGGGAGGACGCTGGAGGGAGAAGCCCTCTCTGAGGGGGCGGGGCTGGGGGCGGAGGGTCCAGCGTGTGATTAGGTCATTACGGTCCTCCCCACACCATAGCGTTCCCGCGGGGGAGGGGGGGGAACGTTCAGCACATTTGTCCCCTCAGACCCGTCGCCTCCAACTTGTGACACAGCGCCAGGTCGGGAGAGGCGCGGGGACAACAGAGAACGAAAGGAAGAAACCCTTCCCCTAGCAGGGGACGCCCCGGCCCGCGGCGAACCCGCCAAGTTCCCCACCCCCGGCTGCCCCAGACCCATTTACCGCCTCCTAGGAGCTCCTCCGCTGCCTCCCGGCCGCTGAGCTCCTCTACAGGCGCGCTGCCCTCCCAGTGTCTACCCACTTCCGGGTTCGACCAACCTCTCCGCCCCTCCTTCCCCTTCCTCTTCCCTTTTTCCTTTACCTCCAGTGGTCACAACTGCGACCTCAACCACGGGACTCACCCACCGCGCAGGCTCCGGGAGACTCCTGCAACTTGCTGCCGAAATCTGCCGGGGCCACTGCGCATGAGCATTCACGTCCTTTAGCGCATGCTCACTAAATCCACCCTCCTTTCACCCACCCACCCCTTCCCTTCGGAAGAAGTTACTAAAACTACCGGTAGAGATCGTATGCTCCGGGTTTTCCGGGTTTCCGAGACTGGGCGGAGCGGGGCGGGGTTGGAGGGACTGATGGATGCTTGGTACGCTAGGTTGACTATGGCAAAGGATCCGGGGAGGGGCGGTAAAGGAGAGAGGAGATAGGAAAAAGAAGCCGAGGGGAAGATGGACCAGCCTTGACGTAGCGAGAGGCTGCGGCATTTGAACAAATAGTCATAGCAAAATCTCGCAACTGAGGCCGTCTCGCGAAAGTCTTCTCTCGGCCTCCGCGCCTGCGCCTTGGAGTCTCTTCCGAGGCTTTGATGTAGACGCCCAGGCGAGAGCCCTTCGGAGCTCTTTAAGAAGGCTTGCCTTCCTTCTCTGCTTGGGACCTGCTTCCGAAGAGCTCCTCAATACAAACGCTAGGTTGTTCATTCACACAAAATATCACCGTTCGGTATAAGCCAGGTGATTTGTCACAAACGGCCGTGTGAACGTTCTCCTTTTCTCCAGTACCCCCGAGGATGCCGCTGAAGTCTCTAAGCCGCCTAACGCGATCTGAGCAGGATTTGGGGGCAGGGTGTTGCTACTTAAATTTGTGTTAACGAGGGGGGAGAATCTTCAAAAACTTTTCCCCGGTGAGATACTGACAGGCCAGGTAGGGGGGAGGGAAAAAAGGGAGGTGACCAAAGGAATTAATTGATGGAAGAGATATAAAGATTTAAGGGAAAGAACCTTCAGCTTGCAACCTTCCTAAGTGCGCCGGTAATGCCGTCAGATCTTTTTCTGAAGTTGTTCCCACCCAACTGACGGCTTCAAGACCAAAGTACTCAAGTCTTCTAAAGATGAATATTCTTTCAGTTTTATAATCTAAGGGACCACCTCAGTTTTGCTGCTTTTTACATCCCCAACAATTAACACACTGACTAGCACATAATAAGCACTTAAATGTTTTGTTACCCGACAATTACATAATGAACAGAATTTGTATTTCTGTTCTATTAGGAGAAAGTAAGTGAAATGGAATGCAAGGGAATTATATATAGTATGTAAATACTTTAACTTTTTCAAACATATTTCCGTATGCGTTGTATTGTATTTTTATACATTATAATGTATACATTACTTCATCTGTAAAATAGGTACTATAGGTACTATCCATTTTACAGAAAGAAAAAAAAAACCTTATAGAGATTAATCCTAGTCCGGAAAGATATAGGAAAGAGCATTAAGGTTGTCCTTAAAGAATGTGGATTCATATCTTTGTTCTGCCCCTTGATATCTTTATGACTTCAAGAAACTGAAATTTAGAATACAGGGCTGACATGATCATACTGATGCTTTAGGAAGACCACTTTTACAGCTATAGAGACTGCAAAGAGCTAAAGAAAGAGGAGAATGGGGCAAGCTAGGTGGTGCGGCGGATAAGAGCACCAGCCCTGAAGTCAGGAGGACCTGAGTTCAAATGTGACCTCAGACATTTAATACTTCCCACACTGGGCAAGTCACTTAACCCCAATTGCCTCAGCAAAAAGAAAAGAAAGAAAAAGGAGACCTCAGAAAAAAGCCATTAGGTATGGCAGTATCCAAGATCATTGCCAAATTTGAATAGAGCAGTTTCAGTTAAATGATGACATTAAAAGCCAGACTGCAGAGAGTAGAGGTATAGAGGAAGTATACTGTGGGTAGTCTCAAGTTTAGCTATAAAAGACTTCCAGTCTAGTAGAGAATCAGTGGATCAAGTGAAAGATTTTTTGAAGACAGAGAGACATGAGCATGTTTGTAGGGAGTAGGAAAGCTTCCAATAGACAGAGACTGAAGACAAGCGAGAGAATTAAGAATTATGGAGGGGTAATCAGAATAGAGTTGCATAGAGGACAGCATAAAATTGAATTGCCTATCAAGGCATTGAGATAAGAAGAATGTAGATAATTTCAGAGTAAGGGCCTAGAAAAGAATGCAAGGCTAAAATAGATTTAAGAAAGAAGGGGTCATGAAGTACAAGGAATGATGAAGTAATAATGTATGGGGGCAGAGTATGGGGGTGTATGACTAATTCCTGCTACCGGGGAAGCCAGTAGATATGATATAGGCTATCTATCATCATGCATGTCTTAAACTATTCAACAGGCATTGACTGGATCACAGATTTTGAGGTGCAAAGATAATTTGTAGATTATCTAATCCAAATCATTCATTTTTATAGATGGAGAACCAAGCTTAAATCAATGAAATAGCTTTGCCCAAAGTGATGTAGTAATTAGCAGAAGAAGAATTTGCACCAAGATTCTCTGATTCCATACCCAATGCTCTTTCTATATTCTTTTGACTTGGATTTTCTATCAAGGATAGTGAGCCCAAACTCTTTTGTGTGGTATAGAGTTCATCTATAAGTCTCTTCAAGGGGAGGCAGAGCCAAACTAGTAGAGTAAAGGTGAGGACTCCCCCTCCCCACAAACTCTCCCCTGAACCCCTCCATAAGTCTGTGCAAGGTTCCAGGGTTGATAACAATCAACAAAGTATCATTTCAAATAAGGAACATCTATTGGAGTTTTTTTTAATAGGAAATTACTCTTCAATTTAGACTCTGCATTGCATCTCCTTCATGAAAAAAGTGAACATCTTTGACAAATATATATGTCTTCTTGTTTTAGGCCTTGTATAACACAATCAAAATACCTTTGAGGAAGGTTATCACTTGTATTATATATTCTAAGGAATCTTGAAAGTTTTGATGTATGTACAGAAGAAACCTTATTGGAAGAAACATCTTTAAAGTAGTGATTTGTTTTCCCAAATCAAAAAGGTTTTTTCTAAATTACATAATCAATAAGTATAGCAGGACCTTATATTCTCTATATCTATCAATCCATTTTATGATGGTATACATGCTTGTCTGTCTGTTACCAACTAATATCCTGATCAAGGATACCTCAATAAGTATATAAATTCTTCTCATAAATATTTTATATAGATGGGAAAGTAGGCACACAGATAAATAATTGTTGATGTTTTTTCAGCTGCTTTTTAAAAAAAATAATGTATTTGAAATGTTTTCCCTCCTTTTGTATCATACTGTCTTTTAGATACCTTGAGAATTAATCCCTCTATAATTGTAAAGGCAATACATATATAGTGAGTGTTTATTTCAAGTCAATTGAATAAACTTTTATTAAGCATGTATAATATAGTAGGAAACCAAAATTCAAATGTGAAACAGAATCCTTCCTCAAAGGAGTTAACAATCAAAGAAGAATAGGATAATGAACACAAAATTTGACACAAAATAAAACATCATAGGGTGAAAAAGAAAGAATAGTCTCGGTAAATTTTAAGAGGGTATCTCAGTTTGAGGGATGAAGAAAGATTTCATGGAAGAATAATGCATGAGAAAGAAAAGAATGAATATAGTATCTTTATTTTACATAATAGTTGTCCTGTCATACATAATTTGATTAATGGTAATCTTTATTTTTTTAGTTTCCTTCTTAAAAGGATACTGTTTTATCACCATCCCACAGATATATTTTCAATAATGCTACCTTTATCCTTGATTGTCTTGCTCTACTACATGTACACATGCCACACAGAGCAGAAAGAATACTAATCTAAAGATAAATATATTAAAAGCAAAATTAGATAGAGGTAATGATACCTTCAATAAAGTCTACTGGTCCTTTGAAAAGAACCTTAAAAGTACCTTCCTGGGTCATTATACATCTCAATTATCAATGATAATTATTGAAAAAAATCTATCCTCATTTGAATTCACTTCTAATTGTAAATAGATCAGGTAAAAGGTAAAATATTAAACACTTTTAGTTAAGATGGAAGAAAAGCAATTACTTTCTTATAAAAGAGTATTTTGTTGTGGAAAGAGCTTTGTTCTTTGAATAAAAAGACCTGGATCCCAACCATAACAACTTTCTAGTTTCTAAGTATGTGATCTTAAACAAATCATAACCTCTAAATCTCAACTTCCTCATCTGTAAAGTAGGGATATTTATAGTACCTATTTCACAAAACTCTTATCAGGACAGGTTTGTTTTGTTTTGTTTTTTAAATGGAGTTGGACAAATATGAGTTACAATTATCATCAGCATCAAAATTCCAAGCTAGATTGTGTGCTAAGATGATATCACCTGCTGGCAAAATGTGAAATTGCAACCTGTTACATAGTGACTATTGATTCAAATTAAAAAAGAGAAAAATAAGATTCATTAAAGATGGATGTTAGAATTGTCAGATATACTAAAATAAGGAAAAGTCCTGATTTCTGAGGTTGTGATGATTGGTAGTTGTGAAGACCGCGTATTTTAAAATCAGCCGGAGTCAGGAATTCAGGTTAGGGGAAGATCGACAGTCTTTATTCTCAGTGAAGAAATATCGGAGGTGGAAGAGAATGGGCAATAGCAATGTGTGTAGCTGAGTCAAGAAGCTAGCTAGACCAGCAGCCACACGACCAGCAGCTAGGAGCATAGAACCCAGGCTCAATCTCTCCCAGCTTCTCTTCCTGTCTCTCTCTGCCTCCACCCACCAAAATCGTCATTTCCTATACAACACATCAGGACTTGCACAGAGAGTGGGCGGGGGCATTCTTTATCCAATCATGTATATTAATAGAGTATAGCCCAATTACTATTTAACCTCACGTGCTTGGGACCTCAGTGCATCAACTCAAGCCTCAGACCATTACAGGTAGTGGCCAAATATTAAGAAGAGAGCCTAGAATCAAGTTTTTCCTAATGTTGCAAAGAGAAGATGAAAAGGTCATCAGCCAGTCATCATCTAGCCTCTTCACTAAAGTTTCTAACACAATTAATAAAGAAGTCCTCCTCTTCAAAAGGACTGTTTTTCTGATTTTATAGTAAAAGTCAAGCACCTTTTTGGCAAAACAAAACAGAAGTAACATGTATTTCAAAAAGTGAGATACCTGTATTTTAATTCATTATAAAATGATAATGAAATACATTCTTTTATAAAATAATCAGAACTGTGTACCACAGATAAGATATATAAAAAATTCTTTGATACTTTTTCATAAAATGTATCTCTATATTTTGGTAGGCAATGAACATTAAGTTCATGTTTCTTTAGCTAACTTCTTTACCTAACTTCAAGATAACATTATATTGAAAAATTAAGTTTTGATGTTTCTTGGGCTTCTGCTGCATGAAAGGCATTCTACTAACTATCACTGAGGACACAAAATGAGTAAGAGATAATAATCCCTGAACCTGATAAATTATAATGTAGTGTGTGTATAGGGACATAGAAGATCTCAAATCAACTATAGAAAAAAACTATAAGAAAAAGGGTATAAAAATTGTTAAAATGTTTTGGGAAAGAAAGGAAAAAGGATAGAAAGAGGGAGGGAGAGAGAACAAGAGAAGGAGTTCAAAGAAAGACTTCAGTGGCCATTTTCTGAATCCCCCTTAGGTGGCAGAGACTTAATTAAGATCACTAGGAAGATAGAGCATGAAACCTTGAGTCCAAAAGCCCATGACTTCAAACCCAGTCTCAGATATTTACTAGCTGAGAAATCCCAGGCAAGTTACTTCACTTCCATCTGCCTCAGTTTCCTCAACTGTAAAACTGAAATAATCATAACATCCACCTCCCAGTGTTGCTATGAGGATCAAATGAGATAATTTAAAAGTTTTATAGTCTAATTCCAGGCCCAAAATAGGTATTTATTAAGTGCTTTTCTTCTTCCCTGGTGGTCTATCTCCATTTATTACTTCTATGTATACATGCTATTCCCACTCCAAATATAGCAAACTTTTTGAGGGCAGGAACTGTTTTATTTTTGATGTGTCCTCAGCACCTAGCACATTATTTGGCATACAGCAGAAATTTAATAAATACTTAATGAATTGGATGGAATTCAGTGCCTTTCCCACTGCCTCTCTGGACTATTAATGGGACTTCCAATTGCTAATCTTATTAAGGCATCCTCTATAAAACCACTGAAATAATCTTCTGATTTGTTATCACTCCAGTCAAAGATATTTAATGGTTTCTTAGTGCCTCAAAGATAAAGCATTTGACAATATGGAACCAGCCTACATTTTCAGGCTTATTTCACATTATTTATCTCTGAGAAAATGGAGCCAAATTACTCAGGACTTTAAGTGTGAAATAGAGTCTGGTAATCATTAACCTAATGATCTTTTTTCAAACCTTAAACTTCCTGTCTTCTCCACAGCATTTTATATAGTTGACTACTTTATTCTCTTGGATATTCTGTTCTCTTTGATTTTCTGAGACACTGCTCTCTTGTCACCTGATTGCTCCTTCTCAGTCTCGTTTGCTGGAGATTGAGGTGTACCCCAAAGCTCTCTCCTAGGTCCTCTTATTTTCTCTAGTCTTATTTGGTAACCTTATCAGCTGCCAGAAGGTTATTATAATCCCTGTACAGACAACTCCTAGATCTATATATACAGCCATAGTTTCTCTTGATTTCCCATCTTGCATTGTAATCCTCTATTAGACATTTCCAGTTGGGTGTTTCAATAGCTCAGGTAACTCAAAGTCAATATATCCAAAATAGAAGACATCTCCCTTCTACCTCCCTGATGTCATGATCCTCTTTGAGAACAAAGGACAAACAACTTCCAAAGCTCACTTCGCTTCTGAATTCACCTATTTCACTTCATAGTGCCACCATTCTTCTGGTCACCTACAACCACAACTTCAGTAATCAAAGAGAACTTCAGTGTCAACTTCAACTCCGCATTTTCATTCTCTTTATAGATCCAAACCTTGCCAAATCTTGGCATTTCCACTTCCATAGCTCTTACATCTCTCTACCTAAATAGCCACAATCTTAATTCAAGCTCCCATAGAGATTATTGTCCACCTGTCTCAAATTTTTCCTGCTTCAAATTTATACAATAGCTAGTCAATTTACTCTAGTACAACTTTTCTCTGTCTCTCCTCGCCTCCCTCCCCTTAAACTGCAAAGGCTTTTTTCCCTTGCCTTTTTTGTATGTGTTTTATATTTAGTTACAAATGTGCTTGTTGTATCCCCTTTTAGAATCTAAACTTCTTGAGAGTAGGAAATATTTTGATTTTATCTTTATTGCACAATATCATTCAGAATGCTAACACAATAGATATTAAATAATTGCATTTTGACTGATTTCACGTGTAACCCTGGTGACAAAATCCTTTGGTATGGAATGTCCTCCTCATTTGGGAGATAAATGCCCTGCTCTGGACAAGTGGCCAGGAGGAATCAGCAATAATTTAGAGAGCAATAGACTTCTCTATTGGGACTCATTTAGTCCTTTGGGACTTTTTAAAGTCCCTTTTGGGACTTATTAAGCACAACTCTTCTTTGGTCTTCTTTAAATATAAAGTTGCTACAGACACTTCAGGTTTCTAGCTTAGAGCATATGGTAGAAGCCAACTTTACTTCAGCTTACTGAATGAAAAGACTGAAAAGACTTGAAGTTTGAAGAGTCCCCCCAAAAGACTGAAGAAGGTTGGGGCTCTCCACTTCTCACTAACTCATCCTACGTTGTTCACATGGAGTAGGACATTCATCTCTCCAAAGAGGAGAGACCATGACAATGGGCTTTGGGGAAAGGGTTACATAATGTGGTTATAATATCCTTTTTGACTTTTTAAAAACTCCATTTCCACCTTCCTTTCTTCCTGATGTTTTAACCTGTCTCCAATTATAAAATATTGACAACCTTCTATACTGAGCTTGCTGTTTGTTTTCCTTATCAATGTTCTGCTTTTTTTCCTTCCCTGTGGAGCTTGGAAGAAACAATTTCTAATTTTTTAAAAGTACAAGTTTCTTCTGTTTCTCATCAGTGGTATAGTGTCTAAAACAATCTGAGTTTGAACACTATCTATTATTTATACAATACCTATTTTATAGAATTGTGAGGACCAAATAAGTTAATACAGGAAGAGAATTTCTAAACCTTAAAGTACTGAATGTTAGCTATAATTATTATTGTTGTTACTTTATTATTTCTGGTTCCTAGCTATAATTGTTCTTTCCTATCTACTTTTTTCTATTTTCCTTTGCATTTTTTCCCATCTCCCCAACCTCCTTGAAGTCCATTCGCAGAAAAGAACATTTCAGTTAAAAGAAATAAATAATGTCATAGCGGGAGGAAAGCCCAAGAAAAACAAGTAGTCCAGTTTGGCTAGAGCACAGCTTGCATAGAGGGAAATCATTTAAGATAAGATTGGAAAGGTAGGCTGGAATCGAACTATGGAAGACTTTGAATGTCAGATTAGAGTTTAAATTTAAAACAAGTCCAATTGTACCTGCTTCCCTTTAATTATGACATAATCTTGAATGATTTTCATAACTGTCAATTCATTCAGACATTTGTTATATGTACTTCACACAAGGCACTATATTGGGCATATAACTTTATATATTCCCTACCCAAAGAAGATTTCAATTTAATGGGATAAAGAACTAAGAACATATACACCAAGAGGGCAAGGACTTGTTAAAAAAAAAAAAAGATAAAATAATAAATTCAAAGAAGTTATCCAAAATATTAAGAAAAATCTACAATATAGAAGATGATCTCCAGTTGTGGGTGGAATGGGGAAAGAAGAGGTGGGGTGCAGCTGGGAGGGAAGAAGAAGGAAAGAGGAAGAAAAGGCTTAATGGAGAATGTGGCATCTGAACTGAACCTTGAACAAAGAGTTTTGGGAGACATTACACACATAGCATAAACCTATGAGAAGAAGAATGGATTAACCATGTGTTAGGTTTTTTATTTGTTTTGCTTGTTTATAAGTAAATAGCTTTATCTGATACTTTATCTGCTATTTGGACAGTGAAAGGTTGTACTATGAAAGTAATTCAAAGAAACCATATCAATTTTAATGGGTAGGTGAGAACTGTTTCAGGTGTGGCAAAGATATAACACCTATAAGAGATTTTCTGTAATCTCCCCTTTACTTCCTCCTTTACTGTCTCTTCTATTCTTTTTTTTCCATTAATGTATTTATTTTGCTGAGGCAGTTGGAGTTAAGTGACTTGTCCAGGATCATACAGCTAGGAAGCATTAAGTGTCTGAAGCCAGATTTGAACTCAGGTCCTCCTGACTTCAGGGCTGGTGCTCTATCCACTGCAACACCTAGCTGTCCCTGTCTCTTCTACTCTTGAAAAGCAATTATTCTTAGCTCTGTTGTTACTTTTAGAAGTTCCTTTATTCTTTTATGAATGATATTTGTGTGTGTGTGTTTATTTGTACTTGTGTGTGTACATAATTCTCTAACATGAGGGTAGGAATAGCCTCCTTTGACTGGCTAGATACACTGCAGCTCTAAAACTGGGTAGATTGAGAAAGTTGCACTCTTTTTCCTAGACATTCTTTCCTGCTGAATCTACAGGATGAAGTTAAGATCATAATTCACCTACTGCACAGGTACCATGTATTAAAACCTGGACAGAGGATGTCTCTCCCCTAGAAATGGATCCAAATGTGTTTGTCTTATTGTTTCATTTGCCTTTCTCTGTAACAGATGTCAGCAGAGATTCCCAAAGGACCAGAATTTGCATCATGGCAACTTGGAGCTAGATTTCCATGCAGGATGTTATAGTCAACCATACCACTTGGCAAGGAGGTTCCTAGGATGTAGAGGGCTGGAACTCTGAAAAGGTGTACTTGAATCTAAGATGTTAGAGTACTTAAGGCTAAGTACCTACTCGATGTGAGATAATGGTTCTATAAACATATACTTAGATGATATGGTCATGTGATGGCTCTCCTCACAGTTGGTGCTTGCTGAATGTGTTGTGGTGAGGTAATTGGAGGCAAGGATTGGAGGGCTGAGGGATAGAGTCAGAGTCTCTCTGCCACAGCATGCTCAGCAGGGAAGACGTCAGGCTCCAGACTCCAGAGTCCAGGATCCATCTTTGACAAGCCATGTGGCAGCTGGCCTGCCTCCTTCACGTCTTCTCTTAAAGACCAAGGACTTTGACTGATCCTGACTCTGACTGATACTGAAGCCCTCCAGAGAGTTAGTCCGAACATTACAGTAGGGTACCTGAGATTTGAGCCTAAAGGGATTTTTAGGGATTTGGAGGTGGGTTCTATATAAATTGAGTTAAACTATGAACTTAATGTCCTTCCCCTCCCCAGAGACTGAGGTTTAGGGAAAGAAGGGGAGTATGAGGTCACCACTATTGTAATAAATTTGTATATTTATGATTATACCTTTTGAAGTAAATATTCCTTGTTGTTATTGGCTAAATAGATCTGGGGTGCAAGGAACTCCCATATTATCAATGGGTTCTGGGAGCCATTTGTAGAGAGTCTACACACTCCTTAAGGATACCAAAGAATCATAATATACCATTGGATATACCAAAGAGGAGGGGTGAAATGTAAAACCTGGCCCTAAGACAGTGGGATCAGAATAGTTCAAGATTATGTATATAAAAAATGATTATATACATATAATGTGTATATGTAGATATACATATGTGTTTTTACACACATACAGCCTGTATCCTAAATAAATTCTTCACTTTACTAAGATTACTAATCTCAAAAGTCTTCCATAACCAGTATTTCATTCCTAATGATAGTAAACACAACCATTAGTCTTCACCTGCTAAGGCTTAGTGGAATTACCATATTGTTGTTCTAAGCATCTCTGGTCCTTTTTCTTCTGAAATATGTAAAAAATAAATTCAATCTCTCGACTGATCTTTTAGCTCATAAACTAATTATTTCTTTTGATAATTATTTCTCATGTTCTTCCCGGGTGGAATGATTCCAGGTGATTCATCAAAGTAGCATCCTCTACTTCCCCAGCACATGGCTTCTTATTGTACTGCTCTTCTGATCTACTATGTAGCAAATCTTCACAATAAAGTTTCACTTCTATTATGTCTTCCTTCACTCACAGAATTAGTAGTTTTTCTTCTCTTCTTTCTGTTATTGTCTGCTATCGTCTGAGCAGTGTGAAAAACAAAAGAAACATACCTGCAAGTATTTGATTTCTTCTTTTTTTTCTCCTTTCCTGATCTCACCTTTTTGTCATCCTGCCCTAATTCTCTAGTTGAAAAAAATTATCCTTCTACTTTAAAGTTTCTATTTATAACTGATGATTAACATTTAATATTTTCTACTAGAAATTGGAAAATCTTTCTTCTTTATACATGCAAATTTCCACTGCTAGGCAGCTATAGTTTTTCTTATCCTTCAGTTCTCTTCCTTTCCCTGACAAACTCTGAATAATTCCCCAAATTATATTTTCCTTATTCTCTACCTCTCAGTTGCCTTTCTAAGTAGCTTCAGTGGTTCTCCTTTCTCTTCTTTCCACCAGGGATCCTGCTTATTCCTGAATATAGGCCATTTTTTTTCTCACAAGTGAAGCTACTTTAACTTAAACAAGGCAGTAATCATGTTTCTTTACAGAATAGTTTAAACTTAAAAAAATTTAGGTGTCTCCCGTAGTATAAGTGCAATAAATTTTTTCTTATTAGAATACAGAAGTACAGAATATTTAGAAGTATTTGCCTATATACTATTGTTCATGTAAGGATTTCCCAGAAGGAATGCTTTCTCCTCATTAGGATGAACATGTAAAAAGAATAAAAGATAGACTATTGACCTAACAGTTATTTATTAATAAACTTAATAAAAGCTATTATAAATAACTCTATAGGCAGTAGGGTTGTGAGGAAATACCAGTGAAGAGTTGCTTTTTTTTTTTAAATATGTGCCATAGATTTTGATTCCTTGGTGCTCTTAGACCCATTAAATTGACAAACAGCATTCTGAAATGTGTGGAAGCTTTATGAACAAAGGATCTGAGGCAATTTTGAATGTAATCACAAGCAGCAATAAAAGTTTAAAATATTTTCCAAAACTTGCCTATTAGAAGACAGAGTGTGTGTGTGTGTGTGTGTGTGTGTGCGTTTATGCAGACTTAGGGCTGCATTTTTGATTACTACATAGCTAACTCTGCTTGCAAGACAATATAAATATAAATGTCAGTAGTTTTCCCAAAGTGTTTAATAGGTAAAACAAAGTAAGATATTTTTAAAATAGTTCCTATATTTATAAAATTATTTCTGTTAAAAATTACATTGAAAATATTTTTTGAGCAAAATAAGATACTAGATTCATATGTATACAGTTCCAGTCCTACACTCATTACTTCCAAGGTTCTTTCACACCCTTGCTCTATCAGTTAGGCTCCTATTTAATATAGCTTAAAAACATCAGTAGCTCCTGGGAACATAGAAAAGATAGAAGTAAATTGGGATAATGCTTTAAAAAAACTAATTTTATTTTTCTTTTAAAAAGTAAAAATGTATTAGATATACCATTAACTGGGGGGGAGTGGGGAGGAAACCATACAAATGATTAATGGCTAGCTCTTATTTCCACTGGAGGGTGCAGTTTATTAGCATATGAAGAGTTTCACAGTTCTTTTAATTGGTATGCTTTATAGTCTGTGAGGAGCTAATTGTTTATAAGACTGCATACAGAGTGCCAAACATATTTCATGGAAGCTTTAAATAAATATAATTTTCCTAATAGGAATCTGGGCTTTATTCCATAATATCCTTACAATTTAATTAAGACCATATGATTTATAATATGAGGATAGTTTCATTCTGTCTAATGTAGATTATGGATACTGTGTATATCTTTCTTGGTTATTATCATTGCAAGCATATACTAATAATTTGTGGCCAAAAGGAATACACTCCTTCACATTCCATTATGCTATTTTGGCTTTTTTCCTCTTTAGCAGTCTATTACTTATTGGTTTGAATTTGTTTAAAAATATACATTCACTTTCAATTTTAAAAAAATACAAAGTTTTTACCTTTTACTACAGTAAATCCTGATACCTCATTGTGTAATAAAATTGACCCAAAGTTTTTAAAGTCTATGCCAGAACAGTGAAAACTCTAATAAATGCTAGAAAGCTCATATGACTTTTGAGTACCGACCTGGCATAATTGTACTGCAGATTTGCATCTGAAGACCAAGCCAGCCAAGTTGAGTATGGCTCACCAAGTTGACAAAGAGTCTCAAGCTCTATTGTTTTCCACAATCTTTCAAAGATCTTCCATAAAAATTCAAGAATATCTGTCAATTCTTTCATTATTCTGATATTCAGTTCATCTGTGCCTTGAATGCATCAAGAATAGCTAGATGCTTTATCACTACCTTCCTATTTAACTTGGGCATCCAATCCTATTATCCATTTTTTATTCTGTCCTTTCTAATTTAAAAAATAATTCTCCTTGGTAGGGAAAAAGAAGAAAAAATACACCTCTATTTTTGGTTGGTTAACATCATCCTATTCAATCTGAGCATTGATCCTATCCCTTGTTTGATCTTCATCTTTTCCCCAATATATTTTGATCTATGTAATATGAGTATTCCTCCTAGTAGTACAAATCATAACATATCCAAGCCTTCTCATATTAGACAATCTTAATCCATATCTTCCTATAATTCTCCACAGGATGTTAAACCAACTTGTTAGGAGCTTATTTCATGAAATGACAGACATGCATGGAACACAAGCTATTAATTATCCTTTGCCCTCACTACATAACTGGCCCATTTCTTTTTTTGGTTATAAATGTTTCTTTTCCTACAATATAAAAACAAAGCCAATTATTTTATCGTTCTTGCCAGCCTCAATTCATCCTAAGCTTTAGTCCTATAACAATGTTGTTACAGAACCATGCAATGCTTTTATATTCATGTTCTATTACGTTGAAATCTTCTTGAGGGCAGGGTCTATCTTTTGCCTCTTTTGTATCTCTAGTACTTAGCACAGTGCTTGACACAGTAGATGATTACTAAATACATCTTGACTAATTCCTTGCAGGTGCTTACATTCTAAGAGAAGACATCATATTTGAAACATGAGTCAGTTACCTAGGGAGTAAAATGTCCTAGTTTGTGAACTGTGGTGATTAGAGGGATATTATTTCCCTTCTCAAAGAAGTTAAAAAGAGAGGTAAATTGAAGGGGGAAAAAAATGATGAACTCTCCCTTGTGGAATTTGAGATGTCTTTGAGACATGTGGTAGAAATGTTGACCAGACAATTGAGTATGCCTAGATATGTTGTCTGGGAGTCATCTGCCTAGAGATGATAGCTGAATTTATGAGAACTAGTTATTGGGGAAAAGCATAGAGAAAAGAAGATAAGACCAAGCACAGAACATAAGATATACATGTGTATGGGGTATAGGACATGAATAATAATGCATTTAAAGTAGTATTATTATGCCTGTTTTTACATTTGGGATTTAGAGTAGAGTGATTTGACCAAAGTATCACAGCTAGTAAATGCCAGAACTCAGAGTACAATCCACACTTTCATGACTTCAAGTCCAAGTTCTCTTTCCACTACAACATGATGAATCTTCAATAGATGATGTCAGATTGCACTCACTAGAGGCTAGCAATAGAACCTTCCAAGTGATTGGTACAAAATGGCTACATGGATATTTTATGATTCAATAGTTATTCAAAAGAATTAATTCATAAAAATTATTCATGATTTATGATTTAATTCATTAATTACTTAAATCTGGAATTTGGTTAAATGCTTTTCTATTAAGACAAATTTTATTTCTACATATACTAACTTTTGCCTTTATGAAAGATTTAGTAAAGAAAATAATAACCTTAATGTTAAATGAATGATCCATTACTACAATTAGAAATAATACTTTTTCGAAAGTAAACATCCTTAAAGTCCTCAGTATTACTTTTTTCAGCAGATACTTTCAAAATATGCTAGAGAAGGTACATTATATGTATATGTGTATGATAATGTTTATTTTGTTGTCTTTTAATAATTTTGTATGTCATTTTGCCCTTTTTATTTTAAAGATCTAACAGATGATTTAAATAGGAGGATTTACCTTAAAGTTAATAAAATAAAATAAATGGATTTTTTTTTATGTATCTCCACAGTGTTACCACTAGACTCAGCCAAAGAATAATCCTTTTAATTAAAACAAAGTCTAATAGGCAATTTAAAGATTTATACTCTATTCCATTGTTCATTTTTCTTCTTCAAACAACATGTTTATAGAATCATAGATTTTCAATATAGAAGACAATATAGACATCCTTTAGTCCCTAGCTTTTTAAACTATTACTAACAGTCCCCTAAGGGGTTTTGTAACTGAAAGTAGTGTTTGTAAAATCATGATTTGTTCTCGGTAAATGATTTATTTACCTATTTTATATACTTATATTACTAGGATCAAGTAAATTTTCTTAGGCAAAGAGGGAGTGGGAAAAGTAGGAAAATATTAAGAAGCCCTGTTCTAGTCCAACACTTCATTTTAAAAATGAGGAAACAGAGGTCCAAAGAGTTCTGACATTTGAATACATTTCTTTTTTAAAAAAATTTTATTCATTTTAAACTTAAATATAAAAATGAGGGGAAAAAAGAGAGCATTTCTATGTACACAATAGAACAAAAGAGAGGATTCAATCTAAAACAATAAATTTCTATTTCACTAATAAATTCTATACATTATTTTCAAAGCTACCCAGCTTTTCTGTGCTACCTTCTAGATTTTCTTTTGCTTGCTACCATGCATTTTTTATTTTATTTTTCTCTCTTTCCCCCACCCTAGAGAAGGCTACAATTAAGCATAAATATATATATATATATATACATGTATATATATATATATATATATACACACACACACACACATAAACATGTATACGTCTATATATATAAATGTATATATATATATATATGTATATACACATACATACATATAGCTTTGATATTCACTGCCCTATAATACATTTGAGATCCAGATTGCTGAATCTCACTCCTTTACATCTTTCCTCTTTAGTTTCTTTGAAACTCTTCATCTTTTGTTCTTCTACATGAATTTTGGTTTTTTTTAACTTGATGAAATATTTTTTCTTTAGTAATTTAATTGGGATAACATTGAACAAACAGATTAGTTAGTAAAATTGTAATTTTTATTTTATTGTCTTTGACTACTGTAAACAATGAATATTTAAATTATTTAAATCTGATACTATTTGTATAGTATCACACTTTTCTGCACAATAAATTCTATTCTAATCCTTTATTATAACTCTTGTGTGTATCTCTCATTTTCATTGTTTCCTGAAAGTAATATATTACTGAATTCTGATTTTTAGTCCATTCTGCTATCCATTTCCATTTTATGGGTAAATTCATCTCTTCATCTTCTAAAATATAAGTACTTCTTGTCTATTTCCCTCTATCTTGTTTTTCTTTATTTTCCTCTTTTTTGCCCTATTTACCCTATTCCTCCTCACTTTTTAAATTTACTTATTCTTACTTACTACCTTACCTTCCTATTCCTTAATCTACCTACCTCTTTAACAGTATTACCCTTATCCTCTCTCTGCACCCTCCATTTTAATCTATCTATCCTTCTAAGAGTTTCTCTCTTTCCCCCTTCCCTTCTAATTCTTAATCTATTTACTCTTCCAGAATTACTTCCTTTATCCTATTATTTCACCCTCTTATTTCTTTCTAAATGTTGAAGACATATCCTTTTAGATGTATATGTTATTCTCTCTTTCACCCATTTCTGATTAGAGTAAGATTTTATCACTATGCCGCCCTCCATCCCCAACTGCTTCTTCTTACCAATTCTTCCTTTCATGCCTCATTTTTATGAGATAATTACTCCTTTTTAATCTTTCCCTTTGCTATTTTATTTTTTTTAGAATCACCCTAACATACCTAGCTCAGTCCAAACCTTTCCTTTAAACTATCCAAATAATGATGATGCCATAAGGGTATTGATAACATCTTCACATAGAATAAGTTTGAACTTATTGAGCTCCTTATAATTGGTCTTTAATGTTAACCTTATATTATACCACATATTTATGTGTGTATGTATATATATATATATATATATATATGTTATTACTATATATCTTTATATGTTTATATACTTACATATGTATATGTACATTTTACCAGTGTGTATATGAATATACCTTATGTACCTGAATCTTTTTTTGTCAAATTTTCCATTAAGCTCTGCTCTTTTTATCACAAAAACCTGAAAGTCTTTCATTTTGTTAAATGTCCATTCAGGATTATGCTTAACTTTTCTGGAAAAGTTACCATTGGTTTTAAACCCAGCCTTTTTTTTTTTTTTTTTTTAAACTAAATATAGTGTTCCAAGATCTATTGTTCTACAATGTAGAAGTTACTAGGTCTTGTATGCTCCTGATTATAGTTCTGCAATATTCAAATTTTTTATTTTCTTCTTGCTTCCAATATTTTCTTCTTAATGTGGGAGTTTTGAAACGTGCCTATGACATGCCTTAACTTTTCTTCTGGGATCAATTTCAAATGATAATTGGAGGGTTTTTTTTTCTATTTCTGCTTTAACTTCTGGGTCTAGAACTTCAGTGAAATTTTCTCAAATAGTTTTGTGTGTGTGTGTGTGTGTGTTGTCTCTTTTTAACATTTTTATTGTAATAAAATATCATTTTTCCCCTTACATGTAAAGAAAAATTTCAACATTCATTTTTGTAAGATTTTGAATTCCAATTTTTTTTTTTTCTTAAGGGGAAGCTAGATGGCACAGTGGATAGAGTATCAGTCCTGAAATCACGAAGAGTTCAAATCTCACCTCAGATACTTAATACTAGCTTTGTGACCCTGGGCAAATTACTTAATCTCAATTGCCAATGATGTAATGATGTAATGATGCCAATGATGCCAATATGTAAACATATTAATAAACATATTAAACATATTATTAAACATAGTGTCAATTTTTTTTTCTTCCTCTTTCCCTCACAGAGACAGCAAGCAATCTATATAGGTTATACACATTTTTAACATATTTCCAAATGGAATCATATTGGGAAAGAAAAATCAGAAACAAAAAACAAAGCAAAAAGGTGAAAATAGGATGTTTCAATCCTCATTTAGTCTCCATAGTCCTTTCTCTAGATGAGGATGGCATTTTTCATCCTAAGTCTGTTAGAATTATCATGAATCACTGTTTGGAGAGAAGAGCTAAGTCTATCTTAGTTTATTACCACACAGTCTTGCTGTTACTATGTATAATGTTCTCCTGGTTCTGCTCAATTCATTTAACAACAGGTCGCACAAGTATTACCAAAACTATCTGAAATCAGCCTGTTTTATCATTTCTTATGGAACAATAACATTTTATTACATTCATATAGTATAATTTTCTCCAGAGGTCTATCATTTCTAAATTTTCTAAGATTATATTCACCTCCTTAACTTGTTTCTTGTTTATTTGTGATTAGATTTATCTAATTCTGAGAGGGAGAGGTTGAGGTCACCTTCAAGTATAGTATTGCTGTTAGTTGTCTTGTAACTGATTGAACTTCACTGTACCACTTGGTGCATATGTTTTTGGTATTGATATTACTTCATTGTCTATAATATCTTTTAGCAGGATGTAGTTTCTTTATCTCTTTTAATTAAATCTACTTTTGCTTGTAATGCCAGAGAAACTGAGCAAGATAGAGATTAGAGACCAATTTAATAGTTTATTAAATGGAGAGATATACTGGGACCAAATAGATCCATGGTTGGTCCCAGGGCTGAATGAGACTATTGTCTCAAAGAATCCAGCCCTGAGTATTGGGACAGCAAGGTTTTTATAAGATAACAAGAACAATGACATAATGAGGAGGTACTTGGATGGGGATAACCTAATGGGGGGAGGCACCTAGGATGACACAATGGAGGGAGGTACTGGAGAGGTTACTGATATTCTAATGATGTCTAAAATGCATAGACCTTTTTCCTGTCAAACATTAAGAAGGAATGATTATAGCCTAAAATTATAAAACCCTCATCTCATCAAACATTTAAGAGGGAAAGATTATAATCTGAGGCAGAGTAACTAAATAGGACAATTGGAGAAACTGGGTCAGGACATTAAAAGGGAACTGTGGCATAACATGCTTTCCTTTGAGATCAAGATTGCTACTCCTGCTTTTTTTTTTTTTTCTTCAGTTAAAGCACATATATTCTGCTCCAGTCTTTTTACTCTATGTGTATTTCTTTATTTCAAATGTGTTTCTGGTAAACAACATATTGTAGGATTCTGATTTTTTTTTTTTTGATGAGGCAATTGGGGTTAAGTGACTTGCCCAGGGTCACGCAGCTGAAAAATATTAAGTGCCTGAGACCAGATTTGAATTCAAGTTCTCCTGACTTCAGGGCTGGTGCCCTCTCCATTGCACCTCTGCCCCAAGGATTCTAATTTTTAATCCACTCTGCTATTCTCTTCTGTTTTATGGGAGAGTTATCCCATTCACATTCACAGTTTTGATTACCAGTTGTCCCACCATCCTATTTTCTTCCCTATTTATATTATTTTCTCTTTTCACTATACCCCTCCTCACTAGTGTTTTGTTTCTGACTACTCCTTTCCTGAATCTACTCTCCCTTCTATCACCTCTCCTCTCTTTTCTTACCCCTTTCTCCTACTGTTTCTGTTCTCTAGTCTACCTAAGCTCTTCCTTTTCTTTCCCCCTTCTCCTCCTACTTCCCTGTTGGGTAAGATAAACTTCTTTGTTGAACTGAATATAAAAGTCATTCCCTTTCTGAGCCAAATGTGATGAGATTAATCTTTATACAATGTTCATCCTCCTCCCCTTTTTCCCTCTACTATACCAGGTCTTTTATTCTTCATGTGATCTAACTTACCCCATTTTATCTCCCCTTTCCTCTTCTCCCAGTACAATCCTTTTCCCACTTCTTACTGTATTTTTTATATCACTTCAAAGTTACCTTATACCTTTATATATACCTTTTAATAACAACCCTAATAAAAATACTCTTCTCAAGAATTACAAATATCATCTTTCCACATAGATATATAAACAGTTTAACCTTTAAATAATGCTTATTTTTTTCTGACTGTTTACATTTTTCTCCTTCTCTTGAGTCTTGTATTTAAGATCAAACATTCTGTTTAGTTCTGCTCTTTTCATCAGAAATGATTGAAAGTCCCATATTTCATTGAAGAGCTAGCTCTTACCCTGAAAGATTATGCTCAATCTTGCTGATCAATAGTTGATTCTTGGTAATCCAAACTTCTTTGCCTTCTGGAATATGTTATTCCAGGTCTTCTGATTCTTTATTATAGAAGCTGTTCAATCCTAGATAATCCTGACTGTGGCTTTTCAATACTTGAATTTTTTTTATAATGTTTTTTTTTATTATAATAACTTTTTATTGACAGAACCCATGTCAGGGTAATTTTTTACAACATTATCCCTTGCACTCTCTTCTGTTACAGTTTTTCCCCTCTCTTCCTCAATCCCCTCCCCTAGATGGCAAGCAGTCCTATATATATGTTAAATATGTAGCAGTATAACCTAGATACAATATACGTGTGCAGAACCGAACAGTTCTCTTGTTGCACAGGGAGAATTGGATTCAGAAGGTAGAAATAATCCGGGAAGAAAAACAAAAATGCAAACAGTTTACATTCATTTCCCAGTGTTCTTTCTTTGGGTGTAGCTGCTTCTGTGCATCATTGATCAATTGAAAATGAGTTAGATCTCTTTGTCAAAGAAAACCACTTCCTTCAGAATACATCTTCCTACAGTATTGTTATTGAAGTATATAATGATCTCCTGGTTCTGCTCATTTCACTTAGCATCAGTTCATGTAAATCTTTCCAAGCCTCTCTGTATTCATCCTGCTGGTCATTTCTTACAGAACAATAATATTCCATAACATTCATATACCACAATTTACGCAAGCATTCTCCAATTGATGGGCATCCATTCATTTTCCAGTTTCTAGCCACTACAAACAGGGCTACCACAAACATTTTGGCACATACAGGTCCCTTTCCCTTCTTTAGTATACCTTGGGGTATAAGCCCAGTAGAAACACTGCTGGATCAAAGGGTATGCACAGTTTGATAACTTTGATAACTAAAGGAGTATTGACCAACATAGTTAGAAGACTATCTGCCTTTGAATTACCATCAAAAATGGGACCTGGAAGTCCACTATGAGAGTGGACATGCAAAATATAAATCTTACCTGGATGCTTACTCACTTGCTCTTGAAGTTTCTTAAAGAGCTGATATATATTAGAGGCTGCAAATTTTACTTGGGCTGTGGCAATTCTTTGTACCACACCTACTGAATAGGCCAAATCAGATATTATATTTATGTCTCCTGGATAATAAGTAAGAGCTAGAATGATCGTGTACAATTCATTCTGCTGAGTGGATTGAAAAGGAATTCTGACTAATCTCTTTATTGTTAAGTCATGAGAATATACAGCACAAATATTATGTTTGGATGCATCTGTAAAGATAGTTGGTCCTTTAAGAGGAACTTTAGAAACTTTTTCTTTAAGAATCCATTGCCAATTATGTAATAGTCTGGTTATCTTTAATGGAGACACATGAGTAAAATTTGGAGCCATGGCCAATAAAATTTGCCACTCTGGGATGGTTTTACAGCATACATTAATTTCTACATTAGTATAAAAAGTGTATATCTTGTCAGGTCTTGTCCCAGATAATTGTACTGCTTGCTTAATGGCCTTTAATAAAATTCTAGCCACAAGCACTGAGTAAGCAGTAAGGCTTTGTTCTGGCTGTGCCGGGAGGTTCACCCACTCTATCACACTGTTTCCTTGATGAAGGACTGCTGTGGGTGCCTCTTGTGTAGCAAAAACTGATATTTCCAAGGGTTTTTGAGTGAATCTTTCAACTACATTGGATAAAGCCAGTTCAACTTCTCTTAAAGCCTCTTGAGCTTCTTTTGTAAGCTGACGTGGTGAATTTAAAACAATGTCTTCCCTTAAAATATCATATAATGGTTGCAATTGATAGGTAGTCAAGCCTAACACTGGTCGCATCCATTGAATATCTCCTATCAATTTCTGAAAATCATTGAAGGTGTTTAGCTTCTCTGTTCTTAAGGACAGTTTTTGTACTGTAAGCACCTTAGGGAATACTTCATATCCTAAATATTGAAAAGGAGCATGTCTTTGAATTTTTTCTGGAGCTATGTACAATTTGTAATTCCTTAGTGTTTCTATGGTCTTTTGTAAACATGCTTCTAACATTTGTTCATCAGGTGCACCTCCCAATATATCTTCCATATAATGTAATAGAATAACTTTTGGAAATGCTTTTCTTACTGGAGCAAGAGCAATAGTAACATACATTTGACATATAGTGGGGCTGTTTTTCATTCCTTGTGGCAAAACTGTCCATTCATATCTTTTATAAGGCTCAGCTAAGTTAACGCTGGGCACTGAAAAGGCAAATCTTTTCATATCCTCCTTATCCAGAGGGATAGAATAGAAACAATCCTTAATATCTATAACCCAAAGAGGCCATTCTCTAGGCAACTGAGTAGGAGATGAAGTCCAGGCTGAAGAGTTCCCATAGTTTCAATCTGTTCATTCACCTTTCTTAAATCAGTCAACATCCTCCCTTTTTTAGATTTCTTTTTTACAACAAATATTGGGGAATCCCAAGGACTTAGAGAACGTTGTAAGTGTCCTTGGTCAAGTTGCTCCTATATTATATCTAATAAGGACTGAATTTTATCGCTACCTAAGGGCCACTGTTCTATCCACACTGGTGTATCAGTTTTCCATTGGATAGGAACAGGTGAAAGTGTTGGCAGGCCTTCAATAACAGCCCTGCCTAAAAAACTGAAGTACTCATTTTTAACCCTAATTGCTGTAAAATGTCTCTTCCCCATAGATTGATGGGGATTTTTTTCAACTATAAAAGGAGTAAAAACTGTTTTGCCTTCAAAAGTCCATCTCATAGGGGCAGCACTAACGTCAGCTGCTATTGATCCTCCTACGCCAGACATATAAGTGTCTGCTTTAATCTTTGGCCAGTGACTGGGCCAACTGGCACCTCTAATGATTGTACGATCTGCACCTGTGTCTACCATTCCTTCTAATGGTAGGCCATTTATATAGATCATGAGAATAGCTGTTACAGCTGCTTTCCACTATATTCCTGGATTTTGTGGCTTGGAGTCAGAATCTGGGTGACTATCACCAGGTTGCTTATTAGGATTCTGTGTGAGTAAACCTGATGCTATTACTTCTCCTGGGTGATAAGTCACACATTGTCTACCTGTATTAGTGACTGGGATATTATCTACACATTCCCCAGTTTCCCACATCAGTGTGTGAATGGACACTGTTTATACTCTCAGGAGGTGAAATGGTCAAGCCTATTGTGCCTGGAGCAAGGGATCCATAGGCTGGAGAGGAACAGATTTCATACAACTCTATTCTCCCCAATTGTAATCCCTTTCTCCCATCAGATTGCTTCTGGCTGATTGATTGTGTAATCCCTTTCTCCCATCATATGACTTCCTGGCTGATTGGTCATATCTGGGTACTGGATTTCTAGGCACTCTCTGGGTGCACCATTGGCTGCCATCATGCCCTACATGTTTTTTGCCTGGGGCCCTGGGACTGGGCCTCTCATCCTGTTTCCCTGAATCTGTCTACATTCTGAGGCCCAATGGAAGCCTCTGTTGCATTTTGGACATGGGGTATTGGGTCCTATTCTCTCACCCTGTTTTCTCATTCTGTCTCTATATCAACTTTCTGCCTCTATACCAAGCTTTCAGATGCCCTACTTTACCACACTGAAAGCATTGACAAGTGTCTCTGGAAGTCCCTTGCCAGAAGGGACCCTGTCTTCCTATGTTGGGATCTTAGGAAGTCTGCATCATAGCCTGGCTATAAAAGGCATTTGTGCCCACTGTGGCGCAGTGTCTTATGAGCTCCTCTAAAGGAGCATCCTTGCGTAGTCCTAGTATAATTCTTCTGCAAACCTCATTAGCATTTTCATTAGTAAATTTCCTTATCAAAATGTCTGTTACTGCATTTTCACCATTAGTTCTTGTGATAGTTGTCTGCAAATGTCCCACAAAGTCAGCAAAAGGTTCATTTGGCTCTTGTGTTATTTTTGTGAAGGCCTCACCCTTATCATCTTTATTGTGGAGAGAAGCCCATGCTTTGATAGCATTAGTAGCAATTTGCTAATATGCTGCTATGGAATAATTAATCTATACTGTGATGTCTGCATAGGAACCTACACCTGTTAGTAGGTCACAGGTGATTGCAGTATGAACTCCACTTTGACTATTTTTTGGGGCTTGTATCCTACAGAGCTCACTATATTCAAAAAGCCACAAGTAGTTTTGTCCAGGTTCTAGGCATACCCTTGCCATAGATTTCCAGTCATTAGGAGTTAAGATTTCAAAAGCCAAATTCTGTAATAACATCTTAATATAAGCTGATGTAGTCTCATAAAGAGTGCAAGCCTTTTTCAGGTCTTTGAAGATTTCTATATCAAAAGGAGCGTATTTTCTACTTTCTTTTTTTTTTTTTTTTTTTTTTAATAGCCTTTTATTTACAGGATATATGCATGGGTAACTTTACAGCATTAACAATTGCCAAACCTCTTGTTCCAATTTTTTACCTCTTACCCCCCTCACCCCCTCCCCTAGATGGCAGGATGACCAGTAGATGTTAAATATATTAAAATATAAATTAGATACACAATAAGTATACATGACCAAAACGTTATTTTGCTGTACAAAAAGAATCAGATTCTGAAATATTGTACAATTAGCTTGTGAAGGAAATAAAAAATGCAGGTGTGCATAAATATAGGGATTATACCAAACTGAAAAGTTTTTGTACAAACAAAACTAATGCAGACAAGATTAGAAGGGAAGCAATAAACTGGGAAAATATTTTTACAGTCAAAGGTTCTGATAAAGGCCTCATTTCCAAAATATAAGAATTAACTCTAATTTATAAAAAATCAAGCCATTCTCCAATTGAAAAATGGTCAAAGGATATGAACAGACAATGCTCAGATGAAGAAATTGAAACTATTTCTAGTCATATGAAAAGATGCTCCAAGTCATTATTAATCAGAGAAATGCAAATTAAGACAACTCTAAGATACCACTACACACCTGTCAGATTGGCTAAGATGACAGGAAAAATTAATGATGATTGTTGGGGGGATGCGGGAAAACTGGGACATTGATGCATTGTTGGTGGAGTTGTGAACGAATCCAACCATTTTGGAGAGTAGTTTGGAACTATGCTCAAAAGTTATCAAACTGTGCATACCCTTTGATCCAGCAGTGTTACTACTGGGATTATATCCCAAAGAGATTATAAAGAAGGGAAAGGGACCTGTATGTCACGAATGTTTGTGGCAGCCCTTTTGTAGTGGCTAAAAACTGGAAACTGAATGGATGTCCATCAGTTGGAGAATGGCTGAATAAATTGTGGTATATGAATATTATGGAATATTACTGTTCTGTAAGAAATGACCAACAGGATGATTTCAGAAAGGCCTGGAGAGACTTACACGAACTGATGCTGAGTGAAATGAGCAGGACCAGGAGATCATTATATACTTCAACAACAATACTATATGATGACCAGTTCTGATGGACCAGGCCATCCTCAGCAACGAGATCAACCAAATCATTTCCAATGGAGCAGTAATGAACTGAACCAGCTATAGCCAGAAAAAGAACTCTGGGAGATGACTAAAAACCATTACATTGAATTCCCAATCCCTATATTTATGCCCACCTGCATTTTTGATTTCCTTCACAAGCTAATTGTACAATATTTCAGAATCTGATTCTTTTTGTACAGCAAAATAATGTTTTGGTCATGTATACTTATTGTGTATCTAATTTATATTTTAATATATTTAACATCTACTGGTCATCCTGCCATCTAGGGGAGGGGGTGGGGGGGTAAGAGGTGAAAAATTGGAACAAGAGGTTTGGCAATTGTTAATGCTGTAAAGTTACACATGCATATATCCTGTAAATAAAAGGCTATTAAAAAAAAATAAATAAAATTAAAAAAAAAAAAGATTTCATTCTTTATGTAAAAATAAACACATCCATCTCATTAATATGCAAATTTGCTTTCACCTTTAATAAATGGTAAAATTATATGTGTACCAAAGAATTGTTTTGAAATAAATTTCTTCATGATTTTCAATAGATGTTTGATTTGTACACCTACTTTATATACCTATATACCTGGGTTGTTCTTAGTTGAAAAGGGGTGCCATGGAGCCAAGATGGCAGAGTAAAGTCAGGAAGCTGCTCAGACTCTCCCAATTTCCCTCAAAAATTACCTGAAACCAAGCCTCTGAACAGTCTGGTGGAATGAAGCTACTCTCCAGCTCAAGATAAATTGAAAAAACTTCAAGAAAGGTCAGTGTCATTGGGGTGAAAAGTTGTTCAGCCCAGGTTAGATAGACTCTAGGAAAGCCAGTGAGAGGGTTTTAACACAGCAAATCAGTAATTAAGACCTTCAGCCTGATTCAGTAGAGGAGCAAATCAATAGGGCAGCTCAGAAGGCAAATTCTGGGGAAACCAAGTTGTTTCCTGGAAATAGCAGGTAAAGCTACCTCCTACAAATACAAGGGGCACTTGTGCTTGAAGCCAAGACTCAGAGCTGCATAGGAAGCTTGGGACAGTGCCCCCTTTACCCCAGGAGCAGAGTTCTACCTTAAAAGTAAAAAAAAGGAGTAAATACAAAAAAAAAAAAAAAAAGGAAAGAAAGAAAGAAAAGAAAAGATGAGCAAGAAACAGAAAAGAAATTTGACCTAGAAAGCTACTATGATGAAAGGACAGACCAAAACACAAATTCAGATGAGGACAGAATGTCCACAGAAGAAATCTTGAAGAGTGAAATAAATTGGTTTCAAGTCAAAGAGGCTTTTGATAATGTTCATAAAAGACTTCAAAAAGCAAATAAGAAAGATGGAAGAAAAAATGAGAAAAGAAATGATAGGTATGCATGAGAAAATCAACAGTTTGGAAAAGGAAGGAAAAAAATTGTCTGAAGAAAACAACTACTTAAAAATAGAATTAACCAAATAGAAAAAGAAATACAAAAGATAATTGAAGAAAATCACACATTTAAAACTAGAACAGGACAAATGGAAGCTAAGGATTTTGTGAGACAACAAGACACTAAAAAGAATGAAAAAGTGGAAGAAAATGTGAAATACCTTATAAATAATAATAAACTATAATAAGGCCTGGAACATCATAGGCAAAGGACCTAGACTTACAACCAAGAATTAACTACCCAGCAAGATTCAGCATCATCCTTCAGGGGAAGAGATGGAGATTCAATGAAGTAAGAGATTTTCAATCATTTCTATTGAAAAAAAAAATTAAACTAAACAGAAAATTTAGTCTACAAATGCAGGACTCAAAAGAACCACAGAAAGGTAAGCAGAGGAAAAATATTTAAAGGTTATTCCTAGACAGGAAAACAATATTTGTAAGATATTGAGAACCTGTTTCTGTTACTTGTATCTGTTCATCCATGTGACATCACGTGGATGAAAGGTGTGGTTATAAATGGACTCTGATGTGATGACATCAAAGAAAAAGACATTAAGAGGTGGAAAAAAGTCTATACTGGAAGAAGAGGAAAAGAGAGATATACTGGGACAATTAGTTCACACCAAGAGTCTCAAAAGACTTATTATAATTACTCTAGGGGAAAAAAGGAGGGAGGTGATCATTGCCTGAGGCTAAATCTCATTAGTTTTGGCTCTAAGAGAGAATAACTTAATCATTCAGTTTGGTATAGAAATTTATCTAATCCTATAAAGAAGTAGGAGGAGAAAGAGGAAACAAAAAGGAAGAATAAGAGAGAAGGGAGAAAAGAAACTAGGGGGAAAGGTAAGAAAAAGGGGGAAGGATTCTATCTTATCTTGATAGAAGATAAGGTTAAGTCTCTCCAAGCATCTCTGTATTCATCCTGCTGGTCATTTCTTATAGAGCAATAATATTCCATAATATTCATATGCTACAATTTACCCAACCATTCTCCAATTGATGGGCATCCATTCAGTTTCCAGTTTCTAGCCACTACAAAGAGGGCTTGCCACAAACACTTTGGCACATACAGCTCCCTTTCCCTTCTTTATGATCTCTTTGAGATATAAGCCCACTAGTAACACTGCTGGATCAAAGATATGCACAGTTTGATAACTTTTTGGCCATAATTCCAAATTGTCCTCCAGAATGGTTGGATTCATTTACAGTGCTACCAACAATGCCTCAATGTCCCAGTTTTCCCGCATCCCCTCCAACATTCATCATTATTTTTTCCTATCATCTTAGCCCAATTAACAAACATTAATACCTGTAAGTTCTGTGCTAGTTCCTGGAGGCCTCAGAATCAGCTGGAGTCAGGATAAGCAAAAGTCCTTGGTCTTTAGGGGGAGAAGTGAAGGGGATGGACAAAACTGCCACAAGCTCTCCACCAACCTCCCTTCTCCTCATTCTCCTCCAAAGTGACTCTGGCTTATCTCACTCCACCCCCTAATCCCTCCTACGATTATCTGTATACACCAAAACACCGAGCCAGTAAGGAATAATGGGAAGGGCCATTTTCCAAGCATATGCTAATATTGTCCAAATTAACCTTAAGTGCTTGGTTGTCTGATTCCAGTGCACCTATTCAGAGTTTCAGCCCTTTATAAATACCACTATGTGTCAGGCATTGTGCCAAGTGCTGGGGATACAAAAAGAAGCAATAGACTCTGTTCTCAAGGAATTTACAATCTAATGGGAGAGAAATGTGCAAACAAATTATATCAAATATCTACAAAGAAAGCTATATACTGCATAAATAGAGAATAATCAACAGAGGGAAAGAAGTAGAATTAAGGGGGACTAAAAACCCCACCTGTTCTTTTAACTAAGCCTGTTTCCAAATCTAGACATAGGTTTAATCCTACTAAGTCTCAATGATACTAATAAAGTCATTCCCTACTCTGCACAACTAAAACATCTTGTTTATTATCTAAACATTCAAATTTTATGTATAGATACTTGGAGTCACAGGTTTTACTACTGGTTCTTTTCTTGGATTTTGTGTCTTGCAGTTTTTGGCAAAGTCTCATTTGTGATTTTTCTTTTCTTTGTGTCTTCAATATCTAATTGGAGCGTGTGTGTGTGTGTGTGTGTGTGTGTATATATGTATATATATATATATATATATATTATGCAGTCTTCCCTCACATTTTTTTAGTATTAGATTTGCAAAACACCTGGAATCTTATCAGTCTTTGTGAGGCTTCATCCATCTCTGTCCAGAAATCTGTCAACCCTATATTGTAAGCCATGAAATCCATCTCATTCTCAGACACTACCTACTACTACTAGCCAGCTGTTCACTTCCCAAATTAATTTTTTTCTGCATCCCTTGCCTGAGGATAAGGAAAACATAACTGGTGAACTGATGGTCTTCTCTTTCTTGTCTAAGACTTCATGATTGTTGGCGATACTTTTAAAGTTCTTTCTGGAATGTTCCTTCATGAATCACTAGAAATTGATAGTTTTTAATTTATTTCAATAAGTCTTGGGGAGATTCTCTATTATATCTTTCACACATACCCTATAAAGACAACAGACTTTTTTATTGTTTTTATCTGGTTGATAAATGTCTTCCTCAGTTCCCATGAGATTCTAGATATTACTGTTATTACTTTGATTATCTCACAGTTCATAGTTTCTGTGGCCCTATTATATCATTCTTAGGAGGACAAGAAGCTTCCTCCTCCCCAGAGCATCCAGAGTTTTCTTTAAGAAGATTCTCAAATCTATTTTTAAGCTCCAATTGTATAGTTGCCCTTTTCTTTTTTTCCTTTATGTGACATTCATTAATACTCCATTCTGATAAAGATTGTCTCCCCCTTCTTCACATTAGGATGTTTTTTCTCCTATTGAATCCTTTACTTCTTATTCCTTTATGTAACATTTCCTACCTAATAACTTAGATTATAGAAGTTTTTATATAGACTATATTCTATGTCATAAGAATGAGTATATTACACAGAAAATTATATTTTTCTTATCAGTGTGGTAGGATGATTTCCCTTTTCTCTCTCTCTTTCTCTCTCTGTCTGTCTCTGTCTCTGTCTCTCTCTCTCTCTCTCTCTCTCTCTCTCTCTCTATATATATATATATATATATATATATATATATATAAATACTTAAAGCAGGACTTATCAAAATGTAGTTTGAGGACCACTGGGGTCTCTAAGATCTTTCTGGGAGTTCTTAAACAATGATATTCTTTTTACTATATTTTTTGAAAATGGCAGATATTTTTAATAAAAATGTCATTTATGCTAACATGTAATGTGTTTGTTATTGTAACTTTAAACATATTGATAAATATTTAAATATATTAGTCTTATTGTCTAGTATGATGCATATCAATAAATATAATCCCTATAAATAAAAGCACTTTGGAATCTTTGGCAATTTTTAAAAGTGTAAAGCAATCTTGAGACCAGGAAGTCTGAAAAACACTGCTTTAGAAAGAGTGTGTGGTAGTCCTTCTAAACAATAGTTAACAGCAACAGGAAAAATCAGATATCCTGAATTGTTTTTATATTTTTGACAATCATAGTTTTGAGTTACATTTTTTAAAGGTATGACTTCAATGTTTAAATGCAATATCTGTTTACCCTTGGATTATGAAAAAGAAAACTATTCAAAAATATCTTCTATAAGGTTCAAAGATTTTTAATTTTAAGTAATTGAACAGCAATCCTTAAATTAAAGCTGGAAAATATAGTGAACTATACACATGTAGTGAATTATACCATATGTAGTTTTGCATGTGTACATATATATGTATATATATACATATTTATGTATTTATTACATGTAACATTTTCTTTCCTAAATGATTTCTATTTGTTTAAACCTTCCAAGGACCCTTAATAGTCTCAGAATATTATCAGTACAGAAAGCAATTTCATGATTAAACAGTTCATTAGTAACAAGGTATAGAATACTAATCACTAGATTTTCACATGAATTGACAAAGTCTGACCAAGCTAGCATTCATCAGTGACAGCGAAATTGCTTCCCTGGTGGTATCTATCACATCCTAGGCAAGGAAAACATGTTCTTCATGGAAGAATTCATCAAAGGTAAACTTAACTGAATCACACACCACTGCTTTCTATGCTTCCCAAGGGAGGCCAACAATACCTTATCAGAGAAAGTTTGTTTAATGTGTAAAGTGTAAAATATCCAGGGAGCACTTTGCATGTAAAAGATAAACAATTTAAACTCCTGCTGGAAATGCAGTGATCTCAATAGACTGTGCCTTTGCTGATTTAATTGACCATGTGAAAGTCTTCAAATCAATAATACAGCAGCCAGCAAGATACATAATAATGCTGTAAAGAGAAGAACTAGAAAAGGTCAAATTTAGCAAATGTTTTTATTTTTAAATGCTGTGGTCCTCAAAATAAATACTATGTAAATATCAAGGTATCCCATTAGCCAGAGGAAAACATTTTCACATTTTCACATTTCAACAGGTCCCCTCTACTTTGTATGAACATTACCTGATAAAATTCACATTTTCTCCAGATATATGGCATAATCAATCACTCGGCAAGTGTTTATTGAGTGCCCATTCTATGAGCAATGTTCCTACCACAGAGTAGATACTTAATAAATGGTTATTGAATGAATGGTTTAATGAATCTGTGACTTGTATTGGGAATACTGTGGAAGCTTAAGACCTTTTCCATTATTAATGAACTTCAAATTCAGTTAGATCTAGCAGGGAACAAGATAGAAATGTTAACCCCTTGAGGACAAAAACCTGTTATTTGTTTTTATCTTTGTGTAAGGAACTGTCCTTTTGTATGTGAGTGGTAAGTCATTGAACACAGCAGAAAATGAGCTTATTTTAGAGAAAAGGGTGGAATTAATTTACAGAGCTTGTCGGGTAAGACCCCATGCACATGTGAACAGTTGATTGCCAAGTAAGGCAGAGAAAGATCTTTAGCTTTTTCATTAAAATGTGAGGAAAGGCATAGGTTGCAAGGAGGATGGGGTAAAGAATTCCTCCTTTGATAGATGTATTAAAAAGTGCTCCTTGAGGGCAAGGAAATGACTAAGAATGTGGAGCATGAATATTCTTCCTTTTGTTAAAATGTGAATATTTTTAGAACCCGATAAATCAAATTACTCTGGAGACTCTGGAAAGGATAAATTAGGGCTGTTGGTTTCCTAACAGGTAGAGAGCTGTATTTTGTGAGTTTTACCTCATAAGGAAAGATGAATCACTGATCAACAGGAGACAAATTTGAATCATTAAAAATAGAAGCCAGCAGAAGCTGAGTGTGAAGAATGCAGAAAGAGTTAGTTCCTAGGAAGGCTTCAGTTTTGTTGGGAATTGGCAGACTGGCAGTGTGGGAATCCAGGAGTCTAGAAGTCCATGCTGAATTTTGTAACCAGCCTAGTAACAATGCCCCAAGAAAGGGACCTTTGAAACTCAGCCCAGCTATAGCAATGCCACGTTTGGATTTGGTGGCACCACTGCTCTGTGGACTATGTTCAGTCTGGGCCCAGTCTCCTCAAAGACCCAGGGAATCTAAAGTGTTGGGGAGAATTTTTACACTTCCGATTTTTTTATATCTTTAAAGTAAATATCCCTTTGTAAAATTAATTGATGTTAATAGGCTAAACGAAACAAGCATTAGTTACTGGTGACTAACAGTAACAAAACTAACAATAACTAAACTAACAGTAAAACACATCCTATGGGAGCTAAGTTCAAGACAGCAGAGAAAGATACACCCCAATCCCTCAGTATGTACCCTTTAAAATCGTAAGAAGGGCGGTATAGGAGACTGACCCTGGTGTAGTGACCCATGAGTATACTTACTATACATACAATATTATGTGTTCCAAAATCTGACTGACAGAAAACAGTTGATTGAAGTCACCAATTGTTCTTACTGAAATTCAATTATTGTTGTCTCTAAATTTTAATCCTAGTAAATTCTCACACCAGAATTTAATATTTCTAGTGTCTTTGTGTTACTATCTCTCTTTTTATATTGTGCAAGACTATTACTGCCCTGCCCGCAGGCCTGCATTGTTATTTCTGAAAGAACATTTCAGATCAAGGAACATTAAAATGGTAGCAAGGAGATGATAAGGAGGCTGTAATATTATATGACAACAAAAAGATTAGTCCAACTAGAGCAGAGCATACATTAAGAACCTAAGCTCTTTGAGAACAGGAACTATTTTTCATTTTGTCTTCAATGGCTATTGCCTAACATAGTGCCTTGCCCATAGTAGATACTTAATAAATATTTGTTGAATTATATTGAATTGAGTATAGCAGATCAGTGAAGAAAATGACAGCCTTAGCTTGTATTCACATAGAAGTTTATTTTGAAATTCTAGAAAATAGGGTAGGGAATTTTGAACAGGGAAATTACTTTGTAAGGAGAAAATTATGTCCAGAATATGAGGCCTTATTTCCTATCTTGCTAGGGGGTATGAGTAGCTTCAATTCATGTCTATCTGGAGTATGACCAGAATTAATTAAACATAAAGAATATGTAAAATATTGAAGGACAAACATGGAGTAGTTAGTTAATTGATGGAGGAACAGAGTTCAGAGTTGAGGAGGGAAGAGGATCATTGAGAGTGATATTTTCTGAGACTTTTGCCTGCTGGACATTGGTGATGTAGAAGGGCTCACAAAAGATCTTCCTACTGAATACAACAATATGCTAGGAGTTAACATTAGAAATTTGAGACTTTGGGAAAACAAGTTAATCCAAACTCATTGCTGTGACATTCTCTGAACTTAGTCTCCCTATCTAGCTTATGACCTGTCATCCTCCCTCTTATTTAGCTTGTGATGCTTAGGGAAAGTTGGAAATGTCAAGTAGGCAATTTATGGAGTAGGATTGGAACACAGGAGAGAAAGAAGCAACTTTCTTTATAATTTATAGAACTGGGAATCATCTTCATAAAAGTATAAAGGTGATTATTAAACCTATGCAAAAGAGAATATAGAGAGTATGGGGGGTAGAGCAAGTAGTCATCAACAAAGTTAATATTACAGAGACTTCAAGTGGAATGAGAACTGAAACAAGGCCATCTCCTTTAAAGTAATTCTCAGTTTCAGCTGAGTGATGAAATGGATAGCTGAACCACAAAATGTTGAGAAATGAATGAGAGAAAAAGAGCAGACAATGAAGGTAAAGACCTTTTCCCTAAGAATTTGGCTGTGAATATAAGAAAAAATAGAGACTGATAATTTGAGGAATACTTGCACCAAGTGAATTTTAGTGATCATATGAAGATCAGAACCCAGGGTTCTTGATTACCATTTCAATATTGCTCCTACTATGCCAACTACACCTTATATAGCATTATGGTGCAAAACAGCATAGTTAATTTCATATGTCCTTTCTTCTCCTAGATTATATTCTCAGTGAGGGAAGGGATTTGTAATTTCTTCATTTTTATTTTTATGATTGAGCTTAATGCAATGCATTATTCATAGTGAGCTCTGAATAAATATTTGTTGAATTAATGAAAATCAGTTCATTTGGCAAAATAAAAATCCATGACCCAGTTGTATCTCCAGCTATAGTTAGCAGTGATTTAACAATGTTACATTTTATAACCTGTCATTCAACGACTTTCATAATATTCTTAGGACCCATTTGTTATTCAGGAGAATAGAAATTGCTAGGTATTGAGTGTTGGACAAGACAAAGCAAATAAATACACAGGATTTCACTACCAACACTCCACAAATAATTTTTTTGCCTGATATCTTAAAGATATTCTTTGATTTATAAAAATGAATTAATGGTGCTGGATTACTCCCCTATTATGTGTACCTCTCTGGGAAAATGGCATTGTGACAGGTGCTTTGATTGATTTCTTCTTTACAGAGCTTTACAAAGGCTTTCCCACCCTGATCTCTCTAAGACCTCTGCTATTGCAATCTGCCACCTTTTTTCAGAGAGAATCATCCAGGTCAATTCTGCAGTGAGTTTGCATTGTGTACCAACAGAGACTAAAATAAGACCACCAAAAGTTATTTTCATTTCAGACAGGATTTAACGCTTGTCTCCTGGGGAGATAGGAGAGAAAATGAAAGCTAAGCACCTTGTTCCCCTCTATATTTCTGGCTAAAGCCTGTGTCTATAGAGCTGACATCTGCCATATTCCCATTGGTTAAGTTTTGCACAAAACTTTTGAACTTAGCAATGATGTCTTTCTCATCAGTGCACTTGGGCTTTTTATAATATGGTGTATAAAATCTGATGTTCCCATTAAAGGTATAGCAACTGCTAGAAATAGATTTCAAGTCATATTGAATTGGAAGGAAATGATATTATTTATAGTTTCACTAAATATAAATAGGCAGTAATGCACAGTAGATAGAGAGAGCTGACATTGGAGATTGGAAAATTGAGTTCAAATTTTGCCATGGATACATACTGCCTGAGTCTGGCCAAGTCACTGAACTTTTACATTTATAGACAACTTTCTAAGACTAAAGTTGCAGAGATGATACTGATTTGCACTGAAAGATGGATTTCATATATAAAAGATATCTTAGACCAAGTCCTTATCCTTATCCCTATAAATTAGAATGGAGTAGAGGCAGTATGTTTGTTAGAGAGCTGACTTGGGAGTTAGGAAAACCTGGTTTCAAATCTTGCTCCTGAAATTTGCAAGATGTGTGACACTGAATGAGTTACTTAACTTCCCAATTCCTCAGGCAAGTACATAGAACTTACTACTTCATAATAAGGTTTTTACTGATATTAGTAGAAAGGGTTCCTTCCATGAGGGTTGTTCAGATGAACTCATGTTCTTTCTGAATATGGGTATGGATTATATTATAAGAAACATTTGGAAAACTTCATCTAAAAAAAAAAAATCTGTTCTGGATTTTGTTGTAGAGTAACCAAACTGTACTACTTATCTCCTTTATTTGCAAATTTTGGATTTCAAAAAACTTTTAGAAATGATTAACAGCTTGTTAAAAAAAATAATATATAAAAATATTGCGTATTATCTTTTCCACAAATGTTTTCTGTTAGCTGTAAACAATACATCTTTCATAATACTCTAGGCCTCTCTTTGGTACTTACTTAAATCAATACTTCAAGGATTCTTCCTTTCTTTCTTTCTTTCTCTTTCTTTCTTTCTTTCTTTCTTTCTTTCTAGGCAATTGGGGTTAAGTGAGTTGCCCAAGGTCAACCCAAATACGAAGTATTAAATGTCTGAGGCTGCATTTGAACTCAAGTCCTCTTGACTTCAGGGCTGGTGTTCTATCACGGTGCCACCTAGCTGCTCCTGGATTATTTTCTATTTGCGAAAATCTTTTCAATCTTGAACTCTCAAAGTACAGGTTTGGGCCACAACATGATGAAGAACTGAAAAAAACTTTCTAGATAAGGAAGTCATTTAACCTCTCTGGGTCCCAGTTTCCTTATCTGTAAAAGGAGAGTGCTGGCAATAGATCTTTGAGGTAGAGTCTGAATCTATTGGAGACTTATGACTTGACCCAAATTGGGGCCGAGTTCTCTTCCAGCTCTAGTTCTATCATCCTATAATCCCATGACCTCTAAAGTCCCTTCCAACTTTGAACCTAGGTAACTTATTCACTTTTTTGTTAACCTTTCTCCAGGTTTCATCTCAAAGGTTACTTTCTACACAATGAGGATAATAATAGCACCTATCTTCTAAGGTTCTTGTGAAGATCAAATGAGATACTATTTGTAAAGGACTTAGCACAGGATCTGGCATAAAATAGGTACTATATAAACTTTAATTATTATCATTATTTTTACTAAATGATGCCATTGTGCTTTATAGACTTTTCTGATTTCCTCAGTTAATATTCCCTACTTTCAGTGAAATTACTTTGTAAGACTGGAATTGAAGTTTTTACTTTCCCAATTTGGCTAGGTTGCTTTGACATTAGAATGCAAAAAAGTGAAAACTTTTTTTTTAAATGAATTTAAAAACTGAATGTTAACAGGGCCTATTTGAATCAATCCACATTGTTATGTAAAAGACTGGGTCAAGCAAGCATCAAAGCCATTGTGTAAAAGATTGTTTCAAACGTATATATTTTGTGTAAAAGGGAAAAAAAACTATCTCAGAATTTGGAAAGGAGAGAGAAAATGTGAGTGTTTAGATTCTAGAGGTTGGAGTAAACATGGCATAAAAGGAGAACTAAAAAAAGGAGATATGAGAGAATCTTTGGTTCTGTGGAAATAGCAAAAAGGAGGATCCAGGATAGGAGAAGATTTAAGGAAAGGTCAGCTCTTCCCCAACCTTTCTTCCTAATATTGTTCTATCCATCGATACTGTGATATAATACACTATTTCATTATTCAAATATTTTTCAGTACACTGAATATTTCCTCAACTATAAAGAAGCAACAAATGCATATGTATGTATGTATATATATATATATATATATATATATATATATGGAGAGTAATATATATAGTACCAATACTATGTAATTATGTTTGTAGCTACATTATAATACACACATATATATCCTTATACATACGTATAAAATATATGTATAGATATAGATAGAGCCCCCAAAGAGGTCAGGGGTTAACTATATATGTGCATAATAGCATGCATGAATGTATGTAATAGGTAGTTATAAACCTAGTTATAAATAACTATATGGTTATTGGTATCATATATAATACTCTATATATAGCCTCACATATATGTATATAGACCATGTGCATAAATGTTTGCATACACATACATATACACATATGTACACATCAATATAGTTTTATATATAGTTGCATATTTATACATTTCTGTGTGTGTGTGTGTGTGTGTGTGTGTTGGAAAAATCAATCATTGTCTAGGAATTAGAAATTTTTTGTAATTGGAGGCTCAAGCAATTGTGACTGAACTTGGAACTTTTCATTGAAAATAAATTCCCCATAATCTAAGGAAAGGAGACTATTGGATTTTTAGGGGCCATTATTTGTCCGAGCTGAAAATAAACTAATTATTTTAACAGGATGTTACAATTTATATTATTTAGTGCATATTTTGTATTTACTATCAGTGTGCATGTCATTCTTTCTAGTAGAGTATAAGCTTCTTGAGATTGAAGGTGATTTCTATGGCTGCTGTGCCTAACATCTTCTATATACAAGACATTGTGTTAGTACAGTACTTAGGTCTTAAATGAGCAAGTAAATACTCAATAAATTTTTAAGTGCATTGCATGGAATTAGATGTCATGGTTTCTCAAAGAAACCATTTAGCATATTGGAAAGCTTGGCAGACATTGAAAAATGCCCATGAATTTTCCAAACTAGTCCTATTCCATGTGCTTATTTATTAGAAGCAAATCTGACAGTGTTATAAAGCCTGCCCAATTTTCAGGAACACAATGTTCCTGCAATTTTCAGTGCTGTGAGCTTGAAAAAGCAAGAGACCCAATCGAAGGCAAGGAGAGAGCTTTTTCTGAGAAAAGAAACACTGTAGTTAATGGAAAAAAAGGAGAGAAAAGTCCACTTACTGGGAAAGAACCTTAAAGACTAAAAAATGTAGCTGTTGCTGATTGCATTGGCAGAAGATCTGACAGAAGCACCTTTTATTTTATAAAAATTTGGATTAAAGAATCATATTAATTTGCTTTAGTTAAAGATGTGGTGCTCACCAGTAATTTTCGAATATCAAAGTGAATATATTCCTGTTATTTTCTACAGTGCAAAATGTTTTTTGAATAGTAGGAAAGGATAGACCATATATATCAGATTTAGTCCTTTGTTAGTAGACTTTACCTAAATGTTAAGAATGAAATAAACTTTCTTTAAAAGAATATGTGAAACAGAAGAATATATTGAAAATATATTTTAATACATTTAGTAATGTTTTTATTACCAGATTTCATTAGTTCAACCAAAATTAAAAAGCTGCTTGAATTAACATGCTTTCAAATAATTTCCATTTAATTTATACTCATAGCAGCAGAACCATTCTGAATTTTACTCCTAGTTGAACTAATTGGCCACAGTTGGTTAACAAAGCATAGAATCAAAATAACAAATATTTCCAGTTCTGTCAATCATACCACTATGGAGAGACAGCTACCAGCAACTGGTTTAAATGAAATATATCTGCATTATATATATATATATATATAATCTTTTTTAAAACCTTTGCTCTGTATGATCTTTTGAACCTGAAGTTTCAAATGTTTTCAGATCATAAAGGTTTAATTGCAAAATGATTATAAACTCCTTGAGGGTAAGGACTGATTAATTTATAATCTTCTCAGTGTTCACAAAAAAAGATGCAAGCCAAATTTGTATATTCCCAGTATTTACTTCAGGTAGCCCTAGGTAGGGCTGAATCTTAAGAATTATCTGCATGCTCTGAGCTGAACTTACATGGGTTACACATAGTAGCAAAATCCACAAATCATCAATATATAAATCAATAAGTGCTTTAAGCAAATTCTAATGAAAAGAATCCTGTGGTAAATCCTTATGAGAGATGAATAATCTATTCTAAAGTAAATAATTTACCTTTTTGGTGGGTGATTTCCACAATTTATATTTGCATTTACTTAATAGTGTTAGTTAATATTGCCAATTAGATTAAATCTTTATAGGAAAACAAAAACAAAACCAATTTCCACTCTTGTAGCTATAGGTACATTTTCCTTGCTTTTGTCATTGAACCCTATGAGAAAAAAATACTAACTCTTGAGATCCAGAGAAATCCTTCTGATGCAATCACTGTTATGTGGTAGAGCAGTCCTAGGACTTTGAATACGTAGAACAGCTAACCCCTGGGCAGCTGGTCCTTTATCTTCCTCCCTCTCTGGATATCTTGCCACTTCAATCTTTTTCATCCCTGACTTTGTTGGTGGAAGCTGAGTAGAATTTATTAATTTTAACAGTTAGCCTATTTCACAAAGGAAAGCAACCACAATATGTGATTTGATGAAAAATGTTCGTGTTATTCTGTAGACTCAGAGTATCCTGCGTGTTCACTTGGGATTTCAACCAGAGATACTCAAGTTAGAGGATAAATACATGACTCCCTGTAGGCTGTTGTCCTCCCTCATTTTGAGAGATATATACAAAAAAAATTCTTATGTCATTATTATTTACAGCAGGATATTAGTAACATATATATATATATATATGTATGTGTATCTCTGTATATAACATATGTGTATGTGTATGTGTGTGCACAGGGAGTTTTTTGTTTCTATCCACTATGATTTTTAGATATTAATATTGATGTCATTGGTGACAACTGCTCAGAATTGCTTGTGTTCATTTCTTAAGGCTGTCAAAAAGATTCATGAAGGGAACAGACTTTTTCCTCACATTGTCTCTCCTACTTGATTCTCAGGCTCTCTTGCAATTGCCACTTTTCTGTAGTAGTGATAATTGAAATAAGGAGGTAGAGAAGAAAGCCTCGTCTGCTTTAATTTCTGTCTAGGGATATAAATTAACCAGAACCAGGACTGCCACCTGAGCCTTTATGATTCAGGTCTAAAGAAGGAATCTTTATGGTCTTTTTTTATAAAATGAATTAAATTATAATAGCTTCTAAAAGTCATCATTGGTATTGTTTGAATCAAGCAGGTCTGTTCCTGCTTTCCAGATTCCTCTTTCTGTGAACACTATAATTCAGTATGATTTTGTTCCAGATTCATTCTGGGAAAGATCCTGTCCTTATTCATTTTTGATGTTCAACAATACTAGTAAACAGAGTTAAAATATCTCAAAATGCTATTTTATGTCCCTTCACACACACACACACACACACACACACACACCCCAGAAGGCAGACTGAGAAGGTCACAGCGCTCAATTCAATCCAACAAGCATTTATTAAAGGCTCGCTTAGAGCAAGGCACTGGTCAGGGTGGTGATTAAATCCTTTTACATCCCAGTGACCTTTATGCCCATGAGATTTCCAGGAACTAGCCAGAAAAAATGAATTTGTGGAGGCAATTGTTTGATGCAATATTCTTAATGAAATGAAAAATTTTCACCCTGTGGCCTGGACTACAATCCAGCCCATGTTGACACTAAACATAGATATTTTCCCTTACCAGATTTTGGTGTTAAATACCTCAGTTCTCATTTCAAATACAGTTACCTGTCTATATCCTGACTAGACATAATAAAGATCTGCATTTGTAAAAGAATACCTTTGCTTTGGCAGCTATGGTACAGTGGTTAGTGTCAGGCTGGGAATAAGAAAGAAGTGAATTTAAATCCATCCTCAGATACTTACTAGCAATATGCTCCTAGGCAAGTCACTTAACCTGTCTACCTCAGTTTTCTCAACTTTAAATGAGGATCATATTAACACTTGCCTCATGTCATTGTGAGGTTAAAATGAGATTTTTTTTAAGTGCTCAGCAAAGTCATTGGCACATAGTCAGTTCTTAATTAATGCTTGTTCCCTTCCTTCCACATGAAAGAAACCCAGCTCTTAGCAATCAAGAAGATATTCCCCCATAATAGAGACAGGTTCCCATTAATATCTAAAAGAAAAGAGTAGATATATCCATTAAGCACTCAACATCTAAATTTAATGGTGAAAGGGTAGAAGACAGTTTTACTCATCAGGAGTTTAGGACATAAAAGTGACACCATAGGGAAGTTACTAGTAGACAGAGGGTCCAATTAGATAGCTTCTAATGGAAGAAGAGATCTTGTTGGGTATTTAGAAGCCTGTTGACTTAGTAAAACCTGGTGGAACAACGCAAAAGAATTAAGTTCTGAATTTCAGAAAAGATCAAGTCCTTCCATCTGAATTTCTAGCTTTTTTCCTCCCTCTGGAATAACCTGTATTTTATAAAGTATGGGATTCTTCACCGCAGGTCTAAATCATGAGGTGGCCACCATTTACTCAATTCTAGCCCCTGTGGGGAAAGACAAAAATGAGCATAGCATAATACTGTAGTCAGAGCTAATATTAAACAGAATATTCTATCCTTAAATAATAGGACTAGAATACAAAGAAAACAAAGTCATACAGGTCTTAGGTTATACAATGACAAATCATATAATCATTTTTCTACAAAGTAACCCTTATTCCAGTTGTCCTCGTTTAAATAAGATGTCATGCTATACCCACTAAGCTTCACATATGATAACCTTATAATATTTGGTTTCCATTTTTTCCTTTTTCCTTTTTTAATCATAATGATAAAAATACTGATAATGATGAAGGATAATAATGATATTGATGAGAATGAAAAAGATGATACTGAACATTTTGTAGTGCTTTATAATTTGAAAAGGTAGATTTTAATACTTGGAGTCAAGTTCATTTTGTTTTACTAAATAAATCAGTGGTAATCAGTTTTCAACATAAAAATAAATTTTTAACTTTTGAATCGAGGAATATGAACCAGATGGAATAACCAGCTTCTCATGCAATGTTGCTATAATTCAATTCAGCAAATGTGCTGAATGCCTACTATAAGCACAAAGCCGAGAATAATATAAAGATGAGAAAGATATAATCCCTGCTCCTAAGGAGCTTATAATTTAGCCTCTAACTATTATCTTTTATTTATCTTTTTTAAAGAAACTAAACCACATTATTGACTGAGGTGACTTCTAAGAGGAATTTAGATGAAGTAACTTTATATTTACAACAATCTTTTATAGTTACAAAGCACTTTCATAATGTGCACCATTATCTGATTGTTTTGCATGCCTTTATTATTCCCCTCCACATCTCTGCCTCCTGTGTTTACTGACTTCCTTCAATTCTCAATTGAAATCCTGTTTTTTAAACATCTACCTCAATGGTAGTGTATTCCTGCTGAGATTATCTCCAATTTATCCTATATATATATTATGTAGTTATGTATAACCTGGTTATTTGTATGTTGTCTCCCCCATTAAATTTAAGTTTCTTGAAGATAGGGACTATTTCTGCCTCTCTAATTATTGCTAGTACTTAGCATTGTGGCTGGCATCTAAAAAGTGCTTAATAGATACTTGTTAATTTGGCTTAGATTCTTATAACATCCATGCATAATATGGAGGTAGAAGAAGATTATTCCTATTTTAAAGATGAAAAAATTGGAGACTCTAAGGAGTTGTGATTTAAGATCACATATCTAGCAAATGATAAGATCAGTGCTTGAGTCCAGATCTCTGACATTCAATCCATTATTTTTCTTTCCATACTGCTCTTCAGTGGAATGAAAACAAATTCTCTTTATTTTACAGAGTGTGTGGCATCTCCACTAGAATCCTGAAGACTTAAATTCATTTTGTTTTCCTAAGTAAATGAAGCAGTAGTGATTTCCATTTTTCCATAGAAGAGTAGAACTTTAACTTTTGAATTGAGGAATATGAAAAAGATGGAATGACCTATCACACAATTTCTCTTTTTTAATTGAGGCAATCATCTGAAAAAATAAAAAGACCTTGCATTTTGAGAAATATAGATATAAAATATAGATACCATTATTTTCATTTCTATAGTTGTCTTTCTGTGTTATGTGTGTGCAATTAATTTAAAGTTGGCATGTTCCCTCAGGAGTTTTATTATGTTTTTCATCCCTCTATAATGCAAGTCATTTACAATTCCCTTTATCTTTTTTTTTTTTTTTTTTTTGCCACAATATACCTTTATCCACTCTTTTTCAACTGGAGAGATAAGAAAATGTTTTTAATCTATTAGAAACATTACTCACAGATTCATTGTATGTTTTTTTTTTTTTTTTGGTTTGTTTGTTGTTTGTTTTTTCCTTTCTTGAGGATATAACACAATCTTAACTTACTTCATTTTATGTCAAAACATAGATGGGCTATGTCCATATTATTCCTCAATTTAAAAATAATGCAAATGTTTCTACATAAACATATTTGGGACAAGATTGTAACAATAACCCCACCCCCATTTTTCACTTTTTCTATTTGGAATCTTATGTGCATATGTCTTGTCATATGACTTACATTTGAGATGAAATTTAATAATTTGATAAATACTAATGACAGTATAATCTAGTTCAACAAATTTACTGAGTACTTACTATATGTGGCATGTAATCACTTTGGGGAATATTAAGATAAGCCATGACCACTGCCCTCAAGGAACTTACATTCTAGTACAAGTGATAAAACAGAACCCAAATAACTATCACAGAAGGATAATAACAATAATACTTGGCATTTTAATAGTATTTTAAAGATTTACAAAAAGATTTTACATATATTATTTTATTTGATTATGTAGGTATGGATTCATCTGGAGTGGATTTTAACCATATTTGATAAGTACTATGAAAGATACAAAATATTGTGAGATTTCATTGGAGGGGGAGATATATTCAATTAGAAGCTATGGGAAAATTCCATGAAAAAAATTTTTGGGGTGAGATTTTGAAGGATGAGTAAGATTATGGCTGGCGTAGATAAGGATCAGAGAACAGTCTAAGTAGAGGGAATAGCATGATTTCAGAGTAGTGAGAGTTTGAAGATCTTTTTTAGAAAATAGAATAGAGTGTTGAGTGGAAGAAATAGTTATTGTAAAATAGTGCCTCTCAAATTTTCGTTCTCGGTATCTTTATATGATTAAAAATTATTGAGAATCTGTCCAAAAAGTTTTTGTTTATGTGGGTTATATTTCTAGATATTTACTATATTATAAATAAAAACTAATTTTGAATTTATAGATCCTCTGACAAGGGTAATGCAAAATTATCTATATTCTAATCCAAATGGGCTCTTTAAATATATTTTTGAAGGAATTTTAAACAAAATAAATGAATACCTACATGTTGACTCATTCACAAATGAGTAAACCTTTTATGTATTAAGAATAATAAAATTGTTAGCTAAAGAATAACAGAATCTTATATTTTTAAGAGACCTAAGAGACATCTGATACAGCCTACAACTCAAAAAGAATCTGTTGTATAAGATTCCCATCTAGAGGTCATTCATCAAACCTTTGCTTGCAGACCTCCAGTAAGAGACAATCTTTTCTTGTCATGAGCCAGTTGATTTTACTTTTGATTAGATCTAATTAGGAAGATATTATTTCTAGTTTATTTCTTAGCAACTTCTACCTTCCCCCCTGGCTCTGCCTTCTAAGAGCCAAGAAAAAGAGTTAAATAATTCTTTTATGAGTCAGTTTTTAAAATACTTGAAGATAGCCATCATGTATTCTCTAAGTCTTCTCTTACTTAGATGTTGGTAACCCCAGTTCCTTCAAATTATTCTCATTTGGCATAATTTTCCTGAATTAAAGAGGATTATTTCTAGAAATCAGAGAGGAAATTGCTAGAGTGGTCTCAAGTTCCATAAAAAAGATGGATAGGTCATATGGTGGGATGTCCAAATTTCAAATCCTGCCTCAAACCCTTACTGACTCTGACTCCTAGCAAGTCATATAAATTTTCTGTAGTGTGCTTTCTAGAACCCCCAAGTTGGGGTGTCAAAATATATTATGCTTTCTAGAGCTGCCACACTCCGGTGCCAAAATATATCCTTCAGATTAGCTTTCTGAAGGATCTCGGGGACCAGTCTGAGTCCTTGGTCTTAGTGGAGGAGTGATGAAGCAGGGACTCACAGGGATAGTCAAAGATAGAGTGCTATTTATCTAAGTCCTCTCAGCCCCTAAAATACCTTAGTACAATTACATCACTACAGCACAAAGAGCATGCACTAACTATAATACTATTACATCACCACAGCACCCAGAGCAAGTGCTAACTATAGTATCATTACATAAACCACAGCACATTGAGCATGTGCTAACTATAAGCACCCTGATATTAATATGTAAATGCCTCTCTTATTGTAAGTAACTCTGCTTCAAGTAGAACACAGATTGTCACACACACACACACACACACACACACACACACACATTTCTCAGGAACGCTGAGATGCCCAAGGAGAGATGGAAGCTGAACCAGACCTGCTGAACCAGCAGGTTCCCTCTGGGCTGAAGGTCTTATACCTCACTGAGCATTGCACCACTGTCTGTGGCTCTCTACAGTTTTCTGTGCCTCAGTTTCCTCATATGTAAAATAAAGGGGTTAGAACTAATGACTTCTAAGCTTTAGTAGCTTTTAACTGTAAATCTATGATTTTCTTTATAGCTGTAAATCTATGATCTTACTATTCTATGTGTAGTAGGAATTGATGTCTTAAGAGAAGGGACACGATTGCAGTCTAATTCGTTGAAAATCTGGTATTTGGATTAATTTTTTTTTTTCTTTTTGGTTTCAGAGGACAGAAGTAAGAGTAACTGATAGAAATAACAGAGAGCCAGGTTGAAATTTAATTTAAAGAAAAACAAGTTGAGCTTATTAGTAGAGTTATCTAAAAGTTGGGTTGATTTGCACAATATTGGTTTCTTATTCCTTTCTTGAGGTCTTCAAGGAAGAGCCAAATGACCACTTGTTAGGTCTGTTGCAACTGGAACTTCTTTTTCAGGTTTGGGTTAGGTTAGATGGCTGCTGGGATTTATTCTAATTCTCTTTTTTTCCTCTCCATTCTATTTGAGCAATTTATAGGATGATCAAACCTTAGATTTTACTATAAAGTTCAAATTTACAGTACATTTTAAAAAAAATAATTGTAACTTTTTATTTGACAGAGCCCATGCCTGGGTAATTTTTTACAACACTATCCGTTGCACTCACTTCTGTTCCGACTTTTCCCCTCCCTCCTTCCACTCTCTCCCCCAGATGGCAAGCAGTCTTATACATGTTAAATATGTCACAGTATTTCCTAGATTATATTACATTTTAAAGATAAAGGCATTTAATAATATCCTTGAAGCCATGAAAATTTGGGTTTAAGTCTTGCTGCTGACAAATAGTAGCACGACTCTGGGCAACTTAACCCATATTCTAGGCAACTTTCTTAAGACTAAAAACTGCATTGCATTACTCATGTCTAGTTTCTATTCCCTTTTAAGTTTTTATAAATCTTCCTCACAGTAATAATCTGAAAGAAAATTAAAGGTAGGGAGATTAAATCACTCATTGTTTAGCAGTTTCTGGTACATATTAGGCACTTAATAAATATGCTTGTTAACTTGATTTAGTCACAAAACTAGAAAGTGTCAGGGCCAAAACTAGATCCCAGATCTTCTGCTGATCTTTTGTGTTCCATTTTCCTCACTATCTCATTTCCTCTGAATCTGCTCTCAACCCTCATTATGACCTTCTGTCCTTTTCTTTGCCCCAATTCTTCTAGTCTACCACTTCTGTTGTAGCTTCATTGCCCTTTTTTCACAGTCCTGACTGTAATCTGTCATTTTAACAAAGAAAGAAGAGAGAATGGGTAGGGAGGAGGGAGGATATTGGTGGTGGGGATTAGCAGATAAAGAGCAAAAAAGAGATGGAGACAGATGATGAGAGAGAATAAGGTTTTATCCTAGAATTCTTTGACTAATTGTTATTATCCCATGCCTGCCAAAATCATTTTCAACCCTGAGTAACCTCTGCTAACATCTTTGCTCCTATTTCCAAGTCCTGATAGAGCTAAGTCAGGAATCGCTGTTGCTTATATACATTATGTATTCATTCAATCTAATATTAATTAAGCTCTGCTGCATCAGAGCAATACTTTCATTCATCTATGACTCCCTATCACAATTTCCACAGCAGCTCTTTTAAACCATCTTCTCCTCTCTCCTCAAGCCTTTAACTCCTTTCTTTTTCCTCAGCTTTTAACTACTCTTAACAGATGTCCTTATTTGCTGCTTTATTGATATTAAAGTCATCTAACTTGAGCGTTCTCATTTCTCCTATTTCATACACATAAAATATCCAGTATTCTTCCTATATCAAGTAAGTTAGCTCTCTTTTGCAAGACAAACTTCTCATTCATTTTTTAATTCATCTATTTGACAGATATTTATTAAGTACTCAATGTACTCATATATGTGATATAAAAGAAATACAAAGATATATGTAGTACAGGCCCCACCCTCAAGTAGTTTATAATTGTAGCACAGGGTTATCTTTATAATTTATTCTAGGACCTCTTGCTACTTTTCTCAGATCCAGTAGGAGGTATCTTGGATAATCAATCTAATCTTAAACTCTAAGCTCCTAGCAAATAAACTAATATTGGCCCACGTAAGTAACATGTAAATCTAAGAGAGTGCTTGTAAATGTTTAAAAACTGCCTTTCAGGAAGAAAAACATATACACATATGTACACCTCACTTTTAAGTTTAATCAGTATAATCAGCACTTTCTCCATCACTTTCTTAAGTCAATCAAAAAATATAAGTCAAACATTGATTTGTGTATTTGTAAATGCTCACATAGAAAATTTTAAATTTAACAAATACTTTTCTTGAGCTGGTTCAAACTGGCTCTAGCACCCCTTTATTTAAATCCAAAACCCAGACATTTTATTTTGGACTCGAAAACACATAATAAGGAAAAAGACTTGAAAAAGCATAATAAGGGAAAAATAAAAACACATTCTCTGTACCTATACACAAATAGGTATAGTCTCATAAACTTCCTCAGGTGTAAAAGAAGTTGGGGGAGGATATATCGCTATGAGAAGCCACAGGGGGAATAGTAAAGAAGGCATTGTGAAACTAACCTTCCAGGTGTACAAGAGAAATAAAATTTCAAAATAATTAAACTTTCTCTAGATTTTCAGTGATATCTATTGGAGTTTACTGGAATAGAAAAAATTCTTCCTGGATTCTCTCCCTCCAGATTTACTCCCAGCTTTTCCTCTTTTGATTAACAAGTTCATTTCTGTTCAGAAATTCCCAGTACATGCTGAAAGCTGAGCCCAATCTCTTCATTCTACAGACTGTGAAGTTTTTAGTATTCCCTGTTTATGGGGCTATTTTAAATCACTCATTTTTATATATTATTATATATTAATTCTTAAATTTATGCATTTTGACATTACCTTTACAGATTATTTCTATAAATAACTTGAGATTTCTTGTAACACAGTAAGACAGTTTAGTAAAACTAATAAAACTGTGATATTATCTGAAAGTGCCTGTAATGTTTCACATCTGTAGTATTCACCACCTCTTTATTTAAAAATATATTTTCTTTCTCATTCATCTTATTTTTTTTAAAGAAAAAGACAATTTTTTAAAAACAAATACTTATGCATAAAGTAAAACAAATTCCCTTGTTTGCTACATACAAAACATATGTATTTATTTTACCCATTAGATTCATCAACTCTTTGTATAGCATGGAATGTTATATTTCCAGTCTCCTGGAATTGTGAATGATCATATTAATCATGGTTCTTATATCTTTCAAAGCTCTATATTAATTGTTTTCTTGTTTCTGCTTGTTTCATTCTTTATTGGTTTATAAAAGTCCTCAAAACAGTTCAGTTTTGTAATTTGATGTTATAGAATAAATTGTTCTTATCCTCACTTTGCGTCAGTTCATACAAATCTTGCATGTCTTTTAAAAATACTCTATTTACTTATTTCTAATAGAACACACACATATATATATATACTTATTTATATTTATTATATTTATATGATAACTGCCATTTATTTAGACATTCCTTAATGGGTGGGCATTCTGTTAGTTCCTTGTTTTGGGGCTATCACCAAAAGAGCTGTTATCAATATTTTTGTACATAAAGGGAATTTTCCTTTTTAAAAGTTTCATTTTTTCTTAGATATAGGTCTAGAAGTGGTATTTTTAAGGAAAAGTTTAGTAACTTTTTATGTATAATTCCAAATTGGCTTTCCAGAATTGTTGTATCCATATGAGTCCACTAACAGTGGAACATTATGCCTCATTTCCCATAGTTCTTTCAGCATTTATCATTGCATTTTTTGTTTATCTTTGCCACTCTGGTGACTATGGGCTGGAATCTCAAAATTGCTTCTAATTTTCATTTCTCTCAGTTATAGGGAGGAAGCATTTTTTCCATATTGCTCTGAATGACCTGGGTTTCTTCTCTTGAATACAGCCTTAGACCATTTTGTGTCTTTAGACCATTGACCAAATTAGGGAATGGAACTTTTTCCTATAAATTTTATTTGAATCAGTTCCTTGTGTATCTTGGAAATGGGACCTTCATCAGAGAATTTTGCTGCAAAGATTTTTTTTCCAGTAGTTTCTCTTATGATCCTACCTTTATTGCATTTGATTGTATAAGAACTTTTAAATTTCTGGGCAATAAAATTACCCATTTTTATCTTCTATAGTCCTATCTATTCCTTTTTATTTGTCATGAATTTCTCTCCTATCAATTGATCTAGTCCCCACTTCTGAGCCCAGCACAAGCAAAGTGGGCCAGTCATTTCTGTTCTCTGAAGCATACCTCACCCATGAATAATTGATATTTTTCTAGCTGTTTAGTTGACTTTATTTGTATGAAAAGTGTTCTCTAACTGTGTTCATATAGTTTCATTGGCAGGTAGACTCCTAAAAATTTTATATTATCTAAAGTTGGCAAGTAGATGCCTAAAATTTTATATTGTCTAAAGTTATTTTAAATGGAATTTCTCTATCTCTTGCTGTTTGGGTTTGTCTTTAATATATAGAAAGGTCAATGATTTATGTGGGTTTATTTTATATACCACAAACTTAGTTAAACTTGTTTCAAAAGCTTTTTCTATATCTGTTGATGTCATATGAAATGTTTATATTTTTCCTCTTGAAGACTTTTTTGACCCAAACCCCAACATTTTGGAATGTTGTCTCATTATTGTCATTAACTTTAGTGAAATTATCTAGTGTTTGTATGATTTTTTTTAATCCAAAAAAATTTAGGGTTGTTATTTAATTTATTCCCTTTAAAATTTTTATTGAATTATGATCAGTAAAGAGAGTATATTATGTGTTTCTGCTTTTCAATATTTGAGTGTAGTTCTTTAAGTTCCTGGTTAATTTTTATAAGAGTTCCATGCACAGGTGAGAAATATATGTTATATTTTTATACATGTGTGTATTCACATACATATATACATACTCTTTTCTATTTCTGTTTAATAATCACTAGAGGTCTATTGCATCTATTTTTTCTAAAATTCTATTCAAATCTTTATCTTCTTTCTTTGTTTATTTCTTGGTTAAATTTATCCAGGTCTAATAGCAGTAAATTGTGCCTCCTCCATTATTATAGCTCATTATTTATTTCTCCTTGTAATTTTTTTAAGCTTTTAGAAATTATGCCCTTGGCTGCATGGAAGATAAATACTGAAATAAATTCCTTACTATGCCCAAAAGACTGAAAAAAACGTGCATAGCCTTTGATCCAGCAGTGTTTCTACTGTAGTCCAAAGAGATCTTAAAGAAAAAAAAGGACCCACCTGTGCAAAAATGCTTGTAAGAGCTCTTTTTGCAATGGCAAGAAACTGGATACTGAGTAGATGAATATCAGTGGGAGAATGGCTGAGTAAGTTGTAATACATGAAAATAATGGAATATTATTGTTCTATAAGAAATGATGAGTATCCTAATTTCAGAAAAACCTGGAAAGCCTTACATGAACTGATTCTGAGTGAAATGAACAGAACTAGGAGAATATTGTACACAGTAACAACAAGATTATGTGATAATCATCTCTGATGGACTTGGCTCTTCTCAGCAATGTGGTGATTCAAGATGATTCCAATAGATTTTGGGTGAAAAATGTCATCTGTATCCATAGAGAGAACTGTGGAGACTGAATGAGGATCAAAGCACCATATTTTCACCTTTTTGTTTGTTTCTTTGTTTGCTTTTATTTTTCATTTTTTTTTATTTTTGGTCTTATTTTTCTCACACAACATGACAAATATGGAAAATTTTATTTTTTTTGAAAGTTTTATAAAACTTTATTAATTAGGCTAAACACAAAGTTATGTTGGACATAGTTCAGAAACACGAAATTTTCCATAATGTGAAAATGAAGTTAACTTAAAAATCTGATCTCTTACTGTGTCCTGCACCTTCAAAATAAAAGAGGTAAGTAATAATCATTACTTTAGACATGTGATCATTTTATAATAGCATATCAATCTTTATGTAACATGAAGTGTTTTTTTTTAATAGCTTTTTATTTACAAGTTATATGTATGGGTAATTTTACAGCATTGACAACTGCCAAACCTTTTGTTCCAATTTTTCCCCTCCTTCCCCCCACCCCCTCCCCTAGATGGCAGGATGACCAGTAAATGTTAAATATATTAAAGTATGAATTAGATACACAATAAGTATACATGACCAAACCATTATTTTGCTGTACAAAAAGAATCGGACTCTGAGATATTGTACTATTAGCCTGTGAAGGAAATTCAAAATGCAGGCAGGCAAAAATATAGGGATTGGGAATTCAATGTAATAGTTCTTAGTCATATCCCAGAGTTCTTTCACTGGGTGTAGCTGGTTCAGTTCATTACTGCTCCATTGGAACTGATTTGGTTCATCTCATTGCTGAGGATGGTCAGGTCCATCAGAATTGAGCATCATATAGTATTGTTGTTGAAGTATATAATGATCTCCTGGCCCTGTTAGTTTCACTCAGCATCAGTTCATGTAAGTCTCTCCAGGCCTTTCTGAAATCATCCTGTTGGTCATTTCTTACTGAACAATAATATTCCATAATTTTCATATACCACAATTTATTCAGCCATTCTCCAACTGATGGGCATCTACTCAGTTTCCAGTTTCTGGCCACTATAAAGAGGGCCATCACAAACATTCATGCACATACAGCTCTCTTTCCCTTCTTTAAAATCTCTTTGGGATATAAGCCCAGTAGTAACACTGCTGGATCAAAGGGTATGCACAGTTTGATAACTTTTTGAGCATAGTTCCAAATTGCTCTCCAGAATGGCTGGATGTATTCACAATTCCACCAACGATGTATTAGTGTCCCTGTTTTCCCACATCCCCTCTAGCATTCCGCATTATCTTTCCCTGTCATTCTAGCCAGTCTGACAGGTGTGTAGTGGTATCTCAGAGTTGTCTTAATTTGCATTTCTCTGATTAATAATGACTTGGAGCATCTTTTCATGTGGCTAGAAATAGTTTCAATTTCTTCATCTGAGAATTGTCTGTTCATATCCTTTGATCATTTATCAATTGGAGAATGACTTGTTTTCTTATAAATTAGAATCAATTCTCTATACATTTTGGAAATGAGTCCTTTATCAGAACCTTTGACTATAAAAATATTTTCCCAGTTTATTGCTTCCCTTCTAATCTTGTCTGCATTAGTTTTGTTTGTACAAAAATTTTTCAGTTTGATATAATCAAAATTTTCTATTTTGTGATCAGTAATGATCTCTACTTCTTCTTTGGTCATAAATTCCTTCCTCTTCCACAGGTCTGAGAGGTAAACTATCCTGTGGTCATCTAATTTATTTATAGTCTCATTCTTTATGTTTAGGTCATGAAGTCATTTTGACCTTATCTTGGTGTACGGTGTTAAATGTGGGTCGATGCCTAATTTCTGCCATACTAGTTATGGAAATATGTTTAAAAGGACTGTACGTGTATAATGTATATCATATTATTTGCTGCCTTGGGGAGGGGAGAGAGAAGGAATGAGGGAGAAAAATTTGCAATACAAAATCTTATAAAAATGAATGTTGAAAACTATTTTTATATATATTTGGAAAAATAAAATACTATTGAGAAAAAAAGAAATAAATTCATTATATTATCTTTCAGCATAATATAATTTCCCCTTTTATCTTTCTCAATTGTCTATTTTTGCTTTTCCCTTATCTGAAATCATAATTGCTACTCTTGATTTTTTTGTGTGTGTTTAACTGAGGCATGATATATTTTCCTCCATCTTATTAAACACTTTCTGAGTCTTTTTATTTCAAACATATGTCTTGAAAATAACATACGGTTGGGTTGTGCTTTTTAATACATTCTTCAAATCTCTTTTTTTTAATGAGTGAATTCATTCCATTCACTTTCTTTTTGCAATTAGAGTTAAGTGACTTGCCCAGGGTCACACAGCTGGGAAGTGTCAAAGTATGAAGAATGTATCCTCATACTCATACTCATGTATCCTCATACTCAGGTCCTCCTGAATCCAGGATTCATCCCATTCACTTTCACAGTTATTATAGTAAATTATTTTCTTCCATTCTATTCTTTTATACTTTTTCTTCTTTATATTCTCTATGTTTATTTAAAATTATTATCCTTATTTCCCTTGTGTTTTTCTTCACTATCTTTTTTCCAAGTTTAATATTTATTTTGTTTATAGCTAATCTCTTCATGAATTTATTCTCCCTCTTATGTTCCCTTTTCCCTTCTTTCTGTTCTTATAAATATCACTATTGAGTTAAATATATTTTTCTATTAATCACTTTGTGTGTATGTGTATATGTGTGGGTGTATGCATTCTGTCTTCTTTTGACCAATTTAAATAAAAGTGAAATTCAAGTGATGTTTGCTCATTTCATTCTTTTCACCTTTGCATATACTTCTATTTATGTAATCTAATTATATGTCTTAAAATATTCCATCATCTTTTCTCCTATTTTCCTTAATGTCAACCCTTTCTTTTTTATGACATCTTTAAAACACAAGAAAATTATTTATTGATATTTGCTCTCAAATGATTACCCTGTGACTAGAACTCTTTTTAATTTCACTTGCTATAGAATGTAAACAGTTCATTCTTATCAGATTCCTTCTCATTATTCTTCCACCAATCAGAATCCTTGATTGATTATATTAATATGCTGCAAGTAGTTGTATAGTCTCTTCAAAAAGAATACAAGGAATTTATTGCAGTGCTATATTCTCTTGAGAAAAGAAAACCCAAATACTTTTTCCCTTGGTCCCACCATCTACACAATAATAAAACCAAAGACATGTACAAATAATTATGATACAAATGAGGGTGAGATAAATAAATGCAAAGAGGAATTTACAAAAAACAACAACAAAAAAGAATTGGGAAGGAAGAGATCATTTTCATCACAGTCACAGGGAATCAGACAACTATACTAAGTATCCTTCCTAGAAGAGGTTCCTGGGGAAAGTGCTTGTCTAGAGCAGCAATTCTAGGAGAAGTTAAATGATGTCTTTCTTGTTTTTTCCTCTCTCTTTCCCATTAGTTCCTTCTCCTTTTTCTTCTCTACTTGTAATTCTGATTCCATTACTTTTTATTTCCCCTGGTACATTGTTCTTTAGATCATTTCCCTTCTTTCCCTCATGCTCATAACTAGAGTGGAACAACTGGGGCTTTGTCAGAGGGCATGGAATCAATAAGGCACCAATAGTATTCATATTAAGGTGAAGATGGAGACTTTAGCCAGAATCAAGATCGCACTAGGAGAACTAACAAACTTATATCGATGCCTCTAAGAGGACAGAGATATATACCAGTGTGAATTCTAAACTAAAGGTAGAAAGGGGGACCTAGATTCAGTTCAAGGCTCAAATCCAGTCTCCTCTATGCCAACAATGTGCACTAGGAAACAGAACCTCTTCAGAGTATCAGGACTACAGTAAGAAGAAGGTCAATTGAAGATGGGCACTGTCTGCTGTTTATATTCCATTCTAACTTACAGCCACTTGGGATCTCTGTTTCCTCTGGAGAAGGTCTCTCTAGAGGAGACCTTATTTTCCCTCAATGGGATTGTGAATTTAAAGCCAAAATGGCACCACTGGTGGACCAAAGAATTCTCCTTCCCAGTCATATACTCAATCTGTGTCATAAGACAATGTTCCAATTTTGGGGCAGGGGCAGTGCCTCTGAAGGAATCTTGGAAATACCTAAAAAAAAAAAAAAAAAAAAAAAAAAAAAGCCAAATTTCAGCTCTTTTGCAAATAGCTTGGAAGTGAGGAGATTTGGGCCTCAAAACAGGAATTTTGCTGCTTCTTTTGAAAAATGAGGGGTTGGACAAGGCAATTTTGAAATCCCTTTCTGGTTCTAGAAATTGCTTTGTCTTAGATATGTATATTCCAATGGATGTTGCTTCTTTTTAGCCTCAACTTCAAGGAGAATTTATTGGACCTTCTTCTGTGATGTTGGACAGCTTACTTACTCCATTTTCTTTTCTGTGAATAAAGGAGTTGGTGGCAGATGGTTATAGATGTTTTTATGATACAAGCTGCAAATGATTTACATAAAATATATGTCCATATAATTAGCCCATGTTTGAAAGTGCTACTTAAAATATCAAAAATATATTTGGGAGAGCCTCCATTCAGCTAGGCCTTGTGAGTTACTCCTTTGTCATATTAGTTTGAACCCACTTACCCCTAGGCCATGTATATACTTGTGGGTGATGCACCCTCCATTTATCCCCATGTCTCCAGTTTTCTTTAAATATATTTTTATAGAAATTGCACAATATAATAATGTTTGTATTAGCTTTTCCTACTAAACTGCCTTATCATGTAACTATTTCTAAAAGTGAAGTAATTCTGAATGGTTAACTGGAAAATAGAAAATCAAATCAGATTAGTGGGTTTCTAAAGGGGCTCACTTGAAACAGGTATGAAACAAGGTGTACATAAATCCATCAATATGGGAGGCATTACACATAGTTATATAAGCATATAGCTTATATAGTAGTAATGTATAAATAACATGAATTAATATGAGAATTTACACATTTACACATTGTCCATTAGTCCTAGAAATAATCCAAAAAGAACCCATTGCCCATTAACTCATACTCAAAGGAGGAACACAGAGCTGGGTGCTTAAAAGTAAAAGTATTAGAACCCCAGCACTTCAGGGTTATTCCTGAAACACTGAGTCTTTTCAGCTTTCTATTCCAAATGGAGTTGGGAGACTATGTCTTAGAACCAGAGCCACACATAGCTGTGAGTCGGAGACCTTTCATTTGTCTTCTTAATCATTGCTTCTCTTTCATCTGCAATCTTTCAATATCCTTTCATTCATTCTTGGCCTCCTACAAACATCTTAAAGTTTTCTTCATCTTTTGAAAACCTTAATTTGACCAAGTTTCCCTTAACCTACCATTCTATATTTCTGTTTTCTTTCATTGTCAAAACTTCTATGCTTGTTAGCTACATTGCCTCATCACCTCATTACTTTAACATTTCTTGCAATTTAGTTTTTGATTACATTCTTACCCTCTCCCCAAATTGTTCTCTCTAAGGTGGCCAGCTATGTTCTAAGAATCTTTAAAGCTTTCCCCAAAGATTTGCGTAGAGTAGTAATTCTCAAAGGGTACCTTGGGACACAAATATATTACATGTTTCTCTTGGTGTACTATAACATTTTGTATACTATATTATTGCAAATAAAATAATTTATGATTAATTTTTAAACATGAGTTTTATTTACCAAGCATATATATTGTGTGGTAAGCATAATTTAAAAATTAAAAAAAAACTTGCCAAGGAGATTTAGCCAATCATACCTTGAACTTGAAACAAAGATAGTAACTTTCATTGATGGGAAACTATGTGGAAAAGTTTAGTAACTCTCCTGTAGTATTGCCTGCTGAAACATTCAATGTGCTGCAAATCCTCATAGCAAAGAATACTGGAATGTAAGTTTAAAAAATATCTCTACCAGCTCTCAGTAGTTTCCCATCACTACCAGACAGAGTTCTCAGCAGGCATCTTTTCCCATGGCTCTAGATAGCTCTCAGCAGGTAATATTAGGCATTGTGCCATACCGTACCTCTTATTGTAGTACTGCAGAGTTGTCTGAAGGCAACATCAGCTGTCACTGTCATAATTCTTCGGCTTTCAGTCTGTTTTTTCTCCCAGTATCTCTTCTCTTAAATACATCCTTCACACAGCTGCCAAAGTGATATTCCTAAAGCATAGGTATAACCTATTCTCCCTTTGCTCATAAAGCTCCAGCAACTTCCTGTTGCCTCTAAGATAAGACAAAAGCTCCAGAGAAATAAAGAGAAAACCTCCAATTAGGAGAGGATCTGGCTTAAATACACTGAAATAATAAGAAATAGTTGAGAAATAGAATGATTAGTAGAATATCCTAGTTCTCCTGTTACTCTGAAAAAAATTTCTAAGTAACAGGAATTTCCAAATAGGGATTTTGCTAAGGCTTTCAAGTCATTTTTAATTCTTGTTTTTAATTAGTAAACTATAAAAACATATGCAAAATTTTAATCCAATGAAGAAATGTAGTCCTTGGGAATTCCAACTGACACAATGACCAATTTCAGAGAAATTTCAGAGAACTCAAAATAAAACATGCTACTCACCTCTAGATAAAGATGTGATGATGGACTTGGAGTATCTTTCTATCTATCTACCTGTCTGTCTGTCTATTGATGAAGAGATAGAAAGACAGAGAAATAGAGACAGACAGAGAGACAGTGAAAGAGACAGAGAGAAGAGGGAAGAGGGAGAAGGGATGGATGGGGAAAGGAAGGAGAGAAAGAGAGAGAGACAGAGGGAGAGACAGAGATAGACAGGGACAGAGAGACAGAGAAAGAGAGACAGACAGACAAGGAGACATTCAGAAATAGAGAGACAGAGACAGAGAAAAACACTGGAATGTCTAATGTGGATATTTGTTTTGTTTGACTATAGATGTTTGTAATATGTTTTCTTTTTCTCTGGTTTTCTCAATGAGTAGTGGAATATGGGAGTAAAGGTATACAGAACTGAAAACAAAATAAAATTGAACTAAAAAAAGAGAAATGTAGGCTTCCCTTTTTCTAGTTTTATGCTTTACCATTTCACTGAGCCTGAAATGAAACACGGAGCTGATGAAATGGTACTTGCACCAAGGAAGCACTAATGAAAAATGGTTAGTCTTATAAATGACTACGATAAGCAATCAGAAAACAACAAGCTGTGTAGGAAAGAAATAATAGTCAATGACTGCACAAAAACAAAAAGGTAGCTCTTATTCTTAGAGGTAAATGGATTTTAAGATATTGATGTGAAATTTATCATCTGGCAGAGGTAGTATGTATATTTATATATATGTGTATATATATATATGTATATTATATTCACCTAGGAGAAATCAATGGACTGGAGAGAACAAAACTACTGCAATCAACAGAGGAGCAATCAAACCTGTGAGGGAGCCCTTAGGTAAAAGATATTAAAGTATAGCATGAAGGTGTTGATTTAAAGAAATCACATGAAGGATAATGAGCACAGGAACTAAATGAGGTGATTGCAAAACCTTTACAAGGCATTTGCATGCATGGTGCTTCCAGGTGCCAACATTATATGGCCACAAACTGTCTTTCCACAATTTGTATCACTGTATCTTGCATTGCACTTTAAATTACTCCTAGACAATTCTATGTGCTCTATATCAACTTTTGGGAATGTGATATATATATATATATATATGTACATATACATATATATATTTATCACATATATATATATATATGAATTCAAATTAGTAAGATATTATTTGGCATCATTTCCAGATGATGTCATCTGATGCCAGTGTTGTCTAAACTAGGAAAAAGAAATTCAAATGAAGCAGTGATAGGTGACAGGAAGTATCTATTCATTCCTAAAGGTCTAAGTATGTTTTTGTTTTTGTTTTTGTTTTAATTTTCAGAAAATTGCACAGGATAAGAAGATGTAAAGGAGTTTTATTTGGACTGATGCACAGAAAGTGGTCAGGAATGAAAAAGATCTTTGGAGAATGAATGTGAGAAATATTAAATCTCAAGATTTCAGCTAAACATGTATTTATTAAGTACTTACTATATTCAAGGCACAATGCTAGCTAGGCATTGGTGAAACAACAACAAAAATAAAAGTTGCTCAAATCAAGATACTTAATATCTGATTTTTCCATTGTTGAAAAGAAATAAATATAGCACACTGCATTTTAGTCAGTCTGACAAAAACAATTTTAAAATTAATTTATCACGTTCCAATCCATGCATTGTTTTGCTTAGAGATATATCCAAATTGACAGAATCAGATATGTATCTAACAAAAGATTTCAAAGTAACATTTTTAGCATTCTTGAACAAGGGAATTTTTCAATATGATAAAACTTAGTTATACATCTCAGAGTAAGGTAAAAGTTAACCTTTTATTTCATCAATTCCAGAAAAATAATTGCTTAGTTTTGGGAGGGTAATTTTCCTTAAATCCTCTAATTCTTCTGATCATTACCTTTAAGAAGTCTTTCCAGCTGGCCACAGGTTTCTTTCTTAGGTGGATCATGAGTTTACTTCCTTTATGACATTGGGAAAGAATGTTTCTTATAGGTGGATCAATTAATGGCTCCTTGCTTCTGTTCAGTTATCACTTTGTCTTCAATGAGAGAGACCTTCCTAAAGCTTTATTTAGTATACTTCTTTTTTTAAAAAAATTAATTTAATTTTCAGTTACACATTTTCTTTCTTCAAATGAAAGCCAAGAAAATAGTTTACTTTTTAAATGCCTTATTAATATTTCTAAAAGGAGAAAGGAAGTTTTCATTTCAGTCTATTCTTTTCTACCTAAACCAATTACTTCAGCTGTTCCTCCATGCTATGTAATTCAGAACTCTTACTATTCTGAGTTATTATTGGCATATTGTATTGTTAGTCTTTTAAAATGTTTTTAGATTCCACATCAATGAGACTGAATAAGAGATTTTGTTTAAATCCAGTTCATGTTCAAAATCTAAGAATAGCAATAAGTGTTCCAAATAAAGTAAAAGATGGGAAAGGACACCCCATATGGGAAGCTGCACACTAAAAACAATGGAGAAACTGAAATAAAGAGGCAGTAAACAAATAAAAAGAGACACTAAGTGCTAATAGCTAACTACTATGGGGTAAAGACATTTATGTAAAAAGCCTAGGTAAGATGGAATGTACTACTACAATAACAAAATCCTCAGAAATTATAATAGAACAAATAATAAGAGTGGGCTCGGTGATTTAAAGCATTACAAGAATAAATAAGGAAAGAAATTAGTATGGAAATTATAACTCAGATTTTGAGATTTAAAAAAGATGGATGAGAATAAATAATATAAGAAATGAGGTTCTTTAAAAGAGCAGATTCTTTGGGGGGAAATACAGATTTAGAACTCAAAAGTGCAAAGATCATAGAATAGAAATTTTTAGTTTTAAGGAATCTCAAACCATCTAGTTTAATCCATACCTGAAAGGAATCTCCACTATAACTCCTCCAGCAGGTGATCAGACAATTTTTGCTTGAGGACTTCCAAAGAGGAAGAATTGATCATCTTTCAAGGCATCCTGTTCTACTTTGGAACTTTTATACTTTTTTTTTATTTGACATCAAGCTCAAATTTGCCTCTCTGTAACTTCTGTCTATTTCCCCGACTTTGGCTTTCTGGGGCTGAAAAAAACAAATTTAATATCTCTCCTTTAGAGACAGTTCTTCAAGTACTAGAATACAGATATATCATTCCCAAATCTTTCCTATTCCTGGTTAAACATCCCAGTTCCTCTATTTCTCATACTCCTTTTAAAATTTTTGGATATTTTTCCCATCTTGAATATTGTGATATCTTTTTTTAAATTTCTCTTCATTTTCCAAATATTTCTGATAATGACCCATTACTCATATTTGCTGATTCTGTCAGTATCTAAGGATTAAGATTATATTAGGCAATTGACTTGAATTTATCTAGGAGAACTATATATGCTCTCTCATTGTCTCCAAAAATTACCTTGAGTTGGCTCCTTGTTAGCTATTTTTGTGCCATCAATTCCTGTCATTCTCCTCTGCAGAGAAAACAAACAAAATATAGTGTTACTTTTTCCCATCTGTTGTAGTTAACATAGTCCTGTCTACTTCTAAAAGCGGTAAATTTTTTCCTATTTCTTCTTTGACCTTCTTATTTCTTTTACTATTACTTAAATTTTTTTTTGTTTTCTTTGTTTCACTTGTCAACCTCCGTACATTTTTAGCTTTAGCTTTTAGTATTCTTGGCACTATTTTTATAGGACTTTGTCATACTCATATTAATTCTCTATTAAGGGACTGGGCTCATCTTTGGTATATTTTTGTCTAAAAATCTCAAAAATTGGTGAATACTCTGTGAATCCAAATTTTTTTTCAAACAATCCCCATTTTCCTTCCTCATTTGAAATTTCTTTCTTTATACCTTTAAATTTCATTATTGAGCACATCTTATCCCAACTAACTTTCCCTGTAGCATTTCATTCAGGAGAATTCTACCTATTCTTTTTGTACCATTTGAAATCTGCTTTCCCAGAGTCTAGATACAAACTGTCTAAGTTTTCCTTTCTTCTCTATGAATAAAAGATCACTTTCCCCTAGTTTTCCCTTCATTTCCACATCATCAACCAATTATTTCCTGTAAGTAACAATCTGATCCAGAATCAACTTTCGCTTTTTTTGATTTCTCTACCTTCTGATGGTTGAAATTATTAAGGAAAGCCAAGGAGTTGTTAGCTGCTCTTCTCTTGGAAGAAAGATAGCTCCAGCAAATGTAGAGATAATTGAAGTTACTATAACAATAACCACTACAACAAGAAGTAATACAACTAGTAGCTACCTAGTTAGTAGTTATACAACACTCTAAGGTTTGAAATATAATTTACATGTATTATTTCATTTTATATTTGCAAGAACCCTGGAAGGTAGGTGTTATTATCATTTTATAGATGAGGGAGTTGAGGCTAAGAGGGATTATATGATTTCCACATTGTGACATAACTAATAAGCAAGACTCATATTTTCCAAACCCTATCCATTTTGCCACCCAAGCTACCTCTGACATTTTATGCCTCCATACCAGGCTTGCGATTAGTTTGCCAAATTCTTTATCCAGTTATTTTTTGGTCCAAGTTGCTTGTATTATATACAGGCATACCTTATTTTACTGAACTTGCTTTATTAAACTTTGGAGTCACTACATTTTTTTCATATTTTCATTTTTGTTTTGTTTTATTTTGATGGTTTGTTTGTTTGTTTTACAAATTGAAGGTTCGTGACAAGCCTGGATCAAGCAAGTCTATCTGGGGCATTATTTTACTTGCATATATTCACAATGTGTCTTTGTGTCAAATTTTAGTAATTTTTGCAATATTTCAAACTTTTTCATTATTATATTGGTTATAGTGATCTGTGATCAGATCTCTGATGTTACTATTGTAATTATTTTGGGGCCTCATCTTTTATGGGTCTTTGATATATAGGGGGCTTCTCTGAGCATGTCCCGTTTTAACATGGAGCTGGGCTTGAAGGGCTTTTCAATATGCCCACTTTATTCAACATGAAGCCTACTATGTTCCCTACCATATGGGTTGAGGTAGCCTCCTTTGATTGGCTGCTTACTCCTTTAAATCAAGTGAATATAAGTCATTCACTCTTTTTCTACCATCTTTTTGGTTGTATTCTTTTGAGCTGTACCTATCTATTAAGCCCATCATAGATGCCATGAACTGAACTGGTGAGAGATTTAAGAACTCCTTTTCCCTGGCCTCTTCTTTTACTGCAGTTCTGAGAATTGGGTTAAGGAGTGTTTGTTTCTGATCCATGATGTTTGTTCTCAGTTTCAGGTGTCAGAGGCGATCCTTATGGACCAGCTTGGAGGACTGAGCCATTGTAATTTTGGAACGAGGATTGCATACAGGGTAATACAATCAGTCAACTCAGCAAGAAAACCATGAGAAACCAGCATGCCTGGGACTCAAAATCAAGATGGAATTTGGATTTGATACTGGGGCTTTGCTCTCCTTGTCCCCACTTATATAACTACAATCTTAGTTCATGTCAATATCAGCTCTTGCCTAGATAACTGTTAATAGCCTTTTAACTGGTTTCTTTGTCTCAAGCTTCTCCTCAAATCAGTCCATACACCACGTAATCTTTCTAAAGCATAGATATAACGATATCATCTTTCTGCTTGATGAGCTCCAACACATCCCAATTATCTCCAAGATCAGATATAAACAACTCTGTTTGGCATTTAAAGCTTTGCCATTTAGATGATATTTTCACTCTTCAGTCTTATTCCCTTCCACCCACTCTGTGATTCAGCTATATTGGACTCTGCAATTCTTAGAGCACAGCATACCATCTCTCAGCTATATTTTTTTTACACTGCCTGGCCTTCATGCCTCACATGATCTGCCTTCTCATCTCTCCTTAGTTTCCTTGACTTCATCCAGGCTTCAGAGCAAATTCCACTTTTTGTCATAAATCTTTTTTTTTTTTAATTTTTAATAGCTTTTTATTTACAAGTTATATGCATGGGTAATTTTACAGCATTGACAATTGACAAACCTTTTGTTCCAATTTTCCCCCTCTTCCCCCCACTCCCTCTCCTAGATGGCAGGATGACCAATACATGTTAAATATACCATAAATCTTTTCTCAGTCCCCACAATAACCAGTGCCTTTCTCTTTCAGATTATTTTACTCTGGATATGGTTTTTTTTGTAATTTAATATATAATATCTTCCCCAATTAATTACATGTTAAAATAATTTTAAAATATTTTTTAAGGTTTGGGCTCCAAATTCTATCCCTCATTCCTTGTCTCTCCTCTTGCCATCTTGAGATGCTAAGCAATCAGATATAAGTTATACATGTGCAATCATGTAAAACATTTCCATAATAGACATTTTATACATGAAGACTCAAATAAAGAAATAATGAAAGAGAAAATGATAATAGCATCCTTCAATCTGAATTCAAATAATATCAGTTCTTTTCTGGAGGCAGTATGCATCATTGTTAGTTCTTTGGGATTTTCATAGCTCATTGTATTGCTAAGAATAGCTAAGTTATTTACAGTTCTTTATTGGACAATACTATTCTTTTTATACAATACTGTTATTTCTGTGTACAATATTTCCTTGGTTCTATTTATTTCATTTGCTTTACTTCAGGTTTTTCATCCTATTTGTCATTTTGTATAGCACAGTAATTTTTCATCACAATCAGATACCATAACTTGTTTAGCCATTCCCCAACTGTTAGGCATCCTACTCTGTATGTGTCTCATATGTAACTATTTACTTGTCATGTATTTCATTAGAATATATGCTCCTTTAAGGCAGAGATTGGCACATATTAAGTGCTTTATAAATGTTTTTTGAGTGAGTAGGGGGAGACTAGGAAGTTGAGGACAGTGTAAATAAATCAAATCACAGGATCTCATTGTTGGTTAGAAAAAAACTGATTAAAGTTAATGCAGAAAAACAGAAACATTATTATTATGCCCTCTAATATGAATAGACTACATTTATAAAAAATTAGAAGAGAAAAACAGGAAGGATTGTTGTTCACTTGTTTCAGTCATGACTGATTCTTTAGGAACCCTCAGACCTCTGTCCATAGGGTTTTCTTGACAAAGATACTGGAGTGGCTTGCTGTTTCCTTCTTAAAAATGAATTAGATAGGTCCAACATATGAGAACAGCATTTAAATAATAAAGATAAATGTGGAGTTAAAATGAAGAACTAAAGAAAATTTATCATGTTTTTGCTAATTCAAAAAAAAGTAGGAGTTACAATTAAGATACCATGAAAATTGTTAAGAGAGACAAACTAGGTAAGTATTATGAGCTTTTGGCCTAAGTGCTCTTCCCTTCTTCCTTAACAAAAGACACTTGGACTATGGACTCACAGACTGGGTTAAATTCCTGGGTCTTGATCTCAAAAAAGAAGTCATGTTTCTCTTGATTTATGGCTCAAAGAACAACCATCCCAGAGAATAACTTTAAGGAAATTTTTCCCATAGAGTTTAGGAATGACTGGTTTAGGAGTTCCCCAAAACTAAGTAACAAGATGTTTTCTAGAAAAGATATTAGTATACAATATAGGTATCAAATATAGAACAGTTTCTTCCACCACCAGAAACACTTTAAAAAAATCAAAGAACAAAGTCAGACAAACACAAAATATCTCAAATAGTGATTATATACGTTAAGCTTTCCCTAAATGGTAGAGACAAATTGCGGGATGCATAAAATAGCTGATATTATTGTTCTATGTTCACCTGTTCTCCTAGACATATGAGATCCATTATTGTTATGGGCCAGAATCTGAAACAAGGATTCTTAAAAGGTGTTAAGTCAGTGGAATTGATGAGACAATGTTTATCTAGTTTAGCATGGAGATTAATAGTTCTCTAAGATCAGTATGATTAATTTAATTTTACAACAAATAATGGTTTCCTAGTGATATAATGATTGGTTTATACTTAGAATTGAGCATATAAGCCAGGAGGTACACTGAGATAGATTCATTCCATCTTTGGTCAGGTTCCTGGTGGCTGGCCTCCTGCACTTCCCCCACTGAGACCAAAGCTGGTCTGAAAGGCTCTAAGAAAGTTAGCCCTGGCCCCAGGCAAGGAAACTAGATTGTGAAGGAGATAATTAAGGATTTGGACTTTAACTCCTAGAGATTAATCTACTAAAACGAAGGCTGCTCCCAAGACTACCAGAAAACCAATTGAGAATATTACATTTTGGTGCCTGGTGAGTACAAAAACAGACAAGAAAGAAACTTTGTTAAGGGCTAAAGTAGTGCTTCAGCTGAAATGGGACAGATGTTTAGAAAACAGCCTTCTTTTCCAATTAAAGGAAAATATGTTTTATCATGTTTATGGTTAAGTTTTAAAAAAACAAGATTTGATTGTAATTTGGGAGCAGAACATTGAACTTTTAGAAATGTTACAATACACATATCTTTGGTTTTCTAAGGAAAAAGAATTAGATCCAGATGAGTGGAAATTAGTAGGAGAGCAACTATGTGAATATTATAATGATAATGGTCCTAATTCGATTCCTAAAGAAACACTTTATACACATTAACTTAATATAACTGGCTTTAAGGAATTATATAAGTATTAGAATAAGAAAAAAGAAGAAAGAACAGGAGGGGGAAGATAATAACAAACTAGGTGAAAAGCATGAAGAATTAGACAAGAATGGAGTTAAGTACAATTCTGATGAAATTAAGGAGTGTGGTTCTTCCCAACAGGAGACATTAGAGCATTCCCCAACCCCTGACCTACCCCCCTCAATTAACCCTTCATGGGTAGAGGGAGAAGGGGGTAAGGGGAGGGGCATCAGCACCACCCATGCAGGAGCAGGAGCTTTGGCCACCCCCTATGACAAGATTACAAAACTAATTAGCTAGTTACAATGAAAAAAAAGGACATGATATATCTTATGTAATAAATGTATACCCTGTTATTGAAGAGTTTGATTCTTCAGGTCAACAAAGGAGAAGATACACTCCTGATGTATCCTTTTGATCTGGAAAAAATCAAGGATTTGAAAAAGGGTTGCACTCTTTATGGGGCTACATCATCTTATGTGAATATGTTATTAGAGAGAACTTAGCTTATGAAATTTTAACCCGTAGTGATTGGAAATCTATAGAAAGGACATATTTAGAACCTGGATAAAACTTGTGGCTTTCGGAGTATAGTGAACTATGTAGAATACAAGCCCAACTAAATAGGCAAACTGGAATTAATATACAAATCACCTTTGACCAACTAGCAGGTAAAGTTCAGTATGCAGACACTTCAGTATAGATTAATTACCCTTTTATAGCATATAAGCAAATTGCTGCTGCTGCTATAAAAGCATGGGGCTCCCTCCCAGGACAAAAAGATAGAGGGGAAGCCTTCACAAAACTAGAGCAAGTTCCAAATAAACCATCTGCTGATTTTGTGGGACATCTGCAGACAACTGTCATACAAATGATTGAAGAAAATGCAGCTATAGGTATTATGATAAGACAACTGGCTAAGGAAAATGCTAATGAGGTTTGTAGAAGAATTATTCTAGGACAACACAAAGATGCTTCTTTAGAAGAGCTCATAAGATGCTGTGCCACAGTGGGCACAAATACCTTTTATACCCAGGCTTTGATGCAGTACATGGGAAGACAGGATCCCTCTTGGCAAAGGACTTCCAGAGAGATTTGTAGATGCTCTCAGTGTGGTAAAGTAGGGCATCTGAAAGCTCAATGTAGGCAAAGAGATAGAATGAGAAGACAGGATGGGAGAACAAAACCTGTGTTATGTAGAAACTAATTCTCTCCAAAGACTAAGTTTATATAAGGAATAGTACACCCTGGAAATGTTGGGGTAAAATGTTTATACTTATCCTGATTCTTTATCAAGTAAATATTCCTTTGTAAAAGGGCAATTGATATTAATTAATTAATTGGAATTGAGATGTTGGTGTATATGTGTATGTCTCTCTGTGAATGAGAGAGAGCGGGATATGTCAAAAACAGGAGCTTGGGTTAATAGAATTAGAGAAGAGATACCCCAAATCCTCAAGGATATCCCGAGTACCTTGAGGGGAATGATTGAGAAACTTGGCTCTGGGACAGTGAGACCAGAAATATTCACTACACATAGAAAACACTTTATACCCTTGAACACCTAATATAAATGCAAAGTATTGTTATTTATAGAATCAGCAATTACTGATCTGTATTCAGTAAAGAAAAGAAAAAGAGACAGGTCTAGATTTGAGTCTCAGGCTTGCCTAGACAAGTACATATTTTTATAACTATGTGCTGATAGCCATTATTACCACAAGAAATATGTCAACCTCATTTTCTGGAAGTCCAAAGAGGAGAAAATGCTGGACATGTCCCAAAAAAGAATATCATATTCCGTTAGCTCCTTTTACAGTCTGCTGAGTAGATGACTTCTCATAGCTCTGTGGTCAACTGGCTTCATAACTCCCTCAATACTGGAACTACTAATAAGGAGTTGCTATGTCATGGCAATAAGTGGTGCATTGCTTAGCACAAAAGCCAGAATATATATCCTATTCCAGGGATTACCTCTTTCAAGATATAGATTATGTTTAAAGAGATTTAAGCTGATGAAGCAATAGCATTAACTATATATAAATCAAGTACTCTTAGAGTACTGTAATGGGCTGAAGCTCGAGTTGATGCACTGAGGTCCCAAGCATGTGAGGCTAAATAGTAATTGGACCATACTCTATTAATATATATGCTTGGAGAAAGAATGGCCCCTGCCCACTCTTTGTGCAAGTCCTGATGTGTTGTATAGGAAATGGCAATTTTGGTGGGTGGAGGCAGAGGGGAGGAAGAGAGGTGGGGAGAGACTGCAACAGGAATGTTGCAGCTGCACACATTGGGATAGTGATCCCGCCTTCACCTCCGATCCCCCTTCACTTCCGATCCTTCTTCACCTTTACTGAGAATAAAGATTGAAGATTTTCCCTTAACCTGAATTCCTGACTCTGGATGATTTTAAAATACTCAGGCATCACAGAGTACTTTAAAAAGTTAGTCTTTTTTTTTCCCCTGAGGCAATTGGGGTTAAATGACTTGCCCAGGATCACACAGGTAGGAAGTGTTACATGTCTGAGGCCACATTTGAACTCAGATACTTCTGACTTCAGGGGTAGTGCTCTACCCACTGTGCCACCTAGCTGCCCCAACAAGTTAGTCTTGATGCAAAATATATTAATAAGATAAGAATTGTAGGTGACTTTAGTATTAATTTTTTAGTTCTTGGTAAATATAATAGAAATGTAAATTAGAAGGATTTGAAGGGATGGACCTTTATTGTTTTCTTCTAAATTGTTAGTACTTTCTCTTTAAATTATTAGTATTGATTTTTATATACTTTATGCTTAGTATTTCTCATCCAGCTGCTATATTCTTGGACATCAATGGAATTTCATCATCCAATAAAATCACATCAACTCTGTAATTTATAGTACTCCAGTCCCCTTACTCCTGGTATTCCTTTCACCCTCTGATTGGAGAGTGTTGGGTGAAAAGTGGACAATGGACAGAGGAGAGCTCTTGTCAGAGCTTCCACTTAAGAAACAGGAGAACTGTTTCTTCCTTTCTATCTAACCAAACTCTTCAGGACTTCATTATATTTAGTTCTGGGTCCCAACTTTTCCTTTTTCCATTCCTTTTGATGTATTGTTGTCTTTTCCCATTAGATGTCTCCTACTTGAAAACAGGCCCTGTCAATTAGTTTCTTTTGTATCCCCAGTGTTTAGTATAGTACCGGGTACATAGTGGGTATTTAATAAATCTTTATTGATTTACTGATTGTCAACATGTATCTCCTATAGAATGCTCTTTGAAGGTAGGGACCATTTCATTTTTTCTTTGGATATCCTGTGCTATAGTATCTTGCACACTGTGGGGACTTTGTGACGGAATATTCATTAAACTGAATTGAATTTTAATAGGAATAAAGTTAGATCCTGATTAATATGATTCAAATAATACAAAAAATAGATTTTGTGTGAGTTATAAAATGATACTAGATCTAATTTAATGCAAGTCAGAATTCAATTAATACAATACCCATGAATTGATCAAGGATTATAACATACCACTTTATTATCAATCTATATTTGTCTTTCTTCACACGTGGATATTATATAATGTTGCATACCATATTACCCTCGATTGTATTGATTTCTTTAAGAGCCCATAAAAATGAACAAAAGGGAGAATGCTTCATTAGAAATACTAGAAGCTTAAAAAAAGAAGAGACTTTTTATATTTTGCAAAAATTTGATATAACTGAACAGTGTGAATATGAACATAGTAACTCTAAAATAGGATGAGATGTCAGAACACCTGACTCTATGGTACAGAATATTGCAAAAACATTAAGGTAAAATAAAAGGCAAAGTTGCATCAGGTATTGTGGTTTGCAAAACACTACAAGGAAGAGAAAAGTTACACTGTTATAAATGGAAGGTCTTTTACCTTTAGAGTTGAAAATTGCAATTTTTTTCTAATAAATTTATTTTAAATATACCTTGTTTTATGAATCACGTTGGGAGAGAAAAATCAGAACAAAAAAGGAAAAACCATGGGAGCAATTAAAAAAAAAAAAAACAGAAAAAAGAAGTGAACATAGCATGTCTTGATTTACATTCAGTTTCCTTAGTTCTTTTTCTGGGTGCAGATGGTATTTTTGTCCAAAGTAAGCTGGGATTACTTTGGATCACTGAACCACTGAGAAGAACCAAGGCTTTCATAGTTGATCATTGCACACTCTTGCTGTTATTGTGTATAATGTATTCCTGTTCTGCTTGTTTCACTCAGCATTAGTTCATGTAAATCTTCCCAGGTCTTTCTAAAATCAGCTTGTTCATCATTTTTTTTTTTTTTTTTTTTTTTGTAGAACAGTGATATTCCATTATTTTCATATACCACAACTTGTTCAGCCATTCCCCAATTGATGGGCATCTACTCATTTTCCAGTTCTTTACTACCACAAATAAAGAATTACTACAAACATTTTTGCACAAGTGGGTACTTTTCCCTCCTTTAAGGTTTCCTTGGGATACAGACCCAGTAATGGCACCTCTAGGTTGAAGATTGAAATTTTACCCCCCCAAAAAAGCATTATCTTTAGCCAACAAAAGCTTTAGGTCAGTTAAAGAAAATGAAAATGAAGTGGATAGTGGAAACTTTTACTGCAAATACCAGTTGGTTTGATCACTTTAAAAATCAAGTTAAATGCATAATACTAAAATTACTGGAAAAGTGGCCAGTGAGATGAGGTTACAGCAGCTAAATGTTGAGGAAAATAATTAAAGAAGGTAGACACAGTGATTAACAAATATTTAAGGCTTATTATGGGAAAAGATACTTTTTAGAACTCCTATTTCTAAGACATTTTTCCCCCAAGGCAATATTGGGCTTAAGTGACTTGCTCAGGGTCACATACCTAGGAAGTACTAAGTGTCTCAGGTCACATTTGAACTCAAGTCCTCCTGACTTCAGGGCTGATGCTCTATCCACTATATCAACTAACTGCCCCATTTCTAAGAAATTTTTTAAAACCCTCAATCTAGATTTAAAGTCTCAAAGGATATTCTAAAACTTTTATTCGGAGGTAATACAGAAATGAATTCAAAATTAAAACAAAATCTTCATGCAGTGAGAAGCTACAATCATCTATCACTTCCAATTCTTTGGAGGTCAAATAAAGAAGCATGCATGACTAAAGCTGTTTTCAAAGGCAGGTTTTCAAGTTATCTTAGCCAGCTCTTTCAAAATATTGCCAAGACAACAATATTACATTTAAAGAATTACTGATTTCAAATAATATCCTAGTTTCCCAGCTCCTCTTCTTCATTGTGTGAGAATGTGAACAGGCAAACCAACTAAGATGTGGAAAAAATTCTTTTCACCTATTAGCTTATTATGAAGAGTTAGAGAAAGAAAAAATTTTTTAAAATGCTTAATTTAAATTTAAAAAATTAAATGACATTAATGACATTTTCATCATATTGTCTGTATGCACTAATTTTTAGATATGCTATTTAGTAATTTTTTATTTTAAAAATTTTGTTATTTATAAGTGTTCTATTACTTTATAGTAAACTTGAATCAGAAATATCTTTTTATACTTTGTTGTTATCTTATGTTAATTAATAGGTTTAAAAACTTGTTTTTAAATATTTGCATTTCATATTTCCATTAGGGTAGAATCAGTGATCATATTTCACATATAATTATGTTTAAATAGTGCAAATTCAAATAATGTGACCACTTCATGGGAATCATTGTTTGTATTAATTGCTACCTAATTATATTAAAATATACTGATTTTACAGCATCACAAAGTACATTTAGGAAAAAATGCTGTGCTTGGACATAAAGAAATCACAAACAAATGTAAAAAGATAGAACTATTAACTACATATTTCAAAGAACACATAACACAAAGTAAATAGGAATATAGACTTAAATGTAAACTTGTGAAGACCGCGTATTTTAAAATAAGCCGGAGTCAGGAATTCAGGTTAGGGGAAAATCGTCAGTCTTTATTTTCAGTGAAGAAAGATCGGAAGTGGAAGGGAATTGGCGATAGCAATGTGTGCAGCTGAGTCAAGAAGCTAGCTAGACCAACAGCTACATGACCAGCAGCTACAAGCATGGAACCCAGGCTCAATCTCTCCCAGCTTCTCTTCCTGTTTCTCTCTCTGCCTCCACCCACTAAAATCGTCATTTCCTATACAACACATCAGGACTTGCACAGAGAGTGGGCAGGGACCATTCTTTATCCAATCATGTATATTAATAGAGTATAGCCCAATTACTATTTAGCCTCACGTGCTTGGGACCTCAGTGCATCAACTCAAGCCTCAGCCCATTACATAAACTAAAGAGGCATTCTAAATAATGAGTGATTCAAAGAAAAAATCCAAGATAAAAATTATTTTAAACAAAATAATTTAAAACAGGTTAACATTAAAATCTATGGAAGTCAACTAATATAATGCTCAGAGGAAAATGCAAATATCTAAAAATGCATATTTACAAGACAGAAAAAAAAGAATCAACAAGTTAAGCAAGCAATTAAAAAAACCTGAAAAAAGCAAATGAATGAAAAAAAGAATACTGAACTGATAAGCAAAAAGGGTTTTTTAAAGACTAACAAGATTAATAAACACCTACCTAATTTGAGTTTCTTTTTAAACAGAGGAGAAAACAAATTGCCAAAATAATTTTTAAAAGGTCAAGATAAATTCAAAATAAATAGAGCATAAAAGGGATTTTCAGAAAGATATGTCCAATTATAAACTAGATAGTCAAGTGTTAAAAGTAAATGAATCCACAAATACAACTGCTAGGGGAGAGATTCAATTCAAGTATTGCTGAGAAAATTGCATAGCAGTTTGATGGAAAATAATTGAGACTTAAAACTTATATGATATACAACAATAAGTTCTAAATGAAAAAGTGATCTAAATATTAAAAGTTTTATGGATAAAATTGAATCAAGATAAAATACTGTATCTTTTGTAGCTATAAGAAGTAAAAAAAATCATCATACAAAAAAGAAAACATAAAAAGAAGAAATAGATAATTTGATTATATAAAAGCTTGATTAACAAATTCAGTATATTAAGAATTGAAAAACAGTAATGTATCTGGTGAAAAAAATCTTTGTATTTAATATCTCAATTAGAAATTTAACATCTGCATCTAGGTCTTTGACTAAACTTTTAAGTCATTCCCCAATAGATAACTGACCAAAGGACATTAGCAATTTTCTTTCTTTCTTTTTTTTTTTTTTAATAACTTTTTATTGACAGAACCCATGCCAGGGTAATTTTTTTTACAACATTATCCCTTGCACTCACTTCTGTTTCGATTTTTCCCCTCCCTCCCTTCACCCCTTCCCCCAGATGACAAGAAGTTTTATACATGTTAAATAGGTTACAGTATATCTTAGATACAATATGTGTGTGCAGAACTGAACAGTTCTCTTGTTGCACAGGGAAAATTGGATTCAGAAGGTATAAATAACCCGGGAAGAAAAACAAAAATGCAAGCAGTTTACATTCAATTCCCAGTATTCTTTCTTTGGGTGTAGCTACTTCTAGACATTAGCAATTTTCAAAAGAGGATATGTGAATTTCAATAATCATATAAAAGATTTTAAATCTCAAATAACAAGAGAAATGTATCTTACAAATCAAACTGGCAGATAATTTTAAAAGTGGAATTAATCAATGTAGAAGAGACATTGGTAATAAGGATACAATAATGCAGTGTTGGAGCTAACTTTTTGTCTAGCTATTCTGGAAATAATTTAAATTAATACAAGTAAAGTTATTTTATCATTCCTTTTGATCCCACTACTAGAGTTATAACAATAAAGACAATGACAAAAAGACTAGATATGTACCAAAGTCTTCATAGTAACACTGTTTGTAGTAGCAAAAACATGAACTAATTATATGTCCAAGTATTGGGAAATGGTTGCACATTTCCTGGAATATTATTGTAGTATAATGAATATGAATATGAAGAATTCTGAGATACACAAGGGAATTCACGTGAATTAATGTAGAACAAAGAAATCAGAACCAAAAGAACTATATGCTCTCTGATTACATATAAGTGAAGACAGAAGTAAAAGACAACAGAATTTAGGTCAAATATAATGGCCATTGTTGAGCCTTTCAAGATGTGGTAAACCACAAAAGTTTAAAGTTTTATGTGTTGTCCTATAGGAGTTTCTATGTGTGATGGTTTTGCCTAAATCTTCTTTTATAGGAATTATCAATGGTTGAGAGAATGGTGTTTGCCTTTAGGAAGAGATTGATATATTAAAATAAAATGCAGCAAGAACCAATGAGTTAAGTCTAGGGAGACCAACAATTTTGATACTCTCAGGAACGTATATAAAAGACAGGAATGTAGCAAAAAGGTTTATAGAAGACATCTCTGGTCACCTGAAGCAATAGTTTCATAGGGCTTTTTTGGATTTGTATCAACTTGATTTATATGGCAACTATGATTATTATAGGGGTGGAAATGAACCTAGCTTCTCCACAGATTTCCTAAGCAGAATCCCTAGTAATCATTACATAGATTAGATTGATGAGAATGAAAAGTAGTTTTCCAACCATAATGAAAGAATAGGTGAGAATACTCATTACAAAGGAAAGGCTTTTCAAAGTCAAGAGCTTCTCTAGCTGGCTGCTTAGATACAGATGGTAAAAGGATTGGGAAGAGAAGCTATTTGCATCACAAAAGAACCAAGGATAATGGATAATCTGTGATACTATCAAGCTAAAGAGCTGACAGAGATCTTCTTCTAAAGCTTTATCATAACTCAAGATCAGCAGATGGTAGCAGAGAGCAGCAGGAACAGCAAAGATGTCCAGTAGGAATGGAATGGGTCAGTGGTAGAAGCATCTAGTGAAGAAAATAGAATAAGAAACATCACCAGCTGGACACAAAAAACAGCTAGCTCAGTTATATCACCCCGAAACATACTGTTTCTATATCATCTAAGTTCTATATCTATATCATCAAAGTTACACAAGACACAAAAGGCCACCATATATTGTATATAAGGATCTCACACTATTTATGCTTCTATATACCTACTTTTTCTTCACTGCTGGTATGCAAGAGTGAAATCCTATGCACACAGGGCAAATTTTTCATGTTCCTTATCTTGCTATGTTTTTAATTAAAATGTCTTTTGTTTTAAGCTAATGGGTCTTCTGGTTAGTAAATAATAAAATGATTAAAAATGATAAAATAAACATGTCAGAGGAGATTGGCAAGCTATGATTTTCATGGATGCTGATCCACATTCATAACATTTCAGTCCCAGGAAATTTTATTTTAAAGGGCTGGGGGAAACAATTTTATTTCCAAATGCTTGGGTGAGATTCCATAGTCATTCCATAACAAAGAGCTGGTGGTTCCTAAATACTCTAAAGTATATTCTGAGGTTTTCTATAAGTAGAATGTAGAAACCTCAGGCTTGATTCTGAAACACATAATTCAAGAGAGTGAAATTATATCAATGGATTAAGAGATGAACTATAGAAATTTGAGGGAATTACTAATGGAGAGAAAAGAGAAGAGGACCTTGGGATGTGGAATTTGAAATAAGGAAGTCTTTTATTAACTGACTGTGTATTCATGTAATTAACTTCTTTCTGAGTCTCAATTTCCTTATGTGTAAAATGATGGGGTTGAAAGCTAAAACAGGTGCTCATGAACTGAGAATGAAACTCTTACAGATCTTTCTTCCCTTATCTTAAACCTTACTCCAGACCACACCCAAATTCATTATATTACTTCTTACTATATTACTGCTTACTGAAATAAGCATATTTCCACAGAGATTGAGCATACTGACGTTTTACATTTTTTGAAACTACCCTACCCTTTGCCATAAATTTCTTAGCAACAGACTCTTTCAAAAACCTTAGTTTTTCATTCATGGTCATAGAACTAGGGCAGATATTGATAATACACTTAAAACTGAGAAAGATAGAATGAGAGAAAATGAGAAACACTGTCATAGAGATCTAAAAGATCCATAAGAAGAGAAATGAAAAAATTAGCAATACTTATTATGGAATGAAAAGTATTCATTCAGGGAAAGATTTGACTGGAGCTTGTATTTAGGATAACATTCTGTACTTTTTCCATTTCTAATTATCAGCTATCTAGAAGCTTAATCTTCACTTACGGTACTCATTACACATATTAAAATCTTTTATTCAAACTCTAGCAAACATTTTATATTACATTTGCAAATGTAGAGAATGAGGAAAGAAAAGAAATTAATAGACTTTACAGGTTCCAAAGATTCTATTATATATACAAGATTTTTCCATTAAAAATTCATTTATAGCTTCCTGGAAAGGCAGTGTGATATAACGGATGGAGTGCTGGATATAGGGACAAGAAGAGTGTATATACAAATATGTATATCTTATAACCTCTCTAGAGCTCAGTTTTCTCATTTATATAATGAAAAGTTTGAATTGAGTGAACTCAGAGATCTCTGCCAATCCTACTCTATGATTTTGTGATCTTTATTATAGCAACTGTAGCAGGTACCACTAGAAATTGTATGCAATTATATTTTCATTGTTCTCATAAAATTAAAGATATTGACAATAATTTACATTAACAGTATAGGAGCATTTTATCACCATCTCAGAGGAATGACTTTGCACCTTTATAATACCTTTTCAAAATTTCCTTGGCTAGAAACCACATGATAACATATGCCCAATTAAAAAAAAACAAACAAAAAAAAAAAAACAAAAAAACCCTTCTGAGCTAAAATATAGCTGTAAATGGGAATAGACAAAAATTGCATCTATTACAAAATCATAGAATTACAGAATTCCATAGTTATTAGAGACCTTAGAGACTTTCTACTCTGACCTCTTCTCCAATGAAAGAATTTTTCTCTACTACTCCCTAATCATATCTCCTTTAATGCTCTGCCTCTTCTCAAAAGCTTCTAGTGAAAGCAACTCATGTCTACAGGAGACAAATCCTGGGGCTGCTACTATTAAGAAAGGAAGTGTCCAGGATGGAAGGTTTTTTTTTTTTTTTATGTGTGCATATTTTAGTTACCAAAAGCATTTAGTTATGTGTAGAACAGAGCTTAAGCAAAATTGAGAAAATAAGCATTTAGCCTCCCAGTTACATACCCTTTTCCTTCAATCTCTAGTGCTTCTTCCCTTCCCTTCTTAGGCAACTAGGGAAGATTTTTTTTAAGAGTGTGATAATAGCTTAAATTCAATTAAATCTGCTTAATTATTAAATTAAGAAAGCAAAATTGTTAAGTAAAAGAAGCATGGTAGACTGGAAAGATGCAGAATTCAGACTCAGGGATGTATGCTACTCACTGGGAGAACTTGGGCTGCTCACCTTCTCCAGGTCTCAGTTTCCTTTCCTTTGAAATGAAGGTCTTGGACTACATGACTTCTATGGCCTCCTCTATCTCTAACTATATATTTCTACTATGTTCATTATGAAGGAAGGAAACAAACATTTATTAAATGCCTATTATGTGTCAGGTAGTTTATAAATATTGCCTAATTTATTCCTGGGAGATTGGTGCTATTGCTATTCTCATTTTATAGTTGACAAAAACTCAAACAAAGAGAGGCTTAAGTACTTTATTCAGGGTCAAGATAACTCAGGTATTCCTAATTCAACCAAGTGCTTTATCCACTGTATCACATATCTGTCTTTGTTTAGAGCCAGCAGGAGCCAAACATAGTGGTATAAACACAAACACAGTATTCTTGTGTGTACATGTGTGTAAACACAATATACACATCTATATACATGCATATACATACATATATTAATATATATATTCTGATAACTTTACCTAGTAAGTGACCCAATGGATAGAGAGCTGGGCAGAATGACCTGAGTTCAAATCTCAGATACTTGCTATCTGTGTGACCTTGGGAAAGGAAAAGGACAATAACAAGGACTATTTTTAGGGCTGTTACAAGGATCAAATGAGATATTTGTAAAATGCCTGATCTCTGATAAATAAATGCTTATTTCAGTCTCTTTTCCTGTCCCGTTCCATTTTGTAATCCTATGTATTTTATTTTGTTTATTTAGAAACATTGCCCAGCGATTTGGAACTATGCCCAAAAAGTTATCAAACTGTGCATACCCTTTGATCCAGCAGTGTTTCTACTGGGCTTATACCCCAAAGAGATACTAAAGAAGGGAAAGGGACCTGGATGTGCCACAATATTTGTGGCAGCCCTGTTTGTAGTGGCTAGAAGCTGGAAAATGAATGGATGCCCATCAGTTGGAGAATGGTTGAGTAAATTGTGTAATATGAATGTTATGGAATATTATTGTTCTGTAAGAAATGATCAGCAGGATGAATACAGAGAGGCTTGGAGAGATTTACATGAACTGATGCCAAGTGAAATGAGCAGAACTAGGAGATCATTATATACTTCAACAATGATACTGTATGAAGATGTATTCTGATGGAAGTGGATTTCTTCAACAAAGAGAAGATCTAACTCAGTTTCAATTGATCAAGGATGGACAGAAGCAGTTACACCCAAAGAAAGAACACTAGGAAATGAATGTAAACTGCTTGCATTTTTGTTTTTCCTCCCGGGTTATTTGTACCTTCTGAATCCAATTCTCCCTGAGCAACAAGAGAACTGTTTGGTTCTGCACACATATATTGTATCTAAGATATACTGTAACCTCTTTAACATGTATAGGACTGCTTGCCATCTGGGGGAGGGGGTGGAGGGAGGGAGGAGAAAAATCGGAACAGAAGTGAGTGCAAGGGATAATGTTGTACAAAATTACCCTGGAATGGGTTCTGGCAATAAAAAGTTATTAAAAAAAAAAAAAAAAAAGAAAGAAACATTGCTCAGAGAAGGGATTAGTAAATCTCACTGGATTGTCAAAAGAGTCCAGGACATAAAAAAAAAGAATAAGAACCACTGAACTAAACAGGCCCTATTCTCAAAAAGTTTACTTTTTACTTGGAGAATACAATATACACACAAATAAATACAGTGAAATAAAGTGAAAACAAGGGGAAGGTCCTAGTAACTAAGATGCGATAGGGAGATTAGAGAAGATATCATAGAAGAAGTGATATCTAGTGAAAGATTAGGATTCTGAGAAGTGAATATGAAGAAGAAGTGTATCTCAAGCATGTGAGACAGCCTATGCAAAAGCAGGAAAACAGGAGATTAAATGCTGAGTATGATAATACTGAATGATTGACATGATTGCGTGAAAGACAATACTATAAAAAAAGACTAGAAAGGTGAGGTGGAATCACAAGGTTTTAAATGCCAAGTTGAAGAGTTTCTATTGTATCCTCCAGTAGGGAATGACATGCCAGACCCATGTCTTTGGAAGATTAGTCTGGCATTTGTATTGAGCATTTACTGGGGAAAGGAGAAACTGAAAGCATGGAGACCAGCTTAGAAGATATTGCAAAAGTCAGAGAGAGAGATTATGTGGACATTAACTAGGATGTGACCAGAAAGAAAGGGAGACCCAGGATAGATGGTTGACAGGGCTTGAATAACACAAAGGAAACCAGGGTGAAAGATTCAAAAGTTAAGGACAATGATGTATTGATCTAGCTAATTATTAGACTAAGACTTTAGATGGCAAAAGTGCAAAGAGAGGCCAAATCAGAGGTGATGAACAGGGAGAACAGAGAAGGATGGAGGTTCTTGTCATGTAAGAAATTCTCCTTGGCTGATTGATTGGAGGCGATGGTGAGGATGAAGAATTGGAGTAAAATTTTGGAGAGACTTACATGCCAGTCTGAGAAGTTTGTGTTTTATCCTAAAGGCATTGGGCAGCCATATTTCTTAAAAAGATTATTCTGGCAATAAAATTTTTTGGAGGAGGGCAAGTCCAATGAAGTCCCTTAAATAAAGTTCCATCTTCTTTTACAATGTTTTCTCTTCAAAGAGGATCTGTTAAATTTTGAGTATTTAAAATATTGTGAAGCATCTTAGAATTTTTTCTTTGGCCCAAATGCCTTTCCAAAAGTCCTATAATCACATGTTCTAGTCACTTTTGAGTAAGACTTGCCTTACTCACTTGATACTTGATCTAATTTTATAAAACTGTTAAGATATGAAAGTGTTATATTTTTTAAAACAAATTCAAATTAATTTTGTTTTGATACTTTCTTGAACTCTTTGAAACAGAGACAATGATTTAGAGAACATGACTTTAGAACAATAACAGTCATGACCCCTTGGGGCCCCTGAGACTTATCTGAAGATTAATTTTTTTTTCCCTTTTCATACCATATACCCTTGGACATCAAAAGAGAACTGACTGCTATCTCAACTCTACCTCTATTCTTCCTCAATTCACTAATGAAACCCCTTCTTTTTGAAATAGTTCTGAAAAATTTTATGCTATCTTGAGGAAGAAAGATGTAATGTAAGATTAGCTGCTGCTAGAAGGAGGGTGTGAGGAGCTGGGGAGAGAAGTAACTTTAAACAAAACCCACAGGATAAGTCTGAGTTACAAGTATTTAGGAGGCCATTTTTGACAGAGAAATAAAAGTGCTCCACACATTACTATTTAGAGTGCAGTACATACCATATTTAAATATCTAAAGTTTTTTCATGAGCATAAGTAAAATTACTGAGTTTTGAGAGGGCACCAAAGATTTTTATAGATGGTTTAGACCTGTGATTTTATCAGTATAGTGAAACAGTAGAACTCCATTTTGGAGTTTGCCTATGGTAGAAACTCCCTGAATAACTGAATATGAATATGAGTAACAGTTTTGGATAGTTGTGAATCATGGCATGGTGACTTCTGCATGGTCACAACCAACATCTTCCAGAGATAGAACTTGAATCCATGACTTACTGACTCAATGGCCATTTCATTAAGCCATCTGGCCTTCTGTCTGTCTCATTTTCTCTTCCATTTCCAATAGTATTTATTAGTAAGTCAAAAAGATTATTGCCCTCCATATCTATCTACCATTTGTCTACTGCTCATGTAGAAAGCTATTATTACAAGAACGAGATATAGAATACAACAATAATTCTTATAATCTTCTTGGAGTCTTTTGACAGCAGACAACTGTTCAAAAACTTTTCAAACAAGGCATTGGACTGACAATTTGCACCAAGTTTGTAGAAGGATTGTAGTTTTTAAATGCTACAAGCCCATTAGCAGCAACAGCAACATGTAAAAATCTACATTGAATTTTGCAAATTCTAAAGTTTAGTTTATCTAATAGAATGCTAAGAATCAGGTTTTTTTTTTTTTTTGACAACATTTACATCAGGATTGGGATGGTGGTAGGGGGCACATGACAACTGTATTCAAGTAATCAAAGGATTATCACATGGAGGAGGTATTATCCTTGTTCTGTTTAGTTTCTGAAGGCAGAGGAAAGAGTAATGAGTAGAAATCACAAAGAGATCAATTTAGTTGGTGTCAGGACAAAATTCTTAATAGAACTGTCCCAAGGTAGAATAGTCTGTCTTGCTAAGTAGTGCATTTCACTTCCCTGAAAATCTTCAAGCCAAGACTGGATGATCACTTGCTCCTTTTGTAGACTTCAACACCACACCTCAGCTGCAGTCTCTCTCTGGTGTTTCTCCTAGTACCTGGGGTCTCCCCACCCTAGAATATCTGTCTTCCATGACAGCTGCCTTATCCCATTGATAAGCTTCTGCTAGTGCCTCTGTTTTGAAGAGGGGGTAAAACTTGTTATCCTTCATTCTCTAGACTTTGATTTCATGACTGCCTCTAACAGTCATGGCCCCTCTATCCCATTGAAGAGTCTTCCCAAAACTTACATTTTGAAAAAAGGACCCTTGCCATTCTATATTCTCAGAACTTTCATTTCCTTCCTTACCCAAAATTCTGACTTTTGGAAATTTAACATCATGAATGAACCTTTAATTTAACATCATGAATGAATTTAACAAAATGAATACCCTCTTCTTCCTATCTCCAGCTTCTTTAATTCTCTAATTCCTTTCCTTTAATTCCCACTTGAAGGCAGGGAGGACTGTCTTTCTGCTTTCATTTATATCCCCAAGTTTAGTTTAGCACAGTGCCTAGCACATAATAGGAGCTTAATAAATCACATCTGGCATGTAGTAATGAGAATCCTTTTTTTTGAAAATGGATTGGACTGAAGTCCCTTTCATTTCTGAAGTGCTGGGATTCATTTAATTGTTAATTTGGTAAATGTGCTATCCTTGTCCAACAAACAAGTGCCAGAATAATTCCACTAGAGGATTGGGTATAAGTAAGTACTGAAACCATGACTAGAGTACCAGAGGAGGAAGAGGAGGAGGAAAAGGAAGAGGAAAAGGAAGAACAGGAAGAAGAGGAGAGGGAGGAGGAAGAAAAGCAAAAGGAGGAGGAGGCGGAGGAGCAGGAGAAAGAGGAAGTGGAGGAGGGAGAAGAGGAGGAGGAGGAGCAGGAGAAATGCTTAAATGAAGCATTTCAGGTATTACCAATATCCTCTAAATTCAGTGCTTTCTGAATTTGTCATTTGAGTTTGAGCTTTTAATTCATGAGGTTTTCAAAGCTAATCAAATAAAAAAAATTAAATCTGGTAGGAAACATGTGGCTTCCATGATACTTTTAATCTAAAAAATGATGAGAACATTTCTAGTCACAAATGAGAATTAAAAACTAAAATAAAGTATCCAGGGCCCCAAAATATAGTCAGCATAGGAGAAAATGAATCTATGCAATTAAAAAAAAAAGCTGCCTTCAAATCGTCAGTTTGTCTTTTCTACTAAGCAGATGTATTTTCTCCCTCTCTGGATAGGTTTTGTTCATGACATTAACTTGATTAGGCAGTCTAAGTGAATCTTGAAAAGAAAAACTACAACTGAGTCTGATATGATAAAAATGAAAACCAAACATTTTGGGAGCCTGCTAGATCATCACCTCAGAGCATTAGAGCTATCATCAGAAATTAAATGCTCTCAACGTAGAAAGGGGACCCTGACCTACTGTGAGTCATTCTAGTGAGAAATTATTTAGCAGAACAGAGCTATAATGTAAAGTGAGGAGAATGAATCCAGTCCAGCCAACAAAAAACTCTGCACCAGGTTTGAAAAATTGCCCAAACCTTCAGTAGTAAGATCCTAACAAGCACAACTGCCTTTTGAATCAAAGTCTGTACGTTTTCTGGGAACAGGCTGTGAAGGGGCAGGGGCAGAGAGGGCACCAAGTGGCTGATTTTCTAGTCTGTGAGGGGAAGAGGGCACTGTCAGAATCAGCTCAGACGCTAGACCACATTGGCAACTCATCGGAGGATGTCCTCTATAAGCGACTATGGCTCTTTCAAGAATTAACTCTCTTCTCATCTTCTACCTCAATCTGTTGCTGCTCCTCCATGTAAAAAGTAAGCTTGCTCCATTTATTGACATTCTGGTCCCTGCCATGGCTAGATGGACACTTCTTGCCGACTGTCGGTGATGTGGGGAGGTCTAGGACAGGCTTGTATTTGAAAAGGAAAGAAAATAGGATTTGGTCTGAGAGTTTTGCTATTCCATACAATTGGGAGCCCTCTGATCTTAGCACGTGCATGACAATTAAAGAATTGTGTCCAAAATATTAATGATGCTGAAATACAAAAGCATTTCAGTCTTTGATTTTGTGATTCACAGTATTTATTTAGCTGTGCAAATGATCACAGCAAAGGCTTCTGGAAGTGGGATGGAGGGTCACTGAAAGAAAGCCATACCAAAATGATCTATAATTACTTGCATTTTCCCCAATGATACATTTTGCATGCTAAAGCCTGTTTGCTCAAATGCAAACTATTTTAGATGACATGTTTTCTTTAATTCCATATTAACTGATTTTCTCTCAACTACTTCTAATGAACTTTGAAAAAAAACCTACCCTAGAGAAATTCAGTTGCCAAAATCAAGGTAATATTTTCAGTGCTTCTGATTGACTAAATGATCATTTGCATTCATAAAGGTTTCACTAATGACACAATTGGGCTCTCATTTTCATTATTTGTGATTTGGGTTCTGGAAGCTAAGGGACTCACGCATTTCAACAAACTTCTTTAAATATAAGCAAAAAAAAAAATATTTTGGTCAGTCTTGGGTTTCCTTGGTAATTGTCAGGTGCTTGCTTTTAAGTAAAATTGGAGGAGGCCAAGTGGCCTCAGCTGTGAGTTTATGGAAGCCAGGCACTGCTGAACATGTTGAAAATGAAGAGAGGCAGAGTGTGTGTCTGTCAAAAGGGCTGTATGATTTGTGTCTGTTGAATCTGAATATCAATAAGACAAAGCATAGAACAGCTGCCATTGAAAAAGACTACTTGGCATTAGCGTACAATGTGGTATAATCTGGGTCACCTTCTGTTGCTGCATCAGTCAGATTGTTGCTTGTACAGTTTACAGAGGAATATAAATCAGAAATGGAACCCAAACAGAGGCATGTAGAAGGAGTAACCCTGGGTGAGCTGAAAAGGATGCAAATAATCCAAACTTCAAACAGTAATCAGCATCAAAATCTTTGACTGTAAAATTTTTGAATCATAATTTTAAAAATAAAAGCTACCTTTGCTTTTGTAAAGTTATGATGTAATGGATTATGCCTTTCCTATCAAACTTGACATGGACATCAAGCAACAGGAGGTAGAGGGAAGTACAGTAGCTGGAAGAGAGAGCAAGAAGAGAGATGGAGTCTGCAAAATGAAAGGGCTAATCGGTATACACTGTATTCATAAGCAAATAATATTTTCATTTTGCAAAAGAATATATCTATATTTAATAATAATGACATTTATTTAGAGCTCTAAAGCATGATACTTTGCATACATTATTATCTCATTTGATCTTTGTAATAATTCTTTGAGGTAAGCACAATAAATACCATTATCACCATTTTACAGATAAGAAATCTGAGAAATTGAGAAGGTAAGTAACCTGCTCAAAGTCACTCAAACAAAGGTGAGAGATGACATTTGAACCCTAATCTTCCTGATTCCAAGTTCAGCTTGGAATGTTAGATATGTTTTGAACATCTAATAGATTTCTGTTCTTAAAATGAGTATTTAATATCTAAAGTAAATATATTTTAGCATTTACTTGAATCTATGAAATCTATCTCTTGACAAATGCAGGATTTACTTTCTTCCTCACTGTCTAGCACAGTGCTTAGCACATAGTTGTGGACTTGAACTAAATAATTGGGAATAACTTGCAGCACTATGGAGATACTAGTTACAGAAGGAATATTTATCAGATTAAATTTTTAAAGAGGTAGGGTTACATATGTGTGGTTATAGAGTGAAATTCTTTTATGTCCAAGCTTTAGCACAGTGTCTATACACTGTAACAATAACTGCTCATTAACAACATACTCTGTTGTTATTTCTCTGATCAGAAACCTTAAATATCATCATCATCATCATCATCACTAGCAATTTTATAGAGCTTTGAGATTTACAAAAACTTTATTTATGTAAACTCATCATTGCCAACTGAATTAGATCCAAACATTCAAGTATAGCCTTCTAGACCCCTCCATAATCTGAGCCAAATTTACTTTTTTTAGCCTTTTCAGTCACTACAATCCTATACATACCTTATTTTCCAATTATTCTGGACTTCCTGCCCCTTCCTGAATGCTAATTGTGCTTCTGTACCTCTTCAATTTTGCTGATGTCATTCCCTCTATCTGAAATGCCCTTTATCCCCCATCAAAATTCTACCTTTCTTTCTAGGATCAACTCAAATGTCACCTCAGCTACAATTCCTTACTCTATTTTATCAAGTGAAATTGGTTACCTCATTCCTTTCAATAAAAATTGTTTCTACCATGAACAAGAGATTTCTAGAAGAGTTTGTACAATTCATATGGCATTTATGACAGTTAAATTAATAAATATTTTAAAGTCCATATTTCTCTATGTATTATCTTCCCTATTAGATTGTACTCAATACCGTTTTATATACTACACGTCTAGTATAGTGTCTTGCATATTATGTGTGCAAGTGAAATTTAATGCATGTACACAGTATTTAATGTATTTTGTTATTATGTAATGTATTTTGTTGTATTTGAGTGAATCTGTCTAAAAACATAAATTAAAGAATTGATCATGAAATGAGGACAAAATTCAGAACAATTCTCATCATCTTATTTTTAAGTGTCCAGATACATTTAATTAAATACAAACTTTTGATGATATTCATATTGTTATTAAATGCATTACTTAGTCTTACATGTGTATGTCCATGTCTCCAATTAAATTATTAAGAGACCCTGTTTTATAATTTTTTTCATCTCCCATAGCACCTAGAACAGGACTAAGTATATAGAAAGCCTCTGACAAATATTTTACAAAAGTCTGGAGTTGGAAGAGATCTTAGAGGTCATCAAGGCCAAGCCTTAACTGGAAAGAATCTTCTCTATAATAACAGATATTTGACCTTCCAGGTTCTCTCATAGACCTTCAATGAGGGAGAAATCTAAGACCCCATGAAGCAGCCCATTTAACTATGATTTAACTCCAGTTGCTTATTTATTACTTTGAACCTAAATTTGATGGCAACTTCATTCCATTCTTTCTTGACTCTGACTCTGGATTTCTTCACTATTAGCTATCAACTTTTTCACTCTGAAAGATCCTACTACCTCTATACTGGCTTCCTCCTGAAACCTTAATTTTGAGGAAGTGGTCAAGAAAGAAGTGCTCACTCCACTATTCTCTCATACTTTTTTCTCTCTTCTACTCCTTCTCATTTGAACTCCTGTTTAATGTTTTATGAGTTGTCTTTCCCATTAGAATGTAAACTCATTGAGGGCAGAAACTCTTTCATTTTGTTAGTATTGGTTATCCTAGCACAAGCTCAGTGGCTGAAACATAAGTATTTAACAAATGATTGTTGATTGTAATTCTTTGCTTCAATAGATCCTTTGATATTAAGAAGAGCTCTATTGGGGACTCTTCCATATAAGAGTCCTCTAGTTATTTAAAGAGAGCTGTTACCTTTTTGTATTTCTCTTCCTTAGAGTAAACATACCATAGTTCCTTTAATCAGTCTTAATATGCCTACTTGCTAGTATTTCATCATCTTTAATATTCATTTGGACATGCTTCAGTTTGTCAATTTCCTTCAGAAAATTATATTTTTCAAAAACTGAATGCAGTTCTCCAGATATGATGTGAGGTTGTTTTTTTTTTCTTTTTTTGGACACTATTCCTTTATTGTTGCATATTATGCAGGCTAAATTTTTGTTAACTTCTTGGATTGCCAAGTCATACTGTTGACTCATATTGAGCTTGTAAGACTGCTGTGATTCTCAGATATTTTTCAAACTGTTGTCTGATTCACCCCTGCCATTTGCTGATTGTATTGTTATTACTAATTGAATTTTCATATTCTTGCTTCTGCAATTCAGAATTAAAGTTTCTTCAGTTTTGGAGAAATAAATTTTACTCATTTTCTAACTCATTGTAACTATTCCACCAGGAGATTGCCCGATGGCAAGTGCCTTCTGCCTTCCTTTCCCAGACCACATTCACAGATCACAGGGACTATAGGAGCAAAGCAATTCAATTAGATTCTGGTTCTAGGGATAAGTAGCCATTTTCTTCACTTTAAATAAAACTCATTTGAATATATATGATGTATTCTTGATGATTTTTTTTCATTATCTGTATGCTCACGTGTCCATAGTCAAATAGGATGGTGGTCATAAAACAGTTCAAATCCTGTCTACTTAACCTCTCTGAGCCTCATTTTTATCATTTATATGATAATCTAGAAGTTCTTATTTTGGAGACTGTAAGCTTATTTATTAAATTATATTTTGATAAATGTATTTAAATATAATTGGTTTTCTTTATAATCATATGCATTTAATTTTATATATTTAGAATATTGTTCTGAGAGAATTCATGGCACAAAAAGTTTAAGAATCTCTGGACTATATAATCTTCAAAGTCCTTTCCAGCTATAAATCCTGTGATCTTATATGGTTTTCCCAAAATTTTACCCAACTAGAAATTCTCAAAAATAAGTTATTATTTAATAACTAAAGGTAGAAAAATCTTTGATATATTTAGATTAAGAAGAGAAAGTTACACTAGACTTTTAATATCAGGATATCCTTGAAGTTCATGATGTAGTTCTGATTGATAGATGGCATTACTTTAACAGTCAACCCATCAATAAGTACTTATTACCATCTCCTATATACCCATTATGGTAGGCACTGATCTTAGAAAAAAATTAAGTACTAATTGCCTTCCAGGATATTTTACATATATATATATATATATATATATATATATATATATATATATATATATAGTATATACACACACACAAAGGTAGGCACACACATGTACAAAATAAATATTGAGTAGTTTTTGAGAGTGGAAACCACTAGCAGTTTGGAAGGATTACGAAGGAATTGGCACTTTAATTGAGCTTTTTAGGAGATCACGAGTTCCTTTTGGTACCTTGACATCTAAATTCCTTTGAGTAGGATCTTTATTTTCTATAGCAAATAGTATTATAGGAAAGTTCTGTTGTAGGTTTCATTATATAAGCAGGTATGTTAATGAAAGGATCAGAAAACAAAGTTTAGGGGAAGAAAACGAATTTATATGTAAAGAAAAGCAATAGAATTGATTTTTCCAAAATCTGTTTCTTTAAATTATGAACAATTTGGTTACTGAAAGGGACAGACTTTTTTTTTTTTCATGGAAAACAACATGTAAGGAAACAGTTTTTCTGATAAAATGTCAGGTCAGATAATAAGGACCAGATAAAGAACGACTCTAAAACGAATGGGTTAGAGAAGATCTGTTTGAGGTCAGAAAAATGAGGCTAGAAGGCTCATTGGCATATAACTATTTTCAGGATCTGAGTTGTTAAAATTTACAAAGTGGCACATGATAATTTTTAGCATTTATATAGCTCTTCAAAATTTGTGAAACACACATATTATTTCAGTTGGTCTTTACAAGACCATTATGAGGTAGGTGCTACTGACGTCCCCATTTTACAGAAGAGAAACTGAGGCTGAGAGAAGTTGTGATTTGCCTCTGGTCACACAGCTAGTAAATGACTAAGGTGGGATTCAAACTTGGTGTTCCTAATTGCAAAATTCAGTGTTCTGTCCACTGTTATACATAATTATTTTTTTAATTGTTTGGAGCCACTAGGAGGATTAAATAGGAATTTTTGGCTTCATTACTTTTAGAAAGTTGGATTTCATGAGCTCATAAGGGAAAGATGAGTCACTGGCCATAAGGAGACTCTGATTTGTGTTATCAAAGGCAGCGAAGAACCCAGCAGGAGAAAAGCAGATGAGGCATCAGGAGAGGTGTTAAGAAGAAGCTAGCAAGAGCAGAAGCTAAAGACAGCAGGAATTGACTCAAAACCTGCTGTTTAGAAGAGAAGCACTGCTTTGTGGATTGACTGGAAAAAAAAGGTTGAAAGTAGGAGTTCTATGAGGCTTAAAAAATAATAGATATAAAGTATTTGGTAAATGTTAAAGCACTATATAAATGCTGATTATTTTTATCAGCCTAGGGTCAGTAGGTCTCCAATCTGGTCATTATATCATTCCCCAAATCTTCTACTGTATTTTTTTCTGATCTCAAGAAATATTTATTGAACAACACAGGAATACATTGGTAAATGTTTAACTAGCTATGTACCTAGATGTGTGTGTGCATCCACATTGAAGTTTAATCTGCATTATTAACACTTATGTCTAGACAGTCTACAAAATAATAAATCAAAACCCTAATTTATAGCATTGCTGATTTCTGAGACATAAATATTTATCTTCAAAATTTAAGAAATGGTTTTCACAAGGTAGTTAGAGCTGGCTCCAGCACACCCATGCCCAAGAACCTTCTGTTTGGAAGAGATTTGGCAGTTGAGCTACTGCTCTTTAGTGCCATTTACAGTTGAATGAAGTGAAAACTCTCAAGGATACTTGGTTGAAAGAAGAGAAAATATAGACTTTAAAATTGTTTTGATGTAACTATAGACATGAAACTGGATCAATAATTCATTATTCTACTGAATCAAGAATTTACTAGGCTTGTCTACATTTCTCAGAGTCAATCTGAAGAGTTTTGTAGTTCTCTGACTTAATAAACTTAACTTTTCACTATAATAGTAAAATACCATATTGGCACTATTTTAGGGATAATTGGAAGTTAAAAGTTTGTTACTATCTAATTTGTTTGAGAGTAGAAATGGACTGATTTTGTTGTGCGGAAGAATAGCGAGAACCAGAAAGGGAACACTTAGCAGAGACAACATTTCATGTTGTGCAGATTGCTTCTGACATCAAAGCCTGAAGACTAGAGTTGTAAAATGCCCCAAACATAGGTTTCTATAGTTGTGTGCCCACCTTCCTCTCAAGACTCTACAATGATAAGAAAGTATCATCTAGGTTTATTGTATGAACTGTGATTTTAAAAAAATTAAAATTGTTACTGCTTTTGCTTTATTATGAAAGATGGTAATGCTTCTGTTTTTTTGTATTTGATTTACTGTTTACTAAGTGTATCATTATTACTTATTTTGTGTACTTGGAGTAGGACTTATGAGCTACCATCATAAGCAATGGGAATATATGGCCCCCATGACTAAGTTGCCCTTACGATCCAGAAAGAGTTTGAATAATAACTCCACAACTCTTCCCTGGGAATTCAGATCTACCATTATGAGTTCAAGCTGGTTGGCAGACCAATCCAGAGAGAAAGGAAGTATTAATGCCCACACAGAGATTACATATAAATATACTAGTTGCTGCTTTGAAAGAAATTCAGATGGATAATATCCATTAGTTAGTAACAAACTGATAACATTCACTGAAAATATTACCAGTTTTATGGCAATTTAGCTTTTGGACCACTCAAAAAAAGCTTTTGGAATAATTTTTTAAATTTCATAATACTATCAATAAATAGCCAATGATCTAAAATCTTGAGCATTGACACTGAAAAATCTCAAGGTTGTAAGGGACATCAAAGGTTACCTGGTCCAATCTATATTTAGACAGCAACCCACCCTATAATCAATAGATTTTCCTTGAAAACCTCCAGTGAAGAGGAACCCACTGACTTTCAAGATAGCCCATTCCACTTTTATGGAACTCTAAATACTTTGTTTATATAGTTTTTAAAATTATTTTTGCCAGTTACATGAAAACAGTATATACATATTTTTGGTTACACATGTACATTCACTTTTTAATAAATTTCCTTATGAATCATATTGGGAGAGAAAAATCAGAACAAAAGGGGAAAAACCATGAGAGAAAAAAGCAGAAGAAAAAAAGAAAAGAAATGAACATACTTTATGTTGATATACTTTCAGTCTCCATAGTTCTATCTCTGTATGCAGATGTTGTTTTCCATCCAAAATTTATTGGAATTACCTCAGATGACTGAACCACTGAGAACAAAATCTGTTATAGTTGATCATCACACAATCTCACTGTTGCTGTGTACTATGTTTTCCTGGTTCTGCTTGTTTTGCTCAGCATCAATTCATGAACATCTTTCTAGACCTTTCTAAAATCAGCTTGTTCATTATTTTTATAGAACAATAATATTATATTACTTTCATGTACCATAACTTAGCCATTTCCTGATTAATGGGCATCTTCTCATTTTCCAAGTCTTTGCCACCACAAAAAGAGTTACTACCAACATTTTGCACATGTGAGTCCTTTTCCTAGAGCTCTAATTACTAAGAAGTTTTTTCACATCAATTTTAAATCAGCCTCCTCACAATTTTTGTGAGTTGCTTCAAATTTTTCCTTCAGTTTTATCATGACACATTGGCAGGTGTTACACATGATAGCCTTCAAACAATTTAAAGCAGTCATCATATCCTAAGTCTTCTTTTCCTTAGGCATTTCTTTTGAGTGAAATGTTTGATATAATATATTTTTTCCTCCTTGTATTCCATCATCCTCTACTTTTGACTTTCTCTTTGATGACATATCACCCAAAGGACCTCAGAATTGTTTCAAACATCTCTCATGTTAGGAATTTATTATTCACCATACTTAGTCCCTGGCAAGTGATTTCTGGAAGAACAAAATTGATCACAACTGGATGACAGTTTTCTTCTTTTCAGACCATTCTGTTAATTTTTTTAATTGTTGGCTTAGTACTGCTGCTATAAGCACCCAGATATAAGTGCCATAAGATGTTTATCCAGAGCAATATGAAATTTTAAAAATTATTCCAAAAGCTTTTTTTGGTGATTCAAAGACTAAATTACATAAAAACTGAGAATGTTTTCAGTGAACATTCTGTGAATATATTGCTAACTAATGGATATTATCCAGATATATACTGTCTCAAAGCAACAACTGCTGTATTTATATAAAGCCTTTGTATGGACATCAATATCTCCTTTTTCTCTGGGTTAGTCTGCTACTTGAGTAAAATATATATAGTATGCTTCCCTTTTCTGATACCTCCATCTTCTAACCAAATGGAGTGAGGATACTGGTTATTGTCACAACGTGATGGCAATAAAAACAGCAGAGCAGCCAACAGAGAACTAAGGAGCATCAAGGAAATGGCAAGTAAATACCAGAGCACAAGCCCATGTGTTGTGTTTAATGTGATTGTACATGTATAACCTATATCAGTTTGCTTACTGTCTTGGAGAAGAGAGAGGAAGAGGAAGGAGGGGAAAAAATTTGGAACTCAAAATCTTACAAAAATGAATGCTGAAAATTATCTTTACATGTAGTTTGAAAAAAATGCTATAATGTGGGAGGAAAAAAAACTTAGTAGTACTCATAATGTAGAGCACATGCTATTCCCTAGTGGTATTCTTTCCAAATACTAACCAAGTTTGTCCCTTCTTAGCTTCCAAGATCAAATGAGATCAAGTGACCAACAGACAGAACTCCCTCATCTGTTTGCAATAATTGAACACTTTAAATAGAGTTCTTTAAAAGGGAATATACTAGTTCAGTCATTCTGATATGTAAACAGAATCAAAGAGGCAAGACAACTTTTGAATTATCATTATTAATCATAATCATGAGCATGAAATACATGAGCTTGCATCAAAAAAGATTGGTGACCATAGTTAAGGAGCAATCATCCCTTGGCTTATTTAAATTCTATAGATATAAAAATATATCCTCTGTAGTATTTCCTCTGTAGATTAGGTGTCCTTGCTTCAATATGTTGTTCAGTGCCTATACAATTATTGCTCTAAGGAAAAAGAAAAACCCCTTTGCTTGTTTCTAAATAAAATAATTATCTCATCAGTCATCAGAAACAATTTACATTTTGCTATGGTTACTTGATGCTCCCTTGGCTAAAGAATAGGAATATTTTCCATTTCTCCTTTACCTAATCCAAAGAATGTTATTCTGAACAGCAGGCATTGTTGGTGATGCTGGTAGTTTTTCTCATAAGTGAAAAAAATATTCATATGAAACCCAAAACTCATCACTAATGCTTTCACCAAATCTTGCTATTATATAAGTACAAAACCAATTTCTTATTTCTAGGAGATGGAGGAGTGGGACAGAAAGTCAGCAATTCTCAGTGTGACTCATTGTTTCACCACTGATTTCTAAAGAAATCTCCCTGAGACTAAGTTTCTCATTCTATAAAATAAAGATGATGAGACTTGACACATAGCTTCTAGGCAGTGTTGCTCTGAGAATAAAAGTCCTTTCTGTTTGTAAAAACTCTTGGAATGGAGATGATAAGGTAAAAGAGATTACCAGGACAGAGCATCATCCTCAGGGCTGTCTTCATCTCTCTATTTTCAAATGGAGTTGAATAAATTTGCCCATTGTTTAGAATAGCTACTAGAAAAAGTGCATTGGAACTCTGAGTTAACAGTTAATTTTTGCAATGCAGGAATCATTTCATAATGTGGGAGGTAGGTTTTTTTTTTGAAGGGGGGATGAGTTAGATAGGAGGAAATCAAACCTGTGATTTCAACTGGTGTGAGGAATTTCCATAGTAGAAACTCCTTCCAGTGATGTTAATCAACAACGTGTGTAGCTTCTAGTGTCAAGAAGTTGTTTGGGGACATTGAGGAACTAAATGATTCATTCATGGTCACAACCTTGTAAGTATCAGAAGTCAGACTTTAATCTAGATCTACTTGACTACAAAAAGGCTATACATGAACTTAGAAGTGCTTATTTGAATTAAAAAAATTAAAGTTATCATCTATATAATAGCTATACTTGATTGAAACTTTTGGGTTTCAAAATTTCTTAATTTCATTTTTTGCATGATCATTGAAAGCATAATTCATTTCTTTAAAAAATCCTATAACAATCTATTACCATCATTTGAAAATGAATGATTGAGGGATGTATAAAAATTGGAATACTAATTCCTTGTTGGTGGAATTGTGAACTGAGCAACTTGGAATTATGCCAAAGAGTTATTAAATTACCTATACCCTTCAACCTAGCTGTACCATTATTCAGTCTATTTTCTTTTCTTTTTTTCCCCTTGCTTTTTAAAAAATTTATTTTGTTTTATGAATTGCTTTATGAATCATGCTGGGAGAGAGAATTAGAAAAAAAGGGGAAAATCATGGAAAAAAAGGAAGTGAACATAGCATGTGTGGATTTATATTCAATTTCCATAGTTCTTTTTCTGGATGCAGATGGTATTTTCTATCCAAAGTCCATTGGAATTTCCTTGGATCACTGAACCATGGAGAAGAAACAAGTGTCATAGTTGATCCCCGCACATTCTTGCTGTTATTGTGTACAATGTATTCCTGGTTCTGCTTGTTTCACTCAGCATCAGTTCATATAAATCTTTCCAGACCTTTCTAATCAGCTGGTTCATCATTTTTATAGAATGATAATATTCCATTACCTTCATATACCACAACTTGTTCAGCCATTCCCCAATTGATGAGCATATACTCATTTTCCAATTCTTTGCTACCACAAAAAGAACCGCTACAAGCATTTTTACACAAGTGAGTCCTTCACCCTTCTTTATGATTTCCTTAGGATACAGACCCAGTGGTGGCACTGCTGGGTCAAAGGTATGGATAGTTTTATAGCCCTTTGGGTATAGTTCCAAATAGCTCTCCAGAATAGTTGGATCATTTCATAATACCAACAATGCAGTAGTGTCCTAGTTTTCCCACATCTTCCCAACATTTATCGCTATTTTTTCCTGCCATATTAGCTATTCTGAGAAGTATGAGATGATACCTCACACTTGCATTTCTCTATGATTATAGATAGCTTTAATTTTGTCATCTGAAAATTGTTCATATTCTTTGACTATTTATCAGTTGGGAAATGACTTGTATTCTCATAAATTTGACACAGTTCTTTATGTATTTTAGAAATAAGACTTATATCAGAAATACTAGCTGTAAAAATTTTTCCCTAGCTCTGTACTTCCCTTTTGATCTTGTTTCTATTGGATTTTACTTTTTAATTTAATGTAATCAGTTATCCATTTTGCTTTTCATAATGTTCTCTAGTTCTTCTTTAATCATAAATTCCTCCCTTCTCCAAAGATTTCATAGATAAATTATCCCTTGTTCTCCTAATTTGCTTATGGTGTCACTCTTTATGCCCAAATCATGTACCCATTTTGACCTTATTTTGGTATGAAATGTGCGGTAGGTCTATGCTGAGTTGCTGACATATTATTTTTCCAGTTTTCCCAATAATTTTTGTCAAATACTGAGTTCTTATTTCAGAAGCTGGGGTTTGGGCATTTATCAAATTCTAGATTTCTATAGGCCTTGATTATTTGTCTTATTTATCTAATCTATTCTACTGATCTACCACTCTATTTCTTAGCCAGTACCAAATGATTTTGATGACTGCTAATTTATAATGTAGTTTTAGGTTTGGTACTACTAAGCCATCACCATTTGTATTTTTTCATTAATTCTTTGATATTCTTGACTTTTTTCTTCCAGATGAATTTTGTCTATTTTTTCTAAAACTATAAAATAATTTTTTGACAATTTCATTGGTATGGCACTGAATAAGTAGACCAATTTGGGCAGAATGGTCATTTTTATTACATTAGCTCATCTGAGTCATGAACAATTGATATTTTTCACAATTGGTTAGATCAGACTTTATTTGTTTGAGAAGTGCTTTGTAATTGTGCTCATATAGTTCCGCGGTTTGTCTTGGCAGATAAACCCCCAAATATTTTATTTTGTCTATAGTTATTTTAAATGAAATTGATTTCTTTCTCTATTTTATTCATGTAGCTGTGTAAAGATATAAAATTTCCTCTAAGAACTACTTTGGCTGTGTCCCATAAATTTTGGTATATTGTCTCATTATTGTCATTATCTTGGATGAACTTATGGTTGTTTCTGTGATTTGTTGTTTGACCCACTCATTATTTAAAATTAGATTATTTAATTTCCAATTGGTTTTTAGTTTATCTTTCCCTGGCCCTTTATTAAATATATTTTTATTGCATTATAGTATGAAAAGGAAGCATTTACTATTCCTGCCTTTCAACATTGTGATTTTTCTGCCCTTCATGGTCAGTTGTTGTGTAGGTGCGATATATCGCCAAGAAAAAGGTGTATTCCTTTCTGTCTCTATTCAATTTTCTCTAATATATCAAAAAGTTAAAGTTGAGGGTCATCAAAGGGCAATGAAAATGTGCATGCTGAGCATGATCATGCTAATACAGTATATTAGCAATCGATAATTTCATGAGAGTAGTAACATAAATTACATCAGAAAGAGACATTACTGGAAAAGATGTACTGGTCATGTAGTTGGGGTTAGGGATAAACCAGTGTACCGTTCCTGTACTCTACTAATATCCATTTGGTGTAAGGTATGTGGAAAGGATACATAAAGGAATTCCATTTAAAAATCTATTGGCAGTGGTGGTTTAACTACAAGATGATAAGGGCTCTGGTAGTAGAAATGGAATGTGAAGGATGGTAACAGGAAAATAATTAATATATATTAATATATAATCAACAAGCATTGATTAAATGCCTACTATGTGTTAAGGATTGCTACTTACTGAGGACATGAAAAAAAAGAATGAAAAAATTCCCATAGATAATGATTTATTCATAAGAAGCACTTGGCTTATTTGTCAATCATCCTAAAATATACTCTGGCTGCCATGTGACCAAAGTGCATATTAGTAATACTAAAAAGAAATCTACCGATCAGGGACACAGACATAGAGTAAAATGCCTCTGTTACATTGGTAATGGAAGATAAACTAAGATAAGATATACCAGCAGTTAGTACAATGTCTTGCACATAGGAGGACTTTAATAACTTCTAGCTGAATGGCTTTGTAAATGAAATGAATTATATTAGGTTTGGGGTTAGATGGAAAGAGAGAGATAAGCAGCTGTGTTGGAATATGACTGAGTGATGATTCATCCCTGCTATTCTTGCAACCCAGCCAGTGTGAAACAATTGGCTATTTTTTTAATTTAAGGAATTAACCATTTTTTTCTCTGACTCACAACAGTCTTTTCTCTTGAATAATGTGCTTGAAATACTCTGATGCTAATTGCAGGGTTATCATATAAAGGGTGATAGCAATTAACAATTCATTAAACATGAAGGTTCTGTTGTATATGGGCACATCTCCACTCTATTTCAGCCACCTGATGACATGGTAACATCTTAGACTGTTAAATTGTTTGATCAATTAATCAATCAGCGAACATTTGTTATATGATAGTCCCTTCTCTGAAATATAATTTTCTGTACTTTCATCTCTCTCTTTGATTGATTCCTATTACATCGATTCTTCACCTTCATCATTGACCTTTAATACCTTCAACCATCCTTGTTCTCTTAGTCCATCTATCACTCCTGCTCTGACTTTACTTCCTTGTCTTCATAGTCTTGATTTCATACCTAACCTGCTTAGTTTTTTTTTCTAACTTCTACCTTTGAATACCTTATCATTTTTACTTTCTGCTATTCATTCTATACTAATCCTCTATCTTGGATCATTCTCCTCTCTGTGTTCACCTTGTAAACCTATTGGATTCCTCATCACTTTTGACCTTGACTTAAAATAGAAATGCTTTCCATCTACTCTATAGGAAGTACTTAATGCTTTTTCATTCATGCATTCATTCATTCCAACCAGCTTCCTCATATCTGTCAAAATATTCTTCCAAATGAACAGATCACTCCCATGCTTCCATCTGCATTCAGACAGTAGCAGTTATTTCTCTGGAGATGAATAGCAGAGGGACAGAAGTTGGAATGATTGTGGTTTTGTCAGGTGTGATAACACCGGCCTAGTTGGAACAAAACATTCAAGGTGAAAAATACTGGGAGATAAAATTGGAAAGTGAGGTTAAGACTAGATTATGGAGGACCTTGAATGCCACACTGACCAGTTTAGATTTTTTTCCTTTATGTAGTGGGGAATCATCAAAAGTTTATGAATCAGGGAGTGGTATGATAAAGACAATGTTCCAAGAATCTTATGGTAACATGTAGAGTTTATGGAAGACAATAAAGACTGAAGGTTAAGAGATTTATTTAGAAACTGCTGTGATGGCAACCATGGAAATTGAAAAAAAAAAGATGGATGTGAGAATTATTTTGAAGAAAAACTAAACAGGACTTTTTGATTAATTTTGATATATAGGTCTAGGAATAAGAAAAGACCAGGTTTTTAGCCTAAGATTTTGTGTTTCAATGGTTGAGAAAATTATCGTAACATTGATTGAAATGAGAAAGGTGGGAAAGGGAAGCAGGTTTAGGGGATAACTTATGATCTAACATTTGGGACACAGTGTGTATTCTTATCCTACTTTGCAGTAGGAATACATTTTAAAAATTGCTTTTGTTAACATCTTCATTTTTTATTATCTTGATTTTAAAGTATGTTGTTCATAATTTTGCTTCTACACAAATCATTTTTGGTAAAGGGATGAAGAAGAAAGACAAGAAAATAAGAATGGCTCCACACAACTTGCTAACACATCAACTAAGTCTAAGAATAGACACAATGTTCCCCAATGACAATCCCTTGTCTCTGCCAAAAAAAAAAAGGAAGGAGATATATTTTTATCACCTTTTCTTAGGGGACAATCTCGGTGATTGTAATACACAGCTATTTTAGCTTGCAGGAATGTTTATAAGTAGCTTTTTATATTAGGAAATAACATTTTAACAAAAATATATCATCTTCTTTCTCAGTTAAATGTTTGTTCCAGACCTGAGATTTCAGCCAACTCTGACTTCTACAGCTCTTTAATAACTATAGAGTAGAAAACTGAGATAGTATCTAGAGAGTTTGTGACCTGTCCATGATCACACAGCTAAATCCTATCAAGCAGTATTTGAACCAGGTTTGTCATTGACTCTAAGAATGGCCTTCTATCCATGATACAATTCTATGTCTCAGTTAAATTAGAGCCTCTAATTATTCTGAAAAGAATAGTACTGGTTATTAATGAATCAGGAGCATTTTGTTCACCCCACTGAACCCTCATGTACTCTTGGCATGCTCACCCACAGATTTCTCTGAAATGAAAAGAGTCATCAAGTATTATCATTTGAATAGTCATTAATTCATAATAAACTGGTTGCATCAATAGAACTTCATTAATTAGTGGTTCAACACCCAGGGCAATGAACAAAGCATTCTTTGGGAGTAGGAGTTTTGGTTTGCCACCTACATCTTGGTAATGTGCCCAGGTATGATTTTTCCTATGTTCATTTGACAAAATTTAGCTCCAGATAGCACAATTCTTTGTTTCATATAGACCTATCACAAACTTTCTGTTTTGTTAATATCTTTTACTTTCTTTCTTGGACAGACTACTCCTCTTTTCAGATTCCTTGTCTTCCTTTAAGGTGTAGCTAAGTTGCCATTTCCTGAGAGTAACCCTTTGTGATGCCCCAGCTGTTATTATCTTATCCCTCCACAATTGTCATCTCCTTTATTTCTTAGAACTTTGCATTATACTTTCCTTGTATGAGCCATATTGTCTCAGAAGAATGTAAATTTCTAGAGGGTAAGAACTATTTTCATTTCTGTCTTTTTGTCCCCAATACCTTAGTAAACTAGTTCTTACATTATCCTCAACTTTTGAATTCCTTGCTCCCCTCTTTTCTTGCCATGCATTCCTTAGCAAAACCCAACTCTTGACATAAACCATCACCTGAGCTCTCTGGTCCTAATCATGAGTTGCTGAAATGAACTAGAGGAAGTCATGAAAGCATGCTGATGACAAGGTATACTACAAATGTGCTACATAATCTTGACTGAACCTTGAATGGGGCAAGGAAATCCTTTACACCTTGCTTAATGATTCTCTATTCTACTCACTGCAGTAGCTGTTCCAGATTTTCTCAGCACTGCTCAAACCTCTTATAGGCCTTTTCCCCACCAGTCTATTAGTTTGCCTCTTCTTTATCAAGAAACTAAGTCATATGCTGAGAATTCTCTTCTCTCTTCATTATCTTAAAACTCTTTCATATCTACCCCTATTAACTTCTCATTTGCTTTAGTCTGTGATGAAGAAGTGGCCCTTTTCCTAACTGAAGCAATATATAATTGACTCAATTTTCTCCTGTCTTCTCTAGCAAATTGCTCTCATTATTCCTCCCCTTTCTCATCCCTATACCTTCCCATAAATACACTAAGTTTTCCAAACCTGAAAAAAACCTCTAAGACCTTGTGAGCTTGCAGATTTTCATCCTTTATCTCGCTTTTCTTTCTTAGCCAAAACTTTTTTAAAAATTATATTCTCTTTTTTGCCTCTATTTTCTCTTCTTTCACTGTCTTCTAAACCCTATGAAAACTTGTTTCAAATTTTCATTCAACTGAAATTTCTGTATCCAAGTTTTCAATGATCTTTTATCTGTCAAATCTAATTGTGCTTTTTCATTCCTTGTACTTCTTAGCTTTTCTGCAACATTTAACATTGTTGATCATTCTTTCCTCCAGCCCACTCTTTCCTTTCTGGGATGTTGTGATACTATTCTTTCTTGGTTCTCCTTTTACCTGTCTTATTGTGCCTCAGTTTTCTTTGTCATGTGAAACTAAATGACATAGTGGATTGGTCATCAGACTTAGAGTAAAAAAAAAATCTTAGTTCAAATCCTGCCCAAGACAAAACTTCTTAGCTTTAGCTTCCTCATCTGCAAAATAGAGATAATGATAAAACCTGTTTCACACTGTTGTTGTGAAGATCAACTGATATAAGTGATTGTGATGGAATACCAATGCACTATAAAAAATGTTGAGCAAAGCGCTCTTAGAAAGATTTGTAAAAGACTTGCATAGGCTGATGCAAAACGAAAAGCTTACAATATTGTAAGTTTATCCACTATGAATGATTTACTGTTCTCAGCAATACAATGATACAAGACAGCTCTAAAGGACTTATGAAGAAAAATGCTCTCCATCCCCAAAGAAAGAACTAATGGTGTCTGAATACAGATTGAAGCATACTTTTTTTTTTTTAACTTTCTGTATTTTTCTTGTTTTTTATGTTTTCTTACACAGCGTAACTATTATGGAAATATTTTGCATAACTACACATGTATAATCCATATTGAATTACTAGTCTTCTCAATGAAGGGGATGGGGAGAAAGAAAGAGAGAATTTGGCACTCAAAGTTTTCAAAACAAATGTTAAAAATTATTTTTACATGTAATTGGGGGAAAAATAAAATACTAAATTTTAAGGTCAATTAAGATAACATTTGTAAAGTAACAAACTTTAAAGCATAATATAAATTCTAGCTGTAATTAATATGTCTCCTAATTGCATGTTTAACCTAATTTTCTTTACTGGGATCTTTTTTTTTTCTTTATCCTTTCTTAATTGATGTCTTAGTCAGCTCCCATGTTTTTAATTATCTCTATGTAAATGACTCCAATATCTTTATATCTAACCATAATTTATTTTCTTAGCTCCAATAATTCATCACCAACTGCCTGTTGGACACTTTCAATGGGATGTCCTGTAGGTATCTTTAACTCATTATGTTGAAAACAGAACTTATTTTACTGCCCCAATTTTCTCTAGATTTTTGTGATGGTGTTCTCTCCTGGTTCTCCTCCTGCCTTTCTGATCACTTTTTTTGTCTCTTCCATTAAATCTTCATTTAAATGGCACCCATTAACCATAGCGTCTCCCCCTCTCATCCCAGGTTCTGTCCTAAGCCGTTTTAATCTGCTCTTTCTAGATTCAACTATCATCTTTTTTTTTATTTAATAGCCTTTTATTTACAAGATATATACATGGGTAACTTTACAGCATTAACAATTGCCAAACCTCTTGTTCCAATTTTTCACCTCTTACCCCCCCACCCCCTCCCCTAGATGGCAGGATGACCAGTAGATGTTAAATATATTAAAATATAAATTAGATACACAATAAGTATATATGACCAAAACGTTATTTCGCTGTACAAAAAGAATCAGACTCTGAAATATTGTACAATTAGCTTGTGAAGGAAATAAAAAATAAAGGTGTGCATAAATATAGGGATTGGGAATTCAATGTAATGGTTTTTAGTCATCTTCCAGAGTTCTTTTTCTGGGCATAGCTAGTTCAGTTCATTACTGCTCCATTAGAAATGATTTGGTTGATCTCGTTGCTGAGGATGGCCTGGTCCATCAGAACTGGTCATCATATAGTATTGTTGTTGAAGTATATAATGATATCCTGGTCCTGCTCATTTCACTCAGCATCAGTTCATGTAAGTCTCTCCAGGCATTTCTGAAATTATCCTGTTGGTCATTTCTTACAGAACAGTAATATTCCATAATATTCATATACCACAATTTATTCAGCCATTCTCCAACTGATGGACATCCATTCAGTTTCCAGTTTTTAGCCACTACAAAAAGGGCTGCCACAAACATTCGTGCACATACAGGTCCCTTTCCCTTCTTTATAATCTCTTTGGGATATAATCCCAGTAGTAACACTGCTGGATCAAAGGGTATGCACAGTTTGATAACTTTTTGAGCATAGTTCCAAACTACTCTCCAAAATGGTTGGATTCGTTCACAACTCCACCAACAATGCATCAATGTCCCAGTTTTCCCGCATCCCCTCCAACAATCATCATTATTTTTTCCTGTCATCTTAGCCAATCTGACAGGTGTGTAGTGGTATCTTAGAGTTGTCTTAATTTGCATTTCTCTGATTAATAATGACTTGGAGCATCTTTTCATATGACTAGAAATAGTTTCAATTTCTTCATCTGAGAATTGTCTGTTCATATCCTTTGACCATTTTTCAATTGGAGAATGGCTTGATTTTTTATAAATTAGAGTTAATTCTCTATATATTTTGGAAATGAGGCCTTTATCAGAACCTTTGACTGTAAAAATATTTTCCCAGTTTATTGCTTCCCTTCTAATCTTGTCTGCATTAGTTTTGTTTGTACAAAAACTTTTCAGTTTGGTATAATCGAAATTTTCTATTTTGTGATCAGTAATGATCTCTAGTTCTGCTTTGGTCATAAAGACCTTCCCCTTCCACAGGTCTGAGAGGTAAACTATCCTATGTTCCTCTAATTTATTAATAATTTCATTCTTTATGCCTAGGTCATGAACCCATTTTGACCTTATCTTGGTGTACGGCGTTAAGTATGGATCAATGCCTAGTTTCTGCCATATTAGTTTCCAATTTTCCCAGCAATTTTTATCAAACAGTAAGTTCTTATCCCAAAAGCTGGGATCTTTGGGTTTGTCAAAGACTAGGTTGCTATATTTGTTGACTGTTTTATCCCTTGAACCTAATCTATTCCACTGATCAACTAATCTATTCCTTAGCCAATACCAAATAGTTTTGGTAACTGCTGCTCTATAATATAATTTTAGATCTGGTACAGCTAAGCCACCTTCATTTGATTTTTTTTTCATTAATTCCCTTGAAATTCTTGACCTTTTGTTTTTCCATATGAACTTTGTTGTTATTTTTTCTAGGTCATTAAAATAGTTTTTTGGGAGTCTGATTGGTATAGCGCTAAATAAATAGATTAGTTTAGGTAATATTGTCATCTTTATTATATTTGCTCGCCCTATCCAAGAGCATTTAATATTTTTCCAATTGGTTAGATCAGACTTAATTTGTGTGAAAAGTGGTCTGTAATTTTGCTCATAAAGTTTCTGATTTTCCCTTGGCAGATAGATTCCTAAATATTTTATATTATCAGTAGTTACTTTAAATGGAATTTCTCTTTGTAACTCTGACTGTTGGATTTTGTTAGTGATATATAAGAATGCTGATGACTTATGTGGGTTTATTTTATAACCAGCAACTTTGCTAAAGTTGTGGATTATTTCTAATAACTTTTTAGCAGAATCTCTGGGGTTCTCTAAGTATACCATCATGTCATCGGCAAAGAGTGATAATTTGGCTTCCTCATTGCCTATTCTTATTCCTTTAATCTCTTTCTCAGCTCTTATTGCTATAGCTAGCGTTTCTAATACAATATTAAATAGTAACGGTGATAGTGGGCAACCTTGTTTCACTCCAGATCTTATTGGGAATGGTTGCAGTTTGTCTCCATTACATATGATGCTTACTGATGGTTTTAAATAGATGCTGCTGATTATTTTAAGGAAAAGTCCATTTATTCCTATACTCTCAAGTGTTTTTAATAGGAATGGATGTTGGATTTTATCAAATGCTTTTTCTGCATCTATTGAGATGATCATATGGTTTTTGTTAATTTGGTTATTAACATGGCCAATTATATTGATAGTTTTCCTAATATTGAACCAGCCCTGCATTCCTGGTATAAATCCTACTTGATCATAGTGTATTATCTTGGAGATGATTTTCTGTAGTCTTTTTGCTAATATCTTATTTAAGATTTTAGCATCAATATTCATTAGGGAGATTGGTCTATAATTTTCTTTCTCTGTTTTCAGCCTACCTGGTTTAGGTATCAGTACCATGTCTGTGTCATAGAAGGAATTTGGTAGGACTCCTTCATTCCCTATTTTATCAAATAATTTATATAGCATTGGGGCCAATTGTTCTTTAAATGTTTGGTAAAATTCACATGTAAATCCATCTGGTCCTGGGGATTTTTTCTTAGGGAGTTGTTTAATTGCCTGTTCTATTTCTTTTTCTGAAATGGGACTATTCAAGCAATTTACTTCCTCCTCTGTTAGTCTGGGAAGTCTATATTTTTGGAGGTAGTCATCCATTTCACTTAGGTTATCAAATTTATTGGCATAAAGTTGAGCAAAATAACTCCTTATTATTTCTCTAATTTCCTCTTCATTGGTGGAAAGTTCTCCCTTTTCATTTTTAAGACTACTAATTTCATTTTCCTCCCTCCTTTTTCTAATCAGATTTACCAAAGGCTTATCTATTTTATTGGCTTTTTCATAGAACCAACTCTTAGTTTTATTAATTAGTTCAATAGTTTTTTTACTTTCAATATTTTTAATTTCTCCTTTTAATTTTAGAATTTCCAATTTAGTATTTGATTGGGGGTTTTTAATTTGGTCTTTTTTTAGTTTTTTTAGTTGCAAGCCCAATTCATTAATCTTTTCTTTCTCTGTTTTATTCAAGTAAGCCTCTAAGGATATAAAATTCCCTCTTATTACCGCTTTGGCTGCATCCCACAAATTTTGGTATGATGTCTCATCATTGTCATTATCTTGAGTGAAATTATTAATTGTATCTATAATTTGCTGCTTCACCCAATCATTCTTTAAGATGAGATTGTTTAGTTTCCAATTACTTTTTGGTCTATTTCCCCCTAACTTTTTGTTGAATGTAGTTTTTATTGCATCATGATCTGAAAAGAAAGCATTTACTATTTCTGCTTTCTTGCATTTAATTTTGAGGTCTTTATGTCCTAATATATGGTCAATTTTTGAATAGGTTCCATGAACTGCTGAGAAGAAAGTATATTCCCTTCTATCTCCATTCAATTTTCTCCAAAGATCCAACATACCTAATTTTTCTAATATTCTATTTACTTCTTTAATTTCTTTCTTATTTGTTTTGTGGTTTGATTTGTCTAATTCTGAGAGTGCAAGGTTGAGATCTCCTACTATTACAGTTTTGTTGTCTATTTCTTCTTGCAACTCTCTTAACTTCTCCTTTAGGAAGTTGAGTGCCATACCACTTGGTGCATATATGTTTAATATTGATATTGCTTCGTTGTTTATGCTACCCTTTAGCAGGATGTAGTTTCCTTCCTTATCTCTTTTAATTAGATCAATTTTTACTTTTGCTTGATCTGAGATAAGGATGGCTACCCCTGCTTTTTTGACTTCACCTGAAGCATAATAGATTTTGCTCCAGCCTTTTACCTTTACTCTATATGTATCCCCCTGCTTTAAATGTGTTTCTTGTAAACAACATATTGTAGGGTTCTGACTTTTGATCCAGTCTGCTATCTGCCTCCTCTTTATGGGGGAGTTCATCCCATTCACATTTACGGTTAGAATTACTAAATCTGTATTTCCTGCCATCCTAATAACCCCAGATTGTGCTTTACTTATTCTTGCCTCCCCCAACCCTCTTTCCCCCTTTTAAACTTATGTACCCCTCTTGTATCACGATACTTATCCTCTTTATAATCCCTCCCTCCCCCCCTTTGAGTCTTTCCCCCTTCCTTCCCTTATTACTCTTTTTCTTTTCCCTTTTCCTCTCCCCCGTTTTTAATGAGGCGAGAGAGAATTTTCTCTAAAACAAATGTCAATTATTTTTTCTTTGAGCCAACTCTGATGAGAGTAAGATTCACACAATGTTCCTCCCCCTCTCTAAATTCCCTCAGATATGATAAGTTTCCTTAGCCTCTTTGTGGGATGTGGTTTCCCTCTTTTTATCCCTCCTTCCCACCTTATTCTGCCATCATCCCTTTTCCATATCTACTTCCCTTTTTATGTTATATCAGTACAATAAAATTATACACGTATTCTTTTTGTATATCCACAACAGAAATACAATTCTCAAGAGTTATTTTTACCTTTTTTGCCTCTCTTGAGTTCTATGGTTGGAGATCAAATTTTTTGTTTAGTTCTGGTTTTTTCTTCAGAAACAAATGGAATTCATTTGTTTCATTAAATGTCCATCTTCTTCCCTGGAAGAAAATGCTCAGCTTAGCTGGGTAGTTTATTCTTGGCTGCATCTCAAGTTCTTGTGCCTTTCGGAATATCATATTCCAGGCCCTTCTTTCCTTTAATGTAGAGGCAGCCAGATCTTGGGTGATCCTTATTGTGGCACCTCGGTATTTAAATGTTTTTTTTTTTTTTTGTTGCTTGTAAAATTTTTTCCTTAATCTGATAGTTCTGAAATTTGGCCACAATATTCCTTGGGGTTTTTATTTTAGGGTTTCTTTCAGAAGGTGTTCGATGAATTCTTTCAATGCCTATTTTACCTTCTGATTCTATTACATCTGGGCAGTTCTCTTTGATGATTTCTTGTAAAATAGTATCTAGGCTCTTTTTTTCATCATAGTTTTCAGAAAGTCCAATAATCCTCAGATTATCTCTCCTAGATCTATTTTCCAAGTCTGTCGTTTTTGCAAGTAGATAATTCATGGTTTTTTCCAGTTTGTCATTTTTTTGTTTTTGCTTGACTGATTCTTGCTGTCTCAATGAATCATTAGTTTCAATTTGTTCAGTTCTAATTTTTAAAGAATTATTTTCTTCATTAGCTTTTTTTACTTCTTTCTGTATATGTCCAATTGAGTTTTTGAATGTATTGTTTTGGTCTGTGGAATTTTTTTCCATTTCACTAATTTTTTTTTTTAGTGAATTATTTTCTTTTTCCAATTCACAGATCCTACTTTCTTGCGTGTTCTTTGTCTTTTCCAATTCACGGATCCTACTTTCTTGCGAGTTCTTTGTCTTTTCCAATTCACAAATCCTACTTTCTAGTGAATTCTTTATTTTTTCCAATTCACAATTCTTACTTTCCTGAGATTTTTTTACTTTTTCCAATTCGTATTTCAGGAAGTTGTTGCTCTCTTGTAAGGCTTCTCTTTCCTTTCCCCATTTATCTTCTAACTCTCTTTTGAGACTTTTAATGGTCTCTTCTATGAGAGCATCATGTAAAGGAGGACAGTCTGATGCATTTTTGCTGTTTGAGGTCTCTTCAGGTTTGCTGACCTGCTCTTTTTCTGCATAGAAGCTGTCGATTGTTCTTTTCATCTTTTTATTCATGTTTTAAAGCCTTTAGGGTAGGTCTCCTAGGCAAGGGGGTTACCAGCTTCCTCTGCAGAGCAGGGAAAGATGTAAACCGATTTCCGGCTCCGAGGTATGGGAGTGCTCTGAGTGAGAGTTTTCCCTTCCCCCAACAGGAAGTGGATTCAGCACTGGCCGAGCTATCAAAGTGCCCAGTTGGGCTGTGTGGGTTAGCGATTGCCCTCGGCTAGAGACTAAGGGGTGAAAGTGTCACTGCCCCAGGCCGGAGCCTCTTGTGGGACTGTGAGTATTAGCAGCTGACTGCAGACTGCAGACAGCAGACCACAGACTGCAGACCGCCCGGAACTCTGCCCCAGTGTCTCTGCCCAATGCAATTGGGCCCTGGAAAAGCTCTATGGCCCCAAGCCGAGCTCCCCACTGCGCAGACTGGAGGCTAACCCGGGCTGCGTCCTCCTGCTGTGCAGGATCACAACTGCCCCAAGGAGAAGCACCGTACTGCGGGTTGGGGCTGCGCGCTTGTGCTGAGATCTGTGCCTTCACCCTGGGTTTGAGACTCTCCTCGGAACCTAATTTCTCTCCCCGTCTGCGCTGATCTCCCCCCTGGCCCCGGAACCAACCTTTTTTGGCGAGACTGCAGATTTTCTTCGGCCGGTGAGTTGTTCTACTTCTTATCTTTACGAATTGTGGCAGTCAAGACTATTTTTGAGGCTCGATATAATATTGATAAAGAGGGTAAGAGAAGAGCTTAGAAAGTCGCGTGTGTCTTCTCCGCCATCTTGGCTCCGCCTCCCTCAACTATCATCTTTACATAGATAATTTTCAGATTTATTCAACCATCTCTAACTTCTTTCATGGACTCATCTCATATCTTCAACTGTCTACTGAATATCTTAAACTGGATGACTTCTAGATATGGGAAACTCATTCTATCCAAAATTGAACTTATTCCCCTTTCCTATTACTATGGAGGGTAACAACATTTTTGCAGTCACTCAACTTACAACCCAGGTGTCATATTAAACTCCTCACTTACATTACTCCATAATTACTCAATTGTCTAGTTCTGTCACTTTTTCCCTTTGTAATATCTCATCTCTAAGTCCTCTTTTGTCCTCTGAAATTGCTACTACCTTGGTTCAGTTCATCTTCACTTCATTCCTGGACTATTGAAATAGCTTGCTGCTGGATTTCCATACTTCAAATCTCTTCTCACTTTAGGACATCCTTTTCTCAGCTGTCAAACTGATCTTCCTAAAGTACAAGTCTGATCATGTCACTGTCTTATTTAATCAATTCCAGTGATTCCCTGTGGACTCCAGAGTAAAATATAAAATGTTCAAAACACTCAATAACTTGGTCTCTTTCTACCTTTTCAGTCTTTTGACAAATTACACCATCAACTCTCTCTCCATTCCTGCCATTAGTACCCTGTGATTCAGTGACACTGGTTTCCTTGCTGTTCCTCACATATAGCACTCCATCTTTCAACTCTGGACATTTTCACTGACTATCTCTCATACCTGGAACTGTCTGTTTACTTCCCTGATTTCCTTCTCTTAATTTCCACTTTCAGCAAGAAGCTTTTCTTGATCTCCCTTAAATCTGGTGCATTTGTTCAACAGATGATCTTCATTTTATTCCTGTATTTATCCTTTTTGTACATAGATGTTTGTTTTTTCAGATTGGCAAATTTTTAAAATCTTAAGTGATTATTTACATTGACATTTTGGATTAACTACAATAAATATAATTTAAAAACAATTAAAATAGGAGTAAACTGTTAAATTACTGGCAAACTAGCATATATTGGTATTACCAAAGCCTTTGCCTCTGCCTAGATAGTACTTTATAGATCTCTACATTATATAAGCTAATTCAAGCTCCAAATTATGGAATGTCTACAAAAATTTTTGACATGCTTTTTACATATATGTAATATATAATATAATGTATGAAATATAATCATATTATTATATCAAAAGTCATATGTGTGTCGTCTTTCCCATTAGACTGTGAGCGCATTGAGAATTGGAATTATCCATCTTTGGTTTAATTCCAGTTCAAAACATGACTAGAATACCTTATAGTTCATCAAGTCCATTTATCTTGTTTTATAATAAGTAAATTAATACACAGTAAGTTTAAGTACTGTTTATTAGTTAATAGAGCTAAGATTAGACTTTAGATTTCCCAATCAACTTCTTTTTTAAAATTAGAGATTAAAAACATTTTTTAAAAGATCTGTTTGACTTGAATTTAACAATTTAGCATATTAATTTGTCATTCAGCAGTCTGTTGTTTTTTTTTTTTCCTTTGGGGAAGATGTGATAATAAATATTTCACAAAATTTAAAAAAATAGGATTATCTTTTTGCCTTTCTTGATATCTGCAGCACTTAGCATTGAGCCTAGCACATTAAGTACCTAGGTACTTAATAAATGCTAACTGGTAGATTGACTGATAGCTCTATTCTGAACACCCTTGTTTCAATTGGGAGTACCAGTTTTCTTTTAGTCACTTGGATTTATGATCCGGATGTCTTTTTCTACTTCTTTTCTCAGATATCTAATTAGCTCATAGACCTTGTCATTTCTTTAGTCAGCAAATCAACAGACTTAAGGACTTATTATTTATTATGTATGTATGGGCACTATATTAAGCTTTGGGTTTGTTTTTGAAAAGACCAAAAAATATAATCATTGAACCAAAGGAACTGTCATTTTAATTGGGGAAGAAAACATGCAAAAATATATTTGCAAGATATGTGCAATGTAAATGGAAGGTAATCTTGGAAGGAAATCATTAACAGATAGGAAGGGTGTTGTCAAAAGTAGAGGAGCAGAGGCTGAAATTTGAGCTGAGTTTTGAGAAAGACAAGAGGTAGAAGAGAGGCAAAAAAAAAAAAAAAAAAAAAAAAAAAAAAAGAGACTATCCATACTAAGACATGGAGTTGGGAGATGGAGTCTTTGGGACAAGGAATAACACTGTTGGACTTGAGTGTGTGAGAGTAGTAAAGTTTAAAAAGACAAAAAGTGTTATACTGGCCCAGATTGTGAGAGCCTTTAAAAACTAAACAGAAGGTTTTATATTTTGTAGTAAAGGATGCTGAGGGAAGTTTGTGTTAGAGGATATGTGATCAGACCTGTGCTTGAGATCAATTTGGTAGCTGAATAGAGGTTGGATTAGTCAGAGAGACTAATGAAATGTCTCTTGCAAGAGTCAAGGCAGGAGTTGTTGATGTAGAGAAGAGAAAGACAACTGAGACTCAGATTCAGTATTGTGGAAAGGAAGACTAAAATAATTTGTGGACCTACAAGAGAAGTAACCACTTGCCTACCATGATGAAAACAGTGGAATAATGGAGAGTTTTCTAGATCAAGAAGAGAAATTTTGGGATAAAGCATTTTGTGCCAATGTAGTAGTTATGTTGCTGAAGAGAAAGGGAATTGCATGAGCGATCTTATTAAAGTAGAAATGACAAGTTTTGGCAGAGATTATATATGAAGTAAATATAAGTGAGGAAGCAAAGGTGACATTGGAATTGTGAACTTGGGTAAGTCGGGAGGAAGGAGGTTGCCTCAAGAGTCATAGAGTGCTTTAGAAAAGGGGAAAATTTAGGGGGAAAGAATGAATTATATTTTGGATGTTGAATTTAAAATCTTTACAAGCCATTTAGTTCTGATATCCAGAAGCCAAGTGATCATGTGAGACTGGAGCTAGGAAAGAGGTTAGAACTGAATATTGTGTGTGTGTGTGTATGTGTGTGTGTCTGGATGGATGTATGGATATGGATATATGTATATGTAAATATATATACATATATATGGATTTATGTATGTATACAATATGTATGTATGGATATATATGGATTTATGTATGTAAAGTATATATACACACATATGTGTGTTTATGTATATATATATATGTATATACAAAATTATCTGCATAGAGATCATAATTAAACCTATGGAAGTTAATGAAATTACTAAATGAGATGGAATAGAAGGAAAAGAAAAGAGGAATCAGGACAGAACCTTGAGGAAAATCCATGGCCTTTAACTCCCCTGGGGACTTACAGTCTCCTATGTTCAAATTCTGCTTCAGACATTTCCTAACTGTATGATACTGAGCAAGTCGCTATAGCTCTCTAGGTCTCAATTTCCTTATCTATAAATTGAGAGAATTGCTAACCTCTTAGGTAATTTCTAGATCTAAAGGTAGATTCTATGATCCTAATACCCTGGAATTTAAGCCTGCCCCTCTGAAAGGAGAGAACAAGAGGATCACTGGGGAGTTGACACTATTTCTAACTAATAGGGCTAATGAATGGTAAGGTTTGAGTTTGCTTTTCCACATGATAGCTATGTCTTTTGCTGCTCATGGGCATCTATCTTATGGTCTTCTATTTCCTATTCTTCTAGAACCTATTTTCTATTCTTTTCATATCAGAATGCTCAGGTACCAAATTTTTCTTCTTGATAGAGAAAATTCTCTAATATTCCACTGTTATTATCATGGTGGACAAGTGGTTACTTCTCTTCTGGGGCCAAGTCTTGGAGAGAGTCCCCAGATATTTAGGCTTCCTTTCCACAAGAAGTCCAAATCTGTAGATCTTCTACCCTCTAATATGGAGCTCTCCCCTCAGCTCTGGCCTCTGTCTTTAAAGACCAAACCTTACATTTTATGAATTGGTTTTGTATCAATTAATTACATTGCTAACTAGCCAGTGAATATTCAGAATCAAGAGAGTTCATAAACGATCAAGGAGACATCTTCAATGCCAGAATAAAGATGTTATTCTTTAAACTTCTTAATTTGATTAAAATTCTTATTAGGTTATTTTAGTGAGAATCTTTTAAGGAACATCTTCTCTAGGAAGTTAAGTTATATTACCGAGGAATTTTGTGATTTTTGACCTAGAAGGAACATCACTAATCATTTAGTTTAAGCTCTCATTTTACAGTTGTATAAACTGAGACCCAAAGGACAGGTGGTAAGTATCTGATGTAGGATTTCAACCCAAGTCTCCTGGTTCCAATATGAATATTTAACATGTAGTCTAGATTCCTCTTGATAGAATCTTACTTTCCTTTCTATCAGTTTTTATCATATTTAAGTTTTTGAGATTCATATTTTCTCCCATTATTATTTTACCCTAAACATAATGATTAAAAAGTCTTTGAATTTTTTCCACAGGAACCAAATTAACTCAATTGTACTAAAAGTAAATGTAGATTCAAATTCCCCATACTCTGTATTCAGGGAAAGACTATTCCTCAGTCATGGCCTACATTGTAAATTCAGTCAGTTGTCTCTCAAAATGGTGACCTGGGACATGGGGGAATTAGGAAAGAAAATAAATACAACTGAAAATAAGCACTACTTCACTCCTGCAATATTGATATTTCATCAGATGTAACTGCTTTATTCATGAAGGAAAGGATAGTAATGAAATTTACTCCTTAACATTTTAAGAAGATGTGGCACAAAAATTGATATCCAGGAAAGTACTCAGTTTTTGGAGATGGGACACCTATATTCTTTGCCATTAACTAGTTGTGTGATCTTAGGTGATTCATTGTAGTTCTCAAATATTTCATGTATAAAATAAGAGGATCAAAATGATTCTGTAGGTATTATTCAGTTCCAACATTGAATTATGATATGCTTTCACTAGAGAGGCATTATGGCATAGTACATAGTGATAAAACCTCAAAGGCAATTGGACCTAGTTTCAAAATTTCACTTCTGACATGCTTGTGACTTTGAATAAGTGGCACAAGCAGCTTAAGATTCAGACAGCTGTCAGCAGTGGGAGTTCCCTCTTTGGATATTCTGTACACTGATGAATTTAAAGGTCTAGACCCTCTAAAATGATTTCATTCAATCACTGACTCAGTCAGTTGGTAGTACACAGTGATTATTTTGTTCAACAAACATTTATTAAATGCCATTCTAGAAGGAGAGAGTAGTTTCAATAGAGTAGGAAAAACAACACTGTAAGGTATTGACAAATGAATGAGTAGTAAAGAAATACAGACATCAAGAGTAGATAGCTTTCTACAAGTTTGTTAGTGAAAAGGAGAATGATGTTAGAGGTCATGTAAAGCCAAGTGAGGAATTTTTTAGGATGAGGGAGACCTACCCATGTTTGTAGGCAATATCAAGGGAGACAATAGATAGGGAGAGACAGGCTGAAGATAAGACTGAAAAGATGATGAATAATGTAAGCTTCCAGAGAAGAAAAGGTGAAGAGAGTAAAGGTACAAATAGAGTATTATCCTTAAAAAGAAGGAGTAAATGAGATAAAGGAGTTAATATGTAAAATATTAACGTTTATTGTGTATGGACCCCCTTGGTTATCTGGTGAAACTTCTGGAATTTACCTTAGAATCATGTTTTTATTGATGTAATAAAAATGCATAAAATGAAATATAAAAGATTATAAAGTAAACCAAAAATTAGTGGAAATAAAGATGTAATGTTTTTACATTCAAATTCATGGATCTTGTAAAATCTATCCATAGATTCTCAAGGGGTCCACAGACCCTATTTTAAGAATTCTTGGTTTGAAAATACTTAGAATATAAAAAGGAAGATGGAAACTCTCAGAACAGAGAGCCTCAATTTTTTCAGTAAGATAGGACATAAAGACATCGATTAGTGCTGGGAGTGGCTACAGGGATTGAAGAAAGAATAATTTTGGAACAACTGCTGCAAGAAATGTGATTAAGTTAGCCAAAAAAGAATTAAAAGATTGCCATTTAGTCATAAAAAACTGAGATTTTTATTGTTATTGTTCAGTTGTTTCAGTCATATTCAACTCTTCATAATGCTTTTGTGACTCTCTTGGCAAAGATACTAGAGTGATTTGCCCTTTATTTCTCTAGCTCATTTTACAGACAATGAAACTGAGGCAAACAGGGTGATATGCCGTGGAGCTAGTAAGCATCTGAGGCTGGATTTGAACTCAGGAAGATGAGGCTTCTTGACTTCAGGCCAGGCACTCTATTCACTACATCACCTAGGTGAGATCAGATTGAGATCAGATAACATAAATTTATAATACATGACTTCCTCAAATAACATTCCACAGCTTGGGAGTAGAAAAGTGAAGGTGACTACCTAATAGAGGTAATATAGGGTGAAACACTGGCAAAGCATGAGGAAACAAGGGAACAAAGGATTCAAGCAAGGTAAACAAAGTAAGATGATGAAAAGAAGAAAGTAAATTTGAGTAGTAGTGATGGATTGACAGAATAGAGAAGAATAGTGAGAATGAAGAATAGGTCCCAGAGAAATGAAGCAGAAGGAAAGATGGAAGTCTAAGTGAATATGATCAGAGAAGGGTATTTTACGGTTTGAGATCCATGATATGGCCACTCTTGTAGGAATCTGAGGTGGCGTGTAGATGTAAACTATGAGAGTTGAAAGTTGGTGAACTGAGAGACTTAGGTTTACAAGTGAACATCAATATGTATATTGAAATCTCCAAGTATGAAAGCAGAGGTTAAGATTGAGAAGAAGATTATGAATCAAATACTGAATTCCGTGAGAAGGTAGCTAAAATCTGGGTTAGATGATATAGAAGGATGGAGTGAGCCTCAAAGGAAGAGAGTATATACAATGATGGCAGTAACAGTATTTTTCCCCAATTCCTTGTAAAGATAGTTTTCAACATTCACTTTTGAGTTCTGTATTCCTTTTCTCTTCCTCTGCTCCCCCTCCTGCAAGACAGCAAAAGATCTGATATAGATTATATGTGTATTGTGTTTCAGTTGGTTTTCTGGAGGTCTCTGGATCAGCCTTTGTTTTAGCAGAATAATCACCAGGAGAATAGTCAGGTGTTAAAATCCAAAGTCCATATTCTTTATTGTCTCCTTGCCTGGGGCCGGATTAGCTTTCTTGAGGCCTTTCAGATGGGCCTTGATCTCAGTGGGGGGAGCAAGAGGACAGACCAGCTACCTCGAGGCTGATGAAAATGGAATGAATGTCTCTCCTTGGCTCTAAGAGCTTGAGCTCCTGCCTCCAGTCCTCTAGTCTTGTCTAAGTCTATCTCCGAGCCTCTCCATTCCCCAGGAGAGTCAACAGGAACCTGACTGATGATGGAATGAATCTGTCTCTCAGTCCCACCCTGGCTAAGTTTGTCCCAGTTTGTATGCTCTATTATAATTAGAACATTTACAATATACTGAGTATAAACCAATCACTAGGGAACCATTATTTGTTGTAAGATTAAATCAATCATACTGAACTAGAGAACTATTAATCACTATGCTAAACTAGATAACTATTGTCTTATCAATTCTATTTACTTAACACCTTATAAGAATCCTTGTTTCAAGTACAGAGTTCTGGCCCATAACATTGTATAGTCATATTAATCATATTTCCACATTAGTCATGTTGTAAAGAAGAATCAGAACAAAAGCTAAAAACCGTTAAGGAAAAAAAAAAGTGAAATGCTTCTATTTGCATTTGAACTCCATAATTCTTTCTCTAGAAGTGGATAGCATTTTCTATCACAAATCTATTGGAATTGTTTTGTATCATCGTACTGCTGAGAAAAGCAAAGTCTATTTGATCATAGTACAATGTTGCTTTTACTGTGTACACTTTTGCTCCCTTCACTCAGCATTAGTTCATGTAAGTACAGGTTTTTCTCAAGTCTGCTGGCTCATCATTTCTTGTAGAACAATAATATTCCATTATTTTCATACCACAACTTGTTCAGTCATTCCTCAATGATGGACGTCCCCTTCATTTCCAATTTTGACACCACAAACAAAGAACATGTCCTATGAGGCTGCACTCACAAGATATTTTATTTAAGAAACCTTTCCTAAATTGCCTTAGCAATTAGTATTCTCATGCTCCTCAAATAATGTTTAGTTTGACTGTTGCGTTCTGGCTGTTTTGTTGTTGTTATTATTATTATTTTGACTCAAATATTATTTTTTACTATCTTGTTAATGTGACAATTGCTCAACAACATGTAACATAGAAACACTCAGAGCACAAAGTATTATTTTGTCTTTGTTGTCCAAGAAGAAACAGCTTCAACAAGTAGATCATAAAGTGACTCCAGAAAAAGGGTGACATGTATTTAATTCCACCTCTGATACAAACTGGCTTTGTGATCCTGAGGAAGTTATATATCTTTCTAGTTCCACAGGCAGCTCTTTAAAACCATAAATTATGGGTCATTTACCAATCTGCTTTTGTGATAGGTATTTCCTACATTCGTGAATTAAGAGTTTAAAAAAAAAACATGGCATCTAACAGCATATGTATCCACACCTATATGTAGCAAAAGTGATTTGTGAGTTGGCTTTCATTTGAATTTAGTTTATTATATTCAAAAGAAGAAATATCTAGCCCATTATGAAATAATGTTTTCTGAAAAGAAAATATGCAATGATTAAACATTCTTTAGAATAATTTTATTCCGTTCAATGATTTTTTGGGGTGGCTGGGATATTTTAGGTGTTCTCTATTCTAATGTCTTTATTTTCTTTAATTTGATTTTATCTTTTTAAATTAAAAATCTGCTTTCTCTTTCTTCGATTCCCTACCTCATTACAAAAAGAAGAAAAAGTTTTTTTAAAATAAATATATAGGTAGCATGTTTCAACATTAATACTATGAAATCATGGTTAATTATTGTGTTGATAAGAGTTCTTAAGTTTTTAAAATATGTCTTCATAATATTGTTATTGTATAAATTATTTTCCATGGTTCTGCTCACTTAACTTTTGTATAAATTCATACAAATCTTCCCAGGCTCCTTTGAAATTTCCTCTGTCATAATTTCTTAATATGTGAAGTGAAATCAATTTCATTACATTTTTATATTTTAACTTGTTTATATATTTCCCAATTGATGTATATCTCTCTAGTTTCTAGTTATTTGCAACACAAAAACAGCTACCATAAAATGTGTAGATAAGGATCCTTTTTCTTCTTTCTTTGACTTCCTTGGAGTAAATACCTGATAGGGGTATCACTGAATAAAAAAGGAATGCACAGCTTTTTAACTATTAGGGACATGGTTCTATTTGTTTTTTGAATTCTGGACCAATTTACAGATCTACCAATAGGTGTGATAATATGCTTGTTTTTCTATAGCCTCTTTGACATTTGTCAAAAGTCTTTCTCTCAGCTTTGCAAATGTAATGGTTGGGAAGTGAAACTTCCGAGTTCCTTTAATTCATATTTTTCTAGTTTTTCTAGTTTTAGTGATTTGGATCATTCTTTCCCCATATGGTTATCAAGAGCTTGGGTTTCTTTCTCTAAAAACTGAAATTTTAAAGACTTCTTGATCATATAATTTGACCATTTATCAAATGGATAATTGGCTCTTATTCTTATAAATTTGAATTATTTGAAAAATCTTGTAAATTAGCCTTTTATCAGAAAAATTTGTGATAGATTTTCCCATTTCTTGATTAACTTATAATCTTAGCTGCATTCATTTTATTTATTCAAAAACTTTTTATATCATATCAAAATTGTCCACTTTATTTTCAATAATCTTCTTGATATTTTGCTTGTCTGTAAACTCTTTTACCATCCAAGGAGCCAAATGATAATTTCTCCATTAATTCTCTAAATTGTCTGGATGTCATTTATTATATCTAATATACCCATGTACCTATTTGCAGCTTATTATGGTATATTATGTGGGATTCTAGTCTGTATTGAGTTTCTGTAAGAATGCTTTCCATTTCTTTTGTTTGTTGAGTACAGTGGACCTGTGCGTTATTTTCATTTGCTTTTGCATGTTATGTAACTAATATGTTTCAGTGATAGATCTCTCTATTTCTTAATCAATGTGCAAAATCATTTTGATAATTAAAACTTTATAGTATAAAGTTGAGATCTGGGAATGCTAGGTTTCCTTTTCCCTCTGTTTTGTTTTCATTACCTCTCTTGAGATTCTTGGCTTTTTGTTCCTCCAGATGAATTCCATTATTTTTTCTTTTCCTATAAAATAATCTTTTAGCAGTTTGATTGTTATGACATCAAATAAATAATCAAATTAATGTAAGTAATGTTATCATTTTACTATAGTGGATTAGTTATCAAATGCTTTTTCAGTATCTATTGATAAAATCATATATTTTTTTGTTTTTCATATTATTAATAGGGCTCTTTATGTTAATATATTTCCTCCTATTGAACTGATAAGACATTAATAGTATAAATCCAAACTATATATAATTTTTGTGTTTTTTTTCTTTGGTTTTCTGCTAATATTTTATTTACAGTTTTTGCATCAGCATTCATTGGTCTTATTAGACTTTGATTTCTTTTTGTCTCTCTGCTTGAGGTATCATGATTATGTTTATATCATGGAAAGAATTCAATAGAACTTGTTCTTTTTCCTCCTTTTTCTCCCCCAGAAAATTTATGTAATATTGGAGTTAATAATTTTGTAAGAATTTGCCTATAAATCTATCTGGCCCACTATTGCAGAAATTTATTTATGAAATTCAATTTTTTTTTGAGTTAGGGTTGTTCTCTATTTCTTGTTCTGTTAATAAGAATGAAGCAATTTATGTTTTTGTGAATTTAATTCATTTAACTGACATTTGTATTATGCAATTGGGCAAAAGTGTTTCTAATTTAAAAAAAATTTTAAATATTTTATATTTTTAATGCTAGCAATTTGATTTTCTTTATTTAAAAAAAAGCTAATAATTTATCTTGGTTTTTTTTAAGCTACCATTTAAAAAAATTCAGTGCCCCTTTGCTTTCAGTTTTGTTAATTTATTAATATTGTCTTTGATTTTCAGGATTTTAATTTTGGTGTTTAGTTGGAAATTTAAAACTTTTTTGGTTTTTTAGTCATATTTTTTAGTTGCATGCCCAATTTGTTGATCTATTCTTTATCTCTTTTGTTGATGTATTTATGATTAGAGATATAAAATTTCTCCTAATGACTATTTTGGCTTCTCCCTAAATTTTTTCTTTTTTGTCCTGTTGTTTTCTTTATTTTTAATGAAATATTTCATGTTTCTAGGATTTGTTCTTTGACTCACGCATTATTTAGGGTTAAGTTATTTAATCTGAAATTTACTTAACCATTTTGGTAGTCTTTTATTGAATGTAATTTTTATATTATAGTCTGTAAAATATATATATTTAATGTTTCATCTTTTTTATTTATTAAAGGTTTGTTTTTATAATAGTACAATATATTGCTTAGTAATAGGTATATTCTGTATGATTCCTATTAAATCTATCATATATAACTTTTAAAAATCTTTTCAGGTTTACTTCTTTTTCTTTTCTTTTCTTATCTTTTTTTTTTTTTTTGGTTAGATTTCTATATGAATGAAAGAAGTACATTAACTCATTTAAATATTTAGATGCTGATATTTGATATGTTTACTATGGATATTAAATATATATTATATGTTCTATCTAATGGAGTTTGCCTTAATGGAGTAGTTTATCTCTTTTAATCAAGTCCATATTTACTGTTGCCTTGTTTAACTCATGATTATCAATGCTTTTTTTTTTTACTCAAGATGAAGCATGATAGATTTTGCTTTAAGTCCCTTATTTTAACTCTGGGTAAATCTTTGTTTCAAATCTTTCTTTGTAAGCAACATATTGGATTTTTCTTTCTAACCCATTCTTTTGTTTCATGAATGAGTTCAACCCATTCACATTCACAGTCATGAATCTTAATTGTGTATTTACCTCTATCCTATTGTTATACTTGTCCCTTTCATACAAAGAAGAGATAGGTTAGTGAAGACTGGGTTCAGCATCTGTTCTCTTAGTTTGCTGTATTCTACTCTTGCTGCCCTGCTTCTTTCTTTTCATTACTCAAATCCCAATCAGTTTCTTACTTTTTTTTTCTTTCCTTTTTTGTTCCTCTGTACAATCAAACCTTCATTGTTAGGTTCATTTTGCTTAGGACTAATTTTTTGAATTTATCCTCCCTCAAGTTTTCTTTGCCTTTCTTTCCCTCCTGCATCAAATTATATGTGGATTCTTCTCTGCTTTGAGCAATTCAGATAAAAATGAGAATCAAATGCTGTTTTTCTACCCATCTCTTCATTCTTCTTTGTATATAGTATTCTAAGTAATTCTTATACTCCGCCTCCTCCTCTTTCTCTTCTTCCTCCTCTTCCTCTTCTTCCTCTTCTTTCTTCTCCTCCTTTTCCTCCTCTTCCTCCTTCTCTTCTCTTTTCTTTCTTTCTTTCTCTCTCTCTCTTTCTTTTTCTTTCTTTCTTTCTCTCTTTTTCTTTCTTTCTTTCTTTCTTTCTTTCTTTCTTTTTTTCTTTCTTTCTTTCTTTCTTCCTCCTCTTTCTCCTCCTCCTCCTTCTCCTCCTCCTCTTCTTTCTCCTCCTCCTCCTCCTCCTCCTTCTCCTTCCTTTTCCTTCTTCTCCTCCTCCTCCTCCCTCTCCTCCTCTTCCTCCTCCTCCTCCTTCTCCTCCTCCTCCTCCCCCTCCTTCTCCCTCCTTTTTCTTCCTTCTTCTCCTCCCTCCTCTTCTTGTTCCTCTTCTTCTTATTCTTCCTCTTCCCTTTATTTTGTTCTCTGGTTCTAAGAGACCTGGGCATTTTTCTTTTATGATTTCTTAAAATGATATCCAGGTTCTTTTTTTGATATTTGCTTTCAGGGAGTAAAATGATTCTTAAATTTCCTCTATTCAAGGCTTTTTTTTTTTTATTATAACATACATTGCTTTCCTGCCACACACACACACTTTTGACTTTGTTTTAATATATCTTGTTGTCTCATGGAGTTATTAACTTTCATTTGGTTTATTTGAATTTTTAATTAAATAAGTTTTTGTATCTCTTACATAAGCTTTTAATTCTCTTTCCAAGTTTTTGATTTATATTCCTCGTTTCTTTCACAAATCTTTGCTCTCATCTAAACTTTTTAATTGCTTTATTAGAAATTAAAGCCATTTATAGTTATCTGAAAAAATGCTCTAAATTACTATTGCTTAAAGAAATGCAAATTAAGACAGTTTTGAAGTACCACTTCACTCCTCTCAGACTGGCAAAGATGACAGGAAAAGATAATGATAAATATTGGGGATGTGGGGAAAATTGGGACATTAATACTTTGTTGGTGGAGTTATAAACTGGTCTAATCATTCTGGAGAGAAATTTGGAACTATATTCAGTGAGTTATAAAACTGTGCATACTCTTTGATCCAGCAGTGTCTCTACTGGGTCTGTATCCCAAAGAGACTATAAACAAGGAAAGAGAACCCACATGCACAAAAAGGTTTGTAGTACATTTTTTGTTGTGGCAAAGAACTGGAAACTGAGTGGATGCCCATCAGTTGGGGAATGCTGAATAAATTAGGGTATATGAATGTAATGGAATATTGTTGTTCTCTAAAAATGATGAGCAGGCTGATTTCAGAAAAGTCTGGAAAGACATATATGAAATGATGCTAAACAAAATTAGTAAAACCAAGACAACAGTGGATGCAGCAACAAGAAGATTATGTGATGATCAACTGTGATGGATTTGGCTGTTTTCAACAATGAAGTGATTCAAGGCAGTTCCAATAGTCTTGTGGTGAAGAGAGCCAGCTACATCCAGAAGACTATGGAGACAATATGGATTACTGTATAGTATTTTCACCTTTGTTGTTGTTTTTTGCTTGTTTTTCTTCCTCATTTTTTCCCTTTTGATCTGATTTTTCTTGAGCAGCATGATAAATGTGGAAATATGTTTAGAAGAATTGCACATGTCTAACCTATTTTGGATTATTTGCTGTCTAGGGGAAGGTGGGAGGGAGAAAAATTTGGAACACATGGTTTTGCAAGGATGAATGCTGAAAACTATCTTTGCATATATTTTGAAAAATAAAAAGCTATTATTATGAAAATTTAAAAATAACTTTATTGTAAGAATTTTAGCTGAACTTGTGCCCTGGCTATGTTTTTCTCTGAGAATTGCTAGTAGATGTTTTGGAGTCATTTTTTTCTTTTATCTCTGAGTGTTCCTATCAATATAATAGCTCATCATGTTGGGATTCTTCTTCTTTTTAGCCTTATTTGCTGACTTTGGGATTTATATTTGGGATATATATTAAATTTTATATAACTGTGTACTTTTAAAGGGAATCTAAAAGTCTGTATCTTCATCCTGTCTGTGTTCTTTTAAGTCTTGTTGCTACTTTCTTTAGGTATTGAATATTGCATTTTTCAAGGGTCTTATGGGTAACTCAGGCCAGGAACCTTGTAAATTTTCAGTGCTCATAAATTACTTCTTTGTTGTTCAATTGTTTCTGGCTTTTTATGACATCATAAACCATACTGCCCATGGGGTGTTTTTTTTTAGTAAAGATACTGAATGACTTGCCATTTTCTTCACCAGTAATATCAGGCAAACAGATAGTAACATCACAGATGTTCTATTCTCTATTCTCTGAGGCACCTAGCTACCTAAACTTCTTTAACCCAGGACAAATTCTGTTTGCTAATTTTCTAGTCTGAGCTTTGCAAATTCCTGACCATAGTTGGGTCTGAGCAAAGCTGTGAACTTGTTCCTGAATCAAGCCTTGGTGACTTAGTGTAGCCTCCCATTAAACAGCTGGAAGGCTCTGTTGGTTCAGAGGTATATAGTTTCTACCTTGATTTGAGTTCTCTAAGTTATCCCACCAGATCTGGGAGCTAGATATGATATCCTATTCTGTTCCAAGGGTCAGAGCTGCAAAATTGTTGCTTATCAATGTCTCTGTTTCTTCCCCAATATATAACCTCAAGTCCATGATTACTTCCTGCTCAGGATCCAGCTCAATCATATTTTAACATTATTTTGTTATATAAAATTATATGGCTAGTTCTCATTATTTGAAGTTTATCATTTTTTAGACCCTTATCTCTCCTCCTCCCAATTTTACTAATAATTAGCATAGATGTCATCTGTGGAGTAGCTGCAACATTTTTGATAGCATAAAAGAATTTTGGAATAGTCAAAGTCTTGACTTATTAAATTGTACTTTTAAAAAAATGTACACGAAATCAGTATTGGTATTTTTGCTGTGGGTATAACTTGCAACCATTCCTTCAACACTTGAAGATCATAAACTGATAGATTTAAAGCCATTAAGCCTCTTTATATGGATCTAAGAAAATTCCTACATTTTATATTTGAGAAAATTGAGGTGCCAAACCTTTAAATGGCTTGCTCAAAATCAACTACATAACTTCTGATAGAGGTGCTTATAAGAGAATGGGAGGAAAAGGGACAAAAGCCCCCCAAAATAAACTGGACAAATACCATTGAGTTATAGAGTCACATTCAAATGCCACATTGAACCTAGATTCAGTGCTCCTTCTAGTATGAGATGAAGCCTCCCTATACAATTCTTATCCATGTTTTTCCACCCTTCTTACTTATTACTCTTCATTGCTCACATCAAAGACCATGATCTTATGTGATTTCCAACTTGGAGGGCCCCTGCTTTCTAGATTAGCAACTGACTTTCCCAGAATATCATTTCCAGAAAGCCCCAACCATACTTCACCCAGGTGGTCTCCTTCCTACATTTCACTTCATCCCTTTAGTTCTGGAACCATAAATTGTGACCAAATCAACTCTGCTATCATACATAGATAGGCAATTTCAATCTAGTACCCTATGGCCTTCTCAATAACTTCCCAGATCAAAATGCCCCTATCTGGCCATGACTATTCTATAGGTGTTGTTTTTCTCATTAGCATACAAGCTCCTTGTCGAAAGAGACTGTCTTTGCTTGTATTTTTTATCCCCAAAGTTTAGCACAGTGTTTGGCACATTTAGTGCTTACTAAATAAGTATTTGATTCAGTCATTAAAATCCTTTATAGAATATCCATTCAACACATTGGAAGTTTCTCCCTGACTTTTTGATATCCCAGAGGTATGGGTGTATCAATCAGGCTGTTCACTTGTTGTTTCTTACTCTTGCTACATGACCAGCCTGCTGTTTCCCTTCCCCTTGATGATATCTGTTCTAACATTTCTCCTGAATGAGTCATGATTGGTAATATGCTGTCATCTCCTTACGCCCACCACACAGCTTTCCAATGCTTTTTGGGATTGCAGTGATTCTTCTGAGATCATGGTGTTAGTATTTCTTAGACATATAATATCAACATGAAAATAATAAATTCAATGTATAAGTATAAAAAAACTATGTAATAAAAATGAGGACATCACAGTCTAAAATTTCATCCTTCCTATTTCCCTCATATCCCAAATCTCTTCATACCATCTTCCTTCTTTATTAAATGCTAGGCCCAGAGCTAATAAGTAATAAATTCAGTAAGCAAACAAAGATAGATATAGGAAGGGATCTCAAGAGACCAAAATGACCAGCTCAACACCAGGAGAAAATTCTTAGGTCTCTCTCTGGTGTTTTCATATTAAAAAGATTGTCTGACAATATTCAGCATCTTATAATCAATTTATAAGAGTGCCTTGAGTGTTTGAATTGTCCTATATGATTTGGGGAATAAATATTAACTTCTGAAACTGCCCACAACCATGAAAAAAAGAATAACCCAGAACAAAAAGGATAAAGTGTCCTTTCTTATTCTTGAACATATAAAACCATGGTCACAAACAACAAGCTGTACTTTATAATCTTGAAATGCACTTTTTATTTTTGGAACTGCTAGGAATTACGCCAGAGACTGTTATTGGAATGAAAAGGACATCATAGAAGAACTAGATGAACAAATCAATGCTTTCATTTAGTGTGTAAAAGGCTAGACTCCCCAAAGGAAAAGCTGTGTGGGTTTACTGCAGATATCCCAGGGAGCAGGTAGCCTAGACAACAAGGGGAGGCTGTTAGAATAGTCAAATGAACCCATTACAGTAGAGCTTTTCAGTGACTAGTCCAAAGTGGGGAAGTACTTTAATCCTTTCAATATGTATCTAAGACTGACAACTTTAAATTGTCACCATCCTCTCTCACCCTGGGACTGGGACTAATACCTCCAAAGCAAGATTGGGAAGGAGCAGGAAAGGGATACAAACAAGAATGTGCCTCATAGTGGTCTTCAGGACACAGCAAAGAGAAAAGGGAATTAACAGTGATCTAGGTTTTCTGGTTCTGTACTTCAGGCAGCTCAGAGTTATTCATCCCTAGGGAGATAGGTATTATTTTAGAGAAGAGAAGAACCTATTCAGCTAGTCTAAATAGTTTTCCAACTTTATGGACATAGGCAAAGAGTTTTCAATCATCTAGAAAACAGGAAATTTCTAGACTGGAATTTGCTATTAACATTTCTAGATTTTTTTGGGGGGAGGGAGTCAGAAGCAGAGGACTTGGAAGTTGAAGTGAATTTGCCTAGACAGTCAGCATCTTGTTGGAAAAAGAAAGGAGAGACCAGAAAAATCAGAGGTTTATATATATTTATATATATGTATGTATATTTTACATCCCCATGTAAATCAAGACATTGAAGTAGATTTATGTTTCTGTAACCAATTTGGTTAGGTTCCAAATTGTGGTTGGTTTCATTGATTCTCATCTAGCTTCATGTTTGGGTTCTGAAAATAGTGTTCCTAACTATTCATCAGACCATTTTTACTTCAGCAAATTGTGCTTATTAAATCGCTTATATGCTACCTGAATTTGGTTTATGTCAATAGAGAAAAGCCCCAGAAGTCTCCATCCAGATTTTGGACTTTTTTTGCAAAGATTTAAAAAAAATCCACAACTTTAAATAACTTTAATTAGTAATCATCATTAAGTGAACATAATCAAAGAAAAGAAACTCAGAGGGAGGATCATCAATCAAGCCTGTGAATTGGGACTGCTTATGATCTATTACTCAAGCCATAAGAAATAAAGGTGTTTCAAAGAAGAGTATTTATCACTTATTCTCCATCAGCTGCATTGGCTCCAAGTATCATTTCAAAACATTGACATATTGTGTAGTCTCCTAGGGAATTTGTTAAGAGACCTGTGATGGAATTTTAAAGAGGCATGAGCTTTGGGAATATGCTAGTTGGGGGTGGGCAAAAGAGAGGATAAAAAAATCAACAATATACAAACCACATGCACTATTAGGTATGTTTCTCTTAGGAATTATTCCTCTAATAGGTAATCATGCATGTTGAAATTGCTCATATTACAGATTTCCCCAAAAGATATATTTCATTAATTCCCTGGGCTCAGTTGTATCTGGCAATCGGTTGTTGGTGTGGTTGTTTATTTTTTAAAATAAAGTAGCAGTCCCTATGGTAGCAGTTTGTAATTTGGCATCAAAATTACATTTTCTGCCTATGGTGAAGTTTGTTGTTTAGAGCTGAAGCTTTTATGTTCACAGAAGCCTACAGAATTGGTGATTTGACCCTGCATTCATCTCTAGTTTTTTTTTTTTTTTAACTAGTTTTCATTGCATAGATATGAATGTATTTCATCAACCTTCAGGGTCAACTAGACTTTCTATATGGATAGAAAATAATCATTAATTCCCTCAATTTTATCAAATACCAACTAAGCCAGTAGAAGGGGAAAAATAAGTCAAATAGCTTTCCAAAATTGGAAACATGGGACTCATATATGTCTGTTAATTCTGGGAGAAGGGATATTGATTTCTATGCTTTAGGTACCCTCTTTGTGTGGATGGACAAGGTTTGGTAGTCATGGCATGTTGAAGAATGCAGAAAGGCTATTTCTCATGAGCTTGTGTTTAATCACATCGCTGTTAACAGAGGGCTAGGTTGTCCCATATGACGTTGTGGCTTTCTAAACATCCATGCTGTAGATGGTGGTGTATATGTGCATAAACGCACTGAATAGGAAATCACAGAACTCCAAGAAAGAGTGAGAGACACCTTGTTACCAAACACTATTTTTGTTCTAGAAAGCAGAATAAATACAGAAACTATAGGGGAAGAATGGAAAATTACAAAGCCCTTTCTCCAGTCCAGAATATATCAAAAGGAGAGAAGGACGTAAGCATTTATTAAGTACCTACTATTTACTAGGCATTATAAGCTAAATATGCTTGATCCTCATAAAAGCCCTGTGAGCTAGGTTAAGTGATTTGCCCAGTTTCAAATAGCCAGTAAATGCTTGAGGTCTAATTTTAAATGAGGTCTTCCTGCCTCAGAAAAAAGAATAATCTTTTGTATACCTCTTAAATTTATGCATATGTTATAAAATTGCCTATATTTTTAGGAATTTAAGAATTTCAAATATTCCATCAGCATTTCCTGACACCTACCAGAATTTCTGCTAATAATATAGTAGCCTGTTAGAGATAGAAATATTCATTTAAATATTCATTGATGGTATCTCATATTGCTCTATAAAAAATCTAGAAACAGAGAAACTTGGTTCGAATTTCTACTCTAATCCTTGCTAACTGTGTGACTTTGAATAGGCTATGTGCCTCCCTCAGTTTGATCATCTATCAGATTAGGGAGTTGGACTATTTTACCTTTGTGGTTTCTTCCAGACTTCATCATACTGGTTTTCTCTCTCACATGAAGAATACATTCAAAGCTGCATAATTCTTTTAACAGTAGAAAGACCAACATTTATAAAAACTTTGGGGAATCAGTTGATGTAGTTAATTTGATTTTTATTCATTAGACAAAGAAAATAGTAGGATGAATTTTTTTTATTTCAAAGTAAAATTAATTTTTTTTACATCAATTGACTTGCCTGCTTCTTCTACTATCAATTACTAATTTCAGCCATTCTATTTTTGGAATCCATAAACTTTGTTTAAAAAGTTTAATTTCACTTCCATATAATTGATTTCCTTTGCAAGCCTATATATTTTATGCTTTTAAAAACATTATTCTAAGAAGTGATACATAGACTTCACCAGACTGCCACAACTATTCTGTTACATGAAAAACATGAAGAATTCTCATACATTTGCCAACCTATATACCTTGCTATTTCTTAGAAAACAATAAAAATACATAAATAAAACTCCTAGAAAACTGATAAACACTAAATATTTTTCTGTTTTTCCTCTAAGGCAATTGAGGTTAAGTGATTTGCCCAGAGTCACAGAGCTAGGAAGTGTTAAGTGTCTGAGATCACATTTGAACTCGGGTCCTCCTGACTTCAGGGCTAGTGCTCTATCCACTGGGCCATCTAGCTGCCCTGAAAACTGATAACCACAATATTGAAGAATGACATAGTATGAACTGTTCTATATGCATATAGGTGAGCAATATAAATACAGGGAGAAGGCCTGTACTTATGATTTTATTGGCACAGGGATCTCTCATGGGAAAACTCTCAGGGGAAAAATAATAAGATAGAGCAGGAGATTCTCTGCAATTTATAATAATCTTGAAATATTGCCTAAAATGCCAAGAGATCAGGAAGTGATTTACTAGTAGTCGCACGGTTAATATGTATCAGAAACAGGACCTGAATTCAGGTGTCCCTGGTTTCATACTGTACTACCTCTCAACATAAATATATAAGACCAAAAACCATGGGAAAATGATCAAAGAATATAAGCAAATAGTTCTCAAAGGAAAAACAGCACCTATGTAAAATAATGACTAATTATTAATCAACAAATGGCTAAGAGGAGTGCACATCAAAACAACTCTGAGATTTTACCTCATAATCAACAAATTGGGAGAGGACAAAAGATGGGAACAATCAATATTGAGTAGGAAGGTAGAAATACTAATACAATATTAGAGGTGTGATAATTTCCAACATTTTGAAAAACAATTTGGAATTTTGCTAAAGAAGTAACTGAAAATTAATTAGGTCTTTTGTACCAGAAATTTCACTTATAGGCATGTAACCCACGAAGGTTGGAAGTGAAAAGAAAAGCTCCTTTTATACAAAAATGTTTGTAGTAGAACTTTTTGTAGTTGTAAAGAACTGGAAGCAAAGTTGTTGCTCATCAATCTGTTAATAGCTAAACTAGTTGTAGTACATTAAATTATGGAATAATTCTGTATCGTATGAATACAGAGAAGCATGAAAATACACATGAATTGATACATAGTTAAATAACCAGAATCATTTGAGTAATATGTATAATTACTACAACACTGAATAGAAAAAATATCAAAAACAATATAATAAAAATCTAACCTTAGTAAATAATCACCACAATTAGCCCCAAAGAAGAAAATAAGCATTTTGTTTTTTTCATAAAATAATTTTCATAGAATGATTTCTATCCTTCTTTTCCCCCTGAGGCAAAATTAGAGTTAAGTGACTTGCCTAAGGTTACACAGCTAGGAAGTGTTAAGTGTCTGAGGCTAGATTTGAACTCAGGTCCTCCTTACTTCAGGGCTGGTGCTGTCACCTAGCTGCCCCCACTTCCCAGCTTTTTTTTTAGAAATTTTAATCAAATTAGAAAGTTTTTTTTTTTTTTTTTTTTTTTTTTTTACTGACGTAATTTATGTCTTCAGGTTTATTGTACAATTTTTTTTTTTTTTTCTGATTCTTCCTTATCTTGGAAGATCCTTAAAATGGATGTAGTAGTTATACCTATAGATTTTTTCAGAAAGATAATTTTAAATTGAGATTCTTCCTCTTTTCACAGACAGGTTTAAAGTCTGTGAGGGTCCTTTAAATTATGCTTTTTCTAACCAGTTGGTCATTTTGGAATTAAAATTTGAGATGGGAGAAAGAATAGTGCCTTACTTAATTGATAAGTGACTTGAATTCAGTGTTCCATTTCTAGGCAGGGAGAAACTGATCTAAAAATAATCAGTGAACTCTTCATCTCCCCTCTCTTTTTAATATCAGTCAGAAATAGCTAAAAGAGGCCACTTGCTACAGTTGAAATTTTCTGTGTTAGAGGGTGGGTGAAATGGTAATACTCCTTTGGTTTAGAACCAAAAACTAGAGGTTTGGGCATTGTTTCAAGCTTTGACCAAGCTTAACTAATTTTAAGGCTAGACCCAAAATTGATAGTGGAGCCTAGAAATCAGCTGCAAACTAGAAATTATGAAAAAGAAGAATAATGTATTTCTTTTTTCCCATCAGGAAATTAAGGACAAATCCAAAAGTCTTTGGCTGAGGAATTTTGGCTACTTCTTCCTATCCACAGGAGACAAGTGGTAGTGGTAGTTGTGGTGGTGGCGATGGTAGTGGTGGGGTGGTGGTGGGATGGGGTAGGTAGAGTGTGTGTGCGTGTGTGTATAAATGAGGACATAGGCAAGGCTTGAGTGGATTTTATTGCTATTGGAGCAAAATGGATAGAACTACTTCAATTCTTTTTTATCTTATAGTTAGTTGAAATTTTTTTCTGAAAATCTTATTAAAAAGCTGATGATAAAAAGTATTTTCTTTGTATTTGAGAGCTGAGTATAGCCTCCTGTGTACATTTTTAATATTAGTTTCAAGAGTTTAATATATTTTTTAGAACTTGAACAAATTCTTGTGACCTTCTAACTGTCATATATAGCATTTGCACAGAGAGTTCTCATGGAGCTGGGCGTCAGAACAAGGTAGCGGAAATCTGTTCTAAAAATATGTTGATCAGTTAGAGACTCAGGATATGCAGAGAGTACTGACAGAAGCAGGAGGAAAGACAAAAAAGAACTACATTTTAAATTAGAGAAGAGAAGGTTAAGGGATTCTTCAACTGATACATATTTGGTTCCTAGAACAATACATTGTGCACAGTTAGATGCTTAAATTTTTGTTGAATGAACAAATATCAAAAATTGTTCTAATATGCTATATGAAGTCATTCTTAATTGATATTCATGGATTCATGAAAAGAAATGTAGTCTTGAGCTGTATTAAGAGATGAATGATTCCCAGGAATATGAAAGTGATATTTCTACTGTTCTCTGCTCTCATCAGACCTTATCTGGAATATTATGTGTAGTTCTAAATACTACAGTTTAAGAAAGACATTGATAAGCTGGAGAAAAGGATAGTTAAATGACAAACCTAGAGTGAGAAAGATTCATCTTCCTGAGTTCTCATCAGGCCTCAGATACCTACAAACTGTGTGACCCTGGGCAAGTAAATTAACCTTTGCCTCAGTTCTCTCATTTGTAAAATGAGCTGGAAAAGGAAATACCACACTATTTTAATATCATTGCCAAGAAAACTCCAAATAAGATCATGAAGAATTAATCACGAGTGAAAAATGACAGAAAAGAAAAAAAACTAGACAATGTCCATAAGGACAACCAGAATGGTGAAAGGATTTAAATTCATGTCATTTGAGGATCAATTGAAGGAAATGGACATATTTAGCCCACACTTATAGAAGAGAATTATCTGTCTTTAAGTTTCGAAAGAGCTATACTTTAAAAGAGAAATTAGACATGTTCTAATCTCCTTAAGAGGGCAGAATCTGGAAAAATAGGTAAATTTTAAAACTAAGGAGAAAATCTTCCTAACAATTAGAGTTGTCTTAAAGAAATATAGTTTGCCTCAAAATATGGTGATTTTCCATCACTGGCGTTTTTTCAAGCAGAGACTGAATAATTATTTGTTGGATATTTTATAGTTGGAATTCCTTTCATTTAAAGATTGAATTAGATGGCCACTAAGTTCTCTTTCAGATCTCAAATTCTGTGACTGAGATTCTCCATCTGAGGACAGTTTAGAAGAAAATAGACATAACCCAAATAAAAGAAATTTTTGACTTATCAAGCACTTACTACCTATGAGGCTGTGTCAACTTCTGAAATTACAAGGACATGTTAAAAACATTCCCTATCTTCTAGGATCTTTCACTTTACTGGTGAGACATAATGTCAAAAAATACATTTATACATAATTTGAATAAAGATAGAGAATTATAGCTATGGAGATCAATAATGGCTTACCATACAAAGTGGTACATGAACTGAGCCTGGCAGGCAGCTAAGGATCCTAATAGGTGGAGATATATTCCAGACATGGATATGGAGGCAGGACATAGCATGCAGTCATGCTTAATATGGAGAATTTAACTTGGTGACAAGAAGATTCTTTCTAATGGCATAGATATTTCTTTTACAAAAAGTCCTACTGTAATGATTCTTGGTGAAATGGTTGTCTCTAACAAATAAAAACAAAACAAAAAAACAAAATACTAACATTATGTCATTGAATACTTGGTCATCTCATATTGAAGTGCTCATGCAAAAAAAGATCCCCCAAAAGACCAGTAGCTTATGTACCAACATTAATAACAGAAAATGAAAGAAAGGGAGGCATTATGGATGGCATAATAGAAACAGTGCTTGACTTGGAGTAGAGAACCTGCATTTTAGTCCCAGATCTTTCACTATCTGATTTGATTTGACCAGAATGACTTAACCTCTCTGAACCTCAGTTTTCTTATTTAATCACTACAACAACCCTGGAAGAGAAGTTCTAATGTTACCTTTTTATTATACTATCTTTCTGACTAAAGGCCCCAAACCTTACTACTTTATCACCTAGATGCCTCAGGCTTATGTGGCCACTTTGCCCCATTCAAAAGCTTTGATTCTCTTTTCTGCATCTTTTCTTGGTCCTTGGTTAGCTGGCTCCACAATCTCAAACCAACCTGGAAAGGAACTATACTAGAGTTGAGAAAAGTGGAATTGGAACTATTTTTTTCCTTCTAATGTTCACTTATGTGTACTTCTAAAACAAACAGAACCTAAAAATGGGCAGGAAATGGGGGCGGGGAGGGAATTTGTGAATGACGGTAGAGTATAAAACAACTCTATAGAAAGCTTTGTAACAGATTCATCTGAGTAAGATCATTCCAGGGAGTCTTTCTAGATGAAACTTAGAACAGAAGAGCAAATACGTGAAAAATGAAGCAAATCTACATTTTTCTAAAGTGATCTATTTTCATCATCCATGATATTTGGAATACCACATTTGTATTGTTATATTTTAGTCTCCAGTGTGTTAGAATGTGGGTAACCAGTATGTTAGAATGTGCCACTTAAGAAATGAAGTTGAAAAGAACAGCCAGACCAGATCAAGTGTACAAAAAAGTGTGTACGCATTGGGATGATGTAACTTGTAAAGCATTAAGGGATTGAATTTTAAAATATCTGAAATGCTGGAAGATCCTATACGAGAAACCACATAATGGCAATATTACTGGAAAAAGTTAATTGAAAAGACCATATGTTTACTTTCTCATTTCTAAAAAGTTTTTATTAGAAGGATTCTCACATGCATCTAAGGGAACATTTTTTTAAAGATTGAATTTGATTCTTCCTCTGTCCCTCAAAACCCCAATAACCCATGAGCATTTATATATATATATATATATATATATATGGTATAGGATAGATAAAAGGATTGCATATGAAGCCATATTTGATACTATTTGATTTTTGAAAACATATGAATAAATTCAATCTATTGCTTTCAAAGTGTCTTGCTCATACTTTCCTTTTCATTTCCTTTTGTTATCATATGTACACTTAAAATGTTATTTTTGTCCTTCTTTCTCAAAGAGGACCATAATATCAGGAAGGTGATTCTATTTCAAGTGAATTGGATTTAAGTGAAGGAGGGCTTCCATAATCACCATCATCACTATTTCCTCTAGAGCCATTTAGGTCCAATGATAAGGTATAGGTAAGCATGACTGGAAATAGTCCTAGATACAATGGGAGACCTTGGCCTTTCCCAAGTCTCAGTATTATTGAGGCAATGCCATTTTGATGATTCAGGTTAGGTAGAAATTGAGGAAAGAATGGTTTCTTCAACCTAGTCATCAAATAAATAAACAAATAAATCTGAAGCAATAAAATGATCCCTTCATTTATTTATGGATTTATAAAGATATTAGAAATAATTGTTTGGAGATGTGGTTAGGAAAATTCCTAATATTAAGAGATTTGACTCTTTGCCTTAATTTAAATTTATGTTTATCTATAGCGAACTCTTGGCCTCATTGTAGCAGAGACAAAATTCAGATTATAAACGTTAGGGTAAATAGAAGAAAGGTTCTAACAACATCTATTAATAAACATGTACCATAAGGAACAGAAGTTAGGAAAAGAATATTTTTTTCTCAGTCCTTGACGAGGTAGCTATAGCCAATGGCTGTAGCTTCAACCTACTTCTCCAAAATGCCTAGAGGGCTCATAGAATCTCTAGAGCTTTCTCTTATGTACTGCAGCTCAGGTCTACATTTTAATTTCTTCTTTGACATATTGCTTCTGTGCCACCAATTCTTTCTAGTCCATTTCTTACAGTTTCCATTTTATCTCTCCCAAACCCCAAATCATTCCTCTCTAACTCTTCCCTCAAACGCTTCTCTTCCCCTCAATCTTTAATTCTCTTCTCTATACATTTTTCCAAAGGGATTTTTAATTACCACTGTAGTGAGGGAAAAAAATACTTCCTCCAATTCCCACCTCAAGATGGCTTCTCTTCCAGGATTGGGAAGAAATATGGCCAGGATCTTTCTGTAGCAACTTAAATTTTCTTACCAGGCAGTAGTTCATGCCTCATCATAATGACTATTAAGTTTACATAATTTATTCTACTGGTTCTGCTTGCTTCATCCTATATCAGTTTATACTTTCCAGGCTTTTCTGAAATATTTCATAATTTCTTATGGTACAATAATATTCCTTTATATTTATGGATCACAGTTTGTTCAGTCAAGTAATGGACAGTCCCATAGTTTTCCCCTTTCTTTGCTTTTCTATTTTTCCTCTTTTAACACCCCCTCACTTTAGTAATTAGGAAGCTTGTTTTGCTTGAAAGTATTCCCTCTTCAATATTATCCTTTCTTTCAAACTACCCCATCCCCATCTGTTTCCCTGTCACTCGGGTTAGTTATATTCAAGTATTCACTCTCCCTCAACTACCATCCTCCTACTCTCCCAGTATCAAATAATTTGCTAAGTTTTGTTCATTCTGTTTCCATGACATGCGTCACAAATTATGTTTCACACAATCTCTTTCTACCAGTATGATTTCTACCTCAGTTCAAGTCCAAATTATCTCTTACCTAAACTGTTATAGCAGCCTCCTAATTGGTACCTTGCTGCATGTCTCTTCCCTACTCTATCTAGTTACCAAAATTATATTCCTAAAGGACAAGCCTCATCATGTCACTGCCTTTCTCAAAAAAAGTTCCATATGCTTCCTATTGCATCTAGGATAGAATACAAATTCCTCTGTATATAATATAAAGACCTTCACAATCTAGCTCCAACCAAATTTCTAGATTGATTACACAGTAATGATACTGTGTATGCTGGTTGCCCTTTCATGATGTGTGCTTTCTTGGGACTAGAGAGTATTTGTTTTTCTTTGTATTCCTATTATTTAGCACAGGGCATGGCCACAGTATGTGATTAATAAATACATTAATTGATTGGCACATGAAGATCTTAAAAAATTTCTTGATAGGTATAACCACAAATGTAAACTTTGTTTCTTTGCATCCTTTGATTACCAGTATCAAGAAAGGAAGAAACCAAGGGAATATTCAAGATTCATTCTTTGTCTTGGAGGATGCTCTATACAAATTGCCAATGGAAGAAGGAGTGATTCACTATAGATGCTGAGATTCTCTGCATGCTTCTTTTTGTGGCTCATGTTGTACTGATTTCATCAAGCTCCCAAATTTTAAAGAATTTTCTAAATGAAATCCACAATAAATTGTAAGAGATCAACCTAATACTCCTCATAGGAAAAAAATTAGATAAAGAATTGTCCAGTGTTGACATACAGCCGGATAGGTTAGTAGTTGGACCTTAGGCCTTGCAAATAGGCAAAAAGCTGGGACTAGAATTTGCTAAGAGAAGGGTAGGCAGCTAATTGGTGCAGAGTGGATAAAGTGCTGAATGTAGAAACAGAATAACTGGATTCAAATCTAATCTCAGAAACTTAATGGATATATGTCCTGGATAAGTCAACTCAACTTCAGTTTTCTTATCTGAAAAATGAAGAATAATAGCACTTACTTCCCAGTGTTTGTATGAATTAAATGAGATAATATTTGCACTTTACAAATAGCAGTTTGCAAACCCAAAATTCTATATACATGCTAGGGCTGCTAGGTGGTGCAGTGGGCAGAGTTCTAGACCTAGAGTCAGGAAGGCTTATCTTCTTCAGTTCAAATCTGGTTTCAGATATTTGGCTGTGTAACCCTGGGCAAGTCATTACCTCTGCTACAGTTTCCTCTTCTGTAAAATGGGCTGGAGAAGGAAACAACAAGCCATTTAAATATCTATGCCAAGAAAACCCCAAATGGAGTCCCAAAGTGTTGGATATAACTGAGCAACATACATACTAGTTGTTCTTAATGGGCTATGTATAAATGAGATAATACTGTAAAGTGATCAATACAGTGCCTGTAATATACTAAGTGCTTAATAAATGCTTCTTCCCTTTCATTCTCTTTCAACCACAAAATTATATATTTGTTTCTAAAATGCAACTTTTTACCTTCAGTTCATAATTTGGAGTTTAGAAGGACAGACTTTAAAAAGCCTTATTTTATATAAGGCAATGTCTCCATTTTGGATGAAGAAGATGGTTTTCTTTGGCTGGGGCCACATGGTTTAAACAGATAGGTATTTTATAAGCATAGTTAACATAACAATGACCACATTTGTGCTTTTTTTTGTAAAATGAATTTCTTTAAATTGCAAAATATAGTACTTTAGTAATAATTTCATTTATTCTTATCATTTTGAAATTTAATATTTTAAAATTTTTATTGCCTCCAATTCTTTTCTTCTGTCTTCTTTTCCCCTTTTAAATCCTCTTTGAAAATCAGAAAATTTGTTTTGCTCATGACTATATCCTGCTAGTATCATCTCCCCAATTAACTCCTAGTCTATTTGTTTCTTCATTGTGTTTATTGTGTTTTCACAATAAATTCTGAGTTTATGTGTGTTCAGAATCTCTATGAGATTCATCTGATAGCTTCCATTGTCACCCCTTCCTCCACATTTGTGTACTCTTCTCACACATCCCAAATATTAAAAATAACAAGTTTTACCTTCTTCATGTTTTTCTTTAGTGTATTCCTTTTATGCTTCCTTCTCTTTTTTCCTTGTCAAGCTCTGAAAACAAAAGTACTCTGCCTCCTAGATCTCTATTTCTCTTGTGAAATTCTCTACTCTTTAAAGATGTTAATATTCTCAAGAAACACTTGCATCTTTCCCTCCCCTCATTAAACAATACATTTTTATTCAGATCCTTCTAATTACTCAAATAAATTTATTTCTTTAGACTATTGAGAAATAGTCTAAGTTCCTTCTTAGATCTTGTCTTTTCATTAGACTAGTTGAAAGTCCTGAATTCCATTAATTCTCCATGTATGATTACAGTGACTTTTCAGGGTTAGTTTTTCTGGGTTGTAAGTCTTTCTTTTTTGCCTTTTAGAAGATTGTTTTCTACAAACTCCTCTCATTTATTGTATAAGCTGCTAGGTTTCATGTAAACTTGATTCTGGTGCTTTGGAACTTTGATTCTCTGGTTGCTTATAGTATCTTTCTTTTTCTTCTCTTTTTTCTTTCTTTCTCTCTTTCTTTTTTATATGGAAATTCTGGATTTGAGCTATGACATTCCTAGGACTTTTCTTTTGGAGTTTGTTTCATAATGTAATTGGTGGATTCTTTCTCTTTTTCGTATGGTTCTAGTACATTTAGACTTTTTTTTTTTACTTATTTATGATTTCTTGAAATTGAGTCCAGGTGTTTTAAAAATCCGTTTTCAGGGTTTATACTTATTTTTAAATGATCTATTCTTTACCAGTTTTCTATTAGCTTTTCTAATGAAAGCAATCTTAACATTTTCTTCTATTTTTCCTATCTTTTGATTATGTCCTAATAGTTCTTTCTTTCTCATGGAGGATGTCTCAGTTTACTTGTTTGGACTTTTCTAATTTTTAGAGATTCCTTTTCTTGAGTAAGATTTATCACTTATCCTTATATGCTTACAGAAGAGAAAACTAAAATCTAATTTATCTGATGTTACATAGGTAAAAAAAGCATTAGGGACAGGGCTTTAATCCAGGGCCTTTGACTCCAGAACCAGTGGAATCCCATTCACACTTTCTAGAAGAATTTGACTGCCTACTTTTGTTTGTTTGTTTGTTTGTTTTTTACCCTTTATAACCTGTGATTTCTAAGGTTTCACTAATGTTGTATGACTACACAATTATATCTGCATATAATTTACCTCCTTATTCTACTGGTCTTCAAACACTCTTCTAAAATTGTTCCTAATTTTAAGAGATAGTACTTCTTTTTTCTTTTTCAGAATATACAATTTTAAAAAATAACCTCATAAGTTTTTCAACAGAACTATATAAATGGTTGTATCAGAGTTATTTCATTGATCATTCAACAAGGATTTACTAATTAACTATTGTACCAGGCCTTGTATTAGATACAAAATGGATACAAAAATGAAAATTGAATATTCCTTGCCATTAAGGAGCTTACATTCTATTAGAAGAAACCATATATACACACAAACATATATTTATATATATGAGTGATCTACAAAAGAGTTGAAAAGTAATCCTAAGGTGATTTTTTTTGGAAGGAGAGATAATAAATAGATGATTAGATTGGGTAAAGGCCTTAAGAAATAGTGATAGTTCAGCTCAGCTTTAATAGAAATTATGGATTCTAAGAGGTGGAGATGAATTAGGAAGTATGTTGTGGGTATGGAAACTATCTATGGAAATGGTTTTAGAGATAGCAGATAGGTGATTAACAAATAGGAAAATCAAATTAGATTGAATAACAGTTAATGAAGAGGAGTAATTTTTAATAAACTTACAGAAGTTCATTGAGGGTAAGTGATGAAGGAGAAATTTGTGTTTCATCCTACAAGTAACAGAAAGCCATTGGAGCTTGTTGAACAAGAGAGTGATGTAGTTAGATATGCAATTGAGGAACATTGCCAAAAAACAGAATGAAGATTGAATATCTCAATGAGGTTTCTTTTAAAACCATGATTCTATGAAAAAAATTCACTTATTATTACAATGATATTTTGACTTTATCTTCTTAGCATAACAATTTTATAGCATTATTTTTCTCTCTGCATTATTTGATGTAAAACCATAAATGTGATGGTCACAGAAATTTGATGTCATTAAATTGCTGGGGCACTTAATTCTAAAGTTTAAAAGGGCAATTATTTTAAATTCCTTAAACTTTGTCATGATAAAATAAAAAAAAATTGGAGTTAGACCAAAAAGGCATATGTTTTCATGTGCTTTGCCAATTATTACCTGTGCAACCTTGAGCAATTTTTCTGCAAATTTCTTGTCTGGAAAATGAGGATAACAATAATAATACCTGATTTGTCTACATTAAAGCCATTGTGAAATCAAATGAAATGTATGTTCTTTTTCTTGCTATTTTGTTGCATGCCCAATTCATTGATCTTCTCTCTGTGTGTGTTTTATTTAAGTAAGCATCTAGAGATAAGAAATTTCCCTTAAGAACTGTTTTAGCTGTATCCCATAAATTTTGGTATGTTGTCTCACTATTGTCATTCTCTTGGATGAAATTAGCAATTGTTTCTAATTTGTTGTTTCACCCACTCATTCTTTAGAATTAATTATATACTTTCCAATTAATTTTTTATCTATTTTCCCTATCCCCTTATTATATATAATTTTTATTGTATCATAATTGAAAAAATATGCTTTTACTATTTCTGCTTTTCTGCATGTGATTTTGAGTTTTTTATGCCTTAATACATGCTCAATTTTTGTTGTTCCAGGGACCACCGGAAAAAAAAAAAGTATATTCCTTTCTGTCCCCATTCAATTTTCTCCAAAGTTCTATCATACTTAACTTTTCTAAAATTCTATTTACCTCCTTAACTTCTTTCTTTTTTATTTTCATCTTATCTTATTTATCTTTTTATTCATCTTATCTATTTATTTATCTATTTAGGGAAAAGAGATTATTTAGGGAAAAGAGATTAAGGTTCAAACAATGCTCATCTCCCTCTCTTCTTTATCTCAACTGTAATAATTTTTTGCCTTTTTATGTGATATAATTTACCCTATTTTACCTCTCCTTTCCTCTTTTCCCAGTACAATCCTTTTTCTACCCCTAGTTTCTTTGTTATATTATCATAATAAAGTTAAATTATACTTACACCTTCTAAGTATATCATACCAAAGATACAATTCTTAAGAATTACACATATCATCTTCCTGTGCAGGGATGTAAACATTTTAACTTTTTTTAAAAATAGGGTTTTTGTCTTCCCTTAATACCTTCCTATGCTTCTTTTTTTTTTCAAATTTTCTGTTCATCTCTGGTCTTTTCATAAAAAATAATTGAAAATCCCTCATTTCATTGAATATCCATGTTTTTCTCTGAAAGATAATGCCTAGTTTTTTTGGTTAGTTGAATCTTGCTGCAATCCAAGCTTCTTTGCCCTTCAGAATATCAGATTTCAGGTTCTTTGATCATTTAAAATGGAAGCTGCTACGTTAATTCTGATTGTGGCTCCTTGATATTTTAATTTTTTCTGGCTGCTAACAATATTTTCTCCTTGATCTGATAATTCTAGAATTTAGCTACAATATTCCTTGAAGTCTCTTTCAAAAGGCGATTGGTGGATTCTTTCAATGTTTCTGTTCCTAGAATATGAGGGCAATTTTCTTTTATGATTTCTTGAAAGATGTTGTCAAGATACTTTTTTTTTCATTGTGGTTTCCAGGTAATCCAGTAATTCTTAGACTGTCTCTCCTTTATCTATTTTCCAGGTCAGTTTTTTTTTTTTTTTTTTTTTTTCAGTGAGGTATTTTACATTTTCTTCTACTTTTTCATTTTTTTGGTTTTGTTTGATTCTTGATGTTTCATTGAGTCATTCACTTTCATTTGTTCAGTTCTAATTTTTAGTGAATTATTTTCTTCAGTTAGCTTTTTTACCTTCTTTTGCATTTGCCTATTGAACTTTTAAATAAGTTGTTTTGTTCATTGGATATGTTTTCCATTTCACCAATTTTGTTTTTCAAGGAGTTGTTTTCTATTTCCATTTCATCAAAATGAAATGCATGTTAAAGCATATTTTAACTAGGGAAGTATTTTACACATGTTAAATAGTAATATTACAATTATGAGTAAGAAGGTTCTAATATTAAAGAGTATTCAAAGTAAATTTAAATTGGTAACATGTCAGAATTCTACAAGTATTTGATAGCTAATTTCCTTGCTAAATCTCATCTGAATAAATGTTAGAAGTGTGAAAGATGTGAAATTTTAAGATGATAGTTTCAATATTTCCATTAGATATATCTGTGATTTGATCAATTTGGGTATTTCCTCCATCAACGAAGATCTGCAACTTATCCATTCCTTTTTATATTTGGCAATCTTTGCCAATATTCTCACATAGATCCTCCATGAAGGATCTACCATATGTGCTATTGATCTTCTTTTACCTTGATTTATGTTAGGGGAAAATGTGATTAACAGTGGAGTCCTACCCAACTGTTATTTGATAAAAATATCTGATTGACCTTCATAATTGACTGGTCCATCCACCCCGCCTTTTCAGATCATACATTTCTTCAAAATCTCATGGCTATTATGTATATCTCTCCAAAGGATTTGAGTTATCCACGTCTTTAGCGTCTTTGAGGCTATGGTATTCTAAGATGTCTGCCAGCAGAGCAATGCCAGAATATTTGTGGTGATTTGTGGGTCTTTGCATTAGAGTGTAGCTCAGATCACTGAAATCCTGATGCAGTTTCCCAAGTAAATTTCATCTTGCTCTTTATCCAATCTAATTTTAGGTGCAATTCATTGAGCTTTTTCAGTGTGTGTGCTGGGCATGTATACTAATGCAAATGTTCATCCAATGGTATTCCATGAAGTGGACAAAAGGCAGTTTTCACTCGTGTAATTTTTTCTGTATGTATTATTGAGCAGATCTCTTTCAGGAAGCCCTGTAATGTGCTGAGTCTTAGGGAATTATCACAGTGTCATATAGAAGACAGTAAAAATCATTAAGTATTTATTAAGTGTTTACTATGTGCCAACCACCATGCTAAATGTAAGTATTACAAAAAGAGGCAAAGACAATCCCTGCCTTCAAAAAGCTTACAATCTAATTTATTAAATTTTCATCAATGAACTCTTCATTACTAAAATCCTAGATCTAGAATCTTCTCTTGATTTTACCACACAGTTTTATAAAGTCTCTCATAATATTGAAGTTCATGCAAAATTTTATTTCACATTGTAAGTGGGGAGAGATCACAGATCATTCATTTAATTAGCACTTATTAATCACCTACTATATATGCTAGGCACTGGGAACATAAAGACAAAATGCTAGATAGTTCCTGATTTCTAGTAATAATGGTGTCATCACAATCTGGAAAGTAGGGCAATTGATCTCTCTGACAGGAAGGTAACAGCTATTATCAAAAACTGAGACAAAGGTATCAGTCTCCTCTTTCTGAGACTGTCTGTAACCAGTTCCCCAAAGCAGAGCAATTCCAGGTTTTTAGGCTTGCATTTCCTAAACAGGTCCTTGTGCTGCAGAACTGATTAGGCTGTTGACAGCAGAGAGCACGAAAGCCAGATGAGATGGCTTTGTGACAGAGTAGTGCAACGCTGAGGAATCTGATTACATGGGTTTCTCTTTCTATGCTGTCTGTATTTGTGTTCCTTGTTTTGCATATGTCCTTGAAGAGATATCCATGCAGTAAAAAGTCTTTTAGGCTGATGGAGATCTTGAAATACATTATATACCAGAAGTTTAGTCAGGAGCAGCAGTTGCTTCCTCATCCTTGACAACCCCTTTGGGGCTATTCTCAAATTCTCTCAGGTGTGTCTATGTCAGAGGGTATAGAGCTTTGGTAGCCAGAAGTCATGGGACCATTTCAGCTGGGCTAAGCAAGAAATTAATTTTGACTTTTCTTATAGGTATTAGAAAAGAGAATAACAAACAGATAGGTATGCCAGAAGAGACAGTATTCATTCTAGGATAGATATGGCTAGATTTGGAGTCAAGAGCAGTTAGGATCAAACAGTACTCCAAATACTAATTAGCTTGGAGACTCTGGACAAGTCATTTAAGCTCACTGGGCCTAAGTTTTTATATGTGTTAATGGGCATAATATACCTGTAGTTTCTACCTCATGGACTTTGGGGGGCACTAATTACATAATGTATATAAAAGCATTTTATAAACTTTAAAACACCATATGTCAGTTGTAATTTTGTGACATTTATTTCTTTTTAGAGCTGTCATAAAAATGTATTTCTTGTATATTTATTCTATTTTATGTCATTCTTATTCATGTATCTATCTTATATTACTGTGGTGTTCTATATAACATGAATTAAAGTTCAAAGACCAACTGAGGAGAGCTTAATCATGTACTTAAATTGGGGACAGATTTATTGATACCCTTGTTTGGTAAAGAAGTGGCTTAGAAATCTTTGGAACGGTGGTTGAAATTTTGGTTTCTCTGCTTCCTCTTTTCTAGTAGCAGCTGGTGCCTGAATCACCAGAGCCCATATGTTGCTGCTTAGCATTATCTAGTTCCTATGTCCTGTTGCTCAGCAGCAGGGAGCTTTGACTCATACCTGGATCTATCTGACCATCCAGAAAGTAAGGGAAAGAACCCAATCTTTTCTCATTGGTTTGAAGATCATTGTAAATATCAATTATTGATTGAATAATGGGAGTCATATGCCCATATGGGGCATATGAAAGCTGAGTTGAGAACTTCTTTAAAATTGACCCCTCCTGAGACAAATGGTCTATGTATAAAGGTATCCTCTGAGCTATACTAAGTCAATAGATAAACTAAGTAATTAAGTAACGAATAAATGAAAGTACATTTGCATTTCACATCAGGGAGCCAAGCTCAGGAACAATGATTTCATCAATTAAGAATTTAATCAAGGTAGAAACTCTTAATTGGGAAAAAAAACAGAGCAGTGGGAATAAGAAGCTAAACAAACACATGAATCAGTTAATGGTTTTTTCCTTTGACTTTAGACATTAACCTTTATCTGTGACATACACAGTCTCTCACTTTTCTTTATCTGTTAACCCTTGGGATTGATGCTGTTAAGAAAAAAGTATATTCCGTATCTGCCCCTGTTACTTAACTGTATTTTTCTCCTTTTTCCTCGCCATTAGAATAGTTGAATTGGAATAATAATCACTAGCCTTCATATCATGCTTTATGTTTTGTAAAGCACTTAAAAATGTTGTCTTGTTTTTTGTTCAAAACAACGATAAGAGGTAAGTAATATTATCACTCTATTTTACATTAAGGAAACTGAGGCTGAGAAGTTAAGTGTTTGCCTAAGTTCATACAGCTAGTAAGTGCATGAGACAGTGTTTTAGTTGAGGTTTTCCAGACTCAATTAGAGCATTCTATCTAAAATACCATCTAGGTGTCCCCTTTCAAGGACCTTAAAGATCATTTTGTCCAAACCCCTCCTTTACAGATATAGGTCTAGAGATTGTGACCATCCCAAGCAAAACTATGAAATATGTAGTTTATATTTGGACTTTTCTTTACCTCTTCTTGCTTTTTATGCTATCTACTCCCTTAAGAACCTAGAGTTCTTAAGCTGCTCCCTGATTTTGCAAAAATACCCACTTTTGTTCTTCTGCAATTTTGCAGCATTTATATAAATGTTTCTATTCATTGTTCTCCTCAACCTCAATAAAATGCATCTCGTACCTCTTTAAGTGACCTGCTTTTTGCTAAGGGAAAGTCAAAAGAAATTCATGCTAATGTGATAGAGAGTAGTAGTATGTAACATTTGTTAACTTTCCCACATATCATCTACATTGTAATCAACCCTTTCTAGAAATGATACCTTAATCCAAGACACCTTAGAAAGTCAATGGAGAATGTTTTGTGAGGGAAAGTTTAATAACTTTGGTGATTTTTGCTCCCACAGAACTAATCCTGCCTTCTTCAAATCTCCTTAAAGGTTCTCTTCTAATTTTAATAATTCCAACTCATGGTACCTGACTTTTCCCAGCTATTGCCTGTTCTTCTCTCTGATATCCATGTCTCTATTTATCCACCCACTATGCCCACAATTTCTTTAAAAAAAATCATTTCTCATTTATAAAAGTCATATATGTGGTGAAAACGGTATGTCCCAATTAGATCCTTTAAAGACAACTTGGGATGTAACCAGAACATACCAGTGAGAAAGCTCTTTAGAAGAACCTGATTATAAGTGGTCATTTTCATGGCTTTTTGTGGATGTAGTAAGATTTCATTGAGAAACCTCCAATTTTTACTCAAGAGAATTTCCCACTTGATATTCAATGACAGTGTGAATAGAGAGTAAGAGAAATTGACCTTAAGTCTTGCCTCTGATATCTACAGACTGTGCCAGTACTGCAGGCATTCCACTAAAGCTGCTTCACCAAGTAAGTGCAGAGCAAGGGCAGAATTGCATTCTTAGAGGGAGTTTTCTTAATGGAAGTTTCCTCTACCAGTAAAGCTAGAGGTCTAGGCAAAAACAAAAGCCCCCAAAGACAATCAACTTATAATACCAGTGTGCTTGAATTAAAGTAAAAGAGCAAGCTATGGAAGAGTGAAAAATTATTCTCTGAGTCCTGGGACCTTTCCAACTTTGATTTCATTCAACATTAAGTCTCTACTAAATACTAAGCAGCCCATTAGGTACTGACACAGAAACAAAGATTTGCTTTTTTTAAAAAGGACTTCTATTCTCCAGGAACTTAAAATTTAATTGGGCAGTGTATCATTTCAGTAAACCAATTTATTTCAGGGTTAGCAAAGAGAAATATCATTCAAGGACAACCCAAAAGCCAAATATTTAATAGAAACCCACGAAAAAGGACACATGGCTTTGAAGTGACATCAGATACTTTGTTACTTCTGAAATTCAGGATTGCTACCCCAGACTTGTCCAATTTGGAAGGACCCATTCCTGGGTAAGAGTCCCAATATCCTTTATTACCTTTATTGGTTATAGTCTCAGTTAGGGAAACATGTGAGCAGCCACTATCCTTTGCTGTAGAATAGTTGCAACTATCAATTTGTTGCAATGGCAATTGTTCAACTTATAAGGGGTCCCTTATCTTAGGTGAATACTCACCCCATGTAAATATAGTAACTGGCATGTACATAACTTCTAAGCTAATCAACAATTTTTACCATGGCTAAATAATGATAGTTGAATGAGCTGGATAACAGGATGATGGAAATGTCATACAGGAACCATCTGTTGCTAGTCATAAGAGAAAAAGAAACAGATTACTCTAGCCAAAAATTCATTAGTAATTTCTTTTTTTAAATTATGTATTTTTTATTTTCAGTTCCAAATTCTCTTTCTTCTTCAATTTTCTTTTCTACCCATTGAGAAGGCAGGAAATATTATTTCACTGGCAATTTTTCAACCAGGCATACGTATGACTAAGTTGATCTTTGACTTAAATACATGGTGTGGTTCTTCTAAGACAGTTATTTTTATATACAGCATTAAATACCCTGAGTGACTAAACAAAAGAATATAATATAACTGTTCATTTTTCTTCCACTAATGTGAATGCTATCTACATATATTTCTAATGCCTATAGATTAACTGATAGTAATAACAGCAGTAGTAGTATGGTAGTATCCCAACTCGTGGTCTTATATGAAAGTTTAGCATTATAAGAAAATTTATCAATTTAGATACTGAATAACTACCTGAAAGGAACAAGCAAATGGACATAGTAACAATCCCCATTTGTAGCTATTTCTGCCCTATTAATTGAGACTGGCTTTTATATTATTTATATGCTGAAATGGAATAATAAAAATTAGATATTGATAAAATAGAGCATTCCAAGTTTTCAAAAATATTTTGAATGCTTTAAAATTATTTTCCATCTATTTCCTCTTCATTTGGTTATCTTATTGCATAATATGCCTTCCTAAATTGGCTTTGCTAATTAAAGTCAAGTTCTTGTTTTTTAATATATTATTTTAATTTATTTGCTAAAATTCGATTTTATGAATTTTGTTATTTAACCAGAGAGCTGATGATTTAAAATTCATATTATTGATAAATAATGAAGCAAACAATTACTTTTCAAAGCAAAAATAGCCTGAAGATTTGGATATCTATCTATTCCATTCCAGTTCTCCAAATTAATTAAGTTCAACTTGTCTATAAAATAGGAGTTTGAGCTAAGTGATATTTAAGGCTCTGTACATTGCTTTCATTCTATGTCAATGACTTTAATAACTGAAAAACTATTTAACTTAAGTTCACCATTAAATCTCTATTTCTGTCTCCCTCTATGTATGTATCTCTCTCTGTCTATATATATACATATATATACATGTTTACATATATATACATATATATACATATATAAACATATATGTAGATATACACATCTGTATATCTATCATTACATGACAAATCAAATAAACTATCCCATTTTTTATCACTTGCCCAAGAAATCAGAATGCAGAAATTTATTAATGAAAATGATTTGAAACATTTTATACATGAATAAAGTTGATTTTTAGAAACCCAGATCTATATTTAAATACTTACCATTTTATATAATGAAAACTGTTCCTTGATTTTTTAGTACTTGACAGCTTTAATTAAGTTTTATCTAACAACTCTGCCCAGCCAATTTGTTGTTGAAAGAGAACATTGCCAAGTTTCATTGTGGATAGATTATTGTGTTGGTGTTAACAGTGGTAAGGAGTTAAGGATCTTTTAAGCCATCTCAATTAGTATATGTGCTGCCAATGCAAGCACTTAAGGCATAGCAATTAATTGTATTGAGGAAAAAAATTCAAAGTGGTATTTTGACCTTTTATCAACTTAACAACATTATGTTACAGATCCATGATTTCACAGGTATAAAAAGTTCTCTAGTTGGAAAACTATGAATGAATGAATAAACAAGAACAAAACATGTATTAAGTGCTCATTAAGTGTATAGTGCTAAGTAGGTAAACTAATCGAAAGAAAAGACAATCCATAATGTCAAGGAGCTCACATTCTAAAGAAGGAATCCAACACGAATATGACTTATTTTTATCTTCAAATCAGAAGAAAAGTTTTCTTTAGGCTATAGCAGCCAAACAGATCTATATCTTCTTTACTTTTTCCCATTGATTAAAAAAACTGTCTATCAATCAACCTCAAGGGACCTATAAAGAAAGATGCTATCTATCTCCAGAGAAAGAACTAATAAACAGAAGTATGTGTAGTATGGTTTTGCATATTCATATCAAATGATGGTCTTCCCTAGTGCTGGGTGGGGAGAGAAGGAAGTATCAGTGCTAAACTTAAAATGTATCCAAAAATTTTTATTTTAAAAAATCCTATTGAAAAAGTAGCAGGTTTGGGGGGAGTGATTCAAAATGTGAAAAATTCACAACAGGACTTTTATTTTCATGAAAGGACTCATGGGCAAAATCAAAATAATTTTAGCAGCAGGCTATGAGTGAAGTTTTGGGGTTTTCTTTTTTCTCCCCCAAGATTGAGGAAAATAAGGACGGGTTATAGAGTATTAGGAAGGAGTTTGGAAGGGTCCTAGTGGAGAATAAACTCACTTGTCCATTATGTCTACTTGAGCAACTGCCTGATGAGACAGTAAAGTAACCCTTAGATATGCTAACAAGACATTTCCAGGAATTGGGCCTCCCTTTGTGAGTGTGTTAAGGGGAATGAGATGCAGATCCTAAAATCCTTGAATAAAGCACTGTCATAATAGACATTTCCCCCTCCCCCTCCCCCCAAAAAAAAGAGTACATCTAGATGACACAGTGGATAGAAGCAAATTCCATGGAATATTTCTTAACATATTATCAGTTACTTATCTATGTGTGGACCAGGAAACCATTTAGGATTATTTTACAACCATTAGAAATATTTGTTACAGTACCAGAAAAGATAAGCAAACTCAACCCTAATAGTGTTTTCTGACTTTCAGTGATAGAAAATGAGAAGTCATCTAGAAGCCATCTCCATACTTGCGGAGGAATTGCTTCTCCATTATTCCTGATAAGTAATCACCTAGTCTCCCTTGGAAGAGGGCCAGATTTCTAGGACTAGAGAACTCAAAGCTTCAAAATGAGGTAGTTTATTCTATTTGTGGCCATTGACGTTGCTTAGGCAAATCAAAAGCATATCATAAAAGTATCATTAGTACTTTTAATGGATTAATTGTTTCATTTATTACAGCCTAAAAATTACCTTGCACAAAGTAAATAGATCCTTAATAAACGTTTCCTAGATAGATTTTTTTTTTAAAAAAGGCTTTCATTACTAATAGCTATATTTCAAAACGTGGTTGATCCTTCAATTTGCTTTTAAGAACCCTAGAGGTTTTGCCATACAGCTGATGGCACTTTCTTCATCTGGACCATAACAGATCTCTTATGTTTATGATGGTTATTTTCTGAAATGACAGATTTCATCTGTATTATATTTCCAGTACTGCATAACACATCTTTTTAAAAAAAATGTATGATATCCATGAAAGTTTTTAGCTTCATTTTACTTGAAGGCCTAGAAACTACTACATATTTAAAAGAAATGAGATGTGTGACTTTTGTGGTACAAATTTTAACATAATGAAGAAGTTCTGTTTACTTCAAAATTGACCATGAGAGTTTTTGAGTTATAAAGAATTATTTAATGAGTTCCAAATCAACAAAATTACATGAAGCTTTATTTTAAATGGGGGAAAGTGCAGCAGGGTTGTTAAGTTTTTATGTTAGCATTTAAAATTTTTCTTTCTTAATAGAAAACTATCTAAATGAATGACTAAATATCAGTACGCTTGTTTGTGATTGGATCTATTGCATCTTATTTTTCTCAGTGTGGATATTTTTGTCATTGTGATATTGACTTAATCTTTTGCATCTTTGAAGAATAATTTTATTTTTTCAATATGCTTCTTAATCTATTTGTTAATTATGATATACTTTATATGCACTTAAAATATGTCTTGATGTAGGGGAAAACACAATGCATTTTAAACATACCAAATTTATAATGCCAGAAGGAAATCTAAAAAAGTGCTTTTGGAAATGCAAGTAGGCAGAGAAAGGACAAGGACAAAAATATAATTTTAGGAGAAATCTGTGTAGATATGGTAGCCAACATGATGGGGATAGATGAGACTACAGAAGGAAAGAGTTTGCTAGAGATGAGAATATGATAGAGAATATAGACAGAGAAGAAAAGCATAGGTTAAAACCTGGTAAATATATTCTTTCCATCATGTAAAATATAAGAACTGAAGTAAGAAGAGACCCAGATGAAAGTGTTGTCTCTAAAACCAATAGTTAAAGAGCGACCAGAAGGAGAAGGCATATGGTTAAATATATATAATAAATGGATAAAATATTTGATAAGTACTTATTACATGAAAGCATTCTACTAAGCACTAGGGAAACAAATAGAAAATCAAGACAGAGCTATTCTTGAAGGACTCACATTGGGGAGCACAGTGGGGAGACAACACATATGAAAGATTTCAAACCATAAGTCAAATGAAAGGGTCTCATGGTCATTAAGGTGCAACAACAAAGCAGGCAGTAATGCCTCTCTTTTATGTCATTTCCATTGATAAAATATTACCACTTTCTGGTCTTATACCAATTACAGTGCCCAGAAATTTGATATGAAGAACTTTCTTTTCTGGATCTTCAGTAGTTTTGACTGTTGCACTTCAAGAAGCAGTTGCCAGTCTTTATATTTGCAAAGGTTGCTTCCTGGAATTATGGTATAGGAGACTGGAAGCATTGTTATTCCAAAGATCCCTGGACCTTCCCCATCAGAACATGAATGTGAAGCAAGGCAAAACTTATGTCATAATTCCAAGTCTTGGCCACAAGGAGAGATAAAGAAATGCACCTTCATGCATTTCTAGGTGAAGTGGAAAACTATAAATATGGAATATAGTATTCATTTGCAGATATGGTCACTGTGTTCATTTTGTTTAACTATTTTTCTGTTAAAAACAAGCAAACAAAAAAGATTGCTAACCTAATAGTTGTAATAGAAAGAATGGTATAATCAGAAATGAGTATGATGTAAAAAAACAGAAAGAATTCAAAGTTATTTCAAAAGCTTGTAGATAAATGATACAAACTAGTTCTTACAATTTCCCTCTATGGCTAGTTATTAGTTTTTGAAAGCATCATCAGAATAGGAAAGATTCCATTTATCTCAGACATTTATATCTAAGGATTTGAAGCATTTTCAACTTTGAAACAGAAATAGTCTGCTCCTCATACAGCATTATCTCCTCAACCTCCTCCAAAAAGAGATCAAACATCATAAACATTTTTTTTACTCTCTTAGTTTTGTTATAGGGAAACAGCAAGGGAAAAAAGGAAGAAGAGAGTCAGAGTTAAATAGTTCTGCCACTTAATTAGGCTGTGTGACATTGGACAAGTTCCTTGATGTCTCTAGGTTTGTTTCTTCATTTTTTAAAATGAAGGTATTGGGCTAGAAGACCTCTAGCATCCCTTCTAAATCTATGGTTCCATATGTAAATATGGTTGAAGTTCTGTATTTATAGTCTCTATGCTTAGTATGTAATAACTGCTCAGTCTAAAGGGCTATTAGTAAAATTATTTCATTAGATCTGAAATCAGAATAGTGAGGATCCTTTTGATCCTAGCAAATTTAATTTATCCCTGAAATCACCCATTTTTGCTTTTGTTTAGTTGTGTCTGATCTTTTGTGATCCTATGTAGGATTTTCTTAACAAAGACACTGGAGTGGTTTGTGTTTCCTTCTCCAGCTCATTTTAAAGATGAAGAAACTGAGGCAAAAAGGCTTAAATGACTTGCCCAGGATCACATGCTAGTATGAGACTGGATTCAAACTCTGGAAGATAGCTTCCTACCTAGATGCCCCAAACCCCATCTATTGCTTCATGTAGCTGCCAATCCTAAATAGTAATTCTTTTTTTAAAAAAAACTTAATAATATTTTAATTTTTTCCAGTTACATGTAAAGATAGTTTTCAATTATCATTATACAATTTTGAGTTCCAAATTTTTCTTCCTTTCTCCCTTCCCTCCTCAAGACAGCAAGCAATCTGATATAGGGTGCATATGTACAATCATGTTGAACATATTTCCACATCAATTATATTGTGAAAGAAGACTCAGAACAAAAGGTAAAAACTATGAGAAAGAAATGAAAAAAAAAAACAAAAAAAGGGTGAAAACAGTATGTTTGAATCTGCATTCAGACTTCATAATTCTTTCTCCGAATGTAGTCAGTATTTTCTATCACAAGTCTTTAGGATTGTTTTGGATCATTGCTTGGATCACAGTATTATTGTGAGGAGCTAAATAGTTGATCCTTGTATAATGTTCTCCCAGTTCTGCTTATTTTACTCAGAATCAGTTCATGATAGTCTTTCTAAATTTTTATGGAATCCATCTGCCCATGATTTAGTATTCCACAATTCTTTGTATATGTTTATATACCACAATTTCTTCAACCATTCCCCAATTAATGAATATCTCCTCAATTTCCAGTTCTTTGCCACCACAAAAAGAAGTACTCTAAGTATTTTTGTATTGTGGGTCTTTTCCCCTTTTTTATGATCTTTTTGGGATACAGATCTAATAATGATATTGCTAAATCAAAGAGTGTGCAGTTTTATAAGCCATTAGGCTTATATTGCTCTACAGAATGGTTGCATCGCTTCACAATTCCACCAATAAATGCATTCCACTTGGTAATTCTAAGCCACTGAAATCCTTTATTCTAGGTTTGAGAAGCCCTAGAAATGAATACTTTTATGGTAAAGATCCAAGTTATATCAGGGCTTAGGATTTTCTAGCTAGATTACTCCAGAGCAACCAGATGCTGTATGTCCAACTCAGTTGCTTGGAAAGAGGGCAAAAATATAAAGGGCTTTTGAATTCCAACTAAGTTTCTGTTTTAGTGAGAAACCTCAATAGATTCATAGGAGTATCCCCATTTCCACTGGAAGGATTTTGTGGAAGATTTCCGAAGTAAGATTATTTAGGTACAGATGGTCCCCACAACTTACCCCTATCTGAGTCATAATTATAGAGACCAATCATGAGTTGTTGTGAAAATGCATATTATGAATTCTTTGGAATTAATATGATGCTAATAATGATGTTTATATCCATTATGATGATATTTATATTCATTATTATTTATATCTATTATTATAAATGGAAACCCTTGGAATTTCCTGAGCTACCCAAAGTAGTTAATATTGAACAATATCAAGACCCAAGATATATGAAAAATATCTCTTCCTTTTTAGTGTTAGTGATAAGGAAGGCTGAGGTACTTCACCATGCATATTTTCCTTATATTAATCCCATATGATTGGTGAAGAAGTAGACAGTACTTGACAATTACATTGGATTATAGAGAACTGAATAAAGTTATTATCTAGTCATTGAGCATGTTCTTGACCTTGATAATATGGTGAATGGATGATACAAAATCATACCATCACCCTTTATCCAGAATTGCCTATTCTGAATTGGATAATACAACATGATCCCTCCAACAAGATGGATAGGATTCAGAAGGCTTCCACTTTAACATGAAAATGGCATATTCAGGAACATGCTCTCTTAGATCCTCTTGTGAACTTGGATGCCCTTTGTGGATACCTTATAACTTTGCTAATGGTTAGCACCTCTAGTCTCAGCCCCATGCAATTCCCTTTCTCAAATATTCCAATGGGCTCCTATATATTAAGAAATGGCTCTTGAAGATTTTGCCTGGTTCACTTATGGATTTGGACACACACACACACACACACACACACACAGTGAGAATGAGAAAGCGAGAGAGAGCAAGAGACAGAGAGAGTGAGAGCAAGAGTGGGAGAGAGAGAGAGAGGGAGGGGGAAAGGGAAAAAGAGAAAGAGAGACATAGAGAGGGAGAAGGAGAAAGAGAGAGAATGATAGAGAGACACAGAAAGAGACAGAGACAAACACAGAAAGAGACAGAGACAGAGAGGCAGAGAGATAGAGTGACAGAGTAAGACAGATGTGCTTGAATATTAGTGACCATTTATCTAACAGTAGGGGATATTCTGAGGAATGGAAATCCTGGTGAACCCTCTGATGGTCCAAACTGTGAGCTATATAGTTGGTTTATGAGAGAGCCTTTAGAATTAGGGCAGATAATATTACTGATTTCTAGATAGAACCTATGGGTTTGGCTGAATGGTCTGGACAATCAAGAATTCTCTTTTTTGGGGTCAAGATCAGTGAGGAAATTATGCCAGTGATTCCCATCATAAATGACAAATTGTGGCAATTAATATTTACCAGAGACATCACACATCCTATGCTGAGAAGAATAATTAGATTGACATCTTCATGTCACATAGTGGTAATTGAATCTCTCATCAGTCCGGATATAGGAACTATGGCATTATATTACAGTCTATATAAGACCACATTAATTCCTCAATTCAGGACAATACAGTGCTATTTGACAATGCTCCTGGTTCCCATTGCAGCACCATTGCAATTCATTATGGTTTGATACTTGTATTTCTCCATCTGCCTCTGATAAGCATATTATTTATACTATAATCCTTCTTCTATCTCAGGACAAAAGGTTTTGTCTGCCTTTTATACAACTGGCTTTTAGGAAGTAACATTGTAGTGCTAGTTAATTCTACCACCATAGCAGTCATCAAAACTTTTATAGGATATGTTCTTTTTAAAAAATTTTTATTATTTTCTTTTTTTCTAGTGGTACATGTACATTAATTTTTTAAAATACACATTTCTTTATGAATTTAGGAGAGAAAAATCAGAACAAAAGGGAAAAGCCACAAAAGAAAAAGAAAAAGAAAAAAAAATGAACATGGCATGTGTTGCTTTATATTCATTCTTCATAGTTTTCTCTCTGAATGCTGATGGCATTTTCTATTCAAAGTTTATTGGGACTTCCTTGGATCATTACACCACTGAGAAGAACCAAGTCTTTCATAACTGATCCTCGCACATTCTTACTCTTATTATGTACAATGTATTCCTGATTCTACTTGTTCCCTCAGCATCAGTTCATATAAATCTTTCCAGACCATTCTAAAATCAGCTCATTCATCATTTTTTATAGAACAGTAATATAGAACAGTAACACTATTACATGCCATAACTTATTCAGTTATTCCCCAATTGATGAACATCTACTCATTTTCCAATTCTTTGTCATTACAAAAAGAGCTACAAACATTTTTGCATATATGGGTCCTTTTCCCTTCTTTATGATTTTCTTGGGATACAGACCCAGTAGTAGCACTGCTGGATCAAAGGATATGAACAGTTTTATAGCCCTTTGGGCATAATTCCAAATTGCTCTCTAGAATGATTAGATTATTTTACAACTGTACCAATAATGCATTAGTGTCCAAGTTTTCCCACATTCCCTCCAACATTTATCATTATCTTTTCTTATAGGATATATTCTTACTGCTTATGGGTCACCCAGTACCTTTATTTCTGATCAGGGCATCCATTTTTATACTCAGCAAGTCTGAGATTGGATCCATTACTATCATATTCACTGGATCTTCCTTCTCATTGTTCTCAGGTAGCTAGAAGTGCTGAAAATTGGATTGGACTTTTGAAACTGCATTATATTCTTGATTGGGTTGGTTGTCACACCTCCCAGAAACTTTAGCTAGGACAAATTCATGCTATCATAAAAAGGGGAAATGCTTTCCATTCCAGTATTTATTGGATCCATAATCCACAAAGACTTGTATTGATCTAGAAGACTTTTAGATAGACATATTCCTGGTGGACTCTTTCCAACTCTTCTTTATTCTATCCCATATCTTCATGAATTTTGTAGATCTGGAGGTTTTCCACTCTTTTAGAAACTTCTGTAGATGCTAAGGAAACGATTCAGGTCCCTTTCATTGACAAGTCTCATTTACTCAGCATGGTTCAAAGAACTTCTTACTAAAAAGGACAGAATTATTGAGAGATGCTTTTGTTTTTCAGTGATGTGAATGAAGGAGGTGAAATTATTTTTTCATAATCATGCTAATTCTCTAAGAAAAGGGGGTCTTTTGCTGACAGTCTTTAGATGAAGATGGTGGGGGTGGGGAGAAAGAGTATTCATTCATCCTCTGCAGGAGAAGAAGAATCTTTTCTGAAGAAGTTTCTAAAGAATTTAGTATCTTTTCCATGACAGAGCCCCTAGAGAAGTAGAAATTTTGAATGATAGGCCCAAAAACCGAGTAGTTATATGTAAGGGATAAGGGGTAAGTTCCATAAGCCTATGGAAGAGGCCATAATTAAGGAAGTTATAACTTCTTATTTACTTAGCTACAGAATCAGATCATAGAGTTCATGGGAACTGGTCAGGAGTGAGGAAATGGAAGTTGGACAAGAGAGTAAGATGAGGAGGAGAATATTATATATTCATATACATATATATTATATATATGTAATATTCTTTTATTCAGGAGAGAACAGCACAAAATATTAGAGGATAAAAACATTTCCTAAAAGACAGTATTCTCTTGTGACAGCAGCTCATGATGCTAACTATAGGTCTTTTAGGCTTAAGTGAATCAGTACCATTGTGGATCTAGGTATGTGTGGGCAAAGGCAAGTAGAGCTTCTGGTAAACTAATCCTGATGTCAGAAAAAAGTCCTTCCTTTTTTTATAGGAGGTGACAAACAAGTCAGACATGTAGCAAGGCAAGAGGGACCTCCCTTTCTTTGCTTCCACTTTCATCAAAGGGAAAATCAAATTGAACACCCAGGAAATAAGCACTGAATGCCAAATAAAGTAAGATCTCAGTACGTGCAATCTTGGCATTGGAAAACATCATGGTGCAATGAGAGATCACAGGTGTTTATTTCTAAAGCAGGACAAATGGATTTAATTACAGCAGCTCAATAGCACATTCTTTATTCTAGTCACACCATATATTTTCAGTTACACTTCTTAGCAACAGTCTATAAAAAGATACTTGATTAATATAGCCTGATATATTTTCTCCAAAACTTTAACAATACATGTGCATATCACTTCACTATTTTATCTTTATATATATTTTTTTATTTTTATAAATGGATACCATTTCAAAAGCGATTTTAAGTCAACAACTGAATTAAACAAACAGTTATTAATTATTAAGTGTCTTTTATATCCAAAGCACTATGGTAGGCACTGGAAATACAAAGACAAAAATGAAACAATCCTTATTCTCAAAGAATGTATCTTTTATGAAATCAGTGGAGGGGAGCACAAAAATTCACGAGTAATTGTTTAAAGTATATATATATTTATATATATATATATATACATATAGTTAGAAAAATATGGAAAGACTTGGACTTATGAAGAGATTATTTACTGTCAGAGAAACATAGGATAAATAAGCACCGTACAGTTTTTCATAGATGCATATAAATGTATTAGTATATATATATATATGCATACATGATAAGATATCTATATAGGGGTATATACATATGCAAGAACATAGATATTTGTGTGTGTGTGTATGTGTGTGTGTGTGTGTGTGTGTGTGTGTGTGTGTGTCCATACTTAATTATACGCTTCTGGAAAAAATCGAGTAAAGGGTACATAGCAGAGAACAAAAGAAAGCCTATAAGGATCCAAAGAAAAAAATTGATAGCTCTAAACACAACATATAGTATTTATTAAATAGACTTTCTTGAAGTGAAAATTTATTGCTTTATATTTTGAATACTCTCATGTTCTTCTGTGTACATGGCATTTTTTTTCCTTTTTCTATTTTCTACTTAAAAATAAGTAAAAAAATATATTTTTAAGTATGTACAAAGCAAAACACAGGATTTCAAGAGGAAAATTGTGCTAACAACAATGGATCAGGAAAGGATTTGGAAGAGGCACAGGACCTTATGCTTTAAAGGGAATCTGAGAGTCTGTGAGAAGAAAGTACAGTCAGATGTGGGGATCACTCATAAAAAAGCAGAGGAAGATGTTTAAGTATTATGTATGACAAAGTTAACTGTCCAATTTGATTAAAATGGTGAAGTGAAGAGAAATGTAATATAAAATTGGACTGGAAAGATAGATGGGATACAGATTGTGGATGAATGACTGAGGAGACTGCATTTTACCCCAGAGGCAATAGGGAGTTATTGATTACTTTTGAATAAGAGGGGAAAATGACCAGATCTATATTTTAGCAATATTAATTGCAGTTGTATAAAGCATGGATTGGAGAGGAGATGGAATGAAAATTGGGAGACCCAACAAGAGATTATTGGTGTAATCTCTCAAAGTGATAAATGTTAAAGACCTGAAATCAAATAGATTTATGTGAATGAGGAAAAAAAATGAACTGACACCAGATATGTACAGGTAAAATAGATAAGAGTGGGAGCAGAGGGCAGTGCATAGAGAGCTTCCCTTGGAGTCAGGAGGGCCTGATTTCAAATCCAGCCTCAGACTCTTGATATGTACTACCTGTGTGATCTTGGGCAAGTCCCTTAACCCCAATTGCCTTGCTAAAAAAATAGAATAGACAAGATTCAGAGCTTACCTACTATCAAAACAACCTGTATCAAATATATGGAAGCCAAGTTTACATATATATGAAATAAATACAAGTCAGTCTTTGAGGTAGAGGAATTTGGAACATTGTCATGCTCTCTTGAGCAACTGAGGGGAAAAGGCCTCATGTAAGAAATATGGCACTTGGAATAAATTTTGAAGAAAAACAAAGATTTTTCAAGGTAGAGGTGAGGAAGAATGGTATTCTAGATACGGGGGAAAGACTATTCAAAGGCAAAGAGACCAGAGATGGAATGCTGTACATGAGAAATAGCAAGATGATCAGGTTGCTAAGATCATAGAATATATGAAGTGGAGAAAAAGTGGAGAAATGTAGAAAAAGACTGGAAAGACAAATTGAAGTCAAGTTATAAAGGTGCTTTCAATGCCAAATACAAGAATGTATATTTGATTGTAGAGATAATAGGAAGCCTTTGGAATTTGTTAAGTAGAAAAGTGTTAAAAATAGATTTATACTGAAGGAAAATCATTTCAGTAGCAATATGGAATATGAATTGGAGAGAGAATAGTTTTGAGTCATGGAGTCCAATTAAAATGCTATTTATTGCTCTGATCTAAAGAAGATGATAAGAGCATGAACTAATGTGGTGGCTTGTGAGTACAGAAAAGGGGATATATGTGAAATAAGTTGTGTAAATCAAGACAATAGGACTCAGTTTGATTAGAAATGTGGGGTGAGTCAGAGTGAAAAGCTGAGGATGCCTCTGACATAATGAGCCTAGATGACTGGAAAGATTTTGGTGCCCTCAACAGAAATAAGGAAATTTGGGAAAGGGACAGGATTAGGAGTAAACATAATCTGATTTGGACACATTGAGTTTGAGATGTATATAGAACATGCACTTTGAAAAGTCCAATAGGCATTTGGAAATGTAAAACTCTTCTCCTGCTCAAGAAAGACACTAGAATTGAATATCCAGATTTCAAAGTACATTCATGTAATAATTTAACCCATGGATAATTACCAAGTGAGGAAGTATAGAACAAGATGAGAAAAGTACCAACCTTGGAATATACCCACAATTAATGGGTATGATATGTATGGATGATAATCCAGAAAAGGAGATTGAGAAAGAGTGGTCAAATAGGGAGGAGAACCAGAAGGAATCCAGTGAGAAGAAAGAATCCAGGAAAAGATGATCAAAATTGTCAAATGCAGCAAAATAGGTTGAGAAGAATGAGGATTCTGAAAAGAAATATAAAAGGTTATTGTTAATTTTGGAGAGAGCAATTTCAGCTGAGCTATGAGATCAGACGCTAGATTACAAAGGGTTGAGAAGTAAGTGGCAAGAGACACAGTGGAGGTAGGAGAATAAATAGCTTTTTTTTTCCCTAGGAGTTTGGATGTGAAATAGAGAGCTATAAAATAATAATAATATGAAGACACGGAAGAGACAATGGATGATTACTTAAAGACAAAGAAAGCAAATAAACTGATTTGAATTAAATGAGGTGTGTAAAACAGGAAAATTTATTCCCATGTCTTTCAACAGTCTTGTTGACATTCTTGAATGTGTTATAAATTTTCACAAATGCAGAACTGTTTTTGAAAAATGGCCACTTAGCAGAAATGTTTGTGGCAGCCCTTTTTTGTAGTGATAAGAAACTGAAAATTGAGTGGATGCCAATCAGTTGGAGAATGGCTGAATAAATGATTGTATATGAATGTTATGGAAAATTATTGTTCTATAAGAAATGATCAGCAGGATGATTTTAGAGAGGCCTGAAGAGACTTACATGAATTGATGTTTAAATGAAGTGAGCAGAACCAAGAAAACATTATACACGGTAAGAACAAGATTATGTGATGATCAGTTCTGATGGATGTGATTCTTTTCAACAATAAGATTATTCAGGGCAGCTAGTTGGCTTAATGGATAGAGAACTGGTCAGGAAGTTCTGGAGTCAAGAAGACCTGAGTTCAAATCAAGCCTCAGATACTTAATAGTTACTAGCTGTGTGACTCTAGTCAAGTCACTTAACCCCAATTGCCTCAGCAAATAATAATAATAATAATAATAACAACAACAACAAAACCCACAAAATACAAAAGAACAATGAGACGATTCAGGCCAGTTCCAATGATCTTGTGATAAAGACAGCCATCTACACTCAGAGAGAGGAATATGAGAACTGAGTGTGGATCACAACATAGTATTTTCACTCATTTTGTTGTTGTTTGCTTTTTGTATTCTTTCTCATTTTTTTCCTTTTTGATTTGATTTTTCTTGTGCAGCATGATAATAATGTAAATATATGTAGAAGAATTGTACATATTTATGTCACGTAGGGATTGTCCTTTGGAAAATAGTCTCATATAATTTTTTTTAAAGTGTTATTTTTCATATTTGACCCATCTGAAAAAAGACTTATGTTAGCACCCAGACTCTTGTTGCTTATGAGTGTGCTTTAAGAACTCTATGCAATGGCAATTTAAGTGGGATAGGGATATTTAAAACTGCTTTTAATTGGGTACTGAGAAATCCACTTCCTTGAGGAAAATTCCTATTTCCTCATGATTTTCAAGTGAGAATGAATATAAACTTATTTCTTCAAAGGTAAAGGGAAGGTAATTGAGGATATTAAAAACCTTTATAAAATGTTTTGTTTTACCTTGAGGGTTTTCAGTGACATTCCCTAGCTGTAAAAGAACTTGGTCCCTTCTCAGTATAATTGATAGAACAAAAATAATAGTTTTTCAGTGAGCAGTTCCAGGTGTTGGAAGAAAAAGGTAGAAATATGACATGAAGAAATCATGATAAAAATCACATGTGAAATAGCAGAAGTCTTATGTAGAAAGAGTTGACCTAGCTTTCCTCAAAGCATTTGACAAACTCTCATATTATTCTGCTTGACAGGAAGGAAAGATGTGCTTGGAAATGTATAGACCCAAAGGGTAGTCATTAATGTCTCCATGTCAAATTGAAAGGAAATTTTTAATGTAGTGCTCTAGAGATCAAGGTCTGTTGCTTAGTCTATGCTGTTTAACACTTTTATCAATGGCTTCAATAAAGGCAAAAGATGACATGCACACTTATCAAACTTTCAAAAAATATAAAGCTGGCAGGGATATTATGAAACCTTCAGATGATATATTTTGGAAATATAATATACTCTACAAGATATTAATGATCCAGAAATAGTTGACATACTCCATCATCTCCACTATTGCTTCCTTAGTCTTCGATCCATTTTTATCACCATTTCTTCAGTCTTATATCTGTCACCTACTACATCTCAGTTTCCTTAGCTGTAAAATGGACCTAACAACAGTGACTACTTATAAGTGATAGTTAACATATGTGATGCTCTTTGCATCTTTAAAATGATAAATTATTGTGTTATTAACTCCTGTATTTGAGACATTGACTCAGTGAAGAAATCTGAATTATAGTGGAAAGAGAGCTGGTTTTGAAGTTTGAAGGACTTGGGTCTAAATCCCAAATCTGTTACTTTTTAGCTATGTGACCTTAGGCCTCAGTTTCCGCATCTGTTAGACTAGATGACCTCTAAAATCTCTCCTAGGTTTAAATCTATGATCCTAAATGAATCTGAGTGAATATTTTTAGTAATAACAAACTTTCATTAATTGCCTACTATATGTTAGGCATTGTGATAAGAATGGGAGATAGAAAATCAAGGGAAAAAAAAACAGAAAAAAGGTACATAGAAGTAAGTTGTGGAAAGCTTTAAATGCCAAACTAAGGAATAATATACAAAATGTATTTTATCCTAAAGGCAATAAAAAGTCCCTGAAGATTTTTGAGTAGAGAAGCAGCACAGTTAAATCTATACTTTAGGAATGTTATTTTGACAGGTTTGTAGAAGATAGATTGGAAATGGAAGAGGAAGCAAAATTTCTTCCAGGGAAGAGTTGTTGAAGATCTTTATTAAGGTTTTAACCATTTGAGTGGTGAATGGTGAACAGATGCAAGAGATATTATAGCTTGGCACACTCTGCTATTGTAGAAACAAATGTTTCACAGTCATTATAAGTCAACCCACATCTATCAAAGAGAATATTCCATCTTATTATGTATTCGTTTCAATTGCTCCTTAAAACAAGTTTTAAACTTTGACAATTTATACTGGAGAAGGGATTTCCCATTCCTTTACTTTGAAAGTTATCTGCTGCTTTATTTCATTATTTTAATAGTTTAATTTGAACTGTATTTAAATGATTTTGGCAAACTAAGAGTAAAGATGGCAACAAAAAACAAAAAAGCAGTAAGAACAAATTGGTTCATCTTTGTAATGTCACTGTATATCAGTCAATCATAGTGGTTAAATGAAACAAAAAGTCAAGTGCTTAATGTGTTTGTTTGTTTTATGGTTGTTGCTTTTGTGATTTGGGGGATTCTTGCCTAACCTTCCCATTCCTTGAAAATAAGTAACAGACAAATGATGAAGTGATACTATTTTGTTTTAATATCTTATGAAATTTTTATGAATAGTTCAAGCATAATTTCAAGAACATGTACATTAATTTGATACATGTAGATGAACAGTTTTATGAATGGTGAGAGAGAGAGATGAGAGATGAGAGAGAGAGATGAGAGAGAGAGAGAGAGAGAGAGAGAGAGAGAGAGAGATGAGAGAGAGATGAGAGTGAAAGAGATGAGAGAGATGAGAGAAAAAGAGATGAGAGAGAGAGAGAGATAGAGAGAGAGAGAGAGAGATTGAGATTGTCCTGGAATAGTAGATAGAAAACTAACCTCACAATCAGGAAAACTGGGGTTCAGGTGTTGCTCATACACATACTTGATAGGTTACTTTGGAAGAGTCACTCGAACTTCCAATAACCCAGAGAAAGCTTAAAGCCCAAAAGGTGCAGAATAAGTGCCAATCTTTGCTATAAATGATCTTAAAAATTATCTAGGTCAAACATGTCAAACTTGTATGCATGTAAGCAAAGTTCCCTAGTGAGGCCCTAACCAGATTAAAATGTACTTGAGAAATGTTTAATAAAATTAATGAAAATACAACATAGATAATATTAATTTGTGGTTTTCTAAGTCATTAAGCAGGCCAGAATTTAATTCTCTTTGAGTCTGATCCTACTGAAAATCAAGACTCTCACTTTGATGATTAAAAGACAAACAATAAAACAAAACAAAACAAAACAAAACAAACAAAAAAGAATTGAGGTCTAAGGGATCTTATGACTTTCCCATGTCCATAGAATGAGAGAACCAAGACTCAAATCCAGGTTCTCCAGCTCCATTCCTGTGTTATTTCCATTAGACTACATTGCTGTACTTTGTGCCAAATGTCCAACTTTATAGATCTACATATTTAGAAGTCATTATCATTGTCACTATTGTATTTGTGCTCCAGGTGCTCTTCAACTAATAAGAAGAATTGTGACGTTGGATTATTCATTTCTTCAATTCCATAGGTCTCAATGCACATGGTGTGCTAGACCTGGAGTGCAGAAGCTCTGGTTTTGAATTCTGTCCCTAATACAACTCTGCCAACCATGGCAGTTGTCACTTACAGTTCTTTGAGGTTTGGTTTATTCATTGTAAATTAGAGCTAATAGTAAATAATAAAAAGTAAATAGTAAATATTACTTAGGAGGAGATGGGAAGTTTGGGGAGAGAAGAGAAATTTTGGGTCAGTTTTCTGTGGGGATTGGGATGGAAAATTTATTAAGGAAGAGTTAAAAAGATTGTCTTGCTTATTTGAGATTAAATAACAATTTATAGTGGACATTATCAGTTTTTAGAAATATGATCCTACCTACTTTAATTAGATTTTTCTCTTTGCTTTATTGGATTTGCCAAAAATATAAGAAAATAAAAGAAACTTGGACATAGATTTAATCATATCCCATTAAGCACAATGTGAGTAGGAATTGAAGAAGTGTATTGTGAGAATAAATGCAAAGTAGCCAAGTACAGGGCTGAGATCAAAAAGGGAAAAAAATAAAGTTAGAATAAGGGTGGTAGACTAAGAAAGTGTGGGGGGTACAGTGAATATAGAGCAGTGGTCCTGGAGCAAGGAAGACCTGAATTCAAATTCAGCCTCAAATTTTTACCAGCTGTGTAACTCTGAGCAAGTCACTTATTCTATATTGGCCTGTTTCCTTATCTGTAAAATGAGAATTGTAGGAGCAGCTAGATGGTGTAATGGATAGAGGACTGGCCCTGGAATCAGGAGGATCAAATGCAGCCTTAGACATTTATCTATCTATATCTATAGGAATGTGATTTTGAGCAAGTCAATTAACCTCAATTAATTGCCAAAAAGAAAAAAATGAGAATAATAATCACTGTTATGGGCCAAAACTCTACTTGAAACAAGTATTCTTACAAAGTACTAACTCAGTGGAATTGATAATACAATGGTTATCTAGTTTAGCATGGTGATTAATAGTTCTCTAGTTCAGTATGATTGATTTAATCTTATAACAAATAATGTTCCCTAGTGATATAATGATTGTTTTATATTTTGTATACTCATATAAACTGGGACAAACTCAGCCAGAGATGGACTCAGAAGAGCTTGGAGACAGACTTGGAGAAGACAGAGGACTGGAATCAGGAGCTCAAGCTCTCGGAGGCAAGGAGAGACATTTATTCCATCTCCCACCTTTGTGGTGGTTAGAAGCTGAAGTAAAAGATCTCGGACTGAGACAGACTTCAAGATAGAGACCATTGTGGTGGTCCTCCTGCTTCCTCCACAGATACATTCTGAAGGACCTCCAGAAAACTACCTGAGCCCCAAGAAAGGAGACAAGACTGCAAAGGAGACAGTAAAGATTTTTGGACTTTATCCTTGGCTTTTCTCATGGTGATTATTCTGCTGAAATGAAGGCTGGTCCAGAGACCTCCAGAAAACCAACCAGAACACTACATTTTGGCACCCAACATGGAGCTAAGGACCTACATCTATGACCCAGAAATTAGGGCAAGTGCAAAAACAGACAAGAAGGAAACTTTGTTAAGGGCTAAACTAGTGTTTCAGCCCAAATGGGACAAATGTTTAGAAAACAACTTTCTCCACCACAAGGAAAGTATGTAGAAAGCATAGTTAGACTGATTTAAAAAAAACAAGGTTTGATTGTAACTTGGGAGCAGATCATTGGACTTTTAGAAACATTACAGTAATCATCTCCTTGGTTTTCAAAGGAAGAAGAATTAGATCCAGACAAGTGGAAACCAGTGGGAGAGCAACTAATGGAATATTATAATGATAATGGTCCTGATTCAATTCCTAAAGAAACATTCTATACATATAACTTAATACAATTGGCTTTAAGGAATTACATAAGTATTAGAATAAGGAAAAAGAAGAAAGAACAGGAGGGGGAGGTTATTGAAAAAGCATTTTAAAAGCATGAAAAATTAGATAAGAAAGGAGTTAAGTGCAATGCTGATGAAATTAAGGAGTGTGGTGCTTCACAGCAGGAGCCATTAGGGCATTCCTCATCTTATGACCCTCCCCCCTCAATTAACCCTTCATGGGTGGAGGGAGAAGGAGAAAGGGGAGGGGCAGTGACACAATCAGCACCACCTATGAAGCAGTCTATGACAAGATTACAAAAGGCACTAGTTAAAGCTAAAAAAAAGGACAGGATATATCTGATTTAAGAATAGAAGCATACCCTGTTATTTAAGAGTTTTTAATCTTCAGGTCAAGAAAGGAGAAGATACATTCCTTTTGATCTGGAAATTATTAAAGATTTGAAAAAGGGTTGCACTCTTTATGGCTACATGGTCTTATGTTAAGATGTTATTAGAGAATTTGGCTTATGAAATTTTAACCCTTAGTGATTGGAAATCTATAACAAGGACATGTTTAGAACCTGGACAAAACTTGTTGTGGCTTTCGGAGTATAGTGAACTATGTAGAATACAAGAACAATGAAATAGGCAAACTGGAGTTAATATGCAAATCACCTTTGACCAATTAGTAGGTAAAGGTCAGTATGCAGATGCTTTAGTACAATTAATTACCCTTTGACAGCATATGAGCAAATTGCTGCTGCTTCTATCAAAGCATGGGGCTCCCTCCCAGGAAAACAAGATAGAGGGGAAGTGTTCATGAAAATAGAGCAAGGTCCAAATGAACCCTTTACTGATTTTGTGGGACATCTGCAGACAGCTGCCATATGAACTATTGGTGAAAATGCAGCAACAGGAATAATGATAAAACAACTTGCTAGAGAAAATGCCGATGAGGTTTGTAAAAGAATTATACTAGGACTATATAAGGATACTCCTTTAGAGGAGATCATAAGACACTGTGCCACAGTGGGTACAAATGCCTTTTATACCTGGGCTATGATGCAGAACATGGGAAGACAGGGTCCCTCTTGGCAAGCGACTTCCAGAGAGACTTGTCAATGCTTTCAGTGTGGTAAAGTAGGACATCTGAAAGCTCAATGTTGCCATAGAGACAGAGTGAGAAAACAGGGTGGGAGAACAAGACCTAAAACCCCATGCCCAAAATGCAACAGAGGCTTCCACTGGGTCTCAGAATGTAGATTGACCCAGGAAAATGAGAGGCAGGGCCCAGCTCCAGGGCCCCAGGTGGGGCATGATGGCAGCCAAGGTTACACCCAGAGAGTCTTTAGAACTTCAATATTCTGATATGATCAATCAGCAGAGAAGCAATCCCATGGGAGAAAGGGATTACAATTGGGGAGAACACAGGCTTTTTAACTCAACAGAAGGGCAGTGTCCAGTGCAAGCAGCTCCAATATAATTGCCAGGTGATGAGGAGAGATCCAGAAAGTGATGAATGGAAGGCACCGGATAGGTTAACTACTTGGGGGAGAGGGTTTGGTTATATCTCTACAAATGGAGAAGGGCTCAGATGGGTGCCAATGAGCACCTTGAGATGTAGAGGGATGACACTCCAAAAAGGTATGCTTGAATCAGACAACCAAGCACTTAAGACTAATTACCTATCCAATGTGAGACAATGACTATTAGCATTTGGATAAATGGCTCTTCTCACTGTTGGTTCTGGCTGAATGTTTGATGTTAAGATAATCATAGGAAAGGATTGGAGGGTGGAGGAAGGGAGGCAGAGGAACTTGGCGGCAGGACTAGGAGGAGAGAGGCTGGTGACTCTGGACTGCAACATCCAGGATTTTGTTTGGCTGCCTCCTTCACTTCTCCCCTAACGACCAAGGACTTTAATTCATTCTGATTCTGGCTGACCCTGAAACTCTCCAGGGAGCTAGTCCATACTCTACATTGAGAGAGACAGAAAAAGAGAAAAATCTCAAAACAAAAGAGAAGACCCTAAAAACATCTGACACTGAAAGAGCATGGCTGATAAGGACTTTAAAACCAGCAGGAATCATTGGATTCCCTGAAACATGATAAGACTAATATAGGAATTCAAAATCTGCAGGAATCATTGGATTCCCTGACACGTGAAGTAATGGACAAAGATTGATTTTGGACTATTTCTAGGACTTATGGATATGTATAATTCCTCATGTTGATTCATGTTGTTTATTATGCAATACCTCCCATGTTAATGGACTTATGTATATCTGTTTCAAGTGAGAACTTTCAGAAACCCACTAATCTGGTTTGATTCCCCCTTTCCTTTTGGTGTTTTCATCTCCCTTCCTGAGATGTCAGAGAAGGTGTGATCACCTCCTTTTATGGTGTTTTCTCCCTTTTCTGAGAAGTCAGGAAGGGTGCAATCTCACCTCTCTGAGAAATCAGGTAGAATGTAACCATCTGTGTTCTAAAACAAAAGATGTTATGGGCCAGAACCCTGTACTTGAAACAATGATTCTTACAAGGTGTTAAGTTAGTAGAATTGATAAGACAAGAGTTATCTAGTTTAGCATGGTGATTAATAGTTCTCTAATTCAGTATGATTGATTTAATCTTCAACAAATAATGGTTCCCTAGTGATATAATGATTGACTTATATTCAATATACTACATATAAACTGGGACAAACTCAGCCAGGAGGAGGCTTGGAGAAACTCAGAAGGGACTTGGAGACAGACTCAGAGAAGACAGAAGGGCTAGAGTCTGTAGCACAAGCTCCCAGACTGAGACAGACTTCAAGACAGAGACTATTGTGGTGGTCCTCCTGCTTCCCCCACAGAAACCAAGACACATTCCGAAGAACTTCAAGAAAGCTAGTCCGGGCCCCAGGCAAGGAAACTAGACTGTGAAGGAAATAATAAAGAATTTGGACTTTATCCTTTTATTTTCATGGTGATTACTCTGCTGAAACAAAGGTTGGTCCAGAGACCTCCAGAAAACCAGTCAGAACACTACAAATCACCTACTTCCAGGTTGTGAAATTGTTGTGAAATTCAAATAAGATATTTTTGAAGTTCTTTGTAAACCTTAAAGTGCTATATAAATGCTAAATATTATTATTACTGATCATTGTAGCATTTGCTACAGTGAAGATGAAGAATAGGTTAGAGAGATAAAGCTAGGTTGAAATAGAATGATAACAGTTTAAGATGTGGTAAAGGAATATTGGAGTGAAGTGAATGGGGGATGTATTATAGGGATAATAATATTAACAGTATGACCATCATTATGTGCAACTGAAATATAATGGAGAAGTAGGTCATTGTAGAGGGATGGAAAGATGTAGAGGGCTGGAACTCTGAAAAAGTGTACTTGGATCCAGAACAGCAGAGTACTTAAGGCTAAATACCTACTCAATGTGATGTAATGGTTCTATAAACATATACTTAGATGATATGGTGATGTGATGGCTCTCCTCATGATTGGCGCCTGCTGAATATGGTATGGTAAGGTAATTGCAGGGAAGGATTGGAGGGCTGAGGGAGAGAGTCAGAGTCTGCCGTAGCACACTCAGCAGGGAAGACTTCAGGCTCCAGATTCCAGAGTCCATGGCTTGAAGAGTCACGTGGCAGGTTGTCTGCCCTACCTCCTTCACTTCTCCTAAAGACCAAGGACTTTGACTGATCCTGGCTCTGACTGATCCTGAGACCCTTCAGAGAGCTAGCCCAGAAATTATAGGTCATGGTGGATGAGAGTGATTTACTCATGAGGCAATAGTTTTTGAGAAGATAGTCAGCAAATTTTTATAATATTAAGCACTCACAATGTGCCAGGTATTATAAACACAAATGTTCATGTGCTTTAGAATAAAGTAGAAGTTTAAGTAGAGAAAAAGACTGAGATTAAATATCGAACTCCTTGAAAAAGAAAAATGGATAATGCTAGGGGTGAAGGGGTGGGAAGGATGGAAGAGGGAGGAAGAGTTGATAAATAACTGCTGCCAGGATTTGGATTGAGTGATAAATTTAGATAGTGTACAGAAATTTTCCAGAAGAGAAGTTTGCTGAATGATAGTGGTAAAGGGAGATTGTAGAAATGTTACTGGGAGGCAAGGATTTTTCTGATATGCTTCTCCCAAATAAGTATGTCAAGAGATGAGAGGAAATTTTCATTTTTGTTCTTTTAATGGTATTTTTTATTTTTCCAAATATATTCAAAGATGGTTTTCAACATTCACATTTGCAAAACCTTGTGTTCCATATTTTTCTCCCTCTCTTCCCCCCTTTCCTCTCCCTAAGGCAACAAACAATCCAATATAGGTTAAACATGTACAATTCTTCTAAATATATTTCTATATTTGTCATGCTGTACATAAAAGAAATTTAATCAAAAGGGGAAAAACACAAGAAAGGAAAAAAAAAACAAGCAAAGAAATGATAAAAAAGGTGAAAATTCTATGCTTTGATTCACATTCAGTCTCTATAGTTCTCTTTTTTGATGTGGATGCCACTTTCCATCCTTCATTTTTGAAGAAGACTAAGGTCATTATAGATTATGATTCATGCATGAATTGGATTTAAGTGATCAGAGTTCAATGAATACAATTTCACTGATTTTATATTATAATAGCTGACATTTATATCTTTAACGAGAACTTTAATTTAAAATTTGCCAAGGTTTTCACATACATTATCTCATATGATCCTCAAAACAACCTTATGAGGTAGGCGCTACATTCCTGTGAGGGAAGTGCTAATATAATTGTATAACAGTTGTTTTAAAAATTAATTCCTGTGGCCCGTAAAAATCACAGTAGAAAAATCTTGTAGTCCAATCACAAACTTGGTAGGAAAACATGATTTTGAAAGGCTGAAGAAATTAGTATCCCTAGTTCTTACTAGTAAAAGCCTTGTTTGTTTTTGTTGTTCAGTTATGACTATTCAGTTACCCCACTTGTTTTGGGGTTGTTTGTTTTTTTGGCAAAGATACTGGAGTGTTTTACTATTTCCTTTCCCCAACTCATTTTATAGATGAAATAACTGAGGTGAAAAAGTGACTTGCCCAGGTTCATACATCTAGTAAATATCTGAGGTAGATTTGAACTTGTGTCTTGCTGACTTTTGACTTCCACTGTACTATCTAGCTGTTTATATAATTCAAATCAGAGCTAAAAGTCCTAAAGAGTTTGGATGACTTAAATGATCCTTTAAATATGGACAGAGTCATTTAAAGATTTTTTTTTCAATATGGGTCATTTAAATACAATTTATCACCATAGTAGTTGAAAATGTTGAACACAAATAGAATGTGTGTGTGTATGTGTGTGTGTGTGTGAGAGAGAGAGAGAAACAGAGAAACAGAGACAGACAGAGAGAGAGAGAGAGAGAGAGAGAGAGAGAGAGAGAGAGAGAGAGAGAGAGAAGGAAATGCCTGTAAATTATCGCTAAGTAAAATCTGCCTAAGATGAAACCATTGAGAAGTAGTCAGGCTTTTTATGTATGAGTTTGAATGGACCCTAAGAGTTATCTAGAACAATGATCTGCGGAAGATGAGGGTCTGACCCAGAGGTGTGTAGGATCAACCAATCTGAAGGTTTGATTATTGATAACACCCCACTCTGACTGCCACAGCCAGTCATTCTTTGTGCTTGTGCATCATAATCACATTTAGTTTTATCCCCCACACTCTTTGTCTATATTTCAGTCTTTTTCTTTGTGTCTGTCTCTCTGTCTCTGTTTCTGTCCCTCACCTTATCTAATTGATTTTTTTTCCTGCTACATGAGATAACTCTCTCCTCCAGTCAGGTGACACTTCTCAGTGTTTTTTAAAGATGTCATTTTTTTTAACTTCTCTGTATTTAATTTTAGTTTTTATCTTCAGAAGAAATTCCTACTTCTTTAAAGAACTTATTTTTTTCTAGCATATGAGGTTTTACAGCTGGAAGTGTTTTCAAAGATCACAGAACCAGAGAATCTGAGAATTGGAAGGAATCTCATTAAACATCTATTCCTACCTACTCTCCAAAAAAGAATTCTCTTTTTATAGCATAGCTGAGGAATGTTCTTATAACATTCACCTGAATATCTTTGATAATGGAAAACATACTATCTGCCAAGGTAGACTATTTCACTTTGGGAAAACTCACATTATTAGGATGATTTTCTTTATATCAAGGCTCAATAGGCTTCTCTGAAGCTTCTACATATTACTTCTAATTCTAGAATCTTGTTTTCCCTAAGTCTTTTCTTCTCTGGGGCTAACTGTCCCTACTTTCTTCAATGAAGCCTCATATGCTTTTAATTTGGAGGATATCTTCATTCTGGGTTCCTTCTTCTGGACACCCTCTAATTTATCACAAAATATTGGCTTTGAATTTAACACATCTAGATGCAGTCTTCCCAAGGCAGAGTACAATGAGACTATCATGTATTTATTTCTAGAATTTATTCCTCTCTTGTTGAAGTCCAAAATCATATTAATTTCTTGATATTCATATAACATTGCTGTTGACTCATTGAATTTGAAGTCTAATTAAAAATTTTCAAAATTCAAAAATTCATATTTAAATCTAGAATACAGCTATCTAACGATTCCTTCTTCATCTTGAATTTGTAAAGTTGATTTTTTTAAATTCAAGGTTGAGGCATTATAGTTATTTCTATTAAATTTATTTTATTAAATTCAGATTAATTTTCTATCTTGTCAAAGTTCTTTTGTCCATTGTACACTGTGTTAGCTACTCCAAACTGCTTTATGTTATCTGCAAATTTAATAAAATAAAATTTTACTTGTGTCAGTGATAACTAAAAAAAAGGAAGCTTAGTTGCATAAGGCCAAACACAGATCTCTGGCAAAGGAGATGTGTTTCCTAGTTGACATAGGAACTTCAAGTATAGTCATGCAAACAGTTCTGAATTAACCAAATTGAATTACAATTAAATCTACCCCACATATCCCCATCTTTCTATAAGAGGTTTAAACAAATGGTTTGGTAAAATTTAGGTATATTATAGTTACTAAATTTGAATAGTTTGGTCTGACCCACTCTGATGCTCTATCATTTTTTTTCCTAAATATTTCCTATCCATCCTTTCAACAGTATATTTTAGACTTTTCTTAAGTCTCAAGTTTTCAAAAACTGAAATTGAGATCAGCAAACTAGAGTTTGCAAATTCCATTCTTTTTGCTTTTTTAAAAAATCAGGACAATATTTACCATCCTGTTAAGTGATTTCTCATCTCCATGATTTTCCAAAAACTATAGACCATAGTTCATCAATCAGGTCATCTAGTTCTTTTAGTACCCTGATTGTTTAGATCTGATTACTTGAATTCATCAAAGGCATCTAGGTGATCTATTTATTATCTATATATTTTCTCTGTCTTTATTTTCCTATGAATAATTATGGTATAGAATTATATGAATGTTGAAAATATAAGCCAATCTGTGAAATTATTCTTTATGTGACCATATATGAAATCCCATATTTATGGTGTATTCTATAATTACCTATGCATATAAAATTGTATTGGGAAGGATATCATTTAAAGTCAATTTGTAAATTTAAATTATGTAATATGTTTATAAATAAAAGTGCTACTACAAGCAAATGGCAAAAAGCACTATGGTATAGTGGATAGAGTACTGTACTTAGTGTCAGACTGGGATTAAAATTCCCTCTTTAACTCTGACTGTGAAATGTAATCCTTTTGAGCCTTAGGCAACTTTCTAAGACCATAAATAATAATCAGTCATATTAGTCAAGTCAACAAGCAATTATTAAGCTTGTTTCTTATGTGCCGGATACCATGCTAAGTAATAGGAATACAAACATCAAAAAAAAGATGATCACTTTCTTCAAGGAACATACTTTCTAGTGGGGAAGGACAACATATAAAAAATGAACTTGAAAAAGGTGGGGGCTGGAATGAAACATTACAAAGCAGGGATTGTAGAAAAATTTTAAGGAGAGAGTCAGAAGTAAAGACTTGAATAGAATGAAACTATGACTGACTGGGTTTCTTAAAATGGAGGTTCTGAGAAGAAGAACTGAGGATACTCCTATTATGTGAAATTTAAGGTTATATTAAGTTTCCAGGTTGCTTAGGGCAATAGTGCTTAGAGCACTATTGAGACTGTCTAGGAGGAGAGTTGGGTATACATTCTGGAGAGGAATGAGGATATGAGAACCTTAGTAAACTAATATTTATTCAGTGTTGGTTGAAAGTTTCTCGACATATTGTCATAAAATAAATTTTAATCATGAATTGTTCAGGAATCACACCTAAATAAACAGAAGAATCTGTTTGCTTAGCAAGTCATAATAGAAATTAATGAACTCTCTTCAAATTCTTCAAACTTCAAATTCTTCCACTAATGCATTTTAGGGTATGTCTATCTTAGCATTGCATTGATCTTTGTTTAGATTATTGTCTTTGTTACATTATTTCCAATGTATACTATTTATATATTTTTGTATATATATTTATATCTACATATATTTATATATACCCTTCTTTATATAGGCATACATACACATATACACACACACAAACACACATACACATAGAGAATCTCTGTAAAAATTGTAGATACAACACTAATTTTGTAGAAGATAATTCAATCTCACAATTTATGTGGTTATTATATATAAAGGCACATAATTCAAATGACTAGGTTCATGGAAGATAGCTTGTCACCATGCTTGGTATCCATGTAGTTTTTCCAGTGACGTTATCTAAAAAGAAGTTTGAAGGGTCATTTCTATAGCCATGTTCAAAGTGTTAGCTCTGCCAACAGCTAAGCTTTTTCTTTCCTTTAGAATTTTTTTTACTTTTTTCCTTTGCTATAATTGGCAAGTAAATTGTTATTTCCCAGATATTCCATAAATAATATAATTTAGGCATGTAGGTGGAGGTTTGAAAGGAAATTTTAAAAATGGAAAATTCTTTAAAATGAAAGAAAATATTTAATAAAGATTAATGAATTCAGGATATCTTGTGCTCTGAGAGAGCAACCTGTATTCTAGCTATTTGGAATATCAGTTGCTATTCAACAACGCACAAAAAGATACCATAGTAACCAAGCCAACATGGCACAGTAATCACCTATGTCTTTCACAAAACATGGTTAGGGTGGGGGGTAGTGAAAAAATCCAATAGTCTCCATAATAGGGACCATTATCTACTAAAATATAAGAAAAGGGAATGTATGCTGTATAAGAGTTCCTAAAAATGAATGAAGAAACATATAATGTAGTTCCTATATTTTCTTTCTCCTCTTTTCTTATATGGTAATAGCTTCATGCTTTGTAGCAATCATATCTTCTTGATCCATTGCTCTTTGCTTCATTAAGACCTCAGAAATCTGATGCACAAACAGAATCATCGACAATAAGTAAAATAAGAGAAAAAAGAAATAAAAAGAAGGAAAAATGAATTGATATAAATATCCACAGGTATAGGCTCTCAATATTTTCTTAGAGATATATCAAAGTTGTTTACATGCAAGACAAAATTAGGGAGAGAGAATGTCTACCACAAAAGATTAATTCTCTTTTGTGATTTCATTTTGTCGAATGCTATCAAAATAAATATTTATTGATTAAAATTTTGAAATACCTGCTTGGCTGGTACAAGGCAAAATATGATATAGTTGTTTGGACTTCTAAATATCTTCCCTCCCCCACAGAAGCACTCAAGTCTTTCTGTCTATATGGCTTACTTCTTTTCAACTTGTCTCCATCATGGCGTTATGGCTTCTCCAGAATGAGAGTGACAACTATATCGCACTGCTCTAAGAAACCTAGGAGTAACCTTTATGGGCAATTACTATTAACATGTTGCTGATATGCCCTCATTAGTATATTTCCTAATACACTATTTTCAATAGGCACATCAGGAACATCTAGGTAAGCATTACTCCTGTTTCCAGTATAAAACTAGGCTGATTCTGATTGGGCTGAACTGATTTTGCTAGGCAGAACATTTCAGAATTATTGATCTGCTAATCTGCTTCTCTACTTCTATGTTCTATTGCTCAACTCTGCTTACTCCTTGGCAGCAATAGGTACTGTATCTAGAGAGGGCATTTTTACAACATTTTTGAATATATTGTGCATATGTAATTGGGTTCTGAGGAAATGGCAGCTTTGACATACCTTTCTGACATAAGAAAGGTAACATGAATCTATCTTTCAAATGGAACCAATATCTCTATGTAACACTGTGGCCAAGGAATTTGCCTCAGTTTTTTTTTTTTTAAATTGGCATTTGGAGTAGTAGGAATGAATGCACAACATGCGTCAAAAGAATTTCTAATTGATATGATTTTGTAAATGGAAATGACATTTTTAAAAAAGCATTACTATTTTCTTTGCAGTTACACCCTAAGGACCATGAGACCTTTATATCTGATTTGCAGCTGATTTGCTGCAATTTGCTGCTGATTTGCAGCTTCTGTATGTGTTCTGTCTCCCATTGAAACATGAACTCCTTGAGAGAAGTTACTATCTTACTTTTCTATTTGTATCCCCAGCACTTAGCACAATGTTATGCTTACTAAATACTTCATTCATTCAATTGATGGATGCTGGGAACACAATTTTTGGTTATAACTCATCATTAATGACATTAAATATAAAAAGAATTCATGGGGTATTCAGTTTAATGTCACAGAATACCATCTTCTGACACCTAAATGGTCTACATGATTAGTATATCAATGTCATATAGAGTGATATGGAGTCATACTTATATAGAAAAGGTCCACCTGCGGCAAAAGGTCTGTCTTGTGGGGCAGTTTGAAGAGAGGCAGAATAGAAATCTCTTGTTCTTCTCCTCCTATCCTTCTCTTCAGGGGAGGCTTTCATTCCTGCCAGGAGAGGAAGCAGGTGGTTGGAGCTAGGGTCTACAATTTTGTGTTCCTCAGAGAGAGAATATACTGGACTAGGAATATATTTCCTCCCTTGAGTGTTATTAGTCTAGGATATATGATCAGATTTGAGCTAAATTTTGATCACTTTGTCATTTTGGGGAGAAAAGAGGATCCCAAACTCTATACTGAAGACTTGATCTTTTACCCATTTAATATCATTCCACAATGAATACACATAGAGAATAGTAAGAAAACCTATTTATTCAAACCAAATCAAAGCAGAAAAAAGAGAAAATTTATATACAAAGATATGTACCCTATAATACAGAGTGAAGAAATTCTCCTGTTACGAAAGAGATAACTGGGCTTAACCAATTAGATCTCACCCAAGAAAACTCCTCAAAGTCTCTAGATTAACATGTTGGTAATAGAGACATGATGGAAACAACCTACTTCTCTCATGTTTTCTCAATCTTTTTCTTCAGCAAAGTGAGATTGGTCTCTTCAACTTATTTCTTAAAGTTGGAAGCTTATTCAATTTATACTTGTTTTAGAGAGTCCCCAAAGATGGACTGGCCAAGAATTGGAGCTCTAAATTCTCACCAATACCATCTTGCCCCTTCTGTAGGGCAGATTCTTCAACTCTTTTTTTTTCTTTGTGTATGAGATTTATTAAGAACTCATACTTAATGAGTATGAGGTTTACAGTTGAGGAAACTGAGGGTCAAAGAGGTAAAATGACTTTGCCTTTATTTCAGACTAATTATTTTTGTTATCTACAAATATTTTCTTTTTTATTAAACCTTTTTATTTTTAAAACATATTCACAGATAATTTTCAACATTTACCCTTCCAAAACCTCATGTTCCAAATTATTTTCTCTCCTTTCCCCCCATCTCTCCCCTAGATGGCAAGTAATCAATTATATGTTAAATATGTGCAATTCTTCTATACATATTTCCAAAATTATCATGCTACACAAGAAAACATCAGATCAAAAAGGATAAAAATGAGAAAGAAAACAAAATGCAACCAAATAACAACAAAAAGAGTGAAAAAACTATATTGTCATTTATACTCAGTTCCTATAATCCTCTCTCTGAGTGTAGATGGCTCTCTTTATCACAAGATCATTGCAACTGGCCTGAATCATCTCATTGTTGAAGAGAGCCATGTCCATCAGAACTGATTATCATATGATCTTGCTGTTGCCATATATAGTGTTCTCTTTGTTCTGCTCATTTCACTTAGCATCACTTCATGTAAGTCTCTCCAGGCCTCTCTGAAATCATCCTGCTGGTTGTTTCTTTTAGAACAATGACATTCTATAACATTAACTTATTCAGTCATTCTCCTACTGATGGGCTCCCACTCCGTTTCCAGTTCCTTGCCACCACAAAAATGCATATGTCGGTCCTTTCCCCTTTTTTATGATCTCTTTGGGATACAGGCCCAGTAGAGATGCTGCTGGATCAAAAGGTATGCACAGTTTGATACTCCTTTTGGCATAGTTTCAAACTGCTTTCCAGAATGGTTGGATCAATTCACAACTCCACCAACAATGTATCAGTGTCCCAGTTTTCCCACGACCCCTCCAACATTCATCTTTATTTTTTTCAGTCATCTTAATCAGTCTGAGAGGTATGTAGTGGTACCTCAGAATTGCTTAATTTGTATTTATCTGATCAATAGTGATTTAGAACATTTTTTTATATCACTATAAATGGTTTTAATTTCTTTATCTGAAAATTGTCTGTTCATATCCTTTGACCATTTATCAATTAGAGAATGGCTTGGATTCTTATAAATTTGAGTCAATTCTCAATATATTTTAGAAATAAGTCCTTTAGAAGGCAGCTAGGTAGTAGAGTACACAGAACACCAGCTCTAAAGTCAGGAGGACCTGAGTTCAAATCTGACCTCAGACACTTAACACTTCCTTCCAGACACTTAACTAATTCTGGGCAAGTCATTTAACCCCAATTGCTTCAGCAACAACAACAATAAAAGAAATAAAAAAGAAAGAAAGAAAGAATCCTTTATCAGAACCACTGGATGTAAAGAAATTTCCCCAGTTTATTATTTTCCTCCTGATCTTATCTGCATTGGTTTTGTTTGTGCAAAAACTTTTTTTTTACTTAATATAATCAAAATTATCCATTTTGCATTTTATGATGTATTCTAGTTCTTCTTTGGCTACAAATTCCTTCCTTCTCCACAGATCTGAAAGGTAAACTATTCTTTGTTCTTCTAATTTGCTTGTAGTATCACTTTTTATGTCTAAATCATGAACCCATTTCAACCTTATCTTGGTATAGGGTATAGTTGGTATAGATGTGATTTAATGTCTAGTTTCTGCCATACTAATTTCAAATTTCCCCAACAATTTTCATCAAAATAGTGAATCCTTATCCTAGAAGCTATGTCTTTGGGTTTATCGAACACTAAATTATTGTAGTTATTGACTTTTGTGTCTTGTGAACCTAACCTATTTCACTGATTGACAACTGTGTATCTTAGTCAGTACCAAATGTTGAAGACTACTGCTTATAATATAGTTTTAGGTTTGGCACAATTAGGCCACCTTCATTTGCATTTTTTCATTGATTCCCTTGAAATTCTCTCCAAGATGAATTTTATTATTATTTTTTATAGCTCTATAAAATATTTTTTTGGGAGTTTGAGTGTTATGGCACTGAATAAATAGATAAATTTTAGTAGAATTGTCATTTTTATTATATTAGCTCAGCCTACGCATGAGCACTTGCTATTTTTCCAAATGATTAGCTCTGACTTTATTTGTGTGAAAAGTGTTTTGTAATTGTGTTCATATAGTTCCTGACTTTGCCTTGGCAAGTAAACTCCCAAATATTTTATATTATCTCCAGATATTTTAAATGGAATTTCTTTGTATCTCTTGTGGCCTGACTCTTGTGAGTATAATATAAAAATGCTGCTGATTTATGTAAATTTATTTTGTATCTTACAATTTTGCTAAAGTTGTGGATTGTTTCTAGTAGTCTTTTAGTTAGATTCTCTAAGTATATTATATCATTTACAGAGAGTGATAATTTGTTTCCTCATTACCTACTCTAATTTCTTTAATTTATTTTTTCTTTTCTTATTGCTAAAGCTACCATTTCTAATGCAATTTTGAATAGTAATTGTGATAGTGGGCAATCTTGTTTCATTCCTTATCTTATTGGGAATGGTTTTAGTTTATTCTCATTACATATGATGCTTGCTGATGGTTTTAAATAAATGCTACATTTTAAAGAAAACTCCATTTATTTTTATACTCTCTAGTATTTTTTAATAAGAGTGGGTATTGGATTTTGTCAAATGCTTTTTGTGCATCTATTGAGATAATCATATGATTTTTGTTAGTTTGGTTATTGATACAATCACTTATGTTAATATAGTTTTCCCAATGTTGAACCTGTCCTGCATTTCTGATATAAATCCTACTTGGTCATGGCATATTATCCTGGGGATGATTTGCTGTAATCTTTTTGATAATATTTTATTTAAGATTTTTGCTTCAATATTCAGTAGGGAAATTGGTCTCTAATTTTCTTTCTGTTTTGACTCTACCTGGTTTAGGTATCAGTACCATATCTGTGTTATAACAGGAATTTGACAGGACTCTTTCTTTGCCTATTTTTTCAAATAGTTTGTATAGTATTGGAATTAATTATTCTTTAAATGTTTGTTAGAATTCACATATATATCCATCTAACCCTGGAAATTTTTTCTCAGGGAGTTGATTAATAGCTTGTTCAATTTCTTTTTCTAAAATGACATTATCTAAGTAATTTATTTCCTCCTCTGTAAACCTGGGCAATCTATATTTTTGTAAGTATTCCTCCACAGATTATCAGATTGATTGGTATGTAGTTGGGCAAAATAGCTCCTAATTATTGCTCTAATTTCCTCTTTATTTGTGGAAAGTTTTTACTTTTGATACTAACTATTTGATTTTCTTTTCTTTTTCTAATCAAATTAACTAAAAGGTTTATCTATTTTGTTGTTTTTCATAAAATCAACTCAGTTTTGTTTATTAGTTCTATAGTTTTCTTACTTTCAATTTTATTATTCTCTCCTTTTATTTTCAGAATTTCAAATTTCGTATTTAATTGGGGTTTTTTAATTCATTCTTTTTCTAGCTCTTTTATTTGCATGCTCTTGATCTTCTCTTTCTCTCTTTTATGCAAGTAAGCATCAGAGATATAAAACTTCCCCTAAGAAATGTTTTGACTATATCCCATACATTTTAGTATATTGTGTCATTATTGTCATTCTCTTAGATGAAATTATAGATTGTGTCTATGATTTGTGGTTTCACCCACTCATTCTTGAGGATTAGATTATTTAGTTTCCAATTAATTTTTGGTCTATTTTTCCTTGGCTCTTTACTACCCATAAATTTTAATTTCATTATGATCCAAGAAAGATGTCTTTACTATTTTGGCCTTTCTGTATTTGATTTTGAGGGGTTTTTGCCCTAAGAGATAGTCACTTTTTGTGTAGGTTCCCTGTATCACCAAGAAAGGAAAGTACATTCTTTTCTATCTCCATTCAATTTTCTCCTATACCTAACTTTTTAAAACTTTTTTTCCTAAACTTTTATAAAATTGTGTTTACCTCTTTAACTTCTTTCTTATTTATTTTGTGGTTCAATTTATCTAATTCTGAGAGAACAAGATTGAGATCTCTTGCTATTTTTGTTAATTGTTCTTGCAGCTCTCTTAACTTCTCAAAGAATTTGGATGCTGTACCATTTTGGTGCATATATGTTTAGTGTTGATATTACTTCATTGTTATGGTTCCCTTTAGCAAAATGTAGTTTCCTTCTTTATCTCTTTTAATTAGATCTGTTTTTGCTTTTGCAAAAGCTGAGATCATAATTGCTACCCTTGCTTTTTTAAAAATTTATTTCAGCAAAGCCTTCATCTCTACTAATAAGGAGAGAGTCCCATAGGAAAGGAGTTTAGAACAGGGTTACATATATAAAAATTGTATCTGGATAAAAAACTTCTATCTACTCTAAGAACATCTTTTCCCTAAATATGGATATTTGTTTAAGGATAAGGCAAAGCTTCTCTCTAAGTTTAGTAAATTTTAATGTAACTCTGCACTATAATAAAGACAGCTTTTGACTATGAGTTATATGACAAGAAATTATCCTGGCATACATAGATGATGACACTTCATGGCTCATTTTAAAAGCTGGACAAGATGAAAGAGGTTGCCACATAAGCAGAATCACATATTAGTGGGACAAAATGTGCAAGAAAAAGAGTGCATTTTCCATTTAATTCCACATTCAAAAACCAGGAGATTTTTTTTTTAATAAGGGAGAGGAGAACATCCTCCTCTATCTAGGAATTGCTCTGGGGTTTTACACAACACATTTAGATAATGATGCTATATTAAATACAGCATATGATTTTAACTCGGTAGATAAATTAATAGCAAAAATTAGAAGCAGTGAACCCTTTTATTTTATCTTTTGTATTCTTTCATTTTTAAGAATGGTTATAGTTCCCAAGAGGACTCTCAGCTTCCACCTGGAGGTTCATCTATCTTGAATAAGTAAAAAGAATGGCAATAGATGGTTCATGTAAAGAACCATCATGAATTTCTGTACTTCCCCTACAAAACAGGAACAGTGAATTGCTGGTGATTGTAGTGATTGATATTGGCAGATGGTTCATGGGATGATTTACTTGCTTCAATGGAACTGGGTTGACTTTCTCACCATTTCTTTCATGATAAGATGAGATATAGAATTAAGGCACATGCCTGGATAGAGGACCTTATTGTGTATCTGAATGACTCCATGAAGGAAAAGCTTGCTAATGAGGATAAAAATTCATTAGACATCTGCTCCGGATTATCATTAACCTTTGGTTGACTATTTCATTGAATATTTTTCCCTTTTGCCTCCTTCTTCCCTTTCCCCTCCTTCTCCTTTCTTTTCTTCTCCTCCTCCTTTCTTTTCTTCTCCTTCCCTTCTTCCTTTTTTTCTTCCCTTCCCCATTTACTTCCTTCTTACCCCTCTTTTCTTCATTCTCTTCCTTCTCTCCTAAAATGAGTGTAAGGCAGTCAATTATGCTTTAACTCTGTTTTTACAATAGCTGCTCCTAAAGAAATGGAACAAATTTTAAAACAAATATTTAGGCATTGTATAAATAATGATTAGTGATAAACTGGTTCAGAATAAAGTATATTTTGTCATCTCTGTGACTTCAGTATTGATTTTTTAAAACGGAGATCCCTTATTCAGTTTACAGACAGTCTTTTTAGCCAGATAGGCTATGTATTATTGAATGGGATCAGGCCCTGGAGATAAGAACTCCTCTGTTCTTTGCCACTGTAACTATGATTTGAGTGGGTTATCACCTAATGACAATGACATGTCATCCCAAATAAATTAGTGAAGACTCTAAAAGTGTCAGAAACTACTGGGATTTGAATTTCATTATCCATAAGCTAAATGAAGCACCTTAAATGGACTAGTGTGATATAGCATATATGATAAATATAAATGAAAGATGATAAATTTATTTTAAAAATTTTAGCTGGACATAATTATGTTCATCAATTCATTTAAACAAGAAGTAACCGTTTCTCTTTATTTCATTATAAATATTGCTCTTATTGTTTTTTTAATCAGAAATGATGATTATGATTATAGATTCTCAATTTGTCATTTCCTATATTATATATTCACAAGGAAATTTCTGATTGGAACATTGTGATACAGTTACAGGAATTTTAATAATATTTTGAATAAGTTAAAAATATTTGTCATTTATTGTTTGAGACATAGATAATACTGATAATACTAAGCTGAGTATTATATTGTGTGTGTGTGTGTGTGTGTGTGTGTGTGTGTGTGTGTGTGTTTTTAAGGAAAAGGCAGCAACCCTTATCCTAATAGTGACAAAAGGCTCTCCAACTCTATACCTTTGCAAGATTCTTTTTTTTTTTTTTGCCAACTTTCAGCCATAATAGGTACAATGCAGAAATATTTTCTTTTTCTTCTTCCTTTTCATTTATCTTTTCTTCTTCCACTTTTCTTCCCCCTTTCACTCTTCTCTCTCTTTCTTCTTCTCCTCTTCTTCCCTTTCTCTTTCCTCTCTACTTTTGTCTTTTCCCTTCCCCTCCTCTTAGTTCTTCCCCTTTCTTTTCCCCTCCCTTTTCTCCTTATCTTTCTTCCCTTCCTCCATTTGCTTTTTTCTTCCTTTTATCTTCCTCCTGCTCATCCTCCCTTCTTTTCCCTTTTCCCTTCTGTTCCCTCCCTCTTCCTTTTCCTCTCCTCTTCCACAAGTCACATATAATGAGCAGCTGCCCTCTCATGTGCAAATCAACAATTGCTATCTTAAAATACTCAACAACTGCTTTTCTTAGAATACTAAAGCATACTTAAGGTCCTAGACAAATGAAGGTTCAAGAGTCAACCCCCTGATACATGCAAATATTTACTGTGAATATATAATCACAGACAACTAACCATTCTACTATATTGGTTTAAAAATGTATTTTCTAACACAGACAGGAATATGTCTGCCAGAAATAACTTTAAAAGCTCTAACTACCTTCTTTTCCACAAGAAATTGAAGGCACAATGGACATGGACTATACTTTGTACACACTTTTGATCTTCCCTGTCCTCAGGATCACTGCTTAGAAGTATAGGTGAGAAAAAATTTTTAATTCCATATTCCAGTGTTTATCAATTTCTCATTAAAGAGGAAGGAAAACCAACTAAAGTGATGTAAAAAAGATGCTATTCTTTGCAGATGTCCAGTAATAAGAAATGAAAAAAGACAAATAGAATGAACACAACCTTTGTGTTTGTGTATTTGAATGGGTACAAAGGAGTTTATGAGGTTTAGATTTCAGTAATTCTATGTCTCCCTTTTGGGGTAGATTTTTTACTGCTGTATTTACTAAACATTATTTCAGCAGACACTCAGAATCACTTAGATGTGTAAAGATTTTACCAGAAATTGCTGAAGATTGAGTAGTTTGAACTATTTAATCCTAATTATGAGACTAGATGTGTATAGATTTTGAGTTATTTTATTAGATCTCAGTAAATAAAAAAAAAAGTTCTATCCAGATTGTAGCAAGGACACAAAGTAACATGTTGGCTTGTCCTTTTAATTTGATGGATTTTCAAACAAAAACTACAGAGACAAAATAACTACTTCAAAGACATCACACATATGACACATCGAATTTCAAAATTGGCAAATCATTGTTCCTCAATGTAGACAAGTGTGTTGTCATTAATTACCATTTGAAAAAGTCCTGTGAAATAGGGATTGAGCTTTCTCCTCCCCCCCTTTTCTTTTAGCCATTGAAATATCAGGAATTATAAATAAAACCATTGTGGCTACTCTGAGTACTTCTATAAATCATGCTTTGAAATAATAATCATTAGTCTTGCTGTAACTCAATAATCTTGCAACTTCCCCACAAACATATAAGCATGAATCTAGATATAGTGCCAAACTCATAGAAGAAAGGGGTAATTAAAACTTACCTAGAGATTCTTATGGTACATATTGAGTTAGGAAATCATATGTAAAGGATATCAATTTTCTATTCTATTTTTATTTTTTTTTTTTTGTTAAATAATTCCCAATTATATTTTATTCTGGTTTGGGAGCACATGCTGTCAGTAGACTGAGCTCTTGAAACCCCTGTTTTAGGCCATGTAACAAGATTTTAGGCTAGGACTAGAGCCTAAGGAAGCTGACAAAATTTGTTTTTGTGCCTGTTTTCTAAGTTCTTCAAGCATTGAAGAACCTGCCAGTGATTTCATTCTTGTGGGATGGCCATCAAGAACCTAGAATCACACCATATGCTCCATAATGAGATTTATGTGGAAGATAACGTATGTACAGATAAACTTAACAAAAGAACAAAGGCCACAGGAGAGAGTCTGAAGAAAAAGTATTCTAGGCCTAAAAGATAAAGATTCAATCATTCATAAATTTCCAAATTTCCAGTTTGCCAATATGAAAACAATATATATGGATAAGTGCACTTTTTACTCTGTGTAGTTTGTTTGCTTTACATAGATAAGACCAAAGTGAAATTGCATAGACAATTGAGAAAAGCACATTTATACAGTCAAATACACTTAGTTAGAGTTTTCTACAGAATATCTTTAATTAAAAATAATCTTCAGGTGCAGCATTCAAATTGTTCCTTAAATTCAGTGTACTTTGCTTCTAGCAGTGCAATAAATTACTGCAGGATGGTTGGCCTGGAAAAGACAAGCAGTGATTTGAATAATGAAAATTGTTTCTTTTTAAACAACATGATTAGAAAGTGAAAACAACTATTGTTCCTTCAAGTCACTCATATCAGAAATTCCAAAATACTCATATCTGAAAGAGTCACTAAAGTCCAGGGGAACGCAGTGTTCATGTGGCTGATACGTTTTTTCGATAGCAACTTTTGACTGTATCTATTCTTTGCTACCTCCTGGAGAATTATGCCAGTTTTCTGACTAAGAAGGCAGTGTGGTATAAAGGAAGGAATCAGGAATTGCAAAAAGCTAGGTTGAGATATTGACTTTGTCACTTGGTAGCTACATGAAAGTGGGTATGGAAATCTGGAGATAAGACCCTAGTCCTAGACCTTGGAAAATTCTTCCTCCAGTACTTACTAGTCGTGTGACCCTGACCAGGTACAATAACCTTTCTGTGCCTCAGTTTGCTTAAAAAACATAGTGGAAGTTGTGGGTGAGTTGCACTTGATGCACTCTTAGAGGGCAATTTTTATGGGTTTTATGAGATGATAAAAATAAATATAGATAAAATTCTAGCTCTATATTTCTAATCCTGTGTTATTAAATCACTTTGCCTTTCTGACACTGTCCTCATCTGCTAAATACTTCTACCACCTGCTTCTCATGAATGTGAAGGTTAAGTGATATTATGTACATAAAAGTGCTTTGCAAAATATATCGTATTGCATAACTATAAGCTACAATGTAGATCTTCCAACTAGTTTTATTGAGATTTCAGATTTTGTCTTATTTATGTAAATATTTCATTACCAGGTTGGTTTCAAGCATGATGAATGTTTGGGCATTAGCAATTTTTGAAGGCCATCATCTAGGTCTCCTGAGTTCCTAGGGAGAGAGGAATTTTAATTAAAACAGCAAGAACAGCTGTATTTTCCAACAGTGAGAATGTTTTGTTAATGTATGAAATACATTCATAGCCAAACCATATGACTGTCTCCTTTTAGAATATTGGGGAGTAAGTTGCTTACTACTATGAGTTATTTCTTCATTATGCTTTCCACCCCCTTCTGCACAAATTTTCACCTCCTGAGAATTACTAAACTAAACAGTATAAATCCTACTACCCAATAATTTCTCATTTTTCATTCTATTTACATGTTTTGTCTTTGAACTTGTGGTGCTTAGTTTTTTGAAAAAGTTTAGAAGTAACTGGCTCTGTAGCAGAATTTAATAAAAAGGTCCATAATATTCTGATCTTTCTTAAAATTATATTTTTAAAAACTAAATTATTTCTGTTCCTTTTTGTTCAGCACTTATTCTTTTTGAGTCTTCAAAGTAAAACATTGCCTTTAAATAGTGAGAAATGTATCTTCGACCTTATGTACTTTCAGCACTTTATGTGTTTTATGTACAATTATGATGTTTTCCCAAATTAAAAATTCTAATGGCATTATCTAGGCAGCATGGTAGTGCAGTGGATAGAACACTGGGCCTGAAATCAGAAAGATCTAAGTTCAAAGCCAGACTTAGACACTATGTGACCCTGAACAAGTCACTTAACTCTGTTTACCTCAGTTTCCACATCTATAAAATTAGTTAGAGAAGACATGGGAAACCACTTCAGTATCTTTGACAAGAAAACTCTAAATGGGGTCAACAAGAGTCAGACCCAACTGAAAAAGACTGAACAAGAAATAGCATATTTAGTTCAACACATGCACATTTATTTTTATAAGCCTGTATGTAGAGCTGCCAAATATAAAATATTTTTGAAGAGAGAGAGTTTAATGAACAAAGAAAAGTCAGTAGGTGGTAGAGTCATTATGTTGAGTCTCAAAAATAAATAAAAAATTTTTTACACCTTAAACAAAGCATAGTATTCAGCAAAGAAAGAAAATATATCCACAGGGCTTATTGATTTATTATTCTCTTGCTTTTATAAATTGTTCCTTTAGTCTTATATTTTCAAGAACATCTTATTTTAAGCTATTAAAAAGGATGTCATTTGGTGGGAAGATATTAGTTCAAGCAAAGATTTTTAATTTTTTAAAAACTGAAATCCATAAGATATTGAGATATTTTAAGGAATTATTTTAAGAACCTTAAGAGCAAACAAAATATTTGATTTTGGGGTAGTATTCACAAAAATCTTACATTGAAAAAATGTGTAGTGATACTATGGAATTTCTGTGCTAAAATATGAAAAAACAAATCATTATCTACCAGAAAGAGCTACCAATCAGAAGAAAAAGTCCCAGAAAAGGAAACAGAGAAAGATTCCCTTATTTTTGTGCTTCATATAGTAAGGCAGCTCTTGTAGAATGGAAAAACTATTGAACCAAGCATAATGAAAATTGATCCGTACATCTACTTCTACCATTACCTTGCTTTGTGACCATGGAAAAGGACCTCAGTCATCTGTAAAAGTGGAGTATGATGTGAGTAGAGACCCATTCTAGAGTTCTTTATCTTTTTGTGTATGTCCTGGATATATTAGGCAGCCTTATGGCCTCCTCCTTAGAATGTTTTTAAATGATAAAACAAAATTACCAAGATTATGAAGAAAACCAATTTTATTGATAGGATTATCTATCTAGCTATCTAGCTATCTTTGATGTTTATTGGCCTTAGGTTAAGAACAACTGGATTAAATGACTGCTAACATTCCTTCTCACTCAGAAATTCTCTGGTTCTTTAACATCTGCTATCTACCCAAATGCAGTTTTTGTATGTTATAGTAATTCAAGAGTCAAATAAATAACATGGTCGCTCTTAACTTCTTCAAATGGAGACAAGAATAGCAGCAACACTATGATAGCAATTTAATTCATGAAATGGTATGTCATAGAATGTTATTACACAGTATATTTTATTAAATCTTGATAACTCCCATCTTAACAACTTTTGAATTTGTTGTAAGGAAATATATCACATTCTCAGCATGATTATTTTTTAATCTGAAGCTGGAACAGTGAATACTGTTACAGTGTCTTAGGCTGAAGAGGATCTCCAAGATAAATATATATGAATGTGTGTGTGTGTGTATGTAGGAAAAAACCCTAATATTCTATTGCCATTTATACTTTCTTACCCTTCATTTTCCAAAGAGACAGATGAAAAATACCTCATTAAATAACCATTTGGGTCATCTGATTATCAAAACTGTTTCATTTAAGAATATGCCCTAAGCAACGGCTTGGAATTTTTTTAAAATGCCTTTTATTTACTCTTCTTACTGTGGCTTACAACTCCATTTCCCCACCTTATTTAAGAAAATCTTGTTGCTAATTTGTTTTTCTTTATTTCTTCTGAGACAAGAGCATGTGGAAGCAAAATTGACTTTTTTCCTTTTCCTTTTTGGATGGAAAATTAATGTTCAGAATGACTGGCTTCCTTGTGGGCTGGTTTTTTTTTTTTTTTTTGGTTACTATAGCAATAATCTTAATGCAAGATTTTCAGCAGCAAGTGGTTTCTATAACAACAGGGTAGGATGCTTTAGAAACAGACCTAAGATAAACAGATTCAATATTAAGGGTCTCTTAACCCTTTTTCTACCACAGAATTGCCATGTGTAACATAATGCTCTACTAATTTAAAAGAATCATTTTTAGAAATTAATATATAAAATAAAATAATTTGGAAGCTTCTATTAGACTATTGAAACCTAATCAGCTAAAAAGGTTTTAATGTCCCTGACTTAGAATTTTTATTTTAAGGCTTCCTTCTATTCTGGTTCCACAGAAAATTGAAATGGCCTCATCAATGTTTCTCTTTTAGTGTAAATCAACGCTGTAGGTAATATTAGATATTCTAATCACATAACTAAAAAATCCTTCTGCAGATCACAAGAATGCCCTAACTAATTTAGTGAAGCATAACATTATTGTGACATATATTTGTCAAAATGTTTGATGGTTATGATATTTTTGTTATAATGAATAGGCCCTAAAATATTTTAGCTTTTCAGCAAATTGCAAAATTTGGCTCCTCTCTGGGGTACAGTCTAAATTAAATGTGAGACCATTTCAAACAACAATTCCTTAGGAAATTGAAAAGAAAGTTTGGTGGAACTGCTGTCATTTATAAACCATAGCAAAGTCTTATTATAGGAAAGAAATGAATAGGAGAAAGAAAGCCTTTTCTTTTATAGACCATAGACTGGAGATATTATAGATGATAGCTGAAGAATAAAGGGCAAGGCAAGTTATTAACCAGGACAGATTTAAAGTCTTTTGATGTAAAGATAGATAAATGTTGGCAGAAGAAAGATGGATTTTTAGAAGGGCAAAAAATATACTGGTTGGATTCAATCAAAGAACCAGTGAAATTCCAGAGGGGAAAATCACTCAATCCCCTCTCCCAGATTTGAAATACTTAATAGGCCAGTTAAGTCAAAATAAATTATGCTTATATACAACCCAATCCAATCTAGCCCAAGGAATATTTATTAAGTTTTCACAATATGCAAGGGATATAGAAACAAAATAAAAAACTGCTCTGAAGGAACTCATATTCTACTGGGGGAATATAACATGAAGATACATAAAGATACACATAATAATTTTGGAAATAAGTTATAATGATGGATTTGAGTTGATATCAGAATTATCTTTACCCTATGCCGTACTAGAATCAAGCCCTCTCTCACAGCAAAGAAAATACTTGATCCAAACAACCAGCATAGTAAGCCCATTTGCCAAAATATGCAACATTCTATTTGAATTCTCTGTTGAGATGAGGAAGACATATTCTCAGAGGTTATTCTTGGTGGGTTTTTTTCCAGAGTCAACTTCTTTATAATAATTCATGTATATTATTTATACATGATCAATTGAGGAAAGGTAGAACATTAATAATTAAAGTGATCAGGAAATAATCAAATGTCATTCATAAATCCTTTCTTCCTACTCCTACTTTTTCAGCTCAGTTTGTGCAGACAGTCACAGTCTTGGAGAAAAGAAAAAGTTAGTGACATTAAGGTAGAGTGAAACTTGTCCATAGTATGTGAGGTAGCTCATTCATTTATGTAAAGATCTATCCTATTAATGTAAATTTCCATGACTTTTTCAATAGAAGTACCTTTTTTAGACTTCTACTTTTTTCTAGTCAGCCAACCTTCCAGTTCAAACCTGAATTTTTCTTTTTCAATTCTCAGAAGGATGCCAGAAAACAAGCTATCTTTCCATCAATACCTTACCTCCAAATAATGCTGTTGTGTTCTCATTTCCCTGATGTTTCTGTACTCACAGCAAGTAAGCTACAGAATTCATTACATTTGTACTTGCCATAGTCTTCTGGGGCTCTATTTAACAAATGGGTACCTAGGAGATCAAGACACTCCACTTCTCAGCAGGCACTGTGGTGCTGTTCAGAAAGATCCAGACATGTTTCGATGCACCAAAACACAACACACTCCAGCACAGCTTTAAGTACCTTGGACAGCAAGTACTGTTCCAGCAAATTCATAAATCCTCCAAATCTTATCCTGGCCAGAGACACAATGGTATTTCAATGGCTGAACTTCAGCACCAGGGAGTTTTAGAGAGAGAGAGAGAGAGAGAGAGAGAGAGAGAGAGAGAGAGAGAGAGAGAGAGAGAGAGAGAAAGAGAAATTGTCTTAAAAGAACCTTCTAAGTTAACCACAATTTATAATTTCTAGGCTAAAATTTCATACACCTCTCTACATTAAGTTCTTGCCATGAACAGAGTTGAAGACCACTGTGCTAGTCACTGGGAAAGATAGAAAAATACAGTTTCCATTAGATACAGGTAATTATTGTAGCAATGCTACACAATCTCTAGATTCATTGTTATAATTCACAATATTACCTGATACAGATTCTCCCTAAATTCTTTCTACAATTTACTGAAAGAGAATGTAAAAATCAATCTACCTCAGGCATTCAGTTTTAAAAGAAGGATGATAAGAACTACCCTTGGAGTTCATGTAGCATTTTGCTTTATATCTCTCCATTATATTTATCATACATTATTATATAATATAGCTATCCACTGGTACCCTAATGATACTCTCAGACTGCAAACTTCATGAAGGAAGTGACTATCATATCTAACTTTTGTATTTCCTTAGACTTGTGTGCAGAACAATAAATATTTGTTATATGACTCAATTATTTATTATTACCCAAACTATTATTAATTAATCAAATAAGCACAAATATATTATCTGCTCAATATTGAACTAGCTATTATAGGAATATAGTATAAGCATAAAGACATGATCTTTCTTTAGAGCTTGCAATTAGGTAGGGAAAACAAAACTAATAAATCAGTTAAAAGATATTTTTCATATTGTTTGTCCTTAAATTTCACTAGTAGCTTTACCTTACTATAATATACAATTAGGTGCTAAATGGTATAATACTACTACAGAGTATGAATTTGCATGAAATTCAGGATAAAATGAAAGGATAGAAGGAGTGAATAGGTAAATTTAGCCTTAATACAATGAAAACCTTCTTAACAATTGGAGATAGAAGTTGAAAAGGCTGCCTTGTGAGAGAGGGGTTTTTCATTCATTCATTTTCATTCATGCCTTGAATCAAAAGCTAGATTTGTATTTATTGTATATTGCTGTTAACATTAAAACATTTTTTAGGTCTGAGTTGGATTAATTTGGTTACTGAAGTCCCTTTTAGTACTAAGATTCTGTGCTGTATACATCTTAGAGAATGAGTAGAATTTGAACTATTGTTAAGTTTAATTATTGGGAAATACTTTGAATGCTTTGTAAGAAAAGTTTTATCAGTAACCTTAAATTGCTGTGACACGTACCTCTTGGAAGAGAGGGTATTTAAGTTCATGGCAGCTTACTTAAGTGGGTTGTGGTACTTTATCTCAAAAATACATTATTTCTCTTAGTCTTAGATTCATCCTCTGGCAGAAAAAATAGGAATTGTACTGGAATAATTGGATAATAGAATATGGTCTTGAAATAGCAATTAAAAATCATCTACTCCAGGGATTCTAAGTCTTTTGTGTGTATGATATAATTCAATCTTGTTTGTTAGCAAGACACTGAACCTCAGACTAGATAGATGTCTTAACAAATGATTATGATCTATATGTACCCTTCCAGCTCTCAAATTTTTTGATTAAGCATTTCATCCTATCTAACTTGGCTACTGGAATTTGTCAAAATAATCTTTTTATGATCTCTTGGTCATAGGCCAAAAATGTCATTGAAAAGCTAGGCTATTTCTTTAAATTTATATTCTTGTAAATATCCAATATATTTCAATAGTGTGATTTGCCAGATCTCTTTTAAAATTTGCCTAATGCCACTAGCTTTGTTGCTTTTTTTAAAATTACAAATGTATATGGGATACTTATTCAAATATCTGACAATTTAATGGGAAGCATCTTTTAAAAGTACTTTTTATTATCTAAAGGGAAGTTAGTTAATCCAATTCTTTTTTTTAACTACCATATCTTCATCATAGATGCCAAATCTGTATCTATTGATTAGTTTAAAAATAGATGAGCTTTTTATGTGAAAAGACTCAAATTTATTTCAGATCAGATTGACGAGATTTATTGACTAAGAGTTGTTTCAGTAAGGTCAAGGTACTAGTGAAATGTAAGGACAGTTTGCAAATCAAACAGTTTTAGACCATACAATTGCCAATTAAATGCTCCTAGAACATGATCAATAAGTTGAAAGAGTCCAATCCATGAATTTAAGGTCAAAGGAATACTATTTTGTTCCACAATAAAATCTCCAGTGATTGAAGTTTGATTAAAAAAATATCTTTCTAATATGCATTCTTTAATGCTTTTTTCACAATGAGTGAAGGCAACAGTAAACTTTTGGTAGGTAAAAGTCAAATATTTGAAAGGTTTTCATGTGGAACAAGGTTTAAATTTCTTTTGCTCCTGAAAGGCAGCAATCAACTCAACATAGGAAAAACTTATTACAGTGAGTAGTCTTCTGAATATAGTAATGATTCAAAGCCTAGAGGGCTGCCTCTGAGGGAACTGAGTTGTTTTAAAATATCATACTACTTATGTTTTATTGTATTTTTTATTTATTTTGTTAAACATCTCCCAATTACATTTTAATATGATTTGGTAGCATTAGGAAATTTTGTGAACATTATTGTGGCCTATGAACCATGTGTTTGAAACTCCACTGTAAGAAATATAAAAATACAAACATGGACACTGCTCTTAAGGAGTTTAACATAATACAATATACTATAGATATCATTATATTTTAAAGCTAATGTGTCTCACAGGAATCCTTATGTATGGCTTAGTGGAACCCATTTCTATTTGAGTTTATATTAGTGGTCTATGCCTAGTAGGCATATATACATGGAAATTAGTAGAGTACATCTAGTATATTACATATCAAAATTATATTTAAATTCTACTTTATGAATGAAAAGCAAAGGAGGGTTCTTGTGAATCTCTCTTTTAAAAAACCAATGAAAAATATAGCTTATGTGTTGCAAGATGAAAGATAGCCTTTTCTCTTTATCTTCCAAATATAATTTTGAAATAGAGCCTGGATTCATATTACATTGTTGACTCTTATGATCCATATGACTTTCAGCAAGTTACCTAACCTCCTTACAATTCAGTTTCTTCAATCTTAAAATGAGAAGGTTGCATCAGGTACAAGGCACCTTCTATTTCAGGACCTATGATAGCATGATTCTTGACATGCATGATTTAATTACAGCTAGCATTTATATAGGACTTTAAGGTTTTGAAAACACTTTTCAAATGTTATGTCATTTTGCCCTCATAACAAACATGTGATATTGTTGTTTGGTTTTTTCAGTCATGTTCGACTCTCTAAGATCCCATTTGGGGTTTTCTTGGCAAAGACATTAGAGAAGCCTGAAATTTCCTTTTTCAGCTCATTTTACAGATGAGAAAACTGAAGCAGACTAGGTTAAGTGACTTACCCAGGATCATACACCTAATAAGTGTCTGAGTCCAGATTTGAACTCTGGTCTTTTAGATTCTAGGCCCAGTGCTCTATCTATCATGATACCTAGTTGCACTTTATCTCCATTTTTCAGATGAGAAACTAAAGCAGACATAAGTTGAGTGAGTTTCCTAAAATTATATAATTAGTGTCTTAGGCTAGTAGAATATTAGCAATACGATCTATATGCCAGCTTTGTTGCCTTTATAACATCTTAATGATAAAGAGCTACACATATTTTGAGATATTATTGATAAAAATGTAATAAAAGCAGGTTTTCACATTTTTTATAGCAAGCAACTCCATATCATTATGCAAATGACTGAAAGGTACAGATTAAAAGTATCAATGTCTTTTGTTTATTGTTCATTAAAAAAATTGACTTGGTGAGCAAAATGCATTCTGAAAGACTTTCTTTGAGGAAGGCATTACCCATGTTTCTCTCATAAATGAATCCTATAACCAAACAGCAACTGTTCAACACCTCTCTGATTATCAATATCAAGTAAAGAATACAACATAAAGATCTGTTAGCCAAATGGGTTTACCACTGATGTTCACACTGAATGAGGGGTTCTCTATCGATGATGAGGTCTCCCAGAGGTTCCTATGTTGGAGATGACATTGTGCTGATGGTGTTATGTCACAGAATACAATTAGACTCTTCCTGAGATCAATGATCACTCAAAAGAAATTCACTCAACAATATACACAGGAAAAACAAATGAAGAATGAAAACCTATTGTTGAGTCTGTATGTAGCAGGTATAATTTTGTTAGGCAATAGGAGTATTACTCAGAATGCTTAGGACTAGAAAATAACCCCACATTTTGAGAAGTTCCTAGAACTCCATTACTCATCACACACACACACACACACACACACACACACACACACACACACACACCCCTGTTATGCTGGATGACTGCCTCAAGGAAAATCTAGCATTTGGGTTTAAGGATGGAGACATCTGGGATTTCAAGTACCCAGAAATACTGTTGTTGCTATAATGTAATCAGCACAATGTGATGTACAAATAGGAACCTGTGCAACATCTCACCATCTAAAAGAGACCCCAAAGACACCGTCTAATTAACTGGCACACGCACACAGCACCTCTGATGGTTTTTTCCCAATATGGAAGTGACTAGAAGTCTTATTCACAGTGATCACATTTAATGGAAGTACTTTAGAGAGGTCCCAGGGCTTGTGGATAGTCTACAACTGATTCCAGCCTTTTAACTATATGATGAATATCATCTTTGATTGTAGTTGGAAACCTGAATGATAATGATCTTTAAAAGGCACCTCACTTTAGTCAACCTCAGCCATTCACATCAACTGTTCTAAATTGGTATTTTTTGACTCCTAATGTCTTTAGCTTTCTTCTTTCTAAGGATAATTGGTGGCCTTGCAAAAATATGCCTTGGTTCTTTTGTATTTTGTTCTTTTATGAAGAAAATATATCTATCTTGTGAGTTTTGCAAGGTCTTACCTACTTCTGAGACTAGATTTGAATGTCATTCCTCATAGTCACTCCTTCCTTTTATTGTGGAATTTCTTCAAAATATCCTTCATTCTACTGCTAATATCTTAGAAAAAAGTTTTCTACTTCTTCACCATCGACTTTTCTCTCAGTCTTTTGCAATCTGGCTTTTAATCTTATTACACTACTAAAATGGTACTCTTAAAGCTTACCAACGGTTTTCTAATAGATAAATAGAATTTTCATTGACCTTTATGCAATTTTTAAACTCACTGACCTTCTCTGAAACTTTTAAGATGTGGTTTGCTGTGGAAATCATCTGTGAAAGCTTGCCTGTTCCCTTCTCGTGCTTTCATCAAGGAAATTTTGATATTTTCCCAAAGATTTTGTAGAGATGAACAAAACAATGTGTTTAGGTAGAGTTAGTCTTGGTTAGTTTTTTTTGATACTATGTATGATATTCTCTGAGAATTTTCCTCTCTCTGAAATATTGTAAAATAAATCTATGAGTGCCTTGAAAATTCAATATTTTTTAGATTTCTCCTATTTTTATTTAATCTTATCTAGCTCTTTATTCTGTCTTCATCTTTATTAATCCTATTGCCATTTCTTCACATAACAGATAAAGTCAGTGACTAATTGTGGAGATTCTATTGTTACTTGATAAGAATAGGTGACAATGGAAATGGATTTGGTTGAAAAAGAAAAATGTAATATTTTACTTTTTGTTATACTTATGATTTTACTTATAAATGCTATTGGTATGTTTTGTCATTGTTTGTCCTTCATTCTCAAAGAGTACCATGGCTGGGGCAAAATGGTACAGTGGCTAGAGCATTGACCCTGAAGTCAAGAACATCGGAGTTCATACGCAGCCTCACACACTTAACACTTAACACTTACTAGCTTTGTGAAAAAGTCACTTAACCCCATTGCTTTGGAAAAAAATTAAAAAAACAAAAGACCATGACATCAGGAAAGTGATGCCATGATATTCCAATGAATTGGATTTATGTGTGGGAAGACTATGTAAAGTCACCAACTTCACTTTCTCATCTGGATCCAGTGGCAAGATATAGGTTGGGATATTTGGAGATGGCCCTGAATGCAGTAAGAGAAGTTGACCTTTTTAAGCTAAGATCTTTAACAAGTCTTAATTTGACTAAGAGAATGCCCAATCAGTGATTAAGGCTAGGTAAAAAATGAAGCAGAAAATTGTCTCTTTTATCTAGTCAAAAAAAAAAAAAACTAATCTGGAAGGGGAAGACCCTTAGGGTTTCTTATCAAAACAGAAACAATTGCTATTTCAATTCACTGGGAGCCAATCTGAGACTGAACAATGACCAAGAAAGATTTAGCCTGGGACCTGTTGTTGGCCAATTCATGAGATCCAGAGTGATTTGGGTTTAAGAAATGATCCTAGCTCATAAATCCAAGGTATCTTTTGATATTTCAAAGATGAAAATTTGTATTACTTTGGGCAGAGTATTTGCAAGTAAAGGTATGTTCTCCTAGTGTTAGGGTCTAGGCAAGTAATTCAAGTGTGTCTAAAAACATTCAGGCCTCAAGCTATCTCCAAATCAAGTAAAGATTTTTATTGAGATTTAAGAATTTAGTGGGCAAATCAAGCTCCCTGAAGGAGTCAGCAACCCAGCAAAACCAGATGAGGATTTTATAAAGTAAATGGTGCAGATTACATCACAAAATATGTAAAATTTGAGGTTACATGAGGAGTTTATTAGGAAAGTCCTAAAGCCTTGGTGGAACTGCACATGTGATTAGCCGGAATGCATACATAAAAGCTCACGTGGGTATATGTGGTATTTATATATGGTAATAATATTATAACTAACAAAAGTTCACCCAAGGACAGCAAGGCAAACCAAGTGTGCAGTGCCACAAAGGGGAAAGTGCCTTCTGTATTTTGAGAGTAATGTCCTGTTCTGCATCCTATTGGGACTACTCTCTTATCAGCTATTTCTCTGGTATGTCTATATCAGATGGTTTGGTTGCAGAGCATGCTGACTTGCTTTTCAGTGAATGATTAATGATTTCTGTGGGGTTTGGGCTAGGACAAGTTTGGCCTGAAGTGGGCTAGAGCTGGGGCAATGATTAAAATCCATCACTATGTGGGCAGAGAGAAGGGAAGAGAAAGAAGAAAAGAGAAGAGGAGAAGGAAAGAGAAAAGAAAAGATACTGAAAGAAAAGAAAACGAGTTACATTTCCAATTGTCCAGTTCCAGTTGGATCCCCAGTGGGGCAGTTCCCATTCAAAGAGGTTGTTGTTTTTCCTTCTTTCTTGAAAAGGATCATGACATCAGGAAATGATGCCATGACATGAGAGTGAATGGATTTAAGTGAGGGAGGGCTGTGCGAAGTCACCAACCTCACTTTCTCTTCAGAGCCATCTGGATCCAATGGCAACATATAGATGAGGATGACTGGAGATGGTGCTCTCTTGGTATGATTACCAAGCCAAATCCCTTACTAAGCTATTTTCATATTTTTTCCCAAAATTACTTTTCTGTGTTTTTGCAAAGTGATATTGCTCATAATCTTCTGCCATTTTCTTCTGTACCGCTTTACTAATGGATTTATAATCTAAAGCAGTATTACTCTTGGTTGCCATATTTCCTTCCTTGGCAAAGGATTTAAATGTTTTCTTGTCTGCAGAAATTCCTGGCCTGTTTTTTTGAGAGGTTTGGGGTTTGCTTTTTGGCCTTCTGTTTGTAGCAGCTGTTTCTTATTGGTTAAAATTTTCTAGTAAAATGGTAGTAATCAGAAACAACATGTTTTCTTTATTCACTTTCTATTTTTTAGTGTGAACATCTTGTTTAAGTAAATTTGGTTGGAACTGTTTTAATTGAAAACAATACTTTCTTATTTTATCTTTTATTTTAATCTGTTGCTGATTTTGATCATTGCTTCAACCTATTAATAATCTGATTATATCTAGTTGATTATGCAATACTCCTAAACCCGTAATCAAGTCATTTCCTCTCTCTATTAAGAGAGTCACTTTGATTTTGTGTGTGTGTGTGTGTGTGTGTGTGTGTGTTGTGTGTGTGTGTGTGTGTGAGAGAGAGAGAGAGAGACAGAGACAGAGAAAGAGAGAGACAGAGAGAAAGAGAGAGACAGAGAGACAGCAAGACAGAGAGACAGAAAGACAGAGACAGAAGGAAGGAAGAAGAAAGGGAGGAAGGGAGGGAGAGAGAGATATTGTTTCTCACATTAGGTACTTTCGGTTTTCTTTTTTAAAATTATTTTAAAATTTATTTTTCCAAGGTAATTGGGATTAAGAGAATTGCCCAGGGTCACATAGCTAAGAAATATTAAATGTCTGAGTCTGGGTTTGAATTCAGGTTTTCCTTATTTTAGGACCAATGCTCTATCCACTGTGTCATGTAGCTGCCCCTTACTTTCTGTTTTCTTGAAGAAAATTTCATGATTTCCAGAGGTAAGACTTAAAAATAATCTACAAACATTTGGTGTCTTTCATTTCTCAATATCAAACCACATATTCCAGCACATACTCCTGTTCCTATCTTCAAATTTAAATGACTAGATATCAAAGTACATGTTGACCTGACTTCAATACTATTTTCAAGACTTTAAAAAAAAATTCTCTCCATTTTTATTTTCCACAATGACACTTAACAATGTGATTCCCTTTATAGAAATGTTTCCTTGTGAACATCATGAACTTTATAAGGCAAGATAACAGTACCCCATGAGATAATCTTTTGTTTGCTTTGAATTCATGATAAAACCAACTGCAACAAGACTTAAAGAAAAAAAAAACTTTTCTAGGAAGCACTTGCTAATTATCTTTAACTTAGTTTTAGTTTCTTTCTAGAAGTCTTCTGGCTTCATTCTGGAGTATTGAAAGAAAACCACACATTTGGTTTGAGGGCTTACTGAGTCCTTTTAAGGGCTACTTATTCACCTTTGGTGTCCACCTGTCACTCAACTTTCATATGTGGCTCCAAGAAACTGTAGCATGTACAGTAGCCTTAGTAAAACTGTTTCAGCAAATTGTCTAGGCTAAACTGAGAGTAATCAAAAGATCTCAAACCCATTGGTGAGTTAGGGGGATGTCTATCCCAAGTAAGTGAAGACTCCCTCCAATGGATTGGGTAAATGAGGACAATTTGTTCCAGCTGTCGTGGAGGTAGCTAAATTGATGCTGTGGAGCTCTTAGAAATTGGCCAGACCTCAAAGACACCAATATCAAACTATTGCATCTTGGGAAATTGCTGCTGATTCTGAGTTTTGTCTTGCCAGTGGACTTAGTGAAACACTTCCTCACTTAAATCCAATTAATATTTGAATCAATATATCACTCTGTGATGCCATTATTTCTCTTCAAAAAAGGAAAGATGACAACAATAAGAAAATTGAAAATTATTTAGTCTGGTTAAAATCAGTAATATTTTTTAAATTCCTTTTTAAAGGGCAAGAAAATAATATCATTTTAGTATTTGTTTTTTGCTTATGCTGATTAAAGGACTGACTTTTGTTTATTTCAAATTTTTGTATTGATCCTATCTCATTTAGGATTTAGAAATCAGCAAGATTGGTTGGTCCTTCAGATGGCAATAGAAATATATGGAAAGAATAAGGGAGACAATAAATTCAAGGAAGAGACTATATAATAAGGGTAGATTAGTCCCTATAGCCTCAAATGTCCATTTACTAGTTTTATCAGAAAAGAGATAGGTAACAGATCTGAATATATTAGAGGATAAATAATTGTTATCTTTGACAATTATTCAACCAACAATACATATTCGGCACCAGATAGTCAAAATGATTTTTTAAAATGAGTAAAATATCAATTATGTAAAGATGTTATTTATAATTACATCTGAATACAGTGATTAAGCACCCTCTGAAATCTTGTACATAATCTGAATCCCTAAATTGGCTTTGTTTCCTATTCTCTTTTTCTCTTTAGTTGAAAACTATTACAAAAATAAAGTCATTTTACATTACTTATATTACTTACTTCATCTTGTATATCCAGGATTTATTATGTCTACCAAGTAATCTTCATTCCAAATCAAACAGAATAACCTATTTATAATCAAAAACTACCTTGTCAAATTTTAGCAGTACTATGTTACATGACTTATTTTGATCCTCTAGAAATATTTAAAATGACCAGTAGATGGCAAACTTTACTGCAAGCAAGTAATTCAGTAGAAAACTAAATTGGTCTGAAAGTCTCAAATAGACTTCACATTCTATTAAAATTTACAACTACATATGTGATTCACAAGTGAGAGCCTGAACTAAAACACTCCATTGTGATTTCCCTGGTAAATGAATACCAGTTAGAATTTTTAAACGACTTTTTCAAGACCTGGATTTGTATTTTTGGCAGAGTCAAAAGCATTTACTTTTTTTTAAACCATTAATATCATTAATAATAACTATCTGGAGAGTTTAGCCCTAAGCCTCCAGGGAATGATATGATGGTCCATTTTTTTAATTGTTAAAAATAGCATTGTCTGTGACTATCCGGTTAGTTCATTTTCAGGTTATGAAAGTCCATGACTATTTAACCCAGGTCTCTTTCTCATATCTCACTCATCCCAATCACATCTTGAAAATACATAATTTTGTCCACAAGAGGGACTGAGCAAAACAGTATGGATAGTCACAATCAGAGCTGGAAAAAGTATTTCAGAGTGTATGGCCTACTGACAGAATTGAGGAATCGATAGCAATTAGGAAGTGTAATGCAATGTAGCTGAGATAACTGGAATACGAGTGATCCACAGAGGGGGAAATTGACTTACATATCATCCTTCTTTGGAATCTATTGGCATTAGTTACTTTGTAAGTGATAGACAAAATCTTTCTCTGGCTTACAGTGGTTCTATAGCTGATGATTATGAGCTTACTCTGGACATTGTTCTGACAGGCCTTTTCTATCTCATGCATACCCAATAATCTATCCTTAACACATCAATAGGTATCATTCCAGGAAAAAGATGCTACCTTTTCTGAAAATTTTTTATATGAAAATAAACATAAGGGAGAGATTTTTAATTGTTTCTTATAATTCACATAAAAGGAATGTCTTGTCACAGTACCCAATATCACAAGAAGAAAAGTCTCCACTTACTGTATTTACCCCCAAAATATTTTTGATTATGGACCTTTCTTTTTTTTTTTAATTATTTTAATGAAAAGCAGTATCATCAACTGCCTTTAGATTTCTTTGATTTTGAGGGAGAGGTTTTAATTGGGAACTGTGATTTCATCTATGTAGACCATTCATTTGTAACTAGTTGTTTGCATATTCTTCCCCCCTTTCCAATGTGAGCACCTTGAGAATAAAGACCATGTTATTTTCCTTTCTTTGTATCTCTACTACATAGCACGATATCTGGCACAAAGTCAGCACTTAATAAATTAAAGCTTTTTGACTGACTGACTAAATTATTCTCTTAGACAGTTTCCTGGAACATACACATACCCATACAGCTAGGATATGTCAGTGAGAGAGGTAAAACTTGAACCCAGGAATTAGTGTCTCCAAGGCCAAGTGGATAGAGATCCACTCTGTGTTTATTCCTAGAAGGGAATAGAAATAACAGAATTACAATAATATGATGAATTTGCATGTACAGAACAGTTTTTCACTGAGGTAATTGAGCAGCCAAATAAGAAATTATCCAAATATTTTATTTTAATTTAATTGTAACCTTTAGAATTGGAAGAAATCCAAGTTCATTGGTTGGAACAAGTCAAATCCTATTGTACAGATGAGAAAATTGAAGCTATGGCAAGTTTAGTGTCTTGCCAAAAGCCATACAGGTAGTCGTTGTATATATTATGTGTATATATATATATATATATATATATATATATATATATATATACATGTAGTCAGTGTACACATTATATATGAAAATTTCTTGAGGCTAAGGATTGATTTTTATATTTGCATTTCTAGTGCAAAAATTTCACCTATAACAGTGGTTGGCACATAGCAGGCACTAAATACATTCTTTACTTATTAATAAAAACTGGAATTTGAACAAACTTTTTGAATCCACTATAAACAACATTCTTAAGAAAAGACTGGGTATTTCAGATTAATGGAAAGAGGGTTAGATTTGGAGGTTCACTTGAAGGAAGAGCTAAGTTAAAATTCTATTTTTTATATTTCCCAGCTGTCATTATAGATAAGTTATTTAATCTCTACAAGTTTCATTTTTCTCATCTGTTAATTGGTGATAATATTTAAGTCAGAACAAATATGAGCTGCAAATGAAATAATATTTTAAAAGTGCAGATTTTAAAGCACTATATAAATGTCAATTATCACAAAAGTACTATGATTTTTGTTTATATCTGAAAACATTTTATGCATATATTCTTTTTTTTGAGGAGGAATTTTTTTTCGTTATAGCTTTTTATTTACAAAATATATGCATGGGTAATTTTTCAGCACTGATAATTGCAAAACCTTTTGTTCCAACTTTTCCCTCCTTCCTCCAGATGGATGTATTGATCAATACATGTTAAATATGTTAAAGTATAAGTTAAATACAATATATGTATACATGTCCATACAGTTATTTTGCTGTACAAAAAGAATCAGACTTTGAAATAGTGTACAATTAGCCTGTGAAGGAAATCAAAAAATATGCATATGTTCTTAAAGATGTATGAGTTGAGATCATATTATTATTTTCCTGGAGAATATTACTACCATAATTTAAGACTAAAAGCATAGGTTCAGAAAATAGGGTAGTAAATTAAAAAAGTATGGTAAAAGAGTAACAGCCATCTTCACTATTTTGTATGTGTGTGTGTGTGTGTGTGTGTGTGTGTCCAGTGACATAGAAGAAATTCCTTGGCTATCATCAGGATGTGCTAGTAAAGGTTTAACAACTATCCCCCATCCCCAAAGTACTTTTTGACATGCTTTTAAATGAATCTGCATTATTCACATTTTCTCTGTGACCTTACGGCTAAACAATCAACAAAACAATAAATCAAGCCCACATTTGTAGCTTTGCATATTTTAGAGGAGTAAATACTCCCACTGAAAACTTAACAATAGCTTCTCCCAAACTGGTATGAACTGGGTCCATCATACCCTTGAATACAATCACTGGGATTTTTAACCTTTTAGACACATGCCTATTTAAACTAATTTCTTTCCTTTAAGTTTTTAGATATTGTTTGTTCAGGTTTCTTTAAGACCATATTTATATTCACAATGGAAAGAGCTGGTTTCTGAATTTATTATTTCATATTCCTGCCTTTATGTATTCACTCAGTCCATGCCTAGAATACTAGCCCTACTCCCCACCCCATCTCTACCTTTCAGAATTCATATCTGCTTTCAAAACTCAGCTCAAATGTTAGTTACCTCCTCCATGAAGGCTTCTCTAATGCAATCCTGACCCTTGTTAAATATTCTCTACTGCCTCAATTTTCCTTGTGCTAGTTATTCTCTGTACCTCCAGTAAAATGACTCAGTGAGAGAAGGAATGGCTTAGTGGGTATCTTTTGATATCTATCACATATCACAGTACTTTGCCATAGTAGGTGCTTAAAAATCATTAATACATTTCAGATTAATTTTTTCTTTTGACCACTTTTTGCTGCCCATTGACGGGACAGTAGAAATCATGCTGCCAGACTTCTGAGGTTTTATCATCATTATGGAGGCATCAAATCTTCCTCTGATACTCCATTTTAAAGATTTTAGTTGACACAGTTAAGACTCAATCTGACATTATTTTTCCATAGGCAAAGAGATATTTGTGGCAAGTTAGGTCCAGTTATTTGGGTAATTCAGGTCAAAGAATTACCATTAAGGGGAAGAGAAGAAATCATACTTCTTTAAAATTCCTCTTTTTGGTTAGATTAAAACTTCAGTTTTTTTTTTTGTTTGTTTTTTTTTTTTTTTTTTTTTTTTTTGGTAACATAGATGCAGTTTTTTGGGAGGAAAGATCCATTTTTCCTTTCCATTATACAATTAAAGTACATATCATTTTCTGTCTATTGCTTAATGGAAATTTTCTTTACAGGCCTAAAGGTTTTCTATGGGCTTGGAAAGCAGCAGCTTAAGAATTTCCAATTGTCATACCAAAAAGTGGTTACTAAATTAGGTGAAGCTCTCAGTTCAAATATATGGAAAATTCTGCAGTATTTTTTTATGGTTCAAATAACATCTGATAGTATTTAGAGGAAAAACAAACAAAACCTTATAATTTGCAATGGAAAATAGCATTACTCTGATATATTTAGCTATGTATTTTCAACCGGAACATAAGCACTTTAAATATTGATGTAAATATTTTAGACAGTATTTCTACCCTTAGTTCTTTCTTGTTTCCTTTTTTGAAATTTTAAATGTTCCTTTTTTTTAAATGACTAATCCATGATAAATATTGAGAAGCCATTAAAAGGTATCCATTAATAGATCATGTAAAATTTATAGATCTAGAATTTAAAGGTTTTTATTTAACTGAGCAACAGTCTTGTGTGAAGTGGATATTATTACTGTTCTCATTTTTGGAAATAGATTATATAGTTGAAGGTTAGTGAGGTTAAGGGACTTGCCTGGGGTTACACATCTCTTATCAAGGAGGAGTCAAACCCTGAAATTTCCAAATCCATATTTGGAACTTTGTCTCCTAGGCCTTCTGCCTTTTTTGTCAAATTGCAAATCAAGGATTATTTTCCCCCAGTGAATAAAACTCATTGCTGGAGCCTTGTGTTAGGAATGCTACAGTTCCCAAAAATCTTAATGTGATCAAATGGAGCCCTTTCAGAAAATCATACAAATGCCAAATTAATAAAAAATACTTTTCCTTTCAGTCTAAAAACAAAACTGAGTAACAGTCAGTATTAAGGAGCATGGTTCTAAATGAAAATTGATGAAAATTAGGTTTTTTTTTATCCTATCTATTAGGGATTTTTGGTTTGGAGTAGGATTAACAATGTTAGTAATGATAATGATAATGATATATATGCCTATGGATTGTAACTTAAAGTCTTCAGCAGTTTCCTGAGAATAATGAAAACTTAAATGATTTACCCATAGTTTATAGGATTATAGATTTAGAGATTAAAAGAACCATCAAGTCCAACTTCCACATTTTACAAATGAAGAAATTTAAACAGAATTTAAGATGTCAGTCAATAAATGTTAATTAAATACTTACTATGCTTACTAGTGATAAGTACCCGACATAGTGCTAATCTCAGAGTAAAAGATGGAATGGAATGGAGAAAGATTTGCCAAGGGTTATAAAGCTAGAAAGTGTTTGAGGCAGAAGTTGAACCTAAATATTCCTGATTGCAGATCCAGCTCTCTATACACTATGGCACACAGAGCCTCCACAATAATAATGACTCATGCAGATAACATTAAAAAGTGGTGAGCCTAGAATATTAGTCAAATTTCATATCAGTAAATTAAACATCAATTTCATTTTCAATTAGATAATCGAGTTAGAAGTGACCAGATATATTTTGAGCAAAGAAATATATTTTGAGAACCACAAATTTTGTTTCTGCCCCAATTTAAACTTACCATCCCATCTTAATCTGCCATAAAAGAATGTGAATTTCAAAATCTTAAGCTTATATTATCATTAAACCAGTTCTATGTACTCAAATAATATGGTTATTTCATAGTTCAGTTGTTCTTATATCAAAGAAAATTAGCAGAAAGGTAAGAATTTCTCAAGATAATTTTTATTAGGAAATTTTGATTTACCAAATTAATTTAGCTTATGAATTTCTAAATCTAAAGTACTTATTAGCTTATATGCAGTTTTACGAGAATTTTTTTATGCTTTTCTCAAGTATCTGAATATTTACCTATCATTTTGTGTTTTTTTTTTCCCTTGCAGAATCCTTTTGCATTGGAAATGACACTGGATGCCTCTCAGATCCTTGTCTAACCAATTCTACATGTGATAATGTTGGTAAGGACAATACTTGCCGTTGTTCCGGCACAACTGAAAACATGGGAGAAGATTGCATTAAAAAGTTAATTTCATGTTCTTCCAAGCCTTGTAAACGAAATGGAATTTGTTTTGACCTGGATACTGAACCTGGCTTTCTCTGCCGTTGTCCACCAGGATATGGTGGGAAAACCTGTGAAATCACTTTTAGGTCTTGTGTCCCAGGCTTTTGCAGACATGGAGGTATTTGCCACCATGGCACCTCTGGCCCTTTCTGTGACTGTGCCGATGGGTTTATTGGAAAACACTGTGAGACTGATTTCAATGAGTGTGGTTCCAACCCTTGTCGCAATGGAGCTGTGTGCCAGGATGGAATCAATGGTTATTCCTGTTACTGTGTCCCTGGATATCAAGGACGATATTGTGAACGAGAAGTAGATGAATGTGTTTCAGAACCCTGCAAAAATGGGGCTAAATGTCACAACAGAGTTGGGAGGTACATCTGTGAGTGTCCACCAGAATTTATTGGTAAGTTTCATTGCATCTAAGATATTTTTCACTATGGATATAGAAAGTAATGAGGATAATAATTTATGTCCTAACCATTTATTCTTTAATGATAAAGTTGATCAAATTTTCAGTTAGAATTAGTTACTACATGGAAATGAGCTTTTGGGTTACCAAATTGAATACTGTTGAATGGTAAGTATTTTTATTTTCCATTTCTATGTTGTATATTAATCTTTTGATACTTCTTTCTCTTAATCAACAAACATTTATTGTGTGCTTTCTATGTGCCAAAGACAGACACAAATACAGTCTCTATTCACAGGAGGTCATATTTTAAAACAGAGGACAACCAGATAGATACAATGCAGATGGGAGGTAATGTCAGAGGAAAGGGGAAGGGGTAATGAGAAAGATGAAATTTAAACTGAATCTTTATGGAAGAAAAGGATAGCAAGAGATCTACAGGTAAAGGGAGAAGAGTATGGCAGGCACTGAATCTGGAGGTGGAGTGTTATGTAAGAGAAATAACAAGCAGGGCAATATTACTGGATTATAGAGTATGTGGAGAGGGATAAATTATAAGACAATTGAGAAAGTAGGAAGGATGAAGGTTGTGAAGGCCTTTAAAAACCAAAGAGGATGTAAAGGTTTAGCATAGCTCTTATGGTGAATGGGATGGTGACATATTAAAAGGTATTATAAAGCATAATACCTTTATTATAAGGTATAAAGTATAAAATATAAGTATACTTTTAAGAAGTATAAAAGGATTGTTTCACTGCAATGACCCAGTTTAAATTACATAACAAATTCATAATGAATACAAGTAATATGGTTTTATGGTTTTATCTAGCTTTGTTCAGCACATCAGCAAGAACAAAAACAGTAGATGGTAGAGGCAATCCAAGGCATAATTAGTGATAGGAAATGGAAACAAGGGACTTGAATATAGAATTTGGTGCAGAGATGAACAGCTTCCTTAAAGGATTGAGATATAGAATGGAAGGTATGGCCAGTGCAGGTTTGATGGTTTGAGAAAGAATTGAGGAATGGACTGAGTGATGATCATAGTGAGGACAAAGAACAGGATTAGGGGTTATAAAGTCAGAGGAAAAGACAGAATTATTAATTTTGTGACCTCCTTAAAGTAGATATCTGTCCATTGATGCAGATAATAATTCTTTACCTCTCATTCTGGAAAATTTTTTCACAAAAAGTATGCCCAACATGATTATGGCCTTCCTCTAGTTTCCTTGATACTTCATGGATACCAATAGAAAACATAGCTTTGACTATCTGACTATGATAGGCTCTTCTCTTAAGTATTCTGATATAGCTGAGCTGGGTAAACTTTTTTTTTAAAACATATTTCCATATTTGACAGGTTGTGGAAGAAAAATCAGACCACAAAGGGGAAAAAAAACACAAGAAAGAAAAAGCAAAACAAACAAACAAACTATGAAAATACTATGCTTTGATCCACATTCAGTCTCCATAGTTCTCTCCCTGGATGCAGATGGCAGTTTCTATCCCAAATCCATTGGAATTGTCTTAGATCACCACATTGCTGAGAAGAGTCAAGTCCATCACAGTTGAATCATTACATAATCCTGCTGTCATTGTGCACAATGTTCTCCTAGCTCTGATCACTTCAGTCAACATCAATTTATGTAATTTTATGAAATGAGCTTTGAGCTGGGTAAACTTGAGCCACAACCAGTGGACCTGGTTTGTCTCACTTCTCCAAAGGCTAACTTCTGCTGCTTCACAAATAGCAAAGCACTTATATTCTGACTGCACCCTCTAATTCTTCTCTCAGGTCCTATCAAGGAATAGTATCATGCAAAATAGTGGGTTCCTCCTCCCAAAGTACTTATTAATTGGATTGTGATGGAGATGTTGAAAGAACCTAATATTTAAAAGTGAATTTACTGTTGAATGGATTAGTTCATTTTTTCATGCCATGTGATTAAACAGACTACTGTGATAAACTTTTATAAATACATATATTCTTCCTCAAAATAGCTCTATGGTAATTTTGCTATAAAATACATGATTAAGTTTATACTTGATTAGTTAGGAATTAGTTAGGAATTCATATTCCTTGACCCTTCCCAACATTATGAAGACCAAATACCAACTTACATAAGCATTTCATGATGATTATCTTGCTTCCTCTTATCTATTAAATGTTTCATTATTATATGATTAGGGTGCCTATCTATCTATTATATTCAAACCCCCTTCTCTTCCTCACTAAGTTGTTTTTCCTTTCATATCTTTTCAGAAAACTCACCATTTCTTATTTCTACACTTTTGTACTATATGATACATTCCACTCACTACACTATAATTCCATCTTTTCTTCTTTCTAGAGCCACCTGTCGCATTAAATCCCATCTCTCTTATTTACTTCTGTTTTCTTAGAATTTCAACTTTTCTTTTCTTCCAACTCTTTCATTATTATCCTCACAGTCTATAAAACAACCATAATCATTATCATTTCTACATTTTACAGAATTTATACTAGAACCCTCTATTGTTGTTTATAATATGATTTTCATTAACCCATTGTATTAGAAAATATAGTCTCATGATTATAACATATTATAACATATAATTTATTCCCTGAGACTCTTTATGATTATTTTGTTGGTGTGACATGAATTTTTTGCAATAGAAAGCAGTCTATGATTACTGAAAACACTTGAATTTCTCAAATACAATCCCACCCTTCCTCCTATTTACTTGTAGGTCATTTTCATTGCCCATTTGCAAGATATAGACATTGGTAAACCAACTCCCAACAGCATATTTTACTCTGCTTATCTTTTTAACATCAGTATTCTTTCAGTGATGTCTTATAGCTACAAATGGAAGGACACTACAAGTTTTATAGACTCCAAGTTATGGGTAACCCAAATGGAAATAAGCAGGCTACAAATATATCTGATGGTGATTTTTAGTGGATCAACTGCAAGATTTAGAATTCAACTCTTAGCTATGTTTAGATAAGTCAGTTACCTTTCCAGCAATGCATTTTCTTTGTCTATGTAGTGAGAGTGATAACACTGGTAGTACTTACCTCACAGGGCTTTTATGAGGCTCATAAGCACATTCTTTAGCTCTGTGAAAATCTTAGTTGATAATCGCATAAAAGGCATCACTGAGGACATATTTGTAATGTATGGGCTTCAAAAAGTTAATAATTGTGTCCATTAGTTCATTCAACCAAGTATATATTGGGCATGAGTTACATAACTCATGCTACGTGCTCAAAATCCCACCCATAAGAATAAGGAGAAAAATTTTTTACACTTTCTTATTGATTTGACTGAAGTAAAAAAATATATATATCTTCAACAAGATTTTTTTTTCCTTTACCACTTCTTAACATATCACAATATGTCTTTGCTGAGTTGAAAAGTATTTACAAAGTACTTTATAAGTAATCAAGGGGTTAGAAAAAGAAAATAGAATGTAGATTGTACTCTTGAGGAGCTTATAATCTTTTTATCTTTTAATTTTGTTCTCCATATTTCCTGAATGAATGTGACTAGTATATCATGCTTCTTTCTCTTTAATTTTGTAATAGAATTACTTTGCTATCTCCCACTCTCATTTGGTGAAATTAGAGAAGGGAATTAATTGTGTGTAGTCTGTGTAATCATAATATTTTTGTTTGATGCTAAACACACTGAACCTATGAATAGTCTGAGTAGCTTGTCAAGATTTGCATAAAAGCAGGAGCATTCCCCAACATAGTGCTCTTGTGATAATCCTGGTATCTACCATTCCAGGACCTGTGAGATCTCAGAGGCCTAACTAATTTTGGCACTATGGTTGGATTTTACAAACTACACCCAGAAAAAGTAGCATGAAATACATTATCAAATCCTGGACATTGTAAGAACAGTCCTGGTGAGTTGATTCTTGAGGAAAGGAAGAGAAATAATTTAGTAACTTCATATTTTAGTTAATTATTCTTTTCAGTTTAGTTTTTCTGTGTGCCCTCTCATGTTGTCATTGTCCTTGGGCAGAGTTTTAATTTCTTCTTTCTGGTTATAGAGCTACACTCATTTTATGTTCACATCATTTGAAGTAGTATGTGGTACTTAAAATGATGAGAAGTCAAATTCTAAAAAAAAGTTTAAAAATAACTAAGTAACTAAGGGAAAGGCCCTGTACACATGACTGCAATTGAATTAGACCAGACTAAAACATTTATTCATATTCAGTTTCCTTTTTAAAAAAATATATTTTGCTGATGTAGTTTTGTTTTTATATCACCTTCAATTCCAAACAAATCCTTCCTCTCTTTCCTCCTAGAGAATTATAATAAAGAAAAAAATGAGGCAGTGTGGGAGGGGAAACAATTAAGCAAAACAAACTAATATGTCAAAAAAATGTCTGACATCTATAGTGTTACATGTCCATAATCCTCTCCCCTCCACCCTGTCAAAGAGGGAAGAAAGGTACCTTTCAACGTTTCTTCTTTAGGTCTAAACCTAATTTTTTCTTATTATTTACCAGCAGTTGATTTCATTGTTTTGTTGTCCTTTCCATTTATATTATTGGAATTACTGTGAAGATTGGTTTTTGGTTTTCTGCTTATTTTCCATGCTTTTCTGTATTCCTCCCATTAATGGTTTCTCTTAGCACTAATATTACATTTCATTTATCAACTATAACTTTTTAACCAATCAATGAATCCTTAATCAATGAATAGTGTTTCTACATTGTTTCTAGATTTTTACTACTACAGATAGTGCTGCTATAAATATTTTCGTCTTCTTTTTTTTTTAATATTGACCTATTAGAAAGTATACATAGCTGTGAAATTTATGGGTTAAAGGATATGAATATTTTAGTCCCTTTCTTTGAATTATTTTGAACATATTCAATATAATTTTTTTAAAAATTGATAGCACCAACTACTCTTTCTCTTCTTTCTCCCTCCCTCCTACCCTTCTTAGTTTTTCTCCTATTTGTCAAAATACTATTTCAATCTCATTCAATGATTTATTTCCTTTCTCCTGCCTGGTAAGCATGAATATACCTCAAAGCTCTGCCCTTTTCCCTTTTCTGTTTTTCCTTAAATTCCCTCCCTCAGTGAACTTCTCCACTCCCATGATCTGTTATGATCATTCTTATCCATATGACTCCAGAATTTAGTCCTAATTTGCCTGTTGAGTTCATTTTTGCTTTCCTACCTATCTACTAGTAGCCAGAGATAGCTGCCTCTGTGCCCAGCTAATAACATAGACTCAATCTCTAAATTCAAATTTAACCACAAACTTGTCTTTATTACAAATTCATCTTTATTGCTTGGTGATATGATAATTTCTATCACTCAAACTTAAACCCTCTAAGAAATCTATGATTTTTATCTCCCTAACCTCCCACATCTAATAATCAATTTCTAAATCCTATCAAATAATTATTCATCAGCATTTATTGTTTACTAAGTGTCAAACATCATACTAAGTGCTATACATTTCTATTTTTAGCAATATCTTTTCCATATCTGTGCTCCTTTCTTCATACATTGCATCTGTCCAATTCTAGGTCCTTTTTAATTTTTTTTTATCCAGACTACCACAATAACTGTCCAATCATTCTTCCCTGCCCCCATTCTTTACCTTTTCCACATTGCCCTTTTCTCCCTTTTCTCTGCCCTTCACATAGCTACCAGAATAATTTTCCTAATGTTCAAGTTATTTGGTTCCTACAAAATCCACTAATGAGATTTAAATGAATTTGGCAAGGGGCACTCCAATATTGACCTGTAGCTTTTATCTAGGAAATTCTGGGGTTTTGTTTGTTTTTTAACAAAACAACCACATTATGCTACCTCTCAGCATTTAAAATTTTGAAAGCATGGACTATTTCTTTTTCATCTGTGCAATTCTAGTGCCTGGTGGAATAAAGTATTGTTGATTGATTTGATTTTTCTTCATAAGCCATAGGTTAAAATACAAATTTCTCAGCTTGGCATTAAGGCCTCTACAAGCTCTTGCAAAATTATCTTTCCTGCCTTATTTCCCTTAATAAATCTCCTTGCTATCTCTTTTAAACAAACTGAATAACTGCCTGTTTCTCCAATTCATCTTACAGTCTTTTTTGTGTGTGCAAATTGCTCATATTTCTGAAACATAATGTATACATGTTTGGAATCATGATTAAGTTTAAGAATCATGCCTGCAGTACCCAGATCAGATGTCCCCTACTCCATGAAGACTTCTCTGATCCCCACACCAACTGAAAATGCTCTTGTTCTCTCCTCAAAATTTTTATCACACCATACCTGGACCTTGGCTTTGCACTTGTATCACACTTGTCTGTAATGAAATGTCTACCATTAGATTGTAAAATCCCTGAAAACAGAGATTATTATTTTTCATTTTTCTTTCCTTCGGGTCTAGCACTGAACTTTTTATAGAGTATTCATTTAGTAAATGTTTGCTGAATTGAATTGAATTGGAATTGATTGAGTAGAGTTGAAAGGTTTCTTCATGCTTGCTTCTTATTGGAGGCTGTAGTGAACAGGACTCAAATCCTACACTATCAATATCAAAGAACAAAAGGGTTGATATTGGAAGTTCTGGAAACTAATAGCAATTTGACAGTCCCATTGCTGCAAAAACACAACTTAAAAATCATGTCTCAGCTTTAACAATATTAGTATCATTGGCTCCTGCAAAATCCACTTGGGGGTCTCATTTTAGGCATAAACGGATTGCCAAGGGGCACTCCAATGCCGACTAATAGCTTTTATCTATGAATTTCATTAAAAAGCCATTATGTTGCACCTCACTATGTAACAGATTCATTTATACTCTGGGTCAAATCATGCCTTAGTGTGCCTAATGATGTACAGTGTATCTGGCCCAGTGTAATATCAAAAGCTTATGACAAGGGAGCTTTTCTTTTCCAACAGCAGGCTTTTAATGATGTTCATCTTCACTTTTAGAGCAAATATTCTGCCCCTCCCCCTTTTATTAACCAGTTGGCAATCGATTTACCACCTCAGTTCTTTGGGGGGAAACATTTGACAGTTGATTTTTTTTTCCTTTTTAAACAAGTGGTTGAATTGCCCACATAAAAATTAGTCAAGACCATGTGATTATAACATCCTTTAATTCATGAGCATAACATAAAGGATGTGATTTCAGTCTTCAACCACCAAACTCTACATGAGTAGAAAAGACCTCCTCATATCTGTCCTTCATATGGCCCCAAAAGAATGCTTATTTTCTTCCAGCCTCCCCATGGTTACCAGTAGTTATGGAAGCTCAGGTCAGATGATGAGAAACCCAAAGAGGGTCTGCGGAATCCAGGGAAAAACCAAAGAGGGAAAGGAAAGGGAGGGTGGGGGGAAAACCTATTAGCAGTCAGCATGGTTACCCTGAACCGCTCAGATTCAACCTGGACCTGCTGATGTATTCTGGAAGCCCGATTTGGTTGACCTTGGCTGCTGTGGGCTGTGTCCAGATTTAGAGTGATCATAAAGAACCTTGTTGCTGGGAAAGAGTCTATGTTTCTCAGAGCTGTGGAGCGAGAAAAATGTAATAAATTTTAAAAGATAGTAGATATGGGAGGAGAAAAAAAACTAGGGCAGCACATTGAAAGAGAGAGAAAGAGAAAGAGAGTTTGCACTGCTGAAATCATTCTCTATGCCCTCAGCTGTGATTCAGCTGTGCTTCATTTACTGTGAAATGGGCTGGGGGAGAGGCAACAAAGGTGCAAGAAAAATCATTCTTGCATAAGCATAAAACCACAACTTGAATGGAAAATAAATTGCTGCAAAAGTTTTGATTTTTTTTCCTTAGGAAGAAGAATAGCTCCAAGTATGTGACAGCTTTTGGTTTAGGTTTATGTAATTAATCATTCCATAAATGAGAGCTGGTGTTTGAAATTGGCCATTAGACTTTCTAATGTATATTTTTCATGTCAAGCAGATAATGACTTCAAAGAAGAAAATGGGTGGGTCTGGGAGAGGGTGAGGAAAGGTCAGTGGAATACATGATGTGACCAAAAAAGAGAGGGGGCAGTTCACAAAATGTTGTTTTGCACACTTACAAAAGATGTTCACAAACAAAATGCTATTGGGTTACCAGACTACAGCAAAAAAGAACCCATTGAAATAAAGGATAAAAAAGTTCTGAATATTGAATATGCTGGTCATCATTGCTTCATCATATCTAGATAAATAGAGTATAACTTTGAGTCAATGGATGAACAAGCATTTTTCAAGCATTTGCTGTGTATCAGGCACTGCACTAGGTGCTGATGGCATAGTTGCAATGAATGAAACAATTCCCTCCCATAACAAACAACATTCTAATTGATGGAACAACAAGGACATATATATAAGGGGCTAAAGAGAATAACTGGAAAATATTAACTATACAAGGTAATTTGAAAGGATGATGTGAGGAGCTGAGAAACAGGAAATACTTCATGTAAAAGATGAAGAAATGAATAGCAACAAAAGAAAGCCTTTAATTTTCAAGGGTATTATTGCACCATATATATTTTAGCACTTCCTATTTAGCCTGCTAAAGAGCTATTTAAATTTCCTTATAATTTAACCTCCATAAAAGAAGGATCTGTCATTTGTTGCTTACTCCATTACAAAGATGGGGCATCAAAACTAATTATTTTCCATAGAGGATGTACATTAGGGTGAGTTATATAGATTATATGTTATTTAAATATATTATGCTTACATGCTCTGTATTTAATTATATATATATATATATATTTGGTATTCTAATCTATTCTTATGAATATATCAAGATAGTTATTGTGAAGGAAACCAAGAAGTAGAAGACAAAGATTCCCAAGAGATGACAGGATTTTCTTTTAAAAAGAGAGTTCTCACTATACTGTTATTCTATTTATAATATAATTTCTATGTGATATGATTTGTGATGAAGAAACACTCAGCTCATGTTTCACAAAAGAAAGGAAGCAGCAAAAAAGTCAACCAAAAATATGATTTTAGATGGAATGATTGATATATTCAAGATTATCAGTAAAGAAAGGTTTAGATATAGAATGAGGGAAAATTCAGCACTAAGTTTTGACGACAAAGCAAATCCTCTCAAAAACTGAGCATTGCCATTTATAGAACTGCAAGGACCTGAAGATATCATCTGCTCTTGCCTGCTGCCTTCAGGCAGGTGAATGTCTAACGTATTCAGGACAGATCTTTTCAATTTTTTGAAAAGCTCCAGATTCAGCACAACCTCCTTAAATTTTTTATCATGTCCCACTGAAATCTTTCCTGCTCTAAGCCCATTTCTTCTTGTTTGGACCTTTGTAGGCATTCAATTTCTCCTTAATAAAAGCCAGACAAATATTAGAAGATAGTAATCTTCACCCTTTAGCTTTCTCTTCACTGTGTTACATGACCCTGGTTATTTCAACCTTTCCTTGGAAAACTTATTTTACATTCCTTTAATCATTTTCTGTTGCTTCTTTCCAAACCTTCTCTGATTTGCCACATACTTTTAAAAATGCGAACCAGCCCAAATAGCAAAGTGGCCTATTCTGACACAGCTATTACTGCTACACATACTTTTTAAATTCATGACTGGAAGAACAATCACTACTATGGAGGTTTTTTTTTTAAGTCAACGGCACAGCATCTCTCAGAAAGAATTGGCTGACAAATTCTATGAATATACTATAGACATAAAGAATTATTTCAGCAGGAAGGGATGGGAGGGAATCAAACTTTTATTATATAGAAAATCAAATGGAAATGGATTTCCTTCATTTCATGAGCAAATGAGGAACTCAATGCAAAGTATCTGCTGTACTAAAAAGTTTCTGCTTCCAAATACATTCCTGATCCTAAAAATGAATATAGGAAATAAAAGTACAATTTCTTACAACTCTAAAATGCTATAAATATGTAATTGCCTTACAGTATCAGTGGGAACATTAAGGTTAAATTCTCAAAGCATTTTTGTATTCTGTTTATTAATACTATGATGTTATTTTCAAACATATTTACATATTGATAAAATTGTTATCTTAAAATTGAGAGTTGTCTAAAGAGCATGAATACATGGTACAAATTTTAGTCTCCAAGAAATTATCAATGAAGAATAATTGAAGAAAAGCTGCATAAAGAATATAATCAGAGACTAATAATTGGGGAAAAAAGATAACTGCAAAGACAAATATTTGGGTGAGGAAGAAGTTGATCTCAAAATTTAGTGAGAAGAAGAGACAATGATTATAGTCTACAAACTTCATTGTTGTGTCAATGTCAAGAGATCTGCAGAGTGGTCCCTAACATTCTTGAGGAATTCTGTGGAAGAGTTCTTGAGACACAGATAAAAATGATATAGCATGGGAAGGTGTGTTATAGTTGGCATTGTTGGAGCAATTATTTACAGAGGTGAGATCTGTTATCACTTTTTTAGGGCTTGAAGATTTTCATTTCCTAACTCCATATCCTAACCCCATAAGTTTTGTCCTTAAAGGATTCTTTTAAAGTTAATTGAGCAGATAAGGTATGAAAATCAAAGTGGATATTCTGAATTTCACAGACTATATCTTTGTAGAACCAAATCAACTAGTAGATTAGTTGTATCTAATTTTCTCAAGTGTGAAGAGCCTTTTTTACCAAAAAATTTTATAAAGCCCTACAATAGTTGAATTCAGTGTATATTAATCAAGAAAATCCTTAAGGACAAAACTATTATCAATTCAGTAATACTTTAAAATTAGTTTTATTAATCTATATATGTTTGAAAAAGTAGTAACACATATGTGATATATATGTGGAGAGTTGGGGGGGCATATTTATTTAATCAGTGTAGATTCACAAACATTTTGTAATTGTCTAAGTTCCATAGATTAGGATCAGTTTAGACATTTTAAAAAGCTTTTGGATTCCCATCCCCCAGTGAACATTTGCATATGCACACACACACAATTTTCTGAATTTATTTAATTGTTCAGGTACCATATACATACAGTTGGCATCTTGTTGAGAGATTTTTTACTTGGGAATCAAAGAGTTTGAAACAAATTCCACAAAATGAATCTTGGGTACAAATTATATTGCTTTGGGAGAGCAAAGGCTGGATCCTCTTTAGGAAAGTGCAAGGTTCAACAAAAATCAGAAAATGTGGAACATATATCTCCATGACCATCATTTTTATGCAGTTAAATTTAGGTTGAAATGGATATTTAATGTAGTTTTAAATGGAATCAATTAAATGATGTTGACATCATTTAATTGATTCCATTTAAAACAGTAAGGAAACCTGAGTTTAGATCCAGCCTTAAACACTTAACTGGCTGCATGACCAATGGCAAGCCATTCAATCTTTGCCAGCTTCTGTTTCCTCAGCTGTAAAATGGGGATCATAATAACACCACCTTCCCAGAGTTCTTGTGAAGATCAAATGAGATAATATTTATAAACTGTCTACCAAATAGTAGGAACTTAATAAATGGATATTTCTTTATTTCTTTCCTAAGTGGGAATATAAATTGGAGAAAAGCAAGTTGAGAAATTTATCATGGAAAGGAAAAGGGGTGCTCCCACCAGAATTGCTTTCATCATCATCAGATTGATTCTTAGTGCACAGATAGTGTGTATTAGAGGCCCAACTATTTTTACTATTAACTAAGAAGTACATCTCTTTTTGCCACACTGGCTCCTTCTCTGAATACTATCCAGCCATTGGCAGTGATGGGATTTCTCAAAATTTAGAGACCAAGACAACCTCCTTCATTTTCTATAACCTATGGATGAATATCAGGAGAGAGAATAAATGTCATGATAATGAGTCATTGCTAAGCCATGAATGTAAAAAAAAAATTAAGAGTGAACTATACAGTGCTTAGAGTGTCCAGAGTGACATAACATTTAAAATTTTGTGAAAATGGAATAGAGTGCTTAGGACAGCATTTACCCACCTCATAAGTATATGTTGTCACTTTCTTATCCTCTGGGGACAAATGAAAGGAATCTTATTCTCTTAAAGACTATCAGAATGAGGCACAGGAATAGACTGAAGGCTATTTAGTTAGCCCTGCTTAGAAGCATAAATTGGGATGTTTTAATATGCCCAGCCTAGGATAAAACCTTTGTGCCATTGCACAAAACAAAGCCCTTGGGAGGCTATTAAAATTTTAACATTTTCAGTTTATGCAGGAATGTTAATGAACCTGCCGAATAGAAGTGTGGAAATAGTATTTATTATGATGAAAACTTTGTAAGTGTAGAAGTGTGAAATTTATAATATAGACACATTTAGCATAAAATGCAAATGCTTCATCTAAGTGGGTTAGGCATCTAGGTCTCAGCTGGGTTGCCCTCCAGGTTAGTATCGTACAGAGGAAAAGCAGATATGGCTCATTCACAAAGGCAGCATATTATTCCACAGTAGCAATTCGAAAAATCTTAAAAGGGTCGGAGCATCAGAGTAGTCACCTCAGATGCCTAATAACTCTGTTAGCCTAATATAAAGAATAAAAATCTATGTGGATGTGTCTAAAGCTGTATAATAAATATAATAATAACAATTTGAATTTATATCATTTTTTATAAAATGCTACATATAATATTTAATTATATTTAGATAAAACTCACATTTGTCTGTATATATAAAATACATATGTATGTTTAATAAATTTTTGTTGAATTGTGCACATCACATATATACATGTGTATATATGTACATGCACACACACACATATATATTTATATAATTGGACTGGCTATATATACTATATATGTATAGCATATATGTGATACACATACATGCAACACAATTAAGTACTTACATGTATAAGTATTTAATATATTCCATATTTGTATTATATATATTCATGTATGTATGTATACACACATGCATATAGGCATATATAAATATACTAGCTCCCCTAAAATCTCATTTAGATGCTTTACTATAACAAGGAAGTGACTGTGAATTGTCAAAGACTGTGCTAATGAAATACTATCAAAAAGCTTGTACCAATTGACCAAAAGGTTTCAACTATATTCAAATCTGGAAATATTTTATATTATATTTGATACAACTGTCATCTGAAGATCAGCCTAGCTAATTATAGATAGGCTCATTAACAGAAAGTCGAACACCAATTAGTGTATTTTTTTAAGCCATCATAACTCATAAGTGTGTCTCTATGTACATACATACATACAAATGCATATGTTTGCAATTCCAGTAGAAATGAATGAGTATCTATTTCTTCACAAATCCACCAGCATTGAATTATTGAATATCATTTCTTTTTTTTTTTTGTCTTTTTTTTTTATCAAGTTTATAGTGTGAGTTGGTACTTCAATTTTTAAAAAAAAATCACTATTTTTTATTTTAAAGTGGTTATTAACATTTTGAAATGATTAATAACAACTTCTTTCTGCTTCTGACCATTTATACAATATGGATAAATGCTGGGAATTATCTTTGTAATGTTTTTTAAAAAATCTAATACGTTTAATTTTAAAAATTTATATGAATGCCATTCTCTATGAAACAAACAAACAAAAAGCAAAACCATCTGTTATCTGTTCTGCATATTTTAGATGTCATTTTTACTTACCATAAATGTACTCCCAATCTATTATTTTTCTTTTAATTATATTATTTTTTTGCACATTTTTTCCTTTAATAAACACACATCTAGTTTGATTACATCTTAATATTTACAGTGGTAAAAGAAGTATTTTATACCAATGAAATCACGGATCCCTAAAACTTACCTATAAATTGTAAACTTACCCTGAATTTAATACTCGAGTAATTTGTTCCATGATATATAATATCGTCATGACTAGAAATCAAAGTGATAAATTCTTTGTCAAATGTAAAAATGGCCTTAAGTTCTACTCGGGTAATTGGGTGACCCTTCTGCTGCATTACACTGTCTTTGAAGGTAAGGATTCAGGGAGGAGGTGAGAGTGAATTGGCTTGTTAGTTTAACATTTTTGGAAAATTCCAAGGATGGAAACTCCCTTTCCCAAAGCATAGAGACAACACATCTATACCTTACTCTCAGAGAACTTCCTTTCATTGCCTGGAGCAATGAAAAATCAGGCAACTTTGTTATGATCACCTGTGTAGTATATGACATAGCTCTTTCTGGCCGATTATCAACTATATCATACAATTTCTCATGCTATTATCTCTGCTCCCTTTCTCTCCCTACTTCCCTCCCTCCCTCTTCCTCTCTTTTCTTCCTCCTAGCAGTTTGCTATTTCTTCTCCAACTCATTTTACAAATGAGGAAACTGAGATAAATAGGGTTAAGTGATTTGCCCAGAGTCAAATAGCCAATAATTGTCTGAAGTTAGATTTAAACTCATGAAGATGAATATTCCTCACTCCAGGCCCAGCACTCTATCCTCTGAGTCAACTAATTGATCATTAAAGGGAAATAAAATTTGAGGGAGGAGTTCAAAGAGAAAATTGGCTTCCAGAACTAATAATCATTTGTCTAGAAAATATTCTTAGGTGTCTTAAAAATGTAGGTGAGTCACTTCTCCAAAGTAGTTTTGCAATTTTATATATGAATGCTGATAAAGTATTTATTAATTGTATTCTGTGTGCTAGGGATACAAATACAAGAAAGTAAGTCCCTGCCCTTTGGAATTAGATATTCTAATGGTGGAGAAACTCTCATCAGAGCATTTTTGTCAGCTCTGCTCCTTGTTCTGACTATGACTTAAAATTATACAAATTCCCCAGCATTGTTGAAAAACATAGAACTACCTTGTCTGCACCCTACTCCTCCCCCTTCCTTATTTCCCACACTTGTACCCTGGGAATAGGAAGCCAGTGGAGAAGGTGAAAACCAAAAGGGACGGAGAAGATCAGTAAGAAAAGAGTTTAATATTGAAAGTAAAGGTTATCACAATGTTTTATCACTTCACAAAAGCAAAGCCTCTGAGAGTGAAAAGGCTAATGACCCTAATTCTTAAAAGGAGGAGTCAACTATTCCCCCGGGGCAGAATCCCAGCTTGTAAAGTCAGGTTTAACCAAATGATTTATCAGAAGTCATTTCTGTTATTTTTCTGCACCTTGCTGTGAGTTGTGTTAAATGCAGAAGCCAGAAGGCTTATTGGCTGAAATCCCTGAGGTGTCCCATTGGTAATAAAAATCCTCATTTACTCTATCAAAGGATCTTGCCAACCTCTATTATCCAAGGTTGACACTATGAGTCACAGCAGGAAATCATCCAGCCTCATCTCATTTTCCTGGGATGTTAAAAAGGTTATAAGTTTTGATGTGTAGGAGAATACACTGTAAATCTACAGCTGTAACATGAACCAAATGCTCCTGTTACTCCCCTTACATAGGGGATTCTTTCCAGGGTTCTCACTGATAGCAGTTGGTGTCTTAGATGCCCTGTCTCCTCCTACTCCCAACCAAAGAACTGAGAAATGTCACACATAATTCTGATCCAAAGGGAAGATGTGCAAGGAGAGCTGATGTACGAAGATGTTGTGCCAGATGACAACTGCATCAGGTGGAGTCTGCATTTGGGGGTGCTAATATGGTGCAGGTGTGAGATTGTTTTTCCCAGGCATGTGTTATGCAGCTGGTAAAAAAGGAAGTTCAAATTGTTTTATCAATGCCTTGCTGAATATATCATCAGATGCATGGGGGTCCTCTCACTCTCCATTTTAATGAAGAAGGACATTTTCATTTCACAACAGCATCGGGAATAAGAATTTGCTATGTGCTGATCACTCCCCATATTCATTATCTCGCAGGACAAAGTTAACAACAATTTCTAATGGCCAGGAGATGTCCATTAAAGTGCAAAATCTCAAAACCCTGAGCAGGAAATCTAGGGCACAAACTGTCCATAAGGGAAAATAAAAGCTTTTTTTAAATGTAAATTTTTAAAGGTGGTTTACTTGCCTTTAATTGTGGTGCATATGAAGATGGTGTTATTGTTTGTGGAGTGCCAATATATGAACACCTCCGCCTATTTCTAATTAATAGCTCCAAGTTTCCTGGAACCCACAGGGACTCTGGAGGGTCTGTCTAGACCATAGAGCATAGTCGCATGGGCAACATGACTAGAAGGTACTTCCACATTTTCACTCACTAAAGACCAGCAGAGTTCCATTCCACTAATTTATTTTTGCCCTTCCTTCTCCCTCCAATCTTTAGTGGCAACAGACAAAAAAACTGTTAAAACATGAGACAGGAGACAGGAAGAACAATTAAAAGGTTTTGACAGTAATCTAGGTGGGAGACAATGAAGTTCTGAACTTGGCAGTGGTAAGAGCAGAGACTAAGAAATTAAAGCAAAATATAGAGGTAGAACCAGTAAAACAACAACTGATTGGAAATATAGACCTAAGAAAACTGAAAAGGTTGAAGATGATGACTTCAGAGATGGTGAATTGGGGTGATATGAAGGAAATAAAGAAGTTTGGAAGAACAGTGGGTCTGTGGTCAAAGATACTGAACATTATGGACATATTGAGATGATTATTAGTTATCTAGTTAAACATATCTTATAGGCAGTTGATGTAGTTAGATTAGAACTCAGAAGAAAGTTTGTGGTATTTCCTAATTCTTTCATTCCTTGGACTATTTGTTATTATTACCTGAGGATATCCTACACTTTGCAGCTTCCATGCCTGATTTCTATGAAATATACCTTCACTAGAGAATCCATCTTCCAGACTCCTAGCTCTAAATCTATGATTCTTATTTATATGCCATTTTCTATTTTTCATTTTAATAGCATTTGTCATATTCCATCATCTTGTCATTAATTTTATGCTGTTTATTTACTAAATTGTAAACTTCTTGAATGAAGAATTATGCCTCTGTGTATCCCTTCAGAGATAGTTTATACTTATGCACTCAGTTTATGTATGTTTATTTATTTACTTCTTTAATTGTTCATTCCCTTCTCCCTTCCATATCTCATCCCCTTTCCTTCTTCTCCTATTCTTCCCTTCTATTATTCTTCTCTTCTCCTTCCTGTCCCCTTTTAGTCTTCTTCCTTCCCTTCCCCTTTCCTTTCTCATTTCCTTCTTCCTTCCCTTTTCCCCTTCTGTTCTCCTTCCTTTTTCTTCCTCCTTCTGCCCTCCCTACTAGAAATAAGGGAGGGAAAAAGGAAGTAATAAAGGAAGGCATATAGTGTCAAGAGAAGTAGGAAATTGCCATACTATTTTGTTGCAGGAGTTGGGAGAATACTCCAGCAAGTTATATGGAGTTTGAAACATGAATATCCACTATAAATCCCATCAGTTGCTTCCTTACCCTTTGTACTCTCAACTTTACCTTAGCTAAGGTCAATTATTAGTTTTTTTCACTTTCTGGAAACAGTAATGTTTTTATAATCTGAAACAATGAGAAAATAACTTCTGAAAATATTATCTGACAATTTACGAAAACTAAGTTTCAATTTTTATCCAATGTACAAAATGAGAATGTTTCGGAATGAGTCACATGCAGGAAGATAAAAGCTCCATGCCAAATCATAATAAGACTGTAAATATAAAATTCCTTGTCCAATTCTTTTACATTGTAGGTACTAAATAGTTACTTACTGAATTTAATTAAAATGTATTCTGACTATAATTTCATCTAGACTCTTCCATGTGCAAAATTATAAAACTGTCCAAGTCAAGCCTATAACAGAGAGCTCATCAATAGCCTCCTTTCTTTGGAATACTAGTTTTTGGGGGGTTTGAAGGAGTTTTTTTGGGTTTTTTTTGTGGTTTTTTGCCAATATCATTAACCTGTTAGGAACTTTTGGCTTACACTCCCTTACTTAGTGCCTCACACCAACTATCTGTGATCAGTTTTTGACTGATCTATGTATAATATATGCTAATTAGGAGCATTATCTAGTTCCTAATTATTACCCCTTTAAGTGATTTGAGTATTAGATCCATACTATGTCATTTTCTGCATTCCCACCGTTTATTGTTCTTCACTTTTATCACATGTCTCTGGTTTGGAAATGTGGCCTAAAAAAAGAATAATGATTTATCCTGAAGAAGCAATGGCTTTCAACTTTCCTGCTTGTGCTATAGTCCTATTTTGTATCTCCTTTTAATCCTGGGAAAATTCTGCTTAAAAGTACATTAAGTTCTCAAGAGTGACTGATTTTCTGGATAAAGGAATTGTGGGTATAATCGTAGCCTTAATCTTATATCCAAAGGCTTAGTAGGTCAGAAGGAGGATGTGGGTGTTTGTGTGTGGGGGGGTCTCTCTCTCTCTCTCTCTCTCTCTCACACACACACACACACACACACACACACACATACACACACACACACACACACACGGCTTTTCTTTCTGGTATAACTGAGTCCCTAGAATCCTGTGTTTGTTTCTGTCACATGGCTTTTTGTTTTTGTAATGAGCTGTTAACAAGCTCTAACAGATTTATGGTTGCTCAATATAGTTCTGTGAACATGTTTTACAATTATAACGAATTCTTAGGGGAGCTACAGAAGGACTGCTCACTCATTGTATCTGCATTCAATTTACATGTCTACAGTAATTTTATTTTAAAGATAATTTAAAGGAAATGGTGTCATGTTACAAAAGAACAACTATTCTGGAGATTTTGTTATCGCATCTTTGGAATGCTCAAAAATTAAATGACTCAATTATTTTGTGAATGTAGATTTTACCGTAAGTATTTTAATGGCAATATCTCCACAATAGAAAATGTATAGATATAACATTACCCAGAAAAATCATTCAGACAATCCAAATATCCCAGAGACCAACATCTGGAGACTTGTAAACATCTGGAATATTGACTGAACTTTTTTCATCTGGATATTTGGTATCACAGCCACAATCTAAATTACTTTGGCCCCTATCAGTAGCAGTGGCCATTAACAGGTACAGAAGCTGAATTATGAGTTCTGTCACTGAACAATATTAAGAGTCATACAAAGAAAATCACCACTAGGAAAGCAAGTGGTTTAATTTGAAGTTGTGTTTCATATTACCAAGAAACATCCTTGTGTAATGAACTGAAGGATTATTTGAAAACCACCGTGTTTGAACTAAAGCATTAGAAAAAGATCAATAGTTTTTTTCTTTCTTTTTTAAAATGCTGATCCAGTTGTGTTCTTCTTTTTTTAAAACATATGGAAGTATTTTCCTGCAGGGCTCAGGTTGAATTGAACCTCAAGTGAATATATAAATTTAAATTCTGAAAGATGAAATTTACAGAAGTGCTGCTAGCAAGATTTTAACCACTAGTGCATAGTTTTATGTATTCATCCATTTAAAGTAAATAAATGCCCATAAAATCCCCCAAATCCACAATTAAATATCATAATGTGCATAAAAGTACTCTGGAAAGCTATGTTGGAAAGAGGAATAATAGTCTTCAGTGACTTCTTATTGCCTCCAGGATATAATACAAATTCCTCAGCAGCTTGGCTATAGCCTTCTTTTACAGACTTTTCCAGTTTACTCCATTTCATACTTTCTGTATTGTAACAAAACTAGACTAGTAAATGTTCTCAGAATTCAGCCTTCATCTCTCATATTTCTAAACATTTATATGGCATTCATCTCCCACCTCCATGCATTTACATATCTATATGCTTGTGCCAGGAATACACTTTCCCCTTATCTCTGATAACTCTTTTATGAAATCTTTTTGATATCCCCAATTTTTAAAAAATATTCTCTATTTCCTCAAATTATCTTGTATTTACTTTCTTGGTATATATGTGTCTACTCAAAATATCTTATAATTATTTATTTGTATACATGTATTTCATGTACATATCTGTCTTTCCTTTATTGCTGCTGCTTCATCTTCCAAACTACATCTCTGGATACCATGCTAAGGAAGAACTGCATCACTCATCTCTGAATTTCTATTTGAATTCATCACAACCCATTTTTTTTTATACCTCACATATTACCTAACCTACTCTCTTCTTTTTCTACTGTTTACTTTTAGAATTATAATCAAAATAAAACTATCATTGCTTCTGGAAATGGCTCGTTCTACCCAATTTGCCAAAACAAAAACATCATTTCCTTTATCTTGTTTTTGAATTTGTTTCCCTAGCTTTTAGCATGGTTTTTTCCCCAGAGCTTAATAAATGCCTTTTTAAATTTTAATAAATAAATTAGTTTAATAAATTCCTTTTTCCCCTACCTGAAATGTAAGTTTCCTAAAATCAAAGTCTATCTTCATTTTAGTTCTGAATCCTCAGTACTTAACATATGCCTTGCACATAGTAGATGTACATGCTAATTTTAATAACAAACATTTATTAAATGATTGTTGTGAATGAAGGACTATGGCAAGTGATAGAGGAAGTCCATAATTTAGATATATCAATTAAATGAGCATTTTGAAATTCTTAATACGTTCTAAGCACTGGAGGTATGAAGACAAAAATAGAATTTGCTTTTGAGGGAATTAAATTACCTTGAAAACCCTACAATCTTTGGTTATAGAAAACACCATCACAGATAAATATGTAACAAAATTCTTTAATAATTCAAAATTCTTGTTTCTTTCTTTAGTTATACAAATCATTATCATTGTAATAGCTTATATTTTTCATTTTTGGAGTACTATATAGATATTATTTTGTTTGATTCTCAAAACAATCTTGGAAGTTAGATGCTATTATTATCTGATACAGATAAGGAAACCGAAACAGACAGTAGCTGTGACTTATCCTGAGTCATATAGTAAATGTGGAGATAGGATTTGAACACAGATCTTCCTGACCTAGGTCCCAAACTCCTTCCATAAAAGTTTGTATTCCAGTTTTAGAATATCACAATATGTACTTACCTATATCACCTATTCCACTTCTACTTTTCTGGGTTTTTAAAAATTTAGTATTTAATAGCTTAGTACTGTATAATATAAGTATATTACCCTGATAATGCCCAATATTAATTTGAGCCTGAAAAAATTACTTAAATTTAAAATTTTTAAGATTGCCATTCCACTATAATCATAAATTTATTGAATTTAGTTTTTCCAACATTATGTTCAAATCCATAATTTCTTTCTTGCTTATTTTTCAACATATCCAGTTTTAAAATAGGAATTGTTCTTACAATTGTCTCATACTCTTAAGTTTTTTTAATCATATTGGTCAGATTTTCATCCGAATATTTTTCTTGCTATGTTATTTGGGATATGTGTATGTAAAGGGCTGAAACTCTGAATAGGTGCACTAGAATCAGACAATCAAGCACTTAAAGTTAATTACCTATTGGACAATAACTCTATTAGCATATGCTTGGAAAATGGCCCTTCTCACTATTCTGTGCTGGCTTGATCTTTTGGTGTATACAGATAATTATAGGATGGATTAGGGGGTGGAATAAGACTAGTCAGAGTCACTTTGGAGGAAAATGAAGAGAAGGGAGGTTGGTTGGTGGAGAGCTTGTGGCAGTTTCGTCCATCTCCTTTACTTCTCCCCCTGAAGACCAAGGACTTTTGCTGATCCTGACTCTGGCTGATCCTGAGATCAACAGGGAGCTAACCTGAACTTCACGTGTGTGTGTGTGTGTGTGTGTGTACATATATACATACATATTGTTGATATTTATTTCAGCATCTATATACCTTTAAACATAATATTATTTCTGTTTGTCTCTTATAACAATAGACATTGAGACTGATTATATAAATATAGTTACAGATAAACAAAGGTAAAGATCTATTAAATTTATTGTCAAAGTACAATGGTACCTCCTCAGGTAGCATTGACCTACTCCATTTACAACCTGGAGTAGTTTTCAATTATTCTGTTTTGTTAATGAAAATAAATCAATGACAAACATTAATATTTCAGACTTCCTCATACTTCCTATAGAAATAAAAATTGAAGGGAAGTTGTTTAATGAAGAAGGACTGAATTTGGATTCAGAGGACTTTGAATCCTTATTTTGCTAAAGAGTACCTGCATGGGCAAATTGTTTCCTTCTGAGGTCTTCAATTTCTATATAGAATGAAGAGCAGAGACTAGATTTTCATGGACCTCTATACCTAGATCCATTTACTTGGGCAAACTCACACATAAACTCAATTTTTGCAAATCAAATTTTGTTTTGATTGCTTAAGAATTTCTTTTTTAAATGAATGAGTACTAGTCTATACAGTGTGATTCTTTTGTGTATGAATAATAACCTCCTTGCTTTATTTCTTATATTGATTTGAATTTTGGTTTAGGGTTTACTTAAAGTGAGGTAATAACTTGGTGCTACCAATTATAGCAATTTATAGTGAAATATGAAGTATACAAGGTATTTTTTTTCTGATGGAAAAGTGAGCTATTTCACAAAACAATAGAGATCTGTCATTGGAAAAACAAAACTAAAGCCTTAAAGAAGACTTGCACATTATAGGTGTTCAGTAAATGCTGCTCTAGCAAATGAATAACACAGAATAAAGTGATTTCAAAATAACCTTTTCCTGAAAACTAACCACTTTTTCAGGTTTCTTAAACAGTAAATATCATATCATTGCTTTAAAAATTTCATTACTAATGGCATTATTCTCAGAATTACATGGTTTGCTTCCCTCCTAATACAAAGTTAGAGACTGCTTAATGCAATTATTTTTTGTAAATGACAGGTGTTCTGCTATTCCTATGATTTCCCATGTGCATGCCTGAAAGTTAATATCAATTACAATTAAAGAGGAAAATTATTTTGGGTAACTGATGATACTTGACAAAAATTCTCGTAAATACAGCATCACCATGAAATCTTGTTAAACTTTTATTTTCCTTTGTTGATTTTTTAAAGGTACAAACTGTGAATCAGAAATTGATGAGTGTTTGTCAGAACCTTGCCTAAATGGTGGCATCTGTCATGATTATGTGGGGCACTATTTCTGTGAGTGTGCCTTTGGATTCCTTGGTGAACACTGTGAAGTCAACACCAATGACTGTATCAGCGAGCCATGCCTGAATAATGGGCAGTGCATCGATGGTGAAAATAGGTATGTCCTTATCTGCAATGGGGTGAATGTCTCAAAATGTCTCAAAAATGATGAACAAGTGGTTTCATGTAGGTGGGTATAAAATATCATAATATCTACTCAGAGCTAGGAGTACACATATTTCTAAGTGACAAAAAATTCAATTCAATTCAAGGGGCATATATAAAACATTTAATTAATGTTTGTTGAATTGGAAGTAGTATGGTAGAGTGGAAAGAAAGGTGGTTCTAGCTGGAATCAAGGCTCCTACATTCAAATCTCGCCTATAAAACTTACTATATGAATGACCTTGGGCAAATAATTTAAATTCCATGGTCTCCGTTAGCTAATATATACATATAAACATGTATGTGTGTTTCTTTTATATAGAGTTTATGTAGTTCAAATACCACAAGCCCTTAGCAGAGAAATTTGGTATAAATGTGTTTCCACTCTGCCATCTCTCTTTATATTGTAGGTGCATCAATTATGTTTGTGTAGAATTTTTTCAATTTGTTGTAATCGAAGTTATCAGTTTATAATTTCTAAATGCCTCTATTCTTTGGTTAAGAATACATCTCCTAGGGTTAGGTAGGTAGAGCTGCAGTGGATAAAGCATTGGACTTGGAGTCAAGAGGATCTAAATTCAAATTTGAACTCAGACATTTACTAGCTATGTGACCCTGGGCAAATCAATTAGCCCCAATTGCCTTCAATAAATAATAATAATAAAAAAAGAACACATCTCCTATGCATAGCTATGAAAAATATCTTTTCTAATTTTTAAATCATAAAATCTTTAATATTTAACTTAACTATTTACAAATAAATTAATATTTAATATTGAGATTTAATTAATTAATTGATTAAATATCCATTTAAAATGTGTTATAGAATGTGATAACTACTCCTGAATCTTTTAATGGTTCTTCACGTATATTATACTTACTAACTAGGTGTCCCTCAAGACTTTATTCTTGGCCCTCTTTTCCTTTTACTGCATACTATAGCACTTGTTGACCTCATCAGCTCCTGAGGATTTGATGATCATCTCCATGTATATCAGGGTAGAGAATGTCTGACCTTCAGAGCACATAAGACCCATGAAATCATTTGCTAAGGCAACCACAAGTGATTATGAGCTGAAAGCGAGGTATAACAAACTCCTACTGCTTGAGTTTTGTATGGCCCATGAACAATACTATAAATATCCAAATGGCCGTTGGCAGAAAAATGATTCCCTATCCTGATGTAGATTATTCCCAGATTTATATAGCCATTCCTAATCTTTCTAATTAACTATATTCCTATATCACCAACTTAAAGTGGATGTCCCATAGGTATCTCATTCCCCTAGTCAACTACAGTGTCATCCTTGCATACTCACTAGCATTCACACTGAATATCCAGGGCATTGTCAAATCTTAGATCATTAGAAATGATCTCTCCCTCACAATATCTCTTGAATTGGTCCTCTTCCAATAACCATATAGCCGTCCTTCTGGTTTAAGTTCTTATCACTTCTTCCATGGCTATTTCAATAGGCTTCCAACTAGTCTCCTTGCATCAAGTCTCTCTCCCTTCCAATCTATGTTTCACTTAGCTATCAAAGTCATTTTTCTAAAGCATGGATCTTATCTATATTACTTCATGCTCAATGAGCTCTAGTGATTCCTTCTCATCTCTATGATCAAATATATGGAAATATAATCTCTCTATCCATCTATACACATAACCACAATATATATACAAACCACACATACATATATATATATATATATATTTATAATCACATATATCTGAATGTGGATATAAAATATATATGTATAAATATATGCATATATTTATACTTTCTTCTTTAATATAATATATCAATAACTCTAATAAGAATATTAATAATAGTACATTAGGTCCATGGAGACAAAGTCCTTTATGAATTTCAATGGTTCTGGTATAAAATCATAGACAATCTGATCTGGAAGCAATAATACTGGAGTTCACTCAGATCCCAGAGCCCTACTAGAGACAGCCTCCATGTGGTGTGCTTGAAGGCAGGGAGGAGGGACTCAGATGGGTCACCCAGACTGATACAAAGTCCAGAATTAAAGAAATATTTTTCTCTGCTTATCCTGTGACACAGACTCTTTGCTATTGCTCTCTCTTCACTAGACTTGTATTGGATTCTCCCAACCCTTCTCTGCACTTTGGCTTGGTGGATGTTCAGGAGTTTCACACAGTTCAAACACCCTGCTTCTTTCACAATGGCTGGATGTCCACATGCTAATCACACACAATTACCACCTTTTATTCAAGAGTTATAATCTTGCTTCCCATTAAAATGACAACTGGCATTTACATTTCTCTTTTAAGTCTTTGCATATGCTCTCTCAATTGATGCTGAATAACCTTATGAGGTAGAGATTATTATTAACCCCACTTAGCAGTTGAGGAAACTGAGGCAAGTTAAGTGACTTGCCAAAGGTCACATAAATAATACATCTCAGAAGAAGGATTTCAGCCCAAGTCTTCTTGACTCCAAATTCAAAAACCAGTGCTTTTTCTAGTGAAAGACACTTTAATCTTCTTCAAAGAAAGGCACTTTCTCCAAAGATTATTTGTTCCTCAAGCTACCTTGTGCTTTGTTGCATTTGCTAGCTCACTTTTAAATTAAAAATTTGAAAAAGGTGTTTAATATCTCAGAGATGTTTATTGTGACATCAAATTCACACTTTGGAAAATTTGCTGTCACTGCACCCAGTTTTCAATTCAGTGACACAGATATGTTGATGACCCAAAAGGTTTTGATAAACAATGTTAGAAGTTCTTCTAAGTGTGAATCAAAAGTACTTTCTAGAAGGTGCCGAAAATCTGACTGAAAAGTGAAAAAATCCAGTCATATGGATGTTTTATATACACAATGCTGAACATCTGGACATTTGGCATTCTGTAGACAAAACTTCCAGATGTTTGAGTGTTTTGTAAATGCTTCCTAAGGATGAACACTAGCCCTTCCAAAACATTTGCAAGAAATGTAGTGATGATAAGTAGCAACAATGTGACTCTCAGCCAATTCAGGTTTTCTTGAAGACACTTTGGAAAAAAAAAATTCCAGATTACATTTTCCTATGTCTGAGGTAGTTATCTACAATATTTGTCCTTGCCTGAAATTTAGAGTCAGATAAACAAGCTTGGACACGATGTCTTTTGATTCAACAAGGCCCTATATCTAGAAAGTAGGTAGAAAGATGCACTTTTGATTTTAATATGTGCTATCAGGAAACCATCCTATGGAATGTTTCCAGGTCTGTAATGAATAATTGTACTAAGATTGACTGAAGCTAATAAAAATGGGCCGCATAGTTCTGGCTGAGCATTGAAGAAAGTTAATTTGACTTTGATTAGATAATGACACAGAAATTTCATTTTCATCCTTTAGTTACAGGTGCGACTGTGCTGGTAGTGGATTCACAGGCAAGCACTGTGAGACCTTATTGCCTGTATGCTGGTCACAACCCTGTCATCATAATGGCACTTGTGAGGAGCTTGATGACACATACATTTGCCACTGCTGGCCAGGTGAGTGTTCAAACTCCTCACTCCCCTCCTCTACAAATTGGTTTCTCTGCTATGAATTTTCAGCAAACAGAAAGCTAATCTCTCTTATAATGGCCTGGTACCAATTCCTGCTTTCAATTTTCATCCCTAATCAAATAATATTTCTTCAGTGATCTCATGGACATGATGCTTGATGAGGTTTTGTGCTTAAAAAGGTTAAATGCTCGGCCCAAATATGAGAGATGATAGAAAATATTAATGGGAGAAGTCAATATATCTTAAAGGAATATGATTTCTATAGCATCTGCTATTTCTCCTTTTGTTTTGTTCACTCAGACACATAGATTTCACAGAAATCCACTGGAGAACATTGAAATCCCAGAGAAATTCCAAATAGGTTGATTAGTCAACCAGTCAGTCATAAATGCTCATGCAGTACCCATGGAACTAGATAGTTATAGGGGGAGAGACCAAAAATAGTAGATAGATCTTGTCTCCATGATACTTTTCACTGTAAATACAAATCACAATAATCATCCAAACTAAATAGTGCTGTGAATTTTCCAGATGACTTTTCTCACAGATAGGCTTTGCTAGTATTATCATCTTTATTTCATAGATATGTTCACTGAGGCTCACAGAGACTGAACAATTTGCCTAAGGGATTCGATTTCTGTCAACAACTGTAAGTTTCTTCATTAGACTGCAGATGTAGGATGAACTGTTGTGGGAAAATATATACATAAAAATATAGACAAATAGGATGCTATTCACAAATTTGCTGAGTCATCTTAAAGATCTGGTTTTGTTTAGTTTGAGGAAGAGAAGACTCAAGGTCTTTAAAGTCTCTGAATAATTGACATGTAGTGAGGAATTAGGGTTATTTAGTTTTTCCCAAAGAGCAAAATCAGGAGAAATGGTTAGAAGGCACAAAGAGGTTAATTTAAGTTTGATTTACCTGACAGCAGGTAAAACTTTTGAACAATTAGAGTTGCCCCAAAGTGGAGTAGGATGCCTCAAAAGGCTTCCCTTCCTGCAAGGTCTTCAAAAAAAGCTGGACAGCTGCTTATTGGGGGAGAATCATATTATAGTGAGGATTTCTTTTTTGTATGGGTTTGCTAAGGTACCTTACTGCTCTTATATTTTCTAACTTTCTATTTACCAATTTTATCCAGTTCTTTTACTATATCTCTAGTAAGCTCTATACACACCACACCCCATATTCCTGTTTCCCACTAGATTCATAGCTCCTACCAGGCATTGTTCTTCTAATTGGTGAGAATTCATTTTTGTAAATTGATCTTACAGCTACCACACTACACTCTGACCATCTTCTTACTGTACACTTTTTCATCTCCCTTGTACCCCTTGTTCTGGGAACAATAATCAAATTCACACTATCATTTCTGAAAAGGGCGTGACAATCCATTGCCCAATTACACCACTCACTATCACATAGCTAACAATCTCCTATTAGAATGCACATATAACTTTTCCTTATTAGAATATAAATTTCTCAAGGGTAAAAGCTCTCTTACTTTTTTCTTTTTTTTGTATTTGCATCTTCAACACATGGCAAAGAACTTACTACATATTTCTAAGTGCTTTATAAATATTTTTCATACATTCATGCATATACTTGAGTGTTAAGGGAATAAATAAATAGAAACAGAAAGACTACAATCGCATATATGGTAATTCATATGTATCATATTTAATCACAAAGCTTATCCCCCAAACAACAACAATAACTGTACTATAAATTTTGCTTTAAAACATCCAAAATGGTAATGATAAAAGGAAAGAGTATTGGATTATAGAATTCCCTTTTCTTTAAGCCCAGATTAAAAGATATCACCAACTTTTAATTATTCAGATGCTGGCGATAAATTTTCCAGCCTTCTACTTTTGCTCCCTCTAACAATTAGAAGTGACTAAAAGTCAGAAGAATTAACTTAATAGGTAGTGAGTTTTCTAGCATTGAATATCTTTAAATGGAGGTTGGCTAATGACTTGTAAGAATGCTCTAGAAGGAATTTATGTTCCACATATAGGCTCAGCTCCATGGCTTTTAAAGTCCATTCCAAATTTAAGATATAATACTAATTACACTGGAGTTAAAGGGCTCTTGGATTAGTTTTATACTAAGTTAAGAGATTTTCTGGTTGTAGCAAACTAAAATAAAATGACTCAAATGAAGTATGAAAATGCTCTATGGGCTTATTTATCAACATTGTCCATCTTTATCTTCCTTTTTGTTAGAAAATTTAGGATATGTCTGATATCCTGTGGTAGCCCAGGTGAATCAGACTTGTTACTTATAAGGTGTTTCAAATCATAATCATAATTATTAACAAACAAGGATTTAGCATGCCTACTGTGTGAAGGGAACTATGCTAGGTGTCAGATATATGACAAAGCTTATAATTTATTTGGAGAGGAAACATAGATATACAAAAATAGAAAGTAAGTTCCCTGAGGGCAGGTAGTTTCATTTTTGTCTTTGTAGCTCCAGCACTTAGTATAGTGCTCAACAAATAGTAAGTGTTTACATGTTTGATTTTGTATTCAGATAATGCATATAGTTAGAAAATTTCATCTAGAAGTTCCCTAGTTCTCTTTGAATTGAACAAAGAAGCCTCTCCCCCCATTGGTCACTATCCAATCCATGTCATCAAACATAGACATTAATTAAAGGCCTATTGTGTACAGAGTATTGTTCTTGATTCTGAGATGCAAAAGTAAAGTGGAATTCCATTCTATTGGAGGAGATAATATTTCACTTGCTAATCCAAAGCCCTTGTCATCAAAGATGGAAGAATCAACCATAGTGACAATTAGGTGCTATTCAGCTAAGACATTAATTAAAAGGAAGTGTGAGACACCTTAAATAGCTATTTTAAAAAAGTTTTACTGTTCCCCAAATATGACTAGAGCTGTAAGAAAGCACAAAAAATAATATCAGAGCCCCGGGGGAGTCAAGCCAGGATAGGGGTTTATAGAAAATCTTGTTAAAAAATATTGAACATAGCCCTGCTTGAAGGAGTCTATTTATAAACACAGCTTAAGTGAGCAGCATATAGAATCCTCTTGGGGCCCCAGCAGAGGGGACAGAAGTGGCAAGACCATTAATCAGATCTGTTGTAATACTCAGGATGTGAATGAGATAATATGTGTGTTGGCATAGAAAAAATTATGAAAGTTCTAAATTGGTTCCTTGCTCTTGCCCCTATTTGTGAGTTGTAACATGTAAAAGGAAGGGAGGAGAAAAGAGTAAAATATGCAAAAATTATTCCTCCTTGAGTACTGTATATCACACATACACATGCACACACACAACCCAAAAGGATATTTTTGTGTCTGTATGTTAGAAACTTTATGACTTAGAAAAATAATCTTTTAAGATAAGATATTAGGTATTCAGCTTGAAGAAGGAAACCATAAAGGTTCTTCAGGGGACAGAATAAAAGACTATGGGACCTCAGTCTGGCATATGCTTTTGATTTCTGTCAACAACTGTGGGTTTCTTCATTAGACTGCAGAGTCAGGCCTTGAGTTTCATGTGTAACTGATACTTTTTGCTGTTATGCAACAAAATTTATTTTCTAGTTATTATTTGACATGTGACCCAATTCTAAGAGCTATTTTGAAATAATATCCAATAATATTAGCTCTTGCTACTCAACTTGTTATATTAAGTTATATTTCTGATTTTTCAGGATCTTTTATAAAATGATATAATGAGGGCCTAGATCTTTTTTTTAATTGGCACTATTTCCTCTCTAAAATTGTTTTGAAGTGTAGAATAACCTTAATATAAAATGGTCTCACTCAACCAAGGATTCACAAATACTACTGTTCAAATCAGATTTCTAATGTCTTCAGTAACACATAGTGCATCTATCTCTCACTACATTTATTGACTTGACTATCTCTCCCATCATCCCATCAAAAACCTATAGAGCTGGTACTCATGCAATCCACAGATATTTATATTATATCAAAAGTTTACAACGTTTCAAACTATCATTTCTGTGTCATTATATCATATATGAATAAGAACTATTAAACTTCTCCAGTTTATTCTAAGAAATTGATTCTCTCTCAAGAAAAAGACTTCTCATATTGTTACCCACATCTTTATGTCACATGTCTAGAAATTCCCTATTCATCAAAGCCCAAATTCTGAAATCCTCTCTTACCTATTTCATAAGCCCCTTATAATAAGTAAGCTAAAGGAGTCTGTGTCATGTATGTGGGGAAGCACTCTGGATTAGAAATCAGGGGAACAAGGTTCTAATACCATATAGTGGAGAAAATTCTGGGATTTGGAGCCAGAAGATATGAGTTCAGACCCCAGCCCTGATAAGTGAGCAAGTCACTTAACATTTGAGTTTCAGTTAACTCATTAATAAAATAAAGGGTTGAACATTATTTTAAAGATCCCTTCTGGGTTTAAATTTCTGATCCTATGCATAGTTCTATCACTTTATTAGTGGTAGATTATTTTTGTCTATAAGGACAAAAACTTTAAATATTACATATTGTTGGCAGACACATAAATATAGCATGCTCTTTGTAATCAAAGCAAAGTTCTGTTTATCCTCCATGTTAAATTCAAAATGCAAACATTATGTGTTGAGCTTCATTTCCTTCCTTTTACAATGATGCTGATGATGTCTACAAATGTCTCTTTTCTTTGGAAATATTTCATGCTGACCATTTAAAGCATTCGAGCCTTAATTTTATTCAGCTTCCCTAGGAGGACAAGGCACAAAGATATATTATATAAAGGATTCTCCCCATCACCCCACCCCTCCAACTCAACTGATATAAGCACCGAATGTAGTCACACATTATGAGGTTTTAATGTTGAAAAAAATCATATTAAACTAATTGTAAAATGTTAATCATATCCAATAATCACTTTAAAATTATGAATGCCTCTCAGATTGAGTTAGAAGAAACAGTGGAATTGACTGAGCAAAAGAATAAACCATGCCTCTGAAGGCTTTAAATATTAAAAATCCTCAGCAGCTATGCAGGACAGCAGCAACCTATACCAGAGAACAGCTTAGTGGATGGCAGTTTCTCTCCTGATCCATGTCCTTCCTGCCTCCCCTCAGTCATGTGATTTTAGAAGGAAACTCCACAATTATTAGGAGATATTCCAAGAAGAAGTTTAAGCATTTGTTAATTCAAGGCACAATTAAGGGAGCAGAGAAGCACAATATAGATACATATGGATAAAGAGAGGTATTAACTCAGGGGAGTAAGCAACTTCAAGGAACAAAAAGAGCCAGCTGTCATTTTAAGGACATAATCCTGGCAATTGATGACTAGCCAAGTTTTGGAGGGGGAGCAGACTCTGGAAACTTAGATGAGCAACACATCCAGCAAAGATGCTGCGTCCTTGGGAAATTAGGTAATAACTACTCTTCTCTACAGCTAAACCTGACTTTAACCTGATATTGTTGGACCTGCTTTATTCTAGGCACTGCTTCTCCTACTGGGTGGGTAGCTCTACTGGGACATCATTGCCCATTATATTGTACTCTAGAGAGATACAAAAAGAAGACAAAAGAGTGTTTGAAAGATCTAGATACATCTTCCAAGGCAGGCTCTTTTCATATCTGTGCCTCTGCCAGAAATAATTCCCTTCTCAACTAACTCTCCTTAGAGCCTCTTGTGCTTTTTAAATCTTCAGGGACTTGGGCCATTGACTTCTGAAAGGGGTAACTCCTTTACAAGGTGTGAATGGGCCACTCCTAGTTTCACACTCTTTATATTCCTGAATAGCGCACTCTGGGGTGTGATCCACTCAAGATTTCATCCCTTTATAAGCTGTTAATGTAGCCACTCAGCATTTGAAAGGGGCAAAACCTTAATACAGCATCTTCTCTGTTACCTGGGAAACTCAACTGATTCCAAGTAGCTGATCATGTTCCCAATCCCTGCCTCTACACACTGTACACACACACACACACACACACACACACACACACCATTGAAGACCTCTAAAATTACCAATATTTAGTTGAAGAAACAAATTAAGATAACCATGATCTAGTAAAACAATTGGAAAAATTATAACTAAAAAAAAACCTATTTAAATAATAGAATTGTAAGGCTTTTCCAAACTTCTAGGATGATTCTTCTGGATTGAATTACACAAAAAGTGGTTGGTTGTTTTTGCCTGAGCAATAAGCAACCTGAATGATACTACTGCCTGCCATTCCAGGGAAATTATTTTGTATTTACTTGTTCTATACTTTATAATTACGCATCAGTGTTGCATGCCTTAATAGGATACAATTTTTTTTAAAGGCATAATTTTAGTTTTTATAGCTTTAACACTTGGCATTATGGCTGACATATAGTAAATGCTTAATGAATGTTTCTTGATTTTTTAAAAATTGAACTGAATAACTTAAAATAAGTTTGCAATGATTGAAATATATATATATATATATATATATATATATATATATATATATATATATATGTCAGCTTCACTTTACTTCCCCAAAAGCTAGTTTCTTCATTTGTAAAATGAGGTGATTAGACTAGATACATGGCTTTTGGGATACCTTCCAGTTCTAGATCTATGAGAGAGCAAACAAAGTCATAATTAGCCATTAGTTTTTCATCTTGAATTAGTGTATTAAATGTCTCTGTCTTGTCTAAAAAGATGAGACAGAACACAGGCTAGTTTTAAGGGGAGGAAAGACTCTCAAGAACAGAGGTTCTTAACCTGGAGTGGAAAACCCATGGATGATTCAGTTCAAATAGGTAAACATTTATTAAGCCCGTATTATGTGTTGGGCACTTTGCTAAACACAAAATACACAAATAAGAAAATCTCAGGTATCACCTACCCTCTAGAAGTTTACAATCTGATAGGGGAATATACAAAAGGAAGCCAGAAGGGAGGAGGAAAATTAAGGAAAACAATGGTTGAGCCAACAGCAAGATTTTAGATAATCAGTTTATACTGGATGATGCATCATCTTCAATAGAGTTCAAACCAAGCAGAGCTTTAGATGGATTTTGCAGAGTAGATTTCAAGGGATCCATAAACTTGGTTGGGAAAGAAATTACATCTTTATTTTCCCTAACTTTTAACCAAAATTTAGCATTTCCTTCAATTATTTAAAAACTTTTTTTTGAGAAGGGAACTAAATGCTTCACACATTGTCAATGCAGTCCATAACACAAAATATATGGAAAACTTCTGGTTTCTAACCCAAATCAGCTGCCTGGGTCACAATGAAGTAGTGGATAGTACAAAAGCTTTGATGGCTCTATAGAGTAAATGAAGATAGTGCACAGGGACATGGACAGCAATAATACTTCATCTATTTTGCACCCTAGGGAAGGCTATATATTTGAGAGGTCACTGACTAAGGCTAGTCTTGCTCTCTCTGGCTGTTGAACAAAGTGAAGCTAGTTCTTTATTGTATTGTCTATGGATATTTTTTTCAGTGAAGAATTTGAAAAACAAAACCACAAATGCTGCTTATTAAACATTTCATAGGGTATGGCATTTGGGGAAAGCATTTGTTTTCTGGCATAGAAAATAATTCCTCTCTCATGGTATGTATGGATAGACACAATAGAGGATCTTACTTAAGGCTCATGCTGGAGTTCATGAACTCAAGTAAGCAGATTTTGCTTGTTATTATTATTTTTTATTATTTTCATGCTTCAGGGTTCACAGGTTCCCACTGTGAAATTGATATCAATGAGTGCAGCAGTAACCCCTGCCTCTCTACTGGGGAATGTGTGGAGCGGTCCTGGGCAAACCAATATGGAAGAATCTCTGAGTTGCCTTCTGAATTCAACTACCTACATGCCACAGGTTATGTTTGTCACTGTCAACCTGGATACACAGGTAAGAGAAAAGGGATGATCAGAGCCAGGCTATTCTAACACATTCTAACAGATTAGCCCAACCAGCATGGGAAGTATGTAATGAAAACTGTGTGGAACTGAATATGTTGCTGCAGTGCATTGGGTCCCCCTGGTGGACATGGAAAATACCTTTAAAAAAAAAACAAACAGAAACCATAAACAAGAAAATGATAAATAAACTAGCAGCTCTAATTTTAATTTTCACACTTTCAAAATTGGATGGTAAACTTGAGGGGAAGGGGAAGGGATGTCTTAGGGAGGGATGTGTTGCAGCTTGACACATCAGATTTGAAGATTGACATCTCAAACAATGAAAGAATACCTTTAAAAATAAGAACAAACTACAGCATTGTTCTGTTATTTTGAACCAAATTCTGATACTATTCCATTGGAGGTACTGTCTGTTACAACTGGGACTCAGTGTTATTATCCTTTAGTATTGAAGATGCTTGGGGGACCAATGCCCCTGTTACTCTAGCCCAAAGAAACTAGGAGGGAGGAGTTCAGAAGAGTAGATGGAAGTCGGAAACTAAGTTGTAGATGCTAAGCCACTATCTCTTCCTATCACTTCAGTCAGTTGCAAGTAGTTGGATGCCTCTTTAATGAATATGATCAGGAAGCAGCATAAAAGCCATCATCAAAAAGTCATTTATGATCACAGATTGATCATATGGAAAAAATGAGGGGCAATAAATGGAAAGCATAAATGTACTGCTATTTACAGTTTTTTCCCAAATCTTTCCAAAAACTTTCTATGAAAGATCCAACCTTGTACCTTTTGATCTTTTGTAAACTCTTTTCACAATCATCCTTAAAATATTTTATCTTCATTTTGCTGATAAGAAAACTGAGACTCAGAAAAGTTAAGTAACTTGAGAAAAGAGACTATTTCATTTTTCATCTTTCTCTTCCCAGTACCTATTACATTGTTTGACACATAGTAGGCATTTAATTGAATTAAAATATTAGCGCTAGGATTCAAACCAAGACCTCCTAATATGGTTCTTATGCTACTGTTATGTTGCTTCTCTAAGTAATCTACATTATTAAAACTAAAGTGATAAGAAGGCTTGTCTCCTTTTAATGTTATTTTTCATGTGCACAAGCATCAAAATCAAATTTCACATTTTTACTAAGTATAGGTTCCAAAACTGTGCTTTTTATCATAAGTTGGTTGAAAAGATACAGGCATTTTTAAATGTCTGGAGTGTCCATAGAAATAAGATATTAAATCTACACTGAATTTAGCCCAAGGTATCAGAGTCAAAGAGGTATTGTTCATTTAGGAAATTCTGATAGAAATAGAATTATAGAGTTATTCAAGTATAGGACAGAGTTTGGAGACCACAGAGGTCATTTAATCCAATTTGTGCCCCAACAAAAATCTTTCTATAACTTCCCTAATGAAGAATCATTCAATGTCTGCTTAAAAGATCCCAATTTGGGGGATCCTACTGCTTCTGTAGTTATCCTATATTACTTCTGGAATTTTGGGAGGAGAGGGTTTAGATTCTGGCCTTGAGATTTCATTATGTTTTAGCTATTTTGCGTGATGGATATAACATTGGATTTAGAGTCAGGAAGACTTAAGTTTTAATCCTGCCTCAAATATTTATTAGTTGTATGACCTTATGCAAATCACTTAACCTTGAGGTTAAAGGCACAGATGAAGAGTCAGGCAGACTTTAAGGAATATTTATTCTAATCCCATCATTTTACAGATAAGTAAATTAGACAAAAAGAGATCATTTTTTTTGTCCAAAGTCACAAAAGTACAGAATCTTTGAATTGGAAAAAAGTTCAGCAGTGATCAGGTCTGGCCCAGACTTGGGGAAAAAAACTCAATCCAATAAACATTTATTAAATGCCTACTATGTGCCAGGCACTGTGCTAAGCACTGGACATAAAATTAGTAAAAAGGAAAGAGTCTCTGCCCTAAAGAAGCTCACAATCTAGTTGGGTCAAATAATCCAGAAGTTAAGAGAGTAGAGGACTGAGTGGGATACCAAGGGCTACCTGGCAATTCCACACTTGGATGACTCTGAATGACAGGAAGTTGTTCCTCATATCAAACCAAATTGTCTTTCTGTGATTTCCACCCATTCTCTGTCTCCTGTACTTTCCCAGTGGGGCCAAATAGATCTAATCCATTTACCACCATGTATGTGTTCAAATAGTTAAAAGCCATCTAAGATGTGCCTTCCCTGAATCTCCTCTTCCCTGGTTATTTCAACAGGTGATTGTTATATCATATGGACTCAAAGTCCTTCACTAACCTGATTGCTCTATTAAGAACACTTGCTAGCTTATCAGTGCCATTTCTAAATCCAGATAAGGGTGAATTAGGGTAGAATACAGTAATTTAGTAGTGTCTCAGGTCTGGGAACAAGGCTTCTCTTAAAGTAATCAATCTAAGGTCATGTTTACTTTATGGCTGTGTACTAATACTATTAACTCCTCAGGACTTCTGTGAGGATCACAAGAGATACTATATACATACTATATGAAGGTCAATTATTATCCTCCTCCTCAACAATTAAAAGTAACAATAACAACCATCACCATCATCAGAACAACTTTCTTACATTTTTGTGTCCTCACTTGCAAGGTCCCTGAGAGCAAATACTATTTTTTATGCTTCTTAGCATCATGATACTCCTTACATTTTCTGGAACATAGTAGATGATTTAATGATTGATTTGATTTCCTATCTAATCATCATTTTCCACTGAAAATGGTTCTTTTCTTGACCTTATATTAGAGGCACATTATTTATTCATTCAGAGAGATAATAATTTTGTCTTTTTAATTGCATACTTTCTAGGGTAGAGACATTTAAATATTATTTATGAAGGCATTAAATGCATATGTAAGACTCTACCAATGGCTGAAAGGTCAAACTTTTCACTTCTGTGAGTGTTCATTTAGTGGAATGTTTATTGACATTTTCAAAATATCCTCCCCCTCCCCCATTTATGTTTGGCTCCTTGGTATTTTTTCAATACTCATTTATTTCTATATAAACTAAAAAACGGTACCTATATTAGCAAGTTTTAAATGTCATGATTTCTGATATCCATTGCTCACACTATAAAATTAGTTCAGCTAGATTTTATTTTAAAATAATATCTATGTTTCTAAAAATCTGCTGTGCGTAAACTGATGGAATCTTTGTGTCAGAGATATTTTTAGTACAAAAGATATAAGATAATTTATGAAAGTATCACATTCCTTTTGGCTTGAGTTTCCAGACTGGAAAAATGTTTTTCCACTAGAGAGTCCAGTGAGCTGACACCACCAACTCCTCAAGATGTATGAACACACAAGAAAGATTCTTAAAAGAAAATAAAAATCAATAAGTTTTCTATTCTAAAATAGAAAAACATAGGAAACTGAAGGATTATAAGCCTCTACTTCCTGCAAATTTTCCCTAGTGTTGTTTAGAGTTCCTAAAGGCTAAATTTTTCTTATCAGATGAGATGCTTATCCAGTGGTCTACTACACTCTGCCTGTTATCATGATACAATCAAAATGAATTTCTTAGTATTTCTCACATATAATAATGTATTCTATTTTATTCTCCATTTTACATATGACTGGGATGTACTGATACCCCACTTCTGCCTCTTAGAATTCATTATTTTCTTCAAAACTGCCCAAACAACACCTACATGAAGCCTTTCCTGATCACCTTGATTAGTATACTATTATTTCTTGTGTTTGGGGTTGTCTTTCAGTTGTTTCATTGTGTCCAACTCTTTGTGGACTCCATTTCGGCTTTTCTTGGAAAAGGTACTGAAGTGGATTGTTCTTTTCTTCTCAAGTTCATTTTACAGATTAGAAAACTGAGGCAAAAGGGGTTAAGTGATTTGCTTAGGATCACATAGCTAGTGTCTAGGGCTGGGATTTGAACACAGGAAGAAGAATCTTGTGTTTATTTTATACATATACACATTTGTTTTATATAATGTTTTATGTGTGTATATATAGTCACATATGTAAATGCATATACACACATGATCATACACACAAACATATATCTTATTTAGGCTTATGTTGTTTCCCCTGATAGAATGTAAGCTCTCTGAAGGCAATGATTCATTTTTATCTTTGTACTTCTCATGCTTAGCAAAGTTTCTAGAATATAGTGCTTAATAAATGCTTGCTGATTGATTGATTGATTAATACTTGATTAGTCTAATTCTATGAGGTCATTCATTTTCATAGTTGCTAGCAAGTTTGTTTCACTGGTGTGGAATGTCATGCTGAAAGAGCCTCTCGGTTCCCATGGACTGGTTACTTTCTTTTATCAGGATAGTCAATTAATTACCTTGTCCTCCAAGGAATCTGTTTCTTTCCTGGGCTAGCATCTTTCTTTAGACATCCAAAGTGGCCACACATTGCCCAGGTCTCCTAACAACAGAGATATAAGGAATAAGACAGAAGAAAATAAGCATTTATATGGTGCCTACAATGTGACTAAGTAAACACTAAAAAAAAAATATCTAATTTTGTTCTCATGACAATTGTGTGAAGAAGTGCTGTTGTCAGAACCATTTTACAGTTCAGGAAATGGGGTAAGTGATCCACCCCCAAGGTCATAATTTACAAATGTGTCAGGCTAAATTTGAACTCAGACCTTCTTGACTTAGACCCATCTATTGCTCTATAAACTACCATGAAGTAAAAAGAGTATTGGCTTGGGTTTGAATCTGCGATCTGCTACTTATTGACCATGTACAAATCACATCTTCACCTGACTAAGTTATAGAACCAGTTGGAGAGTCTTTTCAAAACTTAGGGAGCAGTTCCTTGGGAAAGGTGTGGGATGGAATTACATTAACAGAGAAGGGAGTCAAGGCCGATGAAGGCTACACAGCTGTGGGCAGAAGTAGTATTTAAAGTGGCCAATAGCACTCTGAGAGAAGACATAATAACTTTGCCCCAGGTGAGCCTCTGGCATTCATAGGTAACTGAGTTCTAAACATGGAAGGAGTACCTGAAGGAATCTCTGTCTGAGTGGTTTATTGATGGGGCTTGCACTGTGCTGAGAGAGCTGTAGTCAATGATTAGATTAAAAATTCCCCCTCATAATCAATCAACATAAACAAACAGCAAACATTTATTATGTGACTACCCTGTGCTAAGCATTACTAGGTACTACGAATAAAAAGATAAAAATAAAACAGATTCTCTCTGTCTCTCTCCATTTCAATCAATCAAATAACTCTGGTGAGTTCCTATTACTTCTAGGATGAACTATAAACCCATCTATGTTTCTTTCAAAGCTCATCATACATGTCCAATTCTACATTCTATAATTCAGCCAAATAGGGTTTCTCATCATTTCCCATGCATGACACTCCCATTTCCCTCCTCCATACTTTTGCATTCTCCATTCCCTCATGGCTCCAATGTGCTTCCTCCTTACTATCACCTTATAGAGACCCTTGCTTCCTTTATGATAAAACTCAGGCACCATTCTTTATGAAGACATTCCCAATTCTCCCAAATTTGAGTGTTTTTACTAGTTTGTATATATTCACTTTATGTTTTTGTTAGATGTACATATATATTTACATATGTACTTGTTGTTTCTCCCATTTGAATATAAATATCGATTGTTTCATTATTTGCATTTGTATCCACAAAGCTTGCCAAGAATATGAGATGCTTGATACACAATTATCTGTTGAGCCTAGATTTGAACCCAGGACTTCTTGACTCCAAGAACATTGATCAAATGAATTGAATAGTGTAGTAGAAGTAGAAGCCAGAAAGAGGAGAGTTCAAATGCTGCCTTGTATACTTATTAGCTATGTGAACTGAGCAAAATACTTAATTTCTCTAAGCCTCAGTTTCCTTCTTTGGAAAATGTGGATAAAAAATAGCACCTGCCTCTAGACTTGTGGGAATCAAAGGAAATCATGTCTTTACAGTGGTTTGTAAGCCTTAAAGTCATAGATAGATATAGATGATAAATATATAGTGATATAAGAATATATGTTAAGATACATATATAGAGTGTGCATATAATTATGTAAGAGACATATATATACAGTGTATACTCAGATATACTATTCATATAAATACTAAGCTCTTAAATAGGATTGTACTGTTATTCCATATATACACTGATTTTATGTATATATAAATACAATTTACATTTTAACATATATAAGTATATATAATAATATATTTTATATTTACATATATTATAATATATTTATATATAATATACAAGTATACATAATATACAGTATGTGTGTTTACATATTTTACACATATGTCTATATATGTATATACAATACACAAAATATATTTTTTATGTTTACACACATTACATATATTTTATATATAATATATGAGTATATAGAATACACAAAAATATATTTTATATTTATATACATTACATATAATATATAAGTACATATAATACACAAAATATGTATTTTATATTTATATATTACATATATTTACACATAATATATAAGTATTTATGATAACATATATAATTTATGTTTACATGTATTACATATAACTATATGTAATACACAATATATTTTTATATTTGTATACATTACATATATTTACATATACTATATAAATATATATAATACATTATACATGTGTTTTATATTTACATACATTACATATATTTTATATTTATATATAAAACACATGTTTGTATATTATATATAAGTATAAAATATATGTAAGTAAAATATATTTATATATAAAATCAATGTATATATGACATACTACAATTCTATTTAAGATATGAAATCAATGTATATATGACATACTACAATTCTATTTAAGATATAGATATACATATATACACACTAAAAAGTTTCTATATATCTATATTCTTCTATTTGATATGAATTTCTATATTTTTTATGATTTTAGAGTTAAAACATTTTAAAGGCATGATATATAGAGGGATGCCTATATTTATATATGCATATATATCATCTGCTATGAAACTTATTGAATTCAGTATTCAATGCATTTCATGAGAAAAAAAAATGCTTCAGCACTTGACTGGTATTCGTAGCATTCAGTTGTTGCCTTGGTTGAGCAGGAGGGATGTGAGGTTCATCAGGCGTACTGCTATTGCACTCAGTCATCGGCAGCCCCTCTGAGTGAAGGTGAAAGTGACCCTGTATGGGACTGTCAGGCTGGAGCCCACTAGGCTGAGATTGTGCATATCTGCAGGCAGGTCTTGGACAGTTCCAGCAGAAGGTAGGGTAGCAGCTGCATGGTTTCCTGGCTCCCAAAGCAGTAGTTCTAGAAAGAGCACAGAACAGCAGGATTGCTCAGCAGGTGCAGGAGCAGCTGCTATAGTAGAAGCAGTGAGAGCCCGAGCAGAGCTGGAGATGACATCAGAGATGGAGGACCCAAGGCTCCTAGCATCCCCTATCCCTGCAGGTTGTCCAGAGCCCTGGACTTTCACCTCCACAACCAAGCATCTCTCCTCCCCCACCCCAAAGGATGCTTAGTTAGTGTGGGATGGGAAAAGTATAAAAGTCATGGCTCCTCCCAGAAAATGAATTTAATCAAGAAGGGAGGAATCTGGTTGAGTTGAGCTGGTCTGGGCTGACTTATTTCCCTGTAGCTCTAATCCCTTCTTACTCCTTTTTGAAATTGGGTGGGGAGAACTGCTTAGACTGCATGCAGACTAGAAATGTACTCCTTATGGAGAAAACTGTTCAGTTCTCTCTTTTTTTTTTTTTTTTTTTTTTTTTGTCACTTGTGGTGCCTTCTGGAACCACTGGAACCAGTTCATGACAAGTACTGATAACTATATTTGTTATATATCTCTATAGGTTGGATATTATTATTATTATGACCATTATTCCATGTTGTCTTTATACTTACATATTATAATTTCAGAAATGGTTGAACTTCATTTCTGATTGATTTTTCATTTTCAATGGCTTCTACCCTACTTGATTTTTGTTGCTTAAATTTCTACTCATCTTCTCTGTCAAGGATACAAAGATCTGTCAAAAATCTGTAAAGAAATTTGTTGTCATCATTCAGTCATTTTCAGTCATGGTCATCTCTTCATTACCCCAGTTAGGGTTTTCTTGGCAAAGATACTGGAGTGATTTGCCATTTCCTACTCCAGCTCATGTTACAATGAGGATCTAAAGTGTACAGTTAAGTGATTTGTCCAGGGTCACGCAGTTACTAAGTGTCAGAGAAGTCTTCCTAACTCCAAGCAAGGTACTCTTTCTACTGTACCACTTAGTTGCAATATTTCTGTAAAGAAATATGTTTTTAAAAATTGGGGAAACTTGACTTTTAAAAGAAATCCTTCGTAAGGATCCTTTGAATGATCATTCTTTTCGTCATCTATTCCTCAATACTGAATTTCCATATGCTGAATTTTCTTAAAAAGATTCATACCATCCCTTTTTATGAACCAAAGAGAGCACTACAGTGATTACTAGAATAATTTTTTCACTGAAATGCAAAATGAATCCCAGAGAACCAAGCATGGTGTTCCCCATTCCTCCTGGCTTTAACATTGAACTGAGTAGGCGTTCCTAGTTCCAATGTTTTTGCAGAATAGGAATAAATGGGCTAGTTGAACCCTTAGAAGAACTGACCTTGTTTGGTTGGTTTCCCAGAGTGGGGCCACAAGGGTTTTGTTGACACATACGAATGTTTTCAGGTTCTGTTATTCATTTTGACTGTCCTTGGCTTTTCTCCCTCAGTGTGTGAGAAACTGATATGATGAGTTAAATGCTTCTTCTGACACAAGTAAAAAAGAGGTAGTATCATCCAAATCTCACACAAGGAAGCAAATTCTAACAAAACCAAAAACACAGAGGAAAAAAAAACTCCTATTTACTCTGAAGAAGTTATATTTATTTAAACAGTGGGGAGTTTAGATCAAGATTATTAGATGAGTAGATTAAATTTTTAATAGATTATATTGCTATTGAATAGCCACAGGTAAAACTGCCTATTCTTTTTCTCTCCCCTCCTTTTGTTTCATAGTTCACATTTGGTTCCAGGTTTTTCCCACAAATTAGAGCCATCAAATTAAATTTTGTGAGTTTTGAGTAAAAAATAAATAAATAAATTCCCTGATAAAAATTTGAAAGGATAAATACAAGACTCACAATTTCAACCCCTCAACTACAGCTAGGTTAAATTTCAATCTCTTTTTCAACTCCTCACAGATAAGTCTGACACCTTTTCTTAAGCAAGAACCTAAGCTTGATGAGGCCTTTTATAAATGCAAGAGCACGTCACTCCTTGATCCTTTCTGAAGCTGAGTGTGCTCATGTTATTTTCATCTCCTTTCCTTATTATCAACTTGAAGATGATGTGATGAGAAAAACCATCAATCTAAGAATGACACTTTACTTTCCACTTTTTATAGTCAATCTGGGGTAATCTAGGTAAGGAATCTTTATTCTTTGATGTGTGAAAAAGCAGGATGACTCTGTCTGTGTGTACAGAGTACAAGTATGTGCCTTTAATGATTTTGCAGGATCTAATTTTTTTTTAAAGCAGCACTGAATCAAATCAACTTTGTTAATTAATTCAGGTCAGATAAGACCTCTTTCCTTTATTCTATTCATATTCAATATTCACATAGTACATACATGTGAGACAAACATATGTATAGGGTGTTCATGGAGGGCTGGCAACTCTGGTGTAAGCACTTGGTGAGAACTTTTCATGGCTGCTTATCTACCTTTGGAGTCTACCTGTCATGCAACTCTCACCTGTGGCTCCAAAAAGCTATAGCATGCACTGTGGCCACACCCAATCAAACCATGTTGGCAGACAGGCTAAACCAAGTTAAAAGTAACTAACAGGCCTCAAACCCAAAACAAAAGTGCAGAAATGGAAGATGGAATGCTCTTTGTAGGAAAGAGCCAACAGGCTGGTTTAAATATAGGAAACAAACTACTATAAAATAAAACTGAAGAGACAATTGAGAACCAAACTGAAAAGTTTATAGTTTGGGCTGGCGATTTTGTGTTTTGTCCTAGAAGACACAGGGAGTCACTGAAGATTTTTGAATAGGAAAGAGACATAGCTAGTTACATATTTTAGAAATATCGATTTGGCAGCTGTCTGGAGTATGGATTGGAAACAGCAAAGATTAAAAACAAGGAGACAAAAGCATCTTTAGAACCGTTTATAATAGATTTCTTTAAAAGGTCAGTAAGGTACAAGGGAGGAAATGCTAGAGTAGGAAACTTCCCTCTTTCTGTAACCTTTAATCAACCATAAACTTCTTTTCAGCTCTTTTTCTTATAAACTGCTAGAAATGTGGAATACTAGATTGGATGTCAGAGAACATAGGTTCCATTCTTTTCTGCCCAAACAGGATAACAATTTGGGGGGGAGGTAAAGTAAAGTAATGAAAAGATGACAAAGAACAACTTACAGATGGTGTATGAATCCAGTAGGAACAGCATGATTTCACTTTTTGTATCTCCAATTATATCAGAGGTTTTCTTGTTTTCTTCCTGAGTATGACCATCTATGTGATTCTCTGTAATAATAATAATCAAATAGACTTAGAAATGGTTCAGATTCCTAGATAACACTTGTGTACTGCAAAGTTTTGAGGTGAGTGCATTGGAGTTATGATTCTTCACAAGTGCCTCCTCTAAATCCATTTTCTTTCTGGAGGAATATCAAATAGTTTTGTTTTTGGCAAAAGCATCATCCTTTGGATGAGAGGTTAAACAGAGGCCAGGGCCACTGATACATCCATTTCTTTGAATGAGCTTTAACTCCAGTGACCTGGCCAGGCTCCAACACTATTTATTACATCTTGCCTGTCTAATTTGCCCTTGAAATTTTAATTGGCTATGGCATTCCACTTCTTGTCTTAACCTACTTTCGGAGCATTGCTTGGAGCAGTCACCCAGCTGCAGCATTTCACTTAAGATGTAATTCAACTTATCTGGTTGATGAGGGTATCCCCATATCTTTTCCTCTTCCTCCCCCAGCCCCACAGAAGCATGAAGAAGCTCAATGAATTCTATTCCAGTGGAAAGATTTGGACTCCTTAGAAAAGATACCAGAAAAGAGCAATAGAATATTATTCAAAGTAGAATAATCTGATTCCTCTGGCATTTTTTTTTGTACCAAAGCCATTAGAAAAAAATGAAAAAGCCAGGCTATCCACTGAATACTAAACTCCAACTGTAGTCGAGTTCTTGAAACCCCCAAAAGGTGAAATGTTATAAGAAATTAAAACACCAGGGAGCTTTTTGCTTTACATCCCCTATGAAGCCTTTTTGCGTTTGATTTCTTACAGCTAACTCTTGGGCACTTTGATCCATCTTGTCTGGGTGCCTCGTTGTGCCATGTTGCATAAAGCAAACCAGCATGACTGACAGGGCCCAGGAGCCATGGAGGGCATGGGTCTGGGGCATATCTCTTCATTTAACTGTACTTTGTGGTGATTTTTTTTGCATAAATGTCCACTTAAAAGATAAGAAGAAAAGAAGTAGTTTCTCAGGTGATTGTAACAAGCTCCCGTTTTAAGGGAAAGGATACATTTACCATTCTGAAATTCTATTTTTGGTTTCCTTATTATGTGTTCTAACTACTACCCTGTTACTTTTTTCTTTACATATTTTTAGAATTTTACAATATGTATTTTAAAATCTTCATTACCCTCATTTAATCAATATCAGCCAATTCCTTCAAATTATTTCCATGAGGTGTATTCCTTTTTTTTTTTTTTTCCCCTGGCGCATCATTTTTAAACAGGATCATGTTTACACCTGAAGAGAAATTATCTGTTAATTTGAGGGAACATTCTATTGGAAAGGAAAAAGGAATAGATTAAATTATTGAGATTATAGGCTTTCATACTTAAATTCATTATCAAATTCTGGTGCTTTCCTCCACATAATATCCTGAATAGAATCAAGTTTAGTTTGTAAGATATATTCTACTCTTAAGTTCCATGAAGGCAAGGACTTTGGGCATTTTCTTCATTTCCTCCCCCATAGCAACCTACCCAATGCTGTATATAGAGTAAGCATTAGATATATATTTATGGAATTGATTTGTTGAACTGAATCTATGTTGACAGGGTAACCAAATATGTTATTCCATTTTCTCTCATACAAAATAAGGAGTAATTATCACTTCTCTGGGTTTACAAGTAATATCCAGCAAAGGTTTTCTCCATGGAGAATACAAGCATTGATCTCTGTTGCATTTCTGCAGCCATGTCCCCTTTCTCAAGCAAAAAAGTATTAATTTTCATGTCTTTATTATTGAATTCTCCAGAAGCAAAGTCTACCATTGATTTTGGTGAAATCTAGTGTCTATGGAAGATGATTGAAGACATAGTAAGTTCTGAATCTAGCCTAGCAGTTTCTAGCTGACTGCATAACTCAGTGTAACTCTAATGATTGTCATCATTCTTCTTTTATGTTCATATGATAGACTTTCCTCCAAGGAAAAGAAAGTCCTTAAATAACACACAAGGAAATTATGTCTACTGCTTTGCAACAAAAACTGGAATGTTGGTAGGTAAAAAGCAATTGCATATTTACAACCTGGCAGAACTGCTGAACTGGTTGAAGCTTAGGAGCTTTGGGATTAAACTCATTTCTGAAGGCAATTTTAGTGCTTTAGATTCACACAAACAACTTTATTCTTTGAAAATATCAGTTTAGTAATCAATGATTAAGAACCCACTGTGTGTTCAGCACCATACTAGACTCTTGGGTCTGAAACTAACAAGGTGAAGCAAAGCTTTGACTAAAGACCTTCTGTTCTGAACCATACTAGACCCTCAGGTCTTAAACTAAATTAAAGAAAATTTTTGAAGCAGTTTGCTAGATGATTCATGAAAAACCTAGATTTCAAGGAAAGAAAAGTTGATAGGATTGTGGAAGCAGTGAAATACAGAGTAAAGAACTCAGGATTAGAAGTTAGGAGAAGTAGATTGGAATCTAACCTCTGCTATCTACCACCACTTGTATTGGCTTGGTCATTGTACCCTCCTAGGGTCTTCAGTTTACCAATCTATAAAAATATTGGAAATTGGATTCAGTGATACAGCCTTTTCCAATTTTAAGTAACATTCTCCAAAATGATTTGCCTGTGTATTTTAAGTTCTATGAGGGCAGAATCTGTTTTATTTTTGTATCTATATACAGTAGCTGCTTATAAAATTGTAATATTTAAAAAGACATAATTTCTGGGTGATATAATAATTTTATTAATAAAGCCAGAAATTTATTAATAAAAAGTTTTTTAGCCCTCTCTCTTAGACCAAAGACAATCATGGTGGTGGACTCACAGTTTAAATATTCAGTACTTGGTACGTCAAACATTAATCAGATCTAATTGATTATTTAGAGATGGGCTAAAATAAAATGAAGTATCTCCTGGTTAGGGAAAACACCACTTCCCCATACCACCAATAGCTTAGGCTGTCAATTCAAAGAAAACATACCTCATCCAAGCCTGCACAGAACATAATGGGCTTCTCCACCTTAAATTCTTTGCAAGTTTGAATGGGATCTAACCAAGATCAAGGAAAGTCTATACAATCTCATTAGCAGTAAAGTTCCCCAGACTGAACTATTAATGGATTGTAGAAAAAAGGGAGAGCTCTGAATCTCCCACAAATTATTAGTTATTAATAATCATTTTAATAGAATTTGTTTCTAAATATCTTTTGAAAGTTTACACCAACTGAAGTGAGTATCTGAGGATCCAGTTACTGCAACACATATATCACCCAAATTATGGCCTGTAGTGTGACAAATAGGTCATTGAGTTATTAGTCCATCAATAGTCTTAGTCTAAGATATGAATTTTTTAAACCAGAGATCAGCAAATTATGACTTTCTGATGACCTGTTTTTTTATGGTTGGATTGTAGAATAACTGATACCAGGCTAAATTGGATCTGTTTGCAAACTTTCAAAAGATAACTTACTTATCTTGGCTTACCTACATTCACATATTGGAAAAATAACTGGAAAAATATGAAACTGACTCTAGCCTTGCTATTCAGTTGCTAATTCAGACCCAAAACAATTTGAAATAGCACTTATGTGCTAAAGTGAATCTGTGGTCCCATTGATTCAGGGATTCTCTCCATGAATGTAGAATGCAACCCAGAATGCTTGCCCAACTTATATAATTATTATTAATGTTCTCCAAAAAGATTTCATGGGGTCCATCCAAAATTGTGGAAGCTTTCCTTGTTTTCTCTAAATATTTTGAGGATACCAATAGATCACTTTGGCTAATTTTATTACCTCTTGCTCTTTCCAGGTGACCAGTCCATTATCTCTTCTAGACATGCTATTTATTCCTATTCTTCTTTGGAGTTCTTCACTGAATAATTGTTGCAATCTTCTCACACAGACCATTTGCTGTTCCATTTCCTTCTATGGGATACTCACCTTTAATTTTTCAGAGGCAATAGCATTCCACTGCCATATAGCAATATTGGTAGAATACTAGCACTGGAAAGATAGACCTTTGCTATCATGGGAAGGTTGACTAGGAACAGTGCTTTGCAATTTCTCAAAAGCAATCCAGCCCTGTCTCCTTCTACTTTTGAATTCTGGGCGTAGATCATTTTCCATCAGTACTGCTTGTCCCTGATTTACATACAACTATTTGAAACAGTAAAAAAAAAAAAGTTAAATATTTGGGAAAGAAATTAATAACAGAGCAACAAAAAATAATTTTAGTCACATTCCTGGACTGGAATACAAATATATTTCTTTCTCTGAGAATAGTTTGGGAAACGAGTTCCTCCAAAACATCAAGAATTCAATATAAACAGAGCTCTTTTTCCCTCTCTGAAGATGAATTAAGGATTCAACTCTGAAACGTGGATAAATTTGGTGGTATTGTTTGGTAATTCCTGATGGTATTCCTAGCAACTTAAATATCACCTTTTCTGTCAATACTATTCTAGGTAGGATGAAAGCCTGCTAGATAATGTGTTTAATTAGTTATCTTAAATTTATACACAGTTCTATTACTATTTTCTGGCTTGAAGCTCTGTATGTGACTCTTCTACAGAGTTATATGCATGGGCTTCGTGACAACTCTTTTCCTTTCTACAGATCCTTTTTTCACATAAGTAAGACCATAATTAAATTCTAAAAGACTGAGATTTATGAAATTCTGTACAGTTGAGCTATTGTTTCCAGTTTTGTGTTATCTGAAAATCTGACAATCATGTTATCTATGTCTTTATCCAAGCATAGATCCTTGTGATACTTCCCTGGAATCATTCTACTAAACTAAAATTTATTTCCTTGGTAACTTAGTTAAGTCTAGTGACTTAATTAACCAATCAAAATAATTGATTTATTATTATATTATAAAATTATAAAAGAATTCAAGGGAATTTATTTTTGAAATTATACTGTAATAGAGATGAAATGAACTAAGAATGAGCAGATCTGGTTCAAATTTCTACTTTGACACTAGCTATGTGGAAATTAGTAAAGCAATTGAACTCTCTGTATCTCAGGATCTTCATTTATAAAATAAAAACAATGATTCTTCTGCTGCTAGTAAGCTGTTGTATGGAAAACAATCTGCAAACCTTTCATCTAAAATGTTAGATACTATCAGATTATAGAAAAACATGCAAGAAAACATATATGCAAGTTTCTTAACTAGTCTCTGCCTCAGTTTTCTGACCTATGAAATGGAAGTAATAATTGCTTCTACTTCTTAGAGTTGTTATGAATTACACTTAAGATATTTGCAAGGAACTTAGCACACTACCTAGCCCTGAGTAAGTATTTAATAAATGCTTATTTCTTCCCTTCCATTCCAAGTTAACTGTCTCAGGAATCTGATTCTCCCAATCAGCAATAGAGTGGCATCATATTTCATCAAAAACGATTTGCAAACCATACTTCTACTTCCATTATGTCAAAGAATTATTGCATAATAGAACATAAAGGGACTCGAAAGATTGTCTGATTTGAACTCATTTTACAGATAAGGAAACTCAGACCATAGAACTAATAAGTGGCCAAGGCAAAACTTAAACACAATTTCTGGCTCAGTAATTTTTTCTGCGACACCTGTCTCAAACATCAATAGAGATGCAAATAAAATCATATGATCATAAATTTGAAGCTGGAAGCCCCTTGGAACAAATCTAATGTAATTCTATCGAGTTACAGAAAAAGAAACTGACTTGCCCAAGATCACATAGTTAGCAAGTGCAGAAACAAGATATAAATTGATTTAAAATCCAGTAGCATTTACATTGAACCCACAGGGCAGTGGAAGCAAATAGGTTCAATTAAAAAAAAAACTCCTTTGATAATTAATACAGTCATCTTTATAGTAGATGATATTAAAAGAAAATGTTATCTAAATTAACATTTAAATCTCAGATCATTGTTCCACCATGAAAAAGACAAAAAAAAAATTTGGGGTTCTAGTTTCCTTTCATTCTAGGATTATTTGCTATTAAAACTATCATGTTCTAGTCTATTGGCTTTGAAAGTATATTTTGATAGGGCCTGACAATAAGGTTATGCAATCATAGCCACTCAAGCTTTGCAGATACATATTTGTTGGAGCAAAATTGTAATTCCTACAAATCACTAAAGTCCTTTTCTAAGCTACTCCTTTTCTGGGCTACAGTTGTGGGCAAGAGCAGTTGACAGCCCAATGGCCTCATATGACTCTCTCAATTAGAGCATATAAGAAGCAGCCAACAATAGTTAAGAAACAAAATTCCTTTTATAGCAGACTGGCCACATCCCAAAGTCCCTCAAAAGCTGTTTTCATCAAGTTGCAAGCATTTTGTAATTCCCCTAAGAGGGGAGTTAGAGTGAAAATGTATTTATTTTTGAATATAGTCTTTTTAAGAGAAGGCTTATCAAATAATTTGTTGTACTGGTCTATCCAATCCCTTCACTACCAGCTCCATGATAACTTGATTGCCAGAGGTAAAGAACTCTCAGTTAGACATGATGGTTTCATTTGGTCCCTTCTCTTATTCAGAAGTATTATGGAATATTGCCACTTTGGAAGGCATAAAACAATATCTCTCCCATAAAATTATACCATTAATGTCCTAATGACTAAAGAGTAGAGATGCTATCGTGACACCTTTAAGATTATCTAATCCAACCCAAATGAATCAGGAAACTATATATGAATGAGGTATAAAGCAGTGAAGTTCCTTGACTAAAGTCACACACAATAAATAGCAGGGGATTCAAGATCTTTGGATTCCAAATCCATCATTCTTTCCACTGTTTCACAGAGTCTAAAGTGGTCTTATTTAAGCTACTACCCCACTTAACATTCTCACCAGAATAAGACTACTAGGAGAAGGAAGATTTCATCAGTTCTCAGAGTTTTCTCATGAATTTTCCTATTAAAATTCCTCCAGTGAAGGAATTCAATTTTAGTTTGAAACATCCATCTTCTTACTTAATGGAATTATACATGGCCCAAGTCTACTGAAATAATTCAAAGTTTTTTCCCCCAAAATTTCTATATTCCTGTCTCATCTATTTGGTACCCAGACCAAGTGCTACTGCATATGGTTTATATGGAATATATATAGCATGATGTGCTTAATTCATGTAACAGGAGAACACTTTTAAAAATAGAGAACAGCTTGAAAGAAGGTTTTAAAGAATAGGTGGAAAACATGAAGATTCTTAACTTTCTTTTGAAAAAAACTCCTTATTTGGAAAAAATAGGTCATATCAACTTTTTAGATATAAGGAAAATTTGAGTCATTCTCATTTATGAACAACTTATTTTGCAGTTCTGTAGGCACTATAAAAGAATACAATGAGAGAATCCAATTCAAGTATAAATAGGAAAGGGACAAGAAGTGAAATACATTCAAGAAATCTTTATTCTGCATACTCTCAACACTAATGTGAAGAACTTCCTGGCTTCTCTCAAATATGAATCTTTGTAACAACAAAATTTTATAATAGAGAATATTTTTTTAAAAAAATATACCGTGAATTAAATTTTAGAAACTGGACAAAAATGGGACAGAACTTCAGTTGATTGGGGGAAATTGCCCCAATGAAGAAGCTGATTGATTGAAATAAAACAGAGGAATGGCAAATTTGGAAATGAAATCCACTCCCCTTTGCAACCACACAGCTGTTAGTTAAGCAAGGATCCAGATTACAAATGGGGGCCAGCTTCAAATCTGGAATCTTTTGAAAAAAGGAGGAACTGGGGAATCTCTGGGGAATATAGGCAAGAAACAAACTTTCCACAATAACTGAAATGCAGTTAGGACTGAAGATCAAAGTCTTCCTCAGAATGAGGTTACTTCCCTCCCTGAGCGAAGGATCTTCCTCATATAATTAAAGAATCACAACAGGGGAGAATTGAATTCAGCTAAACCCCAAAAGAAGTATGTAGACTCACAAGACATCTATAGCATTGCTGAAATGCTCAGAATTTTCTCTTCTTTTCTAGAAGCAGTCACAGGAGCAGCTGTTTCTTAAAGCTATGGAGGATTCTAAGGAGTTCATGAATCACAGGGTCTCAACCTATGCTCTCAGCTACACTGACAATCCAGGAGTACAAGATGTTGATGCTTAGCAACAGGACTTCATGAGAAGTAGTTGCTATGGTTGCTCAGAGGCTAATGTTGGCTATTAAGTAGTTAGGTGTTTTTTTTTGCTTCCTACCAAACATACAAATGAATACTCCAGGCCCCTTTAAAACAGTTAATTACCTGGAAATGATCATTTTTTTAAAAAATAGATGAATATCCATTATTTTAGAGATGAACCAATGTGGAAATGTCTACTGTTATTTTATGAAAAGTGGGTTAGGATTTACGTGATCAAAACCTTAGGAGGGAGATAAAGGGAGGGGGAGAGAATCAAAAGAATCCCAACTTGTACTACAGATCAAGCTGCAGTCTAAAGAATAATACATTATTTGCAATCAGAACCCCTTATGAATTCTATAACCATTAGTAAGAAGAAAAAAATTATGTAGATTAAGTTACATTGTTCTTTTTGCTGCTTTATTATTTTCTAAAGAGGGTGTATTTGAACAAGAATAGGGAAAATATCAGAATAAAAGGGAGATTTACTTATTATCATAAGACATGACTATATAATAATGCAAAAGATTTCCATGAGTCATCCAAGAATTATTTCAGTATAACATCAAATCTCAAAGCCCAGTGTGAGAAGTCCTTCTACTGGCATAGATTTCCTTAGAAGATAAGTCCTACAGAGTTGCCTGAAACACAGAGGCATTTAGTGACTTTCCTAGAGTCACAACTCTACACAACTGGTAAATGTCAAGGAAATTTGAAGCCAGGTTTTCCTGACTTCCTGATGGCTTCACTGACAAATATATAAATAATGAAACTCTACTCATTTTCTCACACAATATAATATACATGTACATGATTATTATGCAGATATCTATACATGTATATATATCATATACATGTATAGATATGTTATGTATACATTTGTATATGTCCATGTAGGAATTTTTTGTGAGAAATTGAGTATATATATATATATATATATACATTATATCATGAGAGAAAATTAGTGTATATGTGTGTGTGTGTATATATATATAAATATATATTTATAATATATGGTTGGAATTTTGCATTTCATAGTTATGGGAAACTCATAAAACAGAAACTCCTCTCAGTATGTATCAGAAACTCTATAGTAACTTATAATCTTAAGACATTTCATATGAATACTTAGAGATTAAGTGATTTACACAGTTAGTGTGTGAAAGTCTAGACTCAAATCCAGTTGTTCCCGACTCCAAGGCTGGCTCCCTATCCAATATGCTACTCTACATCTTTTGTTGGTGTGTGTATCATTTCTAGTTTTTAAAGTTGCTTAAGGCTCTCTCTTTCAAGCCTGAGTTATTTCCTTTTCCTTGAGCTTACCAATAAAGTCACCTATTTGTCAACAAGGGGACATCATTTCTGGTCCGTGACAGGACCAGCTGTCACTCACTGTTCTTCCAGATGTGATGATGCCATATCCATTCAAGATGATGTATTGTGAACCTCACACTTGTGCCCAAAGAGCAGATACTGCAACTTGTCATGAAATGAGACAGAAGTTCCTTCAAGGCAAGCTCTTTGAGTCAAACACTTGCTGGCTTCTGAGGTTGCAGTCATGATGACTTCATCTGTAAGAGACAGACTACAAGAGACAAGCTGAAGTTAGGAAGGGATCAAACAAAATAATTCACAGAACTAAAAACCAAAGTAATTGAGACAATAAAAGACATGATAAAATTTCCAATTAAACTCTCTCAATAAAATCATCACATAGATTTAGTAATGTTTCCCACACATGATTTTTTTATGAGGAATGTTGAAAGAATGGACTTGCCAAAGTGGATCTGTTAAACCTTGTATTACTAAAGCTATTCAAATTCCAAATGTTATTTGGATGAAAATAATAATCAAATTGTATTCAAGTTGGGAAATCATAGGCAACCTGATTGTACCCCAATATCCACAGAATTCTATGAATTCTTCTTTGGGGTTAGTTTACCAATTAGTAAGTGACTATATATTGCTAATTTCCCTGAAAATTTATTCATTTCAGGATTTTCACCAATTTAGATCAGGAATGGGAATTACTTCAGGTAATACTATAACAGAAACCTCTTACAAGAACCAGTTCTGTCTCAAAAAAGTAGAAGACTCAATTTTTATGCAATTTCTAGGACTTTCCTAAGGATACCAATTTTTGCTGAGAGATCCAAATTGTCTCAAGAGAAAAATCCAGAATGAAGTCATATCTCAAAGAACTTTAAAATAAAAGGCATTGTGGGTTTGGAAAGGGACAACATTGACAACTATAGTTTTTTGCATCTATCTTTGAGACATCAGCAAACTTGAAAGTTGTTTAGAGAAAAAAAATCAGATGTTTAAAAGTTGTAGGAAAGTAATTTTCTGTTTCTTATTAAATCTAGAAATATTGAACATTTGTCATTTGCAGAGTACTATATTAGGTGTAGTAGGTAAAAAGAAATGTGACACTGTCCTAAACTAATTGTGCAAATGATGTGCTAAAGTATCAATTGTGTACCTAAAACAGAAAATGTTATAAGAATTTCAGAGGAGGAAGAATTTACTTTTGGATAGGATAGTCAAGGAAAGCTTGAGGAAAGAAATAAGATTTTATTTGGGCTTTGAAGAACAGAGAGAGTTTAACTTATAAGGTAAAGGGACTAACATAAATAAAAATGCAAACAAGGAAAAGCACAAAACATGTTTGGGAATAGATCCGTGTGACTGAAGGATACCAATTTTTTTAGGGGAATAGGGAGAGATAAGATAGAAAAGGTCGGCCAGGTTCAGATTGTGAGAGGGCTTGCCCAGTTTCCTTTGTTTTTGCATCATTCTGACATGATCAAAATCGTTAGAATCACAGATCTACCAATAAAGTTCTCCCCTAAAGACTGTGTTTTGAGGAGAGGAAGGAGGGGGCATAATAAATATGGAAAAAATGTCTCTGGGGTTCTTAGCTTTTACTTTAGAATCTGAAAGTTTTCAGGAAGGAAATTTAATGCAGGGACATTTGTTCTAAACAAAGTGCCAGAAGTTCACTGGTCTATTTTTGATTGATAACATTGCAAATATAACCTGATAAGCCTGATGTAGTCAAATATGTTACTGCCAACTGAGAAAAACTAATTTTTATACTACTAATCCATCTGGTACCATGGCGAAAGCATCTTTCATCTCTTATAAGTCATGGCAGCAGAATACAATACCTATTTTTCTTTTTTATGAGTTCAAGGGTTATGTGGCTTCAATCTATTCCAATCAACACTAGATGATGCTCTTGCAGCCTTGGTAGACTATTTGAGCCCCTAGCTTCTCTGCAGATGAGTGGAATCAGCAATGTTTCCAGTATTGTTTCTGGTAAGGTTTGATGTAATAAGTTAGTGATGTTATTACAAAAGGATGTTTATTAGGGAGATACTATAGGGGGGAAGGCTGTATCCGAGTCCTTAGCTTCTCTGGAGGTGAGTAGAATCAATAATGTTTCCAACACTGTTTATGATTGGGTTTGATTTAATACATTGGTGATGTTATTGCAAAAGAATGTTGATTAGGGAAAAATGCTGTTTGGGGTGGGCTTCCTATTTTTACCCTGAGAATCCATCTCTTCTAAACCCTGTCACCAAAAGGAGCCTTGACCACCTTGGCTGTCATACTTGGAATCATAGAACTATGGAATGTTAGAGCCAGAAGAAATCTTGGACATGATCTAGTCTAATACTTTCATCTTACATATGTGGACTACAGCAAGCTTCTTTTTTCATTCATGACCACTTTTTGCCCAAGAAATCTTTATGCAACACTAGGTATATAGGTATATAAAATAGGTATACAAATACAGAAAATAAATCATAATCCCATATTCAGTAACTCCATATGGGGCCATAATCCACATTGTAAGAAGCTTTGGACCATAGTACAGGAGAATAGTACTGATAGTCACAAGTGTTGTAAGACCTGAAGATAAGACCAACACTTAGGTTCCTGCCTCCCATTTCAGTGTTCTCTTCACTTATCCATGAGCTAAAAACCAGGGAGGTTATGAGCTAATCATAGCTGAAGCAAAGCATAAATGGTAAGACCTTCATTTTACTTTTAATATAGATTTTATATTTATGCTTTATTTAGGGCCCAGTAGAATTTTATCAATCAATAGGCAGTACAACAATGACATTATTTTTGAATCGATCATTAGAGTTGGGAATATCTTCTCTGGATCAAACACAGACATTCCCAAGAAATATTTTCATGAGAAGTTTCATGGGGTAGATCAGATTCCCTCATTGAGAAATGAATGATCACATTGATAGAAGCCCATGGATTCCTTTCTGAAGCATTTCCCTTTGTATAGGTACAAGTTAAGATGCTGATTCTAAGCCAGCTTTCCTTATATTCAGATAGAAGTGATTCAATTCTCATTTCAACAAAATGTTTTCTTTCTATTAAATATTAGAATCATTCTGTCATGTGTTATAAGATGCCTACTTCTATTTCCTTTTGTACCAGAGAAAAAAGATCAGAAGCATTTTATTTATTGTCCCATTATGATGCTATGTATTAAAAATATTCATGGATGTCCATCCACAACATGCAGAAATTAATTGAGGGCTCAATGTATGTATGTATGACTCTATGTTAAGTATTGGTGTGCCAAGAAATATAAACTTTCTATCCTTTATATGTACATATATATAAAATGTATAAATCCCCTGTGACTTAAATGCATATCCAATATATATTATAATATAAAATATCATAACACCTAAAACCTCTTCCAGCCCCTAAATCAATAATTCTATTTATTTAATCTTTAAAGTAATTTTAAATTTTCATCCAAATATAATATATCCTAGCATATAATGTAATTTGATGTATTTTATCTTTTATGTATATATAAGGCCAGAACACATGTTTCTTAGCATACAAGTACCTAACACAAAGTCATATAAAATATAACATATTATACATTATATTATTTGTGTGTATATAATACGATAATGTAGTTTAAGCTAAATGGCAAATAACACCAAGTATAATAGGACTTCAAAAAAAGAAGAATTCACTGAGGGATAGAATGGAGTAGCATTTGATGTGGACTCTAAATTAAAAGTAGTCTTTAGATAAATAATCCACAGAGGGAAGAAACATAAGCATAAGGATAGGAATGTATATGGTACATTCTTAGAATTTACTTTCCGTCTGACTGGACCAGTCTGACTGAAGAGGATAGTTTCTGTAAGGGGATTAGGATATTTGTAGTGAGCAGGAGGTAGAGGCCAAATTGTTAAAGGCCTTAAATGCCAGACTCATAGGCCAATGATTCCCCTCAGGGCCTTTGAAGTTGTCTGTCTGGACTTCTAAAGCTGAAGCGCTATTCTCTGCCTTTATGAGAAATGCCCAGTTAGCGCCACCCAGGGATGTTTAAACCATCCTGGTTATGGCAGAGGTTGACTGTTACTTGGAATGGCAAAACTCGCTCAATACAAGAGCAGATTTTGTCATTCCCTGGAGATCTGGCCCTTAATCATTTACTCTTGACAAGGAACAAAGGAATAAACAAGAACAGAGCAGGGTCCGGGATTTTTCTGATCCAAGTCAATTAGATGAGCTTTCACTGGATTGGATTGAGTTTCTCTGAAATTATTTTTCAAAGTAAAATCAACAAGAGCAAGCACACGTGCTGCTATCTTTTCTGCTTGTTAGCCCATAAAATGAGCAAAAATTCACTGGTCGGCACCCACTGAGCTTCCAAGTTGGGGCTTTTGAAGTGCAAAGTCAACTGAAATGTTGGACTAAAACTCTGAACGTGCCCCTTTTGCCTTATTTTGTCTTTTATTTGCAGACTTCAGAGGATGTTTCCATAATAGTCTGAATCAATACCACCATGTACATTCTGTATTTTTCAACTGAGAAATCAAATGTTTCTGGAACAAATATTATCACATCTGGGGTTTGGTTGCGTGTGTGTGCATGTCTGTGGAGAGGGAGATGACTGGTGCTTACAATGTAACTATTAAATAGTGAATAATGTTTTTTATACCATAAAATACAATTTAATTAAAAAAATCAAATCAAGACTACATGTATTTAGAAGCAACAACAATGCTTTAAGCTGTAATGAAAGATAATCTCAATGCATAAAACAGAAACCCAGTGATGAAGTATTCATCTTAGCTGATCTGCGTTTGACCAGTTTCACATATGTGTTTTCTTGATAACTGATGTTTTAACCTCGAATGCCCACCTTTGTTTTATTCTGAACATTTTGGATGCAAATTTTGCCGAATCAAACTGCAGCATTTATTTTTTTTCCTTACGCAGAGTGCACTTACTTCAAAGGTGCCTGATGCGGAGTGGTATAATGAAAGAAGACAAAGGACCAGCTTTACCATAAAGTACTTGAGTGATCTTATGCCAGTCACTTCAATAACTCACTGGGCTCAGTTTCCTCATTTTGAACTAAGGGGGTGATACTTAACGTCTTTACTATTCAAAAATCCCATTTTCTCAATCTTCAAAATAGATTTAAATTTCTATCAAAGAGCATTCTCTCTCCTTTACAAAGCTGTTTGCCCATCCTGCCTAGGGCTAATGAATACATTGCATTTGTCTTTGTACTCCAACTACCAATGCTGGATATAATCTCTTTAAATATGGGAAAAAACTATATGAGTTATATACATCAACTTGATGATGTGTCTGTCACAAACTAGCTATGTCTGTCTTTCAGTGAAATACTTTTCAGAATTAGTTGGATAGGTTTCTTTCTGCAGCTCAATTTACTCTGAGAAAGCCCTAATTCTTAAGAAATAGTTCTTTCTGTTTAGACTAAATTTTTCTCTCTGCAGTTTTCACTCAGTGCCTCCAATTCTGCCCTCTGGGATTTGAAAAATCAAATCTGATAATTCTCCCACATATTCAGACTTTCAAATACTTGGTGAATTACAGTGTCTAATAGTAGGTGCTTAATAGGTTCTATGCTTAATGGGAACTATCACATCTACCCCCTGCTTTCTCCTCTCCTGGTTCAACTTGATAAGCTCTTTCAATGAAATTTCATGTGGTTCAGAAACCCTTCATTATCATGTTCACCTTACACAGTGTGATCTTTAGCTTATCACTGTCCATTCTACAATGATACCTATTAGTGAACACAGTACTCCAGATGTGCTCTCACCAGAGTACAGAATATATGTGTGTATGTGTGTGTTTATGTCCTTTTCCTTTCAGTTAATGTAGTTCTTCATATATAATGATGGGGTTTTTTGACTGTTATAATATACAGTTGACCAACAGTGAGGTTATGATACACTATATGCTCAGATTTTGTTGTCTCCCCATCTGTGATTAGCTCAGTGATCTTGAATTTATGAAACTGATTTTGTGAACCAAAATTTCAGAATTTATGAGTATCTCTATTAAATTTCATCTTATTAGATTTGGTACAATGATCTATGATGACTGGCCCAAATCTAATAAGATTTGAAATCCTAACAGTCATCTAGCATGTGAGTTATCCTTTTCAGCTAAGCATGCCAAAAATGTCTTCATACAAATCATTGGTAAAAAGATTAAGAAATCATAAGGCCAAAAACAGATCTCTATGAGAAATCTCCCTCTAAATTGACATTGACTGATTAATGAGTACTCTTTTGGTCTGTTCATTCACCCCTTTTTATATCGAATTGATATTATTGCCTAGCTCTCAATCTCTTCATCTTGCCTACGAAAATAGCATGAAACTTCTTTATATACTTTGCAGATACTGAGGCAAACTGTATCTATAGCATCTATAGCAACTGTTTGAACAATTCTGTCAAAAAAGGAAATTACTTTAATCTGGTACTAGCTATTCTTGAAATGACATTCTCTCATCATATTATTTATTAATACTTCCCCTTCTAGATGTTCACTGACCATTCATCACCTTTAATAATAAGTCCTAGAATTTTTCAAGGTATCCAAGTAATACTCACTGTAACATCTTCATTTTAAAAAATCAAAATAATATTTATTCTTCTCCATTATTATACCATTTTTTCTGTCTTTTGTGATCTTTTAGGAACCAGTAGCTTAGCAATCATAGCTATTTGTAAGCATTTGTAAGCTCTATCATTATCTCCTTATTTAATCATAAGTTTCAACTCTTATTAGTCATTCATTTTGTCCTTTCTAGTCCAAATATTATTCTCTGTGGTAAAAGGGAGAAATAAAGAATGTAAGGGAAAAAGAAAAGAGACAGGTTTATCAGTTCTGCCTCTTGTATATTTTCCACATGGAGTAATAATCCTATACTTTCTCTGATACTCTCTTCTCTCAATATAATTTTCAAAAAATGTTTTTGTTTTCCTTAACATACTTCCCTAGCTGCAGCTAATTTGTAGCTTCGTAGCTCCCATTTCAAACAGACAGCATGATGTTTTTCTATATATCTTATCCACACTTGTTTCCATCATCTACCTACCTAAACCCATTGGTCTTTTTAAACAATTCCCCCTTTAACTCTTCATCCAAAATTGTGCCTTTAGATTTTTGTTTTTGAGGGTTTCCCATTCCTCTTGAGCTGGCTTCTCTTGGAGAAGAAAGAAAGGAAACAAGTATTTGTTAAATGTTTACTTACTATGTACCAGGCACTGTGCTAAGAGCTAGAGATACAAAGATAAGCCCAAAAAGTCCCTACCTTCAAGGAATTTAGATTGTAGTAGAAGACACCACACCAAAGCTAATTGAAAAAGGAAGATTGGTGGGAAAGAGGAAAGTACAGTACAGGAGTATGATTGCAAAGTCTAGAAGGAGAATGAAGGAAGGTAAGCCTTTTTTTTAATAAAATGAAGGCTACTGGAGCAAGTCAGTGATGGGAAAAGGCATAGGGTAGGCTTTGTAAAATAGTCCAGAGTGAGCAGATTTCAATGGTAGTTAGGCTTTTTCAGGACAAAGAGGGCCCAGGTTCTGTGAAAAGTTTCAGGGTAAGAAAGGAATATAATTTCATTATTTTGAAAGTCCAGAAAGTCAGAAACTAGATAAAGAGAATTCTCTAGAATTTCTTAGGATTCCATTTAATCTTTCTCTAAAGCTTTGAAAGCTATTCTGCCCCATTCTAGGGTATGAATTTGCTCATTTCTAGCTTCCTTTAACTCTACTGGGAATTATAAGATAAAACAGTCATTTCCCCTACACCACTTCCCTAAGGCCCCATCATTTCTCCTTCAGCAGCCCACTCTTCTTCCCTGATAAGAAAAAGGCCAATAAGAACAGCTCCCACTATTGCTTTTTCTATGTATGGAAGAATGAAATTATAATTAAGGAAAACCAATAATGTCTTAGACTTTCTGCTTCTAATAAGGAGAAACTCTAGCAGAAATTCCCCATCACCACTATAAGTATGCTTCCATGTCAGTCTTGTGATTTATTTCCCAGACTCCTCAAAGATTTCCTCTTCCTTTCTAGGTGATTGTAGCATATCCCCATGGCAACATTACTTTTATTTCTCTTTCTGCTCATTCTTGCCCAAATGCTTCTGAACTTTCAGAGGAGATAGATTTTTCAATTACTTCACAGATTCTAAGTAAGGACTCAAGAGGTTTTTCTATAAGGAATGGACATGAATTTTGTGACATGAATTTTGGCTGTTCAGAGACCTTTTCTGATTACTTATTGGCTCTGTTCTATATAGTTCAAACATAAGATAATGGATATTCCACATCACTTGAACCGTCTCCTAAGATGTTTCTTGGGTAAAGTCATGAAGCTGGTGAAACATATTAAACACACTTCCCGCCCCCCCCCCCCCATTCACACTCATCTTTTGTTGTTTCTTCATATATTTTTCCCTGCCTTCCAGGTGATCTACAGCACCTTCACATAATAGTATTCCTTTTGTTTTTTCTCTTCTAATCTTCCTGTGAACATACATCATTTTTTTTATCCAAATAAAGCTATTAATATAATTTAAAAGATCATTCTGTTTGGAATTCAGGGAGATAAACATGCTTTAGGTCTATTGCGTAAGCAGAGTCTTATGCTAAGCTCTGCTGATCTGGTCTGGGGAAAGTGCACAGCCAATAAATACTAAGCTATCTATCTTAGCACCTTAATAGAACTGGACAATTCTGGAAAACAAGCTTTCATTTCAGGATGAATTACAAAATTATCACAAAATGGCCTTATCAATGATTTAGAAGTTTAGAAAGTCACCTCTACTTGCAGAAAAATGTTTGCAGCTACCTCGCAAATTTTTCTTCTTGCAATACTCACAGGTAACTTTTGTCTTATTTATTATAAGAAACTAACAAATCACATCTTTCCTAGTTTGTTTACTTTTAAAAGATGTTGTTATACAATAGTGTTTAATAACTAAAGTTGATTTCCTTCTTAGTACATTTTTTGGTTGACAATTAGAATATTTAAATAATTCAATTCAAAGTCTATGCATATCATTGTAAATTAAACCCAAAATTTGTTTCTAATTAAAAATTCAATTTAAATAATGAAGTCAAGAAAAATTATAGTTTAATTAAATAAAGCTTACAAGGATTAGACAGCTTAAATCCTAACTTTCTGTAAATATCACTTTTCATTAGCTGTTTCAATAACAATATCTTATAATAAGCTAAGAATTAATTTCAAATCTCTTTATTATACAATAGCATCAGGGTTTTTTAAAATATGCATATTAATTAATGTTATTTACCCCAATATTCCAATGAATCTGTGATCTCATCAATGTGGATTTTTTCTTTCAAAGATACAGAGCACGAATGGATGGAAACTTTAGGATGTGTCAGGTAATAAAATATCACATAAGCATAATTTTATTTTAAATATTAAAAATCAGATTCCTGAGATCAAGGAATATTGAGAAAAGATATAAATAAAATATATTTAGCTCAGCAAACAATTTCAGTACACAAACTAAAAAGCAATAGTTTTAGAAGTTTATTTCTTAGACTACATATCTTTGAGCCAAACACATCAGCTTGGGCACATTAAAAAAAAATAGCCAAGATGTCTGAATGACACAGACAGTCCTATAAATATTGTTTAATCTGTTCATCTTGATTGACAGTGGACCTTGTTCTTTGTTCATCATCTGTCAAATAGCTGGCAAAGAGATTTCATTACTTTTCCTGTTTTTATTTTTCTCTGTTTATCAAATAAGCTATTTTTGACCTTTCTTTCCCTTTGCAGTATTAAGGTCAAGTTGCTTATGATGTCTAAGCAAAAGGAGGGAAGGGGAAAGGAAGGAGTATTTATATAACATCCACTAGGTATCAGCCATTGTGATACATGTTTTATAATTATTACCTTATTTTATTCTCACAACTACCCTCTAAGAAAGGTGCTCTTGCTATCCCAATTTTACAGTTAAAGAAACTGAGCAAACTAGAAGTAAAGTTACTTTCCTAAGGTCAGTAGCCTCTGAGGTTAGATTTAAAATCCAATCTTCTTGACACCAAACCCAGGATCCTCTTCATCACTTAGCTGCCTTCAAGAATGAATCTACATCAATATTTATCTTTTTATTTTCCATGCTTAATTGTACTAACTGTTTAGACTTTTAGGGGAGAGAGAGAGAGAGAGAGAGAGAGAGAGAGAGAGAGAGAGAGAGAGAGAGAGAGACACACTAGCACGTGCATCTTTTCTCTCTTGCATTTCTCTAAAACTAACCAATCAATAAGCATATGTTAAGTGCCAATAATGTGCCCAGCATTATACTAAGCTCTGGGGATATAAAGATGAAATCAATGTAGCAATTCCTTCTCCCTCCAAAAAATGTTGACAAACTAATGGAGAAAATAATTGGTACATATATAGATGTATACAAGATATGGTACAAGGAGATCTTAAAGGGAATGGCACTAACAGCTGGAGTAGGAGGATGAGGAAAGACCTCTTGAAGTTGATATTTAAGCCAAATTTTGATAGAAACAAAAAAATTCAAAGGTTGGAGGCGATGAGAAAGAACATTTCAGGCATGAGATACCTTAACAGGAGATGAAATCATGAGTGAGGAAGAACAAGTAAGCTAACCTACTTACATCATAGAGTGCACAGAGGAGAGTAATATTTAAAAAGGTAAGTAGTAAGGGGCTTTTCATAAGGATGGTAGTTGAATTCATGTTCTTTTATGAGGGTACCAAGTGAAGGATAATATAGAATAAAGGTGGGGGGCCCGAGTCAGACTCTTAAGCAACATCCACAGTTAATTGATAGAGACTGAACAAAGAAGATGGAGAACCACGAGGAATTAAATGATTTTCCCAGAGAAAATTGGGGGTAAAAAATTGTTCAATCCAAAAATTTTTCTTAAACGTTTACTAGTATGGGAGCTGTGCTAAGCATCAGGGACACAAAAGGAAGACAAACTGAAAACACCAGTTCCTACTCTCAAGGAGCTTACAATCTAATGAGGAGATGGCGCATTTCAGACAAAGGCACGTAATAGATTCTTGTAAGGGGAACAGCACACAAAGCAATTTAACTGCAACACAGTATGACTTAAAATGTGTCTTTCCACTCTGGAAAGACAGGCCACTGCCACACTGTGAGGGGATCTAAAAGCCAAATAGAGGAATTTATCCTTGGTGCAAAAGCTTAAGGGGAAAAGGGAGCTAAAGATTAGTGCCTCTGCTTTCTTAATAAAATTCCAAATCAGGTCCTTTGGTGAGAAGAGAGAAAAGAAGAATGATAAGAAGGAAGAAAAAAAGAAAGATTTAGAACAGCAGTGCTAAGAAAAGCAATAATCAATTAAGCAAGAGAAAAAAATTGCCTTGCATCGATGAAAAGCTTAAATTAGATTATTATATATAATAGATAATGTATATAGTTATATATATTATAGACACACACACACACACACACACACACACACACACACACATATATATATATATATATATATATATATATATATATATTCTGTATGATTTGAAGTCCCATGCTTGTCTTTAGGATCATTTGATCTGTTTCTTGAGAACAAGAAATACTTTTCCTTTTTTTCCTAGTAAAGATTCATGGTTGTATTTATTGCCTTAAATTGCATTCTCAAATTTATTTTCTTTATTACTCATAGCCTGTACTTTGATATATACACATCTGAAGTCTTGACAACTGTTGTTCCCACTTCATTTTCAGTTATTTTCTCATATGACTTGCTGGGTGACTATTGATATCCTTGTTTTTATGTCATAACTGCCCCTCTCCATAGTATCTGCTTGAACAATTGGGATCTGGATATATTCCTCCCTCCTCCCTACATTTTAATATGTGAATCATTCCATTTGCTTATATTATTTAATGAAAGGTGTAACTGTAGCCCAAATCACAAAGAGTTGGAATAAAACAGAATCCCTTCTATAAAATATATAATGATAAGAGATGTTTCAACTTTTTCTTTAGATGGAGAATCTATGGATGGATCCAGTAAGGGTGAACTTGCTGCTTTTTGGGAGTGTGTTCCATTTTAGAAAAGTTCTCATTGTCACAATATTTTTCCTTTAATCAAGCCTAAATTTGCTATTTTTGTTCTGTACTCATTGCTTCTGGGACCAAAAAGAACAAATTTGATCATTCTTCCAGGTATCAACCCTTCAATACTTGAAGACAGTTATGTGCCTCTAAGTCTTCTTTCCACTAGGATCATTTATTCCAGCTAGTCCTCATGTGCCATCATTGCAAAGTCCATAATTTACCTACTTGCTCTCCTCTGGATGCTTTTTACATTTCAATAACATTCCGAAAATGTGAGCCCAGAATTTTTTTTTTAAACATATGTGCATCTTTACATATATTCCCATTTAAATTCATACTTATTAGATTTGGCCCAGTGTTTTACTCTCCAGATACCTGACTGTTTTCCAGCGTATAGACTAGCCTTCCTAAACCTCAACCATTTTTTTTATTCAAATCAGTGATAACAATTATAAATTATTTAAATCCAAGTATAATTCATCAGGGCACTCTATTAGAAAACTCCATACACAATAATACCAAACCATTAATCATTATTTTTAGCATATCCATAAAACATTTAAAAATTGTCTAGTCATATTTTTCCCAGAAATAGCATGGGACTTTGTAAAATTACAAAAAAATCTCGGTAGACTTTATGTGAAATATTCCTTGATGAGCCAGTTTATTTACATTATCCAAAAAAAAGAAGTAAAGCTAGTTTGGAATCTTGAGACAATAGTTGATATGAATAAGGAATAATAATCTTTGATTACTATTTTTTCTCTTAGATGTTCATCAATCATTTCTTTAATAATGCATCTTTGAATTTTGCCAGGAATCAAAGTTAACTCACTAGCCTATAATTTGTATTCTTCATTTTTTGTTTTTAAAAAATGGAGAACTTTTGCCCTTTTTCAATTCTGTGAAACTTTGAAAATTCATCATGATCTCTCAGAGGTTATTGATCAACGCTCTGCATTCTCATCTGCCAGTTCTTTTGATATTCTAAGACAAAATTTATTTGGTTTTAATGACTTGAACTCATCAAAGAAGGTAGGGACTTTCTTACTCTTTCTCTGTTTATTTTTGGTATCAACTTCCTTGTTCTATCCTTCCTCATCCAAAGGACTGTAAGAGAAAATTAGTAAAACATAATCCAGAATTATCATAGTCAGATGCATTTTCATTCTACTCTAAAAATCTAGAATTTTTTCCAAAATAGAAAAGTATCATATATATATGACATAAAAGATGCTGACCTAGGAAGATTTTTCATGAAATTAATTGCAAAGATCTGCTTTTAAAAATTTCCCCAAATTCAGCATTTCCAAGCTATCTTTGTATCATATTGAAGAAATTGTGCTGATTCCTCAGTAGGACCATCTGGGTAAGATACAGACTTCTCATATTCAAATCGTTACACAAAACATAATTTAAAAAAAAACAAGATTATGACTATTATTAAGGAAAGTAATAAAAATCCAGGATGCTCTTTTGAGAGAAAATTTTAAAATCTATTTTAAAATAGGAAATGCCCACTTGTTAGAATTTGCCCTTTCCTACCACATAATACAGGGGGAAGAATCTTAACTTGGAGTCACAGATCCTTAGTTAAAATTCTGTCTCTGACACTCAACTACTTATGTGACTGAACTTGAACAGCCACTGAAGTCTTTTCCAGTCCCAACTCTTTGATCCTATAATGTAGTGAATGAAATATAATTCTCTTCTGGTGCCTCCTAATAATTTTTTTTAAAAAGTCAATTTTGATGTCTAATCAATATTTCCAAAGAAATGGAAAAAATGCTAATGATTGTATTAGGGAAGATCTTTTTTATTTTGATTCATGCCTAAATGATTTATATGAGGCAGAGTTGCATGAAGTCGGTCTTACTCTCTTCCAGAGTCATCACTGTCTAGTGGCAAGACAAAATCAAGATGATTGGTGATGACTCGAGATGCAGTGAATGACCTTAGTGTCTTTGATGTCAAACCAAGCTCTAAGGGCTCCACAGTATCTGCTTCACCTGCCTTCATGGCCATTATTCTCATCTGTCCATTCCACCAGGTGAAGTCTGCACCAAGTGTTAACTTATCATTGCAATCTAAAAATTTTGGAGTTTTCCTGAAAAGAAAAGAGATAGATTAATCAGAGCATTAAGAAGCTCCTTGTTCAACAAGGAATGATAAAGATGAGCTATAGAAGCTGTCAAATGAGAAAGCATCCTATACTAATCAGAAGAAGAAAAGATTAGGATCAATTGTTGTTTAGTCCTTTTCAATTGTATCTGACTATTTATGACTGCATTTGAGTTTTTCTTGGCAAAGTTACCGCAGTGGTTTGCCATTTCCTTCTTCAGCTCATTTTACAGATGAGAAAACTGAGCAAACAAGACTTAGTGACTTGCCCAGAACCACTAGTGTCTGAGACCAGATTTGAACTTAGGAGTATATGTTTTACTTTTAATTCTGGTGACTCATATGGGCATAAAACATAACACCAGGTAAATATAGAAAGAATTGCCAAAGATTATAGAGGCTCAAGCAAACAAGTAGTGACCATAAAGGCATAGGTAGTGTTTTTCTTGCTGCTATCCATTAAAGGAAAATGAGATAAATTGATTTGGGAAGTAAATAGCTGGCTAAGAAGATGATATCTGAGATCAGAATTTGAATAGGAATGACAGACCCTAGACCAGGAATGGGGTTCTACAAATAAAAGTTTAGTAAAAATTAATTTTCTTGATATCTTACAAATAACATCAAAGGTAATGAATGGGCTAAAAACAAACTGCATGGGGCAAAAAATGCCTAGGTATAATCATTGAACTGGATATCATAAAAATACTTACAAGAAAAGGGTATTAATTGAAATACTTGAAAGTTCATCTGAAAGACAAAATCCAAGAAAGGATTGTAATAGAATATAACCTCTTGACAACCTAAAACAATCTATTAAAAGATGGGTCACTTAAGGGGTGACCACTTCCAAATGCTAGAAGTCTGTGTCTATACTCCTAAAACAGTAGTTCAGCACAGCAATGACCTAAACTTTAATAAGCCAGTAGGCATAATTAGCTGAGCAAAGATATTTATTAAGATGGCAAATTAATTACAAAAAAGTAGCTACATAAAACATCTCCACCCAAAACCCCTCCCCAACCTAGAATCTAAAACACACTCTCTCATAGTCTACTCTCTGACCAAATCTGTGAAATTGCCAACTACTCTATACCTGATTCTAGAGATCATACTTTGGAGATTTTAATCCTTTCCTCTCTGGATCTTCTACCCTGGAGCCCTGTTGTCCCAACTGTTTACTGCCACTCCTGGTCCACAGTTTCAGATAAATCCCAGCTATGATTCATTTCTTTCCCAATTCTCTGGTCACCTCCTTGACAGCTTCACCAATGTCTTGTCTCACAGTTCCTCTGTTCTCACCTTATTTTCTAGTCCTGAAACCATCACCACCTCTTCTTTTATTCCTGGATGATCTGTGCTAATCCACTTCACTATGACTCAATTCACCATTACTTTAATTTATCAGACAGAAGGGCTCCTCCTTGACCTCTGCTCTCATCTGTGTGGATTGTCTCTTCATATTAGACTAAGTTTCTTGTAGGCAGAGTAATACTTTTGCTTTTTTTTATTTTGGCACATAGTAAGCATACAATAAACGTCTTTTCATTCATTCCATAGCAAATCTACACAGCATCTGTAGGAAGTAAAAGCACTAACTTTAAAAGTATTCAGGTGGTGACATACACATATTGGGAACACATGTAACCAAAGCAACCCATCTTCCAAATTTCTGAGTCCTGACTGTTTTCCCCTTTTTTATGGTATCCTCACACTATCACCAATGAGTATAACATTTCTATTGAAGTAATCATTCAGTTGGACTTTCTGAGTTGGCTCCCCTTGATAGCTTGACGTTTGATAGTAAGTGATAGTTCTTTCTTAAATTCAAAATCAGTTCTCTTCTCTTGAACACAACTTCTGGGGTGTGACTTGAATTGTTTTGAAAGGAGTATCATGTTCTCTTTGTTCCTTCTAAAAAAGCATTCCATCTAAAGCACCCCTGACAAGTGGCTCCTTTGCCACTGATTCAAGAACTCTTCTTTGGATGGACACTGTGAATGATTTTGATGAAGACACCAAATGGATTATTATAAACACTTTTTTATTTATATTCTGATCCCAACAAGTTATACTTTTAATTCAAATTACTTTGAGTAAAAATGACTTATCTGCTTGCTGATCCAGAGTTAGATTGAATTTCATTATAGCAGGAGGTATATAGAACCAAAATATACATAACATATACTTTGATCCCTTGTTTTATTGAAAAACTGAAGAACTACTAGTGCTGTTGCTAATCATATTTGTTCATTTGAACTTTGAACAAAAGACTTATAAATATCCATGGTAACAAGGCCTTTGTTTGGGTATTTTTTCCCTGCTGATTTTTAAAAGTTAAACTAGTTTAATAGTTTCCTGGGTAGAAATCATCTTTTTGCTTGGTATCTGACGTGGCCAATGACAATTCAATTAAAAGGATAAATGAGCATCTTTCCAATAACTAACTGATTCAGCCATTTAAGCTATCAATAGGAGAGAGAAGTGTTGCAATTGGGGAAGAATAATGAAAACTGGAACTTAAACCACCCTAAAACTTGAAGACAATTTTATAGACATTCTATCAGGAAGACTTCAAATGGCACTTTACATATGAAAATACTGAGGCTGAGTAGTTAAATGACTTGCCCCTAGTCACACAACAAGTAAAAGTTCAAGAAAGAATCCAAACACAGATTTTCCTGTCTCCAAATTCATTATTCTGTCCCCTTTTCTCTTACCATCTCCCCAAAATTTGAGATTATTTATTCAAATACTACAATTTGGTCTTGCTAATTCAGTAATAGGACTAGGCAAAATGGTAAACCTAGCTTTCAATAGCTTCTCACCTTCCTCTTACAGAAATCTTTTAGTGCCACAACCTCTTAAGACCATTATAACAGGACCATAACTACTCAGACTTCTCTATTGCTATGATCCTATAGGGACATCTACTGTAACACTGAAACTGAGGTCAAGCTCACTGTCCATAGCTTGTAGGTAGTTTTTTTTAAAATCACCAATCTGCCTTTTTTTTTCTTTTTTTGAAAATTAGGAACATTTGCCCCTTTTTCCATCTTGAATGACTTCTCTTATTTTCCAAGACTTTAGAAATACTTATGACAAGGACACAATAGCTACTTTTGCCACTTTTTTTCAGTAGCTAAGAATAGAGTTTACCTGGACCAGGTGATTTTCCTTTTCCAAGTCAGATTCCCTTTATTTTCCTCATTAAAGCCTTCTTTCTGTTTCCTTTATTTTCACTAGATTACCTATAGTGTAGGTTTTAATTATATAGTTATATAGTTAATTAATTAATTAGTTGTAATTAATTGAATAGTGTAGGTCTTAATATTTTCTTACAGTTAGGAGATCATCCACTCATGTCTGGGCCCTGATGTCTTTTCACTTCTTATAGTTTCTAATTCTTTTCCCATATCTTGGTCAGTCTATACCTATTTTTGTAGCTAGACTGGAGCTTACTTCTTTCTTGAATCCCTAATCAGATCTTTTCTCTTGGACATAACTTGTGGTGTAGAACTTGAATATACAGATGCTAATCACTGAACTGAGGCAGAAATACAAATGATGCATATTCAGGACTAATCACCAATCAATTCCTCCAGCTCTCCCTTTCAGAAGTACTATTCTTCATCTACCATTATAGGCTAATCCCCAGGGTATGAAACTTGGTGGATATAAATGTCTATGTGGTGTGATTCCAGATCAGAAAGTCTAACCCCCTGAGATACCATAGAACATAAATAGATGCCAGTAAAAAAACTTCTGGCATGCCGAGTCCATATCTTATTAATCTTTGTAGCTCCTTTAGGACCCATCATAGTACATTAAATGTAATAAATATTAATAAATGTTTCATGGATGAATGAATATCTTTAGAGTTATTTTTCTGTTTGACCTCGGAATGCAGAACTAGGGGACAAACTGCAGAGAAGCACATTTTTGCTTGATATAAGGAAAAACACAATAGTGAGAATGCTACAAATACAGAATGATCAGCTTCAGAAAACAATCAATTTAATTCTTTAAGTATGTATCAAACATACTTTTTGCTTGATGGTAAGAGATAAGAAATCAGACGCGTCCCCAAATTCTCCTTTTATAGAAATTGTCAAGCAGAGTCTAAGGACCATTTATCAATGGTGCTAAGAAAATCAGATTTGTTGGATTAGATGGTCTTTGAGGTTTTGATGTCTCCAAGATTCCATGATTCACAACCTTTCTTTCCAGGTTTCTTATATTTTATAACCCTTTCTGAACTCTGCAACCTAGTTGGATTGCATTATCTATGCGAGTTCATCTCACATCTCCATGCCATTGTTTTAGCTCTTTCTGAAGTCTACAATGCTCTCCATCCCAACTTCCAACACTCAGCATTCCTAGCTTTCTTTAAGACTCAGCTCAAGGACTATCTCCATGGCAGATCTTTCCATATCTAACCTGCTATTGATTGCTATTTCCTCTAAGGTTACTTGTTATCCACTCTGTTTCTTGGGTATGTTAATTTACATGTGCTATCTTTCCTCTTTGAATATGAGCTTTTTGGGTCTTGCTTTTGTTTGTACTCTCAGAGCTTAGCATAGTAGCTAGCACTTAATAAATGATTACTTACTGATTATTGTTGATTGATTCTCTGACAGAGTTCTACCTCAATTTCTCTTTGAAGCAATCAGTTATTCTATTATGAAGTCTAAAAATAAATCAGTTCTAAACAGCTACTGCAAAATAAATTCATTGTTATGCTAGTTCCTTACCTCTGAGATTATCTCTAATTTATCTTGAAAATATCTTGTCTATATACATAGTCCCTTGCATGTTGTATTCTCATTAGATTGTAAACTCAGTAAGGGCAGGACTGGTTTTGACTTTCTTTAGTTTAGTTTAGCACAGTGCTTGACACACAGTAGGATAAATGCTTGTTGACTTGATGTGGAATGTCTAATCTAAAATCTACTCATTCAAAGTATTTTCTATCATTTAACAGGGATCCCCAGTGTTTAGCACAGTGCTTGGCACACAATAGGATAAATGCTTGTTCACTTGATTTAAGTGTCACTTGTGACATCTTCACACTTAAACAAAATCTGAATTTCTAACCTAAAATCTATTCATTCAAAAAATTTTCTATCATTTCACAGGGATCCGCTGTGAAGATGACATTGACGAATGCTCCTCAGACCCTTGTAAAAATGGTGGGACGTGTGAGAATTTTCCTGGAAATTACACGTGCCATTGTCCAGCTCAAGACTACCAGGGAATAATTTATGGGGGAGTGGACTGCCGTGAAATTTTCCTGGGTTGTATCCGAAACAAATGTCAGAACGATGGGATCTGCATCCCTTACATACAAAACGGCCAACATGAATCCAGCTGCCTCTGCCCACCCGGCTATTCTGGGTCACTCTGCGACATTGTCACTACCTTTTCCTTTGAGGGTAATAGTTTCCTGTGGATGACGAGTGGTTCAGGGATCACTCCCTTTCACATAGCCCTTAGTTTTCAGACTGTGCAGTCATCGGCTCTCCTACTTCTCCGAGGCGACAAAGACACCTATGTAAAGCTTGAGCTGTGGAATGGCTACGTCTACCTCTCAGTCCAAGTCAATAACCAGTCTAAGGTGTTGCTGCACATTTCCCATAATACCAGTGATGGAGAATGGCATTCAGTGGAGGTAACCTTAGCAGAAGCTGTTACCCTTACTTTGCGTGACAACTCCTGTGTAGAGAAATGTGTCGATAAAGCTCCTTCTCCAATTGATAGTGACCAAGTGATGATTGCATTTCAAAACACGTTTTTGGGTGGTTTACCAGTAGGGAAGACGAATGATGGCGCTGCTCTACTTAACATCTATAATCTGCATTCTGCACCTTCATTTGTAGGCTGTCTCCAAGACATTGAAATAGACTCGAATCTCATTACTCCTGAGAACATATCATCAGGCTCATCATTCAACGTCAAAGCAGGCTGCAATAAAAAAGATTGGTGTGAAAACCACCCTTGTCAAAATAGGGGACGCTGCATCAACTTGTGGCTTAGTTACCAGTGCGATTGCTACCGGCCTTACGAAGGGGTGAACTGCTTAAGAGGTAAGGATGTGCTATTTGTCACAAGGCAGAGCAGGAAGAACAAAGCTATCTGCCTGCTGCTACAGCTGAAAAACATAATGAATGACCCTTTGGAACTTTTGTTGCTGATTGCCCACTGATGAGAAAAAAAAAAAAAAAAGGAGGTTAGCAATGTGCATTAATTATTTCCAAGTTTCACTCATAGGAAGGAAGTCAGGGTTTCACTCACACAGAGATGTTAGAATAAGCCAATAGCTCATCTGGTACTTTCATTGTGGTGTTTGTAAAATGCTATTAAACTTTAAACATTTACTGGAGATCAGACAGAGAAATACTCCTTAAAGAAAGGGGGCTCAGAAATATCCTCGGTGACTGTTGAGTACAGATAAACTCTCCCTCCTAGTTCACTTAATGCTCTTCAAGTGAAGGAGCCAACTCAACATCATTTGTTCAATACCTACCATGTGCCAGTCACTGTGAAGGAGCTCAGGATAATTTGAACAAAACCACTTGATTTCTCCAAGGAGATATTATGTAGGGTAATATCAGATCTCTGAGTCAGATGGTCCAAAAGGGACGAAAAAGTCACAGTCATTTCTCAGCAAGACCCAGGAATCTTTTTGCTTTTTTATTTTTCTTTAGCATGATTCAGCTTGACATAGATTTCAAAATCTTTAACTCTCAGCCATTTCTTAGAGGCAATGGTGCACAATGGATAGAAGATTGGCCCTGAGTTAAAAAAGCCTGGCTTTAATTCCTTCCTCTCGTGATTACTAGTCATACGGCTATGGGCATTAACCTCACAGTGCTTTGGGTACATATCTGAGACTCTCAGGTATAACAGAGAAGTTAGCATCTGCATTTGAAGACTGTTTCCACAGTGGCAGTTCTCTGGACCAATGAAATCAGAGGTCAGTGTATGGTGATAGGGTGGGATCATTTCATACACTGCCACTGAAGGTAATACATACATTCCTTTTTTCACTATTAATGTTATTATTAGCAGTAGTATGATTATGATGCAGTGACAAAGCCCGACATTTAATTGCAACAGACTGCTTTGAAGTTTTGGCAATAATTTATTGAAAAGCAACGTGGCATGTAGAACAACATCTGGTAAATATGTGTTTCTCCTTTATATGAATTGAAATTAAAACCATTCATGGCCAGTATTACCTTATAAGTTAAGAATGGTTAGGAATTATTAGAAACTATTCAGGTTCCTTTGCCACCCCTCTCTCTTCCCCAACTGCAATATCATTTACAAATCATGGCCTTGTTTCATTCTGTGGAAAGGATTCAAGGTCTGTGCAATATTTTAGATGGAATGGCAGTTGCAATATGTGAGATTTTTTTTAAAGGATGAGGGAAGAAACACTCCAGTTAAGGAGACCCTAAGCAATGTTTCCTTCTTTTTGAAGAAAAGTTGCTGCCAAATATTTAATTGACACTAGGCAATATTTTCACTACATATTCAAAATAACAAACAGATGTTGACTTATTTTGATCAGCTTCCAGATGTAGTGACCCTTGAGGTTAATACTGACCATGCTGATGCTAACTGTCCAAGAAAAGTGGATTCAAGGGATACTTGGTTCAGTAATCCATGGTTTTATTTCTAAGATTTGTTTTCTTTCTAAAGAACAGAGACAGAAGACTTTTGGTCCCAGGCTTTATTTTCATGATATAGTTCTTTTCCTCTCATTTCCTATAGCATCTTCTAATTTCCTACACCATTCAAAATGTTCTCCCTTTTAACCACTTGAAAAATTCAGGTTTGCTTAATGGAGAGAACTTTTCCCCCACAAAATAAGATTAAAATCCTTTTCTTCTGGGAAAAGTCAGTTCAAATTTAAAGACATGTGGGGAGTGTGTGTGTGAAAAAGAAAGAGAGAGAGAGAGAGAGAGAGAGAGAGAGAGAGAGAGAGAGAGAGAGAGAGAGAGAGAGAATGAATGAGAATATATATCATTCTAACAGGTCAACAGAGAAAGAAAAACTAGTCAGTTATGAAATTAAAACATTTTGTATATGTCATTATTAATGAAAAGTATCTGTTGGAAACCAACAGAGGGTTTGTTCCCATCACTGACTATGCTGACAAGGCCACACTACAGAATCAGACTGGTGGAAAGTTTCCAGGATGTGTGTGTGTGTGTGTGTGCGAGAGAGAGAGAGAGAGAGAGAGAGAGAGAGAGAGAGAGAGAGAGAGAGAAAGAAAGAAACAGACAGAGACAGAGAGAGAATATCTCCTTCTTTTTTCCCCCTTCATCCCACACACACTTTAGTACTTTTTAATACGTGGACAGTGGCCACTAGGCAAATAGGTAGGTGTAGTAGAAGCCCCTAATCAACAATTTAGTTCTGACAGTTTCCCATAAGGTCTCTTGTCTACACATTGATGGTTAAATATAAGCCAACCACTCCCTAAATTCCAATATAATTGGTCAATCCCATAAATATCAATTAACTTACCTTATGGATATTGTCTGGCACTAATATAGGTGATTAATAAGTAGTTATTGGTTGACATATTGATAAATAGAATATGCTTCTCTAGCGGGAATCTGATAAATCTTGATAAGCATATACTATTTACAATGTGTAATCTGAGGGACATTAGGAAAGATAATTGTCCAAAAAATTATCTCTATGAAAGTATTTCATTGTTTAATATTCCATTTTACAAATGAGAGAAATGATGTCTGGAGAGAGTAAATGACTTGCTCGAAGTTTTTCAAGTGGCAGAGACAAAATTCAAGCTAGATTCCTCAGACACTAAAAGAAGACATCTTTCTACTTGACTTTGAAGGTATTTTTGATATCAAGACTACCCAATTTAAAAAAAAATAGGGTAACACTACCAGTTAACTAAAGTTAGGTGAAAGAAGAGCCTCACATTATAAAATCCATAATGTGGCAACAAAAATAATCTCACCTGCTCCATACAACATCCTGGATTAAAAAAACCTACTTCATAGGTTGTTCAGTTAAACCAATGAAAGCACATCCCCATGGATGAATAGCCTGAAAAGGGGGCTTTGAACTGGATATCTAAAAGTAGCACATCTAGAACTATTTTGACAAGGTTTTACTTAATCATCAGATTCCCTATCTTACCTGCAGATTTTCTTCATCACTGACATGTTATCCTTGTGTTCCTACCCGCTCCAATCCTCCAAAACAACTAACCTGGAAAAGTGGGGTTTTTGAGCAAAAAAGGGCAAGAGATTTTTCAGGACATCGCATTTTCAAACACTCCACCCAACTTTTCTCACCAACTATCAAACTCTCAGAAATTACAATATTTCAGCCAAGGGTGATAGGATGAATAAAGTCATTATATGTTATATTTTGAGAGCTATAAGTGGTGAGAACAGGAAAAAAAGAATCACAGGCTGGAGCATCAGAGTGTTTTAGATTAAACCACATTTATATATGTGAAAGTAGTATATAAGTATCCTATTCATATATCCAATAGTATGTATGTACCTAGGTAACAGCAGTGGCTTTTAATAGCAAAGTCTACGAGCTATGCAGCTACAATTGCCCTAGTCACCAAGAAGAGCACAATTTGTCCATTTGAAAAACCAGTCCTTGATCAGACTTTATTCTTATTAGGTTCCCAACTCTGCTCAGCATTATTCTGATCTTGAAAGTCAGACTATAGGAAAAGAAATGGGAAAATGGAGGAAATGGAGGTGGAGAAAATACAGGAAATGAGAGATAGACATTTCTTATCCATCCTGGTATGATTTTCTATCTAGAGAAAAATCTGTCCCTTTGTTCATTAATGAGATTATAGTATGCATCATTTGTTGGATGATTCTGAGTTTTAACTTGGAAAATACAGGAAAAAGTAATATTCACAAATACTAGGTCTTGGTGCAAAGGACCATTCTAAGTGAAAAGGGAGACCAAAAAATAAATAGTCCCTGCCCTCAAGGAGGTTATAATCTAGTCTAACATTGTAAACTCTAGAGGGAGGGGGAAGATTAAAAAAATAACTGTTCAGTAAGTTTTCAGAAGAGGAGGTATTGTCTTTGTACAATTTAGATAAATAGTAGGACTATTATAGATTCAAATGATGCACCAGGTAGTGAGTGCTAGCTATTGATCAGGTTCAGGAAAGCACCCATAACTGCCCCAAGTAAGAGAACCATGATTCTACATTAAAACATGGAGGTAACTCTGTCTTCTCAGAGTGTTCCAGGAGAACGTCAGCTGTAGCAGTTCCAAATAGATTAAAAAGGCTTCATACAAAGGCCCTATTTCTGTATTTCTAACATCTATAGATTAGCTTAGCCAAAAGTGGAGAGGCTCATTGCTGGACTGGCTTCAAGATGATGCATTTAGCCACAGCAATTCAGAAAAACTAGCAAAGCACAGGGAAATTGTTTTGTGATTTTTGGAGGGAGAATGAATGAGTATCCATAATAGTGTAATTATTATTCCTTAAAGTTATTGAAGTATTGGGCATCAGACTGTTAATGGGATCATAGACTTAGAGTTAAAAAAATCTTAAAGGTCATCTAGTTCAATGTTTTCATTTTATGGATGAGAGAGGTTGAATAAATTGCATAGGTAATAAGTGGAATTGCTGAGGTTCAAACCAAAGTCTTCTGATTTCAGATTCAGTGGTCTTCCACTAATGGACTTTAAACATGGCACTCATCAGTTCATGGAAATTATGCAAAATATTCATTGGCCATTTTTTTATAATTAATTTCAGTTATTCATAAGATAATTAATGCCATAAGAAATCCAACTTAAATGTTAGGTTCAAGGATACAAAATTTTAAAATTACTTTAAAATTATATTCCTCACACAAAGTTATTTTGCAGAAGTAAAAAAATAAATAAAAGTTTAGGAATCATTGGTGAGGGTTACAAGATGCTCATGAACCTGACTGGGGAAGGAATGGAGGGTAGCATGGTAGATCAATATTATATAAAACATACAATATGAGTTTCAAATGAAACTATAACAGTATTTCCTATTTCACACTTAGTGATCACAAGTTCAATAACGTGTCTGAAAAATTACTTAAAACTAGTCACACTTAGAATCCTTTATGAAGTATGCTTCATTTAACAATGCCTTAACACATTTTCTCTGCATTTAGAAACCCACATATTTCTCTAACAATTTTTTGCTTACACATAAATTGCTTAAAATACAGCATCTAATATAGAATAAGAATAGAAAAGAAAAATGATAGAAAAGCTCTAAAGCCAGAGTATGTTGGGCTTAAAACTCCCATTATTCTATCTACTCTAGAAATAGGATATTGTAATTCACTGTTTGCTTTTGACTCACAATGTTTAAATAGGGCTACTTACCATGAATTCTCTTGGGCCCTCATTTACAATCACCTCCTTTTCTTCTAGGTAGTGTTACAATTATAAATGAAAAAATGTATTGAAGCTTTTGACAATCCTGGAATATTTCTTAAAGATGTAGTGATCTCTCTAGCAGATCATTAATATATGTGCCATAACATTTGTTAATGAACCTAAAAATTTTTTTTCACTTTCAGTTAAAGCAATATTTTCTGTTGTAAAGTAGGCTTTTAGACTTTATGGAGCTGTCCCTATGCCAGTATAATCATCAAGATCTATCCGGTAGACCATAATTTTCTGAATCTCTTTATAGTTCTAGAGAATTCATTCATTATTGATGACACATCTAAGGCTCCTGAATTTTATTTTTTAAAGAAAATTTTTATTTTGTTTTTCATTGTGTTTGAGAGGAAATATAGAGTAGCGGATAGAGATTTGAGGTCAGAATCAGATCCAGTACCAGCTTTGCTACTACCTATGGGTCTTTGTGAAAATGTACTGAGTCCCTCTAAGCCTCTTTCCTAAGACAGAGCTCAGCAACACTTTCTCCCAAAATCTGAGCTTCCTCCTCCCTTTTGGAAGCTGCCACTGACTTCTTAGGTCAACCCCTGCTTGCTCCCATTTGCACTTAAGATTCCAGTGAATTCTTTACAGGCTTTACCTTCAACCATTAAAACTTACCAATTCCAGGACCCCAAAATCCTGTGGGTGACTTGCTCATTGGAGTGTGAGCTCTTTGAATATAAAGTCTGTTTTTGCCCTCCCCCTATTTTTTTTTAGCATCCCCAGCTCCTAGCACAGTATCTGGTATATAATATATCCTTAATAAATGCTAATTGGCTAACTAGCTAGCCTATCCTGCTCTGCAATTCAAACTAAGGTTTTAATATTGGAGCATGGTTGAATGTCTTACCTTTCCTGTGTAGCATTTGCATTTTTACGTGGGACTTGAGTGTCTTAGCCCAACGGCATAAGTCACATGGAAACTTCATGTAGTATTTAGGGCTAATGGGTATGGAGGTCTCCTGGTTCCTCTCAAATCATCCCACACAGACAGCAGCTCACTCCCTATAGAATAGCAATAGAGAAGCTGATAAGGAAAGCTCCCTAAGAAAAAAGGAACTACTATTGTCTCTCTTCTAATTTGTCTCTGAAAAGTGGTGCTGCAGGCATCCTAAGGTGATGGGCATGGACCCTTGCCACCCCTGAGGTTGAGTGTTTCTGTGCCAACCCTTAAATCCCTGAAGCTTCAAGAGCCAACTTGTCTTAATAAGGATATTCTTTCCTATAAAAATACTGCAATGTATTTGGAGCTGTTGCCCTTCTCAAAGAGGTTATTTCATCTAACAATATGCTTTGAAAGCTACCCATGGTTGCCTCAAGCAGGTGGTCTCCAAATGCAGATTCTAAATGCCTTACCCCTGTAGAAAATAAAACTAATGCTCTGGAAATGTAGCCTTTTAGGCAGGTGGTTTTCAAACCTTACGATAGCTTAAACAGGGTTTGTGGTAGTTCAGCTATAAGAGAATTGACCCAAATCTTTGTCCAAATTTTGAGTAAAGCATAAGAGATTTCCCAAATTTTAAAAAATGATTATGAATTTCAGATATTTTTGAAATAGCATTTAAAAATCAATTCAATTTGATTAACATTTGTAAAAGATCTACTATACAAGCACTGTAATAGGTGTTAGAAAACCTTAAGAAAGTCACCTAGTTTCCACAACCGTAAGAGAGGTTGAACTAGATGACCATTAAGATCTCTTTTAATTCTAAATTTATGATCACATGAAATACAAAGACTGATAAGACACAGTTCTTACATTCATGGAATTTTAAATAGTCAAGAGAAGACACATATAACATAGAGATAAACGCATGAATGTTCAAAATGCTGCATGAGATCTGAGAATTATTTCTGTATGGGGCATCAGGAAAGCTTTCATGGGAGAAGTGGAATGAAGCTGGGTCTTAAAGGACAGGCAAGAATTAAGGGGGTGGGGAGGCATTTCAGGAATCAGAAAGAAACAAAACTTATTCTGTATTTCTGAAGAAAATGCAGTCAAGTTTATATGTCCTAGGCAGAATATCTAGTAGGTCAGTTTTACTCTAGTTCACACTTTAATATCTTGATTTTGGGGTTATAAAAATTGAAGAATAGCTTTGCCTTTAAAACAAGGCAACCTAGAAAGCAGTAAGGAAAAGATGACAGATAAATGTACCAATCTGCTTTTTAATTTTGTTGGTTTATATTTGTTTTGTGACAACATTCAGAGGAATTAGCTGGTTTTTAAATCAGATTTAGTATACTAATTTGGTATTTTAGTATTATTTAGTATATTTGTAATTACATAATTACTAATATATAATTATATAATAAAATATAATATTTAATATATTAGTAATTTAGTATACTCTAGTTATCAGTATACATCTTAAGAATGTATTTTTTGCTTTTTTTTTAAATTTCCATCTTGAAACAAAATAAAAAATAATCATTTTACAAATGGATGTTATCTTCTGCATATTTTTAAACAAATTTTGTTGAGATCTGGTTCATGGGTAATTGTTATAGAAATATGACTATACAGAATAAGGTCCACAGTTCATAGAATCTTTCATTTATGCTTGCAACTTTGGTGTTTTAGGTATCATAAAATACCAACTGAGTCATCTAGTTCTCTGAACCATGCCCCACTTCAAACTATCTCATTATCAATTGGCAAGTCAAGGGTAAAGCATTTGATTAGTCCAGACTCAACAGTATCAGATAAATGGGAAATCAAAAAATGGGCACAAAAATCACATGTAAAAATAACATAGTATTATGATGTTAGGGTGCAGCTAATATTGTAGAAGCATATAAGCAAATGACAAACTAAGAATAAATCATCATAGGGAATTAACTTTAAAACCCAAAGACTTCCAACACCTTTCCTGTACCTTTTTCATCTCCTCCAATTAAGGTTACAACCAGGGTGACTATCTCCTGTTTCTTATCATTCTTTGAGAATCTTCCTAAAGGTTAGCCTCCAAAATGACACAGATTTTTTTCTCCTAGGACCTGTAATATATATATATATATATATATATATATATATATATATAGATATAGATATATAGATATAGATATAGATAGATAGATAGATAGATACACACATATATTTGTATTATACACATCTATGTGTGTATTTTTTTTAATGTGACAGCTCAATTGCTATAATGGATAAATAACAATGGGCTTACTAGCTAGGTGACTCCAGGCAAGTCAATCACTCTGTACCTCCTCAGTTCTCATATGTAAAATGATAATCTTACTTCCTTTTTAGGATTATTATGAGCAACAAATGAGTTAATATATGTAAAGTACTTAAAGCTCTCTTTACATGTTAATTATTATGAAATTCCAAAATCACTAATGATGATAATTCATATGTATAAAGTACTATAAAATCTACATGTACTTTCCTTACACTTACACAGTGAAGCAGTTATCACCTCACTATTATTATCCCCATTTTACAGATAAGAAAACTGAAACAGAGAGGTTCCTACCTGTCCATTGTGCATTACTAAATGGCAATTAATCTTTTGACCTGGAAGTCCATTGAGATTTCCCATTCTATTACATGAGGATGCAATTATTAGTCCTTAACCAGACTCAAATACAATATAATAAGTAGATTAAAAGATCATAGATTTAGAATTAGACAGGACTTTGGAGGCTATCAGGTCCAATTTCTCACTTTACAGCTACTGAAGCACAGAGAGGTAAAGGGAGTTTTCCAGGATGACACAACCAATAAATATCAGAGAGAGAATTTGAACTCAGATCTTTTTGACTCTGAGTCTAGTACTCTATCCACCCCATTACCATCCAATTACTTATTGTGAAAAACAAAAATTGCATTTAAAGTTAGAAGTCCAAAATATGAATCCCGGCTTTGCACTTACTAGGTGCTTGACTTTGGTCAGGACATATCACTTTTCAGATGGGGAGATGATGGTCCTTTACCGCTCTCCCACATTAAGATTAATGGAATGACTTTCTTATCATCAAGAACATCGTTGTACAACTTAACTGGGATTTTATTTGCCTTGAAAATATCTGGTATAGACATGGCTCCCTTGCAACCTCCCTGTCAAAGCATATAGGCAGGTGGTATGTACTTAGAGAATTGCCTCCCAGGACCATAGATTCAGCATGTGTTGAAAGCTGGACTTCATCCTAAGCTGTCCTGGCTCTGAGAGCAGTTTCTGTGACATATCATCTCCCTAAAAGGCTGCATCAGCTCTTTTAAAAGTCAAATATATATTCTAATAATAATGAAATAATAATAACAGTTGGCATTTATATAGTACTTTAAGGTTTACAAAGGGTTTTAAAATATATCATTTCATTTTATCTTCATAATAATATTTCCTTCCTTCATCCATCCTTTTTTGACCGAAATCCTAAGATGTTTTTCTATTGGTTCTCTTCCTCTATCCCTCTTATCCCCAACTTCCTAGAGTATACAGCTGGCAGATTTGGACAGGACGACTCCACAGGATATGCTCTCTTCAGACTTGATAACAATCAGGAACAAATTGTCACGCTTTCCATGTTTGTCCGAACCCGCAAGTCATACAGCTTTCTCCTGGCCTTGAAGAACAGTACTTTCCAATATATTAATGTCTGGCTGGAACATGGAAGACTAGCAGTGTTGACCCCAAGCTCTTCCAGATTGCTGGGAAGATCCCTTCTAAATGATGGAAATATTCACTTGATAACCTTGAAAATGGAACCAAAAAAAATTGAACTCTATCAGTCTTCCCAAAACCTGGGATATCTTTCTACTCCCACGTGGAAAATTCGAAGTGGAGATGTCCTCTATGTTGGAGGCCTACCAGACAAAAAAGAAACTGAGGTCTGGGGTGGGTATTTCAAAGGATGCATCCAGGACATAAGATTAAACAGTCACAAATTGGAGTTATTCCCCATTTCAAAAGGAAATTCAACTCTCAATCAGACACTTGTCAATGTGACTCCTGGCTGCCCTGGGGACAACCTTTGCAAGGTAGGATTTTCCACTCACAAATGTCATTTGACACATCTATTTTGATTTGTTGTTGTTCAGTCATTTCAGAGTTTTCTTGGCAAAGACACTAGAGCATTTTATTTTTTTTCTTCTCCAGTTCATTTTATATATGAGGAAACTGAGGCAAACAAGGTTAAGTGACTTGACAAGAGTCATACAGCTAATAAATATCTGAGTCTAGATTTGAACTCAGATTTTCCTGACTCCAAACCTACTCCTCTATTTACTACACACCTAGCTGCCCTATCCATTTTGAAACTCCATGTGTGTGTGTTTGGAGAGAGAGAGAGAGAGAGAGAGAGAGAGAGACAGACAGACAGACAGACAGACACAGAGAGAAAGAGAGAGACAGACAGAGAAATGCTATAAACATACCATTGGTAAAATCCAATGTGCAATGTTTTTTTTCCAGAATTGGTAACCTCTGGCTTGACCCTCTAGGGACCAACAATAAATTAGATCAAGGTAACTGGCTAGGATTAAGGAGTTCAGAAAATTCACTGCGGAGTAAACATGTCTTTTTGAACTTGTGAGCACCACACACCAATCACATGTACTAATAAACTATAAAAGACCAGGGTAAAAGAATAAAATCCTAACTGTGGTTATTTTTCCCTCCCTATAGGAATCAGCAAACTATGACCCACAGGCCAAATCCACTTTTTTTTTTTTTTTGTAAGGCCAGGGAGCTAAGGATTTTATTTTTTACATATTAAAACAAAGTTTTGTTGTATTTAAAAATTTAAGCCTTTTTTTTAGCTCCATGGCTATGCAGAAACAAGTGGTATGATGTATCTGGATCTCAGGTAGTAGTTTGCCAATTCTTAGGCAGAGAACAGGAACTAGATTGAGGATTTAATTAGTGGGCAAAATTCCCAAATGAGGACTTCTTCCGGTGCAAATGAGCATCTTCTCTGCTTTTGATAGAGAGAGCTGCTTAGAAGACCAAGCAATAAATGACTTGCCCAGGATCACACAACCAGTATGTGTCAGAAGCAAAACTTGATCCTAAATCATCCTAGCTTCAAAATAGACATTGTATCCACTGCAGCAAATACCTTTTTTTAGATTGCAGAAAAAATTTATTTCCTGAGCTCTTACTGCCATTTATGGATTTAATTAAGTTAACCTCGGTACTGAAACAACCAAGTAAAAATCACCCCAAAAGAAAGTTCAACATTTCTGAAAAAGTCAGCTAGGAAAAGAAGTTGGAAGAAAAGTAGCTATCATATGTATATTACATCAATTTTCCACAAACATTCATAAAATATTGTTTTACCATTCAAATGCTTTATTTTCTTTTTCCAGTACTATGCTCCTGAAGAGAAGGGTGGGGTAATAGCAGATAAAGGGTTGATTGGGACAGGAAGGCCTAGGGTTCCAGGCCTGCCTCTGACTAGCTGTGTAACCACAGGTAAGTCATTTAATGTTTTAGAGACCAGAAAATTGTCTTAGGATAAGAAGTCACCATACCAGGGAGTTCTCCACATTGATAAAATCACAACTCTAAATAATAGCAACAACAACAAAGAAAAATGTTTCAGAAAATTACCACAAATTCCAAATTTTATATATATGTGTGTATATATACACATATATGTATATATATACACATACTTATATATGCATATATACACACATATCTATGTGTGTGTGTATATATACATACACACACATAGATATATATATATATACATATGTATGTATATATATATATATATGTATATGTATATTTACACCAAAAGAGACTGGAAAAAGTGATCCTTGCTCCTTTGACTTCTAAGCAATTATTTTTTTTAATATGTGCACACGCACTCACTCTCTCTCTTTCTCTCTCTCTCTATATATATATATCTCACACACACACACACACACACACACACACATACACACACATACACACACACATGTACGGGTGTGAAAAATTCTTGAAAATGTTGACCATGTCAGCCACAGCTTTCCTTCTTTTTCTTAGCACAGAATAGATCTGGGAAAGAATAAGGTGCAGAGGGGAGCTTTTTAATATAGTCTTGCTTTCTTCCATTCCACTTCTACATAATAATATTATTTCTACTTTTCATTTCTTTCTTCTAGTACAATCCCTGCCACAATGGAGGTGTTTGCTATTCCATTTGGGATGACTTCACCTGCTCATGTCCCCCAAATACAGCTGGAAAAGCCTGTGAGGAAGTCAAATGGTGTGAACTCAGTCCTTGTCCACCTGAATCCCAGTGTCAGCTGGTATCAAAAGGCTTTGATTGTAGGTATAATTAAAAAATACCTTCTTTTCTAATTAATCATAAAGAGACATTCACATGAAAATAAAGCACAAATTACCACTCTGCTAAAGATTAGGGTACCCCACCATGAGTGTCAGGAAAAGTCTTGAGTTAATCCCAAAGCCCCTTCCCTCTTTTCTACTTCTTTCAAGATTCTGCAAATTCAAGTGGAAGTCAGATGGGCCCCCTCTTTGGCTGCTTCTCCTGTCTCTTGATAATTCTGAAGCAATCCCAGCTCTAACTCTTCTGATGAATAAAGGCAATCAATCTTCTGTACTTCCCTGCTCCCCCAAATAAAATGCAGCTCAGGGAGCCCTGGGTTACAATCTCCCTGAATTACTGGGGAAAAAGTTATCCTGCAGTCAGAAAGATTTCTCACCCCACCTTTAACCCCCCTGGATAATATAAAGGAGCTCTGAGGCCAGAGGAAGGCATAGGCAGGGGATTAAAGAAGGAGAGCAGCCTCCTCTGAAGCCTCCCTGCTTGTGCTGAATAGTTGCTGTGCCTGAAGAATAGAATTTGATTCACTTCCGCCACTGACTGACTGCCCATGTAACTTTGGCTAATTTCTTAAACTCTATAAATATCAGTTTCTTCATATAGAAGATGTTTGTCAGTTAGTGAGTATTTATCTATTTTATTTATTATCTATGTGACAGGCCTGGTTCTAAGGATACAGAAAAAGGCAATAAGTTATAAAAATGATTTAAGATCATAGTTCTACTTTTGCTGCCCCCATTCTTTGAACATCTTCCTCTTTCCCCCACTTGGAGGAATGAGAAAATTCATGCTGAGAGTTGATGTGGTAGTCCAAGACAGTTGGGACTCATACCCAAGAATCTTGCTACCAGGCTACTGCTGCCTCTCTTAATTAAGAGATTAATTACTATTTTTAAATTTTTCAAATTTATTAATTATTTAATAAAACAGTAACAACAATAATAGATCCTAATCCCTGCTTTTGAGAATCAGCATGTTAAAGCTCATTAGCAAATTTGGGTTTTCATCTCTGCTTCTGGCCTATACCAGGATAAAAATTCAGTTTGCTTTGGGCTTCTTTGGGAAACAAAGGTTATTCTGACTTTGACAAATGAGGTGAGCTAAAGATTAAAACAGGTTTCTTAGAATTAACGTTTCTCTTCATTTATTCATTGGGCAATGCCTGTCTGGTTCAGACTGAAAAATAATCTGGTTATCACTTGCCAATGCTTTTAGTAAATTGTTTCTATTATCCTGAGGCAAGAGGGTTAATTTTAGGATTTTTTTCTTGCATTTTGGAATAAACATTATTGGTATCCTGGTTTCCTTTTCTGAAGTGAAACATCTGAGTGATAAAACCCTAATCCTAACAGCATGCTACAAAAAGTCCAAAGCACTCTAATGTTATCTTTGCAAAAAGCACAAGATTTCTCAGACTGAGGGCCCCAAATTAATGACCATCATTCAGTCCATATCATTTCTCCCTGTTCCTCTCACAAGCTAAAGTGGAATGCAGAAAGTCACCTAAGATTCGGGTAATGCAATTCCCAGAAGAAATGCCCTTTGAAAATAGAATTTTGGTTGGTATTTTGGGTTTTCATTCACAGCAATAGTGATGCAGTGCCCACATATGTAAAATGTGAGAGAAACAGCTAAAGTATCTAGACCTCAAGCAGACAAAAATGTCTTAAGTCAAAAGGTTTTATATATGGCTTAACTCAGAGAAGAGAGAGACTGTAATTGGATAGACATGATGCCATTTTCCTTTGAGAGAGGTGAAGGATTTAGTTAGAGCAAATGCTAGAGTTCACATTTTCTACTTTCTAAGATCAAATTTTACAAGACGTTAGAATCCACTCATTATAGGCTCTTTTAAAAAATGAAACTACATTGAGATTAAGTCTAATAGTTCAGTTCATACACGATCATGGATTTAATTTATCCTTTGTGATTTTATTCAGTCTTTTATGTGTATTTGCCCAACTTTGAATCAGAGATTTTTTAAAGCATGAAGTGGTGGAAGGAGCAATCAAAGGACTGCTGGGAGGCAGTTGTAAATTATGAGACAGAGGTGTGGCGGCTAGAAAGTCAACTGCAGAGTCTGGAAGACCTGAGTTCAAATGCCACCTCAGCCAGATGTTGGTTGTCTGATCCTGGTCCTCCCTTAACTCTTGAGTTACCAGGATGCTCTGGGAAGAACAATTGCTTTTCTATACTGGCAAAGGGAATAATGCACTAGAGTCACCCCACCATTACCCCAACAAAGCTACTGTTATCATTTAAATTAAATGTATGCCGGTGACAGCCAAATGTTTTGAGTTAGAGGAAGGTAATAAATGCCAAAGAAGATTGCATCACAGAATCTCAGATTTAGACAGAGACCCCAAAGATCATTGGAAGAGGCTAGTCTCACATGTTAGAGATGAGGTTGAGACTTGTCTGCAGTCACACGTGGATGAAGTAGCAGAACCAGGTTGGGTACCTTGGTCCTCTGACTATCACAGCATTGTGGTTATTAAAATAAATAGCAAGTTGTGATGATCCCATGTTCAAAAGTGCCATGCTCCAACTGAACTTTAAATTAAATTATTCATTTGCTGCCAGAAGTAGTGGGGAAAAATGTGTTGTTGCTTTTTGTAGTATTCCTTTGACTGGACAGTCTCCTTCAGCAGATGCCTTGTGATGGGCAGTAGCTGCTAATCCTCCCCATATGATATTCACCCTGGGCTGTACTGGAGCCAGCTCAAACCATCTTCAAACAGTTCATTAAGTGTGAGCTGCATTTATAACTCACTACAAGTCAGGACTTGATTGTTTTGTGGATTATCTAGACTTAATAAAATAATAGAGAAAATGTAATGATAACCTTACTTTAAAGTTTTGGAGATATTCTTTTCTGGTGAGTCGGTGTTAAACATTCACTAGCACACCCCTCATTCTCTTGCAACTGCAGTTACCTTTGTGCCCTTTGCATAGAGATGGTTTCTTTTACCTCATTATGGTTCCATAAATGAAGCATTAATCCATTTTTGTTGCATTGAGCTATTGTGCACAAAGCTAGAATTCTAATAAATATCACCATGTTTGGAGGACTATATAATAATTCCTGAGGTTTTAAATACTCCTTCTCTACTTAAGATTTAAAAAAACACCTTTGAAGTAAACTATACACAATGGTCTCGTGAATGTTGTAATAAGAGATATGGACCATGACTGTTTTATGTATATTATTTTTATTTGTACCATAGGGCTTGTACATTTATGATTCAGAGGGACCTTCGAAGGCATCAGATCCAACTATTTAATTTTAAATTTGAATCCAGCATCCTATGACTTTCCACAATATCATGCCTAATGAGTTCTTGATTAATTGAGAAAACCTAGATCAGCACACTGGTATTATTTTCTTTCCTCAGGTATTGCCAATGCTGTGTTCCATGGGCAGGAGAGTACAATATTTTTCAGAAGCAATGGAAAGATCACAAGGGAACTCACCAATATTACATTTGGATTTCGGACCAGGAACTCAAATATCATCTTGTTGTATGCAGAAAAAGAACCAGAATTTATTACTATAAGCATTCAGAATTCTAGATTAGTATTTCAACTACAAAGTGGCAATAGCTTTTATATGCTGAGCCTGAGGAGTATGCAGCCAGTGAGTGATGGAATGTGGCATCAGGTGTTCCTTTCTATGATAGAACCATTTGCCCAGTCGTCCCGGTGGAGAATGGAGGTGGATGATCAAACAACCATTGTGACTAGTTTAGTGGCCACTGGGAACCTCAACTTTCTAAGGGAAGAGACAAATATTTATCTGGGTGATAAACCTTTTGACAATCTGGATGGTCTTCAAGGATGTCTGAGCTCAGTGGAAATCAGTGGCATTTATCTCTCTTACTTTGAAAATGCTGTTGTCCACACTAAAAAACCCCAGGAAGAGCAGTTTCTCAGAATATCTACAAATCCAGTGATCGTTGGCTGTTCCCAGGTGGATGCCTGCAGTTCTAATCCCTGTCTGCATAATGGAGAGTGTGAGGACTTCTATAACTCTTATGGCTGTGTGTGTCGCAAGGGATGGACAGGGACACACTGTGAAATCAATGTTGATGAATGTTTTTCCAGACCTTGTATTTATGGCAACTGCTCTGATAGGATTGCCGGCTACATTTGCAGGTGTAATTCTGGCTACACGGGTGTGAATTGTGAAACAAACATTGATGACTGTGAGAATCACCAGTGTGCAAATGGAGCTACCTGTATTGATGGCATCAGTAACTATTCTTGTCAGTGTTTGAGTAACTATACAGGAAAGTTCTGCAGGTAAGTACTATCATTGGAAGACACATTATCTTTAGAATATACCTTAATCCTTTCTTTTTTAGAATGAGAAAAATTTAATCCCTAGAGCATACAATGTCCTCCTCATCTGTTATGCCAAATGGTTAATAGGCAGCTAGGTAGAATAGTGATTAGAGTACTGTTGTTGCTGTCAGGAATACTTGTGTTCAAATCCCCTCTCAGACACTACCCGCTTTTGTGGTCCTGGATAAGTCACTTAATCACTCTATAATACAATTGACTCATCTGTAAAATGAGAGATTTGGATTCAATGGTATTTAATATCTATTTTCATTCTAAATTTATTTTCCTATAGACTAAAACCTAGCTCAGCTTCACTGAAGTTTGGCCATGCCCTTTATTGAAATGACCTAATCAGTTAATTTACCAATTTGAAACAGTAATTCAATCAAATTATCAAGGGAGAATATTTCTCCATTTATCTTTGTTAGGATATGAGAACTCATCAGCCGGAGCTCAAGAGGACTTGTGACCTAGAATATCCAACACATAAAAAATTATTCTCAGATTATCTAGAAAACTAGGAAAACCATGTCTACTGCCACACACACACATAAAAAAAGAAGCGAGAAGGAAGAATTCAAAAAAGTATCTCTCAGCTCACGTAGAATATTAGAAAAATCTGAAGAGAACACTAAGTTGATATTCAATTCTGGTAATAACCTTTAAGTCAAGTAATTAACAATTTGTTAAATTCTGACTATGTGCTAAGAACTATGCTAATCTTTTGATACAAAGAAAGGTAAAAGCAAAACAAAAACCTTCCATCTTTTGTATTGCATATACATAGCCTAAGAATGACTTTTTTTTCCCCCTAAAAAGTTATATTGATTCAAGATTTCCATTCAAGGAAATTATCCTCCATGTTTTACATGGTTTAAAATTTCTGAAATATTAAAGGTATCTGTTCAACATTTATTGAGCATCTACTATATTTAAGTACTGGGGCAGGGCTTAAGATATTCCTCATCCTCAAGAAGTTTACAATCTATTTCTGTGTTTTGGCTTATAAATTTATGTTCAGATAGACACACCAACCTGCCCAAAGGGATTATAGTTATTTTAATCAGTCATAGCAAAATGAATGATCCTCCCATGTGAGCTGTTTTATTCTGTTTTATTCCCTCTCTCTCTCTCTCTCTCTCTCTCTCTCTCTCTCTTAATGGGCTTCATTGCAATGTATTGTAAAGGTAGTCTAATAAATGATAATGAGCCTGAGGCCAGGAATTAGACCTGCATTGAATTCAATTAAACAAGAATTTATGAAGTGTCTACTATGTGCCAATCAGTAAGGCACATGAAGTACACACACACACACACACACACACACACACACACACACATATTCACATTCCCAATCTACTGGTGGATGCAACATTTATCCAAATAAACAGTCAATATATAGAATATAAATGCAAAGTAACTGAGGATAGATGATACCAATAACAGCAATGGTGACAGCATGGGAATTAGGAAGATTTCTTTAAAGGGCTTACAAGAATCAAAGATAAAGAGGGAAAAAAAATCTACCTTCTACAAGCAACTTTTCCTAGAATCTTCTACTCTCATTATATTGCCTGAAACATAGAAAATTCCCGGTTCATGTGTGTTGATTCACTGTTCAACAATAACAATAGCAATAACAAGTAACTTTTATCTTCCACCAGGCTTCCTGATTAAGGGGCCTTTGCAAAAAAAAAAAAAAAAAGAAAAAAGAAAAAGGATGAAGGTGGGAGATAAGTTGTCATTTATAAGGAACAGGAAATAGATCAGTTTGGTTAAAGTGTAGCGTATGTGGGGAGGTAGGGAATAATATATAATCAGTCTGGAAAAAATAGACTGGAGCCCAGTTATGAAGGGCTTTATATACCCAAAAGAGGAATCTCTATTTTATCCTAGAGCAATAAAGAGTTTATGAAACTTCCTGACTTTTCCATTTACTAGATATATGATCTTAGGCAAACCACTTCACCAAGATCTCTTTTCCTAATTTTTAGATCTACAAAATGGGAATTCACATCTGTCCCATTTCTAATGAGAATCATCAAATGAAACTGGATGGGAAAACACGTGGGAAACTGATAATGCAAATATAAGTTTTTATTGAAGAGGCACCTTGGTATAGACCTACAGTGAGGGGAAAAAGTGCATTCAAATCCTATCTCTGATATTAATTGATTATACAACAATTAGATCCTCTCTCTAAGATTTTAATCTTAAATTATAAATTGGTGATTTGGGCTGTGTACTCACGCACTAATGAAACCACAGATACGTTATGTAAGTCAGTCAACATTCCTTTATCCAGCATTTGTTAAGAGCTAAATCACTCTTACTAAGCTCTGGAAATATGAAGAAAACCAGAACTTTATTCCTGCCTTCAAAATGTGCCATTCTATTGAAGGAAACATATAAATAATGAGGAACCTAAAAGATATGATATAGTAGATGGAAGGTAATTTCAGATAAAAAAAAAATAGGGGACAGAGAGGAGAGTCTTCAGCAGAAAGTAGAATATGAATTCAATCTTAAAGGAAGGTCAGGAAAACAATGTGAATGAGGAGGGGAGAGAAGGACGGGAAGAGAATTCTAGGCATGGAGAACAACAAAAATAATGTCACAGGGAGAGGAGATGAAGTGTCACATATAAGGACTAACAGTATGATCCAGTAACCAGATCAGAAAGTGTATGGAAGAATTCACATAAAGTAAGGTAGAAATGGGGAAGGGCCATCTTGTGAAAAGTTTTAAATAACAAAAGACTGCCTATTTGATTTTAGAGGTAGTAGAAAACTTCTCAAGTGACCAACAAAATATAATTGATATTACTATATCGATGCATTTATATTCATATATGCAAAGATAGCTACTTATTTGCCTTCATATCCCCATCACTCTAGAACCTCATAGTAGAGCATAGTTGAGAAAATAATTGACTTTTCAATAAAACACTCCTCTCTGGTATACTTAAAAGCACCAATTCCGGAATTCAAGGACCAAATTCAAACACTTAATTCTAATTCCAACTAGAAGCTTACATACTATGGGATTCTGGACAAGTTCACAACCTTCCTGGACCTCAGTTCCCTCATGTGTAAAAGCAGGGGATTGGACCAGATTACCAATCAAACAGATTGGTTTCTGTGACTGGGTCACATCCCCTTCTCCTACCCTTCCACAGCCCTTTCACATAAATTTCCCTATCATTTGTATACATGAAATACTAAGCAAATATCTCATCTAAAATCTAAAATACTGAGCTTTACAGGGTAAGATTTCATTGGGGAAAAAGACAAAAACAAAAACAAAACATTGACAGAACATATTCTGGAATCTTATATGGATTCCAACACGTACACAGCCTGATTGCCATCCAAAATGGCCACACTAGATCCAGGAGCAGTTCCCATTCTGTTCTGTATACAAACATCTTGGAGAGAATTTGGCCCAAGTTCTGCTTTGCTATGAATTATTAGATAGGGAGCAACAAGGGCTGGCAGGGCAAGGGGAGGTCAATTCTGAAAGCCAACAGCCAAGTCACTTGGGTGATTTGGTACCAGACTCCTGTCCCAGTTTTCCTGGCCTTTGAGAGACGTGTTTTTTTTTTTTTTTTTTTTTTTTTTTTTTTTTTTTTTTTTTTTTTCCTATTGCTTTGGGTGATTTATTAGGCAGGCAGCAGCAAATATAGTAAGTTCCTTTCCGATTCCAAATTTATAGCCACACTATAGCATAGATCTTGTCTCCTACAAGAAAACTGTGTAGACACGAAAGATGGATGGTCGCTCCTGCTGCAGCCCCCTGCCGAGCCTCATTTAGTGGGGAAAGTAACTCATGTGTAATACTGAGCGTTTAAACATTTGGAGCTAAGTCAGCCTGTGTTCTTAATTAACCAGACGATCGCTCCACGTAGGAACTTTTGGGGCAGAAAAAAAAAGTTTTCTTCAATGAAATGAACAAGATGAACATCTGTGACTGTCACTCTTATCTCTCTAGGCAAACCAGATTACCGATGACAGTCTGTGGGAATGAGAGAAGAAACCTCACTTGCTACAATCACAGCAACTGCACAGAGCTCCAGGGTGATTTAAAATGCGTGTGCCGGCCAGGTTTTACTGGACAATGGTGAGCCACCTCAGGAGTTGACTAAAATTCATGCTGGGGGAAAGAATTCAACTAGATGATCCCAGCTTCTTTCTGCTCCAAGGCTCCCCTTCCCTCCTTCCATCCCCACTGATTTCTTCTTATCTCAGTCCCCAAAGGAAAACTCTCTATATATGCAGACATTCAGAATTCTAGAATTTTAACACAATTCAATGAGAAACAGAGACAGGGTGACCTGAAATGTAAACACAGTGGTATTAGAATTTGTTAATGAGAGACCTTAACAGGAAAATGTAACTGATAAAAATTCCAAAGGTTATTTATCCCCACCTCCATGATACCAATACTTCTCACTCCTCCCTCAGCATATAAATGCTCCTGGCTCCATGGGACTATCACAAGAATTCCAAACATGGCAAAAATGAGGTTTCTATCAATTTAAAATTAAACAGTGCACAAGAAAGAAGGGCTAAACCATCAGCTTGCCAAGATATCCAGAAGCCCAGCAATAATATCCTACTTTTTTATCCTCCCTTTACCCACAGAACTGGCATCCAAGGCCCTCAACATTCTTCATCTGGTGGTGTCAGAGGCAGATAGATGAATACACTCTCTTATTGGGAATATTCAAAGAAAAGCCATCATCTGCCAATCCCATACAGCTAGCTCCAAAGTCAGGTTGAAATCATGTAGTCTCCCTACTCATCCCTTTACACAATAAAGAAATTCAAGTGCATCCAAATTATGCCCACATAGTTTTTTGGGTTTTTTTTTTAAAGTTACATAGTCATTGTGTAAATGTATTTGGTGGGAAAGGGTTGCATAAAGCACAAATAGTTTGCCTACATTTTTCACTTTTTAGCTACTTACTATGGCCAGACATCTGGGCCATAATGTCCTTATTTATGCCAAACAGTAGGCAGACTGGAGGCATTCCTTTATTTTGGCTGGTTGGGTCCCTTAGGGGTAAATCTAGCCTTTGCCATACAACACAGCTTCTGTTGATGTTGCCAAGCACAGGCATCCGTCTGCTTCCTGAGCATAGATATAGCAGGCTATGGCCCTAAGCCACATTCCTACTTTCCATAGATTTTGTTCCTCACTTTAGACATTCTGTACACACCAATCAATGTCACACATCACATTAACTGCTAGAGACTGCTCAGTTGGCCTCTAACTTATTACAGCTCCCAAATGCTGCAACTAGTCCTCAGCTCTAAGTTTGGTATCATCTCCGTAACTATCTGAGCTTTTGCTTCTTACATGATTCTGATTTCATGATATACTTTTTAAAGGCTATCTATGCCCTTATTAATGATCCAGAGCTTTGGGGTATGTTATTTTTCCTCCTATCTTCACCCATTGTTACTATTTAATATAAAGGAATCCTTTTTAAAAATTTTCTACATTGATTTATTCCAAAAAAAATCCAGAATTAAAGTTGAATTTTTAACATGAAAAATTTAGAGGGCAGGGGGATATTTCCCAGAAAAGTAATGGGGAAGGTAGAGGGATCATCTGGATAAACTTCCTTTTGGCAAACTGATTTCCAAACCAGCAAGCACTTAATACTTTCCATGCTTCCAAAGTCCTTTCCCATCATTAGTTAATTCACCAGATGTGAATAGATATGTTTATTTTCATTTCCACCAACTAGTTAGCCTCTAATGAACACTCAAATAACTTCAGTACTGGCATCCCTGTTCAGCCCTATCTTCATTAAAAGAGCTACATAAAGAAAAAGGGATGGGGAGAAGTTCATAGATGGGTAGAGAGAAAAGCTAGAGAAAGCCAAGGAAATGTTATAGCAGTATCCCAAGGCCTAATGGATATAACTTATAAAGCCCCCAAAGATGTTGAAAAACTTTCAACTGAAAATGTGTCTCCTCTGTTGACTGGTTAAATCCCATACTTGACAAAATCGGCTCAGCAGGTTGTGAATGATGGATGAAATGGAACACTCCTGCCCACCCGGTACAGAGAGTGCTTTGGCAGACCCTGATAAGTTGTAAAATTTAGCTCAGATCTAATCAGAGAAGACTCCTTCCAGCCAGAAGCCTAGGCCAAAAAAGGAAAACAAAATTTCTCAAGCATGTAAGGTATCTGTGGGGGTAAGGGTATGTTTTTCTTGGAAGATACTGACTTTTTCTTCCTCCTTCTCCCTTACCTACCACTCTATTCATCAAGAGTCCAAAGAAGTCTGCTTTGCAAACCATGCCTGCCTATTATAAGCATCTTTCTCACCTATAATGCCAAACCCTATTTAATGGCATTTAATGTGAATTTTGAAACAGTACAGTTTGGCATCATTGAGAATTTTCTAAGTTCATGGACAAGTTGCTGGTTAAAGACAAAAAACAAATTAGCAATGTTATCTTGTCACCAAAATTCCAAAAAACAACAAAAAAAAAGGCTCACTAAGTCTTGAAATAATGTTTCCTTCTGCAGGTTAAGCTCTTATATGGCAGAGAAACTTCCTGAAATTCTGGAAAAGGGTCTGAGTACCTGAAGCACAGCTGTATTCCCTGTTAGAAGCCATTCCCAGTCTACTTTGCCCTTTTCTCTGGAGTACAGAGTGAAAACAAAATCACAGACCTTCTAAAAATGAACCTTTTCAATATTTTAGTTGGATTTCCTACTTAGCACACTAGCACCCTCACAGATGATGTAAATGGGGGCACTGTTGGTTAGAATCTTGGCTGTATTCATTCAACTGCCTCTGATATAGCAACACTATCCCCTCTCTTATGGTTCTCACATGTCCCTAATAAACATAACTTTTATAAGGTGGGAAAAACACACTAATACTCTCCAGGGAGAAAGTAGGTTTTACATTGCCCCAGCTTCTCAGTTGGATTCCAAAGTCATACACCTGTTTTATTCATTCTAGCTAAGTGAAGACAATTTTTTTGAAGATATACTTTCTTTACCCTGAACAAGAGGTTTGATAGAAGAATTTTAAAGGGTGTTTTCCTCACATTGCATGACATCTGGTGGATAAGATTTTGTTCTGAGGACTGTTGAAATACTCAAATCGCTATTTCTCAATTAGTTCCTTCAACAAGTTGGGGATGGGATATCTCTGTTTGCTTTTTGAGGTGTGAAAAGGACATCAACGAGTGTGACTCTGACCCCTGCTTAAATGGAGGCCTGTGCCGGAACCTGCTCAACACATTTCAGTGCAACTGTGATGGAAACTTTGCCGGCGAGCGCTGTGAGCTCGATGTAAGCGACCTCTCCTTCTATGTCTCCCTTTTATTGTGGCAGAATCTCTTTCAGCTTCTCTCTTACCTTATTCTTCGAATGGATGATGATCCAGTTATTGAATGGGGAGAACAGGAAGACTACTGAGAGTATCTTTCTTGGGTGGGAAAGTCAGCTTTAGAACTTAAAAAAAAAAATTAGCAATCTGAGTTTTAAATAATTCTAAAGGCAGTTTTGAAGTTTATGCTAGCATTTCATATGTATATAATGCATTTCCTTTTGATAGCGTTGAGCCTTATTAACACAAAAACTTCTAGCATTCAGAAGCTTTTCACACAAGTGGACAGGGCATGGCTGCCATTATGAATCAAGTAATGATGGATTGTTCTGTGTGACAATCAGAACAGGGGTCTGCTCTCCTATCTATTTCTGTAGCTAAATTTATATTACGATTTGCCTAAATTCACTGTTCTTCCTACTGTTTTTTATATTACTTCACTAGGGTCTATTCTTTATGACAGGATGGTCTAAATTTGAAAATTAATGATTGAACTCCTTTTGCCTCCCATCCATGTGGTTATATAGAACTACATAAAAAAATGCCCTTCCTCATTTGATAAGATGCATATATATGCATGTATGTGTATATATAAATATCATAATCTATCTATATGCACATATATGTGAGAAAAAGGAGAAAGGATGTATATGAGTGTATGTGTGAAAGAGAGGGAAAGAGAGAGAGAGAGAGAGAGAGAGAGAGAGAGAGAGAGAGAGAGAGAGAAAATGAAAGTGATAAACAACAAGACACTAGCATTAGGAAATTCCAAGTCATGGACAATTTAGTGTATATTCTTGAATACAATTAGTTTCAATAGAACAAATTAGACTTAGTACAATTTTATTCCTGATTTATAAAACATTTCTTTCTTAAATAAAAAGTCAGGCTAAGCAGCCTCTTATCTCCCACCCTGTTATTTCAAAGAGAAGACTTCTTTCTTGGATTTATGTATTTGGGGAGTCATTAAGAGATTTCTCAATGAACCTCATTACAAACCAAATCATACATTAGTGATATATAGTTTATTTACACAAAGGGGTCAAATAGCATCTCAGATGACAAGATCTTTTTTACCTGTTTTTTGCAATTTTAAAAAAATGTTCTATAGAGCCAGTTATTTGAAAGGATATAAGAAGTAGAGACCTTTTCACCATGAAAATACATTTTAGTTTCGCACTTGATTATACACATTCACTACCCCACCAAAGATGTTTCCATTGGAAAATTATGGATCGGCATAGTACATATAAAAATAAGATATAATAATAATAATACTGTGTCTTGTTTAATATGTTACTTTATAGTATGTAAAAATAGTCATTGGAGGAAATTTTATTCACTACTATTTTTGTAACTCCCATCGGCCTGGCAATTTTTGCTCTGTAATAACTAATAGGCAACATTTATATAGCACTTTGAGAATAACAAAGTATTTTATATCTGTTTTTTTCATTGGATCCATACAAAACCTCAATGAGGTAGCTGCTATTATTCTCCTTATTTTATAGATGAGAAAGCTGAGGCTGCAAAAAGTTAGATGACTTGTCTAGGTCACACACTCAGCAAGTGTCAGGCCACATTCAACGTCAGGTCCTCCTGACTCCAAATCTAGTGGTCTATCCACTGTACCAATGAATTAATCAGTTAGTGTTTATTAAGCATTTATTCTGGTTAGGCGTGGGGATAAGTACTGACTATATGAAAAAAACAACAAAGAGTTTTCCTTTGTATGGGAAAAGATAACATATACATAAATTGGTGCATTCATGACAGATACAGAGTATCTAAAGCCTTAGAAGAGAAGACAATAACAGCTACCTAATACACACTAACAGCTATCTAACACAAATATTTGTGCATATTTAAAAGTAAGTTTCGTTTCTATTTTGATACATTTAATTTAGATGCTAAAATAACAATAGCATGATTTTTTAAAACATGTATTAGTTTGAAAACATGAGAGTAAAAACATGAGCTAGGTAGTTCTTAATGTTTATATAGTTAAAGATGTTTTTAAAATGTTATTTTCTAGTGGAAAGTATCAGAGTAAAGCTCACATTTATCTCTATATATACTATTATTCATATCTCAGCATTCATGTCATGAATCCCTCTCTTGGGACATTTAACAAAGGTAACTCTAAAAGTTGATATCCAAGTAGTAACCCTTCTATTCAAGGTGTTAATTTTAATTGGAATCAACTTAGGATAAAGATAGCTAATTTTATTTTTCTATAGCAATTAGAAGATTTCATACTGCAAGTATGTGTCATGTAGAGACATGTCAATTATTTCATGGGAGGAGATAGCCGCTAATCTCAAAGTCTTTGCTTTCTATACTCAAAGTATCCACTTTCCTTAGTTGCTACACTGCTGTGTCAGATGATTTCTTCTAATCTGACAATGTATGACAAGGGAACTGGGATAAAGATACTCCCATCAACCTTCTAGTACAATTTTGGATCAGATAAGAAACTGGCCATAGCTGAAGACTTCAAATATATAAAGATTACATCCATACAACTATTATTAATGGGTAATCTATGATATTAAAGTAGTACATAAGACCACATACTATATGATCCAGTTTATGACATTTAATATATGACACAATTAGATGGGCATTCATACTTTCTCTGTATGTACAACACCAATGCCATTATCTTTGCTCTGATTGTAAATTAATTTCCTTATTTTCTAAAGCTTTGTCATCCTGAAACATCCAATTTTTTAAATGCTGTCCCTTTTCTTTATATTTCTGTATTCTCTATCATGTTATTTGTGATCATAGTTTTTTCACTTTTTTACATTAAATAAACCTCTATCTTTGTCTCTACTGTGTCTTCTACCTCTCACTTCTGTGTGACTTTGTCTTCATTCGCTTTAAGTGTGTCATGCTCTAAAATAACCTCTCAAGCACAACATATCACACTGATTCATGAGATCTTATACTTCTGTCCTTTATAATATTTTTCTATAGTCAAGTTTCAATAAGGAAGCACCCAAGGAAACCATTGCCAATATGGTCTATAAACATCATGTATATATTTCCCTTATCCTTCTCTTTTTTTCCCTCTTTCTCCTTTTCTCTGGAGAATTTTAGAATACATCAAATTCTTATTTATTCTTATCATTAACTTACTTATCCTTTCTCTATTAAAACCATCTATCCTCTTATTCCTCTTATCTCTCAAAACAGACATCTTTTGGAAACCTTCCCCAACCCTTTTGTACTAAAGTTCTGAACTTTTCTCTTATACTACAAAGTATATATTTCATCCTACTCACAATTCAACTACCACATGCAATCTGCATATGGATATGCTTCGTTAGCCTGTTAATTTGGAGGGTATCATCACCCTGGTGAAAAATCTGTGTCAGGGAACAAAGAGACATGGAAGCAAATGGTTTGATATTCTAAAGGAATATCACCATTCAAAATTCTTAAGTAGATTTTTAAAATTGTTTTTACTTTTAATGTAAAATTAAATATCTTTAATTGAGAGATTTGGTAATCTGAAGAAAAACATAAGTTTTTCTTGTAAAAATAAAAGACAAAGAGTCCAAGATTACAATGATATGGGTTAGTAGCTAATGAAGAAAATATATCCTTTCTCCTTAATAGGTAACTTTGTCTTTGGCATATATTTGTAAGCATCTATTTTGAATTTTTTAAAGGTTTTACAGAGGTTGTTTGTAACTCTCTGATGTTTACTTAGAGTCCATGTTAGAGCCATGGCATTTGTAAACAAATGTGATCCTTCTCTGAAAAGTATGACTGTCTAAAAAATTAATCCTTTTGATTAGGAGATTGGATAGATAGGGAAAAACTAAGAGATTTTTCAAGTTTCATCCTTTTAAAATATTTCTATGAGTCAATGAATTTTTATTTATCCTTTGACAGATATTTTAAGTTTCCATTGTATATAATATACTATTCTAGGGATTAAGAAAGAGATATTTCAGCTAAAACTTCTTGATGCAGGAAGATTGCTCTCTATTTAAAAAGATAGCACATCAACATATGTAGCTATAATGCACAATCTTGTACGATAAGTACCTTAAAGAGGTAGAAAACAAATTGATGTGCGAAGTCTGAGCTGAACAGATTCTTATTGCTGGAGGTTAGGATTATGAAATTGTCATGACAGAGGTCTCTACAAAAGTTGGATTCTAAAGGATGGTTAGGAATTTAACAGGTAAAGAGAAAAAAATGAGGATATCCTAGAGAGAGGGGAAAATAACAAATAGTTGGGTCCATAATTAGTTAATGTCCATGCTCAAAGAATATTAGTTAATAGACCAAATTGTAGAAAAGTGTCTAGTGGTGATGCTCTAGACTTCTTGTCCTTGGTCAAGTAATGTTCAAAAATGTTATCCTGATTTGTATGAAGACATGTTAATGTTAATTATGTTAAATAAATATGTGAATGGTACAAAGCTGAGAAAGATAGCCATTGGATGACAGAATAAGGATTTAAGATAATATTGGTAGCTGGAATGATGGACTTAATGTATAAGATAAAATTTTAAAAAGATATAAATATGAAAACTTACATTTGGAATAAGCAAATCAAGCATACGAGTATAGTATTAAAGGGCTCTGACTTTGGAATAGAAAAAGACTTAGAACTTTTAACATGAGCCACCAGAATAATTCTGCAGCACCCCAAAAGCAATAAATCAGACTGTATCAAGAAACGTAGTTTCTAGATCAAAGAGAGGACAAGTTCCATTGTACTCTAATTAGGGCTTCTTAAACTTGCAATTCCTTGTTGCCTAAGAAATTTTTACATGACCCTGGTTATATAGGTATATAAAATAGGTATAAAAATCATGTATTTATTGATAATAAATCATAATTTCACAATCCTCAAATGCAATTATAAGACCCCATATGGGGTCACAACTCACAGTTTAAGAACTTGGGCTGTAGGTCACTGTTTTGGGGACCAAATTTTGTAAACCTCAAAATACAACACAAGTGAATAGTTATTGTTGCTATTATCAGTTAGAACACTTCTGGAATAAGGTATCCATTTTGGGGTGCCACATTTTATTAGGATTATTGTTAAAATAGGGTTTGTTGAGAAGGTAGAGACCAGGGATGAGTTTGACAATCATTCCATATAGGGATGAGTAGAGAGAATAGGGCTGTGAATCCTCTAAGAGAAATGAGAAATCATTATGGTAGTACTAAAAATTGATATTGACATAAAATTCAGTTTGCAGAGCACTTTTCTTGTCCTCACAACAATATTATTTCCTCACCTTTAATGGATGAAGAAACTGAAACTTAGAGAAATCAAGTAAATGCCTCGTGTGGAATTTGAGCCCAAATGTCTCTTGTCTACAAGTCCAAGTCTCTATACTATATAGGACTATAGAAATGCTCTGTGGAACAGGAAACTTAGTCAACTTGTCTCTAAAGAGTAGAATTAGATCCGATTGGGAGAATTAAACAAAGAGTAACTTTGGGCTTACTAAAAGGAAACACTATTGATGTGTTTAGGGTATAGCACCAAATGTAACTGATTGATGTAAACACCAAATGATGAGAATTGAAATAACAACTGGCACCAAATATTGGGGTTCTGTCATGTGAAAAATTCACAATGGCCATTCTCTTTGACAAGAGGTAAGTTTATTTATGAGAAGAGGTTATAAACAAAATGAAGAGGCAAAATAGATATCAGAAGTGGTAAATATAAAAGAGATTTGGGAGAGCTATAGGTTTACCAATGAAAGGAGTTAGGAAGAACCCATTAAAGGAATATATCAAGCTATTCCATTGATTGACAGATTAAATTTATAGAGTAACTTAGCACCCTAAAAGAATTAGATATAAGAAAATGAAAGACACATAGGGAATATTGGTGGGATGAGAGGAAAGACATTATGAGACATGGGGGAAAGAGGAGACAGAACACTTTAACGGGCTCAACCCAAAAGGTATTTAGCAAAGATGACATGGGTCATAGACAGATTTATAAGGAAAATTTGACCTCAGAACTTTGCCATAACTTGTATTCTGACTGGACACAGCAAGGTGGGGCAACCTCCACAGAGGTTAGCACTATAAAGTTGAACTAATCCCCATCAGTGCCTTTCCCTGCTTGCCTCAGGGAGTAATTTTATCAGTGTTTCAGATTTTCTGCAAATCCCAATGACCCACAACCTCATCACTATCTAAGAATGAGTTATACAAAATGGAATGGACTTTTCATAAATTAGGGAGCTTTCAGTTACTAGAAGTGTACATTACCCAGAGAATGGGTAATTGTCAGAAATGCTACAAAAATATTTCTCAATTGAATAGAAGATTATACTAGATGTTCCCTAATGTCTCATCTAAAGCTAAGATCATATTATAATTAATAAGGGATACTAAGGTTCTTTGTGCTTATAAAATGTTTTATGATTGTTTCATCTTTTATTTGACTTTGTCTTTATGACAAAAGCCAAATAATGGTCTCTGTATTTCCAGATCACATTGAGTAGTTATATGACTTGACTAAGATTAATGAGTGATTTAGTAGAAAATTAAAGTGACTAGATTGATCAAGTGTGATCGTTAACACTTTGAACTACATTTTATGATGAAGAAATGTTGGAGAATGAGAAATTTCCCCAAGAATGTATTTTTAGATGCACTGATTTATCATGCTGTTTTCTCAGAAAAAGAAAATCTAACACAATCAAATCTGCTCTACTTAGCATCTGAAGGGTATCTTTATCATGGAGAGCAAGGTTAGATTTGTTATTTCTCATTCTTGTAATTTACAATGCAGTCTCCAGCAAATCTTGAGAAGAGTACTTCACAATCTATTACACAGTTGGTGTACAAATAATTCAGGGCATCTTGGGATATTTTATTCAAATGCAGTTGTGCATTTTATCTTAAATTAGGTGAGACAATGTCCCTGATTAGAAAAATAGTCAAAACTCAAATAGAAATAAGTCAAAGAACTTCCACTGAAGTCATTGTATTGAATTACAGAGTTTCATGGGGTTTTTTTGGAAGCTGTGACTTAAGAGATAAGACTTCGTTTTTTTTTTTTTTTCACCTGAGCTAGTAACTAGCATAATGGGTAAAGTGTTGCATATGGAGTTAGGAAGAAGTAAATTTGAATTATGCTTGACACTCACAAGCTCCCTAAATATATGTCACATAACTCTGAACCTTGAATTTCTCATTTTAAAAGCTGTTGAATGATTTTGTGTCTGGAATATGGGAAACATTCAAATTCAACTTCAAACATTTAGTTATTGTGTGACTCTGGGCAAGTCATTTAACTCTTGCCTGCCTCAATGTCCTCAACTATAAAATGAAAATAATAATAACTTACTTCTCAAGGTTATTATAAAAATAAAATATGTATATATAAAACATTTAATACAGTAAGTGCTTAATCTCGTAGTCTTCTCCTCTTCCCTTTCCTATAAAGTAGGATAATTAACACTTCACAGCATGGTTGCAGAGTTCAAATGAGATAATATATAGAGAGTCATCAATCCTTAAAGTGCTATATATCAGATACAACTGATATCTAGCCTTTGGTTTGTTTTTAGTCAGAATTTTGAAGTATGCCTTTTAAAAATAAATGTTGTTACAGTTATTTCCAAAGAAGAAGTTTGCCTGCTTCAATACCTCAAAAGTTGTTTACTACTAAATGCTGAATGGGAGCTAAGTTACATGGGCAATATCTCTGCAAAAATAGCCAAAATCATTCTTCAAAATGTGTTCCCTCAAATATAACAACTTTATAAAATCATAAAATTTCAGTTGGAAAAAACTATCAAGACCTCCTAGAACATCTATAATTTGGCAGACTGGTGGAGTATACATGCCCCTTCTCAGAAGAAAAAAATGTGTTTTAATATCAATAAGATCACAAAAAAAACCCAATCATATTGAAATATAGTTGTTAAAATATTTTTTTAAAAAAATTCATAGCATTCAGGTTAAGAACTGCTAGACTGGAAGCTTTTCAGTATTAGGTATTCATGGGTCATAATGTAGTTAACTCTTAACTCTTATTTATTAATCACAAAACATTTCTTAAACACTGACTAAAGGCTGGACCATGTGCTTAACTGCTGGGGTTACAAAAAAAATAGACCCTACCCTCAAAGAGCTTACATTCCAAATCACAACTCTGATTCTAATCCCATTTTAATTTCTACCATATCCAAAATAATTGGAAAGTAGTATTATGGTTAGCAACTGTGCCATGTATACTTTATAAATTACCAGTTTTTAAAAGAATAGCATAGATTAAAACACAAAATATTAAACATGTTATTTTTGAAGTATTTATGTGATTTTATCTATTTCTAGAACTCCTGCTGAAGAAATTGTATTTATCCACACAGATTTGCATCTGCTCTTAACTTAAGAATTTTAGAATATTTACTGGGAACTAAGATGTTCATTAGCTTGCCTAGGGCTCAAACAATCAGTGGGGATCAAAAGTGTAATGTGAATCCAAGTCTCCTTTCTCTGAGGTCAATTCTTTCTCTATGCCTTGGCTATCTCCCAGAACATTAACATTATATTAAAATTGTTTTAATTTTTCAGAAGGTATTTCAAGATTTTTCCAATCAATACAGAATATTATCAATAATATCATATTTAGAAGGTAGAGAAGAATGAATTCAAGGGTCATAAAGTTAGAACCAGAAGAGATCCCAAATGTCATTTAAGTCACACACAGACCCATTTTACAGATAAGGAAACTAAGACCCAGAGAAATTGAGCGACTTCCTGTGTTTAGTGTTTTCCATACTCCATGAAATTATTTTGCAATCTAAAATACATTTTATTTTTATTTCTCTGTGCCCATGTTATCTCTCCCACCTCATTCTGCATCTTTATGGGATGTAAGTTTCATGAGCTCAGATGCAGTTTTGTTTTTGTCTTTCTATGCAGAATACCGAGTATGAGGCCAGGCCCATAGTACCCTGTTAATGTTGATGAAGGCCGAACTGAATTAAATTGAGCGGCCCAAGGTCACACAGGTGACCTTTTTAAAAGAAAGAGCTGGAATTCAAAAAGGCTTCTATTGGGGTCATGTATTGGACTAGCTGGCCCTTAATATCACTTCTAACTCTGAAATTCTGTAATTCTTTGAAAAGCAAATCCTTTGACTCAAAATCCAATCTTCTTTCCACTATACTACACCCATTCAATGACATATCTTGGAGACTGCTTTCTTTCAGTTCCAATCTTTGAATCCATCTTATTTACTTGTCTTTTTTATGTAAAATTTGAAGAGAATATAAGACAAATTTCAGGATAGTTTTTGTTTGCTTTTTTGTTTTTCAGTTTGAATGCCAAAAAATCAAAGTTACTCCCTAAATCATAATAAGGTTGTGGAGGGGGAAACACTATGTAAATTTTAAAGAGTTATATATTTCATTATGTTTTTATTATTTAGATTACATCATTAATACTAAAATAGTCTCCTACTATAACAATTTTTGTGAGACAGAGAAAAGAAATTAATTAGGAACTTTCAAGTAGATATAAAATGAGAATTTTTAAAAATTAAGCCATATATGAAGAAGAAAATCTCTCCTGAGTTCTAGAAACTAAGCTAGAAAAGGACTTGGATATCAGCCCAAGGAGTGGTTATGATCTACAAAGTCAGTGAAATTTTAGGAATCAGGGAGAAAACTTTGGAAACAAAAGAAAGTCAGTCCTGCCCTGAACCTAGAGCTGGAATATTGTATTCTATTCATTAACCGCATCTCCAGGTGGATATGATAGAATCTTATAAGGTCCAGAGAACAACAAAAATGAGAGAAGGAAGACTGGGGTCCAGTGAGGGACACTAATTACTTGCTGAAGGAAGCAGTGAAGTTGAAACTTTACCCTGCAAGGGAACACACAAAAATATCCTGAAAGATAACAGGTGATGTGGAACTTCTTGCTAAATTCCTAAACATTGGAATGAAGGGCACCTTTTGAAACTAGAACATGTTTCAGGCAGAAAATATAGATTAATTCAAAAAAGGATTTTGATGAATCTCTAAAAAAGGTTAATGTTATAAAGATCTATGATTTCTTTGATGTGGTATCTTCCTACACTAAAGCAAATCCATAAGATCAAAAGTATGAGAGTAAGCATTTCCATACAACTCCATGATTCTATCAAAAGAATAGCAACAAAACAAGCAAATAAACAAGAATGATATCTCCTTAATGGTCACATTCATGAGGAATACTTAAATAGAACCTTTAAATTTATGTTACCATTAAACTAAACATTCAACAAGCATTTACTAGACATCTATTGTGTACCAGACACTGTACTAGATACTCTGGATGGAAACTATTCATAATAGAGATTACAGCTTATTCGTGACAAATTAGATATGTCTGAAGAGGATCACACAGCTAATAATTATGAAGAGGTAAAATATGAATCCAGGTCTTCCCATTCTATGTCCAATATTCCATCCACTATCTCAGGCTGCCACAATCTGTTATAAAACTTTATCTCATTAATAAGACAATCTGGAATTTTTCTAACCTTGAAAGTTGACATCAAGGACATTGATGTCTCTCTCATGGCATGTGCCTTGGGGGGCTTGTTAGCAAAAGAATACTGGGCTGGACAGACTTAAGTTCCTATGGTCTTTGCCTGTAGCAGAATGACATAGAATGATGAATTCTCTTCAGCTTGCATTGAATGCACTGTCACTCATTACCTTGTCTAGGCTCCTCCCAATTTGCTTTTAGGAAGTATGCTACAAGCCAGAATTAAACTTTAATGTTCAAAAAGAAAAAATTGTTTTAAACTGTAAGTGTTAATACAAAGCTCATTCACTGAAAATAGTTATCAGTCAAGTCAGATTCCTTTGCCATTTTTCATGTCAAGTATTACAAATTTTATGCTTCAGATATACAATTTTTTGATACATTTTTTCAGCATGTTCAAAATATTTATTGAGTCTTAAGCCAGTGATTGTGAAAGACTACTATTTTCACTGAATTTGCTCATTAAATTAAAAGGATCATAGACTTAGAACTGGAAGAAACATTAGAGATCTATTAGTCAAACCTAGATAAGGAACTTGGGATCCAGAGAGGTTTTATGATTTGGCCAAAATGGCATAGCTAATAAGTAGCAAAGCTAGTATTTGAATACAAATCTTTTGATTCCAGATCTAGCACTGAAATTGGTTTCATGCAGATCTCATTTCCCTTTGAATTGGTTTTTGTTAATAAAATACTGGACTGAACCTTAGATTGTCAGATAAGGAGAGAGCTAGATGAGGAGGTATTATATGGAAGAAACTATACTTCTATGCTTTGAGAACTCAAAGACATGATAAACAATTACTGCTCTCCAGGAGCTTACATTTGTACTTTCTCTATAGTGATCATCTCTTTTGAAAAGATATTTTCAAAAAGTATTAGCATATATATTCCAGGGGGGAGCTAGATGATGCAGTGCATAGAATACCAGCCTCGAAGTCAGGAGGACCTAAGTTCAAATTTGACCTCAAATACTCAGACCTCAGCTACTTCCTAGCTGTGTGACCCTGGGCTTAACTTAACCCCAACTGCCTCAGGGGGGAAAAAAAGAAATCATGATTGGTCAAAATTACAAAGTTCTTAGACTTTAATAATGGTAATAATACATTGTGGTTATGACTGTAAAAAATATTTAATTTGACACATTTCTATTTGCCCCCAAATTTTAAGACCATCCCAGAATTCAATGCTATATATATACCATTTACCATTGGAAATCTTCATTCATTGTAAATAGCAATTTACTTTGCCCTAGCAAAGACTGGGTGAAAATGATAATGGGATAAACAGAGATTTCTAGTTTTACACAAATTTTAGCAGAATTTACTATTGCATGAATCTATGAATCCTTATTTATATGTCCTTTGGAATTCCTATTTGCAAAATTATATTGACAAAAATCTACAGCCTTAGACTGTAGATTATGGAGTACCTTGCCTATCCATCCTTGGGAGGGCAATGAGAGTCAGTCAAGAAGCATTTACTAAGCATCTACTATGTGCCAGACATTGTGCTAAGTTTTGGAAATATAAAAAAGGGCAGAAGACAGTTTTTATTTTCAAAGATCTCACAGTAAAAAAAAGATGAAAACTACTATGTACAAGAAATATACAGGATAAATTAAAGTTAAACAATTTAGGGAAGGCACTAGCATTCAAAAAGATAGCTATAATGAAATTTATTTTGTCTTTAATTCATTCAATTCAACCAACATTTATTAAACACATATGAAATGAAGGCACTATACTGGACAATGGTTAATCGGACATATTAACAAATAGTTCCTGTTCTCAAGGAGCTTAACCTCAAGTCCTCCTGACTTCAAGACTGTTAGTCTATCCACTGCGTCGTCTAGTTCTGCCCTGGAATATATATTCTAATAATTTTTGAAAATATCTTTTCAAAAGAGATGTTCACTATAGAGAAAGTACAAATGTATGCTCCTGGAGAGCAGTAATTGTTTATCATGTCTTTGAGTTCTCAAAGCATAGAAGTATAGTTTCTTCCATATAACACCTCCTCATCTAGCTCTCTCTTTACCTGACAATCTAAGAATCACCAACTGTTCAGTCCAGTGTTTTGTTAACAAAAGCCAATTCAAAGGGAAATGAGATCTGCATGAAACTAATCTCAGTGCTAGGTCTGGAATCAAAAGATTTGTATTCAAATACTAGCTTTGCTACTTATTAACTATGCCATTTGGATGGAAAAATAATTTTCAACCAAGGTAGAAAGAAACTTTATGGGGAAGTAGCAGCTGAACTGAGTCTTGAAGAGTATGAGATTTTAATTAGTAGCAGGAGGGATTATTTTTGTAAAAAAAAAACAAAAAAAACCAACAAGTCTACTTGTTTGAATCAAAAGTGAAGTACTATGAAGAAGTAATCTGAAATCAATCTGGAAAGATATAGGAGCAAAATAAAAAGGTAGAAATTTAGACTGATTCATCATCATTCTGATGAATCTCTATGTAATGCTGGTATCTACACTCATCCCTTAGTCGTGCTTATTTAATAATTACTCTTTGCATAACTATATTTCAACGTCAGTAAAGCCTGGAAAAAGTAAAGCTGAGAAACAACCAGTCAAGTCGTCTCCCTTCTTTGGGGACCTCTGGAGAAACTAAAAGACATGAGAGAGGGAAGAAAATTTATGGCATTGGCCCAAAGAGATAATAAACATCAGACAGATTGTTGAAGAGGTCCCAAAAAATGGTAGAGGGAATTGTGAGAGGAAGAGAGAAAACCAGAAAAGGCCAGAAAAAAAGGCATATTCAGGAAACTACCAAAATTGTTCATGATTAGAAAGAACCTTTAAGTATCTTGAAGACCCAAGGGATATAGGTGAAGATTTCAAAATTTTCCTCAAGAGCCTCATTAATTCAACAAAAGCTTATTTTTTTTGCATAAATCAGGTTTACATGTAGAGATCAACTTATAATTTTCAAAAATTCCTCATCTCAACAAAAAATTAAACAAGACCTAAAGATTTTATTCTGTTCACTCCCACTTACCAAAACCATGATTTCTTTCTCTTCAGACAACAACATTTTCATTAATGGCTCTTTCTTGTACAAGTTAAGATTCTGAACATCCAAGCCAAAACACCATAAGCAACCCTTAAATTGTATTCACTGTAAAATATGATATCTAACCCTTCTTTTTATGAAGATCCTTCTATGATGGAGGGACTACTTGACCTTAAGATTAAGTTCTTATGTGATGAGTACACAACACAAGCCATTTGCCACAGTCATTGATTGAATCAATAAGTACTTATTAAGCACCCACATTGCAGTCATTGATATAGTAGGAATTGTGGAGAAAACAACAAATATACAACATGGTACTGGCCCTAATAAGAGTTTACAAACTTGTTGAGGAGAGAACATGGATAAAATAACCAGGGAACAATAATATGCTGGATTGTCTTAATAAAAATTCCAAAAAGGAGATATCTATGATAACACCTACAAAAAAAGAGTTAGAGAAGAAATCGGGATAGATCTAGGCCTTTAAAGATCATTTCAGAAAGTAGAACATGAACAAAGTAAACAGAGTGTTTACACTCTGTTTACAGAGTGTAACAAATGAGGAGAATGAAATGGGAATACATGACAAGTAATGTTGAGGAGCAGTGGGGAATAAATTAGGGTAGATCAAGGTGTTTCCAAATTAGAGTTCAAATTTCTCAAGGATTTCTTTAGAAGTACTTGTCCAATGTTCCAACTGTTCCATTTTTCTTTCTTTTTTGTGAGCTGCAGGATGCTCACCACTACCTTTTGCATTTCCAATACCTTTTGAGTGTGATTTTCAATTTCAATTCAATTCCATCAACTGTAATGTTCCATGATGCACAATCATATTACAGCACTGGTATATGTAGCTTACCAGCATCTATTCCATTGAAAATCTAAACTAGATCCATACAGAAAAACCAGAGCACATTATTCATAAGAGTACCTTTATTTCTTATAGGCTGTAGATGTCCAGACTTATACTTACTGTCATTTCTCTACTAGAGTAGTTAAACTTGTAAATAACAGCTAAATGTATTATGAAGCATTTCATTAATGAGGATTCCCAAATAATATGCTCAGTATTCTCAGCTCTTGGGATAATTTCATAATTAATACAAATTGTCTGCCCCTTTTCCCCCAATTAGAAATGTTGGTGTTACAGAAGAGCTCTTGCTTGAGGAGAATTCATGGTTTTTAAAATAATAATTGGCTTATTTCCTACATAAGTGCTTTATCCAATCTGTCTGACACATTTTGATTCTTGCTAATTAAATATTTTCTTCCAGCATGTCTTTGATATGAGGTCTCAAGTTAAAATGCACTTGGTGCTTCATTTGAATCTATTTGCAGTTCATCTGCAGTCTTTCCTAGCTAAGGGCACTTGATGATTCTCTAGGCAGTGCCCTTTGGAGTGGAGTAGAAAGAGAATATCTGGCTTCAACTTCCAACCGTAAAACCTTCGTATTTCCCCTCTCCAGGGAACAGTTTCCTATCAACAACAATAATAACAATGATTATTATTAGTAGTAGTAGTAGTATTTATACAGTGCTTTGAGGTTTGCAGAGTGCTTTACAAATATTATTGCATATTATTATTGTGATCTTTGAACTGTGTCTTTCAGTTCTAACTTTTGTCAATCAGTAAGAATTTACAAAATTATTGTTATGTACCAGGCATTGTGCTAAGTGCGGGAGATGCAAAGAAAGACAAAAGACAGTCCCAGGTATCAATAATCTCATGGTTTAATGGTAAAAACAATATACAGATGATTATTTATTGATAAGCTACATACAAGAAAAAATGGAAATAATCACTAGAGGGAAGGCATCAGCAATAAGAGGGATCTAGAAAGGCATTCTAGAGTAAGGAAATAAAGGAAATCTTAAGGATTTCTCTTAAGGAAATAAAGACAGCCATTGTTTTGGGATGGTTTGGATGAAATTAATAGTCGTCTATGAGAAGGCTAGGAAAATATAATTTTAGAACACACAAAAGCATTTCCTGGGGCAATAATAGAGCATGGCTTTTATCTTCCCACTGCCTTACAATGAAACAGCCACAAGAATAAAAACAAGATGTATTACAAGATATAATAGATATTTGGGAATTGAACCTTAATGTTTCTTAAAGCAACAAACAGGACTATGGATATAGCCCTAAATAATAGTAGTGAGTTTGTTGCACGGTTTTTGGTTTTTTTGTTTGTTTGTTTTTGTTTTTGGAAGGGACATTTTGATGTAGTAGCATACCAGGGTTAAGTTAGGAGAAACCTTAGTGTGAATCCTGTTTCTTATGCTTGTTAACTGTGTGACCATGAGCAATTCACCACTGCCTTTTACATTTCCATTACCTTTTGAGTGTGATTAAATTTTAGCTCAGTGAGGGGCAGTCAATAATGAACTGGGAATTAGGAGATCTGGGTCCTAATTCAAGCTTTGTTAATAATTAGTTGTGGAATGTTGGGCAATTCCACATTGACTCTATAAAAGGCCATATTAATCAATGGAGGCATAAAAACAAAGCAATCCCTGCCTCCAGGAGTTTACTTCCTATTAGACAAATTCTTTGGGACTTTTTCCATGTTTGTAAAATAAAATAATTGGACTAGATCTCAAAAAAACCTTTCCAACCCAAAAAGTTCATGATCTAAATAAAGCATTTCTAACCAGGTAATACATGTGAAAACATGTGTGTATATGCATATGTGTATATAAATATGCATATATGTAAATGTTTGCATATAATATAAACATAATATAAAGTATATATAATATACTATATATATATATGTGCATATATATATATAAAGAGGCAACTCTCTAAGAATATAAATTGTAAAGAAGTCGCTAACTTCAATCTCATCCAAGAACTCCCTACTGATGAAATCACAGGTTCAATCTTTATCCAATGTATATGTATATCTATACATACATTCTTATATATTTACATACATATACAGACAGCTATATAAATACCTAGATTTTGCACAAAATAGTCTATCAAAGGGTCTACATAATTCCTTTGCATAGATATTAATTCAGGAAGGGGAAGGAGAGGGGTTAAAAATTGGAAAGAGAAGAGAAAATATACTTTTTAGTCCCAGCAGGATCTGTTACTCTTTTTTTTAAACTGCTGAGCCCTCTGAACATTAAAAATAACCATATTTGGCAATATGGAAATTATTCTAATTTGAAGCTTCCAAGGTTAAAGGTTGTCTGTGTTTGGGTTGGGATAACTGAATCAATAGTTAATTGCCATTATAAATGTTTTTGAGTCACAGAAACCAACATAATAAGTTCCTTGCATTTTAAAGTGTATTTGCAAAATCCCAAGCAATGTTAATGAGTTTTACATTAACCCCATGAGACCTGCTACATGGAGGGGGGCCAGTTCTATGTAATTGTACACAATTAATCCTCTGCCTCATATTTCAGGGCTTGGCCACATAGGAGCAGATGCTTGGATGGACCTGCCTTATAAGTGCCTTTCTAATCTAATGTTGGTACTTTGGAGTTTAGTAGCTCCGAATGAGTTATATGAATGAGTCAGGGAAAGAGAGAAAGAGAAACCCAGAGACAGAGAAAGACAAAGAGAGACATGGAAAGGGCGGGGGGGAGATGTGGGTTGTATGTAGTCTTGGTTCTTTCGTTCACTATTACTGTGACCAAGGGCAAGTATTTTTTTCTATCTGGGTTTCAGTTCCTTCACCTGTAAAATGAGAGGCAGAGACTAAATAATCTCTAAGGTCCCATCTAGCTTTAAACCTCTGATCCTATGAAATGAGTGTGGAATGGTGAGGGAATTGAGCTGACAGTTAGAGATGTGCAAGGATATACTAAGCCACTCATCACTTTTACCCACTCAGGCCTAAGGTCAAGGACTCAAATATTAAGATATGTGGCCATGGAACCATGTGCTGGAACACTATTTGTCCTGGAGGAGTTGAGGAGAAGTGGAAGAGAAAGGAAGGAGAAATAAGAAATGGGCACTCAAATTTCATAGAAGCATGGAGGAGATATTTTCAGAATCAAGGAGTGTGTGTGTGTGTGTGTGTGTGTGTGTTATGTGTGTGTACATGTATAGTCCAATTTTTGGTTCACATATTCCTAATTTGTTTTTCTTTCTATTTATTTTTCTTCTGAATATTAGAATTGTTGAAAATATATGTCATGCAATTATTAATTGTAGGAGGCTAGTATAGAATTGCTATTTTCTGGATAAGTCCTTCATTAAAGTCCTACTTTAAATACCTCCTTATGTAAATGATCTAGGTTTCTCAGTGTCTATGCCTGCAGAGTATATATACTCTTGTAGTTCTACCAAGTCAGAAAAGCTTCTTTCATGTTTTTCAACGGGAGACAGCCTAGTTAAGTTCAGACAGGCTCACTACTAGGCTGGCCACAGGATGATGAATTTTTCAACCACAATAACTCTCAGAGTTGAAAAGGGTGTCAATCTTCCCCAGTGAAGGGAATATCCACACTGATGAAATCATACTTCCTTGAAGTGCTGAAATATCAATCAAATCAAGACGAATTTGTTAAGCACCTGCTGTGTTCCAGGGAGTAAGGTAGGTGCTTGGGACACAAAACACAAAAATGAAACAAGCCTACCCATAAAACAGAATGACCTTCTTGGGCAGTAAATGTAAATTTTTTTTAACAGTGTTTCTAACATGAAATTTTCCTGAGAAGAAGCATGGTGTAGTGAAAAGTGTGGTGGAATAAAAAGACCAAGCCTTAAATTATGGCACTGCCACCTTACTAGCTATGAGAACCTGAATAAATCACCTAACTTTCTGGCTTCACTTATCTGTAGTATGAGTCTGTTGACCTATATAGCCTTTCCAGGTCTGATTTATGATCTGATGATTTAAAAAAAGAAATAATACTGAAATGAGGCTTCAGTATTGGTTCATAGAGTGCCACAATTTTACACAGGGGTCCTCAAACTTTTTAAATAGGGGGCCAGTTCACTGTCCCTCAAACTGTTGGAGGGCCAGACTATAGTAAAAACAAAAACTTTGTTTTGTGGGCCTTTAAATAAAGGAACTTCATAGCCCTGGGTGAGGGGGATAAACGTCCTCAGCTGCTGCATCTGGCCCGCGGGCCATAGTTTGAGGACCCCTGGACTTAGTGTATACTTAATATGTTTAAGGTACTTATGAACCAACATGAGTGCTATTGCCTCTTTTGATACAGGAATAGAACTATGATCTCATTGATATGGATGATATCTCAAATAATGTAGGCCAAAGGTGTCAAACATGGCTACTTCTGAGTATGGCCTGAAGCAGATTAAAATGTAATGATAAATATTTAATTAAAATAAATAATAAAATAATTAAAATAAATTTTAAAATTGCATATTTTATTATGCAATAAAATAGATAACATTACATTTCAAAATTATGTCTATATGTGATATTGAGGGATCCTTAGGTATTTCTATTTAAATTTGACACCCCTAGTGTAAATCACACCCATCCATTCTAGTATTTTAATGAGGAATAACTACTAGGGGTGATTGTGATGGTGGAATAGAGGATTGAAGGTACAGTTATAACAGGAAAGGTATTTATCCTTCCTTAACTCTGACAGGGTTACAAGGGAAAGGGAAGGGAACCTAACAAGAAGGATACTCCCTCAAAGAGATATACCAGGAGGACATGCTGGGGTTAAATGGAGGATCTTCAGGCAAGGTATAGGGACAGGTGTCATCTCAAATGGGAAATATACCTACATCACAATGCTGGGCAAAACGCCCCTTGTCATAGGATACATATAGCTCTAATCCTTATTTTCTAGTCTTTCCCTGTATTTGCATATCTTCCCTAACATACCAATATTACTAGGTACTGTCTTCTATATCTCCTGACACTTCATGGATTTTGAAGAAATATTATTCATAAAACATATACACCACTAACGACCAACAATTCACCCCTGTGTAGCACTCTCTATAATTAAAAATCATTTCACATACAGTCTCCCATGTGCCCCTCCTAATAACCATATACAGAAAGAAATAAAAGTGTCATTCCATTTAACAGATCAGAAAAACAAAATTCAAAGAAGTGAAATGACTTAAGAATAATGGCCAGCATGTAGCTCTTTAAGGGTTTGCAAGATACATACATCATTTCATTTTAATGTTCAACAGAAATTTCGTGAGCCTAGCATTGAGATGTAGATTTGTTATAACCCCCATTTTACAGATGAGAAAACTGAAGCTGAGAACTTAAATGATTTGCCCAGAGTGATACAGCTTTTAAGTGTCAGAACTAGTATTTGAACTACAGTCTTTCCAAGTTCATTACTATCCACTATGCTATTTTCCCAAGGCTAATCAACAAGTAGTAAAATCTAAGTCTCAAAGTTGGGTCTTCTACACAAGCAAAGGCTGAGAAATGATGTTTGGAGAGAGAAATTAACTTTACAAGGTATAAAAATTAAGTTATTTTCTCATGAAAAGTTCCAAGACACTTGTAAAATTCCATTACATTGGAAATGAAATCTATTCTCTATTTCCTAATCAACCACAGTAAAAGAAAAAAAAATCACACTGAGACATCTGAAAGCCAGTCACAGGCCTCCAGTGCCAAGGGACCATTTGGCTTCAGGTACAGGACTACGGGATCCAAAGAAGATAAACCTTCGTCAAGTGAATGTACAATTTTCAAATATGCATAAATTTCAACTTTCTATCAAAGTCAAATTGTGCTGATGTTAGCTGTGCCTTATCTAGGCATTGATCCAAGAAACTGCTGATGGGGTAAAAAATACACAGAAACGTGTTAACAAGAAGTACAATTATCTACATCTCAGCAAATAATGCCAGAGTGTCATGTAATATGCTGAGCTCAGGCAGTATGGTAGCCAATGGAGAGCTCTTTCTTCCCCCTCCCAATCCCCTTCATCATTAATATTTACAGTTGGAAGTAATATATGGCTGCAATCTAAGTGCTGCATCTAAAAGGGGAGTTGTTGACTTGATACCTTGTTGTTTGACAGTGTGAAACACTTAAATAGCTACCTTCTTAATCAGCGCCTGATAACGTGCCTTGCAGGATGGCTGTTTGACAGAAGCAACAACCCAGGAGGTGTTCTTGAATTGTTGAGTTGTTTTGTCTTTTGACTGACAGACACATGCTGGGGTGTTCAAAGTCAAGGAATCCTGGCTGAGAATTCTGGTCCTTTTCTTTGTTCTCTGATTTTTGTGCCAATCCCAAGAACTTCTTGCACAGGCTGGGAAAATGCTCTCCCTCTCTCACCTCTGCCTGATGGAAACTGGAGCTTCCTCTAAGGCTCAACTCAAGGAAACTCTGCTAACTCCACTTTCATGGTGCCTTCTGTATCCTCAGCCGCTAGTTACCTTCCCTCTCCACCCCAACCTCCAGTCACTTTATTAGTTTGCTTATTTTATTCCAGAACTGTGATTTCATCAGTCAGGAGAAGTTGTACCTCATAGGTAGGACTTGAAACATCTCTTCTGACTTTTGCTTCTCTAATAATAGATTACATGCAGCATCTTATTTTGACCATATTTCTTGTTGACTTATCTATGAACATAGCGCTTTCACTGGAAACATACTTGAAGATAGGATCTGCCAATTTTTTTTGCTTTAGCATCCACTCCCAGTGCTTAGCAGTACCTGCCATGTAGCACTTATTAACAAATGTTTGGTAAATGAATTAATTAATAAAGGTTCATCACCCCATCTGCTAGGCTTTATTAAGTCCTGCAAAATATAAATCATCTTCTACTTTTCTTCTAAGAATTTGTTTTTTACATATGTGGTCTTTAAAATTATGAACAAATGTCATTAGTAAGATGAACAAATAAGTACATTAAATAGCAAGGATCTTGAGCATGATAAAGTAACAAGTATAACCATCTATCAACTATAGAAATGTGACACATAGGGTTATATTAGGTACCTGATCGCAACTAGTATGGTATCGTTTGAGGAATGGGAGTTGGGATTAGGCCCTCACAAGGCAGAACCTGTGGTTTGATCACTGCATAGAACTCATGGTGTGAAAGACTTCCATAAATGCAGATGGGAAAATATCTATAAATTATAGTCCTAAAGAGTTGCTAGGGCTATAGAGAGAGGGCTATATGATTATCTATTTGTGATTACATGGCTGGTGTGTATCAGAGGCATGACAATCAATCAGTAAATATATAGTAAGTACCTACTATAGGACAGATTCTGGGGAAACAAGGACAAAATAGAAAGAGTCCCTGCTCTCTCTCTTATTTTATCCCATTCAATTCATAGTTGGAAAGGATCTTAAAAACCAATGAGCTCAATTCCCTCCTTTTACAAGGGAGGAAACAGAGAACAAAAGGTAACAAAGAAATATCAAAGATGAGATATGACCCAAAGTCTTCTGATTATAGAACCAGTGAGTGAAGATTCGCATTGTATCAAGCTACCATTATTTCAAGAGCCAAGCATTATAGAAGGTTTTAGGGATACAAAAATAAAAAGAAAACAATCCTACTCTCTAGAAGCTTATCATCTACTGGAGGGGAGGAGTCAGAGTCCAGGTCATGAATGACAAATTCATATAGATAAGCCAATATAAAATAAACACAAGGCAAATGCAATAATTTAGTGGGAGAGAGTGGTAGGAGCTTGGGGGGAGACAAGGGGTAAGTTGAGAGAGGGATCAGAAAGATGGAGGAAATGGTAACTGGATTTTGGTTGGAAAGAATTTAGGGATTCAAGGCAGAGGTGAAGTGGGAGAGCATCAAAGTCAAATTGTGTTGATATTAGCTGTACCAAAATTAGGACCTGGGTTTTATAGCCTCTAACTTTTTACTTTTCCAAAATGTTTTTCTAATCAAGTCTATTTTGGAGAATAGACTAGGGTTCAGGATAAAAGCCCTAGAGAACATATGAAGAATGCTCTAAAATCTGGGTGGACACAAGTGATAGATGGCACCATTATTTAGAAGGATTTGGGCACCAAAGAGAATATTGGCTAATTAACTTCGGTGAAGACAATGAAAATAGTTGATAAAATTACTGCCTGAAAAAAACCTAGGTTTTCCTCTTACAGTAAGTCAGTAAATGATCTGCCCTCTTCTCACTGGCGCCACCCAAAAAGTGGCAAGAGTGGCAAGGATGCTGTATCCTTCCCTCCTTCCCCTGTCGAAGTCACAACGTGCCTCGTGTTTTTCACTCATTTGCAGCAGATGGCTAACTTTTACACCAGACGCTGTCAGTGGAATGTAAATGCATTTCCTCACAACACTGAAAATCTTGAGACTGCATGTTTAATCTGTGTCTTACAAGCAGGGTGACCCTGAAAAGAACACGAGCACGTTTATAAAATTGGCAGCCGTCCTTGTAAACAGGCTCAGGCTGGGGAGGATTCTTCAAACCCAGGGGATAAGTATGGTTTGCTTCCCTGGGCTCCCGACCCTGCCATCTCCCAGAGGATCAACAATCTAAGTGGAGGCTGAATAGAAAAGTTATAGACCACGAGGGAAGTATTAACAGGAAAGGGGTTATTCTAGGGTATGGGAATAAAGGGAGGGAGTAAGCCTTCAATAGTACAGAGTAGGGAAAGCTATAACTTCGGTTTCCTTCCCAAGTCTCTACTTATTTGGGAATTGGGGAAATCCTTATTATTACAGGTGAGTTAATAGGAATTGCATTTAAGTATTTTGAACTTGGAAATGAATAAGAGGGAGTAAAAAGTGACTGTGAGTGATAGGACACAGTAGTAGACGATGAGAAAAATTATTTAGCAAGGGTTACTTTGGTAACAGAAAGGTAATTTGTATATTCTGTAATTATTAACATTACAAATGATAACCTAAATTAGTTTTGAGCAACTTCAGTACAGCTTATTAATTTTCACAATCTCTCTAGCAAAAGAATAGGACACTTGCATTATCTCCATTTCACCAAAATGGTAGCCATGGAAAAGGTAGAATTTCTGTCTTTCTTTTTTATTAAGGAATATTATTAAGGAAGGGTCATTTTTAAATGAGGAAAATTTTAAAAACTACAAACTACTTTCTATCTATTACCATATTGGAGCCTTATGGTGTACTATATGAGATAACCATTACAAATATTATTATACCCAGGATAAAATGATACTAAACCTTAATAAACTAGATATGAAATAATTATTATAAGAAAAGATCCTAGGGTAGAATGACACATTTTCTATAACAGGCACTGTGTTTGCTAAAATACATTAATATAGTCAAGTCAATAAGCATTTATTAAGAGATTACTATGTGCCAGGCACTGTGCTAAATGCTAGAGATACAAAAAAAAAAGCAAAAACTAACCTCGTCCTTCAGGAGCTTACATTCTAGTGGCTTAGACAATGGTCAAACAGCTTCAACCATATAAGGTATGTACAGGACAGATAGGAGGTAATCTCTGGGGGGATGGAATAGGATTGGGGATAAGGATAAGAGGGAAGGGATTAGAGAAGCCTTTTGTAGAAAATAGGATTTGAGCTGAGACTTGAAGAAAATCAGGAGGCTAAACTTGTCAAAGATCATAATAGTATTGATAGTGTTGGGTTTTGAATCCATGATCCCTCACTGCAAATTCAGGCCTCTTTCCTTGGTATCACATAATTCATAGGGACTGGGGTGGTGAATGGGAGGAAATATAAATTGTAAGAATGATAGAAGTCAAACTAAATTCGATTGATTTGAATTTTGAATTCCAGGCTTCTGAAAGGAACAAAATTCTGCTACTAGTCAAAACCAAGCTTCATTAGCAAATCCTCATAGAGTGAATATTATTACTTTTAGGTAATTGATGATGGTGGTAGTGATGAAGAAAATAATATCTGGTATTTTAGTATGTAACCCTTTAAGGCTTGTGAAGCATTTTGTAAGGTTGGTATTATTTTACAGGTGAGGAAAATGAGATGGAACTTGGTCAAGGTCACATAACTAGCAAATGTCAGAAGCAGTATTCAAATCTCCATTTTCCCAACTCCAGATCCAGCAATTTTTCTACTATACCCATTTTGTGAAATATTTAAGGCAACTCAGGGTTTGGAGCTATATGTGCCACAGTCCTGATCAAGCATCACTGTCAGGATTGCTATTTGAGACACATTGCGTAACAAACTAGTGGGAAGAGAGAAGTCTTTGAAGTGGCAGGGATCCCAATCAAGCCAGGAAATGCCTCTTCCCCCTTGGCCAGGAACTGCAAATAAATGATTACCTGATGATTAGATATGAGCTGACAGTGATAATGACAAATTGTTGTTTCTGTGATAGTTTCAGAGAAGGTACAGGAGAAAGAGATTCATCAATGGGAGACTAAAGAAAAGTTTTAAAACAAGAATAGAATTACAAAAAGATCTCAATGACAGCCTTTCTTAATTAAAGTCAAATATTATACATGGGTGACTTAAAGTTACATTTTATCACCTTCAGAAGGAGAAGCCAAGTTGGACAAAATAAAAACCTTCAAGTCCAGCTCAAAAAAAAAAGCCAACAAAAACATGGCTTTTGATATCAGTTAAAGAGGTTATGAGTTGGTATCTCTGCCATTTGCAATGGACTGAATCCCAGAATAAATACTCCTCCATTTCCCAAAAGGAAACTAGTTGCCATCTATCTCACGGTGAAGGGGAGAAATTCTGCTAGTTCCTCCTCATGCCTCAGTAATATGATCCAGGTTTAAGGGCTAGATGGGTCTGATTATTCACACACCGTATGGATTTACGGCATTTTCCTCATTGCTGAAAATTAAACATGTGCTGCCTGTTAGAGGTTGCCGGGGTATCTCATTATAGGAGATTCTTTCTTCAGGGGCTTAATGTTTTGCTGAATTACTGAAGGACTTATTTGAATGCAGACTTGGACCAAATAATTTTCTGATAAGAGGGCTATAAATCCTCTGCAAAATAAGCTTGGTGTTCTCAGCATATCTATTGGCTTTTTGATCATTTTTTTATGGCTTCCCTTTAGCTAGTCAAATTATCCTCATACACTCCTAAAGTTTCTCTGTCATGGATTAACGCTGCCCAAACCAATCAACCCTCATTACTAAAGCAACTGGTTTTGATTTGGGGGTAGTAAATATGATGGCATAGACTCGATGCCCTTCACCAGAGTGAAGTGTGAATGAAAATGTAATGTTGAGGATTTTTTTGGGGGGGGTCTTCCTTTTGGGATTTATTTTAACAGGAAAATGAAGTCTTCAGCTCCTTTAGGCTGTGACAGCTATTCAAAATGTTGAAGGATGTAGGAAGTGAGGATGATTAAGAACTTGGTCCAATGCAAAGAAATGTTCAGCTCAAGCAAAGTTTCAGTTGTTATCAATAGTAATAACTGACATGTATTTCACATCTAAAAAAATTGCTAAATGCTTACCATCCATTATCTAATCTGATCCTAACCCCAATGCAGCAATAGAGTCACTACTGGCATTAATATTATGATTATATATGTGAAAATATGAAAGCCCTGAAAAAGTTTAGTAACGACCATTGTTATACAGCTAGTTGCTTTCAGAGAGCATTTAAACTAAGGTCTTCCTAACTGTAACTAACTATAATTTTTTCAATTAATCAAATAAATATTTATTAAATATCTACCACACTTTATTTTGCTCAGAACCAGACATTCATATGATTTTCTGGATTTTCAAACTATGCCATCATACCCATGACTTCCTCCCTCCACTTTCCTTTCAAAATCTTCCAGTACTTTCAAGGCAGAGACTATCTTGCTTTCTTATATTTATATCCCCAGAGCTTAGCATAGTTCCTGATACTAACAAGTAACCACTTAATACTTTTTTTTCATTCATTTATTCATGCACTCAAATTTTGTGGAAAATAAGTCTATAATTTAGTTATATGAAATAATAGAGAAGTTTAAAAATTGGGATATAATTATTCTAAATTAAGGAACATGGAAAAAAATGTTCTAGATGTTAAGAGAAGGGAGGAATTAAGATTTGGACATTGAGATTTTGGCTTTTCTCCTTTTAGGAAAATTTAAAAAAAAAACCTTGATTCTTGATGTCCAGCTATAAATAGGTACATATATACATTGAAGAATAGTCCAAATAATTAATCCCACCTTATCCATAAAAATTAATCTTTTGAATACCTACTATGAGCAAAGCACTGATAGATACAAAGTATTCAAGACATTGAGTACCCTCAAGGTATCTGTCTCTCAAGGGATTTCTAATAAATTTGCAGGAACAGGCTGTATAAATTTAAAGGTAATACTGTAAAGTATTAATTAATTGCTATTAAGAAATTATAGAATTTCAATGGTTCCTTACTGCTACTAGACTAAACTAAAAATGCTGTTCAGCATTTAAAGCATTCTACAATATGCCTAAGTTGATATTAATTCTTGAAGTTCTACTCTTTGGTCAAATCAGATAGTCAGTCAGCAAGCATTTAATACTTACTGGGGACCTAGCCAAGAACACAAAGATAAAAAATCCCAGCTCAGCTCTCAAGAAATCTGCATTTTAACAAAATAAATAACATGTATATCTGAGTATTTACAAGATATATAGACAATAGATATAAGGTAATCTTTGATGCTTAAGCTTTAACATCTCATAAGATCAGGAAGATAGCTATTACCAGGTTAATATATATAAATGTGTGTGTGTATGTGTGTGTGTGTGTGTGTGTGTGTGTGTTTCCTTTTTAAACCAATTTAGATGTGAGATTCAAGTATTATTTGTATTCACACACACACTATTTTTCTCCTCTCTGTAAATGCTCTTCTTTACACACTTCTCTTATGAGAGATAATTTTTCCCATTATTTCTTTCCTTTCTCCAAGGGTATATCTCTTTCTTGCCTATCCATTTTTTTTGCATTATCCCAACATAATCAACTCACTCCCACACCTTCCTCTTTCTATGTAGAATGCTTCTAATTATGCTAATAATGATAAAGTTGTTAGAAGATACATGTATCACGTAGGGACACAGTTTAACCTCATTGAATCCCTTTTGATTTCTCTTTTATTTTTACCTTTTTATGCTTCTCTTGACTCTGGCATTTGGAAAATCAAATTTTCAATTCAGCTCTAGTATTTTCATCAGGAATTCTTGAAAGTGATCCTTGGTTATAATTCTAGCTCTTTTGACATCCAGAACATCATATTCCAAGCTCTCTGCTCCTTCAAGTGGTAGCTGCTAAATCTTGTATGATCCTGACTGTGGCACCACAGTGTTTGAATGGTTTTTGTTTTTCTTTTACCTTGCTGCTTGAAATGTTTTCTCTTTGAGCAGGGAGATCTGAAATTTGGCTATTATATTTCTGGGAATTTTTATTTGGGAATCTCTTTAAGTAATGATTGGTGGGTTCTTTCCATTTCAATTCATCCTCTGGTTCTATGATATCAGAGCAGTTTGCCTTGATGATTTCTTGTAATATGATGTCTAGGATCTTTCTTTGATTATAGCTTCCAGGGAAGCCATGAATTCTTTTTTTTACATGGCAGTTTCTTTTTTTATTATTATTATAGTTTTTTATTTACAAGATATATCAGCATTGACAATTGCAAAATCTTTTGTTCCAATTTTTCCCCTCCTTGCTCCCACCCTCTCCCCCAGGTGGCAGGTTGACCAATACATGTTAAATATGTTAAAGTATATGTTAAATACAATATATGTATACATGTCTATACAGTTATTTTGCTGTACAAAAATAATTGGACTTTGAAATAGTGTACAATTAACCCGTGAAGGAAATCAAAAATGCAAGTGGACAAAAATAGAGGGACTGGGAATTCTATGTAGTGGTTCATACTCATTTCCCAGAGTTCTTAGGCTGGGTGTAGCTGGTTCAATTCACTACTGCTCTTTGGAACTGATTTGGTTCATCTCATTGTTGAAGAGGGCCATGTCCCTCAGAAGTGATCATTATATAGTATTGTTGTTGAAGTATATAATGATCTCCTGGTCCTGCTCATTTCACTCAGCATCAGTTCATGTAAGTCTCTCCAGGCCTTTCTGAAATCATCCTGCTGGTCATTTATTACAGAATAATAATATTACATAACATTCATATACTACAATTTATTCAGTCATTCTCCAATTGATGGCCATCCACTCAATTTCCAGTAAGCCATGAATTCTTAAATTACCTCTCCTTCATCTGTTTTTTAGGTCATTGTTTTTCTAATTAGATACTTTATATTTTCTTCTATTTCCCCCCATTCTTTTGACTTGTTTTGTTTCCTGATGTCTCGTGGAATCATTAGCTTTCATTTGTCCCATTCTAATATTTAAGTAATTATTTTCTTCAAAGAGTATTTGTACTTCTTTTTCCATTTGGGTGGTACTGTTTAAAGTGTTAACTTCTTCCTAATTTTTTTTTGCCTCGTATCAAGCCACTGTCTTTTCATAGTTTTCTTCCCTTGTTTTAAATTCTTTACCTCATTTTCTCTCTTATTTGATTTTAAAATATTAGCTTTTTCCAGGAATTCTTATTGGACTTGTGTCCAATTAACATTTTTTCTTGGAAAAAAGAAGCTTGAAGTTGTTTTGACTTCTATAACTTCTTTTGAATTTGTGTCAATCTTCTCTGTTACCATTGTAAGGTTCTTTTTTGTTGTTTGTTCATTTTTATATCATTTTTCTTGATTTTAAACTTTATGATAAAGTTGGATTCTATCCTGCTCTAGGGAGGAAGATGATGGAGGAGGTCTTTCTCAAGCGTAAGGCTTTTTCACACTGCTATTTTCCAAGCTAGGTCTGGGGTTTTGGAAGTTTTGAGTGTTTCCAAGGTGGTGTGATTTGGAGAAAGATATTATCGCTATTCTTGGTCTTAACTCTGGTCCTTATCCAAAAAGGGCTCTTGATCTTTGCTGTTGATATTAGGGGCATCTCATGGCCCTTCCTCCCTTGGGACCAGAAATGATAATGTTCCTCAAGGGCTCTGAAACTTAACGCTTGAAGTGATGTCCCTCAGGGCTTGCCCTCCCTTTTCACTAGGAATACTCTTTTCTACTCCTGAACTATGACCCAGAAGTATGTATAGGAAATAGGATTGCCAAAAAGCATTTGGTCCTGTGATATCATCTGTGAGGTCTCCTTACTATTTCAGGCTTGAGAGCTCCCAAAGCTGCTTCTGTCATTATCACCAATCCCACTGCTAGTGTTTTGCTCACATAAACTCTGGGCCTGCCTCATCCTTCATGTTACAGAACTCTCTTTTTGACCTCCTATTTTGTCTTTGACTGAAAAAAATGTCTCACTCTGACTTTTTGTTGGCTCTCCACTTCAGAATTCAGTTTGAGGTGTGATTTTAAAGTTGTTTAGAGGGGAATTTTAGTAGGTTTTGCATACTTCTCTACTCTGCTCTCTTGGCTATACATCCCATCTCCCCATCTTTGTGTTGTTGTTTATTTAAATACTTATTTAATTTTTTTATTTAAATATTTCACAATTACATTTTAATCTGATTCAGCCCCCACTCTGGAGTGATTGTGTGACATGGTACATGAACACTTGTCAGTCATTCCCACTGATATTGGCTCCCTTACTTTTCCTCATACTAGACATTCCTTTTCCTGATTGCATTTTTATTAACTAGTCCTTCTTTGCTACCTCCTGGCTTCAGTTAAAATTCCATCTTCAGTAAGAAATCTCTCAGTCCATTTCAATACTAATACTTTCCCACCATTTCTCTACTGAAAATCCTATTTTTATATGGTTACTTACACGTTCTTCCTTTATTAGATTGTGAGTTCCTTAAAAGCAGGGAATTTTTTTTTGTTATATATATATATATATATATATATATATATATATGTGTGTGTGTGTATACATATATATATATATATTTTTTTTCTGTGTTTAGCAAACAGTACCTGAATAAATGTTTGTTGAATTGTCTGGTATAGGTAATACCAGAAAGAAAAAAAAAAAGATAAAGTACAAATTAAAATAAGCAAAAGAAACAAAAATACAAAAAAAATTAATAAATCCCAAAGGAGTTACCACAATAAGAAGAGAAGGAATGAAAAAAAATCATGTTTTACCTTCCTCCTTTAGAAGATTAGTGTACAGATTTCAAAATCTGGTCTGTGTGGAGTGATGCTAAATTCTTTAAGTTCACAATGAGTTTCCAGATGTAAGTTCATGATGCTGAACAGGAAATGCCTTAGGATCATCAGGGTTACTTGACTGTGCCAGGGGTGAATTCTTTTTCTCAAAGTCTCATATAGATCTCTTGCATACAACCTGTCCCAGGATCTGTTATCACCATGGCTTTCACAAAGCTGTGTTCCCTGGCCCACCTGCAAAAACCTCTTGCTTCCTGAGAATCCCATTGGAGGATGATGCAAAGTATTTGTCCTTTAAAGGTTTCTTCTTAAAGATTTCCCTCTGTATCTGCAAAGACTAAATAAGAACTCTCTCCCTTTCAATGAGGGACTCAGGATTGTCATTTAGTCAGTTAAGGAATTTCTTCCAGGTAAATTCAGTCATCATAGTTATATAGAGGCAATTTTATCTCTCTCATGTCATTTAAAAGAAAGTAACCTCCTAATAGTTTTTTCTCATGATCCACTAAGTTATTTAGAGAAAAGAGTTATACTAACCATTTTTGAGAAAAAGGAGACCTGCCACTTAAAGTGGGCCAATTGAGATAAAATGCGCCTGTCTCCCCATAGTACTTTGGAGCTCTTTCCGTAACCCCATACCTCAAAAGAGTAGGAACTAAAGTTCCAAAGGTTTGGTTGACCATGTGGAGGGACTGAAACAAGAAAAAGACCTGAAAGGGTCAAACAGAACTACATCCAAAAGTAATTCGTCCTTCTCAGGTCAGTTTTCCTGAATGCTTCCAGAATAGCATTGTTTGTCAAGTACTCTGCTAGTACACAGCTATACCTAGCTTAAGTTTAAGTTTACCTAGTCTTAAGTTTCTGAGATCAGATTTGAACTCGGGTTCTCCAGACTTCAAGGCTATTGCTCTATCCACTGCACCATCTACCTGCCCCAAGGACTCTGCTTTTAAAAGGTGAGACTCCCTTCCTTGACAGTAAAGAGACATTATGATTGATTATTTTGAGAGCTCTTTCTAGTATTCAACAATGCCAGCTGAGGATGAAATGGGAGACAGAAAATCCAGCCCATGTGATGATAGTTTGTCAAATCTTAGCCCTCCATTGTGGTGAAATAAGTTCACTGATCACAAGTAACAATTCAGGAGGGTCAATTAAGAAGAAAGATATCTTCTACAGTTTTTATTGTGGCTGCTACATGGAAAACTTGAATGATATAGTAATGCTGTTTCTCAAAGGCATACTTCTTGCTTTTGATGAGAAAGGGGGCCAGTGTCATCAATTTTCCATTTGGAGATGGGTCAGATTTTTCAGAAGTAAATACTTTACTTTGAGGAGTACTTTTGGGCATAAATAACTGTCACATCCTTTATTAGAAGGATCATAAAAGTTCCTTGTTTACCACAACATTATATCATGCATCCAAAACTGCATCAGACTCGCTCCTCAATCTGTGCTGGGCACATGAGGACATGTGATGTCTCTGGCAAATGTTTAATGCTTTATGAACACCTTGCATGTATATGAAGGCATCAAAAAAATCTCCAATGAAGAGAAAAGCCTTTGTTTAGTCCTATCAGCCAGGTCAGGGTCACCATCTAGAAATTAGTAGAGATTATCTTAATTGTTCCATCCCATCAGGCTCTCACAAACACCAGCCATGTGGAGAGTAAAGGCTTTTCCAGGACTCCTATACTCCAAGATATTCCATCACTGAATTAATGACAGAAGTCCATTTGTACATTTCCTCTCATATTGTTGTCAAAACCATCCATGAATCAGGTAAACTATTCTTCAGGAACATTATCTCATACTACTCTCCTCATTTGGAGAGGAATATAAGACAAAATTAACTTTTAGCAAAACTATACTTATAAGTATTCTCTATTCATATCCTAAATTTCTATCCTTTTAATGTTTTTCTTTAGTTAGTTTAGGCATTATTGCTTTTCCTCCTATTAAATTCCTATTTTAAAGTTCAAATCACAGAATGACAAATCAGAAATCTAGTTCAATCTATAACTGAATGTGAATCTCTTCTATAGACTTCCCAGCAAATGAGGTAAGACTAGAAAGAATAGCACTAGATAAAATGTTTGAACATAAATGAAGAAATAAGAAGCAATAGGGAACCATTGCAGAGTTGAAGAGAAGAACAAATCATGTAGATGCACATAGCAAGAATATTAGTCTAGTGTGAAAGAAAATTTAGAAGGGAGATAGATTAAAGAGGAGACATATTAGGATGAGAGCCTATACTAGAATAGTGGAAATGAAAATAGAAAATAAGAAAGGTGAAATAAATTATCAATAATGTTATTGCAGAAGCATTTATGATCTTTTCCTCAATTATTAAGCAATTTAATGAAAAGCATTTGGCTAAATTTTCCTCTCCTATTCTACCATGACCCTCCTCAAGACAATTGTTATACTTTTATGACACTCCTCTCTTTTTTTCTTCTCTTCTTCTTCCTTTTCTTGCTCACTGCAAAGTGGACAGTGTATCTATGATTAAAATTTGATTACTGCAGTAATATTAACTTTAAAAAGAAAAACTCAGAATTCATTCTTCTGATTTTACTCTGTCATTGATATCACCATCATCCATTGTCCCATGTTTGAAATGTTTGCATTATCCTTTATTTTTTTTCTTTCTCACTTCATCCATTACCAAGTCATAGGATCAAGAGATTATTTATTGAGATGTATAAGGAACCTTAAAGGTCATCTAATTCCATCCCTTCCTACTGAGAACAACGGCTGAATTTGAGGTACCAATTAGTCATCTAGATGGAAACATCCTTTAGTCCACTGGAGATATGAGTTTCAAGAGACATCAAGACTAGACATAGATTTGTGTATCATCTGAATAGAGGTAATGTTTTAACTATAGTAGTGAATGAGATCGACAAGCAAAAGAGAATAGAGAAGAATAGAAGATGGAAGAAAAAAACACTGGAGAACAATTTTCTTAAGGGTGAGGAAGACAAAAAGAAGCCTATGAGAGAATTACAGAAAAAATAGAGGTGAGAAAACAGATTCATTTCAATTGAACTAACATTTATTACAAACAACTTCTAAGTGCCAAGTACCAAGGCTACAAATTTAAAAACAAACATTGGTTTGATCAAAGAGCTTACATACATCTGGGATGTATTTCTTCTTACTAAGCTATTTGATTAAAAAGCATTTGGCAGATTTTCCCCTCCTATTCTACCATGACCCTTCCCAAGACAATTGTTAAATCTTTATGACACTCTTCTCTTTTTCCTTCTCTTCTTCCTCCTTTTCTTGCTACCCAGTAAAGTGAGTAGTGTATCTATGGCTGAAAATTGACTACTGCAGAAACAGTAACTTTACAAAGAAAAATCTGGCATTCATTCAATATTACTATGGAAACGACTATTCCCAGCAATACACTGGCATGATATAGTTCAAGGATTTAGGTCTGTCTGGGAGATTTTTGCCATCCATTAAATCAATAATTCACTCTTTATAACAAAAGTCTCCAGACAGCCATTCATAAAAGCCTTTCTCCTTTGACTTGTATAAGAATTTTTTGTCTTTATTTTCATGAATCTAGCATAATGGATGAAGTACCTGAGTGACGCAGTCAGGAAGCCCTGGGTTCAAATCCAATCTCTGAAGGGTTCTGACTGCATGACCCCAGGAAATTATTTAACCTCTCAGTGAGCCAAGCAATTTTCTAAGACTATGAATCACAGATAAAATACTGATTTATATTGGTAGAGGAAGTTCCTCACCAGGAGCTCCCAAAATAGATGAAATCAAAAGGTGGGTCTGAAAAAAGGACATATTTTTCTTTATTTCTTTCTTTTAAGACTGAGTCTGCCCATACTCGGAGAGAAGGGCTTTCTCACTATGATCAAGCTGGGAGATTTTACCTGCTTCATTTCCATTCTGGAAATTTTTTTTTAATTAGTTTAGTTTGTTTGCTCCTTTTTAGGCAACTTGATGGCCTCCTGTTCCTGATAGTTCAACAGACTGATGCCAGACAGAATGGAAATCTGATTGACTTAGTCCATTATAAGTCTCAGAAATTCTGAAACAGCTTAGACTCTCTGGTAGGGGAGGAATTGATTATGGGCATATATCAATCACCGTGTTCTTTAAGCAGTTAAAAAAAGCAAGCAGTCTCAATAGTTGAAAACATCACTTGTTTCATTAATCATTTGCTTAATAGTGATGCATATTTTTCTTCTATCCTTAGAAGCACCTAAGAAACATAGTTTGAAAAGTTCATACAGATTCAGGCTTCCATGTGACCTGTGATGAGCAGGCAGATCCTGAAAGTCTGATTCTCCACCTGAGATTCTTCCACCTGGGTATTTCTCCAGTGGCAAAGTTTCAAGTACAGACTGCTGCTGGGACAGACAGTGAGTGGCGATGGATGAAGTTGGACCTCCAACTCATTCCCACTTTCCTTGAATCTCCTGGTTTGAAACATTTCCATGCCCTTTCAATTCTGATTTTTAATTATTACCCAATAAGCTACACAAAGCTTTTTTTCTGGGGCAATTTCCTATGTGTTTATGGTTTTCCCATTGTTCCAAATGCTGTCCATCAGCACCAAATATTCTGACAGGCAGCTCTGGATGTCTAGGATAAAAATGATCTCATCCCTCCTTTCTATCCCTTCCCCCTTCCAGACAAACAAGTTCATGTTATGTTTTCCAAATTAGATGAACTGTTCCACAATCAATTAGTGAAAAAACAGTTGATCCTGATGGGACCAGACTGCAGAACCTTATGACATCTCCACATCACTTCTCTGAATGTGCCAAAGGGGCAAACTTCCCAGACTGAACCGGAACATCCTTCAGAGTGCTCATGGTCCAAAAAGATGGGCTTTGACCCTTGAAAACTCTAAAATGTACCAGAGAAGGGAGAATGGGTCAGGGAAAAGCATCTCTCTGAAACTGAAAGAAGGAAAATAAAAACAAACTCAATAGTCTCTCTCAGAATGAGCTCCATATGAGAAACTCTTGGGGGGGAAGCAAAAATGCACGACTCTCTCATAATGGGCAGGATGGAAATGAGCTATTTTCATGAATTTTGGCTCTCAGAACAATTGTTATTCCTCTTTGGTCAATATAGACCACTTTCCATCCAAGAATAAAAATTGCTAGAATGAATCAGTTTTTTGGGGGAAAAAAATCTAATAACCATCAGGTTTTACTGTGCAAAGCCAAAATGTAAGATGATTAGGTTAGATTATTAATATATAAAACATAAATTAAATAAGATGATGGAAGGAGGGATGCCCAGTATAGAAACTCAACAACTCTTCTGTAATTTGTACTTTAAGTCAGTTGCCCAGGACCTTAAGAGATTGTGCTACCCATGATTTCCCAGCTAGTATGTGTTAGAGGCAGGATTTGAACCCAGGTGTTTCTGCCTCCAAGGCAATGCCCACCATCCACACTTTTTAACCTGCTTCTGAAATAAATCGTATAAAAATCCCTGAAGGATTGTGATCAACTATTTCTCAATTTTTTTAATCAGTGCAAGCCATTTATAATTAATTTAGAACTTTATTCTCTTAAATATCTTGATTTAATATTCATATGTCAAAAGTGGATATTTTTCTACAAAGTTTCACCTTGATCTTTGGTTCAGATCTGCAATTCTGCCGGTATATGTGGTATGGGAAATCTCTCAACCTATGCAAATCTACAACTTGGAAAATTGCCTTTGTTCCTGAGAGGCTAAGGGAAAAGCTTAAGTGATGCAGCCAGTATTTCCCATAGATAGGACTCAAACCCCAATTTAGTTAAACTCTGGGGCTACTACTTTTTGTTGATAACTTATGTGTTGTTCATGGGCCTAATATTCTCTAAAAGAAAGTTCCTATAGAACAGGTGCCTCATTTGGAAGATTCTCTTCTGTAATTGTCTTTATAGGTTAATGGTAAGTGTCACATAGAAGGAGATAGCCAGGAAAATAATCCACTAGATTCCCATGAGAATTCTTAAAAGCTGAAATTTTGGGAGCAGCTAGGTGGCTCAGTGGATAGAGCATCAACCCTGAAGTCAGGAGCACCTGAGTCAAATCTGACCTCAGTAACTTAACACTTCCTGGCTGTGTGACCCTGGGCAAGTCACTTAATCCCAATTACCTCAGCAAAAAAAAAAAAAAAAAAAAAAAAAAAAAAAAAAAGCTGAGATTTTTGGAATTAATTCCAAATCAGCAGTATGAGTTTAAATTTCAAAAATAAGCAAATACTACAAATCTGGGCTTGTTTAATTGTTTTCTTAATTGTCTAGCTGTTAGTGAGAGAGAATAAAACTGAAACTGAAAAGCACAAATTTTTATTTCAGAGAACTGGTTGTTAAACATTTATTGCCTAAAAGGAATGTGTCTCTGTGTGTGTTTGTATGTGTACTTTTAATGGAATGTGTACTTTTAATGGAAAAAAAAAACTTTTTTTTTTTTTTTAACAAAGTGAAGGGGTAGGGAAGGGGTGGGAAGAATAATTGAAAAAGCAAAATGGGGACATGCATATTCTATAAATGCCAGAAAGAATTTGATTATAGCCTCTTACTGCCAACACAGAATATTTCTATTCAAAGAAATCCCAATCATATGTCACTCGCTTTGGGTTCTATACCATTAGAGTTCAAATGGCTTGAGAAGTGCTTGGCTGATTTCTTAGCTGTCAAGAGAGAAGAACTTGAAACAAATCATTCTGTCCACGCAATACCCTGTAACAAACTCTTCCCAACAGGGCCACCTATAGTTTTTGGTTTCTAAATATTTGGGTTCTGCCTTGAGCACATGTGCTTTTAGAACTATTTAATTGTCACTTCAAATTTCAATCAGTGATGACTGAGAAATCTGCCTGCAAGTTTAGGGTTTCCCTAATCAAAGATGCTTTTCCAGGATGCTCAACTGATTTTCTTCCAAAAGAGCATCCAGAAAATAAGATTCCCTCCAATTTCACTCCCAAGGTCAGAGAATTGAGGCCAGGCTATACGGGTAGAGTTGAGGTTTGGGAAAGATAGATTAAAAAGCATCTTTCCATATACTTGTGGTTAATATTCTCCATATAGAATCTACATTTAATGTCACAAATACAAATTGTCATTTGCTGAAATTGAAACAGCACTGAATTAATGAATCAGTCAGTTTCACAGCTAATTCTGACAATAGGACTGAACTCTTTACATTAGGAAATGAAATGTAAGAACATGTTCACTTTACTTGCATTTCCTAAGGGGGAAAGTTCAATTTCCTTTCAGATACTAAGTCTGTTGGCTAACCTATATATACACTCTCCTAGTACTGTTTCTTTGAAATTATTTTGGATGATTTTCTTTCTACAGTAGTTTGTTCACATAGATCTGATTTTACTTCTTAATGACATTGTGATTATTTCAATCCTTCCAGCTGACAGACAACTTGATCTCGGACATTTTCACTGCCATTGGCTCAATCACATTAGCTGTGTTACTGATCCTTTTTCTGGCAGTGGTGGCTTCCTTCATAGCTTCCAACAAACGGGCAAACCAGGGGACCTACAGCCCCAGCCGTCAAGAAAAAGAGGGGTCACGTGTAGAAATGTGGAATATGGTGCAGCCTCCGCCCATGGAAAGACTGATTTAGAAGGATCCAGTACTTCTCAAGGAAAACCCTCGACTAAATAAATTGTAAATAACATGTTTCCATTTGGAGCTCACATTTCCATTTGGAGATTGGGATTTGGGGGTGGGGTGGGATGGAAGTGGAAGGGATGTTCCAAGAGCTGTTCATCTCATAAACATCATGACCTATGAATTGTGGGACATTTTTCTTTGATCACCTTAAAGTCCTTAATGCATGAACTTGACACCTTTACTCATTATTCTGGGCTAGCCAATCATACAACTGTTTTTTCTGTGTTAGTAATTTCAGCCTGGATAATGTGCAGACATGTCTTAATTCAGTGGCTTCTGAAAGAAGCACCAGTGCCTGTCATTTAGATGTTTTGTGAACTGCAGACCCCTTGGGGCAGACTTCATTGTTGCAGAAAAAAACACAACCGAAGAAGTGAAATAAATATTTCTAATAAGCTGTCCCTAGTCATGTTATGGAAAGGTGTTAGGTGTGAACACTATGTTGTGTATGCTTCCATTCTTTAATGCCTTTTTCAACCATTGAGTCAAAGAAAGTCATGGGAATAACCATGGCAACAAATAAAGGTTAAACTGTCATTTTCTCTTTTAATGTTCTTTCTTTGTGTTATTAATGACAATAATAATAGCTAGCATTTACAGAGTGCTCTGTCTTGCAAGAAGCTTTACATGTCATCTCATTTGTTACTCACAACAGCCCTATGAAGTAGGTGCTGTTATTATCGTCTCTATTTTACAGATGATAGAACCAAGAGTGAGAAATGTTAAGTGACTTGTCTAAGCTCACCAGCATCCAAGGCAACATTTCAGGTCAGCTCTTTCTAATTCCAAGCCCAACACTATATCTCCTCTATCATGTAGGTGTCTAGCTGACTCAGAGTCCATGGGATATGAGTTGCTTCTTAGACATAAACTTATTCAGTGCTTGCATCAATCTTCTCCAATGAATTTTAAACCTGCATTGTGCTAATTATAAAATTATTGGCATATTAATGTTAAATTATTTCCCTAAGGGGAGAGAAGCAGAAGGTGGTAGTAGTTTGGAGGCTGATTGTACAGGGTCACAGTTAGTGGGGGAAGCCTGGGTATAAGACCCTTCAGCCCAGAGGGAACCTGCTAATAATGTCTGGTTCGGCTCCCCATCTCCCTAAGGGCTCTCAGCCTTCCTGAGAAGTCAGGGATCGGTGACAACCTGTGTTGAGATTGAAGCAGAATTATACCAGGTGGCAAACTACATACAATAGCAAGTTGTTTATGTGGTCCCACGTGCGCAGTATATACTGGGCACATGCCCAGTGTTTTTGTTACTTAAGGTATGAGGGTATAAAAAGGGGAAAGCCCTTCAAATAAATGGATTCCATTTATCCACCGTCCTCAGGAGTTCCGCCTCATCACTTCTCTACCAGGACTATATGTTTTAATCACCCCAACTTGAGGGCTCAAGAAAGCAGGATATTTTAATCACCCCGGCGTGGGGACTCAAGAAAGCAATGGTACATTTTGTCACCCCAACTTGGGGGCTCTAGAAAGCAGGACACAAGCTGACATTGGAATCAAGGTGGTCTGGCACTGGGCAAGCAATTTATCCTGTGGTACCCTAGGCAGCTCTCCAACAACCATAACCATAGCTACAATCACCAAAACCATTACAACTTAGCTAGTATTTATATAGCAAAATGCTTTAAAATATTACCTCATTTTATCCTCACAACAACCTTGAAAGATAAATGCTATTATTATCCCCATCTTACATATGAGGAAACTGATGCAGAGAGAGGTTAAGTGACTTGCTTAGAGTCATACAGCTTGCAAGTAACCAAGGCTGGATTTGACCTTGGGTCTTTTTGACTCCTGGTCTGGTCTTTCACCATACTGCCTAGCTGCCATGCCTTTTAGTTCCCTCTAGAGCCCTCTACTTCTGTTTTCTGTTGGGTAAAAGAAAAGGTTACAGGTCCTCAATTAAGAAAAAAAATTAATCTTGTAACCTGTTTATTTTATTTCATTTGACCAAACTTCTGATTCATCAGGGTACAGAACTTCCCTATACTAATGGAGATCTGTAATTCTTCTTCAATTTATAGCCTTAGAAAAGAATGAAGAAAGTACTTATTAATTAGGTGCTTTTATGTGCCATGCATTGTTCTAAGTACAGGGGATAAAAACATAAGCAAAAAGAAAACCAGTCCCTGCCTTCGAGGAGCTTACTTTCTAATGAGGGAACAGAATAGACAAAAGGGAGCTAACTGAATGAAGATGCTGAACAACCTCAAAAAGCATCTCTAAGATAAAATGATGCTTTTAAAAATCACAGCCCAGGGAAATTATGCCTCTATATCCTTTTGATTAGTTGAATATGCATTTTCCAAGACCAATGAAGATTTAAGATTGAATAAAACTACTGGAATGAGTCTGCAAAATATTAAGAAAAGTAAGCATTATATTTCCTCTTTGATCTAACTTCTCCATGGAATTTAATTAATCTTTCTTATACACCTGAAAGTTCCTAGCAGTTATGAGCACTATGATTATATCATTTCTTTAGTTAAAAATTTTTGGTTTCTCCATCATTGCTCATTAACAGAGCTATAACTAGGTTTAGCAATGAGAACTTTCTCCCTGTATACCAAAAATTCACAGGATACCAACAACAGGTTAAAAAAAACAAACAAACCTGGTTTAGTAAGAATAACCAAGCAAATGAGAAAAAGCTGGGTTAGCATAAATAATTAGCCACAATAGGAAGGTATCAGAATGCATGCTTCATCCCCTGGCAACACTCTTCTCCAATTTGCCTCTGTGATGGCAACTTCCCTAAAAACAAAGGGACTCGAAGTATTTATGGAGGAAAGTACCTCCATATCTCACATTTCCCTGCCCAGCCCCTGCCACAGTCTCATATACCAAAACATACTAATATTATCCCTCAACCTTCAACTGAAATACAAATGGAACAGATAAAAAATGAGACAAGTAACTAGCTCTCCTCCAGGGATTCAAAATTTATTTACAGGAAAACTTTCATGCTGCTTGTCCTGAGTTTATTTTGTTGGGCTTGCTCCAAGTGATGGAATGAGGATGCTGCCCGTGACATAAAGCATAAACGTACTTTGACAAGGAAACATCTCTAAACCCACCTGTCCTTTCCTAGGTCATGCTGCTATTTAAACACCTTCACATAGTCTTTATTCCTGCCAAACTGGACCCATATTTTTATTGTACTCTCTCAATGCTGTGCCTTTCTTGACACTATCCCTCATATCTGGAATAAATTCTCTATCTCCTAAACTTCATCTGTTGAAAGACAAAGAGAATAGAGAATAAGCATTTACATAGTGCCCATTATGTGCCAGGCACTTTGTAAGTAATTTGTTCAAATGAAATTAATTTGAACTTCAAAACAATCCTAGGAGGAACTGAGACAAACTGGGCAAAGGGACTTGGCCAGGATCACACAGTTAGGTGTCTAAGATCGGATTTTAACTCAGTCTTTCTGACTCCAGGCCCAGCATGACATTTACTGCACCAAACTGAAATTCCTTACTTGCTTCAAGGCATAACCCAGACATCACTTCCTACATGAAGGCTTCCCCCAATGGGAACAATGAATTAACCCTATTTATCTCCTCAACCAAATTTGGCTAGTTTTTTTCTTAAAAAATTAGGGGCAGCTAGTTGGTATTACTATACCATAGATAGAGCACCCACCCTGAAGTCAAGAGGACCTGAGTTTAAATTTGGCCTCAGACACTTAACACTTACTGGCTGTGTGACTCTGGACAAGTCAACCCCAATTGCCTCAGGGAAAAAAATTTTGGTACCATCTTTGAAACTTGATTGGTTCAGTAGCTAAAGCAGTGGTTCTCAAACTTTCGTTTTCAGTATCTTTATCCTATTAAAAATTATTGAGGATCTCTCCAAAGTGTTTTTGTTTATCTGGGTTATATTTATAGACATTTACCATATTGGAAACAAAAACTATTTTTGAATTTGTAGACCCTCTAAAAGGGTTTCAGAGATCCCCAGGATTTTCTAGACCATACTTTGAGAACCACTGGCCTAAAGGAACTTAAATGGTTGCCTGAATACAAAAATATAAAAAATGAAAAGTTCCAAGCCTTCTTTGATGATTGGTGGGGGGGAAATCTTAGGCAACAGCATGTTGCCAGGCAATTCAAACCATTACCACCTTCGTTACAATGCACCTTTCATGCTAGAAAGGCAACCCCCAAAGCTCTGGGAATAGTTATGTTTCCCACATTCCTGCTAAAGAATGATAGGATCTGTTTCCAGCCCAGACCCCTACAACTATCACTGAGGGAAGAAATCATTGTGGAGAAGGGATCTAGCTTGGCCACCATTCCTAGCAACATCTTGTTAGCCAGGTGCCATAAGATAAGCACGATAGTCCTGGGATCGCAGTACCACCCAGAACACCACTGCTGCCTTGAGCCCAACCCCTCTGCCCTTCCCATCACCGAGGGAAGCAACTCTAATGGAAAAAAGTCAACAATTTCCACCAAATGCCTAACGGATGCTACCTGCAAAGGTAGCCTACCCGGAGCAGCAAGCATCATAAGGGAGGCCCAGGAAGTCACTTTTACCAGGTAAGGCAAATGACCATCACCTTTACAGTCACCTTCCCTCATACCCCAATAGAGAGAGTCCGGGACTCCGAACCCAAAAGCCTTTGAAATAGCAAGGCTTCCAGTCACTGCCTAAAGCCTTTAGTTTGAGATTCAACCCTTGTGACCGTAGAGTCTGGCAACTGTTCCACCAGGTATTATAGCCACACCTGATATAGTCCCAGAAAGTAAAATTCTTGGCACCAAAGTCTTGTGGCATTTTCAACTGATCCAACATCAGAGACTGATAATTATTTTTATCAGTGGAAGGAGGCACTGACATTTACTTTGCCACTGCACCCTAAGGACCAAAGGACCTTTTTGTCAGACTCACAGCTAAAACCTCCTTGCCTTCCCACTTAGAATGTGAGCTATCTTACTTTTTATTTCCATCTTCAGCAGTTAGCACAGTGATTTGCACATAATTGATTAATAAAGACTATTTTTGTTTCTACCATTCAACAATTGGATACTCTTTCTCTCCAGTCTTACCTCAGATATAAATCTCTCTATCCACACGTTTCTTATAAAAGTTACCTGTCCTTTTGCTTTACCCTTATCTTACTTTCCCTTGTATGTGGTAGGTGTGGGAGTGGGGATGGGAGCCTATGTTATATTTATATCTGTAAAGGTTCATTGAATTGAATTACAGTTGGTGATTCCAGTTGAATGACTGACATGATATAGAAAGGCTGAGTAGCACATCTTGATCATGTATAAATTAGGATATGGATTCCCCCACTCCAAACTCCTGACCAAGCTTTGCTAAGTGACAAAACTAGAAACAAGCAGACAATGACTTCTTCGAATTGCAATGATTATGAGGTACTTAAAGTAGCCTATTTCCTCATCCATCCATCATTCACTCGTCTCAGAGGAGTGAATGGCAATGGAAATCAATTAAGCCTAGACAGCTCTGCAGAGAGCACTAACAACGCAGAAGAGCTCCTGGAAGCTGTCTGCAGACTCCAGAAGAGAGAAATGGAGACAGACATCCCACTTGCTGACATGTGTTGCAACACAGCAAAAAGCAGGATTTGTAAAAAAGACACATCTGGTACACATTTGCCAGGAGCAATATGAGGTCTAGCTCCAAAAAGGCCTATGTAGATCTTACGTCTGCTGTAGTCACAGCCTAATGACCATAAGTGAAATCACCTGTCAAATTTGCCCCAAATCTCAACTCCCGAATATGCCCTATGTAGCTGGCCCTCTTAACTACCAGAAGGGATAAAAAGAAAATTCCTATTCTGTGTAACACAGGCAAACCAATGGTATATGTTAGCATTTGTTTAAACCTTGAAACTACAGAGTAAGTAACATTTCTTTGAGCCCCAGCCCCAAAACTTATTTATCCTGTGGTCTTGGCAAGTCACTTACCTTTAAGTCTCAAGTTTCCACAACCATAAAATAGTTACCCAAATTTGTGAGGGCAAAAATTAGAGTGTTAAAATATGCAAAATGCTTTGTGGCTATATAAATGTAAAGTTTCATGATGTTCACCTCTCCTTTTCAGGCTTTCTCAAAGCCTGCCAAGATTTCAGCCCAGAGAATTTTAGGAAGTATTTCAAACTGCAAGAACCATCTAAATTATAGGCACCTCTTACTAATGGAATTATCAAACAATAGCAATGTCCCAGTACTCTTAATTATAGCCAAACAAAGCAAATAATAAAAAAAAGATCATAGAGGAACTCCAACTCCAATCATAGGAAGTTCCTTAGAAATCATTTAGATCAACTCCTCTTTACACAAGAGAAAACATAGAAAGTAAGTGTTTTTCCTCAAGTCATATAAGCAATAAACAACAGAATTAGAATTTAAAAATCTAGTTTGCTGTTTCCAGTTCTAGCATTCTTTAGCCATGGAGAGAAGATGCAAAAGGTAGGAATAAAGAACACACACATGATGGGAAGAGCACAATTGTGGTGAGGCTCTTGTGGGCAGAACTGTGATGGAACTCAAAGGAGAGACAAAATAGGAATAGTTAAGCTCTTTCCCCCAACCCTTCTCCAAGAAAGATATTAATTTCTGCCAGGAGGAGGAGCAAGAAATTGATTCGAGATGTCCTCTGCTTTCCTCACAGAGAAGGGATATTAGGCTAGAATTACATTGAGTTGCGATTTAGTTATTGGATATCATCAGGTTCAAGTTAACTTCTGATTACTTTATATGGGGTGAAAGGAAATAGAGAGCCAAGTTCTATATCCAAGGCTTTACCTCTTTCCCAACAAATACCATTCTACAATGAACACACATAGCAAATAGCAAAGAAACCCATTTGTCCAAATCATAGCAAAACAGAAATCAAAGAAGGTAAACTTACGAGAATATATACCAGATAATACACAGAGAAAGAGCTTTCCCATTAGGAGCCAAATAAGTTAGCTTAGCCAAGAGATAGTACCCGATCTCACCCCAAGGAACACTTCCCACAGTTTCTAGAGTAGCAAACTGGGAATGAGGACATGGTGGAAATTGCCAGCTTCATTCATGTTATCTCAGTCTTTTCCTTCAGCAACTCGAAGTAAAATTACCCTCTTCCATTTTCCTTTTTGAAGCTGGAAGCCAGAAGCCTCCAAAAGTTAAAAAAAGACTGATGACATCTGGAGCTTTCCTACTCTCACTAACTCTGCCCTGTTCTTCACCTAGGTTAAGGGCATGCATTTCCACCAATAAGAAGAAAGTCCTATATCAATGGGCAGGGGTTACATTTTCTACACCAGAAATGTCAATCAGGTGACCCTGATACCTGAGAGAAGGAAACAGATTAAAATGTAATTAGGAAACAATTAATTAAAATACAATAGAACATGTCAATAAGTGATTTTCTAAATCAATATGTTGCCTGAAAAGATCCTTATGTATACTTTTGTGCCCGACTCAAACATTTCTATTTGTGCCCCACTGGATTACACCATGCTGCTGTCTGAACCTCTGACTTTCAAATTAATTTAGTTTTCCAAAGATGGTGTTTTTTCATTGTCACTCATAGGATTCCTCCTTACAAAAAGCAATGCTTGATATCAGGTTTCCTTTCTCTGGCCATCAATCAGAAACAGCTACAAGCTGCAAGTTTGACTTAAGTTTAAAGCTCTTTGATTAGAATCAACTATCTGCCCTTTACCTAGTTTAACCTTCCTTCCTTAATAGGATTATACAAAATAAAATATTTTCCATGAGTTCAGAAGTGCATATGACCTTTCAAATTTCAATCTTCCACCAGAAGTGCCATTTTAACTGGTGTGAATTGTAATGAATAGTGATGACAAAAATGCATGTTTCCAATTTAAATCTACTCCCTGAGGATCTGGCACCTGTGCTGAACTACAATTGCTCGCAGAAACAGGGGTGCACTATCTATTGAAAAGATTTGAATCAATTAATCCATCAATCAACCAATCAGCATTTATTAAGTGTGTACCATGCACCAGGCACTGTGCTAACCCTGAGGATTATGAAGATAAAAATGAAACTGAACTTGTTTAAGGAATAACTTCATGAATCAGACACTGAGTCAACTATGAAGTTGGCTAATTCTTTGTTTGGGATGGGGTGGGGGAACAATTCCATTTCATTCAGTTAAATCTGTGACTGGTAGTTAACACACACAGCTTACAAGATGGTGCTCCCAAGATCAATGACTGATTTCAGGCAGAACAGAAGCAAAGCGAAAGTCCCAGTGAAAGCAAATTATAATTCATTAAAAAGTATAAAATTTGCACATTACAGCACATCTAAATTAGATTATATATATAAATTCGATTCATATCTTAAAACATCAGTCAAAATATGTTGTCTCAAATATAAGTTATAAAATCACAGAATTTCAGTTGGAAGGTAGGGGCCATTTAGTCTAATACACAGCGGGAGAAAATAAATTCCTTCTACAATGTGCTTTTGTCATCACCTAGACTTTTCTTGAAGAACTCCTTTCCCCCAGTAAAGAGGACTAGACCACTACCTCCTGATGTAATTCATTTGACTTTTGGAAAACTCACATTGATAAGTTGTTTTCCTTAACTTTGAATCAATTAGCTACAAAGGTAACTTCCATTCATTTATTCCTGGTTCAGCCTTTTGTAAACAAGCAAGATAAATTTAATTCCTTTTTCACCTGATGGTTCTTCAAATACTAAGCACCTCTCTAGTCTTCCTTACATGAACAATAATAACAGCAATAATAACAATAATTAGCATTTTTATAGTTGGTAGCAGTTTTACAATTTGTCAAGTGTTTTACAAATATTATCTCATTTTATTTTTGAAAACAGCTTCATAGAACATGGATGCTGTTATTAATTTAATTTTACAGGTGTGAAAACTGAGACAGAAAAAAGATTAAGTAAATTCCCCAGGACCTAATAATAAATATATAATAGTGATTTGAACCCATTTTCTTGACTTCAGATCTAATTCGCTATCTAATTCAACATCTAGCTGCCTCTAAACTTGAGTATCTTCACCATGTAGATATTATCTAACTTATCAAAAACCTTCCTAAATTGTCATAACCAGAAGTGAACCTAATACTCCAGTTGTGCTTTGATTATAACAGAAGAATAGGACTATCAACATATTTCTGGAATCTATGCCCATAAATAGTTTAAGAGTATATTAGCTTTTTTTTTTTTATTACCATGTTCCCTCATGTATTAATTTCCAGCTTTTGGTCTGTTAAAATCACTACATATTCCCTCCCCCCCCCCCAACACACACAAGAAAAGACCTACTTATTATACAGCCACAGCTATTCTATCCTCCTACATTAGTACAGGATATATTCCTGGCAAACACAGAGAGTAGAAATGGAGGCATTTATATTCTTTGGCTCAAAGATCACTGCAGCCATGCAATTGCAGCTATGAAATTAAAAGACCCTCCTTGGAAGGAAAGCTATGGCAAATCTAGATAGCATTCTGATACACTTTGCTGACAAAGGTTCATCTATTTCAAAACTATAGTTTTTCTATTTCTTAATGATTGGTTGTTTTCTTTTATTCTTGAAAAGGACCAAAATGACATCACTATATTAAAGTCAAGTTACAGTATGTCCGACTGTGGCTGATTCCAATATAAGCTCAGAACGCTCTGCCACATGTCAGACACAAATAGTCCCTATGAACATTTGGAGTGGATTCTCTAACTTTGCTCATCTCACATTTCTTTTGGGCTAATTTAATGCAGCTTTGCTCATAGGGACAGCACCTTCTCTGATGAGGGCACGCCATACTAGATGGTTCTGTACCAGTGTCTCTAAAGAAAGACCTTGAGAGCCTTGTATGGCTTCTTCTGACTACCATGTGAGTGCCAGATTTCTCCATAAAAATAGTCTTTTATAGCAAGGGTACATTTAGCATTCAAATACTTTGGCCAATAGAGTTGTGCTCTCTGCAGTATAGTTTGAATGCTTGACAGTTTAGTTTGAGAAAGAACTTTAATGTCTGATATCTTATCCTGCCAGGTGATCTCCAGAATCTTCCTAAGACAATTCAAATGGAAGAGATTCAATTTCCTGTCATGGTGTGAGTATACTGTCCACTTTTCCTGGGCATACAACAATGAGGTTAGCACTATGGATGGCTCTGTAGATCTTGAGTTTGGTTAGTTAGTCTAATATCTCTTCTCTCCCACACTTTCCTTCAGAGCCTCCCCAACACTGACTTAGCTTTGGCAATGTGTTTATAAAGCTCATCATCAATATGTACATCCCTGGAAAGCATACTGCTAAGGTGAGTGAACTTATCCATAGCATTCAAAATGTCTCCATTTGCTGCAAGTTATGTTTTCACATATGGATGGTGTGATGCTGGCTGATGGAACATCTGTATTTCTTGGTGGTATTAGGCCAAAATTAGCACAAGCAGTAGAGAATTAATTCATACTTTGTTGCATTTCAGTTTCAAAGGCTGCACTGAGTGCACAGTCATTGGCCACTAACACTCCTTCCACTTTGGTTTTGGCTTATAGTCCTTTGAAGTTGAAGCATTTGTTATCAATGATAACTGATCTCATTGAAAATATTTAACAACATGGCTGAAAACATCATGCTAAAAAGTATGGGGCCAAGCATACAGTTTTGTTCCATTGGTGACTAGGAAAGCATGAGAGAATCATCTGTTATTCAATTTTTCCAGTAGCAATGAATGGCTGTGAAAGTTGGATTATATGGAAAGCAGAGCACTGCAAAAAGTACACTTTTTAATTATGGTGCTGGAGAAAATATTTGAGAATCTCTTTGACAGCAAGGAGATCAAATTAATCAATATTTAAAGAAATTAATTCAAGTTATTCACTGAAACGTCAATTTAGATACTTTGGCCACATAACGAGAAATCAGGATTCATTGGAAAAAACCTTCATGTTGGGAAAGAGTAGAATGCAAATGGGAAAGGGAATTGCGGAGAATGGTAGTATCATGGAAACAATGAATATGAATTTGGATAGGCTTTAAAAGATAGTGAAGGATAAAAGTTCCTGGCGTACTATAATCCATAGGATCATGAAGAATCAGCCACAACTGAATAACTGAATATCCCATTTATAATTACAAAGTTGACTTGTTGAACACAACTGTACGCTTTTTCGAAGTATTTGATTTGACCCAATATCAAAAATTTTGTGAATCTAAATTCAGTCATCCAATGTGTTAATTATTCTGATAAGCTTGGTATCTTTTTCAAATTTTAAAAATATGCAATCCCATCCTTTAGCCAATTATTGATAAAAATTGTTATGCAGCACAATGTCAAGCTTAGAATTCTGGGGATCATTTAAACTTCACAAAGCTTTAAAAACTTTGGCTTTTGAGTATATCCTCTTCCCTTATGGTATTATAAAGATATTACACTTAGTTGAAGTTATTAATGTTTGCGCAAATGGAATCAATTATTCCTGATAGGAGGAAAAGTAAGAAATTGAGGCAGAGGCTGAACATTCTGTTCTCCTGAGAAAGAAGGGGTACCAGGCTAGATTATATCTTTCTGCTACTTCAAAAACTGTTAATGTAGGGGAAATCAATTGTAAGTTCATGGTACATTCCTAATCAAAATTTCTTAATAGGAAAGGAGTGCCCCAAGCATTATACTTAAGGCTTGACTTTCCTTCCCACCAGAAGTTGGTTCCACCATAAATACATAGAACAAATGGCTAGTAAACCCATTTATCCAATTCAATGGCAAAATAGAAATCAGAGAAAGTATACAGAGAAAAATATATACCACACTATGTACAGTGAAGGAATTCTCTAAAAGCACCAGATCTCATCAAAGGAGAAATTCCCCAAAGCCATCAATGTGGCAAGTTGTGGACAAGGGTATATCAAAGTGCCAACTCCTCCACAAATCCTCTTCTTCCTGGAGTCTTTCTCATCCCTTCATGTACCTGAAAAGAGGTTGAAATGGAATGGTGTATTTTTTTCTTGGAGCTGGATGGCAGAAGACCATATCTTTTCTTTCTAGCTTTCACCAATTCTGCCTTCACATAGATCTAGAGCATTGGTCCCCATATGTGAGAAGAATCCCATGTCAATGACTCTGGTTTGCTTTATATGTATTTTTAAAAATTCTATGGCTAAAAAAAAGCATGCTTCCACTTATTATAACCATTCTTTAGGGCAGCAAACCCTAAGTAGAGGTGCCTGCCATTTTTGACACTACCACTGTCACCACCATCAACTACCACTAACTGATACTTACAGGAAGGTAAGACCAAAAGTTTTAAGAACAGCAGCATACAGCCTCCTTACTCCCACCCCCACTCCCCAGTAGCTCCTCCTACTATCCACACTCACAATTATCATCCAGGGAAGCAATCCTTATGGAGCTAAAATTTTACAATGGATGTAGTAGGGTGAGGGAGGAAGGAAGGAAGCAAACATTTATTAAATTCTACTAAGTGCCAGGCACTGTGCTAAGCTCTTTATAAATATTATCTCATTTGATCTTCATAGCAATGCTGGGAGGTAGGTTCCATCATTATCTCTACTTTACAACTGAAGAAACTGACCCAGACTGAGGTTAAGGGATTTGCCCCACAGTTATATAGCTAATGAATTTCTGAGGCTGAATTTGAACTCAGATCTTCCTTACTCCAGGACTAGTGCTCTATTACCACCTAGGACCACCTGGATGTATCCTGAATTGCTCCTTCAGTTGCCATAGCCCCTAGATCTTCAAGAAAGTTCTCATTGACAAAGTACTTGGCACTTTCAAATTATATAATATCAATGTTATATAGTTTTGTCATTGTAAACTTTATCAATGTAAATTACACTAAAGGATATACATGGCTATCTTCCTTGTCACAGTATCCTAAGCAGGTCTTTCGTTGTCTTCCCATTGATCATCTCTCACTAGAATATAAGCTGCCTAAGGAAAGGGAATGTAATTTTTTATTTGTATAAACATCTTGTTAATTTGTTTTAATTCATTTCTGCCAAAATATGCTTTGCTTTGATGTTCTGAAACAGAGCTACAACAAGAAACTTTGTCTCTGCTGTGACCATAACAAAAGAGAGTTTAGGATCAAGGACAGAAAGAATATTCAGTTGGGGAGAAATGGGGATAAGATTCTGCTCCACACAGAAAAAAAAAAGAGAAAGGGAGGAGAGTGGATACCAGGCTAAGATAGAGATGGGAAGGGAATAGCTCACATTATCTGATAAGTTATTTTAACTAACTAGTCTTACTAAGCAGGTATTGAACTTCAACAATTCTATATTGCTGGGGCTGTAAAATGACACATTGGACAGAGCACCAGTCCTGAAGTCAAGAAGATCTGAGTTCAAATTTGACCTCAGACATTTGACACTTATTAGCTGGGTGACCCTGGCAATTTGCTTAACTTTGATGCCTCACCTTCTCCTCCCCCTGAAAAAGTTTAATGAATTTGGATCAATGATATGAAATGAAATAATAGTTATTGTTCATCATCTCTACTTTGATAATAACCAAATGCCCAGAGAAAATAAATCTCATTAATTTGGACTTTATTACATTTCAATAAAAATATCACCATTTTAGAACTTCGTGTTTTTCAAAGAACTTTCATATACCTTATTTCATTTGATACCTAAGATAAAGCTTGGGTCTGGATTCTATCTTCATTTGACAAATTAAGAAATGGGTTAAGTGAAATGTCTAAATATATATATATATATATATATATATATATATATATATATGTATATATATATGTATGTATGTATGTATGTTTGCATAAGCAGCAGAGTCAGGACTAGATATCAGTTCTCCTGATTTCACTACATAAGAATTTTTTTGGGGGGAGAATGGCTGTAGTGATAAAAACATGTTGTTGGGCCAATTCTATCTGATCTTGGTAAAAAAAACAAACAAACAAAAAAAACAAGAAAGAGATAATAACAATATCCCATTCAAAGTCCAAACTATATTCCATGCCTTACAGAGAAATAGGGATGAGAGAGGAACAAATTTCAAAGTATGGAAATAGGAAAATGCTAACAGAACTATATATAAAGATTGCTGGCAAATTGAGTGTTTTTTTTTTAAATCACTAATTTGTCAGTGTGATGAAACTACTTCTATGAATTTAAAAAAAGAGATAAGGTGACAGGGTTATAAGATGGCTCTATTCAGAACTATTGTGATGCTCAGATTCACAGAGTACAGTGGAGCAATGGCTTTTCATTGTATACTGATACCACAAGAAGGCAAGTTACATCAGAACCAATGAGAACCAATCAGAATAATCAGACCAAGTCAGAACTAATAACCAACGTTCTGCTTTAATGCAAATGGCAGTCACTACATTCAAATGGATTAAACTCATTAATATTTTAATTATGCATCAGTATTATTTCAAAATAAATTTGGAAAATTTCACTAGATACAGAGGTTTTAATTTTATTTTTTTATTATTGATACACTTGACACCATGCCAGAGAGCAACATATTGCTGAGTAGAGGGCAATGTAAGGAAAGAACTGTATCCCTGAGCCTAGAATGGAAATGGGATGAAATTGAGAAGATCTGAAGAGAAGAAAGATTAAAACTCTGCTGTCACTTAAAATCTTTACATAAAAGCGCTTTTTGCTTAATGAAGCATGTCAAAAAATTTAATTCCAGTGTCTCAATTTTTAGAAGAGATGTGCACAAATAGATCACCATGTCCAAAAAAGCTCTCCATTTTATGACATGAATTCAACTAACAGACCAATTTTACTAAAAAGAGAGTAATTTTTAAAAGTTGGTATATGCTGTATATACATGAATTCTCTCCACAATACTCAATAAAAGTTGTAAAATCAATTCATGAATTATACTTAGTAGTACCTGCAGCAACTGTTGCCAGGGAACAAAAAAAAATAGGAGAAAAGGCAGAACTATCAGTGTCAAACAGTGTTAATCTGGGTGAAAGTGAATTGAAAGAACTATAAAAGATCTATGAAAAGACATTGGAAGATTGAAATATCTAGAAATATATATAGAAGTGCAATAAAATGTTAGAAAAAAAAAGGATCCCAATACCACTCAATTAAAGGCAACAAAAAGTAAACATATAGAAGAAAAATTCATCTCCAAAAAAAGACTATCAGAAATTTTACATATTCTTAACTGATAAATCGAAAGCAAAATACTAAGGTAATAAAAAGAGTCAAAGCAATGCAAAAAATTTAATAATTCAACAATTTAAAATTTTATTAAAGAAACCTAAGAAATAAAAAAATAAAGGAGAAAATGAACACATGGAAGATATGAAAAATGTCTAGTCCTCCGTAGGAGGGATTCTTAAACTTTTTCTACACATAACCCCTTTTTGCCTGAGAAATCTTTATGCAACCCTGGATATATAGCTATATAAAATAGGTATACAAATCATAAGAGTAAATCATAAAAATTTATTTTAAACCAATTCTTTGGCCTACATATAATTTTACCATTTATTAAAGACAAAATTAGTATATAAATTTATGCTGAGATGGAATGTTTGTTTATTTTTACATGAAGAACTTAATCTTGGTAGAATACTTGATACCTTTTACTGTTGCCAAATTTTTCACAAACCCCACATAGTTACATGACCCCACGTAGGGTTGTGGCCCCAGTTTATTTTTATTTTTTTTTATAACTTTTTATTGACAGAACCCATGCCAGGGTAATTTTTAACAACATTATCCCTTGCACTCACTTCTGTTCCGATTTTTCCCTCCCACCCTCCACCCCCTCCCCTAGATGGCAAGCAGTCCCTATATGTTGAATATGTCACAGTATATCCTAGATACAATGTATGTGTGCAGAACCAAACAGTTCTCTTGTTGCACAGGGAGAATTGGATTCAGAAGGTAAAAAATAACCCGGGAAGAAAAACAAAAATGCAAACAGTTTACATTCATTTCCCAGTGTTCTTTCTTTGGGTGTAGCTGCTTCTGTCTCATTGATCAATTGAAACTGAATTAAGTCTCAGTGTCAAAGAAATCCACTTCCATCAGATTACATCTTCTTAACAGTATCGTTGTTGACATATATAATGATCTCCTGGTTCTGCTCATTTCACGTAGCATCAATTCATGTAAGTCTTTCCAAGCCTCTCTGTATTCATCCTGCTGGTCATTTCTTACAGAACAATAATATTCCATAACATTCATATACCACAATTTACCTAACCATTCTCCAATTGATGGGCATCCATTCATTTTCCAGTTTCTAGCCACTACAAACAGGGCTGCCACAAACATTTTGTGGCCCCAGTTTAAAAAGTTTTGTTCTTTATGATCACAAGAAGTTCAACACAACAAAAACACAAGTTAGATCAAACAAGAAATAGAAAGCTGATACACAATCAATATCACAAATGAAAAAAGTTTTTTCAATTGATAGGACTAAAATGATCTTTGCTTCAAGACTAGAAATTGATGATACTGGATAAGAACCAAGACTTGGCTCAAAAACTTCCCGTGACACAAAGTGCAGGACTTGACCAGCTTTTCCTCAGACACAAGATTGATTCTATCTTTGTTGATAGACAAGGCATCACATTTATTTTCAAAGGATGGTCCCTCCAAAAATACACCAATTATTTGGTCATATACTTTAAAGAAAATATTCAAAGTCTATATCACATAAAAATCGAAATCTACAAACAGAATATAGGTTAAGGAAGAAAAAGAGGTTGTAACAAAAAGGTTCCAGGGATATAAAGAATAACTTCTTACCCCTTCTGTAATTATTTTGAATAACTCCCTAAAATCACTGTATCTATTTATTACTGAAAAACTTTTTGAAGAATTTACATGGTTTGTTTTTGTTCTATAAATGCACAAATCAGATCCAAGTATAAATGAGCATTTTCAAATGTCTGATGTCTCTATGGAAAACTTTTCTTGGTTCAAATGATATAACCAACTCAGTAATGTCGAAAGCAATTCATGTAAAACATGAAATTTTGGGGGGAAAACATTTAAGCACATTATGATTTTTCCTAATATTAAATCCATTATCACTTCTCCTAAATTTAATTAAATATTGCCTCCAAATTTTAAAAAAAGTTGAACCAAAAAATCTTATTAATAACTTGATCTATGTGAATGATAAGCTATAGAGCTTCATTGAAAAATATATTAGATAGCTTCTTTGTTATGTGGAATCTTTATCCAGTGATATAAAATTATATTTGTACTTCATAGGTGTTGTTTTTTTAATGCATACCAAGAAAAGATAGGTATTGATGACCTTGAGCATGAAAATACATTGAAAATAAAACTATCAATGAGAAAATTATGATTGATGCATTAAGTGGCTTAAGCATCCTGAAATAAAAGATTAATTGGAATAATATTTAAAACAATTATTGCTTAGAATGCATCTTAATATACACTTTCAAAAATGTAGTATTGATCATAAAAAAATTTAGACAGTAGGCTAACAAAAACCAATGTAATACTAATTAAACACAAGGTGTACCATTCCAAAGCAGTTACAGATGAACACTTCTTCGAAAAGGAAGAAGAGGATTGATAGGTTGACATTCCTAAAGCACATGATTAACATGTCACAAGCATACAGAAATGCTTTGGAATAAGCAGAGATTACTTGAACAAGTTATAATTAATTCTGATAAAAAGGAAGTTGAGAGCAGAATTTAATAAGAGGGTAGAGAGACAGCTGGAAGGGAGAGTAAAGAGTAGGCACTGGACTTCTTTCTTATCTTGGTCACATTATTTTTGTTTGTACAAAAGCATTTAATATAACCAAAATTATTTGGTACTTTCTAATACTTTCTCTTATTTTATCATAAATTATTGCTCTTCCTATGGGTCTGAAAGGTACACTATTCCTTGCTCTTCTAATATGCTAATGTTGTCACCTTTTATGTGCAAATTATGCATCATTTTGAATTTATCTTAATACGCAGTGTTAATCCTTCTAGGAAACCTGTAACTACTTTATCGATCAAAATCAGGCATTATTACCTTTGGTCTCTTAGTTCATAGTTTCAGAGACAGTATTGTTAGTTTTCTCTTGTTGCTACATCTAACTTGATCATCTAGTTTTGAGGAACAGATTCTTACTTTTTCTATGTCTATCCTTCTCTCCTGTTATTCTGCTTCCCAACACAGTCTTTTACGTTCTCTTCTTTAAAAACAAAACAAAACAAAAACCTTGGTCAATCTTTTTTTTTTATAACTTTCATCTCTAAAAATGAATGTGTATAACTTTTAAAATACATATATATTTATTCCATTAAATATTTCCCAATTACACGTAAAATAATTAGCATTCATTTTTAAATTTTTTAAAAATTTTGAGTCTAAATTATTTCCCTCCATCATGGCTCTCTTCATTCACTGAGATGGTAAACAATATAATATTGATTATGCATGTGAAATCATGCAGAATTCATTTCTAAATGAGTTACATTTCAAAAGAAAATACATCAAAAAGAAAACATAGACACTAAATCCCAAGAAGAATAAAACTTTAAAAATATGCTTTAATCTGCACTCAGAGATCATCACTTTCTCTTTCTCCGGAGTGGAGAGCATTTTTCATGATGGGTCCTTTGAAATTTTCTTCAATCATGCCCAGGGCAAAAGTGCTAGATATATTTTAAATACATATCACAGGTGGTAATATAAAAAACATTATAGATAACTGTAACTTCTTCATATCTATGGAGAATTAATCATATGATCTTTTGTAAACCAAAACACTAAACATTTCAAAAAATTTCAGAGACAGAAGACCCTAAAGATTCTTTAGTACAGTGGTTTTAAACCTTGGATCAATGATCTTTTTAAAAGAAATGGCTTGATAACTACTTTTTATTACAATTGGATTTCTTTATAATTCTCTGTATTTTATTTTATGCATTGAAAAACATTATTCTGAGAAGAGGTCTATGGATTTCACCAAATTATCAAAGGGGTCCATTGCATAAAAAAGGTGTCCATTGATCTAGTCCAACTCTATCTGCAATATGTCTCTCACCCAAACTACTTATGTTTTTCAGTCCTATCACCTCCTTACAGGTGACTAGTTGAACTGAGCTTTGGAGAACCCATTATTAAAATTTTTAGTGTGATCACACCTTGTAAATTGGCAAAAATTACAAGTTAGAATACATCATCATGTTGCAGGGAAGGCATGTACCTTGGCTTTTACCTATCATTTCACAGGCCATATCTTTGAAAGTCCTTAATTCTTCCTTTCTTCCATACTATATCTTCCATTAAAATAATTTTCTTCAAGGCTTGCCTCAGGGAACACTTTTTCAATGAAGCCTTAACTGATTTCTTTTGCATTTCTTATGCTACTCAAAATCACTCCTATTCCTTGTCATACTATAATTTGTCTTATAATTATTTGTGGTTTGGCTTTGTTCTGTTTTTGACTGTAAACTTCTCAAAACCAGAACTAATGTTTTTTATTATATCCCCCCTGAGCAGAACATAATCTGCTGCATATAGTAGGCATTTAATAAATGTTGAATTTGATTTTTATAGAATTTGTTGATGTCCCTCAACTCTAATTTCACTCTGCTAATGGAATTAGCTGAGAAAATGAGCTCAGAGAAATAGTGATAAAAAGTGCCAAAGTTAGGTCTAGATTCTAGATTCCAATTTGATTCTATGATCACAAGATTTAAAGTAGAAGGGAATGTCAGTAGTTTTTTAAGATGAGGTATAATGAAAAGAGTAACAGTTGTAAAGTCATAGGATCTGGATTCAAATTCCATGCCTTATGTTCATTACCTGGTTGGTGTTGGGCAAACCAATTTACCTCCCTGAATTCCTGTCGCTTCATTTATAAAATGAGGAGTTCAACAATGTTACCTTTGTGGTCCTTTCCAGATCAAGAACTATGATACTATGAAAATTCAACATCTTCATTTTTTTTGAGAAGACAACTAAGGCCAAGTGATGAAGGGATTTGCCCAAGATCACACAGTTAGTGATTATCTTTGATCGTTATTTAAATAAAACATCCAAATTAGTTGGAAATAAGTTGCATACCTGATATAATGAATAGATTTGTGTGATGACCGCGTATTTTAAAATCAGCTGGAGTCAGGAATTCAGGTTAAGGGAAAATCTTCGAATTTATTCTTTGTAGAGGTGAAGAGGGATGGCTATAGCAATGTGAGCAGCTGCAACAAGAACCCAGCCAGCAGTCTCTTTCCCCTCTCTTCCTGCCCCTCTGCCTCCATCCACCAAAATTGTCCCTACATCATTTCCTTTACAACACATCAGGACTTACACAAAGAGTGGGCGGGGACATTCTTTCTCCAAGCATATATATTAATAGAGTATGGTCCAATTACTATTTAGCCTCACATGCTTGGGATCAGTGCATCAACTCAAGCCTTAGCCCATTACAGGTTTGTGCACTGAAAATAAATAGAAATTCTCTAACATATTAGGAAGCGGTATGATAGAATGGACTATCCATCATTTATATCCTGTCACTATTTGAGGGTCAAAAAAAGAACTGAATCTGATGTTTTCACTGCCAATGAATAATTTTTGGGAGCCTTAGTTTCCTTTGCATATTATCCTACCCTGGGCAGTTACATAGATCAGAGGCACTCATCCCCATCACTCCCAAGTTCAACTTGAACCAGAATAAAATGTTATGGGGAAATATTTAACAAAAAAATCAACTATACAATATTACATTATTGTTGTCATGTTTTACTCTTCATGACCCCATTAGGCATTTTCTTGACAAAGATACTGGAATGGTTTTGTCATGTCATTCTCCAAGTTTGAGCCTGAGGCATTGCTTAGGGTTATACAGCTAGAAAGTATCTGAGGTCAGATCTGAATTCAAGTCTTCCTACTTCCAGACCTTGTGCTCTATCCAGTGAGCCCCTACAACAGAATATATTTCTATTTGAGTTTGACATCATTAGTATAGATCAAATGCAATCATCCACATAAAAGCACATTATCAATCTTAAAGTATACATATTTCAGCTTTATGGTTTTTGCCCAAAACCTAGGACAGTATCTTACATATATGAGAGGAACATAGGATCTTAGTTTTAGAGCTGGAAGGATCCTTAGAAGTCATTCAGTTTAACCCCTTCATTTTATAGATGAAAACTTTGAGACCCAGAGAAGATAAATGAGTTGCATAAGGTCACCCAATTAAAAAGTATTTGAAGCAGAATTAAATGTGAGATTTTCTTGACTCCAAATCCAGCATTCTCTTCAAAATCTCACCAAGTTATTTAATAAAAATTTTTATTGGTCTCTATTGTATTATTCCTATTCTTTTTGTACTAGTCTCTCTCTCTCTTTCTCTACTCTCTAACTCTGCCATACTTACAAGAGGGAAAGTTGATCATTAGGAGTGTGGAAAGGATTGACAAAATATGTACACCACAAGAATCTACCTGAACTCATAGTATCTGAAGTCCCAGATAAAACTTTCATGCACTGAGTAAAGTGAGTAATGGGGTTGTGGAAGAAGAGATGAAATGAGAAAGAAGCCAATTACACAAATAGTGAATTGTTGACATTTAAAACAAGATAAGGATGAGCACATAGATAGGAAGGGGGAAAATTCAGCCAGCAACCAAAGCCACCCCAGACAAATCACAAAATAGGATGCAATTAATTAGGCTGAAATGCCAACATTGTTCAGAATAGCATTCAAGGTATCCATAGTGTCAGAACAATGCTATGACCCCCTTTAGAATATGCCAGGGGGCAAATCTAGTCAAGATTCTATCAAATAATTTAAATACAAATATACCTGAAAATGACATTTTAATTCTTGCTTACTTTGTTAGCATTTTCAGAATCATTATATGGCTATGTAGAGGGCTCCATGGAACATACCAAATGTCAGGTGCTTGTCTGGATTATTAAATCTAACCCTTAAAATACATAATAGCTTCTCATTGTTAACACTAGGCTCTCTTAATGGGCAGCATTATATAAAGAAAGGGGAATTCTTGAGAATAAAAGTTTACATTCCAAATACTCATGGCAGAAATCCAGGGAGAAGGCAAAAGAGATCTTGGCCATAGATTTTTCAACCACTGCAGTTCCTCAGGTTTCAATAGAGGAAAAATTCTCCTCGAAAGGAGGATTTCTGGAAACTTGATTTCGAGGAAGCTTCTAGGGATCTGCAAGCCTTATGAATTTCCTCAGATTTTGTCTGATGAAAAAGTCACAAACCAATTTGCCTTTGCCTGAACTGAGACACTCGCCTCATATTTCAGGCTTTGTTGGGTCTTTGGCCGTTATTGTCACTTGTCAATCAGATAAAAATAATCTAGAATCCTAGAAGCTTCACTGGATTTGCTTCCTTCTTGCCCCTTCCCTGGCTCCAATACTAGTATGATGGCTAAGGAACTTCCAATGGCAGATGAGTTCCAGCGCTTTTCAGAGGAAGAGTTCGTCTCATGTTAGTACTGAATGAAGGCAAGGACAGTGGGCTGCTATGGGACCTTGAAGAAGGTACAATCACTGATGGGGAAGACAGTTTATCATCATTTAGCCTCAAAATTAACTAAAGTTAGGGAGTGGTACCAAAAAAATATTGGAGTCTGTGCAGATTTTGAAGGTTTCCCATGATAAGATCAAGTTGTCTGGCACAGCTAGAGATTGATAGAAACAGGAAGTCACTGGCAACTTTGGTAAGAATTTACTTCTTTTCTTCTGCTTCTGATGAGTGCAGATTGTCTCAGAACCCAGGGAAGAAAAAAATAAGCCTCCATCCCAACTCTGGCTATTCCAGGTAATACAATAAGATTTAAATTATAGAGAAAGACATGGGGATTGGGAGAATCCAGTGAAGAGTAGGATTTCTGAAAGTCTGATAATCCAGGGAGGTAGAAAAGTTTTCCTTTTGTGGGGATGTTCTCCTTGTTCGCTCCCACATGAGCCTGAGCAAATGAGTTCAAATTCTAATCCTCCATTTAGCATATTATATACCATATACCATACTGAGTGTTAGAGATAAGATGACAAAATGAAAAACAGTTCCTGCCCTCAAGAAGCTCACATTCTCCTGGAAGGAAATGACATGTAAACAGATGATAAGTTTAAATTCAAGTTACTTATGGAGAAAGAAAATATTAATAGCTAGGGGGATCAGGCTGTGAAAAAAAAAGTCTTCAGGCTTTTTTTTCTGTACAAAAGAGATTAGAGGATAGAAACTTTTAAAATGTTACAGAAGGAGGCTAAGTCTCATTTAAAGCAAGCAAAGCACCTTTGAATCATGAAGTGAATTATGTCCTCTCCATTTAACTGTAAAGAAACCTGGCATGGAGTTGATTCTTTAACATATGTCTACACAATCTCTTAAAGGAGGAACAGATGTGAGTTTTAGTTTCTCAATAAGAGAGCTGGATTAACACTATGAACCATTTCATGAAACTGTGTCTTGGGAATTTCTGGGTAATAGATACTTCCAATCCAAATAGCCAATATACAGCTAATCTCATCCATGTGCTTACTGTTGAAGAGACTTGTAAACCAGTGTGGAAGCCTTATGTTAAAGGGCTGTTCCTTCAAGAGCATTTAAAAAAAAACCAAACAATCTAAGAGCAGCTGACAGGCTAGTGCATAGAGCACCAAGCCTGGAGTCAGGAGGATTTGAGTTCAAATTTGACCTCAGACACTTAACACTTACTAGGTGCATGACCCTTGGCAAGTCACAAGGATTTAATAATCCAATTGCTTGCAAAAACAAACAAACCCTTAACTAAGCTTTAAAAAATTTGACTTAATTAGGTTAGAGAGTTCTTTGAAATGCATTCTCCCTCTACCAAATACCAATTATTATCTGCGGGATTTGTTTTGGGAACTGAAAGGACAAGTAATTTGCTCAGAATCACATAGACTGTGTGTGGAAATAGGACTGGAACCCCAGAATTTCTGACTCCCAGAACAGATCTTTAGCAATTACATCAGGTGAGCTTTTCCCTGACCAAGACCTGACCATAAGCATCCTTCCTATGACCAAGGACTCTGTTGCTTGTTTCCCAAATAAATTGAGGGTATGCTTCATGCTTTTTGCCCTAACTATATTCTGTACCATTTACCCCAAATACAAAAAGTATAAGCAGTGGCACTGATGAGAGATGAGTCCATTAATCCTAGAGAAAAATATAAATACAAAATATCCATCTTAACCTTTATGATTTATGTCAGCACTGATTAGATTATAAAACCTTTATTTTTCTCTTTTGTTTTTAATATGGTAGTAGAAATTGCAGGCTGGGGGTCAGGAAACTTAGGTTCTAGTCCTGATTTTGTCACTAATCATCTGGGTAACCTTAGACCTGAGTGTCAACGTCCTCATTTATAAAATGCAATGGTTGTCTAGATGGCCTTTCAGTAATGCCCTTTGCAACTTGAACTCTTTATTTAACATTTTTATTTAAAATTTTGAGTTCTAAATTCTAACCCTCATTTTCTCCTTCTAGCTCATTCCCCTTCCTGAGATGGTAAGCATTTAGATATGTCGTACTTGTGCAATTATATAAAAAAATTTCCATATTAGTCATTTTGTACAAAAAGACTCAAAAGACAAAAATGAAAGAAAATGAAAACCAGTATGCTTCAGTTTGTATTTAATCAATATCAGTTCTTTCTCTGGAAATAGATAGTATGTTTTATCATTAGTCCTTTGGAACTGTCTTGGATCATTGTATTACTGAAAACAGATTATTCAGTTTTTCATTAAACAATATTGCTGTTACTCTGTATGACATTCTCCTGGTTCTGTCCACTTCACTAAGCATCAGTTCAAGTAAATATTTTTTCTTAAATCATCCTGATTGTCATTTCTTAAATCGGATAACATTCTATTACAATCATATATCACAGCTTGTTTAGCCATTCCTCAATTGATGTGGCATTCCTTTGATTTCCGATTCTCAGTCATACAAAAAGAGCTGCTATAAATATTTTTGTACAAATAGGTCCCTTTCCCTTTTTTGAATGTCTTTGGAATATAGCCCTTTGGATATAGTTCCAAATTGTTCTCCAGAAAGATTGGATCAGTTCATAACTCTAACAGTGCATTGGTGTCCCAGTTTTCCCACACCCCCTCCAACATCTAACATTTTCCTTTTTTTTTTTCTTATTAGCCCCTCTGACAGATGTGAGGTCATACCTCAGAGCAGCTTGAAATCTTTAAAAAGTGGTACATTTTAAAAGTTTTTGGAGGGTGTGTGCAGTGGGATTTGTTTGTATCTGATAACCTTGCTTTTTAATAATGATCATCCGTTTGAGCGTAGGGGGACAATAATCCCTATTGTCCATGAGACTTGCTTTTCAACTTTTAAAAGTTCCTATTTGAAGAAAAATTATATAAAATTTAATTCATAATTGCTTTATTTCCCAAGTTAGTCGGGCTCTTTACATTTAGGCAGAGGTTAGGTTGATTCTCTAACTTGACATTTATATTTATTTCTAGGTAACCCTTGGTTTCTTTGTGGTTGAGGAAAAATTGAAGTCACTAAACATTCTGGGTAATTGCAGATTATGTTATAGTGACTTTGGATGAGTCGGTATTAGAAAGAAACAGTGAGGAAAGGGTCACTCACCTTTTTCTTGAGATATCCTTCAGCCTTGATATTCTACTGTGAAATGTCTATACAGTTCATCTCTCCTGCCCTTTGTGGCTAAATATCTTGAAAAGCCTGTCTATAATAGGTGCCTCTACTTTTTTTCCTTTCACTTCTTTATTCCTTGCAATCTGGATTCTAACTTCATCTTTCTACTGAAACTGTTCTTTCCAAAGTTACCAATGATCTCTTAGTTACCAAATTGAGTGGCCTTTTTTCAATCCTTATTCTCCTAAATCTTTCTCTAGTCACTGACACTGCTGATCATCCTTTTCTCCTAGATAATCTTTTTTTCTCTAGAGTTTTGGTCTTCATTCTCCTCCTGTTAAAAACACTTAGTTCCCTTTGCTCAATTCTCATCCAAGTGATGATCCATCTAAGTAATGGTGTCCCCCATGGTTTCTGCCCTAGAATCTTTTCTCTTCCCCCTCTTCACTTGGTGATCTCATCAGCTCTTATAGTTTGTCATTGATATATAGATGATTTTCAAATCTACCTATCCTTCTCAACTTGACCCTTCTATCTCACAATTCTGTCTTCTAGACACCTTGAATTAGATGTTCAATAGATCTCTTGAACTCGATATACCCCAAACTGAACTCATTATCTTTCTCTCCTAACCCTGACATTTCCAATTTCCCTGCCTCTGTGGAGAGTAACATTATTCTCTTAGTCCTCAGGCTCTCAATCTAAATGTCATCCTTAACTCTTCATTACCTCTCACCATACCCTATGCATTCCCCCCAATGAGATGCCAAGGTCTATCTATTTCGTCTCTGCAACATCTCTTAAATATGTCCTCTTCTTTCCACTGACACTGCTGCTGGTGGATCATCTGAATTATTGTAATAGGATGCTGGTGGGTCTGACTACCTCAAGTCTATGCCCATTTCAACTTATTCTCCATTCAGTCACCAAAGTGTTTTTCCCCTCTAAGGCACAAATCTGACTATGTCACCTTCTTACCTAATAAATACCAATGACTCCTTCTTACCTCTAGGATTAAATAAAATTAGTATTCAAAGTCTTTCATAACCTAGCTCCTTCCTAACTTCCCATTCACCACACACTTTTCTATTCAGTGACATTGGCCTCCCAGATTTTCCATGAATAAGATACTGTATCTCTTGGTTCCAGGGATTTTTTTCTGCCTGTCCCTCATACCTGGAATGCTAATTTCTCTCTGATAACTTTCCTTGCTTTCTTTAAGTTTCAACTAAAATCCAATATCATTCTTTCTTATCCTATCTTAATTCTATTGCCTTCCCTTTTTTATTTCCTTTTTCATCCTGTAAACCAGTTGTTTGCACATATAACTTAAAAAAACCTGCAAACACGTGCAAAAACAGATCTTTCAATTAGGAGTTGACTAAATGGAAAATTAACTGTGGAATAAATGTTAAGACTCAAGTCATTTAAGCACAATGATGTAAAATAATGTCTCCTTTTATATGAATAGCTTGACATTTTTTAAAAACAGGAAGATAGATTTTATTTGTTAAAAACCAGATAAATGAGTGTAAATAAATACAACTTTAAGGATGCCAATGAAACAGTAAGACCATAGTAACTCTTAAAGCTAAGAGTTACAAAGAATTGTATTATTTCAACTCATTTACATACAACTATTTTGTGATAAAGTAGGCAAAACTTTAAAAAATGATAAATTATATAAACATCTGAAGACTATAGTATGATTGTTAAAAAAAAAAAAGGATAATCAATTTGATAGGGGAAATTTAGGAGTTGTGACATTCTATCATCTTCTCTTCTTCCAGTTCCCTTGACCTCACTATTACTCCAATAAAGACCTAAAAAGAGTACCAGTCTTAGTTGTGATGAGCAAATCTAAGGAGAAATCAGAAAAGATCATATTTTCCAGTCTAATATCATGAATTTGGCTCACAGGTAAGCCAAATAAGATAAGAATTTTCAAACAGGGATAAGTCTACAGCTCTATTACTCTGATCCTAGAGTAAGAAAATAGATTTAGCTTCTGGTAATGCTATCTCTCTGACTCAAAGAAGTGTCACAAATTTAGCCCTCAGACTCAATCCAAAAGTATATTAGCAATAGATTAGCAATACTGGCCCTTTTACTCCAGAGCAGGATCAAGAATTCAGAATAGAAGCAGACCAGCTCCTGTCCATCAGGGTAGTTATGCAGTTATATTGCTTAGACCAATCAGAGTCGGAAGTCTGGAAAATACTAGGATAGCAGTGATCATAATATAGCTTTGATCATATTGCTTGGGGTTTGCTGAAAAATTTAAGCTCCCTAACTCAAGATAACCTATGATTTTTGAAAAAGACAGGATTAAGTACCATGAGAATGTAATCACAGGACTCTAGATATAAAAGCCATTCAAAGTCACTGAAATTCCACCAGAAGAATGCAGAGTCTAAGGGCAGCTAGTTGGTGCAGTGGATAGAGCATCAGTCTTGAAGTCAGGAAGATCTGAGTTTAAATTTGACTTCAGACACTTAACACTTCCTACCAGTGCAACCCTGGGCCAGTCACTTAACCCCAATTGCCTCAGGAAAAAAAAAAAAAAGAATCCAGAGTCTGGCTCCAATACAAAGTTCCAATGTAGGAAGTAGGCCAGAAGAATGAAAAGCATCCAAAGCAAAACACACACACACACACACACATAAATAACAAACCAGACTGCTACTATAAAGAATGAAGATGGTGAGTTATAAAATATCCCAAACCAGTTGAAGCATTTAATACAAAATTCCTACAAGCAAATTCTCAGAGAAACAGGGCTTATCCCAAAGAATCAATTTTTTAAAAATTGAAGCAAGAGCAAAGACAATTACTTGTTGCTTGATTCTAGCCTCTGCCTTAGTTTCTGCAATTATAACATAGAAATAATAGCACCTATCTTGCAGGCCTTCTTGCGAGGATCAATGAAATAAAACTTGTAAAAGCATTTAGCACTGTTCCTAACACACAGTGGATATTACATAAATCTTATTCTCTGCCTTCTGCCCATTTTCCCACCTTTCTCTTCTCTTCAATTTAATAAGTCTTCATCAAAGTTATTGATATATAGGTTAGACATAAAGATATCTGGAGGCCTTTAACTAGAGTCCTCCTTCTAAGTTAATATTGAGCATCCAAATAGTTTCTCTAACATTAATTCATTTCTCATCTGAAAAGAATTTCTTGATTAGCAAACTAGGGGAATGCTATGAAGAGAGTATATTTGGATTTTGGCAAAAGTCTTTCATAATAGTATTATGGACACACTGGAGGAATATAGATTAAGATAATTATACTGGGTTTAGAATTAAGTCACTCTCCAAGTCCAAAAAACTTAATTTGTGGAGGCAATGTATTATGGGAAAAGTCCTAAAGTTGGAATTAGAGGACCAAATTTAATTTCCCAATTTTGTTACTTACTTATATTAGGAAAGTTCTTTCATGGCCTTTACGTCTTTGTAATATTAGTTTAGGCTACATAAATACTAAGAAACTTACACCTTCCAATCCCTCATCTACAAGGAGTCTGCCGTCAAGCTGTAGTAGTTCTTTGTAGGATGTTACAGTCTTAGGAATTATATTATTGCCTTAGATGATGTCATAGAAAGCATGATTATTGTATCTATATATGATAAAAAAAACTAGAAGTGACAGCTAATATATTGGCTAATAATTGGCATCTATCTAGATAGATAGTCTGGAAGGATGTGCTGATGTTAATTAGGTGAAATTTAATAGGGGCAGCTATGTGGCATAGTAAATAGAGTTACAGATATGGATCTAATACTTAATCCTGCCTCAGAAACTTACTAGCTACTCAATCTTCAACAAGCTACTTAACTTCTCTCATCCTCAGCTTCCTTAATCTGCAAAATGGGGATGATAATTACACCTACTTATTAGAATTATTATAAGGATCACATAATATATAATACAAATTTTAAAGTGATACACAAATATTATTGGTTCAAAAACAGCAATAAAAATATAGGCCGAGAGTTACCTACATAATCATTCTCATCTTTGTAAACTAGCTCTACTTAGCACAAGAATCTTAAAACTTTAAAGAATCTCACTTTACAGAAAAGGAAACAAAACTCAGAAGTGAAATGACAACATAACTACACATAAATAACTGCTGGATAAATTTTCTCTTCTAATAATTATTTTTAAAGTAACTCTCAAGGAATCTAGAAATGTTCTCTTAATTATCTATTAATAATCATGCCCCTCTATGTGGATCATCTGTTTCACATGATGACATTTTTTGAAATCACAGTTACTAATATTTTATACTGTATTGGAGATCCTAGGAATAGTAATAAGAGATAAGATAGAAGAAATCAGAATAGAGTATGAAATAATAAAACCATTACTTTTGCAGATGATATGATAATATACTTGGAAACCCACAAAGACTCAATTAAAAAGTTAAGCAATTAGTAATTTTAGTACTTAACAAAGTAATAGAATATAAAGTAAATCCCCATAAATTATCATCATTCTCATATATCACAAAAGCCTGCAAAAGATAGCAAGAGATATACCATTTAAAATAAGTCACCTCCCAAAACAAACCCAAGAACTATATAAACAAGACTATCAAATACCTTTTTATATCAATAAAATTTAAATTCAAATTTAAACAACTGGATAAATATTAATTGTTCATGGGTAGGTAGTGCCAAACTAATTTATATATTTAATGCCATCTCAATTAAAATACCAAAAAATTTTTACCCAATTAGAAAAAAAAGCAAAATATATTTGGAAAAAAAATCAAGAATCTCAAAGGAAGTAATAAAAAAAAAGTAAAAGAAAAAGTTTTAGCAGTATCGGATCTTAAAGTATATTATAAGGCTGTAATTATCAAAACTATCTGGTAGTTAGAAACAGATCAGCTGAACAGATTAGACATACAATTTATGGCAGCAAATAAATATAACATTTAATAAGTGTAAAGATTTAAGTTAGGGGAATAACAGTTCATTATTTGGTAAAAATTGTTGGCAAAACTATAAAATAGTTTGGTAGAAACAGCACAGAAACTGAGCACAGACCATTATCTTATACTATTTACCAAGATAAGATCAAAATAGATATGTGACCTATATTTAAAAAGAGATATAAGAAAATTTGAACATGGACTATATTACCTATCAGACTTCTGAATAGGTGAATAATTTATGAATAAACAAAAGATAGAGCCCTGTGAAATGTGAAATGGCAAATTTTGATCACATTAAAATTTTTAAAATTGTTCAAATAAAACAAGTGGCCAAAACTAAAAGGAAAATTGGGGTGGAGGAGGAAACTTCATAGACAAATTTTCAGATAAAGGTCTCATATTTCACATATATTAAAAACTGTCAAATCTATCAAAAGATATGGATATTTTCCAATAAAGAAATCAAAACAATTTATAGTCATAAGAAAAATGCTCTGAGTCATTATTAATTGGGGAAAATAAAGTAAAACCTTGGAATATCATTTTATACTTATCAGCTTGAGTAAAATGATTACTGGGGAAAGTGACAAATGTGGGATGGAATGGGGGCAAAGTGGGACATAAATTTATGTTGGTACTGTGAACTGATCAAAAATTTGGAGAGCAACCTGGAATTATGCCAAAAGTTATGAAACTACTTTATCGTGGGGCATCTAGATGGCACAGTGAATAAAGCATCAGACCTGAGTTCAAATTCAGTCTTAGACATTTAATACTTTTTAGCTGTGTGATTCTGGGCAGGTCACTTAACCCCAATAAATTACCTTGCCAAAAAGAAAAAAAAAAAGTACTTATACCCTTTGACTCAACAAACCACTACCTGTCCTATTTCCAAAGATAATTAAAAGGGATAAAGAACCTAAATATTCTAAAATATAGCAGTTCCCTTTGTGATGGCAAAGAACTAAAAATTTTGTGGATGCCCATCAATTGGGAAAAGGATGAACAAGTTGTGTTATGTGATGGTGATGGAATACTACTGTACTATAAAAAATGATGAGGTGAATAATCTCAGAAAAACTTGGACAGATTTGAGTAAAATAATGAAAAGCAAAATGAGCAGACCAAGAGAATATTCTATATAGTAAATATTGTTTTAGGAACAATTTTGAGTGACTAAATCATTTTGACTATTATAAATACCCAAATTAACTAAAAGGGACATATGAAGAAAGATACTATCTGCATTCTAAGAAAGAACTAAAAAGTAAAAGTATATATATATATATATATATATATATATATACATTATAAATATGTATATATATATATATATATAGAATAGTTATATACACACACAAACACACATTTTGTCTAATAGTAGCCATCTCTAAAGTGAAGGAGAAGGGAAGAAAAAAAGGGGAAAAAAGAAAGTTACATGATATATTTAAAAGGAATAGCAAGTGGTTCATAATAGATTTGCAGTTTCATGAATAATCATCTTTTTTCTATTCTAATGTTATGGAATTGCTTGTTTTATTTCTTAAGTTCAAAATAAATGAAATAAAAAAGAACACGTTGGAGAAAATGTTGGTATTGCAAACTAAACTTTGAAATGTGGAAAAAATGACAATTTTGAATACTTTTGAATACTTGATTTCCCCAAAACATAAATTGTAAAGAAGTGTATGAAACTTGTTATATCTTATTGCAAAAGATACCCTGCATCACAGTGAAGTTTAATAAGATCTTTAATTCATACTGTTAGAATATATATTATGCCCTTTAAAGAAACTGACTTTTTATAAGCAAAGTAAAGAGCATTCTGGGGTTAGCTAATTTCATGATTCACGCACTGAAGATTCATTTTAGAAATGAGTATCAAGGCTATACAGCAGGATATTTAAAAGCATCTGGTAAGAGAGTATAGGAGAAGCCAGAGAAGAAAGACAGCGTGAGGAAAGATGTTACAGGAGTTGAGCAGCTGCACCATGGTGATTAATCAGGTCTCTGGGGACATTTGTGCAATATGTGAACCAGGACTAGACTGAGCATAGAAGGCTAGTTTCATAGGCAACCTCTGGTCTAGAAATTAAAAAAACTTTCAAGTGAGTTTGGTGAGTGATCACACTCCTAAGAACTGCAAAAAAAAGAGCAAAAGTCTTTTTAGCTTCTTCTTCACCTCCTTTTTGTCTCCTTTAGGTGGATGCAACATGGTCCCTGGATTTATTTCTTTACATTGCTTGAATTTGACTTAGTTTCACTTCATATAAACCCTATGTTCAAACTTGAAGTGTGGTAAATGGCTTTGTACATGGGTGGATTAGAGAGGGAATTAATGGAAAACACAGTGGCTATCTGAAATAAAATAGAAATTATAGTTTCTGATCAATGCTAGAGGAATCTACTCTAGCTAGAAAGTTCAAGCTAGAATTTAATTAATATTAATATGTATGTTGATAATATATTTATATCAGCAAAGGAAGGAATCTTTTGTGAACTAGAACTCCTAATGAAAAACCATGACTTTATCTAGCTGGTATCTGAAAGTACAGATGACTGGGAACAAGGAAAGCTTGGGGCTCCCATCTCCACAAAGGGAGGAGACAGAATAAATCCCGTCTCTGCGTTGACTTAAGTAGATGGAGACAGGCATATTTTGGGAAGATTCTGTTCCTACCACTTGAAACAAGTGACAAGAATTTTGCTGCCAGCCAGGTAGTTTTGGTTTCCATGGTGACATCTAGGGGTTATAAATATATAAAAAGGCATATTATATACTTTGTACATTTTGAATAAGTTTGTGCATTTGAATAAGGATTCTGAAACTTGTAATAGTTTATTTTAAAATTAAATTATATTTTCCAAAAGAAACAAAGTTAGAAATAGCAGTAAGTCCATTGTTCCCACCCAGTTTAGCTCACAGAAACCTAGTAACCTACAAAATAAATGAATATTGTACATAGATATACAAGATTACCTTAACTTGAATTAACTGGTACAGGAGTGATTAAACAAAAGGGAATCACCACATTACATAATATCCTAAAGGGGAGGAAAGGAAAGTAGTTGGCTCAGATAGACATCTCACACTATCCAGAGTGGTGCTGTTGGCCATGATAATTTTGCCACTAGATCAGTCAGAATGAGGTGAAAAGTGCCATGTTGAAGTCATTTGTATATTGTCAAACAGAAAGAAGTCCACTAAACCACTCATAAAGATCCTCTAGAGGTTGCACAGACTTAGCTTTAAAATGTAATATTATCTAGATTTGATTGTACTTCTTTTACTTATTTTGCTAAATATTTTCCAATTACATTTTGATCGGGCTTAGGGCACCCCTAGAGATTGTTGTGGACCACATGTGGTCAACGACTGACATTTCTGTTGAAGAGTATATGGAGGAGAGTAAAGTATGAGAACACAGGGCAGATAGGAAGCAGCCAGGTTACGAAGGGCCTTAAAAGCCAGCGGATTGTGTATGTGATCCTAGATGTCTAGAAAACCACTGTTGGACTTGTACTTGAGGTAACAGAGTAGAAGGGGGACTGCGGTGGTGAGAAACTGGAGACAAGGAGACCAACCAGAAAGCTATTGCAATAATACAGATATGAGATGATGATGGAGGCTGTGTCAAAGGAGATAGGTTGGCAGAGATGAGATGCTGCCAAGGTAAAACTGTCAGGACTTGGATAAGGGGGGATAAGAAAGTGAGGAATTGAGGACTGAGAGTCTAGATGAAGAGGATGCAGTCCTGGAAGGAAGTTAGGAAGAGAGGAGATCAATATTGGCCATGTTGACTTTAAGATGTCTATGGGATACCTCATTCAAAATATGTAATAGACAGAAATGTGAGATTGGAAGTGAAGAGAGAGTTTAGAGATGATATAGAGATCTGAGAATAAGCTATATAGAGATGATACTTGAATTTGTGGGAGTTGTTCTCAACAAGTGAAATAGTATAATGAGCCTTGAGGGATACCCAAAGGTGCACTCCAATGGTCCATACAAATACAAAGGGTCCTTTTTATACCAAATCAAGTCTCACATGCAACATGAGTGGATTTTTGTCCTCATTGTGCACGATGTCTGCTCTATCACTATCACTCCCCCTCCCCTGATGCCTATCCCTCCCTGGGATTCTCTTCTCTACCACCGATATGAAAATATATTCCTCATTTTAGGGCTCAATGACTAGCACTCCAGTTCTATTTAATCATGTAACATACAGATTAGCTTTTATAAAAGAGTATTTATTTTTAAAAATATAGCAAGAACAAATATAACCTTTCTCTCAGCGTACTCGGGGGGAATGATCCTCCTATATGCTACCCTAGTGTCTGAGGAGGAAGATTAGGCTCACAGTTTAGATCAGTTCCTGCCAAGCATTATTCTCACTAAATTCAAGTTCAAAGTCCCCTGGAGGTGGAACCTTACTCCCTAGGGCTTCTCTACTGAGCCGGCTACAATACTTGTCCTGGATTTCTGGACCTCTGAATGCCCATGACTCAAAATCATGCTTTGGAGACCCCACTCCCTACACTAAGAATAGAAAAGAATTAAAGGAAAGGCCAAAGCCTTAACCCCTTTGCTTGGTCTATATGGCCTCAAAGGGGAAGGGACAAGGTGAGACTCTTTACCTTGTAATGTCAATGAAGCAGTTCTTTGCCTTCAGACAGGCATGCAGAAAAAAGCATTGTTAACATCCTTTGACTTCAAAGCCTTTCACACATAGCTGCAGTATTATAACAGTTGGCCTGTTGATTGTAGGTTGTGTCTATGATTTCTTGACTGTATCTAAACCTAATTGGCTTTTCATGGGCATCAAGAACCATACTATCCAGGGACAAAAGTAATAGAATTTTCATGAGATTTGTCCATCTTTATAAGAATAATCAGTCATTTAGTAGAGGCTTCATCACCAAAAGCTTTGTCATAGACAAATTTTATTTCATGTTACAATGTTGGGGCACTTTATGGCAAGATGTTCACCCAAAATTTGCATTTACATTTAAAATTCCACAGCAGTCACTAATATATATATATATATGTGTGTGTGTGTGTGTGTGTGTGTACATACAAATATGTATGTGTAGATATAAACACATATATGAATATGTGTATATATGCACGCACATGTATATGCATACATATACTTACTATTATATACGTATATATATATATATGCACACATTATGTTACAGATAGTAGTCAAAGGTCTGGTTTGCAATTTTGGAGATGATTTATATTGAAATCTATAGGATGCAATAGCAATGAATCAAATCTTAATGCTAGGTGCAAATTTTCATAAATATCTGTGACTAACAACAGGTCAAGGGGATGTGCAGATGTTAATTTATTTTTTAAAGTTTACTCAAAACAATTCTATTTTTAAATAAAAAAGCTATTGAAACATTCAATTTGGTGCCTATAATTCAGTTCTCTACAGTGGACCTTTTCCAAAGTTTCATAATGAGAAGATAACCCTGAAATCTCAAAGGTTACTGCTTGTGAGTAAGGTCTATGGTGATCTACAAAGTCTTCAAGAAGTAAGTAATATCAGTATAGTTGGCTGGCATTCTTGGTCTCCATTATCAGAGGTCCACTGATCTAAGTTTAAGAGGCCAATCATCAGAAGGCTGTTCAGATATAATAAATATTTTAGCCAAGCGAAACACAAGAGATGAGGCTTGATGGAAGGGGAGGAGGTTGATATCTGTTTTAGTGAGATATTATCTAAATTCAAGAAATCTTAGATCCTACAAAGTGTTGATAATTGTAACAAAGAGATTTGTTACATAATAAGGACTTGTTATCCACAATGCTAGGAACCTTTTTTGAAGTTAATATAGGTTTGCATTTTTAGCAATAGTTCAGCAGAATAATAAACCTATATATACTATGAATGGCTTTTTAAGCAGACTACTAGTATGTTGTGATATGGGAGTACAATATATATATACATATATATGTACATATGTATACATATATTTAGTGCATTTTCTAGGCACATGTACGTATTTTTGTATTTTTCTAAGGTTAGAGTCACTGAGTCCAGGACTTGAGTGGACTTAAATCAGTATCATAGGACTGCTGTGGTCATATAGGTCATAACTGAGGTCCAGTGTTAAGATTCATTATTTCTAATAATTCAGAATTTAAGGTTTTTAAATTATCATTTAAACAATAAAAGATTTTTTAAAACTAAATATATTTTACACATAGATTCTTGAATGCAAAACACTGAAGTGAAACAAAAAAGATTATCTTAATTATACAGTACCTGATTTGTTTGTTTGGTGTATTTGCATATTGCATCCAGAACTACAGATTTTCCACAGTGCTTTTTTACCTTATTCAAGTATAATAAAAGTAGGAATCTATAGAAGCTCTAGGGTTAAACAAACTGTACATACATACAAGAAAAATTCACCTAATTTACAGAGAATCAAAAAGTATAAGCAATGCCCTTTATGAACCTTAGCAAAGACATATCACAATAAGGGATGTCACAATCTGAATATGTGTTCATCGCCATAAAAATACTATGTAATTTAGATGGTGCAGAAATGAATAATTTGCTTAGGAATTACCTGACAAATACAGCAATTAGAATCTTAAATGTACATTTGATTAAGCATATTTGTTACAAAGTATAATACTTTTTGATTCATGGTACTAAATGTATTAATCTTAGGTACATTATTTTCTTATTGCATATTTTCCTGTTGCTAAGACCATTATTACACCACAATGTGAGGCGCATATTAATTTTAAATAAATGACAACATCTTGTCTACCAACAACATACATCACATACTTTTCTTCCATAATCACAATGAACAATGCTACATATATTTGTACATAACTGAAAAACGTGACCTTTATCTTCTAGAAAACAGATCTATGTTTTTGTTTCAACTAAATTATTAAAGAAAAAATATTGCACAAAATCCTATTAATTTTAAAATCTAATACACTTCCCTATAAAGCCACATAATTTCCTATTACAACTAGATCAAAATATTAAATTGTTCAAAAAAGCAACACCATCTCTTAAAAAAAAAAAAGAAACATTATTATTGGAATCTAGATGGGAAAAGTGGCAATACTGATACAAGGATTTTTTTGAAAATATTCCCTACCTTAGAAGTGTATATGAGGGAATGTTCTTTGTGTATGTGTCTGTGGGTTCTTTGTTTTGGGCAATAAAACCTGAATTTAACATTCTTGAATTTATTTTCTGATTTACCAAGGAGCAAGGTGTTTCAAAATGAACAAAAACAAGAACAAAACCAAAATAGCTGATTTTAGGGTAGCTAATTTGTTTAGAATAATAAGACATATTTTAAAAAACAAATAAACTTATATTGTGTCTTTCTTGGTAAATATAACTTTTGCCTTTGTTATAAATCTACCCAGTTTTCCAAAAAAACGATGCAATTCAATGGCATTCCCGAAGGTATATAGTAAGACTACTACAGTATTAAGTAAAAATTATGCATCAGATAAAGGGATGAATGTGTTTTTTACTGATAGACTAAGAGGCAATCCATAAAAAAGGGAACCTCTATTAATTTGAATTTGTCATATTGACATAAAGACCAACAGCAGGTCTCTTTTTCTTGATTAAACTTTTACAATAATTTAGTACAATTTGTGTTAAAAAGATATTCTCATTCAATAGACTTTAATGACAGTCTTGGAAGTCAACATTATAGTAGCATATTATACCAAAATGAGTGCTTAAAGCTGGGAAAACCTTCTAAAGATCTTTAGTCACAAGATTCTTTAGTTTGATCATTTACAGAAGCCTTTCCCTACTTTTTTTCTGAGAAAACTTTGAACCTTTTAGTGACTTCTACACAAAATACAATTTTTAAAAATTGATGATCACACTTTTTAGATAAATTAATGCTTATTAGATAAAATTAATATTACCTTAAGGATATGAAATACTTTTCATTTTACCTTAGACTGCAAATTCCTTGAGGGCAACGATTGTCATCAGTACAATTTTATAAATTCTCCACAGTCTAGCAAAATACCTTACACATACTTGGTACTCAAATAATATTTACTGAATGACTGAAATGTTAAATATTTAATCACAAAAGAAAATCCTGTTCTATATTTATAACTTTACATAAGTAAAGATATACTCAAAAAGATATAATCATTAAATGTGTCACTTCTTTTTAAAACAAAATTACAGTTTCTAAGTCTGCCATTTTCCTGTTTCTAATTTTCCTTTCCTTCCTCTTTCCTCTTAAATACAGTATATCTGATAACAGGACAATTGGATCAAAGTCTAAAACATACAAAACTCTGTGTGGACATCAATTAAATAATGGCCAAGACTTTGCTGAGGAAGAATAGCAAATTCAAAAGGGAATTCGTGGTAGGCAATAAAATCCTAATTTCTCTAAAAATTCTTTCATGGCAATTTTCTTCAATAGAAGAGAGAAATTTATAAATTCAATTTCGATTTTATCATCAATCATCAATACTTTTTAAAAAACAAGAAAAAAAGAAGAAATTAAGATTAGTTTATTTCCTGGACTATTGTTATTAAATTACCTACAACATTATGAAGACATACTGACTACATGAATATAGGTATAAATTAATGGCTTGAAATACCAGTGTTGACTACTTTTTTGGCTATTTTGGCAGTAGCAAAGGATTTAAAATTTATGAACAACTATCAATTTTATGTTTTAAGTAAGGCACAAATTTTAGCCTTTAAAAATCATTGAAACTAAAAAAAATAACTTATACAATCTTAAAAATGTACCTTAAATCATTTAATCAAATATGTAATTTAGATATTTATGGCAAAACATTTTTCAGCAAAATGATCACATTTTTATAACTGCCCACCTTGTACAATGACTGAAGGATTTAGGAGGCAAACATAGGTCAAATACACTTATGGTTCATGTAATTAAGCAAATGGAGGAAAACAAATTTTGTATATTCTATAGTTCAGTTTTTTTATAAGGTTCAGAGATGTGAATGATTTCTAAAGTAATACTTTATGTCAAAATTCATTTTTAAGAATTATCACAGTTAACTTAGGTGATGAAATTTACTAATCAGAGGTAATCACTGGGCAATTCTACAATTCTTTTTTCTTAAATTGTTATATTGCATATAACTTTAATAAATTATAATAAAATTTGGAATGAGCAGATTAAGACAGTATTTGATAAATAAAGCCTTGAGTTTTTGTATTATAAAAAGATATTTCAAAAAAAATTTTTTCTTCATAAAAGGTACTGTGTACATATTATTCTCTCCATTTGAAACCTAAATGGATATAAAAATGTCCACTGTAATTTTGGAGTGTGGATGGGGAAAAAAACAACAATTTTTTTTTCCTCAAATGTTTTGATTGATGTTTTTGCTCAAATGGCATGATTTTTTTTAGTTTTTAAAAAGGTCTTTGGTAACTAAAAAATGTACTTAAGAAATCAAGCATACATGGAAAAAGTATTCCCTTAATAAATATTTCATAGTGAAGGTCTAATATTAGACTGCCTCTTAAAACCCTTCCAAGTAAACTGTTTATCTTTTCCTAAAAATACTGTCCCATTCTTTTTCTTTCTAATGATATCCTTGTGTATAATATAAAAAAGCTGCAAAATTTAAACATAACATTTCACTACTTTTTCTAGCTGTACTTTTGGATTTATCCTATTACTATGAAATAGTTCATTATTTCTTTTCAAAATCCAAGAAGATGTTAAACCTAATTCAAAATTTCAAAATCCAGAAAAATGTTAAAATTGAAAGTAAATAGTATTCAAAAGATTGGCAAATAATGATAAAATGAACATAGTCTATAAATTAGTTTATACCATATTTCCCTTTCTCAAGACTCCTAGATAGTAGAGATGTACATGGGGGCAGAGGAAACTAAAGTGTCTCAGTTGTAAACAGAAGTTCATTCACTTCACATTATGTTTCAGCACTTCATATACTGAATAAAAGGTAAGCTCGTACCTTTCAAATTTTTGGAAGACATGGCCTTATTTTTCTTTCTATAAATCACATGCAACATTTCTATGAGATTCTTTTACTTTAGAAAAAGTGCTTTTGGCCCTTGACACAATGCATAAAAAGTCATTATTGCTCTTCAGAACATTTGCCTTCCAAGACAAGTATAGTCTTATAAATGACTCATGATTATTGTGTAATATTTAATATAGGCTTAAGATTAAGGCAATTTGCTGATCAGTATTTTAAGAATTTCAGGCTCATTTTATAACAACTTGTTCAGCTCATGCTCAACCAAATGGATGCAGTACTAATTGATTATCTGAAAGTTATATATGTTTCCCTCTGGATAAATGAAATGGATGACATTAAGCACCATATTCCAGGGGCAATCAATTAAATATGTAGACTCAACAAACTAGTACCTGATTTAAGAATACAACAGCACTGTTGGCTTTATCTTTAAGACTTTGAATAAACAAATCAATAGATGAAATAGCCATTAAATTACTGAACAGGCAAAATTCATGTACCAACGCAAACTATTTCAAAATTATAAGACTTATGATTCCTACAAAACTTGTTTAACATATAACTTGAAAGTCTAAGAGGATTCCTTATGAACCTTTGAAGAAAGTGATCTCCTCTTTGACAATCAACTTAAGCTTTATTTCCACTGCTGTTATCCTCTGAAATATTTAAACCATGATGGAATGCAGATGTCATATGACATAATGTCACTACTTCATGAAGTAGTCCAACATCTCCAGAAGTTTCCTTTACTTCGTTCCCATCTTTTTCCCAAGGAACTAGTGTAGATAGGTGTCGTCTAAGGCGGAGATCAAGTTGATCATCTGAGGTATGGCTTAGTGTTTCATTATTGTCAGTTTTTCCTTGGAAAGGACTATTTGTTTGTAAATCTTCTGAAGAATCAAGTTGTAAAATTGATTCTACAGGAGAAGTTGAATTTACCACCATCACTGGGCAATTCACATTGTTGGCACTAAGGTGTTTTTCACCATTTTCCTCTTTCAGAATGAAGAGAGATTCTGTTAAACCAGCAGAAGAAGCATGTTTCTTTGGAGATGGTGGGAGATGTTTTCCACGGAGAGCACTATCATCCTGACCAAGGTTCCATTCAGCTTGATCATCAGAATTGCTACAAAGTACAGCCAGATTACTCTCACTAGGTGCATTGGATTTGTTCTGAAAGAATATACAATTGAAGACATAAATTTATTTTTTTTAAAGAAAACTTCATAGTTTTTCCCTGGCATTTTAAAAACTTTAAAATAAATGTTCAACTCTATGAAGAATGTGACTGAAGTTAACTAAATTCTTTTAAATTTCTCTATTAGTATTAATAGGAATGAAACAGAAGTTTAGTTTCCAAGCCCATTCTACTTTTGAACTTCTCACCTTAGAACTTACACATTCAATGTCATATGGGGTAAACATCTGATCTTTTCTAGTACAAAGACTAAATACATAATATCATGTCTGCTAAATATTTTATAATACAGTACAATACTATTATTAATCTTTAAAGCAATAAAATGGGAAGTTATAAATAACTGTCAAAATCTGTTTGTATTAATATTTCTGGGAACTCCAGAACAACATACTTCATTTAAATATTTTCCCAAAGAAGAAAAAGTATAAAATAAATTGAAAGCTAATTTTTTTTGTTTGATTGAAAGAAGTCTAATTAGCAATAGTGGTGATTTGAACCAAGGAACCTACAAGGAATATCAACATTTGATAATTAAGCATAATTTTAGGTAATTAAATGGCAATATGTTTTTTGAAATATTGGCATTTTACCTAACACAGCTTAGCATAAAATGACTTTAAACAATCTACAGATTCTATCATAGGCCCAAACAAACACAGCATATGAAAAGTAGACTGTAAGTTGAAACATGAATTGCAAAAAGAAAAAAAAAAAAAAAAAGACTAACCGTAGGCTTGTAATCAATATCATCCATTGATCTAAAAAAATCCAGGCTCTTTGCAGCTGATAGCTTTCCTTGATCTGAGCTATGTGTACTCAAAGTATCAAGAATTTCTCCTAGTAAGTCCATTTCACCTGGATAATGAGTCTTTACTCTAGCTTCAACAGAATCATCACTTTCATAAAAATAAGCAGAAGCTTCCTCACTGTCTTCTGATGATAACCTAAAGAAAAAAAGAAGGCAGAACTGAAGGTATGCAAAAACATGTTTCTAGATTACAAAATCTGGATGTAAACAACTTTTTGATTAATTATAATATTCATGTTTGAATTTCGAATGAAAGAGTATCCATCAATTGAATCAAAAGATAGGAAAAATACACATTATGCCCCACAAGCAAAGTTTCAGAAGGACAAAGATTTTGATTTTTATAACAATTCAACCTTTGCTGATCTAATGAAATGGAAAATTAGACAGAAATTTTCCTACGGGATCAAGAATTTAGGTTCAAGAATGAAAATTTTCAACTATAATAAATCAATAAGTTTTTATTAATCATCAATCACTATCATAGGTTCTCAAGATACAAAAATGAAACACTTATTACTCTTAAGTAACAAACATCCCACAGGGAGAGACAAAACATAATTGAGAACACACAAAATAAAATACAACGTGATTTTGTCAGAGGAGCATTTAGCAATTATGAGAGAGTAGAAAAAATTCTTTGAACATAGTACCATTTGAACCGAGCTTTAATGTTAAATAGAGTATCTAAGAAGTAGAATTAAGGAGGAAATACATTCTAGAAAATATGGAATTCCTGTGTAAAGGGAAATGGAATGCTGTGTGTGAGGAACAAAAGTTAGTCATTTACCCAAGGATCTAGTCTATCTTTCTTCTTTCTTTTCTCTCCCATATTTTTTGGGATATTGAATCTATCTTGCTCAGGTTTGAAGTATAGCAGCCACTATGGCCTCATTCTGCTATCAATTGGCCCTTTAACCTGATACAATTCACTAGCAGACTTAAAGGGCAGATATTTGATTTGTTCTTGTCTTAGTGTAACTCAGAAGTCTCAATTCTGAGAGAACCACCAGCCTTAGTCTCCCCTAACAGAAATTATAGACACTTGCTTGGGAAGATCTAATGGTTAATAAGACTGTTTTGTACTATATTATCATCTTGAAATATCTACTAGGATCTAAAACATCACTTGCTTTAAGATCTCAAGTAACATGTCAACAAATAATTTACTCACTTGCTAGCTCTGTCCATGTCATCATCATCATCTTCAAACAGGACACAGTCAGTACTTTTAACTGGTCTTTTTAAGCATGCCTAAAAGTTATAATTAATAATAACTGATCAGTTTAAATATCATTTCTAGAACAATATCACTTTGAGGAAGAGCTGAAAAAAAATACCTATTCAAAGTTATTTATCAAGATTAGAGAATTGGGCAATTATTTTGCTGGTAATTTCATTATAAAAATACCTGAATACATATACATGTATACATAAATATACTCAGATATATATAGTTTATATATTATGTATATGTACATACACATTTTCTTCTTAACTTATAAACAGGACATGCAAATAATACATATCTATAACCAAGTATTTAAAAAGCACTATTGGAGGTAACTGATCAAAGTTCCTCAATTCAGAACCAGTGGGAAGTGTCCAATGAAGAAAACTGATAAGCAACTGGAAACCAGGAGTATCTAGAATGCTGCCTAGTGAATTATACCTCCACTTCTAAAACAGACAAATAAAAAAGCACTTATTTGTTTACAACGTGTAGGCACTATGTTAAGCTGAGAATACAAATAACAAAAAAGGAATGCCTTAGAGAGCTTACATTTAATTAAAGAAGACAATAAAAGGGACTGGAAAACGAAGTTGGGAGGGGTGTAGTGAGAATATGGCTCAGAAGTTGCACAGAGGCCTTGGTAACTTCAAGATAGAATAAAAGCTTGTCTACCAGAACCTACAGACATAAGAGCAGGATAAAACATTCTGATGGGAAGATGAGGATGATAGAGAGCAGATGGCATGCTCAAGAGATTGTCAGAAGTCTTTAAGAAAGGATTCATGTCATTATTTTATGTCATAATTCAAGAATTTATTTCATACTTATTACATTCAGAGTATTATACTAGACACTATGGATACGGAGACAAAAAAAAAAAAATATCCTAGCTCTTAAGTGCATTACATTGTACTGGTGCCCTTCCCTTCTCTCTCTCATTCCCCTACTTCCCTCCATTTTCCCTTGACCCCTCTTCCTCTCTCCACTCTTCATCCCCCTTTCTTTCTCCCCCTCCCCCTTTTATTTTCTCTCCCCTTCTCTTTCACCTTTCCCCTTCTCTTTCTCCCTCTTTTGTCTCTCAAGAATGAAGTTCAAGCTCCTCTATTTTGCACTAAATAGAGGGGAGGAGGAGGAGTGGAAGCAGGAAGAAGGGGAGAGGGAGAAGTAAAAGGAGAAGGAGAGAGGAAGAAGGGGAAAGGGAAGATGGAAGGAGGCAGGGGGAGGTGTGAAGACCGCATATTTTAAAATCAGCCGGAGTCAGGAATTCAGGTTAGGGGAAAATCATCAGTCTTTATTCTCAGTGAAGAAAGATCGGAGGTGGAAGAGAATGGGCAATAGCAATGTGTGCAGCTGAGTCAAGAAGCTAGCTAGCATCAGAGTCAAAGCAGCTAATTAAGCAGAGAATTGATAGGGTCAGATCTGTACTTTATAAATGAAATCTGATAGCTGGGTGAATGTTAGTAGAGAGAGAATGGATTGAGGAAACCAGATAGAAGGCTCTGCAACAGTCCAGGCAAGGGTTAGTGAGGGTGGATTATGGTAGTTAGGGCATTTTGATTTGATAAATGTTAAGGAAGTGGAATGAATAAGATTTGGCAAATGATTGAATATGGAGGTGAGGGAAAGTTAAGAATTGAGGCTGTCAAGATTAAAAGGGAAAAAGAAAGCTGAGAAATAATTTTTATAGACAGCGTTTCTGATAAAGGCCTCATTTCTAAAATATGTAGAGAATTAACTCAAATTTCTAAAAATACAAGTCATTCCATAATTGATAAATCAAAGGTTATAAACAAACAATTTTTAGATAAAGAAATCAAAGCCATTTCTAGTTACATGAAAAAATGTTCTAAATCATTATTGATTAGAAAAATGTAAATTAAGACAACTCTGAGGTACTACTACACACCTCTCAGATGGGCTAAGATGACAGGAAAATATAATGATAAATGTTGGAAAACTGGGACATTAATGTGCTTTGGTGGAGTTGTGAAATGATCCAACCATTCTGGACAACAATTTGGAACTATGCAAAACTGTGCATATCCTTTGATCCAGCAGTATCTCTACTGGATCTGTTTCCTAAAGAGATCATAAAAGAGGGAAAAGATATTTATAAGCACTCCTTTTTGAAGTGGCAAGAAACTGGAAACTGAGTGGAGTCCATCAGCTGAAAAATGACTGAATAAGTTATGGATTAATAATATGGAATATTGTCTAATATCACATTGATTATTTTGGGGGGAGGGGGAATGAAAGGAAAGGAGGAGAAAATTTTGGAACACAAAGTCTTGCAAAAATGAATATTGAAAACTATCTTTACATGTATTTGGAAAAATAAAATACTATTGAGAGAGAAAAATAAAAATAACCTTCTGAGAGATCAGTTAAAAAAAACGATTGAGGTTGAATCTTACTTTTTGAATCTGAGTAACTAGAAGGATAGTGGTTCCCTTACAGAAATAGAGAAGAAATGTAAGAGTAGGATTAGAGAAAAAGAAAATCAGTTCTGTTTCAGACATGTTGAATATGATACAACTTTGGGACATCTAAGTATAATTGTCAAATGGGAAACTGGAAATGTGAAGCAGGACCTCAAGAGAGACAAGGATTAAATATGTATATTTGGGATTCATCTGCATAAAGATGAATGATAGTTAATTCAATAGGAACTCAAGGGATCACACAGATACAAGAAAACAAAATGAAAAAGCCAACAACAAAAAAGGAAACAGATTCTCTCTTTTAAAAAAACTGATTATTAAATAGGAATAAAATCCATTGCTATCTGATGAACTACCTAAACTAAGTTCCTGAAACAGAGACAAATGATCACTCTTCTTTTTTGTTTGTGCTGGTGGAGCTTTGGGCTTTGGATGCTGGACAGCTGAAGGTTTTCAGATTTCAGGTTATCCTCAGAGGATTTCAAGGACTTTGATGAAGCTAACAATTCTCTGGGTGGGGCTGTTTTGCTGGATCTATTGCATGGAATGTTCTGATGTGGAAAAGATGAGGTGGTATTTACCCACAATTTCATTGATGAATAGAAAGAAGACTGATTATTGATTATTGATCTGTCATGGGATAAAACTACGTGGTACACTCAAACAGAGAACAGGACACAGATAATGAATCTGCAAAGTAGACTCAAAAATAACAGTCCAACAGGTAGCAAGAGAACAACAGTGAAGTGTCAAAAAAAAAAAAAAAAAACAAGGAAGAGAAACTATCAGAGTAGGGAAAATTAAGTTTCTAATCCTGTAAAGAGAAAAATTTAAAATGTGGACTGAGAAGAGACCATTGTATTTATTAATGTCAGGGAAGGAATGACCATGGCTGAAGAAACTAATTAAATTACAGGCTCTGTTTTTACTTAAATTGTCTATTTTAATCATTTGTTTGGCTAGTAGCCTGACTTTCTTAGAACCACTAGTTTATGACATTAAAGGATGATGACTTTGAATTTCAAAAGTATGTTTAAATTTTACTTTTTTATTTATCAGTGTATTGTGTAACTAGACTAGTAATTAATGCATAATACCAAAAAAAAAAACTTACTGGTATTTACAAAAGAATTAGAAATAAATGAATTAATAAATGAACTAATAATTACATCTTTTATATTATCAGTTTCTTACAATTTAATAGACTATATATTTTATAAACACAATTTAATAATTGATCTGTAAAATATTTATTGGACATCTATGGGACAATGAAGATCTTGGAAAAATCACTTGCCTACTTTGAAATGACATCAACACTGAAGAATGTATTGAATTCATCTGCACACTCTAATAACAGCAACTATTACAAATACACACATATATAATAAGTAATTGTTATATATCTGGTGAGGAATATTCAGGAGGTGAGAGAATTGCCTTTCTATTAATTTTAGGCACAGCACAACATAACTAAGTAAGCAGAAGAGAAGATAATTTTAAAATAAATAATGCCAAATAACCAATAGAGGAAAAAAGATTATAAGCTTAATGAACAAAAAACAACTTCAAAATAGTAGTGATAAAATTAATTCTCAAAAAATTGTGCCCCTATTTTGTGAGGCTTTTTTGTCCAAAATAGAAATTAGCTCTGAAAAATATGAAAATGAAAAATTTCAACTCATGTTATGACTGGACTATTTTTTCCAGCAAATTATTGAGGAGACAGTACTTTATGATGGAAAGAGACTTGGTTTTTGGAGTCTGAGGACTGGGGCTCAAATCCTGCCTCTAGCTGGTTACTCTCTGTGTCATGGTGAGCAAGTCCTTAACTTCCCTAAAATTCATTTTGCTGATGAAGGAGCTGAAGTTATGTTACATGTTACATGTTAATCTCCCTTCCACCTCTACATCTATAGTCCTCTATATGTGGCAGTGAAAAAATGTTAGATATGTTCAGGTGGATAACGTATTAAAACATTATACTAGGAAATACAATATGGGAAAATGACTCATTATAACTTTAAAATTAGAGGTCAGCAGAAGACTGGGATTGAATTAATTTACATTATAGAAAATTCACTGCATGTGGAGCTACGTATGTAAAAAATGAACAAAAATAACAAATCCATAGTAGCTCCCTTCAATAATTTTACAATTCACATTAATGAAATCATGAGTCCTAAAAATATCTACAAATGAGGGGAAAGACAATTTTAAAAGTTACAATAAGACAGGAAAAAGTTTCATTTATCTATTTGTGTTATATGGAGAATAATTAGGGGCAAGTATCAATGGAATGAACTATGTATTAGCAGAGATCATATTTAGTCAGAAAATAATTGTGTTACATACAGTAAAAACTCAAATTACAAAGTGTGTTATTATCTTTATGAGAGTCATTGAACACTTATACCATAAAATATCAACCAGAGAGTATCAACCTAATCAAAACACAGTACAGTATGAATTTGTAAATAGATAGCTTTTCTTTTAGAGTGCTAATATAACAGACAGTGAGGGAGGGACAGGAACAGATTGCAAGTGAAAAAAAAACAAAAAACAAAAGAAAAGCAGGGAGAAAAACATTCTTTACAAATGTTAAAAAGAATACTACAAATATTTTTTCAAATCTCTGCTGGATATGGAAGTTGCAAAATCTGTCAGAAATTTAGACAAACCTTCCACTTGCCTGTATACTCTAGTGTTTGCAGTTATTCTGTATTGTGAAGTGTATGCTATTTTTTTCATATATTTTATGAAAAGAGAGGATGTTTCCTCTCTAATCCAAATTATATTAACCTTTTTGTTTAAATTTATTACAAGAAACAAAATCCCTTTTTTGTTGCTTCTTAATACTATTGTCTCAACAGAATATAATGATATCAGTTGTATGTTCATAAAATCAGAAAGCATAAAATTAGTTATTTCAGAAAGTGTTAAGGACCATGCCTGGGTGAAAGGGCAGGTCAATTCTCCGAGAGCCTTGGCAAACTGTGAATTATGACACTTGAGGGAGTTGCGGGGTAGCCTTTACTGACACAGGTGTTGCAGACTGGGAATGAAATAAATTGGAGGCAGAGGGAAGAAAAGAGAGGTCAGACAATGCAAGGGCCTCTCAGTCTCCTTGTATCACCCTCTCACAAGAGGAGATCCATCATGCAGGTCTGGGTTGGATGTCCAGAAGTCACTGTCAGATGACTTCCGTATTACAACATACTTTTAGACTATATCCCTCTGAACTCTCCTCTTCCTCCAAGTCCACAGAATTTGCCCCACGTTGGGTGTCATATGTTGTCATAGTTAGATCCTAGTTAGAAAGTCACAAGGTCCCTGCGTCTATTAATATCATGTGTTCTATGGGGACAATAACTAGTCATTAATTATATTGGTAAATTAATGAGTTTTTGTAATATGATGAGAAATGCTGAAGAATATAACAGAATGTACACACATTATTTCTACTAGGACTTTGGTTTACAGTCTTGCCTTAATAAGAATTTTTCACATTTTATTGATGTAGATAGTGGTATATATATAATAGCTAGTGATGGATTTGAAGTGAAGAAAACTTGAATTTAAATCTTATCTCAAAATTATTAGATGTGTGCTAATAAGTCATGGAATCTCTCAGTCTTAGTTTATTCATTTATAAAATGGGGATGATATCCCCAGAAATATTACACTATGACCAAGTAGGATTTATACCATGAATGCAGGGCTGGTTCAATACTAGGAAACCTATTAGCATAATTGACTATATCAATAACCAAACTAACAAAAACCATATGATCATCTCAATAGATGCAGAAAAAGCATTTGATAAAATCCAACATCCATTCCTAATAAAAACACTTGAGAGTATAGGAATAAATGGAATTTTCGTTTAATATAGTCAGGAGCATATATTTAAAACCGTCAGTAAGCATCATATGCAATAGGGAAAAACTGGAACCTTTCCCAGTAAGATCTGGATGAAGCAAGGTTGCTTCACTATCACCATTATTATTCAATTTGTATTAGAAACACTAGCCTCAGCAATAAGAGTTGAGAAAGAGATTAAAAGAATTAGAGTAAGCAATGAGGAAACCAAACTATCACTCTTTGCAGATGATATGATGGTAGACTTAGAGAACCCCAGAGATTCTGCTAAAAAGCTATTAGAAATAATTCATAACTTTAGCAAAGTTGCAGGATACAAAATAAATCCCCATAAATCCTCAGCATTTTTATACATCACCAACAAAATCCAACAGCAAGAGATACAAAGAGAAATTCCATTCAAAATAACCATTGATAGCATAAAATATTTGGGAATCCATCTACCAAAAGAAAGTCAGGAATTATATGAGCAAAATTACAAAAAAAACTTTCCATACAAATAAAATCAGACTTAAATAATTGGAAAAATATTAAGTGCTCTTGGATAGGCTGAGCGAATATAATAAAGGTGACAATACTCCCTAAACTAATCTATTTATTTAGTGCTATACCAATCAGACTTCCAAGAAAATATTTTAATGATCTAGAAAAAATAACAACAAAATTCATATGGAATAATAAAAGGTTGAGAATCTCAAGGGAATTATTGAAAAAAAAATCAAATGAAGGTGACCTAGCTGTACCTGATCTGAAACTATATTATAAAGCAGCTAGTCACTAAAGCCATTTGGTATTGGCTAAGAAATAGATTAGTTGAGCAGTGGAATAGGTTAGGTTCACAAGACAAAATAGTCAACTATAGCAATCTAGTGTTTGACAAATCCAAAGATCCTAACTTTTGGGATAAGAATTCATTATTTGACAAAAACTGCTGGGATAACTGGAAATTAGTATGGCAGAAATTAGGCATGGACCCACACTTAATACCGTACACCAAGATAAGGTCAAAATGGGTTCATGATCTAGGCATAAAGAATGAGATTATAAATAAATTGGAAGACTATAGGATAGTTTACCTCTCAGACCTGTGGAAGAGGAAGGAATTTATGACCAAAGAAGAACTAGAGATCACTATTAACTACAAAATAGAAAATTTTGATTATATCAAATTGAAAAGTTTTTGTACAAACAAAACTAATGCAGGCAAGATTAGAAGGGAAACAAACTAGGAAAACATTTTTGCAGTCAAAGGTTCTGATAAAGGCCTCATTTCCAAAATATATAGAGAATTGACTAATTTATAAGAAATCAAGCCATTCTCCAATTGATAAATGGTCAAAGGATATGAACAGACAATTCTCAGATAAAGAAATTAAAACTATTTCTAGCCATATGAAAATATGCTCCAAATCATTATTAATCAGAGAAATGCAAATTAAGACAACTCTGAGATACCACCTGTCAGATTGACTAGAATGACAGGGAAAGATAATGCGCAATGTTGGAGGGGATGTGGGAAAACAGGGACACTGATACATTGTTGGTGGAATTGTGAACACATCCAGCCATTCTGGAGAACAATTTGGAACTATACTCAAAAAGTTATCAAACTGTGCATACTCTTTGATCCAGCAGTGTTTCTACTGGGCTTATATCTCAAAGAGATACTAAAGAAGGGAAAGGGACTTGTATGTGCCAAAATGTTTGTGGCAGCCCTGTTTGTAGTGGCTAGAAACTGGAAATTTAATGGATGCCCATCAATTGGAGAATGGCTGAGTAAATTGTAGTATATGAATGTTATGGAATATTTGTTCTGTAAGAAATGACCAGCAGGAGGAATACAGAGAGGATTGGCGAGACTTACATGAACTGATGCTGGAGATCATTATATACCTCAACAACGATACTGTATGAGGATGTATTCTGATGGAAGTGGATTTCTTTGAAAAGAGATCTAACTCAGTTTCAATTGATCAAAGATGGATAGGAGCAGCTACACCCAAAGAAAGAACACTAGGAAATGAATGTAAACTGCTTGCATTTTTGTTTTTCCTCCCGGGTTATTTATACCTTCTGAATCCAATTCTCCCTGAGCAACAAGAGAACTGTTCGGTTCTGCACACATATATTGTATCTAAGATATATCGTAACCTCTTTAACATGTATAGGACTGCTTGCCATCTGGGGGAGGGGGTGAAGGGAAGGAGGGGGAAAATTGGAACAGAAGTGAGTGCAAGGGATAATGTCGTAAAAAATTACCCTGGCATGGGTTCTGACAATAAAAAGTTATTATTAAAAATATATATTTCCACATTAGTCTTGTACAACTTATAGTTTTAAATAATTTCTAAGACGACTCAAGGATTAAGCAGGTGATTTACACAGGATCACTTAGGCAGCATATCTCAGATGCAAACCTCAGATGTTGAGGATAGCTCTATGCATTATGCATTATAATGTGGCTTCCTTTACTATTAGTAGAACACATAGAATAATTAGTGCCATTTAATTAGTGTGGTTAAAAATGTATATGTAAAGGAGCACGGGCCACTGATCATTAAGGCAAGATCATTGGACAAAAGTCAATAGTTTTATCTTTCTCCCCCTCTCCAGAATTAAGTACTATTTTGATGTTCACTGAAGCTTCAAGACAAGTGACCCCAGTCCTAGATGCTACAGACATGGCAGAAAGTAAAAGGGTTAAAGAAAAGGTGCCAGCTTTAGAAAATTCTCAGCAGGAGACATGCACTAGGAGATGCATGCATCTTGCATTCTGGGAGAGAAAAGGTGAAAATAAATCATATCCTTCATTTTCTTACCAGCTGCAATGCTTGGTTTTGACTTTACCATTATCATGTCCAATTCCCCACAAATACTCCAAAAAATCTCATCATCAAGAAACTCATCAATATGGAGATTGCTTCTGCTTTGGTGCTCAATGGATAATATCCTCAGTCACTTCTGCTCTTCTGACTGGAGGACAAGAGGATGAAGCAAAAATATCCTCCCAAACACTTCTTTTAAAGAAGGCTTATAAAACCAACTAATTTTTCATTTCACTCAAGCTTAAGTGGAGGAAGTTTTGAGATGGACTGAGAAGAGAACATACCAACAGGGATGGAAGAAGCACAGTGGAGGACATGGCACAGCTGCTTGCCAGATAACAGTGAGAAAAACTCAGTGAATCATATTGTAAGGTTCCTCTTTCTAACTAAGAATTCAAATTATTTTTATTTATTTATTTTTGTCAAACAGTTTATTCTTTTTTTTTTTTTAAATAACTTTTTATTGACAGAACCCATGCCAGGGTAATTTTTTACATTATCCCTTGCACTCACTTCTGTTCTGATTTTTCCCCTCCCTCCCTCCACCCCCTCCCCCAGATGGCAAACAGTCCTATACATGTTAAATAGGTTCCAATATATCCTAGATACAATATGTGTGTGCAGAACCAAACAGTTTTCTTGTTGCACAGGGAGAATTGGATTCAGAAGGTATAAATAACCCGGGAGGAAAAACAAAAATGCAAGCAGTTTACATTCATCAAATTATTTTTTCACTACTTATTTATTATCTGTGTAAACTTGGTCAAGTCACTTAACAATTTAAGGACTTCAATTTCCTTACCTGTAAAATAAGGAGATTAATGCCTTTGAAGTTTCTTTTAACTTTAAATTTATAACCAAATGAGTCTATGGTGAGATTATCTTTAAGGTTTCTTTTAACTCTGTAAGCATATACCTTCACTGCTGATATAAAATGGTATTTTGCTTAACATAGTGAGCACATCCTCTGAAAATTAATATTCTGATTGATATACTAGACTACCAGAAAACCTGAAGTTATGCCACAGGAAGTAATCTGAACATAGCATCTATACCATCCATGCCAAACAATGCATGGGAATTGGAGTTAAGATCTGGCAAATTATATCTTCTTTGTGCTGGTTTTCACATTTATAAAATAGGGATTAACAACACCTACAGCATCTTCCTCAAAGGGTTGTCAGATTGAAGCGAAATGACAAATATATTTTAAAGCATTATATAAATATCAAATATTAGTATGATTACTAATCTTAGGACTATGTTTCTATGTTTTTCCAATTAGACTATTAAGTTTTTAAAAGCAAGAAACATTTCTTCTTAGACCTCTTTGATATTTAGAACATATAGTCAGTTGAGATATATTATTGATGATAATGATAACAACAGTGTTTGAGAAGTACAAAGGAAGAAATTTGGCTATAGTAGATAAAAGATAATTAAAATTTCTTTTTAGTTACAAGATGAGAAGAGCCATTTTAGGTAAAAAAATTAAACTGGCTTCAATATCTCAAGTTACAAAAATAGGTGAAATTGAGGGTTTTATGATGATATTAATAACATGACACAATTTCATATATAAAGTTCTTATACATACACACATACAGAGGACATAGCATATGGGGCATATAGTAGGAAGTTAATAAAATTTTGTTGATTGATCTAGAAAAGTTATTCTTAAAAGCTTTAGCATCACTAATTATGTCAAGGAAAGATTTTTCTAATGTTTAAAAAGTTGAGACTTGTTCTGGAACATTATACATATTAATGAACAATTACTTTTAATTGTACATATTTAACCTATGTCAGACTGTGTACTATCTTGGGGGAAGGGAGAGAGAAGGGAGGAAAGGAGAAAAATTTGGAACACAAAGTCTTACAAAAATGAATGTTAAAAACTATCTTTGCATGTATTTAGAAAAAAATAAAATACTATTGAAAATTTCAAAAAAATCTTTTAAAATTCTGACAAAAACTCTTATATTGGAAATAAAGATAAAAATATTACAAACAATTCACAATCCAGATGATGGGAGAAAGCAGGTATACTAAAACTTTAACTTTAGTGGTTATCTTTGTGCAGGAAGCAGCACTTTCATGCAACAGGAAATGGTTTGGATTACTTACTTAGTGAAGGCCAATTGAAAAAAAAAATTAAAAACAAATTTATTTAAGGACCTTAATGATAAAAGGGATAGGAGCAAGTCTGTCAAAAGAAATGAAATATGAAATAGCTCCAGAAAAGTGGCTATTGTGATTAATTTTGACTCATTTTCTTTATTAGAGTTTTGATTCCCTATTCAATTGACCTGACTCCAAAGCTGCAACCTTTAAACTTACTTATAAACTGATTGAAATCAAGAAGAGACCAAAAATTGATATCTTTTCATAAAATCCCTTAAAAATGAAGACAGATGATGAGTCTTATAGTAGATCTATTCTACATCAAACCAAGAGACTGGATAAACATTTATTTCAAGAACAGAGATTTATTACATTCAGTTTTCTGCAAAATTATCATAGACTAATGTTTAACCAATGGCATACTATGGAACTTTACTAAGAATTATAGCCTTCCCTTCCTTCAGACCATATTCTATAAAGTTAGAAAAAATTTCACATGGTAATGGAAAGTTTTATTCTGTCTCTTGTATATTTTGGTGTTAAACTGGTTGACTTGCAAAGTATCTGAAAAACACTATTTTAAGTTGCAATGATCTAGAAATAAAGATAGGTCACAATTACAAAACTTATTTTTTCATGAATATTAATGGTTAAAAATGTCAGTTTTACTAAAGTATTCCAAAGTACAATTTGCAAGGCCTCAGTCATTATCGATCAGTGTTCATACAGTTGGTTTAACAAGGATATTGGATAAAGGGTTCTCAAAGCAAAAAAAAATCATATAATACTTTGATAAATGGCAAGATATTTGCAATTTCACCTTCGCTGACAATATTTCAATATTTCAACATTTTAAAAGGTTTCAAAATTCATCTATTACATTTTCAGTAAAATGTGAAGTTTAATTCCCTTCTAAACAGTTTGGATATGTCTCTTCAAGGATTTATATTAAGATAATTTAAAGTCAATAAAAATTAAACTATTTTTTCAATAAACTTATCATTAAAATTTAGTAAGTCCCACTTAAAAATTAAATATTTTATTTATAGAACATTCAAAGTTCAATACCATTTCAACTATAGAACATAAAAGCAAAAAATAAAAAAAGATCTCAAAGATCATATAACAGATTACCTTCATCTGAAAGATAAAGAAACAGATCTAAAGAACTAAAATGACTTGCTTCTAATATCACATAGGGAGTAAAACAAAGTGGCAAGCCTTGAATCTAAGTCTTTTGATGCTAAAACAAATCCATCTGTTATTTCTGGATATAATGAGATCTTAAACATCTTTTGATAATTATTTCTTGTTTAGATTCTTGTGTTATGAAAGACTTTTAGAAATATCTGTTTAAACTTCCAGACTGTGATTCAAAACAATGGGGAAGGAGATTGAAAATGAAAAGTCCTTAAAACTGAGTATGGGGGGGAGGGGCAGCTCAGTGGCACAGTGGATAGAACACTGTCTCTTGACACTTACTGTATTATGCCGGATGTCAGTTAACCAGCATTGCCTCACCATAAGAAAAAATAAGTAAGGACTATTGATCTTAGCTATGCTATGCTAAACCAATGGACTACCTGAACATTTAACTCATCTAAAAAACAAATAATATCTTTTGTTCAATATAGCTAATCAGTAATAAACTTCATCAGATTTTTCTTGATTGTTTCTTAAATTTACCTCTTTCTTTTTATTTTCTATTCACTATCCTTTCATACATACATATATTTTTATATATGTACTCACACAATGACTATTCTGAACAACCTTTTCTCTCTGCCACCCTCCCCCCAAGTATTCCTTCTTCACATCTTCTCAGTTGAGGATCTTGTCTCATATTTTTACCAAGAAAATCTAGGCCTTTTTTGCCAAAAGCTTTGTCTCTTTTTCTCCTCTGCTTCTCACTTGATAACATCCTCCATTATTTTCTCCTTTGCTTCAGTCTCCCTTGAATCCATCCCTTCCTAATCTCTCTAACAGGTTACTTTTGCTATTATTCCTTTTTTCCCCTCTAATTTTTAGTTGCTACTTTCCTGTGGCTTACAAACATACAATCCTTAATATTCCCTCTTCTTTAAAGAGATATTGTACTATATCCCACTATTCCTGCTAGTTATCATCCCAAATCTCTTCTCCCCTTCTCAAACCTATTAGGAAAGAAAGAAAGAAAGAAAGCTGTTTACACTTTATGACTTGGTGCTTTTCATTTCTTCTCAATATTTTCTAAACATTTTATAATCTGGCTTTTGACTTTATCGCTAAACTAAAACTATTCTTTAAAAAATTACCAGGGAATAAACAAGGGAAGGAAAAGGGAAAATACAGAGAGAGGAGAAAAGGAACAAGGAGGAAGAGAAAAGAAAAGAGTAAAAGAGAAAAATGGAAAGTGAAAACAGTCAAGGGAGAAAAGAGAAAGAGGAAACAGAAAGGAAATTTATATCATGCCTACTAGGTGTCAGGCACTGTGTTAAGTGTTATACTAATATTATCTCATTTGAGCCTCACAAGAACCCTAGGAGAAAGGTGATGTTAATAACCATGTTTTACTGTTGAGAATACTGAGGCATACTATATGATGACCAGTTCTGATGGACCAGGCCATCCTCAGCAACGAGATCAACCAAATCATTTCTAATGGAGCAGTAATGAACTAACTAGCTATGCCCAGAAAAAGAACTCTGGGAGATGACTAAAAACCATTACATTGAACTCCCAATCCCTATATTTATGTACACCTGCATTTTTGATTTCCTTCACAAGCTAATTGTACAATATTTCAGAGTCTGATTCTTTTTGTACAGCAAAATAACGTTTTGGTCATGTATACTTATTGCATATCTAATTTATATTTTAATATATTTAATATCTACTGGTCATCCTACCATCTAGGGGAGGGGGTGGGGGGGGTAAGAGGTGAAAAATTGGAACAAGAGGTTTGGCAGTTGTTAATGCTGTAAAGTTACCCATGTATATATCCTGTAAATAAAAGGCTATTAAAAAAAAAAGAGAGAGAGAATACTGAGGCAAAAAGAAGTTAAGTGACTTGTTCAGGGTAGCACAGCTAATAAATGTCTGAAGCTGGACCTGGACTTATAACTCGGGGCTCTATATTCTATTCCATTCCAACATTTTTATTCCAGGAGAGGACACCATCATCCTACTACTTACTCAAGCTTTCAGGCTTCATATATGATCCTCTATTTCTTGCTCACTTTACATATCCAATTCACTGTCAAATTTTATCATTTCTACCTTCACAAAACATCTTATATATATCTTCTCTTGACTCACACAATTAGAACTTTAGGCACTCATCACTTTTTATTTGGACTATCACAGTAAAATTCTAACTAGTTCTCCAAGCTAAGAAGTTTACACTCCTTTTACTAATTATTATATGGCATATACTTAAGGTCCTTTAGCATTTTGGTTGCCTTCCACTACATGTTCTTCAACCTATCAATGTTTTTTGAAAACTGCAATACACAGATTGCATTTACAAAGTACTTATTATATACCAGGTTTGCACTGGGGATAAAATATAAACAAAAACCATCTTTGCTTTCAAGCAGTTTATATTCCAATGAAGATAACATTAAAGACAAGCCAGAATATTTGAACTCTATTGCAGAACACATAGAGAGAAATAATGTGCTAGAATACTGGAAAGACAGGGGTCATATTATACAGCACTTTATATTATAAACAGAGGAATTATATTTGATCTTAAAGTTAATAGGAGCCAATGGAGTTCAACAAGAAGTGGGTGATGGTGGTGGTGGTGGTAACAAAGTTAAGAAAATACCACAGATGTGATCTGCCCAAGAAAGACTACAAGAGTATGACCTTCTATTAGTGGATGCTATGTCTCTATTTATAAAGTCCAAGATACTGCTATATCACATTACTAGTATAAAGGGAACATGTTCTTCCCCTAAGGAAGAAGGGGAAAGTAACAATAATTTATTAAATGTTCACTTATGTGCCAAGTACAATGCTAAGAACTTTATAATTATAAATATTTGTTATGACTGCCAAATACTTTTTCATACTAGAAAGATAACTTTCTAGTCAGGCTTTCTCTTTCTTGTATTTGAAAACTTAAAAAAAAATCTAAGTATGATTTTACATTTATTCCTATTGAATTTCATGTTATTAGGTTAATTCCAATACTCTAATCTGTCAATGTCTTTTCTTGACTTTATAATTCAATGTGTTAATTATTCCTCTTAGTTTTGTCTTCCTGAAATCTGATGAATGTGTCATCCATGCCTTATCCAAGTCATTGGTTAAAATAATTAAAACTAAGTATAGATTCCTGAGGCTCTTCACTAACCATTGCTCCTGGGTATAGCCAGTCAACCAATTCTGAATAAGCCTATTTTTTTGGCACCTAGTTCATAGTTCTCTACCTTTTCCACAAGAATATTATGGAATACTTTACCAAATGCTCCGTTAAAATCTAGGTAAACTTTATCTACAAAATTTCCCAAATCCATTTCTTTAGTAACGCTGTCCCCTACCCCAAAATGATAAAAGTTAAATCTGGCATGACCTATTCTCAATGAAGCTAGGTAGACTCTTTTAAATCATTTTTGAAAATTATTCATTATTTTTAAAAATTAAATTATTCACTATTTCTTTAGAATTAATTCAAGAATGGAAGTTGACTGTCCTATTGTTTGCAATCTCCTACATTAAAAACATTAACAAAATTAATATTTGCTTTCCTTAAGTCTTAAAGTACCTGTTCTGTTAAGTAAAGTCTGAAATATTACTAGAAATGGCTTAATTATCACAACTACTAACTCTTTTAGTATCCAAAGATATCTAAAATTCTAAGTAATTTGTGCTCTTTTATTATAGCCTTATTTATACATATGCTTTCGATGATCAGCTAACCATTTTTGCTCTGGCATTACCAATATAAAACAAGAATTGCATTAATATCAGTTACAAAGATGAGAACCACTGACTTTTTTTCCTCTCAGTTTTCAGTGTCTATCTGAAAACAATTACCTAATCTGTCTCTAGCAAAGATCCCTTCTCTAATCCCTAGATTCACTTCTCCAACTGTCCATAGCATAGCTCTACTTTAAATATCCCACCAATATTTTGAAATTAAAATTAACTCATACAAAACCTATTATATTATGCTTCCATCTAATGTGTTCCTTCTGATGTCAGAATTTCAGAGAATAAGGAGCACAATCATTGATCCAGTCCCCCTAGATAATGTAAAATGAAATTAATTCCGAAATATTCTTTTGGATTATGTTTCAAAAATTATGGCAATATAAATATTCAACTATTTATTCCACTTTGTTTCTAAAAGATTTAATTTTGAAAAGTATTTAAATTTTGCTATGATCTTCTTTTATATGAAACAAGTTTAATGTAATGCCCACCAGAGGGCAGTCTCATAATCTATAAAGTGATTTTTTTTTTTGCACACTTTTTTTCTACTTTAATTAAAAGGAAGTTCAACATTTGAGAAGATATCTAAACAAGAGGGACAAAACAACTTATCTTCAAAAAAAGGCTAACATTTTGCTGTCTGTATTTTTCAAACTAAGTCCAATTTATTCTTTTTTTAAATTAGAACTAGTTTAAAATAAATTGGGGGAAAAACTTCGTAAAAGCATCAACTTGCATGCTAAAATCTTGCCAAATTTAAGACTACTAATGAGTTACATTAAGTTCATGTTTACTATCAGTGCACATGACATGTCATTCAATACAATATCATTCATTTTATGAAAAATTCTTTCACTGGATTTTCATTTTACATTAAGCTAACATTTCAGTCATTACTAGTTCCTCAGTACATAGCCAAATTAAACAAAACACTGAGAATTTGTGTCTGAAATCAGTAAAGGGTAATATGATCTGGCTTTACTCCTATTTATTTTCAACATTCCATTTTCTAATTATCTTCTCTCCCCTTTGTCTTCTTTGATCTTGGTTCTGCTTTAGTACTTGGGACCCACCCATCTTCATCTTGACCAGCTGGTAAGCAGCTTCCTTTCTCCACAGATAGTTATTAAATCAATGGAAAATACTCTTTTATAAGAAATATATCTCAAATATTTCTCAGAGCTACTCTATCTCCTTAGCAAGTATTATTCTCTCTATTCATTTTAGTCCAATATATGCTGATTTCTAAGAATAAAATTATATAATAAACACATTCTTCAATTATTCTCTCACCTACTACAATCTCTGAAACAGGGAGATTTAGACAATTTGTATTATGACCACAGAAATATTTCATGTATATAGCACCTTAAAATCTAATATTGTTATAAATCATAAAAGCACACTTGGTGTTTAATTTGTTTCTTGGATTCCTTACAAATATCCACTTATAACCAAAATGTATCTTTAAAACATACCTTACTAACATATCCTAAGAATGGTTACCTAAAGGTTATCATAATGACATCTCTTTAGAGAAAAAGGCACATTATTAGATTATGAAATGAATTAATAAAAATTATGTTACAGACCATTATAATGATTTGTAAAATCACTAAAAATACAAGAACTACTAAAAGAGAGTAATTGAGTTTGTTTATACCAATACGCTGTGTAATGCTTTTACATGTTACAAAAAATAAAAATTATATTTTATATTTTATTAAAAAAGATTTACCTTGTTGGATTTGCTCTGGGTAAGTAGAATTTGTACATATATGGATATACATGTGTGTTGGTGTGTTTAAAAGTAAACAAAATAGCACTAAGTGGATTGTTCAATTTGTTCACATCTTAAAACAGAAGTCTATGTGGAATGGGGAAAAGGGTAAAATACAACTATTACTAGTTCACTAATATGTTATCTTAATTTAATTTTTACATACTTTTCCGGCTTGTAAGTATAAATAAACAAGCATGTAAGTGATACAAACTGCCACAATTTTCAATATGCATAATATTTACCATATAATAAAAAAGGATATAATCCATCATTCATAATCCCTTATATTGGTTTTGCCTGTTTAATACATTGGGAAAATTTTTTTAAATGAGTGAATTTTTATTAGTTCAAGAAATGAAATAGTTAACAGCAATGTACATGACAAAGTCTTATTAATAAGGCTTAACAATAAAAAGCTTCATTCTTCTATCCACTAGATTTTACTGTAGCTTTCCCTTGCTTAAGGCAATACATCTGTTAATGTCGATTTGCAGTTCAGTTAAACTCCCTTGCTTACTCACACTAACATTCTCTTATACATAGGCACTCACAAACAAACATATATACATTCATTTACATACTGTTCCTTTTCCCCTCAAAAACTAACCTAAGGAAGAGGAAGGCATAATAGTTTCAGTTTAATTAATTGTATACATAACTAGGAGGGAATTTCTTTCCTTCCCTGAAAATGTAATGGCTATAGAAAGTAAATATACTCAAATCATCATTTCATGTAACAGACAAATTACTTTTAGATTTCACAGATAACCGTATATCATGATTTACTGTTCATTTTAAACATAAAGAGCAGCTTTTTTATAAAAAAAGAAATTTATGAAAGAAATAGAATATATTAGTAAATATTAACTGTTAAAACTATTTTACACTGTAACCAGTAGCAATATTTCTCTAGATCCAAATGGCTCTATTTTCAACAAGAGTAGAGGAACATCCTTTCCCTGGAGTCCTGTTAGGCTGGGGCTACAGTTGGAACTGTCATCTTTGCAAAAATGGAAAAAGGGCGGGTTTTACAAATGTGAAGTCTAATTGGGGAATCTTTGTGGCTGTCCCCTTGACATTTATTTAAGCTTCATCAACAAAATGGAAAATAACTGTACTAATTAGCAGACCAGCACACAAACTACTATTTGTTGGAGTGGATTACATATTTACATTCTGTTCTATAGATAAGCCAATAATAAAAGAGAACTTGAACACATTTAACTATTACAGGATATTTTATAGCACTCAATTTGTAAAGTTTTCAAAACTCATTTTTAACTTTAAAATACTTTGTTTTCAAAATATAATGCAGTTTTTTTTTAAAAAACACACAATTAAAAAATAATCCACTGACAAACTTAAAGAAATGTTAATAAGTTATCTATATTAACTATGAACACACTTTTTAAAATGACTGGCCACATAAGCTATAAATAAGTATACCCTTTGATCCAGCAATGCCACTACTGCGTCTGTATTCCAAAGAGATCATAAAAGAGGGAAAAGGACCCACATGTGCAAAAATGTTTGTAGCAGCCCTTTCTATAGTGGCAAGGAACTAGAAACTTAGTGAATGCCCATCAGTTGGAGAATGGCTGAATAAGTTATGGTATATGAATGTAATGGGATACTATTGTTCTGTGAGAAAAATGAACAGAATGATTTCAGAAAAGCTTGCAATGAGTGGTACTGAGTGAAGTGAGTAAAACCAAGAAAACATTGTACACAGTAACAGCAAAATTATGTGATGATCAACTATGACAGACTTGACTCTTCTCAGAATACAATGATTCAATACAATTCCAATAGACTTGGGATGGAAAATGCCATCCACAGGAGAGGATTCTGGGAAGATGGAAGAAAAAGTTGGTAAATTTCAAGCTCTCCTGATATTCAGTTTAATTACTTCTGTGCCTCAGGATGAACAGAGACTGGTGAAAAACCAAGAAGACTTGGGTCGGAACTGGGGTCTTCCTAGTACAACCCAACAAAATCTGAAGAAAGGCCCCAGGCTGGGGATTAACCTACCTTGAAGTGCAAATACCTCAGAAACGTCAAGTGAGGATCCCTCAGGCTATCTGGATGTAGCTGGAGCCTCAACAGGAACCACAGAGACTTTCACTTTCCCAGACTGTTAGTGAAGTCTGGGTTTGAGTCTGAGAAGACAGGGTGAACCTCAGCTGATTGGAAATGCCAGGCCTAGCTGTGCTGCTAAGACATGGCCTTGGGTGAGAAGGAACCAGCACTGGCTAAGTGCAGAAGCAGCGGGGCAGGGGCACTACCAGCTCTGGGGACTTGCAGGAGAGTAGAATTCTTGGTTTGGGGTTCCTGGTCAGAATGGAGAGCTGAAGGGCAGCTTGAGGCAACATCTCCCCAGCCTGTGATTAGAGGAGCTTACACCAATACCTCTAATTTAAAAAAAAAAAAAAAAAAAAGAATTGGCAAAGAAAAAACCTCACCAGAGAAACATATTATGGGAACAGAGAAGAATGGGATTCCACTTCAGAGGAGGACACTTTAGTTTAAAAAAAAAAATCAGTCCTAATTCAGTTAGATTCATTTAAGAAAGATGATACCAAAGTCTCAAATTTACGATACTACTACATAATATATCTGTTTAAGAAAAAAAATACATTTTTTTTTTACCATTAATTATTTATGTACAAAGAGACAAAACCAACCACAGTAGATTGTCTTTACAGCCCACCAGGCTATCTTTGATCTTTGAAATAAACCAATTTTAAACTTCATAAGACAGAAAAAAAATGTTAATAACATCTTTCAAAAGCCAAGAATTAAGGTAATATACAAATACACTAAAACTTCACATACTCAGCCTGGCATCTGCAGTTGATCTGCTCAATATTTAGTATTTTTAATAAACTCAAAATCTGGCAATTTTAGTCATTATGGTTCAGGAACAACAGATATCTCCTTAGATATTGTTCTTTTCTTTAGTGCCATCACAATCTTACTCTCACTCTACACTACTTACTCTCACTCAACCATAAACTAGAAAGATTAGATTTATTTTGAGACCCTGGAGTCAGAAGCAATAAAATGCAGTGGAAGTTGTAAAGAGAAAAATTTAAGATTCATGTCAGAAAAAAATAAATCTTAACAATTACAGTTTTCCAGTGGAATATTAAACGAGATGCTACTATTTAATTTCTTAATTAGTAATAGTAATAGTAAATTAGTAATAATAAAAGTAATTAGTAATAGCAATTAATTAGTAATAGAATACTATTTGAGCTACGCCATACTATCCCATAATAGAAAATCATCAAATAGATTCAGACTAGATATAAGAAAATTTGCAATGTGTTATGCAACCTAATTTTATTTTCTATGTCATAGCCCTGCTTTTTTTTGGGAAAAAAATACTACTAGAAGACATAAAGCAGTACTCTATTTTTACATTTACATTTAGAAATACAGAATAAGAAGATAATAATTATATGATGTTTTAGTGATATAGCAGCATGATTTTTTTTTTACTTATTTGCCATTTCTAACACACATATTCCTCTGCATTTAATTCTTCTTTTCAGGTTAGATTCCTTTGGGGTTACAAAGAAAATTTCTTTTCTACAGATAAGTGGCCTTGTTAAAAGAAATAATTAAAAACATTAATCACATTGTAAAGAAGGGATATAATACAAATGAAATTTGAATTTGAAAATTAATACATATATCATAATTGAAACAATATGCCTGTTATGAAAAATTAAAGTACTTGGAATCATAAAAAATAGATATAATAATCTGGTAATGACATGGTCACCAACAGAAATAAAATGAAATCATGTTTCCAAGTTACAATTTAATAACTACAATAGTTCAATAGAAGTTTCCAACAAGGATTTAATAACTACATACTATGTTCCAGGGAATTTGGTGAACACAAGCAATACAAAAGCAAAACTGAAATAATTCATGCCCTTGAGAAGGTTAATATTTGTGCAATCAAGTTATTTATTTTTGAAGTACTTACTCTATCATATAGATCCATCTACTACAGGTCTATCTTACTTTAATCATGTCCAATGCAAAAAAAATATAGATTTATAAAATAGATAAAATTAGAGAATAGAAGTTGCAATGAACAGAACACTGGGCCCAGAATCAGTAAGATCTCAGTTCAAATCCAAATCATTTATCTTCTCTGAGACTCATTTCCTAAGTAATTCTTCAAGATACAGCTCTAAAATCCTACAATTTCATACTAAATCTAAGATACTTTTAAAGAAAAATGGTAATACCAAACTGAAAAGTTTTTGTACAAACAAAACTAATGCAGACAAGATTAGAAGGGAAACAATAAACTGGGAAAATATTTTTACAATCAAAGGTTCTGATAAAGGCCTCATTTCCAAAATATATAGAGAATTAACTCTAATTTATAAAAAATCAAGCCATTCTCCAATTGAAAAATGGTCAAAGGATATGAACAGACAATTCTCAGATGAAGAAATTGAAACTATTTCTAGTCATATGAAAAGATGCTCCAAGTCATTATTAATCAGAGAAATGCAAATTAAGACAACTCTAAGATACCACTACACACCTGTCAGATTGGCTAAGATGACAGGAAAAAACAATGATGATTGTTGGAGGGGATGCAGGAAAACTGGGACATTGATGCATCGTTGGTGGAGTTGTGAACGAATCCAACCATTTTGGAGAGTAGTTTGGAACTATGCTCAAAAAGTTATCAAACTGTGCATACCCTTTGATCCAGCAGTGTTACTACTGGGATTATATCCCAAAGAGATTATAAAGAAGGGAAAGAGACCTGTATGTGCACGAATGTTTGTGGCAGCCCTTTTTGTAGTGGCTAAAAACTGGAAACTGAATGGATGTCCATCAGTTGGAGAATGGTTGAATAAATTGTGGTATATGAAAATTATGGAATATTACTGTTCTGTAAGAAATGACCAACAGGATAATTTCAGAAAGGCCTGGAGAGACTTACATGAACTGATGCTGAGTGAAATGAGCAGGACCAGGAGATCATTATATACTTCAACAACAATACTATAAGATGACCAGTTCTGATGGATCAGGCCATCCTCAGCAACGAGATCAACCAAATCATTTCTAATGGAGCAGTAATGAACTGAACTAGCTATGCCCAGAAAAATAACTCTGGGAGATGACTAAAAACCATTACATTAAATTCCCAATCCCTATATTTATGCACACATGCATTTTTGATTTCCTTCACAAGCTAATTGTACAATAATTCAGAGTCTGATTCTTTTTGTACAGCAAAATAATGTTTGGTCATGTATACTTATTGTGTATCTAAGTTATATTTTAATATATTTAACATCTACTGGTCATCCTGCCATCTAGGGGAGGGGGTGAGGGGGGTAACAGGTGAAAAATTGGAACAAGAGGTTTGGCAATTGTTAATGCTGTAAAATTACCCATGTATATATCATGTAAATAAAAGGCTATTAAATTAAAAAAAAAAGAAAAATGGTAAATTATCCTAGTAAATTTCCAAAACCAAAATGACTCAAAGATAAAGTAGGATGTATAGAAAAAACACCAGATTCCAAAGTCCAAAGAACTGGGTTGAAATCATGGTTCTGCTTTCTACTTTTCTATTCTCATTAGGTTGGCTTACAGTCATGACTCGATGTACATATTTCTCTTTTGTCTTTTTATGGAATTCCCCATTCTCAAAATTCTCTCCATAAATGTGTGTATATAGATAAGCACATATACATATTTTTAAACAAAGTATGTATAGTTAATCAAAATGGACTTATTAAGTATCTACCACATGCCAGCTGCTAAATCTTGCAATAGGGAATAGAAAGAAAAAAAAAAAATTCAGCCTTCAAGAAATTTAGCTTCTAATTGGGGAAACAAATGCAATTAAATAAAAACAAAATATATTTACAGGTACTGGGGGAGGCACACACTGGCAAGTAGGGAGGTGAGAAAATGCTGATCTAAGAGTTTTGCATTAGCTGAGTTTTAACAGAAGTCATTTTAAGAAGTAAAAGTAAGGATGTAGCAAATTCTAGGCTGAGGTAGGAACCTATAGTAAGGTACATGGAAAGGAAATAGAATGCTATTTAATATAACATAAAAAGTACTATATAAAATGAAATATAAAAATGAAGACAAACTGATTATTTTCTTATTTCAAATCAATATTGTCTTACCTGTGTTAGTTTACGCTTCTCTAGTTTCCCACCTTTTTCGCTGTGTAATGTGTACATTGGTGTATATTGTACAGAACCAGAGCAAGCTCCATAATCTTCTTCATTTTCCTATAAAAAGAGATCATTTTACCATGTGCTAACATTTTCACCTACCTACTTTAAAAAAGTTGAAAAGATAGGATGTACAATAAATATGAATCTTATACAACTGGCTGTAAAAAAAAGGAATAGTACTTATCCAAAAGAAAAACGAACTTCATTTTTACATGAAGCTAACAGCTTTCTAAATGAATTTTGTAAATGTTTAATAATTTAAATAAATTTTAAACACAATTTGTTTATCTTTATCTCTTGTAACATGAAAAAATATTTAGTGCAAAGTGTTTCCCCTTCTGAATAGAATGAAAATTCAAGAGAATGCAATAAGCTGAGAAACTATTTTCAGAATGTATCTTAAAATTAATTCTGCCTTTGGAAAGTAGAAAACATTACCCAGTTTAACATAGCTAACATTACAAAGGCCATGTAAAAGCAAAAATATCTGAGATAATTCCAAGCTAAAGATCCTCAATTTTTAACATCTCAGCTTGAAGCAAAAAAATTCTATTATGATATCAAGGCAATCAACTTTATAAAAATCTACATGCCTTAAAATAACTTTGAAGACCTCTGTTGTTCAATGATAAAACATGCAAACAATAAAGAGATTATTCAGTGAATACATATAGAATGACAGATAGTTGCCAGAGGGCTTGTTATGAAAAATGTATTATTGAACAAAGGGCTAAGCATATTTCAAAAGTCATTAAAAACATAAATCTCATGGGATTTGTATAAGCTTTAAACTAATGTATAATGTATATGTGTAATGTAATGTATAATATAATGTAAAAGTATAAACTTCAGACTAATGCAAGAGTTAAGGTTGGAAGAAAGTAAAACTCTATGACATACCCTGTGTTTTAGTTTACTCTTTACTTCTTTTATTCCTTGTTTAGCATGATTCTTTGCCTAGAGGATGAAAAAAAAAAGATCTGTTTTAGTTCTATTCAAAGAATTAGTCAAGAGAAAGCAATGAAAAGTACATATTAAGTAGACAGATTGTGAACTCAAATTTCAAGTACATTCATATACCACTTACAATTTGTCCAAGTTATATATCTGCCCAAGATAGATATTGTATGTTAGTATATGTATAGTATGTTTGTATAATGATTCATTAGATTGTGATGTCTTTCAGGGTAAAAACTTTCTTTTATCTCTTTTTGTAATCTTAGTATTTAGTACAGTACCAAGCACAGATCAGATGTTTAATAAGTGCTTTCTGATTAACTAATAAGTTTTACTCTATTTGAATATAAATTTTAAGCAAAGACAATCTCTGACATGCTTAGCTTCCCATATAGGAAAGAACACATCGAAGTTAGCCAGATAATCAATGCCCAGCAATGGTGGTTTAAAGGAAAAAGAGTATAAAAACATCTGGTAGGTCATTTGGGGAAAATGTACATTTAAAATGACTATAAAAGTGATTCTCTTTGATGATTTGCAAAGAAATTCAGTCTGAAGAGACCAGTGGTTTTTATCTGAAAAAGTTTGCTGTTCCATGAAACAAGAAAGTAAAAGCTACTAAATCACAAGGTTGAATCTATATTAGTAGAAATTCTGAGTCCCCATATTGGGAGTTCCTCATGTCCCATAAGTCACAAGTTCTTTCTCTATTTGTGGCCTGGATTACTGCAACAGCCTCCTAACTAGACTCCAGCTTTTGAGGCATTTAGGTAGAACTGTGGGCCTGGAGTCTGGAAGATCTCAGTTCAATGGTTTTAGGCACTTAATAGCTGTGTGACCCTGGACAAGTCACTTAAACTCTGTTTGACTCAATTTTCTCACTGTAAAATGGATACAACAACAGCAGCTACCTTGTAGGAAACTTATGAGGATAAAATGAGTTATTTGTAAAGTACTTGGCACATACAGCAGGCACTGTAGAAATGCTTATTCTCTTCTTTTTCCTCTCCTTTCCTGTATTAAAATATTTATTTCCAAAATATTTGGAAAATTTATTTCCAAAAATAAATGTCTGTCTCCTGTTAGCTAATATGGCAAGTCAAATAAAAATATGAATATAATTAGGTAGAAGGAAAAGTAAGTATATGGTAAAGCAAGTTCTAAAAAAGTTTCTAAGACAGGTAGTCAACAAGAAACTATTAAGTGTTTAATTATGTACAGGCACTGTACTAAACACTGAGAATTTTTTTTAAAGCAAGAAAACAGTTCTCTCATATTCTAGTGGGGGACACAATATGTAAATTAATAGATACATAGAAGACACAAAATAGATAAAAAGTAACTTCAGAGACAAAGAAACTAAAAAATTGCGAAGACTGGGAAATACAGCCTGTAGAGAGCATGATTTCAGCTGAGTCTTTAAAAAAGTCAGGAAAACTAAGCGGCAAAGTGAGGAGGAAGATCATTCAGCAAGTGGGATAGCCAATGAAGGGACAGAAATGGGATAGGAAAAGCCTTTCTGAGGAAGAACAAGGAAGTCAGTGTACTAGACTGAAGAATGCATGGAGGAGCCAAAAATAAAAAGATAGTTTCTTACCTTAACTGAATTTTAAATATATATGGGAATAATTGACATATTTGTTTACCTTTTCTATATGTCACTGTTATATAATATTTAAAATGGCATGAAACTTAAAATTATTTTATAACTTTTATTTAAAATTAATAGACACTGATGAATATTAGGTTTCAACATACCCAATGTGAATCAGTGTGATCAGATGAGAAAACATTCTGGGTTCTGGTTCTGGTTTTGACCCTAGACAATTCATTAAATGAATACTTTCTTCCTGATATGTAAAATAAAGGAAATGGATGAAATCTAATCCAGGATGAAGTCCTATTGAGTTCCAAAACTCTATGCTTAAAAATTTCAAATTCCATAAAGGATGAAAATTGTGGCAAAAATTTCAGTAAGGTTAACTTACTTGTTAGGTAATGTAAAATTGTATTTTTTTTTAAATGCTGATTTTGAAATAGCTGATATTTTCCAACAATCTTTCACTTACCAATTTTTTTTAATTTAAGAAATGAAAAGAGCTTACAAATTTATATGCTGTTCGTACGGCAGGGGTTGCTTTAGTCACTGCTGTATTAAATAATGCACTTCCTTTCTGTAACAACAAGGGAAAAACACCCATCATATGAAAAAAAAAATTATCAGATTTAAATCATAATTTAAAAATACAATTAAGAACAGAAACAGTAAAAATACCTGAAATATAAATAACTTGTAATTATATTTCAATTAAAACGGAGACATAACATAGATGTGTGTGTGTATATATATCTATATATAGTCAACACAGACATTTACATATATATCAGTATAGACTAAAGCAGCATAAATTATGTTTATTGTTTTTAAATGCTTAATAGAAATAAATACTACCATTATCAATTATTTTAAGGGTGTACAAAAAATCATCTATTAGGTTCAAGTTAGACTATTATAAAAACATTTATCATCTTGCTAGAAATGATGCAATTCCTATTAAATATCAGTCACATCTAACTCACATGAGATTATGCAACATGACAAAGTTAGAGAATTCCCTGGCCAAAGTGAGAGATATATAATATGTCTTTCAAAATGCATTTATTCTGCATAAAAAACACTTAATTTTAAGATTCTCTGTATAAATATTAGGAAACAAAAGAAATTATTAAATCAATTGATTTACAAAATAATTATTTTGAAAGAAAGGCAATTCTATACTTCAAATTGATAAATATATAGAACTGATCATCCCTAATTTGCCTTAAAATATCTGACAAACATTTTTAAAGATAAATATATATATTACCTTGACTGTATGCATCCATTGCTGATAAGATCTTGAGTTTCCTGGAACATAAAAGAAGAAATAATCAATTTGATTTTACCATAAATCGGTAGATCCAAGTAATCATGGAGTATAATTTCTAGGATTTTAATGACCAAATCCTTTTTATCTAGATAGAGTACCATGAAAATCGTAATGGAATACCCTGGGGTATTCATATGAATTCTATCATTTTTAACAATTTCAGATTTTGCTCTTTTCAAGCAATGTTCAAATTTTTGCTTTCCTTCAGGACTACTTATGAACCTCACATAAATGAGTGTGTGTGTGTGTGTGTGTGTGTGTGTGTGTGTGTGTGCATAAAAGCATTATATTTCTTTCAGATATTTGTTTCAGAAAGAAAAAAAGAAATAATGTTCATTTGAAAATTAAATAAAAAAGGTTTTTAAAATGAACATGTAGCATCTAGAATTAATAAGTAATTCTATAAGCAATGAGCAAAAAGCTATTACAAGCACATGCACATGCTTGTTGATGGAAGTCATATGATAACTTCTAAGGCTAAAATCTTGTTACTTAAAATTGCATACAAATTAATATTGCAAATATCAATAGGCTTCATAATCTGGTTTCTCTTATATAGCCTACAACACTTTTTTAAGGGGATTATAAATGGAAGGAATAAAAGTAACCAGCCATTTATAGGTAATATTTTGAGAAGAGGTAGCTAGCTGCCAGTGATTCACTAATAGCAGCAAACAGCTACAAGTGACTTTATTTACTGGTAAAGCCAGATTTTTTAATGAATTATGATATTCATAAACACATTTATAAATTATCATTTTCAGAATAAAATACCTCCAAAATCCCTACTTTAAGATAATTACAATTTACTATTATGAAAATTACAAATACTAATAAAGTTATTGGGCAGATTTAAAAAGATATTCATCTTAAGATGGATTTCTCTTGAATTATGCTTGCCTAAATTATTACTTATAAACATTCTATTAGAGTTGTATTTATAAACAATCATTCAGCTTATATTCCTTCAAATTTTGGCACACTGGTTAATAAATGAAATATAGGGGAAAAAATCACATGTCACATAGGAAAATCTGTAGGTAAATCTATATGAATTTTAATTGAAAATATCTTTTATTCTAAAGTTAAGAATTAATAATATACTTTAAATACAAAAATAAGAATTACTTTTCATGATTAATTCTAAGAGGAAAAATACATGTTCCAGATTGTATGACATGACAATTACTTTTTCTGAATATGATATGTCTTGTCACATCTTTTCTACAGCCATACTGTTTTTTCATTTTGGTCTGCTTATTCTCTTTTGATATCACATTTTCCAATTAGGCTTTATTTCATTGTTTTCTTCTTGAGAAAATTTTGATCTACTTTTCAAGAGTTCTTTAATTTGAACATTCCTAACATCTACTTAATAAATATTTTAAATTACATTTCCCTATACTAGGTTATGGGTGAGATTAAGAGATGATCAAGTTATTTTTCCTTCAGGAGATAGATATATGACTAAGGCCAGACTGGACAGAGGTATACAGTGGACTTGATAATTGTATATAAAGAAGAAGGCCAATGATCAGTTTTTAAATTGAAGAGAAGATCCACATTTGTTAAGAGAGCTTTTTGACTTTAAAAAAAAAAAGTCAAAGCATGAATCTAGTTTTTAGTCTCCCCAGACATATTAAAAAGTGTACTGAAACAATGAGAATCATAACAAGACTTAGTTAAATTTTATTTTTATTTTCATTTTCTTAGACAAATGAACTTTAAATCAAGACCAAGGAAAGAATGTGTGTATTTCAAAGGTGATAAAAAGGAGAAATACTACTTTTCCAGTATATTGTAAAATTTCTTTAGTAACAATTAATATTTTCTTTTTATTTAGTGAATATTTACATCCCAAGTAATGGTATTCATAGAAACAATTTGTTTGAATTTAAAAGTTTAGGGATAATATACTAAGAATTGTCAGTCCTCAACTACAACTCCCCTAATTTGCTAAATGTATGGTTTATCTTGAAAAAGTCAAAGTAAAGCCATGTCTAATTCCCCAACAGCATCAGAACTATAATAGCAACCTGTACCATGTTTAACATAGGAAGCTCCAATTCATGATTTGAATTATTCGGGTTATTTTTTTCTTAAATAAACTTTGTTTGGCTTCTTTTTAAGAGGAGACATTATTCAATTATGATATATATATATATATATATATATACACACATACACACACACATATATACAAATGGTTTATCCTGCACAATTGAATAATTTTTACTGAACAAATTTTCTTTTTCTGAATGACATGAATAATATCAAAATAAAATTTATTTTCAATAATAAACTTATTTTCAACAAAAATCAAATTCTTCTTTTGAAAGAATAAGATTGTTTTAGACTTCATATTTTAGTTAATATTTTTTTTCTAAAAATAGTAATTTTACTTAAAAGTTTTGGTGGCCTCCCTGAAAACATCTATTACAGAGGACTGTGGACCAATGATAAAATTGATAGGATTAAACTATAAAAAGGATCATAGTTCTACCCTATTACTGTCACAATATGTCATTTTCAATTCCACAGACTCTGCTAGCCCCACAGGTCATAATGATAATGAGACAGCAGTTATGTAAATACTGAATATATGCCTTCAGCAATTTGTCCATGACCTGACAATATTCTGCTTGTCTGAGTTGAAAAGTAAAAAAGCCACATTTTAACATACCATTTCCATTGAAGCTAACTCTTAACTCACAAGCCTAGACAAGCAAGATAATACCACATTCATCACTGCTGAGTCAAGGAAACTAACTTTTCCTCCAAGTTCAATGTTGCCAATATAATATTTTAATTGTAATGGGGAAAAAAGTCCTTCAAGATTTATATTAGTTTGCCAAATCCATCTGAGTGGTCATACTATTTAAACATTTTCATTGCTCAGAGAATATCTTAAGGGAATTTAAAAAAAAAAACAGGGTTGTGTGCAACAATGTAATTACTATATACTGAAACTTGTATTTATGTAGTATGTTTTACCTTAAGATGATTAAACTATTTGTATGTGTAATCTCATCAAGAATGATATTCAACTTTTTATTAAATTAGTGACAGCAATTCTTTCTAAACAGGAAACAAGAGTATGTTATTACTTACAACTTAATAAACTTTCTAACCAGTTACAATGTTCTGAAAATCATTTTTTAAAAATCTGAAGTGTTATGATACTGGCTAAAATAGGATTCTTTGATTATTTTGCTAATTTATGATAGGTGATTATTAAACTCTTAGATTTTAAAAAATGCATAAAACTGCTGCTGTTGTTCAGTTATTTTAATTGTGTCCCAGTCTTCATTAGCCAATTTGGGACATTCTTGGCAGAGATACTGGAGGGGTTTGGCTATTTCCTTCTTCAACTCATTTTACAAATGAGGAAACTGAAACAAACAGGGTTAATAACTTGGTGAGGGTCACACAGTAAGTGTCTGAAGTTAGATTTGAACTCACAAAGATGAGTCTTTCTGACTATAGAAAAGGCCTGACTCCAGGCCTAGCAGTCTATCCACTGCAACATCTATCTGCCCATAAAAACAGCTGTGTTATTATAGTTTTTGTTCATTAACAAAGGAATTTTTCATAAAATTAAATTCATTGTAAATGCAACTAACTAAAACAAATATTTAGGAAGAAAAAGATTATAGACCATGGAATTTAGAGTTGTAAGGGACCAAAGAAACCCCTGAATAAACCTTTCTTATATAATATTGCAGAAACCAAGGTGAAATTAATTGCTCTAAATCAGTCAATTAAGAAAGTCCCAAAAGTTACAAAAGAGTCACCAGCTGAAATAAAATAATCCTTTTTTCAGAAAAGCAGTATTATTAATGCTTACGAAAAAGAATTTTAAAAATTTAAATTTAAGAAAAGTAAATGGTTAATTGTTCTAATTTAGTCTATACCTCCACAGAAGCCACCTGAAGTGATCTCTTCTTCAAATACATCAGAGAATCCCCTTCCTGCATTTAGTTTTGCCAGTCGACCATCAATAAACTGAAATAGAAAAATACGGACTTCATGTTCATTATTTACTGTTAATATCATAATGATACCCAACACAGAAATATAAAACAGTAAGTAGAAAGAGCCTAAATGTCTCAGTTCTGCCTCTAACCAGCATATGAGACTGGTCGAGTCACTGTGCCTTTTTGCACTGCAGGATTTTATTTGTAAAAGAGAGATAATATTATAGGTCTGACTTAAGTGAGCAAAGTGCTTCGCAAAGTATCAAGCCTATGTGAAGCTATTACTATTATTAACATATATAAAGACAGAATAAGAAACTTAGAAAACTTGAGCATAGTACAGATTAGGTACTTGATAAATGTAATTAATTACAATGTAAATATACAACAAAAAGCATATTTCAACTACTTACCATCAAGTAAACAATGTAAAAGTATTACTTTTATGAAAGATGGCATGGGCTCCAAAATAACTAAATACTTAATAATAAAAACCATTTCAAAAGTAACTATTTGGTTATTTGATAGAGAGAGAAAAATGTAACTATAATGTAGATAAGGATGTACAGTGATCTGACAATGATGAGATTATCTAAAATATAAGAATATATGTATATATAAATATGTACATATATGTATACACAAACATATAGATAAAAGAAAGTAAACCATAATTTTCATATGATTACATTATAAAATTGAAGGATATTAAAAATCTCCTTTAAAAAAAATAAAATACTAGAGAAAACCAAAAACTCCTTTTAGTTGTACTGAAAATAATAAGAAACAATATTTTCTCCTATCTAAAACCTTTTCCAGACTTTTCCCTTTAGATAAGTAAATAGAACAAATGGATCAAAGATAATAATCAAACTTATCTTCTCTAGATAAGATCACTGATTCTCCATTCTCCTAAAATGACTAGTACTGAGATAAAAGTAATAGTGTGTTGGAATCCTAGTGTCAACTCAACTTGAAACAAGGTAATAACTCAAGGGTGATGTCAGAATTCTAGTGTTAACTATCATCAGGGGTATGTAATAGTAAGTCTGATGCTACTACTTCCCCTGATTGATAAATCACAGGTTGTCTACCTGTGATAGTGACTGGGATATTAGATACAGATTCCCCAGTCTCCCACATCAGTGTGTGGATGGCCACTGTTTTGTAAGCATTCTCCGGAGGTGAAATGGTCAAGCCTACTGTGCCTGGAGGCAAGGGATCCATAGGCTGGACAGGACCAGATTTCACTTCTCCAGGGGATATCTCAGTAGTCTCTACTGCATACAACTCTGTTTTTCCTAATTGCAATCCCTTTTTACCCTCCAATTGCCTTTTTGCAGATTGATTGTATAATCTCCTTCTTCCATCTGATTGCCTTTTGACTAATTGATCATATCTCACTATTGAATTTCTAAAGACTCTCTGGGTGTAACCTCGGCTGCCATCTTAACCCCACCCGGGGCCCTGATTGATACTTAGGAGCTGGGTCTTGCCTTTCACTTCTCTGAGTCAATCTACATTCAGAGGCCCAGTGAAAGTCTTGATTGCATTGTGGACATGGAGTTTGAGGTTTTCTCTCACCCTGTCTTCTCATTCTATCTCCATATCTACAATGAGCTCTCAAATGTCCAACTTTTCCACACTGAAAACATCGACGAATTTCTCTAGAAGTCCTTTGCCAAGAAGGACCCTATCTTTCCATGTTCATCAAAGTTTGGGTATAATAAGCATTAGTGCCCACTGTGGCACAGCGTCTTATGATCTCTTCTAAAGGAGCATCTTTGTCTAATCCCCATATAATTCTTTTGCAAACCTCATTGGCATTTTCCTTAGCCAGATGTCTCGTTATTATTTCTGTAGCAGCATTATCTCCAATGGTTCTGATTATAGCTGTTTGCAAACGTCCCACAAAATCTGCAAAAGGTTCATTGGGACCTTGCTTTATTTTTGTGAAAGCTTCCCCTCGATCTTTTTGTCCCGGGAGGGAACACCAAGCTTTTATTGCAGCCTTAGAAATTTGCTCATACACTGTTATGGGATAATAAATCTGTTCTGAATTCTCTGCATACTGACCTTCACCAGCTAGTTGGTCAAAAGTGATTTGTCCAATAGTTCCTGTTTGCCTATTGTGTTGGGCTTGAATCCTATATAATTCATGAAACTCCGAAAGCCACAACAAATTTTGTCCCGGTTCTAAGCATGTTCTCGCTATGAATTTACAATCATTTGGGGTTAAGATTTCATAAGACAAATTTTCTAGCAACATCTTCACATAAGATGATGTAGGCCCATAAAGAGTGCAACCCTTTTTCAAATCTTTAAGTTTTTCCAAATTAAAAGGGGTGTATTGTCTTTCTTTTTGACCTGAAGGGTCAAGCTTTTCAATCACAGGATATGCATGTATAAAATCAGATATAGCTTCTCCTTTATTTTTTGCTTTAATTAATTCTTCTTCTAATCTTGTCATATTCTGCTTCACAGAAGAAGCTGACTGATGTTGGAATCCTAGTGTCAACTCAACTTGAAACAAGGTGAAAACTCAAGGGTGATGTCAGAATCCTGGTGTTAACTCAATAGAATTGATACAGTGCTTATTGGTTCACACCTTAGAGGGAATCCTTACAAGGTGAGAAGTTGCTAATACTGATAGAATCAATGCTTGTGTTCACACCTTTAGAGAGCTCATAAGTATCTAAGTACTCAATGAGTTCACACATTTGGGAGAGTTCAGGGTTTAGAAAGAATAACTGAATTCATACCTCCCTTAGGGCCAGAGAGCACTCTGGGAGATAACCCAGAATCTCTCTCCCTCCAGAAGGTGGAGTTAACCTTTGGGAGATCATATATAACAGGAAGCTCTTAGAGCCTTGAACTTAGTTATTGGAGTTAGTTTACTTGAGAGAGGTTTCTTGGGAGAGTTTTTCTTGGGAGTCGTAGAGAGCTCTTGGAACCCACAAACCCTATCTTCGAGGCAAGAGAGATTCATTGCATCTTCCAACTTGGTGCTGGCTGGAGGCTGAAGAAAGCAGAGGCAGAAGCCAAGGACAAAGCTGCAAGAGCTCTTGGAACCAAGCAGAGAGATAGGCCTGAGCTAACTGGGCTATGTTGAAGGGCACAATAAAAGATCTGAACTTTTATCAGCTGGCTGTGATTTTGGAGTAATTATTTGTTTCAACTGAGACTAAGGCTGCCTCCAGAAAACCTTCACAATAGTGAGTGGGAATTTTCTTTTGCAATCAGTGTTAAGATATTGATCACAGGAAGAAAGTCTTTTCAGTTCCTGAAGGGAATGGTCAAAGGTGGAACTGAGGAGTGACTACTGCAGAATGTTAAAAATGTATTTTAATCCCATTATGTATTTTTTTAAATTTATCACATTATGATCTTCCTTTTTAAGACTCTTACAGATGTGACAAAATCATCCCGAGAAATGTCTAAGAACATGGGAATTAGGACAGAAGACTATGATGCTTTGGATATCTACAAAGTAGAACATTATTTTTTTTTCCTTTGATATAACACAAGTTTTCAGGCTGTTATTTTGGTAGTTCATCAGGAAAATTGTCAAGGATCTTTCTGTAAGAAATAGAAAACAATCTCTACCGTACAGGTCAAAAAAGTATTTTACCCAAGCTGAATGATATAGTTATTTTAAAAAAATACATTCTGGTCCCACAAGGAGCCACTGATTCACAATCATTTTTTATTTATGTTAAAATTGACAAACCAGTTCGGTTTTTCTTCTGTAATATCAAAGTAAAAAGTACATGAAAATATCTATAATAGCTAAAAAAACAATAACTAAGAGATAACATGAAAGCCAAAATTCCACTATGCAGTTCTTTTTAAAATTTTTAATGGTTGAATAAATATACCAGTTTCACTTGGTGACTTTAGCATAAGGTCTTTATTTATATATAACTCTTAGCTATAGTTAACATATGCACAACTAGGCAGGCAAGAGGAATGAATCAACTATTTTCAACATGTAGAAAGGTCCACCAACAATAAATGTTTATTTGTTCCTAAAAATCTCTTTTGATGACATAAAAAGGTTTTATTCCCAAAAACAAATTTGATTTGTAAATTCAATGTTATATATTGTGAAATGATTTATGAAATATTTGTCTAAAGTATAAAATATCACAACATATATTTGGACTAAGAAATCACTGTAATTAATAAAAACATGCTTAAATATAAGATTGACTGAGACAATCAAATATTTTTAGTTTCTGCCGTAAATAATAAATTGTGAATTTAAAAATCTGTTTTAAATGCACACCAAGCCTTTCTCATACATATTTTAAATACAAATTAAACTAAAACCTGAAAGTGATGTTAAGTAGACAGAGAAAAGGAAGGATAAGGGAATAAGAATTCTTTAAGCATGTACTATATGCCAAGCACTGTGTTAAGCACTTTGCAATTATTATCTCCTTTGATCCTACCAAAAGCCCTGGGAAGTAGGTGCTATTATTATCCCCATTTAACAACTGAAGAAACTGAGGCATACTGAGGTTAAGTAAATTTGCTGAGGATCAAACAGCAATCAAAATTTATGTACTAATGATCTACTATGAGTCAGGCACAGAAATACAAATATTTAGCATAAAAAAAGTGCAAAAAATTATTTTGAAAGAAAAGAAAAGTGAAGGTAAATTGATACATTTAAATGATATGTTGAATTTTTCTAAAAAGAAAATATTTTTAAAAGAAGAAATTATTTTAAATTACTTAATCTGTCTTAAAAGATAAAGGTCATGAAATTTTCAAAAAAGCTTTAATTTATAGTGCTTTTCATAAAAATAATCCATCCATTTTAGTTTGAAAAGAACAACTGATAACTAAGGAAAAAGGTATTCAGAAGCTATTTACTGATAATGCACTTTCCAGCATGACTTATAATTTGTGTTGCTAAAATAGTATATTGAAATCGAAAGAAATTAATCATCTGGACTGTGTAATTCATCATCCTTCTTATAAACAATTGTCAGTAGCAATCTGACACCTGTCAATTTACAATGTGATTAAAAAGTTCTTAAAAATATGCAACAAACGAATAAAGTGAGAATAGTTTATGTTTTCTTTGCTAAACTTCTTCCTCTTCATTTTTGGATTAAAAAAACCCACAATTTTTTCACTTCCAAATTGAGTTATTATACTAGTCTGACCATGAACTATCACTGGACTTTTTCACAGTAAAAGAGATAAGACCATCTTAAGCTACTGCTGTGTAGAAAACTGTCTTTGAACTAAAAAGATATTATCTTTTTCAGAACAGTTATGAATTTGCTACATGACACAATGTGACACCTGATTAATGGTCACCCTCATCATTTGGCAATAACACACTCCTAGATAATTGGAACACTGAATTTCAGTTTTCAGCTTGTGGATTATTACAGTGAGACATTTAAATGTGAGTAATGCCAAGTAAGATTGTTAATAAAAACAATGGTAGTAACACAGGGATAAAATAAAACATTGTAGACAAAGAGTTTTTTCAATGGAGTTTTCAGTTTTAAGATTAATGACATTAATCAACACCTATCTTGCAGTCACTTAGATTAAATTATTTAAGGACAAAGACAGTATCTAATTAATTTCTGAAGCACTCACATTTGCCAGCACTGAGTCTGGACTTTATTAGGAGCTCATTTGTTGAATAAATAATCTTTTTTCCCCCTAAAGTAAACTCTAGGAATTCGAAGTAGATAGCTAAAAGAATGTGCTATGTGATAATAAATCTATAGCATAGCTAAAGGTATATAGATGTATTAAAATCAAGAGAAAAATTATTTATGCAAATAAATATATATTTTTAAAATTATCACTCAAAAAAGCACTTCAAAAATTATGTCTAAAAGGATCCTAAGTTTGTACATAATCATGATGGAAAGGATACCTATGCAGTAGTGTATAAAGAGTATCTTTCAACCATTACAAAATGCTCCCTTATATCCTAGTACGACATACATAGCACAGTTTCTTCTGTGTCATTCTTTTTTGTTCCAGTACATTTAATACTTTAAAAAATGTTTAATGTTTCAAATAGTAATATAAGGAGCGATTAGACAACTGATATGAAAAATGAGATAACAAATATAAAATTCTTTGAAAACTTTAAAAGAGCTAAATTTACTAAAATATTTTCAGTTTCAGCTAGTCTGCAATAGATGATACTGTTAAATGGTAACAAGTAACTGCCATTTAAATTGTACTTTTAAAATGGAGAACCTTAAACTACAAAAGAACATAAAGTGAAACTAGTATAAAATTTTCTGCGGGATAGAAAAAAATATTTTCTTATATCAACATGTTAAACTTGAAGGAAATGCAAATTTTAAAAGATGAATCATATGCTTCATTATAGTCTTAGATATTCTAACTTTTCTGTTCAAAAAGCAGCACAGAGAATTAGATAGATATCTGTTTATGAAGTCAGAAAGACTTCATTTTTAATTTCAATACCTGATACATTTTGGTTCTATGAACCTGGGTAAATCATTCAACCCTCTTGATAGTGCCCTAGCAAACTCTAATATTATAATTTGAATAGAAAAAGCTACCTTGTTAAAGGTTTCCTAGTGATGAATTTCTATCAATGAAACTACACATATCTACTATAACTTTATCCCTATCCCTATTTAAAAGTTCTTATTTCTATCACACAGTCATGACATTTAAAATTAAACTCATTTAAGTTATTTTTGGCTAATCTGAAATTGGTAACATAAAATAACAATTACATTAGTAGAAAAATATATGAATTTGGGCATTTTGCTTAAAAGAATATGAGTAATATCAGTCTGATTTTTTTAAAAAAGTAAATTTTTTACAATGATAAAAAACCATTTTGATGATACCATATTCAGTATTGAGATGCCAGGCTAAAGACTGAAGCAAAGGAGGAGAATGCATTGAAGTAACACAACCATCAAGATTACAAACTGAAGTCTTATTTTTAGCCTAGAGGAAAAATTGTCATATCTAAAATATTTATTTAAAATAAGAATTCCTTCTTGGGAAAAAGATAGCTGTCTCAACTAATGAAAATAATCTTCTTGAGGGCTGGAGAAAAAAAGGTGAAGATCTATTTAAAAAATTTAACTCTGTATTAACTATTAAAGTTAATTAACCTTAAAAACTATTAAAGGATAACTATTATAACACTCTACTAAGTTTCTCTGGGTCAGAATGTTTTTATTTTAATATATACTCTGGGATAACAAATATATAGTTTATTTGTTCTTCCTTCTAAAAAAAGCTTCTCAATAAACATTTAACAATATGGTACCATGTCTTGTCCCTATAGGTTGGGGAAATATGTTTATTTAGATAAATATAGAGCACAGTCTTTATCTGTACTATCAGACCCAAGAATTTGATACAGATTTATATCAAAACCGACTCATATATCCTGGTGACACCTCCCTCTTTCCAGTGTGATAAGAGTCCTGGCTCCAGGCTATGGAAGTTTCCTCAAGGTTCAACAGCCAGCTTGTCCATAGCATTTCAGGACCCAAAGCCCACTAGGGGCTTAAACCTGGAAGTACCAATGTTAGGGAAAGCAGCCTTTATCAGTGCCAGGAAAGGGAGGTTCTGAATTGCCTGTTTGAGGCTGGAGAACAGGAACATATGGAGTGGGGCAAATATCCAGGACAGGATACTGTGAGTGTGGGAAGCTGTGAAGCATACCACTATGATGAAAGAGCACTATACTGAGTAGGAGGCAGTTCCCACCATCCAAACGTCACCTGGAGCAGAGTGAGGCTAGTGATCTGTGAATTTAACAATTTAATAAAATTCCCCATTAAGCATTAAACTGGAAATTCTTTTAAAAAGAGAGAGAAAACCTTATTGAAATGATAATAAAATTATTAGCTGTCTTTCTGGAAAAAAAAGATAAAAGTATTTTTTAAAGAGAATATTTTTGGTATCAAAAATGAAAAAAAATTTCACAATTGAAGAAAAATAACATAAACCATTAGGAACCACTCAATTATATGCCAACAAAAACATCAATATAAATTTAATAGAAGAATACTGACAGAAATATAAAAGTTTTTTTAAAAAGTTATTTAAATAAGTCAATTTTAAGAAAAAAATAATTGAATAAGCCATAAGTGAATTCCCAAACTAAAGAAAACTCAGGACTAGATGGATTTACAACTGAATTTAAGAAAATAAACATTTTTTTTTAATTTTATGATAGTCAAATGATAATTAACTTCAATTTACAACTGAATTTAAGAAAATAAACATTTTTTATTTTATGATAGTCAAATAATAATTAACTTCAATACTACATAAGCTGTCAACAAAAGTAGAAGAAACTCTTCTAAGTTCTTCTATGATACAAATAGGTTCTGATACTTAAATGAGGAAAAAGCCAAACAAAAAAGAAAACCATGGGTGAATAACACTAATAAAAATGACATGAAAAGAGTCAAAGTATTAGGAAAGAGATTGCTACCATATATTAAAAAATATTTATACAATGTACTAAAAAAAGTGACCAAATTGTATTTATACTAGGAATATTGGCTTGGTTCAGTGGTACCATGTAGCATTACAGAATGAAAATGAGGGAAGAACAGTCACTTGAAAATCTAAAGACTAGAGAATATCAAGAAAAATATGGTGATAAGGAGTGTCAAAGGCTGAAGAACGCAGAAGAAAGATGAGTACTGAGACAAGCGATCATTAATAACTTCAAAAAGAACAGTTAGAAGCCAGCCTAAAAAGGGCTTAAGAAGATAACTAGAGGAAAGTAGAGACACCTGTAAAATATGGCTTTCTCAAGGAGATTCACCACAAAAGTTAGTAGAGATATAGAACAATTGATAGTAAGGGCAGGCAACTCAAGTGAAGTTTTTCTGAGAATGAGCAAAACATAAACTTGTTTGAAGACAATTAGCAAGCAATCAGTCTACAGGAAGTGTGAGTATTAGTGAGAAAGCAGGAATGGCAGTGGGGTAATATGCTGGAGAAGACAGAATGGAGTGTTCTCCCTAGTTTATGTGGAGGGCTTCGCTTTGGCAAAGAGAAATACCACTTTATGAGATAGGAAAAGAGGAGGAGAAAGGGGCAGAAAGTATTAGAATGAAGTGAGATGAAGAGGAAGGAAGAAGCAAGAGCTCTCTGTAAATAAGTCTCAATTTTTCCATAAAATATGAGACAAACTTCTCAAATGAGAAGAGAAGGGGAAGTTGTGGAAGGCTTGAAGAATTAAAAGACCTAGTAAAACCATTGTAGTGAAGAGAGTAGTGAATATTAAGGAAGTATATTTCCTTGCCATTTTGAGAACTCAGTTAACATTATACTTGTACTAGAGCCAAAACAGCATGGCTTCCTAATTTTCTCCAGCTTCATTCTGCAAAGCTGGGGAATAGGTGGAATGGCAGCAGATCATGATTAGTGCAGCTGAAAACTATGACTGCCTCTGTGTAGCAATAATTGGATGGAGAAGTTGGTCATAGGAAATAAGAAAGTTTAAGAATTAAAAAATTAGAGGATTTGAAGAAGTAGCAATATGTATACTGAAATCTCCTACTATGAGAGTAGAAGTAAGGAAAGATCTAGTAGAAGTAGGGGAAGAGCCAAGTATTGAACTCAAATAGGAAGAAGAATATCCCTGGCAGTCTGTTGACAGCAGGTACAAGAATTTTAATTGAGTGATATAAATGGATTGAGTAAACCTTAAAAGAGGAGAGGATTCTGAGTGATGGTGATAAAGTAAGAGCCCAGAAAATGAAAAAGAAAGTAGGAGTAATCCCAACTTCCCCCATCACAACACATGTATCTGGATGAATAAGTTAAAATATAAACCAGTGCTAGAAAGAATAGCCAGGACAAAGTGTCAGCAAAGGAGAGTCAAGTTTTGATGAATGTAAGAAGATGGAGAGAGCAAGACAAGACAAGGTTTAAGATGAAATCTAATTACTTTTTATGAGAAATGGTAAAAACTTGGCACCATCTAGCAAAATAATCTCATATATCTAAGGTGTGTATTGAATAAACAAACAGATCACTAAGAATCTATGGCATAGTATAATGTTATTTTCCATAATACCACTTTCATTTCCAAAATTACTTTAAAGATATTTCTAAGTATATGTCATGATATAGGATCTGAAACTTAAGTATATACAGAACACAGAAAAGTATCCCTATAGATGCAATAGAGAACATTTTATTTGCCTCCTATCCTCCCTTCCAAGACTTAGTCATTAATCTTTGATGTATAACAATGTCAGTTGCTTTTTTTAAAAGTCAAAGTATACTATATTCACTGAATTTCCCTTATCTGACATGGCAGTATATCTTCAAAGAACTCTAACAGATTAGTTAAGCATGACCTCCCCTGCCTGAATCCATTCTGGATATCCTTAATCAAATCATAGATTTCCAGGTGTTCTCTCAATACAATCCATGATGGAGTTTCCCAAGGTTTGCCAAGATTCTATGTAAAAGCTATTATACTTCAATTGTCTACTCAGCCTTAATCAGTTTTTAAGAAACTGACATTTATTTTCATTTCAAATTAAATAAATTTTCCTTAAGCATAATTTTTGAAAGTTTAACATAGTTAAAAATTGTAATTTCTATCACAGTATGGTATAATAAATATGCTACATTTTAACTCTATTAACTTTATAATGCCTTTATAATGTCATTTGTGAACATGTTAATTTTAATAAAATTGTATATATCTTTTACATTTTTAAGTATTCTACTTACTTGAAATATATAAAAGGATCATATAATTTAAAGAGATTAAGGACTAGCTAAAAGTCTTGCAGATATTAAGGATTAGGATGGAATTAAAAATCCATTATCTCCTGACTTCCAATTCTTTACATTTTGACAATATTAAGTAGCTCTAACATCAATTCTCATTGTTCACAATAGCTAATATTATAGTTTTTAAGTACTTCAGAATATAAATTCACAAATATTAAAATCAATATTAGTGAATATATTCAGCTTAGTAAATCTATTAATCACACACATAAACTCAATCTCTGAAACAGTACAGAATAAAATTTTACATGATAAGCTCTACCATTCCAAAGATTTCTAGCACAAAACTGGAGATATGTTACATGAAAATTTGTCATAAGTAGAAATAAAGATGAAATGGCAACAACAAAAAATTTAGTTAGGCAAATGGTGGCTCTTCCTTCAGGATCTATGCTAAGTAAAGTTTAACACCATATTACAATTAGCTCATTTTAAGCTTAAAATGAGCTAATTCCTCTTCCTCCACTTTAAGGAGTTTATTTTAGATGAAATGACCTAAATTCAGTCACAATCACTCCAAGTTCTCAGTCATGACAATTGAAAACATTTAGACAGACAATGACAGCCCATTAGTTAACCATGGCCTTGGTAGTTGAGGAAAACTTTACTGGAAATGTTATATTAAAAAAAAAACACAGTAGATTAAGTTATGGATAGACTGGACATAGGGAGGGTAATATGAGTAAAAAGCTGAGCTTTTCTTTGTACTACTACTCCTCTCAGTATCCATCTGATGACAGTAGAGCAATGACTTCTTAAGATACTCCTTTTTTTGTCATAGCTAAGTCCTTCCTTTCCCTCTCAAAGGTAAACATTTCAGGCTCTCATAACCATATCCTTAAACTCTTTCCTTATTTTCATATAACTTCTTCCTTTTATACAAATTCTTTAAAGATCCAAAATCTCACACGATGACTTTCATTGATTCAAAGAGGCATACAAGCACTGTTTACACTTGGTTATGATAGTCTGATTTAATTAGAAAGTATTCCTACATGACAAAAATAATTATTTTAACTGGGTGGGATAATCAATGAGTTTCTTTATACAAATGGTATCATAATTGATGACAACAATGAGACAAAGAGAAACGAGAGAAGGAGAATTCAGCACACTGCTAATGCTGCTAATACTGGCAGTTATAGAATTAAAAAACTAAAAGGGATTAGAGAGAAAGAGGGAGGAGGAGAAGGAAAGATGGAGGAAGATAGTGGGGCTAGGAAAAATCTCTAGAAACTGAAGATTATGTTTATACCCCTGACTCTTGTTCCTGGTATAGTGAATTTACGGTTTAACAGTCATTGAATTTGACAAATTTTCTGCCTTCAATACCTTAATTTAGAAATTGGAAGTGATAATAAAACCATTTAAGGTACTTGGAATAAAAGATGCTCAATAAGATATAAAGTGTTATATTTTTTTAAAAAAAAGACTTAAGTTGGTCAGTCATATCCAACTCTTCATGATCTCATTTGAGGTTTTCTTGACAAAGATAATGGAATGGTTTTCAATTTCCTTCTCCAGGAGAACGTTGACATTATCCTCGGCAAGGATAACATTGTTATCAAACAATATTTAACTTCAGTTTAACAGCTAAAAGATGCTGATGAGAGTAGCAGTCTTATGGATGTCAGAGAAGATAGTAGTCTTAAATTACTTTGCTTCCAACTTCATATCGACCTCATCTGACTCTGTTGCTACTAAGACAGTTGATAATAAACATTCCTTTGCAAGATGAAACTAATCAGACACTAGAAGTTCAAGATCCATCAGTTAGATTGTGAATTAGCACTTTAGATCTACCCACTGGTATTGCTCTGTAGAATCTCTGTTGCCACTTAAGACTGAGGAATTAGATAATTCTTCCTAATTTTCACTTGTCCTTACATTTTCTTTCAAGTGTTTTTTTAACTTCATAATTTATATAGAATATATATTCTCATCATTTGTTTTCAGATTTCAAATATACTGAGGATCTATTTTGACAGCATTTTGCCAATCTTGTACGTTCAGATATTCAACTGTACAATATTTAATATTTATATTCAAAGCTCTTTGCACTTTATAGAAATATTCTGTGATGTCCACTAAGCTGACTGACAAGAAATACATATGGATTTGTAAAGCCAGAGGTATTAATTATTGAGTGAATAGGGAAGAGTAAATTCTCCAAATCATCTAAAACATTTCATTAATATGTGCATTGTTATCTTGTTCTTGGTGTTTCACAGGTAGCTACAAGCAGGTTGAAAACTTCTGCTTTAAAATGAATATTAATACCTTAGGGTGGCACATATAACAATCACGGTGGACAAAATTTAGTGAAGACATGCTAAAACTGTCCTTGAGCACCAAAACCTTGTGAAATAGACCTAATATAAGGTCCCCATCTCTGACTACAAATCTCCCTCTGCTGAGGTTTCCAACTACTGAATCAACATCTGCTTTTTTCACCACTTTTAATTCTTCCTTTTTGTTCTCTCGGTTATTTATTATACTGTTGCACCACTTCTTTCTGAGAAATCACAGGAGTGATTTTTCCCTATTATTTATCAATTAGGTGATTAAGGTGCATCATACCTCGTAGAAGGCTGAAACTCTTGAGTCGTTGCACTGAGGTTGGTTCAAGCACTTAGGGCTAATTATTGATTGGACAATACTCTATGGGCATATGCTGGAAAATGGTCCTTCCCACTATCCTGTACTGGCTCAATGATTGGTGTATACAGAGGATTGTAGGATGGATTAGGAGGTGGAGTAAGACTAGCCAGAGTCACACTTTGGCCATAGTCAAGGGAGAAGACAGTCATGGAGATTCTGCTTCCATCATCTTCAATCCTGCTAAAGACCAAGAATAAAGACTAAGGATTTTTGCTTATCCTGACTCCAGCTGATTCTGAGGTATCCTGGGTGTTAGCGTGGTCGTCACAATACCTTCCCTTCTAGTTCACTTTGTCCTTTTCAGCAGCCTCCCATTGTGCATACTGGTCTAACAAAATACACTGATTTACCTGCAGGCAAAGGTTTTAAGATTTAGTCCATAGAATTTCAAGACTATTTATTCCTCCATCAATTCTTCTATTTTTTTATAAGTTCTTTTTTACCTTTACTCTATTGTGTACTTTTAGATAGAATAATTTTAATTGTTCCTCTGTTGTTATTTATTTATTTTAGCCATAAAGGTTTCTTTATCTAATTGTTGGTCTGGGGTTTTTTTTTTGCTTCAAATAAATAGTCTCTAGGTATGAGGTTATTTATATAATTTCCTATGTTTAATTAGTGGTTGTATTCACTTTCTTGTTTCTGCCATTTGGAGTATTTGCAAATCAAATGATCTACTCAACAATTGGCCTTTTTCTTTTTGAAAAAATGCCTCTTTTATTGAATATACATCTTTATTCATTAATGATTAGGTTCAGGTTTGCAGAATAGATCAATTAGGAGAACATATTGAGCTTGTTGCTTTCTAGAATATATTACTCTATTCTCTTCTAGAATTGCTGTTAAGTGTAGAAGACTTGAGATATTTTGTAATGCCAGAGAAATTGAGCAAGATAGAGATTAGAGAGTATTTAATAATTCATTAAATGAAGAAATATACTGGGACCAATGGATCCATGGTTGGTCCCAGAGCTGAATGAGACTATGGTCTCCAAGAATCCAGCAAACAATCAGAGTTCTCAATGACATATGTACATGTGGCTCAGATGCAGAGGGTAGACTGAGGCAGTGGCAGAGTAAGGGTACTGAGAGCAGAACAGGACTCTGACAGGATAGGGTAAGCCTCTGGAGAAGGGATGACATAATCAGGGGGAGGCACCCCAGACATGGGGAGAGGCATCTTGATAAGACAGTATCTGAGATTCTAATAGCTTGGGATGGGGATCTATCAAATACTCTGATAAAGAGGGAGGGGAAGTTTTGCAGAACTGAGAAGCAGGGAAACCAAGGCAGGACTGAGTCAGGATAATTAGGGAAAATGAGTCAGGATAAGAACAGAGAACTGTGGACAAGAACAGAGAACTGTGGCATAACAATTTGAATTTACTTTCCTTTATATTTGAAGATCTTTTTCCTGATGCCTTGGAGAATTTGTTATTCATTACCAGAACAATGAAAATTCACCACTGTGTGTCCTGGAGCTTGGCATGTAGGGTTTTTTGTTTTGTTTTTTTTGAGATCATGACCTCTGGATCATTTTGGTTGGAGCTTTTGTTTTCTGCTTTCAGAAGTTTTTGACAGAGTTCTTGTATTATTTCACACATTATACTGTGCAGATATTTGATTGTATTTTTTTCTCTTCTGGAAGAGCTACCTATCTTGTCTATGAAATCAATGTATTTTGATCTTGTGAGTCAGCTAGGTAGAAGAGTGTTAAGGGTCAGTTCAATTCTCCCAGAGCCTTCACAGCTGTGGATCATAGCATCTCAGGGAGTTGCAGGACAGCCTTTGCTGACACAGGTGTTGCGGACTGGGAATGAAATAAATTGGATGCAAGGGAAGAAGAGAGAGGTCAGACAACACAACAGCCTCTGTCAGAGAAGTCAGAGAACAGCAACTGCCTCTCAGTCTCCTTGGGTCATCTTCTCATACGAGGAGATCCATTCTGCAGGTCTGGGTTGAATCAGCAGCAGCCACTGTCAGGTGGCTCCCTTGTATTCCTATAGCTCCCGGTAGCACAACAGAACAGTAGACAGGGCATTGCATCTGGAATCAGGAAAATGACTTTGAATCTTGCTATAGCTACTAGTTGTGTCATCCTGGGTAAATCATTTAACCGCCATATGTCTTCGTTTCCTCATCTATAGAGTGGTATTATCATAGTACTTATCTATCACAATTATGAGAATAAAATGAGAATACTTATGAAGAAATATGTAAACCTTAAAGCACCACATAAATGGTACACAAGCATAAATGCTTCTACCACTTTTGCCTTTTGCTTCTCTTCTAGAACTTTTTCCAGGTTGTCCTTCAGTTCAATATAGCTGTATTCAAAAGCAGCTGTTCTTCCTCCCGCCCCTTATTTATCATTCTTCTTAAAGTCCCCTATAGCTCATCTGCTAATTTCTGATTTTTATCATACTTCTGCAGAGGCTGAACTAAAGGATGATTCCCAATCTCAGGGAGGAAAGGAGAAAGATCTTCCTCTGACCATGCCCTGTTTCTCCTGTTCTTTTAGTGAAGGCAGGGGCCACCAGCATGATTTCTGTCTCTGCCTAAAGAAATTTCTATCTCTTGCTACTGATATGATCTATCATGCATGATGTGGAAAACTTATGGAAATAGAAACAACCTTTCTCTTGACCTCACATCTTCTGTTTCCTTTTGCACTTAATTCCATGAGGCAAAAGAAACAGAAAAGTCAGTGGGGAGCAGGGTTTCCATTGCCTGTTGGGCAAGTTTGACATCTACCTCCCATTGCATAGTTGCTCACTGCTTAATCCCCAGTCCTCAGATGATGAGGAAGTAGTGAAATAGGGCCTCCCATCTGATCCCCAGGCAAAATGTGCTCTTACCATCCTATACTAAGGCCTCCTTTGCAAATGGATAGGGAGCATATCAGTCTAGTGCTTGTTTTCCACAGAATAGTGGGTTGAGCTAAGGGAGATGCACTGCTAAAATGACTATTGTAATACCATGGAAAACTGCTGAATACATCCCAAAATCAGATTGTGTGGGTCTTCTAAAGTATGAAGATTAGGTGGAGAGTGATAAGGAATTGGTGTTCTTGGCTGATAATTCATAAAGCTGTTAAAAAGTTAGGCATTTAGCAGTGCCTGACCTAAAACTATATTATAAAGCAGCAGTTATCAAAACTGTCTAAGAAACAGAGTGGTGGATCAGTGGAATAGGTCAGATACACATGAAACAATAATCAACGACTATAGTGATCTAGTAATTGAAAAACCCCCAAATTTCAGCTTCTGGAATAAGACCTCACTTTTTCACAAAAATTGCTGGGAAAACTGGAAAATGATATCAGAAAGTTGGTATAGATTTACATCTCATGTCCCATACCAAAATAAGATAAAAATGGATACATGATTTAGGCATGAAGGATGAAACTATTAGCAAATTAGGAGAACAAGTAGTTTACCTACTAGATCTTAGGATAAGGGAGGAATTTATGGCCAAAGAAGAATTAGAGAAAATATTAAATTCAAAATGGACAACTCTAATTACAATAAATTTAAAAGTTTTTGCCCAAACAAAACCAACACAGCTAAGATTAGAAGGGAAGCACAAAGCTGGAAAAAAAAATTTACAGCCAGTGTTTCTGATAAAGGTCTCATTTCTTTCTTTTTAAAAAATATTTATTTGCCTAATATTTTCCCAGTTACATTCAAAACATTTTTATATTTATTTTTCCATTAAGGCTTTTTAATTATCAAAACATGTGCAAGGATAATTTTTCAATATTAACTCTTGGAAAACCATGTGTTCCAATTTTTCCCCACCTTCCCCTCCACCCTTCTCTTAGAAGGTAAGTAATCTAGTAAATGTTAAACATGGTAAAAATATATATATTAAATCCGATATATATATATATATATATATATACACATATTTATACAATTATCTTGCTGCACAAGAAATCAAATCAAAAAAGAAAAAAAATAAGAAAGAAAATGAAATGCAAGCAAACAACAACAAAAAGAGTGAAAATGCTACTATGTTGTGATTCACACTCAGTTCCCACAGTCCTTTCCCTGGGTATAGATGACTTTCTTCATCATAAAATCATTGCAACTGGCCTGGATCATCTCGTCGTTGAAAATCTATCAGAACCGATCATCATATACTCTTCTTGTTGCTGTGTACAAAGACCTGATTCTGCTCATTTCACTCGGCATCAGTTCATGTAAGTCTCTCCAGGCCTCTCTGAAATCATCCTGCTGATCGTTTCTTATAGAACAATAATATTCCATAATAACATTTATATACTGTAACTTATTCAGCCATTCTAGATCTGATGGGCATCTATTTATTTTCCAGTTCCTTACCACTACAAAAAGGGCTGCCACAAACATTTTTGCACATGTGGGTCCCTTTCCCTTCTTTAAGACCTCTTTGGGGTATAAGCCCGGTAGAAACACTGCCGGATCAAAGGGTATGCACATTTCAATAGCCTAAATGTCTCATTTCTAAACTATATAGAAAACTGACTCAAATTTCTAAAACTACAAGTCATTCCCCAATTGATAAATGGTCAAAGGATATGAACAAACAATTCTCATATGAAGAAATTAAATCTGCAATCACATGAAAAAATGTTTTAAATCACTATTGATTAAAGAAATGCAATTTAAAAACAATTCTTAGGTACCACCTTACACTTCTCAGACTGGTTAAGATGACAGAAAAATATAATGATAAATGTTGAAGGGGTTGTGAGAAAACTGGGACACTAACATATTGTTGGAGGAATTGTGAACTAATCCAACCATTCTGGAAAGATATTTGGAATTATGCCCAAAAGATTATAAAACTGTGCATACACTTTGACCAGCAATGCCACTCCTGGGTCTGTATCCTAAGGAAATCATAAAGGAGGGGAAAGGACCCACATGTGCAAAAATGTTTGTAGCAGTTCTTTTTGTGGTGGCAAAGAACTGGAAAATGAGTAGATACCCATCAATTGGGTAATGGCAGAATAAGTTTGATATGTGAAAGTAATGGAATATATTGTTTTATAGAAAATAATGAATGAGCTGATTTTACGAAGGCCTGAAAAGATTTACATAAACTGATACCGAGTGAAACAAAAAGAACCAGTAAAACAATAACAGCAAGATTATGAGATTATCAACTATAACAGACTTTAGTTTTTGGCAGTAATTCAGTGATCCAAGACAATCCCAATAAACTTGGAATGGAAAACATAACTATTCACATCCAGAGAAAGAACTATGGAAACTGAATATAAATCAATACATGCTGTGGTCACTTTTTTTTTTTCCTTTTTTCTTCTTCCTCTTGTGGATTTTCCTTTTTGTTCCTATTTTTCTCTCCCAACATGATTCATATGGAAATATGTAAAAAAAATGTATGTACAACATGTAGAATCCCTTCAAAAATGTTATTTTTATGTGTAACTGGGGGAAATATTTATATGTATAAATATATGTACATAATATATATATATATATATATATATATATATATATCTTCCTGGAAAATTTTTTTTAAAGTTTAGGCTTCTTGGTATCTTTGATTATGGAGACAGTGGAAATTGTTCTATCTCTGGCTCTTAAGTCCTGTTGTCTACATTTTCATTCTGTGGATCATATAACTCTCCAATGATAGTTTAATTATTTTAAAAACTTTTTAGTGAGGCAATTGGGATTAAGTGATTTGCTCAAAATTTGAACTCAGGTTCTCCTAACTCTAGGGCATATCCCAAGTCTCTATAGTAGGCTCTCTTACTTTTTACTTTCTATATCTCCATTTTTGGGGGTATCATTGACTCCCAAAGATTCAATTATTATCTCTTTCTAGTTAATTTCTAGATCTATATACTAGTGTATCTACTAATCTGCAGTGCCATTACCATTATTAGATATTTTGAGCTGAATATGTCATAGGCATCTCAAATACAATATATCCCAAACAAAATTGTATCTGCCTCTCCTTTTGAACTTCACTAATTCTCTTCAGGAAGCCTCTAATCAACCAAATTCAACTTGTTAATCTCTATTCCTCACTATCAGTAACCCTACATAATCAATCAATTGCCAGATCTTATTTCAATTTCCATAACATTTCTTATTGACACTCTCTACTTTACTCACAAAGCCACCACCCTACTTCAAAAGTCCTTCTCAGATTTTCCATGTACCCTACAGGGCAAGAGCTTTCTAAAGTATCTCCCTGGCTCAATTCTTTCCTCACTACAATTTGTCTTGAGCAATGCTGCCAAAATGACTATCCTACAGTATAGGACTCACTCTTATCATTCAAAATCCAAAATGCACACTCAACAGACTTTCTAATTACTTCTTGGGAAAAAATAAAATTCTTTAGTTGGAACTCTTCACAAGCTAGCTAGCCTCTTCCTATTTTTCTAACTTTCTGCTTTACTCTCTACAGCTTAGCTATACTATCTTAGTTACTATTCCTCAGACATGACATGCCATGCTTTTAATTTTCCCTATTTACTTGAACCTCGAAGAATACATGATTTCCTCGAAGACTCAGCTCAAATGCTCCTTTTAAAGGCTATTCCTATCCCTGCCACCTTTCCCCCACCCACTAGTCCCTTCCTCTCTATGTACCTTGTATTTACTTACATATCTTCTATATACATGTCCTATAACTCTTCTTTTTTTTTCTTTGTATTCCCCACACTTAGCAGGGAGTTCATTACATATTAAATACCTATAGAAACTTGTTTTGACTGACTGGCAGAGAACTTCAATGGAGGGCTGAGAGTTTGAGATATTCAAAGAAACCGAGAGGAATACAGAATCTTTGTTAGTCCAGAGTTGGCTCTTTTATCCACTTCACACATACTGCATCTTTTATATTTGATAGTTGCTGTACACTCATGTCTGTCTCTTCAAAAGCCTACTTTGGAGGTTTCCTTCTCCAATTCATTTTATAGATGAAGAAGATGAGACAACAGGTTTAAATGCCTTGCTCAGGGCTACATGGCTAGTTTAAGTGTCTGAGGCCATATTTAAACTCACAAAGAGGAATATTCCTGACTCTGAGGCCTAAAACTCAATTTATTGGGTCACTGAGCTGCCCCTCTTCTATTTGTAACTTGAAAATAAATTGTAAATTCTAAAGATACTTTTTAATGTAATTTGTTAATAAACATTATTAAATACTTAATATGTACCAGATGACAAAGAGTCAGACATGACTGAAAAATAATTAAACAATAAAAACATACCAGATACTGTGCTAAGCCTTATAATCTAATGAAAAAAGGAAGTTATATTTTATATGGACCTTCTATATTTTTAAATACTCAAATATGCACAATTATCATTCTTTTATGTTATGCTAACAGAGTAAAAAAAAGCATCGTACAAAATCCGTCATATCTTAGAATTTATGGATCTAAAAAGCTTTTCTTGATATTTTATGTGAATCTATCATCATTATTGTTATGAAAATAATCTATCCAAAATGAAATACATTCTATCTAATTTGTATTCACTTTCTTTGTTCATTTGCTTAGTTACTAATAAATATATAATACCTCAAAACATGAAACCCCTTCATGCAGATTTATATTTTTTAATAAAAAGTTTTAGTGGTTTTTAAAAGTCAACAATTAGTAGTCACGAGACTTGATCACATCAATGAATTTAGCAATTTAGAACTGGAAAGCATCTGAAATATGAAAATGATGAAATAATATAATCTAATACCTTCACTCTGTTGAGTATTTTCAAATTACCTATTATTGACTTATTTTTGTATTATTTATTTACTGGGATGCAATGTGCTTTCAAAGAAGACTTTCAGTCTGGCTTTCTATCTTTGGTGCCTAATTGATCCACCTAACTCTCCACCTAACAGAAGCTGTAGCAGCCAGGTTGAAAGTAACTGAGGAGTCTCAAACTTTGGGAACAGAGGGGTGTCTACCCAAGCACGTGAAGACTTCCCTTGGCAGAATGGGCAGATGAAAACAATTTGTTTCAACAGCCATGAAGGCAGCTGAAGCTGGTGCCATAGAGTGCTTAGATCTTGGTAGACATTGAAGAAACCAAAGTTATTCATGATTCCAAACTTTTAAACTGTAGTTCGTGACTCCATATAGAATGATCTTGTACCTGAATGTGGGGGTTGCAAAATTATGATTTATTAACAGTATATGTTTGGTTTTATACCTATCTTATATATCTATATACCTGGAGTCACAAAAATTTCTCAGGTGAAAAGGAATCACAAGCAGAACAAATTTAAGAAGTCCTGTACTACATCTCAAGCCATCACTAGTTATCTTGACTTTTTCCTGTCATTGAACTGTAATAATTCTGGAAGAGAGAATAAAGTCAGTGATTTTGTGCAATTCTTCTTCACATAAATCCAATTTATGCATGAATCTAAAAGACATCACTAATATCATTTTACTCTTTTAGTCTTATGGTGACAAGGAAGTGATAAAGCAGCTGGTGAGGATATATTGATAGCTGTAGTCACAATCCTGCAAACAAGAGGCTCAGGCCACAGGGATGTGTTCTCATTGGAAGCAGCAGTGGGATTTGGCAACTAAAAGGTTTCTGCTTACCCAACCTTGATCTATTTATCATGATAAGCAGGGTATTCTATCCTGTGGTTGAAACCCCCCCAAAACTTCTACAACGATGATTCCATTCACCAATGGTACTTGGAATGTGTGCATTTATGGATAATACACAATTTATTAGACCTGGAAGATGAACAGTCCTTGTTGCAAGAGAACTCAGCATGTATCACATCCAAATAGCAGCCCTGAGTGAAACAAGACTGGCATATGAAGGCCAACTTACCAAAGTCAGAGCTAGATACATATTTTTCTAGAGTGGTTGCAATGAAGAGGAGCATCGTGAAGTTGGAGTAAGTTTTGCAACAATCTTGCATACCTATCAAAAGGAGTGAATGACAGGCTCATGACAATATAAATTGCCATTTGCAAGAAAGCGCTTATGCTCCTACAATGACATATTTCATAAGTCAAAGAAAAAAATCATGAAGACCTGGAGATCTTCTTTATTAATATGCCAAAAGAAGACAAACTTACAATTCTGGGTGACTTTAATGCTAGTGTAGCATAGACTACTAGACATAGCAGTGAATCCTTGGGAGGAATGACCGCAATTTTCCAAATTAAATGGCAAGAGATTATATTTCAGGAGTTCAAGGATTCCTCTCTCTATAAAGGTAATGGAAAGAAACTGCCCTGTGATGATCACAGGGTGGGTCCTCTCTTAGTTAATGGTGGATGGATTCTTGTCTTAATAAGCTAATTTTTCACCTGGAATATGGTCAAGTACCTGGGAGGCAGCATGACTTCAAAAAATGCAAAGAGTAGCTGATATGTTTGCTTCCCAAGCAAAGCCAGGAGCAGAACAGAGGTCTGTAAACAACATTTATTGATCTGGCCAAGTTAGATATTGTCAGTCATGAGAAGTTATGGAAAATTACGTCAAAATTTGGATTCTCTGAGAAGTTCATCAGTATAGTATATCAATTTCATGGGTTCTGGATAAAGGATGATGCTTTTGAGCTTTCCCAGTCACTAATTAAGGGACACAAGGTTGTATACTTGCTTCTATGTCTTTTATCAAGCTGTTTTCTTTTTCTTCTTTTTTTTTTTGTGTGTGAGGCAATTGGAGTTAAGTGACTTGCCTAGGATCACACATTTAGTAAGTATTATGTGTTTAAGGCCAGATTTTGAATTCAGGCCCTCTTGACTTCAGGGCCAGTACTCTATCCACTGCACTATCTAGTTGCCCTTAGCATGATGTTTTAAGCAATGTTTTTAGATGTTTTCAATGAGGATGAACATGGCATCAAGATCAGCTACTGCACTAATGGTGCAGTAATTAATTATTTAACTTGAAAAGACTACAAGCTAAGACTAAAGTGGAAGCATATTGTTTTTATTTACAGATGATTATGCAATCAACACAGCCTCTGGAGCTAAGATGCAACAAAGTATGGATTGATTCTCTGCTGCTTGTCTAATTTTGGCCTAACAATACCAAGAAAACAGAGATGCTCTATCATCCAGCACCACACCATCCATTTGTGGAACCATTAGTTACAACACATGGAGAATCTTTGAATGCTATACATAAGTTTATTTACCTTTCCAGGACACTTTCTAGAAATGTATACTTTGGTAATGAGGTTGATGCACACAATGCCAGAGCTAACTCAGTATTTGGAAGGCTCCAAAGCAAAGTGTGGGAGAGGAAAAATATTAGACTGCTGACCAAACTGAAGGCCTACTGAGCTGTTGAATTGAGCTCATCATCGTATACTTGTGAAACCTGGATAAGGAAACCAGCGTCAAGACAAGAAACTGAATCTCTCCCATGCGAATTGTTTTAGGAAGATTCTGAAGATTATTTAGCAGGATAAGATATTGGACACTGAGGTTCTTTCTCAAACTAAACTGTCAAGCATCAGATTCTCCTGCAGAGAGGGTAATTTTGATGGGCTGGCCATGCTGTTCAAATGCCAAACGTATGCTTGTCTAAAAGACTATTTTATAGATCACTCACACAAGGCAAGTGCCCACATCCTAGTAAGAAGAAGATATATAAGGATCCTCTCACAGTCTCTCTGAAGAACTGTGGAGTTGACACTGGCCCAGCATAGTGTTCCTTTATCAAAGAAGGTGTGCTGTGTTCTATAAGCACAAAAAGTAAACTCAAAAGCAGCTCAAGAAACAGGAGTTCTATAAATTTAGAGAATTGCACACTGCCCATTTGTGCCTACCTGGGTTGGACTACTGATGTGATTAGTCACAGTGAGGCACATTGTACTGATTCTAATATAGTGATGCCATTTTGGTTCCCTTTAAGAATGAAGCTTGTTTGCATGTAATTGTTAGCATGTTGTATCTCCTATTAGACTGTAATTTGAAAACAGAAACTATATTTTCTTTTTCTTTGAAATATACCCATAGTTTAAGTGCCTGATACTGAGCAGACACTAAATAAATACTTACTGACAGAATTCCTCTATCATACTATCCTACCACAACATAAGACTCTTTAAGTATGTTGCCTTACATTGAGGGTAATACGTTGTCCTTAGCAGATTACAACAATTACAAGTTAGTAAACATGAAGTTTTTCCTAACAGTAATTTTTAACATATAAAATTTGCAGAGGGTACTTGGAGAAGGAGCAGGAGATAGCTGATTTTGAAACACCTAGGTTAAAATCTTGCTTTCAGCCTCTGACTTAGGGCAAGTTAATGGAACTTTTCAGTGCCCCCAGATAATTTTATTAAGACAGCAAGGGAAGTGGTAGTGGTGGTGATGGTTGGTGGTGGAGGAGGAGAAGAAAGAGAAAGAGGAGGAGGAGGAAGAGAAGAAGAGTTTGGAGAGTCAAGGTACATATTTGACAAATGAAATTTCCTTTTAAGTCTATACACACACACATACACATACACACATTCTAGCATTACAAAATTGAAGAGAAGAGGCAACATTTCATCTGGCAAGGAAAAAAAAGGTAATTTTCCCTAGAAAAGATCAAACAGTAAGGTTTAAACGTAGCTTCAAAATAATAAAAAGTGTCATAGTGATAACTGTACAACAGAGAAGTAAATCAAAGCTGTCCACACTTACCTGCTTGAAAAGTTGAAGGTTCACTGCATTTTCCAAAAATTGTTTCATTAAGCTGGAACGATGCTTTACAAAACTATCTTCACAAAAACTGATAGGCTCTCCCTAAATGTAAATAGAGATTTATAAAGATCTAAGTAAACAATCATAAAGATACCATGTGGGGTCCTTAATGTATCTAGATACCTATAGCACACAAAAGTGTGTGTGTGTGTGTGTGTGTGTGTGTGTGTAAATTAAAAACTTGGGAACTCTGAGATATTTGGATAAGCACTCCCTTCATGGTGCTTATAAGTGACATATTGTTCAGATCTTATAACAGAAAAGACAGTTGTTAGTCAAGAAGTATGGTTCTCCTAATTAGCCTCTGCTAAGTACTATATACTTTTAATTAAATATAGATTATAAATTAGGACACCTAATAAGTAGATAGTCCTCTCCCAATGAAAGTGAGACAACTCTAAGTAAGGGAAGCACTCAATCCTTGATACTCCCAAGACACAAAATTAACAAAGGTTTCATAGGCCTATTGGTTAGATTTTAAATATGCATTTCATGGTTAATATGAAAATGTTTTGCATGATTTCACAAGTAAATCAGTTTGTTTTCTGTCTTAGTGGGTATGGGAGGGATAAGAGGGAAGGCAAATATTTAGAATTAAATTTGAAAATAAAAGAATGCTTTAAAATGCACATTAGCAAATACTCAACAAATATGAATTTCATTACTATATTTATATTTTTTCACTGACTAAAATTCTGATTACTTATAATCTAATAATTTTCATAATGTACTTATCATAAGCTTAATTTCTTATGAATATGCCATTCACTTGAACTTATTATCTTTTCTTCACGATTACAAGTGCAATTTTAAGTAAATAATATTTGTTTCCTACATCAGTCTTCACATTTTACTCAGTAGAAATTATTCTTTTATTTTTTTTGTTGGCATTTGCTATATAGTAAAACTAGTAGTCTACCAAATCAGTATAACTTCAGTGACAAATGCAAACTATGTAAATTTAATCTGGTGCTATCATTGTATACTATTCATTCAGTTCAAAACTCATCAAACAATTCTGACACTGGCAGATCTCTCACTATCTGTAAACTTCTTTCCTAAATAGGCCTTTGACAATATAATGCTTATAAAGAAAGTTGCTGAAAAGTAAAACAATGATTAATGACTTGCAGTAACAATGCACAGCAAATTTATTAAAGCAGAGTTATGTTTAAAACAATTTTAAGTACTATTTTAGGAGCCCTGGGGCATACAATACCTAATTTAGATTCCTTAGGTCAAGAGGTTATTTGGAAAGAGAGCTGACAAAGGACAAATAAGTTGGATATAAAATAAGATAGGTAAAGGGAAGTAGTGGAAAATGAGGTTGACTGGGGCCAGGATAGGGTGCTCTTGATTACTATTTGAGACTTATAGGAAATACTACTATGGAATAATATTGGGTTCTCACTCTTCCTTAATGATTCTTTTACATCTACTTTATCAACTCATTATGCTACTCTTCAAATCAACTCTTCTAAACCTTGTTATTTTTTATCAAACTTCCCCCTTCCATTACCTTTAAAGCTAAAATATTCTCATATTTTACAGAAAAAAAATTAAGGCCACAGTCAGTGACTTCCCTCTTTTGCCCTCTTCCTTATAGAGGCCTTCTGCCTTTATCTCTTCTTTCCCCTCCATCTCATCATGATGACTGTAAGTACTCCTACACAAGACTAATCCCTCTACCTACTTAAACAATTGCATTTCATCTCATCTTCTCTAACAGAATACTACTCTGTAATGCCTACTCTACCATTTATTTGAACTTTCTTTGTTCTGGCTTATTCCTTACTACTTATAAACATACCTATCTCCATCCTCAAAAAACCTTCACCTGATCCTTCCATCCCTACTATTATCCAATATCTCTTCTACCTTAGTAACTAAATTCCTTCAAAAGGTAATATAAATGAGGTCTCCACTTTCTTTCCTCTCACTATCATCACTTTCTTCTGAGCCCATTTCTCTGTTCTTTATACTATTTTACTTGGTGAACTCATCAACTCCTATGGATTTAATTACCATCTCTATACTGATAATCCTCAAATATACTTCTCCTGCCCCAAACCTCTCTACTGAGCTACAATCACATCTCCAGACCTCCTTTCATATATCTAAACATAGACATACAGTAGACATCTTAAACTAAACATGCTCCAAAGCAAATTTATTATCTTTTCCCCAAAGCACCATTCTCTCCTACTTTCTGTTGCTGCAGACAACACCAATCCTCTCGGTCCCCCAGGCTCACAAATGAGGAGTCATTCTCTATTACAACACTTCTCATAGCCATTTCGTTCTCTTCTATGACACCAATAACACTCTGGTGCAGGATCTCATCACCTGATGCCTGGGTTACTGCAATAGCCCCATGGTCAGTCTTCCTGCCTCAAGTCTCTCCCTACTGTCCATTCAGTCACTAAGTGATTTTCCTAAAGTATATGTTCAAACCTGTCTCTTTCACTGCCACCCTCACCGTGATATCCTTTCCAGGATAAAGTACAAAATCCTCTGCTTGAACTCTGAAGTCTGACCTAACCTAAGAATCCTTTTCCTTTCCTACTTTTCCAGTCTTATCACACTTGATACTTGACACATATTCTTCTGTCTAGTGAGAGACTGGCTTCTTGGCTGTTTTGTGAACCACACACACTTCAAGTCTTAGCTCCAGGCATTTTCTTTAACTCTCCTTAGGTTTGTACTGTTCTTTTTCTTCATCTCCACATACTAACTTCCCTGGCTTGCTTTTAGTTCCAACTAAAATCCCATCTATAGAAAGTGTTCACCAACTCCTCTTAATTCTGATCCCTTTCTTATCAATCTATATAGAGATTGGAAAAGTCAGGATTGAAGAAATTTAGAATAGATACTCCAATAGGAACACAATTCCAATGTTACTCTACACCTCCAGAGAGAGAATTGATTGGCCTTTGCAAGCTGAAGTAAAACTTTCCCACTTTATTTCTCATCTTTAAAAAAATATGGCTAATATGGAAACATATGGCATAACTTCTCACAATATAATATCTATTATATTGCTTGCCTTCTCAGATATGGAAAAGAAGGAGAGAATTTGAAACTCAAATTTTCAAAAGGAAAGAACAAACTGAAAAATTTTAAAAAGGCAAATAGCAAAACATCACTACAACAATTTCTTTAATAATGATCTATAAACTATTTTTTAAAAAAAGGATATACTATTTTTCCCAAATACATGCAACTATAGCTTTCAACATTTACCTTTGCAAAATCTTGTGTTCCAAATTTTTCTCCCTTTCTCTTCTCCCTCCCCTTCTCCCCAGACAGGAAGCAATTAAATATAGGTTAAACATGTAAAATTCTTCTAAATATTTTCATATTCATCATACTCCGCACAGATCAAAAGGGGAAAAATAAAAGAAAGAAAAAACAAGAAAATAAACAATAACAACAAAAGATGAAAATACTTTGCTTTCTATAAACTACCTTTAAAAAATACTGACTACTATCAAAGTCTATTTAATCAAAATTCAATAAGTGTTTTTTTTTTCCTGAAAAGCAGGAATTAAAGTACTTGAGGCAAACAATCTACAACTAAACAAAAAAGTAATTGTTTTTACAATAGGTGCCCTAGAATTTTCTCCCCTTCAATGGTTAGTGCACTCAGTAGGAAATTACATTCACCTGTTAAGTCATTTATATGAACTCATTTTGACATAAAACAATAATTACTAACTTAAGCAAAATCTATTTAAAAGATGAAACTGAATTTGGGGGAAAAAGATTATTACTTAAAATTTAGTTACAATGAATTCCTTACTTTTTGCTAAGACCCTCAATCATTTCTGCTTATCTAATCATTTATTGAAAGTCTACTGAGTGCAAGGCTCTATGCTAGATATTGGGAATTCAAAGACAGAGCAAAAAAGTCCCTGCCTTCAAGCAGGATTTATTAAACTGAGCAGAAAGAATATGGGTAAGTAGATATTAAAATATCTGAGTAAGGGGAGATCATAAACAACTGGGAAATTAGAGAGAAGTCTTACATAGAATGTTTTCCATTAAGCTTAACTTTAAATGATGCTAGAGCTCGCTATGAGACAAATGAAAAAGAACTCTAGTATAGATAATGAGGTCAAGAATTAGGAAAATGAGTTTATGAAATATGCTTGGAAAAGAAAAGTGGGCTGAAATCAAATTGCTAAGAGATTTGTGATGTCAAGCTGCTTGAATGGTCTATTTAAAACTTTATGTTCTGATAAGATTCCATGCCCAAGTTAAAACCTTCAAAAGGTCTCTACTGCCTACCAAATTAAGCCTGGCATTTAAGAATGCCATAACATATTTACAACCTTTCCCCTCCCCATCTCCAAGTTTATCTTACACTATGCCTCTTCTCAATTATTTACTGTATCTAAAATCTACTATTCACTCTGCCCCAGTCTCTATGCAAAGGCTATTTCCTACAACAAGAATGACCACTTCCCATATCTCTGCCAAAATGACGTTGAACCAAGTGTGGCCTTCTTCTATTTCAGTAGTGATATAGGCAGAACAGCAAAAAAAAGGGGGCAAAAGAAACCAGATAATCATACAATTTTAAGACCATCCCTATAAATACTTAAGTGTTTGCAATATAAATATGAGCTTACAGGCCAGCAATCAAATAGATATTACAAGGGAGGAACTAAATAATATGAAACCAAACCTTCTCTTTATAAATGAAACAAGACCACCAAAGTTGCAACTAACTAAAGGCACAGCTCATCGGTTCTCCCTTGGAGAAGCAAATAAAGGATTTGACAGACTTGGTTTTGTGTACTCAAAGAATCATCATTTCTTTTATTTTAGTATTCATTAAACTTATCTGCAAAAAGAGCACCATGAAGTTACTTTAGTCTATAACATGGAGAGGATTAATAAGTACAGAAATTATATGAATATGACTTTTCAAATTCAATAAAGAAATAATTTTAATACTTCGTGCTTGCAGTGAAAAGTTAAACAAAGCAAAACAGCAAAAAAAAGTACATTTGAAAACATAGTTGGGAAGCAAGAAATGAAAGCAGCTAAAGTCAGAAATTACATGCTAATATATCATGTGTTCATGCTTATATATACTTTTTTTCTTCAAGAAGGGAAAGGGAAGAGGCTGCATAGTGAATATCAACTCATAATAACACCATTAAAGTGAAATATATTGAAATAGACATGAAATGACTTTGTTAGAATGATGATAAAAATCTGTCAAGCATTTATTAAACTTTTACTCTGGCACTCTGATAAGTGTTGGGGATACAAAGAAAAAGAAAAAACAATATTGAACCTCAAAGAATTTTATATAAATACACATATACACAACACTTATACAAAGTTAACGGAATGCATTGTCTTTGAGAAAAGGTAGTAGCATTTTTAGAGAACAGAAAAGGCCTCCTGGAAGAACTAGTGATTGAGCTGAGTAAAAGTAAGATAGGGCACATAACTGAGATAAGTCTTATCTGATTCATTTAAAACAAACTAAGCCAAAAAATAGAAAACTGATAAAAGAATAGATAATAGTCTATTACCATTATCTCAAAGAAAGTTTAATCAATGTACATCAATCATTACCATGAAGAGAACAAAAATACCAATTTGTACTCTCTACAAGCATAAATGCAAAATCACAACTTATTTAACCAAAAGAAATGTATGCGCTTTGGCACTTGTTCTCTTTTGCACATGCTAAGTATTGTTTTAATAAATGCAAACTAAGTTCAGTTCTACAAATACTGATTAAGCCATTACTAATGTATACACATGTTTTATTATAAAATATATAAGACCTAATGCTTACTTGTTCATCTAATCACAGAATATTATTAGATTACAAAACTTGATACGCTATCTGGGTGACAGAACAAAGATGCATTATATTTCATTCTCTTTCTACTGGAAAAAATAAAATAATGCAGTTAAAAGATACATATTAAATATTTAAAATAAACTAAAAATAGCACACACTTGAATGTTATAACATTGAGAGGACAAGAAGATCATTAACATGAAAGATTTTACCTATAACATTTGATATGAAATGTTTTTCTATTATGTTCACCTGTTATATTTTTAGAACTAAATAATCTTTTAAATCCAACTGTTATTTACTTTCATTTATCTATTTTCATGAGAATTGACATTTTAAAATAAATTAATACAACTCATGAATCAGTTCTATGTTGCATTTTTAGGAATAAGGAAGACTACAATAATAGAAATGAAGAGAACTACTGCTAATTTAAGCTAAATAAGTGCATAACATCCATAAAAATGAATTAATTTTAGGATCCAAAATAAAGAGTAGAAGGGGAATGAAAATGAACTTTTCTTAAAAAACACCCTCACCCCAAAATCTTTTTCAGGTGCGAATGGGGTTCATACTTCCCCCCAACTTCAAACAAATTGAAATAATGGAGAAATGCTTACAGGTTTGTATCTCAGTGCATCTCTGTAGGATCCAAACAAAGCAGCCTGAGCCCTAAGAAAGGCCCTAGCCACTCCATCACCCGTAGCTGTAGACTGCTTCTTCAGTTTATTTTTCAAGGCCGAGACCTGTGTGACAGAGAGGAACAGTTAAATTAACACCTCAGAAATTGGTACAGCAAGGTATGAACCCAATCAGCAGGCAAACCACAGTGTCTGCAGGTCAGCCAAAAAATCATCCTTCTCTTTGATAGCTTATCTTTTTAACTGAAGAGAGCACCTGCTGGTTCGTTAATTGAAAGGAAAGCAGGAGATGATGGTAAAGTGCTAATGCAAATTGGTTTATGCTCTCTCTTTTTTTTTTTTCCCAAGGCCTCTTGACATAAATAATCTTTAATTATTTTATAGTAAACTGCTTGTGAGTCACTTTTCAGAAAGATTTTAGCAATCATAACATGTGTCTACTTGTTTGAGATGAAGCCAGTTGGGTATCTTTCATTTGTATATGTAAGATTATTTGTTAAGGACCCCCAAGGTTTACTCAACATTTACTTGATGTTAAGTTTTGTTGTGGGCCTTATTAGCATGTACAATTTGTACCTATGCATTTGATCAACCATGATTTGTTACTTAAGAAGGATGGGGGTTGTTCAACATAATTGTCTTTAAGGAATTTCTCAGTACTTAGAATGGTTAAAAACAAAAATATTTTTATTTTTGAAGTATCCCTAAATAAGAATAACCACTTAATTTTTTTGCCTGATTTCTGAGGTATAACAATCGTATTTGGCTTGATGACACAAAGTTCAATTTTTATATATTTTAGAAGATATTATTAATATCTTCTAATACTATACTACATATACTATAATATAATACATATACTAATAGCCCTGACTTTATATGATAATTTAAGTAAAATTCATGATCTGAATATAAAAAAATATGAAAGGAGATAGGTTTGTTTTCCCTCCAATGTATTCCATTCTTTTTTTTTAAATAATAGTGCAATGTTAAAATACTTAGAAAGCATGTAAATTTGTTTGTTCACCTAGAAAATATGGTTATTCATATTCAATTACTTATAATTACCTACCAGAAAAAATGATTAAGATGGTTCAAAATATTTTTAAATTGACAGGGAAAAAAAGCACAAAATCAAGTTGTTTTTTTGAAAATAGGGTATATTCACCTATCCTAGAGCCAAAATACTTTCATTCCTTCTGTTCTTTTGAATGTATACAGGGAAAAAAAATTTTTTTGGGGGGGGTTATGCAAGCAAGTCATGACTGCTCTTATAGATAGATGATTATTGTAACTGAAGTGTCAACCTAATTAACAACTAAACTTTGAATAATGCTAATGAGAAAGGAACACAGCATCAGAGAAAAGATTGGCTCTACAGGTGATAAACCTTCACAGTAGTGACATTTTCCAGTGTAAAGTCACAGTTACTGTGATCTGATCAAAGAAAGAGACCCCCATTGGGTCCAATTATAACTATAGTTTTGAAAAAAATTATTGAGTTATGATGTTCATAATCTATGCAGAAAGGCCTTTACAGTATAGGTCTTCTCCCCATAGCTGTGATCTTTTCAATTTATATCCAAGCTCCATAGATTCAGATAAAAGTTTAGAGCCTAATTCATTTAGCCCATGAAGTGCATATGCTAGCACTTTTTTAAGAGTTTTTTTTTTAAATATTAAATTATATATTGAAAGACACTAAATGTTTTCAAAAAATTTATTAGCACAAGAGCTGATGCATTTGAATGTTTAAAAAATGCTTATCATATGATAGTTTTTGTCCTGTGTTTTATCTAAATTTGGAAATATATTTTCATTTGAAGACTTGCTAATGAGTATCAATTATTTTTAATCAGTTAATGCAATAAAGAGAATAACTGTCAAAAATCTCTTTCTTTGTTCAAGTTGTAGCCACATTCTGAATGTGATGAAAAATTACAAACAGTAAATAAAGGGAAAGGAGAGGGTATTTTCTAATTTCTTTTTTTTAAAAAAGAGTGAACCAAGGCCTTCATGATCTAACCACAAATGTATCTTACTCTATTTCCAAATTAGACTTACAAAAATTATTGACTTATACCTATTTGAATAGAAAGACATAAAAGAGACCAGAAGCTTAGTTTTTAGTCTAAAGGAACTAAATTCACACAGAAACTGTGAAATCATCACAAGAAAGCTTTAACAAGAATAATACCTTGTATTTACTTATATGTTTTTCTAATACCCATTTTCTACCCCACTCCAACCTTAAGCATAGAGCCAAAGGTATTCTTCTTTTCATATAATTTTTCATGCTGAATGGGTTCCCATCAGCAGCATACAAAAATAGATTTGAATCATTCCTACATTTCTTTGTTAGAGAACAAAGCAGTAATAGTTTAGAGTTCTTTTGTGCTGGTCAGTATCTAAAAGAAAATGCATAAGAAGAAAATATATATTTTTAAAAATCATGCCACCATTTCTGATGTGAACATGTTAAAAGTATGACAAAATAATGTTGTCAACTGTGATTTTACACTGATCTATGTGCTATCGTTGTCTGCTATAATTTTCTTTAGATGCTCAGCAGTTTACATTTATATATATGTATAATAAACAGCTATAAAATAAAGCCTTTTTCACATTCAATAGCAACTGTTTTGCTTTTCATATTTTAAATTTTTTTCTAAAACTTTACCATTTCAATAATTCTCTTTGGACTATGAGTAGTTATCATTTCACACAGGTATTAATTCAAAATTATTTTGATATTAACAAGATGGTTGACTTATTTTTTGTCATTTAATAAAATCAAGATTACTTATTTTACAATGCCTAATTATCCAATATAATAATCCAATTAGAACTGAAATACATTTGTTTAACTGGATCTTCTCAGTAGAAGGAACACTTAAGTAATGTATGGCTTAATAAATGTTCATGCCTTTTCAAATGCTTTTATAAAACTGTAGGGTTCATTCATTTTAAGCCATAAGCAACTTGGGAAGGAAATTATGATGGGGATCATGACACTTTAAAGATTCACAGAATTCAATTAAAAATATACATTCCTAAAATTAGAAGACTTACAGTTGAAAGAGAAATGGAAGATCTTTTATTCTAACATTTTCAATCAATCAACAATCACCCAAAAAAAACATTTATTAGGTGTCTACTCTGTGGCCAGGCATTGTATTAAACAGTGGAGATATATCACCCCCCCACACACTCCAAAAAAAAAAAAAAGTGGTGAAACAAAATCGCTGCCCTCAAAGAACTTAAAATTTGATGGAAAAGACAAAAAAGAAACAAATATATATACATACATATGTATATATACACATATATATGTATACACCTTTCAAGTAAGTTCATAATTTTCAAGTTCTCACATAAAATCATTTCTTTTTCTAAAAATTAAGTCACTGCAAAGTATGTATTGAACAATTTCTACTGGTCCAAATACTGCATTCAATCTCACACTCTTCCCACAACATTTGGCTTTAGGAAGCAGCTCCCAAGTCAAACCTTGAAGGAAGAATTCTAGGACTTGGGAGTAAAAAGGGTAGTGTTCAAGAGTTTATCTAAATGCACCGAGATAGATGATATGATGTTAAATCTGGGGAAATGAGTTAGTAATGGAGTAAAAGCAAAATATAGGGTATTTGAAGGACAACAGTATGAATCTAATTAAAAAAATGACTGGGAGCCAGGTTGTTCAAGGCTTTCAGGACCAAACTAATGAGCTTTAATTTTATGCTACAGGCAGTCAATGGACAATGAGTATCTACTATGTGCTAGGCACTGTGGTAAGAGATGCAAAGAAAAGCTAAAAACAGTCTTTGCTCTCAAGGAGCTCACAGTCTAATGAGGGAAACAACTTGGCAAACAAATATGTACAAACAATATATATACAAGATAAATCAGAAATAACAAAAGAGAAGGCACTAAAATGAAAAAAACATCACAACCATTTCCAACAGAAGACAGGGTTTTCACTGAAGGAAATCAGAGAAAGCATGAAGCAGAGATGGAAAGGGAGACATGGATCCAGGCATGAAGCTCAGGCTTATTGGAGCACAGAGATAATGGGGAGCATAAAGGGTAAGAAGGTGGGAAGCCAGTGAAATGACAGGAGCAGGAGAATGGCAGAGCCAAACTCCTACCGTGAGAAGATTGTTTTGGCAAGTCTGAGGAGGATAAATTGGAGAGGGGAGAGACTGGCAGTAGGTGAATGAATCAGTAGACTATTAATCTCAACAAGATAAACTATTACAGCAGCTTTGTGATGGGAGAAAAAAGACATATAAGAGTTGTAATGGAGAATTTTAGTGGAATTTGAGAAAAAAGATGATAATTGATTTAAAAATAAAGGAGGAAGGAGGCAGATAGTGAAACAGAAGCAGGGATTCACCCAAGCTTTCCCCCAAACCCTTCCAAACTCCTTTAAATAATGACTCTAAACAAATTTTAGAGTGTCAGGACATCCAGAAAGACAGAGTATAACATTTTCCAACCAAAGGCAACTTTGAAGCTCAGCAAGAAAGGTCTATAACATCAGGGTGGGTGCCAAGTGGGCATTCTTGGCATGGGCAGCCTTGGCCCAACACCAGCAAAGTAGGAACAGACCTTGGGCCTCTGAATCAGTGGTAGTCCTGATGGTTTCCAGATCTCCCAGCGCAGAGTCATGGAAGATGGCTTGGAATATTGGAAGGAAAAGTTTGTCTCAACTAGGGTAAGAAGACCTTGGGAAAGTGGCAAACCAGAAGTGGTCATGGATGGAGGAGAAGTCCAGAGCTCCCTGAGACCTTGGTTCTTTACTATTTTAACACACTAGAACTTACAGCCACAGTGGGGTGAGGACCCTCCTCACAGCTCCAGGACAGAAGAGGACTTGTGGCTAGGTCTTAGAAAGATCTCTAAAAGCAGCTGCACAAACCCCTGAAACTTGTGACAGTGTATCCTCGATCCTGGAAAAGGAGAAAATCAAGTAATAGGCTGGGGAAATGAGCAGACAGAAAAGTTTCTGACCATAGAAAATTACTATGGTGACAAGGAAGATCAAAACACTTAGAAGAAGAAAACAAACTCAAAGCTCCTACATCTAAAGCCTCCAAGAAAAATAAGAATTGATTTCATGGCATGGAAAAGCTCAAAAGGGATTGTGAAAATCAAGTAAGAGAGACAAAGGAAAATTGGGAAGAGAATTGAAAGTGGTGCAAAAAGAAATACAAAAAAGTAATGAGAAGAATGCTTTAGAAAGCAAAATTGGCCAAATGGGAAAAGAGATACAAAGGCTCTCTGAGGAAAAACAATTCCTTGAAAATTAGAATTGAGCAAATGGGAGATTTATAATTATTTTATAAGAAATCAAGAAACAATAAAACAAAACCAAAAGAATGAAAAAAAAAATGAACTCACTGGAAAAACAACTAGCCTGAAAAATATATCCAGGAGAAATAATTTTAAAAATTATTTGTCTACCTGAAAACAATGATTAAAAAAAAGAGCTAGATATTATCATCCAAGAAATTATTAAGGAAAAATGTGCTGATATTCTAGAACCAAGGAGTAAAATAGAAATTGAAAGAATGCACCAATCGCAGCAATATTATAATCAAATTCTGTAACTATCAGATCAAGGAGGAAATATTTCAAGCATCCAGAAGGAAATAATTCAAGTATAGTGAAACCATAATAGCACAAGATTTAGCAGCTTCTTCATTCCCAGATGAGAGGCCTTTGGAACACGATATTCCAGCAAGCAAAGGAGCTAGGATTACAATTGAGAATCATCTACTCAGAAAAACTGGGTATAATCCTTCAAGAGGAAAGGTGAACTTTCACTGAAACAGAAGACTTTCAAGTATTCTTGATAAAAAAAAAAACTCAGAGCTGAATAGAATATTTTATTTTCAAATATAGGGTTCAGGAGAAGCATATGGAGGTAATCTGGAAAGGGATGTCATAAAGGATTTAAGGTTTATCTGTTTACATTCCTACATAGCAAAATGATACTTGTAAATCATTAGAACTTTCTCATTTTTATGGCAGTCAAAAGTCTATATAGACAGAGAGCACAGGTCTAAGTTGAATATGGAAGGATAATATCTCTTTTATAAAAGAGTCAAGAAAACACTTTTACATTGGAGGGAAAGAAGGAGAGGGAGTGAACTCAGCCACTCAGGCTCAAATAGGAAACAACATACATACTCAATAAGGATATAGAAATCTATCTAATACTGCAGAAAAGTAGGGGATATGGAAAGGGAGAGATAACAGAGGGCACATTGGAGAAAGGGATGGTCAATAGTAAAACACTTTGGAAGAAGGATAAGGGTAAAATGAGAAAGAGAACAGAATAAACAGGGGAGGAATAGAGTCAGCAATAGTAATTGGAAAAAAGGATTTTGAAGCAAGTTTCTCTGATGAAAGCCTCGTTTCTCAAATGTATAAGGAACTGAGTCAAATTTATCTTTTAAAAAAGAGCCATTCTCCAATTGATAAATGATCAAAAAATATGAACCATGACCAAAGGGCATGACCAAACCCATGCATAGCCTTTGACCCCATTATACCATTACTAGGCATGAATCCCAAAAAAGATTTTTTTAAAAAAAGAAAAGGACTTATAAGTACAAAATTATTTATTTATTTATATTTATTTTCAAATTAGAAAATAGAGATCAATAGAAAGAAGAAAACTACTCAATTTTTTGAAACATCCTGAAAATGAAAATTAAAAATCCAATGTAAAATTTGTTCAATAAGATCTAAAATCTAGGCAATTACACCAAAAAGGTGTCTGTTCAAGCACAAGTAATGGTCTGTTCTCCACAATAATGCCAGCTTAAAAAGTTCATCAATTATCACATGGAGACTGTTTTGTTATTGTTTGCTTGACTTTTTTTTTCCTTTCTCTTGTTTTTATCCCCTTTGATCTGATTTTTCTTGTGCAACATGACAAATATGGAAATATATTTAGAAGAATTGCATGTATTTAACCTCTATAGGATTTCTTGCTGTCTTGGGGAGGGGGAAGGAAATGGGAAGGGGAAAAGGATGGAGAAAAATTTGGAACACAAGGTTTATAAGGGTGAATAGTGAAAAGTATCTTTGTATGAACTTGGAAAAATAATATTAAAAAATTTTTAAATGTTGCTGGTTATAAAATTGATGATCAAATTGTAAATAATCACTATCCAAAGAAATAACAATAGTTGACAGAAAGAGCTATTTCCATATGGATTAATGAAGTAAAAGAACTATATTTGCATCTTAAAGAAACAGTGATCTAAGAGCTAAAAAGAATATTCCTTCAGTTACACCGAAATCTGAATCTTATTTTTTGTTTGACCTGACCATTTCTTTTTTTTTTTTAATTTTTATTTAATAGCCTTTTATTTACAGGATATATGCATGGGTAACTTTACAGCATTAACAATTGCCAAATCTCTTGTTCCAATTTTTCACCTCTTACCCCCCCACCTCCTCCCCTAGATGGCAGGATGACCAGTAGATGTTAAATATATTAAAATATAAATTAGATACACAATAAGTATACATGACCAAAACGTTATTTTGCTGTACAAAAAGAATCAGACTCTGAAATATTGTACAATTAGCTTGTGAAGGAAATCAAAAATGCAGGTGTGCATAAATATAGGGATTGGGAATTCAATGTAATGGTTTTTAGTCATCTCCCAGAGTTCTTTTTCTGGGCATAGCTGGTTCAGTTCATTACTGCTCCATTGGAAATGATTTGGTTGATCTCGTTGCTGAGGATGGCCTGGGACCTGACCATTTCTTAAGAAGGTCATTTCAAAAATTGTTCAACACTAAAAAGCAAAGGCTACAAAGCACAGGTATGACAAACCTGCAACCAAAATAAAATGATCCAGGTCTTTTTTTTCCTGTCATAATCCATATCATAACTAACTGATGCTACTATATTAAATACATATAGAAATTTAGTAAGAATAAAATTCAATCTAATTTGTGGAAAAATTGATTATATATTAAGAATTATGACATATAAAATTATTTGCTTGAGCATTCAAATAAAATTTTATTTTTAAACTTCAAAGATAAACCACTGTCTGTTTAAAACCACAGAACATTAAGTTAGGGATGGGTTATAAATAAGCACTTGTTTTGAAGGCAGCTTGAGAGTGTCCGGAATTTCCCCAATTTTTTGCATTATTTGTGTTTTTTGTTTGTTTTTAGAAAATAATGTAAAAGTTACTTCCCACACACACACACACACATTCTATTATTGTTGTTCAGTTCTTTCATTTATGTCTGACTGTTCATGAGTTCATTTGGGGTTTTCTTGGCAATTATACCAGAGTATTTTGCCATTTCCTTCTCCAGCTCATTTTTTTTTGCAGATGAGGAACTAAGGCAGACATAGATTAAGTGACTTGCTCAAGGCCACACAGCTAATAAGTATCTAAAGCCAGATTTAAACTCACAAAGATGAATCTTTTTGACTTCAGGCCTAGCACTCTATTCATTCCTGATAACACTATTAAACTTGTTGATACACATGAAAGTTTAATAATAACCCTAACCATCTCCTGTCAGTGCTGATAAAATTTATTTACAGGTTATGTTACTTTATCATGAGGTCTTTTGAGAAGCTTAGTAACCCTTTATCCCATTTGGTAATGTCAATGGAATCACTTCCAACCACATTCTAGTCTATAGTGAATTTTGGAAAAATAAGGTTTCAATGCATTACTATCAAAAAGGGAATAGATTGTCAGGGGCATTTTTAGCCTGAAACTAAGGTAACCAATTGCCAATTGATTTAGTATTAAATAAAGATTGAAAGATTATAATACTTTAGAGACTAGAAGCCTGACAAATCACATTTACTCTTTTTAAGCAATGAAACTGAAATTTAAAAAAAAAATTGTTATTGAACCTTTAAGAAATTTCTTCAGTATACAGCACATTTTTATGATTTAAGAAGAAAACCGTGTTACACTGACCATGGCACAAATATCAAAGGCAATGTATATAAATTCATCCTATGATTCTATCATTAATACTATCTTTTTTCAAGTTCAAAACACTGTCTTTTCTTATAGAATATGCTAATTAAATTCTTCATAAAATGTGATTAAAAAGTGTTAATTTGTTCAAAAGTATTAGTAATAATCATTTTCTCACATATACAAATACTATATAAATTTCTCACATAGGCTGAATAACTTAGTCCTGATTGTATTTTTAAGTCATCATGCTTTTCACAGGATAACAGAATTGGAGATAGAAGGGACATTAGAAGCTATCAAATCTAACCCCAACATTTTACAGATGAGAAAATGGAGTAAAAGAGAGGTTAAATAATTTGGACAGGATCATGCAGCTGACGAATAAGTAAAATGAAATGAGAATGTAGGCTTTCTGCTTCTAGATTTTCTTAAGAAAAAAATTGTAATTTCTCTTTAAATAAACCCTAATACTACTTTCCAGACTTGATAATAATCTCAAGGTTTACTCAAAATTTCCATTGAATTACAACATTTTCTACTTTGCTATTCTATTGAAATAAAAAGAATTTAATGAAGATATTCTAATAGAATCACATTTTAAAATAATTATGAAAAATATTTCCAAATTATTATTCCAACTTTCTTTCCTATTAAATTGTATGCCTTTTTTCATATCCCAGATTTTAACACAATGTTTGATGAAAAGGTTTAATAAATGTTTATTTTAATAAATGTTTATTGATTATTTGTAGCAAAACTTTAGAAATTAAACATGTCAATGAATGCAGTTGCTTGCTTTTCTCACAAAATCATTATATAAAAACAAATTGAAAGATCAATTAAATGTTTTCCTAAACTAAATTACCCCATATTCAATGTATTTATTATATGTTTATTGTCACACACATACAGACAAACAACTAATAACAACTAGTAAATTAATGGATATAAAATAATTTTATATAATTAAGAATATGCTCATAAAAGTACCATGTGACATACTGAAAATAAATATTTGTTTCAAAATAAAAATGTTTTACATTGCAATTAAAAATCTTCAAATATTTGGTCACAGCTATACATTTTTTCACAATAGTTTCTTTAAATATCATTAGATTTGCAAAAAATGCCAACTTAACAAGTACATTTTTAAAGCGTAATTATCTTGAAAATGTACTCTGAGTAATAGTCATTTATTTTAAAATTCATTCTCAATAAAGTGGCTGTTTATTTGTTTTTTCTTCTTTTTTTTAATGATCCAAATCTACAATGAAATGATGAAATCTAAAAACAAGTGTTCTTGTCAGAAGACAGGAAGCAGTTTTTTCCCTCTCCTTAAGGAAAACAAAGGATTCCTGAAAGCCTTGCCCTGATTTATTTTTCCAATTTGAAATAACCTTAGGAGTAGCGGAACTGCTACTGGCATGGTAGTATTTCTAACAGTCAATAAATCTAAAATATTATGTGTGAATATTGGAATGAAGCCATTAAGAAGATTACAGCATGCAACACAGCAGAGGGTCCACAGGAAAAAAGGACTGGTAATTCAGGACAACTGTGACCACTGACCTTTGAACAGTCAAGACCACTGGTCAATCTGACACAATAATAGAGTTCACATGCATAGAAAGTCATCTACCCTGTAAGTATTATTTAAATGCTTTGGTGAATGATTTAAAAAGGACCCATTTTAAATCTCAGTTAATTTATTACACATCAAACTATACCAATAATAATCATTTTCAGATTTTTTCTTTTCATTCATTAACAGGAAAATCTAGTAACATCATCTCATATTTTTGTTAGATTAATATATCTGATTAGTTTTAAATAATTTGCCATTGTACAAATCAAGCTGCAATGCTTTTTATCATATGTTCTCTAGGACTATAATGGGTAGTTTGGGAATACTGATGAAAATTTTGAATTTATTGATGTCAATTCACACAATTGCATGGTTGTTTTTGGCACCAAGTGATAAGCTTTCCTTAGAGGTTAGTAGTTCTAATTTCACATTGTCGTTTTGGCTATTTTTGTAATCTTCAAAAGACCTTCTATAAATTTCTGGGCCCTATCTCTAAGTATCAAAATGGAATACATTTTCTACTTTTTTGTGCTATACTTTAACTCAACTTTATCATATTTGAATTGTATCTATTAGCACTTTTATCATATTTAAATAAAATTTCTTCTCAGTAAAATGTAAAATATCATTGTATATCCTCAGAGTTTTATACTCTTTGTAGTACTTTAGTCCAGAATATGTTCACATGAATGCTTTTACTAAACAAATGAGATCCTCCAAGAATGAAGTTTTTCTTCTTTATATTTTGATAGGAAAGAATATCAAAACATAATTCTCAAAGAAAATATCAATCACTAAAGGTGACTACAATAATTTTAATACTAAATACCGAAAAACTGAACTCCATTTTTTACAAAGCACCCATATTCTCTCCTGTGGGAATTACAAGAGGAAATGTATATACATGCAGAATATATTCCTAAAGTTGAGACTGATCTTTCTCTCATTTTTTCCCTCAATCCAGAGAAGGGTACTCTGATGGATTTCTAATGAACAACTATAATCCTTTTTAGCAGCTTCTCCAAATTTTTTATAATAAGTAAATCTGCATATTATAAACTAAAAGATAAATGTTCATTGGGTTAGATTTAGATATACTCAATATGAAATTTATTGCAATGCAATAGACTGATTTAGTTTTCACTTAGTGCAGTTAGTTAACATTAACCTGGTAGTTATTTGTTAGTAACTTAGATGGGATTTTTAATATTTTACTCCCTATTATACACTACAGGAATAATAATTATCAGTATTCTAGTATGAATCCAAAAATCTTAAAATTCATTTCAAAGCACTTTTTATATTATAGTACAATAAATAGAAATACTCCCAAACTATTATAAAAATATCAATTTTACATACTCTTGAAAAATTTGAAATTCTAAACATATACAATGTGTTATTATATTCTATCATTCCATTCTAAGACAAGCAACTCAGCACATAGAAGCAATGCCAACATACTTTTCAGTACCATACTAAGGAATAGAAGAGTAAAGTGAAATGCACTTTTAGAGACTATTTAACATGAAATACAGAATATGTTCCATTATAAGCTGCAGACAAAAAAACCTCTGCAAGATCAAAGACCAGGAAAAAACTGGCACTTAATTTATCAGCCTTTACAGACAAAAGACAGTTTTCGTCATTTCAAAAGGATCAGATGTCTTTTATGACAAACTGGGTTTGCAGTTTAATTTACAAATAGAATTCTAAGTAAGCAGTCTTTGCTCTTCCAAAGTATATGACAAATAGTGTAGGTTTTCATTCATGCAGCCCTCAGCTGGATAGAAAAGATTAAAATAAAACTGAAATAATTTAGAGAAAACAAATAAATGTTTCAGAAAGTTGAGAGAGATCAAAGCCAGAATTTTCTGACCCCAACTGTACAAGCATTTCTTATTATATTGACCAGTGCCATCAGATCATTAATTAAAAGGAAAAGCACTGGCAGGTGGCAGGGAAGCGAAAGCCGATAATTGGCCCCCTTCTTCTTCTTGCCTTCAAAAACTCTCTCGTTCTTTTGCAAGACATGCCACTAGGCAGACAGAAATGCCTACTTTGTAATATAATGATTAAGATGAGATGAAGAGACTTGCGTCTAAAGCAGCTATGCCTAATGAATGCAGCTAGCTTTGTAATTATGATCTTGCTTTTAAAATAAGTAATGTGATGTTCCATTCAATGTTTCCTCAACTGTCAAAAAGGGAAAATAATCTTAAATATGGACTTTAAAGCTGATACTTTTTTCTTTTTCCCACCCTTAGTAATTTTGCTTTTATATTAGGTAGAAAAAGGGGCAAAAATAACTACCAATAATTCAAAAAAACCTGACGAAAGCATACACACCCATTATGAAATAGTCTTTCAGACTTACCACTTCACTTGGTAGGTTGTTCAGGTCATTAAATGGTGTTTCCAAAGTGTTTGTGTCAACATTTAACATAACCACGTCCTCCAATGATTTATTTTTCACTCTCTGTTTAAAAAACACATACAACTATGCATAAATTACATTTTCTTTTACTTAGAACAATCTGAATTTGGAAAGAGAGATTATCATTATTAAATTATACATCAAGGTAATAAATTTAGCTGAACTTGATTATATTTTTTTTAAACTCCAAAAAGTCCTTTTTTCCACCTAAGAAAGCTTTAAAATTATTATTTGGCAAGAATTAATTTGAACTAGAAGTTGTTAAATTAAAAATTATAATATAACTGTAGAAAATAAGATATACATAAATAATAATGCTAAAATATCAAGGACTTTAAACTACGATGGAAAAGTGTATTAACAGCATTTCTTTTCCCCTCACAAACAACTGAATAAAAATGTTTTCTTAAAATGTGGCCTATGAATTTTCTAAACTGATAACTGTATTTTAATGTAACTTTTCCTTCATAATCATATTATTATCCATTTAAAAACATTAAGTGTACACCAGAATGCCAAAGAAGGTCCACTACACATATACACACATATACATGCGTATATATACATGTTAAGAATTCACAATTTAGTGATATTTATGAAAACAGAACTGAAATAAAAATTAAAATCATCATAGGACTTTGAGAAATAGGTAAATAAGAATAATACTTAGGTAAGAGTAATATCAAGCTGCTAAGTTTTAAATATTCATAAACATGTCAGGCCATAAACTTCTACATAAAAGAATAAATTTCACTTTGCTGCAATCGCAGAAACTATAATAATTTTAAGATCTGGAAATATTTCCTATTTTTCTTTCTTTCAATTAAGTACACAATGATTAGGAAAGTATCTTGAAGATGAGAAAGGAAATAGCAGGAAGAAGGATATAGGAACAGAAATGAACATAAATCTCATAGTTAACAGCCATGTTTATGACTATTGCAATAAAACATTTTGAAATGGGGTTTATCGGATAGACTTTTGAGGAAGAAAATATAAAAAATATAATAAAGTAATTTAATAATTGTTGTTAAAATAATCCAACAAGTCAAGCCTTTGGGCAAAAATCTTAACTCATAAGTTCATATGCTCCTTTTAATTCCTGCCTTGCTATAAGTAATGTTAATACTTTGTTTTCCAATTAAATTGAATCACTGTCATCTCTAATAAAATTGTAGAATGAATACTACTTTTTAGTGCATCTAAGTAACATAATTATATTTTCTCAGCATTTCAGCCCTTGTCAACTAGAAATCTTACATATTTTCCCGAGACCAAAATAAAATCAACTTTTTAAATTTATATTATGTTTCATACCTAAACTGATTAAACAATTTAAAAATAAAGTAAAGAACAAATCTCCAAAGCAATAATGCTAAGTTTATTTTAAAATGTATGGTTCAATCTTTTGTACTATATCATGTATGACCAAATTTTGGGGATAAGAGGTAAAATGTACTTGTTTCTTAAAAAGTCTCTTTGACAGAACAATACCATGAAAATTAATATACTTTTTTCTCTTGGAGTATCAATCAGTAAAAAAGTGAAAATTATGGTAGAAAAGGTAAGATTTTAAAATTTAAAATTAAAGTTAGTTCCTTCACTTTCTTGGCAGAAGATATATAAACATATCTTAGTAAGACTAAAATTATAAGTATTATACATCCAAGTACTTACAGGTAATAAAATATTAGTATTTGAAAATTTATCAAAGATTTTCATCTTTAATCTCTATCTATTTAAAATGTCATGAAATTTTTTGTACTTTTTTAAAAAGTTTAAATGGAAATTATAGGAAGTATATAGAAATGGTTAATGGAGGAGTTTTAAAAAGAAATAGACAATTCTGAAAAAAATGAAAATGATGTAAAGAAATGAAAAATGCAAGGAAGTAAACAATATTCTCTAGAATCTTATATGATGAGTTCCTATAAGGTTAAAGGATAGCTGTCAAATGAAATTGAAGAATTAACAAATGTATATGAAAGTACGAATACTAATCGATATATTTCTGATATATTTAAAGAAAATATAAATATGTATTTCAAGTTTTTTTAATAAAATTTGAGTTTAAATCATTTTGATTTCATTTTATATCACTTATCTTTGAAAGGAAACTTTTTCACAAAAAGCTTTATAGTATGAATCAATTTAATGAGTAGGAGAAGAAAAAAGTGATCTTTTGATACAAGAAAAGAATTGTGCCTTTTTAGAACTAATGAATTAATATCATATTATGAAAATATGTAAAAGTGATTTTTAGAGGAAGGGACCTTAGTTACTTTAGTAAGTAGTTTTTCTCACATATAATCTAAGGCATGATACTTCTATAAAATGATGATGTCCCTGAAAATGTGTCCCTGCAAACATGTCTTAATGGCAATAAATGACATGAGAGCAATATCACCTGTACTTCTAAAAATAGGTCAAAATTCCCCCTTACAGTTGCTTTGGAATGAAACTACACTTTTACAGCACCTGCTTGTATACTGCCAATCTCTCCAATGTGTCTATGAATTTGCTGTTTTCCCAATCTTGTTTTTAGGGGTAAAGCAAATAAACAAAACCTAGGTTTTATTTTCGAAGCAAATTTGTATGAACATATAAAAACAGTTTTTTTCCTCATAATTATATATAAATGATCAAATGAAAGTTTTATAAAGGAATACATATTAATTTCATGTTTCTCTGACTAACTAGGCTTAGATGCCTCTAGAGAGATAGTGAAATAAGTTAGAGCGGAGTTGAGGAAAGAAGAAAGTGTATGATAAGGGAATATTTTCTTCATCAAAAAAGGCTATAATTGCAGCCAAAATAAAGGAAAGATGCCAAGTTAAGGAATATCATATTTGTAAAGAGCAATATAATTTAATTTCAGATAGAATTTGTTTAGTTTTTATGTTTTTATACTTTTGCACTGTTCTAAAGGAAATGTCAGACATGCAGTGCGTGATAAATAAAATGTAAAGATTATTAAGATTGGCATGACAGAAAGAACATTATCTTTCAGGACATAATACCATCATACCAATTAAGTTAACGTCACATAACTCCTTATTTGTATCACAACAAATAAGGTTACAAGGCAAAACTAATGCCACACAAGATTCTGAATCCTACATCATTAATTTCTTGAAACAATCTAAAAGAATGCATTACAGTTTATTTCTACCTATTTAGTTTTGATTTATAACATTTTTCTTGACATATTTTTCATAAGTTGCATAATTGTTTTTTAAAAACTCAATATAAAATAATATAAAATGAAGGCACTATATAGTAATATTTTAAACTTTATAAAAAAGTTTATTACTTTATACTATATTGGGGAAAGATGACAATTAAGTTAATATATCACATAAAATGTTCTCAGAAAATTCAATGCAGCTACATGGGCACGTAGAGCTTCAGATTTTGAATGATGAAGACCTGAGTTCAAATCCTACTTCAGATACTTACCAGCTGTATAAGCCTGCCTTATACTTAATGTCTCTAAGCCTCAGTTACCTGATCTGTAAAATGGGGCTAGCACTAACCCCTATCTCTCAGGGTTATGAGGATCAAATGAGATAATATATATAAAACACTCTGCAAAACTTAAGTGTGTGTATGCAAGTATGCAAGTATACACACAAATAGATGTGTATGTATATATGTGGGCAGGTAGGCAGGCCAATGTTTAACCATTTAACCATGAGCCTAGAATCAGGAAGACTTATTTGTGTGAGTTCAAATCTACTACTTACTAATTGTAAGTCACTTAACCCTATTTGCTGCAGTCTCTTCATCTTTTAAAATGAACTGGAAAAGAAATGGCAAAGCATTTAAGTATCTCTGCCAAGAAAGCCCAAATGGTGTCATAAAGAGTTGGACACAATGGAACAGCTATATTCTATTTATCATTAGGACAATATCTATTATAAATAAATTTCTAAATCATAACATATATTTCAGGCCTTGCATTATGTCCTCCCCAAAGATCCCCAAAAGACCTACATTGCATTAGAACTGAGCAAGCAGCAAATTTTATAAGCCAGGCATTACACTGTAAAAAAAATAATCAAATGAGACTTTGGAATAAGCAAGAATTTCTGGATTCATCTTAAATGAGAAGTGGGATATACCTATTGCAAGGTATTAACTTTTATTTCAATACTTGATAAATTCCAAGGGACATGTCTTAGGCTCTGGAATCAAAAGCAAAATAAGAGAACATAGTGATAAATTGCTATGATGCTAATCTTGAAAGAAGTCACTTAAATCATACATAAAATACTATGTATTTCAGTACACAGTTGACTTAAAAAACAATTGTCATTTTCATGTTCTTTGTGTTAAGAAATATAGGCCAAAACTATAATCCCTGAAATGCTTCACATTAACACAACAGGAAAAGTTCCCACTTAAATATCACAGTTGTATAATAAAACAATAAACAGCTAGGTGGCACAGGCATGTCAGACTTAGAATCAGGAAGACTCATTTTCCTGAATTCACATTTGGTGTCTTGGACTTAGTAGCTAGCTCTGTGATACTGAACAAATCACATAATCCTGTCTGCCTCAATTTCTTCATCTGTAAAATGAGCTGAAGAAGGAAATGGTAAACGACTTTAGTATTTTTGTCAAAACCCCAAATGGGACCCAAAGAGTTGGACATGACTGAAAAACAACAGAACAACATAATAAAACAAAATATAATAAAATGCGTATTCAAAAAGTAAATTTCTAAAAAGCATTACATTACAGGGCACAAAGTAAAAAAAGTATTGAATATGCTAGTAAGACATAGGTTACCATGTGTTCTACAAGGAAAAAAATCAATTCAAAAATAAGTTATAAAAGATATAATCACTTTGAAGAAACAATAAAATCCTAAAATTGATTTCAGTAAAGATGAAAAAATTCAAAATTTCAAATCATATAACTTTTATACAGGATATTCTAATATTCATGTGCTTCTGATCTTGAAAAGTAGTAATTGTCATATTAAATAACAGTACTGGAACAACATCACAAAAATTATTATGCAGATACTCCAAATACAGGACTGAAATTATTTCAAAAAGTAATTGAATTTTTTTTCAAGAAAATAAAATCATTATGACTACAATTTTTATGATTTAGTTTAAGTCTGAAAAAAAATACTTACCTCTATGAGGCTGGAGTGAACTCCAATCAGGTATGGCATTGGGGCACTAAATTGGAATATACACATATGCACCATATTAAAACTCAAACTAGTTTAAATAATTAAGAAATTGTAGAAACATTTATTAAAATGCTCCTTTATATCAGTTTTTACAAATAATCAAAAACATTTTGAAATGTCAATACAACCAAGTCAAATTCTATTAACTAGGATTCATTAAATTAATATTTTCAGAAAACAAATAAAAACACTTAAAAGAAGAGTAAGCATTCCATTGTGAAAAAAAATTGACTGAAAATATGGTCAAAAGGCCATAGCCTGAGTTGAATCAATTTCTATAAAATGTCCATTACCCTGGTCCAAAAATAATTTTCTGTACAATGCACATTATCATAGTCAAATTAATTGACAACTGTCATTTTTTGACTACCTTTTTGTTTAAACAATTCTAAATCCATAGATAAACTATGTTTTAAGAGTATAGAACATATTTTTAAACTAAGCATATTTATTAATCATATTTTACGTTTATGTAGAACTTTTTAGTTAACAAAGTACTTCAGGAGAAGTGGGGATGAGAGAAGCATATGTTTACATAATAATCTGCCCTGCTAAAAAAAGTTGTCTGTTCCAATAAGGTAACAGAACCATAGTTTATTTGTTTCCATTGATCTCTCTGTTGTTAATATTTCATTTGTGCTACTCTTCTTTTTTTCTACTTTATAACCTGTAAATTATTTTTCTCAGGTTTCTTCTTAATATCAATGTGATTTTTGCAGTGAAAAATCATTCAGATTTTTTAAATGATTTGTCTTAAATCAAAAGCATCAATATTTAGTATGAAATACAAAATTGAAGCTTTTGACTTTACATTTTAAAAATAATTATATAAAGTGTGTATATTATATTATATACAAACAATACATTATACACATTGAGAATGGATAGGTTTTTACACATGGACTATAACAAATGCACATAATTCTTATTAATAAAAAATAATTACAACTATATTTTAAAGAATTTTTGAATCCTGTTTAGTGATAACCTTCATTCAAAATGGGGTGGGAAATGGAGTTTTCCTTTTCTCAAACAATTTCCACAATCATTTCTAAAATACTTTTTTAATTGTTAAAATAAGGTAGCTTTCCAAACTTTATCAAGCCTGTTTTCTGCAGGTCTTTACTCCATATTTCAATTGTTAGAACTTTCTCCTCTTGGATTACACTCCAACCACTTGAGGGCAGAGACAGTTTTTTGTCTTTTTTTATATTCTTATGTTAGCATGGTGCCTAGCACATAATTAAGCTCTTAATAAATGTTAGTTGATGAAGCAATCTAAAGAAAAACTTCTGGAAAAAGAACTCACATCTCTAATCTGTGGATTAGAGTAAAAAAAACTGGAAATTTTTAGTACTGAACTAAATTTTCTAAATTGCCTCGATCAATCTTATTTTTGCTTTTCCCCTGTAATTTTCATGAAAAAAGACAATTTAGCATACATAAATGTTTAGGATCTTTTCCTTGGTTATAATAATATCCTTGAAACTTGAGGATTTCTTTTTTGCAGAAGGGATCAAGGGTGTGGAATACTAGATATAATAGTAAACATTTTCAATATGCAATTGCCTAGAAGTTTTCCTTCTACTTTTTTTTTTAATTCTTTGCTATAAAGAGCTGCTTTTCAGGAAGGGAAAAGAAAAGGGATAGATGGGAAATGAAAATGATGAAAAAAAATTTGAGGGAAAGAAAGAAGGAAAGAGAGAGAGGAAAGAAACAGGAAATATATGTGTTAGTTGAAGAACCCCATGTTATTAGTGACATTCTTGATGGTGCTGTAATGGAATACTCTAAATCCAGCTCAGAATAATAGGTTATGAATGTGTATCAATCGCCTTCTGCTTTAAATAGGAATAACTGGTAATCTTTCTAATTTAGGTTCTACAATTAATATTCTATCAGGAACTGTACAGGAAAGAGAATTAAGAATAATACATAAGCATTTTTTTTTACTTTCTAGAACCACATTTAGAAGCACAAAGCAAGATAGGCAAAATTCCATGATCTTCAATGACTCAAAACATTACTACTTTCTCCTCACTGCTTAAAAAAATATGGAAAAGATGAAAAGCATATATTATTCTACATATACCAGGAAAGTGCCACATTTTCTTGTGAGATTAATAACCTCACCAAACAAATTAATAAAGAATGCTGTCAACACTATTAAATATTCTCTGTGTATTTTTGTCTAAATAGGTTTCATATATTTACAGGAGAATGTATGCTCCTGAAAGCAGAGACTGTTTTGTCTTTGTATTTTTAATTCCAAGTGTCTAGCATACTGTTATCAACATCTAATGAGTACTGAACTGAATTTGCTGACACAAGAAATCAATTATTCTCATTGTCTAATTTAAATATAGAAGTATGAAACATCACAAAAAACTGAATTGAGTTGAAAAAATTTAGTCAATAATAATAACAATATTAACTTGCATTTAATTAACCTAATTATTAAGGCAGCTAAGTGGCACAGTGGATAGAGTGTCAGACCTGGAGTTAGAAAAACTCATCTTCCTGAGTTCAAAACTGACCTCAGACACACTTTAGTAGCTATGTAACTGTGGGCAAATTACTTAATTCTATTTGCCTTAGATTCTCATCTGTAAAATAAACTGGAGAATGAAATGATAAACCATTCCAGTATCTTTGCCAAGAAAATCCCAAATGGGGTCACAAAAAGGATTCAATAATAACTGAATAACAAATATTAGTTTACAAAGTACTTTCTAGATATAAACCAAGGACTAGAATAGCATAATCAACAAGGACCTATTAAGCACCTTCTATGCCAGGAACTATATTAAATATTAGGACAAAAATATTAAATACAAGAAAAAATATTATACAAGACAGCATCTTCCATAAAAGGCTTTTCATTCTACAAATAGTATCATTTCCATATTACATAAGGAGTTTGGGTTTAAGTCAAATGACTTGCCGAAAATCATGAAGACTAGACTACAAGGATTCAGAAGCAAGCTTATTTGATTATAAAAACAGTATTTTTTTTTCATTTTAGCTTCCTAGATTGGAGAAATGTTAGAAAAAAAAAGTCTCTTAACTAGTAATTTTAAAGACAATAAATAGAACTATTGCAGATTAAATAAGCAAATACTCTGCTATGTAAGAAACTCTGAAATTCTACAGTCCTGGGTTCTAGAAACTAGTAACTAGTCACCATCAACATCAATAATCTAATCCCAGTATCTTTGTGAAAATTCAAATATTTTAATTTTATACAAACCATGTAGTAATGAGAAGAAAATTAGTCACAGAGCCAAAAGATCTGGATTTAAATCCCTGTTTCAGTTTTTACTATGTAGCCTTGGAAAAGTTATTACCTTCTCAATCTAAGTTTCTCCATCAATAAAATAGGGAATGATAATATACACACTTTCTAAGTCATTTTAATGTAGTGAATGTCAAATGAATGCCAAAAAACTTTGTAAGTTGTAAGATAATATATAAATGAGATTTCTCATAAATGCCTATGTAGGTATATATTCACTTCCTCTTAAAACATTAAGCCTAAAGGTGCTAACAGCACATTTTTTATGCTTCAACTTTTACAAATGCAACATTTATTAGCTTTGACTTACAAGACATGCATCCTTATTGACAACTTTGAGATATAAACAATTACTACCAGAATTTATAGCATATTTGTCCACAGCAATACTAAGCAGTCCAATAAATATTAAGTACCTACTATTAAAGTACAATATTTTTAAAATGATTTTACTTAGCAAAACCTTATTTTAAGAAACTGAACTTTATTAGAAATTTTGTATCTCTTGAGAGTATTAACAATAAAAGTCTAAGAATTTGTCAATGTAAAAAAAAATCAACAGGGACCACCTGAATAGTTCATAAGCCTCTGAAAACTAAATCTATTAAAGGAAAATATCATGAAAATGTCAATAATGAAATTACTGGGTGTCTCTACATGTTTTTTCTTCACTAATTTCTCACAAAATTCAAAACATATGCATATTAGTACTATAACCATAATTAATCTAGAACATCATTTTTTAAAATAATTACCATGTTTTTCAGAACATAAAGTTAATTGAAAAATAATTATTTCTTTCTCACGAAAAGAGGACTGTGTACATCCTAATGTGAAATTGACTAAATCGCATAAAAAGTAATTTTGCAACCCTAGCTGGAATTTCCTAATTAGATTATAGTGTTAATAAGTCAGAAGGATATCCTTGGTAAAACAGATGCTTTATCATAAATATGCAAAACTGTCCTGCACTTTTCTTTCAATGAAGTTATTTGCCAAGATTAGATACAGAAGGCATTATGTGACTGCTTTTTGAAGATGGTTGGTAGGGTTTTTTGGGGGGTAGCAATTAATCTTTATTCAAATATAATTACTATGTGAATAGCAAAATTGAGTGGAGTATATTTTTTGTTTAGGAAGATAGATTCTTAAAAGCAGGCCACCCACATAAAATACAATCCATCAAAAGTCTATTTTTTGATATGGATTATAATAACATCAATTTATTATTTTTTAAACTGTATATAAACGCTGAATAATGGAGATTAGTTTATCTCTATGTGGATGGAGGGCAACCAGTTGGATGGCCATAGCATAGTCCAAACAGAATTATGTAGGGTAGGATAGCAAATGATTATTTCCATAAGAATAATTAGTTAAATATTGTATATAGGGTCAATTCTCTAATTTCCTGGAGCCACATTATCTCCAAAGAACAGGTAGCCTTTAGTATGGCAAAAATAGTTAAATAATATCTCAAAATACTCACTGACTTAGAGAACTGCCATTCTAAAAGAATTTGTCATTGGAAGAAGGGTGCTGCTCATATTTTTCCTACACCTGTGGGGAAAATAATTTTCTACTGATAAAATGGGATGATGGCTACTAGGAATAGCCTCAAGATGGCACCATCACTTTATATGCTAAAATACCTCAGAGATCTGAAGAAAAGATATTTTGGAGTAGAATTACCAAAGAAATTGCAGGAAGGTTCTGATCAAATTAGAAGAACTGCAAAGAATACTTATGCTGACATAATAAGATTTTTTTAATGTTGAAAAAAACTGTGAATAAGAGAAACTGAGGCAACAATGTTCTGAGTAGGGTTAATTCATTAGCAAAGCTAGCAATTGCCAATAAATGAGGCTCCTCAGTCTAAGGATACAACTGAAACAAGATACCTCTTTTACAGACATACTGAGAAACTCAAAAAATAGCCAGTGACATCAATTTGGTATAGCAAAAGTAAATCTCACCTGACTGGCCAGCACCAAGGTTATTAATCACAAGTTATATCAGTTTAATAGGCAATTTCTGAGAAAAAACAGGGACTTAGCAATTTACATGTTACTGGTTTTTGATAGATTGAAACTTGTGGCCTAAAAAGTCCTGAGAAAAGGGAAAACTTAATGAATGAAGGATTGCTATGTCACAAGCAGGGAATTAACAGCAGTAGGCTTAAGGAGTTGAGAGGGAGTTCAAGTTCATATACTAAGTAAGAATAACCAATATATAAGAGCTTGATCATTAATATACAGTAAAGGGACAGCTAAATGGTGCAGCGGATAGAGCACTGGCCCTGGAATCAGGAGGAACTCAGTTCAAATCCAGTCTTAGACACTTAACACTTCCTAGCTGTATAATCCTAGGCAAGTCATTTAATCCCAATTGCCTTGCTCCCCAAAAATTAATACACAGGAAGTTTATTAAGACTAAACAGAATCAGATAAAATAAAGTGGGATATAAAATTTAGTGTAATAATTAGAAAGTTTCTGAAATGGGTACGTGAAAAATATTTTTCATGTCTTCAAGAGTAGTAGGTCAAATATAGGTGTGTGATACAAAAGGGTTCATCTAAAAATAATCAAAGATTATATATGATACCACATTTTCATTTAATCCATACAACCATATTGCAATGTGGGTGCAAGGATTATACTCCCATTCCTCTAATTTAGCAATTACAAAATTAAACCTTTGAGAAGTTAATCCATCTATGGTCATGAAGTCTAGGTACTTATGTATATGTATGTATATCCATGCACACATATACACTCAAGTACATATATGTATTTCCCCTCCAAGGAAGATAAGAGCAAAAGGGAAAAGAGGGTAATGGAAATTAGAAGGAGACTAGATTATGGGAAAAGTGAGACTTAAGCAAAACAAACTCTGGATGTTACAACACACAATAAAAATACAAATAAATTTATAGTTGGGCTGGTTTTTTGTTTGTTTGTTTTTGTATTGGCAAAGAATGAGAATCTGAGAAGTATCCTTAAATTGGGAAATGAATGAACAAGTCAAATGAATGAAATTGAATAATATTGTGCTAAATTCTTAACAGAGTAATGACCCACCAGAATTCCAGAGGACACATGATGGAACACCACACCTACTCTCCTCATAGAGGGGAAGGATTCACAGTGCAGAATAATTTAAATTTTTGGACATGACCACTGAGGGAATTTATTTTAATTGACTATATATTTGTAATTGATTTTGTTTTTCTTGTGTTTTTGAGGGGTGAGGAAGCTGAAAAGACAGATTTTAGCTAATTAAAACAAAAAAATTGTTAAGAAAATATACTAAACCAAACTCTTAGATAGGTTAGAGCATGGACTATTACCAAAATCCTGGACATAAATATATCTACTCCAGGGCTATGGCTGGATTCAATGATATCCCAAAGTTCAGATTGTTTTTCTTTGCCCCCAATGTGGAAAGCCATGTGACATGAAGTCAGTGTTTGAAATGATTCTATGCTAAGCAGCCAGATACTTTAGTGGATAAAGCCCCAGACCTGAGGTGAGGAAGATCTAAGTTCAAATGAAACTTCAACGCTCACTGAAGATTTGTGACCCTACTTAATCTCTCTATTTGTCTAAATTTCCTCATCTGTAAAACGGGAATACTAATAGCACCTACCTCCCAGAGTTTTTGTGCGAATCAAATGAGATATAAAGTGCTTAACACAGTACCTGGCACATAATAGATGCTATATAAATGTTAGCTGCTATCATTATCATCATCATCGTTATTCTAGGTGACTTCAAGTAAGAAAGTATGGAATGGTAGTAAGATTCAAAGGTTGGTAATAAATCCAGTGCTGCCTTTCATGGTCATCAGTGACAGGAAAAACAAGTTTACTAATAACACATCTTAAAATAATCAATTATGACAGAAAAAGGTAGTAGTGTTAGGAAAGACACAGAATTCTCAAATTATCTTTATTTAGAGGAAGGCAATCAGTAATGATTTTTCTGTGCTATAAATTATCTAAGTTCTGTTCTATGAATTATTTAAGTTAAAGAAATATTACCTTATGTCTTAAGGATTTTATTGTTGTTGTTTGTTCTTTGTTCTCGAAGAGGACTATGACATTACGGAGATGATGCCATGACATACAAGTGAGGTACGTTTAAGTGAGAAAGGGCCATGCAAAATCACCTGTCTCACTTTCCCTTCCAGAGAAGTTAAATCCAGTGGCTAGATATAGAGCATGACAACTGGAGATGGCCCTGCATGCATTTATGTAGACAATTTAATTTGATACTGAGGTTAGCTCTTGTTATTTATTATCCTAAGTATTAAAGTTTGTTCATTTATTAGAGTCATATTCTCCCAGGATTGTTTTTAAAAACCCAGATGATGTAAAAAATGCTTTTAAAAATTTAATATTTTTAAAAATCCATATTTTGAAAAGGTAATAGTTACTAAAGGTGAGTCAATATAAGAGGTTCTTTAAATGATAAAAAATTTTTATAAGTTCTTTATTACAAAAAAAGAATTTTTGTATTTTTGCAGTTGTGAAGCTTACAAAATAATGAGAAGAGCTCTAAATTAAAAGTTAAAATAAAGCAATTTGTAGATATGGCTTTACTACTAATTAGCTACATGACTATTTACAAAGTTGTTAACCTATGACACAGCAGTCAACTGCTAACTCTAAGAAGATGCCAAAAATGCCCTAGCAACTGCCTCTATTTTTCCCATTGATAAAAAATCAGTACATCATTGGTAGGTCATTGAGCACCATTACAGGATGTTGTACTCATGGAGGTACAGCTATGGAAAGCTTCTGGTCAAACCTCTAAACCCTGGTTTGGCTATAATATATTTTGATAGCAAAGTATTTCTGCTGAATGTTATGTCATTGGCATGATCTGTTTCTTTGAGGATGACTATATAACTAATCAGAGAAATGAATTCAACAGAAAATGATCTAATATGTAAGAAGTTAAATGATTTAAAGTATCTTTTCTAAAAAATTACAATCAGAATTAAAAATGAAATCTCTGCTCTTTTTAACTTTTTTAACCAAAAAACATAATTTTAATATAAAAGGGCAAATTGTAAATTTATGTTATTTATTTTAAAAGATGGTTTAAAAAATCAACTTGGGGACTCCTATGGTACAGGTACTCTACAGGTACAGTTTTAAGTTATATTTATGAAAAGTAAAGAAGTTATGAAAATAAATGTTCAGTTTTATAGTTAGGGTGAAGACTGTAAGAGAACATGGGTTCAAAATAGTCCTGAAATCATTCCTGTAATTCCTGGCAATCTCCAGGTATTTCAAAGTTGAACTATGGCCCTAAGAACTTGAACAAGCATTTTAGCCTTTATGGGTCTCAGTTTCCTCAATAAAAAAGTGAAAGAATTAGACTAAAATATCTCAAGGGTCCCAAGCAAAACTAAAACCTATGATGTAATGTGTAATTCCCTAGACCATTCTCTTTCCACCCTTCCAACTCACAACACCTATTTAAAAGTCCGCAGTCTAGAAGCTAACCCTAATTGGAAATAATCTTTTCCACTACACCTTTAGGACTGAGTTGACCATAAAGACAATGTTAGGTCCATATTAGTGTTACATCCACACTGTCTTCCAATGGTATCCTACAACCAGAACTAGTTATTATAAAACACAGGTTATGCCTAAAACCTTTTTGTCTCCTTTGATGAGTAGACAGTGGGAATAATAACTATCCTCTGGTAGGGAAACAATCTTTTATATACGTAAAATTAAATGCCTAAGCCTTCTTTTTTCTAAGTATACTACATTAACAAACAATGTATATAATGCATAGGAATACATAATCTACAAATATCTGAGATATTCAAAAATATACATTATTAACAAACCTTTTATAAACACAATGCATACTCAAAAATATAAAACAAGAGAATTGTAGAGTTTTAGTAAGTAGAAGATATAAAGATACATTATATCACCTAACTTACCAGCAATAGTCCAGTAGATGTGGTGGAAGCACTGGGATATAAATATGTTGCCAGTACATTGGATATAATAGTGTAGTTGATCCATGAAGGCAAGCAGTTAACTAAAAAAAAATTTAAAGGATGAAAATTAATAACTTGTTTTAAAATTAAAACATCAAGCTCAAAGTTTTCCATTATTATTAACAATTATAAAACTAAGTATGATAAATGAAGCAATGTTCATCATTAGTTAACTTCACAAAAAAATTAAATAATCATATTTTCATCACGAATTTAAGGACAATATGCATTTTAGATACACTAAAAATGAAAATAATCAATTTTCTAATAAATCTTGGGCAGCTTTGCCTACTTAAAATATGTAATTATGGGCAAAATTTTTAATGACAAATAAAATTAATATTTGGAAGAGTATCTTAGTAAAAATAATCAAAAAATAAAATGTGTGCATCACAGTTTGCTCATCACTCAGATTAATATAGCACGATTAAATATGGAAAAGAAGAAAGTCTGAAAGCTCCTGAGGGATATCATTAGGGCAAATTGCCAAAGAATGAAACATGAGCCAGTCAGGAGAGTCTGGAAGCTGCAATAATACCAAGGGACTTGATTGTTCGACAGTTGGAGCTTCAGTAATGTGTGAACTGCAGGTTATGGTATCAAGAGACTCTGTTCACTGACACAGAGAATGTCACTATTGACCAGCAAACTGCCCAAGCTTGACAGCTATACTACAGGAAGCCAAGTATATCATAATTTCATATTTAAACTGTTCATTTCAGATTAACATTTTGCATTCTATTTTTATGTCACAACAGCTGCAATTATATTGCCCCTACTCTAAAGGTAAATGGCATTTTAATTATTGTTTTTTTGTGTAGCAAGCCATTAATTGTGTTTGAATACTTAACAAAAGAGTATCTCCTCACTGTCTTATATTTAGATTATCATCACAATTTTCAAAAATTGCTTTAATTTCAATTGTAAATGAGGCTTGTCTCCCTATATATTATTATTTGTAAGTATGTCATGAAATGATTAATTCAATAATTCCCCATTATTTAGTTATGCTAGGTTTAGAATGTTAAGCCTATTTAGTCAAACTATTTTATTTATATAAAATGAAACATAGAATTTTATAAAGTATTAACTACACCTATTTTTCAGATTCAATTACTTAAGATCTGATATTTTAGAATAGGACTGTCATTACTACAAAGAGGTCAATAAAGTTTAATACATTAAAATTTAAAACTACCTTGCACATATAAAGGAATCAAAGATATGACTAATAATTTTTGGTTCAAGTATAAAATATTTAGTGAGTCATTTGTTAAATGAATACATAAGAAGTAATATTTTTATAATGTAACTCACTATCTAGAATATATACTGACTTAATTTTGAATTCTTTTTTCAGCATCTCTAACAATATATTTTTATTTTAATATGACCTGCCAATAATATTATCAATGCTTCTAGTAATTTGTGCCACAGTATTCAGAAGTTTTAGCAGTTTAACCCAGTATATTCCTTTATCAAGAATTCTCTTTAAAAATACCATTATAATTAGAGAAAGCACCACTAGGAGGCATTCAAATACTTGTGTGTGAGTATTATAGATCATGAAATTATTTATGTTCTCTCCACTTGAAGTAGAGAAAAGTCAGAGGATTAGCTGTGATTCTGGACTTCTATTTCTGATTCACTGTGCAAAATTATATATTATTTAAGTTCTCTCTCTAAAATTAGGCATATCTTGAAGCTAAACTAAATGCTTTTTGTTGTTTAGATTATCTTGTCCAATCACTGTACTGAGTTGTTATTCTGAAAAGATTAGCCTAACTTCTAAAGGGCCCTATCTTTCCTAATTTTTACAAAGTGAGTTGTTAAAAATAGGTATTCTTTAGAAAGCATAGTAATAAGGAAAAATTCGATTTTCTAATCTACATTAACTTCATATTTTTATGAAAAATACATATTTGCTAACCACTGTAGTAAAAGTACTTATCCCTGTATTGAACATTATTCAGATATTGCCACAATCTATACTTATATTTTAAAGAAAGAGAAATATACTAGCCACTAATTCCAAATTATATATCTTATGATTTTCACTCTTTTTTATAACAAAGACACACACAAAAAAAAGGCTACATGAAGTTACATTCACATTGCTAGCATTATCATAGAATTATCCCCATTAATCAATACACATCCTAAAATATAGTTTTATATTTTCACTCATCATATCCTACTATTCCTTTAACCAACATAAGTATGGCTAAGAACCAAGAAAATTATTCTCAATATCCGGTTGAATGTTTGGCAAACACTTAATTTTCACACACCTACCTAAATAACTGCCAAACCCACTTGCTTTGTTGATGACTCTATGAATGACTAAGGGGAAAAAATTATTATGGCAAGCATCTTGTTAGAATCGGAAAGAAGCCTTACAAATAAAATGAAATACTAGTTAAAGGAAATATTAATTTGGGTATTACCATTGTAATAAAAACAACAAAGCTTATTTCAAGTATTCATTTAACTGTTCAGGAGGGATTTTTCTGACCTTAGGAAACTAGGACATATAAATTATTCTCAAGGGGATACTTACTTAAAAATTCTCCTCTGAAAATTTACCCTAGAGTACTTTTTAAACATGTCAAATATTTACTATCAATTTGTTTAGGGATCTGAAATTACAGAAGTCACACATCTGTTAAAAAGGCTCTTAATAATCAACATTTTTCACAGAAGTCTCCATTCGTCTGGTTATATTCATTGTCATTTACCAAGTATTTCTGAGAAATTAATGCAAATGGAAAAACAGCTTTGCATACTTTAGAAATATAGTCCATAATCGTGAAGTATTTCACAATTTACATATGTAAAAAAGTATCATTGTTTTATAATTGGGTTTGTTTTGCAAAAAGCACTTTTTAAATTTTTAAATAACTATATAATATTTTAAATTTTAATAAACTTTTAAGTTTTAAAATAAATTTTTAAAAAACTATATGAATTTGGATTATATCTTTAATATTAGTATAGAAAATACAAACAAGTTAAAAAATCAAGGAAAAAAAGAAAAGTTGGGTTCTGAAGTAAATAAGATAAAAGCAGATTAAAATGCCTTCAGAAAATTACATAGTTCTTTTAATGACCTCCAAGCTGCTCCAGCAAACAAAGGCACCTCTTTTAATACCAACATCATACCAGCGTTGCTGTACTGCACACAGCAAAACAATGTCTAAAACTTAAAAATTAATAACATACTGAAGGCAATAAAGAGGTTCAATGTACAATCAATGTAAAACTTCAAAGAAAAAAAAGTAATAAAATACATCAAGGAAATGTATAATAGAAGAAAAGATAAACTGTTCACATGACAAAGAATAAGAGAACAGCCAGTGATACTAGTATTATATTGATATCAGAAGAAATAAAGAAAAGCCTGCAGGATGTTATGAATAGAAAAACTGTGGTCAATAAGCAGTGATCTTTATTGTTGGAGGGAACTTTCATAGATACCATGAGCAGCTTTACTGTGTTTTAATTCCACAAAAATCATGGGAACTCTGGCAACCTGAAATCTCATCACCATGCAGAGTAATTCAACTTCCTGGCCCCTTAGATGCTTTTTTCTCTCTCATTGGAGGATTCAAAAAATTCCCAAACATCTGCCTTTATTAGAGGGCTCAGAACTTCCTAAGTAACTCTCCATTTCACACTCTGTTTAAAAAAAAAAAACTTATCTATTTAAAATTTTCCAACTCCAAATTCCATCACTCCCTCCCTCTTTCTTTTCTCTTCCCTTCCCTGAAATGATAAGCAGACATAGGTTAGACATGTTAAATCATGTAAAACTTCCATATTTTGTACAAAAAAACTCAAAAAATTAAAAAAAAATCCCAAAGTAAAAAAAAGCATACTTTATTCTGTATCCAATCAATATCAGTTCTTTCTCTGGAGGTGAATAATATACTTCATCATTAGTCCTTTGAGATTGTCTTGAATCACCATATTGCTGAGAACAGGCAAGTCATTCACAATTCTTCATTGAACAATATTTCTGTTAATTGTGTATAATGTTCTCCTGCTTCTGCTCACTTCGCTTTGCATAAGCTCATGTAAGTCTTCTCAAGCTTTTCTGAAACAATCCTGTGTGTTATTTCTTCTATTCACTTGGTTTTTAATTCCATGAAGATCATGCCCTTGCAGTGGGGACTTCCTGGTTTCCCCTCTTCCCTTTTTTTTACTTTGCCTTTTATAAGTTTTCCCCCATTAGATTGTAACTTCCTTGAGCAATTTGGAACTATACCCAAAGGGCTATCAGACTGTGCATATCCTTTGATCCAGCAGTGTTTCTGTTGGTCATAACTAAAAGAGATCATAAAGTAGGGAAGGGGATCCATATGTGAAAAAATATTTTTGGAGGCCTTCTTTGTAGTGGCAAGAAACTGGAAACTGAATGGATGCCCATAAGTTGGAGAATGGCTGAATAAGTTATGGTATATGAATGCTATGGGATATTATTGTTCCAAAAGAAATGATCAGCAGGATGATTTCCAGAGAGGCCTAGGGAGACTTATATGAATTGATGCTGAATGAAATGAGCAGAACCAGGAGATCATTGTACAGAGCAACAACAAAATTATATGATGATCGATTCTGATGGACATGGTTATTTTCAACAATGAGGTGATAAAGACCAGTTCCAATGATCTTGTGATAAAGAGAGCCATCTACACACAGAGAGAGAATTGTGGGAACTTGAGGGTGGATCACAACATAAAATTTTGACTCTTTTTCTTGTGGTTTGCTTGAATTTTATTTCCTTTCTCATTTTTTTTTCCTTTTTGATCTGATTTTGTTTTTGTGCAGCAAGATAATTATATAAATATGCATGCCTATATTTGATTTAACATATATTTTTACCATGTTAAACATATGTTGGATTACTTGCCATTGGGTGGGGGAGATGGAGGGAAGGGGGTGAAAAATGGAAGACAAGGTTTTTTTCAACGGTCAAGGTTGAAAAATTATCCTTCCATGTTTTGAAAATTTAAAAAAAAAACTTTTATTAAAAAAAAGAGAAAAAAGGATCATAACCTCCTTGAGGGTAGGAATTATCATTCTGTTTCTTATTTGTGTTTCTACTTCCTGGCACATAGTAGGTATGTGATAATTATTTACTGAATTTTAAAAAGAGATGAAATTACATACATATATATATATAAATTAATATTAGTAAGAATATGTTAGATCCAATAAACTAACTCTAAACCAAGCCAATTCCACATAGCATCTATTCTCACACTTAAAACACTAAGCAAATGCTAGCTGCTATCATTATGGTTGTTATCACTATTATCTACAATCTAAAACTTAGTGGCATCAGCTGACAATGGTCTTGGAGTGAGTAAGAACTGTGCTAAAATCCTGCCTCATACGTTTACAGTGTGATCCTGGACAAGTCATTTGATTTCTAACTCCATTTCTTCATCTACAGTAGTCATAGCATCTACTTCCCAGGGTTGTTTTGAAAATAAAATGAGATGATTTATACAAAATACTCCACACACCATAAAGCATTATATAAATATATTTATGATTACTGTGGCCGCTATCATATTCCCAATTGACACTTGGCTACCATACAGTAAATGCATTATCATCACCATCATCATTGTTTATAAAACACTTTAAGATTTGCAAAGTGCTTCAAAAATATTAACCTATTTTATCCTCACACAATCCCAGGAGATTGCTACTGTTATCTCCCCCACCATCCCATTTTTTTAAAAACAGATAACAAAAATGAGGCCTAGAGTAATTTTCAGTTTTCTAAGACTACATACATAATTTATAGCAAACTAAAAGTTAAGTCTCCTGACTCTTAGTGCTGTATTCTTTTCACTGTAACCATGTTTTTTCATGAAAGAAAAGAGAATGGTCTTTAGTACAAATTATAGGATACCAAATAAAGGGAAACTAGAAAAAAAGGAAGCATTTGTGAAAGGATTAAGTATAAGAATATGTAAAGCTAAGTTAGGTTTGTGAGAACTAATTTCTTTACTATCATTGGGGAAATGGTTTATAAAAATGAACCCTTTCTATACATATATGACAGCTAGAAGTAATACTCAATAAATGGAAAAATACATTGAAAAAGAGATGATTGTGAAGCAAAACTTTCTACAGAGACTCTTCCTAATGATTCCTATCATGAAAAAGAAGCTGGACAACTCTATCAAATACAATAGAGAAAGAGAAAAAAGCAACAACAATTTGGAAAGGGAATCTGAGTCCTAAATTGCAAGATACACGGTAAACAATTTTATAAGATCTAATGTAGGAATTTTATTCTGATAGAACTGATAAGCAAAAACCTTAAAATTCTAAAATGATTAGTATTTAAGGATCCTACCTCTTATAGCAGCAATTGTGAACATTAAAAACATAAACCTTTATAACTAATAGATGTATTAATGTCTTTTATTCTATGACCAAAAGTAAACGAAATATCTTACTTTGAGAATACACTAGCATTAATGTTCTCATACATCAAAAGATGGTCATTGTACAATGAAATGGAACTCTATGAAAAGCTCCTTCGCTCACAAAACTTTTGCTTAGCCCTAAAATTTGCAGTTTCATTAGGATTCCCACAGAGTAGACATAAAATAAAGACTAAATCTTTAAAAAAAAAAAAAAAAAAAAAAAACTAAACAAACATTCTACAAAGGTAGCCTAAATTTGTGTATGCCTTTATGATATAATTCAAACAATCACTCTGCTCTTTAGGAAATAAAATCTAGTGTGTCCTTCATACTGAAAAAAACTGATCTGCAGGCATTATAATATTTTTGAGCTAAATAAAAAGTGTCTCCATTTCACGTAAATAGAAAAGTATACACTGAGGATCAGATTCTTGTATAATAGAAGGTGGTAAGAAAAACAGATGCTATTGAGCAACACTTGCTATGAAAACACTATCAAAATATTAATCAGCATACAAAGTAATCAGAGATTTCATATTTCCACCAATATAAAAAGTATAATTAGTGTTACTTTTAATATTAGTAACCTCTTGCCAAACTTTATCTTCAGTTAATCATGCAGAAATCCCACTGACTTCAACATGTGTGACTGAGCAAATTTTTATCCTGTAAGGATGTGTTATATATGTAAAGCTCAATGATGCATCGTTTAGATGTAGCACTTTATCTAACACACAAATGAAAAATATGAGTACTAAAAAAACTTGCAACTATAAAGAATAAACTGCTTCAGATGGAAAAGTGATAACCATCTGGTTTAAAAATAAACATTTAATATGCACTCATATTAAAGGACATGAAGAATAAGAAATCAAAAAAGAAAACTACAAAACTACCACATTATTATTGCAAAATAATTCAAAACTTTTAAAGTATGACACATTTTATTTTTTTCTCAAAAGAGTATTTTGAGAAGTTTTATTGTAAATGAAAATAAGTCACTATTGATTAACTTTGCCTTTTAATATATTTATATAACTCTTTAATTTTCTCTGTTTCTATGTCTCCATATATTTTACAGACCAAAATTTTTTCTATTTTCTCATTTGCCTTCACTGTACTAAATTAACAACTAGTATTGATTTTATTGATTCCTCCTCAAAATTATCTAAGTATGCACTATCTCTTCAATTCTACAATTCTCTGAGTTTTCATACTTGCTGATTTACTAGTTCCTCCTGCATTCCACCATCCAATCAATCCTAAAATTTATTTCCAAAATATTTCTTATCAAAATATCAAAGGACTCTTATGATTACAATAGTTTTTACTTTCAATGTCCATTATTTGACCTTTTTCTATCTACCAATTTATCTAGATTTTATTCTATATTTCTATATAGAATATATTCTATATTCTATAAAGGAGAGTGCCATATCCTTTCTTTTGAAAAACAACACAGAAACAAAAAATTTAAATTTGAAATATGAAAAAGGAATATTTTTATAACAAAGATTTTTGATCTGGGCGTCAAGAAGCACAAAGGTTGGATAAATTTCAAGCAGTTTGTGAAATAGAAGTTTTAATATTTTAGACTATATTTCAATATAATTGGTTTCCGTTGAAATACTACTTCACTTTATATACATTAAAAATTATTCTAAGGTAACCACAGACTTCCAAAATACCAAAGGGGTCCAGGACAGGAGAAAAAGTTAAGATCTTTTTTTAATTGATAGTTTTAAAATTTATATAAAAATTTAAAATTCCATCAGCAAAAGCAAATAAATATAGAAAATAAGGAATAATGTTTTTCATAAAACCTTTAGCATTAAAAAAGCTAAAATCAAATAAGTTAATATATATAATGAAGAAAAAATGGTTTTTGTTCTCTGTACCCTTGTGGGTCTATTTTGAATTCTACTATTTTGAATGTTTTTTCTCAATTTCTCCTAAAATGGTTAATATATACAAGAGTTTATAGTCTCATCAAGTTGGAAAGTTCTTTATAGCGCTACATCCTTTAAACTTGAGTGGTTAGTATAAGAAGAGAGCAGCGATTTTTTCCTTTAGTCCCAAGAAGTACATCAGCATCAATCTCTCTATCCATTCTTCATCTGCTTATAAGCAAAAGAGAAGGAAAAAAAAAAAAAAAAAAGCAAAGGAGATCCAGATTCTCTGCTTCCTGAGGACTTGGGTGAAATATATATCAAATCACATAACCAAGGGCTGAGTGAAAATGACTGTCAATGTCAACAACAATTACATTCTTCACAGCAAATTCTGAGCCCTAACTTATTTTCTTAGGAGTAATGAAAAGCCAATAAAAGAAACTAAGTAGTGACTATTAATGTAGCCATATCTATTCTTATTTTTTCTCCCTCCAATATCTCCTCCTCAACCAACACCACCATAAGATCTCCTTAAAATAAAGCTCTGTCCTATCCTATTTCTGTTTTTAGAAATCTGTTTTCTCTCATAGGAAGGACAGAACAACAATGACTAGACTATAAATCAGAAACTCCTGGGTCAAAATTCTATTACTGACACTTATTAGTTTTGTGATCTTAGACAAGTAACTTAATGTTTGTCAACTCTTTATTTAATCTTAATCCAGTCATTAGACACATATCATGATATGTGAATTGCTTTGGAAAAACAATCATTTTGATATGGTTCTACTTTGTGACAGTAATAGTTTTACATATGTGTTTCTACTGACATCGTTGATTCAAAGCATCCGTGGTAACTAGATGGAACTGGCCCAACTACGGATTCATTCACTATCATTTTACTATATGTTTCATTATTTTTTGGCCGTTTTTTATTCTGAGATTTTTCAAATTAGATACTATTCCAAGAAAACATAGTATCCATAGCTCATAAAAAGCACCCTTAATGACTGTTACAAATATCACTGTGGATCTTAAGAAATGTATTTAAAAGATGGAGGCAACAAACCTAAGAACTATATGGACAGAATTACAAAAAAACTTCTCACATTAATAGAGACAGAATTAAACTATTGGAAAAATAATTGTTCATGGTTAGGCCAAGCTAATATAATATAAATGGCAATTCTGCCTAAATTGATCTATTTGTTCAGTGCCATACCAAACAACCAAAACATTATTTTATAGAACTAGAAAAAATAATAACAAAACTTATCTGGAAGAATAAAAGGTCAAGAATATCAAGGGAATTCATGAAAAAAATACAAAAGGATGATGGCTTAGCAGTACCAAACCTAAAACCATATTATAAAGCAGCAATCATCAAAACCATTTGACACTGGCTAAGAAACAGAGTAGTAGGTCAGTGAAATAGATTAGAAACACATGACACAGTCATCAAGACCTCTAGTAATCTAGTATTTGATAAACTCCCAACCTCCAGCTTCTGACAAAAATTGCTGGGAAAATACCACCTATACCAAAATAAGGTCAAAATGGGTACATGATTTAGGAATAAAGGATGATACCATAAACAAATTAAAAGAAACAGAGATAATTTACCTATCAGATCTTTGGAAAAGGGAAGACTATATGACCAAAGAAGAACTAGAGAACATTATGAAAGGCAAAATGGACAAGTTGGATTACGTTAAATTAAAAATGTTTTGCACACACAAAACCAACAAAAACAATATTAAAAAGGAAGTACACAAAGCTAGGAAAAAACCTTTATAGCCAGTGTTTCTAGTAAAAGTCTCATTTCTAAAATATATAAAGAAGGTGTCAAATTTATAAGAATACAAGTCATTCCTCAATTGATAAATGGTCAAAAGAGATGAACAATTTTCAATTGATGCAATTACAGCTATCTATAGTCATATGAAAAATGCTCTAAATCACTACTGATTAGAGAAATACAAATCAAAATAATTCTGAGGTATCACCTCACACTTCTCAAATTGTCTAAAATGATAGGAAAAGATAATGATAAATGTTGGAGGCAATTAATGCATTGTTGAAGAAGTTGTGAAATGACCCAACTATTCTGGAGAGCAATCTGGAACTATGTCCAAAGGGCTATCAAACTGTTGCATACACTTTGACTCAGCAGTGTCATTACTGGGTCTGTATCTCAAGGAAATCATAAAAGAGGGAAAATGACTCACATGTGCAAAAATGTTTGTAGCAGGTCTTTGTGTGGTAACAAAGAATTGGAAAATGAGTAGATGCCCATCAATAGGGGAATGACTGAATAAGCTGTGCTATACGGAGGTAATAGAATATTACTGTTCTTAAAAAAAAAAAAAAAAAGGATGAACAAACTGATTTTAGAAAGACCTAGAAAGATTTACATAAACTGATGCTGAGTGAAACAAGTAGAACCAGGAATACATTATACATAATAATAGCAAGAATGTGCAATGATCAACTATGAAAAACTTGGTTCTTCTCAATGGTTCAATGATCCAAAGCAATCCTAATAGACTTTGGACAGAAGATGTCATCCGCATCCAAAAAATACAACTATGGAAACTGAATGCAAATCAATACATGCTATGTTCACTTCTTTTTTCTGTTGTTTTTTTCTTCCTCCCATGGCTTTTCCCTTTTGATCTGATTTTTTTCTCCTAACATGATTCATAAAGCAATTTATTAAAATAAGTTTTTAAAAATTGGAGGTAAACATGCTGGAATTTACTTTATCTAAAATCAATGAAAAACTATGGCTGATAAGCTAAACTTGGAAAAATGGATTGCTAAAGATATGCATAATATCTAACGTTATGAAGTGATGCTTTCTTAACAAATTACAGAAATTGTATCAGGAGCTTATGAACTTACGCCATACTATATATGAAAAAAAGTGATCGCAGCAAAGGAACAGCATTTTGCATAAAATTTTCTAAGACACAAAAAGTTATAATGGTTAGTATCAGTAAGTTTAATTATTTTACTTTGTCCTAATTAATTTGTATGTTACAGTAGATTACTTCTCCCCTTTAGCTATACTCAAACCTACAAATTTTGTCTTCAAAGATTTCTTCATTCAGGGAGACATCTATTTTTTCCTTATGTTTTTTTATCCTAAGGTTTACTTATCAAAGGGGACTACCCTCTTTGATTCCGTCAATGTTATCAAAGGGGATTGCTCCCTTTGCTTTTGATCAAGCCATTTTTTTTTTCCTTTCACACTGTCTTCCCACATAAGTCCCAAGAAACTCTTGATAAAGTATTTGTTTTGGGTCTAAAAGAGATGGCCAAATGACTTCTTTTTAACACCCTGTTGGCCTTAATAAATGATTAAATTGTCTCCCTTCCAAAGAAAAATTTATTCATTCTATTTGACTTACAAAATGTTCTTCTTTTCCGTAGCTGTGACAAATATATAATTTCTTTTGAAAGTTTTTAAAATGGTTTTTTAAAAGAACAAATTTAGATTTTTAAAAGAACAAATTTCAAGAATTTATTTTAGTGTGTGTTAGAAATCATGGATCCAAACCCTTTTTCTTCAATACATTTATTCAGCTTTAAATGTGCAATGGTTTCATAACCCAATTTTTAAAGGCATGGACTTCATCAAAATGCTAATTTTATTAACGTTTCAATTGATCTGTAACTTCCTTTTTTAACCAATACCAAACAATTTTTGTATAAATTTTTAAATCAAGTACTGTTAGTTTTTCACCATTTTCTTTTTTTCACTATTTTGATATACTATTAACCTATATATTCATTTATATTTTATGATATTAATTTTAAGAAGCAACTTGTATATTTTTACAATCTATTAGATTAAAAAACATTGCCATTTTTATCCTATTTGCTCAAGATATAAGTGAGGATAAGATAAAACCTCTTGGATGCTAGATATAGTCAGAGTTGAAAGGAAACACTGAAGCAGAGAAAAGGAGGAAGTACAATTCAGTCAGTGTGAAGTCAAGATTGAAGAGGGGACCCCTGAACTTGGAAAATCCTGGAAGGAGAAAATCTTCAATTCTGTCTCAATAATTGACTTTGCCCCATGTCTTTTTCCTTAAATGAATTTAAGTTCCAACTGCTTGAGGGGGGAATGATGAGGGAAAGATTCCAATCTTTGATTTCCAACCCCCCTAGCTAATGTAAATTACCCTTTGACTCACAAATCCTGGTCCCTTTGAATTCCAATAGAAGGTCCGGACCTGTCCCAGCCACACCTGGATCTGAGCCAACTCTGGGGCTACACCCCAAAGCCCCTCGAGCTAAGTCTCTGACTTAAAAGGACCACACTGGGAACCCCTCTTTGCAGAGATTCCAAACATGGTCGCCATGTGAGGACCCTCTGTCCACTGGACCCTCTGTCCAGTGCCCTCCTTATCTCTACCTTCACCTATCTCCTACTTCTAAACTCAGTAATAAACCTCTTTTATTAATCTAGCTCTCTGGGCCAATAAATGCTTTTATTGGGAATTCCGTGCCGCTACTAGACCCCAAATACCGCCGTATCCTTGCGCCGAATCGAAGGGGGTTGCAGGGGAACTCTGTTTGACTCCCTGTACCCCAAACTTGACACTAGACCTTAACTAAACCCTAATTTCATTTAGGTACCCCAAATGTACTCAACATGTGGTCTACATCTCAACAAGATGACCAGAAATAACATGTAGTGTACAAGGAACAGAGAGAAGAGCTCTCTTGGGCTGGACTGTAGACCATGAGTGGCTAGAAGAATAAACTGGAACTACGTTGTATAGGGCTTTTAAAAGCTAAACATAAGAAATTATATTTTATCCTAGAGAATAGATGAGTGATATGATTAGATCTGTGCTCTAAGAAAATAACTTTGGCAGCAATATGTAGGATGGACTTGCTTGCGAAGAGAACTGAGACAAGGAAACTAGAGGAGAAACAGCCAATAGAAAAGGAGAGAGGTGGAAGTATAAAGTAAAAAGAAAAAAAAGGCTTCCTTATTTTCAGAGAATGGAATGAAGAATAAAATGGCCGTTCTAAATTTAAAATTTGCAATGGACCTAATCGTTAAACTAAAAAAATTATTTTTCCAAGTAAATGTAAGCTAATTATCAGTCAGAATGGAAAAGTTTGATGATGGAGCTAACACTGAGTATTAGCACTAGAGAAATAATGGAAGGTCCAATGCTTACAAGAGTCCTCAAACTTTTTAAATAGGGGGCCAGTTCACAGTCCCTCAGATTGTTGGAGGGCCGGACTATAGTAAAAACAAAAACTTTGTTTTGTGGGCCTTTAAATAAAGAAACTTCATAGCCCTGGGTGAGGGGGATAATCGTCCTCAGCTGCTGCATCTGGCCCGCGGGCCTAGTTTGAGGACCCCTGTTAGAGAGTCAACAGCAGAGAAAAATATTTATGTTGAAATGTGAAATCACTAAGATTGAGATTAGGTGAGAAGAGAACTGAAGCTAGAACAGGGATGAAGGGCTTTGAAAATAGAAGGGGATCACAGAATTGGGCATAATGCAAAAAAAAGGAAGTTTAAATAGGAGTGGAATAGGTAACAGGATTTTGCAGTGAGAAATGGGAATTTTATGTAGGTCAAAGGAGAGTGTTTATTTTTTAAATTCAACTTAAAGTAAATTTTAGAAATCCAGTCTAATCTGTGAACAAATAAGACATCACATTAAGTAATACCAAGTTATTATAAAGGAAGTAATATAATTTACAGAAATGGCCAATTCACAAGTAAATGTATCAAAACTTGAAAAGGATTTTTAAATTTAAAAAACCTTCCATGTGATCTCTCTTCCTTAGTTATCCAACCATTATTATTCACACATCTTTATATTAGATATAAATGAAGTAAAAAATTCATAATTAATTCTTAATTTTAGTCATAAAGCAACCAGCACTACAATAATAAGAAATAAATAATTTAATAAAATGGTGACTGTTAAAAATCTTAGGCTTTTTTATAATTTTATAATTCCTAAATATATTTTAGGAAACATAATATACAGGTACAGATAACCCAAAACAAAAATATTTATGAGGATATATGAGGTAGTACCTGTAAAATATTAAATAGTAATAATGAAACTTAGAATTATTAGTTATTTCCTATTTGGGGAATTAATGGATTTTTGGTCTGAGAATATGAAGTTCTTTTAAATAAATGAGGAAAAATATAAAAACATCTTTTAAAATGATAGATGACATACTGCAGAATTCAGAAGTATGCCATCTACACTAGCTACATTAGATTTGGGTCATCTATAATAAAATATAAATTACTCTCATTAGCTTTGAAAGCCCTGGTCTCTACCTATATTTCCAGCCCTAACTCCTCCCACACTCAGCAATCCAGTTGAACTGGCTTTTTCTATGCATTAAAAACATTTCTGGAAATTTTGTGATTTTCTGTACTTTAGTGGAAAACCATTACTTTAGAAGTTCTCTACTGCAACTAGGATTTAGTGTTTTCCCATTAGTTTTACTTTACAGCTTAGCCTATAATAAACTCTGCCTTGGATTTCACCTTAGAGGCTGTAAGCAAGCAGTAAATTTTCCTGATTGCTGCATAATGCATATATGTACCCTATGGCATATTCACAAGCTCTCTCCTCTTCCTCTCTCCTTCCTCATCCCCCATCAAATCTAACAGGTTTAACAATTCTATTTTCTTTAATATAGCCGTATCACTCTCTCATCTATTCCTAACATCTAGTCTTTCACTAATAACTGCCTTTTGGACATCTCCAAAGCATCTAAACATTTGTAACTTAACATGACCAAAACAGAACTCATTATCTTTCTCCCCAGGTCCTACTTACTTGGTAGTTATATCCTTGCTGTTAATGGTGCTATCATTCTCCTAAATAATCTAAACTAACAATCTAAATGTTGTCCTTTACTTCTCTCTTTTCCTCAATTATCATGTCCAATTATTTGCCAAGTCTAGCCTGCTCTATCCTCCCACGCAGTTTTTCTGACTCAAAGGTTATCTTACTCCACAAAGCTGTCAAAACAATATTCCTAAAGCATAAGTCTGTCTAACTTAACTAACTTAACGCTACCTAACAAACACCTGTGCCTTCCTCTAGCCTCTAGAATAAAGTGTAAACTGTTCTTATTGGCAATTAAAATCCTGGATTATCTGCATTAGAATTTAAGGGGTGATGGTATTAAAGGTGATGGTGGTGGTAATGGTTTGATTTTTTTGGCACATTTTGCCTTATTGCTCAAAGTGACTTGATGCTACCGCTAGCCTGGCTTGCTTGGAGGCAATTGTTTAAAAGTTGAAAAATGATAGGGGTAAATGGTCCCTGCTCCACAATGGGCACTTCTTTGAATGATAGCTATGAGGAATGAACTGGAAGCAGGACTAAGGGTCTGGGGAGGGGGCAATTTCCATTCGCACAGCTTTTGTGTTTATCTCTTTATTAGTGGCAGGTGGTCAAATGTAGTTGCTGGCAGTGCTATGTATGTGAGCCCTTTCTCTTTTTTTATTGAAGCTTTTTACTTACAAAGTATATGCATCGGTAATTTTTCTGACATTGACCCTTGCATAGCCTTTTGTTCCAAATTTTCCCTTCTTTCCCCCACCCCCTTCCTTAGCTGACAGGTAGTCCAATACATGTTAAATATGTTGAAATACATGTTAGATCAACATTAAGATGATTCAAACCAATTCCACTTGTGCAGTGAGGAAGAGAGCTATCTACCCCCAGAAAGAGAACCGTGGGAACAGAGTGTAGATCACAACATAGCATTCTTACTCTCTCTGATATTTGCTTGCATTGTGTTTTCTTTCTCAGTTTTTCTTCTTCCTTCTTGATCTGATTTTCCTTGTGCAACAAGATAATTGTATAAATATGTATATTGGATCTAACATGTATTTCAACGTATTTAACAAATACATTTTAAATAAAAAAAATTCCCATGTACACATAAGAGTAATAAATTTCCATTTCAAGAAAACTTAATACTACATATTATTTTCAAAGCTGTTCAGGTATTCTTTGCTTCTTTGTAGGTTTTCTTTTATTCTCTGCTATATACTTTTTATATTTTCCCCTTCCTTATCCCATACCCTCAAAGGAGGTTCCAATTAGGGGAGAATATATGTACATAAACATATATATGTAACTACACACACAGTGATATTTATAAATACATAATTATATCCACATACATGCTCATACACATATATGTAAGACTGTACTATCCTTAATTCCACTTGTCATCTATTTCTTTGGAGATGGGTAGCAGCATCTGTCATAAGTCCAAGGCTTTTCATGTTTTTCTAAATCAACCAGATTCCCTAGACCACAGCAATATTCCCCAATCACATTCCATCTGAGAGAATGTCTATAAAACTTTCCCCAATTTTTTTGCATTCTTTCTATTCTTGACTACACAGGTTTTATTTATAAAAAACTTTAATTTAAAATAATCAAAATTATTCATTTTACACTTCAACAATGCTTTCTTTATAACATGGTTTGAAGTTTAATACTACCAAATTATTTTTTTACATCTTTTTTCCCCTGGCTTCTTTAAATTTCCTGAACTTTTGTTCCTCTAATTGAATGTTATCATTAATTTTTTTTTCTAAATCAGTAAAAAAAAATTTTTAGTAATTTAGTTGGAATGGAATTACATAAATAAATAAATTGGATAAAACTGTCATTTTAAAAATTATATTGACTAGAAGATAAGGGAGAGAACCCTGGGTAGGGGGGAGGTTAAATAATAGCATAGCAAGTCAAGGAGTAAAAGTAAAGTAGAAAGTAGAAAGGTTAGCAGAGATAAGAAATAAGAGCTATATACAAATACAATAACAAGAATGAGAAGTGTAATTTATTAGAAAAAAAAAATGAAGGCCAGTAATCATTGATCTCAAAGTCAAAAGTTAAAGATTAAAATCAAGAGAGAAATCTGTCAGCTATATGAAGATTATTTTAAATGTATACATATATATAAGTTCATATTTATGGATTAAGTACATGTACATGTATGTACATGTGTATACATATATAGGAATGAGAATGTGTGAATATGTGTATGTGTATATGTGTGTGCATGTATGTACATTGATGCTTAAATGTAGCCTTCATGGGGAAAGGGGAGGGGGAGAGGGAATGAAAGGTGGAAAAAAAAAAGAATAAAGTAAACAGTACACAGCAAAAAACAAAACAAAACAAAACAAAACAATAACCTATAAAGAAACAAAGAAAAAATGGATAGTCATGAATATAAATCTATTATTATATATGCTTTCTGGAAATTTTATTGTTACATATATTGAATCCTCCCTGATATGTTTTGGGTTTTTTGTTTTTAATTGTTTTTTTCTGATTTTCTTTTCATATATATTTTTTAAATTTTGTGTTTACTTTTAAAGAAAGAAAAAAAGATGATGAAAGGGGAAAAAATAACATACAAAGTGTGCAGCAAAAAACAAAAGAATAATCTACAAGGATAAGATAGAATAATTGTGAAAATAATGTCTTCTATTATTTTATAAGCTTTATTGAAATGGAAATTTATTGTTACACATTTTGAATCCTCCCTGATATTCTGCTGGGCACATTGTTTTTTTTTTTTTTTTTTTTTCCTTTTCTTCTTTCTTCGTTTATTTTGTTTTTTTCTTATTCTGTATTTAGTTTTAAATTTATTTTAATTAAATAAAATAAAATTACATTGGCTTTTCTATACACAAACAATAAATATTACTTAAACTATTTAGATATGACATACAAAAAACATTTTATATTTATATTTGTATAATTCCTGTGTCTGTTTTGGCAGATAGAATATCAGGCAGTTTATTCTGTCTAGCTATTTTAACTGGTCCAAAACGATACTGAATATAGTTAAACACTATATTTCTCTTTTGATTAAATTTATATTAGCTTTTACTTTGTCTAAAATCATGATTAGTAGCCCTATTTTTAAATATAAATATTACTCCTGACCTTTATTTTATGTTTGTGTGTACTTATTGAATTCAATATTGTTGAATTCAAATTCAGTTTTCATTTTGTGAGTAAATCCATCCCATTCACATTCTAAGTTATAATTATTTTTTGTACATTTTCCTCTTACTTTTTTTTCCTTCTTTATCCTTCCTCTGCTTTACTTTTACATGTTACTTTGCCCTCCTATTCCTTAACTTACAAACACTCCAAGAATCTTTATCTTATCCTCTCATTCACTCCAACCCCTAGTCTAATTTCTTTCTGAATTTAGAAGATTTTTAATCCCCATACACACACACACACACACACACACACACACCCCGCCATAAACATTGCTCCCTGCCCCTACCCTTTCACAGAGTCTACTCCATTAACCCATTCTGATAAAAATAAGGTTCCAGCACTCTAACTTCTTTTGTATTTATTTTTTCCTTTTTTTGTGTGAAATAATTGTTCCTTTTTATCATTCGCTATCAGTCCCATTTTTAGAATCACCCCATCAAACTCAGCTCAATCAAAGCCTTTCATTCAAATTAACTAAATAAAAATGACAATCACAAAAGAATCGATAATATTTTCATAAGAAATAAATGACTTGACTTTGAGTCCCTTATAATTGGTTCTTAATGTTTACTTTATATTTTTCCTAAATGTTATATGTCAAATTTTCCCTTAAGTTCCGCTTGGTTATTTTTCTTTTTATCTTGTTTCTTCCTATGTTTTCTCCTTAATCTGGGAGCTTTGAAATTTGAGTATGATATTCTTGCAAGTATTCTTCCTGAGGTTTTTCAGATGGTGAAAATGGGTTTTTTGTTTTGTTTTGTTTTGTTTTTTAAGGATTGGTAAGAAATTAACATGGCAAAGAATGCCTTTTGTTTTTTACTAAACAAATCATTTAAAATAATTTTTAAAAATTAAATAATGAAAAAAAATTTGGGTTGTCAAGATCTTGGCTAGAACAACATTTGTTTTATATATATAGACATCTACTTAAGCTCTGCATTTTCTCTTAGAATTTATTTCATGACAAGCCTCGGAATTAATGCTTGACTGAAAAAACCCACAAATAATTACCAAGAGAAGACATCCTTGAAATTCACCAGAACATATATATACATATTAAATATATGTATTTATATTTCTGTTTTGCCTTCTTGTTCCAAAACTTCAGGGTAATTATTCTCGATAATTTCTTGTAACAGTGTACATTTATTTTTCTTTCTTTCTTTTCTTTTTTTTTTTTTTTTTTTTTTTTTTTTTTGCTGAGGAAATTGGGGTTAAGTGACTTGCTCAGAGTCATTCAGTCAGGAAGTGTTAATTGTCTGAGAACAGATTTGAATTCAGATCCTTCTGATTTCAGGTCTGGTGCACTATCCATTACACTTTTTTAAAACATAATTTTCAGGCAGTCCAACTATTTTCATATCATTTCTCCTCCGGCTGTTCTCCAGATCAATTGTTTTTCTGATAAGATGTTTCACATTTTTTTAACTTACTTCTTTTGTGTCTTAAAATATCATTGGTTTTCTTTTGCCCAATACCAATTTTCAAGGAATTATTTTTGTCCTTAAATTTTTGGTTCTCCATTTCAAGCTGGTTGACTTTCTTTTTTTCCATTTTTTGGATTGCTCTAAATTTTTTTCTAATTTTTCTCCAAATTCTCTTGTCTGATTATTTAAAGTGTTTTTTGAGTTCTTCTAAGAAATCTTTTTGTGCTTAGAATCCTTTCATAATTCTGATTGAAAAAGTAGTTCCACTATCTTCCTTTGAATGTAAACTGATCTTTTCTACCCCTATAGAAGCTATTTATGGTTGAGTTATTTCTCCTTTGCTTGGTCATTTTTATTTATTTATTTTTGTTTTATTTTATTTTCATTATTATTGTGTAACCAAATTCTAATTCTAAGGTTTAGGGAATTATGCCCCAAATCTCAGGTCCTTTTTTACTGTTAGTTTCTGAGGTCTGTCCCAGATCTTGGATCTTTTCTTCATCCCAAGCCTGGACTACAGTCCCTGGCCACAATGTCCCATAAATGATTTTATTTCTTGTAGTCCTGATTTCTCAGGTGACTGCAAGCTAGTTGTCCTCCACCGACTCTGCTCACCTGCAAATGCCCACCACTAGCAGGATCCTCATCCCTCTGCTACAGCAGACTCATCAGGTGTGCACTACTTCACTTAGGCAAAACTTCTGCCCATGAGGAAAGGTCTTTTGTGGGGGCTTCTTAGATGTTTTAGGAGAACTGCTTTACCTTGACTTTTATTTATTTCCAATGCTCTGTATTCCCTCTGAGGCAACAACTTGTCTTATTCTGTGGAGGAAATTTGACATCTTCCTGGAATCCTCCAAAATCTTCTATTTTTTTTTTAAAAGGTTCTTGCCCTCACTGTAATAAGAAATACTAATACCTATAAAGACCTTATTAAATATGTCAATGTTTCTTGCACTTGCATGTCATGGCATCATCTCCCTGATATCACAGTTAACTCTTTTAGGATAAATGACAAACAGCAACCTCTATAGCTGCCCTTGAAGACCTGTGTAGCACAGCAAGCTAGCCTGTTTGCTTGCTGGCTGGCTTCCTTCCTTGCTCACCATCATGGGTTCACTGGCTAGATTTCTTTCTTATGGATCATAACTTAAACCCAAATTACTCTGATTATCATAGACTAACCAACAAGATACCAGATCAAGCCATTGGTATTTGTTTTGTCCCAAGTGCTTCAGAGTGAATATAAATAGTAATTGTTGTTTTAACTAAGACCTTCCCAACCCAAATTGATTTCTTTTTTAAATTATTTATTTAGGTTTTCTTTTTTTAAAGCCATTCTTTGTCTCATTGTTTTCTAACCAATCCTTAATCACTAAATCGGTGGTTGTTATACTCAACTAAGACCTAGTAAAGACCTTTGCTTAAAAAGCCCAAGGTTGAGCTTCTGGCCAGGATGGCAGAGAGGATGCAGACATCTACTTCAGCTCTGCTTTTTCTCAGAATTTATTTCATGACAAGCCTCGGAGTTAAAGCTTGACCGAAAAAACCCACAAATAATTACCAAGAGAAGACATCCTTGAAATTCACCAGAAAAGGTCTGTTTTTTCTCGAGAGCGGGGACAGTTTTAGATCCGGCGCTGGCTGAGGGCAGGCAGCTCACAGCTGAGCAGACTGGGGAGGGGAGGAGGGGAGGGTGATCTCAGCGGTCTCTGCACGGAGAGCTTTACTACAGTATTGGGTACTTTACCCTGGCAGCAAGCCAGTAGACAAGCAGAGAAGCTAAAAACACAGGGGGTAAAGACCATAACCCCGAAAAGTAGGGTCCCTCGGGTCCTGGCCACACCCACCTGCAGTGTCTCAGTACACTCTCAGTCTTAGAGCACATACTCAGCACAGGCATTGCTGTCCTACTAGTATCTCGCTGCTGCCCCCTGCAGTCTGTAGAGGAAGCTCGGTAATACCATCCAGTCCCCTTCCCCCCCCCAAAAAAAAAGGAGATTGCATATGCTTAGTTTGTTTTCTTTGATTCTTCTCTGACAAAATGAACAAAAAATTTAAATAGACCCTAACCATTGATAGCTTCTATATGGATAGAAGGCAGACTTTAAACCTTGAGGAGACTAAAAACAGACCGTCTCCAGATGAATCCCCAAAGGGAGTTATAATCTGATCCTCAACACGCAAGACTCTCACAGAAGAAATTAAAAAGGCTCTCACAAGAAAGCTAGAAGAAAATTGGGAAAAGTGCCAAGAAAAGCTTGGCAAGAGAGTCTGGATAATTCATCCCCCTCATTTAAAGATAGAGTAGATAAAGAAATCAAATCCTTGAAAAACAGAATTAGTGGACTGGAAAAAGAAAATAGCTCTCTAAAAAATAAAATTGACGAAATGGAAAAAAATTCCATAGAACAAAACAACTCACTGAAAAACTCAATTGGACAATGAGAAAAAGAAATTTAAAAAGTAAGTGAAGAAAATACTCCATTGAAAATCAGAATCGAACAAATGGAATTGAATGACTCGAGGAATCACCAAGAATAAGTTAAGCAAAACCAAAAAAAATAAAACTATGGAAAAAATGTCAAATACCTTCTTGGGAAAACAACAGACCTGGAAAACAGGTCTAGGAGAGACAATCTGAGAATTATTGGACTCCTGGTAAAATATGATGAAAAAAAGACCCTGGACACAATTTTCCAGGAAATTATCAGAGAACTGCCCACAAGTCATAGAAACAGAGGGTAAAATAGAAATTGAAAGAATTCATCAATCACCTATTGAAAGGGACCCTAAAATCAAAACACCAAAAAAATATAGTAGCCAAAGTCCAGAACTATCAGATGTAGGAAAAAATACTACAAGTTGCTAGAAAAAAATCAATTCAAATATAGAGGAGCCACAAAATAAGGATTATTCAAAACCTAGCAGCATCCCCATTAAAGGATCCAAGGACCTGGAATATGATGTTCCCAAAGACTAAGGAACTTGATTTGCAGCCAAAAATAACTTACCCAGCCAAAATGAGCATCTTTTTTCCACGGAAAAAGATGGACATTCAAGGAAATAAGCGAATTTCACCTATTTTTGATGATAAAAAAAACAGAACTAAACAAAAAGTTTGATCTACAAATATAGAACTCAAGAGAAACCTAAAAAGGTAAAAAGAAATCCTGGGAACTATATTTCTGCTATAAAGATATATAAAGAATACATGTATAACTTGTTCTAGAAACTAGAGGTGGAAAGGAAATTGTACTTGGAAACGGGTAAAATGGGGGTACTACATTTCACAAAGAGGCAAAGGAAACCTATTATATCTGAGAGAAAGAATGGAGGGAGATGAACACAGTGGGTATCTTACTGCCATCAGAATTGGCTTTAAGAGAAAAATTTTAGAGAAATTCAATTTATGGTGAAACTTCTCCCACCCCATTGAAAAGTGGGAGGGGAAAAGTAAAAAGGTAAAGAAGAGGAATATAGAAATTGTGACGAAAAGTAATAAGATAGGGAGAGGAACTAAGGTGGGGGGTATGGATACTAAAAAGGATGGGCTGTGAGAAGCAAGTGATGCTCACAAGTTTAATACTGGGGTGGGGGGTAAGGAGGAAGGAATGGAGAAAAGTATAAACAGGGGTTAACAAGATGGCAAGTAATACAGAATTGGTAGTTTTAACCATAAATGTGAATGGGGCAAGTTCCCCATAAAGAGGAAGCAGTTAGTAGAATGGATTAAAAGCCAGAATCCTACAATATGTTGTTTACAAGAAACACACCTGAAGCAGGAAGATATATACACAGTAAAGGTAAAAGGTTGGAGCAGAATCTACTCTGCTTCAGGTGAAATAAAAAAAAAAGCAGGGGTAGCCATCCTGATCTCAGATCAAGCAAAAGCAAAAATTGATCTGATTAAAAGAGATAAGGAAGGGCACTATATCTTGCTAAAGGGTAGCACAGATAATGAAGCAATATCAATATTAAACATATATACACCAAGTGGTGTAGCATTTAAATTCTTAAAAGAGAAATTAAGAGAGCTGCAAGAAGAAATAGACAGCAAAACTATAATAGTGGGAGATCTCAACCTTGCACTCTCAGAATTAAATAAATCAAACCACAAAATAAATAAGAAAGAAGTCAAAGAGGTAAATAGAATACTAGAAAAGTTAGATATGATATATTTTTGGAGAAAACTAAATGTTGATAGAAAGGAGTACACTTTCTTCTCAGCAGTTCATGGAACCTATACAAAAATTGACCATATATTAGGACATAAAACCTCAAATTCAAATGCAATAAGGCAGAAATAGTAAATGCATCCTTTTCAGACCATGATGCAATGAAAATTACATTCAATAAAAAGCCAGGGGAAAATAGGCCAAAAAATAATTGGAAACTAAATAATCTCATACTAAAGAATGATCCGGTGAAACAGCAAATCATACATATAATTAATAACTTCATCCAAGAAAATGACAATAATGAGATGTCATACCAAAATATGTGGGATGCAGCCAAAGCGGTAACAAGGGGAAATTTCATATCTCTAGAGGTCTACTTTCATAAAATAGAGAAAGAGAAGATTAATGAACTGGGCTTGCAACTAAAAATGCTAGAAAAGGAACAAATTAAAAAAAAACCCAGTCAAACACTAAACTTGAAATTCTAAAAATAAAAGGAGAGATCAATAAAATTGAAAGCAAAAATAACTATTGAATTAATTAATAAGACTAAGAGTTGGTTCTATGAAAAAACCAACAAAATAGCCAAACCAGGAAAGAGGAAAATCAAATTGTTAGTCTTAAAAATGAAAAGGGAGAACTCGCCACTAATGAAGAGGAAATTAGAGCAATAATTAGGAGTTACTTTGCCCAACTTTATGCCAATAAATTCAATAACTTAAATGAAATGGAAGAATACCTTCAAAAGTATAGCTTGCCCAGATTAACAGAGGAAGAAGTAAATAGACTAAACAGTCCCATTTTAGAAAAAAGAAATAGAACAAGCTATTAACCAACTTCCTAAAAAAAAATCCCCACGACCAGATGGAATTACATGTGAATTCTACCAAACATTTAAAAAACAATTAACTCCAATGCTATACAAACTATTTGAAAAAACAGGGACTGAAGGAGTCCTACCAAATTCCTTTTATGGCACAGACATGGTACTGATACCTAAACCAAGTAGGTTGAAAACAGAGAAAGAAAATTATAGACCAATCTCCCTAATGAGTATTGATGCTAAAATCTTAAATAAAATATTAGCAAAAAGATTACAGAAAATCATCCCCAGGATAATACACTATGACCAAGTAGGATTTATACCAGGAATGCATGGCTGGTTCAATGTTAGGAAAACTATTAGTATAACTGACTATATCAATAACCAAACTAACAAAAACCATATGATCATCTCCATAGATGAAAAAAAAAAGCATTTGATAAAATCCAACATCCATTCCTAATAACTTGAGAGGATAGGAATAAATGGACTTTTCCTTAAAATAGTCAGGAGCATCTATTTAAAACTGTCAGTCAACATTATATGCAATGGGGAAAAACTGGAACCTTTCCCAGTAAGATCAGGAGTGAAACAAGGTTGCCCACCATCACCATTATTATTCAATATTGTATTAGAAATGCTAGCCTCGGCAATAAGAGTCAAGAAAGAGATTAAAGGAATTAGAGTAGGTAATGAGGAAACCAAACTATCACTCTTTGCAGATGACATGATGGTATACTTAGAGAACCCCAGAGATTCTACTAAAAAGCTATTAGAAATAATTCATAACTTTAGCAAAGTGGCAGGATATAAAATAAATCCCCATAAATCCTCAGCATTTTTAAATATACAAATATACAAAGAGAAATTCCATTCAAAATAACCATCGATAGCATAAAATATTTGGGAATCTATCTACCAAATGAGAGTCAGGAATTATATGAGCAAAATTACAAAACACTTTCCACACAAATAAAGTCAGATTTAAATATTTGGAAAAATATTAAGTGCTCTTAGATAGGCTGAGTGAATATAATAAAGATGACAATACTCCCTAAACTAATCTATTTATTTAGTGCTATATCAATTAGACTCCCAAGAAACGATTTTAATGATCTAGAAAAAATAACAACAAAATTCACATGGAAGAACAAAAGGTTAAGAATCTCAAGGGAATTAATGAAAAAAAAATCAAATGAACATGGTCTAGCTGTACCTGATCTAAAACTATATTATAAAGCAGCAGTCACCAAAAGCATTTGGTATTGGCTAAGAAATACATTAGTTGATCAGTGGAATAGTAAACTATAGCAATCTAGTGTTTGACAAAGCCAAAGATCCCAACTTTTGGGATAAGAATTCATTATCTGACAAAAATTCCTGGAAAACTGGAAATTAGTATGGCAGAAATTAGGCATGGATCCACACAACACCATATACCAAGAAAAGATCAAAATGGGTCCATGATTTAGGCATAAAGAATGAGATTATAAATAAATTAGAGGAACATAGGATAGTTTACCTCTCAGACTTGTGGAGGAGGAAGGAATTTGTGACCAAAGAGGAACTAGAGATCCTTATTGATCACAAAATAGAAAATTTTGATTATATCAAATTAAAAAGCCTTTGTACAAACAAAACTAATGCAAACAAAATTAGAAGGGAAGCATCAAACTGGGAAAACATTTTCACAGTTAAAGGTTCTGATAAAGGCTTCATTTCCAAAATACATAGCGAATTGACTCTAATTTATAAGAAATCAAGCCATTCTCCAACTGATAAATGGTCAAAGGATATGAAAACAATTTTCAGATGATGAAACAAACTATTTCCACTCATATGAAAGAGTGTTCCAAATGACTATTGATCAGAGAAATGCAAATTTAAGACAACTCTGCGATACCACTACACACCTGTCAGATTGGCTAAGATGACAGGAAAAAATAATGATGAATGTTGGAGGGGAATCCTGGAAAACTGGGTCACTGATGCATTGTTGGTGGAGTTTGAACGAACCCAACCATTCTGGAGAACAATCTGGAATTATGCCCAAAAAGTTATCAAACTGTGCATACCCTTTGATCTAGCAGTGCTACTACTGGGTTTATACCCCAAAGAGATACTAAAGAAGGGAAAGGGACCTGTATGTGCCAAAATGTTTATGGCAGCCCTGTTTGTAGTGGCTAGAAACTGGAAAATGAATGGATGCCCATCAAATGGAGAATGATTGGGTAAATAGTGGTATATGAATGTTATGGAATATTATTGTTCTGTAAGAAATGACCAGCAGGATGAATACAGAGAGGCTTGGAGAGACTTATATGAACTGATGCTAAGTAAACTGAGCAGAACCAGGAGATCATTATATACTTCAACAACAATACTGTATGAGGATGTATTCTGATGGAAGTGGATTTCTTCAACAAAGAGAAGATCTAACTCAGTTTCAATTGATCAATGATAGACAGAAGCAGCTACACCAAAGAACACTGGGAAATGCATGTAAACTGTTTGCATTTTTGTTTTTCTTCCCAGGTTATTTTTACCTTCTGAATCCAATTCTTCCTGTGCAACAAGAGAACTGTTCGGTTCTGCACACATATATTGTATCTAGGATATACTGTGACATATTTAACATGTATAGGACTGCTTGCCAGCTCGGGGAGGGGTTGGAGGGGGGGAGGGAAAAATCGGAACAGAAGTGAGTGCAAGAGATTATGTTGTAAAGAAATTTTTTTCAAAATTAAAAAAAATTTAAAAAAAGATTTTAGTCTATGAAATTAAAATGTCCTGCTTTAACTGGACATTATAGCCTTTAAGTTTTAAAGCCTCCATGGCAGAACTAAAAGAAAATTCCAGATGTGAATTGCGCACAAAACCTAGAAAATCTTACAGATGACGTGTCAAAGTATTATGCTCTTTAGGATAGAGGTTCTTAAATTGGGGGGCCATAAATTTGTTTTTTAAAAATATTTCACTGAATTTAAATATAACTGGTTTTCTTTGTAAATCAGTATATTTTATTAATTTAAAAACATTCTGAAAAAGTGGGTCAATAAGTCTCACTACTCTGTCAAAGCAGTCTATGTCTCTGTCTCTGTCACACACACACACATTTAAGAACCTCTGCTCTAAAGTCTAAATGGATTTTTGTCCTATTAATGGAGGTTGCATGAGAACAATTCATGAAGTTTCAGGTTAAATACTGCTATTCTAACTAATGGAGGTTTTGCATGAGAACAATTCATGAAGTTTCAAGTTAAACACTGCTATTCTAACTAGGTGAATCAGAAAGACAACTCAGAATGAGCAAAATGCTTTAGATTCTCCTCTCCAGCTCACTAATACATGTTTTAAGGCCTTATTTTGGGGGGAAGTTGTTAAGAACTCTCTCAATATAGATTTTTGATAGAATTAATGAGTTAAGGAAAAATGTATATACTTGTGTGCCTTGAGATAGAAATAACAATTAAAAATAAATTATATATTAACACAATTCTACTGTTGACAGCATATTGCTTATTCAAAATACTGAAGCATAACCTCATATATTAACCAACCAAATCCCTGTAACTAACATGCTTACAGACTTAGAGAGATGAGATTTGCCAGATAAATATCAGCGAAAATTAGAGTGAACATTTAGACATCTACTTTAAAATGAAGCAGCCCTTCCACTTGCCATTATAGGCCACAAAAGATTCACTCTAGTTAACATATTACTGACAGGATGATAAGAAAGCTTCTGTCAAATGGTGGTCAGTCGAGTGTTCTGAGACAAAATGCATAGCCCCAGCTGACTAGTTAGTGAAAGCCTGGTGAGATACAATTATATAGGGATATGACAAGCCTTCATGCTTGACTGACTTGAGAACCAATGACATGGTTTTAAACAGCCATCCTCCCTACCTCTGGTCACAAAACAGCAATAAGTCAACAGATGCACTGTTGTAAAATAATGATTTATTCCTTTGCTCTGAATACATGAGAATACAGTATGATGCTCTGGTAGACTACCACAGAAAGTTTACTTGGGGCTCAAACATCTACAGCCTGCCTTCAGCATGCATAAAATCAGTACTGCAGATCAGTTTTAACAGTCTGTGTTTTTATACATTCTTAATTTAAACTGTAATTGAATTTTTTAAGAAGTGATTTTGTTTCAGAGCATTGAAACCAATCATATATAAATATAAATTTATATTCTAAATTATGCTCATATAACAATGTTAAATAAATGCTGTCAAAACAAAGTAAAAATGTTGTTCATTTTTTAAAAATATTTAATTTATTTTCCTTAAAGATTTTAAGTCATTCTAAATTTTCCTTACTGCTGAAACATTGAGTTGCACCATAGAAAAGCCTACTATAGAATGTGATCCTCCAGCTAACTGAATCTTTATATATTCTAACACTAAAGCCCCAAGCAAGCTGTAAGGTTAATGAAAAATCACATTATTACATTCATTGGAATGCAATTCTTGCAAAGAATCAACATCCCAGTAAAATTATGTCCCTGAAGCTAGAATAGAATTAAGAACATAGAGGAATTTTCATCCACACCTATACATAAAAATCTAGCAATAGATTCTTAAGGAAAACAGCAAATATACTTACTGTTAAAGTATATTACAGTGAATTTTCTTGCATTAAAACTGGAGATATCATTAGTTTATATTAGTTAACAAATAAAGTAAGAATGTATTAATTTATTTACCAATTGAAAATATTAGTCAATTCATGGTGGCCCTTCCCATCTTTTTAACTGACACACTTAAATCTCAAATAAATCCTAAAAAAAGTAATTTTGTTCTATCCAACAGTACCAGTCAGTCCTTGAGCTTTTTAACATGACCAAAGAATAAAAATTTATAGGAATTAAATGTTGTAATTAAAGAAATTTTAAAAGATAAATTCAAGTAATACACTATCTGCCATACACAAAAAGGACTAGGATATAGAAAAGAAGAAAGGGGTAATGACTCATTAATTTTATTGTTCTATGACAGTGAAATAAGATATAGATTATAATTTAAGAAATGACATCACAGCAAAATCTTAAAAACTGTCATTAATGCTTTGGAATTAAGTTGATTTCAATGACAGAAGATAATTCCCTTAACAATACCATGCATTTACTAAAGACATTTCTTTTAAGAATTACCTTTCTAATAAATTCTATTGATCATGGAATGTGATGGCAATATTTTCTAAAATGCATTTTATATTATTAAAAATCTTTCACAAGTAAAAGCATTAAATTATAAAAATACAAACATATAATCCATGTCAGTCTATTCTAATAAAGTAGTTAACTATACATAAAAACAAATACTAGCAGATAAATTGATATTTTTTATTATTCCTAAAGAAAATAAATGTAAATCATTTAGGAGAGAGGAAGGAATTCCTTTTTTTTAAGTTGAGCTAAAAATATTTGCAAAGGCCTCAGGATTTTACATGCAAATTCAGAAAAGTAAATGATCAATCAAACTGAAAAAATTGTTAGAACTGCAAAGAATCAGAGTTTTAAGAGACAACAAAGGCCATCTAATCCAATTCATTTAATGTAAGAATTATAAAAAAAAAAAAAAAAAAAAAAAAAAAAAAAAAAAAAAAAAAAAAAAAAAAAAAAAAAAAAAAAAAAACAAAAAAAAAAAAAAAAAAAAAAAAAAAAAAAAAAAAAAAAAAAAAAAAAAAAAAAAAAAAAAAAAAAAAGAATAGAGAAGTAGGAGTCCAGAGTACTTGGTTCTAAGTCCCAAATCTACCAGTATTACAACTCTGTATCTACAAAAGAACAGAAAATGTGGAAAGTTAATAGTTTCTGAGAAATGAAATGGGGAGATGAGGATAAGAGGACCTCATATAGGGTTACCTTGATATTCAGTCAAGAAGCATTTTTTAAATGCCTATTATGTGCCAAGTATTGTTTTTCTCTGGAGACACAAAAAGAGGCAAAAACAAAACAAAACAGACAAAAAACAGTTCCTGCTCTGAAAGCGCTCATCGTTTAATGGAAAAAAACATGCAAACCATTTTGTACAAACAAGGCAGACAGAATAAACTGGAAATAGTCCTAGAGTGAAGGCACTAAAGTAGGACTAGGAAGGTCTTGTAGAAAATAGAACTTCAACTGAGACTTGAAGAAAGCAGAGAAGACAGGAGAAAGAGATTTGGAGGAAAAGGATTCTAGGCTTGATGAAAAATCAAAAAAATACTATAAATTGGTAGATGGCATGTCGTGTGAAAAACAGCAAGAAACCAATAAAAGAGAAGTCAAGAAAAGGAAAGTGTTTGAGGGATGAGAGGAAAAAAGTTCACTTTCTATGTTGAGTTTGAAATGTCTCAGCTACCTCTAGTTCCATATGTTCAACAGGCAACTGGAGAGGTAAGATTGAAGGTCAGAACAGAGGTTAAGAAAGGATAAATAAATTGATGATAATCCACAAAAGCTGATGAGGTCCCTTCATTCAATTATCTCTCTCTCCCCTCCCCCAACTCTCCCATATTTCTCCTCCTTTTTATGGTTAAAGCTCCTTGCGAACACCATATACAAAAATTATTCCTTATTACTGTTCTGTAAGAAATGACCAACAGGATGATTTCAGAAAGGCCTGGAGAGACTTACACGAACTGATGCTGAGTGAAATGAGCAGGACCAGGAGATCATTATATACTTCAACAACAATACTATATGATGACCAGTTCTGATGGACCAGGCCATCCTCAGCAACGAGATCAACCAAATCATTTCTAATGGAGCAGTAATGAACTGAACTAGCTATGCCCAGAAAAAGAACTCTGGGAGATGACTAAAAACCATTACATTGAATTCCCAATCCCTATATTTATGCACACCTGCATTTTTGATTTCCTTCACAAGCTAATTGTACAATATTTCAGAGTCTGATTCTTTTTATACAGCAAAATAACGTTTTGGCCATGTATACTTATTGTGTATCTAAGTTATATTTTAATATATTTAACATCTACTGGTCATCCTGCCATCTAGGGGAGGGGGTGGGGGGGTAAGAGGTGAAAAATTGGAACAAGAGGTTTGGCAATTGTTAATGCTGTAAAGTTACCCATGTATATATCCTGTAAATAAAAGGCTATTAAATAAAAAAAAAATTATTCCTTCTTCCTCTTTTAACTTTACTTAACTCTTCAAAGCCTAGTTTCTTGTCTCAAAATTCAAGTGAAACTGTTCTCTCCAGTTACTAACAATCTTTTAACTACCAAATCTAAGAGCCTTTTCTCAATTCTCATCCTTCACTTCTCTGTAAGCTTTCTTTCACCCCATCAAAATTTTCTCCTTAATAATCTCTTCTCTCTAGGTTTTCCTAACATTATCCTGATTTTCCTAACATCTCACAAATTGTTTACTGTTTCCTTTGCTGGATCTACATCTGGGTAAAATCTGGTAACCATGGGTATTGCCCAAGGCTCTGTTTTATGAGTCCCCTTCTCTTCTTCATTTATATTATTTTATTCAGTGATCTCATAATTATTGACTTACTCTTCAAACAGTAGAGAGGTGAAATAGAAGAAGGTCTAAAACAGAGATCTAAGAAATCACCATTCTGGATTATAATCCAGCAAAGGAAACTGAGGAGCAATCCACCAAGTAAATTAAGGAGTTGGACTATAGGACCTCTAAGGTAATTTCCAACTGAAAATTCTATAAAATGAGAAGTGTATTTCTACCATATGAAATCAAAATATGAAAAATTATTAAGTGCTTCCATAGTAATGATGAATAATTTAGAAGATGGCCATAAATTTTAAAGGAAAATATGTAATTAAATGATTAATTTTAATAAATATCTGTCAAATAAATTATTTTAAAATATTATCTATCTAGATATAAAATAACAATGTTAACTTTACAACCACCATCTTAGTACCGAAATTAAAAACTAATGTACATATTAATATCGACATTTTTAAACAGCGTAAAATTCTAATATTTAAACAGTCTTGTTAAAAAAAAAAAAAAAAAAGGTCTCCACATAGAACATTTTAGGAAGGAGAGTAGCATAAAATCAATAATAAAAAAAATGCTATTGAGTTGTAAGTTATTATCAGTTTGAAGAGCTCCTCCAAATCAGAGCTATTACACTTCCAAAGCACTATTCTGGAACAAAAATGAATCTACCTATTACCAGGTTAGGATAGTAGCTATTATCATGGCCCCTTGATTTCTTTCAAGTAGCTCCAATGGAAAAAGCCACAAGTGAATAATAAAGACCTCATAATACCTCTTAAGAATTCTTTACAAGGTAGGAGGCACTGAAATGAACTCTGGAGAGTTAAAGAAGTCTCATCTTCTGATAAGAAAAAAATAATTAACCTGACTTAATGTATCTTAGTGAGCCTTATATAAACCAGACTTTTGTACTTCAAGAGTCAGATTAAAATCACATATCAAAAAAAATATGTAGATATTGTCTTATAAGTACACATGGAACATATCTAAATCTTCAGAGGTCTGTAGGCCTTTTTTGTGAAAAGCTGAATATAGCCTACTTAAGAGGCGATGTGTGAAGTACTTACAGTGCTTAATTTGCTAGCAGTAATGATGATGCGCCTCTCATGTAGCATACTGGCATACAGTTGCAGCATATTGTTCACATCCACAGCAACAAAATATTCTGTAATATTTCTCTGGATGAGTAAAAAAAAAACATTCTGTTACAGATTAATAAAATATAAAGTAATTTTGCATAAAAATACTTTTAAAAATACTCTTAAGAACAGATATTTATCATTGCCTTTGTCAAGTCAGAAAGACCATGTTACTATTATACACACACACGCGCGCGCACACACACACGCATATGTATACACATTTATTTTATAATATACTGGGAAGCTTTTCTAGGCTGGTGTTTGAGGGGAGTCTTTTATACATTAATGCTACCTATTTTATTAATAAGGAACTTCACTAACTAAAATCCTTGGATTCAGTCCATGAAATCTGCCTTAGCCTAAATCTTACAGTATGTCAAGCAATGTTCCAGGAAAGTTCCGATTATTTACCCTAAGTACATAAAAACTCCTCACCCAATATAATGAATTTTAATATGAATGTTTCAGCATGAAAAGATCTTTCTGATACCCACCTTCATTAATGTGAATTTCTACCTTAAAAGTACTAAAAATGTAAAAGTATGACAATTATTCTTTTTACATTAAAAAACAAATTCTAAGTGTAAGGAAATGAAAGTGAAGAAGAACCTAGCTATAATAGAGGAACAATCTGACAAGAGTAGTAGTGAATTCTGTTTTATATAGTGTTTGGTTAAATCAGGAAATAAGGCAGTTAAATATATAATGGTTAAATAAAAATATAAATAAATAAATATAATATAAATATATAAAAATATAAATAAATAAATAAATAATGCAAATATAATTTCCCCCTTCCCTCCAAAAACCCACAGAATTATATATTTCACCACAATAATCTAGCAATGTTAGCAATCATGGGAGAGAAAACCAAACCTCTTTCTGTATGAAATAACTTAGACCTGACAGAACAGAGGTAAACTAATGAAGATGACTGCAGACAAAATGAAAAAAAAAATAGTTTCCTAGAATTATGCAGCACTTTATACTTAGAAGCACACAGATTTAATCTGTTCTTACTCCTTTATATTATTTGGAATTTTTTAAAAAGAAAACAAATGAAGTTAAGTGACTTGCCCAGGGTCACGCAACTAGTAAATATCAAGTGACTAGGGCTAAATTTGAACTCAAGTTTCCCTGACTCTAAGGCTGGTGCTCTATCCATCATACCACTTAGCTGTCTCATTCCTTCATTTTAAAGATATGCTGTCTCATTCCTTCATTTTAAAGATATATATATATATATATATATATATATATATATATATATATATATATCTTTAAAGTATTTTTACAGATGATCAGAAAGTGACAGTCAAATAGCTAGTTTCAGAGGAGGGATAAAATCTAGGCCTGTTGATCCCTCATTTAACATAGCACAGTGTCTTTTGAGTTTTCTCATTTAGATCCATTACATCTTCCTAGACAATTTGATACATTTGTAAAGTTCTTCTTATGATTTTTTATTAAATAAGACAGATTTCAAACTTTAAAGTATTATGTAAAAGCCAGATATAATGATAATTATCAAAGGTTGATTATTTACCTTGTATTTTTAAATACCAGGTACATGATCTAAATGTTAAATTGATATCTACAAAATATAAAAAGAACTTAGAGGAAGTTTTTTTGGTTCTTGAGTAGAAATTGATGGAGAAACTAAGAAAAGACATGATCAAGCTTTACACAGGAAGGGACAATATCAATGGGCTATGATCTCCACTGATGAAGAGAGTAATCAACTGTTTAGATAATAATTTTATATAAATATAAAAATACTAAGTGGGAAATCAGTCTGCAAAGCAGAACCATATTTATTTGCTCATTCTTTTTCACTGATACTTTTCTTATTTACATATAACTAAAACATATAATTGTGTTTTGAATAAGAAATAATTTATTACAAATGTGAAGGTGTATATTCTCTTACACTTTGCTATAGTTTTTGTTTGTTTTAAAGTTCCAGAAAAGTAGCATTTGCTGGGGGAGTGAGGGGCTGGGGTGGGAAGATGATAATCTAAATAGGTGAATCAGGAAATTAGCCTTTTCAGCTGTGCAGATATTTGTGAGCAAAGGAGAAGGGTAGTAACTAGCATCTGCCATTTTTAACAGGGAGAAGCACACTGCAATTAAGAGGCCAGGGTGTATAAGTTGTCAGTCAGTCTCAAGGAAAAACATAACATGCAGTAACTGGCCCATGATACACAGTACACAAGGGTTCAGAAACTATTAAGGGATTTAAGGGCTTTGATGGGCTGTCTCAGACCCACAATAAGAATACTGGGATCTCTAGGAAGCAAGCTACACAGTTTTTGCAGATGGGTAACTGGGTTTGGCAAACACTAAAACTAACACATTATGATTATGCTATTTTTTGGTCTTGTATTGATAAACTAGCAACTATAAAATATTAATCATAATTTCTCGGTCAGTACAATAAAATCAAATGCAATTGGACAGTGATGAAAAAAATGTAATTATATTAAAAAATTTAAAGAAAGGAAAATACAAATATGTCATATAGTCTTTATTATTGCCCCATTTTCCTTCAGTTATATTTCCATTTAATTATTTTTGTTGTGACTGCTTTTCACTTTCAGACAAATTAAAAATTATGTAAAAAACAGAAAAATTCCATAATATACCTCTACATACAATAAGCCCTTTATTAAATTTACTTTATAACCTGAAAACTCCATAGGAAAAGAAAAAATTTACATTTGAAAAGACATGAACAAGGAAAAGAAATGAACAACAGTTGCAATGCAAAATTTTATTCCATATACAAAAAGTTTTAAATATTTAAAGTCCTAATTTTTTAAAAGAGTAGTACTATAACATTTTCCTATTTAAGCTTCATTTTAAATGTTCACATTTTAAAATTAATTTCACTTAAGTCATATTTTGCATTTCCTTACAAAATTCAAGACCTACCAAAAAACTTCTATTTAAAATTAAAAAGAAGGATTTCATACTACAGAACATAAACGATTTGAACACAGTCCAATATAGTTATCAAAAATATGGTGGTAATGTCAAAATCTGCAAATGTATTTTTATCTTATTTTTTAAATTTCTTCATTCATTCCTATAGATTAAAAATAAAAGCTATATACAAAATTGAAGGAATCTAATCTAATTGATGAAAGAAACATTAGGAAATAAAGAAAGAACAAGCATTACTGCTCAACTGTCCTAAATAAGTGGAAAGTAAATCCTTTTAATACCCTTACCCAGATTCAGACATAACTAGTTAATGGGAAAAGGAATAGAAAATTGAAAAGGGATGAAAGCCCCAGGGATAGAAACCAGCTTCTTAGCTTCTGATGGAAGCATTTCTTCCCTGAGCATTATATCTCCTTGAAATATCTTACAATGTTTTTTTCCAGTCCCTATATATCAAATTCCATTTCCAAGCACAGCCAGGACTAAGGTTAGGTAAATAAGACTGCTTGAGTACCATACAATCTATAGTGGGACACACATGATGAAGGAACTTACTATTATTCATTTTAATAAAGACACATTTTAATGTCAGGAAATTCTACTCTGCAAGTTATATAAGTATTTACTCTGTGATAAATCAAGTTGCATGCTACAATGAAAGATCAAAGAATTCAGTAAACATATGGGTGAGCACAATTTTCAAATATTGGGAAACCAAAATGCCTTCTTTAAAGTCCTTTCACAAAATTTCCAAGGAGAAAATTAATTTGAAAATACTAAAATACTTACACTTTCAGGTATTGTTGGTAGTCCAGTTAAATCCGGGGCAATGAAGTAAGACTGCTAATCAATTTTTTTAAAAAAAGTAAGAATAAAACACAGTGAATGCATTTAATAAATCTAATATAATATTACATGGGGGGGAAGTAAAATCAAAGAAATTACAAATATTAAATTTAAATAATACATAGATTTCATTGAAATTAAGTCATTCTTAAATAGCATAGCAAAGTTGAGAGTGAGAAATAACAGTAAGTCTCCAGTATAAAAGATTAGGTGTTGGGGATAAATCAGTTCAAGCAATTAACATCAACCAAAATAAAATGAAAGAAAGAAATAATTCTGACAGAAGAAAAGCTTATTAATGGAAAAAGTACAAGATTCTCACATTGTTGATAAAACACATTAACTCTGGAAAGGCTCAAAAAATAAAAATTGTAATGCATTAGGACATTAAGATCTTTTAAAACTTTTGTCCCAAGGCAATTCATAAGCAATGATGGAAAACTCTGTGTCCATATGTTTATCTGTGTGTGTCTATATATGTAGACACACACACATATGCACATATGTATATAGATGTTACAGACCACTATTTAAGCAGCAATACAACAGTTTTAGTCAATTAAACAGTTTAATTTCAATTATCAAGAAGTTTTCATTGTTCACTTTTTTTCTACAAGCCTTTAATTCTAACAGGAGAAAAGGAAGTAGAGCTTTCTTTTCTTTTTTATAAACAGTACAGAAATGTCTCAAATTTTAAAAATTTACCACATCGTATTTTATTTCTGAAACATTAATGTAAAACTATTCTTTTCTTGTTTTTTTTTAAAATCCTTAGTACTTTCAATAAAAGCTAAATGTGAATATCAAATATGAAAAGTAAATTTTTAACTATAAAAAGTTCATTCATCAACTAATATTATCTACTCTATTCAAGATTTTCTTTTTATAAACTGTTAGAAGGCAAATATATAGCATCCATTTATTACAAACCATTCCCCAATTGATAATTGGTCAAAAGATATGAACAGAATCAGATGAAGATATTAAAGTCATTTCTATTCAGATGAAAAAATGCTCCAAATCACTACTGATTAGAGAAATTCAAATTAAGACAACTCTGAGGTACTACCTCACATCTCTCATTGGCTTAGATGACAGGAAAAGATAATGATAAATGTTGAAGGGGATGTGGGAAAACTGGGACACTAATACATTGTTCAAGGAGTTGTGAAATGATCCAACCATTATGGAAAACAATTTGGAACTATACCCAAAGGCTATCAAACTGTGCATACCCTTTGATCAGCAGTGTCATAGATCTGTATCCCAAAAGGATCATAAAGGAGGAAAAGGGACCCACATGTGCAAAAATATTTTCTGGCAGCCCTTTCTGTAGTGGCAAGAAACTGGAAACTGAATGGATGCCCATCAGTTGGAGAATGGCTGAATAAGTAATAGTATGTGAACATTATAGAATATTATTGTTGTATAAGAAATGATTAGCAAGATGATTTCAGAGAAGCCTGGAAAGACTTACATGAACTGATGTTAAGTGAAGTGAGTAGAACCAGATGAAAATTGCACACAACAACAAGATTATGTGACGATATACTTGTGCGTGTGTGATAGGCTTGGCCCTTTTCAATAATGAGGTGAATTCCAATAGACTTGTGATAGAAAGAGCCATCCACATTCAGGGAGAGAATGATGGAGAGTGAATGTGGATTAAAGCATAATAATTTCATTTTGTTGTTATTGTTTGTTTGTTTGCCTATTTTTGTTCTCTCATGTTTTTACCCCTTTTGATCTGATTTTTCTTGTGCAGCAAGACAAATGTGAAATATGTTTAGAAAAAATGTACATGTTTAACCTATATTAGATTGCTTCTAATCTAGGGGAAGGAGGAAGGAAGGGAGAAAAGTCTGAAACACAAAGTTTTTAAGGATGACTGTTAAAAACTATCTTTGCAAGTGTTTTGAAAAATACAAAGCTTTCATTTTTAAAAAAAAGGTATTTACAGAAAATAGTCATTATAAATATTGACACACAAGCAGTATCACCAACATCAAAAACTCATAACTTGAAACAGATTATCCCATAGTTAGCAGAAAATTTTTCATTTCTATTCATTTTCTATTCATCTATAAAAGTAAATCCTTATTTACTTTAAAACAAATTATTCACTACTGGCAAAAAAAAAAAACACCTGATAGTGAGTATAATAAGCTATTATTTTCTGATGAGAGGGAGTAATCCAAAGTATTCTAAGTCATCAAAAAAATATCTTAGAGTTATAGGAAATCTCAAGATAGAAATATAACATGAGTCATTAGTATAGAAATTAAGTTTGCTCCTTTCAAAATGAAGAAGTGAAAATAAACATGGCCTTCAAATTAGTTTGATTTTACTTTAAAGACATAATCATATTTCTTTAAAATGGCTTTTTAAAGATATTATTTAAGCAGAAAGTATTTTAATTGTTATTAAACTTTAAAGGAAGTAGCAAAAATTACCAAGTCTCAAAGGACATGTAAATATATTTGTCATTTTCTTTAAATCAATAAATATTTACTGAGCATCTTTCACATACAAGGTGTTGTAAAACATGTAACTTTATTTTCAACCTAAATTGCAATTTCCTTTTACCTCACTACTACTGAGAAAAGATGACTTTTTAGAACTTGTTTACAGGCAATAAATCTCTCTTGGTTCTTATGTAATGCATGAGAAAAAATTATTTCATTTTGGTATACTAAATTAAAATCACAATTATAATTGTGAAACAAGTCCATTGCAATATATCTATCACAGAACTTTATTTGGAAGGGACATTAATGATAATATAATTATACTATTTACCAAAAAGCACACAAGAGGTGAGTGACAATTTTAAAACTATATATACAAATTTGCCTAAATTGTATAGAAAAGCATTTTCATAATAAGAAAAAATAGTTTAGAATAGGCCTTTGCTAATCTATATTGAGTTTTAAGAACATTCTATGAATTGGAATTAGTTAAAATAAATTTGGAAGAATTTCTCAGCATTAATTGAATAAATTTTTTCTCTATTATGCATTCTAAAATCACTTATTAAATGTCTGTTCTGTGGAAGGCATTGTGCTAGAGGGACTGGGAATGCAAAGACTTAATTAAAAAAAAGAGAGAAAGATTCCTCTGCTATAGTGGGTTGAAGATAAGGAGGAGTTGGGAAGGAAGAAAGAGATGTTCTGGTGTGTTATGATGAGCCTCATGTAGGACACAGCATTTGAGATTTTAACAGCCTGGCCAAGGGGAAAGACAGGAGATATAATGGCATGTTCAAAGAATAGAAATGAGTTTATTTGGATATAATGCAATTTATGGAGTGAAATGTTCAACATCCTTTAAAAAGATAGGATGAAGCCAGGTTAATGATATAGATTTTAAATGCAGTTTGTTTTTAATCCTATCCTCAAGTGTAATCTCCAGGCTAGCTCTCTGGAGGACCTTGGGAATCAGCCTGGGTCCTTGATCTTTAGGTGGAGAAGTAAAGGAGACAGTAGAACTACCACGTGACTGATCAAAGATGGAGTCTGGAATCTGGAGTCTGAAGCCTGAAGTCTTCTCTGTGTCTGTGGCTGAGAGCTGTGGCTGAGAAAACATCTCCTGTGTCTGAAACTCCCTTAAAAACCTCAGTACAATTACATCACTATAGCACACTGAGCATGCACAACTATTACATTACTATAAAGAATCATTATCTCACACTGAGTAGGTACTCAACTACAAGCACCATGCTGCCCTTGATTCAAGTACACCTCTTCAGAGTTCCAGCCCTCTACACTCAAGAACCAATAAAAATTCTTGAAAAAGGGACTGACATAGAACTCTGTTTATGAACAATGTGGCAGCTGCATCTAAAATGAGCTGGAAAGGTAAAAAGTTGAAGATATTTCTTTAATCTGATGTAGTTCATATAAACTGAAGTTTTGATGCTTTTCAAAACTATCCCATTAATGAATGGTTCTCCAAGTTGCCTATATCTCTCCTCTGAGGATTTTAAAAGTAGTCCTCTGGGGTCAAAATAGATTCTATAATCCAATAGATCTGATCCAACACTGGTGTGTTTATCTTCTCAAATCATCTGTTTTGAGAATTTATGTAGTTATCTATCCATACGTCTTTAGACAGATTTTTTTAAGGTGATACTTGGCAAAATCCTGCAAAAATTCTGTGTGACAAACTTTTTTCAAGTACAAAATCAAGAGGATACAGGTCTCAAGCTTAGAGATCACACTCATAGTCCCTGATTACATGAAGCCTTTTTCTCCCACTAGTAGTTCCACAAAAATTCCCTTTAGGAATAATGTGGTCTCTTTGATGGATTCCTTGTAGATGTACTCCTTGCAGAAGACCAGCTAACCTGGGAATGCCATCTAAAACTCTGCGAGGCAGACTGCAAGCCTAACATCATCCAGATCCTTTAAAGCTGAAATGTCTTATTCTGGTCAAACAGAGATTGGGAGGGCATGGAAAGACCTAGTCAAGGATCATTCTTCTTCTCTTTGGAGGTTCCTTCTCTGGAGTGTAGCAAAAAATCAAATGTTCAATTTTATGGAAAAATTACTAACTTAATTTTATGATAATTTATCTTATAGATGGATAATCCCTGGGACTTGGTCAAGTTTTCCTGGACTATTATATGACAACTTATTCTAGTCGATGGTCTTACTCTTGAGTGATTTATTGAGATGAATTTTCTCAGTTAGTTAAGTTATCATGGGATACAATGGTTTCAATACAACCCTTATTGTATTCATATGTATGTACAATATGTATTGTATTCATACATACATATAAATACAAGTTTAAATATTTTCTGCCCAGTGCAAATGTCCTAGAATTTGTTTGGCAAAGGTAAAATCTGAGATAGTTCTTTAGTGACTTTGGGAGGGTCTGAGAGTTTTAGTTTTGTTTTACTTTGTTTTGTTTTGGATTCTTTCCCCACTGCCTTGTATTAAAGACTGAAAAAAATTATATTTGACACAATTCATAATCAAACCTTATAGTAAATATCGTTCTATACTTCCAGATATGTCTGATACAAATTAACATTTTTAACCAAAATGTTATTGGTTTACTCCATCTTGTTTGCAAAACAACTTTTCCAATATAAAAAAATTCAGAAAATCTAAATTCTCCTACAGAACTTCCTGATCATCTGGGCCTCTCCCTAGGGGAATGAAGTTACCTCATCACTGTTGGGTGAAAAATCAAACAGTCCTAGAGAAAAAGATTTTCCATGATTTAAATGTCATATAAGATCATCCTAACTGGAATCTAGACAAAATTTTCTAGTTATCCCATTCTAAAGAAGGCATATCAAAACTTTTCTAGGGGGGTCCTCAATCACTAGGAAACCCAGGAAGATCCCTCTGTGTCCTTAGATCAAAGGGCATCTGAAATTTCTTTCAAAGCATCCCTTCCCTTGAAAGCAATCCTCCAGGAATTCCAAACTCACTCAATAATAGAACAAATAGTCCCAGTCAGAGACTAAAGAAAATAAAATCAAATAAACTCAAACAATTGTGAGCCTCCCAAGAAAAAGTGTTAAGCACTTTAGATCTGATGACTCAGGAGTTTCTAGGCAACCAAGCATTTTATCCTATGGACCTACAGTACAAAAGGATCTCAGATAAGCCATCTGGATGCATGTCCCAAGGTAAGCAATAAAACTGCATTAAACTTTTAAAAAATGGAGGGGGGGGGAAGGAAACTTTATAAGCTACCCTAAAATACTTTGAGTTAACTGTTATATACCAGTATGTTATCTTAGGAATACAAACTTCATACTTCTCATTTTAGCCTCAATATCAATATCTTTGCAAGGTTTCAATAATAACAATATAAGTATCACCAACCATTCAATGAATGCAGAAAAGGTAGTCTGTAAAATGAACTAGTCCTACTTTTACAGAAACACACCAAAAAAAAAAAAAAAGTACTGTTCACAATTGCAATTTAAAATAAGAGGGGAAAATGCAACTTTTTTTTCAGTGGATTAATAGTAAATAAGATATAAAGCCCAGAGTGAAAAGTCTCTCCAACAGGTTCCTAAAAATTCAAATGGACTCATATTATCCCTACATGTAGGAGTCCTACATGTAACCCACATATACTTTGATCTGTAATCCCTGTAGAAAGAGAGTCATACATCCATTGAGTTTGCTGTAGGGCTTTCCTTCTGAAATAAGAAGTTTGGTTGTCTTTTTCTTTGAACTTACTAAATAATTAAGACCAATCTATGAATATGGGTCTAAAGCAAGGGAAAGGATGCAGTATCCCAGCCTCCCAAGAGGCAGAACTAGTTTTTAAGCCCCAAGTCAGATTGATTTGATTTTTCACCCAAACATGGAGGAAAGGCTTCCAGTCAACCTGGGATCCCAAGTCTCTACAAGGAGAGCTCCATATATTGTTTGGTATTTTGTATAATAAAGTTTCTTCTAAGAAAGAAAGAAAGTCAATTTTCTTTGCCTTTTATTTATTGACTTTGAGTTGGGAAAAGAGTATTTTTTAATACCAAGGCAGCAAAGTAGAGAGCTGTTGAAAATTAAGCACTAAACTTTGTAAAATATTCTCTGCTGAATCTATGTAACATTATATTTGGGGAAATTTTTAATTTTCATATATACATATATGTGAAAATGTATTAGACCATGCCACATAGACTGAAACTCTGTGTGATGCTGGAAAATCAAATGAAAGGGCAATGCTTATATCCAGAGACCCCAAAGTACATTCTGGATTGGAAATATGGAAAATCCATTTGAAATGCACCCCAAGGGATTTTCTTAGGATAACAAATTTTTAAAAATTAAATAAGGAATTGTTATTGAAAGTGGTTAAGGAACACAGTCCTTATAAACATTTATTAGCATAATCTGTTAATGCTATTCCCTAAAGGCTGGGTAATCTCCTTCAGAGATTATCATGATTAACATGCAATAATAAAAGGGCTTTGAAAAGATCAGAAACATGCACAGACATTCTGCAACTGATACTAGTTTGCTAATCAATCACACAATAAGGAACAACTTTAACTGGATTCAGAGCAAAAATTAGGGGGTTATTCAAAAGGCATAAGGCAACTAGAATTTTGTCCTTTTCTTTAACTTTCTCCTACCTGTTGGTATTCTAAAGAGAAGAAACATTAGGGAGTGGACTTGGATCCTCTTCATCTAAGCCCAAAATATAGCCTTTAAATAGAGATCTCCATTTTTGCCTTGGTGATTGTTCTCTTGTTTTAGGTAATGGATATCAATACTGTAAATTCCAAAAAGTCACAAAGTCATGTCCATTCCAAATTGTTTTTAGTAGTTCCACTTCTGAGGCCCAGGGGAGCAACCTTTGGATCTGACTCAATAGTACTTGGAAAAAAGACGCATTTGAACATGAACTTGTTAACAGGGTTATGTAGAAAGTCTGTTAGATCTGAAGTCACTTTCTTGAGTAAAATACATAGTACAGGAGAAAGTGTATCCTAAAAGACTTCAGGAGATTTTGTCTTTCCTTCTTGCCATATTTTTGACATTGGTTAAATTAGTTAAATAGAACTGAATAGTCAGTCATTAATCACTAGTTAATAGGAATGGAAAGGACACAAGAATTTTGGTTCAAGCTTATACTGTTAGAAAAAGGACACCAGAACTATTCAAGGATACAGACTTAGACCTCTGTGAAAAAGATGTAGGCACTTTTTAAGTATTTATTTGCTTAATGAATAAAATGAGTGCCATGTGGGATGCCATTGGGAGATGGGACAAAAAGTTAAGAATATTAAGAAAATCAATTTAAAAAATTGGGAAGAAATGCAATCTAGCAATACCAGGTCTCAAATTATACTATAAAATAGCTATCATCAAGACAGTTTTATACTGGATAACAAATAGTGCTATTCATCAGTGGAATAGATTTATTACACAATTTATAAAAGCAAATGAGTACAGAAATCACCTATTTGGACAAGAACTGACTATTTGATAAAAGTTTTGGGAAAACTAGAAACTGGAAAGTTTTCTAGTAGAAACTAGGAATAGACCAATACCTCACTATATATGCCAATATAAATTCAAAATAGTTACATGATTTAAATATAAAAGGGAGCACAGAAAAAAAAACATTACTTGACACATCTATGAATAGGGGGAAAAGTTCATGACGAAGCAAAAGATAGGACTATGGGAGATAAAATGAATAACTTTAATTACACTAAATTAAAAAAACTTTGCAGACAAACCAAGTGCAGCCAAAATCTCAAGAAAAATAGGAAACAGGAAAAAAACATAGTAAGTTTCTGTGATAAAGATCTCATTTCTCACATAGGAACTGAGCCAGATTTATATACATAACAGCCATTCTCCCATTGATAAACGGTCAAAGGATGTAAGTTTTCAGAAGAAGAAATGAAAGCTATTGTCATGTGAAAAAATATTCTACATATCTAATAGAGAAATGCAAAATGAAATAACTCTGAGGTACATCTTATACCTGTCAGATTGGCTAAGAAGACAAAAAAAGAAATGAGAAATACTGGTGGATTATGGGAAGATAGATACTACTAATGCACTGTTGGTAGATCTGTGAAGTAGTCTAATCATTCAGAAGAATAATTTCTAATTAAGCTCATTAATTCATAACTCCACCAACAATGCATTAGTGTCCCAGTTTTCCCACATCTGTTCCAATATTTATCATTATCTTTTTCTGTCATTTTAGCCAATCTGAGAAGTATGAGATGGCATCTCAGAATTGTTTTAATTTGCATTTCTTTAATCGATAGTGAGTTAGAGCATTTTTTCATATGACTATAGATGGCTTTAATTTCATCATCTGAAAATTGTCTGTTCATATGGTCCATTTGACCATTTATCAGTTGGAGAATGACTTGTATTCTTATAAATCTGACATAATTCCTTATATATTTTAGAAATGAAACTTTATCAGAAATATTAGCTGTAAAGATTTTCCCCCAACTTTGTACTTCCCTTTTAATCTTGTTTCTGTTGGTTTTATGTGTACAAAAACTTTTTAGTTTAATACAACCAAAGTTGTCCATTTTACATTTCATAATGCTCTCTAGTTCTTTGCTCATAAACTTCTCCCTTCTCCAAAGATCTGATAGGTAAATTATCCCTGGCTCTCCTAATTGGTTTAGGCTATCATCCTTTATGTACAAATCATGTATCCATTTTGACCTTATTTTGGTTTGGAGAATGAGATGTAGGTGTATGCCAATTTTCTGACATATAATTTTTCAATTTTCTCAGCAATTTTTGTCAAATAGTTTGGGGATTTATGAAATAGTAGATTACTATACGTCTTGATTATGGTGTTGCATGTATCTAATCAGTTTCACTATTCCACCACCAATACCAAATAATTTTGATGACTGCTGCTTTACAATATGGTTTTAGATTTGGGACTGCTAAGTCACTGTGTTTTGTAATTTTTTCCATCAATTCCCTTGATATTTTTGATCTTTTGTTCTTCCAGATGAATTTTGTTAGTATTTTTTCTACTTCTAAAACACGTTTTGGCAATTTGATTGGTATGGTGCTGAACAAGTACACCAATTTAGGCAGAATTTTCATTTTTAATCTCAGCCTAGCCAAAAACAATTGATATTTTTCCAAAGTCCAATTTGACTTTATTTGATTGAGAAGCTTTGTTGTTGTTGTTGTTTTTGTAATTGTGTTGATAGAGTTCTTGGGTTGACCCCCAAGTATTTTATTTTGTCTACCATAATTTTAAATGGAATTTCTCTTTCTATCTCTGGCTGATGAGCTTTCTCAGTAATATATAGAAATGCTGATGATTTCTGTCGGTTTTATTTTACATCATGCAACTTTGCTAAAGCTGTGATTTGTTTCAATAGGTTTTTGAATGATTTTCTAAGAATAATATCCTATCATTTGCAAAGAGTGCTAGTTTTTTTTTTTCTCATTGGCTACTTTAATTATTTCTTTTTCTTTTCTTATTGCTGAAGCCAGCTTTTCTAGTACAATGTTGAATAATAGTGATGATAATAGACATCCATATTTCACTGCTGATCATATTAAGAATGTGTCCAACTTCTCTCCATTAAAAACAATGCTTGCTGTAGGTTTTAAGAGAGATACTGCTTATTATTTTAAGAAAAGCTCCTTTATCCCTATGCTTTCTAGTGTTTTTAAAAGGAATAGATGCTGTATTTTGTCAAAACATTTTCAGCAACTATTGAGATTATCATATGATTTCTGTTGGTTTTGTTATTGATATGGTCAATGATGGTAATAATTTTCCTGACATTGAACCAGATCTGTATTCCTAGTATAAATCCCATTTGGTCATAGTGTATTATTCTACTGACACTTTGCTGTAATTTCTTTGCTAATATTTTATTTAAAATTTTTGCATCAATATTCATTAGAAAGAATGGTCTGTAATTTTCTTTCTCTATTTTGGCATGTCCTAGTGTAGGTATTATTACCACATTTGTGTCATAAAAGGAATTTGGGAGTACTTCTTCTTTACCTATTTTTCCAAATAGTTTACATAGTTCTTTAATCGTTTGATAGAATTGTTTTTTAAATGTTTGATAGAATTCATTTGTATAAGAACTCACTATTTGACAAAAATTTCTGGGAAAATTGGAAATCAGTGTGGCAGAAACTAGGCATTGACTCACATTTAACATTTTATACCAAGATATGATCTAAATGGGTTCACAATTTAGGCATAAAGAGTGACATTATAAGCAAATAAGAACAAAGGATAGTCTACCTTTCAGATCTGTGGAGAATGAAGGAATTTATGGCCAAAGAACAACTGGAGTACATTCAACAGTAAGATTATATGATGATCAATTCTGATGGACATGACTCTTTTCAATAATGAGATGATTCAGGCCAGTTCCAATGGTTTTGTGATGAAGAGAGCCATCTACACTCAGAAAGAGGACTGTGGGGACTGAGTGCGGATCACAACATTTTCATTTTTTTGTTATTGTTTGCTTGCACTTTGTTTTCTTTCTCAATGTTTACATTTTGAACTGATTTTTCTTGAGCAGTGGGATATATATATAATATATATATATATATATATATATATATGCATTCTCTCTCTATATTTCCACTATATATACATATAGTGGAAATATAGAGAGAGAATGGCATGTTTTATATATTGACTTACTTGCCATCTAGAGGAGGTTGTGGGGAGAAAGGAAAAAAAATTGGAGCACAAGGTTTTGCAAGGGTAAATGTTAAAACTTATCTATGCAGATTTTAATAATGTTAAAAAAGCTTTAAAAAAAAAGAATTCACTTGTGAGTCCATCTGGCCCTGGGGATTTTTTCTTAGGCAGTACATCAATAATTTGTTCAATTTGTTTTTCTAAAATGGGACTATTTAAGTAAATCATTTCCTCTACTGTTAATCTGGGCAATTCATATTTTTGTAAATATTCATCCATTTTAGTTAGATTGTCAAACTTACTGCCATATAGTTGGAGCAAAATAGTTCCAAATTATTGCTTTAATTTCTTTTTCATTGGTGATAAGTTCACCTTTTTCACTATTTGATGTTGGCAATTTGATTTTTTTATTTCCTTTTTATGATCAAATTAGCCAATGGTTTATCTATTTTATTGGATTTTTTCATAAAACCAATTTTTAGTTTTATTTATTAGTTCAATAGTTTTCTTAGTTTCAGTTTTACAAATCTCTCCTTTGAGTTTCAGAATTTCTAATTTGATATTTAATTGGGGATTTTTAACTTGTTCTTTTTCAAGTTTTTTTTTTTTTTAGTTGTATGCCTAATTCACTGATTTCCTCTTTCTCTCTTTTATTCATTTACCTATTTAGAGACATAAAATTCTCCTAAGAATTGCTTTTATTCTATCTCATACGTTTTGGTATGTTTTCTCATTATTGTCATTCTCTTGAATGAAATTATGGATGGTTTCTGTAATTTATTGTTTCACTCATTCATTCTTTAAAATTAGATTATTTAACATCCAATTGCTTTTTATTCTCTGTTTCTCTGACCCTTTATTGAATATAATTTCTATTATATCTTGGTCTGAAAAGAAAATATTTATTATTTCTGCCTTTCTGCATTTGATTGTAAAGTGTTTATGTCCTGATATATAGTCGATTTTTGTGTGGGGGACATGTACTACTACCAAGAAAAAGGTGTATTTCTTTCAATCCTATTCAATTTTCTCCAAAGTTCTATGATATCTAGGTTTTCTAGGATCCTATTAACTTCCCTAGTTTCTTTCGTGTTTATTTTGTGGTTAGATTTGCCTACTCTGAGATTCCTCACTAATATAGTCTTGCTATTTATTTCTTCCTATAACTGGCTTAAAATTTCTAGGAATTTGCCTGCTTTATAATCTTCTCTATGAATTTGTCTACTCTTACCACTTGGCATAAACACATTTAGTATCATTACTACCTCATTATTTATGAAACCTTTTTTTTCAAAATGTACTTTCCTTCCTTATCTCTTTTAATAAGATCTAGTTTTACTTTTACTTTATCTGAGTTCAGAATTGCTAACCCTGCTTTTTTTCTTTTTTACTTCAGCTGAAGCACAATAAATTTTGTTACAGGCTTTTACTTTTACTCTGTCTCTGTGTCAAAATTGTTTCTTGTAAACAACATTTTTGTGAGATTTTTTTAATCCACTCTGCTATTCATTTCCATTTTATGGAAGAATTCATGCCCTTCACATTCACAGTTATGATTACTAGTTCTGTAATTTTTTTCCACCCTACTTTCTCCCCTGTATATAATTTTGTTCTATTTCCACCCTATCCTCAATAGTGTTTTTTTAACCCATTTCACCCACTCCACTTTATCTTCTATCACTCCTCTCCCCTTCTCTTACCTTTTTCCCTAGTGTTTCTGCCCTCCCTTCTATCCTGTCTCTCCTTTTCTTTCCTCTTTCTCTTCCTACTTCTTTATAGGGTCAGATAAATTTCTATATCTCTTAGAGGCAAAACTGATGAGATCAAGCTTCAGACAAAGCTCATCCCCTTCCCTTCTTTCCCTCCATTGTAATAGATCTTTTGCACCTCTTCATGTGAACTAGTTTTCCCATTCTACCTCCCCCTTCCTCTTTTTCTAGTACAAACCTTTTCCCACTCCTTAATATCTTTTTCTTTGATGTCATCACAGTAGGGACCATTCATAACCATACCCTCAGTCCATGTGATGCCCCCTCGGCCTGCTTCAGTGACAGATACAGGTCTTAAGAGCGACAGATATCGTTTTCCCATCTAGGGATGTAAACAATATAATCTTTAAATATATATATTTTCTCCTAAATATCTTTCTATGGTTCTCTGGAGTCCTGTGTTTGTAGCTAAAATTTTAGGTTTAGTTCTGGGTTTCTTTTTTTTCGATAGAAATGATCTAAGTCTCTTATTTCATTGAAGGTCCATCATCTTCCTCAGCTGAAAGATGATGCTGAGTTTTGCTGAGTAGTTAATTCTTGGTTGTAACCCTAGGTCATTTGCCTTTCAGAATATGTTATTCCAGGACCTCTATATCTTTATTGCAGAAGCTACCAGATCCTAGGTAATCCTAACTGCTGGCTCCTTGATATTTGAATAATTTTTGTCTGGCAGCTTGCAGCATTTTTTCCTTGAGATTGAAGTTTTGGATTTTCTTAACAATGTTTGATAGATTCTTTCAATTAGTATTTCTCCCTCTGTTTCTAGAATATTGGGGCAATGTTCCTTAATGATCTTTGGTAGAATGTTAACCAGGCTCTTTTTTTGATCATGGCCTTTTAAAATTGTCTCTTCTGGACCTATTTTCCAGGTTGGATGTTTTTCCAATGAGGTTTTTCATATTTTCTTCCATTTTCAAAATTCTTTATAGTTTGATTGATTGATTCTTACTGTCTCACAAAGTCATTAGCTTCCATTTGCCCTGTTCTAGTTTTTAATTTGTGATTTTCTTCAGTTAGCTTTTATATCTCTTTTTCCATTTGGTTAGTTCTACTTTTGAAGGTTTTTCTTCAGATAATTTTTTCCTTCCTTTTCTAAGCTGCTGATTCTTGTACATCTCTCATTTCGTTTCTCATTTTTTTCTTCTCTATTATTTGCCTTTTAAAGTCTTTTATGAGCACTTCCAAGAAGCTCTTTGGGCTTGGGACCAATTCATATCATTCTTTGAGATTTCCTCTAAGGACATTTTGTCCTCATCTGAGATTGTGTTTTAGTCTGCCCTGTCACTATAGAAGCTTTCTATGGTCAATTTTTTTTCTGTTTCTTGATCATTTTCTTCACTTTTATTTTGGTTTTTGCTCTTTTTTTACTTTTATGGTTGGGCTCTACTCCTAGGCTAAAAGGGATGCTATCCCAAGCTTCCTGGGCAGCTCTAAGCCTTGGTTTTGAGCACAGTGCTCCCTTGTGTTTGCAGGGGGTAGCTTTTCCTACTCTGTTGAGGAAACAGTCTGGTTTCCCAGAGTTTGCCTTCTGAGCTGGGACTGGAGGCTGCTCCACTGCTGTGCTCTACTACTGAGTCAGGACTGCATAACTTAGATCCCGATTTGCTGTATTTAAGACCCTCTCAGTGACTTTCCCACAATCTGTAAAGCTGGGTTAAATACCGTTTACGTTTCATTGAGACTGACCTTTCTTGAAACTTTTTTGTCTCTCTTGAGCTACAGAATGTTTAATTCCATCAGACTCTGTTCAGAGGTTTGGTTTCATGTGATTTTTGAGGGAAAGTTGAGATATTTTGAGCAGTACTCCTGACTTTAGTCCACATCTTTTCTCCACCGCAACAATTAATAGTTCTCCAATTATTTAGATCTATCTTTATTTGTGTGAAGTTTAGTTTGTAATTGTATTCATATACTTCTTGTGTTTAATCCTGGTGAGCAGACTTCCAAGTATCTTACATTGATTGCCTATAGTTACTTTACAGGAATTTTTTCCCCTATCTTTTCTTGCTGGGTTTTGTTGGTAAAATGTAGAAATACTCATTATTTCTGTAGTTTGTTTTGTATCCCATAAGTTTGCTAAAGGTTAATTTTTTTCCACTTGTTTTTTAGTTGATTCTCTAGGGTTCTCTAATTATACTTACAACATCTACAAAAAGTGATTATTTACTAATCGCCTCTGGTTATCCCTTTAACTTCTTTTTCTTTTCTTATTGCTATCATAGCTTTTCTAGTATGATATATTGAATAATAAAGTTATCCTTCCTTCAATGCAAATCTTAGAGTGCATCCTTTAGTAGATACTACTTTACATTTTAAGGAAAATTCCATTCATCTCTAGGCTTTCTAGAATTTTTAATATGAATGTCATATTCTGACCATACCTTTTTCTACATCTGTCAATATAAACATGTTTTTGTTGTTTTTGCTGTTTACATATTCAATTATGCTTATAGTTTTCCTAATACTGAACCAGTCCTGCATTTCTGATTTAAATCTAGCTTCCTTGTAATATATTATCTTCACGACATGTTTCTGAAATCTTTTACTAATACTGTAAATTTGTTGCACAAATCTTCATTAGGAATATTAGCCTACACTTTTTATTATTGTTGCTCTTCTTGGACCAGATAATCACCATAGCAGATTATCAAAACCATATTTGTTTCATTAAAGTAATCTGGTAGAATGCCTTGCATACAATAATCTCATACAATAAACTATGTGTAGTTGGATGATTTGAAGTATTATCTAAATTCAGTAATTTTATATGTAATAATTATCTTTGCAATATTTTTAATAGATAAACTAAAATAATTTAAAAACAATCATTACAGATATCTTTATTAACTCATTCTCTTATTTGCCCGCCAAAGAACTGAAAGCAATTGATATATAGCCTCTCAGAGAATTTAGAAATGAATAAAGAAACATTAAAGTCACTTTCTGCATTATTTCCCAATAAAAATGTCAGGTGATCCTCAGACACTTTAAATTCTGGTTGACATTTTCCTCTGAGAAATGTCTATTCTTTTCCAAAATAAGTGTTTCATATACATTTGAAAAATCTGTTTATTGGATTTTTTCTTCAAAACAAAAGGATGTTTAGATGCTTGTCCTCAAGTAAACTAGCTAGTTATCTCTCCAGTAATTTTAACATTTTCCAAGTGAAATCAATTTTTAAAATGAACAAGCTAGCTACTAACAATTAAGGTTTCTTTATTCTCTACTTCATTTATGTTTCATTATGCAGCCTTAAATAAACCAAGATTTTTGTCTGAATGGCTTCTCAAAGAGGAATCGTATTTTTTTAAAATTTCAGTCTTCAATCCAAACAGCTAAAAAATGTTCCATTTCTATCATGTTACCTTTCTATTCCTCACAACCATTTATAAACCACTAAAAACTGATATACAACTTAGTAATTTTTCTTTATTTCACTTGTGTTTTATAATACTCCATGCCAAAGATTCAAACATCTCAACCTCTCATCTTATTTTAGAGATACTTATGACCAAGTTCAAGCAACTCAATTAACATCATTTTTTTTCTGTGATATAATAGGCCCCTTCTTTTGGGGGCTGGCAGTGTTTCAAACTGAAGAATTCATGTTGCCCAGTTTGATAAGGGATCTTTTAAAAATAATTAACACAACTGCTATCATTATGATACATAGGAGTATACTATATCCACATGTAAAGAGATTCATTCAAGTTCAAGCTATGTTGTGGCACATTAAAACATTTGAACTCACATGTGTGACATTAATTAACATTTGGCTCACATTAAATGCTTAGTATCATTTTACAATTTACACTAAATCAAATTTATTTTTTAAAACTAATTAAAACTCACTGTTTTCCAACCTAACTGGTATTATTATAAAATTGTTTGTAATTTTAATATGTAGGCATTTGAAATCCATCAAAATCTACGTTAGGTATATTTATAAAGTCCCAAGGAAAACAAATGTGAAAAGAAATAGATTTGTTGGCATATTTTGTGACCTCTCACATCAGCATCTTCCAAATTTCTAAATAATATTCTTCCACTCTCCAAACTATCATATTTAATCTACTCTTCAACCCATATATACAGTAAGGTACTGGTTTTTTGGACATTCCACCTCCACAACATTTCTCCCATTCAACTGGTTTTTTTTTTTTCTATTCACGAAGTCAGCACATGAGTTCAACTTCTTCGCATCTTTTTATCTTATCTACTGTAACACTTTAAATTCTAACAAGGACCTCACGTATCAAACCTCTCCTCTATCCAAGGCATTTTCTTATATATAATAGTTAAAGAGGTGATTTTCTTTAAATACAAATCTGATCATTCCTACTTAATAAATTCCAGTGATGGAATAAATAAATGCCTTCAGGTTCAAATGCAAGCTCCTCTAGTTACATCTGAAAGCCTTTCACAACTTAGTCTTAAATTACATTTCCAGTTTCGTTCAAATACATTATTATTCCTCTTCATGGCCCAGCCAAACTAAAACTGTTCGTAGTTCCTTACATATAACACTCCTTTTTAAATTTCTATGCCAATGCATTGGATGTCTCCCACAATGTAATTCTTCCTCTTTACAGAGGAACCCTTCCTACTGTCTACTGTTCCTACTGTACAGGACTAAGTTCAAGCATTATCTTCTAAACAGCCTTTTCCAATCTCACCAAATACTAATGTCTCCTTTCCCTAACTTTATTAAAATACTCCTGAATTTATTTCATACACACACACACACACACATACACACACACACACACTCTCTCTCTCTCTCTCTCTCTCTCTCTCTCTCTCACACACACACACTTATACATGTACTCTCTTATCAAGATAAAATACAACCTTCTTGAGAATGAAGATTATTTAATTTTTATAATCTTATTTCTACTTCATAGCACAGTGCCTGGAACTTAGTAAGTATTTAATACACTGAATAATATAAAACCAGAAAAAGAATGCCAAACCATGTTTTAAAAAAATTTGTATTGGTTTTTTCTTTCTTTTTTCTTTATATAATATTTCTAGGGTTCGATAAATCTCTCAATCACAGACTTTCATTACTAAATCATCATTCTTTTTCTGTTTTAGATTTACCTGAAATAGTAACAGCATCAATTACTTGCTCAGTATCACAGAGACAGTATGTGCCAGAGTAGAATTAAAACACAAGTCTTCCTGATTCTGAGGTTAGGTTATATTATGGTACCTCTCTCTAAGACTTAGGTTTAAGTCTTGATATGATATGTGGTATCTGTATGACCCCTGAAAAGTTACATGTCCTTAATGCTCTAGAAAACTACCTAAAACTATAAATTGCAGAGAAGGTTCACTTGACTTGGTGAAACTAATTTCCTCACTCGAAAGTTTCCCATGACAATAAAATTATAGGTCCAGTCTCCATCCTTTATTTTCATAGAATAAACACAATCTTGTATGTCTTCTACTTTTGTCAAGCTTTGTAAATTAACAATATTGTTTTAAATGTAGGAAATTTAATCTTTTTTTTTTTGCACTATCCTAAACTAAATTTTCCAAGACAGGAAAATGCCCTTATAGATCTCACAGATTTGATCATTATTACTGGCAAATTGACAACTAAGAGTCATAATGGAGCTTCTAGAATGGCCACTGGATAATGTATGTGATATAACAACAACCAAAACACATAACCCACATAACAAATTATGACAGTTAAAGGATGTGAAAAAACTGTCAGCACTGTCAAAAGCAGGAAATCATCTCAAAGATTTTCCCGGAAGAAAAATAGAAATTTTTGCTTTTAACTGTAAGGAGACACTACATTTCAATCAAAAAGTACTTATGATGCACCTACTCTTTGTGCGAAGCTTAGTGTAAAGTGTTGGAGATATAAATGAGCCTAGGCCTTTGAGGAGCTTGTATTCTCTTATTTACAAATAAGTAAATAAACAAGATATACAAGATAAATACATAGTGACTGGGACAGGAATGAGAATCTCTAAGAAAATAGAATAGGGTATCTTGAAGAAGTGGAGAACTTGAAATGAGTTTTAAAAAGAGCTGAGGGGGACGTGTAGTGAAGAGAAGGAAGAAAATGTCAGCACAAGGAGGGGGAGAAAGAGTACAGGTTTGTGCATAAATACAAAGGCAGGTAATGAAATGACTTATAAATATTACAATGGCCAGTTTGGCTGGATTTTAGAATATGTAGTGGAAAATAATGTTCTATCAGCCTGGAAAAGAGCCTGGAACAAGATTATGAAGAACTCTTTAAATGGCAAACAGAGGAGTTTGTATTTTATTCTAACAGCAATAGCAAGATTTTTTTTAAGGGAGATACTGGTCTAAGAAAGTAGAGAGGGATAGAGAAACTAGATGATAGCTTGAGAGAAGTAGGATTCAGGAAAAGTTGGAAGGAAACAAATTTTAATCCGTTATGAGAATTTAAAATAAAAAATACAGATAATACTTACCACATTCAAACTGACAGAAATGTTTGCCTTTGGTACAGGTTGACTGTATAATGATTTTAGCATATCATTCAAATCATTTTCCTGAGGGAGCAAAAAAAGAGGCACAAGTCCATTTCATAAATTCATATATATTCATAATATTGCAAATTAATGGATCTTTGAAACAAAATTGCTCATCAGGACCAATTTCAAGCACCTATAATTTAATAAAAAATATTGAGTTTCTATGTGGTTCTTTTTTGCATATTTTCTTACAACCACAAAATTTGTAATTCCAATAAGTATAAACTTTATTTGTGGAAATGTTTATCTCTAAGAAATGGTAGTAGCAATATCTGTTTCATATAAACATTTCTTCTAACAAAATCTGTTTATTATCTTTATCATGAAAAGCATATAGCAGTAATAGAAGATATCCAAAAAGGTAGATTTGTATTCACAAATCATAAATCACATTTTCATCTCTGAGGAAGAAGATGAATTTTTAAAAGAGCAGAAGAATTTTAACTTGAGTGGATTATCCACACCCAAATCCATATTCTACTAAAATGTGAAGAAATTACTCTAAAGGATTCCTTCCTCCCTGGTTACTGCTTTCTGATATTTAGCTCACATTGTGCTAGTCTCTAAGCAAAAGTTATAACACTGTAACACTTTATTTTCTATGAATGTCTACTACAAAGTATCATAAATAATACAATTATAATATGTGTGTATATATATCTCACATGCATAAAACCAGAACAGATGTACATAACTCAAATATGTACCTTCCTTTGTTTTTAAATTTTTTTATCCTCCTTTCCTTTGTTTTTATATTTCCTTTAATTAAGATGTTATATAATTAAAAGACAGAGACACGCTAGACATTTGAGAGAATGCAAAAGAAGCATTTGAAGAAACTAGAATAATAAAAACTGCACACATTTCTCCAGTCTTTATGTTTACAAAGGATTTTCCTCACAAATCGGGAGCTAAGTAGTAAAAATATTATTTTTACAATTTTCAAATGAGGAAACCTATTATATTATTATTACTAATGTATAGCAATGTAAAGATGTAAAAAGCTTTATAATATTTTATCTCAATTGTGATCCTGTGAAGCAATGCAATGCATAATATTATCCTCATTTTACAGATCCTAAAATTGTGCCTTAGAAATATGAAATTATTGCCTGTCACTTTTAATCCAGTTAAATGCAGTTAATATATTCCTTGTACCTTATGTTTCTACCACACTACGGCCCTTCTAAGAATATGGCTGATTGTGTGTTTTCTCTTGGCTTTCACAATCCACAGCTACCTAAATTATGTCTTAAAGGATGACTAGAAATATATACTTATGTGAACATATGATACTGAGTATACCTGAAAAAGTTAATTTGCAGCTAAGGCATTTTCTGCTTGAGCATCCCATGAGTATATAGAATATAGAATATTACAGAAAATAATGTATGATTACATAGGTGTATATATGTGTTTACATACATATTTACATTAAAAAATTAGGCGTTTCATTTTTAAAGATTAATAAAATTTTGTCCCAGAGATTAGGAAGGGCCAATTTTCTTGTAACACTAATTTATATTATTAATAACCATAAGGTGTAAAATATCTTTCAGGATATAAAAGCTAATTAACAAAAAAAAAAAAAGAAAAACCTCAACAACAAAAATAAATAGAAATTTGTTGAATATTTTAATATTCCAGATATTGAACTTACCAACTTCACAGCATGACATGATATTTGGCCAACTATTAATTTGTAAATATGAAATTAAAGAATATAATCAAATCATTTTGAATTTATATGAATAATTCTAATTTTATATGTAGGTAAACAAAAATAAACCTTATGAAATAATCAACACAATATAATGCTAAACTCTACTACAACTACTGCCACATTATTGCCTCTGAGAATTTTTTGGGAAACAAGAATGACTTTGGAATATCAGCATAAAAATGTAAAGATGAAAGATTATACTTTCAAACTGACAGTAAAATATATCAAATATATTTTTAAAAATCATACTGTAAACACCTGGAATTTTAACAAACTATATTGTACAAACTATACCAGTATGTGCTTCTGACTAGCAAATTGGAAGTAATTATTTTATTCCTTTCTCTCTCCTCAATTTAAATGAGTGAACATGTAACCTTAATTTTAAAAAATATAATTCAACTGAAGGATAGAGGAGAGGGAGTATCCCTGTGATTTGACTAGTATGGGAAACTCCCAGATAAGAAAATTCTCTGGAACAATCCAGATAGGCCCCTTCTCTGCAACTAAAAATTTTAGAGTAGTTTGGAGAATTGAGGGATAAAGTGATTTTTGCACATAATTATATGTAAAATTTTGCCAGTAAAATGTCCACTAAATCTTAGATAAAATGAGCCATATCTCAATTATCAGTTGAATAATATGCAATAAATAATTATTTATGGGAAAATTTAAATTTTGGGCCCAATACTCAATATCCTTTGGAAATAGCACAACCTATATTTGCATTTAACTTGTGATCAGAAGATTAAAAATAAGTAATTTAATTATATTAGTATTATTCTGTTTCCAAAAAAGCAAGCAAATGAAAGGTCAGAGATAAACTTGATTTATTGATTATTAGGCACTCTGGATGCAATTAGGAGGCTCAGTAGGTAGAAATAGGATGAAGCCTAAGTTCAAATCTGGCCTCAGACACTCACTTAGCTATGTGATCCTGGGCAAGATACCTGATTTCCATTTAACTTAATACACTGGAAAAAGAAACAGTAAACTATTCTAATATCTTTGCCATGATCACAAAGGATCTTGAAGAGTCAAACATGACTCAACAATAACAACAACAACAACAAAATGCTCCCCTTAGGGGAATTATTAGAGCCAAAAGACAAGTATTCTTGCATAATATCCTTATCTTAAGATTTTTTCCTGATAAGTTATTTTACATTTTATGTATTACTGTACATTAACCTCTTAAGTAGTTTTGTTCCCTAAAATAAACATAACTATGATTAATTTCTCAAGTTATTAGATGGAAGAAGAAGAATCCTGTGATATAATTATTATAATTCATCTTATTGTCTTATTCTATATATTATTTAAAATTGGAGGGATTGATGGTAGGGAGAAGGAAGCCAAATATTTTATTTACTTATTTATTTATTTTTAAGACTGGATTTTGAAGTACAGGGACTCATTCATGAATTGGTATATCATACTATTGCTGATCAGGACAAGAGCTCTGACCTGCCTGCATAGAATCTATATCAGTTTAGCCTTTTTTAGATAATTTGGTCAACCTGCCCAGAGACTCACCCCTCTGGTATCATGTCAGTGAAGTCATCTGATTGGCGAAGCCTACTATAACTCTGAGCAATAATGCTTAAGGGATCTACTAGCTTCAGCTTCACTGGTACTGGGATTTCAAGCATGCATAAACACCATACCCAACAGGACATATTTTTTAAGTAATTTCAGATACCAATTTTGACTCAAAAGCCTTTGAAAAGTGAAATAGTGTCATCTAAAATCAAATCCTACAAAAATACTTGCCATATTTTCTTAGTTTAAAGAAATTATTAAGAGAGACATAAGGCAATTTGTTCAACCTTACATAAACACTAGGGAAAATGTACTTGGAAAAACGGTATAAACCTATAAAAATGATAATGGCGCAGTTAGAAACTGATTCCTCACTGGTAAAACTGGAAAACTGCAAACAATTATTTGACAAAGCAGGAGTTATAATCTTGAAAGTTGTAAACTTGAATGGCAATTCAAGTGACAATAGGTAAAAGCCCATGATTTCAAAATAGATTCACATTTTAAGAATCAAAACAAGGCAAAACAAATAAAAGCAATCATTTTGTGCTTCTAAGAAAAAGAACAGGAAAAATTCATCAAATTACTTGAATTCTCCAGGCATCTATAGCAATTTAAACATAATAATTAAATAGGCCTATGTCAAAATATTCTATCAAAAATTTTACATTTTACCAAATGTTAGAAATCTTCCCCTATCATCTCCATATATTTTAATCTAAGAAAATCTGGTTGGTCATTGTCTTTTTTATTCAATAACTATGTAAAGCACTGAAAATTAAGTAAATGGTCACTGTTAATACTAATGAGAAAAGGACAAAGTTAATCTTTTGCTTCACTATCCTGGAGAATGGGATGAATTTCTCATGAAAATATAAACTTGTTATTTTGTTATTTAAATTAAATGCTATAAGCAGTTTGCTTCCTTCTTAGGGAAACAAAGCAGTAATCAATGCGATTTATCTCTAAATTCTCTCTTAGTAGAAATGAATGTGAAAATGAGAAAATTTCCTTTTTTTCCATCTAAGTGGAGCAATTATTGCTACTGTTAATGAATTATTATGGGTATATACATATATGTATGTATATAGAGGTATATATATGTGCATATACATATATACATATATATAATTTTTGAAATACCCCCCAATAAAGGATTGCTTACCAGCTCCTTAGCCAAATAATCTGCCAAAGTATTTAAAAGCTTGTAGTACACTTCAAACCATGGAAGGTAGCTGAAAAAAAAAAATTATATTTACATATAGAGAGAAAGAACTGAAAATTCAGATGGCAATTAAAAAAGATTAACATAAACATATCACTTAAAGCATCCACTGTGATATCAATAACAAAATAATTCAATAAATACATGGCCAAATTAATAAATGAATACAATATTCTGTTTCAGGCACATTTTTGCTAATTGTGAAATATACTGGTCTCAATAAATTATTTGCACATTTTACTACTCTCAGAGTTTATGTACTACTTCTATTACATGCCAAGGTTTCTTAATTACTTAACTATATTCTATGATACTCATCAAAAAAATTTTTTTAAAGATATACATAAAACTACAACAATACAGGCATTAACCTGATTTGATAAAAATAAAATCATGTCATTTTTAATCCAAAACGAGTGTGTACAAATAAGATTTTTCATATAACATGGTATATCTAGATTAGGATCATCACCTGTACAGTTACAGTACACATATATCCCATGCATTTAGTAAATCAATAAGCATGTATTAAATTCCTGCTATATGACAGGCAGTGATCTAGGGGATACAAATACAATTCATGAAAAAAAATCTCTATTTTTGAGGTACAAACATTATGAGAAGGGAAACAAGTACATACATAAATATATACAGAATAAACATAAAGAGAATAATTGAAAATGGAATGTAACAATTCAAGGCACTTTATGAGGTTGGGCACTAGCAGCTAGAGGCAATAAAGTACTAGAGTAGATAGAGTGCCAGGCCTGAAGTCAGGAAAACTCATCTTCCTGAATTCCAATCTGGCCTCAGATACTTACTAGCTATGTGATCCCATTTGCTTAAGTTTTTTTTTTGTTTTTTTTTTTGTTTTTTTTTTTTTTTTTTTATCTGTAACATTAGCTAGAGAAGGAAATGATAAACCATCCAGTATCTTTGCCAAGAAAATCCCAAATAGGGTTACAAAGAGTTAGACATGAGTGAAATATCTGAACACTCAGTTCCCCTCTTCATTCCTCTCCTCCCTCCCTTCCTCTGTCTCTTTCAGTCTGTCTCTGTCTTTGTCCCTATCTCTGTCTTTCTTTCTCTCTCTCATTTATCCATAGGAGAAAATTATTAGTGCTCTCCCATCTTCCAATACGCTATTATGGGGATGTAGATACAACAAAAAAATGAAGTATTAGTCTTGTCCTCAGAAAGCTTAATATTCTACTACATGGTATTTATTGTAATTCTACACATGTCATTTTCCTGCCAGTGGAATGTAGGCTTTTGCTCTTTTAACAGCTATAGCACCTGCATAGTGCTTTGAGTAGTGAACTACTAATAAATGTTTTTGGCTTCAATTGAAATGAAAATGGATTACATTGTTCTGATAGTAATTTTGCATTTTTATCCTTTTTATGGGTTGACACAGTTTATTTACTGCTTGTTGTTTTTGTTGTTTTTTTTTAACCATGTACTATTATTCAACTTTTCATAATGAATCTCTCTTTTCTCAATTTAACAAAAATGGGTTTTCAAATTCATAGGACCTTTTAGAACTTGCATTTCATAACCTTTAAAAATCATGATCACACAATAAAACCTAAAGTGAAAGACCACTTAAATTAAGTATAAAATGCTTCAAATTCTATCTGGCAATTCATATGCAGAGGAAGTATAGGAATAGAACTACAAAAAAATCTTTATAGTATTTTTAAAAGTCCTAAATAATTGAAGAAATATTAATTGTTCAAAGGTTGGTTGAGCCAATGCAAGAAAAAATGGCAATATATAAGTTAAATTATTAAATGCCATGGCTATCAAACTATTAAACTAGAAAAAAAAAGATAATGAAATTCATTTATAGGAAAAACAGGTTCAAAATCTAAAGGGGAAAAAAATGAAAAAAAAAAAGTAGTTCTAGCAACACCAAATACGAAATTATGCTATAAAATTATGCTATAATCATCAAAATGATTAGGTACTAGTTAAAAACACAGAGATAAGTTTAGAAATGAAACAGATCAGATATGCAAAAGAACAAAAAAGTCAAGTATTTGATAAAATCCAAGTTATAAGATACTAAGGTTAGAACTCAAAAACAACTAAGAAAACTGGAAAATAGTAATATAGAAATTAAGTATTAACCCATATTTCCCACACTATACCAAAAGAAGACCCAAATGGATTAATAAATTATACAAAAAAGTTAACATTATAAATGGAATAGAGGAGCAAGAAAGAAATTATTTTTCATATTTCTGGATAAAGAGTTTGTGATCAAATAAGGGATTTTAAAAGAAAAGTCAATTTTGATCACATAAAATTAAACAGGTTTTGCATGAACAAAACCAATTTAAAAAAAAAATCATAATTGGGTGAAAAAAATGCAGCAGATAAGGATCTCATCATTTCCAAGGTGTATAAAGATTCCATTTTCTTAGAAGAGCATTTCCCTAATTGATAAATGGTCAAAGGAAATCAAGGCAGTTAATAAACAGTTATTAAATGCTTACTATGTTTGATAGGTACACTGTGGGGACACAAAAATAAACAACAGTAACAAAAACATTGTCCTCAAGGAGTTGAGAATCTAATGGAGGAAAAAACAAGCAAACAACTATGTACAAGTAAGACATAAACATGATAAACCATAGGGAAGGCACTAGCCTTAATTGGGGCAAGGAAAGGTTTATTGAAGATGATGAGATTTCCGTTGGGACCTGAAAGCCATTAAGCAAGCCAACTAGGAGATAAAAAAAAAAGAGGAAGGATAGAATTCTGAGCAAAGGTAAAGGTCAGAAAATTCTTGGAGTTTGGAGATGAAGTGTCTTGTTTAAGGAACAGGAAGAAGGGCAATATCACTTGATCCAAGTATATACGAAACCAAGTTATATGATTTTATAGATAATCCTGGAGGTAGTAAGGGTTAAGTGGCATTGACTGAATAGTAGGATGAACTGTAAGATTTAAATTTTAAACAAGCAACAACAATTCTCAACAGTCAAAAGGAAAATACTCCAATTTACTAAGAATTAATAAATGCACATTAAAGCAACATTGAGGTGCCAAATCATACATATTAGATTGATTAACTTGATAAAAACAAACTCAAAAATGAAAATATTAAAGGGGCTACAGGAAAACAGGCATATTGATTCACTGTTGGAAGAGCAGTGAATTGAGCCACCCATTTTGGAAACAATTTCAAACCATGTTCCAAAAGTTAATAAACTATGCATTCTCTGTGACCCAGTGATACTATTCCTAGGACAATTCTTCAGAGATTTACAAACAATTAAAACAAGAAGAAAAAGAACATATACATCTAAAATAGTTTAGCAGCTAAACCCAAGGGCTACCCAACAACTGGGTAATGGTTGAACAAATTATGATTTGTGATATATGATATATATGAAATATGATATATGATATAAATCTGGACTTCTTAAGCATTTTCCACTCGTGACTTCTTTTTGCCTGAGAATCTTTTATGAGACCCCAGGTATATCAACATATAAAAGAAGTGTACAAATCAAACATTTGCTGATAATAAATCATAGAGAAGTTTATTTTAAAGCAATTATTTGGTATAGATATGATTTTACTATTTATTAAAGACAAAAAGCACATTTCCATGCCACTGAGATAGATATGCTTATTTATATTTAGATAAATAATGAAATCTTGGTGGAATATTTAATATCTTTTACTGCTGCCAAATTTTTCATGACATCCCTATGCTGTTACATGATCCCATACAGGTCATGACTCACAGTTTAGCAAGCTTTGATATAGACTCAAGGTATAGAATGATGCATTTATGTTTTGGGACATGACCAATATAAGAGATGCATTTGTTGTATAATAAATAAATACATATTTATTACAGGAATTTGGTGAGGTCATTCTTTTAACAAATAAAAACAATAACAATTATAAGTAAGCCTAAGAATTTTGTTGCATGTAATGGCATAAAGCTTAGTTGTAGATTTAAAATATCTTCCACATTCACTGAAGAAAAAAGATTTTATTAACAGTAAATTCTCTATAAATAGAAACTGTTAACAATCTTCTTGAGTTAAAGTCAATTAAACATTAATTTCTTCATTAGTTTTTAAGATTCAAATAATTTAATAAACATTAACAAAGATATGAGAGGTAGTGTGGGATAATGAACAAAACTGGATTTAGATCCAGAAATCTGAATTTATATACCTGTAATGTGCCAGAACTCTGAAACAAGGATTCTTACAAGGTGTGTTAACTCAGTGGAATTAAGACAATGATTATCTAGGTTAGCATGGTGATTAATAGTTCTCTAGTTCAGTATGACTGAATTAATCCTATAACAAATAATGGTTCCCTAGTGATATAATGACTGGCTTATACTCAGAATGATGAATGGATTTAATTGTAATAAAGTATTTAAGAGGTCAGAGTCAGACCTAGAGGAGGACTAGAACAAACTCAGGGAAGACAGAGGACTGGAGGCTGGAGCACAAGCTCCCGGACTCAGGGAGACTTCAAGAAAAAGACCATTGTGGTGGTCTTCCTACCTCCCCCACAGAAACCAAGACACATTCTGGGAGGACCTCCAGTAAACTAGTCCGGCCCCTAGGCAAGGAGACAAGACTATGTCACAAGACTGTGAAGGAAACAATAAAGATTTTTGGACTTTATCTCTGGCTATTCTCATGGTGATTAATGAAACAAAAGTTGGTCCAGAGACCTCCAGAAAACTAACCAGAACACTACATATACCAATCCTGACACAGTAGATATATGGCCATTGAAAAACCATTGAACCTTTATGATTCTCAATAAACTCTCTAAGACTAAATGGTAGACTCATTGACATTTCTATGAATAGGAAGAGTTCCTACACCTTGACAATGTGATGTAGACAAAACAATAACGCACTGGTTTAGAACTGTGAAAATGATTAAGGTTTTTAAAAATGAAGCTAAATATAACCTACTCAAAGTTAAATTCTGACTACTTAAATTCAGGTCAGGCCCTCTGGCACTGATTTACAAACTTCCACAATTAAGCAAAATTATTTTTTAAATGGCAACATGCAGAGTAATGATTTAATTAGAATACAATTACTTCAGTGATTTAATTTTTAAAAAATGAAATGGCTTCATGAACAACAACAAAATCTTGTTTAAAAAAAAAAAAACTTCAGTGTTCTAACTTCCTTAGGCTATATAAAAAGACAAAATGAATACATCATCACCAATAATTTTTAAATGTAATAGGAACATATTTTATGTTTCATTACAAGACTACTTTCTTCCTGTAGTTTAAAAAATAAAGGACAAAAGAAAGAGCAATCATCAAACTCACTGGTCAATTTTGCTATTATATGAAAGTAAGTATCCATTTCACTAGGATTTCCATTAGAGCTCTGATAAAAGCTTTATGTTTATGAATCAAAAGTTAAATAAAGAAAAGGAAATGTTTTCTATCAAATGGTCATATAACCACTAACAATCCTAAACTATCAGCAGGAATCTACCTTATAATAACCAAATAAAACTGAGGAAAACTGCCTTTCCATAGCTAAAATGTCTATGACTATAGGCCCCTTTGCTGTCTGGAAAACTATCACAAAATATATAAAACTAAAATGTTTTACTTATAAGAGAGTTGCCTAAAGGAAAGATATAAAAACTTTAAGCTATGTTTAAAAAAAAAAAGCCTGCAAAAGCTTTCTATATAAATCTATGTTCTTCCTTATATTATTTAATCTGAAGTTATAGGTGACAATTTTATAGTTTAAAAATTATATTAATCAAGTAAGGAAAATATTTTGCATTTTATAATAAGAAAATAAAACAATAGTTACAATTTTTAAATCAATACGATTCAATATTCTATTCTATATTCTATACATGTTACATTACATTATTATATATATGTATGTATATAACATACATGTGTTATTTATAATACTATTCAGAAGTCTATTTAGGTATTAGTTAATTCTTGATTATGTGAAACAAAAACATAAGAAAACACTGTAGATAATATTAAATTCTGTGTTGTTTCAGTCTCAGCAAAATAAAATTTTGGAATTCAAAGATTTAATACTTAATACTCTAAATAAGTTTAATATATAACCTTGCCACTGAAAATAAACAAATAAGAGATGATCATGTTTAATCTTTTACTAAAATTGTAAATTTTTTTTTCATTAAGGCTGGCTTAAAAATAACTCTAAAATATTTCCATTTTTTTAATTAACTGATTTTTTAAAGTTTAAGGTGAGTCATAATTTCTTTTTCTTTACTACACACTTAGTTTTAAGTCTATAGAGGATACTCAAAAAATCAAAATAATCACTGTTAGTGATTAGTTAGTTAGATCCATGATGCTTAGTGTTCTTTGATAAGGAACCATAACTATTTCAGAAAATCTTACATACTTTATAAAACTTCAAGGTATACTAAAAAAAAAAAAATCTGCATTCTATCCTACTGAACTCAATTAATATTAAATGAACAAGAACCCCTTTATGGTAAAAATCATACTTTATAACATAACTTAAAGAAGATGCTTCATTGTCCTTATTACATAACAGTTGTCAAATTTTTTAAAAAATCTGTTACAGGAAACCTAATCAACTGAAAATTTTTACTTTTAAAGAAAAAAGGAATTTTATCGTTAAGATATTTCATTCCTCGTAATCATTCTACATTACTAAGAGAAAATACAATCTTCATCTACAAATTAAAATAAAGACACATACACATATCTCCAAGAATGAATAATGATAATCATAGAAATTTTATAGGACATATAAATCAATTTTAAATTTAAAACCAAGAGAGAAAAAGTCAAACAATCTGAACAGGAAGCTTATCTAAAGAAAAAATACAAGCCATTGGTAGCCATATGAAAAATGAAAATTATCCTAGATTCCATCTCATTCCTATCAAGTATAAAAGATGACAAAAAAGGAACATAATGATTGTTGGAATGTATAAGAAAAAATAACTCCACCAATGTACTTTTTCTTTTTTTTCTTAAGTTATAAACCAATCCACTCATTCTCTTTATCTTCCAATTGGGAAAGAGAAGCAGAAGATGGAATCTTGAAAAACAAATCCCATAGTACACAGTACTGAAAAGCAAATTCCCGTATTAGTTTTTATTCAAAAAATTATACCCTTTCTTTAAGTTCATCATTTGTCCATTCAAAGTAGCATATTTAATCTTCATTTCTTGGACTCTTATTTAATCATTTTAATCATATTTAAATTAAATCATTAAATCATATTTAATCAATCTTCTAAAATATTTCAAAGTTGTTTTTCTCTATAAAGTTCTTATCATTTTAGAAATTTTTCCTGATTACTTCATTCTACATCAATTCATAATGATCTTCCCAGTTTCTTCTGAAATTATTCATTTAACATGGCACAATAATAGTCCATTCTATTCATATACCATTATTTGTTTAGCTATTCCTGAATAGAACATACTTCATTAAAGCTCATTTGGATTTACAATTCTGTATTTTGAATAGCAATAAAGACTGAGTTCTGTCGAGACAAAACCACGTATTAAAAAAAAAGTTTGGGTTTTCTTTTTTTCCCAATGGGTAGGGGAAGAATTTAGACAGAAAAGAAGGCTAAGACTTCAGCTGCCACCAAAAAAAAAAAAAAGAATAGAAAAAAAGAAAACCAAAAGAAGGTTACTAAAGCTTTTAAATAACAAAAAAGAACAAAAAGAAAACAAAGGTGAGAATAAATCACTATTTTAAAAAAACCTAACCTAACATTTATATTGTGTTTAAAGATTATAAAATGATTCACATATCTCATTTGCTTCTCCCAACAATACTGTGAGATAGGTGCAATTATTATCTCCACTTTGTAGTTAGAAAAAATAGGTTCAAAGACACTAAGTGAATTGCCAGAGGATGTATCTATTTAATAAGTATTACAGGATCTAAACTCAAGTATTCCTAACTCCAATTGTGACACTATCCACTCTATCTTGATCTTACAACATTTTAAATATGTAAAGTTAGATTTATTATATCCTTTAAAAAACTGTACATAAAAGACATTTGCACTTTCTTGTATCATTTTCTTTTGATGTTTTAAGGCTTCATTTTAGTACTTTAAGTTAAGAATAAAAAAACATTAAATAAAAAAGCTATTCTGAAATGTACTGTGTATTCTGGATCAACATTTCTGAAATTATTAACTAATTCTGCAAAACAAGAAAAACAAAGCTTCACAAAAAGTTTGAAATGTTTCAATAAGTAATTTATTTCAAAATTGAGTAAATGCTCAAAATATAAAGGTAGATGAGTTTAATAAAATTCATTTCAGTGTACCATCTGACAGTTTTTTAAAAGCAAGTAAAAAGGGAAAAATTAGATAAGTTAGTTTTTTTAAACTGGCATAAAAGTTATAGAGAAATTGTGAATAACTCTAAGTGAGACTCTACAAAAACTAAAAATTGTTTTTAAAAATGCATATAGGGGATATAATAATATAATAAATGGCCTGATTCTGATACACCTTTACTGAAAAAATTTTTCAATAGTTCCCTATTCTTTTTAGGGATAAAATTCAAACTCTGCAGTCCTGTACATAAGGCCATTCAAAGTTTGGGTCCTAGGACCCAATATATATAATATTTTTCATGTTATTCTTCTACATGCATCACTGCAATTAAATTTGCCTACTAGCTTGCTAAATCAAATCCATTATTACTTCTAGCATCAAAAATGAAAAAAAAATTTTAAAGCCCTTCATAACCAACACTTAACCATCATACACATCCTTTCCCATCTTCTTTTGCCCTACCACATACTTTTCAATCCAGTGACAGTTACTATTCCTCATGCTAGATACTCTCTCTCACCTCTAGAGATTTTCTTTAGTTGGTTCTAGTTGCCTGGAAATGACTTTCTTAGCTTGCTTCAAGCCCCACTGAAAAAATTTACATGCCATGCATTTGAAAAAAATTAACTCTCAATCACTTAAACAAAAAACTGACTTATTTTCCTTCATTTAAACAAAATCTTGCAAATTATCTATACATGATTTCAGTGCTCTCTTTTTTTTTTAATTTACCATTTTATTCACTAAGTTATTCCCTCTGAATCACACATTTATTCATCATTTGTACATTATTTTTCTATATTATTTATATATCATTTGTCATATGTTTTATATTACAAGTATTTTATTATATTTATCTATATAATTAATTTAGGCAGCTATGGAAATCAATTTAATTAGCTCCTATTTAATATATGCTATCTGCAGACAGGAATTCTTTTTTTTTAATTATTATAGTAACTTTTTATTGACGGAATCCATGCCAGGGTAACTTTTTTTACAACATTATCCCTTGCACTCACTTCTGTTCAGATTTTTCCCTCCCACTCTCTACCCCCCCACCCCCCAGATGGCAAGCAGTCCTATATATGTTGAATATGTCCTAGTATATCCTAGATACAATGTATATGTGCAGATCCAAACAGTTTTCTTGTTGCACAGGAAGAATTGGATTCAGAAGGTAAAAATAACCCGGGAAGGAAAACAAAAATGCAAACAGTTTACATTCATTTCTTTGGGTGTAGCTGCTTCTGTCCATCATTGATCAATTGAAACTGAATTAGGTCTCTTTGTCAAAGAAATCCACTTCCATCAGATTACATCTTCATACAATATCGTTGTTGACATATATAATGATCTCTTGGTTCTGCTCATTTCACTTAGCATCAGTTCATGTAATTCTCTCCAAGACTCTCTGTATTCATCTTTCCGGTCATTTCTTACAGAACAATAATATTCCATAACATTCATATACCACAATTTACCCAACCATTCTCCAATTGATGGGCATCCACTCAGTTTCCACTTTCTGGTCACTACAAACAGGGCTGCCACAAACATTTTGGCACATACTGGTCCCTTTCCCTTCTTTAGTATCTCCTTGGGGTATAAGCCTAGTAGAAACACTGCTGGATCAAAGGGTATGCACAGTTTGATAACTTTTTGGGTATAATTCCAGATTGCTCTCCAGAATGGTTGGATTCGTTCACAACTCCACCAACAATGTATCAGTGTCCCAGTTTTCCCACATCCCCTCCAACACTCATCATTATTTTTTCCTGTCATCTTAGCCAATCTGACAGGTGTGTTGTGGTATCTCAGAGTTGTCTTAATTTGCATTTCTCTGATTAATAATGATTTGGAACACTTTCATATGAGTGGTAATAATTTCAATTTCATCATCTGAAAATTGTCTGTTCATATCCTTTGACCATTTATCAATTGGAGAATGGCTTGGTTTCTTATAAATTAGAGTCAGTTCTCTATATTTTGGAAATGAGGCCTTTATCAGAATCTTTAACTGTGAAGATGTTTTCCCAGTTTGTTGCTTCCCTTCTAATCTTGTTTACATTAGTTTTGTTTGTACAGAAGCTTTTTAATTTGATGTAATCAAAATTTTCTATTTTGTGAGCAATAATGGTCTCTAGTTCGTCTTTAGTCACAAATTTCTTCCTCCTCCACAAGTCTGAGAGAAAAACTATCCTTTGTTCCTCCAATTTGTTTATAATCTCGTTCTTTATGTCTAAATCATGGACCCATTTTGATCTTATCTTGGTATACTGTGTTAAGTGTGGGTCCATTCAGTGCTCTCTTAATGAAGGTTTCAGTATGGTATAAACTGTCTTTTACAAGACATTTTCAACATTATACCATATCTTGATTTCACAACTGAATTTAAAATGTAGCACATACAAGATTCCATTGCTAAAAAAATTATTTGAGTTGGTAAAAATAAAACATCAGTTACATATTCTTTTATATAATAAAGTGTATCTAATTCATACATCAAAATTTCTCAAGATTCCTGAGAGGAATAACAACAGAAATGATAATAGTATTCAACGATTCTCTGATCAAAAGGAATAAAGGAGACTTCCACTCAACAAAGACATTTGCCACTTTGATGTAAAAAAAAAAAAAAAAAAAAAAAAAAAAGCCAACACCAAACTTAATTTTAAATATTCCTGGAAAACAGTGAGATCTTCCAGATGCTACCATCTATGTATGATACCTACAGCAATTCTGAGAACACTGTACTTGTCCACTGATACACTAAAGTCCAAATATTTGGATTCAGAATATTTACTTCTCAAATAACATGCATTTGAATGGACACCCTACAGAGCTGAGAGGGCTGGGTTTGTGTGTTCTACAACCCTTTTCAGTAGTTTTGTAAAAGCCTTGTCAAACATTTTAAATGCATAAAATAAAATACATAGGATTATAAAGAAAAGCACAAACTCATTATATTCATTTCAAAGCTAGAATTTTTTTTCTTATTAAAATTCAAAGAGGCACTGAAATCTATCCAAGGACTTGCTTAGTGATCCATGGATCTCAATCAAATTAAGAACTATAACTATAGAGCTTGATCACGAGTACATATATGTAGAAATACACAGTGCAGATTAATAGTGAGTCAATTTAGAGTAAAACAGCAGGAGTAGAGCATGTTAGACTGCCTTAAGGAAACTGCAAAACTCCTTTATTAAGTGCCATGAAAACACAAGTCCAATTTTTAAATACTAATGTCCTATCGGTGCTCCTATTGTGCAGTAGAGCATAAAATACAAGTGATTGAATATGGAAAAATGATATATCCAAGGTCAATATAAAGCTCTTAGTAAATATGACTATAATGAGAAATTCTGAAGAACAAGAGTAATAAAATGTCAACAGAAACTGTGAAACAGGATGAAAAGAAAAGCTGGTTCTGTTTTGAGGGGGAGAGATGACATGACGAGCCAGTCAAACTAGTCTACTGATACCACTACAATGGCAGAATAAAGTGAAAAAGGTCTCTAGAAAGTTAGGTGGGTCCCCTGTGGAAATCTTAAAGTTTATATGGATGTGGGAAACACAAGAGATGTGAGCATGGACCACTTTTGATAAATCATTGAAAGGAACTTGAAATTACAGATCCACTACTGATTTACACACCCACTTTGGATATAAATACAAAAAGTGACATATATCTATTTTTATGCATATGCATACAAAATGATAGAATCCTTACTCCCCAAAGATTTTAGAACCTAAAAGAGAAACAAGTTTAAATGAATATATAAAAGTATGCAAAATAATTATATAAATAATTATAACTAGAATAGATGCAAAGTAGTTAATCACATAATTTGGGAAGGAGAGAACATAAGTTGGGGAGATCAGGAAAAGCTCCATATAGAAGATGTTGATTTAGCTGCATTTATATGGAATACATAAAGGTAAAGAAAGGAAGAAATTCCAGGTATAGGAATGGTGATGAAAATGCACAGAGAAAGAAGACAGAATGCTGTATGTGAAGAAAAGAGAAGAAAATCCTGCTGACTAACATAACAGCATATGAGGGTAGTTGTACAATGAAGGCAAAAAGTTAAGCTAAGAGCCATCTTAAAGGGCTTTAAATGCTAAACAGAAGTTTATATTAAGTCTAAAAGGAAAAGGAGAACTATTAGAACAGATTAAGTTAAAGAAAGTCAAATATGTGTTTAAAGAAAACATCTTGGCAACTGTGTAGAAAATAGATCAAAGTGAATAAAGACTTAAGGGAGAGATCAATTAGGAGGCCTTTATAAAAATCTAGACAAAAGATGAAGGCCTAAAACTTAACAGGACTTAAAAGGGAGGAGGAGGGGATAGGCAGTTCAGCAACAGTAACCACATTATCAATATATTCCATGTTCCATAGTCATAGGTCCTGATATTTTCCAAGAAAAGAAGTAGTTGCACTACGTTCTGTTCAATTCTCTATCAGTACAAATGAATATATGTATATAATTCTTTCCATCCTTCTATGAAATCTTCATATTGATTCTGTTAGCTCACGAATATTTGGCTACTATCCTATAACTTATTTAGTCATTCAAGTAGGACATCCTATTCACATCTTTCAATTCCAATCCTTCTTGCCTTAAAGGCTTGTTTATTTTTTTCCCTTGAATCTCTAAGGAAGATGTTGGTAGCTATGTGAGGGGAGGGGCTGCTAATTGGCACAGTGGATACAGGCATGGAAAACTCTTCTTCACGAGATCAAATTTGGTCTCAGGCACTGACTAGCTATGTGACTCTGGACAAGTCACTTCACCCTGTTTGCTTCCATTCCTCATCTGTAAAATAAGCTGGACAAGGAAATAGCAAACCGCTCCAGATTTTGCCAAATAAATCCCAAGAGAGGTCACAAGACACATTTGAAACAAAGATGCTATGCCATTAGAAATGATAACCAAATGTCTTTTAGACATTTTTGAACTGGATGTCCAGCAGATATCTTACACTCATCAGCTCCTATGGATTTAACTACTGATTCTATGCTGAGAACTAGATAATGAATGTCTATTATCAGCATACAAAGAAGGTGGAATAGGAGAAAGTAGTATAGCTAAATTCTTTCCCAAAATAACTTCAACAAATATTTCAAAAGATCACTAGGCCAAGTAATGATTAGCAAATTCTAGGAGAAATGTCATAAGTATTTTTCCATCCCAAGGTTGTAAATTCGGCCCACATACAAATGAGAAGGAAAAGAACTAATGGTGAGAGGGGGTAGGGATAGTACGGTTTTGTCCCTCTGACACTAAAATGTTCAAAGATTTAGGCCACTGGTAAGAAAGTAGAGCAAGGAATGTGTAGAGGTTAGGGGAAATACTTTTGTCACTGAACCTGAAAAGTGTAGTTAATTAATAGGAGACGAAGCCAGCAATTAGAGCTCTCCTCAAAGGCAAACCTGGTTTTGTGCTGCTTGGATATAAATCATGATTCAAAGCTTTCCAAGTATTTAAAAATAAATTTAAAAAAGCAATCACACTGAGCTCTAGATTAGACTATTTCGAGCACACTGAAAGTTTATAGTTTCCTGGCCTGATTTGCTACTGGGATCTTTGAAGAACACTGCACTTACTTGGGGGATCACAAAGGCTTACAAGCTAGAGAACAGAGACAGAATAATTGCTAGAATATTTTATTTTTTCCAATTGTATTAAAAAATTTTAACCTTTTTTCTAAATAGTGAGTTCCAAATTGCTGGCCTACACCATAAATTGATATATATATATATATATATATATATATATATATATATACATACATACACTACTACATGCAATAGCAAGTTGTTCACGTGGTCCCATATGCACAGGATATACTTGGTGCATGCCCAATGTTTTTGTTACTTAAGGGTATGAGGGTATAAAAAGGGGAAAGTTCTTGAAATAAACAGACGCCACGTTTTCCACCATCCTCAGGAATCCCACTTCATCACTTCTCTACTAGGAAGGTATATTTTAATCATCCCAGCATGGGGGTTCTAGAAAACAATATGTTTTGTCACCCTAACTTGGGGACTCTAGAAAGCAGGACACAACATTTTATCACAATCATATATCACATCTTGTTCTTCATTTCCCTTATTGATGAGCATCCTCTCAATTTCCAACCTTTTACCACCACAAAAAGAGCTGCTAAAAATATTTTGTATATGTAGGTCCTTTTTCTTTTTTAATCTCTTTGAGATACAAACGTACCAGTTCTGGGTCAAAAGGTACACACAGTTTTACAGTTTTAGAGGCATACCTCCAATTATTCTCCAGAATGATAATTTATAGTATTAAATGATATTAATGTCCCTATTTTCTCACATCCCCTCCAAAATTTGTAATTTTCTTTTTCTATGATTAGCCAATTTGATTGGTGTGAAGTGATACATCTCAGGAATTGTTTAAATTTTCAGTTCCCTAATCAATAGAGATTTTAAGCATTTTTCATATGACTTTTATCTGATTTTTCTGAAAAGTACTTGTTCATATCCTTTAACCATTTATCAACTGGGGACTGATTTGTATCCTTATAAATTTGACTCAGTTCTCTAAATATTTGAGAAATGAGGTGATTATCAAAGAAACTTGCTGTAAAAATTTTATCACAATTATGATTACTAATTGTATATTGCTCTCCATTCTCTTTCCACATTTATCTTGCTCTTCTACCCTCTCTCTCCTCAACAGTGTTTTGCTTCTAAAAACTGTCTCCCCCAATGTGCCTTCCCTTTTATCAGCTCTACCTCTTCTACTTTTTCCCTCTCCTCTTACATCTCTGTATAAGATAGATTTCTAAAGCCCGACTGTATGTTACTACCCCTTTGAGCCAATTCTGATGAGAGAAGGTTCAAGTGATGACTACCCTGCCCCTCCATCTTTCTCTCTATTATTAAAAGTTCATGTTTATTTTAGCGAAGATAATTTACCTTACACTACTTCTCTCTTCCCCTTTCTTCCAGTTCACTCTTCTTTATAATTCCTTAATTTTATTTTTTTATTTTTTGGATATCATCCCATCACAGTAGACTCACAACCCAGTCCATTGACTAATACATTCCTTCTAAATGCCCTACTAATGAGAAATTTCTTAGGAGTTACAAATATCATCTTTACATGAAGGAATATAAAGTTTAATTTTATTAAATCTCTTATGATTTCTCTTTCCTGTTTACCTTTTTATCTCTTTAATCTTTAGTCTTTATATCTTTAGTCTTATATTTGAAAGCCAAATTTTATACTCAGCTCTGGTTTTTACATTATGAATGATTGTCTTCTTCACTAAATGTTCATTTTGTTTTTCCTGAAGGACTATATAACTCAGTTTTGCTTGACAGGTGATTCTTGGTGACAATCCTACATACTCTGGCATATCAAATCCCAAGCCCTCTGGTATTTTAAAGTAAAAGTTACTAAGTCTTTTATTATGCTGACTGTAGTTCCAGGATGTCTGAATTGTTTCTTTCTGGCTGGCTACAGTTTTTTTCCTTGACCTGAGAGCTCTTGAATTTGATGAAAAGATTCCTGAATTTTCATTTTGGGATCTTTTTCAGGAATTGAATAGTAGATTCTTTTGATTTCTATTTTATGCTCTGGTTCTAGAGTAGCAGAGCAATATTCCTTGATAATTTCTTGAAATATAATATCTAGCATCTTTTTTTAATCATAGCTTTCAGGTAGTCTAGCAAGTCTAAAATTATCTTTCCTCCATCTATTTTCCAGGTCAGATTTTTCCAAAGAGATATTTCACTTATTTTATTCATTCTTTTGATTTTGTTTGTTGATATCTCATGGAGTTATTAGCTTTCACTTGTCTAACTCTAATTTTTAAAGAATTATTTTACTCAGTGAAGTTTTGTATATCTTTTTTCCATTTAGCCAATTCTGCTATTTAATAAATTCTTCTGTTTAGTAACCTTTGTATCTTTGTACATTCTTTTTCATTTGACTAATTCTGCTTTTTAATGAGTTTTCTCAACTGGATTTTTGTGCCTCTTACCATTTGGCCTATTCTATTTTTTTAAAGTATAATATTCTTCAGAAATTTTTTGTGCCTCCTTTAACCAAGTTGATTCTTTTTTTCACATTTTTCTTTGTATCACTCACTTTCTCCAAATTTAAAGCCTTTCTGAGTTCTTTCAGGCCTGAAATCAATTCACATTTTTATTCCTCAAACTATGGCCGCGGGCCAGATGCAGCCGCTGAGGACGTTTATCCCCCTCACCCAGGGCTATGAAGTTTCTTTATTTAAAGGCCCACAAAACAAAGTTTTTGTTGTTACTATAGTCCAGACCTCCAACAGTCTGAGGGACAGTGAAGTGGCCCCCTATTTAAAAAGTTTGAGTACCCCTGCTTTAGAGTTTGGATGTAGAAATTGTTGATTTCTGGGTTTCTATCTTGCTCTTCCTTGTCACCAGAGTAACTTTCTTTGGTCAGGTTCTTTTTGTTTGTTTGCTCATTTTTTAGCCTATTTCTTGATTTTTAACTTTATGTCAAAATTGGACTCTGCTCTTAGGATGGAGAGAGCATCATCCCAAGCTTCAAGTTTTTTGTACTTCTGTTTTCAGAGCTAATTTAGGATTATCTGTAAGTATTCAGTTCTTTCAAAGTGGCATAATCTAAAAACAGGTGTTGATCACTGCTCTCCTGATCTGAGCTCTGGCCTGTGAGAGACCACAAGTACTCTTTCCCACCCTCACACTTTCACCACCATCCATCCTTTTGCTAGGGCTCCTCCTCATTCTAGGACTGCAATCCAGAACCTTATATGGGCGATACAATAAATCCCTGAATCCTGGTGCCAGAAAAGGGCCCCTGTAATCTCCAATATAACAATTTGGAACTATGCTCAAAATGTTATCAAACTGTACATACCCTTCGACCCAGCAATGTTTCTATTGGGCTTATATCCCAAAGATATCAAAAAGGTGGGAAAAGGCCCCACATTTGCAAAAATGTTTGTGGCAGTCCTTTTTGTAGTGGCAAGAAACTGGAAACTGAGTGGATGCTCGTCAGTTGGAAAATGACTTGTATTCTTATAAATTTGATTCAATCTTTATCAGAAACATTGGTTGTCATTTCTACTCATATGAAAAAGTTCTCTAAATCACTAAAATCGCTAAAAAACTAATACATTGTTGGTGGAATTATGAACAAATCCACCCATTCCAAAGAACAATTTGGAACTGTACTCAAAAAGTTATCAAAATGTGCATACCCTTTGACACAGCAGTATTTCTACTGGGCTTACATCCCAAAAACATCTCAAAGAAGGGAAAGGGACCCACATGTGCAATAAAGTTTGTGGCAGCCCTTTTTGAAATGGCAAGAAACTGGAAGCTGAGTGGATGCCCATCAACTGGAGAATGGCTGAATAAATTATGGTATATGAATGTTATAGAATATCATTTTTCTGTATGAAATGATCATCAAGGATGATTTAGAGAGAGAGGCCTGGAGAGACTGACATGAATTGGTGCTAAGTGAAATGAGTGGAACCAGAAGATCATTGTATAAATGCAATAGTAAGATTATATGATGATCAATTCTGAACAGAGTATGGATCACAACATAGCATTTTCACTCGTTTTGTTGTTGTTTGCTTGCATTTTATTTTGCTTCTCTTTTTTTTTCTTTTGCGGCACAACAATTGTATAAATATATATACATATATTGGATTTAACATATATTTCTACCATGTTTAACATATATTAGACTACTTGCCATTTAAGGGAAGATATGGGGGAAAGGGGGAAATTGGAACAAAGTTTTACAAGGGCTAATATTGGGAAATTGTCCATGCATATGTTTTGAAAAATAAAAAGCTTTAATTAATTAAAAAAAAAAAGAAAATTAGAATTCGGCGAGGGGAAGCCAAATCTTTTTAAGAGACCAAGAAATAATAATACCAAATATAAAAATGAAAAAGTAGAAAAGAATGTTAAACATCTTATAAGAAAAACAACAGATCTGAAGAACAGATCATAAAGAGAAAATATAAGAATAATTGGTCTAAGAGAAAACTGGGACCAAAAAAATAATATAATAATACAAGAAATAATCAAAGAAAACTGTACTGAAATAATAGAATAAGAGATCCTAAAAGGGAAACATATAAGAATATTATTGCTTAATTTAGAACTAACCAGAACAAAGAGAAAATTTTACAAGAAACAAAGCAATAAAAAATCCTGCAATATCCAAATATACAGGAGCTACAATTAGAATTGTACCAGATTTATCAGCATCTACAACAAAAGACTGCAGCTCCTGGAACACTATATAACAATAATCAAAAGATTAATCATGTAGCCAAAAATATTACACCATGTAAAATTAAATATAATATTGAATTAAAAAATGGACATTCATTGAACTGCCAGATTTTCGGTATTTTGTCTCAAATATACCTGAACTCAATAGAAAATTTAACATATAAAAGCCAATAACAAAGGCCAATTTCAAGGGACTCAAAAAAGGACAAACTGTTTACATTTTATATGTGAAAATGTAAATTATATGTCTAAGATTGGCATCAGTATTTTGCATAACTCAAATGAAAGACTGGGATAAAGCTGAGTATGATTTGGCTCTAAATAGCAAAAACATCTAGGAAAAGATAAAAATAGTAATTATTCTATATGAATGAGGTACAGAGGAAGAATTGACACAGAGACATAGATGAGGGAGAAGGACTGGTAGTTCTGACCTACTCACATCAGGAATGGGTTAAAAAGGGAACAATACAGATAATAACTATGAAGGATACACCCTCCAAAATCTATAAAGAAATAAGAGGGAAGGGAATAGGATAAGGTGGAGTACAGAAGGGTATGCAGATTAATGGGAGTGTGATAAAATGTGTAGATTAATGGCAATAGGATAAAGAAAGGAGAGAAGAGAAAGAAGATAAGGGAGGGATCCATGAGTTGGAGGAGGTTAAGTAACAGCAAGGCAAGTTAAGGAGTAGAATTAAAGTAGAAGAGTTAATAGGGATAGAAAATGAAAGATATACACAAATACAATAACAAAGAGCAGGAGTAGAATTTATTATTAAAAAAACAGTGCTAGCAAACTTTAATATCAAAGTCAAACTTTAAAATTCAGTCAAGAGAGAAATCTACATAATATGTCAGTCATTAATATTGTTTTAATACATATTTATGTATGTGTATATGCACGTGAATATATGTGTAGGTGTAGATATGTGTTTATATATATTTATATATGGGTCTGAGTATATGTATGTATGTGTGTATATGAATACATATGTATATATTTTTAAAAATCTATATCTAGGCTTAACTGTAACCTGCTTGTGAGAGATTGGGGGGGGGGATAAAAGGGAAAAAAAGAATAAATTTAAAAATGCACAGAACAAAAAAGTAACCTATAAGGAAGGAAAGAAAGATGTACAATCATGAATATGTCTTCTATTATTATATTGCTTTCCTGAAATGAAAAATTTTTGTTATATATTTCAAATCATCCCTGAAGTCCTGTGGGTAAATAGCAAGGGGTTTTTTCCTCCTTTTTCTTTCTTTCTTTTTGTATTTTGTTTTTTTCTTATTTTGTATTTAAGTTTTAAATGAATAAATTTAATTAAAAAATAAACTCTGAGAGCTGACATTTTTTTTTGCCTTTCTTTGAACCCCCATCATTCAGCACAGTACATAGCACATAGCAGATCTTAATAAATGATTGTTGACTGACTTACTGATGAGATCATCAGGAGGATAACGAGGGAAAAGAAAAGCAGGTTCAGGATGGAATCTTAAATAGCCAGAATTGGTATATATAAAGTGGATGTTATATATAAAAAAAGTAGAAAATAGATTGAGTGAGAAGGAGCAGTTAATAGAGAAAAATGGCATAAATATCCAGTAACTAGAACATGAATGTGGTCAACACTCTCAAATGCTACAAAGGTTAAAAACAGGATGAGAACTGAGTAAAAGTCCATTATCTTTGGCCTTTAATATATGTTACCCCTCATTACCCCTAACTTGGTCTATTCCCAATGGAATCCTAATTGACATCGCTGTTTTTTGCCTCTCCCTTCTCAAATCTACACACCTGCCAAAGTAATACTGCTAAGGAAAAGCGTTATGGGCCAGAACTCTGTACTTGAAACAAGGATTGTTACAAGCTGCTAACTCATGGGAATTGATAAGACAATGGTTATCTAGTTTAGCATGGTGATTAATAGTTTTCTAAGCTCAGTATGATTGATTTAATCTTACAACAAATAATGGTTCCCTAGTGATATAATGATTGGTTTATATTCAGTATGATGAATGGATTTAATGTAATAGAGCATATAAGCTGGGACAAAAACTCGGGCAGATGCATTCATTCCATCTCACACCACTGTGGTGACAGGCCTGTCCTCCTTTGTTTCTCCACTGAAACTAAGACTCGGGAAGGCCTCCAAGAAGGCAAGGAAACTAGATTGTGAAGGAGATAATAAAGAATTTGGACTTTAACACCTGGCTATTCTTGTGATAATTACACTACAGAAACAAAGGCTGCTCCAAGACCTCCAGAAAACCAATCCGAACACTATAGAAAAGTACTGGACACATCATTGTACTGCTCAAAAAGCTCCAGTAATTCTCTATAATTTCTAGACGAAAATACAAACTCCCCTATTTAGAATACAACGTCCTTTCATTACCTTGTTGTAGACTGCCTCTTGAGGATCATTGAACATAACTTTCCTTCAGCCAAACCAGTGTACTTACTGACCAAGCACATTCTAGTTCCTTTTTCTGAACATTTTCTCATATATAGAATATACTCCCTCCCTACCTGTCTTTAAGAATCCCTAGCTTTCCAAAAGAAAGGATAAAAGTGATGAGTTCAAAGAAAGACTTATATGAAGTGAAGCAAGCAAAGCCAGAAGAACAAATTGCAAAATTATGTCAACATTTTAAAAACAAAGTCATTCATAAATTATGATATTTGATCAATGAATTGACTAAGCATGAATGACTGAATGATGATCTATGCTATTTCACCTCCTAACAGTGAAGTAATACAAAATGAGACATAACAGTAGTTGGAGTTTCTGGCTTCAACAAACACTATGCTTATTTACTCATTGTGTATAAGCAAAGCTGATAAATTACATGTGTGTATTTTATAGGCTGCAACTTTAATAAAATTATTGTTTTAATTAATTATAGTTGAATTTTAAGATGCCATAAATAAGTCATTATATTTATTAAAAATAAGAGATTTTTTTCCTCTTTGCTCATACTTAAATAATCCTCAGTTTTAAAGAGAAACCATCTATATGCTCCTCCATGATGCCTGGAAATCTGGCTTCCTTCCCTATCACTATTCTAAAAAGCTTGTTTCAAAGGTCATCAATGACATTCTAATTATCAAATCCACTGGGCTTTTTCTTAGTCTTCAGTTTATTTACTTCTATGTAATATGTTTTCCATATTTTCTAACTCCTCTATTTCCAAGACCTCTATTATTTTTCCTATCTATTTATTTTTCTCATTTCCTACCCTACTGGGTCCTACTCTTCTTTCTCTTCCTCACCTAGCATGCTGAGACTACTTTCTTGATCTTTTGATATTATACAGATAGCAATGTTATAGGCAGGATGTGCATCTGCTACCCATCACTCTAACTACAAGCATGGTCCAGTCACAATCTCTTTGGTAATATTTAACTCCACATGCACATAATTGATCATTTGATTTGAAATATTTATTAAATTTCAGAAACTTTACTAAGTACTAGGGATAAAAAATACTAAAAAGCAAGGCAGTCCTTGTCCTCAAAGCACTTATATTCTAATAGAGGGATATAACACATATAAGAGAATGATGTTTTGGTTCTTAGAAATCAAAGGAAGGATGACTTTGGTAATAGACTAAAAACTATCCACACCAACAACATATTCTTCTATTCCTACACTTGCAAAATCCAGACTTGAGTCCCTGGAGATGGTTGTTTCATAATAATAATAGTACATCTACAGAAAGCTTGTATGACCTACCTGATTCATATCATCCCCCAAACAGTTAAGGATAAAACTGAAAGGCAGACAATAAACAAATGAAATGGGGGGGGGGGGGAGAGAACTGTCAAGACTTCCATAAATAAGTGCTATCTCCACCAATGAGTCCAGATTTGATACATAAAGAAGTGGAAATAACAATAAAGAACAGCTACATTAACCATCTGATCATCTACACTGATGAGGTCTATGGGATAAGTAATATAATTTGAGGAGCTCTTAATAGGGATAAGCTCTCAAGATATCTGAAAGAAGTAAAAATTAAATCAAATAATTATGAGTATGATAGCATAAGGAGATAGACTATAGAATTCCTGTTTGATACATTTAATTTTTCAACTTCAGAACCTTTGTATGACTGATTTTGTATATCAAAGGTATCTTTTGTGAAAATATGAGAAGAGAACAATCAGGCTTTTATAGATGCCATTTTACTGAAGACTACATTTTTAGCCACAAATTGAACAAACTGAAATGAGTAGATATACAAAACCCCAATGTGTTGAAAATGTATGGAATATGAAAAAAGCATTTGAATGAACAGTGTAAAATGAAGTCTTTAAATACTGTTCTCAAACATTTTATGCACCTATATAGAATAGAAATAGTTCATTTGTAGATATAAGAGCAAATACAAGTTTTGTGGTTAATATTTGATTATAAATATCACACAAGACATAAAATCAGGAGATAAATGCTTGCCAAAGTACAAGGCACAAATTGAGGAGGAGTTCCTTATACACAGTGAGATTCTGTAGAAGCTCCTGTGGACAATGCAAAGCCTCCTATGTGAGATCCATAATCATTCAAAAAAGTTCAGCTTAATTATGTACATAGTCAAATGGACGATGATCATTGTCAAAAATGATAATCAGCTGAATACAGAACATGTAGAGTTGATCCAGAATTAAATAGAAGGAAGAAAACAAAGCTAAATTACATTAATGAAAGTTCATTGCTCTTTCAATGATTTAAAACTTATGAAAAGGGGAAAAAATAAAATAACATTTTTGTTTCATTTCAATAACACTCAATTCTCAATGAGACATAGTTATAAATTGTTTAAATGAACATAATGTATAACAATATAAGTTGGGAAAAAATAGCATGACTAGTAAAATTGTTTTATTACAAGTACTCACCTAAGAATACATAAGCAAATTTTGCCTCCCGATGTTAAACGACAGAATCCAAATCTCTGTTTACTTTCAATATCTGTTAGCACAAAAGTAAAGTGCTGTCCAACTTGATTTTGGGAAACCCTAAAAAAATTAAGATTATGAAATATTAAGTCATGCAACATACCCAATAGAAAAAAGATTCCACAAAATTCCAAACATGCTGAGGATTTCTTTTTGCTAATAACTAAAGATATATTTCATCCTTAATACTACCTACATTCTAAAACTTGAGATGTTTAAAAATACTGAATGGCCATTGCAATAGCAGTTGGTATATAATAATACTTTTACTGAATACAAATCACTTATTTCAAAGATTAGCACCTTTTCCTCCTCATCACCCTTTACTGGCTTTCCTGGATTCCTTCAAGTCACAATAAAAGTGCCATATTCTACAAGACATTTTTTTTTCAATTCTCTAAATTCTGGTGGCTTCCTTTTTTTAAATTATTTCCTACTTTCCCAGTATATAACTTGTTTGCATATATTTTGCTTATTTGCTTGTTGCCTCCTCTGTTAGATAGTGATCTTGTTGGGGGTAGAAACTGATTTTTGACTTGTATCCCCAAAATTTAGTACAGTACTAAAGTCACAGCAAACACTAGCAGTGTTCAGCTGAACAACAGTTATCACTGGTGTTGTTGTTGTTGTTGCATCATTTCATCCATGTTCAATTCTTTGTGATCCCATATGGGGTTTTCTGAGCAAGGACACTAGAATAGAATCCAAGTGCAATAAGAAGAGCTCTTAAACAAATCCAGAGCAGTAGTGCATGGAAAAGTAAATTTTCCAGCATGAAAAGAGAAAAGAATTCTTATAGCCTTAAAGGCTCACTGATTGGGGAAAACGAGAGTAGCAGGCTCTGCTATGAAAATCCTAAGGTAGTGAGAAGACTCCAGGATGGGAAGCTAGGGAGCAATAGCACACATTAACTAATGACCTGCCTGTTACCAACATTCAGATCAAAAAAGTTCAACCCCAAGGTCTCTAAAGTCAGAAATACTATTCACTGAGATTCTAGCAAGCATTCTGACAATACAGGCCTCTAAACCTCAAAGATTTGAGATAGTCTTACCCCCCAGAAAGTGGAAGTCAGTACAAGAACCCTGGGGAACTTAGGACAAGACCAAACAGGGATTACATTCTCACATAATAGAGCAACAAGGGACATATCCTGTCCCTAATACAAAGTCCCAGGTATAATTCAGAAACCAAAGCTAAGAGATGAGAATAAATTAAGGAAAACCGGACAAATAAGTATCAAAAATTATTGCAAATGTAACTTTTAAAACTGCAAGCAGACTCAAAAGAAAAAAATATTGCCCACAAAAACTATCTGAATACCTTAAAAAAGAAGCAAGATTTTTTAAAAGTGATATAACCTTTTGATAAAGCTTTTGAAAGAACTAAATGAGAAAAAAATTTATAGAAAAAAGTGCTAATTTTAAACCAAGATATGGAATCTCTGAAAACTAGAATAGAAAAAAACAAAAACAAAACTCCTGACTCCATGAGAAAGGGAGAAATCTTAGAAATAGGTGAAAATATGAGATATTTGATATCAAAAACATAGGAAATAGAAAAGAGGACAAGAAGAAGTCATTTATGAATCATGGACTAAAATTATGATCAAATAACAACAACACAAAAGCAACTTGGGATTGCAATAAGTCATAAATGAAAACTATACATCCCATTTAAATACCTCAGTATAAAAGTAGAAACAGAAAGATCCATTAATAATCTTCTGGAATTTATGACCAAAGAAGAACTAGAGATCATTATTTATCACAACATAGAAAATTTTGATTATATCAAATTGAAAAGTTTTTGTACAAACAAAACTAATGTAGACAAGATTAGAAGGGAAGCAATAAACTGGGAAAAGATTTTTGCAGTCAAAGGTTCTGATAAAGGCCTCATTTCCAAAATATATAGAGAATTGTCTCTGATTTATAAGAAATCAAGCCATTCTCCAGTTCATAAATGGTCAAAGGATATTTGAACAGACAATTCTCAGATGAAGAAATTGAAACTATTTCTAGCCATATGAAAAGGTGCTCCAAGTCATTATTAATCAGAGAAATGCAAATTAAGACAACTCTGAGATACCACTACACTGTCAGAGGGGATGTGGGAAAACTGGGACACTGATACATTGTTGGTGGAATTGTGAAAACATCCAGCCATTCTGGAGAGCGATTTGGAACTATGCCCCAAAAGTTATCAAACTGTGCATACCCTTTAATCCAGCAGTGCTACTACTGAACTTATATCCCAAAGAGATTTTAAAGAAGGGAAAGGCACCCATATGTACAAGAATGTTTGTGGCAGCCTTCTTTATAGTGGCCAGAAATTGGAAACTGAGTGGATGCCCATCAACTGGAGAATGGCTGAATATGTGGTATATGAATATTATGGAATATTATTGTTCTGTAAAAAAAAAAAAAATGACCAACAGGATGATTTCAGAAAAGCCTGGAGAGACTTACATGAACTGATGCTGAGTGAATTGAGCAGGACCAGGAGATCATCATATACTTCAACAATCATACTATATGATGATCAATTCTGATGGACGTGGCCCTCTTCAATAATGAACCAAATCAGTTCCAATAGAGCAATAATGAATTAAAACAGATACACTCAGCAAACGAACTCTGGGAAATGAGTGTGAACCAGTACATAGAATTCCCAATCCCTCTATTTTTGTCCACCTACATTTTTTATTTTCTTCACAGGTGTAATTATACATTATTTCAAAGTCCGATTCTTTTTGTACAGCAAAATAACTGTATGGACATGTATACATATATTGCATTTAACATATATAACATGTATTGTTCAACCTGTCATTTGGGGGAAGGGGTGAAGGGAAGGAGGGGAAAATTGGAACAAAAGGTTTTGCAATTGTCAATGCTGAAAAATTACCCATGCATACATATATCTTGTAAATGAAAAGCAAATATGAAAAAAAACCTTCTGAAAGAAAGTCCAAAATAAAGTTTCAAAATATATAGATAATAAAGCTTTCATGTAAACACATGAAAATAATATAAATGTGTGTATACATATAGATTTTAAACAATTCAACTTCCAAGGAACAACAGTTAAGATCACAACAAGACCTGGAAACTCCAACTATGAGAGGTTTTCTTGGAGTATATTTCAAAAGAGAGAGAAGTTTACAACCCAGAAAAAAGTTATTCTGCAAAGTTAAGTTTAAGCCTGCAAGGAGAAAATTAACCTTTTGAAACAAATACAAAGGACTGTCAAGAATTTCTGATGAAAAGAAGAAGTAGAAAGGAACTAAGAAATACAAAGACAAGATTCTGTAGAAATCTGAAAAGATAAATGAATTTGAACAAATGGAAGATGTACAATGAAGTGTTCCTTCAGAAACTTAACATCCTAAAAGGGTATTGAGGAAATTAAGTAAGAAAAACAGAGATCTTGAAAGTGAAGTTATGAGAATTTAAAGAAGAAAAAGAAAACGAAAGGTAAAAAGAACATCCTACTGTATAAAAGAGGAAAAGGGAAAGTTGCCATTTTTTAAAATTATGATATATGAAAAGAAAATAAAAACATGAAAAAGTGGGTAGGAAAAATGAACAGAAGATGAACCTCACTCCTGTATGAAATGAAAAAAGTTTAATGTAGAGACATATCAAATGCTCAGAAAAATATTACCAAAGAGAGAGAGGGGAGAATAAGCTAAGACCAGGAATTAAATAACTGAAATTAAATCAAACTTCCAGGTCTTTAAGAGAACATGGAGAGAGGGAAGCAAGAGAAGAACAAATAATTAGATTCTAAAAAGATGCTTTAAATTACTTCTTAAATTACTAAAGTAGAAAATGGATGGACTGCTCTGAACCCATGCTTCTCAGAGAAACACCATTCCTTCTCATCATATCTGTCCCCTATTTGTGAGATAAGAAGAAAAATGCCATTCAATCATGACCAGGGTCTTCAGCCTAGTGTCTCTTGATAAAAGAAAAATACCATTCCTTCCTCACATGAGCTGCCTAAGTCACTGAGAGGATTCTATCCACAGACAAGCCTCTAAGGATGTTGATAATTATTAAATTATTCCTCAATGATTATGAAACTCCCATCAGGTCATACTCTTCCCATTCCAGGGATTCTGAATCCATATTTACAATCTGAATCTCCATTTCCCCACTGCCTATCCTTTATTCTTAATTCTTCCAAACTTTCCTAATGTCTCATTCTAAGGCATTTAGTGTAATATACTCCAGCATCTTCAACTTGTTTCACAACCTCAAATGGGGAGTCACACCTGAATATGGAGGTTAGAAAATTAAGATTTATTATAAGTAAATGTTGAATTTGCATACTTATTTTATATATCTGTATATCCTGAGTCAGATAAAAATTTCTTGGGTGAAAGGGAATCATGAGTGGAAAAAGTTTAAAAAGCCCTGCCTTATATCACTTCCACTGTGCTCGCTGAAATGTCTGCTCGATAGGTAACAAACTTGCTTTCATTTTAAATCTTTCTTTTTCATTCATTCCATCTTCTGACTTGTACTAAGATCTGGTTCCTTCAAAATGACACCATCTACCTATGTTTTCCAGAACTAATTGAACTTTCAGTCATCCCTCCAATTCAAAAGACAACTTGTAAAGTTGAAGTATTCCTTGCCCTCCATTGCCATTTCTAGGCTTTCTCTCTACCACCACCAATCAATAATCTCTCCTCTTTTGAAAAGCACTCAACCTATATCTAACATTCAAAATTCTGGTAGCTATTATGTTCTAATCTTGAGCATACTCTCTTTCCTCAATGAATTCAACTTATGACTCAATCTTTCTCTCCTCCTTAAACCCTGCTCTCAGAGTAGAGAACTTTAATATATGTGACATTTCATTAAATATTCTGACTACCTCGTATTTTATATGATCTACTTCTCCACTCTAGCTAGATGGTATAGTGGATAAAGCACTGGACTTGGAATCAGGAAGATTTTCTGTCATGAAATCAAATCTAGCCTCAGACACTTACTGGGTATATGACACAGGACAGTCACTTAAGCCCTCTTGCTTTAGTTTCCTCATCTATAACATGAGCTGGAAAAGGAAGTAGCAAACCATACTCTGCCAACAATACTTCAAATGGGGTCACAATGAGTAGGACATTAACTACAATGATTTAACAACTCTACCCCACCTCAGCTACACAAATATAGTCATATCCTTGATCTTATCATTACCTACAAATGTGTGACTTCTACTTCATGAGTTCTGAAATTCTATTTCTATAATCATAATTGTAACTTGTCCCTCTGACTTGAAATGATAAGTTCCTATTCTTTGTATTTAACATAATCTCCAATATCTCAATTTACCAGCTCTAAAATTATCACTTTGTACTACTATACTTTCCTTCTTTCCTCTAGAATTTTATTTAGTTTCTATTTGCTTCCTCTAGATTTTTTCTTTCGTTTATAGTGTGCTTTTTAAAAAATCACCATTTTTTTCTAGGAATTCTAATAAGTCTTGTATTAATGTTTTTGCTTTGTTTTGAAGCTGTACTTATATATGTTCTGTAGTTGTTATTTTTCAACTTATGATTTGGACTCCTTGGATCCACAATATGGATTCCTGGTTCCTACTTATATTTTCCTTTTCAGATTGCCTTCCATCTTCTCTGTATGTATGTAATTATTTAAACTTTTTCTGCATTACAATGTATATTTTTAAAACTCAGGGACTATTTTCTGCCTTTCTTTAAATCCCCAGCACTAAACATTGTGTCGGGTTCATAAACTAGTGACTGACTGATTTACTGAAAATCTCTCTTCTTTACTCATTATCCCAACCTTGCTTCCTTAATTAGTACTTCAAATCATAGTCAGATTTTATGAACTGCTAGAAGAAATAATGGATGTTTGTTTATGCCTGGTACACAGCAAATGCTTAATAAATGATTTTTGACTTAATTTGTTTGATTCTTGTCCATATTATCTGATGTTGTGCTATTACTTCCTCTGAGTATTGAATGCTATGTCACCAGCTCAGGCCAGTAAACTTCAAACTTTGAGTAATCTAAGCAATCTGATTACAGGACATTATCTCAACACTACCCACTACAAGTGGACTCTGCAACCACTTGACTCTATGGTCAAAACAATACACCTGCTTTAGATTTCCCTGGTTCACCTCTGATCAATTCATGTAAAGAATTCAATGTGCTCAGTCTAGCTGGACCATCGTTTTACTGTCCACAGATTTCTGGCTTTTTCTATTTACTTAAGATAAAAAAAATCAAAAATCTTTCTTCTTAGATTTCTTCATCATAATATTCTTTTTGCTACATATGCCTCTATTCCCCAGCATCCCTAACACTGTAGTCCATTGATTTTGAAAAAAAAAATTAAGCAAGTAAACTGTTATTAAATTATTAAAAGTTAATAAATTAGATTAAAAGTATAGAATCTAACATGTTATCACTTATGTCATCAAGTGTTAGAACATTTCCTTTTTTCAGTCTTTATTCATAAATTTCTAAACTCATTTACTAGATCTAGAAGTTATTTTTTCTTTTGTTGTTACTTTTTCCTATTAAATTATCCATTTTTCTTCAAGGTCTCTCTGAGTTTTCTTCCTGGAATCTTTAGTACTTTCAATCTTTTTCCCCTCTTATTTTCCTTACCACCCATTTCTGGAATCTAACCTCTAAAGAAATCAGAATCAAAGGAAAGGGAGTCAGAAAAGTATCTCAGCCTCCTCCTTAGATGAGCATTTCATGGTTCATCAGCCTTGGTCTATGTTTCAAGCAACTCCTGGGTATTCAGAACTAACTTCAGGTGGCCCTTTTCCTCAGACTTCATGGAATGCTGCATTGTACCTTCAGCTTCCCCAAATCTCATTTCTGTACTGGTGACCTGGGTGATGATCTCCCTCCTTCCTTAGTTCTCTATCCTGGCACCTCAAGTTCAGAAGCTGCTTTTCCCCATCGGTGCTTCTAAATTGTAACCCTCGGCAGGTTGTCTGCTCCATAAGAACAGTAGGAAGCTGGCTTACTGAGGCCTGAGTAACTAAGAACCTGAAACTATGTCTCCAAACCACTGGAAAAAAAGAGAGGGAAATGAGTTTCAGATACAGGTTTTAATGTAATTCTGTTATCATGTCCTTGAGGGTGCTAATACTAATGTGAGAAGTTGGGGAGCAGGACTGAATTAGCTCAAATTTCAAAATCTTCCATTTTATAGGATTATTTTTTTATTATTATAGCTTTTTATTTACAAGTTATATGCATGGGTAATTTTTCAGCACTGACAATTGCAAAACCTTTTGTTCCAATTTCCCCCCCCCCTTCCTCCCCCATCCCCTCCCCCAGATGACAGGTTGAACAATACATGCTATATATGGTAAAGTATATGTTAAATATAATATATGTATACATGTCCATATAGTTATTTTGCTGTACAAAAAGAATCAGACTTTGAAATAGTGTATAATTAACCCGTGAAGGAAATAAAAAATGCGTGGACAAAAATAGAGGGATTGGGAATTCTATGTAGTGGTTCATACTCATTTCCCAGAATTCTTTCACTGGGTGTAGCTGGGTCAATTCATTACTGCTCTATTGGAACTGATTTGGTTCATCTCATTGTTGAAGAGGGCCACATCCATCAGAATTGATCATCATATAGTATTGTCGTTGAAGTATATATAATGATCTCCTGATCCTGCTCAATTCACTCAGCATCAGTTCATGTTAAGTCTCTCCAGGTTTTTCTGAAATCACCCTGCTGGTCATTTCTTACAGAACAATAACATTCCATAATATTCATATACCACAATTTATTCAGTCATTCTCCAATTAATGGGTATGTACTCAATTTCCAGTTTCTGGCCACTACAAAGAGGGCTGCCACAAACATTCTTGTATATATGGGTCTCTTTTCCTTCTTTAAGATCTTTTTGGGATACAAGCCCAGTAGTAACACTGCTGGATCAAAGGGTATGCACAGTTTGATAACTTTTGGGGCATAATTCCAAATTGCTCTCCAGAATGGCTGGATGTATTCACAATTCCACCAACAATGTACCAGTGTCCCAGTTTTCCCATATCCCCTCCAACATTCCTCATTATCTTTCCCTGTCATTCTAGCCAATATGACAGGTATGTACTGATATCTCAGGGTTATCTTAATGTCTCTGAATTCTCTGATTAATAATGACTTGGAGCACCTTTTCATATGGCTAGAAATAGTTTCAAATTCTTTGTCTGAGAATTGTCTGTTCATATCTTTTGACCATTTATGAATTGGAGAATGGCTTGATTTCTTATAAATCAGAGAGAATTCTCTATTTTAGAAATGAGGACTTTATCAGAACCTTTGACTGTAAAAATGTTTTCCCAGTTTATTGCTTCCCTTCTAATCTTGTCTGCATTAATTTTGTTTGTACAAAAACTTTTCAATTTGATATAATCAAAAGTTTCTATTTTATGATCAATAATAATCTGTAGTTCTTCTTTGGTCATAAATCCCTTCCTCTTCCACAGGTCTGAGAGGTGAACTATGCTATATTCTTCTAATTTATTTATAATCTCATTCTTTATGCCTAGGTCATGAACCCATTTTGACCTTATCTTGGTGTACAGTGTTAAGTGTGGGTCAATACCTAGTTTCTGCCATACTAATTTCTAATTTTTCCCAGCAGTTTTTGTCAAACAGTGAGTTGTTATCCCAAAAGCTGGAGTCTCTGGGTTTGTCAAACACTAGATTATTAAAGTTATTGACTATTTTGTTCTTTGAACCCAACCTACTCCCCACTGATTAGTCTATTTCTTAGTGAATACCAAATGGTTTTGATAACTACTGCTTTATAATATAATTTTAGATCTGGTACAGCTAGGCCATTTTTATTTGATTTTTTTTTTCATTTGTTCCCTTGAAATTCTTGATCTTTTGTTTTTCCATATGAACTTTGTTGTTATTTTTTCTAGGTCATTAAAATATTTTTTGGCAGTCTGGTTGGTATAGTGCTAAATAAATAGATTAATTTAAGTAGTACTGTCATTTTTATTATATTTGTTCACCTTATCCAAGAACATTTAATATTTTTCCAATTGGTTAGATCTGACTATTTGTGTGGAAAGTGTTTTGTAGTTTTGCTCATATAGTTCCTGATTTCCCCTTGGCAGATAGATTCCTAAATATTTTATACTATCAGCAGTTACTTTAAATGGAATTTCTCTTTGTATCTCTAACTGTTGGATTTTGTTAGTGATATATAAGAATGCTGATGACTTATGTGGGTTTATTTTGTATTCTGCAACTTTGCTAAAGGTGTGCATTATTTCTAAAAGTTTTTTAGTAGAATCTCCGGGGGTTCTCTAACTATACCATCATATCATCACCAAAGAGTGATAATTTGGTTTCTTCATTCCCTATTCTAATTCCTTTAATCTCTTTCTCAACTTTTATTGCCGAAACTACCATTTCTAATGCAATATTTTGTGTGTGCGTGTGTCTTTTTTCCCCATAGCTTTTCTTTCTTTTTTTATTACAAGCTTTTATTGACAGAACATATTACAATATTATCCCTTGCACTCATTTCTGTTTCAACTTTTCCCTTCCCTCCTTCCACTCCCTCCCCTACATGGCAATCAGCCTTATACATGTTAAATATGTCACAGTGTATCCTAGATAGAATATATGTGTGCAGAACCAAACAGTTCCCTTGTTGCACAGGGAGAACTGAATTCAGAACGTAAAAATAGCCTGGGAAGAAAAACAAAAATGTAAACAGTTTACATTCATTTCCCAGTGTTCCTTTTCTGGGTGTAGCTTATTCTGTCCATCATTGATCAATTGGAACCAAGTTAGATCTTTTCTTTGTCGAAGATATCCACTTCCATCAGAATACATCCTCATACAGCATTGTTGTTGAAGTGTATAATAATCTCTTGGTTCTGCTCATTTCACTCAACATCAGTTCATATAAATCTCTCCAGGCCTCTCTGAAATCATCCTGCTGGTCATTTCTTACAGAACAATAATATTCCATAACATTCATATACCACAATTTACCCAACCATTCTCCAATTGATGGTCATCCATTCATTTTCCAGTTTCTAGCCACTACAAAAAGGGCTGCCACAAACATGTTGGCACATACAGGTCCCTTTCCTTTCTTTAGTATCTCTTTGGGATATAAGTCCAGTAGTAGCACTGCTGGATCAAAGGGTATGCACAGTTTGATAACTTTCTGGGCATAATTTCAAATTGCTCTCCAGAATGGTTGGATTCGTTCACAGCTCCACCAACAGTGTATCAGTGTCCCAGTTTTCCCACATCCCCTCCAACATTCATCATTATTTTTTCCTGTCATCTTAGCCAATCTGACAAGTGTGTAGTGGTATCTCAGAGTTGTATTAATGTTCATTTCTCTTATCAATAATGATTTGGAACATTTTCATATGAGAGGAAATAGTTTCAATTTCATCATCTGAAAATTGTCTATTCATATCCTTTGATCATTTATCAATTAAAGAATGGCTTGATTTTTTTATAAATTAGAGCCAATTCTCTATATATTTTGGAAATGAGGCCTTTATCAGAACCTTTAATTGTAAAAATGTTTTCCCAGTTTGTTGCTTCCCTTCTAATTTTGTTTGCATTAGTTTTGTTTGTACAAAGGCTTTTTAATTTGATGTAATCAAAATTTTCTATTTTGTGATCAATAATGATCTCTAGTTCTTCTTTGGTCACAAATTCCTTCCTCCTCCACAAGTTTGAGAGGTAAACTATCCTACGTTCCTCTAAGCAAAATCCATCTGGTCCTAGGTAGAGGATTATTTTTGTACTAAACCAGGAAATCGCTGAAGTTGCTTTACCTATGGTACATAATTTTTGTTTTGGAGATGTCTGAAAGGTGACAGGGATCAAATAAAATGCCTCATTTGCCATTTTTAAGCCTTCTGGAGTAAAATTGATCACCATGTGAATTCTCAGGACTTTAATAAGTGCTTGAGTGTGTTTTATCAAATATAAGTGAAAAAGTATGCTCAAATCTAAATAAATACAAAAACACTCCAAATCTTATGCAAATTTATTTTGGCCATCCAAGAACTATCTTTTTCTTTCACACCATAACCAGTTCATTTTCCTTTTTAACTACAGATTTCTTTGATGAAATCCTTTATGTTTCATTTTCATTGATGGGAGGTTACCAGAGAAAAACCACAGTCAGGAAATGGAGGAAGATACAAGAAAGTCAGTATCACTGGATGACAAAGTATTTAGAAGGGAAGAATAAAGTATAAGAAGTCTAAAAGTAGAAGAGGCAAGGTCACAAAGGGCTTTCAGTATCAAACAATGGATTTTATATTTGGTAACAAAGTTGATAGGGAACCACTGGAGTCTACTAAGTAGGACAGTAAAAAGACCAGACCTATGCTTAGAAATATCATTTTGAAAGTTGAGTGAAAGATGGATTAGAATGGAGAAATAAAACACAGGGATTCCAAATAAATGATTATTGCAATAGAAATAACATCAGATCATGAGGGCTATACGGTTGTGGCAGTATGAAAAGAAAGAAGTGGACAGATACAAAAGATATTGCAAATACAGAATTAGCAAGACTTGATAACAGATTGGCAGGAATTGGAAGGAATCATAAGTCAAAAAGACTTGTAGATTAAAAAGAAGACTGGAAGATAGTGGTAGGAAAATTAGGAAGAGGGGAAGTGTTTTGTTTTGTTTTTCTTTCTGGGGCAAAGAGTATGAAGAAAAAATTAGTTCAGTTTTGGACATGTTAAAGATAAGATGTCTATGGAACATCCAATTTGAGATGTTCTAAATAAACATTTAGAAATATGAGAGTGGAGATAAATTAAAACTAAATAAAATGTGAGAATTATCTGCATAAAGCTGATGACTAAATCCATTGGAATTTATTAAATTACCAAGCAAGAGAATATGGTAGAAAAAAAGAAAAAAGTCCAGGATGTAGTCTTGTAGTCTTGTTGAGTAACCAAATTTATTGGGCCTGATCTAATGATCATCTGGGAAAAAAGTCTGAGAAGGAGCTATCAGATAGAAAGAAGGCGAATCAAGAAAGAACAATGTCACAAAAACCAAGAGAGAAAAGAGTAACAAGAAGAAGGTGACTGGTTGTGTCGAGCAGAATGAGAATTGGAAAAAAAGGCCTTTAGATTTTGTAGTTAAGAGGTCACTGGAACTTTAGAGATAACAATTTTAACTGAAAGATGAGATTGGAAATCAGACAAGCATTTTTTTACAAAAAGTAGAACTTGATTATACATGATCGTCTTGAGAAGCTTAGTTACAAAAGAGAATAGAAATATAGGATAATGATGGAGGGGATGAGTCAATCAATTGAGTAGTTTTTAAGTATAAGAAGACATGGAATTATATTTATAGGCAACAAGAAAGCAATCAGTACACAATAAGACCTTGCAGATAAGTGAAAGAAAGGAAATAAGAGGGGTCAATCTACTGAAGTAAACAGGCCAGAATAAGATTACTCATGTCTGTAGAGGGATTTACCCTGGCAAAAAGAAGACCTACTTATTCATGTAAGACAGGAGGGGAATGTACCTATGTAATAGGAGATGAAGAAGAGGAGAAAAGTAGATCTCATCTAATTTTTTCAGTGTCTTAAGTATCGATGTTTTCAGAGTAATAACTATCAAGTTTCTCAGTGAAAAGTTTAGAAGAGAGATAAGAGTGAAGGTGTTTCATGAAGTGTGAGAAAGGATGGAAAATTCTGAAAAAGCCACTGTGCTAAGCACAATAATGAAATGATTGGAAACATATAAAAACTTTACATTGCTACAGTGAGAATCAATATAGATTATGTATATATACATGAGTAGTGGACTCATGGGTAGTGGCAGGAGTATTCTAAAGATCATTAAACTGGCTCATAGGAGCTGAATGTTAAATTTTTAATGTGAACATTTGCACCCCTGAAATTAGCAAATGCTACAAGTCAGGGACTGATTTATTGTTCTATTGACTATCTACACTTGGCAAAGTAATAGAAAAAATAACAATACTGATGAAATTTTAAAGCATATGTATATTTCCCCTCAGTTGTTAAACATTTGCTACCACATTCTTTTTTAACAGTTGAAAATTTTTCTCTTACTTCAATCAGATGAATGTGAAGAGAAATAAAAGCAACCAATGGTAGAAACAATCCATGACTGGGGCATGGTAAAAACAAGAATAGCTATAGGATAAGGATGCAAAGGACTCAACAGAGGAGGCAAGTATAGATCTGAAACAGTTCACCCAGTAGTCAAAATGAAGAAGGGAGGAAAGTGTAGCCTATGCATGGTATAGGAAAGACCTGAGGGGTACAAACACTAAGGAAGCAAGGATGGCAAGGGCAGGTTTAGGGTTTTAAACAGGAGGCAAAACAGAGTAGCAAAAAACTATGGTCAAATAAATATACTTCAAAGATCATGACATAAAAATAGAACACTTAGGTGAGAGGTCTGACCCATCTTTGTGTGTGCCTGATGTAAGGTAAAAGAGTACATTACTGGAAAAGAGTAATTGGAGGAAATGGGAAGTGTTTTATGGAGTATCAATATATATGGGCATGAGTAGAGCATCAGAATCCGATATTCTGTGAATTGCAGCCACAGAACAGCACTAAAATACGTATTACAAAGATGGACCTTTGTGTACCTGAAAATTCTGGGACTTACCTAATTTACTCAAAGCAACCTAGATTATTCTCATGCTTCTTTTTCATTCTGGGTCAACACCCATCACCCACCACCCACACCTACCTCCACCTCATCAGATGCTTTGAGAATTGATCCTTCCGTATTCACAAAAGACTTTTTTTTTTTTTCAAGCAAATATCTCCTCTGAGTAGACAAATACAATTCTCTCTCCCCCTTTTTGTTCTTGAAATATTATTTCAACCTTTGTTATAAGTAAATCTAGGACCATAATATTAGAATCCAAAGATGATGGCTCTTTTCTCCTGAAGGTGAAAAGAGTTCATAACAATATTTTCAAGTCTTTTCTATCTTTATTCTGCTGTAATACCCATTCCAGTTTCATCCTTAAATGTACTCAATATAACTTTTCTTTAGCTCTCACTAAGCTTTTTTAGAATTGTTTTTACCTTCTACAACTTGCTTCTATTTCATAGGGAGGTTCATTAATTTTTATAATCTTTTTCTGAAAGATTTTACTCATGAGTTCATGTTCTAAAAAATATTGAAGCAGTGGGTGATGTAGTGGATAAAGAGCTGATACAAGAGTCAAAAAGACCTGAGTTAAAATTTGGTTTCAGATAATGACTAGCTGTGTGAATCTAGGCAAGTTAGTTAACCCTTTTTTTCTCAGTTCCTCATCTCTAAAATGAGCTGGTGAAGGAAATGGCAAAGCACCCCAGTATCTTTTCCAAGTTAACCCTACATGAGGTCATGAAAATTGGACATGACTGGATAACTGAACAACAAAACAGTACCTACCTTTCAGAGTTGTTGTGAAGATCAAATAGTATTATATTTATAAAATTGTTTAGCAAAGTGCCTGGCACACACTAAGCAATATATATTCTTATTCCCTCTCCTTATTCCCCCTAAACTGGTATTGCCCTTGGTTGGCTACCATCTCTTTCACCATGACATACAAATCAGATATATATATATATATGGAATTAAGAAAAGCTTGTTGAGTTGAATCAGGAAATAGTGTATGGTTTAAAACAATACAGCAAAATAGGACCTAAAATAACAAAGATAAACACATGCTCTGCTGATAGCATATCAAAAGCTTTTTTCTCATTTATGAAGAAGAATATTTAAAATTTAGTATTGTTCTTATTCAATGGCAAGGGTTTCTGCATTTTGGGGGGGAGGGGGTACTGAGGCAATTGGTGTTAAGTGACTTGCCCAGAGTCAAGGGTCACACAGCTGGGAAGTGTTAAGTGTCTAGTCCAGATCTGAACACAGGTCCTCCTGACTTCATAACTGGTTCTATATCTATTCTGCCATCTAGCTGCCTTCTGCATTTTTTTTGTATAGTAGTTTGCTTGTTTTTTCTATTTTTATTTCTATTTCTAGTCTGAACACAAAGCCCAAGCAAATAGCTTTTAGATTTTTTACAACTATGACTTTCCATTTACTATTTATGCCAATAATTATCACAATACTGGCACCAGAAACCTTTCCAGTTAAGTAGGACTCAAAAGAATTTTAGATTTCTTGGAGTGGCCTTTAACAACCTAGGGTCATCTCCATGCCACAAAGAGGCGTCAGAGTAAAACACAATTATAGGCCTAATGATATTCTGTATGTCTAGTCTCTAAGGACAAGTGTAGATTTGGTTTGGTTTGTTGTTTTTTTTAAGATTTATCAAATGTGTATGATAGACGAGGACAATATTTTTTTCTCATAGAAATACCACTGCAATTCACATTTATGAAAGGAGTAGTCTGATCAATATAGAGATTTTTGAAGCACTGTACCAATATTTATTTAATTCATCCAATTCCTTAATCAGTAATGATTGACATAGTCAATTTCTAACTAAATTCCTTTAGTCTTCCCTTATATCTAAAAGTGATATCTCATAGTACATGAACAGCTCAAAAGAATGTTGCTTTTTTATTCACCAATATCTCAGGAATTATGGAAAGAAAACTTTTCAATTTTAAAAAGTATACTTGTTTCTTTTGACATTAAAAATGTCTTGCAAAAATCTATACTGTTAAAAATCAACAACTGAAAACTAATCAGCATGTTAAAAAAAATTTAGAGTATGTTACTGAAGTACAGGTATTTAAAAACAAACAATTCATTCTGTACAAAAAATTAAGTTTATTATGAACAATTTAAGCTAGTGCATGAGATAAATCAAATAATTATAAAAAAATAATAAGTAGCTGTTTATTATAGAAAAGGCATAACACAAGTGACTTGAACTAAAATTTTATTTTTGTGTCATATACATCACACACACACACACACACACACACACACACACACACACATCTCTGCCAATACTATTGACTGCATTCTTGCCACTGGAGGGCAGTCATAGAATCTTACCTGACTACATAGTACCAAACTGAATGCCTATGGCACTTGAATTTTGGTTTTGAAGTGCTTAAGTGAATTCTAAAAAGGAATGATTTCACTATTGGTGCAATGATGCTCCCAAATTATTTAGATTATATAAGCAAAACCCATGCACTTTAAGTTATTGCAAATATCACACAATTTAAGAAATATTATCTGCATTTTAAAAATTATAATGTGTACAGCTTTATTTTATGTTTTTTCTCCTTATATTTTTCCATGATATTTCTTGGGGAATATTTACTTGGTCAACAGAATTTTTCATTCAAACTGCTTTTTTAAAAATCATTCAATCTCTTAAAGCTGGCAATATAAAGCTTTAGCATCAAATATAGCAAATCTTAAAAACCTAACTGTCTTGACAATCAATCATCACTGCACTGAAATATGATATTGTTTTCAGGAAAAACTTGATAAGAATGTATGCAAATCAAAAAGAAACTAACAAATGATTTGATTTTTATAGCAGGAACTGCAGAACACTCAAAAGAAATTCTAACCTGATACTTCAGCTACTATTTGTTCAGTAAACAACAAATAATGACATTTTCAAACCTGTTAGATTTTTCTAATATAATGCACTATTTCTATAAATCTACTCCTAGTAGACAACTTCCTTCAAGCTTTATATTACACAGATGGTGTTTTCAATTAGGCGTAATAAAGACAGAAACTAGGATCTATAGATCTGTATCAAAAGACATAATTTTAAAGTTTTGTTTTAATCAAGAGCATATTAAAATGTTTCTGCAAATATTTACAACAGATTCCTGAAGAACAAAGAAGGGAAATAGTGAAATTGACAACTAGCACTTCACACTGGTTTATGGAGAAGAGAATGAGATAGAACATTTGATAGTTCTAAAAACTGTCTTAATCCATAATACTGATTTCACTTAAAAGTTTATTGAAGACTTTATAGTTATACTTTTTTTATTGAAAATGTATTCAGCAAATAGCTTTTAAGACATGTTAAGGCTAAAGTTACTTCAAGTAATTATACTGTACCTTTCAATGTCAAAAGGGAAACAGAACTTTGGCACACTCTGTAGCACTTCCTATAAATGCAAATAAAAACAAAATTTAATCAATTTTTTTTTGAATTTCACAGTTAACATTTTCTTGTACGAGTTTTTCCATTAAAAGTTTAACATATATATTCAGATTTTCATCCCCCTCCCAAGAACTATAGCACAAATTCCTAGCCTAAAATAATTGATTATTAAAAAGGAATTATGTTTGTGCTTTGGCAGATTGCAAAGACAATGCCATGGAAGCCCCAGGAGGGAAAGGCCTGGCCTGAAGGGTATTAACACCCTTCACATCCCCGCTGGGATTCCCTTCAACAAGGCCATATGGATTTTACAAGAAGCACCGCACCATATGGGTAAGCCACGTCTGCTGCTACTTGTACCACAGACTAGCCACAGGGACTTCTGACAGATCCTGGCTCAAAAATATAAATGTTGTTTCAATTAAAATGCAGGCAGAGAAAGGGGAATGAAGTTGGCAGCAGAATGAATTACTGAGAGGTATAACAACTCTACATGTTTCACAGTCAAATGTTTAAAAAAGATCTTCCATTGGCTTAAAAAAAAAAAGGCATTTACATAGTTAACCCCTTGATACAATTCAACAACAGTAATACTAAGTTTCTTTATAAATCTTACTCTTTTAAAAAAAAAGTCAAAATGCAGCCAATTGAATTAAATAGTACCAAATTTCCACCTTGTATATTTTTAAGATGTTTAGCAGCAAATTAAACTTTTTCATTAAAATGAAGAAAATAGCCTCATTAGCTGAAAAGTACAAAAAAAGAAGAATTGAAAAGAAGGAAAAACAAGCCCATCAGGTAAATAGAGAAAAATACAAAAAATACCAATAATATGGCAATATGAAAAGAATAATATGTCCATATTTCAAAAAATACTTAAAATTAATTCATGTTGTAGAAATATAGGACAGAGGCTGAGAAAAATCTATATTATATATATATATTTAATATATATATATATGTTTAAACATCTCTATATATCTTTCAGAATCACATATTAATGCAGAGCAAAGTATTGGTTTTTAATATTTGTTTCAATAAGGCAAGAAAACTGTGCAATATGCTGAAAACTTAGCTATTTCCAACTGTTTTTATCAATAAAGTTTGCATTTAAGAAAATCACAAAAATCAGAATCTACTGGAGTATTTTGAAGTATAAAATGCAGTTCATTTTAAAAGACTATTTCAAGATATAACAGAAAGTGACCCGTTATAAAGTTAATTCTAGTACTTGCCAGACTACATCAAAGGCTGTAACTAAGAAAGAATAAGACAAGGTAAGACAATATGCCACCTTTGTAGCAAGATACTGTCTTGCTAGTGAAAATTCCTTCATAAGAGGGGCAAAGATAACAAAAAGTCTTCAGAAGACTCTGCTAGCAATTTTATCATGGCTATAACAATATAAATAATCAAATAATCAAAACAAACATTAGATTTGCATAAAAATTACTAACATAGCAAATAAAACATTAATAAATATCAAAGAAAACATTCATTCATTCAATTACAAGGTATTCTTTCCACTCAAACTAAACAAAATGAAAATTTAAATTTTGCTAATTATTCTTATTTATAAACTGTTTGATACAATAACTATAAAAATCATGCTTATCACATTGGAAGATTTAACTAGAGATGAGTATTATATACTAATTATGTATCCAATATCTGACACACAGTTTTAAAACTCATGAGTGTTTAAAATTTGACACTTTAATAAAAATATATACAAATTATGATATGTAGTGTATCAATTTTGAAACTCAAACTCCATTGCTTCCCCATTCATTACTCAAGTTCCCACCCCTCCCCCTTTTTATCTTCGTCCCAACTAACACACATGCACATAACTTCTGCGAAACAGCCTCAGCTCGCTTCCCAACTGGCAGGAGCATCCCTCAGGGGACAAGTCTTTAAACCTCCGCACTCTTTAAAATTCAACCAGCCAGCAGGTCTATAGACTGGTGTATAAACAGTATAGACAAAAAAATCCTCCCTCAGCTTATGTCAGTGACAAAGCAGCTCAGCAGTTGACTGTTTCTCCCTTGACAGTATAAGCTGGGTTTACACAGATCAATAGCTGGAAGTCCTACCTAGCTCCCAGAGCTCAGTTTTCTTCCTTAATTACAGGTACTATTCAAACTGAAATATTTTTTAAGGCAAGGGATAAGAGGAATTTAAATTTTTTCTTGGATTATGTCCTTCCAGAGACAATAGTTAATTGAAAATAGAATATTTAAATGCCTTATAAGTATTAACACAGGCATAAAATTGGTATTTATATAACATGCTTTTAAACAATCCCTCATCCTACTAGCTTCTCTTTCATAAATCATAGTTACGATTTTAAACTATATAGTATTTAGCAAGCACCAATTTCCTGTTAGTCCAATATTTATAGATAAATATTTCAGTTAAATCAGAATAAATAGTTTATTTATTCAGAAACTCATAATCATTTGGTCAATATTTTATTTTTCCTAAACATCTCAATTCTTCCACAAAAAAAAATTAAGAATTGACTAAATATGATTTACTTGCTGAAAAAAGCAACATAAAGAAAAATTGAAAGCTGAACCAATTAAAATTGTGAAAAACAATATATATTTGTAGCAAAACAAAACAAAAAACTGAAAGTAATAATTTAAGGGTACACAAATTGATTCTCTGCCTCCTGTCACCAAAAAAAAAGCAACAAGTAAGTAAATATATAAGAAAAAAGGAACAGGGCCTACAACAAGCTCAGAGAAACACACCTGCATAGGTCATGAAAAGTGAATAATCAAACATAAAACAAGACTAAGGAAAAGCAGACAGGTGGAAACAGAACTAGGAAACTAACGTTCCAGAAATCTTGATAGTAAAGAATGCCTATAACAACTGAAAAAACTTTCTTGACCTATCAGATTTAAAATTAACACATCACTGACACCCAGGAATCATATTTTCATTAGATAAGAAGAAATTTTAAAATAAAACATACAAAGAGAACTAAAAATTCTAGCAAGAAAATTACATGTCAAAAATTGAACTTATAATTATTCTTTTTTACATTTTTGTTACAATTCCATTGATTTCACAAAAGATACCTGAAAAAGTATGATATATATGTATATATAAAACCATTTTCTTCATAATAGATAACGGATAATATATTTTTGTTTCTAGTTTTCGCTGCAACCAAAAAAGTGTGGCAATAAATATTTGGTGTATTCATATAACTTTTTTTTTTTTTGGTCAAGGACCTCCTTGGGTATAAGCCCAACAACAGAATCACTAAAAGGGAATCAACATATTAGCCATTTTATCTGCAAAATTTCAAACTGCTTTCCAGAACATCTGTTCTGGAAAAACAACTCCACCAACAAGGTATTTAATGTGCTAGTCTTTCCAGAACTCACTCCAACATTAACTATTCTTATTTTTTTCTTATCTTTGGCAATTTGCTGCCTGTGAGATGAAATCTTATAAAAAAAAACCATATTGATTTTCATTAAAAACCATACTGATTTTCATTTCTCTTATTATTACTGATTTGAAACATGATAGTAAATTTCATATGATAGTAAATCATTTGTAACTTTTACCTTGAAAACTGTTTGTTTATAGCCTTTGTCTGATCATTATTATTACCAATAAAAAACATTGCCAACAATTATGAAGTCATTTATATAAAATTTTATAAAAGTAATCTACACAAATTGAGGGCATCTTTGATAATAGTATTAAAGGAAAATAAGTAAAAATTCCACAAAAACAAGTAAAAAAAATCCACAAAAGAACTGAAAAATATTGATCATATAAGAACATATTTAAGAGACAGACAGCTGAAATAAATTTCAGAGGTCATAAATTCCTTCATTTTATAAGATGAACTGAAACACAGGTGGTTTGTTTCATACTAGTAATAGAATTTGAACTTGGATCCTCTGACTCTAACACCAGTGTTCAAAAGTCACAATCACTGCTTGTCTCACCTCTATAGTCCTAATTATATACTGGCTTTAAAAAAAAAAAGGCATTTTTTCTATAAGGAACAGTATTCCACCAAGGAATCTCATATACACACACACACACACACACGTATGTATGTATATCTGTACTTCAAAGTTAACCAAATATTTTGGAAAGATATGAGAAATAATCTACTATGATAACTACAGAATTATCAATATGAAGCCAATCATGGAGGAGGGCATATATTTGCAGCATCACAAAAAATCCAGCACAGAGTTCTGGTTAAAAAGAAACTTCGTACAAAATTAAGAGATCTTCCAGATCCTCCTAAGTGCAGCTAAAATTGTACTGATTTTATAAGTCCTGGAGCACTATAGAATCTCCTAGATGAGATCCACAATGACTCAAAATAATTTAAAGTACTCATAGGGGCATCTACAAGTGTTCACACTGAATAGACACAGCAAAGAGACAATAAAACTGAGTAAGAATTGAAAACTAAGATTTATTCAGTGTTTACTATGTGCCAAGTACTATGATAAGGGAATTACTATTATCATTTCATCTGATCCTCACAACAACATTGAGAACAAAACGTTGATATTACCTCTACTTTACAGTTAAGAAAACTGAAGCAAACAGTTTAAGTGACTTGCCTAGAGTCACACAATTAGTGTCTGAGACCTTATCTGAACTCAACTTCTCCTTGAAGAGATTGAACAAAGCAAATGCCCTTACTTGAACAAAAGTAGGGCAGGGTAAGATGCCTTTGGGAAAGGCTTTAAAGTTCTACTGACTAATGCTCTGTTCTTAGATTTTGGCAATTTTTTTTAACACCAACATTTTTCCGGTGATGTATGGCAGTGAACCACAGAACAAATCAAGATAAGAAGATGCTCTGCAATGTGCCGGGTACATTGGACAAAATTCAGGGTCTTCAAATAAAAGCAAAAAGCAGTTCCTGCTCTCAAGGAGCTCAGTCTAATAGGGAAGACATCATCATGCAAACTACTATATAAAAACAAGATATACAAAGGATAAATTATAAATAATCTCAGAATGAAGGTACTAAGATTAAAAGGGACTTTTAAAAGACTTCTTTTGATATCTGAAAGAAACCAGGAGGTAGAAATGAGGAGAGAATTCCATGCATAGAGAAAGCCAGTGAAATGGCTACAGAGAGGAGCATGGTGGTCATAAGGAGACTATAAAATATTTCAAAGAAAGAATTAGGCAGAAAAAGCCGGGTATAGGATGTCATGAAATAAATGTATAGTGTAAAAAGATGGGCCTGACATATAAAATAGGAGGAATAAGGAATGAAAAATCTTTGTTCCCTTGATATCTTCTCAGTGTCAAGAGAGTGAAAGCTCTGAAAAAAATCAAAATGACACTCTGCTATAAAGTTTGAGAGAACATGAAAAAGCCATATGAGATGGGTGAGCTTGGAAATATCATAACCTGTATTGCTAAGGAGAACTGATGAGACTGTAGATCCACTGGAAAACTGGAGTTAAAGTTGTTTTATCCTCATTTAAATATCATTTCCATTTCTTTAAAAGGAATAACTGGCAATCATAATAATTATGTTTCTCTTTTAAGAATATATGTGTGTGTATCAAATATTAAATAAGAAGATTAGTAAAAGAAAGCCAAATTCTGAGGACTGAAAATACCAATAATGGTTCCTGAATTATAGATTAACAAAGTCCTTACTAGAGAAGAACAGGATTCTGGGCAAAATGTTCCCTGATCATAAATATGGTCAAAAAATGATCACAACTTCAGAACTGGTCACAATATTGTTTTGTTTTGTTTTGTTTTTTTGCTTTATTATAAGGTAGAATTAAAACCTAGGGAGGACAAGTTGAGTTATATATGGAAATGATTGTCATATAATAAGATACAAAAATAAAACTGATGAAATATACATTACAGCTAAGAGCAAGAAGTGAGATTTGTTTTCTAGTAATTGTATCAGCATAATATATTAGATAGAGTATAAAACCTAAGGTCTTGAAGACAGACCACGACACTGTTAAGCCTCTTAAATCTTTGAGCCTCAGTTTCTTCATCTGTGAAATGGTGATAATGACTTGTAATAGTAACTTGATGCATATAAAGCACTTTTTTTTTTGGTGAGGCAATTGGGGTTAAATGACTTGCCCAGGATCATACAGCTTGGAAGTATTAAGTGTCCAAGGTTGGATTTGAACTCAGATCCTCAACTTCAGGGCCAGCACTCTATCCACTGTAACATCTGGCTGCTCCTCAAGTACTTTTAAACATTACAGTGTTTTATGAATTAAAAATATTGTTTTCAATAACTAACTCCCTTTCAATTCTCTATTAATGTGTTGTCTTCCCTCATTAGAAAGGAAGCTCTTTCAGGAGTTTCTTGTTTTTATTTTTGCTTTTATTTGTAATTCCAGCATTCAGTAAATAGCTCATAAACAATGAGAATCTACCATTTGCTAGTTACTGAACTAAATATTGGGGACCAAAAAAAAGGCAAAAGACATGTTAAAAGGCAGTAGGAAAGGAGCTAGTAGACTAGGAAAAACCAAAAATCTAAGTGATAGAGTGGAAACAGGAAGGCAATCTGTTGAGGGAGACAAAACGGAATAGAATCACTTGTGTAGACTGTAAGTGTGACGGGGTGAAGGAAGAGTTAGTACCAAAAGGCATCTGAGTGATAGGAGATAAGGCAGATGATAAAACAGGAGCTCATGGAGAATGGCCTCAATTTTTTCTATAGAATATTAGGCAAGGCACTCAATTGGGAAGGTAGGGTCCATTATAATCAAGTAGTTATATTAAGTCAAAAGGCTTGTTTTATTTTGTTTTCATTAAAACTATATAATGTAGGTTTCTCAGATTGTTTTTCTAATTGTAAGATAGATGTCTGTCAAAAAGCTAAATAAGTAATAAAACTGTAACAAATATGAGGGAAAATAACAGATTAACACCTTCCATTCTGTGAATATTTCAAAAACTTGGGTCAAACTTATTCCATGTGAATACATTCTTTCAAACTTCTGCCATGTCAGTAATTAACTTATTTACTCATTTCTATAATTGCAAGGAAGCAATATCTACACCTCTTAAACCAAGAGGACATATGAATCTACATGTCTTTATGTACATAGGAAAAAACAGAAGCAGAAGTATTACCCAGAAGATCTTATTCCTTGACAATATTAGATTTCTACTTCTACCTTGGGTGTGTGAAAGCCTACAACATATTTAAGAGTCTAGGAACAAATCCTAAAAACAAATGCTAAGTACACAAATATTTTATCTGCCTAGAAGCAAAGCATAAAGATGTCTTTATTTTTCCAAGATAATAATATTTTAAAAATCTTTGGACCTTAATATTCTTTATAAAAAAGAGGTAAACTAAAGTTCATTGTAATGAATGAGAATTTTCTAATTTAAACTCATATTTTCTTCCTTTAGAAGATAAAAGTAATCTATCTACAAATTTGCAAAATGCAAGTGCTATAGCACTATACAGCAAACTTTGAGTTGAAGAACAAAAATTTTAACTTTATTTAGTTTTATTTTGAAATGATCCTTATTTCCCTTAAAATAGGAATAATATTTAGAGTCTCCCATTTCAATTTTTTAACATGTTAAATATCTACAGTTTAATGGAAAATTCTATCTTGAAAGACTTTAAATGACTGCCTCAAAGCAAGTATCATAGTATATCTCTTAATTCATACATATTAAAAAAAATTTTGCTTGAAATGGAAACTTCAAGGATTTGTATTTAATCTATTTGTCAGTCTTATGTAAATGATCAGATCTATGGAGTCTACAAAGAATCATTTTTATCTAATGCTGATTTAAAAAGACAACAACAAAAGAGATGAGAATAGCGTTTTACACACACATACAAACTATACATATATCTATACATACATAAATACACATTAAATATATAGAAACACAGCAAGGTGGTAAACTTTGCAAGAAAAAGTTAAAATAGATTTAATTTTATCTATGATAAAAGAGAATATTAAAAAAAACAGAAAAAAGAAAAGAATACATTCTAAGGTATTATTGTCTTTTAGCTAAATATTCTTTTTATAAACCATCTTCTAAATTTTATCTTTAAGTTTTTTCTCCCTTTGTGTCAATAGACAGTTTTTCCTATGATTAACATAAGGATTGCTGCCTGAAATTTTATTACTCATTATCCCCAAGTAACTTCAGGACTTATATTAACTAATCCCATCCAACACTAAACATCAACTCTTACGTTTAATGTAATGGATTAGGTCCCAGGTAACTAGATGTGATCGGCAGAGAAAGACTGATGGAATAATATTCCCTGAGCCAAGCAGGGAAGGACACTGATAGCTATCAGTTTAGCATAATAATCCCATTCTCTGTGGAGGTCATGGGTAGTCCCACCTTACTATGTCTGGTCAGATATCCAAGTTATGTCAAACCCCCAAGGTTAAATTTCTCTTCTAAATTTGTCGATGGCTCCTGCCATCCTAGATGAAACTCTCTGGGTTACGCCCACCCTGACACTCTGCCTTTTGATGTCTTTCCCCTCATCTTCCCCCTATACCACATGTTGCCTCGCCTCTTATTCCCCACCAAGTCTCTATTCCTTCTCTTTCTTACGGGTAACTCTTTCAGGGTGCTAAATCTCTAGCAAGAGATTGTCTGGGCAAGTCACATAGTTAGTAATTGTTCGAGGCCAGATCTGAATTCTGGAAGATGAGTCTTCCAGTTCAAATCTCAAGACAATTGAGGAAAGGATGGATTAGAGTGGGGATGAGACTTGTGACAGGAAGACCAACTGGCAGGATATTATACAGTAGTACTGTTAGAAAAGAGATGATGTGAAGGTAGAAATGACAAAACTCGAAAACTATTTGGATGAAGGGGGGGAAGAGGAGTTGTAAGAAGAATGTGGTATCCTCAATAATAATGGGAAAATTATGAAGGGAAAATGTTTTGGAAAGAAAATAATATCTTCAGTTTGGACATGTTAAGTTTAAGATGCATACAGGATATCTAACTTTAGATGACCAATAAACAGTTGGAGATGAGAAACTGAAGGTCAGGAGAGAATCTGGGACTAGACAAATACCTCTGAAAATCATCTACAAATTGATGATAATGGATTTCATGAGAGCTGACGAGATCACCAAGCAAAATAGTATAAAGGGAGAAGCTATTCTTATTTTTTATATATGTATATTTTCCTCTTTCTTTGATCTCTTTGGGTTTATATACCCATTAAAAGAATCAAGAGTTGTACATAGTTTAATGCCTTTAGGGATGTAATTGCAAACTCCTTTCTAGAATACATGTTCCAATTCATCAACAATGCATTGAAGCACTTGATTTCTTGATTTTCTCTCCAACAACAGTAATTTTCTTGTCCATTCATTTAGTCCATATGTGAGATAGAACCTCAAAGTTCCTTTAATGTGCATCTATGTAATTATTAATGCTTGTGGACATTTTATAGGACTATTTTTGACTTATTACCTCTTGACTTATCTATTACAGATGATATGATACAGATATCTGATGTTATGAAATACTGTTACTTTGTTTACATGTGCATGTTTTCTACCCATGTCTGTTCCCCTGATCAACTCTCATTTTTTAACCAATTCAAGAGAAATATATGACATGTTTTGTAGGTTAACTTGAGATCTGGTACTTCCTAATTCCTTTTATTCCCATTTTCTTTCATGATTTTTTTTGAGATTCTTGACTTTCTGTTCTTCCATAGGAATTTCATTATTATGTTAGCAATAGAATAAAATAACCCTTTCGTAGTTTGATTAATATGGCACTGGAAAAGTAAAGGAATTCAGGAAATAAATGTCATTTTTATTATCCTGACATAGTACCTTCATGGATAATCAATATTTCTCTTATTATTCAGGTCTATAGAAGAATCCTTGTAGTTTTAGCATATAATTCCTTCAAGTGTCTTCACAAATAGATTTCAAATTTTTCATTTGAACTTATTTCAGCAAGAATATCTTTGTTATCTCTCTTCTAAATTCTGTTCCTAATTAATGAAATGTTAAGAATTAATGCAGGTTGTTTTAATATCTTAAATATATCTACAAAAAGCAATAATTCTGTTTTCTCTTTTCTTATTGGTGTCCCCTTTCTCTTTTTAAAAATACTGCTAATAGTAGTATTTCTGGAACCATATCAATAATAGAACTCATAATATATATCTTTGCTTTAGTTCTGATCTTATTACAATGGCATCTACCCCTTTCCCACTGATATATAAGGTTAATTCTCATTTTTTAGATATATGCTGTTTTAGATACATCCCAATACTAAGGAAATCTCTATTTTTGCATTTAAAAGTTTTTAAATAAAAATCTCAGTTTTTGTAAATAATTTTTGGCATTTTTGATATATATTTTTAAATTATTCTTTTTTATTAATTTGGTTTACTGAACCAACCATTTTATTGGACCAATCATATATTCCTAATATAAGCACAATCTGGTTATGATGTACAATCTTTCATGTTGCTTTATGTTATTATATATGGTGTTATAGTCTTTGTGCTGATATTTTATTTTAAATCATTTAATTTTTTAAATTGTCGTTGTTCACTAAGAAATCTTAGTCCCAGTTTTCCTTCTCTGCTTCATCTCTTTCTAGTACAGGCAATAAGACCAAATTTGTATTATGGAGTATGAAAAAGGCCCTTTCAACTTTTGCAAATCATTTATGTAATGTAATTATTCAATTTATGTAATGTTTAAATTAATTGTTCTTTGAGGACTTCATAGAATTCCTTGGTCATAACATTTTTTTCCTTTAGAGTTCATTTATAGATTTTTCAATTTTTTTCTGGTATTAGATAATTCAAAAACATTCATTTTGTTGGCATATAATTAGGCAAGATAGGTTATATAAGTTGGCCTGCTTCTCTCTTTTTCATCAAAATAGCTATTTGCCCATTTTATTGTGTCAAAAAAGTTTCTAGTTTTGTTTATCACTTCAATATTTTCCTGGTTTTTAATTTTGTTCATCTCTTCTTTCATGTTCAGAATTTGTATTTTGTATTTAGTTGGGTTTTTTAAACTTTCTTACTTTTAAAGATTTTTTTAGTTGTATTCCCAAACTACTGACCATTACTTTATCTCTTTTATAGATGAATGCATTGAGAGATATTAATTTCTCCCTAAAAACTAATTTAGCTACATACCAAAAATCTGGATATATGGTTTTATTACTGTCACTTTCTTTAATAAAATTAAACTGCTTTTCTATGATTTCTATCTTTGATCCTCCTCAATTTAGGAGGATTAAATTATTCTCAAATGAACTTTTAATCATTCTTTCAATTGCCTTTTATAAAATTTATTTCATTCTCATCAATATGTTTACTATTTCCATTTTATGCATTTATTTGTGCTGTTTTTATACCTCAAAAGTCAGTTTTTGATATTGCAACATTATTCAGTTGTTTTCATTCATGTCCATCTCTTTATGTCACCATTTAGGTTTTTTTGGTAGAGATATCAAAGTGGTTGATCTTCTTTAAACTCTGTTCTGACCAAGTCATCTCCCTATTCAACAAACTCCACTGCCAACCTAGTGGTGACATCTATGACAAAATATATTTTAAAAAATCCCATTTGGCTTTTAAACTTTCCATAAACTTGGTCCATTTTTATCTCCCCAATCTTCTTATAATTAACAATCCATTCTACTCCCAAATACTCCGTGACCAGTTAACACTGGCCTCCTTGTTATTTCTCATACACCTCATCCCATTCCTATAATGCATTCCAGGAGTTTTTGTTGGCTATCATAGCCCATACTTAGAGCTCTCTTCCTTTTTATTTCTGCCTCCAGATTTCCCTAGATTCCATCTCACATTCTCAGACATGCCCTTCCCTGTCCTCCTTAATCTAGGTTCTTCTCTCAGTGCCTATCCAATTTAACCTACCATTAGCTTCTTTGTGACATAGTTGTTTGTATGTCATCTCCCTATTAGACTCTTAAGTACCTTATAAGGATTGTTTTTTGCTTTTCTTTGTATCTGAAGAGTTTAGCATAGGGACTAGCATATGGCTAGTAAATGCTTGCAAGTAGACTGACAGGAAATTTTTTGCATATAAAGCTGTAGCTGATCTCAGAATTCAAAATAGTAGGAATTCTAAAAAGCAGAAGTGAAGAAAAATGCAACCAAGGAAGATACATTAACTCTGGCAAATTGTTAGTAAGTCAGTTTAGATGGAATATGAGGGAATGAATGAATTTTGGCATATGAATATATTGAAATACTATTGTTCTATAAGAAATGAGAGACAGGCTGATTTCAGAAAAGCCTGGAATTACATGAGCTGAGGCTGAGTGAAGTGAGCAGAACCAGGAAGAGATTGTAAAGGATTGAGTAATGATTAACTATGATAGACTCAGCTGTTCTCAGCAATACAGTGATTCAAAACAATTCCAATAGACCTGGGATGGAAAATACCATCCTCATCCTGAGAAAGAACTATGCAGACTGACTATGGATTAAAACATCCTATTTTCATGTGTTTTTTTGTTTTGTTTTGTTTTGTTTTGTTTTGTTTCTGGTAATGTTTCCCTTTTGTTGTGATTTTTTTCCCCAACATGACTTATTTGAGAATTTGTTAAAAGATAACTGTACATGTATAATCTGTTTTAGATTGCTTACGATCTTGGGGAAGGGGGAAGGTAAGGGAGGAAGAAAAAAATTGGAACTCAAAATGTTAGAAAAATTAATGTTGAATATATTTCTCCCATGTATTGGACTACTTGCCTTCTAGATGAGGGTGTGAGGGAAAGGGAAGGAAATTGAAATACAAGGTTTTGCAAGGGCTAATGTTGAAGAATTGTCCATGCATATATTTTGAAAAATAAAAAGCTTTAATGAAAAAAAAGAAAAAAATTAATATGGAAAACTTATCTTTACATGTAATTAGAAAAATAAAATACTAGTGAATTGAAAATTAACCAAATTGAAGACAAGTACTATGAAATAAATCTAGAAGGGTAAAGTAGTGTCAGATTATAAAGGGCTTTCAAGGTTAGTATTAAGAATTTGTATCTTACTGCGGAATGTTGGAGAGGATGTGGGAAAACAGGGACACTAATACATTGTTAGTGGAATTGTGAATATGTCCAGCCATTCTGGAGAGCAATTTGGAACTATGCTCAAAAAGTTATCAAACTGTACCCTTTGATCCAGCAGTGTTACTACTGGGCTTATATCTCAAAGAGATTTTAAAGAAGGGAAAGGGTCCTGTATGTGCAAGAATGTTTGTGGCAGCCCTCAGGAAACTGAGTGGATGCCCATCAATTGGAGAATGGCTGAATAAATTGTGGTATATGAATATTATTGGAATATTATTGTTCGGTAAGAAATGACCAATAGGATGATTTCAGAAAGGCCTGGAGAGACTTACATGAACTGATGCTGAGTGAAATGAGCAGGACCAGAAGATTGTTATATACTTCAACAATACTATATGATGATCAATTCTGATGGACCTGGCCATTTTCAGCAATGAGATGAACTAAATCAATTCCAATAGACCAGGAATGAATTGAACCAGCTACATCCAGAGAAAGAACTCTGGGAGATGACTAAGAACCATTACATAGAATTCCCAATCTCTCTATTTTTCTCTACCTGCATTTTTGATCTTCTTCACAGGCTAAATGTACACTATTTCAGAGCCTGATTCTTTTTGTACAGCAAAATAACTGTTTGGACATGTATACTTATTTTGTATTTAATTTATACTTTAGCATATGTAACATATATTGGTCAACCTGCCACCTGGGAGAGGAGGTGGGGGGGGAAGGAAGGGGAAAATTAGAACAAAAGGTTTGGCAATTGTCGATGCTATAAAATTACCCATGCTTATAACTTCTAAATAAAAAGCTATTAAAAAAAAGAACTTGTATCTTATTCTAAAAATGATAGAATTATATAATTATATATTATTATATTATATCATATTATATTATTTATTATTTATTAATTATAATTTTATAATTTTAAATATATAATATGTTTATATATTATTTATAATTTTACATAATATAATGTATAATATAATGATAATAAATAATATAATTTTATGATAATAATTATAATTATATAATTATAAAATAATTAATTAATAATATATAGTATAGAATTATATATATAGTATAAAAGAATTGTGATGAAGTTTGAGTTGGTGTAGGACTAGATGAACACCAAGGTCTCTCCCAACACTAAATTTATATGAATGTAATATAAAAATCAACAATAAGGGCAAGCCAACAGATAAACACTGATCATCAGTATTTAAGTAAAGAAAAAATCCTCCCATATGATTATAGGCTCCACAAGTGGAAAAAACAAGCTTTATGTGACTATATTCCAGATTCTGGCACAAAACTCCTAACATAATTAAAGCTTAATAGATGCCTGTTCAATTAAAATGAATCCCTTTAAGAGTTCTGAACAATATCCTGAAATTTAGTTTGGGTGATTTCATTTTTGGGATGATGTTCTCTGTACAGAGACAAATATATGCACATGTTTATATGCTCATACATAAATATATATGTGTGTATATACAATGTATATGTTTCTATGCATATTTACATGCGAAAATATTTATTAATATCTACTATTTGTCATGTACTGTTCTGGAACTAGAGATTACAGGTAAAAAGATTAAATGATTATTCATCACAGTGAGCTTAGATTCTAATATTAATATAAATATATATTAAGGGTATTCAATAATTACCTGGAAACTTGGTCCAGCTCAAAATCTTTCTTATATGACAATTATGTAAAATGATTAAAAACAAACTAATATAAAGACTAATATAAAGAAAATGGATTTGTTCTTTTAAAGCATTATTAGCCTAAAATTAATTTCAGCAGTATTTACATTAATAGCTTAGACATATTTAGTATTATAAGATCTACAGCTGTTAACAAGTTACATTAACAAGTATCAATAGTGAACCCCACAAGCTAGAAGTAAAATTTGTGTAAAAGTCTGGCAAGGGATCAAGGATCAAGAAGAAAGTTGCAGTTAGAAGGATGAAAGATAACAAAGTAAAATAGGATAGCATAAACATCTTCAGTGAAGGTTCTTTCATATGATTAATACATAATTTTTAAAAATAAAAATATGTATAATCTAAAAAATAAAAATTTCTACATTTTTACATTCAAAGATTCTGATAAAAGCCTCATTTCTAAAATATGTAGAGAACTGACTCAAATATATAAGAAATCAAGCCATTCTCCAATTGATAAATGATCAAAGGATATGAACAGACAATTTTCAGATGAAGAAATTGAAACTATTTCTAGTCATATGAAAAGATGCTCCAAATCATTATTGATCAGAGAAAGGCAAATTAAAACTACTCTGAAATACCACTACACACCTCTCAGATTGGCTATGTGACAGGAAAAGATAATGATGAATGTTGGAGGGGATGTGGACAATCTGGGACACTGATAATTTTTTTTTTTCTGGAGGGCTCTGGACCAGCCTTCTTTTCAATAATCACCACAAGAATACCTAAGTGTTAAAGTCCAAATCCTTTATTGTCTCCTTTGCCTGATGCTCAGCTTCCTCATGGCCTTCAGACAGGACTTGGTTTCAGTGGAGAAAATGTATCTTTCTGTTGCTGTTTGCTTGCATTTTGTTTTCTTTTTAAGGGTTTTTTTTCTCCTTTTTGATCCGATTTTTTTTGTGCAGCAAGACAACTATAAATATGTATACATATACAGGATTTAACATATATTTTAACATATTTAACATGTATTGGACTACCTACCAACTAGGGGATGGGATGGGGGAATGAGGGGAAAATTTGGAACAGAAGGTTTTGCAAGGGTCAATATTGAAAATTTACCCATGCATATGTTTTGTAAATAAAAAGCTGTAATAAAAACAGTAAAAAATAAAATAAAATAAAAATAAAATTTCTGTAGCAATTTACCAAACAATTAGCTTAATGAGTAAAAATCCTTTTCAAGTTTTGTAAAAGAGACTCAGAAAATTGCTGGGAGTTAGAAAAAGAAATATTTCCATTTGGGGTCACTAATAGAAAAGTGAAGGAAGCCAGAAGTACTCAAATTTTACTATTATGTATTGTGATTTATTTAATTGTTTCCTGCTCTGTGAAAAGAAATTGTGTTCTTCAATATCAATTGAGAATAGTTCTCCATTTTAAGAAAGGAAATACAATTAGCATCTTAACTCAGTAATCACAGCATAGAGAGTCTCCATAGTGTAAATTGTTCTTTTACTTCAGGAAGAGTTTTCCATTATGAGTGGAATAGTATAAGCTTGCATAATAACTCCACACTTTTAATTAAAATCTTTAAAATTAAAGTCATTCAAGAAAAACTTGTCAAATTTCAAATTAAAAGGCAATGGAATTCTAACAAAGAACAAAAAGCATGTACTTTTTCTTTTAATCCTATATTTTATAAATTAGTGAAAAACCAAAACTGTGAGACAAAAGTTGGGGCACTTGAAGTTTATAGTAGAACTTCTTAAACTTTTTCCATTCGTAACTTCTATTCCCCCAAGAAATTTTTATATTATCTCAGGTATATAAATATATTAAACAGGCATAAAAAAATCAAACATTTACTGATAATAAGGCATAAAGAAGTTTGTTTTAAAGTAATTCTTTGGTATACATATAATTTTACTATTTATTAAAAATAAAAGCAAATTTGCACTTAATGAACAGGTGTGTTTGTTTATTTTTACATAAAAAATTAAATCTTGGTGGAATATTTGATACCTTTTACTGTTGCTAAATTTTTCTCAACCCCTACATTCAGTTATGCAGTTCTTTATGAGGTTGCAATCTACAGTTTAAGAAGCATTGTTATACAAGATCTAAGACCTGTATCCTCATGTGTTCATTCAAGATTAACCATTCATTCTCACTCTATCTATATTTTCATCCAGAGCCAAGTATCACCATGGTATTTTATTGCTCTAATTGTTTCATTTTTAATAACTACCATAAAACATTCCTAAAATATTCCATGGTTTTCAATCTTTGAAAAATATAATTTTCCTTGACTTTCTCCAAATAGTGATAAAAGAATGATGATGCAAACTAAAGTTATATAAATTTCAGAAAATAAGGAGCTTTAAAGATAATATATTAAAGAGCAGAACCAAAATGGTAGCATTCAAGTTGAATTCTATTAACAGTCTCCTCTTTAAAATAACATGTCAAATCAAATTCTAAAGTGATATTACAAAAAAAGATTGAAGTGAGATATTTTTGCAGGCCCATATAACTTCAGAGATCAGAAGGAAAGGTTTATAGTACTGGAGTAAGAGCTGATTAGAAGCCCAAGTATGGCTATATGATCAGAAACTGCAGGGGACTCCTGTGCCATTTTGACAACTCCACTGTCCATTACCCAATTCTAATTGGGAATTCTAAATGGGAAGACAGGGGCTCTTGTGGTCCCTCACAAAGGAGTATGGGATTCCAGTTACTAGTTAGAGTTCCAAAACAGAGAAGAATACTAAAGAGTCAGTGGAAGGGGAATAGGGATGGGCAAAGACTAGAGCACAGTTGTGGAGAATAGGGATCACAGATCTCCCCAGATCAAATCACTTTGGAAACATCACAGACTCACAATTCCCAACACTAGCTGTGAAAATAATGAAACTTGAGACAGTGATGCCCCATCCCACCCCAAACCTGTCCCAGAAGAAAGCAAAGCACAACTCTAACACAAAATCCAAAGTCAAAAATATGCTGGGAAAATAAGCAAACAACAACAGTAAAAAGAACTTGATCACAAAGTTACCATGGAGACAAGAAAGCATAAGACAAACTCAGAAGAAGATGGTTACATGAAAATATCTACAAGTAAAGCCTTCATTGGCCAATTTAGAAATATGTTCTATATATGTCATAGAGAAGTTCTGTATATGTCTCTCTTTTTCAGGGAGACTATGAAAGTATCAGGAAGAAAAAGATGAATGCTAGATAATTAAAAAAAAATTTTAAGGATAATATGGATAAAAGAGAAATTCAGTGACCAACTCAGATTTTAAAAGATATGTGAAGAAAATAAAAGCAAGGGAAGGTAATGGAAGATTAACAGAAAAGTATAACTAAATCTGATAAAAATAGCATTAGGAATATTAAAGTTCAAGATGAATTGAGAACAGTGAAAAATGACAGCAAAGGTGATTTTTTTCCTGCCGTATTAAGAATTAAACTGGAAAGAAGTCAATTGAAAAATGGAAAAGATCTGTCAATATTATTATACCAGACTCTATATTATCAAGGTCAAGAGAACAATCACATCTAGATACTAACATCATCTCCTTGCTATGGTGTTGATGATAGTAGTAGCTGAATTAGGTAAAATAAACATGGAGAAGTTGAATGCTGGAGATGGAAACATTTTGAAAAGATGTTAAAGGTACACAAAAAAAGAAGAAGATACTAAAGTTATGGTAAAAATCATGAATCTTATTTTCTAACACCCCCAAAAAGGCAACCAAGACATTATTTTATTATGTCAAGTCTTCTGCCTAGTTTCCTGACTCCCATAGCAAAAGGAAAAATAGAAATCCATCAAACCTTCAGACTAATCTCCTGCCTTGGTGGAAAGAAAATAACATCATTCCTTCAGCTCTCAGTATTAGCCCCTATAATATCTGTACTAGTTCTCTGAAGGATCTTAGTACCAGCCAAAGTCCTTGATCTTAGAAGAGGAGTGATGAGGCAGGACTCACGTGGATGGTCAAACATGGAGTCTATTTCTTGCAAATTCTCTCAGCCTTATATACCCTAATACCCTTATATAAGTGTAGCACACTGCGCATGTGCTAAGTATATACTGCGCATGCAGGACCACATAACGAACTTGCTATTGTATGTAGGTATCTCTTTGCCAGTTGGTATCACTCTGCTTTAATTACAACACAGGTTGTCACCACCCCCTGACTTCTCAGGAAGGCTGAGAGCCCTTGGTGGAGATGAGGAGCTGAATCAGACCCTGTCAGCAGGGTTCCTTTTACTGGACTAAAGAATTTTATACCTTGCCCAAGGTTCCCCATTATCTGTGGCACTCTACAAACTCCCTTATGTTTAACCTCCAAGACCTTATAAGGATCTACCCTAAGGCCAAGCCTACCAGAATTAATTGCTCAATGATAAAATCTCCCCTTATAATCCCTGATTGGGTCACTCTTTTTCACCCAAGCTTATCTAATGTCACTCTCTACAGATACTTACTCTTTTCACTGTGCTCTCTGAAATACAAACTCACTAGGTTTAAAAAAAAAAAAAAAAAGAATTAACTTTTACCTGGAATCTTTTCCTTTCCATGCTTTCCATCTTTTGATGATATAACTTCCCTGGCTTCCCTTTTCATCACAGACTATACTCATTCATTTGCTCCAATTCACTAAACAAAGCAGACTTAAGTATTTTAAATAGACATATTGATGTTCTATCAAATACCTTCTCCTAAAAGGTCTTCAACTTACTTATTTCACATGACCAATTCCTCCATTCTGTCTCAGATACACACAGAAACAAATATATTTTTGATCATTGTGAGTGCTTTCACTCACAATGAAATACTTCCAGGAAGGTGAACTTTGAAATTTCTCTATATGACAATCTATTGTCATTCTACCTCTTCTGCCTTGTCATGCCAACTCTGTTCTTTGACCTCATATGACCTCTAATCCTCCATCTCTCAATCCATTTCCAGGCCATTTCTTCTACATATTCTCTTTCCTTCCCCATTTGGACCTTTTGATAAAACCATTCAACCTTATATTATCTTCTTCTCTTGAGTCCTTTGCCACTTATCCTACTGTATATTCTTTTTTTCTCAAGCCTCAGTCATAAATCATGTATACTACAAAGGAGGAGAAAAAAAAATCTTAAAACTATGCTGATGGATCTGTTACAAATTTATGTTATATAAAATCAAATGGGCCCTCACTAGGGAAAAGCAATCTGCTTATATTCCCCTAAGTGATTCACTATCCCATTCGCAACAGTGGCTCTTCCAAACATTTTTATCCATCCTCAAATTTTCTCAAAATAATCATTTCTCTTTTCCCTTCCTTCAACTTCTCACCCAAGAACCTTGCCTCAAAATTTACTGAAAAAATTCAGGTTAGTCACTGAGAGCACTCTCTCTGTCTCCCTTCCTCCTCATTTTCATATCACTCAAATGCCTCTGCCACTCTTTCTTCCTTCATCTTTCTGTCAAATAAAGAGATGAATTCTGACCAAAAGAAATATTCTTATATTCACAAGTGATTACATCCATCCAGTCTTCTCCAACAGTTTTCCCTATCTACCATATCTACCCTCTTACTTATGTTTAGTATCTCCTAATTTGCTAGCTAATTTCCTAACACTTTACACACATGCCTATGTCTCCCTTCTAATCTCTTCTTCCTTTTATAGCTAAACTATTAATAGACGACCTCATTTCCATTCTCAAATCCCTGGCTTCTTATCTCATCATTCAACTTTTCCCAAAAAAGTTATCAATAACTTTTTAATTGCCAAACATATGGGGCTCTTTCAATCCAAATCTTCTTGATCTCTCTGCAGCCTCAAACACTGCTAATCACCCTTTTCTAAATTTTGTTGTGATACTACCCTATTCTGGTTCTATTCCTATTTCTCTAGGCTCCTCAGTCTTCTTTGCTTGACTTTATCCAGGTCAACCATACCCTAAGTGTCCCTCAAGGTTGTGTCCCAGGGTCTATTCTTCTTCTATAGCATTTTGCTAGGTATCTTATCAGCCCCATTTCTGGTTTTAATTATCATCTTTATATTAATGATTTTCAGATCTCTATATCAAGCTTTCTCTCTAGCCTAACCAACAGACTCACATCTAAAACTATCTATTAGACTTCCAAATTGAATGTCTCATAAACATCTTAAACTGAATGGTTTAAAGGTGAACTCATCTTCCCCCCCCAAAAAAAAATCCCCTTTTTGCAAACTTCCTTGTTACTCTTAAGGATAGCACATCTGCCCAGTCACTAAGACTCTCCATCATCTCATATCTACTCTCCCTTTCCCCTTATATATTCTACAATCCAAATGCTATTCTTTACTATTCTGCATACAAGAAACTCTTCCTGACTCTGGGTATTTTCAGTCGCTATTTCCTTTGCCTGTATTTCTTTGCCTTTTCATTTCTACCTCCTGGCTCCCTTCAAGTCTTGTTTAAAATCTTACTTTCCACAATAAACTTTTCCTACTACTTCTTAATTATACTGTCTTACCTCTACTGATTAGCATCAAATCAAATTATTTGTACATAATTATATGTTGTATACTCCATTAGATTGTGAGCTCCCACAGATTTACCTTTCTTAGAATCTTCAGCACTTAGCATTATGCCTAGCACATAGTTAATGACTGACATATGTATATTTTCCCCTTCATGCAAGATTTTCATGCACAAAAATTACATACACATTCAAAAAAAGCCTAATGAGTAAATAAAAAGGTAAAAACAGGCATTCATTTAAAAGGATATCCCCAGAAAACTGAGTAGGTTTCTTATGACTAATACATTAAAATGACAGGGAAAGATAATGCAGAATGTTGGAGGGGATGTGGGAAAACAGGGACACTAATACATTGTTGGTGGAATTGTGAATACATCCAACCATTGTGGAGAGCAATTTGGAACTATGCTCAAAAAGTTATCAAACTGTGCATACCCTTTGATCCAGCAGTGTTACTACTGGGCTTAGAGAGCCAGTACTTACTACTGGGTAAAGAGAACAGAGTAAAATGAGGAAATAGAATGGCAAAACAAGGCAGAATAAAAAGAACATCAATTCTTTCTATAACAACTCTAACAAAAATAGAAAAAGACCAGATCAGCTAGTGATCAGGAAGTACAAGGAAAAACCACAATCTGTCATTTTTCTAGCCCGATGAACATAAAGGGACAACCAGGGATGGGTCTTCCAGAATGGGAATGGAAAGTCCTGCTGCTTCAAAAAAGCAGTAAGGGAAAGGGCCTAAGGTTATCACCCTAGTTGGAAAGAAGAAAGGTAAATAGTGTCTATGGTTATGTTCCCTGAAGGAAGAAGGAGCAAGAATAGGAAACAGGATTGTAGGGTCCCAGAACTCAGAGCCTGGAACCAGATCCAATAGATACAGCATCAACTGAGTATGGAGTTATGCTTTTCTTTTGTCTTAGTGTCTTGGCTCCATAAACTTGCCTCCATAACAGTTTTTATCATGTTTTTTTTAACTCATTCTTCTAGCCTTATTTTCTAAATTGGGACTCTGTGCTTGAGCAAGGCTCTGTGTTCTTTTTAAATGCTCCAACTCTTTTTTTGTTTGTTTTGAGAGGGGTGGGAGGGAGAAGGAAGTTCCCAATCTGCATTTTCAGTGTGTACAGCTGCTTTTCCTCAGTTCTTCAAAAATCTTAAGAGACAACAGAAGCTAAAAATTATATACTTGGCTGTTGGGCGCTGTTAATAAAAAATGACTGTGTCAAGGCATAAAAGAATCACACACAAGGGAGGCAGAGCTAAGATGAACTTGCCCAATCTCTTGCCAAACTGCTCCAAATTCCCTGAAATGATGACTCTAAACAAATTTTAGAGTATCAGAACATCTAAAAAGACAGAGTAGAACATTTTTTCAGGAGACAGCTTAGGAGTTCAGCAGAAAAAATGTGATACCAGGGTAGGCTGCCAGCACAGTAGGGAGTGGGGTTGGAGGGTCAAAAAATAAATTATAACAATAATTTTAAAAATACAATTATACCAATGAGACAACGTGCCAGAATTTATTTGAAGTAGCCAAAGGAGACATTGGGGGAAATTTTGTATTCCTTACCACTTTCATCAGTGTTGTTGCTGCTCATCCTTCATACTCTCAAGACATGACCAACAACATCAAGAGGGTGATGTCTTAACTTGCAAGTGAACTGGATTTAAGTAAGATAGGACTATACAGTCATCAGCCTCACTCTGTCCTCACAGAGGAGATCTTTTCCTAGTCAGCTTCTGACTGGAAAGATGACTTCTTAGAATTGCTTTAAATCTGAAATTTTGTGATAATTATCTGTATATATTACAGTGGGGGTTGAGATCAACAAGACTGGAGTGCTAGAATTTTCTCTGATCCTCATGACCTCTCATACATCTTCAAAACAGAAACTATGCACAATAAATGATGCCCAATGAAGTCCAGCACCAAATGATGAGGTCAGAGTAGCAATTCCTAGTTCAAAATACAAGGTACAAGGCACATATGAAGAATTCACAATGGTATTATCTTTAATTTACAAGAAGAGGCAAAATGAAAAGGTAAAATAGAAACCAGGACTGGTGAATGTGAAATATATTCAAGAAAGCATATAGTTAATAAGGAAACAATTAACAAGGGAAAGTTCCCATAGGGAACTCACAATTAACTAGGAGAAAAAGAATACACCATGAAATGAGAGTATGCCATTAGCTAGCAGGCTAAAACCATAGAGGAGTTTAACAGACTGATTCTAAAAGGGGTTAGCAAGGGAAGGGGATTACACTATTGACTAGTGGGCCAATCCTAAAAGGGTTAGCTATAACAAGGAGAAAGATACTATGAGGCATGGGGGAGGAGTGAGAAGAAAGATATCATGAGGCAGAACTCAGCAGCAGACTAACCCCAAAAGGGATTCAGCAAAGAAGGTGTGAGGAAGATTTATAGGGGAAATTTAACCTCGGGAGTTTGACATTAAAACTTGGTTTGCTAATTGGCAAGGTTTCCCAAGACCTCCACAGTGGGACTATAAGGCTGAACTGATCCCCATCAATGCCTTTCCCTGCTTGCCTCAGGAAAGTATAGTAACCTTATCAGCACTTTCTCTGCCAACTCCACCAGTTAACCAAGACCTCATCAATGCCATTTTAGCTGACTTCATGATCTAGACACTAAGAATTCTAAAGACACAAAAATTCTGTAAACTAACAAAAGAAAAGGTTAATCCTTAATCCTTAGTTCACTCAATAACACCCCTCTACATTACTGGGCTACACATGAGCAAAGCCAAAAGTTCCTAACAGAATATAACTTTATACCTTTTTCCTCCTAATGGGGGAGAGGGAAAGGTGGAGGAAATAGGAAAGCAGAAATTTGCCCTGGTTGGTACAGCTATGTATAAACCCTCTAAACTCAACCAGAACTCAGTTATAGAGGCTAGCATCCAGGAGCAATGAGTTCTGTCCCCTCAGAAGTCATTTGGGTCAGATACTGAGGATGGTAAAACATCCACTGGCCAAACCAGAATGAAACTGAGATGACACTGATGTATACAGAAAAACCATAACCAAAAGAGTCAGAAAATTAATGATCAGACTCTAAGAGGAGGTAGAGATGGAAGTGGGGAGAGACTAAAATGATCAAAGACTCAAGAGAAAGAAAATTCACCCAAAGACTTTGAGCATATGTAAATAAAGCATCAAAAAAAAAAATAATAGTACAAAAGAATACTACATCCAGATTAGCTTTAAACAATTCCAGACCTCTATGAACTAATATTGTAGGACAAAGTAAATTGAATCAATGTCAGAGAAATCTATGAAAGAACTAAGAGTTCATGGAATTACAGCAAGATATTGCTGAATTAATTAAAAGGGAATTAAGAATTATGGAAACAAAATGTTTAGTATGCATAACAAATAATAGGTAGAATGGAAAATATGAATATATCATGGCAAGTTTCATTAAAAAAACATAAAGGAAAATAATGGATTGGAAATACAACTACACAGAAGAGAACATTTTTGAAGAAAAGCAACATTAAGCAAAAAAAATCTTTTAAAAAAATCCATGCAAGCAAAACATATAGATAGCAAAGATTGGATGTACACATAACTTAAGGATAACAGATGTCCAAGAACATTTCTTAAATGCTGAAAACCATAACACTGTAGAAGAAATCATTCAAGAAGCCTTCTCAAAACTTCTGAATAGGGGAAACAAAGTGATAATCGAAAAAAAAAATTATGAAAGAAACTATTACAAACTGTAAGAAAAATATTAAGTTAAATTTAATAATTCTACTGAAAAATTTTACAAGGGATCAATAAAAGGAAATTTTAATAATACAAGACTATTCTGCACTCATTTGAAACTACAGAAGGGAATGGAATTACATCTTCAAAAGAGCAAAGGAATTTAAGATGCAATCCCATGTGACTTAAGCTGCAAATATAAGCCTAATCAATAATGAAAAGGATGGTATTCAATTTTAAAAGAAGCATTCTAATCACTTCTAGAGAAAAAAAGCCAGATCTGTAGAAATTATCTGGTTTTCAAATATCCCTAATAACAGAAATACAAGAAGGGTAAAAAATACAACAACCAAGAAGAAGAACAAAATAGTAACAGAATATTATTTACAAAAATATGCAAGGAGACAAGGGTAGAAAGCAAAAATCAAACAAAAGTGAGAGTACAAAAGCAGGTCTTAAATGTTAGGGAATAACCCTCACAAAACTCCATCTAAAGGTGAATCAATGTTTTTAATGGGATTAAACTACAGAAGGTGCAGCATATGAAAAGACAAAACGGGAAGAAAATAGAGGAGACAAGAAGTTATATGTTAATCAAATCAAAGGCGAACAATGAAAGGAAAATAACATGATTTATTTTCTACATAAGAATGGGAAAAAGAGCAAAGGGAAAGAAAGAACGAGAAGGGGGGGGAAAGGAAAAATAAAAAGGAAATATTGTTTCAGTGGTAGGACATGGTTCTACTGATAAGTGTTCCCAGTAAGAAAAGAGAGATTCTGTAAGTGAGATGAGGATCTTAAAATGGATGTTACTTGCAAGGATTTCATTTTTAGAGTACCACTCATTCCTGCCCTAGGGAAAAGGGAATCAGAGATCTTGAGGTTACCTAAAACCCTAGAAAGCAGAGGGCATAAACCAAGGGAAAAGGCTGCATGGCAAATATCAAATATTTTTTAAATGATCATAGTATAGACAAAGTTAATAATGAATTGAACAGTTACATAAGAAAATTATTACCATGATGAAATAACCTCCCCAACATTTGCAAGAACAGGTATTTCTAAGAGTAAAGCACAACAGAAAAGAACAAGGAGAAAGGGGGAAAGGGAAGATAGAGAATACAGCAAAGAGAAAAAAAGTAAATCAAGAATAACAGAATTCAGTTCAATAACAGAAACTCTTTAGAAGAAACCCAACATACATGCCTTAGAAGTTTTAATTACATTGAGGAAGAGATATTAGGAGGCAGAACCAAGATTCTAGAGTGTAATAAGTTTTTTTTTCCTCAAGCTCTCCAAATACAACCTTTTAAACAATGTTTAAAAAAAACATATCAAAATGAATTCTAACTAGGAAAATAAACAAAAAGTCACAGTGAGTCATTTTTCGAGTTCAGGGCAGCTTAAGAAGAAAGAAAGAGTAGTCTGTGGACACTGCAGTTGGAGTTAGCCATGAGCAGAATTTAGCAAAAATGACACAAGTTGTAGAACTTGGTGGCAGCCAAGGAAGACTCAGTAGTCAGGAACTGTAAGGGAGTATGGATAAATACCTGGTCAGAAAGAGATTCTAGGGGATCTCTATGGCACAGAACTAGGCACTTTTTGTCAATTTTGTCACCCACTATCCAGTTCCATGGAGAAGAATGGTTAATCTTGAGAGAGAGCAAGAGTCCTATCAAAGGATATGCAAAACAGGGAAGCAGTGAGCAAAACTCTCTCTGGACCACATTATTTTAAAAGTAACCAAAACTTACAGACCTCTTACTCTGATCTAACAGTGAAAGGATAAAGATAGGAAAGATAAGATAAAATCAAACATCCTGCCCACCCCATAGAGGATAGCAAAACCAAACTCTAACATAAAGTCCAAAGACAGGAATAGGGTTGAAAAGTGAACAAACTAAAAAAGAATCCAATCATAAAAACTATTAAGGTGACAGGAAAGCTCAAGATACAAACTTAAAAGACGATAATGACTTGGGAAAATGTACATATAGAGACTCAAAGAAAAAATGCAAACATTGGATACAAACCCAACAAGAATTCCTAGAAGAGTTAAAGAAAGAATTTTGGGTTTTGGTTTTTAAGTACAAAAAAAATTTATTTAAATCAAATAAAAACAGTAGAGGAAAAAAATACAGAAAGAAATAAGAACAACGTAAGAACGTTTGGAAAAAGAGAGAAAGTGCACCTACTCATCATGTTTCAAAAAAGTTTAAAGGAAAACTGTCCTAATAGCTTGGAAGTAGAAATTGAAAGAATCCATTAATCACCAGTTGAAAGATTATCCAAAATAAAAATTCCAAGGTGCATAATAGCCAAGTTTCAGATCTTTAAGGTCAAGGAAAGAAATACAAGTAGCCAGAAATTCACAATTTAAATAATATGGAGCCATCCATAGTCAGGGTAACACAAGATTTAGGAGCTACCATGATAAAGAAGCAGAGGGCTTCTGAAAACTTGAAAATTCTGAAACGTAAGGGAGCTAGAATTACAACCAAAAATATCCTACACCCAGCAAAACTGAATACAATCCTTTTTTGGGGGGGAGGAAGGGGAAAGGGATAGGAGGAATGGGCATTTGATAAAGGACTATCAAGGATTTCTAATGAAATAACCAGAGTGAAATAGAAAAGATGATATTCAAACACAACCTTCAAAAAAACATAAAAGGGTAAACATAAGTATAATAGCAAATTAAATAAACTCTCAAAGAATAAAAGAAAAAAGAGAAACAGAATAAAGAAATCCTTTTTTTAGGGAAAAGAGCAAAAAAAAGTTTTTAAATAAAAACTAATGAATACAAATTGAAGTGAAGGACAGAGCAAAGGATTTTATTTAACTAATTTGTGAACAGAAAAAATGAAGGGAAGAAAAATGAGATAAAGGGAAGAAAAAATAAGCAAAACTAGGAAAAGAGATTTTTTTAAAAGCATATGCTTGAGAGTAAAGGGAAGAGAATCTGTGGGAACAGAAATGCCTTAAAGTAGATTAAGCTAAAATAACTGGTGACAAACTAATTTATTTACAGAGGACAAATATTTGTATGTAACTCTCTACATTCCTATATTGCAATCTCCCAAAGGGCAATGACTTTGTCTTTTTTTTCCACAATATATTACTGGTATGTGGCATGTGTTTGGCACATAGTATTTAACAAATATTTTAAAATATTTGGGGGATTGCAAACTTTAAAGAAGGTTTATAAATGTCCATTTTTATTTAGTACAGAATATATTTTTCAAAAATATTCTTGGCATAATTTGACAACTGCGTAGGGAACTTACCTCAAAATGAACACATTTAATAGATTCTGTCATTGGGAACAAAATTAAAATTCCCCAGCAGCTACAAGCAAAGATGGAAGAGCAACATAATTTTGTGTCAGAAAGCAGATGAAACTTCAAGTAGAAAGGTTGGAAAGAAAGATGGAAACTAGAAGCTAGAAGTTAGTAGAAAGAGAAAGAGGCTAGCATATCAATACTGTACTCATAATAAGCAATAGCAAAAAGTCCACCATGATTACTATTACTTAGAAACACTGAATGTTATGGTTAGGAGAAAAGAAGATGATTTAGTATAGAACCCTAGATATAGACTCAAAGAGGTGAGTTTCAATCTTGGCATTACTATATATTACTTTGTTATCAAACAATCACTTAAATGCTTTGAGTTTAATTTCAAATGAGGTACCTAGACTAAATGATTGTTATGATTCCATCTGTAAATTCTATGAATGTGTAATCCTAACTTTTCATTTAAAAATAAGTGGGAAAGTATTATTAAAATAATATGAAACCATACCATATCATATACACAGGTAGGGGTAGTGTGAGATAATAGATTCCTGTCCTTAGAATCAGGAAGAACGGAGCTAAAATCCTATTTCTGAAACTAATTATATAAGTCTAGGTGAATCATTTAACCTCTATATGCCTGAGGTAATTCCCTAGGACTTAAATACTAAATCATGCATAGATTTTGATCTACATTGACATAAAGAGCTCTCATACATGGAATTTTCTACACTGGAACAATTAACCTCTATGCTTCTATATTTTTTAAAAGCTTATTGGAAAAATAAGAAATGTATATATGTATTTTATAGGAAGAATCAATATATGTAGCTTATTAGGCAGCATGTATGTACATAATTAAGGTCTACTACAAATAGTTTATTGAGTTATAAAGATAAGAAAATGTGATTTTTTAAAACCCTCTATTAAAAATTAAATTACAACTTATGAGCTATTCCTCATCTGTTTACAAAAATGAAAAGAAACAAAAACTATATACCTACAGAACTTAAAACAATTTTCGTTTTTTTTCAGAAAATGAAAGATGTAATCATTTATATTTTAAATCATAAATCAGAGATTTAAATATCTACATGTGTAAAATGTGTAATAAATAAAAATATCTGCACTTAATGTTAGAGGAAGCAATACTTTTTAATTTTTTAAAGGTGAGTCATAACTAGAAAAGAACATAGTATTAAATAAATAATATTATTTGAATAAACATATCATATAACACATTTACAAAACACAATACTCAATATTACATTTACAAGAACCTAAAAAAAGCTAATGTAAGTATACAGTCTATTAAAATGCACATAATTTATCTAACTCAAAATGAAAACATATCTAACAACTAAAACCATTCATCTGGTTCCTTTTTGCTCTGCCTTAAGATATACAAATGTATGCCTTTTCACCAGAACACAGCAGCTGGGAATGAAAGGAAAAGATTTCAAATGATCATTTTCACATCATATTCCATCGTCTTTTCATCAGTTTCTCCTAGTCTTTCTTTGAGTCTTATTCTATTACAAGAGAGTTCTTTTTAGATCAATTCATATTTCCATAATCCACACTGCTGTTTTTCCCTCTTCTCCCCAGGGTGGACTAACCCCTACATCTAGAACTATGGCTTACAACTGTCATTAATACCTATAACAATAACTAGATAACAAAAGAGCTGGTGGAGATGAGACTGGCTAATACCATATGTTGATCAAGTTCAACATTTTTAACTCAAAGAGAATTTTTTGAAACTTCACAATTTAATGACTATGGTCTAGTACCCCAAACAATAAATTAGTATTCATAAATAGAAGTACTACAACTTTTCATTTAAAGATCTTTTCTGTAAGAAAAGTATATAAAGGGGAAAAGGAAAGAGAAAATTTAATAACATTGATCACATTAAAAATGCAAGTTACAGCATCTTAACTATTATCAAGTAATTATTCTGAAATATTTTTACAAAAACAATATACATATATATGTAGATATATACTGAAGCAGCCTATTTAAAATATATTTCCCACTCTATCAAATATTATAAATTTATAAAACCATATTTTACTTGAATTTATGCCACTGTTACTAAATAAATGTGGATATTTTTTGTAATCTCCTAAGAAAAATAACTATTGTTCCTTATTTTATCTCATATAACTTTAACTTAATTTTAAGATTAAGTGTTAAGAAAATATACAAATAGAAACAATTAACTAAGACAGTGAAACGCCTTGCCCATATTATTTTATTTGAAAATCACAATGCCCTGGCTTTTTATTAATTCTTTGGTTATTCAGTCTAACTTCTGTGAATTTAACATAATTAGCATTTATAGTCTAGGTATTTTCAAATGTTTCAAGTTTGTTTTTTCTAACTAAAATCAGCAACTGCGTTCATCTATTATTTGAGTTTAGTATTTTGCCTACTTCCATTCTTTTCTCAGCATTTCCTACTCTTTCTTCCCTTTCCTGGGTTTCTAACACAGAGTCCTCCTTTCAAACACCAATCCCTCTCTACCCGTGTGCTTGATCTTATCCCTTTCTCTCTGCCCTAGCACACTGTATACTCAATCACCAGTACCAATCAAAGTTCTTTTTAAAAATAAAAAACCCAGAACTGAACTCCCAAACAACTAATCAAATCCTGCTTGTTAGAAAGGCAAATTTTTTTCCAAAATCAAATTCAGTTCTACAAAATCTCTTACCTATATCTCATTTAATCTGTTAGTTTATTTAATCTCAAAAGAAAACATTGTAAAAAATAGACAAAAAAATTCCAAACCAATCTAAGATATTTAAATATTATAATGGTATTATTGTAGAGCTTTAAAAAGTTAATATAAATTTCACCTACAAAACACAGTACAGCAATATCTGTTCATCATTCCTGACAGGTAGCCTTCAAATAAAATAATATATGTTAAAATCCATGCTGAGAAAATACTCAGTCCAACAGAAGTATTTTACGTAGGTTTCTTTTTACATTATTATCCAAAAAAAGTGTTAACAACAAAAACAAACATTCTAAGATGCACAGTTTCTTCTTCCAAAATACAAAATGCATTATACTAAGAATTTAAAATTTAAACTTTAGAAAATGCAAGGCTAAGAATGCAGGACTGGAAGAAAGATTTTTTTAAAAAGATAAATTATCACTTTCCATTTTCTAATTAGCTAATACATAATATATTATACAATGATAAATGTAATAATATAATAAAATGATAAATAAATACAATTATACAATATATTACCTGTTAAAAATACATCTGTAACGAAAGCAAAACTAACAAAAAGTTATTTTTTACTATATAAATCATTTAACCAATTAACCTAATGTTTTTCTTGATATTTATGTTTCATTTACATGATTATGTACATATATATGGTTTACTTATATTTATAAACTACCTAAAGTAATTTTATGCTCTTTTCTATGTGATCTTATATCTTTTGCTCCAAATGGATAGTTATCTTTTTAAATAAATTGTAATATAAAAATTGAAACATCAATTTTACATGTCAGGTCTAAATTAAATAGCCTGATCCAAGATATTTAATATTAGGATTATTATAAACTATTTAAATGATTAAAATTATTACTAACACAAAAAACAGCCAACAGTGATATAACATCTAAGAAGTGGAAGTCATTAAAAAAATTATAAATAAGAGCATCTAGTACTTAGTTAAATGAAGGATAATTTATAAGAACTTATTTTACTTTTTAATTGAAGAATAAAATCTCTTTTTTAAACATGCTTATGGATAACACATCCTATATCTATAGGCAATAAAGAATTATAATACATGGAGAAAATAACACAAATCAAAAACAGATTGAGACCATCAATCTACTGTCTGGTTGAAACAAATCAATTGAAAAATACTTTCACTGATACAATCTATAAAATAATAATCCAAAATGGCACCAATTTAAAATAGAAATAAAGTAACATCTTTTAAATTAAGTTCAAATCCCAAGGCTAATCTGAAAATATATCTATATTTTTTGCTATTTAACATTCTTTTGTTTTAAAAACGCCAAATAAATTATTACTATATAGCAAAAATGTAAGAAATTTCAAAAGTTCTTAGCTTCAATTTTAGATTATGAAATAATCATAATATTTTGCCCAAACCACTTATAAATGAAAACATAAAAAATTTCAGAAAGTAACACATTAATAAGAGATTATTAAAATGAGCAGAGGATTTAGACATATCACTGCATCTGAAACAAAATACGAATATATGCTTGTGCATGGTTGTATATACACACAAACATAAAATACATTATCAAATGTATTTGTTTTGCCAGCTCACTAGCAGACTGCCTCAAACTATAAAAGAAACATTAAACTAATCTGTTGATTTAATCCTGATCATGTATTTTATATGATCACAATTACAGGTGAGCATAATATTCAAGATGTATTTTAATACAATTACAGACTATATTTTGTGAACCAAAAATCAAGTCAAAAGATATTTGAATTTTTTTCAAAGCCTCTATTTAGAAATATGTTTTCTTTGCTGAAATTGTAATTGCTCTAGAAAATACAAGCATTGTTAATGTACCATAAGTTGCCTACTAAAGATCATTTTGATCTCACAGTCCTCTAAGATTTATAGAATTTATAGAATATTCCCTTTAACTTTTTACTATGAGTAATAATGTAAGAAACATTTTCAAACTCATTTAACTTCATATGACTACTTTTAAGTAGGCAAGTTAGCTATTAATAAAAAAGAACTCCAAAATACCAGTATTGTCTTTTACAGTGGTGAAAAAGAAGCAACAGTACTGATCAATAAGGAGCAGCTAAATAAAGTCTGATGTATGAATGTAATAAAATATTATTGGACAATCAGAAGTAACAAATATGAAGAATTTAGAAAAAGATTGGAAAACGTGTATAAAATTATAGAGAATGGAATAAGTAATATCAGGAAAACAAAAAAAACTGCAGTTAAAAAATTAGAACAATAATAAAAGGTAATCAAACTCAGATTAACCACAATAACTAATCTTGGTTTAAGAGGATAGATAGCAAAACATGTCAGCATTTCTCAGTAGAGATAGCAGACCAAGAGTATAAAATGTCGCATACTACATTAGACAGTTATTATACCCTTTGGTTTGGCTTAACTCTTTTTCTATTATAAGTGTAGATGTTCTGACAAACTACTCCAACTACTCCACCCCCATTACTCCCTTTTTTTTGGGGGGGGGGGAGAGGTGTCTCTTTGGACCCCCTGTACTCACAATAGGTTGGAGGCTCCCAGAGAAAATTGTTACAACTCACTCTCAGAATACTAGGTAGGAGTCACTCTGGTGAGGAAACTTCTAAGTCCTCCATTGGTTAGCTTTCCATTTAACAAATTAGCAAAACTAATATCATTAACTCAATTACATACATAACATTCTATCTACAAGCCTAAAATGTATACTCCAACTAATGAACAAATTATTTGGGGAGTAAAGGTAAGGGGGTAGGACAGAGGATGAAGATGGCTGGTTCACAGCAAAAATGACATGAATGAGGAATGCATGTCTGGGGCAACTCACAACCCACGATCAATGACTTTGATGTTCTCTGTCTTTTGTCTTCCAAATGGGAATAAAACCACCTCCTGCACCTTCCTATGTGGTGTTCTTCTTCTTTTATATAACATATGATAGTTCTCTGTGAGCAGGTCTCTTAGGGAGGTTTTCTGGAGGCAGCCTTAATTTCGGTTCAGATCAATAATCACTTCAAATACAGCCAGCTGATAAAATCCAAACATTTATTTTCTCCTTCCTTGATTCCAAAAGCTCTTGCCGCTAATCTTTTGCCTCTGCCAGCTTCAGCTTCTCTTCTTCCAAATATCTCCAGCCAGCACCAAGGTGAAAGACGGAATGAATCTGACTCCACCTCCAAGAGTGGGCTTGTGAGCTTCCTCCAAGAGTGCTCTGTATCTGGCCCTGAGAGCTTCTTGCTTATATACGCTCTCTAAAGGTGTGAACACAAGCATTGTTTCTATCAGTTCCACTTAGTACCTTGTTTCAAGTTCTGGCCTATAACATCTCCTTATAAGATCAGATCAATCATAATGAACCATGCTAAATTAGATAATTATTGTCTCTATTAACTCTAATGAGTTAACACTTTGTAAGGATTCCAACACTCCTAGGCTTCCAAGTAAACAATCGGACTAAGACCACAACACTACCAAATTTGCGCCAATTCACAGCAATGCAGCAGGAAGTCTGCCAGTCAAAGTCATCAACCTTGAACTTTCTAATTACCTAACTCATCAGCAAACTTCAATGTGACACTGAACATGTTCCACAAGGGTTAACATACTCCTACTCCCTCCTGTTTTCCCCCTCCTCTGGTACTAATATTCTGACTGCTGAAGAATAAACTTCCCTTTGTCAAGTACCAACTTTATCATTCCCATTTCCCTCAAACCTACTCATATATTCCCAGTGCTCTACTCCAAATACAGTCATCCCTTCCAACATGCCTTCTCAAAAGCATGTTCCATCATTTGTTATCTTGCTTTCATTTCAGTTTTCTCTTTTTCTCACTTCTTCCATTTTTTGAAGAGTTGGCTTCTTCCCACTACCTACCTTTACAACATTCTCCTGTTATTAAACGTTCTTCTTTTTGTTTTATCTTTTTATGCTTCTCTTGAGTTCTGTATTTGGAGACCAAATTTTCTAATCAGCTTTGGTCTTTTCATCAGAAATAGATGAAATTTACCTGTTTCAAATGTCCATCTTTTCCCCTGAAAGATAATGCTCAATTTTTCTGGACAAGCGATTCGTGGCTGCAATACAAGCTCCTTTGCCTTTCAGAATATCAGATTCCAAGCCCTTTGATCCTTTAAAGTGGAAACTGCTAGGTCCTAAGTAATTCTGATTGTGGTTCCTCAGTATTTGAATTGTTTCCTTCTGTAGGCTTGTAATATTTTCTCCTTGATTTGATAATTCTCAAATTTAGCTACAATGTTCTTTAGAGTTTTCATTTTGGGATCTCTTTCATGAGGTTTTCAGTGAATTCTTTCAATAACTATTTTACCCTTTGATTCTAGGATATCCAGGCAATTTACCTTGATGATGTCTAATTTCTTTTTCTCATCATGGTTTTCAGGAAGTCCAATAATTCTTAGGTTATTTCTCCTACATCTATTTTCCAGGTCAGTTGTTTTTTCAATGAGGTATTTTACATTTTCTTTTATTTTTTCAATTTTTTTGTTCTGTTTGAATGATTCTTGAAATTTCATTGAGTCATTTCCATTTACTTAATTCTAATTTATAGTAAATTATTTTCTACAGTAAGCTTTATCTCCCTTTGCATTTGGCTAACTGAACTTTTAAATGAGGCGTTTTGTTCACTGCAAATTTTTTTCCATTTCACAGATTCTGTTTTTCAATCAACTGATTTCTTTTTCACATCTATTTTGTAGTTATATGTTTTTTCCATTTCATCAAATCTACTTTTTAAGGATTTTTCTACAGATAATTTCTATTTTTCCTTTTTCAAACTCTCTTGCAAAGATCTTATTTCCTTTCCCTATTTTTCTTCTAATTCTCTTTTAAGATCCTTTTTTGAATTCTTCCCCAAAAGCCTTATGAAATGGGCAGCAACTCATATCACACTTTAGAGGTTTCATCTGGAGATTATTTGTTTTTAGAATCCTTAAGATTTGAGGTCTGGTCTTCTCTTTCTCCATAAAAGTTGTCTATGGACAGAGTTCCTTTTGGGTTTTGTTTTGGTTTTTTGCTCATTTTTTAAAGGTTGAGGTCTGCTCTTAAGACAAAGAAAGAGGCAACAACCACTTTAGTTTGCTCTGGGGACAATGCTGCTGACTGACTTTTTGTGCTGGGTAGGCGTGGCCAGATCCCCCATTTTTCAGGGATTTAGAGGCTCACAATTTGCCTTTTGTATTTGCTTTAGGGTTCTCATGGAAAATCTGCTGATCTACTGGCTTGTAACCAGGGCAGAGTAGCCTAAGAATCTCACAAAGGATTCCTGGGTGCAACCACAAAGCCCTCACTTCTTGCCCCAGCTTCTTTGCCCCAGGCTCCCTGCACTGACATTTGGGCTCTGTAGCCTCTCTCCCTGCCCAATTGAAACAGACCTTTTCTGAAGTTCTTTCAAAGTGTTTTCTTTTGAAAATGTGTTGTACTCCAAACATTTGTGGGTTTTGTCACTTCAAAACCAATTCAGAGGCTTGATCTGATGTTGATTTGAGGGAAGCTCAGAAATGGTCAAATATTAGAGTCTACTCTCTGCTATCTTGGCTCTACCCCTATTGGTTACATTTTCACATATACTTCATAACTAGAATGACTGTGGCTATAGAGATTAATCCTTGTTCCCCATTGCCATTTCTAGACTCATCCTTTACCAACATCACTCTTCAATAAATTCTGCTTTAGGATTAGCATTCTATATTTATCTCACAATCTACATTCTGGAAGCTATTGTCCACCAATCCAAAAGCTATTTTCCTTTTATCAGCAAGTTCAGTGCCTCATTCACAGTTTTCTTCTCTACCACCATCTTCTCTCAGTCTAGGAGATAACAACATGAATGTCAATACTTCCTCAATTCTTCAATCATCTACTCTATTCCACCTCAGCTACACAGAATGGTCACATCCTTGATCTTGTTATAACCTATAAGTGTCCCAGTTCCTTCTTTAAGAACTCTAAATTTCACTTATTTGATCATGTTCTTTAATGTTTCTGTTTCCCAATCATATCATTTGATGATCAGTTACACTCACTAGTCTTAAATTCTTTGCTTCTGAATCCTATTTACACTCATGACTTTTCTATCTTTATCCAATGACAATTCTAATCTACAGAGAAAATTGAGACCATCTCTATCAATCAATGAGTATAATGTGAAGAGCTTAATATGTATCAGGAATAGTGCTTGCAAAATTGGTGTTCCTGTCCCAAGAATCTCACCACTCTGGTCCATTCTCCATTTAGCTGCTAAAGTAAAAATTTAAGTTTGACTATGTCACAACCCTCCATTTTTTTAATGGAAAAACGCAGCAGCTCCTTTTTACCTCAAGATCAAATACAAAACTCTGGCATTCAAAGTACTGCATAACCTGTCCTGCCACATACACCTTTCCTATCTTATCATTCCTAAAACTGCCTCTTCTCTTCTCTGCCCCTGCCACATACTCTGCAATCCAGTAACATTATTAGCCTCATCACTATTCTTTGCACAAGACAATTCCAATTCTGAGCATTTTTATTATTGTTCCCTATGCCTGGATTTCTTCCCTTTCTCATCTCTTGACATCTCTGCTTTCCTGTAAGTCCCTGCTAAAATCCCACTTTCTTCATCCTAATCTATCCTTAACTTTGGGAACTTCCCTGTATTGGTTTTCTCCAATTATCCTGCAATATAGTTTGCTTGTGTTCATATGTTATCACCCTTATTCAACTCTGAGTTCAGTGAGAGCAGGGTTTGTCCAAGTTTTCAATTTATATCTCTAGGATTAAGTACAATGTTTGTAAATAGCAAATAATTAATACGTTTTATTCATCTTTCAAGTTTTCTAATTATATAACTGTTCTTCTTGATCCCAGACAACAAATTTGGAACCAAGGTAGAAATGTTGTGGGGGTTTTTTTAAGTTACTTTGGGATTGATTTCTAAAGAATTGGTGCCATTTCAAAATAAACATTTGGCCCTAAGAAACAGTGGATACCTACAAGCAGTGGCTAGATTGGCCATTTGTCATACGTTATTTCAGAAAAAATTCCTATTAAAAGTATAAATTGGACTAGAGAACACTGAGTTTTCTTTAACTCAGATTTTATGATTAATGCTATAGATTCAATGTTATTGGCAAGATCAACAAAAACACAGACTTAATCAAAAAGAACCTTCCAACACTGAAACAGTGCTTATCAAAAGAAAATGGATTGAACTGGAACTTTTAGTTGATACTTTGATGATAGCATAACCAAATAATTGTGTCTGGATGGGAACAGAAATAGGAACTTCACAAACTGAGATTAAAAATAGAAATACTTTAATTTTTCAAGGAGGTACAGCTTCAAATTACTTAGATTTATTAATTTAAGCTTTAACTTGGGGTAAAATACTATCTTAGGTGCTAGGGAACAAGCAATGATTTTAAAAAAGAAAAAAGGGTCCTTACAAAATTCGTAGACTTTACAATCCAGTGAGAGAAGACATTTCCCCATGTGGACATTATGGGAAAAGTACAACAGATGAACCACCAGTTAATATAAAACAGAATTTTTCTTTTTTATTAAAATTTCTAGGCTAACTACAAGAAGCATTGTGGGACACATAAATATTATACAAAGGACTATACTGATATCTTTAGCATGCTCATTCTCATAACTCTAAAAGAAAAAAATAATTTCAAATAAGCCCTCAATAAGGACTGGCATACATTAGCTTTTTTCAACTTTCTTCTCATTCCAGAAGTCTCCAGTCTTCCCAATTCATGTTCTTGATAAATGATGACTCATCCTCAGGAAAATGAGCCATTCAGAAAAGTGCTCCCTCAGTTCGCCCAATCTTCAAATCTTTTAAAAATTATTATTTCATTAAATGTCCAGAGGATTTTTTTTTCTTGCAACATTAAATTCAGTTCTTTTGGGTAAGTTATTCTTGATTGTAAACCCTGCTCTTGGCCTTAGGCACTCCAATCTTTTAATAAAGTAATATTATTAAATCTTGTGTGACCCTGATTGGCTTTACAATATTTGAATGGTTCTTTTCTTGCTACTTAAAGTAGTTTCTTTTTAAACTGGAAGATCAAGATTTTTACTATGATATTCCTGGGAGTTTTCATTTGAAGATCTCTTACAGGTAAATGATGAGTTCTTTAAATGTCTATTTTACCTGCTGATTCTAGGATATCATGACAATTTACCTTGGTAATTTCTTGAAACATGATATCCAGGCTCTTTCTCTGAACATGACTTTTAGACAGTAAAATAATCTTTAAATTTATCTCTCTTCAAACCATTTTCCACATCAGTCATTTTTCCATTGAGATGTTTCAGATTTTCTTCTATTTTTTTTTATTCTTTCAAATTTGTTTTGTTATTCTTTAATGTCTCATGGACTCATAAGCTTCTATTTGTTCAAATAGAATTTTTTGTGAATTATTTTCATCGGTGACTTTCTGTACCTCTTTTTCCATTAGGTCTATTGTTTTTTTTATGTTGTTTTATTCAGCATTTTGTACCTCTTTTACCAAACTATTAAACATCCTTTCACAATTTCCTTTACTTTGCTCTGATTTCTTTAACTAATTTTTACTCTCCTACTTTTATTTGAGTTTGAAAATTATTTTTTAGCTCTTCCAGAAATTCTTGTTGGGCTTGTATCCAATTCACATTTTCCTTTTAAATTTTCCTTATAGATATGTGATTTGATTGTCTATTTATGAATTTCTGGATTCATATTCGAAAACTTACCACAGTAGTTTTTTATATTCTCATATATATGTACATGTTGTTGTTTGCTCATTTTTCTAAATTTATTGTCATTTCTCCGCTTTAAACTTTATTTTAAAGTTGAGTTTTGCTGCTGGCATAGGGGAGAATAAAGAGTGATATAATCTCAAGCTTCAGACTTTTTCACACTGCAATTTTCAAAGGTCATCCTGGAGGGATGTTTCCAAGGAATTGTGATCTAGGGAGAAATATGGTCATTGCTCTCCTGTTCTTCATTTGGTCCTCACCCAGGAAAAGTGACTGATCCCATGGATCTGCAATTGATACTGTTCCTCAGATGATGTAACATCAGCCCTTAATAACTAGTGATTGCTATATAATGAGGAAACTAGGTGACTCAGTGATTATATAGTGCAAGAAGTCAAGAAGATGACTTCAAATGCTACCTCAAATGCTTACTAGCTATGTGTCTCTGGGCAAGTCACTTAACCTGCTTGTGTTGCACTTTTCAGTATACCACACCAGTATCCTTCCCATGAAAGAACCATGGATAATACTGGTGGTCACAAAGAACTAGACACTTTGAACATGTTCAGTTAACAAATGAATAACAATAATATCATAAAAACTTAACAAATGTTTGCTGATTACTTTGCTGACTAAAGATTAACATTCCTTTCCCCTCTAGACAACAATTCCTTAATTTCAATTTTGAGCTAAATATTTCTCATACCTAATAATATCCTCTAAAACAAATAAGTCTATCAAGCAACAAGAGCCAAAAAAAAAAGTTCACATATTCCACTGATATTCATTATATCACACACACACACACACACACACACACACACACAATGATAGCGAACACTCAATATTTATAGTGAATTTAAAGGAGGAATCATAACAATCACAGAATTTAAAAGTTGAAAGGAAACTAAATAGTTATCTAGTCAACCCATACAAAAAAGCGATTTTTAACATCCACAACAATTACATAACTAGCCTCTGCTTGAAGACCTCCAAAGAAGAACCCACTATATCTAAAAGCAGTCCATTTCACTTACGAGTAGCTATTACTGTTGGAAGCTTTCCTTGACATCAAATCTAAATTGACTTTCCAAATAATACATCTCACATTGCCAGGACTGTAGGAGAATAGATAGAATAGGACAAATGGAATAAGTCTAAATTCTCTTCTACCTGAAAGTTTTTCAAATGCCTAAAGACTGCTCTTATGTACCACCTGAGTTTCCTTTTCTGCAGACTAAGCATGACCAGTTCCTTAAACAGATCTCGGATGACATGAACTCAAGAGCCTTCACCATCCTCAAAATCCTCCTCTATATATGCAATGGAAAGATTAAGAAATATCACTGCCTATTTATTATGATTCTTATCATCTACCATAGTTTAGAAACAGATAAGTTGGACAGTGTCTGGACAAAGACAATTAACTTATGACATATGTCCCTCTGTTCTTTTTCTAACTGCTTTAAATATAAATTCTTATTAACTTTGGCCAATTTTTTAATTAATCAAAATCATTATGCCTAAGATGCCCATATCATATGGGATATGAAAAAAAATCCCAAGTTCATACTGTTTAATATTGACAATAACAAGCCTAATTTAACCAATGTCTGTGCCAACTGAAGTAATTCAATATCTCCATCAGATATCTATTCTGTTATTTTCAAGCCTCCTTTCTTTGTCAGGAAATAGAAGAGACCTGCCAAAATGTTGACTGTATTTATAATTTTTTAATTGTTTTCAATTTACTTGGCATAAATAGTAGCAGTCAAGTTTTTATCCATTAAAAATAAGATAATTTCAGTAGCTAACTAAAGTTTAAATGATTAAAACAAGTGATCCCACAGAATTATCATACCATCTCTTTAAAGATGCATGAATAACAATGCATACTTTATAATTCAATTTTAGTATAATTTCTTTAGATTAGAACACTATAGGGAAAAAAAATATTTGTTTATTTTGTGTAGCATCTACTTCCACCTCAACAAAAAGCAATAACAAAATCTCAAGTACTGTTAAGTTTAAAGGCAGATAATTATTTTTAAAAACTTTAATTTTCTTCCAATTTCATATTTAAAATTATATTGAAAATACAAACATTAAAAAGTGGTTTTTAGTCATTATACATAATTGTTCCATAATTACCAACTCATGAATAAAATCTTTTTAATTTGTGTCCTATATCCTTCCACTTTTAAAACTACATGGGAGAAGTGTTATTGTTAGTAATCATTAGAAGTAATACCTATAAAATTAGCATTAAAATTTTTTAAAATTTTCCAACCTGATCTCCAAAGTCTTCTGGGAATTTCCATAGTACCACTGCTTCTGTAAATAAATGACAAGTAACATTAGTTCTACACATTTCAATTCCTTCATTTTTTAACATTTACTTATCAAATTAAATGTTTTAACTAAGGATTTCAATTGACTCGAACATAAAAACAAAAAATAATTTAAATAAAATGAAAATGTCGATCAAATCAATTAATCCAAATAAATTAATCCATCAATTAATTCAGATGATAATAACCACAAAATAACAAGATCCAGAAAAATATAAATTATAATTTAAAATAAATGCACCTTAGGGAGGAAACGATGTTTTAATACTGCTTATATTTCAGATACTTATCTTGATATGCAAATTTATTTACTTTCTTTATAAAGGAGACTAGAAGTGAAGCAACTGTGAGTAAATCTAATTTTTTTTCAGTTATCAGTTCAATTATATTTCAGCTCTAAAAAAAACATTGGGATGTAACCAATGCCTAATTTACATTAAAAGTCACCTCATCCAATTTTATGTTTGCACTTCTATAAGCAATTCTGTAAAGTAACTACCAGAAATGAACTAACAAATTAATTCACCTTTGCTCCTCATTTAGAATCTAAATTTATAGATCTTTAAAATTTTATTCTTCTACTGATATAATGGAAATCCAAAGTCCTAAATTTTTAAACAGTTTTAGCAAATTTCTCTGGTTATTTACCATAAATTTTTATCCTTTGAAAACAAACTTTAAAGAACACATAAGTATGCTTCAATGGAGATTTAAGAAAGGTTAATGAGTTATTCATGAAATGCTTTCAAAACCCGAAGATAACCAACAGTTTTATGAAGAACCACTGATGGAGGACAGAAGTATAGCACCATTCATAGCAAAAACATTAAGTAGTCAAAGATCTGTCTGGACATATAGAGAATAAAAGGAAATGTAATTCTATCTCTTATTTTCCAAACATAATACTTTTTTTCATAATTTTACACATTGAATTGTAAAAGATTTTAGTTTATTATTGTTGTTTTTTCCTAACAATAAAAATATGGAAATTTTTTACATCATGATGATGGTAAGAGAAAAGATGGCCCAAAATGATTTATTTTATTAGATAGAATATTCAAAAGAAAATTATTTCAAACATTTAACATATGAAGAAAAAAAATCTTTGAATTTGATCTTTTTTCTCACCTTAAGATTTCTTATCAGTAATTAATAATTTCTTAAGAATATATTCAAAGAATATGATAATCAAGCTGAATTCTACTGCCGTATTTATTATTAATTGGCATGTTTGCTTTTTAAAGTATATTTCTTCCATTTAAAACAGAAATAATAATTTCTTACATCAAGAAATGTGACTTATTTTTATACTACATAAGGATGAGTTGACTGTCTAAAAATACAATACCTTTTAGAAGATTATTTTGTTTACCTAATTATTACCTATTATTTTGTTTGTCTAAAACAGGCCAGTCTAAGAGTAAATATAAATTTTTATAAAATGAGAACTATTAAAATAAATGTTTAAAAATCATCTTATACAAATTTATATTAAATATTAAACATGTATCACCCTAAGAAATTTTTTAAAAGACATTTTAATCAAATTACCAATTTACTGCAATAAGATTATCACCTTTCTTTATTATACGAATGACATGGATAAATTTTCTCCAAAGAGAATCTTTAAAATACCCTTTGAGTCCCTTCACATCACATTTCTTCAATTTAAAATTCTCTTAACACTACTTTCAAGATATTCTATGCCCTCTCTGGGTTTGGGCTTTGTGTTTTTAAATTGCAACTTTTTACCTCTTTTTTTTTCTTTTTAAGCAGAACTGGACTTGATTTGTAGGACTGTTTTAATGTATTTTGTACTCTGCTATCTCTAATTTTTTTTCCTCTTCTTAAAAAATCATATGACTATAAATACAAAAAACCCCGATAGAAATATAATACAGTAAAATATATATTTCTCTCCTTTCTCATTTAAACTTTCCCTTCTTTACCCACCCAAACAAAAATTATGACACAATCATCTGGGTCCATATTTTTAAACAAATTACTTTTGTTGTAGCCTCTGGGGGTTAGATTCAGATAGCATCTGATATCTTTGTGCCAACTTCTCACAAATACTGCAAAGGAAGAAACAAAAGAGTACCAAATCCAAAAAAAGGGGGAATAATCCGATTCTGCAACTTTATGCACTTTATTGAGATTTACAAAGACTGAATTTTTTTCCCCCTGAGGATTACTTTCCAGACACTCCATCTGATCTCTCAATGTTAGGTCAATTTTATGCTGATTTTCTGGGTGAGAGGATGAGAATTGCTGGCAGAAATAGTTGTTGCCAGCGATGACTGATATATACAAGATTTCTCCAAAATCCTGTGCCTAGCAGTACTTGAAGGACATATATGTCATTTTCTTAATTACATAAAAAAAAAATTTCTGCTGACGATATGGAAACCAAAGTGAAATCTAAAAATAAGCAATACATATTTATTTTCTTTTTACGGAAAAATCAAATTGTGCAGTTTATAAAAATAAACTAAAATAATGAGGAAAAATGAGGAAAATATTTAAATTTATGTTTCTTCATCTAGAAGTACATTTTGAACTCATCAGCAATCCTTTCAAAATATTCATTTAAGTAAAAAAATATACAAGTTCATGTAAAAATGTATGACAGTATCACAATTTACATTAAAAATCAATGATAAAAATCATTTTTATATAGGGATTCAGATCATTTTCATAATTTGGAAGGGAAAGGGAAAATATATTTCAGTGAACAAAATAGGATATTCACCAGTAGATAATTTTCTAATAAATGTTATTCTATTATATCTAAAATTTCTAAAAGATATTCTCACTTATTTTCTTGTAATGACCTATAGGAATAGAAAAGGTTAGATGAGAGAATTTCCAAAATTCCTTCTAACTTTGATATTATGTGATTCTATTTATTGAAGCAAACTGTTCATTAATATTCCTCAAGCAAACAGAACAGCAACAATGAGCTTAAAATATTTTAGTAACTTAATAGTATAATAAAGCCTCAAGGATAAGAATTACTTAATTTTAGAGAATATATTACTAAATGCAATGTAATTTTTTTCAAGCATAATGTAATTATAACCATAGCTAGAGAATACAGTTTGGAAGAGAGAGAATTCACTGGAAAGAAAATTATCCCAGAAGATGATGATTACTTTTACTTGTCTGAACTCAAGACATGTGTAACATATATACATATGTGTGTAGTGTTAAATGCCCCTGTTATACCCACACACACACATACATACATACATGGGAGGGGGGGCTAATAATAGAATCATAGAATTTAGAAAACAGAAGTAACCTTAATTATCCAACTCACCCTCATTTTACATAATTCAAGACTGAAGCCCAGAAAAATCATTTCATTAGCCCAATTTAATAGAGATAATTGGCATAAGAGATCTAATTTGATATCCTTATATTCTGGATCAGCAAGATTGGGATTTGTGCCTTGTTAAGAGGTTAAATGACTTGTCCAAAGTCACATAGATAAAGAGAAAACCAAAAAATTGCCTGATATGACTGATAACTTATTCTCTATGAAGAGAATAAAAAAGACCACTGATTCCTCTTTTTTTCAGACTGAGAAGAAACTGCTAGATGAGGAAAAATGCAATATAATATACATGTTTCAACAAGATATTTAAATTTCAAAGTCCCTTCAAATACTCTGGAAAGAAAAGATTCATAAATATGAAGTACATCATAGCACAATTGGGAACTTGTTAGTAAATTTAGGCTAAGTGGACAACCAATCCAAAGATGTACTAATAGATAAAGGTCCATATGGATAGCTCAGTCTTTAACTTAATCCTATTAAATATTTTTATTAATTATTTACATGAAAGCATAGATGGCAGGCTAATCAAACTTGCCACTGACTATAAGTGAGTTAGCATCCTGAATATCAGGATTAGTATCCATAAAATTTTAGCAGGCTGCAACAATGGGCATGTCTAACAAGATAAAATTTAACAGATATCAATGCAAAGTCCTGAACTTAGCTTCAGAAAGTAATAAACGAAACTATGGGTTTTTGGCAGATTGAAATCTCTATACAAATTAATAGTGTGACTAGCAAGCCAAAAAGTTAAAAAGATAATAGAAGTATTTTCTCTGGAAAGGAAGTGATAGTTCCACTGTACTTGTGTCCTGGTCATCTCCCATCTGGAAAACTGTTTGCAGCTCCAAGTGCCACGTTTTACAAAACCACTAATAAATAGGAAGATGATGTCTTCAATTACGTAAAGCAATGTCATGCAAAAAGATTAAACTTTTTTTTTTGGACTCACTAAGATCATACAAAGGCAGAATTCTACTTTATATAGAATATATAAAGATGATATGTTTGCAATGTTCAACTAAAATTGTTTAAAAATAGAATGGGCTAATTCTGGAGGCAACAAAATTCCCATTACTAGTGTAAAGTAAATCCCTATTAAATAATAGCTTGAACTAAATGGCATGTTAAGGTCTCTTCCAACTCAGTAGTTGCAATTGCATGGATCCTTAAGTAGTTGAATAAGCTGCAACAGGTCCTATGACCTTTCCTCACATAAGTTTTTAGGTAATATAGAGGAAAAGACATTTTGAGAAGAATCTGTAATATATGGAAATGACCCACAGTGCACCTCTGAACTGAATTAAGCTCTTTCCCTAAATCTAATGTGTATATATCCTTTGGAGGGGAAAGGGGGAGAGAATGAGAGAGGTAAAAATTATATCCTGTTAGTCTAACTTCTCCATAGAAATTTTAGCACATGACTTTCTTTTTCAAAGACAGCACTGAGATATGGGAATGAAAAAATATTTTAAAAATCAGTGGCAATAATTAATGCTATGACTTTCCATATTTTCTTCCAAGATAGATTACTTTCTTCCCAGAAAACCGTGAAGATTCCCAAGATAGATCACATCTACGTAGGAATGGAGATACTGGCTTTTTTTTTTTTTTAATTGATTATTCTTGAACCAGAGCTACCAGAGGTGAATCCCTTTGAATCCTTTTCATCCCTTTCATGAATAATCCATTCCTTCAATTTTGTTTTTTAGATAATGGTCTAAATTTTTCACAGTATTTCACTAAATGATACAACCCCTTCTTTTCCCCTTAAAATGAATATATATTCATAGAATGTTACAACAGATAGGTATCTCTACTTAAGTCATTTAATTCAATCTCCTAATTTGTTATCAGAGAGTATGATATGAATTTGTTACTCAATATCACACAATTTGCTAGTCCTAGAGCTAAGACTAAAATTCAGATTTCCTAATTCTTATTCTAATATTCCTTCATTTCTGCACTACTTAAGTAAATTTCATATGAATGCTACAGCAATAAACACAGACAACAAAATAGTAGCATTACTGTTTTTGAATCACAGGAACTAAGTTCAAATCCCACCTTCAACCTTATAACCCTAGTCAAATCTGAACAGAAATCAGAATATGACCCTAAGTATAAACCTTCTTTCTACCTAGATCTGGAAGCAATAAAAGATAAAATTTCTAGGAAGATAAATGAGGTAAGGGCAATGGAAAGGCACAAGGTGTCTGAAAATAGATATGGAATATTTTTGACAATGACATGCATAAGGAAGAACATAAAAGATATCAAAAACATTTTTAACTAGAAAAGGGATTAATCAATCATGTAACTAAAGAAAAATCAGATAGGAAGCCCAAGAGTTACAATGTTACACATGAAATAAAAATTCAGAAAAGAGTCTTCAAAGAACTGGATGGTTTCTATTTAAGATTTATTGCACAATGTAAAAAAGTACACACAATGAAAGATACGGATAGATTGTGATCTGTAAATTGACAAGATCTCAGGATCCAACCAAGTTATGAGGCACCTGAATTTAATATACTTTCCCAGTGTAAAAGGTTTTATAAACTTGCTTCTTAAAGAACAAATTCCAGTGGGCATATTTCTCAGAAGCTAGTAAAATAAATTTTATTTAATGCAATGCTAACATCATCATAAAGAGGCATTTTGGTGCTTGTTAGGTTTAAAATACTTTGTTGAGATTTATTCCAAATGTTTAAGATATAGATGAATTTGCTCCTCTGCTACTCTATTTTCTTCAAGGCTTACTTTTTTGATCCAAGAACTAAATAGTCAAAAAAGATACAATAATATAAGCAAAAAAAAAAAAAAACACTATTTGCACTACAATTCATATGTTTGTTTGTTTTGTAAAGTATAGCTAAAACTTTTCTGTCTAAAGATCCATGTAGTGTAGTAAAAATTTCAGGCAAATGTCCCTAATGAAATCACCTGAAGAAAGGTCTATTCCTTAAAAAAAAAAAAAAAATTTAAAACCATGTAATTAAAAAACGAATGAAATTGCTTTTGATGAGATGATAGTAAAGGATTCTGTTTGTTAATTACTAATTCACATTAAATATTTTACAGATTGTATTTACTATAACATTAATAACAAAAGATACCAAAATCAAGGTAAAATGAAATTTTAAAGTACATGAAAATATGTATACATATATGCATGTAAGGATTTTTTAATATTTAACAGAAAGCACACACACATATGCACACACACAATTTGTATTCTTTGTCCAATAGGTATATCCCTATACCTTCTCATTTTAATAATGGTATATGGTAAACTGTTTTCTCCCCAACTTAAAGTAGTAAGGCTGAACAATCAATAGTTTAAATTTAAAGAATGAAAGAGCCACCTGATAATTTTAAAATAAATGAAGTATAAAAAAGTGATTCATTTTATACAGGATACCTCATTTTACAAGGGAAGAAAATTAAAATATAAATAAAATGACAAGAAGCAGCCAGCTATATGGCACATCAGTTAAGAGTGTTGGGCCTAGTGTCAAGAAGACTCATTTTCCTGATCTGGCCTCAAATGTTTATAACTGTGTACCCTGGACAATTATTTAACCCTATTTGCCTCAGGTTCCTCATTTGTAAAATAAGCTAGAAAAAATGGCAGACCAATTTAGTATCTTTGCTAAGAATACCTCAAATGGGGTCACAAGAAGTTGGACACAAATGAAAAAAGAGTGGCTGAACAAAATAATTTTCACTGCCAATTAATTCTCTTTCCAATCAACCATAACACATCACATTACTAATAAAGCTCTTCTAGAAGCAATGTCATGAAATGAAATAAGTTTTGCATTAGAAGTCAGAGAACCTAAATTTAAATTGTAGTTTTATAACTTACCATCTGTATAACTCTAAAGCCTCAGTTTCCTCATCTCTAAAATTAGCAAGAGCAGATCAAAAGTTCTTAACTTTTTTTTTTTTTTTAAATCTCTTTGGCCTTCTAATACATTCTATGGGCCCCTTCTCAGAATAACACTTCATTTTTTTTTAAATTCTTAATGAAAGGAAATGTTAAATGTTAGTTAGAGGTCAGTGGAAACTAAAAATGATTTTTTTTCCATCTAAGTTCACAAACTCCCTAAAATCTACTTATGCACCCAAAGTTAAGAATCCCTAAATAGACAGAGTCTGAAGTGTGTTCCAGCTGTATCTGTAAAACTTTATTCATCTCTAAATTTGTAGCATCTCATTACAATATCACTCCATGATAGTTTCAATACATTTTCAACTATAATCATTTTTCAAAATTGTTTTCTTCTGTAAAAAAATATATATATTTGCAAATACATATATAGAAAATTATTCATTTACAATGGGATTTTTCAATATCAACAATGAAATTCTGAGAATCTCTCTCAACAAATACATTAATAGATAGATAGATAGATGTAAAAGTAAAGAAAATTATTTTAATTACAATTAAGACCAAAAAAAAAGTTATCCAGAAATCTGTAAATGAGATATTCCTTTATTTAATTTTTTAACAATTTTTAATAAGGGAAATCCCATTCAGGGATTCTAGTTCATTCTAGTTATTTTTATAGCCAATTGAAAAAAATGACAATGATAACTTTCTACTTATTCCATGTATATATATATGTATATACACACACACATATATGTGTGTGCATATATACACATATAAGCATGTGTGTGTGTGTATATATATATACCCCCTCCAAAAGTCAAAGACAGGTTTCTCAGGCTGTGTTTCTAAAATATTATGTGTGTATATAAACACACGCACATACACACTTGATGATCCCATTACATTTTCACTATTATAAGGAGCTTAAAGAACAATTCATCACCTACTGTTAAATTATGGCTGTTACTTCTGAAATTTAAGTCACAACCTGGCAAGGGGTAAGGAATTTAATGGAGAATTCTAGCTTTTCTTTCTCCTTTTTTCTGTCAACAACTAAACTGCTAAAAATCAGGTATGCATAACCAAATAGTTGAGTTTTTGCTTATATCTTTGTAATTTCTAGTTAAAGGACATGATAATATAGCTTCAAAGAACCTTTTAAAAATAAGTAGTAGGGTTTGTATAGCTGTTTTCTTCTTTTCCCATTAAATAAAACCTATTATAATAAAGAGGGGGAAAAAACCTCATCAATCACCTGATGGAGTAATTCAAAACTTAACCAAACAAGGCTAATGGGTGAGAATTGAATTGAAAACACCTTGACAAAGAAAGCAATTTCTTTTCTTCGCACTCTTCTGAAGCTGTGGGTGATCATGGTAATCGAACCATCAACAGTGAGGGGCCATCTGTCCCAAGGGTCTTCCATGGAAGTTTAAAAAAAAAAAACAGGAGTGAGGGAGGAGGAGAGAAAGAAATGCTGTATCACAGATGTTCAGTCTTGATTGAGCTATGACAGGGAGGTCACAACTGAGAATCTTATGTTTTGACATTTTTCAGATAGCGATCTTTGAAAGTCAACACAAAAGTTATGATAAGAATAGGAAAGGAAAATAGGTTAATAGATTGTAAGTATGAAGATCACAATTTTTTTTCTGAAACCACTGACATCCTTTTAGTCAGCTGATATCTTCAATATATTCTATATTTGAAGCCTATAGATTATACTTTAAATAAAACGTACAGAGGGAAAAAAACAAACAAAAACAAAAAAACCATCACCTCATTCTAAGTATTAACCCTGGTACAATTTACTTTTCCTTTTTCATTCATCACTAGCTATTTTCTAAGTACATTATCCTATCAAAAGAAATTATTTATTTTTTGAACACTTCTGAATAAGTTTAACTCCATGAACAAAAACAGTTACAAGAAATACAAGCAACAACATAAAAGCTTAAAAATGTTAAATTACCTTAATTTCTCAGAAATTTGTCTGATTATTTAACTTTTTCATGAAAATCCTGACAACAAACAATATCTTTTCATCAATTTAAAGTTGCTAAACTTATTGTAAGCTTCAAAGCTTACTCACAATAATGGCAATGTACATTTTAAAGTTAAATTCACAGAGAACAATTAAGAACAAAGAAAAAATAACAAAAATCTTACTTTGAAAAAATTTATGGTACTATAAAATACATATAACTTAACAAAATACCTATTGACAAAATAATATTAGAATATCAAAAAACAATTTCAAAGAAACCACTTCAGGCATAGCCAAACGAATTAAATGCTAGGTATTATATTTAATATGTTGGCTTTCAGAAGTAGGAATTAGAATGTGCAATTAAATTTAAGAGAAAAGACTATTTAACAATTAGGTGATAGATCAGGTGCAAAAAGATTACAAATTTATAATAAAGAATAAAATTCTTAAAATTACAAATTCTTTCTTCTTTTACTATACAGAATTCTATGAAAGATTTTCTTATTGTAAAGAACAATTTTACAGTGTTTAAACATATCGCATAATACTTTTGTAATCTTTTTTGGAAGACAATACTAACATCTGCTTTATAAGTTGTCATATTATACTGGATTTTTAAAAGCATTTTCTTTTAACCTCCAAAAGAACATCATGTAGCCTCCTAGAAAAAAATCTAAGTAATAATAATGTTATAAATAAGAATCTACAGTAAGTGTATATAATACAGAATTAAAGTTAAGATTAAGTAGCTATTAGCTATTAACAGTAGCAGCAGCAGCAGCAAATAAGAAGAGAAATGGTACAGAGATGAAAAGCTCTTTAAAGAATGTAGACTAGATACAAGGTGAAATAGGAAAAAGAAAGAAAAAATAACCAGCTGCTCCTCAACAATGAACAGGTCAGGTCTAGGAATAAACTGTGTTTGAAAGTGAAATGGAAGAGATGGGTAAAAAAGAAATAAATCATAGAGAAATTCTAAACTTTCCAAATGCTAGTTTGAACTTACTGTTTTTTAAAACATAGCTAATGACTAACATCTACAAGGTAATTTACATATATTGCTGTAAGAATGAATACACATGTATTAAGAGCTGGCCTAAAATAGAGACAGCAGGTAGCACCAGTGGACAAGCTGCTGAGCCTGAGACCTGCATTCAAATGTGGCCTCAAACACAGATTTGCTGGGCAAGTCACTTAATCTCTGAATAAGTTTTCTCATCTATAAAATGGGTACAATAATAGCACCTATTATTAAGATTATTTTGCTTGCATTCTCTTTATCCTTCTTGAATCTATTTCTTTAGGTTTTTCTTACCAGTCCTCCACATTCCTTTATGTCCACCTTATTTGTTCTCTATACTGCTTCTCTTACTTTCCAGAAGTAGAATCTAGATCTGGAGATTCTCCAAATTTTCTTCAATCTGCCCCAAATTTTGCTTCCAGAGTTTTTTGAAGATGAAATAAGAAAATAATTGTAAATCATCTGATATAGTGGTTGGCTATAGTAAAGTTAGTAAAGTTAACTATTCTTATCATTACAGTTGGGGGAAAAGGAACAGTTATTTACTCATAATTATACAGCTTATGTGTGTGAAAGTCAGTTTTTTACTAAGCCAGTTGGTAATTCAAGTAGTGTGTTATGTGAATTTAGGAAGATAACATAGTCTTAAGAATTAAAATAATGCTATATAAATATTAGAAATTAATTTTCCCAATGTTGTAACATGATTATTTTACATTTAAGTAGATTTAGAACCAAAATGCAATCATCAATTTCAACAGAAATATTTCTTAATTTTTTTTGCCTTACATTAAATAAAATCTCATATGCCTTGAGAAAATATATCCTTAACTCTTTAAGAATACTTTATATCTTTCCAAAGGTTTTCGTTTAGATGCTCTCTTAAAAGGCATAACAAATTCTAAAATGTACTGATTCATTCATCTGTATTTAAACGGTTTCCATAGAAGAAAGTTGCTGGAAAAGAGGACAAAAGAAGAAAGCCAAATAAAAAAGAAAAGAATAAAAAAGAAAACAAAAACATGGAGGTGATTTGGAAGGATTTGGACTAGTATAGTAGATCAGATGTTGAATCTGTACAGGATATATTTAGCAAAATTTGGGACAAAGTGAAGAAAATTTAAAGAACAATCTCCAAGCCCAGATTCTGCTTCTAGGGAATAACAGAAGTAAGATAGATGACAAATAAGGTAGACATAAAGGGATATAGAGGATTGAAAATGAAAATCTAAAGAGGTAAATAAGAAAAAAATAAAAATGTAAGTGGCAATATAAGGTTGCATGAGATAAAAGATGACAATTAAAAGAATGGATTAGTGAGACAAATTGGTAAAAACAATAGTAAATTGGTCCAAGACTAAAAGTGAACTGAGTATAGCTATTGGTATGTAGTCATTGAGGGGGAAAAAAGCTAATTTGAATGTAGTCAAGTTATTAAGATATGATAACTAGTTGTAAAAAATAAATAAATAAAATTAAAAAGTTTTAACCAGGTATTTAATATTCAAGTATAAGCATCACTGGGAAATGCCCCAAAATAAAATTCTAAAGATACAACAAAAAGGGAAAAAATTCCAATTAAGAGGGGAAAATGTGATTTTTCTTAAGAGGCTGATATAAATACATAGGAAACTCATCACCTAACATGGATTTTAAAAAGATGTAAGTAAGGCAGGGTAACAAAGGCGAATATATCATGATACACTAATAAAAAAAAAGAACATGAGGGATTCTAAAGATTCTAAGATTTAAGTAGGAAACTTAGGGACAGCAAAAACTGCCTTTTTAGTTATATTGGAAGGGGAGGAAAGGGAATAGAACCTTTATTTGAAGTGAATGGGGCAATGATAACTTACAAATGAAATAAAGCATTGCTACTCAAGTCATTTTGTTTCAGTTGGGTTTGTTTGTTTTGGTTTGTTTTTTTTTGTTGTTGTTATTGTTGTTTTGGTTTGGTTTTTTTGCTGAGGCAATTGGGGTTAAGTGACTTGCTCAGGATCACACAGCTAGAAGTGTTAAGTGTCTGAGACCAGATTTGATCTCAGGTCCTCTTGATTTCAGGACAGGGACTCTATTCCCTGTGCCATTTAGCTGACCCCTTGTTTCAGTATTTTCTTGCAAAAAGGAGTGACCTTGACAAGGGAAATGGCAGAATATTCATAAGTAGTTTCAATAAATAAGAAGAGAAATCGCAGCCATTATGAAGGAGGCAAAATTATGTGCTAACTTGAAATCTAAAAGGCAATCTGTATATTTCTGCCATAGTCACCTTAATAAGTAAAAACTGATCTCAAAGAGAACCAGGTAAAAAGAATCAAATAATACCTGTCAAAATTCCAGTGTTGGGAAGAATGAAGATTTTCTAAAGAAAACAGATATAAGGCATCAATGGAAAAGGTCTTGTTTTTGTTTTAAGAATTTAAGTTAGAGGAAAAACTAGCACAGGAGTGTTACACAAAGAAAAAAGGAAAGGAAAGGAAAAGGATAACTATACTATTAGAATTTAAAATCACATTTAAAACTCTGCCTGAATAAAAAAGAGATGGATTCTCAGAGAAGAAAGAAGCTTTTTGTCTTCCCAAATATGTTAATAATATATCCAAGTAAGCTATCAGTAAGAGAAATCATCACTAAGGAAAAGGAAGAAGAACGAAGAAATAATTTATTGTTCAGCCTTTTTTCCAGTTGCATGCAATTCTTGGTGATGCCATTTGGGGTTTTCTTGACAAAGATATTGGAGTGATTAAACATTTCCTTTTCCAGCTCATTTAACAGATGAAGACACTGAGGCAAACACAGTTAAGTGCCTTTGCTCAGGATTTCACAGCTACTAAGTGTCTGAAGCCAGTCTTCCTCATTGCAGGCCCAAATTCCCAGCTCAAGGGAAGTATGTTTGTAAATCTGATAACAAAAACATAGACATCCGTTGTCTTTCTAGGGCTTGTATCTAAGACATAACAAAGAACATCCAAAAATTTATCTAAATGGATTACAACTATCCACTTTTGGTGAGTCAAGAGCAAAGTGTTTTACAAATGTAATCAAAGGGGTGAGGTTGGTGGGAAGGGTGAAAAGACTATTTATATCCCCAAGGTCAGGTACCATACCTTCAAAGTAGGAAGAAAAATAGTCTCAGCAGACTTCCTGAAATTCACAGGAAAGGAAATCTGTTGGAATCTTTACAAACTGTTAAGCCATTGGAGTTGATAGAGACAATAATTATATAATTTGGCATGGTTCAATATGATTGATTTGATCTTAGAAGGAGATATTTTGGGCCAGAACTTGAAACAAGGTACTAAATACAACTGATAGAAACCATGCTTGTGTTCACAGCGTTAGAGAGCTCATAAGTATCTAAGTACTCAATGGAGTTCACACGTTTGGGAGATTTCAGGGTTTAGAAAGAGATATCTGAATTCACACCTCCCTTAGGACCAGAGAGCATGCTGGGAGATATCCCACAATCCCACTCTCGGAGAAGTAGCATAAATACAGCTCCAGTGAGCCACTCGAGGGAGTTTCTTGGGAACATTCCCAGGGGTCGGAGAGGAGCACTCTGAGAGGAAGCCCACAAGCCCCATCTTCGAGGCAAGAGATTCATTGCATCTTCCAACTTGGTGCTGTCTGGAGTCAGAAGGACAAACCTTTGGATTTGGAGACATTCAGGCGGAGCTCTTAGAACCAAGTGGAGAGATAGGCCTCTGAGCTAACCGGGCTATACTGAAGGACACAATAAAAGATCTGAACTTTTATCACCTGGCTGTGTTTTGGAAAAAGAACACCACAGAAATCCAAGAAATTAACCAAACCTATGTTTTCTAGTTAAGTAGTAAAACCTAGGACTTTAAGTGTCTATACACAAATTCCCAAAGTGTAGTCAAATCAACAGGAATAGGTCCTAATCTAAGAGAGCAAATTTGACCTCACAGCTGTCACTATGAGTTGGCTGGATGAAAGTTATAAGTGGGCTAATAGCTCTGAATGGGTATAACTTATTTAAAAGAAAAGGGCAGGCAAAGTTAAAGGTAAAGAATTTGCATTTTATATTTTAAAAAGTACATTAGAAAATCTAGGTATGAAGAGTATTTGAGTGATAATCAAAAGAAGGAGCAAGATAAGTGACTCTATCTTTGGAGTATTAGTATACAGCCTCTCAACAGAAATAAAAAAAAATAGGTAAGTTTAGGAAAACATATCATAAACTTAGGACAGAGGCATAACTTAGTAGTGATATATAATTTCAACTTTCCAGGCATCTTCTAGATCTTTCAATTTGGGTGTGATTGCTAGTAAGAGTCACTAACAGAAAAAGAAGCTGAGGTCTACAGAAGTAACTTGCCAATGCTCAAGACCAGGAGCAATGAACAGAGTAAGGATGTGAATCAAGGTCCTCTGACTCTAATATTGTCTTTCTATGCCATGCTCTTATATGTGTGTTGATTGGTCATCTTCATAGTTCTCTCTCTTTAGAATTCAGCGTGAAATGTAAACTACACAAAAACAAGATATCAAAAATTTATTTTTAAAAAATTATTATTAAAAAAAGAATTTAAAATATTCACGATATGAGTTTCATACATGCAAACTAGTTATTTTTCCTGCCTACAACCATTAGAGACCAGATCAATTACCAAAGTCATTAACAACAGTATCACTGCTTATATAATTCTGCCACTAGTGGACCTAACCCAGCCATTAATTACAGCAAAATGTAACTGTCTATTCCAGAACATTAATTCTTACTAAAGTGCCCACTGACACTGGTCTCACATCCACCACTAATAAAGCTCTACCCCCACTGAAACCACTGGCCCCATCGTTACAGAAATTTCCACTGCCAGAACCGAAGAAGTTCCCTCCCCCACTTCTACTTCCAACTGCCAGGACATGAGATAAGAGGGTTAGATTTCCCCCTTTCAAATCCTCTAATCCTCTCTCCATAGGAGCCTGCTAACACCTGCCCCTGTATGGATGCCAAGGAAGAGAAAGATGTTGTTCCCATAATTCCAATGTTACTACACTCAGGAAGACTGAATAATTGATCTGTGAAAAAGGAAGGTAACAGATGTTACCAATAACTTTAATGAGAGCATTAAACTCCTTTCCTATTCTAGAGCTTCTTATAACCAGCCTATAAAAACTGAACTAATCCAGGTTTCTTGGTCAGGAGTTCTAAATTGGCCTTCATGCTGCAATGCTGTGTTTTAGGAGGGAAAGCAAGAGATCCAGAATCAAATTATCATATTTGCATTTCTCTGTGCTTTGTGTATCTCTGAATAAAGCTTTCTGTAATATGTTCAATGTTTAAGGTAAGACATGCACACCAAAGGGCTTTGAAAAAGATAAGGCTGAATCATATAAATGCGTCCAAAGCTATAGCATAGAAAACAATTTCTGTGTTCTTCCCAGATCCCTTATGCATACTTATTCTGAAGATCACAAAAAAATGAATACACTAGCATACAACTGTAATAGTTCATCTTTACTCTTTAATCCTAGAAGGCCTGATGAAAGCCATGCATGAGATAGGTGAGCAGCTAAAAGGACTAGAAGGGCTGGATAAATAACTTGTGGCACACAGCAAGAAAGTTTCCTAAGATAACTGGTGATTCACTAGCACCCCACTTTTAGTGGCATTGCTGCTACTTGAAGCTGCTACTATTTTTCTATCTATGTTTAAGGCAGAAGAAACTAGCCTTCCAAAATCAGTGTAAACTAGTATTTAAGAGCAAGGGTAACAATCATTTAAGGAAAATCAGGGAAAGAATAACTATATTAAACGGCTCCTCTGATGGAGCAGGGAAGGCACCTCTTGAGTAATCATCAACTTTCAAAAATTGATTCACTGCACTTTTGGAATATCTATTAGAGCCTATTTCCCCATATAAAAAGTGAGGGGTTGGATAGATGAACTCTAAGATCCACTTTCACATCTCATTCTATTATCCTAGATCCCAGATGCTAACAATCAAACTCTGATTACAACTGAGGAAAGGAGATGTATCACTGATAACTTATACTAATAAATTCTGCAAGGGGGAACCATTTTAGATGGAAATGAGGTAATACTCATTTAAATGCAGACCTTCAAAACATAGTCTCCTACTTTTCAAGTATTTTTATACTTTAATCTACCACTATCACCACTACCACCACCACCACTTCTACCCATGAACTCTTTGATCCAGTGGCACGAACTTCTTTGATGTTTCTTACTCCATCTCCAATCTACAGATATTCTCACTGGCTATTTCCTACTGGAATTCTCCCTTTTGTCATAGAATCCAGTCCCCTAAGTGCTTACAGTTATGGTATGTAGTATCCCTGATCTTTTACCCTCATGGCATCAGTAAGTCCAGTCTGAAATAAAAGAGAGGACCTTTAGAAAAGTAAAGAAGCCCTAAGATTAGTCTTCCAAAATGCAGTACCCTAAACTAGTTTTTCAAACATGAGGACCGCAAAACATCTAATTAATGGTACAAGAAGCAAGCAAGTCAAGCAATTCTAGACTATAATATTCACACAGAGCAATGAAGGAAGGATATCTATCTCTTTATTAGCTCCCTTCCCTCTCCTTCAAATACAGAAAAGGAAGTCAAGTCACTCCTATCAGGAAAAGAGAAAGGACAGGATGGGTCTTACAGGATACTGTTAACTGTAATTACAACTATGAAGGAGAAAAGCAAAGGAGTTCCCAATAATTCTGGGAGCAGTTTAAACAGATAAAAGTAGGCCTCTAGAAGAAGACCAAGAAAGTTAGGTATGATCTCTGTGTAGCAAAACAGTTTATCTCTGAGGAAACCATTGCCATACAAGGTGGTTTTCCTTATTTTTCTAGGATGAGAGCTGTATTGCAATATGACTGAGGTCTTAAAATACAGCATACACCAAAGGATTGCGTTGTAATGATGCTAAGTCACAAAGATGAGCAATTTCTTTGTTCCCTGTAACACTTTCTGAACCTTTAAGTATTCTTTAGAGCATATCTGTGTCAGAGATTACAGGACTCTAACATCCAGGCTGAACTTGGAATGCATGTTTTGCCACAAATTCAAATTTATAAATGACAGTTATATTCATGGTTCATTTTAATTATAATTTAAATATGTTTCCCCTCTAAATAATAATTATAATGTTCCAATGAGCAAAATTGCTATTTTTTCCTAACATATGGCTAACAAACGTTTGAACATAATCCAGGCATAACTTTTCTTACATTATGTGATGATTAACTGTGATGGCCTTTGCTCTTTTCAAAAATGAGGTGATTCAGGCCAATTCTAATAGACTTGTGATAGAGAGCGACATCTGCATCCAGAAAGAGCTCTGTGGTGACGTAATATGCATTACAACATAGTATTTTCATCTTTTTGTTGTTGTTTGCTTGCTTTTTTCTTTCTTTCTCATTTTTCCCCTTTTTTGATCTTATTTTTCTTGTGCAGCATGATGTGGAAATCTATATAGAAAAAAAAACTTGTCTCATATAATCCTCATTGTACTGAGCCCATGGCTAGGTATAAAATAATCAATCATTCATTTTGCAAATATATTATTGAATTCCTATTACTGTGCAAGACACTACTATATATCATATACATGCACATTAAATCCAATTTTATTGGCATCCAATTTGAAAGCAAAGTAAAAGTAGATAAAATAAATATATGTTGATTTGGCTTTAAAATATTTTTAGATGTCAAATTTATCACTTTGCTAGGAAATTATAGGTTATGTAACTATGGTGTATGTAGAAATTCATAGCTAATTTATGCCTAAAATAATTGTCAATAGAAAAATATATTCCACAAGTCAAGTACAAAATTATCAATATTTAAAGTTTATATCAATGACTTGAATAATGAAACATTTATTAGTTTTGTTTATGGCATCTTGATTAACCATGACAAATGAATAGTGAACTTGATGAACTAAAAATGTAGACAAAAATGGCAAAACCCAGGAGTATAAGTTCAAAATAATGAATAATGGTACTAAATTTGGAAAAGAAAAGCAAAATATACAAATCTAATGTGGCTAAGTGTTATAAAAAAAAAAAATTTTTTTTAAAAACCCAGCCAGGTGACCGGCGAATAGAGTGCCAGGCCTGGAGTCAGGAAGACCTTATTTCAAATGAAGCTTCAGACACTAGTTACATGACTCTAGACAAGGTACTTAACTTTAAGACCTCAGTTTCCTCATCTGTAAAAATGAGTTGGAGAAAGAAATGGCAAACCACTCCAATGTCTGTCAAGAAAACCCCAAATGGAGTCAGGACTGAAATGGCTGAACAACAGCAACAACAAATACAAGCCATTTATCTTAAAAGTAAATCAGATAACAGAATGTTTTTTTATTTAAAAAAAATTATAGCTTTTTATTTACAAGTTATATGCATGGGTGATTTTACAGCATTCACAATTGCCAAACCTTTTGTTCCCATTTTTCCCCTTCTTCCCCCCATCCCCTCCCCCAGATGGCAGGTTGACCAACATATGATAAATATGTTAAAGTATAAATTAAATACAATATAAGCATACATGTCCAAACAGTTATTTTGCTGTACAAAAAAGAATCAGACTTTGAAATAGTGTACTATTAGCCTGTGAAGGAAATCAAAAATGCAGGTGGACAAAAATACAGGGATTGGGAATTCGATGTAATGATTCATAGTCATCTCCCAGAGTTCTTTCGCTGGGTGTAGCTGGTTCAGTTCATTACTGCTCTATTGGAGCTGATTTGGTTCGTCTCATTGCTGGAGATGGCCACGTCCATCAGAATTGATCATCATATAGTATTGTTGTTGAAGTATATAATGATCTCCTGGTCCTGCTCATTTTACTCAGCATCAGTTCATGTAAGTCTCTCCAGGCTTTTTTGAAATCATCCTGCTGGTCATTTCTTATAGAACAATAATATTCCATAATATTCATATACCACAATTTATTCAGCCATTCTCCAATTATTCAGGCATCTACTCAGTTTCCAGCTTTTGGCCACTACAAAGAAACCTGCCACAAATATTCTTGCACATACAGGTCCCTTTCCCTTCTTTAAGATCTCTTTGGGATATAAGCCCAGTAGTAACACTGCTGGATCAAAGGAACAGAATGCTTTTTTAAAAAATCATACAATCATAGATTTAGAGTTAGAAGAAAATTTATAAATCATCAAATTCAGTTCCCTCATATCACAAATAAGGAAACAGAGAGATTGAATAATTTCCTATAGATACAGAACATAATCCCACCATAAATACATGGTGGGATTCCAACTCACATCTTCCTAGCACCAGGTCCAGTATTCTACTACACTGCTTCTCAAGACAAATATCAGGACATTTCAACAATAGCAAAAGGAGTTCAAATGAAAACTGATATATATTCTTCAGTCCAATGACATGTGCTATTTCACAAACAAGATACTTCATATCTAAACTGTGGGCATTCTTTCTTCCCCTCTATACCTGGAATGCTCTCCTTACTCTAATTATTAATCTCTCTGACTTACTATAAATTCAAAATAAAATCCCACTTTCTACAACTAGATTTCCCCAACCCCTCCTAATTCCAGTGTCTTCTTCCTATTAATTATTTCCTACTTATCCTGTATATAACTTGCTTTTTGTATATCTGACTGCATTAAACTGCAAGCATCTTGAGGACAGGGACTATCTTTTACAACCAAAAAAATAATAATAGGGATAAATGTAAAGTCATGTAAGTTTATTCAAAAAATACACTTCACAGCTACAAGATAGAAGAGGCATGATCACAATTAGACAGCAGCCCAATCAAATCTTAAAACAAACAAATAAAAAAAGCTTTGGGGTTTCAGTGGATTTTGATAGTTTAATAAAAGTCAACATGGCATTATAGATACCACAGATATTAGATTTGTATTCCAAAGAGATTATAAAAGAAGAGAAAGGACTCACTTATGCAAAAATGTTTGTAGCGGTTCTTTTTGTGGGGGCAACGAAATGGAAAGTGAATGGATGCTCACCAATTAAGGAATGGCTGAACAGGTTAAAATATATGAGTGTAATGTAATACTATTGTTCTATAAGAAATGGTGATCAATCTGATTTCAGAAAAGTCTGGAAAGACAAATAAACTGATACTGAATGAAGTGAACAAAAACCAGGAAAATATTTTACATATAAATAACAAGATTATGTGATGATCAACTATGATAAATTTAGCTCTTCTCAGGAATACAGTGATCTAAGACAAGTCTAAAAGACTTTGAATGGAAAATACGATCTACATTTAAAGAAAGAACTATGGAGACTGAATGCAGTATATTATTTTCATCTTTTTTTTTCTTATGTTTTCCCCTTTCGTTCTTCTTTTTCTTTTCCACTGTGACTCACGTGGAAATATTTTTAAAATACATATATAACCTATATCAGATTGCTTGGTGTCTTGAGTAGGAGGGAATTTAGATAGGGAGGTAGAAAAAATTTGGAATTCAAAATCTTACAAAAATGAATGTTGAAAATCATCTTTACATGTAAGTGAAAAAAATAATATACTATTAAACAACTGCCATAATGTGACAGTAAAAAAAAATCCATTACACTCTTGAGGTACAAAAGAATATCTTGCAGAAATAAAGGGATGGTGATTTCTCAATATCTGTCTTACTCAGCATTCCTGATATGGTCTGGGTTGGGTAGACTATCTACTATTTACTAATTCTGTGAGCTTTGGCATGTCACAACCATACATTCTTTAGTATCTTCATCTACTGAATATAGAAGTCCAATTAGATCATCTTTGAAATCCATTTTGCTCTAAATTCTTTCATCCTTTGAACCTAATCTTATGACTCCAAATCCAGGTTGTGGAGCTACAAAACTAGATAACTATTATTAATGATAAGAAAACACACAGACAACTTTCATTAAAAAACAGGAAACAATAAGAAAAGCTTCCACTTATAATCAACACTGATTTCATTTTAATTGGAGAACTGCTATTTGGGACTTCAAATTAGAAAAATACGAATATCTGAGAACTACACAAAATAATTTATGCTTGTTTCAAAAAAACTACAACAATGGAAAATAAAAATGATGAAAGTTAAAGAAATTAAGATTGAACAAGCTGAAGAAAATATGGATAAGAATATAATAGAAAAGCATATGAAAAACTTGAGAACTGTGATCAATGCATTTAAATACAAATAATAACTCTAGAGGACTAAAGATGAAGCAGACTAAATCACCTTTCAACAGAGAGGTGATGGATTCAATACACAATAAGATACATTATTTTCAGACAAGTTAATGATGTTTTGTTTAACAATAAATACTTGTTATAGGAGCTTTATTTTTCTTTTCTTTTTTTACTCATTTGTGCTGAGGGGTAGAGAAATGGATGAAAAGGGATAGGAAAAAGGTAGAGAGAAAAAAATGAAAAGGGGAATAATGAGACATCTTTTTTGGGGAGGTTTTGTTTGTTTTGCAAAGAAGATAACAAAAAGAAAGACATAAGCAGAACAGCTGTGAAAGTTACTGGTTATATATGTAAAGAGAAAAATAAGTTATATTTATTTTATGTACAATCCTTTTTTCTATTCTACATGTGTGCAAATGAATTTGATGTTTAAGTTCTGAATAAAAATACATTTCTTAAACCATGTGATCTTCACCCTCAAAGCTAAAATGAAATATTGATGAACAGATTTATCTGCTGCAAGTTTCAAGATAGTTTTTTTTTTCTAGAAATAAGTCATAAGTTGCTATTTTGCTGATTTTAAATGTGAACTTTAACCAAGTTGTTAGTACGTCATGATCATATTCATGAACTAAATTTAAGATAGAATCTATACATTTCTTTTCATGTGACTAGAGAGTTTGAAGACATTTGTTTTTAAAGGAAATTATCATTCACTTCTTTGTTAGAAGTATGTACTTTTTCCTTATCTTATTAATGAATCAAGAGAAATCAATAAACAAGATACGAAGTTGTGTAATAAATTGAGTATTAATATAATGAGATAAAGGATAAAATATTCAATTACCCTTAGGGGAAAAAAAGGATTTTTGAAAAATATTTAATTCTATGGCATTCAAATTTAAATTTTCTCAATCTTCAATTCCCAAAATCCAGATTAAAATTCTATAAAAATTGGCAATGCATTGTCATGATTCTCCTATGACCATCTCTTTGTCTTAGTATCTCTTAAATGTGGGTGTTTGTCCCACTGTCTCAATTATAACCTCCACATATAAGAATCACTCAGTTGTCCTTCCCTCTCAACTGCTAAATGTTTTCTCAATCATTATTCAAAGTTACATTGCTATAGTTTTTGACACTACTGATCACCCCCTTCTGCATATTCTTTTATATCTTGACTTCTATAACACTATTTTTTACTGGTCGTCCTCTTGACTGTTTAATCACTGCTCTTCAATCACCTTTGCTAGATGATTTTTCCATGCTCCCCCATCCGACTAAGTGTTAGTATTCCTTCCAAATGGAGTAAGTCTCTCAGTCTCTGCCAACTCCCATTACTAAGTACTCTACATTCTCCCTTGCCCACACATGCCCAACACCCAGTTAAGTCTCAGGAGCTCAATTAACATGTCTGCAGATAATTCACAAATCTATTATCCTACAACTATCTCCCTATGGTGATCTAATTCTATATCATTAAGCCCTCTGGACACCTACAAAAGGATATCTTATTGGCATGTGAAACCCAACACGCTCCCCCTTCCCTAAATAAATTTATCTTTTTACCATCACCCTTTATTCTAGACTTACCACTCTTCAAAACTTCCCTATTTATGTTGAGGGTACTTCCATCCTGCCAATTATCAAAAGTTGCTTGTATGTTTTATTCCCTAATTAAATTGAGAGCAAGGGCTCTAACTTTTGCTTTTCTTTATATCCCCTCAGTCAGAATACAGTGATTAGTATATAGCAGGTGCTTAATAAATGCTTGTTGATTAATTAATTGGATAATCAGAAGTTCACTAGCACACTATTTCTCAGTAAGTGACATTATAACTTCTCATACTGCAAAGATATTTTGAAGAACTCCATCAATAAACTGTACGGGAGTAAAGCCATTATTACAAACTACACTGTTATATAAAGTCTCCTGAACATAACAATGGTCCATAAAAACTTAAGAACAAAGCTATTAATAGATGTCATCATATGAAAGGCTCACTCTCCCAGCCAAAAGAAATCTGAAGCTTTTAAAATAATAGACCCAATAGATTAGACAAAATTACATGGGAATAGGATGAGATATATATCATCCTATCTACTACTACAGTTGCACCAAGGATATTTTTTATTGAACCTAAGAGTTTAACTTGCAATACCCTTCCAACAAATAAAAACATACCTAAATAATTAGAGAAATATAATTTCTTATGAATAGAGCAAGACAATATAATAAAAATTACAATGCTACTTAAATCAATTTACTTATTCAATATCATATTAATCAGATTACCAATGAACTTTTATAGAACTAGAAGGAGAAATTTCAATTGAAGAAATAAAAGATCAAGAGAATCATTGAAAAGAAATGAGAAACAAAATTATATCACCCTATCAGGCTAAGTATAGTATGTCTGTGACCAATATGAGTAGAGAAGGCTCTACCACAGGTCAAGCACAAATAGCCCATATGAACATTTGGAATGAAGTTGTTTCTAAATCTATAAATCTGCATATCTCACATTTCTTTTGAGCTAATGCAATTCTGATTTGCTTACAGAGCACAAGAACCTTCTTTGATGCAGGCATGCCATGCTCCATGATACTGTGCCAGTGCCTCCCATAATTGATTCCCAAGTTCTTCAGAGAAACTTTGAGAGTATCTTTGTGTTACTACTTCTGACCTCCGTGTGAGTGCTTGTCTTGGAGTTCTCTGTAAAATAATCTTTTAGGAAAACATATATTTGGCATTCAAACAAAATGGCCAGCCCATTGGAACTGCACTCTTTGGAGCAAGGTTTGAATCCGTGGTAGTTCAGTTCCAGAAAGTTTTTTTTATGAAAAAAATTGCACAAAGTCACTAATAATTAGAGCAATGCAAATTAAACAATTCTGAGGTGCCATCTCACATCAATCAGATTAGCTAAATGACAAAAAAAGGAAAATGACAAATGCTAAAGGGGACATAGAGAAATACCAATATACTTTGTATTTTTTTTCTTAGCACCTTGCAAATAGTAGTCTTAATAAATCAAAGCTGATTGATTAATTGATCTAAAAGTGAAATTTAATAAATGAAAAAAATTCTGATTAAATTTAAGAGACACTAATTTAAATGCCTTTAGAAACAAAATTATTTCTATCTTTTCTCTCAGATGACTGAATTCATAGATTCTTCTATGGCTCTTTAATAAAATATTATCCAATAATATGGACAACCATATTTTTTATTCCAAACCTGTAATTTTCTTGGCATAAGGAACTTAGTGGAAATGTTCTTTTCCATCAAGAGAGATCAGAAATTGTTCTGAAACATATAGGCTTAATGAATTGCCAAGGGCATGTTTAGAGTCACACAATTAATAAAGGACATAGGTAGAACATGAATCAAGGTCTTCCTGACTCAAAGTTCAACTTTCTTTGCAATGATATCATGAACTTTATTTCATTAAATACTTGCAAAATTCATTTATGTTTAAGAATCATATTGAAAGCAAAATATATAATAATGATAATGATAGTTGACATGTGTATGTTTTAACATTTACAAAGAACCTTACAACAAAACAATGAAATGAAATGAAATCAAGGCTCAAAGAAGTAAAGCAACTTATTCTTATCAGACTACTGGTTAGAAAATACATTTGAACTCAGGTCTCACATGACAACATGTCTACTATTCCCTTATATATCACAGCCTCTAATTTCAATGAGCCTACAAGTTAGTACACATTCAAGTTATTTTAGATGGAAAATTTTTATATTGATAAGAGTATTATCTCATTCCAAAAAATCTTATCAAATTTTATTTATTTTGGTAAAGTTGAATATTTAATTTTTTGTTTTAATGTAATGAACAAAGGTAAAGAGAGTATCATTTTATTCTAGACCTGACCCCCCCCCAAAAAAAGGGTGTATTATACTATAACAGATAATAAAATGTGAGAACTCAGAGTATTAAATAAAGCAGGTCCTTTTGAAGGGCAAAATACTTTCTTGACCATCCTAGTTGTTAGTGCTTTCTGCTCCTCAAATTATATTTACTTACTTAAGTAAATGTTGTATTTCCCCTCATCAAACTTCTCACTATCTTTGTTTCTTCCCCTCTTCATACTTAGGACAGTGCTTTATACCCACCAACAATGCAAATAATGTTGGACCATTGAACTGAGAGGAAAATTATGACAATTTGTGTTCAAAACAAATCATAAAAATTACCAAGAGCAGAAATAATGAAAAAATGGAGATTTAGAAGATTTTAGTCAAACTAGGAAAAGTTCTGACTAATCATTTCCCTTCATTTTTTTAAATTATTATAGCATTTTATTTATAAAACATATGCTTGAGTAATTTTTCAACAGTGACCCTTGCAAAATCTTCTATTCCAACTTTTCCTCTCCTTCCCCCCCACCCTCTCCCCTAGCTGGCAGATAGTCCAATACATGTTAAATATGTCAAAGTATATGTTAAATTTAACATATGTATACATATTTATACGGTTATCTTGAAATATAAGAAAAAACGGACTTACAAAGAAAAAAGTCTGAGAATGAAAACAAAAATATAAGCAAACAATAACAAAGAGTGGAAATGCTATGTTGTGATTCAACATTTCCCATAGTTCTCTCTCTGGGTGTAGCTGATTCTCTTCATTACTGAGCAACTGGAACTGGTTTGAATCATCTCATTATTGAAGAGAACCACATCCATCAGAATTGATCATCGTTGTTGCCATATATAATGACCTCCTGGTTCTGCTTTTTTCCCTCAGCATCAATTCATCTAAATCTCTCCAGGCCTCTCTGAAATCATCTTGCTGGTCATTTCTTACAGAACAATAATATTCCATAACATTCACATATCACAACTTATTTAGTCATTCTCCAACTGATGGGCATCCACTCAGTTTCCAGTTTTTGGCCAATATAAAGAGGGCTGCCACAAACATTTTTGCACATATGGGTCCCTTTCCCTTCTTTAAGATCTCTTTGGGATACAATCTCAGTAGTAACACTGTTGGATCAAAGGGTATGCCACTTCCCTTCATTTTAAAGTAATGAGTGAATATGGACCATGGTGATCTTTGTGTAATTCATTTTTGTATTCTAAGAAACAAAAGAAAAAGTAAGAAATATGTTCTTTCCCAGGTTATTATAAAAAAATGATGAGAACTAAAAGGAAAAATCTGATAAGTAAATTATGCATTATTATTTATTATCTTTAGTTCCCAGAGAATATACTATTTGCTTTTACTATCTTCATCAGTGAGATTCCTCCCTCCAATCCTCTCATACTTTGTCCTCGACTCATTCCCCAATAGATAGCAAATTCCTTCCTCCTCTTAGTCTTTCATTCCCTATAATACTAAATTATGCCAATCTAGGTCAACACTACTCCCTCTGTATGCACTACTTACAGGGGTTGAATTGAGGAGGGGAAAGATTTGAGAAATATTGAGAAAGGAGGAATTGACAACTGACATGTAGTGTGAGGGGGTCAAGGAAGACACCAAAATCATGCCTGTTATTGTTTTGTTGTTCAGTCATGTCCATAACTCTTCATTACTTCTATAGATTACAGCTCGCCAAGCCCTTCTCTCCTCCACAATCTCCTCAAGTTTGTTCAAGCTCTTGTTTATCTCTACAACACTATCTATTCATTTCATCCTCTGCTGTCCTCTTTTCCTTATGCTTTCAATCTTTCCTTACATTAGGGTCTTTTTCAATGAATCTTGTCTTCTCATTATGTGATCAAAGTACTTAAGCTTCAACTTCAGCATCTGACCTTCTAGTGAATATACTGTATTGACTAATTGGATTTCCTTGCTGTCTTGAACTCTCAAAAGTCTTTTCCACAACCATAATTTAAAAGTGTCATTTCTGTGGTGCTCAGCTTTCCTTACAATCCAACTCATAGCATACGCTGCTGCTATTGGAAAAAATACAGCTTTGATTATATGGACCTCCGTCAACAAGATAATATCTGATTTTTAATATGCTATCCAGATTTGCTATAATTTTTCTTCGAAGGAGCAATTTAATTTTTAATTCTTCCTTGGAAGAAAAGCTATAGCAAATCTCCAGTAACCATTACCAGCAATCAGTGAGCCCAAGAATATAAAATCTAACACTGCTTCCATTTCTTTTCCTTCTGTTTAGCAGAAAATGATGAGATCAGCTGCCAAGATCTCAGTTTTTTGTTTTTATGTTAAACTTAAGCCATCTTTAACACTCTTTTCTTTCACCTCCTTAAAAAACTTCTTAATTCTTTACATTCTGTCAACAAAGTGATATCATCTACATATTTGAGACATTTTTTCTCCCCGGCAACCTTAATTCTGGCTTTTGATCCCTTGAGCCTCACAAAAAACGAATATGCATAATTCAGCATATAAATTAAGATGACAATGTTTTAGCCTTGTCATGCTTCTTTTCCAATCTTAAACCAATCAGATGTTCCATGTTCAATTCTAACTGTTGCTTCTGGAGTCACATATAGGTTCCTCAGGAAACATATAAAATGATCTGATACTCCCATCTCTTTGAAGAAATGCCATATTTTGTTGTGATCCACATAGTCCAAAGCTTTAATGTAATCAATGAAGAAGAAATAAATGTTTTTTTTCCTGGAACTCCCTTGTTTTCTCCATAACCCAGCAAATGTTGGCAATTTGGTCACTAGTTCTTCTATCTCTTCAAAAACCAACCTCCTTTTCTGGTAATTCTTGATTCACATATTACTGACACCTAGATTACAGAATCTTAAATATAACCTTGATGGCATGTGAAATGAGTACAAAGGTTTGATATCCTGAACATTCTTCAGCTATGTCCTTTTTTAGAACTATCACATAAACTACTACTTTTCAATCTACTGGACACTGTCGACTTGCTGGCATACACAGCACCATTTTTTAGGATTTTTAAATAGCTCAGCTGGAATTCCAACATCTCCACTAGGCTTTCATTTAGCAATGCTAACAAAGGCTCACCCGAGTTCATTTTTCAGGATGTCTGGTTCTAGATCAGTAACTACACCATCATCCTTGTGCTTTCCATCTTTCCTCGGCAATTTGTGAAATCTCAGACAGATGTTTTGTTTTCTTAATTCTTTTTCTTTGGAATGTCTTTTGTTGATGCCTCCTGTAAAATACTGTGAACCACTGTCAATAGTTCTTCAGGCACTCTACTAAATTTAATCCCCTATATCTATTCCCACTTCATATTTGTATGAGACATTATTTAGTTCATATCTATACCATTTGATAACTTTCCCTATTTTCTTCAATTTAACATCTGAATTTTGCAATAAGCAGCTGATAATCTGGTCTACAATCACCTCTAAATTTTGTTTTAATTGGCTACATAGAGCTTCTCCAATTTTTGCAGCAGAATATACAATAAATCTGACTTCAATATTGAAAATCTGGTAATGTCCACATGTAGAATTGCCTTTTGGTTGTTGAAAAATAATGTTTACTATGACCAGCAAGTTATCTTACAACCTCCATTAGTCTCTGCCACACTTTATCACTGACTATGGAGCTACTCCTCCAATTCTTCTAAAGGATTCTTGCAAATAATAATATATGTAATGACCACCTGAATTAAATTCATCCATTCCCATACATTTAGTTTCACTGACATCCAAGATGTCAATGTATAATCTTTCCATTTCCTGTTTGACCACATCCAGCTCACCTTGGTTCATAGATCTTAGGTAATAAATCTTAATAATTGAAAGGATAGTGATAATTTAGACAGTATTAAAGATATTTAGAAGAGAAGTGGACTTAGTAAAAAGTAGTAAAATATAAATAGCCCTATGATGGAGAATATAAGCCATTTATATTTTATCAACCTATACCCTATCTTTCTGAAAACAAAGAGGGATAAGGGAAAGGGAAAGGGAGAAAGACTTCTTCACCCTTTTAAACACAGAAACAATCAAGGAGTGCAGAACCAACCATAAGGTGAGGTAGAAAAAGAAGGTGAGATTTTCTAGATGGCAAATGTGCAGCTAGCAATACATAAGTAGAAGTTAGTTATAACTGTCTTGAGGGGCCTAAAGAGAGGGAGAAGGGATGATAGTGGGAGCTTACAGAGACATAAGATGTGGTGAATGAGAAATACTAGGTAACAAAGAATGAAGGGGGTGATAAAGCTGTAATTGAGGCAGGCACAATGACTGGCTTTTACAAGGAGAGTGAGATGTGACACATTCATCTACTATTTAATTGGCTGATGACACATTCTTGGAGTTATAACACAGCCCCTCATTTTGAGAACCAATAATTTAGTGAACCATCTCAACTCTACACAATCTTCTCTATTTATAGTTATCCCTTCCACATGGTGTCTTTCCTGATCACAGATTTAACATGTTGTGGCTTGGCAGAAATTAAATGGGAATTTGGGGGAAGTTTTGTAGAAGACATGGAGGAGACACAAAGTCCAGCAGATGACACAGAGCCTATGACCAAATATTTAACCCAAATTTTACAATAGAGTATGGTAAACACCCTGTAAAACAAAACAAAACAAAATTAAATTTCTTATCTGAGTAGAAGGAATAAGAGAAAAAAATTCAATTTCTCCTATAATTGCCTCTGCTTATTTCTGCCAGTAAACTAGATAAGTATGAGATAGATTTAAGATAATACTTCTATCTAAGAACATTAAATCAAAGAATAAAAACATTTTATTATAATCTACAAATAAAATATATGTAATATAGCCTTAGAATTTGTTCATCTCTCCTCTCTCCAATATTATCTTCCTTCTCTCCCCCTTTTTTCTATCTCTTCTCTCTCTCCTCTCTTCTCCTTTATTCCCCCATCATTCCCTCTATTTCTCTCACTCCCATCCTAGCTATCCTCTTTCCTCCTTTCTCCATCCTCCCCCCCCCCACCTTATTTTCTGGTCAAGGGTTAAACTGCTAACCCTTCACCTTCCAGGCAAGATTTTTCCCCCTCTCATAAAAGATTTTTCACAGTATGCAACAGTCAGATTTGCTCCCTCCTCTTGAACAAAAGGCATGTCTTTGTACTGGTGTTTGGGGCATGTAGTCTGGACATCAGAGGAAGCTGCTCTTACTTAACATTCACAATAACTATATTGTGAGGCTCCACTAAAGTCTAGCTTCTCAGTGTCTAGACTTTCACCCAACCAGCCAGCCAAAGAGAAAATCCTGTCAAGCACTCAGCTGAAAATTAACTAAGGTATCCTGTTGTGAACCTGATGAAGATGTTATCTGACCATATGGTAAAACTTTCCATTGTTTAATATAAAGATATGAGAAAAACTTTTAAAGCTCAAAGCTTTAAATAGTCATGGGTACCAAATTCATCCATGGGTCAATAAATGTATTTTGCTAACATAAAAGCTTTTCCTTTATGAACTCATTTAACATAATGCAAAGCTTATATAACAAGCAAACCTTCAGCATTTAGAGCTCTATTCAATTTAAATAACTAAAGGATACATTCAGAAAATTATAATTCATTGTTTCAAAAACAACTTGAATTTAAAGAATTCAAAAGATAGGCATATATTGAAAGATGTGGCATTGGCTAATTTATATTAATTGATAATAAGACTCCAGGCAAAATGTAAGGATAAAAAGAAGTTATTAGATATTTTCATATAAATCTTTGTTCTTCTATGGGTTCTATCTTTATGCCTAATCATGGCATTAAACTAAGTCTCAGTTATTGCCATGTAGCACTACTTTACTCAAATTAGAAAATCCTGGAATATATGCCCCAAAACAAAAATGTTGGTTATCTCAGGATCTGCCTATGTTGGTTTGGAGAGAGTTGTTGTCATTGTCACTGGACTCAACAATGAGTGAAACATGGTGAAGGAACTGTGAACTGAATCAGTGAAAACCAGTCTTCAACAAACACTTATTAAATGCTAAATTGATGCAATCAGTCAATACAACTAGTTACTATTCACTTAATTTGTTACTGGGCTTGTGATGGGGACTGTCCACATAAATGAAATCACAAATTCTTCAAGCAGTATGTATTGTAATTAAGTTAAAATTTTAAAGAACAACCTTTTTAATAGATTTTTTAAAGTAATAACTAGAAAAATATCTATAATATACTCCAATACTGATCCAAAAAAGATACCAAATTTTAAAATGATCAAAAAAAAAAAAAAAGAAAATTTTCTCATGATGAGACACAAAGACAGGCAGAACTGGAAAAGAAGTCTTGCTGGCAAGGATTCAGATGAACAAACTGAAGATGCAAGGTACAAAAGAAGCTCAAGGAATGAAAAGAGAAAAAATAAATGAAGAGAAATGGGGAGAAGGAAAGAAAACTGTGGCAACAACCTGAGAGGAAAAGGCCCATGAAGAAAGGAAGAACATAACTACACACTAACAATAGACAGTCAACCACAAATCTTAACAGAAGACAATGAAGCAACTAGCACCTGAGACCCAGACATAGCAGAGAAGGTAAAAATCCACAGTGGAAACTCAAAAAATGAAGTTCAGACAAAAAAGGACCTAAGCAAAACCACCAAGAATATGAGAAGAGACAGACCCTAAACTTGGCACAAAGTCCAAAATCAAGAGGAAATACATATATGTATATGTGTTTGTGTATACATATGTGAGTGTATATGAAATTAAGAAGGTTTTGTACAAACAAAACCAATGCAGACAAGATTAGAAGGGAAGTACAAAATTGAGAGGAAAAGTTTGCATTCAAGGATTCTGATAAAGGCTTCATTTCTAAAATCTATAGAGAATTGACTCAAATTTATAAGAATACAAGTCATTCTCCAATTGATAAATGGCCAAAGGTTATGAACAGACAATTTTCAGATGAAGAAAGTAAAGCCATTTCTAGTCATATGAAAAAATGCTCTAAATCACTATTAAACAAAGAAATGCAAATTAATACAACTCTGATATAGCATTATATACCTCTCAGATTCGCTAAGATGACGGGAAAAGATAATGATGAATATTGGAGAGGATGTGGGAAAACTGCGACAATAATAAACACATTGTTGATGGAATTATTAATGGATCCAAACATTCTGGAGAACAATATGGAACTATGCCCAAAGGACTATCAAACTGTTCATACTCTTTAGTCCAGCAGTGTCTTCACTGGGCCTGTATCCCAAAGAGATCATAAAAAGGGGAAATGTACAAAAACATTTGTGGCAACCTTTTTTGTAGTGGCAAGGAACAGGAAACTGAGTGGATGCCCATCATGTGGGGGAATGGCTGAATAAGTTATGGTGTATGAATGTTATGAATATTATTGTTCTATAAGAAATAAACATCAGGATGATTTCAGAAAGCCCTGGAGAGACTTACATGAACTGATGCTGAGTGAAGTGAGTAGAATCAAGAGAACATTGTACACCGCAATAGCAAGATTATATGATGATCAATTCTGATGGGCATGACTCTTTTCAACAATAAAGTGATTCAAGCCAATTTCAATAGGCTTGTGATGGAAAAAGCTATATGCATCCAGAGAAAGGACTATGGGGACTAAAAGTGGATCATAACAGAGTATTTTCACCTTTTTGTTGTTATTTGCTTTGTTTTTTTTTTCTTTCTCATTGTTTTCTTTTTTTGATCTGATTTTTATTATGCAGCATAATAAATGTGGAAGTATATATAGAAGAATTACAGAATGGAGGGGTGAGGAAAGGAAAAGGGGGGAAAAGAAAGAAGGGAGAAGAAAGGAAAGAAGAACACCTTAGAATAGATACTTACCTGAGTAACAGAATCCTAAACATTAGAAAAGACCAAAAAGAAATCACTAACGCCATGAAATAACAGAATAAAATCAAAATGCTAGGGGAGGAAACAAAGTATCTGTCAAAAATAACTAAAAAACAAGCAGGGAGATAATTTAGGAATCAAATTCCATTAAAACTTTGAATTAATTTTTTAAAATCCCTGAATACCATGTTTCAAGAAAGCATAAATGAAAAAAATATCCTGATTAATTGGAAGGAGAGGGCAAAATGAAAATGGAAAGAATATGATAAACCCATAAATGAAAAAACATAGGTTATAGACAAAATCAAGATCTACATAGATATACATATATGTATATATAATGATAAACTATCACTTAAAAGAAAATTTTAGAATTTTTTTCAAACAATGCATTCTAATTTTCTGAATATAGCCATTAGTCATTTAAATTGAGTAGAATTCTAAAATGATGAAAGTTTGCATGTATTTTAGTAAGTGTACATTATGTTAAGAAAGTCCATAAAGGAAAGGCATATATGTCAGCAAAATACATTCACTGGCATGTGTCTGCATATCTGTTTGTATATAATATATATACACACATATTTCTGTGTATATATTTATGTATTCATGTGTATATATATGTATGTAAACAGCTAGAAAGAAAGATTTCAAGTACCAAAAAAATCACAATCAGAATCATAAATGATTTAACAGCTACCACTATCACGGAAAAAGAGTTCTAGAAATGCAATCTTCCAAAGGCAAAAGATAAAACCTTCCCAAAATAACTTATCCTGAAACACTAGAGTATAAGTGTAACCAGATAACAAAAGACCTTTAATCAAAGACGACTTATTAGTATTTCCAATAAAAACACCAAAAGCTGGAAAGACTCTAAAACAAACACAGCATTCAGAAGAACTGTAGAAAAGTAAGTATATTTGAGCATTTAGGAGAGATTAAATGACTAACCATTACATTCTAATAGGAAGAAGAAAAATGAATGGCCCTTCCAAATCTTAAATGTCACCAAGGATAAGAAGGAGAATTAAGAAAAGACAAAAACTGAGAGTGACTATGTTTTTGTGTTGATGATAAAAAAGCATCTATAAAATAGAGAAAGCTAAAGAGTAATGGAAAGGCTTTCATTTTGGAACACTAAGTTTGGAATTCATAGAGGACATTCATCTACAAAGGATTGTAGGACTGGAGCTCATGAGACAGATTTCTATGTGGATTTAGGAGAATTTTTTTATAGATATACTGAACCCATTAGACATGATAAAATTGCTAAGAGAGTGACTAAAAATAAAGAAATTCCAGGCCAGAGACATGTAAAAGTAATAAGCTTGGGGGAACACAGTAGGGAATAAAGGATGATTCAGAACAAGAGAATGAAGCAAACAGGATCATATAAGTATGAAAACCAGGAGAAAGAAATGTTTAAAAAGTAGGGACATATTCCCCAGTAGAAAATAATCAAAATACAACACACGCTCCAAAAAAATGCAAATCATTAATAATCATGAAAAAATGCTCTAAATCAATATGAAAAATGCACACCAAAACAATTCTGAAGTTTTACCTCCCATCCATAATACTGGTAAAGATGACATAATTTGGAAACAGTAAATTCTGGAGGAATAGAAAAAAAGGCATACTAAGGCACTATTAATGGAACTGTAAATTGGTCTAATCATCCTGGAACATAATTTGGAATTATACCAAGAAAGCACTTACACACATACACACACACTTCATCATATATATGTATATAAAAATATATACACAGGGCAGCTAGGTGGCGCAGTGGACAGAGAACCAGCCCTTTAGTCAGGAGGATCTGAGTTCAAATCTAACCCCAGACACTTAACACTTCCTAGCTGTGTGACTCCGGGCAAGTCACTTAAACGCAATTGCCTCAACCAAAAAAATTTATTTTAAAAAATTGTATACACACACACACACACACACACACACACACACACACCCTACAATACAAAATATCCTAAAGAGATCAGTAATAAAAGGAAAAATATGTTATACATCAAAATATTTATAGCATAACTTTTTGTATTAGCAAAAAATTGGAAACAAAATAGATATCAATCTACTAAGAAATAGCTAAGCGAATATTGGTACATGAATGTAATATACTATTACAGAATTTTAAAACTGAAAATGATGAAGAACCAAGACATACTTTAACTGATGCAAAGTGAAATAAGCAGAATCTTATAAACTACATATAGAACAACAAAATCAATGAAAAGAACAAAATAAACAAAGTTGAAAAATTGTAAAAATGATAATGTCCAAGTATAACTCCAAAAAAAAGATAAGAAAAGGAATTTCATTTTGTCTATGCAGAGAAGGGCAACTATGGGAGTGGACCTCTGCAAATAAAGTCAGATTTAGATGAGATATCAGCTGGTTTTGATTAATGTTTTTTCTCTTTTATTTTTGTTATAACAAATAGTTCTTGAAGTGGATAGCAGATATATAAGTGATTAAAAACAAAAGACAAAAATAAAATTTTTAAAGAAAAAAAAAGTAGATATAGGGGAAAGTATCCAAGAAAATGACCTCAAGAGGGTCAAGAAAGATGAAAACAGAGAAAAATCTATTGAACTTCTAACTAAAACACCCCTAGAAACAAGGAATAGAATAGTTTCAATTGAATGGCAAAGTCATGACCAAACAAAGTATGATTACCAAAATTACAATCAAAGTTACCAGTGTCTTAGAACAAGTGGGTGGGGAAAAAGTAAAAACAATAAGCCCAAAAACAAAGTCTGTCAAAAAAAAAAAAAATTACAAGCAACCAAAAGAAAAGAATTCAAGTACCAAGGTATCAAAGGTACAGAGTCACACAAAACTTAGAACCTCTTAATAGAAAGAGGAGCTGGAATATGATATTTCAAAAAGTAAAGATTCACAATGAAGAATAACCTTCCTAGCAAAACTAAGCATAATACTACTAGAGAGCAAAGGGACTTTTAATAAAATCCAGAAAGGATTCTGAATCCTTTAGATATGTGTAATGTATCCCTTTGACAGTATGGTGATGTCATTTTCAGAACTTTTTTTTAACTCAAAATTGATGGAAACAATAAATTTTAGGTCAGAAGTTAAGCGAAAATAATTTTTTTCCAATACAAGTTTACAGACTCTCTGAATTTAGTTGATATAGATATATAGATATCTTAAAATATAAGATTTCCAGGCACTCCTATTGAAAAGCCAAGACAACTCAAAAGCCACTCAGAAATGGAAATGCATAAGACAACAGAAACATAAACACATTTGACCAATGAGAAAGGACTAATGAGGATCAACTGTTTGACAGTTAGGAAAGAAATGTCTTCTCAGAGATATATAATCTGCAAGTCACAGAAAAGAAAAGCAAAATAGAGAGAGGACCTGCAAAGTTTTTTTTTTTTTTTAATTTTGATGATTTTTGAAGAAAGAAGGTAGAAGATAAGGAACTATATTATAAAGGAAAGTGGAAAGTAAGGAATTCAATAGGGATGCATGCAGAAAGGTGGGGAGAGAATGAGGACCCCACCAATCTCACTTTGATCTCAACTGTACAAAGGAAGGTAATTAAATGTAAAATGTATGGCATGGTGACAAATTAAACTCAACATGAAAACCAGAGAAGAAAGAATTAAGGGGTAGGGAGATTTAAGAGAGAAAAGACAGGATAGGTAAAGGAGTAGTAGTAAGAAAAACAATCTCCAAAATCAAAGAGAGCAAGGTGAAGGAAATAAAGAAAAGTAATGAAAAAAAGCACAAAAACGTGCCCAAAAAATGAAAGAGGAGTATGGGAGTGGAAAGACATTACATCATTTATAAATCACAAGTGTTAGACAAATGCCTCTCTCACCAGCTTTTTTCATTGGAGGAATCAGAGAGAGGGAAGGAGGAACAAAAAGAAAAAAATATATGAGGGCAAGATTAAGGTAAAAACTGATGAATAATGATAATTATAAACATGGATTAACTTATTTAAAATATGAAAGATGTAGAATGGATTAAAAAGCAAAAATCATCAATACATTATTTATTTAAAAACCATTAAAAACATTAAAATTTAAAATTAGAGGCTGAAAGAGAATTTATCATGTTTCAGGTAAGGCAATAAGCCTTATTTCAAATGAGACTACCATAAAAGTAGATACAATAAAAAGAATCAAGCAGAGAGACCACATTAAGCTTAAAGGAAACATAAATAAAGCAACAATATAAATGTTTATTACATAAATGTACTAAACAACATAGCATGTTAAGTAATCATAAATCCAACTATAGATCAAAACAGAAAGGAAAATAATAATCAGTCAAGATACTCCTTGAGGACTGTGACAAACCTACCAAAAAGAAAAACAAAAAAAAAAAAAAGCTAAGAAATATAATATTATAAAAATTTTAAATGATGGACATCTGGACAAATCAAGAAACATGTAGAGAAGTAGAAAATCTGAATAAATATTTTAATTCCCAAAATGCAAAAAAATTTAAATTCAATAAAGGTCCTTTAAAAAATTAAATCAAAGCTAAAGAACAACCTGAAAGAATTGGTAGATCAGAGAACAAATCATATAAAAATTTTAAAACCTTTACAAAGAAAATGACAATGATACAAAACAACAAAATTTTTGGAATGAAGTTAAAGCAGACTTTAACTAGAAATCATCTATAAAAAAGAAAAAGAACAAATCAAAGAATGAAGAACAAAATGAAAAACATATAAAAATCCATTAATATCAAAGTAGAAATCCTCAAAAATAAAGAAAACATTAACAAAATTAAAGGATGATAAAGCTGGGAGCTTTCAAAAAATAATGAAATAGTCTTATTCCTTTGTAAAAGACAAAGAAAACCAAATAATTTCCTAAAATAATGAAAACAATAGAATAAAATAAATATTCTGAAATATCTTCTCCAATTATATGCCAACAAAACTAAATCTAGATGAAATGGGAAGTCAAGATGCTAGAGTAATGGAAGCACTACTGCCTATTTCTTCCAGTACTTATATTCAAAAAACTCCAAAATAACCCTTCAAATCAAAGTCAACAAAAAAGTCAAGATGATACATTTTTCATCCCAAGACTATTTAAAAAGCTAGAAGGAAAAGTCTGTGGCACTGAGGTGGAGGCCTTCCCAAAACCCATAAGGGGGTAACACCAGCTGGACCAGCAATGAGAACAGCAACAGTTTTGGGAGCTATCAAACTAAAGATAGAAAGAGGTTGAGACAATCCATCAGAAAGAGATTACAAGACAACCTTGTGCCAATACTGAACTCAGGATGAGATGCTATTTGACAACTGTAGGGAATTGGTGTAGGCACCCGGAAGCAGTTTCACAGCAGAGAATAGTGCTTTGGTCACAAGGGAGAAGGAGTTAACTATCTAAGCCCAAGGAGGCATAGAGTTTGGTCTGTTTCCCCAAAAAAAGAAACCTATAAAAATGAGATCAAATCCAGCCCCCTGAGCACTCTTCCATCTCACTGAGGTCCACACTGTCTAGTGTTCCCAATTCTAATCCATCATGACATAAGTGATATTAACTTCTTGTTTACCTCATTTTCTGTGTCATGCTGCCTGCCTAACTTCACTATCCAATTCCCTATTCCCTTGTTACCATCTGCCTCTGTATTATTTTTTTTACCACTGTTAGAGCTTTTTTTGCCTCCATACCCTCCATTTTTAATTAAACACAAATTGTATGACTGCTACCCCATTTTGCACCACCAATCTTGGTCTTTCCTGGTAAATCCCCACAGAACTTGTTATGCTTGACCCACATCATAATTTCTCAACAACTAAGAATCAACTACCCAGTAAAAATTAGTATAATGTTTCAGAAGAAAAAACTGGATATTTAATAAAATAAAGAGCTTTTAAGTATTTCTGATTCTTATTATTAGAGCAATTAAAAGGAATTAACATAGACAGACAGTAAAAGAGTGAGCTGATTATGCTGGGATGTTCTCAAAAAAAATGGATGGGTAAAAATGAGGAATGGGAGAAGGGATGGGACAGAAAGATAAATGGGGATAATCACCTCATCTAAAACAAGCATACAAAGAAGTTATTGCAGTGAAGAAGAAAATGGGAAGGTATGGCAATACTTGCATCTTATTCTCATCAAAACTGATATACAAGGAAAATTGTGTGTGTGTATGTGTGTGTGTGTGTGTGTGTGTACAGGTGGTCTTATCCGATCTAAACTTTGCCCTTTCAGTAATAGATATATGTAATAGGTAAAAATAAATGTCAAAGGAGTTTTTAAAAATTTAGAAAAATTAAATATGATAGAACTATGAAAAAATTCAAGTGGGAGTAAAAGGATTATAACTTTTTTCTCAATTTGTGGGTCAGATCAATGGATAAAAGAAGAATTTAAGATTTAAAAAAAGATATAGAGGGCATTACATAATGTAAAATGGATAATTTTGATTATATAAAATTTAAAAGTTTTTGAACAAGCAAAACCACTGCAATCAAAATCAGAAGGAAAGCAGAAAACTGTGAGGAAATTTTACAACAAATATCTCTAATAAAGACCCCATTTTTCAAATATATAAGAAAACTGAATCAAATTTATAAGAATACAAGTTATTCCCCAATTGACAAGTGGTCAAATGATATGAACAGGTAGTTTTTAAGCAAAGAAATCAAAGTTATCTAGTCATTTGATTAAACTGCTCTAAATCACAACTGGACAAAAAAATGTAAATTAAAATAACATCTTTCAGACTGGCTAACATGACAAAAAAAAAAAAGGAAAATGATAAATATCAGAAGGGATGTGAGAAAACTGAGACACTGACGGTAGAGCTATGAACTGATCCAACCATTCTGGAGAGTAACTTAGAAATATGCCCAAAGGGCTATAATACTGTGCATCATCCTTTGATCCAGAAATACCACTGCTAGGTCTACATCCCAATGACATTTAAAAAAGAGGAGGAAACCTATTTGTTCAAATATATTTATAGCAGTTCTTTTTTGTGATGGCTAAGAATTGGAAATTGAAGGAATGTCCAACAACTGGGAAATACAAGCTACAGTATATAATTGTAATGGAATACTAAGTAAGAACTGACATGCTGGATGATTTAAAAAAAAAATGAAAAGTTTACATGAATCACTACAAAGTGAAGTTAGCAGAACCAGGAGAACACTGTATACAGTAATAGCAATACTGTTAATAAAGGATTGTAAATAACCTAGCTTTTCTAAATAATAAAACAATCCAAAACAATCTCAAAGAACTCATGATGAAAAATGCTATCTACCACCAGAGAAAATACTAATGTATCTGAATATAGACAAAAGCACACTATTTTTAAATTTCTCTTTTTTATTTGAATCTTCTTGCACAAATTAATATGGAAATACTGTACATTACTGCACATGTATCAGGTTGCTTACTATCTCAGGCAGGGGAATGGGGAGGGAAAGAGGGAGAGAATTTGGAACTCAAAACTTTTCTTCTTCCAAACTGATTAAGCACTTGTTTACAATTTGGACTAATTCAATTCATTCTAGATTTTCTCTTATTATATTCAACAAGGTGGGGAAAACTTCCAAATTTAGTATAGTATATAAATATTATAGAGTATAGAAAGCCAAGTAGAACTGATCAGTGTGTAGAGCAATTTGCATTTTTTCCAAGTACCTCCTGGCTCAGGATGACTGGACTTCTTGAAGAAAAATTTAAGTAACATTAACTTAATACAACACATTATCCTATATAAAGGGCAAAAAATATTATGTATACAAATGAGAATAAAACAAGATAGAATGAAAAAAGGGGGGAATGAAGAGTCTAGACTTAGGGGTTAACGTGAATACTCACTTGGTCAGGAAAAACAATTAAATCTTTATGACAATATAATTAATTTTCTCTGTAATAGTATGTATTTTATTTTAGGTATTTAAAAGCATTTTGAGAAAGGACCCACAAGCTTCACTAGACTGCTAGACTTGCTGTTCATGTCATTAAAAAAAAAAAAAAAAAAAAGATTCTTAACTTCTGGTCCAGACACAGTAAGTGCTAAAACCAATATGAGGAGAATAAAAGCTGGGAGAAAATGGAGAAAGGTACTCCAGTGACTTTCTAACTCCTTGGTTGACCCTTATATACTATAAGTCATTTTTACCCAAGGGGAAATATATCACCAAACTTCAATTACCTGCTCTGATAAGTGAATCCAAATAATCATTTATTTTCATAAGATAGATAAAGAATTTTTAGCATTCCAAAGGATTTGACATAAAAGCAGTGTTTTTTCTCCTAACAAAAAAAAAAAACAATATTCTCTGACATTTTTCAAGAGTATATAAATAAGTAGCAAGTAAAATACTGTAGAGTGTGATTATTGTGTGATATAGTTTCACTTGGAGGAAGTATAAGTAATACTAACTAATATAAAACATTATTGCAAGCCACAATACTGGTGCACTTTCACATAACAAATAATAGGTTAAATTAGATCACAAAATATATATATTAATCACTCCTACAATTAATATTTTTAGTATTTTCAATTAAATCTAAAAAATACTAAGTTGATTCAAAGTAAGTTTGAAATCTCAATATATAGATAGATCCAATAATTAATATTGCAAAAACTGCTATCTTTTCACTAATTCTAATGTACCACAACAAAATATTTCTAAAGCAGTAATAGATCAAATAAGAATTTATCAAGATATTGATTGGCAACTAAACTATTACCTTTTTCAGTCTAATTAATCATGAAGCAGTTTACTAAAAATTTTGAAGTTCTGAGATCAGCATTGGTAGAAGTACTCTCACCATGTAAAATTCACTGCAACTGTATTAAGATATTTAGAAGAGGAGTTCTGAAGATAAAGCCAAGATGGTGAAGTGAAGCCAGGAAGATGTTCTAGCTTTTCTAGTTCCCCTCAAAAACTACATGAAAACAAGCCTCTGAACAGAGTATGATGAAATAAAACCACTCTCCAGCTGAAGACAAATTAGAAGGACTTTCAAGAAAGGTCAATCTCACTGGAGTGAAAAGGGTATTCAGCCCAGCTCAAAGTCTGGGAAAGGCAGTGAGAAGGTCTTAATCACAGCAAATCAGCAACAGAGATACTAGATCCTGGCTCATCATCATTTGGGGAGTGGTTGAATAAGTTATAGTATAGGAAAGTAATGGAGCATTGTTTTTCCATAAAGAAATGATGAACAAGTTGGTTTTAGAAAGGCCTGGATAAAACAAGCTGAATCAGGAATACATTTTACAAATGAGAACAAAACTGTGCAATAATCAAATATGAAAGTCGGTGACACAGTGAATAGAGCACCAGCTGAGTGCTAAAGACTGAGTTCAAATCTGGCCTCAGACACTGAACACTTCCTAGCTATGTGACCCTGGGCAAGTCACTTGATCCCAATTGCCTCAGGGAAAAAAAAAAAAGACAGAAAGAAAGAAAGAAAGACTTGGTTCTTCTCAAAGGTTCCCAATAAACTTTGAATAGAAAACACCCTCTGCATCCAGAGAGAGAATTATGGAAACTGAATATAAATCAACGTATCTATATGCTCATTTTTTTTCTTTTTTTTCTGTTTTTTTTCTCATAGTTTTTCCCTTTTGTTATGATTTTTCTCTCCCAACATGATTCATATTAAAAAATAAATGCACATGTATATCCAGGGGAAAAGTTTTGGAAAAAAAAGAAAAAGAAATTAATTAAAAAGGAGGTCATTTGGGGAGGGAAACAATATTTGGGAGCACTATTCCATTTAAGATTCAGATTAAATCAGAAAAAATCACTCATCCATAGACTAATTACTTAGATTTAAATCAGGTGCCTTTTCTCTGTTGATGACTTCCAATTTGTTTTATATATAGCTTGTTTGTACACAGCTATGTACATGGCATCTCCCCTTTAGACTGTAAGCTCCCTGAAAGCAAAATTTTCTTTTACCTTTCTTCATATTCCCAATGGTTAATACAGTTTCTGGCACATTTTAGGTGTTAATAAATGTTTATTAGCTGATTGACATTTTTATGTGTCCCATAAAAATTTCTAGTACTTCATATCATTCTCCTTCACATATATTAAATTTCAGACAAATTGGCCTATTCTTCATATACTAGATTAAACCTAAAATTGTCTCATAGATGTTATTTTCTAGATAAGCCTTTAATTTAATGGCTAATAATAATTTGCATATGAGTTGTAACTAAATTAGAATATTTATAAGCAGCTGTATTCAGGTTTTCCTGAACTCTAACTGGAAGATACCACTCATTCACAAACAAATTACTTAAATTTTTATGTGCCCCATAACTACTTCTGATACTTCATATTGCTCTATTTCATACACTCTACATTCCAGATAACTTGGCTTGTTAGTTGTTCTCTGAATTCAATATTCCATCTCCAATCTTATTAGCTTTGTTTGGCCAAAATGCACTCCTTATTAAACTCTTCCCCTTAGAATTCCTCTTTCTTCAACCTTCAGCTTAAGTATCAATCACTAAAAAAGACTTTTGGGATGCCCCTAGTTGTTAATGCACTTTTACTCTCCTTCTTCGTGCTCTCTCCCTCCTTCCTTTTCTTTCTCTTTCTCTTTCTTTCTCTCTCTCTCTCTCTCTCTCTCTCTCTGTCTCTCTTCCTCCTCCTCCTCTTTTCTCTCTTCCTCCTTCTTTTTTTCTTATTTCTCCCTTTCTGTCTCTATTCTCTTTCTCTCTATTTCCCTCTCCCTCTTTCTCTCCCTGCCCCTATGTATCTGTTTTTCTCTCTCTTCCTCCTTTTTCTTCTCCCTCTCCCTTTCTCTCTCATCCTCTCCCTCTCATTCTCCCAATCTGGGTGTGTGTGTGTGTGTGTGTGTGTGTCTCTTACTTCTTTTGCTTACCTATTTACATGTTGGTAAATGTAATCTCCTTGAAAGAAAAAATTGGTGTTTTTTTTTCTTTGCATCCTCAGATCCAATTATAGTCATAACCACAGTTAAGTGTCTAATAAGTTCAAGACAACTATGTAAGATGGAAGCAATGAAAGTGAGTTGGACTTTATATAAAGGTTCTAAAAATTACATTCAACAAAATAGTCCAACAAACAAATGGTGTAAATTATGATGTTTTCCTGTGTGCAAATACAAATTTTCATATCTTATTAGCTTTAAGTGATGCCTCCCAAAGCAATTGGAAGTAAAAGCAAGATTATGTAATGAACACTTATGAAAGACTTGGTTCTTTTCAGCAATGTAGTGATCCAAGACAATTCCAATAGACTTGAGATAGAAAATTCCATCTGTATGCAGAGAGATAACTATGGGGACTGAATAAAGATCAAAGCATACTATTTTCACCTTTTTTTTGTTTGCTTTTTCTTATAATTTTTCCCTTTTGTTCTAATTCTTCTTTCACAGCATGACAAATATGGAAATATGTTTAAAATGATTGCACATATATAACCCATATCAGATTGCTTGCTGTCTTGGGGAAGGAGGAGTTAAGAAAAGGAGGGAGAAAAAAAATTGAAACTCAAGATCTTACAAAAATGAATGTTGAAAACTATCTTTACATGTAATTGGAAAAATAAAATACTACTGAGGAGGAAAAACCAACTAACCAGTTTTGTGTTATCTATTTTAGTCTCAGGATAGCAATAATAAATAAGGGAATAAAACAAATAAAGCAAAAGTAAAGGGGAAAATTATGTTATGTTCATCACTTTAATGCATAAAATAATTTTTCTCTGAATTATCATTTTGTTACAAGCCTATGCTATGGATTTTAAATTTTCTTTTTTAACAACAATCATAAAAAAGAAAGTGAAAGATGATTTTTTAAAACATATAGAATAGCATTTTCCATTTACTGAACTATTATTAGAAGATCCACATTACCTCTAAGTATGCTTTTGACTCAGAATAATTTATGTCAGCAATACCATTAGTAGATATTCTTATATTCCTACATACATAAATGTTGTCTCTCCCAGATTATAGTTTCCTCAAGGGCAGACTTTCACTTTTGTCTTTATATTCATATCATCTAGCAGAGTACCAGAATGGAGTAGGTACTTAAGAAATGTTAATTGATTAATAATTCAAGATGAAGTAAAAAAATGCTAAAAAAGTACACTTTGAGTCAGAGTTTGTAGATCCCCATATTCAAAGCTGAAAAAATTGAATTTTATCTTAGAAGTAAAAAGATTCCACAAGAAACTGACAAAACTCCTATTTGTGATTTAGGAAAATTATTTTTCCAGTTGAATTGGTGGTGAATTAGAGAAGAGAGACAGGAATCAGAGAGAGCCGCTGAAACATTATTATAATTTTTAAAAAGTGATAAGGATATGAACTAGGGAGATGATGTGAGATTATGAAAAAGGAAACAGTGGAATAAAATATAAAGAGTCTAATATAGGTCAGGCCCTATGTAAAACACTGTCAATACTAAGACAAAAAAGAAATAAACAATTCCTGGGTTACAAGTTCTCTTGCAACAAAACTTTTTTATGTTAACTTTTTTTTGAAGTGTGTTTTCTTTTTCAGGTTATTTCATCTTTACATCATAGTTTTGGCCAAAAAAATCAATGTGCAACAGGATTTACTTCTTTGGATTAATATATTAACTGGATTTTTTGTTCAAATAAATATGGAATTATTTTTAAATAAAAGGCATGTAGCTCAAGGGAAATAGAAACTTTTTTACTCAGAACTTAGCCAAGCCCCCAGTTTCAGCAAACAGCTGGCCCTACACTGATTTCCATCTAAGGAAGGGAACTAAAGAGGGGGGCATAAGATGTGTAATCTTCAGGTCTAGGCCTAGGAGGCTCCTTGAGTACAGAAGGAAACCCAAGACCCTCTAAAAGCACGACTTTGAATAAAAAAAAAACATAGCTAAAAGTTATTTATTTGTAAGTTTTCTTCCCAGCTAAACAGTCTTCCCTTTATTTTTCCTCTCCTTGAACAATGAAAACTCATGATCAAAAATCACAACAAAGTGGTAGGGACATAAAAGGAATATAGTAATATGTATACACACACATACACACACACATATAGTAGGAATATAAACAGGTATGACAGGTATGTATTCTACACATTTCATTCCCTTTTAAGAATTTAGATGCTACACCACTTGGTGCAATATGTTTAATATTGATATTGCTTCATTATCTATGCTACCCTTTAGCAAGATATAATGCCTTTCCTGATCTCTTAGATCAATTTTTGCTTTTGCTTAATCTGAGATCAGGATGGCTACCTCTGCTTTTTTTACTTCACCTAAAGCATAGTAGATTCTGCTCCAACCTTTTACCTTTACTCTGTATGTATCTCCCTGCTTCAGGTGTATAATCTGTAAACAACATATTGTAGGAATCTAGCTTTTAATCCATTCTGCTAAAGGCTTCCTCTTTGTGGGGGAATTAACCCCATTCACATTTATGGTTAAAATTACCAATTCTGTATTACTTGCCATCTTATTAACCCCTGTTTATGCTTTTCTCCCTTCCTTCCCCCTTACTCCCCTCCCCAGTATTAAACTTGTGAGCACCACTTGCTTCTCACAGCCCTCTCTTTTTAGTATCCCTCCCCTCCTCCCCCTCTCCCAGCCTTAGGGTTCCTCCCCTTATCTTACTCCTTTTTCTCACAATTTCTGTATTCCCTTCTGCTTAGCTTATTCCTTCCCTTTTCACTTTTCCCTTCCCACTTTTCAGTGAGGTGAGAGAAGTTTCACTATAAATCGAATATCTCTAAAATTTTTCTCTTTAAGCCAATTCTGATGGCAGTAAAGATACCCACTATATTCATCCCCCTCCATTCTTTCTCTCAGATATAATAGTTTTTCTTTGCCTTTTCATGAGATGTAGTATCCCCACTTTACCCTTTTTCTGATACAATTTCCTTTCCACCTCTAGTTTCTAGAACAAGGTATATATGTATTCTTTATATATCTTTATGGCAGAAAAATAGTTCCCAAGATTTCTTTTTACTTCTTTAGTTCTTGAGTTCTATATTTGTAGATCAAACTTTTTGTTAAGTTCTGGTTTTTTCATCAAAAATAGTTGAAATTCGCTTATTTTGCTGAATGTCCATTTTCTTCCCTGGAAAAAGATGTTCATTCTAGCTGAGTAAGTTATTTTTGGTTGCACACCGAGTTCCTAAGCCTTTTGGAATATCATATTCCAGGCCCTTCAATCCTTTAATGTGGACGCTACTAGATCCTGGGTAATCCTTATTGTGGCACCTCTATATTTGAATTGGTTTTTTCTAGCTGCTTGCAGTATTTTTTTCCTTCGTCTGATAGTTCTGGCATTTGGCCACTATATTTCTTGGTGTTTTGATTTTAGGATCCTTTTCAGTAGGTGATCTATGAATTCTTTCAATGTCTATTTTGCCTTCTGTTTCTATGACTGGGCAGTTCTCTTTGATAATTTCCTGGAAAATCGTGTCCAGGTTCTTTTTTTCACCATATTTTTCAGGGAGTCCAATAATTCTCAGATTGTCTCTCCTAGACCTATTTTCCAGGTCTGTTGTTTTCCCAATAAAGTATTTCACATTTTTTTCCATTGGTTGATTTTTTTGGTTTTGCTTGACTGATTCTTATTGTTTCCTGGAGTCATTCAATACCATTTGTTCAATTCTGATTTTCATTGAAGTATTTTCTTCACCTTTTTAATATCTTTTTCTAATTGTCCAGTTGAGTTTTTAAGTGAGTTGTTTTGTTCTATGGAGTTTTTTTTTCCACTTTGCCAATTTTATTTTTTAGAGAGCTATTTTCTGTTTCCAGTTTACTAATTCTATTTTTCAGGGATTTGATTTCTTTATCCATTCTGTCTTTAAATGAGTGGGATGACTTCTCCAGACTCTCTTGCCAAGCCTCCCTTTCCTTTTCCCATTTTTCTTCTAGCTCTCTTGTGAGAGCCTTTTTAATTTCTTCTACGAGATTCATCTATGCTGAGAAACAGACATCTCCTCCTTTGGGGATTCATGTGGAGACAGTCTGTTTTTAGTCTCCTCAGGGTTTAGTCTGCTCTCTATTCGTATAGAAGCTATCAATGGTTAAGGTCCATTTAAATTTTTTGCTCATTTTGTCAGAGAAGAATTAGAGACAAACTAGCAAAGAAAAAAAGAAAAAAAAACCCAAATGGAATCTGCTTTTTGGGGGGGAGGGGCTAGGTGGTATTACTGAGCTTCCTCTACAAACTGTGGGGGGGAGGGGCAGCAGTGAGGAACTAGCAGGACAGTGATGGCTGCGCTGTGCCTGTGCTCTCAGAGTGTGCTGAGACATTGTGGGGGAGGGGTGGCCAGATCCACAGAGACTCCATGTGCTCTGCATTGTAGTCTTCACCTCCCAGTGTTTTAAGTTTCTCTATTTGTCTACTGGCTTGCTGCCAGAACAAAGTATCCAATAATGGCTGAGATCACACCCCAGCCCCCTCTGTCTGCTTGGCTGTGAGCTGCCTGCCCTCAGCCTGAGTCTGATCTAAAACCTTCCCCTCCCTCGAGAAAAAAACAGACCTTTCCTGGCGAATCTCAAGGATGTCTTCTCTTGGTAATTATTTGTGGGCTTTTTTTCAGTCAAGCTTTAGTTCCGAGGCTTGTCATGAAATAAATTCTGAGAGAAAACACGGAGCTTACACAGATGTGTGCCTCCTCTCTGCCATCTTGGCCAGAAGTCCTATACATTTCATTCCCAAAAGGTATTCCACCTACTGAAATTCTCCTCTTCCTTCAGGATCCAGTTCAGACATTAAAATCTCTATGAAGAACTCCCTGATTCCTGTATCCCATATCAAGATTTGGTTAAATCTCTCTTCTGAAGCTTTACTATATTCAACTTTGTAGCACATTCATCCTGTTAGACAGTAAATTCTTCAGGGGAAAAAATGCTGTCTTATCATCTTTGTATCTTGAGTACTTAGAAGAAAACAAATTCATACTTCAATACTTCTGTAGATGGGAGATTTCATCAAAGTGTATACTATCTCCAAAGATGCAGATCACAACCCATTCTTCACTTCTTACTCTGATGCTAGTCCATGTTCTCTTATAAAATCTCCATGGGAAATCAACTCAATTTGTTGGATGGATCTTTTGCTTCCTAATATCTTCTCTAAGATATTTTGCTATCTCAAGAACACTAATTGGAGCACAAGAGCCACATGCTTATCTCATGTAATGATCAAACATCTGAATGATAACTCTGCAACACGCTTTACTCCATTTCTTTGGTATAATTCTTCATTAATAATACAATGCAACTTACTCATATCCACTGTCTTTTGGATAACCTGAAACATTAATTCTTCTGAGATGTAGTATTTCATGACTTGCCAACAATACCCTATCACTGAAGGGAAATGGATATTAAACATGCAAGGAAACATTAGGAATGCCTACACAATTTCCCAAATACAATCCAAGGACTCTTCTTTATCCATTTAACATTAAACCAATCTCTTTCCAATATAATGATATCCTATGTACTAATAGATCAGCTGTATGTTTTGTCAATCAGTACACATGAACTTTTTTCACATGCATTTGGCTTTTCTTTTATGGGTAATTAGAATTGAATGAGTTTATATCTCATTCAAGAAGCTATTCAATTTGCCCAAGTTTTGATGAAATAAGTACTGTCATATATAAACATGACATTTTGGACAAGTTTATCAATTGTAAACAATTTCTTTTACATATGAATTCTTTTCTGAACATCTTCTATGAAAATAATAAACATCTTTGGGAAATAAAAGTTCCTATTTTCAATTAGAGTAGGAGGAAAAAGAATAGTAATAATAATAATAATAATAATAATAAAGCCAAAAAATTTTTGTGAATAATAATTTTGATATAAAAAAGGGAAAGACATTGTTGGTAAAGTGTTTAAATCAGAATTTTTCTGATCTTTTATCAACAAACTTATAAATACAACTTTCTCTACAACTTTCAGTCTACTGTATGACTATAAAACTGTTTTCTTCCCCTTTCATACCTTTATCAGATTCATCTTCAGTATCTGTATAAATTAATCTCACCAATGTTTTTGATATTATGAAACAAATATGATCTTAAATTATTACAAGAGGATAAAATAAATTTGGAAAATAAAGAATCTCAATATCAATATTGATTTTTAAATGTTTAAATAAAACTACACCAAAAAAGACTACAATATGCAAATAATTTACTATGATCAAATAAGATTTATACCAGAATGCAAGGATGTTTTTTAAAATGTCTATAGCAGAATACAAGGACATGTTTTTAAAAATTATCATCATGATCATATAAATAATGTGATACAATGAAAAGAGTGCTGAAAAATGATGAGGCTAGATTCAACAAGTTCTGAGATTCCTTTTATTTCTAATCTATTAAGAAAAACTATGTGTTTATATCTTTAGACTATTAAAAAAAATCAAAACTAAAAAGCATAGCTATGAAAGGCTTTTTTTCCCAATATGATAAAAATATACCTAAAACCAAAGCACTAACATTATAGACAATACAGAAATAGTGGAAGCTTTCTAATAACTACCTGAATGAAATGCTAGCAAAAACAAAAAGATAAGAGAAACTAAAAGAACAAATACTAGAAAAGAAGAATTATTCCTATTGCACATAGCCAAAACACCAAGAAAATTAGCAAGGAAACTGTAATAACCCATTTGAAACCTGAGATCCAATAAAGTGATGCTAAACAACAAGTCTACAAGATGATCAACATTTTTATATAATAATAACCAAAACAATGATACACAGGAAATTACTGAAAATAAATAAAAGCAGGCATAATTCTTAAATAAGTGGTTAAAAAATGTGAAAAGTTTCAAAAAAGAATGGCAAATTATCAATCACCATATGAAAGATTTTTTTCAAGTCATTTATGATAAGAAAAAAAAATAAATTGAGGTTTATTCTCTAAGAAAAAAAGAAAGAGAGAGTGGGAAGGGGAGGGAGGAAGGAAGGAAAGGAAGAATGGAGAGAGAGGGAGGGAAGGAGGGAGGAAGAGAGGAAGGAAGGGAGGAAGGCAGGAAGGGAGGAAGGAAGGAAAGCAAGAAGGAAAAGAGGCAGGGAGGAAGAGAGGGAGGGAGGGAGGGAAACAGGGAGGGAGAGAGAGAAAGAGGCAGGGAGGGAGAGAGGGAAAGAGGCAGGGAGAGAGGGAGGAAGGGAGAGAGGGAAAGAAGAGAGAAATGTTTAATTGTTCATGGGTGGGGAGAACTAATATAATAAAAATTACAATTCTACCTAAACTTGTCTACTTATTCAATATCACACCAATTAAATTATTAAAAAAAAAATAGTTTACTGAGCTAAAAAAAAATAACAAAATTCATTTGGAAGAACAAAAAGTCAAAAATAAAAGAATTAATAGAAAAATTGTAAAGGAAGATTTGATAATATAGATTAAGCTATATTATAAGGTACTAAAAAAATCACACTATCTGGTGCTGGCTAACAAAATAGAAAAGTAAATCAATGAAATAGAGTAGACATACAATTTACAGTGGCAGATAAACATTATAACCTTGTATTTGAGAATGTAAAGAAAATTAAGATTTTGGGATAAGAATTTATTATTGGTTAAAATTGCTGGGAAAGCTAGAAAGCAGTGCAGAAGAAACTGGCATAAACCACCATCTTACACTGTGATGTTCTCTTTTTTTCTATAATATAATGGTTCTCTCTGGGAGCAGGTTTCTTGGGGAGGTTTTCTGGAGGCAGCCTTAGTTTCAGTTCAGAGTAATAATCACCTCAAATACAGCCAGCTGATAAAAATCTAAACATTTATTTCTTATCTCTTTCTTTTCTTGGGCTGGGTTAGCTTTCTTAAGAGGCCTATCTCTCTGCTTGGTTCCAAGAGCTCTTGCCGCTTTGTCCTTTGCTTCTGCCTCTGCTTTGGTCAGCCTACAGCCTGCACCATGGTGGAAGAAGGAATGAATCTGGCTCCACCTCCAAGAGTGGGCTTGTGGGCTTCCTCCCAGAGTGCTCCTCTTCGATTCCTGGCAATGTTCCGAACTGACTGAATCTCTGTCAGCTTCTTATATATGATCTCTTAAAGGTTGACTCCTCCTCTGAGGGAGGGATTAAGGGAAGTATGAATTCACAAATTTACAAAGTTAACTCGGTGAATCTCCCATACTTGTGAACTCTAATGAATACTTAAATACATTAGTGAGTTAGAGAATTTGCAAAGTACCATGCTAAATTAGGCAACTGACTTATCACTTTGTAAGGATTTGCTCTTAATGTGGGAAACAATAAGCATTGTATCTATTCCATTGAGTTAACACTAGGATTCCAATATTTCCCTTGAGTTATCACCTTGTTTCAAGTTCTGGCTCATAACATTACACTATTTACCAAGATAAAATTAAACCAGATATATGTAATCCAGAAATAAGAGATTTTACTAGAGAATAAGAACACATTCAGACCAATGGATAGCTGAACATAGCATAACTTGCTATTCCTTTCAAATATTCAACAAAATTATCATGTAGATTTCTTTTTTTTTCTATTCTCCCCCTATCCTACAAATGGCTACCATTAGACACAAAAGAGTACATATATATATATATATATATATATATATATATATATATAATTATTCTATACATAACGTCATTTAATTTAGTGCAATTCATATTATTCATTTTATACCTAACTTTGCTTTCTAGTTCTGGTTTATTCATAACTTGTTCTAAAATATTCACAGCAGCTCTCCTTGTGGTGGCAAAGAACAGGAAACTAAGGGGATACTCAATTGGGGAATGGTTAAACAAGCTGTGTTTTATGAGCTGATTTTAGAAAAATGTGGAAAAACTCACATGAAATAATGAAAAATTAAGTGAGTAAAACCAAGAGAAAGTTGTATATAACAGCAATACTGTTTGGAGTACACCCATGAACTTCTAAGTTATTCTGAGTATTACAAATAGTCAAATCAACTTTTTGAAAGGATGTCTAGCCGTTGGACATCTGAAGGAAGATGCTATTCACCTCCATAGAAAGACCTGATAAATAGAAATATGCATAGTATGGTATGGGGGTGTGGTACACCATGTAGGTTGAGATGGGAGTGGGGAGTTAAAGGGGTGTGTGTCTGTGGAGAGAGAGAGAGAAAGAGAAGGAGAGAGACAGACAGAGAGAGAGAGACAGAGAAACAGAAATATGGTAATCTTCTCTAGTTGGGGGTGAGGAAATCAACAGGGCTTAAAATGCAACAAAAATACATTTTTTAAAATTTATATCATAAAACAAATCAGAGGCAAGAAAGAAAATATCTATCAAAATTATAGATTAAAATCTTCATAACCAAACAAGGAATAGAGAATATCCAAAAGGTAAAATTTAATAAAATTAAAGATTTTACAAAATAAAATTAAATCGCTAAAAATTAGAAGAGAAACAATTAACTGATCAAAAAAATTTGTAGAAAGTTTCTCTGATAAAGATCTATCAAAAATACATAAGAAAGTGATTCAAATTTACTAGAACAAAGGTTATTCCCTAATAGATAAATAGATGGTCAAAGGATATAAAGACACTTCTCAAAGGAAGAAATCTAGGCTATCAAAAATCCATGGGGGGAAAAGTGCTCCACATCACTACTAACTATGAAAATGCAAATTAAATCAACTCTGAGATTTCACCTCAATCTCTTTTTGCCAATCTGTATGAATGAAGTGAAATCTCAGAGCTGTTTTAATAAAGAGTAGCAAAAATGACAATTGCTAAAGAGATCATTGAAAATCAGGTATACTAATACATTGTTGGTATCATGATGAATTAGTCCAGCCATTCTGGAAAATTATTTGGAACTATCCCCAAAAAGTTACCCTATGATGAAATATCATTTTTAGATCAATATCCCCCCAAAAAAAAATCAAAGAAAAAGAAAATAAATCCCATATACACAAAAATATTCTGCCAAAAGATGTGAAAAAATGAATGGTTTCTGGAAATTCTGAGAAGATATATAAAATGATGTAGAGTAAAACAGAAAAAAACCCAGGACCAATGTAAATATTAATGGCCTTGCAAAAAAAAAAAAAAAAAAAAAAACAACTATGAAAAATTAAGAATTTTGGTATATGTAATAACTAACCACAATTCCAACCAAAGGCCTAGTAAAAAAAGCATACCTAATTCCTAATAAAATAGTAATGAACTTAAGTTATACACCAAGAATTTTATTTTTGGATGCCACAAATGTGGAGCTTTATTGTAAATGCAAACTGAGTAGAAGGGTTTTGTTTTGTTTTTCCCTCTTTTGAATTTTTGGGAAGAATAGGAGGGGATTAAGAACTTAATACATGTTATCAAATTAAAAAAAAATTAAAAGAATCAATAAAGCATTTTAGAAAGCAAAAAAAATTTTAAGGTCAATAAATATAGACAAACAGGTCAGCTTTGAAAAGAGTATGTTAGATTTATTATATACTTAAAAAGAGAAACAAGCTATACATGATATAGGTTTACAATTTCATGTACGATCCTTTATTTTTATTCTAATTTGGATTTGAAATTTTAATCTTATTTGATATTTGTTAAAGTTCTGAATTTTTTAAATCAAGTAAAAAGGAGAATAAAGAACTTGTATGAAATGAAACAGGGTAAATAAAGCAGAACATGGAAAATAATAATAACGGTGAAAAGAACAGCCATGCCTAAATAAGCATAATGACCAATCTTGCTCCTAGATGATGACTTATGTTCAAATCACAAATTTCTTTGAACCTCCGTTTCTTATCTGGAAAATGGAAATGATATCCAGGGGGAGGGTGAATCACAGCACTATGAAAATCAAATGTATACTTAAGGCTCTGTGAAACTGAAAACACTATATGTCAACTAATTATCCCAAATGTTTTTTTCTTTCTCTCATAAGGTCATGCACAATGCTGTATACATAATAAGTATCTAGTAAAAATATGTTAGATACTACTGAATGACTCCATCTTACAGATAAGAAAACTGGGTCTCAAATGTTGTTTGTCCAATATCATCACAGCTGCTGAAGTTAGATTAAATGTGGTTAGAACCCAAATATCAGGACTCCCAGATCAGTGTTTATGATTCTTGGATGCTTTTTGTCCTTTATTTCTTGATTTCATCATCTTTCTATTATTATAACTATCCTTTGGTTTTATTTCTACTGTCATCTAGATCACATTACCCAAAGGTGGTTGGGGAAAAAATGGATCTTGGTTAAACAGAATCAAGACTATGTAAAGAATACAGATATATTATGTGTGTGACACCTGAAAACAGAATACTATACTTGGCACTAAAGTTATAATGAATTAAACAAGATTATGCCAAACTTTCAAGATATCAATGAGACAGGAATCATTAACTCTTGGGCAGCAGGCATTTTTGCTTCCCTTCAGAGGAGAGACCCAGAGGTCTGGTAAAGAAAGAAAATTTTCTTTATTCTGATTAGTTAACATTTAGCAGAGATATGAATGAATAAGAGGTTTAATGTAATGATGAACATCTTCTCTCTATATAAATTATTAAATGCATCCTTATAAAGTTAGGACCAAAATAAGAAATTCAAATCTCAAATATCTTTAAAAGTATCTCTGGAACACATAACTTTAAAAGTTAAAGAAAGAACAAAGTTCCAAGAGAAAGACAGTAAACTTGCTTTACTGTATCAGCATAGCAGTAGCTAAACAAGTTATTTTGTTAAGTCACTTCAGTCCAAGTCTTCATGACCCTTTTTGGGTCTTCTTGGCAAAGATAACCAGAATGGTTTGCCATTTTCTTCTCCAGCTCATTTACAAATGAGGAAATTGAGGCAAACAGGGTTGAGCTGACTTGCCCTAAGTGACACTGCTAGTTGAATGTTTGAGGCCAAATTTTTACTTGGGTCTTCCCGTTTCCAGTCTCTCTCCTGCCCATCCTCCCCACTCTATCGACTGAGCCAGCTAGTTGCCCTCAACAACAGCTCTAGAGAGTTTCTTTTCACTTGAAAAGAAAACTACAATTGTGTCAATACCTCAAAATTTAACAATTAGATATAATTACCGTAGAATATCAGAAAGTCAACTTAGAATAAAATAATAAAATAAAGTATACCAAAACAAAAATATGTTAAAAGCTAGTCTAATCTAAAAAAGAATATGAAAACAACTGAAGGAAAAAAAAATCTTTGCAACAAGTATCTCTAATAAGTCTCATTTTTATGATATAGAGGAAAATGATTCAAATTTACAAAATGAAGTCATTTCCTTATTTGATAAAAGGATATGAGCAGACATTTTTCAAAGGAATAAATCCAAACTATCAATACCCATATGAAAAACTGCTCCAAATCAGTAAGAAAAATCAAGATTAAAACTAATGCTTGTGTTTCCACTTCACTCTCATCAGTCTGGCAAAATTGATCAAAAAATGGAAAATGACAAATGTTGAAGGAGCTATAGGGAAAACAGTACACTGAACCACAGAGCTGAATTACAGAATTAGTCCAGCCATTAAGGAAAATAATTTGGAGTAATGCACCCCCCAAGTTATTAAATTGTAAATATTCTTTGACCTTGTAATAACTAATAGGTCTAGACTTCAGTCTACATAAAAGATAAGAGATAAAAGAAAGTGGAAAAGGAAATACACAAATACAAAAAATATTTATAAATGTTTTCCTTTGGTAAATAAAGTAGAAACTGAACAGGTACCCAGCAAATCAGCAGCTGAACAAATTATGGTGTTAAAGAAATGAAGACAATGGTTTCAGAGAAATCTGTGAACACTTGTATGAAGTGTAGCAGCTTTAAATGAACAGGTAAATTACTTAGATAATAAAAATGGCATTGTAAAGATAGATAACTTGAATAACTTAAGAATAATAATTACTAGGCATAATTCCAGAGGATCCATGATGAAACATGCTATTCATTTTCTGACACAGAGACAATGAACTCATGATGCAAACCAAGAAACAATTTTTTTTGATATGGTCAATATAAGAATTTGTCATTTGACTATGCAAAATTGTTTCAAGGGTTTTAGTTTTTCTTTTTGGGGAGATGGGGAAAGGAAGGAAGAGAAAACAACAAACAATGCAAAAACATAAATCCTGTAACTTATACATTACTAATGCTTTTTTATACTCATAAAAGTCAAGAGATATGGAGTAAAATACAGAAGTTTTGACACCTGAGCTACAATTATTCTTAACGGGAAGTTTTATTAAAATGTTGCATATTAGTCCTTAATGTAAAAATGAAATTGCTCTTTACACTGTGGCCCCTTCACTTCAGGGTTTTTTTTTTTCCTCAAAGACCAAAAGTGACAAGCCAAAAAGGTTACTCTCAAAAGAATTAATGAAAAAATTCCCTGAGGAAAAAAATATTTAACATATTAGCTTCTCATTCTCTTTATAGGAAGAAAAATACTATTTTAGATATCCAGAAAATAATTTGTAATTACAACAACACTTTTAATTGCACCTGGAGCAAAAGGGACAGAGAGAAGAAAGCAATTTAATGTACAGTACTGTTGTCAACAACTTAGCATGAAAACTTTATTTTTCAAAAAATTTGATCCTTGTTCATCAACAAAACAATTATCCCATTTCTAACCAACACTATTTAACAGTGTGTAACATGAGTCAACAAAGCAACTACTTTCTATTAAGTTTTCATTCCACACTGTAAAAGTGTAGTTCTGCAAACAAAAGCTACACAAATGTATTAATAAGCTATACAAATCTTGTACTTGGATGACAAGGAGATTCCTGGCAGTTTAAATACTAGAGGCAAAGAAATACAAAAGAATTTACAATGGGATCCATTGTGCATGCAGGCAATTTCAGTATATGTTCATCAAAACACTGGCAAATAACAAAATCTTATTGCAACATGAAAAATGGTATACTCCTACTCTTTAATAACAAGCAAAAAAACCAGATACTGAGTTTGATTTAGTTAACCATTTTATAAATTAACTGTCTGAGACAGTTATGACAGAAGTTGCCAAAAGGAGAATGCTAGGGGACTCCTGCTCAATTCTGTCACAACCAACCAACAAATCCAGCTACCACTGAGGTAAGATAAGAGAGATTTCCAAAAAGAAATACTACCAATGAACCTCCCAACTACTGAACTTGGAGTAAAATTCAAAATCTGGAAATAATGAAAAACTGGTTCCTGAAAAGATACAATAGTCTACAGAAGAGATGGTCTGAAGGACACTATGAGTTTGGTAGACTTCCCCAAAAAATACTTACCTGCTTGAAGTAATCATGAGGAGGATATCTGACGCCACAAAGAAAAAACTCTTTTTAGTAGGATAACACAATTGTTCTCTGAAGGAATGCAGACCTAACCTGACTTCCATTGAAGCCAAGGCATTTCCTCCTTCAGGACTTGGAGACTTCACATCCCCCTTCTCCTACCTGATCTCGAGTCTCAGATAAGAAGAGTAACCAGACTTTCCTCTGATCTTTCTCTTCCATCATGTGGTACATGTCTTCTGGAGGAAGGCTTCCAGGGGCTTAGGCTTGACTTCTGGGCTAATGCAATTTTCCCCTTGGCAATTTCCATCTCCTGCCATCAGACTGATTTTCATCAGCACCACACCCTCCCCATGTAGAGAGCTCTTGTTGGAAGAGAACCAACTTTCCCTTTGACTTCAAGCCTTCCATCTCCTTATTGTATCTGTCTACTAAAGGAAGGAAGAGAAAAGTTGGGAAGATATGGAAAAACAGTGTCTCCCATCTGACCATATAAACATGTGCCTTCCATCTCAAGCTGGATTTGTCTTCTGCCTGATCTCTAGTCTCCTCTCAGAAAAATAGTGGAGACTTTAATTCAAAGGTCAAAAGTCTTACACTTGGTTATATCCTACATATCCCAGTGATTCTTAATATCTGTAGATCACTATCCAAATCCCATTTTCCATTTCTCAGCACTTAATTCCTTATTTTCATTACCAAAACCCTCCTACATCGAAATTTTAACCACTTACCCCATCTACTGTGCCCTCTAGAATGCTTGTTTTAAAGGCAACAAAATTCTCATCATCCTTTATCTTTTTTTCTCCTTTCATCTTCTAGCAATCACTAAAGCCTGACTCCCTTTTACCCATCCATCCCTGGGCACCCTTTCAGCACTGGTTGCACCTTCATTCATTGTCCTTTGTTCATGGGTAAAGTATTGAAGATGGAATGTTTCTTGTACTCTAAATGCCATTTCCAGGTTCTCTCCCTAACTCCATTATTCTATAAACTCTTCCTCTTTGAAAGTTATGCAATTCATATCAACTACCCAACAAAACTCTTGGTAGCTATTATCTGCAGATCTCTAGATTACTTTCTTCCCTTCCTTCCCCAACTAGTTCAATATCTAGCTCACAATTTTTCTTTCCTCTTTAACTCCTACCTTCATCACACAAAGGATCACTTTCTTTTTCTCTCTCCCTCCCCTCTAACCCCCTTCTCCACATATATATGTATATATGTGTATATACACATAGACATATACACATATATATATACATACACATACACACATATAAATATATACACATTAAGTGTGGTATAGACTCTCTCAAATACCCTAACCACACAATTCCTCACACACAAAGATGGTCATGTCTTTGATCTTAACATCCAAGTGAATCACCACCATGTTCACGAATTCCAAAATCCCTTTATCCAACCAATACTTATTGGTTTTCTCCCTTTCCCTTCCTTACCAAATCCTGGCCCCGCAAACTACCTCCTCTGCATTAGCACCTCTTCTCTTTTCCCTGTCTTACTACTTAATGATCCAGTGGAACTCAATGCTGTCCTCTTCTTTTTAGTCCCTGGCTCCCTTACCATATTGCTGATTATGTTCTGACAAGCCTCGAGCAGCTAAATGAAGATGGAGCCAACTAAAAATTTATGTGACACAACTTTATCTGGGCCCTCACTGTCATTAGACAATCCTTCTACATTTCCATCATCAACTCATTATCCAGATCTCCACAGCAACTGTTCCAATCGTTTTCATCCTTCCTCAAACCTCCCACGGTTCCCTCTACCTCCAGCCTCTCAGATGAGAACTTTCCTTCATATTCTACAGAAAAAAATTTGAATGATAAGGTGTGAGATCACAGTGAATGACCTCACACCTTATCATTCAAATCCCTCTACCATCTCCTACTTCACTCCTGTGTCACAAAGAGTGTGGCCTTACTCCTTACCAAGGCTAACCTCTCAATCTGCATAAACAATCTCATTCCATCCTATCTTCTCCAACAGAATGCCCCATATTTCATCTCTATTCTATAGCTTTTCTTTATCTTTTCCTTATGTACCAACTCTTTTTTTATTATCTCACAAATATGTTCATTTCTTCCCCAACATCAAAAAAAAACCCTCTCCCTTAATCCTTTCACCTCCATTAATTCTTACCCTAAAACTCTTCTGTCCTTTCTGGACAAACCCCTTCTCTCCTCTGATACCACCACCATCTTGATATAGGGCTTCATCACCTCATGCTTGGACTACTGAAATATCTTGCTGATGGGTTTATTTGCCCCAAGCCCTCCTCTGTTCAGTCATCAAAATGATTTTTTTTTAAATTGCAGATTTAGCCACATCAATCTTCTACTCAATAAAGTCTAGTGTTTCCATATAAATACAAAATCCTCTTTGTTGTTCAAACCAACTCCTAACCTAACATCTCCCCCTCCAGGCTTCTTTCACTTTATTCCTGGTCATATCCCATTAAATCCAATGATACTGGCCTTTTATCTGTTCCAGGAGCAACATACTCCATTGGTATTTTTCTAACTGACCATCATGTGTAAAATGATATCCATCATCTCTGCCTGATGACTTCCTTAGTCCCTCTTTCAAGTCCCAACTCAAATAGTACCTATCACAGGAGGACTTTCCTAAGTCCTCTTAATTCTAGTTCCTTTCATCTTTTATTTCCTAGTTATCCCCAGATATAGCTTATCTACACAAATTTGCTTTCTTCTTGTGTCCTGTATCAGATTTAATCTCCTTAAGGACAAAGACTATCTTTTGCCTCTTTCTGTATCCCAGGTGCTTAACACAGTACAAAAGAGAAACTTAATAAACATTTACTGACTAAAACACTAAGTTATGTCCAAAGATGAAAAACAAAGCTTCTGTCTAAAATGTTAACCATCTCTTCATTTCTTTTAGAATGCCTAGTTCAATTATTTTCATAGACCGCAAACTTTTTTGAGAGCAGGTAGTGTCTTCAGCCTTTCTTTGTGTTTCCAGTGCTTAGCAAAGTGTCTGACATGCAGAAGGTATTTAATAAATGTCTGCTGATTGACTTGAATGAAGGGAAAGACTGATGATAAAGGACTTCATCTAACAATAACTAATAGCAGCTACACACCAAATCAATAAGTGCTTCTATATCTAAAGATATTTCAAATAATTATATGTATATTATGTTCCTGAAAAATTAAGGAACTAGCAACCCTGAATATAAAAATATATTCAAATTCATCCAGATAAGTGAAAAGATTTATATGAATTATAACAATCTTCTTTCGATGCTGTTAAAGTGCTAACTCCACAACAAGATCTATCCTTATTCTTCCAGTTGCCATTAACACCCTCAGAAAGTTTTCTGCATTTATTTATTTAATATTTTATTTTATCTGTGTAAATGTTGTTCCATGACACCAAACAGAATGTTATTTTGAGAGGAACTGTATAATTTTCATCTTTGCTTCTCAAGCACCTAGAAGAGTATCCAAACTATAATAGGTGCTTAATAAAAATTCTTTTTGAATAAAGAAAACTGTCATGAAGTACACAATAAATATTAGAAGTGCTATACCAACTCCTGTAAAAATAGCAACTTTATTAACTCCATGAAAAAAAATAGGTCACAAAGAATAATAGATTTCACACTTAATATCTGATAGTGTTAACTACTACTAAATCAATTGTAAAGAAAATACAGCTGTCCCTTCCACATCTCTATTTTCCCCATTCATGATTTTCAATATGGATTGGCCTAAGAAATTAAATAGGAATTTTGAGGGAGTTTTGCACAAGCTACAAACACATGGAGATTAGCAGATAACACAAAAGATTTAGAAAATCAGAAATGCATAAAACATATGTATAGTATTGTATATCATCAACATATTTCCTCTTTAAGTACCCTAATAACTAAGACTTCTCTAGTATGAAAGAGGGGGGGAAAAGCAGCAAAAAATTTTACACTGGTATCCAGATCACAAGGGCACCACACCCCTAAACCCACTCCCTCAACAATTTCTGACCTTGCATTCTGGTTTGCTACTATCACCCTAAGAATTTCACAAATATCAACTTAAATAGTCATATATCAAATGTATCTTACTATAAATAAAGTCCTGTCAAAACAAATGCAGAAGAAAGATGTCTATAGGAAACAACTATTCAAATATCTCTTTGTCTTTGAAGGACTTTATTATTTTTACTCAAATGAATTGTGAAAATAATATTATGAAATATAAAATTCTCAACTCAAAATGACAATTTGCTTTTTAGCCCATTTAATTGATAATATTATACACACACACACACACACACACACACACACACACCCCTTTGATTTTTTAAGTAAAAAAATTTATCTCAATGGAAAAACAGTGATCTACTATTATTATAATTAAATTAAGTAGTTTTTTTTTAAAACTATGAAAACTGATTCATCCATATTAATCGAAACAAATACAGAATAAATCATTGAAGTCAGCAGGTAATTCCAAATTTATGTACTAAATATTAGTTTTATTTCTATAATCAACTGAAATAGAATGCTAATAAGACTAACTGAAAACATTAAAAGGAAGAAAAGCAGAAAAAAGAGGCTGAAAAATCAATAATCAACTATATTTATGGAATGAAATATGGAATAAACTATAAATGGGATAAAAAATGCTCAAAAATCTCAGTGGAAAAAAAAATCATACAAAAAGCACTGACTCACTGGTGGGAGACTTGGAATTTTCCTTGCTTTCCATTGGCACTTCCAGATTCTTCCTTTTCCCATTATCACTAAGCAACTACTCCTTTGCTGAGATTTATTCAATTCAAATTTATCATTCACTCAAAATCGTGGTAGTCATTATTCATTGATCCTGATGGCATTTTCCTTCCTGCCTTAATGAATTAAATACCTATCTCACAGCATTTCTTTCCACCACAACTTCTACCTCCATACAAAAAGGATTTGAACATACCTACTGATGATTCTTCAACCATCCTAACTAGTTCCTTCACATAGTCTTCAAAAGAATGTGCCACTATAGCCCCTACTTTCTCTCTTACCTCCAATCTTTCCCTAAATTCCTTCTTTGCTGCCTACAAATACACCTATATCTCCCCCATCCTTAAAAAAAATATATCCTCACTTCCCATCCCTTCTAGATACTTATCTATCTCTTCCCAATTTCTCACCTGAACCTGTCTCTTTTTACTGACTTCTAAACTCTCTGCAATTTGACTTTTAATCTCATCATTCAACTGAAACTACTTTCCTCAAAAATAACAATAAACTTTAATTGCCAAGTGGAGGCACCCTTCTTCAATCCCATTCCTTCCTGGTCTCTGAAAAAACTGGCCACAACCCTCTCTTCCTAGATATCCTCTCCTCTCTAGGCTTTCATCACACTTCTTTGCTTATTCTTCTCCTAAATATCCGAGGGTCACTTCTCAAGGTTTTTGTTTGGTTTGGTTTGTTTTTTGTAGATCACACAGTTGGGGTCTCCCAAGACTCTATTCTGGGCTATCTTTTCTCTCGCTATGTTATCTCATTTAATGTGTCATCAAATGCTATAGACTGATTAATATCTATACAGATAATTCATAAATCTACCAAGCTGGCCTAAATTAAGCTCCCATCCCACTTCACCAATTTCCTTTCAGATATCTCAAATTGGATTATCTCATAAGAAGCTCAAATTCAAAATGTATAAAACAAATTTATCTTTTATCTTCACCCCCCAAAAAATCCTCCCCATCTCTTCCCAATTTTCCTATTACTAACAAGGAGACCTACATTCTCCCATTTACTCAGACTCTCAACCTCAGTTGTCATCCTCTATTCCCTTACACTCACCTTACACATCCATTCTGTTGCCAAGCCTTGTCATTTTATCTTCACAACATCTTTGATATACATCCCTTCTGTCAACATAAAAGGCAACCACACTGATGTAAACCTTTATCACCTCCTACTTAAGCTATTTGCAGTAACCTAATTAATCACTCTTACTGAATCCTCTCTGATCCTCATTTTCATCCTCCACTTAGATGAAAAAGTCTATTACTCAATAAACTTCATTGGCTCCCTATTGTTTCTGGAATCACATAGAAAATACTGTTTAACATTTAAGCCATTCACAGCCTGGTGTCTTCCAACACTCCAGTCTTCTTACACTTTACTCACCTCACAAACCCTATATCCAGCTATACTGTCTTACTTTTTCTTACAGGACACTCCTCCTAACTTCATCCCCAGGCCTGGAATACTCTTTCTACATAATTTGAACTCCTAATTTCCCTACTTTCTTAAAGACTCAGCTCAATTCTTATGTTGAGTAAAAGGTCTTTCCCAGTACTTCCTTCTTCCATAGTTCCTTCCCTCTAAAATTATCTTCAATTTACTCTGTATATACTTTACATGTATACAGTTATTATATATTGTCTCCTCCATTAGAATGTGAGCTTCTTGAGAATAGGGACCCTGTTTTTGTCTTTGTATCCACAGTGCCTGGCACATAGTAAGTGCTTAATAAATACTTGTTGAGAAACTGACACAAAAAAGGACTGTGATATAAATTAAACATAATTTTACAATAAATAACCATAGCCTACATTTTAAAAGTCTTTTTGCATTCTATCTTCCCCCAAATATACTTTATAAACTTTACTTGTGAACACTCACCAGAACCAATAATCTAGTAAAATGTCTTAGACTTTAGACCAAAAGTTTCAATATGATAATTTAGTATTTCATATTGGGATGAGGAGGCAGAGGGAGTAGGGAATGGTATGTTCAGGTGAAATTGAGGAAGAATTTAGGTGGTCTGAAGAAGAGTGGAAATGTACAAATGTCATAAAAGTACTTTAAGATTGGATAAAGCTACATTAACATTTTAAAAGACAAGTTGCTTAGGCAAGTCTTCCCACTTTAATGCCTTGATTAAATCAGAGATGTCAGAGTAGATAGTTGTGCTAAGATTTTAAGATATGAACGCAAACCTGACTCTCCTATGAGTCAAGCAGTTCTTTAATGTAAGTGGTTCCAGCAATTTAAGAATATAATGCCACCAACCTGCTTCTCTCATTTTCACTTATTCTTGAGTTTGGTATCTAAAGCTGAAAGGAATGGTCCTAGACTTTTTAGCAGAGTCCACCTGAATGCCACAGAATTCTATATCCAACCAAAATGCTAAGAAAGATAACCCTACACATGACTAACAAATCTGGCAATTTCAAAAAAATCATGCTTGGTTAAAAGGAAATAAACAAGAGAAATCCCTTCTTTCCCCCATTAAAACAATATTGTCAGAACAAATGATAATTCACAAATAAGAGTTAAAATTTACAAAGTACTTTTTCATGCATTATTTCATTAGTGTATCAACAACCCTTTGAGAAAAGAACCCAATTTGCAGAGTAATAAAATAAGGCTAAGGAAGATTATGTGACTAGTCAGTGATCATATTATTAGTTAATGCCAGAGACATGACCTGAATCTAAGTCTCTCCATATTTCAAATGCAACATTTATCAAACCATACTACAATGCTTCTCTTCTCAAATATTTTCATGACTGACAGTAGAAAATTGATTGATATTGCTCCAATTCACCTAACTCAAAAACTTCTGTGAAATAGGAGCAAAGTTAATTAAAGAGTCTAGCATATTTCTGTCTTTCTTTTAAGCCAGATACCTATAGGAAGCATGTAGTAAGGAATATACTCTAAAAATACAAAACAGCACCTTCTCAGTAATCGGTAGTTTTAGAAAATTGCCTGAGGCACTGAGAGATCAACTAATTGGCCTAAGAGCAAACAAACAGTACGTCAGAGGAGGAACCCGGATTCAAGTCTTCTAGACCCTAAGATCAGCTTTCTACCCTATACCACTAGGAAGAAGCAATAGGGTAAAACTTGGGGAATTTCCATTGGTATTGGCAAAATATCATAGAAGATCTTCTACAAAGATTAAAGGAGATTTGACCAAAAAACCCATTTACATTTACAAGAAAAGAAATTAAAGTAAACTAGTGAAATTACTAAATAAACTATAAGAAATTCAAGCTATACAGATATTTTTTCACAGTATTTTGCTAATCGTAATCTGAGACAGTTGCAGAACACATATTCATCACTCATTGCTGGCATTATCATATTTCAAATTCAACATTAATATGTGTAGTAACAAAAAAAATTCTTAAAGACAAGTACCTTCATTTTCAATAGCAGGACATTTCACCTTCAATACCAAGTCAAATGTTCTTTCTGGATTTTCTCTATAAGGAAAAGAATTCCGTTAAATGAATACAGAAAGAGTTAATTTTTCACATTTGTTAAGTTTTTTAATAGTAAAATGTTTTTCCTCTTCTCAGTTCATAAAATTACATATTTTCATTCTGACTACTTAAAAATGCTTTACTTTATCTTATAAAAAGGAAATCTACAAGAGTTTCTCACTAATACTTCAAGAAACTACCAGTCTGAGGAAAGAAAAAAAATTTTCAAAGACCAAATCTAATCTGGAGAAGCTGTTTCACTAAGTCACAAAATTTTACACCAAAAGTTAGACAATAATAAAAATGTTAATAGCATATTCATAAATTTGATTACATATTTAAAGTTTTGTATATTTATTATTAGATTACCTGTTTAGAAGCTTTAGGGTTATGATAGAATATTCTATTTTATATTAATTATTCTTTATTTAAAAATTTGTAGCTTTTGTTTTTCTGGCTAGCTACCTAAGTATAGGATTCATGTAAGAATGAAATTTGTAAAAACAGACAGGTCTTCTTGAAAGATCCCACAGTGGTGATTAATTTCCTTTTCTGATAGAACAGAAAAGATTAAAAACCACTTCTGTTCACATGAATTCCAAGACTGTTAATATCTTCATTATTACTTCATTTTAAAATTGTTCATACTTCTTTTCAGAAGTTAAACCTACATAGAAATCAGCAGGGAAAAAAAAAAGTTTGTGAATTACATGTCTCCATTGTCATGGAACACACAGAAAGTGACAAATCACATATTTTTAGATTAAGCATTCTTTCCCTGTTCATTCACTCTCAATTTATTTCAGGGGGACAATTCTGAAGGATTCTATATTCCCATAGTATTAGTAAAAGGGGAGTGGTTTTTTTGAGGTGGACAAGGTGATTAGTGTCAGGATCATTTCCTCCAACCTTTGAAAACATTTCAAGTGGAAAGCCAGTCATCACTTAAGCATAAATACAAACCATAGAAAACTTTCATATATTTTAAAAATTATTTAGCTGTTCATATTTACTGGGTGGTACATAAAAATTACATAAAAAAATACAAAAAATTCTCCAAAATTTTAAAATTAAATTTCACTTAATTATATCAATATTTAAAGTGAAAGAAAGGCAATTTCACCCAAATTTAAATGTTATTTTGAAAGGATCAAAGAAAAAGGAAGAAAGAAGTAACCCTTCCCAAAATTAGTTGACAAAATATTAGCTAGCACTTAGTATTATTGTAAGGCCAGCAAAATACTTGACATGTCATGTCAACAGTTTTATTAAGAAAAATCAGAAGTTGTTTTAGGGTCAAATTAGAAAATAAGTATAGTGCTTAGAAAATCTTAAAGTGCTACTTAAATGCTTGCTATTATTCTATCTTGTAATGTTATATATAATTCTCAGCATTAAACCTTCATGTCCAGTTATCCTTATGCATCAACTTAAACAAATATTCTATCGCTACTCAGAAAAGTGTGAAAATAGTCTAAACAAAAATTTGATAATTTTAAAGCGATATATGAATGTGAGGTGTTATTATTGTATTATGTATGTTATAATCTCTAGAAACAGATCTATCAAACCCATACAGTAATCTTTATTTGCCAAACCAAAAAAAAAAAAAATTAGATCACAAACCACAGCATGGGTACTTTAACATCCTGATTTGGCCAGATAAGTTTGGAATGCCTTGTGGCCAGTCAAGAATTGCAGAACGGCACCCCCACACCCAAGACATCCCAGGCACCCACCCTCAGAAGTCCCATCTCGAGGACAGGAAAGCCTTCAGAACAATGAAGTATGAAGTGACACCTTTGAGACCACACTTCACACACACACAGAGTCTGACACATTAGATAGAGAAAAAGAAACCCCAGAGGAGCGTGAGAGGTTGGGGAATGGATGTCAAGAGGAGAGGAGCCGAGTTCGGCCATCCCCCAACACACACACACACACACACACACACACACACACACAGACACACACACACACACACACCACACACACACACACACCATACACACACACACACACACCCCTGGGGGGATGAGGTTTCTAAGCCTGGGTGTATCCATCCCGGAGGCCCTCCCCGCATCTCTTACGGCTGGAAGGACCAGAACGTCCCGGACCCGGGCAAGCGCAGCTGCAGCCGCGGAGGGACAAGGCGCCCTCGGGTTGATCCGGCAGCTCGGTCCCCACCGCTCAAGGCAGGAGACTCGGAGTCCTGGCAAAGGAAGGCTTTGAGGCCTACTTCTCTCCCCAGGGGGCGGACGGAGGGGCTGCAGTGGCCGCCCCGGGAGTTCTCTCCGCGAGTCTCCCCCTCCCCCAAAGCCCTCAGAGGTAGTTTCTCCCTCCGGATCCGTCCTCCCCTCCCCCGCATCCTTGGTGCTAGGGAGGGCGAGGTGAGGAGGAAGCGGGACCTTAATGTGCTCAGAAGAAGCTGGACCCTCGCCCCTCACTCACTTGGTCCTGCAGTCCATGATTACATGTCGAGTCCGAGCTCGGCCCGCACCGCTGCTCGCCTACACCCTCGCAGCCAGCCTCGGGGGTCGGCCCCTCCAGGAGGTGCAGTTCCGTCACGGCCGGAGCGAGTGGTCTCGACCGGAGGCGTCGGCGGCTGCGCGGAGACCGGCTCACAGCGCGGGGGGCTGGGGAGCCATGGCCCGTGGCGGCGGCGTCCCCCGTAGTGGGTCTCTCAGTCCGGCCCGGCCCGGTGCGGCCCTGGCCGCTGCTCCTCTCTCTGACAGCGGCGCCGCCCCCGCCAGCTCCAGCTGCTGCCCAAAGCTCCGGCCCCTCAGTTCCTGTGAGGGAGGGCGGCCGCCGTGGCGCCGGCACCTTCGGCGAACCAGGAAGTGCCGAGGAGCGGGGAATGGGGGGGTGGGGGGGGGGGTGGCCGCGGACGCCTCTCGTGGTGGCTACACCTGGTCCTCGGGCCCTCAGGCTGCAGCCCTGGGCGAGGCCCGGGAGGAGGGAGCGCGCCCCAGGGTGGAAGAGGGGGAGGGGAGGGGAGGACGACGCGGGGCTGGGGGGAGGGGAAGGAGAGTCCGCGCAGCCCAGAGAACCTGGGCACGCGTCCCTTGGTGACTCAGCTTGAGGGCCCGCCAGGTGCCTGGCCCTGCACCCCCGGCCGGGCGCGCGCGCTCATACACACGCGCGCACACACTCCCTTCGCGCCGAGGCCGCCCTAGAGGTCAAGATCCAGCTGCTCTTAGTGGGACTGTCGAACTCTGGACCTTGACTGTTTCCCACACTCCCTGGGACATGAAGGGTCACTGGCGGGGGAAGGTGACCGACGGATCCAGACAGCACGAGCTGGGAGAGTTTGACGCTCGCACCGAACCGACCTTGTGTCGGGAGCTGTGCCAAGCCTGCAGGGGCCCGGGGTCCGGAACTCCGCGGTCCAGAACCACGCACCTGCTAGCGCCCCACCACCTAGTCAGCGCTGGGACCCTGGCAGAGAGTTCCCCCGGTGGAACGCAGCCTGCCAACTCAGTCCTCAGCCCTCGCACTTTGTTGTGTGCCTTTTATTTCTGGGCATCCATTATTACTGCAAAAAAAAAAAAGCAAGTGAAACTTTGATTCAGAACTCAGTAACAATTATATGCCTCAAGTGATATTCAATTCAGTAACCATGTATTAATTGTCTTCTTTATGCCAGATACTGTGTATACAAAAAGGGGCAAAAAAAAAAAAGTCCTTGCCCTCTAGAAACCTGAGATACATATATGTGTATCTTTCTGCCTCAGACTTCTTTCAAGTATCTGCTAAAATCCCTCCCTTGATTCTTCTCTAATACTAATGGCTTCCCTCTGACATCATCTCCAGTTTTATCATACACACACACATACATACATACTATTTGTGTGTGTGTGTGTGTGTGTATATATATATTTATATATATATACATATATATGTTGTTTTTGTAAAGTTCTTTTCATGTTGTCTCTTCCACTATATTGAGTTCTTTTTTTGAAGGCAGCAACTTCTCTTTGTACACCCAGTATTTAATTAGTAGAGTGCCCAGAACATAATAGATATTTAATAAATGCTTCTTGGCTTGACTAGACTTTCATACACTTCCCTTATAAATTGTGGACATTTGAGGACCAAAGACTTTTAACTTAGATTATACCAAAGAATCAACACTATTCACTGTCCAAGGAGAGAAATTGAAAGGGGGAGGTAGGTGTTGGAATACCAGCTTCTCACAGACTTTCCCTAGAAAAGATGGCAGTGGTCTTCTGACTAACCTGGGAGAACCAGATTATATGAGTCAGGGAAAAAAAAATTTTTTAAACCATCTTTTTTCAATCCCTCTCATTTTACAAATGACAAAACATCAGGTCCTGATGTTTTCCTTCAAGTAAGTTTTTTTTTCAGCGCTATTCCACAAAGATGGCACACAAAATGTGGCATTATATTAGTTTGATATATTAATGTCAGACTAAGCATCTTCAGAATCAAATCACAAGAATCAAAAGGTCTTTTTTCCAACACTGGACCTGTTTTCTAGGCAAACTGTTCTGTGACTATCAGTCCAGGATGTTAAAAAAATTTATCATTAACAAGCACCAAGCAGAAAAGAGAGGGAGAGGGGAGAGAAAAGGAGAGAGAGAGAGAGACAGAATAAAGACATATGAATTATCAAACATCTAAAGTTTTTTTTTCCTAACATTAGTGTATATTTGGACAAGGCCTTTTACCTAAGTTTCTCGGTTGCCTTCTTTGTAAAAGTGAGAATTGTTCATTTGGGTTTCACATTAAGATATGTGAAATGAATATTTCAAATGAATATTACTCAAGTTTTTAAGATTCTTTGAAAAATTAATCTATGAATTTCAAAGCATTCTCATTAATTACACATACTGCATATAATCACTTACATTTACCTTTTTTTTTTTTTAACAGAAATTACTAAGCTTCACATTGCTCTCTGAAGTGAAAACCACTTCCTCTCCATACATGACTGAATGTGTGGAACTTCATCTTTCTTTATAATTAAGTCTTCCCTATGCCAAACAGAAGACAATATCATTGCCAACTATCCCTGCACCCGCAAATTGAGGTTAAGGTGGGGGGATGGGGTAGGGTAAATTCAGTAAAGCAATAATAATTAGAATTTCACCTCCTCTATTTCCCAGATTATTTCAATACATGGATATCATACCCAACAAAATTTAGAAATTATTGAAATTTGGTTCTTATAAGATTAAAAACATTATATACACAATATCCCTATTGCCCGTTCACTACTCCAGTGAATCTAATCTCATCAATATGACTACAACAATGTCAATTTATTCATGTTTACCCCATCCTGACCATTTCTTTCCATGAATCCACTGCCCAACATGCTAGAGATTTCCATTTCTTGACATTGAGGACATTTTTTTCATCTAGTCCTACATCTCTCTGATGACATCCTTTATGTAATCTGCCTTATTTTTCATTGGCAATGTGCTGTAAGCTTAATCATACCCACCATACATTTTTCTGTGGATCTCAAAAGCTTCTTCAAAAGGTAGATTGTTTTCTTTTGACTTGCAATCATAAAACATCCCTAAAAAATTATTGATGGTAAAGATTGGGGTTTTTGTTTCAAGGTGAAGTTTAAAGTAATTACACTACAAAGCAATTTCCCAACAGTCATTCAGCTGTGGTCCTCTTTGTTCTGGACTCAGATCATTGTTCACTTGCAATATCTTCTTTTAAAAAACATACAAAATTGACAAGCTTTGTAATTGTCCAGCTTATTGGGTATATTACTAGTGTGGAAATTAGATCTTCTTCATTGAGATTTTCCCCACACCTGTTTTTAGAGAATTACACTGTTATAAGACATAACAAACATGATAGAATCAAAGAAATGGGGGAAATGTAAAAATTGAACTGATATCCAGTAATGGAATGGAATATGAAGTTAAGGTAATGTGATCACTCACAGTAAAAAGAAAAACAATCCTGAAGAACAAGAATTCTGATCAATGCAATATCACTCATAATAACTTCAGGAAATGATGATAACACATGCCTCCCACCATGACCAATGTAATGTTGATTTGTTTTGCTTGACTATATTTATTTGTTAATAGAGAGAGTTTCTACTGGGTAAGAGTGAATAGGAATAGATTCAGATGTTTAAAAGAAAAAAAAAAAACTTCCATGAAATATTTGAAAAAGACATAAGTGAGTAGAAGGAAGTTCAGGAGGTGATAAGCAAGTTAGTTTCTTTACTTCTATGTTAATTTTAATATACATTTGAGAATAAACTATATAACAGAAGTTGAGGGTTTCAACTTTGAATAATGAAATGTTCATTTTTGTAATATATGTGTATATATACATTTTTAATTTTGGAAGAAAATTAATTTTAACTTCTTTAATAATGGATCTCATTTACAGGGCTTTAGAGTGTTCAGCAGCTTATAATCAGCACAATGTCATCCACAAACAGGATCACTTAAAGAACCTAACCATAAGGAAACTTTCTTGCATTTGGATTCTGCACTGAACCATGATAACAGCAAACATCGTTGGCAAGCAAGTCTTCTTGTTTTATGCCTTGCTTAATATTAGAAATCAGAAGATTATCAAAACTTTGCCGCCAATTCATTCAAAGAATCTTACAGAATTTTGATATGTGCATGGAGAACATTTTGTTTTAAGGACATACTTTGTTTACTTAATCCACTCCTTTTTAATAGTCAAAAAATAATTAGCACAATTTAGTTTTGTGTACTAGAAGAAGATAAAATAGACATTCCTTAGCTTGGCATTTAAAACTATAATATGGTTTCAAACCACTCTTTTATATTTCACAATATTCTGCTTCACTATAGATCCAAAACTGGACTATTAGTTATGGTTCTCTTCTTTTCTGTTCCACAACCTTTTCCCCTTTCATTTATGTAGATCTATGCCTGGCTTTATTTCATCATTACCTTTCCTTCTAGTATCTTCCAGATATTGCCTTTTCAATGTAGCTTTACCCCTTTAGAGGAAATCAGGGAAGACTCAAGTTTCTTTATAACCTCTTTGTGAAATATCCCTTGTAATTCGAGCAACAAGGGTGATCATTCTGAAACCTTGGGAATATCATATGAGAAAGAGGTGTTCAACAAAACCTATAAGATGCTCCCTTTTTTCAATCAAGCAATCGACAAACATTTGACTGGCATGATTAGTGAAAGTGGGTCAGATGAAATGAGTTAGAAACAGTAAGATTTTTTCATTGGATTAGATATGTGAAGTCAGAAAAGAGAGTTTAGGAAAAAAGCTCCTAGGTTATTAAGTCTAGGAGACTCTCTGACTTCAAAATTTCTTAGAGTTATTTTCCTGAATCTATTCTTTGCCCTATCACATTCTTCTCTGTATCATCTTTATTTGTATACATGACATATCCTCATGTCTTGACTATGTGAATTTCCATCCTTGTATCCCTAGCTTTTAACACAGTTTCTTACTTGTGCTAAGCACTTAAAAATGATTGTTGAATTGAATGTGTTTCAGTGATCAAAAACCTAACTTTGAGCGTTATTGTTATAATAAATAAGCCCTCTTTTCTGATATAAGGAACTGGACAAATATTGGCATATACTTTTGGAAGTTGGCCCTGTTTCAGGAGAAAGAAAAGGAATTATTGAAAATGACCACCAAAAAAAAAAAAAAAGGAAAAGGAAAAGAACTAACAATGCAAAAAATGTCATGGAAACTGAAGGAAGAAATCCCAAAGATAAGAGTGGTCAACAAGTTTAAAAAGTCAAAGAGAATGGTGATTGAAAAGAGAAAGATTTTGAAATTTTAAGTCAACAGTCACCTTAGAGCACTTTTCATTAAAATGATGGAAATAGATACCAGCAATAGTGAGTTGAACGTAGGTTCAAGGGATAAAACAGTCAACAAATATAGCAACCTAGTCTTTGACAAACCCAAAGATCCCAGCTTTTGGGATAAGAACTTACTGTTTGATAAAAATTGCTGGGAAAATTGGAAACTAATATGGCAGAAACTAGGCATTGATCCATACTTAACACCGTACACCAAGATAAGGTCAAAATGGGTTCATGACCTAGGCATAAAGAATGAAATTATTAATAAATTAGAGGAACATAGGATAGTTTACCTCTCAGACCTGTGGAAGGGGAAGGTCTTTATGACCAAAGCAGAACTAGAGATCATTACTGATCACAAAATAGAAAATTTCGATTATACCAAACTGAAAAGTTTTTGTACAAACAAAACTAATGCAGACAAGATTAGAAGGGAAGCAATAAACTGGGAAAATATTTTTACAGTCAAAGGTTCTGATAAAGGCCTCATTTCCAAAATATATAGAGAATTAACTCTATTATAAAAAATCAAGCCATTCTCCAATTGAAAAATGGTCAAAGGATATGAACAGACAATTCTCAGATGAAGAAATTGAAACTATTTCTAGTCATATGAAAAGATGCTCCAAGTCATTATTAATCAGAGAAATGCAAATTAAGACAACTCTAAGATACCACTACACACCTGTCAGATTGGCTAAGATGACAGGAAAAAATAATGATGATTGTTGGAGGGGATGTGGGAAAACTGGGACATTGATGCATTGTTGGTGGAGTTGTGAACGAATCCAACCATTTTGGAGAGTAGTTTGGAACTATGCTCAAAAAGTTATCAAACTGTGCATACCCTTTGATCCAGCAGTGTTACTACTGGGATTATATCCCAAAGAGATTATAAAGAAGGGAAAGGGACCTGTATGTGCACGAATGTTTGTGGCAGCCCTTTTTGTAGTGGCTAGAAACTGGAAACTGAATGGATGTCCATCAGTTGGAGAATGGCTGAATAAATTGTGGTATATGAAAATTATGGAATATTACTGTTCTGTAAGAAATGACCAACAGGATGATTTCAGAAAGGCCTGGAGAGACTTACACGAACTGATGCTGAGTGAAATGAGCAGGACCAGGAGATCATTATATACTTCAACAACAATACTATATGATGACCAGTTCTGATGGACCTGGCCATCCTCAGCAACGAGATCAACCAAATCATTTCTAATGGAGCAGTAATGAACTGAACTAGCTATACCCAGAAAAAGAACTCTGGGAGATGACTAAAAACCATTACATTGAATTCCCAATCCCTATATTTATGCACACCTGCATTTTTGATTTCCTTCACAAGCTAATTGTACAATATTTCAGAGTCTGATTCTTTTTGTACAGCAAAATAACGTTTTGGTCATGTATACTTATTGTGTATCTAATTTATATTTTAATATATTTAACATCTACTGGTCATCCTGCCATCTGGGGAGGGGGTGGGGGGGATAAGAGGTGAAAAATTGGAACAAGAGGTTTGGCAATTGTTAATGCTGTATGTAAAGTTACCCATGTATATATCCTGTAAATAAAAGGCTATTAAATAAAAAAAAAAATTTTTTTTAAATAAAATAAAAAGAGTTCAGCAGAGATAAAAAAATAAAAATTAAAAAAAATAGTGAGTTGAACATTGAGAAAGAAATTCTATAGCCTACTCTCTCTAGCAGGGAATGAGAAAGAAAGAAAGAAAAATAACTTGAACTAATAATAGAGTCAAAAAAGAGTATTTTTGATTAGGGCAACCTGGGCATATTTGTAGGTAGAGGAAAAAAATCCACTAGAAAAAGAAATGTTAAAAATGCATTAGAACAAAAACCTCAAATAGATAGGAGGGCTTGGTAGTATTGGTACAGATGAATGAATTGGGCTTGACAATGAAAAAGGCTAACTCATACTCTGAGATGGAAGAAATAAACAGAGGAGACCACAGAAAGATTTTGAAATATAAGGAGAGATAAGGGAACTGGTTTCTTTATTATGCTTTTTCTAGGTTTCTCTATCTCAGTGTCCTAGACTAAGTTGCAGAACAGGTGTTGATTTGCATTGGGACAGAAAGTTCCTCACTGGGTAGTCCATATGTGGGAAAGATTGTTTAAAAAAAAAATCTCAATTTCTAATATTGAATCTCCCTTGATTAATGATAAAGATTCCATTGTTGACTTTGGTATACTAATTTGATCCTTTATCTAAACAGAAATGACATCTCTGTTTCCACTTATCCCACCAGAATGGATTGAATGGAAGATATATTAATGGGCCTGAAATTCTTCCTACTGAACTAGGAATAGGCAAGATTGGGGCATCAGGAATTATTAAGAAAGCTAGCATATATTTGATATTTACAAATCATATATTATCTCATTCTAATGGGTATGTAAAACCAAGACCAACAAACCCACTATACATGTTTCAGGAAACCAACTTCTTAAAACTGGGTACAAGGATTCATGCAGGCATGCTAAGAGTTGATATTAGTTAGAGTAGGTCAGGGGCCCAGAAATGAAAGTATCCAGGAAAGGAAATGGCAACAACAAAGTGAAAGGCTTTCTTAGGTTGGAGTATCCTGGAGAACTAGTAGACAACTGTTCTTTGTTTTTCAATTCTGAAATGTCCATTTTACTTGAATATTAGGACTATTCAAAAGTACCTGGTTCTCAGAGGAAGCTGATCTCTTCTCTCTCCCCCAACTCCACCACTACTTTGTTTTTTTCTACCCAGTCCCTATAATGGAAATTGTCACTGAAGGGGAAGGGTGGATTCCTAGCTTCTCAGGAACTCAAGCTGTAATTTTGTATAGTTGAACTAACTATTAGTACTGTACTTCATGTACACTATGGGATAAATAGGCTTTTGTGCACTGAACAGATAATCTAGTCAATATTTATAACATTGTTATAACAGAAAAAATGTGTTTCAAGTTCCAAACAACTTACTTGAAAATGAATCTTTGGAAAACAACCTTTTTTTGAACTGGGAACCACCTCTAAATTGGACACTCCCTAGACTGATAAGGGACCTCAAACACCACGTTTTTTCAGCTCTTTACTTTGCTGATAAAATCTTGTCTAAGCCAACTAGTAACTACTGTAGTGATAATACTATTGACTGTGGTTTGGAAAGGCAGCTCCAAGTAAAGAATAAAACTTCTAGTTTAAAGTCAAAAGGTCAAATATTATTTTATTCTATATTGCAAAATCTGAAGAAAAAAACAATTTCTTCCCCAATCAAACAATAAACAAACAACTGATTAAGCAGCTAATATATGCCAGGTACTATACTAGGAATTATAAGCATATACATATGCACATATGTATGTATATATAGTATATATCTGTACATATGCAAACACGTGTATATATGTATACATATATGGTCAAACAATAAAACTTTATTAAACCTAAAAAAAGCCAGGCACTGGACTAAGTAAGCACAGGGAGAGTAGAAGGCAGTTCTTGCTGTCAAAGAGTTCAGAGTCTAACAAGAGAGAAAACTATGTACAAAAACACTACAAATAGAATATTTAAGAAGTAATCAACAGAGGGGAAAAGCAATAGAATTGCAAGGGATTAGGGATAAAGGGATTTAGCTGGATTCATACATATGCATTTATATATAGTATATATCTGAAATGTGTTTATACATATAAGGATATGTGCATATATGCTGTTGTCCTGAAGAATGTGAATATCTCTTTACTGCTAACCATTTTTGACAAAGGGCAGCTAAATTTTTTTCAAAATAAAAACATAATCATCTCCTTTCCCTGCTTCAGAAGGTTTGCCTAATTCTCTAGCACCATTTTTGTCCTGAGATAAATTTCTACTAGTTCACCTTCATTTTTATTTCTTAGTTTCCCAGACACTGGAAACTTTGAAATGTCTTTTATTTTCCCCCTGAGGCAATTGGGGTTAAATGACTAGCCCAGGGTCACACAGCTAGGAAGTTTAAGTATCTGAGGTCAAATTTGAACTCAGATCCTCCTGACTCGAGGGCTGGTGTTCTATCCACTATGCCACCTAGCTGCCCCTGAAATGTTTTTCGATTAAGAGGAAAGAAGATATGAAACAATTTATTTCCAGCAGACTGAAATCAAGAATCAAGTTCCTTCAGAGATTTTTTTCAGAAGTCACTCTTGTACCCTTAGCAACAAGGATAATCTTAAAGCACCACTGGGGTAAAAATTACACCACCACCACTAAGAAAAAGACCTTACAATCCAGCAACAAATAAATGCATATATAAGATAAATTTGTAAGGTAAGGATTTTGCACATGGTTGACTATAATACTGATCACATGACTAGCCCTAGATAAATTAGTGAAGAAGGTGTTTGTCTTTGGGCCTTTCTAATTACTCCACCATTTTTTGTCAAATTATCAGGCAGCACAATGAGTCTACATATCATTTTTTCTTTTTAAAAAAATTAATTTAATATTTTATTTTCCCCTAATTACATGCAAAAGCAATTTTTAACATTTGCTTTTAAAACTGTGATTTACAAATTGTCTTCCTTCCTCTGGTCCCCACCCCCTTATTAAAAATACATGATTCAATGTGGATTATACATGTGTAGTCATGCAAAACATTTCCATAGTAGTCAAGTTATAAAAGAAAATACAGACCAAAAAAACCACATCTTCAAAAATAAAGTTTAAAAAAGTATACTTCAATCTATATTCAAACATCATCAGTTCTTTCTTTAGGGATGGATAGCATTTTTTCATCATAAGTCTTTCAGAGTTATCTTGGATCATTGTACTGCCAAGAATAGCTAAGTCATTCATAACTGACCATCTTACAGCATTGATATTTGTTTGTATACAGTATATTTCACTTTGCATCAACTCATGTAAGTCTTTACAAGTTTTTTCTGAGAGCATCCTGATCATTATTTCATAGAGCACAATAAGATTCCATCATAATAACACACCACAGTTAGTTCAGCCATTCCACAATTGATGGACTTCCCCTCGATTTCCAATTCTTTGTCCCCTGCAAAGAGCTGTTATAAATATTTTCATATATATGTATATATACATATATATATCCTTTTGTTTTTGTTTTTATCTCTTTTGGAATATTGTCAAATCAAAGGGTATATTCATGGTTTTATAGGGTTTTTTTGCACATAACTCCAGATTTCTCTACAAAATAGTTGAATCAATTGAAAGCTCTATCAATAGTGCATTAATGTCTCATTTTCCCAACATCCCTCTCTAACATTTGTCATTTTCATTTTCTGTCTTATTTGCTAATCTAAAAAGTATGAGATAGTACCCCAGAATTATTTTAATTTGCATTTCTCCAATCAATAATTGGAGCATTTTTATATGGTTATACATGATTTTAATTATTTATTTGAAAATATTTCATATCTTTTGAACCCTTATCAATGTCTCTCCCTTTTACAAATTTGATTCAGTTCTCTATATATTTGAGATCTTGGGCCTTTTTCAGAGAAACTTAATTCAAAAATTTTTTCACATTTATTGTTGCAAACTGCATTTCCCTTTAGACTGTCTCCCCATTATTTATTTTATTCTCTGTCTTCTTTTACCCTGTCCCTCCTCAAAAGTGTTTTGTTTCTGACTATCTCCTCCTCCAATCTGCCCTTCTTATCTGCTTCCCTACTACTTTCCTGTGGGATAAGATAGATATCTATACCCAACTCAATATGTATGTTAGTCCCTCTCTGAGCCAATTCTTATGAGAGTAAGGTTTACTTACTCTCCTTCATTTCTTTTCTCTACCCCTTCATTGTAAAAAGGGGTTTTTTTCTTGTCCTTTTATGTGAGATAACTTACTCCATTCTACCTCTCCCTTTTCCTTTATCCTAGCACATTACTCTCTCATTTTTATTAATTTTATTTTTTTAGATATCATCCCTTTATATTCAACTCACACCTATGCCCTGTATCTGTATATATACTTTTTTCTACTCACCCTAATAATGAGAAAGTTCTTATCAATTACAAAATATCCTTTCCATGGAGAAATGTAAACAATTTAGCTCTATTAAGTCCCCTATGATTTCCCTTTCCTGTTTATCTTTTTATGCTTCTTTTGAGACTTGTGTTTGAAAATCATATTTTCTATTCAACTCTGTTTTTGTTTTCATCAAGAATGCTTGAAAACCCTATATTTCATTGAATATCCATTTTTTCTCTTCAAGGGTCCTACTCAGTTTGGATTTTTCATTGTAATCCCAGCAACTTTGCCCTCCACAATATCTTATTCCAGACCCTTCAGTCCTTTAACGTAGAAGCTGCTGAGATCACTTTCAGGAGGCAATCCATAGAGTCTTTCAATTTCTATTTCACTCTTCTGTTTTAGAATATCAGGACAATTTTCCTTGATAATTTCTTAAACGATATTGTATAGACTCTTTTTTTGATGATGGCTCTCAGATAGTCCAATAATTTTTAAATGATTTCTCCTGGATCTATTTTGTAGGTCTGTTGCTTTTCCAATGAGACATTTCTCATTGTCTTTTTTTATTCTTTTGGGTTTTTAAAAATTATTTCTTGATTTCTGATAAAACTATTAGCTTCCATTTGTTCAATTCTAATGTTTAAGGAAATATTTTTTTCAGTGAACTTTTGAGCTTCTATTTTCCATTTGACTAATTCTACTTTTTAAAGAGTTGTTGTTTTTTTTCTACAGTGAATTTTATGCCTTTTTTTCCCCTCACTTGGCCAATTCTGCTTTTTAAAGCATTCTTCTCCTCATTGGCCATTTATACCTCTTTTGTTACTTGATCTGTTATGGGTCAGAACTCTGAACTTGAAACAAAGGATTCTTACAAGTTACTGAGTCAGTGGAATTGATAGAGACAATAGTTATCTAATTTAGCCATAGTTATCTACATTCAGTATGCTTGATTTAATCCTACAAGAAGATGTTATGGTGTGAAGGTTTTCCTGGAGGCAGCCTTAGTCTCAGTTGAAATAAATAATTACTCCAAAATCGCAGCCAGCTGGTAAAAATGCAAACGTTTATTTCTCCTTCCAAATTAGCCCGGTTAGTTGAGGCCTATCTCTCTGCCTGGCTCCAAGAGATCTTGCAGCTTTGTCTTTGGCTTCTGCCTCTGCTTTCTTCAGCCTCCAGCCAGCACCAAGGTGGAAGATGCAATGGATCTCTCTTGCCTTGAAGATAGGGCTTGTAGGCCTTTCTCCCAGAGTGTTCTGTCTCAGAGCCCTGTTGATGTTCCAGAGAAATTCTCTTGAGATGCTCACTGGAACTGTATTTATGCTACTTCTCTGAGAGTGGGATTGTGGGATATCTCCCAGTATGCTCTCTGAAATCTCCCAAGCATGTGAACTCCATTGAGTTCTTAGATACTTATGAGCTCTCTAAAGGTGTGAACACAAGCATTGTTTCCATCAGTTGTACTTAGTACCTAGTTCAAGTTCTGACCCAAAATAACTCCTTCTAAGATTAAATCAACTCCAATGGCTTAACACTTTGTAAAGATTCCAACATTATGGACCAGAACTTGAAACAAGGTGGAATTGTGGTGGAAATAAGTGGAATTGAGGAGAGAATGTTTAAATTGAGTTTAGCATTGATTTAATCCTACAACAAATAATGGTTTCCTAATGATATAATGATTGGTGTATACTCAGTGTGGGGCATATAAGCTAGAAACTTTCAGGCAAAAAAAAAAAAAAAAAAAAACAAGCATACTAGAAGCTCTCGGAGGCTGAGACAAATTCATTCCATCATCCACCTTTGTGGTGGCTGGAGGCTGAAGCACACACCTTTGGATTCAGGGAGATTCAGAAGCCAGAGAAGACAGGTGGTAGCTCAAGCTCTCAGAACCAAGGAGAGAGGCAGGCCTCTAAGAAAACTAGCCAAGCCCCAAGTAAAGGAGATAGGATTTTGAAAGATAATAAAGAATTTGTACTTTTAACTCCTGGCTGTACTTCTGTGGTGATTACTGAACTGAAAGGAAGGCTGCTTCCAGGGACCTCCAAGAAAACCTCAACAGAGAACATTACATTTTAGAGAAGAATATTACACTAATCTGTTTTTTAAGGTATCATTTATTTTGTTTCTCCATTACCAAGCTGTTGACTTGTTTTTCTTGGTTTTCTTGCATCATTCATTTTTTTCTCCAATATTTTCCTCTACCGCTCTTATCTAATTTTCAAAATCCTTTTTGAGCTTTCCTGTGGCCTGAGACCAATTCATATTTTTCTTGGAGGCTTTTGGATATAGGAACTTTGACTTTGTTATCTTCTGAGTATGTGTTTTGATCTTCCTTGTCACCATACATTTTCCCTGCATATTTCTTGACTTTTAACTCTTTATTAAAGTGGGACTCTCCTTCCAGATTGGAGGGTGCATTGTCAAGAGTTTTGTGCAACTATTTCAAAGTCTGATTCTTTTTGTACAGCAAAATAACTGTTTGGACATGTATACTTATATTGTATTTAATTTATACTTTAACATATTTAACATGTATTGGTCAACCTGCCATCTGAGGGAAGGGGTGGGAGGAAGGAGGGGAAAAATTGGAACAAAAGGTTTGGTAATTGTCAATGCTGTAAAATTACATATGCATATAACTTGTAAATAAAAAGCTATAATTTTTTTTAAAAAAAGTTTTGTGCAGCTGTTTTTAGAGATGCTTCCAGGAACTTGTAAATTCTCAGTTTTTTTGAGATGGTATGCTCTAAGGACAGGCGTGTTTACTACTCTCTTGGCCAGTGCTCTGATCTGTGAGAAACCATAAGCATTCTTTTCTGTTCTGGAACTGTAGGGAGTTCAGTGGGGAGTACTGTGGCTTCAAGTTTTAGTGTGCCAGCATTCCTTCTTGCCCTTGGATTCCCATGTAGAACAAAGACCTGGATCTAAGTATGTGCAAAACAATGGAGTCCTGCCTCAGTGCTGGCAAAGTTTTGTAATCTCTTTCTGACCTCCTTATCTTCTATGATTGAGAGCTCCAAAAGTAGCTGCTTCCTCTACTGATTCAGTGGCTCCCAAAGCCTACTCCAGGTTTGCTGGGGCTGGATCTGTGCTGGCACAGCTTGCATTGAATTCCAATATCCAGGTGTAATACAACCTTCTAAGTTATTTTTGGCTGGAAAGTTTTTCTCATCCTGTTCTTTTTATGAGTTCTGCTACTCAAGAAATTGTTTTATGGCATTATTTAAATGTGTTTGAAGAGGTTTGGGGGAGACCTCAGTCCAATGCCAATATTTTCTCCACCATTTTAGCTCCACTCCCTCGAGTATGCATTTCATTAAACATTCAACAGAATAATTTTGTTACAAATTGCTTTTGATTAAAACATTAAGCCCCACTTTTACATATTGCATATTCATAGTCATGGTTTACTGTGGAGGGAGGAAGGGAGAGAGGAAAGGGGAAGGGGGAAAGAGAGAGAAACAAAGAAACAGAGACACAGAGACACACAGAGAGAGAGACAGAGAGAGAATTGGCCCAAGTCTGTTTCTCAAAGTACCACCAAAGTAACAACCAAGATCTACTTAGGATTTGGTGGATCAGGGTGGTTGGTCTCCCTGATATCTGCCCCCCAAAAAGTTAAAGATTCAATTCCAGCCTATCAATTGTCCCTCAAACAATCCATTTGGCCTTGATTTAAATCAAATCCTTCTTGAACCCAATTATATTTTCAGCCTGCTACCACTTAGTGACAAGCTCTGAAGGAACTTGGTCTCACCTGATCTCATTCTACTGGAAATATTCTGTTTCACATCTTCTTTCCTTTTGATTCAAAATCTTATTTCAAGGGTACTAAAGTCTGAGAGACTGAGAAGTAAGGAAAAAATTTTTCATTTGTATAATGGAGCTCAATAAATACTCCAAGAAGTCATTAGAGGGTAAACATGATAAAACTCAAAATAATAAACAATCATCTTCTTTCCCTCTTTCAGTGATTTATCCAAATTTCCAGCATCATTTTTTACTTACTAAAGATAAGATTCTGCCAATTCAGTCTCATTTTAACTTATGCTCATGTTCACTGGCATTAATGAATCAGGTCCTTCAAAGGGCTAGCTACTAGTTACATTTATCCTTCCATCTTCCCCTGATAGATTATGTAGTTCTTTAATGCTTTCATTCTAATATGTTCTTCTCCAGTTTTTTGTATTTTTTATTCATTATGAATTTAAATATATATGCATATGTATATTTTAAAATTCAAACAAAAATTTTCATGTGTACAAATAACCTAAAAAGAAATTCACTATAAATCCATGAATTTACATCTCATAATTTACTTTTTTGGAAAAACTATATAAGTACTACTTGTCATTTTCAAAGCTACTCTGCATTCTATTCTTCCCTCTACATTTTCTTTAATTCTCTGCTGTGAACAATTTATATTTTTCATTCTGTCCCTCCTTCCCTTACCATAGAGATAGCTACCCGTAGACACAAATATGTGTATATATATATATACATAAATGTGTGTAAACACATACATATATACATCCACACTTCTATTTATTAGTTCTTTTTCTGGAGGCATCTTCCTAGGTCCTTAGTCACTCAAAATTGTTCTTAAAAAACAATACTGCCATTCCTACACATAACACTTAAAATTTAATTTTAAGTTCATTTCAATTCAGTAAACAGTTGTTAAATGCTAGGCACTGTGATAAGCACTAAGGAAACAAAAAGAGGCAAAAGACAGTCCCTACCTTTGTGGAGCTTATAGTCTAACTGGGGAGACAACATGCAAGCAAACATATACAAAGCAAGCCATATACAAGATACATTGTAAATAATTCAAAATGGGAAGGTACTGGAATTAATATGGGTTAGAAAAGGTTTCCAATAGAAACTGACATTTTAGTGGGATTTAAGGAAGTCAGTAGTTGGAGTGGAAAAGCAAGAGCATTCTAGTCATTGGGAAGAGCCAGAGAAAATTCCTAGAACCAAGAGATACAGTGTCTTGTTTGTGGAATAGCCAGAATGCCAGTGTCACTGAATCAAAGAGCATTATCTATTAAAGTATAAGAAGACTGGAAGGGTATAGTTAATATCTCTCTTGTATCATTATTATCCTCCAGTGACTAGTCCTTCAGTATTTTTCAAGCAACAAACATCAATTAGTTTTTGCACAGGTTTATTTACTGAAAAGATACAGCAAAAGCAGAAGTATAATACTTGGGGATATCCTCTCACTACACGGCCCATATTTGTGAAGAAAGTGAGCTCAAAATTAAAGCAGTTGATACAAAGCATTAGCTCTGAGAAAGTTCATTTCCAAATGTGGCATAGCTCATCCTTTTTGGCTTCCTTCAATCCACTGCATTATGTAGGTTGTTCAGGATTTTGTTTTTTAATAGGAAAACTTTGACAGTTTGCTCTTCCAACCTTTCAAAGCTAACAAAGACCCAATCTAGTTTCCAATACTTTTAAAAACTTTTTTGTTGAAGATAGGAAAGAATAGATAGCAGGGACAGTCAAAACATTAGACCTAGTTTCATGGCCTGGAACAGTAAACTGGTGCTGGCTCTCCTTACCAATTTATTATGGTAGTCCTTGCTTCCATATTCAAACATAACTAGTCATCTGGTTTTTAGCTAGTCAGTGCTTTTTGAGCAATTTGGTAAGTCCAATTACCAGCCATTCAAAAATCATTTCTTCACAACATGGTGACAGACTAGCTATAATACTAAGAGAATATTTGCTCATACTCTAACATGGAGAACAGAGCACTTCCATTCGCAAGTTCATCAAATATGAATGCATTCAGGACTGAGCCCTCATTGGCCAGTAGCTTAGTATGGGTGTCATATAGTAGAGATTTGGGGAGGGAAGGTGTAGATTGAATTAAATGATCTCGATATCTTTTCCAAACCTCAAATTCTATAAAATTGATTTTAGAGCCCTTAAGGTATTTGATCCTAAAGAATGTCAAAAAAATTAACTGTTGTAACCTTAGATCTCCTACTTCCCACTTAAAGCATAATGTTTAATTCTCAGCAAGAGAGAGAAATGATTTTGTAAAAGCAGTGTTGATGGTAGGTAACTTGGAGAGTAATAAATAATTAGTCACAATATACTACATGGTTTTTTTTTTCCTATTCAGGTTTCTCATTTCTCTTTCATTAATAATCAAATGCTTGTTCACTGTTCAAAGGGATAATCCACATTTAAAAAAATCCACTGTTTTAGGGACAAAAGGGTCAGACCTGGAAAATGTTCAATGGTTTAAATGGGATTTGCTTTGCTGGTTGGATAAAGTTGTCCTATTTCCCTGCCCTCTTGACCAAGTCACTTATCTATTCTTCTAACCTTCCTGAGACTCTCCAGAAAGTTGGGCTCTTCTACAATAGACTGGCTTCTGAACTAGAAGGCTTGGCATCAGATGTAATTTGATTGAATGGAGCATTAGGAATATGTTGAGTCACTAATTATCATGTTTACTTTTTTAATCATAGTTATATTATTATGGTTACTTTAAATAGCTACCAATAATAACTAATTTTAATTCTGTAATGTCAAGGATAAAGCCATTACCACAGGACCAATTTCCTCCTATGAGTTTACAACTCCCTGTAAATGAGCAGGTAGGTACATATTCTTAAGCAATGAAATCACAGAGAACAGGTTAATATTGGGGATTTTTTAGGTCAGTGTCCACAATCGTTAGTAATAGCTCAGTTAAACAGCAAAACTGTGTTTTGTTCAGTTCAAGAAAATAGAAAAGGGCATTTCCCAAGTGTTGAGTCATGACCTTGTTTTATGCACATAAGGCTATATCTATGCCAGAAAGGCAAGCTTTACCACATATGCATTATTCTTTTTATAGGTGTTGCAATGCTGCCAAGTACTTTACAATTTTTTTTATTACTTGGATCTCTCAACAATCCTGAGGTATTGATTAGCAGGTAATATAGGTGCCATGCATGGATGATGCAGGAAGCAAATTATTTAGGAACTCTTTATGCTAAGAATACATGAATGGAAGAGTGAACTTTTCCCTGTTATCCCAAAGCACTGGGAAATAGAACCCAAGCAACATTCTAATATCTCATCACTTTTTAAAAGTTTTTATAGATCGTATAACTATCATGCTTTTTTTCCCCCAAATTAAATAGTAAGGCCTAAAGTGGGTCTATATTTCAATTCAGGATTATTTATTATCAAATGGCATTTCTATTCTGATATGCTTTTTAAGTATGCTGAAATTTTATTCATATTTATTTAATAATATATTATGATTTTGCTCTGCTCTAAAACTACCTTCTTCCTTTTCGCTCAATACTATTTTATTTTTTCCAAGTACACTAAAAATTGTTTCCAATGTTCATTTTTGTAAAATTTTATGTTCAAATTTTTCTCCATTCCTTCCTCCTTTTCCTCCCCTTCTCTGAACAGCAAGCAATCTTATATAAGTTAAATATGTGCAATCCTTTTAAACATTTTCTATTTTTGACATGTTGTACAACAAACATCAGACTAAAAGGAGTAAAAAAATTAAGAGAAAGAAAAAGCACAATAACACAATTTGTTCAGCCATTCCTCAATTGATGGATATCCCTCCAATTTCAAATTCTTTGCCATCACAAAACCCTTCAAATTTTAAATGTATTGGTTTTGGTTGTGCAAAAATTTTCTGTAGGCAAAACAGTCTATCTTGTACTCTGTGATCTTTTTAGTCCTTGTCCCAGAAACCTAAATGAAATGGATGAAATTTACAAAAATTTGAAATGTCCAGATTAATAGAACAAAACCCAGATAATTTAAATAATTCAATTTCAACAAAAGAAATTGAACAAATCACAAAGGAACCTCCAAAAAAAACTAAGACCAGATGGATTTACAAATGGATTCTATAAAAAATTCAAACAATTTATTTTTAATATTATACAAATTATTTAATATAGATATATTTATATCTATGTATCTATATGTAAATGTGTATCCATACATCTATATATCAGTATAGATGTATGGACACACATACACATGTTTTGCAAGGCAATTAAGGATAAGTGATTTGCCCAGAGTCATATAGCTAGGAAGTGCTAAGTGTCTGAGGCCAGATTTGAACCCTGATCCTCCTATCTACAGGGTCTGTGTTCTATCCATTGTGCCATCTAACTGACCCTTTTTAAATTTCTTTTGTTTTATTTGAAAAATAGAAATATACTTCTACCATATGTACCATATTCATAAAAATATGGTCTTGATAACTAAACTGGAAGAGATAAAATAGAAAACAAAAATATATCCCAATATCCAAAAAGATAAAGTAAAAAAGATATTGACCAAGACACTACAGCAACTTATCAAAAAGATTATACTAAGTTGAATTTGTACCAGCAATGCCATTAGCATAATAGACCATATAATATCAATTATAATTATTTTACTATCTTTCTTCTAATCACCATCAAAGCTTTCAGAATGAATAAATGTGAATGAATGAGAATATATTAAATGTATAATATGTGCCAGACACTGTGCTAATTTGGATTAGACATGAAGCATGGTCTAGTAGTCTGGAGCTACCTAGATATAATTAAGTTTGTACTTAGTCAAGCATTAAAATAATTTACAGACATGAAGTTCCAAATCTAAGTAAATTAACTTCCTCTGGGACTTGGGGTTTGCATTTTGGGGCTGTAGGTCCAGGTGAAGAGAAGTAAGGCAACAACAGTAGTACAAATAGCAAAATGGCTGAGTAGAAAGCTGGATAACTATGTAGCAAAGGGGTAGACTGTCCTTCCTGGCTTCACTTCTAAACTCCCTGGAATATGATTTCTATTTCAAATAATTCATTGAAATTGCTCTCCCAAAGATCTCTTAATGACTAAATCAAATAGCCTTTTTTTCAGTCTTGCTTGATGTCTTCATAACATTTAAAATTCTTTCATCCCTTAATTTCCCTATTATTATGCTTTGCTAGTTCTCTCATCTTCTCTCTTTCAAAGCCTTCTTTTCTTTCTTTTTACTCTTAAATTTGTGTATTCTCTAGGACTGTCATCTTGACCTCTCTATATTTTCTCCCATGGTGATCTCATCTATTTGCAAAACTTCAATGATCATGACTGCACAGATGACTTCAAAATCCATATTTCTAACCATGATTTCCCCCTCACATTTAAAAAGAACTTTTAATATTAGTACTTCCAAATATATCTCAAGTGGGTCATTTGAAGATATCAGAAACAAGCAATTAAAAAGATCAAAGAATTATAGAATCTCAGAGCTTGAGACTATTTCCAAGACCCTCTAATAAAATTTATGCTTGACTAAAAATGCAACATTACCAGCAAAATGTAGTAATGTTATTGCCTTGAAGGGTGTGTAAGGAGAAGTTTGATTAACTTAGTATATCAAGATCTATCCTCACACAATTTGCCAAAATGATATGTCTAAAATACACATGTGGCCATGTAAATCCTCTTCTCAAAAAATCTTTAGTGACTTATGCTGCCAGGAAAAGACACATACAAAAGATGCATTTAAAGTACTCATTCTGGAATCTGAAGTGTTCTATAATCTAGTCACCACCCATATTACCAGTCCTTTTTATATTATTTTCCTTCAATTATTTTTCTTTACATTTTTACTGGCCTTCTTTTTTGTTACTCCATACATTTTAGCTCTTGCTTCTCATCTTCATATCTTTGATGAAGTGGTCCCCTTTCCCTGGAAAGTATTTCACTTCCCCCTTATCTCTTGGGATTTCTCAACTCTTCCAAGACAGTTTAAGTATTACATCCTTTCCAAGGTTTTTTTTTTTTTTTTCCCAGATCCCTCTTTTCTTCCTTAAACTACTTTATATTTACTTTGTAAACATTTTTTGGTTATTCAATTTTTTTTTTTCAGTCATAACTGACTCATTGTGACCCTACTTGAGTTTTTTTTGGATTTGGTATTTTTTTATTATGGGAATTTCTTCCCCTCCCCCCTCCGCCCCAGGCAATTGGGATTAAGTGACTTGCCCAGTGTCACACAGCTAGGAAGTATTAAATATCTCAGGCTGAATTTGAACTCAGGACTTCCTGAATTCAGGGCTGGTGCTCTATCTACTTACTATGCTATCTAACTGCCCCTATTTGAGACTTTTTTTGGCAAAGATACTAGAGTGGTTTTGCCATTTCTTTCTCCAGCTCATTTTACAGATGAGGAAACTGATATAAACAGGATGAAGTGACTTGCCCAAGATTATACAGCTAGTGAGTGTCTGAGGCTAGCTTTGAACTCAGGAAGAGGAGTCTTCCTCTTCCAGGTCCAACACTCTATTTACTATAACACCTACCTGGCACCTTTTTTGTTAGGGGAGATAGTGTTGCATAGGAGATAGGGTGCTAGTCATAGAATAAAGGAGGCACAACTTCAAATCCTGGACACAAACTAACTAGGCAAATCACTTAATCCCTTAATGTTTCAAGCAATGCCTGGTATATAAATGTTTAACTTCCTGACTGACTAAAAGTTGCTGATCTGCACTGGTAGAGGGAATTTTCTCATTGGGAAAATCACAAAAAGAAAACACTTTGCATTTACTTCTCTCTATACATGAAGCATCACACAATAAAATGTATATTCCTCAAAGACAAGGTACTATTGGATTTCTATATTTGTATCCCTGGAGACTTTCATGTAATGGGGACAAACTGTTAAATTCTAAAGAATTTTTGAAAAATTTTTCATTGGCTCTTGTAGCTATTTCTTAAGCTTTGATCCTAAAATCTGCATCCTGTTTTTTTTTTTAATTTTTTTTTATTTAATAGCCTTTTATTTACAGGATATATACATGGGTAACTTTACAGCATTAACAATTGCCAAACCTCTTGTTCCAATTTTTCACCTCTTACCCCCCCCCACCCCCTCCCCTAAATGGCAGGATGACCAGTAGATGTTAAATATATTAAAATATAACTTAGATACATAATAAGTATACATGACCAAAACATTATTTTGCTGTACAAAAAGAATCAGACTCTGAATTATTGTACAATTAGCTTGTGAAGGAAATCAAAAAATCTGCATCCTGTTTTAAAGCATCATCTTGTCCACCAGTTCTTTGTTTCCGAGATTCATCCTTCTCTGAATCCCCTGGGCTTTCAGTCAGCTGCAGTAAAGAAAATACCATCTGTCCTTCTAAGGTCTTCATATATTTGTTCAGAACTTCATAATCCTTACCTATACTGTCCAGGTTCTTCTGGAAAGTATAGTTTGTTCCTATATGAATTACCAGGAGTGAAAAGTACTTGTTAGATTTGATAAAAAAAAAAAAAAAATTAGGAGGTTCTTAGTTTTATCTCAGATATATATTTCCAAAAGCCAGTAGACTTTTATACTGTTCAGGTCAAATCAAAGAAAACAGCCTTTGGATCCTTCAGCAAGGAGTAAACAACTATCATTAGTTTTTCTTCTTCTGACTATTTTTAGATTATCTCTATTCTGACTTAGTCCTAACTCAAGCCAATCTTCTGGTAGTTTAGGTTTCATATCGGAACAAAATGAGACACTCATAAGTCATTCAACAATTAACAAAAGGAACTTTATTTAACCAAAGCAAGAGGATGATATTCAACAAGGATATGTATTGAGAACATCTTGAAATGATTCTTTTGAGTGAAGTTCTGAACACTGTTAAGTGATCCCCAATCTCTAGGCTTTCATAGCTGCTTGTCCTTAAGAGATAAAGAAGGGATTTTGATAAGCTTAGCCCTTCATCCTCTGAGGAACTAAGTCTCCATACCTTTAAAGGAAAAGGTAACCTTTCATAATGGGGAAGAACTAACATATACCTCCTACCACTACCACAAATCTAAGAGCATCTGTGGATCTACTTCTCCAGTCAATCAAAATGCACTTATTGTGAAGTGTTAAATGCCAAACAAAAGAGTTTATTTTTTATTCTGGAGTTTAAAATGTCACCAGGGGCAGCTACATGGCATAGTGCATAGAGCACCAGCCCTGAAGTCAGGAGGAGCTGAGTTCAAATTTGACCTCAGATACTTAACACTTCCTAGCTGTGTGACCCTGGGCAAGTCACTTAACCCCAATTGCCTCAGCAAAAAGAAAGAAAGAAAGAAAGAAAGAAACAAAGAAAGAAAAAAGAATCACCAGAATTTTTTGAACCCTTGTTCAATAGATAATGTGGTGAGTCTTGCACTTTAAAAAATCACTTTGATATCTGAGTAGAAGATGGAGTGAAGGAGGGAGAGACTTGCGGGAGAATGACCAGTTAAAAAGAAAAGTTCAGGGAAAGGGTAATGAAAATCTGAACTAGATTAGAGCTGTGTGAGTTGAGAGAAAGGGGCTTCTGAGAAATATAAAGATAGGAAGGACAAGACTTGGCAATGGATTGGGTATGTGAAGTAAATGAGAATGAGAAATAGAGATGAATCCAGTTTGCAAAGTTTGGCACTGAGAGGATAGTGGTGTCCTTGACAGCCATAGGAAAGAAAGGACAAAGAAAGGGTTGGGGGTAGAGAAAGATAATGAGTTCTGTTTTAAATCTGTTAAGTCTGTGATAGCTACAGGAATTTTAGTTCAGGATATCCCAGAGTCAGTTGGCAAAATGTGATTGTTAAATTAAAAAAGAATCTAGGGTTGGAAGTATTCGAGTGTAGAAATAATAGTTGGACCCATGGGGTTTGGTGAAGACCAAGTGAGATGGGAAAGAAGGAAGAAAATAAGTATTTATTAAGCATCTACTTTGTGCCAGGTTCTGTCCTAAGCCTTTTTACAAATATATCTTTTGATCCTCATAACACATGGGAGGCAGTGAAAGAACTCTGGGAGATGACTATGAACCACCACATAGAATTCCCAATCCCTCAATTTTTGCATTTTTGCTTTCCTTCACAGGCTAGTAGTACACTATTTCAAAGTCCAATTCTTTTTGTACAGCAAAATAACTGTTTGGACTGTATACATATATTGTATTTAACTTATACTTTAACATATTTAACATGTATTGGTCAACCTGCTATCTGGGAGAGGGGATGGGGGGAAGGAGGGGAAAAGTTGGAACAAATGGTCTTGCAATTGTCAATGTTGAAAAAATTACCCATGCATATATCTTGTAAATAAAAAAGCTATAATTAAAAAAAAAACAATTATGGGAGGTAAGTACTATTATTATTTTCATTATACAGATGAAGAAACTGAGGTAGACAGAGGTTAAATGATTTGTCTAAAGTTATCCAGTTAGTATCTGAAGCTAGAATTAAACTCAGTTCTTCCTAAATCCAGGCCTACTTCTCTTATGCACATTGCTACCTAGCTGCAATTAGGAGAAAAAAAATTCAAGGACAGAGTCTTGGAAGATATCTAAAATTAGTAGGTATGACATGGATGAAGACCCAGAAAAAAAAGCTGAGAAAGAACAGTTGGACAAATAGGAAGAAAAACACAAATAGGATCTTCTTTCCTTAGAACCCAAGAAACTACTTCATCCTGAGATGTTCAAGCTCTTCCTATTATATGGCTAAAGATATAGAAGTTATTCTAAATTTAGTTCTGATTACAAGGGTTACGGTGGTTCAAGATGGTCAGAGAATATGAACTGGGCTCTGAAGAATGGATAGGCTTTGGATAGTTGTAGGGGAAGAAGACAATCCAGACATGAGAAAATATGAGGGACATGAGTATATATATGAGGGACATTAATGAGGTCTGTTGATTAAAGAAGAGAGAAATAGTGGAAAAGTAGAATAACTAGCTAGCTAGGACTAAATCCATTTAAGGCCTTGAAAGAGACATAGATTTGTTTAGATCTGATGCTTTAAGTAATAGAAAATTATTCTTGGTCCTGCACAGGAGAATGTGATGAAAACTATTTTATAAGAAAATCAATAATCCTTTCCTGGAGCCAATGATGTATTGGATGGAGTGTTAATCTCGATGCCAAGAAGCATTCAAAACCTACTCAACATGTTACACAGTGTGACTCATTTACCTGTGCCTTGAGCATCTCTCTACCACTTATTTATCAAGTCATAAATGAGTTGCAACTTGACAGACTCACTAACCCTTCACTAAGTCATCCCAAAATGCTATACTTAGCAATTAATTAATTAACAAGTATTTATTAAGGATCTACTCTGGGCCAAGCATTGTAAATACTGGGGTACAAATATGAAATTATCTTTCCTCAAGTAACTTACATTTCATGAGTCAGACAACATGTACCAGTATAAATGAAAGCAAAACATATATTTTACATTGGATTCTCCACGTTGCTGTGGGAATCAATATAAACATGCACTCAACAAAATAAGGTCATTATATCATAATGACATCAAAATAACACCTGTTTTTTTTCTTCTTTTTTAGTTAGTTTAATATTGTATGTTTCAGAAATAAATTGACAGAAAAGAAAAAAGGATACTAAATAATCTTTTAGGTCTTTAACCTCAGCAAACACAAGAAAGGACTATGGTCAAGCAAGTAACAGGTTGTGTGGTAGGGCCCATTGTTTTAAAAGAGTGGTAGGAGAAGGGACAGGTGTGATCAAGTCTTTTATTGTATGGGGATTAATTTAGGTCACAAATGTTCCTGTGCCTGGAGCAGGTGTGCTGGGGATATATTAATTGACTGATTAAATCAACTCATACAACTGTGGACTGCTGGTTGGCTTCTTCCTGTCGGTAGAACACAAATAAGATGTCTAAAAGGGAAAATATTTTCACATTAGTTAAGGGCTTAATAGCTTCAAAGATCTCTCCCTTTACCTCTTCTGCCAACACATAACTACTTGGTAGTGACACGTTAATGCATTGTATGTTAGCCATGACATATTCCTTCCTCCTTTTCTTTCTCCTTTAGTAATTCAATTCACCAAATATTTATTAAGGCCCTGCTGAGGGCCTCTGCACACAAAATCCCAGTGGCAAGTGCTAGGTGAGAAAGAAAGTTTAGATGAGATGGAAAAACCATCATGGAGGTAACAATCTAGCAGGGGGTATCACACATACACAAATAACTGTAAGGCAAAATTATAAATCATAAGTGCAGAAGAGATGTGCAAAATGATATGTGAAGTACCAGTGGAAAGCTTCATGGAGAAGCTAATATTTAAGTTGAGCTTTAAAGACAATTAGGCATTAAACTGAGAAAATTAGTAGATGGATGGGGAAGGTATTCTGGGAAGAAGGAATGGTGTGAGATCAAAGACATAGACTCTGGATTTATTTAATATCTACTATGTATAAGTAATTATATAAAGGCTATGCTAGAATGGGGATTTCAGAGAAGAATAAAATATGGTTCTTACACTTGTGGAATTTAAATTCTCAAGGGGAAAATCACATGTATAATATAACTAATTATAAAACAAGGTAAATATAAAAGTATAATAAGAAAAGTTGGAAAAATAATCTCAGGTTGGAGGGATTACAGAAGACATCATGGGGGAAATAAAGTTTTAGTCATACCTTAAAGGATGGGTAGAAATTGGATGAATAACATTGAGTAGGAGTGGAGAAGACATTCTAGGACCATAGTGTTCAATATATTCTTGCCAACCAACTGATTCAATTCACTTTAACAATGATTAATTGCCTACTTTATATTAGGTCCTGTGTTGGTCAGTGCTTATTTAAAGAACCTTATGTAAACTTAAGAGCCACAAGCTAAGGCAAAATCAATGGTCTTCTCCAGGATCAATGCCCTTAAGCATTCACCAAAAGGAAATGAAAAATTTCTCCAAAGGATGCATTTCACTCTTTATCTAGTATCAATTAGAGGCTATCTAGATAACTTTCTCACTTATTATAAGACCTTATTCTACAGATATTTAGATGAATTTATTCAAAAGGAATTTGAGAGTAAGAAAAAAACAGGAACAATCATAACTGCTTAAATATAGAATTCAAGTTTAATGGGGACTTCCCATACAGAAACTGAAAGTTTACAAATTGGAAATTTTCTGGATGCTGTAAATGAAGTTGTTGGTAATAAAGTGTTTAATAAATGCTTTTTTATTATGTTAATGATATCTAGGGGGACAGGAGTTCCCAGAACTCATTTCATAATAAGATAGTTTTAGTTTTCTCAAGGGTACTATATAATTCATCACTATATCATTCAAAGGTCTGTGGCTCCCAGTTTCTTCTCCTAGCTTACCCAAATTTGCCTAACCTAGTCTTTTGTTTTCAATTCCTTTTTCTCTCTAATTTCGAAATCATTTCCTAATGTCTTAATGGGGAACAAATCGCTATAAGTACAGCATAAACACCATCTTAAAAAAAGGAAAAGAAAATAGCTCAACTTACATTAAAAATATCTTCTCAATATTTTCATGAATTAAAGAATCCTGAGGTTTCCACTATCATGGGTCACTTCAATATTGCCCTTTGGCTATCACATCTGGCTCTTCTGCCTGATGAATTATTTCACAGCAGATGCTGAAAACTTAGAGGTGGAGCTGTCATAAGCATTTTCTATGTTAACTGATGGGGATTCCTCCTGCTGGTCCCATTGTTTGGCTGCCTCCTTTCAAACTGCTGTTAATAAAATTGAGTCTCCTGTTACATAGTTGTTTAAACTTGAAATAGCCACTGCTTCATATTTTCTCAAATCCCACTAAAACAATTAAACTGAATGGAAGACTTATGTTGAAGGTTTCTGTTTGTTACTCTGAAAATTTAAAAATAAATTTCTTAATGAAATTTTTGCCATCCCCCCCAACAGTATTTTTTTTCTGAGCAATAGAAGTGTCTTCATGAATTTTAAAAAGCAAAGTAAAGTCAAAACCTTCTCCTGCTATTAAATGTGTCCCCCCAAAAGACTTTTTCTTCAATATTTTCTTTCCTGAGTTACCAACTAGGCCAATTATTCTCCTCTATAGAAAAACAGCAAGGTTATAACAATCAGCATCTCTCACAATGGACTTACTATGGGAAGTCAATCAATTAATACATTCCTAACACACCTGTTACCTACAGTGCTTAGAATCTAAATTTAAAATTCCTGCTTAATATACTCTTCTACTAGACAGTTCCTAGGCAGCTAGTCTGGGGCAACATCTGTTCACAAATTTGACAAGTACCATTTTTCTTCCTATATCACCAGGCAGGTAAATTGCATACTCACAAACAATATCAGACATATACTTTTCTATAAAGATTTCTTATAATAACACTTCAAGGTCAGAAACACAAAGAAACAAATATCAAAATTGTAGGTAGCAAAGAACTAGAAACAAAGGGGATTCTACATTTTCCATCAACTGTGGAAAGGTTGGATAAATTTCAGTACATAGAATTACAGATTTAGAGATGAAAAGGACATTAGAAGGAGGTTTTTTAGTCTAACTTCCTTATTTGACAGATAAGGAAACTGAAGCCCATCTGATTAAGTTTCTTGCCAAAGGTGAGAGAGTTAAGAAGTAGAGAGCCAGAAACTGAATCCAGACTCTGCTCTAAACTGTACACATTGCTGAAACAGAGTAGAACAGAAATCCATTCCTCAACAATGTAAGTAAAGAGGTTTAAGAGGAAGCTGAACTCTGAGTCTGAAAAACTAAGAATAATCCTTATGAACAGAAAATGAAACATTGTCCTCTCCTCTGCAAAGAAAGCAGTGCTTTGGATAGAATGTCAAATGTACTCTCAGATGAAGTCAACAGTTTGGTATTTATGCTTAACTATTTCTTTGTTACAAGGGTTTGTTCAGTGTCTAGCTGGGAGGGGGAGAGTATTCAAAGAATTGACTGTGAAAAACAAAAGGCATCAATAATTATTTCTTTTTAAAAATGCAATGTTTGTGTCATTTGTTAATTTAGCACGTATTTATTGAATGTCTCCTGTATTCAAAAGTTTGTGTTATGAACCTAAAGCTCACAATTCCAAAGTATAAAACTTCTATAAAGATAGAAAGGCCCTTAGAAGTTGTCTAGTCCAACTTCCTCATTTTTAGAAGAGGAAACTGAGTTTCAGGTGCAATTCAATATTGAAAACAAAATCATTTGATTCCAGAACTATGATTCATGAACGAACAAATGAAAAAGCATTTATTAGGTGCTTACTATGTGCTGCACATTGTGCTAAATGATACAAACAAGCATTAAAGTAATTCTTTTAAAAGATCTTACATTTTAATAGGGGATGATGATTTATTAATGGCCAGAGAAAAGTGTTTTCTTGATCCTCATCATTCTTGGTCCCTCTGCAACCTTTTATACTGTATCTTACCCTCTCCTCCTGGATTCTTTTTTCTAGTTTTCCATAACACTACTCTCTCCTAGTTCTCTTCTTATTAGATGATCTCCTTCACTTTGATCTGTCCTGTACTCTCTTCTCTTTTTCCATTATACTGTCTAATTTAGCGGTCTTATCAGTTCCCATCATCATAATCTCTATTTAGATGATTCCCAGATATCAATATCATGTCCTTGTGTCTCTTCCAATCTACAATTGCGCATCTCAAACTAACTCGGATTTCTCAAATTGGATGTCCTATAGCCATTTTAAACCCTACGTGTCCAAAACAGAATTCATTATATTTCTTTTCAAACACTTCCATTTTCCCATCTTTCATGTTATTCTTCAGGGCACCACTATACTCCAAGCTACCCACCATGCAACCTTTGTGTCATGCTTTATTCTCACTCTCACTCACTTCACATATCCAGTTGTTGCCAAGTTTTGTCATTTCTACATCTGCAATGTTTTACAAATGTTCATTTCTCTACACTCATAAAACCATTACCCTGGTACAGATTATTATTATTTCTTACCTAGATTATTGCAATAGTCAATGTTAGTCTGTTTTGCTACAAGTCTCTCCCCACTCAAGTCTATCCTTTGAAGAATTAGCCACCAAAGTAATTTTCCTAAAATACAGATCCAACCATGCCATTATCTTTTCACTAAACTACAGTAGCTCTCTATCACCTCCAGCATCAATAAAAAAATCTTTTGTTTTTCACATTCAGCACTTTTTAAAACCTATTCTTCCTCATCACCACCTTTCTAATCTTACTCCCTTTCTGCCATGTACACTTTGATCTAATGATATTGGCTTCCTTGTCATTCTTCAAAGAAGATACTCTTTCTCCATACTTCAGGCATTTTCCCTGATGGTTCCTCATTCATAGAACGTTCTCTCTCCTTATTTCCACCTGCTGGTTTCCATTAGCTTTCTTGGACAAGCTAAAAGTACACCTTTTAGGAAAAGATAGTAACTTCTTTTTCTAGTAACTTCCCTCTGTTTTTGTTTATCTCTTACTATATGTTATCTACTATATTCCTATGTATGTGACTTGTTTGTACATATTCCTTTGCATATTTTTATCTCCTATTAGATTAAGATCTCCTAGAGAGCAGGGACTGTCTTTTATCTTTTTATATATCCTCTTGTGCTTAATTCAGTAGCTGGCACATAGTAGGCACTTAATAAATGCTTATTGACTAACAATAGTCTTGTAATTTGTCCCTCCCTCAAGTCTCTCTGATTTCTCCTCAGTTGCCAAAGTGATTTTTATGAAAACTCAGGTCTGACTGGATCATCCCTCTACCCTTAGAAAACTCAAGTAACTTGATATTATCTTCAAGACCAAAAATAAATTCTGTTGGGTACTTAAGATCTTCACAACCTGGGTCCTTCTTGTATTTCCATTCTTCTTATATCTTGTTCTATGCCTTCTACTAAACTGCTGAACCGGGCTACTTAATATTTTTCCCATTTGCTACTTTGCATTGGCACTAGTTGCCTGTTTTGCCTGGGATGCTCATCTTTGATTCCTAGCTTTCATGGGTTTCCTTCAAGATTAGTTTGAATACCACCTTCTGTAGGAAGTGTTTCTTGTTCTATTTCCCCTGATATTCCTTCCATTTAGTGTAAATAACTTGGATGCACATAATTGTATTGTTCCCTCCTTTAAAATATGAACTTTAGAAACTCCTTTAAAATATGAGTTTCTAGAAATTGAGTGGATGTCCATCATTTCGAGAATGGCTGAATAAGTTATGGTATGTAATGTCCCGGCTAGCTTTTTGGGGGATCTCTGGATTTTGGGGGGATCACCTTGGTCTTTAGGTGGAGAAGTTAAGCACCTACTCAGAGTGAGATAATGGTTCTTTAAACATATACTTAATGTGATATGGTGATGTAATGATTGCACACGCTCAGTTGCTGTAGTGATGTAATTGGACTGAAGTATTTAAGGTCTGGGAAGACTGGCAATGAGTCTTAGCCACAGACACAGAGGAGATTCAGGACTCCATCTTTAACCAGCCTTGTGGTGGCTCTTCTGCCTTCATCACTTCTCCAAATATACCAAATTAACCCAAACTGCACTTCAGTCAAGTTAGCCCATTCTATAATCCTGCTGTCATTCGTTCCAGTTTCCTTAGCCTATGTCACAACTTTCCATCAGTCACAAGTTATTTGGCTTAAAATAAAATATATCATCCAGTGTGTATAAGCTTTTAAGCTGGTATAAACTAAATCGATGTTATATTATTTATGATGACCCATCTTGATGTAGCCATTCAATAGCTTTGGACAACTGGGAGATTTAGCCTAAACTCCTGAGGGCCATGTAGTTTTGGAGACAGCCAAAGGTGATATGAATATAAATAATTATACTGTTTATGCTACCTGCCTCATAGGGCAGTATAGGAAAAACACTTTGCAAACTTCAAAGTATTTTAGAATTGTGAAGTATTATTATTATATATAAAATGGGGAAACATATTAGGAAGCTTGGCTGATTTACTTCCCCATGTGGAAGAAAATGAGAAGTCCATTCTGTGGGGTGATATTTAAGAATTTTTAAGGTGTTTTGGAGAGATCGTAGAATATGTGTAAATATTCCTTAACTGGTTTTGATCTGCTAACCACATGGTGGACAGCAACCTCTTTGACTGCCTGGAGCTGTAGCACAGGAACTGAGGGCACTCTTAAAGACTTTATTCAGCCTTGGCCTTTTAGACTCTTGGGCTGCTCTATCTCAGTTGGAGTTAGTTGATGGCTTTCAGTGAGAGACAAAGATGTAAGTTGAGAAAGTTAGACCTTGCTTTGAAGCTAACATGTGGCTCCATGAAAACAAGCCAGAGTACTTCTGCTTTAATGATTAATTTTTTTTTCTTTTTTTTAGAAGAAGTATATAAGTCTATAGACTCTGAATTTATGAATTTCTAAAAGAATCCTCCAGGAAGCCAGAGGTCTGGAAGTCAAAGTTTATACTAGGTTTTTGTAGCCAGCTGGAAAAGGAAATGGAAAAACCCCCCAAGGCTTTGCCAAGAAAATACGGTCTTGAAGAGTCAATATGACTGAAATAATTTGAACAATAACATAAATATCAATATCCGAAGATATAAGTAATGACCTTTAAGATCCAGTCTAGCAGTAGATGAGGCAAGAACTCCCCTGGCAGTTTTATATATAGACATGGACTTGGTGGGACCAACATTATGTAGGGACTGTGTTAAATCTACTCACTATCCCCAGAGACCAAGGTAGTGTTCATTAAGTGTTTAAGAGAAATATTTGTATTTTTATTATTACCATATCTTCGAAATAAAAATCCCTCTGTAAAAGCTAATTAATGTTAAGTGGATAAATGCAACTTACACTGATGGGTATCAGTATAAGAGATGGGGTGAGTAGTGGCAAAGCACAACTAGGGGGTTTAAGTCAATATCATTAGAGAATAGATTCCCTAGTCCCTCAGGGTACCCCTAGAACACCAAAAAGGAGATGCAGCAGTCTGATTCTGGGTTAATGTGTAATGTCCAGGCTAGCTTTCTGGAGTACCTCAAGATCAGCCTTGATCTTAGTGCAGGAGTGCAGGAGGCAGGAGACCCACCACGAGGCTGGTCAAAGATAGAATATCCCTCTTCCAAGTCATTCTTAGCCCTTATATACCTTATTGTAATTACATCATTACAGCATACTAATTATGTGTGAATTAGAGAACCATTACATGACCAGTACTAAGTAAATATGTGAACTAGAGAACAATCATCTTATCAATTCCACTGAGTTAACACTTTGTTTTAAGTATACTTTTCCAAAGTTCCTTCCTCTACATTAATGAGCCCAGAACATTTTACTACGCATATAATCACTTCCAGATCTTAAAGCACTTTGAAAATGTATACTGTTTTTAGAGGGGATGTGATGCAAAGGAAAGCATGTGGGATTTGGAATCAGAGGAGTTGGGTTCAAATACTAATTCTATGACTTATTTACTTAATTACTTAACATCTCAGACCTTCACTTACTTCATCTGTGAGGATTGATCAATAAACATGAATTAAGCAACCAATATGTGTCAGTTAGTATGCTAGCAATGGATATATAAAAAAAGGTACCAGACAGTCCTTATCTTCAAGAAACTTACAATCTAATGGGAAAGGTAGACTATATAACTACAGATATTTTTTTTCAGTTTTAAATCTATGAGCCTAATAAATTTCAAGTAGACAGATAAATGGCAAGATATGTAGAGTTCTCTCATTGTCTCCTCCAGATCCTTGGGGAGAGGGAAGAACAGAAAGATTTTATTTCTTTCATAACCTTCTTTTGAGTGGGGAAGAAGAATATACCAGACAGGAAAGATAATTGGTACAAAAGCTCAGAAATGGGAGATACAGGCTTGTGTTTAAAGAATTGGAAGTTAGCCTGTATAGCTTATTTAAAATAAGTACAAGGAGGGAAATAATATGTAAATAAATCAGAAAAATAAGGAGGCAAGTTGTTAAAAGTTTCAAATGACAAACAGGATGTTTCTATTTGCTCCTACAGATAACAGGGAGCCATTGGAGTTTACTGAATAGGAAGCCACTGGAGTAGAGGGACATTATAATCACTCAAGGCTTCAGAAAAACATTTTAGCAGCTGGGTGAAAATAATGCATCAGAGAAGAAAGAGAATTGAAACTAGATGACCAATTAGGAGGCTTCTGCAATAGTCCAAGTATGAAGTTGTAAGGGCTTGATCTAGTATAAAGGTTGAATGGTTAGAAGGGACTTAAGGAGAAATGTAGAGAAAGAAATGACATTTGGCAACTAATTAGATTATAGAGTGAGAGTGAAGAACCTAAGATGACACTTAGATTTCCTGCCTGGATGAGTGGAAGGGGAGTTATTTTTCCAGTTAAAGAAAAAACGCTTCATTAAATTTATAAAATGCCAACTTCTTCTGTCCCCAAGGCAAACAAAGGTCCTAAGAAATAAATGTCCCTAAGGCACAATATTGGATTGAGCTATCTAGAAAGTTTTCATATTTAGTGTTGTGAGAGCCTAAAAATTCAGGTAGACTAGACATTCAAGTAGACCCTTTTTAGTGTTGAGGGCATGGATGAGAGGAAATCACACAAAAGAAGATAAATCGGGTGAAAGAGCTAGCAAAGAAAAAAAAATAAGAAAATACCGGAAGAATCAAGTCAAAGTGCCAAAATTCTCATTATCTTGGTCTTAGAAAAACAAAGAAATAAATTAATGTATATAATTCTATCATTTTCTTTTCTAGATTTAATATTTTCAAGCCTGAAAACTGTACATTTAAAGGGGTTGGATCAGGAGGCAACTATGTGGCAGCTTGTGTGGTATGGTGGATAGACTGAGAGGCCCACAATTAGGATGACTTGAGTTCGAGTGAGGCCTCAGACACTTACTATTTTTGTATCCCTGGTTAAGTAACTTAACCTCTATTTGCCTTAGTTTCCTTAGCAATAAACTAGGGATAAAAATAACAATTATCTCCTAAGAAATTTGAGGATCAATGAGATACTACTTATAATACTTTACTTTAAAAAGGGTTTAGCATAGTGTCGGGCACATAGTGCTATATAACTATTAGTTACTTTTACAATTTGTATTAGTGTTATTAGTATTTAAATTCCCCAAAGACAGAATCATATCTACAATTCTTTTTGTCTGATATGAGTATTCAAAAATTTTGCCTGATCAAAAGATGGACTTGAACTGAGCTTTATAGTGAACTTTTATAGCAAGACTTAGAAATTCTTTGTTTGAAGTTCCTCTTCTCTCATTCAGTTCTTTCCCAAAGTAGGCTAGGATTGTTATAATTTTTTCAGGATAAATAAAACGTAATTATTATTATCTTTAGTTATATTGAGTGTTGTCCTGGTAATATTTAAAAATAAGGATTAAGAATAAGAATATACAGAGGTCATGTGAGGAGATGATGTTAACTCTTTCAAGCCATTAGAATCCACTGCTATGGTCACAGAGCTAAATAGAATCTCTAGTCCAACTTTAAAACTAAGGTTTTAAGTTAACTACTCAAAGTTAGAAGAAGACTAGATTTCTGGCCTCCTCATTCCCAATCAAGGATTCTTCATAAGACCATAATTATTTCCACATTTAAATGATGCAAGACCTTGAAAATAATATTATCTTGGTGGTTAGAGCTCTATCCCTTCCTCCTCAAACTATCTTGTATTTAACTTATTTGTGCATACATTGCACATACTCAGTAGAACAGAAGATTATTGATAGCAGAACTACCTAATTTTGTCTTTGCCTTGCCAGTGCCTTCAAAGTAGGGTCTTAATAACTGTTGTTGAATATCAATAACAATATTTAATAAATAAGCTTATTTTAGGGAATCATAGTATACTATCGAGAGATCTAGACTGAAGAGTTTGAAAGGATAAGATTTTGTTTCCAGGACTGACATTGGATGGGTGATCTTGGGCAAAAGACTTAATAAAGTCTTAGTTGCCTCATCTATAAAACAAGGATAACAATAATTTGAGCTAACTACTTCATGAAGTCCTTATGAAGATGATATTCTATGTTGCATATGAAAAGGCTGTGTCACGATGAAGTATTATATAAGTACAGGTTATTATTATTTTAGTTTAATTACTCTATTCCAGATAACACATTAACTGCAAAGGCAGTATAGTATGGTGGAAAGAAAAGGGTCAAGTTGCCCAATCAGTCAGTCAACAAGCCTTTATTAAGTATGTGCTGTGTACTAGGGACTTTGCTAAACACTGGGGAATAAAAATAAAGGTAAAAATCACGATCCCTGGCTTTAAGGAGCTTTCAGTCTAATAGCACAAATGAGGCTGTTTAAGCACATGCAGGATATGTAGAGAATAAATGGCAGGTAATATCAGAAGGGAAATCACTAGGAGCTAAATGAACCTAAATCAAGTCTTCTGTATATTATTTCTATACAAGTCTTTGGATGGAATGAATTTATAAGGACTTGGATTCCAATACCAGCTCTGCTCCACTTATGTGATCTTGGGCAAATCACTTATCCTCTCAAGGCCTTCATTTCCTCATTGGTAAAATGAGGGAATGGGACAAGATGATCTCTAAATTCCCTTCTTGCTCTAGCTCTTGTAAATATACTTCATTTAGAAACTATCCTTTTTTGTCTCTATTTTGTATTATTGTATATTTAATTTTCTAAGTCACATCCTTTGAGAAGCTGGTGGGTTATAAAATATAAATAAACACGAACACATGCTTACGCATACATGGGAAGACTTCAGAAAAGATCATTTCATTTATATTTGACTACGTGCTATTTTTGGTCCAACATCAGGACCAGTCTTAGATTATAAATGGTTTGGGAAGGGGAAGGGGCAGGAGACAGAAGAGAAATGGTCACTTGGACAGCACATTCTCTCCTCTAGTTTTCATTCTACTCTAACTGATTAGATCATGTTTGCTCCCAATATTCAAGCAGTAGAAGCCTACTATAACTAAGGTACTGCTAGACACAAAGAGAGACAAAGATAAGTAACACACAATCCCAACCTTACAGTTTATTAGAAGAGATAAAAACAGCCACACAGATAATACTAATCCAAAACAGAATAGAGTGAATTCAGTAAGAGACATACAAACACCAAGCTATTACCTTGAAAGCTCCCAGGAGGATAGAGATCACTTCCAGCTGGGTGGCAGGGGTTTGATACTGATCTGCCCTGTATCTTATTCCCTCAGGACCAGGCTTTTTAATTCCTTCTAAAGTGACAATTAACTTTTTTTAACAAACTAATCAGCATTGGTGATTTCTCCCTTTGCCAAGTAAGAAGTCAGAAAGACTTGCCTTTCCTTCAGGCAAGACCATTCTAAGTTTTTTTTAAAAAGGGAGGCTCAAAAGCCCTGCTCCAGGTAGGAAAAGTACTTCTAGTAATTATGCTCTATGTCTTGGTCATATTTACTACCTCCCCCCCACACTTGTCCATCTTGTGCCTCTGAATTCAATGTTTTGTTTATGCTATTCTCTCCACCTCCAATTTCTCCTTTGCTTCCAAAACAAAAAACAAACAAACAACAACAACAACAACAACAAAAAACCCACCACCACAACAACAAACACTATATTTTCTTCAGTGTCTAATTCAACTCATCTCCTCTCAGAGATCTTTCTTAACCATTATGGCATAATATTTCTCCTTTCTATTGTTTTCTTCCCTCTCCATAAGCTTCTATTATTTTCTGTTTTTATACAATAGTTTGTGATAATGCTGAGCAGGGAGTTGGCCCTTATAACTTATTTCTTCAATTCTGAGCCCAAGAAAGTCTGAGATTTTCTGGTGACTCACAATCAATACAATATCAGTAAGCAGACATACCAGATCTCAAATTGTATTATAAAGTAATAATTATCTAAAACAATCTGGTTCTGACTAAAAAATATAATGGTGCATGTATAACAAATCAAATTGCTTGCCTTCTCAATGCTGGGAAAGATGGGAGGAAATGGAAGAAGAAAGAGAATTCAGAACTCAAAGTTTTAAAAATGAATGTAAGAATTATTTTTACATGTAATTGGGAAAAATAAAATAATAAATAAAAAGAAATAGAGTAGTGAATCAGTGGAATAGATCAGTGGTTCTCAAAGTTTGCTGCAGAGAATCCAGAGAAATGGTCTCTGAAACCCTTTCAAAGGATCTCCAAATTCATAATTAGTTTTTATTTTTGATATGGTAATTATCTGTAAATATAACCCACATAAACAAAAACTCTTTGGACAAATCTTCAATAATTTTTTAATAGTATAAAGATACTGAGAACAAAAGTTTGAGAACTACTGGAATAGATTAGATGCACAATACATTGTGACCATAGTAATCTAGTGTTTGATAAATCCAAAGATTCAAGCTTTGGGGACAAAAACAGCTGGGAAAACTGGAAAACAGTATGACAGAAGCTATATATAGACCAGCCATTCTTCAGTTGATGAGCATCTTCTCAATTTCCAATTGTTTGCCACCACAAAAAGAGTCGTTATAAATATTTTTGTATATATAAATTCTTTTATTTTTCCTTAGATCTCTTTTGGGATACATACCTAATAGTAGCATTGCTGAGTCAAGAGTTATAGCTCTTTGGGCATAGGTCCAATTTTTTCTCCAGAATTGTTGGAGCAGTTTACAACCCCACCAAAGGTACATTAATGTCCACATTTTTCCACATCTCCCCTAATATTTGCATTTTCCTTTTCTGTCATATTAATCAACCTGATAGATGTGTGGTGGTACCTGAAAATTGTTTTAATGTACGTTTTTCTGATCAATAGTGATTTAAAACATTTTTTCATATAGAGAACTTTGATTTCTTCTTCTGAAAACTGATTAAACCAAACCAAAAATTGCTTTAATTGACTCTTCATTGGTAGTGAATTAACCTTTTTCATTTTTGATACTAGCAATGTGATTTTCTTCTTTCTTTTTTAAAAATCAAATTAACCAATAATTTATCTATTTTTTTAATAAACCAAGCTCCTAGTTTTACTTATTAATTTAATGGTTTTCTTATTTTCAATTTTATTCTTTTTTTTTCTTTATTTTCCAGGATTTCCAATTTGGTGTTTAATTGAGGATTTAAGATTTATTCTTTTTTTTGTTGTTTTAGGTATCCAATTTATCAATCTGCTCTTTATTTATGTAAACATTTAGAGATATAACATTTCCCCTAAGTATTGCTTATCTGAATCCCATAAATTTTGGTATGTTTCTCATTGTCATCATTCTCTTTAATGTAATTATTGATTCTTTCTATGATCTGTTCTCTGAGTCATTCATTCTTTAGGATTAGATTTAGTTTTCAATAATTTTTAATCTATCTTTCCATGACCAATTTTATACACCATTTTAATGCACCATGATCTAAAAAAATGCACTTAATATTTTTGCCTTTCTGAATTACATTATGAGGTTATTATGCCCTAATATATGGTCAATTTTTGTGTAGGTGCCATGTACCACTGAAAAAAAAGATATATTCCTTTCTATCTCCATTTAATTTTCTACAGAGGTCTATCATATTTATCTTTTTTATAATTCCATTCTATCTCCAATTTTTTTCTTGCTTATTTTTGGTTATGTTTATCTAGTACATAGATTGTAAAGTTGAAGTCACCCACTAGTATAGTCTTACTGTCAATTTCCTCCTGTGATTCATTTAACTTTTTCTTTAAATATTTGGATGCTATGCCATTTCATGCATATGTGTTTAGTATTGATATAACTTCATTGATATTACCTTTTAAGGGGCAGCTGGGTGGCTCAGTGGATAGAGCACCAACCCTGAAATCGGGAGGACCTGAATTCAAATGTGACCTCAGACACTTAACACTTCCTGGTGACTGTGGGCAAGTCACTTAACCCCAATTGACTCAGCAAAACAACAACAAAAACATATGTGATTTACCTTTTAATAAGATATGGTTTCTTTCCTTATCTCTTTTAATTAGATCTCTTTTTACTTTTGCTTTGTCTGAGATCATAATTGCTACTCTTGTTTTTGTTCATTTTTACTTCAGTTTAAGTATAATAAATTCTGTTCCATCTTCTTTCTTTTGTCTCTCTCTATTTCATGTTGGTTTCTTGGAAAAAAAAATAAGATTATTAGATTCTTTTTAAAAATCCATTCTATCTGTTTGTCTCATAAATAAGTTCATTTCATTCACATTCACACTTATGATTACTCTCTATTTCCCTTCAACCTATTTTTACTTTTGTTTAGTTTTCGCTCTCTCCCCTTTCATGCTGTTCATCCTAAATCTCTTTTGCTAAGACCCCAATGTAGCATTCCTTCTTTAAAACATCCTCTAATCTTTTATACCCCTAGTTCTATTATGCCCCTCCCCTCCTACTTCCTTGTAGAACAAGATAGATTTCTACACCAAACTGAATGTATATGTTATTCTCTCTTTGAGCCAATTCCAGTGAAAGTAAGGTTCAAACATTGCTAGCCATTACCATCCACATCTTTTCCTTTACTGTAAAAGCTTTTCCTTTTAAAAGGTTTTCCTTATTTTATTTGAAGTAATTAATCAAATTATAGTTCTCCCTTTTCCATTCTCCTAGTGCATTCCTCTTTCTCACATCTTAATTTTATTTTTAAAAATATCACCTCACCATAACTAATTTATATTTATATCCTCTATGTATGCTCTGCCTTAATAATGATAAAGTTCTTAGTACCTACAAGATATCATCTTCCCATATAGAGAATGTAATCCCTTATGATTTTTCTTTTCTGTTTACCTTTTTTATTATTTCAAAGTTTGATTTTCTATTTAACTTCGGTCTTTTCACCAGGAATGTTTAAATGTTCTCTGTTTCATTAAATATCCATTTTTTCCTCTAATGAATTATATCCAGTTTTGCTGGGTAGCTGATTCTTGATTTTAGCTCTTTTGCTGACTGGAATATGTTACTCTAAGTCCTTAATGTGGAAATTGTTAAAATCCTGTGTTATCCTAACTATATCTCTATATTTGAACTTTTTTTCTTTCTAACTACTTGTAATATTTTCTCCTTGATCTGGGAGCTCTAGAATTTGGCTATAATAATCCTGGACATTTTAATTTTGGGATCGCTTTCAGGAAGTTATTGATAGATTCTTTCAATTTCTATTTTACTTTCTAGTTCTAGGATATCAGGGCAGTTTACCTTGATAATTTCTTGAAAGGTGATGCCTAGGTTGTTTCTTTTTAATCAAGTCTTCTTATATAGTCCAATAACTCTTAAATGATTTTCCCTAAATACATTTTCCAGGTCAATTGTTCTTCTAATGAGATAGTTCACATTTTCTTGTATTTTTTCTTTATTTTGATTTTCTCTTATTGTTTTTTTGATGTCTCAGAATCGTTAGTTTCAACTTGCCCAATTCTAGTTTTTAAGGAATTATTTTCTTCAGTGAGCTTTTATATTTCCTTTTCCATTTGCCCAATTCTGCTTTTTAAGGATTTCTTCTCTTCAGTATTTTATCTCCTCTTTTACTCTTTGGCCAATTCTGTTTTTGTGTGTTTGTTTGTTTTGTTTTGTTTTGTTTTGCTGAGGCAATTGTGGTTAAATGACTTGCCCAGGTCACAAAGGTAGGAAGTGTTAAATGTCTAAGACCAGATTTGAACTCAGATCCTCCCGAGTTCAGGGCTGGTACCCTATCCATTGCACCACCTCGCTGCTCCCCGATGTTATTTTCTTCAGTTTTTATTTGTTTCTCTTAAACTGTTGATTTTTTTTCATAATTTTATAGCATCACTCTCAATTCTTTCCCCAATGTTTATTCTACTCTTATTTGTTTTTTTCAACATTTTCTGAGTTCTTCCAGCAATTATTTTTGGGCCTGTGATAAATTCACCTTTGTCTTTTAAAGCTTTGCATTTAGCTGTTTTGACTTTGTTGTGTTCTGGGTTTGTGTTTTGATTTTCCCTGTCACTATAGTAATTTGTTGTGGTCAGCTTCTTTTCCTCCTCCTTGTCCTTCTCCTTTTTTCCCCCTCTTCTTCCTCTTCTTCTTTCTTCTCCTCATTCTTTGCTTCCTCTTATTTTTCTTCTCCTCCTTCTTTTCCTCCTCTCTCTCTCTATATATATTTTTCTCTCTCTCATTTATTCTTTCTATCTCACTTTCATTTACTCATTTTTACAACCTATTTTTTGACTTTAAGCTTTATATTAAAATAGGATTTTGCTCCTGGGGTGAAAGGGATATTGTCCCAAGCTTCACGTTTCTCATACTGCTATTTTCAGAGGTAGGCCTGAGAGTTTGTAAGCTTTAGGCTTTTCTAAGGTGATATGATCTAAAAAGGGATGTGGTAACTGCTCTCTGGGCCTGTGCTCTGCTTTGGAGGAAGGGCCCTGGTCACAGTTCCATAGTGGAGAAAAGTCCTTATGGTCACTCACTGAACAGAGCACAGGTCTCTTTAAATCATACCTCTCTTTAAATCATAATAACTTAGAAGAACCAAAAACTTCCAGATTCCCAGGCTTAGCTGGGACAATGTCTCCTTCACCTCAGGAGCAGAGCCCAGTTAAGTCAAGAAATAGGCTATAAAAATGAGCAAACTCCCTCCCCACAAAAAGAACCTGACCATAACAAATTACTATAATGACAAGCTTCTGCTTTCCTGTGGTTGCAAGACTAGGGCACCAGCTCTCCTGTGAATATCTTTCTACATTCTGAAATTGTGTCCAGGGTCCCAGCATCCCTGCCCCTAAAAGAGCTAGTATGCTAGTGGTGCTCCTCAGTGGGACTGTGATCTGGAACTGCATTCAGGCAATGGGGTTGAATTCTACACTCAATGCCAGCAAAGGGTCTTCTCTAATCTCTTTCTGACTAATTGTCTGACCCTCCTTATTATCTATGGACTGAGAGCTCCTAAAGTCCCTATAGCTGATGCAGACAATCCCAAGGCCCACTGCAGGCTTGCTGGGGCATGGCCTGTGCTACACTGAGCTCTTGGCTAGACCACCAACATGATGAGACAGACTTTTCCTGTCAATCTCCTAAATTGTCTTGGACTGGAAAATTGTTTCATCTTGACTTCTGTTGATTTTGCTGCTCCAAGGTTTGGTTTTGTGGTCTTATTTTCAAATTGTTAGAAAAGGAATTTGGGAGAACTCAGGAGAGTCCCTGCCCTTGACTCTGCTCTGTATTATGTCCTTCAAGGTAAAATAATTTTCTATGATTTAACTAGATATATGTGACACTCCTTGTAGAAGAGCCTTGAAGGCAATATTTTGCTGGCCTAATCTAATGCTATTTTATTGTGCCCAAACAATTGTATCTTTTACATCTTTCAGTTAATTGTGTTCAGAACAGGTGTAGTGATCTAATAAATAACATGTTCTTCCACATATTTTGGTTTTCCACACATTCTTGTCTATTCTGAATACAGAACAATGTTTTGTTTCTAAAAACCTTGTTTGTTGAACCTTTGTTACACTTTATAAATTGCCTTATAGTCCCTAAAGGGGATTTAGTTTCCAGGAGATTAAATCCTACAAAAACCGGCAGACTCAGATAATCCCCACCCAGATGCTACCATGTGCTGCTGTGTGGTTTGGGACTGAGCCCAGGGTGCTATGGCCATATTCCAATGTCAGTAACTATATTCTGCCAACCAAAAATTTCCCTTGGACTTTTAATTTGTTCAAGTATCTTCATTTCTGGTCCTAATCCATTGCTGGGCTCGGCTAATAGGGACTGTTTCTGTTAAGTGAAATGCTAATAGCATATCAATGAAAAGCAATTAGAAAATGGCAGGCAAAATTCCTGTTTAAAGCAGAATATTAGCATCTCTTCTAGCTTCAGTCCTTCTGCTTTGCCCAAGTTCAGCCTGACATCCAAAAGCGTTTTTGTCAAGTTTGAACAATAGAAAAACCAAAACTGAAATAACCCTATTATTATAATTAAAATTAAGTAATAAGATTTATGTAAATAGAGATTTTTGATGCTATGTAGTCTCACACATGCATACACAGAGACATATACATGTATCACAAAGCATTATGTGATATGTCCAAAGTCATATAGTAAATGAGGAGAAATTTTAATTTAGGCCTTTCTGACTCTTAGCCTAGGATTCTATCATGAATTGTATTGTATTATAAATCAGGGAAAATGAGTAGTAAGAAAGACAAATAAAGAATAATTCTGTAAGGAATTTATTTAAAATTCCTCCTTACTTGGTCTGATGGAAATATTTTCATTAGTAGATAGAGCTAATGTTGGGAGAAGGGAAACTGGGAAGTGAGAATAGGAAAAAAATATATTGACTGTAATAGGCTCTAAATAATCCATGTTAGTTTAAATCTTCTTTGTCATTTGACTTCCATAAGACTCTGTTCTTGTCATCTATAAGGTGAAGAGGGAACTAGATGGCTGAGATCTCTTCTAACTTTAAATGTCTAATAGTATGATGTTGACCTAGTAATAAGAGAGCTAAAATAGGTCCAAAGTAGAAATTAACCACTTCCCATTGAATACTGACTTCTCTGTTATTCCTCACATGTGACACCCCATCTTTCAACTCTGGGCATTTTCAGTGACTGTCTGCCATATCTGGAATGCTCTCCTTACCCCACTCAACTTCCTGGTTTCTCTGGCTTGCTTCAAAACTCAGCTAAAGTCCCAACTTCCTTCTGTAATGTGTAAATATTTATTTAAAACAAAATGCAACAATAAAACTGAGTGAGTGAGTGAGAGAGAGAGAGAGAGAGAGAGAGAGACAAAGACAGAGACAGAGACAGAGACAAAGACAGATAGGGGGAAAGAGAGAAGAGAGGGAGAGAGAGGTGAGAAGGGAAAAGAGAGAGAGAGGTGAGAAGGGTAAAGAGAGAGAGACAGAGACAGAGAGAGAGAGAGACAGAGAGACAGAGAGAGAGAGAGAGAAACAGAAACAGAGACAGACAGAGAGAAGGGAAAATGGGAGAGAGGGAGAGGTGGGGAAAGGGAGAGAGAGAGAGAGAGAGAGAGAGAGAGAGAGAGAGAGAGAGAGAGAGAGAGAGAGAGAGAGAGAGAGAGAGAGAGAGAGAGAGAGAGAGAGAGAGAAAGAAAGAAAGAAAGAAAGAAAGAAAGAAAGAAAAAGAGAGACAGAGACGGAGAGAGAGAGAGAGATAAAGAGAGAGGAAAGGAAGAAAGTGGGAGAGGAGAAAAGGAGGAAAGGGAGAGGGAGGGAGGCAGGAGTGAATTGCCTGAGGCAATGACTAGATTACGATCATACATCCAGTATGTGTTAGTCCGGACCCTTTATCCACAGCTGCCACACTGTCTCTCTAGTCTTATTCTTATTTTTCCTCTTTCATGCTCTGTTTCCCTATCCCATCCCTACCCTCTAGAACTAAAGCCTATAAGTCAGACAACCTGTCCATGACTCCATTTCTGACTCACTATTTTTTCTTCAGGAACTTACTTTCCCTAAGTGCATGAACTTCTTCATCCATAAAATGTGCACACTAATACTGATTATTTTAATGCTTTCTGGAAAGATTATTATGGCAATAATGAACACAGAACAATTTTACTATTTTTCTTACTATTTCCCCTTTGTAGAATAGAGCTATAATTTATCAGACAAGGTATTACTAAGCTTTGGTAAAGCTTCCATTGCAGTGTGTTGGGTGTCTAATGTAGTGACTTACTGCAGCACTGGTTATAGCAAAAAGGCTATTTAGCCATGATGAATGGTAGCATTGTAAACTTCAACTCAGTGTTCAAGCCAAAAATCCTCTACTCTATCACCAGATGATAATTACAGCTCACATTTATATGGGACTTTACATCTTGTATAGCACTGTCCTCACAATAGCTCTGTGATACAGAAGGTAGGTTGAACTTTTCTGGGAGAGTGGAGTAGTCTGGATCTTTGATTTCATTAGTATAAAAATACTCATCAGTTTTTATAGATTATACAAAGATAGGAGGGTTGCAATTGAGTCAGGATCTCCATAAAATAGAACACAAAGTCAAATGCAAGATTAACTTCAAAAGAAAAAATATAAAGTCTTAAGCCTGAATATGCTAATTCAATTTCACAAAAATTAAATTGGAGGGACATGTACTTGTTTTGAAAAAGAACTGGGGGTTTTCGTATACCAGAAACTCATTAGGAGTTGGAAGTATGATTATGGCATCCAAAAAAAGCTAGTACAGTTTTGGTTTATATTAAAGAGTAATGGTTTCCAAGAATAGTGAAGGAACTGTACTCTGCTTTCATGACACTTTAGATGTATTATTATGTTTAGTTTTGAATGCCACAATTTAAGATAGATATTGATAAGCTTGATATACGAATTGAGGACTCATGGAAAACATGGGAACAATCTTCAAGTTGGATTTATTCAGTTTGATCTCAAAGTGCAGAACTATGAGCAGGAAGTGGAAAATTAAAAAAAAAGAGAGACAAATTTGGATTCATTTTAGGATAAAAACTCCCCAGAAGTCAAAAAAATGAAATAGAATACCTTGAAAAGATTCCCTCAGAGGGTTTTTCAGCAAAAGCTGGATAACCATTTGTCAGATATATTAGTGTGGGATTTCCTTTCATGAATGAATTGTATTAGATGCCAGTTAAGGTTCTTTTCCATTCTCAAATTCTGTAATTCTGTAGTCATATTTATTCTGATGTAGCAAAGAAAATATCCAAATACTGTCTGATGCCCACTATGATAAGATGAGTCCCATCAATAACCTAATAGTAAAAAAAAAAAAAAAAAAGCACTGGATTATAAATTAGATTACCCAAACCCCACTCTTAGTGCAGCCTTGTTTAGCATGAACTGTATTAAATGAGAAGCATATAGTGAGAAAATAACTGAAGTTGGAATTAGAACTCTACTCCTGAGTGTGTGTAAGGGATGTGACTGTGTGGGCAATCCAATTCATTTAGGCAAAATGATTTCTTTTGTCTATGCAATTTTATTGATACATGCCAGACCCCCATCAATAAAGTGCAATTATAATTGTCTCTTGTCTAACTCAGAGAAGCACTGTTAGAGTATATGAAACTCCATAAATGGAAAAACTTGTAAATCCTTTGCCTTTTTAAAAAGCAAACAAAGTATTGCTCTGGTTGATTATTCAGATTACAGATCATCACATAAATCCATACTTTTTGCAAACTTTTAAAAGGAAATGTTCAGTGAATTTATTCAAGTAAAAAGTTGATTTCATAGAGGGTAGAATTCATTTTGAAATAAGTTCATTTTGAATAGCTTTAGAATAATGGAAAGAGCAATGGATTTAGTCAGACCTGTGTTTGAATCCTGGATCTGATACTTAAAAATTTAGTACCTTGATAAGGGGGCACCTACGTGTCTCAGTGGATAGCTTCCACCTGAGATCAGGAAGACTCATCATCTTCAGTTTAAATCTGGCCTCTCATACTTATTAGCTGCACGACCCTGGGCAAGTCATTAACCCTGTTTGCTTCAATTTTCTCATATGTAAAATAAGATGGAGAAGGAAATGGCAAATTACTTTGTGTCTGCTAAGAAAACTCCAAAAGGGGGTCAGGAAGAATCAGGCATGATTAAAAATGATTGAGCAACAGCAAAACTTGGATAAGAGCCTTAATTTTTAGACCTCTATATGTAAAATAAAAATACTGAACAACAAAAGAAAAGATTTGAAAAACCATTCTCCAATAGAAGATGGTCAAAAGATATGAAAAGGAAGTTTTCAAAAGAAGAAATCCAAGCTATCAATAATAATCTAAAATACTCTAAATCAGTAATAATTGAAGAAATGCAAATTAAAGCAACTTTGGAGGTTCAAAGACACCTCTGAGATGGGCACAGATGATAAAGGAGGAAAACAATAAATTTTGTATAGGCTGCAAGAAACAGGAACACTAGTACATCCTTGGTGGAGTTGTGAATTGGTCCTGTTATTCTAGAAAGCAATTTGAAATTATGCCCAGAAAGTTATCAAATTACATACCCTCTGACTTAACTACATTGCTACTAAGTCTAAATTTCAAGGGAATCAAAAAAGAGAAAGTTTCTATGTATACTAAAATATTTTCAGCAACTCTTTTTGTCATAACCCCAAACTGGAAATTAAAAGGAAATCTTCCTATTGGAGAATGACTAAATAAATTTTGACATTAAAAATTTTATTGAATATTATTGTACTATAAAAATGATGAAATGGGTAATTTAAGAGGATATTGAGAAGATCTTTATGAATTAGTGCATGGCAAAAAGAGCCAAAGTAGGAGGACATTTTATCCAGTGATAAAATTGTAGAATAAACTTCAAAAGAATTTAGAATTTGGATCAATACAATGCTAAATCCTGAGTACAAAAGATCTAAATGAAATATATGGTTGACTTCCTAGTAGGGAGGTGCTGAATTTAGAATGTGTAAAGATGCCTAATGTAGGTTTATTATGATAATATATTTTATTGGATTATGTAGATTTGTATTAAGGGATTGTTTGTCATTTTTTTAAATTGTTCAATTTGGGGAACATAGTAGTGAGAATGACAGACTAACAAAATACTTGTTAGTTTAAAAACAAAACCAAATTAAAATATAAGACTCTATTATAAAAGACTCTAAGAGGGAAAGAAAAGATCCATATAAGGGGGTTTAATTAGTGAAGTTTAATTAGTGAACAAGAAGACATTTTTGCCATAATTTTTTATGTTGGTGATTTGTCAAATAGCAATTGTTTAATAGTTAATAATACTGATTAATGTTTGCATAGTACTTTACAAATATTATTACATTTGATCTTTATAACAATTGTGGGAGATAGGCACTATTAACAGATGAGGAAATAAAGCAAACAAAGGTTAAGTGATTTGGCTAGTGTCACAAAACTACTAAGTAATTAAGTCTGGATTTGAAGTCAGATCTTCTTTACTCCAGGCTCAATATTCTGTCTGCAGAGTCTCCCCCTAAAGAGAATCATTTAGACTAAATTTCTAGGGCTAAATATATATACTATGGATGTTTTTAGGACTAAAGGTTGATTTTTTTGTCCCTTGAAAATATTATATGAAGACTTTTATTTGTTTTAGCTTAAAAAAATTGAAGGTGAGAAAAAAAATCTGCTTAAAACCTTTAACTAGAGGTCATGTTTAATAAAGGCTAAAATATTTTAAAACATGAAAAATTCAGTAAAGTTCCTTTAAAACCTCAATAAATTAAGATTAAAAATCTTACTGCCATCATGAGTCAAGGATGTACATGAGTAATCTTCATATAGTCCAGGAGTTTAGCAAAAAAAAAAAAAAAAAAGCTACTTCTTTGTTCCAGGTGGAGATGCTTATTCAGAGTAATAACTGCCAAGTTGCAGGGTCATTTTCCAAGAAATCTACATTTCTTGGTCTCAGAGTTCCAGCTGGTGTATTGATTTTACAGTATTCTGTTCCAAATCTGAACTCCAACTCATTGATGGTTCTTTCTAGCGTGTAATACAAGGGTTGGTTTATTCCAGGAACTGGTGGGGGTGGAGAAGGAGTTTAAATCCTTCTTAACTTTGAAGAGCCATGTGTTGACTTGCATTTTTGGGGGTGACAGAGTCATTTAGACATGCTGATAGTGTACAAATCCTCCCTGCTTCTGGGTTTTTCTCTCCAGGGGGAAGCAAGCTGTTTCTTCAATAACCTTTTTTGCTCCTGCCCACACTGATGGCTCAATTCCATGTTCTAAATCATTGTCTTCATAAGATTTAAGTAAATCCTCCTTCAAATTTTCTCCTAACTCGATGGCATGCTATAAATCACATACAGGCTATTTCCCCTGCTTGGCACAGCCTTGAAGCTCTTTGGCTACTTCCTTTAAAAGGACCAGATTTATGATACCACTTTGGCTAAAATTTCTGCAACATTTGCCTCATTTAGATTTTTAACTTTGCAAATTTCCATTAATTTAAGTGGTAGCTTACTGGCTAACTCTTTGCACATATTGAATAATCACTTAGTTTAATTAGGTGTAGGAGTATTATTCCAATCCAATTCAGTAAGCATTTATTAATCAATCACAAGACACTATTTGGAATCTAGGGGATACAAAAAGGAAAGGAGATACTCCTCAAATTCCTCATTCTACTATTCAAGGTTCTCCATTATCTGACTTTACCTATCTAACCTTATCTCTCATAATTATTAATGTATAGCTTTCACTCTTGTCATGCCAGTCTCTTCAATATCCTACCTCAATATATTCCATGATTTTACTCATGTTAACTCCCTTAGTACCTTGAAATGTTCTTCCCATTCCTCTACACTTATCTGATACCTATTTTTCCTTCACCACAACTCTAAGTCTCCAAAGATTTCTCTCTTTTCTAACTTCATGCTAGTGAGCTCTTCCATACATTTTAATCATTTTAATTATTATCTTTTTTTGTTTTGGATGACAAATTTACTGTACCAATCTTATCATTCTATAATCATAAAATATTTCATCTGGAAGACACCTTATTGTCTAATCCAAAATTTCTTAAACTCTGGGTCATGTAGTGTCCCATAACTGAACATGGGGGTTGTGAAATTATGATTTGTTATCAATAAGTGTTTGATATGAATATCAATTTTTGTAAAGTGGGTTGGCTCCCTGAAGACCTCAGGATCAGCCAGAGTCAAGATAAACAAAAGTCCTTGGTCTTTAGGGGGAGAAGTGAAGGAGATGGACAAAACTGCCAGGAGTTTTGCCAAGGATCCTTCCTTGATTCTAGAGTCCAGAATCTCCACACCTTTTCTCTTCCTTGTCCTGAGGCCAAGTGAAGTCCTTTCCCCTCTCTCACTCCATCTTCTATGCCTCGGCCCGCGAGACAGAGTGTGTGGACCCTGGAAGAAAAGAGATAAGGGCAAGAGAGAGGGGACTCACAAAATGGAGGCAAGTCAAATCATTCTGATCAAGCCTCATTTTAATGGGTGCAATAGTACAGATATATAGCAGTAGAAAAGAAGGCAGGGTTTGTTCAAACACAGTACAGGGTGGGGGTCCATGACAAAGGGTTGGTATCCAGCCCAAGGATGAGCTACTCAGATGTTTCTGGTGGCAGGAAGCTCTATGATGTGATTAGGGGATGCCTAGATATCTGCCTATTCAAAGTTAGGATGTGATTAGGAGATTCCTATTCAGGAAGTCTTTGGTATAATGTGATTAGGAGATTCAACCTATTCAAGGTTGGCCTTATGTGGCTGTAGATTAGTGCCGGCTCCCCACAGGTCCCCCTTTTTTCATTTATATTAAAAGAATCAAATGTAGAATTTTTCATTTCTCGACCTGTGCCTGGCTTAGGTTGTTCCTATGGGGAAAAGCCTTACCCGTCATAGGAAGGATGTACAGAAACGTCTCTTCCTGGCTTAGGTCGGCTAGTCCTTGAGGAATCTTACCTGTCATTGGCTAACCAGGTCTCAATGTTTGTCAAAAATTTCTATTGCTTATGAGCATCAAGGGGGTCATCACCAGTCTCTAAGGCGGTGATAGTGTACATGAATGGGTTTGGCCAGCGCACTATCTACTTGGGACAAAAGCAAAAGAAGGCCAATTAAAGGCCCTTTGAACTTCTGAAGTACTAATTAATGAATTCTAAAGCTTAAAAAATAATCCCCAAAACTGAGTCTGCCAGGGCAATTTTAACAAAATAAGGGATTCTAAAGCTAAAGCATCCAAATTCAATCTAAACTAGTGAGATCTACCAGTTTCCAAATGTTCTATCTTTTCCTCCCTTTTTTTTCACAGAAAGGAATTATCAAATGACTATTCCCCATATAAATCCCAAGAGTGAATTAAAATCCCTAGACTAGTACAGTGGCATTTCCTAAAAATCCTTCAAACATAACAGCAATAATTACACAGTTTTAACAAATCCCGTCCCAAATCTTAAACACAGAGTGATAGATGATCCAGGCAAGATTCAACAGTCAGTCATCAAACATTCCCAAAGTCCCTCATATCAGTCCAAAGTACAGTAGATGCAGGGTCCAGTCCATGGTCTCATTTTAAAAACTACTGCTTCAGGCTGTGAAGTGATAGGAGGCTCTCATTCCATGCAGACTGGGTGTGCCATGCTGACAATCAAAGCTGATCAAGGTTCCAAAAGCAAGCCAATATCTGTAATTTGACCAGTAATTTAGATCAGTCTCAGATGGAAAGACTCAGTTCACCAGATTGCTGCAAAATATGAGGAGGCCAAAATAAATTGTTTCCTATGTGAAGAGATGAGTTTGCTTTACAGGCCAGGCAAACGGCTGCTGTCTTATAGACCCATTAATTGTCCTCTTATCATGTAGAAACCTTAAAGAAACACAAATATCCAGTAACAGAGAGATGACCAGGCAAAATACTTAGTTGCCCAAGCATTTAGGATACAATGATTACATATAACCAGACTGAAAATAGCAAGGTATGACATAAGTGAATTAACAGTTTCTATTGATCATTGCTCTGATCATAGATCAGTTACAGGAGGAAAAAGTATAACATAACATAAGCAGTTAAAACTCAACCTTCAGCACATACAGGATAAAATAGTCTTAACCCAGTTTTATTCCAATCAATTGTCCCAGTAACTGTCAGAGGGTGAAGCTTTAAAACTCCCAAATAGCATTAACTAAATTATAAGTCCGAAAAATTTTACTTCCAATAACAAATTTCATTAATTTCTGATAAATCTTAAAAAGACTTATCATAACCTTATAGTAATAACAGGAAGAAATTTTGTCTAAGTTCACAACTTAAAATCATATCTAGGTAGATGTTACATAAGTGAATGTTATACATACAAATCATTTTGCTTTTAAAATGCCCAATACATAGAAAAATATCCCAAATTGAATATTGTCCATAATAGAAACATTTCCCAAAAGGACAAAGAAAAAAATTTCAGAGGCCCTTTAAATAACCTCAGGATGACCCAATACATTCAATTTAAACTTATACAGAATACCCAATTCCATTATAAGAATTCAAGAAGTTTCTTAAAAATAGTAATTAACTTTCAGAAATATTCTTACCAAATTATGGATCACATTTATGACCATATTCCTCAACCAAGAAAACTTATGTATCAAGAAACAAATATTCAATCAAGTAACCTAAAAGTAAGCATGTTCCTTTAAATCACAGTTTGCTGCACTGTGGGGAGAGGGAGGAGGACTCCCTTCCCCACTCCTGTCCCCTAGGAAAAAACTTCTCAGGTTCTCCGCTCAGTGTCCTACATAGGGATCCTTTTCAAGATTTAGCCCATCAGTTTTATTTACTTTCTTCCCAAATCTATCCATTTCCAGTTTTCTCTTTCTCCCTAGCTATATACCTGAACACTCAGATGCTCCTTTGGGCCGGGCTCTGTTTCAAGGGAAAAAAACTTTCCTGTCTGTTTAAAATATCTAAATTCCATTTACTTACAATATTAGTACATCAGGTTGAAAGTTTTAAAATCACGAGCAGATTTTCAAATAACCAATTCCCAAATTCCTTAATCATTGTTCTTAAAAACTTAAAGCTTTTACATCAGCAAACAGACTAGGTTGTTTCCAAGACCTCCGCCCTGGGGGAGAAGTTTGTTTCACCTTGAATTCCCTTTTTCCCTTCCAGAATCCAAAGAGTCTTCTATGAACTTCCAAGCCCATTTTGTGCCTTCAGAGAAGGCCTAGATATTCCATTTAAACTTCTTTTCTTTAAATGTTAGCACACTGCTCTAGATTTTTTTTTTTAAACTTTCCAAACTTTCAAATCCCTTTTTTTTTTAAATTTTATTTATTTATTTATTTACTTTTTATTTTATTCATTTATTTATTTATTCATTCATTCTTTCATTTTAATTTCTTCCCTTCTCTCCCTTTTTCTCAGGCTACTGCAGTCAGCCAGAGAAACACACACACACACACACACACACACACACACACACACACAAGAGAGAGACGAGAGAGAGAGAGAGAGAGAGAGAGAGAGAGAGAGAGAGAGAGATTTTTCAAACTTCTTGATATTTTCTAAGCCTGAAACACCGAGGCTGAATTCTTATCTTTTAGAAACTTGCTAACTTTTAACACAGACACACATGGAGCTCCATTTTACTAAGCACAGTTGCAACAGTGTACTTAAAAAATTTTCAACCAACAAAACAGACAAATCACACAGAACATAGAACAAGTTACAACATTAAAATATAACACATACCAAAGGATATTTTCCAGCGTCCCAGAAAATACCCGCTTCGAAACTTTACCCAGAACAGAACCAGAATAACCAGAACCAGAACCAGATGGGTACCTAAAAGGCACTCAGACAGGCTTACTCTCCCAAATGCCCAATCAATATCATTGTCCACTGTAGGCCTGATTGAGCTGAAGAACCGCTCCTTCAAGTCAGCGGAGCTAAAGGCTCTCACTTGGGGAAGCTGAAGAAAAGCCATTGAAGCTTTGGGAGGAGGGTCATACAGAATCCTTTCATTGTTTTTGGGAGCCTAATTTGAGCCTAAAATTGGTGTGCTTAAAGGCACCTTTAAGAAAGAGGCATTGTCCTGAATTACTTTGTTAAACATAAAAATCATTAAAGCAATCTCCAACTCTTTTTCACCTTTTTCATCAATGGTTCCTTCCTCATGGGAACCATGGGCAGACATCTTCTAAAACTTAAAAATTTTACAAACTCATTTTTTCTTAACCTTACTCTGCGGCCCTTAATAAATCCTTGATATCCTCAACAAATCTATCATATACACTAATTTCTTCTCTCTCTTGGTATCGAAACCTCTTACCATACCCAGGTCTCTGTTCCTCGGGGCAGGTGGACCCGTGGTGACCTTATTCTCTATATTCTCCAAATTCTCCGGGACTGCGCAGTCTTCTTATTGAGAGGTTCGATCTAGCAATGGCTACTCCTTTCTCCAAAATCTTCCGGGCCCCACATATGGGCGCCATTTGCCTCGGCCCGCGAGGCAGAGTGTGTGGACCCTGGAAGAAAAGAGATAAGGGCAAGAGAGAGGGGACTCACAAAATGGAGGCAAGTCAAATCATTCTGATCAAGCCTCATTTTAATGGGTGCAATAGTACAGATATATAGCAGTAGAAAAGAAGGCAGGGTTTGTTCAAACACAGTACAGGGTGGGGGTCCATGACAAAGGGTTGGTATCCAGCCCAAGGATGAGCTACTCAGATGTTTCTGGTGGCAGGAAGCTCTATGATGTGATTAGGGGATGCCTAGATATCTGCCTATTCAAAGTTAGGATGTGATTAGGAGATTCCTATTCAGGAAGTCTTTGGTATAATGTGATTAGGAGATTCAACCTATTCAAGGTTGGCCTTATGTGGCTGTAGATTAGTGCCAGCTCCCCACACTTCTAATCCCTCCTACAATTATCTGTATACAAAAAAAGATCAAGCCAGCATGGATTAGTTAGAAGGGCCATTTTTCCAAACATATGCTAATAGAGTATAGTCCAACAGGTAATTAGCCTTAAATGCTTGGTTGTCTGATTCAAGCACATCTTTTAAGAGTTTCAGCCCTTTACATCTCCTACTTTCTTTTGTTTTAGAACACAGGGAGTCACACCCTCCCTGACTTCTCAGGAAGAGAGATGAAAAACACCAAAGGGACATGGGGAGTCAAGCCAGATATTGTTAGCAGGTTTCTGGGCTGAAGGGTCTTACTAGAAACAGGTATGCACACACCCATCAGCATGGGAGGTATTACACGAGCACATAGCAATAAAGCACAGGCTAGCAGTGATGACTCTCCCCACAGCCAGTGCAGGCTCAATGTGGTGTAACAGACATGAATTGTACATGCAAGTAGTGGTATAACAAACAATATGAATCAACATGGTATTGTAAAAGATTTCCAGAAGTCCTAGAAGGAGGGCATGTAAACAACAATCACACATATGCCTCCTTCAGCAGCCAAGAAATAGTCCAAAACCAATCTATTGTCCATTGCTTCATGTGTCAGGGAATCCAATGATCCCTGCAAGTTTTTGAAGTCCTGCAACAGTCTTACCATTTCTCAGAAAATCCAATAATTCCTGAGGGTTTTGAAGTCCTACAACAATCTTTTCATGTCTCCGAGAATCCAATGATAAATAAATAAAATTTGTATTTCTATAATTTATTTGTAAAAGGTGTATATCTTGTCAGGTCTTATCCCAGATAATTGTACTGCTCGCTTAATGGCCTTTGATAAAATTGTAGCTACAAGCACTGGGTAAAGAGTAAGGCTTTGTTCTGGTTGTGCTGGGGGTTCACCCACTCTATCACACTGTCCCTGGATGAAGGACTGCTGTGGGTGTCTCTTGTGTAGTAAAAAATGATATTTCCAAGGGTTTTTGAGTGATTCTTTCAACCACATTGGATAAAGCCATTCAACTTCTCTCAAAGCCCCTTGAGCTTCGTTTGTAAGCTGGCATGGTGAGTTTAAAGCACTGTCTCTCCTTAAAATGTCATGTTGCAATTGATAGGTAGTCAAGCGTAACACTGAATGCATGAATTGGATATCTCCTATCAATTTCTGAAAGTCATTTAAGGTGTTTAGCTTCTCTGTTCTTAAGGACAGTTTTTGTACTGTAAGCACCTTAGGAGATACTTTGTATCCTAAATATTGGAAAGGAGCGTGTCTTTGAATTTTTTCTGGAGCTATATGCAATTTGTACTTCCTTAGTGTTTCCATGGTCTTTTGTAGACATGCTTCTAACATTTGCTCCTCAGGTGCACATCCCAAGATATCATCCATGTAATATAATAGCATAACTTTTGGAAATGCTTTTCTTACTGAAGTAAGAGCAGCAGCAACATACATTTGACACATAGTAGGGCTGTTTTTCATTCCCTGTGGCAAAACTGTCCATTCATATTTTTTATAGGGTGCAGCTAAGTTAATACTGGACACTGAAAAGGAAAATCTTTTCATATCCTCCTTATCTAGAGGGATAGAATAGAAACAATCCTTAATGCTTATAACCCAAAGAGGCCATTCTCTAGGCAATTGAGTAGGAAATGGAAGCCCAGGCTGAAGAGTTCCCATAGTTTCCATCTGTTCATTTACCTTTCTTAAATCAGTCAACATCCTCTATTTTCCAAATTTCTTTCTTACAACAAATACTGGTGAATTCCAAGGACTTAGAGAAGGTTGTAAGTGCCCTTGGTCAAGTTGCTCCTGTATTATATCTAATAAGGCCTGAATTTTACCACTACCTAAGGGCCACTGTTCTATCCACATCAGTTTTATGAAGTTTTCCATTGGATAGGAACAGGTGAAAGTGTTGGCTGGCCTTCAACAGGAGCCCTGACTAAAAAACCAAAGTACTCATTTTTAATCCTAATTGCTGTAAAATGTCTCTTCCCCACAGATTGATGGGGATTTTTTCAACTATAAAAGGAGCAAAAACTTCTGTTTCACCTTCAAAAGTCCATCTCAAAAGGGTAGCACTAACTTCAGCTGCTATTGATCCCCCTACGCCAGACATGTAGGTGTCTGCCTTAATCTTTGGCCAGTGACTAGGCCAGTTGGCACCTCTAATGACTGTATGATCTATACCTGTGTCTACCACTCCTTCTAATGGTATGCCATTTATATAGATAGTGAGCATAGGTCAGTCAGCTGTCACAGTTGCTGTACAGTATATTCCTGGATTTTGTTGCTTGTAGTCAGAAGTCACCAGATTGCTTATTAGGAGTCTAGATCAGGAAACCTGATGCTACTACTTCTCCTGGGTGATGTCACATGTTATCTACCTGTATTAGTGAACTGGGATATTATCTACACATTCCCCAATTTCCCACCTCAGTGTATGGATGAACACTGTTTTGTAAGTGCTCTCAGGAGGTGAAATGGTCAAGACTACTGTGTCTGGAGGCAAGGGATCCATGGGCTGGAGAGGAACAGATTTCACCTTTCCAGGGGGTATCTCAGTTGTCTCAGCTGCATACAACTCTAGTCTCCCCAATTGTAATCACTTTCTCCCATCAGATTGCTTCCTGGCTGATTGGTCATGTCTGGGTATTGAACTTCTAAAGGCTTTCTGGGTGTAGCATTAATTACCATCATGCCCCAAGTATTTTTTGCCTTGGGCCCTGGGGCTGGAGTCCTCATCCTGTTTCCCTGACTCAGTCTACATTCTGATGCCCAATGGAAGCCTCTGTTGCATTTTGGACATAGGGTTTTGGGTCTTGTTCTCCCACCCTGTTTTCTCACTCTATCTCTATGCCAACATTGAGCTTTTCAGATGCCCAACTTTACCACATTGAAAGCATTGGCGAATCTCTCTGGAAGTCCCTTGCCAAAAGGGACCCTGTCTTCCCATGTTCAGATCTTGGGAAGTCTGCATTATATTTGTACCCACTGTGGCACAGCATCTTATGATCTCTAAAGGAGCATACTTGTGTAGTCCCAGTATAATTCTTCTACAAACCTCATTAGTATTTTCTTTAGCAAGTTGCCTTTTCATAATTTCTCTTGCTGTATTTTCATCAATAGTTCATAGGACAGCTGTCTGCAAACATTCCACAAAATCAGCAAAGGCTCCATTTGGCCCTTGTGCTATTTTTGCGAAGGCCTCTCCTTTATCCTATTGACCTGGGAGCATGCCCCATGCTTTGATAGCAGCAGAAGCAATTGCTCATATGATGCTATTAGATAATTAATCTGTGCTGAAGTGTCTGCATAATAACTTACACATGTTACTTGGTCACAGGTGATTGGAGTATTAACTCCAGTTTAACTGTTTTGTTGGGCTTGTATTCTACAGAGCTCACTATATTCAGAAAGCCATAACAAGTGTTGTCCAGACAAAAGGTTTTGCAACTGTCAATGCTGAAAAATTACCCATACATATATCTTGTAAATAAAAAGCTATAATTAAAAAAAAGAAAAAAGAAAAAAAAGTTTTGTCCAGGTTCTAAACATGTCGTTGCTATAGATTTCTAGTCACTAGGGGTTAAAACTTCATAAGCCAAATTCTGTAATAACATCTTAACATAAGATGATGTAGCCTCATAAAGAGTGCAAGCCTTTTTGAGGTCTTTGAAGATTTCTAGATCAAAAGGAGTATATCTTCTGCTTTCTTGACCTGAAGAGTTAAACTGTTGAATTGCAGGATACATTTCTATTCTCAAATCAGCTGTATTCTGCCCTTCTTCTGTGGCTTTAAGTAGTACCTTTTGCAATCTAACCACAGGAGGGAGTGATTGATGGGGGGGAGATGCTGGTGATATCATGTCCCTCCCACTATTCCTCCTCCCTCTACCCTGGAAGGTGAAGTTGATGGGGATTGAGGGGGAGGGGAGGGCATCAAGAGTCTGCTCCAGTGTATGTGGAGTTGAAGCTGGTCTGTGAGAGTGAAAATCACATACCCTTCAGGTTTTCTTAAGTCCTCATGCCCTCTGGCAATATTGCCATTAATCTGTCCTTTGTCTTCTTCTTTTTCCACACACTCCCTCATCTGGCTGTTCTTAAAACTTTTCTTTTTTCTATAACTTGTAGGATTCTTTAAGGCCAATTGTATTATGTTGTACATATAGATTGTTTCCTTGGAAATTGAATCAGGACCATTATCATTATAATATTCACATAGTTGATCTCCTACTAGTTTCCAATTATCTGCCTCTATTTCTTCTTCCTTGAAGAACCAAAGGGACATACAGTTGTCCCAGCTGCATACAACTCTAGTCTCCCCAATTGTAATCACTTTCTTCCATCAGATTGCTTCCTGGCTGATTGGTCATGTCTGGGTATTGAACTTCTAAAGGCTTTCTGGGTGTAGCATTAACTACCATCATGCCCCAAGTATTTTTTGCCTTGGGCCCTGGGGCTGGAGTCCTCATCCTGTTTCCTTGACTCAGTCTACATTCTGATGCCCAATGGAAGCCTTCTTCTGTGGCTTTAAGTAGTACCTTTTACTCTGTATTGTACTTTGTATTATACTATTGTACTTTGTATTGTCATTTTAATTTTTCCATGAGTCCATCAATCTGCTCCCAAGTTACAATTAAACCCTGACTCTGTATCAGTATGAGTATGCTTTCTGTAGATCTCCTTTGGGATGGGGTTGGGGGTGGGGGAGAATCTTTTCCTAATATCTGCCCCATTTCAGCTAGAAAATGAGAGTTACTAGTTTAGCTCTTAAAAAAGAAAGCTCCCTGTTTGTCTATTAAAATACTCACCCTATTTCCTGGTCACAGGGACTTCTTCAGTGAAATTAGTGTCCTTGGTTCACACGTTGTGCACCAATGTGAAGTCCAGGTTAGCTTCCTGGAGACTTCAGGATCAGCCAGAGTCAGGATAAGCAAAAGTCCTTGGTCTTTAGGGGGAAAAGTGAAGGAGATGGACAAAACTGCCAGGAGTTTTGCTAAGGATCCTTCCTTGAATCTCCACACTTTTTCACCTCCTTGTCCAGAGGCCAAGTGAAGTTCTCTGGCCTCTCTCACTCCACCCCCTAATCCTTACCTACAATTATCTGTATACACCAAAAGACTGAGCCAGCATGGAATAGTTGGAAGGGCCATTTTCCAAACATATGCTAATAGAGTTATTGTCCAATAGATAATTCGCCTTAAGTGCTCAGTTGTCTGATTCAAGCACATCTTTTTTTTTTTTTTTAAATTTAATAGCCTTTTATTTACAGGATATATGCATGGGTAATTTTACAGTATTAACAATTGCCAAACCTCTTGTTCCATTTTTTCACCTCTTACCCCCCACCCCCTCCCCAGATGGCATGATGACCAGTAGATGTTAAGTACATTAAAATATAAATTAGATACACAATAAGTATACATGACCAAAACGTTATTTTGCTGTACAAAAATAATCAGACTCTGAAATATTGTACAATTAGCTTGTGAAGGAAATCAAAAATGCAGGTGGGCATAAATATAGGGATTGGGAATTCAATGTAATGGTTTTTAGTCATCTCCCAGAGTTCTTTTTCTGGGCGTAGCTGGTTCAATTCATTACTGCTCCATTGGAAATGATTTGGTTGATCTCGTTGCTGAGGATGGCCTGGTCCATCAGAACTGGTCATCATATAGTATTGTTGTTGAAGTATATAATGATCTCCTGGTCCTGCTCATTTCACTCAGCATCAGTTCGTGTAAGTCCCTCCAGGCCTTTCTGAAATCATCCTGTTGGTCATTTCTTACAGAACAGTAATATTCCATAATATTCATATACCACAATTTATTCAGCCATTCTGCAACTGATGGACATCCATTCAGTTTCCAGTTTTTAGCCACTACAAAAAGGGGTGCCACAAACATTTGTCAAGCACATCTTTTAAGAGTTTCAGCCCTTTACAGATTTTACATACCTATGTACCCAGGATTGCATAAAAATTTCGTGAATAAAAAGGGGTTGTTAATGGAAAAAAGTTTAAGAAGCCCTGATCTATGGAAGCCCTGATTTATGGATGATAATTTAGGAGTGGAACTATAAATCTCCAAAAATGTGTCCCCATCAGAGGGGATGGGGACAGGATAAAGGGTTAAATAGGACAAGGTATTAATTAGTTTACAAACAATGGCTTCCCAAATTTCCCTTTTTGTACAAGAAAGTTCTAATCTTCAATATTTGTTAGTTTTCTTTCTTTTCAAGATCATACAGGGCATTGATTGGTGGGTAAGTAAGTCTCTCAGTTTTCTTCCTAGAGTCACTTTTTGGGATATAACCATTATATAACTGCTGAAGGAATGGAAGCTGGAAGATACTCTCACTCCTCTCCGTTGGGGAGAACATTTTTAGTTTATTCCTCTTGACTTTGGCCACACACTGAGAAACTTTCTTGGAGTCTGGAGTCCATGCTTTTGAAATATGACCATATTTCATAAATGGAAGTATGGCATTACAAAGAATAAAAGTGAAAAAGCATATAGATAGATCCTAGAAGTAGAGTTGGAAGGTCATCTAGCCCAATCTCTTACTTTTTCAAATAAGGAAACTGAGGTTCAGGGAACTTAAATGACTTATTCAAAGTAGATGTCAGAGGTAAATTTCTTATTTAACTCTTTGTTCATCAGATTCTAAAATTGATATATATGCTATAAATTGTAGAGGATCATAGACAGTGGGGGAACTCTGGGTGAGGTATAAGACCCTTCAGCTCAGAAGGAACCTGCTAACAATAAGGCAGTGACAATCTGTGTTGTGATTGGCGCAGAGTGATACCAGGTGGAGGAGTGATACCAGGTGGGAAACTACATACAATAGCAAGTTGTTTTTGTGATCCCAAATGGGCAGTATATACTGGGCACATGCCCAGTGTTTTTGTTACATAAGGGTATGAGGGTATAAAAAAGGGAAAGTCCTTGAAATAAACAGATTCCATTTTCCCACCATCTTTAGGAGTCCCACCTCATCACTTCTCCACTAAGATGGTATATTTTAATCATCTCAGTGTGGGGCTCTAGAAAGCAATGGTACATTTTGTCACCCCAACTTGGGGACTCTAGAAAGCAGGACACAACATTTGGTGCCCAAATGTGGGGCTCTAGGTGAGGTCAGTTGACAGCGATTGGCAGAGTTGAGTAGAAGTCTCAGTGACTAAGAGGGGTAAGTATAAAAACAGGCAAGTGGGAAGAATCAGTAAGAACTAATGTAGTTACTTTCTTTTTCCAGCTGAAATAGGGCAAATACTAAGAAAAGAGCCTCCCCCACTTTGAGGGAAGTATGAAGTATGCATAGTTCAGGAGAAAAAGTAGGAGGGGGATGGTACTGACAAAACAGCTGGAGGGCATGGCCAGTTGAGCCAAGTTAAGTACCTTAAGTACCATGCTGATAAGCCTAAAGAATATGGTGCTTCTCACTTTCACAGATCATTTTCACTTCCTCTTACACCTGAGCATGTGCCCTTAGGGTATTCCTCATCTCCTAACACTCTTTGAGGGAGAAGGGCTGTGACACCATCAGCATCTCCCATGCAGCAGTTTTGCCTATCCCCTATGTCACCATTACAAGAAGCATTAGTTAAAGCTAAGGAGCAAGGACAGGACACAATTGGATTGAGAATAGAAATATATCCTGTGAATGAAGAGTTTGACTTTTCAGATTCTTCAGGTCAAATCAGAAGAAGATATACTCCTTCTAATCTGGAAATCATTAAAGATCTGAAAAAGGCTTACATTCTTTATGAGTCTACATCATCTTATGTAAAGATGCTGTTAGAGAATTTAGCTTCTAAAATTTTAACCCCTAATGACTGGAGATCTATCGCAAAGATATGTTGAGAACCTGGACAAAACTTGTTGTGGCTTTCTGAGCATAGTCAACTATGTAGAATACAAGTCCAATGAAATAGGCAACTTGTAGTTAATATACCAGTCACCTTTGACCAACTAGCAATTTTAACACTTTAACACAGATTAATTACCCTTTGGCAGTGTATGAGCAAATTGCTTCTGCTGCTATCAAAGCATGGGGCACCCTCCCAAGAAGACAAGATAGAGGAGAAGCCTTTACGAAAATAGTGCAAGGTCTAAATGTTAATCCTTTGCTGATTTCATGGGACATCTGCAGACAGATGTCACATGAATTGCTGGTGAAAATGAAGCAACAGAAATTATGATAAAGCAACTGGCTAAGGAAAATGCTAATGAGGATTTTAGAAGAATTATACTAGGATTATAAAAGGATGCTCCTTTAGATGAGATCATAAGATGCTGTGCCATTGTGGGCATAAATACCTTTCATCCCAGGCTATAATGCAGGCTTTTCAAGATCTGAACATGGGAAGACAGGGTCCCTTTTGGGAAGGGACTTCCAAAGAGACTCATCAGTGATTTCAATATGGTAAAGCAGGGCATCTAAAAGCTCAGTGTTGGCCAAAAGATATAGTGAAAGAAAAGGATGAGAGAAAACCCAAAACCCTGTGTCTGAAAGGCACTAAGGGTTTCCACTGAGCATCAGAGTGTAAACTAACTCAGGAAAATGGGAAATGGGGCTTGGTTCCAGGGCCCAAGGCAAAAAACACATGGGACATGATGGAAGCTGATGCTCCACCCAGAGAGTCTTTAAAAGTTCAGTACTCCAACATGATCAGTCAGCTGAGAAGCAACCTCATGGGGGAAGGGGATTGCAATTATATAGAGTGGTATGCCACTGGGACTATTGAGATATCCCCTGGAGAGCTGAAACCTGTCCCTTGCCTTCACACACAGTCAGTTTGACCATTTCACTTCCTGACAATGCTTACAAAACAGTGTCTATCCATATACTCATCTGGGAAACTGGAGAATATGTAGCCAATATCCCAGTCACTGGCCAAAGATTATGGCAAACACCCATATGTCTGGCATAAGAGGATCAATAGTAGCTGAACTTAGTGCTACCCCTTTGAGATGGAAATTTGAAGACATCAAGATGCTACTCCAAAAATAAAAGAGAGGGGGAGCCATAGGTAACTCTAGAGAATTTCTAAATTTAACTTTATATGTTAATTTTTTTTTTTTTTTGAGGGAGATGCACTTGCTCCAGAAGACAGGTTTCATAACTCATCAGAAGGGCAGTGTCCAGTGTGAGCAGCTCCAATATCTTTAGATAATCTCCAGGTGATGTGGAGAGATCCGGAGAGTGGTGAATGGAAGGGACTGGATAGGCTAACTGCTTGGGGGAAAGGGTTCACTTGTATCTCAAGAGGAGAAGGAATCCTATAGGTGCCAATGAGCTGTATCTGCTTTGTCCATTGGAAAGAGATGGAAAAAGAGAAGACCCTTGGAATGAAGGAGAAGACTCAAGAAACATCAGGTGATTCCATCATTGACTGTGCCCACCACTGAAAGAGCCTGACAGTTAACCCAATGTGTATGGCAATTAACTCATGAACATCAAAAATAATTGTCAATGGGACTGATGCAGAATTTCAAAACCTGCAGGAATCATTGTATTCCCTGAGACATGATAAGACTGATACAGGATTTCAAAACCTGCAGGAATCACTGGATTCGCTGAGACAAGATAAGACTGATGCAGGACTTCAAAATCTGCAGGAATCATTGGATCCCTGACACATGAAGTGATGGACAATAGATTGATTTTGGATTATCTTTTGGCTGCTGAAGGAGATGTATGTGTGGTTGTGAATTGATAGTTATTTTCTACACCTTCCTTCTGGAAGATGGAAATCAATTAAAAAAAAACTATTAAAAAAACAATGAACAACTTTAGCAAAGTTGAAGGATATAAAATAAATCCACATAAATCACTGGCATTTTTATATGTTACCAACAAAGTCCCGCAGCAAGTGGTAGAAAGAGAAATTCCATTTAAAATAACTGTAGATAATATAAAATATTTGGGAGTCCACCTGCCAATAGAAAGCCAGGAATCATATGAGCACAATTACAACACACTTTTCACACAAATAAAGTTAGATCTAAACAATTGGAAGAATATCAAATGCTCACCAGTAGACTAAGCTAATATAATAATACTTCTACTTAAATTAATCTACTTGTTCAGTGCCATACCAAACAAACTGCCAAGAAATTACTTTATAGAGCTAGAAAAATAATATCAAAATTCATCTGGAAGAAAAAAAAGGTCAAGAATTTCAAGAGAATTTATGAAAAAAAAAAAAAAAAAGCAAACGAAGGTGACCTATAGCCATAGCAGACCTAAAACTATATTATAAAGCAGTGGTCATCAAAACTATTTGATATTCATCTACACCCAGAGAGAGGACTGTGGGAACTGAGTATGGAATACAACATAACATTCTCACTCTTACTGTTGTTATTTGTTTGCATTATGTTTTCTTTCTCAGTTTTTTCTTTTTCTTCCTTCCTGATCTGATTTTTCTTATGCAATAAGATAACTGAATAAATATGTCTACATATGTTGGATCTAACATGTATTTCAACATATTTAACATGTATTGGACTGCCTGCCTGCTAGGGGAGAGGATGGGGGAGAAGGGGAAAATTTGGAATAAAAGGTTTTGCAAGGGTCAATGTTGGAAAAATTACCTATGCATATGCTTTGTAAATAAAAAGCTTTAATAAAAAAAAATTGGTGTTGACTAAGAAATAGAGTAGTTAATTGATCAGTGAAATGGGTTAGGATGACAGAATACAATAATGACTAAAGTAATCTAATATTTGATAAATCCAAAGACTCCAGCTTCCAGGATAAGAAGTCACTATTTGACAAAAATTGCTGGAAAAATTGGAAAATAGTATGGCAGAAACTAAGTACTGACCAACCCTATGCCAAACATCCTATAAAACGATAATGTTGAAAAGAGTTCATGATTTAAACATAAAGGGGGATGCTATAAGCAAATTAGGAGAACAGGGGATAAATTAGCTGTTAGATCTGTGGAGAAGAAAGGAATTTATTGCCAAAAGAACTAGAGAACATTTTGAAATGCAAAATGAATAATTTGGTTATATTAAATTAAAAAGGGTTTATACAAAGTCAAGGCAGCCAAGATCATAAGGGAAGCAGAAAACTGAGAAAAAAATTTATATTCAAGAGTTCTGATAAAGGCTTCATTTATAACATATAGAGAACTGACTCAAATTTATAAGAATACAAAGCCATTCTCCAATTAACGTTATGGTCAAAGGATATTAAAAGACAATTTTCAAATGAAGAAATTTATAGCCATATGAAAAATAATGCTCTAAGTCACTATTGATCAGAGAAATGCAAATTAAAAGTTAAGATGAGAGGAAAAGATAATGGTGAATGTTGGAGGGGATGTGGGAAAACTGAGATATTAATACATTTTTGGTGGAGTTGTATAATGATCCAGCCATTCTGGAGAGCAATTTGGAACTGTGCCCAGGGGGCTGTTAAACTGTGCATGACCTTTGATGCAGCAGTGTCTCTACTGGACCTGTAACCCAAAGAGATCTTAAAGGAGAGGAAAAGACCCACATGTGCAAAAATTTTTGCAGCAGCCATTTTTGTAATGTCAAGGATGTGGAAACTGAATGGATACCCATTAGTTGGAGAATGACTGAATAAGTTATGGTATATGAATATTTTGCAATATTATTGTTCTATAATAAAACAATCAACAGGATAATTTCAGAGAGACTTGGAGAGACTTACATGAATTGATGTTTAAGTGAAGTGAGCAGAACCAAGAGAACATTGTACACAGCAAGAACAAGATTATGTTATGATCAGTTCTGATAGATGTAACTCTTTTCAACATTGAGGTGATTCCAGTCAATTCCAATAGACTTGTGATGGAGAGAACCATCTGCATCCAGAAGGAGGACTGCTGGTATCACAACATGGTTTTTTTCACCTTTTTTGTTGTTATTGTTTGCTTGCTTGATTTTTTTTTTCTCTCTCTCTCTTTTTTTCCTTTTTGATCTGGTTTTTCTTATGCAGCATGATAAATGTGGAAATATGCTTAGAAGAATTGCTCATCTTTAACCTACATTGGATTATTTGCCATCGAGAAGGGGGAGTGGAGATAGAGGGGAAAAATATAGAACACAAGGTTTTGCAAAGGTGAATGTTAAAAACTATCTTTGCAAATATTTTGAAAAATAATAAGGTATTTTAAAAAATAATTTACCCCAATATCATGATCTCAAGCTGCTATTGATTGAAGTCTATTTTTTCATTATCAATATTCCTCCAAAAATGTTACATGATTAAGTCAAGGAATACCATGATTTCAGAACAATATTTACTTGCTTTGTAAATCTGAAAGTACTATTTAAGTTCTAGTTAAGAGGAGGAGGAGAAAGAGAAGGAAGAAAAGAGGAGATGATATTCAAATAATGTCTACAGAAAAATACTGGACAATTTGCTTTCTCTTTACATCATTCCTTTTTGTTCCCTAATAGAAAAGTGGGTTCATGGGTTTCATGTAAATGCTAGAGGCCCTTTAAGGAGTACTTTCTGACTCAACCTGCTGGACAGGGTCTGCAGTTCTTTCTAACCTTGAGCAGAACACAGTCTGGTGACAGTCACTGTTGCTAGCAGGTTGCATCATTGGTCGACGCCCTTCATTTTCTCTTCACCAGCTGCCCTCTGCTTTTGTTTCATTTGTGTAAAGTGCCCACAGAAGCACTTTGGGCTTTTCATCTTTTTCAAGTTCCCAACTCCAAGTGAATAAATGGAATTGCTGGTACCTTGCCAGATATATACGCTCTGTATGAAAGGAAAACAGTAAGCAATCTCTTTTGTTGGAAAAGACAGAATTTAGAGATTACCAGTCTGACAGGTTAGGTTTAAGACTCACTTTTTCCTTTGCCTCATCCCCCTTTCTGCTTAATCTTCCTTTGATAGCAGAATGGCTGACTTAAAAAGTACCTTTGCTAATTAGAATCCAGCGGAATTGGATGTGGGGGTGGAACAATTTTTTTTTTAAAACCCTCAAAAGTGTAAACTTTAAGCAGCTAGCTCCTAAATCATCACTATCCCTAAATTGAGTATAATGTCACTGGCCCTGTTAAATACACATTTTTTGCTGTTATAAATAATTTCTGGCTAGTTAATTTCAAAGTATTGAGATATAGCTGTTTCCATTTCATCCCATATGCAGTGTACATACAATTTTACTTTAAACAGCCTTCTCCTCGCTCCTCCTCACTCCCCAGAATGCTCCTCTATCTCTTCCTTGTGCTATTTCTAAACATATGGCACTCAGCCCCCCACTCTGGAGAGGAGAGAGCAGACTATCACATACCAACAGAGGGATGCCCAGAGTATCCCTAAATAGGCTCACACACAGAGGGTAAATCACACACTGAACATATTTGCACTGCATTTTTATTTGTAACTATGAGTCTTGTGTGTTGCTCCAGTTAGAAAGATTTGGTTGATGTCTGTTGGGTAGGATCCAGGAATCTAGCCAAGTATGGGTGCAATTCTCCCACAGACACTGTGCTTTCTTCTAAGTATCTATAGCACAGTATCTCTAAATATGAAAAAAATCCTTTGATCAAGTCTTATCTCCTATAGGAAGTCTTTCCTGACTCCCTTCAATCATTCCCTGACTCCTTAGTCATTAAGGCTCTCTCTCTCTTCTCAAAGATTTGCATGATAATATATATATATATATATATATATATATATATATATATACACATATATATATACTATCTATCTACCTATCTATCTACAATTATATATGTTTACATGTCATTTCATATTCACCTTTTCCCAATAGAATGCAAGCTCCTTGAGGACAAAATTATTTGTTATTTGGGGTTAATAACCCAAGTACAGGATCTTAAATGTAGTAAATGCTTAATAAATTGATTTTGAATTGAATTGTATTCTTTTCTTAAATGAATCTGAGAAATGGGGCTGGAGGAAGATTTTTTTTCTTCTCTGGTTGATTATCTAGATGCAGAAGAGAACCAGGCTAAACTTGAATGAAGAAAATGAGATAAGAAAACTCCAGCAGCATTAATTTACCAAAGATAAAATAAGATTAAATATAATCAGTTGATCCAAAGACTCATTCATAAAGCATGTTTCACCCTAATGGCCAAGTTCACAGATATGTTTCAAATATTTATGACATACAAATACAAATATATATTCTTTAGAATCTCACTTTCTGTGTTTGGATTTCCTAGGCATTATGAAATTGTACTCTTATTAAGATCTAGGGATTTATATAGTACCATAATAAATGAGATGGGGGGGGGAGGGGAAGGAAGAGAGAGTGATGAATTATTTTTATTTATTTTTAAATACTTTTAAAAATAGTCTACAAATGTTTCTATAACATATCATACAAATAAAAAAATGCCTCTGCGATATTTAAAATATGGTGATCCAAAATTAAGATATAGTGAGATAAATTTATCAGCCATGAGCCTGTGGCTTCCCACTACCTTGTAATCATACATGTCTGACACTTTTAGTTTTGCCTCCTGCTAGAGTCCCCTAACCCTTCCTCAGATGGTCACACAGCACTGGCCAGGGCCAATAAATTGGCAACTCATTCTCCACCTAACCTTAAACAAATAAATCTCTTCTAAACACTGTGCTTTGGTTTAGCAGTTCTATAATGACACTGAGCAAAATTCCCTTTCCAATTACTCACACCCAACTCCCTGAGTGAATGAATGTGGGACTTACAAGACTAGTTAACAGAGGACAGAGTTTGGTCCTTTGGACAGAGTGTATGTGGATATTACATATACTATAAATGTGAAGTCAGTATTTGTATGTCTGAAAAGACACATAGATAAGTCTATGAAACATTAAGTGTGGGCAATGTTTTTGGGGCCTCACCAGAGAGATGTTTTGGTTAACTGACCATATCTTTAGATACCTATTCAACAACATTACTTTAGAAAATAAAAGCATCTGGTCTATTATAAAAAATTGCTGAGCATGAGTGGAGATTATTTCCAACTTCATACTCCTTAGAATGATTTAAACAACTGTCTCATCACTCAGCAAACTGATTCAAATTGATTTTTCCTTTTCACAACATACACATACACACACATATGCACACACACACTCATTAGTAAATATTAAACTCTGCAAAAATTCTCCTAGGTGACCACTCACAAAGGGCATGGGTGAGTGGGCCATCTTCCTGAGCAAGCTAATTAAAAAGAAAACAATACCAGGCAGAGAGAGAGAGAATTTCCCACATCCCTGTGACGACTTCATGCTTGATAGGTTTTGGTGTAAAAGCCCTTTCTGGACCCTGGATTTTTCGTGACTTGGTTGGTTTTGACCATTCATTCTTGATATCAATCACAAAGAACAAGAAGAACCTTTAACATTCTATCAACCCAAAAATATAACTGAGGTACCAATGAGGTAACCTATAAGAGTAAGCAAAAGGTCTATCAATCAGAGTAGTCATCAAAATGGTAAAAATATATTTTCCTCCAGCTAATTTGTTTCATTTTTTCCCTTCAAAATTTAGTTGTGAAGCTAGCTTGCAAAGCATTAAAAAGAATATTAGGTTGTGACCATTTATCATCACCTTTTATATTCTTCAATTTTTTTTTCTTTAAGTATTATAAATCTATATGGAGAAGGGGGATTTTATAGCTCAAAATTTCTGCGCAAATACTCCACAGTAGAAAGATTTTAGTACATTCCCACCTTAAAATTAAATTTCTGAAAATTCAAATTTAATTTTATTCTATAATGGGTATACTTACAAAGCAATATACTTACAAAGCAATAACAAGGAACATTTTGCCTACCATGTCACAAAATGTATTTCTGAAATATGAATTCATTTGACAAATATTTACTATCTCCTACATGCAAGACTGTAGAAATAAAACACACAAGATGTAATTGAAAACCAAGGAGTCTGCTGTCATCTTTAAGACATCTTTGTGGGCATGCTTCAGGAATAGTTCTAAGATTGAACTGACAAACCAAAATATGATATGAAAAATAACTATAATAACAGCTGCTAAAAGGTACTTGTTTAAGTTGTTCTTTGTTTTTCCAGCACTTAACAGGGAATTACTTTCCAAAAAGGAAATAATAAATGCTTGTTGACTGACTGAATGACTGACTAAAGAAATTTCCAACTAAAACTTAGTGTTTGTTTTAATGTGATTAGTCTGGATCGTAGAAATGAATATTCTATTTAATAAAAGCATCTTTTTCATTGCTTTCAAACTTAATGTAATAAATATTTATTAAATATCCCATTTGTGCCAGGAGCTGTACTAAACTCTGGAAATGCAAAACACATAGTCTTATCCCTCAAGTAGTTTACATCCTGGGGAACAAGGATGCAATTTTTATATAAGTAAACAAATACAAAGCAGATATGAAATAATACTAAATAGTTACAAAGGGGTGAGAGGGCTAATATTAGGGAGTTGGGGGGGGGTGAAGGGTATCAGGAAAACCTTCATATAAGAGGTCATCTGAGTATGCTTTAAAGAAAGCTGGGAGTTCTACAAAGCAGAAGTTACAAGGAAGTATATACATTGTAAACAAGAGAGAAAATGTGCAAAAGTATAGAGTTACTTCAAACTTTAAGTTCCTTAAAGACAGAGTTTTGGATAATTTAATTTAATTTTGTGATTTCTTATCTGATTTTTATAACCACCATAGAATCTAGTAAGTGCCTTCCTTACAAGTAGCAAATGCTCTGCATAAATGCTTGTTCAGTGAACAAATGAATGAATCCATTATCTTCCTTCCTTCATATTCTCCTATCACTCTCTTCCAACCCTCCTTGTTAGTATCAAGTGCACCATCATACTTTTAATCAGCAAAATTCTCAGCTTCAGTATTATCCTCAACTCCCTTCTCTCAGTCAGCTCACTTATAGGGGAGTTGCCAAATCTTGTCCTTTCTTTTCCTATAGGTTCCTTCTCTCCAATGACATAATTCAAACCCTTATGACCTCCTGCCTGGACTATTGTAATGCCTCCTAATTGGTCTCTTTCTCCTCAAATCTTTCTTCTTTCCAATCCATCCTTAAGGAAGCTGCCAAAGTGATTTCCCCAGAGTGTAAGTCTGATCATGTCTCATAGAGAAATTAAGCTACTTGCCCAGGGTCACATCAATAGTAAATAGCAGAGACAAAATTTGGACCTAGGTCTTATGATTCCAGACCTAATGCTTATCTCAAATAACCTATACAAAGTGCTTTGTAAACCTATATACATGTGAGCTCTTATTTATTATTATTTCCAGTCTTCAGCTCCCTACCCCTGAATTAATAATGAACCAGAACAAGAATTTTTGTTAAGGAGACTATCAGAAAAAAAAAAAAAAGTTAATAAAAGGAAGGAGGGAGACTTTTTTTTTTTTTTACTAAATCACATTTGAAAGGGTATTGTCATCTCACTTGGGTCTTACCCTTGGGATCAGAATCCCCTTCCTAAGGATGCTGTTTTGCTCATGAGTCATAAAGCACAGCAGAATATAAATCTGGAATTTTGCTCTACTGACTGACACCAAAGTGCAATAACACAGCCCTGCTCTTAGTGTATGCTGCAACCCCAGGCAGAAATGTATTATGCAGATAAATCTCCAGTGTAATTTAAATTGAAGAAATCAATGCACCTTAACCTCTCAGATTCATGCTTTGCAAGTAGACAGAGTATGAAGAAAATATTGCATGAGAAATACCTTTCTGAAATGATAATGAAAGAAATGAACAATTATGTACTTCATGTAATGCTTTCATTAAGACGGGAACAGTAAGAAGACTAGAAGCTGGAAGTGCTTTACAATCTTAGTTCTGAAAAAGATTTTCTTTCTGTTTCCTGAAATTGACTTAACCCTTCAGTCTTTTCATTTGTAAAATTAGAAAATCATTTAATGGCTTCCCAAAAATTCATTAGGGAAAATAATATTTACCTTCACTCCTTGTAAATACTCAATTTACAAAGCAACTTAAATTCAGAAATACCCTCCTGTCCATGCTGAGAGTCTTAGAAACACTATTGTTCTCTTGTTGACTAAGTTGCCCAACCCTAGGACTGACAAGCAATTCTTCTATGAGACTGTACTGTGAAGTTCAGATTTGATAGGCTTAGTACTGGAGCCTACCGTTGCTACCATAATTCAGCCACATAATAGGTGTAACAAAAGTCCCATTCAACTCTGGAGTCCCTTGCTATACCAGGTTCAGTGTGAGGTATTTTGGGGGTAATCATAATTATGTATGGTAGGCATGATGCAGTGGAGAAAGCTCTATCCTTAGAAGCAGAGGATCTGGATCAATATTCCATCTTTGACAAGTCATTCACTCTCCTTGGGTTCTGACTTCCCCATTTGAATAATGAAAGGGTTGGATTGGTCTTTGAATTTCTTCTTACTATTCTAATACTATGATCCTTGAATCATGAGTTAAATAGGAAATATTTAATTATAATGGAATAACAAAGCCCATCAAGTAGTCAGATCATCCTTTACTCTCTGTAGTCAACTCAATACCATAGTTGCAATTATATCTGTAACACCTCTTAGGACTCTGTTTCTTAGCAACCAAGCTTGCCTCAGTTTTGTCCCTCTGCTCACAAAGCTTTTGTTCCCTCCTCTTACACTACACTGATGCTATCATCTGCTGGAGCTGTCATCTGTGGTTGTGTCATTTTTCCTGATCATTGGGTTAAGAAGAGTGAGTTCCTTTCAGCTTCCATCATGTCCATCTCACCTAGGACTCAGGACTACAAATTATCCTGCAGCTTAAATTAGTCTCAAAGAAACATGGACTAGCCTTATTATTCTGAGGAGGTATAGATTCTCTCTATTATAGAGACTTCATGAGTAAAGACCCTAGGAAACTATTAATAATTAATGACATTTGAACTATGGGAAAATCCATTAAGTTCTTTGATTCATAGATTTAGAGCTAGAAAGCATCTCAGAGACCATCTGGTCCAACTGCCTCATTTTACAGGAGGGAAAGTGAGACCCAGGGAGGTAAATTAAATTATCTAATACCATACAAGTAGTAAGGAACAGAACCAGGATTCAGTGCTCTGAGATCAAATCAAATTATGTTTCCACTACTCTATACTGCCTTGACCATCTTACAAAGAAACTTTAGAAACATAGCCCATTGCTAAACTATGCCTGTCTGGATATAGTAAATGTAAAATATAATTAGTAGGGATAGCTAGGTGGAATACCAGCCACGAAGTCAGGAGGATGTGTGTTCAAATCTGGGCTCAGACACTTAACACTGCCTAACTGTGTAACTCTGGCCAAATCATTTAACCCCAATTGCCTCAGAAAAATAAATAAATAAATGTATAATTAGTAAAGTTAAAACAACACTATGGGTCCCTGATTGTTTGTTTTAATGAAAGATAATATGAAAAGACATTTATGATAGATCTCACTACCATTTGTTTTTTTCAGATTATTGATAAAAAATAGTTTTATTATTGAAGTCAGGTTCTAATTTTAGATTAATTTCTACAAATTTTTGTTTTCTAGGAGTACAAATGAACTCTACCCTGTAGCAAATATGTTATCATCTTGATTCCTTTTGTTATTAATAAAAAGTCTGATCACATTCCCACCACTTGGAAGCAACATAGAATGATAGAAAGAATATTGTCTTTAGAATCACAAGACCTTGCTCTGATATTTACTACTTGTATGATGTTTAGCAAGTCACTTAGCCTTGATGGGCCTCAGTTTTCTCATCTGTAAAAAAAAAGGGTTTCTACATGACTTATGAAATCCCTGTCAACTCTAAATTTCTGATTTCTAGGGTCTGCAAAAAGTTGTCATTATCAGGGGAGCTATGTAGTGCCATAGACAGAACACCAGTACCTGGAATGAGGAAACTTGTGTTCAAATCCAGTCTTAAGTATTTATTAGTTATATGATTCTGGACAAGTCATCTAACTCTGATTGCCTTTCTCTCCTCCTTCCAAAAAAGTGTGACTATAGATATTTGATTATAAGGCTTAGGTTTGCTACAAACTTGAATCTAAAACTATAGTTTGAAAAGCAATATTCTAGGAGAAGAAATATCAAAATCTTTTTTCTTATTTTTGTTGATGTCTCTTGTTTTTACATCATATTTATTTACAAACTATCCTTTATTCCCACCCAATGAGCCATACCCTGTAACAAAGAACTAGAGAAAGCAAGGGGGGCAATTCATCAAAACTAACCAACACATTGACTGTTTTAGAGCCTATGAAATATATTGCATCTATTATACTTCTCCATGCAGACACTTCTCCAATTAAAAGAACAATTCTCCAACGAAAGGAGCAAGATGCATTTTCTCAATTCTTTTCTGAGGCCAGTTTCAATCTCAAAGTAAAATACTGAACCCAGTTCTCTGTACTGGGTCTTTGTTCATTCCATTTGTATTATTATAGCTTTTGTATTATATTATTATCCTAGTTCTGCTTATTTCACTCTGCATTGTTTCATATATGTCTTCCCATGGTATTTTGGATTATTATCCATTATTTCTTATAGCATAATATTCTCAATATTCCAAGAATCTGGGAACTCGGCAATTTGGGAGTTCTTTCTCGTGTTATAGGTGTCAACACATCCATGCCTGTCCATCCCATATGACCCTTATCCATGTCCTCTCGAAGGACATCACTTTTTCACTTTGTTACCACATTCACTTTAGATTCAATTCAGAAGCCTTGGTTGAGACTTTGGCTCTGACACTTAGGACTTTTGTGGCCTTCTTATATCATTTAATTTCTCTTGGGCCATATTTTTTCTCATTGGAGATGACTTTCAAGATCTCTTCAAATTCTATGTCTTAGATTTAGAGCTAGAAGAGAATCTCAAATGTCTTCTAGTTCAACAATTTTTTTTACAGATGAGAAAACTGAAGCATTATAGGTGAAGTGACTTGGTTAAAGTCACATAGGAAGTAACACAGTCAAGAACTGAATCCAAGTTCTCTGACTCCAAATCTAGAGTTCTTACTAATTTAACACATTGTGCTTTAAATCTATGACCCCACGAAAATCACAAATCATAACATGGAGGTGACTTTTCCATGTTTTTTTTTTTTAAAAAAAGAAGTTCCTAATTAATAGTCTTTTTAACCTCAAGTTCAGTGATACATTGAAGACTTCACTTTTACATTCAAACATTGCAAAAATCTACACTTATTGCTGAGTCAGGCCATTTTAAAGATATCAGCAATTCTGACTATGAAATCAATGTACAAAGGCTGCTCCTAGCTATGTTGAAGGCAAATGAAGAATGTCCAAAAATTCTCCAATGCTCCAATATCTTGAAATCATTCCTCTAGCATCTTCTACATGGACAATACCATCTTGGGTTGTCTAAGTATGCTCTTATCCTCTATTATATTATGATATGGATTATTGTCATATATTTGAAATGTAGAGCTGTAAGAATAACAATAACTATCATTTATAGTAATTTAGTTTGTGAAGTATTTTACAAGCATCTCATTTTATCCTCATAATTGCCCTGGGATGCAAATGCTATTATTATACCCATTTCATAGCAGAATAAACTGAGGCAGACAGATATTAAGTGACTCCCCCAAATCATATAACTAGGAAGTATCTGTGACTGGATTAGACTCAGTGGTTGATTCTAAGCCTTAGTTTTCCATCCACTGTGACACATCGATAACTTAGGTACCTTGAAACAAATCAAACAATAATTTAGAAAATATAGAAATAAATTTTCAGGGCAGCTCAGTTTATTTCACACATCACCCCCCCCAAAAAAAAACTGCATTAATTGTTTTCATTATTTTGAAATCTCTTCAAAATTTTAATAATTTCCTACAAAGGACTTTTAGCCTCATGATTAGACATCTGTTTTCAATGCAATAGCTTCTAGGCTATCTGTGTAAAATCACAATTAACAACTTGTTTTCTGAAAGCATTGGTAATTCAAATATGAATTTAATATTAAAGTTTCCAAGAGGTTAGGGAAGTAGTAATTAGCAGAAGTTAGGGAAGTTACTGTCATCCAAGAATGCCTCATGGGAATATTTACAAAGCAAGTGCATAAGGTTGTTGATGGGCCTCATGATTTCTTACTCATAATCCTCAAACCTTATCACTGACTAACAGTCTTTTGTTCTCACACCAAGGTTATCTTTAAAAAAAAAAACAAAAACAACAATCTAGATTTTATTTCCTTTAAAACAAACAATTTTTTAAAAAAAGATTAGATGAAGTTATGGAGAATGATCTTTTTTTTTAACTCCAAAAAATCCTTTTATTTTAAATAATATAAAGTATTTAAGGCCTTCCACAATGTGGCAGAAAGACTACTTTCCTAAGCATTATATATTATTCCCATGTATGCACACTGTTTATGTTCCATCAATACTTTTATCCATGTGTTTGCACAGGCTACCTCTAGGCTTACATGACTGTGGTGTATATGTCATTCATAGGACTTTTCTAGTGGGATTCTAGCTTAGAAGTTAGCACTTCAGGGATGACAAAGCCTAGACATGTTTGACTTGGAGCTAAGAGGCACTTTGGGGATAAGGAAGTAAACCTTACTGGCCAGAGTAGTGCTAACCTGCACATACTCTGACAATCTGGAGCCTTAAGACTGGACCTCAGATCTCAGCTGCCTCTTCTATGTTGTATTTCTTTTCTGATTATAGATGGAGGAACAGGCAACTGGCAACTTCAAGAAGTCAAGAGATTCAGAGATCCTGGATCCCTTGGTTGGAACTGATTATAGCAGGGTGAAATATAACCATGCTTATTCAGTAGTCCTGCCAACACTTAATGTTCCGATGGGATTAAATTTCTAACATCCTAGGAAACTACAGTAGTAGTGACAAGAAAGTGAATCCTCTCAAGCAATGACTGTGAATGTTTGGTATTTGGCATTTCTTTAGTATATAGGAAGTAAATATCAGTCCATGTGCTAATTTACATTGTGAATACATTAAATCTTCTTCAGTTTCTACTTGGGAAGATACTAGTCATGATCCCATGACTTAAGCCTTAAGTAATTTATCTCTGGGATGATAAGGTAGAGGGTATCAAAAAATGTGAGAAAAGAAACCTCTGATAGGGGTTCAGATTCTACCAAAATTGAACCTAGTCTAGAACAGATGAGTGGGTCCAGGCCAGATGAGCATATGAGTGGAGCAAGAAAAGGGATTCTGTCACTCTGAGCCCAGTAAGAATTCATACTTGCTAGGCTTGAAATGAATTCCATCCTCATTTTTCCTCATAGAATAGTTAGACTTTTAGAATTCCAGGTGCTACTTCCTATGGGAAATTTCTCCTGATCCCCTTATTCTACCCTCTCCTCAAATTAAATTATATTTATTTGTGTTTGTGTTAAACTTTACACTCTAGAGGAATGTAACCTTCCTGATGGCAGGGACTGAATGAATGAGTAAAAAAAGAATTTATGTAGCATTTACTATGTGCCAAGCATTAAGTGCTAGGAATAAAAATAACCAAATCAAAGACAATTCCTGTTCTCAAAGAGCTTACATTCTAATAGAGAAAGATTGGCACATAAAGGAGAAAGAGTCATCAGGAAGGAGTATTTGATTTCAAAAATTACAAAAATGAAGAATAGAGATGAAGGAAGGAAAGAAAAAAGGAAAAAAAGAAGAGAAAGAAGAGAGAGACAGTAGGAAAGAAGGAAGGGAGAAACAGAAGGAAGGGAAAAATCATTTATTAAGAGCCTACCATGTGCCAGGTGCTGTGCTAAGTGCTTTGCAAACATTATCTCAGTTTATCATTCCAATAATTCTAGGAAGTGTTTGCCATTATTATTCTCATTTTACAGTTCAAAAAAGTGAGGCAGACAGAGGTTAAGTGACTTGTCTATGGTATAAAAAATGTCTTTTTTGCTTTTTTACATTATTATAGTTTCCCCCAGGAAGGAAAGCTATCTTACATAGTAAATAGTACTTTTTATACTTAAGAGACTTAACCTCTGATGTTGCTGCACATATATGCTTCCTTAAGTGTAATTATCTGAGGTTGTATTTGAATTGACTCCAGGCCCATACTTCCATTTGTTAGTCTATCCAGCTACTCCAAAGGGCAATGAATTGACAAATTCTTTTCAACAACAATGGAAATATTTATCTAATTTTGATTCCAGAACTAGATAGCTTGCAAGATTAGATAGGAGGAATTAAGGAAATACAATAATAAGAAGAAAATACACCCAGCAATCAAGCAGGTGAATATATTGCCAGAGAAAAGAAACATGATTTGAGCTGACCTGCCCAGATAATGTAAGGCACCTGAGGCATTCACCAATCAGTACACCAAGGCCCCAGGGCAGGATTTTGGAGATAAAAGATTAAGTTAAATCCTCCAAGGCATGTTCTTTGATCTGAGTAGCAAGACAGCTGTCAAGGAGGTGGGTAGGGATTAAAATGACTGTCTCATTTTTATATCTTCAATGACTAACATAGCACTTATAGTAGGTGCTTAATAATGTTTATTGAATCGAACTGGTCAGTTAAATCAGTAAACATGTTTTAAGTACCTACTGTTTCCTTAGAACTGTGTTAGGCTCTGGAAATGAAAAAAATGCAGCTATAACCCCTTCCTCCAGCTTAGTAACTAATTGTAGAGAAAAGGTGTGTGGGAAACTCCTAAAAAGAGAATTAGGTATGCTATAGAAACTCAAAGAAAACAAAGATCACAGTAGACTCAAACAAAGGTTAGGAGTTGAGCAGAAAGATTTCTGAGGGAAACATTTTAATTTCAAATTCCTAACCAAGTTGGCCAAAATTTTGAATGAGAACAGCCACATGAAACCTCATCAAATACATTAAGGGCATGTCATGGGCCTCCATGGAGAGTAGTGATCTTCTCTTTAAGCCTAATATCTTTTCCCCTTCCCCATTTTTAGAAAAGGGGTCACCTTCCCTTAGCACATGTTGCCATTCCTTTGTTCTGGGGTTGGAGAAATGTTCTATTTTATGCTATGATCACTCCTCCCTTCTCACATGCCATTTCTAATGTTGTGGTCTTTTTGCATCTATACTCGTGCCTTTCTGTACTCCAAGAGGTAAAATTCTTCTCATTTTAGAGCATAGGAATCATTTTTTTTTTCCCTTCTGTGTTCTTTTCTTTCTTTTTTAACTGTACATCTTGAGTTAAAAACCTGTCAACATGAGGCAGCTAGGTGGTGCCTAGATAGAGCACTGGCCCTGAAGTCAGGAGGACCCAAGTTTAAATCTGGCTTCAGACACTTAATATTTCCTAGCTGTGTGACCCTGGGCAAGTTACTTAACCCCAATTGCCTTAGCAAAAAAACAAACAAACAAACAAATAAAATCTGTCAACATGCCATAGAGAAGAACTATTGCTTTAACAACCTGTAAATTGTTCATATACTCAGATTATTGATTTTAATCTGATGTCCCTTCCCTTCTCATTGTTGATCTGTGGTGAATTTCAGTTTAACAACAAGAATGATGACTATAAAAGTAATACTAATATAGAGTGAGATGTGTTTATATATGTTAGCTTGTTTGAGTTTAATAAATGCTGATTAACTAACTATTCTTTACTGGAATCCACCTGGTTTGTCTTCTCCAAGCATGTGAAGGCTTTCCCCTTCACGATGGATGAGAACAATATGTCCCAATGGCCATGAAGACATCTGAAACAGACGCTGTGCAACACTTAAAACTTGGTCTGACATTGAAGATACCAAGATCATTTTAGCCCATTGCCAATCATTTTGGTTATTTTTCCTGCCATTGGACTTTGATAACTCAGGAAGAGATAGTGAGATGGACCTACCTCATTTAAATCCAAATCACATACAAGTCAAGACATTACCCTGTGATGTCATCCTCTGAAAACAAAGGACAAACAACAGCTAGAACCTAATGAGGTAAATACAGAAAATATTCTTATTTCCACTTAAATATGAAAAAAACAGGATTATGGAAGTGATTTCTTGTTCATGTTGATACATCTGGTAATGTCAGAAGCCAAATTCCAAATTAAGGCTCTCTTACTCTCTTTCCTCCTGCTACTTCTATACTCCAATAAAGTCTACTAAGTATCTACAATGTGCAAGCATTGTGCTAGGTGCTGAGGGTGTCGAGATAGAGCTATGACAGGATCCCTCCCCTCAAAGAGGTTATACTTTTAGAGTGGAGATAAGCCATGCACATGAATAACTATGATATAAGGAAGAATATATGCATAAAAGAGGCATCTAAGTCAAGGGACGAGACCTTTGAGGAAGGTCAAATGTCACTCTTAGGCGGGGGATCAGTGAAGGCTTTTTTGATTTAGAGAAGGGAGTAACTTCAATCAACAAAGATCTCAAAGACTTCAGGAGTAGAGAATGATGGAGAAGGGAAAGCAGGGAATGGATTTACCTGACCTGGAAGAAGTTATGAACCAAAGGATACATGAAAATAGGAAAGGATGGGTTGTGAATAGGAAACAGAAAATCTTGAGTTTACGTTGTGGAGGGTTTCAGATGCCAAGATAGGGAGCTATTCTGTATTAGCAGGCAATATGAACCCATTGAATTAAGGAGTAACTTGATCAGAGTGGTACCTTCATATGAAGAGCTCCTTTATTTCCATTACCCTTTCCTATGTTATACTTAGCTACAGATATCTTGTATCCTCTTGCAATGGAATGTAAACTCTTGGAGGTCAGGGACTGTCATTTTTTTTTTACCTTTGTATCCCAAGCACCTACTGGTGTCTTGCACAGATTAAGTGCTTAATAAATGTTTATTGAATTGTTACTGCCCACCAGCCTCTAAGAATCCCAGAGGGTCTTAAGGATAAAAGGTTGCAAGAGAGATCAGGGTATTGTAGCCAATAATTTAACAAGAGATTTTAGAGATTGTCAGAGAAACCTAGGGTTCCATCAAACACTGTGTTTGATACAGTATACAATACTCTTTAGCAAAATCCTGAAAGCCTAAAAGAATTGCCTGCCAAAACTCAGTGACTCAATTTATTGCAGATTAATCCTTCAGGAGGCTTAGTCTATATGGAAATAATGCACAGGGATAAAACAGACTCTGACTAAGGGAAATAGTTCCTGTTGGGCATCTTCTTTTCCTTTTTTTATGGCTATAAATATTGCTTGATCTATCCTGTATTTAAAGAGAAATGTGAAAACTGTTTATTTTTTTAGTGTTCTGTTGTTGTTGTTTACATCATTATAATTTCCTCTAGGAAGAAAAGCCATTGCATATAACAGATAGTATTTTTAAGACAAAAAAAAAAAAAAAAAGAAAAGACAAAGAAGAGAAAAAAGCCAGCAAAACTAATAATGCATTGAAGAAGTTTGAGGTCCTCCAAATTAGGGAAAAATTATATTTTCAGTTTCCTTATAGCTGACAACAGTGTAAATTTTTCCCTATAAAGATGAATTTTAATTAAACCTGTCTAAAAGACAAAATCCAAAAGAAGAAACAGAGAAAAGAAAAGAAAAGAGAGAGAGAGAGAGAGAGAGAGAGAGAGAGAGAGAGAGAGAAAAGAGAGAGAGAGAGAGGGAGTAATGAATTGACCATGGTCCCACAGCTAATGAGTGTTATGTGTCTGAGGCTAGATTTGAACTGGGGTCCTTCTAACTTCTAGACCAATGGTCTATTCACTGCACCATCTAGCTGCCCAACTTGATCTATTCATAAACTTTCCATGACAAAGCCTGAATAAACACATGGCTAGGTGCAAGACTGAGCTATTCCCCAATACCCACCAGGTTAGAAATCAGACATTATACATTCAAGATCCTAGCTGTCACTAACAGGTTGTGTGCTTTCAGTTCTCTCCCTCCCTCTTAATAAGCATATTATTTGAAAAGGATAAATTCATCACTTTTATTGTTGCCATTTTCTCCAAAGAGAAATACCAACATGGCTAGAATAGTAAAAGTATTAGAATGTTAACCTGTACTTTCATAAACCAATGAACAAAAAATAAAATTCCAAAAAAATTTTACTCTATTAGCAAATTATTACACTAAGTAAAATCTCCAAATTGATGAAAACTTTTTATTTAACTAATGAATTATGACACCTTAAAACCCAAACTACAATTCTGAAAATCAATTAAAGATGACCCAAATATTGCACCAACAGAATCTATTTTGAAACGGAAGTTGTGATACAATGGTTAGCAGTAGACCTGGAGTCAGGAATAACTAAGTTCAAATCTAGTCTCAGGTATTACTAACTCTGTGATCTTAGGCAAATTATGTAATTTCTGATTGCCTCAGTTTCCTCAACTCAACCCAGTAAAATGGGACCAATACTGGCTTCTACCTCCCAGAATTGCTGTGGGGATTAAATGAAATGATATTTGTAAATGTAAAAAAAAAAATTATAAATAAGTAAATGTAAATCACTACAATAAGTACAATTAAGCATAGTTATTTATAAATTAAAAAACAAAGCAAACCATTTTCCAATGTAGTCTTGATAATTGCCAAACTGTAAAAAGTTAATTTATAACCAAATGGCTGGATCTAATTCAGAATCTTAATTTCTTTTTCAAAAAAAATCACTTGAATAAGTACTAATCATCAAACAATAAAATTCTATTATTAGTTTTAAAATATCATTATGGTGGTATTTTGAAAGGCAGCATGGAATAGGGCAAAGTACACTGATTCTGGAGTGAGAGAGTCTTGGACTCATATCCTGCCTCTAACCCTTCCAAATTCTGTGACCCCAAGTTTCAATCAATTCATCTGTAAAATGACCCCAAGTTTCAGTCAATTCATCTGTAAAGTGAAGTTAAATGTTTGCACTGTCTACCTCATAGGGCTGTAAGGGAAGCACTTTGTAAAAATCTTCATATAAATTTGTAAAAATATACATTTGAATGATTATTTCAAAAGTTTCATATTCTAATATGTCAATGGATTTATATTTTCACTGATGTGGTTATTCCTTCCATTCATACAGATTGTAACTTATTTATATCCACCCATAAGCTTATCCTCATTTACATATGTCATCCTTTTCATTAAACCTTAATCATAAAAATTTTTTTAGGATAAGGAAGATCTCTGGACAATGAGCAAATGTTAGATTAGATGATAGCAAGATCTCAAGCTGTTCTCTGACATAAAAATTTGTCTTTTAAAACAACCACTATACTAATGATGCAGAATGACTATAAATTGTAGAATGTCAAAAGTTCTGTTAAAATAATTTAGATAGTGGGTATCTGCAAGACTAAACATATACTTCTTTTTTTATTGAGGCTTTTTATCTTCTTTTATTTTCATTTTATTATAGCTTTTTATTCTCAAAACATATGCATAGGTAATTTCTCAACATTGACCCTTGCAAAAACTTCTGTTCCAACTTTTCCCCTTCTCTCCACCTCCTCCCCTAGATGGCAGGTAGTCCATACATGTTAAATATGTTAAAGTATATATACATCTAAGTCTTTGGGAAAAAAGAAAAGAAAATAGAAGAGGAAAAGGAGGAGACGAGAGACAGAAAGAGGGAAAAGGGAATAGGAATGGAAGCTAGGAGATAAAACCAAAATTCCAGAAAAAAAAATCCTAAACAAATTGTATTTTCTCAGGAATGGGGTTATAATCCAAAAAGTAATTTTTAAAAAACTATTTCATTTTGTTATTTCCTGTTTTAGTCACTGTCTATTTCACTGTACTTGTAGCTAGGTCACTCAAAAGTTAGAGTTAATCAGACCATAATCATAGAGAGGGTGGAGCTCAAATCAATGATGATTCAAGTTCAGGTTCTCCCTCTAATACTTGATGACAATGGGATCTTGGGCAAGTCACTTTTCATCTCAATATTCTAGGAAACTCTCAGACTATAATGTTAAATTGTATTTGCAGAGGGAGTTTTCTTATCTGGAAAGATAAGAAAATTCATATACCAATGAAATCACAGGTCTAATCTCTATCTCTATCCCTAATAGTTATTCTGTTAGGGATAGAAAGTCTAAAAAATGTCATCTATCTAATTAATGGTTTTTGTGGTAAATTTTGTGGTAAAGTAACAACTCTATCTTAATTGACAGAAAAACAAGACTATAGGAGCTTCACCTACAAAGGTCATTGATTACAAGGCCTAGAAACAGTGCTCAACACGAATAAATCAATTAATAAATAAATCAATAAATATTTATTTAGCACCTGTCATGTGCTAGATACTCTGCTATTGCTATTTTTGTTTGTCCTTCATTCTAATAGAGGACCATGACATCAGGGAGCTGATATCATGACATGCAGTGAATCAGATTTAAGTGAGGGAAGGCTGTGCAAGGTCACCAGCTTTGCTTTCTCCTCCAGAACCATCTGGGTCCAGTGGCCAAATATAGATCAAGATGATTGGAGACGGCCCTGGATGCAGACACTGAGTGAATCAAGAGTCATACTACTCTAAGTGATGTTATATCACAGGATTATTTCCAAAGACAAAAAGGCTACACAAGAAGGGGACAGATCTCTTTCCTATAGCTCCCTAAAGTGCAGGGCCTATTTTATGTGGGATAATGGTGTTGTGTCACAAAAGTCAGAGCAATGAACCTCAGGTAAAGAAGGCCATGAGTTCAATTACAGCCTCAAATATTTACTATATGTGTGACCTTGGCAAGTTATTTAACCTTTGTCTCACTTAATTTACTCCTTTTAAAAATAGGAATGATAATAGATCTTCTCTCTCAAGTAAAGTACTATAAAAATCTGAAAGGATCATGTAAGTGCTAGATATTATTATTATATTTTATGTCACCAAGGTGACACCAAATACAGAAAGAATGGAGAAGCCAAAGTTGGAATGGATAGAAAGAAAGAGGAGGGGGGAAAAACCATAGAAAGAATTAATGGCAACTTCTAGAGTAATTACCCTCTTTTCCTCAGTCTAGAAGTTATTTCACTATCCATGGTGATTATGCCCATTACTCTTAAAAAATATTTCAAACTAAGGAAAAACATGTTTAAAATATTAAAACATGTATAAAGTATTAGAGATGGAAATAAACTACTCACAATTAGAACTAGTTAGTTGGCTTGAAAAATATCTGAATCCCAATATTCCTTTTCTATTCCATATCTCTTTGTAGCTTCCCATACTGTCGTTTTCTAAATGCAATATCTTCAAATATGATCCTAATGTAACAATTCCAAAAGCAAAAGGTCCAAATATAAAAAGGTGGAAGACACTACACTTCAGTCCTATCTCTGATATTTACCACTAGTATGACATTAAATAATCTGATTCCCAGTTTCATCATCTGTGGCATGAGAAGGACACCTTTTCTACCCTCTTATAGAATTTTTGTAAGAATCAAATAAGACAATGTTTATATACATCTAGCATTTGGAACTAACTGCTTGGGTTCCTTGTCCTGAGAATTCCTGGACCTGTTAGATGCCACACAAGGATAGGAAATGAGTACTGGGAATACAAACTATTCTGAATACAAGTTAACATATGCAAAGCACTTTGAAAACCTTAAATTGCCATGTAAATGTCAGCCAATATTGTATTATTTGTCAAACTGCATGCTTAATGATGATTGCCCCAGCCTGTATTGATTCAGTATCCTTCAGGAATGGAATTGCATAGAGATTCAAATCAAATGAATTTAATAATTGGGACATAATTTAATAATTGGGACAATAAAGATTATCTAGCACAAATCTTCATTTTACAGATATAGAAACAGAGGAACAGAGAAGTAAAGCATTTTATACAAGGTCACATAACCAATTAGTGATATCACTAGAAACTAAGAAGACAACATGGTAGAGCAAAGAAAATACTATCTTGGAGCCAGGAAGCTAGGGACCTTGGCTGTGATATTGTCTATTACTGTATATGACAATGGACGAGGCACATCCCTTTCCTAAGCTCCACATTTTTCATCTGTAAAATCTGAATGCTACTATTCTTAAGGTTTTGAGTCAGGTTGTCTAAGCACTATGCATATGTAATTGCTTGCTGTTAGAGAGTTCAGGTCTCCTCCCTAAGGGGGGGCCTCTTTTCAGAACAACACATTGATGAAGACAGAACAAGAAGCTAGTGATGAACATCTGAAGTATTTCAAAGACGCTTCAAAGATATAACCATGTTAGTTTTCTCTTATTACATGTGCTTTTTTCTGACAGACACTGAAGATGTTTTTAATTTTTAGTCTTTTGGGTTATCATGGGTTACTACAAACTTTTTTGTCCCTCTCTCTCAATGATTGGTGGCAGGAATATAAATTACTCTTACTACAGAAATTTGGACTGTATTATTGTTAAATCCCTTTTATGTTGCTAAATGATTTGCATACTTCTGGAGTCAAGAGGTCAGGAGAGGCCACTCCTTGGCCCCTCCTTTTCAAGGTCTTCCACTTTTCATTACCCAGTGATTTCATGATTATATCCTTAGAACCAACAGAACTATTCACTTCTGTCTTACATTTAAGAACTGCAATGATTTAGTACCATAATTTAAAACTCCTAAACACTAAAAATAAAGACTCCTAAGGAGGAAGTAGCCACAGGAGGTGATTATGGAGTTTTTGTTCACTCTATTTTACAAAGACACAAATCTTGCTGAATTGTAATTATCCAGGAAATTTTATCTGACATTAATAGTAGACTTTCCCCCTCCATTTTTGAAAGTAGCAAAGAGATTAAATAGACCTGTTTTATTCAGAGTAACTAGTTCTCTTGCCACCATCTGTCACATTCTAAAGACATTTTCTAACTCAGAGTGTCCCCAGCACTAGTTTTCTTTGAACTGATTTAATAATTCATAAACTTGAATCAATTGAAGACAACTCCTCTGTCACTTTCATTTTTAAAAGATTTTAAGTTTAAAATTTTCTAAAAATAAATGTTTTACATTTTTATATGAGAATGCTCTTATAAAAATTGACATTGACATTTTCATTTTAAATTTCTAAGTTACTAGGAGGTAGAAAAATACATTTCAAACAGATCTAATTGTTTAATTGGCTTTTTAAGAGCCTAGGAGAAGAGTAGACTGACTTAAGGCAAAGGTAATGGGATTTAAGGTGGATTTTTAATAGGAGCTAATTAGCTGAGCTAATTTCTTTTGATCATTTTAGAATATAAAATATTATAGCTAAGAGAAATTTAGAGATCATCTATATCAGCCATCTGATTTCACTACTTATTTTCAAATGACTCCTTTATGAAAACCATTAAAATTTGGAAAATACATGCCCATTTTCTAAACTGATCCTAAGAACCATCTCTGGGGTATCATACAATGGGGACTAATCTTCCCCTCCCCCTGAGATGTTTAGGGAATTATTGACTGCCTTGTTTGAGGTAACATCTGTTAAATTCAGCATAAGAGGCAGCATTGTCTATCAGACAGGGAAGTAGTACTCACCAGCAACAACATCAAGAATAAGACTTGCTAAAATAATATCTTCTTTCTTGGCATGGTTCCTATGCTCCTTTCTATTGGGAGGGATCATGATAATGCCACAATCTTAGAAGACTTAGATGTAAGTAAATTATTTCACAAAATTTCCTTCCATTTTTGTAAATAAAACTGAGATGTAGGCTAGATGATAAGTTTGTAAAAAAGATACAAAACTGGAAGAGATGATAATAATAATAAAAACAACAAGAATTATTAATAATAGTGTTTTATAATTATCATCTCATTTTATTACTCACAACAATCTTGGGAAGTGGGCTCTGTTATTATCACCATTTTACAGATGAGGAAACCAAGAAAGATAAAAGTTACTCATTCCATAAACACTGATTAAGCATCTAGGTGCCAAGAACCATGTTAAGAATTGGGACTACAAAGAAAAGCAAAAGACAGTTCCTAAACTCAAAGAATTCACAGTTTGATGAAGAGGTAACATTGAAACAACTATGCATAAACAAGACATACATAGAATAAGTTGGTCATGATGAACAAAAGAAAGGTCCTAGGATAAAGGGAGATCAAGAAAAACTTGATAGGATTTCAAATGGGACTTGCCAGTGAAAGCAAGAGATGATGATGAGTGTCTTGCCAGGGTCATAAAGCTAGCAGGTGTTCGAAGATGGATTTGTACTATGTTTTTCCTAAATCCAGATCCAATATTCTATCCCCTATGCCATTCAGCTACCTGAGAAAGAGATTTGGGGGGGGGGGTTAAAAAAACTGGAAAAGTACAAAATGACTTTATTTAGCTAGTAAACAATTTATATGAAAAAATACTAAGGTTGAACATACAATATGAATTAACAACAGTATAAGAAATCATAAAATAGCTTACTGGTGAATGCCAAGGAGCCCAGAAAGAGGGGTAGTAGCAGGGTGATGTGCTATTATACTTTCATTTGTCAGAATAAAAATAAATAAATGTTTAATAAATTTAATAAAGAAATAAATGTTCCCTGGTCAGAATATACCTATAATATTATGTTCAATTCTGGAGGCCATAGTTTAGAAAAGATATTGACAAACTAGAATGGGTCCAGCAAAGGGCAACTGAGATGGTTAGAGTAATGATGAATAAAATACTTAGAGAAACATGGGAAGATTTGTATGAGTTAATACAGATTGAAATGAGCAGGACCAGGAAAACAATTTATGCCATGAGAACAACAGTACTATAAAGAAAAATAACTTTGAATGTCCTCAGAATGCTGATCAAAGCATGACTTCAAAAGACTTGTGATGAAACATATTTCCCATTTCTTGAAAAGGGGAAATGGACTCAAGATGCACATAAGATATACATCTTCATATAGGACCAATATGTTGATTTCCCCCCCTAAACATGTTTATTTTCCTATACATATTTTTAGAGGAGACTTTTACTAAATGAAGTAGTGGATTTAGACAAAAGCAACAAATATGGCCCCCTAAAAGCATCAATAAACTAATTTTTTAAAGGCGCAGAAGAAAAAATGCAAAGACACAAATAGCAGCTTTTCCCCTTTAATGAAGAGAGTTAAAACTTTAAAAACAAACTATGTAATGGAAGTTTCCAGTTTCTTATACAAGTTACTTGTTCTTTCTTGTAGATCAAAACTTTTCTATTTTTGATGATGTTAAACTTACAATAAAAAGAAAATCTAAAAATGCAAAGCATATGAGATTTAGTTGAAAGAACTAGAAAGGTTCAGCTTGGGGAGAGGTATGCTAGCTGTTTGTTATGGGGGCTTTTTGTTTGTTTGTTTAGATATTAGATTTATAATCTCAGAGGTCAGAATAAGGAACAGTGGGTGAAAGTTGCTGAAAATAAGATTTTAACTTTACATTAAAAAGAACTTCCTAATGATTAGAGTTGCCCTGTTTAATGTGTTGTTTTGGAAGGTAGCACATTTCCTCTCATTGAAGGTCTTTATTTGGAGGTTTTCACTTGTCCAGGTTGTTCAGGTACAGTTTGAACTGAATGACTTCTGAATTCCTTTCCAACCCTGAAAGTGTGTGAAGAATCCTGGACTTGGAATCAGGAGTCTGAGGTTCTAATTTGACTCCTCTACTAAATAAATGTGCAAACTTTTTCAAATCATTTAACCTTTCTGTATTCGACTGTCAAAATATTTTTGGAGATACCCTTTTTCACAGAGATAAGATTCAGGAAGTATGTTTGACATAATAATACTCTTTTGAGTCCTAGATGATTTCACCTTTTGGCAAAGTGTATTGCTTTGACCAGCACCAGGTGTTCACTGAGGGACTTATGATTTTCATATTAATCAATAACTATTTATATTTGTTGGAGCTCCCCTTATTTCCCAGAGACCTGAGAGCTATCCATCACATGTCTTTACATGCTCACAATCCCTATTTCTAAGTGAAACTGAACCAGGTAGTGCACTCATGTTCCCATCATGCTAACTCTGGTTTTGTACCCCACTGTGAGACGATCAAATTGAAGACTTCCCACAAGACCCACAAGACCCATTATCCACACCTGAGTATGCCATGGGAACCACTACTCAAGATCTAAGAATGATTATATCATGGTTCACCCCCTTTTATCTATATAAAGTGTTGTCTTTGTCCCAGCATGTTAAACCCACCTCCTCAGGAGGATTTCTGATTGAAACTTTTCCCCTCACTTTGAAATTAATTAAATTTTTGTTTGATCCCTGATTCTCCTGTTTGTAGCCTACTCTGTTCAGCTTCACCCACCCAGAGGTTAGAGGCCAGTTCCAATCTAGCTGACATAACTGTAAGTGTCCAAATCTGATTAATGAGACTTTGCCCTGTTTACCTCAAAACACTTTTCTGGGGATTAAATGGATTAACAAATGTAAAAGTAATTTCAAATCTTAGAAATGCCTTATAAATATTAGGCATTATTGCTGCTGTTAGGATCATTTTAAAGGAGGGAAGATAATCTATTCCCTTCTCTTCATATGTTATAAAGAGGCAGTCAGGTAGCAAAGTTGTAGAATCCATGACACTAATTGTATTGTTTGCTAGGGGAATCAACATTGTAGTCCCAAACCACTCTCCCTTGAAAAGTAAGGACGTGTGAGTCCATGTTTAAAATGCTGGGTCCCCAATGCAGAGGTCCCACTGAATTCTAAAATTAATACATCATGACTAGTGAGTAACCCATGAGAATTCAATCCCTTGAATTATAAAAATTATAAAATTATACTGGCGTCAATCACTATGTACAAAGGAATGATTATGGTGCTTCTTTATCCTCTCTTGGTTAAGCTAACCAAGATATAGAAAGGCCTAATAGGCAGGATACTATGGCAGGATAACAGGCAATATAATAGAGGAAAACCTTTTGCACCACATCTATTCTTGGTCTATTCTCAATCTCTCTACATGACATGTTTTGAGATCATCCAACTTTTTCAAATGCTAGCACTAATAAGAAAGTGCCCCTATCTAAGGAAGTAGTAACAATGGGTTTGTTCTTCATTCTCCAAAAGTATCAATCAACAAATTTTATGGGTTTTCAATCTGTCAGTTTAACAAATGATCTAGATGCATTGAAGAAGGGTATTTTTTTTTTAACCTGAGGTGGAGAGGAGAGTGTGAACTTAAACATAATGATAACTATATGTCAATATAATTAGTTTCCTCTATACACCTATTTATTTTATTTTCTATATTTAAAGACAATAATCTAAGAAATGGTCCATAGATTTCACTAGACTGACAAAAGGGTCCATAAGAACTCCATTAGAACTGAACTTCTGCAAAAATCACTATGATACTTTGAAGTACTTTGAGAGTGTATAAGGGTGTGCATTTTTTGCCACTCTCCCTTTTGTTATTCTCATTGCACAAATTGAAATAGTTATTGAAACTATATATAATATAAATAGCAGCTACTTCACAAGGTTGTTGCAAAGATCTAATGAGGTAGGTAGCATGTAAAGTGCTTTGCAGAATGAAAAACCTATATAAATGCTAACTATTATAATTATTTACTGAGATTCTGCCACATATTTTCTAAGAATAGTTTGGACTAGGTGGATGTCAAGGTTCTTTTCAACTCTCAAAATCTGTGATTCTAAACATTACATCAAAAGTTAAGTATTGGTTTAACACAGGGATTTTTTTTTTTAATATAATAGCCTTTTATTTACAGGTTATATGCATGGGTAACTTTATAGCATTAACAATTGCCAAACCTCTTGTTCCAATTTTTCACCTCTTACCCCCCACCCCCTCCCCAGATGGCAGGATGACCAGTAGATGTTAAATATATTAAAATATAAATTAGATACACAATAAGTATACATGACCAAACCGTTATTTTGCTGTACAAAAAGAATCAGACTCTGAAATATTGTACAATTAGCTTGTGAAGGAAATCAAAAATGCAGGTGGGCAAAAATATAGGGATTGGGAATTCAATGTAATGGTTTTTAGTCATCACCCAGAATTCTTTCTCTGGGCGTAGCTGGTTCAGTTCATTACTGCTCCATTGGAAATGATTTGGTTGATCTCATTGCTGAGGATGGCCAGGTCCATCAGAACTGGTCATCATATAGTATAGTATTGTTGTTGAAGTATATAATGATCTCCTGGTCCTGCTCATTTCACTCAGCATCAGTTCGTGTAAGTCTCTCCAGGCCTTTCTGAAATCATCCTGTTAGTCATTTCTTACAGAACAATAATATTTATTTACAGAACATAATATTCATATACCACAATTTATTCAGCCATTCTCCAACTGATGGGCATCCATTCAGTTTCCAATTTCTAGCCACTACAAAAAGGGCTGCCACAAACATTCATGCACATACAGGTCCCTTTCCCTTCTTTATAATCTCTTTGGGATATAATCCCAGTAGTAACACTGCTGGATCAAAGGGTATGCACAGTTTGATAACTTTTTGAGCATAGTTCCAAACTACTCTCCAGAATGGTTGGATTCGTTCACAACTCCACCAACAATGCATCAATGTCCCAGTTTTCCCGCATCCCCTCCAACAATCATCATTATTTTTCCTGTCATCTTAGCCAATCTGACAGGTGTGTAGTGGTATCTTAGAGTTGTCTTAATTTGCATTTCTCTGATTAATAATGACTTGGAGCATCTTTTCATATGACTAGAAATAGTTTCAATTTCTTCATCTGAGAATTGTCTGTTCATATCCTTTGACCATTTTTCAATTGGAGAATGGCTTGATTTTTTATAAATTAGAGTTAATTCTCTATATATTTTGGAAATGAGGCCTTTATCAGAACCTTTGACTGTAAAAATATTTTCCCAGTTTATTGCTTCCCTTCTAATCTTGTCTGCATTAGTTTTGTTTGTACAAAAACTTTTCAGTTTGGTATAATCGAAATTTTCTATTTTGTGATCAGTAATGATCTCTAGTTCTTCTTTGGTCATAAAGTCCTTCCCCTTCCACAGGTCTGAGAGGTAAACTATCCTGTGTTCCTCTAATTTATTAATAATTTCATTCTTTATGCCTAGGTCATGAACCCATTTTGACCTTATCTTGGTGTACAGTGTTAAGTGTGGATCAATGCCTAGTTTCTGCCATATTAGTTTCCAATTTTCCCAGCAATTTTTATCAAACAGTAAGTTCTTATCCCAAAAGCTGGGGTCTTTGGGTTTGTCAAAGACTAGGTTGCTATATTTGTTGACTGTTTTATCCCTTGAACCTAACCTATTCCACTGATCAACTAATCTATTCCTTAGCCAATACCAAATGGTTTTGGTAACTGCTGCTCTATAATATAATTTTAGATCTGGTACAGCTAAGCCACCTTCATTTGATTTTTTTTTCATTAATTCCCTTGAAATTCTTGACCTTTTGTTTTTCCATATGAATTTTGTTGTTATTTTTTCTAGGTCATTAAAATAGTTTTTTGGGAGTCTGATTGGTATAACTCTAAATAAATAAATTAGTTTAGGTAATATTGTCATCTTTATTATATTTGCTCACCCTATCCAAGAGCATTTAATATTTTTCCAATTGATTAGATCAGACTTAATTTGTAACACAGGGATTTTCATGGAGGAGTGCAGCTTCAGAAGCTGCTTTTGTACCAATGATTCTTGGAAATTCTTTTTAGACCTTCAAGAAGTAAAGTAGCTCTAGAACCTTATACCAAAAGCTATTTAGGTTCTAAAAAAATCAATATTGCACAATTAAATTAGTCATTTGTAAAACTCATCATTCATCAAAATGTAGCTGTTAAACAACTTAAGACAAAATCAGAATCCCTAAGAACTAAATTTAGGAATTCCAGGTTCTTCAAAAAATGAAACTGTTCAAAGATTTAAAATCAAATCATAGAATTTAGAGTTTAGGTTTAATTTAGTGCATCGAAGTTCTCTGACTTTTCAGATGAAGAGCCCAAAGTCCTTCAAGGTTTCTATCAACCTTCTTAAAAAGTAAAAATCGGTACCAATCTGGTATTTATGTTGGAGCAGTAAAAGGATCCAATAGAATTATAATTCAAGCAAATCAGCACCTGGGTTTGAATCCTGGCTATACTGTATATAAGCTATATGATCTTGGATAATTCAATTTAATTCTGAATCTCAGTTTCTTCATCTGTAAAAAAGGGATGACATTTTTTATTGTCTACTTCACAGGGTGTTATGAAGAAATTGCCCTACATTAGGTAATCCTAATCTTTTCTGTGTCATGGATCCCTTTAGCAGTCTGGTGAAACTTGAGGACCTCTTCTTAGGATAATATTTTTAAATGCATAAAATAAAATGCATTGGAATACAACTATTTTGAAATAAAAGTATATATTGCTTTCCATCTCTTAGGTCACAGACTCTTAAAATCTAGGTTCATGGACTCCAGACTTGGAACCCCTGACCTATATAAAAGTGACTAGCCTATTTTGGAAATTGCTAGTTGTGTGATAATCAAACACCAAACAAACAAAGCTTCAGAAATCACTGAGAGTTCTAGCAATGGTATCACTGAATGAAAAGTTAGAAGTTTTGACATATTGCTCCTCAGATAGATGAGCAACTAGTCAAAGTACCTATTGTTACTCCATAGTCTGGCCAACTTTGGATCTTATCATTTGGGAATATTTTGGTCATTCTAGTGGGTGGATTAAAAAGCTATCTTAAAATTTGTCTTGATTTCAATTTCTCTGGTTATTAGAGAACTTTAACATGTTTTCATGTAGTGGTTTTCCCCACCCTGAGGCAATTGGGGTTAAGTGACTTGCCCAAGGTTACACAGCTAGGGAGTGTTAAGTGTCTGAGATCAAATTTGAACTCAGATCCTTCTGACTTTGGAGTTGGTGCTCTATCCACTATACCATCTAGCTACCCTTCATTGAATTATTAAAAGCTTTTATTCTCTTTGTGAATTTTTATTGATGTGTTTTTGACCATTGTTCTATTGTGGAGTGCATGTTATTTGTTCTCAAAATTTGGATTAGCTTCTTATACATTGGGATATTATGCTTCTAGCAGCTATGCTTACTATAAATTCTTTCCCCAAATCTTGTGATGAAAAATTCTTCTACCTTTATTGAGTCATACTTACCAATTTTGTTCAAGGATTATTTCCTTTTGTTTGATTGGTAAAAAAAAGCTTCTCCTGTATGTAGTGGCAACACATTTTTATCCTCTTTCTTACCTCATTTTATGATTTTAAAATGTATTATAAAATATATTTTTAATATATGTGTATATTACTGATCCCTTTAGGGTTTATTGTCATGTCTAATGTGAGGTTTGGCTCCAAACTCATTTTTGGTTAGTTTTTCAGCAATTTTTATGTGTGTGATTCCATTCCCTTGTGGTTTAAACTGTGGATTTATTTTGTTCCATTGATGTATTTTCTTTATTCTTTTCCTAAGACTAAACTATTTTTATTTTTATTGTTTTATAATATATTTTACTTTGTTATTATTAGTCATCTTAAGTAACTCTAATATTTTAATACAATTTAAATAACTTCTGAATTTCCAGCTCTTTGCCACCACAAAAAAAGCTGCCAAACCTCTATTTAAAGACCTCCAATGAAGGAGAATGCACCATTTTTTTTTTTTTTTTTTAGAGAAAGTCTATTTCACTTCTGGACAATTTTAATTGTTAGCAAGATTTTCCCCAAGCCTGAATTTTTCTCTTTTTAACTTTTGTACTGTTTTAAGGATCCAAATAAAACAAATTAGTATCTCCTCCACATGACAGCTTTTCATTTACTTGATGATAGCTCTCAGGTTCCCCTTGGCTTCTCTTTTCCAGGTTAAATATCAGTTATTCAAGCAAATATCATTTATTAATTATTACTTGTGTGCCTGACTCTGTGCTAAGTATTACAAATACAAATAAAAAGCAAAAACACCCTACTTTCTTCAGCTAATTCTCATACACTATGCTTTCAAGGCCTTGATCATCCTGGTTGTCTCCCTCACTCCCCTGGCTCCCTTTCACTGAGGGAAATGTTCTCCAATTTTTTAAAATCATAAAATGGAGAAAATCAACGTTCTCTATTGCCTAGAATACTTCTGATGATGTCTGCTGAGGACGGATTACAGAAGTGCTATCACTTTCTTATTCCTATAAACTATGCCTTTGGTAATACAGCCCAAGATTGCATTAGTTGTTTTATTTTTACTTTCTCATTGTTTTTCATGTTTGTTCCGAGTCTTCTTTCACAACATGACTAATATGGAAATATGTTTAATACGATTTTAGTGTACAGGCTATATTGACTTGCTTGCTGTCAGAAAGGGAAAGAGAAAGAAAAATCTGGAACCATGTTTTGTATTTTCTTGTGTCTTTCATAACTTCTAATAGTGTGCGGTGGAAAATAAATGCTAAAAATTTATGAAAGGAAAAAAAAAAAAAGAGACTTGGATGATTGCTCGTCACGGCTGTTATAATAGTGAAGACCTATCCACAGAAAACTGGACTAGAAAGTAGGAAGGCTTGTGTAGGAATCTTGCCTCAAGCACTTACTAGCTTGTATGACCCAGGGGCAAGCCATTTATCTTCTCAGTTTCAATTTCCTCATCTGTAAAATGGGGATCATAATGGTACCTATGTCACAGGGTAGTCATGAGAATTAAATGAGATGTGTTATGTAAAGCATTTGAAAATCTCACAGTGCTATATAAATATTAATTATTATAAGATAGCCACTAAGATTTTTTTTTTTTAACTTACAGATTCTGTGATTTTGCGAATATACCCATTCTGCAGAGGTAAAGACATACCCAAATCCTTCCTATCTTGAATCATCCTATGATAAATTATATGAGCCCTACTAGACATCTACTTATGAAGAGTACTCGATTAAAAATGGATCAAATAAGAAGTAAAATTCATTGTAAGAGGAAAAGTAGTAGATGGACTATTAGGACTTTAATCATGGATGCTGATGTCACTTCTGGCTTTACGATTCTATAGCTCTGTGAAAATACTGCTTTGAAAGTCAAGATAGCTCTTTCATTATTGCTTTAAATAACACTTTTGAAATATATACAAAACAAGTGGGTCAGAAGTTACAATTTTTTAAAAAGATTTCTTCATAATAACAGACAAAAATATTCTACAACTTTGCAATTATACTAACAATAAATGATTTGCAATTATTTTTCCACAATCCCAATAAGTATTGAATTTTATTTATTTTAATCATTTCTGCCAGTTTGTTGGTCATAAAATGATATCTTTAAGTTGCTATAATTTGCATCTCTTTATTATTAGAAAGGCTGATCATTTTTCCAATGTGATTATTCACTATTTGTTTCTTCTTTTGAAAACTGTCCATTAATAGGTTTTATTCAATTCATATGCTGCAGATTGAGGATTGCCATTGTGATTTTATAGCTATTCCTTATGCCATTCAGATGTCATCTCTTCTCATCAACAGTACCATGTACCAATGAGATCCCTGAGGAAAAAGAAAAAGTTATCTTTGCTAGTTTGCTAGGTATGAAGTAAAATTTCAGAACTATTACAGTTTGCATGTCTTTGATTATTATCCTAGAGCAAGAAGAATCTAAGATTCCTTTTTGAGGCAGCCTGTGCTTGAGATTCAAGGTTTTCTTGTCAGGTAGGAGTTGATTCTCCTATTCTCTTAGATTTGCCTGACTTTGACCTACTGCTCTGTCTTGGTCTCTGACTTCTATGTACTCTGGGATCTTGATTGCCTCCTTAATTTATTTCTGTTCATCATTCTTAGCCTTTGCCTTGTCTCTCCTGGGCCTGACTCATAGCCTTGTCTCCCCCTTCCATGGTTAAGACAATGATTTACTAAATATAACTTATAAACCATTTAATTTTCCCCCCCTCCCCATAACTTCTGAAACTACAAGACTAGACTCATTACAGATATTGAAGTTTTAAGCCAAAACAGAGAAAAGCAATTCAACAGCCTGGATTTATACAGCTAGTTAAATGATTTAGAATAAAGTTCTTAACCTGGGGGTTGTTAACTTATTTTAACAATTTTTTTTCCAATAAGTTTACTTCAATGTAATTAATTTCCTTTGCAGTACTATGTATTTTATGTTTGTGAAAACAATATTCTGAGAGGGTGCCACAGGTTTTACTAGACAATCAAAGAAGTTTGGCATTTAAAACTATAAAATGCTACACTGTTTATTCCTTCTTCCTTAAACTTGATTTTTTTTCAACAAATATTTTTCAAGTGTCACTTCTAGACATGATCTCTCCTAGATTATTATATTTGAAATCAGTTTTTAAAAACACCTAATAGAATTCTGAATTTTACTACTTGGGAAAGACTTTATTTTTCCTTTGCTTAGATAAGTTCTACATGTCTATGAAGCTTCTTTTAATATATTTGGACATTGGTTTATGGCCTGGCAAAACACTTTTTCTATATTTCAAGGGGATTAAAGACAAAAGTTTGAAGGTCCCTAATACTATATCTTGAGATGAAAAAGAAGAATTTAAAGATCCAGCACTCTGAACCTCAAAGATTCAGGGGAAGTTTAATCCAGAGAGATAAAGGCCAACACAGGAACCCAGAAGACTGAAAGCAAGGACAAGAAGTACCGACAATCCCACTCAAAGAAGGAAACAGTCTGGTTCCGGTACAAAGCCCCAAATAGGGAATTAAAGATGAAGAGATGAATAAATAAGAAATCACTGACCAATATAAAATAAATATATGAGTATATTTCAAATCTAGCAATTCTTCTAAAGAAGGAATGAATATAACTACAAGCTGAGACTCAAACGAATAAAATTTGATTCTTCACTAGGACTATATGAATAAATGCTTAGGAGAAATTAATCAAGAAATTAAAAAAAACAAATAAATAAAATCTCTTGAGGGAAGAATTAGAAGAAGAATTAAGTAGCTTAGAAGAGAAAATGATGAACGTCTTCCAGGAAATAGATTCTTTGAAAACCTGTATTTCAAGAAATCATAAATGAAAACTACCTGCATCTCTTAGAATCAGAAAACAAAGATGAAAAGAATCCACTCTTCACTTCCTTAAAAACTCAAAAGCTAAAGTCCCAAGAACCAAAATCCAAAGTTTCCATCTAGAAAGAAATAATTCAACTACCAGGGAACCACAGTGAGGATCACCAAAAAATGTGGCAGCTTTCACTATATATAAGAGGAAATCTTGGAATACAATATTTTAAAATGTAAAAGAAATAGGTTTGCAAGGTGAAAAGCTGAAAATAATCCTGTAGAGGATATATTGAGCTTTAAGGGAATTGAGGATTTTCAAGTATTTCTGATGAAAAGACTAGAGTGGGAAATCTGAAATAGTAAATTATTTTTACTGGAAAGATAAATTATTTTTGGGAAGAGCTATTTGATGATATAGAATTAGCAGTCTAAAAAAAAATAGTGTTCCTTTAGAACCTTAATGTGTTCGTTATTGAAGTTAAATGAGAAAACATGTATATAGATACTCTATCAAACACTAATTTTTATGTTCTTCTTTTCTTTTGACCCATTATTTCTCATCCTCCTCACCTCAAATATACATAGTTAGCCACATGCATGTTGCTATAATCCATAAATTCTAATTCTGTTTTCTGAATTTTGAAATTTCTTTATCCTATCATAATCTGTTATTCTACTTTCCTTCTACTTTACAATCATTGTTCTTTGATTTCATCATGACTTCCAAACCCTCTGTCCCTCAATTCTTTGCTATGCATTAGCAAAACCTCCTTTCTTCCTCATTCTGATGCCTTAGTGAACTAATTCAACTCTACACTCCTCTTCTTTCAAGTTTCTTGCTCCCTTTTCTTATCACAAGTTTTGTCCTTTCACCCATTGTATTACCTCCTCCATTCGCTTTCTTTATTCTTATTCATGGTTTACTGAAGGAACATGGAGGGAAAAAATCCCTAAAATCATGCTGACTGGACAACTACAAATATAATAATCTCAACTAGGACCTCATTGAGGGAAGGCAAACACTATTTACACTTCTCAGTTCCATTACTTCTTATTCTCCACAATGTCTTTTCCAAATCTTTTTGTCTTTCTTCAAGCCTCCCATGATTTCCCCTTTCCACCATCATCTCAACTGAGAATTTTGCCTAATATTTCATTGAAAACATTGAGACTATTCTCAGAGAGCTCCATCTTCTCCCCTTTTCATCTCACATCACGCAGATGATTGTCACTATTTCTCCTTCATTCCTGTCTCATATCATGAGGTGACTCTTCCCTTTGTCCTTCCTCTACATGCCACTCCATCTTCTCCTGTAGATTGCCTCCTGTTTTCATCTTTAATTATTCCCTATCTATTGTCTGCATCTCTGTTGCCCACAAACATATCCATCTCTCTTCATTCTCAAAAAAACAAAACAAAACCAAAAAAACTTCACTGAACTTTCCATTCCAGATAATTATTATTCCATATCTCTTTTTGGGACTAAATTCCTTGAGAAGGCTGTACGTATATAATAGTTCCCTCCACTTTCTCACCTCTCATTGTCTTCTTAAGATGTCTGCTTAGTCTCACTGGCTTGCAACTTCATCATGCAAATGAAATGGTTCTATTCAAAAGTTACTAATAATCTTTTTAATGCTTATCCTTCTGTACTTCTTTGCCATTCCTCAGCCTCACAACTTAGTTATTACCCTCATCATTTCAGTCCCCCTCTCCTTCTTTCACATACAATCTGTGGCCAAAGTCTTGATTTTGCCTTTGTAACACCTCTTCCATATGTCCTTTCTCTCTTCTGACATTGTCACCATCTTGGTACAGGTTCTCAATACCTCATGCCTAGACTGTTGCAATAGCTGGATGGTCTGCTTGCCATAAGTCTTTGGTGATTCCAGTTCATCCTTCATTCAAATAGATGTCAAAGTGATCTTAAATTAAGTATAAGCCTAACTATGTCTCTCTTCCTCTAGCTCCCCCTCCACTAAATAAACAGTGTGTTTTTTTTTAATCACCTACAAGATCAAATATAAAATTCTCTTTGGGGTGTTTAAACCTTCATAACTTCCTCTTCCCTCATAATTTTCCAGTCATCTTATACTCCCCCCAAAAAAACAAAAGCTTCAATTCAGTGGCACTGATTTCTTACTATTACAAGAATAAGACACTCCATCTCCCAACTTCAGATATATTCACTGTCCATCTCCAAAATATGAAATGTTCTCCTTCTTTATCTCCCTTTCTTGGCTTCTCTAACTTTCTTCAAGGTCCATATAAAATCTCACCTTCCCCAGGAAGCCTTTCCTCATCCTCTTAATTTTAGTGCCTTCCCTCTGTTGAATATTTTCAACTTATTCTGTATATAACTCATGTTTAATAAATATTTATTCATTGATTGACTAATTGTATCAGATACAGGATAGGAATTCTGACATACCTTGGTAGAATAAACTGACATAGAGTAATGTGAATAGAATAATTTGAATAGAATCAGGAAAACAAATTATGTGAGATCAGCAACAGTGAAAAGAAAAACAACTTCGAAAACTTTAAGAGCTCTGATCAACACAATGTCCAAGTATGTTTCCAGAGGATTTTTGATGAAGCATGTTACAAGTTACAGAGACATTACATTTTTGGATATAGTCAATGCAGATTCATTTTGCTTGACTTAGCTTATTCATTACAAAGTTTCCCTCCATTCTTCTCCCCCCCCCCCCTGCCATTTTATTTCTTTCAGTTTCAAATTGTAGGAGGAACTAAAGAGAGTGGGGATCTAGAGTCCTTATTTTAAAAAAATAAATTCACAGAAGAAAAAAAGAAATTCAGAAGAAGGCACAGACAAGCAGGATAATTTTGAAAATTGTATGTAGAATTTTAAAGCAAGGGGTATAAAATGCACAAGAAGGCTATTTGTAGAATTGCTTAATTTGCAATTTACACAGGTATAAAAATGTTGACAACTTTATTTTTTAAAAAAGTTTTAGTTGGGGGGGGGACTGCAAATCAGATAACAATGTTTGCTAGAATCTAGTTACATATTTTTAGGTTCATCAACTAGGATAACCCTAAGTAAAATTATGAAATAAAGGTAAATTTGTGAAAGAAAAGACCCTTGAAGCTCCAGAGTTGTTCTTTATTTTTCTCATTCTCAATTGTTTCTCTTCCCCACATGAGCTTAGCTTTAATGAAGATGAAGACTTGGTGGCAAAGGACTATATCCATTTCAGAAACTCTCAGAGAGCCTATGCCCCTTTAGGTCTCTAACCCTTAAATTTGATACATAATTCCCTATTACAAAAAAGTTTTAGTAGTTCATCCTTACCTGCAGGATAACATTAAAATGCTTTAGTTGACATTCAGAGCCCTACATAATCTGAATTGGAAGACAAAATCATCTCACTGTGTTTATTGTTACACTGGAGCTCTGGGATTGGAGTCAGGAAATCCTGAGTTCAAATTTGATCTCAGACCTTTACTAATTGTGTGATTCTAATTGAAGGAACTGAAACAACCAGAACTTAAGCTAACTTCTGGTTGTTTCAATTCCTTCAAATGTAAAATGGTGATAATAAGAGCACTGATCTTGCTGGTTTGCTGTGAGGATCCACTGAAATAGTATCTGTAAAAAAACAAAAACCCTACTTAGCACAGTACTTGGCATATAGTAGGCATTGTAACAATGCTTATTCCTTTCCCTTTCCCTTTCCCCTAATTTGAACTTTCCTTTCTAGCCAGACTGTTTTACTTATCATCTCTTTAAAAAGTCACAAGCAATCCATCTTCCATGCCATTAAACCTTCTTGAAATATTCACCTTTCTGCCTATTGAGGTCCTATTCATGCTTTAAAGTCTAACTGAAATAGCACCTCTTCCATAAATTTTCTTGACCACTCTAACTCAAAGCTGTCTTATCTGTTGTTAATTTTGTTCAACAAAATCTATGAATCATGACCAACATACCCCACATGGCGGCAACCATTCTACAGAGGTGTTGCCCCTCCCAAACACAATCAATTATGTTTTAGCAGCTATAAAACCCAACATAAGAAGCTTTTCCATGTTTGTTATCTGACCTATCTACTTTTCAGCTTTGCTGGGGGATAATTTACACAGATGCATCTGTGAACGACCACGTTCCTTTATAACCCATTCTATTAAGCAACTGTGACCCTGGAACATTTTTTGGCCAAGTTCTTATTCCTCTGCTGTCAAAGTATGTTTCCTTCCAGGCTTGTATCCTGGAGCACTTAACTAGGTCAAATGAGCTCTATCTTCTTTGGTCCAAAAAAAAAAAGAGAAAAATCTCAATAAGAATGTGTTATATAGTGGGATTCTTTTCGTGTATGGTTTGGGCTAGTTGGCTGTTAAAGTCTCTTTTTTTTTTTCTCTCAAATTCTGTGATTTTATAATTCTGAACTCCTGCGAGAAAAGGCAAGCAATGTGGTAAAAAATTTAGTTTAGGCAAACATCATATGTCATATATTACAATAATTTTCAAATGGTTAAGAGATCTTCATGTAAAAGGTCACATAATTTTAAAATTAAACAGTGAAAGCCCCTTAAAATCTTTGATTAATGGGAGAATTCACAACCAAGACCTAGAAGTTGCGAAAGAAAAAATAGACAATTTCAATAAATATAAATATTTAAAAGTATTTCATGAACAAAATCAATGTAAATAGAAGAGAAATTATTGATTAGAAGAAAAACATATTTGTGTCAAATATTTTTAATAAAGACCTAGCCAAAAAACTTACAGAATTGATACAGCTGTATAAGACCAAAAACAATTCTCCAGTAGTTAAAAGAAAAAAAAAGGATATGAATACATAGTTTTCAAAAGAGGAATTACAAATTATTAACAACAATATGCAAAAATGCTACAAATCACTAAGAAGAAAAATCCAAATTAATACAACTTTGAAGTTTTGCCTCAAAACCACATTTTTGGAAAATATCACAGGATCATAGAGTTAGAATTGTAACAGACTGTGGAGACCATTGAGTCTATTCCTATCAATTAACAGTGAAGAAATTAAAACAGAGACTTAAATAACTTGCAGAGGGTCACATAGGTAAATGATAAAGGACAGAAATGATATAGAAAAATTATGGGAAGATGCATAAGACATTGAGAATAAACCCAAACATTGTAGAAAATACTTGATATTATGCAAGAAAAGTGACTTTTTTTATATTTTGTCCTACCGAATTCCTCTATTGGATAAGTACCCTCGAGTTAGTCAATAATAGGATGACCTCACATTTAACATATTTATGGCAATATTTTCTTACTGTAATTCAAAAGACACAAAGGGAGACTAAGTGGATGGACAAACTGTAATAATAAAATATAACAGACAATTGGCATTTAGCTAGCTGGTAAAGTTGAAAAAGTGTTGAATTGGAATCAGAAACATCTGAGTTCAAATCCTGCTTCAGCCACTTTCCAGATGTGACCTTAGGTAAGTCCCATTTTAACCTCAATTGGCCTTAGTTTTCCTCTCCTTAAGATAAGATAATAAAAGCACCTATCTCATAAGGTTGTTATGAAAATGAAATAACATATAAAATACTCTGTAAATCTTAAAATAATAGATAATGCTTGTCATAATTTACAAATATTAATTTGCAATATAATAATATGTTTGCAAATAAATTATTATGGTACCACAAGACAAACGTGAGTAATACACAGAAACTTGGGAAGTCTAATATAAACTGATTGATATTAAAGAAAGAAGAGAACAACATATATAATGAATAAAACTGTAAATTAAAACAACTCAAAAAAGAGCTAAAGACTAATTATAGGCACTGACTAATATTGGTTTCAGAGGACAGATGATTAAATATACTTCTCTTCCATTTAGATAGAGAGATGATGGACTATGAGTACCAAATGTTGTGTGCATTACCAAATGAAAGTGATGTGTAAATTGGTTTTATTAAAGTGATTTTATTTTGGACAAGAGATACCTCTATGGTGTGTGTGTGGGGGAAGGAAACAGACAATATTGGGAAATTATTATACTATTAAAAACAAAAAGCAGCAAATGAACTTAAAAAAAAAAGATAAATCTACTGGTAAACACCCACTGATCTCTGTGGGAGATGAGAGATTTGGTCATGGGGTCTAGAGCTCTAGCTACTGATGAGTTTGCTTCTCAATAGTCAGTAGAGATGTCTAAAAATAAATACTAAGGCTCATCTATATTTAGCAATAGAGATAAGTACCATAAAAGATATAATAGCTTCAGATGCTTGTTTATGATGATTTTTCATCCATCTGGATTTTAATTTATTTATTACTTTACTTACCATTTGAACATCTATTTATTGTCTCCAAATCTATACAAAGGTGGTATGAATCTGGAATGTATTCCTTCTTTAGCTCTATCTTTTGAATACTGAGGGTTTTTTTTTCCTTTTTCAGTGGCCACTTTCTATGCAAGGCCTTTATTGATCCTTTCAGTTATAATGCTTTCTTCTTCAATAACAGACATTTATTAAGCAATGACTATGTGAAAGGCACTCAAGAATTTTGAGTTATTTTTTAAAATACTTAGTGTTTAGTTATTTGTGCACGTTATGTTCTCCTTCCTATATCTACTTCTCTTCCTCTTTTCCTCTCCCCTTCTCTCCCCTCACCAAAAACAAAACAAACAAAAAAAACAAAAACAAAAACAAACAAATTTAAAAAAAACTATTATAGAAGGTTCCTTGAGAGCAGGAATTCTTTGTAATCCCTGGGCTTAATTTTATACAAATTTGATAATTTGTACTAATTTGTACATATTAGTCAATTAATAAATATTGAATTAAATTAAATATTTCACTTGGGATCTAGAATCCTCAAACTGGAGAGCCAAAAAAGACCTTAGATCTCATCTATCTTAGTACCCACATCTTACAGATGAGAAAACTAAAGCCTAGTAAGAGTAAAGGTTTTCCTCAATCTAAAACACTTAGTGGGCGGAGCCAGGACTAGGATCCAGGTCTAATTCTCAATTGATGTTTTTTAATATTTGGCAGATATCTTAATGAACAAATGCTGTGGAAATTAAATTCCAAAGAATTTTCACAAATCAATAAGAATAATGTTGACATATGTCATACAATTTAACAGTAATGCTCCCATTAAACTCCCACTGTGTTCATGGACAAATAAAGGTAAACAAATGGGGAAAATGACAGTCTCTGAAAAGCCAATTGTTCATCCTCAGTTGTCCCTTTCTTTATTTTTTCCCCTTGATATTTTCCTTCCCTACACTATCTATTCAGGTGGCCAGTGTGGTCCTGCTTCTCAATTTTTTTCCCTCTGTTAAAAAACCATAGTATCTTGTTAACATTTACATTTCTTGAACACATTGATTCTACATTTGTGTGAATGAGTTTCAGTCAATCCTATTTTAAAATACGCCATTTGCATTTTAAGGTTTTCTCTCTCATTGTGAAAGAAGAGGCTCTGTCTCTTGTTAAAGAAAAAAAAAAAGATTAATCTAATCACCATCACTGAAAAACAAAGTGGATGAAAAACATATTGACCATCTATGAAGACATCTTATTGAGCAAAACGTTTTTATGAGTTAGGCATAGAGCTATATCATGAATAGGTGTTAAATGAAGGGACAATGAGCCAATGAGATAGGACAAAATTGAGTAAGAAGAGATTGAATTCATTCATATTTGGGAAATTGCACCATGCTTTTAATAATTCCTAATAGTTATTTATTGCAAGAGCAATACATATCTCACACCAATATTATTTGGCTACGAATTATGAAACCACCTAAGAACAAAAGACTGTTTCAGTGATAATGCCTTATTAGGAAGAAGCTCACTAGCTCTCCCTTCTGCCAGTAAGTACAAACAGCTTTGCAATAATGGAATGGGCCAATCTACTACCTGGTCAGAAATCATTGCATCTCCTTACTTAGGAGTGAAAGGGAAACTAGTATAGTTTTCATATCTATTATCTGGAGCTGCTATTTTTCTGCATCCATATTTCATCTGCTCTGACTTCTGGTTATACACACTTCATGGTTATACACACACTGTATCCTGTTCTCAGTGACTATAGCAAGCTCTTACTCAGCTTTAATGATCAAAGAAGCTGGTATGCAAATCAACTAAATAAAGAACTGAAGCAAAGCTTTGTGGGCAAAAAGGATTGAAGGTGAGAGGAACAAGTAACTAGAAAAAAAAATCCTTCAGATTGAAGTAGCATAAAATGATTCAAAACACCATTTTCCAAAGATGTCACAGCATTGATCACTTTAACAAGCATAACAGACAAAGCATTTTCTTTCAAATCTCTCTCTTTTTGAATACTCAAGTCACCTAATCACTTTTTTACTTACTATAATTCCATAATGTAAGATGAATTGAAGATCTGTATTTCTATCAGCCTTGATTCAAACAAATCAAACAAAAAAAATTGGTATAGCACCTATTATTGATGGCATAGAAAAATATCCAGGGAACCTAGCCAGCATAGAGCTTAGACCCTTTTAGAAAACGCCTATTACAGAGTAGCCTTTATTTCATAAGCTTTTAACTATTTGATTTCCTTTTCTTACATCTCTTGTATAACCTAGGCATAATAATATTTGACTTCCCAGATATCAGTGGTCACTTCCTGATGTTTACCTATGCTGCAGTGATAGATCCTTGTTATATACATTGATTGATACATGTGCTGTCATGTTGTTTTCTATGTGTGTGTGTGTGTGTATGTGTGTGTGTGTGTATTGATGCTTGTATTGTGTGTGTGTGTATTGAAGCAGTATTAAGTCATGCCGCTTATTGTATAAAAATTTCTACCAGCATTCATCTTGAAGCTGTTCCAGTTTAGACACATGAGTCCTGAACCCAAGTCACATTGGACATTTTCTAATTGGTTAAAAAACTCCCTGAATATTGACAACACTGGATATCTAAGAATTTTGGAGTATGTTACATCCCAAACATGATTGCTGCATGAATGGCTCTTTATTCCTCTATGTATCTTTGTTCAATAAAAAGTTGATTCTATCCATTAGCAAGTGAATGTCATATTCCTTTGCTCAATACATGAGTAAAAAATTTAGCTTAATGGATATAATTAATACAATCAGCATAATAACAATAATGGCTAACATTTATATAGTGCCTTAAGGTTTGAAAAATGCTTTACATGTGTTATCTCATTAGCTGATAATTAGTCATAATGCATCATGATCAATAAACTACATGGGAATAGCACTAACCATTTGTTTTGAGATTATGCAGAAATGGCCTGATCTAGGAGGCTGAAAACTTGGATTTGAATCCTAGGTTTATAAGTTAACTGGGTAGTACTCTGGCCAATATACTTAACTTTTCTAAACCTTAGTTTTCTCATCTATAAAGTGGGTATATTGATAGCTGTAATTTCTATGTCCCCAGGTTTTTGTGAGGAATAGTACTTTGTAAAGTTATAAATAAATTATTATAAGAGAAAATTAAACAAGATAACAAAAGTACAGCACTTTGTAAGCAAGGTACCATATAAATATGAGCTTTTGTGATTTAACTGCAGATTGGGGAAAGCAAACCATATTCCACAGGATTTCAAAGACCTTGACTGTGCACCTGTAAAAACAAGGGGACTGTGAATGGTGTGATGATCATCGAAGCATATCTTTCTTGTCCACCGTTGGGAAGATATTAACATGTATCATACTCAGTAGTCTAGTTGTATACATCAAAGTCAGAGATACTTGACCTGAAAGTCAGTAAAGCTTTCATTCCAGTCATGGAACAGCAGACACGCTTTTCTCCCTTAGCAACTACAGAAGTGCCAAGAACGGCGCTGTGATTTGTATATTGTATTTGTGACTTTTGCCAAGGCATTTGACTTTGTTAACTATGTTGATATATAAAAATTTAAAAGATTGGCTTCTTATAAAATGTTCAAAAATCATATAAATTCATTTACTATGTCTACTAGCACTCAAAGAGGATACCTTTTAAAATACCGTTACTGTTTATTAACTATTTCCCCAGCAATCAAAGACTTTATGTTGGGTAATAATATCAATGCTGAGTGAAGCTATATTTAAGCTATGATTTCACATCAAAGCATAATGCCATGGAAAGTATGCTGTATTTGGAGTCAAAGAACTGGGGTTCAAATCCCAGCTCCAAGTTCACCTGGATGACCCCAATTAGGCAAATAACTTAGACCTCCTGGATTTCAGTTCCTTTATCTGTAAAATTACGAGCTTGAGCTAAATGGGCTGCAAGATCCTTTCTGACTTTAAATCTATAATCCTATGATAATTATTTGAGATATTTCATGTATAGCTCATATAAATCTTTGGGGATTTTCATCCAGATTTATACTCATGCTAATGAATCAAGTCCTCAAGACCAAGCCCACATTTCCCTTTTAGGGTCCTAAGGATAAACCTAAGAGGTTATATCATATCTTTCCCTAATGCCACTGGCTTAAGCCCTGATTCTAGTGTGTTGTCTATAATATCAATCACCAGTAATCAATATTCCAGCATCATTTAACTGATTAACATAAATTATCTTACAAAGAATATTTATTGAAAATAACAAATGTATAAGCCTTTCCCTCCAAAACCTGAGGGTTCCCTGTGCTATACTATCTCATGATCCCCAAGAATAGTGAGTTCAAATTTAGAAGAGTTTCTACATAGCATTTGCCCCACTAAGTTCACTTATAAATTCAAGATAATCAAGGGGTGTGTGAGAGCCAGGTGCACTGTTAAATTTTCAGCATGAACTTTACACCTTGTAAATTAGCAAACACTACAAACTAAGGCTTAATTTATTGTTTTCTTGATTGTCTAGATTTAAAGTGATAGAGAAAATGCTAATAATGCAGACTAAACTTAAAAGTATGTTCTGCACCAACACACTATTAGCCGTAGCCCTCCCTTTTATGGGACTTGTATCTAGGCTCAATCAATATACTGCTGAGCTGGCCTTGGTCCTGGTCATTTTTTAGGAATATGCTATCAGATCACAAACTCTAGTCTAGACTCTGGCTCCCAGACCTTTTATAGTTGTATTTCCTGACCTTTAAAATTCACAAGGCTATAACCTAATCATACTCTTTCATCTATAAGCAGGTAGGAATAAACACAATAGAGACAGAAGCAACAAGTACATGAGCTCATGGGCCAGATGGTGGTGATCCATGTGGAAAAATAAAGGGGAAAAGACAGAGGAAGGAGTGAAACTATCTCTTGTTTGCCTTTTACTTACTTAAATATGATCACACTTAGGCAAGAGGAAACACCTTGTCTGGTTAGTACCTTTTGAATGCATTCTCAGTTCTGGTTCAGCAACCAATTGGAAATATTCAGAATGCCTATGTATACTCTGAATGCAAAGCAGGACCCTTCCATTACACGTCATTTTACCTTTTTAAAATCAAGCCTTGTCCCTTTCAAATGGGTTAGCAGCAGGATTAACATGATATATAAATTCTGAGAATGGGATTACATTGGCCAGAGCCCTTTATGTGCCAAATCAATTTAACTCAATTAATATTTGAGTGCCTACCATTTACAAGATACCATACAAGGTACTATACTAGACCTTGAGATACAATGACAAAAATGAAAAAAAGTTCTGCCTTTTTTCTAGTTTACATCTCACTTAAGAAATAAAACATACACACAGACAAGTAAATAAAAGGTAATTTGAGGGGAATCAAGTTAGAACTGGTTCTTTTAGGGAAGGCTTAATGCAGGTGGCATTAGCTGAGTCTTGAAGAAGATGATGATTCTGAAAAGGAAGGATGAGGAGAGTGTAGGCAATGGCTTCTGTAAATGATTATAGAGAGGAGATGGTAAATTGAGTTCATGGAAGAACTACAAGAGGAGTTTGACACAAACAGAAGATAAACACAAGTAATATGAAATAAAGCTAGAAAAGTAATTTATGTGAAAAACCTAACACACTGGGATTTTAATCCTAAAAGCAATAGGAAATGACAAGTTTTTGAGCAAAGGAATAAAATGGTCAGAGCTGTGACTTGGGAAAATATTGGCAACTTATGTGTAAGAAAAATTGGAGAGGGGAGGTTCTAAAGGCAAGATGACCAATTAGGAAACCTATATAATAGTCCTTCCAAGAAATGATGTTGATTTGAACTAGGATGATCACATGAGTGGAAATAAGGAGAGTACTGGAAGAGATATTTTGGAAATGGAATCAACAAGACTTGTCAACTAATCAGATATGAGTAAGAAAAGAGTCAAGGATGATTGGGATTATAAACTTCATTGACTGGAAGAATAATGGGGCTCCCAACAGTAATAAGAAGTTTTTTGATGGGATAGGTTTAGGTGGAAATATTAACTAGATTCTGTTGGTTATGCTACACAAAAGTTAGAATCCCCTAAAGAATTTTTTATGTTCAGTAGCACATAGTATGCTATTGGATGTCCCATTAAAGGATACAAGGAATCCTCAAAGGCAATATTAAGGGCATGTAACATTTGCCTACAACCATGAGAAATGATAGTGATAATGAACTCTCCATGGAGCAAGACATAACGGGACACCATGCAGCTATTTGAGAAACACTCAATATATAAATTAGTGTCTGAAAAGAGGGCAGAACAAAGCAGATGAAGTGGGAGAATATTAGCATGACATCTGTGGATAGTACTGATGAATCCAAAAAAGGATAATCAGGAAGTCTACAAATTAACAATTCAATTCATTTCTTGTTTATTAAGAATATTAGGCACTCTTTGATACTCTAAACAGATTAGAAGAACAAAGGATAGTCTACCTCTTAGATCTATGGAATTTGTGGCCAAAGAAGAACTAGAACACATTATGATATGGAAAATGAGTGATTTTTATTATATTAATTTAAAAAAGATTTTATACAAACAAAACGAATGCAGACAAAATTAGAAGGGAAACAGAAAACTGGGGAAAACATTTTTACATCCAAACATTCTGCTAAAGGCCTCATTTCAAAATATATAAATAATTGATTCAAATTTATAAGAATATAATCCATCCTTCAACTGATAAATGGTCAAAGGATATGAAAAAAGAATTTTCAGATGAGGAAATTGAAACCATTTCTAGTCATATGGGAAAATACTTTAAATCACTATTGATCAGAGAAATGCAAATTAAGACAACTCAGAGGTACCACTATACACCTCTCAGATTGGTTAAAATGATAGAAAAAGGTGATAAATGTTGGAGGGATGTAGGAAAACTGGGACACTAACACATTGTAATATAGTTGTGAACTAAGTCAACCATTCTGGAGAACAATATGGAGCTATGATTAAAGGACTAGCAAACTGCATACTTTTTGATCCAGCAGCGTCTCTACTGGGCCTGTATCCCAGAGATCGTAAAAAAGGGAAAAGGACCCACATGTGCAAAAATGTTTGTAACAGCCTTTTTTGTAGTGGCAAGAAACTGGAAACTGAGTGAGTGGATGTCCATCAGTTTGGAGAATGGCTAAATAAGTTATAGTATATGAATGTTATGGAATATTTTTATTCTGTAAGAAATGATCAGCAGGATGACTTCAGAAAGGCCTGGAGAGATTTACATGAACTGATGCTAAATGAAATGAATAGAACCAAAAGAACATTGTACACAACAACAATATTATACAATCATCAATTCTGATGGACTTGGCTCTTTTCAACAATGAGGTGATTCAGTTCAATTCCAATAGACTATGGAGAGAGCCATCTGTATCTAGAAAAAGACTTGCCAGGACTGAATGTGGATCACGACATAGTATTTTTACCTTTTTGTGGTTTACTTGCTTTTTGTTTTTTCTCATTTTTTCTTTCTTGATCTGATTTTTCTTGTGCAGTATGATAATTATGGAAATATGTATAGAAGAACTGCACATGTTTAATATATATTGAATTACTTGCTGTCTAAGGGAGGGGGTAGAAGAAAGTGGAGAAAAAAATTGGAACAAGGTTTTGCAAAGATGAATGTTAAAAATTTCTATGCATATATTTTGAAAATAAAAAAAGAATAATAGCTATTCTTTATATTAAATTTAAGCTGCATTTGTGGTCTTTTGTAGGAACCCTGTTGTCAATTGCAAGGCATATATTATATATCAATAAATTTAATTTAAAATATTTCAGAATATTGCTTTTTTGTGGTCAGTCTTGCATGTGATTATTCAAAACATACTATGCTTGCTGTGCTGCAGTAGTTTGATGTACAGGAAGTTAATTCAAAGCCTCATATGACATTTTTGTCCAACAGTTGGGAACTTGCATTTGAAAGTGAAGAACCAACATTACAAAAATAATGACAAGCATATGTTGAAGATGTGAACCTAAATACTGATAAGGTTGGATGAGTTTTACAGGTATTTGTTGTTTTATTATAATTACACTATATTTAAAATGATATTCAAAATCTAATGGTGATGATTTGGAGGGGAAGGATATAAGATAATGTTTCTAAATATTACTCCAACCCAAACTTCCCATGAAGAAGGTAAGCCTGAATAATCAGGTTAAATACAAAGATAAATATTAGGATCTGGCACTAATGTTCAAGATGAAATAGCTCTAGTATGGGGCGGTGTATGATGATAAAATACTGAGTTATAAAAAAGGATGTAGTCAGGTTTTTGACTATGCTTCTCCTATCTAACTGTTTAACTTTGGCCAAATAATGTTATTGCTCTGGATTTCAGTTTTCCTGTCTCTAAATAAAGGATTAGATAAGAAACTTTCTTCTAGATCTAAATTCTATGATTTTAGGAATATAAAAATTAGAGAAGCAGGTGGAAAAAATTGGATTGTACTGAAAAAGGTAATGAAGGAAGACCAAGGATACATTCTAAAATATATTAAGAATAACATGGACTGGTAGTGACCTAGGTGAAAATGAAAAGCAAAGAAATTCTATAACACTATAAATGTAATAAAATGCTGACTGAAGTTTAAAAAAAAAACAACCTTTGCTGTTAATTATGTAACTAGAATTTTGTTACAACTTGAAATAAAATTTGAGCTATTAAAAATAATTAAAATAGGAAAGTTTATTTAGCTTTCTTTTCTCTCTCAATTATATTCAGCTTCCCAAGCTTGAATAGGCTGAGTTTCAAAGGCAAATTTACTAGAATTATAAAATTTAAACATTAAGTCCTACCAAATTAGGATAAAGAAGTTGCTCTGACAATAAGTTTTGAATCACAGAACATTTTAAGATCAGTTTTATTATTTTTATGGCTAATTTATATTCAAAACTAAAATATTTGATGGGTACTAAGTAAGCAAAGTAAATCAACTAAAAAGAAATAGTCATCCAGAAAGGGTCATATCATTTGATTTATTCAATTCAACAAAGATTTCACAAAGTACCAATTATGTGAAGATTTTGTACTAAGCAAAAAGGAAATGTTCCCTACTTTTAAAAGGTTTATATTCTATTGGAGGAATGAAATGGGAATGCAAATGAACCTAATACAAGAGAAAAAGAAAAGGAGTAAGAAAACTAATAACTGGGAAGGTTAAAGAAGGTTTCATTAAGAAGTGGCATCTAATCTACCTTTTAGAAAGACAAGAAACAAAAGGGCTTGTCAGGAAGTATCACAGGGAGATACAGAAGAGCTAAAAAGAAAGCTATTTATTCTATATTCTTAGGAAAGGAGGCAGGGGGAAGAGGAAAACATCTAGTTTTAATTTATTAGGAATATTAATTAATTTGATCCACATCCTGCTAGAAAAATAAGAGATCTCTCTAAAGATATTTTCACCCAGATTCTGAGGGAAGATTTCTGATGGGATACAGGATGGCAAAAATGGAGTCTCAGAAGGACATTGAACCTGTTGATTGCCATTCATATCAAGAAAAGATTTTCCCCTTGAGAATAAGAAACAAACACTGTGTATTTCTATTGGAAGTAAAATGAGAACAGACCTATGAATAATCATTTCTTGACTGGTTTTACTCCAAGGAACCACATTTGAAGTTGCAGGTGAGCTGGCTTCTGGTCATGCATGACAGAGGGGCTGGTACTGTGTGATTATGAAAAGACTTCTAATTGGCCATGGATTCAGAAAAATTGATGGCTCAGGGATTGCTGTCAGAACTAAATGGGTATATAAAAGAAGCAGTCCATCTCTTTTCTTTTGCTGCTTCCACTAAGGCAGAAATATTTTAAATTATCTCCCCAAGCTAAGTGAGACAGCTTCCCTGTCTCCTACTCAAAGTGGTTATGAGTATATGAACTACACAATCTGCTCTCTTCTGCATGATCTTGGGTGAACTTGGGAGAAATCAGATGAAAATAGAGAAAGTCTTCTGAAGTGAAGAGTACTATAGCTGATGGATTTAAGAAAGATACCTTAAAATCCAGCAGATATATACCTAAGAGGAGCTGCTTAGGGATTCCACCAATGATAAAAAGGATTTCCAGTACAATTAAGAATCACCCTTTTGCCATAAGTATGCTCTATGTATGTTTTTGGTATTCTAAGTTTTTTTGCCCCACAGGCTTTTTGTGTATTTGGAGGAGGGTGACCTCATATTTGAGAGGAATGATTTGTTGCAACGGTTCTTACCATGCTACCATAATAAACACCTTAGTTAAAAGCTAATTAAATTAACAGGGAGTAAAAGACTGTGAAAAGCCTTCACCAGTTATTCATGAGCAACAAATTCTAAACCTTTAGGATTACTCTTACAATCCCAGCAGTAGTAATCATCCCATTTCAAGTATCCAGTTAGAGGAGTGGTTCTAGAGGGCATACTATAACTTTTGAGAATTTCTATGCCCTAATATTAAAATACTTCTAAGAATTCTTAATTTATTAAGCACTTAATTTTATGTTGTCAACTTTATAGTCTTTTTATTTATTGTATTTTATTATTAGATTTCAAGGTAGGATCCATAACTGGATGTAGACCTATTTTGTAGGATTTAGTGGGAGCAGGTCTTTTATATTAAGAATAGTTTTATTGGAACTTGGTGTGCATATTTATACGTAAAGGAAAAAAAATACACTGATATAAGCTGGATTGCCAAATTATTTATTTACAATGAAATCTACATCAGGCCAGTTAACCAGATTCTGACTTAAGGCAGGTATAAATTTTCATCGGGGTAATGATTTATTTAGAGAATCAAATACAATCAATAAATTGACCAGCTCATCCTGCCATCTAGGAGAGGGGTGGGGGTGGGGGGTAAGAGGTAAAAAATTAGAACAAGAGGTTTGGCAATTGTTAATGCTGTAAAGTTACCCATGCATATATCCTGTAAATAAAAGGCTATTAAATAAAAAAAAAAAAATTGACCAGTATATACAGAATTCAAGGAGACAAAGGCAAAGGAAGAATGGCTATGTTGACAAATTACCCTTCTCCAGTATAGTCTACCAGGAGAAAGAGTTCTATCATTTAATATCTGTGACCTTGTACAAGGTACTTAATTTCTTAAATATTTGGATTCCTAAACTGTTAAATGATGGTGTTGGAATAGTTGACCTCAGTTCTCTTCTAGATTTAAGTTCTATGATTTTGTCTACCACAAAACAATTAAATGCTCAAATTGTCAGAGCTTTCTTTCCTCCTACCAAACTGGAGAAAAACAAAATTCTTAACCCTTTAATCCTTCTTTGTCTAGGCTTCATGGTATGGTGTTGATGTTAACTCTATTTCTTAGCCATTAGCTTATGTTAATTTCACTCAAAATAATTTTTTCCTCCACTTTTGTTGAATTCACTTTTCTTGAATTCATGGTATCTTCAGGGGACCTCATTTCTACTTCCATCTTTTGAATTCATTTACTCAAAAGAGGTACATTGGAGAGAGATTGCTAGTCTTAGAGTCAGGATGACATGAGTTCAAATTCCATCTCTGATACAAAGTGATCATGACCTTGGAAAAATCACTTAACCCTTTCAGTGTTCAAGGAAACTAAAACTTTAAATTGCAGAAAATGTGCAAACATGCAATGATAATGCACTTCCTCAACAGATAATTCCTTTATCAGTAAAGTCACAGGTCCAATCTTTATTCTTATAAAAATACTAAATATCTACTATGCACGATACTATAATGGATTCCATGAAAGATACAAAAATTAAGAAGATATATTACTCTTTTCAATCAACCAACAAGCATTTATTAAGTGACTACTATGTTTGAGGTAGCCAACTCACTATAAACTTAAATGTTCAAGTAACCAATACATGCCAGGAGCTGTGCTAAACATAGGAGATACAAATACCAAAAGGAAAGCCCCTTTCTGTAAGGAATTTATAATCTAATTGGGGAAGACAAAACACAAAAGGAAACTGAAAAAGGGGAGTGGGATGGTAGGGAATAGGTAACCAATGAGGTCATGGTGAAGAAGTCATAGATGTTCCAAAGTAATTTAGCCAAGTGAAAAATAAAATGTCTAAGCTAAGCTCTCTCCTTAATTGGAGGTTTGGAGTTCATTCTTTCAAGAATTTTTTCCAATGTTGCACATAGCAACTAGCATATATATCTCATAATGGTTGTTTTCAGTTGTTCAGAGATATAGTCCACATCTTGCTAATAATTCTGTTAGTACTGAAGATGGGCCTTTGATGTCATAATAAGCTAAAGATAAGTAAAAGAGCTTCACAATTACTCAAAATGATCTATACCATTCTTTTTTTTTTTTTTTTCAGTACTAGGCTTAGCTCATCTGTACAATCTTCTGTTTTAGATAGACATAATGATGGATAACTTGCATAAAATATCCATCCAAATACAGGATTCAAAGAACATAAATTCTGGCTGGAAAGATTTGATGGAGGTTAGAGGATTTCAAAAGGCAAATATGTGAACTATATAAAAGTGGGGGAGAAAAAGGACAGGAGCCAAGGCATGAAGATAAAAAATATATACTCTCTACTTAAAGATGTTTTCAAGTGAGTGTCCAGTGTAATCAGAATGTAGGATATTTGAAAGAGTATATACAATTAGACTTTTGGTCAAAAAGGCTGGATGATACAGGGCCTCAATCTAAGATTTCTAAACTTTATTTGGAAATCAATGGTAAACCACTAAAGATTTTAAGGGAAATTAATCTATTTGATAGGTTGGCAACTGAGTGTTTGGGAAGAGGCTCAAGGTACAGACTTATCAGGAAGCTATTAGAATGTGACCCATCAACTTAAATGAAGACAGTAAATGAAGGGAATGGAAAAAAAAATTAAAATATTCCAGGTATGACCTTAATTTAACATGGTGCCTGGAATATAGAACTTGTTTAATAAATGTTTGAGTGACTGAATAAAATCAGTACGACATTGGAACTGGTTGAGTATGAGCTGTATATGCCATTAATCTAGGTCATCTAATAAAAAGTAAGACTGAAATTTGATTATTCATTCTCCTAATACTGAGTGATCTGATATGTGCTGATTTATCATTTAGTATTCTTTTAGCAACTCTTAGGCAAAATTTAGGAAGATTCTCCTTCTCTATTCCCTTTCCTCCCAAATGCAAAGGGAATCTTTGTTATTCAGCTGGACCAAAGAAAAATTGCTATGGAGAAAGTTAAATTTTTTTCTTTTGGGAGGTATCTCTCCTAAAGTCTTCCCAAAGCTGCATTTTCAACAATTTTTTTCACTTTATTTTACTCTCAATCCCATCAATCAATCAAAGAGCAAAAATTTATAAAGAAGTCTACCTATTCTGTGTTAGCTGCTGGGGATACAAAGACAAAAGCCAGACATTCTCTGCTCTGAAGGTGATTCTACCAAGGGATAAAAAAAAAATGCTCTAAGATTAGTAAATATAATAGTATCCAGTTGGTCCCCAGAGGACAGTTACTTCTCTTTTGTGGGGTAAGCAGAACTGAGGGAAATGGGGAGTGTGTTTCCAGTGCTTTAGTTCTGGAACTCTCACTGGTGTGCTTATCACCAAGTTATCAGTTGATATTAACCAGATAACCAATTTTTTTTCCCCTGAGGCAATTGGGGTTAAGTGACTTGCCCAAGGTCACACAGCTGGGAAGTGTTTAGTATCTTGAGGTCACATTTGAGCTCAGCTCCTCCTGACTTCAGGGCTGGTGTTCTAACCACTTCACCACCTAGCTGCCCATAGCCAATTATTTTTGTTAAAAATCTAAGGTAAAAGTATAGTGGTATAACCACCACCAAATTCCCCTATTTCCTTCCCTCAGACAAACAAAAATACATAGTCCAGGTTCCACAAGTACATAAGAGTCCAGGTGACTGGGTTATGCTTAAAGCAAAAAGTTAACAGTTCCTGGGAATCCTTTTTCTTAAAAGTGTTTTTTTTTTTTTTTTTTTTTTTTTTTCCTTTGAGAGGGATTCATAGTTTTCCTACTGAATCTGTTGCCTCTTTGGGTAGAGTTTGTCCCCAGTTACCTAGGCAGAAATTGCTATTCTGGGACACTATTAGGACACTGATGAGAAGTCCAAATCCTCTGAAGGACAAAGGGATAGGGAACAGGCTGAAACTGTCTTGATCATTTTCTCCACCTCCCACAGTGATTCCAGTTTGATTGGAATTCTCTATTTTAAGCTGCCAGGTACTGATAAAGATGGTTTCTAATCTCAAATAATGGACATTTATCTAATTACCCAAACTAATGGATATTTTATAAAACCATCACAGGGTGTTACTAGAGCATACATTTGCTTAAGGCATTTGATGTAGATATCGTGGCCTAATAAAGACAACTAGGGTTAGAATATTTTAATTAGCTCAATTGAAACTTCCTGCCCTTCTCCTTCCCCCCACCTTAACACTAAATTCACTTTCTCCTGGACTCCCTATGTACTGTGGGACAATGTGCCTCTGTTTTGACAGATGATTATTAAATATTATTATTGGGAAAATTCAGGATTTTTTCCTTTCCTCATTTGGATTAGGTCAAAATTTAATTCTCTGAAGGAGAACAATGAGATTAAAGTTTGAAATTGTTATCCCACCCAACTAAAAGAACTTTACAAAAAACTTAATCTAAGGTGAATTCCAGACCCTTGTTTCATTTAGCAAGGTCTAAGAAGAAGCAGAGACTTTGTCTGGATTGCTCAAGACTGGGAGTGGTCTGGGAGAGTGAGCAAAGTCACATCTCTCAGCTCCTCTCTAGAATGGGCCCACCTCTCATTATAATATTTATTCTTTTCATTGTTAACTAGAGTTGATTGCCATCCTCTAGAATTTACACTCTTTCAACAGCATATAAGCATTGAAAGTCACTGAACTTTTACTAATTAACTGTATGATTAATAAAACTACACAGAAACTACATCTCTCCAAATTTTTTATGTCATAATACCCTAAACAAAATAAAATCTGGCTGATTAGCTAATAACAATTGACTGAAGGAAGCTTATCAGTGGAAACCTTTTGCTTCCTTTCAGTAGTCAGTTGTTATTAACTAACCAGCTCACCAGCTCTAGAAAAGATATTCTCACTCTGGCCTCTCAGAGTTACCTATAGAATCCTTAAGGGAGGGATAGTAGCAATCCTCTGGGAACCTATCTTTCCAATGTGGATGTTTTTTGGAAAAATGCCTCCAGGACCTGTGCTACATAAATAAAATGGATATACATCGATTTGGAGTGAGGTTAATAACCATTCAATCAATCAAAAAAAAAAACAAACACCTCTTTAAAAAGTTGGCAATCCTTGAAGCTGAGTCTTAAAGGAAGCTAGAGGTTCCAAGAGATGAGAAGGAAAAGGATTTTAGGTTCCATCTGGTTTTAATGCATGGAGGCAGCACATGGAGTATCAAATACAGGGAAGAGCAAATAGACCAACTGAGTTGAGAGGGAGTGTGAGAGGAAGTAATGTGCAAGCAAGGTAGAAAGACTGAACAGAACAGATTATGAAGGTCTTTTAACTGCCAAACAAAGGAGTTTGTAGTTTATCCTAAAGGCAATGAAGTACTGCTAAGGCTTCTTAAGCAGGAAGAACATGGTCTAGCTAGTGTTAGGAATACTAATTTGACAACTGTGGATAGGGAGGCCAATTTGAAAATTATTACAATAATAGTCCAAGTGAGAAATGCTGTAGACTTTGGACTAAGATAATTATAGGTATACGGAGAAAAATAGGAAGAAATACAAGAAACGTCGGGGAAATGGATTTAATAGGATCTGTCAGCTGTGAGTCTTGAGGACTGAAATTAAGAAGAGGGTGACTCCACCTTGACAAGAATGGTAGTGCCCTCAACAGAAATAGGAAGTTAGAACATGAAGAAGCAGATGTTACAGCGAATAAAGAACCAGAGCTTCAGAATGACCAAGATTCAAACTCTGCCTCTGATAGCCTTGTCTGGTGATCCCGTAAGTTACTTAAAACCTCGGTTTCCTAGACAACTACGAGTAAATTGTTTAACTGGTATTAACTAAACTCGTTAGTTGGTATTCTGTACACCAACAATATCGTGGCTCTTGACTAGTGGAAATTCCACATGCAAGATCTTAAGAATGGATTTATCGTATTTTAAAACGTTTTCTAAAAAATAGTGGATTGAGTCATTTTTCTGAGGGGAGCAGAAAAGGTGAATGCATGCTAAAATATTACCATAGGGAGGTGTCCTCTCAAAAGTAAGGCAGGCGGTCACTTCTAAGTCTCAGGCTCCTTGCTGATAAATGGGGTTGGAGGTTTACACCTGCTAGGTTCCTCCCACTAAGTCTGGGGTGTGGGCTTCCTGGTCCGCGAGAAAGGACGATTTTAGAGAGCTTTGGAGTCAGGGGAAAGGGATTCAAACGGTGTCTTTGGGCTCATGCCTTAACCTATCCCGGCCTCAGTTTCCTCAACTGTGAAGTGAAAGGGGTGAGGGGTGGATGGTGCCCTCTGAGGCCCCTTCCGCTCTCAGGCCAGAAATCTCCCGGGTCTGCGCCCCGCCTCCCGCAGCCCTGCCGCGGCAGCCATGGTCACGGCCATGGCGGCGTGGCGGCTCCGGGCGGTGGCAGGGGGCTCCTCACTAGGGAATCGGCTCCCCCCCGGCTTCGCGCTGTGCTCCGCCTCCGGGCCAGAAGGCGGTGGCGGTGGCCGTAGCGGCGGCGGCGGGTCGGCAGCGCGGCCCCCGGAAGGTCCGGAAAGCACCAGGCCCGAGCGGTCCGAGAGCCCCAAGCTCACGCCTGAGGAGCTACGGATCGCCCGGCTGCACACGGCTGCCTGCGCGGTGAGCTCCCTCCCTCGCTTCTCTGGTCCGAGGCCGCACGCCTGCGCCCCCCCCCCCACCCCCCGACACCCGCTTTCTGCCGGCTTCAGACCGCGGCCCAGCTCGCAGAGGCGAGGAGGCCGGGGCCACGGCGCAGCGCCTGGCCGTCCTGCGCCCCGCTCTCGCTTCGCGCTCCCAGTCCCCTCCCCAGGCCTGCCCCAGCGGGTCGGCTCGCTGGCCCAGGAGGTGTACGCTCTGCCAACCAACTCGGCAGGAGCCGGGCAGGGACGAGAGCGGGCACGCCTCGGTGCACCTGGGAAGGTGCCCGTAAGAGAATGTGGGGAAAGCCTCTCTCTGCGAGCTGATTTATATAAGCCAAATGCACCGCACTCTTTCTCTCTCCGTGTGTGTGTGTGTGTGTGTGAACGTGAGCCCACGTGGCTGTAGACCAGAAGGCAAAGTAGGAGAAAAAGTTGCGTGTTTATTTCACGTGTAAAAACAAAACCTTTTGTGTTTTAGTGAGCAAGTGATGACATTGGTGCAGCAAGAATACAAAACATTCACAAATACATCGTTTCACACCTAATCCAGAATGTATTCAAAGTAAGTGCTTCTCTATTGTAGGAGCAATCTCTTCCCTTGCCTCTTCTACTAACCCTCCCCGTTCAACATAAATAAGAATATTTGGAAGGAAGAATATTTGTAGAATCAGTAGTTTCCAAGAGACACTTAAACTCCATTTTCATGAACTGGGCCTTTTGATAATTGTTTAAACCTGATGTCCAAGACAATCCTCTGAGAATTGCTGTTATCAAAACTATGGCATAACCTATACGTGAATAAAGGTTCTCCCGCTACCTTTCTTTTGGAAGATAATGGACTGAGAGTCCTATCAGAGGAATCGAAATCGAGTAATTAATATTATTTATTAAAAGGGACAAAAGGAAAGGTAGGTTGAGGAAGAACTATACTACTTCAAAATCTTATTCCTTTTGTAAAGCAATTAGTGTGTGCCATAGATACATGCAGACTTCTTCGGGGCTTCTTTTTTTAAGATAAAATTTCTTGCTTTAAAATGTTCTAATTACAAATTGCCTGAGATTGTCAACAAATTGTTGGCTATTTTGTTGTTTCATTTTTAAGGGTTGGAGATAACTTCTATTCTTTCCCACTTTATTCTAACATAGGTGAAGACAAGTTCTTTTTTCTTTTTCTTTTGATTAATAGCCACAGAAATCCAAAATGTGATGGTGCCTATCTCTAAGCTCCAAATATTTTCTTTGACTGTTTCCCATGTCTAAAATGCTATGCGTTCTCATTTCTGCCTACTAGATTCCCTGGCTTCCTTTGAGTCTCATCTAAAATCCTATCTTCAGTAAGTCTTTCCCAACCCCTCTTATTTCTGGTGCTTTTCCTGTTTTTATTATTTTGTATTTTATTGTGTATAGTTTGTTTTTATGTATGTTGTCTCCCCAGTTGGAATGTGAGTTCCTTGAGGGCAGAAATTTATCTTTTGCCTTTTTGTGTTTCTTCGGATGCTTAGTCCAGTACCCCAGGCACTTAGGTGCTTAATAAATGTTTATTGACTGCCTCCACCTAATGACTGAAAGTAACATTCCTTTTTACAAGAGAAAGTCACAGTTCTCAGTGTCTTGGCCCAAATGATTGTCAGAGAGTCCATAAGCAAAGCCAGTAGTGTCAGAGTTGTGATTTTTCTTAACAACAAACCAAGACTCCTTTAAAAACCTTGCTTCAAAGCTACAGGATAGAGAGCTTGCTCTGTCTTACTTTCCCTCTTTTGCTTTGATGATGTGAATCTTGCTCTTCATCCAAACTGTCAGCACCTCGGCTGCAGATTCATCCACCCACCACCATTATGAAATTCATTTACTGAAGACAAATTAAATTCTTATGGACAAAGGTTCTCAACCAGAGTGGAAGGCACAGATCAAGAGTAATCTGTTAGGTTGCTGGGTGACCTTAGAAGGCTCCCAGAGGCTATTGAAAAGGGATGGCAGTAGAGAGGATGGGGGGAGGGAGGGAGATGCTGTTGATTCCTAAACTTAAATCTAGTTTACAAAGTAAAGAAAGAAGAGATGATAAAATGATCAGCATTCATGCCCTCTGTTTCCAAGAGGTCTTTCCTTGTGAGTATCAAGGATTTTAGAGGCATCCTGAATCTATTTTTCAGAATGGTTTGCTTTTTAATCCTCATTCTATCTACCTCTAAGACAAAGTATTACAATGCAGTTAACACTAGTTCTCTTTTATCTTTTCATCTAATGGAGGAAAGGATACTTGAGGGTTAAATCAGCATAAAATATTTAACATCAAAGATGATTATTTCTTTAAAATAATTTGAATGTTTTTGTTTCACATAAATAATTTGAATGTACCCCCCCCAATACACATATCAAAAATATTTGAATGGCCTCTAAATGATTATGAAGGGCATTTCTTCTCAAGAATGAGTGGTTAAAAATTACTGCATGTCCAGAGGACTATATTAAAACATCCAGAAAAGGTATGCCTATGAAAATGTGAGACCAGCATTATATTGAGGTACATATAGTTGAGTTCCACTCAAAGAGGCAGTGAGATTTACTCTTACACTAAATCCTCATTTTACTAATTTTGCAAATTATACTGTATTTCTTTAGCATTGACTGTTAGGATAAGAGTAACTTTTGACCAAATAGCAGTTGAAAGTAGTTAAGTTTTAATATTTTATAAACTTTTTTCCAAAATAAGTCATTTAAAAAAAGAAAATGTGAAAAAATAATGATATATAGCATATAAAGTGTAATGAAGATTGTTAAATTACAGCATATGTTATGCTTCCTGTATATCAGCTGTTTCTTCTCATTGGTATCTTTTCTGGAAATTTAAGTCTCTATATAATCTAAGTTGAACTTCACATTCAAGGAAGCTCTCTGGCACTTTGAGAGGATTATCCATTTTCTGAAGTATAAATTGTAAGGAGAGAAGTGTAAATTGTCCAGGGAAGCCAGATGAAGAATACTTAAGTCATCATTGGGTGCAGTTGAGTTTTTGGTTTCTTATATTTAATTTCCTTTGTTTTCCCCAAGTTGTGTATTTTCTCCTTCCATAATGTAAATAATGCAAAGTGACTCAAAAGCAGTTGTTAGTCATTGATGGGCTGAGTTCCAGGGAATATTTATAGAAAAATTATAGTCTCTTCTGAATAGAAAATGAAGTGTGAATATGAAGATTATAGAAATTTCTAACATTTTAATTATCTTATTATTTTTAAGGCTGGCCACCTAAACTATGTGGATCCAACCACTGGCTATTTAGTACTCACCAAAGTTGCCCATTTGCAAAGAGGGAATTGCTGTGGTTCTGCTTGCAGACACGTGAGTAGTAAACTCTCCCATTATTGCTGCTGTTTGCCTTGCTTCTGTAACTTTGTAAAGAGGTATTATTTGAAAAACAAATCAAATAAAAAAGCTAAATGAAACTATTGTACACTTTTCACAAGCTACTTTAGCCAAAGACAATGAAGTCTTTAAGGACCAATGAAGGACCTTTAAAGTTAATAGAATTTTGCCTGATTTCACCTGAACATCAGTTCCCTGAAATTCTGTGATTTGAAATTCACAGGAGTTCATCATTACAGAGAAACTTTTCATTCTTTTCAAGTTGCATTCACTAAGCAACCCAAAGGGTAAATTGCTAAGAACCAGTATATTGCAGGCTATGCTGTCTGAATTGAAATGGTTGAAAATTGACCAGCCTTGTTTCTTGGCCTTGCTTTGGGTAATTTTTTCTTTCTTTCCTTCTTTCTCTACTTCCTTTTTCTTTCTTTTTCTTTTTCTTTTTTCCTTCGGTTTTTTGTTTTTCTATTTCTTTTTACTTCCTTTTCCCTTTCCTTTCCTTTTTCGTCTTACTTTCCTCCTCTTTCCTTTCCTTTCCTCTCTTTTCCTCTCCTTTCCTTTCCTTTTTCTTTTCTTTTTTTTTTTTAACCTTTCTCTAGAATTAGGAAATAGCAAAGAGACTGGATTATTGAAAAGATTTCTTCCTTGATATCTCTATATTTCTATATATATCTATATATATGTTACAGTGTATATAGCAACATATGATATTTATTGATTAGGAAATCTAATTTGTTTTTCTTTCAAACCAACAATTTTGTGATATTGCCATGGGAGAAAGAAGCTATTTGGTGTGACTTTTCAAGTTGTATTTAAAAAAAAAAAAAAAAAGAACTTGATAAGTCTAGGATAAATAAACAAATAGCAATTCTCAATTTGGAGGATAGGTTTTTACTCCAATCTGTTTATGTTCTATGATTCTGAGTTAAATACAAATTACTGTATGTTTTCAGTGGATTAAGAAAAAGATTCATTTAGGATAATGCATAAAAGCAAAGCATCAAGAAGAAAATGTATGTATGATTTAGAGGTATAAGGAGAATATTTTCATTGATGATCAATTTTAACAACTGAAAAAAGAGCATGAAACATTTGTGATAATTGTAGCCAGTATTCAAAAGCAAAAATTTAACTTGCCCATTTTCTTGTCTCTGTCAATAGCTGTTTCAAGATAGAGTACATAAGATGGATAGGAATAAGGGGCCAAATAAACTGAAGTGATTGGAGGTTTTTTTAAGGAGAGGGTTTGGATTGTAAAAACCCCTAAAATTCGAAGGAGCATTTAGGAAGTGGTTTCTTGGACACTAATTAGTACCATTTGCTTGAGGCTGCCATTATTTTTTCTTTTAGTCTGGAGGGCACGATAGATCAAATGAGCTGTATAACATCATTAACAATCTCCTTTTTCATCATAAGCAGCCTTGTAGTTTTTCATGCTGATTGTTTTTTTTTTTTTAATGCAATAACGATTTATTTTATTTATTCTTCAGTGTCCATATGGCCAAATCAACGTTAAAGATCTATCGAAGAGGAAGCGATTCAACTCATTGTTTTATATTTAAGAATAATGTCAGTTTGTGTTTTCCTTGTAATAGCTTGCAAAATAAAATCCAATAAAAAGCCTAATCCAGAATTGTTATTTGTGGAAGCATTAATTTCCTTTTTATTGATGGTCTCTTAAAAAAAAGTAATTAAGATTAAAACTAGCTGTTGTTTTTGTATGCTTGAGTGTTACAGAAGTAACACATCAATAGTTATTTTCCTCCTTTTTAGCTTCATTACCAGACACATATGTTAAAGCAAGAAAATTACTGCTCCATTAAATAAATAGTGGCAATAAGGTCATATTGATAGTTCTTGATTCAGTATATTACCTCAAAACTTCCTACTATTTTTTTGTGTATATATGATCCGTCTGAAAAGGATTGTTAGCTGCTGGTTAATGAAATTTGAATCAATGCTTCACGTAATTTTTGTCTACAGGTATAAAAAGTTGTCATAACCTTATTTTGTGTGGCATATGAGTGCCTAGGAAGTGCACTTTTTGCTATAGAATGACTCATCTTCCATCTGTTCTCTCAACAAAAACTTTAAATCATTGCCGCCTGGAGGTCAAGAATATAAAGATGAGGGAAGGATTTTTGACCATTCTCCCTTCTCTTTTGTGTAGAATTTTTATTTCCCCCATCCATTCTAGCTCTTCGTTCCCCAAGGTTTGTCTATGGAGAAAACTCCCACTAATTCACAAGGAGTTTGAAGTGTGATGAAAAAGTGAATAGGCTTTCACATAAGCAATCCCCCCCCCCCCCCCCCCCCACCTTTCTGCATTGATCAGTGCCCAGGAGACCCAGGGGATCTTTCTTTATAGCTGGGAGTCCTAATGTAAAGCAAGGAATTTGCCAAGTTCATCTTGCCCACAAAACCAAGATATTTGAAAGCAGCTTCAGTGGTCCTTCCTAAAGGCTTCCTATCCCTCAAATTTAGAGAAGTGTTCGGATGATATATATTCATTTGGCCTTCTCAATAACATCCTCTCTGAGTGGTGGTGGGGAATCTACCCCTCAGGTCAGGGGTGAGAGTTGAACAAAGATTGAGTTTCGCCTCATGAGTACCCGGGGCTTCTGAAGGGAACAACTCTTCCCTAAGAGTGGTTTAGCATTTCCAGAATATCTGACATGTTAGTTTATTATTACTAGTTTTCTTTACTTTCTAATGCCAAGAATAAGTTTCTTCCGGGTTTCCCATCAGTTTTGAAAAAACCCGAAGTATAATTCCTGCTTATTCTTCTGAGGACCAAGGCCTGTTTGTTATTGGGTTTACTAGCTTCTGGGAGGGGGAGAGGGATTTCAGAAAGGTGAATAAATATATCATCCCCGAGCACTTGAGGGATCTGGTCTGGGGGAAAGGAAGGTAAGAGGAGGAGATTCTTTGCCGGGGATGGGGAGGGAGAGCAAAAAAGAAATAAAGGTTTTGTCAAAGCAACTTTCTCAATGGAATCCTCCCAGGCTTAGATACCTTTAAAGAGGCATCTGTTTTCTCCTACTGAGGGACTGTGTTGCTGTGGGTGTGGGCATAGGAAAGAAGAAGATACCTTAATCTCTCGTCAACTTCTCGTCGTCACTGAAGGACTCTAGCAGCTCGCCTTTGAGATGCTTCCCTAGAGAGGGCTCTGCTCTTGTGGACCGATGTGATTGTAACCTTCAGGAATCCGCTTCTGAAGAGTTTTGTGATGATATCTGCCCCGTTTTCGCCCCCACTCCCACCCCCCGCACACATATACCAGGACCTTGGAAAGCTGAGGACTATGCTCATTCTCCAGCTCTAGTTCTAGTAATGAGACAGTAGTCAGTAACACATCTGGAAAGGCAGTAGTGAGACCGCTCCCACATGAAACAGAATAGGGCCACATAAATGGGACTCACTTCAAGTGCTTGGAGCTATATTGTATTCACACGTTGTAAAGTAAAAATGAGGGCATATTACTGTGTGTTTGTACGGACACGTGTGGACACTTAGAAATACACACAGTCTAGCAAAACTTTGCATTAAGCTGCTACTGCTATTTAAAGGTTTCTGAGCATTCCTTTTACCCCGTTGTGCAGGAAATCAAATGATCGTTTCTAAAATTCAATGACCCCACAAAAGCTTGTTGTTCTTATTGTCAGCCAGGAAAATCCTGCACCTTCAATTCACTTATTAGCTGTAGAATTTCCAGAATGAGGTCTAGTGGCGTTATCTGGGCAGCAATCATGTACTGTAACAATGAAATAGAACATGCTATTATTGAGACACGGCGCAGCAGGTGGCTTATTATGCTCTTGCATATTCCCCTTTCTCTTCCAACCATTTAGATGCTGGTAATTGAGGGGAGCAGAGGCGGAACTAATTTTATTTTCAGAGATTAAAATGTTGGCTTCCCAAGCCGTGTTTGGGGTTTGTTCCTGATGGGATAACTGATGATGACCATGGGAAGCGTGTGAGCTGCCCCCGTGACAATATTAGACAGCTTCCTCTAACCTGTATTCTGCTCTTCAAAGAGTCTTTCCCTGTGTTGCCTCTACAACTATCCCCTGGCAGCACAAAATTGGCACAGACACAAACACCCGCCAGAAGAGACCACAGGACAGAGCCATGGTGCCAGGCAAGTGAAATATGGCTTGTTGGCATTACAGTGAATTCACTGGGAATCAAATGGATTTCTTATGTTGGCACAGAATCAACCTCAGTTTTTCTCTTCTTTCCATTTGCTGTCATATTCCCTTTCTACTCTCAGAATTAACTTTAGCCCCTGTGCTCTATTTAGAAATTGTCCTTGGCAGGCAAACTTAAACTCCTGGGAAAGAGTTTTTAAGTAGTAGGAACAAAACTCTTTAAAATCTTCACAATCTGTCCTGGTTCTGGGATAATTAAGTGAAACCCATTGGCACCATCTTTGAGTCCAATCATAGCACAGAGGTAAAGACTGATTGAATATTATTAATGGACTATACACAAGAGAAGGATTACTAATTTGCTCTATACGGTTCCATATTGGCCACATTGAGTAGTGTCACTGTTTTCCTAGAAACTGGCTGGCAGAGGTTTCTAGTGCTTACTTTAGAATTGGAGACCCTCACCATTTATGGCTCTGTTCTCTCTCCAGGCTTAAATATGCTAGGTGGAGATGAACAAAGGTAAAGAGCCTTCTCCTAAATGTAATACCCTTTGAGTTCTAATGTCATTCACCTTGCTATCTTCATTCAAGATGTTTGAATCAGCCAAATGTAAGAACCTTGGGCACTTCGAAGATTCCCCTCTCTTTAACTCCTGATTGGGATCCAAATGGGATGGGGAGGTTAACAGATCAAAGAACTTTGTGTGAGGAGAGAAGAAAAAGAAAAAGGGGATGGAGAGGAAGAAAGGTAAGCCAATGGGATTTTCTGTTAAATCTAGCTGCTTGACTAGAAACAGCCATTCAGTTCACCCTGACCCAAGGTTGAGTGACAGCTCCAGTTCTAAATGCTGGAAGTAAAGGAGAGAATCAAGAATCAGCTGGCTTTCTGATTCTCCTCCCCTAAAAGATGTTGCTGAACCTCTCCCAAAGACAATGTCCTGTCTTTGATTGATTTTCTTAGCCTTGGTTGATTTCAGAAGGTCCATTCCTATAGGAGGTACCAAAGAAAATTTAATCTGATAGGCCCCTCTGGATGGAAACTATTTCAGCCAACGTTCTGAAGCTCATTAACACAGTTTGTCACTTGGAATAAAAGAGGTTGGTTAGATATGCTAAAGAGCCTCATTGTTTGGCTGGGCTAAGGAGGAAAGAGAAAAGAGTGGGGGTGGCTGGCACTGTCACATGGAAAAACATTAAAGAAGGCAGCCAATCTCTCTGCCCCTACAACAACCACAAATATGATGATCCTCCCAATAATTCTCTCCGAAATCCCCGCCCCTTTCTTCGAGGGGAAAAAAAAAATCTGTAAATAACGGGTGAAAGGGACATCTTTTTCTAGTTTATCCCTTCAACTTCCTGGTGGACTTTGCTTAGATCTGCCTAAAATTAGGCAGAGCCTCTGTTAGGAACCTGAAATCAGGTAAAACCAACCAACCAAACAAATTCTCCACCAGAGGGTGGGTGCCTATTGTTCAGTTAGTTGGACGCTTGTCACTGGACTATAGCTTTTGCGATGATTTCCATTCATCCTGGCATCCGATTTTATCCTAATGGGTTAAATTGGATTCACTTTGCTGATTACCCTGCCTCTGACTTTCTAGCGAGACAATGCCAAAATCACACGAGGGTTGTGGGCTACCGCTCCCTTCGGATACATCAGGAGATCAGATCGCATCAGATCAATTCAGATTGGAATTCTTTTAAAGGAACCTAGAATGTGGGAGACGGGATGGGAGAAGAGAGGAGAGGGGAGAAATGGGGAGTTTGGTAAGGGAAGGAGGAGAAAGTGGAAGACTTATTTAGCAGTGGTCAGACTACCCATAGATGCTGCCTCTCATTCATCTTCTTCCATGTACTTACTATATGAGAAGTTATTGCAGGGAGTATCTTAAGACAGGGTATAAGAAAGAAAATCCGAGCTCCTGGCCTGGAGATACAGGTTGCTCAGAAAGACTCCAGATATAGCATTCTGCAAATTTCTAAAGATGCTCTTTATTAATTTCATTTATAGCTGACTCCCCCATTAACACTTTAGTTGATTACTGACGGGTTGAAAAAACTGAACAAGGGAAGCTAACATCTCGATCTACAGTAGGCTCTTTGCTTTCCTCCTCCCTTTTATTTCCTTTTTTTTCCCTTCTCCCTCTTTTTCCTTTCTTCCCCCATTTTCTCCTTTTCCCCTCAGTCACGATTTAGAAACAAACAGAAAATAAAAGACAGGTGGAAAAGCCTGGCAGAGGAGGTCAGAGGTGAGAGCTGCACATCAATTCCATGTTCGAGGTTGCAATGGGAGAGAGAAAAGAGGGAGGAGAGACACAGAGACACGTAGAGGACAGATACAGAGACAGAGACAGGAGAAGGGAGAGGGAAGGAGGAGGGAGAGAGAAAAGAGAGAGAGAGAGAGAGAGAGAGAGAGAGAGAGAGAGAGAGAGAGAGAGAAAGAGAGAGAGAGAGAGAGAGAGAGTTGTCTTCCTACCCAGCAGTTTTGTTTATTTTGATTTAACAAGGTACCTTGGCGAGAAACGAGGAACAACACCCATTTATTACTGGCAGGTTTATAGTCGCCGTCTCTCTGGGTTCTTTCCCTTACTAAGGAGTCAGGTTTTGGGGGAACACCTGAGTACTCAAGGTAAGATTACGCCAGGTTTTTTTTGTTTTTTTTTTTTTTTTTTTTTTAATCTCCTGCTTTTCCTTAGCTGCGGGTGAATGCCGTTTTGTGTCATCCCCCTTTTAACAGCACAGGATGGCCGATTCCCCTAGTGTAATCTCAGGCAAACGTCTAGTGTCTTTTCCCCGCCTCCCATCAGCTTCAGAAGACTGAGCCTTTCTAGATCCTAAAGGGGAAAAGCCTCATTTGCTAGGGAGCTGCATCCTTCACCTGAGTTTGCGGTTGACTGCAGCTAGAGGTTGTGACTGTGATTACTAGCGTTAGTCTCTAACCTTGTTTAACCAAAGACCGTGCTGCTTAGGAAACACTGTGATCTGATCTGAATGGGAATCTAACGCGCTGCTTTTAATTACAGTGGCGGACAAGTACCATTAAAGTTGAGATAAAATTAAGCCTTAAGGATGCTGAACGGCACCACTCTAGAGGCAGGTCAGTTATACACGACACCCTTTCTCCTTTTCTTTATGTTTTTCCTTCCCCACCCTACCTCCCAAACCTCGCGATTGCACTTATATCTGTATATTTGTGTCTGTGTCATGAGTTTGTGATTTTGTCTGTGTGTTTCTGCTTTCCTGCGTGCTAGTGGGGGGATGAATCTGCATGTATTTAATTTTTATTTTTAAATACTCAGTAACTTTACGATGAGAAAGAAAGAGGTTATGGATATACAGAATGGGATTCCCTCTCTTCGCCCCATTTAGTTTTCTTCTCGTGTCCTTGTGTATCCTTTCTTCCCTTTCCTGTGAATGTCTTTGCATTTCTCCAGGGTATAGTTCTCGGTGCAGGGCACAGTCGAAGGAATTGGATCGACAGGATAGATATCTTAATCTTTTGTAAGGGAGGATTTCATCCCTGTCCGAATGAGCATATAGTCCCTGGAATGAAAGAGAGCCGGTGGAAAGTGACATTACCTGATGAAAAACCTATAGGAAACAAGAGACAGTTTCTGGCACTGAATATACCTTGACTACAAGCTCAATTTAAGTAATATTGTGTTTTATCTAAAATTTTGAGAAATACTATCAGTTTGATATGTTTTTATCCAGTAAAGTAGCAAGGCAAATTCTTATTTTTTCCCTCCTTATTTCTTAAGAGAACCAATACTTTATACTCACATCGCTGGTGATTTGAGATGTGATTTGGTATGAATATGGGGAGACTCACTAGTAAAAGAGTTTTAGTTTTTGAAAGTATTTTTCTATCATCAGCACCCCTATACTAGAGAACTTAAGGGGCTTTAGGAGAGAAGGGGTTTAGAAGAAATGAAAATTCCTCCCCAACCAGTAAAAGATTTGATGGGGGAGATGGGTGTGTGTTGCAGAGGGGAGAGGTGCTGACCTTTCCAGCTCAAGGAACAATGCTTCTGAGTTCTGAGGGAAGTTGGTCGTGAAGTTGCCTTAGACATGAGACTGAACTGTGGCTTGGCTCCCGGTGGGAGACTGACTATTTATGACAAAGGCAGAGTGTATTCTCACCTCTCACTTCTTATCCTCCTTTCACTCTGTCCTGAAATTCCCACCCTAAAAAATTTCTGCTACAGAGTTGCTGAGGATTATGTTCAATCATCCCTCTTCAATTGGGACAATTGTCTTCCAGTATTTCCGTGACCTGTAGGGATACCAGTCACCATTAAGAAACCTCACCCAACAAAGATTCACTTTGGTTCTTAGGGCGTTGCCAAAGATCCCAAGTTGTTTCCAGATTAGATAGTGGTCATTGAAGACTATGAAGTTTTCATCATTTGCCAACATTTAGCACAATAGTAGGCAGTTAATAATTGTTTGTTTATTGAACTAGAAAAGAGAGCTAGGTTTTGATGGAACTGGGGGGGGGGGGAGAGGTAGGGGAAGAGGGCTTTGACCTGCAATGCTCTGAATGACTCACAAAACATTTGACTACTTTAGGTGACTATAAAATTTCACAGTTCCCATCCTTGTAGTAGTAAAAATGCCTGTACATTTTAGGAGAAGGGAAAATCCAGCCCTATCTAACGGCGGCGGAATTAAAGTGGGCAATTTGGGTTTGTGAAATTTTGTTTATTGCCTCAGGGAAAGGGGCTCTACCTTTAGATTTTATCCAACAAACATGTTGATTGACAAATCAGCTGATTTGTTTGCAGTCATTTGATTTGTGTTTGTCAAGAGTGATTTTCTTTCCTAATCAAACATTTTGTTTTGCCACCGATGCATCCTAGGACGACAACTTTACCTTGGTGTACTAAGGTACTCTTGGAGAACTCTAGAAGACTCATCTGACTATTGCTCAAGCAAGCCTAGACTCTCTATTTTGGATCTTTTCAATGTTTATAATCCCTAACCTAAGGAAATGCTGGTCTTCTCAGAGCCAACAGCAGCATTGGCAACAGTAGCATAAGAATGACTGGTGGAGCAGAAAGAAAGGAAGCTATAATTAATTAAGTGTGCCCAATTTAAGGGATTTAGTTGCTTCTGAGTTGACTTGTGCGATCTGTCCAATTATTTCTAAAACTGTCACTGAGTTAAGATAGGGAAGGACGCTAAGCACCTTTTCTCAAAGCCCTTGGATGGAGTAAACTGCCTCTCTGCACCTGCAGGTTGCATTAAACAAGGCGGAGACTATTAGCTTAAAGAATGGGGGTGCAGGGTGTAGGGGCAAGAAAAGGGGAAGAGTAAATATTTCAACTTTTATAGGCACTTCCAGGCAATTTATTCTGGAGTTGACACAAAGTGGGGTAGAGTAGGTAGACTATTGGATGCTTTCTTCGGTTAGTACCAGAAACTCCTGTGGCTGGAAGAGGCTACTTTCAAATTAAAGACTGAGGAAATACAGAGCCAATGGAGTCATAAAGAATATAGAGAAGGTCCTTTTATTTTTATTCTTTTTTTAAAATTATTTTTTTATTTGAGCCCTGATTGCCCAGGGACTTGAGACCACTCCTCTTCCTACGTCGGAAAGGAAGGTGAGTTGAATTGTTCTTAGCCCCCTCTAGTTTTCAAATGAAATTAGCTTTTCCTGTATGGAAGTCGGGACGCCTAAGGGCACAATGCAAGACTCATGGACTTCTAAAACTCCGCTTTCTGAACGGTCTCTTGCTCCACGGGGAGCGTCCTAAGGACTTCCTCTTTATACGAATCAGGAGGCGCTGAGCAAGGCCGGGATTGTGCTGAGAGCGATTTAGAGTGAAACTAACAAAGACAAGAGGAACCCAAGACCAAACAGAATAGGAACTAAACGTGTAAGCAAAGTTCGAGTTTCTCGGGGCCTCCTGGACTTGAGAAGGCAGAGTCCTCAATATGAGACATTGAAGGAAGCAAAGGAAGCAGGAGCAGAGATGATGGGAGAGAGAATTGCAACCTGAATTTTAATATGAAAAGACACTCAGAACTTAGATGTCACCCCCAAGAGAGTTAAATCATGCTTTACCAGTTTAGAGACAGGGAGCACTTTTTAAATAATTTTTAATTCCTGTTTTCTCTCAACCAAGCGTCTCACAACCCCATCCTACGAAATTCCAAATTTTGAAATGAAAATCTTGATAGAATCATAAAGTAGAAGGGTCATTTCTTATTCCACAACATCATTTTATATGTGAGGAAACTGAGGCCCAGAATGATGTTGTGTTGATGTTGTTGTATGAAACAGACACACATTATAATTTCAAACTTTCTTTTTCTGGGAGTGGGGAGGGAGATCATTAGGAAAAATGCAAACCATCTACCCGGATTAAATTTCCAGGGACGATTTGTGCTAATTGACAAGTTTTCTTTCCTCCTAAAGAGAAACCTCCTTTTCCTTTTCAAAAGTCTTAGATATTAACTCCTCTAACGGAAAACTTCCTTCTGTGTGAAAGGACCTTTGGTGAAAAGGCAACTGTCTCTCCCAAACTTCACTCTGAGAAGCCCTTGGTGTTTTGTTGTGCGCGTGTGTGCTTAAAGCACATTGATTTTCATCCAAAAGGGCTAATTACATTACTTACAGTAAATAGCAGCCCTGCTGTCCAGGGTCTAGTGTGCCAACAGAAAGGGGGGGGGGGCGAATCTTCGGCTTATTTCACTTGGTTGACTTCATTTTTGTGTGAAATGGTGTTTTATGAGCTGCATTCTGGCACGCGGAGGAATGTAACAACAGCCGATCTGCAAATAACATTAATTTTGACTCTCAGAGAAAGAGCTGGGAGAAAGCCGAATGCATCTTGGGTTTCATGGAAGAGGTGACTCCAGCAACCCCTCAGGAGAAGTGATTGTGATGCTGGGGAAAGGAAACGTGGCCCCGCCTGGTGTTTTTTTCACGACTGGGTTGGGTTTAGTGGAGAAATCCCTACGGACTAGGGGAGCAGCTAGCTCTGCCTCCAGGAAGATCCTTCTGGAGGGATTGAGGTGTCAGGAAACAGCCGGCAGCTGTTTCAGTGAAAGGCACGGAAAGGGAGAGCTCAGTGAAAAAAAAAAAAAAAAAAAAAAAAAAAAAAAAAAAAAAAAAGGAGGACATGGGGAAGGAAGGAAAATAGGAAAGAAATGAGAGGAGGAATCGATGAATCGTTATTTTTAGCCTGGATTCACTAATCTCTTGTCTACCTTTCTAACTTGGGAAACCCATCAGATTTCCATGGACTTGGGGTAGGTGGTGGTATTGAATGATAGAATCAACCTATAACAACACCCTGATGTGGTCAGATACTTTTGGCTGGAGGAAATTGTTAAAGGGCTTTCGGTTACGCGAACAATTTAATCTCTTGTCATTCTTAGCTCGAGTTCTTTGTCCCGCCTTCCTTTCCTTCCTCCCTACATTTGCCTACTCTTGAAACCTTCTCACCCCTGAAGTCTACGAGAGAATGTGCAAAGTCTGTAGTGGTCGAGTCTATATTGATTTGACTTCTTACCTGTTGGGTAAACAGGAATCGTGACTGATAGGAATTTGTGGTCCTTATTGGCAAGTTTCGAACAAAATTTAAAAGTTACGAGAAATTGTCTTTAAAACTGCCATTCACTTGGAGTTGGGAATAAAATCCCGAAACTACACATTAGATTTGCATATTCAAAAGCACACATACACAAACACAAACACACACTTCTTTATCTGAGGATTAAAACATTCTGCCAACAGAAACAAAAGTCAGCTTATTTAAGCATCTCCTTAAATAACACTTTCCAAACCCTGGAGAAAGCGAAGAAAGAAAACTCTTCATTGGATATACGTCTTTGATGGGAAAGGAGAAAAAAAAGGAAACTACACCTTTAATTTACTGAGCTAGGTGTCTGTTTTCGGTAATTGGTGCAGAACAGAAAGGTTTAAGATCAGAGCCCCAAACTACGGCGTCCGACAAAGTTTGTGCAGTCAAGATAGTTTGTCTCTTCTCTTGGCCAGGCTCTAGTCTTGACCTAGAACCCTCTTTGCATTTCCTGAGCCCAGACTAAGACAATAAGCATTGCCTTTTGCCTTTAAAACATGACCGCTGGGAACCGTTGGGAGTGTGTATCTGGAGGGGAAGGCGTGTGTGTGTAAGCGTGTGCGCCAGGGTGGGTGTATGTGTGTGTGCGTGCGCGCGAATCCATCCGGGAGGGGGTGTGTATGCATGTGTGTGTAGGGGAGGGGATGTGTGTGTACGCTGAGACGGGGAGGGGGCTTGCATAAAATGTCCCCCTCCCCTTTTTCTTGCCTCCCTCCTCCCCCCATTGTAATGTTTGTCACTGCTGGCCGATCACTAGGGGGTTGAGAGGAGTATGACAGGTCTTTGTTGTCTGAATAAAAATCAGTGGCAGCTCAAGGGAGAGAACTCCTCCTACTAAATTATCAAAAATGGGCTGGCTTTAGTCTCTTAACAAATTGGACACAGCTCCGGAAAGCAGCAGTCCCAAATCCAACCTACAGGCACTGGGAACTTTAAAGCATCCAGGGACGGCTGAAAATAGCATTTCTTTTTCTTTCTTTGTGTTCAAAACTATTTTCTGTCTCCACCAGATTTTTTTTTCTCCCCCGTTCCAGTTGTTTCCCATTAGTAATCCGATCTCTCCAGAGCAGTAAGATTCGCCTTCTTCTCCTTCTTTTCCCACCCCCTTGTTTGTTTGTTTTCCGCACATCTCCTCCAGAAGCTATTGGTGCTTTTTTTTTTCCTTCAAGAAGTTGGTTTTGCAATTTCTCTCCTCTATTCTTTCTTTCTCCGTCTTCTTCTCCCCTAGTCCACTACCCCCCACTCAGTGACTGTCTACGGTGTAGACTTTTTTTCCTTTTGGATGATCTGAGATTCTGGGGTGTCTGTATATGGAAATAGTGGGGTGCCGAGCCGAAGAAAATACTTGTCCTTTCCGTCCCCCAGCCATGCTTTTCCACGGAATCTCCGGGGGCCATATCCAAGGGATCATGGAAGAGATGGAGAGGAGATCTAAGACGGAGTCCCGCCTGGCCAAAGGAGGGCAGATGAATGGCAGAGAAGCGGTAAGAAACCCGCGGCACTTTGCCCGGGCACACTTCTTTCCCAATTCTACTTGACTGAAAAGATGTCCCACAACCTCCACCTCTTTCCTCATTGAGGTTGTAAAGCGAGGAAACTCTCTCTCTCTCTCTCTCTCTCTCTCTCTCTCTCTCTCTCTCTCTCTCTCTCTCTCTGTATGTGTGTGTGTTGGGGGTCGAGAGGGACGACTACTCTGCCGTAGACTCTTGGGTTTTCAGACTGTTTTGTTTACTTAAAATGTGCGAAAAATAACGGGTCTCTCTGCCCGGGATTTGGGATGGAGAGATAACCTTGGAGCAGTGGCTGGCTTTTAAGAACTAGCGTGGGTGGAAGTCCCTGTTCTCTATGCAAACTCCGGGCACCCTGGTTCTAAACTTCTCGGTTGTTCCTGGGCGGACTTTTAAGAAACCGACCAAGAGCTTCCAGACAGATTTGAGTTCTGAGGCTGTTTCCAACTCTTGACTCTCAGTTTTCAGTCCTTTAACGAAGAAGGAATCTCTTTGGCTTTCCCTCGAGGGTTATACATGCCACTTGAAGGAATGGGGGGATGAATAGAAGGAAGCGAAGTCCGTGGTCCCCATGTCCTTCGCTACTTCATCCTGATTCACTGCACGAGAGGCTTTTTAAGATATCTCGGCTTTTCACCTCGAGCCTCCTTAGTGGAGGCAGGTGAAGAATTCGGGAGAGATCAGTTATGAAAGTAACCCTCGTTAAGATTTTTTTTTTTTTTAACAAAATCAAAACAAGAGAGATCCATCTATTTTTATTTTAGACACCTTTCCATGCCGAAAACGTTTGCAACTTAAAATGGGTGGAAATAGCCAGGACACTCCGGAAATGATTTCAGGAAAGGGAGATAAATATATTTTTCTCCTACTTGCATATCTCCTACACATAACACATGGGGAATTATAAAACAAAGTAGTGGCCAAAAAACAAACAAACAAACAAACCAAAAAACACTTTAGCGATTTTTTTTTTTTTGGGGGGGGGGTTGTTTTGTTCTGCTAAAAGGACTTCTGTGTAATTTTAACGTCTGGTCACATCGTACGATGTTGTGAACACGAAAACTCTCTTTAGGTTTTGCAATTCAGTAAAGGAGGGGCGTCAGTGGTAGAACAAAACATTTCTCTCCTGTTGAGGAAAATATCTAACAGATGGCTTTGGCATTTCTCTCGTGTGTGTGTGTGTGTGTGTGTGTTTTTTTTAAACACAAAACCTGAACTTCTGGTCGAACTTGAGTCTGTTAATGATGGGATTCTGCCCAATCCATGACTGCCATCGCCTTGGTCAGGTACAACTGAACACAAGAAGCGGAACTGATGCTAGACCACGAATTTCATTGTAAAATATGTATCTGCATGTATTTACATGTGAACAATGAACATTATACAAATGTATGTTTGTATACTGGGTGTCCCCAAAGTCTTAGTATAGCTTGATATAGTATAGCATTAGTTCATTTGGGATACTTCGAGTATAATATATGTACTTTATTAACTTATCAGATAGAAACCTTATAGCCTACTTTGCAAAGTTATGACACTCAGGATCTGTCAAATCTTGTAGAAATTTATTATCTGCTAAACTGAGAGCACAGGCATAGGACCAACATAAGATTTTTCTTCTGCTTTGGTTGGTCCTGTGTCTACTAAGATTTAGAAATATAGTTGTGATACCATTGAAAATGTAACCTAACAATAAAATCAAGTCTTTGCCTTGATCTAACTCTTTGTATACCAGGAGTACAGTTAACAAATCCCCCTGGTTTCTTTTTGCCCATTCCTAAAAGGACACTTTAGGTTTCAATTAGTCTAATTCTGCAGTTTCCTCCAGACTGCTGTTAATAAACTCCCAGTACTTTCCCTATGTCGGCCTTTCGACTGGTAGCCTGTTGTCTGGGAGTAGGTTTCCATAGTTTCGAATATTTTGCAGTCCAGGATACAGACAAAAAGACAGATGGAGGGAATGGTGTTGAATGAAACAAACACTAAAGTTCCATGTTTACCAAATTAGACGCTGCTTTCTCTTTTATGCCGGAGAATTCGCAGTATTCTGAACAACCTCAGGGAAGTATTGGGTTCTGGAACATTCTCTTTGCTTCAATTGACCAGTTTTGATCCATCTTGCCAAGACTCTAACCTTCCAGTGCAATGCTTACCTTTTCTGTTTCTTTCTTAACCCATATCTTCTGTGGTTGTTGTTGGTTTATTTCTTTTTCTTTTTTCAGAGCATGCCCCCTATGAGCCCTGAAAAGCCTGCTTTGTGTGCTGGTTGTGGAGGGAAGATCTCTGATAGATATTACCTGCTGGCCGTTGACAAACAATGGCACCTGAGGTGTCTTAAGTGCTGTGAATGTAAACTGGCTTTGGAGTCAGAGCTCACCTGTTTTGCCAAGGATGGCAGCATTTACTGCAAGGAGGATTACTACAGGTATTCATTCAGACAAATTTTTCTACCCAAGGCTATAGACACCCCGATTTTGCACAAAGCTAAGATAAAAAGAGATGTCCCATGCACAACCTGTGTATTTGTTGATGTAATTAGAAGCAAAAAGCTTGCCCTTTGGTGCCGCTGCAGTTGGTTCTGTAGATATCAAGCATTTCTGTCTTTGTCATCATAGAAAACATAAGCATTAAGAAGCATAATTATTTCAGATCTCAGTTGTTAGATCTAGAGAGTTCTTAAGACTTGAATTTGTTCTAGGAAATTAGGAGGCCTGGAAATAGCTATGTAAAGTTTAAGAGCAGAATTTTTATGGTAGAAAGACTTGAGTTTTTTTTCCCCCTTTCCTTCTATTTTCCGTTTCCTGCGAAGAAGGAAAGGTTTACATTTATTAACCGGATTTAATATCCATGGTGATTGTTATATTGTAGGACTTGGGGAGGACCCTGTAAATTAAAATAGAAAGGGTTCTAAGGGGCACATTTTAAGTCAACCAAGAGTGAAATTCTTTATGGAAAGAGGTCACTGAATTTTTCTACTTGCCCCAATAGTTGGAAAGAAATCGAAAGTGCTTTTTTAAAATGGACTTTTCCCGGTTTTTATTTTGCTTATTTTGGGACAGAGCTGGATATAAGTATGCCTAGGGGATCATACTCAAATTTTAGGCAGAGCGAAGAAAGGAAGAGAGTCTTCATTAAAAATGCGTGTATTCACAAATACACCTGTGTGCATGTATGTTTATACGTACATATATATATATATATATATATATATATATATACATTTGTAAAATATACACATGCATGTCTAGTCAATTTTAAAAGGAAAGGAAAATTGCAAAGTATTCATCCTTTGTTTCAAACACATAAAATAAACTCTTTTATTTCACTTGTCCCTGGACTCTTAAGAAGCTTCCTTGGGCCCTTTGGGAAGGTGTCAGACAGCTGCAGACCAGCCCCAGCTGCCGCCCCCCCCCCCCAGTCTTTTATTCCCCTCCCCCCTATCCCGGGGGGGACGTGGTTCTGCCTGTTCTAAGTTCATGCTCCCATTCTGATGTTTCATTTCAGAAGGTTCTCCGTGCAGAGATGTGCCCGCTGCCACCTTGGGATTTCGGCTTCCGAGATGGTTATGAGAGCCAGGGAGTCTGTCTATCACCTGAGCTGCTTCACCTGCACTACCTGCAACAAAACTCTGACCACCGGCGATCACTTTGGCATGAAGGACAACCTGGTTTACTGTCGGGCCCATTTTGAGACCCTTTTACAAGGAGAATATCCCCCGCAGCTTAGCTACACTGAGTTAGCGGCTAAGAGCGGCGGGTTGGCACTGCCTTACTTCAACGGCACTGGCACTGTCCAGAAAGGGAGGCCCAGAAAAAGAAAAAGCCCTGCCCTCGGAGTGGACATCGTCAATTACAACTCAGGTGGGCCTAGGACATCGATAGTTTACCCCTTGCTTAATTGCATCCTGAGGAAAAACCTCGGGTTTCCTTCCTCTCTGTGAAAGTCACTAGGCTAGGACTGATTTTTCTCAATTCAGTTTTCCTCATTTCCACCTTGTCTCCTTCTCCCTACCCCCCCTCCCCCCCCAAAAAAAATCCTTATCTAGAGAGAGGCATACCGATCAACTACAACCTCCACAGCAGGGAGACAAATGCAATCCCCAGATGGCCGGTACCAATGGTGGCCCATTTACTTTCAGGATCTTTAGTTGGAGGAAAGGCCAGGGGCAGTTTGTGGGTTGCCAGGCACAAGTTCTAGTGGAGGGGTTTCTAAACACCGTGAAAAGAAATTTTAATTTCATCCTTAACTCTGAAAAAGCAGAGTTCGAGATCACTAGCTAGCCCTAAATTGATGATAAGTGGCCCTTGGTTGTAGTAAACCCAAACTTGATGTAATAATAAGATTTTGGCTGGGTATCACGTCGGAGAAAGATAAGTTTGTTACATATGCTAAACGACCAGTTCGAACACACTCTGAATGACTGACAAATTAATGTCACGTAGGCCTTGCTGAATCTGGTTGGAAAGAGACCCTAGTTTAGCTGCTGGGCAGGATTTCCAGGAGTTGAGAGCTGAGATTTATCCTTCTTTCCAAAAGTGAGGCAAAAGCCTCTATAGTTAGAGGCGGGAAAATTCTATTATTCTCTGAGGGCAACATTTTTCCTCTTTTTTCTTAACTTGTCTACCTATCTGTCTGGGTCTCTCTTAAACTCGGAGGTGGCAGGGAAGGTTGGTTGCTTTCCACCCCCTCCCCCACTCCTATCTAAGCCTATTAGCTAATTCCTATTAGCAGGGTGGCTGGAGGTGAAAGCAGAGCAGGTCTGAGCTTTCCTCCTTTAAGTCACAAAAAGCAATGTTGAGGAAGGTCTCAAAAAGCCCAAGTCCCATTTTAAAGCTACTAAGGGATCCCTTGGCTCGCCTTAACCTTTATATCCCTCCTGCTCCCGCCCCTTTCCGGCTCTCAATCCTAAAGAATAAGAGTAAGAAGGCCCCTACCCCAGGTTCCTCAAATTCAGTGAAAAGGTCGGTGCGCTTTTTAGCAACGGTCCTTAACTCTTGCCACATATTTCTCGGGTGTGGGTATCGGGACCCCTAAGAAGTCTGGAGTGGGGAAGACAATATGACACGCCACCCTTTTGGACACATTGCACTTCCCGGGGCCCAGAAAGTCCAGAGTTGGTGAGAGTTTCTCAAAGACTAGTCCTTCGGTTTTTTTTTTTTTTTTTTTTTTTTCAAGCTGGGGCAGTTTTGAATAGATCTGGGGGTATGGGAGTGGGGAGGGAGAGAAAAGGAAAAGACCGAATCCTCCAGCTTGCCCCGGGACCTGCTTAATCCTTCTCTGCCGAGGGCAGCAGGATGCCGTTCCTCGTTTTGCCAACCCCCAGCCGAGCGGCCGCCCTTCCGTGCCCCTGCCCCTGTAGTGGCTCGTTAAGGGGCTTTTGGTCTAGGGCCGCATTACCGAGTGCGGTTATTTCATCTCCTCTGATGCGTGGCCTTCGGAGCCGGGGCAATCAGGGCACTAATTGTTCTTTATTAATGGAAGATGACATCGGAATCCCTCGCCACTCACCGGGGCCCTAATTGGTCTCTAGGAAAAGAGAAAAGGGAAAAAAAAAAAAAAAAAAAAAAAAAAGGAGAAAAAAAAAAAGACAAGACTCTTTTCTAGCTAGAGATTCCCTGCAGTCTATAGAAAGCCCAGAGAGTGGGGATTCCTAGCCAAATTACAAATAGAGTTTTGCATTTGTTTATTTAACCTAATTAATTCTGTTTGATTCGCTCCCCGATTCTGATTTTGTATTCTCAAACCATCCCTCCAAGGGGACTGTAGGGTGTGGTCAGCGTGAGTGCTCTGAAAAACTGGAGAACTCAATGCAAAGTTCTTTTAAAAACAAACAAACCAATAAACTCACAAGAGTCATTCAGTTATTTGATTTTCAATTTAGGGAAAGATCTCCTCAAAACAAAACAAAACAAAACAAAACCGAGTGTCGGGAATCAATGGTGCCACCATCTTCATGAAAGACCAAAAAAAAAATTTTTTTTTTCATTTAGTTCTAAAATTGTATGTATTAAGAATACAATTTTTATTGTATTCCTCGATCTAGGGTTTCTAATGATATTCTATTGAAAAGCACCTAGCACCACTTTGGGGCTCCTGCTGATGAAGAAGATTTTCTTTTCTAGAAAGAAGGTTAAACAAAAGGGTCAAGAAATGTTCAGTGATGTCAAAAATTCGGTAACTGGTTTAAGTGGTACTTTGAATAAGTATCAGGAGCCACAAAACCATTTTAAAAATAGTGTTTACGAATCTAATGCCAGTGTCTGGCACTAAAACGAGCAAAAGAAACCCTAGAGAATTAAAAACATGTTAAGCATTTCCTTAAGCAGGAAATAAAATGGTCTAACAGTTTTACCTCATTAAATTTCTAGTCTTCGTTGGATTTTTATTGGCTGGCATCTTTTCTAATATGCAGAATATTTATACATAAGGTGGCATATTATTAGAAGAAAACAAGTATAATTTACACATGGATATGTTGTAAACATGCGTAAAGAATATATGTACCTATAGAAATAAACATGTATACCTTGCTACTTAGTACAGTGAAGAGCAATTGCCTATATATATATATATATACATATATTCTTATATATATATTTATACATGGATCAAATGTTTGTTAGACGTAACATATAAATGCCTTTTTCAAAATTCGAGGCCATTTATATAGGTCATTTAGTATTTGAAATATGCTAGGTGCATTCCAAAGCACATTCGTATTTAAATTATACCCACTTCCACAATTAAGAATGAACTAAGTAGCCACTTTGGGGAAGGAAATCCAAGGTTTTGAGGGAGGATTCTGAGGACAAGTTTTCAAAAATGAGGAAAGTAGTAATGAAGTTCAGAGTCTGGAAAAACATTATTTTGCTTTAGAAGCAGATAGAAATCATTTTAGCAATCTATTATTAAACTACCTAACAGTGTCCTTCCCAAGTCCTTTACATTTTTTTCTTAACCTTTCAAACTTCTCCACTTATTTCAAATATTAAATGAATGTGGCAGTGACCCCTAGTGGTATCTTTGGAGGGGGATATTTCTCACAACTTGGTTTAACTTGTCCATTTTAAAATAGCAACAAACTTAAAACCTTGACATTTTCCTAAGTAAAATAACAATAATTTAGTTTTTCTTACTAGTTTATGTTCTTTTTAAGTTATATGTTTCATAATTCAAAATGAAAAATTATAACATATGGTAAACTAAGGAAGACACAATTAATTATAAATGTTCACCTAATCTATTTGCTATAAACAGAGGAAGCATGATGGAGTTGATAGAGGACTAGTACTGAAGCCAGGGAGACTCTAGGTTCAAATGCTATCTCTAGAATAGACTAGCTGTGTCACCCTGCCAAGTTATTTAGCCTCTTAGTGTCACAGGCAATTCTGTAAGATTATAAATTACAGACTAGTTGCAGATCTTCATTGGGGGAGGGCAGTTTGACACTACTTTTCCCCTTGAATGAAACCAAAGGTTCAATCCCAACAGTAAAAATTGTAATAAGACAACTAAATTAAGAGAATACGTTAGTAGAAAATTCTTCCTTTATTAAATTGTATAATAGCATTTTGATAGGAATACAAAGTCAATGATTCTAATAAAATAAAATAACTCTTTCAACAATGATTTGATTCACTAGCTAGCATTTATGTATGAGTGACTACATAGTTTGTTTAATATACTAAAATATATCTCATGCTACTCATCAGAAAAAAGGCTACAAAAGTACAGCAGTAGAAAAATTTTTTAAACAATCACACATATATATTTTCTCTTGTGGAAATGTGATTTAAAACACAGTGATTATGGAATTATGTGTATGTATATATACATCCATGTATATATATATGTATATATAATATCCTTATCTAAGAGCAACTCTATCAATATATTTCCTGGAAATAAAAAAGTAAGGTATGCAAAGTTGAGTATGTATCTAAAAATCAAATTAAATTTCTGTTCCAAGTGTGTTTCTTATCCAACATGTCATCCAAGAAAATTTACCATTTGTTTTATTACCCACCTCTGCTAGGCATATAAATTTTCTTCAGAGAAAACTCTGAAACATGAGTTATACGCCTCTGGTCATTTTGATATTGGTGGGTAGTTCTGTACTCAAATCCTGAAGCATAAATTGTTTTTACAGGGCTAAGTATAGGTTTACAGTTGGTTTCTGGATGCCAATTTAACCATTCTGATGATGTGAAAATGTTATACTATATAAACTTGCAATAAAACATCAGTAGCTACATCTGAATAAAGTAAACTCTAAAATTAGAAGAATATTGTCCATTATCTCAAGGAAAAATCTAATTTCTGACAAGCTTTAAGGCCTCTGAGTACAATGTTTAAATATCTACACATGACCAACTTTATATCAAGTTTATTTAATTTTTGTTTTTTAAAAATAAAGCTAATCAGATCTCAGTCGGTCAGTTAAAAAATATTTATTAAATATCTTCTATGTGCCAGGTATCGTGCTAAGCTCTGGGGAAGCAAAGAAAGGAAAAGATAGTTCCTGCTCTCACGCACATAATCTAGTAAATGAGATAATTTGCAAGCAACTTTGTACAAATGATCTAAATAGAGAGTAAATTAGGTATACAAGATCAATTGAAATAACTGAAGGAAGGTATGAAAAATAAGGGGACTAGGAAAGGTTTTCTGTAAAAGGTGTTTTTTTAGCTGGGACTTGACCTGTCAAGTATCTTGCATATCTTAAAGAAAATATTAAGAAAGGAAACATTTTGTAAATAGCTAGAACTATTTAGGAGTAGCTGCTTATTTGTTAGTTTTCAGTATATTTAATGTTTTTCATTATGATCAAATATAACCTTCCTAATTTTTTTCTTTTGGGTTTCTCCAAGACTAGAAAAATAAATTTGACTATAAGGTAACATGTAGGCAACATTTAAATGATCTAATGAAGAGCTAATATTAATTGATGGTAATTGTGGTTTTTTTATTTCCATAATGAAGCTAATTTTAAAACTCACAGATTAATTTTTTAAGTGAAATTTTATTAGAACTGAACCAAGAACATAGGCGTACATTTGAGGATGAGCTAAGGATTTTTAAAAATTGTCCTTTATACTTATTGTTCTGAAGTTAGCTGTGGCATTAGATGTAGTGATACATTCATTTTTACTAGTCATACTCTCCATATGAATGACCAGCTCGGGTTATTAAAGTCCATGCAGCTTTATATCTGTGAGATAATGAATTTTAGGCTGGTTTCAAGTATTTTTTTCTTCCTCTTCTTTAAAACATCTCTAATGTTAAAGAGATATTTGGTGTACATCCAATGGTGAAAAGGAAATACTCTCCAAGGCCAGCTAAAGGCACACTTTTTAGGCCTACCCATATTTATCACATAAAGGAAGTAGATCTGAGTCTGCTACTTGACCCCTCTGAAATGCAAGCTAGGGGGATGCTTCAGGCATAAATTCAAATAAAGAGAAGTAAGAATAGTATTATACTCCCTCAGAAATGCTTACTAAAGTAACTCCAGTGGAGAAGGGAACACCTCTTCTCTGTATGATTAAAGTCATAATTTAGCCATTTATACCTAGAGGTTCACATTGTCTCAAAAATAGTCTAATTATAACCACATTAGAAATTTACACATTTCTATTTACTGTTTTTCAAATCTGACATGGAAGAAGTGAAAGAAATTTACTCTCTTTTCTACTATTTGCTATTTTTCTGTGGATTGAGAAGGACTCTAAGCTTAAAAAAGGAAGAAGAAGCTGAGCAGGCTTTAATTTGTCCTTCAATTTGTCATATATTTTCTCATTGGTTTGTACATCGAAAGCTGACAGGATCTTCACAGGCTAGAGAGTTAAAAAAAGAATTAAATGGGATTTTATTTTTTCCCAAGAACATATAAAGACAATTTTTAACGTTAAGAAAAATGAACCCCCACCTCATTTCCTCCCTCTCTGAGAGGGTAAGAACTTTGATATAAATTTTATAATGTGCAATCAAACCATACAGATTTAATCTCTCATTTTACAAATGAGGAAGGTTAAGTGACTGGATTAAGGTCATTCAAGTAGTATCCATCAGTCAGAATATGAACCTAGGAGCCCAATAAGATAATCACTCTCTCATCTAAGAGAAGAAAATTATCTCATAATTTGCCAAATGTAGTTGTCAAGTTCTAATACAGACCAGATTCTGATTCTGAAAGTTGGTTCTTTCTTTTTAGAAAAGAAAAAAAAATAAAATTTACTCTTCCAATAAAGTGCTTCTTTCAGTCTCACTTCATCTATTACTGTCCATTCCTTTTTCAAACAATTACTTTGAGGCAAACAAGCCAGTTCCTCCTGCTCCACCTTGTTTTCTTAATTCAGCGGTTTTTCCGTTGTCATTTCACCAGGTTGTAATGAAAATGAGGCGGATCATTTGGACAGAGACCAGCAGCCTTATCCCCCGTCCCAGAAGACCAAGCGCATGCGCACCTCCTTCAAGCACCACCAGCTCCGGACCATGAAATCCTACTTTGCTATCAACCATAACCCGGACGCCAAGGACCTCAAGCAGCTTGCCCAGAAAACGGGCCTGACCAAAAGAGTTCTGCAGGTAAGAAGTCACCACCACTGGCTGGGTCAAAATTTCCCTTCCCCCCTGTCAGTAAAAGTAGTTATCTTCCCATTTAGAGTGATACAGATATTGTCGGTACTGTTTCTCATTAGTTTGATTTAGCTATATCCCAAGCGGGTGTGCTGAGGATTTGAGGGGGAACATGGCAGGCTACCCAAAGAGAGGCCCAGGAAACTTAAAAAATGAAGTCAAATTCTTCCTTGTTTTATAGAGACGGGTCCCATAGAGGATACAGGGTTTACCATATATATATATATTTTTTTTTTATATAGGAAGCATGCAATTAACACAGCAATGACACTGTGATTGTTAGAAATCAAAGACAAAGGTATTTTATGAGGCTTTAGAATACTGGCTTCTGGAGAATTGTCATTGCAGTACTTAGTTCAGCAAAAGCTTGGCAGTTCTAGTCACAGGGCAGGAACTTTGGATTGATACAATACAGTTTTCAAAATTCAGGTGGTCCCCTTTGCCACGTCCCAAGGCGTAGGGTATGATTTTTTTTTTCTGTCAAGTTTTTTTTGGTCAGTTTCTAACTAGCAAAATTTTCTAACAAGTAACAGTGGAAAGAAAAAAAAAAAACAAACTCCAAATAATTAGCTCTGCCGTATGCCCCTTTCCCTTAATGTATGGTTCTTCATGTGGGAAGATGATATTATAGTCCCATTGTGAATTCTTTTTTTCCAGCAGTGGGTGATGGGAGGTGCTGAGACAGACACTTTTTTTCTCGCCTAGGCTGCCTCACCACCAATAGCATGCATTTGCAGTCTGGCTGACCAGGGTTCGTCTGAGGCCATGGGACAAAAAGGTTTTTCAATCTGTGAAAGGTCTAAGTGGAGGTGATCTCAGCAATCACAAACTCTGTTAATACTAACTGCCGTCCATGTTGCTGTTCACCTTTAGATATTTTCAATGATTATGATTCTTCCCTACTTTCAAAAGACTCAGATCAGGCCCTCTTAATGACTAGTAGCTAAGGGCATAGTGTACTCCCCCACTCCCACCCCCTATTCCTATGCTTAATTTGAATTATTTAACTTCAGCTCCAGTTGACATGCTGGGGGGTTATGTGCAGTCTAGCACAGAAAGCATTAATATTAAGTTTATTTGAAAAAATAAATAAGTGAAAAAGAGGAAAAAAAAGTTTCTTAAAAAAGGACAAAACAAAACAAAACATTTTTTAAAGGAAAAACATACATCAAAAAAATAAAATAAAATAAAAACAACCAGCAAAAACAAACATCGGTAAAGAAATCAATTGGGATTGGTTTGCAGGTTTGGTTCCAAAACGCACGAGCCAAATTCAGAAGGAATCTTTTGCGGCAGGAGAATGGGGGTGTTGATAAAGCTGATGGCACATCGCTCCCGGCACCGCCCTCAGCAGACAGCGGCGCTCTCTCTCCACCCGGCACTGCGACCACTTTAACAGACCTGACCAATCCCACTATCACTGTAGTGACATCCGTGACCTCTAACTTGGACAGCCACGAATCCGGAAGCCCCTCACAAACTACCTTAACGAACCTTTTCTAACATTGGATTTTTTTTTAATTCTTCCTCTTCTTTTTTATTATTATTATTCTAATTATTATTATTATTTTTATTATTTACAAGACTTTTTTTTTTTTAACCCACAAGATATTTTGGGGAAAAAACAACAGCTTGGTGTGTAGCATCTGCAGCCACTTGGCCAATGAGTTTACAGTCATGTCTCTCGTTTAAAATGAACATACTTTGTCTACAAACTGTATTTGGATTTAAAAAAAGTCATTAGGTCTTTCAGTAGGTAAGGGAAGTTTTTGACTCATTCTAATAAGTGCCTCTTAAAATTGTATATTACTTATTTCCAGAATCTCGGGAAAAATGAGCTTTATTATCATGGGCAAAGAATCCAATTCCCAGTTTAATAACCAGGCTAAAAACAATCAGATAAATTATCACCAAATGGAATTTTCTGAATGGCAAAGACATATGTGATTCTGGAATTTTGCAGTCTTCACATTAATTTTTATTTTTGCAACTTAAAAGAAAACTTAGATGATTATGATTTCTCACATGGACCAAAAAGTTCAAATGAAAAATATGATTAAACAAAAGCACTACAAAATAATTTAGAAAAGTGTAAATGTTCAATGGTTGAAGTCTCATCCAACTCATCCAATTCCAAGATGATTTATGATTAATTGGGGAAATCTACTTAGGAAGTTGGATTTTCCTTCCATGGGCATATAATTCAACAATAACAAAAATAATTCTTTTATTATTTCATTTAAGATTCTAGATATTACCCTATTCATTCCCTACCATAAAATTCCACCTAGAATTTTAAAGTTCTTATACTTTTTGTCTCCAACGACTGAAAAGTATATGGTTTTTGAGGTAATTCTCTAGAAGTTACTTTCCTTTTTTCAGGGAAAATGGAAATAAGCAAAATATAATTCATTAAGATGTTTAGAAAAGTGGTTTAGTTAATTTGATTCATTGCTACTCTGATTTACTTCAGATTTTCCATACAATTGCTCCTGGCATCACACATACAAACAAAAACAAAAACCACCTTTTAAAACTTCAGCACATTGATATTGTTTCCATCAACATTATATTTTTGTTTGTTCTGCTTTATTTTACTTTTGTATAAGAAGATATGTTTTTGAAAAAAAGGTTTTCTGGAATTTGGGATTTGTAGCTAACTGTTCTGAAGCAGATAAACTCAGAAGCCTTGTGGATGCTGATCTGAAATAATTTCCTAGTTTACAATAGCATTTTTTTTTCTTTTTTAATTTAAACTAAAAATCTTAATGGTCTGGGCAGTGGTGAATGTTCATCTGTATGCTTCTGTTGTAGTTAAATACCAATTAGATTGTGAATTTTTTCAGAAAAAGTCAAGATATATGTCTTGCTTTAGTGGATTGTTAAGAATAACTTTGCACATATTCTCCACTTTTTCGGCCCCATAAATCTCTTTTGGTGGTCAGGGTGGCTATTTAATATATTTAAAGGTGTCCTTTTGGCTGTATAAATGTGTGGTTACATATTGACAGTTCACTGCCCACATTAAAGTGCATTATTGTAACTTTTGCTCAGGGTTTTTAGAAAATTAGCACAGAAAGTAGCTTATTTTTAAAAATAAAAAAAGATGATGGAAGAGATGTTAACACTGTAACAGAAGAAAGGTGTGATTGCCATTATATATTTAGCAAGTATGGTTATCATCTTATATGGAGCTTAAATCTTGACTTTTCCTATTTCTATTACATTATGGGCATTTACCACTAACCAGACCAAACAACCTTGGTAAGGCTGAGATCTTATTAATACACTTTTACAGGTAAAAATATTGATACATATAAATTTTGTTCTTTGACAGAACAATATATGGTACTATAGATCTACTTTATTAAGTAGACTAATCATAACTCAGTTCTAATATGTGCCTTATGATATAACTTGGAAGTAAGTTTGTGAAAAATCAGGATATATGTGTTGTTTGTTAAATTAACTGTTTTAAGCCCTTTTGACACCTCACTAGTTTTGTACTGTTTTACCTCTTATTTCTGAAACTCTTTTTATGGTGTATCCTGTTAGAGGGGACAAACATGTCATAGAAAGCAGTTGTGCACTCTTTCAAATATAGTTGATAAATTCAATAATCTTATATATTGAGCTTCGTGTTTATAGTACAGTAAGTGGTCTAGCAAAATTGTCCATGTTTCTTTGTTTATTGAGAAATACATTGTATAGAAACTATTTCCCCTAAATATTTATGGACCAAACAATTGTGATATATCCTATTAAATTTGTGTGAATAAACCATTTTGAATCTAAAGAGTTTTATTTCCCATCAGTTTTATTTAAGGTCTCCCTGAATTGATGTGTTTCCCTCCTTTCCAATATTTATGACTGAATCGTGTTAAAAGGGTAATACAAATTTTATGAATATTTGACAATTAGTCTCTAGCTTTTCAATCCCTGGTTCTTATTCACTGTGTGTGCCACTGGGATGCAATGTAATTCCAGATTCCTTTTAAAATCATTTTTGGATAATAAAAAAAAAAAGCCCCACTGATTTGATACAACAGTCCCAGTTTCAGATTCTAAAAATGCAGATAAATAGTGGCTAAAGTAATTGCATGAAAAACCACCTAAATATGATAAAGATTCAGTGCTAGGTATATTTAACACAAATGAATAATGCTAAACCCCAATAGAAATTGCAGACCCCTACAAGCCAGGTTGCTCTGTAGTTTAATAAATTGTCACTATGATTTCTTTCAGGGAGAACAAATCTTGGGGCATTACAGCCAAACATCCCGACGTTTGAAAATTCCCTAAAGTATTAAAAGAAGGGGAAAAGTTTGATCGGAAATCCACTGCAGTGAAGACAAAGACATTAGGTTATGATAATCATACATTAAAAAATTTATTGAGCCAAAAAAAAATAAGAGAGAGAGAGAGAGACCTAAATGTCATTTCCTGAATGTTAACAAAATTTATGTTCTTTATGGCATCTAACACAAATGAAGGCTTACAAAATTGTGTGGTTTAAAGCAAAAATTAGATAAGCTGTGTACAAACCAGAGCAACCTGGCAGTAATATACCCTACCCATGTTGGAAGACAATTATTCCTTTAAAAAACTAAAAATATAGCAACAACACATTTGTCAAGCACAAATACTTGTAAAATAAAATCCAAATACGTTCACTCCACCTGCTTGCTAATGTGTACTAGTCATATCTGTTAAATGGCATTTTTGTAAATTCAAAGAAAAGCTATCACTCATTTAAGAGCATAGGGATCAAAACTAAGTAATTTTAGTATTATTGTTTATGATTTCTTTTTAAAAGCCGAAAAATCTGCATGCACTTTTACATTTGTCACCTATAGTGTACATTTCTGTATGATGACTTCTCTTTGATGTTTCTTGTATAATAAATAGCTTTCATTAATAAACATTTTATTTGATGCAAACATAGTTAACTTTATGTAAACACACCTAATCTAGCTGTTGAAATTAATTTAGAATATTTTGGACACTGTCTTAAAAGGCAGACTGGTAAACTTCCAATTTGTTATGCCTACAGAAAAAAACAAACAAACAAACACCAAATAACCAAAACAACAGGTATCATTGTAGCTTAGTGTAAAAACAATTTCCTTTAGATTTTAGTGTTTCATGACTTACTTTCATTTCTTGTATACAATTGAAACATGTACTTAAAAAATACAGAGGAAACCCAAACAACAATAAGAAAAACAAATCTCTGAAAAAGAGTAGCATGTGTAAAATTGTCAGCAACTTTTTTTTTAGAACATTAGGATAAAATTTATGGATTCTTGATAAGTTTACATGCTCACTATGCAATGAACAAATTTATTCACATATAAAAATATATTCTGAACTACGAAAGGATCTGATCTTTGCACAGTACAATTTACATATGATTTTACAAGCAAAAATGAATGGAAAAATAAACCATTATTTAGTAATGAGGTTTTTTAATTGTTAGAAGGAGTATTTGCAGAAAGAATTTTTTAAAAATTATTCATATTTAGCTGTATATCCAAAGCATATGTTAAACAAATTAACATATAAAATACTTTCCAGAAATTTTTTCATTAAGATGAAATTTTTATTATATACAAATAAACCCTATGTAAATGATGTAACTTTTATGAATAATTATGACAGACATTAAATATTTCACATGTATTCTCAGTATTTGAATGTTTTCTTAAATGCTTTCATCTTCTGAATACCAAAAAAGAAAAAAAAAGGAAAGAAAAAGAAAAAAAAAGAGAGAAACTCTTAAGAAGGCAATACACCATGATATATAGACTATTCTGAGAGAACTTGAAACATGATGGTTTTGTCTGTAACTAGAATGTTTATGCCTCAATGAATGAAACCTCGTTCATAACTATAGCTGTTTAAATAATTTAAAAATACATTTCATGTCAGTTAATTTAAATTATTGTTCTACAGAGATACTCTTCTCCTTTGTCACTCACCTGTGACAGATTTAGAAATATTTTGGCAACTTTTCTAATTCTGTAGATGTTTAAACATTTGTCTAGTAAATGAAATGAGGGAAAGGACTAAAAGAAAAAGGACATATTTTAAAAAAATATTTGAAAAAACATATGGAAAAAACTCAATGTAATATTAATTTTAAATAGGCACATTTTACAAAAAAGCAAGGAGAACTAATTAAGTAGGTTGGATGTATACAAATCATATGATTCAGAGTTAGAAGAAACTATTGTGGCTTTCTGTGTTAGAGAGCAGCTCTTAAGAGTCTAGGTAACCACTTACTTCTGTTGGAATGAGAATGGAAGAATATGAACTTCCGAAGTGGGATCAGTGCAGAAAGTTTTCTTAGCTTCTCCATCTAAACTGTGGTTTGGAAAAAAGAACTGAGGATAATCTTGTCTATTTTAGTCAAGTTGATCTTGGATCGGGGAGGGCAAAGACTTCACTGAAATGCTTAAATATTACTGGAAATAATAGTGGTTGAGTTAAGCTCTTTCATTTTAAATTACTAAAATAATAGATGATTTTTTGAAAAGGCCAATAAGAGGTCTGAAGCATTTCTGAAAATTTGATAATTGGTAGCCTAAAAAGGATTTTTTTTTACTGTATCTAAACTTCAGTGGAAGTCACTTAAAGTTTGCTAAAAATATGTTTTTAAATAACCTTTCTTCCAAAGAGCTCAAGGCATTTAATAAAGATCTTATAAATATCTCATTTTTTCTTCACAATATTCCTGGTTAGGGTAATAAACCTAGATATCTATTATGAATTTTCTGATTCACCAGTAGTGAGCAGGAATTGGATATTTGGAATGAGGTTATTTTAAGTTCTTGAATTAGGGGTAACTGTACTATTAATATGAAAATGGAAATGCATTTATTAAGTAACTATTGGTATGTTGCTTTGCTAAGCACTATAACTTACCTTGACAATAATATTTTGACAATGAAATAAAATTGAAATTTTTTTGTAGAGAGATTCTTTATTCAATGGAATATCCAACACCATTTAAATTTTACAGCCAGAAATCTCTAAGCACCAGGAATCAGTAGAGGAAATTAAAATTTACCTCAAGTATAAGAAACTTCAGCATACTTTGTGTGCAATTAGAAGTATATGCCAATTATTTTATTCATACTTTTTTTGGCTTTCCACTTTATTATCTTAATTGTTAGGAATAATTTCCAACTTTTCAAATAAATAAAACTTCGTGCTTTATCTTTTAAACTTTGCGCATCTATCTTTGTTTTATTGCTAGTGTCCTACATAAAGCACTATTTCCTTTATTTGTGTCTCTGCTTTTTAAGCATTTCATTCAACTCTCCTATTGACATTTCTTTTAGGAGAATGACATTAATTTCTCTTATTTTTCTAGTTGTTACTTATTTTTTCAAATGTTGTCACTTTTAGGTAACGGATTATTTTGATTACCTATCCTTGGTATATTTGCTTCAATTTCCTATATTGTCATAGCAAAAGGATCAGAATTGTGCATGGTACTCTAGGAAAAGTCTGTGAATATGGTGTAAGTATTGATAACTCACTTTTATTTAGTGTTATGTTTGCTAAAAATGAATTTCCTTTTCAATTGTTCTGCAAAGTGAATCTTCATTCTTATTTCTGATTGCTTCTCAATTTTCCCACTTGGGGGAAGTTCTTTATGTAATCAACCTTCTCCAATATACATATCTTCCCTACGTTTTCCCAAATCCAACTTTTTAATTTATGTTTCCTTATACTTGATCTCACACTACTATGGCTTGCAATCTAGAGATGAAAGGTTTGGATATCTGTTCAAGGAAATTCCTGCTGTATATCTAAGTGTGCTTTCTCCTCACATCTTAGAATTGTCAGGAATGATTCTTTTTTTCCCTTTGGATTTATGTTTACATCTTGCATGATCTTAAAAGTTATCTTAAAAACCATAAATGGATATCTTTTTTTGGCTATTTGAAAATAAAATTTGCTGCAAGTAAAAGAAGATTTTCTAGTCTCCATTGCCTTATATTGATGTATGAACTTAGTTAAGATATATTTTGTTTTATACTTTCCCACTGAAACAGAAAATATTAACCACAAAATGATATTTAAATTCATGATTGTAACAAATTGACAAAGATGAAGAAATTCCAGAGTGAGACTGACTTTATTTTGCCTTAACCAGTCTAATGATGGTTTACTACTCTTTTCCTTCTTCCATGACAACAGAGAGCTTTGAAAGGATCATTAGCCTCTACTTCTACGTTCATAGATCTTATCAGTGGGTATTATATTTGGCTAAATTAGATTCTTAAAAGTAAAATATCCTTTATGAAGTGTGAAAAAAGTTTAGATGTATTTTGCAATTTTGAGATGGGTTGTGTGAGCTTTATGAACAAATACATGACTTATTTTTTTAAAAAAGAAAAAAAAAGAGTAAGTTAATGGAAGAAATATTCAGAATATTTTATCTGGCTGACAAAGATGCTCTGAAGAAATACTAATATCTTGTAGATAGGGTTTGACTCTGACCAGTCTTTTGGTTGTGCAGGTCTGATATCTGAACTAAATAAGACACTCATAGACCACTCAACAGTTGACAAAAATAAATTCACTTTGTCATAACAGGAGAAAGCTACACAGTAAGGATATGCAGCACAAGGTTACTGTTCACAACTCCTTTGCCTTTGACTTGTCCAGAGTGGTCTGTCCAGACAAACATCAGAAAAAGTTTGAAATTCCTCAAAGATTTTCACATTCAACTGATCAGGAAGTGATGTCAACGGTTAGAGCTTTTCGTTCTTTGAGCCAATCAAGGCTCAAGCATTTTATGGTTTTAAGTGGAGGGGAACTAGTCCATTTTACATGGTGGGGTATTCTGGTAGATATTCCTCTTAGCAAATACCTGAAAAGAATCTTTTATGCCATTTTTCTTCAAATAAAGAAATTGTATGGGCTTTTTAAAATACATTTGAGATGATCTACTTTAGAGATTGATTTAGATGCCTTTTAAAAATCTGTTGTTAGTGTATAGATTTTGGGTTTCTTGCCAAAAAATGAAATAGAAAAATTTAATGAAGTTGAAAAATTGATTTTTCAAAAGATTCTTAACTCATTCAATTTCATTTTTTTTTTTGAACTGAGCAAGTCAGAAACCTAGATGTAATGTTTTTCTGCGTTAACCAAAAACTTTTTCCTGCTTTCCATGTAGGGCATTCCAAAAATAAAATATGTCATTCATGACTGTAGGTTCATTTTTTTAAAAACCATATCTCAATTTGAAGTAGAAATGGCAAAAGCACTTTGATTTTTTTCTTGAAAAAAATCTCTATCTTTTTGTTAGACTATCAGAAGGATTATGCTTCATATGCTCCAACTTCCCTCTTCCCCTTGTAGTTTTAGTTTATAAGCTTCTTGGGGGAAATCAACATATTAGGTTTTTTTTTAGGTTATGCATGTATGCATGCATGCCATGAATGTTTCATTAATACAACCTTAATGGAGGATGGTGACAATTTTGATTGCTCCTATAAATATTGTCCTATTTGAGCTATGGCTAATGTTAAATAACAGATTGCCCAACCTTCACTATTCAGTGTAATCAAAAATTTAAGAAAATTTCCCTTTGGGTTTATAGAGTTCCAGAATTGTAAAGTTAGAATGTACTTTCCCCCTCACTTTATAAGTGATAAAACTAAGGCCCAAAGAAGTTAAGCAAGATGTCCAACTATTGTTTTGTGACAGAACTTGCTTAACAATTAAGTTTTACTTGGCTCACAAAGATATGCTTAGGAAATGGAAGCTGCATTCACATCTTAAGTGAGTGCTTTAGTTGAATTTGAACATTAGCCAATCCCTAGGCTGCATGGACATTAGTTCATTTAAAAATATTAGCTATAGCATAAACTTATATCCCTATGTAATGTGGAAAATTTAGAAAAAAGTATAATTTGTTGGGACCAGGATGCTAAACCAAACGCACTATACTTTTCAACAAATATACAATTTTAGTAAGACTGTTTACATAAAAGTAAGAATTTATCATCAGTCCTGAACTTCTACAATTCTCCCTAATGTAAAGTAGCATACTTGAAAAGGTCACTGATAAAATGAATCACTGTCAGGTTTTAGGAGTTAGTTATCCATATAATCTTAGAATCATAGTATGAGAAAGGACCTCAGTGGGTAAATAGATCAAATTCAGGAAACTGAAGGATTAAATCACTTAATAGAGACAGTTGTCTATTTATTCTTTTATTAAATAACATATCCCAGTATCATTAGACTTTTCCAAGGAAAATCATTGGATTATCAGTTTTGTTTTGCTTTTTTTTTTTTTAATCCTTGAAAACTAGGGATATGGATTAGATTTGTAATTTCATTGAGGTAGGGAGCTTCCAGATAAGGAAATTCACTATATATTCAGATCAACAGCTTCTTTGAAAATTATAGTCTTAGAGATTTGACTAGAGCCAACTGAAATGACTTATCTAGAATCATAAAGCAAATATGCATTAAAAACAAGACTAGAATGAAGATTTTACTGATCTAGAGGATAACCCTCAATCTACTATTCAAAGCTGTCTCATCCTTTCAAGAAAGTAAAAGTAAATGAATTTTCTGTTTGGCAGAATGGTCATTAATGACAACTTTTTTATTATTGGCTGTTTCTGTATTATCACAATAGTTTTTCACTTTAGAGAATTTCTAACATCCATCTATCTAATAACCATCTTTTGAATGCCTTATAAATGCAATACATTTATAATACATAAGAAGAGGCTGCTATTTTTTCCCCTAAAATTGTCTAAATCATGGAATTTCAATGTTGCAGGAACTCTCAGAATCTATGTGAACCAACTCATACCTGAACAAGAATCTCTCCAACAACAAATGATCAGTATCTGTCTTTCTTTCAATACATAAATACATACTTACATGTATATACCCCCTACATATATATATACTCAATACTTAGCATATAAGAATATGTTAATAAATATCTTTTCATTAATTCAATTATTCTGCATAATTCTCCATTGTTAACATGTTGCAACCTAGCTATTTTCCATCATTCACTTCTTCCTTGTCTTTTGATGATTTGATCTGAAATTTTATTTCAGAGAATGTGGTATACTGACTTTTTGCTAACTGGCATGCAGCAATTATTTAATAAATACTTGTTTATTGATTTGATATAAAATCCTTGGAAGATTATTGATATTAAAAAACCAAGATGGCCTTTTATTTCAATGACTAAGGGTACTAACACCATGATACAATTTCTCAAAGTCAATTCAGTTCATTTTTTTTTCATTTTAGTCAATTTGCTGTCTACCTCACTGTCTATCAGTATTGTTTTATTCGAGATCAAGCAGCTCTGCTAGTTGTTTCTCCATTTGTATATTGTAGACTAGACAATGAATATTCTTCCTCTATTTGTTTTATTTTTTCCAACATGGATATTTAGACTACTCACTTTTGAGCAATTATGAATTTCATTTAGTATTTTCTTATTCCTTGAACATTTATTAATTGCCTACTTTGCTCCAGGAAGCAATTTCTACCTATAAATATGCATCTTACCAGGGAAATACCAACTACATAAAAAACTAAATTTACAAATTCTTACACAGTAGACAGAAAATGATTTTTGGGAGAATGGAAGAACACTAGTTACTGAAGGAACTGAGATAATCTTTCTGTAGGAGGTGCTACTTGAAATGAGCTTTAAAGGAAGTTATGAATTCAAAGAGCTAAAAATGAGGAGCAGGTGAATTCCAGGTAAGAAAGAACTTGTGTAAAGTCATAGAGGTGTAAGATGTAATCCTATGTATAGGGTATATCAAATAGATCAATTTTGCTTGAACTGTTCTGGGGCATGATTCCATCTATACAATGTCATTTGTAAAAAAAAAAAAAGTATACTTGAAGGGCCTCACAGTCTTTAAAGAATACTTTTTCTGCGTGAACTCTGGAACCAGACACCCTCTATGACAGGGGTCAGGACCCCATAAAAGGGCCAGGAAAGCATATTTCTCATTAATAATTTCCTATTTGGTCAAATATACTCAATTCTTTTATGATATTATTTTGTGCTTTTCCTGCTGATAGATTCTTTTTAAAGGAAATATTAATGAGCTAAGCAGGAACAATTTCCTTTTTGTCTTTGTAGTCTTATTGCCTAACAGTATCTGTATATACTAAGTATACTTATACCAAGATAATTGATTAATTGATATAAATTTAAGGCTTTGACATTTCTTGCCTTGTACTTCTGAGTTATAGTTCTTTCTTTCCCCCCATTATCTACCTTTGTATTGAAGACTTTGAATAGTAAAGTATATATCATTTTAGTTGGGAGAATATTAGTTACTTCCTTTAAAGTTCTCTACTCCTTCTTATTCTGTAACAGATATTGAGCCATATTTATTTTTGTTGTAGTTCAGTTATTCAGTTGTGTCTGGCTCTTTATGACCCCATAAACCATAGCATGTCCAGCTCCTTCTATCCTCTGTTACCAAAGTCTGTTCAAGCTTATAGTTATTGCTTCTATGATGCTATATATCCATTTCATCTTCTACCAGCTCCTTTGCCTTTTGCCTTCTATCTTCCCCAATATTAGAGCCTTTTCCAATGAGTCCCATCTTCTCAATATATGGGCTAAATATTTAAGCTTCAGTTTCATATTTGATCTTCCATGGAATAATAAGAATTAGTTTCTTTAAGCATTGATTGATTTGAACTCCTTGATGTCCAAAACATTCTCAAAAGGTTTCTCCAACACCATAATTTAAGAGCTTTGAATCTATAGTGGTCAGTTCAGTTATCATAGCCATACATTGCTATTGGAAGGAAAGACTTTATCTTTGAATATAAGCTTCTGTCATTAAGGTGATATCTCTGTTTTTTAGTATAAGATTTGCCACAGTTTCCTTGCAAGAAGAAAATGTCTTTTAACTTTAGAATTATAGTTGCCATCTGTAGTGATCTTTTAGCCCATGAATATAAAATCTGACATTTCTTCCTTTTCCTCTCTATATTTGTTAGAAAGTGATGGGACCAGTTGTCAAAATCTTAGTTTTATTGATGTTAAATTTCAAGCCAGCTTTTGAACTTATCTCAATTTTTCTTCATTTCCCACTATTCAGAGTAGTGTTATCTGCATATCTGAGATTGTTACTACTGCTCCCAGCAACCTTAATTCTGGCTTTTGAGTCATCCAGCCTGACATTTTGGTGATGTTCTCTGAATATAAATAAAAAAGATGAGGTCACAGATCTCTAGCTGGAGATCCTGAAGAGTTAATTCAAATAGACATTAGGAAGCATTGATAATGCATGATTAGTGGAGGTGATGCAATTCCAGCTGAGTTATTTAAAATTCTGAAGAATGATGTAATTAAAGCACTGCACTCAATATGCCAGAGAATTTGGAAATCTTGAGCCACTACTTTAGAAAAAGATCAGTTCATATTTCCATACTAAAGAAGGGAACTGTCAAAGAATGTTCAAATTACAAAACAATTGCTCTCATTTTACATGCCAGAAATATTGTGCTTAAGATTTTGCAAGTGAGGCTTCAACAATATGTGAACTGAGAAATAACAGAAAAGTAGGCTGGTTTTTAAAGAAGCAGAGGAATCAGAGACCAAATTGCCAATAGTTACTGGATTATGGAGAAAGCACAGGTGTCCCCTCTAAAATCTTATGCTTCATTGATTTTTACTAAAGCTTTTGACTGTGTGGATTATAACAAAATGTGATAAATTATCAAAGTGATAGAAATGCCAGATAATCTTACTTGTTTCCCAAGGAACCTATGTGTGTGCCAAAGAGCAACAGTTAAAACCGAGAATGCAACAAGAGCAACAGTTAAAACCGAGAATGCAACAATCTGATTGGTTTGATTGAGGTATAAAATACAACTATTTCACAATGGACTTTTGAAAACATTTATCATGTGAACTGATATAGGAAATGATAAGGCACTCTATCAAATGGTATTCATGCTTTTTCCCTAGGGTCCCCAACCTTGAAAAGTGCTTTCTTTCCACATCTACCTATAGAAATCTTTGTATCTCATCAAAATCTTGTTTAGGCATCATCCCTTCAATAAAGTTTTTTCAACTCCAATGCTTTTGAGAATGATGCTTTTCTATCAAAATCTTTTATCTCTTTAAAATTTTTTTTCCTATGGACACATTATGGCTCATATTATAATTCTTTTCTCCCTGATTATTCTCTTATCTATATCCTACAATGTGTGTTTGATTAAAGTTATTTTTATTATACACTGTCCTTTAAAGAATAAAAAGTCTAAACCATTTAGACATTGGAAGCCATCTAGTATAATACCTTTATTTTACAGATGAAGAAATTGTTAATGCTGTAAAGTTACCCATGTATATATCCTGTAAATAAAAGGCTATTAAATAAAAAAAAATAATTGCCAAACCTCTTGTTCCAATTTTTCAACTCTTACCCCCCACCCCCTCCCCTAGATGGCAGGATGACCAGTAGATGTTAAATACATTAAAATATAAATTAGATACACAATAAGTATACGTGACCAAAACGTTATTTTGCTGTACAAAAAGAATCAGACTCTGAAATATTGTACAATTAGCCTGTGAAGGAAATCAAAAATGCAGGTGGGCATAAATATAGGGATTGGGAATTCAATGTAATGGTTTTTAGTCATCTCCCAGCATTCTTTCTCTGGGTATAGCTGGTTCAGTTCATTACTGTTCCATTGGAAATGATTTGGTTGATCTCATTGCTGAGGATGGCCAGGTCCATCAGAACTGGTCATCATATAGTATTGTTGTTGAAGTATATAATGATCTCCTGGTCCTGCTCATTTCACTCAGCATCAGTTCGTGTAAGTCTCTCCAGGCCTTTCTGAAATCATCCTGTTGGTCATTTCTTACAGAACAGTAATATTCCATAATATTCATATACCACAATTTATTCAGCCATTCTCCAACTGATGGACATCCATTCAGTTTCCAGTTTCTAGCCACTACAAAAAAGGGCTGCCACAAACATTCGTGCACATACAGGTCCCTTTCCCTTCTTTATAATCTCTTTGGGATATAAGCCCAGTAGTAACACTGCTGGATCAAGCACAGTTTGATAACTTTTTGAGCATAGTTCCAAACTACTCTCCAAAATGGTTGGATTTGTTCACAACTCCACCAACAATGCATCAATGTCCCCAGTTTTCCCACATCCCCTCCAACAATCATCATTATTTTTTCCTGTCATCTTAGCCAATCTGACAGGTGTGTAGTGGTATCTTAGAGTTGTCTTAATTTGCATTTCTCTGATTAATAATGACTTGGAGCATCTTTTCATATGACTAGAAATAGTTTCAATTTCTTCATCTGAGAATTGTCTGTTCATATCCTTTGACCATTTTTCAATTGGAGAATGGCTTGATTTTTTTTTTTTATAAATTAGAGTTAATTCTCTATATATTTTGGAAATGAGGCCTTTATCAGAACCTTTGACTGTAAAAATATTTTCCTAGTTTATTGCTTCCCTTCTAATCTTGTCTGCATTAGTTTTGTGAAAGCATTTTTTGATCAAAACTCTGGGGGACAGTGAGACCACAAGATATGTTGTAAAGAGCTATTGTTAGAGTGGCTTCTTTATGTTTCAATCTGGGGAAAAAGCTACAACCTTATGCCAGAAAGACGTATTTTAGTTTTTCTTTCCTTTCCTGGTATAGGACATATTTTTTTTTCTAATCTCTAGCTTCTACATTGTCACTTCAGAGTTCAGGCATCGACTGTTGCTGTGATTGATGTTTGATTTTGTTTTAGTACAATATGTATCATTGGAATTCCTAAATACAGAAGATTCTAAAAATCAGAGATATCTTCATAGAAATGTATAGGAACTGTTAGCCTAGACCTTTTGATTGGGTCAATGAAATATTCCTGATAGTAATTCCGCCCCCCCACCCCCATTTCCCAATGTTTACAAATTCTCTTTAGAGAATTACTGCATTTAGTGTGGGTATTTGATTATATATATGCATATATGTATTTATATATGTATGTATTTCCAGTTATCCAAATAATTCAGCATTACATTTATTATATGCCTACTCTGTGCAAGATACTCTGCCAGGCACAAATAAACAAAACAAAACAAAAAGAGAACTCTGACTTCAAGGAGTTTACATTCTATCGAGAGTGTAGTTTTAATTTTCTAGACAATATTTATTACGAGCCCTGGATTTTCATCGTCATCACAAAAAGCACCTTGTTTTTATAAATCATATACACAGAAACAGTTCTATTTTTATTTTTAAATATGTATTTTCATTTTTTATTTTTACATCATTTATACTTCCCAATTTATCTTTTCCTGCCACCCCCAAAAATGCCATTCTTTAAAAAAAAGTGTAAAAAAAGCAAAAAAAAAAAATCAGCAAAACTGAGCAGCACAGCTATCATGTCCAATATTTTAAGTGATGATGGATATGCATAGTTTTCTAGCTCTGCAAAAAGGAAGGGAAGTGCATTTTCATATTTTTTCTTTGGCATGGTTGGGCATTACTTCATAGTCTTTTGTTTCAAGTTTTTGGTGCTATTGTTCTTTCCATTTCCTTTGTATATGTGTATATTGTTTAACTTGTTCTGTTTATTTTATATTGCGTCTGTTCATATAAGTCTTCCCATGCTTCTTTGGATTCTTTATATTCATCTTTCTTACAGAGCAATAACATTCTCTTTCATTCATGAACTCCACCTTATTTGCCATTCTCCAGATAATAGTAATCTACTTTGTGAAATATGTATTTATCTCCTTTAATGTAGCCTTAATTCTTTAATAGTCCCAGTTAAATCCTTGTTGGTGTTTAGTCCAGGCATGTATGACTCCTTTTGGTATTTTCTTAACATACTGGAATAATTTGCCATGTCCTTCTCCAGGTCATTTTACATATGAAAAAACTGAGGCAAACTAGGTTAAGTAACCTGCCCCGGGTCACTCAGTTAGTGTCTCAGACTGGATCTGAACCCAGATTTTCTTGACTCGAGACCCAAAGCTTTATCTACTGAATCATTTAGCTGCCCAATTAAGTCCTAACAAGCCCTAACTGAGTCCATGAGTTAGAGATGAATGGTGGCTAAGGACTCCCCTTTTTCAATGAGGATAAAGAAAATATATTATAAGGTTTTGGGGCAATTATATATTTTATTAGTATCTTAGATTAATAGACATTGGAATAGACTTCTCAGATTTAAAAATATTATTTTCTGGAATTATGGGATGAATTAAATGTTATCAAATAGGAAAATGGGAAAGTATATTTAGTGAACTTCCTGTATATTTAGTTAAACATCCTTCTCCATCTTCCTATTTGATAACATTTAAAAGATAATTTTGGAGATATTTTACAGCCTTATGACTTTCTGAATTTTAACTAGATGGGTTTCTCTTTTCTAGTTCATGTATCTGATTCTCTTTTAAAAGAACTGGTGCTAAAAATAGTTTAGTGAAAAAGGAGAGAATGGGAACATTGCTAAGGGGAACAAGTCACTAAAGGTAAAGAAAAAAACTATTCTAGCTTTCAGTCTTTGCCTTGGCCTATGAGTCAGTGATTCCATTTTGTCATACCCAGAATCTAGTTCTGGCAGTTTCATTTCAACCACTTGAAGAATGGTACTGCTTTTTTTTTTTTCATGACCTTCTAGAACAGTGAGCAATTACCATCATGGTGTCATGCCTTCTTGTTATATTCATTTCTTCTTTGTTTTCAGCAGAATGTACCAATCACTGGCAAGTTATTTTTCTAATGTTCATTTTTTAGGACATCTCTGCTGAAGGACCTCTAAGATTATCTTTTTTTTCAAGGCTAGATCCAGAGTTCAAAGTATTGTTTGACAAGTAAATAGATTGGAGACTTTTACTCTTTTCTCTCTTTTAGAATGAATTCCTTGATATAAAGCATGTGAAAGTAGCTAGGGAACATACAACTTCGCCTGGTTAATTTGGGATATGTCCCTAGAGTTGTAAGAATAATCCTTCTTAGTGGTTTACAAGAGCCATCAAAATTTGAGTGCTAATCAGGAAGAAATGAAATGACTGATCTAAAAGGAGTGAGGTGTGCTCAAAACCAACTTTCTGAGGTATTAGTCTGAGAAAGGGCATTATGTGTCTTTAATAATCTCACATTTGAAATGGAGTTCATGATCAGGACTTTCCTGAAGATGGAGGTTTGTAGGCAGGGACTTGTTCCTTGGGCAAGTTTTTGTGAGCTTAGAAGTTGGCAAGAAGCAGTGACAAAGGGGAATAGCTTCAAGGAGAGCACAGGTATGGTCTCTATGAGAAAGAAAACTGAAGTGCTGCTCTACTGGCAAAGCTGGATCTCAAGAATAGAAAACAATTTGCCTTGCCTGATAGAAATGCCTGGTATTATCCACTGACAGCCTTACAGAACTACAGAAAGAACGAACAAGGAAATTCAGGAGGGAAGTAGTGCAATGCCTGATGCTGTGTAGAAGAATCTCCATGGAAAGACCAGATAATACCATGATGCACTGGGAACAAGTCTTGCCAAGATCTCCTGGGAGCAGCTGGGAGGTTGCAGGAGGAGCCACACTTTGCAACATTTGCTGGGCACAACAGAGAGGGATTTATAAATTTATAACAAGTGATTGGGATTCTCTATGGGTCTTTGGAAAAGAATTACTCATTAGAGGATGAGTGTTTCCTATGAATTATGATGTAAGTCCTCTCTCTTTTTCCCTTCAATTTCTCAATCAAAAGTCTTTTTTTTTTTAAATTTTATGAACCATATGCTTGTTAAAAAGGTTTTAGTATCCCTATACAGAATGCTGTCAAGAAGTAATTTTCCTGAATTTTCTGGGTCAGCACTTATAATCCTGAAAGTAAGATATATATTTTTTCTCTCTCAAGTATTCAGAGAATTCCAGTAAAATCCCAGTGGGTTCCACCCTTCTTCTACCTATTGGAATCTCTAATTTTCTTAAAAGTTCAGATTGAATACAACTTTCTACATGAACCTTTTCCTGATCAGATATTAATGTCTTTCCACCCAAAATATTTTATATATAGTTATGCAGTCTGAATTCTTTCCTTCCTGAAGAGCCTTTAAAGTTCTCCAGTGTCTGGAGGAGATAAGGGATCTTTCTTTTTTTGTCATTGGTTAGAGATCTGATTGTGTTTCCATGGTTTTGGGGGGCCTAAACTCCCTAATTTCAATAAACCAGTAAACAGTCAGATTAGCTTTGTAGAGGAATATTTTTTCAAAGGCACAGCAAAAATATAAACCTAAACATTTCCCCAAATGTGGAAGTGTTTTGGGGCATAATTCCTCCTACACCACTTCAGTGTCTAGGGAAGGACAGTGGATAAGGTTCACAGCTTAACTCAGTTACTGCTTCACATTAATCCCTCCAAATTCAAATCTAATATGTGGCCTTTGCCTCTTTGTTTCTTGGAACCCTGACTTTTGAGAGTTTCCCTTCTGAATTGACTGCAACATCTAATCTGGAATCCTTTGCTCCAAGATCCTCCTAGTTTGAACTCCTGGGTCAGACTCTCTTCCATGAATCTAGAACTAAAAAGAATAAATAAAATAGACCAAAATCCAGTAGTATTTCATGTGCTATGGGGAGAGGGAGGGTGGCTCTCCAGCCCTTCTCATTTAGTGGGTTGTGTCACCTCTGTGAGTGAATGAGTCTTTCCTCCTGACATCCAGAACAGAGAGAGACTGAGAGTGTTTCACTAAGTGGTCTTAAAGGTACAGCCAATGGTGATTTTACAACCAACGGAAATTATACAATCAACTACATGGGAGGATAACTGTAGGAAGTTCGCAAATATATCACGTCTTTCAGAAGCAGGTCTCTGGTGTCTCCCATTTAGATTTCTCAATTTTTGGCAATCTGGGAATGCTCCAATCCTCTATGTAAACATAGACTAAGCTCCTTGATTTTTTTTTTTTTTTTTTTTTTTGGTATTTCTACCTCTTAGAGCTTGGTATAATAATAAACAGTATATTTTAGTTCATTGAGCTTAGGAAGTTCTATCGTCACTTTACAGCTAAGAATACAGATTGCCAGGCATTTTAGAAAAACTGAAGAACCCTTTTCTCTTAGAATCTCACAATATGAGAAGATGAAGCATCCTTAGAGATAATACAATTCAATCCTCTCATTCTACAAATTATGAAACTGAAGCTCAGAAAGAGTGAAGATTGCTCAAGCTTACATAAGAAGTAGGCAGCAAAGCTGGGTTTCCAACTCAGGTCAACAGAATCACAAGATATAAATCACAGCTCTAGGATATAAATCGCAGCTCTAGAAAGGTCTTTAGAAGCTCTGTGGTTTAATCAATGTTTTCTGATTCCAAATTCACTGATCTTTCTGATATTCTATGTTGTTATGTTACATACAAAAAGTATGTATTTACTAAATATTCGGAGTGCCTTGGGTTGGAAAAACAACTTGGGTTGTGTTTTAAAAACACATTCAGTGTTAAACAAAGGATCATTCTAGGTTTAGTTAGTGAGTCAACAAGCATTAATTAAGCTCTTATATGTACCAGGGATATAAATAAAGACAAAAAAGGTCCCAGTTATCAGAGTTCACATTCTATTCAAGAGAGAAAGAAACATACAAATGTGTATATGTATATATATATATATATATATATATATATATACATATATATACACATACACACATATATACTTATCGTTAACTATATATATATTAACTATATATAGTTAATATATATATTTAATGGTAAGTAACCTAGTGGGCTTAGAATTAACATTAGAAGGGAACTAAGGCAAGCTTCCTCTAGAAGGTAAAATTTGAGTTGAGTTTCTAAGGAAGTCATTGAAACTAGGAATCCCAGGTGAGGAGAGAAAGCATTGTAGATATGAGGGACAGCCAATGCAAACACATGGAGGGGAGAAATGGAACATCGCATGGCTGAATTGTAAAATGTGTACAGGAAATAAAGTATAGGAAGACTGGAAAAGTAGGAGTGGGTCAGGTTGGAAAGAACTTTAAATGCCAAACAGAAGATTTTATATTTAATCCTGGGAGTAAATTGCAGCTTATTGAGTGGGGGGCAGGGTGTGACATGGTTAAACCTGTAATTTAAAAAGGTCACTTTGGCAGCTGAGTAGAAGATGGATTGGGCTGGGGAAAGACTTTAAGTGGAGAGACCAGTTAGAAGGATATTGCTATAGTCTGGGCAAGAAGTGATGAAAGCCTTTAAGAGGGTGGTAACTATGAGAGTGGAGAGAAGGGAACTGTAACATATGAGAATGCCAAGTCCTTTCAGCAATGGGTTGCCATATATTGGGCAGCAGCCAGAAAGTTTGTCATCTTCCAAAATATCTAAATGCTGAGTCACACACAGGGTTGGCCAGAAATAGGCACAGACTACCTATGCGTGCTTAGGTTGGGGAGAGGACAGGGAGGGAAAAGGGTAGCCTCTGATATACTTGGAATTTTAATTAAAAAAACCTCAACCTATTTTTCATAATAATGAGAAATCAAATGAAAACATAAACTCTCAGTCCCTTTATCTTCTATGTAATTTAAGATAGAAGGATAAAACATACAGCCCAGGACATACAATCTACAATACTAGTCAGTGTAGCCTTATCTGAATAAAATTTAATTGGGAAATACTTAACCAAAAAAAAATACATTAAGACATAGGTAATGTTGCATTATAAAGCTAAATCAACATGTGAATGAATTGCCCCATTTCTTTTTGATTTTGACACTCTTAATGTATCATGCTGCTTTAGGAATCATAGAATTATTAGGTTCATGGAAGGAATATTTAGTTAAGATAGTCACACATGTTGTATATAACACATAGCATTGCACTGGGAAATTTGCCAAGTGTTTTGTGTTCTTTCTAAGCATAGAGTAATCTTTTTTTCTTCCAAGATTTCCTAAAATTTCACAGTCCACTCACAATTGCAAAAACAAGATAAAGAAATGCCTCCCTTCCAAAGGTCTGCACAGCCGGAGGACAGCTTGCCTGGTGTGTAAATCCCCTGTTGTGGTGACTGTCGATTGCTTCCAGAATAAAGAGCAGAGAGTGCAATCAAAGGCAGTTGTGCTCCCTGGTATCTGCATGAGTGCTTTCCTCTTCACCCTTGATGCTGACATGTGTCAGAACTGAAGTTCCCATTTCCTCTCTGGCTAATAGGGGAGAGTGTCCTGGGGTGTTTTTCCACCTGTAGTGCTAATAGCACTCCTGTTCTGAGAACTTGCTTTTTTTTTTTTTTTTTTTTTGTATTCAACTGAAATTCACATGACACATTAGATCATGATTTGATAAGATTACAAACATACTCGTTCATATACACATATATAGGCTTCTTTTTTCATCCTTGAAAAACCACTGAAAGAATGCAAATGTGTCCAATAGTAAAGAAAATGAATCCTTTGATTCCGATGGCATAATCACCATACTGTTTCTCTAACAGGGCTGATTAAAGGACCCTCTTAATCTATAGGGGACATGACCCTTCTCAGGAGCTGGAGTGCTTGTATCCAGTACTATGGAAGATTGCCCCAGTCCAGCAGGTCAGAGGGGACACCTAATAACCCATAAATATATATCATAAAAGCCAGATCCTATCGTTTTGCACTGATTACAGAGTGCTTACGTGCATGATCTCATTTGATTCTTAAAATAACAATGCAGGAGATACTTATTCAGATTCAGGGACTGTTCGCCCCAGGACCATGGAGCCAGGAATCATATCCTGGTCCTATAATTTCAAATCCAATCTTTCCCCATGACAACACAATGTTTCTTGTAATTTCCTGTGCCACATTTATTATCTCTTAGTTATTTTTTGTCTTCTATTCTCTACCTCAGTTGTAAGTCTTCTCTCTTCTATAAAATTAAAGCTCCAGCAATAATGTTTATATTATTTTCCTATCTTCCCAAAATGTCTGGCACACTAGGTAGTGCTTAACAAATGTTTATTAATTGAGTATTTGAGCTATATGTTTTTTTCATAAGTCTTTGATGATTTCCTAAATATCTTAATCAATGATATCATCAGTATTATATTGTTTGAACCTTGTTCCCTATGAATGAGAAGACTTGAACTTGAATGACTTAAGCTAGAGATGAATCACATAGTCAAACCAGTAAAGGGGGACAAGATTCTTCAGGTATGCTCTGATAGCAGAGACAGCCAAGAGATAAAGTGTTGAAATTCTTAATGTGACTCTAGAAGACCTAAGTTCAAATTTCACTTCAGGCATTTACTATCATCTCTGTCTACTTCAATGGGGGATAATAATAACATCCGTCTCCCAAATTGTTGTGAGAATAAAATAAGACAATATTCATAAGGCACTTTTCAAATCTTAAAATACTACACAAATTTTAGCTATTAGTTAATATATCTTAGAGAAAGAATTTGTAAATAAGTAAAGAATTACCTTTAGGGTGGACTCATAGAATTTAAGAGTTGGAAGGGACTTCAGAAGCAATATAATCCATCCTCTACCTGGATCATGAATCCTCACTGGCAATCTCCTAAAATTAATTATGTGGAGTCTGTTTAAATATCTTCATTGATGATCAATTGACTTTATGTCAGAGGTCACAATTTATGGGGAAAACAAATAGAAGCTGGTCTCAAGTGGCATCAGCCTGTGCTGAATCAGAAGTGGGTTTCCCCACTTCCCCACAGCTTCTTAGCTGAGATGTATACTAGACGTTTTCCTTTTCCTCTCATTTGCTTTGGTCAGCCTGGCTCCATCCTATGACTGTAGGAAAAGGCTTGAGGCAAGAAATTGAAAGTTACTTTTTAAGAGTTTTGGTGGTGAATTTCATAGCTGAGACAGTGAGGAAAGAAAAGATCTCATAAAATTCCCTTTGCTTTCAAATTTAAGGTATAGAATTCCTGAAGGTCTAGGGTCATGGGTGATCATTATTGTCATAAAACGGTGAATACATATCCTGGGTCACCGTTTTATGACAATAATGATAGCTAACACTTATAAAATATTTACTACATTCCCAGGCATTATGCTAAGCACTTTACAATTATTATCTTATTTGATCCTTACAATAAAGCCCCAGTGGTTCTCAAAGTCTGGTCCAGAGCATCTTGGGAATCTCTGAAATCCTTTCAGAGAGTGTACAAGTTCATAATTAGTTTTTATTTTTAATGTGATCAATATCTATAACTATAAACCACATAAACAAAAACTCTTTGGGCAGATCCTCAATCATTTTTAATAGGATAAAGATATTGAGAACAAAAGTCTGAGGACCACTACTGTAAGGTAAGTGCTTTTATTATCTGATTTACAGATGAGGAAACTGAGTAAAACAAAATTGAAGTGAATTGCCCAGGATCACACTGCTAGTACATATGCAAGGCTGCATTTGAACTCTGGTCTTCCTTACTTCAGGGTCAATGTTCTATCCAACATACCATCCGGTTGCCTCTAATCTGGAATCTCATTGATCTGGGTCTCCTTCTGATGATATAACACACAATCCATTTGAGCTTGGCCATCCTGTATTACTCTTGTCCATGTTCTCCCCTAAATTCATCCACTTGGCATGCTTCCTTTTGTGCTCTTGATCTTACTAGGATTCCAATGGAACACTTGGATAAACCACTGGGTATTCTTCTTTTTCCATTATACATTTCTCTGATGGAGAGGCAACACTAAATTGTGGATACAATTGACCTGAAATTCAGTAAGTCTTTTGTTGAACTCATATCTATAACACATATTGGCTATATGATCATTGACAAGTCACTTAATATCTTAGTGCTTCAGGCAATACTAAAAGACTCCAAGTTTTAAAGAAGAAACTGACCTACATTGGTGGAATGAATTTTCTCACCTGGGAATTCTCCTTATTAATTACTTTTTTAAAAAATGTGCCTATTGAACACAATATTATTTCAAATGTTATTTCAACACAATGCACATGACCTAAAAGACAGTTAAATACTCCACCACAAAAAGAAAAATACATTGTTTCCAAACAGTTAAATAACTGTCCAATATAGTGAGGGTGACTGATAGTACACATTTCACTCACAAATTTTTATTTTTACATTTTTATATTACTACATTTATTATTATATTTTTTTACTTAGATGATGTTGTCAGAAAGGAATGATGTATATTTTAACAGTATTCATTGTCTGTGATCTAAATTTTGTTGCTTTGCATTGTCTTTATAACATTATTGTCAACTATGTATATTGTTTCCTGATTTCTACATTCAACAATACATCATTTCATACAAGTTTTCTTACGTTTTTCTGAGTTCTTAATGTTCTTTTTCTTGATGGTGCAATAATATTGCTTTACAAGAACAGCATTAACTGTTATTACTTTTAAGTCCATCCTAAAAGTCTCTCCCTTCTAATGCCATTCTTTCCTTTCTGCCAATTCATTTGCTTGGGCAGTGATAATTAGTTCTAATTAATTGTTCAGGATATTTTTTCTTACATTGAGTATAAATTTTCTCTCAGCCATCATTCTTGGTTGTAGCCAAATAGCTTCTTTAACATGACAATTTTTAAAATGCTTAAAAAAATAATATTTATGTCTCTCCCAAGTCTTCTTCAGAGTAGACATTCCCAAGTCTGTCAGCCAGTCCTCATAGAACACTATGTTACTCCTCATCCTGATCATCCTTGTCTGGTGTTTGCCAACTCTTTATATTAGGGAAACTGGTAACATAAAGACCTCTGTAGAGGTAGAGTTTACCTCTACCTGTAGAAGAGTCTAAAAATTCTTCCCAGAATTTTCGGGATTATAGTAGAGGAGAATATTGCATCAATATTTTCTGATTGATAGTCCTTTCTAGATCTGGAAGCTCTTTTAATTCCTTTAATTCCTTCTTCCCCGGCTTGTGTGTAGTGTTGTGGTTTTCACCTGATATTTAATGAGGAGGAGGAGGAGGAGGCAGGAAAAAATCCTGAGAAACTCTTCACTGAAATCCAGAGCAGTATTTAAAAGAAATAAATTTCATTTTTATATTAATATCTCTTGCACTGAGTCAAAATTATCTTTGATTCTCCCATTCCAATGGAATATTTAACAGTTGTTACCAGTAACATCAATGAGTTCTAAAAGAGTCTCTTATTCAGGAAAACCTTTGCCCCTTCCTTTGTTATTCAGTCATGTGCGACTCTTTATGATCCCATTTTGGGCTTTCTTGAGAAAGACGCTAGAATGGTTTGCCATTTCCTTCTCCAATTCATTTTTCCAGATGAGGAAACTGAAGAAGATTGTGTAAAGTAACTTTCCCTGGGTCATACAACTGGTAAGTATCTGAGGTTAGATTTGAACTAAGGAAGATGAACCATTCTGACTCCAATACTAATAATCTATCCACTCTATCCACCTATTCAACCCTTCTCTTAAACAAATGATCTCTTAAACAAAAAGAAGAGTTAGAAGATGTGGATGTGAGTCCCAGCTTTTATTATAGGACCTCACTTAAGTTAGTCACATTGTCTCTCTGGCCTTCATATTCTTTAGCTATAAGGCAAGAGGACTGTATAAAATGGGTTCTATGGTCCTTTCTAGCTCAATTCCTTGATACAATAATGTGAAACAAGTTTCTTTAATTTTCCATCTCATAGCCTAATGCTGTAATACTTTATTATCATTTTGCATTAGTTATCTTTTATTTGGAATTTTCACGTTGTACTTTCTGTAACGCAATATTCTAGTTTCTACTGAGAAAGCAAACAAACATACGTAGTTTATTAGAGAATTTGTTGCACACTGAACCAGCTGACTCAGGTGATTCTTAGTGGGGAAGGGTGTTCTAAGGAAGGATTCCTTTATTATAACCCCTTATTAGGGTTTTTAACGCCTTGGGCTTCTTGTCAGGGCAATATGCTGAATCATCACACAATATGGAAAATATGAGAGCAGGTTTTTCTTTTCTTTTTTTTTTTTTCCTCTGTGAGACTTTGGAAATTAAGCTACCAGGAGATGAATTAGGAGTTTGAGAAGAGAAAATAAGACTGCTTCTTATGTTCCCTTGTTAGAAAATTAGTTAGAAAAACTAATTCTGTATTAAAGTTATATGTACAGTTTTGAAGCATGGAGTATGCAGAAAATCCTTGGGCCTAAAATGAGAGAGTAGAAGCAAATGATGTTGCTTTTCAATTTCTCTTTCAAGTGTTTTCTCTACAACCAATAGTAAGGAAATCTATGAGAGCTTGTACCCCATTTTGTATGAAGAATTTTTGTTTTGATAATTACTTTTTTATTTGGTCCTAATGAAATCTTTGCTATTTGAAAACAAATTAAAAAGCCCCCTTTACTGTAGTTACAAGATCATCAATCGCCTAAAAACACAAATTTCTTCTTCTTTTTTTTTTTTTTTTGTTATGTCTGCATCTTTGGAATTTCCAAAATCAGGATGGTGGCATGTATGATAAGGTGTTTTAGATTTGGGAAAGAGTAAATGTAAGGCACCAGAAACACAAATTTTCAAAGAAAATGCCAAATAATAGAAACCACTAGAAAGAACAGAAAAATATTACTTTGAGGAGAAATATTTTGATTTAGCGGGATCAACATAGGAAAGAGGCACAAAAGAGAAAGAGTGTTTGGAGTGAGGGAGATGATGGTCTCATTTTTTAGTGGCCTAACATCTGGCATTGTTGTTTGTCCTCTGTTCCTGGACAGGACTTGGATAGCACTTGTATGTCATATCATTACCTCCCTGATGTCATCATCATCAATGGCATGACATGTACGACATGCAAGTGAATTAATTTAAGTAAAGGTGGGCTGTGCAAAGTTACCAGCTTCACTTTCTCTTCCGTAGTCATGTGGAGGCTAGTGGCTAGATACAGATTAGGATGATTGAAGATGGCCCTGGATGTAGTGGGAGACCTTAGCCTTTTTAAGCTACATTTTTAAACAGATTTTAGTTTGATAGAGACAATACTCAGTGATTCAGGTAAGAAAGCAGGCAGAGAATGGCCTCTTTTACCTAATTTGAATTAAAAAAAAAACCTGGGAGGAGAAGATCTAGGCATTTCTGGTCAATACAGAAACAATCACTATTTACATTCACTCTGACACAATTAAGACCCAAACAATGGCCACATGACTACATGAGTCTTGGCCTGGCAACTATTGTTGGTTAATCAATGAGATTTATTTCTGTCCATCCTTCCTTCCTTCCTTAATTCCTTGGTTTACCTCAGTTCACCTAGTGTATCATACCTTTACCTGCCCTGAAATGCATGATCAATGAAACCTCACAAGATATCTTGGGATTTATGGTTAGCTTTTTTTCTTAAAGATTTGTCATAATAAGGATCCAATGATACTTTTTAATCTGCAGAGTTAAATATTCAGATCTGTGCCCTTTAAATATTATTTTGGCAGCTATGTGAAGGATGGCATTGAAGGTATCCTTGATCAAGTTACTAAGGGCAATAAGTAAGTTCTCATAAGCAATATTCTGACCATATCTTTTGCACAATATAAATTATCCTATCAGGTTATAATTTATAAAGCACTCACTATGTTCCAGGAATCATGCTAGGATATCTCTTTTTATGTCCTACAAAGACAAAAAGATGGAGAGAATACAAGATCTCATTGTAATTATTATTTGTTGACTATAAAAGGCATCTGGTGTTTGAGAGAAAAATGGTACCACAAAAGTTCACCTCCAACAAGATGTCTACCATACATATGTCAAAAAAGATTCCTTGAAACATATAATATCAAAGGAATCTTGTTCAATTATCTTCTTATCATTAATATTAGGTGAGGCATAAAAAGGCATATGTTATGTTTGTTAACAGTATGTACTATTATCATAGAGAAGAATTCATACAAAGTTAAAAGACAGTCCTTGTCTTTGAGGAGCTCACAGTCTAAGGGAGGAGATAATATGCAAGTAATTATATATTATATATAAGTATATATTATGATTTTAATATATACTTATATATATATAATAAAATAACATTATATATAATTTTGTCATCTGAGAAACTTAGCTATATATAGAATAAATAGAAAGTAATCAACAAAAGGAAGAAAATCAAACTCAGAGAGATCAAGAAAGGCTTCCTGTGGAAGATTGTATTTTAGTTGGGGCTTGAAGGAATTCCAGGAAGTCAGGAGGTAGAGAAGAAGAGGAAGAACATACTAGATTGTGCAGTCAGTGAAAATGCCCAGAGCTGAAAGATGGTGTATCTTGTTTAAGAAACAGCAAGGAGGGCAACATCACTGAATTGAAGAATATATGGTGTGTAGGTTGTAAGAGATAAGAGTACTAGAAAAGTAAGGGTGTGTATATTATGAAGGATTTTAAATGCCAAACAGAGGGGTTTTCTATTTAATCCTAGAGGTGTTAGGCAGTCACTGGAGTTTATTGAGTAGAAGCACTGAAATGGTAAGACCCATGCTTTAGGAAAATAATTGACAACTAAATGGAGAATGAAGTGAAGTGGGTTGAGAATTGTGAGAGGCAGATCAACCATCAGGCAATTGCTATGCATATGTGTGGGTATTGTACTGTCTTTTGTAGGAGTTAATTGAAATTAAGGTTCAAATGACTCTTTCTCCCACTTTTTCCATGTTTATATCTTTTTTGTATAACCCATTGTCTAATGAACTTATTTAAAGTGCGAGTAATATGATGAACCCTCTTCCTTTGACTATTAATTCATAGGAAATGGTCAAAGGTAAAAAAAAAATTGGCCTTCACTATAATAGGACCAAGATTTTGGAGATGCAAGTTCAACTAACCAGTCATCTCCCTGGCATTTTCTACAGTTTGTTTATTAATTTAGTATGGATTTTATAATTTGAAAATCTCTTCCTGCAATTGGTTTTCTACATAGTAATTTTTATTTTTGTATTTGACAGACAGCCTAATAGTAACTTGATATATCATTTTTGTTTATACTTTTTTCTTTTTTTTTTTTGTTAAGGCAATTGGGGCAAGTGACTTGCCCAGGGTCACACAGCCAGGCAGTGTTAAGTGTCTGAGAACAGAATTGAACTCAGGTCCTCCTTACTTCAGGGCTGGTGCTCTATCCACTGCATCACCTAACTGTCCCTTCTGGGCTCATTTTTAAGGGTCACTCATGCCATCTTATTTCCAATTTGCTAGGGCATAATGATTAGAACCAGGGAGAATGACAGCTATACATCTCTATCCACAGACACTATACATATCTATCCAAAACCAGGTAGAGTGACTCCAGGATAAGGTGAAGCTTTTTCTTTTTAACTAGTATATCCTGGATGAGAGTGTGTGCTAAGGTCCAGAAGGAAGAATATAGAAGGCCAAGTTAGAAAAATACCAAGGAGACTGATTTCATAATCAATGATAATAAGTCACATTTATATGACATCTTTCAGTTATGTAACACTTGTCTCCTTTGGTCCTTACAACTACCCCCAAAGCATTAAAGAGAACAATATCATTTTCTTCATTTTAGAGATATGAAAATAAGATTAGACTTTTTCACAATACCATAATACCTTTGATTTCAAATCTGCAGCCAGACTTTGTGTATCTTCAAAAAAGATTCTTCCTTTTGGTATTCACCATGGAATTTGGGAACAGTTATCTAGATTTCACATAGGGGACTGCATTCAATATATATACTTATACCCCATGTGAGCTGCCCCTAGAATCTCAAGTAGCAGCTATCAGATTTAGTATAAAACAAAGATCTTCTACCTCCTAGTTTTCCCTTTAAGCATCAACTAAAACACTTCCTGGAAATAGCAAGAAACCATTTTTAGCCTGTATTCTTTCTCCCGCTAAGCCAGTGCTCTCTCTCTCTCTCTCACTCTCTTTCTGAGAATTACTCCAGTTGATCCTGTGTTCATATATTGTATATAATGACACAATCGTTTGCATGTTATCTCTCCCACTACATAGATAGGTGGTGAAGTGGATGGAGTGTGGCACCTGGAATCAAGAAAACTCATCTTCCTCAGTTCAAATTTGGTTTCAGACATTTATTAGCTAGGGAAAAATAAGAATGAAAAAAAGTAAGCAAACAACAACAAAAAGGTGAAAATAATATGTTGTGATCCGCACACAGTCCCCACAGTCCTCTCTCTGGGTGCAGATGGCTCTCTCCATCACAAGGAATTGGCCTGAATCACCTCATTGTTGAAAAGAGCCAAGTTCGTCACAGCTGATCATCACATAATCTTGTTGCTGTGTACAATATTCTTTTGGTTTTAGTCATTTAATTTAGCATCAGTTCATGTAAGTCTCTATGCTTTTTTGAAATCATCCTCCTGGTTGTTCTTATAGAACAATAATATTCAATTACATTCACATACCATAAAAGTTTAAGTGTTTATTAAATATTTCTTGACTTGCTAATTTTTTCACAAAGATCTTTGTCTATTTGACAGATAAAATATTTTGGAAATTTGTATTTTCCTCTATTCTATCATAGTTCTATAGGTTCTCAGTATCAAGTGACTACAACTTCCCATCACCTCATGTTCTGAATCTTTTTATTCTTAAATAGGCCAGAATCTTAGGCTCTATCAGGGGTCCTCAAACTACGACCCACTGCCAAATGCAGCAGCTGAAGACGTTTATCCCCCTCACCCAGGGCTATGAAGTTTCTTTATTTAAAGGCCCACAACACAAAGTTTTTGTTTTTCACTATAGTCCAGACCTCCAACAGTCTGAGGGACAGTGAACTGGCCCCCTACTTAAAAAGTTTGAGGACCCCTGCCTAGATCATCAGAGTGAGTCTGGTTTTTTATGTTTCTGGAATAGTGGATATTTTTGTGAAGATTTCTGTGCATCATTATTGGTGGAACTGTGAACTGATCCAGTCTTTCTGGAGAGCAATTTGGAACTATCCTTAAAAAGTTATCAAATTGTGTCTACCCCTTGACCCAGCAGGATTTCTACTGGACTTATATCCCAAAGAGATCTTAAAAGAGGGAAAGGGACCCACATGTGCAAAAATGTTTGTGGCAGCCCTTTTTGTAGTGACAAGAAACTGGAAACTGAATGGATGCCCATCAATTGAAGAATGTCTAAATAAATTACAGAATATGAATGTTATGGAATATTATTGTTTTATAAGAAATGACCAGAAGGATGATTTCAGAAAAACCTGGAGAGACTTACATGAACAGAATCAGGAGATCATTGTACACGGCAATAAGAAGACTATAAGATGATCAATTTTGATGTATTTTGGTTATACCTTTACACTGTTATGTAATCTGTAGACTGTAAATTCCTTGAGGGCAATGGCAATTATTTTTGTGCTTGCAATTCCTAGAAGTGTCTAGCACAGAGCAGACTCTTAGTAAGACCTTGCTGCATGAATGTAAACAAATGGTGATTATCTAATAAATTACCATTTATTAATTACCTGAGCTAAATATGTGGAGAGAACCTTGATTATGACTTTATTTTACAATCACAGAAAGTAAATATGTTAAAAAAGTAATAATAGCACATTATATGCCACCTTTATAAATACAATATTAGTTACTAGATCTGTAGCTCTGAAAATGCTAGATACACAGTCTGAATTGATATTTCTAGTAAATTTGGTATCAGTTCAGATTTTGGCCATTGGGAAGTGCAAACTATAACACTACATCAATATTTAACTTCCTGGCATCTAGGCTTCTGTATACTCCCTTGTGAACACAACTATTGCGGATGCAGAAGACACTAGTCTATGCAGCTGAAGCCTTAGCAGGAACTCAAGGGGAAGTAGGGTGTTAGGTCAGTTCAAGTGCTCTGGTAAGGTGAGTCTCAAAGAAGTTAAATGATCTTCCTATGGTTAAATTACTATTAGTTAAGTAAAAGTGCTGAGATTTGATCCTGGATCACTCCTGACTTCAGATTCAAGTTTTTTCTATCTTATCAGGCTGCCTTTCATTATACCAATTCAATAACCAGATTCAATCCAACCAATTCAATTCAACAACTTAAAAACACAATTGTTGATTAAATTGTTTCTAACATCTCATTCTTCAGCCCTGTTCCTGTGTCCTCAGGACAGAGTAGAAATATACAGAGTAGAATTATAAACTCTCTGCCCTTCAACTTGCACTAGAAACAAAGGGACATGCTGTGGTCAGGAATTCCTGCCAAAAATGGAGAATTCCAGTAAGCTCCCCAGAGTTGCTTGTAGTACCGTTCTGTGGACTATCTATTTAGCATCCCCTCAGTGACTTGGGCTTGGGGCCAAAGGGATTGTATTCTTCAGGCCATAGTTTTTCACTGGTCTTTGCCAGTTTTCTGACATATTCATCAGGTTAAACCATTACTAGTTAGAAGTCATGCAACTGGGACTAATGACCAATGAAAATTGGCTTTGAGAAAACAGAGAAAGAAGAGAAATCCAAGGATACGAAAAAGGTATGGTAAAGGCATTTTCTTTAGCTGTCTGTTTTCTACTCATACTATTTTCAGAAAAAACTAGCATTGATCTAGTTCAATTATTTTGAACTGGATTTTTTTTTTTGTGAAAAGAATATTCTCAAAAATTTTTACAGATATTTGTATATCTTCTGCCCCCAAATTCATAATATGTAATTTCTAGGTGGAAATCAAGGGTAATATCAATGATAATGAAGTTAATTTGGTTTAAATTAGTCCTACTTTTCCCAAGTTAACTTCTCCCCTTGTTTCACTTATAGGTAATGTTTCATTGTGGTGTGATTTGGGATAGGTCACTTCTATTTTCTCAAGATTAAATTAAATGATCTCTAAAATCCCTCCCAATTTCAATATTCTGAGATGATCTCTACCTTAAAATTTTGGGGTTTTTTGTTTTGTTTTTAATGTTTAGTCTAAAATTTGGCTTTCTTTTCATCCTGCATATGCTGGTCAATTTAACTAATTATATTAGATATATAGAAGACATAGGAAATAGAGTGCTATATTAGGAATCCAGAAGCGTTGAGTTCAAAGCCTTCTTCACTTACTGCTGTTGTGATTATGGTCATATGGTCATATAACCACAGTCAAACTCAATTTCCTCACCGATTTTATAGAGGTATATGAATCAAATGAAATATTATGTGCAGTACTCTGCAAACCTTAAAGCAGTGGTTCTCAAACTTTTGTTCTCAGTATTTTCATGTTGTTAAAAAAAAAAAAACCTATCGAGAATCTGTTCAAAGAGTTTTTGTTCACATGGGTTATATTTATAGCTATTAACTATATAAGAAATAAAAAATAATTTTGAATTTGTAGACCCTCTGAAAGGTTTTCAGAGACCCCAACAATTCTTTGGACTACACTTTGAGGACCACTGCCTTAAAGCCTTGTATAGTATTATACAAATACTAGCTATTATTCTTCTATTGACCCCCTCTGATATTTGATTTGGGCATGAAAGTGACTAGACTCTTGATAGCTGTGCTTGCTGAGCAGGTCCTACCAAGATAGTGCCTGGCACATTATCAAATGATTGTTGATTAAATGATTAGGAATTCTTATCATCTGGGTCTGGAGATCAACCTTTAGTTGTCACTGAGGAACAACAAAGCTTAGTTAAATAAATTCCTTATGACAATATTAGCTACCAGCTAATGAATTTCCTTGATCACAACAATTCACGAATACTAGCTGCCCTGCTAAAGCATGGAGAGGTTGCCATCTGTGCTATTGGAGAGCATCCCCACACTGACAAACTCATGTAACTTTAGAATACAACTTCTTTGTGAGTAGACTGTTTCATTCTTTATACGTCTTTTCCAGTGCTATCACAATCAATGTCTATCTGACACAGAATGACTATTTAGCAAATAGTTTTTACTTGCTTGCTTGATTTTGCAATATTGCAGTATCAAAGCATCAATTAATTTTGTTGACTGGAAAAGTAATTCCCTTCCTAGTGCTCCCATCATACTCCATTTTCTTTCTTTTTTTTCTGGTATTTCTTCTTCTATTGGCATCTAGCCTTAAAGAGGTAAAAAAATTTACTATTTCAAAATAATTTTTCCTTTTCTTGTTACATGTAGCTTATTCATGTACCTGTTTCTAAAGATTACCGGTTATTTCTATTTTAATCAACTAAGAAAGCAGCCTACTTTATTGTTTTTCTTTAAAAATAAGTACTGTTTAATGCAAGGAAGGCATAACTTTGTTGGGCCTGGGAACCTGGTTTACAAGATCATAGATGTAGAGGTGGAAAGAATCAAGAGGTCATTTATGCTAACATCTATGTTTTACGAAGCAAAAAAAAGGAAGTTTAAGTGACTTGGTTGTTTATCTTCTGACTCGGGCTCCAAGGCCCTTTCTTCTATGACAAAATCATAATTATGTAGGGCTTGGAGGCTTTAGTTTTTAAAGACTTTATTGTTGATATTCTCTCTCATCTAGTTGCTCTAGAATATATTTCTAACATTTCAGAATTATTTATATCACTCAAATAACTTATCTTGGCTTCAAAGTTTCTTATATAGCTTGACCAAATCATCATAGTTTGGGGGTCTAAGAAGTTTTGAAAAATCTTATTCCTCAAAATTTCATTCAAAGAAATATACTATACCCATACTTTTCATTGAAAAGTGCAGTAGTAGTGCTACTGATATCATTATCCTCATTTCACATATGAACATATGAGGAAATTGAGACCTGGAAGGGAAAAAATGACTTGCCTGACCTGGAAGGGTTATCATAGGGTTCAAATTTAGGTCTTCCTGACTACAAGTCCAGCTCTCTATTCATCATTTCATGAGTTGGTTGAGTTTTTTCCCCATCCATTATATAATTTAAGTCATTTTTCTTTTCAACAAAGCCTAGTGAAGAACTTCAACCTTTGGTTGAATCCTGAAAGCCTGAAAATCTTTTTGCAGCCTATTAAAGCTTAGACTTAACTTTCTTTTCTTAGAATAGGAGGTGTTTTGATACTGACCCCTCTAGCAATTTTTTGAGTGAAAGAGAGCCCACTCTCAAAAGGCAGAGGTAAGAGGTCCACTGTTAGCAGCCACCAAACAAAACCAAACAAAACAGAACATCAAAGGAACAAAACTAGCCTACTACTGTGCTATGTACCCTATGGGCAGTCAATAAATGCTGATTGACTGTTGACTGTTTCCACTTCCAAAGTGTATAGAAAAAGTCCTGGGGGAAAATACTGTTAGAGGGACCAAAGAGAAGAGTCCTGAACTTTGCAAAGAGTATCCCTGATAATACGGAAATTTCCTAGCAGAGGGCACATGTTGACGGATTCTTCCCACTTCAACTTTCTCAGGAAGTATTTTCTATGCCTCAGGAGGGTGGAGAGAAGAGCCTTAGATCAGGAGCAGTAGGTATATTTTAGTCCCAATTCTGTCATATTCTAGTCCAATGGCTTTGTTCCAGAAACATGGCCACTCTAAATCTGGTCTTTTTCACCTAGAAAATGGGGGGTACCAAGCCCTGTTACCTCAAATACTTCACAGAACTATTATGAGAATAAATGAAATGCTGTATGTTCAGGCCCTCTTTGGTTCATCTTTCAAAAAGAAGATTTAATCATATTTTTATTTGTATCTATTTTATACACTGAAAAGGGGTATTAATATATGATCTTTGAATTTAAAAAATGCACTCACTTCTACTGCTTTTGGCAATCAAATTGAGCTTCTCCACCTCTTTTTAATTGATATCTCTTGTTTCTGCATCAATCATTTCCTGATAGACTTTCCACTTCTTATTTCACATTGAATCTTCAAGATGGTGATTACTTCTCATATTGCATTTATAATTCCACCTCTCTACCTCTAATGAAAGTTTTTTCATTATCTGTTTTCTAGGATCAAAAATAATCATTAAGATTATTTAGAATTCAATGTCTTTTCAAGTTCTTTTCATCAACGTTATTATAGCCATTTGTATATTATTCTCCTAGTCTTTTCTACTTTGTTCTGCACCAGTTCATACAAATCTTTCCATGTTATGGTAGTTGTTGTATTATGGCTTAATAATACTCTATCACACATATACAATGTTTTGTTTAGCTACTCCCCCAACAGGGTATGCACAATTTCTTTTTTTAATTAAAGCTTTTTATTTTCAAAACATATGCATGGATAATTTTTCAACATTAACTCTTGCAAAACCTTGTGTTCCAAATTCCCCTCCCCTTTCCCTGCCCACTTCCCTAGATGGGAAGTAATCCAATATGTGTTAAATACAAAATATGCATACATATTTATACAATTATCTTGGCATGCACAATCTCTAGATTTTTTTGTTACCATTCAAAGATATTGCTATGACTTTGGTATATTGGTCCTTTCTTTCTGTCTTTGACCTGCATTAGAGGCATATGTCTCATAATAGTCTCACTGATTCACATGACAGAGGCCATATTTCCTCATACAATTTACAATATTTTTTTGCATGTGAAATAAGACAAAATTTCAAAATGTCTGAAAAGAATATTTTTTAGTGATCCAAGGTTTTTAGATTTTTGGTGGTGTTGTTGATATTCAATTTCAAAGTAAAATGAGTCATATTGAATAAATGAAAGAAAAAGCTTTAACTTACCTAAGTGCTAAAAACACAAATACAAAAGTGACACAATTCCTGGATTATTTTACCTTACTTTTAGAAAGAAATTTAATATTTATTAACATTTATTTAAAATTTTTTGAGAAAGCATTCAATGTGGCACTGATTTTACATGTGAAAACAACATATATTTACATTAGCCATGGTATAAAAAAGCAAGAGAAATAAAGTAAATAAAAATTATACTTCAATATTTAATTGATTCTTTTTCTTCAAGTGAATAGCATTTTTCATCTTGAGTCTTTCATAATTGTTTTAGATCATTATATTGAACAGATTAGCAAAGTCTTTATAGTTGATCATCGTTACAATATTGCTATTACTGTGTACAATGTTTTCCTGATTCTGCTTACTTTCAATGGAGTTCCAAACTGTTTTCCAAAATGTCTGAACCAGTTCACAACTCTATCAACAATGGGTTAAGTATCCTAATTTTTCCACATAATCTTATAACATGCATTCATCTTTTCCTTTTTTTTTTTTTAAACATTAGCCAATCTGATAGGTGTAGCTTGTGGTATCTCAGAACTGTTTTTATTTACATTTCTCTAATGTTTTTTTTTTGAGCATTTTTTTCATATGGTTATAGATAGTTTTGATTTTTTATGGTAACTGCCTATCTTGGTTCTTAGTTTTATAAATTTTACTCCTTTCCCAATGTATTTGAGAAATGAGACCTTTATCAGAGAAACTTGCTGTAAACCCCTCATTCCTCAAGTTTCCTGCTTTCCTGCTAATCTTGGCTGCACTGATTCTGTTTTTGCAAACTCTTTTCAATTTAATGTAACCAAAATTATCCATTTTACTCCTGTGATTTTCTATAGCTCTTGTTGATCATAACTTTTTCCTTATCCATAGAGCTGATAGATAAAATTTTCCATACTCTCCTAATTTTGGTTACAATATTACTCTTTGTGTCTAAATAATTTATTTGTTTTAACCTTATTTTGGTAGATGGTGTGAGACATATGGTGTGAGAAATAAGACTATTTCTCTTATTGCTAAAGCTAACATTTCTAATATAATAAATAGTGGTGATAATGGACACTCTTGCTTCACCCCTGATCTGATGAAAAGGCTTGCCATTTATCTATATTATCATAATTCTTATTCTTGATTTTAGATGAGACATCCAGGTAGATAAAATGCTGGGTCTGAAATCAGGAAGATTTCTTTCTGAGTTCAAATCTAACCTCAAATACTTATTAGCTGTGTGGCCCTGGGCAAGTTATTTAATACTGGGAGAGTTATTTCCTCTGTTTTTTATCTGCAAAATGAACTGGAGAAGGAAATTGCTAATCACTCCAATTTTTCTGCCAAGAAAACTCCAAATGTTGTTGTGAAGAGTTAGACACAACTGAAATGACTGAATAATAACTTGATTACAGATAAATATTACTTGTTATTTTAAGGAAAGTTCCTTTGAGTTTTATGTTATCTAGTATTTTTCTTTATTGTAATAAGTATTGTACTTGTCAAAAGCTTTTTCTGCATCTATTAAGATGATCACATAACTTTTGTGTTTTTTGTTATTGATATGGTCAATTATGCTTATAGTTTTTTCTAATATTGAAGCAGTCCTACATTTGTGGTATAAATCCCACTTAGTATATGACCTTTGTGATATATTGCCGCAATCTTTTGGCTAATATTTTATTTAAAAGTTTTGTATAAATGTTCATTAGGGAAGTCTATAGTTCTTTGTTTGTGCTCTTACTGATTTTGGTATCAGATTCATATTTATGTCATAGAAGTAATTTGGTAGGACTCCTTCTTTACACATTTTTCAAAAAAATTTATAGTATTAGAATTAATTATTCTTTAACTGTTTGATAGAATTCACTTATAATTCCATCTTGTCTTGAAAATTTTTTCTGAGGAAATTCATTGATGACTTTTTCTAAGATAGGATTACTTTGGTATTATATTTTCTTTTTTATTAATATGGACAATTCCTATTTTTGTAAATATTCATCAATATCACTTAGATTATCAGATTTTTGGTATATCATTGGACAAAATAGCTTCTATTAAATGCTTAAATTTTATCCTCATTGATGATGATTCACCCTTTTCATGTAAAAAATATATATATATTTTACTTTTTCATTTTTGATACTGGTAATTTAGTTTTTTCTTTTTTAAAATAAAATTAACCAATGATTTATTTTGTCGATTTGTTTTTTTTTAAAGTTTGTTGATTTGTTTTTTTTTTTAAAAGCTCCTAATTTTATTAGTTTAGGTTGTTTTTGATAACTTTCAATTTTTTTTCAATCTATTCTTTGATTTTCATTATTTTTCTTTTGGTGTTCAATTAGAGATTTAAAATTTTTTTTCTAGTTTTTTAAAATTGCACACTCAATTCTTTAATTTGCCTCTTTCCCTTTTTTATTGATGTAAACAAGCAGTGATAATTTTCTCCTACACACATTTGCATCCCTCAAATTTTGATATATTGTCTCATTACTGTCATTCTTTTTAATGAAACAATCAATTGCTTCTATAATTTTTCTTTAATCCACTCATTATTTAGGATTAGATTTTGTAGTTTCCAATAATTTTTAATCTATACTTCCAAGACTCTTTATTAAATGTAAATTTTGTTGCATTGGTTTGAAAAGGATGCATTTAATTTTTCTGCATTTGTTTGTAAGGTTTTTATGCCTTAATACATGTTCAATTTTTGTGAAAGTGCCAAATATAGCTAAAATAATTCTTGTTTTTTAAGAGCTTATACGCCAATAGATGAGACAGCATATAAAGGAGAGTAGAGGTCAGGGATGGGAGTTTTGGTCTAGGGACTGACATGAATAGATGAGATATGTTATTTAGTTCTTTTATGAAAAAGGAATTTTACTTCCTCTCTTAGCAGATTTGAGTTGGAGGGAACCTGATTCAGTCATCTCATTTTACTATGAAGAAAATTGAGGCCCAAAGAAGGCAAAAAAACTTGCTTATTAAAGTAACACAGGCAGCTTATGATGAAATTGGGAATAAAATATAGATCTCTTGTCTTATTTTCTTTCCACTTCAGCCTGGAGTTTAATTCTTTGTTTTAAAAAAAAAACCGGAAAACTTTATTAGTGGTAGAATTCATTAAAGGAACCACCATGGAATAGCCTCAATAACGAATTAAAACTTGTTGTTTTCCTATCACTGGTAACATTAATAGATAAAAATGTTAAGATATGTATGGACACATTTTTAAGAATACATCATTGGGATTTCATTATATAAACAAAATATTTTTCCTGCTATCATATTTTAGATTTGTATTTTCATGATAACCAGGACATTTTTCTTTTGCTAAGGCAATTGAGGTTAAGTGACTTGCCCAGGGTCACACAGCTAGGAAGTATGAAGTGTCTGAGGACAGATTTGAACTCAAGACCTCCTATACACTGAGTCACCTAGCTGCCCTATGGCATTCTCTGAAACATTTTTTCCTTCTGTTCTTCATTTCTTCCCATGATTAAAGATTTTTAAAATAAATTCTTCCTTTGTTTTCCTTTGCTCTTGTGATTTTTAATTCTTATAGAAATACTTTGAAGGTACCCCATTTGAGGATATGTCTGGGAATGGTATGGATGGTTTATTGCACTGCTTACATTGTTTTCTATTGTTGGTTGATTGTTGTCCTTCATTCTCAAAGAGAATCAAAATGACGTCACTGTGTTAGAGTCAAGTTACAATGTATCTGACTGTGGCAAGTTTCAGCAGCTTCACTGAATTGAAAAATATGATTATTGTATTGATGATTTTATGTACTTTGCTCATTTTATTTTTTCTTGGATCTATATTATCATCTAGGTGTGTATCTATTTTTCTTCTTCTTGATATTTCTAGGGGGATAGTATGATACAGTGAAAAATGTGAGATCTGGAGTTAGATAATTTGGATTCTATGCTGGTTTTGCCACTTATTGACTATGTGAATTTGGATAAATCATATTAACTTATTGAGCTTCCATTTACTCTTCAGTAAAATGAGGGACTAGATGACCTAGATGGAAGATGCATAGAGCATCAGGCCTAGAGTTATGAAGATCTGAGTGCAAATCCAGCCCTAGATTCCCTTCCCCTTTCTCTCCCTCCCTCCCTCCTTCTCACTCTCCCTCCCTCTCTCCTTCCCACTCTCTCTCTTTCCCTCCTTCCCTCCCTCCCTCATTCCCTCCTCCCTCTCTTCCTTTCCCTCTCTCTCCCTCCCCCTCTCTCTTTTTTTCTCTGTCTGTCTATCTGTCTCTCTCTCCCTTTCTCTCTATCTCTGTTTTTGTCTCTTTCTGTGTGTCTCTTTGGGCAACTTATTTAATTTGTTTCAATTTCTTCAACAACATAATGAAGAGTATAATAATGCTTTCATTATTGTAAGGATAAATTGAGATGCTATTTTTTCTTATTATAGTTTTTTATTTACAAGTTATATGCATGGGTAATTTTACAGCATTGATAGTTGCCAAACCTTTTGTTCCAATTTTCCCCCTCCTTCCCCCCATCCCCTCCCCCGGATGGCAGGTTGACCAATACATGTTAAATATGTTAAAGTATAAATTAAATACAATATAAGTATACACGTCCAAACAGTTATTTTGCTATATAAAAAGAATCAGACTTTGAAATAGTGTACTATTACCCTGTGAATAAAATAAAAAATGCAGGCAGACAAAAATATAAGGATTGGGAATTCTATGTAATGGTTCTTAGTCATCTCCCAGAGTTCTTTCTCTGGGTGTAGCTGGTTCAATTCATTACTGCTCTATTGGAACTGATTTGGTTTATTTCATTGCTGGAGATGGCCATGTCTATCAGAATTGGTCATGAGATGCTATTTGTAAAACATTTAGTAGAGTGCCTGGTACAAACTAGGCACTATATAAATGTTATTATCATTATTATTGAAATGATCTTCTAATTCTGATTCTATGATCCAACTGCCTTTTTAAGAGGTTTGTGAAGGACTTGGATAATTTATAATCTCTAAGATTATTGTCTTGAATTGGAAAAACCTTTTATGATATCAGTAACACGTTTTTCTTTTACTTCTTGGTAATCTCCCTTTTTATTCCTTCCTCCAAAATTTTTAATTAATTTATGTAATTAGGAACTGGTCAATGATATCTTTACTTTCAGAGAATAGGTCTTCATTGAAATAATGTTATGAAGGATTGCCCAAGAGTCAGAGTTTTCATCAGCATGGCTACTTTCAATGGAGGTCATAATCCCTCTAAGTCTCAGTAGATTTTTTCATAAATTACTGCTGCCAATTTTTAAAAAATTACCTTCTGATGTCCTTTTGATGATAAAATTTTTTACCTTAGTGAGGATGGTACAGGACATTCCTGTTAAGTATGTGTTGGAACTAAGGACTCTTCGAACTCTGAGTTTCTTTAATTCTGTGATTCATATGTTAGATAATTCATCATAGCTCTATATTCAAAGTTTTTCCAGCTTGTTTGAATCTCCTAAAGCTTGCCATCTATTTGCATAGCCTTCTACAAGCCAAGCTGATCTCAGTATCTGAATGGTGCATCAGAGGAAAAGGGATAGGATTGGAACTCATTTATTAGTACAGTGAAGAAATCCCTTTTATGCAGATTGATACCTTCTCTGAAATTTATCATCTTAAAATGTTTCCTGGAGTTCTTAGAGGTTAAATTACAGGATCACATAGCCAGGATGAGTTAGCATTCCTTAGGAAGAGTCAGGCCTCAGACATTTAATACTTAACTAGCTGTGTGACCCTTGGCAAGTCTTAATCCCAGTTATCTCCCCCCAAAATAACACCATCATCAGCAACAAAATAATCCTGAATAGACTAAATGTCTTTGAGCATAATTTTCAATCCACTATACTGTGCATCCATATTATTAAAGGATCCTTTATTTTTTAAAAAAAGATATAATTGAGATTTTAGATTAAAAGTTACATATGTATTTATATGCACACACACATAAATATATTTATTCCAAATCATAAAGATACATGTGTGAAGCATCCTTTATATATTTATAAAACAGGAATGATGAAAGGGGGCTTACTAACTGGCAAAATTTTCAGCAAATTATATGGCAAATATAGAATATATGCATTAGTCTGGACACTTTGATAAACATTCTTCCAAATTGTAATGGGTGTAAAAGAAAGAAACTAGTGCAAACATCTATGTTCTTTTAAAAAAATTAAATCCCCTGCCCCCCCCCCCCCATAAATGTAGAAACACTTCAGGTTTTAGGACCCCATTGGCTCCTAAAATCTAAGTGCTGCTTGAAAAATGGCCCTTTCAGCTCTTAGCCAGCAGCCACAGCTTAAATCCACAAGAGAGACGCCTAACAACCCTGCTTTAAATGGCAAGCTGCCATTTCGGAGAATTGTAGCTCTTCCAAAGAAGAAGAAAAAAAATGAGTAAGCCATTTAGTTTACCCTGTGGAAATAGATATAGGCTCAAAAAAAAGTAGAGTTAGCACTTGAAAAAAATCCTGTTTAAAAGTGCACATCAAGTTTGGTAGTCCTGGTGTGTATAATCATAGGAGAGGGGCAATTTACATGGAGATACTTAGGTCTCAGGTCTAATGTAAGTTGGGGGTAGGAGTGGACAAAGATAGGCAGTTTTCATCTTTGCCTGCTTTTTGTATTTGTAGCAGTCTGGCAAATTCCCCACCCCACCCCCAACCTGCAATTTAATCTGTTTAGAGAACTCCCAGTGTGGAAACTCCCTCTACAATTATAGATTTACAAATCTTGGTAATGGTTGTAGATAGGGAAGTGGGGCAGGGAGAGGCCGAATGCCCTTGATCACTCAACTAGGATATGTCAGAAAAAAGGACAGGAATCCAGGTTTTTATCATACCAAGGTTAGCCATTTATCCATTGCTCAATGCTGCCTTGTACATATTAGTGTTTATTAATCTATAGCTGGAGATTATGTAGTTACATTTATGTAGTACTTTAAAGTTTCTCTCTCTCTCTCTCTCTCTCTCTCTCTCTCTCTCTCTCTGTCTCTCTGTCTCTCTCTCTCTCTCTGTCTCTCTCTGTCTCTGTCTCTCTCTCTCTCTCTCTCTCTCTCTCTCTCTCTCTCTCTCTCTCTCTCTCTATATATATATATATATATATATATATATATTCTTATTTGATCTTTACAACAATGTGAGATGGATGCTATCTTCATGCTCACTTTTACAATTGAAGAAATAAAAATTCAGAAGATTAAATTACATGCTAAATAATCACACAGCTACAAATGAGTGTGAGGCAGGAACTAAAATTTCAGTTTTTGAAATTTTTACTTCAGTTTCTGGGCTTTCCCTATTACACCATCTTGCCTTATGACACACTTTTTTTTTTTTTAAATGGATGCAAGACAGCCAAAATTGTCTTCTTTTGAAAATTGCAAAACAGACTGGTTAAGAATAAGTTAGGAATGGCTGAGCAAATAATGGCATTTAAATGCAATGGAATAAATTGTTTTATAAGGAGTGAAGAAAGACTATTTCAGAGAAAAAGAATATTTACACTGATTCCGAATGAAGTGAGTAGAACTAGTAGAACAATTCACACTACATCATCAATGTTCTGAAAGACATAAGAACTCTTAAAAATGAAATGATCAACAATGATTCCAGAGAAAAAATGAAAAACTGGGGTAATGATAATTATATGAATGATATTAATGAAGATATTAATGATATTGATTTAATTATATTGATATAATAATATATAATTATTAAATAATGATAATGAAGACTGCTGCCAACCACATGACTGAGATGATGGATTAATATGCAGAATGAGAAACACATAATTGAATGTGGACAATGTGGTAATTGGTTTTATTTGGCTATATTTATATGACATGAATTCTTTTTCTTTTTTTCCTCCCTCTTTCTCTCCCTTCCTTCCTTCCTTCCTTCCTTCCTTCCTTCCTTCCTTCCTTCCTTCCTTCCTTCCTTCCTTCCTTCCTTCCCTCCTTCCTCCCTCCCTCCCTCCCTGCCTCCCTTCCTTACAAAGTTTCTTCCTTCCTCCTTTCCTTCCTCCTTCACTTGTTTCCTTCTTTCCTTTTTTCCCCCTCCCGTTTCCTTCTCTTACTTTCTTTCTAGTGAGTGGAGAAGGCAGCAGGAGAAAAAAATTAATGCTTGATAATTGAAAAAAAAGAAGAAGAAATCATAAGTTTTACTGGCTTGAGTTTTACATATTTATCTAGACCCTGGGCAGCTATATAGTATAGCTAGTCAATAAATTAAGGCAACCCAGAAATTAGGTTAGTATTCAAGTAGGGAAAAGCAATAAGCAAATTCATAAGTCATAGATCTCACCTGATTCAGTTCCCCACCTGCCAGCAACCACAGGCAGGGGAAATGGATAAACCACCCAAGACAAGTCAGTGTTTATTTTTTTTCGTAGCCCTCCAAGGATGAAGAGGAATGAGAATTTTTTTTTCTATGAAAGCTGTAATGGTAGGAATTAACTCTTATTTACTTACTTTGCTTTTCTTCAGCCTCAGAAATCTCTGGCCTTGGCCATGGCTCATTGCCTGAACCTTTTCCTTTTTTTAAATAGTAGTTTGAATAATCTTATGGCAGCAAACACCAGTTGCCCAAAGAAAGGAAGCATAGATGCTGTGCTTTTTCTTTTCATTTTCCATAGGTACAATTTCTCCCCAAGTCTAACGACTGTGAATCTGCTTTAATATGCATGTTTGGATTTGTAAGTTAAAAAAGACATAGATCCTGACCTTTGGTCTCAGCACTCCTGGCATAGTGCCTTATATTTGGTGCATATTCAATATTTGTTGAATTGAATTGTAAAGAAGTTTAGGTCCTATTTTAGAGGGATGTTTATCACAATTGCCTTGGATCTATGATCTAAAACCTCAATCTGCTGCTTAGAAACCTTTTTCCAAGAATCTAGGTTCTGCCAAAGCAGAATAGAATTTCTAGATTTTGAGATCTGACTAGGGTAATAAGAAGATAAATGACTTGCCTAGGATCATACAGCCAATATATTTCAGAGGTGAAACTTGAATAAAAGTCTTTCTGGCTTTCAGGTCAGTTGCCCTTTTATGATGGATAAGAATGTGCTTAATTGGGCACTTATCCCCATTTTATGGCATGTAAATGTAAGTGGTTAATAGACTCTCCACAGATGCTTAATTTTCTTAAATGCCCCATGAAATTTTAGGTTAAATTACTTTTACCTCATACTGTTCGGATTTCAGGCTAACAAAAATAATGACAATACACAAGTGCCAAAAAGGATACCCTCTTTGTATCTGGGAAACATTTTTTCCTAGAGGTTTCTAGGTTGCATGGTGGAGAGAGAGAGAGTTTGATTTAGCTAGAGTTAAGAGAACCTGAAGTGGACTCCTGCCTTGACATTTGCTAGGTATAAGGGTAGACTGTTACATTACTAAAGCAATTTTAGCTTTAGTGTCCTCATCTGTAAAATGGACATATTAGCACATTCATTTTACAGGGTTGTTGAGAAGATTAAGTAAAATAACATGAAGTGCTTTGTAAACTTTAAAGGTTATACTATGTTAGGTAGGGCATAGTAGGTGGAGTTGATTTCAGAGCTAGGAAGTTGTACCTCTTAACATATATTAGCTGTATGATAAATATGGAAATATGCATAGCAGAATTGCACATGTTTAACATATATTGGATTGCTTGCTTTCTAGGGGAAAGGGGTGGGAAGAAAGGAGAGAGGAAAAACTTGGAACACAGGGTTTTGTAAAGATGAATGTTGAAAACTATCTTTGCATGTATTTTGAAAATTAAAAGCTATTATTAAAAAGAAAAAATCACATATTAGCTTTGTAACCCCAGCAAACTCCCATAATCTACATTGGTAGATTGAATTTCTTTACCTGGGAATTCTCTATATTAATGAAATTATAGGTCCAATCACATTCCCTATTATTGCTGGGAAGAGAAAGAGGGAAGAATTGATAAGTGAACATCTATTTGCCACCTACTATGCTGCAAACTCTGGGGACATATGAAGCCTTTTTAGCAAATATTAATTTTGTACATGTTGTCTTTCCCAATAGAATATAAGCTTTGTAAGAATAGGAATATTAATTTTTATCTACGTATTCCTGGGATATGATGTATAGCATATATGCCATTAATAAATGCTTATTGATTGACTGAATTAGAAAGAAATAACTGAAACAATTTCCAAAGATTTTTATTTTCTTTTGCATCTCCTAATTAAAATGTAACAAGAAGGTATATTGTAATGATTTTTGGAAATTTATCAGAAGTCATTCTTTTGTAATTGCTTTACTATAAAGATGTTAGATTCTATCCATAATTGTTAAATATTAAAAGGGTTTTATGATCAGAAAAAATCCTGCTTATCTTATTTTCAAACAAAAGTAGTCTAAAAGTAAGGATTTTTTAGCTCCTTTTCTAACTGTCTGTACATTAGGAAGAAGACATTTGAGTAACTTCTTGTATTTTACTTAATCCTTTCCCCCCAACAATGGGTTGAAACAGTCAATCTACTGTTTCCAGCTATTTTAACCATATCAGAAGTTATTGACTGATTGATCTAATCAGTTGTTCAGAAAATACAATTCAAAATTAGCTGGACTCTGGCTTTGGAATGCAAGGATCTGATTCAATTCAGTCAATAAGATTTTATTAAGTACTACTATGTGCCATGCTCTGTGTTAAGTGTTAGGGATACAAGAAGAGAAAAAAGACAACCCTCTACTCTCTAAAAGCTCACAATCTACTCTCTCTAATGCTTGCTCTCTGTTCAATATTGGGAAAATCCAATCTTGCTGGGTCTCAGTTTCCTTCTCTAAAAATGAGAAGATAGGACTAGATGGCCTCTCAGGTTCTTTCTATCTCTAGAGCTACAATACTATTATTGATGATTCTATTCCTCATCAAATAATTCAACAGAAAAACAGTCATTTCAGAGATAAAGATATTTTCTTTCTGTGAGGCAGATTAGCTGTCTGTAAAATGGGTGTAATAATGCTTTCCTCATCTAAATATCATAATTACAAAGTACATCATCCCTGATGTATCCAAAGAGATTGTTTCATTCCAGTCATGTTATAGGATAGGCTACCAGTAGAATTTAACCAGGCAAAGGAAAAGTAAGGTGACACAAGCTCTCAGAGCAGTTTGAAAGCTCTCAGAGGAGATGTGGCCAACTTGACTTTCATGTGATGACAGATGGTCCATATATTTCTTTTCAAAAGTTAGCAATCAGCCATAGCTTCTCAGTCACTGCAGAGAACTCTGCAAATGCTTTGTGAGAAGAATAGTGTGTGATGTAACAGCTCAAGTTGTACCAGAATAGAACTAGTGTTACAGGAAATATAGAAAAATATCATGGCACCAATGAGGGACAGGACAAGAAAAGAAAAGCCAGTTCTGAGGCAATCTGGTCTTGAAAAGGAGCTAGTCTGGTCTCCTAACTAGAACTGAGGATATAAATGAGAGAGACATGCTCTCCAATGTGTTGAGAGGGAAAGAATTAAGAACATCTGAGTTTCTGTGAGACAAGAAATGGCCGTCCAAAAACTCCTTCATTTCATGGCGAGTGACTGCACAAATGTTTTACCATTCAATAAAAATTCATGAGTGTATGCTTGTTTCTGATGGCTTTAAATGTGCTATATAAATGCTATACCTGAAAAGACTTTTGTAGCCTGATTATTCTGACTCTTTTTTTTTTCAGGAATGGGAATGGAAAGTAATGGAGACCATTCTGTGAGCTCGAGGTAACCATATGAGGATTTGTGAAGAAAGGAGCATGTATGAAGGTTATGGAATTAAAGAAAGGTAGTGATGGAAGAGCAGAGGAAGAATCTACCATAGAAATAATAATATGGTGGGAGTGGGGATGCAGTGCCATGTGTGATGAAACAGTGTATATAGAAGGGAAACGAAGAACAGAAAACTGAAAAGAAGAAAAGGTAATCATTATGGAGAGAAGAAATAAAAAAACACTCAGGCAGTCATTTGGGGAAGAAAATCTCTCACCCCAAACCACAGTTTTTCTGTTAGAAACACCTGTAACATTTATATGTTCCCTTCATGCTACTTTGCCCCTCCCTGCATATTCTCATCTCTTAATCTAGTTCATCCCTGCAGCATTTCCTCCTTTTCTATCTCCAATACATACTACTTAAAATGCCTCCGGTGGCTGCTCTTACTCAGGGGGGTAAGAAGGCATTTCCAAAGTTCTGTGACAGGTTGGAAGTTTTATTTATTTAAATAGGCATTTTCTTTCCATAAGATTTTGTGGAATGTAGGGAAAGAAAATAAGTAGCTCTTCTTATTAAAAGCTCTTTTCTCGAATGTGCATGGAATGTCAAATGACCAGTATGTACTACTCCAGGAAATATAGTACCCAAACACAGCACTTGGGCATATAAAAAAGGATTTGGTTTTTTTTTTAATTCTAGTAAGCATAACACATATTTTTCTCCTATTAATCCTTGTCTTGTATAAGAAATAAAATAGACACACTTTTTTCATTAAAATGTTTTTGTTTATTGGACTAATAGGAATTTTTTTCTTTTTATATTGAGACAAAATAGAGCTGGCTTTTCAACTTATGGCATATACATGAATATGAGAAAGACTGTCTCTTCTCTTTGGTCATTGGCATTCTAAATCAGCAAAGTTTACTAGTTAGTAAAATGGATAGTGTTTGACTTGGTGTCAGAAAATCCTGAGTTTGAATCTTGCCTCAGACACTTATTACTTGTGTGACTCTGAGAAAGTGATTTAACCTATATCAATTTCAGTTTCTTCAAATAAAAAAATATGGATGATCATAGCATCTACCTCATAGAGGTATTCTGAGAATCCAATGAGACCCCTCCACAAACACACTTACACATACTTCACATTAAAACCCTTTATAAATGCTAATTATGACCACTATATCAACATTATCATAACACTAATGTTAGATCACCTTTAAAGGACATCGATAGTTTAAAAAGCACTAGATTCACAACAACCCTGTGAGATAGGTTTGTTTATTCATAAACATTATATTTAAGTACCAAGGAATAAGAAAGCTTCATAGAGGATAGGAATTTTGGTTTAGGATGAAATAAATGGGTTGATTCAGTTAGATAAAAGCAGGGTTATGGCATTCTGGAGAGACGGTAGGTAGAAATTTTCAGATGGCTTTTGCTTCCTGATTTCCTGTTCAAAGTGATATTACTGGCAAGAGAATGCAAGGCAGTCCTAAATAAAGTCAATATATACCTTGCTCATGGATAAAAAGTTTTATGGATCTGAAAGTTTTATTTGAATCTATTCTCCAGGTTTTCAATCTCTGTATCTAATTTATCTCTGTATCTATCTTATTTAACTTAATCTCTATAATTCTCTATTAAGCCCAGTTCCACGTCTCTATCTCTATATCACCATTTCTATCTTTTTCTGTCTATATCTTTTACCAAATATGCACCAAAAATGTACTTTATCATTGCTTTAAAATTATATTTCACAATACTACTTAACAACTTTTCTTAAATAATAAATATGTATGTGGGGAGATTTAGATTTTTCTTTGAATAAGCTTGTATTTACCAGGAGAAAAGGAGTCTGTGTTGCTCTGCTTATCCCCAAAGATTTTGAGGATAGGCTAGGACAGCCATCCTATATCATGTAGGGATTATGGAAGTTAGAAAAATGGACAATATGTCATTTAAGATAATAGATAGCAGAGAGCCGTTTGACATCTTACTCTGATGAGCAAAAATTCTCTATAATTTTCTCCAATAGTTTGACTTTGTTAGTTAGAATCTTCTTACTTCCTTACCCAATCTACAAAATTATTTTTTAATATTAGAATTTTAAATGTTTCTTTTACTGTCCATAAAGTTTTAGTCCCTAATAAGAATTTTCTTCAGTTTTCTACCAGTGTTTCCTACTTAGACTAAAATAAGTATGGAAAAACAAAACAAAATTTGTTTTTAACAGGTTATTTTGGAAATCAAAAAGCAAATGGAAGAGGGGATTAAAATTTTTATTTAACATTTTTTATTTCAAATGATATAATGTAGGCCCCTAAACAATCATTCTCTGTTATAATTGAGCCAGCTTATTGGTCTGTTGAATTATTTATGAGCCATTTATAGATTTATTTAGGTACTTCAGCAGTCTTTGACCTCTTTCTTCCAGGACTGAACATCCATAGATTTTTTTTTCTAGTGTGCAGAAAAGAGAGGAATTTAGATAAATAAAAATGCCTTCATAGTACATTAAATAGGGAACTACTTAACATCATCTGGTCTTATTGAGCAGGAATGTGGAGAATAAAAAGGGGGGAATTGTAAAACATATTGTGAATTTTTTTTGGTTTATTTTAAACTGAATTAGAGGAATTTAGACTGAATTAAAGGAATAAAAGTGGGGGATATAAAAAAGTTAAATCATATGTTTAAATTTCATCTTCCCAATTGAAAGTTTTAAGATAAAATGAAAGATTTAGAAGTAGGGAAAAACAGAGAAAGGGAAAATCAATATTGCATAAAAACAGTAGAAAATAAATTGTGGAGATTGGATCTTGGAGTCTTTAAAAATAAGGTGGGATATATTCCAAGAAAAGAATAAAAATACACATGCATTTGAAAAGAAAAGAAAAAAATGTGAGAAAAAAGTTGATAGAACAAGGTTAGATGGAAGAAGTTAGGCAATAAAAGTAAGTTGATGAAAATCTAGTAGACCCTTATTGAATACAGGAGGTAGTGGGAAGTAATAACTTTGATTTGGACTGCTTTCCTGTTCTAGGTGTCCTGTAATTCTTTGGGAAGGTGTAGACAGAGAGGTCATGGAAGTCATAATGAAGTAGAATGAAATGGGAAACAATAGTAGTGAAGCAATTGCCACTTATAACAGCTGGAAGGTGTGCCCTGAATCTGTCAGCAACATTTCTATCCTTCTTTTACAGGATAAACAGTGCACCAAGGAGATCAAAACAAACTTATTTTTACTACAGGTCCTTATAGAGCCCTAGAGAAAGTGGAAATTTTTTTTGTACTTTTTTTTTAGTTGTGATTTTTAGGATTTAATTTCCTTTTACTCATTTGGTCCAAGATTTAAGGTTTGGGTTTTCAATTCACAACGTGGAATTAGAAGCTTTTGATTGTTTTTAGATTGCTCCAGCTATCATTGCCTTTTTATGATTCTTCACTTCAGAACTTTTGATCTGCTTCACCATAGGAATTTACTTATAGTGTTATCCCTGTGATCATTTTTGGATAACATTATTTTCTTTTTAAAAAAAATTTGTTAAATCCAATATATGTATACATATTTATATAACTATCTTGCTCCACAAGAAAAATCAGATCAAAAAGGAAAAAAAAGAGAAAGAAAACAAAATGCAAGCAAACAACAACAAAAAGAGTGAAAAATGCTATGTTGTGGTCCACACGCAGTTCCCACAGTCCTCTCTCAGGGTGTAGATGGCTCTCTTCATCACAAGATCATTGGAACTGGCCTTAATCATCTCATTGCTGGAAAGAGTCCATCAGAATTTATCATCATATAATTTTGTTGCTATGTATAATGATTTTTTGGTTCTGTTCACTTTACTTAGCATCAGTTCATTATTTTCTTAAGCAGTCTATATAGCATGGGAGGTAGAAAGCAGTCTGCATTCAAAAGTAGAGGACTGGGTTTCTATTTTATCTCAGTCACTTTTGGAAACTTTGGACCCAGTCATTTAACCTCCAGGGGCACAGTTTCTTTAGCTATTAAATGGAGGGTTGAACTGGAACTCCAAGGTTCCCCCTAGCACTAAATATCTGATTGATCATGGTTGTTGATTTATTGTTTCTTTTGGAGATCTGAAAATTAGAGTTTTAGACCTAGAACAGAAAGGCAGAGGAAAAGCAGCTGGTTACCATCTTGCAAATATTCAATCCTTAACCTTCCTTTTGCAGCCTAAATAATCTCAATTCCTTTCATCTTTCTTCCATGTATTAAATCTCTCTAATCCTTATAATACAGTTATGAAATACATTGGGGCAGAAGGTGTTATCTTTATTTTATGGTGAAAGACTTATTTCGGAAACTTTTGTTAACTGCAATCAGGGGTTGCACTAATACTGCTGTTGGGGGAAAAATAGCACTTCATTAGATTTGCTATCTTTCATTGAAGACATGAAGCAGGTATTTCTTCTTTCTCTTTCTGGCAGGAATGAAACATATGCTTCTTGTCCCAGGAGAAAGATATATGTTTGACTATTTGCTTTTTCTCACTATTCAGATATTGTATGAATAAGGATAGGGAGTGGTCCTGTGATTTCACTGATAATAGAGATCTCTAGAATAAGAAAATTCTCTATCAATACACATTTGCTTCTTTTCTGCAAGGCAGAGTATAAGGAAGTTGTCTTGGACCTGTCCACTGTCACACAAACAGTATTTGTCAAAGACAAGACTTAAACTTCAAGATCTCCAAGACTCCAATGCCTCTCACAAATAGGTGACATATGGGAGAAAGTCAGCCTAAGAAAATCCCTACTAAACCTAATCAAAACTTGCCACTTCATTAATAAGATTTGTCCTTAGGGAATTGTCCAAGGCATCTAGAGGTCCCTATGATTTGCCTAGCATCATATAGCTAGCCTTAGAGGCAGGATTTGAACTTTGGTTTTCTCAGCCTTAGATTGCCCATCATTATGACTACTTTAACAAGATGCCTATAGTACATGATTATGAAGTGCCCAATGATGGACATACTATTATTTGGAATCAGTGCACCGAACATCCTGACTCCTTCACAAAAGATCCTTTGGAAATTTGGTTTCTTTTTTCTCCTAAGTCTTCAGTTTTCAGGAAAATTGTAGATTAAAACTGAGATTTTAGATACCATCCAGGGTAAAAGAGGAAATTGAAACTAACAGAGAAAAAGGCAGGGATTTCTATGGGGTTTTGGTCAAGAGTTAGAGTGAAGACATCATTTTATTGGAGTCTTCATGAGAAATGATTGTCTCCACTTTTTTCTCTCCCACCATACTAATGAATATGAAGCGCTTAGAACTTGATAAGGCATCAAAGACACCAAAGTCATCCACTGCATTCTGGATCATGACTAGTGGTCTTGATTTTTGTTCTGCCCCTGGACTTAGATAACTATGGAAAAGAGAATGAAGCTGATGACTTTGTGCAACTCAGCCTCACTTAAATCCAAATCACTTGCAAATCAAGACCTTACCATGATGTCCTGGATCCTCTAGAAGAAACAACAACAAAAACAACAAATTTAACGTGGGGGTATTATCTTAAGCCTAGGGGAACTTTTGCAAGCACAGTATTGCAAAATCTCTAAAATTTGATTATATTCTCCTTTCAATCAATGACTCCTTGCAAGCCTCAAGTCTAAAAGGTGTTCAATTAGAATTTTGGCATGAGTGCCCTGACCATCCTATTTAGAACAGAATGGAACATCATATCTCCTAATCATATTTCTAGAATATGAAATTCAGAGTGGGAAGGAAGTGAAGAGGTCATTTGACACAAATCATACCTGTGGCAAAAATCCGCGATGCATCATCCCTGACAGGTGATCAACCAACCTCCTCATTCAATACCTCATTCAATTGTTCAATAATTCTAAGTGTTAGGAGATTCACTCTTAAACTGAGTTGAAATCTGCTTCCCTAATTATTTCCTTCAATTGGTGCAAATTAGGTTCATAGATTTATCAGTAGAAGGCACTCTACAAATCATTTGATACAAACTCTTTGTTTTTCAAAAAAACATGGTTGAAGGTGGTGAAGAGCATAGAACCATATGGAGTCAGGAATAATGAGAAAGCCACTTAACTTCTGTCTGCCTCAATTTCTTCAACTGTAAAATGGGGAGAATAATAGTGTCTACTTCTCAGGGTTGCTAAGAAGATCAAATGAGATAACATTTATGAAGTGTTTAGCAAAGTGTCTGGTACGTAATAGAAGCTATATAAATACTAGTTGTTGTATAGTTATGTTGTTTCCTTTAATAGAATAGATACTCTTTAAAGGGCAAGAGCTCTTTAATTTTTGTATCTTCAGTTCCTGATACATTTTGAGTGCCTAGTTGCTTTCCTTGAAATTTTGAGTTACTAGTTGTGTCCCTATCTAAACAGCTAGAATTTATATGTGCCAGGCACTGTGCTAAGTGCTTTGCAAATATTATCTCATTTGAGCCTGGGAGGTAGATGCTATTATTGTCCTCATTTTACAATTGAGGAAACTGAGGCAAATAGAAGTTAAGTGGCTTTTTAAAGATCACACAGCTTATAGCCAGTCAGCAGCTGGACTTGAACTCTTGGAGGTCCTTCTGACTCCAAGCCCAATGCTCTAATATCAACTGTGCCACCAGTTTTTTTTTCTGACACAGCTGATTTCCTTTGTGAAATGTAAAGCCCAAAATCATACACAGTATTCTTGATGTGCCATGACCAAGTTAGAGCAGAGTGGGGTTGTTTTTTCCCTTTTTCTGGAAACTCTGCTTCTAATACTCATAAAACAATTCCTAGAACAGAAATGGACAGATTCAAGTTGGTAGGTTTTCCCTCCCAGGAGTTTTGATTACCAAGTATCAAGGACCCAGTGGAGGGTCTTAAGTCTCTTTAAACAGATTTAATGGAGAAAAATTAATTGCTAGTAGATTACTTTGATGTATTCTGAGTAGTGGGGTGAAGAGAGTATTTTTTTTAAATAATAGAAAGCAATAATATAATAATAATGTTAGGGATAGGCACTGTGATTTCATTTGGGAAATGAAGTAATGAAGTAATTTCCTTATGAGAAAACTCTTTCTGATGCAGGCTGGTATCTTCTCTGAAACTGGCAGATTTCAAGAGTTATCTAGAACTTTTCAGAATTAAATGATGTTCCCAAGGTCACACAGCAGAATGTCAGAGGTAGATCTTAACCCCAAGTCTTTCAGGATTTGGGGCAAACTGTTTACCCACTATAGCACAATGACTCTTTATTAAATATTAAAGTATTACGATTGTTGCCATTCAAAACTTTGTTGAAGAGGCAGAAATCACTTTTAGTTTAATGACATTCCAGACAATTGACCTCAGATGGCAAAGTCTTTGATTTTGACTTCTCTACCATTTCACTCTACTATTTGTCATCCAATCACTAAGATCCTTTCCACTGAAATGTGAACTCCTACTTTAGCTATCACCTGCTTCCAGAAAGACTTTTAAGCCTTGTTAGGCAATTAACATTTTTCAAATAACTTTCCTAGTAGTTTTATCAACTTCCGAAGCCATCTTGAACATTGATTTACGTTGTCTTATCTCTCTCACTCTTTATGTGCAGAGAAGAGTAACATTTTTGTGTTTAGAGAGTGATATTAGTTCCTTTTAGAGAAAGTAGGATGAGTTTAGGAAGGGAATAGGCCTTTTACATACTGATTAATGTGACAGATTATAATGGGTTCACCTTGCCCTAGTCCTCCTTTCACCCAGTTTTACTAAAACATATGCTGTCTTTGGGAATTCAGACTTACCAGTATATAGGAGCTCTCTGAAAGGAGTAGGTACTGCTCATGATATTTTCTGCTCAGTTAAAAATAGTTAAAAAATATATACTTAGAACTTTAAGGTTTATAAGTATATAAGTATTTATAATACTTAATATATTAATATAACATGAAACAGAATATTAATTTGATAATTAATATATACTGTATTTATGTGTTTATAGGATAATTATATATTTATAATCTCTTTTAATATGACCCTGTATCAATATATTAACATGATATAATAGAAATATAATAATTTATATAGACTATATTTAATTGTTTATAATATACTTGTAAGTTTATAATCTTTAATATTCACAACAACCCTATATTATTATGAGATAACATCTAATATTAATATAATTTATATGAACTATATTTAATTATGTTTGTAGTATACTTGTATATGTTTATAATCTCTTTTGATACTCACAACAACTTTGTGTTAATATATTAATACTATATAACATGTAATATTAATATAATGATTTATATACTATATTTAAGTGTATTTATAAATCTTTTGATACAATCCTGTAAACTAAGTGCTATTATTGTCCCCACTATAAAGATGAGGAAACTGAGACTGTTACAGGTTAAATGACTAGTCTTAGATGACACAGAAATATATGATTCAAATGTAGGTCTTCCTTCTTCTATCTCCAGCACTCTATCTACTCTGTTACTTTTGCTACTACCTGGAATCCCAAGCTTTGAATACTCAGCTCAGGCAGCACCCTAACCACAGGAATCCTTTTAGGATCCCCCCAACTATTAGGATTCTCTTAACTGTGGAATTATTTTATATATGTTTCCTTTCACTTGTTTGTACCCATGTGGTAAATGTAGAAATACATACTGCATATATTTTGTCATTTAATACACTAATAGTAGTTACTACATGCCCAGAATTATATAAACTCTTGGGAGGACTGGTGCTGTTTGACTTCTGTCATCACAATCCTAACACCTAGGATAGACCCAGTACTTAAATACTTTGCTTTGAAAGAGATGATCTTATAACAGTTGAATGGTTATTGAAAAAATGGTTTTTAAATGGTTTAAAAATGGAAATAGAGGCAGAGCTGGCTCAACACTCTACTCAAGAACTTTATTTTGTGTTTTTATCAACATGATGCTAAGAGGTGTCCTGGCTTGGTGGATAGAGAACTACTTTAGTAGTCAGCAAGAATTGGGTTTACATTCTTCTTTTGATATATACTGTCTGTGTGATCCTGGGCAGGTTATTTAACTTCTCAATGCTTTAATTAACTATTTAAATTACAGACCAATTGAAAATCTATTGGTAGAAGGAGGGTTCTATTAATATATAAATGTACAAATATAGATAGTGCAGTAGGTAGAGAACCAGGCCTGGAGTCAGCAAGGCTCACCTTTCTGAGCTCAAATCAAACCTCAGATCTAGCTGTGTAATCCTAGGCAAGTCACTTAACCCTGTTTGCCTCAATTTCTGCATCTGTAAAATGAGCTGGAGAAGGAAATGGTGAACTACTTCAGTAGCTTTGCCAAGAAAACCCCACATAAGATCAGGACTAGTGAGACACGATTGAACATGACTGAAACAACTGAACAACAATAACATATGTATATGTATGAGTATGTCTACACACACACACACACACACACACACACACGTGTTTTTTCAAGGATTAGCAAGATTAATAGGAAACATTGCTTGTAACACTACCCAAGTCCCTAGTTGAGCAGCAACAGTTTTTAGCGACTTCATTTTCTTGCTGTGTAATTGAATATATCTCAAGTATATATTCAACTGTTCGAAACATATTTATCTGCGATGAAGACTATTTATAACAGCAACTCCAGGGTAAGGTTTTCAGGATCTAATTACTCCCATGGGAAACAGATGCATTCAACAGTACCTCAAAGCTTTATGAGGTCTCCAAAATTAATTACCACACAATAACTGCATTACCTGCTGTCCCTAATTGTTTAATTGTTGTTTTGCCAAATCTATTGACTTCACTAATACATGTTAACATCAGGCTTCCCAGTTTAGAGGATGCTCTCTAGTAGGTAGCTGATGTTGTCCATGGTATGAGAGATGCTACAGTCCTGCATGGAGATAATTATATGTGTTTTTTCTTTTTAAAAATACAATTCTAAATGTATGCATATTTCACTCATGAGAAGCAGATTTCAGAAGGTGACATGACAGATTCTGCAGAAAGCCCAGTGTGGTGATTAACTCCCCCTATTGTATGTTAGGATTGTGTTTTAAATAAGATTTAATGACCCTTCCTAGAGTTGGGTGGTGATAGCTGGTGGTGATAGCTAGGAGCCAGGTCACCCAGTAACTTAGAATTGTAGAGTAATAGAATGTTACAGCTGGAAAGGACCTTAGAGGTCATCCGTCCAACAGTGACTGAGGCCAGAAGAAGTTACATGAGATTTTCTGGCCCACTCCTTTATGAGAGCCAATGAAGTACAATGGAGAGTGTGGAATTTTGATATCAGGAGAGCCCTGGGGTCAAATATTGCTTCTGGCTTTTAATTGCAGTGGAACTATGGGCAGCTAAGAGAAATTGTTTGTTGTTCAGGTTTTCCCAAATGTAAACTTGGGATGTTAGTACCTACATAACAAGATTTGATATTCTATGATCACTTTATTATATGTTTGGAGCTGAAAAAGGATCTTTTAGATGAACTTCTCTATTTTTTCCCACCTTATTTTTCAGTGAGAAAACAGGCCCGAAAAGGTAAAAAAAAAAAAAAAAAAAAAAAAACTTATTCAAAATCACACAAGTAGTAACCAAGGCTGAGAGGATTTGAATCCAGGTCCTTGAACTCCAATCAAAAGTTAAACTCTTTCTGCTCTAACACTTTGGATTTGATGTCCAATGAAACAAGAGCTTTGTGTAAAGCTCTTTGTAAACTTTCTAGCATATTACATCAATTCTCTTATTATGTACACAGGCCTATTAACAGTGATTAGGTGAATGAGAGGCTTGTACATATATCAGGGGTGGGGAACATCTAATTTGTGGTTGTATAAGACCCTTGAAATCATTTGCTAAAGCAACCTCAGGACGAAAACTAAGTTCAACAACCTTCCACTGCTTGAGTTCTGCAAGTTGATAATTTTTATGGTCCCCAAATGATGTTATGAATATTCAAATGGTCCTTGGCGGAAAAAAAAGGGTTTACCATCCCTGCCATATATAGTCTCTGTCTGTTTTCCTTCCTTAGATAAGAAAAACAGAGATGAAGAAGAAAGAAAAAGTATCATTCTATACCTTCTGTACTTTAATTTGGAAGAAGATAGTGCAGAAATAGGACTGCCAGGATCATGGACAAATGGGCCAGTTACATAAACAATAGTATGAGCAAGAAATCATTGTATGGTGGAGAGAGAGAGAGAGAGAGAGAGAGAGAGAGAGAGAGAGAGAGAGAGAGAGAGAAAGAGACAGAGACAGACACACAGAGAGAAACAGAGACAGACAGAGAGACAGAGAGAGACTGGATAACTTTTTTGGAGAAACTGATAGATGGGTGCTGATAATCTGGAGAGCCTGCTCCCAAAAGGCATGATGACACAGGAAGTGCCTTTGAGTGATCTTGAACATCTGTGGACATTCTAACTTGTTCTGGTCTGCTAATTGCATAGTAGAGAGAAGCCTCTTTAAATATGGAATCAGAACTAGAGTGCATTCAAAAGTCATGAATCAGCCCAGGTCTGACCCTTTATTCCTTCCTTTCTGTTCAGTTTTCAGGGAGACAATGCTTTAGACTCCTTCCATCTGAAGTCTATGAATTTCAGCCTTGGCTTTTTTTGTCTCAGCATTTGTCTTTTCCTGTTTTAGCTGAAGGAAATATAGCTATAACCTTGTGAGCTTTGAAAGGTAGGTAGGTAGGCAAGTAGAATGAGCCACAGAAGACCTGGGAGTGGAGTTGATTTTAGGTTTAGAACCAGCATTGATGCAATGAAAAACAATTTTTGAGACTTGCTAAGATGTGTCCATCTCAAAGCTATGCTGCATTTAGAAGTAAATTTAGTGGATAGAATGTTATGTAGAAACTAAATTAAGACTTGAATCCACTCTCAGATGGGATAGGGAGAGTGTGCCCCCAAGGGTTTGCAGAAGAAATTATTATACATCTCTTCTTGCTATATTTTTCAAGCAAATATCTGTTCATAAAAGCTAATTGATGTTATTTGGTTAAATGTAATTGGGCTGCTAATCACCTATGGTTAACAGTGGGACAATATACCAGGAGAGGAACTTGAGCTGATAGTATTAGAGAAATACAACATTAACCTTTCAGGGTTCCAAGGTCATCCTGAAGGAGATGATGTATCCTTTTTTATTTGAAAGAGTGAAACCAAAGTGCAGTCATCCCTTGGCATTAGTTGAGTTTAACATTCATGGTTTTGACCATCAATAATCAAATGGGAATTTTTGGATGCAGCATATTATGGAAAATTGCAGACAATGTACATATTTATAGAAAACAAAAGCATTTTAATGTCATAAATGTAAAGATTCCGTATATTACTAATCTCTTTTTATCATTTGCTACCATAAGTACACTTATATAAATTTATTATAAACAGCTAACTTTTGTTAAAAGTTTCAGTGTACTAAACTATGGGCCATGCTTTCATTAGGAATCCCTCCTCTTTGCCCTTCTAATATCTAGACTCAGTAACATGAGTTTCTCCCTCAATGATTTTGTTCTTTTTATAAGAGAAGGAAAGCAAAAGACTAGTTGCTGAAAAGACTCTGCAGAGTGTGGGGGATGCTAATCTCTCTCTCACAGAAACTGCAACATTTTTTATGGGTGCAATGTGTTGTGTTACTTTTTTGTGTTAAATAAACATGATCAGAATTATTAAAAATAAAGATTTTGGTGGGGCCTGTTTATGTTTTATCACATTTTGGGGAGGAGCAGTTATGTGTCCTTAACACCTGCAAATGTTGAGGGACAGTTGTAATCACTACAGTAGGAAGTTAAGATCTATAGTTCTAAGTTTAGATTTTTAAAGTTTGTTTGAAAAACCTTACTTTCAAGTTTTGGTATCTACTAAAAATAAGTCATGATGATAATGACTCACATTTATATAATCTTTTTTAAAATTTCTAAAACATTTTATTCACAACCCTGTGAAGTAAATAGCAGTCAATCAAAAAAAACCCAAAATAATAAATCATTTATTTAAATCCTACTATGTTCTAAGCACTGTACTAAGTGCTAGGGATACAAAAAGGGACAACAGGCAGTACTTGACCTCAAGGGGCTCCCAATTTAATGGGAGATTCAGTTTTCCTATTTGATAGAGAAACTGATACTCAGAAATGTTAAGTAATTTGGCTTATTAGTGCCAACCAAACCAAAATCTCCTGCTGTTAAGACTAGTACACTTCACACAACACCAACCTACCATATAACATTGCCTTCTGAAAAATATCTCCATCAGTCTGCCATAGTTCCTGAAATTCTTACTATTTCACTCTTTTCACTTAAAGCATTATGTAGAGAAATATTTTACTTGGGACATATGAACAGCCACAAATTAGTTTATCAATTAAGTTCTTATTTAAATAGAGACCAAGAGTTTGAAGGAAGGGGATAGACAAGTTTTGAAGGAAGATTGCAGGGAGTGGTTTGTCCATTTAGGCAAAATGATGAAGCAGATCAACTATGAAAGTTATGGGGCAATCTCAGGGCAGTTGAAGAAAGGGAATAAACATAGTTATAGAGAATGACATTTAATACACATCTGGAACCATAAAGAAAAAAACTTTCCATTTCCTTTTAATCAACTAATATTTATTAAGCACATACTACATTCCAAGACATAAAACAATTCCTACTTTCAAGTAGCTTACAGCCTATCAGATACACCTTACCATTCTTCTAAATCCCCAGATTCACAACCTTGGAATTATTGTGAACTTTTCATTTACCTTCATCCCATGTATCCAATCCATTGCTCAATCTTATAAAGCAGGTAGTGCAAAATTGTCATTATTTCCTTTGTATAGATGAGTTGGTAAGTAAACCAACACTTATTAAGTGTCTACTATGTGCTAGGTACTGTGTTAAGGTCTGAGGATTTGAAAAAGATAAAAAAAATAGTCCCTTCTTTCAAGGAGCTCACAAAATAAAGGGAGAGACAATAAAAACCTACATATAAAAAGCTATATGCAGCATAAAGTTGAAATAATCAACATTTTTCTAGTTTAGATCATGTAGGGAAAACTCTTGTTAAGGGAACTCCCTTAATTAAATGAAATAATAATTGTAAAGCATGTAGCACAGTGCGTGGAAGGATCTCATAAATATAATCATTGCTGTTATCGTTATTGCCAATGATGATGGATATCTGCTCTGCATCTAATATTCTTAATGAATTGCTTGGGATCACCAAAAGGTTAAATTACCTGATCATGGGTACATGGCCCAGTATAGATTTTAATTAGTGTAAATAGTAAATAGCTTGAAATAGGCATTCATATTTAAATTCATGATTTTTGAAATTATATGTAAAAATATAATCATTGACTCCATCCCAAATAGAAATTTATAGTGCAGATCCAAATATTGCATGGATTCATCATTTGCATTAAGCAGGAACTGCATGTACATGTGAGAGGCAGAACTTGAATCCAGGTCTTCCTGATGGTGTTTGGTTTTATCCATGCTGCTGCACTGCCTCTCATCACACATCTCACATAATTGCAATCTTCTTATAAGTCTTAGCATTTTGTCAATTATATTTTGACATGTATGCTTCATTTTTTAAAAAAGAACCATATGTGCTAAGTCCCTGTTCATTTTTGAAATGATGATAATTTTTTGTCCATAGATATGAATCAGTTCCTCAGTGCTATTTCTGTCAAGGATCCTTTCCTCATCTGTTTCCACAGATGTGTTTTGGAAACATTTTGAGTGGTGCATGTTTCAGATTTTAAAAATTCTCATGAACTCTTTTTTCTCTTGATCCTTTTTTTAAAAAAAAAGTTAAGTTAATATTTTTGTAAAGTAGATTTGTTTTTCTAAGGAAAAAAATCCTCTTGGAAAAGCCATTTTTTTGGGGGGGGGAGAAGGGAGAAAGGCACTTTTTTGCTTTGTTTTGTTTTGTTTTTTATTCCAGTCAAAGCATAAAACCAAATATACCATTTTCAAAGAAAGGAGTTTTTCAGGGAGAGTGGTGCCTGGGTAGCGTTTTGAAGCCTTGGGGTTTACATTAGGTAGAAAATACATAAGAACCAAACTACCTGATGAAGCTTGTCAGCGCTTTTAATTCTACATCTGTTGTTGATCACACTATGGGACTTGTTAATATGTTTATGATCATGTCACCACAATAGAAAACACAATGTTAAATTGTCATGTCTAGTCAAGTAGGGCACCAGGTCTTTTCATGTATATTTCATGACAAACAATTCTACTGAAGGATTTCAGGAGGGTCTTCCATATAAGACTCGGTGTTTGATTTTATTTTTCTTTGTGCCTCCAGCATAAGCATCTAGGAGATCTCAAGACATTTTAAGTGAGGACGTGGAATAGTAATTACCTGTTAACAAAACAGCCATTTTGTGTGAACGCTAGTTAGGTTTTAAAAGTTGTCATCTCTCATCTGGTCAGTGAGTGAATGAGGAGAGCATATTTTTCCAAAGAGAAATATGCCAGAGTCCAGTTACCTGCTAACCACCTTGAGCTGTTAATATTGAGAAAATACCTGGAGCTTGTACTATTGCACAGAAATTAGAGGTAGCTATCAACACTTGGGCTAAATGTTTCCTAAGCAATCAGTGAAAATGGATTTTCTAATCTCTAAACTTAGCTTTTCACAGTTTGTCACTGAATGGATTAAAAACCTAATGTAGAATTTCCACCCAAGGAAAAATACCAAAGCAGAGAATGTCATAGGAGAAAGCTTTCCACTCAGAATGCTATTTTGAAGACATTTCTCATTTTTTTTTGCCAAATAGTCTTGCATTAAAGTGAACTGAAAACAACCCAAGAAAATGTCTTTAGTTGATATTTTTGTGGGATGGTTTATTATGGAGGGCTACAAAAGGTTAGCAGCTTATCAACTGGCTTAGAAGGCCTATGTCCATCTCCATCTATGGCAAACAAAGCTCATTGCTTTCACCTCCTGCAGACACTTCTCAAAGACGAATTACACCTCTCATGTTCACAAATGTTCCACTTATGGTATCTTAGACAAGACTGGAAAAGGATGCTGCTATTCTCTTTTGGAATAGAAAAACCTCTCTTTTCATGGTTCTTTGGGCTGACTCCATGATGGGCTAGCATCTTGTCTACTGCCATTATGTAGGCAATATTTATTAGTCATACTTTGGGATACTTCTGAAGGAAGTGGAGACTCAGGAAGATGAGACTCAGGAAGGGTCAGCCTGAATGAGTTGCCTGTTTCAGACTAAAAATTAATTCAGGAACTATAGATTTCTGAGTATACTTCAATAACCGTAAAAATTGAATGGAGTCTTCTAGATCCTCATCCTTCTTGCTATCTGAAACACTCCAGTTTGTTGATCCCCTATTCATCTTGGATAACCTCTTACTTCTTTGAGTTTTTATGACTTCTCTTTTGGTTTTCCTCCTAATTGCCTGACTTCTCTTTCTCAGGCTCTGATATCACACCCACTAATTAAGAGTCTTCTGGGCCTTTTTCTCATCTCTTATATTCTATATTTAGGTATGTGCAGGACATTCAGGGGAGACTTGCACTTCTGGTGTGAGGGCTTGCTGAGCCCATTTCAGGGCTGCCCATACACAATATTCACTTGGCACTCAATTCTCACTTGTTGTTCCAAGAAGCTATAGCATGTTCAATGGCCATAGACCAGTAAAATCATCTCTGAAGATGAGCTAAATCATGTTGAGGGTAATCTACTGGTCTCATACTCATTGATGAGTTAGGGGGGTGTCTACCCATAGCACATGAAGACTTCTCATGATGGAATGGACAGATGAGAACAATTTGTTCCAATGACCATGAAAGAGGCTGAAGCAGATACTGTGGAGCATTTAGAGCTTGGTCAGACATCAAAGACACCGAGGTTATCCATTGCACCCTCGGCCATCACTAGTCATTCTGATTTTTATCTTGCCATTGAACTTTGATGACTTGGAATAGAATGTAAAGCTGACAACTTTGTGTAACTCTGACTTACATCCAATTTTGCTCAAGTCAAGACATCACCCCTCTCTCAAGCCTCTTTTCTTCAATCCTTTCTCAACCCAATTGCTGAAGTTGGGTAGAGTTGCATTTAAAATGCATATCTGAAACGTTACTTCCCTACTCAATAAAATTATTATCTCTTGAATAGATACAGAGTCCTTTGGCACTTAAAGATATTTACAAGCTTACTCCTTCCTACCTTTTCAGTCTTTTAAAATTCTATTCTTTGTTGGAGGGGATGTGGGACTGGGACACTGATGTATTGTTGGTGGAGTTGTGAATGGATACAACTATTCTGGAGAGCAATTTGGAACTATACTCCAAAAGTTATAAAACTGTGCATACCTTTTGATCCAACAGTGTTACTACTGGGCTTATACCCCAAAGAGATATTGAAGAAGGGAAGGGGACCTATATGTGCAAAAATGTTTGTGACAGCCCTTTTCGTAGTGGCTAAAAACTGGAAATTGAATGGATACCCATCAATTGGAGAATGGTTGGGTAAATTGTGTTATATGAATGTTATGGAATATTATTGTTCTGTAAGAAATGACCAGCAGGATGAATACAGAGAGGCCTGGAGAGACTTACATGAAATGATGCTGAGTGAAATGAGCAGAACCAGAAGATCATTATACACTTCAACAACAATACTATATGGTGATCAATTCAGATGGACGTGGCTCTCCTCAACAATGAGAGAATCCAAATCAGTTCCAATTGATCTGTAATGAACAGAACCAGCTACATCCAGAGAAAGAACACTGGGAAATGAGTATGGACCACAGCATAGCATTTCCATTCTTTCTCTTATTGTTTGCTTGCATCTTTATTTTTTCTTCTCAGGTTATTTTTACCTTCTTTCTAAATCCAATCTTTCTTGGGTAGCAAAATAACTGTATAAATATGCACACATATATTGTATTTAACATATACTTTAACATATTTAACATGTATTGGACTACTTACCATCTAGGGGAGGGAGCGAAGGGAGGGAGGGAAAAAGCTGAAACAGAAATTTTTGTAAGGGTAAATGTTGAAAAATTACCCATGCATATGTTTTGCACATAAAAAGCTATAATAAAAAAAGAATTTCCAGAAAAAATTCTATTCTTCTGGCAGCTAGACGGTATAGTAAATAGAGCACCAACCTTGGATTCAGGAGGACATGCGTTAAAATCTGACCTCAGACACTTAACACTTCCTACCTGTGTGATCTGGAGCAAATCACTTAATCTCAATTACCTTGCCAAAAAAAAAATTTCTTCTTTTCTACACACACACTCTGAAATTCAGCCATATTGGCTTCTTTTGTTATTGTTCATTTGTTTCATTCATGTCTAACTTTTTGTGACCCCATTTGGGATTTTCTTGCTAAAGATATTGGAGTGATTTGCCTTTGCCCCTTTCCAGCTTATTTTCCATATGAGGAAACTGAGGGCAAACATAGCTAGTAATTTTTGAAACCAGATTTAAACTCACAAGGATGAGTCTTCTTGATTCTCAGCCCAGTGCTTTATCCACTATATCATCTAGCTGCTGTTCCTCAAAAAATATGATTCCATCTCTATTTCTTTACAATTGTAACAATCTTCATACCTGAAGTAGTCTTCCTCTCAGAATCCTTGGATTCTTTTAAGACTCACTTCAAGCTCCACCTGCTCTGGGAGGAATTTCCTGATCTCTCTAGCTGCTAGTGCCATCCCTTTTGAGATTACTTTCCACTAATGTAAAATTTTCTTTTCTATTATGATTTACTGTGTTTCCCGTTAGAATGTAACCTTGATCTCCCATAAGGCCAATCATTCTGCATTCCTCTCTCTCTTTTGCCTCTCATTCTCTACCATGTCCTCTTCCCACCAAAGGGCTGTCTTTATTTTAGCATTTATTTGTATACTGAGGACTTGTCACAGAATCTAGCACAAAGTGTTTAAAAAAATGCTTGATGGCTTGGCTGAACTCCTTTGCTGGAATATTATTCCCTTCTCATCCTTGCCTTTTAGAATCAGAGCTTTCTTTAAGGTTCAGTTTATGTACCATGTATCTCTATTGAGACTTTCTTCATCCCATTAGGTGTGCCCTCCCTTCCTCTTTTGTCCTGACTCTTTCTCTCTCCAGTTCATCTTTTTTTGGAAGTTTTTGGTGTATGTGTTGAATTTCCCTCTCCCCAAATAATGTAAGCTCCTTGAAGTGAAGAATTGTTGTCTTTCTGGTTTTGTATTCTCCCCAACACACATACATGTGCATACCTAGCACAATGCCTTCTATGTGCAAGGAAGCAAATACCTAAAGGAACAAAACCATAAAGGATTTAATGAGATAGGAAACTACCAGTATGAGAACTACTTTTATCAACCAAAATGGTAGTCTTTTTATGTTTTTAGTGGATAAGGACTAGGAAGTAATCTGAAGCATAGATAGTTTATTTTTCAAGGGTCCTTTAGCTAGTGAGTGTCAGACCTCAGTCCTTCCTTGTGACATACCCTAAATTATCAACTATACATACTGACCCTATAGTGTGCAGCGTATTTCATCTAGAGTCTCTTGATCTGTCAGTGGATCCAGTCATGGATCACTGTGACCTACAAAAGTTTTTATCTTCTCCAATCTATCTTCAACTTTTTAAGATTAGAGTTTATATGTTTTTTTTAACTGGTTCTCATTTATCTAAACCCTTCCCCACAGGTTTAGGTTACCTGAAGCAGATGGAAAGAGATGAAGAATGTACATGACTTCCATTACTTGGTACCCTTCCACAAGACCATGGGATTGTATAGCAAGAGCTGAAGGCCATTTATCTAGTCCAATCCATCATTTCACAGATAAGGTAACTGAGGAATGGGAAGAGTCACATCTGGACAACCTTATGAAACAGCATCAATTTTTTTCTTTCTCAGAATATTCTTTTGAATAGGAACTTTTACAAGCAATCATATAATGCCTTAATATTTATAAAGTACTTTGCAAATAAGTAGGTGTTATTATTATTGCTTTTCATAAATGAGGAAACTAAGGCAGACAGAGGCTAAGTACCTTGTCCAAGATTAGATAGCCAGAGCTGTCCAAAAGCAGCATGGGTAATCTTGGGAATGATGTTATATTCTTTTTTATTAGAGCTCTTTAGAGGAGGGCTGATGATTAAGAGGATTCTTGTTTAAGTTCTGACTCGACTAGAGCCAGACTGCCCACTGTAGATTCTGCTATTCTGTAATTCTAATTGCAGCTTTAGAATCAGCTGGTGGGTAAATCTTAGGTTCTTCATCTCATAGAATGAGAGACTAAACTGGATGATCTCAAAGGTTACTTTTTAAGTCTAGATGTAGGCATACTCATATTCTTTACAATTTCTTTACTTCTTAGATTGTTGCTTCATTCTATTTAATTTAATCTCCATGAGTATTTAGACCCTTCACAACCTGTGCGTCTGTGGACATTTCCCAGACTCCTAACTCCTGAGCATTTTTAGTTCTCCTTATCCCATGCCTTTACCTTTGGCCACAACTCTGGTTCTTGGACTGTGTTATACAGGGTCAATCAATGCTTTGCTCTCTAAAACAAAGAAAAAGAATCTCTAACAAATGCCACTTGTGGACAGAAGTTATTGTGACCAGAATGTTGGACTTATAACTAGGAAGCCATATTGTTTGGATCCTACCTCAGACATTTACTAGCTTTTTAAAGTACATATCTTTTAACCTTTCTCATACTCAGTTTGTTCATCTGTCAAATGGGAAGAATAATAGTACCTACCTTACAGGGTTGTGACAAGGCAACTAGGTGGTACAGTGGATAGGATTCCAAGTTTGGACTCAGGAAGATTCATCTTCCTAAGTTGAAATCTGACCTCTGACACTTACTAGATGTGTGACCCTGGGCAAGTCACTTACTCCTGTTTGCCTCAGTTTTCTCATCTTCAAAATGACCTGGAGAAGGAAATGGCAAACCACTTCAGTATCTTTGCCAGGACAACCCCAAAAGGGACTATGAAAAGTCAAACATGATTGAAAACAATTGAACAATATACAGGGTCATGGCAGGATGAAATGAGATGACATACACAAAGTACTTTGCAAATCTTAAAGTGATATGTAAATTTTAGCTATCAATCACAAGTATTGATATTTGTTTCCCACAGATCTCAAAGATAAAGAATAACAAAATGAGCTGTGATGGGAAAAAGACTATACATGTAGTAATATAGAAAATAATACAGAAGGTAGAGACTTTATTCAAGTGGAGGAAGACTCCTGAAAGCAAGACATGATAGAGGTGATGATTCATAGAGTTTACTATTCAGTGCCATCAGGAAAAATAATTTTTAAAAGATGCACGTTTCTTGAGGTTGAATTCAAAATAACTTTGGATCAGGAAATAATGTCTTCATCCTTCCTTCTACTTCCCTTGCTTATTCTGTTAGGAGTAGTCTCCCTTTACCATGTCTAATCTGAGTTGTAAAGAAAAAGATGTTTTTGGAGAAAGGTATCCCAAAGTCAAAAGAGATTGCCAGGAAGCTTCTTGTTTTTATTTTCATACTTATTCTTGTTTTTCAGCTTGGGTTTTTTCTGAATACATTCTTTTTTTCCTTTTCTTTATTCTTTTTCTCCTTCATTTTCTTTTCCTTGTTTGTGCATTGAGGTATGTAAGCAAACTACTTTCTAAGGGCTGAATCTTTACTTCACTCTGGAGATTCATGCAGTGCTTTACTAGGAGTGTGAAATCACTCTTTAGGTAATTAATTTCATTTATTTTTAGATTTCCCTAGCACCTTTTAGCCAGAGAGCATTGTTTTAGTCTGAGAATTTCCACATTCTTGGTAAACAACCCAGAGTCCTCTCCTTTGTGGGGCTGGCTTGAAAAGTGAATTATTCCCAAATAGGTCTCATTAAGACAACAAAATCAGCTTATATCCCCAGAGCTTCTCTCTGTGTACCATCTTGCAGAGAGCCCATCTGTTTTTTGATTGTTGGTGTAACAGTAACAATGGTCTTTTAAAATAATAAATAGCAACAAGCCAATTTAGCAGATACACGTTAGGACAATTTGTTTTTCTAAAAAGTTCACTTGTCAGATTTGATGGGGTTTGACTAAGAAAAATGTTAGAGGAAGTTGAGGCTGTTAAATATGAATGTTTACCTTTATAATTAATATCTGTAAAAATGAAGCATAAAGCCATCATAAACAGATGATTTAAAATAGGCTCTGTGTTCTTAAGTGTTCAGTTTATGTGAAATGCCTCAGCATGGAAATTTATAGTCAGTCAAATAATAATACCAAGCACACTGGGGCTCCTGGCACTGTGTTGGTTGCAAAGAATAATGCTTGGGGCTTAACCCTCTTTCTTTGACCTTCTCCCATAAAGCATAAGTTTGACTAAGCAGTGAGGAGTGCCTCCTACCATTTGTCAGACACACTCAGTATTCAATGTAAACACATCTCCCCATTTATTTTGATAAGTGTGGCCATCACCAAGACAGAGTAGCTTACATTGGATATGGGCATCTAAATGAAAACATACCCTACTGGGTGTTTTCAAAATTATCATATCAGGCAGCCAAGTTTAAATCAGTCAGTCAAAAAAGCTGAGGACCTGTGTTAGGTAAGACTGTGCAAGACACTTAGGATGGGTGGGTAGGGAATATAAAATCATAATAATGTTGACATTTCTAGAGGAGCAGAAGAATTATAAGGGTTAGCTTTGTCTATAACATATTTATGTTATATATATATATAAAATACAATATGTTATAGATATAATTTAACATAACATTATTCTAGTGAAGGGGGATAGATGAAATATATGTAAATTTATCATCCATACAAATTATATATGTATATATGTGTATGAATGTTTATGTGTATATATATATATAATATGTAATATATATGTAAATGATTTTTAAAAATTCTGTCTACAATAGTTCAAAGCAGAACCATCAATGTAATCAGCAATTGCATTGCAATCAGCAGTCAGACTGTTTTTAAGGGAGGCATAATGGAAGCTTCTTGTGTCAGTTTCCAGGACTCTGTGTCATCAGTTTTTGTTCACCTCAGCACCATACTTTTTAATCCTTATCATTGACCTGCAGCCTTATTTTATCTTATTTTATCCGTAGTGCTCATGTTCTTATTCTTATTCATGGGTTACTAATGGTTCACAAGATCACAGAATGTGAGTTACAAGGGATCTCAGTGATGATTTCATCCAGTTCTCTTGATTTATAGATGAGGAAATGGAGGCTCTGACTGCTTGAGTGATTTGGCCAAAGTCACATAGTGCATTAACATTAATATGAATTGACATTAATTATAAGTTAGATCAAATTCATTGTCAAGATTTGAATCCAAGGCATCAGATTCTCAATTAAATATTTTTTGTTTTGTTTTTACTATAATAAACTACGTTCTTCTTTCTGGCTTTAAATCAGGCACTATGCTTGAACAATGTTCATGTGCTGATTTAACTTCCTTGGGTTCAGTTTCTTCACCTGTAAAAGAAGAGGGTTGGATTAGATCAGGGATGCTTAACCTTTTTTTCCCCCTCCATCATTTACCTTTTTGGCAATGTAGTTAAATTTGGTCTATCTATAGATCCCTTCTCAAAATAAAATGAAATAAATAAAAAAAGAAAACAATTCTACTGAAATGCAGTTGTCAACATTATTGTAAAAAAAAAGTTTTTGGCCCTCACATTAAAAATCCCTAGACTAATTGTACTCTGAGTTTCTCTCTAGCTTAATGATTCTGCAAATTTATGATATGATATTCTTTACCTTGGATACTGGATGGCTATGTATCAGTTCTCATGACTATCTCTTTTTGATTTTATTGGTGGGATGACTACAGATGACTCTAAGTAGGCTTTGTAGTGGAAAATGTTATCGACTCCAAAGAATAAGGGAATATTCAGGACCAGTAGCTAGGGTAGAAGCTTCCTCAGAATTCCTATTTGATTTCACAGCTTCTTTTTCTACTTAAAATGATATTCAGGGTTCTCAACAGGTTATTTGGTTACTCAGAGAGATGTTGTGTCAATAGGTACTAAGTCTAGCTCAAAAGATAAATTCTAAAACTCAGCTATACTTTAACTGATGGATTAATAAAATTTCCCATGGCAGAAGTGGATACTCTTCTTTATTTTTCTGCCTGTTCAAGATTTTAAATTCCTACCAGGTTCAGTCCCTTGCTATCTTATCTAAAAAGTTGTTCCTCCTCCAACTTCTCCCCTTTCTCCTTCCCTTCTTTTCTTTAAAGCTTTTTATTTTCAAAACACATGTATGGATAATTTTTCAACATTAACCCTTGCAAAACCTTGTGTCCAATTCCCCCCACCTTCTCCAACCCTCTTCCCTAGATGGCAAGTAATTCAATATATGTCAAACATGGTAGAAATATGTTAAATCCAATATATGCATACATATTTATACAATTATCTTGCTACACCAGAAAAATCAAATCAAACAGGAAAAAATGAGAAAGAAAATAAAATGCAAGCAATCAACAACAAAAAGAGGAAAAATGTTATTTTGTGAGCTACCCTCAATTGCCACAGTCCTCTCTCTGGGTGTAGATGTTTCTCTTCATCACAAGATCATTGGAACTGGTCTGAATCATCTCATTGTTGAATCCCCATCTTTTATAAAACTCTCCAAGTATCACAAATTTAGTTGCTGGTTTACTTTGCTGTTGTTGATAAATAAAATAGGAATAAGGACCATAGTAGAAGTTTCATTGTCTCCATCTAGCTCATTTAGTTTTGTCTTGAATTAAGTTACTTGGAGGCCAGGGATCATTATATGATTTTAAAAGAACACTGTCACTACATGTTTACATAGCTCCTTCATAATTTTACTCAGTGAACTCTTTGGGATGTTTCAAAATGTTATGATGTACTTAGGGTTATGATAAGGAATAAAATAAATTTTAGTTTTAAAAGTAGATTTTTGTAGATACCTTTTGTTTTTACATTATTAGAGTTCTCTGCCTCTTCACTCCCAAAGAATCATTTCCCATAACAATGAACTCCAAAAAAAAAAAAAGAAGAGGAAGAAGAGAAAACTATCAGCAAAATTGTTTAATATATTTAAAAGGGAAACAAAAAGAAAATCCTCCCATATTATGTGTGATGTTCCACACCCATGACATCTTGATTTCTTCAAAAGAGAGGGAAGAGATGTCATATCATATCTCTTCTTTGGGGCCAAGCTTGTTCTAAAAGTAATTTTTAACTTAATTAAAGCCAAATAGAAAAGTGGGAGAAAAACTTGAAGGAGGAGAAACAGTTGACGAGACAGACAACTTGAACTAGCCTTTTATTGGCTTTTGTTCCCTCCCTAGCTGTGTGTGGCTACAGCAGAGTGAAAATACTTCAACCGTTAGGCAAATGAGATGCCTAAGAGTTGCATTTCAGCAGATGGTAGCAGCGAGTATAAGGGGACCCAAAAAGATGATGTAAATTCTAGAAAATGGTAACAGGAAGTATAGATGTCTAACTGTGAAAGAATTCAGCAGGAAGAAGCAAGACAGAGAGAAAAGTGCAGTAGGAACAATTGGCCTCCCCAGCACCCAGCCTTGCAGACAAAGAAATATGTCTGATATTATCATTAGAGAACATTAGAGATTCTACAACATTAGTGTATTTCGATAGGCATAAATGTGCCCTAGATACATGTATTCCCTACACATATGTCTTACAATGTATATCCTCTGGTCATATTGTTGGGGTTCATGAGATGAGGGGATCTCCAAAATATATAATTCTGTTGATTTGAATTAGGTGGATGGATAAAAGAAATACATTGGTATTTATTGATATATTTCACTCATGAGATATAATTTTAAAGGAGGTATTGACTCATATCTACGATAGTGAGATGGTTCAATGGATAGTGCTGTGTCTGAAGTCAGGAAAAATCATCTTCCCGAATTAAGATCTAGCCTCAGACACTTTCTAGCTGTCATCTTCGGCAAGTCCTTTAACCCTGTTTGTCTCAGTTTCCTCATTTGTGAAATGAGCTAGAAAAGGAAATGGCAAACTATTTCAGTGTCTTTGCCATGAAAACTCCAAATGGGATCATGAAGAGCCAGATATGATTGAGATGACTGAATATGACCCAAAGCTATAGGGAGCCCTAAATCCAGAAACAGAATTCAGGCAGACCTATGCATGAGGAGGTACCCTAGGTGCTATAAGCACCTCTTGGTTTCTTCTTGATCCTTATCCTTCTCTCTTATACTTATAAGTAAGTATAATGTACATACTTATTATCTATGTACATATCACGCCTGGCAAAACAAATAAAGTGCTTTGCAAATTAGAAAAGTGCTATATAAGTATTTAATGATACATAAATGTTATATGACAATTATTATGTCATTATCTACCCTGATCTCTGCCTCCTACCTCTGTCCATCTAGTGCCTAATAAGATTCCTTGAAAGCAGGAACTATATTGCTTTGTTGCTCAGAAACACTACCTACTCAAGCCCAATAAAAATTGTGTTGAACTAGAGTTCAGGAGACTTGGTTTATATATCTCTTTAGATATTTGTTATCCATGAATTATGGATCATTCAAAGCCATCCCAATACTTCAGGAATCTTCTTTCTTCATCTATAAAATGAGGATAAGAATATTTTCACAGTCTACTTCCAGGATGATGTTGAGAAAAGTATTTTGCAAATCTCAGATATCTTTAGAAATTTGAGTTATTATTTATATTTCTAGATCCTAGTACATCCCTATGTGCTTTCATTTACTGACTCTATGCTGGAAATTTATTTATTTATTTATTTATTTTATTATAACTTTTTATTGACAGAGCCCATGCCTGGGTAATTTTTTTACAACATAATCCCTTGCACTCACTTCTGTTCCGATTTTTCCCCTCCCTCCCTTCATCCCGTCCCCCAGATGGCAAAAAGTCCTATACATGTTAAATATGTCACAGTATATCCTAGATACAATATATGTGTGCAGAACTGAACAGTTCTCTTGTTGCTCAGGGAGAATTGGATTCAGAAGGTAAAAATAACCTGAGAAGAAAAACAAAAATGCAAGCACTTTACATTCATTTCCCAGTGTTCTTTCTTTGGGTGTAGCTCCTTCTGTCCATCATTGATCAATTGAAACTGAGTTAGATCTTCTCTTTGTCGAAGAAATCCATTTTCATCAGAATACATCCTCATACAGTATCGTTGTTGAAGTATATAATGATCTCCTGGTTCTGCTCATTTCACTTAGCATCAGTTCATGTAAGTCTCTCCAAGCCTGCCTGTATTCATCCTGCTGGTCATTTCTTACAGAACAATAATATTCCATAACATTCATCACAATTTACCCAACCATTTTCCAATTGATGGGCATCCATTTATTTTCCAGTTTCTAGCTACTACAAACAGGGCTGCCACAAACATTTTGGCACATACAGGTCCCTTTCCCTTTAGTATCTCTTTGGGATATAAGCCCAGTAGTAACACTGCTGAATCAAAGGGTATGCACAGTTGATAACTTTTGGGGCATAATTCCAGATTGCTCTCCAGAATGGTTGGATTCATTCACAACTCCACCAACAATGTATCAGTGTCCCAGTTTTCCCACATCCCCTCCAACATTCATCATGTATGACTGTATGACCAGGCTGGGGAATTCTGATCTAGTTTTTTTCAGACTGGACTTTGTTCTGTGGAAGAACTACTGAATATGGAGAAATGATTAGAAGGAAATGGCATTTTAGGAAGTTTAGGTGTATTAGATGAATTTAGAACAGAGAGATGTTCACTAAAAAGGAAAATAAAATGAAAGCTTAAAGAACTTTTAATAGTTACTACTCTAATCACATCCCTGGAAGATATACTGTCAAAGTAATAGAACTTATCCACAGCATTCAAAGCTTCAGCATTTACCATAACTGATGGTTCCATCAGTTGGATGGTGTGGTGTTGGCTGATGGAGGACCTGATTTCTTGGTGTTAATTGTTAGGCCAAAATTAGCACAAACAGCAAAGAATTGATCCATCTCAGCTTTGTAGGCTGCATTGAGTGCACAGTCACATGCAAACAAAAATCATGCACCAATATTTCCTCTATATACATACACATATACCTATACACACAGATTGACATATACACAAAACATGTCTTCTTTCCTTTCAGAACCTTTCTGACATGCTCAAGAGAAGTCTGTTTAATGGGGTCTATAAGTATGCTTTATCTTTTATTGTTTCTTATTGTTCTATGGAGGAATACCATTTCAAATTAGCCACCATCCTTTCATATGATTTTATAAAATAATTTACAAAATAATCAGTGTTGCCTAATGTGGCTATCCTAATTCATTCCTTGGGAGCTAAATCAAGTATTTGTTGATTGAGACAGATTCAAGGAGCTTCGTTGTGGCACTAGATTTACCTGGGCTAAACTTCCCTCATAAAATCTTACTCTAATACTCCATAATGCCTACAAGAGGCAGCTAGGTGGCTCAGTGACTGGAGTACAGTAGATAGGGCCTGGAGTCAGAAAAACCCAAGTTCAAAACTGACCTTGGACTCTTATTAGCTGTGTTTGTCTAAATCTCCTGGAGAAAGAGAAGACAAACCCACTCTGGTATCTTTGCCAAAAAAAAACAAAAACAAAAAAAAACCAAACAAACCCAATGGACAATACTGTCCATGAGGTCACAAAGAGTTGGACACAATTGAACAACTAAACAACAATGTGACATTAGAGGAAGTTTGGTATAGAATATGGTAAAGTAGCTTAGAAACTAAGAGATATCTGAACATAAGTCCTCCTTTGAACAAATACTGGCTTTATAACTCTGGGTAAATCACAATCCTGCAGTCTCTAGGCATCTTTCTAAGACTAAGTTCCAGAGAAGATGCTGACCCATATTGGTACAGGAAATTTCCTATATCACAGATTTTGTACCTAATGCATCATTCTTTCATGGAAGTGACCCTGGGTTCTTGAACACCATAGTAGTACAATAGATATTCTGACCAGATACTAGAAAAGCTTTGCCTACAGTCTTGGGAAAAGACTGAGTTTGCTTTTCTACAACTACCCTAACAGAGAGGCTCACTAACTAATATTAGCTGTACTATTATTGCAAATTTGGAATCAATCTCCATTGGTCAGTAAATATACATACTCCTAGGCAGCTGAACCACATCAATTTTGTTATTTTCCTTATCAATGCAATTAGAAAGCAAAGAAAGCTTCAATTAAATTAAAAGATAGGGCATAAGTCTTTTCAAGGAGGGGCAAATAAAGAAGTCAGCTAAGGTCATTTTATCAAGTGTTTGAAGAAAGAATTAAGAAATGTGTTTCCTTGGGATGTTTCATTAACTTGTACTAAAGTGTTCATGATAACTATTTACCAAAAGACTTCTAGGAAAATAATTTCACCTTTTAAACCATCAGTTGTTGCAGAGGATGGGAAGGTAGAGTAATTCTACAAAATAACTCACTTGAAACTTCCTAATTAAAATCAACATATTTTGAGACTTCTATTCAAAAGTGAGCATAAATAAGGATGGTGAAAGATGTTGGAAAATTTTGTGCAGTAATGAATAAGCCAAAGTTTTGAAGAGTATATCGAAGTCTTATTTTTATGCATCATGAATCTTCTTCTAAGAAAAGAAAGAATCAAGAAGACATCATTTATTGAAAGCACTGAATGACATCACATTAAATTAAATTGATTATATTTTAGGTCCCTGAAAATAACTCCATACACATGTTAGAGTGATTCCTATTTCACTTGTTGATAAACAGTCATATTATTAACTTGTTAGAGCAAAGATCAAAATACACACAAAACTAGAAGACAGTATTTCAATCGTGATTTATTAAAACAAATTATGAACAAACTAAATAGAGGAAAGGTGATTAACACCAATTATAATAATTTCATGAGAAGTTTAGTCAGCGTAAATAAATACCCATAGTAAGGGGGCTAAGAAAAAAAACAACTCTTGTGCTTCGGTCAGTCATTTAACTTATTTGCTAATTAGTAGATAAGACAGCTAAAGGCATCAGGCAGTTTTAAACCATGTAGCAATCACTCTGGTCATATTTCACCTTCCACTGGAACTCAGACTCCTACCCCTGGGACAAGAGACTATGATAGGTGAGCTGTCATCTTGTCCAGAACTTGGTCACCTGCCATCTCCAAACCATGCCACAACATGTATACCTTCAGCTAACTATCACCCTCTACCCCTCTCACTTTTTAACTCTAAGTTCCCTCTGAACTGTCTTACTACATTAGAGAGTATCCCTTTTGAGAGAAATTGTCATGCTTGCTTATATTTGTATCCTCAGAGCTTAATACAGTGCCTGGCACATTGTAAATGTTTAATTTTTTTTTCATTTTATTCATTCAATATGAATATAAAATTTTATAGAAAATGATTGTAAAATATAAAAAGCAGAATTGTTTGATAAAACAGGGTTAAGTAGTACAAGAGAAAAATATTAAAAAAAAACTTTGACAAAAAAAAAACTAAGTAAGCACAGTTAGCCAAAGACATTTAAGAATGAAACTTGAAGGAAGGTGACAAATACAATATGGAAAAGATCTGCAAAGGTTTTTAAAGCAAACTCTCAACAAAAACAGTAGAGCCATTTGTGTGCTGACATCAAATTCTAGCTCTGATGTTCGCCTGTGTGCTCCTATAGAAAGTGGAAATAACACTGATGAAAACAAAGAGGGGAAAGTAGTTAAACAAGACCAATGATACACAGAAAAAAATCTGTGTTAGAGACAACATAATTTTGAGAACAAGGAGGGACTAAGTCTCAAAGTAAGTGAAGGAAGAGAAGAGGAGATAGCAAAGGTGTGAGGGAAAAATATATGACCTTATTATCACAAAAAAGCTTCCAAGAGAAAATACATCTTTATGGAACCATGCATTTACTTTCCTGTTATGTAATTTTATGCAAATAATCTATACAATGAGAGTATCCTAGATAAGGAGATTAGAAAGAAACAAGGAGATTAGAGAGACACAAATGATCCTTCATGGTAAAACACACTTTTTCCTGTTCAATTTTGTTTTTCAACCAAGTATTGAAGGATAAAAGAGAAAAAAATCCTTTTTTTTTTTAAAACAATGTGTAGTCAAACAAAACAAATTCCCATATTATCCATGACTGAAAATGTCTTTTATTCTTCATTTTGAATGCATCATTTCTCTGCTAAAAGATGAGTAGCTTAGTTCATCATCCGTCTACATCTTTATCATTTCACAATTAGCTGAATGCTATAAATAATACAAGATTCTGCTGTGGTCTATTTTTGTTGACTATAAAAAATTATTTGATTTTGAAGAGCAATAGACTGCTTTAATGATTCTACTCTAACTAGGTGTCTCCCATGCATATACCAAAATTCAAGAGGCTTTCTTGAAAAATATGAGAGTAAGCCTTACTTAATAACCATTGATCATTAATATCAGGCTAGGTATAAAACAGAGTGAGGTAAACTTGCTAAAGATGTTAATTCACCAATGTCAAGGAGGAGATCTAGAACAGAGTCGAAGCTGACGAGGGTTTACTGTATAGATAGTGAGAGCCTTGAGATGATCTTGTTTCTAGTTAATATTGTGATGATCACATTAATACTTGGAAGATAGTAGAGCCTTCTAAATAAACCCATAATCGTTCTAAAGAATTTGGTATAACCCATACAAGAAAAATAAATGGATTAAAAATAACTATTTGCAGATTGTGGTATGCAAGATCCCCTCTAATTCCAATTGTATTATAAAAATACATAATTTAAAAAAGGCATAAAAGAATGGATAGGTATGCAAAGAGATAAAATATATCTTTTGTGCTTATGTAAACATGCATCATTCCTCCTTGATATAACATAAGCTCTTTCAAACAAGTTAGTGTTTATTGTGTGCCAGACATGGCTTCTATGGTGGTGAAGTGACAAAATTAGTCCCTGCTCTAAAGGATTATATATTCCAAATGGAGCTAAAACATCCAAATAAAAAGGTGCATACAAGGTCTTGAAAGCAGATATTTAATTTTTATCTTTTATTCCCAGTGCCTAAAATAGCTCGTAATAGATATTCTAATAAATGTGTGTCAGTCTATATTACCTCACTCCAAAATAATTCAGACATGGAATTTTGCTATATATATTTTACCATTAAATATACTTGAAATAAAGGAATGCTAAAGTTTCTTTGTAGTATACTGGGTTTGGAGTGAGAAAGATTAGTCTCCAATCCTGCCTCTGATGGGTTGCTTAGTTAACTTCCCCAATCCCCTTCCTTAATTTCTTCATCTGTAAAATTGGATGCAGAGGAGTTTTCTTGCTCTTTTTTGTGTCTTGAACCACTTCGGCAGTTTTTTTAAATACTATGGACACTTTCTCAAAATTATTTTTAAATGAATAAAATTAACAGCAATTCCATTGAAATACAGTTAGCAGAATAATAACAATCACCATCACCAAGTTTATGGACTCTAAATTAAGAATCCTCAATATCCCTTCTATCTTTGGCTCCATGATATCATTAGTACATTTTAGTATTATTTTCAACACCCCTGATCTAGGAAGGAAGGTTTCCCAAGGAGATAATGTATGAATGGAGAAGGAGAAAGAATAAATCAGTTTTATTTATAATCTTGTAATTTAAAAAAAAAACTTTTTAGGCAAATACTTTTGATGTTCCATTTTATGTATATGTAAAGCCGAAGAAATTTGCAGTTTACTATAAGGGAATGTTGGGGAAAGGAATGAGGGTTGATATAAGCCTATAAACCCCACATTTCAAAGCAGGCATATATTTTGTTCTCTTCCTCAGCATTTAGCCTAGTATTTTGTGCATTGTAGGTTATTGAATATATATACCCAAAAGCAGATAAAGCTTCTCTCTCTTTTCATTAATCTTTGTTAATAAAGTAACACGATGGTTTGCTCCTTTGCCCTTTCACCAAGCAATCAAAATCTGAAATATTTTAGATTATGACTTATTCTATATCTATAAGATAACATTATATCATGATTTTTTTTTGGTTTGTTTTTCTCTAAACACATGCTTTGAAATGGTTTTCCCCATTCTTAAATGTAACTTGATTTTGCCTTAGGGCCAAAACTATTTCTAGAGATGAAATTTCTCATGAGCTTTTCAATGGGAAAATAGAAATAATTTTGCTTTACAGTCACCCTCTTAAGAACATCCCTGTTCTGTATCTTGGCAGGCATCTGCAGAAGAGTCAATCTAGTCCAGCTGAGGAGATTTGAGACCTGCTCCATTTGGGGTCATTAGCACCCTATTGTTATTTCATTTTATGATTTTGCCTTCCACTTTAAGCCAAGCATAAAAATTCATTCAGTCTCCTACATAATTCACGTTGACACGTTTATTTCACCACAGTCCCTGTGCAAACAAGTTCCTCTCCAGATTGCCAATATATGATGAATGTTTCTTACAAAGCATGCATGCAGGTTGTTTTTGTGGGGTCGGAACATTTTTGAGAATACACATACTAGACGTTTTAGGAAACATTTTGTGCAAAATAAAAATAAAAAAAAACCTAATAGTAAGACCAAAATAGGACTGGTCCCCATATCCCTCAGATGATTAGATAACTTATTTGTTGTCAAACAAAAGTAACAATTTACTTCAGCAGCTCCAAAGACTGTTTTCAACTAAGAGCAGATGTCTTAGGAAAGTCAGAAAGAATACTCACATTTTTTAGCAGTTAGGACAATGGCTTTGGGTATGGGGAGAAGGAATCAAAAAGCACATGGTATCAATTAAAGCAAGTAGTAATTAATTTAGAGCATTCTTTTCTGGGCTAAAAAACAAAACCTCAGTGGTGGGCCATCCAATGCATGGTTGTAATCATGTGACCATGCAGGACTTTTTATTTTACAACTTAAACAGTACTGAGCTTATGCAGAGGACTTTGCTGTTTCAGCGCCATAAGCTGGAGGTGGTAAGGCCAGAGGGGAAGTACCCAGTTAAGATATATTTCTTTTATGGTTACCTTCCCCAGGTGTTCAGTTCCACATTGTCTAAAGGAATAGCTGATGGATGGGAGCTGCTTTCTCCTAGGCATGGGCCTTACCATATGTTTATTTTATTTCAAAGTAAAAGGCCCATGCAATTTAATTGCTTGATGACCATAATTTAAGCAGCCAATATGGTCTACTGAATAGAACTCACATAAGACCAAAGCCCAGCAATCTCTAGGGAATTAATTCAGCAAAGGAGCCAGTATATTTTGTGAATTATCTCTTATAGATTAAAGAAGATGTTGCTGAAAATTTAGGTAGGACAGTATAGCCATAGCTATTGACATAATTAGTATTAATAAGTAACAAAATGCCATGTCTCATTTGCAAACTAGTAAATTTCATAATTTAAGGAGAAAACAATATCAGGTTATGATAAAAATAAAATGACTTGGGGCAGGTAATAGGACTGATGTAATCTAATAGGACCACTTCTAGTTTACTGTATTCAGTTGAGGGTGGGATGTTTTTTAAAGTGCTTTATTGGAAAACCAGTATAATGATTGGCAAATAGTAAGTGCTTAAATAATGTTTGGTAATTGATTAATTGACTACAAAAGAGGGTGATCATGGTGATTAATAATCTTATGAGAAACATGTGAAGGCCTTGGTAGCTGGAAGAAGAACAATTTGAAAGGAGATTTATATAAGAGACTTCTTTAAATGTTTGAAGAGCAAAGATGGCAGAGTGTGAACTAGAAGTTTTCCTTAGCTCTTTCATATCCTCCCCTGCAATGCTCCATAAAGAGAACTAGACCAAATTTTGATTGGAAAGTCAAGGAAAAAGTTACAATGAGTTATTTTTTTAAGCCAAGGAAGTTTAGGGAGACAGTATCCTGTGAACAGTGGAGTAGGGCTGGGCAGGATTGCAGCAGCTAGTAGTAGCCGCACTGCTACAGAAAAAAGTGACAGGGGCTGCAGTAGCCCCAATGACAAGAAGCAAGCCAGTGCTCAGGGACAGTAAAGGGACTGAACATTTGGGTAGAAGAGATCCTGGGGACCTTTGCACTAGCACTAGGAGCAGGAATGGGTGCCACATAGCAATTTGACCACCCATTATACAATTCTGGGACATGGTTTGTCCCAAGGTCGGGAGGAGTAGTTATAGTAATAAGAGAGCAGAGTTCTATCTGTGAAAGGGGAAGGGACAAGTCCCAGAAACAGAGTTATGTGGTTCTGAGTCAAAGACAGAGGGGAAACTAAATTCTAATCTTTAGCCTTGCACAGAAGACTGAAAAAGAATAAACCAGGGCAGGAGACCAAAACCAAAAGGGAGATAGCAATTCAGTTGCTCTGAACTTATAGAATTTTCCAGTAAATTAAGTATGACTGAGTCCAGCAGCAATCTACAGAAACTCATCCATACACAAGCCAATAGATCTAATCTGGGTTAGGAATTTGCAGACCAGGAGGGGATTGAACAGACTTCTTCCTGCAATATACCACTTTGGAAGCATTATCCCCAGACTGAGTTATGAAAGTAGCAGAAGGACATAAAAGACAGACGCTCAGGCCAGACATCCCCACCCCCACCCCCACTCACCCCTGCCAGGAAGGAGCAGAGCCCAACACTAACACAAAATCCAAAGTCAAGAAGTTGGCTAGAAACATGAGCAAAAACAAAAAGAACCGACCATAAAAATCTATTATGGTGAAAGGAAAGCCAAAAACACAAACATAGAAGAAAATAAAAACTTAAAGCTTCAAAGAAAAATGCAGATTGAATAAAAGATCAATAAGAATTCTTAGAGGAGTTAAAGAAGATAAAAAGAGCCTCCCAAACTGAAAATTAAAAAAGGAAATTAGAGTAGTAGACAATAAATTTGGGAAAGAAATGAGAGTTAATCAAGAAAATTATGAGAAGAGAATTAAGAGTTTGGTAAAAGAGGTAGAAAAATACTAAAGAAAATAATTCCTTAAAAATTAGAATTGGCAAGGTAGAAGCTAATAAAAAACTTTATGAGACATCAAGAAATAATAAAACAAAGTCAAAAGACTGAAAATATAGAATACATGAACTATCTTATAGGAAAAACATGGAAAATAGATCAAGGAAAGAGAATTTAAGAATCATTGGAATACCTGAGAGCCTTTACATTATATTTCAAGAAAGTATAAAGGAAAACTGCCCAGTTATGTTAGAATTGAAAGGAATAGGAGAAATTGAAAGAATATACTGATCACCATTTGAAAAAAATTCCAAATAAAAACTCTCAGGAATATTATAGCCCAAATCCAGAACCCCCATGTCAAAGAGAAAATATTGAAAGCAACTATAAAGAAAGAATATAAATACTTTAGAGACACAGACAGGATCATAAAAAGGAATGGAGGCTTTGGAATATATTCCAGGAGGTAATGGAACTAGTATTACAATCAAGCATAATATGCTAATCAAAACTGAGTATATTTCTACTGGGGAAAATGAATATTTGATAAAATACAGGACTATCAAGCATTCCTGATATGAACACTAGCGATGAATAGAAAATTTGACATTCAAATGTAAGACTCAAGAAATACATAAAAAGGTGAACACATGTGAGATACAATAAAGGACTAAACATGATTAAACTGTGTACATCTCTATATGGGAAGATGATATATTTAACCCATCAACATTTTAATCATCATTAGGCCTGTTGAAGGGAGTGCCCTTAGATAGAGAATATGGGCATGCTTCTATAATGTGGGGATGATCTCAAAAGAAGAATGGAAGGGTGAGAAAGGGCAATACATCAGGAGAGGGTAGAAAGGGAAAAGAAGAATGAGGAAAATTATCTTACATAAATAGAGCATAAAAAGAGGAGTTTATATAATGCAGAGGAGGATGAAGATAGGAGGAAGTTATAGGTGAATCTCACTTTTTTTGGAATTGATTTAAGGAGGAAAAAATATACATACATACAGTTCAGTAATGAAATTCATCTTACTCAGAAGGGAAGTAGGGGAAAAGGTTAAAAGAAAGGGGACAGAGGATAAAAAGTTAGAGAAAGCAGTGTGTAGAAGCAAAACAGACTCAAGAAGACTACAAATAGGGTAAAAAAAAGAGAAGAATAAATGTAAGATAATAGGATGGAGGGAAATATACATTTAGCAGTCATTACTGTGAATGAAAATGGGATGAACTCACTCATAAAATAGAAGAGGATTGCAGAATCAATTAGAAGCCAAAATCCAACAACATGTTGGACAAAAAAACAATTTGAAACAGAAAGATACACCCAGAATTCAAATAAGTGTCTGGAGCAGAATCTATTATGCTTCAGCTGAATAAAGAAAACAGGGGTTTCAATCATGACTTCAGACAAAGCAAAAGCAAAAATAGACCCACTTAAAAAATAATAAAAAACCTACATTTTGCTTTTTAAAAAAAGGACCTTATCCATGGTTCCTCACCTATCTTCTCAAAAATCTTCTTTAAGGCCGATCTTGTCATTACAATTTCTAAGAATTCAGTTTTAGTTGTTTTGTTGCAATCTCATCCCATTTTACACTGTCAGAGGAGTATATATTTATAGTTTTACTGACACTGCTGACTTCACTTTGTATGAACTAACATCCATTTTTATGCTTATCTTTATTTATACAGTTATCATTTCTTGCTACATAGTGACATTCTATTTATGGACTACAATTTGTTTATCCAGTCCCCAGTTGATGAACATCTACTATTTCTAGTTTTAAAGTATTAATTTTCAGAGTTTATAGTGACAGAAACCCTTAAAGAAAACTAGCAGAAGTCTGGTAATAGAATCTTTTCAAATGATTTAAGTGTCTATTACTAATAGGTACATTACACCATAAGGTTTATTAAAATATTTTAGATAAATTTTATTCTACATATAACAAACAAGATAGTAGAAGTAGTGGTGGTAATAGTAATATTAGTAGTAGTAGTATAGCTGCGATAGTTGGCATTTATTTTGTTGTTCATCCTTTAGAAAGTACGTTAAAACATTATTTTATTTGACCTTCAATGATGAGGGGAAGGGCAATAGGTATTATTGAGCTTCAGAAAGGGGAAGTGACTTGTTCACGTCAGAGATAGAATAACTCTAGTTCTTCCTGATTCCAAAACAGAACCCTATCTTCCACATTTTGCTATTGAATGTTTCATAGGTGGAAGTAATATTGGATACAGTTACTTACCTTGTAGGTTGTTTCACAACAATTTATGAATGGAAGTACTTTGTTAGCATTTGCAAGTTATTAACATAAAACAATATTCTAGGGAAATTGTTTTAATTGAAAACACTTTTTTACTATGACAATTTGACATCGATGTTTATATATTTTTAGCAAAACCATGGAGCTATGTTTGAAAATCTGGATATACAGCAAATTGAACACTAGATATAAATCCACATCAGTACTTGATGTCATTTATATCTTATCTGTGTAGAGCACCCTTCCCTCAATAAAGTCTTCTCAAAAGTCATTCTTGGTTCCAGTCTACTATGGAAGGGGTTGGGGACAAGGAACCTGCTTCTGATTTACAATGCAAAAATAACAGAATGCCCTAATTGGTAGCTAAGCAGTTCTCTCCTTCCCCCTTCATTCTTGGTTACTTGGAAACAAGAATATTAACTGATTGTGCTCCATGGAGGATAGAGAGTGAGGATTGGAAAGGATGTGTCATCTACTACTGCTGCTGCTACTACTATTACCACTACTACTACTATATACGTGTGTGTGTATGTATATGAATTCTTACTTGAAATAGATTTATGGATATTCATATAAACCAGATTTATCTTGTTGTCATCTCTTCAGATTGTCTCTTCTTCTTTGACTTCCTTGACATCTTTGTTGAAGTTTGTTCAATGTCAAGAGGAAGACTAGGACCTGGGTAGCCTGCTCAGTAGGCAGTCAAAGTCCTGGCTCACCTAGATTCCATTCTAATGACCCTGTGGATGGAAAAAATGAGGGTTACACTCATTTCATTACAAACTTGGTTATTAATTCTATTGGTTTTTCATGTCTTCAAACTTTATTTAGTGTCTGATTTCCATAAGATAAATGTAGGGTAAAGAGAAAAAAAGGATTGGTGATGGAGAGATCATGAAGATGATTTGTCTGACTTCAAATTTGTGAAGAAGGTCAGGCAGCAGGAGTAATCTAAAATAATTTGAAATAACTCTGGGAACAATTTAAGTGAAGAAGACTTAATTTTAAGGAAAAGATTTCAGAAAATAACTCAAGAAGAGAGAGAAGACAGTTGGTAAAGCAAGGTAAAACCTTTCCATTCTCCAAGCTACAAGAAACAATGAAGTTTAAAAAAAAACTAAGACTACAAATAGACTCTGAATGACTTAGTCTACTGAATCAGGTTATAACCAACTAAATATCATACATTATTTAGCAAATAAAGTGACTGATTTCAGGCCATTAAGAGGACAACTTTTTAACAGTGATGCACTTTGACTTCATTTTTATGGTTCTCTGAACTGACTGAGCATAAACATTGGGTACAATTAATAGCAACAATTAGATTGAACAGGTTTGCTAAGTGGACTTGTCTGCCATTATAGCTTTTCTTTTCATGAAACTTGAGGAATCCACAGAATGCCAAAGGAGAAACTGATCCAGATAAGTATATCATAACACCAAAAGTGAAAGCTTTTTTCAAATATTGTAAAAATTCTTTCTTGTATGATTAATGACACAGCTAACTGTGTCAGGGCTATGGTGTGGCATTTGGGGATTCACTTAAAAGGAACTGATAGTTCCATTGGTATGGTCCACCTGAAAGCTAGTAAAGAAATCTTTCTTTCTACTAAGGAAAGATAGGGCCAAATATGGGGTTTCTTACAGAATGAGGGGTTTGTTGATTAAGTAATCTGTTACAGATAAGGTAATTGTCAGAGATGCAGAAATAGTTATTTGCATAATTAATTTATGCTCAGGGTGCAGGCTCATCTGGATGAGTTGGTAATGGGAGTGAGGAGAAGTCAGCAAGACCACACTATCATCTTCAGGAATTTAATGTAGTATGTGTACATGCAAGCAGGATGAATACAAAGAATTTCCCAGAAAATAGGAAGTGAAATAAGATTATAAACATCATAAAGGAGAGGTAAGGATTCTGTATGAGGAAGAACAAGGAATTAGTTGATTAAAATTACAGCTTGGTGTTTATGTCCTAAGCTTGGAGTTTATGTGATGGAGTCAATATCTTTTTTTCTTATTGGAGAGGTGGAAAGAACTCTGAGCCAGATTTTCTTTCCCATCACAGTTTTTCTTTTATTTCAAAGTCAGCAAAGGATCTGGGACAGAAATTCTCTTGCCACAGAAACATTATGAAAATGGAGCCAGGATTTGACCACAGATAAAGCCACTATGTGGGTAATGGGCTATTACTACTAATAAGTATGGACTATTAATAGTCCACACTTAATTAATAGCTATCACTACTAATAAGTTCAGACAAGGGATGCTGAGAGTTAGGAGAACTTCAGGGAAATTTGAAGATTTATTTGAGTGGAAGAAGAAGAAACAATGCTCAGTTTGGGAGGAAAAGTTCTGTGTTGGTAGTTGTTAGTGATAGGGTCAGGCCAATCACTGTTGAGCTATATTGTGAAACCCAGTAGGAGGTGAAATTTGTGTGTGGTAAGTTATTTGAGAGTGAATAAGATATTTCCCCTGCTGATAATCTGAACCTGACTGTTATTACTTGGAATCCTTTTACCATTTTGCTTGACCTTGGAAGTTAACCTGGACTCAGGCAAGACTGAAGAGCTCAGAAAGAAAATAGCAGTATAACTGCAATGCAGGGGAGACTTCCTAACATTGAGCATGATACTAAAATTGTGTTGTTGAGTTTATCTGTTTCTCTTTTGTTGATTTGGCTATTTCCATTTTTGTAGATTTTATTTACTTTAAATATTTAGTTGTTATGACATTAATATCTGCAGCACCCACACATAAATATATATATATATATATATATATATATATATATATAAATACACACATATAATATTAATGGGGTTTAATTGTCCATAGTGCCCTATCTAATATATCTCTCGTACTGTCACTTCTATGTAATCCCAGATCATGATTTTTTTTATTTAGCTGAAGAATATTCAAAATACTTTATTTTTTTCAGCTCCAAATATTTATCACCAGTTCATTGTATTCTAACAAAAGTTTCTAATACTGTTTTTGCATTTTTTGCCTGTTTTTTACAATACTTTATTTGAAATGTACTTTTATGTCTTATATGTTCCTATATTTTTTGCATTGTATATTGTGTATTCCTTATTTTCATCAATATCCTCTCCCTTCTTGTTCTTTTGAAGCTTGTCCTGAGGCATACGCTTTTTAATGCTTTAGATGCTACTTCTTTGAAAGAGAACTTACATTTTGTAGTTGCCTTCCTGTCATTCCATATTTTAAGTTTATATGTCTGTGGAAAAGATGAATTAAAATACTTGAGGAAAAAAATTTTTAAAAAGGATTTTGAATTCTCTATGTTTTTGAGTCAATTCAATCAGTACATGATGATAAAGATATGATATTTTCTGCTATATCATTTATAAAAGGCTATCTATTCTTTAATATGCTCTTTGAGGATGCTCTCATTGCTTATGTTGATTTTCATAAAATCTTTACAATAGAAAAATGGACATTTGAGTCTATTACCTATAGCTTCTATCACATTTTTGGGTGAGTATTAAAATAATGGCTTTTTATTTCTTTTCTGACTCCAATCCTAAATTGCTTTTTAAGTCTCTCTTCCTTTACTCCAGGCTCAGAGGATATGACGTTCCTTCTTCTTACCAATGATAATCCTTCCATTTTTTTGATCCAATTCTCTCCTATCTCATCTGGAAGCTTGCTTCTTCATTCATCCAATTCCCTCTCCATTTTCTATTTTTACTTTCCCTTTCCCTGTTGCCTACAAACATAATCAGATGTCTCTCATCCTTAACAAACTATTGTCTGACTACCATATCTCCTCAACCAATCATCCTTTGTCTCCTCACTTTCATGTCCAAATTTCTAGGAAAAAAGCTGTTTACATAATTTTTTTCTCCACCTTCTTACCTCCTATTCACATCTCAAACTTTTGCAATCTGGCTTTTGTTCTCATCACTCAATTGAAACTTTTCTCTTAAGGTTAACAGTGATTTCTATTTCTGATGAATCACCTTTTCAAAATCACTTTTTTCTTGTGCCCTCTGCAATTGACATTGTTGACAAACCCCCCCTTCTGCAAAGTCTCTTCTCCCTAGGTTTTTATGTTGTTGCTCTGTTGTCATTGTTTTCTTATCTCTCAGATTGGTATTTCTTGGTTGCAAGTTCCATTGGCCTGAGTAACATGTGTCTTCATGGGAAATGTCCCTTTCTGACAAAGGTCTATACCCTGTCATTTTCTTAAGTGGGTTGGGGGACACAGCCAACACCCTTTTCTATAATTTTAGCATTCCCAATAGAGAAGTGATGGGACTGTCAGGGGTATCCAGATCCTCTTGGATATTATTGTAATGGACTCAAAACCATCTCTTACCCCTGTGAATTCAAGGAAAGTGGGCATTTTCAAAGAAAGATTAAGGACATTTTTTCTAGTTCAGTACTTGGGTTGAATGCCTGATAAGACAGATTTAAAACAAGGCAAAACATTTTCTTCATCTTAAACATGCCCCACAAATATGATTTCCTAATTGCTTGTCAAACTCAACCTCTTCAGTCTTGCATTTCCATCAACTAGCATTATTTAACCTGAGGGTTCACTGCTCTTTAGGGATAGGCAATACACTTTCCTTATATCATCCTAGGTAAGTACTTCTCTTTTCTACTTCTATGTTACTTTTCCATATCTGAAATATTCTCTTACCTCCATGCCATCAATTTTAAATTTATTCTTTTCCTTTTAAATTTAACTTAAAACTTTATTATTCAAAAATCTTTCCCTACCCAACTTGTTTTTTTGTTTTTTTTTTTGTTTTCCCTACCCACATGCCTAACACTTTGTGACTCCATTTGTGATTTTCTCCACAAAGACCATGTCTTTCTCTGATTCATTTTGATGATGAAACTGAGGTAAACAAGGTTAAGTTACTTGTCCAGGTAATACAGCTAGTAAGTATCAGAGGACAGATTTGAACTCAGGAAGCTAAGATTTTCAGATCCCAGGGCCGTACCATCTAGCAGCCCTCAACTAATTAACCAGTTCCAAATATAAAATTTCCTTATTTCATGTTCTTTGGCATTAATGTACACAACTCATGCCATACCTGTCTCTTATATGTATATTTGACATATATGACATATGTATGTATATATATATTACTATCATGAAATTAGGATGAATGAATACAGATATCTGAAAGTACAAAGGAAATACTGGAAATGCAGAATGAATTAAAAAGTTTGGAAAGACATTTATAAAATAATTCACATTTAAGAAACAGAACTAGGAGAATGGAGTCACACTAACTAGAGCTGGTGAATAAAAGTGAATGAAAAAGATGATTTATTATTTATGATTATATACAGACATACATATATGTATATATACACATATATAGGTTTTTTTATTTCTAATTGTTTTGTATCATGAAAATATTGATTCCTCTGAACTATTTAGTCTATTACTGAGTTTTATCATTTCTAGTTTCATTTCACTTCCAGTTATTGTTGACATTGCTATTACATTGCAGAAAGATTGCCTTAGGGTTTCAATGTAGGCTATGCTATTTACTACCTATGTGACTCTGGGCAAATCATTTGACCATTCTGTTTAACAGTTCCTTATCTGCAAAGGAAAGGATTGTTCTAAATATCTCATAACTTTTCTTGAAGCCCAAAAATCAATGATCCTATGATGTTCCTTATTCCCAGACCTAATTACATCTCTCCATACCTCAAAAACTCATCACCTGGTGCACATTAACAAAGGTGGGGTTGCACGAGTTGACTGATAAGATCTCTTCAAGTTCTAATGATCAAATTAATCATTCAAAAGAGAACTTTTAAAAGTATTTAAAATATGCTATTCTGAGATGATGATGATGTTATGATCATACTTTTTATTATCAGGTGTATATATTTATATAGATATAGTGAGAAATGGAGTCTGAAGTCTGAATGGAAATTTGATGATATTTTCATTCTTCTTGTTCTTACGATGAATTAAACCACTGACCAATTTACTTGTTATCATTTCCCAAAATTATTAAGAGAAGGGACATACTTGAATATGTGTTATTTCCATTTAATGATAACCTCTTCCCAAAAATTTTTGAGTTTAGCAATCAGAAAAAAAATTAAATGCTCTCGTTTGATCAGAAATTCAAATGGGAGAAGCTCTTCCAAACTCAATATGGAAATATTTTTACATCTGTTCCCTTATTTCTGTATTTGATTGAGATACTGACACTTCCTGGGTTATAAAATTAACTGGGGAGAATATAATCTGTTTGTTGTCAATGAAAGAGATGTAACTGCTAAACAACATCTGTTTTCATTATTTTTGCTTAAAGTTTACAGTAAAACAACAGATTTGAGAGCTAGTTTTCAAACCAGAAAATAATTCTGTAAGAAATGCTATGCATGATGGGACCATTGGTACCAGAGGACTTTATTGGGAAAAATAAGATAGTTGTCCATCATAAGGCTGATTTTCACAGATTGGGGATTTGTTCCCAAACCTCACCTACTATTTTTAAATGTAGGTTTTGTTAAAATATTAATATTATGAACATCAATACTAACAACTAAACTTGCTTAGTAACTCATTACATTTAATTTAATTGATCCAATGCATAAAATATCATAATATCTTTTCAGTTTTTCCTTTTAATACTCCAATAGATTCTTTGGTCATTCATTTCCATTCACTTATACTCAGCTATATATATATAACTAGAACTTAGTTAGTGTGACTCTGTTCTTCTGATTCTGTTTCTTTTTTTAAACTTGCATTATTTCATAAATTTCTTATCAGATTTTTGGATCTATCTTGCATTTCCAGTATTACCTTCATATTTCCAGATCTTTGTATTCATTCATCTTAATTTCATGATAGTAATCATCATACTAATTTTTCCTCTTAAACTTCTTCATTGCCTATGAGGGATCTGCCATGTATATCTTTATCTAAAGCCTGATATCAACAAGTGAACTTAGTTTAAAGAAAATGACATATATGTGCAAATATGTATATTTATCTGATAGTTGTGCTATATATGTATATACAGACATATTACACACATATATACATATATGTGTGTGTGTATATATATATATATATATATATATATTGTAACAATCAATATATATATATATATATATATAAAAATCTGACAGTGGTACTATACACACAAAAACATAAATGTATGACACCATTTAGAATATAGTTTAGGAAGTAATCATCCACTTTTCAAGAGAATATATCAGAAGTTACTTTTAAATAGCTAGCTCCCCCTGGTGCATTTAATATATGACTAGAGTTACCAAAATTCACTTTAGAGTAGCTTTTTAGGTCCTATCTTTGGTCTAAAGCAAAGCACATTTCAGTTTTCATCTTTAATATGTCAAGCTATTGAATCTAGAAGAGTAGAAATGAAATTTTATATATCATCTACCTTAGTCTTTTCATTTTGCAAATGATAAAACTAAATTTCAGAAAGCAGTGATTCTTGAATCAGTGTTTCTTACATTTCAACATATAGGTTTTTGTCATACATGATTCTTTCAAATCTTTGAGTACTTTTTAGTTCCAATTTTCTGGGATACAGTCAATGATGTGATAGTTTAAGGAACTGGCTATCTGAAAAAAATTATGTGGCACGCATAATTTTAAGCTGCATTATTGACTTTTTTAAGCTTTCATTTTTTAAGTCTAGACATAAATAAAACCATGAATCAAACCTTGATTATAATCAAGGTGTAAATTCTAATACTGAAATTTTTAATAATATGTTCTCTTAAATCAGCATAAGCTAGTCCCAGCACACTCCTGGACTAGAAATCATCTAGTCCAATGCTCTAATTTTTTAATTTAGGAAACTAAGACCTAGATATGGGTGAGAGTCTGCTACATATTGATGCAAAGATATAGTTTCAGTGTGTTACAATCAGAAAGAAAGCAGTTACCATTATGAGACCAGAGAGGGAAGGAAATCAAATTATTTATTGAAATGATTCAGCACAAATACCAACTTTTTATTTTTTATTTCAATCTATATATGCTTATAAAATATATTTTAAATTTAAATAGTTAACACAGCAGAAACTTAAGTAAGCTGCTTCTAAACATCTCAAACATTCCTAGAAAATATGCAATATGCAAGTATGTTTATACTTCCTGAAAAGTCTGAATATTTTCCATGTGCATGTGAGGGATTTATTTTTTAAATGATTAATCTTAATAAGTCAGTAGCTACAGTGTGCCAGATGCTGCACTAGAAGATAGGAATACAAAGACATGAGATAGTCCTTGCCCTCAAGGAGTTTGCATTTTAAAACTCTACTTTTTTACTTCATATTAGCATGAAGGTGAATCTGCTCTTCAAAATTATTGCCCAAAGACAGTATAATCTCTGGAAGATTCTAATGAGTTGGAAAAGCTTCTAGTGCTGGCTAAGGGATAAATGATTTGTGTATATCTATCATCTGCACACCAGCCTAGCTAAGTATAAACAGGTTTATGCCACCAGATAAAATTTTTTTGGCCCATGCTAACTTGTGGTAAGAAAGGCTATGAACTGTCAGTAGAACTCACTGATGAAAAAAAGGGATGCTTAAAGTACAGTTGACTTACATTCTGCCATTTACAGATCACATTCATATATGTTATCACATTTGATCTTCACCATGACATTATAAGGCAGGCAAAAAAACTTATTAGGTGTGATGGAGTAAATAACATGCTTAGAGTCAGGAGGTACTCAGGTTCAAATCGTGCCTCTAACACGTAATTGTGGGAAGGTCTCTTAACCATTCTGATTTTCAGTTTCTTCCATGTGTAATGTTATGTGTGTGTGTGTGTGTGTGTGTGTGTGTGTAATATAATAAAAATAATAATTACTATACAATATATTGTCATATATTAAATAATCATATAACATGTATATATGTTATATTACATATAGGGGATAATAATTATTATAGCATATATCTTAGAGGGTTGCTGTGAGGATCAAATTAGTTCAATTATATAAATACCATAAAGTTCTATATATAAGCAAGTTGATATTTTCAGCATTAATTATAGGTTAAATTGGTTTTTGTGGGCTAATCTGTCCTGTGCATTCAAGAAGCTATTCTCAGTCTTGAAGAGAACATGGTTTCCTAGGATCTATAGAAAGCAAGTAGTCCCAAATTACCACATTCTCTCTCTGCCAGGTGGCTAGCAATCTCTTTGACTTGCATGGCTAGATTCCCTCCTACCAGCTGCAGAAGGGAGGAGATGGGTTCCTGATGTTCTGAATTAGAAGTCAGAATACATTTTCCCATAGAAACAATATTACAAATATATTCCAGGTTCCAGTTTAAAACACTGGATACCTAAGGTAGCACAGATTTGGAGTTAAAAGATTTGGTTTTAAGTCCTCAAGTTGGTGCTTAGACATTGGGCTAGTTGTCTTAATACTTTCTCATTTAGAAAATAAAGAAATTGAACTAAGTGCTCTCACTAAGGCATTCTCTGTCTCAAAAAATTGTGTGAACCAAGAATGCAATAGTGAAGATGATGAGAGCTGTTAGTATTATTGAAGGGCTATGTTTCATTGCTAAGCTCCCATTAGGGTGCAAGGCTAGGAAGGTTTCCAGTAGTGCCCACACACTCTCAGAGCATTGTTGTCACACATCCAGACTCCTGGAAGGTAGGTAGGAGGATCAGAGGTATTGCTATCAATACATTTCTGCCTTTTCCTTTTTTGCAGCCTCCCCTTCCTCCTCACACAATACCTCTATGGTGAATGATGTGATGCTGGCAACAAAAACCACTAAAGGATCCTTTCTTGGGAAAATCAACAATAGCAACAGTAAGGCTGTGGAGTAAGTGTGCAGGATGGAAGCTTCATACATTTCTATAGGAGTCTTGCCCTATTTTTGGAACCTTTAGAAACATTGATGTAACTATAAATTTCCAATTCTCTGTTCTGTTTAATTTTTATCCTCCCATGTGCCCCATTGCTGTTACACTAATTTTCTGTTTAATAAATAATAGGTACTAAGAACCTATTCATTATCTGTCTGGAAAGAAATTCTAGTCAAGGAACTTTGTTCCTTGCAGACAACCTTCTGCTATGTTTTAGCAAAATTTAGATGGCATCAAGCAGCATATAAAATGATTGGGGCGGGAAGATACTAGAGGCAGGGAAATCAGTGAAGAATTTTTGTAATAGTTTAGGCAAGAGGTAATAAAGATTAAATGGGCTTGTTGCAGTGGGATTGTAAAGGGACTAAAAGGGAATTGAAACCCAAGACAGATAAGGAAATAGTAAGAGAACATCTAGGCTATGTTCAAATCTACATAGGGCTAGGGAAACTATATACCAGAGGATATGCTTCTTTCTCCTACCTGCAAATAACACCATCTTGCTAAAGTGATCACAAAATTATTCTTTACAATCTTTGTGAAATTATGGAGAATGAAGAATTTTTTTTTAAAATTTTAAATGGACAAAAGTCTCAAATTTAAAAAAGTTGAAATTTATATATATTTACATACACAAATGCATACACATATACACACTTGTTACACAGATTAAAAATATCAATGTGTAATGTGTATGTATACCTACACACACACACACACACACACACACACACACACCAACTTGATAATAAGAACTATTGACAATAAGCCTCAAGAAGTCTGAGATTCTGGAATCAGCTTAGAATGAAAACTTTTTCAGATTACAATGGTGCTACCAAGAATCATCAAAGAATATAGAAATCAAAAATACATGATGCAAAATCAGACCTAAAAGAAATTTCTATTAAGGAACTGGTGCCCTTTTTAATTCTCTTTCTTTTCCTCAGAAGCAGGCTTCCCAATAACAGTAGCTCACACAAGAGAGAATCTTTCCAGGTTAAATGTACAACAATAATACTCTCTATGACTGCTCATTTGCCCAAATGCCATGTCCTACATTAGCCAATAGGTAGTTGAGGCAATTGTCAAAATAATGTTTTTGTGATCTAAGGATGCATGTTTCTGAACATTTTCCTTTTCTTTTTTTTTCTGAATTCTGCTCTTCCCTGCCTCACATTGTTCATTTGCTCCTACTGCCACCAACTTTGGAAGCACTTCTTTTTTCAAGAGCTATGTATAGTAATGAGGAGTGTGTGCATGTGAGTGTATGTGTGTGTGTGTGTGTGGGGGGGGATCAGTAAAACCTGGTGAAAGCCCACTACAATTAGAAAAAAATTCTAGAATGGATTTTGACCTCTTATAAAAGAAAGTCGTGATCACTAAGAGCCAGAATGACTTTGAGAATTAGCTATGCCAAAATAATCATTTTCTTTTTTTAATAAGGCTAATTATAATTGTTAGTCATTTTAGTATCTGGGAAAAGCAGCATAAAATACACCCAGAGCAAGTACTACTATAAGTTCCCTTAAATCAACTTTGAAATTTATGTTATAAAAACAATGTAAATAGTAATTGAGACATTCAGTTGATGAGATATTCTTAGACACCAGGTTCCATGGGGAGAAAGATTTTGAGACACCAGCTTCCTGTGTCTTTGGAGAGACTCTGGGATACCATGAAATTTCTACTGGAGGAAAGAAGGGTGAACCTCTGCAAGGGAGGAGTTCACTTGGTCATTCAGTCACTAAGGAAGCAAGTCTGCCTTGTTATTTTAACTATATATTCTTGCTATGTTCTCAGCTGAGTTATTTCTTTTATCTTAAAGGAGTGTATACACTATCCAGATATAAATGTAACAAAATGTAAAATTGTACAAACTTTTAAAAGCATTATTTAAAATTTTTCTGCTCTTTAAATTTTAGTGGCTTGGGGAAAATGTCTGGTTCATTTGCCCTTATTATGGTTTTGGGGACTAATGAGTTGGGTCAGTAAAATTCCAAACCCATATATATCTGTATTATAGAATAACATTTAGAAAGTCTCTCATGATATTATATTGTGGCCCAAATACGGAATGTGAGCGGGTTCACATATATAAATGTAGCAGGATTTTTAGTGAACTACTCTGTTTAGCATATCTTGAATGGTTTTTCTTCCTTTAACAGTTACTGATTCATTTTGGTTTTTAATTCTCATCTTCCAAAATAATCCAATGTTGTGGTATTTTCTTATAAATTAATAAAAATTCACAATCTTTGTAATTAAATAATTAGTTCTGAGACCCAAACTATTTATCAAATATTAAACCAGAGAAACCTCTTTCATCAAAATTTCTTTGATACATACATGCATATATATATATATATATATGTATGTGGAATATATGTATGAATGGATTTCAACTTCTTACAAAGGAAAGTGGTGATCATTAATAGCCAGAATGACTTTGAGAATTAGCTATGCCAAAATAAGCATTGTCTTCTTTTAACAAGGCTAATTATATATAATTAAAATACCTATTCCATATATGCATCTATATGAAAGCTCTTAAGACTCATAGCATTAAATGACAATCAGGTTATATAATTCACCAACATAGCATACAATGCACAGACATATTCAAGTATCTCAACAATATATTGAAATGAGAAAAATCACAAACCGTAGTCCCGTAATTTGTTTGTCTTGAGATGTCAGTTTAACATTTCTTATCAAGAATTTTCTTGATAATATTTCACTTCTCTCAAGAATGTTTTTAAATCTCTTTTCTCTGTGCTTTACAAAGTTATTCTCAAAAAAGAAATTTTCTCATTTCTTTATTTCTGGCTTAAAAGGTCTCTGTTCAGACAAGAATTAATGAATGTAAAAGCATCTATTAAGCAGCTCCTATATGCCAGACACTTTAATGACAGTGAATAATCTCTTCATGATAAGTTAAATCACCAGTCTTCTCACCAATTTCTTACAGAATAACAGTTAAACTTGAATTCCTTAATATTACATTTTCTCTTAAAGATGCAGTAACAGTATGCATGGAATCTGTGGATGGGGCTATTGAAAAGAAGGTTGCATATAGTTAAATGTTCCACTTTGTGGGAAGTTGAATAGGATGACCTCTTAAAGTTCCTCACAATGCCAATATTTGATAGCTTGAGATGGATGTAAGAAGTAATTCACAAGCATAATTTTTAGGATTTAGCAATTGGTTTATTGTGGAGCGAAAGGGGTAGTATAAAAAGTAACATACTATGGGTGTAGCTATAATTGGGAGCATGGGAAAACCTGCATCTATATCCTCCATGTATTAAATTGCTTTTGGGAGAATGGTACTACTCTTAACAAAAGTTGTTAAGTAAGAAGGAGAAATAGGTGGTGAGATAAATGTGATAAATTTGGTTTTAGACATGTTGAGCTTTAGGATTCAGCAAATCTTTAAGATGGATTTATCCAGTAGATAAATAGAAATTGACATGATATTCAGAGAATGGAGATCAAGTTTGGAGCTATCAATTAAATCAGTAGATCAACAAGGACCTAATATGTGGCACTAAGTGCTGAAAATGCAAAGAAAGACGAGATTGGACAAAAGAGTATACTTATTATACAAATAGAAGTTATATTTGAAGAAAAGTAGGTCAAGGACAGCTCCTCAGGGAAAGCCTCCATTATTATACTCCTTATGATTATATTTTGAACTTTTTTGTGCCCATTTGCATTTTGTACTCTTCAGTTCAACACCCATCTGAATCATTTCTCTAGCTGCAGCCAAAATAATACCTTTTCCTCTAACTCTTCACAAGAGTAATCATAAATGAAATGAATAATGATAAAGCTTGGAAGATGTCATATGCCATCAAACTAACCATAACAAGAAATCTTTTCTGGGAGGTTGGATTAAAGAAGGGTTCTCACTGCTCTAGAACCAGGAAGGATATTTTCTTAAGTGAAATAACACTATGCCAGTGATGTTTCCTCTTCAATGGGCTGCCAGAGCAGGTTAGGTCTACAGAACAGACTCGAATAATAAATTCTCGCTTAACTGCAAAAGTTTAGATAAAGTGATGGCCCGTGCACAGTGCACAGAATATGAATGTAAAAAGCCATCAACCATAACGATATCCCTCCCCTGCAGCACATAAACAGAGTGAGGTGGAAAACAAAACAGAGAGCGTGTATGATAATCCTCAGCAATGCACCACTTCATGAAAGGATCATTTTGAAAGCTGTGCCAGAAAAGCTCAGAGCAGGCAGGCTAAACCAAATTAGAACAGAGTCAAAAATTTGTCATACCTCTGTAATTTCACACAGCCGCATGTCCAGTTGAATTTCAAACAGTCCAGATGTTAGCCATCTGACTCTTTATAGCTGTGCTCTGTTTTTTCTTCATAAAGCCTCTTTTCCTCCTCTGGGTTCTCAGATACATGGTGTTTCTCTTCCTGTTTGAAGTGGGACCTAAAATGAGAAAAGAAAAAATGGTTATTTTTTCACTTTCAGGACTATTTACTGGTTTCACATGGAGAATGTTTAAGAACAGAAAGTGTCCAACATTGTTTGCATCATATATGCTTTTTTATTATTCGCAAGGCCATCATGCCCTAGCACTCTGGCCTCAGTAGGTTTCCTAGACACAGAAGAGAAAAGCAGCATCTCTCACCAATGACTCCTTCTATTTAAGTAAAAATTGAATTAATTGACTTCAAAGAAATGTGTAACTCATTCCAAAGATCTAAGAAATTCTATGTATGCATGCATACCTTAGGGATGAGATTAGATACCTGGGAATCTCCTCAGAGTTGGCAAATACTATTGATTTAAGAACAAAGGTAGCAAAGGCCCCTCTCCTATTGTTGGGGGTGGGGGCTGGTCAAGGATAAATTGATGGCTGGGGCAATTCTAATTTGTGCCAGAGTAAATGGAAGAGATATGACTAAATGCTTGTCCATTTTTGGTACATAATATACTTCAGTGGGAGCCCGTCAAGCTATTCATAAATTAGAGGGATTGGGTTGACTGTATGCTGCTAGCCCTGAAGTCGAAGATGAGAGCAATAATATTAGTCCACATTTACATTTTGCTTTATCATTTGCTAAACATCTCATGTATAATATCTTATTTGATCCTCACAACTTTGTGAGGTAGCTGCATTTTCTCTTCATTTTATAAATTGATCAATCAATTAATAAGCATTTATTAAGACTTACTTTGTTAGGCATTGAGGACACAAATACAAAAGTGAGACAGTCCTTGACCTCAAAGAGCTTACATTTTATTGGAGGAGACCTGTCCATAGATAAATACAAGACTGATGAAGAAACTGTGACCCAGAAAGTTTAAGTGACTTTCCAAGGATCAAAAAGCTAAAGAGTAACTTAGATTTTGAACCTGAGTCTTTCTGATTCTAAGGCCATATTTAGATAAGAAACTGGAAGATTTTTATTATTAACTTTACTTTTTGCTTATGAAAACAGTTTGAACCAGAAATTATCTCCTCAGAAAGGGAAATAGTCATATTCTGAATGCAATGAGAATGAATCCTCCCACTTTCTCTGAGACTGTTTTAATGCATGTTGATGGGTGTCACAGGACTAGACAGTATGCAAAATGGTGTCATCCAGGGACATGCACAGCAAATAAAGATTTGTGATTGATTTTGACAAAAGAAAATAAACCAGTCGGTGATAATCATCCATGGCTAAAGAATGTCTATGAATTTACCCACAAAAGGATGTGACAACACCTATCCAACACAGGTTTGCAATCCACAAAGCTGTTACAAAAGTATTCTGGACAACTCTGTTCCATTGATTGTATAAGTCCAGTTGTATACTTTTATCAACCCATCTTCTTGCTCTTCTAAAAGGAATCTTCCATGAGTAAAGATCTGGGTCAGAACTGGAGCAGAATTATGTGTTTCACTTGGCCTCAGAAAGCAGAATTAGGAATAATGTATGACGGCTGTAGAAAAGCAGATCTGGGCTGAATGTAAGGGAAAAACTGCCAAACAATTAGAACTATTCTAAAATGGAATGAGTTTCCCATTCATTGGAGGTCTTCAAGAAAAAAAAAAAAAAAACTGGGTAACTACTTCTCAGGAATGTTCCAGATGTGAATTGACTAGATATCATCTAAAGTCCCTTTCACTTCTGGATTTCTGTGATTCTTTAGGAGATTGTACAGAAAGTTAAAAGGGGAGAAAAAACGGTTTTTCAGAAGGCAAAACAGACTTTTTACTTCAGAGGAATGTTTGTTCCAGATGGTATGAAGTAATTGAAGTTGAAAAGAGAAACACTTTCTGTATTTGGTTGATAAACACCTTAATATTTGAGGACTTTTGATTTTATTTATTGAAATCTAAAGCAAACTAAAAAATGAATAATAGCTTTTATAGTAATTGCTATATGATCTAATCCTGATACGAATCTTTTATTGTTGATTTGGTCTCAGTGAATGATGGTTGAAATGCATTCTTTGTATTAGAGCTATTTTTTAAGTTAATAACTTAATTGGAAATTCCTATCAAGGCCACATGTCCTTGGATGCACATTGTACCACTATATTTATCCTCCATTCAAATGATATTTTTCTGCTTAAAATTACTTTTAATTTATCTTCTGGCATACTGTTAGTATCTCTCAATGCAGAGGAACTTGCTTCTATAATTATTTTTACTCACTAGTGCCTTGTAAATTCTTTTCCTGAGTTTAATAACATTTTTGGCTACTTCCCTTAGTGACTCCCACTGAGGGAAATAAATGGAATAGAAGCTTCACTTGACTCAGAAAAAAAGAAATAAAACCTCTGCCATCCAGACTAAAGCTTTTCCAGCAAAAGTTACTGAACCAAATTTAGCTGTACTATGATCTACGTTCATCCTTGGCCCTCCTGTGGAAGGTTAGTAATAAAGGCCACTGGTGATGTTGATATTAGGATTTTATGGAAGCTTCAGCTAAGACATTCATACTTTTATTCTGAGCCTGCAGATTTCCTAGTGTTATGGCTGCCGATAGAAATTGTATTTTGATAGTTTAATTCTCTGATAGTTAATCTAATTGGTTTTACTAGATTTTGTAGAAAAGTAGGATGCATTGTATAGTAATGACATTTTATAAAAGGCTAACATTGTCCTTCTTGTGAAACACATTCAGTCCTTTTAGATTTGAAGAAGATTATTGTCTTAATAGGTATATTCCAGGGTGGCTGGTAAGGGTGCAGGGAAGTGAGGGTGGAACCAGACTGAATTGGTTCAGGAGAGTTGAATGTTAAATTTTCAAAGTGAGCATTTATTTACATTTCAAAAACGTGCAAACATTAAAAATTGGGATTCAATTTAGCATTTTGTAGACTTAAAAAGGTGTTGGAGAAAATGTTAGCAATGCAAATTAAACTTAAAAGCAAGTCCTGCACAATTTTTTTTTGGGGGGGCAGTAGAGTCAGTTGTTAAACATTTACTAGCAAACCACTGAGATCTAGGATGTGTTCAGAGGAGACTAGTAACTCTGATGATAAGGCTACCAAGCTCTTTACAGGGCTGCTTTCCACCTTTGGTGTCCACCTGATCCACCTATCACTTGTGGCTCCAAGAAACTGAAGCATGCACAGCAGCCATACCCCAGTAAACTATTTCGACAGACAGGCTAAACCAATTTAAGAGTAGCCAAAGGGCTCCAAACCCTAGGGTGAGTTGGGGGGTGTCTACCCCAAGCATGTAAAGACTTCCCCTAGTGAAATGAGTAAATGAGAACAACTTGTTCCAATAGCCATGAAGGCAGGTAAAGCAGATGTGGAGAGCTTAGAGCTTGGTTAGACATCAAAGATAACAAAGTCATCCACTGCTTTTTGAGTGGAGAGACAACCAGTTGTCTTGACTCTGTCCTGCCACTGGGCAATGGTAGCTTTAGAAGAAAGAGTGAAGTTGATGAATTCGTGTACTTCTGTCTCATTTAAGTCCAATTTATGCCTGAACCAAAAGACATTACCATTAGAGAAGCTACCCCAAATGGTCATATGGACAATTTGTGTCTGACTTGTGGCAGAGCACTCTGAGCTTCTGTTGGTCTGATCAACCACAGTTGGACACATTGCAACTTGACTCTAATATAATGATGTCATTTTGGTCTTCTTCGAGAATGAAGGACAACAACCCACCAACCAACCAACCAACTAGCATACCACCACTGGTTATATTAAACAAACAGTTAATTTCACAGCTTTAATAGAAATGAAAAACCCAATATATATTTTTAAAATAAAATTTTCATTAAAAATTCTCATCAAAATGATCAATTGATAATTTTCAAATAAACATTGCTTTAGTGCCTATTTTGTACTAGATACTATACTAAGTACTTTATAAATATTGTCTCATTTGAATCTCACAACAACCCTGGGAGGTAGGTGTTTTCCTCATTTTGCAGTTGAGGAAACTGAAGCAGAGGTAAAAGGACTTATCTGGGGTCATGGAAGTAAATATCTGAAGTTGTATTGGAATTCAGGTCCATTGAGAGGTAGGAACCATTATTATTCCTAATTTATAGTAAAGAAAGCAAGATTCTGAGAGTTTAAATGACTTTCCTATAATTACTTATTTAATCAACCAACAAGTATTTATTAAGTATCTCTTATGTTCCACACATTGTGCTAGGTGCCAAGTATACAAATATAAAGAATGAAACAATCTGTACTTTCAAATTTTCTTTTGGATGAGACAGCATGTAAATATGTAACTATAAACAGATTAAACACAAAGTTGTCAAATACAAAGTAGTTGGGGAAGGAAAGTACTTGCAGTTAGAAATTCAGCAAAGGCTTTGTATTGGAAGTGGAAATTGGTAGGTTGTGGTTGAAAAGAAGGGTTCTATGAAGTAGAAATAAAGTGAGTATCCCCTGTTTTTCAGAACAGGGGATACCCACTGCAAAGAAAGAGAGATGGGCTGTGAAAAGATAGACTGTGGCCAGGTTATTGAGGATTTTGAAAGTCAAGAAAAGGAATTTATATTTCATCTCGGAGGAAATAGGGAGTCCAAGAATTGGTTGTGTGAAAAGTGACACCATTAGATCTGCATTGAAGAAAAATCACATTAGCTGCTGTGTGGAAGGAAGATGGTTGGAGTGGGAAGAGACTCAAAGCAGGGGATTTATTAGGAGGCCATTGTAATAATGTAGGTAGGGGAGTCTGAACTAAGGTGGTGGCTGTATGGCTAGAGAGAGGAGATATGATGCGAGAGAGATATTATAAAAATAGAAACAATGACATTTTGTAATGATTGGATATAAGCATTAAGAAAAATAGAGAGGGGATAACTCAGAAGTTAAGTACCTTGGTGACTACAAGAATTGTACTGCCCTTGATAGAAATAAGGAGCTATGAAAATGTGAGTCTTGGGGAAAAGATAATCAGCATGTTGAGTCTTGGATATCTTCATGGTAAGAATTTGAAATAATCAATATTTAATGAGTGATGTGGGGTTGAAATTCAAGAGCGATATTTTGGCTGGATATACAGATATATATGTATGAGTTAGATCTGTGCGTCATCTGCATAAAGACAATTATTAAATCAGTGTAAATTGATGAAATTATAAAAATATATATAAATTATAAAGAGAGAGCATATACAGACACACACACACACACACACACACACACACACACACACACACAGAGAGAGAGAGAGAGAGAGAGAGAGAGAGAGAGAAAGAGAAAGAGAGAGAGAGAGAAAGAAGAGGGCCCAGTTAGAGCCAGAGAAATGGCCAGTTAGATAGAATGAAAACCAAGAGAGAGTTGGAGAGATGAGTGAATAATCCAGACGAAAATGTCCAAATGTAAAAAAGTCAAGAATGAGCACTTCAGAAAGACTACAAATTTTGCCATTAAGATATTATTAGTAACATTAAAAATAGTTTGATTTGAATTCAAGTGCAAAAGTTTAAGTTTTAGTTTAACTAGAAGGAAAACAACGGAAAACTGCAGATAGTTTTTTCTGGTGGAGAAACAAGAGATAAATCAAGATAGCTTGAGGGGATAGTATGCTCTGGTAAAGGGTGTGTGTGTGTGTGTGTGTGTGTGTGTGTTTTGTTTGTTTTTTTGTTTTAGAGAGGAGAACATATATGAAGTAGTAGAGAATAAGAGAGAGGTTGAATATTATAAATGAGGGAGATAATTGAGGGAGCAGTCTTAGGGAAGAAAGGAAGGCATGGGATACAGAGTCCATGTAGAAGCATTGGTTTTGATCAGGAGTCTTTTTGGGGGGTGGGATTGGTATATATCCTATATGTAATTATCTGTGAACATTTTACATTTCCATCTCTTCTCTTCCCTTTCCTTTTTGGAAATGTTATATCTGGTTTATATTACATGTTAAAACACACACACATATATATCACATAAGTCATTATATTTAATTTATATAAATATAATCAAAGATCCATATAGTCTTGCTCATACTTAAATAAGAATTCCTTCTACATCATTCCCCAAAGAGCTCATCCAGAGCTTCTCTTTGAAAACCTTCAAAGAGAAGGAAATCATCACCTCCTGAGGCCACCCAATCCAGATTTGGAAAACTTTGTTTAGGAGCTTTTTCTGACATTAAGTCTATAGTGACTGCTCTGCCAGTTTTTCCTACTATTTCTCGTTCTCTACTTTGAGATCAAACAAAACAAAATAATTTCTACTTCCATTTTACATTCCTTGAGATATTTTAGAGCTACCACACCCTCTAAATCTTTTCTTTTCAAGGTTTAAACATCCTCACCCTCAATTCCTCCAATCCACCTTCACGTGGATCCTCTTATATTTTTGTCTTCCTCTTCCAGCATGTTACATTAGATGAAGCTGTCACAGATTTTCTGGAGAAAAGGACAAAAAGGAGGCAGGGAGAAGAGGAAGAAACTGAAAATTGATAAATCAAGTCTTTATTGATGAATAAACTTGGAAGGCACTGAATTTCTTTAATTTAAGAAGTAAATCACAGGTTAAATTTATTCTAGGACAAAGAGAGTTGTTATGTGATGATACTAGGTATGTGTATTCTTCTAAGACTCCAATAAAAGAAAAGGAGTTTATAAAAGGATTTAATTACATACAAAGAGAATATTATTGTCGCCAAAAAAAAAACATTAAACAATAGAACAATCTGTAACCCATATGCATTGTGTACTCCAAAATTCCTAGAGTGCTCCAATCAGATTCACTTGTAATTGGGATGTATTTAATAAAATAAATACAAATACAACAGAACATAGATAATGTTTATATGTGGTTTTCTAAACCAATATACGGCCCATAGGCATCCTGATGTACAATTTAGCAGATCATTTCTATTGAAGTTTGATGCCATTGGCCTAGTGATCAAGATCATAGAATACTCATTACTAGAGATTCTTCCTACACATACACGTGTGCAAAAAAGGTGACCAATCAGTCTTAGCTGAGTTGTGTTGTTTTTACTTAAGATAGGAAGTTATAGAAGATGGCTTATCGAGATCTCTTTTATTACTATGATTTTGTTGTTGAAGCATTATGTTAAGGTAAAAGTCTCAAATTTAAAAACCCCACAAATTGTCTAGCTTTAATATCAATATTTGTTTATTTTTGAAAAGCATGCTAGTGGTACAAGACTTGTGACTGAGAATTTGAGGGCCAAAAAGCATTAGCAATTTTTACCTTTAAGTTTCCATTAAATATTCTCCAAGAAGATGGTACTGTTAATGGGCCTACTAAAGTAGAAAGTTATTCACATTGAATAACTTTCTTATCGACTCATTATTATTTTAAAATGCAGTAAAGCAATCAGACCATTTAAACACATCCATTTGTTGAATATTTTGAGAATACTTTTAGAAGTAAAAGCAACAAAATAAAAACATTGGTCACCATTTTTGAAGGACATATATCAATTGCTTATGAATTATTAAAAAGCAGTTGGGGAACATGGCAAGTTCTCTCCCATTAAATATGGAAGGCTTGCTGAAAAGTCTTGTCAATATTCTCTTATCTAGTCCTTAAAAACAGCTCTGTTGAAGTCGAAAAGATACAACATCAGCAAGAAGAGGGGTAAGATGTCCTAATGCTGTCACTCTTTTCCCCTCTAGCTCAAGAATGTTTTTTTGGGATGCTGAAATTGTCTATGTGATTTAATGAAATGTGCCTTCCTATTAAATATAATAAGAGAACAGGCTGCAGGGAGGGCAGAGGGCATGAGGAGAGGGAGGCAAATAACAGCAAGGAAAATTTTTAGAAAAAGGGGTTGTTATTCTCTATTCTGAACACTATGTGTTCCATTTGCCTTCATACTAGCTCCTTGGGAACCATGTTGAATCCATAGATGAAGTCTGAAATTTTTCCATCTCTATCTTTCCTTTGTAAATCAAAATAAACTTTTAAAAAGAGCATTATTAGAATCCTTGGAGTAATATTTTATTACTAGGGTGATTGACAACAGTATATTATTGATTCAGTATGATAATGACAATACCATAGCAACACTAACTGCACATAACCATCATTTCCCTAGGATCTTGTTTTTTTAAGTTTAAAGAACAAATTCACAACATTTTCGCCCAGCATACAAAAGGAGTATCACTTTGAAACAAGATTTCTGTTATTTTACTATGGAGAGATCATATGTCTTATTTATATGAATCTATTCACACATATATATGTATAGCTCTCTCATATATGTTTATATATGTGTATGCACACATATAAAACATACATTAAACATACACACACATTCTTCTAATTTTAATGATAGCAGTCATACAAATTTTGATTGAACTTAAGACATCAAATGGACCAGCCATTTATTTAATGAAAAATAGAGTAAATCTTTCTTCTTAGTTGTGCAGATACATGGTGGGTAGATACTACTTCATCTTCAGCTTTGCCTGTGTTCTCAGCTTGGCAGATATAGACTATAACAGTTATTCTTCCAATTAGACAGCATGTGCTTCTGACATTTGAAACACATGCTGGGGGTCGGGTTTAGCAGAGACGATGTGAATAGAATATTATTTTTAAAAAAATAACCCATAAGCAAAGACAGTGAATATTTTAAAAGCTTGTTCATTGAACCTCAAGCCAAATAACATTAGGTAGAGTGCTATATATTTGCGATATAATTAGAACATCATAATAGTAATGCCATTTAAATTGACAATTAAAACAGAAGGAACTATTGTACAGCAAGGGACTGCGTTTCTGTACAACTAATTCACAACTGTAAGCTTATGCTTCCTATAGAAGAAGATGCTGACCTGTTATTGGTAGGACATATGCATTGAGGGTTGTTTCCCCCACCCACAGTGACATTAGTTTACATTTCTTCCTTTCTGATTCAACATCTTTTTTTGAGAAGACTGGGATAGGATACAATCTATGATCATTGTTTCATTAGAATGTCATCTTACTTATAAAACTTTCAAACTCTGGCTTTGTTCTCAGTAGCACCATGCTCTAAACACTGAACTAAATAGCTTACACAAAATAAGTGGTATTAGGAGCAATTAAGTTTGTTCAGAAATAGAGATTTTCAGAGTCTATTACTGCTTATTGTTCTTGTCAATGAAAAGTCCTAAGAATTGAATTGTCCTGGGCCAAACACTATTGGAAAGCTTATAGAACATGGAAAGGAAGTACAATAGTCTCAAAAACAAGTTGAAAAGATTTAAACACAACTTATCTCATACAAATGTTACTGTGGAATTAGGAACTATTTCAAAGTCTCATAAATGTTTTGTTTCCCAATCAAATACATTCACCATTCTATTTCTCTCCGTTACTATTTAAGATATGGTTTCAAATGGTTTTTCTCCAAGTCACTGTCCTTGAACCAAATTCTATCACAGACTACTTGCCTTCCAGTTTACACCACTAACAAATCTTACCACTGGACTTTGATGCCTCTGGAGGAAAAAGTGAGGGTTAAGACTCTTTGCAGCTCTGCCTCATTTAAACCCAATTGACCCTCCTTATGTCATTGGTGTTCTTCCAGAATGAAGGATGAAAAACAGCAACAAAGGGCCCTGCATGAAGTCTCTACACAGAGAGAAGTAAGTATAATGAAAGCTTTGTCACACATATTTCTTCTTGCATGTATGCCCCATCACTATTATGATCTAAGTTTAAGCTTACATATCCCATCAATGCTGTATATATTTGGGGGAAAGAGGATAATGTATTAATTGTCTATCATGTTATCTGAGCAATTGATAAAAACTAATTGAAACTTTTGGATGACTGCCAATGAGAACTACTGCTTGTGACACTCAAGACTTACAATAAAAGCATGGATGTTGGGAATCATCTCTAGAACGCTGAACATCTATTACTTTCAGCATTATCCTCTTTCCTGCCAATTCAAGCAGAAATTAGAGAAATGCTGCTTTCTTCTTCTTCTTCTTCTTCTTCTTCTTCTTCTTCTTCTTCTTCTTCTTCTTCTTCCTCTTCTTCTTCTTCCTCTTCTTTTTCTTCTTCTTCTTCTTCTTCTTCTTCTTCTTCTTCTTCTTCTTCCTCCTCTTCCTCCACTTTCTCCTCCTTTTCCTCCATCTTCTCCTCCTCCTTTTCCTCCATCTTCTCCTCTTCCTCTTCCTCCACCTTCTCCTCCTTCTTCCTCCTCTTCTTCCTTCACTTTCCCTATATGTGATCCTCTTTTCACTTGGGGTACCATATTTCTAGCCCTTAAACCTTTACTCTGTCTTTCTTCTAATCACTAATAATCACCCCAACCCAAGCCTCTTGTGACTTAATGTTTAGGTTTTAATGTTTAGGTTTTTATGGCTTGGAATTAATGTAGGTAGCATTTTTTTCTGTTCTGACCAAAAATTTTGAGCCTCCAGAATGATTTTTAAGTGGCAAATTAGGCAATCTTTTTCTCAATTTTTACCCAACTTTAGTCATTGAATGGATATCATCTTTAATACAAATCGAGACCTAATTTGCAAAGGTCAAAGTCAGTCAGTGCATCCAGTCTTAATGATTTTGTCTTGCCACTGGACTCAGATGATTTTGAAGGAGAGAGCAAGGCTGATAACTTTGCTCAGCTCTGCTTTACTTGAATCCAATTCATGTGCAAGTTAAGATATAACTCATGTGATGTCATTGATCCTCTTTGACAATGAAGAAGGAATAATTCTATATTTAGAATACAATTATACTGCCAGATCACTTGTTAATTCTTATAATATTTGCCATCAGATGAATGGCAAAGTAAGGTGAATTATACTTTAAGCACTCCCTTTCCACATGGTTAGTTACTGTAGCTGTAAGCTGTGAAAGGTGATCTCTTGCTCCTTGCTAGGTGATTTTGTGAGAGAAACAGTGAAACAACTAGATGAATAGGCAATTGATTTTGCTGGCTGCATGCACAAGTTGCAAGTGAGTAATAATAGATTTTTAAGCAATATTGATAAATTAGTAATATATTTTGGAAAAGGGGTCCTTTGCAATGCTGACCACTTAAAGTTTCCTATTAAAATGAACTCTTTTTTATTTTCCTCTTAAATCATTCTCTGCCCTTATATGTCACAACATCTCTTTCCCCTTCTCAGTTTACTTTCCAAAAACTTCAGATGACGTATCTACTCCATTAATTAAGAGAAACATACAAATCAGTCTCTTCCATCTTTTTCTTGAAGAGAAGACAAGTATATGGGTTGTTGGGGAAGGAGGAATGAAATTTGGTGGCTAAGCACTTTAGAGAACAATGCAAAAGGACAATCTTTGCACTAGGTTGAATCTATAGTGCCTTACTCATAATAAGCACTCAATAAATATTTTATTATAGTAGGTTGAACAACTATGGGTCTGGGGAGTGTAAACATGTAGGGCAAGAGATTGATCCTTTGATTGAACTCTCAAAGTCCTTCCTTAATTGTTTATATGATGAAGTTAAACAAAACTTTAAAATCTCTTAAATAAAAATTCCAAGTATTAGCGGTGACTATGAATTATATTTAGGATTCTATGGAAATCCAGTAAATGAAGAAATTATAAAAATGGAATATATTCTATAACAGAGCAGGCAATAACTTCTTTCATTTTAACAAAAAAGGGTATTATATGCTTTCCACAGACTGTAGGGGGTAGTTGAAGGTTAGCCCTGTGCATAATCTTACAAATCTCTGGACACTTGTGAAACATGCCCAGAAAGATGCCATAAGCATCAATGATGTTACTAAGGCTAATGTAACATACAAGTTTTGGCTCAAATATTATTCACCTTGGTGATCCTATCTCAGCTAATTAACCAGCAGGCTGTTTTAATAGCAGCATCTATCAGAAGCACCACAGCTGCTTCTCTCATCCTTCCTACCCTATGATTTAATTTCTCACTGAGTTTTAGAGGTAGGAAAACAAGGCAATTGAGCAGGGGAAGAGAGGAAATGAGTGGAAAAGTTGGGGTTAATCCATTCAGGGATAGTTAGTTAGCTCGATGAGTGACAAAGGAGTAGGAGACAGCTTGAACAAAGGCCTAATGTAGCATATGCTCTGGACTTGTTTTCTCAATCACCTTCTCCTCTCCCTCCACAATATACACACCAATGGATATGATAAATTGGGACTGCAGGGATATTACTGACCTATCTTCCCCACATTAGTATTCTATGAATAACTAGATGAGTTTGTAGGATAGTTTTTCTAGTATGATAGCTCATGAGCTCTTCCATGAACTGTCCCACATAATTATCAGTTGATATCAAATTGCCAGTCAGAATTCATTAGTTTTTAGATATTTTTAGATACATACTTAGGTGGAATAGTTGGCATAAAACATCCCTTTCAAAATTATGTGATATACTCTCTTACCATATACTATCTACTTACTTTTTCATACAGATCCAGGAAAAAAAATGGTTTCAGCTTACAGAGCACTTGAGGCACAGGGATAACAGTTACTGGTTGCTGGAAGTCCTTTCTTTCTATTATGAAGTGCTCATGATGTCTTTTTAGGTCCAGTGTAGCTTCTCTTTTGGGTTCCTTATAAAGTCTTAGACTTGCTTATGCCCAGTATCTTGTTTATTAACCACCTTCAGTTCAGATATAGCATCCATTATTCTGAGGATGCAGCTAGGACATGGATCCGACACTCTGGAGTTCACAAGGACCTCCTTCAGCCGAGTCAGAGAAACTGGGGGAGAAAATGGAGACCTATGTCTTTACTCCAAAATCTTGGCTCTGCCCCCACGACTTATGTCTGGGCCAATTATTTGGCTCTCTCTCTCCTCTTTGCAAGTGATTCCTTTTCAGAGACTGGGCTAGAGGATTTTGGTACTAAACTGTCAGATGCTCAAATAGTCCCAAAGTCTCTATTGGCTTGTTATTTTATATCTAGTCCAGGGGGTATAACTAAATCTCCTCAATTTATCTGAGCAAACTACTAATATGATGTTACTAAACTTCATTTGATGATTTCTAAATTTATCAAAACTTTGTAAATTTTACGCGTAAACAAAAATATATAAATACTAATGTCTCTGATTCATAGATTAAATGCTTTAATAATGGTGACTAGGCTTTGTTTACATAGGCTTCACATTGATTCAATTACAATGTTCTCAATCAGGGCTAGATTATTTGTTACCTATCCTAAGTGGGATAATGTGATTAGAATTATTTACTCAATGACCTCTACCTTCAAACCAATTCATTAAAAGCATAGATTTTTGATGCTTAATTTGTTTTTTTTTTAATTTACTTCACTAAATGTTTTGTGTTAATATTGACTTCTTTGTCTTTAATCTATCAATCATATACATACACACACATATATGTATATTGGGTGTCCTACAAGTTTTAGGACAATTTTAAACTACATACATATATATGTAAATGCCTACAAACATATACATGTGAATATAAAAACACTTTAATGCTTAAGAGCTGTGATGTTATCCCTGTTGCTACTATCCCATAAATACAGATAGCAGCTGTTTCTTTACAGCTTAATATTAATTCCATATATGGTTGAAAAGTTCATTATTAACATTCAACTTTGTGGTGATAATGTTTTGAAGTCACAGTGGGGTGTTGATATATACATATACATTGACCAAACCTCTGAATTCATGGCATAGCTGTCTCCTGGTGACATATCAGAAATGTTCAAGGCTATAGAGCTGGTTTGTATTAGAGTCAGGATTTAAATCTAACTCTAAGACCTGTTCCTTTTCCATGAGGCCTTTTTTCCTCCTCCCCATATTCACACCATCTTGTTCCCCAGCTTATACTAGAATATAGTGTATCTTTTGATCTGGATCCTAACTCAAAAATCTTTTGGGTATTCCATTTACTCTCTGAAAACATCTCTATTTCCTTGTTTATATGTCCTACTGTATAGATCAATGTACCTCACTAATTTTCTCTATGTGTTCTATCTACTGTGACCATACACATACCACCTGATATATCACCTTATATGATAATTATTCAGAGCCTTCTTATTAACTCAAACTGATAACAAACACATAGCGGAACAAAAAGGTAAAATTTTGTACAGAAAAATTGCATAATAATAGAGGTAGAGCCACAGAGGAGCAGTTGTTAAGAACCACCTACTTCCTCAATACTGTCTCTTTTTGTTCCCTTAAGGATCCTTGCCATCTCTTTTTTAGATTTTTCCCTTAAAAACCTGTTTCTTGGTGACATCCACTGTGTGACTTAGTCACTTAACAAATATTTATTAAGTATTTGCAGTGTTCATAGCATTGTGCTAAATTTGGAAAGTACAAAACAAGTACAAAACCCAGTCCCTTTTCTCAAGGACCTCACTGTCTTTATTGAATCTGGAATCAGGAAGACCTAAGAACAAATCTGGGCAAGTCAATGTCTGATCAAAAGCAAGGAAAAAAAAGCAAAACAGCTGCTGTCATTAAGGACCTCAAAGTTTCTATTCTCTGTTCACCTTTGAATGAAGTAGGAGGGAGGGAGGGAGAGCAAATCAGCTCTATTCTTGAATCAATAACATTTTCCTTTCCTATCTTTCATTGAAACTAATTGGTTTAAATATTACCCTGAAGACAACTAATAAGCCAGTCTTCCCTATACACAAAACTTGATGTTGATCTTCTCCAGGAAAGATCTTTGTAGGTTAAAATTACTCATTCCTTTTATTTGACTTTTACTTGGCTATGAAATTTTGAGAAAGTCAGATTAATGATATGTTCATAGTGAATATATTCATTGGCTTTACTTCAAAATGCAGCTGTTCTAAACATATAACCAAATGAAGGATAGAAAGGAAGTTTTTAAAAGCACCCATCCTGACTTTATACTTGTTTTTTTTTATCATTCTTAGAAGTTTGTTTGATGGACATATGCAAGTGAGTGCAAAATACATAGAAAAAAATAAGATGTTATAGAATTTACATAAAGTAAGATGAAATAGTTTTGTTAGCACTGAAGACTGCAAATATATGGTAAATTTTACCAAAGATATATATATATATATATATATATATATATATATATATATATATATTTATATGTGTGTGTGTGCATATATATGTGTGTGTGTGCATATATATATACATATGTTGAAAGATATGCATGTTTTTTCTTTTTTTTTTATTTAATAGCCTTTTATTTACAGGATATATGCATGGGTAACTTTACAGCATTAACAATTGCCAAACCTCTTGTTCCAATTTTTTACCTCTTACCCTCCCCACCCCCTCCCCCAGATGACAGGATGACCAGTAGATGTTAAATACATTAAAATATAAATTAGATACACAATAAGTATACATGACCAAAACGTTATTTTGCTGTACAAAAAGAATCAGACTCTGAAATATTGTACAATTAGCTTGTGAAGGAAATCAAAAATGCATGTGTGCCTAAATATAGGGATTGGGAATTCAATGTAATGGTTTTTAGTCATCTCCCAGAGTTCTTTTTCTGGGCATAGCTGGTTCAGTTCATTACTGTTCCATTGGAAATGATTTGGTTGATCTCGTTGCTGAGGATGGCCTGGTCCATCAGAACTGGTCATCATATAGTATTGTTGTTGAAGTATATAATGATCTCCTGGTCCTGCTCATTTCACTCAGCATCAGTTCGTGTAAGTCTCTCCAGGCCTTTCTGAAATCATCCTGTTGGTCATTTCTTACAGAACAGTAATATTCCATAATATTCATATACCACAATTTATTCAGCCATTCTCCAACTGATGGACATCCATTCAGTTTCCAGTTTTTAGCCACTACAAAAAGGGCTGCCACAAACATTCGTGCACATACAGGTCCCTTTCCCTTCTTTATAATCTCTTTGGGATATAAGCCCAGTAGTAACACTGCTGGATCAAAGGGTATGCACAGTTTGATAACTTTTTGAGCATAGTTCCAAACTACTCTCCAAAATGGTTGGATTCGTTCACAACTCCACCAACAATGCATCAATGTCCCAGTTTTCCCGCATCCCCTCCAACAATCATCATTATTTTTTCCTGTCATCTTAGCCAATCTGACAGGTGTGTAGTGGTATCTTAGAGTTGTCTTAATTTGCATTTCTCTGATTAGTAATGACTTGGAGCATCTTTTCATATGACTAGAAATAGTTTCAATTTCTTCATCTGAGAATTGTCTGTTCATATCCTTTGACCATTTTTCAATTGGAGAATGGCTTGATTTTTTATAAATTAGAGTTAATTCTCTATATATTTTGGAAATGAGGCCTTTATCAGAACCTTTGACTGTAAAAATATTTTCCCAGTTTATTGCTTCCCTTCTAATCTTGTCTGGATTAGTTTTGTTTGTACAAAAACTTTTCAGTTTGGTATAATCAAATTTGTGATCAGTAATGATCTCTAGTTCTTCTTTGGTCATAAAGACCTTCCCCTTCCACAGGTCTGAGAGGTAAACTATCCTGTGTTCCTCTAATTTATTAATAATTTCATTCTTTATGCCTAGGTTATGAACCTATTTTGACCTTATCTTGGTGTACGGTGTTAAGTATGGATCAATGCCTAGTTTCTGCCATATTAGTTTCCAATTTTCCCAGCAATTTTTATCAAACAGTAAGTTCTTATCCCAAAAGCTGGGGTCTTTGGGTTTGTCAAAGACTAGGTTGCTATATTTGTTGACTGTTTTATCCGATATGCATGTTTTTTCAAACTTAACATGCTATTGCATCTTTATTAAGACATAGCCAGAGATATCTTCAATTATAGCAAAATTAAAAACTATAAAGAAAAACTAATGTTTGCCTGAAATCCCTGTATTTCTGTGGCATAAAATGCTATCTATGTCCACACATGTCATCAATAGAGACAATAATTAGTGAACACAATTATAAACTAATGGGCAAAAGAGTATTTACTTTACAAGCAAACTTGGGGTTAGGACAGAAAGGAACTCATGACCTAGTGGACACAAATTTATTGTTAGAAAATTTGCCATCACTGCTTCCACCATATTCCAGGGATGGGAACAGGGAGATGATATATGGACAATTTAAAATTTTTAATTAAAAAAGTTAAGATTTTGTGTGTAATTGCAAAATAATAAAATAAATAAAATATTAAAAATAATAATAGCTAGCATTTTTATAGGACCTACTATGTGTCATATATCACCTTAAAAACTTCACAAGTATTATCTAATTTTATCCTCACAAAGGATCTGGGAGATAGAGATAGGTTCTAGTATTATCTCTATTTTACAATTGAGAAACTGAGGCAAATAGAAGTTAAGTTCCTTGCCTAAGGTCACAGAGCTAATAAATGTCTAAGGTGAGATTTCAATTCAGGTCTTTATCAACTGCACCATCTAGCTGCCAACTTTAATTTTTACTAAAGCAGGATGGGTCTGCATATACTAAAATTGAAAAAGATTAAATGGCTTATCCCATAGCTAGTAAATATTTAAGGCAGGAGTTGACTTCAGATTTTTCTAACTCCAAGTCTTGCATTCTATTTATTCTGCCAACAGAACTGCCTCATAGGATAAACTGGAGATGGTGTACCTTTTTTTCATTCAATATTATGGATAATTTTTCTGGATATGATATTTTTTACCACAGGCCTAGTTCATTTGATTACAAGTAGATATGATTCCAGGGCCTGTGGTCTTTTATTGAAGAACTGATAATTACAATCTAATTGTAGCTCCAGCATATTTGTTTTTCTTGTTTCTTGAAAAATTTTCTCTTTGATCTGGGGGTTTCAAAATTTGGCAATGTGGTAGAGAATGAGATATCAGACCAGAAAGGTTTGAGGAGACCAAGTTATGAAGGGCTTTGAACAATAAACATCAAGTTATGTATTTGATCCTGGAGGCTCCCTGTCCTTGCATAGGGAATTAATGAATTTATTGAACAAGGAAATAATTTGGTCAGATCTTCTTTTTAGGAAGATCTATCTGACAATTAAGAGAAGGATGAACTGGAATAGGAAGAGACTTGAGACAGGTAGACCAACCAGCAACTATTGCAACTATCTAGGCTTCAGATGATCAAGGGTTTATACCAATGTAGTGTAAATGTCAGATGACAAAAGGGGGATATACAAAAGGATGTTATTAAAAACAGATTTGACAGGACTTAATAACATATTAGAAGAAAGGAGAGGGTAATTTATATTTTTGGATAGAGAAACCCCTCAATAGTTCTTACATCATAATATGGTAGTGACCATTGACTTTGTCTACTCTTAAAATCAGTCTTACTAGTACTTTGACAGAGGTTCTCAGTCAGGATTTATGAACTTGTTTTTTAAAGATATTTTTTTCTAATTTGGAACATAAATTTTGCAAGGGCTAATGTTGAAAACTATCTTTGCATATATTTTGAAAATAAAAAGCTGTTATTCAAAAAGATATTTTTCTAACTGTATTTCAATACAGTTAGTTTCCTTGGTAATCATATGCATTTTATTTCATTAATTTAAATATATTATTCTGAGGAGGCATCATTCATAGGCTTTACCAGATTGCCAAAGGGGATCAAAACACACAAAAGGTTAATAACACCTGCTTTTGAGGAAAAGGGCATTGTAAATTAGAGGTTTTCAAACTGTCTTGTAATTGCGACTATCTACTATCTATGTGTATGGTACTCTAAAATTGTTTTCCTAAAAGTGTTGGGTAAGAGATTTTTTCTTTTTGAACAATGTGAAAAATTTATTCTAAGAACTTTATAATATCCCTGCTGAAAACTGGAGACAAATTGAGATACAATAAAGCCAAAGTAAGGGATTCCTCCTGTTCATTTAGAGGCAACTAAATCTCTCAGTGAATAGAGTGCTGTGCCTCAAATCAGGGTGATCTGTGTTCAAATGCAACCTCAGAAACCTATAAGTTGTGTGACCCTAGGCAAGCCATATAAACTTGGAGATTTCTAGATGAGAGTGCAGGGCCTGGAATCAATTAGGCTCATCTCCCTGAATTTAAATCTGGCCTCAGATACTAGCTGTGAGACATTGGGCAAGTTACTTAACCCTGTTTGCCTCAGTTTCCTCAACTGTAAAATGAACTAGATAAAGAACAAACAAGCTGGGGCAGCTAGATGACACAATAAAGCACTAGTCCTGAAGTCAAGAGGATCTGAGTACAAATCTGATCTGAGACACTTAACACTTATTTCTTGTGTCATTCTGGGCAAGTCACTTAACCCTAATTGCTGATCTTTGCCAAAAAAACCACCAAAGGGGGCACACAGTCAGGCCTGACTGAAAAATGACTAATTAACAAAAAAATTAAAATGCCTTATCTAATAACCTTATGTAGTCAGCCATTGGATTCATAGATTCATATAGTCATTAAGGAAAATGGCAGTATTTATAATATCCTTTCCTTATTTTCACATTAAATATTTGCTGAATATAGCCTTCAATCAGTGACATCTACAGCCGCATCTTTTCCATGATTTTTCAGAGATCAGTGACAGAGGTTTGGCTCAGTTTACTTATCTTTAATACATCGAAGTTGGACTAGGTTGTCTCTAAAGCCTCCTGCGGTTTTAGTTTTATGATTTTTGGAACATAGTTTGATTTGGGGCTGGTGGCTTTCTTTCATTGAGGATAGTTAAGCATTTTTACCTCAGGCGTCCATGGGAAGGTGCTTTTTTCTGCCAAAAGTCCATGTACTAAAATTTCATTAAGTGGATTAGGGGAACTTATTCTGGTTTTGTCATATTTTACTAAGTCTCAATGAAAGCTATGAAGTTGAATTTACATCTAATTCACTTTACTCTGATCTGTGCACCTATGGATAAGATAATTACTATTTTTACCCTAACTCTGCTCCATTCTTTCTTTTGAGTTGCTCAATTATTGATGTCAATCTTAAACATATGGTATGTATTTCCATGTTAAAAACATAAACAATTGTCCATGATGAGTTCCTTGAAATTAATCTTGGATATTGGCTCATATACGTTAAAATTTCTACTGAGTTCAAATTTGGTTGAAAGTCCTAAAAAAATCTGCAAATTCATTGAATGTACCTTTTTCATACAATATTACAGATAATTTTTCTGCATATGATATTTTGACCACAGGTCTAGTTTACTTGATTACTGGTAGATATGATTCCAAGGCCTGTGGTCTTTTATTGAGGAACTGATAAGTCCTGTACAAATCTAATTGTACCTCCAGCATATTTGTTTTTTTCTTGTTTCTTAAAAAATTTTCTCTTTGATCTGGGGATTTCAAAACTTGGCAATAATATTCCTATGTGGTTTCCACAAAAGATCTGTTTTAAATGGTGATCAGTAGATTTTTTTCTATTTCTACTTTCTCCTCATGTTTTATGAGTCCTAGACAATTTTCTTATTTCTTACATTATTATGTCAAGATTTTTTTGGACACAGCTTTCAGGTAGCCCAATTATTTTCTTGATATGTTCTCTAGCTCTGCTGTTTTTCTTATGAGATGTTTCATATTCTGTTCTATTTTTTCACTCTTTATATTTTGTTTTGTTAATTTTTGTTGGTCTCTAATACCTTCACTGTCTTCCCTTTGCTCAATTATGATTTTCAAAGAGTAATTTTCATCTTTAAGATTCTGGATCTTAGTTCTCCTTTGAAGTGTTCTCCTTTGAAGATGAAGCCCAGTCCTCCCTATTCTTAAAAGAAGTTCCTATGGTTGGGTTCTTTCTTCTTTGCCAATTCATTTTTTTTTTACATGAGAAGTATTGTAAGCACCTTTAACTGTGGTGTTGGAGGATAGTGCATCTAGCTTCACTTCACCTCTATCCTCTGACCTGGAACCTTAAAACAAGAGATCCCCCCTCCTGCAAGTACCAGCAGCCAGAAGTGTCCCTGCCCCATTGCCTCTGAATTTCCAGTGTTCTGGTTTTCCCTCTTGTCTAGGATCACATCGCTATAGGTAGGCCAAGGTTTCCTCAGTCTGCCTGGAGTCAGACTTCCCACATTGTCCAGGAGGTTAAAAATCTCTATGGTTCTTATTGAGGCTTGAGTCAAACCTAGCTCACCCCTGTGTTTCTGTGGAGCTATCCTAGGAGTGTTTGGGTTTGTACAGAAGGACCCTGTTCTGCCCCAAATATTGATTTTTAATTAGTCTATATTCATCTTGAGGTGCAAATATGTTCTGTTTGTGGGGGAAATCTGGAGAATCTGAAATTTACTAACATATTCTACCATCTTCCCAGGATCCTCTCCCACGGGCATTTTCACTATTCCTCTTTATGAATAGTGCTTTTCATGAATTATGAGTCCTCTCCAACTGCTTTTTTTTCCCCCTCTCTAATCTTGTACCTGCTGTTCTTTTCTGATGTTTACCTTACTCAGTGTTTGGGAGTAGTTTCCTCCATTTCCTTTCATTTTCAGTTTAAAAATCTCTTGATCAGGCAAATATCTTTTTATGATCCTATTTGGTCCATCACAACTCTGAAAAATAATCATTCTATCTTTTCCTTCAGTGTTCACTATTTTGCTAAAATCTCCCAGTTTCTATTTTAAGTTGTCTATCTCTTCTTTTAGTTCTTTTATTATGTCTTCAATTACTTTTGGGGTTCTTATAGCTATTTCATCTTCCCTTCCCAACCCTGACCCTAACTCTGGGTTTCCTTGACTGGAATTCAAAGAAGGATTCTGAGAGGACCTGGGCACTATACATAGAGAAAAGGGGATCAGTGGAAATCAGCATATCCTTTTATCTTGAAAAACTTGGAGAGTGGGACTTAAATCCATTCTATCCCCAGCACATGCATGATTATAACCCAGAGGCATGGATGTTAGAGAGTCATTTCCCTGAGCCAGGAAAGAGAAGAATAAAATGTTGCTGCCAAAATTACCCATGCATATGTTTTGTAAATAAAAAGCTTTAAAAAATGTTGTTGCCAAGCCATATGTATACTCTAACTCTGTGCTAGAAAGACTTGATCCTCTACTCACACTGGTGCTCAAACCTATTCTCGATTCCCAATCCCTTCTCTGCTCTTCATTACTCTTTTACAATCAGCTATCTCATGCTCCCCACTTCCATCTACCAACATTTCTTTCTCTTCTTCTCACTTTATACTAGTTTTCCCCTGGTTACTCTAATTATAAATGTAATTTTGGAAATTTTTACAGTGTGATAGGAAATAGAATTTTTTGTTGTGTTATTGAGAAAAAATCCATTTTTATCAAAATATCTAATAATAATGACTGAAACAGCAATTCTACAATTCTATTTGTAGCTATGGAATTCATTCTTTGTATCTGGAATTCTATGTTGGGTTATGCAAAGGAAAACTATAAATGTGATTCAGAAATCCTGTAGTATTTCTGAATCACATTTATAGTTTTCCTTTGCATAACCATTCCCTCAGTTTCTCTAATGGCATCAAGACACCCAGAGAAACATGGTCATTGAACCAATTACTCTAGTTTATGCTATGCCCATGTGCTATGTCATCGCATTTGATCCTCACAAAATCTTGTGGTTGAAGAAACTAAGGCAGACAGAGGTTAAATGATTTGCCTGCAATCATAACAGCTAGTAAGTATCTAAAGCTGAAGTTGAACTCCATAGTTCCTCACACATGGCTATTATTCACTTGTGTCTGATTTTTGAGTCCATTTGGGGTTTTCCTTAACAAAGACACTGGAGTGGTTTGACATTTTCTTTTCCAGCTCATTTCACAGGTGAGAAAACTGAGGTAAATAGGGCTAAGTAATTTGCTCAAGATCACATAGCTAGTAAGTGTCTCAGGTCAAGTTTAAACTCAGGAAGATGAGTCTTCCTGATTTCAGCGCCACCCTCTATACACCTGTCCATAGCAGAAGATTCATAAATGTTTATAGAATCCTTTAGTTCTGGTCTATAAATCTGGATCCCATCCTTTGACAATAACTAAACATGTTAATTTTTAATTTATCTTTAAATTTAGAATATACTCTTCTTAAGGTAAGGGCAGCAATATTTTTTCAGCATCTGAAGGTTTTATCCCAGATTCCTCACCTTCACCCCATATGTCCAACCAGTTGCCCAATCATTGCTGTTTCTACGTTCTTAACATCTCTTGCATTTTAATACAATTGTCTCATAGCCACCATTCTTAGTTCAATCCTTCATCATCTTTTACCTACATTATTGCAACAAATACCTTGCCTCAACTATCTCATCATCTAGTCTATTCTATGAATTGCTGCCAAAGATCTAACCATGTGACTTCCCTACTCTGTAGACTCCAATAGCTTCCAATTTGTTGTTCAGTCATTTTCACTTATGTCTGACTCTTTGTGAGCCATTTGGAGTTTTCTTGGCAGAATGATTGCTAATTTCTTCTCCAACTCATTTTACAGATCAGGAAACTGAGACAGGATTAAGTAACTTGTCCAGAGTCACACAGTATTTAATATACAATACAATATAATGAGTATTTGAGGCTAGATTTGAATTCAGAAAGGTGAGTCTTTCTGACTCCAGACCAAACATTCTATCTACTGAGCTACCTACCTACCCATCTTCCTCTTACCTTTAGGATAAAATAAAGACTTTAAAATTTGTTTTTAAAAGTTCTATGCAATCTGGTCCTGGCCTATTTTTATAGCTTTATTTGATTGTACTTACTATGTATCTCAGCCAAACTAGCCCCTCTGTTCCTTACTAATAACTTTGTATTATACCTGGAATATATTCTCTTATTTTCTCTACTTCAAGAGTCCTCTTCCCTTAAGATGCTGTTCTGATACCATCATCAGAATAAATATTTTCTTGATTCCCTCCCTAGTCCTCTTCCCAAACTATGTTGTATTTAACTACTTTGTATATATTTTCATTTATATTTATACAAAATATATATTTTATGTATACTTCTTGTCTCCCTTGTTAGAATTTAGGGACTGCTTCATTTTTTGAACTTTTATTCCCAGTGCCTGGCATATAATAGGTGCCTAATAAGTACTTAGTAATTAATTGATTGACCATTCCTAAAGTGTTTGTTCTCATTCTCATTTCCTGGGAGAATCATCTGTGAGACAATTAGATATTATGCTAGTTTAGAGACCAAATACTCCAATCGTGACATTTTTGCTTTTTAATAGTATTTATTTTTCCAAATACACACAAAAATAGTTTTGCAAAATTCACCTTTGCAAAACCTTGTGTTCAAAATTTGTCTCCCTTTCTCCTCCCCTTTCCCACCTCCCCAAGGCAGCAAGCAATCCCATATAAGTTAAACACATACATTCCTTATAAATATATTTCCATATTTGTCATGTAGCACAAGAAAAATCAGACCAAAAGAGAAAAAACCCTGAGAAAGAAGAAGCAAATAAACAACAAACAAACACACACACACACAAATGAAAGATGAAAATACTATGCCTCGCTCTACATTCAGTTTCCATAGTTCTCTCTTTGGATGCAGATGGCATTTTCCATCCAAATCTATTGGAATTGTGCTGGATCACCTCATTGCTGAGAAGAGCTATCTATTAAAGTTGATCATCACATAATCTTGTTGTTTCTGTGTATAATGTTCTCTTGGTTCTGCTGCCTTCACTTAGCATCAGTTCATGTAAGTCTTTCTAAGCTTTTTGAAAATCAACCTGCTCATCATTTCTTATAGAACATATACCATATACTTATTTCATATACCATAACTTATTCAGTCATTCCTCAACTGATGGGCATCCACTCATTTTCCAGTTCTTTGCACCATCAAAAGAGCTGCTACAAACATTTTATGCACATGTGGATCTTTTTACCTCTTTTATGATCTCTTTGGGACACAGACCCAGGAGAGACACTGCTAGATCAAAGGATATACCTTGTTTGATTGTCCTTTGGGCATAGTTTCATATTGCTTTCCACTATGATTGGATCATTCCACAATTCCACCAACAATGCATTAGTGTTCCAGTTCTTCCACATCCCCTCCAACATTTATCATTATCTTTTCTTATTACAACATGACTTTTTTTGTCAACAATAGAAACAAATTTCCCCAGCCTGCTTCCATCAATATCTTCAAACAATATTTTAGCATTAATATAATGACATTAAAGATATGATGTTTTAAGGTATTTAATAAAAGAAGAGATCTAAATTTTCCTATGACTTTTTCTTTATCTCTGGTATCTGCTACTAGAATTTTTTTTGGAAGTAAAAAAAAAAGCATTTCAGATTGTCTTTGTATTTGGAAAGATTAAAAAAAGTGTAAACTCATCAGTGGTTTAATTAAAAGAATACATGAACATTATGCTTATAATAGTATAACAGAATTTAGTTGAATTCCCATTTAAATATAAAATTACAACATATATATTCATAGAAGTTTAACAAATATTTGCTAATAGAAATTTTTTCTTTTGTTCCATTAGGTATTAAAAAAGCCACTTACTTAGTCTGTCCTATTCCTAGCTATGTTATGTTGTTCAGTTCCTTACATAGCTTTGGTCTACTCTATCTCAACTATTAATAATTAAACTGCTAAATATTAAATGAATACCATTTTGCTGCTTACAACAAAAACAAATTAGTGGCCCTCTTAAATTTATCTAGACAGATATTTTGCTTTGAAAGGAACCAGTAGTTCTTCAGCTCTATCCTCTCTCCTAAAGCAAGTTTCATCTCAATGATTTCCTTGATCTGAACTGCTGATCTTCCATTTTCTGCCCTCAGTTGAAGCTAATTAACCCAACCAGTCTCTTTTTGCATGAATCACTCAGTGTAACTAAGCATTTTTCAACTTGACTTATTTTTAAAGGAATACATTCACAGAATTGAGGAGTTGGAAGGCATATTACAAGTGATGCAATATGCAATCTTTTGGACAGTAGTCCCCTTCTCAATATTCCTAATATGTTATCTATCATCTGCTTGACGACTGCTAGACTCCATGAGCTCCACAAGCAGACCACTTGTGAATATTTCTAATTCTTCAGAAGTGTTTCTATACTGTAATGTGCTAAAGAATCTGTCGGCTCGTGAAAGTGTCATGTCATGAATGCTTGCCCATTCCCATTCTGTGTTTCTCTTGTCTTGATAGCTTTCCTTGAGAGTCTAGAGTCTAGATTCAAGGTTCTTAAATCTGTGCGTCTGTCAAGTCTAAATGACAGATTCTTTTAAAAGTCTGGGAAAGCCTATGGACTTAATCTCAGAATAATGTTTTTAAACACGTTAAATAAAAAAAAAAAACATAAGATAATTAAGATAATCAAATATATTGAAATACAATTACCCAAATATTGAAATGACAAATCCACAGATACGAGGTTAGAAACTTGTTCATTAAGATAGTCTGATATTAAATGGTTACCAGTGAAATATGACGGCTGTTCAGCTATTTGTTATTCTGGTTATATGACTGACTCACCTTTTTTGCTAGTCATATATTTCTCTGATGATATACATTGTGCTATTTATCTTGTGTACCCCGTCATTTGTAATATATCAGTCTGACACAATCTCCTCACTGAAACTGGATGATTCTGGACTTCATTTCCTTGGTGACTATAATATTGATATTAAAAATATGGAGTTTCATTTCAGGAAAAAACAACTTATGATCAATAAAAGAATGGCATAGTTTCCTAAAGGTAATCTAGTTTGTTCCAATTATTTCTATTCCATTCTGTGCTCAGATTATTATCCATTTATTCCATTTACAGTGTCTGTCCCAAATGCCTGTATTGATGGGGAAAACTATAGAATATTTTTCTCTCTAATACACAGCACTGAATTTTCCAACTTAGTAATAATAAGGCACTCTTTATTTTTTTTTTTTGGTTTTTTTCTATGTAGATAGAACAAATTATTTTGAGTGGTTTTGTGTTGCATTAAGAGATTGCTGCAATGACTCTTGGCTTGATGCAATTAGCACAATGTCTATAAACAGGAAAATTTGACAGAGCTCACTGTATTTAAGGAATTTCCTTTCCATTTAGATCCTGATCTTGGTATCATGCATTACAAGGGCAAACACCTTTAGTGAACATATATCTCTTTGTCTTATGGTTTATTTTTTATTATTAATCAGAAGATTGTCAAATAAAGCATTTGTCTTGCCTCTTTTCTTTTTTCATTCCATACTACCTTGCTTGGCAATCTAATTAGCTTCCATAGATTAAATTATCTTTTTAAAAAATATTATTCCTAGTGAGAAAAAGCATTGTAGCGGCAAGAAAGTGGAAACAGAGTAGATGCCCATCAATTGGAGAATGGCTGAATAAATTATGGCATATAAATGTTATAGAATATTATTGTTCTAATAATCATCAGGAGGATGATTTTAGAGAGGCTTGGAGAGACTTATATGAATTGATGCTAAGTGAAATGAGCAGAACCAGGAGATCTTTGTACATAGCAACATCAATATTATAGGACAATCAATTCTAATGAACGTGACTCTTTCCACCAAGGAGATGATTGATGCCAATTCCAATGATCTTGTGATTAAGAGAATCATTTCCATCCAAAGAGACGATTGTGGGAACTGAATATGTATAACAACATAATATTCTCACTCTTTTTGTTGTTGTTCACTTGCATTTTGTTTTCTTACTCATTTACTTTCCTTTTTGATTCGATTTTTCTTATGCAGCAAGAGAATTGTATAAATATGTTTACACATATTGGATTTAACATATATTTTAACATGTATAACATATATTAGATTGCTTGACATCTAGGGGAGGAGGTGGGGGGAATGAGAAGAAAATCTGAAACACAAGGCTATGCAAACATCAGTGTTGAAAAATTATTCATGCATATGTTTTGAAAATAAAATCTTTAATTGAAAAATATATATTGCATCAAATGCTTATCTGTGACCTTGAGGAAGTTTTTTTTAAACTCATGCTCAGATTGTTTTGTCTTTTGTAAAAAAAAAAAACAAAAATAAATAAATAAAAAGGGAGAAAAAGAGAAAAAAAGAGAAACAGCATCACATCATGTGTTCCTACTTTAAATAGTATGTTAATCTATGATCCCATCTGATCAAAAGAGGTGATTTTTGAAAAGTATGTGATAGACTTTATAGCCTATATTGTCAGCTCTCACCTCCATCTCCATCTTCTTGTTCTTCTTTTTTCTTCCTCTCCTCCTCCTCTTATTCTTCCTCTTCTTCCTCCTTCTCCTCTTCCTTTTTCTTTTCCTCTTTAACTTTTTTCCTCCTCCTCTTTCCCTTCCCCTTTTTCTTCTTCAACCTTTTTTTAAAAGTAAGAATATTACAATCACAGGCATAGATATCAGGACTTGGTTTATCTAAAGTCTTAGAAATAGCTCCCAAAAAACTCTACAACTACTTCAGGAACAAAAAAACCCAGATTGAACAATAGTCCTTTAAATGACATCACTCATCCTCAGGCTTTATAATGTGATATTTTTTTTCCTGTGATTTGTGTGTAACTGATGTTAATTATACAAGTTTAGAAGAATACTTTTTTTTTTGTTGTTGAACAATGTAAATGTCAGTCTCATTAGCTGTAATTATTACCTGTCACTAAGGAGAAGCTTTGAGTGAATACTAATCTTCCTCCTCTTTTTGTAGGTGCATACAAATGTGCCAGAGATGATTTCAGTTTATTTCAATCTCAATCCATGTGACCTTCTCTTTATTTACAAGAATGGAAATATACTTAGATATTTTGATAGATTTTTAGAAGCCTTACTTCCACTGATGTAACAACTGGCATTTATAAAAGCACTTAAAGTCTTCAAAATGCTTTACATGCACTATTTGATTGGAAGCTTATAATAATTCTGTTGGGTAAGCATTACTGATATTATTATACCCATTATACAGATGAGGAAATGAGGATTGAGAAAAATTAAATGACTTAGCTATGATTAGGAATACTTGGATCAGATACATTTCCCCAAATAGTACTAAACAAATGAGGCAAATGGAGACTGGACCTTTGATTTCATTGGTATAGGGAACTCCCAGGCAGGGGAAAGTCTTCCTAGAAATGTAGGTTGCACCTTCTTTGCAATTGATAGATAGTCATAGAGCAGGGCTTCTTAAACTTTTTCTACTCCCAAGAAATTTTAGTCCCAGAAATATAGGTAAATAATTGACATACAAATCAAGCCTTTTCTGGTAATAAACCATAATTTCAAAATCCCTATATTCAGTTACAAGACCCCATATGGGGTCTTAAACCACAGTTCAAGAAGTTTGGACTCAGCATACTTAGAGGTTAAATAACTTTACTAGGGTCACACAGTCAATATGTGTCAAAGGTAAAATTTGAATTCAAGTCTTCCTCACTCTAAAAATGACTGATTACTAAGCACAATCTCTCTTAAATGTATGGGATAAATAAAAATAAATGTAAAAAAAATGAGATATTTCCAACAAGGTTGATATTCACAAGCATTCATCAGTTCTTCAAAATCAAAAATAGCTATGCTTATTGGGAGACTTACTGGAAAAAAAAAACAGGACATGTTTGTATGTCAGAGTTTGGCCATTTATGGATCAGTACACTGCAACTAAAGATATCTAAAGAATTCAGAGAAAAATGAGAAGATTTGTATAGTTTGATTCATGGGGAAGTAAATAGAAATAGGAGAAAATAGACATAATGATTACAGTAACATAAAAATAGCCATTTTTTAGAGCCATTGATTTAGAGATATAGAAAAATCCTCTGTATATTTGATTACAATTCATTTATAACTATATGTTAACTTTTTAAGTTAAGAATTTATTTCTATTTTCAAATCAAAAGGGCAATTCAATCCAGAATAAATGCGGTAATTAATATTGAATTCAGATTATGTTACTACAGATGCTGAAAGTGACAGACTTAAGCAGAAATAGTTGCATTGGTTGGTTTTACTTATCAATTCTTCTATTAAAAAAGAATATGGAGGGTGGATGAGGTCAGAGTAAAGAGTATATAGGGAAATAATTGTGATATAAATAAATGAAGACATTAATGAAAATGCAGATTACTATATATCTATCTCTTTTGGGGAAGCTGGCTCTTTCTTGAACTTCCAGCAAGAAGATGAGGGTGGGGGTAAAGGGGTAGCATAGTTGGGAATGAAAGTGTCATTAGTGGATAATACTGCAACGCTGCCTAGTCTGTTAACCCTCACTCTCACTACATGACCAGTCTACTTCCTTTTCTGGTCATGCATATCTTTGATGAAGTTCTTTATTCTAATTTTTTTCTTGTTAAGTATTTATTTACTAATTATAAACTTTTAAAAACTAAACTTCTTATTCCAAAGAATGAATAAAGGGCCTTTATCTTTTAGACATTTTATAACAACATTATTATCCTTTTAGCCTTTTTTGTTTTGTACACTAAAAGATAAAAAAAAAATCTATTGATTAAACACTATTGTAAACAACCACACAGCAACTGCTATGGGACCAATCCCAAATTGAAAATAGAAAAAAAAGTTTAATCCATAGTTTCATACATATATATGTATGTATATATATACATATATATATACATTTGTGTATAAATATATTTATACACATACACATATACATATTTGTGTATAACTATAACCACATATATTTACACACACACATACACAACTGAAATACAATTTCAGCCTGACGGAGTCCACAGCTCCTTCTTCCTCTTTTCTTATCTTGCCCCAACAGAACTAATCCTGGTTTAAATTTAGTTTATTGCTTACTTTATCATCTTAATTTATACCTACTGGTATTACACAAATATGTAAAGAGCCTGAGATTTTGTCATTTTGGGAGATGCCAATGAAACAAGACTGGAAATCAAGTGTCAACCAGATCATAGAAAACCATACTTAAATGCCAGAGTATATCATGGCTTTTGGGGTTTTTTTTGGGGGGGGAGGGGGTGAAGCTGAGGGATCAGGGGTTGAGGGTGGACTTTATTTCACTGGTGACCACTGAATTTCTTTAAATAAATTTTTATATCCAGGAGTCTGCATTTCTCAGAAAAAAATGGAACAATCTTTTAAAATAAAGAACCAATAAAAGCTGAATCAAGGGCATAGAAAAATCAACTTTGACTAAAGAAAATAAATCAGCCTAAGTTTTATGGAATATTAAATACATAGTAAACTCCTTCAGGGGTAATTCCTGAACAGAAGGTTAGTGGATTTTCCCCTTCTTTCTTTTAATATATAATCCTGTATAATATCCTTTTTTAAAAGGGGGGGGTAACCTCAAGTCACAGAATTCCTTTCTCCCAAACAATGCATAGAATCTTGTAACAAAGAAGGAGTTGTATGTTGATAAATGCTTGCACCTGGATTCTAAATGAAGTTGCGGGGGAGGGAAGGAAGCCAAATAAGAAAGAAAAAATGCCAAAATGTCATTTTATATATAAAATTGATCAAAATGGCATACTTGGTCATTTTATAAAAGTGAAACATGGAGATGCAGCTTGGTAGGATCATGGATTTGGAATCAGGAAAACCTGAGTTCCTATGTTCCCTTTGATACTGAGTAGAACTGTATGAACCTTTGAAAATCACATAACCTTTCTGAGTATCAGAAAACTATTTTATAGTCACACACTTTGGCTTCTTAATGAGTAGAAGCAGAAGTAGGAGAATATCGAACTGAAAATAGAAATAAAGTTAACATATAATTATAAATGAATTGTAATCAAATATACAGAGGATTTTTCTATATCTCTAAAATGCCAAATCCTTTGTGTATATCCATTGATCAGAAATGGTAACTAAACAGCTAAGTCTAATATACTGACAACAACATATTAAGAAATCGTAGCAATAGAGAAATGAAAGTAATTCACAAGCCCAGGATGACTTCATAAACCCAAATTTTATTAAAACTTATTTATTATTAAAGTTATTAAAACTTTATTAGAACTTTTTTGTGTGACACAAAACATTTTGATACATATAACTCAAAACCAGTTATAATGTTGCATATTGATCCTAGTTACCTCAGAACATAGGTAATAAATAACTTACCTCCAAATCTTAATTTCACATTGGTAACATATTTTGTTATGATAATTTTACCTGGGACAGAGTACAAATATCAGTAGGCCCATTTTATTTATGTATTACTTGTTAACCCGTATTTTAAAGATGATGGAATTAGGGTTTAAAGAGATTAAATGATGTGCTCAAGATCATATAGCTCATCATTTTCCTAACTGCAAGTGAAGCAATCTTCACATTTGCTACACACCTTGCTACATTTTACCTATTGTAATGTCCGGGTTAGCTTTCTGGAGGTCCGTCAGAAGGGCCTACGTCTCTAGGTGGAGAAGTGATGAAGGCAGGAGAGCCACCAGGAGGATGGTCAAAAATGGAATGAATCATTTCCAGTCCTTCTCAGGCCTTATATACCTGAGTACAATTACATCATTACAGCATACTGAATCCATGAGAACTAGAGAACCATTATATCACCATACTAAGTAATAAGTATATATATATATATATATATATATATATATATATATATATATATATATAAACTAGAGAGCCATTATCTCATCAATTCCATTGAGTTAACACCTTGTTTCAAATATACTTGTCCAGAGTTTCGGCCCTCTACATCACATTATATACCTATAAATTTGATATTCTCAAAATATTTTACTCAAATGGCGAACAGTGGTCCCATTGATTTGTCTCTTCATCCCAACAATTCAGAACATGACCCATTCATGCAGGCCTGTCTTGGATTATCTCCTTAAAGACTTAAAAAAAACCAAATTGTATTTTTTCCAATTACATGTGAAGACAATTTTAATGTTTATTTTTATAAAATTTGAGTTCCACATTTTTCTGCCTCCCTCCCTTATTTCCCACCTAAGACAGTAAAAAATTTGATAAGTTATATACATACATACATACATACATATATGAACTCATATAAAACATTTCCATATTAAAATATTATCTTCTTATAAGGAGTTTGATATCCATTATCAAAATTATTCAATATTCCTTGGAAGATAAAACAATAAAGATTATTGTATTCAAAGATTCTGACTTATAACAATCATATGCATGTTCTTTCCAAAGGGGCACTGTAAAAGAAGTCCTCCAACAAGTTGTCTTTTGCTTTTCTTTAGATCTGTATTATAACAGTATTTCACACATAATAGGAACCTAATTAAAGTTTGTTGACTGACTGAAGGTTAATAAACCAATATTCACCATATGGTCCTCTAATTCATCTTCCTCTTCTTTTTTCTTTTTTACTCATATATTTACCTGTGATGTCCTTTACTCCAGGTTTTCTTCATGTTCCTCATTTGTTTTATGTTGCAGTCTTCCCATATGCACCAAGAATCTTTCAATTGCTCTTTGCATGATATTCATTTGTCCAGAGACTTAGATTTCATGTCTTAATATTACAAAGATAAGTCATGATTTGGGGAAAAGTTTGGGGTTATTAAAGGAGTTTTCCAATTTCCAATTTAAATCCTTCCAATTCCAAGAAATCCTGAAGGGAGGAGATGCTTCCTTTCTGATGTTGTAGCCTGTTTCACTTTGCCACCTACAGGTCTCTAATTTTAGAGACTTCTTTTAGTTTGCTGCACTCACCTGCTGGAAATTGATCTTTGTTTCAGTGTCATAAATAATTTTTTCTGTCATATTAACAGCTCTATATTATTTCTCCTGTCCTCCTTGGTATGCTTTTGAACATTTTAAATCATATTATCAATATTATCTTTATTTAACACATCAGAAGACTGCATCACAACCCAGTGCTCACATCCTGTACCTTTATTCTTTGCAAAAACATGCATGATTCCATTAGCATTAATGTCTAATGTGGCTTCAGTCTGTAAGATTCTATATGGAGCTGGTGGAACTCCAATCAAAGGAAACTGTCCAAAAATTTTGTGGTCTGCAACCATCTCCCTCTCTTGAAACATTTTAACAACCAGCTCTCTGAGAGGAGGTGCAGAGAATGATTGCATGACATACTTTTAAGTTTAATCTGCATTGTTAATATTTTCCCCATAACTTTTTTAAGCCTAGATAATCAGGAAAAGAGTAAACCAAGCCCTGATCTGCAGCCTTTGCCAAAATGCTCATGTTGAAAATTTAGAGCTGACTTTAGCAAATACCTGCCTCATCATTCTGCACCACCGTGACCTTGTTGTTGTCATCCAACACTTATGCATACAACCATGCATCTGAAACCTCTTCAAAGTGCCTTTGCCCATTTCATATTGATGAATATCCTCTCTTCCTCAATTTACTTGCATCTCATTCTCTGGTGTGCTCCATCTCCCTACCAACTATGGTGCCTTTGTTGTGGGTACCCTTCTTTCCTTCCACTTTCTAGCTACCTTTTATGATTCATCTTCTCTTTTTAAATTTGAGTTTTTAAAGACTAGGGTTCATCTCATTTTCTTGTTTTTGTATTTCCAGTCCATGGCACAGTGCCCAATACCTAGTAAGCTCTTAACAAATTATCTAACTATCCATTCATCTATTATATATCCAACTTCTTATTCATCTATTGGCCTGTCTGTCTTTCTATCTATCCATATATGCATTCATTTATCCTTCACTTTTTGTTTAGTAGATCTGTGATTTCAGCAGCAAGACCTGGCCAGTGAAAAAATTAGCATCTCCTTGAATGATTTTACTTATAACAATAGAAGTATGAAGAAGCAGAGAAATCACTGGACAGATCACACTGAGATTGATGTGGACATTGCATCCAGTGCAGAGATAAAATGTAAAATGATTAATTAAACTCAAATGAACTGTTTAAAGTCCCAATAAGGCTTGAATACTGACCTCCCAGCTTATTGTTCTAGTCATTCCATAATGTAAGCTATTATTCTTTGGTGCTTGTCATTGATTTCTCCAAATAGGAATAAATCACCTGCACTGTACTTGATTACTGCTTGTAGAATGAATACTTTTATTTTCCTTCTTTGTAGGGAAACATTAAACTAGAGCCTAAAATAGAATTGTACTCAGAGCAGCCAGTGAATGATAGCTAGCATTTATATGACTCTTTAAAGCATGTTTTACATCTGTTATCTCAAAGCTGAGACCTGTGCAGTAAGTATTTTCATCACCCTCATTTTTATGATGAAATTGAGACACAGAGAAGTCATATAACTAGTAAATGAATGAAGCAAAATTTGAACTTAAATATTTTTGACTCTAAATCCAACATTCTATGTACTATGCAATTGATCTGCTCAAAAGGAGAGGTCAGCCTCCTCTAGAAATGAACTTAGTAAACTAATACCGGGTTAAATTATAGAATAGGACCTGTTGCAGGTCACCAGCCCTAGGACCTCAGTTATTTCTCTGCTCTCAGCAAGACTAATAATATTAAGACAGGCATTGGTTAGTATCACCATTAGCATGTGGAATCCTTGGTCATTGGACAAGAATCTCACATTGAACATATCAACATACAATTCAAGCTTGTAGATAATGTTCTTGCACTATTATCATATTTAAACTAATTTTTAAAAAAAATAGTATAGTTTTGCTTCTCTAGTGAAGAATATTTAGATGGAAATCTGACAGTATTGTTAGATTATCTAAATTTTAAGTCAAGTTTAGGTTTCAGAAGAGACTTATTGGGTAGAGACGTGAATGTGCCCATTATCTTGAAGAGGCTTTTTTTTATGGAGGAGGAGTTAACAGACTTAGCATGGATATCTTATTTCAAGGGCAAAACAAGGTTCAGTGCATGGGAACTCTAAGGCAGTCCCTTTCAGTTTAATATAAGAATTTTCAAATAGTTGGTTGTGTTGCCTGAATATGGAATGGACAGCCTCAGGAGGAAAAAAATTTCCTTTTATTGGAGGTGTTCAAGCAAATATTGTAGATGGGACTCATACTCTGAATGGGAGGTTAGACAGGGTCATTATCTTTAGTATCTTTTCAGGGATTGCTTTCCTTTATTATCCTGGATGCATGATGTAACTAGAATAATAGAATAACTTTGAATAATTGAAATTTTAAAATGTGGGCTAGGGATTCAAAGGGAAACTTTTATATACATTATTTGGAGTATTTAATCATTAAGACATTCAGCAAATATTTACAGAATACCTACTATATGTTAAACATTATATTAGGAAGCTATGGGTTACACAAAAGCACAAGATACAACCCTTGTTCCAAAATATTTTTGCCACTTCTTTGGGGTACTGAAAGAAATTCATGAAACATGATGAAAGTTGCACTTTAGAAAGAATAACTTGGCTAGCAACAATGTGCACAGTAAATCAGAGATGGGAATGATTGGAGAAAGGGGAGACCAGTCAGGAGACTATTGCAATAATCTAGGTGTGAGGTGACAGGCATTCAGGGTGGGGGTGCAGATATTGGCAGAGAAAAGTGAAAAGAATTAATAGACATTAGAGACATTTTAAGGGAAAAAAATGGACAGATCTTGAAGACTGACTGGAGACAGGGATATAAAGAGGGATAAGTCAAAGATAAAGAATAAAATGATATCATGTTCACTTAATACTGTCATTCAACAGATGTGACTGTTGGATAGATTTGAAGTGCTTAAGTTTCATCCTACCGTTTATGTGTAGTTAACATGACTACATTAGGGGAAAGAGGTATGTGTAATGGGAAGAATATGCAGGAATAACAATGCTGTTTATAATTTGCTGTGAATAAGTTGCTTAAAGTAAAAGACCTCGTGAAATGGACTACTGCCTCAAGATTTTTTGGCTTCAGGAAAAATATCAAATACTGTCTATTTATTATTAACATATACATTTTTATTCAGCATGTTTGTCATAGGATAAAGTGAAGATAAACTTTGAAAAGTGTAAAAAGAAGTTTTGAAGAAAATTATAAAATATAAAAATTCACATGTAATGTTATCACATACTAACTTATGAAAAGTCCAGTTGGAAACAAAAAATCCACCGGGTCCAAAATGTCCTCTTTCCTTTGCCAACCCTAAGAAATTTTACTTACTTCAACTCTTATGACAATAAACAGAACTGGATCTGAAATTTGCCTTTCTTTATATCATTAGCACTTAACATATAGACATATAGTGCCTGGCATTGTGCTTAACAACAATACCAATAACACTATAGATACTTCTTAACTATTAACTAAGTGAACTTATTCGTTTGTTAATTCAGTATATTTATGGAGTGCCTACTATGTTAATGATAATAATTAATAATTATAATAGCTAATATTTATGTGATGCTTATTATGTCAGGCACTGTGGTAAGCACTTCATAATTATCTCATTTAATCTTCACAACCTTGAAAGGCAGGTAGTTTAGAGATGAAGAAATTGAGAAAAATAGAAGTTAAATGACTTGACCAAGATCATAGTGTCTGAACTTTCAGTCCTCCTGACTCCAGATCTGGTACTCTATCAAATGCACTAACAAGCTCCCTCAAGAAGTCATGAGAAATGCAAAAATAAATAGAATATAAATGAATGTATGTTTAATCTATAGTGGATTGCTTGCTGTCTAGATGAGAAGGGAGAGAAGGGAAGTAGGAAGAAAAATTTGGAACATAAAGTTTTGCAAAGGTGAATGGTGAAAATTATCTTTGGAGGTATTTGGAAAAACAAAAAGTGATTATTAAAAAATGAAAGCAGGAAGAAAAAGGATAGATTATAATTGTCCTACTGAAAAAGAAAGTAAATGAATTCATAAAGAGAAAGTATAGATTTTGAAGTTAATGTAAAGTCTTTGGTCCAATCAACTTCACCAGTGTGATGGAAAGAAGTTGGCTAAAAAGATGGACCCCAAAAATCATCTGGGTGTTTTAGTGAACTATCATCTCAATGAAATAACAGTATGACATAGCAAAAATACCAATCAATTCATAGCGTATATATTTTGTATATATATGTATTGTATATATATATATATATATATATATATATATATATATATATATTTTTATTATATGACCACTGAAGTACAGTATTCAGTTTGGAACATCATTTTAGGATGGAGAGGGTTCAGAGGAAAGCAAAAAACTTTGTGCCATATAAGTTCATTTGAAGAAACTATCAATGTTTAGTCAAAAGATAAGGTTTAGATTAGACATAATGTTAGAAAATGATGTCTTTCTTCAAGTACTTAAATGGAAGACTCATCATCTGAAAAAGAGAATAGTTCTGCTTGGTGCTAGAGGGCAGAACTGGGAAGAATGAATGGAAATTGCAAATGAAGCAAAATTAGGTAACACACTAAGATCTGTCCAAAAATGGAATCAAGCAGCTTTGGAAAGTGCAAAAGTTTCTCTCATTTGAGTTATTCAAAGTTTGATCATTAAATTTGGTAGGGAAAACAAGGGAATTCTTAGTCTGGAATGGGTTAGAGTTACAATTAAGAGTAAAGTTTTGTACTTGAGATTCAAAGACAAAAGAGAAAAATTAAACAACAGGACTGAGGCAGTACTAATTGTCTTCCTAAGGCTCTGGTCCTGGACTGGGACCAGGTATCCAGAAGTCTGGTGTCTGGTGTCTGGACACTCAAAGGTTACCAAATTTCAGTTAAATAATTCTTAATTTCCTTATATGTGTAAGACTCTGTTCTCCCTGGAGACAGAGAGGCAAAAATGAAAAATAACTCCCACTGCTAGGTAGCTTACTCAGTAAAATATTGAAGGATGAAAAAATGTAAACAGACAAGTAAATACCAGTTCATTTGAGATGGGAAAAAGCTAACTAGAGGAATCAGACTTCTTGTGATAAATGAGTGAAGACTTAAGGGAAGATACGAAATCTAGGAGGCAGAAAAGTATCTAGAGGCATGAAGGACAAGATAGAGATATGGGAAGGATAGATCTTTAATTTACTGATGACAAACAGGTCTCTGCTTCAAAGCACTGATATCCCGGGTAGGAGAATGCTTTACCTCCCAAGGAAGATGATCTCCCCTGCTTCCTTACTGCAGTGATTACTATCCCTTTCTTTACCTCAAGATCCTCCAGACATATGAGATGCAATCATTCATGAGGCATTCTCTTTAGAACAGGCTTTTCCCTCATAAATTGTACCTCAAGGTGGGTCTGTTCTCTGTTCTTTATACTTTCCCCTTTCCCCCAACCCATGTCCTTTTTATGGCAGCAACTTTTCATGTTTTTCTACCTCTTAGCTTCCAAACAAATTTACCCAAATGTACAATTATTGTTCTAAGGAGATTGAATACAAAATTTGGGGAGTGGTAAATTGACCATTTACCTTGAATATTGAGCTCATGTAAAGGGAAATAATGAGAAATAAGTCTAGAAATGAAAAATGTAACCAAAATGTTTAAATGTTGTGGTGGAAAAAATGTTTTATCCTAGAAGCAATAGAGAGCCATTAATGCTGTTGGAGTGAGAGAATAACACAGTCAGACAGTTATTCCAGTCTTGACCGTGGTATTACAATAATACTTGAGAGCTAAAATAACTTACAGTTGTCCCTTCCACATTGCAAGGTTAAGGGATGAGGTGTCCCCACGATCTGGAAAGTCCACATAAAAATTTTTGATCCTCCCTTTGTACCAGAGAAGAAGTCCGAATTATTACAGTATTAAATGATACAATTTGTTGATATTATATAATACTATCTATATTTTTCTGCATTTTGAGTATCTAAACTTTTTCTGATTATCTGTGGCTTTTGCAAAATTCTTAAAATTCCCATTTAATTTCTTATGCCAGCCTTTAATATATAAGAACTGCAATAAGGAAAATTGCAATGTGGAAGAGGGAACTTTAGTTCATTAGTGCATGTTACTTAAGGCAGTACACACACACAATGCTTCTTTGACTCCAAAAAGAAAAAGAAATGAGCAGAACATTTAAAATCCCTTGTGAACCAGGGGGAAAAGAGCCCCTTCAAGAGAAATAGGAGTTACTCTTATTTTTTTTTAAATGGGGTTCACTGAGAATTTCAAGATTCAGTTGATTTTTAATATGCATCTATTTTTTGGCTTTGCCATATGCACTTATTTTAAAATATAAGAAGGCTATTTTCTGAATTGATCCATAATTTATGAGAACATCATTATAATTACAAATATAGTATCAGTATTCTGCATTCATCATGTATGAATGGTGGTTTAATGCCTAGGATAATTTCTTCCGTATTACTCCACAACTGATTTATCACTTGCCTGACCTAACTTTCCCGTACTCCATTGTTATGTTCTCTCCATACCACCCACTTCACAAAGGTATGTTAATAATTGAATACTGGATTCACTTTTTCATTACCCTGCTTCTGGGTTGCCATCCTTTGCAATTAATCACCATCACTAATCTTGTCATGTTAGTGCTTTGTACATATACTCTCACTGGGTCACTGAACTGATAAAACAGCTTATTCTAATCACTTGCAAATTGTAGCCAGAATTAACCAGGCACTTAGTAATATGTATAAGATATACCTATACATATATACATACACACACACATATATAATAAATGCTTAAAATATTTGAGAATCTGTTGGAAATGAATGAAAAATTAAAGAATATGTTAATAGAATTCAAATTAGCCATTCTGCATCATAAAGAGAAGCACTGTTACTTATTGGATAAAAGACTGATGGTGGAGTCAAATTCCTGACTGAATATGGTCAAGCTATTTCTTGTCTCTTAACCGTAGTTTTTTTGCCTGTAAAATGGGGATAATAATACAGGATCAAAGTGCAAGGTTTAAAGAATATCAGCATCAGCTATTTTTGTTAAATAAACTGTAAGAGAACTGGACAATGGGGGGTGCAATTCTTAAAACATATAAAATATCCTCTGGCTGATGCTATCTCCCACAGGGAGCTTACTAAGTCTATTCCTATGATATTTTGAAGTGGAGAGAGGATTTCCATAACATGCCAAATCTCCTAAATCTTGTTATATTCTTTGTCTTTGGAATACGTATAAATATTTTAATCATATATTGGGAAGTGGCTAAATGATTTAGTGGATAGAATACTAGGACTGGAATTAGGAAAACTCATCTTCCAGAGTTCAAATCTGGCTTCAGACATCTACTAGATGGGTGACCCTGAAATAGTCACTTAACCTTTTTGTTTCATTTGTAAAATAAACTAGAGAGGGAAATGGCAAATCACCCTAGTATCTCTGCCAAGAAAACCCCAAATAGGGTCATGTAGAGTCTAAAATGATTGAAAAAGAAATGAACAACTGATTATATATCAATGTGGATATTCTTGTCATAGATATACATCTCAGTCCATCTAACTCTTCTCATTTAATGCAATTTTTATCCATGTTAATCCATACATCCTTTAAAAGGGATGCATCCAATATATGGAAGACCTTTGTCTCCATGTATATAAATGGAGCCTGTGGGGTGCTCATCTGTGATCTTCTATGATACCAACCCACTTTCTCTTTTCATTTTACATTTCTTTAATGATTTTCCTTGTATTACTTTTTTTCTTCTTTACAGAAAGTGTTTATCTTTTAATGGACTGATAAACAAACAAAAAAAATCTCATTTCAAAATAAAACAAAATCTCTCATCATAAGGATTCACAAATGATTGTGCTTATCAAAGCAACTTAAATAAAAGTTCAGCTGTAAGAAGCTGTGACAAATATATTGTTTTTCTTTCTTATACCAAGAACAAGATAGGATTAATGCAGAATCCTAAAGATAATCTTATAGTCATTAAATGATCCTTAAAATTTTCCTTTATGATCTAGGATTTAGATACTGTTAGAGAAATAGGCAGTGTATTTCAAATGCTGAAAAGCCAGACTCTTTGTTCATGCCTGTTATCTGGCTTGTGCACAGAAATCACCATTTTAAGTTTATATTTAAGTTTATGACTTTTGAATGCCAAAGAACCAAGCCAAACCAAACCAAGCCCCAGAATGCACAATTGTGAGCTTTGCTTGTGGGCAATGATCACAGCTGGGTTTGAAGACAGTTCATTCTTTTTCTGAAATGAGATTTTTAAGTGATGCAGTTCATAATAAAAGATAACAAAAAATGAGGATATGTATAATCCCTCCACCATTTGTTTGTCAACCACTTGAAAAAAACGCAGTAGAGAATTGGACAGATTTCTCTAGCTCATTTAATATTCACAGTTGCACTGGTTGCAACTGGGGATGGAGTACTACCAAGGCTGACTAGACACAGTTAATCCTGAAATGAAGTTTATCATACCAAGTAACTGCTTATATGTAATAACTGACAAGGACACGTATGAATGGAAATCCCTTAACTGGGGGAGTAAGGAGTCCTGCTCCAATGAATTATCTTCTTCATTACATCTGTTTCTTTTCATGCCTTGTCAGTTTACTTGCCTATATGCATTTGTGCCTGTAGACCCTGCCCACTGAGCTGCCTACTGGCTCTCTTTTAGCTGTAACATTGTCCAGTCAAATATGTAGTCATCTTGGTGATTCTGATTCCTGAAAATAACATGGAATAATTGCCTCAGATACATGGAATTTGTTGTTTCTTCACAACAAAGACCATGACAATTGTTTAGGTACATGACAAATTTTTCTGGAAGATCTTTACATAAAAAAGAGTGACTTTTCACTCTTATAATAGTTTTGTCTCTTGATTTCAGCTTTTAGTCTTTAATAAGGCAGGATCATTCTTTTAAGATTCTTCAACACATCAAGACCACCGTGGGACAGCAGGAGGTATAGTGAGTAGAACACTAAGTCTGGAGTTAAAAAGAATTGAGTTAAAATGGGACTTTAGATAGTGTGTAACTGGGTAAATCACAATCTCTGCTTGCCTTAGTTTCCTCAACTGTAAAATAGGGATAATAACAGCATATATCTACAAGATAATATTCATAAAGCTCTTAGCACACAGTAAGAACTGTGTAAATGCTAGTTTACTACATTATCTCTATTTATCTCTAGTCATTGTTATCTCTATTATTCTCTATTCTCTAGAATTATTATTATTCTTTATATCTTTATTATTATTATTATTATTAACTTTGCTCCAAGCCAATGTGTTCACTGATGCTAATATATTGGGCAATACTAAGGAGAAGTTATTCTCTATATGGCATATCTTATCTTGTTTTATTGTTTCTATACTTTTGGACCAAACCAAACATATATTGTATAACATTAGTGGTATAAACAGTTTAAAATCCATTAGCCCTAGTCATGTCTGACTAAACAACAACTATGATTGCTAATGATAATAGGGTTTAGAGGGGACACATGTATCATCTCTTCATATCACATTGTAAGCTGTTTATCTTTTTTGGGTCAGCTATCATTATTCATTCATGTTCCTCTTTTTGTGTCTCTCTTAACTCCTGTGTTTGAACTTCAAAATTCCTATATAGCTTTAGTCTTTACATCAGGAATGATTGTAGGTTCTCTATTTCCCTAAAGGTCCATTTCCCCCCATAGTATTATACTCAATTTTGCTGAGCAAGTCATTCTTGACTGTAAACTCATATCCTTGAATTGGAGAATCAGATTCCAAGTTCTTCCCTCCTTAAAAGCTGTGGTTACTAGATTGTGTGTGACACTGACTATAGGTCTTTTGACAATATTTTTTTTCTTTGATCTGGAAGCTCTGGATTTTGGCTATGATGTTTGTGAGAATTTTTATTTAGGGCCTGCTTTCAGAAAGTGACAAATATTTCTATTTCCAGGTTATCCTCTCTTTTTAAAAGACCTGAACAGTTTTCTTTTAAGATTTCTTGAAAAGTATATCTAGGCTTTTTTTTCCTTTTAGTCATGGCATTCAGATAATTTGATAATTCTTAATCACCATCCCCTCCATTTCTTTTCCAAGTTATTTTTTTCTTAAGATACCTTACAATTTCTTCTATTTTTGAATTTGTTTTAATATTTTTCATTGTCTCATGGAGTCATTGTTCTTATATTTAGTCCATGCAAATTTTCAGGGAGTTTGTTGTATGGGCAAAGTTGTATACCTTTTGTGACAACTTATTAATTCCCTTTCTTGTTCTTTCTTCCATAGTGACTCATTTCTTTCCCAATTTTCTCCCCAAGTGCTATTTCAGTTATAAAATATATAATCTTTTACTTTTTCATTAGTCCTTGCCTAATCTCTTTTAGAATCCTAAGTTTGTGCTCAACTTGTGTTTTTATTGGAGATTTTGTTAATAGATATTCTGAAGTCATTTTCATCTGCATTTGTGTCTTGAGAAACCCTGCCACCAAAGTAACCCATTTTCATTGGATTATTTCTTGATTTGCCATTCTTCCAGCCTACTTCTTGACTTCAAACTTAATATTATGACTGGACTCGGTCATACTCATAGAGGAAAGGTCTGGGTTAGTCTTGTTGCTACTCTTTTAGGGTATTGAGTGTTGTATTATTTCAGCATCTCAGGGACCTCATAGGTACCTGCAAATTTTCAACATTCCCAAAAGAGTCTGACCACCCAGAGTAAAGTTTGATTGCTACTCTGGTGAAAGTCCTGCAAATTCCTGACCTAGGTTTCATTCAAAGTAATAATAGAATAGTATTGGTCTCAGTCTCTATCAGCTAGCTAAGAAGTTCTACTGGTTCTAAGTTATAGAACTGAGGCAGTTGGCTAGTACAGTGGATAGAATACTGATCCTGCAGTCAAGAGGACTTTAATTCAAATCCTGGCCTCAGCCACTTAATATATATTAGTTGACTCAGGGCAAGTCACTTAATTGGGATTGCCTCTTAAAAAACAAAACAAATTGATAGAATGGGCTTCTCTTTGGTCTGGGACTTCTACCCTGGTTATTCCTGGGTTAGTGTTTAGAACTGAGGTGCCATCTTACTCCTGGTGCCTAAGAGAAAAAGCTGTTATTTGCTTTTGAACTTCCTCCTTCCTAACCTTCCTAGCAAGGAACACCACCCATGCTCAAGTCCTCTTCCTTTAATCTGTGATCCAGAACTGTATCTAGACCCTTTTTTTTTATTAAAGTGCCCTGATATGGCTCCAGAAGTGCCTTGGAAAACAGAATGACTAACTCTGTCTCTAGATAAGCAGAGTTTTCTGTCTGTATATTGATCCAGGATGAGTAAAAGATTTGCTTTTATCCATTTCCCCATAAGGATTTTTTCTGGTACATTTTCTAGATCTGTTTGAAGGATTTGCTGGATAGAAGGTGAGTTCAGCTAAGCTGCTTTCTGCTATTCTGCCATCTTCTCATAGTCCTTTAAATGAATCAATGAAATGACTCAAGGGCCATACCTTAAAGAAATCTCTACTATGACATATACAATAATTTCCCAGCTATCCTCTGCTTCTAACGTGCAACCCCACCACTTCCTGAGATAGCCTTTGGGATGGTTCTCATTGCTAGGAAAATTTACTTGACATTGATCTGATATTTGTCTCTGTAACTTCTACTGCTGCTACTTTCCCCTCTGGAACCAAACAAAGCAAATCTAATTTCTCATCTAGATAGGATAGTAAAATGAAGTGTCTTCCTTTGAATTTAATTCAATTACCATCTTCTGTAGGACATCTTTCCTTAACTACTGATTCCCACCCTCCTTAACTGCCTTGCATTTATTATCTTTATATTTATTCTGTGTATTCTCTTTTATATACCTGTATTCTCCATTAGAATGTAAGCTCCTTGAGTATAGGGATTATTTCATTTTTTAATTCAAATCCCCAGCGGCTGACACATATTAGATACTTGATAAATGTTCCATATTGTTATAATCACTGTCAGATGTTTCAAGATATAGAATAGGTGGGTTTCTAAAAGATGTCTATAAAATAATATTTTTATCATTGAACTATATATTCCTATTATAAAAATGAAAGTGGCTTCCAGAATCTTGGTTTTTATATAGCAAAATTTGAATGAATAATGTCTTGTGAGTGAGAATGAAGGTAGACTCCACTTGTCGGGTATTACTAGGCTAGAAGAAGTTGCAGCAAAGAAATTACTCTATGTTTATTATAGTCAAGGAGGAGTCTGAGATCAAGAATACCAATACCAAGCTGTTAAGCAAAAAGGGGCAGTTAGGAACCATGGCAAGGTTGCCACTCTGGACTAAGAAGCATGGAGATCAGGATCTAAGGTAACAGAGAAATTAAACAGGGAGTGAGATCAGGAACACGTAGACACTCTGAGTCAACTTGTTAAGCAAAGATAAAAAAATGCAGGAAGTATGACCCAAATTACCAAGAAAAAGTTAGGAAATGGCATACCAAGGCAGAGGGAGTTAGGGAGGTACCACAGTTCAAACTTCCACTGATTAAGATAAAGCCAAAGGGGGCAGATAACCAGCAAGGAGAAAAGTAACTTAAATACCTGACTGTACTGGATGGCCTATCCTCCTTCCCTTGACCCAGAATTACCCCCCAAATGTTGTTTCATAACATGGTCTGACAGAGAGATAGAGGATTCTCCCATGAGACTTACTTAATATAATTATCAAGCCAGACTGTAGTGAGAGCAATAGAAACAGGCTCAGTCCCTCACGCATAACAATACAACACAGAATTTTGCCATCATGGAAATGATTTTATCTGGTACTTGACACATGATTCAAAACTCCTTAAGTTATAAATGAATTTTATTATCTAATTTGCCAATTATATAATATTGAAATTGTATTTATGCTTTATAATGAGGAACATGTAAACACCTATAAATAACTTCTGGTGTGGATCTCATAGTTCTTTTTAAAGAATTTGGCTAAATTTCAGTGTTATAGATAGCCTTTCCCTTTTCTTTTCCTCTCAATAAATACCATAGTAACATTAAGTTAATTATATATAGAGTTTAGGGCAATTTGGTGGGGCAGTGAAAAGAGAACTGGGCCTGGAGTCTGGAAAACTTGAGTTCAAATCTAGTCTCAGACATTAAACTATCTGTGTCATCCTGGGCAAGTCACTCAACCTTGTTTGCCTTGGTTTTGCCATATGTAAAATGATCTGGAGAAGGAAATGGAAAACTTCTCCAATATTTTTGCCAAGAAAATTCCAAATAAGTTAACCAAGAGTTACACGTGACTGAAACAATTGAACAACAACTGAAATGTGGGCGAGTCTAGCTCTTTAGCAAAACAATTACTTGTAGGCCAGTATGATCTACTAGAAAACACACAAAGGAAATAGAATGGGTAGAAGGTAGAGAATGAAAGTAGTCCAATAGGGTATGGTATTGAAGTCTAAAAAGTCAGAAGCACAGGTGGCTGGGGAACAAAGTTTGGATGACTTTGACCCCTTCACAAAAATACAAAATTATGGAGGGCATTATCAATGCTAGGAAAGGACTAGTTTGTGGATGGATACTCTAGGGTGAGGAGGCCCTGGCTACAAAGCAACAATTCAGAATGAGAATGCAGTAAAAGCATGGTGCTGAAGTTTAAAAACTTCACAGCAGAAAGTAGATTGACCAGCCTGGGACCCTCTCACTGGCAATGTAAATGCATGCTCCAGGGTGAGGAGGCCACAGTTATCAAGAGAGGTTTGCAGAGTAAGAATCAAAGCAATTAGGTTCAAATCTCACTTCTGTTACTTCCTGTGTGACCTTAAATTCCTTTACTTCTCTAGTCCTTGGTTTCTTCAACTGTAAACTGAGGCAGAAGGACTAAATGGCCAGCTCTAAGTTCATGATCTCTATTTTAATTGCCACCACCCTAGTAAAAGCCTTCATTGCCACTTATTTGGAGTACTCTAATATCCTTAAAACAGATCTTCAACTCTCTTTCCCATTCTGATTCATCCTTCACACCACCACCAGATTAATATTTCTATTGCAAAAGATATGGTCATGGCAAGATAATTATTACCTTCATATTCATTTTGAATTTTTTCATTGAAGTGATTTTCTTGTACAATGACCTCTAAATACATTAATTCTACTTCTAAACATATATAGCTGGAAGACTCTCTAGAATGTGTAAGACACCTAACTAATATGGTCACTTTTACATTATCTTGTGTTAGTACCTTTGTACAGTAATTTGCTAAAGAACATTTAAAAAATTTCCTCCCATGTAATTTAGATACCACTTTAATTAATGAGGCAATAATCCCTCATTGAATTCCTCAAAATTATAGTTCAAAGTTAAGGGTATGAAAATGGTAAAAAGGGGGGGAGGCTTCCCTTTTGATGTTTTTTACTGCTTCCTATTTCAACTAATAGTACCATAACTAGAATGGAATAATCATATTAATGATCCAGGACACCGATAGTAGTTTTAGTTCAATGTGCTGAGATAATATTTTCCTTTGTATGCACATTTCCTCATCCTCCATTACACCCACAGCCTTCAGAATAGCCTACCTACCAGTGAGCTAGATGTCTAGGGTCTTTGTGTCCCTACCACTAGGTAATGTTTGGTCCCTTCTCTTCTTCCTGTCCCCTTAATATTTCTTTCAACCAAGGACACAATGCTTAGTGCAGGTACAAAAACTCCTTGTTTAGCTCTATCAGCTACTACCATAATGAGAAATGGACTGAATTTCTCTTGAGTCCTTAATTGCAAAAAGGTATTTTATTTTCCCAAATATATCTAAAGGTAGTTTTCAACATTCATTTATGTAAGATTTTGTGTTCCATATATTTTCTCCCTCCCTTCCCTACTTCCTGCTTCTTCCAGCAAACAATCCAATATAGGTTAAACATGTACAATCCTTCTAAATACGTTTTCATATGTGTTATGTTGTACAAGAAAAATCAACCAGAAAGGGGAAAATACCCCGAGAAAGAAAAAGCAAACAAATAAAACATATCCAAACAAAAGGTGAAAATACTGTGCATATTCATCTTCTCTAGATGCAGCATTTTCCATCTCAAATTTATTGTAATTGTACTGGATCACTTTATTGCTGAGAAGAGCTAAATACATCACAGTTGATCATCACATAATCTTGTTACTGTGTATGTTCTCTTAGTTCTGCTCACTTCATTTAGCATCAGTTCATATAAGTCTGCAGGATTTTCTAAAGTCAGCCTGCTCATCATTTCTTATAGAACAATATTAATCCATTACATTTATATATCATACTTATTCAGCCATTTTCCAAATGAAGGACAATTTCTCAATTTCCTTTTTTGGAGTATGATAATCTTTATCTAATTCTGCTCCTCAAGCTTATTTGTTTGCAAACTGCCAACTGCAAATTGCAAATCCATCTCAATGGATAAAGGGTAAGAATGGTCTGAGGTCTTTGGATAAGCAGATTCTTCTGTGATAGGATGTCCCTTAATTGTTGTGAAGGTTTAATGATAAATATGTCTTTAGAATTTCTATGAAAGAGTAAAAATTCACAATATGCTAAATGATGCATAATATAGTCATACTGAGAGAGGTTGATTGCACTCACTTTCTGGTCATCCCTCATCTTGCTATTTGATTTATTCTTATAATTAATTTGATCATTTTGAGATCTAACATAATGCAAAGGTATTATAGAAAGTTTTCTTGGCATAGAAGCCGAAGTGATTTGCCATTTCTATTAAGGGACTTTTCCAAAGTAATACAAGTAGGAAATTTCTGAGATTGGATTTGAACTCACCTTGTCTCTGCCTCTTCCTTTCTGATTAGGGAATAGTAATAATAATAATAATAATAAGTAATAATGATCTGGTCATAGTACATTCCTCTGCCCAAATATATTTAGGTAGTTAAGTGGCAGAGTGTACTAAATAGTGGGTCTAGAGTTAAAAGACATTAGTTCAAATCTGGCCTCATATTCTTACTAACTCTATGTCCTCAGGCAAGTTAATTAGCCACTGCTTACCTGATTTCCTCAAATGGAAAAAGGGGAAGATAAAATGCCTACTTCCCAAGATTGATATGAGGATCAAATGAGGTAATATTTGTATAGCAATTAGCACAGTATTTGGCGCAAAGTATAATATAAATGCTATTATTATTATTCCACATCTCCCCATTGTCTATTACAAAAATATAATGTATAAATATACATTATAAATGTAATTATATATGTATATATAGATGTAAAATAAATTATATAAATATAATATATGACCTTTTCTCTTAGTATTCAAGGTCTTTCGCAACCTGATGTCACTCCTTTCAAAATTTATAAAATCTCCCTCTATGTACTCTATACTCTAGCTAAATTTGATTCCTCTTTGTCATCAAACCTACTCTATATCTTCATTAATTTGTCTTCCCTCAATTTCCTATTCTTGAAATGTCCCAATCTTTCTCTGTCACATAGCTTAGAAGACCAATTCAAATACTACCTTGTGCAGAAGTCCTATCTTAAACCTCTTATTCCCCTTTGCATGTTAGTCTAGTTTTTCCTTAAAAGAAATTGTGATACTTTTCCAAATTTGGTTGGCTAAGGGGACTAAGGACTCAGTCTACTGACATTACTTCCTTGTAATCTGAGGATCTGAGGAAGGAGGGAGGTATTCTCTCACAACTTGGACTGGTAGGTCACCAACTGTCCTCACTGTCTATCCCTGTTGCACATCCTTTTCCTTCTAGAACTAATCGCCTTTTTTTTAGGATTTGGATTACCTGTAAATTTCTTATTTTGTCCCAATGTTGGACTTAAACTACCAGCAGATTGGACCGAGTTAGACCAAACCCCTAGCTTATCTCTTTATGAAGCCTCCTTTTATCCCATCTTTTGATAATTACCTTCTCTCTTGGACCTTACCTGGTTCATTCTTTTACAACTCTCTCATGAACAAATCATATAATATTGTACATTAGTCATCTGTGCTTGTCTAAATCTTCTATCTCCCCAAGACGTATCACAATGTTCTATATCCAGTCAGCATTTAGGAAATACTTGATTTTCAAGTGAATGATAGAGGAAATCACAAAAGATAATTAGGATTATATAAAATTTAAAAAGTTTTGCACAAAAAATAAACAAATGCAGCACAGTGAATAGAGCAACAGTTCTGGAATCAGGAGAACCTGAGTTCAAATCTAGCTGTAGAGCTCTGATACTTACTAACTGTGAGATCTTGGGCAAGTTAACTCTGACTGTTTTGAAAAACAAAACAAAACAAAACAAAAAAACCACCTCCCAAAGCAAACAAACAAAAACCCCAGCACAGCTAAAATTAAAAGAAACCCAGAGACTATTTAAAAAAAAAAATCTTTGCATAAGTTTCTCTGATAAAGAAGTCATTTTCAAGATACATAGGGAATAGATTCAAATTTATGGAAATAGAACCATTGCCCAATTGAAAAATGGTCAAAGAATAAGAACAAGTAGTTTTCAGAGGAAGAAATCTGAGCTATCAATAGCTATGTGGGGAAAAGTCCAAAATCACTAATAATTAAAGAAATAACAAAAAATTCTGAGATACTACTTCATACTCATAATATTGGCAAAGCTGACCAAAAAAAAAAAAAAAAAGAAAGAAAATGACCAATATTGGAAGAGCCTTGGGAAAATAAATTTATGCAGCATTGGTCCATCTCTTTTGGAAAGCAATCTAGATCTCTCTCTCCCAAACATTTATTAAACACTTACTGTGGAAACACCTACTGTGGGCCAAGCAAAGAGGCAAAAGACAGACCTTACCCCTAAGGAATTTACAATCTATTGGGAAAGAAAACGAAAAGAAATGTACAAACAAAAAAATAATTTAAAGAGCTACTAGAATTAAGAGTTATTGGAAGAGGCTTTCTATAAAACACTGGATTTTGGTTGGAACTTAAAGAAAACAATTTCCTTTTTCTATAAAATGAGGGAGCTGAATTAGATGGTTTTAAGTTTCCCTCAAATTCTAAATTTACAACTGTACTTCATTTAGATTATGACTATTTATAATGCATATACTGACTTCTTTAAATCTCTCTACCCCCACGCAAAATAGTAGTTTCAGAGCCCATTTTTACTTGGGAACTGTTGCAACTTAATAAGTTTCAAAGTCCAGGTAAGAATCTTAAATGCTTTAGGTTGCTCAGCAAATACTTGAGTATTTAAATCTACTTGGATTATTATTATGGTTTTCATGGAAGACTAACTTCTCTGGAGAGAGGTCTTACTGAGTCCTTTTCAGAGTTGTTCATCTACCTATGCTTTCCACTTGGCACTCAAGTGTTACCTGGGGCTCCACGTGACTACTAACCATACCTGGATAAACCACCTTGGTAGATGCAATAAACTAAGTTGAGGGTAACTAACAAGCCTCAGATCTGTCAGTGAGTTAGAGGAATGTCTGCCCCAAGCATAGGAAGACTCTTACCTGACAGAATGCATGGTGAGGACAATTTGTTTCAACAGAGATGAAGGCTGCTGAAAGGTATTGCAGAGTACTTAGAGCTTGGCAGGATATCAAAGGCACCAATCATCTTAAATTTGCCTTACCATTAGACTTTGATGACTCTGGATGAGAAAGTGAAGCTGATGACTTTGTGCAAAGCCGTCTCACTTAAATCCAATTCAAGCTGAATAAAGACATCACCCTGTGTTGTCATTGGTCCTCTTTGAAAATGAAGGACTAACAATAACAAGCAACAAATGTGTTTAAGTTTAAGTACTATATTTATTGACAAAACAATCAATTACTTCACAAATTATTGCTCCAATGGGGGAGAGGTCAGAACCCATGGCACTGGGTTTTAGGTTCTAGCCATTGATATATTAAACATTGAAGCTCTTATCAGAAGAAAACATAAAAGGATTCTGATTGGATGGGCACTCAATAAAATCTAATACTTTATTTTGATTTAAACTGTTTTGATAATCTTTGTAAATCACCAAAATACTAGCTCAAACTAATTATTATTATTATTATTACTGTAGGTTCTTGTTTCAGAGGCAGCTAGGAGGCACAGTAGATAAGAATTCCTTAAAGTCAGGAAGCCTCATCTTCCTGAGATCAAATCTGGCTTCAGAATCTGACTAGCAATTCACCCCTGCTTGCTTTATCCATTGGAGAAGGAAATGGCAAACTACTCCAGCATCTTTGCCAAGAAAACTCTATGGACAATATTGGAATACCACATATGGTCTGCAGTCCTGGAGAATCAGGACTAACTATCAACAAGACCAATAAGGTCCCTTCCAGGATCAAATCTATGATTCAATTCAACAATTAGTTACAAAATGATTGCTAGGTGCTAAGCAAAAATAATGATAAAACCAAAAATAGCAGTTGTCTTCTAGGAGTTTACATTATATTGAGAGACAATCACATGAGCATGGATAAGTAAATGACTTATGATAAAGACAAAGAGAACATTAACAACTAGTGAAGAAATTTAACCAGAGATTTTTAGTACTGAAGAAGTACTTCAAACTCTAGTAGAGCAAGTGATAGAAAGAACAGAAAGGAATTTATCAAATTTCTCAGATTTGTCACAAGATAATTTGAGACATAGATCTTTGAGTCCTTGAAAATAGCTGAACCATCCTGATTAATTTAATAAAACACTGCCAACGGAAAGAATAAACATCTTCCTCCCCTTCTTTTTTTTTTTTTTTTAAACAATAAAACATTTTCCTCAAAAAAGCAATTGGACTAATTTGAATGAAACTTTATCAGTACATTAATTCTGAAACAATGTACTTTTACATCATTCTTATCAAAGACTCAAACAATTTTTACCTCCCTGGTACTCTTTTCTATTGATCAGCTTAGGAAGCTGAAGGACTTCTCTCTGATGATCAGGGTAATCCTCAGATAAAGAGAAGAATGTCTGATGATTTTAGTTGATAGAAGTAACTCTTGAGTTTATCTTTGACCTGAAAATTCTTGAAGGAAATGGTCATAGAGGAAATGAATGGTTTTAGGAAAATAATTTTCTGGAATGTTCCAAAAACTAAGTAACTATCATTTGGTTTGATGAAACTAATTGAATTGTTACCTCTGAACCCTTGCTCAATCTTAACTAAGAAATTCTATTGATTGAAAATATTATCAATTATAACTCCAAAATGCAGAAAGAGAAAAAGAGAGTGAGAGAAAAGGGATGCAGCAGCAGGGAAACAGAGAGACAGAGATATAGACAGATAACAGAAATATAAATAGAGATACAGAAAGAGAGACACAAAGAGACAGTTAGAGAAGAAGATTTAAATAGGCATGGGGTAACTGTCCATCTTTGCACATTCCCCCCCTAAGAAGAAAAATTCAGAATAATCTCAATTTAATAAAATACATTTAATAAAAATTGTTTCTGGCAGGCTTGTGCCTAAAATGTAGCGTTCGGAACTTTCCTCCACAGCTCCTGGAATCATCCTACTTGCATATATCTACTCTCTCTCTTTACATTTTATGTTGGGTGCGTCTACATATATGAATGTATATATTTTTAGTTCCCATACTAAATAGGAAGCCTTAATATATGTAGCTATTATTATAATTCTTGGCCTTGGAATCCCTGACTGTATTTAATAATTCATCACCACATGCATCACTGGTATTTAACATTCATATCACTGCATGCTGGTGGCACCATGATTTTCAGCAGTTCGGAGTTTCAATGCAGTTGTGGAAGTCTTTTGGAATGAGTTTTCAGACTTAGGGGAAAAAATGATTGATTAATGTCAGATTCCTGCTAAATGTCAGGAAAACAAAGCACGTGCTTTCTGGCACTAAATCCAAATGACTAGTCACCCCAGAGGAATGCCTAATCATCACAGTAAGTGGCATTATGTTGGCACTATCTAAGTCTTTTATCTTTGAGCTATTGAGAATAAATCCCTACCCTCTTCTGATCGTACAAATTATATCATCTGGGTGGAAAAGTAAACATCTAAAAGTACTGATGGGCAGACTTAATATATACTCCAGAATTTATTGAATGCCAGAAGATTACATTATCTCTATTTCTAAGTAAAATTATATTAGCTTGTGTTAATTTATGATGATTTGTTTTGTTAGGAAAAATCAAAAGAGAATTATTATAGTTATAATGTGGAAGGTCTAAAATGCTTTCTCTTAAATTACTCAGGTTGAAATTATCACATCTAGTTTATTTGTTTAAACAATCATTATAACAACATTATTATTTATTATCATCATCGTTATTATTACAACCATAATAAAAGCTAAAACCAGTTGTCTTTTGCCAAACTTTGTTTTATTAGACATTTTACAGAATTAGGCGTCCTTTGAAGGCAATTTAGAAAGCAATAATTTTAATCATTTATCATATCACTAGGACATTATTCTTACAACATCTGACAATCATAACACATTTATTTATCCAGTAGGAGGCATAACATTATAATTAGCATCAGGTAAGAGAGGCAGTGTCTTATAGTATTTAGAGAACTGGCCTTAAAGTCAAGAAGAATTGTACCCAAATCTGGCCTGTGACACTGAATCAGGTTGTATTACATTCAGTCTTCCAGGCAATATGAAGGCTTGAAATTGGAAAGCTTGTGCTGGTCTACATTTCTCTCATCCAGTTCTCTCATCCAGAAGTCCCCCATGACAATGAAATCATAAATCCATGCAAATATTTTTGAAGTGAGATCATATCTATTTTATCAATAGTAATACCAAACAGTACACATATCTAGAGTGAAAATGTCCAAAACTCTGAATATCTAAAAATATCTGTGAACCTATCAGTGAAAAGACAGAATACTTCTAAATTACAGATGGAACCAAGGAAGAAAGATACATTTGTAATTTAAAGTATAGAATGAATTTTCTCTTCACTGTCATTTTATTTCTTTTATAAACACATTCCAAATGGTGATATTAAAGTCTAAATGTAGTAGTTAAAATGCTTTGAGAATGAAGTTTGTTATTATTACCTTTACAGAACATTTTCATTATTCTTCTAGTACTGTCTTCCTTCTGCCAGGAATAAATTCCCATATCACTGAACCCAAGTTTTAGAGCTGGAAAGGACTTCATTCAACCTTCTAATTTTATATATGAAGAAACTAAGACTCAGAGTGATTAAGTCCAGAGATTAAGAGATTTGGCTATTTTCAAGTAGTTTATAAATGTCAAAAACAGAATTTAAAATCAAGTCTTCCTGATTCCTACTTCAACATTCTATTCATTATTCTATCTGCCTCAGTAATAAGTCTTTCTTTAGCTATTAAAATTTAATTGAATTTTTTTGTATTGTTATTTGTGGTTTTCTAATTCTAGTATCTCTCAATTCCATTTTTTTCTTTGAAAGTGTTCCTGATTTGACTTTTAGGGAAATCTTTTGCATAATTTCACACATTGCCTTTTCAATGTGTATGTGTGTATGTGTTGGGGGGGGGGGGATATAGGGAGGCAAGGAGAGAATCTGGAAATCAAAGTTTTAAAAATAATTGCAAAAATGTTTGCTTATAACAGGAAAATAAAAATATTATTTTATTTTATAAGTTAAAAAAATAAAGTATTAATAATATAAAGACATCAGGCTTCTATAGTGTCTGTAAGATTTTCTCATTTCTTCTTCCTGGACCAGCATATATGTGTACATACATTATATATAAGTTGATTCCTATAAATATGATACTAAGATTATATAGGAAATAAAACCCACACTTTAATTCATCCATTAATTTAACAAGCATTTATTAGATGCCTTCTATGTGCTATGAACTCTGACAAGTACTTGGGAATACAAAGTCAAAAATAAAATATAGTCCCTGTCCTCAAGGAGTTTACATTCGATTGTAAATATAATTTTGAAACTTGTTCTGTTATTAATTGATTCTTTGTTTATTAGCAGAGATTTTCTAAAGTAGATTCAAGAAAAGTCAAGCAAACTTACTTGTTTTTAATAATTCTGTTTCAATATTGAAGTTTGTTTAAAGGTAAATTAAAAAAAATAGAGGCATAGTAAAGATATAACTAAACAATGAAAAACATTATGAATTAGTAGTAATCTTCCCAGCAAGACCTTGAGATCTTCAAGGAAAGGATAGATGGATGATCATTTGTCAGGTATGGTTTGGGTGGCGTTTTTGTTCACATCTGGGTTGAACTTAATAGCTTCAAAGGTACTGATCAACTCTGGGGTTCTGAGGATCACATTTACCAAGGTGTTTCCTAAAGCAAAACATGCTCAGAAACTTTCTCAGAGGCTCTTTTAAAATAAAATATATGTATAATTGTTCATTAGATCAGTTGGCCACTGTTAATTGGGCTGTCTATATTTTTAGTTGCCTTGTCTTAAATTATTTAAGATTATAGGCATATAGACCAATTGCTTATTTCATAGCTATAATTATGGCTAATTCATCAGTGGAATAAGGGACACCAAAGGTCATGGGCTTATACTACACAAAACTATTTAAATATTGGGATGAATCTAAAAGAAGCTCAATGACAGTTCTATGTAGCATAAATTAATGCTTGATTGGCCAAGCGACACTGAATTTGGTGTGTTTAGATCACCGGTCTGGGTGATTGAGACTCTCATTACTGTTTAATACTAAGTTGCTGAAGTGGCCCCCCATGTCTACAATTACATCTTTCCCTCCTCTTTCCTAGGAGAATTTCTAGTTTTTCTCCAAAAATAGTTCAGATGTCACCTCCTATACAAAACAATTCCTACATCTTCCTTTGTATACCCAGCACCTAACACAGTGCCATATATGTGCCTTATTCATGTGCTTAATGTTTGTTTAATGATTGAATCTAAGGAAAAAAACAAAGCGTATTATCAAATAGTAATAAACTATAAAATTGCATTCATAATCAAGAAGATATGGCTATATATTTTTGCCCAAATAATCCAACAAATGGAAATTATATCATTTACTAAATCAAGGTTCTGTTATACAAGGCATCTGCTATGATAGAAATCTTCAAAAGCCCAACAAAATCCTTAGTTCTACATTCAGTATTCACCAAAGCAAAACCTTCTTTTTTGTCCTATTTTTGGAAGAACCCTTTTATTTTTCACTTTAAAAAAGTAAAGGAATCCACTCTGAACATTTTGCTAAGTGGTCCCAAATTTCTAACAATGCTACTATAGGGATTTAACTAAAAACCTCTAAAGGTTTATGACTTTGCTTTCTTGAAGTATACTTAAATATTATAGAATCAAAATAAATTACATGTGTTCAGTCATGTCTAATTCTTTGGAGATCTCATTTGCAATTTCCTTGGCAAAGATACTAAAGTAGCTTGCCATTTCCTTCTTTAGATCGTTCAGATGAGAAAACTAAGGCAAACAGAGTTAAATAACTTGCCCAGGGTCCTGTAGCTAGTAAGTTTCTGAAGTAAAATTTGAAGTCAGATCTTCCTGATACCCAATCCTGTGCTTTATACACTGCATCACCTGGCTGCCCTAAATAACATTTAGGATTCTGTGATATAAGAAGGGGAACATCCTAAAAAGCACAAAAATCTTAATAAAAAAAAAAGAAATACAAGACAAAAAGTTACACAGCAGATCATAGATTACACTAAATATAAACCATTACACTAAAAGAGGCTCAGGACTGAAAAGCCTGATAGGTCCAAAAGAGTTTAGATAAATCTTTCCCCAAATAATCTATGCATAACATTAGTTGCAAGACATTGAGGATATATGTGGCATATGCCTTTTTAGGTTAGGAACCATTGGACCAATATTGGACTAGATGGATCATAAGACTTATCTAGTATGCCATTTCTAAGATTAATAAAACTATATGTTATGATATATTTTAACATATTTAACATGTATGGGATTACTTGCCATCTAGGGGGGATGGAAGGAAGGAGGGGAAAAGTTAGAACAAAAGTTTTTGCAAGGGTTAATGTTGAAAAATTACCCATGCATATGTTTGTCAATAAAAAGCTATAATAAAAAAAACTTTATGTTATGCATATTAATGGAATTGGTTTAATTCTAAAGCAAATGCACATAAAGTTGGCATTAAAATCTCTCCTATCACCTAACATGGAAATCTTAAAATTTTTATTGCCTCTTTTTTCTCCCTTACCCTGCATACTCAATCAGTCAATACATCTTAATATTTCTACCTTGTTCAGTGTTCATGGAAACAATAATAATCACTAAAATGTTAATAATTTTTGATACTTAGAATGCTTTAATACTTTATGGATATTATTTCACTTGATCTTTAATAAAAGGACCTCTAATGGAGATAGAACAAATATGATCTCCATTTGGTGTATAGCATTTAGATCCTCCCTCATTTTTATGTGAACCCTTCTAAATCCTCCTGTTTCCAGACATATTGTTCATAACTCATAAACTTCTGGTAATGTATTTCCATTACCAAACCGCTAGAGGACATGTTAGTTAAAAGCAAAAGACAGGTAATTTAACAGTTTAGCTCAACTATCCCATGTTACTATACTACAAATGGAGCAGGAGACAAGGCAGGCAACATGTAGTCCAAAGAAACATACATGTCTAGAACACAGACATGGGGAACACATGTGTGTATGATTTATCCCACACCTCTGACACTTCAGAGATGCTAATGTCACTTTTTAATGTCATCACATTACTCTTCTCATCATAATGGCCATGTTCTCTGGTGGGTATCTCCACTGGTTTCATGGTCACTGAACTGCTCTCTACTACCACCTGCTGGTCTTTTCCTCTTCATGACCATCTGATGTTCTTTGCCACCATCTATTGGGATTTGGCAGCTAAATTTCTGGCAGATAAGAAAGAGTTTAACCCCTTTTTTGTATATAATTTAGAGATAAGAATCACAACAATCAGCCAGGCAACTAAGAAAAACCAAAAGAAATTCTCAAACTAAGATTAAATCTATTATATGACTTATTTTCTCCATATTCTCATTCATAGTCCTTAACTCCATTCAATTATCTGACTTGGAATTAGAACATTCATTTTAACTCTTTCAAAACTGCTTATTATTAATTTATATTCCCCAAAACCATTTTAGGGACTCCATGAAAGAAAACATAGGAACTATGTTGGTGCTAAGGCTTCCTTCATTTCTTGAAGGGCCAATAAATTCAGGAACAAGAATTAAAGGATTAGGACAATCAAACTATTGGTTAATTAATAAACATTTACTAATTACCTACTGTGTTGTCCCACACTCAGAAAATCATTGGCAATACAAAGACAAAATGAAAACATTTCTTCCCTCAAACAACTTAGATTCTAGTGGAGGAAGTAACTCAGATACAAATAAGCATATACAAAAAATACAATGGCCAAACCCATGCGGTGGTGGTGGAGGTGGGGAATAGTCCTAGCAGCAGTAGAGAAGGAAGTATTTTGGGCAAAGTCAGGCTGAAAGGTAGAATGAGGTGGGATGGCAGACAATGGAGAAATCAATACAAAAGTATGGAAATAGGAGATGGAATGAGTAGTTGAAATTTAACCTTTATTCTGTGTTCCTATTTCTATTGAATGTACCTGAAATAAAAAAAATTCTTTCTCAAAGGGCTGTATCTAAGCTATGTGGGCTTTTTAAAAAAAAGTTTTGAGAACAATATTACAATATAATTGGTTTCCTTTGTAATCTTAAGCATTTTATTTTATTCATTTAAAAACATTATTCTGAAGAATCCATAGATTTCATAGGAAGTTTATGAGATATAAAAGGCTAAGAAGGTGAACTTTATAAACTGATGAGGAAATTGATGTTGACAGAGTTAATGTGACTTACCTGAGGTCATACAGTCAGTATGTAGCAAGCAAAGCCAGGACTTGAAGGTAGCCCCTCTGACTCCAAATTCAGTATATTTGCCACTATACTATGTTATTTTCCTGAAGTTCAACTAATGTAATTTGTTGGTCATGATAATATGTCCCTTTCACCCTGATTTACTGGCACCTCTGTCATGTGAAAAGAAAAGTGAGCAGACACACTACACTGTTAACCACATTTTCCAAATTGTCTCAACTATAATTAACTCTGCAATGAACTTTAAGTCTTTCCCTTATGTTTAGCACTGCCAGGAAGTAGAGATGGTTTAGCATGTTGAATGTGTCAGGGAAGCAGTTATGAAAAAAAAAACCCAACTATAAACAGAAATCTTATAATTGAGTATGTCTAAACTAAATCAGGAAATCAAATAAAAACTTTTCTAAAGTTAGAGTTTTTCCTAGCTCCATAAACCAAGGTATTCAAATCACTAAGTAGTGGATAGCTGGAACAAAAGGGAGGAAGGAGAAAGAAGTGTGGGAAAGAGGTAAAGAGGGAAGGAGAGAGGAAGTAAGAAGGGAGGAGGGAGGAAGAAAGGGAAAGAAGGAGAAAAGGAAAGGAAGATGGAAGGAAGGGAGGGAGGGAAGGAAGGAGGAAAGAAACAAAAGGAAGGAAAGATGGAAGGGAAGGAGGTAGAAGAAAAAGAAGAAAAGAGACAGTTATTAAATGTCTACAATGTACCAGTCATGTGCTAAGCATTTTTCAAATATTTCATTTGATCTTCACAACAACCTCGGGTAAGTACTATCAGAAATGCAAGTAAACAGATGTTAACAGCTGGTAAGTATCTGAAGTTCCTCTCCAGGGCCAGTGGTCTATCCACTGAGCCATCTAGTTGGAGGTATTGGGTGGTATGATTAGAAGTATTTTATCTGTGTAACTCTGAACAAGTCACCTACCTTCTCTCGTTATCAGTTTCCTACAAATTAGATAAATTCAGAATTGGTCAAATAACTTGACCCAAAGTTCCAGGCTTACTGTTCTTTCTAGGTCAGACTGCATTCAGTTTTGAGCTCCATATTTAGAAAGACCATTGACAAGTTGGACAATGTCAAAAGGATGTAATGAAAGTGGTAAGGAACACAAACCTATCACACAAGAGAATTAATTAAAGTATCTGATCATGATTAACATGGAGAAGAAAATACATAGTGGGGACATATTCACCCTCCTCAAGCATTTGAAGAGCTGTCACATGAAGGAAGGATAAGACCTCTCTATTTGACTTCAAGACCAGAAATCAAAATAATGATCTTGGGTTTCTGGGAGACATTTTCAAATTAAAATTTTCAAAAGTAGAATAGACAACCTAGGAAGTGAAAGTATTCAAATAGAAAGTCTTGTGAGGGATATTGTAACATAGATTCTCTTTCAGATACAGATTGAACTACATAACTTCTAAAGTTCCAAACACAAAAGTTCTAGAATTTTATTACTTTCAATTGTTATAGCTTTCAGAGGTTACCAAAATTGGAATCTGTGACACTTTCTGGTTGTCACATCTCAAGAATAAGGAAGAAGAATATTGGAGGAAAGGATATAAGATTAGTTAACATTGAGATTGGTAGGGAAGAGACTATATTGTCTATGAATAAAAGTAAGATGGCTAGTTTCTCGTTTATGTTTGGGAACAGATGGTCAAATATTAGATGGCCCCAGTAACTTGAAAGCTGAATAGGCTCCCTCCAGTGGTACTCTAGTAAATGTTTTTACAACCACAACTAGTAGTAGATATAGTTTACTTTTAGGGAGAGATTTAAAATTGTATGTTTGAGGTTTTTAAAAATTTTTTTTAATTGACTTTACATGCTCATACCTGCAGTTGAAATGATAAAGTCAGATTAGATGATAAAGTCAGAAGATACTGATGGGATGGAATGCAGGGCTGAGTCTGAGAACATGAAATTTAGTTTCAATTAGGAAGAGATTTAAAATTGTATGTTTGAGTGTTTTTTAATATCAACTTTATATGTACATGCCTGCAGTTGAAATGATAAAGTCATATTAGATGATAAAGTCAGAAGATACTGCTAGGATTCAGGGCTGACTCTAAGAACATGAACTTTAGTTTCAATTAGGGAGAAATTTAAAATTGTATGTTTGAGCTTTTTTTTAATCGACTTTACATGCTTATGCCTGTAGTTGAAATGAAAAAAAAAATCTTGGATTTTTAGTGGACTGATAGGCAGAACATTTATGACGAGCTTACTACATGTCAGGCAAGGTACAAAGCACTGGAAATACAAATACAAACAAAAAGAAGCTTCCCTCATGGAGCTTATATTTTATTTTATTTTTTTATTATAGCTTTTTATTGACAGAATATATGCATAGGTAATTTTTGCAATATTGTCCCTTGCACTCACTTCTGTTCCAACTTTTCCCTCCACCCCCTCTCCTAGATGGCAGACAGTCTCATACATGTTAAACATGTTAAAGTATATCCTAGATACAATGTATGTGTGTAGATCTGTACAGTTCTCTTGTTGCACAAGAAAAATTGGATTCAGAAGGTAAAAATAATCTGGGAAGAAAAACAAAAATGCAAGTAGTCCACATTCATTTCCCAATGTTCCTTCTCTGGGTGTATCTGATTCTGTCTATCATTGATCAATTGGACTATTGGATCTTCTCATTGTCAAAGAAATCCACTTTCATCAGAATACATCCTTATATACTATTGTTGTTGAAATATATAATGATCTCCTGGTTCTACTCATTTCACTTAGCATCAGTTCATGTAAGTCTCTCCAATCCTCTGTATTCATCCTGTTGGTCATTTCTTACAGAAGAATAATGTTCCATAACATTCATATGCTACAATTTACCCAACCATTCTACAATTGATGGGCATCCATTCATTTTCCAGTTTCTGGCCACTACAAAAGGGGCTGCCACAAACATTTTGGCACATACAGGATCCTTTCCCTTTTTTAAGATCTCTTTGGGATAGAGGCCTATAGGATCAAAGGGTATGCACTGTTTGATAACTTTTTGAGCATAATTCCAAATTGCTCATGGAGCTTATATTTTAATGAGAAAAGAAAATCCATAAAAGTGGGGGAAAAGTCGAGGAGTAATCTAGTCAGTCATGCACTGAACCAGATTTCCAGTAAATAGCTGCATGGGTAATTCCTTTTATGGAGGTACTGAGGACAAATTTAGTAATCTGGGAGTATGGAAGATGGTTGGACTATTGATTTCTAAAGAGCCTTTCAGCTCTAACATACTAGATTCCCAACAGCATTTCCAAGCAGCAGAGATTCCTTCCTCCAAATTCCCGAGTGGAGCTGGCTAGACGGCGGGGGTGAGAACCAGGGTTCCCACACTTTAATGTGTGTGGGGGTTAGGAGGAGGGAGGTGTGTGAGTAAAAACTACAATAAACTCCTCCTGCCTCCTGCTGCTGAGGCATGGGAAGTTCGAGGTGGACAGGCAGTGTCTTTAATATTTTCTTTTCTAAGTTGAGATTTAGGGACCACAGGGTTGTGGTCCTCCTGGCCTATAGGGGTTCCCAAGAATATGTCAGGGCTACATGTTCTCTGTGTGAGGCCATGTAAACAGTCAGTTTGCTAGATCCAAGAAAAACTTGAAATTGGGTGACACATGACAGAACCATACAGTTTGCCTTTTGCCATTTTCCATGATGAAAATGCTGTGAATATACGTTGAAAGTGGCCATAAAATAGTGTCCTTACTTTGGCCTTTTAATTAAGTAGTAATAGGAGGGCTGCACTGTTTTACAAGGCAATATTCTAGTTCCTGAGTGGATAAGAGGCATAGCTGTTTGCCAAGAGTTGTAATTTATTCTGACAGCCCCCCCCCCCCCAAAAAAAAAAGCTTGATGAGAGAAGCAGGTCAAGGAGTCTCCTAAAAAGTTTAAAGCAAAGGGATTTAAAGGAAGGGGGGGGGAGAAGTTACAGAGGAGGGGAAAAGGGGAAGCACTGACAAAGTCATATCAAACCATGTCTTCATTGCTGTCATTTTAAAGATGTAAAGAGGATTTAGTAAGCTAGAAAATAAAGGGTTTTTTTTTTTTACCCTTCTCTTCTCAGTGTTCAGAGGAAAAAAACAAGTAGAATTATTCCAATTCTCTGTCTTTCAGATATAAAAAGGGTAAATGGTAGGTGCACCTCCTCACACATACATAAAGTTCAAATGTGTTTCCATTTTTTTCCTACATAAAAATAATTTTAAAGTATGGTTCCCAGGCAGTTTTAAGAGCTGAAAGGCTCTGGGAAAAAAAAAAGTTTAAAAAAAATAGCCAGCCAGAGTACTTGTAGAAAAATGTGCAAAAAATTATCTTACCTTGGGTGACTTTAAGGAATTGGATATTTGATATCAACATCTTAGATCAATAGTTTAATTTAAAATAATAAATCTTTGCATTCTGCAGAGCTTCAAGATGAAAATAAATTATAGAACAAAATCATTTTGGAAGGTGCTTGTTTCCAAAAGATATCCTTGGAGAGCCCAAATTTTAAGGAAACCTTACTTTAGAAGAACTGCTCCAGGCAATTAAATCTACACAACCTAACAAAGCCCGGGGGGGTAGCTTGCCTTCTGGCATGCTATTAGAAAACATTTTCTCAGGAACTTGCTCCACTCTTATTCCATTCTTGCAAATTATTTTTCTTTAGATGGAAATATTTCTTGTGTGAAACAAGTGCAAATAAAAAACTCAAATGGGTAGAAAGTGATCCAGCAGAAAAGAGATCCATTGTCAAGGCACTTTTAGTACTTCTGCTGAGGGAAAGGGACCACAAAAAGAAAGTGATTGGTTGATTCAATTCACTGACCATAAATCTTGTAAAAATGTGCATATTGGGGTATTTTTCTCTTTTCCCCCAACAAAAATAAAACATTTGATCATACAAGCTCTTTCCATCTTCATATACCCAATGGCCAGAAGATTTTCATGATATATGAAAATATGTTGGGATTGGTATAGTTGTTTCTTTAATGATCCTTTCAGTTACTTTGGAATATTTAATTACCTAGTGACTCAAGGAGAACCCAAAGGTGTTTTATAAGATTCCTTGCATAGGCCATGAGAGGGAGCCTCGTGTAATGGGTATAGAGCAGGCCATCTGGGAGCAAGGAAAACCTGACATATAATGTCTATGTGACTCTGGCCAAATCAGTTTTGGTGCTCTAGGAAACTATCTGAGATTATTACAATATTAATAAATTCCAAAGAAATTGCCAATCTTCATTAGTAGAGGAATTTTCCTTGCCTGAAAGTTCCCCATTTCAATGAAAGCAGTTTCAATCCCTAATTTTATTCCTATCCTTGTCATATGAATAGTGATAGTGAAATAGAAATAATGTTGACTCTGGAGCCAGAAGTCCTGGGTTTGAATCCTGGCTCCCATAAACAGTTTTGAATAAAGGCTTGTGATATTGAGCAAGTTATTCCCTTTTCCCTGACCTTATCTGCCCCATCAATAAAATGAAGGTATTAGAGAGAAGGCCCTCTAAGATCTCTTCAAGCTTCCAATCTAAAATCCTGTAAGTCTTCCTTTTTCACATTTTGGATGATATCTTACCTTTCAGAAGAACTGAGGAAAGCTTATATTAAGTAGATTCCCCAACACTGATTCAGAATCATTGTAACCATGAAGACAATATGGAATATGAACTAAACTTTACATATCAATGAGGTCAAAGTATTTTTTCTACGGCTAAAATATATTCATTTCCATAGAACTTGGAGGAAAAAAAAATCTCTTTAGATATGTAAAATCACAGTCCTGCTATTGTGCAAATATATATAAATAAAAAATGTTAGTATATTTGAAAAGAAGTAACATTCTTATATGAACAGAATCATAGTAGAAGTAATAGTAATAATTATATGGCATTTTGCAAAGTTTGTATCTTCTTTGATACTGGCATAAGCTTTATGAATAGGTGATATTATTAACCACTCCAACTTAAAATTGAAGAAATTGAGGCTAAGTGACTTTAGTCTTATAGCTAATAAGTGCTTCTCAAGCACTCAAGTCTTTCTGATTCCGAAAGCTCCAGAGCTATCAGTGTTGTTCTGGTCTGCCTATATACTAATGCTCTTCCATTTTGCAGAAATAAACGTCACAGTCTAACTAGGTAAAGACATTTTTCTGAGTGATAATTCCAGAGAACCAATGATAAACTTCCACAGTGAACAAAATAAATGCTGTTTACTCATTTTTTTAGTCATATGAATAGATTCCTATCTCTTGGATTCTACTCTAATAAATATGTCCAACATGGTCCAATTTTTCAATGAAATGATAAAAGTAAACCATAAAAGTGAAACATTGATATTTAAATATTAAAGAAAAGGAAAACTGATGAATAGAACTGAACCAATTCATGGAATTTTATCCAGTTCGTTCTAGGTGACCTAGCATTAATATTCTGACTGATTTTGTCCTTGGCAATACCTGACAGGATTCAAGCACAAATGAAAATGAGTTCTATAAATAGACTTCTAAATAAATCATATATTTTCTAAAAAGTGACAAAAATTATTTTATACTATTCCATCAAACATAAACTACTTTTAAAAAAAGAATTGAGATAATAATAATATTTTGGGTTTTGCCTGGCAAACTAGAAAATGAAAATACTCCATACTTAACTGCCCACCTGTTGTTAACCCTGAGAATCTCTCTTTCTGCTGTATTTGAAATTTCTTTTTTTTACTGAATATTCCGAGGTGGCACAGTGGGTAAAGTGCTGGATGTGGAGCGAGGGAGATCTGAAAAAAATCTGATCTTGGATATTTACCAGGTATGTGACGTTAGGCAAGTCAACTCTCTGTTTGCCTGGGTTATCTGTAAATTGGAATAATAATAACATGGACTTCCCAGAGTTGCTGTGAGGATCAAATGAGATGATAATTATAAAACACTTAGCACAGTATCTCACTTATAGTAAGCTCTATATAAGTGATATTTATTATTATTATTATTAAGCTGTGAGGTGGTACAATAAAGTGCTGGCCTGGAGTCAGGGAAGTGACTTCAGACACTTAGTAGCTGTGTGACCTGAGTTAACTTTCTTTGCCTCAGTTTCCTCATTTGGAAACTGGAGAAAGCAAATCACTCCAGTATCTTTGACAAGAAAAGTCCAAAGGAATCATGAAGAGTTAGTCATGATTGAACAACATTATAATTGTTGGTTTTATTATTATTATCATCATAATGAAGTACTAGTCACATTTCTAAAGGTCCTGAATGGGAAGGAGATGCCTTTTTGCTAACAAGGCAGACAAAATGTAACCTTGAAGGACTACGAGGAACAAAGTATGAAGTAGTAGCTGGAAAAAAGGGATGATTTATTGTTTTAACCACTTCTCATAGGTCACTGAATTTGGAGTCAAGAAGACCTATACACAGTGAATGGTTAATAAATTTTGCTGACTATTGACTTGAGTTCAAAATCTTTTTTAGACAAGGAAAATTTTTGTAATTCTAAACAAGTTACTTCTTTTAATTTCCTTATTGTAAAATAATAGTACTGCACTTTAAAGTCCTTTTAGGCATTTCTAGTTCTAAATCTACAATCCTATGATCCTATAAACTTTCAAATTATATGATTAATATTATTGGACACATGACTTTTAGATGTTGTAGCCTTCAAAACTCTTGTATAAGGCACAATTTGAATAGATTGAACTTGGGCCAGGGTTGGCCCAAATATAGACAGCAAAGATAATCTTATATGTAGCTCTACAAAAAATCTTTGATATTGCAAATTTTCTTTCCCATTTAGTTTTTAAGATTAGTAAAGGGATGATGGGATACAAGGAGAAGGATGTTTTGATAAGAGAGTACGGGAGAAATCTAGAGGTAGTATATTTCTCCTAGGAGGGCAGTCTCAAGGTGTAGGAAAGGGGTAGGTCCAACCAGCATTTAGAGATGTAGAAACATGTTAGAGAGAAGAAAGGAAGTGGAATATAACAACATAAATGACTTACTACTTCATGATTTTGCCTAAAACTAACTCTGCCTCTACCCAGTTTCCCTTTAGCCATAAGAGACTTCTTATTTCAAGCTTATGTGGTCATGAGTTTCAATTTCTGACTTTATGCTCATCTATGTGTCTTTGACTTGAGGTTCAAGAAAGAGCCCTGAAATCCCCATTCTAGATTGGAGGCAGCTTTTAAGTTTATATTTGACCCACAAGATCTATTTACTTATTCTACATTAATTCAAGATTGAGGAGAATTCAATTCCTTTAATGATTCATAGTATTTGATATTTTCAAATAATTTAGTTAGTACACCTGTATAGAAAGTATTATATTCTCTAAAGAAATATTTTTCTCTAAATAATATATTTTAATTTTTTAGCCTAGAAAATGCCAATAACTGTAAATAGTAAGCCTACTCAAGCATAGCACTATGTAAATACTCAAATGAAATCTAATAAGTTGGCAAGTGTCAAGAGGAGAGCCACTGGGTAGAGGAAGGGTTCTTGGGACCACATCATCCACAGATTAGTTGAAAAAAATGGGGGATATTTCAGCTAGAGAAGATAAAGCTTGGGAAGTGGATCATGATAGGTATCTTCAAGTAGGATCATAAGATCATAGATTCAGAGCAGAAAGTGAGCATAGAGGTCATCTAGGTTGACCTTTCATTTGCAGTGACTTGCTCTCAGTCACAGAGGTAAAAACTGACATTCTTACCTCGTAATTCCAAATCCAACATTCTTTGCAAAATATCTCGCTAAAGAACTGTCATAGGAAAAGATTAAAATTGTTCTGTTTGGCGTCAGAACAGAACTATGAACAAAAGTTAGAAGTTGAAAAGAGGTAAATATATTCTTGATGTACAGAAAACCAAGGGTAGATAGATGGTGCAGTGCATAGAGTGTTAGATATGGAATCAGGAAGATTCTTGATCAGGTTGGAATGGATGGCCTATGAATTCCCTTCCAACTCCAAGATTCTATAATTCCAGCTTTTTGAGGCCTGGAATTCTAAGGGCAGAAAATAGCATAGTATGTGCATTTGACAAGCCATACAAAAATAATCAATTATTCAATCATTAGGCATTTAATTATCCCTCATTTTGTGCTGAGTCCTAAATGCTGGGAATATGGAAACCAAGAAATAAACAATGCTATTTCAAGAAATAATATAAAACAGGATCAATAGAGTCTCTGGAGTTTAGGATGATTAAGGAGGGAAAAAAAGGTAAGTATAACATATTTATTGGTGACCAATAGAAATCAATATCTCTTTACCCCCAAATAGTTAAGAATTGAAAGGATGAAACATTATTCTATTGATCTTATCTTTGTGGAGTTGTATATGTGAAAGTATCTGTGTTTGAAGTTTAGTACACAAAATATATAGTCAACATTATTATTTAAAGAATGATTCCTTGTAATGTAGATGAAATTAATAATATTCTTAGTATGTTGATCATTGTATTTAGTTCAACAAGGATTTATTAGCTGCTTATTTCTTGGAGAGAAGACCTACCTTATACATCCATCCATCTATCACCAATAGCAACAAGTGCTGACCAACTGCTATGGCTAGGCAAGGAGACTTGGAAGCCCTAGAAGTGTCAGCAACCCTTGAACCATTTATCCTGCTGCTAGTTCAGGCCTCACAGCCATTATCTGGAGAAGCAGCTTCAGCAGAGAAGGGGCCAGCCATTCCCACCAAATGCCAACCAACGGCCTGCCACAGGGTATGAGGCAGAGAAAAGAGAGTTCAAAAAGGAATCTCAAGCAAGTCCAACCACCACAACCACTTTGATTATTTTCCTCCCACCGAGTTTGATGGAGACAGTTCAGGATTCTGAACCCAAGAGCCTTTGGAATAATAATGCTTCTAGCTCACTCCCCACAGCCATCATCCTGGGAAGCCTGATAACTGCCACATGTATTCTAATCAACTACATCTATTGGAAAACAGAAATAAAAGTCCTTGTCACCAAAGTCCTTGGCACTGACTAATAGTTCAACTTGAGACTCAGATAGGATTTTATAAATGGAAATAACACTGGAGAAGAGCCATTACCATCTGCTTTGCCAGTGTACCCTAAGGACTGCGGGAATCTTTCAAACTGACTTGCAGCTAAACTCTCCCCTGTGCTGTCTCTCCCATTAGAATATCATTTCCTTGAGAACAAGGACTATTTTATTTTTCTCCCTGTATCCTTAGTGCTTTACACATAGTAAGTGCTAATAAAGGCTTTATCCATTCATTCATTCACTCACTCATGCATTCACACATTCCATTCATGCAGGAGGCGCTGTATCTTTGTACCATTTAAATTTTTTTTTTTTTCATCACAAAAGCTAGCATAGAAATATATCTACTTTAGGAAGAAGCAAAAACTTTAAACAAAACCATAAAAGATAACCTCTTTCTAGAAGTTTTATGTTTGAAATGATTTATTTGGGCAGTGGAATGTGTGGCATTGTAAGGTCTGGGGAGTTGAGGTCTAGAGCTTGCAGATCAGAGCTATCACAATAAACTAGCAGTTTTTTAAAAAAAGGAACTGCTAGGGTAAATAATATTTCAGACATCAGACAAGAACCACATATTTCTTTTAGGTACAGAACAAAGAATATGAATGTGTCTGCTCTCTTTATCTGAGCTATAAAGTTTACTCCTTAGAAGTTTTGCTACTAAGTCATTTTTCTAATTTGATTCCATATTCAACTGCCTCTTCAATTTTAGGACATATTCCTCAACAAAATAAATAATTAAACTACAGATGAACTGTCAAAAGGGAACATTCATATTTTAATGCAACATTAACATTTTGGTAATTAACATGGAAGTTAATGCTTTTAACAGATGTAACAACATTAGACTTGTAAATTTTAATTAAAGTTAATGGTTCACGATAGCTGTAGGGGTCAGGCATCCTCTCTAGATACTGAAAACATGTCTAATGTGATTAGAAATACTAATTGTAGAAAAAAAAGATGGCAATAGCAATGACTTAACTTTTCTGTTGCTTATTAAATCATCAAGTTGAAAATATTTTTAAAGGAGGGAATTGGTAGAAAGACAAAAACATCTCTTATAGTCAATAAAGGGGTCTTGAGAACAGAAGGGAGAAAAACAATTTGTACAACTCTTTACTTCTACAGCCACCTGAGATAAGAATCCCAAGAAACACTGTGAAGTTATTTGGTTATATTTCACATCCCATTTGGATTTAATTAGGAACTAATGTGTTAGCTTTAATTCCCTCAGAGACTATGAATTCAAGCAGTAGACTCCAAAGCAGTATTGAGATCTATGAGGCGGAAGGAATTTTCCTTAAAACAAAACAAAACAAAAAGATAGCATGCTGGCTATTTGTAGAATTGTAGGATTGATAAACAAGATGAGCTTGATCTGGTGGATACTCAGGAAAGGCTGGATTTGAAACATGTTTCTAACACAGAGGTGATGTGGAACCATGGGCAGGTGGGCAAATCACTTAACTTTTCAATACTCCAGGTATATATTATAGATAAGTTGCTGCCTTACATTGGTAGAGGCAGTTTCTACACAGGAAGATACTTTCACTGATGAAATTGTAAGATTAGAGTACCTCCCTTCAAAAACAAGCAAACAATAAGAAACCAATGTATTTTTTTTTAATTTCTGGAAAAGTGATTGACAAGCTAATACTTATTAAGCATGTAGAAAGTATTATGAAACATTAAAATTTCAGTCATATTTTTATATGTAGATATCAGAAATATATCCATTTTAATTCTACTGTCCAAGCTTCCTTTCATAACTTCCCTTATAGAATTTCAACCTAGACATATAATCCACACCAAATTTACTTTAAAATTTAAGTTGCTTCCAACAATCAAATATTCTTTTGTACATAAATCAAATACTTCCAAACATTAAAAACTAGGTGCAGCTTTCATCAACTCTCTGCCCCAATTCATTCACAATACATATCCTTCCCAAATCATTCCAGATGGGTCAATATCCAAAAAAACCTAAATATGAGGAGCTTTAAAAAGTGAACTTTGGATATTGGCAAAATACCAAAGAGAAAAATCATGGTCTCTAGGCAAGAAAGAGATTTGAGAGCAGTTCTTCATTGTCAGTTTCCTGAAAATGTAAATTAATTTCCTGCTCCCAAAGCACTAAGCTGATCATCACTAAGTCTCTTCTCATTCTTTCCTCATGAGATTTCCAGAGTCAGGACTGTAGAAACTACGGATTGAATAGAGATCTGCAATTTATTTTAACTTCTCCTTTTTATGCTTGATTTCTGGGTCTGGTTTCCAACCTTGGTTGTAGACAGGCTAATTTGCAGGGCTAGTGAAAAGTGGTAGAGTTGAGGTTTATGGTGCATTATAAACCTAATGGAATGTTGGGAATTAAATCTTGCTTTCCAATTGGTTACTTTACCACTCTTTAAACCACTAAAGGAAGACAAACACAGCAAACAGACCTGCATTTGTTGGCAAAGTACCATTTGACTTTTCACATTTCAACACATAAAACAATGATTATGTAATATTTTCTTTATGAATTTCAAACAATTTTTAATAATAACAATGACCCTCAGGTCAGGCATTTTCTGGTAATTAATAACTAACCTGGTTAAGAGTCCAAATCTTATAAAATATCATTAATGTGATTCTGTGTTTGTATAATTAAAAAAGTTTAACCACTGGAAATATATAGTTTTCTATTTTTCCATTGGCAACTATAAGCATATAGAATTTCACCTGCTATTTATTGTAGTCATCTTACGAAAACTAAACAAAACAAAACAGCAAATGCATAATGTTATCAGAAGCATATCCTCAATGTAGCTATATATATATATTATAAAGCCTGAAAAAATAGGAATGTGGACAAGAATTAGGCAGTAGGCAAGATTTTATTCTAGTTGGACACTGATGTAGTCATTTTGAGATTGTAAATATCAAAATCTAGTAATACTATGAAAACAGTACCTATGAAAATGAAAGCAATAAAAAAATTTCAGGTTGGTAAAATGTTTATAGGCTGATAGATTTTTTAAAAAGAGATCTAGTTGGTTTTTTTTTTTAATAATAAGGCCTGATTTGCCCATATTTAAAATAATTTTTTATTTATCTCAAGATGTTATTGGGGGAGGGGCGAGTCAATTGATATGTAGTAAACATATGTAACTATAATCAGAATCCATGCTCCAGTTTCTGAGGATGTTAATTTATTTCTGCCCTGGGGCTGAATCATCATCATTAGTGACTTGTTTAGCATACTATTATCTAACTAATCTCATAGATAATGGTTCATATTTAAACTAGTCCTCCTCCTAAGTGGCTATCTTAATAATTTCTCCCCCCTCTACACCCTACCTCTTCCTCTAGGCTCAGTAATGTAATGCCACTTTGGACTTTGCAAAGTGATTTATAAATGTTAGTTTGGTTCATTTTCATAACACTAGGAGGTAGGCTTTATAATTATCATTCCCATTTTACAGACAAGCAAACTGAGGTAGACAGATGTTAAGTGTCATCTCCACTAAGTGTCATCCAAGCAAGCATCTGAAATAGGATTTAAATTCAGTTGTCTTCGACTCCAAATCCAGTAATCTGTCCGCTGGGACACTAGTTAGCTGTCTCTAATTGAATCAGAACTACTATTGGTTTTGTCAATATTGCCAGTTGGTTGCCCTATTGATAAAATGACCATTCCTATTACTGCCTCAATTTTAAAATCAGGTTAAGTATTTTTATTGTTTCACTTTTTTATTTCATCATCACTATTTGATGAAATAAATGCTTTTTAGTTCATTCATTCATATACAATGGAAAAATATTAGCTTGATATCTAAGTGGAAAAATTAGGAAAAGAAATATCCTCATCTAGAAAGAAGATCATTAAAACTTTACAACAGAGCTTTTCCCCAACTGTTCTTAAATTAATTCATATCAAACTAATCATAGGATCATAGTTTTAGGGTTAGTAGGAACCTCTGAAAGCATCTTGTGCAGGCACTTAGTTTTATAGATGAAGAAATGAGGCTCAGTTAAGTGATTTGTCCAAAGTTGCTAAGGTGGTAAATGGTACAGGTCTGCTGACTCCAAAGCCATTTTTTCCCATTGTTCCATAATGCCTCCTTACACGGTTCCATGAATTCTCTGGACTTGTTTCCTTATCTTCACAAGAAGGGAATTCAGTCATTTGAGAATTATTTACTTGAGCATCTACTATGTGGATTGTATCTGCATATAATTAAGGTTTTGAAATAGTTACAGGGTAGAATGCAATGTAGTGGCTGAACTTATATAGATAACTCCCAGTTGAAGAAATCCCTCCCTCCCCAATGCAGATTGGCATTTTCTCTTGAACTCATAATCTTAAGAGTTTCCAAAAGCAGATAGGTTAAGTGACTTGCCTGGAGTCACACAGCTAAATCTCTATATTTTGAGACTGGCCTTTTATCCAGAACTTTCTACTTTAAAATGAAAAAAAAAGTTCAGATAAAAACAATAACTAAGTTGGATCATCCATAACTTGGTAAGATACTAGTTAAGGTATTCTTGAATCTGAGGATGGGGTGGAGATATGGAGGCAGGGGAGTACTAGAGTTCCTCTTATATTATCTTGTGGTATATATAGGCAGACACAGTTCATACTAATTAGTGGAGTGGATTTATGGCTAGAGTTTTGTGAGATTGGAACAGGACTGAAAAACAAGGAAAACTCTTTTCCCTTTTAAAAATTCTTTAACCTACAGAGGTAGATAGTAGGTCAATCATCACTGCTGTTGTAGTTATCATCATCATCAGTCTATCTTTTCCTCTTCAAACCAAGGACTATTCAATCACAAAGAGTTCCCTTGTCACTCTAGAGTCATTGATCTTTAGTGTTGGCTTAATTCAAATACTCAAATCAACACACATTTATTAAATGTCTACTATATGCAGGCAGTACGCCATGTCTTGGGATTAAAAAGAAAACAGTCCCTATTCTCTATTCTAATTTTATGTTTTGAAGAAAATCATATGTGAGTTGATAGAACTTAGAGATTTTATCTATGTATCCATCTATCTACTACTGCTATTATTAATGATAATAGCTAACATTTTTACAACATTTAGTATATGCCAGGCATGGTGCTAAGCACTTTTATTATCTCATTTGATCTTCACAGAAATCCTGGGAGATGTGCTATTATTATTTCCTGTTTCAGAAAATTGAGATAGAGGTTAAATAACTTGCCTGGGGTTACATAATTAGTAACTGTGTGGGGTTCGATTTGAAGTCAGGTCTTCCTGACTCCAGACTATATCTACTCTACCACTTAGCTGGTCTCTCTCCCTCCCTCCGCTCTCTCCCTTCCTCCCTCCCTCCCTCCCTCCTTCCCTCCCTCCCTTCCTCTCTCCTTCCCTCCCTCTTTCTTTCCCTCCCTCCCTCCCTCTCTCCCTCTCTCCCTCCCCCCTCCCAATAAAACACACCAATTAGAAATGTCTAGATGTATCTCTCTCTTTTTACTTATAAAAATAGAATTCCATATATATATATATATATATATATTTGTAAAAAAAACTTGAGGTAAATTAGGTTTTTGTCTATCCTTTTCATTTTACAAATTAGGAAATCAAGGCCCAGGGAGGTAAAGAAATTTTCTCATGAGCAGTTGAGGAAGGATCAGAACCCTGTTATTCTGAATCCTATTCTAGTACTCTTTCACTAGAGTGCTAGGAGACGAAAGGGACCTTATAAAGAACATGGAAGAAATGTAAATACTAACGAATAAAACAGGCTTTGTCAACACATATATACATTGATCTTGATGAAGTCTTTATACACACATATACATGTATATATACACATTTATACATACATGTGAATTATATATACACATAATGTTTCCAAAAAGTCTTAATGAAATTTTAAGCTTTAAAATGTATCAAGACTTTTCGGGCATCCTACGTGTATGTACACTGCACTATACCACACACACAGAGGCACATATACACACATTACACCAAAAAACATTGGCAGTCCATCTATGACTTAATAGATTCCTAAGGAGTTTCCTGAGGTACATGAAGGTTTAATTACTTGCCCAGGTAAGCAGCCAAATTGGGATTTGAGTGTATCTTTCTCACTCTGTTCCTTATACCATGCTACCTCTATAGTTATAACAGAGATTTCAATATTGTGCATCCAAAGATGTTTTTCCTCTTGAGATATGACTGAAATTTAACTCATGATTCTAGAACTTCCTGCCCTAGAGATATATTCTTTGAATAATAATAACTTCTCCTTGTTGAAGACTGTTGAAATTGGTAGCCCCATCTCCTACCAGGAGATTCAGAATGATGTTTGGTGATTTCTGAGACGGATAAAATTCCAATCTTTGATTTCAAGATTGTAGCATTTCAGATTGTTCTGAATGACTTCTTGAAGCATTTCTCTTACCCCTGTGCAAGTTACTTCTCAACTAGGAGTGCATGTTGGCTGACCTGCAGGAGGAACAAGGAAGACACATTACTCTTTAGTGAGTCCTACTAGTCAGATTAATGAGCTGTATTACCACTTGCCTCAGGGGAGATAGTGTGATCAATGCCCCCAGACTTGATGATGCTGTCCTAATGATGAATGGCATAGTGAAAAGATTTGGGAAAAGAAACCTAGCTCTACAATAAATGAGCATGCCTGATGCTAACAAGGAGGAAAATTAATATTAGCATACATGGACCCTTTGGGGCAATTACAATATATGAAAATATTAAAAATAAAATGTTAACATGCTGACTTATTCAGCTTGTTTACTGTCTTGCCTAATGAATGATTCAGAATTTGAGCTGTGGCTTTAGGCTGCCAGTCACATTTAGAAGTTCCTTGGTCAGAAAAACTATGTACTAAGTAAAATGATCTTGTGGAACATCTGCCATTAATCAGCTAGAGAAAATTACTGAGAATTAGACAATTTGACTCATCATTTAAAATATGATATTGCATTAAAGACCTCAAACCAGGACAGAAACAGAAAAGTAACATATTTTATTGGAGAAGTTCTATGAAGGTCTTAATAATTTTCTTAAGGTGGCTTTTTAAGAACTCCAGGGTTTGGATATCATTTACATTTTTGCTGATCATGAAATTCAGATTCTATTATTTATTTTATTTTTATTGAGACAGGGCAGAGACAAAATAGGAAAAGGGCCACTGGCATGCCTTCTTTTACGAGGATTTCACAAAGTCATTGGCAAATAGCAAATGGCAAAAAACAAATCTAATTAATATATATCAACATGTATTATACAAAGATAAATTAAGAGGCAACCTTGAAAATAAATAGATAAATAAATAAATAAACATGACTCTCTGAGAAGATGTTTAAAAGCTGGTTAATTCCATCTCTAGTGATCAAACTTTATAGTAAATTTGGCATTACAAGTTAAATATTATACTTGTCCAATTTAAAAAGGAAATGTTATGTTGCTAAATTTTTTGAAGAATTCCTACTGTGGCTAGCTAAGTTTCATGAAGTCAAACTTATCTGGATAGTAAAGAAATAGTCTTGCAAATAGTCATTTGTCCACTTGTCTAAGGGGAGAAATAATTTGTATCAATCCAATTTTTAAGAATGCTTATTTCATTAAACATATTGCTTTTCTAACTCCTAAAAGGAGGATTGGTAAAAAGCTTACAAACTATTAAAAATGTTTAGCAGTTATGGCCAACTCTCAATTATCCACACTTATGGAAGATAGAATTTCAGTGAATATTTTAAATAATAACTTATTTTTTCGTACATAGTAGGTACAGAAGAAAACAGTTCTGAGACAAATCTGATCATAACAGCAGAGGTTCCATTCAACAAACATTTTTCAGGAAATGCTTCTGGTGTGATGTACAAGGGAAGAAAGCTAGGCTGGAAAGTACTGTATGGTGGGCAGAGAGACAAGTGCTTTTATAATCATAAATTTACTGTATTTACTTAGGTATTGGTGATCCAATAGGTGGCAGTCTTTCTTTTAAATTGTTAGTGAATCTATCTCTGGCCAAGTGAGAAAGAATTACTCTGTAAAAAGAGTTTTCCAAATATACTTCCCTGCCCCCTCAGTGGGAAGAGGGGAGGAACACGTGTCTCTTTACAATCACGGTGAGTATTTTAGACATGAGCAATTTTTCCTGAATCAAGTTCATAGGAAAATTTTAACTCAGATAATTAGGATGAATCCTGCTTACCTCAGTTCTTATGTAGTTTCAATGATCATAGGGTGGGGATCACAGATTTAAAGTAGGAAGGAACCTTAGGGATTATCTAGTTCAATACCCTCATTTTATGGATGAGGAAACTTTTTTTTTTCCTCTTAAAAAATGAAGGCATGTGATCTCTAGGCAGAGAATAGTCAAAGCAGCTAAGGAGGAGACATAAATTTTCACTCATTCCTACTCTACCACTCCCTATTCTTCATATCTTCTTCCCCCCCACACACACACACTCAAATTATCATACACGCATAATGATTATCTAGTTATATATTAACAGAAAACAATTATCTAGTTACGTTACCAATGGAAACTTTGATTTTTGTGGAACCTAACAATTCTATAGTGGAAATTATTTCTTTTCAATTTCATTTTAAACCACTGAAGACTGGGATTCATTAGAGGGACTCAACTATCTTTCTTATATGACAATAAGAATTTGGGTTAGTATTTGCTCCTATCAGCATTGCTTTTCAAAAAAAACCTGAATGATGTCACTTTAATAAAGTGATGAGAAATAGCATGGATAGAAATCATGATGGTGTTTAGTTTAAAAAAAAAAAAAAGCCTACATTCAAATTCTGTCTCTGATACCCATTAACTGTATATTCAATGGCAAATTATTCAACCACTGAGTCATAGTTTCCTAGTATGCAAAATGAGGCTAATAATACTTAGGACTAAATATCTCACAATGTTATTCTGAAACTTCAAAGAAATAATATGAATAACCATATAAACAATAAAATCTTACATAAGTTCAAGTTATTATTTTAGGCTAAGTATGGAGAGGTAGCAGTGAAATCTGTGTGCTTCGCATGAGAACTGGGGATGAGAATTGGGCAATTAACTTTGGATACTTAAAAAGGAGAGATGGACTTAGTCTACATTATTTATTGTTTTGAATTGGACAATAAAAGAGAAATGAAAAAATAGCATTCATAGAAAAGGGAAGAGTTAGTGCAGTTAAAAAAGGAAAATTTGGATGTGGATAGTCTTCATAAGTAACAAAGTTAGGGAAAGACCCATTGACAGTCAAATGAAGAAAGGAGAATGTTTAAAAATAAGAAACTTAGAGAAAAAAGAGGAAATGAGAACTAGAAATACATGGGGAATTTAAGGAGAGGGGATCCATTAGAAAGCTATAAGAATTGTTAGGGCATGATGGTACATGTCTGTGCTTCCTATTGCTAGGGAGGCTAAGAGTTCTGATTGGAGTAGGGCAGAGAGAGAAAGAAAGAGAGGGAGAAGGAAGGAAGGGAAAAAACAAAAGAGGAAGGAGAAAGGAAGAGAGGGCAGGAGGGAGAAATATGAAGAAAAAAGTATAAAGAAAGAAAAGAAGACAGGGAAAAAGAAAAAGAGGAAAGGTGGGAGGGAAGAAGGAAGGGAGTGTGGGTAGAAGGATGGAAGGAAGGCAAGAAGAAAGAAAAATAGATGGAAGGAGGAATAAAAGGAAGGAAGAAGAAAAGAAAGGGAGAGAGAGGAAGGAAGGATGCATTAGGAATTGAATTTTTTCTCTTTATAGAAGATTTTCCAGGATTTATTGGGGGTTCTTTTGAATTTAGGTAAATCATAATTAAGTCATTTATTCCCCAAGACCTCTGATATCACTCAATTAAAAATAAATAGTAAAATGACACTATAGGTGAAGTTGCATTACTTCCTTTGAACCTTATGGAATCTTCAGAGCTGGATGTGAGGCACAAACTCAGTAGAATTTTGTTTGGGGTGCAGAGAAGATAGCATTAGAAGATTGATTTGTTTATTGAGTAGAATGGTAGCTGTCACCACTGAGGCAAAGTGTTTCTTTAAGTAAAAGGAAATCTCGATTTCTTTTTTATTCCATTGCATTTCCCAGAAAGATTCAAAAGGTGATAATCATGATAGTAGAAGCCACTAGTGTATCCATGAACACTGTTATTGAGTATCAATAATTCTGAAGACTCTTTAATATACTTGCAGTATCAGAACAGGATAGCTTGAATTTTTGCTTTTACATGAGTGTATTTCATCCAAAGTAGAACTCATTAAGTATTGTTAATTGAGTAGTCACAATCAAAGAATAATGACTAAAGAGTAACTGGGAATTCAATGTTAATTTGGGAAGAGGTCTCCAGGGGAGTGTCCCAAGAACTTCTGCTTAGTTCTATGATGTTTAATATTTTTTATCATTGATTTAAATGAATGCATATATGACATCCTTGTCAAATTGGAGGATGGTATAGTGCTAGGTATAATAGCAGATATATTATGTAGTATTCAGGATCCCACAAGATCTTGATAGCTAAAACACTAGACTGAATTTAATAAATTAAAATTCGAAAGAATAAATGTAAAATATTATGCTAGGTTCAATCAATCTACTTTACAAGTGAAAGATGGGGGAAGTATGGTTAGAGATTGGTGGGGTTTTTTTCTGAAAATTATCAGAGGATTTAATAGACAGAAAACTAAGGCAAATCAACAGAGCATAATGGTATCCAGAATAGCTAATGAAATTTTGGGCCTCCTTAAGCAAAACATAGCTTCCAAGAATAAGGAGGTGATTACCCCATTGAACTCAGCACTTATTAGACCACAGTTGAAATATTGTGCTCAATTTTGAAGAGTCTGATACACTGGAGAGTATCCAGGAGAAGGCAGCCAAAATGCTGAAGGATCTTGAGTTTATATCAGCTGATTACTTGTCAAGTATATCATAATAGAGATTATTTACACATATATAGATAGAAAAAGATGGCAAGTTTGGTCTTTTCCAACTTTCAAATTCTGCGATTCTACAATTCTATATCTTGGATAAGGTCCAACTGGAAAATGGATTTCCTATAAGAATTGAAGTCATCCAGATGTTTCTATTTATAGATGATGAGCTAACTATAACAAGTCACAGATTAATAATAATTGATATTTGTCACACTTTAAAATTTATGAAATGTCTTTAATTCTGCCTTCTAAGCTTCTCTGCCTGTCTTTCTTTTTGCCTCTGTCTCCATAACCATCTTTTTCTCTCTGTTTCAGTCACAATTTATTGTATCTTTTTCTACCATTAGTTCTATAAAATATTTCCCCCCCAAGAGTTTTATTTTTGGGAAGTTACTTCTATAGTTGTTCAAATAAGATCACTTCTGAAATTAAAGTGTTACCTTCTTTGTCTCTAGTGTGTCCCCTGAAATAGAAGGAAAGGAAAGGAAAGGAAAAGGTGCTGTATAGAATATTACTGAAATCAAGAGGTTAATCCAACAGAAGGATTTAGACCACACACTTAGGTGGGCAGAGGAAAAGATGGATTAAACATGTAGAAGCAGATAAATTAATAAATTTATCATGACAAGATTAAGTAAAGAGAAATGAACAATTTCAGTGATTCAAGGAATAAGGAATGCAGAAGTTAAATGAGAATGAGAGGTGGTAAAGAAAAAGCTTGTAAGAATAGATTATCCTTAAGTAGAATATGCTGAAAATAACTTAAGTGAAACTAATTCAGGGACAAAGCAAAATAATATAGGAATAATAAGCAATAACTTAATGGAGGAATCACCTAAAATGAATATAAAAGAAATAGAGAGAAAACAAAACAAAAAAAGAAAGGAAGGAAGAGATATGATCCTAATGATCCTAACAATTATAAACTTGCCTATTAATGGATAAAATAATCCAATCAAATGAGAGACAGAAGGAAAAAGACTATAAAACAATTATTTTTCTGATACCTTGAACACATCTACATAAAATCAAATTTTTTTGTTTAAAAAAAAGTTAAAATAAGAGACTAGAAAAAGATTCAACACGCATCCAACAAATAATAAATAATAGCCAAGGCAAGAATATCACTAAACAAAGCAAAAATTTAAAAATCATCATGTCAATAGAGATAAGCAGGAAAAGTACATTAAAGATACCATACATAATAGGACAATATTAAATGTAAACATACCAAATGGTATAGAATGTAATTCTCAAAGAAAAATTAATTGAATTACAAAAATATATGTAGTTATACAATATTGATGAAGAATTGAATGTTCCTCTCTCAGACCTAAATAAATCAAACAGATAATAAGGAATTATGGAATTGAACAAAATCATGGAGAAGTTGTAAATAAAAAATATATTATTTCTTGAATGAGAATAATAAGTAATACACATATTTTTCAGCACCACATAGTACTTTTACCAAAAAGTAATATGTGCTAGAGCACAGAGAAATGATAAATAAATGTAAGAATAGAATTATTACACATGTCTTACAGGTCATAACTTACTAAAATAAGTAATTATTACAAAGAACACAACTAAAACAAAGAGATACAAATGTAAGTTTAATAATCATCTCAATAAGTGGATCAGAAATCAAATCATAGAAATAATGACTATGTAAAAGGAAATGATGATGAGGAGACACATCAGATTTTCAGGATATAGGTAACATGCTTTAGTTGGAAACATCTTTAAAAACATACACCAACAAAATAAAGGAGAGGGAAGAGAATCAATGAACTACCTGAGTGGGACACTGTAGAAAGCAAAATAAATAAATAAATAAATAAACTCAAATCACAAAATTTTAAAAATTAAAGGAGAAATAGACAAAATTGAAAACAAAGACTGTAGCTAAAGCTAAAATCTGTACCAAAGCTAAATTCTAGATCTTTAAAAAGACTAACAAAATCAATAAATTTTTACATAAATTAATTAAAAAGAAAAAAACAAATTCATCTATTTTTAAAGAGCAAGATGAAATTACAAGATAAATGAAAATAATTGTCAAAATATACTCTACAAAATTGTTAGAATATTGATGGCTTAAAGGAAATAGATACTTATATGAATATGCAAATCAAAACATTGTTAAGTAGACATCATAATGCATTCTTAGAAAATAAAATTGAACAATACATATAGAAATTAGTATAGAAAATAAAAACCCTCAAGTCCAAATAGATTTAAAGACAAATTCTATTAAATATTTAGTGATCAAAACCCTAAACAGATTATTTATGAAAAATGAGAAATAAAAAAAACCTTTCATACTCCTTTTTTGAGATAAATATAACTCTAATATTTTAACCAAGAAAAATAAAGCAAAGAAAGTAAATTCTAGATCGGTATCATTGATCAATCAATCAAGAAGCTAATTTATTAAGTGCTAATGTCCCAGACATTAGTACTGCTGCTAAGGATCCAAAAATAAAATAAAGGAATTTACAATTTTAAATAAAATCCGAGCAAAAAGACAAAAGCAATATATATATAATATACGTGTATATTTAAAGTAATTATGACTAAGTTGGACAAATTAGGGATGTAAACACAGAATAATTATATTAAAAACAAAGGCTCCTATTATAGCAATAATTTTTTTTAAAAAATCCTTTGATAAAGTTCAACATTAATATATGGTAGATACTTAAAAATACATAAGTAAAGTCATTTAAAATATGTTTCATATGTACATACGTATTATTTATCACTTATGATATTTATTACAAAGAGTTAACTTTGGAAAAACATAGGGAGCTTTCCCAATTAACATGGGGTAAAATAAGGATATCCCCTTTTATTATTTAACAATTCTAAAAATTATGGTAATAGTAATAAGACAAAAGATGGTAGTGATAGTAATAAGTGATAATATAATAAGACAAGAGAAGGAAACTAGAGACATAAAGAAAAATTATTCCAATAGTAGACAACATAATAATAAATTTTAAAGAATCTGCAAAGAAATAGATACAATAAACAGTACTAGTAACAAGACATAAAATAAATCCACAAAACATCAACATTTATAGAAAAATACAAGGGGGAAAAATGAAAAGAAAATATCATTTAAAATAACTGCAAATTGCATAAAATATTTGGAAGTAAATCCACCAAGAGTCATACCATAGACATAAAAATACAATTATTATAAAATATTCTTTAATAAAATAAAGTGACAAATAATGTAAGGAATATTCATTGTTTACAGTTTGGCCCTGCCAATACAATAAAAATGTTGATATTAACTATATAAATTTACAAACTTAATACTATGCTAATCAAATTTTAAAAGTTTGGTTTAAAGAGATTGATAAGATAGTAACATTTATTTTAAAAGTATAAAAGGCTTATAATTACAAGGGAAATCATGACTGGCAATTAAGAATGAAAGGAAAATAATATTTCTAGAGGTCAAATTATACTACAAAACATTAATAATTAAAATTATTTGATACTGGTTAAAAAATGGAAAAGTTGATTATTGAAATCCTCTAGATAAACACAAATCTTAAATAATCTAACTCAATAACCCAGTGTTTGATAAACCCAAGAATATAAAGTACTTGGAGAAGAACTCTCTAGTTGACAAGAACTGATGGGAAAATTGGAAAGTGGTTTGTCAAGAAAACAAAATTAGACTAAGGCCAGCAAATTAAAACTATGTATCCTAATGATTAACTACCAAATAGGTATTTGATTTAAACTTAAAAGACTATTTCATTGGTATTCATACAGTGCCAAGGAAATGATTAAAAAGGTATCAAAACATTGACTGTGTATTTTATAAAGTATTCACAAAATAACATGGACAAAAGCTACACAAGTTGAGAAGGCATGAGCATTTTTGAAACAAGTAACCATATGGATAGAATATAGATTCAATGAAATATCATATTTTTTATTTTAACTTTTTTGGGGGAGGGGAGGGAGAAAGTATTTTGTGTTTTTAATTCATTGGTTATCTTTTCAGTTCACCCTCTTGCTTGAACATATTAGCACAGGATGAATATTGACTATATGATAAGATTATCTTTGGTATAATTTGGTATAATTATTTCAAAATTGCCTATTCTTATAACTTCATTCTTTTAACCTGGAAATTGGATTTTTTTCCCCCTGTGTTAGTTCTAAAAATACAGACTTCCCAAGAACATTTACCCTTGGGAAACTATCCTCATGGCTGCTAAGATGAGATTATTTCTGAAGTTTAAAATGCCCCCTTCATTGTTTCCCTGTATGTCCACTGGGATCTTTCTTAAGGATGAACTGAATAATCTTTCACCCTTGAAGGATAATTATAATGTTAGTGAATGCTGAGTTTGCCTTCCAATTCCTTAGCCACAAATGTCATCTTGCCACAATGTTAAAAGCTGTTGCTCTGACAGTTTCAAATTATTTAGGGCTATACTGCACAGAAATTTTTCTTGAATTATTAATAAATCTGCATAACTTTAGAGAACTAGAAAATTGTAAAGGGGTTTTTTTTCAATCCCTTCTTCAGTTTTGGATAGTATATTTTGTCCAATAAATTAAACAGTATATATAAAGCGCCGAGTTGTTATCACCTACAATAAACAGAACAATGATTTATAGGTACTTAATAATCATTTATTGAATGGATGAATAAGTAATCCTCAACATGTAATAGAGTCTTTAGCACATACTAGACTCTAAATTAATGCTTGTTAACTGGGTGAATGTGTAACTTGGGTGACACAAAATTTGATCACATAAAATCCAGATAATCTGGAAAAATTTTCCTTCCATTCATTTAGAAAAATATTTACTCAATCAGTTGATCACATAGTCTCTTTTTCTGTGTAAATTGACATGAGACACCTCATCAGTCTTTTTCTCAAGTAGGCAGCCAGCTGGTACAGAGGATAGCATACAGGACAGGCTCGAAATTCACTCTCAGACCTTGGATAAATCACTTAATCTCCATCTGCTTCAGTTTCTCCACCTATATAATCAGGGTAATAATAGCACCTATATCTAAGGATATTATAAATATCAAATAAACTCATATGTAAGAAGTACTTCACAAACTTTACCATATTGTATAAACAATATGGTTTTATTATTGTTATTAAATATATACAAGTTATACAGTATAAAAATATGTGCTTATATAACAAAACCAACTGAAAAAAAAAGGAATTGAAAACAAGTGAGCAGTCCATTAAAATTTGCAATATGTCATTGTGCAAATACATATTCTATTTATGATCATTCATTCAATTAAGTTATTAAAGCTCTACCACATTATTGTTTGTCCCTGGGATAGAAGATGCAAAAATTAAAACATTGTCCATATTTTCACAAATTTTAGATAAAATAGAGTAAGTATACATACAGATAAATATTTTCCCTTAGGTTAGACAATAAATCCATGATCTCATCAATATGGTTCAGATCACAACCTTTTCACATTTTGTGTGATTCTTGCCTATGTCTTCTATAGATCCTCCAAAAAGAATCTAACCAAAATCCCAAAGGCTCTTGTAAGGTCATTTATTTTATAGACACCAATGAAGCATTCAAGTCATCTCCCTGTTAGCTCTGAATCTCCCCAATATGACTTTTTGATCACAAATGAAGGAGAGGTCACAGCTTTGGCAGAACTAAAGTATCATAGTTTCCTTGATAGCAATGAATAGCAATGAAGCTATTGAAAAGTCTCAGGACTTTTTTTTTTTTCTGAAGCTATCAATTGATCCCATAGCATATAGGTTCTGAGTCATTTCCTGTACTGTACCCAGGGTTGCAGTTTAGACTGGATTTAGTCTAATGAGGGAGGGGGATTAATCTTGTGGGGATAAGTTTACTTATTGGTTCATATCTATGGTTGCCCCCCTCAAAGATAAGCTATATAAAAGAGGACTCAGTAAATATATAATATGAATCATATACGTGAAAAGAAATTAATTCCTACACACAAAATGAATACTAAACATAAATTACTAATAGTTAATGTTTAATGGAATAACTTTAAAAGGATTCAGTAATTTTGATTATAATTATTGTTACAGTCTGATGGGAGGGTAATATATAAACCTCATTAGAATATAGAGAAGTTTGTTATACTGCTAATTAGGCATTTTACTTTTTGTCTCAGTTAGGCATTGTCCAAACAATACTTGTATATGTGTGCAAATTGCTAGGCCTGTGTAAGTCTTTGGTTGGTGACTATCTTCTCCGAACAACCAACTCAAAACAATGAAATCCAAGGCTGCTAGATTTTTTTTTTTAACTCAGAAAGGTACCTATAAACTTGAATATGTACATCTTAGGGTTCCTGATCACCTAAGATCATGAAGAAACAAACATAAAGAGGCAGCTTAAGCTCAGGCTGAAATTTGCTTAGACAGTGTGTGTGTGTGTGTGTGTCTGTATACACATCGCACAGATACCATGTGCACAAGGAGGCTGTAGTAGAGGAATAAAGATATTTGATTCTAAGGTCAAACATTAAAATAGTTCTCCATCATATGCAACCAGAAAAAAAGAGAAACAAGAGAGTGAACCATACCTTCTGCAGTTTGCTGAGACTTCATCTACTCCAGCTCTGCAGTCAATAAGGGAGCTATTCATCATCCCAGTGGGGTTAATAAGAATTTTTAAAAAGCAATACAAGAGAGAATAAATTACATGGGAACATGGAGAAGAGACTGTTTCTAAGAAGGGATTGATTAAGAATTCATAGAATAACAGTATTTGAACGTTGATTAATCTTATGAAAACTATAAATAGTGAGAACATATCCCAAAGAATTAAGAACAATATAAAATATTTGTGGTAAAGCAAAAAGGGGACTGCCATGCACCTAAACACCTACTAGAAGTAGCTTAGCATAGTAGGTAGAGAGCTGGCCTTGACCAGAAAGACCTAGATTCACCTTCTTCTGACACTTAATACTGTGATCTTAGGAGAGAAATCACTTAATCCCTCAGTTTTCTAGGCAACTGTCCAAAACTACAGGGTGACCCAACAGTCTGTGTGCATGGCTAAACTTTAATAGTTTAAATGCTTTTGACAGCTTAAAACTGCACTAAGACTTTCAGCACATGCCAAGTAAATTGCAAACAAGGTGATGAACTATACTGATAGAAAGAAATTCTCTATGTTAATGAAATCACACATATAGTCTCAATTTCTTATATGCAATACATGTAGATTTTAACCATTTCCTAAAGATATCTAGTGCATATAAACCAGTCATCATAATAAGAAGAATAAAAAAAAACCTTAAGAGCTGCTTTAGAAAGCAAATAGTTGACCTGCTTGACAAGTAGAAATATATGGTAGCCAAAGCCTACATCAGCTAAGAATATATATCATTTGTAAACTGTTATGGAGAAAAATAATAGGTTACAAGTAGTACTTGTAAAACAGAAAGAAGCAGCAGAGAGAGGAAATACTAATTTAAAGAAACTTTAGAGGTCCAATTTAGTAATCCAAAATTTGTTTAAGGATGACATTGAAGAGAGGATAATAAAGGAACAAAATAGGGAAAAGATTTATATTTTAATAAAACTTACTTTCATCATGAAGAAAAGTTAAACTACTAAATTAAAAAAAAATTTAAAATAATAACCAAGGAGATAGAAATGTCACTAAAGAAAACAAAGGTGGAAAAACCAGAAGGGATTGATGGAAACACAGCTAAGAGAGCATAAAGGAATTGATTTTCTTTTAAAAAATGATGACTTTTCATTGTTCAAAATACAGGCAAAAATAGTTTTCAGCATTCACCTTTGCAAACTCTTGTGTTCCAAATTTTTCTCCCTCCTTCCTCACATCCTCCCTTCCCTGTCTAGGTAATCCAATATAGATTAAACATGTGCAATTCTTCTAAACATATTCTACATTTATCTTGTTGAACAAGAAAAATCAGATCAAAAGGGGAAAAATATGAAGGAAAATAATAAGCAAGCATACAACAACAAAAAAGATGTAAATATTGTTTTGATACACATTCAGTCCCCAAAATCCTCTCTCTGTATGCAGATGGCTCTTTCCAACGCAAGTCTATTGGAACTGGCCTGAATCACTTCATTGTTAAAAAGAGCCTCATCCATTACAGTTGATCTTATAATGGTCTTATTGCTGTGTACAGTGTTCTCTTGGTTTTACTCACTTCACTTAGCATCAATTCATGTAAGTCTTTCCAAGTCTTTCTGAAATTATCCTACTGATCATTTCTTATAAAATATAATATTTCATTATATTCATGTACCATAATTTATTCAACCATTCCCCAACTGATGGGTATTCACTCGCTTTCCAGAAGGGATTGATTTTCAAGTTATCTGATAGAGAGAAGGGTATCAATATCATAAACAATACATCTTATTTGAAAAAAAATAAGCCCATTTGCATCAAAGGTATCATTGATGTCCCTATGAGAAGGAAATAATTCAATTTGGTAAGCCAATACAGCCGGCTAATGCAACAGATAGAATACTAGTCCTGGAATTAGAAAAAAACTGAAGTCAAATTCATCCTCTGACTATCAGTGATGTGATCACTGGCCAATCTCTTAATTCCTATTTACCTCAGTTTCCTCATCTATAAAATAGAACCTATTTCCCAGAGTTATAGCAAGATTCAAATGAAATGGCATTTGTGAAGTGCTTTGCAAACCTTAAAGCACTTTATAAATGCTAGCTGCTGTCAGAGCCACATGTTTACATATTATTGATTATCTGAAAACTGTAGAAAGTACAGGATTCTATTTTGCTTGCTGTTTGTTGTCTATAACAAATATTTGATTCAGTAGAAACCACACATTACAGAGTCTGCTCCAACCAAGTGTCTCTCATGCCTAAGTCTACTAAGATTCCTTGAAAGGTGCAATAGCAGAGATAATATTATTTGATAATCCTCTGATCATTTATAGCAAATAAGCCAGAAAACAAGGGAACATATGTTCACCAAAGCTTTTTATCATTGTCATGGAAGAAGTGTAACACAGAGTCCAAATCAAAAGGACAGATCTCCCACAGGTCTTCCTGATGCTGCTATTGGCATATGGCATTGTACTGACTGCATCAAGCCCCAGAACACGGAAGTCTCCTAAATTTGACGCATAATAATTCAAAAGACCAAAGCAACTCTCCCCATAGGAAAAAACAAGTGCATGAAGCATGTCTAATACCTCAAGTCTCTTTTCTCTCCAATCTGTCCTCCACACAGCTTAAATTTTCCTAACCTTCAAGTCTGACCATGGCACTCTTCTACTCTTTTGCCACCTCTTTCTCTAGGCACTTCCTCTGCTGTTGGCCACTGCTGCTCCAGAAATCTTGGCTGCCTATTCTGGTCTCTAATGGAACTTCTGGTGCTTGTGATGGATTTTCTGATCACCTGAGCACTCCCTTTTCTCCCTGCTTATTCTCTAAGACCAGGAAATAACAATTCCAAAAGAAAAAAGAGGTCCCACATGTTTATGAACACATGGTGCCCAGGTCAAGGATGCAGTTTGCTGCTACTCCCTCCCCTGACACCTCACAGGAGTTCTATTTTCCTCATCTCCAGGAAGAACTAGTGTAAAGAGGCCAACAGGGGAATGACTCTTCTTATATATAGACTCAATTCTAGCTCAATAGCTCCTTTATCAAAAATTCTCCTACCCCCTCATTTTACAAGAAAACTCTCAGCACACAGTACCAGCTCTTTAGTCATTTAGGAATAAAGGCTCATCAAATTTTCATATGTAGTTGAATTGGATGCAATATCTGTCTAATCTAATTCAGTACTGGAACCTGGCAGGGAATATTTACTCTTCCTTCAAGGATTGACCTACTACAATCCAATTTCCTATTATATTTTATTGTGAACATACTTATTTAAGTTCTTGCTATCTTCCCTAATAGTAAGCTCCCTGAGGACAGGAACTGTTATTTATTTATTTATTTTTAGCACAGTGCCTGCTCTACTATATAGTAGACTTTATAAGTACTTGTTTGATTGATTATCTAACCCAATAGCCTTCAAAGTAGCACCATGAACCAGATTGGTGCAAGATCAGGAGGATCGGAAGATAGATTAAATAACTTCATCATAACAGCCAATTTCACATCTTGTCAGAACCATTGTACCCATATTTCATATGGGTCATTGTCATAAATGACAATTAGTCATTTTGTAGTCATTATTAACTACTATTCCATTACTCCACTCCTTCCTATTGTTTGCTTCCTATGGCTGGGCAAGCTATTAACTTCTTCCCTTCTTCATTTGATAGTCCTTCAAGACAATTTTAATTTAACCATAATCCACCATATAGGATATAGTAATGCAAATAAAATTTCTTCCAATAACCAATCCATACTTACAACATACAGATTACTCTGTAGTTCTAATAGATATCCTTTAGAGGTATGGATTTTATGCTCTGATTCAGTGTATCACAAAAGCAACACCCTTCCCCTTTTAGTTTTTGATGAGACTCTCACACAGGATGCACATCCATGTATAGGTTATAATCTATATCATAGATCTTATTACATCATGTTTTTCCTAAACCCACTGAATTTCCATTTATTTTGAGGGCATCATCATCCTTCCAATCTCTCAGATTATTCTAAACCTTGGCTTCTTCCCTGACTACCATTCAACTCTCAGTCACTTCAAACAGCCAACCAGTTGCTAAATCTTATTTATGCCTTCAAAATATCTCTTTCCTTTGTTTCCTTTTCTCTATCAACATGACTATAATTCTAGTTCAAGCTCTCATTAACTGTTTTCTGGACTGTATAGCAACAGGCTTCTAATTGGTCTCCCTGCTTCATCTCTTTCCAGTTCAATCCGTTCTCCACACAGATGCCAAGGAGGTTTTCCAAAAGTGCAGAGCTGACCACATCAGTCTACTACTCAATAAACTTCAGTCCACTCCCATTGTCTCTAAGATTAAATACTATTTCAGTTTTATCTCATCTTAAAGTTCTATTTTGTGTAAGTTTTATTATATATATATATATATATATACTTAACTAGCATAGTATATGTGCAAAATTAACAAACAAGTAATCTCTCTCTGCAAACACAGAGTGGTCCCAAAAGTCTTGGGCAGTTATGCACTTTAATAGTTTAATACTGCATTCAGACTTTTAGTACACCCTCCATATATATGCATGTATACATGCATGTATGTACATGTGTGTGTATAAATATGCATGTATGCACACACATAAACATATACACAGAGATGGACACACACACATCCAGAGATAGAGACAGAGAGACAACTTTTTTTTACTTATAGGATCTGTGATTAAAAAGTTTGGAGAACACTGGCCTATATTATAATATGTAGTTGGAATAGTTATTCATAGAGTTCTAGTCTATATTATAATATGTGTTTGGAGGAATAACCCATAGAGTTCAACCATGAGTATTTATAATTTATATATACATTGCAAGTAGACATTTATCTCTACTGACAATTCAATAAGAAGAAAGTAAGTTAAATTGACTTTGGGAAACTGCTCATTTTTAAGCATCTTCCTGAAAAAAAAGAAGCCATCTATTTAACATTAATATTCTGGTGATAATGACTATGAGTCACAGAATACCAATGTCTGAAGAATTAAATTTGTGGGTCACCCAGAGGGCAACAGAAAGACATATGGAGGGCATGAATAGTTAGCAAAATATTACTAGTGAAGAAATACACAGAAAAAAGTAATGTTAAGGATGTAATCACAGAAATACATGGGTCAGTAAAATCATGGGAGCGAGGGACAACATTTGGACACTCCATGAGCTTCATTGGCATCCCTGTGATGTTAAGAGAACTTGAATAAGATCTTTACTATTTGGAGTGGACTAGTTATGGCAGAATTATAAGACAACAAAGATAAAATTTGTGTGGGATGGGCAGGTATATACATGTTACTGTAGGTGTTAGTGGAAATAGTAACTTCAATAAAATATTATCCCTCAGTCTCATGATTTGACTGACCTATACATTGCTGTGACAACATCCTTAACATTACTTTTTTCTGTACAATTCTTTGTTGGTAATAGAATATTTGGAATACAGAAGTAATTGGTTTAAATTTTTTATAACATGATGAATCTGTCATTGAAACCACATTCAATGATAATATTGGTAAATTAATCAATTATCTGAAAGAAAGGATGTATTGTTAATTTCAACTTACATTATTAACATTTTCTCCATCACTTTCTTAAATCTAGACAATCAGCAAAACAATAAATCAAGATCTGGTTTCTAACAATTTTTTTTTTTAAATTGAAAACATTCTAAAGGTTTTATTACAAGGAGTTTTTTGGTCATGTCATTTAAGCCATCCATGATTCTCTAAGCTATGTTAAGAGCATGCTTGTTTTGCCACAGCATACTAGTACTTAATTTTATCCCATTTCAAAATCTTTTGTCAATTTCATGGGTGCTGTAGGTAGAAGAGTCAAACTATTTTCCTGAATGAGAGTATCAAGCAGCACAGAAATGTGAAAAATGATACTAAAATGTAAGTGGGAAATGTTTTAATAAAATAAATAATAATACAATAGAAATAATGCTAATTTGTGGTTCTCTGAATCAATATGCAGACTGTTAGGAATACATTTCTCAGTTTCATCCTATTAGGATATCTGATATTTTCTTTTGAATTCTTTGAAGTAGCAGAGATTTTGAAGATATATTGCATCTCCTTTTGAAAACTGTCCATTCACATATTTTGATAACTCCATTATTACAAATGGCTCACGCTGCTTTAAATTTTCTAACAATTTTTTTTCTAGCTTAAAATTATTCTCAATGAAGCATCTGAACTTTCTTAAGAAATTTTTTTTTAATTTGACAACATCCATGTTAAATATTCTACATGCATTTCATTATACAACCTAATGCAATCTATGTCCATCAACTGGAACTCTATTATAATTAACTTCTACATATTTGTACTAAAAGTGTAATCTGGGGGAATTTTTGATTCCTATTCTCTGCTTTTCTGGATCTGGATCTGAATCAATAGTCTGGACAATTGACAGACTGAAACAAGACCAGATAGATTCTGGGACTTTTCCCAAACAAAAAACAAAACAAAACAAAACAAAACCTGCCTAGAGAATCATGCTAATCCCCCTTTACAACAAAGGACACTATAAACAAAGGGTAGATGAGATTTATGGCAAGAGGAGTGGGGAAGGGGGTCAATATTCCTTAAGAGCAGCCAGGAGGTCAAAATGACAGCAGGACTGTAGTGCAGAACCCTGCCTCATGGGAAAAAAAATGTGTAGATCAGCCATTACCCAGAGCTTGCTGAAAATTGTGAACAACTGCAGTGAGTTCTAATGGTCGACTAGAATCAAACTATATGAGACCATAGACATTTTGCTGCTCTTCCACCCTTCTTTCTTTTGGGAATGCTGTTGATATTCCCATACCACCACTGCCCCATCTCCAAATCACTCACTAACTTGAACTATGAGAGTGTGCCAGAAATCTCCAGTACAAGAGAATGGGGTATGACAAGTTGGAAACAAAGCTAAAGAAAGATGCTTATTTCAGCTAGAGACTTTTTTTAGTCATGTGGGACTAGGCAAATATGCTTATTTTAATTTCACTTTTAATTCTACCCAAACTAAACTGTAACAATATCTATATTGACTGCTTGAATACTCTATGATTATAAGGTGAGATAAATTAAGAGAGAAAAAAAAATCATGCCAAGGGACATTGGTAAAGAGGCTGAACAAAGGCAATTGAAGCTATTAATATGTTTAAGATTCTATTAATCATCCCTTAGATATTGAATTCAGTAAGTAGTTGCCAATGAGGAGAAAAATTTAGGCTTTGAACACATTTTAATGGATAGAGAGATATTATGTATGATTCACTGAAAGAATGATGAACCTTAACTATGTGTAAATTTGGGAGGAAAGATCTCAAGCAGAGGGCTCTTGGTGACTCACTGTAATCCCTCTTGGCTAGATATTAAACCATTTAATAGGAAATTCCTTGTAGTTTGAAGGGAGGCAGCACCTAGTTGTGTCACACAGTGATAATGTTTATTCATTAATTCATTTATTCAACCAGTTTTAAAATGGCATTGCTTTCTAAAAATGTGGCCATGTGAAGTTGTGGGGCTACACACTTAAGATAAGACATGATTCTTAACCTTTAAGAGCTTATATAGTATATGTAGTATACTATAGTAATGGAGTCAATGCATGTATACAAGTAAATTAAAAACAAAATGGAGCATAAGTTCATAAGGGAAGTACAAAGTGCTTCTGAAACTAGAGTTATGATTTCTGACTAGGGAAAAGGGTCAAATAAAACTTCAGAGAAAGGTTGCCAAGATAGTTCAATATCTTGAAGAATGAGTAGAGTTTCAGCAGTTAGAGATAGAAAATGGAGAAGGCAGAGAATATAAAGAAATGCACAATCAACGATATAGAAAGGGAAAATTGAAATGTAGTATGAAATGGCAAATAATCCAATTTGGTTGTATAATAGAATATGCAGAGGATAGAGTAAGGGTTAAGGCTGAAAAGCTAATTTTGAGACAGACTATAGAAGATTTCGAAATCTAGTATAAGGAGTTTATACTTGATTTAATAGAAAATAAAGTCATAAGATAGATTTTAAATATTAAAGTAATAATCAGATTTAGCCATTAAGAAGATTGGCCTTATAATGGTGCAAAAGGAGTTTTCAAGAAAGAGAAGGCATGAGTTAGTAGACTATTGCACTATTCATTAAATTCCAGAGTTGGAAGGAATCTCACAGATTATCAAGGCAAAAACTAATAAAGGTCTGAATTAGAGGTATGGCAGTAGGAATAGAAAAGAAGCCATTTTTTTGTGTTTTGGACACAGACCATCTTTTAGATCCTCCATTCTCAAGATATTTATTTTTATTTCAAATGTAAGCAGAAAATAAAGGTGGCAATCTACACTAGTGCATTGGAAAATCCAGGACAGAGCTCAGAATTGGATACCAAAATTTGGGACTGGTACAGGAGTCATAGATGACACTGTTAAAAATGAATAACAATGCCAAGAGAATATAGAAAGAGAAGAGAAGAGAACCTTGAGGAGTACCTACAAGCTACATTAAGAGAACTGGATGCATAAGACTCAGGAATGGAGACAAGAGTAGGTGTGGTATAAAAACCAAAATAAATCAGTTTTATAGAAATCCAAGGGGAAAAAAATAGCAAGTAGAGGAAGTTATCAACAAGGTAAAATATTGCACAGAAATAAAGGAATAGGGATTGAGGAAAAGCTATTAAATCTGACAATTAATTAGTCACTGATGACATTTGGGATCATTTTCAGTAGAGCTATAGAAAACCAAATTGCAACAGGTTGAGGAATGAAGGAATTAGTAAGTGGGGGCATCACAGAAGATTTCTATTTTAAAGAACAATTAGTTCTTAAAGAACAATACTACAAAAATTATTCTCACAAATTGTTAGCATATAAATATGTATAATGTAACAAATAAGTTTTATTTGTTAAATTAGTTAAGCTAGTTCAAAAGAACTAGCTTCTCAGGTTCCTCTGTAACCATTTTCTTCATGGACATAATGGTACTTCATTACATTAATATGCCATAATTCATTCAATCATTCTTCCATTGATGGGCATCTTTTTCAAGAAGTTTTATGCAACAGAGTTTTAGTCAAGTTTTTTTTTTTCAAGAAATAAGAAATAAGCATATTTGTAGGTAGAAACAGAGATATTTTAAAAAATTATCCCGGGCAGGAAAAAATACAACTTTCACAGCTGAAACCTTTACCACCCTTTCTGAGTGAATGTCTCATTCTAATTATCTGTTGTTTTATCAGAATGGCTTTTTCTCCATGGGCATAGATCACAGCTCTTCAATAGTTAAGTTCTGAGTCTTGGAGAATTATTGTAGCTGAGGCATTCCTTATTTCTATTAGGCTCATACTATATAACTATTTAGTGGAAACATAATGCCGCAATGCTTGCCTATTCTTCAGGATATTGTTTCCTCATATATCTTGAACTAGGAATTCCCCCATTAGTTCATCCAAGATTAACCTCTAGCTGGAGAGAATTTCACTTAGAGAAACAATATGTCTCTAGTCAGTTATACTTCTGGCTAATTTGAAAATCAGGTTTTAAGTACAATGAATTTGACTTCATTTACATTCATTTTTAAGAAAAAATTTGTTTTATTTTGACACATGTCCCAATAAAATAACCGAATACTGCTTCTTTAGGCAGTTAATTGATTGATTAATGAAAAGGAGGTCTTTCATTTTGGTGATATGACATTTACACTGATCTTTGTATTTGACCAGAGTTTTATTAGTTTCCAATGTTAATATTATTCACATTTGTGGTCATTGTACTTATTGGTTTTTTTGGCTCAGCTTTCTAGATTTAGCATCATTTCATAGAATTCTTTCTAAGCTTTTTTTGTACTTGTGATTACTTGTGACACAAATATTCTACTAAATAATTTGCTTATTATTTGTTTATTTATTATTCTCACTTCTCAGCTATTGGCCAAATATTTCATTTCCAGCTTTTCATTATTATAAATAATGCTGTTATGAATAATTTTGTATATGTCTAATTTTCCAATATGAGAATGTAAACTCACTCTAAATGGATACATGAACTAGACATAAAAAATTATATCATAAATAAATTAGAATATCAAGGAAGAAATTTCTTTTCCAATTGATGGACAGGGAAAGAGTTCAAGATTAAACAAGGGATGAAGAAGATCATAGAATATAAAATGAGCTATTTTGATTACATAAAATTTTAAAAATGTCTTTTTTTTGCACAAACAAATCCAAAGTAACTAAGATAAAAGAGGAAAATGGGAAAACATTTTTATAGTACATTTTTCTGATAAAGATTTCATTTATGAGAAGCATAATAGAAACAATTCACAGTTATAAACATAAATACCACTCCTCAACTGGTAATGGGCAACGGATATAAATAAGCATTTTCAAAAGGAAGAAATCCCAGTCCTTGATAGCCACATGAAAAAAAAATGTTCTAAATCACTAACTATAATGTCCAGGACAGGCTAGCTCACTGGAGGGTCTCAGGATCAATCAGAATCAGGATCAATATAAGCTTTTGGTCTTTAGAGGGAGAAATGCAGGAGGCAGGAAAGCTGCCATGTGGCTTGCCAAAGATATATCCTGGATTCTGGAGTCTCCAGCCCCTCTCCTCCTCATTCTGCAGCAAATGACTCAGACCTCTCTCCCTCAGCCCTCCAATCCTTGCTTAGGATTACCTCACCACCAAACATTCAGCAAGTACCAGAGGTGAGGAGAGCCATCACATCACCATCTCATCTAAATATATGTATATAGAGCCATTATCTCACATCAAATAGGTAATTAGTCTCACTTGCTCTGCTGTCTGATTCAAACATACTTTTTGGAGTTTCAGCCCTCTACGTCTCCCACTTTCTTTTGTTTTAGAACACAGGTGATCACGCTCTCCCTGACTTCTCAGGAAGGGATGTGAAAACACTAAAAAGGAGATGATCATGCCCTCCCTGACTTCTCAGGAAAAAGATGAAAAACACCAAAGGGAAGTGGGGAGTCAAGCCAGATATTGTTAGTGGGTTTCTGGGCTGAAGGGTCTTAACTAGAAACAGGTATACAAAAATCCATTGGCATGGGAGGTATTACACAAGTATATAGCAATATAGCACAGGTTAGTATTGATGACTCTCCCCACAGCCAGTGCAGGCTCAATGCGGTGTAATAAACATGAATTGTACATTTCAGTAGTGATATAACAAACAATATGAATCAATATGGTATTGTAAAAGATTTTCAGAAGTCCTAGAAGGAGGATATATAAATAACAATCACATATATGCCTCCTTCAGTAGCCAAGAGATAGTCCAAAACCACTCTATTGTCCATTACTTCACATGTCAGTGAATCCAATGATTCCTGCAGATTGTGAAGTTCTGCAAGAGTCTTATCTTGTCTCAGAGATTCCAATGATTCCTGAGGGTTTTGAAGTCCTGCATCAGTCTCATTAACAATTTTTAATGTCCATGAGTTAATTGCCATAACTTCCATGCTCTTTCAGTGGTGGGCACAATCAGCGATGGAACCACCCCATGTTTCTTGGGTCTTCTCCTTCACTTCAAGAGTCTTCCTCGTCTCTCTCTGATTGATAAGGTGACTACGACTTGTTGACACCCATCTGATTCCTTCTCCATCTGTAGAGATACAAACAAACCTTCTCCCCCAAGCAGTTAACCCATCTGGTCCCTTCCATTCACCACTTTCTGGATCTCTCCACATCACCTGGCAATTATCTAAAGATAGTGAAGCTGCTCACACTGGACACTGCCCTTCCAGTGGGTTATAAAACCTTTCTGCTGGAGTCAGTGGATCTTTATCAAAAATCAAGAAGCTCATTGAATAAAGAGTGAAATTTAGAAGTTCTCTAGGGTTACCTGTAGCTCCCCCTTTCTTTTATTTTTGAAGGAGTGTCTTGATATCTCTGTTTCTCCTCTTTTAGTAGAGGCAATAGTTTGCCTTTCCTTGAGGATTAAAAGGTATGCCAGTGGTGTGTAAATTCTGATATTGTGTACAAAAATGTGCAAAATGTTTAGAAGTATATGCAGGTCCATTATCTGTTTTTATTGCTTGGGGCACACTCATAATTGCAAATACTTGTATAAGGAATTTAGTGACCACTTGGGCTATCTCTTTTGCTGCTGGTATTGCAAAAGTAAATCCTGAAAAGGTGTCTACTACAATGTGGATAAAAGATAGATGACCAAAAGATTTATAATGGGTCACATCCATTTGCCAAATTTCACTTTGTCTCAAACCATGAGGGTTCTTCCCTGGAGGGAACATAGGAGTGTGGAAAAGAAGGCAAGCTGTACAGGCTTTTACTATGCTCCTAGCTTCCTCTTTTGTTATCCCAAATTGCAAACATAAAGCTCGAGCAGCTTGATGACATTTAGAATGAGATTCATGGGCTCCCTGAAATAAAGGAGTATTAGCCAACATGGTTAGAAGGCTATCTGCCTTTGAATTAGCATCAAAAATAGGACCTGGAAGTCCACTATGTGAGTGGACATTCAAGATATAAATCTAACCTGGATGCTTTCTCACTTGCTCTTGAAGTTCCTTACAGAGCTGATACATATTAGAAGCTACAAATTTTATTTGGGCTGTGGCAATTCTTTGTACTACATCTATTGCATAGGCTGAATCAGATATTATATTTATATCTCCTGGATAATAGGTAAGAGCTAGAATGAGTGCATACAATTCATTCTGTTGAGAGGACTGAAAAGTTCTGACGACTCTCTTTATAGTTAAGTCACAAGAATATACAGCACAAATATTATGCTTGGATGCCTCTGTAAAGATAGTTGATCCTTTAAGAGGAACTTTAGAAACCTTTCCTTCAAGAATCCATCACCAATCATGTAATAGTTGAGTTATCTTTAATGGAGACCCATGTGTAAAATTTGGAGCTGTGGCCAATAAAATTTGCCACTCTGTGATGGCTTCATAGCATACATTATTTTGTGCATTAGAATAAAAGGTGTACATCTTGTCAGCTCTTATCTCAGATAATTGTACTATTCACTTAATAATTGTAGCTGCAAGCACTGGGTAAGGAGTAAGCCTTTGTTCTGGTTGTGCTGGAAGGTTCACCCACTCTATCACACTGTCTCCTTGATGAAGGACTGTTGTGTGTGCCTCTTTTGTAGCAAAATCTGATATTTCCAAGAGTTTTTGAGTGACTCTTTCAACCACATTGGATAAAGGCAATTCAGCTTCTCTCAAAGCTTCTTGAGCTTCTTTTGTAAGCTGACATGGTGAATTTAAAGCACTGTTTCTCCTTAAAATGTCACATAATGGTTGCAATTGGTAGGTAGTCAAGCCTAACACTGGACACTTCCATTGGATATCTCCTATCAATTTCTGAAAGTCATTTAAGGTGTTTAGCTTCTCTGTTCTTAAGGAAAGTTCTTAAGGAAAGTATACCTTAGGGTATACTTCATATCCTAAATATTGAAAAGGAGCATGTCTTTGAATTTTTTCTGGAGCTATATGCAATTTATAGTTCCTTAGTGTTTTTATGGTCTTTTGTAGACAGGCTTCTAACATTTCCTCCTCAGGTGTACATCCCAGTATATCATCTGTGTAATATAATAACATTACTTTTGGAAATGCTTTTCTTACTGGAGTTAAGAACAGCAGCAACATTCGTTTGGCACATAGCAGGGCTATTTTTCATTCCCTGTGGCAAAACTGTCCATTCATATCTTTTATAAGGCTCAGCTAAGTTAATGCTGGGCACTGAAATGGCAAATCTTTTCATATCCTCCTTATCTAGAGGGATAGAACAGAAACAATCCTTAATGTTTATAATCCAAAGAGACCATTCTCTAGGCATTTGAGTAGGAGATGGAAGTCCAGGCTGAAGAGTTCCCATAGTTCCCATCTGTTCATTTACTTTTCTTAAATAAGTCAATATCCTCCATTTTCTAAATTTCTTTTTTACAACAAATACAGGGGAATTCCAAGGACCTAGAGAAGATTGTAAGTGTTTTTGGTCAAGTTGCTCCTGTACTACATCTAATAAGGCCTGAATTTTATCACTAGCTAAGTGCCACTGTTCTATCCACACTGGTGTATTAGTTTTCCATTGAATAGGAACAGGTGAAAGTGTTGGCAAGCCTTCAACAGCAGCCCTACTTAAAAACTGAAGTACTCATTTGTAATCCTAACTGTTGTAAGATGTCTCTTCCCCATAGGTTGATGGGGAGTTTTCAACTATAAAAGGAATAAAACCTCCTGTCTCACCTTCAAATGTCCATTTCAAAAGGGTGGCACTAACTTCAGCTGCTATTGATCCTCCTACGCCAGACATATAGGTGTCTGCCTTAATCTTTGGCCAGTGACTGGACCAGCTGGCACCTCTAATGACTGTACGATATGTACTTGTATCTACCAATCCTTTTAATGGTATACCATTTATATTGATAGTGAGCATATACTTGACTACACTTGAATTCAGTTCCAGACCCAGTGCTTTATCTACTGCCACCAAGCTGCTTTGTTGAATCCATAATCATTTGGTTAGGAGAATTAGATTTATATTCTCCTCTATTTTTCTCTAATAATGATCTCCACCCCTGGAAATTTATAATTTTCTCCCTCTTCTACTATAAAGACAATGCCATGTCTTTTCAGTAATTTTAGTTTAATCTTATTTAAAGTGGTTCTATTCCTACTAGTTCTCTTCTTCATCCTCAAGCTATCTTTTCCTTCAGACATTTTGGAGTTTATTTTTTGTTGGTCTTCAGTTATTTAATTCTTCATTTCTTTTTTCTTCTTCCCTTCAATTTGTTTCCTTTATTTGCTTATTTTTTTTGCTTTTTTTTTCTAGAAAGGATTTCTTTTACTCTATTACTTATCTTCCTTTTCTGTCTATTCTATATTTTTATTCTTTGGTTCATGGCCTTTATACTTTTGAGGTACTATCCTGAGTTCTCTTTTCTAAATAGTTTCTTTTATTATCTGTAGAACTTTCCCCTGGTTCCTTTACATTTAGAAAAATTGAATTCTTTAGATAATAGTATATTAATGCTTAATAATATTCTTTACATCCTTAATAGAGTAGTTTATGATTGTGTAGTGGATAGAGTATTGGTTCTGGAATTTGAAACTGCCTCAAAGGACATGGGTTGAGAGTGGTGGGTGTGGGAAACAAACTGGCTCCAGCTAAATGCTGCATTCTTTTTGTCAGGTTTTGCTGAGTGAGGTTATGCTTCTGATACTACCATTCATTTGAAATCTTATTTCTGCAGTTACCAATGATCCCTTAACTATTTAATTCAGTGGCCTTTTCTTAGTCCTCCCAGACCTTCATACACCTTTTGATATTGACCACAATTTCTTCTTCTGGGATATTCTTTCTGCTCTTGACTTCTAGGACACTGCTGTGCCTTCATTTGTCTGAGCACTTCTTTGTCTTTCTATTGGATCACCATCAATTTCCCATTTAAGCAGAGGTGTCCCCTAAACTGCTATCTTGGACCTCTTCTCTTTAATACTCTCTTGTTGATATCATCAACTCCCATGTGCTTAGTGATCATTTCTAGATATATAACTCACAAATATCTACCTCTAGCTTAATCTATCTCCTAAACAACATTCTCATCTTGCCAATTGCCTGTTGGATGTTTTTTTTTCCTTTGGATGTTCTATTTGCATCTCAAACTCAATACATGTAAAACAGAACTCATTATATTTCTTCTCTAATCCATCACTCAATACAACTTCCCCTTTTTACTGAAAGCATATCTATCCTTCCAGTGAAGGTCTGAAAATTCAGTCATTCTTTCCATCCATCTTCTTTATATCCAATCAGTTGCCAAATATTTTAGATTCTGCCTTTATGACATTCCTTATATCCATTTCTTCTCCAGTCACATGCTCACACTGCTAACTCCTATCTTCATCACCTAATCCATCACCTGGACATGCATTAATGCTTCTGTACTCCTCCCAATTTCTAGTCTTTTCTCATTCACAAATATTGTTTGGTTTATCAATCAATCCTTCACATATTAATATTCCTAAAATTAATTTTCCTAAAATTGAATAATATTCCTAAAAACAGATCTATGAAAAAATCTTCAATGGCTCTTTATTTCTTTTAGAATAAAATGGAAACTACTTTGGCATGTAAACCCCCATATAACTTTATTCTTATCTATTTTCTTACATTTCCCCCCATATTACTGCCCTTCATGCACATTTGTTCTAAGTAGATTTCTTGGCTGGTTGATCCCTGAATTCAATATGCCATCTCCCATCTTCAAATCTTTGAAAAGTTGGGTCCACAGGCCTAAAATGTGTTCTATTCAATCCTTCTTTAAGAATCTCAGGCTTTCTTTAAAGCTTAGCTTATGTCACATGTAGCCTTTCATGATTCCTCTATTTAGTGCTCTCTCCTTCCTGAATTTTCTTTATATTTAGTTTTGGGTGTAATTGTCATATTTCCAAGTAAAATATGAGGAAGAACCTTGAGAACTGGGATTATTTCATTTTTTCTTTTTGTCTCTAGAACCTTCTTTTTAAAAATAATATTTTCCTCCCTGATTTACATATTTAGATACTTTTTAGCATTTATTTTAAAAGATTTTGAGTTCTGCCTCTCCTGTTATATTCCTAAAATGATAGTCAGTTTGATATAGGTTTATATGTGCTATCATATAAAGCATATTTACATATTAGGCACAGTTATGAAAGGAGAAATAAATCAAAAGGGTAAAAAAAGGCATGAAAAAAATAAACTAAGTGAAAAAAAGCATGCTTCATCTGCATTCAGAGTCCTTCAGCTCTTTATCTGGATATGGATGGCATTTTCCTTCATGAGTCTTTTGAACTTATTTTGGATAATTGTGTTTCTGAGAGGAGTTGAGTCATTCATAGTTGATCACACAATGTTTCTGATACTCCTAGTACTGCTCATTTCATTTTGCATCAGTCCATACAAGTTTTACCTTGTTTTTCTGAAATCTTTTTGTTCAATATTTCTTATTGCATAAGTGTATCCCATTATATTCATATACTAAAGCTTATTCAGCTATTCTCTAATTGATAGGCATCCCCTCAATTTCTAATATTTAGCCACAACCTTCTATAAATATTTTAGCACATGTAGGTCCTTTCCCCTTTTTTAAGATCTCTTTGGGATACAGGCTGAGTACTGGTACTGCACAGTTCAGTTGCCCTTTGAGTGTAGTTCCAAATTGCTCTCTAGAATGGTTGGATCAGTTCATAACCCCACCTATGTATTTATGTCCCAATTTTCCCACATCCTCTCCAATATTTATCATTTCCAATTTCTGTCATGTTAGCAAATCTGATAGGTGTGAGGTGTTAACTCAGAGTTGTTTTAATCTGCATTTCTCTAATCAAAAATGATTTAGAGTACTTCTTCTTATGCCTATAGGTAGCTTTGATTTCTTGATATGAAAATTGCCTGTTCATATCCTTTGACAATTTATCAATTGGGAAATGGTTTGTATTCTTATAAATTTGACTCAGTTCTTTATTAGTTGAGCAATGAGGCCTTTATCAGAGACATTTACTGCAAGGATTGTTTTCCAGCTTTCTGGTTGCAGTGGTTTTATGTGTACAAAGGCTTTTTAATTCAATATAATTAAAATGATCTATTTTACATATCTTAATGCTCTCTCTCTTGTTTGATCATGAACACATTTAACTTTTCCCTTAAGAATTTGATGCTATACTATTTGGTGCATATATGTCTAGTATTGAAATTATTTCATTGTTTATGATCTTTTAGAAGATGTAGTTTCCTTCCTTCTCTCTTTTAATTAAGTCTATTTTTGCTTTTATTTTGAGATCAGGGTTGCTATTCCTGTTTTTTGCTGTTTTTTTTTTTTAAATTTCAGTAAGCAAAGTAAATCATGCTCTCACCCCTTACTTTTACTCTTTGTGTGTCTCTGCTTCAAGTGTGTTTCTTGTAAACAGCATATTGTAGAATTCTGTTTTTTGATCCACTCTGCTATCTCCTTCCATTTTAATTATTAACTGTACATTTTTCTCCATCATATTTTCCCTCGTTTGTCTTTCTTCTCTTTTTACTCTTTCCCTCCTCACCAGTGTTTTGTTTCTATCACTACCCTGATCTGCCCTCCCTTCTGTCCATCTCTTTCTTTCTCTTAAACACATATCTTTACATAATCTTACTTTCCTGTTTGGCAAGATAGATTCCTAAATTCAACTAATTGCATATATCATTCCCACGTTGAGCCAATACTTGAATCTTGAGAATAAGGTTCAAGTGATGCCCATTGCCCACTCTCTTATCTTTTCTTTCTTCCTTCTGTACCCAGTTTACTCCTCTTTCTCATCCTTTAATTATTTTCATGTAATTTCTTCAAATTCATTTAATACTCAAACCCACTGTCCATTTATATTGCTTCTAGCTGTACTATTAGTGGTATGATTTTAAAAAATTACAAGTATTATTTTCCTATGTAGGGATCCATACAATTCAGCTCCATCTTTTTGCTGGTTCTCTTGTTCCAGGATTTATTTGGGGATGCAATTTTATTATTGTTTGAAGGTGAATATGGAAGAATTACAGCGATTTACTGCTTATTCTATCATCTTGGCTCCTGTAAGTGCCAACAATGTGCCTATTATATAGCAAATATCTAATAAATGTTTGTTGAATTGAATTGAAACTTGAAACCTTCTATGCTTCAAACATATAGTATATAAGACACAATATGTTGTTACATTGCTAAATTCAAACATAAATGTTTTGTACCTACTCATTGCTGAAAGAAATTATTAGTGGGGAGAGTATAAAAGACACATTATATAATAAGATGAAAGGAAAAAAAGTATATGTTTGAACTTGAGACATGTTCCTCTTGGTTTTAGCATTAAAGTTGAGAAATACAAACATATCAGATTGACTCTGGACAAGTTTACCAAAATACATCAATTAGTTTATATTGTATATACACCTGTTAAAAATAACTACTGATTACATTTTTTTAGAATTTCTCATGCTTTACTTTGAACCAGATTCTTTTCCTGCCTTCAATGGAGATGGAAAACAGCTGTTAGTCCATGAGCTCTAGTCTCCACTTAGTGTGTGAGAGAGAAGTAACTGGAAAGTGTTCAGGGGCCTAGGACCTTTGATACAGTTGCTACCCTAGGAGGAGAGGAATGTCTCCGTCATTATCTTCATACACATGGCAGACAGCTGAGTATGTAACCACACATATCACAGGCAAATTCTCCTTTATGATAGATACTATTACTCTAGGTCCCTGGACTGACCACTTCTGTAGTTTTGGAAAAACAAGATCATTGGTAAACTCTGGAATCAAAGACTAAAGCATAATCCCTGGGAGGCTACTTGAATGTAAGACTGAGGATCTTGCTTCTAGTAAGTACAAAGGGGAAAGAGAATTTCCAGGAGAACTGATAATGTGTATGGGAAATTGAAGGGAAAAGGTTGTCTTTCGGTCAAAAAATAGTAACTTCTCTATGTAAGTATAAACCTCTAGTGTACCTCTTAAGTATAAACCAATGCCCATCATAAAAGAGAAGGCAAAGAACAAGGGCTTCATTTCAAAATTATCCCAGAGTACACTTCTGTACTGATATTATTGCAATGAAGCCCTTATTCCTTGAAAAAAATGACAAAGGTCCTCAAGGGGAAAAAATTAAAAGTAAAGGATATATCATGGCAGAAGAAAATCCAAAGCACTGGCAAATGGAAGAATGTGACAGAAAGATAAAGGAACATGGAGTATTTGGACCTAAGTATTAGATAGGAGGTTTTTGCCATAGACAGATAATTGGATCCTTAGAAAGGAAGCAGTTACTTATGCACTAAGGACGACAATGATAATGATGATGATGATGATGAGAATTCATGATACTATTGAGAATGGAAAAAAAAGAGAGAAAACAGCAAGAAAGAGAAAGAGAGAAGAGAGGGAGAGAGAGAGGGAAAGAAAAGAGAGAGAGAGAGAGGGAAAGAAAAGAGAGAGAGAGAGAGGGAAAGAAAAGAGAGAGAGAGGGAAAGAAAAGAGAGAGAGAGAGAGAGAGAGAGAGAGAGAGAGAGAGAGAGAGAGAATTATTTAGCAAGGGTTGGAAAGACGAAGAGACAAATAGTCATGGTTAGTAACTTCTGGAAAATAACTCCTGAGGTTGCCTGACAGTAACAACAGATCTGTTGTCTTCCTGGGAGCATGTATTCTTTGTGATACAAAGGATAATTTCTCAAGACTTATGAACTGATCATTAACTTTTGTTGATTGATATAGGGATAAATAACACTTATTCAAGGATGTGGAAAGCATTGTTAAGATTTATGAAGGCACACAGGTGGTGTTTTCATACTATTGATGTTCAAAGACTAGGGCTTTAAAAGAGAAAAGCAATTTTGAGAAGGGAACAACTTTTTTTTTTTTTTAAATAACTTTTTATTGACAGAACCCATGCCAGGGTAATTTTTTACAACATTATCCCTTGCACTCACTTCTGTTCCGATTTTTCCCCTCCCTACCTCCACCCCCTCCCCCAGATGGCAAGCAGTCCTATACATGTTAAATAGGTTACAGTAGATCTTGGATACAATATATGTGTGCAGAACCGAACAGTTCTCTTGTTGCTTAGGGAGAATTGGATTTAGAAGGTATAAATAACCGGGGAAGAAGAACAAAAATGCAAGCAGTTTACATTCATTTCCTAGTGTTCTTTCTTTGGGTGTAGCTGTTTCTGTCCATCCTTGATCAATTGAAACTAAGTTAGATCTTCTCTTTGTCAAAGAAATCCACTTCCATCAGAATACATCCTCATACAATATCATTGTTGAGGTATATAATGATCTCTTGGTTCTGCTCATTTCACTCAGCATCAGTTCATATAAGTCTCGCCAATCCTCTCTATATTCATCCTGCTGGTCATTTCTTACAGAACAATAATATTCCATAACATTCATATATCAAAATTTACTCAACCATTCTCCAATTGATGGGCATCCATTCATTTTCCAGCTTCTAGCCACTACAAACAGGGCTGCCACAAACATTTTGGCACATACAGGTCCCTCTCCCTTCTTTAGTATCTCTTTGGGATATAAGCCCAATAGAAACACTGCTGGATCAAAGGTTATGCATAGTTTGATAACTTTTTGAGCATAGTTCCAAATTGCTCAGGGAACAACTGATTAATAGCATCTTACATTTATAAAGCATTTTAAAGTTTGCAAAACTTTTCCTTATTACCTTGTGACATACCAAATATTCACATTATGATGATGATGATCACTTTATAGATAAGGAAACTAAGGCTTAAGGATGTTAAGCAACTTGACTATTATCATTTAGCTGTCTAGTAAGTGTTTGAGGTAAGATTTGAACTTAGATTTCCTGGTTCCAAATTTAACATTTTCTATTGAAAAGGGAGATTTGCTTCAATGTATCTACCAAGATAGATATCATAGAGAATAATTATGTTATAACATTAATAACATGAATAATTGACATATTCATAGCACTTTAAAGCTTATAAAGTGCTTAGCCTCATTTGCAATTCTGTGAAATAGACACCAAACCTTCTACCTTGTTGATTTTATGAGTGAGGAAACTGTTGCACAGAGGGATAAGTAATTTACTTACCTAGTCTGAGGCATCATTTATTTTTTAAACAGGTTTTTATTTTTCAAAATACATATAAAGATAGTTTTCAACATTCAGCCTTGCAAATCCTTGTATTCCAAATTTTTCTCCCTACCTTTCCTTCTTTTCCCTTCCGTAGAGAGCAAATAACCCAATATAGGTTAAATATATAAAATTCTTTTAAACATATTTATACATTTGTCATGCTGCGCAAGAAAAATCAGATTAAAATGTGAAAAAATGAGAAAAAAACAAGCAAGCAAACAGCAGCAGGAACAACAACAAAGATGAAAATATTACATTGAGATCCACATTCAGTCTCCATAGTCTTCTCTGGATGCAGATGGCTGTCTCCAACACAACTCTGTCCCGTCCACCGGGACTCAGTTATTCGTGGGGAACCGAGGGGGACCCAGCCTGAAAGAGAAACGGGCGGGAAGGAGGAGGGAGACGGCATATGGTTGAAGCAAGTCTCATTTATTGCTGGAAACAGCTCAGGTTATATAGGGTGGAGCTAGGTGTGATACGTGAGGACAAAAGCTGGCAGGGGAGAGTGAAGCTATGTGCGTTGCATGGGAGAAAAGGTATGGGAGGGGGCTGCAGGAGAGAACAGATGTTCCGGGAGGAGAAGGAAGGACATCCTGTGGTTATTGTTCTTATCTGAGTTTCCAGGGTCGTTACGCCCCGAGACATCTCTGTGGCAGACACAATACCATAGATATATGTTCTGAGGTGTGGGGGTCGTTCCGCTTTCCTGGCCATTTGGCCGCCATCTGTTGCTTGATGCAAGGTCTGCAGTCTGGTAATTTTCCATGACTATGGTCCGGTCACCAACACAACTCTGTTGGAATTGGCCTAAATCACCTCATTGTCAAAGAGAGCCAAGTGCATCACAGTTGATCATCACATAATCTTATTATTGTTGTGTACAGTATTCTCTCACTTCACTTAGCATCAATTCATGTAAGTCTCTGCAGGCCTTTCTGAAATCATCCTGCTGATCATTTCTTATTGAAAAATAATATTCCATAACATTCATATACAATAATTTATTTAGCCATTTCCCAGCGGATGGGCATCCACAAAATGGATACCACTACAAAAATGGCTGCTACAAGTATTTTTATACATCTAAGTCCTTTTCCTTTTTTTATGATCTCTTTGTGATACAAACTCATTAGAGACACTGCTGGATCAAGGTTATGCAGTTTGATAGCCCACTGGGCAAAGTTCCAAATTGCTTTCCAAAATGATTGGATCAGTTCACAACTCCACCAACAATGTATTAATGACCCAGTTTTCCCACATCACCTCCAACATTTATCATCTTTTCCTGTCATCTTATTTAATCTGAGAGATGTGAAGTGGTACCTTACAATTGTCTTAATTTGCATTTCTCTAATCAATAGTGATTTAGAGCATTTTTACATATGACTAGAAATTATTTTAATTTCTTTGTCTAAAAATTGTCTGTTCCTATGATTTGACCATTTATCAACTGGTGAATGGCTTGAATTCTTATAAATTTGAGTCAATTTTCTATATATTTTATAAATCAAACCTCTATCAGAATCCTTAAAATCTAAAATCCCTCCCCCTCCCAGTTTTCTACTTTCCTTTTAATCTTGACTGCATTGCTTTTGTTTGTACAAAACCTTTTCAATTTAATATCATCAAAATTATCCATTTTGCATTTTATAATATTCTTTAGTTCTAAATTCTTTCCTTCTCTACAGATCTGAGGTAGACTATTGAGTAATATCATTTGAACCCAGATCTTCCTGGCTCTGGGTCTAGTATTCAACCCATTGTACCATGCTACTAGTGGCAATAGAAATACCTAGTTGTTTATCAATGATATCCCAGGGTGATGTCTTAACTTGCATGTGAGTTGGATTTAAGTGAAGCTGAATTGCACAAAGCATCAGCTTCACTCTCTCTTTCAGAATCATTAAATTCCAGTGGCAAGATAAAAGTCAAGACAATTGACAATGGTTCAGGATGCAGTAGATGATCTTGGTGTCTTCAATGTCTGATCAAGCCTTGAGTGCTCTACAGCTCTGCTTCAGCCACCTTCAGGATCATTAGAACAAATTATTCTTATCCTCCCATCACACAAAGGAAATCTTTGTATACTTGGAGTAGACATCTCCCTATCTCACCAAAGGGTTTGAGGAGTTTTGGCTATCCTCAACCAGGTTTAGCCCATTTGTTGAAATGACTGGGATATGACTATTGTGCACACAATACTACAGCTTTTTGGAGCCACGGGTGAGAGTTGAGTGCCAATTAGATACCAAAGTAGGATGAAAAGGACACATCCCAGTAAAATCATCTTAGCAAATGGGTTAACCCAGGTTTGAGGGTAGCCAACAAATCTCCTTAGCACTAAAAAAATGACTTGAACCAGACCATTGTAATGTTCCAGTATTGACCCAAACTTTTGATACAGACCTCTATTGCTTGCTTCTAGCCCTTGATTTAATCTCATGTCTGCTAACCTTCTCTGAACTTTATTCATAGATTCAATGTGACTATTATTGTTCAGTAATTTTTAATTATGTTTGATTCTTTGTGACCCCGTTTGGGGTTTTCTTGGCAAAGATACTGGAGTAGTTTTCCATTTTCTTCTCCAGCTCATATTACAGATGAGCTGAGGAATAGTAAACATGAGAAAAGGCATAGCTAATCCATAGTATCTAGAACTAAAAAGAAGCTTGAGAGATCCAATCCCTTCCTTTTTTTTAATGTTGAAAATTATCTATAGATTTTTTTTTAATTATAGCTTTTTATTTACAAGATATATGCATAAAAAAAAAAAAAACCAAGATCTATGCATGGGTAATTTTTCAGCACTGAGAATTGCAAGACCTTTTGTTACTTTTCCCCTCCTTTCTCCCACGCTTCCCCCAGATGGCAGGTTGACCAATACATGTTAAATATGTTAAAGTATAAATTAAATACTATATAATACTATATATATATATATGTATATATATATATATATATATATATATATATATACACACACACACACATGTCCATACAGTTATTTTGATGTACAAAAAGAATAGGATTTTGAAATAGTGTAGAATTAGCCTATGAAGGAAATAAAAAAAGCAGGTGAACAAAAATAGAGGGATTGGAAATTCTATGTAGTGGTTTATAGTCATCTCTCAGAGTTCTTTCGCTGGGTGTAGCTGGTTCAATTCATTACTACTCTATTGAAATTGATTTGGTTCATCTCATAGTCGAAGAGGGCCATGTCCATCAGAATTGATCATCATATAGTATTGTTTTTGAAGTATATAATGATCTCCTGGTCCTGCTCATTTCACTCAGCATCAGTTCATGTTAAGTCTCTCCAGGTCTTTCTGAAATCATCTTGCTAGTCATTTCTTACAGAACAATAATATTCCATAATATTCATATACCACAATTTATTCAGCCATTCTCCAACTGATGAGCAGCCACTCAGTTTTCAGTTTCTGGCCACTACAAAGAGGGCTGCCACAAACATTCTTGCACATATAGATCCCTTTCCCTTTTTTAAAATCTCTTGGGGATATAAGCCCAGTAGTAACACTGATGGATCAAAGGGTATGCACAGTTTGATAACTTTTTGAGCATAGTTTCAAATTGCTCTCCAGAATGGCTGGATATATTCACAATTCCATCAACAATGTATCAGTGTCCCAGTTTTCCCACCTTCTCTCCAACATTCCACATTATCTTTTCCTATCATTCAATACCTTCATTTTAAAGAAAGGAAATCTTTGCCCAGAAATGTTGTGTCCAAGGTCACATCTTCAGTCAATGTCAGAGACAGGATTTTCACTCTATCCTCACTTCACTTCTTAGAATTCAGATTTCACTCAAAAGCCAGATAAATTGAGGCAAACAGAGTTAACTGATGTGCCAGATCTTGTGTCTGATGTCGTATTTGAACTCAGGTCTTCCTTACTCCAGGCCCAGCACTTGCATCACTTAGCTGTCCTCAAAATGACCAGCCTCCTCCCAAAAAAGGTATTTCTCAGTAGTAACTTTTTTTTGTATTTTGAAACAGGTGGAATATATTGTTCTATTGATATTTCTAACATGAACATGTAAAACTAAGCAAAAAAAAATAGAAAGCTAAAACTATTTGAAAATATTCATAGACTTAAGAATAGCAGGAAATAGGAAATTTTTAAAAAATTACTGTAACTTCCTCAATTCTTTTATTACCAGCAGTTTCTTACCTCAATTAAGGGAAAGTATTAAAATTTCATTTCATCTCTTGTCCTAGAAAATGTTTGATTACTTTTTTAAAAAAATGATTGTTCTGTTTAGGGTTGAGCCTATGGTAAATTCTTAACATGGACTGGGAAATAGGAAGTATAGGGTGGGGAGAAACTAAAGAAATTGGGAAAAATATTTATAACTTTTCTCTAAGTTCACATTCTTCATAGAATAAGTTTCAGATTTGAATTATGTATTATCAGACCGAGACAAGTTCTTATGCAAATATAAATGTAAGGGAGAGAATTCCCTCCTTTTCAATCTAAAGAGTGGTGTGGTATAGTATGGTATGCTATGGTATGCTATGGTATGGTATGGTATACTATAGTTTAGAATGGTATGGTATGATATAGTATTATGCCACAGTTCTCTTTTATTGCCTGACTCAGTTTCCCTATTCTGCCTCAGTTTCCCTAATTGTTCTGCTTCAGTTTATAATTATCTTCTCAATCCTGCAAAACCACTCTTCCCTCTTAATCAGAATATTTGATAAGGATAAAAGATTTTATGTTTTAGAATATCAGAATGCCTCTCACCATCCCAAGCTATTAGAAAATCAGATACTGTCTTATCAAGATGCCTCTCCCCATCTCCGGAGTGCCTCCCCCCATCTCTGGTGGCTCATCCCACCCTGTCAGAGTCCTATTCTTGCTCTCAGAACCCTGACTCTGCCCCTGCCTCAGTTTACCTCCCTGAATCTGAGCCATGGGTATATATGTCATCGAGAACTCCCATTGTTTGCTGGATTCTTGAAGAGGATCGCCTCATTCAGCCCTGGGATCAAACCATGGATCCATTTGGTCCCAGTAAATCTCACCCTTTAAAATTATTAAATACACTCTAACCTCTATCTTGCCTAAATTTCTCTGGCATTACAATATCAGAGTACAGTTTAGTATGCTATTGGTATAGAAAGTTCAGAATGTAGTCACAAGGTACTAACAAGCATTATTATTATTAACAAGTGTTAACTGTAGAAGCATTAATTCCCCACCCCATTCCCCCTATACCTTTATGAGGTAATTTGATTCTGTGATTAAATCAAGAAAAGAACTTTATTGGTTAAGCAAACGAATTATCCAGTTGCCTAGAGGTATTGAATAGCTAAACTCTGAGGATCTAAAGGGAATCAAGAAGGAGTTGTGGAGTGAAATTCCTTCTGGGAAGAGGAGAGGTGTTTTTTTCTCTTTCCTTTCTATACCAGACACATATCTTTGAAAGGGATCTACTAGATCAGTAAAAAACATTGTATCTAACAGGAAGCAGAGAGATATAAATGCAGATAGATATGAATGTAGAGAGGTAGGGGAGTCAAGGGATAGAATTTTTGGAAGTAGAGAAAAGAGTCAGAGGATGAGACTTGGAACGTAGCATGAAGACTTTATAAAGATAAAAATGTCTTCCAGGCTCTATAGTGCCAGGAATTTCAAATTGCTTTTGGGACACACGAATTCCACCTGGATTATCACTATCACTGATAACAGTATACTCAAAGATTCTGGATTTATGGTAGTGTGGCTTAAGTTATAAGGGGGATGTTTTCTACTGTTCTTACCATTTCATTTTAGTAAGTATCTTTGCACAGAACTGTGTCTGCTGATTATTAATGGAAACTACACTATGAAGGCTCATGAGTTTTAGTCATACTAGGAGTATAGGCTATAGGGTACATCTACAACCTGAAGTAGCCTTTCCCTCCTCACCTCACTTGGAGATCTATCCTACTAATGTTAGGATAAATTGGAGCATACCTTAGAGGTGTTAGAGGTTTTAATCTAGGTATCTTTAAAACTAAATCCTCAAGTTACATATATCTGTTCAGATTGTTTTAGACTATTATTGCCACTGCTCCCATTTATTTTGGAGCACTGAAAATTGCCTAAATAAAATGCTGAGAAATAGTAAACATAAAAAAGGCATAGCTAATCCAAAGTATCTAGAAACTAAAAAGTTTAGAGAGATCCAATCCCTTCATTTTAAAGAAAGGAAATCTTTGCCCAGAGATGTTAAAGTGGTCACATTTTCATTCAGTATCAGAGCCAGGATTTTTACTTGTTTTCAGCTTCACTTCTTGGAATTTCTGGTTTTCTTCAAGATTTCACTCATGAACTACTTTATGAATGAGGCCTGTCTCAGTTGTTTATATATATGCATCTTGTTTACTTATTTTTGTCTTTGGACTTTCAATGCCCCAATATTTACTAGAAGTACTTAATAAATAATTGTTGACTAATTGATTAAATACAGGTATTCTCTCAATCAAGCCAGACAAACTTATAGTATAGTATGTTCTTTACCTGAATTGAACAAATAGTGCCTTGATTTTTTATTTTCAGTTTTATAATATACAAAAAGGGATATATCTTGATATATCTTTTCCTTCTCCCCAAAAGTTAGGTTTATTTAGGGGAAGAGGCTATAAACAGAGGTAAAATAGACACCAGAAGTGACAAGTATGAAACAGAGTTGGAAGAAAAGATTTACCAAGGAAAGGAATTTGGAAGAATCCACTAATGGACTATACCATGAGGCCTAAGCATACCATTGACTGGCAAGTTAGATTCATAGAAGAGGTTAGTAAACTAACCAGAATTAGCTATAGTAAGAAGAGAAATGCCTTTTAAAGGGAAGGCACTATGAGCAGGGAGAGTGACATCATAGTAGACTTAGTCCTGAAAAAGTCTTAGCTTTGATATATCATTTTAAAGGAAGAAGCAGTTGATTGCTATGTTACTATGCTTTTAGGTAGTAAAAAGTATTCTGCTAAAAGAGTAACTACAACTAGGAAAGTAGAGAGATGAGGTGAAACTGTGAAAATAAAAGATATAATTTTAAAAAGTTTATTCATGTTGAAATTCCTGCTTTGCAAACTATTGTGATTCAAATAAAAATTAAATGCAAATTCCTATTCAATGCATGTCAGAATAATATTTTTGTGTTCCTTTTAAGCATTTTCAAAGTTCAAAGTTTATTTTCTAATAGTGTTCATTTACCACTAGAGCCAATGATATCTCTCTCACTATCTGCAGGCTATATTTTGGTTTCCTTCTCTTGTTACAGTTCAGACTAGACATTTCAATAACTTGACATTACTCCATTGCTGTAAGCTTCTGCTAACCTCAATGTCTTGCCAATCCCAGAAACAGCACCTTTATTACAGCTGTAGCCAGCAATCTATGTCTGACCTAACAGAAAGGAACTTTTACTTCTCCCATAGTACTTAGCATTCTTTTCAAAGAGTTATTCTTAATCATACTTAATCAGGATCTACAATTTTCCAAAAGATTTTTCATTCTACAGTGTCATTTAAAGTTCTAGGAGTAAGTAAATGATTGTTCTTTGCTAGAAAAGATCTTAAGATAATACAAAGAGGAAACAATGTGCATAATTAGTATTCTCCATAATATTTTTAAAGCTGTGAATTTATAACTATGTTATATGGGCATAAAAATGTGAAGATTAAGCATGTATGAATAATGGTATTCTAAATTTACAAAAACGGTATGTAACATTATGCACATTGTTCTACATGACAGATACAAATAATTATAAGCATTTCTGAGGTGCCTAAACCGTAGCACTATAGGATTAAACACCTAGCACACTGAGGTGGCACACACCATACTAGCTGAGTGACCCTGGGTAAGTCACTTAATTTCTGTTTGCCTCAGTTTCCTCATCTGCAAAATTGGAATGATAGCATCTACCTTTGAAGGTTGAGATAAATGAGTGTAAAGTGCTTAGCACTTGTAGAGTTCTTGGCAAATATCAGGCACTGTATAAATGCTCATTCCCTCCCTTCTCTTCCATTTGTTTTGAATTTTTGTGGCCATGTCAAACTGTTTTCTTATTTTCAGTTTGTAGTACCCTAAAATCCCCATGTCAAGTCTTTCTCACCTGTTAAGAAAAGATTGGCCAAAAATCCCCAGAGAAAGGAAGGGACAATTTCTTTTTGGAGCTTAGTACATTTAAAGTTGGAAGAAAAGCATCTATAAACTAAGAAGTCAATTGCGATTGTTATGTGGTTATCCAAAGAACTAAGATGACTAGAAAAGTTACTTCAATCATCCATCATTATGACTTTTAGCTTGTCTATCCTGTTCAAGCAGTACTTGCCATTTTATCTTCCATCTTTACATAAGCCAACCCCCACTTCTGGAATGCCCTTCCTCTTCTATATTCATTTGAATTCTGTTCTTTCAAAGTTCAGCTCAAATGCTCTTACATAGGGTTTTCTTTTTGCCCCCAACTTCTTAGTGCTTGCCCTCATTTATTCATTTAATACATAATTTGGTTTTACTTAAATGGTTCTTTTGTAGAATGTAAACTCTTTCAGAGCAGAAACTTTTGTCTTTGTCCAGTTCATGGCATATAATAGAAGTTTTAAAAAATGCTTATTGATTGATTAGTCTTCAGTTAGCTATTTCTCTTCTTTAGATGTCTTTTAAAAATCTAAGAGATATATCCCAAAGAAATCAAGAAAAGAGGAAAAAGACCCATAAGTATGTACATATTTACAGGTGCTTTTTTCAAAGAAGACCAAAACTGGAAACTAAGGTTCATTGGGAAAAGTCTAAACAAATTGTGGCGTAAGAATGTAATGGAATACTATTGTGCCATAAGAAATGATGAAATGTACAGTTTCACAGAAAATTGGGAAGATCTCAGTGAACTGATGCAGAATAGAGAAAGCAGAACAAGAATAATTTACACAATGACATTATAGAAAAAAATAATTTTGAAAGACTCTGGAACTGAATAATGAAATAATAAACCATGTATCCAAAAGACTAAAGATGAATCCTGCTATCAACTTCTTGCCAGAGAGATAATATATTTGAATATAGAAGGCCATTTGCATATTTGAATTTATTTTGCATAATTACATGTATTTATTGGGTAAACTTTGTTTTTCATTTTTTAGTTGTTCAGCGAGGGGGTAATGAGCAATAGAGATTATAAATGATTAGAAAAAACTAAGGAAAAATCAAATGATGTAATATAGTAGTTTGTACTTTTGAGCGTTAAGGATCATTGTTAATGTAAAAACAGCAGCAACAACAACAGACCATACTCATAATAATTGCTGTTAATTGTAGCAATGTTAGTTTTCTTCTTGGTTCTCTAACCTTTTCTCTCCCTCCTTTTGCAAAAAGCCCTTACCTCTCTTTAGGATTATGATTTTTAAAAACAAGATGTTCAGACTATAGTCCATTTGATATCCCTTACCACCAGGACCACCAATAACGCAATCTTTGGATATTAATTTAATTAGTTCAGAGTTGTGAGAAGAGGGATGCATAAATTTTAAAAATGCTCATCATCTGAGTAATTAACTTAAAGAACTGATCTTCAGGAAACTCTCAAAATTTGGTAAATGGGGGAATCTGCACTGAAGCTAAAGAGACCATGGTATTTAGCTTGAGCATTCCAGCTGAGTGTCCGAGTTTTTTAAGCGTCCACGCAGGAGTCTTTACACTATGTCTCTTTACTCTGCCCTTGGAAGGCTGCTCTCTATTCCTTCTTTCCCAGTACAAACCTCAATCCAGGAGATGTAGCCTAACCGCCTCTGTAAAAGGTTTGTGGTTCTGTAAAGGGAAGGGTGTTGCCGCCAACTCGGTTTACCTCAAGTAAGCAGTGAAGCATTATTAAAACGATAAAAACCCCAAGTTCTTAAAAAGCAGCCCATCCTGAGTGCCTTGGGAAACTAACTTGTCCTCAGCCGGACCAGGGCATCTAAGTGCACATTATGGAGCGCCCAGGGGCAGCTGAGAGGCTCCTTGGAAAAGTTACTGCAGAATTCGCCCACTTCTATCCCTCGATTGATATTCTAGTTCGGTACGAGTGGGAGAGATGGGGGTGGAGACAAGCTTAAGCAAGGACATCCCGAGTCCAGCACCCTAACCCTTTGCTCTAAGTCTTGCCGGGGCCTCCACAGGTGAGCGCACAGCCAAGTGCAGGCTGGGACTCCGGGATGGCGATGAGGCGCGTGCTCGCGCAGGGATCCCGCGGAGCGGGGCGGGCCGGGGTGGGACGCGCGCGGGGGAGGGGCGGGAGGAGGAGGAGGGGCCGCAGCACCGGCCCCGCCTCTCTCCTCGGGGATGCCGGGATGTTTACACTGCTGACAGCGGCAGCAGGAGCAGTACGGGGGAGATGGGCCGCCGCTAGTGTTGCCCTCGGGACGCTTCTCTCGGTGCGCCAGGCAGGTGCCCTAGCCTGCAGCGTCTGGAAGGGGCCGGCGGGGATTGAGGAGGCCCATCGGCTCCGGACCCCGCAGCCTCAGCCCCCGGCCCCGAGCGGGCCTTTCTCAGGCCGCGCCCCGCAGAGCCTCTCCAGCTACCGGTGTCGGGTCCCACACAGGTGGGAGGAGGGGAAACGCTCAACTTCCTGGTAAGAGTGCGGCGAAGGAGCCAGGAGAGCCCGGGCCGAGGGACGTACGGGGACGAAGCCGGGGGGAGGGGGTAGCGGCGCCGCTTCGAGCCGGGGCGGGGTGTGACCACCCCGCTCCGGGGGCTGCCCCTTTTTTTTGTGAGGGCCACGGGAGGGGTAGTTGCGGACCTCGGTAACGGTCACGGGCTTCGCCGGCCCCACCGTAACCAAGAAACTTCGCGGCCACCTCGGCTCTGGTGGCAAAGGCGGAGGAGGCGGCGGCAGCGACGGCCGCAACAGGTCGATTGGTTTCCAGACCGAAGGAACTTGAGCGAGGTCCCGCCTCCCGCCACTCAGCCGACCTCCTCTCATTGGCCGCATCGCTTATGTTTCCTTCGAGGATTGGTTAGGACCAGCTGTCAGGGTTTAGCCGCGGCCAAGTCTGGAAAGTGAAGTTTGTTGGGGGCGGGGAGGTGCGGGGGAGGAGAGTGGAAGACGGGGGAGAGAACTCGGTCTTGGGGCGAGCGCTGAAAGGGGCCGCGAGCCGTAAAGTAGGGGGTGGGTTCTGGGTGTAAGTTAATGTGGGAGGGGGTGTGTGGGAAGGCCCCAGCCTGAGGGATAGAGGAGGGTCGGGAGCGGGACCGTAACCGGGCACCCTCGCGATATAGGGCCGGCTCAGAAATGGGGTGTACGTGATTTGGAGGGGTTGGCCCCGAGCTGTGACCCTCCCTTCCTCCCACCGCCTGCCCTTTCTTTCTTCGTACTGTACTTTGGGAGTTCCAGATGTAGAAGCAGTTGTTTTCCTCGCTAAACTATAGTAAGCCTTTATTAATATGTAGGAGCGTGTGGGTACACACATACATGTATATATATATATACACACACACACGTGTATATAGTCATATATACACACATACACATATATAGGAACACTATATATAAAGAGCATATATTTTTATATATGAAGAATATTTCTCTTCTTAAATATATAATAGAAATACATGGAGAGTTTATATGTATACCCACACAACATATATGAATACATTAGGCATGCCACAAATACAATATATAAGTAATATATAGACCTATCACATAGCCTGTGTCAAGGCAGAAAGATTACACTCATTTTTCTTTTAAAAAACCTCGTTTCCAGCCATCTTAATAAACCTTACTGATTTCAGGAAATAGTGGCGATTGAAGGTCAGCAATGTACTAGATATATAAAAGGGTGGTTGATTATTCTAGTTCTGAGAGGACTTATATGGAGGGTTCACATGTTCATTCATATGAAGAGGATTGTATATAGGGTGGCCTCCAAGTCCAAATTTTAATGACCCAGGAATTCGAAGTTTTTTCCTTAATAGCCTCAAAATCTTTATTGTAATTTAGGTTTTAGTCCTTAAACTTCATTAGCTTAAAGTGCACTGAATCTTTTGGGGCACCCTGTATAAGTTATTAAAACCTATAATTTCACTAAGAATTTTGGACTACTCTGTGTACACAGCAAGCCTGCAAAGATTTTTCATTCTTAGGGGAGGCAGCATATTGTGGTAGTTGTAGAAAGCAGGGTATCTTTCTTTTGTGATGACTGTAGGTGATAAGTTTAAAATACTGAGTATGTCATGTATGTTTTTAAAAGCCTGTAATATGCTCATTTATTTTGTTCAAGACAATGTTTTCCATGTTTTGTGAGATACAAAGACTAATCCCTGGATTTAAGGATCTGAACCAATTTTGTTGAGGAACACAATGCCCTCACTGCACATGGTGGCACTTTAGCAGATATTTTATAAATCCATATTGAATTGACCAAACGTGCAAAATATTAAATAATTTGAGATTAATGTTCTAGGAGTTTAGTTCAAGCTAAATGACACAAGGCATAAATACTCAGTTCAGTTGAACTTTGTAAAATAATTGCCATAACCTTCTTGACTTGAGTAAGAAAGTGATTAAGACACAGTGTGTGTTGGGAGAGAATCTATCCTGGAGTTGGGGGGAGGTGTTACTAAAAATGGGGGGGGGGAATGAGTAAAACTGAAGTTAATTTGTGTGTAAGAGTTTGAAGAATCCTCGCATCTGTTTCCAGTGAGCTTCGAAAAATGCATAGTTTCTCTCTCAGTTTTCTAATTAGACATCCTCCATTTAAAATAAATTTCATTATATATTGGAGTACATGTGAGAAGTAATTTTGGGGGAGAAGAAAAGAAGAACAGCATCTGTTGAGTACAAGAAATCCCATTCTGAAAATGTTTCTTTGCTTTGGGGAAGGGGAAGGTGGTATGACTACATCCCCCACAAATCCCTGGGGCTGTTTGGATACTGGCTTCACCTATCTTTAGCTTTGACGGGTTTTCCAGTCAGTTAGGGAAGATTTCCAGAAACTAAACTGAAATGTAACAATATATATAAAAGATCTGAAATCTTTTGATTTTGAAGGGCAGGGGGTCAGAAAAGGTCAAGGTAGTGGAAGGAAAGGGATAGATGGCAAGTCCTCAAATGTTCCTTTCGATAACCTAATAGAGATCTAAAAAGCAAATTGAAAAAGGACATTAGGCGTTCGATGATTTTGTATGTGCTTCATATCATGATTCATTTACTTCTTTTTTATGATTGATTTAAAAAAATTGAGGTTTTATTTTTTGGTCAGAAAACTAGTCTACTGTATAGTCTATTCAGCATATTTATGTGTGATTAAAGTTATTTAAAAAACATATATATGCAGAATGTCAAAGTATATATCCTACTTGTATTTTCTATGTTAACTTTAAGAAATTTACTTTTAAAAGTGTGACTTAAAAAAAATCAGTATTTTATTTTAAAGAAAGTTATGAGTTCAGGTGAAATAGTTTAAAATGATCTTGAGTAATCATCAAATTTCATTTTTATTTGCATTTTAAAAAATCTGAACTACTTTTTTGATTTATTCAAATTCAGTCAATTTCTTACCCTCTTCCCTCTCTCCCCATTTTTTTTTCTCCTTTACACCTTTTCCAGGATGGTTAATTTTAAGTGTCTTTTTTCCTATATTAATAAAATAACTTTTGTTACAAGAATGAGCAAAGCATCTCTGGTACCCTTGTTGGCGTGTAGCTATGAAGAGGGAGCTGAATTTGAATTTGACTAGTTTATACATTTTCTTGCCCTTAGTGGCTTATGTATAGTATTACATTTTTGAATATATTTTGCAATTACAGTTTAATTATTTGAGCCAAATTGTAGTTACATTTAACTATATAATTCGTTCCCTCCCTTGTACCCTTGATGTACTTGGCAACACTGCAGACATTCAAAGCCCAACTCTTATACAGATGAAGGAACTAAAGTCAGAGGATTTGGTGTGCTCAAGGTTATTATATAGGTAGGGAGATAGACACTCAGAATTTGTATTCAGGTCCTTGGGTGCTTGATGTGGACCTCCGTGTCATGCTACATCCATAGTCAATAATTTGTAACTATAGCAAAATATTCTGTTGTCTTTTGCCATTATATTTTCTGAGGAGATTCATACTTGAGTAAGGTGATCAGAGATCAAGATGTTTGTGGTTTAAGAGCATTTTATGCTGTTTCTATAACAAAATCAAATTTGTTTTGCTATTCATTAAGCTAGTGTTTTGAACTGCCTATTTTCACTAGTATGAATCCTTCCAGATTTTATTTTGCTTTTTATTTTTTTAAACAAATGCTGTTATTTTCCTGGAAAATGATTTTTTTTCTTCTTACTATAAAAATGGGCTTAAACAGATAAAAGTGATTATATTATTGATTGAAATATAGGATAGCTCTGAATAGAAGCCATCTCTCTTTAAATGGGGAGGGGGAAAGACAGCTGAAAAAGAGGATTCCAACTGAAGAAACTTCCTTCACCAATGCAGAGCAATGTAAACTCTGCAACTTAAGTCTAGTGACTTGACTAGTGTCAGAACTCCAGTATGCATCCAAGACAGCATTTAAACCTGGGTCTTCCAGATTTGAAAGCTTGTTCTCTATCCACTATACCATAGTGTCTTTAACTGGAAAAAAAAATACACAGTATTAAAATATGTATTTAAAGTAAACATTTGTGTACTTTCTATTAAAAATGTTTTCATTATCACTTTCTTCTTCATTTTCCTACCTTTGTCTTTTTATTATTGTCTTTTGGTCTTCTTTCCCATTCTTTATGATTCCATTGACCATATAGTATATCAGGTCTTTCTATTTTTCCCTTTCTCTCCCAGTCTGTCCAAGTTCATGTTTATTGTTTTAATGATATTCTCTATCAATCTCATCTTCTGCTACACTCTTTTCTTTTTTGTCTTCAGTTTTTCCCGACATCAGGGACTTTTCCAGTGAGTCTCATATTCTTATTTCATGGCCAAAGTATTTAAGCTTCACCTTCAGGTTCAATATTTGACTTTCCAATAGTAGTTTCTGTAAAGGGCTGAAACCCTTAAAAGATAATAACTATTAGCATATGTTTGGAAAAATGGCCCTTCTTACTATTCCTTGTGACTCCATCTTTTGGTGTATACAGATAATCATAGGAGGGATTAGAGGGTTGAATGAAACAAGCCAGACTTCACTTTGCCGAAGTACAGAGAGGAGAAAAGTGTGGAGATTCTGAACTCTAGATCCTTGGCAAAACTCCTGGCAGTTTTGTCCATCTCCTTCACTTCTCCCCCTGAAGACCAAGGACTTTTGCTTATTCTGACTCCGGTTATTCTTGAGGTCTCCAGGGAGCTAGCCCAAACTTTACAAGCTTCAATTAATTTCTCGAAATATTGACTGATTTAAATCTCTCTTCTGAGATTTTCAAAAGTCTTCTCTGGTACTGTGATTCCAAAGCATCTGATATTTAATGTTCAGCTTTCCTTATACTCTACCTCTCACAGCCATACATTGCTACTGAAAAAAATCATAGTTTTAACTATATGGACCTTAGTCAGCAAAATGATGTCTTGTTTTTTGTTATGGTGTCCAGGTTTGCCATAGCTTTCCTTCTAAGGACCAAGCATCTTTTAATTTCATGGCTGCAGTCACCATCTGCTGTGATTTTTAAACCCCAAGAATATAAAATCTGAGTGCTGTTTCCATTTCTTCTCCCTCTGTTTGCCTGGTAGTTGTGGAACTAGTTGTCAGTATCTTAATATTTTTTCTTTTACTTTTCAGTGTAATATAGGTTCTGATTCTAGCTCTTCCAGTTTTTTTTACAAGTCAGATTTGGGTTAAAAAAAAAGTGGACTAAATTCTGAACAATTACAGTAGTCAGTTTGGAAGTAAACTTGTTAAAAAAAAATTACAAAATTCCTTTCAGGCTTTGTTTCTCTTGATTTGTTTTTTAGTCTTTGCTATTTCAAAAATGTAGAGTGTAACTACAGCTGCCCAAAGCTCCACAAACATCTTGTCAGCCTTCCCAGTTTTATCCAAATCCAAATATTTATCCCTTGGAAAATCTATTCAACAGAACAGGTTGAGTTTAAATTTGCTACACCAAATACTTTTAATATTTATTTAGAATGTTACTAAAATATATAAGGTTATAACATGTTTTATAAGTGGGATGTATGACGAGGGTTCAGCTTGAATTGATTTCTTACTGATTCTTTTTGGTTTGACAGATCCTTTTGAGCAGACAATAACTACCACACTCCCTGGTAAAATTTCCCCAAAACAGTTAAGCAAAATTACCCGTGATAATTGTGAGAGAACTCCCCCCCCCCCCACTTTTGTAGTTTACTGATTGTTTTTCCTTTTTTGTAGTTTACTTAATGTTTTTAGAAAAGAATAATTGTGTTTTAACTTCAGTTATTTGGTACTAGAATTAACTTGTATTTGATCTCAGTTTTTGCCTTTAAATATTTGTTGTAATTTATAACTTATTCTTTTGGGCTCTGCTTTATTCATTCTGCCTTACATCATAGTCTTCTTCCCTGAATTCTTAATACTCTTTATTTCCTTATGTACAATAATATTCCATTATGTTCATATTCCACAATTTGTTCCATTCTCTAAACTTTGGGCATATATTAGTTTTGTAATAGTATTTTGGTATTATAAGTAACATTATAAATATTTTTTGCTTTCATTAAACTCTTTTGTTAGGTAAATCCAGCTAAACAGGATCTCTTGGTCTGAGGGTATGATTTAGTAAAATCTTTTTTTGCACACTAAAATTTAAAAATCAGTGTTTTTACAAACATGTTATATTTGTATAATATTGTGTATTCTTAAACAATATTTAATAATATTTGCCATGTGTTTTAAGAATTAAACTTTTTTTGAGGATACATTAAATTTCTATTTTTTTACTCATCTCATTTTTTTCTTAGGATGTTTGAATAAAATGAATTATGGCATACACTTCATTTGACTTACCTTCTTGCATATTAAAGTTGTAGATTAGAATTAACAATTTAGTATAGAAACAGCCAACTCATAGTATTACAACTATGGGACTATAATAAAACTCTGAAAACTGATTTATCGGCTTGATGTGATTGTTATTCTCAAGGGTTGAATAAGTCTTCTGTCATCTCTAATTATTTCTGATTCAAAGAGGGAATTTTGAATGTAGTGAATGTATTTCATGAATGTTGGTTGGGGAAGAATACAATTGGCCAAGAAATATCCCTTAATTTTTAAGTAGTTTGACTTTTTTTCTCTTTTTGTGGTGAATCAAAGCTCCTGACATAAACTTTTTAGGTAGTGAGATTAGGAAATTTCTGTATTAACAATCTGAAATGTTAAGTCCTGTAATTTATAAGTGAATAAAACAAAATTTAAGTACTTTATTTTAAGTAAATCTTAATTTCCTGTCACCTAATGGAAAGTACCTTTTCCTAATGCTGTTTGTTTTCATGTGACTTTTAATAAAAATAAATTGTTAGGAAACAGAAACAGGTCTAAAAGGCTTTTTCCTTTGGTGTTTTACTTTACATGGAGTCTGTAGTCTTTCTTTAGGCAGCTGGGTGTAAAAGTAAACTTCTGGGCTTGGAATCAGAAAAATGAATTCAGATCATGCCCATTCACTTCTATGTGTATCTCTGGGTAAGTCCCATGATCTTGTTTGCCTCAGTTTCCTCATCTATAAAATGAGTGGAGAAGGAAATGGAAAATCACTTCATATCTTTGCCAAGAAAACCTCAAATGGTAAAATAAAACACAATTGAAAAAATAATCTTTCTTTCTTTCTTCCTTTTTTTTTTTTTTTTTTTTAAGCAAGGAATGTATAGAGCTCTATTTCTAAAAATACAAGTAAGCATTGCCAAATGAACTAAGTTCAGAAGAAGGAATTAGATTAGTTTCTGATGCAATATTATGCATGGTCTTGGCCACTTTTAGCCACTTGCCTTCTACTTTTCTAATATTGGGAATTTACTGATATAGTTATTCCAAGTCACTGGTTTGTTACATAGTTTCTATTGTTTACAAACTTTTTAAACATTGGTTAAAGTTGGTTGTAAAAAAATCAGGATGAATATCATCCTGGATGTCTAAAGATAATGACAAGTTGATGAAGTTAAATTTCATCATTCCTCATTATTTTTTTAAAAGTAATTTAACTTCTGGATTTGAATTCAGGACTCCTGACACCAGGACTAGTACTTTATCTACTGAATCACCTAACTTCCTTCACCTATTTGTTCACTTCTGATGTAGTGCTCTGTGTTTGGAGTCAGGAAGGCCTTGAATAGTGTAGAAGCCCTTACTAGTTGTGTGACAATTTGCATGCCTGTTGTCTGACTGTAAAATGGGCATGTTTTCTACCCTACTAGAGTTGTCATGGAGATAACATAAGATAATACTTAATGAAGATAATACTTGTAAAGGGATTAGCATAGCATATGGGCCATGCTTACCAGTGCATGGTAGGATGCTTTTATAACCTTTCCTTTATCCCTTCCTTACTTTCTATCTTCCCTCCTCCCTCCATTCCTTACTCTTTCTTCCTCTTTTCTTTCCCTTCTTTCTTTTTCTCCGTCCTTCTCTATCCTTTCTAGTATTTTCATTCATGCTTCTGATTTTCACCCCATATTGAGTAGTTGAAATACCTTTTTGCTTCTTGTTGCCAATTGTAGGCTCTTTCTCTACTACCATCATCCATTAACCTCTCTTCCTTTGAGATTCATACTATCCATATTTATCATGATTCTAGTAGCTGTTGTATACTTACTTAGTGAGTTCAGTGCCTAGCTCCTAGTCTTTTTTCCCCACTTCTTGCCCTCATATTTGGGGACTTTACTGTAATACAGGTACTCTTTGAAATGTTATGACCTCCCAATTCATCATTCTCATGAACCTCTTGTTCATTTTTTTTGTTAGGCATACTAGCTTGTTGACTGGATTAGTTTTGATTGCAAAACCGCAGCCACTCTAAAAACATGTATACAGCTTCAACTTCATTAAGGTGACAATTCATTTGTCAGTTTGTTTTGCTCAGGGTTGCTATTTGAATGCAGTATCTGCTAAGATTTCCCTTAAAAGCTATTTGTCTTTCAGGTCTACTGGATTTTGGGTTGTCTGTAAGTATGCTCACATTCCATGTACCGATGGGGAATGAAGTCATCTTTGTAGTACATTTTTTTGCGTGAGGTCCATGCTTGTTGTGATTATTGGATCAGGGTTAGATAAGTACACAATTGTTAGGGCATTTTTTCTAGCTCCTTCCTCACCTTGCTAGAAGGTGAGCAATGTGATCCTTAAAAGGCTGCTCAGACTACCCAGGAGGCTGCCAAAATCCACTGCTGCTTCCAGTGGGAAGGTGCTTCTATGGTCTGGAATGCCCATATGCAATATTGTGATTACAGCTCTCAGTGTATTCATATCTACTGCTTGTCACTTGCCTGGTGCCACAGGACTTTGAGATAGATAGAAAGGTAAAATGGTATGGGTTTTACCTTTTGATTTGTGTCTAGATTGGATTTAAGTGAGGCAGGTTGCATGAGGTCATCTGCCTCACTTTTTCTTCCACAGACATCACAGTCCATTGGCAGATCAGAGTGAAGACGACTAGTGATGGCTCAAGAAGCAGTGGATGATCTTGCTGTCTTTGATATCTAACTGAGCTCTAAGTGCTCCATAGTATTGACTTCAGCTGTCTTCATGGCCATTGGAACAGACTGTTCTCATCTGCCCATTCCACCAGGGGATGTCTTCACATGGTTAGGATAAGTACCTAGGGAATTAGAGAATTCACTGAGAGGTTTTAGATCCTTCATTTACTCTCAATTTAGTTCAGCCCATCTACTTGAAATGGTTTACTGTGGTGTGACCATTATACATTCCGTAGCTTCTTGGAGCCACAAGTCAGAGTTAGGTGGATTGGGTGGACACCAAAAATGGAAAACAGCATTGAAAAAGGGTTGGCAGCCCTCACATCAGAGGTACTTGTCTTTCCTGAACATACCCTTTACCCTTTTCTTTTATCAGAACATAAATAGAAGAAGAATATTAACATGTTTAAGATTATTTCCTTTTCCTTTCTTGTATAGGTACCTAATAGGTGGGGAAATATACACTGTGCAGTGAAAAGTCATTAGCAGGGTTCCTGAGTAATTGACTTCTATATAGTTTATTATAATAAAAATTGGCTGTAAAACTAATAGCAAAGTTTTATGGTTTCAGTAATTATTTTTAATTTTCACTTACTTGGAAATGGATTTTTTGCTTTATTAAATTAGAGATTAGAGGTTGGAGAACTTGTTAGTTGAATTTGTTAGTTGGCTATAGTAGCTGCCTAAATGGGTGATAATGAAGGTTTTTATTACCAGTAGTGGTAGTGGGAATAGAAGTGGATGTGAGAGATATTACAGAGATGGAATTCATAGTATTTATTACATATGGGAGTTAAGAGAGCATGGAGAGTCAGATACCACCAAGATTTTGAGTACTAAACACTCTTTCAATAGTATTATGGACTTCAGAGAAAAAATTAAATTCGAGAATAAGTTTTTCTTAGACTAGAGTGACCATGGAAAGTATTAAAGAGAGATGGGATACAGGCAAGACCTTGATAGATGGTTATGCTTTTTTAAAGTGAGGAAATGGCTTTTAAGTAATGCAGTGTAATATGGACAAAGGAACTGTGATAGGAAATTAAAAGGGGGTCTGAGGAATGTGAGTAAACAGTAGTCTGGAATACATGATTATCATAGGTCATTAGTGGGATATAAAGCTAGAAATCTGCCTTTGGAAAGCCAGTATTTTTAGTTATAGGCTAAGGTTATGTTTAAGATTCTGCCAGCTAGTCTTCAGCAATATGTAAATTGAGAATTACCAGAAAAGCAGGCTAATTTTTGAAGAGGCAGAGGAACTAGAAACCAAATTGCCAACATTTGCTAGATTATAGAGAAAGCAAGGGAACTTTGGAAAAACATCTACTTCTGTTTCTTTGACTACATTAAATCCTGGACTGTTTGGATCACAACAAAATCTGTCAAGTCCTCAAAGTAATGGGAAAACTAGATCATTTTATTTTTCTGTGGAACCTGGATTCAGGTCAAGAAGCAACAGTCAGAGAACTGAACATGGGACAACTGTTTATTTTAAGATCGGAAGAAAGGTAAAACAAGGTTGTATCTTTGTCACCTTATTTATTTAACTTATGTTCAGAGCACATCATGTGAAATGCCAGGCTGGTGAATCAAAAGCTGAAATTAAGGTTGCTAGAGAAAATGGCAACAATCTCACATTTGTGGATGAGGCTACTCTGAGCACAGAAAATGAAGAATTAAGTAATCTCTTTTTTAGTGATACCTAAAAGCAAATTAGAAGAACAAAGGATAGTCTGACTTTCATATCTATGGAGAAGGAAGAAATTTGTGGCCAAGGAAAAACTAGAGTACATTATGGAATGCAAAAGGATAATTTTGAGTTAAAAAGTTTTTGTGCAAACAAAACCAATGCAGACAAGATTAGAAGGGAAGCAGTAAACTGGGGGAAAAAAATTTACATTTAAGGATTTTGATAAAAGTCTCATTTCTAAAGTATAGAGATAATTGACTCAAATCTATAAGAATACTAGCCATTCTCCAATTAATAAGTAATCAAAGGATATGAATGGACAATTTTCAGATAGAGAAATTAAAACCATTTATAGTCATATGAAAAAAGTGCTTTAAATCACTATAGATCAGAGAAATACAAATTTAGACAATTCTGAGGTACTCACAACACACCTCTCAGATTGGCTAAGATGACAGGAAAAGAAAATGATGAATGTTGGAGGGGATGTGGGAAAACTGAGACATTAATACATTGGTGGAGTTATGAACTGATCCAGTCATTCTGGAGAGCAATTTGGAACTTTGCCCAAAGGACTATTAAACTGTGCATACCCCTTTGATCTAGCAGTCTCTCTACTAGGCTGGTATTCCAAAGAAACAATAAAAAAAGGAAAAGGACCCATATGTGCAAAAATGTTCATAGCATCCCTTTTTATAGTGGCAAGGAACTGAAAACAGTGGATGGTCATCACTTGCAAAATGGCTGAATAAGTTATGGTATATGAATGTTATGGAATATTATTGTTCTATATGAAATGATTAGCAGGATGATTTCAGAAAGACCTAGCGAAATTTATATGAACTAATGCAAAATGAAGTGAGTAGAACAACAACAACAAAAAAAAACATTGTATATAGCAGCAACAAGATTATACGATCAATTCTGATGGACTTGGCTCTTCAAATTGGGGTGATTCAGGCCAGTTTTAGTGGTCTTATGGAGAAAAAGCCATCTGCATCCAGAGAGAGGACTGTGGTGACTGAATGTGGATAACAACATAGTATTTTCTCTTTTTTTGGTTGTTGTTTGCTTAAATTTTATTTTCTTTCTCATTTTTTTCTCTTTTTGATCTGATTTTTCTTGGGCAGCGCGAATTTATTTAAGGTTTTTATAATTTATTTATGATTTTGTTCCAATGGGGCAGAAAGTGGGGGAGGGAGAAAATAGATTTCTGTTAAATAAAAAATTCTTCCACATAGCAGAAACTAGTGTTTTATAAATATCAAAGAAAACCATTATATAAAAACTATAGCATCAATATAGATGAAATTTAGAACATAATAGAAAAAATTGATATGTAAATCAGGTCAATCAATAATAAATACTCAGTATGACAAAATCACATTAATAATTCAGGGTCTGAATAAATAGTTAATATTTCAATATTTTTAGTGCTATTTTCTTGATTTTACTGTTTTATTTAAATTAAACTGACCACAAGGCATTTTCTTAGTTTTAGTTGTCATTCTTTTTGTTTTTGTCTCTTTCAAAACCTGTCTCAAATTGTAAAGGTTTGAGTAGGTAGGAACATTTTTTCCTCCAGTCTTGGGACTTTTGTCTTTTATTATTGTTTTCTTTGGAGGGGGTAGAGAGTTACATTTGGAATTTGAAACTAACATGGTGACTGACTTTGGTTTGTTTTCCTCTTGGCAAACATTGATTTTTATTTTGTGTTTCTAATGGTTTTGAAATAAATAGCTTTTGTTTACTACTTTTTTGCAGTGGCATTATGGATGTTTTCTTAGCTGTGGGAGTAGTTTTTGTTGTTCCTGTGGATATAATGGCAGAACATAGCTCTTTGAAAGCTTGCTTTTTTGTCTTTGTTTTACATGAGTACTTTTATATCTTTAAAATAGATACTCACTTGATTTGACAGCACAAACATATTATTTTGAAGATCATTTCCATACTAGTGAAGATGTTGGAACAAAGTTGGTTGTACGTGTTACTTAAACATACTCTTCAATGATACATACTTAAAAATAAATTAGTGTCAGTGCACGTACATTCTTTTGTTCTCATGTTCAGATTGATTCTAAGAGAATGTAACCTTTCTTTTTGACCATGAAGCATCACCCAAGAGGAATGGCCTTAGAAAGTTGTGTGATAAATATATACCTGTTTGTAATATTCTGAGTGACAGTGCTGAATTCTGAACATTTTGTGATAGATCCTGAAGGATTAGTTACAACTGGTGAGGGAATAAAAAATTGGATGAAAAAAGCTGTGTTGGGTAGTGCTTTTATCAGGATTCCAAACAGTTCGTTATATATTGATCTGGATCAAATGAAAGGGGGAATACTTGTTTAGTTTAGTTGGTGTTTTGGGGAGAGTTGGGGGGGATAATGGGAATAGAGTTGTCCCCTACTTTTGTAATTTCTTTCTGAAGCTCCAGCAGTTAATATGTGCAAGGCTCTGTACTAGACCCTGGGGATCCAAAGACAAAAATAAGAGTCCTTGCCCTTGAGTTTATGTCCTATTAGGATTGAATGCAATATATACCCAGCCAAGTATATTTCCAAGAAAATTTAGAAGGGCAAAATCCTATTAGGTTGATTAGTAAGGTTTCCTAGAAAAAAACAACACTTTAATTGAGTCTTGAAAGAAGTTATGAATTCTGAGCGGCAGAAGTGATGAGACCGTATTATAAATATGGTATTGTCTATGGGAAAAGTCAGGAAATGAGGTATTGAGTTCAGGAAATGACTAATGGTGCAGAAATCTCATTTATACTATTAATTTTTTTCAAAAATAGATTAGTGGTGAACTTACCTAATTTATGTATGAATTAGTGGAATATAAATTAATGAGTTCAGTGCACTGAATTCTTCAGAAAATAAAAGAAAATTAAAAGAGGTGAATTGGTCAGGAGCATTACTTATTGGTCCTGGATATAACATCATATATAGATTTAGATAAGTTGCTCAGGCTTTCCAAAAATACTTCTTTTGTTATTTATACCTTTCCTGGAAATTCTTTCCAAGGAATAATTTATAAACAACTTTTAAGCCTAGGAAAGAATACTCTTTTCTGTTTGTCCCTACTCTTCTGGCTATTGAATAAATAGTTGACATCTTACTCTGTCTAGCTTGCTTTCAGTATATCATTGAGCCTTAATTATTGCATTTGATAATGAATGTACTTAAATGACTAATGTATAAATCATTATATAAATGCAAACTATTAGAAGCTGCTCATGATTACAGTGGATATAGCATTGAATCTGGAATCATGAAGATCTGTCTTCAAATTTGACTTTACAAACTTACTAGGTGTGTGACCCTAGGCAAGCCACTCAACCTTTGTTTGTCTCACATTTTCTCAGCTGTAAAATGGAGATAATAATTGGGGTTGTGAAGGTCAAATGAGATAATGTTTGTAAAAAGTGCTTAGCACAATGCCTGATATATTGTAGGCATTCTAGAAATGCTTATTCAATCCTTTCCCAGTCCCTCACCATCCCCCATCCATCAATGTGTGCATTTATTATGTTTTTTAAATTGTCAATACATTTGATTAGATTTCATTTGCAGACTACTATATCAAGTTTGATTATTGAAATGAACAGATTTTATAATGCTATTATGCTACTTAGTAGTTATATTTTTTAAAGATAACTTTCTGCATTAGCATTTTCCAAATAGTACTTTAAAATAATATTTAGGAAGCTTAAATAGCCTCTGTGATTATTTCAAGCTTAAAATAAGCATTATAGTTTTCAAAACAAATTTATTAAACATAAAATTTACCCCTCTCCCTTTGAAAACCCCAATTGTAATTTTAATTTGAAAACATGGGGCTTTTTAAAAACTTTCTTATTATTAAAGGTTTATAAAAAATTTAACTTTATCCAGGTTTTTTGAAATTACATTATTTTGAAAACACAATATAAAAGATGATAAGATAGGGAATAGAATTTTGATTGGTTGGTATCGGGGAACTCTCAGGGAAGTAAATTTCCTGGGGAGTAAAATCAAAATTGTTCAGAACTTGAGAAAATAACTTGCTTAGTTTCACATAGCTATTATTTGCAGAGGTGGGACTTAAACCCAGGTCTTCTGCTCTTGAGGTCAGCTCTCTAATTACTGCCACTTTTTAAAAATTCATTTCAGTCTAGGTAGTCATAGTTGTATTTTTGTTCTATTTGAAATGTACAAGTTGGTTGTTTACATTTAGAGTAGTATTCCTTTAAAAAATAAATTATGCAAGCTACTTGTAGTTTTTTTTTTTCTGGAAAAGTTTCTTTATAATTTTTTCATTCATTCATTCATTTACATATTTGCAGTGGATTTATTCATTCATTTGTTTGTTTGCCATTGGAATAACCAGAAAGAGGATTGATCAGAATTTAATTGCTTTCTTTTAATGTGTGGAATGCATGATCCAGTACATGTAGTTCTAACTTAATTTTCTCTTGATTCTCTTAGTCTCTTTAGTGCAGAGATTTTATAATTGGAACCATGAATTAGAAATTTTCTCTTATTGAGAATTGACTCATTGACTCATAATTGTTGACTCATTGACAATAATTATTGACTTATTGACTCATAATGTAATTTTTTTGCACTTTCACATTTTGAAATGCTGTGAGATAAACATTTATAACAGCAGGCTCTAGGGATTAACATGCGTGCTTTCCATCCCATTGCTACCACCTATTATTTCTGATCTGTTTCTTATATTTTGTGGTACACTATAAGCAAATATAGCAGATTCTTCCTTTATTGTCTCTGAAACAATAAAAAAAAAAATCATTACTAGTAACAGAGGAACAACCAAGAGGACTAGGAAGAGGCCTCATCTCTTGATTCCTTCCTCCCCAACTCTTCTGTTTTAATGCTGCTTTGGGAAATTAAAAAAAAAAAAAATTCTCAAAGATGCTAATAATTGAATCTTTATACAAAAAAAGATTGAATATATATTTCATAGGAAAACAAATTTAGGTTTCTTTACTCCTCGTCATTTCTAGTTACCTTGTAGTTTTGAAATAAGTTGACACTTTTTTTCTCTACCTCTTATAACTAAATGCCTGAATGTGGATTGGAATCTTTATGTATCTCTTGTTCTTATTTGAATTGACTTGAAGGAACTTATAGAAAAGAAAAATTAGGAAGAGTATGATATTTATCATGAAGTATTTGAAGTGCTATCTCAAATATATATATATTTGAGATAGCACTTCAAATACTTCATGATATATGAAATGTATATATATATATTAAGAAGAGAGATTTTTGCTTATCCTCAGATGTTGAGAGAATCAGGAGTAATGAGGGGAAGCTGAGAGAGAGGCAAATTTAGGGTTAACAGAAGGAAAAAAATTCCTAACATAGAAGTTATCCAAAAATTGGTTGAATTGCCAAGGTTGATAGTGAATTATCTTTATTGGACTGGCCTGAATAATCATCTATCAGACTGGGTATGATGTATATGGGATTCTTGATCAGGTGCAATATATACAATTATATACAATATACTTTGTATAGACACAAAATCCTTTCTCACTCTTAAGATTCTGTGGTTTGTTGCCAAGTATTTTGAAAATTTGTGTATAAATCGTATTTTAGAATTGAGTACTTTTTATATAGCTGTTACACATGTGAATGCTGCCATAGAAGGTACTCTGTCCTTCTGGAGAGGATAAACCTTATCACTTAGGCAAGCCTTTCTCCAGTCTGCCTCTTTTGGTTTCTAATGGCATATTGAGATTAAATCCAGCATACTGTTTCAACAATTGGTTTACTTTTAACCTATGGGCAATATGATGACACTCATTGAGATCTTCTTTGTTCTGTTATGGATTTGGTATCAGATGAAAAATTATTAAGAACAAAGCTTGGAGGCTCTGATTAGGAATATTCTAACAAACAGGGGTTTGTCTGTCTTGCCCTAAATTAAAATTTGTTATTTCCTGATAACCTAGATCTTCTTTATATTTCATGCAAAATCAGCTTATAGGAAATAGGTAAAGAAGTAAGCACAAATAACTATTGGACAGGTATGAGGAGAAATTGAGGAAAGCGTATAAGTTTTGAAACTTTAATCTTTGAAAAGGCAATTACAACTGGCAGCTTCCATCTGAATTAGCCATTGGAGCTAGGCCATACTCTTTTAATCTCTCTCTTGTCTGCCAAAATTCAAGATTTCTTGCAGTTTTTCCTTTCAGCTGCCCCCTCTAGCTCCTCTTGCTGTCAATTTTCCATTTAAATTCTGAATATGGTAGTGGACTTTGTTTCTCCACTGTTGTTTCTGCTTAGCTCATAAAGTGCCTATTCATTTCAGTGTGTTTTTTTGGAGACTGTCAATCTCTTTAAAAGTTCTCAGTCATGAGCAATTTGGAACTATGCTCAAAAAGTTATCAAATTGTGCGTACCCTTTGATCCAGTAGTGCTTTTACTGGGCTTATATCCCAAAGAAAAAAAAAAAAGTTCTCAGTCATAAAGTCTGCCTTCTGGCTCCAAGATTTTGATAGTCCATATTTCATTCTCAGGCCTATTATAGCTTTATGCATGGGTGATTTTACAGCATTGACAATTGCCAAACCTTTTGTTCCAATTTTCCCCCTTCTTCCCCCCATCTCCTCCCCCAGATGGCAGGTTGACCAATACATGTTAAATATGTTAAAATATAAATTAAATACAATATAAGTATATATGTCCAAAGAGTTATGTTGCTGTACAAAAACAATCGGACTTTGAAATAGTGTACTATTAGCCTGTGAAGGAAATCAAAAATGCAGGTGAACAAAAATAGAGGGATTGGGAATTTTTATGTAATGGTTCATAGTCATCTCCAAGAGTTCTTTCACTGGGTGTAGTTGGTTCAATTCATTACTGCTCTTTTGGAACTGATTTGGTTCATCTCATTGCTGGAGATCGCCACATCCATCAGAATTGATCATCATATAGTATTGTTGTTGAAGTGTATAATGATCTCCTAGTCCTGCTCATTTCACTCAGCATCAGTTCATGTATGTCTCTCCAGGCCTTTCTGAAATCATCCTGTTGGTCATTTCTTACAGAACAATAATATTCCATAATATTTATATACCACAATTTATTCAGCCATTCTCCAATTGATGAGCATCCACTCAGTTTCCAGTTTCTGGCCACTACAAAGAAATCTGCCACAAACATTCTTGCACATACAGGTCCCTTTCCTCCAGAAAGCTATCTTGAACACTATATTTTAATCCACTCCAATATGGAGGCTTTAGAAAGCAATCGTACATTTTGTCATCTCAATTTGGGGGCTCTAGAAAATAGGACATTACATTGAGATGTGCAGACTGCTGACTGGCTGACTGACTGAGACTGCTAACACAGTCTGGGAGATTGAAGGAGACAATAAAGACTTTGGACTTTATTCCTGACTATTCTTGTGGTGATTATTCTGCTGAAACCAAGGCTGGTCCTGCGACCTCCAGAAAGCTAAACAGAACATTACATTTTGGTGCCCGAATGTGGATGTGAGGATTTACATTCAGCAGTCTGACTGACAAGATTTGAATTCATGGAAACTGAGCGGATGCCCATCAATTGGAGAATGACTGAATAAATTGTGGTATATGAATATTATGGAATATTATTGTTCTGCAAGAAGTGACCAACAGGATGATTTCAGAAAGGCCTGGAGAGACTTATATGAAGTGATGCTGAGTGAAATGAGCAGGACTAGGAGATCATTATACACTTCAACAACAATACTATATGATGATCAATTCTGATGGACCTGGTCCTCTTCAACAATGAGATGAACCAAATCAGCTCCAGTAGAGCGGTAATGAATTGAACAAGCTACACCCAGCAAAAGAACTCAGGGAGATGACTGTGAACCACTACATAGAATTCCCAATGCCTCTGCCTTTGTCTGCCTTCATTTTTGATTTCCTTCACAGGTTAATTGCATACTATTTCAAAGTCTGATTATTTTTGAACAGCAAAATAACTGTTTGGACATGTATAGTAATATTATATTTAATTTATACTTTAACATATTTAACATGTATTGGTCAACCTGCCATCTAGTGGGAGAGGTTGGGAGGAAGAAGGGGAAAAATTGGAACAAAAGGTTTGGCAATTGTCAATGTTTAACATTGCATGCATATAACTTGTAAATAAAAAGCTAAAAAAAATGAGGAATGTAGTGGGGAGGGAGGAAGGGAGAGAATCTGGAACTGAAAATTTTAAAAATAAATGTTAGCAAAATATGTTTTACATGGGGAAAAATAAATAAAAAAGAAAGACCCAAAAAAAAAAAAAAAAAAAAAAAAAAGATCTGAGTTCAGTGGAGAAGTCCCTGTGACCTGGAAATAGGGTGAGTACAAAAATAGACAAGCAAGAAACTTTGGTAAGGACTACACTAGTGTTTCAGCTGAAATGGCACAAATGCTTAGAGAAGAACCTTCCCCACCCCAAGGGAAGTGTGTAGAATGCATAGTTAAGCTAATAAAAAACCAAGGTTTGATTATAATTTGGAAGCAGATCATTGAACTTTTAGAATCCCATTAAGGTACACATCTCCTTGGTTTTCTGAGGAAGAAAAATTAGAGCTAGATAAGTGGAAACTAGTGGAAGAGCAACTAATTGAATATTACAATGATAATGGTCCTGATTCAATTCCTAAAGAAACATTCTATATATACAACATAATTCAATTGGCTTTAGAGAATTAACATAAATTTTAGAATAAGGAAAAAAAAGAAAGAGGAGGAGAGGAATGGTACTGACAAAGTAGCTGAAAAGCATGAAGAATTAGACAAGAAAGGAGTTAAGTACAGTGCTGATGAAATTAAAGAGTGTTGTGCTTCACAGAGGAGCCATTAGGGCATTTCCCATCCCTTGACCCTCCCCCCTCAATTTCCCCTTTGTGGGTGGAGGGAGGAGGAGGAGTGAGAAGGGCAGTGACACCATTAGCACCATCCATGCAGCAGCTTTGTCCACCCCTATGACATGATTAGAAAAGGCACTAGTTAAAGCTAAAAAAGGACAAGATATATAAAAGCATAGCCTGTGATTGAAGAATCTGATTCTTCAGGTCAAGCCGGGAGAAGATACATTCCTTTTGATCTGGAAATTATCAAAGATCTGCAAAGGGTTGTACTCTTTATGGGACTACATCATCTTATGTTAAGATGATATTAGAGAATTTGACTTTTAAAATTTGAACCCCTAGTAATTGGAAATCTATAGCAAGGACATATTTAGAACCTGGACAAAACTTGTGACATTTGGAGTTTAGTGAACTCTGTAGACTACAAGACCAACGAAATAAGCAAACTGGAGTTAATATACCAATCACCTTTGAGCAACTAGCATGTATAAGTCATTATGCTGACACGTTAGTGCAGATTAATTACCCTTTGATAGCATATGAGCAAATTGCTGCTGCTGCTGCTGCTGCTATCAAAGTATGGGGCAGCCTTCCAGGAAAACAAGATAGAGGGGAAGCCTTCTTGAAAATAGAGCAAGGTCCAAATGAATCCTTTGCTGATTTTGTGGGACGTCTTCAGACAGCTGTCATACAAATTGTTGGTGAAAATGCAGTAACAGGAATAATGATGAAACAACTTGCTCTACAGAAAATGCTAATGAGATTTGTAGAAGAATTGTATTAGGATTATACAAAGATGCTCCTTTAGAGGAGATCATAAGACATTGTGCCCCAGTGGGCACAAATGTCTTTTATACCCAGGCTGTGATGCAGAACATGGGAAGACAGGGTTCCTTGTAGCAAGGGGCTTCCAGAGAGACTCGTTGATGCTTTCAATGTGGCAAAGTAGGGCATCTGAAAGCTCAATGTTGGCATAGAGATAGAGTGAGAAGATGGGGTGAGAGAACAAGACCCAAAAAGTATGTCCAAAATGCAACAGAGGCTTCCATTGAGCATTGGAATAGAGATTGACTCAGGGAAATAGAAAGCGAGGCCCAGCTCCAGGGCTCCAAGCAAAACACAGGTGGGGCATGATGGCAGCTGAGGTTACACCCATGGAGTCTTTAGGAGTTCAGTACTCTGACATGATCAATCGCCTGAAATCAACCTGATAGGAGAAGGGAATTACAATTGGGGAGAATATAGGTTTTATAACCTGGCAGAAGGGCAGTGTCCATTGTGAGCAGCTCCAATATAATCTCCAGGTGATATGGAGAGATCCAGAAACTGGTGAATGGAAGGGACTAGATAGGTTAACTGCTTGGTGGAGAAGGTTGCTTGTATCTCTATAAATGGAGAAGGAATCAGATGGGTGCCAACAAACTATTTGTATTGTCCATCAGAGAGAGACAGAAAAAGAGAAAATCCTCAAAACAAAGGAGAAACCTCAAGAAACCCTGGGTGGTTCCATCTCTGATTACATATGCCACTGAAAAAGCATGACAAACCCATTATGTTTGACAATGACTCATGAACATCAAAAATTGTTTATAAGACTGTTATGGAACTTCAAAACCTACAGGAATCATTGGATTCCCTGAGACATGATAAGATTGTTGCAGGATAATAAATTATTGCATGACTTCAAAACTTGCAGGAATCATGAATTCCTTGACACATGAATTAATGTACAATAGATTGATTTTGGACTATCTCTTGGCTGCTGAAGGAGGTATATGTGTGATTGTTATCTATATAGCCTCCTTTTAGGACTTAAGGACATGTATAATTTCTCATGTTGATTCATATTGTTTGTTATATCACAACTTGTATGTATAATTCATGTTTGTTAGACCACGTTGAGCCCGCACTGGCTGTGGGAAGAGGCATCACTACTAGCCTGTGTTATATTACTATGTACTTGTGTAATACCTCCCATGCTGATGGATTTATGTATTCCTATTTCAAGTGAGACCTTTCAGAAACCTGCTAACAAAATCTGGTTTGACTACCTACTTCCCTTTGTTTTTTTCATCTCCATTCCTGAGACATCAGGGAGGGCGTGATCACCTCCTTTTTGGTGTTTTCACCCCCCCTTTCTGAGATGTCAGGAAGGGCATGATCACCTCCTTTTCCGTATTCTCACCTCCCTGAGAAGTCAGGGAGAGTGTGACCACCTATGTTCTAAAACAAAAGAAAGCAGGTCAAAACTCTTGAGAAATGTACTTGAAACAAGGATTCTTACAAGGTATTAACTCAGTGGAATTGATAAGACAAGGGTTATCTAGTTTAGTTTGGTGATTAATAGTTCTCTAGTTCAGTATGATTGATTTAATCTTATAACAAATAATGGTTCCCTAGTGATAGAATGATTGGTTTATACTTACTAAGATAAATTGATTTAATTGTAATAGAGTATATAAACTGGGGACAAACTCAGCCACAGGAGAGAAGATTTGACCAGCCCCTCTGGTTGCTCTTCCTCCTTCATCACTTCTCCATTAAGACCAAAGACTTGGGCTGTTCCCGAGATCCTCCAGAGAGCTAGTCTAGACACATTTTAATCTACCCCAATGTGGGGGCTTTAGAAAGCAATGGTACGTTTTGTCATCCCAACTTGGGGGCTCTAGAAAGCAGGATGTTATATTTAGATGTGCAGACTGCTGACTGGCTGGCTGACTGAGACTGCTGACACAGACTGAGAGACTGAAGGAGAGAATAAAGACTTTGGACTTTATTCCTGACTAATTTTGTGGTGATTTTTCTGCTGAGACTGAAGCTGTTCCAAAGGCCCTCCAGAAAGCTAGCCAGAACATTACAAAAGTGGTTCTGGATTTGTGCAGCTCATGTTTATGATGGAATATAGCTTCTAAGGGAGACAGGAATAATTTTAAGTTCCCCTGGCCATAGGGTGCTTTTGTTTTAACAATCTAGTTAGCAATCCTGACTTTGAAATCTGATCCTGAGGCCCTCTGATCTAAGAATGCTGTTGTTCTATCAATGACTTTAAAAGTTTTCTGGCCTAGGAATATAATAATATTTCTTCCCTTAAACTGTAGGGAAGATGTAGAGGGCTGAAACTCTTGAGTCATTGCACTGAGGTCAGTTCAAGCACTTAGGGTTAATTACCGATTGGACAATACTCTGTGGGCATGTGCTTGGGGAATGGCCCTTCCCACTATCCTGTGCTGGCTCGATAATTGGTGTATACAGAGAATTGTAGGAGGGACTAGGGGGTGGAGTAAGACTAGCCAGGGTCACTCTCTGGACAGGAGACGATGCAGGAAGGTTGCAGAGATTCTGCTTCCATCCAATTCAATCCTACCCCTAAAAACCAAGAATAAAGACTAAGGACTTTTGCTTATCCTGACTCCGGCTGATTCTAAGTTATCCAGGGTACTAATGCGGTCATCAGTGATCCTGAGCGTCTCTAACTTTTGTTCTCCCAATCTTTTCTGTCAATGATTCTAGTCTTCTTGCTTTAGGGTAGTTATGAGTTTGCTGATCAGTAATAACCAAATTCCCAAGATCACTCCTAAGTTTTACCTTTAAAACATAGAATTGGCATATCAATGACATGAAAAACTAGATAAAGGTATCTCCTTTCTCCAGGTTCCCTTGCTAAATTCATTGGAATTTTACCCACTTCAACTGGCATTATAATTATAATAAACTTTGCCCCTTGACTTGGATATGGGTTCAAGCCTGCAAATGTTTTTAAGACACCCAGAGATACTGGTCTGTGATCCCCAACCTCTTGGGTTCCCTTCTCAACCTCAAAATTTCTATAATTCTGCTTTTCTTCTGGAATATAGCATCTTCTTTGATATGGATGTGCCATGCTCAATCATCCTGTGCCAGAATTTTTCATGTTTTAGAGTTAATATTTAAATTCTTCAGAGATGCCTTGACAGTGTCCTTATACACCATCTTCTGAATACCACATAAGCACTTTAACGTTGTTCAAGTTCTCCATAAAATAGCCTTATGGGTAAGGGTGCATTTGGCATTTTGATAGGTATGGTTGATAAGTGATGGATAAAGAGCCAGTAGGTGAAAAAACACTAAGATGAGAAAGTGAATTAATCAATAATAAAACTGATAGAAATAGGAGGGAATAGCTTTAGAGCACAAGGGGAGGGGTTGAATTTAAAAAAACAAGGGTTATCTATCTTTTTCTGGCTGGTGGAGCTAGAGAGGATTCAGTGAATGAATAATAAAAGGGTTTTTGAGATGTATAGTTAGAAAGGAGAGCTTGTCCCTTGTAAGTGGCCTTTGTTTTCATTATGAAATAGTAGGAGGAAGGAATAATCCTTTGGTGAATGAGAGGGTTCAAGAATTGAGGTGTAGGAAGTTTGAGAAGAAAAATTTGAAATTAATTGCTGTGTAGAGTATGGTTGAGAGCCAATTAGAGAAGTCACTGTTTATCTGGTTGGAGATTAGATAAGACAAATTTGTAGTTTTGATTTTCTTTTGGAGCAATTATCAGTATGAATAGGACTTGCTAAGATGGAAATAGAAGTAACCTCTGGCATTTAGCAAGATATTATTAGGAGGCCAAAGCAAGAAAGTAACTGGTATAGATTGAATTGTTCAACCATGGGTAAAAGTTGTGAATAGAAGGAAGTCAGCCTGGAACAGGGGTGATGGACTAGTACAACAAGGATAATGTAGACATTATGTTAAGATTTAAGAATAAATTGAGGAGAAATTAAATAGTGAGAGATATTGACTGTTAAGAATATTTGATAGGAGAGAGGAATTTCTGAGTTCTGTGTCATAGAGGTAGAAGAATTATGGGTGAGCGATCAATGTATGATCTTCTTAATAGATAGGGACTATACTTCAGGGAGGAAGAAAAGGAAAGACGGGAAGAAGGAAGAAAAAAAGAAAGAAAACAAACATTTATTAAGCTCCTACTATCTTCCAGATACTGTATTAAGCACTTTATAGATCTCATTATATCTTCACAACAACCCTGAGAGATAGTTGCTATTTTTAATCTACATTTTCCAGAATCACCTAACTAATGAGTGTCTGAAGTCAGATTTGAATTTAGGTTTTCCTTATTCTAGAATCAGCTATCCATTGTGCCACCTAGCTCCCTCCGGGAAGAGAAATAATGTATGTTATAAGTTTAAGAGGTTGATGAAATGCCGGTGATAAGGTGATGAAAAACCAGGGTATTTGAAGAGACATTAATGCATGCATACACATGCATATACACACACTTAAAATGCATGTATATTCTTATATTGAAGTCCTTAAGTAGTAGAGAAGAAGACTGAAAGGAGAAAGAATGAAATTGATGTGGATGTTAGTCGATAATTGTAATGTAGTGGATAAAGATGGTTGAATTTGTTCTCAGAGCACTTCAAAATTCCTGAGTAATGGATTAATTTGGAAGTAAGGTTGAAGAGCAAGAGAAAGCCTTCTGGTTTAGCATATGTTGAGAGGAATAAAGGACAAAAAACCAACCAGTTCTGCAGGAGACATGAATATTATTTGAGTCAGGCTTCTGTTAGCACAGGATAGTAGAAAAAGAGTGAAATAAAGGGATTCAGTCTTAAAGGGAAGTTTTTAAAAAATAAAGACATAGTAGAAATGGGAGTATGGAGACGTATAAGACTTAAGTAGATAGGGAAAGGACTTGTGGAGAGATTTAAAGACAAGTGAAAAGTCTGCCCTAAAGAAGTTTTACATCCTAATAGGGAAAACTACTTTTCTAAGGATTAAATATGTACATGATAGTTATAAAGCAAATACTAAGTACTTTTGGTAGGGAATATATTGGAAATGTGCTTATGTGTGATTGTGGGAATTAGAAAATACTTCATGTAGAAGGGGCTGCTTTAGTTGTATCTTGAAGCAAATTCAAGAGGTTCAGGTAAGAAGAAAGTGTATTTTAGGCATGGCAAAATATCCAGTGCTGAAGCAGGAGGATGGTAGATAAAAAAGTGTTGTATCCTCAGAAAAACAAGAAAGCAAGTATGACTGGACTACCGAGTGGAGGGATGATAATGTCCTAGGAATGGCAAACTTAAGAATATGCAGGAAAAGTTAAAGGGAGTAGGTATGACTTGACTATTTTAAAAGAGCTCTATTTTTATAAGTAGAAAGTTTGTAGAAATGTGTCCCATTGTCAGAGATTTCATCAGCCATGTCTGGTTATCATAAAGTCATGATTTAGAGGTAAAAAGGACCTCAGAGAACATTTTGTCCAATACCTTCAATTTACAGATAATTAAATTGAAATTCAGAAGATGTGACCTACCCGAGGTCTTATAGGTAGTAAGAATATAAGAGGTAGGATTTGAATTTATTTAGGTTCTTTGATATAAAAAAGGTAGTGTTCTTTTTCCTTTGTATTGATAGACGCTTTACAGTATTTGGGAACTTATTTGTCTGACAACCTCTACCCATATTGTGAACAGAAGAGGATTTAAGCAGCTTCCTCTGAGATCTATAAAATGACATTAATCATCAAGAAGCTAGAGAAATGAAAATGTCCATGTAGCTTGTGTTTCTGTGCTGAGATACTATGACTTTCACTATTCCTAGATATTGATAATTCCCTTTTTGTAAAAATCACAATTTTATAAAACTAGATATTTTCCTTCTAGTGTACATACAGATAGAAAGTATACTCATCTTATTAGATAGGTATTTCAAGAGCCTAAAATAACAAGTGAATAGAGGTAAAAGAATACTAAATTTGGATACTTTTCTCTCATCTTTTCTCTCTTTACCTTGGGAAATTTATTTATCATTTATCAGATAGGGAAATCATTTAAAGTTCTGATAACCTGAAACAAAGGAGAAATACTTTTATCTAGTAAAAATGCTTTAAAAAGTTAAAAATCCAGGATAGAATGATATTAGTCCTTTATAAATTTATTTAATTTGAATAAAAGCTATAAGCTTATCTTCTTCCCACCCTATCCTTTGCCCCCCACAAATGCAAGTCTGTTGAAATGATAATAAAACTTTTTTATGTTTTGCTTTAATATCTACAAATATGCTTTTCTATCAACTACCTCCTCTTACCAAGATTATTAATATAAGTATTTTTATGGAAAAATAAAAAGAATTTGTGGAGATTAAATTATTTTCCCATGATCGCATATCTAGTAAGGTTCAGAGCTGGGCTTTTGAACCAGTCACAGATGAATCCAGTGCCCTGGTTTATGTTGCACCCTGCCTCTCTGAGGGAGCTTATTCTTCTAACCAAATCTTACTACTTTCTCACAAAAGATTTAAAAAATAAATTTCTCAAAAACTAGCAAAGGAAGTTAGCACAATTCCTTCAGAAAGGAAAGATAGTTGTAGAGTATTTATGCCTTCACTTGTGTTGTATCCAATTAATAAGTACAACTTTTACAAATAATTAGTTTTTGTTGGAATTTGTGATTTCATCAGGATCCAAAACTGCCTGTGAGGAAATTCTCTCCACCCATTCCTGTGAGCAACTGTTCTGCCACTTGAAGCTTTAGAGAATTACCTAAGGCCCCTTCTAAATGAGGGTATTTATGCCCATTTCTTCCAAGTTGTCTGGAAGATTAAAAAATATAATGGCTGTGAAAGTGCTCTGAAAAATTAAAACTCTATGGCAATGTAAGGTAGTATAGATATAAGGTAAATTTGAGATTTTGATAGATTTAGAAGGATAGGCTCTGAAATATCTCAGTATTTAAAAGAGGTTGGAAAAATTTTCTTTTATATTTGTTTAAAAGTTGAAATCCTCCCTTCCTCTACCAATTCTCCTCCCCACTAGCCAGACCTAATAGAAAGACTGAAGAAAGAGTGATGACCCTGGATTCTCCAGCCCAAGGATGTGGATCTAGTCCCACACTATGAGTATGACACTAGACAAATAATTGAACCTCTCTGGGATTTGTTTTGCTCATCTATAAAATGAGGGTCTAGATGATCTTTGGAGTTCCTTCCATCTCTTAACCATGATCCTAAGGAAAGATAGGAAGAGAGGGGACTGCTTTTTGATATTTTTAGACATTGACTTTGGAAACAGATGCTAACTTGCCTATTTTTTAGATAGTGGTTAGTTTGATCATGGAATTCATGAGAAAGTTTTGAAATTCAAGTTTAAAATGGATTGTAGCTGACTTTTTTTTTTTTTTAAAGAGTTTTTAGTAATGAGAATGGTGTTTACTATCTTTGCTTTGGTCTGTTGGGAATATTATGGCACCTGATAATTAGTGTATGTACACATCATATTATCACTGAAATCATAGTAAACAAGCAGAATAATTGGAACTACTTTTATATGTTGTATATCTTTTATGTATTGTAATTCAAAAAGTCTTAGAAAAAAGCATTAATTGTAGAGTCAGAAAACTGTCTTAGTGTCCCAGCTCTCCTGTCTAATGATACCTTTGTGACTTTGGATAGGTTAATTTCATGAACCTAAATTTCCTAAACTGTAAAAAATGAGGAATTGGACTTGAATGTTCTCTTAGGCACTTTCTAATTTTATATCTGAGGAATCTTAAATAATGGTGTTCTTTTGCTTATGAATTAAAGAATTCGTCTATTTACCTAATGACTTCATTTTGACAATTTATAGATGGAACTTATGATGGGATCCTAGTAATTGTTTGAATTTTACTATTGTTGAACCAACCTCAGATTATTACGTCTGTTTTTCCTATAGTATTTCAAATGTTTATTTTGGCCTCTTCCTTTACTAAATAAATTATAGAGAATTAATGTGAGCTACAAGTTTTTGTACAGAATTTTTTTATGTGACATTTAAAAAAAATTAATGGAATATTTTGTAATTTAGAGCCAGTCAAATACAGGGCTGGCTTTTGGAAAAATCACTTTGAAGACTGCTTCTCGCTATAACAAACTTTTATCAGGGTAACCCCAAAAGGAGCCTTTCACTTTGTTTGCTTTCTAAGGAATCGTCTTGATATTTTGAGTAGTAAGGTGGTACTTTTGATTCGTTGATTTATTCATTGATTCAGCCAAACTTTTACTGTGTCTAAGTGTTGGGCAACATTAATAAAGGAGATATACTCTCAGCCCCCCACAATCAACTTAGTTAAATTTTAAATTGGATTTGTAAACTTTCTGCTGCTAATACAGATTGGCTACTACTTTGTAATTTATTATTTTAGAGGATTGCTTGGGGGCACTGAGAAGTCAAATGATTTGTCTAAGTCACAAAGACATTATGTGTAAGAGAAGAAACTTGAACCCTATTTTCCTAAGAGGCCAACTTTCCACTGCCTCTTGGAAGTAATATTGAAATAAGCATGTGACCAGAAAATAATGATTGATCAAGTTTCAATGGCAAAAAACAAGTCAATGAATGTCTTCCACTTTATCTAGTAAGATTGAAATGTTATAGGGATGTAAGGCCTTTTATTTGAGTTAAAAGTTTTATAGATTTAAGGTGGGAAAGAAAAGTGAAGATGAACATACTTTTATTTAAGAGCCTATTGTTCTAGGTACTACAGATATACTTTCATTTGATTCTCTGAACAATCTCCTGAGGTGTGTTTTTATTCTCATTTTACAGATGAGGAAACTGAGGCAGATGGATTAAATAATTTGTCTTGAGTAATATAGCTAATGTATGATACTAGATTTACTCAGATCTTCTAGGCCAGTGCTCTATCCACTCTGACATCCAAGAGATTTAGATTTAGAAAAGGTTTAGAAAAACTGTACCATTGAAAAAAAAATGGGAGATTTAGTAAATTAATAACTTTAGATAACTAAGCATTTTGATAGCACAATCAAGAATATTCACATATTCTTAAGGCTGCATTGAGAGACAGAGTATCTAAGGACTCATGGGGTTATAATATCAGTATGTCATGTCTTAGATCATATGATATATGGTATATTGTAGTCTCTTATGACATCACATTTTAGGAAGAAATGACTTCAGTAAACTAGAGGAACAACCAAGATAATGAAAGGTTTTGAATTCTTGTCAGGTGAGAATTCTCTAAAGGACCTGAGAGTACTTACTTAGACTATAGGAGAAAAGTCACCTCTGTTTTTCTTTCTTTAAAATTTTAAAATTCATTTTGAACATAAATACAAAAAGATGAAAAAAGGAGAACATTTATATGTATATAGCACTACATAAAAAAGAGGATTTAATATAAAATCAAGAATTTCCATTTTATACTGTTAACTTTTTTTTTTGGAAAATTCTGTAATAAAATAGTATGAATCATTTTCAAAGCTACCTTGCTTTTCTGTGCTTTCTTTTGTTTTCTTCTGTTCTCTGTTGTGTAATTTTTATTTTTATTTTTTTCCTGCCTTCCTTATTCTTCCATTGGTCAGTCAGTTTGTCTGTTTGTCTGTCTGTCTGTCTGTCTTCCTCTCTCTCCTCCCTCCCTTGGGAAAAAAAAAAAAAAAAAGGTTGGACTGATTGTGTTAGATGTTGTAGAAATTGAGGGAGACCTGAAAATGGGACTATATTTACTGATAAAAGGGGGCTGTTGGAAACCTTGGAGAGAACAATTTTAGTATAATGGTATTTAGTAGCCAAGGCAATAACTCAACGCAGTTATTTAAATATTTTAAAAGTGAATCACCATGTTCTTTGCTAAATTGTGTGTGTGTGTAATGTGTGTTTGTGTGTGTGTGTGTATGTGTTTGTGTGTGAAGCATGCAATGGAATTACCTCAAAACCATTGCTTTCATCAGGTACCAGTGAACAAGGAAACTATTTATAATATTCAGGGGTTCTCAAACTTTTAAAATAGGGGGCCAGTTCACTGTCCCTCTGACTGTTAGAGGGTCGGACTATGTTTTCTGGGCCTTTAAATAAAGAAACTTCATAGCCCTGGGTGAGAGGGATAAATGTCTTCAGCTGCTGCATCTGGCCTGCAGGCCGTAGTTTGAGGACCCCTGATATATAAACCAGTCTCTTAAAATACTCTTCTTTAATTTCTGGGTTATAGGTTTTGAAGTTAGAATATGGATTTTTTCTAATATACCAAATCCATTTCTATCTGAATAAGCATAATAAATCCTGACTTTAGTAAAGATAAAACTAAGCCAGCAGGTGTCAGCAAGAACCATAATAAAAATCGTCTTTATAATCTCAACCTTAACTGTTATAACTCATGCAATACTTCAATTTGAACAACTTAAAAAAAAAAAGGTTGGATTTCATTGGACATTTCTCTTCATTCTAGACAGAATTCTTTCACAGCATATTTTCTTAAAAGGAAAAGACCAAATGTTTAAGAAATCATGTCTAAAGTATAAGAATAATTCTAAATAAGAATCTATTAGGAAGAATTTTATAGTTCAAAGCAAACGTTTGCTATCTGTTATCTACTTTTTTCCCTTTTCTTACCTTAACACTGACATTCCCACCAACAAACTTACATAATCATAAAATTCATGTTTGTCATGAAATATTTCTTTGGTTACAAGAATATTTTCACAAAAGGATATCTAATCTTGAATAAGCAAGTTAATTCAGTCTCATACATCTAAGGAATGTAGTCAATTAAAAATTTTTAAACAATATAGACATATGCTTTCAGTTTAATTGCTAACATCTATTCAGTTCATACTATATTCAGGATGCTATTGGGAAATGAGTTAATTTTTTTAGTAAAAGACTAAAATAGTCATTTGTTTTCAAGGAATTAACCCTTTATAATTACAGTAATCTATTTTATACACAATTTAAACTAGCTTATGAAAATGGGCAAGAAAAATAATTCATGATTTTCTATTGATTAGAACTATTATGTACTACATATTACTGGAGAATTGTTATAATTAAGTGACAATATTTATGTTTTATTTTCTCTTTTTTGTGAATTAATTGAAACATAGACTTTAAAATCTATGGATAAAATTGAATTGATGATAAACATTTAAGGAATAGATAAGGAAATGCTGTGTGTGATGCTATGGGAGGGTTCTAATTTCAAATGTTGATATTTTATTTATGCCACATTTTTAAAAAAAGCTTTCTACTTCCATTGTGTTCAGATTAACCAAATTATGTGTTTAATTAATGATGGTGTCAATTCGGATTTGGATTGAAAAAAAAATCAAGTAAAAAGAAAAGCTAGAGACTGGAAGAACCTTTTTTTTTTTAATGAAGGAAAATTGATTTTCAGAAGATTAAATATTTTAGTGGAAAAAGTATATCTATACAAAAATGTTAAAATATATAAAACGTTATATAGATTAGTTTTATTTAAACTCTACCACAACCCCCTGTGGGATATTAACAAATATTATCCCCATTTTGAGAAATAATTTGAGAAGGGTTGTGACATATTTATGTGTCATAATAGCTAATAAGTGGCAGATTTTATTTTCGGGTTGTTTTCTCACTGACTTCAAATGTCAGATTTTTCAGTAGATATAATGCTGGACTTGGAAGCAAGAAAACCTAAGTTTAGATTCTGCCTCAGACATTAACTAGTTGCATAATGTTGTGCAAATCATATAACCTCTCTGGGATTAGAGGATGGACCTGATGGCTTCCAAAATTTTTTCCAGCTCTAAAACTATGATCCTGTATTTCATTGATTTCATCTTATCATTCCAGGATGGTACAGTGTGATGTCTATAATTCTGCAACATTGATAAGGAAATGCAAATGTGACTTGCAGAGTTGTAGAATTTAGTCTTTTTTAAAGTTTCTGTAATCAGTTTATATTAATATGTAAATAGATATAAATTAATATAAACCAATTTCAGAAACTTCATTGATTTACTAATGATTATAATATTTTGAATCTTATCAGTTTATTTAAAAATTCAGCCATTGTATTGTTTGTATAATTAAATTGTGATTAGAATTATATATGTTAAAGATTCTTTATTTGTCCACCTTCATGTAAAGAAAATGTTTATTTTGGGGGTTCTTAAATATGATGCTACTACATTAATCATGTTGTGAAATAGGTTTAATGTGATTGTACATAATGTCAGATTGCTTGATATTTTGGGGAGAGGAGAGGTGAAGAAGGGTGAAATCAAAATCTTATGAAAGTATATGTTGAAAACTAAGAATACGAATGTTAAAAATATGATTTAATGGGTAGCGACAAAAATATTGAATGAACTTTGTCTTATAAAAACAACGTTTTTGAGTGATTGGGTGTCAGATAAACTCTGATTAATCAATTCTATTATAAAACATTATGTTATGAAATAATGTTAAGCCTACTTTATAATAATTTTCTTCCTGGAGTGATTGCATAGAATTTTATTGTTTTTTCAAAAAACAAACAAGAAAACCTTGCTTCAGCCTAATTATATGTAGAGGTGTGTAGTTTTGCATATAGAATACTTTATTCCTTACTCAAACCAATTTGCACAATGAATGCTTAGCTGGGGAAAGAAGCAGCAGGAAGATAGGAGCCTTTTCATTTGCTTTTTCTCATGTAACATAAATTAGAATAATCATGAAGATTCTTGGATTATGATTATAATTAGACAGTTTACTAAACAAGAATGCTATAGGATATTGGTCTGAAACTTGGTAAAGGGATTTTACTTGTTCAAATGCTAACTTTTCCCTATCCTAATTAATTGTCCTTAAATAAAATATACATCTTCTATAGAAAAATATTAGGGGAATATGCATGTGCAAGTTTTCCTTATTTCCTTTTCCCTTTATCTTCCATAATGAATACAGATTGATCTAGGATATGTAAAGGTTGTTACAGAGCTTAAGAGAGTTGTTGGTTTTGGCCTCATTGGGCTTCTTAAGTAATAAGGTCTAATTGCCAACTGTTTTGAAACAAATAGCAGCTGCCAGCATTTTCTCAGTTTTATCCCCTTCCTGGTAACATTTTTAGAAATTTTTACAATTTTGCAATGTTTTCTCCTGGTCCTAGACCAGAGTTACCAGTAACATTTATACATAACTGGTAAATATTTGATCACTTATCTAGTCTTCTCCTAGCAATTTTTTCTTAACATCTCTGGTATTTCATACTTTAAAAGACAAAAACTATCAGTTTTCTTTTCTTTTCTTTTTTCTTTCTTATTTTAGGTATGGCCATGTTGATTTATTTAGCAAACTCTAGAAATTCATTAATAATGTAATAGAAGTGCAGTGTCATTAAGTATCTTCATTTAAATTTTTTGAGTTTGCTTCTATGAAAATATTAGCATGGATAGCTAGATGTTGAGGGAATAGTGGCTGATTCAGCCATGCCGATAATAAGGATGAACTCAGGAATGTATCAGTCTTCCTGGACTACTTTAGGGCCAAAAATAATATTCAATTTTGCTCTTTAGAGTTCGTATTTTGCCAAATCAGTCACCTTAGACTTAGCATAGTTTTCTTTAATTTTCTTAGGAATATACATATATTTTATAGCTGAGCTAGTGACTTGTATTTGATTAATGACAAACATGTCTCCATTAAAATAATAATCTTTTTTCTTTCTTATTCTTAACAAATTTTAATTGTGTGATCAACAAAAGGTATCTGGTTTAGTTTGATGTAAAAGTTCTTTTCAAATGTATTTAAATAGCTGAAATTGAATCCTAAAGAGTTTTTAAGAATAATAAGTATTTTTTGAGAATACAAAAAGGATTGCATCCCTCCCCATCTCCTGTTTTCTTTGAATTGTTTAACTTTTAAACACTTCAAGTTTTACCCCCCAAATAATTTCTGATATTATTTGTATATAGACTTGTCTAGTATGTTTTTTCTTTTAAAATGTTTTATCTTTTGTTTTTACATCTTGTTTACATCTTTTTAAATATCCTGCTATATTTTGTTTTATCTTAATTTCAATTCCTCATAATAAAGAATTAGTAAAAATGTGGGGTTAGAGGAAAACTATTTACCAAACTTAGCCAATATATCAATGGAATCTGCCAGTATAAACAATGCTTTCCAGGGCATAGGACTGTGTCTGGCACATAGTAAATACTTGATTGATTGAGCATGATCCCTGTTTTCTGCAAAGAAGGGTGAGAGGTGGATTTTCTGGTGTCTTGCCTGAAACCAAACTTAGTTATTATAATTGAAAAAGCATTCAGGTTTTTTTTTTTTAATTTACATAATCACTGGATATTTTATTTTCTTGGTAACTCCTTAATTTATTCTGCATCAGTTCTTAAAAATCTTATGCTGTTTTGTATTCTTAATATTCATAGTTTCTTATGGCTTAGAAAATAATCTGTCACACACACAGATGACATTTTTTTTTTATTGTAGCTTTTTATTTACAAGATATAGGCATTGGTAATTTTTTAGCTTTGATGCTTGCAAAATCTTCTGTTCCAGTTTTTTCCCCTCCTTCCGCCCATCTCCTCCCCCAGGTGGCAGGTAAACCAATACATGTTAAATATGTTAAAATATATGTTAAATACAATATATGTATGCATCAGGTGACAATTTGTTTAGCCATTTCCATCAGTTGATGGGGATTCTAGTTTTTCTTTAGCTTGGTATATTTTTGATTCCTATTTTGAACTTTTATCTTCCAACTTCACAAAACAATTTTTTGTTACATACATTTCAGCCAAACTTATTACTTATTATTTGACGTCTAATTTTCTCTAGCTGCCATACATTAATATTGAGGGACGTTATTCAAAAAGGTAGTTAAAGACAGATAAGATATTAATCAGTTGATGTATCTTCATGACATCATGTTATATGGTTCCATAACAAAAACAGACTTAATAAAAGTTACTCTATATAAATTTTCTCCAGTAGTATCAAAATGTCACTAGACTTCATAAATTAATTGCAAATGTCTTTTTTTTTAAATTAAAGCTTATTATTTTTAAATTATATGCATAGATAATTTTTAACATTCATGTTTGCAAAATCCAAATTTTTTTCTTTCTTTCCCCTTACCCTTCCCCAGATGGCAAGTAATCTAATATGTTAAACATGTGCAGTTCTTCTATACACATTTCCACAGATATTGTAGGGCACAAGAAAAACCAGATAAAAAAAGAAAAGTGAGAATGAAAACAAAATGCAAGCAAATAACAATAAAAAAGGTGAAAATACTATGTTGGGATCCACAGTCAATCCCCACAGTTCTCTCTCTGGGTTCAGATAGTTCTCTTCATTGCAAGACTTGGAACTGGCCTTAATCACCTTGCTATTGAAAAGAGCCATGTCTGTCAGAATTGATGATCATATAATTTTGTTGTTGCCATGTACAATTTTCTCCTGATTCTACTCGCATCAGTTCATGTAGGTTTCTTCAGGCTTCTCTGAAATCATCCTGCTGATCATTTCTTATAGAATAATAATATTCCATAATATTCATATAACATAACTTTATTTAGCCATTCTCCAACTGATGGGTATCCACTCAGTTTCCAGTTTCTTGACACTACAAAAAGGGCTGCCATAAACATTTTTGGACACATAAAACATTTTCCTTTTTTTATGGTCTTTGCGATACAGGTCCAGAAGAGACACTACTGGATCAAAGGGTTACACACAGTTTGTTAGCTACATCCCCTCCAACATTCATCATTATCTTTTTCTGTCGTCTTAACCAGTCTGAAGAGGTATGTAGTGATAGCTCAGAGTTGTCATAATTTGCATTTCTCTGATCAATAATGAATTAGAGCATTTTTAAAAATATGACTACAAATGGTTTTAATTCCTTCATCTGAAAATTGTTGTTTGACCATTTATCAATTGGAGAATGGCTTGAATTCTTATAAATTTGAGTTAATTCTTTATATATTTTAGAACCTTTGGATATAAATTTTTTTCCTAGTTTATTGTTTCCCTTCTAATCCTGTCTGCATTAGTTTTGTTTGTACAAAATTTTTTTTTAACTTTATATAATCAGAATTATCCATTTTGTATTTCATAATGTACTCTAGTTCTTCTTTGGCCACAGATTCCTTTCTTCTCTACAGATCTGAGAACTAGACTATCCTTTGTTCTTCTTTATGTCTACATCATGAACCTATTTCAATTTTATTTTGGTATGTGGCACTGTGGGTCAATGCCTAGTTTCTGCCATACTAATTTCCAATTTTCCCAACAATTTTTTTCAGATAGTGAATTCTTATCCCAGAAGCTGGGGTTTTGGGGTTTATCAAATGCTAGATTATTATAGTCATTGACTGTTGTGTCTTGTGAAGCTAATCTATCTCAGTGATTGACTACTCTATTTCTTAGCCAGTACCAAATGGTTTTGATGACCGCTGCTTTATAATATAGCTTTAGGTCTGCTACAACTAGGCCACCTTCATTTGCTTTTTTTTTTTTTTTTTTTTTCATTAATTCTCTTGACATTCTTGACCTTTTGTTCTTCAGTACACTTTGTTATTATTTTTTTCTAGCTCTATAAAATAATTTCTTGGGAGTTTGGTATGGCAATGAATAAGTAGATTAATTTAGGTAGTATTGTCATTTTTATTATATTAGCTCTGCCTACTCATGAACACTTGATATTTTTCCAATTGGATAGTTCTGACTTTATATGTGTGGAAAGTGTTTTGTAATTATGTTCATATAGTTCATGATCTTGCCTTGGCAGATAAGACTTCCAAATATTTTATATTAGATACGGTTAATTTAAATGGAATTTCTCTTTGTATCACTTACTGCTGGATGATTTTGTGTATTTATTTTGTATCCTGCAACTTTGCTAATTTGGTTTCCTCATTACCTACTCCAATTTTTAAATTTCTTTTTCTTAGTGCCAAAGCTAACATTTCTAATACAATATTGAATACTAATGGTGATAGTGGATGACCTTGTTTCACCCCTGATCTTAATGCGAATAGTTCAACTTATCCCCATGTGCTTGCTGATGGCTTTAAATAGATGCTACTGATCATTTAAAGGAAAACTCCCATTTATTTCTATACTCTCTAGTGTTTTCAATAGGAATGGGCATTGGATTTTGTCAAATGCCTTTTCTATTTCAAACTTCTTAATTAGTGCCAAGCAATAGTATAAACTAAAAACTTTGATTCACCTTGACTTCCAAATTTAAATTCAATTAGTTTGAGTGATGATTATAGGTAATTGGGGTCTTTCCAAGAAAGAGACATTGAACCTTACACTTTCAAAGAGAAAGTGGAGGTACTTTGAGAAAGAGAAAGTGGAAATTTGTCAGAAGAATAATAAATGGAGTTTTGAAGACCAAGCTTAATTGGAAGACATGGGTTGCCAGTTTGACATAACAAAAAGAAAACTGGACTTAGCTTCTGTCTTCAATTATTTATCATTTATGAGAATGTAAACAATTCACATAACCTTTTTAAGTCTATTTTCTCATCTGTAAAATGAGGACATAAATCCTTGTACTTTCTGTATCACAGAATTAGTTGTTAAGAGAATGCTTTGCAGACTTCAAAGGACTATATCAGTGGGAATTACTTTAGGCGCTCTGGTGACATATGGACCAGAAATAGGTTAGTTGTAAGTAACTGGAAAGAGGTACTCAGAATTAAGCTCTCTAAGAAAGAAGTTTTGTAATATGCATAATGTTAGACTTTATATGTAGTCTTACCTTAATATTACATGTATCTGTGGTTTCATTAGTGTTTAAGTACTCCCATCACCAATATGGATTTAGAGTAATTAATGTCAGTGTAATACTGGCCTTAGCAATGCCTTTGCCATTTCCTTTTCCACCTCATTTTACAGACAAGAAAACTGAGGTAAAGAGAGTAAAATTACTTACCTAGGGTTATATAACTAGTGTCTTAGCTGTATTTAACTCAGTTTTTTTCTGACTCCAGATTTCACTTCATAAAGTAAAAGCTTCCAGTCAATATCAGTATTTATCTCTTTTTATCCAATCCTTCATCAAAAAAGAGGATAGCTATCATCATAGTGAAAGAGAAGATGGCTAAGTTTTACCTATGATTTCCTAGTTGTTTGAGTTCTTATGTTTCCTAGGAAACTTCCCAGTTGAAAAAACTCCCACTACCAATGACAGTTCCTGTGGGCAGAGAGAGCTTAAGTGACTTGTCCAGAGTCATAGGTGCCAGAAGCATCATTTGAACTGAGATCTTGATTTGAAGTTTGGCCTTTTCCCATCATAGCATATTTCTTATAAAAATGCTACGATATTAAATAGGTTCTTTTCTTTGCAGAACACTTAGCAGATTACTTAATATTGTTCATATTTAATTTATAAAGGAGCTAATAAAGAACAATTTTTCCCTTTGAGTACTTAAAAGATGTTTTTAAAGAAAATAGTATAAAATTGTATCAATATTAAGATAGTCTCATAAAATAGCTTTTAGAAAGTAGATTTCTGAAAAAAATTAGATCTAGTCCTATTTTTCTAAGGATGCAAAAATTCATCACCAATAAACAGATATTTGGTAATGAATTCTTTCACTTTTTCAACCCATTAGAAAAAAAAATACCTCTTGGGCCTGCATGACTGACTTCTGCTTCTGAGGTGATAGTAAAGAAATGGTACAACAGAAGATATTACAAATATCTACAAACAGTAAGGCAAATGATGGTAATCTCAGTATAAATCTGTATGTCTTAGAGGAGAGAATACTGGACTTGCAATCAGGAAGACCCAAGTTCAGATTCTACCCTAAACACTTATTAGTTGTGTGACCCTGAGTGACTCAACTTTTCCTAGCCTCAGTTTCCTCATCTATAAAGATGAGAGTAGTAGCTCCTGTTCTGCAGAGTTGTGAGAATTAAATGTGTTTTGCAGATCTTAAAATATTATTTGTATTATAAGTATTAGCTATTTTCACCTAGGAGCTAATTTAAGGCATACTTAGAGAAACTGGATCATGTCAGTTTTACTGTATATGAAATCAGAGACAGAAAGAACTTGCAGACAAATAGAAGATTCTTGTTGGAGAAGCAAATAAAGGAATTGGTCACTTTCCCCCCACATATTCAAAGATACCAAATAGAGTTCCTAGGTTGTCTTCTATTGAAGTATTCCTGATAAACACTTGCAAAAAGAGCACTATGAAAATGATTGCAACTTATACAGCAACATCTGGTATAGAAGATGGGGAAATTGATTTTTTTTTTAATTTAAATTTTTATTGAGATCTTTTGTTTTTATGTTTTCTTCATTTTCCACTATCTTTCTTTTCCCTTTCCCATAGGGATATTTCTTTTATGTCAAAGAAGAAGAGGGGGAAAAAAAATTCAGCAAAAGTAGCCAAAATTTCAATCAAATCTATCCTCTAAGCAGCATCCCATATTCCTAATTCCTCCAGCTCTGCAAAGAAGGAATCTAGGTGCATATCTTCTTTGAGCCTAAGTTTGGTGATTATATTTTCACAATATGTAGTTTCCAGCATTTATTTTTGGTTATAGTTATTTTTATTTCCATTACTGTAATCATTGTGTATATTTTTCCTGGCTCTGCGTTTTTCATTTTGAATTAATTCATACAACTCTTCCTTTGCTTTTCTCTATTCTTGTTAGTTGTTAGTTGGAAAGCAATTCTGAGTTTAGAAATAGTCAGCTTTCTCTTATAGAAGTGATTAAAAGTTGACGAAAAACTACTGGTAGAGAAAGAAACTTGTTTGTCTTAAACTTAAACCTAAACCTTAAAGATCTTTGGAAACATGAAGCTATTCCAGGATAGTTTTAACCTTTTTAGAGATTTAAGATGAGATATAAAAATGTTCTCTAATTGCTGTAATGATTGATTAATGAGAGTTATGATTCAGTAAAAAGGAATGTTTATAACTAGGTATTTATATTTCTCTAAATGTTATTGTAATTGCAAAATTAAAAATATAGACACTTTTAGCTGATAAATGCTTTTTTAAATGAGTTCTACTTTTAAGTCACAATTTAGTATTTCACATTTCTCCCTCAGTCAAGCATAGATATGGTAAAACAGATTTTTTCAACCATCAGGCCACAGCCATGTCAGATTAGTGGCATTGTATTCTAATTTAAATTTTGAGTATCCAAGAAAATAAACTATTTCATTATGGCAATCCTTTGAACCTAAACTTATGAAATGGTAATAATTATGATATGATGATAAATATCACGCAAATTCTTAAAGCCATATGAACAGAAACATAAAAGTAGTATGTTTGTATTGGTATTTGTGTCATATTCCTATGTACATCAGACTTTATTCAGATAGTGGAAATTTGGCAAAAGGAAACAACTATTTCTTTTTATCTAGTAAGATTTAATCTAGAGTAGGTGGAGTTACATTAAAGTTCACTGATTAGGCAGGGGAATGACTTTATAGAGAAGTAGGAAGTTGAATGACAAAAGCATGAAGATATGTCTGGGATTAGAGAATCTAGGATATAGGACAGGATGAAAGTGAGATTTTCTAGGACTCCTGTGAAACCCAAGATGAAACTCAATAAATCCACACTTTAAATGTATTTCTGAATTATAGCATTAAATCATTGAATGTATATAAGCAATTAAATCTCTCTATTTTTCCCTCCAGAATTTCAGACATCTTTTTACTCTGTACAATGGATGAACAGTCACAGAGCATGCAAGGGCCACCAGTTCCACAGTTTCAACCACAGGTAATTTCTAAATAGAACAAGGGTTAAATATTAAATGTGAGAAGTATACTTACTTTTGTTTTTACTAGTATAAAGCAGCCTAAACTGTTATTTATTGTTACTTTTGTTTTTTTTTTTTTTAAAGATTTATTATTTGTATTTAACTTCTACGTAGAAGCATGGAAGAAGTAAGAAATGTTTATTTCATAAATTAAAAATTTTTTAAATTAAAAAAAGAAAAATAAATAGTTTTTAAAGATGTTTTACAGGTTTTTAAAAGGGGATGAGATTGTATCTTATGGTTCAGAATGCTTTAAAAAATTATTTTTCCTTTGATTTTCTATTGTAGTCAAAAGGATGTATTTCCCTTATAGTTCTCCTTTTCCAGTCTTGCATTGCTTTTATTTTTTTTTTCAACACAAAATATTCTTTGCTTATTTAATTTGTAGATTGTAAAACATTTTGAGAAAGTTCTAGATATTTGGTTTTATTCAATATTACATTTTTTTGTAGAGAAAAACTTGAAGGTACAGAAAAGTGCATTTGTCAAGCATCTTCTATTCAGTGTCTCCATGTAAATATACTACTTCAAAATAACATTTTTGCCCTTAGTAGAGCTGACCCTTCATTTTTTGTTGATCATATAAACCTAGAGGCATAAAAACAAAATAACAACTTGAATTATTTTCTACATCTAGTATTTTACCTAGTATATAGTAGTGTTTTTTTTTTTTTTAAATTAACGGAGGAAAGGATAATTTTAAATGGTGACAGTACTTGAAATTAAATATAGTATATTTTTGACATAAAATTTGTATTTTATGTCATCATCATGAGTGATATCATTGGCATTATCCTATGCTATTGTGTCCATCAGGTAGAAACAAATTTCTGTGCTTGTCGTTTGAGGCCATAGGTGTTTTGGACAGTCCATTGCTTCATGGGCCTGTTTAGTAGACCGGAATGGAAAAGGAAGCCATAACAATTATGTAGTTGATGTTATGATTTTTTGAAATTCACTGTTTTTCACAGCCCTATGTTTCAAAGGAAAAAAACCACTTTCATTTTTGCCTCCTACTGACTCACCACCTGGGAAAGGTCGGAGAGGCAGTAGGGGGCAAAAATGAAAGTAATTGTTTTCCTGTGAGACAGTGGGCTGCCACACACTCTACATTTCACAATTAGAGGAGCAGTTCTGCATTCCTTTTCCCACTGTTCCTTTGGTTTGCACCCCCTGCTGTTGCTCCTGTGTGGGTAGGCCTGGTTCCCTGTTGGAGATAGGCAAGTGTCATCATAAGCTCTCGATGCCCTGTGGCAAGTGGGGGTAGGGGAAGGAATCTTAGCCCTTCAGTATTCGTGCTGGTGGTAGGAGACTGAAAGAAAGATTTCCTGACAAGAGATACTGGATTTATTTTTATTATGTCTTTGAAAAAATGTTACTGTCCTCAACAGCATTATTTTAAAAGCCCATGACAGAACAGCCTTTGCTCTTGGTTGACAGTCATCTCTTGTTTTGTTCCACACCATTGGCCTGAATAATGGAGGTGATGTGGTAACATATGGTTAGCTGAGTGACTTTTTTTACTTTTGTAATATGAATATATCTGATCATAAACAGAAAACTAGAAAAAGATTTGTATTTTAAGTATCAAACATTAGTTTTTTGCTATGATAGTGAGTGATATTTATTTTTGGTATATCCTTTATTTGTCTCATTCCTTAAAAATCAAAACACCAGTTGTTTGCCATAATAGTGAGTGATATATATTTTTGGTATGTTCTTTATTTTTCTTATTCTAAGATCTAAGATGTAATTCTGTCACTTTATTATATAAGATTAGGTAGCCTAATCTGTAATGAAGAATTAGAGTTTCACTTTTATTGCACTTAGAAAGTGAGATTTATTGATCTTCTACATGTATGTTTTCAATTTCACACACACTCACACACACACACACACTCATGTAATTAAAAATTTGCTATAGATAGAATATCTTAACTAGTTCCTTTATATTTTTAAATCTTAAAGTCTGATTTGTGCTGAAATCAACTCATACTGGCTCTGTTATGAAACTTTTAGTGAGAGCATATAACTTGGAAATTGGCAAATACTACACATCAGAACTTGATTCAATATTTTGTTGACTATCTAGAAGAAAATGTTAGTAACAGATTAAACTTAAAAGATTAAACTTAAACTTCCTTCTCTTCAGTAGTTTAACATTTACTAGCATGCCTCTGTTTAAAGTTCTGTATAAATGCTAATTACACACACATACACACACACACACACACACACACACATACACACATACACACACACATATGCCACTGTCTTACCTTAGGAGTACTTCTTTTTGGAATTTTGATGTCAGGGTTCCTTCCCCACCTGTCATTCTATTAGCAGAGAAATACTAAACTATAATTTTTTGACATTTATCTATAGTACTATTTCTCAGTCTTGATTTTAACATTTTTGTTTTGATTAGCTAGGTGATTTCATTGGTGGAGGGAGCTCCAGGTGAAGATTTTCTACTAATGCAAATAAACAATATTTCTCTCCTCAGTCTTAGAAAATTGCCTGAGGCACTAAAAAGTTAGGTGACTTGCCCAGAGGCAGAACTTGAATCTGGGTCTTGAAGTTTACTTTCTAGTCGAAAGAACTGAGATCCCAAGAGATCAGTTGACTCACCTAGGATTACTTGGATAGTCAAGTAATATCCAAATCTGAGCCCTCCCATTTCATGAAGCTAGTTTCCTCTATATTACCTTGTGCTTTCTTTAACATAATAGTAAATTTAACTTTCAACTTCCTTAAACTCAGTTTTAAATATCTTATAACTATAATCCAAGTACTGTTAAAAGAAATTTATGTGAATGGATTGATTAAAGAATTCTTGAATTTTTGAAATTTGAGAATTTGATTAAGCTGTCTTGTTAGAGCTTTCTTGGGTTGACGGCAGTATCCCAGCAGCACAGATAATGTTTCCCACTACTTATTTTGTCTTTCTCCAGAATTTCCCAACTTAGTAGAGAGAATCTTTTCCTTTCTTTTTCCTTTTCCCCAAGCTTTCAGTTGCTGTGGACAACATTAAGTTCAAAAAAGCGAGGCTCTATTCTCTCTCTCTTTTCATACATTTGTAAATCATACAAAAGGGGAGGGCCAGAAGGATGGCAGTGAGAATAGCTTATATTGTATAAGAAAATTTGTACTATGGTCTAAAAAAAGTTAACTTTGTCTGTTATGTACTCAGAGACCTAAAGTTAGTCAGTCAGTAAACATTTAGTATGCAGATACTATGCGACAGGTACTGCAGTAAATGCTGGGGTTATGAAGATAGAAGACAGTTTCTGCTTTTAAGGAGCACATGACCTAATGTGATAACAACATGTAAATATGAACTATGAACAAGCTGTATACAGAATAAAGAGGTAATCAACAGAATTTAGAGGCATTGAGAAAGGTTTCCCATGGAAGCTGGGAATTTAGATGGGACCTGAAGGAAGCCAGGGTATCCATGAAGCATTGAAGCATAAATGAGAACAGAAAATATTGCAGACATGAAGGATAGCTAGTAAAAATTCGTACATTTGAAAAAGAGGAGTTTCTTATTTAAAGAACAGCAAGGAGGCCATTATCACTGGATCAAAATGTGTGTGTGTGTGTGGGGGGGGGGACGGACCGAGTGGTATAAAAAATTTGGAGAAATAGGAAGGGGCCATTTTATAAAGGACTTTGAATGTCAAAGATTTGGTGTTGGGGGTGATAGAGAGCCCTTGAAGTTTGTTGAATAGGGAGGATGTTATGGTCACTTCTGTGCTTTAGGAAGAACACGTTGGGAGGGAGTATAAACTAGAGTGTGGAAAAACTTGTGTTAGGCAGACCAAACATTGAGCTATTGCAGCAGTCTAGGAGTGAAGTGATGAGGGCCTGTACTAGGCTGGAAGCAATATTAGAAGAAAGAAAGAAACATATACAAAAGATGGTGCAAAGGTAGAATTGACAGGCCTTAGTAATAAATTGGTTGTGGGCAATGAGAGTGAGGAGTTGAGAAAGACACTGAAGTTCCAAGCCTATGGTTAGGATGGTGGTGCTTTTGATAGTAATAGGGAAGTTTGGAAGGGGAGAGAATTTTTTGGGAAAAAATAATTAGTTCAGTTTTGGACACTTTGAATTAAATATATCCAAACATATTAGGACAACTTGGTTGAGATATCCAATGGGAGTTGAAGATGTAAGAATGGAGGTCAGCAAAAAGGTTAGGGCTCCATAACAATTTAGATGATCATTGAATCCTTGGGATTTGATAAAGTTGACAAAGAAAATAGAATAGAGGAAGAAGGGAAGAAGTCAGGTCAAAACTCTGTAGGCCACTCATGGTTCCAATGTGTGATTTAGCCAAATGAAGATCTAGCAAAGGAGATGGAGAAGGAACACAATCAGGCAGAAAGAGAACCAGGATATAGATAGCACTTGAACAAACACTTAGAGAAAAGGAAATAGATACTAAGTGCTGACAATGTAAATGGTTGAAGTGGTCAAGAAGAATTAAAATTGAGGAAAGACCATTGGATTTGACAGTTAAAAAAAAGATCATTGTTAAATTTGGGGAAATCTGTTTTGGTTAAATGACAAATGTTGAATGCCATACTAGAGGGAGTTGGTAATGAGAGGAAAGGAAGTGGAGACTCCTATTCTAAAGGCGTTTCATCACAAAAGAGAAGATATAGGATGGTGGCAGGTTTGTGTAGAACAAATGAAAGGTGTTTTTTTTTTTTTTGTTTGTTTGTTTGTTTTTTTGTTTTTTGAGAATAGAGAAGACACAGGCATTTTTATAGTTAGTAGGGAAGTGAGGAAGTAGGGATGGTAGAGTATTTAGTCTTCTGTAAAAGACAGCAGGTGTAAAGGTGACTTGTAATTGTAGAAAGGTTTGCCTTGGCAAGAAGACAGACTGCCTCCTGTTAGATGGGGTAAAGATGGAAATAATAAGCATGTAAGGAAAAGAGGAGGGAAAAAAGATGGAGCTCTTGATAAATGGCTTTAGCTTTTTTAAGTAAAATATGATGCAAGGTTCTCAACAGAAGGGACAGAAGTGGGGGGGGGAATTATGAGAGGTTTTGGAAGGACAAAAATGGTTTGAAATTAACTAGGATAGAATTGATCGAAATATAAAAGGATTGCTTTACAACAGTGAAAGTCCAGTTGAGTTTATAAGTAACATATATTTATAATGGACCCAATTAGTTTAATTTTGTGACTTTCCAGTAGCATTCAGTAGCATGTGTGTTGAAGTAAAGACACAGATAATGGAGTGAACTATTGACTGAGATTTGCAAGGCAAAATTGGCAGTATGGTAAAGGAGCAGGAGTCTCAGAGCAGAGAACAGTATAGAAATGAAAGGATTAACTAAGTGTTTAAGATAAGAAAAAGAGGAAAGTGTAGCTAGTAAAGGGAAACCTGAAAGGTTGAAGAATTGGAGGTCATAGTGTGAATGAAGAGCAGAGTTTGGAGTTGCAAGACAAGGAAGTAAAATGAAATGACAACAGATTGTCATTTGCTAAGGAGATTTTTGGAATTTGTGAACATAGAATTGGTATTGTTGGAAAGAGTATGGCCATATTTGTATGTGACTGAGATGAATCAGAGGAGTGCGCTATGTGAAGTGAATAAGCTGAAAAACTGAAGTTAAGAGTGTTTGAGGAATTATCAGTATCTTTGTCATGTCTGATGAAAGCATTGAGAAAGTAAGAGAGTGCCCTGATCCTTAGATACCAAATGACTAGAAATTTGATTGAGTGGTAGATATGGATTAAGTGAACCTCATTTACTTAGGTTATTGAGTGATAGTAGTAGGGTGAGACTTTGGAAATCCCAGTGGGGAGTCAGGCAGATGAATATTATACATTGTGGCATGCTAAATAAAACAGAAAAAAAAAATTGAAGGCAAAAAGCCATGCAATATGTCTCCAGTCCCATTCATATTCTGTTGAACAATACTGGAGAGAATCACAAAATCAATAAAACTAGGTCTGTTGCAAATTTATTAAATAATCTCATCTGGGCTTGTGTTCCAGAAATTTTCCAAATTCCCCACATGACTCTGGATTTGGGTAGAATCAGCTAGTTCTGAAAATGGTGGCCAGAGTGGGGTGTACCTCAGAGGGAGCCAGGCTCAGTGAGAGATAGAGGCTTTTTCTGACATATACTAGTTCTGGAACTTGAGGCAGTTTACTTAACCTCTCATTCAGTACCTTAGTCAGCTAAGACCTTAAGTTGCTCAAAAGATACTGAATTGTGTAGATTTGTTTACCAATAAAATTTCAGTTCTAAGTTAGAGATCATTATTTGAAACTCTTACTGTGTGCTGGGCACTATGGCAAAAGTTAGGCTGGCACTATGGCAAAAGTTAGGCTTACAAAAATAAGCAAAAAAAAAAAAAAGTCCCTGTCTCCAAAGAGTTTAATTTTAATAGGAACACATCACATAAAAGGGAACTAAAAAGCATGAAGTTGGGGTTAAGCTACTGTATTTAATTTCCTGGATATTTTAAGGCAAGGCTCTAAATGTGCCTTTGTGATATTCTTTGATAATGTAATGAATGGAAGAAGGTTGTATTTTTTTAGTTTGTTTTCTCTATCTTTCTCTCCATACTGGAAAAATTGCAGTTTACTTTGTGGACTCCTGGGAATTTGTTCAAATACCTTTTAAATTATTATAATTCTGGAGATTAATAAAGTTAGAATAAAACCCTTTTTAAATTTTTTTCAATCAATTACACTGGAACCTTGTATATAATACTGATTACAATGTTGCTCTTCTTATAGAAAGAAATTTAGATACTTTTGAACCCCAGAAGAACCTAAAAATAATATTGTCTCACTTATTTTATAGTAGAGATACAGTATAGTGGAGGGAAATGAATGTCAGACTTAAGAATCAAAGGATACTTTGATTTGTATCCAACTTCTGACACTTATTATCTATATGATCATTGACAACTTATCTAACCTTTCTGAACCTTAGTTTCCTCACTTGTAAATTGAAGATTGTACTACTTAGCTCATGAAGAACAAAAGAAATAATGTCTATACTTTGTATGCCTTAAAGCACTGTGAAAATGTTCACAACTTCAAATATAGTGAGATATTAATGTGTATTTAGAAGTCTGTCCTTACAAATGGTTAAAAATAAACCCCCAAAATTATTGTCTTCCTAATTAAAAAAAATTTCCTTAATCTTATCTTTACTGGATTTCATTTTGGTACCATAGTTAGTATTCTTAGTGAAGAAATCAATACAGCAAAATTTATGCAGCATCTACTATGGATAAAACATAATATTGGATGCTGGGGAAATACAAAAATACTTCTGACCTCAAGGACCTTATAATCTTTTTTTTTTTTAATAGCTTTTTATTTACAAGTTATATGCATGGGTAATTTTACAGCATTGACAATTGCCAAACCTTTTGTTCCAGTTTTTCTCCTCCTTCCCCCAACTCCCTCCCCTAGATGGCAGGATGACTAGTAGATGTTAAATATATTAAAGTATAAATTAAACATACAATAAGTATACATGACCAAACCGTTATTTTGCTGTACAAAAAGAATCAGACTCTGAAATATTGTACAATTAGCATGTGAAGGAAATCCAAAATGCAAGCAGACAAAAATATAGGTATTGGGAATTCAGTGTAATGGTTCTTAGTCATCTCCCAGAGTTCTTTCATTGGGTGTAGGTGGTTCCATTCATTACTGCTCCATTGGAACTGATTTGGTTCATCTCATTGCTGAAGATGGCCAGGTCCATCAGAATTATCATCATATAGTATTGTTGTTGAAGTATATAATGATCTTCTGGCCCTGCTCATTTCCCTCAGCATCAGTTCGTGTAAGTCTTTTCAGGCCTTTCTAAAATCATCCTGTTGGTCATTTCTTACCAAACAGTAATATAAGGAGCTTATAATCTAATGATACATGCTTAAAATGACTAATGATACATACACAAACAAATATTGTACAGAGTAGAATATAAAAGAGAAGAAAATCAAAGGTAAAAACCTATTTTGTTATATTATTGAACAGAGCTGGACGGAATCACAAAACTATGCTTACTTGGTTCACCTCCGATTTGTTATGTAGTTTCAACTGAGCCTTCTTTGTAGCAAGAGAGTACTTTCTCACCCCCCTAATCAATTTTATATCCCATTCACACAACCACCTCCCTCCCCCATAGCATCTTCTACTATCACCTCAGCTGAGGATCTCATCTCACATTACATTACTGAGATATCTCTTATTACTACTTCTTTCTCCCTTCTAACTTAAAGAGGTAACCCTTCTTTCCAGGGCAAACTTAAGCACGAACCCTTGATTCCGTTTTCCCCTCTCCCCACCTTCTACTCTAGCAGATGGCCTCCTTTGTCATCCCCATTCTGTTCTTCAATCTCTTCCCATCTACCAGCTACTTACTGGCTGCCTAAGTATACAACTATGTCTCTTCCACATACACCCCCACACTTGATTTATATATTCATATAATCATCCTTTATGTCTCCTTTCTTTTGTAGCTCAACTCCTTGAGGTCTTCACTGATATGATGCCCACTGTTTTTTCTCTTCTAACTCTATTCCAAAACCTGAGTTGAGCTTTCTACCTCATAATTACATTGGAATTACTCTTTCTAAAGTTACCAGTGATCTCTAATGGAGATCTCAATTCAGGTCCACCTTGATCTCTCTGCAGATTTGACACTACTAATTATCTACTCCTTGATACTGTTATGGCTGTATAAATTACATAGGGTTTTAATTAATACTCTATCATAGAATAAAGAGCCATAGTGAAAAAATAGCAGAATATTTTTATCAAATGTCTCATCCTGTACTCTCATATTATAGATGAGGAAACTGAGGCAAAAATTGCATGCATTTTCCATTTTTAGTTAATGCCATATATAATATTTGAGTTTACTCATTCTTTATCTATTTCCCTATTATAAAAATAAATTCTCCCCATCCCTGAAATTTTTTGTTTGTTGTAAGTCACCCTAAGCTGAACACTACAGCATTATGGATTGAGAATTGTTACCTTAGAGACCACTTTGTCTAGTCTTGTCTAATCTTTGCAATTTAGAGATGAAGAGACTTCCCTCAAAGAGGTGACATAACTCACCCCAAGTCACACAGATACTAAGAGATGTATCTGGAATTAGAGTCCAGGTTCTTTTATTTCAGATCCATTTCTTTTGCCTCTTCCTGCATCATATGTCTTACACATTCCACTTTTTGTCAGTCTTGATTGCTTACCTTGCTCCAAGATTCTCCACTGAAAGAGGTAGAATGGACTCAGTAATAAAGATAATATCATGCCCCTATAGCCTGGGGAACTATGCCCTGAAACTGTCCTCTTCAGGAAAAGAAACTGAAAATTCTACTGTAAACCTTTTAAGACCAAAGCTGATCTCTTATGTACCAGGATGCCTGAGGCAAAACTGCAGCTGGTCAGAAATCAGTTTAATAGATATACTTCCCAGAGAGAGTTAGAAAATATAACCTCTTATATGTGAAAGGCTTCCAGGCTACTGGAAAGACCGCTGACACTCCTTTCTACTTCTCTGCTTATTTGCTCATTATTGAGCTTGCTGACTAGCTATAACACTGTCAATAATGTGGCTTTAACATTTCTGATGATGAACTTCTTTCAGCCTGGTCTCATCCTATATGTGATTGTACTTCTCCAGAGCACTCAGTCCCATATTTCTCCCAACTTCCTAGACATCTTAGATGTCTCAGTACCTCGGTTCAGCATATTTAAAATTTAACTTATCATATTACTCCCACCCAGAAACTTGCTTCTGCATCTGTATTTGTTAAAAACACCATCATCTTCCCATTCTCCTAAATTAGTAATCTTGGTTGGAATCATTTATATTGCTTCCCTTCTCTCTTCTCATATTTGCAACCAGTTGCTGAGTCCTAGTGTTTCAACTATGAAAATGTAACATGTCTTATATACAGGCCTCCTCTTTTCTATTCCTGCAACTATGCCGGTTCATATGATCATCTTTTCCCAGCTAGATTATTTTAGCTTCTTATCTCTAGTCTTTTCCCTTTTTAAGCCTGCTTCATGTTCATGACTGATTTATTTAATATTCTGGGTACTCCATTTTTCTGTTCATAAACCTTCATTGACTTTTTTTGTGTGTGTGTGTGTGTGTGTGTTTATATCGCTCCACAATCTGATACCAGTGTACCTAAGCCAACTTCATTTTATACTAATCCCTTTCATGTTTTTTTTTTTAAACTCCAGCCAAAATGCATTAGTCTTTCCTCCTCTCTCCTTTCTCATCTTGTATTTTACCTCATGTATTTAGGTATGTTGACCCAGAGTCAGAACCGCCCAAAAATTATTGACAAGAAAGAACAGTGGGAATCATTTATCATGGTTAAATATAAAATCCTATATTTGATCAAAAAAATCTACATATACAAGAAGAGGGGATAATGACTGTGAGTTCTGTAAAAGATGTAGAAATTTTTGTGCATGGTGAATTTACTGTGATAGCCAAAAAAATGAAATTTTAGACTCTACTAAGAAAGGCATGATGTACAGTTAATTAGGGAGGTGATAGTCTTTTAAGTAATTTATCTTTATTTAGTCATATAAGAATATTGTCTTCAGTTTCATATACTATGTTTTAGGAAGGCAATTACCCAGATTGAAGGCAATCATGATGATGAATGGGCATGCCATATGAGAATCAATGGAATGAATTTGAACCTCATTATCAAGTGATTTTGGGGTGTTATATAGTATGATATATCTATATATCTATACACACATACATATATATGTATGTATGTATGTGGTATGTATGTATACGGTATATATAGATGCATAAACCCACACTTAGGTATGTACAATTATAGTAGCTATCATCAGATATTTTCAGAAGGGTTGTCATGTGAAAGAGAGAATAAAATTGTTCTTTTTGTCCCCAAATGGAAGAAATAGGAGGAATGGGTAAAGATTTCAAAGGTACAAATTTATTAATAATTATTTATGGACTCCCTTATAGATATCTTACAGTCTTGATGACTACTTTTTGGATTTCTATTAGAATGGATTCTTGTACAAGTAGACTGATGTCTCTTCTAACATAGTATTTTGAATTTTAGCATTTTCATAATTTATTGCTTCATAATTATAAGTATTCTCTTTCCAGCTTCTTAATACCTAATCATAGTGATTCAGGACCACAAAATTATAGCTTTACAGTATAAGTGAATTAAGTAGCTATAAAGTACAACTCCCTTATTTTACAGATGAAGAAACTGAGATTCATTAAGGTTGAGTGACATGCTTATACAATTAATAAATGTGTGATGCAAGATTTGAATTCTGATCTTCTTGACTCCAAGACCATTGCCCTATGTATTATACCATCTTGCCTCAGATAATACAATAAGAGTGTCAGATTGGGAAGGAAGGATACTTAGGTGCTTTTGCAGTTAGACTCATCTAATTTTGACTGTCATAACTAGTGAATGGGATACTACAATTTTTTGTGATATATTCTGTGTATATACATTATGTTTCTCACTTCCTTTTACCCAAATTTAATTATTAATTGAATTGTTGTGAATACATCTATATAGCTAAGTAGAAATACTGATCATGTAAGAGAAAGCATGTAATTCATAGAACAGGTAGCAACAACTTACTGACTGAACTTTCTTTTCTCCCATATCAACCTCCTGTGCTATCTTTTTTTTTTTTAAGCTGCTTGCTTTTATCACCTTATTCTGTATTATCAGCATTATCACCTTATTTTTTTGCTATTTATTACTATTCCTGTTACCTTTTCAATACCTTAAAATGTACATTACAGGTTTTTATTTTGGTGGAGGAATGTTGTAGGAATCTGCCAGCTGTAAGGGAATTACATCTATGTCTCTATTTGTATAAGCTGTGCCTCTTGATGCATATATGTTTAGTATTGTTATTACCTCATTATCCCTGATACCTTTTAGCAAAATGTAGTTTCCCTGCTTATCTCTTTTAATTAAATCTTTTTTTGCTTTTGCTTTGTTTATCAATTGCTCCCCCTGTTCCCTCCTCCCCCCCACTTACTCCAGTCCCTCCTATTTAACTCTTTGGTGTTTCTCTGTTTCAATGTTTCAAGTGTATTTTTATTAAAAAAAAAAAAAAAAAAAGATACATCCATTTTATTCCTTTCCTTCTCAAATAAGATTTCTAACTCCCCCCCCTTTTTTTTTTTTAAATGTGTATGTCAAGGAATTTTGGTGACTTGCTCAGGATCACACAGCTGGTGTTAAGTGTTTGAGATCAGATTTGAATTCAGGTCCTCCTTACTTCAGGGCTGTTGCTCTAGTAAGGCATTAAAAAAAAATCTGTTTATAGTGGGAAATCAACTGAAGGACTTTAAGAAGTAGAATGATGTGATTTGACCAGTATATTTAGCATGATTTATTAATATCTTTTTTATATATCACCTACACTTTTTCCCCAATGAGAAATATCCCTTATTATGAAAACTAAAATAGAGGAAAAAAAGAAAAGTTCAGTAAGACTAAGTGATAATAAGGAGGAAAAAGCCTGATATTATATGTGCACCATTCTACAACCATAGCATATTACTTGTACAAATAAAAAAAGAAAATGTACCTTATGAAAGGCTTTAAAAATGAAATTAAAGAAGGTGTACATTTTATCTCAGATTCAGTAGTAGAAAACCACTAATGGTTATTGAAGAAAGAATCATTTGGGGAGATCTGTATTTTAGGTAAATCATCTTTCCAGCTTTGGGAAAGATGGACTAATGTGGGAAGAAACCAATTAGAGGACCATTGTAATGTGCTAGACAAGCAGTTATAATGATTTATTCTTAATTGATGTGAATAGGTACAAAAGGTTGGATGTAAGAGTTGTTTTGGAGTTAGAACTGGCCAGAATTGTCAATTGGTTGATATATGTGGTGAGGGAGAGTGAAGAGTTGAGAATAATATAAAAATTAGAAACCTGGGAGACTGAAATTATAATGGGACCTTTGAACAAAAATAGGGAAATCTGGAAGTTGGTTTAGGCAAGGTAGCATGGGATATGAGTTCTGTTTGGACAAATTTATTTCAAAGTGTCTCCAGGACATTTAGTTTGGCATATTGAAGAGGTAGTTGGCCATATAGAACTGAAGCTCTTGATTGAAATTATTATATTAAATGTTTGATTCATTAGCATCAAAATATGGGGAACTAACGAAATCACCAAGAGAAAGAGTATTGAGAAGAGAAGACTAGAAGGGCAGAGTCTCAGTGAATACTTTCATTTAGGAGCCGTGATACAGATGATGATCCAGCAAAAGAGACTGAGGAGGAGTGCTTAGACAGGAGAACCAAAGAGATCATTATCACTAAAACTGAGATTGGAGATGTTTCCCAGGAGGAGAGGATAGTCACCGTATAAAATGCACTGAGAGTTTAAGAAGGATGATGATTAAGAAGAGACCAGCAAATTTACCTGTTATATCTTTGGAGAAAGCAATTTAAATTGAGTGATGAAATAGGAAACCAGATTGAGAGAGTTAAGTATTGAAAGGAAAGGAACTAGATATATTTTTTCTTAGCAATCTGGTTGAGAAAGAAAAGGGAATAAAGAATAATACCTTGAGGGGTTGGTGAGTTTATGAAGGTTTTGAAAGGATGGGGAAGCCTTGTACATGTTTGAAGGCAGTAAAGAACTGGTACATAAAGAGACATGAAAGGGGGTGAAATGCAAGTAGATGGAAGGAATATTAGATGATTAGGTTCAAAATATAGATAGGTAAGTTTGGAATAGACATTGGAGAAGGAACAGTTAAAGGGATAAATAATTAGAATGGGACAGGTTGGGACTAGTTTATCCTTAGCAGGTAGCAATGAATTCCAACAAAGGGATTATTTCCATCCTCTTGAGTTTTTGAACTTGTCCAATTAACTGTTTATAAACAACAACATATTGCATAAATGTGACCTTTAAAGTCTTTTAATTCAAATTACTTTTCTCTATAAGCTTCTTTTTTATATAAGAATATACATAGGTATATATCCAGGTCTTTAAAAAAAAAAAAAAAAAGAAAGAAAGAAAAAAAAAACTTCCCTCAGTAATTAGATCTCTTACCACTTTGCTGAAACTATTCTGTGACATTCTTAGGAACAAGTTGTTCTTAGGAACAAGTTTCTTCATCTTTTATTAGTTGTCTTGGTTCTTGACCTTTTTTGCCTTTGATACTGTTAACTATTTCCTGCTACATTGTTTCCTTTTCCTTGGATCCTCTGGTTGGTTGTGTGGTCATACACCTCTTGTACTGAATTTCATCCTCAGGTTGTTATAAGGCTTTTCTTGTTACTATTTTATTGATTTTTCTTACTACAGCTTGTTTAAACTAATGAGCTTTTAGTCTTTGAGTCATAAGATGATTTAAAATAGTTCTGGCACTGAGATTGAGGAAGAGATTTCAAGATGATAATGTTCAAAACCAACATTAACCATTAGATCTTCATGGAAAGTTTGATGATCTTGGAGATCCTAAGGAAAATTGATGCAACAATTAAATCCAAGGGATTATGATACTGGATATTGCCACAAATTCTATTTGGTATAGTTTTTGAATCGAATCATACCATGTTTAAAGAAACCTTTTTTGTTTAATTTCTAGAGAAATTGCAGAAAACACTGGAGACTTGAAAAAATGCATGGTAAAATTCATCAAACACACACACACACACACACACATATATATATATATATAATATTTTGGAGATGCAGGTGGGATCAAGAGTTGCCCAAATTAATATCAGTTTAAAAATTTTTTTTGTGAATGAAAAGAATAGGTAACATGAAAATTATACTTAAAATAGGTTAGTAAAATAATTAAAAACCTTTTAAAATTAGTCTTATAGTAAGAGTATTACTTACTTTCAGTAAGTAATACAATTTACTATTGATAATATATTTAGGAATTATCAGGACAGAATTTTATCTGTGGATATCCTGTTGATTTAGTGTTAAGACTTTCTTATAATTTTTCCACAGAGAATTTTCATTATATCAATATTTACTCTGAAGTATTTTATTGCTCCATCAATGTTCTTAACATTCAAATTTAAAATGTTATTTAATTTAGTTATGGAAAATTATTATAAGAAATTTTCATTTATAAGGATACACAGAACATTAAAATAATAATGAACTTTTAATCTAGTTTTCAAAAGCAATTTAGGATTGATAGAATAAGAAAAATGGATGATCTGTAGAAGTTAATTGTAATCAATTAATTATTATCCTTATGATATCACATATGAAATAAGTTGCTAGAATTTGATTTTTCAATGTGTCATGTCCATAATCCAGTTCAATTTAAAAAGCTCTTATTAAGCACCTACTAAATACAGATCTCTGACTGAAATGAAGATAGGACAAAAAGAGAAACACACACACACACACATACACCTTTATAGTCAAGGAATTTATATTCTGCTAGAGAAATTAATATGTTTGATGTGGGATTAGAGGAAGGAAATAAATATTTAAGAATTGCCTATTATGGGTCAAGCACTGTGTTAAGCACTTTACAAATATTATCTCATTTAATCCTTACTACAGTCCTTCAAAGTGATGACTGCTTTACTGTTGATGAAACTGAGGCAAATAAAGATTGTTGTTACCTATACAAGATTACATCCCTACTAAATATGTGAGACTAAATATGAGCTCAATTCTTCCTGAATCCTGGCTCAATGCTTTATCCAAGGTACCACCTAGCTGCCTTTAGGTAAAAAGATTAAAAAGAGAGAGAGGCAGGGAAAGGGGGAGATCACATAAAGTTCTCTAAGAAACGTTAGGAGAGAAAGTGGACTAGCAGTGGAGGGAGATCAATTAAGACTTCATAGAGGAGTTAGCATCTGAAGTGAGTCTTGAAGGAGAAGATAAAGATTTTGAAATGTAGAAATGAAGAAGGGATGCATTTTAAGCCTGTAGTAAAATCTTTGTCATATTTATTAAAGCTCTTTTTCAAAGGTAATGTGAATAAGCTTGAAAATATACATAGAGGTAAGAGATGTTACCTTGGAATCAGGGAACTATCCTTTCTAGTCACCTAGATTTATAACCTTGATGACTTGGGGGGATGGTAGTTACATTAGGAATATTAGGAATCCTTTAAAACCTTGGTTTATAACCTTGATAAATTCAGCTTTTCCCTCTCTGACATTTGATTGTTGATTATACTTCTATTCCCTCCTTTAAATGCATCTCTTCCCTTCTATTACATGCCATCACCTTAGTTAAAAATCTTTATTTACCTCATTTGGACAACTTGAAAAACCTCCTGCTGAGTCTCCCTTCTTCCATCTTTTCTCCTACTTCATTCTATCTACTGAACTGCACAAATCATTTTCCTAATACACTGCTCTGAACACATTAGTGGTTTTCTCCAAACCTCCAGAATCTGTAGGATCGGATATAATCTTCTCAGCTTGAAGTTTTAGACTTTCTGCAGTCTGGTTTTGTCTTCCCTTTCCAATCTTATCTCACTGACTTCTCTTTCACTCTGTGTTCCAGCCAAATTGGATTAGAGCAAGAGTTTTACAATGCATTTAAGACAATGCATAAGTAAGATTTATCTCTTTTAAGAAACTTGTTGTTTTTATAGTCAACCAGCACCTTCTTCAAATAAACAGCTTAATTTATCCAGCTTTTAATTATTTTTCCATTTTTTTTAGTCATGACATTTTTTTAAAAGCTCGTTTTTTTTTAAAGCCCAGTTAAAAAAAAACAAAACAAAAACAAAAACCAATAGGAACAACAACAAAAACTGGGTAGTGAAGTTAAACACTGAAAAAGCAATCCCTGGCTTGCTATATATGAGGAATTGACCTGGTTGGGACAAAATTGAGAGATTTGTTTTGGTGTCATGTTGTATTTATGAAAGAGCATCTTCAACATCCTTTGGTAATGATCTACAACTAGTGGGTTGGAATTTATTAGCAGAACTCAAAACCTTACTTTGTAAATATTTAGAATATTATGTTTTCCTTTCTGCTATTTACCAGGATTTCTTTCAGAAATAAATGTTTTCAGAAGCAGAACCTTCTTTTCTGTGTAATAGACCAATTACATAGCTTCCTTATGTAGCTAATCATAATGAAATGAGAAAAAAAAATTCCTTCCCCCCTCACAATTTGAAAGTGTCCTGAATCTTTAGGGGATTCAATAAATATTGGCAACTGGAAGAAAATCTGGAAAAATATGCCAGAAAATACTACCTGTCACTGCTGACCTTTTTTTATTCTTCTGTCAAATACAATGTAGTAGTGACAGTCCTGGCTATTGATACTGTAAGGAAAGGCAGTGAATCCCTCAGCATTGACCCTATAAAGGGAGAGAGTATGCATAAAGTTGGTGATCAGAAATGGATTCTTTCACTAGGGGAGGCTAAAGTTGGAAGATTGTTTGAGGTCAGAATTTCTGACTTGTGATAAGACCAAGCCTGCACTGAGGCCATCAAGATGATGTGTCCTTGGAAGCAGAAAACCACCACCTTAAAAGTCATTTTGGACTATACATAGAATCAGGTTTTATCTTGTGAGCAATAGCAAAACCCATTCTCCTACATTGTATGATGGTGCTGATATTGCCTTTAAAGACCATTTTTATCAAACTCATTTCCTGGTTTGTAGACCTCATTGTCTAAGTGATCTCCAAGAAGTAAAAGTAGAAAGCCATGGATCTTCATTCCCAGCTAAAAGCTCACCATTGGGAAGCTCACATCCCTCATATTTTCCTTTGAATTTTGCAAAGCGCATTCATGTTATTTCATTTGTTATTTCATGTTGTTTCACAACAATCCTGTAGAGTATCTCTGGCCTGTGATCACATAGCTAGCCAAAAGTAAAACTCAACTCAGGTCATGCCTAGCCTGTCATCTCTTACCGCAGGCAGTCTTCAGCTATAAAAGCAAAAGTAAATGCAACCAAACTAAGAAAAATCATTTATTTTAGTAAAAGAACAAATTTCCTAATACATCTTATTATTTTTAAAAGGATAGGCTAGGCATAAGTCACATTGACAAGGGGAAGAATTCAAATTTAGTGATTTTATTTGGTTTATATTTGATACCTTTTGAGTTTGAATTTAAAGTAAAATGTTGCTTGTGAAAAACTTAAAAACATGTGAAACTTGAAATTATTTATAAATAGAAAAATTACTCTTGTGGTTTCTTGCTGAGTTCTAAATTGATTAGGGATCTGATTTATCTTTATCAGCTTTAAAGCGTAATGCAGTCATTAAAATGTTTGTTATCTGTCTTTGATGATTTCAAATCAAGGGAGACTCACCCTATCTATACCAGTCTTTCTTTTTTCTTTTTCTTTTTCTTTTTTTTTTTTTTTTTTTAACAGTATGGTAGATAGGCCCTGTAGTAGTTGGATATGTGCAACTATGTTACTTCTCATGTCATCTCTCCACATCTAAATTGTGTGACAGAACAAGGGAGCAGATGAGACAAGCTGTCACTCATTCATACTGCCCCTTGAAGAAAGGCTATGGGGGGGGGAAAGGTGCTGCAAATGGGCTGTGAAGTTTACATACACTGCCCACTGTTAAACAGATTATGTCTAATGAAGTGTCTAATGCTCAGGCCATATCAACCTAATCCTTGGTGGCAGTTCATCCCTCAACTGCCAAAAAATACCGCCTTCTGGCCCTCTCTGGCCACTCTGGCCGCCAAACACAGGGAGGTGCCCAGTCTTAATAAACCAAGACAGTGTGTGATCTGACATGCAAATGTAGGTCATTGCATATGTAAATGTGTGATTACAAACCTGAATGCCAAAACACATTAGTGAGACTTTGCTCTCAGCATGTGGTTGTCACACTGTTTTAGTAGTTCATGCTAATATTTGTCAAGTTATTGCACAGACAGAAGATAATTCCCAATTCATATTGAAAATATATGGAACTTGTAATATATAGATTATTTGAGGGAACTGTATTTTATTTTTTAGATTGACAAGTCACAATTAAAAGAATGGCTTTGTCTGAGTACTTGATATGTGAAAGGATATCATTGCTTATGTGTTTATCTTCTTGAATAAAATGTGGTCTGTGAAGCTATCGACCCACTCTGCCAAATTTACAATACTTAATTTTCTGTTTATTTAATCATTTACTGTAAACGTTTAAAAAGAAGCATGAGTAATTATTGTGAAAACACATGTAGTAAATATTGTATCTGAAATGTTTTTTTATGGATTCCTCTTCTTAAATATATTCTGGTTTGTCGTGGTAGAATTCATTCGCAATCTATTGATTGCTACAGACGTTAGTCTGTAAGTCCATTTTAAACAAAAGACATCTGTAATACATCGATTTTATGCTAATTATATTTTATATTAGCATTATTTTCTAACAAGTTATACAGTGTGACATAAAAGATAAAATCTTTTTGAAAATTTCATAAGGCAGTATAGGGAAATAATAGGTAGAGAACTAGCCTCTGATTCAGTAAGACTTGTGTTCAAATCCTGCCTCTGACATAATATAGTCTGTGAACCAGTACAAATCACTTAACCACACTCAGTGGCCTAGGTAACTCTTAAAAGACTAAAAGTTACCAAGAAAGCAGTAATTTATGTTAGCCGAGGGAGTTCCTTAGAGCTATTCCTTAACTCTGAAAATAAAGCGTATGATTAAGTGTTTTGATAATAATTAGAAGGCATAAGATTTATATATATCTGGTGTCAAATGAAATTATATAACATAACCCTTTTCTTATGATAGCAGTTAAATTCAATAAGTATTAAGTAGCTGCTATATACTTAATAGTGGTTCATTGGGGATAGGTTTGGAATCAAGAAGACCTGAGTTGAAATTCATCCTCAAACACTTACTTGCTATGTGTCTCTCTCTGGGTGAATCATGTAGCCTCAATCTATATAGAAGAAAATAGTAAATCACTTTAGTATCCTTGCCGAGAAAACCCCATGGACAGTGTTGACATCTTATGGTCCACGGATTTACAAAGAGTGGGACACAATTAAATGACTAAACAACAATAACAATGTATAAGATGCAAAAAAATACTGGCTTTGAGATTAAAATTCTACAATTTAAACCCTTTTTAATGGTAACCTAATTTTATTGATATAGATTTGAATTAATATTCAGGGATATTTGAATTAGATATCTAGTTATATTTTTCAGTTTTGTTTTTGTATTTATATCAATTTTCAAGAAAAGGTTTATAGTTTTCTCCAAACTTTGAACTCTCAAAGGAAGAAAAACATTAAATAGATAATAAATAATAATTACCTTTGTCTTATATTCTTGATATTTGTATTGGATTTGAAACTTCCTCCTCCTCTTGAATATTTCTTTAAGTGGATACAATAGATCCAAAATTAAAAAGAAACAATTTAATGAGGACAAATGTAAATACTTACCTTTTTTCAAATTTATGTTAGAATATGATAAAAAACCTAGGAATTTTAGTTGACTGAAAACTTAAGTAATAAATGCCATAGGGTACATTAGTGGAGTGTTAATGTCTATATTAAGAGAAGGAAAAGTCCAAATATTGTATGCACTAATCAGATCATCTTTTATATTGTGTTTAGTTCTCAAAGTGACATTTTAGGAAAGACACTGCAAAACTTGATAATATTCAGAGGAGTGTGATTAGGATAATTAAAGGTTTGGAAATGAGATAATATATAGAATGGCTGAGGAAAAAAAGCAGGATGGGGGGGTGGGTGTATTTATTCTGTTAAAGAGAAAATTAGAGGGCTATTCCACTTGAAGAGGAATTGTAATTATGTATTGTACTTCCTAAACTGTAAAAAAAGGATTACTGACTAGACTTTATAAGGAATCAGATTTCAGTAAAATAAAAAGGAGAATCACACACATTACATACATAATGATAAGCATTTGCAAAAAGACTAACATGAAAATAATTGCAGTTATGCACTAATTTTGGTGAGTGAGCATGAAGTAGTAGAGAATGTTTTGAAGAACTTGAAAATACTTTCCAAATAACATGAACATATAGTGTTTGATACTTGATGATAAAAGTAATGGTGGGAAAAAGAAAATTGGAAAAATCTGAGACATATGGTTTTATAGCATAAATGCCTTCTCCTCCCCCCCCCCCAAAATTGATAGGCATTTGATATGACAAGTGCCAAGCAATAATTTCAAGAATGAAAAATTGATTGCATTTTAGCTTATTGACATGAGATCTATATATAAGCTACTGGTATATAGTCAGATTATCACAGCAGACCAGAATTTGTGCAAAACAAGAAAAAAAGAATATGAGAGAGAAAGATCTGATATGCACTTAAAATGATTTGACTGGATTATTTTAACAAGTTATTTAAAATTAAAAAAAAAATTCTGGAATGGTTTGCCATTTCCTTCTCCATTGTGTCACTGTTTTGGACTGTTTTGGAGATTTGGATTCTGGTCCTCCTGACCAGGCCTGGCACACTATTCATGCTTCTACCTAGTTGTCTCTAAAAAAAGGGATCTACTCAATACAGATATTTACCACTTGGCAGAGATATGCAGAGTCCAGGTCAAGAATGGATTCTCTGTAAATGGTGAGGTCCTCTAGATGCTTCTCTTTTTAGATAATGATGTGGCAGATTATATCAGCCTCAAAACAGTGTAGAACCTCTTTAGGGCTTGTGAGTAACAAAATGAATAGATATGTTACTACTGCTGGACCAGAGTCAGAAGGAACTGCATTGAAATCCAGCCTCAGACACTTATTAACTGTGTGACTGGTCAAGTCCCCCAATATCTTTTGTCTTCTGTTTCTTCACCTGCAAAATAGAGATAATAATAGCACCTGCCATTTAGGGTTGTTGAGATGATATTATTTGTAAAATACTTAGCCATTGCCTGGAACATAGTAGGTACTATATAAATATTAACTATTATTAGCTATTATTGTTATTAAATGGATCTAAGAGTTTGGTTGGCTTCTCTGCACCAGAATAATTTAGTTTATGATTAATGGCTATGGTCTAGATTTCAACCTATATTGTCCAACAGGATGTTGGAAACAGACAACTAGGTCCAGCAATGAAAAGGAAAATATACTAGGTTGTTTTTGAGAAATTACTACTCTCTTTTATTGATGCAAACTTCCCAAGAAAACAGACTTATCTTTTCATCAGGAAGGTTTACTAGTTAATGTTGCTATATAAAAACAAGACATAGAAAACCACTGCTTCAGAAAAACTCTATTATCACACAAAGGGCAATAGAGTGGTTCACAATGTGCTCAGCTGTAACACATAACAAAAGGAACTTCAAAGAAGAATAGAAGTAAAGGAAATTATCAAAGAATTTTATTTCAGGAAAAGATGGGTTAGTCATGTGAAAATAACAAAGAATAACAGATGGGCAAACTGTTCTACTTGTGCCCCAGTGGTTTTGGGAGGAGAACAAAGAAAGCCCACAGAATCTTGAGTTAACCTGTGTTACACTTTTTGGAGAATATGGAGAAGAGTTGTGTAGGATGTGTGGGCATGATGGGTAATGATCTGCATATTTGGAGAAAACTCATGAATCACTGAGATTAGAATTTTAGTATTTGAATATCCAATAGAACTATTTAAAGATGAAATAGGGCCTTCTTTGTACAGTAGTCAACTCTGTCACTTGGGACATTAATGTAGGATCTTGATGATAATTTATTAAGAATCTCATAGAGGGATTCCTGCATTTGATAGAAAATTGGATTAGGTAACCTGTACATTGTCAGAGAGAGAGAGAAAGAGAGAAGGGAGGGGGGAAGGGAAGGAAGGAGGGAGAGGGAGAGGAAAAAAAGAATATACACGAGAACTGTAATATGAGATGGTGATGGAATTGTCAGATATTCTTTGAATCAGGATATATCACTTTGATTATATGTTATGTGAGGCTATATCATTGAGTTTTCTTTTTATGTAAAATTTAAAACTTTTCCCCCCACTTTTTTTTTTTTTTAAATTGCAGAAGGCGTTACGGCCTGATATGGGCTATAACACATTAGCCAACTTTCGAATAGAAAAGAAGATTGGCCGTGGACAATTCAGTGAAGTTTACAGAGCAGCCTGTCTCTTGGATGCAGTACCAGTGGCTTTAAAAAAGGTGCAGGTAAGAACGTTTTTATGTGTCAATATAAAATCATTACGTGTGAATAAGAAAGTACAAGTACAAGTACATATCCTCATTATATGATTGTTATAGATTTTTTTTTTTTTTTGGTCATATGCTATTTACATTGTTTCTTCCATTTCAATCTTAATTGGCAGTCTACTTGAACTTACTGTGTATCTTTCTGTTAATGGCCTTTTGAGTTACCATTTCAACTATTCTCATCTCATCTCAAATGAGATATTTGCAAAGCAGTCAGCTCAGTATCTAACACATAGTGAGATACTTCATAGAAAACCAATGGCACATAGTAGACACATATCCCCCTCTTCTGAGATTCTCTTATGCCTTAATTTGTGGCCACATAATAATACTAGGAAAATAGTGCTGTTAAGACTATAAGCTTTAGTTTAACAAACTCTTTGGAATCATTGATATTACTTGACAGTTTTTCTAGTGTCATTTCCTCAATTCCTGGACTTAATTTATTAGTCATATGTAGTACAACACACACACATACACACACACCACACAATTTGAGTCTAATTTTATGGACTTCTCAACTAGATGCTATTACAGTCTAATCTAAGGATAAAAACATTTTTTAAAAAAATCAAGTTTGTTTTTCAAGTGTGGATAATTTATCTCTGACATTAGTGAGAATTTCAAGGTAGTATTTTAGGATTTTGTGCAATTTTTATGATATCAGTGAAGAAGAACATTCTTCTACAGAATTATATTGTGTAATCTCAACTGGTCTTTCTCAACAATAAGGAAATTGATATGCTATCCAATAGCAACTTTTCATTCTACATCAAATCTTCCATGGTATCTGTTCCCTCTGTTTTTAACTTTGCTTTAAGGAATTGAGGCCAGCAGAGGATTTTGGGAAGGTGGAAGAGTAGGTCAGAATGATTTCCTCCCACAAATAGAATTGTTCCTTAGAGAAGTTTTACTTAAAAAACAAATGAGGCTTGGGGCAGAACAAAGGTCCTCTTGGGACAGCTGGAGAAGATCCAAAGAAAGATCCCTGGACTGAAGTTTAACTAATGTTAAGGATAAATATCTCTAGGCCCGGTTCACAGAAACAGCAAGCAGAAAGTCCTAGGGTTAAATGGGCTCTAAGAGCCTCTGCCAGACTCAAAAGGAATTTTCACTCCCTAGACATCTTGGAGAATGGGAGGGGAAGAAGGATCTGTACCTAAGAAGACTGAGATAGTTTCTGCTGATTAGCAACACGAGGCCCAGCTGTGCTCCTATGATGCTGCCCACCTTTAGAAGTAACCAGCTTATCCAGTGAGTGCAAAAGCAGTGGGCAGGGAAATTGCTAGCTATGGCCACTTGCAGAAGAGTGGAGCTTTTGGTTTGGGGTTCCAGGTCAGATGAAACAGCTGAAGTGAAGCTAGAGGCACCATCCCCCACCTCACAAGTGGTACTTATACTAACATTTCTCATTAAAAAAAAAAAAAAGTGAACAAAGGAGAAAGAACTCAACCATAGAAACTTACCATGGGAATGGGGAAGACCAGGGTTTATTTTCAGAGAGGGATAATGAGGTAATAAAATGTCTCCTTTACCCCAAAGAGTAACATTAAATGGCTATCTGCCCAGAAAGAATTTATAGAACTCAAAAAAAGACTTCAAAAATCAAATGAGTGAGATTAGAAAATTACCCTTGGGCAACGGGAAGCCAATGAAGTTATAAGAGACAAAGAAATAGCAAAACAAAATATAAAGAATGAAAAAATAGAACAGAATGTGAAACACATTTTAATAAAAACAGTGTTATCTGGCGAGCAGATCAAGAAGAGAAAAATATAAGAATAATTGTACTATGATCAAAAAAATAAAAAGAACCTTTACACAATAATGCAAGAAGTAATTGAAGAAAATTGTTCTGAAATAATAGAACATGAAGGGGAAGTAGAAATAGAAAAAATTCACTGATTACCACCTCAAAGATATTCCACAAGGAAAATACATAGGAACTTTATTATTAAATTTCAAAACCTCCAGATCAAAGTGATTCTGCAAGAAACAACAATAACAACAATCAAAAAAATTCAAATATTAGAATTAGAATTCTACAGGATTTATCAGTAAGCATAATAAAAGATATCAGGTCCTAGAATAATACACACACACACACACACACACACACACACACAATCTAAAAAAAACTGGATCTGCAGCCAAAAACCATGGTATCCAGTAATCTAATATTGAGTGAAAAAAAAGACATTTAACTAACTTGTAGATTTTCAGGACATTGTCTCAACCAAACTTGCACTCAATAGAAAATTCAACATATAAGAACCAACATCAAAGAGTAATTTCAAGGGACTTAACAAGGACAAATTATTTATGTTTCTTACATGGAAATATATAACATGTTTAAGATTGACATCAGTAATTGGGTAGCTCAGAAGATAGACTGGGGCAGAGCTGAATATGATCTGACTCTAAAAAAGCAAACCATGTCTTTTAGGTCAAATCTTTTTTTTTTTTTTTTTTTGGTGAGTCTGCAAGCTGAGGATTGTTTGTACATGTTTAAATATGTATAGACTATTCTTAACTTGCAGGTCATACAAAAGCAAGCAGAAGCCATCCTTAGCTTGCAAGTCCTGTGGAAGGAGGCAGCACATCATGTTTGGTCATAAGCTGCATTTTGCTGATTCTTGACCTCGAATCTCAACCTTGTTCTTTGTCTGACTTTAACTCAGTCCACATTCCCAATCCATTGCCATATCATGGCATTTCTACCTTCACAACATTTCTTACATTCTGTTATCTTCACTCATTCAGCTACTACTTTAGAATATAGGTTCTTGCCTGAACTATTGTAATAACATTCTTGTTGATTTCTCTTTCTTAGATCTCTCCCATATCCGGGCCATTCTCTGTTGAGGTGCTAAAGTGATATTCATACTGCATAGTATATTAACCATATCATTTCCCTATTCAAAAAACTCAGTAAGGTGGCTGTCTTTTGCCTCTAAGATAAAATATAAAATCCTTTTCGGGCGTTTAAAACACTCCCAATCTGAACTCTTCCTACCTTTCTAGCCTTACACGTAGCCAATGATCCAGTGACATTTGCCTACTTGATATTCTTCACAGAAGATATTCAGTGTGCTTGCACTGGCTATTGCCATGCCTCTAATATTCTCCCTTTTACCTTCTTCAAGACTGTAAATTTTGCCTTTTTCAGGAGGTCTTTCCCAGTTCATCTAGATATTAGTTCCTTCTCTCTGAGATTATCTTTCATTTATATTATAGCTATCTTGTGTGTGTGTGTATGTATGTATACATACATACACACACATATATACATACATGTATTTTTTATTACAAGTTTATTACTTTAGAGTATGAACTCCTTGAAGACTGGGATTTGTACTTGGCAAAGGGTCTGTCACATCATAAGAATTTAAATGTTGCCTGACTTAGACTGTGTTTCTTCTGTGAATTTAATTTATCTGATGTAAATATGTTTCCTTCTTTAACAGCTCATTGATATCTGTACTTTAAGAGTTTTCTGTGTGAAACTAGTACTAAAATTGTCATTGATATATAGTCTTTTTATGAATTTTATGATTTGATCTTTGAAGAAAGCCTCCATAGCTGTACATTATTTTAAGTCAGTGGTTACAGTGAACCTAGTATTTTTTTCTAATTTATAGTCAATTGTGTAGTTGTAAACCTATCATAAAATGCAGAAAATAAATTGTGAAAGCCTTAATATTTCTGTTGAGGAAGCTAGGGGCTATGGTGGATAAAGCGCGATACATGGTGTCAGGAAAACCTGAGTTCATATCCTACTTACTTGATTCTGGGCAAATCACTTTTCCTTGATCTACTCAGGATCCTCATCTGTAAAATGAGATAATGATAACACTTACCTCCCAGTGTTGTTATGAAGATAAAATCAGATAACATTTAGAAAACACTTTACAAAACTTAAAGTACTAACATTATGAAGATTAATTATTATTCATGATTATTTAATAAAAGTAAGGAAAACAATCATGTATGTAAAGTTGCTGATGTTTTCTTGGGATACCACTAAAACCTCTTCTTTTGGAATATATCCCCATTTTGAAATACAAGGATATTTCAAGAGATATTTGCTTTTTCTATTGGTATTGACTGCAATACAGATTTCTTTTCTATATCCTTAAATCCATGTATTATTTGTGTTTTTTTTTTTACTTTACTTTCCTAACTCTTCTTTTTTAGCTTCACATTGCACATTGAGTAATGAGGCCTCTGGGTCTTATTTTAATATTAGGATTGTGAAAGCAGAGCAGTTAGAAATTTTTGATAGATCTGTTATCATATCCTGTAATTTTATGTTTAAATGGTTGGGGTTTTTGAATGCACAGAACTTATTAGCAAATGGCAAGTGCCTTTTAAAGAATGGTTATTGACCAAGTGTCTTCCTCCATGTTTCATCTAAAAATGCTCTGTGGATCATATATGCTTAAATGAATTGAAATCTAAGCCCAGCATAGATTAATTTTCTCCTTATTTGCTTTGGTTACTTTGTGAGGCTTCCTGTCTTCCTCCATTATTTTCCATTATTTTGCCAATAAGTATGTACTCAATACCACTGTTACTCTTGCCTGTAATGTTTTTCTACTTCGGTTAGATAATTTCTGAGTAAGGCAATTTCTGGGCTTTTTTGTTCTTTGTTATGGTGACATTTTACATTGGCTGAAGTTCTTTAGAAAATGGTTAAGTATCATAAAATCAGAACTGGAAATTATGTTAGAAGTTACTGAATTCAAGCCCTTCTTTTCCAGATGAAAAAATTGGGCTACAGAGAGATTAAGTGACTTACCCATGCAGCTTTTGTTTTTACATTTCCTTAATTTCTGAATGCATTTTCCTATCCTAACAAACCATAGCTTGTAATAAAGAATTTAAAGAGGAGAAAAAAGTTCATCAAAACTAACCAGTATATCACTGACAGTGCATACAGTGTTACACACACACACACATTTCCCTTCTGCAAAAAAAAAGGGAAAAAAAGGGAGTCAGAGATCCAAGAAAATGGGGGAAAAAAATCTGCGTTTACCAAAATATTTATAACAATTTTTTTTCTTTTTTTTTTTGGTGACAAAAAATTAAAAATTGAGGGGGATGCCCGTCAACTGGAGAGTGGTTAAAGAATTTGGGATACATGATTACGATGGAATACTTTTGTGCTAGATGAAAATAACTGGGAATAATTTTAGAGAAATATGGGAATACTTATGTGAATTGATGTAAGGTGAAATGAACAGAACCAGGAGATAATTATATAGTAACATCAATATTGTAGTAATGATTAATGAAAGATTTAGCTTCTCTGATCAATACAATAATTTTAAGACAATTTCAAAATACTCATGAAGAAAAATGCTGTTCATCTCCAGTGATAGAACTGAAAAACAATGTGATTTGAAGTATGATCTCAAATTTTTTATTTTTTCTTGCTTTATTTTTATATGTGGCTAATATGGAAATATCTTTTCCATGATTTCATATATATATAATTTATGTTCTATTTCTTATCCTCTCAGTGGGTGGAAGAGGGGTGGGGAGGAATTCAGAACTCAAAATTTAAAAAAAAAAAAGAATACTAAAGATAAATTTATTTAAGATAAAGAAAAGGAAGTAAAATTCATTTTTCTTGTCTCTTCTTTAGTGCCAAGATTTATTATTATAATTACACAGAATTCAGTTGTATTTTTTTAATGGTTGCTTTCATTTTAATATTGTTAGAGTCTTTGTTTATATTGTTTTCCTACTTCAGCTTAATCCACTCTGCATCAATTTAAATCATTCTAACAGATTCATGATCTTTTAATGATCACTGACTTTTTTTCTTATAGCTTTTTATTGACAAAACATATGCATGGGTAATTTTTCAACATTGACCCTTGCAAAAACTTCTGTTCCAACTATTCCTCTCTTTCCTCCCACCTCCTCCTAGATGGCAGGTAGTCCCATACATGTTAAATATGTTAAAGTATATAAAATGCTATGTTGTGGTCCACACTCATTTCCCACAATCCTCTCTGTGGGTGTAGATAGCTCTTTTCATCACTGAACAATTGGAACTGGTTTGAGTCATCTCTTTGTTGAAGAGAGCCACGACCATCAGATTTGATCATCCTATAGTCTTGTTGCTGTTTATAATGATCTCCTGATTCGGTCATTTCAATTAGCCTCATTTCATGTAAGTCTCTCCAGGCCTTGCTGAAATCATTCTGCTGGTCGTTTCTATCTTCTCTCTTTTTTGAGACAGTTATTAAACTAGCAGATTATGAGAATGTTTTAGATAGCAAGAGTTTTTTTTTTATTTTTATGAATGGTATATCTGATGTTTCTTAAGAAAATTAGGAAATGTTTTGAGAAGAAAGATGCTTACTTTATTGGTTGTACTCAGATCCTAGGCTTCTACTGATTTTAAAAACTTTTATTTCTTTTATTTCTGCTGCCAAAGAGAAAATATTATAAATATCCCAGATCAGAATATTTTTCCTTTGAAAAACCGTAGCTAATCCATAAATTAAATAAAAAAAATGCTTTTTAAATACTTTGACAAAGGATTTGCTATAGCAGACCACATTGCATAGCAATACAATTTATTTTTATTTTTATTTTTTTCATAATTACAACTTTTTATTGACAGACATTCCTGGGTAATTTTTTACAACATTATCCCTTGCACTCACTTCTGTTCTGACTTTTCCCCTTCCACTTTCGCCCCCCTCCCCCAGATGACAAGCAGTCCTATATATGTTAAATATGTCACATTATATCCATAGCAATACAATTGATTGAAAATTGTACACACTAAGATGTCACTTATTTGTTAATTATAAATATTAAATCTTTGATTTGTGAGAACCAAATAAAACTTTATGACTTACATGTTACAACTATTATTTTGTGCATATATTAGGGTCATGCATCATTCCTTGGTAAATTTAACGACAAGGATAATTACTTTCAGGAACCCTCTGACTATTGTCAAGTGAGGAATGAAGAAATGGAGTTGAATGCAGCATCTTTGGCATCAGAACTTCTAGGTTTGACTCTTGGATTGAACATTTACTATGTCACCTTGACTTCTTATTCTTCTTAAGCTTCAATTTCTTAAAAAAAAAAAAAAGCTTCAATTTCTTCCTATAAAATGAGAAAATTGGACAGAATGATATCTGTACGTCCCTTCCCTTTATAGAAATAAGATTTATGATTTCATGAATTATCATTGTTCTGCAAAATTTCTTTTGGTGAGATCCAAACAAAAGAGGAATTCCTTAGAAATGACGAGGCATTGACAATGTTTCTGTTTGTGGATCATATTGTGCTAATTGCATCATGATCCAGAATAATAATAAATAATAATTGACATTTGTGCTGTTGTTGTTCAGTTGTGTTTTACTTTTCAGGACCTCATTTAGGGCTTTGTTGATAAAAGTACTGAACTGGTTTGCCTTGCTTTCACCATTCTATTTTACAGAGTAGGACAGTGAGGCAAATGAGATTGAATGATTTTCCTAGAGTCATACAGTTAGTAATTTGTTTGAGATTAAATTTGAACTCAGGTTTTCCTGACTTTGAGATCTGGCATTTACTCTGCCTCCTAATTGTCTCAAATTGTTTTTTATAGATTATCTTAAAATTTACAAAGTTCTCTTTTTATATCTAGCTCTGGCTCTTGATCAGAAAACTTGGATTTCACTCTTGGCTCTGACATTGACCATCTCTATGATCTTAAGCAAATAAATTTTCTGTGCTTCAGTTTCCTTGCAATGAACTGAAGGCATTGAAGATCTCCATAATATCTGGAAACTTCACATCTGTGATCTTATGATCTTACTTGATTGTAATAGCATTTTTGTGACTTGACACCATCGATATTTTTATCCTCATCTAGTAGATGGGGAAACCCAGGCTCAGAGTTTTAAATTTAAATTGAAATTAAAAAAAGTGATTTTTCCATTTCTATTTAAAATAGATAAAATAGATACTTAACATCAGAATCAGGATTTGAAGAGAGAGGTTTTTTCCTGAATATAGGAACATGCATAAGGAACTAAAGGGGGTCTCAAAGATAAACAATGTCTAGCTTTCTCTCTCTTACCCCATGCTAGCTTAAGATATAACAGGGCTTCTTTAGTGAAGAAGCATTTATTAAGCATAAGCTAAGGACTGGGGAAAAGAAAACATTCTTGCCCTCGTGAAGCTCATAGTCTAATAGAGATAACATGCAAAAAAAGTATGTACAAACAAAAGAGATAAATAGATATAGATATCTATATGTAACATAATAATAACTAATAATAATCAGTGCTTACAATGCACCAGGTACTGCACTAAGCTTTTTATAATAATTTTCACATTAGGTTCTCACAACAATACTCTGAACTATATGCTATTATTATCCACATTTTACAGCTGAGGAAACTGAGGCAAACAGGTGTTAAGTGAGTTATCCAGGGTGACAGCTAATATGAGGAGGGGGTGGGGGAGAAAGGGAGAGAGAAAATATGCACATGCACGAGAGATAATGTATGTCTTTGATATTTATTAATGTTTACTTGAATTTGGGGGAAAGTTAGAGATAATTAAATTATGATAGAGTTGTATATTACATTTATTAGAATCTTATTTCTGCATATTTTCACATGTCATTAAAGAGAAGGAATTTATGGGTGTTAATTTCATGTATGATTCATAGTAGTATTTTAATTTGATCATAAACTACAAAGGCAAGTCTTCATTTACTTAAAAAGTTTGTAATAATTATCAAGTAGTTCATAGTTTTTATGAGTTTCATCATTTAATTCTTATTGACTTCCTTTGGAACAACCTGTTGTTATTTTAAGGACCTGAAAATTAGGAATATATTTTTTAACAGTAATTCATATATGGTATAATATTAGTGAGAAAAGTTGAATTCAGCTATTAGAGTATAACAAATTCTTAAAGGTCTTTGCATCATTCTAACAAGATAGGTTTTGTCTGAAAAGTTTTTTAAAACCTCCTGATATAATAATTTTTTTGCGTGTGCTAATTAGTTTTTTAATAATTTCTAAGTGTCTACAATCATAGTAAATTAGTTAATTTAATTCTTTATTCCATACTGCGACATATTCAACATATATAGGATTGCTTGCCATCTAGGGGAGGGGGTGGAGGGAGAGAGGGGAAAAATCAGAATAGAAGTGAGTGCAAGGGATAATGTTGTAAAAAATTATCCTGGCGTGAGTTCTGTCAATAAAAAGTTATTATAATAAAAAAAATAAAATTATATTTAAAAAATCTTTATTCCAAATGGACGAAGGGTTGGATTTTTCTAATAAATAGAGAATTACCATGTAAATCAGTGCTATGACTTACTGATATAGTGGGAAAACACGAGGCTTGAGAATCAGGAGACCTGGATTTGAATTCTGTCTCTGAAACTTAAGTCATTTACAATTTTTGAGACTTCATTTTATTGTTAGAAAATTATTCCATGGTTATCTGTAATACTAAAAAGTTACATGAATACTAACAAAAACATTATTATGAATAGTAACAAAAACAAAAGTTTATATGAATACTATTATAATTATTTTGTGCATTTTAAGTCCTCTCCCTCTGTAACCCAGTGACACTATTCTGTTTTCACAAAACAATTCATCTCCCTAGTCTGTGCATTTTCACAGGCTTTTCCCCCTTGCTTGCAGTGCTCTTCTTCCTTGTCTCTGCCTTCTGCCTTCTCTAGCTTCCTTCAAGTCTCAGCTAAAATCCCAATTTATTTAAGAAGCCTTTTCCAGATTATTTAATTTAGTCACTATATAAATGTTTATACCTTTCATTCAATTTAACATGTGTGTTTGTGTGTGTGTGTGTCTGTGTGTCTGTGTCTGTGTCCCTTAGCATAGTATCTGGTACTTTTTAAGTGCTAAATAAATGCTTATGGATTTGACTTGATTTGACATGTACTCTTTAGTTAATATTGTTAGAGAATTATTAATGTTAATATTGCAAGTCATCAATCATTAAATATCAATAACAGTTTCATTAAGATAAAATCAAGATGTAGCTCTTATTTGTAAAGACTGAAGGGTTACTATAAAGCTGTGAGGTGTGATAAATGTATTACAAGGAAAACCAAAGTACTGTGAGTTGCCAATTGTGGAAAAAGTTAGAAGATCCCAAGCAACCAAATTGGTTTAAATCAGGTAACTTTTGTGAGAGGTTGTTTTATGATGTTCTCACTTGGGAAATGCTCCAAATTTTATAGATCACAAAATCCCAAGGGTTGGCAAAATGAGGCTTTTACTTATTTGTGAAAGAAATTAGCTTTGAACCTTTAATTTATTCTTAGGAATGACATGACCTAAAGATTTGGTACTTTTTTTTTTTTTTTTTTTGACTTGATTACTTGGTCAAAAGAGGTAAAGAAAAGCTTATCATGTGGAGTTCAAATGAGAATCAATCAGATTTTAGTTTGATTCTACTCGTCAACAAATATTCTTGACTGTAGAGGTCAGCTTGGAAAGGACCTTAAAAATCATCTAGTTCAACATTTTGATTTTATGTATTAAAAATACAAATCTCAGAAAGAAGAAAAGTAATTTGCTTCAGTTCACACAGGGATTAAGTAGAGGAGCTGAGATTCAAAATGTGTTTTTACTGCAAAGTCATCATGACAATGCATTGCTCCAACTGCATCTACTTCCCTGCTTTTCTGAACAAATTTTGTAAATTAAGTCCTGCAACTTAAAAAAAAAATAATAGCTGGTTATGGTTAAAAGATATGAACAAATTATAAAAAGAATTGCAAACTATTAATTATGTGAAATTTTGTTCTAGTAACTAAAAAGAAAATTATAAATCAAAGAACAAATCAAGAATTTACCTCACACTTTTATTCCCCCACAAAAAGTGGGGATAGTCAACATTGGACTGATATTGTAAAGATTACTGCACTGTTGAAGAAAATATGGATTAAAAAAATTCTGCAAAGTAATTTGGAATCATGAAAATAAGATGATTAAAATACCCTTACCTTTTGACCTAGAGATTCTTTTGCCTAGCATATACACTAAAGCATCTCCAAGAAAAGATTAAAAAGAAAGGCTCCATATACAATAACATTATAGCAGCTTTCTTGTTTTGGGGGAAAAAAAAAAAGAGTACACTGAGTAGGGAATGACAAAACAAATTGTGATACCCGAATGTAATGTAATATTGTCATGTTATAAAAAGGAAATTTGATGAATACAGAGAAACATGGACTTAGAAAAATTGTTGGAAAATGATGTAAGTAGAGCTAAGAAAATAATCTACACACAATGAATACAGTATTGTAAATGGAAAGGACCACAAAACAATGAAAGTGAATGTTGCAGAATTACAAAGAACTAGCTTGGCTCCAAATAAGAGATATGAGAAGCCATCTCCCTCTATTTTTTGACCTGGGTGAAGGGGTCCACACAAGTGATGTTGCATATATGTTATAATTTTTTCTATTTTGATCAGTTTTACTGATTTTTTTTCCTCACTCTTTTAAAAAAAATCTTTGTTATAAAGGATGAATCTCTGGAAGAATGAGAGGGAGCATAGGAGGAAATTTAAAAGATGTAAGAATAAAAGATAGTACACTTTTTTTTTTTTTTTTTTTTAAAGGAGAACATGGTAGTGACATTGTAGAAGACCTAACTATCTAGAATTTTTGTTGTCATAGAATTTGGGTTTCTTGTGGGCTTTTTGTTCTTTTCCATTTACTTTATTTTAATCATGCTTTTTCCTCTTCTGTTTCTGCTTATTTAACGATGAATCAGTTTAGTTAATCTTCGTATCAGTTACCAGCTACACTCAGAGAAAGAATACTAGGAAATGATTATGGACAACAACATAATATTTCCATTCTTTCTGTTAATGTTTGCTTGCATTTTTGTTTTTATCTTCTCAGGTTATTTTTACCTTTTTTGTAAATTAGATCTTTCTTGTACAACAAGAAAAACTGTATAAATATGTATACATATATTGTAATTAACATATACTTTAACATATTTAATATATATGGAACTACCTGCCATCTAGGGGAGGGGGTGGGGGGAAGGAGGGACAGGTTGGAACAGAAGATTTTGCAAGGGTTAAGTGTTGAAAAATTACCTATGTATATGTTTTGTATATAAAAAGCTATAAATTTAAAATAAAAAAATCAGAAAAAAATCTTCATATCTGTTATTTCTTAAATATTTTTTGCTTCCAGAATGGATGGTAATTTTTAATGCTCTAAAGTATTCTATATTTATGTCAGTTTTCTTTGCCTTTAATATTTTCTAAAGAAGTGTTAGTTTAGTAATAATTTGGCATCATTGAGAAATGAATTATTTCATATTGATTTTCCAGAAAACTAAAACTTTTCCCCTTTAAATACAAAAATTTATTCTGTTTTGGTAGAAATATTTCCAAGATAGGTTACTGCTTCCTGATATTATATATAATTGCTTTTCTTTCTATATTAGGAACACTCCTTTGAAAAGTTACTCTGCTGTACTTTATAATTATGATTCCCTTGTAGGTGTTGAGGTATCATAGGATTATTTCTCTATATATTACGTCACCAGATTTTTCTACTGACATTTAGTTCTTTTTTGTCCTGGCAGTTGTTACTTTCCCCCTTTTTTGGCATGTCTGTTATTCTAATCTGTTATCATATTTCAAGAAAAACGAATTATCCTGTTAGCAAAATAGTGAGTTTACCTTTGTTTTGGAATAAATTTCCTGGGCTTTGTGACTATTACATGCTACCCTGAAAAAATTTTTTTTTCATCTTGGGAGTTCTCAACCTGTGGTTTGTGAATTTGTTTTGTTTTTGTTTTTGAAATTTTAGTAATTGTAATTTCAGTGTAATTGGTTTAATTTATAACCCTGTGTATTTTGTTATTGTATATAGCTGGGTGGCACAGTGAATATAGCATTGGTCCTACAGTCAGAAAGATGTGAATTGAAATCCAGCATCAGACACTTACTGGTTTTGTAACCTTTAACAAATCATTTAACATTTCAGTTTCTTCATCTGTAAAATGGGGATAACAATAATATCTACCTCTTAGAATTGTTGTTGAGGATCAAATGAGATAATTGTAAAAGGAATAAGATAACACATGGCATAATAAGTTCTATATAAATTTTTATCATTGTTGCTTTTATTATTATGCATTTAAAAACATTCTGGGAAGGGGGTCATGGACTTCACCAAACTGCCTAAGGGATCCTTGACAAAATATATATATATGGAAAAAAAACAGCTCTGGTCTCCTTGTAAAGTTTGTATTTACAATTATTGAGATAAATGAATATTTGGAATATTAAAATAGTTAATGCTGTCGCCACTTTTCCTCTGTTTTATATCATGTAGCTATAAACCTAGAAGGAAGTTTTAGGTTATCTAATTCACATAATCATTCACATCAGTTCTCATTTCCAGACCCTTATTCTGTCACCTCTATTAAAGAATTCAATTCCATTCAACAAATAGAGTTTAAGCTCTTACTATATACAAAGTGGTATACTTTGTGATAGAGGCACAAAGATGATGCCATGAAGTTGCTTAATCTAATGGAACAAGATAATTAGGTACACAAAACTATATACTTAAAAGGTGAAGTGTAAAAAAGACAAAAGTGACCAGCCAGCATGGTGCAACAAAAGTATGGAGAAGAGGTTATTTTCACTTACATAGAGCAGTTTGAGCCTTTTAGGAAAAAGGGAAACATATCAGTAGGCAGAGAGATGAGTTTCCTATTGTGTGATCTTGGGCAAGTCACTGAGCTTATTTTGGCCTTCCTTTTCTGCAACTGAAAATGACTGAATTGGGGAACTGTTACAGTCCTTCTATTTCTAAACACACGCACCTATAATTTCATGACATTTTACTGTACCACCTTTTCCTGATTCTGTCATCTCTTGATTTTTCTTCCACCTTCCTTCAATGAATTTGGTACCTTACAGCCTTCCCATTCAGCCTCTTGTAATCATTTTTAGAGAATTCTATATCCATTTCAATTCTCTGACCTCAGTTTCTGTTTTATTCATCCACAGATGGAATTATACCTTACATCTCATCATCACTTGCAATTCAAATGATTTCTGAATCTGAAATTATCTTACTTTTACCGCCTTAGATATATCTTTCTGTTCATCCACATGGCTTCCACTCCAGTTCAGACCTTCATCACCTTGTCACTGGCTGTTATTGCAATAGTTTTCTAATCGATTTCCTTGCTTCAAGTCTCTCCTTGCTCCAATTTGTGCTTAGATGTCAGCTAAAGCATAACTTTGATTGTGTTATCCCACTATTCCAGTAAATTCCAATGTTTTCCCATTGCCCCAGAAGCAGTATAAAATCCTCTGTTATCTAAAACACTTCATAACCTGTTTCCTTCCCACTTTTTCATTTGTCTCGTACTTAACTCCCCTCCAAAAATTCTGTGATATAGCCATACTTGTCTACTTATTCTTCACACAATATACTCCACCTCCTATCTCCTATCTTCATGCCTTTATACTGACTTTACCCTGTGTGTGAAATGCTCGCTATCTTTATCAAAGTTACCTTTCATCTATACTATAAGTCTCTTGAGGAACTCAATGTAAATCTTTGGAATTTAAGATCCAAATAAAGAAAACTTCCAACTACTTGGAGTTAAGCAATCTAGGACTGGAAGGGGAAAGTGCTTCCTTAGTAGAGGTCATCTTGTTTACACCTCTCATTTTTATAGATAAAAGTATTAGAGGTTAATGTTTTACCATAGGTGGTAAATAGCAGAGCTGGAATTTGAATTTGTCTTCTGTCTTAAAATAATCTATTAATCTAAACGATAGAAGATCTTATTGAATATTCAACCCAACAGACATTATTGTGAGTTACTAGGTAAAACACTAAGATAAAAATTGTACAATCCTTGTTGCTGAGGAAGTCTTGATAATTTTTTGACATACATGCAAATAAATATATTACCAGATAGAATATGATAGTTCTTCTGAGAAAATTTGAAGGAAATTAGAAAGAAAAACATGTTTTGTTTTTTTACCTGAGGGATGGGAAGAGGGATTGGGAAACTTTTAGGCAAAAATGTACTTTGCAGGCTTGGTAAGTGGCCTGTAAGGGCAACATAGGATAATAATAAAGCAATTAGTCTAGCTGAGCTGAAATATAGTTTCCATGAAAAAGTTTTCTGAGATAAAATTAGAAAGGTAGTTTAGAACTAGATTGTGGAGAAGACTAAACACTAAATTAAGGAGTGTATACTGCACCAATCAGAATTATATATAAACTGTAACTGCTTATTCATGTCATCTTGATCCATGTTTGGTTGGTATTCATTTAAAAATGTTTTTGTGGATTTTTTTAAAATAGATATTTGATTTAATGGATGCCAAGGCTCGTGCTGACTGCATCAAAGAAATAGATCTCCTTAAAGTAAGTACTAGATAAGAATTTGAAAATGTTTTACAATATTGACATCTGGGATTAATTACAACATATATTTAAGACAAAATTTTGGGGAAAAAAAATCCGAGTATGTTAAATATAATTATGGTGATAATTGGTTGAGAGATAGAAGAAGAGATTTTTCTAGTCCAGTTCCTTTATTTTATAAATGAAGAAAATAAAGCCTTAAAAATTGTAACTTGCTTAGGAACAAATAATGGAGCTGACATTTGAACCTAGATCCTTTCTCCATTCTCCCATCCCCCTCCATTCCAGTTCCATTTTTATATAATGAAAAGAATTTTAAGAAATAATTAATAGTCTAATTGTTTTAAGGGCATCTAGATGGCAGTAGGGCCTGGATATATATTACATATATAACCTTAATATATATCCTGGGAGGTAATATGGTAGGGAGAGAGAAAAATTTGGATCATAAAATCTTACAAAAATGAATGCTGAGAACTTTCTTTACTTGTATTTGGAAAAATAAAATACTATTGAAAATGAAAGAAAAAAAGACAGATAACAAAATAGCCTGTGCTTTTTTCTGATTAGACTTTATTTTTTGGGAAAAAATTATCCTGACTACTGTCTGTCTATTCCTTTGTTCCTCTCTGCATCTAAAATGAAAGAAAGTTTTTTGGTGGTAGACACAAAAATAGATAGTTATTCCATGAACTCTTACCCTGATGATTATTTAGAATTTGTTTCAGGAAATACCCATTTTTTTAGAGAAAGTTATATACTTTGCTATGGAAAAAATATACATCTGTGAGAAGTTTTAATGTGGGGAAAATTCAAATAATGAGAGAAGCCAAGGAATAGCTACCATTCTATATCTGATTATCACCAACAAGAAGAAGCTGGTTGTTGAAATGGAAACAATGGGAACTCTATGTAGAAGTAGCATTCCCTCATACAGTTTGTTATTGATGAGGGAAGTGTCAGGCATAGTTTTGACATGTATCACAGATTTTTGGAGAATAGATTTCAAAGAGTTCAGTGAAAAGGAAGGTCGATATCATCGTCTGAAATTCTGAATAAAGAGAGAGATAATTCTGATGAATGAGAAAAGGAGGAGCCTCTAATAAATACCATTAGATTATATAATTAATAGATAATATAATTAGATTAAAAAACTTATTGTACTTATATTTTCTATATGTAGAAAATACCTTTATCTTCATTACGTAAAGATAGGTAATGGAAGACAAATAAAAGTAAAGCATTTCAGATTCTTTAAGAAAAGTGTCAAGACCAAAATCACCAAAGTTACCTTTATCATCAAGATAAAATGAGAAAATATGCCTCCCTTCTTTCTTTGCAGAGAGATAAAGTACTATGGTTATGAGACATTGCATATGCTGTCAGATTTGGTTGATATGTTGATTAGTTTTGCTGAACTGGTATTTATTTATTTTCTAAAGAATGACTTGCTGGATAGGGATGGGAGAAGGAATCTATGAAATTAAGGTAAAATTTTTTAAAAAGATAGTAATATTTTAATAAATATTTTTAAAAATAGTGATTGGAACATTACATTTTAGAGTAAGCTGAAATAGGTAGAAAATGTTTAGGACAGCAGAAAAAAACTTACTTTTCTTTTATCTTATGTTAGGGGAAAGAAGAGATCGGAAATGTAATAGGGCTACAACTTGGGCAAGCTAGAATAGTGGTAAGACAACCACTGTGAAAACAAAAATTCCTGAACCTTTATTTAACTTCTGCTTTTTTCATTCAAGAGAATTATCTTTATACAGATAATAGCATAAGGATAATAGGGAGTTGAAATATCTTTACTAAAAGATTAATTGAAAGATAATGCAATTTTAGTTTATGTTATTAGGCCCGGAAAGACTCTATCCATGGATACTGAAAGAACTAATGGATTTGATTTTTGAACCATTATCAATTATCTTTATGGAATCACAAGGGGGAAAAAGGAGTTACAGGGTTCAGGTTCAGAATTTAAGATGCCATAATGTATATTTACAATTAACTTTATTAATAATAAATTTAGAAGGAAACTAGGTTAAAATTTTAAAAAATGTTATGTATATCTGTACTTGCCTTTATGTTATGCTTAATATTTAAATGATGGCTAAAATTAAATTGCATGAAGTGATATTATATTAAAAAATTAATTAAATCAGTCATTTTGAAGGTATTTTATCTCCTATAACAAGAATAGTGAATATCAAGTCTGTAGATGTATAAGGCTCTCAAAATTATTTGGTTTGGCCTGCAAGGCAACTGCAGGTGTTGATGAGCTGAAAGTTATATACGACAACTTCCTACTGCTTGCATTTTTAAGTTTATAATTTTGTGATATGATGGGCCAGAACTTGAAACAAGGTGCTAAGTCACTGAAATTGATAGAGACAATGCTTATGTATTTAGTTCACACCCTTAGAGTTCACACCTTTAAGAGAGTTCACACAGAGTTCACCCCTTTAAGAGAGTCCACACCTTTAAGAGAGCATATATACGGAGGAGCCCACTAAAGGACAAGCCCACTAGAGACTTTGGGAGATTCATAAGACAGAAGCCTACTAGAATCTCATTCAGGGGGAGCTCTTGGAACCAAGGAAAGAGATAGGCCTCTAAGAAAGCCAACTGGGCTGTTTTGAAGGAGGCAATAAAGGATCTGGACTTTAACTCCTAGCTGCATTCAAGGTGATTATTACTCTGAACTGAAACGAAGGCTGCTCCCGGAGAAGCTCCCCAAGAAACCTGCTCCCAGAGAACAATTATATTTTTGAGAGAAGAACTTTACATTGTATGACCTGCGAATGGTGTTGTAAATATCCAAAGGACCCGTGGCAGAAAAAAGTGTTCCTCGACCCTGTCCTATGAACATGTTATCCAGTGTTTCCTTGTATTTAAAGATACATCCTGAACTGACCACTTGTGTCTATAAATATTTAACAATTATAGTTTAGCTGCAAGTTTAATGTGACTTAGGAATGTAGAAGTATAAGATGACAGGAAAAAATAATGATGATTGTTGGAGGGGATGCGGGAAAACTGGGACATTGATGCATTGTTGGTGGAGTTGTGAACGAATCTAACCATTCTGGAGAGTAGTTTGGAACTATGCTCAAAAAGTTATAACTGTGCATACCCTTTGATCCAGCAGTGTTACTACTGGGCTTATATCCCAAAGAGATTATAAAGAAGGGAAAGGGACCTGTATGTGCACGAATGTTTGTGGCAGCCCTTTTTGTAGTGGCTAGAAACTGGAAACTGAATGGATGCCCATCAGTTGGAGAATGGCTGAATAAATTGTGGTATATGAATATTATGGAATATTACTGTTCTGTAAGAAATGACCAACAGGATGATTTCAGAAAGGCCTGGAAAGACTTACACGAACTGATGCTGAGTGAAATGAGCAGGACCAGGAGATCATTATATACTTCAACAACAATACTATATGATGACTAGTTCTGATGGACCTGGCCATCCTCAGCAATGAGATCAACCAAATCATTTCCAGTGGAGCAGTAATGAACTGAACCAGCTACGCCCAGAGAAAGAACTCTGGGAGATGACTAAAAACCATTACATTGAATTCCCAATCCCTATACTTATGCCCACCTGCATTTTTGATTTCCTTCACAAGCTAATTGTACAATATTTCAGTCTGATTCTTTTTGTACAGCAAAATAATGGTTTGGTCATGTATACTTATTGTGTATCTAATTTATATTTTAATATATTTAACATCTACTGGTCATCCTGCCATCTGGGGGAGGGGGTGAGGGGTAAGAGGTGAAAAACTGGAACAAGAGGTTTGGCAATTGTTAATGCTGTAAAGTTACCCATACATATAACCTGTAAATAAAAGGCTATTAAATTAAAAAAAATAAAAATAAAAAAAAGGAATGTAGAAGTAATTGCTAAGAGAAATAATATAAACTTTACTAGTATCAGTAGAAATATGCTATCAAATGAAGTAATAGACCCAATATTAGATCACATCTTGAAAATTGTTCAATTGCTATACATTGTACTTTAAGAGAAATAAATTGAAGCAAGCCCAGATGTCTGACCAGAATGATAAGGCTTCTAATCTTAGAAACCTTAAAAATATGAGAAACAAGGAAAAGAAGTGAGAATATGTAATTGGGAAAAGAGAAGATTTAGAAAGGTGGAAGTTATGACTATCCTTTATATATATTAGATCAATGATATAGGGTTTCTTGTCTTAGTGTATTAGCCATCATGATGTATTCTAATTATTAGGTACCCAAGTGTTTGCTAAATTAATAGTGACTAGACTGAAAGAAAAGTAACATTGCAGCTAAGTGGCATAGTGAATAGAGCACACTGTACTTGGGTTCAAATGTGGTTCTGTGACTGTAGGCAAGACATCTGATCACTTTGTGCCTCATTGTTCAGTGGTGGTTGTACTCAGTGGTCTCCAAATTCCATTGATAGTTCTGTATCTATAATCTTCTAAGCTTAAATGTTTATCATAATTATGTTTAGCTCTGGATTGTTGAACTCTAGAACCACAGCTTGAAAATTATGGAGAAGTAGAATCTGATTCATCTTAGAGAAGAATCTTTTTAGTATTGAAAACTGCAAGAAAGTTGAGTTGAAATAAAACAACTTTCATTATAATAGTAACATTATAAAAATAACTGACAGTGATCATCCATGTTTCCCAAAGACCAGTGATAAAGTATGTGACCCACCAAGTGACAGAAATTTGAAGGGGGACTGAACATTTAAAATGAGATGTACATTTTTGTACGTAGCCATAAGTTATGGGAATTTTTTTTGACTGTGCATGTTTGTTACAAAGGTTTGTTTTTCATTTTTCTTCCAGTGGAGATATGATAATAGGAGGAAAGAAAAATGAATAAATTTTTGTTAATTGAAAAATATTAAGCATTTGTAATCTGATTTTTATCCTTCTTACACAGACCTTTTTGGCAGTCTTCTAAAGCATATAGGTCCTTACTCAGAATTTCTAAAAACATAGGATTGTAAAGGCAATCAATTTATGAAAAGAAATCATATTTTTCCCCTATCCAAATTTCCAGATCTCTACTTGGAGGCTCTAGAAAGTAACTTCCTAATGGTCAAATTCAAAGTTATTTTTCTAAGTTTTATTCCCGGATCTCGTGTCATTTGTCACTATTTATGCCCTCTTCCCTTTAATTTTTTTTTCTACCTTTGTTTATCTGGAAATTTTTTGTTCTTAACTCTTTGACCATTCTTTTTTTTTTTTTTTTTCCTTTTCCTGGATTGTCTTCCTAATGTTATTTCATTAATTTGGGAATTTTTCAATAATGTGTTCTCTTTTTATTTCTCTAGGACTCTTCTTAAGTAATCTTGCCCTCACCCAAGAATTTAATGGTTGTCTTTATAAAAAAATCTCCCAAGATTTATATCTTTAATCTCATTTTCTCTGTCAAGTTCTAATCCTACCTTCTCGACTTTCAGTCTTTCAGAATACAGAACCAATATATCAAAAACCAGTACCATTATCTTTCCTGTTCTCACTGTTCTCTTACCCTGAATTCCAGCCCTTTCTCTGAGTTCCCATTTTATTTGTTGCTGTACCTCTCTTCTCTCAGTAACCCTGCTTCAAAACATTGGAGTCAACTTTGACTTTTCCTTATTATTCTCCATTTCAATAGATCACAGAGTTCTGGAGAGTCTAACTCATCTTTTCTTAATTCTGTCTTTTTGCCATTTTTATTGCCACTACCCTAGTTTAGGTTATAATTAACTTTTGCCTGAGATGTTCTCTTAACTTGTCACTTCATCTCTATCTTTCTTCCAGTCTGCCTACATACTGTTGTCAAATTAAACTTTCTAAATTTTGCCACTTCAATTTTCAAAAACTTTTATTTTCTTGTGCTGGAGTTGTTAACATTTTCTGTATCATATATATATTTTTTGAGAGACTAGTGAAATCTATGGACCTTTTTTTCAAGTCAAGTCAGTGAACATTTTATTATGCCAGTGCTAGACACTATAAACATGAAGATTCAAAGAAAGGTAAAAAACAAAAATCAGTCCTTACTTTCAAGGAGTAAGTCTAATTCAACTCTAATGGAGGAGACAGACAAATGATCATAAAGATAGAGTATAGCCAGATTGAATGAGAGATAATCAGAGAAAGAAGGCCCTAGTTGTAAAAAGGATCAGAAAAAGATTCTTGTAGAAGGTGAAGTTTTAGCTGGGGCTCAAAGGAAGCCAGGGAAGTCAGGAGATGAAAATAGGAATGGATAGAATTTCAGGCATAGAAGTAGTGAAAATGAAAAATTTGGGAGATAGATATCTTGGGTAAGGAATAACAAGCCCAGTATCACTGGATTGCTGATTATGTGGAAGGGAACAGTGTTGAAGAAGAGTGAAAAGATAGGAAGGTTGTAAAGACCAAGAAAGATTTTCTATTTTATTCTAGAAGTGATGGAGAATTCCTCTTGAGTGAGAGGAGAGAAGAGAGGAAGTGTATAGAAGATATATTACAAGGTGCAATCTACAAGATTTGGCAATTGATTGGATATCAATGGAGAGAGATTGTGAAGAGTTGAGGATGATACCTAGATTGCAATAGATAAGATTATAAAGGAACCAATTGACTGAAATACAGTTTTTGAAAATATGTAATATATATGTATAAATGGGTATGTGTATATATATGTATGTTATAGATGTATATATACATAAATGCATATGTATGTAGTTCATGGACAACAGACTATGAAGCTTGATTTCTAGAAATTACAAAATCATTTCAACTTGACCTTTAAAGCCTTCAGAGTGTGTCTCCAACTTATCCTTACAGCTTTATGCCCTATACTATATACTATATGCCCTATACTATATACTAGTATCCATGCAGAATTTCAGCTAAATTGAAATGCTTCATGTTCCCTAAACTTTTCTCTCCCTTTATTGCTAATGTTATTTTTTTCTGTCTATGATGCATTTGAGGTGTATCTCAAATACGTTTTTATGAAGCTTTTTCTGATTTTTCTCAACTGGAAATGATCTCCCTCTAAACTCCTAACACTTTGTATTTCTCATTAAACATTTAATCAGCAATGCATAGTTTAAATAGTAATAGACTTAGAAGTAGAAGAGACCTGAATGTTGATCTTACTAATTTGTGAGACCTCGAAAAAGTTATCTTGTCTCAGTTGCCTCATCTGTAAAAGGAGAGTGATAATTCTTGCCTTTATGAACCATGAATCACTCTGTAAATGTTGTTATTGTTTCTATATTATTTTAATCTAATTAATAAGTTATGAATTCCTTGAAATCAGAAATTCTATTTTACTTGCCGTCATTTTACCCATATTACCCGATATGAAGAAATAAAGCTCAAAAAATATTTGAGTTGTTAAGTAGTAATGTGTATTTAGAAACCAAAATAACTATATATTTGTGTAATGTAGGCTTTCTTAAGTTGGGAAATTAAAGTTTTCACTTTGCAGAGTAAGGAAATATTAATTTTTCTCTTATTTTTTTCTTAGCAACTGAACCATCCAAATGTAATTAAATATTATGCTTCTTTCATTGAAGACAATGAACTAAACATAGTTCTGGAGTTAGCAGATGCTGGCGATCTCTCTAGAATGATAAAGGTAGGCTTTTTTAATTACTGGTCTTCAACTTGTATTTTATAAGTATATATTGAATGTAATATAAACATTTTAAGTTAATATGGAAATCTGGAACAATTTGTGTCTTTAAAAGTCAAACTATGTTAGGTTTCAGTGTTAAGTAGCAGGTGAAATTCCAAGGGCCTTGCTACAAAGAGGTAAACCATAACTCCAGTATTAGCATAAAATTCTTTCAGAGCAAAAACTGAAGGAACTAATTCATTCTGATCTTGTTATCATTTGATTTTTTTGGTTGTTGCCACTAAGCAATTAGAGGAGAAGGACAACAAAGATTCATTTCATAGATGAGAATAATGAAAAAGAATGAAAATAGCCTGTCTCTTTTCAGGCAAAGAATCCTAAAATATAGCTAGGAATAATTTGGAAGAGAAGGCATCATTGTCCTAGATATTCTTGGATAGAGAGACAGAGGAACTATTGATTTCAGAATATATGATGTTGGAGCTGCCAGCTTTTGTTTTAAAATGTATTTTGTACCAATCTCTGCCATAATACCATTTCAGAGTATTAGGGCTGTGTGATATCAGATTATCCTTAGAACCTAACCTCTTTTATTTGTTATATAATCATTATTCATTTATAGTTAATATTGGCAGGAAATGTAGATCTCAGAAAGAAGAGAAAAGAGATGTTCTTAGTGATCTGCTTTAGTTAATACTTTCTTCATCCCTATTCAGAGTCATACCTAGGTGACAATGGAGTGAGGAGCTTACTGTATAATATCACTTATATGTGTATACCTTCTAACAGTGCACATAACAATCTATCTAAATTTTCTCATCCTATATAGTTTTTATCTGTTTCATTCCATAAATACTACATAAAGAGTCTATGCAATGTTCTGGACACCTTACTCTAGATAATTTCATGTTTTGTGATGACAGATTATCCACCTGTTATTTTTTATACTCTGGTTACCTATGGTATTGATGGCATCGTTGTAACACTTATCATATACAACTCATCATTATTAATATGCTGCAGCCTACCTTCATCTACCATGTATCTTTGCATTGTCCTCTCATTCACCTGACATTTTGATTCCTCAAAAGTTTATTTCATCCCACAATTTTTATTCATGTAACATTGCTGCAAGGACACTTATATGAGGTAGAACTTTGTTTAAATGTTATTCTTGCTATTTATGGTCTTTCAACTCTGAGGAAGTTTTTTAGTTTCTTGGGACCTTAATTTCCTCATCATCCTGTAAATTTCTAGTCCTGATCTGATGATGATGATGGTGGTGATAATGATGAAGATGATAATACATTACTACAGATGGCTGTGAAGGTGACTTCTATCCTATTATGAAATATGTTATTGAAACAATTACTTCCTACGTCATAGAATCTCAGAGTTGGAAGGCATTCCAGAAACTATCTAGTCTAATGTATTTTTGGTAAAGAATCCTGCCTAAAACATCCTTAACCAGGTGATCATCTAGCATTTGCTGGAATGAAGATTTCAAGCGAAATTCACTCAGAAAGCAGTTAATTCCACTTTTCTGTAGGTGTAGTTACTACACATCTGTCTGCCCCTCTGCATCTACCCGTTGTTCCTACCTCTGCCTTCTGGGAACCCAATATCTAATTTGTCTGTGACCATATTAACACTTCAGATTGTTGAATGGTGTTTTTCATGTCTTTTTTTGCCCTATCAGGTTAAAAAATGTCCACTTTCTTCATGAATTCCCATGTGGTCTTGAAGTTTTTCTATGTCCTCTTCATTCCTGGATCTAAGTTGATTGGTGAATTCCCCAAATATCCACATTGGTCTTTTTTAGACAAGTTTCCCTTTTCTCCCACATTAGAACTTCCTCATTTAAAACAAGGTTTGGAGGAGACATTTTTCTGTTTTTATATCACCTTTTTTCTGCAATGTATCCATCTCCTCTCCCCTCCCAGAACCATACTTTTAACAAAAAATAAAACAAGATGAGAGAGGAAAAGCAGCTTAAACTAATGAACATACCAATCAATTAATAATAATAAAATTTATATAATGATTTATATAATATTGTATATTTATATCATCTCATAATATACATGTATAGTGATTTGAGATTTATAAAGCACTATTTTATCATTTGATTCTTGCAACAGATCTGTGAAGCAGATATTATTCACATTTTCAGTTGAGGAAAACTGAGACTGAAAAAGGTTGAATCAACCAGTAAGTGTGTATGATGTAGGATGATGTAGGATTTGAATCGATTCTTCTTAATTCCAATTTCATTACTCTTATCTAGTATGACACAATAAATATATGTAGAAGTATATGTACACCTTTATAATCCCTCATGTCTGTTAAAGAGAGAGAGAGAGAGAGAGAGAGAGAGAGAGAGAGAGAGAGAGAAGATACTCATCTCTCTTCATTGAAGCCAGCCTTGGTTATAATTACAGTTTCAACTATTTTTTGTTGTTATTTTTTCTGCTTTACTATTTATTTCTTAGTTCTTTACTTTCCAGCATTTTATATCTTCTTGTCTTTCTGTATTCTTTATATTCATCATTTTAAAAAATGCATTAATATTTCATCACATTAATGTATAACAATTTTTTAAACCATTCCTCATTCAATGGACATCTACTTTCCTTCTACTTCTCTATTTTTATAAAGAATGCAAACTCTGTATGTGAACTCTGACATTCCTTTATGTGATTATAATCTGTTCTCATTCCACCACTCTCTACAACTTTAAATCCTGTTATTTGACCTCACCATTTCCTCTACTCTCTTTGTTCCTTACTTCTTTCCCAGTTTATCACCCCTATATTGGCTAGACTTTTCCCATCTTGCCATAGTTAACTAGTTCAGTTCTGTACTCTTCTCTTGAGATCCTTGCTCCTGTATAATATTGAAGTTATTGCACTGTTAAACCTCAGCCTTGGATTACTCTTACCATGCACTGCCTTTGCCTGCTCATGTATTGATGCATGAAACTTGAGAAAATCACAAAGCCATACTGATGAGGATTACTTCAGATATGTCACAATAATCTCAAGTGGGCTTTCCCTATTGTTATTTTATTCTTTGGAATTTCTCTAACTCTGTATGTACACTTAGCACAGTGGCTTTTCGAAACCTTTTCATCCTTTCTCAAATATCTTTCTACCTCTAAGTTGAGAACTTTGCTTTATTTTGCACTGAAAAAATTCAGACCATTTGGAAGAACTCCCTCTTCTCCCTTCCTCCTTATTTTATATTATTCAGATTCCTTTCAGTACTTTCCATCCCTGTCTTGCACAAAAAGTTGAACTTTTTCTTTGCTAAAGTAAAATCTTCCACATGGAGAAGTAATCCCATTCTATTCAGTCTACTTAAGCAAAATACTCCTTCTGTCATCCATATCTCATTTATCTTTAATCTTCCAGTCTACCAACCGCTATCTTGCAGCCTTTAAACATGTCTGTCTCTTCTTGGTCCTTAGAGAAACAGACAAAACTCACTTCCTCACTTAATCCACCCATCCTTGTTAGCTATCATCTCATCATGTCTCTCCATTTTTTTTTTTTTAGGGGGGGGAGGCTAAATTCTTTGAGAAGATTTATCTATAGTAAATGTTTCTCTGGTTCCTTTCTTCTTAGTCTCTTCTTACCCTTTGCAGTTTGCCTTTTGACTTCATCATTCAACTTGAAACTGCTCTCTCCAAAGTTACCAACAATCTCCTAATTGCTAAATCTAACAATTTTTTCTAAACCTCAGCCTTTCTGATCCTTTTCAATCATTGACATCATTGATCACCCTTTCCCTTTTTATACTCTTTTCTCTCTACCAATTTTGTGACATTGCTCTTTTTTCCTTATTTAACTCCTCTTTCTTATTCTCCTTTTCTAAAGTTTTCTCTAAAAGTTCTAGATGGTAAAGTATGAGAACTTTTGAAGGCAGGGGGTAGGTTGTGAAGGCCTTTGAATAACAAACAGAACATTTTGTATTGGATTATGGAAGCAATAAGGAGCCATTGGGGTTTATTGACATGGATCAGTTTAATGTGGAGTTATGTGTGATAGGAGAATGATATGATCACACCTGAATTTTAGGAAAATCACTTTGGTAGCTGACTGGAAGATAGATTGGAATGGGGAAAAAATTAAAGTAGGTAGTCAGATTCACCAGGAGGCTGATGCAGTAATGCAGATACGAGATGATAAAGGCCTTTAGAATGGTGGCAATGTTAGAGGAGAGGAGAAGGTATATTTGAGAGATATTGCAAAGGTTTTAGCAACAATTTGGATATGGGGGCTAGTTATAGTGAGAAATTAAGAGGATACCTAGATTATGAGCCTGGAAGACTAGAGGAGGATGTTGTCTTCCATAGAAAGGGAATTTGGGATATGGGAAAGATTTAAGGAGGAAAGATAATGGGTTCAGTTTTGGACATGTTGAGTTTTAGATATCTACTGGATATCCAGTTTTAAGGAATCCAAAAGGCACTTGGAGATGTGAGTTTGGAAGTGAGCAGAGAGATTAAAATAGGTGAAGTAATAAAGTAATATACAAAGATAAGAAAAGGTCATCCCAGGACATAACCAGGTGGTTGGACACTTAGGGGTAAGAGGTTATGATCTGAATAAGGATCCATCAACAGAGACTATAAAGAAGTAATCAGATAGAGAGAAGAAAAACCAGGAGAGAATTATGCCCCAGAAAGAAAGAATGGTATCAAGGTGAAGAAGCTGATCAACAGTGTCAAAAGCTCCTGAAAAGTTGAGGACATTGAGGAAAGAGAAATTTGACAAATCATTAGTAAGTTTGGAGCGAAGACTTTTAGTAGAATGTTGAGACCACAAGCTAAATAAATTACAAGAAGTTAAGAGAGTGGGAAGAGAGAAAGTGGAGACATCTACTAAAAATAGCTGGTTCAAGTAGTTTAGCCACAAATTGTTGCACTTAGAGTGAAGATGGAAGGATTAATTGATGATTTTTGAGGGTGGGGAAAGATGATCATGTTTCTGGGCAGTGGGGAAGGAGCCATTAAATGCAAAAAAGACTAAAAATAAGTCATAGAATAGGGATATAGAAGGGTCAGTGTGTGAGATGGAATAGGATCACTTGAACAGGTAGAAAAGTTAACTGTGGTAAAGGAGAAGGCCAACTTTTCCTTTGAGACAGGTGAAGGGGAAGATAGTCGTAGAAGACAGAAGTAATATGAGTTAAAGAAGAGGTAGCTCAAAACAAATTACCTCAATTTTTTTTTTCTGTAAAATATGAGGCAAAGATATAAGCTGGGGAAGATGGGGAAGAAGTGAGAGAGGAGGAGGAGATACCATGGAAAGTTTGAGGATAAAAGAATTCAGAAAAGTCACCAGAGAGAATAGAATAATGAAATGAAAGGGAAGGTATAGAAAGATCAACTAAAAGTGGTGAGGACCCAGTTGAGGATGTATAACATACATTTGTAGTAGACCCAATCAAAATGGTTTCATGATTTTTCCATCTTTGTTCAGCAGTACTTTGGCAGAGCACAGTGAAATGATGGAAGGGATTAGAGACTTAATAGAAAAGAGCAGTGTATCATTGAACTGGATTGCCAGCCTACCAAAAGGGAAAATGGAGAGAGAGTAAACAGAACAGGAAGGAAGGTTGAAGGCTTGGTGGCCATGTTGTGGATAAAGAGTAGAGTTTGGTAAGAGAATTCCAAGGATGAGGTGAAAATGATTGTGATTGGTTAAGGGACATTTGGAATTCTTGAACACAGAAGTGGTGTATGTGTGGGTGTTTGCAAGAGTAAGGTGGAGTGGAGGAGTAGGTCAATGAAAAGGGGAAATACGAAGAGAGAAAAATTGTGAGATATTAAGAAAGGAAGAGGAGGAGTGAATTGGAGTGCTGCCAGGATTTTGATTGAATGGTTGTTAAATTGTATGACCCTCAAAGGAAGAGAAATTACTGAGTGATGGAAGTTGAGAGAGAACCTTGAAGTGTAACTGGGGAGCAAGGAATATTCCCATTCCCTTAACTTGATCAGTGAGCCATGGGGAATGAGTGAAGCTATAGCTGGCACTAGAATAAAAGAAGAGGTTGTCCAAATCATGATTGGGAGATTAGGGGGTTAGCAGCCAAGAGAAGCCATTTTGCCAACCTTCATCAACCTTTCCTTAGGGGACATGCAACAAGAAATCAGAAGGCATATTGAGAGAAAGGCCTTCAATCTTTTCATACTTGAGGCTGCATATCAGATAAGAGAAGGAGGTAATAACAGTCTCTGAGCAAAGAGGGAGGTCATTTTGAGGCAGAAAAGAGTCACCCTTTGTTTGGTCCCCTTGTTACAATCCCCTTGTTGCTTTCTCTCAGGGGACCCACAGCAGATGGGAGGCTGTCAGTGAGAGAAGTCACCTCTTCTTGTCAGAGGCTAGAGATGCCTTATATAAGAAATAATAAATGCTTATTAACTGAATGACTATTTTAGTTTATAGCAAATCCTCTTTGTTATTGACTTTTTTGGGGTATATATATACTCATAGTAAGAACTCTTTCCCTTCATTTGATATTGTTTTCCAGAATTGTTGAAACAAATGAATAGTTCCACGAAGAATAAATTGATGTGCTTATCTTTCCTCAATTCATCTAGCATTTCCCATTTCCATCTTTTTTGTCTTCACTAATTTTATGGGTGGGATAAAATGTGAAATCATTTCTTTTATAATTTGTGATTTAGAACAATTTTATGGTTATTCATATCCTTTGACAACTACTACTGGAGCAGGAAGATATTTTTCATCAATCATCTCTAGGTTGGTTATTGCATTGATCTGAATTTTAATATATTTTAGAGGTTTTCCTTTATGTTATTGTGGTTGTTGAATGTATTGTTTTCAAGGTTCTGCTTGCTTCTGCATCTGTTCAACCAGTTTTAATATGCAAAGTTTCTCACAGAGAAATAATAAATATTATACTTTATTGAACCATTTCTCAATCAGTAGGTATCCATTTTTCTGTTCTTCATCACTTTGAATAATTTATTATGCCCAAGGAGAAACCTCAGTTGTTTTAATCCACATTTCTCTTATTAGAAGTGATTTAGAATCACTTACAGAATATTCCTTCATCTTAATTTGCTTGTAGTTTACATTTCATAAAATTTTAGAATAGTAAAGGATCTTGGGGAAGGTTATTTAGCATGACCTGTATTTGAAAAGAGATGCCCATTGATGAGAATGTCAGGGGCTGACTTTGACCTTGGCTTCCTGACTCTAGGCCCAGAACTTTGTCCATTGTACCACATTCAAATGCTTTTCTCCTCTCCCTCATTCTCTTTCCATTCCTTGACTTCTTCATATTACAGTATCTTCTTATTTAGCCCATAGTAAACACTTAATATATGCTTTTCATTTATTCAACATAAAAGGCTATTTTGCCTCTACTCTTTGATTGATTTTGTTCATAAATCAAATATCAACTTTTAGTGATTTATGTTTAATGAGTATGTAAATAAAAATTAAAGAAATTGCCCAGGAATAAATCTGTATAAATGATGAGTCTTTTGGGTGAAGGAAAGAAGGGACTTTGATTACATTTCTGACAGCAGTGGACTTTTGTGCTAATGCTTCATTTAAGATTGGAGTTCATGATTTAATGTAGCTGATCATTTTGGGCCAAAGTACTTATTGGGTATTCACAATTTTTGGATAATGAATGTCTTGAATGATTTGATTATATTAGTACTATTTTAGAACTGATCTTAAATCTATTATTCTGGTTTTTAAAAGGGTGAAGACAGATTTGACATTCTTCAGAGAGATGTAGAGAATTGATTACAGACAAAGAGTATATTTGAAGGGGGTCTGCCTGTCTGTAAAGCCTTGGCATAGGTGCCAGGAAATAGCATCCATGGAAAGGATGTGGGGAACCATTGGCTAACTAGAAAAGGGGACAGTGACATTGCCCCCCCCCCAAACAACAGCTTTGATGATAACCATAGAGTGGCAATAACTTCCAGACTTATTAGAAATGTCCAAGTTAATGTAACCTGGAGATCAGTGACCCCATAACACCAGATGTGATACAAAAGAAAGATGCACAATGTGGAGGAGCAGATCTGTAAATTAAACTATTAAACACATGTACATACTCCCCAAAGTACATATAACATATGTTAGGTATGTAGATTGTTTAGGTCCAATGGGAAAAACACTCTTCTAGTTGTACCTCTCCTCTGAAAGTGTCAAATGCAGGATGGCACTAGTGTGGGATACAATACAAAGATCGCTGGATTTGGTTTTAATGAGGTTAGTGGCAGGTCCCAGGTTCAGGGAACCAAATGAAAAAGTTTAGGGTTCCTGGAGGTCAGGGAGTTAAATGAAGAGGTTAAGGGTTGTGTCCCCAAATGATGAAGTTCGGCACAGTGTCCCCTTGATTCCCCTAGGATTTGGTGCAGGGCAGGGAGTTGTGGGAACCCCTTATAGCAGTACAGAGGTCCTTCGTAAAGGAATTTACAAACCCGAAAAGCTAGAAGTTTATTATTAGCACTGGGAAGTCAGCCCTTGCTATGCATGAATAGAAAGACTGAATTCCTTGGTGGCAAGATCCTGACAGAGAAGTAAAGTTTCTAGCAGAGAAATCCTGACAGAGAGGTATAAAGTCTTATTAAGGAAATAGGTGAGAAAGATAAAGAGGGAGTAACGCTGAAAGAGAATATCATTTCAGTGGCAGAGGGTTGCTGCTATGCCAGGGAGAGAGAGAGGTTCATTGGCATAGCATGGCATGGAATGTTAGGTCCTCTGCAAGGACTAAGCCCCAAGTTGGCTCATTTTATAATAGAAGCCTAGGCTAGCAGCTCTTGATGGGGGCTGGGTGCAGATTGAACTGGAATCAGAGAAAATCTTGGAATTGAATGAATGTCTCTGGACTAATTTCCAATTTAATAGGTTTGAAATCTCCAGTTCCAGACTCAACTAGCCCCACCTAGATAACAGAATGAAAACTACTTTATCTTGATTCCCTGGGTCAGGTCTCTCAGGGGAGAGCTTCTCTGAGGGAGTTCCCAAGCTTTCTCCCCAAAGTCTGAGAGAGAAAGTGTGAGAGAGTTTCGGGGCTCCCCTCATCAGTTTCACAAGATTTGGGTTGGAATCCCACTTTAGTCACTTTCGGCCTGTATGACTTTGGGTAAGTCCCTTGACTTTATATTTATCATCCTCATAATCAGACTCTTGCCCCTAAGATGATAGACTCTGAGTGGTAGCAGCATGTTAGTATAGTGGATAGGATACTGGGAGTTGTGGATGGAGAATCAGGGAGACCTGGGTTTAAATTTAATCTCAAACAATTACTATCTATGATGCTGGACAAAACACTTGATCTCTATCTCTGTTTCTTATCTATAAATAATAACTTTTATCTACCAGGGTTATAATTTGTGAAATGAGGAAGGAATATTACTATTACAAGACATGTAATTCCTCTTGGGATATGTCATTACAAAATTTGGGACTAACTTAAGGAAAGGACATTTTAAAAAACATAATTCTGCATTATGTTATGAAAGATAAATGGAACAAAAGGAAAGAATAAAGTGAAAATGTGCTTCTGTGTACCTTTGGACTTTATCAGTTCTTTTTCTGCTTATGGATAAAATTTTTTATCACAAGGCTTTTGCAATTGTCTTGAATAATTGAATTGCAGAAAGAGCTAAGTCAACCATAGTTACTCATCATTACTGATGTTACTGTATACAGTGTCCTCTTGGATCTACTCACTTTACTTTCTATCAGTTCATGTAAGTCTTACCACTTTCTTAGCATTTTTTACAGCACAATAAGTATTCCATTACATCCATATACCCTCCTGCTCTTCCTTCTTTTAGCACCCTTTTCCTTTTCTAGGCTTTCTTTCCTTCTGCTTCTGTATAGGTAGGATAGATGTCTGTACACAATCTTGACTCAATTACGTATGTATGTTATTTTTCTCTTTGCTAGTGAGAGTAAATTTCAAACATTTATCACTTATTTTATTCTTCATGAAATATTTCACACATTCTGCCTTTCCCTTTCATCTTCTTCCATTGCAAACCTCTTCCTCACCCATTAATTTTTTTCTATATAATTCCATTAAAATCCATTTATATGTACACTCTCAATGTATACTCCTTCTAACTGCCCTAATATAGATACAGTCCTTAAGAGTTACAATTATCTTCCCATGTACAGATGTAAACAGTTTAACTTTTTGAATAACTCATGTTTTGTTTGTTTCTTTTTTTTTTTTTTTTTTTGGTTTGTTTTGTTTTTGTTTATTTTTTTCTATTTACCTTTTTATGCTTCTTTTGAGCCTTGTATTTGAAAATCAAAAGGTGAATTAACCATTAGTGAAGAGGAAACTAAAGTAATAATTAGAAGCTATTTTGTCCAACCATATGCCCCCAAGTCTGACAATCTCTTTGGAATAGATAAGTATTTATAAAAAATATAAATTGTCCAGATTTACAGACAAAGAGATAGAGTACTTAAATAACCTATAAAAAAAAAATGAGGGTGCAGTGGATAGAGCACTGACCCTAAAGTCAGGAGGACCTGAGTTCAGACATGATCTCAGACACTTAACACTTCTTAGCTATGTGACCCTGGGCAAGCCACTTATCCCAATCACAAAGAAAGGAAGGGAGAAAGGAAAGAAGGGAGGGAGGGAAGTTGGAAAAGAAAGAAAAAAAGAGGAGGAAAGTAGAAAGGAAGAAAAAAGCCATCAGTGAACTCCCTGAAGAAAAAATCCCTAGGGCCAGATGTATTACAAGTGAATTCTACCAAACATTTAAAGAACAATTCATTCCAAAACTATATAATATATTTGGGAAAATAAGTGAAAAGGGAATCGTCATCAAGAGCATACACAGTAACCAGATATAATAAGATAAAATAGTTAAGAGAATCCTAGAGAATCAACTAAAAGGCTACCTGAAGTAATTAACAACTTGAGCAAAATTGCAGGATATAAAATAAATTCATATAAATCATTACATGATATAAAATAAATTTGATTTAAGATAAATTTGATTATGTTAAATTAAAATAATTTTGCACAGACAAATCATCGCAACCAAGGTTAGAAGGAGAATAGAAAGCTGAGAAACATTTTTTATAGTAGTATTAGTTTTGTTTTTTGACTGCCTGTTGTAATTTCTTCAATTTTTTTCTTCTCTTATTGCTAACGCTAACATTTCTACTATAGCATTGAATAATGAAATTGGTGGAAATGGGCATCCTTGTTTCACCCCTGATGTTACTGGTAAGGCTTCATTTTCTACTCACTTCTGGTTTTCATCGGGAATATTTGAAAGTTTTCCCTTATTTCCCTTTCTCCCTTTCACACATTGAAAAATTATGCTCAGTTTTACTGAGTAATAGATCTTGGATGTAATACAAGTTCCTTTGTTTTCTATAATATTACATTTCAAGCCTTCCAATTCTTTAATATAGAAGCTGTTAAACCTTTTATAATCCTTACTGTGGCTCCTTGATATTTGAATTATTTCTTTCTGGCTGCCTGAAATATTTTCTTCTTGACCTGAGAGTTTTGGAATTTGGCTATAATATTCCTGGGAGTTTTTTCCCAGAGATCTTTCGGGACATGATTGGTGGATTCTATAAATTACCATTTTCCTGTTTGGTTCTAGAATATCAGGGCAGTTTTCTTTGATAATTTCTTGAAAAATGCTATCTAGATTATCCTTTTTTAATCCTGGCTTTCTCATCAGTAATTCTTAAATGATCTCTTCTGGATCTGTTTTCCAGGTCAGTTCTTTTTGTAATGATATTTTTTTTACATTTACTTCTATGTTTTTCATTCTTTTTATTTTGTTTAATTTATTTGTGATGTCTCATAGATACAGACTTTTACTTGCAAAAATAAATTTTCTAATTTTCAAGGAATAATGTTCTTCAGTCAGTTTTTGTATCTCTTTTTCCAATTTGCCAATTTTAATTTTTCAAGAGTTATTTTCTTCAGTAGATTTCTGTTTCCATTTGACCATTTCTAATTTTTGAAAAATTGTTTTCTTCATTGAATTTTTTGTACATCTTTTCCCCCTATAATTCTCTTGTATAACTCTCATTTCTTTCCCCATTGTTTCTTCTATCTTTTTTATTTGATTTAAAAAAAAATTTTTTTTGAGCTCTTCCATGATGACTTTTGGGCCAGAGACCAATTCTTATTTCTCTTTGATGCTTCACATGTAGGCTTTTTGGATGTTGTTGACCTCTTCCAAGTTTGTTTTGATCTTCCCTCTTCCCATAGTAGCTTTCTTTGGTCAGGGCTTTTTTGTTTGTTGCTTGTTTTCCTTTCCCCCTCCCCCCCATTTCCTGTTTCATAATTTTAAAGTTGAACTTTGCTCCTGGGGCACAGGGAACAAAGTCCCTTTCTTTTAGCACTAGGCAGAACCTTGGTCACTTGCTGGCTGCATTGGACCTCTGTAACTGATGGCTTGCCTGGTGTGCTAGGGTTGTCTAGCCTATTTACACTTGCTCTGGCCTGCAGACCTCACCAGCAGCCTGTTGCTCTGGGGCTGGAGACTTGATAGCTAGGATGCTTAGCTAACATTATGGGTCCCTGGGCAGACTAATACTAAGACTAATAAAATTTCTTCCCTTCAGAAATTTTTTTTGCTCTCCATACTTCATTGATGTGAGATCTTTGGCCACCTGTTGTTCTTGCCAATAATTCTTTTCCAGTTCCTTTTTAGGAACTGTTGAATCTTACCATACGTGAATCATGATCTGAATATGATGTGGACTTTTCATTGCCATTCATTACAAGTCCCACAGAAAGTGAATCACCTCAATTATATGATTTATGTTTTAGGGACTTCCCATCACTACCCAAAGCAATTAACTATTGAAATGAAGAAAGTTTAATGCATAAATGTTCTGTCTAAAACTTCAAGACCAAAACTAAGAGGACTTATCAGTTACTTTTTCATAGAAGAAAGTATCTATCAGACAGTTTTGCAGATATGTGATTTTTTTTTAAGAAAAAGCCATTTCTAAATATATATTTTTGAGTGTTAACTGAATGTGAAGACAGTCAGTATATGAAATCTTATTTCTTCCTAATTAGACAGACTACTGTCAAAAATGGTCAGGAATGGATTCTAGAGTTTTATTCTCTCCCAGTCTTGATCTTAGTAGAGGAGTGCAGGAGGTAGGAGAGCCAGCAGGAGGATGGTCAAAAACGGAAAGTCTCATTTCCAGTTCTGAGCCCTTAAATACCCTATTACAATTACATCATTGCAGCATACTGATTATGTGTGAACTAGAGAACTATTACATCACCATGCTAAGTATTAAGTATATGTGTCCTAGAGAACCATCATTTCATCAATTCCACCGACTTAATACCTTTTTGTAAGTATCCTTGTTTCAAGTATACTTCTCCAAAATTGTGGCCCTCTACATCTCTGGCTTTCTTTTGTTTTAGAACAGGTGGTCACACCCTCCCTGACTTCTTAGGAAGGGAGGTGAAAACACCAAAAAAGAGGTGATCACACTCTCCCTGACTTCTCAGGAAGGTGAGAACACCAAACCAGATGTTGTTAGCAGGTTTCTTCTTGCTTGAAGGGTAGTACTTGAAACAGGTATACATAAATACAGCATGGGAGGCATTACACAATCATATAGTAATTTAGCACAGGCAAGTAGTGATGTAACAAACAATATGAATCAATGTGAGGAATTATACATGTCCATTAGTCCTAGAGATAGTCTAAAATCATACTATTGTCCATTACTTCATATCTCAGGGAACCAATGATTCCTGCAGATTTTGAAGTTCTACATCAATCTCATTAATGATTTTTGACATTCATGAGTCATACACATTGGTTAACAGCGATGCTTTTTTCATGTATTTTTTTTTATTTTAGCTCTACTACATTCTTTGTTTTTTAGTAATTATAACTTTTTATTGACAATACATATGCATGGGTAATTTTTTACAACATTATCCCTTGCAGTTACTTCTGTTAGAAAAATCCTTCCCTTCCTCCACTTCCTCCTCTAGATGGCAAACAGTCTTATACATGTTAAATATGTTATAGTATATCCTTGATACAATATATGTGTGCAGAACTAAACAGTTCTTTTGTTGCACAGGAAGAATTGGATTCAGAAGGCAAAAATAACCTGGGAAGAAAAACAAAAATGCAAACAGTTTACACTCATTTTCTAGTGTTCCTTCTCTGGGTGCAGCTGCTTCTGTCCATCCTTGATCAATTGGAACTGAATTAGATCTTCTCTTTGTCAAAGATAGCCATTTCCATCAGAATACATCCTCATACAGTATTGTTGTTGAAGTATATATAATGATCTCCTGGTTCTGCCCATTTTACTTAGCATCAGTTCATGTCAGTCTCTCTAAGCCTCTCTGTATTCATCCTGCTGGTCATTTCTTACAAAACAATAATATTCCATAACATTCATATACCACAATTTATCTAACCATTCTCCAGTTGATGGGTATCTATTCATTTTCCAGTTTCTAGCCACTACAAAAAAGCCACCAATAGCCATGCTTTTTCAGTGACACATGTAGTCAGAGATGGAACCATCTGGTGTTTCTTGGGTCTTTTCCTTCGTTTCAAGGGTCTGCTCCATCTTTCTCTGATGAACAAGGCGAATACGGCTTGTTGGCACCCATCTCATTCCTTCGGCACCCATCTCATTCCTTCTCCACCTGTGGAGATACAAGCAAAACTTCTCCCCCAAGCAGTTAATCTATCTGGTCCCTTTCACTCACCACTTTCTGATCTCTCCAAATCACCTTGTGATTATCTAAAGATAATGGAGCTGCTTGCATTGGATACTGCCCTTTTGGTGGGTTATAAAACCTGTCTGCTGGAGCCAGTGCATCTTTATAAAAAAAATAATAGTGTAAAGAGCTAAATTTAGAAGTTCTCTAGGATTACCTGTGGCTCCCCTTTTCTTTAGTTTTTGGAGGAGTGTCTTGATGTCTCTGTTTCTCCTCTCTACTATTGCCTGTCCTTGAGGATTCAAAGGTATGCCAGTAGTGTGTAAAATTTGATACTGTGCACAAAAGTGTGCAAAATGTTTAGAAGTATATGCAGGTCCATTGTCTGTTTTTATTGCTTGTGGCATATCCATAATTGCAAATGCTTGTATAAGGAATTAAGTGACTACTCGGGCTGTCTTTTGCTGCTAGTATTGCAAAAGTAAATCCTGAAAAGGTGTCTACTACAACATGGATAAAAGACGACCAAAAGATTTATAATGGGTCACATCCATTTGCCAAATTTCACTTTGTCTCAAACCCCAAGGGTTCTTCCCTGGAGAGAACGTAGGAGTGTGGAAAGGAAGGGGATATGTACAGGCTTTTACTATGCTCCCGGCTTCTCCTTGTTATCCCAAATTGCAAACGTCAAGTTTGAGCAGCCTGATGACATTTAGGATGAGATTCTTGGGCTACCTGAAATAAAGGAGTATTGGCTAACATGGTTAGAAGGCTTATCTGCCTTTGAATTACCCTCAAACATAGGACCTGGAAGTCCACTAGGTGAGTGGACATGCAAGATATAACTCTTACCTGGATGCTTTCTCACTTGCTCTTGAAGTTCTTTAAAAAGCTGATATATGTTAGAAGCTACAAATTTATTTGGGCTGTAGCAATTCTTTGTACCTACTGAATAGGCTGAATCAGATGTTATATTTACATCTCCTGGATAATAAGTAAGAGCTAGCATGATTGCATACAATTCATTCTGCAGAGTGGGCTGAAAAGAGTTCTGACTACTCTCTTTATAGTTAAATCATGAGATTATATAGCACAAATGTTATGTTTGAATGCATCTGTAAAGATAGTTGGTCTTTTAAGAGGAACCTTAGAAATCTGTTCTTCAAAAATCCATTGCCAATTATGTAATATCTGGGTTATCTTTAAAGAAGACCCGTGTGTAATATTTGGAGCTGTGGCCAATAAAATTTGCCACTCTGGGATGGTTTCACAGAATACATTAATTTATGCATTGGTATAAAAAGTGTATATCTTGTCAGGTCTTATCCCAGATAATTGTACTACTCTCTTAATTGCCTTTAATAAAATTCTAGCCACAATCACTGAGAAAGGAATAAGACTTTGTTCTGGTGTGCTGGGGGGTTCATCCACTCTATCACACTGTGTCCTTGATCACAGACTACTGTGGGTACCTCTTTTGTAGCAAAAACTGCTATTTCCAGGGTTTTTTTTTTTAGTAACTCTTGCAACCACATTGGATGAGCTTCTTTTGTAAGCTGGTGTGCTGAGTTTAAAGCAGTATTGCCTCTTAAAATGCCATATAATGGTTGTAATTGATAGGTAGTTAAGCCTAACATTGGACACATCCATTGGATATCTCCTATCAGTTTCTGAAAGTCATTTAATCTGTTCAACTTCTCTGTTCTTAAGGAAAGTTTTTGTATTTCATATTCTAAATATTGAAAAGGAGTATCTTTGAATTTTTTTCTGGAGCTATATACAATTTGTAGTTCCTTAGTGTTTCTATGGTCTTTTGTAGACATGCTTCTAACATTTGCTTTTTAGGTGTATACCCCAAGATATCATCCATGTAATGTAACAACATAACTTTTGGTAATGCTTTTTTTACTGGAATAAGAGCAGCAGCAACATACGTTTGACATATACTAGAATTATTTTTAATTTCCTACGGCAAAACTGTCCATTCATAGCTTTTATAAGGCTCACCTAAATTAACATTCTGTAATGAAAAGGTAAATCTTTTCATATTCTCCTTATCTAGAGGAAATAGAAACAATCCTTAATGTCTATAACCCAAAGAGGTCATTTTTAGGCAATTGAGTAGGAGATGGACGTTCAGGCTGAAAAGGTCCTATAGTTTCTATCGGTTTATTTACTTTTCTTAAATCAGTCAGCATCCTCCATTTTCCAGATTTCTTTTTTTACAACAAATACAAGGGAATTCTAAGGACTTAGAGAAAGTTGTAAGTGTCCTTGGTCAAGTTCTTCCTGTACTATATCTAATAAGGCCTGCATTTTTTCACTTGCTAAGGGCCATCATTCTACCTATACTGGTATATCAGTTTTCCATTGAATAGGAACAGGTGAGAGTGTTGGCAGGCCTTCAACAGCAGCCCTGCCTAAAAAAAACGAAGTACTCATTTGTAATCCTAACTTTTGTAAGATGTCTCTTCTCCACAGATTGATGGGGATTTTTCAACTATAAAAGGAGTAAAAACTCCTGTTTCACCTTCAAATGTCCATCTCAAAGGGGTAGCACTAACTTCAGCTGCTATTGATCCTTCTATGCCAGACATATAGGTAGGTGTCTACCTTAAACTTTGGCCAATGACTGGCCCAATTATCACTTGTAATGGCAGTACGAGCTGCACATGTGTCTATCAGTCCTTGCAGTGGTATGCTATTTACATAGATAGTGAACATAAATGAGTCAGTTGTAACATCTGCAATCCAGAATATTCCTGGATTCTGTTGTTGGAAGTCAAAATATGAGTAAATATCACAGATTGCCTATTAGGAGTATGTATCAGTAAATCTGATGCTACTACTTCTCCTGGTTGATAAGTCACACATTGCCTACATGTATTGTGACTGGGATATTATCTACACATTCTCCAGTTTTCCACATCAATGTATGTAGAGGGCTGAAACTCCAAAAAGGTATGCTTGAATCAGACAACTGAGCACTTAAGGCTAATTACCTATTTGATATGAGACAATGACTCTATTAGCATATATTTGGATAAATGGCTCTTCTCACAGTTAATGCTGGCTGAATCTTTGGTGTTAAGATAATTTTAGGTAAGGATTAGAGGGCAGGGGAACAGAAGCCAAAGTCACTTTGTGCCAGGACGAGGAGGAGAGAAGTTGGTGACTTTGGACTCGAGACTTCAGGATATGTCTTTGACGAACCTCGTGGCAATTTACCTGCTTCTTTAACTTCTCCCCCTAAAGACCAAGGACTTTTACTTATCCTGACTCTGGCTGGTCCTGAGGCCTCCAGGGAGCTAACCCGTACTTCACAAGGGTATGGATGGACACTGTTTTGTAAGTACTCTCAGGAGGTGCAATGGTCAAGCCTACTGTGTGTGGAGGCAAAGGATCCATAGGCTGGTCAGGGACAGATTTCACCTCTCCAAGGGATATCTCAGTAGTCCCAGCTGCATACAACTCTAATCTCCACAATTGTAATCCCTTTCTCCCATCAGGTTGCTTCTTGGCTGATTGATCATGTTGGATTACTGAACTTCTAAAGACTGTATGGGTGTAGCATCAGCTGCCATCATGCCCCACATGTTTTTTGCTTGGGGCCTAGAACCTAAGCCCCGCCTCCCGTTTCCCTGAGTCAATGCACATTCTGATGTCCAATGGAATCCTCTATTACATTTTGGACATGGGATTTTGGGTCTTGTTCTCCCACCCTGTCTTCTCTGCCAACATTGAGCTTTCAGATGCCCTGCTTTATCACATTGAAAGCATTGACATGTCTCTCTGGGAGTTTCTTGCCAAAAGGGACCCTGTCTTCCCATGTTCCTATCTTGAAATGTCTGCATCATGGCCTGGGTATAAAAGGTATTTGTGCCCACTGTGGCACAGTGTCTTATGATCTCCTCTGCAGGAGCATCCTTGTGTAGTCCTAGTATAATTCTTCTACAAATCTCATTAGCATTTTCTCTAGCAAGTTGTCTTAACATAATTTCTATTACTACATTTTCACCAATAGTTCGTATGACAGCTATCTGCAGAAGTCCCACAAAATCAGCAAAGAAATCAGCAAGGTCCATTTGGACCTTGCACTGTTTTCATGAAAGCTTCCCCTCTGTCTTATCTTCCTGGGAGCATGCCCCATGCTTTGATAGTATCAGCAGCAGCAATTTGCTCATATGCTGTGATAGGATAATTAATCTATGCTAAAGTGTCTGCATAAAGACCTAAACCTGCTAGTTGGTAAAAGGTGACTAGTATATTAATTCCATGTTGTATATTTCATTGAGCTTGTATTCTACAGAGTTCAATATACTTAGAAAGCCACAAGAAGTTTTGTCTAGGTTCTAAACATGTCCTTGCTATAGATTTCCAATCATTAGGAGTTCCTTCTGAGAAGCACCACACTCCTTAATTTCATCAGCATTATGCTTAACTCCTTTCTTGTCCAATTCTTCATACTTTTCAGCTGCTTTGTCAGTATCATCCCCCTCCTGTTCTTTATCCTTTTTCCTTATTTTAGAACTTAAGTAATTCCTTTTAGTCAGTTGTATTATGTTGTATTTATAGAATGTTTCCTCAGGAATCAAAACAGGACCATTATCATCATAATATTCAAATAGTTGCTCTCTCACTAGTTTCCACTTATCTGGCCCTAATTTTTCTTCCTTAGAGAACCAAGGAGACATGTATTCTAATGTATCTAAGAGTTCAATGATCTTCTCCTAAGTTACCAACAAACTGCTCCTTTATTAACCTAACTTTGCTTGCTACAAACTTCCCTTGGGGCGGAGAAGCTCTTTTCTTAGTATTTGCCCCATTTTAATTGAAAAACAAAAATGACTAGTTTACTTACCCTATTTCCAGGTCACAGGGACTTCTCCACTGAACTTAGGATCGATCTCGTCAGTCGAACTGCTGAGTGTAGGTCCTTAAATACATGTTTGGGCACCAAAATGTAATGTTTGGGCTACCTTTCTGGAGGTTTTTCTGACAGGCCTTGGTCTCAGCAGGATATATCAGGAGAATGTTCAAGAGTAGTCTAGAGTCTTGATTCTGGCTCATTCTTGATCTTAATGGAGGAGTGCAGGAGGCAGGAGAGTCACCAGGAGGATGGCCAAAAATGGAAAGTCTCTTTCCAGTTCTTCTCAGCCCTTAAATACACTGTTACAATTACATCATTACAGCATACTGATTATATGTGAAATAGAGAACGATTACATCACCATGTTAAGTACTAAGTATACGTATGTTAGAGAACCATCATCTCATCAGTTCCACTAAGTTAACACCTTGTTGTAAGTATCCTTGTTTCAAGTATACTCCTATTAATTATGAAGAGGAATATACTCCTCTTAATTTCATTGCAATTGGAATTGACATAGTTAAAAACTATGCATAATTTTTAAAAAGATTTTATGTTCTTTTCCTTTCTTTTTTTTTTTTTTTCTTTCCTTCTTTTGATTTTATACTGGTCATTTCCTCTTAATTCCCTTGCAATTGGACCTTACTTTATAATATTTAAGCAAAAGCAAGATGTATAGTGATTATCTGACAGCTTATACCATAGTCTTCTTCCATAAATTCCTCCCTTTTCATTAAAAGGGAAGAACATTTTGTTGTCAGTTTTCCTAGAATTGAAATTAGTTGTAGTTAATTAGTTTGATTACCTTTTAATATTGTTTTTGTTTACATTGCCATAGTTATTATATAAATCATTTTTATTACTTTGGTCTTCATCTGTTCATACAATACAAATCTAATCAAGTGTCTCTGAATACCTCATATTTTTGATATTCTTAATGTGCCATACTTTAGTTATTCCTCCATAATAGGCACCTACTCAATTCCTTAATTTTTGTTGCTACAAAATGTGTTGTCATATGTGTGTGTATGCATATATGTGTGTGTGTGTGTGTGTGTGTGTGTATAGTATATATGAATACAGGAGCTTTTTTCTTCAACCTTCTTAAGGTATATGCTCAATAGTATCCTCTTTATGTCAAAAGATATGAACAAGTTAGTGACTTTTTTTTTCCTTAGAAAATATTTTTTCAGAACAGTTGAACTAACAACAAATAAAGATCTTTTCCCACCTTACATCTATTTATTGTCTTTTTTTTCTGCTTTCAAATTAGCATAATATCTTGACATGACTTCTTGATAGGTTCATTACCAAAATTTATTGATATAATAAAGAAAAAACATACAAATTCTAAAGTTATTTTAGGATAATACATTTTTTCAATCATTCATATGTAATGCAAAGTCAAAATTTGAAGTATGAAATAAAATCAGATTTTAGAAAGATGTATATTTGGTTATACATAGCCATTATTTTTTTTTTTTTACATATTTCCTTATGAATCATATTGGGAGAGAAAAATCAGAATAAAATGGAGAAACCACAAGAGGGGGAAAAATAAAAAACAGAAGAAAAAGGGAATAAAAACCGAACATAGCATGTGTGGATTTATATTCAGTCTCCATAGTTCTCTCTCTGGATACAGATGGTGTTTTCTATCTAAAATTTATTAAGGATTGCCTTGGATCACTGAACAACTAAGACTTACCAAGTCTGTCATAGTTGATCCTTGCAAAATTTTGCTGTTACAATGTACAGAGTATTCCTGCTTCTGCTTTTTTTGCTCATCATCAGTTCATGTAAATCTTTCCATGCCTTTCTAAAGTCAGCTTGTTCATCATTTTTTATAGAATAATAATACTCCATTTCTTGCATATACCATGGGCATCTACTTGTTTTCCAATTCTTTGCCACCATAAGAGCTGCTTTAAACATTTTTGCAGATGATGAGTCTTTCCCCTCTTTTATGATTTCTTTGGGACAAAGACCCAGTAGTGACACTGATAGGTGAAAGGTACATTTAGTTTTATAGCCCTTTGGGCATAGTTCTAAATTACTCTCCAGAATGATTGGATCATTTCATAACTCTATCAATAATGCATTAGTGTCCCAGGTTTTCCATGTCCCCTCCAATATTTATCATCTTTTCCTATAGGTAACTTTAGTTTTTTTCATCTAAAAATTGTCTGTTTATATACTATGACCACTTATCAGTTAGGGAGCTATTTGTATTTTCATAAATTTCATGCATTATTTATGTACTTCAGAAATGAGGCCTTTATCAGAAACACTGACTATTAATATTTTTCTCCCAGCTTTGTGCTTTTCTTCTAATTTTGTCTGTGTTGGTTTTGTTTGTGCAAAACCTTTTTAATTTGATATAATAAAAGTTGTTTTTTTTTTTGTATTTCATAATCTTCTCTAATTCTTCTTTGATCATAAATACTTCCCTTCTCTAAAAGTGTAATGGATAAACTATCCTGTATTCTCCTACTTTGTTTATAGTATCACTCTTTATGGCTAAATCACATACCCATTTTGACCTTATTTTGGGATGGAATGTGATATGTAGATCTATGCCGAGTTTCTGACACTATTTTCCAGTTTTTCTAGCAATTCTGTGGAATAGTGAGTTCTTATCCCAGAAGTTAGAATTTGGGGGTTTATCAAAAACTAGATTATTACAGTAATTGATTATTTTATTATTTTTTTTAGCTCTATAAAATAATTTTAGGCAGTTTGATTGGTATGACACTGAACAAGTAGACCATGTTAGGTAGAATTGTCACTTAGATTATATTAGTTCACTCTATCCATGAACAATTGATATTTTTCCAGTTGTTTAGATATGACTTTATTTGTATGAAAAGTGTTTTATAATTGTGTTCACATAGTTCCTGGATTTGTCTTGGCAAATAGACACCCAAATATTTTATTTTGTGTACAATTATTTTAAGTGGAATTTCTCTTTCTTTCTCTTGCTGCTGAGCTTTGCTAGTAACAGAAATACTGATGATTTGTGTGGGTTTATTTTATATCCTGCAACTTTGCTAAAGCTGTTAATTGTTTCAAGTAGGTTTTTGGATGATTCTCTACTATTCTCTCTTAAATATAGTGTCATATTATCTGCAAAGAGTGGTAGTTTTATCTCTTTGTTGTTTATTCTAATTCCTTTAATTTCTTTTTCTTATTGCTAAAACCAATATTTTTAGTACAATATTGAATAATAGTGGTAATAATGGGAATCCTGTTTCACCCCTGATCTTATTAGAAGTGCATCCACTTTCTCTTCATTATAACTAATGCTTGCTGAGGGATTTAGATAGATACCACTTATTATTTTATGGAAAACTCCCTTTATTCTTGTGCTGTTTAGTGTGTTTAATAGGAATGGGTGTTGTATTTGTCAAAACTTTTTTTTGCATCTATTGAGATTATCATATGATTCCATTACTTTTGTTATTGATTTAGTCAATTATGGCAGTAGTTTTCCTGATATTGAACAAGTCTGGCATTCCTAGTATAAATCCCACTTGGTTATAGTGTATTATCCTGCTGATAAGTTGTTATAATCTCTTAGCTAATATTTTATTTATTTATTTATTTATTGCATCAGTATTCCTTAGGGAGATGGGTTTGTAATTTTCTTTCTCAATTTTGGCTATTCATGGTTTAGGTATCAGTACCATATTTGTGTCAGTATTTAGCAAGACTCCTTTTTTCTGAAAAGTTTACATAATATTGAAATTAATTGTTCTTTAAATGTTTGGTGGAATTCACTTGTACATCCATCTAGCCTTGGAGATTTTTTTTTTCCTTAGGGACTTCATTGATGCCTTTTTCAATTTATTTTTCTAAAATGGGACTATTTAAGTAATTTATTTCCTTTATGTTAATCTGAGCAATTTATGTTTTTGTAAATATTCATCCAGTTCAATTAGACTATCAGATCTGATGGCATACAGTTGGGCAAAAGAGCCCCTAATTATTGCTTTAATTTCTTCTTCGTTTATGGTAGATTAACCCTTTTCATTTTTGATGCTCCAGTTTGGTGGTTTTTTTTTTTTTTTTTTTTTTTTTTTTCCCTAATCAAGTTAAGCAGTTTAACCTATTTTATTTTTTTATTTTAATTTTTTTTCATAAAACCAACTCCTAGTTTTGTTAATTATTCAATAATTTTCTTACTTTCAATTTTATTAATCTCCGAGTTTTAGAATTTCAAATTTGATATTTAATTGGGGTTTTTTAATTTGTTCTTTTTCTAGCTTTTATAATTTCATGCCCAGCCCACTGATCCTCCTCTTTATTGTATTCATATAACTATTTAGAGATATAAAATTTCCACTAAGAGCTGCTTTCTATAGGTTTTGGTATGTTGTCTCATTATTGTTATTCTCTTGGATGTATTTATTGATTGTTTTTATGATTTGCTGTTTGACCCACTCATTTAATTTCTAATTGGTTTTTAGTCTATCTTTTCCTGGTCTTTTATTAACTGTAATTTTTATTTTATCATAACCTAAAAAGGAAGTTTACTATTTCTGCCTTTATGCATTTGAATATGATGTTTTCATGTCCTAATATGTGGTCAATTTTTGTGAAGGTGTCATGTACTGCTTTAAAAAAGGTATATTCCCTTTCTATTCCTATTCAATTTTCTTTGAGTCTATCATGTCTTAAGTTTTCTAAGATTCTATTAACCTCCCTAGTTCTGAATAATAAATAATAAGTTCTGTCCCAGCCTTTTACCCTATGCTACCCCTTTGTTTCAAATGTGTTTCTTATAAACAACATATTGTGGGATTCTGTTTTTTAATCCATTCTACTCCTCGCTTTTGTTTCATGGGAGTTCATCCCATTTACATTCACAGTTATGATTACCAATTATATATTTCCCTCCATTCTATTTTCTCCCCTGTACATACTTTTGTTGTCTCTTCCCATTTTGTCATTCTTTAATAGTCTTTTGTTTTTAACCCACTGAGCTGTCAATTTGCCTTCCCTTTTTATCACTCCATCTTTTTTCTCATACCCCTTTCTCCTAGTGTTTCTGCCTTCCCTTATGTAAAAAAAATGGCCCCTCCTTTTTGTTCTTTTTTTCTCTTCCTACTTTATTATAGGGTAAGATAAATTTCTATACTAAATTGAATGAATGTTATTCCCTCTTAGAGCTTGAATTGTTGAGATTAAACTTTAGACAATGCTCATTTCTCTCCCTTCTTTCCCTCTATTATAATAATTTTTTTTGCCTCTTCTTATGATCTAATTTATCCCATTTTACTCCTTTCCTCTTCTTCCAGAACAATTCCTTAAAGTCTTTTTCTTTGATGATATCACATCAGAGTCAATTCATACTCATACCCTCCATCCATGTATGTCCCTCTAACTGTCCCAGTAAAAGAATATAGTTCTCAAAAGTTACAAGTATCCTTTTTTCCAATAGGGGTGTAAACAGTTTAACCTTTAAATAATATTTTTTGTTTGATTCCCCTCACCCCCCATTTATCTTTCTATATTTCTTTTAAGTTCTGTGTCAGAAAATCAAAATTTCTATTTGATTTTGTTTGTTTTTTCAGTAGAAATGATTGAAATTCTCTTACTTCATTGAAGATCTGATTCCTTCTCTGAAATATGATTCTTAGTCTCGCTGGGTAGTTGATTCTTGGTTGTAATCCCAGGTCCTTTGTCTTCCAGAATGTGGTATTCCATATTGATCCTTTATTGTTGAAGTTGCCAGATCCTGGGTAAACCTATTACTCCTTGATAATTTGAATTTTGTTTGTTTTCTAGCAGTTTATAGTATTTTTTTTTCCTTGAGATTACAATTCTGGAATTTTTCAATGATGTTTCTTATAATTTTCCTTTGTGGAAATCTCTTTTTGGAGGTGATTGGATTATTCAATGACTGTTTTGACTTCTGATTCTAGTATAGCCAGGCAGTTTTCCTTGATGATCTCTTGAAGAATGCTGTGTAAACTCCTTTTTTTGGTCATGGCTTTCATGTAGACCAGTAATTTTAAAATTCTCTCCACAGGATTTATTTTCCAGGTCAGTTATTTTTCCAATGAATTGTTTTACCTTTTTTTCCATTTTTTTTTTTCATGCTTTTTATTTTGATTGATTCCTGAATTCTCATAGAGTCAATAGTTTACATTTTCCTGGTTCTAGTTTTTAATGATTTGATTAATTTTACTTTTCAAGTGTTGTTTTCTTCATTTTTTTTTTTTTTTTTTGCCAATTGTGTTTTTTTTAAGGAATTGATTTCTTCAGTGGATTTTTTTTTTTTTTTTTTTGCATTTGACTCCTTGTATTTTTCGAAGAATTGTGTTCCTTTTCCAAGCTGTTCATTCTCTTTTGTATACCCCTCATTTCTTTTCCAAGTTTTTCTTCTACCTCTCTTATTTGCTTTTTAAAATCTTTTATGATCACTTCCAAGAAGGCTTTTTGAGCTTGAGACTACTTTGTATCACTCTTTGAGATTTCACATGTGGGCATTTTGTTTTGTCTGAGTTTGTGTTTTGGTCTCCCATGTCACCATAGCAGCTTTCTGTGGCTAAGGTTTTTCTCTGTTTCTTGCTCATTTTCTTTCTTTTATTTATTTTGTGACTTTTATGGTCAAGCTCTGCTCCTGGGATACAGAGGGGTCTGATCCCAAACTTTTTGTACTGGCTTTGGACACAAGGACCTCTTATGTTGTTCACAGCAGGAGGTAGCCCTACTGGTCTGTCCAGGCAACAATCCATTTTCCCAGACTGGCAATTTGCCTTCCAAGCTGGGACTGGAGGCTGCCCCACTAATCTGCTCCACTACTAAGCCTTCAGAACCAGGAGTCTCAGTTGCTGATCTGCTGTGATCTCTGGACATTCTTTGCTGGTCTGAGCACCCATTTCAGCCTAGTGAGACTGATCTTTCTTGAAGTCCTTCTAGACTGTCTTGAGCTGGAGAGTGCTTTCATTCTGTTAGACTGTGTTCAGAAGCTTGGTTTCATGTGGTTTTTGAGGGAAACTGGGAACTTCTTGGCCATTCCACCATCTTGGCCCTACCCCAGGAACTCCTCCCTAAATATATGTTGTAATTCTTTTGGTGTATTATGCTGTTTTTAAAAGTGCTTATTTTAATAAAACACAATAAGTGATATGTAGCAAATATCTTTTAAGAAGAAATGCCTGTTACTTTGAAGTCTGTCAGTAGTTAACAACAAAAAAAATTAAGCACATATCATGTGCCATCCACTGTGCTAAATTATGAGTTTACAGATATAAAAAGACTGTCCCTGACTTCAAGGAGTTTATAATGTAGTGGAAGAAGAAAATGCAAAAAAGAAAGTTGAAAATGGTAGGGAAGGGGAAAGATATTGGGGATGAAGTCAAGGAAATCCAAATGACTGCAGCAAGGTAAGAAATGAAGAGATATCTGAAATTAAATATTTTTTATATTAAAGAAATTGATATGTTCTTCATAAACAATGAAGCATGCAACAGAAATCATTAAAAGTGATATTTATTTTTTGTCAGAATATTGTCTTGAGTCCAGCTTACAAATTAAGGCATTCTGTTCTTAGTCTAAATAGAATTACATATAAGTTATCCACTTAATGATATTCATTTTTTGTTGCGATGCTGGAATCTTTACAAAGTGTTAAGTCATTAGAGTTGATAGAGACAATAATTATCTAATTAGCATGGTTCAATATGATTGATCTGATCCTACGAGATGTTATGGGCCAGAACTTGAAACAAGGTACTAAGTACAACTGATAGAAACAATGCTTGTGGTCACACCTTTAGCAAGAAGTATTTAAATACTCATTGGAGTTCACACATTTGGGAGATTTCAGGGTTTAGTATGAGATATCTGAATTCACACCTCCTTTGAAGCTCTCAGGACCAGACAGCACTCTGGGAGAAATTCATAATCCCATTCTCTCAGAAGACATCATATATAAGAAACAGACAGAGGCTCTCTAAAAGAGTTCAGCTGAATTAGATTGAAGAAGGAAGCGTCGGTCAGTTCAGCAGAAGCCCACTCTCAGAGGCACAACCAGATTCACTTCATCTCACACAGCTGTGGTGGCTGGGCTCCTGCACTTCCCCCACTGAAACTAACGCTGGTCTGAAAGGCTCTCCAGAAAGCTGCCCAGCCCCAGGCAAGGAGGTGCTGGCTGGAGGCTGAAGAAAGCAGAGGCAGAAGCAAAGGACCATGCTGCAAGAGCTCTTAGAATCAACGAGAGAGAGAGAGGCCTCTAAGAAAACTAACCGGGCTATATTGGAGACAATAAAAGATCTGAACTTCTAGCACCTGGCTGCATTTGGGTGATTATTTACTTGTAAGTGAAACTAAGGCTGCCTCCAGAAAACCTCCCCAAGAAACTTGCTCCCAGAGAGAACTATTATTATTTTAAAGAAAAAGATCACCACACATTTTAAACTTATGTATTTATAAACTTTATATATAAATGACATTTATAACTCCACATTATTTATGTCTTTACTTAGTTCTGATTAGTTGATAATAGAGTAACATAAAATTTTGTTTTGATGAATTCATGTCATTTCACTTTTCTGATAATGATCTTCCTCATCTGTTTTTAGTTATCACCTACCCCCCTTTTTCCTTTGCCTCTGTTATCTCTTGTTTGTATTTCTATATACTTATTACATATTATTATTGTTATTTGTGGTATATTTGTGTATTTGTTTTCTCTCTCATACTAGAGTATAGACTTTTAGAGGCCAATTTTTTTTTGTTGGCAAACTGTAAAGTATTAACTCGAGGAAGACATTCTGAGTGCTGAAAAATTTTTGGAAATCATACTGAATGAGGATAAGTTTCAGAAAATGAGAAGATTTAGCCTGGGGGGGGGGGAAGCTTAGAGAATGCTAGCCACATTTAGGTATTTGATAGGCAATTTTTATGTAGAGGAAAGATTAGGTTTGTTTTACCTGACTCTAGGGAGTTCTGGGTAGCATTTGGAGAGGTACATTTTAAATGTGAAGAAAAGCTTCTTAAAAATTAGAACTGTCCTGAAGTGGCAAGAATGACTTCTAAGAATTCCTCATCACTGGAGATCCCTAAATGGAGGTTGGGTAATCATTTGTCAGGGATACTGCAGAGGGTTTTTTTTTTTTTTTTTTTAATCTTTTTGCAGTTTCTAATACTGTAGATTTGCCTATAATATGGTTTTAATCAATCCTGATTTGAATTTAGTTCACTAGCTGAATTAGCCTCATGAGAATACTTTCCAACTAGAATTCACTACTGAAGTAGGTGCTTTAGGTTTGTTTGTTTCTTTTTTCAGCAAAGATATGTATTGTTAAGGATGAAAGGTTCCAGTTTGATTTTAAAGAGCTTAGGATTTTTATCAGCAAATGTTTAACTTGTATTGAAAAGATTCTAGTTACCTAGTAAGTATCTCAGAAGAACATGTGGTGTCTCCTTTGAGTCAACACATGTATTGTTGAATTCATGATAATGTTTCCAAGGAAGCAAGTGAACTGAATTCTTCTTCCTATAAGTATAGCCTCATACAGTCATCCATTTTTAGAGTTGGAAGATATTTTAATATCTTAATTCCTTCATGGTAATGAAGAAACTGAGACTTGTTAGTCAACAAGGCCTAGCAGTTAATTAGAAACAAAAACAGGACTAGAGAACCCAGTCTCTCTGGAAAATTCTTTAAAAACATTGAGGGAAAACATAAACACATGTACATTTATATGTGTGTGTGTGCATGTATATGTATGTATATTGTGATATCCTATTCCAATTGGTTTCTTATTTTTAATCTGAAACTATTTTTGTTATACTATCCTCAATGGAAATGTCTAATAGTAATCATTCAGTGTATGAGAAAGATTTGTATCTTAGGAAATCTTTTCAACCTGTTACAGATATTATTATAGGCATTTATCATATTTGTTATATTGGAATGAATTTAAAATTCTAATACAAAAATATTTTTTAGTGTTTGTTTTAAGAGTTACAAAGAATAAGATGCCAAAAAGATGCTAATGTAAGCTGTACATAGCACTATTTCTAATTATTGAGTTAGCTTTTCCCTTAGATTTCTAAAACTTCTCGTCACTTTTCTTTATCTTGGCACACAAACTGAGTAAAATACTATACTAAAGATCTGATCTCTTCTTAGAGTAGTAGAAACATTTACCTTCCAACTAAGATTACTCAATGATAAAAGTTTGACAGTAATTGTCCCTTGAGTTTATTATTTTCCTGAGTAATAAAGTCATCATTTCATATAAAAATTCCATTCCATGAAGTGAATGCTAGAATTGCATATGGGCACAAAAATGTGGGAAAATGGGACTACATCTTATAATTGGTGTGTTATGTAAGTGACTGAGGGACTAAAATTGATAGAACCAGAATTGATAGTGATATTTAGAGTTTAGAAATTTGTTATCCTGGCAGATAATATAGGGAGTATTTTAATTGTGTGAGTGTATTTGGAAACTTAAAAGAAAAGTACATTTTCCCCAAAAAGTTTTGAATGGATGAAATTTGTAACAGTTAACTTTTATTAAGACAATTTACTTAGGTGATGTCTGTATTATATATAATGTACTCTGGTACTTTGTAAAACTTTAAATACTACTTATAGAATGAAATCTGCTATCATAATGTATTTCAAATTAACTAAAATAATGCAGTCTTTTTGTTATGCTACTTTTTTGGGTAAAATAGTCTCAGTAGCATAGAAAATATATAGGGAAAGGCATCTTTGCATTCACATGACCCATTTTTTTTTTTTTTTTTGATGACCAAAACATGACTTTTAAAAAGTATACCAAACGGCCTGTATTTCTTAAATACCTAATTTCTAGCCATTATGACAGGACCAAATGATACAAAAACAAAGAATGAAACATTATTCAGGTGAAATAATGCTATTTTTAGTTTTAATATTGTAATGGATGTTGTTACCATTATCTACTTTGTTCAGAGGGTCTCAAAACAAATATCACGTATTATTTTGACATGCAAATTTGAGTATCTAAATTGAAATACTGCATTCACTGGATAACACTTTTATCAGTATAAAGATTCAACTATTCTAACTGCTGTATTATAATTTTTTTGTGTTTCTGTCATCTAATAGTTAATTACGTATATGACTATAACAGAATAGGGTGTTGTTCTAATTTGCGTCATTTTGATAGAAAAATTGTCCTAGCATGCATATGTTGTCAAAATATGTTGTGGAAACTTTTCCCCACACTTTAATATATAAAATTTGATATTTTATTAGGCTTACTATAAATTTATAAGTAATGTAAATTATTGTTTTTTCTTTCTATTATTATATATTCTTTGCCCTCTTCCTAAGAAGTAGCCAACAGTGCCACCATCAGAAACAGTTAGGCTTTCTTATCATGTTAGATATTCTCATAAATAAAAATCCTAAAAGGAAAGTCTCATATTGTGACTTTTAATATAATATTTGATTCTTTATGTAAAAGCTATATTAAATATTATCTATTTAATATGATAATGATGCTATAATGAAATTAAATTTTAAAATGTTTTACCTGGGAAGCTAAGTATAAAGTGCTTTTTCTCCTTAAATTTTTGAGTAATCAAGTTCCTATAATATTATTACATAAGAGCTGATTTCTAATTTGTATAAACAATCCTTTCTGAATTATTCTTCCTTGACATGGATTATGCTAACTTAATGTCAGTGGTTATTTTGTTTTATCTTATTTATGTATTTTCACAAGGAATAGTGACCAAAAAAAAGAAAAGAAGCAAAAACTTAGCCAACTGATACCATTTTGATAGGTGCCCTCCATTATGAGTTTCCTAAATGTTATTGTGTGTCCCTATTCAAAATTTAATATTTATTTACTAAATGACTTTAAACTGTTATTTGTTATCTTAATTTAATTTTTTAAAATAATTTTAATGTCTGTGACAACTTCATGAATATTTAACTGTCCGTGTGTACAGGTTTCAAGTTTCTAATAATTTTAGATTTTTTTCCTCTTCCCTTCTCTCTCCCTAACATTAATATAAAAATTATACTTTTATAAAAAAAATTTCCATGAATTTCTGATTTCAAAATGTCAACGTTGTGGAAACTTGCTGAAATTATTTCAACTCTTTGTTTTCACATGTTGGGAAGAAATGAAAACACTAAAGAAACATGCCAGAATATTATGCATTATTCTTTTTAAGCTTTGCAAGAAATAGATGCAGAAAAAATGCCTGCTTCAGATATTTTGTGGACAGTTTTTATTATCATTTCTAATTCAAGTTATTTATAACATTGAAGGTTTATATAAACTGAAAAGTTAGTATAATTATGATAATTTAAAAATCTGTATTAAAGCATAAAAGTATGCTTTCATGTCCGTATACTTACATGATATTGTGTATTTATTTTTAAATGAAAAGAAACCTGGTCTCCATCTTCCTGTTGACATCAAACAGTCCTCTGATATGCTAATCTTGCTATGGGGAGAACCCATACATAGGATTTATTTGGATTCATTCCAAGTCTGAATGAAAATAATATGTAAAGAACTGATTTTGCAGTATTACCTCATTTGAATGAAAACTGATGTTAAAATATTCTGGAATTAAAAGTAGTTTGAATAGAAAACCTGGCATGTATTTTCTATTATTTTAATAATACTTTATATTGCCTAGAAATCATTTATATTGCTTTTTGATTCTGGAATTTATTTCATCTGTATTATTATTGTCTTTATCAACTAACGATAATATTATTAGTCATTATAACAATTTAGTTATATTTAGCAGGCTATTTGATCGTTTGATACAGGTGAATTTTGCTTAAAATAGCTAATAAGAACTTTTAAAAATGCTTTGGTTTTTCTGAGTCTTTAGTCGGAAATAATACTGTATTTTCCCATAAAAAAAAGATAGATAACCAGTACATATCTCAGTCATAGTTTTCATTTCATCCTGCCCTCATCTGGTAACATTGCAAAAAACCTGACAAAACTTATTAATTCTGAAAATCCCTGACTGATATTTAGCATATCAGTATTAATAACGAACAAACAACTGCATAGCATTTCAGGTTTTCCAAAATATGGAATATCTAGGGAATACTATACCTATTGCTAAATTTACCTTTAAATATTATAATCCTTTTGATGAATGAATGATTTTTAAGGGACAAAAATGGGCATTAGTTAAATCTATATGAAAGCATTTTAATAAGTGGGGGTCAGTGGTTTTTATGTTTAAAATAATTTCTCTATATAATCAGTTTTAATAAGTTATAAATCTCACCTCAGTTCACAGTTATTATTTTCCTCTCTTGTACAGCAATCGAAAAATAGCCTAGATAATTCCATTTTGTAAAATCACAGAATCTTTCCCAATTTAAAAATGTTTATGATATGATGATAGCATATGATATTTTAAGATTTGCTTGACCTGACTTTGGAGTGAAGTCATATATATCACTGGATATATAAGGCATGAGGTATAATTTAGTAAAATTCAAATTGTAGGTATCTATTTTTACTTTCTTAACATTTATGGCATAAATATTCATTGTTTCATGTAAACTGAATTTTTGTAAATAAAATTATATTTTAGAAGAACAAATTAGAACTCATTACTAAAGAGATCTTTTCTAGTGAGAATTTTTTCATAATGCAAATGATCATTTCTAATTTCTTAATTTTTTTTTTTAAAATGAGGCAGATCTGTAAAATTTAAAAGATATAAATATCTGCAAGATATCATTTGATTGTACAAAAACTAAAAGTACACTTTTATATTATCTAGATTAGTAATTAAGTATTGAAGAAACTGACTTGGCATAGCAAGTAAAATTCTTGGAAATCTGTCAACAAGTAAAATATTCTGAAAAGCAGTTTCAGTATAGAGGGTAAAATACTACTTTGTCTGATTTGCTTTGTTTTAAATTCCCTGAATTTTAAGAAATTTAACTTTTTTTTTATTCTGTTTTATAGCATTTTAAGAAACAAAAAAGATTGATTCCTGAAAGGACAGTTTGGAAGTACTTTGTTCAACTCTGCAGTGCATTGGAACATATGCATTCCCGGCGAGTTATGCATAGAGGTATATAAAGATCTTGCATATTTGAGGAGGAATAGTTTAAGATAGATGCTTTGCATTTTAAAGATAGATTATGTGAAACTCAAATGAAAAAGAATAATTTTTGGTGGGCAATTATTTTCCAGATACTGTAATTTTTTTAGAATGTAATTGCTCTTCACAAAAGTAGTTTGAGTTTAAGTAAAAATGAAAAGCAATTTCGTTGATCTTTCAATCGTCAAAGCATTGTATCTTGTTAAATAATTGGTAAATCAGAAAGGAACAATAATAAGATATGGGGAACTCATGAAAGAAATATTGTGTAAAAATATTTTATTAAATAAACAATGTTTATTATAGCTGCCTAAATATTTAGCTATGATTATTGATTCTTAAACTGCTGATATTGTTGTATGGTTGGCCAGAGACTTAGATTTTTCCTTATGAGAGAGTGATTAAGTAATAGACTTTAGAAAAAGATATTTTCATTTTATTTGAATCTCTTAGAGTTTTCATTTCTAAAGTATTCAAAAATTTAATTTTTAAATTATAATATGTAGTAAAATTAAATATATTATTATTTAAGTAGTGCTAAGAGATGCTAGCAGAAGAATGGGGCAACATTCTATATGTTTTGGTTTTTCAGTATTAAAAATGGAACCATAGTTTGAACAAAATCTAGTAGTATATTAATATTGTGTCATTTATATTTATTGCTCCAATACTTTCTTATTTTGTATTTTATCAGCCCATATAAGTTCTGAAAAAAATTTTTAAATGTCAGTTTGTGTGATTTTAAAAGAATGGTTGAATTATAACAAAAAAAAATGTTTTAAAATTCTGAAATGTATTTTTCTAGTAGTAAGATATATTTAATAAGAATATTGTATCCTTTCCTCTCACCTCCTAACTGAAAAAAAAAAGTTTTCAAAATTTTCCCCTTTTCATCATACCTCTTTCTTGACAATTTTATTTATTTATTTTACAGATATAAAACCAGCTAATGTATTCATTACAGCCACAGGAGTAGTAAAACTTGGAGATCTTGGACTGGGCCGATTTTTCAGCTCTAAAACCACAGCTGCACATTCTTTAGGTAGGAATTATTAAATAATTTCAAGTAACTATTTTATCACTTATAAAAAAATCATATGCATAAACACTTCATGTAGTTTCCTTGCAGGTGCCAGATAAAATAATTTTAAAAAATTAAATCATCAATTTCATGAACATAATAAAAATTATCAGTTGGAGATTTACTATCTGTTTCAATAAAACAGTTTAATATTGTTTCCTTGACCTCAGTCATTTTGGTAGATGATGTCTGCTAAGAGCAAGTATGATTTTCCTATTAGCATAAAGTATTCATTTTATAATAGTATAATGAGAACTAATGAATCAGCTGCTTTCCTGGCTGAGGATTATACTTTCCTTATGATCACTCTGGAAAAATATCATAGCAGCTTTTAAATGTTTATTTTTAATGAGAAAGTATATTGAAGGGGATTAAGTATATTGAGGAGATGAATATATTTTTTAAAGATTATAGATCATTAACCAGATATGTATCTTACAAATTATACATAATACAATTTTAGTGTCTCAGAAACATATTCTCTTTAATATTGAAAATAAAATTGAATTTAGTTTTTGAAATGTTAAAAATAGGAAGAAAATACTATTTGACATGGAAGCCTTTTAAAAATTACTAGCCAGTCTTAAAAAGTCCTTAAAATATTTTTTCCTTTTTTCCTTTATGTGCTTGAAAAATTAGTTATTAGTAGAGAAAATGGATAAAAATTCAAGTATTTGAATCTAAGTGAAGTTATTTTTCAGACTTAGTAATGACTTTCTAACTCCATACTTGGACCCTATTTTTTTCTTCATGTGAAATAAAGATTAAATATAGTTTGTAAACTTGATATTCCATCTTTTTGTGTTGAATTTTAAACTATTAAAAATAAAATTATTTAAAATTAGAATACCAAAATTTATAATACTAAGAAATATAGAAACATGTTAGTCTAAAGGAAAGCCCATCAAACTAAAAATCAGGCTTATTGACTTACAGTTCGGCAAGAATTCACCTAGTCCACAGATTTATTTTACAAGTAAGGAAAGAGATGTTTAATAAATTCCAGAGGTATACAACTATAAATAGCAGAGTTGCGATTGGAACCTAGTATCTCTGATTTCAAATAAAACATGCTTTTCACTACACCATATTGCCTTTAAAATGTAATATAAATATATATATACCTTTTCCCTCCAAAGAGATATGATAAAGACCAGATGAAGTAACAGGTGACAGTGTTTTTGAAAGGTATTAAGCAGTATGCAGTTGTAAGATGATATTCTTATTTTTGTACTATGGCTCTTTTTTTATTAAAAATTTGGAAAACTTCTAAGCCCTAATAAGGAATTAAATAAGGATGTTCACAGGAAGACGAGCAAGAACTTCACATTGTTTATCTAATATTAGAGATAGATAATTACATACATTTAACAACACTGAAAATAAATTCTTGTTTTTTTGGAAACTCATAACTTCAATTATAAAATGAAAAGATTGAGAAACAAAATAGCCCATGTAGATAATCTTATGTCACTTCAGTAACATGGTGTTTTGAATTTTCAAATTCAAAGAAAATTATTATTTAATTGATTCTAAAAAAAAAATGTTAGCCTATCTTTTCAAAATATGCCTTTTCCACTAGCAAATTGTATTTAATATTTAACCTTGTGATAAAGGCAAAGTTTTATGTTTTTTTTTTTTGTAAAAACATATTAGGGGAAAAAAGCACTTATCTTAAAACTATTAACTCTGGAAAGAATACAGATTCTCACTTTTTTTTCGTCTTCCTTTGAATCTCTGAATACCTTTGAAGAATTTAGTCATATTGTAATCTAAAGCATCATAACTAAAACATTTGTAAACAATAGTCTTCTCTCTCAATATAGTCATGTATCCTGACAACCTCTAAATATTAGATTTTGTTGATAGTTATTGGAAATATAGAAAATCTATTCATTTGAAAATATTAACATAGACTTTTTTCAAGATAGATGATTAAAGCACAAATTCATATAAAGGTATATCTTTGTGTTTTTGAGTAATGTGCCAAATTATGTCAGATTTTGTCAATTCCTTTAAAAATTATCTTGGGACTAATTGATAAATGATAAATACCAGTGCTTCATTTTAAATAGCAACCTTACATCGTTATTAAAAATAATTCATATCATTTGTTGAGAATATAAAAGTTTTATGAATTACAATTTAAGTATTTCAATGAGTTTCAATTTCTTAGATATTTATCTGTGTATTGAGATGTACTGTTTCGCATACATATATTTCCTCAGGAAATATTCTTAATAGATTTAGTTTTGCCAAGAGTACTCACATAAATTCCTAGTGAAGTCATAAAAACACTCAAGATTCTATCACCAAACATGTTATCACAGAACACCAGATAGGAAAGGAGCCTCAGAGGCTGTCTACAGCACAACCCTTACAAGAACAGAAATCCCCTCTTATGTCATACTCAACAAGTGTTCGATATAGTCTTCCCTGAAAAATTTCCAATGAGATAGAAACTATGACCTCCTGAGACATCTCATTCCACTTTTGAATACCTGTAATTGTTAGAACGTTTTTCTGTACTTCAGTCAATCATTGAACAAGCATTTATAAGACATTTCCTAGTGTGTCAGGAATATAATAGGACTGAGAATGTAAAAATAAATATTTATTCAGCTCTCCAAATGAGCCAAAAATATTTTAATTGAGGTTTTGCCCACGCATTGTTTTTTCAGTTTCATCATATAACTATATAATTAACATAACACCAAAGCTCTTTGATTTCCTTTTCTCTACAATTAATAGGTTAAATTATAGTTAGGATTGAAATAGTTCTTTTGCTTTATGTATAGAACTGAATTGAATTATTCCTTCTAGCATATTGTGGTTCAAAGCAAAATAAGAATTTGCTGTATTAATAAATCTGTAAGTTTTAAGACAATGTAATTAAGAAAGTACATTATACATCATAAACAAGTAAATAGCACATATTCTATTAAGAGCACATTGTATAAATATTAATGCATAAACTACATTGCTCTTATCTTTCATTGGTAGTTAGTTGTGGTAAAGGACAGTATAACAAGAAAGTACTTAAGATCATGACAGTCATTAGGACACTATTATTAGCCTTACTTTATCTTAATATACTTTATAATGAGTTCTTTAAAACCAGAACTTTTAGTCACATATGTATATACAACTTGAGATTTCAAGAAAAGTATTTGTTCATGTCATTCTATAGGAAATCTGTTCTATCCCCAGTAGAATATAAACTCCTTGAAGGCAGCTATTAGTTCATTAGCAGCCACAGCTGCCACTCTTACTTCGGATATAAATGAGAAACTACACAGCACTGAGGGCAATTTTGAATTAATGAATTGGCCATGGACTGATTATCACCACAGAATTCATTACCAAATAAAAACCCTACTAGAAGTTAAGAATCTCCCAAAGGACAATGAAGAAAAATTCACTGTGGGAATGAGCCAACTGTAACATTTTAAATAAAAGATTTTACATTGGAAATCATGTAAAAGATGTCATCAAAGAAATGTGTGACAGAAAAAGAACATGGGTTGGTCACATATTTACAGTTGGGGATAATCAGTAAACAGCCTACATGCTCCAATAGCATCTTGCTAATGCAACAGTAGTATGTTGAATGGTCCCAAATGAAAAATCATTATTATGTGTAAAGTACTGTACTAAGTACTGAGAATACAAATAGGAAAAAAAAAGTAAGAGAATCTCTGATGATTGGTTGATTGTTGTCCTATGTACTCGAAGAGAGCCAAAATGACATCACTATGTTAGTCGAGATACAGTGTGTCCGACTGTGGTTGAACAGAGCAATATGAGCTCAGAATGCTCTGCCACAGGTCAGACACAAATAGTTCCTTTGAACATTTGGGGTGAGCTCTAATTTTGCACATCATATTTTTTCTGAGCTAATTCAATTCTGCTTTGTTCAGAGAGCACAGCACCTATTCTGATGAGGGCATACTGTGTTGAGCGGTCCTGTGCCAGTGTCTCCCATGTCATACAATCGATTCTAAAGTTCTTAAGAGAGACTTTGAGAGTGTTCTTGTATCACTGAGCACTTGTCCTATGTGAATTCTCCATAACATAATTTTTTTGGCAAGCGTATATTTGGCGTTTCAACAATGTGGCCAGTCCAGTTGGAATTGTGCTCTCTGCAGTAGAGTTGGAATGCTTGGCAGATTTATCTAAGAAAGGACCTCGGTGTCTGATATCTCATCCTGCCAGGTGATCTTCGGAAACTTCCTATGACAATTCAAATGAAAGTAACTCAGGTTCCTGACATGGTGCTGGTTTATCCAGGTTTCACAGGCATGCAACAAAGAGGTCATCACAAAGGCTCTGTGGACCTTCAGAAGTCAGTCTAATATCTATCCTCTCCCACATTTTCCTTTGGAACCTCCCAAACACTGAAGAAAAAAAAAAGAGTCTCTGATAAGAAGGAACTCACATTCTAATTGGGGAATGGGATGAGAAAAACTATATATAGGAGTGTTTGTAGAAGTCATAAGGCAGATGTCACTGGATCAGAGGATGTGGCAGGGAGAAAGATGTTAGACAGAAAAGTAGGGTGGGGCTAAGTTATGAAGGACTTTGAATACCAAACAGAGCATTTTGTTTTCTGGAGAAATTTTCATTTGCTTCTGGAGACAATAGGAAGCCACTGGGATTTATTGAGTATGGGAGGGCTATGATCAGATTGGTGTTTTAGGAAAATCTCTTTGGTAGCTGAATAAAGGATAGATTGGAAGAGGAATTATGTAAGGCAGATCCTCCAGTAGGCTATTTTAATAGTCTAGGATTGAGGCATTGAGGAGCTGCACTAGAAAGATGGCAGTGTGAAGAGGAGAGAAGACTTTTTTGAGAAATGTTCCAAAGGTTAAAAAGGAAAGAGTTTGGATATGGGAGGTGATAGTGAAGAGTCCAGGAATTACTAAAAGTATAGCACTATTTGACAATTTTGAGGAATTTGGGCTAGAAGTAGGGCCAGTAGTTTGGGGGGCATCTGGGCTTTTCTGACTGATAAATATAATTTAGTTGACATTTGGTATTATGGTGGGGAGGATGGTTGGCTCCTACTCGACAAATTTCTCTCTCTGATGACTTTAAGATATGAATTGTAAGTTATAAGAGGGATCAAAAAGAGTGAGAAAGAAGGGAAGACTGCTTATTCCTAGGATTGTTAGCCTTCAGGTCCTAAACTATCTCCAATCTCAGAAGACCTGAAAGGAAGGTGTTTGATTCATCAGGTTTATTCTACCTACTATTTCACCTCAGGGTGCCTTGCTACTTCAACTGACTGACTTGCCTGATAAGTTGATTAAATGATATGGATGAGAGCCTCACTGGATGGGTGTGTATAGATAGGTTTTCAATTTTTTAGAGAAATGACTGGTGTCTCTGGAGATCCCTGCACATTAGATTGCCTCTTAGCATGCAGTTTTCCTTGCATAAACATTTGATTTGTTGAATAAAGAAAAATTGAATTTAGTTGGTACTTTCATTAATACCATCCATATAATACCAATTTTTTAATGTAAACACCTTGGTGATATTCAGAATTAAAGAATTTTCAAAAGCTATTTGATCTCCCTTGTAATAGAAAAAGAATTCCTTCTTCACAGTACCTATACGTAGAGAGCATTTGTTTTACTGCCTTTAAAAAGGGGAGACTCATTATCATGATACTTTTAGGTAATTCTAATAGCAGATTTCTTCTTATATCAAGCCTAAATCAGCCTTTTTGCAACTTCTACCCATTACTTCTAGTTCTTCCCTCTGGAGGCAAGCAGAACACGTCTGATCCCTCTTTCCCATGACAGCTCTTCAGGGATTTGGAGACAATTGTACCTATTGAGAATCACCTCTAGGAACTTTATGTTCCCCCTTTAGATTTTCCTCATGTCTGCCAAATAAGCTTTCCAACTTCAGTTTTATCTTTGTCATATGGAGATGGTAAAACATGGTACTATAAAAAGAAAGTTGAATGTAGAGTTTGCATGCAAAATGTGGGTTTGAATCCTGGCTCTGCCATTTGGTACTTGGGTGACTTTGGACATGTCATTTCCCCTCTCCAGGCCTTAGTTTTCTTGCTTGGAGAAGGAAAAGAGGGATGATCAAGATGTTGTCTCAGGTTCATCACAGCTCTACATAGAAAAACTGAAGTAAATTTTTTCTTTGGACTGTTCAGAGAATCTCAGCAGTAGCAGGATTTCCTATGGTCTTTTGGGTCAGACCTGAACCCGAAATGTAGTTCCTTAATATGACTAAGTATTTCCTGATGTAAATGGTGGTCAAAATAGAAAAGAGGGAGAAGCAAGGGAAAGGGAGAGAAGAGGAAATCTGCAATCTTTGGTTTCAGCTCCACTGAGGCACCTGGAACATCAAATCACCAGTATGTTGGGCTGTACAAAGAGTTTTCACAGTAGAGTGGCCAGCTGCAGTGCTGGCTTGTTTCTGAGCAGTATGGCTTGAGAGGCAGTTGTATGGTACTATGGGAAGAATACAGACTCTGAAATCCAAGGCCTTTGTTTCAAGCCTTTCTTTGATTCTTGAGCAAGTCACTAGACCTCCCTGGGCTCTGTTGTTGTTTTTTGTTTTTTTTTTAATTTGTATATTAAGGGAGTTTAACCTAAATAGTCTTCAAAGTCCTCTCCAGCTCTCAATGCTGGAGGATCTACAGGAGGTCCTTGCTAGAGGATCTACAGGTGGTGCTTTCCAGATTTTTTTGGTTCTGTGATCTTGTGACCTTGGGCAGATGACTTAATTTTTTTCAGGATCCAAATGTCTTCATCTCTAAAATGAAGATGCTAAACTTATTGGCCTCTGAGAATCCTAACTCTGTGTCTGTGATTCTGTATATCTAATCTTTGAATTGTAGAAACTGACTTTTATGTGTCCCTAGAGACAAGATGTTATAGTAGAGAGAAAACTGGGATTAGAGTGAGAAGTGTTGGTTTTTAGGCCTGATTCCAAAACTTCTTAGTTATGTAACCTGGGTCGTTACCTCCACAGACCTCAGTTTACTCATCTATAAAATGGGCATCATAATCCACTTGTACTGCCTCTCTCAAAGGGCTTTTTTAGTGGGGAGAAAATGCTTTGTAAAACTTAAGGTGCTATAGAAATATAAACTGTAATGAGAAGCATGGTTGCTGTTGTTCTTTGGAAGTGATAGACTGAAGGCAGCCCTGACCAACTGATCTAAGAACTTCAGAATGGGTAGGGAGGAGATTATAACTGCACGTGATCAGTCTTGGGATTGAAAAATGGCTGCTTCCTATTGTGGTCAGAAACATCCTGGGACAATAATGAGAAGTGACTACAAAAAGATGTAACTTGCCAAACCAAGTCATTAGGATTCCAGAAGAAAGCATTCCTAATTTTGAGTTAAGGACAGGTTTGTTTTTTTTTTTTTTTTTTTTTTTTTTTTTTTTTTGATGTAACCAGGTATGGGAATTGGAAGAACCGGATGAGTGGTTGTGACAGAGTACTACTGAGCAAACAGACTACTATTACAGCAGTCAGAGAAGCAAGAGGAGTCAGAGGCTCTTAGTCTTAGTGGGAGATCTGTGGGGTTGGAAGAAAGAGAAAAAAGAAAGCCAAGGGAATCCCAAAGTTCTAGCGCTTGGAGAAGCCTTTGAGATAATTCTAGCTTAAACTGCTTCAAGTAAAGAAACAGGTCTGTGGAAGGAAAGTTACTTGTTCTAAGTAGTAAGGGAAAGAACTGGATTTTCTGCCATCAAATGTTTCAAAAATTTGGCAAATTTCAAAACTTGCAAGTTTCAAAAATGCGCAATTTTCGTCTTTTTAAACTAGAATTTAAAGCTAGGAAAGACAAGACATTAAAAACCCTCCATTTGTAGATTCACAGCTGGAAGGGGGAGGACCTGACAGGCTATTGAGTCGAACTCTTCATTTATACCTAAAGAAACTAAGACTCAGAGATTAAGTGAATTACCCAGGTTCACACAGTTAGTAAATGTCAGAAGCAGGTTTCAAGTCTGATCTTTGGATTCCCAAGTTGAGCCTTCTTTATTCTAGCTATCCTTTTCTAAATGAGGAGAAATCAATCTAGAAAAGTTAAGTGGATATAATGCTAATTTTGGAGAGTCAGGAGGACCTAATCCTGCCTACCCGTGTGATCATGAACAAACTTCTCTCATTCTAGAAATATTATATGGCAAAAATAAAATGCATTCAAGGAGAGATAATACAAGTCAATCATGAACTTTGCTTTTCTCTTATCCTTAAAATAACAATATTTAGCACAAATATGCTTGCAGAATAATTGGAAATTAAACTATATGATAAAAGCAAGAAACATTAAACATTGTTATAACATACTTAAAAGCTTTGGATTCAGCAAAAATCCTGAATGAAATTATCAAGTGAAATTAATAATTTGGATAAATTGTGAAAAACTGTAATGTAAATAATTATTTGATTCATTTTTATAAGATTTAGAAACACATTACAAGTTTCAGCATTATTTTATTTTGGGTATAAGATATTTTTATTGCAATAACTATCCTTTCTATACTATACTACTGGCACACATAATTCACTTTTTAAAGCAGATTTCAAAACCTTTTTTAAAAAAAATGATTTTCTTTATGGTACTCTTTCCCTCCAGAAGATATAAGTATACATTTCATCATATATTGATTCATGTTAGGATTTAGTCACAGGAAAATGTTTATCTATTAGTTTTGCAAATTCTAATTTGCAGTTAAGAAAAAAACATGTTTATATGGTAAGCAAACAAGAAAAAGATATTTTTCTTTATTCTGTAAGCAAAATAAAGAAATTCCCACTATGGCTACAGACTGTGAAGTTAACTCAAATTAACAATAGAGTCTTTCCTGAAGCTAAATTGTCTTTGTTTCTTCATTCATGAGCAATATGGATAGTGATTAATCCCAAATGTAATAAAAAAGCAATAAGAATGTAATAAATGTATTACATTTATAAAGCCATTTGATCATATATTTAAAATATAAAATACCATTTCAGTGTGAGTTATTCTCAAAACATAAATGAATGAGATTTTTTTTCCAGTTTTAGATATTAGTTTATCTGATTGATAGTTACACATGCAAAACTTTTTAAAAATTCTCTTGGAATTTCTTTAAAATGAAAATTTTCCGTTTAATATTTAAGGTCTTTCTAAAAAGAGTTGTCATGTTATATTCTATGTTCTTTTCTTTGGTAACTCCTGTTTCTCAGTTACATAGAGATGCAGAATAGACTAGGTGGTGGGGAAGAGTAGAAATGTCTCAAAGACATTTAAGTTCATTCTATTCAAAATTGAACTCATTAACTTTTCTTTAAGACCTTCCCCTCTTCCTAACATACTATTGAGGTATCCCCATTCTCTCAGTCATCCAAGTTTACAACATAGATATCTTTCTTGGGTCTCCAATATCTCCTATTTCATTTTTCTCCTACTGCCAGTCCATCCAATCAGTTGACATATCTTAAAGATTCTTTTTTCTCAATATATTTTGTCATCCCCTCCCTCCTTTCTTTCCTCTGATACTATCTTAAGGTGAGTTTCATCACCTAATGCCTAGAATGATGTCTGACAAGTAGGTGTTTAATAAATGCTTGTTGATGTTGTATCAAAGAGGTGGCAGGGGAAAAGTGTTTTACTCTAATTTGGACAAATAAGTGAAAAATTGTAATGTAACAATTTATTTGATCCATTTTATGGGATTTAGAAACATGTCAGAAATTCTAGCATTAATTTATATTGGCTACAAGACATCATAACTGTCTTTAATATACCACATTACTGGCATACATAGTTCACTTTTTAAAGGACATGTGCAAACAAAAAGGTCAAGTTCTATAACTTCTGTTTTTTTTTTTTGTTTGTTTGTTTTTTAAATAATAGCACCTACTTTACAGGGTTATTGTGAGGATCAATATTTACAAGATAATTATTTTATAGTTTTTAACATAGTGCTTGGGCCATATGTAAGTGTTAAATTAATGTTTTCTATTATTACTATTATTATACCACTCAATCCCTATCGCGATTGTTGAGGAATAATATACTTAGTAGAACAAAATAAGGTTTACTACTTTGTCCATCCACTCTCTTTCCTTGATAGCCTCTTTTTGTTCCTAGTCCTGTATCTTGAGGCTAAGCAAAACAAATCTAATCTCTCTTCTAAAAACATAGTACCATATATACAGGAGGGATTTAATAAATCTTTGTAGTATTGTATTCTGTGTACCATCCCTTCAAATACTTGGTAACTATTGTCATGAAGTCTTCTCTTACATAAAAATCCCTTCTTCTTTCAGGTGAGGCCTCCTTTAACATGTTCTTAAGTAATTTCATCATTCTGATCTCCTTCTTTTAGGTAAACGCCAATTTGTCTTTATCTTTCCTGATATGCAGTATGGAGAATTAAACAAAGTACTTTAGATATGGCCTAAGTAAAGCATGGTGGAATATCATTAACTTATTTACTGTGGACCTTTCTTGATATAGTGTAGATTATCACCTCTTTTGTCTGTCATGGCATACTATTGACATGTATGAGTTTTCAATCTACTAAAACTCTCTTATCTTCTTTATAGGAAATCTTATTTAATCACTTCTTCCTATCCTGAACTTATAAAGTTGAACTCACATTTGTTGCAATTGTTTCACCTTAATTAACTTGACTAAATTTTCTAGCCTGCTAAGATCTTTTTATTTAGAGGCTATCATTTAGAATGCTATCAGGGGCAGAGCCAAGATAGAGGAGAATAGACAGGATATTGCCCAAGCTCTCCACAGCTTCTCTTGGAATCCACACTAAATCAAGTCCCTGAACAATTTTTGGAGAGACACAACCCACAAACATTTGGAGTGTAATCGTTTTCCAACTTAGGATATCTTGGAAGGACTTCAGGAAGTCTCAGTTGGGCAGGGGGAAGTTGGCACAGAGCAGGTATATTGTGGGGAGGCCTGGCATGGTGAATCTATTGGTAGGCACTTAGGCAAGATACAGCAACACTGGCTACTCTGTCCTGGTTCAGAAGGCCAGTAAATTAGCAGACCTTCTGTGAGACCTCCAGTGCAACTATTAAGACAAATTGTGAGCCCCTGAACCCCAGCATAATAAGCAAAGACCACTCAGCAGCAGTGGAGAAGCCTGCAGTGGGGGCCCAGTGCAGTCAGTGAGAAACCCCTGTTGTCTTGCAGAGGAAACTCAGGACAGTCTCCCCTATGCTGACCATGTAGAGCTACTGTGTCTACTGGGAAGATCAGAATACAAACCCAGAAGAGGTAATTAATGATAAAGTGCCTTCAGGTGAAGCTTTAAAGCAGGCTATAAACTGGTCTTCAATTCAAAAGGCTCTCTTGGAAGAGTTCAAGAAGGATTTTAAAACAGAGATAAGGAAAATAAGAGGGGACTGGAAGAGAGTGATAAAAGAGAGGGTATTTGGAAAGGAAGTGATCAATAGCAAAACACTTTCGAGTATGGACAAGGTGAAAGAAGAGAGAGAATAGTAATTGTATAAAGAATTTTGAAGCAAGTTTCTCTGATGAGGCCTTATTTCTCAAATATAGAGGGAACTGCGTCAATTTACAAAAATAATAGCCATATCCTAATTAATAAATGATCAAAAGATATGATCTATGCTCAAAGGGTTATAAATTCCTGCATATATTTTGACCTAACAAAACCACTAATAGGCATGAATACCAAAGAAGACTTTAAAAATTTTTAAAAAGAAAAAGTCCTATATGTGCAAAATTATTTGTAACAGTTCTCAGGGCAAAAAATTGGAAATTGAGGGGATGCCCATCAATTGGAAAATGGTTGAATAAATTGTGTATATGATGTCATGGAATATTGTTGTTCTATGAGAAATGAGCAGGATGCTCTCGGAAAAAAAATACCTGTAAAGTCCTTCATTAACTCAAGCAAAGTGAAATTTACTTGTATACAAAAAAATAGCGATGTTCCAGGATGACCAGCTGTGAATGACTTTACTATTCTCAGCAGCGATACAATGATGCACTGCTACTCTTGAAGGACTTATGATGAAAAATCCTATCCATACTTAGAGATTGTCTGAATACAGATTGATACATCCTCTCCCCCTCTCTACCCTTTTTCCTTCTCTTCTTCCTTCCTCCCTCCTTTATTTTTCTTGAGGGTTCTTTCACAACATGACTTTTATAGAAATGTTTTGCATTTGGTTTCTTAATGGGGGTTGGAGGTGGGGATAAGAGAGAGAATATGTAACTCAAAAGTTTTAAAAAACAAATATAAAAAATTGTGGGAAAAGAAATAATAGCTTTGTAGGAAAATCATGAAAAAAAAAATTTTAGAGGTAGAGGGGAGCCAGAAACCATCATCTTAGAAAATGAAGCACAAAAATTGTGCCTTCTATATATAAAAATAGTCACCTGTTGGGGGAGGGATATACAAAAATAAATAAATAAAGTTCCTGCTCTTAAGAAAGATATGATTGAATTGGGGAGAAGGATATATGGTATATGGTAAGGAATGATACCAAAATAACTGGCAGGCAGAATCTGAAATCTATATTCTGTGGTAGTAAGTGCCATCAGAATCATAAGAGTTTTATAGATGGAAGAGACTTTTATTAGCCTTCTAGTTCAACCTAATTAGATAGGAATCCTATCTAAAACATACTTGGTTGTTGATGGTACTCCTTTTGAGGCAGTTCCATTGTTGTAAAGCTGTACTTGTTAAGAAATTTCTCATGACATTCCCAAATGTGCATTTTGGCAAATTGAGTTATTATCTAGAGCCAAATAGAACAAGTCTATTCCTTCTTCTACGTGACAGACTTTCAAATACTATCTTCTTTCTGTATTTTCCTTCTATAGGCTAAACTTGCCTGTAGCTAGAGAATGGAATGGCTAACCACTCCAGTATCTTTGTCAAGAAAACCCCAAATTGCATCATGAAGAGTCAAACTGAAATGATTAAATATCAACAACCTCATGAACCAATAAATACAGATTAATACATCCTTCCCCCCTCTCTACCCCTTTTCCTTCTCTTCTACCTCATGAACCAATCCACATGTCATAGGTTCAAATCCTTTTACTATCCTTGTTACAAGCCTTTATCTTAACATTCTCTAGCTTATCAGCATCCTTTTTAAATTCTAGCAGTTCAGAATTGAACATAGTACACAGATGAGGGTTGATGAAGGCAGAGCACAGCAAGATTGTCATTGGATTATGGATCTAAAATTGGAAGGGACCTTAGAGACTAATGCTGTTATCTTTCAGATGAGGTACTGAGAAGTTAAATGACTTGCCAAGTCCAGAACTAATTTCACAGGTAGAAGTTGAATCCAAGTCTTCCTGATTCCAAGTCTGAGTCCTCTAAATTGTATTATATCTCCACTGTGCCATGTGACCTTTCTTGGAATTTTTGTCCCTCTTAAACTATCGCAGGATCAATTTTTTGGGGGGAGCTGCCATATTGTATTTCCAACATATTATTCTTGCTGTATGCTAAAATCTCTCTTTAAAGGATAACTACTATCCATACTTAAGTGCAACACTATACATTTATTGCTACTGAATTTTTAATTTATTAGATTTATCTCAGGGCTTTATCCTAATGAGATCCTTCTGGATCCTGATCCTGACATCCAGTGTGTTAGATGACATCTTCTCAGCTTTATGTCATCTCCATGCTCGATGAGAAATATAAAATGTTTTGAGAGAAAGGAGAGATCATCTCTAGTAGGGAGTAGATTTGGAGAAACTTTCATGAAGTACCTCTGATTTGGGTTTTGAAATGGGGGTAGAATTTGTACAAGAAATACAGAGAGAGCAACATTCTAAAGAATGAAACAACATGAACCAAAGGCAAGGTATGTTCCAGGAACTTAGTTTGTATAAATTATAGTAAAGCTCTTGCTTCTCTTAATCTGTATTGAACTCTGTAACTGACATATCCATATCCTTTAAAATGCTAATAGGATGATTTTCTCCCAGGTCAACCTTAAAAGATTTCTGGACATACTCTCTTGTTGTTGGGTCTACTTGGAGAATAATTCTTGACTTCTTATTCACTTATTAGTCAACTAACTGGCTTCTAATTTCTTTGGGATTTGATCTGTCCCTGGTAGACATAAGTCACTCTAGTTTACTTCTACCCACAGTATAGAACTCTAAATTTCTTTCTTTTTATTATTCAGTCATTTCAATCATGTCTGACTTTTCATGATCCCATTTGATGTTTTCTTGACAAAGATACTGGAGTAGTTTGCCATTTCTTTTCTCTAGTTCATCCTACAGAGGAGGAAACAAGAAAATAGTTAAGTGATTTGTTCAGCATCACATAGTTAGTAAGAGTGTAAAACAGTATTTGAGCTCGATTCTTCCTGAATTTAGGCCTGGGCTCTAACCCACTGAAGCACCTAGCTGACCATTCTTCCACTTTTAAATCATTTTGCATCAATCTTACTGATTAGTAGGTTTTCGTCTTTTGTTACCTTTCTGTCAGTTTAGCTATCTTGCCTGTACCTCTCACTACCATCTGTTACCTTGGATATACAAATTATGGAATGAAACCTTTATTATCCAAGGTCATTTGATAACATTAAAATTCTATTCCAGCCACATTAAATGAAGACGTTACACAGATATTTTCACAAAATGATTAAAGTTTGCGACAGAGAGAAAGGCAGTGAGTAGTGCTGACATCAGAAGTGCAGATTCTGCCCATTTCTTATATTTTCTGGTGGAAAGATTTCCATGTATTATTATCAGGATCTCCTCAGCAGTGTATCCTATTGGACATTTTTCTACGTCATAATTGTATGCCCTAAGTTTTGCTCTTTTTCCACTTCTACAGCAAAAACACCCAGGAGGAGGAGACTCTAGTTACTTTCTCCAGTTAGGATCCAGCAAGCTAGAACTTTCACTCAGACATAAGAGTTGTCTCAGATGTTTAGAAGACTATCAGGCCAATAGACCACATGCAGATTCAAAAACATCTGAATTTTCACACTGTATTCTCTTGAGTGTACAATTCGTTATCTCCACACTTTTTTCTAGTGTGATGTTATCTGTGATTGTATAGCACTGGAACCAAGACTATCTGGTGGAAGTTCAAGACAGACAGAAGACAAAAAAACAAAATAGTCTAATTTTCTCTGTAAAATATGAGTCAAGTTTCTTAACTAAGATTAAGGAGTGAAGGCAAAACCACAGAAGCCTTAAAAAGGAATGAAACAGTGTCTATGAGAGTTGGATAGTGAATTAATGAGAGGTGTCTAGGATTGCTTTATAGCAGTGAGAGCCCAGCTGAGGTTGTTTAGCCTAAATATGTGATGGGCCCAATCAAAATAGTTACATGATTTTCTGCCTCTTCATTCCACACCAGATACGTAGGACCAAAGGCAGTAGATTCTAGGAGTGATGATACAAGGCAGAGGCTTACCAGGACACAATTAGTGAAATGACATGGGTGCAAGGGACTCTCTTTTCATTTCTTTGCCTTTTAGTTTCTCTGACTTTGTTCACTACTCATGTCAAAACCTATCTTCAGGAAGTTTTTCCTGGTCTCTCCAATTCCTAATATCTTATCTCAGATTGCTTCCATGGACTCTGTATATCTTTTGTAAATTCGTAATTATTTGTATGTTTTATTCCTCATTAGAATATAATCTCCTTGAGGGTAAAACTATTTTACCTTTCATCCATAACCTTCAATCACTTAGCAATTTGCCTGACACATTGTGAGTACTTCACAAATAATTGACTTAATTAACATAGCCATAGCCTAAAATATGTGCTTAATAAATGCTTATTGATTGACTGTATACCAGACATGCCTTTTAAAAATAGAAAGGATCATTTGCTATTAACAGATTATGTAAATTATTGGAAATTAATTGTGAAAAAAAATTACCATGATTACTCTAAATCCTTAACTTTGAAAATGAAAGATTAGTGATGATAGTGAGAGGAGCCTGTCACCATAATAGACCACACAATTGGCAGATGGGTCTTTTTATTATGCTGGTCTGAATTTGTGACATTGCCAGTAGAGTAAATGTATGAGCATCATTTGAAAATAGATATCTGAATTTTCACACTGCATTCTCTTGAGTGTACAATTTATGGTATCCACACTATTTCCAAGTGTGATATATTATCTGATTGCAGCTTGAAACATTATTGTTCTTGAAGCAGACATCAAACAGCTTCCTTTTTTTGTGTCAGGTGCCACCTGTGGTCACATGCTTGTTTTCCCCACACCTTTCACTAGCACCTTTCTCCTACTCCATAGATGTTCCTTTGGCTTATACCCCATCAAAGTTCAATATGTTTTTTGGCCTCAAAAGGCAGCATATGTTTGCTGTCAACACTGTTATCAACCCCCACTGTGCCTAGTTCACCACTTCTGATTTATTTTTGCCTTTCTATCTTCTCTCAACTTGTGTAATTGTGCAGTGTATTTTTAACCTTAGGAACAAGATTTTATCTCATTTTAAGCTGTGTAAATCTTACCTTAAAAGCATTATTGTAAATATACTTTTTTTGGGATATCTTAATAAAACAGTCTGTATCATAACATATATTAGAATATTTCTATTCATCATTTATATTATATATTCTATGCCTTATATAATATATATAATATGATATAATGAATCTATCATAAATTTATTATGCTTATTCCACTGAATTGTATGTACCCTTATGCTTTTTGACCAGCTGTGTAATATTTAGAAAGTTTCTTTATTTTTAAAAATATATTTATTTAAAACATACACAAATATTCACACTCACATATATGTATGTGTGTGTAAACATACATAAACCTACATTTATATGTGGACACATATATCCATATGCACTTACACATATAGTCATGCATCTAAAACAATATTAATATGGTTAACATATTATGTAGATTTCTCTCTTGGTTAAATCTTTAATTTTGTCTGATTACTAGCCCTGTTTTTTTCTAATACTTTCTATTTCGTAAACTTGTTCCTGTGTTTGTATGTTTCTCTTATTTCCTATCCCTACTAACTCGTCTATTTTAGTTCTACTCCTTAACTTGCCTTGCTATTACTTACGCTCCCCCCACACATGGATCCCTCTCTTATCTTATCTTCCTATCCTTTTCTTCTATCTTTATTCCATTCCCATTAATCTATCTACTTTGTCTCACTGCTGTAAATCTACACACTGTTCTATATCCCACCTTATCCTATTCCCTCTGCTTTTATTTCTTTATAACTTTTGGAGAGTGCTATACCCTTCATGATGGTATATATGTGTGTGTGTGTGTATTGTTCTCTATTAACCCATTCCCTATGTTAGTAGTTTTTCAATACTACTAGCTCTCTTTTCTTGTCTAATATCTCTGTTTTGGTTCTACCTCTATGCCTCATTTTTATAATATAATTACAGTTTATCTTTTTCTATACAAGTTTGCTTTTTAGAGTTAGATTATACTCAGCTTTTCCCCAATCTTTCTTTGAAATACCCAATTATTGATGTCAGTCCTAGATATAATAGTTTATGTTTCCAGTATATATTATGTTTATACAACATAAACAATTTTTCCTTTTTGAGTTCCTTGAAATTAATTTTTGACAGTTTGTATATGTTACATGTTAAATTTTCTATTGAGTTCAGGTTTGGTTGAGACAAAATTCTGAAAATCTGAGAGTTCATTAAATGTCCATTTTGTTTGTTCAATATTATACTTAATTTTGCTAAATATGATATTTTTGGCCTCAAGCCTAGTTCTTTTGATTGTTGATATATACTATTCCAGAACCTGTAGTCTTTTACTGCAGCTGTATAGTTGTAACTCCAGCAATTGTTTGTTTCTTTTTGTAAAATTTTCTTTTTAATCAGGGGTTTCTGAAATTGAGCAATAATGTTTCTACGTGTTTTCCTTGTAGGATCTCTTTGAGTTAATAACTTGTGGGCTTTTTTCTATTTCTACTCTCCCCTCATATTCTATCACTTCAGGACAATTTTCATTGATTATTTCTTGTATGATTGTTACAGAATCCTTTTTTGGTCATAGTTTTCAGATAGTCCAATTATTCTTATATTTTCTCTTGATCTGTTCTCTAAATTTGCTGTTTTTCTTCTGTCTAATTTTTTCATTCTTTATATTTTGTTTTATCATTTCTTGTTCTCTTAAAATTTCACTAGCTTCCCCTTGCCAATTCTAATTTCCCCATTTTTTTCTTCTTTAAGACTTCTAGTTAGTTGACTGCCTCTTTATAATATTGTTTTTCTTGATTTTTTTTTAGTTTTTTTCTCAATCTCTCTCATTTGATTTTTTAATCTTATTTTGAATTCTAATAAATTCTTTTTTGGGGCACATAGACATTTAACATTATTTTTGGGGACAGAAGAGGCTTTCTTTTACCTCACCATCTTCCTCTGGGGATGAATCCTGGTCTTCCCTCTTCCCTTAGTAAGTTTTTATGTTTGGATTCTTTCTCCTTTACTTGTTCATTTTTAAAATTGAGAAGTTTTTAGTATAAGCACCCCTGGAGGGAGGGAGATGTGTGCCTCTAGCTTCATTTTAGCTTTCTTCTCTGACTTAGAGCCCTAAACCAAAGACTCCACTCTCCTGCAAGTGCCAAGTGTGCTGGTTCCTTCTCACCCAGGGCATTCTCTGTAGCCAGCAGGGCCTGACATACCTCATCAGGAGAGGTCCCATTAGTCTTCCCAGACTCAGAGTCCCAACTGTCTAGGACAGGGGTCCTCAAACTACAGCCTGCGGGCCAGATGCGGCAGCTGAGGACTATTATCCCCCTCACCCAGGGCTATGAAGTTTTTTTATTTAAAGGCCCACAAAACAAAGTTTTTGTTTTTACTATAGTCCTGCACTCCAACAGTCTGAGGGACAGTGAACTGACCCCCTATTTAAAAAGTTTGAGGACTCCTGGAAAAGTTCCTGTGGTTCTGGCTGAGGCTCCCTCAGAATTGACCTATTCCCAGGGTTCTCTTCCCACTCCCACCCCCTTTACTGTTTCTGTGAAGCTAGCCTGGAGATGTTTATACTTCACTCAGGTTAAAGTTCCATCCTGGGGTCTGTCTTTTGATTTTCTTGGTTATCCCAGGAGGGACCCCTGTTCTATCTCTAGTCTTACTTTTTCTACCTGTCTACAGTTTCCCTGAGATTTGGCTTTGTTTTATTTGTGAAGGAGATCTAGAGAACTTGTGATTTTCTGACCTACTCTGCCATCTTCTCAGAATCCTTCCCCAGATTGCTAATTATACAACAGTAAATGAAAAAAAATTTATGTATTAAGCATATACAGTCTTCTAAGCAGTGAAGATACAAATACAAAAAAGATGAACTCTTCCCTCAAGGAACTTGAGGCCAGAGGGAAGATGATGCATAGTTCTAGAAAGTTCAGAACTGCATACTTTATCTCCTTCATTATGATCTGAAAGAACAATATTTGCTATTCATTGATGTTTAACAATAGTTTTTTTCAATGATATAAAAATTTTACAATATATTCTAAAATAAAACATTTTATTGGATAAATTCTGTCATTGATGCCTTTACTAAGGAAAAAAATAGAAATAGCCCACGCAGCCTAACCAACTGGCTGTAGCTACTTTCCTACACATTGGCTTAAAAATTTATGAGTACTCTCAGCTAACTTAGTTTAAAGAGACTGTGATAAACATTTTGTTAGTGCTTATTTTATTCTTACAATCAACATTTTGTTCTTTGTTTTAAACTAGATATGTTGATTGAATTCAATTCAACAAGCATTTGTTGCATGCCTATTGATTTATTCTGTGCTAGACTGCATTCTGCTAGATGTCAGGGACAATAAAGCTGGAGATTCTAAATAAGAAAGTAGATTGCCAGGCTTATCCCAGAAGGAATAGGAAGACAATATTGATTTGATTATCTGTTTCTGACCAAAAGGTAGAAAAGTGAGAGTGGCTACCCCAAGATAGTTGAGTAGTTTCTGCTTAATAGTCAAGGAAACATAAGAGCTGACAGGTTATAGAAGAATCTTCTCACATGTCTCACTCTGTAACTACCCAAACAGGTTAGCTCTGCCTAAGGTTGCTGTTAAATAGATCATCTTTCCATGGATTGTTCAGAGGATCAGAGATGCATTCTCTTGCTCTAGATTCTGCTGTTTCATTTACTCTGCAAGAGGCAGTCGAGTGGGCCTATGCAGAGTGCTGGGCTGAGGGTCAGGAAGGCCCAGGTTGAAACCTGACCTCACACTGAGCTCCATGACTCTGGGCAAGTCACTTGACCTATGTCTGCCTCAGTTTTTTTATCTAAAGTGGGTAATGATAATAACACCTACTTCCCATATTATTCCCATATAACATTTGTAAATACTTGATAAAGTACCAAGCATGTGTTGTTTAATACATTCTCCATCCTTTCTTTCTTCTTTGCCTGCCTCTCATTTTTCCTATTCCTTCCCTTCTTTCCTTTCTATTTTCCTGTCTGTGCATATGCTTTGTTTCTAGTTCATCTTTGTGCAGGCTTATCTATATTATTAATTGAAAGGACAAAAGAATTTGATAGTAGCTGAATTGCAAATTCATATAATAGCCAAACAAGCTTTAACTAGATACTAGTGGATTTCTTTTTAGTCAGTTTTCTCCCTGTTCAATCAGCATACAATAATGTGCATTATTACATTAATTTCTATTCATATTATGCAGCAATATTCTTTTTTCTTATTCAGTTGGATACTAGTTAAAGAAGTTAAATATCAAAACTGTGATAATGGACTACTTTTCTCTAGTGCCAGTTGGCCATAGCTCCATAGACTAAGAACTCCTGGGGTAGTTTTGTAGCAATTAAAGGAAATGAAATGGCAGAAGACTGAACCCTTCTTTAGACTAGATTCCTCTCCATTCTTCCACTGACCCCATTTAATCCTATCTTTTCCTCCGAACCAAGCATCCTCCCCAATAGTATACTTATTTCAGTAAAGAGTAACTTATATAAATTACATTCATAGTATTAATCAGGCTTACTCATTATAATACCATTTTGAATGTATTCCAAATATATTGAACAAAAAAGATATGATATTTATATGTAGAAGAGACCAATATTGATGTTCACAATAGCATAATAAAGATATTTTGTAGGGTTTTGAAATATCATCAGACTTATCTTTAGAGGAGATAGAGTTTTTGTTTTTAGTTTAGCTAGGCAAAATTTCTAATCATTTTTTCTCTGCTTCTTCACTTCTGGGTCATTGGAGGGTTCAGTTTGTATTGCAGTTAAGGTGCTATACTAAGGCTAAACTCTGTAAAATGCTAGCATTTGTTCTTCTTTTTCCCTATCATCAATCTTTCACACTCATATCAAACCCCTAATGTATCAGCAGGTTTCCCAGAGCTACTGGTTAAAATTACCTTTGCTTTTGGTAAACTATGAACCTTCAAACCTCAGTGTTTTCAGCTGCCCCCTGTGGATTCTGTGAAGCCTCTTTCTGGCACATTACTCACTGCCAGTTACTAGCTTTATGTCTTGAAACAAGTAACCTGTTCGGAGCCAGTTTACTACTAAATCTGTTCCACCTTACTTTAAATGGAAGAAGAAAGTCAATCTGAAAACTAAACTCTGTAGTTCATGTGAAATATAAATAAAGCTCTGTTAAGTCACAAGATGTGATATGTCGTAATTTCTTGTAATAATCTAACATTGAAAATAATATTTTAAAGTTTGCTTTCTGTTATGCTTTTTTAAGTTGGAAATTTTACCTGACATCTTAAAACTGCAAATAGCATATTCTGTATGTCATAAAAACTGTAAATTTGATACTTATTCTTTTTAATGGTATTCTTAAAATATTAAAAAAATTATATATCCCTTATTTTTCTGTCTCCACACCTTTTTTATCCTTTTTTTTTTCATGTAAAAAAATAATCATCCCTTGCTCATTTATATAAAGAATGGACTATCTTGGTTTGACATTATTGGTGAAAGTCTATTCTGATTACATTTTTATATTAATTGTAAGTACTTTTAGGGTATTCAGAATAGTGCAAATGTCTTCTAACTAATAGGCCTAAATTTTTGGTTTCTCCTTTTGAGAGAAAAAAAAAAAAGAATGCTAATCAGTTGAAGTTCCTTGGAAGAGAATTTGATGGTGGGCAAGATTCTCTCATTCTCTCCCAGTGAAAAATCCTTTTTACACATGATCAGATTCTTATAAGGATTTGTAGTAAATACCTACGAATGCTCTTAAAAACTAAAGTAAAAGAAAAATGTCCTACTTTGAATAAGTAGCCAAGTATGCCAAACATTTAAGTAGACTTTGCCCCAAGCAAGAAGGTCTCACAGTTGTTCTCACCCTGAGATCTTCTTCCGGCAAACCCTTAGGCCAGTGAGGGTGAGATAAATTGTCATCTCAGTTTGAGCTTTAAAATATTCACTTTGGAAATTACTTCAGTGATTCACTTTTGAGACCTAATGATATGTGTTCCTTTGGTTTGGGCACTGAAGTTTACTAAGTACTAAAATATACCAAGGGAAAGAAATAGGGGATTTAATTGGGGAAACTATTCAACTATAGTTGTTTTTTTTTTTTTTTTTTTTTTTTTAATAAGTCTTAGTAAAAATGGTATTTTCTTGTTTTTTACTACAAAGACTTTTGAGTGCTTTGGCATATATCATCACATATCCCTTTAAGGTACATGTATTCAACTTTCTAAAATGGAACATCTGAGGCACAGACCATTTAAATGAATTGCCTACTAGCCCAGTTTTTCAGTAGAGCAAAGTCTAACTAAATTTATACAATCTTTCATAAAAAATTAAGAAACAGGATTGATTTTTTTGCAGCTCCTTTTAGTACATTTTGCTATTTTTAATTTAATAAATTAAATTTAAATTACTATTGGCTATTCCAGATGTACAAACAAATGCATATTCAGTGAAAAAATAAAGTCAATGTGAAATGAATCTGAGTTCCTTATTCAGCATTTTGTTTACTCCATTTTTAGAGTTTTACTCACTAGAGTTAAGCCTAGACCAATCAAAAGCAAGTAAATTGAAATAACTGCCACCAAAAAAAAAGAAACATATGTGTTTTATATGCTATAGTTTTTCACATGGTGTTTCCTTTGTGGGATGTGAAGGAAAAGAAGAAAAATAAGTGTTTAGCTAGAGAAAATCTTACAAAACATTGTCTTGAGTTTCTGTAGATAATAGTATAGATTATTAATAAGTTGGTGCATATGCTTAAAATATATCTGCATCTTTATTTTAAAATCTTATTTGTTTTTGTGGAATTTTTTTCCTCTAGTGGGTACACCTTACTACATGTCTCCAGAAAGGATACATGAAAATGGATACAACTTCAAATCTGACATCTGGTCTCTTGGCTGTCTGCTCTATGAGGTAACTCTGATAAATCCAATAAACCTGATATATTGATGTGCTTTTACTTTATACAAGTCCCTTATGATGGGATACTTATTTAATATTTTGTTTATAGATATTATCTACCATATAGCCATTTAATCATCAAGCAACAATTTTATAAACAGATAGTCATAAGAATGAAATTTACTATTCCTTATTCTTTATTTAGGTATGAAACCTTAACTTTAAAGTATGTTGAAAATATACATGAATTCTAAAAATTGCATTTTTTTAAATAAAGGACTTCACTTATAAAAATGATAATCGTCATTTATAATTTCATTCCTCATGGAATTTATACTTGAGTATTATAAATATATATATATTTAATTACATTTAGTTTTGGCTGTTATTGATTTTTATTTACTTACAGTTGAATTTGAGTTTAATTATAAGTGGATAGACTGTACAAGGATGCATTTTAGACATTTTATTTATTTTTTATTAGTAAAAATAGCTGAACTGTTTTATTTCTAGTTCTCTCCCATCTACTATAAGATATAATTATTAAATGATTTTTTTTTAAATATAGGGGGCAGTCACCTAAACAAATATAGTCAAACATCTGAAATTAGAAGAGAAAGCAAGCTGAAAACATTCATATTTTAAACAGCATATGATATTTTTAAAAAATTATCAAAAATATAATTTTATTTTAAACACATTTTAATTAAAATATTTAATAAAAAAGATAAGTGATAATCTATTTTTGAATTTTTTCTGATAAAATATGAGAAAATAACTGATACATGGATTTACTTTTATAATTTAAATACAAAAGAAAAATATTAACCCTATGGACTTTGATGTTGTTTTCTAAAAATGATTTTCTTAGTCTGTTTTATTCTACTTCATATAAACCTGTCTCAGTATAATATATGGATTTGATAACTTCAAACTTGCCCCACCAATATTTTGAAATAACTTTAAAATGGGTATTTGAAATTGGACTCAAAACACAAAATAGAAGTATGTGTAGTTTTATCTTTATCATAAGGATTAAAAATTCCATTTTGAGCTCTTTATTTTTAGGGACATGAGAAGTTTATTAATTTTGATTTTGATTCTATTAAAAATGACTTCAAAGATATCTTAATAGGGTTTAAATAAAACAATTTAGTACCCCTAGAGCCATGATAATGTTTAAAATTTTTTCTAGTAAAAAATAATCATGAAACAGGATAAAAAATATATTGCTTTAAGAAACTTTATAAATTGTACTAATTTTTAGATGATTTTGGCATTTAATTTAACAGAGTGAGTCACTTTTAAAAGCCAATTATTTCATAGAGCTTAGTAAATTATTTAGTATACTATTTAGATAACTAGTCATACTGTAAAGCTTATTGTATGATATTATACAACATTTTATTTAAATAGCATTGCTCTATAATGTCTAAACCAATTAATCTTACCCTTCAAGTAGATATTGACTTAGATTAGATTCCATTCTTTTGTGAAACTTGAATATAAAAAGCTTAATGGAACTTAAAATTTTTTTTTGGAAATTAATATAATATTTTAAGTTCAATGAACCTCCTCTTCAGACATAGACCTTTCATACTTTCCCTTGGTTTTTCCGAGGCACTGACCCATTTTTTGTGCATGCTCTAATTAAAATGCTTATCAAAATGAAAGCATGGTATCCTTAAGACAACCAAGTCTCTCTACCTCCTCCCATCTATGTGTTGCATATTGTATATATCATTTACAGTCTAAAATATTTATTGTGATAATTTTATTTTTGTATTTTTTATGACTTTTATGTATTCTCCAAGTAAAGGTAGTTTAGAGTTTAGAGTTGTGGCATTTTAGTAAAGAGCTAATTGACCTTTCCATTGGTACCTCCTCTCCAGATATGTTTTAATATGGCTTTAATTAACATTATCCAGAAATTTAATTTGAAAAAAAAAATCCGTGAATATAGCATCTTGTTGATAACATTTCATATCAGATCTTACTAAAGATTGACTATTAGCAATTTAAAGCTATGAAGCCTTTTTTAAAAAATGTACCTTAAACTCAAAATTAGACTTTCAAATAATCCTGAAACCTCAAAAAAAGCTAGCTGTGCAGTTTTAATTGATATGCAACAAAGTAGACTTTACTAATTAAAATCAAGATGCTGTGCTTTTGCTACACGGACCTTTACATGGAAAAGTAGGTTTTACACATTTCCTTTATTGTTCAGCGCAGCAATTGCATCCTTACAGGGTTGTAGGTTGGTGGCTTACAGTTCAAAAAAAAAGAGAGCTGCCACCAGCCCCGAAGACAGACAGTGGGCTTTCGTCCCTCAGACACCCCCAGAATACTAATCAGGAAAGTCAGACCCTGGAGGTCAGGGAGCAAGTCAATCATTCTAGCGATCGTCTCAGTGTGGAGGATCAAATTAGCCTGAAAAATTCAGCTGCTGGGAGGAGAGGGCGAGCAGCTGTCAGGGGCAGCATCGAGATGCACTAATGAACCAGATGAATAGTGCAAAAGCTTGAAAATAAAAACAGGACAGTTGACATTTTTCATCTGTCAAAGCAGGAGATGCATGAAAATATAGTATTCCTGTTTTAACTCCTTAGGGGACATTCAGAGTGTTTTTTTTTTTTTTTTTTTTTTTTTTTTTTTTAACACTGCTGTATTCAGACAAAAATTCCATAATGAACTCCTAGCATATTATAATGACTATATATACATTTTCTTTAAAATTTTTACATTCATATAGATTCTTTAATTTTTACCTTTCTTTTACTTTAAGAAGTCATTTTTAGAATTTTATTTTTACAGAAAGGCATGCTATCACATAAACCAAAAGTTATAACTGTTGGTATAGGTAAGCTTTGAGAAATTTCTTGATGAGTTCAATGTTGCATGTTTTAGGACATTTCATTGGCTTCCTGTTTTCTTAAATTAATAAGAAACTATTCACCATTACATTATGAATTAAGTTCTGGGAACACCTGTTACAGGAAATATTTCTTAATTTATTTCATGTTTTATGACCAACCTAGCCTTTCATACTGAGGTTCTGAAGGAGTTAAAACTGATTCTGGAGGACCACAAGACAGATGAGAGCCATTTTCAGCTTGTCCTGTCCCTGCTGAAGCTCACTGAGTAGCACAGCGTGGACTAGCGTGTTTCACACACATTCTGCCTGTCTGGGGAATGTACACATTGTCCTTCCAAAATCAAACTTATTAGCACATGTAGAAAAGGGTGACTGACTTTGGGGCAGCATGGCACTCTGTGTTGCATTCATGCTGCTGTGGTTCAAAGATTTAGAAGGTTTTGAACAGGATAAGAACATTTTAAATTGAATTCTAGTTTGCAATCCTACTTACTTGAGTACTTGTTTGCACTTTAAATGTCACGTTAGAACATGGTTTTAAAATAAATGTTATATTCAGTAGTGTCTTCTTTAAATTTGGCATTCTTTGAGTAAATTTCTTCTGAAAAGAATACTTGTATTTTCTGTGGTGGTCACTGAGATTGCCACTGTGCCTCTAAATTGAGTTTCCATATATTATGTGGTATTTTTTGAGATATTACCAAGGGAGAGATGGGAGAGATTTTGAAATTATTTCCAACTGCATTTCTTATTTTGCTTTCCTAAACCACACATTTTTAAGCCCAGATGTGTGTGGACTCATTTTTCATCCAGGGTGACCTTTCTTATCTTAAGTAAAAATTAATTTCTTCTTAGTATGTAATTAATTTTTACTGTAACTTTATAATTTGAACATGTCTCAAATATACTACAGTAATCCAATTATGAATTGATTTTATAGTGTTATCAAATTAGTATATTCACAGACAAGTACTTTATGATGTTAGTAATTTGAGTTTTCTAAAAATTGCTAATTGATAACTGCAAAATTTACTTTTTGTGAGATGAGAAAATGCCTGGTAAATTTAATTGTTGGGAAAATGAGAATTATATCTGTATTACCTAAATTTGAAATATTAAGATTTAGTACTTAAGCAATTCTCGGGACAGTCAATATAATGAATCTATGTTATACTTTTCCATCACTATTTTTAATCTGTCATACCTTTAAATTACCATCTTACCATATGAGTTTTGTTGGGGCATTCACAGATGGCTGCATTGCAGAGTCCCTTCTATGGAGACAAAATGAATTTGTATTCTCTATGTAAGAAGATAGAACAATGTGACTACCCACCTCTTCCTTCAGATCACTATTCAGAGGAAGTAAGTCATTTTCAAATCCACGTGTTCTCCTGCTGTTCCTTTTGCTAACTTTTACATTTTATTAAGAAGTTATACTTTCTCTAGAGATACAAATGAATGGCATAAGTAGCAGAAACAGCACTTTTCACTGCTTTCATTCTTTCTCAGACTCACTGGTTAAAGAGTTGACTCTGCAATTCATAAAGTGGTGTACAACTCAGCATGTGGTGTAATATATATTGGCTTCTTACTAGATATGGCAAGAATAGTAGCTTTCTTTACATCACATCATGCGTAGCAAAGGTAAAATTAATATTAGATCCTTGTTATATTTTAACAGACAGCTGTCCACCAATCCCTTTTAAGAGGGTTTATTATTCCTCTTCTCTGTCTCAGATACAGTAATAAGTAGTATAAGAAGATTGCAACAACAAAAAAAGATACTTTTCCCCCCTTGTACTCTTTCCCATCTTTTGAAGAGATTTGGTCCACATATACATTCTTACATTCTCCTTTGATGATTGTTTTACCAGTGTCCTTTCTCCTTAGTCAAATTTCTTTTGTGAGATGTGATGTTATTTTAACTCCATATGATTGTTGGAATAGAATCAAAACATGTAGTCATTTTTCTTATGCTAAATCTTATGTTAGTATTGTTGTTGTGGAGACCTCAAAATAACTTATCTTAGGTATTATCCAACATCATGTTTTAACACAATCAAGCATCACTATTCAAAATAAACAACAACATTGTTCTGAGTAGAGATGAAAGTATAGTTTGCTAAGTCTGAGGCTAATTATTTGAGGGATCAGTCAAAATAATAGGTACATGGGATACATTTAGAAAACTCAGTACAGTTTTATTGCATAAATTGACAAAAGATAGTTAAAAAACCCAGCAAAGTTTAAATTTGAAGTTATAATAATGTTCACTGATGATATAATCTTGTAATTTTTCCATTAAGAAATGAATAGCTGCCTATTGTACTTTTTATGGTACAGAAAAATTGAAATTGTGTCTGTTTCCTCAGACATCAGAAACTACAGAATATTTTTACTGTCATTAAAGTTTTGTGCTCTTGAAATATACCTTGTGTTTCTATGCACTAACTACCCCCTCACTTGTTTTTATCTTAAAGGTTGTTCAGTTAATATAGCATTTATAGTGATAATTTCCCCTATACTTAAAAATTGAAAAGGGATTGTTTTAATAATTTTACAGATGAATCTAAAAATAGCTTAGAAGTAATATATCTATATGTAATTTTCTTTCAGCTAATGTTATTTTAGCCACTTTTAATTATTATTTGGGGGGGGGGAGAGAATACAAACATGGCATTTCACATAACCAACTTTAGAACTGTAGGCCTAGAAATACAGTAGAGTGTGAACAATAATGCAGAATGATAGCAAGAATGTCAGGGGCCGTTCTTTGTTGTGTCATTCATGCTGTCTTCTTTTTTCCATGAAGCCCATGAATATTTCACATATCTGCATCCTCATCCCCTATTCTTCTTGACTAATTTTCAGACTGTCTGAATTTGCATTTCACATGGTAGCTGATTAGGAGATGCCGAGTGCAGCAGTGAAGCCTCAGCAGGCGGTTACCATGGTGACCTTCAGCAGGATTTTAATGATGATACCACTAGTGGTTCGTTGAAGTCGGCCTGCCTGCAGGGCTACTTCACTGGAGCTAAGTGTGAAGTTGGATATGCGGATTCTCAGCCAAGGGGCAAATATCAAAGTCTGGCCCAGATAGAAGGTCTTAGAGTTAGGAAAGGGAAATAGATTCCACTTTTTACTTCACTCTATATACTTTCCAGTTTGGGGGAAAAAAGATATAAAGCAAAACATGTTATATTTTGTTCTTCCAGAATGACAGTGTGATCACCCATATTGGATAAATCAGTTTTATAACTAGTTAAAAGAAAACTTACAACATTTCTAGATACATATATAAAATATTATATATAAGAACTGACATACATAGAATATTGTAGGCTATGTAATAATGTTCCTTTAATTCATTTAGATTTGTAAATTAATCTCCAGGATGAAGAAGTACTTTGAAAAACATACATACATATCTATATCTATATATGCATGTTTTTCATATAAAAATATAAATTTTTTTCTTTCTTGAAATATGAAGTTATAATTTTTAACTTTTTAAAAAACCATTCAGGGTTACAATTAGCAAAGAACTAAATAGAAGTACTGCTGAGTTTTTAGAGTAATATCTTAAGCATTTTGTTTGCAGTAGTTTGGCACTATTAAGTTGGTAAATGGCAAAGTTAGGCATCACTTAATAGTGAGTCCAAATCTTTAATATTGAATTCAAAGAACAAATGCATTGTGTACCACAAATCTTTATGAATAAGTGGTCCCAAAGCTCAACAAAAGTGTGCACTATTAAAAAAAATATATAGTTTATAAGCAAAGTAATTTTCTATAAATATAGTTGTAGTATAATGTGTGCTTACAAAATTAATTTTAATATAGATCTGCCACCCAAATTGCATTTAAAGTAGGCGATCTACATTTGAAGCATGGCAGGGAATAGCAACAAATATTAAAGTATATTTTATTAAATATGAATTGGAAATAATTAAATGTGGATATTTTAAATTAATAGCCTAATGAAAGATTGTTTTAAAAGTTAGAAACTCCAAAGTATTTTACATATTTGTCATTGTTTTGAAGACTCTCAAATATAAAATTCCTATTTGTTTCCTTAGGGTTTTTTTTCTAGCCATATTACATTTTAAAATATGTAGTTGTATAAAAGAACATTTTTATAATTAATTAACTGATATGTCTGATCTTTAGTTTTAAAAATACTGACATTCTTCATGTTGTATGTAGATGACAAGCCTCATATAATTATTTTAAATCATAATTCCTCATTTAAAATGTTAGAAAAGTTACACTTTACAATTTTTATAAATACCTTTAAAATATCATTCTTAAAGAATAAAATTTTCTTTCCCTAAGAATGGTGAGCTAATCTGTGAAACTGAAAATTGCTCTACTTTTTAAAAAAAATTATTCTATTGATAGGTCAGGGAGAATGTTTTTTTACTTCAACTATCTCCTAATTTAATTTGAATTTGGTCATGCAAAAGATCTTGAAATTAACATTACTAGAAACGGAATGATGAAGAGCAGAAAATAAAGGTAAAGAGGTAACAGGAATAAAGTTATTTTCTTAACTCCTCCAATAAGAAACATCTTCATACATGAAACATCTGATGTCCACATATTGAAAAAAATAAAAAGTGATTTTTTTCTCAATAACATTTTAAATTTTTAGAAGTTATTTTAAACACTAAAATTATGCAAACTACTCTCACCTCCCCCCCCCCAAAATTGACTGATTAAATTAATAGCTCCTTTTAAAAACATGAATAATTAGATTGGCAACAAATTTAAAACAAAGCATGACCCTCTAATGTATTATTTTACTTCACAAATATAAAATGCATAATTTAATATCTTAACATTTTAATACTAAGCATTGTGCAGGCTGTACAATTCACAGCTTCAGTAAATACTTGTGAATTGATTTTTCAGCATTCATTAATATCAGGTTTGTTGAGAAGATACAAGAAAGGTTAAGCAAATATGTTTCTTTCTTTAGTTGCCTTTAATAATTCTGTTTCAGCCTTGGGGCATGAAGAAATATGTTCAAGAGTATGGAGGTTGCCAGTGAAAGTGGAAAGAAGTGGAAAATTGGAATTAAAGGGCCCATCAGGAGGTGAACTTGGTATGAGTAAATAGAATGGTTAAAGTTTGAGAACTGGAAGAAAGTAAATGGAGAGGAATGATAATAAACCATAGAACTTAATGGAAGGTTAAAATTTGCTTCAGAAAGTATTGGCAAAACATTTTTCAGTGTATTCTTTTTTGAAGAAGTAGATTATATTGTAACATGAGAGGAATATAGTCTTTCTTTATCTTTGCCTGTTTTGAAATGTCTTACATCTCCATTCAGATATCACCTCCATGAATCCTTTTCTCATTGCACTACTCAAAAGCATTTTTTGCCTTCTGCAAAATTTCTTATTGTACTTTATTTGGCTCTCCCTCACCCCATCTCATTCTGCTCTTTATTATACTTATTTGCATAAATATATCCATTTTCCTCCTCTATTCATTGAATTGTAAGTACCTAAAGATGTCAGGAACAGTATTTTTCATCTTTGTATCCTAGCACCAAGCTCAGTGCCTAGTACTTAATAAATAATTGATTAATTATTCAACAATTAAAATTAATTGAGAGGAAGTTTTATATTTTTTGTAGTAACTTTAAATTGATTAAAACAGAGATAAGCATCTTATGTAGAATTTTATATTTACAATATACTTTTCCTATAATTATTTATCTTTACAAAATTACTTCTAATTTGCACAGAATTATTTGTCCTATTTTTTCATAAAAGAGTAAAGCTTAGTGATTTTATTTAATAGTTAGATCAAAGCATTATTACTTAGATTAGATTTTGAGAATTTGGTATTCAGTCACAATATGTCATCTATACAAATTTGGGCTTTATACTCCATATAGCCCCACAATCATAAAGAAAATAATATTAATTCTCTAATTATTTAGATATACTCATTTCCCCAAAATAAATTAACGTATAAAAAGGCTATTTCTATTTTATTTCTAATAGTTAACATGTAAAGGTTCAAAAAGTTTAATCTTAAAATAAATATTCAATAACTTAGGGAAGTGATTTTCTTCTGATCAGTGTTGTTTGTAATTACATTATTGCCATTTTAACCATCTCTCTCTATATATATATTGAATAAGTAATAATACTAGTATTCTACTATAACAGTAGTGTCATCATAATGGCTGATTTTTATAGAATGCTTTAAAATTATTAAAGCATATATTGCCTTGTTTGAACCTCACAAAAATCCTTTAAAGTACATACTCTGGTTTTTATTATATCCATTTTGTAAATGAGTAAATTGAAACTAAGAGAGATTGATTGACTTACCCTATGATTATATCATTAACAATTACCAGCCCTTTCTATGTTCAAGACCAGTACCCAACTAAGCAAATTCATACTGCCTCCCAATTATACTTATACTATTTACATTATTGTTTATATGGAGATTGTCATAACTAATACTTCATTTAACATATTTTTGTGATCATACTAAATTTCTTTTAGTAAGGATATGCCTTCATATTTTCTACCTTCTAGTAATTAAATAGTTTTCTGTGATAATAAATATCTTTGGGGAGATGGAAATCTAAAAGTTATGCATATGATATTGTAAGTACCTTAAGGGTCAAGAGCTATTTATCATTTTTCTTTTTTGCATCCTGAAAACATATTAAAGGCTTTGCACATAGTAAGTGCTTCAAAGCTAAGTACTTTCTTGAGTCGATTTAGAAGAATGAAAATTTGTTTTGTATTTTTGTTGAAATAATTCAATTCAATGTGAGTATGTAAAATCAGCAGCATTTTTAGTTTTATGCTATGTAGTGAAAATCTTTGGACTCTCCTAATGTTTAACCTAATGCAAATTATGTAAAACAGCCGCCTGTTCTGTGGCTCAATTGTAGAGAGTAAGACATTCCATATATATTATATATATAGGCCATATTTCCTAAATTTTATGCAAAGTATTAGTATGTACAAATTCTGAGAGCAGCCTTCAATAAACATGTTTTTTAAAGATAATGAAAATAAAAGAGCAGTAATTATAAGTAAAACAACTTAATTTGCATTCACAAGAATTTTTTTTTTTTAAATCATCTGACAGCAATTTTTTAGAATGCAGTAGTAATTGAAAAATAAATAAACTTTGCCAACTTTGGCCTGACTTTTATTACTGAATTAAATTGATGAAATAACTATATACAATTTATCATGGCCAAGAAAAATATTTTTCATAACTACCTTATGATTAAACCTTGTATTCATTTAATGCATTTTACTTTTCAAATCTCTTATTTTTTTATTTTCATTTATCTGTCTATTTATTCATAGCATTTGTCTTATCTCATGCTGTTAGTGCTTGAATGAAAATACAGGTAGTATTAGCCTCTTTTGGCAATTGAAGAAAGTGATCCTGGGAAGGATATATATATATATAAACAAATTGCCTATAGTGACAATTTTTCTGTCATTGGAGAGATTATACAGTTGAGGTCCCTATCAAGTGATCTTTCCACCATTGCAAATATTCTATAGTTATTTCTTAGACTTATTTTTCAAATAAACTTCTTTTATTCCCTTGTTATTTCTCAGTTTTCCTCTTCTTAGTTCCTGCTCACTCTATATATTAGCAAAAATTACCAAAAATACATCTCAAATTATCTTAGTTTTGCTTTCTTTGCTCTGTATCAGTTCATACAAGTCTTTTTTTTTAAATTATGTGTCTCTGAATCTCTCATTCATCATTTTTATGGTATAATAAAATTCACTGTCTTCATATTGCTAGACGTTTTTAGCCATTCCTTACTGGGTACTTACTTCATTTCCAGGATTTTGCTGCTAATAAGAAAGTGCTACTGTGCATGTTTTCATATTTGTGGGATTTTTTTCCTTTTGTTTTTGTCTTTTGGGAGCTATATACTTAGCCATTATAATGTGGAGCAAAAGATTTGAACAGTTAATAACTGGCTTCACTGATTTGTTCATGCAAAATATATGATTAAAATTCTTTAGAATAGTGATATAGATTGAATCTGTGATTTTAGTGACAAGGGTACTCCCTCTCCCAAAACAGGTTGTTAACTTTTCTGTAATTTAGAAGTCTAGAAAGTAACTGGAGCACAAATTGTTTATATGACTTATTTAAGGGCACTAAACCTGATCTGGCTTCAGGGCCAAGTGTGTCCTCTATTCTGCCTCTATCAAAGTTCTGTAGTTTATCATTTTATGATACTTTTCCTCCCTTGTTTAAGAATTCTCCATTAGTTGCAGTTCTCTTTCTTTTCTTTCTTTTTTAAAAACTTAGCTTGTATATCCATTTGGAGTTTACTGTGTTATGTGTCAGATGCTGTTTAATAGATAGATATAGATATAGATATAGATATAGATATAGATATAGATATAGATATAGATTTAGATATAGATTTAGATATAGATTTAGATAGATATATAGATAGATACACACACTATATATGTTGCCATACCACATTTAGTTTTTCACAGAAATTCTTGTCAGATAACAAGTCCTTCCCTGGTAATAATTTATGAAATACTGGGTTGCCATGTTTGATTGCTTTCAGGTTTTTATTTTTCTCATCTCTTTTATTGAAATAATCTTTAAGAAAGATTGTCCATCAATTTTTCTCTCATTTAAGATCTGATAGGTCTCCTTCATTTCCTTTGAGATTCTATACACTATTTTGTATTTTGTAATAAATTTATCCAAGTAGCTCCTTTATAATTTGTTTGGTGTGGACCTAAATAGACCTTAATAGGGGAAGTAGTAGCTGCCATAATTCTGGGACATAATGTTACACAGAAGAAGGAGATACTGATTATACAGTCACACCTGAATTCAGATTCTGCCTCTGCCATAGTGTGAACTGGGGAAACTTACTTAACTTTTCTTGGTCCTCAGTTCTCTTATAAAATTTAAAGATTGGATTAGGAAACTTCTGAGGTTTCGAAGTCAAGTCCATGATCTTATGATCACTTCACCTCAAGTACATCACATAAGGAAAAAATAGTCACAGTCACAAAGTGGGAAAAATAATTTACCATAAAGAATTTTTTTTCAAGAATTTCAGTAAATAAAAGAATAAGGGAATTGCTAAGTATATTAAAGTAATAGCCAACTGACTATCCATACACAATGATGTGTTGTTTTCTTTAATAGAAGACATTTCTTCATTGTAATAAGCATGGTAGAGAAAGGGAAATAGGATGTAAACTACATGAGATCAAGGAGTGAGTTTTGATTTGGTATCCCTAGCATTTATGGCAATACCTTTGCAAGTAACAAGTTTGTTGAATTGAGTTGCTTGAGTGCTGGCCTTAGAGTCTCAAAGACTCATCTTCCTGAGTTTAAATCTCGCATTGCACACTTTTAGCTGTGTGACCCTGAGCAAGTCACTTCACCCTGTTTGCCTCAATTTGCTCATCTCCACTATCTTTGTCAGGAAAACCTCAAATGTGGTCATGAAGAATCAGACATGATTAAACAACAACAACAATAACAAAAATTTCTGGTCCTCACTGTGAAGTAATATTAAAAACCTCCTTTCAGTTAAAAAAATAGCATTAGGAATTTGGTTTCTTGGCCATTAATAATTTTTTAAACCCAGGCTATGATTTCTTCCACCTAGAAAGCTTCTCTTATTCAATGCAAATTAGCAACTACTCTGTAATTTAGTGTATAGAAAGTTATCTAGAGCCCAAAGTGAGTAAATTTATCAAAGGCAGGAATGAACCCTGCACTGAGGCCAGCTCTATCTGCTTCATCAGGCTGTTTCTCTACCCTAACTAGCTGAATGAAACTGGACAACTCATTTAACTTCTCTGGGTTTCTGCTCCTCATCTATAAAATGAGTTATTTGGACTGAATAATCTCTAAAGTTACTTTTGAATATAAACCTATTAACTGTGTTTAAAGGTAAAATTTTTCTAATACTCATGTCCAAATGACTGCAATAAAAAAATATAGATTTTAAAGTATGATATACTTCAGATTAGTTTTAAAAAATGGAGAATGCTTATCAATCCAGTTTTCATAAGCAAGACTACTTATATACAAAGTGTACATGTATACATTTGTTTGTATACATTATAGCTGTATGTACATACAGACAGATATAGATATGTGTGTATGTCCCTTATTCCCAAGCTGTGAATAGGTTTGGGTTTTTTTGTTTTGTTTTGTTTTTTCAGGAAAGATTGAAGAATTGAAAAAGCACCTGACCTTTGTTTTATCTTATATCAAAGAATTGTGTTATGGAAAGGGAAGAAAAAAAGAAAAGAAAAATCACATATATTGTTTTGTATATTTTTAATGAAATTAAACTATATTTACAAAATTGTATTTTATCTGGAGACTCTGTATTCCTTTTATTACACTTATCTGAATAACAACTTAACAACATGTATTTGCATATATTCACAAGAGTAATTGAAGTTAAACCTTATCATGTTAATTGCCATTTATGACTTCTTCTCTAGATATTCTCTGTAGAATATTTAAATATGCATGTTAATTATATTCTGTGGCCTATGCATCTTTTAAAGGTAGATCTATATATCTATAATATTTATCATAATTAAGCTTAGACATGGAAGTATTAGCTGAAAATGAGAATTTTTCAAGTGCTTGAATAGTAAAAATACATAAATAATGTTACAGCTGCTATTTAGTGGAGTCCTTATTTACATATTGTCATTTTTAACATTTTATATTTTTAATAAATTTAAAATTTTCTAAAATTTTCCTTAAATGTTGTTTTTTATGTATATGAACTCTTATCCTTTGTAACATAGATTGACTGCATTATTGAAATCTGCCATGTTGAATTAAATCTCTAAAGATCTCTGAAAGGCCTGTTTTTTCTTTAAAAAGCATAGTTAAGTAGGGTCTCTGTTCACATATCCTTCTGAAGTGGCCCTGGAGACTTTTTTTCTTGAAGAAATGAATCCAAATTGGTGCCCTGTTTTAGATATCATATGGGATCATGCAGAACCTTCTAACTTATCCTGCAGGTCTTCCAGAGTTTTCAGGTGACATAGAATTATCTAATTCTTATGAAATAGTAATATTATATTTTTGTAATAATACTTATTTTCCTACTGGTCACTCAGTAGTATGTTGCCAATATAAGTTGGCGATATCTATTGATTTTGTGTGTGTGTGTGTGTGTGTGTGTGTGTGTGTGTGTGTGTACAAAGCTAAAGGGGTGTTAATACTCACTTTGGAGCACTAAAATATTTGTCCTTGGATAGATGGAAATTGGGAATATCTGAGAGGCTGATATATCATAATTGGTCTCAGAGGGTTTAGGTGGGAGTACCAATAACACAACTTTTTAGTATTCTATTGAAAAATGTATAGTGACCCAAAGTTATTATTACACAAAAAACTATATTATTACTATCTGGACAAGACTGAAATTGATAGATAATGGTTTATTGCCTTATCAAGGACTTACTGGAGGTCTCATTCTTTTAGTCTATTTAATACAGTTTCATTTACTGTTATATTATTACAGCTGAGGTCTCCTAACAAAAATATGTGAACACTTCTACTTTGAAAAGATAAATTCTTAGAAAATTTTCTTACTGTTTTATAATTTAAATGTAAATAAACCCATACACTTGAGCATTGGAAGTTTTATTTTGTCATACCTTTGAAACTCTCTTTCAAAAAGTTTCTTCTCTGGATTTCCAAATTTCTTCTGAATTTATTGACTGTCTCTTTTGTTCAGATTTAATAAACTGAAAAATAGTTTCTCAGACTTCAAATAATGATTATTTCAGTGATTATTTGTTTATACAGTGGTATTATGCAATTTATTGTCACCCTGTATTTAACAAATGAACTTTAAAATATACATAAATATTGCATATACATTATGACAATATTTAGAAGCGGTATACATTAAAACACGGAGTGATTTTTTTTTTTTACTTGCTTTTGGCAGATTTATATTGTAGCACATTTATTTTGAAGAAGCATATTGACATCTTAAAAGCAGTAAATTTGTATTGAAGAGGAAAGAGGACTTTTATGAAGTCATTTTTGCCCAGAGTCTCCCACAGATCACAGATACATTTAGTTTTAGTTTCTCCCCCCCCCCCACTTCATTTCAATGTTTTAAGAAAATTAGACCTGAAATGCATTTTTATTTTTGGCTGTGCTCTTCACATGTGATGCCTGTGCTTTTTTCCCTCTCTAGGTGTATAGCATCTCTGATGTGTGTAATATTGCCTAGCTGGTATCCCTGAGTTCTTTTTCTCATTTCGGTTTTTGACTAGTTTTCTAGGAGGGCTAGTTTTCTCTCAAATTTTCAGTTAGTTCTCTTTTTCCATTGTTCAGGCCCCTAGAAACTTTTTCTGCTCTGACAACATCAGCAGTTTCTCTCTGCTCTCTACTGGATAGGAATGTCTCCTTTTGGTCAACTAGCTTCACTGAAAAGTGCTATAACTGTTGGTGGAGAAGAAGTAGAGGAAGATTCCCCTACCTTTTCCTGATACTGTCTGGTAGAGGCTCAGGGATCCCATTCCACAAAATTAATTCCTCCCTGGACTATTGATTCCCACTTCAATTCATGGCAAAGTTGGCAAACAAATTTTTTAAAGAATTCCTAGGAATGAGGCCATTTTTTGGCAATATTGGCAGATTGTCCCCTCTCCCTTCCATTTCAATCAAGGAAACTTTCTCATTCTTCTTAAGGAATGGGTGATGTAGACACTTTGCCATTTATTTTATTGAAAAGTAACATTTTATCATCTTCCTTTACTTTCAGTGATTACATCTTAGGAGGGGAGTAATAAATAAATACTTTCCTTCTCTTCCTCACCACATCCATTAGTGTTTGTTAAATGGAATTTAATTAAAAAATAACTTTATTACAAAAAATTCTAGTATTCCTTTAAACATAAAACTCAATTTACAAAAATCAGTTTATGCACTAATTTTGGGAATAGATTTATGTTCCTTGTACTTTGAGATGCTCATTTATATTATTTTAAGTTGAATGTTTGAAAAAAAAAACTTGTTTTATGTGGATACAATGAAGCAAACAAATCTTAAAATTGATACTGGAGTATTTTTAAATAATTTCTATTTATTTCTTCAATATAATAAATATCAGTCAATAAATAAACATTTTATTATGTGCCTACTATATTCCAAGGACTCCGTTAAGCTCTGGATTTACAGAGACAGGATAGAGGGAGAGACAAAGTGATGAAGGGAAGAAGGGAGAGAAGGGGAGAGAGAAAATATAGTCTTTGCCCTCAAGGAACTTAAGGGGAAGATAACATGCAAACAAAAATATATAAAGTAAGCTGCATATACAAGATAAATAGGAAAAAGAGGGCAAGCTACTAGAATGAAGTGATGTTAGAAAAGGTTTCTTGTGGAAGGTAGGAATTTCAATAGGAAACTGAGGAAGTCAGCAGTGGGAATACAAGGAGGAGAAAATTCCAGAAATAGGAGATAGCCAAAGAAAATACACTACTTCACATAACACCTATATCAATTTAGAAAACTTGTAGATATAACTAACTCACCAGATCTTGTAGTTAATAAAAATTGAAAATCAGCCAAGATCCCATATTTATTCCTTAGAATATTATCCAAGTTATCAATTTATTGTTCAGTACTGTCTGATTTTTCATTACACCCATGTGGGATGTTCTTGGTAAAGATACTGGAATGGCTCACTATTTCCTTCTGCAGTAGATTAAGACAAAGAGAGGTTAAGTGGCTTGCCCAAAGTCCCACAGCAAGTGAATTTCTGAGGCCACATTTAAATTTACATCTTCCTGATTTCAGATCCAGTGCCCTTTCCACTGAATCACCTTGCTGCTTCTGAGGCAAACAAATTGAATGACTTACCAAGGGTCACACAGGAAATGAGTGTCAGAGTCCATTTTTGAACTCATTTGTAAATATACAAGTTTAAAATGTTCCAAATTATCCTTTTCCCTTCCAAGCAAAACTCAGCTTTATGACTCCCACTCTTCCAAAAGAATAGCAATTAGTAAATTCTTGATCTGCCCTAATGACTTTAATTTCATTTTTGAAAGGTAGGAAACCAACAAGGGGAATTCTGAATCTGATTCTCACTAAGAAGTTGTAACTAGGTATCAATGTTATCTACCTTGGGGAAGAGTGACCACTGACATGCAGCCTAGATGTGAAAAAGGATGAATTTATGATGATAGAAAGATAAATAATTCTGATAATGAAGACCCAAAGAGCTCATCTCTCAACTACTCAACTACTTTATTGTTGTTGCTGAGTTTTTTAAAATTTTTTTCAAGTCTTACAAAATGTTGGAAATGAGAGAATGAATACAAAACATAATAATTTAAGGTAAATGGTATCTAAAATGCTAAAGCTTAGCATGAAATATATAAAGGTTAAAAAATAAAAAAGGGTGGTTGGGGGGGTTGAGCTATATTAGGAAAAAGAGGAGGAGGGTCAAAGAAAGTGTTGATGGGATTATTTATAACTAACAACAGAAAGATGGCTTTGTTGTTCAGTGCTTATCCTATGTTTTTTGTTCTTTACCAAACAAAGATTTTACGAAATAACATTTGCCCTGAAAAGAACAGAATAAAAATGGCAAATTGAAAATTAATAGTAAATGTAAAGTAATTAATTAAAATAATATCTAGTGATCCTTGTGAATCTAAGTCCTCTAGTCCAGGTGAACTTTGTCCTCAGATACTCTTAGAATTGATTGGAGATGATTGCTGAGCTGCTGTAAGTTGTGTTTGAAAGTCTGTGGACGATAAAAATGGTGTTGAAGGATTAGAGGTGGGCAAATAATACTCTGATGTAATAATAACAATAATGATGATAATAATAATAGCTAACTTTTATACAATGCTTTCCAACTATCTATTTGATCCTCACAAAAACCCTGCGAGGTATAGGTTTTGCAAATGAGGAAACGGAGGCAAACAAAAGTAAGTTGATTTGCCCAGGGTCACACAGCTATCAGGTATCTGAGACTGGATTTTAATTTAGATCTTCCTGACTCCAGGCCCAATATTCTGCCCACTGCACTACCTAGCTGCCCTTCCAGAAAGAAACAGAAACTAGAATCTACAAACTAAATGCTGATTTCCTTGATCTTGATTTTTGATAGAATTCTAAAATGGTTATTAAAGAGATGATTAACGAACATCTAGAAAAGGAACTGGTGATCAAGAGCAGGTCATTCCAATCGAATCATATTTCTTTAAAAAAAAAAAAATTCCTAAGCAAGCAGATCAGGGGAACGACGAGCTACAGTTTTAACCAAGATTTTAGTAAGGCATTAGATAAACTAAGCTATTCTTATGAAATTTCAGTGGAATGAATATAACTCTTAATATTTGGGTTCAGAAATAAGCTTTTCACAGTTAACTGTTTAAAAATGCTAAGGATTATAGTAGACTCAAAACTTTATATGAGTCAACACTGTACCATGATGGCCAAAAAAAAATTGAAGTAGGTCTATATGGATAGACTCATAACTTATAGGAATAAGCAGGTGATATTCATTCAGTGGTACTTTGTGACTTGATCTGACCACATGTGCAGTATTACATTGGGTTCTAAAAAAAAAGAATTGATATGAAAAAGAACATCTAGAGGAGAGCAATCTGTGTAGTAAAGGATCTTTAGTTAGTGCCATAAGAAAACCATTAGAAACTATTTGTCATTTTTAATCTGCAGAAGTCAGAAAGAGACAAATTTAGGTTTGATATTATGAAAACTTTTTAACAGTGAAGGCTATCCAGAAGTGGAATATGGGTTTTAAGATTGTTTTATTTGTTTTTTCTTTTCAGCTACGACAATTAGTAAATATGTGCATCAATCCAGATCCAGAGAAGCGACCAGATATAACCTATGTTTATGATGTAGCTAAACGGATGCATGCATGTACTGCAAGCAGCTAAGCACATGACAGATCATGAAGAATAGAACCAGAAAATGTTCAAGTATTTTTGTGCAGATCATACCTCCCTTCTGTTGTCTATGTGCTAAGTATAGTTTTTCAGAGCTGACTGATGTGCTTTGAATCCTTAACCAGTTTTCATATCAGCTTCATTTTGTACCAATTCAAATTTCCCTTTCCTTATATACAAAAATCATTTTGGGAATAAGGAGATTTTTATGTTATAAATTGGAAAGCAATAGAACTTTACAATTTGGAATGGTTAAATCTTTTCAAAAGTTTTGATTTTTCTTGCTGATAAAATTGTGTTCAAATACATATCAAGTGCCAAAATACTGATGGTGGAATTTGGCACATGTCATATTAGACTTATTACTTGAGGCAAAAATCTCTAAGCATGTGTTTCATCTATTGTTTCATCATTCATGGAAAAGCACGATTGTGAACTTTTAAATAATTGCAAATTTTTAAAAGTTGGAGGTGCATTTAGTTATTAATGTATTGCAGTTTTAAAAATAACTTCTCTGAGTGTAGACAAACTAAACATTTGTAATTTCTCAGCTTATGTATTGAAAATATAGCTTTGAAGTATGAAAGGTTTTTGGGAAAATGTGTTGGACACTGATGAGTTTATGTATATTTTATCTTTTCCTTTCGTTAAAATGGTATAAATGAATCCATAAAAAATGGTTAAGGATTTATTTGGTTGGTGTGATATTCATTTTAAAATTTGCACGTTGCCCAAGGCTTTCTGTGTGTTTTTATTGTTTGTACATTTTAAAACATTTTTCTTTGAATGACTTTGCAGTACTATATTTGAATTCCTTTATCAATTTAAATACATTTAATCCATAAACTCAGTGACAAGTTATAACTGTGCACTATAATGTAAGCATATGTTTTTATTCCTATATTTCCTGATGTGTAAGATCTGTCCCTTTCAAAAATATTTTTTTATATTCTGCAACAGTTGCTTTCTTATTTATATTTTTAAAAAGTTCATTTTACTCATAAATGTCTCAATTGTGCAGAGTACATGCTGATGATACCCTTTTTAAGTACATTCAGTTTACCAGTAATTTTCTTGAATTGAATAGCAAGTTCAGTATATGTTCTTTGATTTTATAAGATTTTGGTCACTGTATATGCATAGATGATTATTTTCTTTTGATGGAAAGGAAGAAAGGACATGTTTTGTAATGCACCTGTGGACATTGATACAAACAGCTTCGATTAGTTGAATATCGAGATAATGTTTTAGCATATATTTAAAGCTATAAAAGTAGATCATTACTTTAGCCCAAATTTTTATGAGATCATCGTTTTTGTTGAGAAGATTCAAGAGAAGTCCAGTGTTCTGTCCTTCATATATGAAGATAACACAATTTAAAGCTTCTTTTAGGTTAAAAAAAATCCACAGAGTATAAAACCCCTCTAGTTAAATACTGTTTTTGGTATGTCTTTGATCTAATGTGTGTTTGACAGTTGTACCCAGTGCCTTGAATAGAAATTTTGAGCCAAAAGAGAATGCTAAGTTTAGTAATTTCAGAGACACAGTGCTACTGTAAAACATTGGAGTAGGTTGTATTGTTAACACAGAAGCTTCCCGTGCAGTGAAGATATACACTAGAGGACAATCTTACCCATCATTTTTAATATGCTTTGCCATACAAATATGTGAAAATCTGTAGCTTGAATATACAGACAGGTTTTCAATCAATTTTTAAACTTCAAAATTCATAAAGTATTCATGATATAAAATGATTTTATCTTTCTAAAAATTAGTTTGACATTTGGGGGTTCTGATATATATTAATTTTAATGTGAAAAAACTATTTGTCCTTTACCCTGAAACTAAATGTAATTTATTTCTTTTGCCCTGACTATACTTTTAAGCATCCGTAGAAATTTATCTGCAGAATTATGAACTGAATCATTTTAGTTGACCATTGATGTCATATTCATTTTAATGTTGCAGTAAAAGTGATTGAGATGAAGGATGCACTTCCCCTTCCTGCAGTCTTTTAAAAACACATGGGCTTAAAATTCATTAGCTTGACTATCTATTGTGCCTTGTACAGAAATATTTGGCCACTAGAATATGCTGTTTGTCTATGTGATAGATATGTGTGTGTCTCTCTTTCTTGCGTGTGTGCACATGCACACACACACACACACACACACACACATATACACATATACATATACATGCTAGAAGACCATATGGGGGAAGAAAATAATGCTTGAGGAAGACCCTTACCACACTTTTGTTGAAGCTATGTTTCATAGATTGTATCATTATTTTGACTTTAAATGTGCATATTATTTTTCTGAAGAAACCACTGTGTTAAAAGTCAAATTTTAATTTTTAAGGGGATCATTTCAAAGAAATTATGAAAATAGATGATTATGCATTGGTTGACTTTCTAAACATACCTACAAACTGTTCTCTTTATTTCAGTTCATGATTAAACTGTCATATTGACTAAACTAAGCTATTAAATTGATTTCAGAAGCAATAAAATGAAAGGTACATCTGATTCTAACACTTAGATGTGGTAATAGTTACCCAGAGAATAAAAAATTTGGTGTAACTTTTTTCACATACAAACGTTTATAAAGGGTGAATGAAGCATGCCCCTATTTAAATAAAGTGCTTAATAGAATGTGATGATTGTCAATTTAGTAAAATTATTAAAAGCCATTTCATGAATGCCTTACATTCTAAATATTATCTATTACAAAACACCTTTCTAGTACCCATATACTGTAGGTGTTGCTGTTAACATTTACCATGATATTTATTTTAACCAAAATGTTATTTGCATTAAATGTTTATTCTTTAAAATGAATGTATTATGTTTATAACCTTCAAATGTATAAGTATTCTTTGCCTCATTTCAGTAGTACTGTAACATTGACTTCTTTTGTGAAATACTTTTATTTTGTTAATGCTTTAAATACACATGCTAAAATGATTCTTAGTGGCTTGAAAAATATACAATATCCTAATATAAATAAAATACAAAAAATTAAGAGTAATATGGTAAGATTGTGTACTGATTACTTTTCCAAGAATCTTTCATTTTTTTCTAGTGTTTAATGCATTTTTCACATTTTGATTTTTCACATTTACTTTGGCACATTGTTGAAACCCAAAATTCAGTAATGTACTTGTATCTTATAGCTAAATGGGACCAAATTCAGCCTTAGTTCACTAGGAGCAGACTCAGAGAGGATTCATTTTTATTCCCAACTTACACTTTGTCACCACATCCTTGCCTATTTAAGTGCAGAAGAGCCACAGTTTGTTAGAAAAATGCCTAGACCTTGTTAGATGTTAAGACATTATTCCACTTATCTGATCCTGATCATATGGAAATGTTTTATTGACTGTACTCTGTCTTTTTCTAGTTGCTCTTTTGCACTTTCTCAAATGATAAGTGGGTTCTAGGACTAAGCTGTGAGGCTAGAGAACTTAGTACAATCTGCCTCTTATTTTCCATATAGAAGGAAAGGGGAAAGATAGTGCCTTTCTGCCATGACAATGGCATAGTAGTACACAGTATATTATCCTAGCATCCCAGATATACAACTCTTTTCTGCAGATGGGAATTCATAGCTTATGGTAAATACCATGTTAGAGACGAGTCATTCTTTCTAGCTTTAGTAGATATGGGGGAAAAAATTTAAGGGAAATGGCAAGTAACCACTGAGGAAATCTTTGAAGGAATGGCTTATGCAAAAATGGTTGATGTCAAAACAATAAGAATCCATAAAACATTTTTAAAAATCAAATATAGCTTAGTTATATGAAGAAAATAAAGTAACCTCTTTTCAGATCAATTTTGATACTTTTACATTTTAATTACATACTTTTAACATTTACTTTATGATTATTTTTTAAATTACTTTCTCCTGTAACTAAATTATCAATAATAAACATGCAAGAGAAGTGGTACAAAATTCAATGAAATGTATGAATATGATAACTAAAAAAGGAAATAGGTCACTCAAGATGAGAAATAGATACCCCAAGTAATACAGTTGTACTCCCAGCTTCTTAAATTGTGGTTTGTGACCCCATATGGAGTCTCATAACTGAATGTGGGGGTCATAAAATTATAATTTATCAGTAAATGTTTGAATTGTATGCTTGTTTTACATATCTATGTTCCCAGGGTCATGTGAAAATTTCTTGGGCTCAAAGGAAATACGAGTAGAAAAACTTTTTGGTGGATCCATTTCCACTCCATTTTCAACTTTTTGGTGGATTCAGTTTCCCTTTTTTGACCGAGAATGGAGTGCAAACCATAGTTTAAGAAGTTGGACTCTAGAGAGTTTAAAAAAAAACAAAACCTTGAGAATTCTACAAAGACCCTCTTTGGAAGATTTATAAGCATGAATGGGCAAGAAATAGAGTGCCAGAGGGATAAAATAGTGGATCCATTAAATTCCAAATATTAGCTTAAAGTTCACTTTGTTTAAAGTTCAATATAAAATTTAAACAGCATATAAAATGATAGGTACAGTAGATAGACACTAACACCAGCATTCCCCTAATGTTGATTTGAATGTTTTGTTGTATCAAAGTGGGAATAAGTCAACTTATACACTGATTAATCTAACAATGTGTACAATATTCTGCCTTTTTGTTCCTCAACTTGTATGAGAAAAAGCCATTATTCTCTGAACCATTATTGGTTCTTCAGTTGGCCAGAATTCAGTTTCATTTTAGTGATCTCAAAAATTATATTTTAATTGGAGCTAACAGATTGTTAGAGACTTTCAACAAGTAGAAAGTAGTTTAAAGCAAAATCTTTTTTCTGTGCCTGCATAAAGTTATTTGTATAAAATAAAAGGAAGTGGGAAGTAATGAGGGAAAATATATAGCAATTTCAGTATTATTGTATGGTGTTCAGCTATATTATACCAGCCCTAACTTCTGTGTGCTGAAAATCAGCATGTGGAAGAGCACCTCAGTCATTGTATGGTTTTCTTATAGCAATAATTAATCTTAAGTTTTATGAGGTTGGTAGTGCAAGTATTATTTCCATTTTATAGATGAGATAAAAGTCAGTGGTTATGTGATTTTTCAGGTCTCCTCACTCCAAGTCCTGAATGCTTTCCATTATATTACATTGTCTTTCAGTGTGACTTTCTAAAGCATGACTAAGGGGAGCAAGAACTTTTTGTCTTTTCAGTCTCATGGAGGGCACATTGTTTACCCTTTAAACATGAAAGAAATATTTATTTTTTGTTTAAAAACATTTATAGCCAACCTTCCAAATAATTGTAGAAAATGAAAATGCACTGAAATAATAATGGATATAGAATACAGAAGAAAATAAGTAGCAGTTTCTGACTAATGACTCATTTTTTATTCCTACCTGTGAAAGTTTCTTTATGCTTCAGAGTTCATGGTTCAACTTTCTTTCATTTTGTTGGGAATATGATCATACCAAGACTTGTTAGAGAATGTAGTACAGTGATGATTCAGAGTAATTAAAAATCTCATAAGAATGTATCCAAACATAAGGAGAAATAAAATTTTTTAGTAAATTTCCTTTGATGGTATCCATAGGATACAATTTAGTGGCAATTATTTTTATTTTTTTTTGTTTTTCTTTCATCTTTCACAGAGAAAAATATATTTTGAACACAGAATTTTCCATGTTAAATACCACTACACTATGAACTAAATAGAAAGCCAGTCTTTTAAGTTGAAAGTGTTAAGGCCAGTTTTTTATGATTATGCCACAATGCCTTCACTACCTAAATGGTAAGTTAGCTCATCTGAAAGAATAGACTTCAAAAGGTATATATTTTCTGCATAGACTCTTCTGCTGATCAGTTTGCTTTCACTGTCTAAATCAGGCTTACCTACAGAGAGGTAGAGAAGAAGGAATGGAGGGAAGGAGGGACAGAAGGGGAAAAAGAAAAAAGGGGAGAATTTATTAAACACTATGTATCAGAGGTACAAATAAAAGTCGGTATCAAGAGAGTCCCTGTCCTCAGGGGAAGACAAACTATCCATCTATCTATCTATCTATCTATTGATATTTAGATATATATATCTAGATGATAATATCAATACATATGCAGATATATATATCTAGATCTCTCTATACATATAAGATATATGTATATTTGAGGATCATCACCATAGACATGGCATTTCAAACCAAGAGACCGGATGATCTGCTGAACTTTGCTGGAGACAATCATGAAATTGAGTCAACTTTGACCCTTTGATATTCCATGGATATGAAATCTCAGTTATGTCAGTATTCTTTCCACAGCCTTTTTTGTGTACAAATCTTGTTCATGTCCTGCCCTACAACATTTTTATGTTCTTTGTGGTCTCTGTATATTAAGTACATATCATAGTTCACTGCAAAGATTGAGATCATCTAATCAATTCCATTTTCAAAGTTGACACTATTATCAATTTCTGTTTCCTCTCCTCTTTAAATCATAGAAGAATAAACTTATTAAAGTTTAATCCTTGACACAAGCCCTTCATTCCATTCTCTTACAGTTTCTTCAGGATCTCCCTGTAGCATTCATCTTTTCCTCCATCACTTAAATCTTACCTTCCTTTCTTCCTTTTCTATCTGCCAGTAAACATAGGTCTCCCTTGTCCTTAAAAATTATTTCCTTAAACTGGGTCACTAATACAATGTTGGTGGAGTTGTGAACTGATCCAACCATTCTAGAGAGAAATTTGGAACTATGCCCAAAAGACTATCAACTCTGCACACCCTTTGATCCAGCAGTGTCATTATTAGGTCTGTATTCCAAAGAGATCATAAAAATGAGAAAAGGACCCATATGTGTATTTTTGTAGTGGCAAGGAACTGGAAACAGTGGATGTCCATCAGTTGGGAAATGACTGGATAAGAACTGGATAAGTTATGGTATATGAATGTTATGGAATATTATTGTTCTAGAAGCAGTGATCAACAGAATGATTTCAAAGAGGCATGGAGACACTTACATGAACTGATGCTGAGTGAAGTGAGTAGAACCAGGAGATCATTTGTCCACAGTAACAAGAAGATAATTTGATGACCAAGTGTGATGGATTTGATTCTTTTCAACAAAGGCCAGTTCCAATAGACATTTGATGGAGAGAGCCATATACATCCAGAAAGAGAACTATGGAAATTGAATATGGATCACAACATAGAATTTTTACCTTATTTGGTTACTTTTTTTGCTTGTTTTTTTTTCTCATCCCCCCTTTTTTTGATCTGATTTTTCTTGTGCAATATGATAAATGTGGAAATATGTATAGAAGAGTTACATGTGTTTAACATATATTGGATGTCTATGGGGAGGGATGCAGGGAGAGGGAGAGAGAAAAATTTGGAACATGAGGTTTTGTAAGGGTGAATGCTGAAAATTATCTTTGCATATATTTTGAAAATAAAAAGCTATTGTTAAAAATGTCTTGATTGTTTTACTTCATTTAGCTATTGTCTCATTACTTCTCTATTCTTTACTGGTAATTTACACATATACATACATGTACATACATACATATGTTCTTTCTCACTGCTCAGGCTTCTTACGTTGAGCTTCTGTCTCCCAAAATGTACCTAAAACTAGGAAATTCCCTTAGTACCTGGAACCTTCTCACCCTGGAACATCCCTCTGCCATGGTAGTACCTTCCCGTTAATGAATTTCTTCTGGGGCCTCCATTTGTTCGAGGAGCCCAGTGTAGCCCCACATCCAGCCCAGGCAACCTTCATTCTCCTTGCTCTGCTTTTGTGTGCTGTCTTCCCCCATTAGAATGTAAGCTTCTTGAGGGAAGGGAAAAAAAGTCTTTTTTGCTTTAATGTTATGAGACCCCATAGGGGGTTGCAAACCATAGTTTAAAAAGCTGGGATGTTATGTTTATCAGTAAATGTTTGAATTGTATGCTTGTTTTACATATCTATGTTGAAGAACCATTTTCCAATTGAACTTGTTCTCCAGTACTACATTTATCTCTAGGTCTGATCTCTCTTCTTAGCTCCAGACTCATAACATTAGCTACCTACAGAATATTTCTATCTTAGTTCCCTTCTGGTATGTTAAACTCAATATATCTAATATAGAACTTACTACTTTTCTTCATAAACTTACTCCTCTTTCTGATTTTCAATTACTGTCTGTAGCACAACCATTCACTCACCTTGTGTTCATAAACTTAATATTATCTTTGACTCTTGCTTCTCACAGTTAATTACCAAATAGCCCCATGCTCATCAACCTTGTACCATTCAATTAAGCTTCTATGTCAGCCTCCTGAAATACCTTTCTGTGTTCATGCTCTTTCAATTCATTATTCATTTTACTTTCAGAATAATCTTTCTTATGCAGAAATCTGATTATTCCATTCCTTTTATTAAAGAACAAGAATTTTCAGTAAAAGTCAAATTTCTCAACCATTCAATCTACCACTAATTTATCTTTTCCACCTTATATTCAGCTCCTAAATCCAGGCAAACTGGAAAGATTTCCATCCCCAAATACACACTATTATCTCTTGCTTTCTTACTTTTGCTCATACTTTAGCCTGTTTCTAAAATGTTCTAGCTCTTTACCTCATTCCTAATCTAAGAATTCCTATGTAATTCAAACGCTGCCTCTTTTATGAAGCTTTCCTTGGTTCCCTTATGCTGCCCATAGCACTTATATAACATTATGTAACATAGCTATAATTAGTATATTATCCCTATAGATGAGGGCAAAGGACTAAATCTTACCTAGACCTTGGATCTTCCCCAACACCAAGGACAGTATTCTGTACATAGGGACTGGGATTGTATTTTCATTGATATAGAACTCTTAAATGAGAACCTACCACTGTAGGTCAGCTGTTGTCTGAAACTCTATAGCATTGAAAAGTTAAAGGATTTGCCAGGATTATACATCTAGTACATGTCAGAGGTGAAGTGAACTCAGGTGTTCTCCAGAAACTGGCCAATTTTCTGTTCACTTACTGTCATGGGCATATAATAAATGTTTAAATGAATCAAGAACTTATTCAAAAGTATGAGTAGTAAGGTTATCTTTTCTTAAGTGACCAGAGGGAAGGAAGAGAGTTTTTATGATTCCGTGGAGATGTTGCTTTAAGGAATACGGCATAGATGGTCATCAACTTTACTTTTGAAGGTGAGAGACTGGTTACAGGAGAGGGGACAAGAAATAACCTCATAAGATTTAAAGCTGGAAGGAACATTACAAATTATCTCGTTCACCCCATGTCCTCATTTATAAGTAAACTGAAGACCAGACAGATAAGAGAAGAAACTTGACCTAAGCTGCATAACAGGACAAAGTCAGGATTCCAAATCTCATGCTCATTACACTATGTCCTGATGCTACCTAAGGAAAAGGCTTAGAAGAATTATTTTTGGGAATATGATAAGAAGACCAAAGGATTGGAACTTAGGAATTATTGAGAAACAAGGAGAGTCCATCTGAGCTTCTGTAACATAAATGTACTGAGTAGCAAAAGTTTGATTCTATGACTTTTTAAAAATAATATTCAACTTATCTGAAATTGTTGTAGAGAATCCTATCTGCATAAACAAGGAGATAATTGATTCTAGGCCAATAAGAATGACTCAATATAGCATATAGAGAAATCGAGATTAAGTTTGAAGGCGAGTGAACTTAAGGTTTATTGGTAAATTGGGAGACTAAGGATCAATAAAGAGACTGGGAATCACAGGAAGAGAAAATAAAAATTGTAGCATTAGAAACATTACAGAATTTATTTCAACGTTCTATGTTTGGTAGTTCATTCAATTCAGAGATGGCAATGGCTGACATGGCCATTCTGGTTTGTTGGCAAAGTGGAGTAGAGAAGACTATCAGTGGAGCTGAGAGAGAGCTGTTGTGTGAACACATTGTCAGAGAGGATAAAGTAGAAATTTGTTATTTCAGACATATCCAATTCTTTGAGACCCCCATTTGGGGTTTCCTTGGCAAAGATACTGCAGTGGTTTTGTCATCTCCTTCTCCATATCATTTTACAGATGAGGAAATTGATGCTTCAAGGTTAAGTGACTTTCCCAGGATCACTTAGCTAGTATCAGATTGGATCTGACTCAGATCTTTGTAACTCTACACCTGTGATGTTCCCATTACACTACTTAGCTGCTCTAGATAGAAATGGAGACAATAACATTGATTTAAAGATGTAGCTATAAGACTGTTCAAGTAGGATAATTTGAATCTTATTTGTAGAATAAGAAGTAAGATTATCTTTTGTAGGGATGCAGGTGGGGTGAGAGGACTTAAAATTTTTGTGAATATATCAAATCTGCAAATATTAATAAAATGAAGACAAACATAACCTTTGTATTAATTTTCCTGATGTTTCTAATTAAATTATAATATATTTTATCAATTTAATGAAAGTGATTTGAAGCTCTTGTGTATATACTTCATATAAAGAAATGACTGAGTTTGAATTAACCATGCACAAAGTCTTTTGACTGACACATTTTCAGGTATTAAACATTTCATATTTTTAAACAACTTTGTGGAAGGTTTTCAGTGGGATTTGAATATAAAAGGATCTGTTTTTTCTTCATGAATATAAGTTCATTCCCATAACTGTTAAGAAAAGAGCAATTGTTTTTATTTTAATTGAATGTTTATATATTGACTGCAAAAATCCATGGAAATTTGTTAGGCTATCTATTTCTTACTAACTGAAACTTTGGCAGAAGGCTGATGTCATGGTTTATCAATTTATCAGCTAAAAAAATAACATGCTTGATGGAAACAAAATGTAGATCAAATTGGTAAATTTCTGATGGTATAATGCATTTTGTGTTTTCTCTTTTCTAGTTTTCTTAGGACAGTTAATAATTATTGCTGGTGCCAAACAGTGCTCTTTAACTTCTTACTACCTGGCATCATCTATTCTCATACATTAAACATTCCCCCAAGTTACCCCATTGCATGTACTAGTACTGTTACTAGAGTTTTTACAACTCAATCTTCATTATTTTTCACTAACTCAAAATTATTTCTCTCAACTAATATTTGTTATTTCAACATCATCTGTCAGTTAAGACCATAAATTACTGTGATTGCTGTCCTAATAATAATGGGGGCTTTGAAATTTGGCAATAATGTTCCTATGTATTTTTCACAAAACATCTTGTTGAGATGGTGATCAGTGGATTTTTTCTATTTCTTATATTCTATCACTCCAGGACAATTTTCTTGGATTATTTCTTGCATTACTGTGTCAAAATCCTTTTTTTGGTAACAACTTTCAGGCAGTCCAATTATTTTTATATTTTCTCTTTATCTCTTCTCCAGATGTCATTTTTCTTATGTTGAACATTCTGTTCTATTTCTTCATTCTTTATATCTGTTTTGTTATTTCTTGGTCTCTCGTAGCTTCATTGGCTTCCCCTTGTCCAATTCTAATTTTCAAAGAGTTATTTTTGTTTTTGAGACTCTGTATCTCCTTTTCTAGTTCATTAACTTTTTTTCATAATCTTCTTGTTTTTCATAGATGGATTTTATTTATTTACTTATTAGTCTTTCCTCAGTGTCTCTCATTGAGTTCTAAATTCTTTTTGGAGTTCTTTGATAAATTGTATTTGGGCGGGGGAGCCATTTCTCATTACTATTTGCGATGGAAGCTTTTTTTTTTTTTATTTCATTGTCCTCTGAAGATGAACCCTGCTTTTCTCTCTTCCCATAGTATGTTTCTATTGTGGGGTTCTTTCATCTTTGCTGGCTCATTTTTTTTTAAGAAGAGATATTAGTATAAGCACATCTAATCATGGGGTAGGAGGAAGGTGTCTCTGGCTTCACTTCAGTTCTCCACTTTGACCAGGAACCCCAAATCAAAAACTCCCATCTCCTGCAGGTGCCCATAGCCAGAAGTGTCCCTGCCCCCCTGCCTCTGCACTCACAGGTGCTGATTCCTTCTCCCAAGGCAGAGTCTCAGTAGCACAGCTGGGCCTGGTGTTTTCCTCAGCGTACTTGGACTCAGACCCCGACTCCATAAACAGTGCAGGAGGTGAAAGTCTCTGTGGTTCCGGCCGAGGCTCCAACAACACAGAGATAGGCCCACAGGTTCCCACTTGGTGTTTCTGTGGAGCTAGCCTAGAGGTGTTTGCACTTCATATGGGTTTATCAGGCCTGGATTGTTTTCTTCAACTGTAAAATGAGCTGGAGAAGTTAATGGTAAACCATTCTGTTGTCTTTGCTAAACAAACAAAAATGCAAAAAATCTCACAAGAAAACCAAATGGGATCGTGGAGAATTGAACATGATGGAAAAACAACTGAACAACAATAATAACAAAGTACGTATATATTTTAAATTTGCCTTAATTACTTCAATCTCTTTGCTGGAGATTTTTCCTTTTTTTTTTCTTTTAATTTTGGTTTTCATTTATCTGATACATTTTCAGTCATTCTAAGGAAAGCTAGACTTATAAGCAATCTCTCATTTTGTGACTGCATGGCCAATACTGTAATTCTTTTGTTATATTACTGGATATTCTTGTGTTCATTCCATTCTAATTTCTAAATTGTCCTTTGTTGTTATTATAGTATTCTTTCTTCTGGTTATTCTTTTTTCCCTTCCATTTCACATATTCTACTTAGATATAATACCAATATACCATAAGGATTGATAAAAAGAATAAGAACAGCATTGCTTTCTGGAACCATGCCAGTTCTAAAGATTAATCTTGATTGCTATTAGGTCCACATGATTGTTGTAGGGTCTCTTTTTGCTTACTCATTTCATGAGTCATTTCACTATATATTTTGAGTAAGGGTTTCCCTATGAAAATTTTTCCTTCTCTTTTTATTTTTTTTGCTTTTTATTTTATTTGGCATAAATCTTGCCATTTTGACATTATGAAAGGTAACTAGAATGGATAGAGAATTGGACCTGGAATCAGGAAAACCTGAATTCAAATTATCTCGGATACTAACCAATGCTGTGGCTCTAAGCAAGACACTTAAACTTTGCCTTGCTTCAGTTTCCTCATCTGTAAAATGAGGAGAATAATGGAAAATAATAGCACCTATCTCCTATCTTTGTACTCACAAGATAGTTTTTTTCCTTACTGAGCCATCTTGCTATAAGAATCACAAAGGTATATTTAGGCAATTCCTTTTTTCCCCCTTTTAAGAAAGATTTATTTTCATGTCTTCTGAATTTCATCCCTCTAAGTTCTCTATGGAATGTCAGACTATGACATCCTACCTATTTTTCCTCTGAACCCTTTGAAATCTCTCCTCAATTCTCTCCTCAATGAACTCTCTTATGGAATATTTATTTAACTAGAAAAGATCTGGTATCATATCTATATCAGCAATCTGTTCTCTCTAGAAAGAGACAGAGAAAGAGAAACCGAGAAAAAGACAGAAGCAGAGACAGAGACAGACAGAAATACAAACAGAAACAGACAGAAACTAAGAGACAAAGAGATAGAGAAATAGAGACACAGAGAGAGACAGAAACCAAGACAGAGACAGAGACAGAACCAGACAGACATAGACAGAGACAAAGAGTCAGAGGCAGATGCAGTAAATGTACAGAGTTCAAATCCTTTGTCAATATGTTGGCAGCTCTCCTAACAGGTATATAATATTTTCCACAAATTCCTCACTTTTTCCTTCCATCTAGATAGTGTGTATCTTTTGTAAAGTGTCCTTACAAAATTATTCAATTGTTCAATCTTCATGCATATACTTTCCACAATATATTTTTAATCTCAATTTCTTAAGATTTCCTCACCTGAGAATTTTTTTAAATATCCAATGTTAATCCATATTCTTCTTTCCTACACTTTTTATTTTTAATGAGGTCTATTTTTCCATAACCAAATTTACTCAATGATCCTATCCCATCAATTTTTTTTTTTTTTTTTTTTTTTTTTAGGGATTGGGAATTTAATGTAATAGTTTTTAGTCATCTCCCAGAGTTATTTTTCTGGGCATAGCTAGCTCAGTTCATTACTGCTCCATTAGAAATGATTTGGTTGATCTCGTTGCTGAGGATGGCCTGATCCATCAGAACTGGTCATCATCTATTATTGTTGTTGAAGTATATAATGATCTCCTGGTCCTGCTCATTTCACTCAGCATCAGTTCGTGTAAGTCTCTCCAGGCCTTTCTGAAATCATCCTGTTGGTCATTTCTTACAGAACAGTAATATTCCATAATTTTCATATACCACAATTTATTCAGCCATTCTCCAACTGATGGACATCCATTCAGTTTCCAGTTTCTAGCCACTACAAAAAGGGCTGCCACAAACATTCGTGCACATACAGGTCCCTTTCCCTTCTTTATAATCTCTTTGGGATATAATCCCAGTAGTAACACTGCTGGATCAAAGGGTATGCACAGTTTGATAACTTTTTGAGCATAGTTCCAAACTACTCTCCAAAATGGTTGGACCCGTTCACAACTCCACCAACAATGCATCAATGTCCCAGTTTTCCTGCATCCCCTCCAACAATCATCATTATTTTTTCCTGTCATCTTAGCCAATCTGACAGGTGTGTAGTGGTATCTTAGAGTTGTCTTAATTTGCATTTCTCTGATTAATAATGACTTGGAGCATCTTTTCATATGACTAGAAATAGTTTCAATTTCTTCATCTGAGAATTGTCTGTTCATATCCTTTGACCATTTTTCAATTGGAGAATGGCTTGATTTTTTATAAATTAGAGTTAATTCTCTATATATTTTGGAAATGAGGCCTTTATCAGAACCTTTGACTGTAAAAATATTTTCCCAGTTTATTGCTTCCCTTCTAATCTTGTCTGCATTAGTTTTGTTTGTGCAAAAACTTTTCAGTTTGGTATAATCGAAATTTTCTATTTTGTGATCAGTAATGATCTCTAGTTCTGCTTTGGTCATAAAGACCTTCCCCTTCCACAGGTCTGAGAGGTAAACTATCCTATGTTCCTCTAATTTATTAATAATTTCATTCTTTATGCCTAGGTCATGAACCCATTTTATCCCATCAATTTTCAAAGACACATCTGAAGTCAAATTTTGCTCCTGGATTCTTTATCATCTTTAGTTTCACTTCCACTCTCTCTTCCCCATACTATAAACAACTCTATGTAGACATCTGAGGCCATGGTTTTATTGCTCTCTTTCTTTTTTTTTAATATTGTCTCCTGCTAATTACTCCTTTCTGCTATTCTTCCTTCTGTATTGTATCTGTCACTTTTTGTAGAGCTAGGCTTATCAGATCAATGTAAGGAATTTTCCCCTCCCCCTTCACTTTCAGTTTAAAGTCTTCTTGTTTGGATTTATAAGACTTCAAGGATATCTTTTAACTGACTGTTTATTAGGTGAACTTGATTCCTTGTCATAAGCCCATCATTCTTATACTTTAAATCAAATCCCATTCTTAGATTCCATCTTTTTAGTTATCTATTCACTTCTAAATTCTGATATTCTGTTTTTGGCTCCTATCTATGAAAATAATGAAGTGGTTTTGATTTTCTTTCACCTTTGATTTTACTTTCTAGATGTTTTTCTGGGCATGTGTCTGGCACATAGTGGGTCCTTAATTAAGTCTAGTTGATTGACTAATGATATTATTTGAATTCATAGAAGTGGTTAATGATAATTAGTTTTGAAATTTCTTCGGATTCTCTTCATCATATTCTGGATTACATGCCCTGGGATATCAGTAGACTTGCCTGCTCTTTTCTCTCAATGAGGAGATTGTCATTCCTATTTTACAGATAAAGAAATTGTCCTAGAAAAGTAAATGACTTGCCCCAAATCATACCACCAGATATTGGCAGATCTGGAACTAGAATTAAGGATTTCTCGTCTTCAATCCAAAGGGCTTTCTACTCTGCTTCTTGTAGAGAAACTACTTAGAGAACTTCAGAAATAGAAAAGGCAATTGCTATCTGCCTAAGAGAAAGAAAATTCCAGTGAGAAAGTTTTTAAAAAATACAAAAAAAATTTAAAAAAGAGAACGACCCCAACAAATGCAATAGGCAACAAAGTTAGCAGGAACAGAAGTTGAACATCAACTGATGTTCCTTTTCATACAGTTGGTCTGCACCAGGATATTCCACCTGAATAGATAAAGTATGGGCTAATATTTATTTATTTGTTTTTTTTATGATAACTTGATTTTTTCTTTTCTTTTTTTTTTAACTTGTTAATGTATATCTTAAATATGATATGTGTGTACATAGTTATACAATTCTCTTGTTGCACAAGAAAATTCGGATTTAGAAAGGTAAAAATAACCTGGGAAGAAAAACCAAAAAAATGCAAACAGTCCACACTTGTTTCCTAGTGTTCTTTCTCTGGGTATAGCTGGTTCTATTCATCACTGATCAATTGGAACTGAATTGGATCCTCTCATTGCCGAAGATGGCCTATTCCATCAGAATTGATCCTCATATAGCATTGTTGTTGAAGTGTATAATGTAATGCTCATTTCACTTAGCATTAGATCATGTAAATCTCTCCAAGACTCTCTGTATTCATCCTGCTGGTCATTGTTTCAGAACGACAATATTCCATAACATTCATATACCATAATTTACTCAGCCAATCTCCAATTGATGGGTATCCATTCATTTTCCAGTTTCTAGGCACTACAAAAAGGGCTGCCACAAACATTTTGGCACATACAGGTCCCTTTTCCTTCTCTAATATCTCTTTGGGATATAAGCCCAGTAGTAATACTGCTGGATCAAAAGGTATGCACAGTTTGATAACTTTTTGAGCATAGTTCCAAATTGCTTTCCAGAATGTTTGGATTCGTTCACAACTCCACCAACAATTCATCAGTGTCCCCATTTTTGCACCTCCCCTCCAACATTCGTCATTATCTTTTCCTGTCATCTTAGTCAATCTGACAGATGTGTAGTGATATCTTAGAGTTGTCTTAATTTGCATTTCTCTGATCAATAATGATTTGGACCACCTTTTCATATGAGTAGAAATAGCTTCAATTTCATCATTTGAAAATTGTCTGTTCATATCCTTTGACCATTATCAATTGGAGAATGGCTTTATTTCTTATAAATTAGAGTCAATTCTCTATATATTTTGGAAATGAGGCCTTTATCAGAACCTTTAACTGTAAAAATGTTTTCCCAGCTTATTGCTTCCCTTCTAATCTTGTTTGCATTAGTTTTGTTTGTACAAAAGCTTTTTAACTTGTTATAATCAAAATTTTCTATTTTGTGATCAATAATGATCTCTAGTTCTTCTTTGATCATAAATTCCTTCCTCCTCCACAAATCTAAGAAGTAAACTATTCTATGTTCTTCTAATTATAATCTCATTCTTTATGCCTAAATCATGAACCCATTTTGATCTTATCTTGGTGTACAGTGTTAAGTATGGGTCCATGCCTAGTTTCTGATGGGCTAATATTTAGACAGAGGAATTGAAATAACACATAATTCTTAATCACTTATTTGTGGTGTACCTGTGGTGAACTGGGTTCTATTTCCCCCCCAATTCCTCATTAAATTATAGAAAAAGGACTGAACTATGAGTTAGGACATCTGAATCTTGAACAGGTCAATTAAACTTATTTGTGGCTAAATTTCTTTATATGGAAAATGTAGAACTAGATTGGATGATGTCTAAGATTAATTCCAGTGTTGATATTCTGTCATTCTTTCAAAAAAATCTACATTGAATGAGAAAGGGTGTTAAGGGTCAGGTCAATTCTCCTAGAGCCTCCACAGTTGTGAATCATAACATCTGAAGAGATTGCAAGGCAGTCTTTGCTGACATAGGTGTTGTGGACTGGGAATGAGATAAATTGGAGGTAGAAGGAAGAGGAGAGAGATCAGACAATGCAACAGCCTCTCAGTCAGAGAGGTCAGAGAACACCAACTATCTTTCAGTCTTCTTGTATCATCCCCTCACAAGAGGAGATCCATTCTGGGTTGGATCTCCAGCAGCCACTGTCACATGACTCCCGTGTATTCCAGTAGCTCTCCTATGTATTCCAACAAAAGGGGAACATAAGAGTAAATATGTTTAATGTTCTTGTTGGTTTTCTGGAGGTCTTGGAGCAGCCTTCCTTTCTGTAAAGTAATCACCATAAGAATAGCCAGGTGTTAAAGTCCAAATTCTTTTATTGTCTCCTTGCCTGAGGCTGGTCAACTTTTTGGAGAACCTTTCAGACCAGCCTTGGTCTCAGTGGGGGAAGTGCAGGAGGACAGGCCAGCCACCATGGTGATGTGAGGTGAAATGAATGAATCTGGCTCTCTGAGTCTAAGGGCTTGTGCTTCAACTTCAAGCCACCACTATACTGTCTCTCAGCCTCCCCCTTCCCCCCCCCCAGCTTATATGCTGTATTCTAAATACATTAACATAGATGTAAATCATGTAGAACCATATTAAGTACTAAGTACATGAACTGAACTAGAGAACTATTAATCACCATTCTACACTAGATAAGTATTGTCTTATCATTTCCACTGGGTTAGCACCTTGTAGGAATCCTTGTTTCAAATACAGAGTTGTAGCCCATAACAAATATGTTTGTATTTCACTGTATCTCTGCATATAGAAATTATTTTTAAGATTTTAAGCATTATATTGTATTTTTCTATAATAAATATTGATTGAATATATACATTTAATGCTTTAAAATAACTTATATTAATAATTTTAAAGACTAAGAAAAGGAGCTCAGTGAAGTAATAGAAAAATTATTTGGAGGTAGATATGTGGATTATAAAAACATTAAAATAAAAATAATTGGGGGGGCAGAGACAAGATGGCAGAGATGATACACATTTCTCTCTGATCTTCTCTATAACTCTCACACTAATTACAACCTCTGAATTAGCTCTGGACCAGCAGAACCCACAGATATTGGGAGTGTGACAAATTATCAGCAGAAGCCCTGGCTGTAAGCCAGTAGATCAACAGAGAAGGTATAAAATATCAAATATAAACACAAAACATCAATAGTGAACCCTGAAACGTCAGAATCTCATGGCATCTGGCCACGCCCACCCAGCACTGAGAGTGTATCAGCACTAACCCAGTACAGCTGGGTCCCCTCCCTAGGCTCTAAAGGCAGACCTTACCTTTTTAAAACAATCAGTAAAAAAGTAAAAAGGACTCTGATGATAGACAGTTGCTAAGGTGAAAGAGAACAGATTTCAAACACTGAGGAGATTAAAGGCAGATTGTCTTCAAGTAAATTCCCAAAAGATAATATTATCTGGTCCCCATCATACAAAGCTCTCCTAGAAGAAATTGAAAAGGATTTTTTAAAGGACCTAGAAGAAAGATGGGGAAAGAAAATGAAAAATTTGCAAGAGGGTTTTGGAAAGGCAATACAGAAACTATCTGAAGAAAATTCACTATACAATAGACTTAGTAAAATGGAAAAAGCATATAACTCATTAAAAGATAGGTTCGATAAAATGGAAAAAAAAGCAACTCCCAGAAAAACAGAATTTGTGAAATAGAAAAAGAAAATAATTCTTTAAAAAACAGAATTTGTGAAATGGAAAAAATATCCATAGAATAAAACAACTCATTTAAAAATTCAATTGGACAAATACAAAAAAATAAAGTAAATGAAGAAAATAATTCATTAAAATTCAGAATTGAATAAGTAAAAATGAATGACTCAATGAGAAAACAAGAATTAGTCAAGCAAAACCAAAAAAAAAAAAAAAATGAAAAAAAATAGAAAAAAAAAGTAAAATACCTAATTGGGAGAACAACCAACCTGGAAAACAGATCTAGGAGAGACCATCTAAGGATTATTGTACTCTCTGAAGACCATGATGAAAAAAAGAGCCTAGACGCTATCTTTCAGGAAATCATCAAAGAGAACTGCTTGTATATCACAGAATCAGAAGGTAAAATGACCATTTAAAGAATTCACCAAACGCTTCCTTGTGAAGACCGTGTTAATACCCTAGATATTTTAAAATCAGCCTGAGTCAGGATAAGCAAAAGTTCTTGATTTTTATTCTTTATCGAAGGGAGAGGAGAGCTTGCGGACACAGGAATCTCCTCTTACTTTTCCCACTCCTAGCACCTTGCTCGTCCTACTCCACCCTCTAAATCCTGCCTCAATCTCCCTATACACCAAAAAGCTCAAACCTGCACAAAGTAGTGGGCAGGACCATTCTTTCTCCAAGCATATGCTAACAGGGTATTGTCCAATTGGTAATTAGTTTTAAGTGCTCGGACCTCAGTGCATCAATTTGGTTTCAGCCCATTACATCTCCTGCTTTCTTTTGTTTTAGAACATAGGTGGTCATGCCATACCTGATCTCTCAGGGAGGTGAGAGCCCCCAAGGGGAGGTGATCACACCCTCCCTGACTTCTCAGGAAAGGAGGTGAAAAAATCTGATTTTTCTTGTACAACAAAATAACTGTATTAATACTTATACATGTGTTAGATCTAACATGTATTTCAACATATTTAACATGTATTGGACTACCTGCCCCAGCTAGGGGAGGGAATGGGGGAAGGAGGGGAATATTTGGAACAAACTGTTATATGGGCCAATGTTGGAAAAATTACCCATGCATATACTTTGTAAATGAATAGCTTTAGTAGTAATAACAATTTAAAAAATAATTTAAAAAATAAGTAATTTGAAAATTTTTTTATTTTAAAAAATAAAATTTAAAAAATAAAACAATTTAAAAAATAATAATTTAAAAAATAAGTTTTTCTAAAACGATAAAAAAATAAAAAATAAAAATAGTTGTAATCATACCATTGACTGCATTTTTCTGTTGTTTTTTTTTTTTTTTTTTTTGTACAGTACTAATACATCTTTGGTTTTGTTTCCTTGAATAGAAATTGGCATCAAAAGAAACCTGAATTTGGAGACACAGGGACTTGAGTTCTTCAAGTCCCAATTTTGCTATTACTTAGCTGTGTGATCTTGGGCAAAAATCACTATTTTGGGGGGCGCTAGTATTTAAATCTTTAAATGATGATAGAAGAAGTTGACCTAGGTGATCTTTGAAGACTTTTCCAACTCTAAATCTATGAAACTACAATCCTGAATGTTGCTAGAAAAGACTGTGACATGTATAGCTATTTTTTAAAAGAAACTATTATGATTTCATGAAAAGTAGCATAGAGTCGTGGGTGAAGAATTAGTGATGAATCAAGGAAGACCTGCATTAAAATCCTTCCTATAACACTCACTGGCTATGTGAATTGGTAAAGTCACTTAACCTCTCAATGATCTAGGCCAGAGATGTCAAGCACAGTGGTCTCACATAACATCCCCAAGAACCAGATTAAAATGTAACTGGGAAATATTTAACAAAATGAATAAAAATACATGTAACATAGAAAATATTAATTATGGTTTTCTAAATCATTATCCTGAAGACAGAAATCAAATCTGTTTCTATTTGATATGACACTACTACTCTTAGCAACTATATTTTTTTCTTTTTAAAATAGATTTTTTTATTTTTCCAAATATATGCAAAGATAATTTTCAGCATCCACCTTTGAAAAATCTTGAGTTCCAAATGTTTCTCTCTCCTTCTCTCTTCCCCTAGACAGAAAGAAATCTGATATAGATTAAACATGTATAGTTCTTCTAAACATATTTCCATATTCATCATGCTGCAAAAGAAAAATCAGATCAAAAGGAAAAAATACTAGAAAGAAAAAAAAAGCAAACAACATGAACAGCAACAAAGATGAAAATACCATGCTTTGATCCTTATTCAGTCTTTATAGTTGTCTCACTGCATGCAGATGACCTTTCAATCAAAAGTCTATTGGAATTGCCTTGAATCATCCCATTTTTGAAAAGAGCCAAGTTGGGTCAGGTAGGTAGTGCAGTTGATAGAGCATCAGCCCTGAAATCAGGAGGACCTGAGTTCAAATCTGATCTGAGACTCTTAACACTTCCTAGCTGTGTGACCCTGGGCAAGTCACTTAAGCCCAATTGCCTCCGCAAATAATAATAAGAAAAGAAAAGAAAAAAAAAAAGAGCCAAGCCCATCACAGTTGATCATCATATTATCTTCTTGTTACTGTGTACAGTGTTTTCTTGTGTCTGACTTAGCAACATTCTAAGACTATAAATTGCTGGAAAGGTAGCAACCCTAGACCTATCTGGAAAATTGTGATTCCCTGGGGGGGGGGGGTTTTCTATGTCAGTGAATTTAAAGGTCCATCACCGTTGTTGCTGTTGTTGATGAGTTGTTCTATTAATTCCAACTCTTTTTGATCCCATGAACGATACTATCTATGTGATTTTCTTGGTAAAGACCTTGGAATTGATATTTCCTTCTTCAGTGCAGTTACATGGTGATTTGCTGAGAGTCACACAGCTAGTAAGTGTTTGAGGCAGGATTTGAACTCAGATCTTCCTAACTCTAGGAAGTAAGTGCTCTATCCATTGAGTCACCTAACATTTTCCATAACTTTTGTTCATGAATGACTTTATGAAAAGTGTCATAGAATTCTGTGGTGAATCAAGGAAGACCTGGGTACAAATCCTTCCTAGAATACTCACTGGCTATGTGATTCAAATGAAGTCACTTAATCACTCAATTCTCTAGGCCAGAGGTGTCAAACAGTTCCCTTTTGAATAATTCCCCCTGAGTTTGGGAAAAGTTGATCCCCCCCAAATTAACAGTATTTTACTTTTTCCAATTACATGTGAAAATAGTTTTAAACATTTACTTTTATAAGATTTTGATTTCCATTTTTTTTCTTCCTTACTCTCCTCCCTTGCTCCTCCCCAAGAAAGTAAACAATCTGGTACATGTTATATAGAAAACATATTTCCATATTAGTCGTGTTATAGAAGAATCAAAACAAAAGGGGGAAAACATAAGAAAGAAAAAAAACAAAAAAGTGAAAATAGTATGCTTTGATCTGTGTTCAGACTCCCTAATCTTTCTCTGGATGTGAATAGCATTTTCAGTTGGCCATTTTTAAAGAACTATTGGGTATAACACTAATCTCTCTTTAGATATTTAAAAGCTATTGTAAGGAATTGCATTAACTAGACTTTCAAGTGGCCTTCAGGGATCAATCAACAAAGATGACTCTGTGTCAGGATGTGTGAGTGACATTGTTCAGGATTTTTTGCTCAGCAATAGAGCTTTGTGGATCTGTTATCAGCAAATTTTGCATCTGGAACAAGTGGGGACAATTGAGGATGGAATGTGGCAGGGAAATTGATAAGTGGATAAATTACCTGGGCTACAATGAGTTGTCTAAATTGTAGAAGGATGACGAATCCTATTGTTGATTACGCACCATTATGGGGTGCTCTATTATGGTGCTACTGAATCCTCCAAGTTTCCCTGCCTTTTGGGCAAAACTCCATGGCCTAGTTACAGATCTGCAATTTTGGACAGGATGTGCCTTGAATTGAATTTTTATAACAATCTAAAATTATATCCTTTGCTGTCCTTCCTTCCTTTTATTTGCCAGCATACAAATGGATAAGGGAAATTAGAAGGAATTTAACCATAGCATGATAAATCCTGAGTCAGATCTGGCACCTGCATTTTCTCTTTAACTCACAATTGTGGGCCAGATCTAACGCTGGTAAAGGGCACCCTGCTGATAATCCCCGTAGTAATGAGGCAATAATGAGATATATTATGTGAAAATCGCATCAGTGGGTCCTCCCCCACCCCCTGTTTTTATTGATTTGTCAAAACACTTTATAGTGGAAAAATATAAATGAAAACAATTCTCTTCTTTCTCTAGATAAGAGAGCATGCTGATGGGTGAGTGTTTACCCACAGAGCTGATGAGCTATGCATATATAGTCCACTCAAAGCCATCTGCCTGTAGACAGGTAGAACAGAATCGCCTCACACAATATCTCCTGATCATGTTATACCCTATGTATAATGCGTGAAGGGCTTTCTTCCCATTAAGGATTTAAAGGTTGCTCTTATGTACACAAAACATCGAATTTCTATCTTTGTGCCACAGAATGAAACCATTATTTTGTTTTCCAATAGACTTGGTTTTCCTGTGTACTTGGTACCAACGCTACCCACTGTTATTAGCAAGACTCAGACTCTGGGGTAAGCTTCATTAAATAGGGCCCTGCTGATACTGGCCATTGATCCAACGACTAGCTCAGGTGCATTTGACCACAATATTTTTCCCCTCTACTCTTTACTTCCCTCTGGGGATAACCAATCAGAAGAAATGACCCTCATGCCTAGTGTTTGGAGACGCTGAGTACAGTTTGATTTCAATTGCCAAGCTGCCCACTAGCACCGTAAATCAGGCTTCAATCTTCCCAGGGCAAAAAGATCATGTAGCCTGCTCGTCATTTTTTTTTTTTGAGGGGGGAGGGGAAGGAAGGAGAAAGATTGCTGTGGGAGGGTTGTTCCTGTGGTATTGTATTGTAAGATCTGATCTTTCCATAAGTCGAGCCACAGGAAGCTCATCTCAACACAAAAACAAGGTATTCAAAAAAATATTCACTCACTATGAGATAGACTTAGTATTCTTAAAAAAAAAAAAAAAAAACCCAAACCTGTCATGAGAGTGCAGGGATTACTAGACAAGTTCCAGCTTTGTGAAATGAGCAAACAAAAATTCCACGTCTATTCTTAGTTCCCGGAGAAGAACTCCCTTCCTTGATATAGATTTGTATCTGCTTGACAAATTAGTCTTAGAGACTCACCTCTGACACTGAGACTTTAGGTGGCTTGTCCAGGATAGCATGGTCAGTATATACCAGAGTCACAATTTGAACGCAGGCCTTCCTAACTCCAAGACTAGCTCTCTATGAATCATGCTATGCTGCTCCTCTAATGGAGATTGTCTTGTTTCACATATTCAGTGGTCATCTGGTAGGAAGAGAATTTTTTTCCCCTTGATATTCTTACTGAAGTGAAAGGACAGGGTTTCTACTTAAAAAAAAAAAAAGTAAATTATGAGCAAAAAAGTCAGTCTTCTTAACCCTGCATTTACCTGGACATGAGGGGGTGCTAATAACTGTTTAATAACTAGCTTTACAAAAAAAACAACAATGACAACAAAAAACTCACAACCAAATTTTAAGTTTAAAATTGCGTTAACATTTTCTCCATCAATTTCTTAAGCCTGAACAGTCAATAAAAATAAATTAAGTTTTAATTTGCAGCATTGGATGATTTTCAATGTGTAAAATGCTCACACTGAAAACTTAACAATCAGCTCTCCTTAGCCAACCTGAGCTGACCTAGCACATCCCAGCTTGGAGGGATGAAATATGATGCAAGGCATGTGGTGTCATGGAAGGGGCACTGTATCAAGAGAGAATTGACCTGGGTTTTAGTTTGCGTACTGCCAATTAAGCTGATCTCTCTTGACCTTGGTTTCTTATCTATGAAGGTGAGACTAGATGATCTCTAAAGCCCATTTCAGCTTGAAGTGTTCTCCAGATGTTTGGGGAGCTGATATATATATATATATATATATATATATATATATATATATATATATATTTTGCTGTGCAAGAAGATTTTGTATCACTAGGTCTTGGTATTTCCACAGAATATCAGGGATACTACTTTTTTTTAATATAATGAACAGATAGCAAGTAAAATAACAAAAATAAAGCCTGTCATCTAGCTATTTTGAAAACATTAACCTTCTAGACCCTCTAACAAACACAACTCTTTAGAGAATGAGCTCTTAAAACCCCAAATTATATGTTTCAAAATGAATTGTCCCATATTTTTAAAAATAACATTTGGAGAACTTATCTTAAGACACTCAAATATGACACAGTTCAAAACCCTTGTCAATATTTTACATAGTAAGCAAATTTCAAAGTGATTATGAATGTTAAACAAGTGGAAGTTATATAAATGAATTTTTTCTCTTTAAATTCTCCCTCACACTAAACAATTCACCATTCAGTTCAATATACTTCAAATCAATAAAATATGTATCAAATACCTATTGCATGTAGAGTTCTGTACTGGGTACTGAGGAAATAATTTATATAAAATATAATGCTTGCCCTCATGGAGTTTATGGTCTAATGTGGGTATATAACAAATAAATTAAATGAAAAATATGTCTATCATAAAATAGGTCCAATGAACCCTTTTAAGTCTTTGAAAGGTTGTGATGTTGGCAAAAATGAAGAAAGAAACTGAAACAGAAGAGTAGGAAAAAAAAAATCTTTTTTTTTTTCCTGAAGCAACTGGGATTAAGTGACTTGCCCAGGGTCACAAAAATTAGGAAGTGTTAAGTGTCTGAGATTAGATTTGAGTTTAGGTCCTTCTGACTTCAGGACTGGTGTTCTAGAAAAAGAATCTTATTACAAGTAGGAGAATCCGGTCAGTAATAAGGTAGGATGATGATAGATAAAGAAACAGCCTTCTTGCTCTTTCTGGAAAGGAATAAGTGAAGAGGGACCAAAGTAAACTTTAGGTCATTGAAAAAAAATCCCACCAACTCAAAGTGAAAGAACTGTCTACATTGACAAAATTACAGATCTTTAAGCATTGCAATTATTGCATTCAATATTAGAGGATATATGTTTTAAAGATATTAGAGGGAATGTTGGTTCATATTTTTCCCCCTTTTCTTTAATCCAATATTTCTCAGTGTCTGGTAAAACTTGTTTGAGTGAAAATACCTGATTTTTTCTTATTCTGTTTCTTTTTTCTTTGTTGTAACAGATAGCTTCCCAAGTAGGGGAAGAGATAGAGATGAATTCAGAGATGAAGGTGTTATAAAAACAAAAAGTAGCAATAGAAATTTTATAAAAAGAAACTATATATTGGTTAATTGATGTTTAGGTACCATTTTATATTTCCATACTCTTTGCTTATCATGATAGTATTGGGACTGGGGAATCAATGAATCAGTTTATCAATTCTCTGATGTTAAGCTCCTAGGCAGAGTCCTTCAGACCAAGCTGCATAAAAATAAGAGCAAATTAATCAAAATAAGCTAGAATTTGGGGAAGAAAGGAAAAACTTTTTTTTATAAGTAAATGATGCAATTTTCTGAATAGGCAAAATAATCAAATTTTTCCACTGGCAATAATCAAATTTCTACCAATAAAAGAAATTTATTGGTGTATTTGTTAGGAAAAGAAATAGAAATATGAGAAGATAAATTTGTGGAGATATCACTAAATCCAGAATCCATAGAAAGGGGTTTTAGAATTAACTCTTTGAAATGCAAGAAACTGAAAATTAAGAATGACTTCAGATGACTAGAGTGAAAGGAAATAAACTCTTCTGATACCTAGTATTGGCTAGGGTCTATCACTATTTTATGCTGTTGCCATTTTAGGAATATGGAAGTACAGCATGTGAGGGAATAAGCATTATACTTTTGTTCTCCATTGGGATTACCTCCTTTAAAGGAAACAGCAAAAGGTGTCAAAAGTCTTAATGCCTACAAAAATTATATTTGTTCTGTCAACTTTGGTTTGGCCCTGTCCATATTTATCCATTCTGACCATCTCTATCTCTTTCATAAATGATTCACTGTTAATTTATAAGACGGTATGGGAGGATTGAAATGCTGAAGAAAGGGCTTTATAAATATAATGTAGGATCATAGGCTTAAAGTTGGAAAATATCTTAGAGAATGTCTCAGTCTAATCCCTTTCAGTTTTCAGGACAGAAAAGAGATCCACTGAGATTAAAGGATTTGTTTAGGGTTACAGTGGTATAAAATGGCAGATACAAGATTTGAACCCTGGTCCTCATTCCACATTTGACAATTTTCCCATGTACCCCTCCACTTCTTGTGAATACTTAATGCCTTTTTGCTCTATTCGAGATCTGCCTAGGTGCTTGAGGAGGAAGATTTTTAGAAGATAAGATCTGAAGTATTTAGATTTTTGTTAATACTCTTTCAAAATTAGTATTTCTGATGGCCTTTTCTTTAACATAGGTAAGTCACAAAAGACATCTTATTATTTCTTTTAAAAGCACTTTACTTTTAACAACATAATGACTAAGTTGTGTGTTATATACAATAATATTCAACAAGTCAATATACAACTTTAGACTAGAGGGCTGGCTAATGTTTACTATAAATAAACTCAGATAGAAAATTCAATTAGTAAGATGTATCGTCATTAATCATAGCCTCTCAGAGTAGGAAAAGACCTTGAAAATTATCTGGTCCAATACTTTCATTTTGCAACTGAAGAAACTAAATGCTAGAAAAGTTTTGGGAATTACCCAGGAATAGTCATCAGGCAATATTAAATGAGTGCTTCCTAGCAATTTAGTTTTCATTGAACAGTAGCCAGCACTTAGCCTTAAGTTTGATTTTGACTTGCTAACAATGATTATATTAGCTCCTGAATATTGCCTTAAACAAATATGTGATTTTGTGTACTAGAAAGTATACATTCATCCATCATCCAGACAATTTGTTTGTAAATTACTTTATAGAGCTTCCCCATGCTGTACACCAAAGATAACTAATGGCTATTTGCTTAATTTTTTTTATTTTTGGCATGTTGAACTTTTACTCTGAATGAGCTAGCACACTAAATTTAGTATTCGTGAATTTGTTGTTATTGTTCTTCAGCCATTCTAATCATGCCCTTCTCTTTGTGAGTCCATGAACCAAAGCACATATCCTTCACTATTGCTTAAAGTCTATCCAAGTTCATATTCATTGTTACCATGACACCATCTGTCCATCTTGATCTTTCCCCATTCCTTTTTCCTTTTGTTTTCAGTTTTTCTCAACATCAGGGTCTTTTCCAATAAGTCGTATCTTCTCATTTTGTGGCCAAGGTATTTAAGCTTTGGCTTCAATATCTGACCTTCCAATAAATAGCTTGAGCTAATTTTTTTTAAGTATTAACTTTTGAACATTAAGATTAAATTATGTAAAGGAAACTCTTTCTGGAGCTTGAAAGAATCTGATAATTCATTTTGTAAGAAGACAGTGTTTGTGTACATCAACCAAAACTTCAGGCTTTGAGAACTCCTTTTTTTCTCTTAATATGGATTTCTTCAGTCCCTTGTTCCTTCTATGTAAATGAAAGTTTAAGCAAGGGATCATGGTATGGTTAACAATTATGACCTTTAGTAAAAAGCTATATTAGGAATCATATATCATTTAAACTGTTTAGAGCCCAGTTAATCCAGTTTAATAAGCAGACACAGTCATGTTAATTTAAGAGTCATTTTTTCTGATGAAATTCCAACACTGAGACCAATAGGGAAACTTATCTGCAGAGAAATTAAGATTGTATATGAATTAATGCCATGTATACTGAAATTTGGCCCAATTTTTTCTCTGAAACTGGAAAAGAACCTTTTTTTGCTAGTCTGCTACCTGATATGTCATTATCATTTTTTAAACAAAATTCAAACTCAAGATATCTGATTACCTGAAAACTATATGATCTACAACAGAGCTTCTTAAACTTTTTTCTATTCATGAACCCTTTTTGATGTGATCCTGGGTATATAAGTATATAAAATAAGTATACAAGATCAAACATTTACTGATAATAAATCATAATTTCACAACCCTCACATTCAATTACATAATCTCATATGAGGTTATGAACCACAATTTAAGAAGCTTTGATCCAGAATCAGAGAGTATATCATATATCATTATATAGCACTATATGACTGCTAGATATTATGGTAATTCATGAAAAACTGATTTAACTAAAGGGAATTTTCATCATTATCATTATCATCATAATCATCATCAAATCTGGCATTTACAAGTACTTTAAGATTTGCAAAGCACTTTATCAATACCATTTCATTACATCCTCACAACAATTCTGTGAGGTAGGTACTACTATTGTTACCTATTTTACAGTTGAGGAAATTAAGCAAGGAGAGTTTAAGTGGCTTGTCCAAGGCCATATACCTTTTAAGGCAGAAACTGCAAAACCCTGTCTCCTCTAATTCTTTTCTTTCTACTCTCTAGGTTTTAAATTATAAACTGCAAAGAACAGGTCAGTCTAAATTGGTGGAGGTAATTGTTCAACAATTCCCTATATTAGGAAAATCACTTGTCTAGTCCTAATCCCTAAGCTTTCCATCCAGGAAGAAAAAAAATAGTTTTATTTCTCAAACTATCTTATTTTTTTTAACCTTCTTTTTTTTCTTTTCCTTTTTCTTTTATTGCTAAAATTCTAAGACAAGGTAATAGGCCAGCAGGGCCTAACTACCAGTCCTCTGCCATTGCTAGACATTAGGCTAGCAGGCTTGTATTAATTAGTAACTGAAGTTAAATTTAATTAATTATGTTATTGAATTCATGAGGCCCACACTTACAAACTTCTGGTCACATGACCCTTGATCTATTAAAAAAGCTTTGATGACACTTCCATAGAGGCAAACAACTCATGTACTCTTAGGGTACCAATGTACTGCACAGCTTTGTATAATAATCAGTTTTCATTATGCTAATGTCAGAAAGGTTAAATATCAAATATTCCACAAACTCTGAGACAGGAAATGTAGAAACATATGAATAATAGTGGCTAAAATAAAAATAAGTGGTGTTTAAACAGGCTTACATTATCAGAACATCATTTCTCAGATGATCCAAGCACTTTCTGACAGCCTAGGTAAAGTGCAAGAGGAGGGGAGGAAGGGAAGGAAAAGGGGACTCATCTCTTCTGGGCTTTCCACCAAATTGGAAATTCGTTTAATTTCATAATTTCCTCTCAAAATTGCAAATGCTCTTGGAGAGTTGTTTCATTTACAATTTCATGTTAATTATTCCAATTGAATAACATCTAGTTAATGCCAATATTTAGAAATGAGAGTTTCATTTAAGACATGGTTGCTCCCTTTCTCATATCCTATTTCTGGTTAAATTGGTCTATTTGAAAATGCCCTAACAAGACACTCCATCTCTGCCCTCAGTAATTTTTTTTCAGTAATTTTACTCAGACTGTCCCTATACCCAAAATGTTCTTCCATGTCATCCTCCCTTTTTGAAATCTCTACATTCCTTCACCTCCTATGAAAGGCCTTTCATGATTACTACCCTTGTTAGTGCACCCCCATTATTTTATAGATTTTGTACTTTTTTTTTTACCAGTTTTCAATCAATTCATAAGCATGTATTAAGCTTCTACTATATACCAAGCATTGGGCCAGAATGTAAGCTTTTTGAAGATAAGAACTATAAACCTGCCACTTTAGCACAGTGCCTGACAAATAATAAGGGTTTAATAAATGTTTGTTGAATTGACTCACATTGAATTGAAGTGAGAAGGGAACCCTTGAAGAAAGGGACATTCTGACTGAGTGGGAGACTTATACAGTCAGGGGGTAAAATAAGAACATTAATTATCTTTGAAGAAGATTCAGGAGCTAAGGAGTTTGAGAAAGAGAAGTGGGAGGAAAATGATATACTCAACTATTTTGGTCAATCTTTTTTGTTTGTTTGTTTTTTTGGTGGGGGAGGACTTGGTTTGCTACTATGAAACTTCCGCTTCCTCTAATTAACCCTTGTTTCTCTAATACAAAGTTTCTTGTTGGACCCAGTCTCTCCTGACCCCCCATTCTTTTACTGCCTTGCTTAAAGAAGGAATAAAAAGTGGGAAAAAAGAAAGACGTGAAGATGTATGCATCAACCATAGCTTCCCCAATCACTGATAACCATCTGTTATCAGTAAGGTCCAATAGCGTTTTAGCAGGATTTCCAATAAATTTGTCCTTTATAAAAGTGCCTTTTGCTGATTCTAAGGATCTCCTTTAATCATCCTATTAATTAATTCCAGAAGCTACATTGTTTGGCTAAATCTAGAATTTCCCCCTTGGCCATTTATTCTGGAAGCCAAGAGCTTTACAGATAAGTTAAAGAAATATTATTCTGCCTCTTTGATGGGAGGGCTAGGGAGTAAGCTAAATTTTGATCTTCAAATTCCTCTAGCATGGCTCACTACTGCTGGTCTATTCCAGGTTTCTTTTCTAGGCTAAGGAGAGGCAATGGAGTCTTGATCTCAAATTGCTAATTGGTCATTGTCATATCTATGCAAAAACTAACAAAGCTATGTTCTCTTTGCCCCAAATATGCAAAGCTAAATTTTCTCATCTTTCACCATAGCAATTATACCATTTCATTTCATGCCAACTTCTTCATCTTTTTTAAGAATTTGCATATAGCAGAACTTCCTTGGTAACTAGAACCAACCATACTTACCAGTATGTATTGGGACAAATTGTATTACTACCAGTGAAATTGCTCAGAAATTTGGATAACTTTGACTGGAGGTTGGCAGGAAGGACAAAGAAAAAAAAGATGAAGGTAAGGTAGGGGGATTTCTGGAGAGAAATGAGAATGTATTTTGATCACTTTCATTATAATGTAGTGAAGAAGAGCAATCTTTATGTACCAATATACATAGTGATGGTTGAATTATTTTCCCCAAATTGTTTGCGAAATTAAAAAAAAAAAAAAACCATTTCTCTTGGTTTTTGAAGAGACAAAGGAGAAATTATCAGTATGCACTGTAGTAATAACACTAGTTAATATTTATGCAATGCTTTAAGATTTACACAGTGCTTCACAAAAATCATCTTGTGTTATCGAAATTATTTCATTATCTGAAAAGTGCCTTTTCAAAGTTGTGTAGTAGGAACATCTCAACACTTTCATAAGAAGATAAATGGGACTGTTAAATCCTGGATCTGGAGTGTAAATCCAAGGTCTTAGGTGACCTCGAAAAGTCACTTCTGAACAATGCAGGTATTAGACTAAATGGTTTTTCAAGTTCCTTTTAAAAATCTGTGATTCTCTGATTTGAAAGGCGAGGTTAAGATGCCTTTTTGTTGTTATTTTTTCTCCTGACAACATTTAAGTTGATTTTATCTTTTTATCTTCACTTTCTTGCTTTTGTTGTTAATGACGAAGCCAACATCAGCTTCCATTGAAAGGTTATGTTAATTTTACAGCAAGATTGTGAAATAGTTACTTCAAATATCTCCATTTTATAGATGACTCAAGTGTCAGACACTTACTAGCTGTGTGATCCTGGGCAAGTCAGTTAATTCTGTTTGCCTCAGTTTCCTTACCTGTACAATCAGCTGGGAAAGAAAATGACAAATCATTCAAGTATCTTTGCCAAGAAAACCCCAAATGGGGTAATACAGTGAATGGCACAGCTGAAATGACTGAACAGCTTATATTTATAAAACCTTTAAGGCTTACAAAACGCTTTACACATGTTATCTCATTTGATCCTCACAACAATCCTGTGAGGTGGGCTCTATTATTATCTATATTTTAGAAATGAAGAAACTAAAACTGAGTTGCCACAGGTAGCAGCAAGTCTTTCTGAGGCAGGATTTATCTCCATGTCCCGAATTCTAGCTATCTAATTTTTTGTAGACTTGCCCATAGCTAATAAATATCAGTGCAGAATTAGAATACAGTACGCATGACTTCAAATCCAGTGCTCTTTTTGAGGCAACTGGGTGGCACAATAGATAGTATAATGGACCTAGCTTAGAGAGGTCAAAGTCTCCCATTTCATACAGGGCCATCTCCAGTTGTCTTGATCTATGTCCTGCCACTGAATCCAGATGGCTCTGGAGGGGAAAGTGAGGCAGGTGACCTTACACAGCCCTCCCTTACTGAAATCCAGTTCACTTGCATATCATGATATCACCTCCCTGACATCCTGGTCCTCTTCAAGAACAAAGGACAAACAACAACAAGAGTCAGGGAGACTTCAGTTCAAATATGGCCATATACTCTTATTAGCTATGTGATTCAGAGCAAGTCACTTTATATCTCTGGCTCTCAGATTTCTTATTGGTATAATGAGGACAATAGCAGCATCTACCTCTGAGGATTGCTGTAAGGATCTAATGAAATAATATTTATAAAGTGTAAATAAATGGTCATTATTATTATTATTATTCTATGATATTTCTGTTTGAATTGTTGTTATATTTACATGTTAATTTAAATAGTATTTTTAATTACATGTGAAGATAATCCTCAACCTTCATTCTTCTAAGATTTTGAGTTCCAAACGTTTGTTCTCCCTCTCTCCCTTACTTCCACCCTCCTCAAGACAAAAAGCAATCTCATATATATATATATATATATATATATATATATATATATATATAATTTTAACATGTTTCCTTGTTATTATATTTTCTGCATTAAGTTGTAGAGTTCAGAACTATGCACATAGACAACAAAATATTTTGTACATAGTCACTCAATATTTATTGAATTGAATTTCATTATACTCAATGGAATAATAGTGTTATCAGAAAAAAATTATTCTTGATATTCAAACAATAGCACTGTTATTTTGGTCAATGTAGACTTACTATCTGTTCTATCACAGACCCTAAGATCCTTTTTGTAAATATTTATTTCTTATTCCATAGACTGTCTGGTGCTCTATTCAGACTGCATCATCTATCATCCATTCACTGTCCCTCTGTTATTACTTTCAATCATTCATTCAAAAATATTTATTGAATGCTCAATGTGCACTTTACTATTTTAGACATTAGGGATATGAAGACTAAAGAAAACATTTTCTGAATTCCAATCAATTATTCTTAGATATGCTAACTACTCACACCCAATTGAAGGCATTTGTAGTTATCTCCAGATTCAGTGAACATTTATTTCTTCTATCATCAGATAACTGATGAAGTGAAGAGTAGAATATAAACTCCTTAAAAGGAAAGTTTTTTTTCTGTCCTTGGCCCATATAGGAGGTTCTAGATTATGTGTGTTGGATAGGAAAATGTGAAATTATATGGAACTTCACAATATTTTATTTAGCGTCTTTCTAGCAACTTGTATAGTTTTATTTTTTATTTTTATATGAGTTCCAGTCCTATTATTTCATTGATTTAGGGAACTCAAATTTAGAAACTCTTCATAAATGCAGATCAACATTTTGTCTGGAATTTTCAGAGCTAACTGAAATACTGAGGTTAACAGACTTGCTTAGGATCACAGAACTATCATCTGTGTCTGAAATAGGAGCTAAATTCAAGACTTCCTAACTTCAAGCCTGCCCTCTAATTCCCACAGACCATGATACCTCTCCCCTCTTGTTTGATATTGAGCTATTAATCCTGTGTCTAATGCCCTGGCTATTATTCTTCATCTTCCCTAACAGTTCTATGTTCTAGAACATATATTCTTAGTTTATGAAAGTGTTGAACTGGGAAGAAAAGCCTTGCCATTATCTTCCCTCACCTAAGTTGAAAATAAAGAAAGAACAACCACAAATCTATGGTCCAACTTGATTATCTATGGGATGCCTGCACTGAGATAAATTTGTAGCTCATCATTCAGCTCAACTGATTGATCTCCGTGGTCTGGAAAAAAGTGACCATTTTTTTCAGAGGTTGTTACATTCTAATAAAAATATGATAGAAGCAATTTAAAATGAAGATTGAATCCCCTAGAATCTTTTAAAATAACAACAACAATAATAATAGTTAGCATTTATATAAGGTCTCCTAAAAACCTTAGTGCAGTTTTAAGTTATTAAAGTTTAATGTTTACACCACTAAAGTTTAAAATGCTACTAAGAATGGGATACCCAGGATAGTGCTTTATAAATATTATCTCATTTTATCCTCATTCATATCATCTCCAGCAGTTAGGTGCTATTATTACCCTCATTTTATAGAGGAGGAAAATAAGATTGAGAGATATTAAATGACTTGTCGAAGGTCACACAGGGTCATCTGAGACTGGATTTGAAATCAGGGCTTTGTTATTTTAGGCTCAATGTTCTCTTTCCACTGTGTTTCTAAAAAAAGCCAATTTTTTTTTTTTTGAGTCAAAATGAAAAATGGAGAAAGGACATTGCTCATAGCATTCAGGAAGAAAGCATATTGATCCAGATTGTTCCTTTACTTTTTTAAGGTGATGGTTACTTTATTGGGTCAGAGGCTTCCTTTTAGAAAACCTTAGTACCATTGCCACAGGCAAGCTTAGTGTTTAGTTATTGTCAGAAAATCTCTTCTCTCAAATCCCTCCCAAAAGTACCATGCCCCTGGTTTGAATGAGATCCCTAACTAGACAAAACATACACAATATCAACACTGCTTGGATCTTCATTTCTTCTCCATTTACAACAAAGCTGTCCAGTTTCTTAAGGAAGGCAAAAGTGTTGAGATTATTAACAGCTCCTATCCCAGTATATGTGATCTTCAGCGACTTTGCTCCTCACTATTCATCCCAGGCATACAATGTCAGTGTCCATCATGACATACCACTCACTGGGCCATGCTGCTAAATCATCATGTGCTCAGCCAGGGGGGATAGGAAAGAAAATAACGGAGAAACAGGAGAAAAAAGCCACGCTCTGTTTTCCACCCCCTCCCTCAGCTGGTAGAAGCAGCATGGAAAGGAGAGTTTGAAGTGACTGTATACAGGATCGCAATAAACAAACTGGAGAAACTTTATTGATTTCCTCATTCTTTGAAGGGCTAAGAAGCAGCATAGGAAATTGTGAAACAGCAATATCACAGAGCTCAATAAGGCCGCTCTTAGAGCAGAACCAAATAGACTAGGGAATTTACAGATCTCCTGCTGCCCAGATACTGTTGGGCTTTGTGTATTATTTCTGAATACTGAAAACTTGAGTAAACAAGCGTCAGTCTTTTGCAGTTAAGCTGGAGGTTGGAGGGGACTCATTTCACCTCAGATGCCGTCACCCATTTATACCCCAAACACACTGCAGGAGACTGGAGTTCTGCAGTGCAGTCTATGAGCTAAAATCAACATTTACTTTATTAGGAATCTCTTCTTAGCACTGATGCTCAGAGAATTAAGACTTTGAGTCAAAATTCTGTTCCCCTATTTTTTTTTTCTTGCAAACTGTACTTCTGAAGGATGGAGATTCTTATTGTGGTTAAAATCATCAAAATACAAATGGAAACTAATTATTTGTTGCATAACCATTATGTGGCATAAGATAAGAAACTATACTTCATCCTGGCTGCTACCAGATACTTTTTTATTATTAAATTGTTGGTGGAAAATGATTAGTCTTTGGAATTGCTGTAAAATAAATTGCACTTTTCCAAAGCTCTCAATTATTGTCTTCACATTCACTCCAAAAGCCTTTCCTAAGTTGAAATGCAATATTTTACCACTGACACTTAATCCATGAGGATGCCCTTGGAGATCTATTACTCCTTTAAAATAATTTACGTATGTTCTAGAATGATTGTGTTGTGTTGAAGGCCCTAGCAATATCCTTTGGGTTTTGTATCCATTTCAGCAGTAAATGTAATGGAAAACTTTGACATTTTGGTTTTGCTTTTGGACTACTATTCATAAGGAAAAAATTGTATTCTTTCTGTGTCCTTAAAAAACAAGCATGTCATCCAAATAGTTAACACTATTCATAGATGGTTAGAATTGGAAGCAAAGTTAGAGATCACTTATTCTACCCTTCTATCCTTTTTTCCTCCCAGGTAAAGAGGCAGAGACCAAAACTTGTCCAAAATCACACATTAGCAGAAATTTGACTGGAACCCAGGTTTCTTCTCTTCCTCCCATCCCACTCCCAATAATTTAATAAGGAATGGATCTTAGAGAGCAGCTAGTCCAATTTCTTCATTTTTCATATGGGGGAACTGAAACCCAGAGAGATTAAATTATTTGCCCAAGATTACATAGAGATTAAGTGATAGAAGTAAGACTAATTCTAAAACAATGTTCTTTTTCTTTTAGCACACTGAAAAAAGAGGCAAGGAGAGATTGAGGTTGTTTGTCCTTCATTCTCAAGGAGGACAACAGCGAGGGGATGCTACAAAGTGCAAGTGAATTGGATTTAAGTGAGGAAGGGTTTGCCTCACTTTCCTCTCCAGAGTCATCTGTGGCAGGTATAGATCAAGACAACTGAAGATGTCCTGGATGCAATGGGAGGGAGACCTTTGACTGTTGTAGGATCATTTTTCATTTTGCCAGTATATTGAGAGAGATGCTTTTTTAAGATCAAAGATTTAGAGATGAAAGGGGACTGGATAAAATGAGATTATCTAGTCCGACCTTCTCATTTTACGATTGAGGAAACTGAGATCTATAGAAAGTAAGTGGCTTATCTCAAAGTTGCACAACTAGTAAGTTGTACATCTAAACTTAACTGCTATGACTTTTTCCCATTCACTCACCTAAACCATAATATGATGGAAGAGAGTATGATTTCTTCTTCCCATCCTCCAAACCCAGGTGTGGCAAATAGTAGTTCCAGGCAATTTGAATTACCCTGGTTATTTGCCTCCAGAAATATTTGCATGGATAGGAGACAATTAGGGAAAAATTATAGTGCTATATTCTAACCCCACAGGAAGACTGTTCAACTCAGTTCCTAAGCCCTAGAAGAAAAGAATACCAGGCTTGGAGGGAAAGGGCAACAGCAAAGTATAATGTAAAGTAGCTTCATGTGTGCAACTATTTGTGTGTGTCTCTTCTCTCTGTGTCTCTGTCTGTCTCTGTGTCTGTCTGTCTGTCTCTGTCTCTCCATCTGTCTTTATGTATATGTGTCTGTCTCTCTCCTCTCCCTGTCTCTTCTTTCTACCTCTTTCTGGCTCTCCTCTCTCTCTGTCTCTCTCTTATACTGGGACATTTTAATTGCTAATACAGAATAGTGAGAGATAGAATAACAAAAGCTCCTTGGTTATGAGGATCATCAAAAATTTAAAGAGTGTAATAAGATCCTGAGACTCAAAAATTTGAGAACGGCTAGTTTTGAGTATCACTAAGTTTCCTTCCAGCCGAAACATATTTTGATTGTGACTCATTTACTCATTTCATTCTGACCTACCTTAATATAGCCAACAGCTTTTATCCTCTTGTGGTAAGACTATCATTTCTTAGGTCTCTGATGTGTAAACTAGGCTAACTTTTCCTATGGCCCTTGGCCACCCCCTCTCTTCTCCAGATCTTTCCATAAAAAATACTGAAGCTGTCCTGGAGAATTAATTGATCTAGGGGGCTAAGACTCCAGACATTGATCTGTTTCTAGAAGTCTTACTATCCTGAGATCAGGATCTCAGGATAGTACTGAGATCCTACCCTACCGGGAAGGAAGAAAGGAATAAGCATTTTTATAACTCCTATTATGTGCCAGACATTTGATCTTCACAACAATCCTACTGGGTTGGTGCTATTATGATGCCTGTTTTACAGTTCAAGAAACTGAGGCAAACATTTAGTAATTTATTCAGAGCTGCACAGCTACTATGTGTCTGGGGCTGAAGTTGAACTCAAGCCTTCCTGACTCTAGGCCCAGAGTGCTATCTACTGAACCATCAGCTGCCTCTACCATTTTCATATAATGTCAACATTGGAGGGAATATGGCGTGTGGGGGTAGGAGAAACTAGGAACAGAATCAGTATTATCTTTTTTTCCATATCCTTTCCATGCTATGACTAAGAAACCATCCTTTGGTTACTGATAGTTTATGAGTGTCTCATTTTGTTCTAATATTGACCTTTGGTCAGGCTGACTTTTGTTTCATTTCTTAGACTCTTCTGTTCTAACTCTCCTCTGTTCATTGAGTGAATTGGGTATTTTCTGTCTGTTTTATCTTGTTGTCTTAAGTTTAGGTCATACTTCATTCTGAGTAGCTTCCTGATACTCCAAACAGTAATGATGTCCTCGTTTGCCAATTTAAAATAGAATTTCCTGAAAGGTCATTCTTTTTGCCAACCACACAGTTATACCCACTCCTCAACTCCCTGAAGCTACTTTCTATTCTCAGGCCTTTCCTAACAGAATCCATATCTTACTGCAATAAAATCATCCTCCATTTCAACCAACTTAATTTCTGTCAACTTCTTTTGCTATTTTGATTATGGTTGTTCATCATTTTTGAGGAGGACTAATGACATCATGGGGTGATATCGTGACATGAGCATGAATTGGATTAACATGAGGCAGTTGGCAAAGTCATCAGCCTCATTTACTCTTCCAGAGTCCTCAAAGTCGGGTGGCAAGGCTGACCCAAAATGTAGCCATGGCCTGGGATGCAGTAAATGACCACAGGGCTTGCTTAGCCCCCTTCATAACTCTTGGAACAAATTATTCTCATCCACCCATCCTGCTGGGGAAATTCTTCTCAAACTTGGGGTAGATATCTCCCTACCTTACCAACTGGAATTGAGACCTGCCAGTTATCCTATCAGATTAGTCTGTCTGTTGAGACAGTTTTACTCAGGAATGGCTGTTGCATGTGCTACAATTTCTTGGAGCCATAGGTTAGAATTGTGAAAGGTGAACACTGAAGATGGATGAGAAGCCCTGAAAAGGGGTCAATAAGCCCTCACACCAAAGGTTATAGTTTTTCTTAGACATTCCATACTCTGTGCTGTTTTGATGCCATTTAGGTAGCACAATGAATAGATTATAGGATTTGAAGAGTCACCAAAATTTGAATTCAAATCTGGCTTTAGATACTTAAGTAGCTGTTGGAAGCCAAAGCAAGTTGGTTAACTTTTCTCAGTCTCAGTTTTCTTAGCTGTAAAGAGAATAATAACCTACATTACTGGGTTGTTGTGAAAATTAAAGGAGATACAGACCACATTTGAAATCATTGAAGTGCTAGATAAATGCTAATTATTAGCCATCCTTGCTGTTCTCTTGGACAAAGCTGCAGCCTCCTACCCCTTTTGGTTCTTGAATATTGATCTTAGTCTATCCTTGCTGAGAATCATTACATTAACCTTCTAAAGCCCACTATTAACTTTCCACACACCAGAGAAACTATTATGCATTTGATATGCCTGAAATAAGGGAGCATTTCTTCATAAATACAGAAAAGCTTTTTTTGCTTAGAAACTGGTAGCAGTTACTATTTCCTAAGCAGAAAAAAAGTGTAGGGATGAATTATAGAATCAAAATATTTGATTTGATTTGCAAAACAGTTGGGGGTGGAGTGATCAATGTGGATGTGTACAAATATACAAATGGCAACTTGATGACTGACAGATTGCTCCTGTACATTTGTAAAATTTCTTGTCAGTTTCCCTGTGGTTGGAAAATAAACAATAAGCAAAAATATGGACTTCTCTTAGAATATAAAACACAAGTTTAATTATGAATCCTCTTTACTCAAGAAAGCATCATTAGCTCCTTATCTCTTCTCCACTTGGCATTTTGAGTCCTTCACAAATTGGTTCCAATATATTTTTCTAAATAACTTCAGATTACTCCCTCAACACACTTTATGTTCTAGTGAACCTTGTTGTTTCCCCTATACAAGTAGGTTTTGGAGTCAGCTCTTATTAGCTCTTTAGTTGGTAAATTTTCAGTGTGAACATTTATATCTTGGAAATCAGTTTGCTTTATTGGCTGGTTAGTTACCTAGATTTAAGAAAGTGATGAATAAAATGTTAATTCCAGGGAGCAGCTAAATAGTGCAGTAGATGGAGCACTGGCCCCAAAGTCTAGAGGACCTGGGTTCAAATCTGCCCTCAAATAATTAACATTAATTACTTATGTGACTCTGGGGCAGTCATTTAATCCCAGTTGCCTTATCCAAAAAAGCTAATAGCACAGATTAAACTTTAAAATGTGCTGTACATATTTTCCCCTGGGGAACAAGTTGTTGAACATTTACTGGCATGTTATTGAATGCCTATTATATTCCAGACATCATACTAAACTCTGGGGATACTCATGAGGCATGACCTAATGGAGCTCACAATCTACTGGAAGAAGACAGCATTTAACAAGAAACTGAAAAGTGGAGAATGTACTGGAGAGGAAATTACCCAGGTGTGGGGCATGATGAAGTCCTTCAGTTATGGTAGGAAATGATCTGAGAAGGAATGAGTTTCTCAATTGATTTCAAATTGCAGAATAATAATAGCTAACATTTATATAGTACTTATTACCAATGAATTTTGGGGGGGAGTTTTTGGAAGCCACAGATGACAAGGGAAGTCCAGCAGATGACACAGAAAGTTCTTTTTTATAGATTATTTTTACTTAACATTGACCTACATATAGTCTACGACCAAATATTTTACCAAAATTTTACACCCTTATAAAAGAAAAAGAAATACAGAATTCTTCTCTGGTACAAAAGGAGAGACAAAATTTTTATGTGGATTTTCCAGATTTAGTGAGAGTGCTGCTGAATCCCTAATCTCAAAAATATGCAAGAGATAACTATATGTTGTATGACTGAAGAGATTAAAGAATATGGCCTGCCATTGCCTAGCTTGGAACAAAATGAATTATCCAGTGGGTCTTCCCATTGTTTGTGTTTAAGTTAAAGCCTAAACCTCTGCATGGTTCAAAATAATTCCCCTTTCCCATTCTGCTTGATGTTATCTTCTGGGTTTGTGGCTGGGTTTGTTGCCTCTTAAATCTCCACTGGTGAGTGATTTCTACTGTTTGTCAGCTTTGCTTCTTCATGTATCAGCCTGGTACTTAGTATCATTAATAATATAGTATATATAATTTTGCAGAAAAACTAATCTAAATAAGAATTTTCTGTTTTAAAAAACCACTAGTGACATATTTTTTTAAACAAAAAGACCTTATGTTTTTACAAAGAATATAGAGGAAGTAGGCCACAGAAAGGTCAAACAGCCTTCTCGACACCAAATAACTGTCCTGAACAAGCAATGCTGGCCAGAGAAGAAAAGATTGTTTTTAAGCTTTTTATTTTCAAAATATATGCATAGTTTTCAACATTCACCCTTGCAAAACCTTGTATTTCACATTTTTTCTCCCTCTCCCTCAGCTGCTCTCAGACAGCAAGTAATAGAACATATGTTAAATGTGTAATTCTTCTATACATATTTCCACATTTATGCTGCACAAGAAAAATCAGATCAAAAAGGGAAAAAAATGAGAAAGAAAACAAGCAAAAAATAACCAAATAAGGTGAAAATGCTATGTTATGATCCACATTCAGTCCCCACAGTACTCTTTCTGAATGCAGAAGGCTCTTTCCATCACTTATTGGAATTGCCTGAATCACATCATTGTTACAAAGAGCCATGGCCATCAATATTGATAATTGCATAATCCTGTTGCTGTGTATAATGTTCTATTGGTTGTAATCACTTCACTTAGAGTCAGTACATATAAATATCTCCAAGCCTTTCTGAAATCATCTTGCTGATAGTTTCTTTGCTTTTTTTTAAATTATAGCTTTTTATTGACAATATATGCCCGGGTAATTTTTTACAACATTATCCCTTGCACTCACTTCTGTTCCAACTTTTTCCCTTTCTTCTCTCCATCCCCTCCCCTAAATGGCAGGCAGTCTCATACATGTTAAACATGTTAAAGTATATTTTAGATACAATATATGTGTGCAGATCTATACAGTTCTCTTGTTGCACAAGAAAAATCAGATTCAGAAGGCAAAAATAACCTGGGAACAAAAACAAAAATGCAAGTAGTCCACATTCATTTCCCAGTGTTCCTTCTCTGGGTGTAGATGATTCTGTCTATCATTGATCAATTGGAACTGAATTGGATATTCTTATTGTCGAAGAAATCCACTTCCATCAGAATACATCCTCATATAGTACTGTTGTTGAACTCTTGGTTCTGCTCATTTCACTTAACATCAAGTTTATGTAAATCTCTCCAAGTCTCTCTGTATTTATCCTGCTGGTCTTTTCTTACAGAACAATAATATTCCATAACATTCATATACCACAATTTACCCAGCCATTCTCCAATTGATAGGTATCCATTCAATTTCCAGTTTCTGGCCATTATGAAAAGGGCCATACAAACATTTTGGCACATGCAGGTCCCTTTCCCTTTCCAAGATCTCTTTGGGATGTAAGTCCAGTAATAGCACTGCTGGATCAAAGGGTATGCACTGTTTGATAACTTTTTGTTGCTGATAGTTTCTTTATAGAACAATAATATTCCATAACATTCATATACCATAAATTATTCAATCATTCTCCAACTGCTGGGCATCCACTCAGTTTCCAATTCCTTGCCACGATAAAAAGGGCTGCTACAAACATTTTTGCACATGTGACTCCTTTGTTTTTATGATGAGAAGAGATTTTGATACTTGACTCTGTGTGAAGGCTGATACTGTATTGTAGGTACAAATTGTGAGATAGGCAATACCTGTTTTCTGGTGTGGTAGAACAATGTCCAGGATTTGGAATCAGAAAAAGTACAGTTACATTTTGGCTCTGTTACTTAATGCTTGTGTGATTTTAGACAAGTCACTTTCCCCCAATGGCCTTAGCTTTCTCACTCGTAAAATATTGAGAATTAGACTAGGTTTCTATTGGTCCTTTCTGGCCCTAAGTCTTTTTATCCCATTTCAAGGTTTAATATATATACATATGTATATGTATATACATATATATTTAATGTTTATAATTCTCTTGTCTCTTTGTATTCTTACTTTAATGTAACTATAGTGAATTTCAGGGTCCCTTTGATAAACACTGAATCCTAGTCCCAAAGTCCATTGGTATGGGTATTGATCTCTACCAATGAGGAGAGAGTCTTATACCAGTGAGCTTTGGTACTCAGGTTATTATACTCAGGTTACATGCTCAGGCCTACCCCAAGAAAAGCTAAATAAGCCCTTCCTCTATTTTGTGTGTTGTAGAAAAGGTGTCAATTCCCTAGACAAGACAATTTTTCCCCTTCCTCCATTCCATGTTGTTCTTGGGATTAGAACTTTTTTTTCTGGTATTGGTTCAAATCCATAGTTAATTCACATACCAGAGTTTGGTCTTTAAGGAAGGGGTTAGGAAGGGGCATCATATAGTTATCAGAAAAGACTACAAGAAAGATCAGCCAGGACCATGCAGTAGGGCTAGATACAAATATGGAGTACCCAAGAAATCAGAACAACTGATTGGGATTGATATCTTGACAGTGTATAGTGGACTTCAGTGTGAGTATTTAAGAAGATATACTTAATATTTGATATTTTGTTAACCCAAAGACTTGTACTAGAACTAAGGATCGTTAGAAAAATATCAGTCAAATTTTGAATTTCCTAGGAGAAACCCAGGATAGAGCCCCAAATCAAAGAATGTGCTTTTCATGATCCTGGTGTTTTCAATATCTAGCTACAAATATTTATATTTGTTATATCAGAAGTTCCATCCAAAAGATGAAGAATCTGTTACATTTTTTCTTTCATATATATTTTTCTTTTTTAGGTTATTCATGTATATTCATTTTTTACATATTTTCATGAGTCATAGTGCGAAAGAAAAATCAGAACATAAGGGAAAAACCAGGAGAAAGGAAAAAAAAACCCAGAAGAAAAAAATGTGAAACTAATATACTTCAAATTGCAGTCAATCTCTATAGTTCTCTCTCTCTGAATGCACATGGCATTTTCTATCCAAAATTTATCGGAATTGCCTTGGATCACTCAACTGCCAAGAAGAGCTAATTCTATCTTAATTGATCATCTCACAATCTTGCTGTTGCTATGTATGATATTTTCCTGGATCTGCTAGCTTTATTCAGCATCAGTTCATACAAGTCTTTCTCATCTTTTTCTGAAATCAGCCTGTACATCATTTCTTATAGAACATAATATTCCATTACCTTCATATATCTGCTTATATTCTGAAGGTCGCCCACTTCCCTAGCTCACCCAGATGACTTAGGAATGTCAGCACTTGACAGTCTCATTATCAACTTCTTTTACAAGCACATTACTAATAAGACATAGCTATATCTGAGTCCAAAGAAAGTGGCATTATTTCTCAATAAGCAGATCTTTCTTAGAGGCTTCTATAGTTTTCATGACTTACAATACTTTCATGAGTAGGTCTCTAGTTGGAGGATGTTTCCTCCATAGATTCTCAGTCTTCACATTGCAGACTTTTAGTAGCTCTTGCTTTCCATTGCTTTCCATGTGCACTACAGATTGCTGCTCCCTGACAGTGTTTCTTTCTTTTCTTCTACTCTACTGTTCTATGAAGCTATGCTTAGCTTCTAGCAGGTGGAAGTCATCTAGCCATATCCTATGCAGTTCTCCTTCCCTGGAGTTCAGATTTTATTCCATTTATTTGTCTTTGCTCTTGGCTCTGGTTGCTACCCTCTGCAGTTTGGCAGCTCTTCTTTCCTCCAACAGATTGTTCTCATTACCCTTGCTTTGCTTACTGCTTTCCACAGCTCTGCTTTGCCCTAGCAGATGATTCTCAACCCCTTTCCCAGTGAACCAGTTCCCCAACCTGAGCAGAATGGCAATAGGATTATCAGGAATACATCTGCTATTTTTTAAAAAATATATCTCTGTCATTCTCATTCCTTTTTTTTGTAGATAGCTCCCATAACACTAGACTTCACATAGTAGGCTATTTGGAAGGTTTTTAAAAACCCCTGCATATTACATGAACATATGAACAATCAATTAACAAGCATTTATATGAGTAATACACATATAGTCCTTATATTTGATCAGTTCAAGCTAAGACAATTTTGTGATTTTTATTATTTAATGATAGATTATAATATTTTGAATAAAACATTCAGTACTTTAGTTTGAGTTTTTCTATTTTTTTATGTGGGAATTATTCAATGAAAAGAAGCATTGTAGGCTTCAAATTGCTTTGGAAATACTTAATATTTGAGTATATTTGCGGTCTTTCTAGAGACATGTTGATGATAATAACATGTATTTTTAATTTAAATTTACCCTGAGGGTAGAAGGATATGACTTTTCTCTGAGCCAAACATAACTGTCCTTTATGATGTTCTTACAGGAAATCATAATTTGTTAATTTCTGATAGTTGTTCCTCTTTCTAGGCTCAGATTTTTGTAAATCCAACAGTTTCATAGGATCATATGTCATAGGATCATGTTATTAAAAACAGAGAGTTCCAACTCCGATCCTATGACTTCAAAGTTAGTTATAATATCCAAGTTAGTAGGATACGAGGTTTCCATTGTATCATTTTATCATGAAGACATGATGTTTGATTTCCTTTCACATAATTAATCTCAAAACAGGCAGATGTAGAAGGCCAGAATTCTGGAGATGTATACTTGAAATAAGGATACTTACAACAAGGTACTAACTTAGTAGAATCGATGATATGATGGTTCTCTAGTATACATATACTTAGTATGGTGATATAATGGTTCTCTAGTTCACACATATTCAGTATGCTGTAATGATGTAATTATTTTAAGGTGTATAAGGGCTGAGAGGACTGGAAATGAGACATTCCATCTTTGCCCAGCCTTAAGGTGGCTGTCCTGCCTTTATCACTTCTCCACTAAGACCAAGGACTCAGGCTGATCCCAAGATCCTCCATAAAGCTAGCCCGAACATTACAGGCATGTATATATTAAAATATTTTGTGTTTCCATCATCTTGGTCCTGGATAAAGTCAGGAAATAGGAAGCTTCATTTTTTACCAAGTTTTATGTACCACTTAGCCCTCTCCATCAAAGTTGCTTTTTGAAATTCCCTTTCCCTTTCTTTTTTCCTCTCCTCTTCCCTTCCCCTCTCTTCTTGCTTTGTTTTCCCTTCTCTTTTCTTTCTTTCTTTTTTGCTTTTTTTTGGAGGTGGCTGGGATGAGTAGCCTAAAAGTCTTATTTCCCAGAAAGAGAAATATATAGATTATAGAAATGTATGTATGTGTATGTATATATGTATACACACATATATAATATAGTTGTTTGAATGTTGTATTCCTTTTAGACTGTAAGTTCTTTGAGAACAGAGCATGTTCTCATCATTTAGCAAAGCGCCTGACACATAGGTAGGCCTATAATAAATACTTATTGACTTGACTTGATATTTTAATTTAAAAAATCTACATCTTAATTTCAGGATTGACTTTTATTTTTCCTTTTTGGTTTGTGTTTTGCAGGAGAGAATTCAGAAAAGGACAAGGCCTCATACCCTGGCTCTTAGAGATCACAATGTTAATAAGCTTGTCTCAACTAGAAAACTAACTAGAAATGTATATAAGAGTTGAAGTCAATGTTTATGATGAATAGGTTTTCTCAGAAAAAATATAGAAGAAAATCAGAATTTCTTTACAAAAATGGATGTTTTGCTTCATTTCAAAGACATTCTTTGTATGACCATTGGTTGTAGGATGTGCACATGAAAAGAATTTATTAATTAAATTCAGAACTTTTTGATAGGAATTTCTGCATCAAATGGTGAAATTTGTATTTTTTCTGTACTTTCCCTTTCTACCTTCTCCCAATTATCCTTGCTATTTTTATTCATTCTTTAAAGTGAAAGATTTTGAACCTATACTCTCACCTTTCATCAGACTGCTGCTGAATTCAGCCTGCTTCCATCCCCACCCACTTGAACAAGTTCAAACATCAGCCTTACTGACATCTTTTATTCTTCAGACTCTACATCAACAAATGAAAAAAAAATTCTCTAGGTAATGTTTATTAGTTACCAAAAATGCACAGGTGTCAACATTAGTTTTATAAAAAGGATGCTTGGATTACATTGACAAGGTAATTGAATATCATCCAAATGTTATGCTACTGTAATGTGAATTTTTGTTGTTATTGTTAGGACCAATTTCAATCAATTCACAATTGAGTGCCTATTTTCAAGAGAATTCTCTGTCCAAATATTTGAATTTACTGGTCCCTCAATTCAAGCCAAAGATTTGTAGTTGGTAGCTGGATTTGGAGCTGGGCTCGATTGGTCATTTTCCCAGTCAGTACTGACTTTTGAATTTCAAGAGTGTCCCCTGGCCCAAATACTATTCAGTATCTCAGAACAGGCTAGAGAAATCAACTACATTAACTTTAAAGCTTCTATAAATGTCAGTTATTGATATCTCACTCAAAGAATGCTTTATACAGAGCAAATATTTAATAAATTTTGTTAAATTGAGTTTAATAATCCATTATGAACTAGCACATTATGGCCAAATTTTGAAGAGGATGGTGGGAGTCATTTGGTTATAATTTCATCTAGTAAGAAGAAAATATAATGTTTTTTCCATAGGCAACAATAAAAGACAGTGGGATCTCTAGGATCTTCCCAGGAAGTGAGATAATGTCCTGCTTCACCCTGTTCTAACCACTGAATATGATTATTAGTGGTATGAGCAAGCTAAGGTTCTGATCCCAAAGATTTCTCAAGAACATGGGTATTTCAGGGCCAATGTTTATGACTCCTGTTTGTTTCTAAGATGGCTCACAGGTCCTGAACCTAAATAGACTCCTGTCCTCTACTACTAGTTTGGTCTTAAAATCAAACTGTTTTCTCAGACCTTAATCAGTTCTAGGACGATTGTGCAGTGGATTTCTTTCCTTATCAGCTGAAATGACTGAAAGCAGGTAGAAAATGAAAGTGCAGCTGGTCTGTCTCCTGAAGCATCCCTCTGTTTTCTTTATGTGTTTTGTTGGAAGAGATTTGTCTTTGGAGAGAGAACAGACTGAAAAAAGGCAAGGGTCATTGTTAGTCCAAGAGAGCCAATAGTTAAGGCAGAAATTCCCCATAGAAGTGAGGCTAACTTGGTCAGGTCATAATTAATCTATGTGGTTATTTCCTTTGGTGCTCGTTCTCACTGAAACCAATCAATACTCTGAAGAACAGAGGTCTGAATTTATTGTGTAGTGTTACAGTAAATGTTTATTGCCCTTTTAAAAATAAAACACACATTTTCCCTTTACTTAAAGGCAGTTTAAGGTTTGGGGTGCCACGTATACAGAAAGGCTTCCCTGATCTAACCTCCTAACCCAACTCCTCAATATTTGTTCCCTCTTCCTCTTGAGATTACTTTGTATTATTTTGCATGTACTTTGCAGTTACATGTAAACATGTATCCTTCATCATTCTCCACTTCCCCAAGTCCAAAGGATATAGAGGACAGAACCTATTTTCTCCCTATGTATTGCAGTATCCTGAACATAAAAGATGTTTATTAAATATTTATTGAATTAATTTTAATTCTTGTGAATAGCTTAGTTTCAAAGTTAATTATTAAGAAACTCCCATAACCCTTAATGAAGGGATTTGCTGGTAGGCTTAGGACAAATGGTGAAGGTAAGCTATGGTTAAGTTGCTGAGACAATGAGCACTGTGCTAGATGCTAAGCTTCCAGTTTAAGATGAATTTATTCCACTCACCAACATCTCCCCAGGCCATGTCCTAGATCTGAATTATATATGCTTTCCATCTTTGTGTTATAAAATTAGTGAAATGTAGTTTCTCTATTGTAACTTATGGAATTTATCACTCTGGAAGAGGTGTTGTTGCAAAACTTCAGGTTTATCTCCTGCCATTTCCCTGCTGTGATAGTCTGACTATATGTCTTGCCCTGTTTATCACCTGTCTCCACCTTTAGTGATGTGAACCTTTAGGGTGAGGGTTATATAAAGTATGTGCAGTACTTAGAGAAAGGTGCTCAATAAATCAAAGATTTTATTACAAGCTCAGTGCTTGACATATTTACAGATTTACGGTTCTGTAAAAGATGTTTGAGGTTTGTTTGTTTTCCTCTTCTATAGTTTTAAACATTAATCTCTGCCTGGGTCAACAATGGCAAATGAAGAATTATGGAGAGACCAAACTAGTTTAAAATTTTTTATGAGAAGACTGTAAGGCAACCCCCATTCCCAAGTCTTTTTAAACCTTTGAATCTCAGTTTCTTCATTTATAAAATGATGATTGGAATGGATAAGGTCTCCTCCAGTCATCAAATCCTACAATCCCATATAGATATTTATTAAGGACATGCATAAGTGGCTTGAATGTTTGGGTAATTAAGAATTATCTTACAAAGCAATTACTGAACCAGATGTTCTGTAGAGGAATTCTCCCTATGGTACATAGAAAATTCGAGCAAGTTTCTTTGCTATCATTTCACCTAAGAATGCACTTAAAATTTTATTGATAATAGCATTTTTATACAATGGTTTTTTTTCATTACTATTTGATTAATTTTCCCTTTCCGCCTTAATATGTTTGTATTACTTTCAAATTTGTATTACTTTCAAATTTTATCATTTCCCATCTATCCTAAATATATGTATGCTTCAGACTTCCCTGTATCTATTGAGGATACTTCCATCTCTTCACCGATTAAGGTTTGTGGTTATGGAGTCTTAGTTGACTGTTAACTTTCTTTCACTCCTCATATCCTATCAGAAATTGTCTTACTCATTGTACTTCCTCAATATATCTCTCATTTGTCCCCATCTTTTCAGTCATATAGCCTTTACCAAAGTTTAGGTCATTCCCCCCTTCCTGCCTGTATTATTGCAATAACAGCCTTTCAATTGCTCTCCCAACTTCAAGCCTCTCATTTTCAATCCTTAACACAACAAATTAATTTTTCTAAAAAAGATAGATCTGACCATGTCACTTTCCAAATCAAAAAGATTGAATGAGTGGATGAAAAAAGAGTAAAATGAGTACTTATTATGTACTGTTTTAAGAACACTGTTGTAAAGGCTGGAGATAATAGAAAAGACAAGCCATCTCACAAGGAGTTCCCATTCTTATAGGCCAATATATATAGAATCTTTCAACTACAAGTCAGATATGCTTAGGGACAGGAACAAGTAGGTATTAATGTATTATCTTTAATGTAATTACCATTGATAAAGCTATATTCATTTCTAACATTAAACTATTTGCCAGAACTAAGATCTTTGGTGATAAGAACTTTCTTTTCCAGGTCTATAATTGTTATCACTGCTAAAACAGGGACTGCATGACCTGTAGAGGAAGTTGTCAGATCTCTTCACAAGGTTTGTTTTCCTAGATGATAGTTGTGGAAGTGAGCCTGGATACATGACTAAGTAGTTTCGTGGAGTTGGTGAACTTCATATTTCCACTGTGATAAAGTACAGTTAACTCCTTTTCTTTCTTTTGCTACCCCTCTATCTTGGAATGTAGGTGATTAGGAATGGAGGTAGTTACAGGAAACAAAGAGGAGAGCTATACATTAGAGACAGAACAGAGAAGTGGGGTTAAATTCAAAGGGAAATGGATATGTGGAAGATGGCAACATTGCCCTTGTATGGGTTAGTTTTTGTTTTTGCTAACTCTGTTCCTTAATAACTGTGCTAAGACATCTTCACCAACCACTAGACAAACTACCAGTCCTGTTTATTTACCTTAAGAAAAGTAAAGATGAGATATATAGCTTTCTAGTATGGGAACTGCTTCTGAGAAGGGAGAATCCCATTATATAATGTGATGAGAATTCATTGAAATATTTTTTTTTATCAAAAGGAGGTGGGGTTAATGATTGGGTAGGGTCTTAGAGCCAGATTCCAATTGGCAAGTCTATAAATTTACATGCATGTCAGAGACCCAGCAGAAAGATACTGAAGTATTTCCAGGTAAAAAACAAGATGACATTTTTTCCATTTTTTCCAGTCTTCCCAAACCCTTAAAATTGTATCAAATAAGAGTTATATGCAAGAAATAAAGTAATAGTAGCTGTTTCCATAGGCTAAAAAGGAGAACAGAAATACACTAACATCATGAATTAAGAGAAGAAAAGGTTAATCCCATGCTTACTTGGTAGTCCCTCCGTGTGTACTCTGTTTACCTTCTTCCCCCCGCTCCACCACAGTATTTTAGCTAGATGACACAACTTAACTCACAAGCTGGTACTCTGGGAAACACTCAGCAATTTCCTTGCTGCTTTTGTATTCTCTATTAGTATACCCTAACTTTGCCCTCATTCTGTGACAAAAAGCAGATGGCATCCTTCCCCTTCTCCTTCTTCCACCATGGAAGCATGAGACATCAATGCATCTTAAAAGGGTTCACTCAGAGAACAAAAGGACAAAGAAAAATAGGACAGAGTTCCAGCATGTCTTTGGGGTTATGCCAGGATTGAAGGAAAGGTAACTAACATCCAAGTCAGATCGTTTCTTCTCCCCCTAATACTCAACTGTAGAGGGCCACAGATAGTGGGGGAACTCTGGGTAAAGTATAAGACCCTTTAGCCCAGAGGGAACCTGCTGACAATGTCTGGTTTGGCTCCCCATCTCCCCTAAGGGCTCATAACCTTCCTGAAAAGTCAAGGAAGTTGTCACCACCTGTGTTCTACTTGAATCCAGGGGTACTTACAGTAAAGAGAGGCATTTATATATCAATAGCAGAGTGCTTACAGTTAGCACTAGCACAGTGTGCTGTAGTGATGTAATGCTAGTATAGTTAGCACTTGCTCAGTGTGATGTGATGATGTCATGGTTCTCTAGTTGGCAAATGCTTAGTATGCTGTAATGATGTAATCATACTAAGGTATTTCAGGCTAAGAGGACTTAAAATAAAGGACTCCATCTTTGACCATCCTCATGGGTCTCCTGCCTTCTTCACTCCTCCTCTAAGACCCAGGACTCGGGCTGGTCCCAAGATCCTCTAGAGAGCTAGCCCAGATGGTGTATTTTGGCACCCTAGCATGGGAGCTCTAGAAAACATTACATTCAACAAGGATTTGGGGAAGAGCCACTGAAAAGCTAATTTTCCAGGGTGGTATAGGCTGAGCCAGCTTTGAGGTTTAATCTTTGGGGTAATCTGTTGTCAAAGTGTCAGGAATCAGAAATGGAACAATGGAGCAATAAAATACCAAAATTAAAAAATAAAGATTTTGTAAGGAAGAAAACAGTTTAAAAAAATCTTGAACACAGATGAATTAGCAGGAAAAATATCAAAACAGAAGGGAAAATGACAAATTCAAACATTTCATAGTAGATATTCTAAGACAAAAGAAAATGAATCAACATTTGAAAAAGCAGAGAACCTTGTGGTGCTCAAGAGAGCATGAAACCCTATTAGAATGTTCCTGAATGGTTCAAAAGAAAAATAAGAATCATAAAAGAAAATCTCTACCAACAGTAGAAATAATTGAATAGAAAACTTAAATTATTTTGTATAAATAACATTTATTTGAATAAATAAAATATATTTTTCTTTTCTTTCTTCTTTATTTATCTTTACTTTTTTTGTTATTTTTTTAGGTTCTGAATTATCTTCCTTTCTCGCCATCTTTCTTTTCTACTATACTCTATTCTTTTTCTCCCCTCACTCCCTCTCCCCCCCCCACAATAAAACCACACTTTGCATAGTGAGACTATCCCTATTTGCTGACATGGCGATTTCCTTAGAAAACTCAAGGGAATCAGCAAAGATGATAATTGAAATTCTTAAAAAAAAACAGATTGGATCTTCTTATTTAACTTAGTCTGTGTCTACTCTCAGATCTAATTTCACTCCTAATTGGCATAGGAGATTTTACCTCCTTAATTTCTGACTGGGGTTGGTTTGCCCCTCTTTAGAAGAGCTTAGTGACTTCCTGTTCCTATCAGCTAACTCAATTGGTTGCAGACATGGTATAGACACAGGATTGGCTTAGCTCAGAAGGATGTTTTACAGAATTTGATAATTACAAAATTCATTTGGGGAAACAAGTGATCTAACTTATATTTGGTGTCTAAGAGAGGGAATGGGGGGAATGGAGGAGAAAAAATGTGGAACACAAGGTTTTACAAAGGAAACTATGCATATATTTTTGAAAATAAAAAGCTTAAACAATCATTTCTTCTCTGTCCAGTATTGCTTGTTCAGGGTAGCTATTTGGTATTGGGCAGGCTGTTTGACCTTTCTGTGGCTTATTTCCTCTATATTCTTTGTAAAAACATGAGGTTTTTTTTATTAGTTTTTTAAAGGTAGAAAATTCTTATTTAGATTAGCCTTTCTGTACAATAATAATAATAATATATTATTAATAATAGTAGGCAGGTTGATACAAGAAGCAAAGCTGACAAACAGCAGAAATCACTCAATAATCCAAAGTTTTATAATCTCAAAAATATAAATTAATTAAGAAAAGAACTCTCTATTAATAAAAAAAAATTGCTAGAAAATCTGAAAATCAGTCCAGAACATAATAGGCCTAGATGAATAATTTATGCAAGTTCACAATAAATTTGAAACGACTATGAATCTTGAATATCAAATACAAAAAGAGGACAGAAGCAGATCACTTGCTTTAGATAGAAGATGCATTCTTTTAAGCATCATTTTGTTTTCTCCAATTAAAAATTTTTTTGAGTTGCAAAATTTTCTTCCTCCCCTTTTACCCTTCCTGTTCCTTGAAATAGCAAGCAATTTGTTGTAGGTAACATATGCACAATCATGTAAAAACGTATTTTCACTTAGTCATATTGTGAAAAAAGAAATAAACCAAAAGGAAGAAAAAAAAGTCCTATGGGAAAAAAGTAAAGTGAAATTATTATATTTTGATTTGCATTTAGACTCCATCAGTTCTTATCTGTATGTTGATAGCATTTTCCATCATTAAATTTTTTGGAATTGTCTTGGATTGTTGTATTGTTGAGAAGAGCTAAGTCATTCATAGTTGATTATGATACGATGTTGCTATTACTGCATATAATGTTTTCTTGGTTCTATTCATGTTATTTTGCATTGGTTTATGTAAGTTTTTCCAGGATTTTCTGAAATCTTCTTGCTCATCCTTTCTTTTAGCAAAACAGTATTAGGAGATGTATTCTTGATGAAATAAGGTATAAAGCAATTACAAATGCAAAAAAAAGGATACTTTTGATTGCAGGAAACTGAAAAGTTGTGGCATCTAAATAATCAAGTAGGAAGGAAACTTTGTATCAAATGTCTATTATAATACTTCAATATTTATAGAAAACTAAGCAAGATACTTATATATACATGAATTAATTAATAAATAAAACTCAACTCCTGATAGATGTGTGGTCAAAGGATAAGGGCAAACAGTTCACAATAGAACTGCAACTGATTAACAGACATATGAAACAATACTCCAAATCACTATTAATATAGGAAATGAAAGTCAAAACCACCCTTAATATTTACCTCACACTGTACAAATTGGCAAAGATGACAATTGATAGACATAATTTATGTTTGAGGGGTTATGGCAAAATAGGTATATTATGGATATGTGTTACTGGTAGAGCTGTGAATCAGTACTACCATTTTGTAAAACAATTTGAAATTATGCAAATAAAATAATTAAAATGTTCATACTTTTTGATCCAGAGATTTCTCTACTTGGAATAGTGATAGCTGGAAACAAAGTAGATGCTTGTCAATTTTGAAATGATTAAACAAATTGTGTCTCATAAATTAATGAAATGCAATATTATAATACTGGACAAATGTAATATTATTACACAATAATGTAAAAATGATAAATATGACATATAGGGAGAAGCATGGGAAGACTTATATGAATTGATGTAAAGTAAGCAGAGCCAAGAAAAAGTTACAATGACTACAACAATATAAATGGAAAGAACAAATCACAAAACAATTGAAAGCAAAATTACAGAATTATAAAAAATTGCTTGAGTTCAGAAACTATTTTTGCTTTTCTTTGTATCCTCCATGCCATAACACTGTACCTGGCTCACAGAAAATGCTTAATAAATTCTTGTTGACTGAAAACAAGCATGATTCCAAAGAGGAGATATGAATAGATACCTACCTCACATCTCTTAACTCCTTGGAGGTAGATGGTCCACAGGTGTGGAAAAATGCAACACACACACACACACAGTTTCAGTTTTTCTGGTTCTTCCCATGCCTTGCCTCCTTTTTCTGTTAAGTTGCTGAATGGTTAGAGCAATGAGTCTTAAGTCAGGAAAGATCTGAGCTTAAATATAACCTCAGACATTTACTTATATGACCCTGGACAAGTTACTTAGTGTTTCTGCCTGCCTCAGTCTTCATAACTATAAAAAGGGAATAATAATAGCATCTATTTCCCAAGATTGTTGAGAGGATCAAGTGCAATATTCATTTAGTTCAGTGTGTAATGCATAGTAGATGCATAATAAATGCTCTACTCCTGTCTTGTCACATTCTCTCCTTCCTTCATTTCTTTTCTCCTTTTTATTTTAAAACATTTTATACTATATGGGATTGCTCTCAGGGAAGCAGTAAAGGAAGTGATGTTGGAAGAATTTAGTCAATGAAAAAACAAAAGATATCAATAAAATTATTTGAAAATATAAAAATTACTTTTAAAAAGAGGATCCAATATAAAAGGTCACCATCTCTCTGATAACCATGGAGAGGGTGGGACTTGCTCTGCATTTCTATTTAAATCAGGCATATGACAGTTTATCAGTGCAAGACTTCCCATTGTGCAGCCACCAGTAGTACCACTTGGTGATTAAATACAAAATCCTTAATCTGGCATTTAACAGCCTCCACAATTGGTCTCACACCTTCTTTTCAAGTGTAATTTTATACTACTATCCCCAGTCAAATGGGTCCACTGGCTGTTCCACATGCTAAATCTTCTGCCTCTGAGTCTTTGCTCAAACTGTGCCCCAGGAGTGTAACTCATTCCATCCATCCTCATTTCTTATTCTCAGAATACCCATCTTCCTTCAAAGTACAATCCAGATAACACCTTCTGAATAAGGCCTTATTGATGATACTTCTTGTAGTGTTTCAAACCTTTTGAAACCACCTTATATTATTTTGCATATACTTTGTATTTACTTATCTGTGTAAGTCTCTATTCCCCAAGTGGAAAGTAAGCTTCTTAAGAATATAGATGGTTTGGGATCTATTTGTTTTTATTTCTCCAATGCTTTGCCCAGTATCTTGGATAAAGAAAGGAGTTTTAATAAGCATTTGCTGTTTTTAATTTAATTTTTATTCATATGCTATTCCTATATCTAAAGGATCTTCTAGTTAGCAATTTAAGATATAATTAACAGAGATTTTAATTGTAGATTTTTTTGAGGGGGTGGTAGGTAGTATTGGTTTATTTTTTTAAATGACCATTAGTCTAACTCAATTATAGGCAGTTGTACCACAGCCAAATTAGATCAGGACAAATTCAGTAAGTCAGAACAATATTTAGATTGTTTTCATTGACCACAAGTTCTTAATCTGGGGTCTGTTCACTTGTTTGATTTTTGAAATACTTCAATAACTATTTCAGCATAATTGGTTTCTTTTATAATCCCATATAAATCATTTTATGCATTTAGAAGCATTATTCTGAGAATGGGTAGAAAGGCTTCACCAAACTGTTTAATAGGTTCATGAAACAAGAGAGGTTACAAAACTTTGGCTTGCATATATACCGGAGAAAATATCTAAGAGAATAAACATAATATTGTTGGAAAAGTATAGGATTCAAAGTTAGAGGATCCGTGTTCAAGATATTAGGTAAATAATTTTCCTTTTCTGGGCCTCGGTTTCCTTATCTGTAAAATGAAGGAATTGTAGATTCTATCTGAGGGCCTTTCTACTTCTAAATTAATATAGTACTAAATCTCAACGGAATAATTTATTTATATGGATAAACTACGAAGAACTAAAGAACCGGACTTTTTTGGCTGTATCTGATTCATTCATAATCATGTACATCAATTCTATGTATCTGCTTCCAGTATTATCTTTTCTCACTAAAAATGGCACATGTTCTAAGATGCCAGATGTTAGATATGTCTTCCCTTCATTTGAGTGCCCTATAGGGAAAAATCATTTCCATGAAAAACATATAAAACAATCAACATTTTACATCTCAAAATGTCTTAACTCCTAATGGTCCCACTGAATTTTTCTTTCTTTTACTTTGAAGAAACATTGAAGTATTTATCTCTTTTTTCATTTTAAGAAAATAGTGATTTGATAAAAAATGAGAAATATTTTAAAGTGAAATTCATGAATGTAATGGATATGAAAATAAAGGATTCACAAGAAGTAGTTATATATGTGTATGTGTGTATATACATATATATATATATATATTTTATATTTATATCTCCTAGTTCACAGCTAAAACATTAAAAAAGATCAGATTTTCTCCACACCATACTTTACTAGAATGTAACAGCAGTGGCTAATGCTTTCACATTAAATTCTCTATAAATTAATTCCAAAAAAATTGTTTCTTTGAGAAATTATAGGCAAATTGCATATTCCCAACAGTGCTTTTCTTATGTTGCAAGATAAGGATTAAAAAACCCTGTGGCCCAGTAAGAAACCAATTTTGTAGTCTCTTTGTACTGATAAAATTTCTTCTGGCACTGAACTCCCACTGTCAAAAATACTATAACATTTTACTAGTTTGCAAAAGATGAAAATGTTACCAGATGTTAAATTCAAGAAGCCAGTTAGCAACTTCTGTTTTCAAATGGATTGGTTTCCACCTTAAAAACAAAAAAGGTTCAGTTCACCAAGCATTGTAAAAGAAATTTTAGTCATCTCTCACTTGAGTTTTGTGTAGTCTCTCAGGATAAAGGTTTCTGAATAATGGGATTGTGCTAATTATCTTAGTTCCCAATGGATTTGCTTAATGCTTCTTTTGAACCCAAAATGGCCTGAGTTCCTGGAAGAAAGTAATTAAATAACTTTCACCTGGTGAAATGATGGCCACAGAGAATCTGTGCCTTAATCAAGGTAATTTCACTATTGTTAGTGCATCAACAATCCCCTGCTCTGCTACCTGATGAAGTCTCTCACTCTGCCCTAGATCCTTGGCATAAAAAGGCTTATTGAAATGAAAGCATTTCAGAGGTCACTTGTTCCCCTGACTCACTAATCGAGCCTGGCATTTTTACATATATTTGGTCCTCTCCAATATGAGTAAGATTAGTGGATGAGAGGTACGTGAAATATTCAGAAGAATAAGAAAAATGAGAACATGCATCAAGTAAGTGTGGACCAATATTTTTACAATCTTTTTGATTGATTGCAGTGGCTTGTTCTGGTTCCACACACGTGGCATTTTTCATCTGTATCCCAGGATTTCTCTGGGGCTTCACCTTCATTTCTTTGCAGAATATTACTTTGATTCTGTAATAGCTATAGAAAACCTCTCCTTTTATGTCCAAGGGTGGTATGGAACTGTTCTTTTGATTAAGATACACATATGCAATTGAAGAACATAACAATGGATGAAAAGGGAAGTAAGGGTGTGTCAATCATTCTCTATTAAATCATGCCTATATTAAAGACAAAACGTAATAACGGTGAAAATGTATTTTGCTACACAAATTTGAATTGCATAGGAGTTTAAAACAGTACTTTTGATTATTGAGATTGGAATAAATTGTGCAAAGTATTATTCTTTTCTCTTTTATGCCTCTTTCTAAAACACATTTAGACTTCAAGGCCTTCATTCTAAATACTGCTAGTAAAAAGAATAGCTAAGATAGAAGAAATGACCCAATATTTTGGTATGCAAATATTATCATTTGATCAATAAGAATTTAATAAGTGCCTACTATGTGTCAGGCACCAAACCAGGTCCTGTGGATACAAAGGAAAAAATGAAACAACCCTGTTTTCAAGAGACTTATTTTGGAGGAGAAAAGCATTAGCAACTTGTGGGAACAAGATAGAACTCATTTAAATGGTAGCCCTGGAGCAGAGCCTTAAAGAAAACCAGGGTGTATTTCTGGGATATTAATCTATGCATTTCTTTTTTAATTCTAGAATCTTTAAAATTGGGACCTACAAAGATTTGTTTCTCTAATAGAATGTCGTGGAATTGATTTCATACTGTCTTTTGGACATATCTATGCTATCCTTCCAGAAGGTCAATGAAAATGCTTATGTTATCAAAAGCACTACCATCCCCCAGATGGGGACCAAGACCCTGAACAGCTGTTTTGCCACAAATTGAGTTTTTTTGTTTGTCTTGTTTTAAAATTAAATTACAGCAGCTTCTTAGGTGTTTCTGTACCCATTTTTTTTACCATGGTAGAAAACCTTGAAAATTAACTCAAAATTAAAATAAGGAAATGTTTCTATAAAGCACATTTCTTGGTTACTGATGATACTGTTGACTATAGGTTTATTCAAGTTGTATCTATGCTCACAGCAAACACACATAGGTACAGAATATAATTGTGAGATCATCCTCAGAACAAGGAATGTGTGATAGATATGTTCATGTGGAGATAGAAATATATGTAAGTCAATAGATTGAACCTGGGAAATAAAAACCACCTTTCTCTCCAATCAATTAACACCCAGCCTGTATTCTATCATCTGTGTTAGAACAAAAGACAAAGGCCTTATCATCTATATGGCAACTGATAAGAATAGAGACAAGGGGTGGATAAAGTAGGCAGCTACCTAGGGTGCCACACATGGAAAAGCATAACAAGAGACCTTAAAATAATTGCTTTTTTTTCTGAATGCACAAATTTTTCATACTAGGCTATTCTGCTTCCTGTGGTATGGATTTATTTAGTGATATTAAACTGTGAGTGTACCAATAGAGGCTCAAATCCTCCAGTGGACAGTAACACATAGAAGGGAGCCATCTGTAAACTTTCCTTCAGAGTGACCAGTATCTTGTGCTGGTTCTACAAATCACTTATCAGTTTTCAGGTATAGTCTATGACTTTGGTCATTTGCCAAATAAAATCCACTACCTTCCAAATTCTCACTAATATAGCCAAATCAGATTGTATCTAGTAAGTAGTAAATGACTATGCACTGTATTTTTAGACCTGGAGGGAACCTTAAAATTATTTTGTACAACCTCATCATCTTATAGATGAGAAAACAGGCCCAGAGAGGTATGGAGCAGAGCTGGAGTGTGAATTCCGGTCTTTTGGTCCTAAACAAGGTTATAGGGTCAGAACTGAACATGCTCTTAGAGGTCATCTCTTTAACTATCATATGATATTGATAGCCAATTGCTTGGCTATTCCTAAATTATCCTGATGGTTTAGGCATGCTCAGGTTGGCAGAAGTGCTGAATAAAATCTGTGTTTTGTGTTCTTCAAGAGTCAGTGACATTCTCCTCTAAATTCTATTGCAGTTGAGCAGTGTTTATTCATAATGTAGGGGTTTTGGGGGCCACTCAATTAGAACATAGCTGTGAGTCACCACCAGATGGTGAATCCCACCTCCCTCCATTTTTATACCTCAGCCAATTAAAAAACATTTATTATGTTGGAAGGGATGTGGGGAAACTGGGACACTAATACATTGTTGATGGAGTTGTTGATCCAACCATTCTGGAGAGCGATTTGGAACTATGTCCAAAGGACTATCAAACTGTAATCCAGCAGTATTTTCTGTATCTCAAAGAGATCATGAAAAAGGGAAAAGGACACACATGGGCAAAGATTTTTTCAGCTCTTTTTGTAGTGGCAAGGAACTGGAAATTGAGTGGATGTCCACAAATTTGGGAATGACTGAATAAATGAGTGGATGTCCACAAATTTGGGAATGACTGAATAAATTATGATATATGAATGTTATAGAATATTATTGTTCTATAAGAAATGATCAGCAGGATCAGATCAGAAAGGCTTGGAGAGAGAGAGAGAGAGAAAGAGAGGGAGGGAGAGAAAGAGGGAAGGAGGAAGGGAAGGACTGCATGAACTGATGTTAAGTGAATAGAACCAAGATAACATTTTCCAAATAACAAGAATATGTGATGATCAACTGTGATGGACTTGGGTCTTTTCAGCAGTGAGGTGATTCTGGTCAGTTCTAATAGACTTGTGATGCAGAGAGCTATCTGCTTCCAGAGAGATGACTGGGGACTGAATGTGGATTACAACATAATATTTTCACCTTCTTTTGAGTTGTTGCTTTTTTTTCTTTCTTACTTTTTTCCTTTTTGATCTGATATTTTTCCTTGTATAGCATGTTACATGTAATATCTAGAAGAATTGCACATATTTAGTCTGTATTAGATTACTTGTCTAAGGGAGAGAGATGGGAATAAGGGAGGGAGAAAAACTTGGAACACAAGATTTTGCAAGGGTGAATATTGAAAGCTATCTTTGCATATATTTTGAAAATAAAAAAGCTATTATGAAGAAAGCATTTATTAACACTCATGTGACAGGTATAATGCTAAACACTGAAGATAGAAAGGCAAAAGCAGTGTCTGCCCTCAAGGAATTTGTATTCTAGAAGAGTTTATAATCATTTAATAATTAGGTATGTACAGAGTAAATGGTAAATGGAAAGTTATCTTAAAGAAGAGTATAGCATCTTGATTTTGGGGTGAAAAGAAGAGGAGCTTCTTGCAGAAAGTAGAATTTAAAATGAGTATTGAAGAAAATCAGGAATTCTAGAGTCAGAGATGAAGGGGCATAGCATTACATTACATACCTGAAGGACAGCAAGTGGAAAGGCAAGAAGGTTGGAGATGGAGTATCTTTTTTTGTTGGTTTATAAATGGGCCAGTATAGCTGGAATATATAATTTTCAAAGGGGAGTAGGGTAAGAAGGCTATAAAGAAAACAGATGGACCAGGTAGTGAAGAGATTTAAATAGCAAATAGACAACTTTATATTTGATCCTGGAGATAATAGGCACCTACTTATTAGAATAATATGAGTAGTTACTGAGTAGTATGGTCAGACCTATGCTTTAGGAAAAAGACTTTGGAAAGTATGGGAAAGATGAACTAGAGTAAAGAGAATTTAGGAAGAAGAAATTTAAAATTTATTGCACTAGTTTAAGTGAGATATGATGAGGACCTAGATTAGATTGATGGCTATGTGAGTAGAGAAGGAGAAACATACAAGAGGGATAGTGAAGATGAAAATGGTGAAATTTTGTAGTTGATTAGAAAATGAGAGTGAAAGATAGAGGATAATGCCAAAGTTGTGGACCTAGGTAACTAGTAATGTGCCTTTTGCAGTAATAAGGGGGTTTAAAAGGAATGAGGTTGGGAAAAAGGTTCTGTTTTAATTTAATTGAGTATGAGATACTTATGGTACATCCAGTTCCAAATGTGCAACAGATTGTGATGTGGCACTGGAGGTCAAATTAGAGACAAGGTTGGAACATAGAGATTTAGGAATCACCTGCCCTGAGAGCTGATGAATACACCAAGTGAGCCATTGTGGAGAAATAAGAGAAGACTTGGGGAACAGCCATATTAGTGGGTGTGATATGAATAAAGAACTAGCAAAGGCAACTAAGAAGGAGCAGACAAGTAAGAAGAGAGCCAAGAGAGAGACATTGTGAAAATCCAGAAAGGAGAGAGTATCCAGACAAAATTAAACAATGAAGTCAAAGGCTGCAGAAAGGACAGGAAAGGGTGAAAAACTGAGAAAAGGACATTTGAATTGACAATTGAGAAAGAGCAGCTTTAGCTGATTAATGAAATTGAAAGCAAGATTTAGAAGAAAATGAGATGAAAGAAAGTGGAGACATTTAATAGAGACATCTTTTTGCAAGGAGCTTTGATAAAAAGGAAAGAAGTGATAGAGGATAATAGCTAGTGGGGAAAGAAGGATCACATTAGAATTTTTTTTAGACTTAGGAAAAGGTGACATATTTCTAGGCAGCAGAAAAGAGCCAGTGCATGTGGAAAGGCTGAAGGTTAAAGAGACAGCAAAGATGATGATGGGGGCAATTTTTGAAGAAGATGACATTACCAAAGATGAAGAAGGGGGTGGAATCAAGAGGGTAGATCTTGGCAAAGAAAGAACATCCTTATCATTAGAAATTCAAAGGAAGCAGGAGATAATGGGGATAGAGTGATGTCAGAAGGAATCAAGATAAGAAGAGGAAAAGAGGGGACTTTTCCTGAATGCTTCAATCTGTATTTCAGTGAGCACTAGTCACATGTCCTCAGTATTATATTCCACAGAAACAGATGGACATACTTGATGATTGTATATAGTGGCTTTTATACTTAACATAGAAATGATAAGCAAATAGATAATAGCACATTACAAGAACATAATGTATAATAAAATAATAAAATATGTGAGCCCATTGCTCTCCTAGGCTTCAGAAGTGTTCCCAGAAACTAATCAAAAAGTACTATGAAATGCAAAACTCAAATTTGTTTAGTTACCCATGACTACCCATTCTTGCTAATGGACAAAGCAGTGTAAATAGCAGTTTCCACAGATTGTTTGTTCTGAGCTGGACTTTAGTCAGGCCAGACCCTTGGTAGTTTATGTTTGATTCTAGAACAGAATGAGATGCAGAAAGGAGAGATACGTAAGGGATGTTTTAAAATCTGCCTACTGCCTATTATTACCTGTGGAATATCCCAAACAAGCAGATTGGCAGTGGTCAGGACTCTCGTGGAAACATAAATCTATGGTCTGTGAATAGCTTTTCTGTCCCACAGGTTGCTTTCTGAAGTCAGTACTAAATTAGAAGGAAGTATCATTTTTTGAATATGACAGATACATTATATAAGATACCATGGGGAATGAGATGGCTGCAGGAATCAGTAATCAGGACTGAAACAGACGCCTCTTCTACTATTGCAAATTTGACAGCTGAGCTGTGTCCAACTAATATTGAACACCATATCGACCTGCTGGGGTCAATAGTTGAGCTTAGCTATGCTCAATATTGACTACTTGCATTTTCTAAATGAGGGGTGAGATAACAAGCAAATTCTGTTTGCACCTGGAGCATATGCACATTTTTCCCTATCCTAATTTAAATGCATATGGAAAAGCAAAGTTACTTTTGAAAACTGAGGTTTGGATCTACTATGTTCACATGATTTAATACCAACTAGGTTAAAGTCCTCTAGGGGGAATTAATTAACATGTGATAGCTTCATAAAAAATGCTTTTATGTAGATGTCCAAAATGATACCATGATAGTAGGCAAATGTCATTTGCATAGAACAAAACTCTGGCATGATCTTAGTACCCCCTCCAACAAGCTATTGCTTCTCAGTGAAAGATACAATATTTTGAGTTTATTGCTTTCCAAGTGATCAGAAACTATATGATATCATAGAGTCTATAAGATCTGATGCCTTTTTTCAACTCTCAAGTCTTTGGAAGTAATAAGTGTCGCAAACCTCTGTCTCTCTAGTTCTCATCTCATCTGAGATTCCCAACTATCTCCTTGGATGGGGCTGCTTTAAAAAAAAGAAAGAAAAAAGGAAAAGGAAAGAATTGAGGTATTTTTTTTTTAATTCACAAAGAAGGCCAGAAGATTTTATAGACAATCAAGGCAAATTTGAAATTCTTGTTGAATTTTTGTGTTGTTATCTATGAAAGAACCCAAAAGAAAAAAAGTTGAACCTAACAAGCAGCTCATGGTGGGCATGATGAAACTGTGACACATTACCAACCAAGCGTTGCATGAGAGAGTATAAGGATTATTATCAGAGAAATATATGACCTGAAAAGAAAGTGAGCCAGTCATTTGGTTAGAGAAGAAACTGACAGACAGTCATGTGCTCCACTGATATCTGTAAAATGTCAGTTTTTGGCCTTGGTGACCTAGATGGATGTCTTAAATAAAGATAAAACAAGAATCCAGCCCAAGATGAAGTGTTATGAACAAGTATGGAGACAGTAGCTCTTTTAATGTAACCAGCAATAATCTAGATGGCAAAATACGTTCTTCCAGTTATGCCTGATTGGAAGAAAAAAAACAACAAAGTTTATCCCACTTCTCTACCAATCAAACTCTTGACCATATTTTAAAGTTCATTTCTTTCCTTTGTGAAGCTTGTATTTATCATCTACTCCATATTCATTATTCTCTCTTCTGAACATTAAATATCGATTGTAATAATTCCTAATCTTTGCAAGTATTAGGACCCTTATAAATGCCAAATGAGTTTGAGTATCCCCATATAATAGACTATTAGTATCCCTTGAGAAAATGTATGTAACCTGTGACCCAGAACTAATTAACCAATTAATCAATATGTATTTATTAAGCACCTCCTATGTGCTAAGGAATACATTTGAGAGAGCATAAGCCTTGATATTCTACACCTAAGATTTAAATTAAAATCTTGCCTCAGACATTTTCTACTTGGGTGACTCTGGGCAAGTCACTTAACTTTTCTATGCCTCATTTTACTTATATGTAAAATGGGAACAATAATAGAAGTGTTTGATATTTAATAATAATGATAAGAATAATTCTGTACAAAATAAATACAACACTATATTGGTGAAGGAAGGCATTAACAGAGAAGAGAGGGAAGGTTGAGAAACCAGAAAAGTCTCATGCCAAAGATAATTCTTAAAGGGGTCTTAAGAGAAATAAAAAATTCCAGGAGACCAGGAAGACCTGAGTTCAAATCTGGTCTCAGTCACTTAACACTTCCTAGCTGTGTGACCCTAGGCAAGTCATTTAACCCCAATTGCCTCAGGGAAAAAAATGGAAAAAAAAAAAAAAAGAAAGAATTCCAGGAGATAAAGGAGAAAAAGTTTGGGGAAGATAGAGAATGATGTGTCACATTTAGATGTCTCTGGGACATACAGTTTGAAATGTCCAATAGGCAAGTTGAGTTCAGGGAAGAATGTAGGACATATAGGCCAGGAAATTATTTATATGTGAACTCATGGTAGTTTATAAGGTCTCCAAGATAGCATAGAGGGGAAAAAAGAGAAGACTCAGGACAGAGCTTTGGTAAAAGTCATCGTAAAGAGTCATGTCACGAATGCTGATTAAACCAAGGAAAGTGAGAAAGAGCAGTTTCATAGGTAGAACACACGCATGTACACACATAGATGTGCACACATGGAGGTGTCATAAAAACTCACAGGAGACAGCATCCAGAAGGAGTATGTATCAGTGCTTTGGAAGTCAATTGGGATTAAATGTGAGGAAAAACTATTTGATTTGGAAAATAAGACAACTTCAGTAATTTTGAAGAAAACAATTTCAGATGAGTGCTGAGAATGATTATTAGACTGCAGAAAATAATGTGAGGAGAACAAATTAGCAACAAGTACAATTAGCATTTTCAAGGACATGGGTTGAGAATGCAAGATTTAGAATTATAACTTACTTGGATAGTAACACCTAGTGAAGATAGTTTGTGTGTGTGTGTGTGTGTGTGTGTGTGTGAAATAAGCATAGCTAAGCAAAAAAAAAAATGCACACATTTGGTTTATACAAAAATATATGACTCATTCTTCACAATCAGTACATCACTAGTACTGACCCTCACCATCCAATCAGATGGTAGGTGGTTTGCTTTATCATAAGTCCTTTAGAAATGTGATTGGCTGTTGCATTAATTAGTTATTAAGTCTTTCAAAGTTGTTTTCCTTTGCAGTATTGTTGCAGAAATCGTTCTATTTTTGCTCACTTCATTCTGATTCAAGTATTCTCAAATATCTCTAAAACTATTTTTTCAATTCTTATGGCATAATATATTCTATTACATTCATATACTATAATTTCTTCGCTTCTTTAATGTATGATTATCACTTTTGTTTGCAATTCTTCATGAAAACAGTATTAAAATGCTACTATAAATATTTTTGTATTAATGGATCTTTTTCCTCTTTCTTTGATCTCTTTGGAAGTGTAGGCCTAATGGTGGTATTGCTATATCAGTGACTATTTAGCATTGAGTGACATTGGATATAGTTGCAAATTGTGACCATAATGGCTAGTCTAATTCTTATTTCATCAACAGTTACGCTTAACTTCCCTCTATTAAACCAAGGATTCTGATTTTCCATTTTTATCAACTGTATAAGTATATCAACTGATAAGAGTGAGCTAAAATCTCTGTCATCCTAATTTGAATTTCTCTACTTAAGATATTATTCTTTCATATGGCTCTTGATAGCTTGAAGTTTTTCCATTAAGTGTAATGCTGGAAAAACTGAGGCAAGATAGAGATTAGAGAGTTTTAATATTTTCTTTATTGGAGAGCTTAATTGATTGACTGGACAGGACTCTCATCTCAAAGTATCCAGTGGTGAATGTGAGTTCTCAGTGATATATACACACATGGCTCAGCTACAGGGGTAGAGGAAGGCAGGGGCAGAGTCAGAACACTGAGAACGGTAATGGACTATCAGTCCGGTTCTGACAGGATGGTGGGAGCTATCAAACATTCTGGTAAATTGGGATAAAGAAGAACAATGACAGGATAGGGGGTAGGACTATAAATTCTTGGTGACAGAAGGAGTTAGGAGCCAGGAAGTCTGAACTCCTTATCTTGAGTCTCACATTGACAGTTTATAACATTAGAGCAAGTAGTCCTCAGTCTTAATGAACTGGAGTGGGGGGGGGGGATTTGCAACTAAGGGGATTGAGGCAGAACAATTAAGGAAACTGAGGCAGAACAATTAGGGAAACTGAGGCAGGATAATAAAAGGGAATTGTGGCACAACATAAGAATTGCCTATTCATATCCTTCAATAATTTATCTGTTGTGGGATAGTAGTAGGCCATATATAAATGTTATTTTGTATAGTCCTTTCTAATTTTTCAAATTTATTTACCATTCTATAGTTCTCTTGACCTATTATATATTTGCATTTCAGTATAACTTCTTAACTCTGATCATTACATTAGAAAATTTTGTAAGACCTTTATTTCATTGAAGGTTCATTGAAGGTACATGGTATCTTATTATGTTATAAGAACTTTGTTTTTGCCTTCTAGAATATTATATTCCAAGCTCTCCTCTTCTTTAGAGTGATAGCTTCCAAGTTTTATAATATTCCAATTGGTGAGTTGGTATTTGAATTATTTTTTCTGTTTTCCTTCAGTGTTTTGACCTGGAAGCTCTGGATTTTGGCTATGATGTTCCTGAGTTTTCATTTCAGAGTTTCTTTCATGTGATAACCAGTAGATTTTTTTTATTTTTTTGATTTTAGTAGGCCTGGGCAGTTTTCATTCATTGTTTCTTGAAATATGGTTTCTAGACTTTTTCATGTTTGATATTTTGGAATGGTTTCATAACTCTTAAATTACCTTACCTTGACAAATTTTTCAGGTGAATTTTGTTTTGTTAAGAAATATCTTACATTTTCTGATTTTCCCCCAATCTTTTGTTTTTGCTTTAGTACTTCTTATTGTCTCATGCAGTGACTTATTTCTGTCAAGTCTCATCTAATTCTAAATGCATATGTTATTAGAGAATTTTTACATCTGTTATACCAGGCTATTTACTCTCCTGCCATTTTCCCTCTACAGCTTTTAAATTAAATTAATTTGGTAATTTTTAAAAATGCTTGCTTCTGTTCTAGAAATTCAAGTAAAACCAGTGGAAAATCTGTATTTTCTTTGAGCCTTTGCTTGTATATAATGTATACTTATTGATATTTTCTTCAATTTACTCATTTTCCCAGCCTTACTTCTAGAACTTTTTTTTTTAATTAAGGCCAGGCTCTGTGCATTTCAAGAAGCATAGTAGAAGAAGCATAGTAGAACTTTTTTCTTTAAGTGCTGATTTACAGCATTTGAAATTTGGTTACATTTATATTTCTCTTATTTTTCTTTTCTAACAATGCTTTGACATTTGTTTCTATTCTAGGTGGTATGAAGAACAGAAATTACCCTTTTCTTCAACTAATGTAAACCAGCAATACTATATCAGTACCATATAGTATTAAAAATTACTTGGGATATTGAGAAGTTAAGTTACTTATAAAGTTCACATTGCAGTGTGTGTCAGAGGTGAGACTCGAACCTGTCTCCTTAGTTCTGACACCAGTTTTCTTATCTATTTTGTCACACTCTTTGAGTCATTCCACTTATGTGATAGAATTTGGAGATATTCCACAACCACTGGGCATGTTTTTTTTTTCCTTTTATAATAATGGAGCTATAAGTATTTTTGTATAAATAATTTTTCATTTCTTTTAAAAATTCATCCTTAGGGCATGTTTCCAATAATTGGATTATAGGGTCAAAGAATTGGTGAGTTTTTTAATTTTCATTATGCTCTCCAAACTGGATCTCCAATAGACATCTTAAACTCAACAGGTCCAAAATTAATCTTTCCTTCTAAACTCTTCTCCCTTCTCCTATATTCCATACTATTATAGAGAGCAACACCATCCTTCTAGTCTCCCAGGCTCAAAACATAGGAATCATCCTTTATCTCTTTATCTCTCTTTATCTCTCACCCTCATATAGAAGCTGTTGATTTCACATTTACAATAGTTCTTGAATTCACCTTTTTCAGCACCTTGTGAATGCACCCCCTTCTCTCTTTTGAAAGGGCCAACATTTTAGAGCAGGCTCTCATCAACCAACACATTGATTATTTAATATCTGCTAATCAGTCTGTCTACCTCAAGTTAATGCCCACTCAATCCATCCTCCATTCACCAACAAAAGTGACTTTCTTCCAATGCATATATTATTACTTCATTTACTCAAATTTCAGGGGCATCCTATTCCCTCTAGGAGCAAATACAAAATGCTCTGTCTAGCATTCAAAGCTCTTTATAATCTACTCCCTCCTACCTTTCCAGTCCTTTGCACTTTACCCCTGAAATGTCCTCTTTGATCCAATGACATTGGCCTCCTGGCTGTTCTATGAACAAGACCCTCCATGTATCACTATAGGGGCAATTTCCCATACCTGGAACTCTTTCCCTCCTCCTTTCCAAATGATCTTCCTGTTTTTCTTTAAATCCCATTTAAAATCTCACTTTCTAAAGGAAATCTTTCCCAACCCCTCTTAATTTCAGTGTCTTTTCTTTGTTATTTACTTCTTATTTGCCTGTCTGTAGGATGCATTATATATATTTGTTTTCATATTTTCTTCCCCATTGGATTATGAGATGTTGGAGGGCAGGGACTGGCTTTTGCCTCTTTTTGTTTTCTCAACACTTAGCATAACCCTTGGCACATAATAGGTATTTAATAAATGTCTATTGATTAATTTACAATTTGTCCACTCGTTGTAAAAATTGTATTAAGTTTATTTATTTTAAGTATACATTGCTTTATGAATCATGTTGGGAGAAAAAAAATTAGAGCAAAAGAGAAAAACCATGAGAGAGATTTAAAAAAAAAAAAACAGAAAAAAGAAGTAAGCATAGTATGTGTTCATTTACATTCAGTCTCCTTAGTTCTTTTTCTGGGTGCTGATGGTATTTTTTGTCCAAAGTCTTTTGAGATTGCTTTGGATCAATGAACCACTGAGAAGAACCAAGCCTTTTATAGTTGATCATTGCACATTCTTGCTATTATTGTATACAATGTATTCCTGGTTCTGCTCTTTTCAGCGTCAGTTCAGCATCATTTTTTACAGAACAATAATATTTCATATTCTATATATGGTACATTTCATATACCATAGCTTGTTCAGTCTTTCCTCAATTGATAGACATCCACTCCTTTTCCAATTCTTTGCTATCACAAAAAGACCTGCTACAAACATTTTTGCACATGTGGATCCTTTATGATTTCCTTGGGATACAGATCCAGTAGTAACATTGCTGTATTAAAGGGGATGCACAATTTTATAGTCTTTTGGGCATAGCTTCAAAATGCTCTCCAGAATGAATCATTTCAGAACTGTACCAACAATGCATTATTGTCTCAGTTTTCCCACATCCCCTCCAACATTTATCATTATCTTTTCTTGCCATCTTAGCCAATCTGAGAGATGTGAAGTGGTACCTCAGAGTTGTTTTAATTTGCATTTCTCTAATCAATAGTGATTTAGAGCATTTTTTCATATGACTATAAATGGCTTTAATTGCATCATCTGAAAATTGTTCACATATCCTTTGATCATTTATCATTTGAATAATGACTTGTAGTCTTACAAATTTGACACAATTCTTCATATATTTTAGATGAGACCTTTATCAGAAATACTGGTTACAAAGATTTTTTCCAGCCTTGTACTTCTCTTTAATCTTGTTTCTGTTGGTTTTCTTTGTGCAAAACCCTTTTAATTTGATGTAATCAAAGTTGTCCATTTTGTCTTTCATAATGTTCTCTAGTTCTTCTTTGGTCTTAAATTCTTCCCTTCTCCAAAGTGTAGACTCTTTTTTTATGTGCATATACTATCTCTCTTCCTAAAATGGGAGTTTCTTGAGAACTATGACATTTTGTATATTTTCCTATGTTCTTCAGCACCTTAGAACTATCCTTTGTTTAAAATCGTCATTCACTAGACACCTGTTCCTTGATTTATTGACTTTTTTTAAACCATGCCCTATAAATCAAAGATCAAAGTCACACATATCATTTTCAAGATTTTCTTGTATATCAGAAGTTTCAGTGGAAAATATGCTGTAGGTCAGTCTGAAAACCTGGATTTAAATCCTAACTTTGTCTATCACCTTTGTGACCTTCAGCATGTTGCTTAAACTCTGAGCCTCGGTTTCCTCATCTATAAAAAGCAAGGATTAGACTACATAATCTCTCAAGTATCTTCAAGATCTAAATTTGTGATCTTGTTATCTGTAGCTATTGACAACCTCATAAAGGTTTATCTAGCTCAGGAAATAAGATATCTTCTTATTTCTAACTTGAAGTAAATGGAGCCAGAGATAAAAGTTTTTTGATACTAACAATATAAGGTAGAGGATTCACTCACTCTCCAATATAACACATCTTGGCAGCTTTCTCAGATATTCATATGTCATGGACATATTTTAAAGTATGAGATATAGTTAAAGTATCCATGAAGACATTTGTATTTTATACTATATGGCATTTCAGTGCATGACCAGTGACTAGGATTATAGAGAAATTGAAGAAGTCACTGAGTGATATAGAAGAATGAAGAAGTAATTGGATTCATAATGACTAGAAGACTTTTTGGGACAGTATAGTGTAGAAGGAAAAGCAGGGTATTTGGTGTCAAAAGATCTAAGTTCTGGCTTTTACCTTTATCAGAAGCCACCTAGACAATAAGGGAGCCATTTAAGCTTAACTCTAAATACCCTCTTCTATAAAACAGGAACTTTCATACACTTAACTACCCACCTTAGAGGGTTACTCTTAGGAAAGTACATTGTAAACCTTCTAGAAGTATCAACGTGGGAATTATGATCATGGTCATTTGGGACAGCATTTCAGTTAGTAAAGTCTATCATTTTATTTTGGTAGGACCTGGGCTTTCCTTGATATAGAGAATTCAAATAAGGAAATTCCTCTTCCGGGGCAGATTGGCACCTGCTCTTCAATATGTAGTCAGAGAGAATTACATTTGGGTCACTAAGAATTTGTCTTGCTCTGGGTCACTTAGCTAGCAGAACACAAACCAAAGTCTTCTTGATTTATTTAAGTGTGAATGCTCTATCCATTAATCCCTGATGCTTTTCATATATGAATATGAAAAAAGAGAGTAATAGAGTGAGATACAGAAGAGGAATTGCTACGTTTAGTTTATCTGGGACAATATTTAATGTTTTCCTTCTTATGTTGAAGCTGCTATTTTGAATGATTAGGGAAGTGAGATTATCTGGTTGGCAGAAAATTTCCATAGATATTCATGCACTCTCAATAATCAGAAAATCAGAAACAAAGAAATCTTATTTAACAATAAAATCATATGAGATAGAATTCAATTTTTAGTTAAAGAGAAGGAACTTGGTGTCTTGAAATACTTTAAAATCATTGTTATGAACATCAGTTATCACTGTACTGAGGAAGCATGAATATACTTTTTAGCACTTGCCACAGTACCTGGTACCAAGTACATATTTAATAAATGTTTATTTGAATTAAACTGAATTAATTGGGTGCTCAGCATAACATGTTAGTGGCATGGCAGCATTTACTACATTTGGAGCCTGCTTTTCTCTAATTCTTTTTTCTTTCTGAAGCTCTACTATTGATTATTATGGCAACAAGTTAAACTTTCTTGAATAAACTTCCAAACAGAATTAGGTGAAGAGAAAAAGGAAAGTTTATGTAGGTTCCATCTGAGTTTATTCACAGGCACTGAAGTCTGCTGATTTTGCTGGATTCTCAGGGGACTAGCTGATAGGAAAAAACATCAAAAGGGGCTTTTAAAGTCTTCCTTAAAGGAATAGCAGCAATGAGATGAAATTGCTTCAGAAGAGAATGACTCCCTTCAGAAAGCATGAGGAAGGTAAAAGGGGACACAATCAAAGCAGGAGAGAAGGGAAAAAATTAGAATAAAAGGCACATATGTTTAAAAAATGTCTTCCTGGGCTCAAAAATGTGGAACATTCTCTCACAAACCAAGAAGATAAAATGAAGAAAAGAATCCCAACTAGATGAAACAAAAAGCCTTTGCAGAAGGGAAAGGGATGGTGAAGGGAAGAAGTCTATTTGCTTAACAAGAAGGGTTTTGCCTTCTAACTCACAGTGGCCACACTTCTTGTTGCCTTTATCTGTTTCACCTGCTGCTGTGCCATTAAGATTTGAAGTCACACAAGACAAAAAATTTCATTTCTACACTTTCCTTTGTGCATGAAGTTGGAAAAGCATTGTAGTATATATACTCTACAAATATAGATCATTACAACCTTAGTGTGAATTCCCTTATTGCCATATAATATAAGTCTGATCATATCACCCTTTTGCTCAAAACCCTCAGAGTCCTTAGGACCAGTAAAAGAAAATTTCAATTTCTTAACCTCAATCACACTCATGCACTAATGTACTAATCTTTAGCCAAACAAGACTACTTAGTGTCTCTATAATATCCTGTGCTTTTTTACTCCTTTCCTTTTGTTCTAGATTTTTTTCTACATTTGGAATCTTCTTTTCCCTTACCTCAAATCCCGTTTTCATCTCTACTTTTTCAAATCCTGACTATCATCCAGGACTCTATTCAAGTATTACCACTTCTGTAGGGTTTTCCTGGGACCTGACCCCTCTGACTAGTGAGGACAAAAGCACAAAAACACTATTCTACAGTATTCAGCTGGTCCTAAGCCATGCCTCTCATCCTACCCAACCATTCCCCTATACATCTTGTTGTCATTAGTTCTTTCTCTTCTGCCTCTGTCCTCACATACCCCAGTTGAACCAAATCAGTTCTGCCATTGGTACTGGAAAGGTCTTTTCAATCACTGAGAATATCTTATTTGATGAAGTCACAAATCCAATATGAAATAGATATAGCTTTATAAAAATCTATAGCTTTGTAAATCCTAGCTTGCAAATACTTTATACCTTTGTTTGTTCATTTATTAGTCTAGACACACAATTTTACTAGTATAAGGCAGAGCTTCTAAAACTGTGGGTGGAGACCTCATATGGAGTCATGTAACTGAATGTAAGGGTTGTGAATTTATTATCAGTAAATGTTTCATTTCTATACCTATTATATATACCCAGGGTTGCATAAAAATTTCTTGGGTGTAAATGGGGTCACTAGTGGAAAATGTTCAAGAAGCCCAATTTAGAGAACTACCAAGGAATAATCTTCCATAATTCAAAGAATCCACAATTCTGCAATTTATAATTTTATAAAGTTTCCTAGGACCTTAGAGATTATTGTTATTGTCATTATTGTTGTTATTTTTTCTTCATTCCCACAGAAAACCATGACAGAGAGGTGGTGCAATAACATGCAAATGAATTGGATTTAAATGAGGAAAAGCTGTGCAAGGTCACCTGCTTCATTTTCTCTTTCAATCTCTTTAAATATAAGCCATCCTTGTAACAACAGACCCTTCCTCAAACTAGCAAGCAGATGAGAATTGCATGTTTTATGTGTCAACTCTAGCTTACCACCAAAAGGTGATAGATGTGCTTCATCATCAACCTTAGGAAGTCATGATTGGTCAGTTCTAAGGTTTTGCAGAATTGTTTTCTCTCATATTATTACTATAGTCATTACATAAATTATTCTCCTCATTTTCCTGTTTTTGATCAATTCATTTTCTATCAGTTTGTACAAATATTTCCATATTTCTCTGAATCTGTATTCAGTATTGCTTATAATGAAATAAAATTCCATCACTTTTATTTAAAATTTATGTATTTCCTTGTGATGTTCTTAGAAGGCTTTCTTCTACACTGATGAGATATCTTTCTCCTTATTCTCATCTTGCACTTCCTGATATCCCATCCTTTCCCTCTTCTAATAGATTGAACTTATTGAACAAACTGCAATTAGAGCAATTATATAGAGAAGCTTAACTGTCTTTGTACCACTTCACCAATTTTTAGTATACTCTACTTGTTCATCCCTTTGTAAGGGAATGGTTTACTAGATTCTAGAGCATAATTAGAAAAATCCTTAAGCAGCACATATGACTATCCTCCCTAGCTACTCAAAACTTTAGAAGTAACAATTAGTATAAATATTATAAAGTGAGATTTTATTTATTAATTTTCATTGTGTTTCAGTACTTTGAAAACTATGATTTCATTGGTTTGCATATTTCCTCCACTTAATAATAGGAATTACAGCAACATTTATATAGCACTTTAAAATTTGTAAATGCTGTTCATATTTATATTTGATTCTCATAAGAATGGTGAGAAGTAGATGTTATTATTATCCTCATTTTCTAAATGAGGAAGCAGAGGCTGAAAAAGCTTAGTGACACATCCAGAATCAATTGGCTAATTGCCAAGCATTTATTAAGCTTTTAATACATCCTGGGCACTGACCAGTCTGCTGAATACAAATACAAGGAGAAAGCAAAACAGACCTTGCCATCAAGGAGTTTACTTTCTAATTGGGCAGGACACCTCATAAAAAGAAACTGAAAAGGGAGAGGCATGGAGGAACATGACCAACCTGGGTGCTTTCTTTAAATGACAGTTCTGGGAAGTGTCATCCAATCAGAGGATCGCCATACAGCAGAGGGTTCTTCTAATGTTTGAATTCCAGAGTTGCAGTGAACTTCTAGAAAGAAAAGACAAGATAGGGGAAGTCTAGAATACAGTCTGGACATTAATGAAGTATCACATGGTTACTAAACATCCGAGACAGGATTTGATCTCAGTTCTTCCTAAGTTCCAATGCTCTTGCCTGTTGAGTCATCAATTTACTTCTAGCAGATTAAAAGCCTTCTATCATATACCTGAGGGTAATGAACCTAGTCGAGTTTCATAGATTGAAGAAGCTAATGTAATTGTGGCCATAAAATAAAAGATTATGCGTGTTTAGCTGAGACTGAGACATTCTCAAGTCAAGATAACTTTAGAGTAGTAAATAAATCACAAATTGTTAATTCTCATGATGAAAAATAATGATATTATTTATAAAGTTTTTATTGTTGTTGTTGTTGTTATTTAGGTGGAAACATCCAATAGATGGACATTCGCAGAGAAGCACATTTAGTTTTGATTTAAGAAAAACCTTAACAAACAGAGGTGCTCAAAGGTGGAAAGACCTTCCATTTAAAAATTATTTATTTTTAATACATATTACTTTGTGAATCATGATGGGAGAGAAAAATCAGAGTAAAAGGGAAAAATCATGGGAGAGCAAAAAAAAAAAAAAAAACAGAAAAAAAGAAGTGAACATAGCATGTGCTGATTTACATAATTGAGAGGAATCCAGAAGGATTTCCAGTAGAAGTTTGGATTTTAGCTATAATTTGAAGGCATTCAGGGAAACCAGGAGGCAGAGATGAAGGGGAAGAATATTTCAGGAATTGGAGACTGTGAAAATACCCAGACTTGGGAGATGAGGAAGCCAGTATTGCTAATTCAAAGACCTTGTGCTTCACTAGAGTAATTACCTATAATTAATAATAATAATAAGAACTCATAAAATTTGACTTCTTATTTTCCAGGCCACTGTGACTTGTTGCAATAAGATTCTAATGCACGATTTTTTTCTCCTCTATTATAAAGATCAACATTTTGACTTTGGCAAATAAATAATTCTAAACTTCCAGAGTAGGTTAGTTTTTTTCTTTCTTTTTTCTTTTACTTAAAGATCAATTATTTCACTGGCTGATTAAGAATCATGGACATTTTTGAGATTATTAGTTGCAATCCTCTCATTTTAAATGTGAAGAAACTGAGGGCCACAGTTAGAAAAAACCAAGAGTAGAATCAAAATCTCACACATGATATGGTCTATTTTTCCTAGGGGAAATAGTGGATGAAATATCAACATGGCAGTTTGGGAGACCTTTGTTCATGTCTATTCTCTGACCTGCAGTGGCTGAATACAGACATTTGTGCTTATATTATCCCAAGAAGCTGAAGTGAACATACTCAAAGTTAATATACAACTGAGGACTGGCATGCACTCGGGGGTTTCCATACTGGGAAATCCCTATTTAATGAATGGAACCCTTTCTCTCTATCTCCAAACATCCCTTTCTTCCTTCCCCTTCATATGCAATAACAGTTTCTATACATGAACCACTTTCCCCCCCAGAATTTAAGCCACCTACAGTTATATCCTTGCTCATTAACCTAGATCATTAGAGATTTATTTGTTTAGATGTTTTGCTTTTGTCATCAAGATGTGTTAGCTATGAAACTTTAGTTACTGACAATCTGCACACCCCTGTTTTTGTCTAATCTGAATTGAGTACAACAGAACTAGATCCATGTCCAGAGGGAATTAGAATTCAAAGGATGGGACCCTTCAAGTTAAAATGCAAATTTGCCCCAAATTAGGAGGCAAATGCTATGTGTTAGCTCAATTCAAAGGGATGTAAGGAAAAACAAAATCCCCAATCATTGTCAGAGAAAGTAGGACTCTTTTTTTTCTTTGTTAATATAAAACATTTCTCAAATATGCTTGCATTGATGACTTTAATTTCATTTTCCATTTTCTTTGTTCCTTTAGGATTGTAGCCCCCTCCTCCTCCCATCCTCATTCTCCTTGGTTGGTCTCTGTTTCTCTTTCTCTCTCTCTCTCTCTCTCTCTCTCTCTCTCTCTCTCTCTCTCTCTTTTCCTCTCTCTTCCTCTCTCTCTCTCTTCCCTCCCCCCACCCCCTCTGTCTGTCTTTGTCTCTGTCTTTCTGTGTCTCTTTCTTTGTCTCTCTCCGTCTCTCTCTTTGTTTCTATGTTCTATGTCTCGATCTCTCCTTTCCTCCTTCTCTTCTTCTCTTTCTTTCTCCTTCCCTTCTTCCCTCCCTTCTATTTTCTCTCTCCCTCTCTCTCTCCCTGCCTTTCTCTCTGTCTTTCTCTGCCTTGCACTGTTGTTTAAGCATGCTGTAAACTTGTTCATTCCCCAAAGGCAAAAGCAGCTATCTGAGCAACACTTTGTCAGCATAATACATTTACAGAATGCATATTTATGAACCTTTGAGCTTTTATTGTTCCAGAGGGCAAATAAAAAACATGAAAAGTAGCAATATAGTGTTTCAAAGGTCCCTCAAGGAAAACAAAAGTAGCTGGAAATAAATTTAGAAAGAGGTCCTTCTGTAGAAGGGAACCTTGAATTGGTATATACAAAAGGGTGAATGACCAGGACCCTATTTGTTCTTCCTCCTCTAGCCAAATTTAGGAAATTTTAAACTTTTTAATGGTTTGAACCTCTTAAAAACTGGAAAGGAAAATAATATAAAGGGTGGATTAGACATAAATGTTTATAATCCAGAGATTCTTAAAACAGCATGTCGCAGTGAACTGTATGGATAATAAAAAACTTTAAATGAAAAAGCTCATCTTACTTCCAAGTTATACGTTTGGTTTCCAGCATGGAGTCTCTGGCAAAATTAGGCCAGATTAAAGAGCTTGAGGGAGAAATGAAAAACTTGTAAAATGCCTTTTGATAGTACCTTTTTAATTGACCTTGGCTAACTAATTAATTTCTCATTGCTTGTTTCTTAACTTTACCAATATGTGGGGTACTTATACATTGTAGATGACAATACCATGTCTTTGGAAACATGACTGTGTTTGTGAGTCACCATTCTGGGTGGGATAGGACAAATCGCCAGGTAGGAGATTATGATTTAAGTCCCATGATTGAAATATGAGTGTGATACTGGTGAGTCACTAGGCATTATAATCATGAATGTTATACAAATATTGATTTTTTTTAATGAAAAGTAAGTTAGAGTCCTTGGACTTAAAGGGTACCTTTTCCATTTCAACAGTGATTTAAAAAATTATCTACATATTAATTCACAAAAAAATACATCATTTCAGAGTTTCCCCAAAGGTGACTAGGATGGAATCCAGAGCTTGTGGGGTGACTGAAGCTTTGGGCAAGGGCACCAAAATTTAGAGGGTGCTGTTAGTACTTATTCTTGGCAGAGAGAAAAGGCTGAGTTTGGCACTTAGTTTGCAAGAAAAGTTAGTTAAAATGCTAAGCTTGCAGGATCATAGTTTCACCTAGGGAAATAAAAGAGTCGGCATCTGACAGAAGAAAACAGTTCTTGTCCTTAACGAATCTCCAAAAAGCGAAAGAGACAAGAGTACAGATACTGGACCCTTCTAAATTCTCAGAGACTTTAAAAAGGACATTTGTCCTATACCTATTTTGGAGTTTGAATTAAATGTAATGCCATTTACAAAATTCTCCATTTGCGTTTCTGTATGTGTGCACATCTATAAGGTCTCTACCCACTCTAATTCATTCTTTATACAACTGCCAAAAAACCCTCAAGCACAGTTCTGGCAAAGTTTACCTCCCCACCTTTACCTCCAACTCCCTCTCCATCACTTCCTGTCCCCCACTTGATAAACTCCAAAGACTTCCCATTAACTCTAGGAATAAATATAAATTTTTCTGTTCAGAATTTAAATACCTTCACATCTGGATTCCTCCTCAACTTTGCAATTTTCTCACACATTATTGCTCTCATTCATTTTGCAATCTAACATCATTGATGTCTCACTTGCTGCATGGCCTACAGGAAATGCGCTTTGATGGCTTTATCTGTTTTAGTTCTGTAGTGCATATAGGTTCATTATCCCAAATCTCATCTATATGAGCAGGCTAGGTAACCAAAACAAGACTGCTGCTTTCCTTAGTGTTCCAGGGCTTACTCTGAGGATTGGGATGTCTTCCCCTATTGTAACGGTTTATGATCTCCCACTTAGTGTTAACCAATATGAACTGACAGTTGTCTCTTATCTAATGTCAGTTGACCCCTTGTACTCTCCTTAATGTCATCTAACCTGTCTCAATATCATTTTGGTAAATGATTTTTTCCTCAAAAACCACTAAATTAACATTCATTCATTTTACAAAAGGATTTTTACTGATATAAGAAGAGTCCAAGAACAAAAATCCCTGAAGTAAGAAACCTACTCTTTTCTATCACTTTAGTTATTCACACTTAATGGAGTCATATTTAAGGTAGTAACAACTAACATTTATCCTACCAAATTCACTTTTGGGTGTGGAGAGTAATTCCTGTGCTTGCAGGCCATGTTGTGTTATCTGTCTGGGTGGTTCACTGCTGAACCTCATCAAGTAAATTGCTGATTAGGGCTGGCATTTTGTCAGCCCTAGCTGTTGCATCTATCAGCAGACTTTGCTAGGGATTCTAGTTGCTAGATGGTTGGTAGCTCTTCTGATCTGTTGAAGTTACAAGGTTATAGCTTGGGTTTCCTAATTCTGTTATCCATTCATCTAATAACAAGAAAGAAGAAATACAATAGGTACAGAAGAAATACAGATGTTAATGTGTTCACAGCCATATGGTTGCCTTGGTAGTGAAATAAGGCAGTTAACAGTAATCAGAAAGCATCAGGAAAGTGCTACTTCTATAGTTGCTACCTTTTCCCACATATAAAGACTTATAGCCATTCTTTCCTTACTCACTCCCAAGAAATGGATTGAATTTGTCAATTCAAGCTTTTTGTATGCACACTCAGTTCCAGCTCAGCAGCCAGATAAAAGGCTTTTAATAGAAGTGCAATCAGCTGACAGGACAGTCAGGATACCTGAACATATTATGAATCAGGGAAAGGGCCCCTGTAATGTAAGTGTCTGGAATCAAGATTAACAAGCATTTACATAGATAAGTAGGAGGCAGAGAGTGTTGCTTGTGCTCTAAGTTAAACCATTGGTCAGTTCCAACATTATACCTCAATACACATTTTTTATTAACTTAAACCAACTTTTCTCTATTGAGAATGAAAAATTCAAAATTGATAAAGACATGAATCTTTTATAATGAATAAATGGTGGTTCAATAGAAGCACATGGCTATCATTGTGAAGTTTCTCTAGTTAAATAGTATTCCATCCCTTGTCTCTGTGCCCTTACATAAAATATTATTTTTCAAGCTAGAAATGCATTCTTTTTTGTATTATTGAATCCCTAGTTTCCTTCAGAGTTCAGTCTTACAAGACATTTTGTAAGTGTCTTAAGGGCAGGGAATGATTAATTTTTCTTTTTATATCACATGCTTTGGATAGTGCCTTGTGACTAGGAGGTACTTTAAAATGCTTTTTGGTTGATTGACTTAATTGATTCCTTTAGCTTTTAGTGTTGTCTCCTTCCTTAAATTATCATGCATGTGAAATCTCTTCCTCCTCACCCTCCTTGAAGGCAGGTACTTATTTTTATTTTTATTTTATATCTATATCTATAGGCCTTTATATGTATAGGCCATGCACATGGAGAGTGCTTACAAATGCTCATTTGGACTGGATTGTTAGATTATTTCAGCAATACACACACACACACACACACACACACACTGGAATTTTTACCTTTAATAATCCTCTGTTCTATCTCCATTCAGGGACTGTTTTCTCTTTATACTTGTTTTTCTTTTAACTTGTTTTCTCATATATACTATGCTAAACTTATTTCATTCCATTCCAATTAAGCAGCCTCTTAGACCTCAGGTGCCTGTTTGACTCACATATCTCTCTCTCTCTCTCTCTCTCTCTCTCTCTCTCTCTCTCTCTCTCTCTCTCCCTCTCTCCTATCTGGATTTCTGAGGAAACATTGATATTTTAGCTCTTGAATGTATAGTTGCTATGGAAGTAGTCTTGGGTTCTTGAATTCTCTATCAAGCAGAATAAAAACTCTGGAAGATTTCTAAGCTAGAAGGGCTTCAAGTACAGATTAATGGAAGGACAATAACAATGTTGACCAATAATTAGTCTAATGAATTTTAGGGAAATTCATCATCAGAAGGGAGAACTTCCAGGCAATTTTTTTTTTTTTTTGGCTATAGCAGTTTAGAAAGACTATTGACGAAGATACAAAGATATTTTATTCTGTACTGCTTAGGAAAGAATCCATATAGATGAAAACACAGACTTTTAAAGTGGGATCAGTTCAGAAACCAAGATATTGAGATGACTTGAAGTCATGTTATTGTAGAAGTGGTTGAAGGAACTAGAGTGAAGTTTAGCATGTAGGGGAAAAAACAGAAGATGATCATTTTCTTTCACAATTTGGAGGATTTCCATATGGAAGAAAGATCAGTCTTATTCAGCTTGGACCTCGGAGAAAGATTTAAAAAATGTGAAAAACTTAAAAGGAAATGAGTTGTTTCTTAAGATAGTGAATTCCCTGTTGTTGGAAGTCGGAAGCAAGGATGGATGACTATATGGGAAATCATAAAGGAAATTCATGCTATAATTAAGATGACTTCTAAAGCCCCTTCTAACTCAAAGATTCTATGCTCCTAAATCATAAGGATGTCCTTTATAAACAAGTCCAAACCTAATTCTATTCTGTATCATCCTAACTTTTGCCTGGATAATCCCCTAAACACTAGTTGATCTGAAGACCTAAGAATATGTAGGATTTGTAACATGAACTCTACTTCTAACAGGACTAAAGATTTATGATTCCATATTCCCCTTCTAAAAAATCATACTTTTGTTCTTATCATGTCCCTGACATTTAATCATACTGTAAATTAAATAAGTATTATTTTCATTTCTCTGTCTGTCTCTGTCTCAACATTTAGCTGGTCTTCAGAAAGAGATATGCTTCTATTCTCTTGCTAAACTCAATGTATTCTCAATATATCACAATATGTACCTGTTGAAATTCCCCAACTTACATCCTCCAAAAAACCTGCCTTAATATTTGATACTCTACCAGTAAGAGTGACTTGTCTCCCTTTTTTGGTTCACTTAGGAATTATTAGTTTGGGAACCAAGTATGAAAAGTGCTTATGTGAATGGAGGGGGCCTATAGCTTAAAATTTATTGGGGCACTTGGATGTCATATGATTTGCTTTTGTGTCAGAGGAAGGGTTGGAACTCAGAACTTTTGGACTTCAAGGCTATTTCTCTGTTATGTAATATTACCTTTGTTTATGATAGTATCACATAATATAACTAGGTGTATTATAGTAAGGTGCTAGGCTTTAGTTTAAATTTTTTCTGAGATACTGCTAGCTGCATGACTGAGCAAATCACTTAACCTCTCTAAATCTGAGTTTTTTCATCTGTAAAATTGAGATCCATCTCATAAAGTTGTACTAAGAATAAATGAGTTATCACAGGTAAACTGCTTTGGAAATCTTAAAGCTCTAAAGTAATATAATTATCATTACTACTTTGTATCATGTTTCCCTTCTAGATTATAATCCTTCATAAAACTTCATAAAATCATTTCTTAATTAAACTTTCAATGTCCCCTAACATTTGGCACAGGCCAGTGCTTAATAAGCTTTTGCTAGATTGAATTGAATAATATCATCACAAGCTAGAAGTTCTCCCCAAGGAGAGGCGTCATCTGTACCAGGGTAAGGAAACAAGCCATCTGTTCTTTTGCTCTTGAAGAAGTCCGAGATTTTGAAGGAATGTTTACCCTTCAGAGCCCTAAAATCTATGTCTAAAAGGTAACCTCAGGGGTCTACTGATTAGGCAGTTGGAGCAGATAATTGTTTCTTGGGTCAATAGCCCCATTAACACTTAATTACTGGGAAGAAGCTGTTAGGTGCTGACCACTAGGCAGAGGATAAATGTGGGCTAATCTCTAAATTGAATTTGAAGGAAGAAGGATAATAGGAACTTTCTGTAATAGAGGCTTCTGTAGCATTCATTAGGTTATTCATTGATAGTAATGTCATTTTGGTCCTCTTTCAAAAATGAAGGACAACAACTAACCAGTTAGTGATTGTTGATAGAACCACTTTTGAGAACAAGTTTTAATAGAATGATGAAGCTAAAAGCCAGATGAGAAGGACTTGAAAAGTAAATGATTAGGACGGACATGAAGAAGTTAACATGGACCAACAAAATGTCAGTAAAAGGGTGAAAAGATACAGAGCAACAATGTGAGGAGTCATGTTATATATATATATATATATGCCCAGAGCATGTTTGATGTTTGTAGACAAAGAGCCAACTAATAAGGAAAATCAATAATTAAAGAGAGGGAATTATAATAGAACAAGATATTGATATAAAATGAAGGGGATGAGATTAAGGATATAAGTAGAGAGGCTAGAGTTAAAAAGAAGACAGGTAAAGATATAGAGAAACTTTTGCAGACTGGAATAAGGAGACAACAGACTGACTGGATGGCTGCTCTAGATTTTCTTAGAGAAGCAGGAATCAAGGTATGATTTGACTTGGAGGTTGAGAATCACATTGAGGGTTTGAGAAGAGATGAGAGCTAATGTTGATTGTGATAGAGAATCAATCAGGGAAGACTATGAGAGTGGCCAAGAAACTGTGAGGGTTTAGCTGAAATTAGATAATCTGAATCTGGAATGAACCCAGGATATGAATCTGATAATTTTCATTATATGAAGAGGAATTTATTCCACTAAATGAAGGAAGTTGTTTTGTTTCTCTGATTGACTGGTTGAATAGATGAATTTTTTTTTAAAAAGCATTTGTTAGGTACTTATCCTGTACCAAGCATATGCTGAGTGGTGGGATTAGAAACAAAAAAATATCAAAGGATCCCTTCATTTTCCTTGGGCTTCACTCCCAGCTCTGCAGACTTCTACTTTCCTCCTATTTGTCCTTGCATGTCCTCACCTTGGAAACTCACTCTGCTCTCTCCTTCTCACAATGGAATAATCCACCACCTCTGAGGCTTCCTCCTCTGATTGTCAGATTCTTCCCCAAACCTCAATTTTAAGGCAGACGCAGGCCTCCCTTACCTTCATTTACTTCTGGGTACACTTCTTGACCCTTTGGATTTTCCTTGACTACTTTAACACAGTACCTGGCACATGGTAAATACTAGTTGACTTCACACATATAGGAGTGATGGCCTAGGAGGCCATTTTGGTCAGAAAGACATTGGGATAGTGAGTTGGATCATAGGGAGGTAACTAATCTCTACCATCCAGGAATAGCAGACTTGATTTGATCATAGTTCATGATTCCATAACTGGAGAAGGGAGAACCATTGTTTTCCCACTTCCTGCTATCAGCACCAAGAATCAAGACTCTGAAAACTCTAGCCTCTAAAATCCTTCTGCATGATACAAACTGGTTGCATGTTGTTTACAGCTAGCTGCAGAATGCACATTGAGTCATGGTATCTATAGTTGGGAAGACCTTTTCAACATTACACATGCCTTTGCCAAATTGTTAATACCATCTTTTCCTTTGCCCTCAGAGAAATTCAGATCAGATTCAAGCATTGGCATTTACTATTTGATCTTAGACCCTAGACAAGTTGTTTCATTTCCCTGTTTATTTGTAAAGTGAGGAGGCTGAACTAGAAGACCTCTAAAGTCTCATTCCAACCAAATTGGAGTCTTATTCAACTTCTCCATCTCCTTCTTTATAATCCATTAATTTGGATTCATATGAACCTTTTATTACCAATAATGATTGTTCTGAAAATTAAAATAGTTCAGATTTACAAGTAATCATTATTATATGTTATCAAAATTATAAATAATAGAATAATCAAACTTCTGGAGGGAAATATAGAGCAGCCAACCTCTAAGATCATAGAAACTTTACTTTAGAAGGGATGCAAAGTTGAGTCCAACCTATACCAATGTAGGAATCATTTTTACAACTTCCTTCATAGGTGACCACCTCTGCTTGAATATTTCTGTGGCAGAAAGCTTACTGCCTTACAAAGCAATCCTCTCAATTTTTTATAGCTTTTCTTTTGGATGTTCTTATTTATAATAAATCCAAATTTCCTTCCTTATAACTTTCAATCATTGATTGAACTATTTGCCTTCTGAAATTAATGAATAAATCTACTCCCTTTCCTTATGAGAACTTTTTTTAAGTTTTGAAGGAAGTTATGCCTTTAAATGGATGTCATATTCCTACTAGCTTTTCTCTTTACTAGGCTAAATATGCTCTATTCTTTTTTCTGGTCCTCAATAAGGTACTGAGAATCTCATCAACTTGGTCTAAGCCTGTAGAAGTTCCTTCTAAAATTTAGAACCAAGGACTGAATTCAGAAATGCAGACACAGACTACATGTTGGTTAACGGCTGAAAAAACATCACTACTCCTCCTATTTAAATCCTGCCCAAGGGAAAAAATGAACTCCAGGAATTTTTCAACCCTCCTAGTTCAATATTTAATACCTCTATGATCTCATCAATGTGGACACTCATTCCAACTGTATACATTTCACCATTCATTCACACTTCATCTTAAACAGCTCTTACCTATGTGCTACCCCAGAACTCTTATACAGGATCCACCCCTTATGCTGGAAAGTATTTTAACATTTTTCATATAACAGTACCACACTTTACTCATGTTATATGACTGACTCATCTACTTTTCTAATCATGTATTTTCTTGAAGATATGTTTGAATGAACTTTAAAAAAATTCCAAGTACCTTTTGCTAATACACCATAGCCTATTTATACTGACCAAAGATCTGTCGATTGCACTTTGGGTCACTCTCCATTATGAGTGACTATAATATTCCTTGAATTGTTGCCACATGGATCATTGGAAGAATATACTTTTTTTTTTTTAGGGAACAGACTAGAATTGTTGAAAGTGTTGCATAATTTCCTAAATTCAGTCCAGCTTCTTATTGTTCAATTATAGACCCAGCTCATTGCCTGACTGATTTTTGTCCAAGACACATATACTGATGAACTAACTCTCACTGGGTGGTTTATTTAACTGTGTATTATAATCTGAATCATGGTGAGCAAATGATGGCCTACGGCCAAATCTGGATCACTGCCTTCTCTTGTATGGCCTGAGGGCTAAGAATCCCTTTCATGGTTGTTGTTCAGTCCTTTCAATCTTGTCTGAGTCTACATGACCCCATTTGGGTCTCTTTTTTTTTTTTTTTTTTTTGGTAAGGACTGGTTTGCCATTTCCTTCAGCTCATTTTACCGATGAGGTAACTGAGGCAAACAGAATTAAATGAATTGACCAGTCACACAACTAGTAAATGAATGAAATGGGCTTTGAACATTAGGTTTTTCTGACTCCAGGCCTAGTGCTCTATCCACTGCACCACTTACCTACCTTCAAATACAGAACTCTATCTAAAATAGCTTTCTGACTGCAGAACATTTTTGTTTCTCATTCTTATTTTCATCAAGCATAACCTTACTACATGTGGAGATTATTCTTATAAGGATCTTATGGGAATGAGAATGTAGATATAGGTTTATAGATTCTGATATCCTCTTGATCACAACTTTTTTTAGTGTTAATATTCTCCATGATTTTCTGTCATTGGAATGTTTCCTTCTTTCAAAAACAGTGTGATTATAAAATTCACATAACAATGTAAACATTATAATTTTATACATGCATTGACTGAAGCACATTATAAACAGTATGCAACAGGTGAATTCTTAAGGGTTTTATGTATTGGCATTATTCATTTTGAATGATTTTTGTTTATTTTTATTTTTTTGAACTAAGCAGCAACTGTGGAGTGTTTTTGACAAGTTGGGAAATTGGTTGGAAAATGTGTCACAAATGATGACAGTTATGTTGAAGTTAAAAAAATCACACTTTATTGCTTTAAAACCAGCTACGAATATACTGATTATGAAGATCTTACATTTGACTCATATGTGGTCCCAAATGAAGACCTTTTTTACCTGGCCAATTTTGATTCTTAGGAGCTGATAATTGAATAGTTTTCCCATAAAACTCCCAATTTGAATATTAATTTCATCAGAAGACTTCCTCCATGCATTAAGCTTAAAGGCAGATGCTATCTTCCATATGCTTTTTAAGATGTGCTTTTTTTATACTTTGGCTAGTCAGTTGGTGTAGTAGAGTGCTGGACCTGGAATCAAAAAGACTCATCTTCTTGAGTTCAAATCTGATCTCAAACACTTACAAGTGTGACCCTGGGAAAATCACTTAATCCTTTTTGCCTCATTTCCTCATCTGTAAAATGAACTAGAAAAGGAAAGGCAAACCACTCCAGTGCTTTTGCCAAGAATAGGGTCATGAAAAGTCAGACATAAATGAAAATCACAATATTAATCCATTACATATGTATCTAAAATTATTAACATTTAAAGTTACACAAGGAGTTTATAATTATCTTGGAGCTAAAGAATAGATTTCTCAATGTTTTAAAAATTAATATTGTCTCTAGCATAGACTTTTTCAGAGTGTACTTTATCTGGTATAGTCTTTGTTTTCATTAGTACCACTTCTAATTTTCCTTTACTTAGTCCCATCAGGGACTAAATACAAATTTGGTCTTCTATTATTATTGATGATTTAAAAAGTTGTTATAGGGACAACTAGATGGCACAGTAGATAGAGCACTGGTCCTAAAGTCAGGAGGACCTGAGTTCAAATCCAGCCTCAGACACTTAATACTTCTTGCTATGTGACCCTGAGCAAGTCACTTAACCCCAATTGCCTCAGCAAAAAAAAAAAAAAAAGTTATATAAATGCTATTTCATTTCTGTTTTAAAACTACTTTAAAAAATTTTAATGAACCCTACCACCATTTAAGTGACATATATTTTTTGAATGCAGGAAAGATTTATTTTACATTCTTGCACACACCTTTGAAAATTTAAAGGCATCATTTTATTTCTTATCCTAAAGCACAAGTTCCTTCCCCTATTCTTCAGATTAATTAGATATTACAGAAATTACAGGACATGAAGCTCCACCCTTCCTTACATAGCTAGTTCCTGCCTCAAAGGAGCTTACATTCTATAAGGGAAAAGCTAACAAAGGAGGGCTAAAGGCAAAGAACAAAAAATTCTTTTTAAATCTCAAACCACCCCAGATTACAAAAGTCTGTCCCTGCCCCCAAGAAGCTTACATTCTTTTGGGGAAAGATTACTAACCACCTTGATTATTCCTTGATGTTCTTGTGGGTTTCAGTTTTCTAATTTGTTTCATTTCTCCAATTTAATTTTCATAACTGTGTAAATCAAGTGGCCATCTATTTCTCACAATTTGCTCCCCTTTTTTAATAATTTGATTTCCACACCTTTTTTTAACTCCTCAAATTTGGCTAATAATTTTTTACATCCTATTAACCCCTGCACAGATCTCCTTACACAGGATGGATAATTAATCCCTGAATTTTCTGCTAATTCTTCTGATAGGACTATATGAAACTACTTCCAGTCATAACACATGTTCTTCTTTCTGCTAATAATCTTTCTAGAGTCAATCTATTTTCCCATGCCATTCTGCTAGTGGCATCTAGCTATTCTGCTATTCCCTTCACCGCTTCTCTGATGTAATAAATATTTTTTGAATTGAAAATTGTTTGTTTATATACTTTGTTATTTATCTGGTTGTTTTCTTTGTTTGATCGATGACCTATTGATAGTATCATCTTTCATAACCAGGTGAAAGGAATGAATGAATGAAAAAGCATGCATTCTGCACTTATGATGTGCCAGGCCCTTTGCTGAGGGTTCAAATATGAAAAAAAGTATGACTACTTCTGCCCTTAAAGTTTTTACATATACAAAGGTGAAAACAACTCTTATAGGATAATGCTAGTAGGATATGGCCGCTTTTGTAAGGGAGGTTCCAATGTTGGCAAATAAGGGCATTGATTAGTAAGTTCTTTTTAGAAATAGTGGTATCTCTTTTCCTATTGTTGTCAGATCTAAAAGTGGGAGTGGGGGTGGAATATCTATGTAGAGTGGTGTGAAGATGGTTGGGGCAAGAGTTGTGTGGAAAGTCTGGGTCATGGTAGAAATGAGGAGTGATGGGGCTCAAGAAGTCACTAAGCCTATTAGGCCATGGGGCTTATCTGGTGCAAAACAAACCAAAGCTTGCCCACTTTTCTCTTTACTTTACTTTTACTTCACCTGAAGCTTCCATTACTAACTCTGCAAGTAAAGATAGATTGATCTCAGGCCAAATGGCCTTTCACTAGAGCAGAGAAAGATATTGGGGATGGGAGGAATCTTGAAAATAATCTAGTCAAACAAACTGCTTCATTTTAGAGATGAGGTGATTTAATTTTAGGGAAAGGTGTCTTGGTTAAATCACTCAGATTTTCTGCTTTAAAAAAATTATCAGTTTCTTCATAAAATATAAAATGCGAGGATTGTTCTTGATTGTATCTACAATCCCTTTCAACACTAAAAATCAGGTCTTCTCTATACAAGGTATCCCAAAAGTCTTAGTGCAGGTTAAACTATTAAAATTATTAAAGCTTAAACCTGAACTATGACTTTTGGGGCATGTTGTATAAAGCCTTATTGATTCTGAGATGAGGTCAGCTTCTCCTTTTTGCATAGTCCCCAAGTCATGGATATTAGTGGACAGTATAGTTATCTGTTGATGGGATACTATCTTCTCCCCTGTTCCTTGCCCCCAACCCTGCTTGAAAAATAAGAATCCTTTTTTTTTAACTTTTACTTCTCATAACTGAAGAACCATCTTTGTAAATATTCCATTTGATTCCCTCTTAGTTTTGTTGTCATAACTCTCAGGAAGAAATGGAAATTCATGTAGAAGACAATCTTTTATTTTATTCATTTATTAGCTTAGTAGCTAGAAAAAATTTCTAGGTCTCTGGGAGCAAGAACCTTTTTATTTGTCATTATATTTTTAGCATGCAGCATATCTTGCATATTATAGGTGCTTAATAAATGCATATTGAGTTGAAATGAATTGAAAATGCTAGGCTTGTGCTCTGCCTGAAGTATATAGCATCCTTTATGAAACAGAAAGGAAACAAGCTATCAGTTCCTCTGATCTAGGGAAAGACCAGAAAGGAGGAATAAGGGGTCTTCTTCTAAGGCATCCCACTAACTCACTGTGATATTGGATCAACATTTCCAAAATTAGTGTTTCTAAGTGAAGAATGTACCATTTCAATGAAAACCCCCAAAGTCCCATTTCTGATTCCTTAACTAGCCTTTCAAACGGTCTAACCAATGATGTCACTCTTTAGCAAGGAATCTGCCAACACCTGATGGTTGTAAAATCTTGGCTATAATTAAAAACTTAATTGTCAGACTTGTTTCACAGTTTCCTCATGTAAGCCTTAGGAAATGTTCCCTGTTTTCCTGTTGCTAGGTTCAGCAGTTTTCTTCTTCCCTGTATCAATGTGGTAAAAAAAACAAAACAAAATGTTTGTTTCTGAAATTGTTAACCTAGAAGACTTTGAATGAGGCTGACTGGTGTAAGTCCCCTTGACACCTTGAGTAAGGTGTCAGGAAGGGCACTTTTATTTCTATCCCATCATGTGTTCAAAGATATCTTGTCTTTTTTCATGGTGTGATTTTTAATACTAGAGTTTTCAAAAGCTAAGAGTTGAGAAGCAAAGCAGATGAATAGTATTATGAATAGAGTGCTGGACCTGGAGTTAAAATCTGGCCTGGTCAAGTTACTTAATTTCAGTTTTCTTCAATTTTCTCATCTGTACAATGGGTATAAAAAGTAGCTATTTCTCAGGTTTATTATGAGGATCAAATAAAATAAGTGAAAAGTTCCTGGAATATAGAAAATGCTATGTAAATTTTGGCTGTTATTATTATTATTATTATTACATTACTGCATTATTTCACCAGTGTCACTAGCCTTCCATAAGGACCCCTCCCCATCTCATGATCTGAGCATTTTCACTGATTGTCTCTAATAACTAGAAATTTTTCCTTCCTCTTATCTAGCTAAAGTCTTCCTTGGTTTCCTTCAAGTGCCAGTTGAAACCTCATCTTCTATAAGAATCCTTTCTCAATTCTTTTTAATTCCAGTCCCTCTGTTGATCATTTTCTATTTGTCCCAGATGAGGGCCACTTCCAAATGTCTTCATCTATATCTTGCCACTGGACACAGGCTCTTGAGGAGAAAGTGAGGCTTATGACTGCACAGCCCATTGCCACTTAAATCCAATGACACACCTTCCTGATATCGTGGTCTTCTTTGAGAACAAAGAACAAATAAGAGTTTGTCCTATATAGAGTTTGTTTGTCTATAGTTGTTTGTATGTTGTCTCCCCTATTAATTTGTGAACTCTGTGAAAGTAGAGATTGTGTTTTGCCTTTCTCTGTATCCCTAGTGCTTACTATAGTGGATGGTACATAGCAGGTGCTTAATAAATGTTTATTGAGTGACCAGCAATATTTAGTTATGGGTTGAGATCTTTTGAGAGATATTGTTCAAAGTCTACTTTAAGTATACTTCTGTGTGTTGCTTAGCCATTCCAACCCCCCAGTTTGGATGTATCTCTGCAGAGTTATACTTTTCAGAAATTTGAATTTGTTTTTCAAAAATTGAATTATGCTTTTGTGCCCTGTTTGGAAGCTATGTGAATGTCAAGAATTGTAATTACCCAGACTTATTTCAAAATGAAGTGTACTGTCTCATGATGCAGTAAACCTCTTTCCTATAAATATTATGGAATTTAGGGTGGAAAGGGATCTTATAGATAATCAGTTTTTTGTTTTTCGGTTTTGTTTTGTTTTGTTTTGTTTTTTGGTAATCTCCTCACTTTACAGATGAGGAAACTTAGGCTATCCTTATTTACCCAAAATCCCACAGAGACTAAACAGCAGAATTGGAATGTGAATAGAGGATTTCTGACTCCAAATCTCAAGTGTAGCAGCTGTCTTCTCATTTAAAATAGGGTTGTTTATACTGTAGGAATCTGTTATTTATATGAGTACTTCCTTCACTGATGGAACTCATAGCTCCTTTTGGCCTTAATCAATGCTCTCTATGACTTCTTGTGGCTAAAATAGTCACTCAATTGACCAAAATTATGGTGATGAGAATATCGTTTACAGAATGTGGATTTAAAAAATGCTTCTCCAAGTAGTAAGTAAGAAAGGATGTCACTCACAAAGTATCTTTTAAGAGCTTACCATGCGATGGTTAATATAGAAATATATTTTACATGACTTCACATGTGCAATTGATATCATATTGCTTGCTACCTTTTCAATGGGTAAGGGAAGAACTCAAAAATTGGAAAGAATTTAGAATTCAGTTTTTTAAAAAATGAATATTAAAAGTAAACAGATAACTTGTTAAAAGAGCATAATATGTACTAGATATGGGGCTAACTCCTGGGAATACAAAGAAAGGCAAAAACTCAGCCTTTATCCTCAAGGAGCACAAAGTTTAACAGGAGAAAAAAACACAACACTGTGCATCCAAGAGATTCTATCCATGTAGAAGATAATCTTAGAGGGAAGGCAGAACTCTAGGGGTAGGCATGGGAATTGGGAAAGGGCTGCAGGCCTTTATTGGAACGTGGGATTTGTTCTGTCTTTAAGGAAGACTGAGAAACTAAAAAATAGAAGGAAAGACAATCTTTCAGCATTATATAGGGGACAGTCATGAAAAGGAATAATATAACAGCAAGATGGACTATTGTGTGAAAATAATAGCAAAGCGACCAGTATCATTAAATGGTAGAATATATGGAGGAAATTAAAGTGTTTCATTTCTTTTAAATTCTTTTAATTATTAATCATTTGTGGCTTTTCTTATCAAAAGACAAAGATACTTTGTCATTCACATTGAAGCAAACATTATACAAAACACTGAGACAACAGAGTAGTAGGATTATAGGACTAAGGGGATCTTAGAGGTCAACTGCACCAATCCCCTCTCCTTAAACGTAAAGAAACTGATATTTAAAAAAGAATAATGTGTGGGATCATGTAGATAGAAAGTTCTGGAGGCAGAATTTGAACAAGGTCTCCGATTTCAAAATGAGTATCCATTCACTTGGACAGCTAAGTAACACAGTGGATAGAAGTCTGAAATGGGCTTGAAATCAGGAAGACTCATCTTTGCGAGTTAAAAATTTGGTCTCAGACACTTACTAGTCATGTGACCATGGCAAGTCACTTCACCCTGCTTGCCTCAGTTTCTTCCTCTGTAAAATGATCTAGAGAAGTAAACGGCAAACTACTCTAGTATCTTTGCCAAGAAAATCCCAAAATTGGGTTCATAAAGAATTGTAGAAACTGAAAAGTAACACTAATTCTTTCCTCCAGAGAGTTTGTACTGCGGTTTCATAATTTAGTACATCTATAACGTTAATAAGGGACTCAACACATTGGATAGACAATCCGTGGCTACTATGTATGTACAAATGGATAAAAGAATTGTGAATTTTTTATTGTTTGTGTCCGGTCTTGTTTCCTCTACTAGACTACAAGTTTTCCAATGGTTAGGGCTTCACCTTCACTTTAGAATTCTCATAACTGCTATAGTACAACACCTGGTATATGGGCGCTTTATAAATGTTAAATAAAATTCAATTGAATCATTGTGGAAAATTGAGTCATCATTCATTAAAAAATTTGTGCCAAGAACTACAAAAATGGCATTGTTCTATAATGTTCTTCTTTTATGATTGCTTAATATTTTCCAAAGCACCTTTAAGAGAAGAAGAAAAATATATTGTTTAATTGGCATGCCCAGCATTAGTGAATCAATGAAACAAGAATCTGACTTCTTAATTTTTAGGTCTTAAAACAGTGGATTATTTTTTTTTTGGCCTGGGGAAAAAAGAAGGGAAGCTTAGTGCTGGGGGAAGAGTGAAGGACAGGTGTTGATTACATAAATGATTCTTTAGGTATTTTCTATCCCATTTCTAGTGACTTTGCCTTTTGAAAATTCTTTTAATTTCTAACAATAGAGGCATCAGATAAATGGCTAAATTACATGCCTTATATCAAAGACTACAAAACTTATCTTGGCTTTTGCCAATGGAAGAAGAAATCAGATATTTCTTGATAGTAAGGGAAGCAGATTGACTTTACAAATAGTGTGACTAAAATGGATTCATTAGGAAAGTTTAAGGTATTGAAAAGGCAAAAAGAAAATAAACTTTCTAAAAGAACCTAATGTTCTGATTTCTATGATACTGCGTGAATGGGTCTCAGTTCCTTTATTTATGAAATGAGAGAAATTGGACTAAAATGTTTGTCAGTTTTCCGTGTTTCTGTTTTCTTTTTCTCATTTATATCAGTCTTAAAAATGACTTGACTTTCTTTCTTTGAAGAAATGGGTGCTATAAGTTTGGAATATTATATACTATCAGTCTTAGTTGATGCATTGGTAAGTTTTGCTGAACTTTTTTTTTTTTGGTTGCTGTTGTTGCAACAAAAGGATGGCTCTTCAGGAATCAGAAGGCAGAGGGTTATATTTGGAAATGAAGGTCATGTAAAAACAAGCTATATTTAAAAAAATTTAAATACTCCCTCTTAGCTATGCCAGGAACTGATTTCATGGTCTGAATCTGGATATGAAGCAGCTGTACTTGTTAAGTTAGCTCTTGTTCTTATAGAGAACCAGATTCTTCACTTGGAGACTCAGAAATGAAACAGTGATGCTACAAATCTTTTGTTTTGGTAGTCTTCAGAAGATGCAAAGAGCCCAGGTACATTCTGGGAGATTTCTTCCCTACTTTATTGCCCTTACCCAGACAATCTAGAAATTTCAACATTTGATCCTATGCAGCATATTGTTACTAATTCTCCTTGCAAGCAAATGGTTCAGAAATCTCAAAGATTGAACTGGTTTATTTACAGCCAAAGAAAAGAAATAGGACATAATTGAACTCGTCCAAAATAATGACATTGTCTTTTATAGTCATGTCTCAGATGGAGCTTCTGAAAGATGGTTAACATCATGATTTTCTTTACTGTGGTTCCTCTGTCTTCAGTTAACTTTCAGAACATCTTAGTCTTGTACAATTCTCAATTGGTGGCTTTCATTACCATTCCTGGTAATATTACTGCTCTAACAAATAGCACCCAATGTCCTTTCTGAAGCTTTCTGGCAGAGCTTTCCTAAATGAGATCAAGCTTACATCTAAAATAGATGACTTAGAGTTTTCAGACATTATTTCTCTGCCATAGCTCAAAGACTCTACTTCATAAAGGACCCTGTGACTTGTGATCTCTTGGAAGCATGCACCGGTCAGAAAAACACTGCATCTGTCCTATGATGATTTTCATAGTGGGATATCTTCCTGTCTCATCCCCACTCTACCAGTGCCTATTTCCTGCATTAGTATTTCTCATTGTTTTAGAGATTCCTCAGCAAACTTCCATAATTTTCCTTTTACTCATCCCTTTGGGTTTTCTCAGATCTCTCTGGGAATTACAGGGTGATGTTGTTCAAATTTCTTGGAGCTACTTTTTCATTATTTAGAACAGAAAGATTAACAAAGTGTTTGCAGGGGAGAAGGTGGTTGGTAGAGTCAACCAATTGCCCAGAAATGCTATATTAGGGAAAGAAAAGAAAGGTTTTACAATCTTTTATTTCACTCAGTAGCAATATTTTCTTGTTTTATGGGGGTAAACTTGATTCTTAAAAACATTGGATTTGTTAAGTAAGTAGATTTTGTTAAGTAAAATTTAAATTAACCATATCCAAACTGAAAAAAATCATATAATGTTAGAGCTAGATAGGACCTGGGGTTCTTCTGTTTTAAAGATTCTTTTTAGTTTGTGCCATGATACCTTAAGTAGTCTGTTGAAACCTATGGATCCCTTCTCAGAATGACACTTTTAAATGTAAGAAATAAAATATATAGGATTACAAAGGAAACTTTCTATTGACATAAAAGTGTACTTATTTTTCCCATTCAAGTTTATAGATCCCTTGAAATCTATCTGTAGAACCCAATTTAAGAATCCCCAACCTCTAAAAGCCCCTTCCTTTGAAGATGAAGAAGTAAAAGCCCAATTATAAAGTTAATTGCCCGGAGCCAATTTGTATAGTTAATAAATAACAAGACCAGGGCTGGGAAATGGTTAGGCAGCCAAAATTAGGATCCAGGGCTTCAGGCTTGTGGTGCTCTTGTCCCTTCCCTACGAATGATATCAGAACCTGTAAGAAAGGTCATTATATTGGTTTTCTTCTGTGGTTTGTGGCATATATCTCAATTATCATCATGCTTTATTGATAAATGTCTGTAAGAGGACTGAGGACAGACATAACAGGTCTCTCAATGTTTGGGAGAATGATGGACACAGGAAAAGTAAGAGATCACACACATATACTCTATTTCTCTGTCTCTGTCTCTGAGTGTCTTTGTTTTTGTCTCTGTCTCTTTCTATTCCTTCTTATCTTTTCCCTCCCTCCCTCTTTTTCCTCTGACTTTTCTCCCTTTCCCTTTTCTCTTGTTTTGTTTCTTGGTCCCTGCAATGAAGAATCCCTTTAATCCTGTTCCTCCTCCTTGTCTTTGCCTGATGTTCTAAGAATTTTCTGAGTTTCAGACAAAATAATGAAGTTAATGTTAAGGCCCTGATTCAGGAAAAATGCCAAACTATTTGGATTCTTTCTGTGGCCTCTCTCTTCTCAACTGTTCCTTCTTTTTTTTAGGAAAAGCATCATTGATCAGAATTCTGCAAAGGGGCAGTCTGAAGTGACTTTTTCTCAATTTTCTGTAAGAACATAGATGGAAAGAAAAAATCAATGTGACTTCACTGATTTAATCTTTAAAATAATTAATACTTTCTTTTAAAATATTTTAAAGACACTTTTGATTTTTATTTTGACTTCATTTTGAAATATGTTCCTTAGCTTTTGGGAGCCATATCTCATAACAAAACAAAAACATAAAAGAGAAGAAAAACTATTCAGTTCAACAAAACCAATCAACTTATTGACCAAGTATGCTAGTGTGAACAAAGTTCAATATTCATAGTACTTCTTCTCTGCAAAGGAAAGAGGATGTTAAATTTTTTCCCCTCTCTTCCTCTGAGCCATGCTTGATCATTATAATTGCACAACTGATTGATTTAGTCTTAATGATAAAGCCATGCTATTACATTATGAATTGAATTTGCAAATTTTCCCCAAATTCAAATTGGGCTGGATTGCAGCGTGCATCTCTGTATACGTGCAATATAGGAATACAGAATGCATAATGTCATATTTTCTTACTATTTTTCATATTGCGTTAATTTATTTACTACCTTCTACACAGAGAGCATATATTATAAATCACAAGGATGGTTGATGATTTATAATAAATGACAGACCACCCCTCCTCCTTTAACAGAGTGATTTCTCATGCATAACTTTATTATTAATATTTCAAAGTCAAACAACTCTAGTTAAGCAAAGTGAGGGCAAAAATAACATGCAAAAATATTAACATCCATGAGGACAACAGCCAAATTATGGAATATCATGATGGTTGCTGTCAGTCTGCTGCCTTATTTCCTCATGAGGACAAATGGGTTTTTCAGGAAGACTATAGAATTGAACATGATTGACTGTCCACCTGATGATGAATAAACTTTCTGTGACTAATAGAAGAAAATTCTTTTTCTCTCTCTTCAATAGAAGATAAGATTAAAGATACTGAGTTGCTTCTCCACGATAAAATATGATAAAAGAGCATTGACTCAGGAGTTAAGGAACTTAATTTAATTCTTGCATGTGATACTATCTGTGTCATCTTGGAAACATCACTCTACTTTCTTGGACTTCAGGAAACCTTATAGTTTCCTCATCTATAAAATGAGAAATGCATTAGATAACCTCTAGTTTCTCTTCCCAATGATCTGTCTGTGGTTCCATTAATTCAGTTCTTATGAAAAGTTCTTTACTGGCAGTCTCTGGCTGTAGTTTTATCCTTGCAAGTATAAGGAATAAGGTGATCAGGGAACCATCTATATCAGTGAAAGCCAATTCATAAAATAAAAACCCTTGGTTGGAAGTGAATGCAAATACTTCCCCCAAGTATTTCCTCACAGGCTTAGGGCGGACCTGTAATTTCATTGGCAAGGGAATTTACAGTGTGGGAACTCCTTCCATAGATTCAAATCTATCACTTGTACACTTAAAGAATTTTTTGAGGGCCACCAAAATGGTCAGTGACTTGCCACTGATCTCATGGTCAGTATGTGCCAGGGCCACCTGCCAGAACCAGATCTTGAACTTGCCTTCTTGAGTGTCCAAATTCTACACCTTATACAATAAGTTTGCATAAGAAAAATCCAGTGTGGCCTTTAATAATCAGAAGGAGAAAAAAACCACAATATTAATTTTCAGGGGGAAAAAAGTACTGTGACTTGATTACTTTATTCTGATTGATGACGCTATGCTACCAGGATTTGAACCAAACATACAGGAAATGAAATTCAGATTGAATCTGCTACATTTTATGTCTCCTACAAGAAGCTTATGAGTGCATCACTGACTATATTAACTCCTTTGATTCATAGGATAGAATTGGGTTAGTCAGTGAGCTGGAGTATTTGGTTGACATAGTGTTAACCAAATCCCCAAAAGCTTAAAGTATAAATACCATCTCTTGTGTATTTTTAATATATTTTAATGAGTTTTGACCGGAGATTTTATTAGACTGAATACAGTTATAGTACCTAATTGCATGGTAGAACAGAAAATTTCTGTTTGCATACATGATCCTTATTTAAAGAAACCACCTAATTAAGTAATTACATAGAAAGTGTTGGAGTCAGTCCAGAATTTCTGATAAATAATACAGCATTCGTGTTTTACTGGGGGGGGAGGGAGAAAAGGTAATTACACACTTATCTGAGACACAATCTTTTTTATTGTAAATAAACCGTCTGAGTACATTGCATGATACACCTTTTGTGAATGAGCTACATGAGTTAAAAAGTAGATAAATCTTTATTATGAACATCAAGTACCACATCAAAGCAAAGACTTTCTAAGGAAGGGGTTAGAAATTTTTTTCTATATGGAAAGCAACGTCAGGAAAACGAGGGAGTTTGCTAGATAGTCTTTGAGGTCTATTTCAGCTCAAAATCCAAAGAAACTAAAATCTATGTAAGCTGGGGTTTCAAACCTGTATCATTTGCATAAGACTCTCCTCATTATGGAGAAGATCAAGACTCAATTTCACAGAATTAAAGTGAGAGCTTGGGAGAAGAGACATTTTCCTGTTGCTGCTTTGAGAGAGGACAGGTATAGTTCCAGACTCTCTTTAGGGAAAAATAATATAAAGGAAGGAAACAGGCTTTGGGAAAATAGACGTGTAGGGGAAGTCAGTCCACCAGGTGAAAACAGTGTCTATTTGTCTTTCTCTTTCCTTATTCAATAATCTACTAAGATAGCAAAGTTTTACCATTTGTTCTGAGCTTCTCCTTCTTACAAATATACATACACAAAGCCAACCCAGGACACTTCTGATCACATAACAGTGTTGCAGTTTCCAATTTGAAGCCATGAGGGGATTGTCCATATTGTTCTTTCCATTTCTCCTTACCAGTGGTGGTAATAGTCATTGTGCTTCATTCTCAGAGGACCAAAATGATATTACTATGTTAGAGTCAAGTTAATGTGTCTGATCAGACCAATACAAGATTGGAATGCTCTACCACAGACTGGGCACAATGGTCCATGTGAACATCTGAGGATGGGCATCTTGCATTTCTTTTGAGCTATTTCAATTTTCTTTGCTCATGGAACACAGCATCTTTTCTGATGAGGGCATGGCATGCTAGGCAGTCCTGTGCCAGTCTCCCATACCTAATAAACCATCGAATACAAGAGGGGGTACATTACTCAACTATGGGTCAACATCTGAGATAAAACTGATATCTTCCCAGCTTGTATATACTTCAGCTCGCTTCATTTCAGAGCACCTGTGATTCTAGGATGATTTTGAGACTGATATGGCCAGCAGTCTGATATGTAATTTTCTGGTATTGTGAATCTTTGAAAAAAATTTTGCCTAATTATTCTAATACTAATACTACTAATAAACTAAGCCTGAATGCCTTTTATGGTCATGGGATGCACCTGTAGGTTGGATATAAACAATGTTTCATGCATACAGAAATATACATATATAGAAACACATATAAAAATTCATATGGAAAAGAAAAGAGATGAATATGGAAAGAGGTATAGAACAGAACCATACCCACATTTGCCACATGGAATTAGATACTTCTTTGATCCCTCCTCATTCCAAATATTTTTATTTACTTTGCATATGTGATCGATTGATTGGATTGATTGAGAGGGACACATGAAAATAGAATCATAGAAATAAAACTAGACAAACAGACTGAGATGGTGGCTTAACAAGTAAAGATGATTTTTCTGGTGAAAAAGAACTAGAAATAATTAGAGGGAGAAAAGGGACATACCAAAAGATAGCTTTTGACAGTAAAGGACTTTTCTGGGATGGTGTCAAAATAATCTATAGGAAATGAACTCTCCTCTCTAATGTAGCTAGAATCTAGTGGTTGCTATAAAGTGTAGGGTTTGTCTGCCTTTTATCTCTCCTCTCCATTACCAGGTATGTAGTTTAAGAGAAATGTTTTTGAAATTATTGTGACGAAAGAGTGAGTGTTGACTGAAATTCCAGTATGACTCTTTCCTCAGTTGTAGTGGTCACAGAGGGAGAGCTCCAGGCCTGTGACCATTGAGGCAGTCCTGCTGGAACCTTGAAACATGACAGAATGACACCTTTTTGGAGGCAGTTTCCTTTACCTCAGAAGTATGATTATCATCATAGTACTTTTGTGTTCTTCCAGGCCTTCAAACTCATTTCAATTTTTTGAACATCTGAATCGTGAATGACCTTTACATGCAGTAGAAACATTAAAAGAGATTACAAGACCTAAATTCTCAGAACAGTAACACCCTAACGTCCCCTTTCTTGAAAACTGCTAAGCTGTTGGAATTTTGCCAGAGTGCTACCAAAGCTAGGATCATGAATAAGTCATAAATATGGACATCTTTTCTTCTTCCTTTGTTTGAGCTCCTAGGGGAAAAGACAGTATCAATTATTATTATGGTATTTACATTTCTCTATTTTCATCTTTCTCCTCACTTTTCATTTCCTTTCAATCTCTTTCCTTTTATGTATTTTCTACCCTTTAGCTCTTCATTCCTTTCATGCTTTGTTTTCTTTATCATTGTCCCAGTCAAACCTTTGTTTCTGTTTACTTCTTGTTCTAGCATTTCTCTTCATTCTCATCAATTAAAGTTCTTTCCTTTTAAAAAGAAGAGAAAAACCTTAGAATATGTTTCTTGGGTCATCCTCCTTTCCAGTTTTATACCTGGAATTTTGCCTTGTCACCCCCGCACCTTTCTTTTTCTTTCTTCCTCAGTTCCTTCTCTCTCTCCTTTCATTCTCTACACATGATTTTTTTAACCCGCTTGTGATGATTATCCCAAGACTTCTTGGTTTTGAGTATTTGGATTCAGATGAGAAGAATTTCAATAGACTGTCAATAAACACTTATTGAGTGCTATGTGCCAAACATTCAGCTAAGTGCTGGAGATATCAAAAGATATGAGGCAATTTTTGACCATAAGGATCTTATAATCTATGGAGGGAGAGGGAGAGACAACATAAAAATGAATACATACAAAGAAAGCTATTACAAAGAAAACTATTAATACAGGGAAGTTACTAAAATTAAGGGGGATTAGGGAAGATTTCCTGTAGAACACACGATTTTAGTTGAGATTTAAAGGAAAGAAGAAGGGCTGAATGGAGCAGGCATAGGAGATACCCAGAGAAAATGCCTTTTAGAACTTATGAAGAGATTAATTAAAGGCCTTTCTCAAAGCAATGAGCTGTAGTAGGAGTATGTATATGTATGAAAAAGACATGATCCTCTTGGAGTTAATAGTCTAGAAACAGAGGGATAATGTACATACAGGCACATAATATGGAATGTTTTCAGGGTGGATATTCCCTCAATAGATGCAGATCACAAGCACCTCATCCTGACTTGATGACCAACCTCATGGCGAGCTCATCTAATTTAGCTACACCATTCAACAGATGGAATGCATACACTCTATCATGAGTCTTTATTTTAGGTATATAGCAAGCACCTAATAAGTGTTTGATTGAAAGTACAGACAAGGAAGAACAAAAATATATAACTATTTTGGTAGAGTCTCAAAATCCTGTTGGTACCTTGTTTAGTGTTTTGATATTCACTGGGACAGCAAGTTGGCCCAAAGGATAGACTAAAGGATTTGGAGTCAGGAAGAGTTGAATTTGAATACTGCTTCAGTTATTGCTAACTGTGTGATTCCTTGGCAAGCCAATTACTTTATGCTGTAAAATGGAGACAATAACAGCACCTACTTCACAACATTGTTGTCATCAAATGAGGTAATATTTGTAAGGTATTTTGTAAACCTTAAAATGCTTTATAAATGCTAGCTATCAACATTTTATTCTTATTATTCACATTTGTAAAACTATTTCTGAGAAATATGTGGCTTAGCTGAGTCATTTATCACTATATACTCCTTCCAAAATTAAGAATAGTTTATATTACTTTAAGTATTGCATATCACTTTACTAAAAATATCATCTTAAATTTCACACAACAATCCTATTGAGGTAGGTGCTTTTTTTCATTTTGGCAATGATAAAGTTAAAGCTTAAAGAAATTAAAGGATGTGGGCCACATGGCTTTGAAAGAAAGACTTACCAGGTGTAAAATCATATGAAAGGGTGGGAAGAAAAAACAAGGAAAGGAATTTTAAAAGGACAGGTAAAATAAGTAACAAGAGAATAAAGGGAATAAATAAGGTAACAGGAATAGGATAAAAAAAAGATACTGAAAAGGAAAATAGTGAATGAAATTCAGAATAACATGAAGTGAAATTCAGAAATAGTAATTAGAAATTTGTCAAACCATAAGAATACAAGTTATTACCCATTTCATAAACGCTCAAAAGATATGAACAGGCAATTTTCTCTTGAAGAAATGAAATCAAGTTATAGTCACATATACATGTTCTAAATAATTATTGATTAGAGAAACATAGATTAAAATAACCTTGAGATACGTGTGTGTGTGTGTGTGTGTATACATGTGTATTATGTACCTTTATGTTTCTAATGGTAGTCATCTCTGGAATGGGGATGGGAAAAAGAAAAAAAAAGAAAAAACATTTATGCAATATTTTCACTGTATATTTTGAAAGGAATAACAAGTTGTGCTTTGTAGATTTGCAATTTCATGTACAATCATTTTAAAAATAATTTTACTATGTTATAGAAATACTTATTTTATGCCATAAATTAAAAATAAAAGATTTTCCCCACTCTTACTGATTTCAGTTCCAATATTCTTTCCACTAGACCATATTTCCTCCCCACTATGGATTATTTTTCTTTATAATAAATATCTAGTTCCCTCTTCATATGAATAATTTAGAATTCCGTGAAATTGTCACAAGTATTGGGTTCACACTAATCAAAGTAATAATTATATAATATATGTTATTTGATCAGAGCATTTGTTCACAAGCCATTGGAAATAGGCATTGGAAATCCAAAATAATAGGATTTAAATAATAAAACTATTCCACAGAATTCATTATTCTACTAATCTGGACCTACATGTAGTATCAAAGATTCTCTGTAATACTGCCATTCTATTTCTTTAATCTTAGAAGAAAGCCTAAACAGTATCTCTGTTAACTTAGTCTGAATCAAATTTTGTCTTCATGAGAAATTAACAAATCTGTCTTTTAAAATTTGTAGCCCTCTTTGGGGGGGGTCTAGCATATTCTGCCACATTCCCAATTAACCCTGGGATTTTGCGATGGTATTCCTTCTTGGCTACCCAACAGATTATGATTTAGTAAGTGAAATGAAAGTCAATATGCTAAATAACAAACTCTTATTGGTCCAGGTATGGGAGTTCTTTTTTTCCAGCAAATAGCATGTTTTTATATAACTTGTACCTGGGAGCACACACACACATACACACACACTCCCAAAGTTGCATACTTTAGGACTCACAACTTTCCTCTTACATTTCTGATTCCTAACCCAAGTGCAACTTTGATGAGTATGTTTCATTTGAGCCTTATCATACCCATGGGAGGCAAGTATCTTAGGTATGATGCACATTTTATGGAAGTTGAAATTTAGCTTCATGTTAGGACTTTTCCCACTAAAGACTAGATCATGTTGCTTCTCTTCAGAAAAGAGGAGAAAGAATCTGAGTAGGGAGAATAGACTAAGTAAAGACACAAAGGGGATATAGAACAGGGATTCTTAAACTTTTTTTTCCATTCTCAACCGAAGACATTTTTACATGACCTCAACTCAAATCTGAGCCAAGCACTTCTGGCAGGGTTCATGCATGCACAATGAAAAGTGCATTAAGAAACAAGGCTACTATAAGATTACATGATGCAATACAGGCAAGTACTACCAGAAACACCTCCAATTCATTATGTTTGATTTTCAATTAATTTTTGGTCATTGAATTCATAAACCTTTTATTGTTGCTAAAATTTTTGTGACTCCACATTACATGACCATATAAGGGCTTGTGATTCACAGTTTAAGAAGCTTTGAGATAGAACAAGATATGATTAGATTATGCTAGACACATTGGATGTTTTATATTTAACTCATCAATTGGGTAACTAGGTGGTGCACTGGATAAAATGCTGGAAAACCTCAGGTCTTCCTGACCTAAGTTGGAATTTGGCTTCTGACACTTACTAGTTGTGTCATCCTAGGCAATTCATTTAACCCTGTTTGCTTCAATTCTTCATCTGTTAAGTAAGCTGGAAAAGGAAATGGCAAACCACTTCAGTATCTTAGCCAAATCCCCAAATGGGATCACAAAGACACAACTGAAAATGAATGAACAATAGCAACATCGTTCAATAGTTTTTTTCTGTTTGGAGCAGGGGACAGGGTGCTAACAGTTTTTCTTCATGGCACTTAAATATTCTAAGACCATATATGGCATCAAGTTGATTGTCTTTTCTCCCCCTCTTCTCTAGCCCAGGACATTTCTTTAGGGTGTCTGGAGAGATATAGGCAGATTTGACATGAATATTACAATCATCTAAAGAGTCCTGACTGATGTTTTCTATCTTCCCTGGTGTTGAATTCTTATGCCCTCTGAGCCTTTCTATCTTCCCTGCAGCTTAGTCATCCTGTAGCTGTGTTTTCCCCAATTAGAATATGAGCACCTTAATAAAATTCATAGAAGAAATACAGAGGGATGGTGAAATCCTCCAGATACCTGTTTGTTAATGACACTTTGTGGATGACACAAATTGTACAACAATTGCAGAGTCTTTTAAAAGAGACTAAATGCATTGAACATGACTTGAAAGAGTTTAGCACAACTCTGCACATTGGGAAAAACTAAATGGATGAAAAAACCTTATTATACAGACTAGCAAAAAGATAGTCAACCTATGGATCTCATCTGTCTATACATTTCTTTCTCTTTTTTTTCAATAGTTCTGCAAATGAGTTGGACTTTAAATGAAACAGAATGGGGAGAGCTGAATTGCCTTTGGGAAATTGCAAAATAATTTTAAATCTCCCAAAGTCCTTTATGAAACAAGGGCACGTCTTGTTAATGTCAATATTCTTTTTGTGATGTTTTAAAAACTGTGAGTCATAGAATATTATAAGCTTTATAGAATTGAAATTGAGGATTATCTTGAAGAAAGGGAAGAGTTGAATGGGGATGTGAGAATGCTATAAAACACCATAAATAAAGAATTGCAAAAGGGAAGTAGTATGAAAGATGTCATTAAAAAGATATATAGTCTAAAAAATAACAGTGGGCTTGTCACTTGGCAAGAGAGATGGCCAATGGACAGTTCAAATGTACCATTAGCCTCCTGGCCATGTCAGGATAATAAAAGGAAAACCAATAATATGTTAGGGAGATCCTATGTGATGAATTTGTAGGAGCACAATGGACAGAAGTTGCACAGGAAAAGCATGGAGAAGTTTTAATATACATCATTGGAGAGCATATCCATTTTGATGAAATTACAGAAGCATTTGAGTACTTGAGAAACAGTGTAAAACTATCCACTTTTGTTTTCCTGTCTGTCTTTTTATGAAATATTAGCCATTGTTTGGGGTAGGGCCTGATTTAGGGCTGTCCCTTGGTAGTTTATGTTTGATACTGGGATGCAATGAAACCCTTGAAAGTCATTCAGCAGTCATCAAAAGGAGATTTACTTAGCTCTCATAGAAGGATATTCAACAAGGACTGGCATTAATGACAACTCAAGTTGATTTGGCTGGATGTAGATTTCTTACCTGAAAGCCTTTTCCACTAGTCAAGCATCAGAGAGCACCTGAAGTGTCATGTGGCTGTTTTGTACTCAGGTGACCATTAAATGAGGAGAGCCTTTAGTCTCCTGAACCAACCAAGTCTTAAGGATGTTTTTAAGAAAAAATAGCCTAATTTGAATAGAGGAGAGGTTAGGGTACTGCTTCCACCAAAACCTTACTTTTTCATTTTATGCCAATTCTTGTGTACAGATCATTATTTTTCATTATACAGTGTGCATAAGAATTTCCTCTACAGCTTCTCTTTGCTGCTCATCATACCACTTTCTTGCTGATGGTTCTCCTATTGTCCAGGGAATGACTACGTTTCCTCAGCTTTATTCTCTTACTGTAGCTGTTTATGAAAAATAAAATTGATTAAATGAGATAAGTGTGCATAATAATACATCTAACATGTCACATAATTTAATTTAATTCAATAAGTATTCATTAAGCACTTACTATGGGCAAGACAGGGGAAGCTAGGTGGTATAGTACGTAGACTGCCAGACTAGAATCAGGAAGACTCACCTTCCTGAGTTCAAATGTGATCTCAGACCCTAGTTGTGTGACTCTTGGAAAGTCCCTAAACTCTGTTTGCCTTAGTTCCTCGTATGCGAAATGAGCTCAAAAAGGAGATGGCAAACCACTTCATTATCTTAGCCCAGAAAACCCCAAATGGGGTCACAAGGAGTTGAGCATGACTAAACAGTAGCAAATGGACCTGGCACTAGTGATACAAAGACAAAAGTAAAATACTATATGTTATATTCTACTGGAGGCAAACAATATACATAAACAAGTCAATAAAGATATATACAAAGTAATTTTAGGAGGGAGGGAAAACTAACGGGCTAAGAAAAAAATCAGAAAGAAGCCTCTTGTAGGAATGGTACCTGATTTGTGCTTTTGAAGAGACTCTAAAAAGTTGAGATTAGGACAGAGTAGATTCCAGACATGGTGATTCATCTGCTGAAAACTTAGAGGCAGTAAACATATGTTACATGTTAGGAACAATCAGAATAATTCTCATTTTGATGGGAATGGAGAAAGTGTGTAAATATTGGTTGTTGTTACATAATCAGGAATCCTATGTAGGAACTTCTTAACATGTGTGTGTATGTGTGTGTGTGTGTGTGTGTGTGTGTGTGTGTGTGTAGGACCAGCTCCCTTTGATAGTGTGGTGAAGCTTATAAATCCCTTCTTAAAATAATGGGTTTTTAAATGCATAAAATAAAACTTACAGGATTACAAAAGAACCATTTTTCCCTTTTTTATACTAATAGCTTTTTATTTTTCAAAATACATACAATGATAGTTTTCAACATTCACTCTTTTTCTTTTCTTTTCTTTCTTTTTTATTTTTTTGCTGAGGCAATTGGGGTTAAATGATTTGCCCATGGTCTTACAGCTAGGAAATATTAAATGTCTAAAGTCAGATTTGAACTCAGGTCTTCCTGACTTCAGGGCCGATGCTCTATCTACTTTTTCATCAAGCTGCCCCTCAATATTCACTCTTGCAAAACTTTGTGCTCCACGTTTTTCTCCCTCTCTCCCATCTTCTTCTGTTCTGTAAATAGCAAGTAATCCAATATCGTTTATACAGATGAAAATCTTCTAAACTATTTCCACATTTAACACGCTGCATAAGAAAAATCTGATCAAAAGGGAAAAAAATGAAAAAGCAAAGCAAGCAAGTAAACAACAATAACGACAAAGGTAAAAATACTATCTTGTGATCTCATTCACTCCCAAGAATTCTCTTTCTGAATGCAATGGCTCTCTCCATTCCAAGACTATTGGAATTGGCCTGAATCACCTCATTGGTGAAAAGAGCCACATCCATCAAAATTGATCATTGCATAATTTTGTTATTGCTGTGTACAATGTTCTCTTGGTTCTACTCACTTCATTTAGCAACAGTTAATATACATCTGTCCAGGCCTCTCTGAAATCATCCTGCTAGTTGTTTCTTACATAATATTCCATAACATTCAAATATACCATAATTTATTCAGCCGTTCTCCAACTGCTGGGTATCCACTCAGTTTCTAGTTCCTTGTTCCTACAAAAAGGGCTGCTACAAACATTTCTGCACATGTGGGTCTTTTTCCCTTTTTTATGAACTCTTTGTGGTACAGATCCTGTAGAGACACTGACTGAATCAAAAGATAAGCACAATTTGATAACCCTTACCCAATTATATTTAAATGATTATCAAAAATATTAATAATATTTCATAGACTATATTTTGATGTACCTTAGATTATTTGGATAAAAGGCAATTCTAGAGATCATTTAATACAGTCTTCTCATTATAAAAGAAAACAAACAAACTGAGTCCCAGAAAGTTTAAGTCATGTTCATGGGAAAAAGTCAGAGTCTCTTAACTGAACCAAACTGCTTCTCAAAGCAAAACATACAGGTTTGACTTGGTACAGGAATGTGAGTCTCTCCCATGGAGCTTTTTGAAAGTGACAGGACTTGGTAGGATTTTCTGGGGAAGCAAACAAGAGAGAAAATTCCCAACTTTGAATATTATAAGAACACTTTAACCTATAATCACTGAAAAGAGTACACATTTAAATGTAAGAGAAATTCATGATCTTGCCTTATGCTGTACACCTGAAATCTTTTCCCAAGAAAGGTAGTCATACAGCTATGATTTATGGCTAAAGCAGTTGCAAAACTGGAAGGAAGTAACCAGAATATCCTGATGTGGTTGCCAAGATGACGGCCTGGAGAATGTGTCATCTTGATGACTGGATCTGCTGGAGGGGTTGATCTGACTTGCACCAACAATTTTTAGAAAATGTTCTCAGTTTGAATGTTCTTAAAACAGATTACCTCCCCAGTCAGGTCAGCACTGCTGTTTTCCTCCTCGGTTGTCCTCTTTTTCCATCTCAGCTTGCATATCACAGAGGCTCAGACGTGGGAATTCATACATACAAACACAAAGTTGAAGGACTAGTTTGTGCAATGCAATAAATATCTTCATTAAGATATCTGGCTATTTGAAATCTCTTGTATGGCAACCCTAAGTTCTCCTTTAAAGTCGTGTTCAAATAGAGATCAACACCGTCCATCTGTACTGAATTAAGAAAGAGGATTCTAAACTCAGATTTGTCATCTGTAAACTGAAGAGATTGGATGATGAGATTTCTCAAATCACTCTCAACTCTAAATTTAGTGATGCTACAAGCTTAATGTGAAAAACTTCATTTCTTTGCCTTGTTCTTATCTCTCTTTATTTAGTTATACACCCCAGAGTTTCCAGTTCTGCAATACCACCCACAGGCTAAGCTGAAAACTGTAAAGCTGTGCTTAATAATTAAATGAGGACCTCTCTCCAGTCACAGATTCAGCAGAAGCCGGGCTGGCGAGCCCACCAGCTGTGAATGTGCTAACCCAGAAAGTCACTGCTATCATGTTGCACTGAATTTCTCCCAGTCATTCCCAGTCTTATTAATGCCTCAGTGTAGCATAAAGCTTCATTCATTATTCATAATAATCCAGTCAGAGGGCACTCGGAGACCTGATAAATTCTCACCTAAATGACAACGGCTGACAGGGCCTAGGGTTTTATAGCCCTTCTCCTGCCATAGCAAGGTGCTGTGGGCAAAGGTCCAGAATGATCCTCCACTAATGACCAGTGTGATATACGAGTAGCTGCTGATTTTCTGACATCAAATCTACTCTGCTGAGTATCCAGCCTGCAAAAGTGCGAGCAGGAGATGAATATCTGACAGACTATAAAATGCAGGCACAGACCACTGTGCAGTGTGCAAGTTGGGCACTAAGAGGTTAATGCTGAGAGAGAGTGAGGTGTGTGTGTGTGTGTGTGTGTGTGTGTGTGTGTGTGTGTGTGTGTAAATAGAAACATGAAGTCTGAGAAGAAAATGAAAGCTGCTGCCATCCCCTCCTCGCCATACACATTGAATTCCCTCAACAAAAAGACTGGGTATAAATTTGGACCTGTGTCAGTGGGCAAAGCCACTGATGGTAGTTTCTACTTCTGGAAACTCGACTTTGTGGCACCCAGAGGGCTGAATAATCATGATTTTAGGAGCTCATAAATTATTTTTATAAGAATCAATAATCAGATGCTGAAGGAACATAATTATACTTTTCATAGGGGCGGGGAGAACTTTAGAATATTTTATTAGTTTTTAAAGGCTTCTTTGATGTCACAGAAGGTAAGTGGAAAGCCACTCCTCTCCCCTCACCTCTTATTTGTCCAGATCTAGTTCCATTTTCTTAAGCATGGATATCTTTTCCAATCAAAGTTGCAGGTTCAAATTAGATTCATGTGTTGTGCTGGAATTCTCCCTTGGTTTGTTTTAAACAATGACCAAATGTTAGTTACTGAATTAGATTTCTTATCTGTGTCAGAGAAAGCTAATGAGGCTCTCAGTGAAGATTTTCCCTTTTCAGTCTATAACTTTGTTTATTTTGGTGTGGTTGTAAAGGATTAATCTCTCCCTCTCCCTCCCTCTCTCCCTCCCATCTTTTCTCCTCCTCTTCCTCTCTCTCTGTTGGTCTGTTTCTCTCCCTCTCTCCCCTTTATTTTTTCTCTCCCTCTTTCTTCCTCTCTCTCTCCCCCTCCCTCCTTCTTCCCCTTCTTTACTCTCCCTATTTCTATCTCCCCTTGTTTTGTCCCTAACTCTCTCTGTCTTTTTTTTTTTTTTGTCTCTGTCTCTCAAATTTCTAATTTCTATTAAATGTAGCTTGGCTCCCCAAAGTGATGAGTGAAAATCAAGAGTAGTTAAGCTAAATCATCAAAACCATATGACTATAGTAATTGCTGTCAGACTAGGCCTTTTATTTATTTATTTTTCCCTCTCTCAATCTTGACTATAGTGAAAATACTCATTCATGGAGAATTAGTGAGAAAACCAAAAAGTGACCATACTAACAATTTGATTACTGATCTACTTTAATCATTCAAAAGAGTTCCCTCATACTGGGCCCATCAAAATATTTGAACTCAACATCAAGGCATTTCCCCATTTTGCCAGGCTAGTTTGAGATCTCCCTGAATTACCTCTGGTCCAGGTTATTGCTATAATTCACCAAATGGCTTCAGTTTCTCTCTGTGTTCTAATCCCTCATCAGCAATTTGCTAATAGTACTTTAGAGTGAAAAGGAACTTCTGTAGCAATATCCAAGCAAAGTGGGTTCTCATCTTTCAAGTAAAGGCTTCTGACTATGGGAAACTCATTACCTTCCAAGGTAATCCATTATAATTTTGGGGGGGATAGCTCTAATTGTTAAGAATTTTCCTTCCTATATTGCGCCCATTCATTGGTCCTAGTATTATCCTCTGGGACAAAACCAAATAAATCTAATGCCTCTTCCATTTGACAACATTTCAAATATTTCAGTGTAGTTACTATGACTATTATGTCTTTTCTTCTTCAATTTAAACATCCCCAGTTCTTACCTCTAATCTTCATATGGGATGGTTTCTCCATCTCCTCATCAAATTGGTATTCCTTCAGAGGCCATGCTTCTGTTTATTAATTTCTCTGCTAAAAGTAGCACCAAGAACTAAACATGATTCTTCAGATGTGGTATTCTTAGGGCAGAATATAGGAGGAGTATAATAATATCAAACACACATATGTATGCATATATAAATGTATATGTATATACACATGTTCATAAATGTATGTGTGTATATATATATATATATATATATTATATGTTTATACAAGACTGTGTGCTTGCTCCCATGCTTTTTAGCATGAAGTTTTCAGCTATGTTGTCAAGCACCTTCAATGAGGACAAACATGGAATCAAAATCAGCTAGTATACTGATAGTAAATTCTTCAATTTGAAAAGGCTAGAAGCCAAAACTAAAGTGGAGGTAGTATTGCTGCATGATCGATCATTCCAGCTCTACTGCAGAGAGCACAACTCCATTGGGCTGGCCACATTGTTTGAATGCCAAATGTATACTTGCCAAGAGCTCACAGGGTGGTCAGAAAAAGCAACACAAGGATGCTGTCAAGGCCTCTCTAAAGAATTTTAGAGTCAATTGTTTGACATGGGAAACAATGGCATAGGATGGCCCTGCATGGCATGTCTTTATCAGAGAATTCTATGAGCAAAGAAGAATTGAAGTAGCTCAGGAGAAAGTTGAGTTGTACAAAATTAGAGAAGCCATCCCAAATGTTCACAGACTGCCACAGACCTGTGGCAGAACATTCCGATATATGCCTATGTATATATGCATATATACACACAGAGAGACACAAAACAAAGACAGGGACAGATACATACATACAGAGACACAGACAGGAAAAGGGAGAGGGAGAAAGAGAGAGAGAGACAGAGAGAGATAGAGAGACAGACAGACAGAGAGAGACACACACAGAGAGAAACAGAGATAGAGACAGAGAGACAGAGACAGAGAGAGACAGAGACAGACAATGAGTCTTATAGGGATCTGTGGTTGTTTTCAGCTGTGTCTGACTGTGACTCCATTTGGGGTTTTCTTGGCAGAGAAATAAAAGTAGTTTGCAGCTTCTTTATCCAGCTAATTTCATAAATGAAGAAACTGAGGCAAACAATGTAAAGGACTTGCCCAGATTCACAGAGCTCATAAATGTCTGAGGTCATATTTGAACCCAGGAAGATAAATCTTTCTATTTGCAGGCACAACACTCTATTAACTGTGCCACATAGCTGTCCCAGTTTATAGGGCTTACAAATTATTTTCCCCACAATAATATATTGAGAAAGCACAAATATAATTATATACCTTTTATAGATGATGAAACTAAGACAGAGAAAAGTTAAGTGTCTTAAACACGATCACAAATAATAAACAACAGTGGTAGGATTCGAACACAGATTTTCCAAGTTCAGATTTCTTTCCACTCTACCCACACTGACTTTCAGTGATCATAACTGCATTCATTTTAGGCACTATATTTATTTCTAAGTTGTTATAACCCATTTCTTACTCTAAATTCACTAAAATTAGAAGTACAGTTTGTGATGTTATAGCTCATTTTCTCTCACCCAGTTTGAAACAAGTAGATGGATATTCACTTACTAACTCTGCAAACAGGATGTGGGCAAAAGAATGCATTGAATTGGTAAAACATTTTATTAGAAGTAAAAGATATTTTAAGATAACAGAAAAGCAATCTCATATTCTTTCCTGAGTATATATTATCTCATGCACCTTTTCCCAGAGTGGTTCTCTCAGCTCATGTTTCTTTTATGGGAATAGGATAAACAACTTAATAATTATACCAGCCAACATTTATACAGTCCCTACCATACTCAACACTTTACGAATATTATTTCATTTGATTCTAACACACTCCTGGAAGGGAAGTGCTATTATTATGCCCATTTTACAGGTGAGGAAACTGAGGTAAACTGATTAAGTGACTTGTCCAGTATTAATACCCATGCACTGGGTAATAGAATATCTGAGGCTGGATTTGGATTCAGGTCTTCTTTACTCCAGGACTGGCATTCTATCCAGTGTACCACCCACTTATCATAACTTGAAGATTGTGTTTGAAAACTGTTTCCATTAATGTATGTTGCCAAACATGTCCTTGTAGTTATCAGCTTAATTGTCTTCAGGTACTCATAAGCATCTTGGTTGTGATAATCTTGTGAATGTTCCTATTTGTCTCCTTCTGCTTATGGTCATGAACTCCCAGAAACTGCTGTCATGCTTTCTCCTCCCCCTAAGGCAATCACCCTGATCTGCAAGCACACTGTTTAATGGCAAATGGAGTCCTGATGAGTTTTCCCAAAAGTGATTACACTTTGGGTTCAAATCTTCTGTGAAATGTTCGTCATTGGATTCTTAATAGTAATCAATTCAAGGTTTCATTTTAGATGGATGCGAATCGTTACTTTAGGGTTCAGTGAAAACAAGTCAATTTGCAATCCCTTTAATTGTATCATCATTCAGCCTACATTGTTCACCTCCCCCACAAAGCTAACATGAGAGACTTTGCCAAAAAGTTTGCTGAAATCCAGATCTGCTACCTGCTGTTTGCTTTCCCTTGATCAAGTATATTTGTCACAAAAGTTAATGGGGTTGGTTGGCATGATTATATTTTATTCATTTTAAAAATATAAATTTAATAACCATCATTAAGAAACAAACATGAATAACAATTTTAATCAAACTCTGAGCCTTTAACAAATAGAAACAAGCAAGCTGATAAGAAATAAACAAGTAAAAAACATGTTTTTTGTTTGTTTGTTTTTGTGAGGGGAGAACTTTCCAGGTCCATCCCGAATTGTATCACTTTTGATACCTTTTCTCTTTTTTGTTCTCTTTTCATTTTACTATTACTATACTCACTATGTGACTACGATGTCGCTTTATTCTCCTTATTTCAGTCAATACCACCTCATGTGCTTTCTTCCTGTTTGCTTTTGTATTTATTAGTTTTATGTGTTATAATATTCAATTGCATCAACTCATTTAATTATTCTCAAATCTTGTATATATGGATTGTTTATTATTTTTTGTTGTGGTTGTTACAAGAGAGGAACCATAATATTTTTCTTTCTTTTTTTTAAACTTATTATTATAACTTTTTTATTGACAGAACCCATGACAGGGTAATTTTTTACATTATCCCTTGCACTCACTTCTGTTCCGATTTTTCCCGTCTCCCTCCACCCTCTCCCCTAGATGGCAAGCAGTCCTATACATGTTAAATATGTCACAGTATATCCTAGATACAATATATGTGTGCAGAACCAAACAGTTCTCTTGCTGCACAGGGAGAATTGAATTCAGAAGGTAAAAATAACACGGGAGAAACAAAAATGCAAACAGTTTACATTCATTTCCCAGTGTTCTTTCTTTGGGTGTAGCTACTTCTGTCCATTATTGATAAATTGAAACTGAATTAGGTCTCTTTGTCAAAGAAATCCACTTCTATCAAAATACATCTTCATACAGTATCGTTGTTGAAGTATATAATGATCTCCTGGTTCTGCTCATTTTACTTAGCATCAGTTCATGTAACTCTCTCCAAGCCTCTCTGTATTCATCCTGCTGGTCATTTCTTACAGAACAATAATATTCCATAACATTCATATACCACAATTTACCCAACCATTCTCCAATTGATGGGCATCCATTCATTTTCCAGTTTCTAGCCACTACAAACAGGGCTGCCACAAACATTTTGGCACATACAGGTCCCTTTCCCTTCTTTAGTATCTCCTTGGGGTATAAGCCCAGTAGTAGCACTGCTGGGGCAAAGGGTATGCATAGTTTGATAACTTTTGGGGCATAATTCCAGATTGCACTCCAGAATGGTTGGATTCGTTCACAACTCCACCAACAATGCATCAGTGTCCCAGTTTTCCCGTATCCCCTCCAACATTCATCATTATTTTTTCCTGTCATCTTAGCCAATCTGACAGGTGTGTAGTGGTATCTCAGAGTTGTCTTAATTTGCATTTCTCTGATCAATAGTGATTTGGAACACTCTTTCATATGAGTGGAAATAATTTCAATTTCATCATTTGAAAATTGTCTGTTCATATCCTTTGACCATTTATCAATTGGAGAATGGCTTGATGTCTTATAAATTAGAGTCAATTCTCTATATATTTTGGAAATGAGGCCTTTATCAGAACCTTTAACTGTGAAGATGTTTTCCTAGTTTGTTGCTTCCCTTCTAATCTTGTTTGCATTAGTTTTGTTTGTACAAAGGCTTTTTAATTTGAAGTAATCAAAATTTTCTATTTTGTGATCAATAATGGTCTCTAGTTCATCTTTGGTCACAAATTTCTTCCTCCTCCAGAAGTCTGAGAGGTAAACTATCCTATGTTCCTCTAATGTATTTATAATCTCATTCTTTATGCCTAAATCATGGACCCATTTTAATCTTATCTTGGTATATGGTGTTAAGTGTGGGTCCATGCCTAATTTCTGCCATACTAATTTCCAGTTATCCCAGCAGTTTTTGTCAAATAATGAATTCTTATCCCAAAAGTTAGGATCTTTGGGTTTGTCAAACACTAGATTGCTGGAGTTGACTTCTGTCTTGTGAACCTAACCTGTTCCACTGATCAACTAATCTATTTCTTAGCCAATACCAAATGGTTTTGGTGACTGCTGATTTATAATATAGTTTTAGATCAGGTACAGCTAGGCCACCTTTATTTGATTTTTTTTTTCATTAATTCCCTTGAGATTCTCGACCTTTTATTATTCCATATGAATTTTGCTGTTATTTTTTCTAGATCATTAAAATATTTTCTTGGAAATCTGATTGGTATAACACTAAATAAATAGATTAGAATATTTTTTCTTTGATACAGGTTGGTATTTCCCCCCCACTCCTCTTTATGTTTTTGCTGTTTTCTTGGGATATGGAGTGACTTGGATGGAATTGACTGATTAAAAGTAGAGACAATTTGGGGACTCAATATGCATTGCCATATTGTTTTACCAAATCTTTGTACCCATTTAAAGTCCCATCAGCTATGTATTCATTAGAGCATGCTTTTCTACAACGCTGCTAACATTGGACTTTTTCTTTCTTTCTTTCTTTTTGTTATACATGTAAATTTTGCATTATATTAAGATTGAATTCATTTACATTTCTCAAGTTAATAAGAAATTTGAAAATGTTTTCATATGATTATTAACAGTTTCTGTTTTTTTCTTTATAAATAGCTATTTATGTCCTTTAATTCTTGTTCCTTCAGGAAGCATGTGTTTTTAATATTAGAGATAGGCAATAGTTTCAGTTATGTGGCAAAATTGATAGGCACTGTGCCTGGAGTCAGTAAGAATTGAGTTCAAAACCAGCCTCAGACACTTACTAGCTGTGTAAATTGGGGCAAGCCCTTTACCTTCTGTTTGCCTCAGTTTCCTCATCTATAAAATGGTAATAATAATAGTTCCTTTTCTTAGGATTGATATAAGGGTCAAAAAAGATAATAAGTATAAAGCACTTGACAGGGTACTTGGCACAGTGTAAGCACTATGTAAATGTTATTAATCATAATCATTATTATTGTTATCACTATTTTTTTATTCACCATAAATCCTGGATGCTATTTCCTGTAAATATTTCCCTTAGTATGTTTCTTTTTTTTTTTTTAACTTCAAACACTTCAGTTTTATTTCCAATGACTTTTATTTCTTTGATTCATTAAAAAGATCCTTCTGTTTAAGCATATTTTCTTTTTTCTTCCAGTTTTTTAATGATACAAAAATTGAAACACTAATCCAGTTAGACTGTATCATGGACTATGTTATGAGACTCATTTCCCTCCCTTCCCTTTTTTTTTTTTTTGCTATATTAATTTTCTTGGAAGTTTTTTTTTATTAAGTATTGATTCCATTCCCTAATGTTTTTTTAAGTGTGGGTTTATCAAACATTAATCTTTTATATTCATTGGGTTCCATTTCTGCCTTCTCTATTCTGTTTCATTGATCTGTTTCATTATTCATTTTTGAGCACCAGACAGTTTTTTATAATTATTGCTTTATGTAGTACATCTTGAGATCTGATAATGCTAGTACCCTTTCATTGGTTTTCTATTTCACAGTTCTGCTTGATTTCCTTTTTCTATATGAATTATATTATGACTTTACCTAATTCTAAGAAATAACCGACTGTTATTTTTATTGATGTTACATTAAATGTCAGTTTGTTTGGACACTGCTATCATATTTAATACTTTTGTTACACTAATGATGACTAGTACCTTTTTGACTTCTGTCAAAGTGATTTTATAATTGTATATTAGTGTGGTGACTATCTGAATAAATTAGTGCCCACATTACTTGGCACGTTTTGATATTATTATAAAAGTTATTTCTCTATCTGTTTTTCTTAGTTATTTGTAGTGCTACACAATTGTCATGCATTTAATTACTTTTCTAAAATCTTTATTACCTCTTTTAATGATTTTGTTTCTTGCTTTAGATTTTCTAGGTCATCTTCCCAATGGCATATTTTAACTTTTCTATGTCACTGTTTCTTCCTTTTATTTCTTTTTTTTATGTCTTTTTGCTGTTGCTAACATTTCTGAAACTGTATTTTAAAATTAACAGATAATTTATTAAATACTTGAGATGTGAAAGGCATGGTACTAAGTGAGCATAATCTATCCCTGCTCTAGAAGAGTTTCATTTCTCTTAAGCAATGCAACATATACAACCAGAAAGTAAATATAGGATAATCTGAGGAGAAAGAGAAAACTAACAACTAGGGAAATTAAGAGTGAAAACCTGAGTTGTGAACACATTGCAGGATGAGGGAGTTTGCAAAAACATATAACTGCTATGTGTAAGGAAATCTTTTATTTAAGTGTTAAAGTTCAGAATTTTTTCTAAAAAACAAATACAAAGGACTATTATGAAGAAAATAAGAAAAGAAGAGACTCAGAATATAAAACGTAAGATAGTATCAATAAAATTCCACACAAAAAATCAGAAAGGGAAGAGTAGAGATCTTTGCTTAACATGTTTTTCATGGTACTACTAGTATTTCTCCATTTTTATATAATAGCTTGGACTGCTACTTTCTTATCTTGCAAAAAATATAATTCTATTCATATATTTAAATACTTTTTGAACACAATGAATTTTGTTTTTGGTTGAGAGCTTTCTTTGTATCTAATAATATATGATATAACCTACATTTTTCCCCCTTTATAGATAACATTTGTTATAGTGAATATTTTCCAGATAGAAAATCAGCTTTCCCTTCCAGTTTTAAATCTTATTTGGTAACTGGTCATGTTGTATTATTTTTTTTTTTCATCTTACTGTTGCAGTCTACTTCTGTAACAATAAGAATATTATTTAATATTTCTGTATAAATAGTTATTAATGGTATTGATCTTTTGGTATTTTTTCTTTTTAGCTTTTTTCTTTGTTCAAATTAGGATTCCATATCACATTTGACTCTTACATGGAGTTATATGATCTGCCATCTTTATATTTTGAAATATATTTTATAGTGCAAGAATTGTCCTTTAAAAGTTTAGTAAAATTATCTTATGAACATATGGGCCCTTGTGCCTTTTTGCAAGGAAGCACTCTGACAGCCTGGTTAATTTCTTCTTCTGAGATTAGTCTTTTTAGGCTATCAGTTTCTTGTTTTATTAATTTTAGGATTTTGTAATTCTTTGACAAATATTTATTTTGTCTAGATTCTCACATTTATTAGTATAGAATAAGTATGATGATCATTTCTGTTTTTTTCCTGATTTGTTTTGACCTTCCTATAATTTCTCCTTCATTTCTAATTTTTGATTTATCCTCTTCTTAAAAAGAATTAAACTTGGTTATTTTTAAAAACTCTTCTTAAAAATTTATTCAGAACTTATCTCATTTTTTCCTTTTTTTCTTTTGAATGCCTGCTATAGTGCTATTTCTCTTCTCTTCTGTTGATTAGTCTGTTGTCTAGTTATTTGGGTTTAGGCACAATTGGCAATTTTCTATACTAAAATAGTCTTCCAGGGAATATGAATGTCTTTCAGTACTACTTTGTTGGTATCCCACTGATATTGATATATGAGATCTGTAATGTTGCTATCTTTGATGTAACATTATTGTCTTTATAATATCCTCTTTTATCCAGTCATTATTAAATTATTCTTTTTGTTTCCAAGGGAACTTATGGCTTTTGTTCATTGAATCATTTATTATGCATTTCATTTCATTGCCTATAGAATTTTTGCTCGTTTATGTTTGTGTATTTCTTTGAAACCTACCACATAATTAATTTTCTGATAGAAGGGCTGTGGATGCTGGAATAACACACATACACACACACACACATATATAATCACATCTTTTCATATATCAATTAGGTCTAGTTTGTTTAAAATTCTTACTAGAATATAGAGAATAAGCTTAAAACTATGTAAAGTATTATAAATGTAATCTGCTATAATCTCCCATTTTAGAGACGAGGAAACAGAACCAGATTCATTTGCATAATAGTACATCTAGAAAACTGAAAATGCTAATTATCTGTCATTTCTATCTTTTATATTCTTATAGGATTTATGTTATGCTGAAAACAACTTATTTCAATTAAATTTTTCTTAGTTCATGGTAATCACCTATGTCACCACAAACTATGCACTTCCAACATATTCCTTGAATTCTAAAAATTCTAAAAGTTTTCCAGGAATTAATGGCAACCTCATTGGTCCAAACATTAAAGGATCTAACTTTTTTCCCTTTAGTAAAAATAGGGATATTTACCAGACTCCATTCTTATAATAGCTCTTTGTTTTCTCATATTTTCCCCTCAGAGATTTTTGATGTTTGTTGTTAATTATATATGCTAGTTCTTTTAATTTCCTGAGGTGCAGTTTTTATGGGTCATGACTTCATAGAGGATATTTATGTATTTTCTTACTATCTCTTCACTTGTTTTTCATTCATTAATAGTCATTTTTGTTCTATTCTTATTAGTGGAAAGATACTACTTTTAGTTGAAAAAACATGTAGACTTTCGCTCATTTTTTTTTCAGATCAATTATGCCATTTTTCTTAAAAAAAAAAAAAAAAAAAAAAACCTTTTTTGCCCTATGGTTCCAATCACTTTGCCTGTAAGAAAATGTCTCTTCCTAGTCCTCTCCCACGTATCTGTTTTACCTTATTAGAATATTACTAAATAATTAGAATAAACTCTTTGAGAGCATATAGTTTTATATTTATGTGAAGGAAATGGCAAATCAGTCTAGTATCTTCACCAGCAAAACCCCAAATGTGATGATGAAGAGTCAGACAATTGAAATAACTCAAAAACACTAACTACCCAGCACCTATCACAGTTTTTTTGATGCACAGTAAGTGCTTTTTCAATAATTTATCTTTCATCATGCATAATAGTTTTTTAAATTAAATATTTGTTGATTTACGAATTAATGATAGGCTTTTATAATCCATTTTGCATAATAATAAATTGATTTTTCTATGTATAGGTACAATCAAATTGCCCTGTTACTAAAAAATCTCCAGGGGCCACCTATTACCTAACTGATGAAGACTAAACTTTGTAGCCTGGCATTAAAAACCCTCCACAATCTAACTTTTAACCTCTCTTTACAACATTGTATCCTCCATTTTTCTGCCAAGGTGTACTCTCAATATAACCTATCCTTTCCTGCCTCTGTACCTTTCTTAGCTCATTATGCTTCTTAGTACTAGAGTGCTTTGTTTCTATCTGTGCCTTACTCCATCTTTTACCTTTTCAAATCTTTCTATGTTAAGTTTTAATGTTATTCCCTCCATGAAATCATACTTGAGTATCTTAGCTGGAATTGATTTCTTCCTTATTGATCTGATATTATAGTACATTATTATCATCTTATAAATTATAATCTACTTTGCATATCTAGTTGCATAATTAACCTACTACTTTGCAATATATGTGTTCCATTATACAACAAACTCATTAAAGATTCCTTGAAAGACAGAACAACAAAAATAATTTTGTTCAATTATCTTTTGATCATAGACATCAGGTGAGGCATGAGGGGACTGTATGGGAACAAATGGTGTTTGCTGCTTATGGTGGAGGAAATCCACCAAAGAATTCAAGTTGAAGGAGATTTATTTGTATTTGGTGAAATCCTCAAGATGTTCCTCTTTTTGAATGATCATGTACTGATTGCAGCAAGCCTTTAAAAGCTTAAGTGTTTCCTAGAAAAGAATCAATCAAAATATTTTGTTCTGGTTCACATAGGAAAGACAAAATAAATAAATCGTGATTAATGACTAATTATAATTAATAAATAAATGAATTAAATTATGACATGCTTTGAATAGAAAAGAACTTGTTCATCATTTTTGTATCTAAGGCAGGCAGTATAACGTGTACAACAAATTGAGCCTAGATTTGAATGAGAAGAGAACAGAAGCCTACATTGCTTTTGAAAAATTGCATAGTTCCTTGATTATATGGAGTTTTCCATGGAAAAAAGTCCATATTTTTAATACTAACATACTGTGCTATCACAATAGCATATGGAATTAAACATTCTCTGAAGATTTAAAAAATAAATGTTATAACAAGGGTACAGTGGAGAGATGAATGGTTGATTTTTTTTTTTTTTTGCATGTTGCAATACTTAAGCAATGAGAAGTTTGGAAGAAAAATGAGAATAAAAGCTGTCAATAAGGGAGTGTAAAGTAAGAGATTATAGGCTAGTAGTAGCAAGAGAGGAGGAAGACAGATAGCTAATCAGAATGTTCCAATGATACCCTTACAATATAAAGAGAATGTGAAGGGATGGAAAAACATTGAACACTTTGGGTGGATGTCTATGGTAAATTTATAGGACATGGATAAGCGTTTTGCATGATGGGAGGTCATGGGTAGGGTTGTGAGCTCTTATCGTTGGAGGGAATTTCTAAATGGATTTAAATGAATGAATGAAAGGTAATACCTAGAATTTATGCAGCTTTTTAATGAACAGTCATGTAAGTAGGAAGAAAACCAAGAAAAACAATATCAAGACAGCTAAGGAAGATGAGGACTAAAAAAGCCATTGAATATAGCAGTGTTAGTGATGTCTTGGCCTTTGATAAAACATCATTTTGAAACGGAAACCAGCAAGTATGAGGGTACAGTTAGGGTAGTATAGAATGAAAGTATGTAAGTTATACTGTACTTATTGAGAAAGGAGCATGGTAAATTATACCAAAACAAGTACAACCAGAGTGATATAGATGAATGGAGGGAATTTCTAAAGAGAAGAATTTGCTAATAGTAGCAAAGGAAAGACCCATAAGTATCAGTGAGGAGCAAAGAGTTTGGTTAATTCATTTCTCAGCCCTGTAAGTTAGAAAGCATGAGATAAGGAACAGCCTGCACTAGAAAAGGGCAGACACCATGTTTGTGATGGTTTCTTTAAAAAGTCCCATATCTACAAGTATCAAATGAAATAAAGTATAAAAAAGTGCTCTGGATTAAAAGGAGAGTTTATTAACAATAGGGCACAGGTCCCATTGGGTATAATAGAAACAAAAGACAGAGGATGGTATATAATGTGCAAGAGCAAGGTTGAAATAGGTCTGGGGAGTTAATAAATAGAAGAAAAAGTCTTTTCCTATAAAAAATACTATTACTCTGAATTATAGGATTAATAGAAATACAAGGCAAGTATCTATTTGCCAGGTATAGGATGAAGAAAGAAGCAATTGACTGGAAATTCTATACTCCAGAGTCCAAAGGGAGAAGAGAATAATATTAGCTTCCAGGGTTTGTGACTAAATATTGGTAAGCAAGGGGTAGAGGCCATGGATGGAAGAAATAGCAAATTCTGACTGGATACTCATGTCTTCTGGTCCAGGAATTCTGATGGTTCTGTTTGGAATTTCTGATGGATAGAAGTCTTTCAGTAAAGCTTAAATTCCTTAGGAACAGGAACTCTTTTCTTTCTTTCTTTCTTTTTTTTCTCCTTCCCTCCCTCCCTCCCTCCCTCCCTTCCTTCCTTCCTTCCTTTCTTCATTTCTTCATAAAGGGTGAAAATCTGTTGGCACTAATTTCTTTCTCAGGTGCTCACACAAAACTAAGCTAAGTGATTTGCCAGCTTATAAAATGTTTCCCAGAAAGCCAATCCCTCTGATTCTGGAATCAGAATCCAACTTTAATTCCTGCCTCTGAACATTGTGTTCAAATCCAGTCTCATATCCTGGGGATCCTGGGGAGGACCTTTAATTTCTGTTTACCTCTATTTCCTCAATTATAAGATGAGGATAATAATAGCACCTATCTTCCAGTTTTGTTATAAAGATCAAATAAGATATTATTTATAAGGCATTTAGCATAATACCTGGCACATAGTAGGTGTTATATATAAAGTGCTCTCTCTTCTCTTTTCTTCCCCTCATTAATCGATCCAGCTATCCATCTATCTATTCATTTATCTATTCTTTCATTCATAAACAGCAGGAAAACGCATTATAAGGCAGAAGGAAAAGCTAAAGTGGAGAAACCTTCAAATCACTGCTGTGTAGTTTGGGATTTTCTACCAGATTCTGTAGACTCTCCATTTTCTCTAGTGTTGGAAACAGGGTATTGTTACTACACATGTTTTGTAATTCTCTGCAGAATTTTCATAGGCTCTATGTTCCCCCTGGGGCTTGAATAAGCAAGCATTTAACAAGGAGAATTCTTTTTCTTTTTCTGTCCTCTTCTCTCATGTTTTACGCTAATTAATTTATTTTAATAAGGAAAAATGTATTCTCTTTCAGTTGGGGGCCCCAGTCCTTCACTGCTGGGAGTTCTGGTTTTCAGTGTTTGCCTCTGTCAAATTGTAGGGTCCTGCTAGCAGCTCCTTTGGTCTTTCTCCAAGTGAGAGGTGAAAAGCTTCAAGCTTAGAAAAAATCTTTCTACCTCAGAAGCACAATCAAAATGTACCAGCTATTCAAACAAGTGTGGAAAATACAAGGAGTTTGAAATAATTTTTAATTGGGGATTTTGTGTAGTAAGTGGGTTTGTTTAGCTTTAAGTGAAAAGGGAGGTCCTCACTCAGGAATATAGCTTTTAGATTGGAGTTCTGCACAGGACAATCACTCTACAAGAGAGAAAGGAAAACAAAAACAAAACCTAGTTGAAGCCAAAAGCAAGGTGCAGAAATAGAAAAAGTCCTGAGCTGTGCCTTATAAGACTCAGTTCTCCCATAGACACAGTTCTCCCATAGTTTCAATGGATGAGCTGAGAAAGCTATTTCCCTTGGGTGGGCCTTAGTTTCCTTAGCTGTAAAATTACTTTAGTTTATATGCAGTCTGAGGACCCTGTACTTCTCTGTAAAATGAAGGGATTGGAGTAGATGGCCCATAAGGATCCTCCCAGAATAAAAAGTCAATAATTTTGTAATTTGATGATATTTAATTTCAGAAAATTCAAAATATGACAGTTCCTTTTGGATCAAAGATCTAAAGCTAAAAGATTCATCTGGAAACAATCCCCTCTCAGTCAATTCTCTCATTTTACAGTTGAGGAAACTAAGGCCCAGGAAAATTTGGTCATTTTGCCCAGGGTCACACAGGTCATCAATTTAGAGGCAGGAATCAAATTTGTGTTCTAATTCCAGAGTCAGAGGGATTGGCTTACTGGGGAACATTTTATGAGCTGGCAAACCAGTTGGCTTAGCTTTGTGTGAGTACCTGGGAAAGAAACTAGTGCCAATAGGTTTTCACCCTTTATGAAGTAGTAAAGATGCTGTAAACACCCAGGACCTATACTTTAGAGAACACAGCTTCATAACAAATAGGCTTTTAGTTCTGACAGGTTGCTCTCTCTTTGTGTGGTTTTATTAGGAGTCTAACTATACCAGCCCATCTGAGATGGCAAAAGATGCTTTCTTTTGTGGGTAGTGAGTGGTCAGGGACCCTTCACTTCAAATACCATAACACAGGAAAATAAAAATAATAGAAATATTTCTTTTTGAAAGTCTCTTGGTTTGTCTCTAGGCGCAGTGGGTGCTGGTTTCATTTTACTATATCAAATCAACTGCAGTATCTAGACATAAATCCGAGCTCAAATTCATTTCACAATAAGCTCCAAGTACAATTGCTCACACTTTGTGAGTGGTAGGGGAAGTGTACTCCCTCTGTAAAGTTTCATTCCCCCAGCCCTCTGCCTTGGGCTAATAGTTAGTTACAAAGCTCAATCTCAAACATGTCAAACCTAATGAAAAAAAAGAGAAATCATAAAAGAGAAAGATGGCCACCGTTACCACCCTAGGTCTCCCTCTCACAGGCTCTATATGGTTCTTAGGTTCATCAACCAGTTAGAAGGGCAGCCTACTGTCTCTGCTGCTCTGGCCACCATTGCTCTCTCTAGTATCACTTGGGTACCATTCATCAAAGAATCCTTGAAGAACAATGTAATGATAAAACTGGCTGGCAAGCTGCAAAGAAAGTCATTCTCTCAAATGACATTCTCCCCCCCCCCCAACTCCCGCCTCCAACCTCTCAATACTTCTCAGTTAAGAGGACCATTAGCTTCAATTATGAGTTTTCCAAATCTTGGTAGGCATATAGAGAAACTGATGATCTTATCCTACTAAAGCAAATTGTTGTTCCTGGGTTACAAGAGATTTTAAAAATAAAATTCATTACAGAAAGAACTGGTAGACTGAATAATCCTAATTAAGTTAAAATATGAAGAAGAAAGAATTCATTTTTATTTCACTTTACCTCCCTGTGTGGCTCATCAAGGTAATCTGCTAATTCTCTCCTCCTTTCCCACACCTAGAAAGAGATTAGTGGTGACACAGAAGCTGAACAAGTTAGTTGGACTATTAAATTAGTAGACTGCTAGAACAAAGTTGGCTTTGAATCCTAAATCTTACTGGCTATTTGACCTTGGATAAGTGAGGTATCATTTTGAGCCTCAATTTCCTCATATGTAAAATGAGAGGTTCAACTAAAGTTCTCTGTTTCTTCTAAATATTTTAATCTTAAGATCCTAGGAAACCATTGATAGTAATAGTTGTCAGTACAGCTATCCTTAAATACAAATGTAACATTCCAGCAAAAGAGGGAGTGTTTCTGTCCTAATCTCTTGTTTTTGTTATACTAAGATCAAAAGATTCATGTTTTTAAAAGGGGGCTACTAAGCAGAATATCAGACTCAAGTTTCAAACATAACTGTGAATATGGTCAATAATATCCTTGCCTCCATAATTGCTTTCTTAAAAACAGACAATTAAACAAATACACTTAGCAAACAAGAAATCTAATATGATATCTAGAGCATGTATGTATGTGAGCATGTGTTCAACTAAATTCCCACTGCTAAGCTTTTGTAATTTGGAGGCAATAGCACTTACAACTCATTCAGTCAAGAGGGAGTTGCTTCTTCTGTGGCCTGAGCATGTCTCAGCTGGAAGTTACTCTTGGCAAAGATGATGTTGAGCTCATCTTCCAGATCTATCTGTGTAAACTGTGAGAGTACTTGCAAAATGTTCACTGATATCTATTCCCAGCCTAAAGCACCCCTTAGAGAAATTCTCCTTGACTCCTGTAGTGCTTCCTAGGTGTCAGAAATGCTCATCTGCTTAAACTCCAAATGCCACCCATTACTAATTCTTGGCCACATTGATGCTGAGAATCCCAGAGAGAGCAGAAAAGGGTCTCCTGAGAATTAAAAGAAGGCAAAGTCTCAATATGAATCAAGTTGTTCATTTTGTGTCACCTCAGAGAGGTAAAAAGCCTTTGGAGAAAGTTACTTAAATTTCATTAATACATTTGGTTCTTACATTTGGTTCACTTGAAAAAGTCGAAAAATTTTCTCTCGCTCTCTCTTTCATTATATATATGTGTGTGTGTGTGTGTGTGTGTGTGTGTGTGTGTATTTATATGTGTGTATGTAATTATATGTATAAACACATTTCCATGTACAAATATGTGTATATACACATACATCCAGGCACACTGGTTAAAAATATCCTTTCCTTTTAGTCTCTGCCATTGCCTGGCCAGTTTATACCTCTAGCTTGTTAGGAAATAATGTTTGACTTTGTTGTGAACAGGTTAGAGCTATGCCAATAATTGCCTTATAAATCATGAGTTCTTGTGGACAACGAATGGGTTTAGGGAAGCCAGGGTTGTTCCATATCTGACTTGCAGGATAAATTCTCAGGCAACCTTTTCTGGAGATAGGGGGTTGGCTTGTTCAAACTTTTCTAGCATTATGAATATCTAGAAGTTTTCTTGAAGACTAGATTTGCAAGTCATTTTATGACCAATGTAGAGCAACTTTTATTCTCAAGATTAAGGGGGAATTCTATTTTGAATCAAAATTTCATCAGCAGGGAGGAACTCATTGCTGAAGTAGAAATGATGGCAACCATTGAGGAAAGTGATCATTTCCTCCTAGGGTTTGTGACAAAGAATGAGAAGTCAAATATAGGCAGATATGGACTTTAGATTTTAGGAGAGCAGATTTTGAGGGCTTCAGAAGGATAGTAAGATTTTATGTAGTGTGTACAGAGGAAGTAAACTGAGAAGGATGGGATATTCTCAAGAATGGGATTCTGAAGAGTCAACAAGAAATAATTCCAATAAAGGTGAAAAATGGAAAGCATCTGGAAAGACCAAATCAGAGAACTTAATAGCCAATTTAGATTTTAAGCATATGTATAGTGGATAGACAGTTGGTTTCAGAGTCAGAAGGACTACAGTTCAAATCTTGCCTCCAAGCCATTTGGCTGGGTAAAAGTCACTTAATCTTTCAACATTCCAGGCAAGGGGGCAAAACATTGGTCCCTAAGCCCCATGTGGCTCATGAAACCTCCAAGTAGAACTGAAACTAGATTAAAATACAATTAGTAAATATTTAACAAAAAAATCAAAATACAATACAACATAAATAATATTGATCTATGGTTCTCTAAGTAAAAAATTGTTTTACAGAGGAATAAGAGATTGGTTTCTGTTTGAACTTAATACAATTATTTTAGGCAACCCTCTTAAGACTATTTTTAAAAAAATATGTTGACTTCTATTTCTTATATTATCTCAAGTATCACTTCCCTGTCCTTTTCCAAGAAAACCATCCTATATTACAAATTTTACTTTTTTAAAGAGGGAAAAAGTTACTATTAATGATCAATATATTGAAAAGGTAAAAAAAAAAAAGATTTAACCTGTGGACTTAGCATTTCTAAGAAAGTATGGGTTGGAGAATATTTTCCCATATGTCTTCATTTGAGTCATGCTTGATTTTTATAATTTTATTACATTCACTTTTGATTTTTGGTGTGTTCTTTCCATTTATATTGTTGTAGTCATTTTTTTATATTGTACATGGCTCTGATTATTTCACTCTGCATTTGTTCATGTATATCTTTCTTTGATTCTCTGTATTCATCACTTAAATCATTTATTATAGCATAATAATATTTTATTCTATTTACACACCATGATTTCTTTCACCATTTTCTAAACAATAAACTTCTAGTTTGTCTCCAACTCTTTACTATAATTTCCAATTTGCATATATAAAATATACATATAGGCATATGTATATATACAAAATTGGAAATTATACAAATTAAAAAAAATACAAATATTTATTCACACACACACATATATATATATATATATTGTATAATTATCAATGTTTTGGTATATATAAGGAGTTTCTTTTTATTAAAGGCTTCTTTGAACTATAAGCTCAGTTATAAAGTGTCTAGGCCAAAGTGATATTTTAGTGACTTTATTTGCATACTTTCAAATTATTTTCCAAAATGTTCCACCAACCAAAATGCTCATTAAGTTTTTCATTCCACAATCACTTTAACATTGACTACTTAAATGTTTTGATCATATTTGCCAATTTGTAGAATGTGAAGTAAAATATTAGCATTGTTTTGACATACATTTCTCATAATATTAGTGATTTGCATCATTCTTTTATGTGATTATGATTACTATTTTTCTTTTGAAATTATTTTTCAATCTATCTATCTATCTATCTATCTATATTTTTTATATCTTGGATACCAAATCCTTACTAGAGAATGAGATACAAAGATTTTTTTTTCCCATTCAACCACTTCTCTTCTTATCCCACGTACATTAATTTGGTTTGCTCAGAAACTATTCAGTTTCAAGTCATTAGAGTAATTCATTTTATCTTTTCTAACTGCCTCTGTCTCTTGTTTGGTTTAGAATTTATCTGCTACAGATAACTATGAAAGGCATGTGATCTGCTTCTTTTCTAATGTTTTTACACTGTGATATTTAGTATTAAAGTAATATATTTGTTTAAAATGTACTGTGGAATATGCTATTAAAGTAGCTTTTCTCAAGCAGTTAAAAAGTTTTTTTTTTTTTATCATCAAAAATGTAGTATTTTCTTACATTGTTTTTATTGTGAATTTTTTTCAACCCTGTGTTGCTGAGTTCCATTGCTTCTGATTTTCCCTTGGTCTGTTCCATTGGTGTCTATTTTTAACCACACTAGATAGTTTTTATGACTTTAATTTATGATAAAGTTTGGGGACTAGAAATGCTATTCCCCTTTCTTTCCTATTTCTTTTCATAAAATATTATTGATTATATTACTGATTTTAATTTTTCCAAATGAATTCTGTTATGATTTTATAAAATTTCATAAAGCATTCTCTTTGTAATTTGATTAGCATGGAATTAAAAATGTAAGTTAATTTTGTCAGCATTGTCATTTTAATTATATTTGCATGGTCTATCCATGAGTACCAAATATTCTTCCACCTAATTAAGTTATTCTTTATTTCTTCACATCAGAGGTATTAAACATGTTGCCAAGTCAACCAAACTAGATTAAATGTAATTGGAAATATTTAATAAAATAAGTAAAAATTCAATACAACATAGGTAGTGTTAATTTGCATTTTCCTAAATCAACGTGGCAAACAGGAAAGGTATGATAGAATTGGAGAAGGGCAAATGTCTTGATATATTTTTAAGTTGAGAAGACAGTGAAATCTAAATATTCAAGGCTAATGAGGTTGGCTATGAAGGTTAAGGAAATGCTAGAATATATATTTAAAGACATAGGTAAATAAATCAGAGTATATAAAGAATATGATTATAACACATGACCAATTCAGAAAAAATATGGAAAAGTTTATATGGAATGAGCAGATTGAAATGAATAGAACTAGGACAACAATTTATGTGGAAAGCATAATGATTACATCAGAGGAAACAAATTTATAAGATCTTAGGGCATTGACGAAAGCATTCATCTGTCATGACTTCAAAACACTGCATTAGAAACTGTCAGCAACCTTTTCTCAGAAAGGTGTTGAACTGGAGGTTTCTGTTTTCTCAGAAATGGCCAAATTATTGATTTGTTTGGTCTGACTAATCATATTTATTTCTACTTGGGTGGAGAGGTATATTTGGAGCTTGTAATATTCATAATCTTAAATCTTTGGTCTTATCAAATGAGAAGCTCTCTTCAATGATGTAGCTCTCAACTCATTCACACTTGCCTATTCTACACAACTTTCATATCCTGTAAAAAATTTTGCTAGCATGCTTCCAAACTTTTCATTTTTTACTTGTATTGTATCTCTTGGATATGGTGCCTTCTCTCCACCCGTACAACCACAGCATCATGCAGGTCCCATCATTTCTGTCTTGGACTATTGCAATGGCCTTCTAAATAGTCTCCTTGCCACAAGTCTCTCTCCACTCTAAACCTTTGTTCACTCTGCTATTCGAATTATTTTCCTAAAGCAAAGATTTTCCCTATTCCATAAATTTCACTGACTTCAGAAGCAGATCATCAAATCCCCTTAATGTGTTTTTGTCCCATCACATGATTTTTGCATTTTTGTTTCCTACTGATGTCAGATTTCATTTGATCATTTATATCAGAATTCTGAAGCTCATATGTTTTTTACATAATTGAATAGTTACTAAACCCATTCCCCACAAGCAATAACCAAAATGGATTCTGATATTCTTTACCTGCAGGTTATCCCTTTACTCATACCTACCAACCAACCAAAATGGCCACAAAGCAGAGATTCAGGAAAGAAGAATTACAGTAAAGAAAGAAATTAGAGGTAAGTAGAGCTTTGGAAAGAAAAGTTGAAGAAAAGAATATTGTGTAAAATACAAGAAGGAAAAATAAAAGAATAGAACTATTTGTTACTAACTTGTTAAATACACATATATATTTTATGTCTGTATGTACATATATTTATGTATTTCTATACAGATATGCCAATATGTATATTTTCTTTTAAGAACTGTACATAACAGAAGTTCATAGTTTCTTATACAATGGATTTCCCTTTGTTCTTAAATATGACTAACATAGAAATAGATTTACATGATTATATATGTATAACCTATATAAGATGGTTTGCCACCTGGGTAGGAGGAAATATGGGAGGGAGGGAGAAAAATTTGAAACTCAAAATCCTATAAAAATGAATGTTGAAAACCATTTTTACATGTCATTGTGGAAAAAATACTATTTTCCAAAAACAAACAAGCAACCTACTTAAAATGTATGTGCTGATGATTTTTGGTTCATAATATTTTATAAATGGAAAAGAAGAGAAAAAACTCAAAGACTTTAGAACTCCGATCAAAGCAGCAAAAAATAGTGACTTCAAGAGACATGACTCCTCTCTCTTGGCAGAGAGTTGATGTTATGAAGATACAGAGTGAAATGTATTTTAATATATATTTTCAGACCATATGAATGACAATGCATTCATTTATTTTGCTGAACCATGCATATCTATTTCAAGGAGAGCTATAGGATAGTGAATGATGATAGATAAGCAAAAGAAGAAGATCAACAAAACACTTTTAAATGTTTCAAAACATTTAGAAACACAAAAGAAAACAAAAGGAGCCTAGGAGACAAAGGAGTATAAATGGAGCAATTTTATTACTACCTCATTAAATTTAATAGAAACTAACTTAATAACATATGCTGTAATACTATTGAACAAAATATATAATTATACTTTTATTTAATATATTTTATTACATAATAAACTCATTTCAAAACAGTGCACATAATATAAGCTTCATTTTCTTATGTAATCTTTAATTTTCTTCTTTATATATTGAGATTCTTTTTGTTTATTATTATTAATTTTATAACAGAAAAGATATATTTTTAAATAAACATAGTTTCTAGAAGGCCTTTACAGGGAAGCAACAATCATCCCTATTGTAGTCTACTCTAGTCACTTCACAGCTGGGCTTTTGTGTTTAGTTCCAGACACCACATTTTCGAAAGACTGTAGGAACATCTATCTCGTACCACACAGACCAGGCCAGTCTTTTCCGTAAGTACTAAAGCCATCCTGGAAACAATTGTCGTAGGGGAGTGGTCTCACACCTTAAAAAATGAAATGGGGGTCACTAAAATACAAAGAAGGATCTTTATGGGTCACATATTAACTTAGAAAAACTACATATATTAGCATTATCTATGTTTTATTTATTTTTATTTTGTTAACTGTTCTCCAATTGCTTTTAATCCAGTTCTGGTCACATTCAGGAGTGTTGTTGGCTACACATGCATGCTGGACACTTTGGGGCTAGAAGACTAAAACTGGGAACTATAGATATAGTTTCCTGATGGCTTAGTTACAAAAGCCAGTACATTAGTAGTAGAGAATTTTCTTCCTCAGGCTCTGACCAGAATGTCATCATGGGCACTGTATGCATAGGTGAGTTACACTCAACTAAATCAATTCCTTTATCTTTGCTGAATTTCCTTTCTATGCCACAGACAAATAAATTTTCTTTTGTTAACTATTACATGGTCTACAAGTATATAATTTCATTTTAATCTCAAATTTCAGCTTCTAGGCTAGCCTGAATCTGTCCCAGTTTATAACAAAAGTGTGATTAATAACTAAAAAAGTCCCAAGGAAGAGAATCAGGTTATAGAAAGGCCTACTGTCCAAACATAGGAAGATTGATTGAAGAAACTGAGAAATTTTAGCCTGGAGAAGAGAAGCTTGAGTGAAGGGGAAGAATATGTGAGATAGCTGTTTTCAAAAATTTGAAAGACTGTAATATGGAAGCATGATTGAACTTGTTCTATTTGATTCCAAAGAGAAAAAAAGAGCAATGATAGAAATTGCAAAAAGGGAAATTCAGCCTTGATATAAGACAAAATTTCATAAAAATTAGAGTTGTTTAAAAGTGAACTGGAGAGATTCAAGAGGTAGTAGGCTGTCCTCATTGGAACTCTTCAGGCAAAGTATGAATAGTGAGTTGTTCTTTCTAAGTCTCAAATTCTTGATTCTGTGGCTTGAATTTAATAATAATGAATTTTTCTATAGCACTTTTAGCAGGCAGTTGAATGACTAGAATAGAAATCTGCTTTAAAAATGATCACAGTTCTTCTTGCAAACTTTCTAAATTTAGTTGATCTTTTGTCCTCATTCAATAACCTTTTATGATTTTGAGGAACTAGTAAGGAATATGATGCAGTTCTGATTTATTAAGAAAGCACCAAATGTTGCAAACTAGAGGCAGGGCCAAAGAAGGAGAGAGAAGTCTGAAAAGATATAGACAAGAACCATGTCTTGTGGTTGAGCTTAGAGAAATGGCAAGAAAGATGCAGCAAATTCTTGATGATTCAATTCCTCTGAGGAAGTCCTGTAATTAAGAGAAAATTTAGTATGATATTTTTCGATCTGTTTCCTGTGAAAATATTCTTGAATACAGAGGAGTCCCAAAGGCTCCTTAAAGAAACAATTGCAATAGAGAACAAGTATGGGCAGCTTACCTATCTGTAGTCTGTATTGGTCATCTACAATGTAGTTGATGAATCATTAATGAGAAGTGGTCAAAGAATATCATATGATGGGAAAGTTACACTATTAGTTGCTTCTAGGTCTATCTCAGTAGCTGACATGGAAATTAATTATAGGACATTTATTTTCTTAGGGTTGTTCATTTCACTAGACATCTATTTGGTATCATTATCCATTACAGATGATTGAGTAAAAGTGTGAATTTAGAAATCTCAATGAGATAAGAAAGCAAACATGCTAAAAATAATGAATAAAATAAGCATCCATAAACTTTGGTTAAGAACCAAATCCTTAATACAGAAGAAATCCTTTTAGAACCAAATCCTTAATACAGAAGAAAAGCAACTACATCTTGTCCCAAAACAATTTTGAGCTATTAAATCTTAAAAAATTCCAAGACTTTTGGCATATGTAACAGTATAGCAATAGTTAACTCCAATTTGGAGTGATTTTTAATGATCCAGAGGCATTCGGTATTATGTTACCAAATTAAAAATCATATTCCATGGTTACAGAAAGATAACCGGTATTTACAATTAAGACACGTGGAATTTTAAATCTGTATATAGGATAAACCAAAATGCCCTCAAATAGTAACTTAGGATATATAAATGAGAAATTAAACATTTTTGTAAAGCACTTAATTGAATGAGCTGACATAGCTAATATTGTTTCCCAAAATAAAACACTTATAAGTCCCACAATATAGTGAATAGAATATTGGACTAATTAACAAAAAGCCAGTACATTAGTAGTAGAGAATTTTCTTCCTCAGGCTCTGACCAGAATGTCATCATGGGCACTGTATGCATAGGTGAGTTACACTCAACTAAATCAATTCCTTTATCTTTGTTGAATTTCCTTTCTATGCCACAGACAAATAAATTTTCTTTTGTTAACTATTACATCCTGTCTCTGCTACTTAATTATTTGTATCATCCTGGTAAAGACATTAATCCTTTTCTCTGGATTTTATTTCACTCCTGGAGCTTAGATATTAAGTTATAGCCATTTATGCTTTCCATGAATGTCATGTGCTATGAAAGCTATAAATCTTTAGTATATTTGCCTAGTTATACAAATCATTTATTGATAGCAAACAATGGCATCATTTTCATCAATCTGTAATATTATTAGAGCTATAGGAAAATATTATTAATATAGAAGAGCTTAAAAAACAAAAAAAAATCTGATATTAGTTGGTACCATTGCCATTGAAAATGTTCTACCACATCTTGTTTTTGATCTATTCTTAAAGGAGAGAGGGAGAGGGAGGGAGGGAGGAAGCAAAGGAGGGAGGAGAGGAGGGAGAAAAAGAGAGAGAGAGAGAGAGAGAGAGAGAGAGAGAGAGAGAAACACCTAAGCTAGGAGCTCTCCAAGGTAGCTGTGAGACTTTGATTGGAATGTAGCTTTTGAAATGAATAGCATAAATATTTACTGGATTCCTATTAGATACAATTGTACTGTGAGGGTTAGATAGTAGTTATGGCTGATTTAGTCCTTAGGATCACAGCATCACAGCTTTAGAACTGAAAGGAAGCCTAGAGGTCCTCATTTCCCACATTTTTACAAATGAGGAAATGGAGGCACAGAGAAATCTTGCATACAACCACACAGCTAATACAAATATCTGAGGTAGGATTTGAACCCAAATCTTCTTACCTCCAAGTCCAATATTCTGTGCCATTCTGCTCTTCAACTTAGACTCAGAGAGGTTGTTTCACTCATCCTTAGATGATTTATAATCTTTTAATTGTAAGATACCATTAGAGACAAAGTACAAGATAGTGTATAATAAAATGTTCACTTGGATCTAACAGGATCAGTCCCCCTAAGTGTTAGTCAACCAATAATTTTAGGACAATTCTACTCACCATGAATCAAAAAGGAGTTTTCTGTATCCTCTCAACAATATCTACTTACTTAACCTACCTACATATGCATATTTGCATTTTCTATGAGGAAGTGCTTTCCTCAATTGAGACAAAGACTCTCACCTTGTAACTTTATCAAATCAAATAGAGAAACCACCAAATTCATTAAGGATGTCACTCAAGGAAGCCCTGGCACTTTCTCCCCCATAACAGATAAAATTACACAATGTTGGCAATAGTACTAATAATCCTTTTATGGAATCAAATCAAGAAATTAAGTGAAGCATTATAAAAGACTTTAAAGAAATTGATGATTTAAAAAGAATATGGGGTTCACATGACAAGATCAATGAATGAATAACAGACTGACTGCATTTTCCATTTATAACCTGACAATGTCAAGAGAAATTGAGACAGACTTCTAGCATGTTAGATAGATTCTGTAATAAGTAGATTCCATTAGTGAAATGTGAGAGGATATGAATGACAATAATACAGAGCAGGCAGATATCAATGGTTTACAACCTGTATCCCTGAAGTGACTGTCAGTTAACAAACCTTTATTAAGCAACTATCATGTGCAAGACACTGTGCTAAGCAATGGGAAAGCAAATTTGCTTTCCTACAAAGGAAATCAAAAGACCATTCCTGCCCTCAAAGAGCTTATAGTCTAAGAGATCACAGATATATTTGGATCATCAATATATTGGGAGCATCAAAGAGATCAGAGATATATTTGGATATTTGAGTTACAAATTAAAAACATGAATTAAATAAAGTAACAAATCAATTAGTTTATATTATCATCTACTGTGCATAGTGCATGCTAAAAGTCAGATTGGGATAAAAGGGAATGTGAGACATGGTTCCAGTCCTGAAGAACCTAGTTAGAGAATACTACCATATAGCTAACAACAATAAATGATGTAAAATAGTGCACAGCTGTTATAGATTCTCCTTGAAACTTTTCTTAAGCCCCAACTACTCATGCTCTGCCCCTCAAAGCATTTTTTGCATGACTACCTTCTGTATTCACTTTATATTTATTCTGTACATATTTCTATATGTTTTTGTCGTATAACCTGTTAGAATATCAGTTTCTTTTGAGTAGGGATTATTTCAATCATTGCAGTTGTGTCCCCAGTGCTCAATATAGGGCCTGGCATATAGTATTTGCTTACTAAATGTTTGTTAATTCTTTTTTATTATAATAACTTTTTATTGACAGAACCCATGCCAGGGTAGTTTTTTTTACAACATTATCCCTTGCACTCACTTCTGTTCCGATTTTTCTCCTCCCTCCCTCCACCCCCTCCCCTAGATGGCAAGCAGTCCTATATATGTTGAATATATCGCAGCACATCCTAAATACAATATATGTGTGCAGAATCAAACAGTTCTCTTGTTGCACAGGGAGAATTGGATTCAGAAGGTAAAAATAATCCAGGAAGAAAAACAAAAATGCATAAATGTTTGTTAATTCATTGTGTCCTGTATATTATTTGGAATACATACATATACATAGAAAATACACATATAAGTACACAATTTATGTATATTTATATACTCATTTAAAAGCACTCAATATAGTGGCATCAATTCTAACCACAATAGGAATTCAGAGAAGGGAATTACTAACATCTGGCAATAAGATGGGCATAAACTAGCTAGATCTTAAAGGATTGACAGAATTTGGATAGGTAAAAGGGAAAAGAAGGGACATTCCAGGTAGTTGGGGATTGGAAGAAGCAGAGAGATAGACAGACAGAAACAGAAACAGAGAAAAACAGAGATAGAGAGAGACATACACAGAGGCATACACAGAGACAGAGTGAGAGCAACTGAGAGAGATAGTGAGAGAGAGCAATCAAAAGAGAGCGAGTGTGTATGTGAAAGAGAGAGGGGGAAGGGAAAGAGAGGGAGAGGTAGGGAAAGAAAGAGAGAGGGAGAGGGAGGAGAGCATGGGGTATTGTAGGGCAAGGAGAACTAAACTTGAGCAAATAGTGAATCTTGTATTATAGTGGAAAATAAGCTTCAGTTATTAAGGTGGAGATGACATGTATGGAGAGCCTTGATTATTAACTGGATGATCTTCAGCAAATTTTTAACCTTCCCAGGCACCAGTAAAGTTTCTAAATTCTATAAATTATAGATAAGTTGCAATTTGCATCTGTGAAGGTAATGTCTACACCAGAAATTCTCTCCACCAATGAGCTTTGCACTTCACTCTGTTTGCAAAGGACCCAATACTTATTTTAGTTGTCCTGTATATTGTTAATTCCATGACTGAATCTAAGGGATTAGAATTAAAGAATTAATTAATTAAAGAATCTAAAGGGACTTTGTTAATTCAAATCCTGCTAATAAAAAACACACTATTTCAATTAAGGCAGGAAAAAAAATCCTTCATTTTCAGCTTAGAAAAAAAGTGTTTAATAAATTGGTAAATGAGAAATTTTTTGTCTACTTAAAAATAAAGGCAAATAATTTTAAAAGGCCACTTTAATATTAAAGTTTCCATCTGAACAATGAATTTTTGGATGAACATCAAATGATTTTTCTTTCTTTCCTAGCACATTCATAAGATTCTCTGTGTTATCAGTTTGACTGACCTTTCCTCTGCTTCTGACAGCATTGTTGTTGAATGGATTTAAAATAATAAAATTACATTTCTTTAAAAAAAAAAAACATTCTGCAACATACTCAGAGCAACTTCAGATGGATGAGAATGTTAGTGTTTTTGAAGTATGTGCTTAAGTAAGTAGTCTGGAAAAATGAGCTGTCAAAAGTATCCAAGATTTTATATTTTCTCCTGGAAATCTGTTCCTTGGGCTCATATTTTCTCTTACCAATTTCTGCTCTAAAGGTGAGGCTGACAAGAGCAGGCTAGCTTGAGCTTTATTTTCCAAATTGCAATGACTGGTAATGGTTCAGCTCAATCACATTGTTAAGAACATTCCACCACTCCTTACTCCTCCCCTCCCCCCACATACACACCCTCAGCCTACTTGGCATAAGTAATGCATTTATTTGGTTTTCTTTATGACTATTTTTTATCTTTATATTGATATAAGGCTTAAATTTAGCTTTGAATTTCTCTATTCTCTCTCCCCTGCTTCTTTTTTCCTTTTCCTTCTTTTTGATAGTTTGATAGTAGTAGGTAGATTTTCTACCAGGAAAATGATCATTTTTTTTTTGTTAAATATTTCCAACAATGTGGTCAAATATTGTGCTTCCTTTTCACACATTTAAATTTTTATTTTGATATCAAGAAAAGAATTTGAATTCCCATACAGTAAAATTTTTCAATGTGCAAATTTGCATTATTTTTAAAGTAAGGAGAGAAAAAAACTAGGCAACTAAAGAAATATTAGCACAACATAAGAAATTTTAAATATGAAGAATTCAGAGAGCTATAATAAGACTTCCATAAGACAATGCAAAATAAAGTAAGCAGAACTAGCAAAACTATATATACATTTTAAATACAAATTGAACAATGGAAGTGAATGTTACATAAAGATAATGACCAATCTTGGACCCAGAGAATATATAAGAAATTCTCTCTTTCTTTTTATTGGACAGGTGGTAGTCTATGGATATGGCATATTGCCTATGCTGTCAGATATGACTGAAGCATTGGCAGATTTTGCTTACTTTTTTTTTCTATTGTGGGAAGATTCACTGGGAGAGGATAGAGGATAGACCTAACAAAGAACATCTTCTGAAATGACTGTGATGTGAAAAAGAAAATAGATCAATAAACTTTTTGAAAATTATAAAAGAAATAATTTTATTAATAGTAAAATATCCCATAAAGAAAAATGATTGTGTTTTTGAAAGCCATAAGTTTCTTCAAAAGAATCACAAAACAGGAGACCTAACCTATAGGAATGACCAAATTCCCTTGGGTTGGTCATTGTGGGTTACTAAACCCTTACAGTAAAATTTTTCTCTATTTTCTCTAGGAGAAGAAAACAAAATTTAAATTTATGCATGTACTCTGGAGAAAGATTTTTCTATAGCAAAAATATTTTTTCTCTTATTCAAACCTGAAAACATCATTACACTTTGGATTCTATTCCAGCTGAGGAATGAGATAATGAAATAGAAATAAGTAGACAGGTATCCTGGTGATAAAATATTAGCAATGGACAAAGTGAAGAGACACAACGAAGGACTTCTGTGTGTGTGTGTGTGTGTGTGTGTGTGGTGTCATATGGCATGTGTATAATTTGCTTGCCTACCCTCAGGCACTGTGAACTTGCTGTCTATCATTTCTACCTTTTCACTTTTATACCTTTCTTGGAAATCTGAAGGAGGCAAATTTCAGACAGATTGAATTGTGTGAGTGTTGTGAGAGCCAAGAGAAAAGGCAAGACATGGTACCCTAAGGGCAGTTCTTCTAGAAATCTCAGCAACAAGACAGTATTTCTCATCAGTTCATAGATAGGACAGGAACAATATCACCCCCTGGGCCTCCAACCGTGTCCAGAAAAACTAGAATCCAATGGGACCTTATATTATGGGTATCCTAGGAATTTCTCTCTTTCTCTCTGTGTCTCTTTCTGTATACACACACGTACACATATACATGCACATACGAAAATGTGTGTATTTATACACACACATGTTTGTATACATGCATGTACATATACGTGCATATGCACATAGTTACATATATGTGTGTATATATGAAAGGAATTTCAGAAGTGTATGTAGTACAACGTTGTCATTTTACAAATGAGGAAACTAATATCCAGAGAAGTAAGATGACAAGAAACAAAGCAAGTACTGTGTTAGATGACAACAAATTTAGTATTTTTTCTATTGTACTATATTGCCTCTGTCAACTCTAAAAATTAAGAAAAACAAAATTATTCTTTGATAATTCAGTAGATCCATTATCTTCTTCAGTAGATATTCCCTCTAATGTTATTCATCTGAATTCATCCACAATTTCACAATCTGTGAATTCTTGTTCACATTCTTTTATAAATCCTTTGGAGGGGATCTACTCAATGGCTGGGAATTTGATCATGATCTCTTGACATATGTTCCAATGGAGCATACTCACAGCTCTTTGGTATTCTTTGTTTTTGCTACATGACTTGTCTATTTCTTTTTGAAATCCTACATCTTTCTGATGATATGCTTTATAATACTTCTGCAGCATTCTTTGTTAATAGTGTGCTTTAGCCCATTTATACCCACCAGAGATTTTTTCATTGCCCATGAGATATGCTACAATTTTAATTCTTTGGAGACTATGGTATTCCACAATTTATAATCATACAGTTTCATTAGAGGATTTTTCTATTAGTGAATTCATCAGTATAGAACTATTTCTGCATGGAAACTCTTTCTAGAAAAGAAGATCAAAACAATTTATCTGTAACTTATAGTCTTAAGGAGTTGTTGGAGATGAGAGGCCTGCTGAGAAATTACGATCATTGAGCCAGAGTATTGTTTGAAGTAGAATTTGAACAGAGGTTTTCCTGGTTTCCAGGGCTAGTCTTTATTATATCACCATGCCTATCACCAGAGGAATACTGGTATGAAAGACATTTCAGGGAAAAACTTATGCTCATTAAATATACTTGGGTATTTCACAAAGGCAAACTATATTCCTCTTAATTTCATTCAATTCTGAGCTGAGATCATTGTACATTTACAGTATTTATCCAAGTGATCTGTGATGCATCAGCACTATAAACTGTTCATCCAACTTCATATCATGGTCTGGACAATATGCCTTCTTCAGCGCTTGGATTTTTTATATGAGATAGGATGATCTCTTTTATGTGATTACAGATTTATTTAGGAGACTTTGAAATATGTGGCTAAGTTAGATAAAATTTGCAGGCCTCAGTTTTCTTCTTTTTCAGGCAACAAGCAGTTATTGAATACTTACTACATCCTAGGCACTGCACTCAGTCCTGGGAATACAAGAAAAACAAATTAACATTAAAAAAAACCCTGCCTTCAGGAAAGTCACATTTTAAGTGATAGATTCAACATTTAAAAAAATTGTACACTCAAGATATGTACAATGTAAAGGGAATCTAGAGGGAAGACATTAATGAAGGTCAAAGGGCAGGGCACTTACCTTTAGAAGGTGAGATTTGAGTTGAGTCTTGGAGAAAGTAAATTCAGCCGTCAGAGAAGGAAGAACTTCTATTGAAAAGCCATAAAATACATTTATAAAGTTGTCTTTAAAAATAGTTGCTATCTATCTAGGAAATAAGGGTAAAGAAAATGTCCTTCTCTGTGAAGATACTGGAATGCTGGTTTTTTGATCTTCCATTTTATAGATGAGAAAACTGAGACTCTGAGATAAAATAATTTGTAGAAAGCAGTGATTTACTCTAGAACCTCAGTTTTCTCATTCTGAGTCCAAAGCTATTTCCTTTATATCACATTTCTCTTCATTGAACCAATTGGCTTCTACTAAAAATTTCTCGTTAGCATTGTTATATGATTCTTTCATTCTTCCTGAAAGTATTCTTCTATCTCCTATGACCTTTCCTTCTTTGTTTGGGTAGTGTTTTATTCCTCTCCTAAACTCTGTAGTGCAATTCACTAAAGTCCTTTCATAAAGTCCAATACCACTCAGATTTAGCCAAGAATAAAATCTTCAGTGACTATTTGCCTGATGTTCTGCTCAAATTTTCCAAAGGTATGATTGACATAAGAAAGATTTTATTTTTCAATCCTAAAAAAGTAAGGATGATTCAATGGTATAAAAACAAAAATACTCCTCTGGAAATATGTCCTTTTTGGCTTATAGAGACTTTATAGGATAACAGGGATGGAACAGACCCCATGTGTTTTGACAAGGTCATACCTAAATTGCTCCAAACAGCAAAGAACTTATTTTCTTTTTAAAGATACTCACAAGAATAAGATTCCCTCTTGGTAACTTGTTCTAATGGAATCAGAATTTACTGTGAGAAGAAACTCCCATTCTATATGACTTTAAGCCTTTATGCTCAATGTAATTTAAGCTAATTTAGTTAATCAGGCAAATAGCATAGTGGATACAACAGTGGCCAAGAGTCAGAAAGTATTGAGTTTAAGTGAAATCTCAGATCAATGGATGCTCAAGTTACTTCTTGAAACATTTCTATTTGCCTCAGTTTCTTCAACTGCAAAATGGACATCATAACAGCACCTACTTAGCAGGGTTGTTGTAAGGATCAATTGAAATAATATTTCTAAAGAGTTCAGAATAGTGCCTGACATCTAGTAGGCGCTATCTTATTCCCCATTTTCCTTCTAGTTTCTTCTTGGTCTATCTTGGACAAATATGAAGAATAATTTTCCTGTAAAGGAGTTCACTCAATGAAATAAATATTAAGATTCACTCTTAATTCTTTCTTCTCTAATCTAAATAATTTTCTAAAAGTCCTATTTTCTTATTTGTTTTGTTTTATTTAGAATTCTCTCCTTTTTAAGGAAGATAATCAATGCATGCCTAAACTGGAAGACACTGACAAGTCTTGCAATAAAATTATATCTATAATAATAAATGCTGTTGCTGTTACTAATAGTGTCAATAGTGTTATATAGAGAAAGCTTTGAGATTTATGGAGTGTTTTGAATTTTCCTCCACCAAAATTTTAGACTAAATAAGAAATTAGTCATTTGAATGCATGAGAATATTTATAACAATAATTTTTCTCTTTATTTGTTGATGATAAGTATTATGGCAATAGTGGATGTTTAAATAGCCTGGATTCAAGTCTTGCCTCTGATACAAACCTGGTGTTAACTATAGGTAAGTCACAATTTCTCAGTGCCCCAAGTCCAAGCAACTCTCCTAAATTACATAAAGTTTCCATTCCTTTTGGTGGAGGAGGTTACCATACTGAAATTTCCTTTCCCTGATAAAATCACAGGTCCTTTTTACCCCCTTCCTCCCCTTTCAACCTCCCCTCACACACACACACAGTTGGAAATGCCCTTCCCTAAAGTCAATATATTTGCATTTGTTTAGAAATATTTTGTGCCATCAACTGAACATTTAGAGCAATGTTGAATCTGTTTTCTTTTTAAGGACAACCATGTCAATATTGACGAAATTCAACACTATTTTTCCCTTCTGTATTTATGTTCAGGATAAGCATTATGACATGGCTGTTGTCAGTACTTTTGGGGGAATTGTCTTATTTGTGTCTCAGTTCTTGTTATACTCACTGTACAAGGTATGGCAGTTGATGCCAAGATAAGGGCAAAGCTCCCTAGAATATCTGACTATTTTTACAGATAAGTGGTTTTTCAAAATGGATTTTGGGAACAGGCAGTTTTCTTTGGGCATTCTATACACTCAGAAGCACTTGACAAAACTGACAGAGAACTTTGAGACTACAGCCAAATGAGTGGAGGCTTTGTGAAAGTGACAATTACTCAGCTCCCAAATCCTGGAGACACAAGTACTAAATAACCTTTTAAAAGATGGGATCTTGGGGATATAAACACAATTCTCTGGAACTGAATCCAGAGAAACAAGGTAGACCTCCATTTTGTTGGTATCTTGCTTAAAGTTGGACTTGTTTAGAGAGGACAAATCAAAATTGCGACATGATTTCTAATACAAAAGACCTGCTATAAGAAAGAAGAAGATGCAGGACAAATTGGAAGCAATGGCAGAGAAACAATCACAGAAGAGAATCACCAAGAATGGAAAGGCACAAAGCTCATCGTGAAGCCTTCAGTCAAGTTTATATACAAAGAATAACTTAGGACTGAGGTCCCATGGAATAAATCTTTGGTGATTACAACACAAGCCACTACAGGGATACTTTTATATTTATAGTTTATTCTCCATTATTGCCAGAGGCCTTAAATCCCACATAGTCAAAAATCTCCATTCAGTGCTGCCTGCTGGGCATTTAACAAGGGCTCTTGTAACAGGACCCAGAACAAGTAGGAATATGAATAAAAAGTGCAGGGGCCAACACGGCACCACAGGCTGCAAGGTAACCTAGTGGAGGCTCTCTGAGAGAAACAGAAAAAGCAGACAGTGACCCTTAGTGCCTCAAGGCATGGCTTCAAAAGGTGTCAACACCAATTAAATAGTAAAAGCTCTGGCAGCTTCTGAAAAGTTATCCAGACGGGGACAAGACAGTAGGTAATCAAAGGGTTGGAAATGTGAGTTCTGTATGGCTCACACCAGACGTGGGCAAAGACACACACACTCGTGCCTGACAATTTGTGATCTATATGTGAACCTTCAAAATATGGTTCTCCTTAAAGTATTAAATTCATTTCCTCAAGGGACCTCACTTGGTTCTACAGCTAAGATCCTGAAATCATTTGCGAAGATATAGCTAGTGGTGGCTCCCACAGATCAATCATTAAAAACTACAGCTGTGATGTGGACCATTGATTATGTCCAAGAAGAAACTAAAGTAACACTTGGGTCACCTGCCATTGTTTAACTCAAGCTACCTTGTTTCCTGAGCATCAGTGTCAAAGTCTTCCTTGTTGGTGAAAAAGCTCTATGGGATCTTCTCTTGTTTTTAACAGTCCATGCTAGCAATTATGGAAATGTGTCCTTTTTTCAAATAGTTAGCCTGACAATAAAATAAAAAATCTTTGATTTTTTATGTGGCCTTGGAAGGTATTAATGTATCTTGAAGTATTATATCAATTGATGGAAAAGACACCCAAGTCTCAATCCATCAAATAATGTCTTTTTTTGCCTTAGGGTAATTCTGATAGCTATGACCAATTTATTGGATGACTTTTTAAAGTGACAGTAGAGCTGGGGGCTGAGGGTGAAGGGTTCAAAAGTTGGGGGCAAGTAGGGAGGGAGGAAGGGGAGGACAACTGTCAATGTAGTTCTAATGAAGCTCATAGCTATGTATTGTTATGGGTTCTGACCCTATGAGTCACAGGATAAAGCAAATTGCCTGGGGTTTGAGAGAGATGATTCAGACTGCAAAGCAGACTCCCATGATTCTGAAATCTTAAGAATGGTCACTTTTTGGAAGTAGTCAAAAGAATTCACACTTCATTTTGTTTGAAATGGAATACTAATTGAGAAAACAATGGTTATGCCCTACTTTGATCTTTTTGGAGTCTGTACTGCAACTGCATCTGCTCCTTTGTATGTGGGTGAATTCCTTCAAATGTACTTGTAGCATTCTGGGACTCCTTCTAAAAAAGACATTTATGGATTTTTATTATTATTAAAACTATGTAGAAGAGGAATTTCCTCATCAAAAAGAAGGTGGAATTTTTTTCAGTTGATGATATTAAAATGTTTAAGAAATAGCTCTTAAGAAATATATCTGCCAATCTTAATGTGATAATAAAGAATATTGTTTCAATCAAATATTTCTTTATCATCTTTTTGGCTTCTAGATTTAGAACAAGAGTACCTAATTTTGGATCCTAGTTCTGCTAATTATTATTATTTGTCACCCTTAGCAAGCTCCTTGAACCTGGTTGAGACTAAGTTTCCCCATCTTTAAAATGAGGTCACTTCCAATACTATAATCTATGCTCAAATGTACAAAGTCTCCATCTGTTCATTTAGCTTTATTTTTAAGAGTTAGGATATTTGTTATATAGCTGCCCCAGATTTTTAACTGGCACAGTTTTATTCAGCAGCCAAATAAACTTTTGCAGTTTTTAAAAAGTTTCAGGAGCCAGAAATCTTATAGGAACAGCAGTCCTTTAGAGAATAATTTGATAATGCTTAGGTTACTAGGCAGACACCCACACGAAATGCTAGTGAGTTTTAGGGGGAAGATGATGCCAATAAAACTATTTTCAGTGATCATAATGATTTCTCTGGAAGAACAGGGGAGAATTATATAGATATCCTCATTTAGGGGAGAAATTTGTAAGACATAGTATAACTAATATGAAAAGTCCTATATATAATATTGTACCAGTTTAAAATGCATGTATGACATTGATAAAAAGTTTTGTATTTGGGGGAAGTACCCTAAACTCCAGAGCAGGTATTACAGAATTTGCTCTTACCTGAAGGTATGGCCATTATCTTCTCAAAATAAATGCAAGATGCACAAATTTAGAGACATTTTCACTCTATATATCCACATAGGCTATTTGTGTCTGACCTGTGATAGAACTTTCTGAGCTTGTATTGACCATTAGGTCAGCTTCAATTGGACAGACCTTAATCCCAACAGTGATGTCATTTTGGTCCTCTTGGAGCACAACAACCAACCAAGGCCACTATTCTGTGTGTATTTATAATGGGAAGATAGATTACAATAAAACACCAGTGAGAGGATATTACTGAAGAAAACAAGGAGGGAAGGAGTTAAGCTTAGCCTACCATATAGCACATTTTTATTTGAATTGATTATTGCTGTTGACTGAGTGCTAACTGCTATTGTTTCTGTGCTTCTATAGCACCCTCTAAAATTCAGATCCCTGAAGCACAAGTCCAGTTACTTACCTTAACTATAGCTTTGCAATGAAAAAAGTAGAGGTCAAAGAATTTATAGTAAAGTCATAAAGTAGCTTAAAAGAAATTAAATCTGAACCCAGGATCTGCTCCATTCCTAGAAAAATGCCATGCTTATTAAAGTTTTGTTTTCCATGCAATACATAGAAAGGAGCAGAAAAACCCCCCAACAATACTTCTTATGGTTAATAACCTTCAAGCTGAATTTAAGTATAATGATGTGAAAAAGACCTTACAAGTAGAAAATTTTTTTTACAAATTCTTGGCATGGATCAATCATTCCTGTAAGATTAACAGAGTATTAATAATAACACTTTTCATATTTTACAGAAATTTTCCTGATAAAATCTAACTGCCAATTAGGAATATATAATCAATCAATCAGCAACATTTATTAAGGGGCAATTAATTATGTGTCAAAATCATTATAGGCACTGAGAAACAAGACAAAAATGAAACTAGCCTTGACCTTAAGTAGCTTATATTCTTTCATGGGAGAAAACATGCACATTCAGTGGTACATCATAAAATATATTACATATGACACTTAAAGTTGTATTTTTTATTCATTTATTTTAGTTGCATCTGATTCTTTGTGATACCATTTGGAGTTTTCTAGGCAAAGACATTGGAATGATTTGCCATTTCCTGCTTCTGCACATTTTATAGATAAGGAAACTGAGATAAATAGGGATAAATGACCCCCATTTATCTCCTGACATAATCTAGCTAGTAAATTATCTGAGATCAAATTTAAACTCAGGAAGATTAATATTTCTGACTCCAGACCCAGAACTCCATCCATTGCACCACCTAGCTATCAACTATATATATAACACAATAATAAATGTTGAATTGACTTGAAACATCCTAATAAATATAACAACTTTAAAATTCCATATGACCCTCAAAATATGCTACAAATATTTCCATTTTCCATTTGCAGATAAGCATAAAGAGGAAGGATATGATGTAAAACACGACAGAAGCAAGGCTCCAATTTTATTTCTCTATTTTCCGGGTCAATGTGGTGGTGTTCATTGGCTCTTACTACTACTGGAAGGTATAGTCCCTTTGTTTTTTCTTAACTCTAAAGAAAAAGCTTTGAAATCAGTGGATATATAAAGTGAAGGAAAGCAGGCTATTGTCCCAGAGTCAAATGCTCTCAGATCACGAGGGACAAAAAAGCTATGGCTCCCATATATATGACTTCAGTTCTTTATATTCATTCTGGATAGCCGAGGCATAAATGTATGTTTGAGGAAAGGCTTTGGCCATCAAATTGAGTAGAAGTGTATTCCATGTCAGGCAATTTTCTCTTGTTCTTGTTCTTTCCCCTGAAGCCCCCCCCCCCAAAGAAACCCCATACTCTGGCACAATAAAATTCTGTATGCATGCACATTTGGAGAAACGAGGCTTTCCCTTTTAGCCTTTCTCATTCTTTTTTGTTTCCTCTCACCTCCTCCCTTCTATGCCCATTGGCTAGAATGGAAGTTCAAAAAATGCCTGAGGAAAAAATGTGACAGCATTTTTATTTTATTTTATTACTTCATGAACCTTTTCATGAGTTCTATAAAATATAAAATAAGAGTCCTTGATTCTTAGTTATTTGAGGAAAATATAATTTGAACCATGTTTATGTAAAATAAAATAATCCAAGATTTTTCTATTTAAATGGAAAGAGATTTGATTTAAAAATAAAGATTTCTTTAAAAAAAAATACTTCCCTATACTTGGAATTGCCCAAAGAATAAAATGATAGGCTATTTTTGAATTCCTTATTCTTTCCAGAGTCAAAGCTTAAATAGTCACAAAATTCCATTTCTGAATTTAAATCTAAACATTTCTAATTTGGTTCTAAATTTGACCAAAAAATGGATCCTTATAATTAGTGCTTATGGGGGGTATACTTCAAAAATTAATTTAATGTTCATACCAGTAGGGTAAAAGGTATGTGTCTGCCCACGTGTAAACTCAGTTCATGTTCCCCGAGAGCTAGAACAACCATCTCTTAGTTGATTTTGCTCCGTGATAATATGAAGATCTGACAAGAATTTAAGTTCCTTCAGCCTGGGAACCATCACATTTTTTGTTTTCAACCTCCAGATTTTGCACAGTAACTCACATTTAATAAATTCTTAATAAATACTTACTGAAATGAAATCAAATGAAATAAAACAGTTCTATCTGTTGTGGCTCTATTCATGACTGGGACCTGGCCTCAAGGTACACAGGACTGCTTCCTTTCTCCTAAGAGAAACATGGTCTGAAGGGAATTTGGCTTTCTATCACAGGATCGTTTCAATGTCATCAGCAGCCAAATGTGAGTGTAAAGCTTCATATTCAGAGGAAGTGCATTTAGTTAGTAGATTGTTATAATTCCTCAGCGGACTGATTCATACAATAACTATATATTAAACCCCTAATATGTGTCAGTCTCTGAGCTAGCCACTGAAAATACAATGACAAAAAGTCATTGAAAATACAATGACAAAAATAAGTTTGTGTTCTCAAGAAGCTTATATTCTAGTGAGGGAAAACAATAGCTACAGCTGTAGATATAGATATAGATAGATAACTTAACAAAAACATTTTAAAATAATTTTGTATTAAACAACATGTATACAAATAAATAAATATGGGAAATATGAAAAATTTTGGCAGTCATAGATGCTTAATTACTAAGTATATATATTAGGAAAGACTTGGTAATAGAGAATACTTAAACTAATACTAAACACTTAAGCTAAATCTTGGAGTTAATAGGATATTCAATGATGATCTGGGTCTGATCACTTCACTTAGCATCATTTCATCTTAGTCTCTCCAGGCCTCTCTGAAATCATCCTGCTGATCATTTCTTATAGAACAATTAATATTCTATCACATTCATGTACCATAATTTATTCAGCCATTCTCCCACTGATGATGGGCAGTTTCCAGTTTCTTGCCACTACAGAAAGGGCTGCCACCAACATTTTTGCATTTTTTCACAAACATTTCCCTCCTTTATGATCTCTTTGATACACAGGCCTAGTAGAGACACTTTTGGATCAAAGGATATGCACAGTTTCATAGCCCTTTGGGCATAGTTCCAAATTGCTCTCCAGAATGGTTGAATCAGTTCACAACTCCATTCACAATGTATCAGTGTCCCAGTTTTCCCATATCCCCTCCAGCATTTTTCATTATCTTTTCCTATCATTTTAGCCAAGCTGAGAGGTATGTAGTAGTATCTCAAAGTTGTCTTAATTTGCAATTCTCTGATCAATAGTGATTCAGAGCACTTTTTCATATGAGTAGAAATGGTTTCAATTTTTTCAGGTGAAAATTGTTTGTTCATATCCTTTGACCATTTATCAATTGGAGAATGTCTTGAATTCCCATAAAATTGAGTTAATTCTCTATATATTTTAGAAATGAGTTTTTATAAGAATCCTTGTATGCAAAATTTCCCCCCCCCAGTTTATTGCTTCTCTTCTAATCTTGTCTGCATTGGTTTTGTTTGTACATATGTGTTTTAATTTGGCCACAAATTCCCTCCTTCTTCATAGATCTGAGAGAGGGACTATCTTTTGTTCTTCTAATTTGCTTATAATATCATTTTTTAGAACATCTTTTTTTAAAACCATTGTTTAAGTTCTTTCAAAATCTGTCTTCAGTCTATTTTTCTATGTTGAGCATATTGTTTTTCTCCAAACACTGTAAATTCCAGCCAAAGTGATCTAGTAACTATTTCCCACTTACACCATTCTAACTCTTTGCTCAGTGCATTTTTGCAGGCTCTTCTCCATTTATTTTCTGATGATCAATTCTGATGGACATGGCCTTTTTTCAACAATGAGATGATTCAGGCCAGTTCTAATGGTCATGTAGTGAAGAAAGCCATCTGCACCCAGAGAGAGGAAGGTGGGGACTATGTGGATCACAACATAGTATTTTCACTTTTTTGTTGCTCTGTGCTTGCATTTTCTTTTTTTTTTCTCATTTTTTTCCCTTTTTGATCTGATTTTGTCCTGTGCAACATGATAATTGTGAAACTATGTATAGAAAAATTGCATATTTAACATATATTGGATTACCAGCCATCTAGGGGAGGGAGGAGGGGAAGGGAGGGAAACATTTTGGAATACAAGATTTTACAAAAATGAATATTGTCTGTACATATGTTTTGAAAATAAAAAACTTTAATAATAATAATAATAATAAACAATATCCTAAAATTCTTGGTGGAGTTTTAAGCTATTAAAGTTTAATTAGACCTATGCTTTAGGGAAATTAGTTCTACATTGCTGTAAGAGATTGATTAAGAGATATAGAGAATAGAAGATCTCACTGTGTTCATTGTTGATTAATTTTTTTTCATTTAGTAGGTAAAGACATAGACTTAAAAGCCAACAATGTGGTCATTAAAAAAATATTATTACAATCTTGGGCTGCTTTAATAAAGGAATGGTTATCCAGAATAATAGCAAGGAAGTCCCTTTGCTCTTCCCTGTTTTTTTTCTGGTGAGCCCACATCTTTAGTATTGTTTTCAGTTTGAGATGCTGCATTTTAGGAAAAACATTGGCAGGTCATATAATCCCCTAATTTTATGAGAGTAGTAATTAAGTCCCACAGAAGTTAAATGACTTCAATGATTTCACAATGAGTAATAAGTGGCCAAGTTGAAAATGGAATCTAGGATCTCTGACTCCAAATTCATTACCTTTTTTTTTTTTTTTTTTAATAATGCTTACTTAGTATCACTCTATGATCAGAATAAAAAAGTTCACTAGAGCTGGGTATATGGAAGTTCAAGATGAATCTAAAGAATAAATTTCTTTTAATAGAGAGATGAGGATAGAAACCAGATTCGAACTGTCAATTTATCTTTGAGTGATGAATGGAAGAAAACAATGAACCATTTAGAACAATAGCTACCAAACTAATTTGGCCATAAAACACTTTGAAATTTGAAATATATTGATAGAATTGATAGATAGTCATCCAGGAATCTAGGGCAGCAATATATAAAGATGAATCAGAGAAAATGTTAAGTGAAAAGAATTTGAATTTATTTTCATACTGAGATACTGTCACAATAAAGCATATTTTATTAATATATAATTTAATAAATATTTAAGAAAGGAAAATATCCTAGTATTTTAAAAGTTCATTCATTCATTCATTGTGCATTTATAATGTACAAAAAACTAGAACAAAGATGAACATTATTTCAGGAAATTTAGAAAATATTGTGAGAATTTAGTTTTTGAAAACTTTGCCTTGGTGACTATGAATATCAGTAAAACCATTTCTTATTCCACTTAATTAAAATAATATGGAATAGTAATAATGGTTTTGAATAGCTCTAAATGGTTCTCCAAATTACATTACATCCCTATTATATACTCAACTTTCTTGCCAAACTAGCTTTCTTGCTGTTAACCAAACTCAGCATTTCATCTTTCACATCTTTGGTCAGGCTTGAACATGCTTGAAATGCATACATTCTCTAGCTGCTGGAAAATAGGCATGTTGATGAACTGTTGATAGAGCTGTGAATTGATATAGCCATTATGGAAAGTAATTTGGAACTATAAAAAAGGTACTAAATTGTGTATGCTCTTTAGATCTATTTCAGTGCAATAAAAGAAAATAAAATCCTAAATGCCCCCCCCCCGACATATATGGAAAGACAGATTTCTTTTATTCTTTGGTATGATCATTATATTGTCTGAAATATAACTCTGTCCCTTATCTCCACTTCCCCTGCCACAGAATTTTTTTTTGCCAAATTTAGAGCTAGAACAACTATTTATTTCTCCACAAAAGAAATGTTTAAACAAAATACTTAAAATTACATAGTAAATACAAGTTCTATTATATTCTTCTGGGAAATTAGTATCTGGCAATGTGATATAGGACCATGAAAGAGCCATATCATGTTCACTTCAGCTTTATATTATCTGAGCAAAACCTCTAAGAAATTCTAATTTTGACAAATTGGACCAAAATTTGATCTCGCCCTCCTGTCAGCAATTACCATTTTTCTAAGAGCCACAAGGTCTTCCTACTGCCAGCCCCAGGGGCCTTTCCCTGACCTCAGATCTCTCAAGTCCCTAGGAGGTAGCCACTAGTTTGGAAATGTCCATTTTTGTATGGTCACCTGTGCTCAGGGAGAGAAACATGAGATAGGAGAAGAAGCAAACAGAACCTTGAGATTTAGCCTCTAGCCCAGGTAGACAAGTAAATGCTACTTATCAATACTGAATGATATAGGAGTTGAGGTGGGGTAGGGAAGAGAACCTTACAAAGGGAAGTCTAAGGGTCTAAGGGAGAGATGTTTCAACCCCCAAGGCAGAAAAAAAGAAAAGAGAAGCTGTTTCCAAGGATTGTGGAGAAACATGAGTACTAGAAATGCTACCAGGGGCAACAGTCTCTAATACCCAAAGGACCAAAGTTTGGGTGCTAATAAATTACAGGATCATAGATTTAGAGGATACTGCAAAAATTAATGAATCCAACTTTCTTATTTTATAGATGAGAAATTTGAGGACTTAAGAGGTTAAATGATTTACCAAATCATAGAACTAGTAAATATCTGAGGTGAGATTTGAAGTGAAGTGAAGATTTGACTTCATATCCAGGACTTTCTCTAGACACATTGCCTAGACACATTATCTCTAGACACATGCTCTTTCCACTAAATCCTATGGCTCATTTCACCTTTTCCTCCATTTTTCTTTACAATTTCAGGAATCTAGTAAGTATACTTTGGGATGAATTCAAATAATTATAAACTTTACATTTTATAATACAGTTGTGAATTTTTTTTTGGTGTAAGAGTGTATCACACACTTTTGTCATTTTATACTGCAGGCATATTTTAACCCCTCCAATAGTGCCAGGAAAGTAAGTTTTCTGGCAGCAGTATTCAATGGAAAAATCCAGTCACAAGTATGCCAAGAGACAACAGACACACTGGGCACATATAAGTTTAACAGACATGCTTGGTAGTCTGATCAGCAAGAATGAGGTTAAGAAGTATAACTCCGTAGTTTCACAGACTCTGACGTTATTCAGCTTCTGGTTAAAAAAAAAGTGTTGCATATTTTTGAAGTCTGGTCTATATCTTTTTTTTTTTTAACCAAGTACAGTAAATTTGGGTACTATTGAGTTTCAACAATATAATCATAACCATACTCTCTAAACATGTGAAAAAAATGTTCTCTCAAGAGAAACTTGATCCAAACTTAGTTTGTCATATGTTGTCACTTCATAAAACCATATAAATAACAGATTCAAACTTTCTCAGGAACCTGAAAAAAAAAAACCAAGTTTTTCAAATAATATTTTACTTTCAAAGTCATTTGAGTGGGTTAGAACGAGATTTTTTAAAAAATCACTTTGGTGGTTGGGGAGAGAATGTAGGCCATTCACTCTGTGTCAGAAAAGAATTTAATTTTATATGATCATTATGGAAGGAAGTTTTGGTCACTGGTAGTGTTTGGCATTTAAGTAATTGTTAATGATGGCCTACCAGCCTTTCCCATATATATTTCTTTCTTTTTTCTTTTCCTTTCTCCTAGCTTGTCTTTTTATGATTACATTTTTCTTTCTGCTTCTTCACTCTTTCATTTCCCTTTCTTTCCTCATTTTTTTTTTCATCTCCCCTGCTATACCCTAGATTTCCAATGACATTTAAATGATTTAGTCCAGTTAGATTTGACTAATTCCTATGGGAGACCTTTTCTGATTTTTCCAATTGGTCATACTCTCTGCCCCTGATTTGTATGTATTTTGAAAATGAATGTCTTTAGTTCAGCATATTGTTTTTTTAGCCCCCAAGTCATTAGATAATTTAAAAAGGACTTAAAAACAATTGCTTTAAAGTCAGAAAAGATGTATTTCCTGAACAATAATCATAATTTAAAAAAATATAGCTCAATGGTGATGAAAAGTGTTTGTCTTTCATTAGAAAAAAAGGGGGACAAAAAAATCTATGACAATCTGTCAAATGGATAAATATGAGCATTGGATATAATTAAACTGAATTTATTATTTTCTTAGGTTGGCATGTTTCAATATACCTGAATATAATTCAATATTTTCAAGACTCCAAATTTCTTTTTTTTTTTTTTTTTTTTAATTTAATAGCCTTTTATTTACAGGATATATACATGGGTAACTTTACAGCATTAACAATTGCCAAACCTCTTGTTCCAATTTTTCACCTCTTACCCCCCCACCCCCTCCCCTAGATGGCAGGATGACCAGTAGATGTTAAATATATTAAAATATAAATTAGATACACAATAAGTATACATGACCAAAACGTTATTTTGCTGTACAAAAAGAATCAGACTCTGAAATATTGTACAATTAGCTTGTGAAGGAAATCAAAAATGCAGGTGTGCATAAATATAGGGATTGGGAATTCAATGTAATGGTTTTTAGTCATCTCCCAGAGTTCTTTTTCTGGGCATAGCTAGTTCAGTTCATTACTGCTCCATTAGAAATGATTTGGTTGATCTCGTTGCTGAGGATGGCCTGGTCCATCAGAACTGGTCATCATATAGTATTGTTGTTGAAGTATATAAATGATCTCCTGGTCCTGCTCATTTCACTCAGCATCAGTTCGTGTAAGTCTCTCCAGGCCTTTCTGAAATCATCCTGTTGGTCATTTCTTACAGAACAGTAATATTCCATAATTTTCATATACCACAATTTATTCAGCCATTCTCCAACTGATGGACATCCATTCAGTTTCCAGTTTCTAGCCACTACAAAAAGGGCTGCCACAAACAGGTCCCTTTCCCTTCTTTATAATCTCTTTGGGATATAAGCCCAGTAGTAACACTGCTGGATCAAAGGGTATGCACAGTTTGATAACTTTTTGAGCATAGTTCCAAACTACTCTCCAAAATGGTTGGATTCGTTCACAACTCCACCAACAATGAATCAATGTCCCAGTTTTCCCACATCCCCTCCAACAATCATCATTAATTTTTTCCTGTCATCTTAGCCAATCTGACAGGTGTGTAGTGGTATCTTAGAGTTGTCTTAATTTGCATTTCTCTGATTAATAATGACTTGGAGCATCTTTTCATATGACTAGTCTGTATTCCTTCCACTGAGAAAGATCATAGTTTTCTATCATACTAGATTTCCCCCACTGAGTTTCTGTGACTAAAATATTCATTACCTTATGACCTACCTAGGGGTAAGTGCTCTGAATTTAACTAGTTTGGTCTTTGGAAGGCAGACATAGTCTATTATTAGGATTACACCCCAAACATTTCTGACTTATGTGCTATATAACCCAATTATTATTATGATTTGCTTTTAAATTGTTTCAGGAAAACCCTAGATGTGTTTCACTTCATTCCCTTTTCTTTAGTCATATATAGTTATAGCTAACATTTATACAGCACTTCTGTGTTGTGTGTTACAATTATTATCTTACTTGATCTGCATAATCCTGCTAAGACACAAGTATTATTCTTATCCTCTTTTTATAGATGAGAAAACTGAAGCAAAAAAGAAGCTAAGTGCCTTGTGGTGGGAGGCAGGAGGCAGGAGATATATCTAACTTGCTACTCCCCTGGACAAATATCCTTTCCCTCCCTACTTCTCTACCCAATCCTTCTGTGCCCAAACTTTAGTTGTAGACTAAAGCTGTGATCAAATCAATTAATTGCTGCCATTTCCCCCTCCTCTTCTCTTCTCTTTTTCTTTCCTTTTCCCTTTCCTTTCTTTTCCTCTTCCCCTTTCCTTTATTTTCTTTTCCCTTCCCCCTTCCCTTTTCTTATTTATTTTCTTTCTGGAAAAAAATGAATAAAGCATTTATTAAGTCCTTACTGTATGAAGTGAACTCATCTAATGTAGAAATAAGACATTTGGTAGGTTTCTGCTTTAGTAGAAGAGAGCTGTGGTTTTTAGGATGGCAAAAGCAGTGACAAAGCAGATGTCAATACCTCTTCCTTAATAGAATTTTCATTGATAAAAATCACATATGGTTTTGATGTAGAAGAATCATTTGATAGTGTCAGGAACTTTGGTGATGAGAATTTTCTTTCCTGAGTCTCTAATAGCACCTACTTCTCAATCCTAGATTGGGAGTTTCACTCTATTCTCCCTATGTACTACTTATCATCCCTACAACTTTCTGGAGTAAAATGTCCCTTTCCTGATCACTTCATGTTTGGATGTATCATTTCCCTATTAGTAAACTCCTTGAGTGTACTTTGGAATTTGTATGCCTAGCACTTAACAAAGTGTTTAATAAATATTAATAAATATTTTCTATGATAAATGTAATAATTATTTTTCTTTCATTCATCCTTCAGCTATAGATGAGAGTTAGTTTCTACTTTAGTATTTTTGAGGCATTCAGCATAAAATTAAAAAGCTATAGGATCTTGATTGATGCTATTGAGGCAATAATGGCAATTGGAAATAAAAGAAAAATGTTTGAGTTTTAAATTGAGCTAAATTGCCCTTGATATTTCTGTCTACATATACAATAATGTGTTTACACATCCAATGGTCTTGAGTAAAAAAATAAAACAAATCCAATTAGTTGAGCTTAACAATGCTTCTATATAAAAATGGCTTGTTAAGCAAATTACTATGCATATATATAAATTTTTAGTTCAATGTTCATTTATTTCTCTAGCATTGCTTTAAAAATTAAGTATTTTTCTTCTTTAAAACGTATCTATTTAGTATAATAATTTTAATTTATCACTGATACTGCAAGTTCTAATAGTAGAAATTGCATAAAGGAAAAGGAAGATAGGGGTTTTTCTTAACAACAGAAGCAACAAAGCCATTACTTGAGGATAGGTAAATTGGAAGTGTAATATTTAGATGTATAAATATATAAAAGGACTAGAATGATGATCAAAAAGGCACTGTATGCTATTTTTATTTATGAAAAGTATATTAGAAAGATAGCTCCTTCTCAGGTTAGACAGTAAGACAAAGAGAGGTCTTGAAAATAGTGAGTGGATCCTGAAGAAAGGATGTTGTATAACATCTAAACTACAGATTGACTTATTGAACAAAATGTGAGTAAAATAAGCAAGAAGTTGTAAGTGGAATAGAAGCTTTTCCTTAGAGAACTTTAGAGAAGAAACTTAAAGAGAGAACATTCCAGACCCTAAAATCTATCAACTTACAGAGAGAGAGAGAGAGAGAGAGAGAGAGAAAGAGAGAGAGAGAGAGAGAGACAGAGAGACAGAGAGAGAGACAGAGACAGACAGACAGACAGACACGGAGGGGGAGAGAGAGAGAGAGAGAGAGAGAGAGAGAGAGAGAGAGAGAGAGAGAGAGAGAGAGAGAGAGAGAGAGAGAGAAGGAAAGAGGAGAGCAACTCCCAGAAACCTGTATCAGGTTAATTAGCTTCTAATGCTTCAAGAGTAATTCTTTCTTTCTTTCTTTTCTTTTTCTTTTTACAAAAAGTTAATATTTGCTGCTGACAGCAAAGTCAAATTTATTAAGTACTAAAATAGGGAAAGTTCATTTAACCCCAAACTTGAACAACTAAAACTCAAATATTACACTGGACTGTAGAAATGGCTTTCAGAGCTCCAGAGGAAGCCTGTATCTATTTGACTAATTTTTTAAAAAAGTATGTAAAGAGTTTCAGGGCTTCTCTGTATTTTCTGTCTCAATAGGAAGATTTGCAGAAAGAATAGCTAATAACTATCCCAGAGTTATTTTTGTTTCAGGATGTTCAACAAACATTCCATTAAATTTAATAAACATTTATTAAGTATCTATTAAGTGAGGATCAGCATGCAGTAGTAGATAGGGAGGCAACCTGAAACCCTGGAAGATCTAGGTTAAAGTCTCACAGGTTTCTTTGTATTGATTATAACGAATTTGTCCTGTACATACCTTGTTTATATATAATTGTTGGCAGGTTGTCTCTCTCATTAGAGTAAAAGCTGTTTTGGAGGGAGGCCTATTCCTTCTATATATCTATCCACTCATCTCTCTATTTATTGATTGATCTACCTATCTATTCATTTATTTGTTGCCTTTCTTTGGATCCCCAGCATATAGCACTCTTCATGGCACATAGGAACTGCTTTAATAAATATTTGTTTACTGACTGACATACTGGCTATTTGATCTTGGGTAATTAACAATCTGCATGGTAGAAGAAATCTCTTCACCTGGGAGTTTCCTAGACCAATGCAATCACAGACTCAATCCCTATGCCCAGGTACGAGGCTCTGTGTTATGTGATTTTAAGTGAGTTGAAGCAGGAATAGTAAAAGTTTGCTGTGTTCAGACTCTGTGGTAGCATATGTTTTACTTCATCAATAGAATCGGTTACAGCTGCTATTGATTTTATTCGATAATTTCATTTAAGTTTATTTAAGAAATAGCTAGCTGGAAATTGTCTTGAAACATATCTGGCATTTTGGAACCCAAAGTAGGCTATGTAGTTTATTTCTTTAATGTATTTTAGCACTTATGGTATGTTTTGTTTTTTACAACATGCCTGTCATTGCAACATCATGCATTGCTAAAGAAATCATTTGTCTGGATGAAATTCAGTTTCTTTATTCCATCCCAATACTGTTGTTTGGTTTCCGCATTAGTGAGTGAACTTGATTTGTGTTTTCACTGTAGAGTGAAGCTTAGGGCAGGTAGCATTCATATCTTTTCAATAGAAGTGCCCTATTATAGTATAAAACCGGAATAACCCTAATGCTTCTAAAGAAAACCTTATTTAATAAATTAAAAATGAATACTTGTTATGCATTCTGCTGAGGTTAACAGGAATTTTTGAATAAATATAATAGGTTTTGATATTTCTGAGGTGTATTATAACCTCAGTGTTTCATATAATTGTTAATAAAAAATTAATTGAAGCAAATAATAATTTTTAGTGTTTGTGCTAATTCTCAGTGGCTGATTCTACCAGTTGGAGAGATGCTCTGTTTCTCCCACCCATTCTCCAACATCTAGCAACAAATGATTGCTAAATGAATACTTAATTGACTTCTGTATCACAAAACTAAAAAGCAAAACCCAACAAAAATTATATTTCTTCCAAATGGATTTGTTGAAAAGCAATAAATACAACTGACCAAATTTCAGGCTGATAAGTACTAAAGGGAATGCCATTGCCAGGGTCTTTTCATGTACTACCAGGTAAATTCTTCTGAGCCTATTAGAGTTCCTGATACCCTATTATGTACTGCATACATATGTAAGTAGAAATTCTACAGAAGGATTATAGGATGGCCTTTTGTAATCTGAGATAAGATTGTTTTTGCTTAGAGAAAGCAAATCTCCATCTCTGGTAATGCTTAATAATCAACTTTCCTTCTTTGATTGGTCATGAAATTTTGGAAGCACTAATTGACTAGCTAAGATGTAGGCAAGCTCATAGACATTTTTTTCTGAACTCATACTTAGTCTTTGGATAATTTGGCTTTGGCACAAATTCAATATCACTAGCACCTTCAGGTGCAGGTGGCAATTATTATTTGGGCTTACATTGGGCATTTATCATAATTACCCTAAGGGTGAGATTTATTTAGTAATATTGAAAGTAAGCCATTATCTTAGAGTGACTATCCTTCACAGTTCAGGTGCTAATAATTATCCTAAAAATGGCCTTGGAAGAAGGGTCTAGGAGTGCTGGGATACAAGAGTGGATGACATGATATGTGGATAAGCCTCGTCAGGCTTCTTGTAAAAGATCCAAAAGGGGAAAGGAAAACTGCTGATTTTTTAGTATCTAGAATACTTGGCGATAAATGGCTAGTTATAGCATTTATATAATGTGTGTATGGAATCATGATGAGGTAAATAATTTAAAAAAACTTTCCTATAACAATGTCAGTATCAATTGGATTATAGCTCTGGAACTTGAAATTGAGAGAAGGGACAAAGATATATACAGTAAGGAGATAGCTAATGAAAAATAGGCAAGAGAATAAGGTGAAGCATGACTGGAGAAGCTAGCTTGCTATAGTGGGCCACAAATGAGACAAGCACTATTCAGAACCTTGGTAATCAAAGGGCAAATTTCTTTGAATTGAAAGGATCAAGTAATCCAGGGTATCATCTGGTCAGTGTGGCAAATTTAGCACAGTGCCTAAAACATAATAGGCACTTAATCCATGCTAGTTAATTGACTGAGGAGGTTAATTAACCCAGAATATGGTAGGAGAGTTAAGGTTCAGACATAATGTAATTAGATTTATAAAGTCATTCACCCATGATATCCATGTAGACAATTCAGAGAGATGTATGTAAGATCAAAGCTTCTTAAACTATGGGTTGCACCCCCATATGCAGTTATATAACTGACTGTGGGGATTGCAAAATTATGATTTATTACCAGTAAATGTTTGATTTGTATACCTATTTTATATACCTGTATACTCAAGGTCACATAAAACATTCTCAGATGAGAAGGGGTAGTGATTGTAAAAAAAAATTAAGAAGCCTTGTGTTAGATGATAGTCATTAGAAAAGCTGAGAAATCATTTCTGGGGCTCAGCCTGAAGAAATAGAATAGTGGTAAGTGAATCAATGTATCAGTGTTATCCTATAATGATGTCTTTTTTACATACAATTGTTCTCTTTATCATTTTTATCAATAACAAATAAAAGCATAAAGTTAATGATTGGGTTCAAAAATTAGGATGTAACAGTATCTCAGGAAATTAGAAGAGAAGGCTCAAGCTAATAAAATGAAACCCAGTGGAAATCAGTATAGAGTTCTACAACCGATATACATCAGAACTACTGTATTCAGCTTTGTCAAACCACAGTGAAATATTGTGGACATTTTCTAAGTACTATATATTAGAAAGAAACTTGGCAGTTGTTTTATTTTTATTTTAATAGTATATATTTTTTATAATTAGATGTAAAGATGATTTTCAACTTTCATTTTTATAAGATTTTGAGTTCCAATTTTTTTCTCCCTCTGTCTCTTATCTTCCTCTTCTCCATCCTAGCAATCTGATATAGGCTACATTCATTTTTAATGTATTTTCACATGAGTTATGTTGGAAAAGAAAAATCAGAACAAAAGGGAAAAACCATGAAAAAGGGTGAAAATAGTACGCTTTGATCTGCATTCAGTATCCACCATTCTCTCTCTGGATACAGACGGCATTTTCCATGCAAAGTTTATTGGAATTACCTTATCTAAGGAGAACTAGATCCATCATAATTGATCATCAGAATCTTGTTCTTCCTGTGTACAATGTTTTTCTGATTCTGCTCACATCACTTAGCATAAATTCATGTAAGTTGTTCCAGGCTTTTCTTAAATCAGCCCACTCATCATTTCGTATAGAACAATAGTATCCCATTCCATTCATATACTATAATTTATTCAGTCATTCCCCATTTAATGGGAATCCACTCATTTTCCAATTCTTTGCCATCATAAAAAGAATTGCTATGAACATTTTTGCACATGTAAATCCTTTTTCTTTCTCTTTTTATGATTTCTTTGAACTACAGAATCAGTTGTATTCTGCTGAATCAAAGGATAGGCACAGTTTGATAGTTCTTTGGGCTTAGTTCCAAATTACTTTCTAGAATGGTTGAATCAGTTCACAACTCAACCAACAGTGCATCAGTGTCCCAGTTTTCCTACATCCTCTTCAACATTTATCTTTATTTTTTCCTGTCATCTTAGCCTATCTGATCAACGAGGTGGTGCCTCAGATTTGTTTTAATTTACATTTCTCTAATCAATAGTGATTTAGAGCATTTTTCATATGCATATAGATGTCTTTAATTTCTTCATCTGAAAGTTTCCTGTTCATATCCTTTGATCATTTATTAATTGGGAAGTGACTTGTATTATAAACTTGACTCAGTTCTTCACATATTTTAGAAGTGAGTTCTTTATCAGAAAAGCAGGCTATAAAAATTATTTCCCAGCTTTCTGTTTTCCTTCTAATTTTGGCTGCATTGATTTTGTTTATTCAAATCCTTTTTTTAATTTAATGTAATCAAAATGATCAATTTTGAATTTCATAATGTTGTCTATTCCTTGTTTAGTCAGGGACTATGATCTGAAGGAGAGCCTTGAATCCATGTAATGAGTGGATATATTCAATTAATGAAAGATATTTAGCCTGCAGAAGAGGAGATGTAGGATTGAGTAAAGGGAAATATTATTGTGGTCCAAGTTTTTGAAGAACTTGTATATAGAAGGATTTGAATCATTCTGTTGTCAGAGGGCAGAAGCAGGAGCAATTGTTGAGAGGTAGGTATAGGCACAATGAAAGGAAAAAAGTCTTAGAGTTGTTCTAAAGTGGGACAATTAAAGTGGGATGTCTCCAGAAGTAATAGTTCCCTTTCACCTGGATGACCATTTACCCATGACACTATACAAGAGATTCCTGCTGAGATATGAACTGGGCAAGATGAATTTATAAGGTGTCATCCAATTCTCTGATTCTATGAAATCCTTTCTAAGATCCCATACAACTCTGAAATCTAAAAACCAAATTCTTCAAGTCCAAACTGTTCCACACATTTAAGCACTAAGCTATGTTCCACAAGCTACATACAAATTTCAGTTGATTCCTCCTCTTTATGGAAAATTATTTAGAAATCCAGAATTGGCTTAGGCTAGGCAAACCTTGAAAAACTCAGTTTGGCTTATATTCCTATCTGAAACTTTTACAAAATATGCAAAAAGAGAGAGAGAGAGAGAGAGAGAGAGAGAGAGAGAGAGAGAGAGAGAGAGAGAGAGAGAGAGAGAGAGAGAGAGAGAGAGAAAGTTTTAACATCTTGAAACCAGTTTGGAAATCTCATGGGATGTTCTCCCACATGATTTTCAGAGCTTCCTGGTTTTCTCCAAGCCAGCAATAACAGAACAGGCTGTGTTTATGGTAATTCTGCTTTTGGGTGAAAACAGGAAAGGGAGAGGCATGTGAAAATTGAATAGGAAAAACAGTGAATTGAACTAAGAAAAGCTGATTTCAGCTTGGGAAAATAAAATTTGAGAGAATTTGATGTTACACAAAATTTTTCCTTCATCTTTTTAATGGGATTTATAAAACCTATAATACATCACTAAAATATTATTATCTTTCTGGTCATTTTAAAAACATTTAATTCTGCAAGCTGTAGAAAGAGACTACTGTACCTTTTGGGTGTGGGTTTTAAATGCCAGGCTAAGATGACAATCCTAAATTCATCTGTCTGCCCTATTTACAGTAGCTACTTTGCCTGAAAGACCTGTCATTTTCCACTGACGTCAGTTCTTAAGATCATGTCCAATATTTATGCGCCTAAGGGGCAGGAATCCTTCCAACTACCACTTAAAGGTTAGAAGAAATATTAATACTTCTATATTTTCCTTAAGATTCTTCTCATTAGCTCTATCAATGCCTAGTATGAGCTGTACTCATCTTAGCTCCAGACACAATGAAAATCCTTGGTTCCTCCTAATTTGGCCTGATCCCTAATGTGATTAAAAACTGTATTTCTCAAATGGAATACAATGGGTTTATGTTCACTAGTTTGAAGGTGAATTCCTTGTTATGTGAGCCAATGCTCTTAAGAAACAAATGCTATTTAGATATTTTGTGCTTTCAGGGTGTGTGTTTACTCTTACTGTGGACAATAAACTTATTCCCTGCATTCTACTATCACAGTATATTTTCTCTAATCCTTTTGAAATGGTGTCATCCCCTCCTTCCTCCCCCTCCATCCCCACCTCCCATACTAATGTTATTCTTTCTACAATGGCAACCTTGGGATAACAGAATGAATCAGTAAATGCTTTTCTTTTTCTTTAAGGCATTTCTAATTTTTAATTAAAAAGAAAAGTCAGACTCTTGCTGATCACCTAGAGGAGTGTGCCTCTCCATGGTTACCTGTCACTCAAAGAGATCTAGCTTTGAGGAATGCTAATTAGCCTTGTTAAAGTGCTGGTAATTGAACTAGAGAGATAGGCTGCTGAATGAACATGTCTGTATTCAGCACTGCCTTGCTTGCCATATAAATGAACTAGTATAGTGCTGAAAATGAAGGGGATGAATGGAAATCGAGGCGGAGAAGAAAAATACAACCATTCAGTTTCTGATTTTTTATTCCGAATTCCACATCGATGACCAAAATGCAACCTGGAAACAAATGATTATGTTCAAAAATATTTTCTTTAGCTGCTTACTAGTCTATGCTTTAGTATTTGCTTGCCAAGGAGTTTTATAATAGTTAATGGATGTGAAATGCATCCCAATATAAGTTATTATGTTAATATACCATAACAGAATAACACTGATAATAATAGCAATAATAACAATGGTTTGTCTAGAAAGAAAAAAAAAGACTTCCCTTTTATGTAGTTGGCATTAGTTTCCATGGGTACTGATCTTATAATAATAGTTCTTAGATGTTTTCTGAGGCATTAGAGAGAGAAATCTTGGGCTTGCAACCAATGAAATTACAGTGTGAATCAGAGACATTATACCAAGATATATAATTTTGGAGGTCCAACTTCTTATTCTTAAAAATAAAAGAGGAAAAACGGAGAAGATATCCTCCATAAGAACTTAACTATTAAAAACAACATTCAAGATTACTTTCCCCATTTACTACAATTAGAAGAAGCATAGAATCATGGAATGATTGAGTTGGAAGGGACCTCAGGAATGCTCTATTTTGCCCTTTTCATTTTATAATCTGTGGGAAATTATATCTCTAGAGGTGAAATGACTATAGATTTAAAGATTCAGAAAACTTTGAGAAAACAATGTCACATAAATCAATAGAAACATAAATATGAAACTTGGTGATGAATCTAAATCATGTTTATCTTAAACTATTTAATCAAGCAGGTTAGCATGGTCAGCATGTGGCCTTGAAATTAAGACATACCGGATTCAGACTCTGCCTCTGAAATTTGCCAAGTATATGAAGCTGGGTTTACCCTCTCAGAAATCCAGTGGCTCTAAATTGCAGAGAAAGTACTGCATTGGTAGGAAGAGTTTATTTACCTTGATGTTATCTATGCTTGTGAATCACAGATCCCATATCCTTATCTCCCTACTTTCCTTACTTCTAATTTCTCTTTGTACTTAAAGTTATCCTCACAAGACAAATATTTATATTAACTGAGTGTAGCCTCCCTATTTGGTATTATTATTCTCGATATGACATTGTTTCTGGGCTCTTTCTAGTCAGCTTCATTATTCTTCTCTGAATATAGTCTAGTTTATCAATGGCCTCTTTTCAAGGGGCCTTAACCAGTACTGCAAATGTGTTCTGATCAGGACAGAGCTACCTCAGATTACTTATTCCTTTGGTTTATATGCTCTATTTTACAAATTACTTTTTCCTAAACTAATACTTTTTTTTTGACAACATCATCCCCTTGTTGACTTATGATGAGCTTGTGATGAACCAACCCTTATTTCTCCTTTTCATGTTAAACCCATGTCTCCTATCATGCATTCATAAATTATACTATAATCCCTCTATATTTTTGTTTTTCATCATTCCAGCTATGGAGATAATCTTGAACCCTCATTCCATTGACTAATATTAGCTAATTCCCTCTACGTATATATCTGTAATTTGAAAAGCATGTCACATTGTTGATTTAAAAAATATCACATGAAAATGCTGAGAAAAGAACCCTGCAACATATCATAGTTATGCCATTCCATTAATTCTTCTTAATGCAACAAGTACCTACAACAGGAAAGGCCCAGGAGAGGCAAGAAAAGAAATTCACTCTCAATCCTCAAGGAGGTTACATTCAGCATTTGCTTTTAGTTATGGCATCACAGAAGGTTGGAAGAAACCTTTAAGATCATCTCAATCAACTCCCTCATTTTATAGATGAAAAGAGATCTAGGGATTTCATGTGACTTGCCAAACATCACACCAATCATAAGTGCCAGAGGCTTAGTAGAAAGTGTTTAGGATTTGCAATTGGAGGATTTGGGTGTAAATTTTAGCTTTTCTATTTGCTACCTGTCTCATCTTGGACAAGTAACTCAACATGCCTGGATTTTTATTTTCTCCTGTGGAAAATGAGGGGATTCACACATGGTCAGTCAAAAACATTTAAGTGCTTAATACATTCTAGTCATTATGATCTGAGAGGAGAATACAAATTAACAATAGTGTGATTCATTTTCCCAAGGAGCTTACCTTCTAATAGAAAAGACAATACATAAAAGGAAGCAGGAGAAGGAAAAGGAGAGAAAAGTACTTTGTGAGACTAAAATAGTGAATGCAACCTGAACAGAAATGAGAGATGGCTGGTTAGGGTGCCTTCCTTCAACAGAGATTCTGGGAGAAGTCATACAATCAAAGTGAGAGGCTGCAGGGGCACTGAGGAAATATCCTTTGTGTAAATTCTAGTGAGGCAATGTGTAATGCTTCAGGATGAAGAGTTGGGAGTAGAGGAAGATCTTTGTGTAGTCTGGAAAAGTATGAGACATGGCTCACTAGCATGACCTCTTTAAATGGGAAGTTCCAGATGGCCTCTGAGATCACTTCCACTTCTAGACTTAATTTAAGTAGGCCTAATTTTTCAGATAGGCTGTGAACCCAGGAACTTTGACTCATGAGTCAATGCTTTCTCCACTGTTACAAGGCTGTCTTCTTTGTCAGATACTACTTCATTCTAATGACTGATCTCAATGGACTATTAAATTAAGCTCATAGAAGTCCACACTTAATCTCCTTAAGTAGCCTTTCTGCTCTTGCCTTTATTATAACATCTCTGTTGTGCAATCCTCACCCCAAGTTTATACGATGAATCTTCCCCCTTTCTTTCCATCCATCATACTTGCATATATCACCTACTTTGACTCATTTGCTCCAGGAAGCTTTTCTTGCTTTGACATGAACAAAATTCTGTCCCCACAAAGGAAACACACCTACCTTTTTTCTTCATAGCATCTGACACTGAGTGCTTAATAATTGTTTGTTGACTGACTTATTGCACTTAGTGCACTAAGTGCACTTAATGCACTTAATTGCATTAAGCATTTATTTGCTTTCTTATTTCTCTTTCTAGAACATAAGCATCTCTAAGGCAGATACCAAGGCAAATATTTACCATGTTCCCTGGCTAAAAATCCTCTAGTCACTAAATAAGAAAGGATGATGATGATAACCTGAAAAGTTATGAAATGCAATGTTATTGATCAATAACAGTGAGTTACTGCTAATGCAGATAGCCTACTGGTTATTGTTAGCCATCAATGGAAATTCAGATGAGAGGAAGATTTATTCTCTAGGTCACCTGGGAAAATTACATTGGATCACCAGAGCCAAAAAGAATTAAAAGCATGTCAGGTGGGCTCTTTGCCACACCTTTTCACACCTGGTGAATGAGGAATCTTGTCACATCTTGTCAAATCTGGATTGTTCATTTGAATGGAATGGTTCAAGCAGACCAGCCCTATTCCTTTAACTCTTTCCAGGCCGCTCTGGAAAGAAACATGTTCTAGCACTGGAAGAAAGGAAGTCTCTGTCTGCATTCCAAGAAAGACATCTCATTCACAAAAGGTGCTAATTGGCTTGCAATTAGTACTATACCAAAATGTTGTTTGGTGAAAGGTTTTTTTTTTTGTTTTTGTTTTTGTGCTAAGGAAGTAATTCTAGCTGTTTTTGTTGTTTGAATCAGGTACTCTATTTTATTAATCACAGCTTAAAGTGTGTTAATTTGGGTGAATAGTTATTTACACACCATTTACAAACACCAAGTGTGATGATGATTTAGCATCAACCATTATAGACATTTCAGGTGTATGCTAAATTAGATAACATCTTTTCTGCCAGTTTCTCTTATTAATCTTTTCATATTACTAGATGGTCATCAACTAAAGTGATTAACTGAGTATCCATACCATTAGCAATTATAAGACTCAGATTTGTTTTGTTTTGTTTTGGTTTGGTTTTTTGATTTGTTTATTGTTCTGTGAGTATCCTTAAATCTTCTAGTTAGGTGCTTTGGACCTGAAGTCAAGACTTAACTTCAACTTCAGCCTCTAACACTTACTGGCGGTGTGATCCTTTCAATTTTCTCAGCTATAACATGGATGTAATAAGAGCATTCCTCAGGTTTTTGTGAGAATAAATTGAGATAATAGCTATAAAGTCCTTTACAAACTTTAAAATGCTATATAAATGTTAGTTATTATTATTGCTGTTGTTATTATTTATTATTGTTCAATAGCAAAATGTAGGGAAAAGACCTTACAACAAGGAGTTAAAATCAATCAGTCATCCAGAATTTAATAAGTGCCTATTATGAACTAGGCACTGTGCTAGGCTTTGGGGATATAGAGACAGCTAAAAATGGTTCATGTCCTCAAAGAATTTGAATTCTAACAAAGATTTCAGGAGAAGCAATAATTATATAAATGTTGTTTCTCAGTTACTTCAGTCATGTCTGTCTTTTCATGACCCCTTTGGGATTTTCTTGGCAAAGACATGGAGTGATTGGCCATTTCCTTCTCCAACTCATTTTACAGAAGAGGAACTGAGGCAAACAGGGTAAAGTGACCCAGAGTTATACAGCTAATACATGTCTGAGGCCAGATTTGAACTGAAAAAAGATGAATCTTCCTGACTCTAGATCTGGCATTCTATCCACTCAGCTTCCCTCAGTTGTATAAATATGCTAAATAAAGAAAAGATAAATTTTGATGCGGAGGTAGACAGTTGGGGATCAAGAAAGGTTCCCCACAGAACATGTTATTTAATATCTTTGAAAGGAAACAAAAGATTCCAGGAGGAAGAGAAGAGGTGCTAGCACATTCCAAGTATGGGGGGAACATATAAGTCAAAGGCATGGAGATGGGAGAAATTTTTATAATATATGAGGGATAGGAAAAGAGCCATATTTGTTGAATTGGAGTTCAGAAAGGGGAGAGATTGTAAGAGAGGAAAGGGTATTATATGCGTGATTTCATTTCTTCACTCCCCAACCCCCAATATTGAAGAAAGCTGAGTGAAGGTAACATTGTTTATTACTCATATAGATGAGTAAGCCGAGATTTATAGAGGAGCCAAGTTACTTGCTCCAAACTGAATACAAAACAGGTCTGACAAATTCTATTTTGTTTTTCTAAGTCAGTTGAATTCATAATTAATTATCTTTAAATTGGCTGGTGCAACTTTTTCAAGTTACTAGCTATTGAATTGATGAAATCTTTAGGGCTTTTTCTATGTAATCAGCTCATTTTTTTTAAAAGTGAGAACTTTAATCACATTAGCTTTCTATTTCCAAAATAATCACCTCTTTTAAAAATGAAACATTCATTTAAACTATCATTGACCATGGTAAAAGGGGAAAATTTTTTATCTAAATTTAGCTTTTGCGTTTAAGACTGAATTCAATTAAATTATCCATACAAATTAAAATCATGTGGAACAAATCATGGTTTTCCAGATTAGACAATTGGAAGAATGTTTAGATGGGAAGGCAATGGAAGGGAATAAATATTTATATATCATTTACTATGTATCTTACCTTGCTAAGCATTTTATAAATATTATCTCATTTGATCTTCACAATAACCTAGAGAGGTAGGTGCTGTTATTATTCTCATTTTATAATTGAGGATACTAAGAAGTTAAATGACCTGCCCAGACTCACATAACTTGTAACTATCTGAATTCAGATTTGAACTCAGGTTCTCTTGATTTTACTGTGTCACCTGGATTCATGGAGCTTTCAATGAACAGATATTTTTGTGAGATAACTTGATAAATGAAAGGTCCTGAAGAAAAGGAACTGAACTTGTTTTGGGAACACATATTTTTTGGTTGTTTAAAAAAATTATTTGTGCATTTTATTTTTATAATGTAATTCTTTCTGAATATATTCTTCCTTATCACAAAAAAACAAAAAAAATTAAGCAAAATTAACTGATATAACATGCAACCTCAGAAGATAATAATCAGAAGATAATATAAGCAAGATTTTATATATGTATTTTATTTTTATATTTTTATAGTACATTTTATTTTATATTTATATAATATAACTCTCCCACTTTTCCATTAAAAAAAAGGGAATCTTATTTCCTCAACTCTTTTCTGGAGCTGAGTGGGCACCATTACCTGATGATTAACTTTATTTAACTGTTTTCATTTATATTGCTATTATGTTTGAAGATTTAGAAAATACTTCATTTCAAAGTATACATATCCATGTATATGGAGTGATTGTACTAGATAATAACAAATATCTCTTCCAATTCTAAAATTCTAATCTTATAATCTTCTACAAACTATCAGACTCATAATTTGCATATACAGCACTTAATGGTAGCTGGCACATCTAAATGACAAGTCATAATTCTCAGGAACCACTTTGAGATACGATATTTCAATGATGTCAATATGAGATACCCAAGGTGGAGTTCCCCAGTGCAGCCACATTATAGTGTCATGCTTGACAGTCTTATTTGTTCCTAGTGGGCTGTTTCTTCTTCTTCTACAAGTCATTAGGCAGATACTTTTGATATACTGCCTTTGTTTTTAATTTCACTTCTGTTAAACTGAATGCCCATTCAAGAAAATCAGCTATTATATTGGAGAGAGAAATTACAGGAGAAATAGGTTTGGGTGCTACTTACTTAACAAAGGAAAATGATAGGATCTTCAATTAACCTTTGATGTTTTATTGTAATATTGAAGTTTAAATATAAATCAACATCATAGAGTAGGATTTGGAACTGGAAGATATTTTAAGGGTAAGTAGCCCAGCGTTTTTTCTTTGGAGATAAAGAAACAAACCCAGAGGATGAAAACAACTTGCTCACAGCTATAAGCTTTTCAACCTAATAAAAGCAGAGCTAGGATTCCAATCCAGATCTTTTGATTCCAAATTCAAAGGAGTGAGATTCATAGTTTGGCTTATTTAAATGTTGGATTGTACATAGTAGATGCTTAATAAGGCTTTGCATGAATAGAATTATTTTGCTGAACATTTTTATTTTTTGAACTCTACGCTGGGATTAGATTGGTTTTATGTTAGATGAAAATTTATTAATTTCTTTTCTATCTTGAGGACAATGCAGGCTTCTTGAAAGCACTGACTTTTTTTTTAACCTTCTATTATATCCCTACTACCCCAGATAGTGTCTGACACATAGTAAGTGCTTAAGAAATACTTGTTAAATTGAATTTCATTTTTATGTGGATTTATTTTATATTCTGCTATTTTGTTAAAATTATTAATTGTTTCAACTAACTTTGAGATTTCTATTTGGGATTTTCCAAGTTAACTATCATATCATCTGCAAAAAAAAGATATTTTCCTATCTCATTCCTTACTCTTATTCCTTCTATTTATTTTTCTTCTCTTATTGATATTGTTAGCATTTTAAAAAAATGTTTTAAAAAATGAATGCTGTTTTCCTAAAGGGTATTTTTAAAGCCACCTTTCCAATGGAATCTTTTGGTTAGTATAATGAAACCATGATTCACATCAACATTCTAATATGTAGATTTACCATAGTGTTCTTTTCTAATCAAAGTTGGTCAATATGTCAGGTGTAGAAGAGCTTTTGAAAACAGAACACTACAACCTCTGACTTGATAAATCCTCCCCTGCTTGGGCTCTCCTTTCCTTCAATGCTCCACTGTTGTTATGGAGACTTTTAGCAAAATGTACTTTTGTCTTCCACATGGTTCAATATCTTGGCATGCTCTGCTGTTACCATGGAGATATTTGGACATGAATTTTGCTGTTCCTTTCAGCAGCAGAGCACCTTCTTGTGCCTCAGGCAGCTGTGTGATGTCACTGGGTGACTGCAAGCATCTAAAAGAGAAGAGGAAAATTGTAACTAGTTCCAACCTGTTCCCTAATTGAACAAACAAACAAATAAACAAACAGCAGTGAAATCCACACTTGGGAAGGGGTGAGAACCTTATTTTAAATCACCATCTTTTAGAACAAAAATGTTATTGAATATCCAGGTGTTGGAAAATTAATATTATTGATGACCAACCTAATTTAAGAGCTTTGCTGGCCCCAAAGAAGAGGAAAGTTGGAAGTGAGAACAGATCTATATATTCATTTTGTTTCAGCTCATTGAAATTATATTATTAAAGCTTTATCATCACTAAGCATCAGTCTTCTCTCTCTTTTCCTCTCTTTTTCCCCTCCTTCCCCCCTTTTCCCCCCTCTCCATTTCACTCTATATATAGAGATACAGGAAAATTGGGAATGAGAATGGATATACATGTTTATTTTGTTTCAACTCAGAAATTATATTATTAAACATTTATTATCATTAAGCATCAGTCGTCTTCTCTCTGTCTCTCTGACTCTCTCTCTATATGTGTGTATGTTGTGTATGTGTGTGTGTAGATAGATATGTATGTTCTAAGTAGTTAATTATTGACTAATCAGGATATTTGGATTTCTACTATATCCAAATGAGTGACCCTGGCCAGCTCTTCACTTTTCTGAGTCTTAGTTTATCCATGAAATTGGGGATAGTAGTATTTTATCCATGAAATTGGGGATAGTAGTATGTGCACTACTTAGCTGAAAGGATTGTTGTCAGGAAGGCACTTTGTAAAATATGAAGCACTATATGAATGTCAATTATTGCTGTTTAATGCAATTAATTGCTGTTATGTGTTGCAGTATATAGAGTGCTAGGCCTGAAGACAGTAATATTCATCTTCACAAATTCAAATCTAGCCTTAGATATTTACTAGTGTGTGATGCTGAGAAGGTCACAATCCTGTTTGCCTTAGTTTCTCATATGTAAAATGAATTGGAAAAACAATTGGCAAACCACTCCAATATCTTTGCCAAAAAAAAACCCAAATGGGGTCAGACATGACTAAAAAATGACAACAGTAAAATCAAAGAAGTGACCAGTGAATTTTTTTTTTTGATATGAAGAATGTTTTATTATTTGAGTTAGAAGAGGGAAAATTCTGTGACAAAATATCAGCTTTTTGAAGGGAGAGCATCTTGTTTACTTATTTTTATTTAAGCTGGATTGCTAGTAGCATTTAATAAATGCTTGTTGATTTGAATTGGCTTCTGAAATCCATTTTCATTTAAAAGCTACATTGCTTAGGATTCTTTAGAAGTGAAGTAAAATGCGTCCCATAGAGAAGTTATGAGGGCAAATGAAATAATATATATGAAAGTTGTTATTTTTTCTGAAGAAACGTCATAACATTTAAGATATAAATAAAATCTCATTAGGTAAAATCTTATTTTATCTGTGCATAAAAGTTTCCCAGACTTTGACCCATGGTTTACTCTTTCAAACTTTTTTCAGCACAAACAGTTCCAGACAGATTTGGGGATTTCAATGCAATTGAAATATTTTAGATTAAATACTTCTTCAGTTTGATCTTTTAGGGAACCTATATTTTGACAGTGCAATGAGAAAAGATGCTTCTCTACTCCCTTCTACAGTTATTACTGAAATTAAAGTTACATTCTACCAAAAAAAAAAAAAAGAAACTGTATCTGAGCCTCCTGCACTGATATCCTTTTTCTTGGGGTTTAATGAGCAACTGGATATTCATGTGTGCAGATAGATAGGATACAAACATATATAACCTTACTGGAAAGAGAATGTATTACATTTCTCATGGATAGTGTCACTTCTCTATCATTTGATGGGTAGCCAGAGAATGTACTTAGGTTGAAAAAGCATTGGCATTGGAGTTATAGGACATAGGTTCAAATTCTACCAGGTACCTTGGCCTTGACCTTGGCCAATTCACTTAACAACTCACTAACTTCCTTCTTCTCTTCTCTTCTTCTCACAAAATGCTCTATTTCCTGACAGAGAATTTTTCACAGTTGGCCTCCATACCAAGAACTTTTTCCTTCCTAATTTCTAACTTTTGGCTTCTTTGAAGCCTTGGCAAAAATCTCACTTTTTATAAAAAATCTTTCTTGGTCCCCACTAATTTTGGTCCCTATCATCTGTTGACTATCTCCCATTTATCTTGTCTATATCTTGCTTGTATATATTTTGTTTGCTTGAATTTTGGCTCCTCCATTAGAAAGGGAACACTTTTAAAGCAAAGATCTCTTTTGCCTTCCTTTGTATCCCTAGTGTTTAGCACAGTGCCTAGCGTATAGTTGAAACTTAATAAATGTTTATTAGCTGACAATAATCATGGATTTTAATTTCCTCATCTATAAAATAAAGTGATTGGATCAGTTGGTCTCTGAGATGGCTTCTGCTCTATATCCATTGTTTGGAAGAGGAAACTGAAGTTTACAAGGGATTTACCTAATTTTCCCATGCTCAAATAGAGATTTGGTGAGAGAAATAAAATTAAATTTCATCTTTCTTGGCCCACAGTTAAGAGTACTTTCTCAATAGACAATGCTGCTTTCATTAAGACATGATGGCTACATTGTGTGGCGAATTCATCTTTACCAGTGAAGAAATCATGTACAAAGAGCCTAAGAGTGACTTACTGGAATTATATAACTCACTGGTAGAGATGGTGCAAGAATATGTGACCTGAGTACTAGTCCATTTCTCTTAATACCTGATAAACTGAGCATTATCTAAGACCCTTAGGACACACAAATAAGATTAGCCTGTTTCTTGATTACTTTTCCCTATGAGCCAATGAGAAAATTCTCTGTGATATAGTTATAAAAACTTGGCCTGCATTGAATTCATGACATCATTTAAACTTTAAGTTGGAAAAATCTGTTTATCTAATAGAATTCTTGTCCTTGTTAGCACATTGCTTTATCTTACAGATTGAGAATTATTTTTCCAAGTTTGTAACGTGAAATTCAAGTCTGATCGGAAATGTATTTGGCAATGGGGAAATGTATTGTGAGCATTTATATTTCTGTATATATGATGCCTTCCAACCTTATCTTTATAGGAATCTATAATTACCTGATTTCATAACATTGCTAACATTATTTATTCCAATACCATCATTGTGCACAAGAGCTTCATTATAATTATTATTGAATCCAGGTCAGGGATTATGCACTGGAGTGTCTTATTGAAATTGGTGAAAAGTATCATGTATAGATCCTCTGTCAGAAAAGATTCCCTACTTTTAATTAATGCATTACATATAAGTGAAGATGATTTGCAAAGGGAAAATAATTTTGCTTGGAGACCACACATAAGCCATTATCAATCTGATGAAATGTTGATCGTATGCAATTATCACTGTAAAAACGCATACCTTGAGCTTCTTCAGTTTCCAAATTACTATGCCACTATAACATTTTGGGGGGTTCAGAATAATTCTGTAAGTGGAAATTATTCAATTATAATTAAAGCAATGACCTTCAAGCAGAAGAAGATTGGCTTCCCACTGGAGAGTGAAAAAAGTTAGAAAATCCCTTAGCTATGATTATATGTGAATAGATGTATTCAGTATACCACATTCTAGTTTCTCTTTCTCCCTATATAACTGGCTTTATAACAAGCAAATTCTCCAAAGTAAAAAAAAGGGAGTATGTGGGCATCCCTCATTGTAGGACTCCAGGGATCTCATCTAGTATAGTACTAAATTGACGGGTAGCCCACTAATTCAGCTGAGATAATTTGAACCCATTTTGTGTATCAATACAGACCTGATAAGATGCTAAGTTTTAGAGAATATTATAGGATCCAGTGCCATTATGAGCTATTGTTTTTGTTTGGGAAAAGGGAACTTTAAAACAGAAGTAGCAATTACTAACTGCTTATTAAATATCTATTGTGTTCCAGGCATTGTACTATGTGATAAAAAAAATAACAATTTCTCTCTTTCCCCCTCTCTCCCAATGATACTTGCCCTCAAGGAGCCTATGTTCCATTGGAAAATGCAACATATACTCAATTAAGTTTACACTAGTTACAAATAATATAAATACAACTTAACTTTTAGAAAGAAGGCATTAACACTTAGTGGAATCAAGGAAAATCTAAAATTCCAGAAAGTAGTATTGAAACTGAGCTTTAAAAAATATATAGGTTTTTTTTAAGAATGTAGAGACTAATCACTGTAATGAAATTATTTCTTCCTAATAATAAAGATTGAGTGAAGATGGACTAGTTCACTGGACTCCTTTTGCTGAAGATGAAGACATCATCTCAAGCTGTACTCACAACCCTAAGCTGATTCCCCCCTTAGTTCCCACTTTATAGGTCATATCACATATACTGTTGACTTGTCTTTGATGTAAATCTTATATTGGTTATATTTTCATAAGTACTTTACTTATTTTACAAAACTAGAATTTCCCTGAAGAGAAGGGAATCCCCAAATCCTTAAAATTACAATGACAGAAGTACCTCACTTTTGCAGATCTCTGATAGTTACTGTTGGTTGATTTGTTGAATGAATATCACTGAGATTTCTGGAAAAGAGAATATAATATCCCTGTGGAGGAAAAAATCGGATAGGAATGGATATACAAAATGAATTGTATAATAAGAAATTTTAATTCTAAAAGAATAAAAATATGAATTAAATCTTAATTAAAATTCTTCTTAACAAGTTTGCTGATAGCTATCAGATGTAGTTCCTTAGTATTTGCTCAAGTAGTTTTCCTTTATTCTAAGGTTCAAAAGATGGAACATATCAAGAAATGACTGAAATTAAAAAATGAAAGACAGCAATAAGGAATTTTTAAAAGGTCTATTGATAGGTATTTGGAAATTGGAAATTCTTTATAAGAGGAGATTATAAGTGAAAATTAAATCACTCAAACCTCAGTATGGATTGTAGAATTATAGTTTCCATTGAGAAACATCTAAATTTGAGGGTAGTGAAAGCTAACTTTGGCTAAACACAAACTAAATAGAGATGGATTTGTGAAAAAAATGTTTCACAAATTTTATTTCACATACAAGTGAATAGAAAAATAGGCATAAATTTAGGATTTACTAAGTTTAAATATGCAACATATTCCCACAAATGTTGCCTGGAAGATTATTATAAAAGTTCTATGCAGATAGTTTCAGTACTCCATAATCTGTAATTGCATTAGTCTAGTTTTTCCATCTGATGACTCAGACTACAGCCTCTCCCAATCTTAACTGATGCTTTATAAATTATTATGATCAATGAAAATCACCAGTTAATGAAAGTTTGAGTGGTAACTTTCTCTGAACTTAATGGCAAAATTCTTAGATGATAGCCCAATATTATTAGACTAGAACTTGAAAATTTTGGTTTGGTAGGGTTTGCCAGAGCTTGGGGGTCTTCTGCTTTTGATTTGATAACCTATGTGTTACAATGAGGAGTATATGTTAGTCTGTACAATCCATTCAGGCAATTTTATAGTTTAGGTCTCTGGAATACATGTTTAAAAGAATTTCAAATAAGTAAATAATAGCTTAATCGATAAATGACAGGAAGTTCAAAACTGTGTTTCCTTAATGGAAGAAAAGAGCAGTCCCTCACTTGGATGTATAGTGGGATAAGAATTCTGTAATTTATATGTGTGTATATATTCAATGGCCTCACTAAAGTACTTTAATAATAAGGGTAATATATACTATTATTAATATATACTGATATGTGTGGGTACATGTAAATGTATACACATGTACAATTTTTTCAACAAATCCATTTCATGTAGTTTGTTTTTAATTAAAGAGACCAACTTTGATATTCCTCAGTAGAGACTATAATTCTACCATAAATATTGGGGTTTCCTTGGTTTGCTTTTTATTTGTCTTCCTCTTAAAAGAGATTTTATTGTTTAATCATTTCAGTTATTTCTGATTCTGTGTCAGCCCATTTAGGATTTTCTTGGCAAAAATACTGGAATTGTTTGCTGCTTCTTTCTCCAGCTCATTTTACACTGAGGAAATTGAGGCAGATGGGTCCAGAGTCCACACAGCTCAAAAATCTCTGAGGCCATATTTGAACTCAGATTTTCCTGAGCACAGAGTCAGTGCTCTGCCCACTTCACCACCTGACTGACTCATATTGTGTGTGCATGCATGTGTGCATGTATATATGTATAACATGTAAACATATAAATATGTACATATATTTATGTAAAATAGAATATATTCTATATAGCATATATTAATAATAGGAGATACTTTAGTGAGACCACTAATTAGCATAACAAATAGGGTACAGAACATGGAATCAAGAAGACTGTTATTTGAAATCTGCCTTAAAGAGTAGTTGTGTGACCCTAGATGAATCAATTAATCTCTCAGCCTCCATTTCCTCATCCAGAAAAATGGAGATGATAATAATACCTCCCTCACAGTGTTATTGGGAGGATCAAATGAAATTAAATGTGTAACACTGTAAACCTTAAAGTGCTAAATACATGTTAGCTATCATTATTTTTTACTGATATTTAAGAATATCCACTATCATAGTGAATAGAGAAGTAAGCCTCAGAATTAGCATAACCTCAGTTGAAGTCTGATAGGCTGACACACATTTCTGCTATTAGGTAACTCTCTAAGATTACAAGTTGCAACAATTGCAGGTTTGCATCAGGAAACTCCATATACTAATGAAATCAAAGATCCAAACTCTCTTATCAGTCTCTTTTTCTCTTTTTACATATTTACATTAGAGCCTTTGTATCTATTATGGTCTTCAGTGAAATAGATGTAACAGCAAGCATTAACTTGCATAATTAATATATAGGTATCAAGAGACAGAATAGTGGAAACCAGGTCCCCTAGATGTTGAGTCTGAATACCTGACTTGTGTATTAGCTTTGCCACCTATTGGTTGCATAACCCTCTGGTCTCAGTTTCTGTTCTATAAAATTGTCAATAAGCATTTCCCAGCACTGAACTCTCTTTCTGAACACCGGTACTCTGTGTAATGTAAAGAATGATTTACAAAGAACAATTTGATGGTAGTGGTACTTTTCCTATATACTAGTGAATATGAAATTAATTATCAAAAATATTTCTATAATTATGACTACTCTAACCCTTACTGCATGGAAGGTAAGGCATGTTTTATTTTACCCCTCCCTCAAAATTCTCCCATAACCTTATGGGGCAAGGGAATTGTCTAGGCTCTCTATAAATCGTTCTTGTCCCACTGGTAGTGTTCCTTCTGATTTTAAGGTTGGTCCCCTAATGCCCAGTTCCATTTAGTCACTAATAATTGGATTAACTTTTACAAAGATATATTTATTTCAAGAGATATAATCCTAGTACGCAAATTTACTGTCCAAAATGTGCCTCTTAATCTTCTTCCCCTCTTGCACCACTAAAAATCTCTAAGGAGGGGGGGAAAGATTAGGTCCATAGCTTAGCTTGTTTCTTATATAGTATGTAGCTGCAGTTTCAAGTCCAACCCCACCCCCTTCCTTGGGCTCAAGTTAAAGGTGACCTGAATTCTCTGACCTTTCCTGCCAGGCTGGTTTGGCTTCAGCATCCTGTCTGCAATCTTCTGCAATCCAGATTCTAACATCACCATGGTTCAAATCCAATGAAGATAGACCAGGCATCTAAAATAGAAAAGGACAAACTTAGAACAAAAAAACAAATACCTTCAAACCTACCTGATTCTTGTACCAAGAGTAAAAGAGAGAGAGTAAGAAAAAAAAAAGTCCTTTACCTTTTCCCAGCTTAGTTCATAGTGCCCATACTATGAATGAACTATGAAATCTTCATTCTCTGGGCACAGCAGGAAAAAAGAATACAACAAAGAACAAGAGCCAAAAAGAAACCAAGTATCTTGTTCTGGTCAGTTTTAAAGACTCTACCTGTTTAAGTCATGTTGCAAATCAAAGAAGACTGCACCCTTCCCATGTGGTAGAGGATACAGAGAGCTTCCCTCCATGTTATGCTATTTGGGTATTCTCAGGGAAAGGCTCTCTCAGGGAGTCTCTAAGCCTATTTGAATTTAATCTAATCCTATTTACTTTTAAACTTTAAGATTAGTTTTTGTTTTTTTTTTTAATATAAAAATTGGCTTGATTTAATCTATTTTATTTCAACATACTCTTGTAATTACATTATATAAAGGCTATTTAAAACTCCCTGCTTCCCTTTTCAAGACCAGCATTTATGGAACACTTCAATATATTTCAAATTACAAAGATTAAATTACCTTGAGAAATGCTAAACTGAGTCATACTATCATAGATTCAGAAGCTAAAGAACCTCTGAAGTTAAATACCTCAACCATCTTATTTTATAGATGAAGAATGTGGAGTTCAATTAGGTTAAATTTACCCATATTCACTGAAATGTAACAAATGTCAAAGCTGAGACTTGAACAGAGGTCTTCTGATTTCAGACTCAGGGACTTTTTCTCATTATAACACACATTACACCTTAAGCTCCTTCACCACTCTATGATTTCTTAATATTCATGTTTAATATTATTTACATAAAGAAATATCGGACAAGTGGGCATAGAGAAAGAATATGAGGAATCAAGTGAGGCACCTAACTAAAAATAACTTCTTATTTGGTTAATATACATGAGAGTAGAACTTGAATGACATAAAATAGTTAGAAGAGGTCTATTAAATCATATAAAGGTTATATACCATACTTGTAAATAAAAACATCCTGCCAGTGTCTCATAAATCCTGGACATGAAGATAAGTCCATCCAATCTCAAAGGAACACAAGACAGCCTGTGGAAATGAGTGTCTGTGGTTAAAAATTTTCTTTAGAAAATTATTAGTTACTGACATTTGTTCTCTTAGCATTGCAATACAGGAAATAGTAGGAGGGAGTAACAAGTGTACATTAAGTGATAGAAAGTTTTGTGGACAGGTGAGAATCTTCATAGGACTAGAATGTTTTTATACAACACCCTTCAGAGTGTGACAGAATTTGAGAATTGACTGATGAAGCTGATTTTGGAGAAGAAAATGACAAATGACAAACTACTCTAGTATCTTTATGAAGAAAATTCCAAAAGGGGGTCACAAAGGGTCAGGCATAACCAACTCAACAAAGATGAACTGATTGTAATTTCAATGGCATTTATCACCTCACTTAAATCCTTGAACAGCTTGATCTTGAATGTCAAACTTGGAGAATAAATACCAAAAGATGTGATGACCTCTCTTCTCTTATCTCTTCTTCCTTTTTCTTTCCTCCTTCTCTCTCCTTTTTGTTTCTCCTATATCTCTCTTTCTCCCTCTCTAACTTTCTATCTCCTTTCCTCTCTTTTCTATTAGTACACACTTGACAAACTTTTCAGACTATTCTACCAACCATTATAATTTTCTTAACTATTAGATGCTTAGTCTCCTAAGAAAACAAATCTTTAATCACTCTAAAAGCTCTCTGCTTCCACAGGATTGGGTTCTCTCTTAATTGATGTTCATTATAAATTCCTGTGTGCTTTGGAAGATAGTTTTATAAGTTCCTCCAAAGTTAATAATTTGGTGCCCACTTTCTGGTGATAAGAAGAAAATAATTATTGAATTGGTAATATGGTGAATAGAAAACTTGACTTGTCAAAAAGATCCTAAGGTCAAAATCTTCTTCAGACAGTTTTTAGCTGTAGCTTTGTGACCCTAGGCAAGTCAGTTGCTCTCAGACTCAATTAACTCACCTGCAAAATGGGGATAAAATAATCATTTACATTACTTCCCAGGGTTGTTGTGAAGGCCAAAGAAAATTACATTTGTAAAGCACTTTACAAATCTTAAGGTACCATATAAATAAACTACTATTAGTTATTTTATTACTAACTCAAGTGAAATAGGCAGCAAAAATACTTTTACCTTTTTTTATTGATCGTGAAACTGAGACCTGGAATGCTTAAGTGATTTGCTAATGGTAATACAACTAACAGGCATCAGAATCAGAACTGGAACATCCAAGGCTTCTGTCAGCTATTACTATTATTAATAACATATTTAGAAAAATGAGAAGTTCAAATAGTTTCAGCTTCTAAATAGAAGGCATTCATCTTTGGAAGCTTCATTTAAAATGAACTTAAAGTTTACCTCAAAGATACGAACTAATCAAATTTCATCTTATTATTTAATTTCAGAGTCATATTGCTCACTCTAGGAACTTACAATCTAATTCAAGAAATCTTAATGTGAACTGAGACAGCAATATTATACATATAAAAATTCTTTTCCTCTAAATTGCATTTCAGAGCATTTACCAAATCTATTATTCTATTTTAAAACTTTAGTTATTTCCCTACTAAATTTAAGCAATTGATGGTGTTTCCTTTTTATAAGTAACATATTTGAAAGTTCTCTTTTTGGAGGAGGAGTTAGATCTACAGCTCAAACACTTATCAATTGTTTGGGCAAGAATTGCAAAACATAAGGGAACTTGGTATAGCTATATAGTATTATGAAAATCCTGGAAATATAAAGAATTTTAATATTTTAGCACCGCTATAACTGATATAATTGGTGTCACCAATGAAGACTGAAGCAATTCTATTTTATTTTCAAAGAAGTAAGAGAAAACATCTGCTTAGTAAATCTAAAGCTTAGGAGACATATTGGTTCACAGGAAAAGGCTGTTAGAAATGGTCCTGAATTTTCTCACTCTTATTACCCTAATAGTACCTATTGACTCTTAGACATACTGATGAGAATTCATGGTCTTTCCCACTCCCAGCCCCTCACCTACTAAAAAGCAGACTGAATCTTGGCACTTGGGTCAAGACACTAGTGATATAACTCATTGCCAATTCAGGCGGCAGAGTGAATGTAAGGAAGCACAGGAAGATAGTTCTTTTGAAATAATAAAGCTATCACCTTACAGCTATTCTATTATTTATCCTTGCAACATCCCTAAGGAATAGGTAGGGGCAGGTATTGTTATTTCCATCTCATAGATGGAAAAACTGACACCCAGAAAGGTTAACTGATTTACTTAAGGTCACAAAGTGAGCCAGTGATGGGATACTAGATGTTCTGACTCCCTAGCAGCATTTTTCCCATTAAATTTGATAGCTATTCTTAAGAAACTTGGTGGGCAGGTAACACTGCATTATATAAATTCCATTCTGATGAATCAATAAAGGAATAGGAGGCTGCACCCATATTTCAAAATAGAAAAGGTTTCCACAATGTTGGACCTACCTTGGATACTTGGCAAATTGACTGGGCCTAAATTGACTGCAGGTCATGGTCCCTCAGTACTTTAGGACAATCAATTCTACTTAGAAACAGTTATTTGCCATAAACTACGAAGGCCTTTCGGCACTTGTGGTTTTATGCAGGGCTAGCCCTAGATAAAATTCTTAAATTGGCAAAAATAGGTGGTACCCTCCCATTTCCTTTTTCAGTTTCCCCTCCTCTCTTCCACTCACTCCCTTAAGTACTCCCTCTCCCTCTCTGTCTTTGACTTTCTCTTATTACAAGTGCCTAGACCAAGAAGGTGTTAATTGATGCTGGTTTAAGGTGTTACTTCTTTTAGATTGATTTGCATTTTAATGGAAGCCTCTGAAAGAGGGGAAAAGCCTTGAATGAATTTCTACACCAGGACAGGTTTGTTGAGATCATCCCCCAATAAAATCATATCATTCAATCACCCATTTCAGTGATTCACAAAGCCAGCCCTGGTTTCACACATCAGTGAATTTACATGTTGTTTTCTACATTACTTCAGGACCTCCCCCTACCCCCACAATGGCTTCTAATTCTTCATTTCTTTCTCTTAAATAGGTAGATATGTTTTAAATGTTTCTGATGATACTGACATTGATGGTGATAGTCACAGAGCAGAATTCCATAGTTCTTACAAGGTGGGTGGAAACACCATCACCATAGATCTGGGGACAGGAAGAGATCTCAGAGGTTACACTTGGAAGTTTTTTTTGTTTTGTTTTGTTTTGGGAAAAAAAAATTATAATGGCAGGGTGGGGCTCAGGTACTTAAGCATTTACAAAAAAACAAAACAAAACAAACAAACCTTGACTGATATATTCCTGGGCATAAGGAGGGAGTGTAGAGAATTGAACAAGATGGAATTAAGAGGTTCCTTAATCAAACAGATACATCTACCTTAAGTTAGTATATTTTCCCTTACTCTATGAGTAAACAGGTCTAATTTCAGAAATAAGGGAGGAGATTTCTAAAGAATCAGCTGGCAGTGAAGTAATCCTTTGTCAGTCTGCTGCATTCCCCACACAATGACAATGGAAACCTACCATCAGTCAGGCATGAACTCAGTTTTTTTTTTTTTTTTGGTTCTCTACCTCCTTTCCTACTCCCCCATCCCCCCACTGATGGATTTGCACTGATCTATCCCTGCTCACTTACCTGCTTCTCTTTGTAATCAAGGGCAAGCTCTTTGAGATGGCTTACCAAGATTGTGGGTGCAGTTTGTGGGCTTGGAACAGGCTCTCTCTGTGTAAAGGAAACTTGCCCGTACAGAGATGGGAAATATGACCTTGGCCTCATTAGTAGGCTGGTTTAGCGGAGCTTGCTAAGCAACCCAGACTACAAAGAGCCACAGGATGGATAGAACACACATGGCTATTCACTTTGTAATCAGCTAACATATAGGTTGTGTCAACACGAACATACACTGGTTGGAATGTTTTGACTGTCAAGTCAGTCAAGAAAACAGTCAAGTCAGTCAAAAACACTCAAGTCAGTCAACATGCTTGTCTGACTTTTTTTTTTTTTTTTTTTTTGGACTGACTATAGACTTTTTTGTACTGATTTAACTGGATTGTGTGTGTAGACACAGCCAATTTTTACTTGCCAAAAGGGGGTGTTTTTCAAATGTAACTTAATGAAATAGCTAGGTTACAGCATATAAATTCACTTCTTTATGAATATATGTCAGGCTATCAAATCAGCAAAGGGTATATTCTTTCTCTCCTCTCTTTTTTTCTTCCTTGTTTGAAAATATAGATAGGGAACATTGGGTTCTTGATTAGATGAATTCATGGTGCCATCTAGTGTTCAGCTTCAAGATTACCAGTGCTATGGGGAGAAGTTTTAATCAGACATTTATTGATTTATAACAGAAACAACAGCCATAGTACTTTACTTTCTCTGTTTAAGTGATGATTTAGATGAGTGCTTGGCCTTGTATGTTCCCTTCTAAAGGTGAAGAAGGTAAGCTAATTTAAATAATGGTTCAGGAAACTTAATGATGCTGGGATTCAATTAATTAGAAAAACATATCTTAAAATCATGGATTTAGAACTAGAAAGGACCTTGGAAGTCAGATACCTAACCTCTAATTTCACAGATGGGGAAAACTACTTTAAGAGATTAAATCACCACAGAACATTTGAAAAAACACAAAAAAGTATCTGAACATGTTTTTTCTTCCTATGCTTTCATACCAGACACATGATTAGACAGGGAGGACTAATCTTAATTAATGTTCTTTAAAATAATTAAAATACTTATGGGGTTGTTTTGAGACTAAAATTAAATAATATATGGGAAATAATTTGTAAACCTTAAAGCACTAAATCTAAATGAGTATTATTATTATTATTAATGAAAGTTATAACTCAAGGGAATCACCCTTCCCAGAAATAATGTGACATTAAGCTGAGCAATATTGGCTCAGAAATGAGTTTACATTATTTATCTTTTGTGACATGGTTCATATTGCTAAATCATATCCTGAAAAAAAAATTTGTGAGAAAATTGATGACGGCACTTAAAGTTTCAAAGAAGAGAGGCAATCAATCTAAGACTTTAAGAAAGCAAAATACCAACCAGCATGCACCATTGGCTGTTTTAAGCAACTTCAATACCAAATGAGCTAACTAGTGTGAGAGAATTAATCTGGCGAGTAGCAATGTTAACAAATGTGTATTCCTGAGGCAAGTTAAATGCTTTTTTTTTTTTTAAATCAAGAATCCTCAGTGAAAGCATTTTTTTCCCCTCTGAAACAATAGCAGAACAGAAAAAAGCATGAGGAATTATTTTTGGTAGAACAGCTCAAGAAGAATTACAGTGATGTTTGAGAATAGGAAGTGTTTGATTTCACCTGTTAGAGATATGTCAGTTCCCTTTAGCCAGACCTGGCCATCACATTCCTGAGGACCTCAGCTATGAACATAGTTGGCAGAGGTGGAAGTTCTTAAAAGAATCCAATTCTTACCTCAGCTCCATATTCTTGAGAAAATTCTTCCTCTCTCAAAAGCATTGATATATGAGAAATATGAAGAAGTTCTAAGAGCTTGGGGGAAAAAAGATATTTTAAGCAAAAGAAACTGCAAGGTAAAAATGGGATATTAACAAATTTAAAGGAGGCAGATTTTTATATCATCTATAATATCATATAGCTGGGAGATAATGGATGTGCAGTATGTTCTTTTTTTCTGAGTAAAATCTTTCTAATACATTATAACTTTATTTTTTTTTTTCTTGATGAGCAGAGTACAGATTACTGTGAAGAATTCTACCCCTGTTCCATGAAGGATTCTTAATCTTTCTGATTTATGTTACTGAAAGATTCTTTTCACAAAAAGCCATATGGAAATGATAATGGTAGCCTTGCTCATCAAACCCATTAAAACTAATATTTCCAGAATTAAGCTAATTAATTCTATCTAACAAAGACTAAATAAAATAATATACATGAAATTTTTTACACTGTCCCAGATTCAATAGGCTACAGATTACAAATTAATTAGCTATTGAGGCATCATTATCAATAGTCAGAATCAATGGGAATAAATCTAAATATAGCTTGACAGCTCCAGCGTTTTCACTGAAAGAAACTGTTTTTAAAATTTTAAAAATAAAAATTTTAAAATCTAAAATTATTTTAAACTTGAAAATATTTGAGGTTCTTTAATCATAAAAGATATTTTATAACTGTTTCTGGTTCAAAATGGATGTTCTTAAGTGATAGTTGATGGGTTAATTACTTATGAGGTGCTGTCACTGTGCCAGTATCATTTTTGAAAGTAGTTTTTCATTTGGTTTTCCTTCTATTAATGCAAATGAGCAATTAGTTTATTACCCAGTCTCAGAGTTGTCTGGGTCACTGAGAAATTAAGGGACTTTGCAACTGAATAACTAATTATGTATCCAAGCTTCAAAAACTTGAACTTAGGGTTTTTATGGTTTTAATAAAATCTGAACTCCTTGAATGCAAGAATAGTTTCATGTTTGTCCCTAGGTCTCCAGTACCTAGCCCAGTCTGGCACCACAGTGGGCACTGGATACTTTTTGATGATTGATTCTTAAGGTCAAGATCAATTCCTTATTCATAATATGACATTGCCCCTCATATCATACTGAAAGGAAAGAGCTCTTGAAGTTGTAAGAAGATTGAGATCCAAGCACGATCCCTTGGGGGAATTTTATGCTAGAATGATATTTATGTAAGGTTTTCTACAATAGAGATATCTATTAATACTGGGTACTAATAACTGAGTAGAATCTTTGATAATTTTGATAGAAAAGTCACTTGGTTCTATCTACATTATGACAAAAAATTAATTTGTTTTAAGTCAACTTACCTGGTTTGCACCATGTAAATCTCTTTTGGGGGCGGGGGAGAGGAAATGAGGCAACTGGGGCTAAGTGATTTGCTAGTGTTAAGTGTCTGAGATCAAATTTGAACTCAGATCTTCTTGACTCCAGAGCTGGTGCTCTATCCACTGTGCCATCTAGTTTCTCCATGCCATGTAAATGTACAACATTTACAACAAATGGGTCCAACCAATAATTTATTTATTTCCAAAAGAATTGAATTCTATTTGGATTTTATATACACACATCAGTTTATAGGAGAAAACATTTTTAAATTCACTTAAACATTTGCTTTGGATTGAAAAAAGAAATGGTTAGCTATAGTCAAAAGTTGATTTTTTTAATCCAAACATTTTTCCTACCTCAAAATAGCAGGTAATTTAACTGAGATTAATTCTCTCCCTCCCCCAACTCTTATTTTAGCTAAGATAGAATGAGGCTAATATCTCCTGAACAACAATTAGCAAATTCATGAATTATCCTGCTCATACACCAAGCAAACTGTCTGTTTACCTAATGGGCTGTGACTTGATTACAGGCCATTCCTGACCTTCAATAAACAAAACTTTGCTTATGTTTCAGAATGATTCTGAATTTTCCAAGCCTTTCATTTCACACCAGGGAGCCCAGCATAGTCAACATTTTGATTTGTAAACACCTGTGATCAAGGCATTAGATATGATTTAAATTAATATTTATCCTTTGTAATTGAAGTAAAAACATGAGGGCAGTTTGTGAATTTTATGATTGTTCCATGGACATTACCCCTATTCAGTCATTAGTTCGACATCTTTTTATTTTGATCTTTATGAAATAGTAATGACATCTCTGGATCTTTGTTCTTGTTACAAAAGTTTATACAGTACTTTAAAGTTTCCAAAGTGTTTTTAGTACAACCTTGCATGGCAAAGTACTATTTTATGAACTAAGAAATCTTACCCATGCTAGGGAAATGCTTTATTTTTATTTATTTATTTTTTTAAAATAACTTTTTATTGACAGAACCCATACCAGGGTAATTTTTTACAACATTATCCCTTGCGCTCACTTCTGTTCCGATTTTTCCCCTCCCTCCTTCCACCCCCTCCCCCGGATGGCAAGCAGTCCTATACATGTTAAATAGGTTGCAGTAGATCTTGGATACAATAGATGTGTGCAGAACCGAACAGTTCTCTTGTTGCTCAGGGAGAATTGGATTTAGAAGGTATAAATAACCCGGGAAGAAGAACAAAAATGCAAGCAGTTTACATTCATTTCCTAGTGTTCTTTCTTTGGGTGTAGCTGCTTCTGTCCAATCTTGATCAATTGAAACTAAGGTAGATCTTCTCTTTGTCGAAGAAATCCACTTCCATCAGAATACACATGCTAGGGAAATGTTACAGGCAGAATTTGAACACAGGTCTCCTGATTTGAGTCCAATGTTCATTTTAATTGATGCCAGCCAAGGCTTCAGAAAAGAGTATCTTATTTTCTTTTGGAAGCCAGTCACTCAATAAACAATTGTGAAATGCCTACTCTGTGCCAGACACTGTCTTAAGCATTAGGGATATAAATTTGAAAAATAAAGACTTTCTCTGTACTCAAACAGTTACAATCTGATGGGGAAAAGACATCACACCAAAAGGAAGCTGAAAAGGTGTGGGAAGTAACAGGCCTAGAGATATCATGGAGAAATCCCAAGAAATGCAGCCTGGAGGGAAATGAAGAGATTTCTGGACTGAGTAGCCTCCTTAAAATGGTAATTTGGGGAGGAATTCTTTAATCCACTCTCTAATTTGAGTGGCAAGGAGTATTGATAAGGTATGAATGCCAAAACTGGGGCCATCTTACAGGATGATGAGGTTTCTGATGATGAAGTTTCTAGGAGCATGATGGAAAAGTTCCAAAGGCGTGTAGGAGGATAGGAAATTTGGAGGGAGGAGCTTTCTACTCTGCACTCCAATCAGATGGGCAGGGGTTATTTGTTCCTTCCAGTTGTTTAGGGATTATCTAATACAAATTTTTATATGAAATTTGAGCTATGTTTTAACATAAATGTTTAGTTATTAATGAATTAAAGAGACAGTGCAACATAGTAGTCAGAGAATCAGACTTCAAGCAAGGGAGATGTGGTCAAGTCTTTCCTGTGATAAAAATTGGCTTATGTGATCTTGGGCAAGAAAAAGACTCTGGGAGGTTGTAGGCAATTCTTGAACATTCTAAACTGCAGAGCAGGTAGGTACTGACCTCTGTTGATGGAGGGAATAGCTTCTGTCCATGAAATCACATGTGTAGTCCAGGTTCTTAATCTCCCAACCATGGGAAGTATTGTCTCCCCATGAGATTAAAAGCTCCTTGAGGAGAGGAACTGTCTTTTGCCTATTTTTTGTATCCCTAGCATTTAGTACAGTTCCTGGCACATAGCAGGAGTTAAATAAATCTTAATGATAGATTGATAGAATCTAGTATATGCTGAATTCCTAAAATATAAGATTCTCTTTCAAGTTCTATGGAAGATATGAAGAATTAAAAGATAGCTTCTTAGCAAGTTGTCCTTTGTAAATAAGTACTTTAATTATTCTTGAAAAGAAACATGGGTTATGTCTTAATAATATTAAACCAAGTCTCTTCACAGATTGTTTTTTTTAACATTTAATACAAATTAAAAAGTGACCCAAGATTTTCATAAATAGAATAAAGAAGAGTCCACAACCACATACATGAAGTGATTTAAAATTCCTTGAAATATTTGGCACTGCCTTTGGTGCTCCAACTGGCTCTGACAGTACTTTAAATTCCTAAGGTATTCATTTGGGTTAAGACATTAAAGGCCACTATTAAAATGCAATTGTTACATGGGTAGGATAGCATAGTCAGTCATTAATGCTATTACTTTATCAAGAAGAAGAGGCCTTAGACAGTGACTGAAAAATAACCATTTCATGGTTTTGCTAGGGCCAAATCTTACTAATGAAATTACATTTTTTTCCCTTCAATCAATGGGGACAAAATGTTTTTAATACTATAAACAATGATACTTTGACAAAACATCCTTTATAGTAGAATGTTCATAATTCTCAAGGGCACTCACATAACTTTTAAATCATAATTGTTAACTCAAGGAACTGATAACATGCAGTGAGGTTCAAAGGTTTCCTAACAAGCTAATAAATCGTATTAAATGCAGCTGGAATTACTCATTGTTTTCCTTTAGCCATCCAGGTCTCTTTCAGAAGATATGTTTCTTACATTTAATATTTCCAGGTGGCTGAAGTATTTTATAAACACTTTACTAATTTAAAAATGTTTTTTGTAAATGTTGCAGGTGTTAAAAATGTGAGAATCCACATGCTATTCTAGGTAATGCTTTGTATAATAATTGCAGGTTTTGTCATTTTACCCACTTGATTTAAAAAAGGTCTCTCTTTTTTTAGCCTAAATATTCTAATCTTTGTTCACACCCATTTTTAATTACCCATCCTGACGAGGGGGAAAAAAACAACAAACAAAACCCAATACCTTTGCCAAGTATAACATTATTCTGTGTGTGTGTGTGTGTGTGTGTGTGTGTGTGTGTGTGTGTGTAAGATGGTTTGAATGCTAAAATATTTATGCTTTCTCTGACCCATATTATCAACTCTTCCTGACTTAGTGGTAGGCAATTGTTGTGCCTCTTGGCTAAAAGAGCAGTGCCATGAGGTTTCAGGTTCAGTGCTGCCAGCTATGACTGAGGGTACCTCTAGATACTTCAGTGCTTTGCCCCTGGCGAAGAACTTAAAGTGAGCACAACAAAACATATTGTTGTAAAACAGCAAAAATGCACCCAGTTTGCATAATTCGGTGCAGCTACCAGATACACAGGTAGCTATGGGCACTCCTTGCAGCTTTGCCAGTCTCACTGTCTTTGAACAAAAGTGTTTTGTTTTAGGCCATCCTGGGGGGGTGGGGTTCCTGTGGGTATTTTGAAGATGATTTCAGAAAGACATATTCTTTTTTGGTTTTGTTTTGCCTTTTTAAGAAAATCAATCACTGAATTTTAATTTACTTGTGCAAAGCTTGAGCAAAGAAAAAGCCACTGGGAAAATTCTCAGTGGCTACAGATGGCATGTTTATCTGATTTGTAGTTGTTACAAAGAGGGACAGATAGCTAACTCACTGGATGACACAATCATGATTCAAAATCATCTGGAAAGTCTAAGATACTGGATCAAATTTGCTAAAGTGAGATTACTAGGGATAAATGCAAAGTCTTACACGGGTTCAAAAAACAAACTTCACAAGTACAAAATGGAGGAAATAGAAAATGTTTACCTAAAATTATCTGAGGTATTGAGCTACTAGCTTAATATAAGTTGACTATGTAATGTGGTATTAAAGAAAGAAGGGTGTTTTAACAGTGACATCAGGTCCAGTCCTAGAATTGGGGATATCTTGCTGTCCTCTCCTAAGGGTCAGATCCCCTGTGCAATATATGTTCATATTGAGGCACTGAATTTTAGAAAGGGTATTAACAAAATATCTGAGATCCCAGAAGAGGGCAAACAAATGGTCAATGGGTTCAAGTTAATTCCATTTGACAATTAGATGAAAGAACTTGAAATATTTAATGTGGGTTAGAAATAACATAGGTGGGGATATATATGATAACTTCCTTCAAGCACTGAAGGATTATCTTATGCTGGAAGAATTTCATCTGTTTCCTATGATCCCCAGTCCTTCAAAGAGCAGAAATATGATTGATGGGGAGAAGTCAAGAGGTAATTCAGCCTTTATGTAAAGAAAAAACTCCATGCTAACCATGAAAGTTATCCAAACGTGCCATGGTCTACCTGAATTCCATGGGCTGTTTCTCACTAGAGATCCTTGAAAAAGACTGGATGGTCATCTCCAGTGATGGTGTAGAAGAGATGCTTGTTTAGTTATGAATTAGTCTAGATAGTCTAATAGGTTTTAGATTCTGAAATTCTTTTGTGCCTGCTGGTGCAAAATGAAATAGCTCTGTCTTGGCTTTCAGAAACCTATTGTCTCACATCAAAAGACAGTAGAATGAAGTTTTCTGATGGCAAGATTAAAAATTCTGATCTCAGAGGAATAATTTAAGAAGGAAAAAAGTGATATATATGTAAGAGAGGATTAATATCTATTCAACTTGATGAATATGTATTAAGAAACTACTCTGTGTAAGGCCCCATGCTGTATATACAAAAACACCAAACAGTCTCTGCCCTCAAACATGAAGACCTCTCTTTAGTGGGCCCCAAATTCCCAGCTCCTTCAGCAATTCCTCACACAACAGAGTGGTTTAAAGTTGTAGTGTTAAATTCAAATAGAAACAGAGCTTGCTTAATCCATAAATAAGAATCCCTGTGGTTCACATATTGACTTAGTTTTAAAATGAAATGTTATGTGTGTTGTATTATTTGTATTATTGTATTTATTGTATTAAAAAAAAAACCCAAATTGCTAATTGTTTCCAATTACATTTTAATCTGGTTTGTGCTAGTGAGTGTTGTAGGCAGTTTGTGGCAGTTGGCTCATGTTTGACACTTCTAGTTAAAGAACCAGGGTTTTTTATATTCATGAGTCAGAGAATCTTGCTTCAAGTTCATCCAACTCATATAGTAACTTTGGACAACTCATTCAACCCCTTTGAGCCTGAGTTTCTTTATCCATATTAAATTTATGCTAGATTATTTCTAAGACTCCTAGTTCTAAATTCTTACATAGCTTCTAGTGCTTTCACTCTTTTGGTTATTTTTTTTTAAAGATGTGCTCATGCTTATCAATGTTCCTCTTAAAATGTGGGCCCAGAACTGAATATGCTACTTTAGATATGATTTGACCATTATAGATCATTATAGATGATAAATTTCGACATGGAAGGAAGATATGAGGGAAGGTAGGGGGAAGGAGAATTAAAAGAGGAAGGGAGAAAGAAAGGAATGGAAGGGGAAGGGGGAATGGAAGGAAGGAAAGGAGAAATGAAAGGAAAGGGGAAATGAAAGAAAAGGGGAAATGGAAGAGGAAAGGGAAAAGAAAGGGGAAAATGGAAGAAGAAAGGGAAAGGATAGAGTATTTACATAGCACCTATTATGTTACAGGAACTGTGATGAGTACTTTACAAATTTTGTCTCACTGAATCTTTATAAGTCTCACCATTTTAAAATTGAAGAAAAAAAATAGACAAAGGTTATGATTTATCCAGAGTTCAAGATAACTAAGTGTCAGGAACTAAGAGACCACATTTGAACTCTGGTCTTCCTGACTCCAGGCCCAATGTTATATTCACTGCACTTTTTATTAAAAAAAAACAACATACAGTCTTATTCTCTCATTTCACAGAAGAGGAAACTGAGGCAAACAACTTTAAGAAGTTATACAACTTGTCCAGGATCACACAGTTAGTAAATGTCAAAGTTAGTATTTAAAGTCAGATCTTCTTCACTCTAAGCATTCTCCCACTTCTCAACAGGAACACTGAAACTATTACTTGCCTTATTCTGGACAATGCTTCTATTAATATAACTTAAAGAATTCATCCCTCATAGTTCTACTCCAAAGTCTCATCATGGCTCAGTGGTGATTCTGAACTCTTGAAGGATAGCTCAGAAGATCACAGACTCATGGTCTCTGAGAAGTTGAAAAGGATTTAATTATGAGCTTATTGATGAACTTCATGTTTATTGTGTGAGAGAGAGCTTATTAGCTATGCTCAGAAAACTTCAACATTGCAGTGATTTGTTTTTTGGCAAGTATTAAGAGTTGGTGCTTAGCTGACAAAGCCTTCAAGAATACAAGATTAGCTCTGAATCATGATGAGACTTTGGAGTGGAATTTTGGGGGAGGAATTCAATAATAAATATCAAAGATAAAATTCAATAACAGAATTAGTGTCCAGATCTTTCCATCAGCAATTTCATGTTTGTTTTTATCTCCTTTCAAGAGAGGGAAGAAACCAGTGAAGCAATGAAACCACCAATGGCAGCCAGCTATCATTTTAGTGGATTATATAAAAACCAGTATTCTGCCAGTGAAGTTCTAGGGCTACATATATGAGGTTCCAAAGAATTGAAGTTGAAGATCACCCAAATGATAATGGAAACACACATAGTAGATATGAGATTACATAGAATTCCCTTATAGGAATGTTTAACAACTGATTCCCCGGAGGAAAATGCATGTGTGAAATGCTTTTTTTGTTATTTTTGATGTAATCAGGGTAAAGTGACTTGTCCAGTAACATACAGTCAGTAAGTATCTGAGGTTAGATTTGAAATCCTCTCTTCTTGACTCCAGGGCAGGTGCTCTATCCACTGTGCCACTACATGGCACTTTTAAGTTTAATCAGCATTATTAACATTTCCCCCTATCACTTTCTTAAATCTAGATACCAAACTAAACTATGGATGTAGTCCCAGGTATAAATACTCACAATTGCCTTTTGTAAACTGATGTGAGCTAGCTCCAATGCACTAGTACTTGAGATCATTATCTTTTCTTTTCTTTTTTTGCTGAGGCAATGGGGTTAAGTGACTTGGCCAGGGTCATACAGCTAGGAAGTTTTAAGTATCTGAAGTCATATTTGAACTCAGGTCCTCCTATTTTAAGGGCTGATGCTCTCTCCAACTGTGCCACCTAGCTACCCTGCTTGAGATCATTATCAAAGAAATATGTGATAAAAAAATTCTATCACAGACTAAGATTTTGGAATAACAGAAGGACATCCTATGTATTCCATTGGTATACACATGTAGTACCTGGAACTTGTCATAGGTAGAGATCCAGAAAGCCATATGAAGAGGAGGGGAAGAAAATAAACATTATTAATCACTTACTATGTACCAGGGCTTGTACTAAGCACTTCACAAATGTTATCTTAATTGATACTCACAATAGCTCTGTGAGGTAGCTTACCCCCATGTCACAGTTGAGGAAACTGAGGCAGATAGAAGATAGATAATTTCTTCACATAGGTAATGACTGTCTGAGGCTGGATTTGTACTCACATTCAGAGTCCAGGCCTGTCAGCATCAAGGTATTTTGTCATTCACTATGTTCCAAACCCTAGCTCAGGAGCTGATGTCAATTTGTTTTACTTTTTCTAAGCCAGCCTGAGTACACTTGGTCAAACCAAAGAACATTTAGTCAAACAGCATAGTAAATTAATTGATGAGTTGTCCCCATGTAGACATGAGGTATACTGTTTCACAGATAAGAGTACACAGGCCAAGGAAACATGAGTAAACAAGAAATAGATGTGGAGATCCTGCACCTGGCAGAAGCATACATGTGGCAGAGGTTGTGCCCAACCAGAATACTTAGATGTCTAGTGCTATGGAGCTGCTGTTTCTCTCTAGTGATACCAGTCAATCAATAAACATTTATTAAGCTCCTGCTATGTTCCAGGCACTGTGCTAAACTCTGAAGGTACAAAAAAATTGACAAAATTCAGTCCCTGCTCTCAGGGAATTCATATGGGAGAGACAACAAGAAAACAGAGGTATACAAAGCAGACCTTATGAAAGACAAACAGGAAATATTAAGAGAGAAAATGTCCTAGAATTAAGAGGGATTGGGGAAAGCTTTCTATAGAAAGTAGGATTTTACCTGAGATGGAAAGGAAGCCAGGGAAAACAGTAGGTAGGGAACCTGAGAAGAAAGAGCATTGCAGCTATGGGAAACAGCCAGAAAAAACATGCCTACAGTGCAGAGATGTAGTGTCTTGTTTTCTGAAAAATGAAGAGGCCATTGTTATTGGATGGAAAAGTACATGTCAGGGAGTAAGCTGTGAGAAGATTGTAAAGGCAGGAGGGAACTAGGTTATGAAGGGCTTTGAATGCCAAATAAAACATTTTGTATTTGATCGTAAAGGTGATAGGGAACCAGTGGAATCCATTGTGTAGAGGATATGACATGCACTTTAAGAAAATTACTTTGGTGACTGAGTGGAGTGGTGATTGGAGTAGAGATCCTTCAGGCAGGCAGACCTCTCGGCAGACAATTGAAATTGTGCAAGTGTGAGGTGATGAGGGCTTGCACAAAGTGGTGGCAGTGTTAGAGAAAAGAAGGACATAAAAAGATATTGCAAAGGAGAATTTCACAGGCCTTAGTGACAGATGGGATATGGGGTGGTGAGAGATAATGAGAATGTTATTTAGATTGTGAACCTAAGGGACTGAGAAAATGGTATTGCATTCTATAGTAATAGGGAAAATAGGAGTGTATATAGATATATTGTGTATGTATGGAGGTGGGTGGGCAAGTGTTTAAGAGGGAAGATGATGAGTTTGGTTTTGGATATGTTGAATTTAAAATGCCTACTGGACATAATTTAAGATGTCTGAAAGGCAGCTGGAGATACAAGGTTAAAAGTCAATAGAGAGATTAAGATAGGAAAGTTAAGTTTGAGAATCATCAGCAGAAAGATGGTAATTAAATCCATGGGAGCTGATTAATTCACTTAATATAGAAAGGGAAAAAGAAGAGGGCCCATGACACGATACTATAGAATACCAATAGTTAACATATATTTATTAGATGAACATCCAGCAAAGGAGACTGAGAAGAAATGATTTGATAGGTAGGAGGAGAAACAGGAGAGAGTAGAGTCTTGAAAATCTAGAAAGAAGAGGGTATCAAGGAGGAGAGAGTAGTCTTTGGTAGCAAAGGAGACAGAGAAATCAGGGAGATGGGGATTGAGCAAAGACCTTTGGATATGGGAATTAAGAGATCATTGGTAAGTTAGAGAAAACAGTTTTGGTGGAATGATGAGGTCAAAGTCATACTGTAGTCATGGAGAGTATTGGTAAAGAGAAAAGCAAAGGCCTTTATTATAGACATTGTTTTCAGAGTTTAGTCATAAAAGTAGAAGAGACATAGGATGATAGATAGCAGGGATGAGATCAGTTGAAGGTGTTTTGAGGATGAAGAGACATGTGCATAGTTGAGGGTGGGAAAACAACACAGGGAGAAGTCCAAGATACGTGATAGAAAGGGGATGACAAAGGGAGCAATCTTTTGGAGAAAACAAGATAGAATGCAACCAACTGTGGTAGTAGAGTGATTAGTGTTGCTATGAAGTAGAGTTAACTTTTCACATGAGACAAAAATGAAGAGATTGTGATATAAGTGAGGAAGAGGAGAGAAGAGGGAGCTCACAGTTTTATATTGTTTTTGCATCATTTTGTACTCTTTACTGAGTGATATGTCTCTGCTTTCTGTGGAACATTTTAACACCATATCTCTACTCTTTGATGGGTTTCATGTTCTTTGTGTCTCTCTTTTTTTTTTTTGCTGGGCATCTCAGATTGTCTCATGATCTTTAAACTGTTCTCTGATGATCTTCAGTTATTCAACCTATTTAGGTTATCTGCTGCTCTATTTTTACCATCTACTGGGACTTAATGCTTAACAAGTCTCTTCCTGGTAAAGGAAGACTAAAGCTCTTTTAGTTGGTAGAGAGAGAAACAACTATTATAATTAACCAGGTAATGAGCAAAAGCCAGCAATGACTCTAAACTAAAATTAAGTGTATTCTTTTAAGTGCTTTTCTTCTAGTTTAAATTCAAAGTCCCTCTATCTACAAAATATTATATATTTTGTGATTAGTAAGCTATTGATCAGTTCACATTCTCAAAAGCATTTTAGGAACACTATTCAACAAAACTACATAGATGCTGTACGAAGACTACTGTAGTGAGAATACCATCAATTCCCATGAGCTTCCTGATTAGCATGTCAAGCAACCCAGGAATAAGAACTACCCAGGTGTAACTATCAGGGAAATCTTCCTCACCTGTGTTTTATGTTCCTACTTTTATTTTTCATATCTGTCAGAAACAACATAGCTGGTCACTGAATAGCATTCTGACTGCCTCAAAAGGGCCAGTTTCCCAACATATACAATGCCAACAGAGCTAGAGGAAAATCCCTAGAATGTTGGATTATCCTCCATGGAAGATTTGTAAGAGGGTATAGATAAAAGTAAAGTAGAGAAGATATGGATAGATTGTAATTTGCATCACTGAAAGGAACATTTTAATCTATGAGATCATAAAGTCCTGGAATATCCAAATAACAGACATGATCTAGATTTGGATTAATGTGCCTCCAAAATGTGACTGTTATATGAAAAAAAAATAGGAAGCTACTGTTTCTATGATTCAAATCTATAAGGCTTTACATGATTAGAAATGTGATCTAATTCCAGGTGGGCAAAGTAGTAAGTGAGAAAAGTAATCTCATTTTATTATGAGTAAAGGACAATGTTTTACTCTCAGATCTTTGCCAAGATAATAGGAAAACATACACACATACACACACTCACATACACATATCCAAGTCCCAATTGCCTTAACTAAGGTTTAGGAGGAGTCAGATTGATACATGATATGATTGACATTTTTTAAAGAATATCTAATTTAAGAGACAAAAATATTTTCTTAAGAAGTAAATGCACAGACTAATTGATTTAATATAGTAGTGCTAATGTCTTATTAGAGAACAACTATTAAATCTAAAGTATAAATACTCTAAATGGACATATCCATTTGGGAGAGCATTTAGTACAGCAGGAGCTGGAGGCAAAGCATCCTTGATTTTAAAAGAGATGTAGCAATTTTGAATGACATACCTATGGGTAATCCATGCAGTGAAGGGAAACAATAAACATAGATCTACATGAGTCAGGTAAATGAAATTTAGTATATCTTTAATAAGAACAGGAATATCCCTCAAGATAATAAGCTGGCAAGTTGGCATGGAACTCTATATACTGTCTTGTCCTGTAAGTGCTGTAAGGTTTATTAATAATACTCCAATGTCACATTTCCCAGGCATTTTGCAATAATGTTGGTTGGGTCATGTATTCACAACAAGTGTTAACATTCCTTAGGGAAGTTCCCCATGGTTTGAAGTGTCTTTTACTATTGTAAAATGAAGACCAATAAAATGAAGCAAGGACAAGCAACTGAAATCGCTGGAAAACATGACCCTAGTGTATTGGGTAAGAGGCAGTTGCTTGACTTTTGTATAAACAGGAATTAATAAAGTGATACTGAAATATATAGATAGCCAGGATAAACTATAATTCAATCTTAGCAAGCAGAAAAAAAATGCAATTTCAAATTTACTTCTGGAAGACTATATGTAGCAGATGTCTTAATGGTTTCCAGCAAATTGAAGTTAGAGGGATAATTTAAACCAAGAATCCACTAATCATTAATGGGACTGATTTGTCTCATATTATATTTATTAATTAGATTCATTACTTACTGAGAACTTACCATACTTTCTTATTTCTGAGATCATTTTTAATTCTAATTGACATGACACTATACTAATGCTTGAAAAAAATCCAGTGAGGACATAGGAGAGAGTTATAGCAATTAATTGATGTTGGTTGATGCTGTCTCCTGTACATTATATTATACAATTTCCTCTCCTCCCTGTCACAGATTTATATATAGTAAGGATAGTTTTGACACAGATGGGACAAAAGGTCAACTAGAAATTCAATATGCTGTTAATAGGTAAAGATTGTCTTATTATTCTTTTTTAACCCATAGATGTTTTAAATCCTATGAAATCAAATATATAATTATATAGATTTGAAATTAATTGATATCTAAGTCAATTAACAAATATTTTACTTGTTTTTGAAGGTGCGAATAAAGAGGTCTTTGTTGGTATAGAAGTCATAATGTAGTTGAGTAGACATAATGTATACATGCATATATGTGAGTAGATGGGAGGAGTGGGTATATGTATGTCTAGAGAATGTTAGAGTGTGTGGGATTTTATACTGAGGTAGACAATCATGAATAGGTCAGATTAAGAGAAATACAAGAGTTATCCTGGGCTGCTGTTTATTAAACTCCTCAGTAATTCTGTTTCTGTCCATTTATATCCCATTTAATAGAGTACTGGATGTAGAATCAAGAAAATTTGAGTTGAACTCCAGCCTCATATATTAACTACCTGTGTGACTCTGGACAAGGGACTTAATTTCTGCCTCGGTTTCCCCAACTCTAAAATGAGGATAATAATAGTACCTATCTCTAGGGTTATAAAGATCAAATGAGATGACATTTTTACAGTTATTTAGAAAGCTTAAAGCATAATATGAATGGTAATTGTTATTATTGTTATTATTCTTACTATTATGAATTCTAATTGTATTCTGAGGAGGCTAATTTCTGCTTATCCCGCATTGGTATATTTGTAAAGGATTCCAGCTTCCCTTTGTCCATCACAGATTCTCAGCCACTGTGAACATCCAGAACCAGTCCTTACAGTTCTAGGTAGGGCGGGTTGCCTGGAGTTATAGAATATGATGCTTCATGTCACAAAATCAGAATCAATATCAAGATGCTACACAGTAGCAAAGCAAATATATTCTCAATATCTTTTGGTTTGTAAACTATCAACAAAGGCTGTAATTAGTTCAGAATTATCTCTGAACCTTGAAATTCAGGACAAAATAAATAATGAAGAAGAATGCAAATGAACTTAAAATATATTCTATCCACCAAATTGACAAGTTAGTTAGATAAGATAATTCATATAAAGTAGAAATGGGTTATAAAGCTGAAGAGGTTGATTAGGACCAGGTTATAAAATGTCGGGTTAAGAATTTTGGAATTTGTCCTATGAACAATTTATTGTTGTTGTTGTTGTTTGTCATTATTGTTGAATAGTTTTTAGTCATACTATAATTCTATTTGGTTTTTCTTGGCAGAGACATTGGAGTAATTTGCCATATTCTTCTCCAGTTCATTTCACAGATGAGATTTCTGAGAAAAATGGGGCTAATTGATTGTCCAGAATCACAGAGTCAGTAAGGTCTAAAGCCAAGGTTGGATTCATGTCTTCTTGTCTCCAAGTCCAGAGCTCTACTCACTTTGCTATCTTGATGCTCCAAAGCAATGGATGTCATTAAAATTTTTTGAGTAGGAGAGTAACATGATAATAGTTGGGCTTAGGTGGCAATTCTGCAGTATTTGGTGAGTGTGGGAGGCATGGAGATCAGTTAGGAGATTGATAGTTTTCTAAACAGCAATAGTCCAGAATGATGGTTGATTATTGAATATTATTTATATATCAATATTGATTATCTGAAAACAGATTATTGAATTATCAGTCAGAAACTGGAAGGAATCTCAGAGGTGATCTAGTCCAAGCCTCTCATTTTCTAGATGAGGAAACTGAGACCAAGGAACGTTAAATTATTTGTTTTTATGTCATGCATGTTAAACATGTCAGAGGTGGGATTTGAATTCAGGTCCTCTAGATTTTTTTTTTTTAATTGTTTTTGCTGAAACAATTGAGGTTAAGGGTTAAGTGACTTGCCCAGGGACACACAGCTAGGAAGTGTTAAATGTCTCAGGCCAAATTTGAACTCAGGTTCTCCTGACTTCAGGGCTGTTACTCTATCTACTCCACCAATTAGCTGCCTCTTAGGTCCTCTACTATTAAAGCCAGTGCTTTCTCCATTGTACCTCTTTGTTTCTACATGAAAATGGGGAAAACAGCTTTGAGAAACATTGTGAAGGAAGAAATGACAGGAATTGCTGACTGGATGAATGTTGTGTAGATGAAGAAAAGAGAGGAATAAAAAAAAATGATTCCAGAGTTTCAAACTTAGATGATTAGTTGTTATGATATATAGAAGTCTTGTTACAAAAAAATTGATTTTTTCTTTCAAAATTTTTTATTAAAGTGTTTTATATTCCAAAGCATATGCATGTATAATTCTTTGACATTAACCCTTGCAAAACCTTGTATTCCAATTCTCCCCCTTACCCACCCCTTCCCCTAAATGGCAAGTGGTCCAATATATGTTAAACATGGTAGAAATATATGTTAAATCAAATATATTTATACGTATTTATACAATTATCTTGCTGCACAAGAAAAATCAAGTCCATCCAAAAGAAATAAGAAAAGAAATAAAATGCAAGTAAACAACAATGAAAAAAGTGAAAATGCTATGTTGTGAACCATACTCAGTTCCCACAGTCCTTTCTCTGGGTGTAGATGGCTCTCTTCATCACAAGATCATTGGAACTGGTCTGAATCATCTCATTATTGAAGAGAGTCATGTCCATCAGAATTAATCAGAAAGATGATTTTTTTAAAAGATTAATTTCTGTTTAGCTCTGTTGAGTTTGAAATTCCACTAAAACTTTCAAATGTAAATGCCCAATGACAAGTTCAAGGAACTATATTAATAGCTTGTATTTATATGGTAATTTACAGTTTGCAAAGCACTTTACAAATATTATCTCAATCAATCTTTTTCATCAACCGTGGAAGGTAATATTAACCTCATTTTAGAGAAGAGGTAGACAGAGCTTAAGCAACTTGTCCAATGTCAGAGTATCTGAATAGGGATCTGAATTCAGTTCTTCCTGATCCCAGTTTCTGTGCTGTATTCATTGCTCCACTAAACTGTCTGTTTAAAATATGTGACTAGAATTCAGGAGAGAGATTAGAAAAGTAGGAGGGGTTCTTGCAGTATGACTAATAACTTAAGAGGGAAAAGAGCTTTAAGAAGCACATAGCTGACATTGTCAAAGGCTTACACAGAATTCAAGGAGGAAGGTAATTGAGAAATCGATTAACCTGAAAAATTTCTATCAACAAGCACTGTACTAGGATTTCAGGCTATGAATACAATGAATCTGATATTCTAAAAGGAGAGAGAAGAAGTATATGTAAGAGCATAAGTAATACACATATAAAGAGAATAAATATTGAATAATGCTGTTAGGGAAGTGCTAGTAATTGGGACATCAAGAAAAGCTTCATGTAGAAGGGAGTATTTGAGTTATGTCTGGAAGCAAGAGAGGAATTTTAAGACATGAAGGTTGGTAGGCAAGCAGTACATTATAAGTTTGGAGAAGGGGTAGTGCTAAGACAAATGGGGATGAATGAGGAACAGGGATGATATTTGATTGGATTGTAGGATAAGGGGGAATATTCAAAACAGCTGGAAAGCTAGGTTGGGGCATAATGTGAAGAACTAAGTAAATTAAATAGGTGGCGCAATAGATAGAGTGCTGGCCCTGGAGTTAGAAAGACTAGTGTTCCAGAGTTCAAATCCAGCCTCAGACACTTACTAGGTGTAATCTAGTAATCCCGAAAAAATCACTTAATCTTCATTGTATCAGTTTCCTCATCTGTAAAATGAGTTGAGAAAAGGAAATGACAAATTACTCTAGTATCTCTACAAGAAAACCCCAAATGAGGTCAATAAAGAGTCAGACATGACTGAAATGACTGAACGACATCAAATATTTTCAGAAGGCAACAGAAAACTGCTGCAAAAAAGGACAAAGATTCTGTGGAAGAAGACAGATTCAAAGTGGTGAGAAATGTTTAGGCGTTGTGTAAAGCATTCAAAGGAAAAACTAAGGAATGGGAAATATGGTTTGGGGGACCATGTAAGTTTTCATTAATAATCAAGACAGAAAGCTCAACACTAAGTGGATTACCTATGAACAAATTTGTATTTCATTATTCTTTACTTTCTCTTTTTTATAACATAGTTTCCCAAGATTCTCCCTACCTCCACAGTCCTTAATAAAGGTTTTCTTCCTCTCTTCCTTCCTTCCCTCCTTCGCCTTCCTTCCTTCCCTCCTTCGCCTTCCTTCCTTCCTTCCTTCCTTCCTTCCTTTTTTCCTTCTTTCCTTCCTTTTTCCTTCCTTCCTTCCTTTTTTCCTTCCTTCCTTTTTTCCTTCCTTCCTTCCTTCCTTCCTTCCTTCCTTCCTTTTCCTTTTTTCCTTTTTTTTCCTTCCTTCCTTCCTTCCTTCCTTTTTTCCTTCCTTCCTTCCTTCCTTCCTTCCTTCTTTCCTTTCTTTCATTTTTGTTTCTTTCTTTCTTAGTTCTTTTCTTTCCTTCTTTCTTTTTCTTTCTTATTTCCATCTCCTTCCTTCCTTCCTTTTGGTAAAGACAATTTTATTTTTATAATTTTTACTAGTATTTATTTTTTTCTGATTACATATAACATTCCTTTAAAAATTTGGAGTTCCTAATGAAAAAAAAAAATCAAATGAAGGTGACCTAGCTGTACCAGATCTAAAACTATATTATAAAGCAGTGGTCACCAACACCATTTTTTTTTTTTTTTTTTTTGCTAAGAAATTGCTAAGAAATAGACGAATTGATCAGTGGAATAGATTAGGTTCAAAGTGCAAAATAGTCAGTAACCTTAATAATCTAGTGTTTGACAAACCCAAAGATCCCAGCTTTTGGGATAAGAATTCACTGTTTGACAAAAAGTACTGGGAAAATTGGAAATTAGTATGGCAGAAATTAGGCATTGACCCACACTTAACACTATATACCAAGATAAGCTCAAAATGGGTCCATGATCTAGGCATAAAGAATGAGATTACAAATAAATTAGAAGAACATAGGATAGTTTACCTCTCAGACTTGTGGAGGATGAAGGAATTTGTGACCAAAGAAGAACTAGAGATCATTATTGATCACAAAATAGAAAATTTTGATTATATCAAATTGAAAAGTGCTGCCTGAGGCTGAGTAGTCTGATTCCAGAAAGATATCATAAGGTTTAATGGAAGGGTCTTAATCCTTTGATTCAGAATATGTGCAACTATTCTGACTATTTTTAATCCCCTTTCAAGTAAAAAAGAAGAGCTTTTTGCTTGACTGTTTAGCTAAAAACAGAGTATATTCAAAAGGTATTAACAAACCAAGGCTTTTCTCCAGGGCTGGAGCAAGCTTAAATTGGGGTCTATAAAGATAATTGTTAAATTTTTAGGGCGAGCATTATTACACTTCAGAAATCAACAAACACTATATCGTGTTGATTTATTGTTTTTTGATTGCCTAGAATTAAGAAAGTGATGGAGAAAATGTCAATAATGCATGCAAAACTTAAAAGTATGATATAAATATATACATCCATATATGTGTACATATATATATATATATATGTGTGTGTGTGTGTGTGTGAATATACATTCATGCAAATATACTGCACATACATACATGGTTAAATGTTTATCAGAATGCTTTTCTCTATAAGAAAAGAATTAATTTAGTACATTTGCTATGCTGAATTTAGAAATGAACTTAGTAGGGCATATGCTTTGCAGCAGCTGAGTTAAATTTGAGCCCACTTTCCCCATAGTGAAAGGAGAGAACTTGCCCCATGCTGTTGGGGGTAGGTGGGAAACATTTGTTGTATTCTTGCCATATTCTCTGCTAAATATCCCTTTGTAAAAGCTAATTGAAATTAGCTTTTTAAGTGAAATGGAAGTGTTAATCAGTTGATATTGGAGAGAATATACACATCTCAAGCTGATAGCATTAGAGAAATATACCCCCAACTTCTTGTGAGTGACTCTACAACCCTGAAAGGAAGATGTAGCTGACTTTACTTTAGAATACTAAGGCCAGGATCTCCTCATACTTTGTTCTTCCCTTTGGGCCTTTGTATTGGATGCCAGGAATTTTTTCCTTCCTATTTTCTGACCCTTAGAATATCTGGTTTTCTTCATGACTCAATTTAATTTCCATCTTTTGCAAACCTTTCCTGGTTTCCCCATCTGGTAGTGCTTTCTCTTCTAGTACTACCTTCTATCTCTTTTGGATGTTTCATATATATTTCTATTTTCATACAAACTGTCTCCTCTGTTAGAATGTAAGCTCTTTGAGGAGAGGGACTAATTTTTCCCTATTTCATCTTTAGTGTTAAATAAAGCATAGGTACATAGCTTTTAATAAATGTTTATTAATTGAATGATTAAATGAAGGGAATTGATAGTGACCTACCTGTTTTGCTACACATGGCCATTTGAAATACGTCTATAGTTTCTTCTTGTGTATTCTTCAAGAGAGAAAAGACAGGGTGAAATTACTTATTATGGGGAGCATTTTTGGCCCATCCGTCACCTTTTTCAGAGTCCTGTCTTTCCCCTTTGGGGATAATCTTCCCCTAACCTTAGGCATGTAAAGCACTTTTTAAAAAATAATAGCTTTTTATTTTCAAAATATATGCAAAGATAGTTTTCAACATTCACTCTTGCAAGCCTTTGCATTCCAAACTTTTCTCCCCTCTTCCCCCATTCCTTCCCTTAGACAGCAAGTAATCCATGTGCAATTTAAATATGTGCAAGTTAAACATGTGCAATTCTTCTATATATATTTCTACAATTATGCTGCATAAGAAAAATAAATTCAAAAAGGGAAAAATGAGAAAGAAAACAAGCAAACAACAAAAAAGGTGAAAATACTAGGTTGTGATCCACATTCTGTCTTCTCTCTGGATGCAGATGGCTCTCTCCATCACAAGTCTATTGGAATTTTCCTGAATCACCTCACTGTTGAAAAAGATCCACGTCATCAAAGCTGATCATTACATAATCTTGTTGCTGTGTACAATTTTTTCTTGGTTCTAGTCACTTCACTTAGAATCAATTCATGTAAGTCTCTCCAGCCTTTCTGAAATCATCCTGCTGATTGTTTCTCATGGAACGAGAATATACCATAACATTCATATACCATAACTTATTTAGCCATTCCCCACTTGAGCTTACACTCAGTTTCCAGTTTTTTGCCACAACAAAAAGGGATGCTACAAACATTTTCGCACATGTGGATCATTTTCCCTTATTTATGATCTCTTTGGGATACAGACTCAGAAACATTGCTGGATCAAAGTGTATGCACAATTTGATAGCCCTTTGAGTATAGTTCCAAATTGCTCTCCAGAATGGTTAGGTCATTTCACAACTCCACCAACTGGGATATTAGTATCCCAGTTTTCCCACATCCCCGCCAACATTCATCATTATCTTTTCCTGTCATCTTAGCCAATCTGAGAGGTGTGCAGTGGTACCTCAGAGTTGTCTTAATTTGCATTTCTCTGATTAATAGCAATTTAGTAATGTAATGCACTCTTTAACAGTAACTCTGTAATGGGTCCCTAGCTCAGCTATCATTGACTCTAATCCCTCAGGTCATTCCATAGGATCTTAATATTTGACTAGATGGCTATAAAACCTGTCATGGACTCCAACTCCCAGGCTTTTGCTGGTTTACCATTCAAAGCTCACAAGCTTATAACAATCTCCAAATCTCCTTTTTCCCTTAAGATTCAGATTTTGAAGGGCTGCTAAATAACAAGACAGAGAAACAAGCAGCAGAAACTGTAGAAGCTGTATCTTTTGGGGCCACATCTCTACACTTCAGACTTGGAGGGCCTTTTACATCATTATCCTTCTCACCCAAACAGGACCTAGTCAAGAATGAGTCAGAGTAAAGCATTTTACTAGTTGGTGTATTGTGAATGATTGCACTCTTTCCAGCCATATAGCCCATCAATAGTCTATCCCTTTATCACATGGTTAGCAGACTGGAACCAGTTACAGTGTGTCTGTGCATGCTCCAAATCAGGGAGCAGAGCACTTCTATTATACAGCATCATGCTTTTGTGAAAACAGTTCTCCAGCCTCTCCCAGATGGGAATTGTCTTCTCTAATCTTTACCCTGGGTTCCCCCCACCACTGTATATCCCATACACAGAGATGAGGAAACAGGTGAAAACAGATGGCAGAGATGGTATTCAAACTGAACCCTTTTGATTCCAAATCCTTTGTTCTTTCCACACAAGGGTGACATTAAGTAGGAAGTAATTCATTTGTTATCTTCATCACACAATCAGAACAAAATAGATTGTTAAGTTTAGGAAAGTAGAAGATCATCCAAGTCTCATTGCTTTCACTCAAAATCTATGAACTGTCTTCCTCTACAAGCACATGATAAAATTTCTGGGCCCAGTAAATTTGAATGGATTGAACTTTTTGATTTTTAGAGATCATTAGGTTACCTGGCAAATTGAAACCTGGTTTCCTCTTGGTTAAATGTTTGTTTAATTTTGGTTTTAATTTTAATTTTGTTTAAAACCAATACTACACATGTGACATCTTTGTTTTTCAGACCTAATCTCCAACCAGTTGAGACACTCAAACCAGTCCTTCCATTTTGTTTCTTTTTTGCATCATCAAGTGAAAATACATATATCAATACTAAATGTGTGCTTGTGTCTTTTCTGTTTATTATCTTAAAGCTGCTTTTGATCAGTATTTAGTGAGAAAAGATACCTTAGTCAAAACCAAGTCATTCTATATCTATGAATTTTGGATATGGTCATTAAATTTAGCTTAAAAAAAACTGAGCTTTCCTAGACTGTATAAAATATTTTTATCAAATACTGAGAATTTGAGTCTAAACTCATCATAGGATCAAAATTTATGTTTTTAAAGGGCATCTGATCTCAACCATCTTTCTTTGAATTCCCTTCTTTCCTCAAATGTTGCTCCAGAATTAGTTGGTTCCTCAAATTGGTTTCTCAAAATTTGAATAACCGGATCTCCTCCTACCTCCAGCTTTTGTGCTGCTCCCATTTCAGATTTATTCAATTTCCTTTATTTTACTTCAACAAATAATTTTAAAGTATCCTCTTTGTACAAGGCATTATACTAGATGCTGAAGATCCAAAGTTAAATAAGATTATAGTCCCTATTGTCCAGGAATTTTCAATCTAATAGGAGAGAAAAATCATAAACATTTTAAAAAGTTAAAAATCATTAAGAAAGTTCCAAAATATTCTAAGAAAGGTGGGGGAAATAAGTACCTAGTTCAGCAATGGTTTTGCCCATAGTACTGTTACTGGGGAGACTGAGGTTGGTGGATGATTTGTGTTTGAAGTTCTAAGGTATTTTCAGATTAAAACCAAGAGAGGCAGCAGAATACTCTTATAGTGATTCCCTCTTAGTTTTACCGTCCTTGATTTGGGTAATCATGTCATCTATGTCTTTATCTAAGTGAGATCATGAAGTACTATCAGTAGAGGAATCACTCTAAGTCGATATTGACATGTCAAGTTTAAGCCAGTTAGTGGAAAGCCTCAAATATCCCCATAAGTAGTTTCAATTTACTAAGTGCCTACTATGTGCAAGGTTTTTACCAGGAAGTATACAATGGGAGCAATGAATGATTTTGACAAGAAGAGTGATATGGTTGGACTGATCCAACAAAATAATTCTCCAACGTGAAAGTTGGTCTTGATTAGAAGAGAAACTAATGACAGGGAAATAAGTTGACAGGTTATCACCAAAGTCCTAATGAGAGGCAATAAGTCATACAAATTTGCTTAAAACTAATTTTCTCAAATGCAATTCACTGGAAACACAAACCCTGTGGTTGTGATATTAAAGATTAAAACCAGTATATGTTACCTGAAAAGGAAGTCTAGGATGGTGTTTAGAGCTAAACTGAGTATGGAATAATGACCTATTCCTTTCTATTCCTCTGCAACTCTCCATCTCTATCAGCTACTGCCTGACCAATCTCTCTCTTTGCTTTTTGAATAAAATCCAAGGTTTTGATGTAACAATACCAGACTACAATTAGATCTGCAGTAGAACTGGTATGATCATTATTTTCCTTAGTTCTCTCAGTTCTAAACAAGGTCCAATCCTGGGGAAAACATGATTACTAAAGAAAGAAGTCAGGCTCTATTTCTTATAGGCTTTTGTTCTTTATGTCCCCAGCCCAGAGCCCTGGAGACAATTATGTAAATCTCTCATTTGGCTTGCATTTAGATTCTGCTCAAAAGCAGAAGGAAGAATAGGCATGTACTCAATATACAATATAAATTGGGCACGGGACAACTATTTTCTCTTCAGATTGTGCTACTGACATTTCCAGAGTTTCATCTATCATGTCATAGATTTCATCTCCAGGAAATCTTACGCTACCCCTAGACTACTCATAATGAAAACACACTCCATGTGTCCTCTCCATCTTATTTGTTGGCTCCTCCCAGAACCTCCACATAGGTCACCCATATCATCATTAATTTTCAGGCTTCTCCACTGACTCATCTCCATGGGACTTTGCTATCATGTCTTCCCCTTTTCTCCCACCAGCTACTTTCATTTCTTCTCCCACTTTTAATCTTTCTTCTATATAGGTTATTTTTGTTCATTAGAATATAAGCTCCTTGGGAGCAGGGACCATATTTCTTTTTACTCCTGAAATGTTTTTATTTCCAGAGTTTAATACTGTGCCCAACACAAAATATTTAATAAAATCCTTGTTGACTTGATGACTTGACACACCAAAATGCTCTTATGTAAGAGATCAAATATAAATTAACAAAGAAACAAATAGCATCAAGAGCAGCAATATTTCATTACTACTAATATATCCTCCCTGGAGCTTGATACTTACAACATGAAAACAAGAAGCAATTGGGGGAATCTTTGTTATCCAAACAAATCCTTTCAGGTCCATGTCTTCTGGCAAGACAGGTTAGGGCAAGGTTTATCTTCCTGCTTTGGAATAGTAATAGGGAGTCTTCCTGAAGTCCTTTGCAATGTTGAGGTCTTTTGAAATTAACCCATTGTCAAATGAATCCATTGTCAGAGATACAAAATTTGAAATATTGTGATCATGTATCCTATTAGAAATAATAGTGGTTTAGTGAACATAGCATTTGATTTAGCATCACATAAAAATAGCAACATAATCATTTGTTCTCTGTATGACCTTGGACAGCTCATCTAACTTGTCTTGACCTCAGTATCTTCATCTGTTAAATGAGAATGCTGTTTTCTTCTACCTCTACATCTAAGTTCCTTTGTATGAGAAGCAATAATGAGCAGGAAAGCACCTTTTTTGAATAAATTATGGATCAAAATAATTGGTACTTCTTTAAAATGTTCCTAGGAAAAGATGTTAATTTTTAAATAGACTGATATTTTTATTTATAGTTGCAAATATAACCAGATGTGCAGAATAAACTATAACTCTGAGTGTTGACAGCTTAGTCTGAATAACTAGTTACACAAAAAAGCCAACTTTGAAAACAGGGCTTATTTCCTCATTTATAAAATGATTAGGCTATGGTAGGTGTTAGGCTATAGCAAATAACCTTGAAGGTTCTTTCCCGGTCTAAAATTCTATAATCTAATTAGACATGGACACAAATATCTATAACACATTAGAATACAAGAAGCATGTGGCACATAAATCCTGATTCTAATTTGTCTTAATATTTTGATTCCTACAGGGGGTCATCTGTATTCACAGATGTTTTTTCATGATTTAACATATTCAAAATTCACTGTGCCAAGTGAACTCTAGAATACAGAAAACCAATTGCAAAGAGGAAGGGGATGATGACTGATGAGAAAACAGTGATTGCAATGTTTATTCTATGTGTTACCTGTTCTGCCTGAATGAACAAATGAATGAATAAATTAAAAAAATTATTAAGCACTAATGCCAAGCATTATAATATGTACTGGGAATATATGGAGATGAAAAATAGAGGGAGTTGGGAACACAGGAAAAAAAAGAGAAAACTAAACCTAGATAATATTTTTAAGAAAAGATAATAGATAAGGGTTGACTCAGGCTGGGCTGTTAATGTATACCTGAGATTAGAGCAAAATGAAACACTTTTAGTTAGTAATTTACAAAAAGAGGCTTATTTAGCCTCTTGGGAAAGATACTCAGTAAGGATGAGTACTGATTTGGGTAGATACATCTTGTTTCATCTCCAAAGAAAAATGTATCTGGTCATAAATGCAGGGTGATTATCTGCCTAGTCTGGGAAGTACTGACTCCATAGGGGCTGGCCTATTTGGATCTTTAGGCAACCATTGTAAGAACATAGATTTGGAATTAAAAGAGATCTGAGAGTTTACCAAAGTTAACTTATTTTACCAAAGAAAATATTGAGGTCAAGAGAGGTAAAAATATAGAAACCAGGGCCACAATTATTAAGCATCTGATAAAGGGTTTGAACCTAATTCTTGAATCCAAGCCCAGAAATTTATCCGTGACATTCTGCTGCATCAAAATAATAAGACCATAGGATCATAGATCTAAAATTGAAAGGGACTTCATTTCTAGTCCAATCAATGAGTAAATAGGCATTAGAATGGTCAGGAATTTGAATAAAATCACACAAGATTTGAGCTCAGGCCTTCAAATCCCAGTCCTAGACTCAATCAAATCTTGGGGATGACTTCTTTCCCTTTAGGAGAAAGAATTGTATTAGTCTATATGAAGCAGAGCCTGAAAGATATGATCTCTGTCACAAGAATAATCCCTTAAAAAGGTAATTTTTTAGGAAGACTTTGATTTTGATGTTTGTCTCCCCTTAATAAGTGCTCATTGAATTGAAATGGTTTGTAACTATTCTTCTAAAGAAATAATAGCATCTACCTGGCAGAAGATTATGAGGACTCAGCTTAATCAGTTGGAATGAAGCCAAAGATCATGTCTGTAGTCAATTTGGATTCTTGGAAAAAGAGGGATTTTATGTAGAAAAAAAGGAATGGGATTAAATTTGGCCACTGATTTGAAGAGTAAGGACTTGCATTAATGGAAGAAATTTCTTGATGATTCCTCTTAGTAGACGAAATTAATTAAGCCATCCTTTATCACCACTGGGAAACAAAGGGAGCACTTAAGAAACATTGTCATCTAGTTTGAAAGATAGCACAATGTATTTAAAAACTCCACTAAAAATGGCAGAGAGGATTAAGGCTTAGATCATGGTTTTCCATATTGTCAATGGAAGAAAGTTAATGGCTTATCCAACCTCCTAAGAAGTGCTTTTAATTTATAGGCACAAAAGGGTTGAGGTGAAAGCCCAGAGGCCTCTATATTCCATGGATATGATTTGACATGATATGCATTTGGGAGAAAAGTTTTAGATATTAAGAACAAAGATGTAGCACCATTTCTTATTAGAAATGTACTGCGTATAACTTTTGAAATAAGAAAGAATATGTTTGTATAAATTGCCTTGGGTATGTCATGCGATAAAAGGGAAATAAACAAAGAAAGGCTAACCTCAGGAGCCCAAGATGAAAGTGAAAAGAAACAATTAGTTTAATGATATCTGTCCAAATAAATGCAGCTATCCTGTGGTCATAAGAGAGGGAAAAAACAGTAGGAGGAGACTTTGGAAAGACACATTGGAAATTACTGTTATTTTTAAAGAAAGATAGATTTAGAAATGTGAGAAGGGGGAATGTAAAAACAGATAAAGTATATAGAGATGAATCAGAAAAGTATCAAGAAAACAAGTTGAAGTTGTCTCTTGGAGGATAAGGGGGAAGATAGAGAACATTTATTTGCAAAGAGAACTTTGTTTGAAGTTTTCAGAGAAGAAAAAAAAAAGCAAAAACAAGGAGAAAAAGAAATGAATAGAAGGAAAGATCAAAGAAAAGAGGAATAACAAGTCCATTGTAGATAGATTCAAAGCCTTAATAGGAAGAACATGGGATTGTGGAAAGGAGGGAAAGAGGTATAATGGCAGGAGTTAAGAGAGGAAAGAGAAGAGGGAGTTCAAAGGAAGTCTTGAAGGACTAAATAAAATCACACAAGTATAATGGAAGCACAACTTCCAGTGGGATCATGTCATGCAAATCACATCAGAATGAAAAGAATGATGATGAAACCTAGAGGACTCTGACCTTACATATAATAGGCATTCAATATAAATTATTTGCAGCCTGAATAGATGCAATGCTAGTGCAAGAACCAAGGCAGAAACTGGAGAGGGAAATATATTGCCTTTGATGGAATGAGTTTGGAATCCTTTGTCCTGGTCAGTAGGGCAAAAGAGACTCATCGGGAAGGAATTTTTGTTTAACTCATATAATGTGGATATTCAAAAGTGATATGAGATTTGGGTTGAAAACATGTCTTAGTAGATGTAAGTCGGGAAGGGAAAGAATAAGATTTTTAGTGTTCCATCTATAAAGTGAGTAAAATGTAAAAGAGCTGTAAGAATATTAGACCTTTTTATTATTTGACTTCTATCATTTTCTATCTGCCAAGAATTGCTATTATTTTATCCATTTTATTTTATGTACCATTAAAGAGAACCACAACTCTTAAACAATCAAAAATTCTGCACCTTTTATGTTATATTCCATTCAATAAAATTTTAAGTATTCCTTCTTTTATGAATAATTTTTTTTAAAATCACTGTATATTCCTTTGTTAGTTGATACTTTTTATTGTTAATTGAACAAAGTAAAAAATCTTAAATTGAGCAAAAATAATGGAATGAAGACATTTTTCTGAGAGTACACGAATATGTTTCCAGAAATTGTTTTGCTACTAGAGCTCTGTTCTTTCCGACATTAGTTTAGGTTTAATGTGTGAGGAATGCTTTTATTTAATGGATCTATTTTTTCAGTGGGAATATTTGAAGATACATTTCAGCTTGAGTAAGAGGGAAGTTTACTGCCTGTGTCTAATACCCTTCTTTTATTGGTTTTTAAGAGTTTCATTGCATTGACAGTGTACTCCCTGAGGCTGCTAAAGAAAAGAATGGGGGAGCTGCTGTTGGAAATAGATCTGTGCATTACATGGAGCTTCAGAATGGATTTCTCCAATGACCACGCAATTAATTACTTCTTCTCAACACCCCTTTCCCCAACAATTTTATCTTTCTGGCAAGAAGTCTTTGAAATCTATCTGTATCTGTTTTCCTGCCATACAATTAAAATTCCATATGTGTTCTGAAAAAGGACAAATATGAATTTGAGCAACATTGTTATACTAGAGTAATGATTATCAATAGTGATAATGAAATGTTTTATTTATGGTGATCTCTCCAAGAAGCCCAAAACATTTCAGGACCTGATATAATGAATAATCCTTATGCTTTTCCTATGAGAAGAATGAAAATGTTCAAACTAAGCCTGGATGGTCAGGCTGGTTATATGTCAGGGATATTATCTAGAGGATTACCAAGTGTTTGAAAAATGAGCTTGAAATCCTGTGATCCTATGAAATAAGCAAGAGAGGTCTCTGACAAATGAGAAAACAAAAATTAAATGAACCTATTCCATATCACACAAGTTGACTAGGATAGGTCCTCACTTCCCTTGTTTTTAACTTGTAATTTTTATGTTTTTTTTTAATTATTTAAAATAAAAATCTATATATTTTGTACCTCTCAGAGATATAGGGAAATTTTCATTGTTCCTTGAAAAACTATATCCTTTTAGGGGGTTCTGAATTATTTGCATTATACATCCAATTTAGTAATCTTCTTGGAAAAATAGTTAATCAAGTTATATATATATATATATATATTGCATATATATTCAATTCAAATGAATAAGCATTTATTCAGTACCAACGTTATACCAGATCTTATAAATACATATAAGCTATGTCAATCTGTACTGATTGAATCTATATATCTATATCTATATCTATCTTATTGTTTAGCTGACAATGAATGTTTTCTGATTTTTTTTTTTTTTTGCTTTGCTTTTTACTTATCTTACTGGTACACTTGCAAACTATGTTTTCACTAGAAGAACTCTCTTTTCTCTTACAAGGGGAAACTATAGTATTGACAAAAATGTCCATAATAAAGGAGGATGAAAGTTTCACTTTATTCTACTATAGTCAGACCACAAAGCTAATATCACGATAAGTTTGGAGGACATAATTTTTGAAGTATGAAGAAAAATTATAATGTATCCATAAGAAAATACATCCATAATAAAGAAAATTGAAACTGTTGCATTCACCCCCACAATAGTGCTATACAAGTCAAAATACAGTTCTACAAATTTTTCTTGTCTTTTGGTGGCAGAAAATTCTGCAAAACCCTTTTCTTAGCTCACATATTGATCAAGGTATTCTTTACTTTGTTCCCTTAGTCAGCCATGCCAGGTTCTTTGTATTTTGTGGGTCAGAATTCTTTTTAACCCACATGAATCCCTACTGATGGATTTAACTTTTACTAGTCAGTGAGATATTAAATATCATTCATAAGAAAGAACATAAGTTAATATCAATGTAATTAAAGTAATAATAGATCACTTTCTCCATAAACCTTGAAATTATTCTCTTATGAAGATACATGAGTATCTTCAGTGAGGGAAATCAACCTTTATAGGAATTATACATGGGGTTTCTGAACATAGCATACAGGACCTTTGTGAACAGAGAAAATACATAGTGAAGCAATTCACTTTCACATTACAAAGTTGCTGTTTACTTCTAGTGTAATAGTGGTATTTCTTTCGGGATTGATACCCCACCAGAAATTGCTCTCTAGAGCTTACCTTTTAAGGTAGCAGAGTTTTTCAGGGGTAAGACTCCTTTTAAACTGCTTTCATCAACTTCTCACTTCTATGCAAATAGCAATGGTTGTGGTGACTTGAGAGGATGTAAGGCATTGACCTTTTTTCTGTTTTCCTCTAATGACACTTCTCAGATTGGTCTCTCCTAAGACCCCATTTGCTTATATTCCTTTGGAAAATAGTTTGCCTAATATATACTTCTTGATTCACCCTCTCTCTGTTCTCTATAATCACCTCCAGTAGCTAATGTCTACAACAGAGGAGCCATAGGGGTTATTTTTTCTCTCTTTCCAGTGAATCAAGATTATAGTTACTTTCCAGTGCAATTTTTTCTAGTTATTTCTTTGAAAATATATTTGTTACTGAAGAAGACATGTCATGTTGGGATAGCAACAACTATATTTTCAGAGCTTTCCTAGATTGTATACAGTATTTGTATCAAATACTGAGAATTAGAGTGTAAATTTATCATAGGATCAAAATTTATGTTTTTAAAGGGCATCAGATTGGTTCTTGGTCATACTTTTCATACATTGGCAGAACTGTCAACTATTTAGTTCTTGTTGTAGAAACTGTCATATAAGTATCAGTTGAGATAATGAAAATGTTTAGCTTTGATAAGAAAAGATTTAGGGAGTGGGTCATGATAACTCTAAATTTTGGAAGTGGTTAATGAAAGATTAAATTGATTTTTACCAGAGGAGAGAATTAAGACAAAATTAAAGATAAAAGTAATTGAGACACAGATTTCAATTTTTTATAAGGAATGGTTTTCTACTAATTAGAAGTGCTCAATGGTATAATGGATAGAGCATTGACCCTGAAGTCAGGAGGACCAAAAGTTCAAATATGACCTCAGATACTTCTCCACAACTTGATCGCTCTCTGCACTTGCACACAGAACCTGGCAAGTCACATTATCCTGACTGCTTCAGATGGAGACAGAGACAGAAATACAGTGAATGTGTGTGTGTGTGTGTGTGTGTGTGTGTGTGTGTGTGAGAGAGAGAGAGAGAGAGAAGGAGGGAGAAAAGGAGAAAGTAAGGGAGGGAGAAAGGGTGGAAGGAAAGAAGAGAAAGAGAGAGGGAGAGAGGAAGGAAGAGAAAGATAGAGAGACAGAGAGAGGCAGAGAAGGGAATGCAGTAGCTAGATGGTGCAGTAGATAGTGTTGGTGGAGAAGTCAGGAGGACCTGAGTTCAAATGTGCCTCAGATACCCACTTACTAGCTGAGTGCCCCTGGGCAAGTAATAACCCCAATTCCTTCACCAAATAAAAGTAAGAGAGAGGGAGGGAGGGAGGGAGGGAGGGAGGAAGAGAGAGAGAGAGAGAGAGAGAGAGAGAGAGAGAGAGAGAGAGAGAGAGAGAGAGAGAAGAGAACATAAATTAGATCATATATCAGCCTTGGCTTCCATGAATTTCTCCAAGGTTGTTAGGTGAACTCCAAGAATCCTGCTCTTTTTCTACCCTTGCTAGGGATGCCTGACACCCTCCCCATTGTCTCTGAGGGAATTCCTTGTCTTCACACTAGTCCTTCTGCTTTCTTTGGCTGCTGGAGCATCCTAGTCCTGATGTTATGGTTTTGTATATGGTGTATGTCATGCTTTCATCTCCACTGTTAGGATTGCTTTTGAGAACATAAACTTCTCATGTTCCAACCTTGGATTCAAGATGAGTTTGAAAACAGAATATTCTTTTTTTTTTTAATAATTATAACTTTTTATTGACAGAGCCCATGCCTGGGTAATTTTTTACAATATTATCCCTTGCACTCACTTCTGTTCCGACTTTTCCCCTCCCTCCTTCCACCCCCTCCCCCAGATGGCAGGAAGTCTTATACATGTTAACTATGTCGCAGTATATCCTAGATACAATATATGTTTGCAGAACCGAACAGTTCTCTTGTTGCACAGGAAGAATTGGATTCCGAAGGTAAAAATAACCCGGGAAGAAGAACCAAAATGCAAACAGTTTACATTCATTTCCCAGTGTTCTTTCTTTGGGTGTAGCTGCTTCTGTCCATCGTTGATCAATTGAAACTTCTCTTTGTCAAAGAAATCCACTTCCATCAGAATACATCCTCATACAGTATTGTTGTTGAAGTATATAATGATCTCCTGGTTCTGCTCATTTCACTCAGCATCAGTTCATATAAATCTCGCCAAGCCTCTCTGTATTCATCCTGCTGGTCATTTCTTACAGAACAATAATATTCCATAACATTCATATACCACAATTTACTCAACCATTCTCCAATTGATGGGCATCCATTCATTTCCAGTTTCTAATCACTACAAAAAGGGCTGCCACAAACATTTTGGCACATACAGGTCCCTTTCCCTTCTTTAGTATCTCTTTGGGATATAAGCCCAGTAGTAGCACTACTGGATCATAGGGTATGCACAGTTTGATAACTTTTTGGGCATAATTCCAAATTGCTCTCCAGAATGGTTGGATTTGGAGAACAAAATATTTTTGTAAATTGGACTGCTCATATTAGCTTTTTTCTGGTTTCTAAATTTAAAAGCTCATCAAAAAATGTAAAGGAATGTCTTATGTTTGGGCTGTAGTATTTCTGGTTTATTAAGGTCCATATCTCTTGGTTTATCTGATTTGGCAGGAGAAAGAAAGCAAAAAAAACAAAAAAACAAAACATCATTAAGCAGGAAGGATTAGTTGAAACTGGGAATTGGACAGAGACCATGAATGAGAGTTAATATGATTGTTAGCAAGTAAATTAACTTTCCTGAGCCTCATTTTTTTCATCTATAAAATGGGGAGAACAGTACTTGTATTGACTTTCACAAGGTGGTTATGAGCTGTGTTTTATAAGGTGCTAAATAAATCATTGCAGTCTTCATGATTTTTTTTCATCATCATCAATTTTGTTTTCCAGTTCCTCAATTCTTTCTCACAATTCCTGGAATGTAACTTGCTTATTCCATTTGAATATTTTTTACTTATGTAATATCTTCTACCTGGAATGTCTGTTCCTTGTTCATTTGATCATTCTTACTGACCATCCATTATATTAATGACATTATTCTAGGTGTTAGGGAATGGACAAAGATGAATTACTCATAGTTCTGAGTACCCTAGGAGCAAATGTAGCTTGATAGAGAAGTTGGGCAGGAAAATGAGATGTACATATTGAAAATTAAATCAATAAGCACCTAATGCCTGAATGACCTAGAGGTAGTGTTATACAATGGAAAGACTTTGACTATAGGAGTCAAAAGACAAATCTTTGAATCTCAGCTAGGGAAAATCACCTTAGTTTCTCTGGGTCTTAGATTCCCCGAAAGAAATGGACCAGATGGCTTGTAAAATCCTTCTACCTCTAAACCCCTGATTACATGACCTTAGGCAAATCACTGAACATTTCCAGGCCTGAGTTTCCTTTACTGTAAAAGAAAAGGGTTGTATTAGATGGCCCTTATGGTCTCTTCCATTTATTATTCTCTGATAACAAATGCAAGATAGAAAGTGAAAATTTATTAAAGGAGATATTTATACAAAATTTTGTGTCAGTTCAAATGAGCATAAAATCACTTTCCATCCAGGAAAGCATCTAGAAGGAGGAAACATTTGAGCACTTCTTTGACAAATTGATAAAAATGAGGCAAATACACTTTAAGTGACGTACCAAGGGTCATCTAGCTGGTAACTTTCTGAAATAGGATGTGAACTCAGATCTTCTTGAGTTAAGTCTCAATATTTTCTCAAGTGGGCCTTCTATCTTCCTAGAGCCAGTATTTGAACTCCAGGCCTTCCTCTTCTAAATCCAGTGCTATTCTCTAAGAATAGGGATCAGTTTTAGCTAATGTAGAGGCTACCCCCCAGAATAACCCATCCCACAGTTAGCTATTCTTTTCAATTCTTATAGCCTCTTGTTCAATACTGCTCAATTTGATAGTCATATTCTTCTTTTTACTTCTTCATATGTAGGCAATGGAAGTGATCTACTAAATGCCTTTTTCTTGTTCTGCAGGAATATATGTCACTCTTGGTCAGCTTCAAATAGAGTTCAATAATAAAGAAATTGGTTCTCTGGAATTACACAAGCCAAGGATCCCTATAAAGGCAGTAGAGGCAGGGAAGTGATAGGAAAAGGAATGACTCCAACCTCTCCCACTAACTTTACCTCCTTTCTGTGATATGTGACACACTCTCTCTCTCTCTCTCTCTGACTTCCTGTGAAGGGAAAGGAAAGGATGCCCTTTTCCCAAGGCAGTTTTGATAGCTTTGAACACATGTACTAACTCAGCAAACTTGAGCCTAGGAAAAAGTCTTCTGCTTCTTGTATGTGGATAGATGACCAAAAATCAATTGGGAAAGATATACTTTTGGGGTGTGACTACTTCTGGAGTTTGAAAATTCCTCGCCTCTTTAATAAGTGCTGGCTGCATTTTAGCAGGAATCCTTTGCAACTGTTATGCTGCTTTTTAGAAAAGATAACCACTCTTCGAAGCAAGAGCCCAATTCTTGTCTAAATTGTCAGTAGGCATTCACCTTGAGGGAGTTATTCTGACAGTGCAATAATGAGTCAAAAGTGAAATGCCAGCAATCTCACCAAATGCTTCATGTCTTGATATTTCAAGTACCAACCTTCTAGCCTTATTCATTATAAGTATATTGTGTTACTTTGAGTTACTTTTATGGGGTAGACATGAGCCAAATCTAAGCATCCAATGATTTTCTCCAAGTGTTTTTTTTTCCGGTGGAGGTGGGGGAAGATGCATATAAAGAGACAAAGATTTTGAAGGGGAGAAAAGCCTGACCCTTCTTGTTAGGGGTCAAATTTCCCTAGGACTAAATGGGTCTACCCACATAAGTCCAGAACTAGAGACTCATTTATAGGGAAAAGATAAATAAATAACTTAGGTCCTTTAGATCCAGCAGAGGTTATATGTAGTTGTATGTTCATATCTAGGGGGAAAAAAAAGTATATCCTCCCTAGTATTTAGCAATCCCCTATTCACTGATTAACCATACCCCTATCTGTTTGTGCAATGAAAAAGTAAATAGAAAGCTTCCTGTTCTTATTCTCCCTCTCCTCCTCCAGTACATAGGAGTCTTAATGGACTATCATGGGTTGAGGGTTAGCTTGGTATACAGAGACCAAAGATGGCATCTTATTTGTGACATGAAGCTAGAACTGTGTTTATTAGTGCCCGTGAGTCATTCTGAAAGAGGAAAGGACCAGGAAGAGGAATGATCTAATTTTTTAAAATGTCAAAATTCTTTCTGAGAGAGAGAGAGAGAGAGAGAGAGAAAGAAAGAGAAGAGAGAGAGAGAGATTGAGATTCATTTGGTTTGTAATGCTGAAGCAAGAATAAAAAAAAACTGGATCATAGATCATTTGTACTCTCTATTCAATCCTTTGATTGTCTTTTATTAACCTTGAAAACAAGGTTAAATGATTTTTTTAAAAATGATTTGATGTTTTTCATGATAGAGAACTGGTTTTGGGGTTTTGAATATTTTTTTCCCTACTTGGAAGTTAAACCTTCTTCCTTTGTCCTATATCTAGTTCATGTTGCTATGAGCTCATGGCCTATGGAGAAGCCTCACTGAGCTCCAACTCTTGAGATGCAAGTGTTCTTTATGTAAAATGCTACCTGATTTTAAGGTTGATGTTTTTGTGTCTGTATAGGTGGTGGGGGGGGCATTAAGGGAAGGTTAGTTTTGAGGTTTTAGGCCCTATGTATAGCAGGAGGCCCATGTCATGGTCCCAGTTACCATGGTTACTTACACAATTCTTTATAGGGCTGGGCTCAAATTAGGAAAATTGTGACAGGACCTAGCTGTACAAAATCATTCCACACATTGTCAGGCCCAACAAACTGAAAGTAAATTCTGTCATCACGAGCTTTGCAGCTCAGCTAGAGTTAGACTGGTTTCTCATTTCCTAACTATTCTCTCTGTCTGTCTGTCTCTTTATCACTCTTTTCTCTACTTTCCCACCTCTTTCTCCATCTTTTCCTCCCTCCCTCTGTCTATCTCTACCCCTCTCTCTTACTCTCCTTTCTCTCCCTGTCTCTCTCCTTCCCTCTTCTCCTTTCTTCCTCTCCCTCTTCTTTCTTTCTCTCCCTCCTTCTCTCTTCTTCCTCTTTCTTTTCTCCCCTTCCTCTGTATCTCTCCTTCCCTTCCTTTCTCTCTGTTCCTGCCTTCTTTCTTTCTCACTCTCTTTTCATCTCTCATCATTTCTGTCTTTCTCTTTCTCTTTCCCTCTCTCCTTCCTTCTTTCTCTATGTCTTTGTGTGTGTGTGTGTCTCTCTGTGTCTGTATTTCCCTCTCTATGTCTGTCTCTGCCTATCTATCTCTAACTTCTTAGTCCTTTTGCCATATTTATTCCCATGCTTTTTTTCTTCTTTCTCTTTTTAGCCTGTTTGAAATTCTCATGGGTTTAAATTTATCTGTAATTTCTCTTCTTGGGCTGCACTCATCAGAATATTCTCATTTATATGATAATACTTTTTATAATAAAGAATACTACTAGTAATACTAATCCCAATATAAGGGAATTTATAGATTATCCAATCTCATGAGCATTTAACATGTACCTGACATATACAAGACACTTAGCTAATACCTGCCCATATAAAAATAAAATGAGAAATAGCTTTTAAGGAGATTATATTTTACTAGGGGGATACAACACAATGCATATCAACACAAGAGTTGATATTTATATATTCCTATTCATTTTCAAAGCTCTTTATATATCTTTTTTGTCCTCCCACCAGTCTTGTAAAGAGATATTAATTATTTTTTACATTTTACAGATAATGTACTTAAGGTTAAGAGAAGTTAAATGGTTTGACTAAGGTCATCCAGTTAGTGTCTAAGAAATACTAACACAGGTCTTTCTGATTTTAAGTCAAGTCCTCCACTATATTATTTTATAAACTCTACAAATATTATTTCTATTTGTATTATATGTATGAGTTCTTATTCTCATTCTCAGTAACAACAAGCTGTTATTTATGTACTATATGTTGATGCTTATAAAGTTCTTTGCTATAGATAGTAATAAGAATTATTGTCTTCACTTTACAAATGAGGTGACTAAAGTTCCTAGAAATAAAGTTATTTTTCCAGTGAGGGGGGAATTCCAACAAATAATAACGCACAGTTGGGACTTAATCCAAGATCTTAAAATTCCAATTTTAGTACTCTTTGTACTAAGCCACACTCATGTGGCTTTGATACTGATTACATGTGATTGTGGGCAAATCAATTAACCTTCTTTCAGGAAGATCTGAGTTCCAGTGTAGCTTCAGATACTCACTAGCTGTGAGATCCTGGAAAAGGCACCTGTCTGGTTTGCCTGAGTTTCTTCATTTGTAAAATGATCTGGAGAAGGAAAAAGCAAACTACTTCATTATCTGTCAAGAAACACCAAACGAGGTCATGGAAATATGGACATGACTGAAATGACACAGCAGCAACAACAAATCCCCTCATTGTACATATGAAGAAATTGGGACCAACAGATTAATAACTTGCCTCAGAACACACAACTGTTTAAAAAGCAGAATTAAAACTAGAATTCATAGTTTTTTATTCATAGCACAGAATTTTTTCTGTATGTAAGATGTGACAGACCTTTGAAAGCTGCTGACCAATCTCAATTTCTATCGATTCATGGGCCTGCACATACTTTGTAGAGGGCGGCAGAAACTGAAAATTTTCTGTAGGAATTCTAGCATCCTGGACAGGAAACTAATGGAGACTGGAGGATAGGGAAGAGGGCACGGGTGGTATTATTTTTTTTTGATAACTTTTTTTTTCAAAATACATGCCAAAATAGATTTAAACATTCACCCTTGTAAAACCTTGTCTTCCAAATTTTCCCCCTCCCTTTCACCACCTCCTCCCACAGACTACAAGCAATCCACTATATGTTAAACTTGTACAATTCTTCTATTCTTATTTCCACATTTATCAAACTGCACAAGAAAAATCAGAACAAAAAGGAAAAAATGAGAAAAAAACAAGCAAACAACAAAAAAACATGAAAATACTACGTTGTGATCCACATTCAGTCTCCAGAGTCCTCTCTTTGGAGGTAGATGGTTCTCTCACAAGTCTATTGGAATTGGCTTGAATTACCTCATTGCTGAAAAAAGCCATCCCCATCAAAGTTGACCATCACGTAATCTTCTTGTTGTTGTGTACAATGTTCTCCTGGTTCTACATATTTCTCTTAGCATCAGCTCATGTAAGTCTCTACAAGCCTTTCTGAAATTATGTTGCTGATTCTCCTGATTCTCTCTGTTCCTGTCTCTGTCTCTGTTTTTGTCTCTCATAATAGCTTTTTATTTTTTTTTAATACATGCAGAGATAGTTTTCAACATTCAAGCTTATGAAATGTTCCAAATTTTTCTCCTTTCCTCACCCACGTCCCCTGGACAGCAAGTAATCCAATATAGATTAAACATATGCAATTCTTCCAAACATGTTTCCACATTTATCATGCTGCACGAGAAAAATTAGATCAAAAGGGGAAAAATGAGGAAGAAAAAACAAGCAAGCAAACAACAACTACAACAACAACAAAGGTGAAAATACTGTGCTGTGATTATCATTCAGTTCCCATAGTCTTCTGTCTGCATGTGGATGGCTCTCTCCATCACAAGACTATTGGAATTGACCTGAATCACTTCATTGTTGAAAAGAACCTGTCTATCACATAATCCTGTTTGTTGTTGTTGTATCCAATGGTCTTTTGGTTCTACTCACTTCACTTCTCCTCAGTTTATATAGGTCTCTCCAGGCCTTTCTGAAATAAGCTTGGTGATTGTTTCTTATAGAACAATGTTTTGTTACATTCATATACCATAATTTGTTCAGCCATTCCCCAACTGATGGGCACCTAGTTCTTTTCTACCACAAAAAGGGCTGCTACAAACTTTTTGCACATGTGATCCTTTTTCCTTTTTTTTTTTTTTTTTTTTTTTTTTTTTTTTGATCTCTTTGTGATATAGACACAGTTTGATAGCTTTTGGGCATAGCTCCAAATTGCTCTCCCAAGAGGTTGAATCAATTTACAACTCCACCAACTATGTATTAGTGTTCTAGTCACAGGTAGTATTTTTCATGTCATCTTCCAAATGATTATAGGAATTTTGGAAGGGAAAGAATTGAGGAAATAAATGACTTCTTATGTAGAGAGTATCAAAGGATGGAATTTAATTTTCTAGTCTATAGCTAAGACAGACATAAAATGGTGAGACAGTAAAGTGGAAAGATAGAGGTAGAAAGTTTTTAAGGTCTGACCAGCAAAAAGACAGAATAGAAAGCGAGACATGCTCAGTGGTTGAATTTCTCCCTAAGACTCTATAGACAATAGTGAATGGGCAACTTCTCTTTGGGGTTATGTAGAAATCTTCTAGTTATATACTAAAGACAGATCGTGAAAACTAGACAATCATTATGAGAAAAGGTGGGAAACATTCAAGAAAGTCAGGAACCTACTATAGAAGTTAAATAGAAACTGAAAGTACTTCTCCCCTCTCCCAGCCTCACCCATTAAGAGTTTATAGATGCAGCAAACAGGTATGTGATAGGCATATGTGTTAACCACAAGAGCTATTTAAAAAGAATGACAAAGAACACAAGAAGTCACAACTAGAAATTATGGGGGAAGAAGAGAGAAAGGAGAATTTCACCGTTGCTTGAGATGAGCATCCTCTGTTTCATGTATCACCTAGATGGGACAATTTTCCAAGTTATTCTCTCTGCCAAAGAAGTGATTCAAGGGCTGGAGGAATTGTTCTCTATTCTTTATATGATCAAGAAGAATGAAGTGTGTCTCAAAATAATAGGAAAAATAAAAAGAAAAGAAAGAAGAAATATTTCAGAGATAGAGCAGATAGAGAAGGTATATGAGGAAGTTGGAGAATAGATGAATGAAAAATTGAGAGAGAAGGGCCATCAAGCCTTTGGGGATATACAATAGATTAAAGTCTCTTCCCAAAAAGGATGGAGGTGGATCCTTTTAAAGGAAGGATCTTTTCATGCTCTAAGGAATAATGAATGACATACCAACAGAAGAGAAGGTAGCTAAAACTAACCAGAAAAAGAGAGGAAGAGTAAAGATTTGAAACCTTAACGAGACAACCAATGGGCAGCCTGACACAAATAATAGAGAGAGATATTTTTGGGAAGGAGATGTACCTGGGATGTAACAGAGAGTCTCTCAAGTCTTATCAAGCTTGGTGTCCATTACTCACTCATAATGATTCATGTAGTGATAAAAATATTGTTAGAAGGACGTTAGAAAGCATTGTTAGGAATTCCAAGGTAACGACAAGAAATTGAACACCTCAAGGAAATAAATGATGTTCCTCTCATTTCTGCTGATTGAATGGAAGGCCAAAGATATGAAGTAAGAAGATGATAGACAGATAGAGCTATATAGATAAATATAGATAAATAAATATAGATAGATGGCTAGATAAGATATTTACTAAGTGTTTGCTATATACCAACCATTGTGCTAGTGCTGAGGATACAATAATAAAATGATATATATGAGAAACCACCAATCAATTTAGATTAAAAAAAACCAAAATCATATAAAATATGAAAGCAAATATTCTGAGCTTTTTTGTTGAAAGATGACAAGATGTGGACTAGTATAATAAGTTGCATTCAGAACTAGTTGAATAACTAGACCCAAAAAGAGTATCCATTAATGATTCAGTGTCAATTTTGAAGGTCTCCAGTATAGACATAAAGAAGGCATAACATTGTGCCTTGGAGTGGATGAGAAAATAAATTATGGGGACAGCTAGTTGGTGCTGTAGACAGAGCACCAGCTCTGAAGTCAGGAGGACCCAAGTTCAAATCTGTCCTCATACACTTAACATTTCCCAGCTGTGTGACCCTGGGCAAGTCACTTAACCCCAATTACCTCAGCAAAAATAAAAAAGAAAAGACGTTATGATAGAGGAAAGATAAAATTACTCAACAGTTATTTTGCTCCTATATTCTTAGCTGAGGAGGATAATTTTTGGATTGAAAAAGATTCCTAATGAGAAGTTGAAACCTGAGGTGAGTGGGAGATTGGAAGAGAGCTATGTTGACTTTGGTGAGTAACTTGGATGAACATAGCCCCTCTTACTAAAAGAATTGTGTCATTATAAGTGATTTTTGAAAAATTTTGGATATTTGGAACATTACTACAGGACAGAAGAAGAACAGATGCTATTTGATTTTCAAAAGAGAATAAAGAACTGAATCTACAAAGAGATCAATGAACTTGATTCTTATTCCAGATAATTTGACAGAGTGAAAATAGTAAAAGTAAGGTTGTAAATATCCAGAAAAGGTACTGATGATCATAAAGAACTTCTATACCCTCACCATGAATAAATTAAGGTTATATTAACCTTACTTTTCTCATTGATAGTGTTACAAAGCAATAGTACAGAAGAATGCTGCAGGCACATTTTCCGTAGATTATATCAAAACATTGGATAAAATCTATTATTCTCTTCCTTTACAAAGATAGAGAGACATGGATTAGTGCAATTATGTGGAGTCATTGAATCATCATAGTTTGAAATATGGAAAGGATTTTATAATCTCTCCAGTTTATTTTTTTCTCTTTTTTGGGAGGTTTCATTCTATTAGATAAGATATTCTATTATTCCACCAAATTCTACTCTTTCACAGATTACAAAAACAAAAAAGGAAACTTTTACGTATATTAAGTAGAGAATATAATTTATAATCAATTACTTCACAAAGTGGCAATTTAATAAACATACAATTGAATTTCATTCTCATAACAAGAAAGAGGGAATATTCAAAAAGTACTTTATTTTTTTCATCAAAGACTTTAAAACACAATGTCATTATTGTATTAGATAAGTGCCTGAAGCTACTATTCAAATGACAAGGCAATTTTCTGGCTATACACTTCTACAATTACAAATAGCACTTTCATGACTTACAAAACAGCTCTTACTTAGTGAAGCTTTAACCTTGAAATGCATGATCTAGCATCCATAATTATTTGATGATTTACTGCTAACAATGTGGAAGAGATGTATTTTTAATTGACTAAACTAGTATGAAAAAATATAATAGAGTAGTTTCTATTGTCTACCTAATATTTTCAAGAAAGATACATAGTAATAGTTGTGGGAATATTTTAAAATCTAAGAAGCATCTTGGATATTAACATTTTTATTGTAACTGACCATCATTTCTTCTTCCCATGCTATTTTTTTTGCCCGTTCTTGGTGTTTGGATAAGTCAAATTTATCCAAACTTCATTTGATAACTTGAATTTTCTCTAGTTCTTTACTTTTCTTCATTGATAACTTGAATTTTCTCTATTCTTTACTCTTCTTCACCAAGTTCATTATAAAGTTCACTTGATACTTTTGCTTGATCTATTATTTTTCATGGCTTCAATTCTAGTATGTTAGTTTCATTCTGTTTTTTTTTTAATTCAAATGAATTATCCATTATAGAGTCATTTGCCATTTTTCTTTTAGAAGACCTCTGACTTTAGGAAAACTGTTGTTCTTTTCAAAGTTTTTATGGCATTTTGACTTACAAAATCTGAACATCTTTCAGTGGTGGACAAACATTATGCTATGTCCTGGAACTGTGGTCCAGAACAGAAATAACATTTCTCAATGAACATCTTGACAGCAACCTTGTAGTCTTTGTGAAAGTGCCATTCATTTTACAGATGAGAAAACTGGGACAAAGTATATTCCTCAGAGTCACATAACTAGTAAATATCTAAAGCAGAATTTGAACCCAGATATTTCTGACTCCAAGTTAAGGAATTTATATGCCACAGCATGTTAATAGAATGACTGAAACCTAAAAATGTTCATTAATGGTTCAATGTTAACTTGAAAGGAGATCTCTAATGGAATTACTGTAGGGATTTGTGCATGGTCTTATGTTTTACATTTTATCAATTTGGGAATAAATATGTATAACCAGCCATGCTTATTAAATTTATGAGTAACACAAATCTGGAAGTTATTGTTAACAAATTGAATGACAGAGTTAAAATGCAGAAAGTTTTTGTCAGACTAGAACATTTGTCTGAATAGTAGCTGAAATTTAATAAGGTTAAATATAAAACTTTCCCCTCAATCTTTAGGTCAAAAATAAAGTTTTTTTTAACACTTATTTTCTAAGTAAAACTTTAAGAAGGTTCCTTTTTTATTTTGTTTTTTATGATTTTAGATGTCACTAGTCAGTTAATTATTCAGTCATTCAATCAATCAATTAATCTATGAAAAAAAGCATTTGGTTTCTGTCTTCCAAGAGCTCACATTCTCTTTAGGAAATAACATGTGCACATACAAATGTATATGAAATGTAGATTGAAGAAATGAATGAATGATAATTTGGAACTGGGATTTGGGAAGACCCTATTAATTGAAGGGATCAGAAAAACATTCATTTTGGAGGTGAAATCTAAATTGTGTTTTGAAGATTGATAGGTATCTAAAAACTGGAGGAGAGAAGAGAGTAATTTCAAGAAAAAGGCGGCACAGCCTGTGGAAAGATACAGAGACAGGAGATGAAGTGTTAAATCTGAAGAAGGGAAAGCCAGTTTAGATGGACTATAGTATGTGAATCGGGATAATATATTCAATAAGCCTGAAAAGGTTGACTGGATTGTAAAGGGCTTAAAATTTTCAATAGAGAGGTTTGTAATTAACTGTAGTAAAATAGGGTACAATTGAGGCTTATCAAGCAAGAAAATTCTGTTCTAACCAGTACTTAAAATTATGCTACATGCTATGAATCATAGAATACCACAAACTTGGGGAAACTGGAATTGTGGGTTATCCAAAGAGCAATGTAGAGATGCTCTGTGGATGAAAAGTGCAGCATATGCCCGTGGTGAATTGTGTGCACAAAACAGCACAAAACATATCATCAAAGTGATGTATAACAGGAAAAAGTTATGGGTGGGTCATGTTTTAAAGCAAGGGTAACTGATTCATATTATTCATATTACATTGACACCCATAAGACACAAGAAGAAGTGCTCAGATGGAGGCTTATAGAGAATTTATAGGAGATAATGCATAACTAGACCAGGATGAGTTTTGGTTATCTTATCAGCTTTGCCACTGGAACTCCCATATCAATGAGAATGCCTTATGGAAGTATTAATTATGAATTATTCTCCCATTCTAGCCCTTTAGAATATAGCAGTAGAACTCTCCAAAATTGTGGAGGAAAGAAAATCCGTTACAGGTCTCTCTTTGTAAAGTAAGAGCCAAGTTTTCTCTCTTCCCATATAGTCCTGTGGAGGGCTGTCCTATGAAAGCATCTTACACCAGTCATTTGGTTCATAATATGGAAAAAGCAGGAGAGATTTCTGGCTCGTGCCCATGCTTGGGTTTCTCTCCATCCTTATTTCTGCCTGCTGTATTCTCTGGCTTCCTTCAAATCTCAACTAGAATTCCACTTTTTGCAAGAAGCATTCTCTGATCCTTATTAATCTTAGTGTTTTCACTTTATGATTATCTCCAATTTATCCTGCATCTATTTTGTTTGTACATAATTGTTTACAGTTGTTTCTCCATTAGATTGTGAGCTCCTTGAGGGTGAGACCATTTTCTGTTTACCTTTCTTTGTATCCTCAGGACTTAACAGTATCTGACACAGTAAGAATTTAATAAATGCTTATTGACTTCAAAGTAGCCAAAGAAATGGCAAAATGTAACTTTAATTACCTCCAAAGTATAGATACTTTGTGTGCCAAAGGAATACAAATACAGAAATAAATCTTTAAAAAATTTATCTTGCCTGAATATTGTTCTATTTCTCTGACACTTTTGCTTAGATGTAGTAGACTTCACAAAATCATAGATTAAAAACAAAAATATAGATTGATTTGACAATCATCTAATTTAAATCCCTCACTTTACAAATGAAGAAACTGAGGCTCAACGAGGTTAAGTGAGCAAGCCCAAGCTTGCAGAGGAGGTAAATAACAATGCAAGATCTGATGTCAAGTCCTATGACTTCAGGCTCACTGTTTTTCATTGTACCTTTGTTCTTCTTTAAGTGGTTATATTTAGGTCTTTTAAGAATACATAGACAACAATTTTCTTTTATAATAGGTAGTTAATCCAAGCTGGTGCTTAATCCAAACATCTTTCATATCTGTATTTTTAATTCATTTTTGAATTTTTTAAAGTAAGAGAAAAACAGTACCAATTCCTTTTTTTTTTTTTTTTTTTTTTTTTTTTTGGAGGGGCAGATGTTTAAAAGGTTTGCATTCACTCAGATAATCAAGAATGTGCCAGCACCTACAAGTTTGCATTCTGGGCAACAGTTCTAGGTTTGTGGTAGTTTCAATTGGGTGGAATGTTTGCTAACCTCAAGACATCCCTTGGGAGCTATTTATTTATTTTTATTTAGATTTTATTTTTTAAATTATTTTATTTATTTTTAAAATTAAAAACAAAAATGAACAAATAAATACTAGAAAGAAAGTCACTCAAATCTCTAATATCTTTCTTATGTATCTCTTTTGCTTAAAATTGCTTTCACAGTAGGTAAAAAAATCATTAATTGAGAACTGGGGATAATGGAAAGATGTGTTCTAAAGCCTTGAGGGATGCCTCTCTCTGTGTGTCTCTTGTTTCTATATGTATATGTTAGAGGAGCAGTTATAAACTATTTTGTGTATAAACTTTTAATTAACAGAGCTTGTTCTTTAGTCTGATTCTAATTCAGGTTAACTCATTCCATTCCCACAAAAGAACCTGTTGTAATATGAAATAAAATAAATTATTTCAATTTTAGATTGTGATATGTTGAATCCATTGCAGACTGAGACTGATTTGACCCAACACCCTCAAATAATAGCACATTTTTCTAAAGGGATGAAAAAAATCTCCAAGACTCACTAACCTGGCCTTCCTAATGTAAAGTGTCGAATGATAAGTGACTCTGCCTGACTGACTAGCCTTGTTTAAATGACAAGTTCATAACTACTATGGAGGAAAAGTAATAATCAGCCCCTTTTTTCATTCAGTGCCTTGTGTGAATTATGTCATTCTAGAATCTGTCAGTAATTTCATGATTTGAAAGTCATAATCACAGCTCTGTGATACAAATGCTGAAGTCAAAGCCATCAGATAATATACATATATTATTTATTAATTAATCTGAATAATGTTTAATCTGTGAATCTGTAGTTCTTATTAATTTCAGGATTCAGGTCACAAACCATGCTCAGGAGCTGCTTCATCACATTTTCCAAGCTCTCATTGTAGTTACCAGTGAGGTTCTGAATCTTTCCTACTGTCTGTTCATCTATTTCATTGGAGAGGTTGCTTTGGGAACCCATTATCTGCAGAGGCAAAAAGAAAAAAACTTATTGAACCAAGAATCATTTATTATTACTTATCCACTTTGTCAGTGAATTTTTTTATTAAAGCTTTTTTATTTTTCAAAACATATGCATGGACAATTCTTTAACATTAACCCTTGCAAAACTTCATGTTCCAATTTCCCCTCCTTTACCTCATGCCCTCCCCTAGATGGCAAGTAGTTCAATATATGTTAAACATGGTAGAAATGTATATTAAGTCCAATGTATGCATACATATTTATACAATTATTGTGCTACACAAGAAAAACCAAATCAAACCAATAAAAAAGAAGCAGCAGAATAAAATGCAAGCAAGAAACAACAAAAAAGAGTGAAAATGCTATGTTGTGGACCACATTCAGTTCCCATGGTCCTCTCTCTGGGTTTGGATGGCTCTCTTCACTGAACAACTGGAACTGATTTAAATCAATTTGTTAAAAATAGCCATGTCCATCATTTTCTATTTTTTGTAATATATTGGAAACCCTTGAAATTTGACAAACACTTTAAACTTAATTAGATTTAATACTTTAGAAACCTTTGATATGACCCGGAGAGAAATTCAATATAACTCAAAAGTGTTAGACACGCACTGAGCAAAACATTTAGACTAATGTCCTACTCTGAAGTGACCCTAGGTTCTCCAGGGCTGTGTCAAATAGAGAACTTGAAGTCAGAAGAGTTTCTAAAAGGCCTCAGTGATAGTCTGAGAACCAAAATAGCTAAGAAATATGCTAGGGGGTAGAAATAAACTGAGATAATTAAAGCATTACAATTTGTAAATTAATTAAATATGAATTATCCTTTTAGGTGTGAATTTAGAAAGCCTTCATGTACAGAAAGAGAAAAACTGTTTTTAACTATTGAAAATGAAAAGCAAAGTGGCTGACCAGTCCAAGTAAAGGAACAACTTGGGCTTTTACTACCACCTGGTGGATGACTCAGATATTGCACTATCAGTCACTTCAAATCCCACTGGCTGGATTTTAATGCCCAGGTCATTAATGCCCATCTCTCTGCACTCTTCACTGCAACTCATCAAGCCAGCCTCCGAAGTGTGGTGGACTTGTAATCTTCATTAATGCCCTTTACACCAACAGTCCATATAGCTGAAGATCTTTATGTCATCATCCATTCTCACAATTAGTCTTGGGTCCTAAAACAAGGCAAAATCTTCCTTATGAGTTTTAGGGGGATCTTCCTGGGGGCTTAGGAATTTCTTAAATGCCATTTAATCAAGTCTTCAATTAATCAAGTGATTCCCTCCTAGGTTATTTATTGATTTTTATTCAGTCATCTAGAATTAAGAACAGTTGATATAAAATATCCTTCTCCCCACATCTACAACATGGAAAGTCCAGGGAACAGTGGGCTCAAGCTTAAAGGTTATGTGTGGCAAAGAGGTAACTCGTAGCTCCCATATCTCTCATTTGTGGAGAACCCATTTAAGAAATCCCACTTAAACATATGAATCTCTGTCTTTGTGCCCTTGACTCCCAACATAGACACTGCAACTGATTAGGTCATTCATTGGAAGGAAGTCTGAAACCCACCAGAACATTCTCAGCTTATCAAAACCTCTTCTGGATAAATCAGGAGGAACTACCTGGATAAGAGGAGCTCACCAAAACTGAAGTCAGGGTCTCTCCTTACATGCAGTTGGCTCTTTTCCAAGACTTCAATTAGAATCTTTACTCATTTTAACTTCTGAAATGAGTCCTTTCTTGACAACCTTGAAAACTTATAGAAGGCGTCCATAGCATGATCAAGTTTTTTTTTTTTTTCCAATCTAAACAAACAATTCCTATATGGCATTTTACTTCAAAGGCTTTTTCAAACTTAGATGAAGGTCTTTGAAGAATGATTTGATTGGGCATCTTATCACTGAATTTAAGTAGAGTGAGTTTAAGTAAATCGATTGGCCTACCATTAAAAAAAATTACAGAACTTTTGAAGTATTAACTTAATAATGAAATATTAAGTATGAGTGAAGTGTAAAGGCAATGAAGAAACTACAAAGATAAAATTTATTATCTAGTAGATAAAACCACTAAGAGTGAAAGATAATCATTTTCAAAATAAGCCTATTTTGCATCACACTTTTAATGCTAAGTTTTCATCTAGCAAGATACGGCTGCATGTACAGAATGAATGCTGAAAAATACATTTACCCCATTGTCCAGATATTACAATGTGGAAAGAAAAATGATTAGATTGATTTCTCTTTCTCTAAATTGACGAGTATTGTTCTTGCTGAATTTATTTAATTAGTCAGTTGGGTTGGCATGGGAAACCATAGGCACATCATTGCCATTAAAGTATAAATACATATACCTCCTTTACATAAAAAAAAAAACTTATTCCTGAAAAATTGAGGGCAAAGTGAACTGTCTATGAAAGAAAATGTTTAATTAATTACATCTAAAATATTTAATAAGCACCTGCTTTGTATATGTATGTGTTTATATGCACATGCATGCATGCATGCATACATGTAATACACTAGACATAAAAAGATGGGAAATGACCCTGTCTTTGCCCTTGAGAAACTTGCATTCTAGTGGGGAAGAAATGAACATTTGTTAACTATCTACTAAGTGTGCTAAATTGTGCAATGGACAGACTGCTGGACCTGAATTGAGGAAGATTCACCTTCATGAATTCATATCCAACTTATACACTTACTAGCTGTGTGATTCTGGGAAAGTCATTTAACTCTGTTTGCTCAGTTTCCTCTTGTGTGAAATAATCTGGAGAAGGAAATGGCAAACTACTTCAATATCTTTGCTAAGAAAAAGCCCAAATCAGACAAAGAATGAGACACAACTGAGTAGCAATTATGTGTGAGGCACTGTAATAAACATTTACAAATATTATCTCAGTTTATCCTCAAGATAACATGGAGATGTAGGTGCTGTTATCACAACACCTGAGGAAACTAAGACCAAAGTTAAGTGACTTGCCCAGGATTACACAGGTAGTAAGTATCTCAGGTTAGGTTTTCATCCAGGTGTTCCTGACTCCAAATCTAGAGCTCTCTCCCTGAATCACTTTACTGACCCTATTCCATGAGGAAGTATGTATGTTTATGATTCATATACACAAATAACTATAATAGAAGTTAGAAAAGGATTGTGTGCATGAGGACATCAAATTTTAGAAGTCTGAGAAATCCAAGGGAGGAGGAATTTTTTCTGCCTGGGGGAAAAAGAGAAGGCTCACTATGATAGCTGAGCTAGGAAGTGAGAAGGTTAAGGTTATAGGTAGACTGAATGAGTGGGGAAGGGGATGCTCTGTGTAGTCAAGTGACTTTTCCATAAACAAACAAAAAAAAAAAAAAAAAACCCTATCAAATATCGGAAGCAAGATTTAAGCCTTGATCATAGTGGCAACCATAGATTTAGAGTTACAAGATTAATGAGTCTAAATCCCTCATGATTCTTCATGTTCTGAGAGGTGAGACCTCCTGTTTAAGGGTCACACAGAGTAAGCTGCAGGACCAAGTTTAAAACACAAGTCATTTGATCTCCTCATGCACACAATCCTTCCTATCTACTTGTTGTCTAAATCTTAAGTTTCATTGTAGCACATTCAGAAGACTATTTTGGCAGTGATGCGGACAGATGATAGGGTGGGACAATATAATTTTAGAGACATTTTAATCTTTTTTTCCTTATTTCAATTCTCAGGGTTCCCCAATGCTGAATTTACCTCTTTAATAATCTTAGAATCTCTGGCAAGAAGTTAATAATCTGTAAATTAAAACAAAGTGTGAGGGAACTCAATATTTAAAGCAGTCATTAGATTTCGAGGATCAATGAACTGAATGGGAAACAAATTGCATTTCTAGTTCACTAATGTATAACTGAAATTTGACATTTTCTTCAATTATGAATTGTAATGGGCTGAGGCTTGAGTTGATGCACTGAGGTCCCAAGCATGTGAGGCTAAATAGTAATTGGACTACACTCTATTAATATATATGCTTGGAGAAAGAATGGCCCCCGCTCACTCTCTGTGCAAGTCCTGATGTGTTGTATAGGAAATGACGATTTTGGTGGGTGGAGGCACAGGGGCAGGAAGAGAGGCTGAGAAAGATTGCTGGCTGGGTTCGATTCTGGTGGCTGCTGGTCTCCTATATTCTGGTCTAGCTAGCTCCTTGACTCAGCTGCTGACATTGCCATTGCCGATTCCCTTCTACCTCCGATCTTTCTTCATCTCTGCTAAGAATAAAGATGGACGATTTTCCCCTAACCTGAATTCCTGACTCCAGCTGATTTTAAAATACACGGTCATCACAATGAATGAAGGCAACAAACATTATTCTGAAAATTGTTCGGTAAGATTCACCAGACTGCCAAAAGAGCTCAAATATCAAGAATGCCTTATTTAAAGAAACTCTGCATTTTATAAAATTAGACATTCTTCTGTAAAACCAACCATCAAATCCTAATTTATCTATTTAGGAAAGTCAGTTTCCTTTTTCAGTTTTATTTAAGTGTTTTCTTTTTCTTTATCTGTGAGCTATTGGGATATATATATATATATATATATATATATATATATATATATATCCCAAAGGTATATAAGGTAGTAGAGGAAAATCACTGTAAACCTCTTCTGGAGGGCCACAAACTTCAGTGCCCATTTGATCTTCCTGAGTCCTAAACTTGAAATCAAATGAGCTTGAGTCTATCCAGGTTCTATTCCAGTTCTCTTTATAGTACAGGCTAAAGATGACTTCCCAGTTCAAAGAAAAAAAGCTTTGAAAGGATATTATAGCTCCTTAGATATCCGATGGCTTATTCAAAATAACATTTTGATGAGTTAAGTATAAATGAATCAGAACCATATGGATTGTGTTTTCCTTGGTGCTCATAAGATTTTAAAAATATGGTGGAGATGTCTTATCAAAATGTGTTTGGGGTTTGGCTAAATCCCAAACACATTTGAAAAATAATTTGGGGATATTTCCTGAGTTTTCAAAGCTATCAGATCTGCCATTTTGAAATGGAAAAAAAAAAAACACACCAAAATTTCAATAATGAGAAATGTATACTTGACAGAGAACTATTGTCAGGGGGCTATTTTGCTTTTTTTAAAAAAATTATATCGCTAAGGGTTATAGCTTCAAGGACAATAACTCTCAGGATGCTTGGTTGTTATTCTGTTGGGGGCAAATGGAATGTTTTACAAAAGTTGAGGTGAAAAGTTCTGATTCTTGTTCCTTCTTAACATGTGGAGTTATCAATTTCCTCCCTCCTAAAATGTAGTCCAACTAATTCAGCATAACTCAAATTGAGCCATTTTTAATGAAAAATGCAAAGATGTAATAATAATGGAGACATCCACCAGTAGTGTGTGTGGGGGGTGAGAATGGGAGAAGATTCATGGCCTCTCTGTTTAGTGATGGTCACTAGCTTTTCCCCATCAGTCACTGATTGGAAATTCTATTCACTTTTGACATTTCAGCGGGGTAGAAACTTAGGGTACCCAATATGACCTTCCTAAACTTAGGGGCCACAGTTAAAGTAAGCCTTCTCTCCAGGGGAAAAAAAAAAAAAAAACAAAAACACTGCTAATACCACCTCTGGCAAAATGGCTTCAGTGGATTTTGAACTCCCACCTTAACCCTCTCTCCTGGGCTGTTTCTTGGAGTCATTAGGGTATTTTAGGAAGACAGTTCAAATTCTATACCAGACATTTACTTGTTATGTGACCTCAAACAAGTAATTTAACCTTCCTTGATATCAGTTGTCTCAAAATTAAAAAAAAAAAAAAGATATCAGTTTCCTCATATAAAAATGGGAATAATAGTAATAGCACTTATCTCAAAAGGTTGTAAAGAGGATCACATTAAGATGATAAATGTAAACCTTTTGAAAAACCTTAAAATATTATATCTATCTATCTCTGTATCTATTTTGTATCTCTATATGTCTGTCTGTATCTTTTATGTATTATCTATCTCTATGTATGTATGTATATATATATATCTCTGTATCTCTGTACATATCTATCTATATACACTAATACACACCTATATATATGCATAGTAGCATGTGCACATGTATGTATAATACATAAGGCAGCTAGGCGGTGCAGTGAATAAAGTGCTGAGATGGATTTTCAAGAAGATACTTAGTAGTTCTGTGATTAGGCAAGTAACTTAACTCTACCTCTGTTTCCTCTCATCTATAAAATGAATTGGATTAAGAAATGGCAAACTACTCTTTGCCAAGAAGACCCAAATGGGGTCATGAAAAGTAGGACACAACTGAAAAATGACTGAACTGAATAGACACATACATATTTATCTATCATCTGTCATCTATTCTCTCTATTTCTCTATATATGCTATTATTATTTCAGTATCCTTAAGACAGTGAACTTTACAATTACCATTCCACTTTTGTTGGTTAATAAAAAAAAGGTTTGTTGATGCTACATTTAGTTGATTTACTGCAATGAAGATCATCATATCCTTTTGAGGAACTACATAGAGAAAGTTAAGTTTAATGGATTATGATGGCTGTGAGACCATAATTGCTTTTGTATGAATTTTGGAAGCATCACATGGAACTCAATATGATTATCCCCAAGGACCCCTTTTTCTTCAGGTTCCAAGGAGGTCTTCCTGCTTGACCCCAGGCTTAGGTTAATCATGATGAGTCTTGCCTAGGATAACAATACAATGAATACAGTGAGGTCATGCCAAGAGTAGAAGTACTGAGATGGTTCTTATAATAAGCCTTCAGCAGAGCAGCCCCATGCACCTTGGCCTTTCTTTCTCTGTGGACACAGTTTGATCAGCCAGCTGTGAAATTGGCTTAGGTTTGAATTGTGAAAAAGACAAGTTTTTATTCAAGTTCAATGCCAATGGTTAATTTCCTGGAATAGATTTACATCATATGCAACTCCTAGGGAGTAATCTTCTTAGCTGTTGTATATCAAGAAATTCTGCACCCCCACAGTCCCATGGTGTGCACTATTAGGATGGCTTTAGTGTGGGTTTTTTGTTTCATTTTTGATGCAGAAAAAAGACAAAAAAAGCTTCTTCTTGTTCTGGTTCTTTTTTTTCCCCTTGTTATTCTTGTTCTTGTTTTTCTCCAATAAGGTAGCCAAAAATAGTGATAGTTGGGAAGATACGTTCTCAGGTACTCTTGTCTCATGGGCTCATCATAATTGAATAGGAAAGAGTCAAAAAAAGAAATATCCAAAACACATGATTCTGCCTGATGGATACTCCTTGATTAAAAATAGATTTTTTTTTTGTGCCCTTCAGGAAAGGTTTATTACAGATATGTCTGTTGTTTGAAGTGTACTTACCAATCACTATTTTCAAACATTATTGTGTGTATCAATCTAATGTCTTCCCTTCCTTCCCTATCTTTCCTTTTTCTGATCAACATTTTCAGATGTATATTACCTCCCAATCCCACCCCATGAAAATATAAGATCACTTCAAGGAAAAGACTGTCTCATTTGCTTCTATTATTATATTCAATGCTAAGTACTTACTGACACAGAGTAATCATTTAATCTCTCTGTCTCTGTCTCTCTATCTCTCTCTCTATAGTCAATCACTTGATTAGCATTTAATAAGTTCCTGCTCTATGCCAGACACTGTGTTATGTACTGGGGATACAAATGAAAGGGCAAAAAATAAAGCACCTACTCTTGAGGTTCAGTCTAATGTAGGAGACAACACACAAGCAACTATATATAAACAAGATATATTCAAGATAAAATGGAAGAAATCTCTGAGAAAAGGAAGTAAGATTAAAGAAGACTAGGAAGGGCTTCTTGTAGAAGGTAGTTTAGTGCAAGGTTAAAGAAATATCAGATGGCCTTTGCACACTCTCTCTATATAGGTTATTTTCTCATTTGTGGATTTCATATTACTTTTTCCCAACCACTCAGTCTTAGAGAGAATGATTGTTTTTTTGAAAAGGGCTTCCATAGAAAAGCCCTAAAACCACTTAGAAAGAGAAAAATGGTGAAATGGTTACATAAATGTAGTGGTATTTCATTGGTACAGGGAAATTTCAGTAAGGATATTCCCTTTCCCAAGCAACTATAGAATCATTTTTCATTGTATTCCTGCAGTATGCAGCATTACCACTACTACCATTACTACTACTACTACTACTACTACTACTACTACTACTGTTACTACTACTACCGCTACTACTATGTAATTAGCATTTATATTTCAGTTAGTAAATGCTAGGCACCATGCTAATTGTAAATTCTTTATAATTATCTTTCATTTGGGCCTCATAATAACTGTTATGAGAAATGGGAGCTGTTATTATTCTCATTTCACACATATGGAAACTGAGGGAGACAGCAGTTAAGTGATTTGCCCAAGGTCACAAAGTAAGTAAAATTAACCTCAGCTCTTTCTAATTCCAGGTCAGCTCTATATCCACAATGTTATGTTACTTACCCAGCTTAGTTAATCTACATTTATGCCTTCTCTCTCCATTGGAATAAATAGATTGTGTTCTATACAAAGTAGGTGTTTAAATGAATGTTGAATTTGATTAAATTGGATTGGCTTAAATCATCTTCTCCAACCATTTAATTCTACCAGTGAAGAAACTGAGATTAAGAATCAGGTTGATCAGATAATCAAATATCAAATCAACTCTGACAGTTTGGTCTTCTTATACCTTCTTCAATATCTTTTTTTTTTTCAATGTCATAATGTCTCCCATAGGACTTTGCTTAAAATATATGAGAAATTAATTGACATTCATACTTACCAAAGATTGTTTTTCCTGAAATTCCTTTTCTTTCTGCATTCTAAATTGATTTATTTCAGCCATTGCTTCTTCTTTCGCTTGTTTTAGCCTTTTACCTTTTCCTGAAAATTAAAAGAGATGTCTGAGGGAAGCAGAAAATGAGGAACCTTTGAAATTAACTGTAGTTGAAACCAGAATTTCTTGCTTCAAATTTGGGGTCTGCTATTTATGATTTTAATGTGATTCTTCCTTCTTTAGGTCTCAGTTTCCTTATCTCTAAATTGAGAGTCTTGGGAAAGTCTCTTTCATTTTTAAGAGCCTATAATTTTATAGAATATAATAATATACACACATTTACATTATTATATACATCCTTGCAAACATATGCATATGCAGCTACATGGTACACCAAACCTTGAGTTCAAATCCAGTCTTAGGAATTTAATGGCTCCTTCACTAGGTAAATTACTTTACTTCTATTTCTCTCAATTTCCTCATCTGTAAAATGAGGATAGTAATAGATACCATCCACCTCCAGGGATGTGATGAAGATTAAATGATATAGTAATCAGCACAGTGTTAGGCACATAGTAAACACTGTATAAAGGTTAGCTATTACATACATACATATGTATAATCTATGTGCATGTGTATACACATACATACACACCCCACATCAGAAAAAGGAGATCAGGTTATTTACAAAGTGCCCATCAGAAGAATCACATTACCATATATTATAGAATTGTTGGAAGCTTGCAAAAAAAACCCCAAATATAATTACACAGATCTTGAAACATTTTCCATTGGATTTCTTTAATATTATGAAAATGGCAATTTTCTATTGCACTTTCATGTTTAAGTAAAATAACTGTCTCTTTTACTCATAGCAATAACAGCCAAAGAACAGATTTTAGCTGTCATTGATTGGGAAAGATATTATTTGGTCAAAGTTTGGTACTGATTTGCTGCCAAGAACCCTGTTGTCTCTACCAACTGGATTCTATTTAACACTGGCAGCTAGCCAAGTCGCTACAAACCTACAGCTTGGACTCTACTAAAATGGCTTACATTTTTGTCGTTGCATTTTATTGGGATTTTTCCCTTAACATTTTCTGCCTGTAGAATGAGTGATCAAGATTAAGGGCACATCAAAGTAGGTTTTGTATACTAACTTTCTATGGGGAGACTTGAAAGGGATTGTAAAACCAATATTTTTTAATGGCAAAGAGATTCAGTTAAATGGTTCTTCAGTTTTATTAAGGCCAAGGGTATAAGCATTAAGTCCAAAGACTGGCAGACTATACTGTAAAGTTTTAGTACAAAAGTAATGCTTTGGATAGCATTGGTTAAAACCTGAAATTTATATCTTGAACTACTGGAATTGGATCTGTAGGTCAAAGGACCAAACAAATCTTAAAACTTTCTCACTCTCATCTCCAGGAGTTCAGTAGTAACATTGCAAAACTCCTTAGTCATTGCTAATATTCAATAGTTTAAGAAATCCTTCACTATGTTTCTGATTCTTTATTTCTGGTCTTTTATATTCCAAATATCTCATCCAGGTAACATTCCTTCTCTCATTCTCCTGAGACAATGAATAATGCTTCTTTCATCCAATATGGTCTGTTGAGTAGACTTTAGTTAAATTAGTTTGTTTTAATAATAACAGTCATAGATCATATTCTGTATTGGCTGACAGTTTACAGTGTGCTTCCCTCTCAACAATGCTTCATATATGTAGTGTAAGTGATATTATGACAACTTGACAAATTAGGGAACATATTCAGAATACTGGTTAACTTGCCTAAGATCACACAGCAGTAAATGTCAGAGTCAGGACCTTTGGCTAGAACAGAACAATGTTCTTTCCACTAACCCATCCCCAGTGATGTTATAGCACAAGATAACAATTTGATGTATAGGAAGGTTCTGTGAACTTGTCAGTATGGAAAACTACCTTTAGTTACACAAGTTGCAACCTATAAGGGACAAGCCTGAATCATGTTTGTACATTATTAGTTTAGGTTTGCTTTTAGAAGAAAATGAGATACCCAGAGGCCATTCAGCAGTTAACAAAAGGAGCCACACCATAAAAGAGATACTCCAGCATTTGCTTGGCTAGTGGCCACCTCTTCATAGAATATGAAAATACATCTGTAGCCTGTGGTGACTTGCCCATTGAGTCATCTACTATATGTGAAGAGTCCCCGTTCCACATAGGTGGACCTATTTTTTTAGATACCCTTCAGTGACAGGAAGCCACCTTCATTGAAGTAAGAGTATACCTGAAAGCTATGTTAAAAGAGGCAACATTAGCCTAACTCTTGTTGCTGGGGATAAGGAGAGCACTAGTAGAAAAAGCGCCTGTTACATATCCAAGATATAACATGGTAGATGAGAATGAGAAAGTTGAATGAGGAATACAAAAATTAAGAAACTTTTAGGTTATGGCAACAATAAGATTATACGATGACAAATTCTGATGGATATGGCTTTTTTCAACAATGAAATGATTCAGCCAGTTCCAATAAACTTGTGATGAAGAGAGCCATCTACACTCAGAGAGAGGACTGTGGGAACTGAGGGTAGATCACACCATATGCTTGAATTTTATTTTCTTTCTCATTTTTTTTCTACTTTTTGATTTGATTTTTCTTGTGCAGCAATTGTATAAATATATATGCCTATACTGGATTTAACATATATTTTTACCATGTTTAACATATATTGGATTACATGTCATCTAGGGGAGGAGTGGGGGGAATGGAGGAAAAATTGGAACACAAAGTTTTTCAAAGGTCAATATTGAAAAATTATTCTTGCATCTGTTTTGAAAATAAAAAACTTATAAAAAAGAAAATTGTATGTTTAGCATTGATCACATAAATCAGCAAGTATCAGAGGCAAGATATGAACAGGTTTCATCTGGCCATCATTCTGATTATTATATCATGATGCCTCTTATATAAGGATAAAGCCAGGAAATGTAGCTTTTTAAGAGAATATTGTTTTTAATCTATGATTTTGCAAGAGTAGACAATACTTTTTCTTACTTCCTACTACACTAATACTATACTTTGCTATATAACCTATATAACCACGTGTCCTGCCTCCCCTCCTGCCTTCCTTCTCTTTCTTCTACCTTTCCATTGAAATGAAGATCATTACTTTGGATGTCTTGCTTTTAGCTTCTTTTCTGTTGGATAGGCCAACAGACTTTAGTGTTGCTCTCACAGTTATCTCCAGTGGCCTCATGGGAAGGGTTCTTGTTTTTTTTGGCCTAATCAATAGACAGGTATTAATTAAGCACCTTGGACAAGTATTAATAATCTTCCATAATCTCATCTTCTTTTGGGAGAACACTTTCATATTCCTACCTATCAATAAGAATTTCATTTTCATTATACCATTGTTTTCTAAAATATTTGAATTTTTGTGATTAAATAAGTATTTTTGTAATAGTTCATAGTGAGATCTTCAGCTGGAATCTGCCTAGCCCATCCTCAAGGATGCTACATAAACTTCAGTGAGTAATTGCTGTATTACCTCTGCAGCCCTTTCCATCTTTTGATTTAGCAACAGGATATTATAATACAGTTAAGAACAGAGCAAAATCTCATTGATTCTGGAATGACTTAATGATTGTGGGACATGAATGTAGTGGAGTCCTACTGTGCTATAAGAAAAAGAAAAAACAATCAATACAAAGAAACATGGAGAGCTTGACATGATCTGATACAGAACGAAATAAGCAGAACCAAGAAAACATTCTACAACATTACTGCAATGTCAATAAAATGAAAAAAAAAATACAAAACAAGCAGAAGGAAATGTTGAAAATTACCATGAATAAGCAAGGCATTAAAGAAGAGATTTAAGAAACAGTCTTACCTGGTTTCTTTACCTAGATGGAAAGTTCACAAATGTGTAGCATTGAATGTGGAGAATTGAAATTTCTTGATTTTTTCAATATATTGATTGATTTTGCTGATTTTTTTTCTTTTTTCTTTTTTTTTGTGTGTATACATACTCACACACACACACACATACATACACACACACACACACACACACATATATATATATATATATATATATATGTAGGGAGAGAGATAAAGAAAGACAGACAGAATACACACATAAAAACACATGTGTATGTGTATTTAGTTAAATGAGATTGTTCTATGAGTGGGGTCTGGAGGGGTTACTGGTAGAAATACCAGTGATGTAAATTTTATGTATGTATGTATGTATATAAATATAAATGCACATACATACACACATTATTTAAAAAGCAGATTATGTGCTACCATGACTCTAGGCAAGCTTTAATAATCTTGATAGCATACTTCAAAACTGCTCTAAAGCTTTGATGTTGGCTGTATCTCCATATGACAAGTGAGGAATGTGGTTAGATAGATAGAAATGGCAATGTGACCTTATCCCCTGGACTTAGCTTGTCTTTGTACCTTTATTTAATCTCTCATTTATGTGGCAGAATAGAAGAAATTTAGGATTTAAAAACTAAGGAACCTTAAACTATAGAGATGCTTGGTAGTTATTAGACAAATAACCATCCCCTGACTTATAGCTAGCTTTCAGAAATTGAAAATTAAAATGTACATGGCATGTTCAGCATAAGCTAGAATGAGGACTCTGAATCTAGGATGAGGAGCCTAAAAAAAAGATTACTCCTAGACATTCATTAACTGGGACAACCATGCTATTTGTTTTTTAATGGTTTGACACTGGAAGCTAAAACTTTGCTGATGAGAAGATGTGTAGCCAAGATCCTAAGAGAAGAAAGCAGAACCCCCAAGGGATTTTTTTTTGTTTGTTTCTTGGGAAGAGTGTCGCAACTCTTCTAAGAGTTGGGAAAAGTCCAGGGGTTTTATTTTAGCTGAAAGAATATGGAATCATCCATTTTTTTTCCCTTGAAAAGTAGCTAAAGAATTCAGGTAGACCAGAAGCATCATCAAAACAAGAATCCACCCAAGCAGAATTTGGTGGAGCAATATTTGAGAAAGACTACAGTACAGCAATAATGTCCAGTCCACACTATGGGACCTATCAACTGAAAAGTACAATACCAGAAGGGAGATAGTGCAAGGAAGAAACAGAATTATTAGAAGACATCAGTAGTTCCAAACCACTGAAGATGTTAATTGCCCTTCCACATATGTATTTGCTAGTCATGCATGTTTCATGTGTGTGTTTATATGCATGTGTGTACCATGGCCACTCATTCTCCTTATATGTGTATTTTGCCATATATGTGCCCTGGCCATATGTCTTCCTTATATGCTTTCCTCTCTAGTTTTCCCTGATCCCAGATGTTTCCTACCTGTGTGTGAATTTGTGGGACAATATGCTCTCAGTTTATTTGAAATTTAAAAAATTTTTTTTTCTATATCATTTATTAAATTATTTTTGAATTAATTAGGTTCTATAGTGGACTCTTAAAGATAAAAGTATTATTAAGATCCACTGAGCTTTTAGAATATGTAGAGCCTTTGGGAAAGTCCTTGACTCTGGAAATTATTCCCTAGGGGACCTCTCCTGAATGCTAAGGATAGGAATCCTTTGGAGTCTTCACTTTTATTTTTAAGATCAGGTCATTTTTTGATTTGTTAACTCTATATTTTAAATAGATTGGTGAGGGCAACAATTCTTCCATACGGTGTATTACTTGGGAGGTGGGAGAAGTGAAAAATTGAATTTTTAGAATTTTTTTTCCAACATGAAGGCAGAAATTTTTAAATTATGGCATATCATCAAATGAGCAGATAATCACTTGTATAATAGCTTTTTATAAATAGAACGAATGTGACAATGAGATCATCCAACATTCTATAAATGTTCAAAGTAGTTCTCTATTGTGTGCAAACTGAACAAGCCTCATTGAATTCCCCTATTTTCTGGAGATAAAGGTTGGTTCTTAGATGATAGATACACAATCTATCCTGAGTTAGTAATCTTTCCTGGAAAAGTTATAAACTTTCCAGGTTAATAGGCCATAAAAGCAGACTGTTCCCAGAATGTTCCCTACCATAATATGACATAGGAAAAGGGCTTGAGTGTGTGTGTCATTAATTAAAATGAATTTTTTTGAATAAAATAACCCTTAGGAATCCATAGCCCTGAATTCTAATTCTGACCCCATTTAATAGTTTACCAGTAAGTCATTTGGCAAATCACTTCATTTGTATCAGCCTTCCTAAGAAAATGAAGAGGATAATAATCTGCAAACATCTCTATAATAAAGGTATTGTGACATATTGGGTAAATAGTTACTCTGACAGTGTCTATAAAGTCAGAACAGGTGGGGGTGATTGTTGTCAGAGGATCACCCTAGCTAAGTACACTGAATTTAGCATCAGAAAATTAGCAAGCAGATAATGTTTGCTAACAGTGGAATGGGTAAAAAAGTAGGAGGGACACTGGAACTCCCATATCTCATTGCAAAGAAATAGAGACATTTCAATATATATAGAAAGGAATAGAAACCATACTGATGAAAGGGCTGATATTTTGAGGTTCAAAGTATTAAAGAATCTATAATCCAATCTAAATTTTATAAAGACAGTAAGGTATGGGAATAATGAAAAAATGGGGTCCAAATGAATGCTAACTTAAACCATATTACCCATATAAAGTTTCTTTTACCTAATACAATATATACTTTAATGTAAGGACTGTATCTGAAACATAAAGGAAGAAGCAATTTCTCATTTTATATGTGTACACAAAGAATTTTGTTATTGAAATAAATGTTCATGTACTATTTTTTTAATCTCAGGAAACAAGTTCTGAAATTTTATGGCCCCTGAAATTTTGACTTGCAAGGAAACATTTTAAAGAGCTGCTTCCCAGAAGCTTTATTTGGATTGGGAATGTTCAAATTAAGTAAGGATGTTTGTAGGAACATTGAAAAACATAGGTACTTTATAGCACCTATAGATATATAGGTAGAAAAACATAGGTACTTTATTGAATTTATGGAAGCCTGAATTTGAGTAAAAGTAGACAAAATAAACAATTGTTTATGTAGTTAGAATTTCCATATGGGTGACTTTTTAAATGTTTGCTTTTTTTTAAAAAGTGAAGACTTAGAGGTTTTTACAAAATGTTTGTTTATATTTGAACATTTACTAATGATTCATTATGACAGAGAGAGTACACAGAGTTCTGGTGGCTATTCCACCAGCATTCCAAGCTCTGGCAAGCCTATTGAAGCAAGAAAGATTTTGAGTGAGGTATTATCTCTGTTGTTCAAGGACCTGCCTAATTAAATTAAGAACAATATCACCACTAAATAGAAACTTGAAAAAAAATTGATTTTGTTTAAATTAGAGCAACTTGTGGAATCTGCTAAGGCACAAAAGGGTTAAAATAGTGGAGAAAATACCCATATTGATGAAATAATATTATCTTGTATTTTATATCTCTATATACATATATACACATATATACATACACATAATGTATATATTTTATAGATGTCTATAAATATGTGTATTCATTCAAACCTTATGCTATGTAGAATTAGTGCTTAATATAAATACTCATTAATATAAACGCTCATTAATTGATTTCCCAATTGCTATGAATGGGTCCTCTTAATTCTCTTTCACCGGAGTACTTTTAACAATTCAAACCCAGTCAGTTGCCAAGTCTTATCAATTCTATCTTCACAATATGTCTCATATAAATTCCTTTTCCCTCTTCTCTGCCATTCCCCCTCCAAAGTCAATGTCATCCTGGTTCAGGCCTTCATTATCTCTTTCCTGGACCATTGCAATACTCCTAATTGATCTCTATATATCTAGTTTCTCTAAACCATAGTCCATAAAGCAGTTAAATCGATATTCTTAAGGCATAGATCCGCCCATACCACTCCCTTGTGGATCAGATCATATGTCAACTTTTCAATGAAATCTTCCTCATTTGTAAAATGGCTTTGTCAATGGTAGTTACTTCCCAGGGTTGTAATAAGGCTAAAATGAGATATTTGTAAAGAACTCTTTAAATTTTAAAGAGCTATATAAATGCTATTCTTAATTTCCAGCCAGATATGGCCTCTCCTTCTTCTGAACTCCAATGACATTCTTTTCCAGTGTAAAAATCATGATCTATAGGCTTGAAAACAAAGATGCTATAGCAAAGAAAGAAGATTTTGGAAAAGGTAACATATGCTCCACCCCAGACCAAAATCAAGAGCTTCCTACAAGATGGCATATATCAGATTTTTCTTCAAATGACAGTTTCTCAGTGTGCCCATGATATCTACCTATTATCATACCAGGCACCTGCTGGTCCCTATTCAATTAAGAGAGAAAGTTGTATGGGAGAAGTTGTTGGCTCAGCAGTTTTCTGGCTTGACCCAGCAGCTGCCACTGTTTGTGATACTACATATATTGACACTGATTATATTCCATGGAAGGAACTATCTTTAGTACCCCACTGTTTCATTAGATGAAACTAAAAATGAATAAACGAGATTTATTTACATCAACATCTTTCTTACTCCTTATCTGTGAAATCCAGTCTTTAGCTCTGAAGATGGACACCATTGCCTTGGAAACAGTAGCAGAGAAGCCAACCAGAAAATGCTAGGAGTGTACCCTATCAATTCTTAACCATTCTGGTAATGCATGGATTCATTTGGAGATGGTAGTAAGCTCTGTTTAAGCATATGCTAGAGCTTTAGAGAGTATTCCTCTCCATTGGAGAGGCATTATATTTTCAATGAATAAATAACAGTAATAATACAGTTCATTAAGAATTTCACAAATACTAAATTCTTTGATTCTTACAACAGATTAAGGCAGTGTGTAGGAATAATGCAGAAATATTATACTTAAAGACAACCACAAAACAATCACTAGTGAGTATAGTGAATGTTAGCTAAATTATAAAGAATAGATATGAGAATCCTAACATCTCACGCCTTTATAGAAGTTGGAGACCCATAAATGGAGTACATTGCTTATATTTTAAGGCTTTTTCATTGTATAAATCAATTTTTGTTGACAATTTTTTTCTTGAAGAATTTTTTGTGATAGGAGCAGCTATTTGGAGCAATGAATAGAAGACCTGACAAAAAAAAAGAAAAAAAAGAATCAAACTTTGTTTAATGAGATGGCTTTTTGGAAAATTGAGAAAAGACAGTGGAGTATTGTTGGTGATATAAAAAACCCTAAATATGTTTTAAAAATTATTTTTAAAAATATAATCATATTCTAATTTTAGATGTAAGGATCAAATGTTGAGTTAAAAGGGACCTCTGAAGTCATTTAGTCCAAGTTCCCCATTTTATAGATGAGAAAACCAATCCCTAGAGGTGGTAAGCAACTTCTCCAAAATCACATAGGTAATTTTAGAAGATCTGAGCATGGAAGTTAGATCATAGGCTCCTTCCTCCTCTGATTCCAGTCAAAGACTCTATTACTGTCCTGTATGTGAACATCATGCTCTTGTCCATGGTCAAACCTACTTCTTATGAATCTCTCTAAAGCTCATCTTGCTATATCTTAAGAGATTCCTTTATGAAAATGTTCCACAGGAATATAGACTTTAACTTAAAACCTAGGTATGGTCCTAACCATTAGAAGCCTAAATCTAATTGTGGTATTCTTGTTTCTATGCCTGTAATTCAACTAATAATAATGATGGCTAACATTTACATGGTACTTTCTGTGTGTCAGGCACTATGCTGAGTGCTTTACAAATGTTATCTCATTTGATCTTCACAACAACCTTGGGAGGTAGAGGTTGGTATTATTTCCATTTTGTATATAAACTAAGGCAAAGAAGGAGTAAGTGGCTTGGTGAGGGTCACCTAATTAGTGAATGTCTGATGCTGAATTGGAACTCAGATCTTCCTGACTTGAGGCATAGTGCTCTTGCCATCAGAGCATTCCATCTAGCTTGCTCAATTAAAAAAATAATAGGAATCTATGATGTACAGTAGAATGTATTGGCTGGTGGGGAAAAACAAAGGTCAAAGAGAAATGGCCTTAGTCTCTAGATTTTATATATTATCAAAACAAGCTTGGTTTGCTAATTGAATAGATACATTGGAAATATCAAACAGTATTATGCTTTTGCAATGTTATGGACAGGAATATTTGGTTACCTTGTTCAGGTCTAACACATCACATTTTTAAAGATGGAAAAAAAGTCAATTTAAAAAAATTTTGGGGAAAGAAAAACTGATGAGGAAACATTATGAAAAAATTACCTTGATGTTTTCAATAGCTCTTATTATTTTTAAAAAATAAACCTAGGATATCTTTGATTTTTATATCACAGCCAGTTTTGGGGCACACTCCCTATCTTTGAACCAAATTCTCCTTTGTGACAAAAGAAAAGCTGTGAATGGATAAAACTACCATGTTTGGCAAAATATTTTGTGAGTTCAATTGTGGAAAGGAAGCAAAGTGGGTCCCTGACTGTAAAGGAACTTTTCTGGGATATGAGGATTTCTTGGGATCCCACCTTGGAGGTTGTCCTCTTTCACTTCCCTTTGTCCATTAAATGGCTAATGAATTGGATATGGCCGTGTTGAGAGAAGGCTAGCCTGCCCCTGCAGGATCTAGACTTTGTTTACTCTGACAATGAACTGGTCAAAGCCCCAATCTGAAGGAGATGGAAGAAGGCAGATGATGCATAATAGTCCTTTCTCTGAACTTTAGGATGTAGCAAGAGTATATAGTGCCGTATGTTTTGCATGAATTCACATGCATAATTGCTATCATATTTCTCATCTTCTCAAATGATGGGGGGGAAGAAATTAGAACTAATTTTTAAAAAAATAAATATTAGAATTTTTTAAAAAACATGTAATTGGGAACATATAAATATATAAAATTTTAAAATACACTAAAAATATTGTATAGCAGAGCATTCCAGTATCTTTGACAAGAAAATATCAAAATAGGGTTGTGAAGAATTGGAGATGATTGAAAATTACCCAGTAAAAATATAGTAGACAGAGTAAAACGGCCAACTACAGATCTGGGAGAAAATCTGGGGACATATAGTGGGGACAGTTGACATGTAAAATTAAGGGCAATACCAAAGGTGTGACTGGGGCCTGTGGCAGCTGGGAGGACAGGTCCTTTTTGTGTGTTTTAATTTTTCAGTCCTCTCAGCTTTCTCTATAAATTTTCTGCCACCTCTTATCCCATGCCCTCTCTCCTGCCCCTTGTAAGTTTTCTTGGATGGAAAACTTATATTCATTTGACCTTTGCCTTAGATTTCAGTGTTGGATGGATAGAATATTTTCCTCCTCAAAATCAATGCCTCATGAGGCTTGGGTTTGTTAAGAGCTAAGGCAAAGAGGGCTTTATGGTGTTTTTTTTCATTTTAGAAGACCTGCTCTAGTTCACTTGCAAACTAAGAAGATAGAAGGGTCTGTAAACTCTGGAATAGTAGGTTGTAAGTCTCCTTAAGAGAAATAAGGATTTCCTTTTTTATTTTTGTCTTCAGTTTATTTCTCCAGTATACAGTATAGCAATAGGTGATAAATGAGACAAAGTTTAAGTCTTTGAGGGCACTTGACACTGCCACCATCTATCATGACTATAACTGAAGTTTGCTAATGTTTTCCCTTCAAAAAGCTTTTTGTACAAATAGGTCCCTTTCTCTTTTCTTTGATCTTTGAAACACAGATGTAATTACTAAAGTTTTTAAAGTATGCTACTAAAATGTAGGAGTGAGAAAATTATCTTTAGGTAGGGTTTCTTAACTTGGGGTAAACACTGCTTTGAGATCTCATTTCAGGAAATCTAAAAGCTTGGATAAAAAAGAAAATTTATATCTTCATATTTACTAACTTCTAAATCAAATTGAGTATTTCCTTCTATTTATGAATTTTTTAAAAATCTGAGAAAAATGTCCATAAACTAAACAAAAGAATATTTAGGGCAAAATTTGGGGATAAGCAGGCGGAAGCCCAAATCCTTATAACATATAACATATCACACTCATTTTTAAAAATCACATTGAATTCTGGCCAGGATTCATTGAACTCAAAAAATTCTTTAGACTTCTAAGCAGTGCTGTGATTAGCTTAAAATAAAAAAAAATTACTGCCCTTGGCACAATATGTTCATTTTTATGTTTGTTGGTTGTTTTTTTCTCTTTCACCCATCTCCAAGCAGCTAAATATATGGTAAAGAAGGGCTAAAGATAAAATAAAATAAATTAGTGCAAACCCATAGTATTCTCTTTCAATATAATGAAATGAATTAAAACTTAGGTACAGATCAAAAACAAGGGCGTTGTTTAAATCAATGAATTTAGACACCTCCTTGATTAGTAGAGATAAGAAGTCAACTAAATTTTTCTAGTTCTAGATTTAGCTACAGTGAAGTGGAAATTACTCTGGAGTGGGATAACCCAGCCCTTCAAATACTGCACAGAGGAACCATACCTCTCTTGAGTCAAAGACTAATTTGTTAAGACACCTATATGATGTTGGCTTCTTGGGCAACAATATCACACACTCATTTTTGAGCCGCTGATGACTTAAAAAACCTGGAAAATTTGAGGAAGGTGATTTTTTATTTTATATGAACTAAAGGATTTTGTATAAATAAAACAAATTGATGCAGTTAAAAAGAAGACAGGAAATGGGGAGGAGGGGATTAAAGCCAGTTTATAGGGAAATGAGCCAAATTTATAAAAATAAGAGTCATTCCCCAGTTGATAAAATCAAAACCATCTATTTTACTTGTGATATTCTGCTTCTTTTGTATGGCCATAAACACTTCCTTTATTCATAGATCTAACAAGTACATTTTTTCCATGCTTCCCTAATTTACTTATGATATCACACCTTTTATGTCTAAATCATTTATCCATTTTGACTTTATCTTGTTAAACAATGTGAAATATTGATCTTATGCTTAGTGTCTGCCAAACTGCTTTCTAGTATTCTCAGCAATTTTTGTCAAATGGTGAGTTATTACCCCCAAACCTGGATCTTTGAGTTTATCAAACATTAAATTACTATGGTTGTTGCTATTGTGTATTGTGTATCTAATCTATTCCACTGATCTACCACTCTATTTCTTAGCCAGTACCAGCTTGTTTTGAGGATTACTAATTTGTAATTAATTTTGAAATCTGGAATTGCTAAGGCCATCTTCCTTCATTCTCCCTTTCTCTCATTAATTGTCTTGATGTTCTTCACCTTTTATTCTTCCAGATATATTTTGATAGTTTGATATGGCACTGAAATTCCCTTAAGTAAAATTGTAATTTATTATATTATATCATGCCTATCCATGAGCAATTAATATTAAGGGATTTAGCCCTTTCTTTTATTATATGAAAAGTATTTATTAATTGTATTCATATATTCCCCTGGGTTTATCTTGTGGGTAGACTGCCAAATACTTTATATTGTCTACAATTATTTTAAAAGAAATTTCTTTTTCTCTTACTGTTGGGTTTTGTTGGTAATATGTAGAAATGCTTATGATTTATATGAGTTTATTTTACATCATGCAACTTTGATAAAATTGTTATTTCTTTTAACTAGTTTTTTTTAGTTGATTCTCTAGGGTTCTTTAATTATTCCATCAAATCATCTTCAGAAAGATTGTTTATTTTTATTTCTCCAATTTCCTTTTCTTGTCTTCTTGCTAGAATTAGTATTTCCAGTATAAAACTGAATAATAGTGGTTATAATGGGCATCCTTGCTTCACTCCTGATCTTAATGGGAAAGCTAAATCCAATTCTCTATGTGTAAAATGAAGATTTTGGATTAGAATATTTTTAAGGTTCCTTCCAATTCAAATTTTTGGTCCAATTTTAAATTTTGATACTGTCATCCTACAGTAAGTTGCAGAAAGGCAGATTTATGTTCAATCTAAGGAAAAACCTCCTAACAATTAGAATTGATCCAAAGTGGAATGGATCCCTTTGGGGAGCAGGAAATTTTTCTCTCAGTGAAAATCTTCAAAAAGAGTCAAGATGACAATTATCTGATATATTATACTAGAGGAGATACGTGCTTGGGTACAAGTTAGACTAGTTTTCCCTGAAGTCCATTCTAATTCAATGAGTAAGCTTTCTTCTGGTTAATGAGTAATCAGTTTTGTAATATACCCACTTTTACAAAACCAAAATCCTCCGAGATTTGGGGGACCTTGGTTTCCCTGTCTGTAAAATGAAAGACTTAGATTAGTTAGCCTCCTAGCTCTGGAGATTTAATTTTATATATATATACATATATGTGTGTGTGTGTGTGTGTGTGTATGTATGTATACATATGCCTATGTATGCAAACACACACAATAGAACTGCTTGCTAGCTTTTAAATTAGTAACTAACATTTATAGAGCCTTATAGCTTTTTGAAAGTGCTTTCTTTACTACTCTGTGAGTTACATTAAAAAATATGACTATATCCATTTTTCCCCATGAGGACACTGAATGTCACCTTGGTAAAGTGACATCCATAGCCAATCCAGTTTCAAGATGAGGGGTGGAAATCAAGCCATTTGTATCTAACTCCAGGGCTCTTAATACTTCACCATTCAAGTTCAATCATCTAACTTAGCTGGTTTAAATTATTCAAAGTCTTGATCTTGTCTTTATAGAGAAGAAAGTTTTAAAACATGATAGCTAAAATCCATTTCAGCTCAACTGTGATTCCGCATCTATTTAGAGAAGAAAAGAAAGAAATAAAAGACAGTAAAACATAAAAGGTTAGCTAAATAATAACAGATTTCTTATGCTGTGAAGGTCAGGTTTTATTTATGTTTGCCATGGAATGAACTGTATTTATTTGGAGAGTATGGGTCAGGTATTTTATGTAGCTACTGTAAACTGCCCACTTTTGAGTGGGGAAATCTGGTATTAGCCAGTGAAAACTGTTTCCAAGCTTCTACTTTCTGGGACAGAACACTCACTGGGCAAAACTAAGAACAAAAGTTACCTGTTAGAAATCAAAACATTTTCTGAAATGCCTTTGAGGAGAACCAGCTTCATGTTCTTTCTATGTGTGCAAAGCCCTGGGGATACTGTGAACAGATAATGATAAGACCTATAATTTCACTGGTAAAGGGAACTCTTGAGTGAGTAAATGTCATCTTCCAAAGCATGAGAACACTGAGAAATTAAATCACCTGCCACAAGTCACACAGGCAACATGTGTCAGAGGCCAAATTTGTATCTAGATCTTTCTGGTAAAGAAGCTATACTTCTCAAAGACAAAACTTAAAGGCATTCTCTGCCTTTAAGAAGTTAACTTTCTACTGGGAGGATTCGATATGTAAACAGATGACAAAAAAAGGCTTCCCACGCATTTAAAAAGAAAAGAGTTTATCTTTTGCCCTTACACTGGAATTTGAAGCTTTTGCTTACTACCCACCTCCAACGGCCTCCATTAGCAGACATGATCAGTGAGAAAAATATTTTTTTTTTTCTTTTTGCAAGTAAGTTTGGAAGAGAGTGAAATGGTTGATTAAAGTTGTTTGAAAAGACAATGATATTGATTAAAATTGAGTTTAATGTCACTTTTTTTTTGACAGAATCTCAGATAAATGACTGTCATGTCTGAGGGAGAACTGGCTTTTTTTCTTTGGAACATTTTAAATTACTCTAATTTTGGTAAGAAAATATATATATAAATATTTAAAAATTTATAGACTCGGCTTCATAGTTTGCCTCATCTTCAAACTTATTTCATATTCATAAATGTTCACATAATCAGAAGTGTGGCACAGTGAACAAAGCACTAGACTGTAAGCCAGAAGATTTGGGTATGATTCCTGACTTTGTTCTTTGGCTATAACACTAGATAGGCCATTTAACCATGCTGAGTCTTACTTTCCTCATCGAAAAAATACCTGTATTAGCTGCCCAAAAACATGATGATGAAGAAGTAAAGCACTTTGATGACTTTTATGTTATACATGTTTGTGTATTTGTGCTATTAAATGGATAAGCATTTATTAAGAAGTGCTTACTCTGCATCAGAGACTGATAAACAACGGAATTACAAAGAAAGGCAAAAGTCAATTATCTGTTTTGTTTTCCAGGAGCTCACAATCTAAAGGGGTGGGAAGGAGACAACATGAAAACAATTAGGTTTGTATAGGGATACTGGGTGATACAGTGGATAGAGCATTGGTCCTTTAGTCAGGAAGATTCATCTTCCTGAGTTTAAAATATAGCCTTAGACATTTACTAGTTATATAACCCTAGGCAAATCACTTAGACTTACTTACTCAGTCTCCCCATCTGTAAAATAAACTGGTGAAGGAAATGGCAAACTTCTCTAGTATCTTTGCCAAGAAAACCCCAAATGCAGTCATGAGAGTAGGGCATGACTGAATAATAAGGTACATACAGAATAAATTGGAAATGATCAATAAAAATAAATAGCATTAAGGAAGATCCCACTCTTGTAAATGGGATTTTATCACAGAGGGAAGACAAGTTTAGGCAGGATTGAAAATAATTTTTTGTAAATAGGGGGACTTCAGTTGAGATTTGAAGTCAGAAAATCTAGGAGGTAAAGACGAAGAAGGAAAGAGAAAGACATGGAGGACAAATAGCCAGGGGGAGAAATGCATGCAATCAGTTGTTATATACTGGGAGCAGCAAAGAGATAGTGTCAATGGATGGAATAATGTGGGGAGGGAAGTAAGGTATAAGAAAACTGGAAAAACAGGAAGAGGCCAGGTTATGAAGAGCTTTAAAAACCACACAGAAGATTTTATATTTGATCTTGGGAGCCACTAGAATTTATTGATAAGGAAGTGACTTGGTCAGATCATATATGCAAAATTATAAATTGACTTATATTTTCCTCATGTACAATAGTAGTAGTAGCAGCAGCAGTATATTGTCACTTTAACATTTGAAAACATTTTACACAGTTACCTATTAATCCTCAAAATAATCCTGTGAAGTGATTTTTTTTTTTTTTTTTTTTTTTGCAGATTGGTAAACTAAGTCTGAAGGACTTGTACAGGATCACATGGCTTAGAAGTCTCTGAGAGAGCATTCAAACTCATCTTCCTGATTCCAAATCCATTCTTAATACATAAAATGCAAGGGTTGGGCTGGATGACCTCTGGCCCCTTCTAACCTTGGATCTGTGAATTTACATTCCTACAATTCTTTAATTATAGTGAAACTTCAAGAATGAATCAGATAGAAGCTGATTGATTTCTTTCATTCATTTCTTTCATTTTCTTTATTTTAATCCAGATAAAAAATGAAATATTCCAAATTAATAGTATTTTAACTTAAAATACTTTGTGTTAAAATATTGCCATTACTTTCTTGATTAAGCACTCATTAATATTTCTAACATGCTAACATTTCTAACAATACAGAAGTATACCTTCTTTACATATCATGTGTATCATGCTTATGACTAATAAAATCTTTATATATCCATTAGTATCTCATTGATTATAAAATGAAATAAGTATATAAATAGAAGTTATATTTCCCCCTGTCTATCTTATAGGATTATTGTGTGGAAACTACTTTATAAATCTTAATATATCATAGAAAAAATGAATTATTGTTATAATTCCTTATTATAAAAATGAGGAAACTAAGTTTGAATGATTTGACCAAGGTTACATAGTTAGTAAATAAGAGAATTGGGATTTGAGTATAGATTTTATAAATCCAGGGTCAGAGTTGCAAGAGACCTCAATCAATTTTGAATCTAACCCCAAATCCTATGATACCTCCAATAATTGATCCTTCAGTTTTTACTTGAAGACCTCTAAATTTGAGGGAAGAGGAATCCACTCACTACTTCCCATGGTAGCACATTCCACCTTAAAATAATCCTAATTTTGTTGTGAAATTACTTTGTCTTCCTACATGTAACTCTTATCTATTAATATGAGTTCAGTCCTCTAGACCCAACCACTGAATGTTGTTGCATTCTAAGAATATTTTAAATAGATTACCATGGTATTCAATTTTTTCTTCTGTAGTTTTTGACAGACCCACTGAGATAGCAATAATAATTATTATAGAATTTGTACTACATGTAACATTAAATATAAAGAAAAATAGCTTCTACCATAATTTCTTTCTGAACTCTATTGAAAAGGATGAGAACAAAATGATGATAATAATAATTAGTAATTGACAGTAATGATAAAAAATGTTTCAATTTTTGCAAATAACAACTAAATGACCTTACTTGACCTTCACAACAGTTAGTAAATGTCTGGTTGGTACTAAATGTGTTATTATTCCTTTTATCTTGACGAGGAAACAGACTTAGAAGGGGTTAGAGATTTACATGCAGCTGTACCATATTACTGTTATTGTATGAAGAAAGAGAAAATTAGAGGAACCACTGAGAAACATTTAAAGTTAGAAATGCTGGCCTTGGAGTTTAGCTTGTAGACAGCTGAACCATGTGATAGGAATATTTTTAAATCTTGGAATGAAAAGCAATTAAGAGGGGAATCTGTTTAAGGATTTAGTTACTAGTTACAAGCTCTTTTGGAAAAATGAACTGGAGCAAAGAAATAGTAGGGGTGTAGAGCCAGTGAGATCTCAATTTCAATTTGGTTTGGGTTCAAGAAACTCTATATCAACTCCAGGATTAGAGAAAATTCGAAATTAGAAACTATTAGAAATTCTAGGAACATTAGAAAAGAAAATACCATTAAAATGAGTTAGAACTTACTCTTTTTGGCTTCATCCAGCTTATCTTTAGCTCGTTTTTCTGCCTGTAAGAGTTGCTGAATTCCCTGAGACTGACTGGCCATCATTGTCTCCTTGGGATCAGGCTGCATAGAAGAACTCTGATCCTGGGGAGAGAGACTTATACTCTTGGTTATCATCACATCACTTGGAATGTTTTGTCAACAGATTCTGGGCATAGATATCTTGCATCAAACTAGATTGCTCAGGTCAGATAGCAAGAGCTCTCAGAAAAAAAGCAGGGTGCAATCCAGAAAACCAAGGTAATCTATTTCTAGTGACTTGGTTAACTTAACAATTTGAAGAGTCTAAGAGCTCTTACCTGTGATGAAAAGAAACTTTAGTTAAGAGCTGGAGTAGAGGAGCATAACAGTAGAATATTGGATTTAGTTTCAGGAAGATGTGGATTCAAATTCTATTTTTGATGGAACATAGTATGTGTGACCACAGACAAGACATTGAATCTTGGCTAAGTCTCAATTTTCTTGTCTGTTAAATATGGATACCTGAAGTAGAAACCTTATAGACTAGTTCTCAGGGTCAAATGAAATAATGGATATAAAGTGCTTTGCAATATCTGAAGCATAATCTAAATGTCAGTTAAAATTTTTATCTATTTTTATACATAGAGCTAGAAGAAACCTTGGTATTTAGTTCAAACTTTCATTTTACAGGTAAAGAAAATGAAAGCAAAGGATTAAGTGGCTTGTCCAAGATGAAACAGTAAATGACAAAGGAAATATTTGAATCTATAGCCTTTGATTTCAAAACCAGTGCTCTTCCCCAGTTTTGTAACACGAGTATTAAACTAAATTTGAATGAATATGGTCATATGGGAAATGAGTACTATGAACTTCATGAGGGTGGATTTGAGCAACCTGAAAACGGTGAATACTGCCCTTAAACTTTATCAGTGAAGCCAATTGATCAAAAGAGAGCTGTGGATTTTATTTACAGACAGGAAGAAGTGATTCTATTTAACACAAGACATATTTATTATTTTTCAATGTCTACTTAGGCACTGGAAATAAAAGATGCAAAAAAAGACAGTTCCTGCCCTAAGAGAGGAATATGTCATGTATATAAATAATTACAGGCCTGGGGGTGATTAAGTATATAGAATTTGTGGCTTGGGAACAACAGATGGCCAGGATTATTTCTGGTTTGGGAGATGAGGGGTCTTTTTGGAAAGATTAAGTTATACTTTTATTTATAATACATTGATTACTCTGTTGAAGTTCTGTTTGTTATTTAGTTGTATTCAACTTTTCATGACTCCATTTAGTGTTTTCATGTCAAAGATACTGGAGTGGTTTGCCATTTTCTTCTCTAGCTAATTTTACAGATGAGGAAAATGAGGCAAAAAAGGTTAAGTGGTTGCTCAGTGTCCCACAGGTAGTCAGTGTCTGAACTGGGAAAGGTAAATCTTCTTGACCCCTTGCTCTCTTGAAGTTCTGCAGAAATCATTATTCAATACCTACTTATTTGGGATCAGATGATAGAAATTTAAACTTTTTCTTTGGTTCTTTCCTTCATTTGACTAACTTATTTGATGCACTTATATTAAAAATGTTGAAAGGAAGACAATCTTAGATTTTTATTTTATTTGGAAAGTGAAGAACATTTGATTAGAAGAGGGTAAAAGGGAAATAAATAAGCATTTATACAGAACCTACTATGTCAAAGAAACTGCAAATTACTTTACAAATAATGACTTCATTTTACCCTCACAACAAGATAGAAGGTAGATGCTGTGATTATCCTTAGTTTCAGTTGAAGAAACTGAGGTAGATAGAGGTTGTGTGTCACAGCTAGTAAATGTCTAAAGACAAATTTGAATTCAGAATTCCTGATTCCAGGTCTCTTTCCCTATCCATTGGACCATCTAGCTGAAGAGATTATATGGCAGAGGTGAATCTCAATCAGGGTTTTGAATAAATTGAAAAACAAAATATAGCACTGAAGAATATGGAGGGAATTTCAGATGTTGGAAGAGGTATGGTGAATCCAACTTAAAATATTTCAAAGTATTTAGGAGACCAAAAAGGTTTATTTGACAAAAGTAATTGCTGTTTAGAATGAAAAGAAGCAATTCTGAGAAATGTTACAGGAAAATGGTCAATTATGGAAATGAAATAAATAAAAAAGCCTTTCCTGCCTACCCCAACTTCAAATCACCTTATATTTATTTTTTTGTTTAATTTTAAACATACTTCTACATATACTTATATATGCATATATTTTATAATGTATAACATATATACATTATATATTATATAATAGACTATACATTAATATAATATATTATACATATATATGTATATAGTATATACTACATATATATATACTACATATATATATAATATTCTTGTGTATCCTCAGTGCCTATTACTTAATAGGTACTTCATAAATGTTTGTTAATTGATTGAGTGAGAAGTAAGGGCACTGGGAATGATAAAGTCTGAAAGAAGTGAGTAAAGTTTGGAGGTGGAAGAAGTCTCACTGGAGTACAGGGCAGGCAGACACACTCAACAAATTTGTATTGAAAACAACATTGTTGGACTAGAGAGAATAGGAGGTGTTGTATAGACTTCAGATTCCATCTGCTTCTCCAAGGAGAATGGGGGGTTGAAAGCTGCTTTAATTACAGAATATAGCAACCTTTGGTTGGGAATTGCTGGTCACTGGGGAACAATGGTGCTAGATAGGAGAATTCAGAAGCCAAAGCTAAATCAATAGCTTAAAATAGGAGGCAGAATTCATAAAGAGAATTTCATTTTCCATTGAGAGATTTTTGTATGTATTACCAACTACAGAACTTTAATGATATGTCTGAGTAAGTTGTGTTTGTAACCTCTGCCATAAAAAGTTGGTGACATTTTTGTACATGTATATTTTTGCATAAGAATATTGAACATATATTTTATTTTATTTATTTATTTATTTATTTTTATTTAATAGCCTTTTATTTACAGGATATATGCATGGGTAACTTTACAGCATTAACAATTGCCAAACCTCTTTGAACATATATTTTAATTCCTTCATATTAACCCACCCTCTTATAATTAGTCTTACTGTTAACTCTTAGAACTAAAGGTATTGTTTCCTTGATGAGATTATGAGCTCTTGGAGCAGGTTTTGTCTTTTGCTTCTTCTTTTTTTTTTTTTGTGTTACCCAAGCACTTAGCACAGTGTCTGACTTATGACTATTTTTATTGATTCGTGGACCACTTTAACAGCCTGGAGAAACTTGTGGACTCCTCAGGAATTATATTTTTAAATGTATAAAATAAAATACATAGTATTACAAATGAAAATCAATTATCAAACTATTTTTAAAAACCATATTTATGGACTGCAGGTTAAGAATCTTTTGCATGAGAGGAACTGAGAAATATGATCTGGGACCAGAGATGGTGTCACATGCTTGTAGTTCCTGCTATTGCAGAGGATGAAACTGGTGGATAGCTTGAGGTAGGGGAATTTTGAAGTCAATAGGGCAAAAGTCAAAATCATATGCTATCTAGAATCAATATGGTGAGCCTCTGGGATTGGAATGGGAATGGCATCGGGCTATCTAAGGAGGGAAGAACTGGCTATGTGGGAAGTGAATCAAAGTCAAATCATCTGTGCTTGATCAACAGAGTTAAATCTATGAGGAGCCATTGCATTTCCAATCTGGGGAAGCTAAGAGAAGGAAGGATTAATATAATAGGAAGGAGGGAGGGTGAGAAAGAAAAAAGAGAAAGAAAAAAAAGAAAAGGAAAGAGAGGAAAAGGAAAGAGAAAAAAGAAACAAGCAAAATAAAGGAAGAGAAAGAAAGAAAGAGAAATTTGGGCTCAGGGGTTAGTTGACCTGAGATTTAATTGAACATTTATGCTTTATATAACCTATCAGTGTTTCCAATGAGCTATGCAGTGAGCATCTGCCCATTTAATTTTTCTAAGCACAACAGAGGACAATGAAAAGGCTTTGCCTTGATAAAACTGTCAAGTCAGGGATGTGTGATTTCTGGCTTCTAGCCCATTCTTTCTTTATCTCCTCCAACAAATATAATGTAGCCTAGTATCAGTCACACTTTTGTAAGAACTAATTTTCCTGTGGTTTGCCTCTAGTTCATACCCTCATATTAGCTATGAAACTTAAACCCAGAATGATTAAAAACTAGACCAATGTCCTACACAGAGCGAAAGGAGGAAGTTTTAGTTGTAGTTATATTCTAGGCCAATGGTAATAAAAGGTCAATTGTCCTAAAGGCTAATACTAAGTGACACCATGAGGATTATGCCTGTATTCCCAAACAGTATTCACCCAACTGGCACTGTTTTTTGACCAGGAATCCTGTTGGGTTCCTGATATATCGCTACTATTCTCCCTTAAAGTTTTGAGAGCAAAACTGGTGGGGAAGGGTTGGGTTTCTTGTTCCATCACTTACAAGTCCTATCAGTATATCTTCTACTAATTATCAGTCAGTAACCTTAATTAACTTTTTAGAAAATTATTTACCAAAATGGTATGGCAAGAAGAATTGGTATGACAATGTTTTCTCAAAGCCAGGGTTATATACACAAGATCCCTGAGGAAAGACCCTGAAAGCCTCAAAGTACAAAGGTAGTGGAGGACCCATATGACCCAAGAGTAATCACAACTCCTGATTACTGGAAGCCTTTTGCAGGGGCCTCCAGAAGTCTCCTTTAGGTGAAGCTCTCTGCCCATGGTCTGAGTCAATGCTTCTAAAACATATAGTTCAAAGCCAACATTACTTTTCTGTTGTATGGGGGAGGGAGTATGTAAAGGGAAAAGAATGTATAAAGGGGAGGGAGTGTCACATCCTTCGAAACTGCTTCCTCCCTCAAATGGCTTATTTTCATCTCCATCTATGAGCTTATTTGTCTCTGTTTGTAATCAATGTGTCTTTTGCTGATCCTGGCTGGATGTGGGGTTGACTACTGGTACAGCCTCTCCAATAATAGATACAATGGTGGTGGAGGTGATAGTATAACACTCCATCTGGGATTATTCCTTTTCCCCTCTATCACCCTGTCTCTCCATCTCTATGTGCAATGTCCTGCCTTTTGATACAACTATTGACTGATTTTTGCATGATCAAACTTAGATAGACTAATTAAATTTTTTTCTTTTTAATCTTTCAGACTACATGTACAAATAATTTTTAACTTTTGTTTTTAAGAATTTTGAGTTCTAAGTTTATTGCTCTTCCTCTCCTCCCCCTTTCTTGAGACAACAAGCAATTAGGTATAAATTATACATATGCAACCCTGCAAAATATGTGTGTGTGTGTATATATATATATATATATATATATATATATATACATATGTACATATATATATGTATGTATAAATGGCTATGTTGCAAAAGAAAATATGGACTATAGCTTCCTCAGTATCTGCAGGTATTTAAGACCCAGAAAAAGAATGCTCTTATCACCAAGTGTTGACACAATCAAAGAGAGATGATGCTAAAGCATATGCTTTGCCATAGACCTTACTGCTGAGTCCTAAAGAGTACTAGGCTTTTCCATATATTCTAATACTGAACCCTCCTACATGGATTATGTCTACCTAGTAGGAAGTGATTTTCATGAAATCCAGAGCAGTCTTTCCTTTTATTGGCATCCCCAGTGTTTAATAAACATTTTTGGCCTATAGTCAATTCAGCTAAATGATTCTGCCCAGAATGCCGGATTCAGTATCAAGAAGATCCGAGGTCAAATTCTCCTCATATTTGCTAGCTGTGTGATCATGAGTAAATCTCAGTCTCAGTTGCCTGATCTATAATATGGGTCTAATAACACCTTCCTCCTAAGTTTTTATACAAATCAAATGAAATAGTAAAATACTTTGCAAACCTTAAAATCCACCAGAAATGATGGATTTTTAAATAAATCTTTTAATAAGTGCTTTTCCATGCATTCATCTACTCATCAATCCATTTATTCATCTACTATTCATCTGGGCAGGTACAAGGTACAGTAGATAGAATGTTGAACCTGTCAGAGAGACTCACCTTCCCAAGTTCAAATTTGGCCTCAGACACTTCCTAGCTGTGTGATCCTGAACAAGTCACTTAACCCCGTTTGCCTCAGTTTCCTCCTCTGTAAATGAACTAGAGAAGGAAATTGCAAACCACTCTAGTATTTCTATCAAGGAAACCCTAATTAGGTCACAAAGAGTTGGACATGACTGAAAAACAACTTGAACAATGACTCATCTGCATTAATGGAAAGGATTCTCATACTCAAAATTTCCAAACTGAATGCATGACAGATCCTTCCCAAATATTTGTTCAAAATTCAATTAATTTTTTTTTTTTTTTTTTTTTTTTTTTTTACAAATTATCATTATTTTGTATAAGAAAAGAGCCAAGGATCAGGATGTAAAACTGAGGATATGATTCCTGCCATTACAATCGGATGAAAGACTTCTCTATTCTTTTAAACTCATACTGTATCTAGTTAATGATTAGATTCTAGAGAAGAAAAGAACCTGGGAAAATAGAGATAATTAGGATCTACTTCCACAAAAAAAAAATCCACCCAAAAACATCTGAAAACAATAACAAAGTAGGCAGCCTGGTTGGGCACCATGCTTTATCTTAAGTATCTTTTTAAAGATACTTTGTCCTCTTACTGCTTCATCTTATGCAAGTCCTTTAGCTATCTCAGTACAATTTCAGTTGCAACACAATTCAGTTAGAGCTGGAGGTTGTCACCAGAAGACAATGTTGACAGCAGGGCTGGTGCAGGATGACTACAATAAGTAGCATTCACTGTTAAGTGTGCAGTATGCAGATTTACCTTTCGAACTGGTATACTTGGCTTCATTTTCCACTTCTGCATTTAATGTCAAGAAGCTGTCATTTTTAAAAAATCTGTTTTTATTTCCACCAAGATTTTGCAATTAAATACATAAACTCAGACAGATCCATAGACAAGAGGGAAGTTGATTGTGGAAGTTAGTTACCAAACGTGAATTTCCAGGCACAAAAAGATCTGCTGACTGCAATTGAAATTATAGGGTTTTTCAGAATATTTGGGGGATTTACTACTATTTTCTCATACTGCTGAGTATGTAAACAAATATTTCATTTATGATTTTGTGGGAAACAAGAGATAAATCAAAGATATAGGATTCATCATATGGTATTGTGGTTTAGATACTTATGAAGTAAATGTTTGTTGAATTAAAAATGTGTAACTTATTCCATTAGAAGTATGAGACTCATGTGTGGAAGTATTTCATCATGCAGATTACTGGGGTTCACTTCATGGAATTTCTCATTTCGCTGATTCATAGCCCCCACTCCAAAAATCTGGGAAAATTTCCACCTGATGTCCCATAGTTTATTGGAGCCAATTTCCATTTCAAGCTAACCGTACCCAAAACAAAGAAAGGAAAGTTTTATTGGAAGATCTTAGGAAATGAAATAGGACTTTGGAAAAAGAAATGCTCTCTGGTCAACAACCTGTTCCTAAGGCCTAGTCTGTGATCTGGTCAAACAAAGCCAGGGTTCCCATGGACACTGATTCCTGTAGTTCCGTGATGCTTCCCACAGTGCTTCTTCCTGCAGGTCTTCACAATTCTCAGCAGGCAATAACAGGTGTGCTGTTTTAGGCAATTCCAACTCCCAGCAGGCAATATTCCTTAAGGCAGCTCCTCCTGTAGCTCTGCATAGCTCCCACTAGCCAGCAACAGATGCCCTGCCAATTCCCCATCTGAGGTTCCAGCTCCCAGAAAGTATTGTTCTTTGTCAAGGCTCCTCCATAACTCCATCAGATAGCATTGCCCATTCCTCAGACCAGGTCTCCTTTAAATACTATCCTTGAGATCAGTGGAATAGGTTAGGTTCAAAGGACAAAACAGTCAGCAACTACAGCAACCTAGTGTTTGACAAAGCCAAAGACCCCAGCTTTTGGGATAAGAACTTACTATTTGACAAAAATTGCTGGGAAAATTGGAAACTTGATATGGCAGAAACTAGGCATTGATCCACACTTAACACCGTACACCAAGATAAGGTCAAAATGGGTTCATGACCTAGGCATAAAGGATGAGATTATAAATAAATTAGAGGAACACAGGATAGTTTACCTCTCAGACCTGTGGAAGAGGAAGGAATTTATGACCAAAGAAGAACTAGAGATCATTACTGATCACAAAATAGGAAATTTTGACTATACCAAACTGAAAAGTTTTTGCACAAACAAAACTAATACAGACAAGATTAGAAGGGGAGCAATAAACTGGGAAAATATTTTTATAGTCAAAGGTTCTGATAAAGACCTCATTTCCAAAATATATAGAGAATTGACTTGAATTTATAAAAAATCAAACCATTCTTCAATTGATAAATGGTCAAAGCATATGAACAGACAATTCTCAGATGAAGAAATTGAAACTATTTGTAGCCATATAAAAAGATGCTCCAAGTCATTATTAATCAGAAAAATGCAAATTAAGACAACTCTGAGATACCACTACACCCCTGTCAGACTGGCTAGAATGACAGGGAAAGATAATGCGGAATGTTGGAGGGGATGTGGGAAAACAGGGACACTAATACATTGTTGGTGGAACTGTGAATACATCCAACCATTCTGGAGAGTAATTTGGAACTATGCTCAAAAAGTTATCAAACTGTGCATACCCTTTGATCCAGCAGTGTTACTACTGGCCTTATATCCCAAAGAGATACTAAAGAAGGGAAAGGGACCTGTATGTGCACGAATGTTTGTGGCATCCCTCTTTGTAGTGGCCAGAAACTGGAAACTGAGTGGATTCTCATCAATAAATTGTGGTATATGAATATTATGGATTATTGTTCTGTAAGAAATGACCAGCAGGATGATTTCAGAAAGGCCTGGAGAGACTTACACAAACTGATTCTGAGTGAAACGAGCAGGGCCAAAAGATCATTATATTCTTCAACAACAATACTATATGATGACCAATTCTGATGGACCTGGCCATCCTCAGCAATGAGATGAACCAAATCAGTTCCAATGGAGCAGTAATGAACTGGAGCAGCTATGCCCAGTGAAAGAATTCTGGGAGATAACTAAAAACCATTACATTGAATTCCCAATCCCTATATTTTTGCCCACCTGCATTTTTGATTTCCTTCACAGGCTAATTGTACAATATTTCAGAATCTGATTCTTTTTGTACAGCAAAATAACGGTTTGGCCATGTATACTTATTGTGCATCTAATTTATATTTTAATATATTTAACATCTACTGGTCAGCCTGACATCTGGGGAAGGGGATGAGGGGAAGGAGGGAGAAAATTGGAACAAGAGGTTTGGCAATTGTCAATGCTGTAAAGTTACCCATACATATAACCTGTAAATAAAAGGCTATTAAAAAAAAAGAAAAAAAATAAATATTATCCTTGCCCACTGCTAGGGGAGAATGTTTCCAAGGATGTTCCTGGTCTAAAGATAGCTTGGTCTACTTCATTCTCAGAATTTCTCATTTTTGTTGATATTACTCCTAAAGAAGCTGATCTCACAAATGCTGATCCAGGCACCAGGAATCTTACTGTGCCCTTTCTTCAGGAGGATCTCAGTTATAAACACCAGGTCCAGACATAGAATTTATAAATCTTAATTCCTGTTCTCCTTCAGCTACCTCTCCCTTTCCCCATCCCAGAAGCTGACAAAACACCCAGCTTCCTTCTGATTTAAACCTCTTAAATCTCTAAGAATGTCTCTAAGGCAATTGGGCAGAATTATCTAAATCCTCCCAAACTAAATCTCCCCTGGCTCTGATAGATGAGCTTTTTGCCTTATCTGACCTGCAAGAGAACCAGGAGCCACCACAGCAGCCTCTCCTCTGTAGCCTCAATTTCTGACCTACCTGAAATTAGGACTCCAGTCCTGGCCTCCTCCCTGCTAGCTGAGCTTTTTGTCTAATGCAATCAGGGTTCAGGCCACCATCATCCTTCCTAAAACCTCCTCATCATGCTCCTTCTATCCCTCCATAAAGTGTTGTCTTTCTCCCTTAGAATGTAAGTCTTTGAAGGTAGAGGTTTTTCTGCTTGCTTATATTTATATTTCTAAAGCTTAATATAGAACCTGCCATTAAATAAATGTTTGATAAATGTTTTATCTCTCTGTGTGTGTGTCTCTGTCTCTCTTGTCTCTTTGCCCCTATCTCAGCTTTCTTGTCTTCTGTCTCTCTGTATCTGTGTTTGTGTCTGTCTGTCTCTTTTTCTTTCCCTCTCCCAATCAATCCATTTATTAATCTCTCTACCCATTTATCTGAAACCAAGTCAAATGCTCAATAATTTGCTTTTAAAACATCAACTGAAATTTCAGTCAATCTTTTTGGGAATCGATAGAATGAGAAATGTGGTCTGATGACACTGGCTACCAGGGAGTTCCCCTGATTAATGGGCTGAGCAGCCATTTGTGCATATGTTGGGTAAAGTGGTCTGTCACTATTGTTCTTGATATTTTGATTCATTATGTAAGAGAACACCACACATATCAACTCTGATGGCTCTTTGCTGCTTATACTCCTCAGGCAACTCAATTTACAAAAACCTTTCTTTAAACACACCTGGCTTAAGTTTCCCCATTCTTATCTGGGTTATCTGCCATTTGTAGCTGATGGGATCACCTTCATAATAGGGCTATAGTTTTCTTTTGATGTATGTACATAACGTGATCATGGAAGGCTTTCGTAGTTACTAATCAACAGTCTTTGAATAGCACAGACTATTTACATTCACTTTACATAGATTCCCTTATATAATCATTCATTAGAAATTTTCAATGTCTATTATTCTCATAAAAGGAATTTGACTTTAATTGAAATCTCTGCTAATCAAGTTCATTTCTTTTGGCTACCAATACAACTTGTATGTTATCTCCTGCAACTTTAAGGGACAGAGGAAGAAGAGATGAGTAGCAGTGACTGGTGACTCCCTGCTGAGGGATGTTGAGGCAGCTGGCTGCTCCCTGAATAACAACAATGGAGAGATCTTATGTCCTTCTTGTGCATGTATCCAAGATCTGACAGTGAGCCTCTGGGGACTTTTTAAACCATATGTCTTCCACCTACTTTGGTAATTCATGGGGATTCATTGATGCTGCCAGAAAAAATCCAGAAAGCATCACTAAAAATTACCTAGTATTCGGCAAGAAATTAAAGACCTTAGAGATATAAACATTGTTTTTTGCCACTGCCATCCAATGAAGGCATCAGTTTCAGAAGAGAAAGATATATTCATGTATGAAGATCTAATTAAGAAGAAATTGTCTAAGAATTGGGTTTAGATTTCTGAATGCAAGCTTAAACAGACACCCCAGGCTTACACTCTAATATGCTTTAAGCATAAAGGAATCAAAGTACATAATATTTCAAAGTTCTCTAAATCTCTTTAATAAAAAAATTAGACCAACTTACCTAAAATGGACGCAATTTGACCAGTGTATTTTAATATAACTATACCACTATATAAAGTACTATATAAATGCTAGCTATAAACGGGGATAAATGAAGCCCCAGAAAAATACTCTTGGTTTGGTGAATAATATGGAATAATGCTAAGAGTACAATTTAAAAGACCTTCAGACTGCTCTGCAATCTAGGGGCAGGTTGAGAATCATTTAGAATTTAGAAATGTTAGAGAGAAGCTAGAAAACACATAGTATGTTTGCTATACATGCAAATACACCTCACTTATATTTCTCCATTAAGATAGATACCAAGGAGAACAGGGAAGAGAGGCTAGAAAATGCAAAAGATGCTTACTTACTATGTAAGTATCTAGAGAAAGAAAGAGAGATGAAGAGCCAACAAAAAATACCCTACTTCATACTGAGGACTGAAGCCATCACTTTTCCAAGTAAAGGAAAAGAAAAGGAGAGAATCAAGTCAGAAATGGGAAAACTGTCAGATTTGAACAATTCTATACCAAGCAAAAACATAGCTATGGTGCCAGAATATGGGCACAGGATTTTGGGTAGGGGCACATTGTTCCTAAGAAGAATAGGGGATGGGTTTTCTATTTGTAGCACATATATGAAATACAATACATATCACATTTGTGGCATATGTATCAAATAAAATACACATAAAATATAAATTCTCTAAGGCTTTCAAGTGGGCAGCTTGGAATACTAAGTCTTAAGTCAGGAAAACTCATCTTTGTGAGTTCAAATCTAGCCTCAGACAGTAGCTAGCTGTGATACTGGCAAATCACTTATTCTTGTTTGCCTCAGTTTCATCATCTATGAAATGAGCTGGAAAAGGAAATAACAAACCACTTTAGTATCTTTGCCAAGAAAACTCCAAAGTAGGTCATGAAGAGTCATTTCCAGGACTGAAATGATTGAACAGCAGCAACAATAGAGTTCTCAAGTAACCTTATTGGTTTTCTCTGTGTCTGCCACCTTCTGTTCTTTTTATTTACTTATTCATTCATTTGTTGTTTTTTCTCAATAGTATTTTATTTTTCCAAATATATGCAAAGATACTTTTCAGCATCATTTTGATAAAACTTTGTGTCCTAAAATTTTCTTCCTTCCTCCTTTTCCTCCTATTTGCTCTAAGATTAAAAGCAGTCTGCAGGATTTTAAGTGTTGCCTTTATCAGCATTCAGTAACATTCACCAAACCCAAACCATCAGTGTTTTGTGGGCATTTTCATTCATTTCTTTAAAGTCAACAATGATAACAACATACAACTAGCATTCATACAGAGCTTTAAGGTTTTGCAAACTGTGCTACAAATATTATTTCATTTCTCTGGATTGGAACTCCCACCCAGAAAATTTTGAGGTGATTACTCTTCTTAAAACAGTTATTATCTTGACATCAGCTTTCTTTATAAATGCACAGTTCACAGAGCTAAAAAGGGAAAAATATTATTTAGAAGTCTGTAGAAAATTAAATCGTTCTCACAGCAAAGCTCTTGGAAAACACTCACCTTCCAATGAGCACCCCAATGCCAAAGGTATACCTGTATACAGTCTCAGTTATTGCCATATCAGGCAGAGCTCCTGGCAGGCTCATGTTGTAATTGATAAAGTTCAGTCATATCCTACTCTTTGGGACTCCATGGATCATAGTACACCAATACTCTTGATGGGGTTTTCTTGGAAAATATTCTGGAACAATTTGCCTTCTCCAGTGGATTAAGGCAAGCAGAGGTTACATGACTTGCCCAGTCATACAGCTAGTAAGCACCCGAGGGCAAATTTGACCTCAAGTCTTTATGTCTAAACTGAGCCATCTAGCTACCTTCAATCGGTTCATAGGATCATAGATTGAAAGCATAAAAGGGTCTTGGAGTCTTTCTAACCCAACCCACTCATTTTACAAATCAGGAAACTGAGGCACAAAGAATTGGTAAATGTCTAAGGCAGGATTTAAATTCAGCTTTTCCTGACTGTCCGAGAATCCACCTAGCTACCTACAAGATGCTTTCTCTTTGCGCAGTTTTGAGCAGCTCCCAGAAGATGGCGACAGGGACCATTCTCCTCTGTTGATCTTCCTGACCAGTATTATTGGGTCTTACTCATTCTCTGTCATGGTTCCTTTGCTCTTAACTGTCTCCTCCATTGCTCTAAAGATTCCTTTTCAGAATTATGTTTGTTTGTTTGTTAATGGGAAGTAGGGTAAATTTCAGTTAAAGGCTAGTGAAAATAAAGATGGATTTTTTTTTGTTTGTTTGAGTTGAAGGTCATAGACACCCTGAAATCAATTCATCTGAATCCCAGTCATACCCTTACGTGAACACAGTGGCAGGAGATCACGGTCTTCCCACCACATTGCTCTTCTGAAAGATTGCTAGAACAGGGACCTCTCTTGATAGGCTTGAGTCTTTCTCTTCCTCCAGCCTGACCCTAATCCCATGAATGTCCTCAACTCTCTCCGTCCCAGGATTCCAGTCACCAAGACTCAGAAATGATGGTCTTCTCCAGACACCTGGGAGTATTATCTCCCTGATTCAGCGAACATTCCTAATTCACAAACTCATAAAACATATAATCTTCTTAAATTAAGTTTGAAATCCAAATGTTGGCCCCCAAGGGACATTATTTAAATCACTACATTGTTATTAGCTCCATCTAGGGTAGAAGTATTAGTAAGGGGAGTAAGGGGACCTATATCAGTCCCTGGGGACCACTTTGTTGAAAGCCTACCATTTCACAACATGATCTCAACACAGTGAAAAGAGAAATTACAGATGGATTGAAATTAGCTTGGTATAGCAACTGAATCTTCAAACTAATGGGAACTAGATTAATTTCTTTTTAAGGTAGGGGAGTTGACCTGTGATTTCACAGAGATAGGGAATAGCCAGTAGGGAGGGGGAGTTATTGATGAGGAGCTTCCTCTACCTGAGCAGAGCTACAGTTTCTTTGAGCACTAAGAAGTGATATGCTTGGTAAAGGTCATACAGTTATTTATGTCAGATGATATTTTTTTTCTAATATGTGTAATGAAAAGAAAGCTGGACTTAAAGTCAGAAGCATTCACGTGTCCAAAGGGCTATCAAAGTATGCATACCCTTTGACCCATCTATCTGTATCCCAAAGACATCATAAAAGAGGGAAAAGGACTCACATGTGCAAAAATGTTTGTAGCAGCCCTTTTTGTACAAGAAACTGGAAACTGAGTGGATGCCCATCAGTTGGAGAATGACTGAATAAGTTATGGTATATGAATGCAATTGAATTTTAAAAATAGAATATGGAAATAGATTTAGAAGAATTGCAGATGTTTAATCTATATCAGATTGCTTGCTGTCTTGGGGAGGGAAAAGGGATGGAGAGAGGAAGAGAGAAAAATTTGGAATACAAGGTTTTGCAAAAATGAATGTTGAAAACTATCTGAGCTTGTATTTGGAAAAAATACTATTAAACAAAGAAGAAAATATGTGTTTAAATTCTTGTTCTGTATTAACTGTGTGATCTTGAGTGAGTCACTTAACCTATGTGGGCCCCAGTTCCTCTTCTGCATGATAAGAGAGTTGAAGTGGGTGGCCTTGCATATCTCTTCAGTTCTAAAATTATATTCTTTGATCCTAGAACTCTGGAGATGAATTTTTGGATTCTGCCTCGCTAGAAGCAATTTTATTTCATAATTTGCTTTGTATTTTAAAAGGGAATGTAAACTGAATGCTCTACAAGTTTTATTTCACTTCAGTTAAGAATATTATAGAGGGGATACACCCTTCAGGTAGAATTTGAATTCTGTGTCCTCTGAGATACTACTCAACCATCCAATTTTAACATTCTAAGATCTTGATATCATATGCAATAGAATTTACTTGAAGAAGTACAATTAACTATTGAATATCATGCCACCTAATTCCATTTTTCAATAATTAGAATATCAAAATATTATATTTCATGCAAAATACTAAAAACGTTTATAAAATATTCAATTGAATAATTAATATAAAAGTAGAAATTGAGCCTTTAATCATAAATCTTTACAACATGCCTATTGTTAGAGGAATTTTTTTTTATATGGAAAAGCTGAAATTAAATCACTTCAAGCAACATTTCTTTGCTAACAAATCTTGAAAGGTTTATACAAATACCAGTTACTATTAATGATGATGGTAATGTCAGTTAATATATTAGATATAAATTAATCTAATCCTTTTGTTTTACAAATGAATAAACCAAGGTATAGTATTCTACTTTATAACACACAGTTAGGGACATACCTTGATTTTAGTTATTTGCTGATTTATTTCTATATGATAGGAAACTATTTATTGAGTGTCTATGCAAATATAAGGCATACCATCAAAGGGGACACACAATTAATAAGAAATTATTTATGTCTTATTGCAATTGACCTCTGGAAGATTCTAATAGAGTAGAAAGAAAATCAGTACCAAGATGTTAATGGAATGAACTAACATTCTTGATCCCTCTTAATTCTACTGCTTAATTCTTTCTGCTATTGCTGCTGTTCAGTTGTTTCACTCTTATCTGACTCTTTGCCATCCTTTATGGAGTTTTCTTAGCAGAGATATTAGAATGGCTTCCCATTTCCTTCTCCATCTCATTTTATAGATGAGGAAACTGAGGCAAACAGGGTTAAGTGACTTGCCCAGGTCACACAGCTAGTAAGTGTTTTAAGTCAGATTTGAACTCAGGAAAATGAGTCTTCCTGACTCTAGGTCTAACACCTTATGTACTGTGCCACTAACTGCCTATTTCTCTCTACTAATTATTTCCCATTTATCCTGTATTTATAGCTTGTTTGCATATAGTTGTTTGCATATTTCTTGCTCATTAGATTGTAAGTTCCCTGAAGGCAGGGAAGTCTTTGGCCTTATTTTTTTAAATTTTTTTTTATTTAATAATTTTTTATTTACAGGTTATATGTATGGGTAACTTTACAGCATTAACAATTGTCAAACCTCTTGTTCCAATTTTTCACCTCTTACCCCCCACCTCCTTCCCCAGATGGCAGGATGACCAGTAGATGTTAAGTATATTAAAATATAAATTAGATACACAATAAGTATACATGACCAAACCGTTATTTTGCTGTACAAAAAGAATCAGACTCTGAAATATTGTACAATTAGCTTGTGAAGGAAATCAAAAATGCAGGTGGGCATAAATATAGGGATTGGGAATTCAATGTAATGGTTTTTAGTCATCTCCCAGAGTTCTTTCTCTGGGTGTAGCTGGTTCAGTTCATTACTGCTCCATTGGAAATGATTTGGTTGATCTCATTGCTGAGGATGGCCAGGTCCATCAGAACTGGTCATCATATTACTATATGTTGTTGTTGAAGTATATAATGATCTCCTGGTCCTGCTCATTCCACTCAGCATCAGTTCGTGTAAGTCTCTCCAGGTTTGGCCTTATTTTGTATCCCCTTGTGCTAAGCACAGAGTCTAGCACATAGTAAGTGTTTAATAAATGTTTATTGAATGACTAAAACTATGCAAAGAGATACAGAGGTAAATAAGACATAGCTCCTGCCTTCCAGGAGTCTACAATAGAGTAGAAAAAATATATAAACTGAGGTAATGAACCCATTCCCTAACCTCCCCCTGCTTTGTGCTTTTGGCTGCAAAGACATTTAAATATGAAACTAAACTATATTATTCAGGAACTTGCATTCAATTTCCTTCCTTAATTTAGAAGTTTAGAAAATGAGTGACTAAAAAAAAAAAGTATGCTTTCTGGTGGTGTTTCAGTTAATTGTTGATAAATTGCTTTCATCTTTGCTTATCACAAAGCTGAAAGCTTAATGACTAATGTTTTGAATAGATACATTTGTAAATTTAGCAGCTGTTCACTATATTTTTAATAATTTCCCTTTTTCTGCAGTTTCATTTCTACTCATACTTCCTCTTACATAGCCATGTCCTCATTGCCCCCAACTCTCTACTTATCATATCCTTCTTTACTCCTAGGTCTAATACCTACTCTTATGCCCTCCCATGGAACAACCCTTCAATCTGAATACTAGTCAGAATTAGACTTTAGAACTTGGAATGATAAGTACTTTAGCCACCTGCAAACCAGGCAGCATCTTAAACCCTCACAGTTGGATCTGGATTCTCATTTCTCTTTACACTCTTATTTTGACTCCCTCCCTTTCTCTGCCACCACCCATTACTTTTCTCCTAGGTTATTATTGTAATGTCATTTAAACTAGGCTTCAATTTTTTCCTTCTTCACTATAACATTGATGTAGTAGCCAAAATAATTTCCCTAATTTTATACATTTTCCTGCATATATCTCCTTCTTTAGAATTTCCCTATTTCAATAGAGGCACCCCTGTCTTGCCAGTGGTCAGTGCCCAAGGTTTGCAAGTTCAATGTCATCCTCACTTCTTCATTCTTATTCGCCCCGCATAGAAAATAAGTTGCCAAATACTGTCATTTTCATCTGCACATCTCTTACTTCTGACATCCCTTTCTCTGTACTAACAGTCAACAAACAGCCTAGTTCCAGTCCTCAACACTTTTCTCCTATAATATTGTAATAGCATCACAATGGTCTCCCTGTTTCTAATCTCTCGCATCTCCAATCTTTCCTTCCTCTATCTATAAAAGTAATTTTCCTCAAGATAAAGTCTGACCAAATCACCTCCCTATTCAATTAATTGCAGTGGCTCCTAGTATCTCCGTGATAAAATATAACTTCTTCTGTAATAAAAACTCGACACAACTTGTCCTTAATTGATTTTCCTAGCCTTGCTGCATATTCATCTCCACACACTCTGTAGCCTGGCCAAACTGTCCTTAATGTTCCTTCTTTGTCCTGACTTCTTGCCTTTGCCATGGCTACCTCTTATCTTTGGAGTAGACGTCCTTCTTAGATCTATCTTTTGTCTCCCTCGAGTCTCAGCTCAATTTTCCCTCCAAGATTACCTTGTATCATCTGCTCTGTATGTGTTTCGCATATTCTTATAAATGTGCATATAGTCTTCCCCATTGGAATAAAAGCTCCTTGAGGTCAGGAATTGTTTCACTTCAGCTTTGTATGCACAGGAACTAGTGGGAAAACTATAGGTTCTGCTTCCTAATACATTAGACTTGACATAGTATTCTCCTGCTCAAAAACAACTCCTTATCAATTAAGGATAAACTATAAATTCTCCTTAATATGGTATTTAAATTCATTCACAATCTGGTTACAATCTTATTTTCTAATTTTATTTCAAAATATTGTCCATGCATTGTGTCTTAGCCAATTAAAACTCATTTCCTATTCCCTCATATTACTTTGGTATTTCCCACCTTGAGGTAGTTGTACAAGCACAGAATGCACTCCTTATACAAATGTTTATTGAAGGCCTTCTCTTTCTTCGAAGTCCAGTTTGGATAGCACATCTACCATGGTATCTTTCCCCAAATGAAGTCAACCTCTTCCTCATTTTTGTAAGCATTTTGATAGATCTCTCTTTTGAGCTTATTCCAAGTTAAAAACATATTTGTCTTGGGCCTATGAGTACATGCTCTGAAGAACTTCAGTCTCTCTCTTTAATGGCTAGGTGACTTTTGACAAGTCAATTAAATACTTTGAATTTTTCTTTTAAAAGTGAAAAGGCTAACAACCTACCCAAGATACTTCTTCAAATAATAGAGACTGTGTAGTTTAGTCAACAGACAGCCCGCTTTGGAGTTAAAATGTCCTGGACTTAACTCCAGTCTCTGAAACATATTCTCTGTGATACTGAGAAGATTGACTTAAAAAGCCTCTTTGTTGTAGCAAAGAACTGGGTAAAAGTGGCCATCCAAAAATTGGACAATAATTAATTAAGTTATAGTATATAAATGTGATTATACTGTAAGATATGACAAAGGGATGGATTCAGTGAATCTGGAAAGGCTTTTATGAAATGATATAGTGTGCGTAAATCCAGAAGAACAATTAATATAACTGTTGTTCAGCCATTGTTTGTTATGTTTAATTCATCATGACTCCATTTGCTGTTTTCTTGGCAAAGATATTGGAGTAGTTAGCCATTTTCTTCTCTAAATTCATTTTACAGATGAGGACACTGAGGTAAACAGGGCAAAATGGCTGGTCCATGGTCACCAAGCTAATAAGTGCCTGAGGCCAGATTTGAACTCAGGCAGATGAGTTTTACTGAGTTCAGGCTCAGTCCTCTATTTACTGTTCCACCTTGTTGTCCAAGATGTCCACAGCATTATATGAAAGAAAGTCCCTGATGGTGTATAATTCCAGAGAATGATGAATAAGCACAATTCTCCTTTCTTGGTGAAGAGTAATAGATTAGATAAAGAATGAGACATAGATTTTCAAATGTGGGAAGATACATATATATGTGTGTGTATATATATATATACACATATATGTATTTAAAAAATCTAAAATAATAACTTATTTCTTTGTTTTAATGAAGGGCTTTATTGTATTTAATTATTTGAACAGCTGTTTGAATTAGATACTCCAGGTATGATTATCTTTTTAGAAAATGAGAAAAAAGTTACCTTTTATAGCCCCACTTGCCCATGGACACATAGCTGCTTAGATTAGAGTACCCTCATGACTCCTTTTTTATGGTTATATTCTTGTAAGGTATTATTTTATCTTAAAGTTTTATCACTTAAACAACTACTTTGAACATTGTAAAGAGATTCCTTAGGCTATTCACCTGTTAGAAATTCTAACAAGTGAAAATGTAAAGCTTTCTCATTGTAATTTCCAGTGATACATTTCTAATCTGATGTTTTTTTTTCCTTGCCTGCTTTTTCAAAAAAAAAAAAAAAAAAAACTTTTGAGGCATTTAAAAAGAGAAAACTTTTATTAACTTGGGGATTCTTTGGTAGTAAGCTATGTTACCCAATGGCCAATTTCTCTATTTGTTATCTACTAAAACCACATTATAGAAGCTTGATTATTCCAGGAAAAAAAAAAGCTCCCAGTTGCAGAGCTAGTGGGCCAACTTCCCTTTCTTGTTTGACTTCTCATACCCTCTTTCAATTCTTTGCTCCTTGTTGCTCATAGGATATTTCAAAGCCAATGGAAAGACCTTCTCACTGTTGCTCTGGCTTTATAATCTTTGGTCAGTTTTTATTTGTTCTTGTAGTTCTTGATATATGTCTCCTTCAAAAGTGGAGCTCCAAGATATTCTAGGGATAGATTGAATAGTCATACTTTCCTCTAAACACAGATGGTTAACTTTGAGAGAGATCTCAGAAGCCATTTTGTCCAAATGACTCATACTACAAATGAAGATATTGAAGCTCAGAAAGGATAACTGAATTTTTCAGGCATTTATTCATAGGGTAAGAATTTGAACCCAACTTCTCTGAACCCAAATTTGACAATTTTTCCACTGCACCATACTGTAATATGAATATTCCCCAGAACATTGTCAGAATTCCCTTTCTGATTCTACTCAATTGTGTGAAAGCCTTAAACCATACATTTGGCCTTATATATGACTCATTGCTAAGGACATGTATGTGTGTATTTGTGTGTGTTCATTCATTTCAGTTGTGATTCTTCTTACCTCATTTGCGATTTTAATTTTTAACAAAGGTATTGGAGCAGTTTGCCATTTATTTCTCCAGATTATTTTACAGATGAGAAAACTGAGGTGAACAGGGTTTAGTGACTTGCCCAGGAGCACCCAACTAGTAAGAGTCTGAAGCCAGATTTGAACTCAGGAAGCTGAGTCTCCCTGATTTCAAATTTGGCACTTCATCCCCTGTATCACTTATTTGCCTGCTAGATGATAGAGTTCTTTAATAGACTTCTGAAGCCAAAGAACGGATGACTTACTGCATGTAAAAAAGGGGGTAGTTCGGCTCACTTCTTGGCTGTGATTCTTCAGATGGTAAGATGTAACATCAGTGATGGGTGGACAAGGATGGGTGCTTCTGTACCACCCTTCCATCATGGTGACCCAGCCCATTTAGAAACATGGAACTATTGACTGTTTTTGCTCCTTTTGTGTTCATTCTAATCTTAAGTAAGCAAGTATCTAGCTTACTTCAAGTGGCTCAGCAAATAGAGCACTGGGCTTGGAGCCAGAAAGACCTGAGTTCTAATCTAACCTCAGACACTGACTTACTGTGAAATCTTGAGCAAGTTATGTTATCTTAGTTTTACTCAATTTTTTTCCTCTGTAAAAATGGGAGGCTGCTGCAACCTCCCAAGCTTTTTATGAAGATCAAATGAGATAGTATTTGTATATCATTTAGCACATTTTTTGGTACATAATAAGTGCTATAAAAATTTTAGTCATTATTAAGTATTATTATCTTAGGAATATGCATACACTCATCTCTCTCTTTCTTTCTGTATATATACCTATCTCTATTTCTATCTCTATATCTCTATCCATATATATATTTATATCTACACCTGTCTATCTGCACCCATCTATCTGTATATATGCCTCTCCCTCTCATCAATCTATCTATCTATCTAAAACTGCAACCAATCTAATAATTCAAAAAAATTCTAATGAATGTTTGTGAGGATAGAATTCCCCAGAGTGGTTGGGGCTGATAATAGTGGAAGTATCTACATTGACAAGAAAAGAACTGACTCAAGCATTGCCATTTTTGAGGAGAACTGTAAATATAATGTCCTGCACAGAGGGAATGTAAAATGCCCAGTTATCAGTCTTGAGAAACTCCTTTACGTTCTGGTGTTTAAATATTAACCTCCTAGCAGATTATATCTGTAGTTGTGGGTTAATTCTCTTCTAAGGTAATTGTGATTCTTTTATGATTGGCATTCTTTTTTATGTAGGAATAAATTGCCTCTCTTTTACCTCATTCATACTGTATATTGAACGCCGAATAATTTTTCTTTTACTTCCCATTTTTTGGGCACTCCTTTGGATTTATAAACCATAATTTAATTTACTCTAATTCTTAGGATTTGGGGTTGGGTCACTTAAGCAGGAAAGTGTGAGAAGAGGACTCTAATTCAACTAATGCAAGAATTGGAGACAAGAATCTCAGTCAGAACATGTGCCAGGAGGTGGGTGGGGTTCTGGTTTCTATGAACCCAATGTCTCAATGCTCACCTTCAAAATCTTTATTCTGTTTCTTAGATGAATGACAATCAAGCAGAATTTACTGAACCCAGAGTTCCTAAATATCTCCCAAGACAGAGTCTTAGAATTTTCTTTATTCTCTTGGACATTGACACTTTGAAGATTCTCAGGCAATGTTTTGTGATGATTGCAGTCACTACTAACAATGTATCTGGACAAACTATTTTGTATAGCTGTGCCTATTTGAAGAATGGTTACTATGTGTACAATATTTGGTAGAAAATAATCTTTTCTTTTGAGATAAACTCAATTTTTTTCTCTCTAGATTATTTAACTGACATCAAAAGAATAATGTTTACTTTATAATTAATTTATTAGATTTGATAGTTTTTTTCTGTCTCTAGATCTATGATTATTACATACAAAGTTATGTGAGGAAATCTCCTCTATCAATTCAGATCTGCAATTATTATTCATTTTCAAGTCCCAAAGAATTGTCTGGGGACATGGAAAGGTTGAGTGAATTGCCCATTTTCTTTGCTTTTAAAATTTTTATTGATAACTTTTGTTCTCACATCACATACATTTCTCTCTATATATTACTCTCCCTTCTCATTCCTTCCCATTTCTTTTGTGTGACTTCATCTCTTGTTTTTATAAGAATAAAAAAAGAAAAAAATATAACACAGTTCACCAAAACTGACAAACAGATTAACCAATTCTGGCATTATCTATAGTGTTTCACTCCAATAGTTCCTCCCCACACTGACAAGAAAAGGAGTAAAATAATAAACATGCCAATTTTTAAATTATAATTATTACAACTAACATTTAAATAGCACTTAGTAGGTGCCAGAAAATGTTGCTAAGGACTTCCTAATTATTATCTCATTCGATCCTCTGCAAAACCTTGTGACATAGGTGTTACTATTATCCTCACTTTACAGATGATAAAACTGATGCAAACAAAGACTTGCCCAGGGTTATACACCTGTTGTCTGAGGTCAAATTTGAACTCAAGTTTTCCTAATTCCAAGTTCTGCACTCTATCTATTATGCTACTTTATTATATACTATATATAGTATACTAAAGTATACTTTATTATACTACTTTTTAGGCACATTCCTGTATCTCTTCAATAGGATCACACTAAATATAATTTCACATTTAGTTTTGATTGTTGTTGCTGTTGTTCTTTTTTTATTTTCAAAACAATATTTCTTTTTATACATGTGCATGATTTTTTTTTTTCCTGAGGCAATTGCCCAGGGTCACATAACCAGGAAGTGTTAAGTGTCCCAGGTCTGAGGCCAAATTTGAACTCAGGTCCTCCTGACTTCAGGGCTGTTGCTCTATCCATTACACCAACTAGCTGCCCCTACATTATTTTTTAAATACACATTTCTTTATGAATCATGTTGGGAAAGAAAAATCAGAACAAAAGGGAAAAACAGCAAGAGAAAAAAAAAACCCAAAAAGAAAATAAGTGAAGATAGAACATATTGATTTACATTTAGTCTCCATTGTTCTCTTGCTAGATGTATTTTCTATCCAGAGTTTATTGGAATTGCTTGGGATCACTGAATCTCTGAGAAGAACCAAATCTTTCATAGTTGATCATCACACTTGCTGTTACTGTATGCAAGGTATCATTGGTTCTATCTGTTTTGTTCAGCATCAGTTCTTATAAATCTTTCCAGGCTTTTCTAAAATCAGTTTACTACAGAGACCTTTTTTTTTTTTTCTGGTGGTTTCCTTTTTCTTTTTTCTTTATTTTTTTTTTTTCTGGCTGAATAAAGTATTTCTCTCTTAAGCAGATCACTCACCTGGGTTCCTTTGACTTGTTCCTCTTCATAGATTAACTCCTAATAGCCAAGGATAGATGTCTTTCAATTCAGGAAGTTCCTCTGAGTCTTTTGCTTTGACTGTGTTTGTGTTTGTCTTCAGCCAAATATATTGTTCCTGACTTACAAGTAGCTCTACTAAAGTAATTGTTGCTGTTTGTCCTTCATTCTCGAAGAGAACCATAACATTGGGGAGGTGATCTTATGATATGCAAGTGAACTGGACTTAAGGGAAGGAGGACTGTCTAAGGTCACTTGCCTCACTTGCCCCTCCAGAGCCATCTGATTGCAGTGGCAAGTAATAGATCAAGATGCCTGGAGAAGAGATAACATTGAAAAGGGAAAGAAGGAAGAGATTTTTGCTTCCTTTCACCCTTATTTGATAGGTGAAGAGTAAATCCTTCTCAAGAGTTGTCTTCTTTTATATAAAGTTCTCCTTCTGATTCCAGAGATTGTATTTAGGGTTAGCCTCCCTATAGAGATTTCAAATAATTACTAAGCCCTGGCTGATTCTAGACTTTTAATAACTAGCTGCCCTCTATTTCAACAACTTTAATAGAGAACTATAAAGAGCAAAGAGAAATAAGTTATGTCATTCTATATTCTTCATTAAGACCTCAGCTTCTTCTTGTCCCAATTATCTTCCTTTTATCTTTTATGATTACACATCAACTGAGTTGGAGGGTGGGATCAATTAATCATGAATAACCAGATCAACTGTCCCCTTTCCTCAACAGATAAGCAAAGGCATTTATCCTACCCTACTTCTTCATCATTTTGTAAGTCTTTAAAATTCTTCATTTTATAGTATGGATGTTATAAAATTTTTTTCTTTGGCTTGGTTCTGCTCACCTTATTCTGCATCAGTTCATGTAAATCTTTTCATGCATTTTTGAAGCATTCTTTCCCCTCATTTCTTACAGCACAATAGTATTCCATTACATTCAAATATTACAATTTATTCAACCATTCCTCAGGTAATAGGCAATTAGGTTAGGTGGGGAAGGGAAAACAAGTATTTTTAATAAGTTACTGTTATACATAAGGCACTGTGCTAAACAATTACTATATTTTTTTTCCTCTCAACAATCCTGAAAGATAGGTGCTAATATTATCCCCATTTTAGAGTACAAGTAACTAAGATAGAGAGAGGTTAAGTAACTTGCCCAGGGTCCACCATTTTTAAATGTCTGAATTTAGGTTTGAATTTAGGTCTTCTTGATTCCCAGCATACTACTCTGTATATTGCACTTCTTAGCTTTCTGTATATGGGCTATCCCTCTAGTTTCTAGTTTTATGCCTCTTCAAAAAGAGGCATTTTGTACATAAAGGACCTTTACCACCTCCTCTTATTTCTTTGGAGTATGAACCTAATAGTGATATAGCTAGATCAAACTATCTAGCAACTCCTATTGTTTACTTTTGAATTGTATTCTAGAATGATTGGTCCTATTCACAGATCCATCATTTATAGATGTGGCAATATTCTTGTTATCCTATAGTCCCTTTATAATTTTCTGTCTTTTTTGGTCATTTTTGGCAGTTTGATGGATGTGAGATTGAAATTCAGAGTTTAATTTGTATTTCTCCAATTATTACCAATTTGTAGTATTTTTTCATATAGCTATTATTTAGCTTTCTTCCCTTGACAACTTCCCTTTCTTCCTTCCACATCTTCATTAAGAAATGGCTTACTTCTTGTAAATGTAAATCAATTCCTTTGGAAATTAGAAAATTTTTGCAAAAACTTTCCTGATTAATATCTTCTCCTTTAAATTTAATTTTCTCGGATGTTCTTGTGAATAAAATTCTTTTTAATTTTATGTAATAAAAATCATTCATTTTCCATTCTATGGCCCTCTCTGTCCTTTGCTTATTCATGAACTATTACCTCTATCATAGATCTGATTAGTAATTTTTTCCTTATTTCTCTAATTTGTCTATGACATGACATTTTACATTTGGTTACATATTCATTTAGAACTTATCTTGATATAAGGTATGAGGTGTTGGTCTAAATCTAATTTATTCCAGATGGCAGTCCAACTCTTCCAGCTGGTTTGTTTATTTATATATCTATTTATTTTTTAAACAGTGAGACCTCATTTCAATGGCCAAGAGCTTTGTGTTTATTGAACACAAAGCTACTTACTTTATTTGCTCCTATATTTTGAATATCTCATCTGTTCCACTGATCATCTTCCATTTCTACTAGTATTTAATTGTTTTGAGAAATACTACTTTGTAGTTTAATTTGGGATTTGATAATGCTAGGTCCATTTCCTTTTTTTGTTGCCTTTGATATCCTTGCCCTTTTTTGTCTCTATTTGAATTTCATTATAATTTTCTATTAATTATGTAATCATTGGTAAATTTATTAATGTGTCATTGAATATATAAATTAGTTTGGATAGTTTTGTCCATTTTATCATATTGACTCAGCCTACCCATGAAGGGACCAAGATAGTTAAAAAGAAGAAAACAGTACAGATCATTTTTCTGCTACCATTTAACCAGAGGTCTCAAACTCACTGGTTGAAGTGGGGGAACAACTTCTGAGTCTGGCTTTAATCAGATTAAAATGTAATTAAAAACTGTTTACAAAATGAATATTATTTTGTGGTTTTCTAAGCCAATGTGAGGCCAACAGGAATTTCTATTTGAGTTTAATACTACTGCAAATAACTATATTACCACACAACACCCTGCCCTCCCCCACCAGCTGTAGAAATAATCCAGATCTTTAAGATTGTAAGAAGTGAAAGCGAAAGAACAAAAACTAACACTAAACTAAACAAAACCCCAGTGTGAGGGTAAAAAAGGCTTAGTGAGAAGGAAGAAAAGAAAGATTCGCCAGGTTATGAGGGAAAATAAAAATTTAAAAGTAGCTCTTCCCTCCCACTGTACCCCCCTCTCATCAAGGAAAATGCCTTAACTATAGTTCTATTGGAGGAAGGTGTCCCCCCTGCCTTTTTCCTACCAAGGAAAAGGCTTCAATTAAGGCTGATTATAGAAGAAGGTAAGAACCTTGAGTTTATGGTAAAGGGTAAGACATGAGCTGAAAGAAGAGGGCCTGTTTTAGTCTGACATCTGAAGGAAAGGAGTCTGGATAAAAATACCTTCCAAAAGCAAAGGGCAGGCCTCAACTTGGTCTGATCCTAAAAGCAAGAGAAATCTAGAGTTCTTTTATGTATTTTTAATGGGATTTCACTTTAAGAGAAGATCCAAGCCTACTATAATAGATTATCTCAGCATCTTCTAGAGAAGACAAAGGGGCAGAGGCAGAGTACAGGGAGGTGGAGCTTAGAAAAAAGATAAAAGAAAAATATCAGCAAGAGATAGGATCAAATGCAGAAACATTTTAATTGAACTAGTTCCACTATGTAAAGTGGATCCCATTTATTTTTCTATTCCCTAGAATAATGAACTTGAAAGTTATGGACTCAAGAGCTCCAGTATTAACCACCATCTGCCATTACATTCATGTATCTTATAGAGTTTAGTATATTATTCTACTAAAGACATTAGGAGAGTTGTAGTTTACAGATGAAAGACATATGGGAGATATTAAACAGTATCTCTATTCTAGAAACTTATGCTACATGACAGTGTCAGGAGAGGGAACTAAGGAAAGCCTTCTCTTTCTTTCCTAACACAGCAAGAAATGGGTGTTGGCTGAAAAAGTGGAGAGGAAGCAGAGGTGGTGAAGTGGAACTGTACTAGGAGTTTAGTATGCTACAGGGGTGTGGTTGGACTCATCTATCTGAAATAGTCATCCTGGTTAAATGGGGTGGAGCCCAATGATTTGCTTGTACTTACTGCTTATATCCATGCTTGTATTAATAGAAATATTTACTAGGCTATTGGGAATTTATGTGCTTTTAACCAAAATGCACTTATTAATTTCTAGTTGAATGATTTTTTATATTTGAATCTATATCATTGCAATGAGTCTTTGATCAGTAATTCAAGTTTATGTCACTTTCTAAGTGTGCGTGTATCACCCAGTTTAAAGCTGCGAGGGATCTTAGAGCTCAAGTACAAGTAACTCATTTTATAGATGAAGAAACCTAGGAGATAAAGTGATTTATTTAGGGTCATATAGTCAGAAGCAGATTTGATATTAGAGGCAGGATTTGAACCTTATCCTTCTATCTACCAAAATAGTGATTCTTCTATTTACAGCAAGCTTATTAAAAGTTCTTTAGGAGTTGTTACAGAAACAAAATCCTCACCTTATAACGTTGAAATCACAAGTTCTAAACAAATTGACTCAAAATATCTACCAATGTGTATATATTAATTTTTCAAGGATCTATGCTTTTGTCCTTTCAATGAAGATCATATTACAACTCTTCTACAACTTAGGAACTTAGAGAATTATCTATCTATGACTCAGAGGAACTAAATGGTGTTTTTATCTTACAGCTGATGTAAGGGGAAAGCTTGGAATGCAGTTCTTCTGGATTCCAGGTCAAACAACCTCTTCATTGTGTCACCTTTTCGAACATGTAGGACATATTTATAGTAAACACATCCCATTATGCACAAAGATAAAAGAATACTAACAAACTTATGCTATTAAAATTTTTTTAATTGCCTTTCATATTATTTTTTGAGGCGAAATGCTTTCATTTAGATCAAGTAATAGTAACACATCAGAGTAAAAGGCCTGAGAATAAATGATTGGCTAGAACTAAGTTTTGTATGAAATGTGTGTGTGTGTGTGTATTTTATGTATGTTTTGTTATCTTTTTAGGGCTGCTGAAATTATTTCAGGTAAAAACAATAACTGATGTTTATCTAACATTTTGTGATTTACAAAATAATTTGTCTTACTTGATAGTGAAGTAACTTTACTGAATGCTCTTATAATTATTATGCTTCAAAGATACTTCAAAAATTTTTTCCTGAAAATGTGAAGTTTCAATATAATATCCTTGGGAAAAGGAGAAAGGAGAAAGGAAATAAAGAGAGAAAGAGGAGGAGGAAGAGGAGGAGGAGGAGAAGGAGGAGGAGGAGGAGAAGAAGAAGAAGAAGAAGCAGAAGAAGAACAGAAGAAGAAGAAGCAGAAGCAGAAAAAGAAGAAGAAAAAGAAGCAGAAGAAGAAGAAGAAGAAGAAGAAGAAGAAGAAGAAAACAAAGAAGAAGAAGATGATGAAGAAGAAGAAGAGGAGGAGGAGGAGGAGAAGGAGGAGGAAGAGGAGGAGGAGGAAAAGGAGAGAAAGAGGAGGAGGAAGAAAAAAGGAGGAGAAGGAGGAGGAGGAGGAGGAGAAGGAAAAAAAGAAAAAAGTAGAGTTAATAAGTAGAATAAGGGGGTAGAGGAGAAGGGGAGGAGAAAGAGGAGGAGATACAGAATATAAGATTAGCAATGTAGAAACACCACTTTTCTCTATAAACAGAACAATGGTTTTAACTGCTTGCTCTAACCTAAGAAAAGCATATCAGGATTCATGAACGTTCTAATCAGGAAGTGGTTCTTGTCTATATGCATTTGCTTTTTGCTAATTTCTCTTCCTATATACTTATTTTGAACCTTTAAAAAAATGACTTCAATAAATGACATAAAGGAAAGGAGACTACCCAGGGTCTTCCAAGACCATCATGTGATGCATACAAAGCAGAGGATGAAATTAGATTTTCACGATTAAGATTAAGATTAAGAAAGATGATTATATAAACATAAATTCTTATACAAAACATCAGAATGTGTTAACAGGAGCAGAGCATTGTAGCTCTGCTACACCTATCCCATAGACAGCACTGGTTTCATACTTATGGTGCTTAGAATTTTTATCTTTATGACCTAGAATATATGTTAAGGCTATGGAAAGTGGAATAACACATGAAAACTAAAAGATCAGAATCTTACACCTTTAAGGAGAAGGCACAAAAAGGAAAGAATTTTATCTTACCTTAAAAAATTACTGGATTTCCAAATATTATGTTGGGGAATAGAGATAAACTCAAAGCATCATTTAGGATAAAATGTTAACACTGATCATATGGTATTACATTCATCCTAAAAGGGAATCTGAGAGAAGTCAATTCTGTTTCATCATAACATGAATAAATATGTTGTTGTGAGATAGCTCAGTAGCCAGTGAATTGAATGCTGGGCCCAAGTCCCTAAAAAGCCTGTAAAAAGGTCTGTAGTAGAAGATGTTGACTGCCCTTGCTCCATTACAGAAATGTCAAACTGGTTGTAAAAATAACCTAGCGCACGTGGGATCTGATAAAAATATAACTGAGAAACATCTACTAAAGTAAATATAAATATAATCCAAACAAGATGCTAATTTGTGGTTTTCTAAATCAACACATGACCATTAGGAATCTCTAAGTTTGACACCTTTGTTCCAAATCACTCTTTGCCATTATTTATCCCATTCTCAATGCATTTCCTACAGTTCTGTCTCTAGACTCACCCTAGCTTTGTTTGGAATACATAAGCCCAACCAAGTTCAGAAAAATTTATGTAATATTCCTTCCATACTTCTTAAGAATGAAAGGAGACCATATTTCCCAGGAGTATATAGACTTTATCCCCATTGACATGATATGCCCAGAGATTCACTACTGCAGTTGACTGGCAGTTGTTTCTGGATGATTTATAAATTTATAAATTGAGTTTGTCATTATAAAGAATGATAATTAGTAAATGAAACTTAATAAGAACATTGACACTCTCAACAGATTGAGTTTTCTCTGTCAGTTACTTTTCCACAATACTATGTGTTTACCAATCTCAAGGCTAATGCTATACATCTCTTTCTACCACTTTCTTTTTTAGTTTCTATTCAATGTGTTTCTCATAAATAAAGGACAGGTCCAAAATATGTTGTGTCCATTACTATGGAGATAGTCCAGGACCATGTATTCAGTATTCCCAGGCAGAGAATCACTTCTTAGTGGGACATAGCCTATACTATTTTTCCTAGTTCCTTCTGGTTGTTAATACAACACAATAGTTTGCCTTTATATAGAAGCTTAAGATTTGCAAAGTATTTTATTTTATTATCTTGTTGGGAATTAGATGTTATTTTTATCACCATTTTACAGATGAGTAAACAAGGCAGAGAGAAGATAAGTCACTTTCTTAGGATTACACATATAATAAGTATCTAAAGGTACTTGGATATTTCTGACCTTCAATATAACACTAGGCACTGTTCCACCTAACTTTGATAATGGGAATATTCTGAAAGTTTTTTTCTTTGGTCAGATACTACTGTTCTAGTATGCTCAAGTCAGGAGCAGTAAAAAAGAGAGATGGTTAGAGAGAAAGATGGATGGATAGATAGAAAGGTAAATAGATGTGACATTCATTACGTGCTTATTGCTAGACATATTGTATAAAACTTTGGGAATAAGAATTCAATCAAACAAGATAACTTTTTTGGGGGTGAGGTTACAGTCTAATGAAATAGATCACATTAAAAGAGAGAATGAGAGATGTTAGGAATGTGAAAAGAAGCTTATCAGTTTAAGGAAAGGCACTTGCAAAGAATCTAAAGCCCAGAGAACAAATTGAGTTGAGAATGAAAGCTGGGGATCATCAAAAAAATGGTAAATAATAGGAGAAAATGGTGTTATTGATTGGTAAATGGCAGTTGCAGATGATTTTGATACAAATAGATATTTTTTCTCCAATGTGGCAGGATAATCAAGGGAGTTCCTTATTTAATTTAATGAATTTAGCAAGAGGCAAGTTTCTGTGTGAGATTTCAGATTGTACCTTCTCATGGTCAGTAAGGATATGTTCATTGCATCTTGCTGAGAGACTAAAAACACTGATTAAAACTGATGGAGTATGATTGCTTTCAACACGGATTGATTATCTGGGGCTATGTGGGAAATAGACTCTTGCAAGAAGAGCTTATACCTTTTTGCTAGTCCATAAAGAGTAATCATATCTGAATTTTCCCTCTAGCTTTCTTGTAGAGCATGGCTTTTTCTACTAATGACACCTTTTTGCTTAAGAAATTTTTACGTGTTCCTGGATATATAGATGTATAAGATAAGTATACAAATCAAACATTTACTGATAATAAATCATAATTTTGAAACTCTCACACTCAGCTATGGGACTCAATAACAGGGTCACAACCCATATTTTAAGAAGCTTTATTCTAGAGAAAACTCTATGCTATAGGAGATATTAATTACAGCTTTGATGAGCCACAGGGAAGGAGTTGATCTATGTTTTCCCACATAATTTTGACAATAACATTTTAAACTCTAGCTTCTAAGGTCTAGAATTCAGAAGTAGAGGCTTCCTACATAATTTGATCACAGAATTTAGCCAGTAAAAGGGGTTTTATAGGTTCATGACAGTCTCAGCATTACTTCTTCACAATTAGCTCTGGTTTTGAGGGTCTGAGAATCTGTAATTCAATTAAGGGAAGACTTTCTTGAGCAGGATAATTCTCAACAAAAGAAGAGAATCCCTAATATCCCATTCCCTTTCCCCCTATTTTATGTTATTTTAAAATTAGCAAACATTTGCTTTATCTCATGTCCAAAAATTCACATTTCATTCTATTACCTCTCTCTTTCAAGGTCTGTAGCATAAATTATGAGCAAACCTCTGGAATCATGATTGAACATCCATGAAAGTTCTTAAATCTTTCAAAATTGTTTATCTCTATAATATTGTGATTGCAAAAATTGTTCCTTTGATCCCAATCATTTTATTTTTCATTCACTTAGTACAAGTCTCCTCAGGTTTCTCTGAATCCATTCCTTGTCTTGTTTCTTACAGCACAATAATATTTCATTATATCCATATCATAATTTGTTAAGTTATAACCTGGTGGATGTGCTGACACCTACTTTACAGTTCTTTATCACTACAAAAGAACTGCTCTAATTTTTTGTATATATAGCTTCCCCCTTTCATTGATCTTTTTTTGGGGGTATAATATTAGCAGGGATAACACTGCATCAGAGATTATGTATAGTTTAGTGACTTTAAAAGCACAGTTCTAAATAATTTTCCAGAATCGCTGTACCAATTCACAGCTTCACCAATAATCTATTAATATAGTGGTGTCAAAACCAAATAGAAACTGTTCTGGAGTATTGAGGCCATTTACTAGTTTGACACTTTTGCAATAATGTGTTTATTTCCCTTTTTGATCATGTTAACCAATCTGATGGGTGTGAAGTAGTGAATAATGTTAGTTTGTATTTTTGGAGCACTTTTTTCAATTGACTTTTGATTGGATGTCTTCCTCTTCAAAATATTTATTTGTATCCTTTTACTAACCGTTTATTGCTTGGGAAATGGTTCTTATTTTTAAACATTTAAATCATTTTCTTATCTTGTAAATTAGGCCTTTTAAAAAAGAGAAACAACACAAATTTCATTCCTTCCTCTCTTTAGAATTGAAAGGAAGAACATGAGGACCAAAGGATTTGGGCTACTCTGCTATAATTCAATATCCAAAGGGATGAGAGAGAGAGACACACAGAGAAAGCAAAAAAGAGAAAGGAGGGAGAGAAGGAGAAACAAAGAGTGCGGGAGGGAGGGAGGGAAAGAAGGAGGGAGAGACAGAGATAGAGACAGGAACACAGAGAGATAGAGACAGAGAGAAAAAGAGAAAGAGAGGAGAGACAGAGAGAGAGAGATAGAGACACAGAGAAGAGAAACAAAGACACACACACACACACACACACACACAGAGAGAGAGAGAGAGAGAGAGAGAGGAGAGAGAGAGAGAGAGAGAGAGAGAGAGACAGCGACAGAGAGAGGGAAGGAGGAAGAGACAGAGAGATAGAGACAGAGACACAGAAACAGAGAGCTAGAGAGAAAGAGAGAGAGAAAGAGAGAGAGAACACATTTATTAAGTACTTATGATATGCTAGGTACTATGCTAAGATATTTACAAATACTATTTCATTTAATCCTCACAAGTATCCTGTGGCAGGTGCTAATATCATGTCCACTTTACAGTTGAAGAGACTGAGTCAAAAATAATTTAAATGACTTGTCTATAATCACACAAGCAAACCCTGCTTGGAGAGTAGATTTGAATGCAGGCCTCCCTGACCTCAAGCTCTGCTCTATCCACTGTACCACCTAACAAGCAAGAAAGTCTACTCTCAAAAAGCATGCATTCTGATGGGGGAAAAACAACAGATAGAGCATTACTTGTAAGAATGGGAAAGGATAAATGAATGATAGGGAGCTGGTTAGGATGTTATATGGAATCCTGGTTCTTGGCAAGATGAAGGCAGGCAGCATGAGGAGTGAGTCCAGGGAATGCTAGGGAAATGAGGATGATATCTGTTGGCCACTGGTTGTCAAAGTAAACGAGCTGAATAGGCCAATTCTTTTGGAGAGTAACTGCTAAGTTTTCAGGATAAACATTTATCCCTTCTAATTGGCAAATGGTATAAAGAGGAGCTTGATTTACTGTTTTGTTGATTATCCCAACAGTGATGGAGAAAATGTCAATAATGCTAGTTAAACTCAAAAATGTGTTCTGTGTATTTCCTCCTTCTATTCCCCAGATCATGGTTAAACATTTACCAATGCACAATACTGTAAATGGGGCTTAACATTTTTAAGAGGAAAAATGAATAGAATATTAAAGGAAAATTAGAAAGAGCTGAATAAAAATGGAAGCTGGGTAAAGTTCAAAATATATGATTTTTCTGAGCTAATAAATGCTGATTAAGGAAGTTTCTGTGGGCAAAATTAAGGAGATATTAAGAATTGAGATTGAGGGATCTCTAGAAAAAAACAATTTTGATATGGAGGCAAGTTAATTATCTTAAAGGCAGTTTGGTATAGTGGAAAGAATACTGGACCTGGGGTTAGAAATTACTAGAGAGCTAAATTCAAATCCAGTGTATGTTCCACTTGCTAATTTAAGGCAAGAGTGTATAGTAGTTGGAGGACTGCAGTGGGAATAAGAAAGACCTGAATTCCAATCCTGCCTTTGAAACTTAGTAGCTGTAAGAACCTCAGTTTATTAACTCTGAGCCTTAGTTATTTCATCTTTAAAAGCAGGAGTTTCTACTAGATGGTCCCCAAAGTTTCTTTGAGCTCTAAATGTGTGAGCTTATGATCCTATGATCCAGACAGAAGATGACCTATCCCTCTAGAAGCTAAAATGATCTAAAGAAAATAATTTTACTTTAGAAGTTGACTGAACTAACTCTTGCAAGGACTTTGACCCAGAGACTTTGTGGCTGAAAGAGGAAACAGCTGACTTTCATGGGAGAAGCTGGCGAAACAGGAAGGAAATTAATGAAACTGATGAAATCATCTTGCTAACACTATAGCAAATAGTTAATCTATTCCTCAAGGAGCTAAGACTTTCTTCCACTTATATAAATAGAAATTTCTCTTTGCCTAAGCAAGTAGTCAACATGACTTGCTCTGGCTGAAAAAAAAAAAGTATTATCAAGTATTGGTCTCACTCTGATGATAAGCCTCTATGAATTTAGTTAGGCTGGACCTCAGATTACTGATATTTGTTGTTCAGTCGTGTCTGTCTCTCTGTGATGCCATTTGGAAGTTTCTTGGCAGAGATATGGGAGAAGTTTGCCATTTTCTTTCTCCAGACCATTTTGAGATGGTTAAGTGATCTGTGCAGGATCTTCCTGAATCCAGGCCCAGTGTTCTATTCACTGTGACACTTAGCTGATAGTATAGTCCATTATAACATAGTTTTTAAGTCTTTCCAGCTTGTAAGGTTGTACCAGGGCCTGAATTCCCTAGTTAGTCCTTGAGAGCCTATTCATTTCCATGTCCTGAGTAGTTATTGATAGGAGGCTTTAAAGGAGAAGAGTAGGAGCAATAATATCTATTCAGTATAGTTTGGGACCCTTGTCAATAAGCCCCATTGGTCCTATAGGAATTTATCAGTAATATCACCATTTTGGGTATCAACATGACCTTGTAACCAGGAATGTCAGCTGGGCAAATACAGAGGCAATCATGTCCAATTAAACTAATGTGAAACCTTTACTGAATATTGTTTTGATGTTAATATTGCATAAATTTATTTCTATTAAATGTTATATGGATTAGAATAATTTTATATTGTTCTATCCCCTAGCCTGAATCACTATAGTGACATGGGCCAGACCTGGTACAGAATAAAAAATAAAAATAGCTACATATTTTAAAACATGACTTTTCATGATTTATTTCAAGGGAAATGATGGTGGTAGCTGGGAAGAGGAAGACTATAAAGCATGGAAGAAGGATATTAATACATTAAGAAAAGGGGCAAAGGTTATAAATTCTAAGAAATACTCTTGAGAGTATAAATTCCTGGCTTGGCGGAAGTTAAAAAAAGGTACTCAGAGAAGAACCCAACATATTTGGGTTGACAGAATAGTTAGGCTTTGGAGTCTTGAAGACTTAGGTTCAGATTATTCCTCTGATAAATCCTAACTGTGATATTGAATAAGACCCTTAACTTCTCTGGGTCTTAGTTTCCTCATGTATAAAGTGAAGGTGCTGGAATAGATCAGTAATTCTTAAACTTTTTCTACTCGCAACCTCTTTTCACCCAAGAAATTTTTGTGACCACAGATATGTAAGCATATAAAATAGGTATACAGATCAAACATCTACTAATAATTATTTCATGACCCCACAATTCATATACAAGACCTCATATGGAGTTATGAATTATAGTTTGAGAAACCAGGGATTAGATGACTTTTCTTTAGATCTATCTTTAATCAATTGGAGAATGAACCTGGAATGACCCAGAATGGCAATATTCCTAGGACAGTTTCCCTCAACATTTCTATCCTTAGAATTGGGTTGTAATTAGATTCAATTTGGGATTAGGGAGGAATGTGTATTTGGAAGGGAGAAAATTGAAGAAGGGGAAGTAAACATTTCAGTGTTAGAAAGAGGATTTTGCTCTGGGCATTCATTTCTCTTTTAGGCTAATACATCTGTTAACCAAAGGATATAAAAGTCTTTTTAATATAAAGTTCTTTAACATAAGAACTTTAAACATAAGGTCTTTAACATAATTATTTAATTGTGAGAAATCATTAGCAGAGTATCCTCCCTTTTTTGAGCCAATTGGGGTTAAATGATCTGTCTAGGATCACATGGCTAGTAAGTTTTTGAGGGCAGTGCCTCCTGACTTCAGGGCTAATGCTCTATCCACTGTATCACTTAGCTGCCCTCAAAATATCTCCTGAATAGAGACACAAAGGAAAAAAAAGTCATTGCGAATATAAATTTAAAAAATGCTTACTACTACTACTACTGCTGCTGCTGCTGCTATTACTGCTACTATCCCATATTTAAAAAACTCTTTAAGGTTTGTGCTTTATATGCCTTATGTCATAGGATCCTCACAGTTATGTTGGTGCTAATGATAATAGTAATAATATTTCCAACTTATAGATAAGGAAACTGAGACTAAGCGATTATGTGACTTGATATATGTCTCAAGGTTAATAAATTTTGGAGGCAGACTTTATTCAACAGTGAGTCAATAAACATTTATTAAGCATTTACTATGTGCCAGGCACCATACTGAGCAAAAACTTAAACTCAGGTCTTTCAGAAATTGTTTTATTTTTACTTATTTAAGGTGGTTCTTTAGGCCTTAAAACAAACCAAACACTTTTTTTTATTTTCTTTTCCTGTGGTTTGTTTTGATTATGGTAATTTGAAGGATAGGACTTCAAATTCTCCTAATTTAGAATTCTACCTTTGTACTTAAAAAAAAAAATCCTAAAGCCAGTTTATATCATATTCTTTATGTAGAAACAAATGAAACTGGCTATTCTTTCATGGTTAATAACTTGTTAATAACAAAATTGATAAATTTAAGTACAAATAATAGCTAAATTTCCTTGGGTATATTGATGTTCAGTGACAAGCTTTCAATAAATCATTTTTTTTTTTTTAAAGAAAGAAACTATGTCTGGTTTGGCTGTTACACATTGAACTCCATTGTGAAAACAGCTCAGCCTGAACTACAGGATGGACAAGATATCAGGGAAATAGAATACCTGCTGGAGAGCAGAAACTACATGGGTATATATCTCTGATCCCTACTTTAGGCAGCACTGCTAAGATAATGCTCAAGGTTTTATCTGTATTCAAGTAATTTATCAGCAATAATTGTTTTGTGGCAGCTGATTTTGTTGAATAAACTGACTTGATAGCACTCTCCTAATCTCTGAATTATGACTTCAAACTTAATATTTTGGGGGGGTTATCAGATTATCAAATCTTTTATATGGCCAAAAGGACAGAATGACAGAATTTCTGAGTTGTAAGGAATCTCAGCAACCATCTTTGCTGAATAAGAAGCCCCCCTACAAAATCTCCAACAACTCAGTAAATCTTTCTGTGAATGCTGTTTAAGCGAAGAACTCACTACCTACAAAGACAACCCATTCTATTTGAGGCTAAGTCATTTTCTTAGGAAGATGTGGAATTGGGGTCTAGAGAGGAGAATAAATATTTGTATAGTGCCGTCTATGTGTCAGGCCCTATACTTCATGACTTTATTAAATATTTAATTTTCTCCTCACAACCAGCCTGGGAGATAGGTGCTATTGTTATTATTTCCATTTTACAGTCAAGGAAACTGAGGCAAACAGAGGTTATGCATCTTGTACAAAGTCACGCAAGTTAGTATCTAAGAACAGATTTAAACTTAGGTCTTCTTGATTATAGGTCTACTATTCTATTCATTACACCATCAGCTGCCTCTGACAGAGAAAATGGCAATGACTAACCCAGCGTTATCAAGATAATATCATTGTAGGAGTAAACTAGATCCTTTTAAGTCAGAATTTTGCATAGAATTGGACAGTTTTTGCTTTATCATGCAATGTGAGCTCCCTCTGGATGAGGAATAGGATTTCTTGAACTCTTAGACTCATTATGCCATCTGGAGAGTGAAAAGAAAAAGAGGGAAGGGAAAGTTGTATACTGTGGCACAGCCAGATACTCCCTAAATATGAGCACACAATATACTAGAACTCATATGAATGACTCAAAAAAAAAAAAAAAAAAAGGAAAGGGAAAAAAGGAACTATGATCATTGGGTATTATAAGAGAAACTGGAAGGAAACACTCAAATACTTTCAAGGAGGATTCCTTCAATAACTGTACCTCACCAGGGTGAACATGAACTTTAATTAGACTAGTCCTCTGAATAATGAAGAACAGAAAAATGAGTTAACTTTTCCAACTCTCTCTTTTTACTTTAATGTATTTTAAAAGTAAAAAAAAAAAAAAGCAAAACCCTCTTAACAAATATTCCATCAAGCAAAATGAAATCATAAATAGGCATTTATTAAGTACTTATTATATGGCAGTTCTCATGCCAAATGCTGGGACTATAAAGAAAGATAAAAGAGTTCTGGCTTTCAAGAATCTCACAGTCTAAGGGAGGAAACAACATAAGAACAACTATGTACAAACAAGATATGTGTAGGACAAATGGAGAAAATCTCTGGAAAAAAAGCACTTAACATTAAAGAGGACCTAGAAAGACTTCTTGCAGGGATGGAGATGACATGATTTAATTGAGACTGAAAAAAGTCAAGAAAACCAGAAGAAAGTCAACCTAAAACAGGTATGGAATTCAACCTGACTTCTAAGCCAATCAAATTGGTAGAGTATGAATGTTGTTAGCTTTTATCAAGATGAGAAGTTTTCAAATGTGGAGCTATTATCATAGGTCTATTATCTGAAGAAATTAAAGGCAATTGAACACCATGTAATTATTTATTTATATTTTTGCTCACAACAATTCATTTGTTGTATATCTGAAAGGAATAGCATGTTGTGCATACTAGACTTTCAGATTCATGTACAATTGTCTTTTTATTGTACTATTTACAAGAATCTATAAGTTAAATAAAATTTATTTTAAAACAAATTTTAATTTTAAATTAAATAAATGTTAATTTAAATGTAATTTAAAATTTATTTTAAAATAACCACCTTAAATTAATTAATTAAATTATTTACAGGAATTAACAGTGAAATTTTAAAAAGAAAAAAAAACAATTAATTTCATACCATTAAGAAAGATTTTGATTTATGTTAGTAGAGATGACCCATAATGGGTTTTACTTACCAGGATAACAAATCAGGATCAATATTGCATTAGAAATTCAATAGCAATAAAAGAGGAAAAAGAAATAGAAGGGATCAGAATAGGAAATGAGCTAATAAAACTAGCCCTTTTTGTAGGTAATATCATGATATGCTTGGAAAATTCCAAAGACTTAACTCAAAAAGTTAAAATAATTGATAATAGGATATAAAGTACACCCCCATAAAACATCAACATTCCTATATATCACAAGCAAAATGAAACAGGAAGAGATTTTTACTATTTGCATTTACAATTACTCTAGGTGGTATAAACTTCCTTAGAATACATTTGCCAAAAACAAATTCCACAACTATATGAACAAGTAACTTGCCCAGGGTCACATGACTAGTGTCTGAGGCCAGATTTGAACTCAGGAAGATGAGTCTTTTGGACTCCAGATCCAGCTTTCTATTTATTGAGCCATTTTGCTACCAACCCTGGCTAATCTTATTCTCATTTTACAGTAATGATAATATTAAGTAATAATAGCAATAATATCTAATATTTGTTATTATAAACTATCCAATAGTTTATTATTAGCTAATAATAATATCTAATTTTTAGATTATTAAAATCTAAAAAAAATTCACTTATATAAAGGCAGGTTTAAAATAAATGGAAAAATATTAATTGTTCATGGGTAGAAAGGGCCAATATAACAAAAATGATAATTCTATTTAAATTAATTTATATATTCAATGCCATCCCAATTAAATGTTAATACCAAAAAATTATTTTACTTAATTAAAAAAGTTAAAAAAAATTTTATTTGGAAGAATACTACTGTAATTCTATGTGAACAATATGAATATTAACAGAAAGTGAACTTGATCAGAGTTTTCTATGGATTTGATCAATTGGTTAATTTAAGCAAGTGTTTCTCTAGTGAATTTATAATCTTTCTTAGGGGCAGCTGGGTGATATTTAATTTAGACATTAGATAAATACAACTTGATGCATTATCTGTTTCTGTTGGTTGAGAGATAGATTTGATACTTTTGAAAATTTACTTTTTTGGTGTAAGAAAATTCTTCCAATATTCCCAGTGTCCTCATTTTCTTCTCATTCCCCATTGTATTGGAATAGCAATAATTATGACCTGGTCACAGTTGTGGAAGATAAGCAAGTGGCAGTGGAATGGAAGTTTTCACCTTAATCAATTAATCAATCAATCAAATTTAATCACTATTACCAGTACTAACTAGCAGTCCTAACCTTTTGCTCCCAGGGCTATAGCACATGACTTTAAGTGAACATTTTAAAGCAAATGCAATGGAGTGAAGTGAAGCAGAGACCTGGGCATACCAAAAAACTGTTATTGTAGATAGCACCAATCCAGGAGGAGTAGTCCAGTATTTACTGGTGCTAGTAGATTGTGCAGTCTACTAGATTCCAATTTCAACAAATCTTTATTCCCATCTAAATATTCATTTGGGAGACAGTAGGCAGCACAATGAATTAAAAGCTGGATTTAGAGTTAGGAATATTTGAATTCAAACCTGACTTCAAATACCTGTAAGTGGGCAAGTCACTTAACCTTACTACCTCAGTGTTCTCATCTGTAATTTGGGATATAATAATAGCACCTAACTCCCAAGATTGTTATGAAGATAGGAATGAGATGTTTGTAAATGCTTTATAATAACTATTTAATAACAAATATTAGTTATTGTTATTGTTATTTAATATTATTATTACTGTAAAATGGGAATAAGATTAGCCAGGGTTGGTAGCAAGATGGCTCAATAAATAGAAAGCTGGATCTGGAGTCTGAAAGACTCATTTTCCTGAGTTCAAATCTGGTCTCAGACACAGCCATGTGACCCTGGGCAAGTTACTTAATCCAATTTGCCTCAGTTTCCTCATCTGTAAAAGGATCTGGAGAATGAAAATGGCAAACTGTTCTAATATCTTTGCCAAGAAAACTCCAGATGGAGTAAAATAGAATTAGTCATGAGTGAAAAACAATTGAACAATAATTACAATCTAACAGGGTCTAATTTGTAGAACATCAAATGAATTAATATATGTTAAGCGTTTTGTAAACCTTAAAGAGCTTTCTAAAAGTTATTATCATTTATCATTAGTGATATTATTATTATTGTTGTTGTTGTTTCTACACTACAGAAAGACTGCAAATTCTTTAAGAATCCTTTATCTAATTTTTGCCTTGAGGTAAATTCCTGATTGTTCTATCTAGTTACTCTCTATGTATTGAGCATAATATTAAGTGCAATGAAACAAGAGAGAAGTTTAGAATCTTATCTGTTCCCGGAAGGGTTACAACCTAGGAAAGAAGTGGATAATTTTGGCACTGTTGGCTATTCCATTGCCTGTAAAACTTTTTTCTTCCTTTCTTTCAGTTCATGAGGTTTGTTGTTGACATTGCTCTTCAGTCTCCAAACTTACTCTTTAGACTTTCTTTGTCACTACATCTCTGGACTTCTCCTATTGACAGTGCATTTGCACTCCTTCAGTTAATTTTCCCTGATTAGCTGCTTCCTCCAAAAACCTTCATTTTAAGGAAAATGTCCATTCCAGCCTTGGCTTCATTTCTTTCTAGGCTCAAATGCTAACTTTTCAGACTTTCTCTTACATGCCTCTGGATACCTTGTCTCTCTGATCCTCCCTTCCTTTAGCGTTTCATTTAGCTGCTATTTTCCCTCAACAGAACATAAAGTCATTGAGGGAAGCCAGACTCTCCATTCCTGTTAGTATTTGTGCTCATTTTAGCATAATGCTTGATAGTGAGCATTTAAAAATGTTTCTTGTTGTCAAGAAGTGGGATAAATTCGAAGGAAAGTATAAAATTGAAAAGTCAGGAATTTTGTCAGGAAGTTTTCCTGCAACAAGAGCTATTTGAATAGTAGAATAGGCTGCTTCAGGAATGTTTTCCCTACGTTAGAGTTCTTCAAGGAGATGTTGGAAAGACATTTAGTTTTGTATTTTAAAGTATATTCTTGTTCTGTAATGGATGGGATGGGACTGGAGAGAGTTTATAAGGCACCTCCCAGCTCAGAATTTCTAAGGTTTCATAACAAAAGAATTGGAGCCATAACTAAAAATTTTTATTCCCTAAACAAGTAAAAGGACATTTGATCTCAGAACTACTATGTGATTTGTAATGTGAAAAAATACAAGAAATTAAGACATTCAGTTTGAATCAGAGTTTCTATCATGATTTCTGTAATGGTGAAGGAATTGTGTAAATTTTTTCTGTATTATTATTGTTCATTCTTTGTTCTCAAAGAGAAACAATGGCATCACAAGGGTTGTTATCTTGGCTTGTGAGTGAATTGGACATGAGTAGGATAAAGCTGGTCAAAGTCATCAGCTTCCCTCTGTCTTCCAGATTTATTGAAGTTCAGTGGCAAAATAAAGGTCAAGATGATTGTCAATAGCCCAGGGTGACAGTAGGTGATGTTGATCTTTCTAAATTAAGATCTTTCTTAGGTCTCAGTTTGTTGGAGGCTATATTCATTCATAAATAAGGACTGGGTAAAAGTTGACACAAAAGATGACTCAATTTACCATCAGAAACATTTCAATCTAGGAAGGGAAGACCCTTAGAAATCCTGGTCAGAAAACAAACAATTATAATTATCAGTTCCAAAGACAAAGCTCTCATTGCCTCATTCTGGTTGTGGCTCTGCATAGAATTTTTTGTAATTAACCTCTGAATATAATGTTCCCTGAATAGAATGGTATTAAAAATGGTTTGGGGTAATAAATTAAAAATTGGATTACATGCCATCTAGGGGAAGGAATAGGGGAAAGGGGAAAATTGGAACACAAGGTTTTTCAAGGGTCAATGTTGAAAAAATAATCTTTGCTTATGTTCTGAAAATAAAAAAAACCTTCAATAAAAAAGACCAGATTCTTAAGGTTTTAATAAAAAAAGAAAAGAAAAGAAAAGAAATGGTTATATAAAGCTGGCAGGGGAAAGGGTAATTTGGGGAAGAAAATTATTTTCTAGCATGTGACCTCTAAATAAACCTGCTGAAGTTCTCAGAACACTGTCTCAATTGTGCTTCAACATAGCATTAATACAAATTATATGAAATAATAAATATGTTAAAATTGTGTTATATGGAGACTTCCATTTTAGTTAACCAAATGAGCCTGGAAATCTATTGTATATGACATTCATATGAATTCTCAGATTTTAACCTCATGTTTTATATGACAATCTCTCAATGATTCCACAGATATCTATTCTTCATTATTACTCATAATAATGAAAAGACAATTCCACCAAACAATGCCACACAGATGGTTTAGACTTATCTGCTCAGACTAGACTTCTCTGAAAACAGATGAGAATTCTTAGAAAATGAACATGTCAGAATTTGAACACTCAAAACAGCAGAACTGACCTTAGTTATTGAAGGTTGCCTTAAATATTTAAGCTACTATTAGCTTTCAGTGAGTGATTTCCTCTTGCTCTGGTGTCTTGGAATCTTAAAAAGAAAACAAAAGACAAATAAAAGAAAGAAAGAAAGAGAGAAAGAAAGAAAGAAAAAAGATAAAGGAAGGAAGGAAGAGAAAGGGAGGAAGAAAGGGAAGAAGGAAGGAAGAAAAGAAGAAAGGGAGAGAGGAATGAAGGGAGGGAGGGAGGAAGGAAGAAAGAAGGAAGGGAAGAAAGAAGGGAGGGAAAAAAGAAAGAAATAGAAGGTAAGGAAGAAAGAGAGAAAGAAAGAAACTAAAAAGAAAGAAAGAAACAAACAAACAAATCTTTCATGGCACCAAGAATTGTGTCCTATAAGATTGTAAAGGTAGAGGGATGCCAAATAAAATTAATAGAAGTGAAAAATAAAGGTGACCAAACAAGCACTGGAACTACATATAACATGCAAAATACCAAGGAATTATTTTATTTGAAGTCTTGTTGGAAAAGAGAAAGCTTCAGGTATAATGAAGAAAGATTTCATTTTTTTTAAAACCAGATTCTACATATTGCCACTACATTTCTTGATTTTCTCTGACATTCGGGCCCTAGATTTATAGCTTTCTTTATAACATTGACTGTGCAGGAAAATATACAAATAAACAGACTCGGGGGAGGAAATAATGTGTGCTCTCCCTCTTGGTTCTCCCCTTCCTCCTCACCACCCAGCTATGGTGGCCCAATGCCAATTCCTGTGGCAAGACATTTAAAAACAACTATGTGACTCCGTATTGATTGGCAGCATGCAATTTGGCTCCATAAAGTCTGGGGAGCAAACTGGGAGTCGAGGCTTTACCTGCAGGATTTCAATGTTATCTTTGTTTGCTTACCACAGGAAAAACAATTTAACGACGGGCAGTTTACAGGATTGATTATAGCAGAGTGCTGAGGTCCAGACCTTGTACATGCACTGGCAAAACTCAGTCAACAGTTTTTTTTTTCTTCTTTTTTTTTTATAAAGTTGGTTTTTAATGACCCATTTGTGATTGAATCCAGAATTTCATAGTCTAAAAGACCAACTCTTCTTATGGCCAGAACCATTAAAGTTTGCTGAGAATCTCTAGCCTTGTCTGTGGTTACCAACACTGAAAAGCTAAGTGGGCTGGAGTGAGACATTGCTGGTAATTCACAGTTGTGTCTGCAAAAGATGTCTTATTTTTATCATTCACTGGTCATCTCAGTCAAAGCAAATCAGTTAAGCCTGAGTGTCATCTCTCTGGGATGCTGAGCTCTTTGGTGGTATTTGGCTAACTGGACATTGAAGGAAAAGCTAGAAGTTGCCTTTATTTCTAAAAATCATTTCGTTCTTTTCACCAATTATTTATTAAATTATTATTATCTACAAGGCACTGTGCCAGGCTCCAGAGATACAAAGGCAATATAAAAAGTGCCTGAGCACAGGGATCATAAATTCATCTGCAATGATAACAACATATTCACAGAGTTAATTAAAAAAAGGATAGAGTAATAAAGTCATTTATTACACAATCCCTCTACTTTATTGTCAATCCTTTTTATTGAATATAGGTAGATTAGATGAAATTATTAAACATTATTTCCATATTATTTTGTAGGAGAATAAAACAAAAAGATGTTTCTTGGATTTGGTTGTTTCCTCTAGGAAGTTAAATGAAGCTAATACAAGATTTCCTTTATAATCTTCCCATGCCTAACTCTGTAGTGTGTATACACATACATATATGTATTTGTATGTATGTATATAGATATTTTAAAACACTATGACCATATACATATACATATATATGTATATGGTCATAGTGTTTTAAAATATCTATTTATTTTTAATCTATGAAATAAGACAAGCCTTTTTGTAACAGTAGAATAATAATAATGATTGCACATATAATTGCAAATTTCTTTCAAATATATAATAGAGTTATCATGTACACTTAATTTTTTCTTCCTCATTGCCCTCCATTCTTGAGATGGCTATTATTAGACACTATATGTGCATCTGTGTAAAATCATTCTATACATACTTCTATGTATTAATGTTTTCTCTGGATGCAGATAGTGTCTTCTTTCACATGTCCTTTGTAGTTAATTTGGGTATTTATATAGTCAAAATGACTTAGCCACTTACAGTTCATATAATCTGGAGAAACTCAGTGTAATAAATCTTTCAGAAATACTTCACTTGGTTTGCATTTCTTGAAGGTGATTAGTGGGATAATGAGATAATAAAGAATTGGCTTTACAATGTGTTTGGAGAGAGACACAGAGAAGAGACACACAGAGAAACAGAGATGGATAGAGAGAGCCAGGGGGGAGAGAGAAAAAGAAGATAAAAGGGAAAAAAAAGTTTAGGAAAGAAGAGAAGGTGAGACAGGCACAGAGGGAGGCAGAGGAGAGACTCTCAGCACAGGATTTTTTTTTGTCATTTGAGTGATTGAAAGTCCCTTCACTCCCCTACTTCCTCCTTCCCACATTTTGTTTTGTGGAATTTTTTTTAACCCAACTCAGGAAAACTGATGGACTCTGGTCAAAGCCAAATCATCTAATTTGTACCAGAATCTTTTGAGTATTTATTACAAAATAATAAACAATGAAACAGAGGCATGACATAAAACATAGAAGCATTCAAAAACATAAACCTTCAATTTCCAAGTGTTTCATTTCCCAGATTCTGGTCTGTCTTTTTTCTTACACATCTCTTTAAATCACCTTGAGATTCTTGGCTCCTTGCCATATTTTCATTCTTGATTTCACACCAGTAGCATCTATATTTTAGCACTATAGCTCTTGTTATGCTTTATTTTTTTTTTCTTACCAAGATGCTAAATGCCATTTAGTAAAAAAAAAAAATGAAAATATGTAAATATGATTATTAACCCTTCCTATGTAGTCCTGTCCACCAATTGCCCTCCCCCATTTAGATGCCTTAAGCACCAATATGAATTGGATTCTAACATTTTTTCCCATCTTCTAGGGATGTTAAAAAGACAGAAATGTAGCTGTTGCTCAGATCTTTCCCATTCTCCTGCTTTTTTTCAATTGTCATCCTAACAACAAACCTTCAAGACTTTTATATTGTATTCTCATTAGTGCAAAACTTCTGTTTCCTATACTTATTCATCTCTCTCTATCCTTTTTGTTGCTTGCATTCTACCTTGACACATCTGAAGTCTTCGGTATCATCTATAATGAACTGGATTTTGAAAAGAGATAACTCTTTTGTGCTGTCTGTGTCTGCCTTGGGAAAATGGTCTCCATGACATCTGGGGAACATGCAATCTGCAGCACAGATGCTTCCTAGGCAACATTTTCTTCAAGATGTAGGGACTGACCTCTTGTGTTGTAGGTTCAGAAAACACAGTAGGTTTTGTTTATCTTTCATTAAAACCCCTTTCTGTCACACAAATGGACATGTTGTTTGCCAGCAGTATGAAGGATTTTAGTACTGTGGATCATTGTAGTTTACATGTTGACCTTTCCTGTTCAATATCCCTATGGAGCACAGGTTAGACCTATGTCTCCTATCACTTTCCTAGAATGGGCACCTACTTATCAAAAATTCAGTTGCTAGATCTGGAAACTACCTTTTTAGATGTCAAATATATCCCCCAAATAGTTCTTAGAAGACTTCTCTATTCTTCACTTACCCGATGAGATGGCAATAACTAATGATTCATTGCCACTATTCTCCTGACATTAATAACATTTTCATCAGAACAACAATAAGAAGTACATTTAAAAAAAATAATCTGTGATTTCCAGGTTAACAGGATTGCACCTTCACAATGAACTCTAAGAAACAAAAGAGATATTTCTCGACAATACTGTGTTATAGCCTCTCCTCATAAACTATTAGGGTGTGCTAGGTAGATTCAGGAAATGTACTAAAAAAAAAAAATCACAGAGGCCAATCATTTAGCCAGTCAACAAACAGTTATCAAGTGCTTACAATGTGCAAGGCACTATAATGAGATAAATAGAAAGACAAATATAAAACAGAGAGAGCTCACACTTTAACATGGAACTGACTAGATGTACACAAGACTTATATAAGATAACTTGAAGATTTCTGAAGGTAATCTGAGTAGAAAAGCACAAAAATTGAGGAAGAGTCAGAAAGACGTCTTACAGAAGTTGGGGTTTTTGTTGAGATTTAAAGGAAGTCAGGGAAGCAAGGAGGAGGAGGTCAGGAGAGCATTCCAGATATGGGGGACAATCAGCAGAAAAGCACTGAATTGGAAAATAGATTGCCTTTTACAAAGGATGAGGAGAACATTGTCACTATATTTTAGAGTATGTGGAAGAAAATACAATATGAAAAGATCAGAAAGGCAAGAAGATTAAGAAAGATATTAAAAGTCAGAGAATTTTATATTAACGCTGGAGGTAAACAGAGTATTCATTTCTTTTTTTTTTTCTTTTTTTTATAGCCTTTTATTTACAAGTTATATGTATGGGTAATTTTACATCATTGACAATTGCCAAACCTCTTGTTCCAATTTTTCCCCTCCTTCCCCCACCCCCTCCTCCAGATGGCAGGATGACCAGTAGATGTTAAATATATTAAAATATAAATTAGATACACAATAAGTATACATGACCAAACCATTATTTTGCTGTACAAAAAGAATCGGACTCTGAAATATTGTACAATTAGCCTGTGAAGGAAATCCAAAATGCAGGCGGGCAAAAATATAGGGATTGGGAATTCAATGTAATGGTTCTTAGTCATCTCCCAGAGTTCTTTTGCTGGACGTAGCTGGTTCAGTTCATTACTGCTCCATTGGAACTGATTTGGTTCATCTCATTGCTGAAGGTGGCCAGGTCCATCAGAATTAGTCATCATATAGTATTGTTGTTGAAGTATATAATGATCTCCTGGTCCTGCTCGTTTCACAGAATATTCTTTTCAAAAGAGTATTCTTACTACTGTCCTTGGCAGGTTTTAAGCATTCATTTCAATGCTTGACTCATTATAAAATAAATATGTACAAGATCCATGGAGAGCAGAGTTTTCTGGCATTAAAAATACGTGCATTTATAAAAAAAGTCATTAAAATAATACTTTGTTGTACCTCTCTGTGTGTTCCACTGGGGGTGACTACTGACCTTGTTGCAGTTCTGATTTGCATAAATTATACTTCTTTCTTGAAGGGATAATTTCTTGATTTCCTTTTTTTTATTCTTCACAAAGTAATATAATTTCAGCTTCTTGTATCCAGAAAGGCATGGACCATAGAAAAAGATAACATAATGACAAAAAGTGAGTGATAGAAATAGAGATAAAACAGGATCTTTGAAAAATATAATGCCATTTAATTTTTAAGCAACATCTGCTATGTGAAAGGTGCTATATCAAGTGTGAGAAATACAAAGATAGGACACAAACCCTGCTTTCAAAGAACTTACAAGAAAAAGGAAAGACAAGTATAATAATAAGAATATCTAGTATTTATGCAGCATTTTAATATTTGCAAAATGCTTTACAAATATTATTTTATTTTATCCTCATAACAACTCTGGCTTTTACTATCTCTGTTTTACAGAAAAAAAAAGGAAGGCAAGGAATTGAGCCAAAGTGATCATGACACCAGATTCAGGACTCCATCCACTGTGCCATCTAGCTAAGTGCAAATAAATTGATGAAAGAGAGACTAAAATGAGATGTCTAGACAAAGTGCTGGAAGAAAGTATTTTTTTTGGGAGGCATGGTCTGGAAATATTTTATGGAGGAGTCAAGTCTTAAAGGAAAGGAAAGACTTAAAGATTTTCATCAACAGATGGTTATTGGATAGAAAAATATCTGTCTCAAACTTGGGGAACAATATGAGTAATAGCAAAATTGGGATAAAAGAATGGGTAATAGAGATTAGGTCAGATTGAGACAAAATACAAGGAGAATGGTATGGGATAAGGCTAAATATTTTGGGTAAGAATTCCTTGAATCCATTCATTTATTCAATAAACATTTAAGTTTCCATTAGATCAAAAGATCAAAAATGAAATATTCCCTACCCTCATAGTCTATTAGTATAAAACAACATGAACATAGTTACAAATTACATAGCAAGTAGCTGCAAGGTAATTTCAAGGTATGTGAAAGGAAAACAACAATTTCTCTAGGGCTAAGGTTCATATGAACTTTTAAAAATTTCTTAATGTATTTTAATATAACTGATTTTCTTTGTAATCCTACATATTTTATTTTATGCATTTAAAAACATTATTTTAAGATGTAAGCTACAGATTTCATTAGACTGCCAAAGTGGTTTATGAGAAAAAATAGAATTATTATAAGAGGAAACTAGGGATTGGTGAAAAAAGAATGCATTTTAGGTATAAGGGGGTAACTTGTGCAAATGAAGAGATAGGGAAGGAAGAGAGAACAGCAAGTCCCGGTTTATTTGGATCATAGAGTTCAGGGGAATTTAATAAGCCTATAAAGGAAGGTTGATACCAAATTGTGAAGGCTTCTAAAGGCCAAACAGAGAAGTTTGCATTTTATACTTAAGGAAATAGAGACTAACAGATGCCTCTTAAACAGGGGTATAACATGATCATACCCAAGCTTTAGAATTATAAATTTTGCAGCTGAGTAGATCTTGAATAGAGAGGTTAGAGTAATTAGGGGCTATTAGTCCCTTAGTTAGTGAGAGATAATGAATAGAAATGAGCAGTCATTAGGGCCAGGATTAGGATGGTGGCTTTTTGAGTGGAGGAAAGGGAATATATATGAGAAATGTTATAGAAGTAGAAATAAATGTAAGACTTAGCCATTAATTTGAATATGAAGGATAAGATAATGGAAAAATAAGATTTAAATATGAATGAACTGAGGTTGTAAATCTAAGTAACTAGAAAAAGTGTGGTGCCTTCAATAAGAAAGAGGAAAGTGAGGAAGAGGAAAGAGTTTGAAAGAAAAAACAATGAATTCTATTTTGAACATACTTATTTGAGAGGCTTAGGTGACATTAGGTTGCAGATGTCCAGTAGGTTGTTAATGATATGATAGTATAGTTCAGAACCTAGGTGACACAGTGTTTAGAGTTTTTGATTTCAGATCATGAAGAACTGAAATTAAATCCAACCTTATGTATTTTTACTATGTGATCCTGAGCAAGTCATCTAACTTTTGCATATCAGTTTCCTTGCCTATAAAATGGAAATAATAGTATTTATCTCCCAGAGTTATTGTGAAGAAAAAAAATATATTTGTAAAACACTTTGCAAACCTTAAAATAATATTAAATACTTATTATTATCATTAATTAGGGCTTTATATATACACACATATGCATATACATATATATATATACATAGATATTTGTATATATACTAGATATATGTACATATAATACATATATTTGTTTTATACACATACATACACATATACACATAACACACACATTGAACACATATACACACACTAAAGATGAAACTACTCATTTTAGCTCTGCTACCTTAACTAAGTGTGAATGCTTTTTACTGAATAAAAATTAAGCAATTGGATTTATTGAACAAGGCTTATATATCTTGAATTAATCAAAGTCACCTTTACATTGCAAAGTGGAGTTATTCCTTAACCAATTTGTATAAAAGGAAGAAACTATCTCAGAACTAGAGGGAGAGATTTTGAGGCTCTGGATTTGAGCAGGTCTGGCCTTTCCATTATACCTTTGAGGAGTAAAAGGATGTCTGAGCAGTGGCAGAGAAAAGAGACATCCAGGAGAGTAATTGGCTCTCAATTTATTTAAATGTTCTTTTATTTCCATGAGAAGTATTTTGTAGTTGTATTTCTAAATCTTGTATGTGCAATGGAAGCTGAATTATGAGATTTTTATGCATTTCATGGTTTTTTAACTGATTTTTCTTGTTATAATTTTTTTTAGCTTTGTCCTATATAGAAACGTTATTAAATTTTTGTAAATTTATTTTGAATACTGCTACTTGCTAAAACTACTAGTTGTATCAGTTTCTTCACTGATTTTCATGTCATCTGAAAATAAAGGATTATGTTTTCTCATCATCTTTTGTTTATACTTTTATCGTTCTCCTCTTATCTTGCATTTTGAAAACTATATAAAATAAAAATGAAGAAAGGAGACCACCTTGTTTTACCCCTGCATATCTTAAAATGTTTCTTTCATTGTTCTTTTGCACATAATGATGGCTCTCCCTTTTAAATCTATCCTCTTGATTGTATTAAAGGCCTCTCCATGTGTATCTGCTTTTTTGGAGGGGAGGGGGATTTAACATAAATGAATGCTACTTTTACAAACTTTTTACAAAGTTTTTTTTTTTAATTTATTGACAAAATCATGTATTTTCTCTTATTTTCGTAGTTTATATGTTAATCCATTCTTTCAACCTTAATATGAATTCAATTTGGTCATAGTAAATTAAAATTTTGCTCTCTCTCTCTCTCTCTCTCTCTCTATATATATATATATATATATATATATACAGTGTCTTCCTTTGGAGATTTTATATAATTTTATGTAATTTATATAATATTTTAAAAGCATTAGTGACTTTGGCATATGCTTTGTCACTGGCTTGAATATTTTTATCACAAAAATTTTTGGAAGAATTTTCTCTATTTCTATTATTGAGCTTAATTTTTATAGTATACATATTAAATGCTCTTGACATATTTGATAGAATTTGCTTGTAAATCGAAATTTACTTATTTATTGTTTTAGCAGTAAATGTATAATTTGCTCAATTTCCCCCCCCCCCCATCTGATTAATCAAAATCTCATTTTCTTATTTTGTTGCTTTGAATATTTCACAATTTTTGTTTATGCTTCTCAACTTCCTTTGAAATCTGTTTTTCTGGTATATAATATTTTCTGATGTATTTTTCATTTATGCTCTATTATGAATCTATCTTATTCACATGTTATTTTGGGTAATTTGGTTCCCCTTCCTAGACCAGGTTACCTAGTGGATTATAAATTTAAGTCTAAAATTAAGAGGCCTTTGAGATTATCCAATTTGATCTCTTTGTTGTACAGAAAAGGAAAATCAATTAGCAGGGTGATTAAATTTATCTTCTTATCATTTAATCATTTTTTAATCCTGTCTCACTTCATTAAGGATTCTTTTTGAGCAAAGATACTGGAATAGCTTGCCATTTCCTTCTCAAATTCATTTTACAGATGAGGAAACTGAAGCAAACAAAGCTGTTAAGGAGCAGTTCAATTCTCTGAGAGCCTCCACAGCTGTGGATCATAGCATCTGAAGGAGTTGCAGGGCAGCCTTTGCTGACAGAGGTGTTGCAGACTGGGAATGAGATAAATTGGAGGTGGAGAGAAGAGGAGAGAAGTCAGACAATGCAACTGCCTCTCAGTCAGAGAGGTCAGAGAACAGCAACGGCCTCTCAGTCTCCTTGTTCATCCTCTCAAATGAAGAGATCCATTCTGCAGGTCTGGGTTGGATCTCCAGAAGCCACTGTCAGGTGGCGCTTGTGTCACAACAGAAAACTATTAAGTGATTTTCTCAGACTTACATAGTGTGTAAGTATCTGAAATTAGTTTTGAACTCAGGAAGAATCCACTGTGCTACCTAGCTCCGTTGGATTAAATGACTTAAACCAAGGTTAAGCAATGAAGCTAAGATTGGAATCCAGGTTGTCTAGTTAATTTTCTTACCAAAGTACCTTAAGTTGGGTCTTGGGGCTAATGTGCTCTAAAATTCTATTTAATTTCAAGTTGTTTTTTCCTATGATCCTCAAATTTTCAAGATTTTTTTTTTTTTTGGTATTTATTTTTAACATTTAACCTTTACAAATATATATTCAGTTAATTGACTTTCTGTTTTTCTATTTTTAGTGTAACTTTTTGGAGATTCAACTTTTTGTGAGCATTGCCTTAGCTGCATCTCATAAATTTTAATGTTACTTATTGAAATATTATCTTTAATGAAATTATTTATTTCTATAATTTATATTTTGATTTTACACAGAGATATATTGATATCATTCCAGATATTATTTCCTTTCCATTTTGAACATTTTTTCATGTTACCTTTATTCATTACTCTTTTATTTTATTATGGTATATTATTTCATTTCTTTCCCAAGCAAAATCTAAGTCCAAGCTTTCTGTTGAGAGGGAGGGGAACTCTGCAGGAAAGAAAAGAAAATTAGAAATAAACTGGGTAAGGTTCACATTAGGAATATCATTTAGGAAGATGTATATGGATTTTATTGTAAAGGAATAGGCGAGAGAGAGATTAAGAGGATCAGAATGATAATATTTGTCTTTATGTAGTGCTCTAAGAATAGTAGAATACTTCATGTACATTTTCTAATTTCATCCCAACAACATGTATTATTACCCTCATTTTACTGATGAGAAATAAAACACAGCAAAATTAAATGACATCCATCCTTAATAAGAATAAAATGTAGGATTTTAATCTAAGACTTTGTTGAGTTTCAATTCACCACTGTTTTCTGTCATATCATTCTACCTTTCAGGGTTGCTACAATGAAAGTTGAGTAGATACCACTGGATTATATATTTAGAGCTAAAAGTGTCCTCAATGGTCATTTGGCTCAATCTTACTTTAAAGATGAGGGCACTAAGGGAGAAAGGATAAGTGATTTACCCAAAGACTCATAGGTGTTAAATGAATGGTTAAATGATAGAACTGAGTTCTATCTGACTTTAGGGTCCTGTGCTGGGAAGACAAAACCTGGTAGCATAGTGCAGTCGAATGATTCTTGAAGTATGATGTGGAGGGCTTTGGGACCTTTTCAGGAGATTCACAAAATCAAAAATAATTTTCATAATAATGCTAAGATGTCTTAATTTCTACTTTGATAGATATCAATACATAATTCACATAATCAAAACCTCTTCTTGTAAAGTCCCTGGTAATTTTTTTTTTTTTTTTTTTGGAGATAGTGGGCTTAAGTGATTGTCCAAGGTCACCAAACTAATGTGTGAAGCCAGATTTGCATTCTGGTCACTCTTATTCCAGGGCCTGTGTTCTATCTATTGCACCACCTAATTGTTCCATCCTCAGTAATTTTTAAGAGTTTAAAAAATGCTGATGTTGTGGGAAGAGGATTGATATTGGGATGAAGCAGAATTTGAAGCAAATTTGGACTCCCAAACTTGTGTTATTTCCTTTGCACCATGAATGTACTGTTGCTTTATGAATTGGATATTAAAGTTGTGGTAAAAGAAGAAATGACATAGAAATGAAATGATTTCTCAACTGATTGGATGATTAGAGCATTTGGAGCAGAAAGAGTCAAAAGTTTAGTCATCAGGAGGATATGTTGTGTTATTATCAGAAGTAGAGAAGTTGGGGAGAGGATATGGGGATGTGAATATTGAGTGAAGCCTTCTGAAGAATGAGGAAACAGAATAATAGAGATAAGTGAGACAACATGTAATAGGTACCTTGAAAAAAAGCAAACCATAGAATGCAACTATTACTCTGAAAAAAATTAAGTCCTTGTCCAAGTGCACACAGATTAGAAGAAGATGGGTTTGACCCTTTATCCTGTCCCCAGGGTTGTGAAACTAACAAGGGAATTGTTCAGTCCTTTCAATTGTGTCCAACTCTTTGGACCCCATTTGGGATTTTCTTGGTAAAGATACTGAAGTGGTTTGCTATTTTCATCTCTAGTTTATTTTACAGATGAGAAAACTGAGACAAACAGGATTGAGTGACTTGCCCAAAGTCACATATCTAGTAAGAATCTCAGACCAGATTTGAACTAATGAAGTGGAATCTTCCTGATTCCAAGCCCAGTATTCTATCTACTGCTCTCCAACTGGCTGCCTAACATGAGACTTATAATCTTTTTTTCCTGTTTCTTTTGAAAAATCAGATGAACAACTCAAGTGTTTTATTGTCACCTGCCAAGATATGAAAAGAAGCATAGGAATCCTGGGTAGTTTGTCTATGATGATTTTATGGAAAGATTGTGAATAACAATAACTAGAAAAAGAGTAACTACAACTAGTGCTTTGAAGTTTTCAAAGATTTTTACTTATATCAACTCATTTTATCTTCACAATAACACTGATAAGTAGGCACTACTATTATTAGCATTTCTGCAGATGAGAAAAATGAGGAAGATGGTGATTAAATGAATTTCCATAGTGATAGAGGTACTTGGATCATGCTTGAGGTCATATTTAAACCTCGATCTTTCTGACTCAAGTCCAGCATTCATACTGAGTCCATGAGCCCAATATTTATTTATTTGCTTATTTATTATTTTCATTTTTTATTAAAGCTTTTTAATTTTCAAAAGATATGCATGGATAATTTTTCAACATTAGCCCTTGCAAAACCTTGTGTTCCAATTTCCCCTCCCTTCCCTCACCCCTTCCCCTAAATAGGAAGTAATCCAATATATGTTAAACATGGTAAAAATATGTTAAATATATACATACATACATATATATTTATACGTATATACATACATATTTATACAATTATCTTGCTGCACAAGAAAAACCAAATCGAAAAGAAAAAAAAAGAGAAAAAAATGCAAGCAAAAACAACAAAAAGAGTGAAAATACTATGTTGTGATCCACACTCAATTCCTGCGGTCCTCTCACTAGGTGTAGATGGCTCTCTTCATCATAAGACATTGGAACTGGTCTGAATCATCTCATTGTTGATGAGAACCACATCCATCATAATTGAACATCATATAATTTTGTTGCCATGTACAATGATCTCCTGGTTCTTCTCATTTCACTCAGCATCAGTTTGTGCAAGTCTCTCCAGATCTTTCTGAAATCATCCTGTTGGTGATTTCTTACAGAACAATAATATTCCATAACATTCATATACCATAACTTATTTAACCATTCTCCATCTGATGGGCATCCACTCCGTTTCCAGTTTTTTGCCACTTCAAAAAGGGCTGAGTCCAATATCTTGAAGCATCAATTGATGAGCTATAATACCCATGGGATCACAGATCAACTAAAATATCTAAATATTTTAGAGAGATTGACTACCTTACCTCACTGCCCTCACCCCACCCCAATTCCCTTTCCTACCCCTGCTAATCTTCTTGGCACTGATTAACCTATTCTTGATGGCAAGTATATCAGTATGGGCAAGGCATTAAGACTAGAATGGGAGTCATAGAGAAGATAGATTAGGATTGAAGGAAAGGGAGTGAGAAAGTTATAAGTAACAAGAGGACTAATGAGGAGTGGGTATAGGGTCTCCATTTACTGCTATTGTTTTTTCTATTTCTGATAATTCTTCCTAAATGTTTAAAAGGAGGGAGAAGATAGTGATGATACAAAATGGTGGGGAGTAGGGAAACAGACTTCAGGACTGTCATTAGAAAACAAGCAGTTATTGAGAACAAACCGTGTCAGATACCACAATAATTTCTTTTGTTTCATTTTCATTTTATTTATTTTTTATTAAAGCTTTTTGATTTTCAAAACGTATGCATGGATAATTTTTAAACATTAATCCTTGCAAAATCTTGTGCTCCAATTTTTCTCCCTTTCCTCCACCCCACCCCAGATGGCAAGTAATCCAGTATATGTTAAACATGGTAAAATATATATGTTAAATCCAATATATGCATACATATTTATGCAATTATATTGTTGCACAAGAAAAATCAAATCAAAAAGGAAAAAAATGAGAAAGAAAATAAAATGCAAACAACAACAAAAAGAGTGAAAATTCTATGTTGTGATCTATACTCAGTTTCCACAGTCCTCTCTTGGGGTGTAGATGGCTCTCTTATCACAAGATCATTGGAATTCATCTGAATCATCTCATTGCTGAAAAAAAGCTATGTCCATCAGAATTGATCATCATATAATCTTACTGTTGCCATGTACAATGATCTCCTGGTTCTGCTCACTTCATTTAACATCAGTTCACATAAGTCTCTCCAGGCTTCTCTGAAATCATTCTGATGATCATTTCTTATAGAACAATAATATACTGTAACATTCATATAACATAACTTATTCAGTTATTTTTCCAACTGATGGGCATCCACTCAGTTTTCTTGCCACTACAAAAAAAAGGCTGCCACATACATTTTTGCACATGACCACAATAATTTCTAGGGATACAAAGAAAGGCAAAAATATAGTTCCACTAATAAAATATATTGCATTACATCCACAGATAAGACAGAGCTTACAAAAAAGGTGTGAAAATGAGTTAATTATTTTGGGTTGAAGTTCTAAAAAGAAAAAAAAAGATGGGTAAGAGAGGAATGATTGATTGCCTCAGAGAAAAGGGAAGGGAAAGGAAAAATGGAAGAAAGTATTGCATGTAAAAGAGGTATACAAGTAAAAGCAGTGGAAAATGGTGAGGCAGGGATAGGCAATGATTGAATCTCATAAATTTGGTTCAAAGAAAGAATACATATATGTGAACCATTATCCAATGTATGTGCTAACCTTATATGGAAACATCTTAGATTCTAATTCTTTGCTTTTATTCCCCTTTTATTCCATCCTTAAAAATCAGAGTTTGTTTTACTTACTGCTATTCTTTCCTGGGTATTATCCTTCCACATAAACTAATCTCTTTCAATTCCTGCTTATTGTTTATTGAGTTTGATGTATTTCTCTAAAAAACTCTCTGTGTGTTCAACTCCTTTTTGTTCATTTTAGATGAAGACAACATTCATCTGATGCCCATTCTTACCACTCCTTCTTTCATGATCGTATATTCCAAAGCTTTTAGAAATTGGGTTGTCATCCCATATGGGATTGCATAATTGAATGTGGGAGTGTATAATCAGTAATTTTAGATTTGTTTACCTGTTTTAGATACCTATATATTTGGGGTGATGTAAAAATTTCTCAGATGAAAAGGATCATGAGTGGCAAAGTTTAAGAAACCCTTGATATACTCTTCCTATTATGGATGTGAGCAATGATATAAAGCCCCCTAAGTTCTATCACTTCTCATGAGCTTATTAGTTATCTTAGTTTATTTTTAATTTAAAAATGAGTACAGGTATAATTGCTCCAAAACTCCTGTTAGGAAAATCTAAAATTTTAGACAGAGTTTGGATGCTCTGCTAATTTAACTATATATAAATATCTGTACTTAATTCCTGGCCTCTTTGTGGTTGAGGCAAATGCAGTTTGTCACATATAATTTATATTCTGTTTTCTGTGTATTGACGAGCAGCAGGAGGAGAAGTTAGAGAAAGAGCTAACTTTTCTCAGGACTTCACTCATTCTTGGTCTTCTACTCCCAAATGTCTATAGAACTGATGACTTTCTTCAATGTCTTCCTTTTCTTACCACAGCTCAATATTGCTTTTGCTTCATGTGCTGGAATGCCATATTTGCTTCTCAAATCCATTCCCTCTCACTTTGATCCCTGGGTTATAGCCAAATTTTCTTGGCCTGTATAAATAATTCTTGTGCAATGTCATTATAAAGAGGACTTTAAAACACCTCCGAGATTGATTGAACATTTTATTACTTAATTTAAGTGGGGAAGGTTGAATAATTCAATCATCCTACCCTTATATCACACATACCAATTAAGAGAATAAGGATTATACTCATAATTTGCAGGATTATATCAGTTATTTTTGCCTGTAAATCTATATATTTTTTGCCTTTCAGAACATTATGTTACAAGATCTCTTTTCATTTGTAACATAAACAGTTAGGTCTTGTGAGATCCTGACTGGTTTCTTGATATTTGATTTTTTTTTTCTTCTGGATATTTAGACATATACACACTTAAAGTTGTTGTTCAGTTGTTTGTTGTTCACATCTGATTTTTTGTGATCCTATTTAGGTTTTCTTATCCAAAATACTGGAATAGTTTGCCATTTATTTCTCCAACTCATTTTATATATGAGGAACTGAGACAAACAGAGTTAAGTGACTTGTTTAGGTTAAGTGTCTGAGGCCAGATATGAACTCAGATCTTCCCGATTTCAGGCCTAGTGTTGTATTCATTGAGCCATTTAGTTGCCCTAGTTTGGAGATCCATAGCACCATTTCCCTAGAAAAATTAAAAAGATGGTCTCTGAAGGCAAGGAAAATATTGGAACAAGTGAAAGCACAGTATAATTTCCTAAATATTCTTCAGATTTCTAACCTCCTATTTGGTCTTGGCACTCTCTTATTACCTATTTGAAGTGTAAGTTTAAGCTATCAAAGCATCAGTCAGTTAGTCAATTAGCATTAATAAGCATTCACTATACTGAGTGCAGGCTAATAAAAATTAGAATTCATAAGTCTAATCTCTCCCCAAGGTCTATCTTATCTGTGAAGAAAGTGAAGGCTAGAGAACTGATGCTTTTGTCAAGATCATCATTACTTTAGCTAGTTAACATCATCATCATCACCATCATCAACTAAGTACATATATAATCTAGAAAAAGTATTAATTTTTCCTATGTGTATTATACAACTGAACTTTTTTGGGGGTGATCATGTATTCAAATTAAGTCCAGTATTTAGTATCTACTTCAAAAACAGTGTCAGGTGCTTGAGATATAAAAATAGTAACTAACAATCATTACTGTCACTGAGAATACATTGTATTAGAAAAACATTGAAGAGACCTTACTTTATTCATAGGCTTCAATCAGCACAATGTCATCTTCAGGCAGGAACATCTGGAGAACATCACCTATTCCATCTGGACTTTATGCACATCATTTCTCATGACAGTGTTGTATACTTCGAGTGGTCATGTCTCTCTATGTTATCCCTTGGTATGATAACCAGAGGACTATTGAAAGCATAAAAGACACCTTGCTTTGTTATACAAAGTCAAATGATTTTTTTTTTAGAGTTTACGTTTTTTTTCCTTTTTCTTTTTGGTGTGTCTGTAGAGTGAGAAAACAATAAATACAATAGGATAATACAGAGGTATCTCTCTAAACCTCTTCCCACAGTCACAATGGCTATAGGGAGATTAAACTCTCTGTAAGCTATTCCTAGTATCTTTTTTCCCTATTGTGAAATCTTAGTTTAATAAGAAGCCCAACATGGACTTAGAATGAATTGTTCTAGAATTCTTCAAACTATAGGCAACACAACTTAAGTTGATTCAGTTTTCAAGTCCAATATTTCAGTTAATAGTCCTTTATATTTATGTGACCATATTAAACAATTTACAACAGATAGGCAACATACAAAACCAAAAAAACCCAAAACTTGAATCACTAAGTCTGTTTCCAGATAAAATCTGATTAAAGCTCCCTTAGCATCTATCCTTAATTTGTCCCCTAGACTTTTCCCATTACTTTTACTCTGGTCCAACATCAGCAGATAATAAGTTTTTCTGAATCCAAGATTTTTATAATGAATTCTTTTTGAACTCATTATATAATGTGACCTCTGCAACATTCTAGTGGAGAATTTCAGTATATTTATTGACAATTATACTCCATATTCAATCCACTAAAAATCTAGACTGTCTGAAAAAAGGAAAGGATGATGTACTAATGATGTTTTCATCTAGTTCACTACTGTAAGACAAAGTTCAGAACTTGGAAATGGAAAGATTTGTTGTATTCCAGATCAAACTCAGTATGTTGTGCCTTCGAGTCTCTCAGGTCAAAACTTTGAAGCTTTCTGTCATTGTGAAGCAACAATGTAATGTGTTAAAGGGATCAGGAAACGAAAACTCCAGTGTACACAAAGAATGATTCACCCATTTTAAAAGAAGTTTTGCCTTATGAAACATTAGAAAACAATATGAAATAGCAAGAAATCCAAAAGACTGTATTTTGGAAAGGGACCACGAGACCAACTTGGCAAGCTGTAATGAGAAAAGGAAAATCAGGAAAGAATACCGTCCTTGCATTAATTTCCTCAAAAAGCCTTGATTCTTCTGCAAGATCTTTTTTAAGGATGCCTATGAAAATCCCTTTAAAAAATACTTTCCAAATACCGTGACCTTTATGTTGTTCCTTCAAATTCTGGTTCCTTATAGTTTTTCAAAAAAGTAGTGCTTGTAAGAGAAGAAAATAATGTTCTTTAGTACACCAAGATATCATATCCTATTACAATCAGTTTTATGTGATTGGTTATTGTATTGTCTTGTTTGATTAATTTTTATTCTGTTCAGAAAGTTTTATAATTTATTTTATCTTACTCTGATATCTTCTTGTGTATGAAAGTGATGTTGGGTTCTCACAAATTGTGCAAACAGAGCCCAAGGTGTGGAAAGTCTTACTGAGTTACATATCAATTTTTGTCCAAACGATTTATATCACTTATCTGGCATTAAGCCTAAATGAGTTCATTTAGGTTCATCAGAAGGTTCACCCTTAAATAATGAATTTTGGACATATCAACTCATAGGGAAAGCGAAGATTGTTATAAGGATAAGACTGCTCATAACAATTGAATCATCTTTTCAATCATAGAATGTGATCATTCATAATTGATTAAATATATTGCTTTTGACAATTTCAACAGTTTTGGAATCAAGCTTTAGTTCAGAATGTAATATCCCATTTCAGATTATAATTTATATAGAAAAATGCATTTAATTTTAGTCCTAGAAATTTTTTCCTGAATCATAATAAAGATCTTGGACATATAGTTGTGACAAACAACTTCTGAAGTTCCTATTAGTTCCAAATTTTTCACCCTCTGATCTGAAGCATCTTAAAAGCAAGGAATATTGGTATTCTGTTTCAACTTATCAATTTAGCTAGAAGAGATTAAGGCTCTGAAGAACTGAAAGATTAAAAATACTGGAATGGGGGTGAAAGTAGGCATCCATCATTCTAAGATGATTTATGGGATATATGATTTCATAGTCTCATCTAATTTAATGACAGAAGGCAATCTTGGAGCATACATGTCCTATAAATGTCTCAGTCTCTCAAAAATAAAACTGAAGACTGTATAAGTTAAAAGATAGAAAAGAGAAAGTACACAAATTCTTCATTAAAGTACTCTATAAAATAAGAACAAGGGAATGCAAAACCCTATTTAATAAATACCTGAAATAACTTAAGATCCTATTCCAGAGAGCAATAGTAATGAAATGGAAAAGTAAAGAAATGAGGATTAAATAGAATTAAAATGAAGGAGCAGAGGAATTGTAAATACACAAAGATGGAAACATACAGAGAAAAAACCCAGAGCCACATAAACAAAGGACAAAGTAGATACACTCAAAACGTCCCCTCCCCCTCTCCCCCCTTTCCTCCCTCTCTCTTTTTTTCTTCCTCTCTCCCTCCTCTTCTCCCTCTCTCCCCCCATATGTTTTCACAAACAAGGATAAAATTATATTTGCCCTTGTTGCCCATCAATTTTTCATAAGCAGAGATACTCTAACTCTAAAATTGGGCATTATTATTGCACAGATCACAGATAATGCTCCACATATATTTTGGACCCTCACTTATATTTCTTCTTCTTTTTTCTCAATATTTCTGTTCAAAATGATTATGACTTTGATAGCCATAAATACTTCCTGGTAATTTTTTATTTTTATCTGAAGAGAAGAAGTGCTGCAAAAATTTATGATCAAAGTGGAAACCAGAGGAAGTCACCATATACCCTTTAACATATGAGGATGCCCTAGGACTTTAAAGATTTATAAAATGGGAAGAGGATTCTGGGAAGATGGCAGAGTAGGTTGGCAAATTTCAAGTTCTCCATATTTCCCCCACAAATAGAAAAAAAATGCATCTTAGGGTGAACATAGTGAAAAATCAAGACAATTAGGAGCAGAACCAATAGGCAAAACTACATATATACCATGAAAGGTATAGCACCCTCCAAAATCTATAAAGATATAAAGGGGAGAGATGAGTAGAAAGGGAAGCAAAGAGTTAGGGAAGAAGACAAGGGAGGGATCCATGGGTGGAGGAAGGTTAAATAATGTCAAGGCAAGTTAAGGAGCAGAATTTAATTAAAGACAGCATGTATAGCAAAGATGTATGTGTATGTGGGGTATGTGTAGGTGTATGTGTATGTATGTATATATATCTACATATGTATACATAAATATATCTTTTCTTAATTGTAGCTTGTTTGGGGATGGGGAGGAATGAAAAACTGGAAAAAAAATAAAGCAAATAAGGTGCTCAGCAGAGAATCAAAGAATAATTTACAAGGAAGTAAAAAGAAAATAGACATTCATAAATAAAATTTCTTCTAATATATATACTTTTTTGATCTGGTAACTTATTGTTATATATTTTGAATACTCCCTGATGTTCTGCTAAACACATCATAATCTCTTTTGTTTTGCTTTATTTTTTTCTTTTCTGGTTTTCTTTTTTCTTATTCTATTTTTTCAAATGAAATACATTTTTAAAAAGACATAATATCTCATAATTCAGGAAATACTTGAGTTTTCTTTCTGTTTCATTTTCCAATTTTTTTTCTAAACTATCTCATAAGAATACCTATTTTAGGAATATTAATGAGATTAAGAAGGTTTTTAAATAAATAGCAGTATTTTGATCTATACAAATAAATTAATATGAATTACGAAGGAAAATAGGCAGTAATTTCTGAAAATGAATCTGAAAATATGAAAATGAGTTTTCAGGACCTCAAGGGGGAAAATGGAGAAAGATGGAGCAGAGAGAAAAAAAATCAGCTGAGCTCTCCCAACATTCCCTCCTCCCCATACAACTTGAAGATAATGCCTCAAATTTATTGTGAAGTGACAGAGCCAATGAAAGGTCTGAGTGAGACAGTCTTCTAGCCCAAAACAATGTAGGAGGTCAAATAAGTAAATCTGTGTCATAGGGGTGGAGGCTGAGGTGAAACCTAAGTAGATTCAACACTTGGTCCCAGTGGTAGGTCCAAGTACTGACAGAAACAGCAATTTCAGAAACTTTCAAGGCAGAGATTGTAAAGGATCCTGGAACCTGGTCAGAAAGTGGTGATAACTGTGCTAAAACCTGATGCAAAATTTGTAACTGGCAACTCCATTGCCTTTACCCAGTTCTGGGTCAAAATTCAAGGGCAGAGAGGAATACTTTCCATCAAGAGTGAGAGGAAACCCTGAAAAGTAGTATCACTTCAGGTCCCAAGGGATCAGTGACTGAGGACCAACACTATTAGTAATCTGAAGGGATCAAGTTAAGAATCAGAATGCAAACCAGAATTGTAACAACACCTCTACCCAGATCACACTGATTTAGAAACACTCCAAACAACCGAATCTCCAGAACCAGCTTGAAAACAGCAGTGTGAAAAATCCTGAAAAATACAATGCTTCTCCCACCTCCTTGCTGAAAACGGAGTCCAATTTTAACAAAGTTCAAATTAAAAAAAATAGTATGGAAAATAAACAAACAATAGTATGGAAAATAAACAAACAAAAAACAAACAAACAAACAAAAACTACCTTGTTATAGGAGCAGAGAAATTGAAACTCCAGAAAGTAAAACAGCTGTTATTACAACCAAGAATAACTTATCCAGAAAAAAAAAAATGAAAATAATCTGTTAAGGGGGAAATGGTATTTAATGAAATAAAGGACTTTCAAGCATAGCTGATGAAACAACCAGAGGTGAATAGAAAAACTGATTTTTAAATATAGGACTTACAGGAAAATTAAAAATGCAAACATGAAATAGAATTCCAAAGGAATTCAACACGATTAAACTCTTTATATTTCCTTTTTTTTTTCTCCCTGAGGCAATTGGAGTTAAGTGACTTGCCCAGGGTCACAAAGTTATAGGAAGTGTTAAGTATGTGAAGCCAGATTTAAACTCAGATCCTCCTGACTTCAGGGCTGATGCTCTATCCACTGCACCACCTATCTGTCCCAAACATTTTATATTTCCATAGGGAAAGATCGTGCATGTAATTTCTAAAATTTTGTCCTTATTAGGGTGGATAGGAGAATTCTAAAAGAAGATGATATAAGAGAGAATTGATTCTGTTGGGATGAGAAAAAAGGATGCTGTGGAAGAGGGAAGGGAGAGAAAGAATAAGGAAAAATTCTCATATAAAATAGACATGCAAGGAAGAACGTTTTACAGGGAAGAGGTAAATGGTGGAGAATGCCTGAACTTGACTCAAATCTAAATTGGTTCAAAAAGAGTGTATGTATATATGTATATATTCCCAAGAGAGAAGTAGTAAGGGAAGAAGATATGGGAAAAGTAGATTAATAAAAGGGAGGGCAGATAAAAGAAGGTGGTGGTCAGAAGCAAAAGAGAATTTAAAGGAGGTAGAAAATAATAAAAGAGAAATAATGATAAACAAAAGAAAACAGGATAGAAATAAAAATGTACAGTTAGTAATCATACCTGTTAATGTTAAATAGATGAGTTCACCCATAAAATGGAAGCAGGGAGCAAAATGGAATAAAAACCAGAATTCTGAAAATCAAAGGGAAAATTAATAAAATTGAAAGTAAGAAAGCCATTGAACTAACAAACAAAACTAGGAGCTGATTTTATGGGGAAAAAAACCAAACAATAATGTAAATAAGCCATTGGTTAATTTTATTTAAAAAAGAAAGAAGAAAAAAACAAATGATCAGTTTCAAAAGTGAAAAGGGTAAATGCACCACCAATGAAAATGAAATTAAAGCAATTATTATGAGTTATTTTACCCAAATTATATTTCAGTCAATCTGACAAGTTAAATGAAATTGATGAATAATTACAAAAATATAATTATTCAGATAAACAGAAGGGGAAAAAAAGACACAAATAACCATATCTTGGAAAAAAAATTTTAAAGTCACAAATAAAAAAAACAAAAACATTCAGATGGTTTCACTAATGAATTCTTCCAAACCGTAAAGGAACAGTGAATCCCAATACTACATAAATTATTTGGAGAAAAATAGATAAAGAAGTTGTACCAAATTATTTTTATGACACAGGTATGGTTTTGATACCTTAACAAGTAAGTACAAATGCAGAGAAAGAAGACTACAGACGAATTTTCTTTGGTGAATGTCAGTGTAAAAATTTTGAATGAAATCCTTGCAAAGAGATTATAGTGATATATCACAAAAAGACCTACATGACCAGATGGGATTTATACCAAGAATGCAGAACTAAGTTAATAATAGAAAAACTATAAACACAACTATCTCAATAACAAAAAAACAACAAAAACCATATGATTTATGCCCATAGATGAAATAAAAACCTTTGACAAAGTACAATATTATTCCTATTAAAAATAATAGGAAGCATAAGAAGTAATAGCATACTTTTTAAACAAATAAAAACAGATCTAAACAATTGGAGAAATATTATTTTCTAATGGGTAGTTTGAGCCAGTATAATAAAAAATAATTTTACCTTAATCTACTTATTCAAGTGCCATACCAAACAAATACTTTATAGAGCTAGAAGAAATAATATCAAAATTCATCTGGAAGAACAAAAGGTCAAGAATATCAAGGTAATTAATGAAAAAAGGTATAGAAAGGCAGCTTTGGCAGTTCCAAATTTCTAATTAAATTTCAGAGCAGTAATCCTCAAAACAATTTCGTGCTAAGAAATAGATGGAGTAATGCAATAGATTAGGCACACACAATACAGTTATAAATAATCATAGTAATCTAATGTTTGATAACTCAAATATCCAGGTTTGGGGGTACTCGTCATCTGACAAAATTTTCTGGGAATACTAGAAAGTAATTTGGCAGAAACTAAGCATAGACCAACATCTCATGCTGTATACCAAAATAGGGTTAATGTATATAGCTGATTTAGACATAAAAAATTATATAGCAAATTAGGGGAGTGCGGGAAAATACACCTCTCTGAGCTATTTTTAAGGGAAAAGTTTATGACTAATTAAGGGATAGAAAGCATGACAGAAGATGAAATAGATAATTTCACTCCATGAAATTTAAAAATGTTTTGGCATAAACAAAACTAATGCAATCAAAATTAGAAGGAAAATAGGAAATTGGGGTTGGATTTTAAACCAAGTTTCTCTGATAAAAGTATTTTCTTGAAAATATAGGGAACTGAGTCATATTTATAAAAATAAGAATTATTTTGTTGACAAATGGTTAAAGTATAAGAAGAGATAGTTTTCAGAAGAACAAAATCATAGGTATTAACAGTCAGGTAAAAATGTTTTAAATTACTATTGATTATATCTCACAGTTGTTTTCAGTTAACATTTAGTTAATCTCACACCCATAAGATTGACTAAAATGTCAGAAAAAAAAGACAAATGATGGAGCGGATATGGACATGTCTAGTAAATCTGTATCCCAAAGAAATCAAAGAAAAGGAGAAAGGGTTCATTTGTAAATCTATATCTATCTATCTATAGCAGCTCTTATTGTGGTGGCAAAAATTGGAAATCAAGGGGATGCCCCTCAATTTAGGAATGACTGGACAAGTTATGGTATATAATGGTAATGGAATACTATTGTTCTATAAGAAATAGCAAGCAAAAATGATGTCAGAAAAACTTGGGAAGACATATTACATCATGTAAAGTAAGAATAACCAGGATAATTTTGCATGCAGTAAAGCAATAATGTAAGGATATCAGTTGTAAAGGCTCAGCTACTTAGATCAAGATGAAGATCCAAGAAAATTCCAAAAGACATATGATGAAAATTGTTATCCATTTTCAAAGAAAAGAGGCAGATTGAAGCAAATGATTTTTACTTTCTTTAATTTTCTTTTTAAATTTTTTGTTGGTATTTTCCTTTGCAACAAGGCTAATATGGAAATATAGGTTTTGTATGACTTCACATATACAATCCATATCAAATTGCTTGCCTTCTCAGGAATGGGGATTGGACAGGAGGGATTTTTGAACTCAAAAATTAAAAAAAAATTGATTGTTTAATTTTTTAATATATAACCTGGAAATACTTGCTAAGGGAATCATATAAGTGAGGAAAATCCATGTGGTAGAGGTAACTACCACAGGTTAAATGTAACTTTAAAATTGTAAAATTTGATGTCTTTTTCCTGTACCAGAAATTGTCCATGAAAATTGATTGATGAACTCTGTATTGAACTGATGTTTTCATTGGTAAACCGTATTGATCCATGATATGCCTAACCAAATGTCCCTGGACAAAAATGTCACCCAAACTAATTGATATGATGAGGGATCTCTTTGATTTTTTGATTCAAAATCTTCTCTGCTCAATCGATTTACTCCTCAACAGCATCACTTCCAGCTTCAAACTTAACTGGTTAAGTGTTCTGAAACCTATCTAGTCTCCTATTTTATATGCCATTCTCAGAGCTGAACATAGAAATGTCTGAGTCCCGGATCTGGAATTGGAAGTTTCAGTTATTTACTAGAGCAAGTCACTTAAGTTTTCTGGGTTTCAGTTTCCACATTTATGAAATGATATGGTTGGAGTGAATGACTTCTGAGCTATTTTCCAATCTTATATTCCTGATGAATGATAATATGAGGCTGAAAATGATAAGTGCTAAATAGCATTGCAGCAGAAAACCTGATATTAGAGCTTATGAGGACAGATCACTTCATTCTGAAGCATTTAAGCAAAGTTTCCTGAAAAGATCAATATTTAAATTGGGATTCAAAAGATAAATGAGATTGGAAAGAAGAAAAAAATAGGAAATTTCATTCCAGAGAGGGATGAGCAAAGTAAGAAGAAAATATTCAGTGTATGTCCAACAGATAGTGAGTGGCCCACTTTGATAGGATTAGAAGAATCAATAATAGGATCATGGATATTTGAAAGCACTCTAGCAACTACATAATCAAGTCTTTTCATTTTAAAAATGAGGAAACTTCTTTTAGCATTCTTCACAGATATTAACAGTAGCCTTGCTGTTATTAACATTCCATCTCTCAATTTCCTACATATTTATCGAAAGCACTCCTTGCCTGAGATTAACTTCCTTCTTGTCTCTGATTCCTGGCTTCCTTCAGGACATAATTAAAATCCAGCCTTCTGTAATATGTATCTCTTGGTCTCTCTCCCCTCTCCAACTTCTCCCCAGCTTTACTGCCTCTCATTTGAGAATACCTCTTTTGTATTTATCATATAAGTACATATGGTACTTGCATGTGGTCTCCTCCAGGACAACATGAGCTCCTTGAGAGATGGGACTCATTTTTTTGTCTGTCTTTGTGTTTATTGTTCTTAGTACAGTGGCTGGCTACATAGTAGGCATTTAATAAATGCTTATTGACTTGATTAGCCTAAGGGCACAGAAATGGGTAGATCCTAGATAGAATTTGACTTCAGGTCTTCTGATTTCAAAGCCAGCATTCCTTCTACTGTAGAACCTTGGAATAATGGGGAATATACATTGCAGCCACATTTGATGCAAATGAAAAATCTCTCTTTTCCCTTCTCTGATTAGGATATCTACTGAATTGAGGTGGATGGGCAGACTGATTTGTATTCCTGGAACCTACCCTCCATAAACAGTAACTGAATATAAAACAGATTCACCAATAAAGAAAAGCCCCTAGGGTGAGAAATCAGATGAGATCCAAGAGAACAATTATTGAAACCTACCAGAAACACTTACCTATATTGTTTTTTCCTGATACTAGATCATAAACTATTCAGAAATATAGAACTATGCAAGTTGAGAATAATGATTTATTGCTTTAAACAGTATCTTAGAGTTTTCAGAAGATATTTTTATGTACCTTGACTCATTTGATCTTCATAGCAACTTTATAAGATAGGCAATACAAGTAAATTTTATAGAAGAAGAAATTGAGGTGAAAGATTAAGAACTTAAATTCATTTAACTAATCAGTGGAAGGCCTAGGAACTTGGTCTTCTGACTCAGTATGTGGTGTCCTTTCCACCAGCCCATGCTTTCCTACATAAGTAGTGTTTTATTATTTACTTCTAGTTTTCTGGTCATGTCCAGTATGGATGTGGCTGACAAGAGAAATGTGGCTACAAATTTGTGGCAAATAAAACCAATCCGTAATTTTGAGTTGTATGAAAGTTGTTCCTTTACTGGTAGAGTTGTTTCAACTTCTCACCTTATGACAGGGTTAATAAATGTCATAAAGTCCTGACAACAAAGTTGATCTCTAAGAGGTGCATGCAGACAAAATACTTGTGAGAAGTCTTTCTATTTTTTGATAGACACATTCAGTTTTTACTGACAACAGACACAATTGAATTTTAATCAGAGTAATTTAATAAGTAAGTTTAAAGAAATAGAACCTACTATTTCAAGAAAGCTTCATTCAACTAAAATGTTATTTATTAACCATGGATGACAAGTAGAGTCAACTTTGTGAATTGTGTTTTAGCCTTTAAAAATGACATATAATAAAATTATTGAAACTAGAGAATGTTAGTCTTGAACTGGACCTTAAAGATTATCTGTCCAAATATGTAATTTTATTTTTAAAATTTAGTGCTTTTTAAAAATTCCTACTCATTTCTTACTCCATTTTACCCACCCTTGAAGCAAAAAAAAGGCTTGAATAAAATCAATCCACAGAGTGACGACATCTGATAATATATATGTAACATTCTGTTCTCATGACACTCTACTTTTCTACCAAGAAGTAGGTAAAAGACTATGGGATTTGGGGGATATTTATGGAGAACTAGCATCTCTGGTGTGAGCATTTACTGAGTCTTTTTCAATGGCTACTCATCCATTTTTGGTGTCTGCCTTTACTCAACTCTCACTATGGCTCCAAGAACTGTAGCATGCACAATAGCCACACCCCAATAAATCATCTCAGCAGACAGGCTAAACCAGGTTGAGGGTTATTGACTGGCCTCAAACCTATTAGAGAAGTTAGGAAGATGTTTACTTCAAATATGTCAAGATTTCTTCCAGCAAAATGGACAGCTGAGAACAATTTGTTCCCAGGAATTCTGGAGTGCTTAGAGCTTGGTCAAATATTGAAGACACAGTCATCCATTGCATCCCAGGCCATAACCAATTGTCCTGACTTTTGTCTTGCATTGGTATTTGATGCCTCTGGAAAAAAAATGAGACTGGCAACTCTGTACAACTCTGCCTCACTTAAACCCAATTCAAGTGCAAGTCAAGATATTACTCATCATATCATTATGTCATTGGTTCTCTTTGAAAAAGAATGATGAACAACAAATCAAAAGAACATTGGAATGAGATTATAATCCTGCTTTTAGGCACAGCTTTCCTTCTTTGAAAGTCATTTTTAGTTTTTTGGATGTTTATTTTACTTTTCTTTAAATTTATGGAATTGAACAAATGAACAATTTTTTTCCTTACTCATTCCATCCACAAAACTACTTAGTTATTAATTTCATACATTAGTTGTTCTTTTCAATAATTCACCCAATGGTCAATTGGTGATGATTCCTAGTTCTTTATGGGGTTTACAAAGAGGTAGTTTAATACTATCTAGATAGTGATGCAATTTATTGTGACATTAGGCATGTATGCCCCAGATTACCTTAAATTCTTTGAAAATTATTCATGTGAAATATCATCTAACATGAGCATCTTTTTAACCCTATCTTTCAAATGAAACTGTTGTCTCCCAAGGTAACACTGATCCTTTAGTTCCCAAATTTCAAGATCACTTTTCATTCTTCATTCTTCTTGACCTACGTGCTGCATTTAATACTGTCAACTATCCTCTGCTCCTGCAAACTTTTCTTAATGAATTTTTATGAAATCATTTTCTGCTGGTTCTCCTTCTTCCTTTCTGATAACTCCTCAGTATCTCCTACTAAGTATATAAATATAAATATGTATATATTGTACGTCAGGTTCTTTACTCTTCAAATTAAAAGAGGGTGCATTTATGGATCCAGAAGGTGCTTCAGGAATTTCACGGATGATTTATCCATGTCTTCTAGGTAGCTGTAGTATTATATATGCTATATATGAGAATTAGAAGGTATTCCTTGGGAATGCTTCCCTCCCATTTGTTAGCAGAGTATATTAATTGACAGACTTACTTTGGACTCATGAGACTGTATTTCCCAAAAGATTGAGTGGGAGCAGGTCAGTTATACCTGTAAATTATTCATATATGATAAAGATACATCTCTGGGTTGTGTTAACAATGTTAACATAATACAAATAATTTGGGCAAGCTACAAGCACAAATAGTCGTGGCCTGGGAAGAGAAAATAATCTCTTTGGTTTTCTCTATTGTAAAGATTGTTTTGCAATCAAAACAGAAAGCACAAGAATTTGAAGTAAAATCTAAAGCGTAGTGCATGGAGCTGTGTTTATGTGCCTACCTTTAATTATTTTTCCTTAAAAAAAACCACCTAGTTTCAGAAATTCAGAAAGTAAGCTTATTTTGGAGTCAATCATTTTGTAATGATTTTCTGTGCAAGATTTGACTTGTTAGTATAACATGAATGCTGCATACAAGCTGCTGCACCATGACTACCAGTTTAATTCTTTACTTCTGAATTAATTCTAGTCTACTGACTAAATCTTAGATGTATTTACTGATTTTCCTACAGTTTCTACACTAGTTTTCAAGGATCTATTGTTTAATTTTCATTTGATAATTTACAACTGATAAACCAGCAAATACTACAAATCAGGACTTGATTTATTGTTTTCTTGATTGACTAGGTTTAATAAGATGATGGAGAAAGTTATGGATAATGCAGATTAGTCATTAAAATGTGTTGTTTTGTTTTGTTTTTGAGAGTTGATTGTTAAACATTAACTAGCATATTTCTATTTACTTATGTTTCAGACTTTCTCAAATATTTATTTCAAACATCATTGGTAAAATAGCATGATAGTAGAGATGATAGTAGTCTTAGAGAAAATATAATGTGAACAAACATTTGAAGAGGAATGTTTGTCAGGTAGCATTATGGGGAAAGAGTAAAACAAGACACTTCATCATTATATCACACTGTTCATTGATTATCATAAAGTTTCCCAACCACAAACATAGCCCCTTTCTAAAGAAAAAAGCCTGCTTTGTTTCCTAAATTGAACAAAAGAGACATTTTCTAATGGTTTCTTCTTTATACATCAAGTAGAAAAGAGAAAGTGGAACCTCCCAGATTTGAATTATATGATAACTGTATACTTTTCAAGCTAATGGTATATTTGGGCTTCAACTGGAAGTCTTCTTATAGGTCAATTTTATACAAGACAAGAGACACTACCAGTATGGGATATTGTAGCATCAGTAGCATCTGAAGTTCTATGAGCAGCAGAACAGATTTTCCAAACTCAAATGGATGCCCTTAAATGCTTGTGTTGAGTTAACAGAAGAGAGAGAGAAGAGCAGGGCATGTTCAGCATCCTCCACATTCCTATATACTTAGGGTTGGAACTATGTCCAAAGGACTACCACACTGTGCACACCCTTTGACCCAGCAGTGTTTTTACTAGACTTGTCCCAAAGAGATCTTAAAGAAGAGAAAGGGATCCACATGTGCAAAAATGTTTGTGACAGCCCTTTTTGTAGTGGCAAGAAACTGGAAACTGAGTGGGTGCTCATCAGTTCGAGAATGGCTGAATAAATTGTGGTATGTGAATGTTATGGAATATTATTGGTCTATAAGAAATGACCAGCAGGATGATTTCAGAGAAGCCTGAAGAGACTCACATGAAATGATGCTGAGTGAAATGAGCAGAACCAGAGGATCACTATACACTGCAACAGCAAGATTATATAATGATAAATTGTGATGGATGCGGCTCTCTTCAACAATGAGATGATTCAGGCCAGTTCCAATGGTCTTGTAAGGAAGAGAGCCATGTACACTCAGAGAGTGGATTGTGGAAACTGAATGTTGATAACAACATATTATTTTTGCTTTTTATTATTATTTTCTTACATTTTCTTTTCTTTCTCATTGTTTCCCTTTTTGATCTGATTTTTCTTGGACAGCATGCTATTTGTGGAAATATATATAGAAGAATTACATATAATTCTATACACATGTATTACTTGTCATCTAAAGGAGTGGGTGGGGGAAGGGAGTAAATTTGGAACACAAGGTTCTGCAAGGGGCAATGCTGACAAATTATATAATGTTCAGGCTAGTTCTCTGGAGGGTTTCAGGATCAGTCAGAGTCTTCAGGGGGAGAAATGAAGGAGGTAGGTAAGCTGCCACACGGCTTGCCAAAGATGAATGCTGGATTCTGGAATCCAGAGCCTGAAATCTCTCTCCTCCTTGTCCTTCAGTAGAGCAACTCTGACTCTCTCCCTCAGCCCTCCAATCCTTGTCTACGATTAACTCCCCATCATACATTCAGCAAGTACCAATGGTGAGGAGAGCCATCACATCACCATCTCATCTAAATATATGTATATAGAACCATTATCTCATATCAAATAGGTAATTAGCCTTAAGTGCTCAGCAGTCTCAGATTCAAGTACACCTTTTCAGAGTTTCAGCCCTCTACAAAATTATCCATGCATATATTTTGAAAATAAGAAGCTTTAATAAAAAATGAATAATTAAAAAAAGAAATGATGTATCTAATAAATATGAAGAAGCTTCAAAAGATCTACATGAACTGATGCAGAATGAAGTAAGCAGAGCCAAGTAAACAATATACATAGTAAAAACAGCAATGTAAATGGAAAGAACAATGATACAGCAATAAATAAATTAAAAGTAACAAAACTATTAATATCAAGTAAAGAGATATGAGAAGATATCCTTAACCCTTAGAAAAGCATATAGTCCTCTTCCTTTTTTTATTTTTCTGATTTGTATCCCTATTGAATTGAATGCATTACTATACCAAACTATATGTTTGTTTTATGTATATTTTCACTCCCCATTTTTAACTAATTCAGATAAAAGTGATATTCAAGTGATGCTCATTCCTTCCATTCTTTTCATGTTTGCATGAAATTCTACTTGTACAACCTATTTATTTGTCTTAACAATAAGATACATTTCCCCCATGTTCTTTCATTGTCCATTTACAAATTATCTTCTTCCTTGCCCCATCTTCAAAATATAACAAAACCATTTATAAGTTTTCTATTGCAATTGAGTACTTTTTGATTTTAGGATTCTTTTAACATCACCTCTCTCTGTGAAAATAGTTCAACCTTATAAAGTCCCTTCTTATTATTCACTTAAAAAAAGTATTTTTTTATTTTTCTTTTGACTTCTGTATTTCAATTTTAAAGTTTTTTTTGGCTCTTGCTTCCCTCCCCCCTCCCTATAAAGAATATTCAAATATCATCTATTTCATTAGAAGTCAATTATTTTCTTTATAGAATTACACTTTTGCTGAGTAAATTATTTTTACTTTCTTTTACTTTTTGTACTACTTCATTTCCAGCAGTTTTTGAATAGTGAATCATTTCCCCCATCTTTTGGCTATTTTTGTTTGTTTCCATATATTGTTCTGTTGAATCTGTTCCACTGAACAATATACTTTTTAAACAGTAGTAAGTCATTTTGATATTTGCTTTTAGTATTGTTGAAATCTAGTACTTCTAGGTCCTCTTTCCCCCATTTTAAATATTCTTTCTTTTAAGACTTTTGATCTTATGTTCTTCCAGATGAATTTTGTTATAATTTTTCCTAGTTCTATAGAATCATATTTTCATAGCACTGACTAGATAAAATTTAGGTAGTACTATAATTTTTATTATGCTGATTTAGATTACTCTTTCTGCGGAGGAGGCTACTGGGGTTGTGACTTATCCAGGTTCATACAGTTAGTAAGCATTTAAGGCTGGATTTAAACTCATGTCCTCCTGATTTCAAGGCTGGTTTTCTATGCACTGTGCCACCTAACTGCCCCTCATTTTGATTATTCTTGAATACTTAATATTTCTTAAATCATTTGGGTCTGTATTTCTGTAAGCAATTATGTTGTTATATTTATATGCTTCTTGTTTGTATCTTGGTAGGAAAATTCCCCAAGTATTTTATGTAATATGTGGTTATTTTGAAAGCAATTTCTCTTCATATCTATTCTTGCTACATTTTATTTGAAAATATACAGAAATGCTCATGATTTATGTGGATTTATTATATATCTGCAACTTTGCTAAAGTTGCAATACAATTTTTAATTGATTATGGCTGACTCTTTAGAGTTGACTAAGTAAATCGTTATATCATCTTCAAAAAGTTATCATTTTGTTTCCTTTTTGCCTATATTTATCCCTTCAAGTCCATTTTTTTTTTTTGTAATTGCTTCTATGTCATGTCCCAAATCATTACTATTTGGATCAAAGATCTCTACAATTTCCATTTTTAAACTCCAAACTTCTTGAAAAAGACTCTGCTCATTATGGTACTTTATCCACAGTAAATACTCAATATAAATTTGTTCATTTGTTTGTTTTACAAATACATTTTTCATTTTAAAAATAGAAAAAAATTTAAAAGACTCCTTTTATACTACTAAATAAAATTTACCATTTGAGTGAGAAACTGAAAGACTGAATGGCCTTTTGGCTGGTGAAAACAATCATATGTCCAGAGGCTGCATTGCTGCTGTCTTGTTCTATATATAGCTCAACATTATGCATATCTACTAGAAGTTTTTTTTTTTTTTACTCTTATATTTCACCTTAAGTTCAAGAAAAAATTTTCATTGTAGTTATGATTAAACAGTAAGAACAATCCTATCAGCTAAGCAATCATAACTTGTGGGCAAGGAAAAATGAATTTGAGTTATTTTAACCTTATGAAGCAGATAGTATTTTCAATATTTCTATGTGCCTCTTCAATAAAATATTTGTTCATATTAAGGATTCTTTTTATTACTTCAGAATATAGGCATCTTTTAATTCTTACTGTTGTAGAAAAATAGAAATTGTCTGAATTAAAGCTTGCTATGATCATTGATTAATGGAGTGCCTCTTTCCTTCTTATTTTTTCATCTGGCTTTTCTTGGCAATTCTTTAGTTTTGGGTAGGATTATGTTTCCATGCCATATGAAACTTTTCTCTTCATTTGGAAACACATTACCTAATGAAAGTCAATAATTTTATACTCAACAAGCAAGCATATATGAGATGCAAAACAATATGTAAGGCACTGGCAGCACAGAGACAGCAAAATAAAAATGTCAGTGTTCTTAAAGTTTATGTTGGGGAGATAATGGCATATACATTGATAATTAAATGAAAAGTAATTCATTTTGAGTAATTTCATGGGTAGGGTGAAAGTACTAGTTTCTTAGGACATCTGGAGTGCCCTTCTGTAGGATGTGGTACTTCAGGAGAACATAGAAAGGGGATAAGGATTTTAGTATGAGAATTTAGTGAGAAAGTGAAATATAAGCATAAAGTATAGCCTGTGCAAAGATTTAGAAGAGAAAGATAAAATTAGAACATAGAGAACATGAAATTGGTAGAAGAAGCTAGGCTAGAGCCAATGCAAAGTCCTTGATTGACAAACAAACTTGTATTGTCTTAGACCTCTTGTTTAAAAACTACAAAATAAGGATCGAGACATGGTCTAAATCCTAAAGGTTCGTTTGGAAAACATCTCCAAACCAAAAACTTCAGGGGGAAAAAAAGAATTTTGCAGCACAATATAGCAGCCAGAACTGGAATTACAACATAAAATTCAAAAAATCACATACAAGATAAGTTCTAGGAATAGATGACAATTAAAAAGAGGAATATGAGTAAGGCCCCAAGTAGTAACTCAGGATATTAGTGGAATATAGATCAAAATACAGAGTAATATAGCCTCAGTGATGTAAACCTTGGTAAAGGCAGAGTATAACAGTGAACTTCATGACCCAGGAAAAAGATCAATTCCCACGGCATGACAATACTTTTATTTTATATTGTTTCTTTCATGAGTTGTCATTTTTAAGAGTTGGGACAGCAGGAAAAAAATGGCATCAATGAGGTAAAATGTAAAAATAAGTACATAGAATGGGATATATGCAGGAATTAGAATTTGGTATACTAGAAAATAAATAAGGAACAAATAAGGCTCTATCCTAGAGATATGGAATTAAGAATAAATAAGAAGAGGTGAAATGGAGTGGAGGACAGAGATAAGGAATCATAAATTTAAATGTGAATAGATTAAAAAACAAATGAAACAACAGAATGTGATCTGCGTTAATGAAAGAAGCACTTGGTAAAGTCATAAATTCATCAAAGTATTTCTTTATCTTCATGGATTCTATATATTGCTATGCTGCTCTTAAAATGAAATGCTATGCTACATACAAGAAAAATATTTAGATATGTATACACATACATTATACATATACATAAGGACACATTTGGATGAAAATAAAAGATCAGAAAACAGTTTTATCACATAGCAGATTATTGCAGAAAAAAAGGAGTTGCAATCCTACTATCAAGCAAAAAAAAAAAAATCAGTGTCAGAGATATAAAAACTATATTATACTTGAGATTACTATATAAAATAACAAAATTGTTATTGATTACATATGCACAAACTAACATTTAAAGTTTAAAAAAATGAAAACAAACAACACTATAAAAAGATATAAGAACAGTTCTAAGAGACTTTAATATATTTTTTTCAAGATTAGATCTAATTGAATGATTAAAATTAAAATATAGAAATAAACAAACTTAAGATATATCAGAAAACATGGCATTTCTAATGAAAATATTAAAGAAATCATATCTTAATAAATACAAATGGTAAAGTATATATAAAAACACAGAAATTTTATTTTTATAAAAATTTATCATCTGTTAAGGTAAAGAAGAATTTTTAAATAAATGTAAAATCGCAGAAATATTAAAACATTATTATAGATAATGTAATGAAGATTTTCCTCATTATATAGATAATAGTAACAAAAGATATAGACCTACATCAAGGTTTAATAATATCTTGAATAAGAGTGTCAAATTTTATTCATATATGTGTGTATACATTCATACATTTACAAAATATTTACATTTATAATCATAACATAAAACTTTATAACATGCCATTAAAGGAGTCCTCTGAGGAAAAATATTTCCAAGAACATATATGAACAACGTTAAAAAAAGATTATCAATAAATAGATTTTATAAGGCCAGAAGAACTAATAACTCGATAATTTCAGAACAGGGATAATTAAAGGAAAACTTGAAAATTAGAGGGAAGGGGAGGGAAGACATGGGAATAAAGATTTATATAGCTTATACTATATGTCAAGCACTGTGCCAAGCAGTGTTTACAATTATTATCTTATTTGCTCTCACAACAACCTGAGATAGGTGCTATTAGTACCCCCATTTTACAGCTGTGGAAACTGAGGCAGACAGACATTAAGCAATTTGTGCAGGATCACCTAACTAGTGTCTGAAAATGGATTTTCATTTCACTCACCTCAGCACTCTATCTACTGAGAAAAAAAAAAAACCCTACTAGAAAGAAATTTATTTATATAGTACTCATATTTTTATAACATGATTTTGGTAATTCAAAGTCATAAAAAACGTTTTTAAATCCTATTAATGCAGTCAAATGTGAATACGAAAGATTTTTTTAAATGGAGAACTCAAAAGAGATAAGAAAAATTCCCTGTTTTGTTAATTTTGGGCATATTATACCTTGAGATGTCCATAGAATTTCATTTCATTCATCTTACTGTGAACATGGGAGGAATGTTGTAGATTATTAGTGTGTAGTACAAGTGACATTTATTGAGCTGTTAGGATTATTGAAATTCTACAACTATATATACTAAGAAAATACTGATCTGGTATCCTAAGAGTAGCACCACCTGGTGGCCAAAATACAATAAAATACAATCAAAGCAACACAATACCACTTAAGACGAGACAATATAATGATATGATATGATACAAAATAACACAACACAATATAATATAGTACATATACAATATAATAGTATCACAGAGAATAATACAATACAATATAATTAACATAATATAATTACAACCCAGTTTCTTAAACTGTGGGTCACTACCTCATATGGGGATCTCATAACAATGTGGGGATTATGAAATTATGATTGATCATCAGTAAATATTTTTAATATGTATACCTATTTTACATACTTATATATCCAGGTTAAAATAAAAATTTCTTGGGTGAAAAGGGGCCACGGCTAGAAAAAGTTTAAGATGCCCTTGCAATATAATACAACATAACGTAATCACACATGTCCACGTAAGTTGTATATCTATAACATAAACTATATATAATTTATAACATATAATATATAACATAAACTATATATAATTTATAACATATAATATATAACATAAACTATATATAATTTATAATATAAATTCCTTGGTTAATTATAATTAATTAATGTTGTCTCTGCAGTTTGTAGGAAGCAGAAATACTATTCAGAAGTGACTGTGAAGAGCTCAGGCCACACTACCATATACATCTTAACTCCCTTTTCCCATCCCATATGTTATCACAAGTTATTTTTATTTTTTTAACACTTGGGAGGTACATAGCACAAGTATTTTCATTCCTTAATTTTACCAGTAAAAAAACTAAAAAAGTTAAACCAATGTTTAACTTGACTTACATTCTGCCAATTAGCTTCATATGTTCTGCCCTTTGGAAATTAAATACTCAGAAGTCCCTTCCAGTTCATTTTCTCTCCCTACTTCATTGCTTGGCCTTTACTGTAGCCAAACTCGAGACAGACAATTACATTTACATTTGTGAAACTTGTTTATGAATATACAAAATCCATGGGCTGCTGCAAAAAATCAGAATAAACTAACTCAGGCAAGAGAAGGGAGAAATAGCTATCCACTAAAAAGAACTGTGAGGTATTAAGCCATACATGTTCTATGCAGATCATACCATTAGATCATAGAAAAGGTCATAATTCCAGGGGTTTTCACCTAAGATGCTCACTGTTAGATGGCCAGTTATTTCAAATGATGGGGCCTTGAGCATAATCAAATACATGTTTTCAAGGTGAAAATTATAGGATGTTTTGTTAAAATATCAATAATATTTATTTTAAAGAGAAAAATAACTGTTGAATTGAAATGAATTAGATGGAACCTATAACTGCATAGAGAGCTAATGTTTAAAATTAGAAGTTACATGTCCTTATTCTTCATTCTTCTTTCTCTAGAAGATGCAAGTAATTTAGCTTAGCCTTACTTCCCATTATGAAAGTAGCTGAAAGAACTCAATGAGAAGATACATAATCCACCCCAGCAGCTAACCCAAAAGACTTTTCTGAGTGCAAACAAAATCTGCATAGAACTATATGTTTAGCTAAATACCTCCCAGTTCCATTTAGTGGAGAGCCATTTCTCCTGTCTACTGCCTAAGTTATATTTGTTCTGATTTTTTTTTGAATCAGTCTATGTGTTTTGTATAATTCATGATAGAATGTTACGAATGAAAATTTAATTGTCTCTTGAGTTTGACTAGAGTAAAGGCAAATGGGGTAGGGAGAGAAAATAAACTGGAAGGAACTTCTGAGTATTTAATTTCCAAAAGGAGACCAAAGAAGTTAGTTGATTGTCAAAATGTAAGTGACTCCTCAAGCTTATTTATGAATTTTAATTTTCTAAGGTATCATCATCTGTGGCTATGATTAGATAATGTTAGATGGCAGAGAGAATGAAAATATACATCTGGCCTTAAATTTATATGTCAGTTAAAAAGGGTCTTTTAAATGGCAGGTAAAAGTATCATCACATTAATATAGATATGCATACAAGTAATAAAAATATCATATATGTGCCATATTTATATTAAAGCCATAGTTTCCCCTCCTACTTTTTCCTATGTCCAAATCTTGATAAAGAGATGATTTGAATTAAAATTAGAATACTGTAGTTGGGAATCTTATTTCTGTTACTTACAAGCTTTGCATATTTCAATAATTCAATCATCCTCTTTGAGCTTTGAGTTTTCCATATGTAGAATGGATAGAAATAATATGATAAGAAAGAAGGCAGTCTTGGAGTCATAACTAGGTGTAAGCTTTGCCTCTGACACATGTAAGCTCACTTATAAATATGAATCTGGCAAAATCATTTAATGTCTTGGTGCCTCCAAGCAACTCGCTAAGACTCATAATAATAATAATATAAAAAATAATAATAACTCAAAAGTTATAAATCAGTTGTTTATGAACTGCTCATTCATATTGGTGAAGGGAATTTTTATACTGGGATTCTTATCTCACTAATGAAATTGTAGTCCTGAAATCCCCACAAAACACTTGCTTCATAAGTAGGCAGGTTGTGTGGATCAGATAATAAAATAGATTTAAGATATGATATAAAATAAGGTATTATGATTTATTTTCCAGTTTCCTTCTTTCCCTGAAGGTTTTTTCCTTATAGTCCAATACATTAAATGCCTATTCTCATCCCTACCTGCTTATTTTCTTTGGAATAATCATTCAGTCAATCAATATTTAATAAACTCCTACCAATTGTAGCTTACATTTATATAATGTAATATAATATAATTGATTTTAATTTGTTGGGTGAAATTAAATAATTAAGTTCCATTTTACTTTCTCTATTTAATTTAAAGTAGAGCTTTTTAAACTTTTTCCACTTGTGACTTCTTTTTGCCCAAGAAATTTTTATGTGACCTCAGGTATATAGATATATAAAATAGGCAGACAAATTAGACATTTACTAATAAAAATCATGAAAAAATCTATTCTTAATCAATTCTTTCTTATATATAATTTTACCATTTGTTAAAGACAAAAGTAAATTTGCATACTAATGAGATAGATGTGCTTATTTATTTTTACACAAATAATTAAATCTTGGAGGAATATTTAATACCTTTTACTCTTGCCAAATTTTTCATGACCTCCACATTTAGTTACACAACCCCATATGAGGCTATGACTCACAGTTTAAGAAGCTTTGATTTAAAGCAAAAATATCTGCATATTCTTTAGTAAACATATTTCAAATGCTATTTAAAAATGAATTTTCCCACTAAATTAGTAATGCAAAGAAAAAAATGAAGTGTTTTTCTCTCTGATTTTTATAGATCTCTGCCTTATTTTTCATTTGTTACCATATTTTTCATTGAAAAATTGAAATCAGATAGCTTTTTATAATCATTCAGAAATGACTGATGAGCAACATGCTCACCATGTTTCAAATCCATCTTTCCCATGAATACCTTGCAGAGCACAGGTTTTCAACCTGATCAGTGTAGATGTTGAGAAGTCAGTAAAGTTCTCTATTATGTCCTTATTATTGCTTATTAAAGACATTAAATTTGCATACTATACTTTGTACAATACACTTGTAAATTATATAATAATATAACATCCTTGCATTACTTCCTGAAAATGGAAGCAAACATTTTGTTCAATGAATTTAAACTTTTAAAAGCTTTGACGTGCTAACACATAGGGGCTTTGACAGATCTGTGATCTCTTGAATAAGGCTATTTTATCAAATGATGAAGATTGCTGCCTATCTATATCTTCTCATCTCTTATGCCTCTTGTTCATAAATTCCAGGGATGTTTGGGGACCTTTATCTTGATTTTGTGTAAACATGTACTATTCATCATTTGTCCTGTGCTCTTGTTATATAAAGGCATTCTTGCTTTTAAAGTCATGTATCTATGATGATATCACTAAAATAGCTATATTTGTACCTGTATTTACATATTTGTAGATGTATCATATCTTTGTCTATATCTACAAATAAAGCTTTTATTTAGCTATTAGTCAGTCTGTCTATTGATAGCTTCAAAAGTGATTCATCATATCATATACATATGTATATCTTTTGAAATAGATAATGAATAGATAAATTTCTATGAAGCTCTGATATAGTATAGAAATAGAGACATTTTCTTTCTTATTCTTGAATCTAAACCTTCTTCTAACCACCTTTGCATGGTGTTATCAACTATTATGATTTATGTTCTTATAATTTGGAGATTTTTAATGAAGCTATTTGTGGAATTTATCTTATTCTTCATCCTCTGCAACCAATGTTACCATGTAATCTGTAATTATTTTCATTAGTTGTTTTTAATAGATTTTTATGACCACCACATATGTTAATTAATTCAACAAGCATTTGTTGAGTTCCTGTCATGTGAAAAGTAGCAAGTCATAATGTATAAAGTGTTCACTTCTGAGCAAGGATAAACTTGGGTCAAATCTTACTTTTGACGAATATTAAATGAGTGACCTTGGGCTGTTTAGAGCCTCTTAATGCCCACAAATAACTCTCTAAAACTTTGGTTGCAGAAGAGTTATAGATATGCATTTATAGAAGGAGGTTACTAATTGGAAATTCCCTATGCTGATGAAATTATAGATATATTCTGCCTACCTCACTCCCCATCTGGAAAGCATTGTGCTGAGAACTAGAGCTACTTTCAAGAAAGTTCCAGTATTGGATGGATATTACATACACACACATACACACACACACACACACACACACACATGTATGTATAAATAATTCCCAGGGATGCAGGATATTAATAATGGGAGTACTAGGAAAGGTCCTATGTTGGAGGCAGTACAAGAAGAGCCTTGGGGAAACTAGGAATTCTAAGAAGTGTGGGTGAGAAGGAAGACCATTTCAGGTGTGGGAGATTGATGACTGAGAGTCACATGAAATGATGCCAGCTCTTGCCAGCTTCTTTATTTGCCTCTCCAAGGAGAACTTGTGAGTCATCCTTCCATTTAGTTCCAACTTTGGTTTTCTTGTTTCATTTTTTTCATAAGAATGTTTAAAAAAAAACTGATTTTTTTTCTAGTGTGACCTTTCAGTTTTTACTGGGCAAGGTTTTTCCATTTAGAATATCAACAGCTGAGTCAAGAGTTATGAATGGTCTGAAAACTCTGGTCCTCTCAGCCTGTTTTGATTTCCTTTCTTTCATTTGGCTGTTATCACTGCAGAAGTAGAAAGGAGATCCACAGGGCTAATTTTTCTTTATTTTGGGAGTTGCCAGAATTAAGGGACTTATCAAGTAACCAACAATCATTACATGATGATACATACTTAGCTATTCTAATCCTTATTAGACATGCTGCTCTAGTAAGGAAGAGTTGATAGAATTGATTCTGTGCTGGTATAACCTTTTAGAATCAAGGGTCACATTCATTCTATGAGCAAATCCTCCATAAGATTTTGTAGAGAAATGAAACCTTCATACCAATAGCAAAAATTCAAAATGATAACTCCATCTCATGTCATTGTGTTACTTCATCTCATTTCAGATTAGATATTTTGGTATAATTACAAAATAAATTTCCATCAGCTTTCTTCTTTAAAAATTTCTGAAGAAAAATCTCTCAATTGGACAATATAGCAGATTGGAATCAGCTTCTTCCTAATTTTCAGTCATTAGAAGGAAGTTTTTTTAAAGATTAAAAATAAATAAATCTTAAAAAAAATAAATAAATAAAAAGATCTGGGTTCTTAGGTTCTTAGGTTCTTGGGCTTGCCTGTTCATTTAAAAAAAATAAAAAAATAAATAAATCTTAATATATGCATAGGGATTTTGTATTCACAGCAATTAGCACATTGCCTGATACATAGTAGGTGCTTAGTAAATATTGATTAATTGATGTATGTGTATGTGTGTGTGTGTGTTCCATAAATGCAAATTCCAGCCTGAAAGTCTTAAAATATTGAAGGGTTTCCTGTAATGGGCCAGAACTCTTGGAGAAATATATTTGAGGCAAGGATTCTTACAACAAGGTGTTAATTCAGTGGAATTGATAAGACAATGATTATCTAGTTTAGCATGGTGATTAATAGTACTTCAGTATGATTGATTTAATCTTACAACAAATAATGGTTCCCTAGTGATATAATAATTGGCTTATATTCAGTATGATGAATTGATTTAATTGTAATAGAATATATAAACTGGACAAACTCAGCCAAGGAAGAGAAGACTTGACCAACCTTATGGTGGCTCTCCTGTCTTATCACTTCTCCACTAAGACCAAGGACTTGGGCTGGTCCCTAGATCATCCAGAGAGCTAGTCTGGACACTATTTTTTAATCCACCTTGGTGTGGGAGCTCTAGAAAGCAACCATACATTTTGTCACCCCAACTTGGAAGCTCTAGAAAGCAGGTCATTACATTGAGATGTGCAGACTGCTGACTGGCTGGCTGACTGAGACTGCTGACACAGACTGGGAGACTGAAGGACTGACTGAGACTGTTGAAGCAGATTAGGAGACCAAAGGAGACAATAAAGACTTTGGATGTTATCCCTGACTATTCTCGTGGTGATTATTCTGCTGAGACCAAGGCTGGTCCCAAGGCCCTCCAGAAAGTTTGCCAGAACATTACAGTTTCCCTATGTTACATAACATATGTTCTCCAATGTTAGTCATGATTACTGCTGATGGAGAATCTTTTTTGACTATGATCCTTTGCAAAATACTCCCCCCCAAAAGTGTTATACTTTCCTCTTCTTTCCACACTGCTCTGTCCTCTTTTGATGTCTTCTCTTAGTGATGATCTCACTTAGTTTTCAAGAACACTTAAAATTCTCTTGGGATGTTGATTTGATTCAATTAAAGTACTTATTCATAGCTTATTACACATCAGGCACGATGCTAAGTGATGAGGACAATAAGACACCAATTAAACAGACCCTGCCCTCAAGGAGCTTCATTTTTTGAGAGGGAAGAAATGTGTACACAGATACATAAATCCTAAACATATACAAATAAATAGAAAATTATTCCCCCTTATCCACTTCTCACCAGAACCTGTACACTAGACCTGGGAATATGGGTTCTGAAATAGATAAGACTTTGGTTTATCTAGCCCAGAATGAGACATCCACATCCAAACTATATCTATCTTACGTCTCTTTCTGAATCCTTTATATTGGGTCTTTACTCATTAGGAGTAAATGAGAATGTAATCATTGCATTTTCTTCTATTGTACTTAGCACAGTGCTAAATAATTGCTTTTCATTCTTTAATTCAAGAATAGGAAGCAATAGGAATTAGCCAAAGACTCATGTAGGAAGTGACACTTTAGTTGGGCCCTGAAAGAAATGAAGCCTTCCCAGAGACAGAAGTGAAAAAGGAAAGAATTTCAGGCTTGGGAGACAGCCTGTACAAAGATATTAAGATAGAAAATGGAGTCTCATACATAGGATGGAAGGGTGATTATGTGAAAACAAGCTGGAAATATAGAATCCAAGCTGTGAAAAGCTTTTAGAGATAAATTGATGGGTTTGTATTTTATCTTAGAGGTAATATGGATCCACTTGAAGCTTCTTGGGCAAGGCAACAATAAGATCTTATATCTGTGCTTTAATAATAGCAATTTAGCAACTGTGTGAAGAATGGATTAGAAAACAAAATAAAGGCTGGTTGCAAGGATCAATTAGAAAGTTGTTATTAGTTCAGATGGAAGAGATGAATTAGAGTGATAGTCATGTGAGTAGAGAAGGGGAAAAATGTGAGTGACATCATGGAAGCAGTCTTGAAAATAAGACTTGAATCAATGGGGGTAGGAGGGCAATGAGAAAGAGCAAAGAGCTGAGAATATCAATTCCTGGATTTCAAACTTGGACATTCCGCAGAATGTTGGTATTGTCACATAAAACTAGGCTAGGCTTTTCTTTAGATACTTATCCACACATGCTAGGCTAATTTTCTCAAAAGTTATTGAAACTCTTCTTGACATTTAATTGTCTCAAAGAGTAAAGCTCAGGTCATTGACAAAGCCTTCAGGTGACCTAAGCACAAAAGCCAGACCAATAGGAGACAGCATTTGCTCCTTTCTCAGACTTCTGACCAGAAGACCATCATGGTCAAAAAACAGACAAGGGAGATATATTGAACTGAATCAATACTACATCCTTTAAATTAATGAGTGATCATTCTCAAAGACTTATTATATGAAAAGTTCTGGGAATGTAGTCCCTACTCTCAAGCAACTCAGTTTTAAAGGGAAGGAAAGGAAAAACCAGTTAAGGAAGTTCCTAAGTAAAAATTAGCTGGGAAGATCTCATGATCTTTGGGGAGAATCAATAAAGCAGGTAGTTGATTTTTCTTTAATATATATTAAAATGATATGGCTTTCTGATGTCAAAACATTTGACAGTAATAAATTTTTGGGTCTTCTATGGCTGTGTTTACTGAAGAGACAAGGTTTATAGTACCCAAGGGAACAGTCATAATATTATACTTACACAGGGGTTGCTATTCAGGATAATGGCTACAAGGAATGGCCTGAAAGTAAGATAAGTGATTTGGGGGATAGTTCTTCTTCTTAGGTTCTTGGGCTTGCCTGTTTATTGGTGACAGCTGATGAGAGGACAGTATTAGGCAGTATGGGAGGAAGATGGTTCTCTTATCCATCAGTGATGTTGCTTGGGTCAGACTGGGAGACTAACAGCCCTCCTCCCAAGGGCACAGATTATAACTCACAGAAGTCATCCTCTATGATTATTATCCATATACTTCTATCAGTCCTCTATAGAAGATTCTTCATTCTTTATCTTTTTGTGTGTGCCATGGATTCTTTTGGTGGTCTGATAAAGCCCATGAACATTTTTTAATAATATTTTAAATATGTAAAATAAAATATATAGTACTACAAAGAAAATCAGTGATGCTGATATATAGTTTGTCTATCATGTACCATCTACCTAACATTTATCTACTTGCCTATCTACTTATCATCTATTAAAACATTTGCATATAACCAAAGTTAAGATTCTATGTTCTGGGTCTTTGATATTACCTTAGTATCCTTACAGGAAGTTGAGGTGTTGATTCATTATCTTTACCTTTCCCTACATTGCTAACCCATATCTGGCCTGATCATATATTTCCCAAAAGAGACTCCATCTTTATTAGTATTATGTTATATCCCTCGTGTATATTATCCACTTCTTTACTGATTTTTGGATTACTTGCATTTTGATTCCTGACAGATTATAGCATATATGGTAGCCATATAGCATTGCCAGAAGAATATTGGTTCAAAAAATTTTAAAGGTGTTTGTTCAGGAATGTCTTTTTTATTATAGTTTTTTAATTACAAGATATATGCATGGGTAATTTTTCAGCATTGACAGTTGCAAAACCTTTTGTTCCAATTTTTCCCCTCCTTACCCCCACCAGTCCCCCAGATGGCAGGTAGACCAATACATGTTAAATATGGTAAAGTATATGTTAAATACAATATATGTATACTTATTTATACAGTTATCTTGCTTCATAAGAAGATTCGGACTTTGAAATAATGTACAATGAACCTGTGAAGGAAATCAAAATTGCAGGCAGACAAAAACAGAGGGATTGGGAATTCTATGTAGTGGTTCACACTTGTTTCCCAAAGTTCTTTCCCTGGGTGTAGCTGGTTTTATTCATTACTGAATAGTTGGAACTGATTTGGTTCATCTCATTGTTGAAGATGGCCACGTCCATCAGAATTGATCATCATGTAGTATTGTTGCTGAAGTATATAATGATCTCCTGGTCCTGCTCATTTCATTCAGCATCACTTCATGTAAGTCTCTCCAGGCCTTTCTGAAATCATCCTGTTGGTCATTTCTTGCAGAACAATAATATTCCATAATATTCATATATCACAATTTATTCAGCCATTCTCCAATTGAGGGGCATTATTTATCTCAAAGAGCCATGTCCATCAGAATTGATCATTGTATCATCTTGCTGTATCTGTGTACAATGTTCTCCTAGTACTACTCATTCCATTCAACATCAGTTCATGTAAATCCCTCCTGGCCTCTCTGTATACATCCTGCTGATCATTTTTTTTATAGAACAATAGTATTCCACAACATCCATATACCATAACTTATTCAGCCATTCTCCAACTGATGATCATCCACTCAGTTTCCAGTTTGTTGCCTCTAGAAAAAGGGCTGGCACAAACATCTCTGCACGTGTGGATTCCTTTCCCTAAGATTGCTTTAGGATACAAGCACAGTAGAGATCCTGCTAGATCAAAGGGTATGCACCCAGAGAGAGGACTGTGGGAACTGAGTATGGATCACAATATAGTATTTTTACTCTTTTGTTTTCCTTTTTGAAGAGGACCAAAATGATTATTATGTCAGGTTTAAGATACAGTGTGTCAAAGTGGCTGATCAGACAAATACAAGCTTTGGAGGATCTACCACATGTTGAGTACAAATAGCCTATATGAACATTTGGAGTAGAAATGTATCTAAATTTGTATATCTCATATTTCTTTTGAATTACTGTAATTCTACTTTGCTCATAAAATCTAGCACCATCTCTTATAAAGGCAGCCATGATTGGTGGTCCAGTGCCAGTATCTCCCACATCTCCCAATCAATTCCAAGATTCTTCAGAGACACTGAGAGTGTTCCTGAATCATTTCTTCTTACCTCCATGTGCATACTTGCTTTGTGTGAGTTTTCCATAAAAGTCTTTTAGGGAAATATCTGTTTGTCTTTCAAATAATGTGTCCAGTCCATTGGAGTTGTGCCCTCCACAGTAGAGTTTAAAGGTTTGGCAGTTTGGCTCAAGAAAGGATCTCAGTGTCTAGTATCTTATCCTAGTGGGTAATCTTTAGAATCTTCCTAAGACAATTCAAATTAAAGAGATTCAGTTTCCTCACATGGTACTGGTAGACTTTCTAGGTTTCCTAGGCATGCAAAACTGTGGCCGGCACAATGTCTAATACATCTTTCCCCTCTTTTCCTTCAGAGTTCCTCAAACACTGAACTAGCTCTAGCAATGCATGGATCAAGCATGTCATCGTTGTGTACTTTCCTGAAAAGTATACTGCCAAGGTAAGTGAACTTATCCACAGCATTCAAAATGGCATTTGCTGTAATTAATAGTTCCAATAGTATAGATGGTATGGTGCTGGTTAGTGGAAAATCTCTATTTTCTTGATGTCAATTGTCAGGTCTAAATTAGCACAAGTGGTAGAGAATTAATCCTTACTCTGCTATGTATTAGCCTCAGAGGCTACACTCAAAAAAAGGAAATAAGTTTAATATATCATGACTCATTGAATGAAGCAATTGGGGTGGCTTTCTACATAGATTATTGGACCTGAGGTCAGAGACCTGAGTTCAAATTCATCCTCAGCTACTTCCTTGGCTGTGTGAATCTGGATAAACCACCTAATCCCTGCCTACCACATTCTTTTTTTTTTTTTTTTTTTTTTTTGGAAATTGGAATAATAATGGCATCAACCTCCCAAGGTTTCTGTGTGGTTCAAATGAGATGTTTAAAAAACTGTTTGTAAATCTTAAAATAAATAAATAAATAGATGAATGAATGAATGAATGAATAGGTAAGTGAATGAATAAATAAATGAATGGATAAATAAATAAATGAATAAATAAATAAATTTGTGTATATATAGTGACTCTAAATTTCAAATCCTTAAAATGCAGAAATATGAGATTACATATATTCATTGCTCTCTTATAACAGGACTACTTTGAATAGAGTTGTTCCAAGCTGTTTTGGGACAACTGTGTTCCCTGGTGGCTAGTCAGAGTCTGAATTAACTTTCATTTTGCTTTGTTTTGTTTAACCACATCATTTTCCTTTCCTCAGGAAGATTGTACATATGTTTTCTCTGCTTTTTTTTTTTAACTATTCATGATTTAACCTCAGGCAATTTTTTTTCCCTGACATATTCTTTGGCATCCTAGTTTACCCATATTCTCCTCTGTGTAAATCACAATCTATCAATGAAATACAATCTTATAAAGATGTCTAAGTATTAGAGAGATTAAATGACTTGACCATGGTCACATAACCATTAGCTGTCAAAGATGAAATTCAAACTCAGACCTTCAATCTGAGTTCAGATTCAATATCCTATTATGATGCTATATTGCCTCTACTTTCAGGTGCTAGGACTGGAAAACAGGCTCTGAGAGCCAGTCTGCCAATTACAGAAACCCAACAATAACAAGATTTTTGAAATGCTGTTGCTAAAATTGTTACAGTTGGAAAAATCAGAAAATAGTATGTGAAAAAGGAGTTGAACATTTAAAGATTGTAATTTGTTTAGCTTTTTTGGCTAATTATGTTCCCTCCAGAGTTATCTATATTTGCACAAATAGGTGTGTACAATTCTTTCTCAACATTTTAAGTACATGTGTGTATGTGTGTATGTGTACATGTGCAGTTAATGAGAAAGGTAAAGTAGTAACTAAAGGAGCTAGAAGGCCCCACATCCTTTCCTGAATTAGCCATCAGCCCTTTTGTACTTTTTAAAAAATTATTTTTCTCAATAATATCTTATTTTTTCCAAATACATGTAAAGATAGTTTTCAATGTTCATTTTTGTAAGATTTTGAGTTCCAAACTTTTTCTTCCTTCTTTTCTACTCTTTCGGCCCAAGATAGCAAGCAATCCGGTACAGGTTATACATGTGTGGTCATTGTAAACATATTTCCATATTTGTCAAAAATCAATTGATTTGTCAAATCAGTTGGTATATTTTCTCTAACTCCATATAAAATGTCTTATTCTGAAGTGGATTACTTTTCTTTCTATTCTTACCCCTTATCTAGCTATCTACCTACATAGTTGCTTGAAGCCCTGGTTCTAATTCACCATGGGAAAGCTCAGCCTTACTACTCACTATCTATCATCAGTTCACCTTCTGACCTGTCCTACTTCAATACTAGCTTCCTGGCCCCTTGAGATGATAAACTAATTAAACTCATTAGTCAGTAGTTAGCTTAATCACCTTCATTATACCCTCCCTATTCCAGTGGTTCACAACCCTCAATGTCATTATAATAATAATAATAATAACTAATGTATTATTTTAAAGTTATCTGGAGAATTTAGGAGAACTCGGCTGAGCCCCTGCCTTTTCTCTACCATTTTCCAGTTTTTTAATTTCAAATCTAATGCTCTTTGCATGTCATCACTACTCTCAAAATCTTTTCACTCTAGTATATTGATTTTCATCTAGATTCTAAAGAGAGAATGGATGTAGTAGCTTATTACCCAATTGAGTTCAGTACCTTCTATAGTCAAGTGTCATGTTTTATTTTATCTGGGTAAGAGACCAAGGTTAAAAAATCACTGGTCTAAAAATCATTATCAATTTGTCCTTGGACATATACCTTAATCTCTCTTAGTGACAGTTGCCTCATTTTTAAAGTGAGAAAGTTAAACTAGATGATATATATTTTTCAGCTTTCCCTCTCTTCATTTACCAGGAAGAACATGACTATCAAAGCATCCCTATTTGTTCCTTCCCTATCTTACTATTGAGTTATTAAACATTAAAGTTTAGCATTACAAAAGCTTTTTTCATGTTCTGAAATGTCCTATCAAAAGATTCATAAAGTTCTCTAAAGTTTTTAACCCAACCCAAGATACAATATTATGGCATAGCATTTCAGTGTTAAATTTTATGATACTCTCTTATTAAGTACCTTTGATCAGTGGAATTTCTAATAAATATACCCAGACTAGCAAAGACTCGTGGTTAGAACTAATTATTTTTTAGAATTTTAAAAAAAAATTTTCTCAATTATATGTAAAAATAATTTTTAATATTCAATTTTTATAAATTTTAGTTCCAAATTTCTTCTCTCCCTTCCTTCTCCACCTCTTTGAAAAAACAAATACTTTAATAAAGAAAACACATGTGCTGTCATACAAAACATATTGCATATTATATTAGCCATGTGACAAAAGAAAACACAGACAAAAAAAGATTAGAACAATTTATTTATTTTTAATTTTTAAAATAACATTTTATTTTCTCAAATACATACAAAAATGTTTTTTAATATTCATCTTTGCAAGATTAGAACAATTTATAAACAAAAAGTATATGTCTAAAATAGAGAAAAACAAGAGATCTTTCCCATGCCTAGATGGAAAAACTTTAAGTTTCTATTAAAGTTCAAGAGAGGAAAGGAAATTCAGGATTTGGCATTTATAATCTGGGTGGAGGGGACAGGTTCTTTAAAAAACAACCAAACAAAAAACAACAATCCCAACACTCCTGATGAACAAACAACATAATAACAAAATACTGGTCCTTTTCTTTGGGGTGGCTATCTCTGACCTAGCTTTGCCATTTAGGTCTATGAGGATTTCTCATGGTCTTTCTTTACTTGTCTCTGTGAAACTTTTGCATGTCTCCTTAACATCTGAGTTCCTCTCTCCTACTTCTTCTTAGAGTCTTTTTAAAGGTCAATCAGGGGTGAGAGATACCTTTGCTTAATCCTCTCTCATTTCTCCTTTCTAATGTAGCGAAAGGACTTATTTGTATCTAACAAAGAGATAACTTTATGTGGCCACATTTTTACAGGTAGCTTAACTCTGTTATTAGCTTTTTTTTTTTTTAATTAGATTATGGGTTTTCAATCTTTTTACATTCACATTTTAAAAAGATTATCATGGCTCAAGACATATAAATCTTCATTGCATTTATAAAATAGAAAAACTCTTTGGAACACTATAATTCATATTATAATGCTCATTATAAGCATAAGTAAATAGCCTGTTTTGAAGATAATTATAACATGAATGAATATATCTTATAGGAGAGATAGTATTTGAAGATACTAAATAACTCTTCAAATTGATTATGTTTATATACACATAAATAAGATACATACATATATATAAGATACTTTGATTATGTTTATATACATATATACATAAGATTCTTTATATATATAAGATAAAATATATACATATAAGATATATATATATATATTTATATATATATATGATATTCTTTGAAGGTGCTAAATAATTCTCCAAATTGATTATGTTTATATGCATATATGTATATAAAAAAGATATTTTATGTTTGTAATATATATTAATATATAGTGGCACATATTATATAATAATTCCTACATATAAAATATAATATAGTTATACTTTATGGGTTAAGAGGTAAATGGGAGAACAGTCAAAAATGAATTCATACATCTATTTAAAGATTAAGAAATGAAAGAAAGAGGCCAAAAGATATAAAGTCAAATTCTACTAAGGGATCTTGAGAAGCATTTCAGGAGGAGTAAGCACAGTCAGTCCATTCTGATAAACAAAATGATGAATAGGCACCCCATGCACTATTTGGGAAGATAGGTAGTATAGTGGATTAAACACTAGGCTTGGAATCAAGAAGATGCTCTTTCTTTGACCAAGCAGTGCTACTACCTGGGTCTGTAACCCAAGGAAATCATAAATCAGGGAAAAGGATCCATGTGTGCAAAAATGTTTGTAGCAGTTCTTTTCTGTGATGACAAAAGAATTGGAAAATGAGAAGATGCCCATCAATTGAGGAATGATTGAATAAGTTTTGGGATACAAAAGTAATGGTATATCAATATTCTATAAAAATGATGAAAAAGTTGATTATAGAAAGACCTGAAAAGATTTACATGAACTAATTCTGAGTGAAACAAGAAGAACCAGGAATATATTTTACACAGTAACGGCAAGACTGTGCAATGATAAGCTGTAAAAGATTTGGTTCTTAGTGGTTCAGTGATTGAAGGCAATCCCAATAAACTTTGGATAAAAAACATTATCTGCATGCAGAAAAAGAACTATGGAAACTAAATATAATCAAGACATGCTGTGTTCACTTTTTTCTGTTTATTTTTCCTCTTGTGGTTTTTCCTTTTTGTTCTGATTTTTTTCTCTCCTAACATAATTCATTAAAAATGTGTATTTAAAAGTTAATGTATAACTAGAAAAAAATAAAACAATAAAAAAAACCTTGTTGATTTCCTTGAAATTAAAAAAAAGGATGTATCTTCATGACACTTTCAGGACAAGTTTAAGACACTTACTAGATGTGTGTCCCCAGCTAAAGAATTAAGTATTAACAATATTAATAATTGTTTATATTAACAATAGTATTCATTAACATTAATATGATAATTATAATTAATATTTGTAATAATTTCTTACTATCTTATAGCTGGGTAGCTATGAATAGGGCACAAGTGGATAGGGCACAAGGATTGAAATCGGGAAGACTCATCTTCACACATTCAAATCTGACTTCAGACCTTACTAGCCTTGTCACCCTGGGCAAATCACTTAACCCGGTTTGCCTCAGTACCTCATTCGTAAAATGAACTGCAGAAGAAAAAAAAAGCAAACAATTCCATTATCTTTGCTAAGAAAACCCCAAAAGGGGTCAGAAGAGTTGAACATGATCAAAAACCAAATGAACAATTATATGATTTAAGGATTACAAAACACTATATTCCATATTACAGTTGAGAAAAAAGAGACAGATATTAAATAACTTGGCCCTAATCACATTGCTAATAAGTGCCCAAGTCTGGGTTTGAACTCCTGTTCCTGATTTAAGGATTGCTATACTACAAAGTTGCCTCAAAAATATGATATTTCTTATCAACCCTATTTTTTCTCCCACTGAAGAGATTTAGGAACCAGCTCATTTTGCACCCAAATTGCAAAGGAGGGAATGAAGAAAAGGAAGGAAAGGATGGAAGGAAGGATGGAAGGAAGGAAGGAAGGAAGGAAGGAATAATCTTTTGGCTTCCCTTGCTATCATTTAATTTCAATTGAACACAAATATTTCCTTTCAGTGACAAACTCTTAGAGAAACATCTCCCTTTCTTGTCATGGACCCCTTTCCCAATCTGGTAGAACCTAGGGATCTTTTTCTTCAGAATAAGGGTTTTAAATGCATAAAATGCCTAACATTATAAAGGAAACTGATTTCCAAAAGGAAAAAGTTTGTTTATCTATCTATCTATCTATCTATTTTTCTAAGTTCTGAGAACTCAGGTTAAGAATCCAAAGAAGTACTTATTTACATTACAGAATTCAATTTTTTCCATTGCCTTCTACTTTCTTACCACTTATTATAATTCATAATTTCCTTCAGTGCCATCTTCCCATGACATTTTCTCTCATCTTCTCAACTTATAGTGCCCTCTCATTGCTCAGTTTTTCTAGAATGTTCCTCACTTATGTACATCTTTTTATACCCCAGCTTAAAAAAAAATCTAAGTTTTTGAGCATATGGATTGACTTAAAAACAAGCAAATCACACTTCCAAATAAAACTTCTAACACAATTTCTTGGACATAGCAGGTACTTAATAAATGTTAGTTGAAATGAATATCATGGATAAAGAAGAAAAACCATAAAATATGGGGGGAGGGAATTCTGGGAAGATTGTGGAGTAGGTTGCTAAATTTCAAGCTCTTTAGATTTCACCCACAAATAGAAAAATTTGTGCCTCAGAGCAAACATAGATTGGTGAAAAATCAAGAAAATTTGGGGCAGAATAGAGTCTTTCAGGTACAACCCTTGAAGATCCAAAGAAAGCCCTTAGGATGGGGATTAACCTTTGTGAAATGCAAACACCTAGGGACTAGCTCTGCAGAAACACCAAGTGGGGAGCCCTGGGGCTAGCTGGGCTTGGCTGGAGCCTCTGAAAGAACCACAGAAACTTTCACCTCCTGGACCATTTGTGGAGCTGGGGTTTGAATCCAGGAAGACTGAGTGGACCTCAACTGATTAGGAATGCCAGACCCAGCTGTGCTGCTGAGACACCACCCTGGGTAGGAAGGAATCGACATACCCAGTGAGTGCAGAAGCAGAAGGGTAGGGTGTTGTTGCTGCATGCTGGCACTTTCTGGACAGTGGAGCTTTTGGTTTGGGGTTCTGGTCTGAGTGGAGAGCTGAAGGGAAGCTTGAGGCAACCCCCCCCAATACCATGATTAGAGGTGCTTACACTAATACTTCTTATTAAAAAAGTAAAAGAATTAGCAAAGAAGAACCCCACCAAAGAAACATATTATGGGAACAAGGAAGATCAGAGTTCATCTTCAGATGAGGGCACTGAAGTAAAAACAAAAACTTCTACTCCAAAGAGTAACATAAAATGGCTTCCTGCCCAGAGAAAATTTATAAAAGAACTCCAAAAAGAATTTAGAAATCAAATGAGAGACTTTGAGGAAAAACTTAAAAAAAAATTCCAAGAAAAAGAAGCTTATGAAAAACAAAGTTAACCAACTAGAAAAGGAGATACAAAGTTTCAAAAATGAAAACAACTCTTCAAAAATTAGAATTGGGTGAGGAGACCCAGTGAAGTTATAAGAGACCAAGAAATAACAAAACAGATCATAAAAAAATGAAAAGATAGAGCAGAGTGTGAAACATAAGAAGAACAACAGATCTGGAGAACAGATAAAGAAGAAAAAAATAGAAAAATAATTGGACTACTTGAAAGTTGTGACCAAAAACAGAACCTTGACACAATAATGCAAGAAATAATCCAAGGAAATCATCCTGGAGTTATAGAACATGAGGGAAAGTAGAAAAAGAAAAAGTAAAATTATCACCACTTCAATGAGATCCTTTGTGAAAAACATAAAGGAATATTATTGCCAAATTTCAAAACCCCCAGATCAAAGAGAAAATTTTGCAAAAAAACAAGAAAAAAACTAATTCACATACCCAGGAGTTACATACAATTAGAATTGTACAAGATTTATCAGCAGCTACAATAAAACACTGTAGATCCTGGAATCATATCTACTGACAATCCAAAGAACTAGGTCTTCAGACAACAATATCATATCCAGCAAAATTATCTATAATATTGAAGGAGAAAAGATGATTATTCAATGAACTTTTCAGAACTTTCTATCAATTAAACCCAAACTTAATAGAAAAGTTAACATATATCAATTTCAATTTCAAATCAATTTGAAATTGATTTTTCAAAAATCAATTTCAAGTAATTCAAGATGGAAAAATTGTTTATGGTTTTTTACATGGGGAATCTATATCACATATTTAAGAGTGACATCCACAATAGGGGGGCTCCAAAGAAAGATTGGAACAGTTAAGGTAAAAAGAGCAATCATGTTATATAAATCAGGTACAGAGGAAGAATATTCACAGAGGCATTAGATGGGGTTGGAAGATTCATAGGGGAGCAAAGGGTGAGGAAAGAAGATAAGGGAAGGATTCATAGATGGGGGGAGGTTAAATAATAGCAAGACAAATTAAGCAGCAGAATTAAAGCAGAGTTAGCAGGGATAGCAAAGATAGGGGTGTTTGTAGGGAGGGAGGAATGTGGTAAATATGTATGTGTGTATGTGTATTATATATATGTAGATGTATTTATGTATATATGTATACATAAATATATCCTTTCTTAACTATAGCCTACTTGGGGGTGAAGTAGGAATGAAAAGGGAAAAAAAATAAAGTAAAAATGTGTGCAGCAGAGAATAAAACAATGAACAAGGAAGTAAAGAAAAGATAGACATTTATGAATATAATTTCTTTTATATATATATATATATATATATACACACACTTTTTTGAACTGGTAATTTTTTGCTATATATTTTGAACATGACAGTGTTCTCTTTTGTCTTATTTTATTTTGTTTTGTATTCCTTTTCAGTTTTTCTGTTTTTTTTTAATTCTTTCTTTTTTAAATTAAAAAAAAAAAAAAGGAAAAAAGGGAAAAAAAAACATGAAGTATGGTAAGGTCCTTGAGTCTACCATAGCTAGTATTTGCAATCTTGTGATTTTCAGTTCTGTTGTGGGGGTCATAAATAAAAAAATTTTGGAGTAAGAAGTAAGAAGTGTTCCCAAAGAGTTAAGAAGTAAGGGTACAAGATAGAAATTATATCTGTTCCTTTTTCACCCCATTCTTCTTACTCTTTCCAATTCTTTTATTCTGTGTATTTTTTGCTTAGTTTTTACTTGCATAGATTAAGGAACAAAATGAAGTAAATTTATAACTAATTGTTTCAGCTGTCAGAGCTCCCTTGATATTGATGTCATGTATATGCTTCTACATTTGCTCCTATTTTGCTCTTTCTACCTTTTAGTTTTTGATTATCGTTCTGGGAAGTATGTTTATCTATTTATTTAATTCCATATTAATTTATCTGCCAAGTTTCAATCTGCATATTTATGCTTATACTTAAATAACTCAGTAGATTAGACTCCAGATTTGAAATCTGGATCTTCATTTTTGTGTCCCATAATATTTCTGAGTTTCTTATTTTTCACTGTTATTTCTGCCTGATGCTTAAAGGTATCCACCACTTATGACCCAAATTCACTACTTTAATTTTGTTTCACAACTGCCTTGAAATCCATCTCTTGTTTTCTTTTTTCATTAATACCACCTTATTTCAGGCCTTGATTACTTAATACCCAGTTATTGCCATAATCTTATAACTTGTATTCCTGCTTTAAGTTACTAAATTATAGAATTTCAGAGTTAGAAGGGAACTCAGTGGGAATCTAGGAAAGCCCATCATTGAAAAGGAGTTCTCTTTGCTTTGTAACCATTAAAATAATCTATGTATAAAGACCTCTAGCAATGTGAGAGCCCACCACCTCTCAAAGCAGTTCATTTTATTTTTGTTTGACTCTAATTTTTTATAAAGTTATTTTTTTTCCAGAGATGGAGCCATGATGGTGGAGAAAAGCCAGGAAGTTGCCTGAGCTCTCCTCAATTTATCATGGAAACAATGTTAAATCAAGCTTCTAAATGGATTCTGAAGTGACAGAATCTACAAAAATATGGAATGAAGGAATTTTCCTCCTTAATATACTCTAGAAGGACTTCAGGAAAAGTCTGTTTCACTTGTGTAAAAAGGAAACTCACCCTAGAGCAGATTGTGTACAGGCAAGGCAGTGGGAGGATCTTAGTCACAGCACAGTGCAGAGAGCAATCACTATTCACTAGTCCCAGAGGCCCTGGTGCAGGAAGTCAGTGACCAGGCCATTGGCCTCCAGCACAAGAAGTTTGGGATAATGTCCCCTGTGCTCTTGGAGTGGAACTTCAACATCATGAAATATAAAACAAGTAAAAACTAAAACGAGTCCTGATCATAGAAAGCTGCAATGGTGAAAGGGAACACCAAAACACAAACACAGAAGAGGACAACTATGCAAAAATGCCTACATGCAAAGCCTTAAAATGGAAGTTAAATTGGTCTCAAAACCAAAAAGCCTTAGAAGAGTTCAAAATGGATTTTAAAAATAAAATAAAATAGGAAGGAAAAATGGGAAAAGAAATAAGTTATGAAAGAAAGTCAACAACTTGCAAAAGGAAGGACAAAAATTGACTGAAGACAACAATTCCTTAAAGAATATAATTTGGCCAAATGGAACAAAAACTAACTAAAGAAAATAATTCATTAAATATTAGAACTGGGAAAGTGGAAGCTAATGACTTTTTGAGACATCAAGAATCAGTTAAACAAAATCAAAAGGCTAAAATAATAGAAAAAAATAAGCTACTTTACTGAAAAACAGATCCAGGTGAGACAATTTTAAGAATTATTGGACTACCTGAAAGGCATGATCAAAAAAAAGAGACTGATCATTCAAGAAATGATCAAGGAAAACTGCCCTTGTATCTGAGAATCCAAAGGTAAAATCGTTTTGAAAGAATTTACTGATCCTTTTTTGATAGAGATCCCTAAAATGAAAATTCCAAGGAATACTATAGTTAAATTTCACAATTATCAAGTCAAGGAGAAAGTACTACAAGTGTCCAGAAAGAAAGAATTCAAATATCAAGGAGCCACAATCAAAATTACAGAGAACATAGCAGCTTCTGCATTAAAGAATTGTTTAGGAGTTTACCTGTCAAGACAAATCCCGGAACTATTATATGAACACAGTTACAAAATACTTTATACACAAATAAAGTCAGATTTACATTGGATAAATATCAATTGTTCATGTAAAAGCTGAGCTAATATAATCAAAATAATTTTTATTAAATTATTTAGTGCCATATCAATTAAACTACTAAAAATATCTAAAAAGGGAAAAGGACCCATATGTACAAAAATATTTATAGCAGCTCTCTTTTGTGATGGTGAAATTGGTAAAGAACTGGAAATTGAGGGAATACCCATCAATTGGGCAATGGCTGAACAAGTTGTGACGTAGTCATGTAATGGAATAGTATTGTGCTATAAGAAATGATTAGGCAGATTTCAGAAAGACATAGAAAGATTTATGTGAACTACTGCTGAATAGAATAAGCAAAACCAGATGAACATTATGTACAGTAAGAACAACATTATTTAATGATCAACTATAATAGTTTTAGCTCTTTTCAGCAATATAATAATCAAAGACAATTCCAAAAGACTCATGATGAAAAATAGTACTTTCCATAAATTGGCCCTGTTTTGTCTTTTTTGCAATAAGTAGAGCAAATATCTTCTGTATCTTTGATCACAATATCTCAAATACTTGAAAACTTTTTAAGTAATAGCGTTTTATCTTTAAAATATATGCAGATAGTTTTCAATATTTACTCTTACAAAACCTTATATTTCAAATTTTTCTTCCTCCTTTGTCCCCCTCCCCTACATAGCAAGTAATACTATATGTTCAACTATATGTTAAACATATACAATTATTCTATACATATTTCCACATTTGTCATGCAGCATAATATAAAAATTCTCAAAAGGGAGGGAAAAAAAAGTATGCAATCAACAACAAAAAAAGGGGAAATAGTTTGTCGTTATATACATTCAATCTCAAAAGTCCTTTTTCTGGATGAAGATGGCCCTTTCCATCACCAATTTATTGGAATTGGCCTGAATCATCTATCCACCAAAATTGACTATTGCAAAAATGTTGTTGTTATCATGTTTTCTTTAAGTAATTTCTTATCCACTCTGAACATTTTCAGTTCTTCTAATCAACTCTGGTATGATGTGATCTCAGGGCCCTTGGTTTCCCTCGGAATGCCTATTCAACTAATTAGTATTCATCTTATAATATGAGACTCAGAAATACATGTAATATTCTGAATATGGTCAGACCCATTCTTTCAAACCTACATTGCTATATTTTCTTTGATCTTCCTCAGGTTCACAATATAATTGTTACTTCTTTCCCTGCTCTTCTATTTCAATGCAGCATTATTTCCTGATTTTAAGAATGATTTTGCTTTTAGCATGCCAAGAATTTGTTGAGCTCCTCTGTTTTGGGGAAAGTAAGGACTTACTGCTTAGCACATTAGCATGCTGTACTACTGTACTATCTGAATCTTTGTAACTCCATTTTGGAGTTTTCTTGGCAAAGACACTGGAATGGTTTGCCATTTCTTTCTCCAGCTCATTTTACATATAAGGAAACTGAATTAAACAGAGTTAAAATATTTGCCCCATATCACACAGCTTGTGTCTGAGGCTAGATTCGAACTCAGGTCTTCCTGATTCCAGGTCTATTGATCTATCCACTGCTTGAAGACTAATAGCTTGCATTTCTGTACTCTTTACCTATTTTATCTCATTTGAACTTTACACTAACCCTGTGAGGTGTCATTATTATCTCTATTTTACAGATAATGAAACTTAGGCTAAAAGATATTAAATGGCTTGTCCAGGGTCACACAGTATTCTGAGGCAGGATTCAAACCTGGGTCTTCCTAATACCACGTGCAATTCTCCATCCAGGGAACTACCTAGATATCTGAGGTAAGTGATTATTAAATGCTTGATGATGATGAAAAAAAGGAAGATTCACTACTGGGCATCAAGTCTTGCAGACTGCCTCACAAATAAACTCCAGTTCAGGAATTCTTAGATATAAATTTTTATCCAGAGGAGGATCTTCTGAACATTGTTCTACTTAGAGATAAAAGAGACACTTCATATCCCTTTCCTTCTTGCAGACATAAGATCACCAAAAAGCTTAAGTCATACTATGAGGAAAAAGACCTTCGTTTTCCTTCTTATCAATAATTCTTTTAGGCAGCTTGAACTCCTGGGGAGAAGATTCCCTAACAACTCCAAAATGTGTATCTAAAACCATTTGAAATAGGATGTCAGTTGAACTTTTATGAATGATTATAAAAATCAAATTAATTTAGATTGAGTTTTCATTAAGATGCTCAATAATAAGCTAATTCAACTATTTTCCTCTTTAACCATTTGTTTTATATTCCAGAGAAACATATATACTATCTGTAGTAAGAACACAAATTTCTTTGTGTCTGAAATTAATCTTTTGTTCATAGGACAATAAATTATTTATTCATGAAGGATTATTTTTTTAACACTGAATGTCTCCCACTCTGAGTGGGTAAGTCCAAATCATTTATTAATCATCCATGGAAAATATTTTCCTATGTAGGTTTCTGTACTCATATGCCACTTCTGTAGAATTGAAGTTGAAGGTCACCTTACAGACAATGTTGAGACACATTGCAGATGCAAATAAACTCACAAGTAATATGCACAGGAAGAGCAGTGTTTTAGATATCATCAGTGATAATTGATTACCAGGGGAAAAAAATAGGCAGGTTATATACTGAGAGTATAAGATAATTAAGGGAAGCTACTTTGCTTCATTAACAAACATTCACTGTCAAGAAATTCAGAGAAAGACCCCAGCCCTTTGGATGAACCTCCTGTGTCAAATTTACAGGAGAATATGAACAAGAGTTATGAGAATGGGCAGGTGTGATTGGATTGTGATCCTTATCACTAGAGAGAATATTAGTCAATAGCAATATGAGAAATGAATATTTCTTATATTTATTAACTAATTCTTTCATCAGAACTAAGTTTTTTTTTTCCCCTTTTCTACTTCCTCATCCAGAAACCAACTAGTGTGGGAAATGTCTCTTAGAGATTTACTCAGGTCAAGATCTAATCAGATAGTAAAAGAAATTCTAAGTTTGTTTTGGTCTGTATAATTCTGCTCCTTGTGTTTGTTTGGACAGGTCTGGGGAAATACTGATTCTCAGTATTATCAAGACAGATGATATGGAAATTGATGTCTCTTTCACTAACATTTGAGTGACCTAAATCACTCAAATCTTCATTATAATATAGTTTATATTTCTTATTATATTAACAAATTTGAGTTGATTGCCATCCCTTAGGAACACCTACTCTTCCTAGGACATATATACTGTGACCCCATGACCATTAGGGATCTTTAATGTAAGAGAGATAGCCAATTATGGTCTTATCAATAAAATGATTAATTTACCCAGATACTGTCTCTCAAAACTTTTAAACTGTAAAGTAGTCAACAATCATTTGTTGAGTGTTAAAGAAATTCTAAGTTTGTTTTGGTCTGTATAATTCTGCTCCTTGTGTTTGTTTGGACAGGTCTGGGGAAATACTGATTCTCAGTATTATCAAGACAGATGATATGGAAATTGATGTCTCTTTCACTAACATTTGAGTGACCTAAATCACTCAAATCTTCATTATAATATAGTTTATATTTCTTATTATATTAACAAATTTGAGTTGATTGCCATCCCTTAGGAACACCTACTCTTCCTAGGACATATATACTGTGACCCCATGACCATTAGGGATCTTTAATGTAAGAGAGATAGCCAATTATGGTCTTATCAATAAAATGATTAATTTACCCAGATACTGTCTCTCAAAACTTTTAAACTGTAAAGTAGTCAACAATCATTTGTTGAGTGTTCTCTATGTGCCAGACACTGTGCTAAACACTGAAAATATGATTTCAAGAAAAAAAAAAGACAGTTCTTGCTCTCAGGGATCTAACATTATTTTTTAAAAATTGCTTTATTTTTAATTTATGGGAAAAAACAAACATTTCTATAACATAATAGAATAAACAAAATGATTAGTACTCCAAATCTCTTATGTATAATTGTTATTCCTTTAAAATATGTAGTAGTTATTATTTTAAATTTGTTTTTCCTTTTTTTCTTCTCTTCACACCAGACATCAACCCCTAGAGATGGATTTCATTCAACAAATATGTGTATGTATGTGTATGTTTGATACACACACACAATCATCCTATGCACCTATACATTCTATTTATCAGTTCTTTCTCTGAATGCAGACAGTGTCTTTCTTCATAGATCCTTTGTAGTTAATTGGGATATTTATAATAGTCAAAATGACTTAATTGCTTAAAGTTGTAACTTACATTCTAATGGAAAGACAATTCATAAAAGAACAAAGAGAGGGAATGTGGAATGGAAGTAGAGGAATAGAAACACAGGTATATGATGTAAAAGTCAACAGGAGTATAGCTTGGTGGGAAATGAAGAGATGGGTGGTTTGGGCCCTTCCTTAAATTAAAAATTCTTGGAGTAGCCATCCAATTAGAGAGAGGGAGGAGCCCCAAGATCTGAGGGTATTTCAAGTGTATGTGATCTTTCAGGATAAAGTTGTTCACCTTCATGGTGAAGGAAAATTGGGGAGAACTGTACACTTTTCATCAATACTGATGATGGTAGTTTTGCAAATGGGATACAGAAGCCCAGAGACTTAATGATTTTTTTTCCAGGTCACACAGTTTTTGAATGTTCAAGACAGGCTGTGAAACCATATTTATCTGGCCACATGCTGTGCATTATCTGTAGAATGTAAGCTTATTGAAGGCAGTGACTGTTTGTTTTTTGTTTCATTTTCAGTACCCAGAAAGTAACCTGGTACTTAGTAGACACTTAATAAATGCTTGTTAAGTATATGGCAAAATCATAGATCCATATGGATTTCTGAATTTGGAAGCTATCATCTCCGGGGCAACTTAATCTTCAGAGTTGTGCTCCATGAGCCCAATTCTTTTCCCCTTTTATTGAAGGAGGAGCTCTTTCATAAGAGAGCATATCTTCATATATCATGCTATAAAGAGAACACTTCCCATTCCTAACTCCCTGCATAGACCACATTACAGTGTGTACAGGGGCTAGGCAACCGAATTTGAGTATATCATTAATGACATTCTGATTTTTTGAAGTAGAAATGTGACCACTGTTACCTTTCTGGGCCTTTGCCCAGGAGTAGAAGCTAAGATGCTATCACATGATAGCATCTCTTACTCCTGTTTCAGCAACTCATGGTAAGAGCAACACAGCCCATGACTTTCTGCTTAAGATATCTAGGCTTCTGTTCATCATCATTTGGGTCAGAGAGCAAAAACCCTTAAAGGTGCCATGGGGTAGTGTGGTAGGACCATCTCCCCTCCAGGACCAGTAACCAATTCTTCTGGCTACAGAAAGGAGAGAACTGCCCAAAGAATAGAAAATAGCACCCAGCTAGCCGTGGGGGCTAAAAGACAAGCTAATCTTGTTAAAAAGGGAACCACTCATTTCCTGTGAACACACTTTCCTGTCTCACCCTTGATCTGAAGCAAATTGGCAGGACAGTAATAAGACTGAAGGGGTTTTGGCTAATTCTAAGGGAAATCTGTGGATGCTGCTTCAAAAGCATTTTGGATTTTCTAGATTGGAAAATAGTAGTCCAACAATTTTACTTTCCGATAGCCATGAGTTTCTGCTGCACCTCTCAGATATGCAGTCACCACAAGTCAGTTGAGATAAGGTTCGAGGCACATGGTCCACAGCTGCAGAAGGGGTCATGAAACTAGTCAAAGCTTCTTCAACTGAGCTCATTTCCGCCTGTATCAGGAGCAGAAGAGAAGTTTGTGGGAGGGCTTTAGAGAAGCTCTACATCAACTCACACACACAGTGCTGCTGCCTCAGGAATATGGGGAGTTTGGCAGGGGGCAGAGAACAGCAGAAGGTAGCTAAGAATTAAATTAAGTGGTAGTATGAAGGAGACCATAGTCTTGAATATAAATTTAAATACTTTTTAGATCTGACCTTTTAAAAAAAATCAGTCAACCCACACTTACTGATGCTACTGTTTATCTTAAACACAGTAACTTTCTCCTTCCTTCCCCAATCATGGCTCCCTATTGTTTGCTATGCCTTGAGATCACTCACAAGTGAAAAACTCAACGAAAGTTTACATTAAAAAAGCAAGGTAGGTATTTTTTTTTTGTGAAGGCCACACAGAAAGGACAGGGATGAGAGATGAATGGTAAATTGAAGAGACAAAGGAGGAAGGGGAAAATGTTTAGAGAAACAATTGTATTTAAATGGTGAAATGTGATGGAGAAACTGGACCCATTAAGTTTTTTTTTAATATTTATTTTTAAAATTTTGAGTTATAAATTCTCTTCTTCCCTTCAGTCCCTTCCACACTCCCTGAAAAGGCAAACAATATTTCAATTATACTGTAAAATCATGTGAAGGCATTTCCATATTAACCCTACTACCAAAAAAAGTGAAAAAAGTTCTTCAATTTGCTCTCAGAGTTCATCAGTTCTCTCTTTGTGGATAGGTTGCATTTTTCATTGGTTTCTTTGGAATTATCCTCCATTAAGTTCTGGAATTCAAGTCTGGATTATTTTCTTCTTATAATAACATTATATTAGTTTTCTACTGATTTCCTCTCTAGTGATAGACTGTTTTTCCACATGGACTTTTATATCTTGTCCATTCCTTTCAATTACATTTCCACCTTTTCAATCCTGTTTTTTAATGCTTTCTTTCCCATCTATTTTTCATTTTATATTTGCATCTCTAGTGCTGAGTACAATGCTTTGCATATAGTACTTACTTAATATATGCTTTTTCAACTGAATTGTTCTGTAATGTGCAAATAAATGCACACAAATGCATCCATCCTTAGTTGGAATGGAGAATGTGAGGAAATGGCACTAATTTTCTCCATTATTGGTTTAAATTACCTTATCTCAGCTAGGACATCATTTTTTCTCATGAAATACCTTTGACATTTTCCACTATTTCTATTCTAAACTTAGTTCTCTCTCTTTCTTTAAGACCTTGGTCTCATCTCTGGCACTAGAACAAATAATGCATCTCTTAAGTTATGGAAGAAATTAAAGCTAACTGACATGAAATCCTTCAATTTCTCTTCATCTTAAAGTATTTATGTCTTCACTCATCCCTTTCTCCTTTCCTTTTGTGTATCAGAAAGAGGTGACTTTTTCTGGCTAAGGGTAGTGCCTCTAACTGTTCGAGGAGAGATCTCATAAAGCAGAAGAGCATGAAACTTTGAGGCAGAAAAATCTAGGTTTCATTTTCAGATCCACTCCTTACTATCTAATTGAACATGTCACAATGCCTTTCTATGTTTTAATATTTCTCATTCATGTTTGGTTTTTTGTGACCCTGTGGATCGTCCTGTCCAAGGGTTTTTTTTGGCAAAGATACTGGAGTGGTTTACCATTTTCTTCTCCAGCTTATTTTACAGATGAAGAAACTGAGGCAAACAGGATTAAGTGACTTGTCCAGGGTCATACAGCTAAGAAGTGTCTGAGGCCAGATTTGGATTCAGGAAGATGAGACTTTCTCATTCCAGGCATGTCATTCTATTCACCAAACTCCCTAGTTATCTCAGTTTACTCACCTGTAAAATGAGGATAATAATAGCACCTACCTCTAAGGGTTGTTATGAGGATCACTATTTATTAAGTGCTTAGTACAGGTCCTGACACAGTAAATTCTATTTATAAATGCATGTTTCCTTTCCTTTTGAAGCAATCTCTCTCTCTCTTTCTGTCTCTCTCTGCTTTTGCTCAGTACTAATTCTCCTAAACCTCCCTATAGCCATTTTACTATAACTTTTTGCTTAATACTTTTTTCTCTCTACATTTTTTCTTTCCTGGTTTTCTTTCTACTTATGTGACTGTTCCTTTTGTGTTTCTCTTGCCAGATACTTCTCCAAATAATATGTTTTAACCATAGGTATCCTTCAGGGTTCTGTCCTATTCTTTTCCCCTCCATACTACCTAATTTCATGATCTCATTAGCTCCCATGGACTTAATTATTATTTTTATGCAAATTATTCTCAAATCTTCTTTTCCTGTTCTAATTTCTCTGCTGACACTCAATGACTAAAAAAATCCATTATCTTTTTCTTAAGCCTTCCCTTTCTCCTACTTTCCCTATCATTGTAGAGAGCAAGATCATCTTCCCAGCCCCTCCGGCTGGAAATCTGGAGGTTTTATTATTTCTTTTCTCTTTGCCCCCAATTTCAGGTTGTTGCTATGTTCTGTTGATTTTATCTTTGCAATATATTTCAAATATGCCCTCTCTAGAGTATAAAAAAAAGGACCCACATGTGCGAAAATGTTTGTAGTAACCCTTTTTGTGGTGACAAGGAACTGGAAACTGAGTGGATGCCCATCAATTGGGAAATGACTGAGGAAATTATGGCACATGAATGTTATGGAATATTATTCTTCTATAAGAAATAATCAGCATGGGACAGTTAGGTGGTACAGTGGATAGAACACTAGCCCTGAAATCAGGAGGAACTGAGTTCAAATCTGACCCCAGACACTTAGGACCTGAGTTCAAATTTGACCTCAGATACTTAACACTTCCTAGCTGTGTGACCCTGGGCAAGTCACTTAACCCCAATTGCCTCAGCAAAAAAAGAAAGAGAGAAAGAGAAAGAAAGAGAGAAAGAAAGAAAGAAAGATTTCAGAGAGGCCTGAAGAGACTTACATTAACTGATTCTAAGTGAAATGAATAGAACCAGAACATTGTATATGGCAGCAATAAGACTGTGATAATCAGCTTTGATGGTCTTGGCTCTTTTCAACAATTAGGTAATTCAGGCCACTTCCAATAGCCTTGTGATGACAAGCCATCTGAATCCAGAGAGAAAACTATGGCGATTATGATGTGGATCACAACATAATGTTTTTACTTTTTTGTTGTTGTTTGCTTGCTTTTTGTTTTTTTTCCCTCATTTTTTTCCCCTTTTGATCTGATTTTTCTTGTACAGCATGATAATTATGGAAATTTGTATGGACGAATTGTACATGTTTAACACATATTGGATTATTTGCCATCAATAAAAAGGGTGGGGGAAAGGAGGGAGAAAAAATTTGGAATACAAGGTTTTTCAAGGATGAATGTTAAAAACTATGTATATATTTTGAAAATTAAAAGTTTTTTAAAAAATATGTCCTCTCTTATTGTAATGGGCTGAGACTTGAGTTGATGCACTGAGGTCCCAAGCACGTGAGGCTAAATAGTAATTGGACTATACTCTATTAATATACATGCTTGGATAAAGAATGGCCCCCACCCACTCTCTGTGCAAGTCCTGATGTGTTGTATAGGAAATGACGATTTTGGTGGGTGGAGGCAGAGAGACAGGAAGAGACGCGGGGAGAGATTTGGCCTGGGTTCTAGACCAGCAGCCACACAACCAGCAGCTACCAGCATAGAACCCAGGCTCAAAGAATATCCATTCTTTATCCAATCATGTATATTAATAGAGTATAGTCCAATTACTATTTAGCCTCACGTGCTTGGGACCTCAGTGCATCAACTCAAGCCTCAGCCCATTACATCTCATAACATACAGACCCATCATCTCATGCCATGAAAATTATAATAACCTGCTGATGGATCTGGCTGCCTCATGTCTTTCTTCACTCTAATACATTCTCCATTCAGCCACTACAATGATTTTTCTAAAACACAGATCTAATCATTTCTCTCCCTTACTAAGTAAACTCCATTGGCTTCCTATTACTTCCAGTATAAAATACAAAATGTGTGGTTTGATATTCAAAGCTCTTCATGACCTATTATTCTCCTACCTTTCCAGACTACTCACATCTTACTTCCCAATACATATTTGTTGAACAAATTACACTGATCTTTTCATTATTCTTAGAATCATATTCCATCTTCCAGCTCCAGGCATTCTCCTTCAACTTTCATGTCTGGCATGCTATCCATCCCCTACTCTGACTTTTGATTTCCCTGGCTTTCTTTAAATATCACCTAAAATCTCACCTTCTACAGAAAGCCTTCCCCAGCCTCTTAAAGTGCTTTCTTTCAGTAAATTGTTTCCAATCTATCCTGTGCATATTCAACTTTGCCTATTGTTTGTATGCTTTCTACTCCCATTGGCTTGTAAACTTCCTAAGGACAGTGATTGATTTTTACTTTTTTGTGAATCTCCAGAACATAACACAATATCTGGCACAGAGTACTTAATAAATGTTTATTGGTTGATTGACTGATTGGTTCTTGCTCTCTCACTTATTTTCAAGTCTCTCTATTTATAGGTTGCTTCCCTACTACCTGCAAACATACTCATACTCCTAGATCCTCAAAAAACTCTCCCTTAATCCATTCATCCCTACTAGCTGTCAGTCCATATCCTTTCTCCCTCAGATGGCTAACTACTTGACATCACCTACAAAAGGTGACTCCACTTTTCATTCCCTCATTGTCTTATAATCTCTTTTTTGAACTCAGCATTAAACTGAAGCTGCTCTCTGCAAAGTGACTAATGTTCCAATTGCCAAATATTAATTGTCTTTACTCATCCATCATACTTTTTGATTTTTCTAAAGTCTCTTTGACAATTATCAATCAATTCCTCATTTTTGCATACCCAGTATTTAATGTAGTGCCTGAAACACAGCAAGCATTTAATAATGCTGAATTTGTATTGAGTTTCTAGTTAGAAGTCCTAATACAAGTTTCAATGGAAATGATACTGGATTTTCAGTCAGAGTTCCAGGGTTTAAGTGACTTAACCTCTTTATCCTTCATATAACTTTGAAAGTGAGGTACTTGGATCAGGTACCTTTCTCAAGTGTCTGTGATCCTATGAGTCTAAATTGCATTCAAGAGTATCCTGATTTTCCCCAAAAAACAATTAGAAATTTAGAAAATTGAAAGCGGAGCTAGAAAAATCATAATGACAATGGAGAGTCACTATGATTTCCACTGGTGGAGTTCATTGAACCAAAACTATTGGGCCATCTGGACTGATAAATTATAAAGCAAGAGAAGATTACAAAGTATAGTTATGGAAATGAAAGATTATAGGACATAATTTTTTTTTCCTTTTTAAAAAGAAGGTAGGGATGTTCAGATTGATTTCCCAATTACATTAATGACTATCTTGTTCTATTGAGAAGTCTTTTCATTGATGTAATCCAGGGGTCCTCAAACTTTTTAAATAGAGGGCCAGTTCATAGAAACTGAGTGGATGCCCATCAGTTGGAGAATGGTTGAATAAATTGTGGTATATGAATAACAGAATATTATTGTTCTGTAAGAACTGACCAACAGGATGATTTCAGAAAAGGCCTGGAGAGACTTACATGAACTGATGCTGAGTGAAACAAGCAGGGCCAAGAGATCATTATATATTTCAACAACAATACTATATGATGACCAATTCTGATGAATTTGGCCATCTTCAGCAATGAGATCAACCAAATCATTTCCAATGGAGCAGTAATGAACTGAACCAGCTATGCCCAGCGAAGGAACTCTGGGAGATGACTAAAAACCATTACATTGAATTCCCAATCCCTATATCATTTCCAATGGAGCAGTAATGAACTGAACCAGCTATGCCCAGAGAAAGAACTCTGGGTGATGACTAAAAACCATTACATTGAATTCCCAATCCCTATATTTATGCCCACCTGCATTTTTGATTTCCTTCACAAGCTAATTGTACAATATTTCAGAGTCTGATTCTTTTTGTACAGCAAAATAACGTTTTGGTCATGTATACTTATTGTGTATCTAATTTATATTTTAATGTACTTAACATCTACTGGTCATCCTGCCATCTGGGGGAGGGGGTGGGGGGTAAGAGGTGAAAAATTGGAACAAGAGATTTGGCAATTGTTAATGCTGTAAAGTTACCCATGCATATATCCTGTAAATAAAAGGCTATTAAAAAAAAAAATAGAGGTCCAGTTCACTGTCCCTTAGACTGTTGGAGGGCGGGACTATATAGTAAAAACAAAAACGTTTTTTTTTTGTGGGCCTTTAAATAAAGAAACTTCAAAGCCCTGGGTGAGGGGGATAAAAGTCTTCAGCTGCTGCATCTGGCCCACAGGCCATAGTTTGAGGATCCCTGAGTAATCCAACATGACATTTTGACTTACAGATCTGGAACATAAAGATAATTATAATCTAGAAGGGATTTTAGAGGCTTCATTTTATAGATTAGAAACTAATAAGTTAACTTGACCAGGTTCACATAGTAAATAAGTGTCTAAGGTGATATGTGATCCCAAATCCAGTTCTCTAGTCATTATGATAAAAAAAGTCCTGAAAATTTTCAAGTTTGTTGAATGTCCATTTTTTCTCATTAAAAATTACAGATAATTTTTCTAGATATGATATTTTTGGCCACAGGCCTCTCTTTTGATTCAAACAACAAATTCTACAGGATGCTTTTTCTGAATTCCTCACGAGCAGTTATTCTATGTTTTCTTACATTTGTTTGTATTGTTTTTCCTGATACCATGCAAACTCTTTGAGGGCAAATATGGTCTCTCCATCACCCAACTCCTACTTCTCGTTTTCCTCTCTTCCCTTTCTTCACCTATCCCTCTCCCTTTCCTTTCTTGTTCTCCTCCCCTTGGCTTGTTTATTAATTGGTAGGAAATGAAAAAAATAAGAATACCTGTGTCCTCTCATGGCCTCAATAGGGCTTTCACTAACTTATCCAAAATATGGTACATGCAGAAAGCCCGAGTGTTTATTTCAAGGAGGAAATTTGCCATTTTGATGTCTGAATAGATCATTTTTTCTTTTTTTGTCTTTTGGTCCCTGCTTAATAACTGAGTTGAATATAACTTTAAAATAAGAGGTTTTTTTTTTTTCTGCAATGTGAATAGAATTTGAATACCATCGAAGCAGAAATATACAGAAGTTGGTGTTTTGTTAGAATTTAGTGTTTGAATTATCAAAAATATTTCCCAGTTGTGAATTGATCTAATTGATCTAATTATTCTGGAGAACAATTTGGAACTATGCCCAAAGGGCCATAAAACTCTTCATATTCTTTGATCCAACAATATCACTACTAGTTATGTTTCCCAAAGAGATACTAAAAAATGGAAAAGGATTGCATATATACAAAACTGTTTATAGCAACTCTCTTTATAGTGGTAAAGAATTAGAAATTGAAGAAATGTCTATCAATTGGGGAATGGCTGAACAAATTGTCGTGTATAGAATGTAATGGCATACTATTATATTGTTCTATAAGAAATGATGAGCAAACAAATTTCAGAAATAACCTGGAAAGACTTATATGAACTGATGTTGAATGAAATGAGTAGAACCAGGAGTAAATTCTGTGCTGTGATAGTGACATTATGAGATGATCAACTTTAAGACTTAGCTTTTCTCAACAATTAAGACAATTCCAAAAGACACAGAATGTAAAGTCATCTGCATGTGAAGAAGGAACTATGAAATCTCAATGTAGATAGAAATATTATTTTCATTGTTGTTTTTGTTTTTTTTTTCTTTCTCCTGGTTTTTGTTCTGATTCTTCTTTCACAACATGATTAATGTGTAAATATGTTTAATATGATTGTATATGTATAACCTGCATCAGATTGTTTGCCATCTTGAGGAGAGGGAAAGGGAGGGAAGAGGGAGAAAAAAGAATTGGAACCCCAAAATCTTTAATAAGGGAATGTTAAAACTATCTTTACATATAATAAAAAATATAATACTATTAAGTTGGAAAAAATTTCCTAAAGAATATTTATTATTTGAAAGTACTAGGGGAGGGAAGATTCAGGGAAGAAGGCAAAATAAGTTAGTAAATTTCAAGCTGTCCAGATTTTCCCCACAAATAAATCAAATTAGAACCTTAGAGAGAACACAGACTGGTGAAAAATCATGAAGACTTGGGGCAGAACAAGGATCCTCCTGATATAACCCAACAAGATCTGAAGAAAGACCCCAGATAGGGAGTAACCCCTGTGAAGTGCAAACACCTCAGGAATAGCTCTGCAGAAACATCAATTGGGGACCCTTCAGGCTAGTTGGGTGTGGTTGGATCCTCAGCAGGAACCACAGGGACTTTCACCTCCATGACTATTTATGGAATCAGTGTTTTGAGTCTGGGAAAAGAGTGAACTTAAATTGATTGGGAATGCCAGGCCCAGCTGTGCTGCTAAAACTTGGCCCTGTGTGAGAAGGAAACAGCACCTGGTGAGTGGACAGGCAGTGGGACAGGACACTGCAGGCTGAGGGCACTTGCAGGAGATGGACTGTTTGGTTTGGGGTTCCTGGTTAGAATGGAGAGCTAAAAGGAAGTTTGAGGTACCATCCTCCCATACCACAATTAAATGTGCTTACCTCTTATTTAAAAAAAAATTAACCAGCAAAGAAGAAAAAAACTCCACCATTGAAACATATTATGGGAACAGGGAAGACTAGGATATTTTAGTATATATATAAAAAAAAAAAAACCTTCTACTCTAAAAAGTAACATGAACTGTCTCCCTATACAGAGAGAATTTATAGAAGAACTCGAAAAAGAATTTAAAAATCAAATGAGACATTGAGAAAACCCTAAAAAAGAAAAATAAAAACCATCCAAGAAAAACAAGAAGATTATGGGGAAAAAGTTAACCAACTGGAAAAGGAGATACTGAGTCTCAAAGATGGAAACAACTCTTTGAAAATTAAAATTGGGCAAAGGGAAGCCATAAAGCTATGAGAGGCCAAATATAACAAAACAGATTATAAATAATGAGAAAATAGAACAGAATATGAAACATAAGAAAAATGACAGATCTGGAGAACAGATCAAAAAAAGAAAATATAAGAATTATAGGACTGCCAGAAAGTAGTGACCAAAAAGAGAACTTTGACACAATAATGCAGGAAATAATCCAAAAAATTGTCCTGGAGTGAAAGAATAAGAGGGGAAAGTAGAAATAGAAAAAATCTACCTATCACTATCTCAAAGAAATTCTTTGTGGAAAACACACAGGAATATTATTGCCAAATTTCAAAACCTCCAGATAAAAAGGAAATTTTCTCAAGAAACAAGGAAAAAAATAATTCCAATATGCTGAAACTGTAATTAGAATTGTACAAGACTTATCAGTAGCTACAATAAAAGATTGTAGGTCCTGGAATCATATCTCCCAACAATCAAAAGAACTAGGCCTGTGGTCAAAAATATGCTCTCTAGAAGAACTATCTATGATTTTGAATGAGAAAAAAATGGGCATTTAATGAACTTGCAGATGTTCAGGACTTTCTATTAATCAAAATTCAACTTAACAAAAAGTTTAACATATAAGAGCCAATATGAAAGATCAGTTTTAAGGTACTTAACATTCACAAACTGTTTAAACATGGACAAATTATTTATGTTTTTTATATATGTATATATGTATACTATATGTTTAAGCATCACATTAACGATAGGGTAACTCAAAAGAAAGATTGGAAGAGTAAATGAAGAAGTAGCAATCAGGTTATACAATTGAGGTACAGAGGAAGAAAAGACACAGAGGTCATTAGAGGAGGGAGGAAGGCTTTTAAAAACCTACTCACATGGGGAATGAGTTGAATAGGCAACACTACATATAGACCATGAAGGGTATAGTGCCCTCCAAAATCTATAAAGAAATAAGGTGGGGAAGGATGGGTGGATGGAGAAGTAAAAGATGAGGGAAGAAGATAAGGGAGGGATCCTTGTATGGTGGGAGGTTAAGCAAAAGCAGGGCAAGTTATGGAGCAGAATTTAATTAAAGAGAAAGCAGAGATAGGAAAGATGTGTGTGGGTGTGAGTGTGGGTATGCATGTAAGGATACACACACACACATACATAAATATATCTTTTCTTAACTGTAGCTTGCTTGGAGATGATGGGGGGAGGAAAGGGGAAAAAAGAATAAAGTAAAGTACAGAGCAGAGAACCTAAGAACAATTTATAAGGAAGTAAAGAAAAAATGGATATTCATGAATTTCTTCTACTAATATATATACTTTCTTGATCTGGTAATTTGTTTTTATATATTTTAAATACTAGCTGATATTCTGTTGAGCACATGACAATGTTCTCTTTTATTTTTTTTCCTTTTCTGTTTCTCTTACTGTTTTTTTAAAATAAATTTTAAAAAAGGAAAATACTAGGGGAAATTTCACATTCTAGAACCTTGTTAAAATGCTTTTCAAAGTCTATGTTATGCTCTAAAACATTATAAGGAAATGGGGAAAAATTTAAATGCTTTAGAACTTATGACAAATGATGTCCAAAAAAATGAAGATAGAATTGAATATGAAATTCAATATAAAAATTGAAAATGCATATCACAGAGGGCAACTGAGAAATATATAGTAGATCTCAGCAGGTTGTACCATATCACCAAAAGGAAAGTTGAAAAATTAGGAGTGAAAGATGTCCTACCTCAAATAATAATAGTTCATCATTTTCATTTGATGACAGACTCATGTACTTTTCTAATTTTACACTTTATGGATATTATTATTATGTTACTTCCTATATTCACATAACCACTGGTGATAGTATGGAAGTTACTCATTGCATTAATCTCTTACCTTTCTGGGCCACTGCAGTTTTTATACTTTGGAATTTGTTGAATTCTATGGTTTGCAGACACAATCATATATCATTAACAAAAGAATATTGAACTTAAAATAATCAATTTTGTGGTAAGATGAAGCTTGGGATTCTTGGAAGGGCCATATAATAACCAAAAGGTCATACCAACTTGATAGTTGATTCTGTATCCAATTCGAATCTTTGGTTTCTGGGTCTAAGAGGTAGAGGGCAAGCCTCTGAATCAAATGGACCTGAATTCAAGGTTTTCATTTGACCCTTTGACATATATAAACAGTGATATCCTGGGTAAACCCTTGAATTTTCAGTGCTTCAGTCAATTTTCTATGACTCTTAAATTGCAGAACAAGGACTAATCTGTATTTGAAGAGAAGATTACCTTAATTGGAGTTTTGTATACTAATAAAATTATGTGTCCCTTTCTCTCTACCATCTATCTATCTATCTATCCATCTATCTATCTATCTATCTATCTGTTTGTCTATCATCAGCGTTTATATCTGTAAATATATCAATCATTATCATTTCTATTGATAGATTAACTATGATTTTTTTTAAATTTAGGTTTAAGTAATGACTAGAAAATAGTCTTCATCTATTTGTTTTTGTTTTTTTCTTTTATATATGGTTCAGTTAGTTTCCTTTGAATGTTTACAGAGACCATTTAGGTGTCCTTGTAGTACCAAGGAAATTGATGTAGCCAGCACAGTATCTTCTGCAAATAAGGACATCTGAATGGACTCAACCATCTTTATGGAATCCCTCTTCCACTTGTTCTCTGGGCAAGAAAATATTCACAACTGTGGCAAACATATTTGGTGAGCACATCTTCCTGTTTTATTCGTTGTTTAATATTGATAATTGGATGATTGTGAATCACATTTATCTCTGGTTACATCTAAAAAGGAATCTTCATAATTTTAACACAGGTCCTAATGTAACCATCAGTAAATCTGGGGGGAAATAATTTCTTGTATACCTCATGGAAAACCTGTTTCTTTTTTTTAAAAGGAATTTTTTGCCCAAATATTTTCCTTCTATTCTTGGCTATAAATACCTTATTGGGCAATCTTGTTTAGTTGAATTTATCACTAGAATTTCTGAAGGTCTCTTTTCCCATTTGTAATTCTTCACGTCTGTGAGGTCATACTGCCAATAATCTCTCACCATTTGTTTCCATTACATTTTGCAAAAGAGTTATTTTTTTTGCTTGGCTGTTAAGTATCAGTATTGACCTTGGCTGCTAAGATATTCCACTTGACAGAGAGATGAAATGGTTGCTATATGAAACAGCACTTATTATCTTTTACAATTCACACCATAGCAGTTGTTTCATGTTGGGTAAACTTTTGCAGGAAATGGTCATAATCAGATTCAATGTCTTTTATTTGCTCTTTCCCATTGTTGGCACAATTATTTTTTTTTGAATAATTCAGGTTTGAGCTATCATAATTGTAGTCGGTGTCCTCCTTTTGACCACAGTCTTTTTTCTAATTTGGTATCATTTTCACCTGTGCTAATTCTGAAGTGACTTCCAGTAATAAGTTATTTCCTGAGTATAAAATTTTAGTCAGTTATCATTTTTGTGATGTTTTTCAATACTCATCCTGTAACTTTCAATTCTCTTAAAGAAAATACAAGAGATTTTGGAATAATTCGCATTTGGACTTTCATTTCCTAATTTAAAACCCTAGTTTTTCAACTCTCCCTTTACCCTGCCCCCACCCAGCCTTCTCCTTCTCTGTTTTTATCTTTATTTGGATTTCATAGGAACATAGATTTAGACTCAAAGAGCAATTAGTCTAACCTTTTATTTTACAGATAATTGAACTGAATTTCAGGGAATGTAAGTGACTTTCCAAGGTCACATAGATAATAAATAGAAGGGCCAGATTTGAACCCAAGTCTTTTATTTCCAGAAACAATGGTTTTCATTGAATAACAATTTAATTTAATTTAATCCAGTCTTTTCAAACAGATTGCTTTCTCTATCATGCCTACTCTCTCCTTAATCTTCAATTGACTGGCTTCTTCTGTTCTATTACAAATTTATTCAGCCATATCTCTTTCAACCAAGAAAAACCTTCACTTGATCCTTTCAGCCACTGTAGTGATGGTCCCATATCTCTCTAGCCTTTTATGCTAAAACTATTCCTTGAGGGGAAAAAAAAAGTTTATAATAGGTACCCAACTTTCTTTCATTTCATTTTCTTCTTAACTCTTTGCAGTCTGACTTTTGACTTCATCATTCAATTGAAACAGTTCTCTTCAAAGTTATCAATAATATATGCCCAATATAATGACCTTTTCTGAAATCCAATCCTCTTTAATCTCTTTGTAGTCTTTTCCCCTGTTGTTTACCCTCTTCACCTTGATTCTCTTCTCTCTAGGTTTTTATGACACTGATCTCCTTAGTCTTTCTTATGTCTCTCTGACTATTCCTTCTCTGTCTCCTTTTCATCCAGATCATGCCCATTAACCATAGGTGATCCACAAGGGTCTATCTTGGGTCTTTTCTTTATCCTCTTTACTATTTCACTTAACAACCTCATCAGCTCCATGTTTTCAATTATTTCTCAGATCGACTTGTCAAACAGCCTCTAGGCTTTCCTAACTTTTAGATTTCTGAAACCGAATGCCTTGTAGACATTTTAAACTCATCATGCCCCAAATTGAACTTTTTTTCTTTCTCTCCAACCTCCTCCCTCTTCTTAAGTTTTCTTATTATTGTCGAGGGTACCACTATCTTGTTAGTCACCCAGACTCACTATCTGACTGCTATCCTTTATTCCTTACTCTTTCATCAGCCACATCCAATCTGTTGCCAAGGCTTCTTTATTTGACATTCAAATATGCTCTCTTCTCTCCTCTAACCACACTTTCACCCTGATCCAGGGTTTCATTATTTCAAGCTCAAACTATTGCAATGGGTGTTTAATCTGTTTCCCTGCCTCAAGTCCCTCCCTCCTGCAGTACTTTTCTCCACTCAGCTGTCAAATTGTTCTTTCTAAAGCACAGGTCTGACAATACCATCATTCTGATTCCTTATTGCCAAAAGGATTAAACATACAATCCTGTTTGGCTTTGAAAGCTTCTCATAATCTGGTTCATTCCTACCCTTAGTCTTTTTTGCCCTTTCTCCTATCCACATACTTTGTGATCCTGTTATTTGCTTCCTTTCTCTTCCTCGAATATGACATTCTCTCTCACTATACTGAACATTTCCACTGGCTGTCCCTCAGGCTCTCTCACATTATTTCTAGCAATAAGGTTTCCTGACTTTCTTCAGGTCTCAGCTAAAGTCCTACCCTCTGCCAGAAATCTTCCTCAGTCTTCTTTAATCTCAGTGACTTCCTTCAGAAGCTACCAACCTAATTATTTTGTTTATCTTGTTTTATATTAGTATTTGCTTGTTTTCTCTCTCCTTAGAATAAGCTGTTTTTAACTTTCCTTTGTATATCCAGTATTTAGCTTAGTTCTTGGCACGTACTAGGTGCTTAATAAAGCTTAATTGACTGACATATGATAAACTAATTTGTTTTTATAATCATCAAAAAATAAAACAATCTGTATAAATAGAACAATAGTTTTGCTTAGTAGATTAAAGTGCTAGAATTATGGTTCTGATTTCCGTAGGGTGCAGTGAAACATCTGGATTGGAGGCTATACTTCCATCCCTAGACTGTGGTTTATAAGTACCTACTTTCATTGGCTGAACTCCCTTTACTTGTTCCATTAGCTACTTTTCCACTTTCATTGCATCCTGCTTAAGAGTTTAATTGCTGAATACAATGATCAAGTTTACTTTTAGTTGATTATACTGGCAGTTCAGTTTCTGCAGAAGAGTCAACATCAAGAAGGGAATCTTAGACTTGGTCCTTTTTTTGTCCTTCCTGTAGCCTTCTTAGTTAATAATTCTACATGAGGAGGGAAAGCGACTCTTACCCTCTTCAATTGAGGGCATTCTACAGAAAACCCTGCAAGGTATAGTGTGAGATCCTGTGTTTGCATCATCCTGCTGTCCATATTTGTTATCCTCTTTCTTCAATTCAATTGTAAATGAACAGTGAGGATTTTGTCTCAATTCATAGGTAAAACAATATTACAAGTGAGTCTGGCTCAAGCCTGAATCCTGTTAGTCCAGATTAAATGTTGAGATAAAATGAGGTCCTCATAAGTTATATTTAACAGATAACAATAACATTTTATTTAACCATATCTTAGAAAAAAAATATTCTCTAGCACTTAATTTGGGTAGATACCCCCTCCCTAGGTCATCTACCTATGGAAAGTCTTTGGATGTTTGCCGAGTTTCTAGTAGTGGACCTTTTTAGTCCTATTTGTGATTAGGAAGTCACAACAATACAACTTGAGGCCATCAAGAAGCTATGCTATGAAGGTGTGGCTTGAGTCTGAACATGCCCTCTTCCACTCCCATCAAGTCAGAGGGACAGTTTTGTTGCCTTGTGGGAGGAAGTAATTAGGTGAACACCTGTTGTGGGGGGAGGTCAGATGGGAAGTGTAAGAGGAAAGAGAATAACATTTGTATAAAACATACCATGTGCCAGGCAGTGTGCTAAGTGCTTTATACATGTTGTGTCATTTGATTCTCATAACAACTCTGTGAGATTGGTCGACAAACCCTGGTAGATATTGATCCTTGTCAGTTAAGTCAACTAGCTTAATTAGAATTAATTAATAATCAATTTCATTCCTGGTATTGTGTTAGAATACAAGAATAAAGTTGAAAACAATCCTAATATTCAATATGTAGCACTTACTAGTTAGCTGATCATGTACAAGACATTCTTTGTGAGGCTCAATTTTCTCATCTGTACATCAGAGATAAACATATTTATCTGCTATATCTCACAGGATTGTGGGATTCAGATGAGGTAGTATATGTAAAATGCTTTGTAGACCTTAAATTTATAGGGAAATGTTCATTTTTAGTTAAAGTACCGAGTATATAACTTGATTGCACTCCCTTATCTCCATCTCTTAGAGCCTCTAGCTTCCTTCAAAATTAAATTCAAATACCATTTTCTATATGAGACTTTTTTCTGATCTCTCTTGCTGCTAATGTCCCACTCCTAAAAATTGTTTTCTATTTTCTTTGGATACTTCTTGACTCTTTAACCCAACTCTATCATTAGCATAGAATTTGTGGTCCACAATTCTGTTGAGTCCCATTTCTAGGAAGTCAAGGGCCTATAGGATAGGTCTGTGTTCTATGGTCAGTCAGTTAGTAGTCACACAAACCTATCCTGATTCTCAGATTTTTATTTTCATCTTTCAAATAAGAATAATACTGAGAATTTTCTGGGATTTTGACAGAATTTATCAGAAATGTTGTCTGTAGCAAAAGAAGCATTATTTAGGGAGTTACAAAAAAAAAGGATTGTCCTTTCCTTAGAGAAAAATGATCTCTTTAAAAGGGCCTCTTAATTCATCTCAGAAACAAAAAAATGGCTAGAAATAAGGAAGTACAATGCCACTGCACTGACTTTGAACGAGTCTCAACTTCCTGGAAACAGGACTCTATAATATTTTTTTGAGAAGTAGGTAAAACTGGATCTGACATCACTACCTAGTAGTGCTTGTAGCTGGCAAGTGGTTAGTTGAAGGGTTACAGAGGAAATTGCTCTCTGACTGATAAGACAACCCAGCAGAGTATGCGCTCTCAGTTATTTTATTTTTGATTCTGTTTTACAGAGAAATACTTTTTTTCCCCTCAAGTAATAACAATTATTTTCCCTTTCAGAAGGACGGATGCTGTTTCATTAGGATACAGTTGATCCCCAGACATAATCATGTTTTTGTGGCTTAAACTCTTGACATTTGGCTTTGCGTTTCTGGACACTGATATCTTTGTCGCAGGTATGTGCTTGGCTCTTCATGGTTTCTTGTTTGAAATTTTATTTTAGAAGAATTTTTCTAAGATGACCATAACTAATACTGAAAGAAAAGATTGCAGTGAGTGTCAATGTAGATTTGGTAGCTTAGAAATATGCTTTGCAGAAATGCCAAAGTTCCCTTAGATAATATGGAGGTGTAACTTGAGTGACAGATTACAATGCTTCCTTACACTGGAAAAGAGTATGTCTTCTTTTTGGAAAAAATCATGATAAAAAAAAAGTGTCTTTTTCAATTTTTACCTATTGCTCAGGGCTCTAAAAAAAGTAAAACATTTCTTTAAAAAAGAAATAAAATCTTTAAACTTTTTACAACATGTCAGATTTTATGTTTTATTATTTTTTAAATGAGAAAATCAGGATTTTTAAAAAACCTCTACAATATTTTTAACATCCTGCTTTTGCGAAGCTATACAGAAGGGCTTTGGTGGCATGTAAGCCACTCCCTGTTCTCAGCCCACAAATTTGCTTCCTCAAATTTTGATGACTACTCTTAGCATTTTGCTGAATTCCAAATTTATATGATGATGTGGAATCATATGTCAGGGTTAACCTTCTTTTGATTCCTATGACTAAAAAAGTTTTCGTATCCAGGTTTTAGTCTCACTGGAGAGCCATGGATGCACTTGGGTACTCTTTTTCTGCCTTGGCAACCAAGGAGCCAACACCCTTCCTGGGTATATTCGTGAATTTTAGATATCTGACTTGAAAAGCTGAGGAGACTAGTCTTAAGAAGACATAAAATTAACTTTTCACAGAAGTATTTTATGCAAATTTTGGCTTATTGTATTTTCAGAAATAGTTTTAATTCAATTACCTGATTTGGTTTGAGATCCCAATTTGTTGAAGGACTATGTAGTGAATATTTGATAGCATTTTCCATTCTACTACATCTCTGTTGGTCCCAAAGATAGTGAAAATCATTTGGATTTAAGAGTTCTTTGTGTGTGTGTATGATTTGATTAATATTAACTTTGCAGAGTGACTCTAAATACTTAATATGAAGTTGATATTTTGGGGAGCTTTCTAATAAACTAAATGGAGTGAATTGTTTGTATTTTCTTATTCTGTTTTCATTTTGAAACCTTTCTGTACTCTCTGCTGATCTCCTTTCTTCAAGAGAGGCAGGTTAGCAGCTACCTCCTGAGCCTATGCCATTGTGAAGTTCTACTTTTGCTAACACAAGGGAGTAGATGAGGAGGGGAGCCTGGAATGGAGTTTTTCTTCCAATGATAGATGTTGTTGCTCTCCCCTATGTGTTTGGTCAGCAGTGTCTCTTGGTTTGGAATAGCTATTTATATGTTTGCTATCTCTATCAAGTAAGGAGTCTTATTGAGTAGCAAAAATCAGGACAGTAGCAGTTTGGATTTCAATGTACTTTCAATGAAAGAGAAAAAATAGTGCACCTTTTTTGCTAGCTCTAAATTATAGCACATTTTCATTTCTATCAAGTTTGTTCTTACAGTCTTTCTGTCTTGCAAATAGAGATATTTTATTGGAATAATAAAGAAAATTTCATTTTTAAAAGATGTTACTTTTATAGTCATATTTCATATGGAAATGGGTTCAATTTTTAGAGAAGCTACATTAATAAGGTCACAATATTATTAGTGGTAGATAACAGAATATTTGATATATTTTAAATTATTAAAAATCAAGAACTTGGTCCTTTTGTCTTTGGAAAGGCCTAGTAGAGAGCCTTGTTTATACTAAACAATCAAATATTTTTCAAAGAATAAATGAATAGTGAAATATATATATGATTATGTAATATATATAAAATGCATATAACAATGAATATTACATATGACACATCTATCTATATAATATGTTTATAACATTGGAATGAATGAAGTATTATTGTAAACATATAGCACTATAAAAATTATGTGGTATTTAATGATCTAAGTGCAGAGTTTAGCTAATTACTCTATATAGAGTATTCCTGTACATGGCATTGATACATGGCACCGATAACATAGGGAGTTTATGCATTTTGCAATATCTCAGACATAAAGAATCTTCATGATGAAATGTGTATTTTAACAAGCAAAATGTTATTAAAATATAACATTTTGCTTGTTAAAATTGATAAGTATTTGCAAAAAGAGCTAAAGAAAGGGTAACATTCTGAAAAATAGTGAATTTAGAGATATAAATCACAATATAAGAGAAAATGTATTAATCTTTAAAAGAAATGATTAAATAAGGAGTTGTTAAATAATGAAAATGTGGCAGAAGGTAACAATGAAGAACTTTATAGAACTTTCAGAAAGTATTGTGATGTACTCACTTAAGACTGATCCTTGTAGGTGTATTAAAATATACATTATGACTGAAGATTAGCCACTAGCTGAGGTCCACTCAGAAGTTTTCAATTCATTCTGAAAGGATCTCTCCTACAGAAGTAATTTTTGATTTTGGTTGTGAATATAATAGGAAAATTGAATTTGCTTTACAGAATGCTTTAAGCTGATTTTGCTAAAAAAAATAAGTGATTATTTAATGGTCTATATCTATAACTTATCTAACACATATATGGAGAGCATTCTTTTTCAAAGACAGTATTAGTTCTTCAATAGCCATATTTTTTTATTATACCAGTTTTGAGGTCAAATGATTTCTTTATCCTGACATGAATACTTGATCTCTACACTTTATAAGACATAAGGATTTTTTATGACCTTAAGTAGTTTCTGCCTTCAAAGAATTTTCCTTCCTTCCTTCCTTTCCTTCCCATATCTTTTTTCTGCCTTTCATCACATTATTTGGATGACACGAAAACTGATTCTGAAAAGTCCCAAGATTTTAGCTTTGTCTCTATGGATAGAAGCCATATATTCTTTGGGAGGACAACTGAATTAATCTCAATATGTAAAAGAACAGAAAATAGTCAAAATGTTAAAAATGGATATAAATGTTTTTGATTGCAAACACAAGAGTGGAAGATGACAAAATCTGCATAAAAAGGTGCCTATTGGGCATGGAAAAAGTGATTTTTATCTAGTTCAGGGAAAGTCTCAGGAAATATTAATGGTCATGTCTTTTGCATACACATACTTCTCTCTGAGCATTCTCTTTCTTTTCTCTGGGGAAGAAAGTACAACTAACCATGGCTGCAAAATTTCTGGACAACTTGTTGGAAAGAATTTAGTTTTGAGAGGGGTGTTAATAGGACTTCTTTAGAAGATGCTAATGGAGACAAGGTCCATTTGTACTTGATATAAAGAAAATATCTTGTCAAATAGGAACATGAAGGATATCCTTGCCTATGGTAATGTTGTAGTGAATTAAGCTATTTTTTTCATCCTAAGGCATTTTTACGGACTAATCATTAGTGAATTATTAAAGCTGGAAGGAATTAGAGATGACTTTGCCTAATTCCCTCTTTTTATAGATAAGTACTTTACCATTTGAAATGTTCAGGGTAGTGATCTATCCAGTTCTAATTGAATATACTTGTAAGGGAAGATGGTACAATATGGAGAAAGGCAGTGACAATCATTTCTAACTGTACTTTCCTCTTGGAACAAATATTTGCCTTATCAATTTGCGATGGCCATATGTTGATATGATTTCTTGTCCCAATGGGCTTTTGTCAATGTTTCCTCTCCTAGGTCTATTTGTAGCATTTGACATGGTGAACCATTCCTTTTTTCAAAAATCCTTAGTTTAGCTTTTAAGATTTTCCATTGTTTCACTTCAAATTACCTTTCCATGTATATATTTTACAACTTTCCTGTGTAAAAACTCATCTTTTCCATCAATTTCTTCCAATATCTCACGAATATTATTATATCTATATCTTAGCTCTTGTCCTTCTTCTTGCCTAAAAAAATCCTTTGCAATTTTCTGAATCTTCCTATCCTTTAAGGACCAACTCAAATTCAATCTTTTCTCTATTACCAGTCTCAATACTCTTACTTATAAGAAATTCTCTGGCATTCCATGAATTCCTCATTTATGCTACTCATTTATCACGTATTTTTAGTTACAATTTTTATGGATCGATGTCATCTTAAATACAAGGCAAGTTTCTTGAAGGCTAGGATTTTATCTTTTTTCATATACCCCACAGAATCTAACAAGTACCTAATTTATTAGTTGACAAATTCAATTACAAAATTAAAAAAATAATAATATGTGGGGAAACTAAAGGTTGAGGAAAAGAAACACTAAAGGTTGATCTCCCTTTTCCTGTTCTTTCCATTTGTTTATTCCTGTTCTAAGGTTCGAGTCAAGTCATTTATGAAGTGCAAGATTTTTCTGACATCACTGGAGGCTTTTAATCAAAGTGGGAGTAAGGGTACAAGTTGGATTAGGTGACCTCTAAGATTTCTTCAAAATCTGATATTTTGTAATTCTCAGGTCTTAGTGTGAGGAGGTCATCTAAAACATTATTGTTTATTTTATTAATTATTAATTATTATATATTTAATTACATGAAATATATAATTTATTATATATAATTAATTATTAATTTTAATTATATACAAATTGATTATATATCCTTGTATGATAGATAATTTGTTTTTATATATTTATCATATTTCCTCACTTAATAAAATTTATTTTATTTATTATATATTTATTATCAAATTTATTATATATATTTATTGATCAACTCTATTACAACTTCCTGAGGGCAGTGATTGTCATATAGCTCATTATATTTCCAAAATCAAGAATAATACCTTATTTTATATAAAATATTGAACAAATGTTTGTGAAGAGGACAGAAGAGAAAAAATGGGTGTAGAGAAAAGAAAAGGAAATAAAAAAGTGATATACAAAGAAGAAGGATTTAAAGGAGTTTGAGAAAATATACAAAAATGATACATTTTAAACTTGAACTAATATAGAATAGAAAACACTCTATAATTACTCTCTGAAAAACACATGTTCATAGGAGGCCCAGAGGATAAAACACTGGATTTGGAATGAAAAAGGCCTGCGTTTAAACCAGTTTTAGACACTTATTAGCTGTGTGATCCAGAAACAAAACAAAACAATCAAACAAACAACCCTCCTCTCCAAATCCAAAAAAACCCAAACCCTCTGATTTAGTTTCTTCATCTTTAAAATGATGATAATGATAGAACCTAACTCTCAGGGTCACTGTGAGTATAAGGTGAGATAATATTTAGTGCTTAGCAAACTTTTAAACACTATATAAATTCTATTAGTCCTATTTAAAGAGTTTCCTGAGACATTGAGAGGTTAGTGACTTATCAGAATCAGAGGGTCAGTAAGTACTGAAGAAAGCACTTGAGCATAGTTTTCTTAACTCTTGAAGCAAATTCTTTATCTGCTATCCTAAATTTTCTCTTAGCAACATATTTCTCCAAAAATCTCCAGATTTTTCAGATTTTATCCATTTTTCTCCTTTCCCTTCCTATTCTTTTTACTACTCTTCTTTCCCTTTGGGAAAATCTTCATTTATTGATAGTTTATATTTGTAGATACTAACTTAAAACTTCCTTAGTATTATGAAGCATATTCATATCAATAGAATTCATTCAATTTATTTTGCTGTTAAGACCATTGAAATAGTACATTTTGTTCCATTTTATAGATGAATAAAAGAGGAAAAGATGTGCCCAGTAAGAGCAAATTAGTGGTATGCTTTGTACATTGTATGTGACCTATTTTATAAACACAAGACACAGATAGAAGGATCTGAAAGACAATTTCTAAGTGGATGATGCATTAAAGAATACCGATTTGATGGAGAGGAAAAATGAGAAATTGATATAATTAGATTTAGTATTTGAAAGGATATTATAGCTCATCTAGTCTTTCATTTTGCAGGTGAAGAAATTAAATGTGAAGGAATTGCTTTGCTTAAAGTGAGCATAAAGTCAAATTTTAACTAATTATTAAAAAAACTATCTTTTTTTTAGCTGTTAGTTTTGTCTAACTGGTTATTGAATATGGTTTTTCTCTTGCAGAGAAAAAACAAAAACCAAAAGATAACCAACCAAAAAAAAAAAGTCCCCAGGATCCTCACACTAGCCAGTCATCATGTCAACTCATGAAATTAGTCACAGAGGAACCAGACCAGAGAGTATAGATAATTTAGTTTGCTCTTATGCTACAATTGCAGTCAGCACTTTAAAAGGTGGGGGGAAACAGTGAAACATTTGCCATTACTCTCATTTTTTTCATTTTTAAATTAAATAAAAGAAAGAAAAGCTCAGTTTGGAACTCATTTGTTATTTAATTATAATTTAATTAATTATTAAATATTTATTATAAATTATGAGATTATTTTATGTTTTTTCATTGTGGTATAGTAAAAAGAGCACTAAACTTGGATAAATGCTGAATGTAGTTTTGTGGGCCCCGAGTTCAAATCTTGACTCGGCTATTTTCTACCTGTGTAATGTGGGCAAGTCACTTTATTTCTCATAGTCTGAGTTTCCTTCTTGATAAATTAAGAGAGGATTAAAGTAAATGATCTCTAATTTCCTTCTAAATTTGTAATCCTGAGTTTGAAATACCATAAAAGCTTAAAGCTGAATTCAACTTTAGACACACAAATTATCATCATTCTACTGAACCTTAAAAGATAACTGATTTTTTGCCTATTTATTTTTTTACTGAAAGGAATTGGTGGTGAGAGAAGTATTCTGTGAGAATCTATAAAAAGAATATGCACATCTGAATCTGTTAAACCCTACATTGTTGCTTGATATGTTTTATCCTTGACCTTGCAACATGCAATTCACCTACAGATGTGACTTGGACAAGTTTGCTGATGTGCACTGTTTGCTTGTATTTGCACTGACTTATTCAACTAGAAAATCAAATCCCATCAAAGCTGTTCTTGGGATGTTATGCCACAGATATCATCTTGGAAGAGCAAAAACAAAAAATATTGTCAAAAGAATCCAAAGTTTCCTTAGGAAATTTTTATCACAGGGAGAAAAAGTCAAATATCATTGACCTTTTATTTGGAAGGTTAATGCTCTGACTGCAGCTGCAAGGAGCTAAACATCTGTGACTGAAAGAAATAAGAATATGGCTTACATTTGCAACTGATAAGCCCCTTAAAAGGCAGCATCAGCACCTTTTTCAAAGATCTCAAAACCTCAAGTGAAGGTCTAACGTCAAAACTATTTGTGTCTTGTACTGACAGAATACGACCATGAAACATAAGCTATTTTTTTTTCTAAACTTGAGTTATAACAGTTTAGAGTGAAAAAACCTTGGCCTGACTATTGCAGGGTCTTTTGTTGAGATAAAGATTGAATTTTATGCTAGTCATCAATTGCTCTTCCAGTTACCTGTGAATTTGCAAACCATTCAATCTCAGTGGTGCTTCTAGAATGGATCACCTTTCCCTATCTCTTTTCTTTCCCTTTTCTCCCCTGTTTCTCTGTCTCTCTGTCTCTGTCTCTGTCTCTGTCTTTCTCTCTCTCTCTTTTTTTTGTCTCTGTCTCTCCTCTCTTCTTATTTCTCCTCTTTCAAAGAATTGGAAAGAAACCTGGACTTATAGTTGAGAGACTCTAATATCTAGGGTTTTTTTTTTAACTTTGCCACTAATTAGCTATAAATAATTTCACCCCTATAGTCCCCGTTTTCTCACCTCAACTGTACAAGATGAAGATAATCTCTATTTCTAGTCCTTTTGTTTTGTGCATTTATAATACTATTTTGAGTTAAAGCTAAGAAGATGAATTTTTAAAGGAATAAATATAAAATATTACATTTTAGGGTGCAAAAAATCAACTCCAGAAGTAACAATTAGAGAAGAAATAGCTGAAAGCAGTTTATTGTGAAACCATCTGGAATACTGAATAGTCTACAAGCCCAGTATGAATCAACAGGGTAGTCTGGAAGCCAAAAAATGTGTTCTTAGATTGAATTAAAACTGATCATCTGGATTCCAAGCCTATACTGATGGTGCCACTCTAGGAAAATCACTTAACCTCTTTTTGTCCTGATATGTCTCGAAGATACAAATTCCAGAGCAGTTGTATATTTGCATTGGTGGAGGGAATCTCTGTACTAGAACTTTCCTGTACATGAAGTCATAGGCTCAGACCAAAATAATGATAATTATAATTACTTCAATTTATATAACACTTTAAGTTTTATGAAAGACTTTCCTCACAAAAGCCCTGTTAGAGAGACAATATAAATAATACTAATTTCAATTTTAAGAATAGGAAGCTTTGCAAGGTTGTCACTGTGTATGGTCACATATAGAGCAAGCCAGTTTTAAAAATCCAAGTCCAGAGATTTATCCATTATGCCATATTGTTATTCAAACATCATTGTGCTATTCATTGAGGAGGAATATATTTCCCAAGACTAGGGAGGATGAGTTAGTTCCAAAGCTCTTTGTCCCTCTAAGAAAATATCAAGAATGTTCAGTTCTGGTGTCTATATTGAGGTAGGACATCCAGGAGAGGACAATTGGGATAGTGGCTTTAACTCCTGTAAGGGCTGATTGGAGAAACTATGGATCTTTAGGAAGGAGAATAGAAGACTTGAGGAGGGTGGGGGGAAATATATTCAATATTTAAAAACTTTCATTTTAAAAATTGGAAGAGTGATTAGATTCATTGTTTGGCTCCAAAAGATAAAAATCACAGAGCAAAGTGACAAATTTATACTTGATGAAAAGAAAAACTCAGGTTGAACTGAGGAAGTTGTGAGATCCTTCTCACTGGAGATATTGTATGCTAAGTATGTCATAGAAGAGAGTCTTCTTCAGTTATGTTTTGGATGAGATGACCTTATTAAATCTATCACCCTGTGTAAATCACTTAATCTTTTTTTAACCTTTTTCTTCCTCTGTTTTCTCATCTATGTTGCTGTTGTCTAGTCATTTCAGTCATGTCTGACCCTTCCTAACCCCATTTAGAGTTTTCTTGGAAAAGAAATTGAAGTGATTTGCCATTTCTTTCTGTTGCACATTTTGCAGATGAGGAAACAGAGGCAAACAGGATTAAATGACTTGCCCAGGTTTTTCTAGCTATTAAAAAGCTGAAGCTAGATTTGAACTCAGAAGATGAGCCTTCCTAAGTACTGGCCTGGCACTCTGGCCATTCTGCTATCTAACTTCCCTTCCTTTTCCATAAAATGGGTTTAAAGATTGCATCTACCTCACTATCTCACAATGCTTTGCAAGCTTTGTAGCAATGTGTTATTATTACCATTATCATCATTATTATGACCTTTGGGCTCTGAATTTCTGTACTTCTGTGATTCTATAGATTGCATAAATGGCAGACCAGGTCCAATGAGACACATGAACAAGCTCATCTTTATATAGGAATGAAAAAAGATTAGGAAAATTAATTTTGGCATTTTGGGAATCTGCACTCATGCCCCAACAGGCCGATTCAAACAAATGAACAAGTGTTTTAAAATGTTGCTTGTTGTTTTTATTGTTGATTTTTAGTGGTTTTCTTTTGTTATACTTTTGATCAGCTATACATACTTTATCTCCAAATGTTTATCCTCTGTACTGTTAGTAACAGAATTATTTTTTCTCCTACACACTTCGTTTCATACAGCACACTTCTGATTAATTCCCCTATGTCAATACATCCTCAGTTGACTCGGTTGCTTAGGTTTCTAATGGATGATCAATGGAAGGACTTCTCTTGCAATCTTCTTGCTCATGATCTTTTACACATTTTAGAGAATAATGTGATTGGGCTAATTTGATACCCTGCTCTTTTTCACAAGGAGGCAAGTAGGAAACTGTGCAGGTATTTGTCCTTTGAACTAACTACTCTTTCCTGTTTTGAACCCAGTGTAAAATGGTAACTGTACCACACTTCCTTGCAAGCTCAACAGATCTCTCCCCTGCATGTACCCTAGCCACTCAAACTTTCTTTCCAACAGGGTTCAGTCAGTCTTAAGGAAAAATATTTCTAGTCCTCTTCCCACTCTGTGGTTTATTTAATTACCCTGGTGGAAGTGCTGTTTCCATTCTGCACTAGTCTTTTTGGTTCTGGCATCCCTAACTTGGTAGAAGTGACCTAGAGAGTAAGGCTTCACTTAAGCTCCCTTTTACATCAAATTCTCACAATATGGTATTGTTGTTAAGATACTTGCAAATAGAGATAGGAATATACATTAGGAACTCTACTCGCCATTTTTTTGTTAATCTTCTCTTAGTCAATGATTTTACCACCTTTTCCACACTGCAGGTGGGAGCCACTAGGCTTTAATTTCTCCATTGGAGTTTTATTGTTCTCCTAACCTCCTCAGTTTCTAATTTTCCTGGTCTCTGATTTTAAGATTGGGAAAAAAGGATTACTGAGCACTAGCATGGGATCACCCTAGACTAGTGTTACTTTGAATTTTGAATAGGGCCACTAGACAAGTAGGATCAGAGAACCATGATGGACATGTTATACTTGAATTTCAGCATTTTACATTTTGACAAACTTTCTCATAATAGCTTCATATAGAGAGACAGATTTAGAAAGAGCTCAGCTCCAGTTTGACTTTTGACATATAATGACTGTCATACAGTCATTATATATTAGAGAAACTTAGGCACTTGACTTCTCGTTGCTCTAGGAAATTCTCTGTGATTCTAAATTTCAAAAATTGTGCTTTACTTTAATGGGGAAAATGAATTATTTCAATTCTCTGTGATTCTAAATTTCAAAAATTATGCTTTACTTGAATTGGGAAAATGAATTATCTCACTTTATGTTCTTTATGCTATTGACATTGCAGGTCTAGTGCCCATCCCTATCATTGTATATCTTAGGTCTGGTGTGTTTGTACAGCAGTTACTTAGATACAATGGCCATCTAGCATAGTCCCATGCCCACAGGAGCTGTTTTATGAGTGGTTGTAGACTGGATATTGACAAGGGGATAATGTGACAAATTTCCTATAATGTCTATGGCTAGCTTTGTTGAGGATCTCTGGATGGGTCTTGGTCTTAGCAGGAGAGTCACCATGAGGATGGTCAGGAATAGTCTGGAGTCTGAACTCGAGCTCACACACACTCGAGTCTCTCGAGTCTGCTTATTTCAAGCCCTCTCAGCCCTTATATACCTTGGTACAATTACATCACTACAGCACACTGAGCATGTGCCAAATGTAGAGCCATTACATCACCTACTAAGTACTAAGTATACATGAATTAGAGAACCATTATCTCATCAATCATACTGATTAAACACCCTGCTGCTAAGTATCTTTGCTTCAAGTATACTTTTCTTAGAGTTCTGGCCCTCTACAATTTGCCGATATAATTTACTGAATAAAATTCAATGCAACCAGAATTTTTTAGGTGTCTAATATGTGCAAGATTGCTAAGGCTGCAGAAGAGATAAAAAGAAAGAATACAAAAATCTCAGAACTAGAGGACTCAAATCTAGGGCTTATAAAGGACTCTAGCAGCTATCCATTCCAAACTATGCATCTAATGGCTCTCCACTATAACATAACTAAATGGTCATTTAGTCTCTACTGAAATCCTTTGGGAAGGGAGAACCACCATCAGGTAGCACATACTACTATATAGACAGCTCTAATTATTGGGAAAATTTTTCCTGACATCAATCCTATTATGGCCCCTTTCCAACTCTGTCTAATATTCCTAATTCCACCCAATGCCAAAATGACCAGTAGGAGAAAAAAGAGCAAACCTAACCACCTATTCTCCATTCAACTACTGGAATACAGCTATCATATCTTACAGGAGCCTTCTTTTCAACAGAATAATATTTCGCTAGATTCCCATATGCAATGGTCAAAGTCCTTAACCATTCTGAATTTAGAGGAAGGCTCCTCTGGACATTTTACCACTTATTCATGTCTGTCTAAAACCACAGTATTCAGAAATGAACACAATACTGCAAATGCAATGTGATGGGGGTGGAATGCTATGGAACTCATCTCCCTTTTGAAAGTAATGCCTCTCAATGCTATACAAAATTATATTAGATTTTTCTTTCCTCAGCTTTCACAATGACACTATTGGCCTTCACTTAACTTGAAGTCCATTATAACTTCCAGAATATTTTGATATTGAATTTTTTGTTTCTGGGGAAAGGATTTGACATTTATCCCTACTGAGTTTCATTTTCTTACATTTTGTTCATTTCTCTCACCTTTTGGATTCTTGACTCATAAAGTGTAAAAAGATAGTAAAAACTCCACACATACCCAATGCTGATGAAATAACAAGTTCATATATGAGTGTATACATCATAAGCATCGTAAGCATCATAGATGCTTATTTTTGTATGTACATACCCATATAAATATATTTTATACACACATACATACCAGAATTAAGGACAGCAACTTATTAAGAGCAGGTCCTGGAGACAAGAAAACATTGCTATAACTATATTAGACACATACCAGGTTGTGATATTGGATAAAACACAATCTCTTGGAACATAATTTCTTGGTTCACCAATGTTTTAGGCAATCTAAGATCTCTCTCTCTCTCTGTCTCTCTGTCTCTGTCTCTGTCTCTGTCTCTGTCTCTCTGTCTCTCTGTCTCTCTCTCTGTCTCTCTGTCTCTACCATCTATCTATCCTTCTATCTTTTTAGTATTTGTGTGTGAGATGTAGTACCGTGCTAGGTGGCTCTGTGATTTTACTGGCATAATAGAAACTCTCAGATAAGGAAACTCTCAGTTTACCAAAAAGTTCTACATTGTGCTTTCCCACCTTCCTTTGGGAAAAAAGGTAATATTTATAGAAGATAGGAAAAGCAGAGGGATCAAGAGCTAGCCATCTCAGAAGAAGAAAGTCAAGAGCAAGGGAGAAGGACATGATTCCTTTTCTTCATCTAGATCAATGATTTCATGAGTGATGGGAAGTTGTATTATGAAAACTATAGCCAGAGGTAGACTGACAAATCACTAGTAACTTTTAGTCTTAAAGAATTGTCAGGGGATCCAATACTTGCTTATGTCCACCTAGTTAATATGTATTAGAAGCAATACTTAAAACCAGATTTTTTTTTAAATTACAAAGCCAGTACTCCATCACACTATAGCTCATCATTTTTCATTATCATTCTTCTCTAGCAACCCCCTTCCAACTTCTTCTATCTGTTCCATAACAAATTGAGCCAATTTTATTTGTTCCATAGATTTGGACAAAAATTAGATTACATTTTTGATGACTTCTGGTGAACTCTAAATCAAACTAAACTCATTCAAAGCAAAGTATAAAAGGGGGTTTGATTACATAAAGAAAGGAATTTTTTTTGCTTTGAAGTAAGTAAAACAATGATGTTTTTAAACAATTGAATTGTTTTTGAGGTGATACAAAATGAAAGCCTGCAATAGTAGCCCAAATAAACTAGATTTGATTCTGATTAAGTAGGGAGAGTAATTTGACCTTTCTTAATCATTTTGATCACAGAAAATACAGAGATTTTGATTTGGTTCTCAGAAATATAGATAACAGATATTTTTTTCCTAAACTATTCAAATTAACTTTTAGAAGAATCATATGAAAGTATCATTCAGTGTATCTGTTAAATACCAAACAGACCATGTTTCTATGTCTTGAGAACCCACAGTGAATGATTTAATCATCTGGTGAATTTGAGAAATGTAGTCTGACAATCTAGATTTTTAATTTATTCTTAACCCTTTACACACACACACACACACACACACACAAGCTTGGTATTACATTTTAAGTGTTATATAAATATAAAACTAATTTGACTTCTACTACTGCTACTGTAATAATAAGGTATTGGAAATTCAAGGGCAAAACAAAAGAAGGAATTATAAGAATCCTCTTCATTCATACCCTGAGGAAACCTAAATTTGTAGATTTTAAATGATAAACTATTTGTAATAATAACTGCACTGATTATAATTGTTTACTTTTATATTGAACTATTTTTTTTTCTTTTTGACATTATCTTCTCTCACCAACCTCAGGTCATTCTGGGTTTTAAACAACTCAATTTCTCTATCTCCCCAACCTTTATCCAATCTATTGTCAAAATCTAACTTTTTTTGTGATATTTTTATTATATGCCACTTTCTCTCTTCTGCCTGCCATTAATTTGTCTACTTCACGCATCTTTTTCTCAACTATGAAAGTGATCTTCCTATAAAGATCTGCCTATCACCTTCTTAATTAATAAATTCCACTGGCTCCCTATCAGCTCCAAAATTATCTCTTTGGTATTCAAAGTCCTATACAATCTACCCATCACACTTCCAGTATTAATTTTACCTTATATCCTACCCTACCTCCACCACTGTACATAGTCTGTCATCCAAAGACATTGACTGGCCTTGCTGTTCCTTGAATCAAGACATTCCATTTCCCAATTTTTAGAGTCTTTCTTGGCTATATAAAAAAATATATATTTTCATATGTACTGAAATACATAGTATTTCAGTACATATAAAATACTGTCCCTCTTTATTTTGCCTCCCAGTTTCCCTAGCTTCCTTCAAGCCCCAGATAAAATTCTACCTTCTACGGAAAGGCTTTCTCTATGCTCTTAATAATATTGTCTTTCTACTGTTGATCATTTTCAAATTAATTTTCTGTATATCTTCTTTATACAGGTTTTTTTAATGTAGTCTTCTTCATTAGAGTGTAAACTTCTTGAGACCAGGAATTGTCTTTTGCCTTTCTTTGTATCCCAGAATTAGCAAATTGCCTAGTGCACGATGACCAAAAATATTTTTACAAGACCATATTTCACTCATTCCTTTCATGTTACCTAGCCTTTTGATCATCTATACATTTCTTTTTATTCTTTTGAATCCAATATTTCCTCTGAATTCTCTGAAGTCTGTTTTCCCAAAGTTTAGTATACAGATTATTCTTTCCTTTTCCATAAGAAACTCTAGGATGTAATACATAGTTTTCTTCAAAATTCCTACAATTTCTACCCTATCTAGCTTCTCTCTCTTAGTTAAAACTAGAAACAGCATAGAAATTATTTTTGTTGATTCTTTCATTTTTAGATGGATTAAATAATCAAATAAATGAAGGCATTATTAACAGCTCAACTTTTGGCAGAGTGATGGTAGAAGATATCTTGTTTATCAACTGCCACATTCTGAAACTAGATACTTGTTGTTTGTCCTTCATATTCAGAGAGGACATGACATCAAAAAGGTGATGCTAGGATTTCCAAGTGAATTGGATTTAAGTGAGGGAGGGAAGTGCAAAGTACCAGCTTCTTCTCTGGAGCCATCTGAGTGCAGCAGCAAGTTATAGATCAGGATGACTAGAGGTTATACAGTAAATAGAAAGCTGGGCCTGGGGTAAGAAGGACCTGAGTTTAATTCCTGTCTCAGATACTTCCTACCTGTGAGATCGCACATAAGGATCCATTATATTCCTCAGTTTCCTCATCAGTAAAATGTAAATAATAATATACCATATATCCCAGGGGTTTTGTATAAGATATGTGAATTAATGTTTGTAAAGCACTTTGTAGACCTTAAATGCCACACAAACACTTATTATTATGAAGTGCTACATAAATGAGCTATTATCATGTCTCTGTGCTTCTGACTTGTTTTCTAAAGTTTTAATTTATTTCTTCTTTTTGTACTGGTGACCTATAGTGTATACCAATGACAAAAATAATTTCTATTTCTCCTTTTAACATGTTTCCATCATCATTTCTGAATTTTCTTGCATAAATATATTTTGCTAATATATAATGCTACCCCATTTCCTTTTTTTTCTAACTATTCTGTTTCTTTGGAATAAATTATATAAATGTATTTCATCCTAAAAAGCCTACATGGTATTTCTGAGACAAATTTGCTTCTTTGTTTGCAGCTTCTTGGGAAGCTAGGTGATGAAGTGGGTAGAGCACCAGACTTGGAGTCAAGAAGACTCAGACTCTAACTCTGTGACTCTGAGAAAGTCATTTAACCTAGTGTACCTCAGTTTTTTCATCTGTAAAATGACCTGGAAAAAGAAATGGCAAACCATTCCAGTGTCTTTGCCAACAAAATATTGAATAGGGTCATGAAGAGTCAGACACAACTAAACAACATTGGAGTTTCTAGTTCCTCTTTGTTGCCTAAACTATAGGCATCTGCAAATAGACAATTGAGGCCATGGGTTTCACTACTGATTCTTTCCTTGAAATTTCATTTGATATATATTTGTGAGCTGCTGTTTTTGTGTTTTATCTCTGTAACTACTTTCTATGGTATCTAACTTGGGGATATATATAGGTAATCTTCTCCTCTTTCCACTCCCAAACATTGTTTTTACTTTGTTTTGTTTAAAATTCGTTTGATTAGATTTATTGGATGATGAACAAAGACATTTTTATCAGACTTTGCTAAGTATTCCATCTCTGACTAAGTATATCAACTCCTTTATTGAAGGCTATGATCCAAATCTCATCTTAGAAATCATATTCTTAGCCTACTGTTCACTTTCCAAATTAATTTTTGTTTCCTCATTCCTTTTATGGGGGAAAAATGTGAGGAAAATTCAGGCTGTGCCTTTATGGTCTTTAGCTTTTTACCTAAGATTCCATTTGCTCATCATACTTTCTGGATTCCATTTGGAAGTATTGGTTATGTCTACATAAATCACCAGAAGCAGATAATTGTTGGGGACTTCTCTGGTACATGTTGGATATTTTCTTTATTGAAACAGCAGATAACTTTTTTAGTACTTTATTATTGTTAACATTGGGAAACTCTGGGAAACATTGATTTCTAATATTCTCTTCTTCCTCTGTTCATACCAGATGAATTATTACCTGATCTATGACTGCCTCTTATAATTCTTAGAAGGATGAGCAGCATCTTCCTCCAATATAGAGTATTTGCTTCTTCAGAAAAAGTCTCAAGTCAATTTCAAAATTCTACAGATACCATTTTTAAAAACTTAATTAACTGTAATTTCATCCATTCTCTGTCATCCAGACAAGGGGCATGTTTCCTCTTCCATAACTTAGAACTTTTTTTAAACATATGAAAGCTTTTCTTCTCCTTCCTTTAGCAACCTTTTGTTCTCTTTAGAAAACTGAAAATTTTTAAACACTTTATTTTCTCCAAAGAGATCAGTTTACATTTGAAACAAATATATCAGTGTTAGAAATACAAATATTGCAGGCTTGATGCAAGCCATTGTATGACTTTTATTCTCCATAAAGGTTACAATTTTCAATCTTGTTTCTTGGAAATATTCATAGCTATTTATATAGCTTTTCACATGCCATTGTTAATTTTTTAAGAGTTAAAATTTTTAACAAAGAACTCGATTCAACCACCAGTTTATATTGCCAGTTTGCTTCATTCTCTCTTTGTTCTACTTGTCTTCGTTACATTGCTTTGTTTTGCCAGCTTTCTTCTTATTTTCCTTTTTGAACTGACCAATTCATCTCTAGTTTTCTTTTTCTTCTTAATTTTCCCTATATCCTTCTTAATTCTCCACAATTTTATAATCTAGAAGTAAAATATTGACTGCTATCCCAAGATGGAGATTGTTTTCCTTCAGATTTTCTTTAGTTCCTTTTAAGTTTTCCCTAAATTTATCTTTCCAAACTACCTTCTCACTACTTCAAACTCCTCCAAGTTATCTGAATGATTTCCTTCTCTGTTTTTAGTTTCTATATTTCTTTCTCACATCTCCTATAACTTTTTCCTACAGAAGCCAAGAATAGACTTTACTGTTTATAATTGTAAACATGTGCCACCTGGATTTGAAGTATAGGGGACAAAGGTGTGAATAACCATTTACATTTAGATTTGGAATAGTTTTGGACTAATATCTGAATGTGCTAGGTGTTCCAATAATTTACTTCTAATACACAATGAAACTGCATTATGATCACCTGACTCAGAAGGAAGCAGTTTCATCCTCTCCTTAATACTTAGATTGTAGCTAAGTTGAAAATTTAAATAGATCTGTTAAAGGTTTTCTGTTCTAAGGATTTTACTGCTGGGACACAAGCTATGTGCCAAGTTAAAAAAGAAAAAGAGTGAAACATTGCATAATAATACATTAATGTACTATGAAATGCCATCATATAATTATATGTTTTGTAAATGAAAAAGCAAGATTTTCTGAAAGTAAATTGTAAAGTTTATGATAATCAAAATGTTTGTTGTAGGAAAGAAAATAGAAAACACAAAAAACCCAGAGATTGAATAATTGATGATTTTTCAACTCTGATAGCTTTAATTATGTATATAAGGAAGAAGCATTTACCTTTGGTTTCAGAGATAAAAGATAAATTTACCAAAATCTTCTTCTATCTTAGAAAATGGGGAATCATGCCATTTATAGACAGGGCACTAACACGGGAATAGTATTGCTGTGTTATCCTATGAACAGGCAGAAGAGTAAATGAACCTGAGTGTACCCAAAGGGCCAGAAGCAACCAAGAACATCACAAGGTGAAAGATGAAGGATTTCTCTGTCTGGGTTATGGGTTGCCACAAGCTTCAAAAGAACTTGCTTCCCTTCTTAGGATAGGAAACGGTGTCCTATTGAATACAGCTTAGAGGCATAAAGAGTTTGTTGGGAACGGATAGTAGGATCAAAGGGACACTCCACTCGGCAATCCTGGAACTGGAAAGTTAGATAGAAATATGGGGACGACTTCAAAGTATAAGAACAATAAAAATATCAGCAGTTATGAAAATATGAAAGCCATCACACTGGCTTTCTTAGACTGCACTAGGACAACCAAAAAATATTCTGGATTCACATCAAACCCTTTACACATGCATAAAAGAAAGCCTCACTAATTGGTCAGTTTGTAAGGAGAGAAAAATATAACCATATTGCAAAGGAGTCCGTGATAACTTTGGGGACTTGCCTTAAAGGCAGATATTTTCTTGTAACCAGTCTGTACAAAGTAAGATTTTAGGCATATTACTTTTTTATATTTTTATTTGAAAACACATGCGATACTTGAAAGCTTCCTTCTTACTTGAACTCCAGAATAACTGGTGAGATATTTGTATTGTTCTGAAATTTAAAGTGTAGAAAAACACCTCTTTTTTTTTGCAAATGTGAAATATTTTCTTATTTTTACACTAAATAATACCAACATATTAGGCATAAGGGAAAGAATGCACTGGGAAATTAAATTCATAGCAAAGCTTAAAATCAAGCAATGGGGCATAGAATCTCAAATCTTAAGTCATATATCAGAGTATGGAAAGAAAACTAACTATACATATCATTTTTTTTGGTGGGGCAATTGAAGTTAAATGACTTACCCAGGATCACATAGCTAATAAGTGTTAAATGTCTAAGGTCAGATTTGAAATCAGGTTTTCTTGACTCCAGAGTTCATGCTTTATCTGCTGTACTACCTAATTGCTCCCACATATCCTCTTGCTAGATATTAGGCACTGTGAGGCAGCAGATAGTTAACCTTGGAATTAAGAAGGCAGGGTCAATTCCATTTACTAGACACATATTGGATCTATCAGTCTGAGAAAGTCATTTAATATCTGTTTTCTAGGGGACTCTAAAACACAAAAGAGTAGGTCTGAATTAACTGAAGAAGCTCTTCACTGGAAGTTTTCCTCACAATAAAATCATAGATTTAATTAAAATAACAAATAACAGTAATAATAATAATAAAAACGATAATGGTATTAGTCCCCATTTGTATAGTGCTTTAAGATTTACAAAGTTATTCTATAGCAAACATTCTATGAGAAAGAAGTATTTTATAGTTAAGGAAATGGAATCTTAGAATTAAGGGACTTGGCCACAGACACCAAATATCTGAGACAGAATTTGAATTTGTCGTCTGAGCTCAAATGTTCTTTATTTTAAGTGAGAGAAAATGATATATATTTTAGTGAAACAAATTTATATAAGTTGGGATTTTACATAAAAAGTGATACCAATATTTACATACCAATTCAACTCAACAGGCATCTAATAAGGGTTTACTTTGGATTGGATTTTGTATCTTATTGGAGATTCAAAAGCAAAAAACAAATTGCTATCATCCTTAAGGAGATTACATCCATTTTATTAAATATTCACATGTAGAAAATAGAAATTTTACTCTTGGAAAAGATTTTAATAGAAACCAAATATAAATCAAGAAAAAAATCTATTTTGGTTTTTCTTGTCCACCCATTCTTTTAGGAGTAGCACTTAAGCATATCAGATACCATACATTTCCTTTCACTCCAGGCTGACATTTAATAGGTTGAGGTCCACATCTGGAAGTGATAGGCAAGGAAACCTTCCCAATTTTTTTTACTTCCTGAAAAATTCCTTCTCAAAGATAAACTTATTTATTAAAAAAATCTATGTGGTTCTAATGGCCTTTATGGTATGTTAAGCAAGGTATGCTAATTCATTTCACTGAGTCAATGTAATGTGCTAAATTCATGATTATTCTACATAAAATGACAGCAAGAGGCCATTGGTACCTCCAATGTTTTTATGAATGATTTTGTTGGATTTAATGTCTTTTAAAAACAATGTTAAAATATCAAAAGTTTAAAAGTTATGAGCATCTATAGGTAGGATTGATCATCTTTTATGGTACAAAAGGTAAAATGATAGCAGTTTTCCAATTTTATAAAATTGTGTCATCTACTAAAAATAAAACACCATTTTAATATACATGTTTTAATTCTGCTGTATGTGAGTAGTCAGTAGAATTAAAGATCATAGGCAGGAGGAAGATCATTATATATATATATATATATATATATATATATATATAGAGAGAGAGAGAGAGAGAGAGAGAGAGAGAATCCTCACAGAAGAAATGCTCTTATAGCTAGATATTGATGTGTTTAGATAACTATTACATCTTATCAGTGAAAATTAAAATTTGATTTCTAATTAACAAAGCATATTCATTAAACCTGAAAAGTCTTGAAGATAAAACATTGATCAACTTTGATTTTCTTTGTAATGCAGAAATATGTTTAGAATTTATTGCCCAAACAAGAACAGTTTGGAGCCCTGCTAGTGTCATAGTTGAATAATTAGGTGAGAAGATTACAGATAAAAGCATTCTCCTGGAGTGCAGGAGAAAGAGCACTGAATTAAAATTCAATTAAAATTCAACAAGTATTTGTTAACTTTCTCTTACTGATGACAGTCATAGAACAGAATAAAATTAAATAGTCCCCAACTTGGAGAAGCTTAATTTACTGGGGGAGCGGTGTGTTATAGACATATAAATAAATAGCTAAATGAATGGATGGAATAATAATAGCTTAAATTTTTATATCACTTACTATGTGCCAGGTACTGTGCTAAGTACATTATAATTATTATCTAATTTGATCCTAACAACAATACAGGTAGTTAGATATTATTATCCCTATTTTTGCAGATGAGGAAACTGAAACAAATAGGCTTACTCAGAATCATATAGCTAGTGATTGTCTGAGGTTGGATTGAATTCATTTCTTCCTGCCTGCCACTCTATCCGCCACACCATATATCAATGTGGTTTTTGTTAGTTGTTTGTTTTAATTTTGGTGAGATGATAGAGAAGGAAGGTGTTGCAAAAACTTCTGAGCATACCAGAAAAAGCCTGAGCTGAACCTTGAAAGAGAAGTAAACCTTCCAAAGTGTGACAATTTGTGAAAAGAATGTGGCTGTGGAAGACAGAATGTTATATATGGTTAAATGTAGTTAAGTTTGACTGGAGCATAAGTGAAAAAGGATGTAATCTAAGTGAATAAAGTCTGGAAAGACAGGCTGGAGACAAATTGTGGAAGTCTTTAAATGGCAGACTGAGTAGTTGATATTCTATCCTAGGACCACAAGGAACCACTGAAGTGATATGAATTCTAGTGTGACTTGCATGCTAAGAATTATACTTTAGACATATTATTTTGGCAGTTATCTGGAGAATGGATTAGAATGGGGAGACAGTGGAAGCAGGGAGACCTATCAAGAGAAGAGTGCAAAAGTATGGATGAGAAGTAACATAGCAAGGCTTTGATTCAAATCCCAAATCCCAAGGAGTGATAGTGAATGATCTCTGAATGTTATATTCCTACTCATAGTCTCTTCTATATTAAGCCATTAAAACCACAATAAGAAAGTAGGAAAGAGCTATTTCACAGAAAATATTAATGGTAAGTGAATATATTCATATGTGTGTGAGTAAAGACACACACACACACACACACACATATACATATATATATATATATATATATATAGAGAGAGAGAGAGAGAGAGAGAGAGAGAGAGAGGAAAGACATTCAGAGATAGACAAAGACACAGAGACAGAGGTAGAGAGCAGAGACAGAGAAAGACAGAGACACAGAGAGATAGAGACATTGAGAGACAGAGACAGATGGTTGACTTCCAAAAAAGTAAATGTTTCAATTTGCACCTTGAGTCCATTGCTACCCTCTTAGGAGATGGGTAGCACACTTCATCACTAGTTCTGTGAAAATGGAGTTGGGTGTTGCATTGATCACTTTTTTTATGGCTCCTAAAGTTGCTTTTATATTGTTGTTTTTATATAAATTGTTCTGATTTTCTCTACTTTACTCTGCATCAGGTCACATAAATCTTCCTAGATTTCCCTGAAATGACCTACTTGCTAATTTCTTATGGAATAATAACATTCCATTACATTAATACATCATAATTCATTTAGTTATTCCCCAGCTGATGAAGAAACTCAGTGTTCAGTTTCACAAAAATATAAAATATAATTTAAATATAAATAAAATATAAAAATAATAAATATAAAATGTAATTTTATATTTATAGTTATTCACTTTTCTCTTATTCTTTTGGATACAAGTTGCAATGGTATTATTAGGTCAAAAGTATGTACATTTTAAATAACTTTAGGGATATAATTCCAAATTGCTTTTCAGAGCCTGGATCATTTCACAGATCCACTAATAGTTCATCAATATTCATATTTTCCTGTAACCCCTCTAATATTTGTCTTTTCCTTTTTGGGTAAACTTTTCTAATCTGATGATTGTGAGGTTAAACCTCATAGATATTTTGATGTGTATTTCTTTGTTATTAGCAATCTGCTAATGGTTATTAGCAACCATTTTAAAATCAGTTATTGATTACATGGGTTTCTTCCTTAGAAAAATATCTTTGACCATTCATCAATTAGCTAAATGCCTAGTAATGGACCCTATATCTTTCATCTAAGAATCTACTCAGGTTCAGAGGAGCCCATTACCAGAAAGCTAGCAACTGGATAAAGAAAAAGAGTTAGCCACAGCAACTCATGAAAATTTTCTATTTCCTACTTTACAGATAGTGATTATGACAGGACATTTAATTTAGAAGAAGTGAAATTATTACTCTTTGAGGATACTTTTGAATGTTATCAGAAATGTCTATTGATTTAGAAAAATGGAACAGAACAGATAGAGCATTGAACCTGAAATCCGGGAGAGATGAGTTCAAATTTTGCTTCAGATACTTATTAGCTCTGTACTGTGGACAAGACACATCTATTTGCTTTAGTCTCCTCATCAAAATGGGCATAATAATGGAACCTACCTCACAGGGATATTGTGAGGCTCAAATGAAATAATACTGTAAAGTGCTTAGCACAGTGCCTACCTCATAGTAGGCATTAGATGGATATTATTGTTATTGTTTTTATTTTTCTAAAGGGCTTAATAGACAGTGAATACTTTTTTATGAGATTTCAACATTAATGAGAAAAGTGAGTGCATTTTTTCTAAATCAAATGCATATAACTAGTTAAAATCCCTTTTTAAGCAACCCTCAAATTACTTAGATCAGTAGTTTCTAGATTTTAGCATTCGGCAGGTGAAAACATTGAGGTATTGGAGAAAGTTTATTTCCTCATGTTTTCTATATGATGGCATAGATTATATCACCTCTCCCAATTAATTTGAAGTTTAATCTGTATTTTTTCTCTTAAATTTTCACCCTCTCTTTTCTGTTTCTTTTGAGCAGGCTAATAGAGCCTGCAAAAAGGAAGAAGGCCATGGGATCATAGATTTAGTTTTAGAAAGGACTTCAGAGGCCATCTAGTTCAACCATTTCATTTGAAGGTGAGGAAAATAGAAGTCAGGAAAATGGGCCCAACAGCATAAAGCTAGCAATTGTCTGAGGCAAGATTTGAAGCCAGGTGCTATGATTGCTCTAGGCCAGTATTTTTTTCATTTTTGAGCACTACCAAAAATCATGATCAGGTCACTGATTCTGCTCCATGGGTCTATGGTCAAAATGGCCCTGATGTACATGACTGACTTATTTTATTTGAAAAAAAAAACATGCTTACAGCCTCTGTGAGGAAGTGTACTGACTTGTGGTTTTATGAGAAACTCACATCATGGGGGAGGGAAAGTCTAGTTGCTATAAAATACGAACTGAGGGTTGTGGAGGCTTGCTATGTTAAAGTCTGCAAGGTGGAGATAAAACTGAAGCAGCCACATCCTGTAAATATGAATTGTTTCAGCAGGCAGACTTTTATCATAGAGGAATAGCCAAAAGTATTTGTCCCAGACCAAATAGCCATTTAAAAAATTGGCCTCTTTTATAAAACTGAAAATAGATATTTTTTGAAATTTGAGCAAATGTCAACATTGTCGTTTTCTTGAATGAAGCTCATAACTGCAAAACTTGAGAAATTATTTTTCCCTCTAGAAAATCTTTACACCTAAAATTTGTCTTTCCAAAACTTGCATAAATAGTAAGCATAAGTGTTTAGAGATTGAGGCCTTTCCCAATCTGGTTCCAATCTGTCTTTCCAGACTGAATTCAAATGCTTCCTTTTTAACACACTTTATATTCTAGCCAACTAACTTACTTTTTATTCCCTATATACAATATATATCCTTACTTAGAGTATATATCCCTATATTTAGCATATCTCCTTCCACCATGCATATGTATGGATGGTACTATATGCCTTAAATACTTTTCATCCCATCTTTGACCCCTTAGCTCTCTTTCATTTTGAGTAGCTCTTACCCAAAGCTTTCCCTGATCCTTCTTTTGCTAGTGATTTCTTGCCCCCAGCCCCCATCTACACAATTACTTTAGATTTACTTTGTACATTGTTTGTATTTGCTTATTTGTGTAAAATGTATGTTCTATTCCTTCTTAAAAAATAAACTCCTGGAAAGCAGGAACTTTTGACACTTAGGTGACACAGTGACTAGTGAATTGAACTCAGAATCAGGAAAAATTTACTTCAAATCTAGTCTCAGATAATTATCAGTTGTATGACCATGGCCAAGTCACTTTACTTTTTTTTCTGTTTCATCATTTGTAAAATGGATATAATGATAGCATCCACCTCTTGGGATTATTGTGAAAATAACATGAGAAAATAAAACATTTTATAAACCTAAAAGCTCTATATAAATGTTATTATATTTTTTGTTTGTTTTTGAATTTGTGTCTCCAGTGACTAACCCAGTGCCTGATACATCTAGACTCAACAATTCCTACTGGAATTGGAAAGGAAAATGTAACTTTTCCTAGTGAAACATCTTTTTTGACTTGGCAAAGGCTTGACTTAAAACATGTAGCATTGAGGTGATGCAGAGCTCATTACAGAGTGGCTTTAGTAGAGCACTTGGGCTTTTATCAATGATGGAAATACCTAACATCCCTGAAAGTCAGATTTTTGCTAATGTTGATTATAAGATCAGTGTGGATGAAGAAAAGTTGCCTACTGCTTTAAATTATTTAAACTACTATTTAAAGCTCACTACCGTTCCCTTAGTAAAGTTTTGTATACTTTTTATAGCTCAAAAACTAAAATTTTGAAAACCAAAATGCAATCCTAGTATGTCTTAGATTCAAATAAAAAAATCTGTCCTTTTCTCTCTAATCTTATCTAAAGCTTCCCTATACTTTTTAGAAGAAAATTATATATAGTCTAAATATTCAACTCCAACCTAGAATAAATAATTAAAAATTAAACAAAACCCAATTGTGCAGTAAATGTTTTAAATTTAAATATATATATATATATATATAAATTTCCAAATATCTTTGTCTGCTGGGATCTAGCTAGGTCCGGAAAGAGAAGTTGCAAAATATTGTGAGAAAACAAGTTTTGTCATTTTTGTAATCTCTCTTCAAATAGAAATACCAGAAGTCTTACTGAAAGTCCTTTCTTGCTAAATGTTCAGCCTGTTTTTGCAGAGCTTTGGATGCTTCTGAATAACTAAGTCTATTCATTTCAAGAGAACCTCCATCTTTTAACTTCCCTTTCCCATGTCAAATTAGCATATGGTTAATATGTTTTCTTCTTGTTTGAGAAATGTTTTAATACAATTTCTTCCTATACAATTGTTATACAAAGATAACAATTGTATAGGAAGAAATTGTATTAAAACATTTCTAACCTTTTTAAATGCAAATAATATCCTACCATCAATTAGATAAGATCAACCTCAACTTACAATTTCTTTGAATAGCTCTGTAATAATATAATGATGCATCTATTAATAACTACTGACTTTATGATGACCCTGTAAGATAAACTTTTGGTTTATGCCATAGAAGGATCACTAGGAATTCTAAGGCTGATGAAGAAAAGATTTGGAGTGAGACAATAGCTTTCTGCAAATGTGTAAAAGTTTTTCACCTGGAAGGGGAATTATGCTTGTCCCAGTTGCTCTGAGGGGAAAGAACTAGGGAGAAACTCATTTGATTTCTCTGGGATTCAGTTACCTCATCCATGAAATGAGAGTGGAGAGACTAGTTGACCCATTCTGAGACCATTCAAGGTCTTAACTTAGTCAAAAGACAAAGATACAAATATATATTGTTGTAAGGCAATACTTCCTAACAATTTGAACTATCCAAAAGGTGAATGCATTACTTTGGGAGGTAGTAAACTCCCTCTTTCTTAAAGTCTTTCACGAAAGACAGGGTGCATATGATATAGGCATGTTTGTTTTTCAGGTATGGTATTGTCTTCAGGCATTTTTCCATCAGGTCTGACTCTTCATTTGGGGTTTTCTTGGCAAAGATTCTGGAGTGAAATTTTTTTCTCCAGTTCATTTACAGATGAGGAATTGAGGCAAATGATGTGAAGCTACTTGGTAGGATCACACAACTAGTAAATGTCTGAGGCCAGAAATGTACTCAAATGAACTGTGAGTTGTTATTTTTGTTGTTGTTTTATCCTTCTTTGCAATTTTGTGATTCAATAGCTGAACCAAATGGAACCTGAATGACTAGTAGGATCAAATGATTACAAATAACAAGTAATTGGGCTTGTAGGGTCATCTATATTTTTAATGATTTTTTTTGCAAGAATTAGAAGTATATAAAAAAGATTATGCATCTTAGCAACTTTGTCTAGAAACCTGGCATTAGAGAAATTGAGAAAATGTGGCATGGTAGAAGGAAGGTTTGTAGTCAGAATATGAAATATCTGGGTTCAAATCCTGTCTTGAACAACTATTAGCTATGTTTTTTTGCAAGTCAATCTCTAGGTCTCATTTATTCATATGTAAGTTTAGAGGTGGGACCAGATGATCTTCAAAGTTCCTTAGAGTTCTAAATCTATGATCCTTGGATTATTCTGCTTACTTTGTACACTTGGTCTCACTTTGGTTCCTAGCTCCTTCAAATGATCCTTCTATGGCATAACCCAAAAGTTCTTTATCATATTGGTTCACCATAAAATTAGCAGTTATTGATAACTGCATTATTATACTATTACAAAGATATTCAAAGAAATTATAAGTTGAGGTCAATCTGATCTAAATCATGGCAACAAGAATGGAAAATATGGTCTATAATAAAGAGAATTACCGACAATGATGTTATAAAAGCAAACTATTTCTATAGGGCTTTAAGATCTATAAAGCACTTTCCTCACAACCACCTAACAGTGTAGACAATATTAGTGTTTTGTTCATTTTAATGAACTTTCCATGTAGTCTATTTAAACTCGTCTTCTGATTAAAAATATAATAATCTTTCCATAGTAATAGATTGTCTTTATTAGATGAAGAATAGTTCAGGAACAGTCAAGAAAAAATGGAGAATTATTTTAATTTACAATATAGCATGGAGGAAAGGAAATTGGATATGAGAAGGAACTATTCTTGAATTCTGATTCTGCCTATTACTACTAACCATCTTTAACCTCCCTAGGCCTCTTTTTTCTCTCCTCTACAATAACCTAAGAAGAGGTTATACTGCAGAGATTATAAGATGTCTTCTACCTCTCAATCTATGCTTGATTAAATACCTGTTTTTCAAATATTATCCCTCATTAAGACAAGATGGTGGTGGAGAGAACATTTTTGACTCTGAAAAATCAATCTTCACTATGTGATTGGTTTCCTTCGTGGGATGTGGTAAATGATATGAAAGTTCTTTTCTTGTCCTTTGACAAACCAAGTTAATGGTTTTCTGCAGTTACTCTCCCACCCTTTCCTGTCCCTCACTCTTTTGAGTAGGTGGTTAGTCCTTAAAGTTGTAGAGTCATAAAAAACTCTAACATTGTAGCACCAACCTTCTTTCCATCTTGTGCTGTTTTCTGAGAAGTGTTGATAATTTTGGACCTTGACTGGAAGACTTAATTTAAAGATACTGACTAATTTCTTGAATCTTGATCAACTCTTTGGAATAACTAGAAAGAAAACCAATGAACTAAAAATTTAGTTTTAGGACAAGAGGAGTAATTGAAGAAAGATATCTTAATCTAAGCATTTATAAACATCGAACTGAATGATGGTTATGAACCCTTAGCAATTCCCATCACTATAGGGAAGAGCTCTGGAACCAGATAACCTTGGATCAGCTGCTGGGTCTGCTACTTGGTAACTATGTGACCATCAACAAGTGACTTTCTATGGACCTGTTTCTTCTCCTGTATATCCTAGACAATATTTAATGTTTTTTCCCCTACTCTAAGTACTAGAAACTTTTTTTGTGATAACAAATTGGGAATGTTCTTTTTGGAAAGAAAAAGTTTACTAAGAGACAAGTTCCTTTTTTTGGAAACACAAAAGCAGCATTAATACAAATATGTACACTAGAAGATTTAAGAGTAGAGATTTTTACTAGTCTAAATAAATTAGGAGAAATGAGATCATAGTTTCCTGCAATAACGCAGAGAGTATTAGGTCAATAGAGAGGTGTGGACAAACTCTCAATTTTTCATGAGACTAATAATTTATTTTAAAAAGGAAGACTATAGCAGCAAATGGGATGAACAGTATTGGTTTTATTTAAATCATTTTTTTCAATTATTAAGCATTTTTTTCTTTCCCTTTCCCTGTTTCCTAATAGTGTTTTCATAATTGCAAAACTTGTTTCACTTTAAAAGATGCTTTCACTAACTATATTGTTAGAAAATGGTTTACTAAATTGTTGCAGAAAATTTATAGATAAAGATGAATATTACCATTTAGATAAAGATTTTTCTCTAAGCCTTAAATTGCAGAGAGGTTACTAATCCAAGTTGGTAAAAGGAGTTACCTCATTCAGGGGTTCGCCTATACCAATGCAGTCACAAGTCTACTCTGTATTTCATGAGCTTAATTTTATCCTTTTCATCAATCTAATTGCTCATGCTTTTACTGAGTTCTTACTATGTACTAAATGGTTCAATGGATGGAGTACTGGCCCTGAAGTCTGGCGTACCAAAGAACAAGTCTAGTCATAGATACTTACTAGCTATGTGGCCCTGTTCATGTATCATTTTTACTTTGCTTCAGTTTCTTCCTTTGTAAAATGGTAATAACAGTACCTAACCACCAAGGTTATTATGAGGAATAAAAAATAGATCCTATTTGTAAAATGCTGTTCAAACCTTAAAGTGCTATAAAAATACTTTCCATTAAAAGGCACCATCATGCTAGATCTAGAAATACTAAGATAAAAATGCTAGAGTCCCTGAATTTAAGAGGCTTACATTCTATAATCAGCCTATATATGGAAAAATCAATATGCACACACACACACACACGGATGCTCACGCATAATACAATGTTACTTTGGGTTGAGGGGAATATATAATAATTAAAGGGACCTGCTAAGATCTCCTATAGGAAATGACACCCAAATTAAACTAAAGAGGAAGCTAAAGAGATCAGTTCATGAGTATGGGAAATAATAGAGGTGGGAGGCAGGAGGTGGAATGTTATCTCTTCCTGAGTAGTCTAACCAATATCTGTATTTTCTGGCCTTAAAGCAAAGATAAATATGGTAAAGGGGAGAGAACACTGACTCTGAAGTCAGAAAAGCTGTATTTGAACACCACTTCTGACATACCTTTGCGATTTTAGTTGAGTTAACTAACATCCCTGGGTATTTGTTTCCTCATCTTAAAAATGAAGGCTCACTGAATGGCCTCTGAGTCACTTCCAGTTCTAGGGCCATGATTCCATTGGTCCATTTGCGTCTCCCTCAGAAAGGCAGACAGTTAAAACAGTAGAAAAGTCAAAAATCACAGTTCTGAATTTCTATATGAACATGGTATTCTGTATTTTCTGTCTTCAATGACAACATTCTATATTTCCAATTTTTTGGTTTTGTTTTTGGCTGAGGAAATTGGGGTTAAGTGACTTGCCCAGGGTCACAATCAGGAAGTATTAAGTATCTGAGGCTAGATTTGAATTCAGGTCTTCCTGACTTCAGGGCTGGTGCTCTCATTTCCAGTTTTTAAATGGTTTTCTTCACGACAAAAAGCATGAATGTAAGAAACAACAATGTTTTAAAGATGTAGTAATTTTTAAGCCTTATTTATTTATTAGTTAGTAATATAGCAATAATGTTTTGATACCTTCAAAATCATGGGATATAATTCAGTTGAAAGGGAAGGGGAATAAGCATTTAATAAGTGCCCACTATATGACAGGCACTCTGCTAAGCTCAAATATAATCTCTTTTTTCCTCATGTCAATACTTTGAGGTATTGTTATTATTATTATTACCATTTTATAGTAGAAATTGAGGCAGACAGAAGTTGTCATACAGCTACTAAGTGTCTGAGATTGGATTGAAACTCATATCTTCCTCACTTCAGGCCTAGTGCTCTATTCATGTCATCACCAAGCTTATTTCTTGGGTAGAAATAACAGTAATTAAAAGAAGGGATAGGTAGCAGATGTGAGAATAGAGAGAACATTTATTTATTATAGAGATTAAAAAAAATTATATAAAAGTATTCTTATTCCCTATCCTTTTATATGACACATTCTGAATCTTTCTTCAATTTCTGAATTTAAATAAATATTTTATATATACATATATGTATCTGTGTGTATATGTAGGTCTGTGTGTGTATGTGGGTATGTGTGTGTCTCCCTTTTTGTAGGTGGATTATTTCCTACTTTCTCTCCTTAAAGACAGTTTTGCTTTAATATGGATTTTATTTTGGCTAGTAGTGTCAATTATATTCAAATTTAAGGAAAATTTTAATTTTTCTTTCAGTGAAAAACTTAAGAATGATGAAAATGATGTGTCTAGACCTTAAATTATAATAGGAATACTGGCCATTATTTCTTTTTTGAACTAGCAGTTATTAGATCCTGTTTCTATGTATAATGAATACATCCTTCCCTGTTTAGAATAGATATGATTGTTATTGTGTCCATATCACAAAAAAGGGGGAACACGAGGTACAAAGTGGCCCATGTATTTGTCCAAGGTCAACCAGTGAAATTATTTTCTAAGTTAGAAACAGAACATCTGGGTCCTGCCACTCAGGGGCCTGGCTCCTATCTATACACCAAACTCATTAAGACTTCTAACACCAGCCCTCAATAGGTAAAGGCATTCTCTTCATACAATATACCCAGCAGGCTGGGTTTAGCCAAGTAGATTAGTTCTGTATTAGACCAAACTCCATAGACCTGAGCCCTGCTGAGTACACCTGCTTCCTCTCATACTTTACTGAATTTCATTCTTTTCAGTCCATTAACAGAGTTCAACTAAACCAGAGGAAGTAACTATTTGAATAATAGTGGCTTCTAAGTTAGAGTAAAATTTCCTTTCCCCCTCTCCAGAATGGTAAGGAGTTCTTTCAGCTACCAGATCCCTTTATTTAGCGAATCAATCTTTAAACATTTTGAGAATTATGTTGTAAGGGAGAGTAATTCAAAAGAATTAACATCAATTATCATTATTTGTAGATGATACACATATTCTGTCAGTTTAAAATAGATACTTCAAATGAGATCTAGAAGAAAGAATGTTGAGGTGGGAGTTTGGAGTTATAGAATTTAAGTCAAGCTCTATCAGTGATTAAATATTATATGGCTTTGGCTAATAGATAATTGACTATATCAATAATTAAACTAATAGATAATTGACTATATCAATAACCAAACTAACAGAAATCATGTGATTATCTCAAGAGATGCAGAAAAAGCATTTGACAAAATCCAATATCCATTGCTATTAAAAACACTAGAAAGCATAGGAATAAATGAAGTTTTCCTTAAAATGATCTGTGACATCTATTTAAAACCATCAGCAAGCATTCATATATATGTGATGGAGATAAATTAGAAGCATTCTCAATAAGATCAGGGGTGAAACAAAGTTGTCTATTATCACCATTACTATTCAATATTTTCTTAGAAATGTTAGCTTTAGCAATAAGAGAAGAAAAAGAAATTAAAGGAATTAGAGTAATGAGGAAACAAAATCATCACTCTTTGCAGATTATATGATAGTGTACTTAGAAAATCCCAGAGAATCAACTATAAAACTACTAGAAACAATTCACAACTTTAGCAAAGTTGCAGGACACAAAATAAATCCTCATTAATCTTTAGCATTTTAATATTTTACTAGCAGTGTCCAGCAGCAAGAGATACAAAGAAAAATTCCATTTAAAATAACTGTAGATAATATAAAATATTTGGGAGTTTATCTGCCAAGGCAAAATCAAGAACTATATGAACACAATTACAAAACACTTTCCATACAAATAAAGCTAGATCTAATTTCTTGGAAAAATATCAAGTGCTCATGGGTAGGCCAAACTAATATAAAAATTACAATACTACTTAAATTCCTTACCAATCAAACTCCCAAGAAATTACTTCAAAAGCTAGAAAAAAACAATAAAATTCATCTAGAAGAACAAAAGGTCAAGAATTTCAAGGGAGTTAATGAAAAATGCAAATGAAGGTAGCCTGGCTGTGCCAGACCTAAAACTGTATTATAAAGCAGTAGGTTCAAAAGACTAATACTCAATGACTACAGTAATCTAATGTTTGATAATCTAATTGATACCAGCTTTTGGGATAAGAGCTCAGTATTTGACAAAAATTGCTGGCAAACTTGGAAAATATGGCAGAAACTAGGCATTGACCAACACCCTGTACCAAGATAAGGTTGAAATAGGTTCATGATTTAGACATAAAAAGTGATACTATAAGCGAATTAGAAGAATAAAGGATAATCTACCTTTCATATTTATGGAGAAGGAAGGAATTTGTGGCCAAAGAAAAACATCATGGAATGCAAAATGGGTAATTTTGATTATAATTAAGTTTAAAAGCTTTTTGTACAAATGCGGGTAAGATTGGAAGGGAAGCAATAAACTGGGGAAAAAAAATTTACATCCAAGGATTCTGAAAAAAAGCCTATATAAAGTACAAAGAGACTTGACTCAAATTTATAAGAATACAAGGCATTCTGCAATTGATAGTCAAAGGATATGAACAAACAATTTTCAGTTGAAGAAATTAAACCATTTCTAGTCATATGAAAAAATGCTCTAAATCACTATTGATCAGGGAAATACAAATTAAGATAACTCTGAGGTATTACTACACACTTCTCAGATTGACTAAGATGACAGGAAAAGATAATAATGAATGTTGGAGGGATGTAGGAAAACTAGAATACTAATGCATTGTTGGTGGAGTTGTGAACTGATCCAACCATTTGGAGAGCAATTTGGAACTATGCCCAAAGGGCTATCAAAATGTGCATATCCTTTGATCCAGTAGTACCATTACTAGGTCTGTATTCCAGAGATCATAAAAAAAGGGAAAGGGACCCACATGTGCAAAAATGTTTGTAGCATTCTTTTTTGTAGGGTCAAGGAACTAGAAACTGAGTGGATGCCCCTCAGCGTGGAGAATGGCTGAATAAGTTATGGTATATGAATGTTATGGAATATTATTGTTCTATAAGAAACGATCAGCAGGATGATTTTAGAGAGGCCTGGATGCTAAGTGAAATGAGTAGAATCAAGAGAACATTGTACACAGCAACAACAAAATTATGCAACAATAAATTCTAATGGATGTGGCTTTTTTTTACCACTAAGGTGATTTAGGCCAATTACAATAGATTAGTGATGGAGAGAGACATCTGCATCCAGAAAGAGGACTCTGGGAACTGAATGTGAGTCATAACATAGTATTTTCTCAAATTTTCTCAACAAAAAGGTTGCTATTTACTTGCTTTTATTTTCTTTCTCATTTCCCCCCTTTTTTTGACAGAATTTTTCTAGTGTAGCATGATAATTGTGGAAATTGTATAGAAAAATCTCACATGTTTAACATATATTGAATCAGGCAGGAGGCAGTGGGAGAAAAAGAGAGAAAACATTTGGAACCCAAAGTTTTTCAAGGTTGAATGTTGAAAACTATCTTTGCATATATTTTGAAAATAAAACTATTATTAAAAATAAAAAAAAATAAATGTGACTTTGGGAAAATCATAGAGTCGATGTGAGACTATATATAATAAGCTATCTTACTTGGCTTAGGTGGCATGCTTATCAAATTTGCAGATACCACAAAACTATAAGGGACAGCTAACCCACCAGAATAAGCAAACTCATATCCAAAAGGAATTTGGTAACAAGAAAATGGAGATGAATCTTATAAGAAGTAATTTGATAGGCAATAATAAATGTGAAGCCTCATTTGGATTCAAATAAGCCAAATGTATAAGATGGGGGAAGGATGGTAATACAGTAGTTTGGAAAGTATCTGGGTATTTAAATAGACTATGCTCAAAAATATCTATCAGCGGTATGACATAGCAGTCAACATATCATTATTTTTTATTTTTTAAATTGTTTTATTTTTCTGGTTCTACATGTATATTACCTTTTAAAAATACATATTTATTTATGAATCATGTTAGGAGAGAAAAAGCAGAATAAGGAAAAACCATTGGAGAGGAAAAAAACAGAAAAAAAGAAGTAAACTTGGCATGTGTTGACTTAAATTCAATCTTCATAGTTCAATTTCTGAATGCAAATGGCATTTTCTATCCAGAGTTTATTGGAATTGCCTTACATTACTGAACCACTGAGAAGAACCAAGTCTTTCATAGCTGATAATCACACAATATTGCTGTTACTGTATACAATGTATTCCTGGTTCTCAGTTATATTGTCCAGACTACCTCTCTGGAGGGCCTCAGGATCAGCCAGAGTCAGGATAAATCAAAGTCCTTGGTTTAGGGGGAGAAGTGAAGGAGGCAAGTTAGCTGCCATGAGGCTTGCCAAAGATATCTCCTGGATTCTGGAGTCTGGAGTCTCCAGCCTCTCTCCTCCTTGTCCTGCCACCAAGTGACTCTGACTTTTCTCCCTCAGCCCTCCAATCCTTGCTTACGATTATCTCAACACCAAGCATTCAGCAAGCACCAATAAGGAGGAGAGCTATCGCATCATCTTCTCAATTAAATAGGTATATAGAGACATTATCTCACATTGAATAGGTAATTAGCCTTAAGTGCTTGGTTGTCTGATTCAAGCATATCTTTTGGAGTTTCAGCCCTCTACACCCAGTCAACATGTCTAATGCAATATTGAATAACATTGAGAGGCACATGTTTCAGTGATAAGAACGTATCAATTCTTTATTCTACTCTACTCATGTAGGTGAAATATCAATAAATTTTAAGGACATCAATAAGCATGAAACATGAAGAGAAGGGCAACCATGAATAATGGAGGTCCTCAATTCCATGATATAAGATGATCAGTAGAAGGAATTTAGGGTTCTTAGTCAGGAGAAAAGAAAATTCATGAAAGACAAAATAGATGTTTTCAAATATTTAAAGGACTTCACGTAGAAGAATTAGATTTATGTTGTTCCATTCCAGAGACTAGAATGAGGAAAAAAGTAGAAGTTGCAAATGGGCAAATTTCCAACTTTTTAACAATTAGCCCCATTCAGAATAGGAATGGACTAGTCACAGTAATTTATTATATTTCCTTAGAGATATTGTAATAAAAGCTGAAGCTCTACTTGTTTGTCATATTCTAATAGTGATTTCTTCTTCTTCTTCTTCTTCTTCTTCTTCTTCTTCTTCTTCTTCTTCTTCTTCTTCTTCTTCTTCTTTTTTTTTTCTTATTTTTAAGCATGGTTTGGACTAAATTGTACCCGAGGCCATTTCTGACTCTGATTCTGAAATCCTATGTTTTTATGATTCCATTCCTTTATCCTTTCTTTCTGACTAGACTATAACTTCCACAAGGGCAGATAATGTCTTTCATCTCTGTCTATTGTTAAGACTTCTAGTTTTAATATAATTGATATTTTGTTTATATGTTTACAAGATGACATATAGAAGAACTTTGTGTGTATTTTCTTGTTGTTCAGTCATTTCAGTTATGTGTGACTCTTTGTAACCCCATTTTTTTTGGACAAAGGTACTTGAGTGATTTGCCATTTCCTTCTTCAGCTTATTTTAGAGCTTAGACAAAAATTTAAGATTAGATAAAAAAGATTAAATAACTTGCCCAGGTTCACACAGCTAGTGTATCTAGACCAAATTTGAACTCAGGAAGATGTTTCCCTGACTCCAGGCTTAGGGATAGTTCTATTACACCAGGTAATTAATATGACTTCGTAATGTCTTGGAAAATGTTTTAAGGTAGACTAGCATTTGAGTTATCTCCTGAGGAAGAGAGGGACAAGAACAGATGGAGGTAGGAAGGGTTGATTTCTGTCATGGAAGGCAGTGTGGACAAAGAAATGGAAATGAAAGAAGGCAGAAAAAGAAAAAATATGAGAGCTATTTTAGAAGTACAAATGATAATACTAGGTATTTGATTAGAGTTGATTAAAGGGAAAGGAAGAGTGAAACTATCAAACTGAGTGATTCAACTTTCCTGAGGGGAGGGACTGATCACTTTTTGTTTTTATATCCATAATGTGGATCACTGAACCTGGCCTAAACTGAATGCTTACTTGCACACTGAACCAGAATGGTAGAGCCATTCTTGGAAATGTAGAAATCAAGTGGGGCAACAAGTTTGAGGGAGGGAGGAGATGGAGAAATTCAGGCTTGAATATTCAGAGTTTGAACTCCTAGACATAATTAGATAGAACTAAGCAGAAGGTAGGTAGAAGTGTGGGACTAATGCTTTGTGGTTATGATTGGGATGGAGGTGAAGATCACAGGATTATATATAGCATTAGAAATGGAAGAAAATTTAGAAATCATCTAGTCCCAGTTCTTCATTTTACAGATAAGGAAATCAAGGTCTTGGGAAGCAAAATAACTTGTTCAAATTCATAACAGCAGTATTTTAGTAGCACAGGATACTTTGTCTTCAAATCTAGGGATCTTTACATAACACATCTGCATTGGGCTTGTAATAAATAAATTAGAAGAACTCACAGAACTCTCTATCTTATACACATTCAGATCCCGGTAGGAGGCCAAAGATTGCTGGACTTTGAGTCAAGAAGACCTGAGTTCAAACTTTATTTCAGACACCAGCTATGTGACCCTAAGTAATTGGCTTAATCTATCAGTTTTAGGTCCATCATCTGTAAAATGAGAGGCTTTGACTTTGTGGCTGTGAACCTGTCATCTTATAAATTGTCCATCTCAATATATGTGGAAGATGAAAAATTGAAAATAGACCTGAAAATTCCATATTCACAAAACTAAATGTGGTTAACTTCTTTCTTGCATAAAATTTTAGTAAACAGTAAGATAGATTCTTTAAATATATATATATATATATATGTATGTATAACTAGCTAGTCAATAAACATTTATTAAGTACCCACTGTGTATCAGATACTGTATTAAGTGTGGAGAAAGCAAATTTTGGTGAAAAATAGTCTTGAGAGCAAGGAACTCATAATCAAATGGGGGAAGATAGAAAAAAGGAAACTAAAAAAGCAGGGCAGGAAAGAAAGGTACCCTGCATATACCTTGGTAGAGGAACAATGGGGGCAAGATGGAGATGTCTAATGGAGTGCAGCCTGGGGGAAAATGAAATCATACCATGTCTGGTTAACTTCCTTAAATGGAGGTTTAGCAAAGAGTTCTTTGAATCAGAGAAATCTGGAGCAGAGGTAGAAGTATAAAGGTTGATTAGATCTTGCAGGATGAAGAGGTTATCCCTGGAGCATTTTGGGGAAGTCCAAACAATTGAGCTTAATATATTAAGCTCAATTGTATATATATATATATATATATATATATATATATATATATATATATATATACACACATGCATTTACATCAGTATTCCCAGATATATGTTCGACTTTATTTGCTCTTTTCATTTTTTTTTTCTGAGAGGCTATAATAAAGGCACATAGACCATACAGAAATGATAAAAGGCAGACAATCATTGAAAAAAGACAGAGAAGATTTTTGAAATGAACAGAATCACCCCATACTCCACTATTTTATTATTTTGGGGGGACTTTCTCTACCTATAAACATTGTAATGAGATTTAGCGAACTATTTATGAAACAGAAAAGTTAATCAGTACCATATTCTAAAGTTAATGAATGTGACAGTCAATTTTAACCCATTTTATTCTTCCTTAGTTCAAATGCAGGGCCACATAGGTTGAAGCACAGGGGATTGAGCTGATGTTTGGGGTCAGGTAGATAGAGCTGAGTTCAAATCTTGCCTCAGACACTTACTCTGTGATTATGAACACATCACTTTACTCTGTTTGCCTCAGTTTTCTCAAGTGTAAAATGAACTGGAGAAAGAGATGGCAAACTACACCAGTATACTTGCCAAGAAAATCCCAATAGGATTACAAAGAATCAGACATGACTGAATGCAAGTCTCAATTAGCTTTTCCTTCTAGGATGAAGTGTTCAGAACTTGTTTCTCCATTTCTATTTCCTTCTTATAGTTCTCTAATGTAGGCCATGTTGAATCAGGAACTAATTGAGATCACTGTTCCCATGTTTAAAAAGAGACTGTGAGAATATGAAAATGCAAATTATGGGAAATGATTCAAATAGGAAGGAATGTAAATTGGATGATGCTTTCAAAATTGTAGCATCTGTGTTGAAAGAGAAGGCAGATGTGGGTTCTATTTCATTTGTCAGTCCCTGGGCAAGTATGTAGACTTTTGGGGAGAAAATATTGTTTTAGGATATTGCATTAAAAAAAAGTCCTATCCCCAGCATTGAGCACATTGATTTATACATAGCTGGTTTTAAATGATTGTATATTGAATGAATGAATAAATAGATAGATTATGTCTCCATCTTTGTTACTAGTAATAAAGTCTTAACACTCAGAAAAATCATAATTTTATACATATTTAGAGAGTGCCTGAAACGTTTATAAAGACGTGATTTTTCCCTATTCTTATACTCCTATCTCTGTCATTAGCTAACTCTGTGACTAGTTGAGTTTTTAACCTTTCTAGGCCTCTATTCATTACAAAATGATGGAATAAGCTGGTTTCTAAGATTCTTTCCAAAACTAACAATCCTTTATTGGTATGTCTATCTCTATTATTCACTCTCTGTCTTAACTATCATAATTCTTATATAAATCTAACTTGATTATTAAATTTTCATCTCCACTATCATAATTCCCTTTGTATCTCCTACTGGTTATAGAAATGAAGTGCATGGGGGAACAAAGATCCCTTTCCTTTGGTGTATTCATTTCATTTATTTAAATAAGCCCTTAGGTGTATTAATGATAGGGACTTCAAGAGCTTCTATGTGTTCAAGAGTATTAACTGATGAAAATAAAAAAGTAGAATGAAATTAACTGGTTGAGACAGGGATTTAACAATGACTCTCTTAACATGATCATTTTAAGTTGAATGACTATTATATTTTATGATTCTTAAAAACAGCACAGAATTCATCATCTAATAGGAATTTAATAAATGCATGATGAATTATATTATCCATAAACCATTTTTTTCTGGTCACAAGAACTGTCTGAGAATATGGATTCAAATCCTTCTCCAATACTGAAAAGATAATTGAGACTATAGGCCATATTGATTACCATAGTAAGAATGGATCATTTTCATTGGGTCTTCTAATATGTTTTCAGGAATAATAATGATGATTGCTCACATTTATGTTACACCTAAAGTTTTGCAAATCTCTTTCCATATAGTATCTTATTTCATTCCCATAATGACTCTGTGAAGTAAATGCTATTTGTTAGCCCCATTACTTCCATTTCACAGAAGAGGAAACTTAAGAGAGGTTGAGTGACTTGCTACATGCTACACAGTCAATAAGTGTTTTAAGAGAAGTTCAAATACATGTCTTTGTGTAGAGCCAGAGTTCTTAACCCATCATAGCATTTACATCATCTTAAGATGACCATGTTAAGAGAGTCATTGTTAGATTTCTAACTCAGTCAGTTTTTCCTTTCTATTTCTTCTTTATGTAAAGAATAAAGAGCAGGAGTCTGTGCACTTATATTTTTTGATCTTTTATCAATATATTTTAATATAATATTAATTTTATATAATTGGTTTTCATTGTAATCATATATTTTGTCATTTAAAAACATTATTCTTAAATGCAGTCCATAGACTTCATTGAACTGTCAAAGGAACTAGTGACACAAAAACATATTAAGAACCTTTTCTGTCAAAGTACTTAAGGATGGGCCTGTTTCACAGAGATTAGTACTTCACTTACTGAGCATAAGGTAAATGAACCAAATGGTGGGAGACACTGCTGAATGTAAGTAGTCCTGAAACAAATTAATCCAAATATTTGGAGATTTAATAAGAACTTTTAAGAATTCTTTGCAATATCATCCTGGCTCATAAAAAAGGAAGAATTAAAGTATTTCCTACTCATGGGTACATGTGAAAATGAGCATAAACACTTAGAGGATTTCTTCATCTGGTAACTTGACTTTGAGGAATGATTTAGTAGCTGCCTTTAAGTTTATAGAAGGCTATAATATAGAGGATGGGGAACAGCTGCTTTCCATCTCAAAGACTAGAACTGGAGAAAGTAGCAGAAACTGCACCATGAGCAATGCAGTCTAGACATAAGATTAGGATTAGGAAATCCTGAAGTCATTTATCAAGAGAACCTATGAAATCTCCCACTTTGTCCATCTTTTCAAATGGAATAGGTTCACTGCCATCTGGCTGGAAGAGTCAGACATCGTGATACTTGAAGACAAAAGTAATGGAATCATTGGTCTCTCAGGTTCCCTCCTAGCTTTATGTCATAATCTTGTCTACCACCATCATAGGATTTTAAACTGTGTGATTTTTGTAAGTAGCTTCTTGTTGTGCCTGATTAGCTTCCTACTGTCTAAAGCTGTTTCACAAAAAAGTGTTTCACAAAATTTCTTATATGTTGTGCCATAAGAAGACAATCTGTCCTTGAAAACAAAATCAGAATATTGGCAATTTTACCTTGGTTACAATTGAAGGACAGGAAGATCTTGGCAAAGTGCTGTAAATTTAACCAGCATTTATGTAGTATGCAAATCAATACCCTGGGCACTGTGGATAAAATACAAGAGAAATACAATAATCAATACTGTAATCTAACAGGGGAGAAAAGACAAATAATCAAATAACTACAGTAAAAACAGAATATTATTAGATAGTAAACATCTATTTGATAGTATGAGAATTAAAGAAGCATTTCTGCTTGGGAAATGAGGAAAGGATTTGAATGGATTCATGAAGGAAGAGGTTTCAATAAGCAGAAATGGGGAGAGATAGTCTAGGCATTCAATGGAAGAATAAGTTAGGATTCCTACTTTTAAGGAGTTTGTCATCTGTCTGGGAAGATAGAACATAGACATGTGAAAAGATACCCAATTATACAAAAGAGCTTTCAAATATGTATAAAGAGAACAGTACAAATCATGCCATGGGAACTTCTAAAATTGAAAGGTAAATATATTGGGTTTTATTACAGCTAAGCAGCTTAGATAGATAAAGGCTAGCAGATCAAGCTCTAAATTTAGAGTCAGAAAGGAATAAATTCAAATTTGATTTTAACTACTAGCTCTGTGACTCTCAAGAAGTCATTCCACGTTTCTTGTTCTTAATTTCTTATTAATAAAATGAAGGTCCATTCAAACTTTATATTTATGATCCAATAACCAGAATAATCAAAGAAAGCTCCATAGGATATATGGAATTTAGATAAGTGGATCTGGATAATAAGCATAAATTCTAACACTGGGCTCATGCTTGCCAATTTGGTAGGACCCACCAGGACTTATATACAATGGAGTTATTTTGTAAAATTCAAGATTATTTCCAGAGCATGATGAAGAATCAGACCATAGCTTTTAATCTAGGAAAATAGCTCTTCTTAATTAAGGAAGGGAGGGTATTCCCTTTTTTGGAAGGGAACCTTTTTTGGAAGTCTGATGAAGCCTATGGACCTTTTCCTAGTATAATGTATTTAAGGTCATGAAATACATGAAATTACTAAGGAAATCAAATACATTGAAATAAGTTTCATTTATACATACATGAATAGATTACATACATATACTTTTATATATACATTCTTCTTAAAATGAATAGTTTATCAATAAAGATCTTGGCATAAAAATAAAAAATATGAATTTAAATTATAAACCTCTAACAAGGAGGTAATTAGAGCTAAATTATGAGATGTTTTAACCATAGTGAGAGTTTTCTTGTCATTGAATTCATTGATAGAGCTCAATTTTATCGTAACCATTTTAACCTTCAATACCAATAAGAACACCACATGAGTACCATAGCATATAAAGAGGTAATAATGTTGTAGATGGCACATGCCCTTTAGTGTGACCCATAGAAGTAAATTTCTGAGAAATAATTTATGGTTAGATAGCATTTTAGAACAGTGTCCTCAAGTACCAAAGGGAAAAGAGGAAAGCAATTACAAAAAAAGCTAATCCTTTGCATAGCAACTATGAAAGAACTCTGATTTATAGGTTTCCTAGCTTGGTAGAAATAGGGTTATATTTGGAAATGACTAACTCATAGTGGCATTTATCTCATAACAAAGTTTATTTCTACGTTTTCTTTGGCTCTGACTGGGCATGCTGCCATTGGTTGTCTGGCAACCTCTTCCTTTATTCATACTCTCCCACCCACTCTGAAAATTTTGCTCCTTTTATCTTTTGCAGGCAAGTGGGCAACCCTACTCTTTAGGTTCATAAAGTCACAGTTTTTTTTTTCTCTAAGCACTGGAAAGGATTTGACATAAACCTACTCCCAACATTTGTTATCTTTATCTTTTAAAATTTGGTGTACTTTGAGAATCACATTTCTTTTCTTAGTATGGCTTTAATTTTCCTTGTGCCTATTTTTTCCAGGGGCCCACTTTGTCCAGCAGCAGTAGTAAAAGAATGAAAAGATTAGGTGTTTGTTTATGAGAGTTTTCATTTTGAGATGAAAGTGTAGTGTATTTGTTTCCTGTTGCTTAGCCAAAGTGATTGAATTTTTCAACGTATCCAGTTGATGAATCAAGTGGTATGATGTCATGGATTGGGCACTAGATATGGAACAAGAAAGATAGGTTTAAACTCTAACAAATACTGTCTATATGACCCTAGATGAATCATTTCCTTTGGGACTTAGTTTCCTCATTTGCAAAATGAGTGATATATATATATATATATATATCATATATTTTACATATATATATATATATATGTATGTATGTATGTATTACTTCTAAGGTCCCTTTCAGCTCTAAATCTATGATCCTATGATGAAGTTGGAAAATATAGCACAATCTTCCTTGGAAGAAATGAAAATATATGATCACACATTCTAAATCAAAGACATTGGAGGTTATGTCAGATTTACATATATTCATATTTACAGATAAAAGGATATGTAATCAAATTCATATATGTAATATAATAACATGGTATTTTATATTTTATGTTATAGGTTATAGTTACAGATATAGTCAGATTCATATATAGTCATGTATAACCAAATTCATATTATAACATTATAGTATATTATATGTAATAATACATAATACATATAGTATAACTATGGCTATATTGTCAGTTTAATATATTTTATATTATACATTTGGATACTTGAAATAATTAAATTTTTGTCAGATTCACCTTAAATCATTGTTGTGAGAATACTTGCTTGGGCTTAACATTTTAGCTGCTTTTTAAGAAGCATAGAAAAAGTAGAATTGGGGCAGTCCTTGAAATTCAATGGGTGTGGACTTTTTATTTCATATGCAGAAAATACAGTTTACAGATATGGAATAGTTCATCCAAGGTCATAATTATTGACAGGACCAAGACTAAAAGCCAGATATTTGGAGAAGCCAGATATTCAGAAGAATATAGAATCTGTGCTGCTTGCCTCCAGAAGATAAAATAAATACTTCATAGGATTATACATTGATGTAGAAAAGGAAATTAGGGGCAATCTGGTTTAAATCTTTTATGTTATAAATCAGGAAACCAGGGACCAGAAAAATTAAACCATTTGCTTAAGGACAGGTAGATAGTATATGATAAAGGCGAGATTTGAAGTAGATTCTCTGACTCAAGAGCCAGTAATATTTGGATCATGCTGCCTTTTGTTCACAAAACAACTTCTGAAAAAAAAAATGAACCATAAAGTCTTTGGGACAACAACCGAAAAAAAAAAAAAAAGGAAACCCAAAACTCAAACCCAATTCATATTGTACTCAGGCCAATAGTCATTTTTTCCAAACCACAATTCATTTCACCATCACCACTCTTCACACTAATAATGCTTCTAAAAAGTAAATTTGAGAAGGAAATGAATCCAATTCAGTGGGAAGATATTTGAACTGTTAATCTGAATGAAAGAGTGGTACACCTTCCTTTTATAGCTTTAAATGAATCAATAATATTCATTGCTGAAATTCTAATGGTAAATCAAACAAGTAAAAGGATTTATCTATTCCCACTGAATTGAATTCATTTCCTTCTCAAATTTACTTTTTAGAAGCATTATTAGTATGAAGAGTGGTGGTGGGGAAATGAAGTAGTCCTGGTCTCCCTCCTCCTTAATTTGTTATTTGTCCTAATTAAGAGCACTAAGTTTCTTTGCTCCTCTTTCTTCTTTCTTAGTATCCTAAGGTTTAAAGCTAATAGGAACCATAAAGGCCAATCTCTTCAACCTTCTTTCAGTCCATCAGTTCTCTTCTGCCTGATTTTATTTACCTTCGTTAAGAAAATTGGACTGCAAAAATAAAGTGCATTTATTATCATAGCTATATTTTAATTCCCTTATCATTTACTTATTGTTCTTTATTTCCCTGCCTTATTCTTTCTTATTCCCATTATTATATTCTTTCTTATACCCATGGAACCTACACTATAGTCAGTCAGTCAATAAATATTTATTAAGAGCCTACTATGTGCCAAGCAATATGTTAGGTGTGGGAAACAGAAAGGCAAAGGGCAGTTCCTACTTTCACAAGGTTCACAGTCTAATAAGGGAATCTCATGTGAACTCTACTTGCTCTTGTCCCATTCTTGGTCCATGTTCATTTTCTTTATGTCTGTTCAATTTCTCATCTCCATGTCTTTGCTCTGACCATACCCCATGTCTGTGATGGACTTCTCATTGCTGTCTCTTAGAATATCCAATTTCCTTTAAGACTTAACTGAAGCTTTGACTTGAGGTTTTTCTGATTCTCTGGCTGGTAGATATCTCTTCTTTGTCCTCCTACCTCTGGCTATCACCTCAAAGCTAATTTGTATCACCTATCTGTGTACATATTATCTTCCCAATATTTTGTACAATAGGCAAACATTTTTTCATTTTTTATCTTTGTATCTCTAGCCCAATCCTGAGCACATAATAACATTTGATAATTTTTTATTAATCAATTAACTCTCTCTTGGGATGCTCAAAGTTAGTAGAGAAAGTTATATAAGGGTCCTGAATGAGACTACTATAAATTCATTCATTTAAGCTCAGATGAATCTACATCTTTTTGCAACCTTAAAATTTATTTTTAGTGTATTGACTATCAAATTCCCAAAAGAACTTTTCTCACTCTATTTCTACTTCCCTTAATTTCCACAGTAGCAGTTATAATGTCTTTGATAGGTGACAAATCATAATGTCTCTATAAATATTCTCTAGGTATTCCCTGGAAGGGAATAAGCATCTATACCATGCCTATTTTGCAGTAGTATGTTAAACACTTTACAAATATTATCCTCTTTGATTTTTATAATAACCCTGTAAAGTAGGAGCTATTATCATTATTTCCATTTACAGTTGAAGAAAATGAGGAAAAAATGGATTGGATGTCTTGCCCAGGGTATCACTAGTAGTAATGTCTGAGAACAAATTTAAATTCAGGTCTTCTTGTTCTTTATCCTTTTTACTACCCATGTGTAATTTATATCAATCAGGAGAGACTAGAATTAACACAGTTTTGTTCCTTCAAACCAATTAACTACAGACACATCTTTCTCTATGTAGAGTCCATTTCACATATTGTAAAAATTTCTATTAACTTTTACAAATAAGTTTACATGTCTAACTTTGGTTTTCTTCCATAAGTAGCAGTATACAATATCAATTTAGTGTATAAAATTTTTGGCAGGATGGATAGAGAAGTGACCTTGAAATCAGGCTTCCAAACTGAAAGGAATTTACATGATTTGTCCAGGGCCAGACAGTTAATAAGTGTCTGAGGTTGGATTTAAATTCAGGTCTTCCTGACTTCAGATTCAATGTTCTATCCTCTAAGCAATCTGTTGCTTAGAAAGACCAAAAATATGGAAACTATTGATCAAATGGAAAGTTCCCATGATCCTCTGAGTGTAGTACTATTTTTTATTTCAACTGATAAAATCATATCAGTTTCTGACGTTGAACCTTTTTGATGGTGCTAAGGACTTGGATGTTATGAACTTTCAATTCTGGGTCTCCAACAACTATGGTTGTAGTACCTCCAGAGGCAGGTGTCAGATAGGAGATCCACAGGGGTACCTTCCAGGATCATAGACACTGATCTGAAAATATTATTATTTCAAAATAAGATTATAAATAACAGAACAGATAAATTACTATAGTAGTTCCTTTACTAGAAATTCCTTAAGTCAATGAAATCACAGGTACATTATTAAGAAAAGAAATATGTACCTGCATACACACATTCATTTTGCACATTATGCTAAGGGCTGTTCATGCAAGCAGATATTTATGCATTTAATTTTTTAAAATTTTCATTTATTTCATACTTTATTTTCCCCAGTTATATGTAGAAGGTTATTTAGTATTCTTTTTTCCTAGTTATGAGTAGAAGCAATTTCTACCATTCATTTTTAAAACTTTGAGTTCCCGATTTTCTCCTTCCTCTCCATTTTCATTGAGAAGGCAATCAATTTGATATAGGTTATACTTGTGTAATCATGCAAAATATTTCTTCAATAGTCATGTTGTGAAAGAAATTATAGGTCTTCCTCCCCCCCCAAAAAAAACCTCAGGAAAAGTAAAGAATGCTTTTTTGAAAAGCAGCTTCAATATTTATTTACTTAGAGACGGCCAGTTTCTTCTCTGAGGATGGAAAGCCCTTTTCATCATATATCTTTCAGATATTGAATCATTGTATTGCTGAGAATAGCTAAATCATTCATAGCTGACCATGTTATAATATTCTTGTTACTTTGTACACAATACATTTCACTTATCATTTTGATTTTTTTTTTTTTGGCTGAGGCAATTGGGGGTAAGTGACTTGCCCAGGATCAAACAGCTAGGAACTATTAAATGTTTTGATGCTGGATTTGAATTCAGATCCTCGTGACTGGCTGGCAAACTATCCACTGAACCATCTAGTTATTTTTTAAAAATGAATTTAGATCGATGATCAATAAAGAGCATACAATCATCTAATACTCTTACTTAATCTTTCTGTAAGCTGAATTGCTACAAATTCTCTCTTTTCCTTTTTCTTTTTTGAAGCACTATGCCATAAGTTATGATTTTTAAGGGAATGTAAGGAAAAATCCCTACTTCCTTTTCATATTATCTTTACCATGCATGCTTCAGGTCTCTTAGGATAGTGCTCATATGCGACCAATAGCAGAAAATATCCAATATAATATCATTCACTTTTTTTCACTCCTTTTTAATGCTTGTTCTCTATAACTGAAGTTAACATGTGCTGGAAATAGTTTTTTTTCCTTATTGGATTTTGTTTCACCAAGGGAAGAAGACATTAAGACATATTTGATGGAGCAATAGAGAAATTTGTCAGTATCAACCAGTATTCTTTTTCCTCCACTGTAGTGATGAGCAATAGAGCATTTGAATTTATTTTATTTTGTTTTTCAATAGGATTTTATTTTTCCAAATATATGTGAAGATAGTTTTCAACATTTATTTTTGTAAAAACTTTGTGTTCCAAATTTTTTTCCTCTTTCCCTTACCTCCCCCTTTTACAAAATAGCAAATAATTTGTTATAGGTTAACTATGTGCAATTCTTTTAAAAGTATTTCTGTATTTGTCATGTTGTACTAGCAAAGTCAGAAAAAAGAGGAAAACACAAGAAAGAAAAAACAAGCAAACAAACAATAGCAACAACAAAAGTTGAAAATACTATGCTTTGATCCATATTCAGTCTCCATAGTTCTCTCTCTGGATGTGCATGGTTCTTTGGAGTCTTTTGGAATTTTCTTGAATCATTGAATTGTTGAAAAGAGCCAAATCCATCACAGTTGTACTTCACATAATCTTGTTCTTACTGTGTATAATGTTCTCTTGGTTCTACTCCTTTTACTCAGCATCAGTTCACGGAAGTTTTTCCAGGATTTTCTGAAATCAGTCTGTTCATCATATATATATATATATTATTGTTCTATAGAACAATAATATTCTATAACATTCATATACTATAACTTATTCAACCATTCCCCAACTGAGGAGCATCCACTTAATTTCCAGTTCCTTGCCTTACAAAAAAGGATGCTACAAACATTTTTGTACATATGGATTCTTTTCTCTCTTTTATGATCCCTTTGGGATATAGACCCAGTAGAAACACTGCTGGATCAAAGGATATACACAGTTTGATAGCTCTTTGGGCACAGTTCTAAATTGCTGTCCAGAATGGCTGGATCAGTTCACAACTCCACCAAGGGGCATTAATGACCTAGTTTTCCCACATGCTCTCCGACATTTATCACAGGTTCAGTATTTTTATCTTTTCTTCATTAAAAGGCAGAGAAATGGCTTTAGAGGATAGAGCTTTGAGTCTGCTGTCAGGAAGACCTGAATTCAAATCCAACTTCAGACACTTATTAGCTATTTAACCCAGAGCACCTCTGTTTGTTTCACTTTTCTCAACTATTAAATGGAAATAATAGCATAACAACATAATAACAAGGTTGTTAATATCAAAAGAGATAATATTTGTAAAGTACTTATCAAAATGTCTGGGACATAGTAGATTCCATCTAGATACGTGTTCCCTTCCTTTTCATTTTCATGTAAAATGCGTATAAGAGTAGCACATACTTCATATGTAACTCATTATACAAACCATAAATGTTTAATTGCTGTTGTTAGTTGTTGCCTAATATCATAAAAGCAGTATATGTTAGAGACAGGATTTGAACCCAGCTCTTCTTCACTCTAAAGCCAAATACTGCCACCAAAACTGCCTTTCCCTATGCATATAGAAGGTGCTTAATAGATATTAGTTTTAAAGTTGAATGGATTCTTTAATAGATTTAAGCCTTACTCCCCAATTTCTTTGGAACTTTGCATTTATCACTTTTTTCATGTATTTATTTTTTAGTTCATTGACAGAAAAAAATGGGAATTTTATAGGAACAAATAAGCTTAAAGTCCTGGAACTAAAAATTTGAAGTCAACTATAAATGTAATACTTTTTATAATAATTGTTGAGAAAGCTAACTTGGTCTTGGAGAGAATAAGACCAAGTTCTCTCAAGTTCATACTTAAAAAAGAACAATAACAATTATAACTTAAGTGAATCTTAAATCTCAAATTTTTACAGATGAAAAGTATACATTTTAAAAAAGTGCTTATGTAGCTGATACAGTAGGGATAAGATACCTGCTCTGTGTGTGGAAAAGATCATTTATTATAGACTTTAAAAAACTAGTGCTTTTTTTCCCCATCTTTTATCTAGGGTTATCTAGGGTTTTCCATTTGAGTTCATTTCCTATTTCTAATTTTATATTATTTAAAATACATCTATATGTAGACACATATGTGTACAATTATTATCTCAGTATTTCTGTCTCTCTCTTTCAAAGTTATTGTCCCATAAAGAATGTGATCCTTTGGAGCTCCTGCTTATAATAGCATTTTTTTAAAGCCATTTTCTGGGATTTTAAAAAACAAGACTTTGTGGGTCCCAATTTCAGTTTCTGGTTATTCCTGCTCTGTAGGGTATTGTAAACCTCTTGTCAACCATGAGCCAGAAATCTCTAAAATCCAAATAGAGGTAAAGGATATTTAAAAAAGGAGTGCTTTTCCCCAAGCATGTACTGATGCATCAAAGCTCTCTTCTCTCAATAGACACATCTGCACTAGACTTGACCACATGTGCAAAATAGAGTCAAAAAGTACAGACTTGATATGCTCACCAAACTGCTCAGTTATATAAAATTTTGAATTTTGAAATTCTCTTACTGTCTTCCAAAAGCTGACTTTTGTCATCTGTGTGGCAAGACTAATCTGTGTGAGTTTAAATTTGGCCTCAGAAATTTATTAGCTATGTGACCCTGGACAAGTCACTTCATCCTATTTGCTTCAGTTTTCTCAACTATAAAATGAGCTAGAGAAGGAAAGGCAAACCATCAGTATCTATCCCAAATGGAATATAGAGAAATCTGAAAGTATCCAATAAAAACAACTCCCATTTATGCATCTAAAAAAGGAAATAATAATATTTATGCTAACTATCTCTGCAGATTGTGAGGAAGAAAAGCCCTTTATAAGTCATCGAATGCTCTATTAATACCAATTATGGTTTGTTGGTTTTGGTTTTATTTTGGAAATTAGGTCTCCCTATCTCACCTAATTTAACACACTGACAGGATTTTAGGAGTTAATGGTCAACCATGATATATGCCCTCTCCCAAATATAAGTATTAATGGAATTCTTATTTAGCTCAATCTTTCCTCTTGCTTTTGAAATTTGCTGCCAACATACAAGACTTTCACTACCTCTCTCCAGAATTCTCTAACATGATTGCTACATGCCTGTTAGATTACTGGATAAGAATAGCCAAAAAAAAAAACCTAACTCTTTTTATTGAGAAATATCTCAAGTAAGGAAAGCATTTGCATCGTTCTGCTTTCCTTCATGGTATAAGATGAGGTGAAATGAGAATCCCATTCAGGAACTATACATTCAGAAGGTATTTTTCAATTTCTGCACCAGGGAGGGCATTAATAGGCTGAGCTAGGTAGCCTGAACATTTTACAGGCCAGATATGATGTTCTTCAAAATGAGGTACATTGTCAAGTTTTTTTGGCAAGGCTAGCAATTCATCATTAAGACCATATCACTAAAGTGAAAGAGATTCCAGGAAAGGGCTTGCAGGGTTGCAGATATGAATCAATGGAAAAAGAAAACCTTTTAGATACTGGCAGTGTTAGCTTTGGAATCTGAAAATACATTGATCCTAGAACTGATACAGTACAATCCATATGTGAGTATCTATGACTTGGACTGCTGTGGTTCTGGGAAGGTTAAGTTTCAGTGTCATGGACAAGAAATGTAGAGCAGGCTTCATTGACTTAAACATAGCATTGTCAAAGCCATACACTGGTTTCAACATCATGGCAATTTTTTTTTATTACAAAGTCAATAAAAATAAACTTGAAAAGAAAATAGTTAAAGGAGCTAGAGCAATGTGCTAGAATTATGAAAACTGCTCAAACTCCATTTGTGTCTTCCTACTAGATTAGAGCATTACATAATCCAGGACACATATCTTAAGCAGAGGAGATAAAGAACCAATAAAAGAATGTTTCACCATTTTCAGTTTTTAAAAAGTTGATAATTAACTGGAAAGTAAACATTCTCTTCCTCCTCCCCCCAAAAGAAAGAATGAATCCATGATATTTAAATGAAAGTAATGTGATATTGGGGTGATTTCAACTCGAATAAATATGAAGTTGGTCAAATCAATTAAAATTTCATCCAACAAATATTTATTGAGTGAAGTGCTAATTTTGTACCTAGAAGTATGTTTGGATGTATGAGGAAAGAAGTGCAACAGAATTAAATGAGTTTCAATTCAACAGACCTCAGTTAAGCACCAGTTCTGCACTTATGATGAGTCTTGTTCTCAATTACTGTATGATTTACGGTATGTTTGGACACCACTTGGGTCTCATGAAAACAATATTCCTTAATAAAACAGGATTGTTTACTAAGTGTGAGCATTTCCTCACTAAACAGATAATCTTTACAAATTAGTGCAGTGTGGTGGGAAAAATATGGGGTTTGAAGCCATGAAACAATTGATTTAGAGTTGTAAGATCTTTCTGAAATCATCTAATTTGACTTTTTCATTTTAAAGATGGGGAACTAGAGGATTAAACAGAGAGAGTTAAGTTATTAATTAGTACCAGAAGATTCTGACCCTATGTCCAGAGATCTCCCTAATTTGCTATGATGCTTCTACAGATATCTGGTTTAGAATTCTCAATGAAACTTCTACAGAACTGTGGGCATACTTTCATTTATATATTTGAAAAATGAAGATAATAATACTTGTATTAGGTCATATTCTCATTTATGGGCAGCTGGGTGGCACAGTGAATAGAGTTCTGGGCCTGGCGTCAGAAAGACTCATCTATGTGAGTTTAAATCTGGCCTCAGAAATTTATTAGCTGTGTGACCCTGGACAAGTCACTTCATCCTGTTTGCTTCAATTTTTTCAATTTTAAAATGAGCTGGAGAAGGAAATGGCAAACCATCAGTATCTATCCCAAATGGGATATAGAGAAATCTGAAAGTACCCAGTAAAAACAACTCCCATTTATGCAACTGAAAAAGGAAATAATAATATTCATGCTAACTTGTCTCTGCAGATTGTGAGGAAGAAAGTACTTTATAAGTCATCGAATGCTCTATTAGAAGCAATTATGGTTTGTTGGCTTAGTTTTATTTTGGAAAGTAAGTCTCCCTAACTCACTTAATTTAGCAGACACTCATAGGCATAGCCCACAGTTCATAAACATGGAAGTTTTGCTATTCTCCATTTCTGACTTGGAAAAAAAAAAAAGGGACTCCTTAAGCAATCTATCCCCTCTTCCCTCTAATTTGCTCCTGTGGTACCACTATTTTGATAGAACTGGATTTATTGTGGACACTTTATCCACATAGCCCACTGCATTAGAAAGTCAAACTCAAGATTTTCATCAGCTTCAGCTTCCTGGCTAGTAAAGATTATATGTCTAGCACCAGCTATTGTTATTAGCTATGAGTAATACTTTAGTAGTTTGTCTTTACAAACTTGCCATTTAAAAACACATTGGTCAGCTTCTTGGTGATGAGTTTCTTCTTAAGTTTAGCTAAACTGATCTTTTAATCAACTTTGGATTCATAGTTAGTTGCTTTTTTGGGGAGGGGTAGGGACAATTGGGATTAAATGACTTGTGTAGGGTCACATAGTTAGGAAGTGTTAAGTGTCTAAGGCTGGATTTTAACTCAGGTGCTTTTGATTCCAAGGTCAATGTTCTATTCACTGAGCCATTTAACTAACCCTCATAGTTAAATTTTTTTACAGCCGAAATTATGGCTATCAGAGTTTATGCTCAGATACACTGGGTTTTGATAACCTAGGGCAGGTTGATGAAACTAAGAGAAACAGTACTTTAGCTCTCCTGAGATAGCTAGTAAACAAACAAATGAATGAATAAAATAAAAAAAAGAATGAATGAACAAATAAGAAAATATATAACACAAAGGATTTAGTTTTCAAATAACCATCATACAAAGTATGCAAAGTATATACATTTTAAAATACACCTCAATCATCATATGACATATAATCATACTTCAGAAAAAAACAAAACAAAACAAATAATAATGTTCTATAAAGTAGAGATGTTCAAAAAGAGGCCAGGTCTTCTCTTCTACCCAGATGGCTGTTTGCATCTTTGCAATTGTTTTATGTATCTTTTATAAAGAAGCAGATGCCAGATGTATATCAGTCACTGTTAGGATAGTACTTCTGCAGGGTTTTAGAAGGGAAACTGGGTCACAAAAGCTCAATGGAAGTAAGTAACACAGTTTAGATCTGTGCTCAGAGAGATGAAACCTAGTATTCAGAGAGCATAGTTACTGCTTAAGCTTTCATTCGACTTGAAACAAGAAACCAGGGAATCATATGTGAAAGTTCCCTGAAAAATCAAGTGGTTTTCCAGAGTTTGATGTAATTGTATCTTTATTCTCATTCAGATTCCTCTGTTGTTGATAAGGATTTTTCAAAGCCCTCCAAGGACTAAGAGGAGGTACTGAAAGGATAATAAAATGCTATGGTGAACATTATAGAAATGCAAAGACAGTGCAATGAACAACATAGTGTGTTTGTTTTTTTCTTAAATTTTGCTTAGCTTGTCTTTCCCCTCCCACCTTTTTTTTTTAAACTTTTCAATACAAGCTGCACAGTGATGGAAGAGATATATTAAATTCTGTCATTCATGCAGCCAAGACCCTTTTAAATTCTTACCTAATTCAGTGTCCCATTAGACTGAGAATCTCTGCATCAGTAATAACAATAATTTTTAAAAAGCTGATTCTTTACTATTTCCCTCTCTCTGAACATAGGTAACTTTTTATAGTAAAAGGAGCCAGAGTCATTATCTAAATGATTTTTGTTGCTATTATTATTCTGGTTAGAAACAGATGCACTATGCAGGTAGGCTCTCAATCTTTCCATTTTGAATCATAGATATTCATAACTACGTTCCAAAATGTATAGAAATCTTACTACAATTAGTCTTCTGGTCTCCTTGAAAGTCCTACTCCAATATTCTACAGTACTTTAGGAGTAACCCTGAATTTTCAAGGACTATATCAAGATAAATCTTAGCAAGCCTTAGGAAGGCTCAGTGATGCATGTCTTTGAGCTGTAAGTAGGTATATTTTCATCTTGGGGCAAAACCACTTAATGGGGGATGGCTCCAGGGATATTGAACCACCATCTTAATTACATGAGTATTAGAAGAGAAAAAGTTGCAGCAGCCGGTCTTATTCTTCTCCCTGAATGGGATGGAAAGGAAGGTGAGCTTTATGAGAAGAGTGAGAAGATCAAAGTGTAAGGCTGTCAGTGGATCAGTGCCTCCTTTTCCTGATAGTGTTGTTATCTTGGAGAAAAATGCCTGTTTATCCCATATCACCTGGTGTTTGTCTCTCTAAAGCTGGTCTAGTCAAGTTTGGGAAGGCTCATCACCAGTTTGAGCATAGATTAATGAATGTTTTGGTTCAAGCAACTCACAAACTTCATTCACAACATGCAGAGAATTGGAATATTATTTAGAGGACAATAGAAATCTACAATCACAATTTCTAAACAATATTTACAAAAATTACATTGGTTAATTCATATATCTTTTAGAATTGTTTCACCTGCAACAGTGTGGATTTTTCTTTTATTTGTTTGTTGTTTATTTTGTGGAGAAAGGCTAACAGTTTCTTAAATATTCAGACTTTGAGTTGTAAATAAACTTAGGCATCCCTACTCCAATCCCCTTTATTTGTTTTTCATGTGAGGACACTGAAGCCTAGAAAAGACTTAAAAGATCATAAACATTATACAGAGCAAGTCCTCCTTCTCTGACTGAAAACTCAGTGTTTTGGATCCTATACCAAGACTGATTCTTTAATTGTTTAGTTAACAAGCATTTATTTACTAAACACTATGTGCATAGCACTGCACTAAGCTTGGTGGGGATACAGAGAAAAGTCAAAACATGGTCCCCACTCCAAAGGGATTTATATTCTAATTTGGAAATATTAGTTATACCAACTTGTAGAGGATACAAAAACTCATAGAGCATGGTCCTTTGCTATGAAAGAGCTTAAAACCCAGATGGGATGACAAAAGCTATAGACATAAAATAGATAACAGTGGCAGCATTTGTACAATAATAAATGTACAATAATAAATAATAAATGTAGTGAGTGTTGTGGGAATTCAGAGATGGATTTAAGGATTGAAGGTGGTGAGGGATGTTTTCATGGGCGAGGTTGAGCCTGAGATGGGTGTTTGAAGGGTGAATAAAAAAGATATAAGGGATGAATGAAAAGAGGGCATTCTAGGACAGAGGAATGATAGGTTCAAAGGTTTGGAGAAATGAATGAATAAAATGGGGAGAGGGGAGGAAAGTGTGGATATAGGGTGTAGAACCCATCTGATGGAATCATATGGAGTTCTAAAGCAGGAAATAAAGTCCTATTCTGAGGACAGATTATTAAGATTAAGATAAAATATTGAGATTATTCCTTCAATACTAGGCCATGGAGTTTGGATTATATTCTCTAAAAAACTTTCAATAGGACTGCCATCGAAAGAGTTTCCATATTTATTGATATGCTCAAAGTGGTGGTGCAGAAAAAATTTCAGGTAACTGTAGGATAAATTTCAGGAAGTAGCAAATCTAATCAGATTATTTTAATAATATTGAATTAGATACTTCAAGTCTGAGCAAGGGTAGGCTTGGTGAGAATGGAAAAGAAAGGAAAGGACAAATGTGCAATATTTTATTAAAAAGTAATAAAATTGAATAAATAGAAATCTGAAGAGAAGCTTGAATAAAGTGACCAAGTTATTCTGATGAATATTTCTTATTCATTTGTTCTATTCATATTTACCCAGTGTCATAGATAGATAGATAGATAGATTTAAATCTAGATATATAGCCTGCTGGTTTGTTCTTAAAATGTACTTAAATATCAAAATATATCAAATAGAAATCAGGAGGCATTATTACTTTCCCTTGTTAGTTGATATACTAGTCAATGGCAATTACCAACACCATATATTCTTGGACAAAAATTCTAACAATCTGAAAAATCTCAAAATGTGATGCTTTTGAATGCTCTTGACATAAAATTGTGATTGCTTTAGATCCAAGTGCTATTTTTCTGAGCACTTAATGCAAATGTCAATTTACATGGCAAATGCTATTGGTGGTGGGCCTAAGAGAAAAACTTAGTGTGGGAAAACTTGTGGTCTTACAAACAGAGGTGAAGTGCATTGGTCTACTTTTGTGGGTGAAACTTTGTTAAAACAATTCTCTTCGCATTTCTACATAATAATGGCTTTTAGATGATGACTTCTGTGAGAACTTCATGTGCAATCCTATGGAACTACCTAGACCTCAAAACTCCAATTTTCTCCCTAATTTAAATGAGGGTTATAAAATCTCAATTTACCTCCAATCTTCTCCCTAATTTAAATGAGAGTTATGAAATTTCAATTTACCTCACGGGCAGTCAAATTTTACATAGTACCATTTCACTTAACTCATCAATTAATGGAGTGATATTTGAAAGAATAACACACTACATGAATTTTTAACTTTTGAGAGGTCATGGATCCCTTTGACTAGCTAATGAAACTTTTTGTGTCATGAACTCCATTGGCACATTGATGAACTCTAAACATGCCTTCTCAGAAGAATATCATGTATGAAATGAAATTGATAGGATTACAAAGGAAAACAATTATAGCAAAATACATTTAACAAAGTATACTTGTTTTTTCTTTCTTAAAATGTTTTTTTTTAAAAATTTATAGAATAAAACAAGGGCTTCCATAACATGGTACAATGAAAAAATGTGATTGCATGGAACTGCAAATCTACTATGCACAACCTGTTATTTCTTTCAAATATACAAAATTATCACTTTTTTTCCCTCTGTACCCACCCTAAAGATGGCTACCATTAGATCTAAATAAAATTAATCTATCCATTCTTCTATTTATCAGTTCTTTCTCTGGATGGCATTAAATCTTTTTTCATGTCTTTTATTATCCAATATTGTTTTTAAAACAATATTGCTGTTACTGTATATGATATTCTCTTCATTCTGCTCATTTCACTCTTCATTATTTTGTGCAAGTCTTTCCATGTCTTTCTGAAGTCATTGAACTCATTATTTCTTACAGCACTATAGTATTTCATCATGATTATATAGCCTTGTTCAACCATTTCTCAATTAATGGACATCCCAGCAATTTCTAGTTTTTTGATGCCACAAAGAGAGTTTCTGTAAACATTTTAGAACATAAAAATTCTTTTCATTTTCTCTTATTTATCTTTGGAAATATGCCAAGTAATGGTATTGCTAGATCAAAAGATATAGGTAGGTTAATAATTCTTTGGATATAATTCTAGAGTGCTCTCCAAAATGGTTGGATCATTTCACAATTCCACCAACAATGAATTAGTGTCCCATTTTTTTTCCACATCCCCTCCAACATTTGTCACTTTCCCCTTCTATTATTTTGGCCTGTATATTTGTTTTTAATGTTCATTGATCCCAGATTAAAAACCCTTGCTGTACAGGAATGATGCATATGAATTCTTGAATATATATGCTATAAAGTATATGTACATGTGCATGATAAGAATAATTATTATTATTCATTCTAATATATGCATAATCTCAAAGAAAAGATATATAAATACATAATAATCATTACTGTTCTTTCATTAAAATAATATTGCTTTTTCAGATATTTATAGTAGAGAACTGTTTTCCTTCTTGAAGAAATGTCAGTTTTAAATTGAACTAGAGTTCAACGCTTTTCCTAAAAGGGTTTTATATGATTCTGGAAATTAAATGGCCTTCTAGTAAGAAAAATGAATATAATTTTTCATCTTATAAATGAGCTCTCCCCAAGAGTGTAAAAAAATTAAACAAAAATTAGGTAATTGTGTGTGACAGAGAGTGAGGAGGGAAGGAAGGAGAAGAGAATGGGAGAGAGTGGGAGAAGGGAGAGAGAGAGGAAGAAAAAAAGGAGGAAGGGAAGCAGGGAGAGAAGAAGTGAGGAAGGGGGAGAGAAAGACAGAGAGACAGAGATGGTTTAAAATGGTTTGCTATCATAATTGAAAAGGTTCAGCCTTCTGTAGAGAAGTTGTGGTTTTAGCATTGAGATAGGGCTGATTACGCTGATGCTACGGCAGCCCCATTGCACCATTTGGTAGAGTTTATATGTGCTTAACCACATAAGCTGCACCCCTTCCTTTTCTAAAGGGACTCAGAATAAAAAGAAAAAAAAACATGACAAAACAGAAGTGCAAAGCCCCTGGAGAAACCACAAAACCAGTAAAGGCTCCTGAGCCATGTACACACAGGGTTGGCCTGAGAAAAGTCAATGGAAAACTCCATACTGTTGAGAGAATCTCAGCTTTCCCCTTTATGCCTGGGTGATTGATTATAAACACTCTTGAAGGTGAATCCAGAGAATAAGAGGTGAAATCTCTAACCTGTTTGTCAGTTTTTACATGACATTTCCGTCTTTTTCTGTACAGGAATGGTGACTGCTGCCTGGGAATAGTGGAGCCTTTTTGTGAGAAGGAAACACTTTCTATTTAAATGAAACCAAAACAAAGCTGCAGGCCCCAAAAACCTCTTTTTATTCTCTTCCTTAGATTATGCAGAGAGAGCACAATTTCATGGTTAATGGGAATGGATGTAGGATATCACTAGAGATTACTCATAAGGATTTGTGTCAGGACACTCTTTTTCACTAATCCTTCGCATCTACTTATTCAACTTTGTTGTTGCTGTTCAGATGTGTCTGATTCGTCATGATCCTATTTAGGGTTTTTTGTGGCAAAGATATTGGTGTTGTTTGCCATTTCCTTCTTGGGCTCATTTTATAGATGAGGGAATGAACAGGGTTAAGTGACTAGTTGAGAGTCACACAACTAGTAAGAGTCCGAGTACAGATATGACCTAGGTTTTCCTGACTCCAAATCCAGTGGTCTAACCACTATACCACTAAGATACCCTAGTTAACTCAACTAGAATTTATTAAATATCTCCAGTGTACTCTAGTCACTATGCTAAGGAACAGGAACACAAAGAAAGGAACCAAACAGTACCTGCTCTCAAAGAGCTCACCGTTTAATGGAGAGGACAACATATAAATAGCTATAGTAAAGCTAAGTAAAATAGGATATTTGGAAGGTAGCCTCAAAGGGAAGGGACTAAGATTAAGGAGGACTGGGAAAGGTTATTTTTGCCATCCCACTCACATTTGTTCACATATATTTTACAAATTCCAACTACAAGAAGCAGGGAAATGGACTTCCCTAACTATAGCAGAAAAAATTGAGTTTTTCAAACATATTTTGATTTTTCCTTCATTGTACTGCTAGTTTCAGGCCAAATCTTTATCCAATGTCTCGTCAGACATGAATGTCACCCTGAGCTTTAAAAAGCTTTGCTAGTAAAGAATAAGTGGGCTATAGCATGGTATAATGAATGGACTAGATTAGAAATCAGAAGACATGGGTTTAGATATTCTCAGAGATACTTCCTGGTTGTGTGACCTCCCTGAGCCTCAGTTTCTTCATTTGCAAAATATGGATAATAATGACACTTACTTTACAAGGTGGTTTTGAAAATTAAATGATTATAATGTAGGTAAAAAGCTCTGCAAACTTTAAAGTTACTAATACCATCACAAGTGATTAGGATAATTAAATTCTGGAATCCCCTATCAAAATTAAAAAGATTTTGCACGTGGGGTTAGCAATGGACAATACTTTTGCTGTCTGAGAATAAACCTAGATAAGTTTGCAGAGTTCCCTCACCAGATTGGTTGTAGGGGGGATTAATCTTCTTGGTTCTTGCATCAAATGGATTATTCTGTCATCTAAATAGGGATTTTAATATCCACTGGTGGAAGATATAGCTGCATCACTAAAACGATAGATCACTGGCATATCAAAGTAACTAATTTTGCAAGCATACTACCTGACTATGCTAAAAAGAATTGGCAACTTATTATAGTTACAAATAGTTTGTATTTATTTTAAATTTTATATAATACTATCAAGTTTCCACTTATTGACAGATGTAACTTTGACCCTATTCTATAATTCTACATTTTGTCCAAATTAATCACAAAAAGTACTCTTAAGTCATTAAATGTTAGAATAGTACTAAATATCACTTTATACCAAGGTACTCTATTGACTGAAGCACACCCTTCCTAAAGGAATCACTGAATCAGAACTTGAGAATCTCATAGCAAAGTGAAAATTTAAAGATCTTTTCATCCAAACCTTCCCTTTTTTTAGGTTAAGGAAACCCAGTCCTAGTATTAAGTGATTTATACACCAGATTACACATTGGCAGAATTGGGACCATAACCTAGATCTCCCAAGTTCAAATACAGTTCTTTTTATTGCCAGAAGGTAAAGTTTGGGCTAGATCTACCTTTAAATTCCATTATCCTGTGGTCCTAGATGACTTCTAAGATCCCTTGATTCATCAATTTACTGAGCACTTTACTGACCTTCACTGAAGTACCTCTGGAACATATCATCATGGTTTGGAGGTATTTCTAACTTTTAAAACTTATTTCAATCCAGCATAATCTCTGGCAAAACCTACCAAATTTCAATGACTTTTGGTACTGTCCCTGTCAACGGATTGTGTGTCTGTTGCCTGAAGGCCAATCTAACTTTTTCAAGATAAGTCTGTTATTAGAAGACTGGCCACTAAGTCATGATTTTGTTTTTATTTAATCATAGAAATCCACTAAGAAGGGATTAAGAAATGATCTGGCATAGTTATTGCAATTCTCAATTTAGTTAGGCAGGCCTCAGTTCAAAATTCTTCTCTGACACTCTCTGTGTGGCTATAGGCAAGTTCCATAATGCCTCTGACCCTTAAGATGGAAATATTTGTAGTATCCAGCTCACAGGCTTGTTTTAGGCTCAAGTAAAACCTATGTATTTTGCAAATTATAGAACATTGGCTAAATATTAGCTATTACCAATAGGCTATGATCTGCTTTGGAAGAAAGAAAATTCTTACATGGAATACAGATTTTTGTTTAGAAATATTTTCGCTGTCCTGATTTGTATTGATACTGCTTTGAATAGTTTCTGGACAAGAATCATTTCCTGTCGACTATGATAACTAGTTGGCAAATACATCCATTGCAATTTTCCCTCCTTGGGTAGAATTGTTCTTTTGAACAATGGATGGGAGCTCAAAAGGTAGATTTTCTAGTACTATGTCTGATATAAATAGCTCTTTTTTGAGGTTAAGTTGGTCATTATCAATTCTCAGTAATTGGGCCTCAAGTCTAAATTAGCAAAATGTGGTCAGGGAACCACTTGGAGGTTCCTAAGATCCTTCGAATAGGTTCACAAAGTCTAACCTAATTTCATAAAATGTTTTTATTTCTAATATGGTAAATATAATCCATATAAACAAAAGCTCTTTGGAGATCCTCAATCATTTAAAAAAGTGTAAATAGGACCCAAGACCAAAAAATGTAGAGTGTGGACATTTGAGTCACTCCTCTTTAGCAGCAAAATTTCAAATCTTTCATAATTAGCACAGATTCCAAGGACAGTACTAATTCTGCTTTTTTTCAGCCAATATGGTACCAGATTTTTAGTTCCAGTCAGACTAAAATACTTAAACCCTTTGGAAATATTATTCTTTCCCTTTAAAAAAAATTAAAACTATATCTGTCTTTTGAGATATCATTTTTCATTCAAACTGATTCTAGCAATATTCTTGCTAAAGTCTCAGATCAAGGATTAGGGGTGTGACTTCAAGGGTAACTTTGATATATGATCATTTAAACATTTAAAGTTGTAAAAGAAACATATTGGGAAAGGTAAATTCAGTAACAATACATGTGTTGGAATAACATGGCTTTGAAGATCAAATGTTCTGTGATCTACATTTTCATCTTTTTAATGTATCTATTCCATTCCTCTGGTGTCTCACAACAGGATTATAATGGGAAGTAACTCTCTGACAGGATGTGTTAAGAGTTTTTTGGGGTTATGGTGCCATCTATTGAGTTTTTAGTAAATATCATCTTGTTAAAATAATGAAAACATGGCCTTATAAACTAAGATCAGCATAAAGTTGAGGGTCTGACTTTAATAGCAAATATGGCATGGCAATGAATACACAACCACTCTGCTTTAGTGACCTACTCTAGTTTATTAATTTGTTTTAATCAACACAAGAAATACACAAAATAAAAAAAAAACACATAGAAGTTTTTATAAATAGTCCTTAGAGGTCAAGTTCAAGTCATTTATTTTACAGATGAGCAAATTGAGGTCCATGAAAAAATAATTGACTTGCTTGAGACAATAATGGCTAATAATGGCAGAATTACATCTAGAAACATACTTGTCCCTCTCACTGGTCAGTGATCTTTCTTTCATAGCATGCATTGGCAATGTATCAATTTATTAACAAACAAAATTCTTTGAAAAATAAGGAATCAGTTTACATATGTTTTCAGAAAGAGATATTAATTATTATTATGTAAGTAAAAGTTTCTTGTCTCATTGTGAGCAAAGAACTTTATAAACTTTAAAAAGTACATTTATTATTGTAGCTTTATCCTTTTCTTGTCTATTTCTATTATGGAACAAATAAATATACTTTGGTTCTGTATCTGCTTCATCTTATAACATTCAAAGGGTTCAATAATTACTTACTATGATATCAATAAATAAAATGATACATCTCCTTCTTTCAAGGAGCTTATATTATACCAGGGGAAACAGTACACACATGTAAGTCTACAGAAAACACAGAAAATCAGATATACTATTGGAAGAAGAAAGGAAAAAGCAGTTTAGGAGTCTTGAGTCATGAAAGGAACCAGGAATTTCTTGTACTCTATTGGTATCTTCTTGATGTTAAAGGAAATTGAGATAGGCTGTTGGCACATTAGATTCCCCCACCCACCCACCCAATTGCAAACTAATGGGAGGATATGGACAGCAGTACCACAGGATGGCCAGAAATGATTGGGTTGCATTCTGCATTATTGCTAGGGTTATGCACATTGATGTAATCATAGCAGGCTTTGAATGTAATACAATAGCAAACAACAGAAGTTCTTAAATTGGTAAACACAAACTAATTTGTTTCTATCCTAATATCTAACTATAGTATCAACAGCACCAATTTTATGTGAGTGTTAGAAAGTCTCCTAAACATAACATCATTCAATAGCTATGATTTTAAAAAGATGCTCTTCTCTCCCATGTTTGAATGCCAGTTCCTTTTAAGTATGGATTATTTCATTATTTCAGTTTTTACACTTGTATTCCTAGAACTTAGCATTGTGACTATAAACTATTATTAATTATTGATTGATTAAAGCTCATTAAGAGCACTAGTATAGAATAAGTTAGACTCTTCACAGGCCATTTCTTTATGTAGTAGTTGACATATTATATTTACCCTCTGGGAGTAGGGTAGCAATGATATACAGTAGGTAGAGACAACTGGTCTTAGAGCCAGGAAAACCTAGTTACAAGTCCCACTTGTCACTTATCCTAGTTATGGGATCATAAGCAAATCACTTGACTTTTCAATGACCTAAGTAACAATAAGAGAAGATAATCTGCCTTATTAGAGGAAGTTTCTTCATCTGGAAATTCCCTACATCAGTGAAATCATTGCATCTATTAGCATATGCAAAGAGAGGGGAAATAAAGAAATGGTCCAGCTCACAAAAGATAAAAGAAAGAAAAATGATACAGGACATCTTCGTTAAAAAGCTCATGATTAAGAAAAAATGGGATTTGTCCATTGTTTATCCATTTTTACATTCATTATTTACCTCATTTTGTATGTATAAAGAATATAAGGAGGAAAGAAATGAGGGTGAATGATGCGTAAAGTGAGTATAAGCCTGGCAGTTGGGGAATTAGTTCTTTGGGCAATTGATGTTCAATAGATAATCAATTGTCGATCTCTAATTAGATTGTTGTATGTAAAATTTTATATATGTATATATATATATATATATATAATATTTTACTATTATCTGTAGAGCAGTTTGATTTTTTATGGAAATTTAGAATTTTTAAAATTCAATTAAAATTTTTCATTTTTTTTCAAAATTTCCATTAAAAAAATCAAGTTATCATTTTCTTATCATCCACTGGTGAAACAATCAAAGTGTTTGGTCGTAGTTTTTATGTTGCCAGAAACATTCAGTTTGCATCCTCCAAGCCCTGCATAATTCCTTGGCTTCCAGGTCCTGTCTTTTCTTTTTCTGTTTTCTTTTTCCACTTTGGAATGTTAAAATAATAGGAATTTTTGTGCAGCTGAATGGGTATGATGTCATTTGTCATATTGATGAGAAATCTTACAGGGACCCTTATGGTAAATCAGTGTCCTAGATGACAAACTGTGTTTTGATCTCAGTATGCCAGGAACCAGAAGTTTATATATCCCTTACTATGTTTTAGTATTCTACTTAAATAATGATGGTTAGGCCTGGGGCTTTGTTTTAAAAAGCTGTAGGATGTGATTTGTGTAGAGATTCTGGCCATGAATCGTTTTGTGGAGAAAAATTATTATTTTTAATGATAAGGAACAGCATTTAAGCAAAAGCACTAAACCGAGGAAAAAAGACAAGTCCTGAAACAGAATGAATTGGTAACAGGAGATAAATATTAAATGTGAGGGACTCTGTTGTTTGGCAAAAGCATGGCAGCAAATAACAGAACTGGAAAGAAGGAAAGGCTGTAATATTATGAAGACACTGAATTGTTGTGGGTTTTTTGGAGGGAAAGGTTAGACAGTTCTGTAACTGGACTCTCTACTATTTTTGAACAACTGTTTCTTGTACAGAAAAGCCAATATAGATAAGTCCAAGATGAAGCATCCCATTCTTGTGTTGTTCTATCAGGGTAGGCTTGCCTACCTAAATAGCAGTGGTGATCTGAGTGCCTCCACTTAAATGCTAATCATTTTTCTGTACTATAAATGGAGCTATTTTTGTTAGTAAAATAAGATATTGTGTCAAAACCAATTCAATGGACTAAATAAATTTAAATATCAGCCTTATCACTTGAAATTTCCTTTGAACTACAATTTTTAAAAATTATTTTATTTTACTTTAATTTATGTATTAAAACAAGCATTTCCATAATATAGTATAATAAAAAATGATTACATATGAAACTGCTTATCCATTATATACAACTAGCTATTTCTTTTAAATATATAATAAAATTATCATGTAAATTTCTTTTTTTCCTTCTCCCCATCCTAGAGATTAGATAAAAATAAGTGTATGTATATATATGTGTGTGTGTGTGCACATGAGTACATATGAATATATACATGTATATTTAAATTATTCTCTGTATATATTTCTATTTATCAGTCTTTTTCTAGATGCGGATAGTCTTTCTTTATATGTTTTCATAAGAACTACAATTTTAATGATTCACAAAACCACTTCTCAGAAAATTTTCTTTTTATAAATACTATATATTAGGACAATCTGAATGTGAGAGTTCAAAAGGAATACATGTTTCCAAAGGTGGACAGTATTTGATTGATATCATTTTGCCATTTATTGTGAAGTAAGAACTGATAAATCTCCTCTGTCTCATGGTCTTCTTTCCAACCACTTTAAAAAAAATTCAGTTTCTATTGAAAAGCTTCATTGCTTCAACTTAGAATATTGATGGATTGTAAAATCGATATTAATCAGGAGGTTTCAAAATTTAAATAATCTCTCCTATTTTGTTAATAGAATGGGTTATTTTATGAGAATATAATACTACTAATAATTAATATTTATTTATACTTACTATGGGCTAGACACTGTGCTGAGTTTTTACAATTATATCTCATTTGATCCTCACAAGTGCTTTTATTGAAAAGCACTTATTGAAAAACTCCTTAAACAAACAGGAGTTAAATGATAGTCCTAGGGTCATATAGCTAGTAACTGTCTGAGGCTAAATTTGAACTCAGGTCTTCCTGTGTCTAGACCCAGTCCTTTATCCATTGCCATGGCTAACTTCCCTTCAATTATGAAAGTAGATAAAATGGAAGTTGGTAATAGAATAAATTGAATATATTATAGGGTCTATTGCATACATGAGTTCATATTGGAGTTCTCTGATGCTAAAAAGTCTATCTGTGAATATGTAATTTCTTTTTAATCCTAAAATTTTCATTTCATAGGATACAAAAAAAAGCTCATATTTTTCTGAGGAGTGCTTAAGTTTACCAGACTGCCCCAAATCTTTCAAGCTCAAAATATTGGGAACTCCTGCTTTACCACATAGGTGTCAAACATACTTTGTACTTTCTGCAGCTTCCACAAACAGATTAAAAAGTATTTAGGAAACATAAACAAAATGAATAAAAATATAACAGAAAATACTACTAAAGTGTATTTCTTAAGTCAATATCATCCACAAAGATCCCTATATATGTTTTAGGGGCCTCCATTCTCATTTGAGTTTGATACTATTAGTCATAATCATTGTAGGTTAGATTGAGAAACACCTTCAGTTTTTAAACATCCCTCTCATCATTGCCATAGTAAATGACTTTGAATGGTAAGTCATTTATATCTGCATTCATTCTTGCAGTCATTTCTATCTCTCTTGAAATAATGTGATGAAAGTAGTCCCATATTGCTTCTCCCTTTTGTATGGGTAAAATTGAAATAAGAAATGTCAGGTAATAGGCTCAGAGTCAAAGGACAAACTACCAATATCTCATGTTTAGAACTCTTTCTACTTCTTATATAGGCTATTACTACAGCAGCCATTGTTTATTGACCATCTAATACTAGATCCTATTTTCTTTTTCTTAGTAAAACTCAGAGAGACTTATTGGTTTCCTATGGAAGACATTTTGATAATTAGTAACATAACTTCCATTGTTCAAAAAGCCATGATTTCTTTGATGTATATGCTTCCTCCATATAGATCTACAACTTCATTAAACTTATAAAGGACCCACTATGTGCCATGTGTTCTGCTAAGCACTGGGGATGCAAAGAAAGGCAAAAGTTAGTCCCTGTGCTCAAGGAGCATACCTTCCCTTTTAAAGGGAAAGAAAACAAACAAAAAAAGTACAAAGAAGCTATATGAAGGAAATAATTGACAGAGGAAAGGTACTAGAACACCGTCCTTTAGAAGTTATTTAGGGTTCCCAAAATGTCATCTCCTGGTGGCTCACCTTTTGGTGATGAACTACTCTAAATTCAGCTAGGTTTTTCTTTAGATGATGCACATATTGTTCATCATAGTCAATGTTGTGATGCCTTTCCAACTTGTTGGATATTGTAGGACTTATATTCTGTAACCAAGACCACAAACAAAGGTCCCTCTCTACACTGTAATGCGTCTGACTAAAGAACTATTTGTTTTTTAGACCTAATATTTTTCATACATGCAAGAATGATGTGCTCGTTTTCAAAAATAAATGGCCATGGAAAAATATTTCTATTGTACTCTAAGATGTGGTAATCATGGAAGACATCATAAAGGAAGTGGCATTTGAGCTGGTGGGAAAGATTTTCAGTGGTAAAAATAGAAAAGCAAAGAGAACATTCAGTGAAGACACTTCTCAAGAATCTTAAAATGAATAATTAAGCAAGAGAATCAAAAATGAAGAGTTGATTATGGGAAAAATAAATATATAAAATAGTTATATAGCCATCTTATAGGAAAACTTGATTGCAAAAAAGACAATAATTTTGGCTGGGAGTAAACCAGGGGACATGACTGAAGAAGTTTGTGTACTCACAGAACTGATGTTTACTGAAGAAAATCTGTAGTTTAGGTCTACCATATTTAAGAAAGATTTATTGTAAATCAGTTGTTCATTGCATAGGGTGACACAAAATGATCTTTGAGTCCATATACACTTCACTAATTAATCATTCAATGAAATCATGGTATTTAGCAAGTTTCTACTTATGTGCTAATCATTATGTTAGGTAATGGAGATAGAGAAAAAAAAATGAAATGGTTCCTGTATGAAAATAGCTTTCATTTTATCAGGGGAAATAATAAATATTCGCTTGCAAGCAAATGTGACCTATACAGTTTTAACTGCCTTCGGGCTTTTGGGACACTTTCCATAAATGGTATAAGATAATGTGGAAAGGGCTTCTAATGGTTAGGGAGCTTGAGAAGGCTTTATTTTGGAGACAAATTTGACCTGAGTTTAAACGCACATGAAGATTCTAAGACTGAGATGAAGAGAGAAAACATTCCAATCATGGGGATCTCTAGCATGGGCAAAAGTTGGTGCAATATTATGTTTTAAGAATAAGTAGACCAGTAGGTTTGTAAGTCTATAAAGAAGAGTAATTCCAAATAAATCATATTATGAAGGGCTTTAAATGCTAAACAAAAGAATAGAAGCTTAATTTTAGAGATTATAAGAGGTCAATAGAATTTAAGGAGATGGTGATATGGTTGCAACTGTTGAGAAGATAACTTCTTAAAGCTTTGTGGAAATTAAATTGGCAGTCTTGTGAGTTTGTGCTCATTTACCTACAGAAAAAGTGACCATTTCTAGGTCACATGAAGATTTTTTTCTCAATGAGGCTTGGAACATTTTTTTCACAAAAGATGCTATTAAGTGTATTTGAAACTGGGATTGTACCAATTTATCAGTCAAATAAGATATAGAAAGAGATAGAAATTTAGATATGTTATGGGTCAGAAGTAATTTTTTTTGTCTGATGGATCCCTTTGACAGGCTGGTGAATATTATAGAACCTATATTAGAATATTTTACAATGCAATAAAATACCTAAGAATACAAAAAGATGCCAGTTATATTAATAATATAATACCAATTATATTAACTAGAACTACTAAAAGTAAAATAAAAACAAGTTCCTAAACTCAAAGTTAAGAATTTCTTATTTTATAGATAGGGTAATTCATCTAGATCTAGAGGAAGTGAAATCAACTGGTCTATTCTAGTCATTTTCTGAATGAAGAAACTGATATTTAAAAAGACTAAGCAATTTGCATCAGTAATTTGAACCTAAGTCCTTTGACTTCATAATCTCTTTTCATGGCACCAAATAACTTGCTCAAAGTCTCATTACTTTTCACTAGCAGAATTAGAATTTTACTCAAATTGTCACCATTTCACTGCAAAAAAAAACAAAACAAAAAACAAAAAAAAAACAATGACATCAACAACAAAACCTTTCTATTTTATGGCCTGTTTTATTGTTTATGTTGTAAAGAGAAAACAATGATAAAAAAATGAAAAATTTTGAAAAATAAAGTTTAATATGGACAGTGATGTAGTTAATGCCTAATTTTATATTTAACTAATTATAATTTAATTATAGTTATTTGTATTTAATTAATTAATTTATTTTAATTTAATATTTAACTTTAAGAGAAGGAGTGGAATTCAACTATATTGGTAGCAAAAACCTGAAAAGTCCTGCTTAACCGCTGATGTCTAAGAGATTATATAAAAATTGTGTACTTTTATATTGATATATTGTCTTTCTCTTTTACAGGACAAGTCACAAATGGTGTAGGCGGTAAGAGGCTAATATTTTTGTCTTCTATTACTTGTTTTACCTATTTGTTTAAAAAATATTTTTGTTGTTTATGCTTGTTTCTAAGATAACTCTCAGGTATTCTCAAAATGACAGTTTTCATCATAAGAAATACAAAAGTCAAAGGACTTGGGTTCACTGTACATGAGTGACATTCCATATGTAAGCTTTTGTAAACCAGAGTTTTTTTTACACTTTTAATTTCTATTTTCCCCAGGTTTGCTTATAAATTCCTCTCTCCCTTCTTATTCTTTGGTTCATTTCTCTACTCCATTTTAACCTCTTTTTTTCCTTCTCAGTCACATTCTTCAGTCCTTTTTATTCTTTCCTCCTACCTCACCCAGTCTTTTGCCATAATCAATAATTCTTCTCAATCTGATTTTGCTTACAAGTCACTGTAAAAGATGAACCAAATTGAGCTAAAACAGAATGATAAAGCATACATATCAATATTGAAGAAGGTGGTATTACTTAAAGGATAATATTGTCATGTCTTAAGGTATAAGATACTTTATAATCATAAAGCCCTGTACATAGGCAGTTATTAGTAATCCTGTGATCTAATTGCTCTCATGTTTTTGGCAGAGTTAAGATAAAACTAGTTCTGAAGTTTCTATCCTGCTATTATTCCCCAATATTCATTGTTTTATGGAGCTTCGTACAGATGAATGAAATAACTGCCTTGTAATTGAACAAAATTATTAAGATCTAAGCTCATCATCAGTAATCTCATTGAAACCATCTTTGCTACAATTCCAGTAGCTAGCAGATAAATAGGGATGATCTATGTCTTATTCTTTTCTTACATGATTTTGGCCTTTTAAATAAAGTTTCTCTATTTCAAAAATTTTTCATTTCATGTAAGAAAGAGATTACTACTACAAATGCAAAGAAGTATTGCTTTTCATAATTAGTAAATTATGAAATTCATGTTGACAAATTTTATAGGAAGAAAATACAAAATAATTCTATTTAATTGAAAAAAATTTGTGATTGAGAGATTCATAATTGTTTGCTAAGAGTATTAAAGGGATAACAATAATGTTTTGTGGTTTATGTCATAGAGACTAATTACAATTTTTTTTCCCACAAGGCATCCTTTGAATCAACTGTCAAAGAAAGAATGTTTAAACATTTGTGTTACTCATTTTGGCAATTAAAAAAAAAAAGATATTCATCAGTTGTTTAAATTCAAAGATTTTTTTCAAAATAAGTATTTGTGGAATTGAATTTCTGTTTGGTAATTTCTTTGTGAAAGTTGCTGGAAAAAAAATATCTCACTCCGTTCTTTTCTCCAAGCCTTTCTGCCCCTCTTTCTAGTTCTTTACTAACTTCAACTGTGACTTCCCTTTCCATCTCTGAAAAATGTTCTTTTCTTTGCCAGTTCTTTAAAAAAAAAACCCAAATGCTAATTTTACCAAATCACTTGTTATTTTGGATAAATAATGATGTGAATATACCTAGTGAAAGGGTAAATACTGTCTTTTATTTTGTTTATAACTCATCATAGCCTGTTAGAGAAGAAAATAATTAAAGGAAAAGATCGAATCTGCGGTGTTCCCATATTAAGATGTCTATCATATATAATTTTTTTGCTTTCTTCTACCTACCATCACATAGCAGGACCAACTGAGGCTCAAAAGCCCTATTCTTCACTTCCAACTGGCCCACCACCTACTCGCTCCACTGCATTCTTACCCGCAAGCATCTCTGAAAGAGAAAATGGTGCCACAGTGACCATGGCTTCTTTTAACTCACCTATTACTTCAGCTGATGTATCCTCGGATTCTGGCAGTAATGTCAAAACTTTTGCTACTGATGTGACAGGTTGGCTTTTGAGAGAATGAAATTTATTAAAAATTACAAGAGGGAAATATTGAACCTATTTCATATTAAAATCTGATTCTTGAAAGAAAAGTTTCTTTGGGTAAATTCTGGTAGTTTCTGAACAGAAGATCATATGTGAGCTTATATCTAAATATGAGTCAGGAAGAGAGAAAGCTCACTTTGAAAGACCTTGTCAAAATTAAGGAAAGATATATTCAGTTCTTTTCCATTTCCCTTTTCTCTACCTTTACTTTTACTTATAGGCCTTCTGTATACTCCTTATACCCAATGTCCTCATACTGTCCTTTTGTAGTTTAAAATTCCACATTTCCATACTCCATATAGACAGCTTTCCTTGAAATATTCAGTTCTTTTCCAATTCCCTCCCCTCTACATTTACTTTTACTTATAGGTAGCCTTTTGTATACTCCTTAAACCCGATATCCTCATGCTGTCCTTTGGTTCTTTAAAATTCCACATTTTCATACCCCCAATAGACAACTTCCCTAGAAAGGGATCTGGATTAATTACAGTATGTTAAGATAGACACTTATGTAAACTAGAGGTCTGTAGTATAAAGACCCAAACCTTGAGCAGAATATATCAGGTCAGCACTAGTTAAAAGAAAGGCAGAATCTCTTTATTTAAGTGAAAAAACCGATCTATGATGGGCAATTTGCCGATGAGAACCCACAGGTATACTATCATGGGTGACTTGAAGAGGACCAAAATTTTCTATGGAATATAATGTTTCATTAGTTTCATACCTAGAATGAATAGGTTGCTTCAATGACCTCTGTGGTTTCTTCTAACTCTAAATCCTATGACTATATGGTGTTCCAAACTTCTATTATCTCCTGGCTCCATTTTAGCCCCACACTTATTGGCCAAGTTAAGTTGACAGACATCACCTCGAACTAATGGCTACCTTTCTTTGTTTTCAATTCCTGACTCAGATCATGAAGGAAACCTATTTTTTTGTATTCATAAAGCATCCTGGGCCCAAGAATGGATTTAAAATTATATATATGACCACAACTACAAAATATGACAATGAACATAATATATATGAAGCATATTTACATGTCTTACCATCCCGAGTAGTCAGGCTCATATTATTGCAAAAAGCAACATATCTAGGATCTTTCTCAGGAGGGCAAATCATTCAGCAAGTGTCTTTCTATGAAGTAATTCCTTCCACCAGGGGCCCAGGGAATTCCTATGCAACCTCAGCACTGGATAGGATGTTCTACATTGACTTTAAAAGGGTCAGATCAAACAAGATTGAGGAAGAACCCCCTTAGAAGGGAGTATTTGTCTCTCTTAAACTGTGAGTCTTCTGAATCAGATGTAGGAGATATTATTACATACTTGGTCAAAATGAAGGACGCTGCCTGAATCAAAAGCTGCTGATTTCTTTATCCTTTGTTCCCTTTTTCTGATGTGTCTCACCCAGGGATAGGATTAGATAGCCAAAAATGGACTTCCCCTCAGAGTCTAAACAGAGTACTTCAGGGCAATATAAAAAGAAAAAAAGCAGAGGCTATGAGGTATTTTTTCCCAAACCTACCTGGACTTAGCTACCTAAGTTATTAGATTGGCAGATGAAGATACTTCCACAACATAGAGGACCCTTAGAAAATTCCATTTTATAATTTCTTAGCATTTGAGTAGCTTATCCAAAGTCAGGGAGAAACTAACATAACAATCTTACTTTCTTACCTCAGGTGTGTCACCAACCAAGAGCGCCCACCTTACCACCCATGCAGCCTCTCATGCTTTCTCCGATGGATCTGTCAACCAAACACTCAGCAGCAGTCCTGCTGTCTTTCCCACACTCATCGCTGATACAGCGAATAACTCAACAGGTTTGCCCAGTTCCTTTGCATGTGGCAAATCATACCCCCAGTGACCTACCACTTGCTCAAAATTTACCAGCACATTTAGATGTTTTATTAATTTTTTGAGTTTTAGTCTTACTTCTAGGATTGTGACAATTATGGAAATCCTCAACTACTATACTTAAATAATTTTCAAAATTGAGGCTTTTGAGAATCCAGCAATGATGAATAGACAGTTTTGCAGCTGTTACAAAGGGGAAATGCTTTGTAATGTATACTATGTTTTTCTTCATATTTTGAGACAGCATTGTTAATAAAAAAGGATCTCTCATTGCTCTTAATAAAAATTTATCTCTACTCAGTCCATTAGTCCAGCACCCAAATATTCTTTTCTTTGCCTATAGGATCTCACCCATACTTTAAGACCATGTAAATGCTCTATAAATATTTGCTGTTTGTTTAATGAAATTAGAGAATATTATCTCTGTTATGATACATCAGGCACAGAAAAAATATTGGTTCTGGAGTTAGAGGACTTGGACTCAAAATCTGACCCAATGTTTGACCTTGGCCAAGCCATTTAACATGCTTGGAATGCACGTTTTTGATCTGAGAAATGAAGGGTATTAGATTAAATGATCTCCAAGGGCTTTCCTAGCCCTAGAAATATAATTCTATCAGACAAGATTTCCTAAGTTAACTAGAGAAAAGTTATGGAGCTATTTCTAGGGTGTAATAATTTAAAAGGTACTGTCAATAGATAAAAATAAATGAACTCACCAACTAATTAAGAATAATTTATGTACATCAGAAGTTACCAGTTGGGAAGCCACACTCCAGAGGAACCTCTTTCTATCCCTACCTAAGACTATCTCCAGTTTTGGTATTCTGGTTTTTCAGATTCTTGCTTTTCACACAGCACTTTGGGACCCAGAGTCTGTGATTTCTCTTCTTACTCTTTTACAGCTGTATTGGCTTTAAAAGCTAATTCTGAGGGACTATTTTGTAACATACTCTGGATTGTGTTTTCTAGTACTTGCTGTTAAGTACCAGTGATGGTTCTGTTTCGTCCATTTATTCTCAGTGACTGGACTGGGTATAGCTTGTTTCACATATACTCTAAGATCTGGAAATGAGAAAATACTTGGAAACAAGTAATTTTGCTAGTCAGGTTCTTTACAGATACAGTTATAATGTTAACTTTGAATTTCAAGTCTTTGTTTTTGTGTGACAGAAAGAAATAATAGTTACCAATTCCTTCTTTACTATAGATTATAAACCAGAAATGCTTACCCCCACATCCTTACCTGCAGACTCAAACTCTACATCAGTAACAGATTTCACTCCAGCACGCAACAGCTCTGCTGTCCTTCCTTCACTCACTACTGCCATCACCATCACTGATAATATTTCAGGTTTGGTTTTTCTCACAATTAAATCTCCAGATAGTAGGATGGGTAAGGCTTACCAGGGTAAGTCTAGAAATAGCTCTTTTTGTTCACAAAAATATGTAGCATATAATATTGAATTTTACAAATTTTAGAAGATGGAAAATGTATTAGCTCTAAAACAAATTGCTCCCCCAATTGTTATTGATCAGTCTTCTTGGTTTTGAATGTTTGTTATAAAAACCTGATTTTAATGCAACAGATAATGATTGTGGCATGGAGGCTAAGGACATTATGACCTGAATGTTAACAAAAATGTGCCTTTTAACTAAAAATTATGCTATATGCAATTTCTGTTTTTACTTAAATGAAGTCATTAGTAAAGTATTGACTTAGGAAACACTCAATTCAAATCCTGGCATTGACAATAAATATAACTGTGCGATTTTGGATGAGTTACTTAACTTTTATGTCTTTTAAGAAAATTCTTAGAATATTCCTGCATCTTAGATAGGTCAACTATATTGGTGATATATATTACATATAGAGAAAATAAATTAGGAATGATTTAATTTGTCTAAAACCTTTATCTTTGCTTGTTCAAATTTTAAGAGTAAATCAAGTACAATTGATATGAAAATGAACAATGTTTCACATTTTAAAAACAATTCATTTTTGAAAAATAGGAAGAAACTTTTCACTTTCCATTTCCAAATAGCAAGTCATTGATTAATGGTCAATTTTTCTTTTGCTTTCCTTGAAGATGTTTCTGGTTCTACAGTCAATGTAAAACTCCAAACTACCACAGACAGCCCCTCAAGTTTTAGCCCTGCCTTTGATGATTCAAGAAAAGGTAACAAACTGATACATAGTCGTTTAAGACTTTACATTCTCTAAATGGAAATCTACTCATAAAAAAAGACCTAATTTTACTAAACTTTCTTTTTCTGAATGTAATTGAAAATTTTATCTTCAGCTGTTGAGGCACAACAATAGTGAAATTAGTCAGGATCATTGCATTTCTACAGTCAAATTGTCCAGGATATTTTGTTTGTGTCATTGGTACAATTTACATTTTTATGATGAAAAAAAAAGGCTTATACAAATCTTACAATCAGTCCAATAGAATGACTAAATGAGGCTACTGTTGCTGTTGTTGTTATTGTCTGTGGTGGTTCTAGATACTAAAAGGAAAAAGATCATTCTATAAACTAGAATAGTTTCATGATCAAATAGCTATAGATATATAGTTCACACCTATGTAGCTTCTGTGGGGCATGATAATCTAAAAGCAGAAGGAGCATTCATAAACAGATCATAAAATTCATAGTAGTGAGAGTATCTCACTTTGATGGTAGCTTCCCCTTGCCTTTTGAAACTGAAGTTTCTGAATTTCAACAAAGAATATTGACAGGAATGTCAGAGACCTTGAGATCTTTCCTATCTCTCTATAGTTACTTCTGACAAAACTTCTGGAGTTACATGTTATTTTCTTAGTCTTTCTTTAAATTAATAACTTATCTTTATTCTGTTCTACCTGAAGGAGATCCAAAAAGCAAGTCAGAATTAGAAACAGCACCTATAAGTTACTCACCCTATCTTTTCAGTAAAACATACATGCTGGAGTCCTTAACTCTTATCTGAATAGATCTGCAAATGATGGCTACATAGCTCTTCAGTGATCTAGGGGATCCTTGAGAGATTGGAAGAATTTATTAATGTTATATATTGCTCATTAGCCTCTGACATTATGCTTTCTCCTCATGATTATCAGCTGATATCAACCAGTCATCCAGACTTAACTGACTTTTAGTTGCATGCCCAATTCATTGATTTTCTCTTTCCCTATTTTATTCAAGTATACATCTAGAGATATAAAATTTCCCCTAAGAACTGCTTTGACTACATCCTATAATTTTTATGTTGTCATTATTGTTATTCTCTTGGATGAAATTATTGCTTGTTTTTTTATGGTTTGTTATTTTACTTAACCATTCTTTAGGATTAGATTATTTTGTTTCCAATTATTTTTGGTCTATTTTTCCATGGGCTTTATTGCATGTAATTTTTATAGCATCATGATTTGAAAAGGATGCATTTATTATTTCTGCATTTGATTTTGAGGTTTTTATATCCTAATACATGGTTAATTTTTGTGTAGGTTCCATATACTATCAAGAAAAAAGTATTTCCCTTTTTGTCCCTATTCAATTTTCTCCAAAGGTCTAGCATATCTAACTTTTCTAAAATTCTAATTATCTCCTTAACTTCCTTCTTTTTTATTTTGTGGTTTGATTTATCTAATTCTAATAGAGGGAGGTTAATATCCCCCATTAGTAAATTGCTTTCTATTTCTTCTTGCAATTCTCTTAATTTCTCTAGGAATTTGGATACTATATCATGTGGTGCATATACGTTTAGTATTGGTATTACTTTATCATCCCTTCAGCAGGATGTAGTTTCCTTCCTTATCTAATTAAATTTAGATCTATTTTGGCTTTTGCTTGATCTGAGATCAGTATTGCTGCTCCTGCTTTTTCACTTCAGCTAAATAATAATAGATTCTGCTCTAGCCTTTTACCTTTATTTCATATGTGTCTGCTCCAAATGTGATTCTTGTAAACAACATATTTCAAGATTCTGGCTTTTAATCTAGTTTGCTATTTGCTTCTGCTTTATGGGAGGATTCATTGTATTCACATTCATAATTACAATTACTAACTCTGTATTTCATACCACACTATTTTCCCCAAGTTATACTTTTCTTTCATCTTTCCCTCCTCCCCAGCATTTTGCTTTTGACCACCATCTCACTCAATCTGCCCCCCCCCTTTTTAGCTCCTCCCCCTTTTTAGTCCCTTTCCCTTTCTACTTTTATTCTATCTTTTGTTAGCCTCCCCATTTCCTTTCCTCTTTTTCCTTCTACTTTCCTTTAGGATGAAACAAGTTTCTATATCTAACTAAATATGTATCATATTCTGTCTTTAAGTTAAATCTGATGAGATTAATGTTCAAATAATGCTCATCAGCCTCCCTTATTTCCCTCAATGGTAATAGATCTTTTTTTGTCTCTTTATATGATGTAATTTACCCCATTTTGCCTCCTCTTTCCTCTTCTTCCAATACAATTCCCTTTCCATTCCCTTGCTTCTTTTTTATATCAACATATTAAAGTCAATTTAACACTCTCACCTTCGAAGTACCCCCCTAACATAGATGCAGTTTTCAAGAGTTACACGTATCATCTTCCCATATAGGGATATAAACATTCTAACCTTTAAAAACCGGTTCTTTATGCTCAAAGATCTATCAAACTGTGCAAACCCTTTGATCCAGCAGTGTTTCTACTGGGCTTATATCCCAAAGAGATGGGAAAGTGACCCATATGTGCAAAAATGTTTGTGGCAGCCCTTTTTGTAATGGCAAGAAACTGGAAACCAAGTAGATGTACATCAATTGGAGAATGGCTAAATAAGTTGTAGTATATGAATGTTATGGAATATTATTATTTTATAAGAAATAATCAGGAGGATGATTTCAGAAAAGCCCAGACAGACTTATACAAACTGATGCTGAATGAAATAAGGAGAACCAGGAGATCATTATACATAGTAACAGCAAGATTATAGAATGATCAGTTCTGGTGGACATGGCTTTCTTCAACAATGGGATGACTCAGGCCAGTTCCAAAGATCTTATGATGAAAAGGCCCATCTGTACCTAAAAAGAGGACTGTGAGAACTCAGTATATCAAAACAGTATTTTCATTCTTTTCATTGTTGTTTGCTTGCACTTTGTTTTCTTTCTATTTTTTTTCCTTTTTGATCTGATTTTTCTTGTGCAGCATGATATTTTTGGAAATTTGTATAGAAGAATTGCATATGAGTTTAATATATATTGGATTACTTGCCATCTAGGGGAGAGGGTGGAGGGAAAGGAGGAAAATAAAATTTGGAACACAAGGTTTTTAAAGGGTGAATGCTGAAAATAATCCATTTATATATTTTGAAAATAAAAAGCTTTAATTAAAAAAGCATAGTTCTTTTTTCCCTTCCCTTTTTATCTTTTCATACTTCTCAAGTTCTATATTTGAAGATCAAAATTTCTGTTCAGCTTTAGTCTTTTCATTAAAAATAATAAAAAATCCCCATTTCATTGAATATCCATCCTTTTTCCTGAAATATTATGCTTAGTTATGCTGGGTCATTGATTTTTAGCTGCAGTTCAAGCTCCTTTACCCTGCAGTACATCATATCCCAGGCCTTTCAGTGCTTTAAAGTAGAAGCTGCTAGGTCCTGCTAATTCTAATTGTGGCTCTTTGATACTGAATTGTTTCTTTCTGGATGCTTGCAGTATTTTCCCCTTGATCTGATTCTGAAATTTAACAACAATATTCCTTGGAATTTTCATTTTGAGATCTCTTTCAGGAGGGGATAGGTGGTTTTTTCAACTGCTATTTATGCTCTGGTTCTAGGGTATAGGGCAGTTTTCCTTGATGATTTCTTGAAAAATGTTGGCCATGCTCTGTTTTTAATCATGGTTTGGAGGTAGTCCAGTAATTCTTAGATTGTCTCTTAGATTGTCTAAATTGGATCTATTTTCCAAGTCAGTTGTTTTTTCAATGAGATATTTTATATTTTCTTCTATTTTTTTCATTATTTTTGTTTTGTTTGACTGATTCTTGATGTCTCATTGAGTCGTTCATTTCCATTTGTCCAATTCTAATTTTTAGATTTTTGTACTTTTGAATTTAGTTTTAGAATTTAATTTTAGAATTATTAGAATAATTATTGAATTATTTTCTTTAATTGGAAACCTCTTTTTATATAATTTAGGAGTTGTTTTGTTCATTGGATTTTGTTTTCCATTTCATCAATTCTATTTTTCAAGCAGTTGTTTCTTTTTCCATTTCACCAAATCTATTTTTTAAAAAGTGGCTTTCTTCAGTATATGTATCTTTTCTCATTTCACCAAAAGTATTTTTAAGGAGCTCTTTTCTTCAGAAAATTTCTGTGAAATGAAATAAAAGCTTTCATTTCCTTTCTCCATTTTTCTTCTAACTCTCTTTTAAGATTCTTTTGGAATTCTTCCAACAGAGTCTTTTGAGTTCGACACCAGTTTATATCTCCCTTTGAGGCTTCAATTGGAGGCATTTTCCTTTAGTGTCTTCAGGGTTTGAAATCTATTCTTCCCTGTCTCAATGATAGCTATCTGTGGTTAGAGGTCTTTTTGTTTTTTTTTTTTCTCATTTTTTAAAGGTTGCTATCTGCTAGGGCAAAGGGGAGATTGTCCCAAGCTTCCTTTACAGGGTAACAGAGGTTTACACTGACCTGGGGCTGGTGGTGCTGCAGGCTTCCTCCCCAAGCTGAGTAGGTCTGGCCAAATTCTGCTTGCTATGTTGAATTTCAGGGGCTCAGTGTTTGCCTTTGGTAGTTGTATTGGAGGTCTCACAGCTAGTCTGCTGACCCACTGGCCTTCTGAACCAGGATAGAGAAGCCATTGCTGCTGTATTTTGGCTAAGAGTCTCCCACTAGATTCCTCCTGTCAAATCTTTCCATCCTGACCTTCCTGCCCTGTGCCTATACTGAGCTGAGTCTCACCCTCTCCCCCAGCCCCAGTTTGATTGATATTGACCTTTCCTAAAGTCCTTCCAAGATATCTTCTGCTGAAAATTGTTACACTCCAAATATTTGTAGGTTTTGTCTCTACAAAATCCAATCAGAGGTTTGACCTAGTGTTGATTCTGAGTCCCTCACAATCAAGACACCAGGAAGAGTTCAGGCAAAGTCCTGTCTACTCTCTGCCATCTTCTTAACTGACTTTTAGAAAGTATATTGTATTGTTATCAGTATTAACAGTTAGTACAAACCATTTCCCCTAAGATTTGTAACTCTACCACCAGGGGAAAGTGGGCTTAAGTTGAGAAAGTTCATGTGGCAAAAATGTATATCATAGCTTCTGACTGCTAGCAATATTTTCCATCTTTTTTTTCAGGGCACTAGTGAAATCTCTCAGCCATGATGCAACTTTTTATGTGTAGTATATTGTAGTTCAGTGATCCTTCTTTATCTCATTACTTCTTCACTCCTGATGTTGATATAGCCACCAGTCACCAAAGTCTTTAGAACATGCTTAGGGAAAAGTTCAAATCCTCTTGTGGAGGGCAGTAATCCTAAACCAAGATTGAGTCCTTCTTTTCTCTTTCATAAGGGATTCCTTCTCAAGGGTTTAACTGGAATGGTTCTACTGGGTCACTACTTACTATAAAACTCTTAGTTTCTGAACTAGATCACTGTTTAATACAAGTCACTCAGAGTATAAATAAGTTCCTCGCCCAATCAGAATATACTTCCTGTGGATGTCTCTCTAGTTCATTCACTTAGTATAAAGTTACCAATGTGGCTGATTTAGAGAGATGATCTTTCATCTGGGTGAGATAGCAGAGCATTATGTCTTATCACCTCAGGTAGATAATATAATTATCGAGGCTAATGTCAACATTTATACTCTATAGATATTAATACTGCTCATGAGTTTTTATATTTATTTAGATCTCAAAGGAGCTTTATTTTACTTTAATTTTGAGGTAGAAAGCATGAAATATATAACTATGCTATTATAAGTAGCTATTTCCACTAACCAATTACTCATGTTTATTCAAAAAAATAAGTAAAAGTTTTAGAAAACCAAATCATTGACATTAGTAATTTTTTTTTTATATTAATGATGGAACCATTGAACTTGAGACCTATTCTAACTCCTAGCTCTAACATTTACCACCTGTTTAACATTCCTTTACCACTTTATCTTTTTAGACCTCTATGTTTTCATGTATAGGTGAAGGGATTGAATTAAATTATAGGATTATAACCTTTAAGAACTCCATCCTTATACAAATGGAGTAACCTGAAACCCAGAGGATTTGGGTGATTTGTACAAAGTTAAACAGATCTGAATTCAGGTTTTCTAACTAAAAATCTTGTGCTTCATAAGATCCCTTTTTGATCTAATAGTCTGTGTCTGCTAATTAATCATCACTTATTATAATTTCATCAAGTGGTGGGAAAGAGCATGAAACCTGAAGACAGAAGATAGTAATTCCATTTAGCCATAGACAAATCATTACGATAATTTGTTTTCTTTTTTTTTTCTTTTCCAGCAGATAATTCAAGTACTGAGCAATGTGGTAAGTTTAATCTTCTCTTGGTTTTATGTCTTGACTAATCTTCATTCCTGTCTCAAAGAAAGAAGCATCTCTCCTTTCTAAGACTAAAGATGCTACCTATTACCCTAACCCTATCCTAACAAATTATTCCTGAGCTTTTTCCAATCTAGTATTAAATCTTTTTCAGATCTTATAATATTTTTCCCACTAACTCCTCCTCTTCTTGCAAAAGTATTTTGATCTCATTTATCATTTTTAAAAAGCTTCCTCTACAAATAATTTTAGATGAATAAATTAAAGCAATCTCTAGTCCAATGAAAAAATGCTCTAGACCACTGTTATTTAGAAAAATGCAAATTAAGACAACTTTGAGGTATCACTACATACCTCTCAGGTTAGCTAAGACATCATGAAAAGATAATAATGAATATTGGAGGGAATATGGGAAAACAGGGGAACTAAATATTGTTGGTGGAGTTGCGAACTGATCCAACCATTCTGGAGAGCAATATGTAACTATGCCCAAAAGGCTATCAAATTATACATAATCTTTAATCCAGCAGTATCTTAATGGGGATATAACCCAAAAATATCATAAAAAAGAGAAAAGGACCCACATGTGCAAAAATGTTTATAGCAGCCCTTTTTGTAGTAGCAAGGAATTAGAAACTGAGTATATGTCCATCAATTGGAGAATGAATAAGTTATGGTAAACCCAGGTCTCCTCCAAATCTGGGTGTTCTTGTCTGAATACCATAGTTATTCTTCTTTTTCTAGTGATCTTTTAAAAATAGAAAATTACTATCTAAAATGACTAAGTATATGGAAACTAAGTGAATGTCCATCAGATGGAGAATGATAAGTTATATCATATAATAAGTTATGATATATGAATGTTGTGCAATGTTATTGTTCTATAAGAAATGATCATCAGGTTGATTTCAAATAGTCCTGGAGAGATTTACATGAACTGATGCTGAGTGAAGTGAGTAGAACCAGGAGAATATTATATATAGCAATAGCAAGATTATGTTATGATCAACTGTGATGAACTTGGCTCTTTTCAACAGTGAGATGATTCTGGCCAGTTCTAATGGTCTTGTGATGAAGAGAGCCATCTGCACCCAGAGAGAGGACTGTGGGAACTGAGTGTGGATCACAACATAGCATTATCACTTATTTGTTGTTGTTTGCTTGCATTTTGTATTCTTTCATATTTTTTCCCTTTTTGATCTGGTTTTTCTTGTGCAACATGATAATTGTGGAAATATGTATAGAAGAATTGTTTAACATATATTGAATTACTCGCCATGTAGGATAAGGAGTAGAGGAGAAGGGAGTGAGAAAAAAAAATTTGGAATACAAGGTTTTGCAGGGGTAATGTTGAAAATTGTCTATGCATATATTTTGAAAATGAAAAAGTTTTAATTTAAAAAAAGCTTCCTCAACCCTATCCACATAAGAAATAGCTATTTTCTACCATCACTTCCTTATCAGCAATATCTTTTAAAAATATATTATTGCTATTTTCTACCCAATTCAGCTTCATTGAAATAATTAAGTGAGAATTTCCCTTCTTTTCTGTTGAAAGAGGATTTCAAATCTATCTATGGCTTTATAACTGACCTGCTTATGACTTTGAACATATCACAACTTTTTTAGCATTAGCTTTTATCTTTAATTTAATTTTCTCTAGTTTTGTCTTATTTTATTTAGCTATTTTGCATCCCATTAGATTGCTATATATATCTATACTTTTCCTCTTCCCAGTAAATTGTCATTTGTAACAAAGAAAAAAAAAAGAGGAAAAAAAATCAATTGTGTCTGACAGTATACACAATATTCCCTACCCTCAAATCCCAATCTGTGCAATAAAGGAAGGAGGTGTGTTTCTCAATTCTCTCTGAACTTGGACTTTAAAAATCACAAATCATTTCTTCTTTCCTTCCTTTTTTTTTCTTCTTCCCTGCCACTCTTCTAACCTTCCTTCCTTTCTTTTTTCCTTCCTTTCTCTTTTTCCTCCTTCCTTCCTCCCTTCCTTCCTTCTACCCTTTATCCTATCCTCCCTCCTTTTTTCTCTTTTTCCCTCCCTTCTTCCTCTCTCTTCCTTCCTTCCTTCCTTTCTCTTTCCTTCTTTCCTTCTTCTTCTTTTTTCCCTCTCTCCTTTCCTCCCTCCCTCCCTTCTGTGTCTGTCTCTTTCTGTTTCTCTTTCTCTCTCATAGTCATTTTCATATTGTTTTCTTGGTTCTGCTTATCTTACTGAATCAGTTCATAATAGTATTCCTATACTTAACCTTCATCTATATAGTCTAATCACTAATAGTCTATAAACTCCTCTATAAGCCAGGTTGTGTCTTCTATCAGCAAAGTTATAACTGTCAGTATAATAACTAACCAGAGAGGCAATCCCTTTCACAATGTCTCAAGGAAGAAGAGGATCTTATTGTAGTATGCCTTATAATTCTCATATGCTCTACTTAGAGTGCTTCCTTAGAGCTCTTGTTTTCCCTGATCCACATACATGAAAGTTGCTGGCACAGATTCCCTATACAGGCAGAGAAGTAAAAAAACTCCTGATTTTTTCCACTTGCATCCCAATCGAAGTATGGGCATTTCCAATTCAAGACAATGCTTTTACTCAATAGATAAATAAACACTCAAAAGAGCTCCATATATATTCACTTAATCCTAGAAGAATAATTCAATAGACATATTACAAATTTTAAATAAATATTTTCATCCTATCATCTCTAATTTCCTTTTATTTTTTATTATTTTCCCCACTACATTTAAAAACAATTTTGACATGTGTTTTGTAAAATTTTGAGTTTCAAATTCTCTATTTTCCTTCTTTACTCCTTCCTCTCTGAGATGGTAAGAAATTTAAGATAGGCTATATGTGCAAACAGGCAAAGCAAATTTTTACATTACCTATACTGTAAAAGAAAACAGACACCTTCCCCCGAAAAAAAAACAACACGTGAAAAAAAAACAAAATTAAAAAACAAAAAACCATCACAAAAAGTAAAGTGAAAAACAATAAGCTTCAGTATTCATTCAGACTTCCTCAATTCTTTCTCTGGAGATGGACAGTATTTTTCATTATGAGTCTTTTTGGAATTATCTTGGATCATTGTATTGATGATTATCGCTAAGTCATTCATAGTTAATCATTGTATAATATTACTGTTATTGTGTGCAATGTTCCCCTGGGTCCTGCTCACTTTACTTTGTATTCATTCATGTAAGTCTTTCCAGGTTTTTCTGAAATTATCCTGAAATGATGATCTCTTATGGTATAACAGTTTTCTATTATACTCATAGGCCACAACTTTTTCAGTCATTCCCTAATTGATGGACATCACCTCAATTTCCAATTCTTTGCTACCACAAACAGAATTGCTCTGAATGTTTTTCTGCAAATATATCTTTCCCTCCAACCTTTTAAAGATACAGATATAGTAGGGGTATTGCTGGGTCAAATGGCTCTTTATGACTAAAAAATATACACTGTCAACTGATGTATTTTGCTCCTCTTTATAATTCTTAAATTTTATAATTCTATAAATTCTTAAAAATAAAATCCTTCTATTACACACTTGGGTGGGGATTATTCAGATCAAAGAAGACATTAGCTACCTTCCTTAATGGTCCATTTGTTTCTCTCTCTCCTACCACTTTGGGGCTATGTGTTTATAAGTTCATAAGAATTATTCAGGATGATATTATTCCAAGATTGTCTAGCAGGGGTCCTCAAACTACAGCCCATGGGCCAGATATGGCAGCTGAGGACAATTATCCCCCTCACTCAGGGCTATGAAGTTTCTTTATTTAAAGGCCCACAAAACAAAGTTTTTGTTTTTTACTATACTTCGGCCCTCCAACAGTCTGAGGGACAATTACTGGCCCCCTATTTAAAAAGTTTGAGGACCCATGGAAAGGTCTTCTTCAAAGAAAAGAAGTTGTTAGTATAGGATATAAGTATATGATCATTTAAATGTATTGATTCTGAAGTTAAACCTAACTTCTTTTTTCCTTTCAGATAAATACAAAGATACGATTGTGAATTATACATTTATCTCAGGAAAATATCATGCAAATATCAATATTTCTGAAAATATCACATGTGATTTTTCACCTCCTGAATTGTGTCTTACAAACCTTAGTGAATGCTCTTTGATTGCTATACAAATTAAATCATGTCCACAAGAAAAGTTAATATTAAAGGTTCCACCAGGTAAATATCCATTTTAATTAGTACTAATTTAGTACACAGCCTTTATTTGGAGTTGTAGCTTAAACAAAAACAATTTTTAAATCTCATCCTATTTTCCTTGATGATGATTTTCTATTATTTTAGCTAGTATTTTCCACAATCACAGTCAATCTGTCTTAGGCTTCTAACTCAAGAATTGCAAGATTTTAGAATTTAGAGCTTCCAAGTGTATATATATATATATATATAGTCTTTATGAATTCAAGTTAAGCCTCCTGTTAGAATCAAGTGTCAAGGAAGAAATTTGGTGGAGGAAAAACTTTTATTTAAAAATAAACAAATTAGCAAACAAAATCTGACTATATTTAACAGAAGTAATAATCATTTATCCCTAATTTGTTTTGCTAGTGTGTCAGTACGTAATCTTCTCCCCAAATATGATTTTTTTAATAAAAAATTGAATTAGTGGTTTTAGTCACTTTTTTTTCTAGTAGCAAGTTGATTCTATCTTGACCAAGATTAGCCATCCACCTATACTATAATATTTTATGTGATTTTTTAGAAATAAATGAATGTGTTTATAATTGACCATAGAACCTGGAAAATAGTTTCATAAAATTTCAGTTTTCCCTGTAGTAATAAGCAAAATTATTTGTCCTAACTGAGCTAATATTTGTAAGACGGGGAGAAGATTTTCTCTCTAATTCATGTTACAGGAATATTTTAGATATTTATAAGTTGGCATAAAGAACATTAAAATTATGAAATGCAAATTATATCATGTTTCTTATTCTATATCTCAACAGATCCAGACCATTTTCAGCTAAATGACACCACAGGAAAAGAAGAAGCAGATACTTCTATTCGTTTAAAATGGACAGATAGTAATCTAAATGCTAATTGCAAAAGAAAATATTTATCCTACAATTTTGAATGTAAGAATGTTTGTGGATAATTTCCCCCCCCTCACCCTTAGATCCTCCATAGCTTGTAAAATATACTTATATCTGTGTTCACATTTTAAATTGTTTTGTATGTCATGCAGACCTTCATTACATTTAATGATACTTTTTATGAAATCACCAAAAATTCATCAAAAATCACTTGTCTGAAAATGAATTTACTAGCAGTTCACTAGAGGCATTTAGAGCCTCTAGTTAATGAATATTACTGTATGGAGGGAGGGCTGATAGCAAAAGCAAAAGACCAGGTAATCTAGTAAAGAGAGTACTATATTTAGAATTAGGAAAGCCTGAGTTGAGATCTTGCCTCAGAGGCTTACTTGCTGTGTGATCCAGACAAATCACTTAATCTGTCTGCCACAATGGTCTCATTTATAAAATGTAGGTGACGATATTATCTATCTCACAAGACTGCTGCAAAGTTCAGATAGTATATGTAAAGTGAATCCCAAAATTGTACATTGTGGTAATCTTAGAGCAGTTTGATGCAGAGTAAAGTTTAATCGTGGTGAAGGGGTAATTTATGATTATCAGTCAGTCAATTTGCATTATAGAACTCTTATAAAGCAGAAATAAACTTCTACTTTCAAATAAGATAAATAGAAGACTGCTATAAACAGCATAATATATTTTTTAGAATCTCTGATATCCAACTATACGCCATAATGGCCCATTCCTACTCCATGTTGCATCAAATAAAGACATTTAATAAATTTGTAGAGTTATTGAAAATATACTTGTGGTTAAACAGTGTCCAGGTCAATTATTACAGGAAGACTAGAGGATAGGTCAGGAATCTGTAATCTGAGTCCTAGTTTAATGGGAAAATCAGGTCTAAGGAATAATGGGGGACCAGAAACTATAGTGAAAGGCACAAAGGAAAAAAGCAGAGTTGAGACACTGCAAAGTCCAAGATTGAGATTATATCAAAGGAATGGAAATTAGATGTGATGGGCTGAATCTATGATGTATCTAAGAGCCACAGTAAATTTAATAGTGTTGGAAGGTAGTCTTCAAAATCACAGCAATGCATAAGCATTAAGGCTCAAGGATTGCTGGGAGCCAAACATTTTCCAGATCACCTCATCTAAGGTTGATGAGTAAACTTTAATTAGGAATGATAAATAATTCCCCCCCCAAAAAATATCAGTCATTGACTTTTATACTGGACCATCTTCTTTTCTTCAATTATAGTATCAGAGTTCATGGAGCAAATTGCAAATTTGGCTAGGGAATCAGTAACATATTAGATTTATGCCAGAAAATATAATTATTATTTCTTTCAGGTAAAAATCAGGATGGCAACAAATTACCTGTTAATCAATCAGAAAAAAATATGAATGAAATAAAATTCTTTAATTTGTTTCCTCAACAACTTTATATCTGCTATGCCTCTGTTACTTATTACAACTATACTTTTAAAGAAATGAAAATGAATATTACAACAGACTTTGGAGGTAAGTGTAGAAATTTTATTTTAATTTTATTGACATAATATTTGCTCCCTTTTCTTTTTAACCTGATGAATGATGAATAATGATAGGAGGATGAAGAGATGGGGTAGAATTGGAGGAAAAACATTTCAATTGGGCATAATTTACTAGGTATGTGATCTAAGACAAATTACCTCAATCCTTTGAGTCTTTTTTTCTTATTTGTAAAATGACAGCAAAAATTTGTCCTATCTGGCATAGCTGTTGTCAAAATCAAGAGTCATAAGACATGGAAAAGTGTTGTTTAATTTTTTTTCTTTTAATCATATCAGATCATATATACTTTGTATAGAGTCAATAGGATAGAGACCTGGCTTCAGAGTCTGGAAGATCTGGGTTCAAGTTTTTCCTCTAACACATAATGGCTATGTGACTGTGAGCCAGTCACCTAACCTTTCAGTTCCCTCAAGCAGTTCTTTAAAAATACAAGATATAATGAAAAGGCTTCTCTATTTTGTTAGAGAAAAGTCCTCTTCAGGATCTCCCCATGCTGATAAAATCACAGGTCCAGGAAAAATATGAAAAAAAGTTTCTTATTATTCCAGTACTAGTTCCTTTGTGGAAGAGCTATAGATTAATATATAGTTAATATATATAGTTAATATATAGTTAATATATATAGTTAATATATATATATATAATATATAGTTAATAATATAGTTAATAAGAGTCACAACAAATTATGGATGAATGGTGAACTACACTGTTGGAAGAAAAATGCCTTTTTTGTGAGATCCCATTTCCATTTAATATTTAAACACTGTTATTCTTGCTACTTTTCAATATTAATAAGTAAGCATCAAATGAAGCATGATTATTATTATAGTTGTTGACTAAATTCATCGAATACCTTTTGATTTCTTCATCATCATTATTACCATCACCACCATCATCACCTTAACTTTTCTTATCTTTTTTGATGGAGTTCAAATAGAAATGATCCCAGGACAAGTCACTATCCTACTATTATTTTCATAGATTTGATGTTCTACAGATTTTTATTCAACAGCAAGATTAAAAAAAAACCCCAAGTTTTTGTAGATATAAAAAAGAAATAGAACACAAGCTCATTTTAGGTAGGTTCCCTGAAAGTAAACCCAGAACAAATCTCATAGCAAGCAGGGCAATATGATTATATGTATGCCATTTTCTTTCCTGATTTTGATTTTCTTATCTATAAGGACAAGAATAATTGTCATTATTCTTTATTGTTATATACAACTCTTGAAAATTCAAAGAATATAATTGGAAATCAACTATCTTATCAGTTTCAAAGCATGGCTTTAAAGAATCAAGAACTTAATATAATACCTGCATTTAACATATATGCTTTTACTATAGCTATGGACAAGTCACCTAACATCTCTTTGCTTTAGTTATTTTCTAAGAATTGAAGTCACAGAAGAATACTGATTTTCATCAAAGGAGTAGTGGTCCATACCAAGAATTCCCCACATAGATAAAAGTCACAAATCTACCCCCCAACTCTCCACCCTGCTCCCCAAATAATTAATATCACTGTATTCCTGTGACAGAGCTACTTCTTTCTTCTATTTCTTGCTTTGATGTGATTAAATTTCAGAAACTTCCTAAAACTATCCTTTTCATTTAGTTGTGAAAGAAAAAAAAAAGATGGACACTGCTATACAGAGAAGATGTTTAGGCTTAAAATGTTATTAGATTCAATAAATTAGCAATTAATATTTAGGATTTTCATTATGATGGAAGAAAAATTATCCCTTGATCCTCAGTAGATCAGTGATAAATATAGAAATTAAAATATAGAAAGTTCCATTATTGTATCCATTTTTTGATTTAATATGTCATTTTCTGATTACTGTGATTAAACCTGAATTTATAGGAAAATTTCATACTTTTGAACACTTTGTTGAAAAAATAATTTCTATAACTAATATAACTTTTTATTTATTTTTTCTTTTGTGCTATAATAGCAGTAATTGATAAAAGTAACAGTAGAATTTGAAATAGCTTTCTAGTTAGTTATTTCTCACTTGCCAAATACTGGTTGAATTTGTGTCATTTTTTTAAAACCCAGGATTTTATAGGTTTCACTGGAATTGCCACCTGGGAACAGGACCTCTATAGAAGTATTTATACAAGCATTTTCAAATTTATAAATGTGAGACTAGTAATAATACCATTCTTCATTATTCCATAGGGTAAATTATTATTTTGTGATTCCAATTGATGTCAATGAAAAGTGTCCAAATTATGAATCCACAAAATCCAGTTGAGAAAAGTGGAATAGCAGAATGTGTAGGTGATATAGGGCCTCACAACCACCCATTTTCCTGGAGTATCCCTAAGTCAAAACATAAAGAGAAATCTCTAGGACTCATTAAGTATTATTCAATTCAATTCAATTTAACAAGCAATTGTCAAGTGTTTGCTACTAGCAGTTGTGTCAAGTCCTGGGAATATAAAAACAAAAACTCAGTGTTCATAATCAAGAAGTTTATATTTTATATGGGGGAAAAACATGTTCACAGATGGCATGGCAAAATAAATATATAGTGAATGCAAATTTATTTTGAGAAGACACTATCAACTGAGAGAAAACAGGAAAGACCTCATGAGGGAGATAGCATTTGAGCTGAGACTGGAGGAAGCTAAGGATTCTACAAGAGCAGATTAAATTCAGTCAATTGTTTCCAGTTAAATCATATCAAGAATATTAATATAGAATTATGAAATTGTTTTAATTAATGAATTCATGTATGTTTAAGATTTATAAAATGTTTTTTTCAGATTAATGTTTTCATATCATTTCTTTAATATCTCTCATTCCTTTCATAGTTCCTGCAGCACCGAGAAGTTTGACATTGGTGTCAAAAAATGAAACAGAAATTAAAATTTCTTGGGTTGCACCTTCAGGCTCTTTTCATGGCTTTATCATCCGGAGAAACAATACAGTGATAGGTAATTTTTAATCACTTTAATTTCAGGCCATCCTATGACCTTCCAGGGAATCTTGAATGAATCAGATTATCATGGAGACATCTATTTAGCTAGGGTAAAGGAATTTCAAAGAAGTCTACCATAACCTCTAGGATTCCCCAGCTTTTGAAATAACATAGCCATTTGAAGATGTTTTACAGAATTTCCTAGTCTTTCTAAGGTGTTGTATTCCTGGACTTCAGTTGATTAATTAAGAGGTATTTAATCTATCAAGCTTTTATCATGTGTCAGGAATCATACTAAAGCTGGAAATATGACAAGCTATTACCTTGTCAATCAGTTAGTTAACAAGCATGTATTAGGTGCCTGTTATGTGCCAAATACTGCATTAAATGATAGGCATACCAAAAAAAAGGCAGAATATGGTTCCTAATCTCAAGTAACTCACATTCTTTAAAAGAATTTAAAAAAATTAATTATTCTATTTTTTCAATTAATGGTTTTTTTCTTCTTTTCTCTCTCTGGAAAAAAAATGATGAAAGAAAGTAAAATAAATGAAAGAAAGTAAAATTCTTATAAATTCTTATAACATAAAATTTCTTATAATAAATATGCAGTTAAGCAAAGATACTCCTGCATTGGCCATGCCCAAAAATATATAATTCATGCCACATGTAGAATTCATCTTTTCTCTGCTAGGTGGTAGACTGAATTCTTCTCTATCCAATTTCAGGAATCATGGTTAGTCTTTCATACCATTCAGTCTTAGTAAGGAAAGAAAGTGGTCAGGAATGCTGAGAGTTTAAGCATCAGGAAGCACTTTCCTAGTCTAATATATTAGGGGACAAAATTGGGAATTTATTCAGAGAAGTTTCAAGACCCAGACCACTATCTGATCAAGTAGTTAGAATATAACCAAGGATCTGGGGCGGGGGGTGGGGGTGGGGTGGGGGGGGGTGGGAGAGAGAGGGAAAGGAAAGGATATTAGCATCCTGAATGAAGCTTGATACAGGAACCCTGAGGAGATTTATTTCTACTTGAAAGATAAGATACAAGGAAAGGAGATAAGAATTTCAGGCCTGAGTACCAATGTTAACTAAGCCATGAAACAGGATGTGACCACATATTTGGGAAATAATGTTTATATTTAAGCATTTTCCTCATGAATTTAATTCATGATTTAGAGCAATAAGATCACTTTCAGTTCTTAATTATGTATTTCATTTGGACGTTTGAATATTATTCAGAAGAGCATTTTCTGTGTTTACACATTCCAGATCATTTTACATTTTTTAAAATGTGATTATTTTTTTTTTTAAATAGCTGATAATGAATCCAATTCTACAACCAAGTATAATCTTTCAAAGTTGGATCCTTATACACAGTATAATGTATCAGTAACAGCCTTCACAGAAGGAAAAATACGAAGGGAGTCACTTGCTGTGATTGAATTCTTTCAGACAGATATTGGAAGTAAGTCATATTTGTTTCCTTGTTTTTTTAATGACATAATTGAAACTTTTGAATGTTCTATTTAAACACTTGTAGTCATGTCATATTTGAACAGAATATTGATTAGTCTAACAAATTCCATTTGTATAGCACATTCCTCACAACCTCCCTGTAACCAGGATAGTTATATGCTACCTTGAATATCAGTAAAGAGTAACTCTTGTCTCAAGATTAACAAGACCCTGAATGCTGTCCTCATCTTAGTCTCCAGAAGGATCAGATCTAGAAAACATTGAAGCAATCTAGAAGGCAGTAGATGAATCTACTAAGGTATACAGACTCAGGAAAAATGTCTTACTTAAAACCTGAGAGAGTGAAATACAGTATAGATTGGGACACTGATTTAATTATTCAGAGTCCCATGTTTGCAGTTGTCCTGTTCTTTGCATGCTCAGATATATTAAGGTTGTTGTTGTTTTTTTTTTTAACCCCGTTGGAGAATGCATCCAAATGTTTTGTAAAAAAATAATGTCAAACATCTGAAACAAAAATTGGTATGTTTACAGAGGCTCTATAACTGCTTTCTACTCATTCTTTGACTTCTTAATCTAGGAGTGTGTTTCATTGTGTTGGAATACAAAGGAAATAAAGAGAAACTAAAACAATTAGTAAAATGCATTCATTGTATTTAAAATTATTCAGAAAGAAGTTAGTAATAATTTCTATTTTTGAATATGATAATTTTTTAAAATTCTATTTTTATGTTACAATGAGTTTACTAAATGAAGTTTTAAATTCAAACATGCTGAATTCAATAAAAACATTTTTCATTTTAAAAATACACTTTTGAGATAGTCTCCTGGAAGGAAGAGAAATCATTCTGTAGCCAAAAAAAATTTTTTTTAATTTGTTTTGTTGCAATGTCTCCTATAAATAATCACCCCCTTTGTTCTCTCACCCATGAATCTTCTTAGAGAAATGATAAAATTCAAATGTTATTTTACAAATTAATATCTAAACATAAATATATGGAAAATATATTTAAATTGTTTTTATAAGCTCTGTTCTCATAAGATCATTGGCTCATATTGGGAAAAAATTTCTAACCATTTTTTCTCTTACAAGAAGTACATAGAATACAGAATATTGATCTTGGACTGTGGAAATCTATATTTAATTCAGCCTTTGATATCTATTAGTCATGTTTCTTGACAAGTAAGCCTCAGTTTCCTTATCTGTCAACTGGTACTATAATACCATTTTACAAGGTTTTAATGAAGTTCAAATGAACTAATATATGTAAAATGTTTTGCAAAAACAGTTTTCAAGAACCATATAATTGTTAAAAATGTTTTATTTTGGCATATTCAAATATGTGTGAATATTATATATATAGGTAATATTACTGTAATCTTGAAGTGTTTAAAAATAGAAAAATTACCAAATTTATCAGTTTGTCTTTTCCCTCAATCACAATATGAAAATGGTGATAATATAAATAATAATCATAATAACAATAACAATTCACATTTATTTGAAGCCTCTTATGTCCTAGACACTAAGTATATTTAAAAATATCATCTCATTTGATCTTCACAGCTATTTCTATTTTGCTATTGAGAAAACTGAGGCAAATAGTCATGTAACTAGTAAGTATTTGAAACCAGAATTGAACTTAGGCCTTCCTGACTCCAAACCAATGCTCTATCCACTACATTATCAATTGCCTTTGATATATAACTGAAATATAGTGTTTTGTATAGTATCTAGAGAGTCTTATTTATTACCTACTTTAACTTCATGATGCTGTGAAATAAGACACTAGGAATTTTATTATCTACTTTCTAACCAAAAGAAAACTTAGACTGAGTAGAGTAAAATAATTTGTCCTTCCCTAATGGCTTGTAAATATTAGAGGCAAGGTTTGAATGTAAATCTTTCAATCTCCAGGTCTAGCATTTCTCCCTTTTTCAAGTAACTATCTCTTACCCCTTTACTCACTGTTATTTAATTTTTTTATACTTTTTTTTGACCAAAATCTCCCTAAGTTCTTTTAAGAAAACACTTTTCAGCAGTCTTTAACAGAGAATATTCAAAGTTGATTTAATTTTTTTTCTGGTTGACCTCTGGGTCAACATTTTGAGACAGTGAATAGGACAGGGATTTTGCCTCTATCTTCAATGGTCCCAGCTTTCTGTTTCCTTATTTTTTTTTGGTCTGAGATAATTTTTCAATGTTATCCCTCACTGTTTTCTACTATAGATAATCTGTTCCCTCATATTACAAAGTTTGTAGGTTTTATAACTACTATTAGTGACTTCCTTCTGGGATTGAAAAAAGATTCTTAATAGTTGATGGTGTTAAAAATATATATTGCTAAATTAATCAGAATTATTATAAATAAGCAAAGCCTTCCAACTCACAATTTCAACATTTTCTCAGATAGGACACTAAAATTTCAAGCTATTTTGGGGAGGTTGTCTTGGTGTGAGATCAAATAATCTCAATATCGTGTAAGGGTGAAACTGTAAAAAGAACAAAAGATTAACATAAAAACAATTATTATCATAAATGGCAGCTGAGTCATTACTTTGATACTCTAATATCATAATCCCCAATTTATTAAATGAAAATATAGACATGGCACTAAAAATGGAGAGAGTTACTGTTGCATACCAGATATATGGAGAGGAAGTCTATGCAAGAGGAGATACAATTTTGATATTTAAAAATCAATTCTCAAGAAATATGAAGGATGAAAAAATGCAAAATGGTTGGAAAAAGTCACTGATATAATTATTACCAAAACAAAGATACTCTGGAAATGTTACTATTGATCTAGCTACTGTCTCTTTCATTTGTTTAAAAAATTGTGAGAATGTTTTCCAAAATAAAAAGAAAATTCCTGAGGAAATCCTCAGAAGGTACCAGGAAATCTTTCACAAATAACATTCTATATCAGATCACATCACTATATGCATTCAATTATAATAATAACTTGTCTGATAATAATATATTATTTTAAGTTTTCCAAAATTTTTACAGACATTATTATATACATTATTTCTTTTGATTCTGAGAACAAAGCTGGGAGGTAGGCACTATAAATATTATTGTTGAAATTTCACTTAAAAAAAAGAAATAATAACAACAAAAATCCCAATTAAAAACTACCTGAAATTGAAGGAAATTAAGTAACTTATTCATTGGTAACCCAGCTAGTAAATGATGAAAACTCGGATTTGGGGGTTTTAAGTCCAATGCTCTCTCTCCACTATACTAAGCTCTTTCAATTTTTTAAAAAAAGTTCATAGAATACAAAAATATCAATGTCAGTTATTTGTAAATAATTATGACTCAGATTCACACGTTAAGATCTTCTAAGATTTCTTGATAGACACAATAATGTAGGTGATTTTATTTAATAACCTTCCAATGTTAATATCAAATGAAATGGTGTTCATAGAAGAGGCATTCCCCATAGATATTAAGGATCTCTATGTGTTTCTGTTTACAGATGCTATTGTATTGAATACATCAATAGAAAAGGTATTGCAGAGCCTGTGAAAACAGGTTGTTAATCTTCTATGTTATAATTTCAAGTAGGATGAGCCACTGAAACAGATCATTCATCTGTATATGTAGGAGTGTAGCAATATATGTGCATATGTTAATAGATAACACATTTTGTACACATACACATGTATGACTATATAGTATATATTTGAACACACGTGTTTATATATAGGGTAAAATAGGTGTCAAAACATGTGGAGAATACCTATAAGATGATAGATCCATGCATTCTGTGTTCATTCCCACCAAGGAATAAATTTTAGACTTTATAGTTATTAATGTATTGAAAATCTTGTAATGTAAATTAATGGATTATTTTAAAAGTAGATGTTTCCAAAGACTTATAGTTGACTTATGAATGATGAAAACTGAAAAGATGTCATTCTTTTTTTTCAAATAGAACCAGACAAGGTTAAAGACATGGATGTAGTTTTAATGGGTGATAATACTGTAACAGTGCTATGCAAGGAGCCAGATAAAACGCATGGTCCCAGTTTGATCTACTATTTGAATGTGACACCTCCGTACAATAAGCAACCTATAGAGAACAAAATTTGCAAATTTACACTGGAAAATCTTCCTTTCATGACTACTCATAATTTTACGGTAAGACACATTTTTAACCTTTAAAAATCTGATTAAATCTTTGTCTAATTGTGCTGGACATTTGAAGGAAACAATACATACTTGATTTGTTGATCCAAATTTCAAATTTATCTGCCTCATGTTCAAATTATGGCATGTCCTTATATATATTTTATTATATTTAGAAATTTTTAGCTTCTCAGTTTTTAATAAATGCTTGCCAGGCTTTTAAAAAAAGCCAAAGATTGTTACATTATAATATTAGCTATATCAGACATTCTTCTTATAAGGGTTTGATATTGGACTGATATGTTTGCATTACATAGTCAATTGATTTCTCCCTGCTCTATGACCATACATTTTCAAATTTAGCTAAACATTTTGTTTATGAAAGTTATTTGTCACAAGGATAGTACAATGAGAGAGGATATAGGGCTCAGTGACAGCTTAACATCATTACATGGGGAAAGCAAATTATAACTTAAACCAAAAATATATACCTTGCTTATTTTGAATTATTAGCATATAGTTGTTTTTGAACTATATTATTATTCAATTATTCAATTATTCAATGTTAGGTTCCAAATGCATTTTCATTTCAGGATCTCAAGTATTTACATGCCATAAAATGAAATGGAGCTGACAAATAGCCAAAAATCTTCATGGCTGGTCTTGTTTTCCTGACTGAATAGTTCCCTATTCCTTAATTGAATGTATCAGTGGGTCTGTCACCTTGGTACTACCTCTGTTTTTTTATAATGATCTTTGATATCTTTTCAGAGGAAGAGCTAATCCCAAATTAATAGTCTTCCTTTTTTTTTTTCATGGATTTAGTTGTCTTGGCACTTTTCCCTAGCAGTTGAGGGTGGGCAGAACTTGGCTTTTTTAAGGACTTGAAGAGAGCATAGAATAGATCCTAACTCTTGCAAATGAATCACTGTGATAAGGATCACTAGATCTCATACTCAGGCTTAGAATTGGAGAAGCTACTGGTCATGCTATTTAAGGTAGGAACATTTTTACTCCTATTTGTGGTTGTTGTTGTTCTGTAATTTATCAATTCAGCTAGCTTATCATTAACTGATACTAGTTAAACAAGAACTACTACTTGAGAGTCTTAGTTGATGGACCACTTGGTATTTTTAAAGAAGATTTTTATAAATTTTTTTTCTAGAAACCATCCTTACAAGCAGCTCATTCACTTGTATATGCACACACATACACACAAATATTAAAGCTAATGTTTATTTCAGATTAATTAGCAGTATGATATAAAATCATTGTAAGGATCCTATTGCTCATGTGTCATCTAACTCATAAAGACAGCTTTGAGAGGAAATTAAATGCCATCAAATCCACACTCATTCTATAGATAAAGAAAACCATGGCCCAGAATGAATGGAGGAGGAGGAGAGGAAGACAAAGCAGTTTCTATTGCATACTTTTAGATTTCCTATATTATTTTCTTTAAGAAAAAAATATTACTTTGGCATAACATTTATTTATATTTATAATATAATTATAATAATAATATAATAATTTATTTATAAATAAATTATATAATAATAATTTATTTTATAATATATATAATTTTATATATTCTCAGGCCAGAGGATTCAATATTGTATTATTTTAAAAACATACATGATTTACTTTTAATTATTGCATTGTTAAGTGCATTATATTATTAAAATTAAAATTGTGTTTGTGCATGTTTCTTGCATTATATTCAGCTCTACGCTTTCAATTCGAAGAATTTTGGAGAGCCAGATCATAGAATAATAAAAACAAGATGTAAGTTACATCATCTATCTACCTACCAAAAAAACTATTAAATGCAATTAATTGGTACTACTATTGAAAAACTGTGTTGTTAAAAATAGATATTTGAATGCTTTAAAGACCAATACCCATATTTATAACTGCTAAAATTGTATTTTTAAAAATGGAACTTTTTCACTATGGCACATCTATGGTGTATATATATATATATGTAGCAAAGGGTATAAGTATGCCTACTAGCATGCAATTAAAAGTGAAGGAAAGTTTAATAGAAAGGAAAATAAACTTCTGAGATTATTCACAGAATCCCACTTTTCATGGTAAGGATTCTGGCCTAGCTTGGATTGGGCAAAATATCCTTTGTCATTCCTTCTCATTGAGAGATTTTGTGAAATAATAGGCAGAAAAATATGATAAGTATTTAACCCTGTAGGTATTCCTCCAAGTGACAAAGATTAAATCCCCTCTCAGATTTACTGGATAGTTTTCAAGATTTATTTTGATCAAGAAAAGAAAAATCTATCCCTGAAAATCAATATGTGATGTTATGTCCTTTTAAAACTTAATTAGGACAATCCTGGGACAATGGAGTCAACTGAACAGAAAGCTGAATCTATATTTTCCTCATTTATTAAATGGGGGTAATAATAGCACTTAGTTCCCAGAGTTGTTATAAGGAACTAATAAGATAATATTTGTAAAATTATTTAGATACTTACTTTGTAAATGTCACCTTTATTATTATTATTATTATAAATAGTAATTAGAAGAATGGTTTTTAAAAATGCATCTCAAAGGAATCTTTATACTCAAAATTAGTATAAAGAAATAGTTAATCCTTAAAGGAATTAAAACAGAAAGGCAATAGATAATGAGATGCAACTTGTAGATATAAGCTAAAGATATAAGTTCCTATGGCCTTTCTTAATTCTCTCGCCCAAAACAACAGGGTCATCCACAGACATGAAACATCTGCCAAGTTGAATTAAGAACTGAAGTTATTCATGACAAATATGGAAATATGTTTAGAAGTTATTCATGATGAATATGGAAATATGCATGTATTTAACCTATATGGGATTGCTTGCTGTCTTGGGGAAGGGAAGGGAAGAGGAGAGAGGTTTTGCAGAGGTAAATGTTAAGAGCTACCTTTGCTTGTATTTGGAAAAATAAAATACTATTTTAAAAAGAAAGAAAAAAAAAAAGAATTGAAGTTATTGGGATGATAGTTCCTAGTGGAAGAGGAAGAAAAGCACTTCATAATAAAGAAAGAACTGGTCTTAAATTCAGAAAGACCTGGGCTTAAGCCTTTCTAATAACACATGCTATCTTTGTGGAAAATTATTCAAAAAATCAGTTAGCTCCTTTGCTCTGGTCAATACTGTATGACCATCAGTTTCAGAGAAGATGCTTACAAATATTCATAGAGAGGGCTTGTTCATCCAGGAGTTCCTTATAAAAATGAAATCACAGTCTGTATCCACATTTATTGAATTTGTGTATATTTTGAATTGGGTATTAACATGCATCCTGGATAAAGGGACTAAAGATATTAAAGCCCCAGAAGTCTCATTAGAGATGGGGAAATTGCCAATGCCTGAAGCCATTGAAATCATACCATTTAAAAAGCCATCTATTTCTTCAATATATGAGGCCAGTCTTAGGCATATTTCTTCTTATTTGTTGGGATAATAAAAAATTATAGATCTCTTCAGTCCTATAATTCTAGGATTCTTAAAAAAATGTCAAAATAGGTGAGAGGCTTTGAAGCATTCTACATACATACTATTTTTAGAAGTGCATTAAGATTACAATTTGATTAATAAAAATAATGCCAGTCATTATTTTATTAGATTGAATATTCTTTGAGGGCAGAGATTGTGCCAGTTTTCTTTTTGTGTAAGCCTCCTATGGAGTACCATAACTTTCACTTTATATCTACTTAATGAATGTGTGCCTTGACTTGAATTAACATTACAAAAAAAGTTTTAGATTTTCTCTGATTTGTACCCATTTGGGAATTGTTATATATAAAGACCATGACCTCAAATGCTTGCAATACTACTTTAGCCTAATGAATGAATACTTTTAATTTAGTGATTTTTTTCAGGGGGCTTCAGTTGGTATAAAGTTAAGTATGAAAACTGTACAAAAAATGTTAGTAATCTAAAATGATGTTTTAAAGATATTTCACAGAAATATTTTGTTAAACTTTCTAAGTTCATTATTATTTTTATTTTATAGATAATTCCCATGCACTCATCATGTTTCTGACATTTTTGATTATTGTGACATCAATAATTTTATTAATTGTTCTTTATAAAATCTATGATCTACACAAAAGAAGATCAAGGTAAGTCATTTCTCTAAAACTGGGAAAAAATACAGTAATACATTTTAGCCAAAAGTCTTGACTCCATAAGACATGAATTGTCAAGAACCTATTAGCCAGGTGTGGGGTAGCCAAGAAGCTTGGAATAGGCATATTACAGTAGAATTTAGCACATATCTTAACAAGTCATTATATACAGATAAGTATAGGAAAAATAATTTGAGTTGACTAGGACCTTACCAATTGGAAGATCACAAGGTAATGATATTTAACTAGTACTCTGTCATAATCCTTTTTTTTTTTTTTAACAGTAGTACAGATGAACAGACAGAACTTGTTACAAGAGGTAAGCACTTAAAATTTTTGCTATTGGAAAATATTTTTTCTATCTTTGTTAATTGTCATTAAAATAATGTTGTCTGCCAGTACAAATAATACATCTTTAATATGACCTTTGAGGTAACAATAGAAATTTGTGAGAATAATTTAACTTAGCCTTTCACTCATTAAAAAATTAAGCCTTTAAAGATAGGCAATATTACTATATGTGAGGAAGAAAGGGAATGTATTCCTTGAATAGGAAATAGCAGAAAGAAAGATATTGAGTGAATAATAGGGAAAAAAAGAATTGTTTAGTTTGGCTAGAGAATGTAATGAGGAATTGTGTAAAATGGGAGTGAAAAGATTGGAAATAAGATTGGAAAGAAAGGTTGGAATCAGTCACCAAAAGGATGGGAATGCCAGGAAAAAAGATTTGTAATTTCTTTGAAATACAACAGAAATTCACCCAAGATTTTTAAGCAGAGGAGATACATAATTAGGCTTGCATATCAGAAATTTAGCGTGACAGAAAAAAAGTTTCTTATTCAGGGACAAAACAACTTTTTCTTCTATAGTCTTCTTCAGCTTCTCTTTTCCTGTGAAGAAAATGATTCATTTTAGAGTAAGTGATAACTTTTAAGAATTAGACACTAAAATTAGAAAAATAGAAAACTGTATTTTAAAAAATTGCCCTCAAAAAGGGGACTGTTTTCCAACATGAAACATCAAAAATTGCCAAATTCCAAAGCAGTTCTACACACTTGGGCTTTGGGGGTGGGGAGGTAGAGTACTCTCTAGGGCTTTTATTCAAGCATGTACATGTCTCATGTACATGTAGAAGTGGTTTTTTTTTTTTCATATCTTATAGACTTCTTAGACCTGCAAAGTTTTGTCTTATGGATCTGATACTTATGTAGATCAGAACCTGGAAAAATGTGGGAAGCTAGTACTCACTAAACTGCAGTATTTCTTAATTATAGAGTCCTTATCTTACTCATCTTTGTCCATCCTTCACTGTAGCACCTAATACAGTACCTGGTATGTAGCACTCAGTAAGAATTGAACTAATCAATAATTGAGCTTTTCCCATTAGAGTTTGTTTCCACTTAATTTGTCCTCCTTTGAAATGTGAAATAGAACAAGTCAGTCATTCAGTTTGTCCGTCTCAATCAATGAAAATAAATTAAGTGCATACTATGTGCTAGGAACTTTACTAAAAAAAAAAAGAGGATACAAATACATAAAAGATGGTCTCTATCCTCTGGAATTTACAAACTAATGGAGGAAGACAACACACAAAAGAAAGCTAAAAAGCTTGAGTGTGTGGTTGGGGAATGCTGGGTTGGGAACAGACAGATAAGGGCGGTACCCAAAGAAATGCTGCCTGGGAAAAAATGAGATGTTAGAATGAAGCTCCATCCTTAAATGGAGGTTTTAGAGTTTGTGACTCCATATTCCAATCACAGGGACAGAAGGTGTGATAGAATCTCGTAGACTTTTCTAACAATGAACTTCCAGGCAAGGGAAAAAAAATTACTTTCTAACTTCTACCCATTAATCAGTAAACTAATATGTATTTAAACATGGCCCATGAGAGAATTTGATATGCTTTACAATGGATATTCATTTTATGGAATGGTTTTCTTTTTTTTTTTTTTAATGGGGTAAATGGGGATGAAATAAAATGTTTCTGCTAATTATTTTTCTTAAATGTACTATGTACTGGGCACTATCCTAAATGATGGGGATACCAAAAAAAAAAAAAAAAAGAAAGAAAGAAAGAAAGAATCCCCACTCTCTAAGAGTGAGACTGAAGCAGCTAGGTGAATTGAACACTGAGACTGGAGTCAAGAAGACCTGAGTTCAAATTTAGTTTCACAACTTACTAGCTGTGTGACTCAAGCAAGTCTCTTATCTGTTGTCTGCCTTAGTGTCCTTGGTTGTAAAATGGAAATAGAATAGTGTCTGCTTCTCAGGGTTGTTGTGAGATTAAATGAGAAAATATTTGTAAAGAATTCAAACACAATGACTGCTATATCATAGATATTGGGGGGGGGGAAGGCTAATTTTTTCTAATTTTCAATGGAGGAGAAAACCCATAGGTAACTAAGTACTCACAGTAGATAGATAATAATCAGGAAAAGAAAGAAAGTAGGTTGAATTAGATCACCAAGATCTATAAATGGAAAACTAAGGAGTTTTTATTTTGTCCTAAGTGAATTAAGTATTGTTTTTCAGTTTTGATCCTTATTGAGGTTTTCTTGGCTAAATACTAGACAGGTTTGCCACTTTCTTCTCCAGCTAATTTTATAGATGAATAAATTCAGGCAAATAAGGTTAAGTGAAAATGCCCAGGATCACCCAGCTGATACATGTTTATGGCTAAATTTAAATTTCCTGACTACAGATCTGGCACTCTATGCAATGTGCTACCTAGTTGTCTGTGAATAGAAACATGGGAGTCATTACATGACTAAGGGACCAAAGTCTCTGTCCTCCTATAAATGATGTAAAGCAGTTATAGAGGCATGGAAATAACTAGATAGTGATCTTCAGAGCAACAAGAATAGAAACAAGGGAATTTCAGTGTGTTTATTCATTAATTGATCTGCTTCATTCCTTTAGTAAAGTTTGCTAAAGACCTAAGTTCCTTTTGTAAAAGGTAAAAAAATACTTTAGAATTATACATATAAAATGACTTTGGATTTTTCAAAAACTTTTTTTTAAAGATGATGAAAAACAAATAATGAACGTGGAGCCAATCCCTGCAGAGATGTTATTAGAAACATATAAGAGGAAGATTGCTGATGAGGGAAGACTTTTTCTGGCTGAATTTCAGGTATGTGTCTTTTAAAATGCAACCAAACTTTCTCTATCATATATCCGAATAACTCAATATTAACTTTGTTGAATCACACTTGACTTGACATTTAACGTTATGTAATAAAATATACTTTGTTGTTTTGGAAATCCCCAAATTTACAGTCAGTCAACACTTATTGTGTGCCTACTATGTGCTGAGGATAACAAAGAAAGAAAGATGGTCCAGGTTTTCAAAAATCTTGATCTAATAGGAGAGACAAAATTCAAACAACTATGTACAAACAAGATAAATACATCTAAAAAAATCAAACATTTTTCCTTAATTGTTTGCATTTATTTATTTTGTTTTTAATTTATAGAATAAAACAAGCATTTTTATCCTATAGTATAAGAAAGATGATTTCACATGAAATTGCCAATCTATGATGTACAACTTTGTATTCCTTTTAAATATATAATAATTATCAATGTAGTGCCCTTTTTTTTCTTTTTTCCTTCTCTATCCCTTTCCCACATCTTAGAGATGGTTACCATTAGACACAGATATGCACATGTATAACATATATATATAATATACATACTATATTATATAATTTATGTAAAGGATTCCATCCATACTTCTATTTATTAGTTTTCAAAAATGAAGTGTGAAATGAAATTTTAAATTCATTTTATCTTCTAACATTTTTTTCTTAAAGTACTAAAGGAAAATTCTAATATCTTAAAACAAATTAATTATTTGTAAATGTTTCTATTGTCAGGTTTAATCAGAAACTTGTCATTGTGTTAGTCATTTAGGCAGGAAGGCAACTGATACTTATAGAAGTATATGATCTGAAATAAAGGAATATTATGTCTTACAGAGCATTCCAAGGGTATTCAGCAAGTTTTCAAGTAAAGATGCACGCAAACCCCTTAATCAGAACAAAAACCGTTATATTGACATCCTTCCCTGTAAGTATTTGCATGTAATTGTTTTTCAGAATTTACTATGCTTACTTAGCCTGAGAAATATTGTATGGGCAGACTTGGTTCAGGACTTGTATCTGCTACACGTTGGCTATGTGACCCCAGGCAAATTATTTAACACTCCCCTGCAACACCCCACAAAACTTTCTAAGGTTTATAGTTTCTAGGGTGTCCATTTTAGTGGAAGAGATTTCTACATCAATGAGATCATTAATATATATATATACATATATGTATGTGTTTATGTATAAACATAACCCAAAACAAACAAAAAACCCTATGTACTCCATATGATAGTTTATTTCATAACTTTCTTTTCTTTCTTTTTAATCATAACTAGATGATCATAATCGTGTTGAACTCTCTGAGATAAATGGAGATGCTGGATCAGACTATATCAATGCAAGTTATGTGGATGTAAGTTAAAACAACATTCCAACTGTCTAGTTCTCTTGTCATTTAAGAGAAATGCAATGAATATTTTCCCTTTTTCTTTTGCTTATCATCAGTATAGTTGCCAAGCATTAATTTAATATTGTTATGACAGTTCTAATTATATTTCAAAAATGTCATGGATTTTAATTCCAATAATTTGGAATTTACACCAAATTAGGTGTGTTGTGTGGAAATCAATTCAGCCAGAAAAAGTCTTCCCTCATCAGCAATCTTCCTCTCATATGTTTCTAATAACATCTATAGGAATTTTTATAATATTATATAAAGTGAGCATATACATTATTAAAAATGTTTGCCTAACTGTATTTTTGAAAGGCAGCAAAGTTAATATAGATGCAGGCTCTGCCTTTAAGGATTCAAACCTAAAGGGGGAAAAAACTATAAATGTACAGGAGCATTAGTAGGATATACAGAAAGGCACATAAAAGTACAATTTATATATATGGACACATATACATATATAGAAACATAATGCATAGGTCAGAAGTAGGCACAGTTTATTTGTAGTGGGTAATGTGAAATTTATTATTGAGAAGATTGAGTCATTCAATACAGACATGTCATTCCTACACTAGGTCAAGTTAGGTAGAGAGAAGTGTTTTCTCTTTCCTCATTTATTAGGGAAAGCTCCATGAAAGTAGAAATTTATATGCTATTTTAATGCTATTAAAAGGGAGGCCACTTTTCTGGCATGAGGAATGGGAAGAAAAAAATTAATCTAGGCAGCATAAAAATCGAAACAAAAAGCATAGAACACTACTTTGACATCCACAGTATAAAAAAAATGGATTTGGGCATTTATATGTTTGGGGGAGAAGAATGCTTTGCTCAGAAGTGAGTTTGCAATTAACAAAATTTGTCTAATTAGTAAACAAATTGAACACATGAAATCTGATGATTAGGAAGTTACACTTAATGATCTAGGCAATGATTAAATAACGGTAAAAAGAAAAAAAGTTAAATGAAGTGAACTCTAAGGTTGTTTCAGGTCTAATTCTTTGATCCTACTATATAAAGTAATGATGGTAAAAAGATAGAGAGAGAAGATAATATGGTAGATCTCATATAGGGAGAAGTGCTATGGTTTGGAAGAGAAGGATTGAGATGAGGCAAAGTTTATGCTTCGGCCTTTTGCCCAGATTGTTAAATTTAATGACAATGAAGACATCAGTACTTGTTAAATCCCACATTTTCTAAAATGTTGTAGGGGAAATCAGACTAAAACAAGAGTTCAGTAGCTAATTAACCATAAAGAAGTTCAGAAATTCACTTAGTGAGATTAAACAGATTATTTCAAAACCTTGACATTGAAAGGAAAGAAGGAGATGAAACATTAGAGCTAGAGAATTCTAGTTAGGATAGGTATTTGATTTGGAATCTGGGATAAAATAGAGATGATCACTTAGATCACCTTTAAACTCTGATTTTCACACTAGATTCAGAGACAAAATACACCCTGGCTATAAATGTCATTTTCAAGTGCAAATTAAGCTGCTCAATCATTATGTCAAAAAACAAACAAACCCTAATTTAAAAATATCTAGAAAATTCATACTCCAGATTTGGAATGTTTGTGGTGATCTTCTCTTATTTCCATTGTAATTCCAAGGAAATATGCTCATTAAATTATGCCAGAGAGAATTTTGGACTTGAGTTTAAATCCTAACTTTAATACACATTACCATAAATAAAATAGTCAATTATTTTGAATCTCATTTTCCTCAATTAAAATTGGGATTATTACCCTGTAGCATATATTTTCTACAGCTTTCAATACAGCTTTCAAGCTTCATGTTTATACAAGATGTTCTAAAAATGTCAATTGTTAATATTAATGTTACTTCTACTAATCTTACTATTATTATTGAAAACTAATTAATAGGATATACTTGTTCATTTTTTAAACAGGGTTTCAAAGAGCCAAGGAAATATATTGCTGCACAAGGTAATCTCATAATATTTCATTCCTTTTCCATTTTCACATATTAAAATGTTTTTGGAGATTAATTAACAAGTATGTACTAAATTCCTATTATGTGCCAGGCCCAGTGCTAAGTTCCAAGTTTATAGAAACAAAACTGGCACAATCCTACACCCAGGAGGTTATATTCTAGTAGGAAGTTATAATATTAAAACAGGAGTAGAAGTCAAGCAATAGAGTTTTTGTCTAGATAATCACTAAAATTGGGAGTGGAGCCACAGGGTAGTAGCTTGTCCTTTCCTTTCTAGTACCAATGATGATATTGATTTGGTTATTGTGACCAGAGTCAAGATTAACACATAAAAGGTAGTGGTCCTGGGAGAAAGACCCTCCACAAGCAGAACATGATGTTGTCACTAAGTAGACTTTGATGTTCTGGGATACAACAATAGGGGAAGTCTGTGGTTGGCTGTGTCGGGTGAATTGAGGTGTTTTTTAACCCACTAACTCACCAATCAGCATGACTCAGTTCTGCTTCTTTATAAGCCCTTTCCCATTCTCCTACCTATCTAGTTGTTAGTGTTTCTCTCCTAAAACTAGCATGTACTTATGTTATTTAGGTAGCCAGGGGAGAAAGTGAATAGAGTGCCAGGCCTGGAGTCAAGAAGTCTGGAGTCTCTTCCTGGCTTCAAATCTGGCCTTAGACACTTAATAATTGTGAAACCCTGGGCAAGACATCTAATACTATTTGCCTCAGTTTCCTCATCTATAAAATAAGCTAGATCACTCCAATATCTTTGTCAAGAAAATCCTTGTAAAGTATGGGCTAGCTCCCTGGAGAGCCTCAGGGTCATCCAGAGTCAAGATAAATCAAAGTCCTTGATCTTTAGGGGGAGAAGTGACAGAGGCAGGCTTGCCAAAGATGTATCCTGGATTCTGGAGTCCAAAGTCTCCAGCCTCTCTCCTCCTCCTTGTCCTGCCGCCAAGTGCCTCTCATTTCTCTCCCTCCGCCCTCCAATTCTTGCTTACAATTATCTTACTACAAAACATTCAGCAAGCACCAATGGTGAGGAGAGCCATCATCCAAATATAGCTAACAGAAACATTGTCTCACATCAAATAGGTGGCCTTAAGTGCTCTCTTGTCTGATTCAAAGTTTCAGTCCTCTACAAATCCCAAATGGGATCATAAAGAGTTAGACACAACTGAACAACCACCATAAAAATTATGCTTTTTGTTTTTTAAGCATTGTGCCATAGAAAGCTTACTTGGAAGCCAGGAGGACCCTGGGTCAAGTTCCACTTGTGTCACATACTGAGCAAATAATTTAATGTCTCAAGTCCTTGGAAAATTTTAAATACAGAATTGCTAAGAAAATGCCAATCTGTTTTATCAGCGGAAATTTTCTCACTCAAGTCCTTTATATTAATGACATCACAAGTTCATTCCCAATTTATATCCCTATTATTTTATTTATTCTTAGCAACATAGATGATATGTCTGATCCCAAGTGGTTCATGGATTTCTTAAGAGAAGAACTTTTTATTGTTTTAGTTCCATGTCCTCATCTAGAACAGTATTAAGGAGGCACTAATTTAATTTGGTTGATTAGTTAAGGGCCCTACCTCCAGGGAATATAGAGGTAGTCTCTGGAGGCCCATTCTGAAGAATATCTGTTCCTAAAATGTAGAAGAAAAACAGTGACAGGGCGATTGACAATAGACTGTGTACAATACATAGATAGATACTGTCTGTGTAATTCTGGCTAAATCATTTAACCTCTGTCTCTCTCAGTCCTTATCTGTAAAATTTGTAATCTAAGCCAATCTAATATTCTACCTCCCAGAGTTCTTGTGAGGATAAAATTATATACCTCATATGAAGTGCTCTTTGCAAACATTAAAGCACTGCATCATTTCTCATCATTATCATTATTATTGTCACTACCACTATCATTGTCAGAATCATCATCACTATTATCATCATTATTACAAGGAATGGGAAAGCCTTATCAGTCAATGTGTCTTTATCTACCAGGTCCCAGAGAAGAAACTGTTGACGATTTTTGGAGGATGATTTGGGAACAAAAAGTAACTGTTATTGTCATGGTGACTCGCTGTGAAGAAGGAAACCGGGTGAGAGCTTCTTAATGTCATGAGAGTTACTGAGGGGAGAGATCACATGAGAAAGGACACTGACCAAGATAAAACAGTATGGCCTATTGGTCCTAGAAGCAAGAAGAACTGAGTTCCTACCTTTTAGGCTGATTAGCTCTGTGGACCTGAGCAAGCTATTGATACTGTCTGTATCTTGGTTTCCTATTTAAAATGAGGTTAATAATATCTGTAGTATCTACCTCCAGAGAAACAATGTTACATAATCGATAGAGGGATGCCCTCAAATGCAAAAAAGAACTGGATCCAAGTTCCATATCTGATACATGGTAGCTATATGTTCCTGGGCAAAATTATTAATTTCTCAATATTCTAGGCAATTCTGTAAAAATATAAGAAAGAAGGCATTGACATGCATTGATAGAAATAATTTCCTTCACTGAAAGGACATAGAAGTTGTGGTATACTCCTGTAATTCCAGCTACCAAGAAGTCTGAGGCGCTGAATCTAGGGGTTTTGAGGACCAGGACTATACTAATTGGGTGTCTACTTCAAGTATAACACTAATATGATGAACCTCCAGGAGTACAATAGCACCAGGTTGAATAAAGAGGAATGAACCAGACAATATCAGAAATATAGAAGGTTTAAGTTTCCAAGTTGATAAGAGTGGAATAAGGCCCATGAATAGTCCCCGCGTAAACAAGACATAAGGACCTAGCCTTAAAAAAACAAACTTAAAAATGAATAAATGTATAAACATTCATTTACATATTTATAAATGAATTGATGAATTAACAGATGAATGAGTGAATGTATAACTGAGTGAATAAGTGGATGGTTGGATGGATAGATGAATATATAAATTAAAGAATGGATGAGTGGACAGGTAGATGAATAAATAAATGACTAAATAGATGCATGGATAAGTATATAAATAAATAAATAAAATTTATTAAATGAACAGAAGGAGGAAAAAAAATGAATGAATGAATTTTACAAACTTTGAGTTTTGGAGTAGATCTATATTGTAATAAAGGGGTTTTCTTATGAGAAGGCTATCACTTAACCCATACATATTAAGTATCAGTTACACAAACACAAAGGTGAAATAGTTACTGTTCTTGAGGAACTTATTCTCCTTTGGAAAAACCAAACTTATTTATAAAAGTATAAATACAATACATACAAAATTAAAAAAAATAATTTGCATAGGGAAGGTACTAGCATCTAGAAGGATCCTAAAAGACTTTATATAAAAGCTGGTATTTGAGGTGAGTCTTGGAAAAAAATACCCTAGGATTTTAAGAGACAACAATGAAAGTGTAGCCCTGGGCATCTATGTAGACATGGATGTATATATGTAGACATGATAAATCCAGGAAAAAAAAAGACATAGACTCAAGTCCTTTGATATACACCAGCTGTGTGATCATGAGAAAAACACCATCCAATTTGTGCCCAATACAATTTTTAAACTCTGAGTACATATTTATCTTTATGAACAAGTGAAGGAGATTTCTTTATTGTGAGTTCCTTTCACCACTGAAATCAGAGCTCTGGAACAAATCATAGAGCTATGCATGATTAATATTACAATTAAGAGCTAAAACATAACCCACATTGAATATATGTATATACATATGACATTTTAGCATATTTAACAATTTTCCCTATTTAAATTTGTCTATTTATCAATAGGAAGTAATTGAAGATATATGAGTGGTGGGTGAATGGTTATAATATATGTTTTAGGAATATCAACATAAAGCTTGGTTAACTGAAAAAGAAAGTCATTAAGAAAAAAAAAACTTTTTATTTTTATAGAACAAGTGTGCAGAATACTGGCCAACAATGGAAAAGGACACTCAAATTTATGGAGATGTTATTGTAAAGATAAATGAACACAAAATATGTCCAGATTACATTGTTCGGAAACTGAATATCACAAATGTAAGTTAATTTCTATTGTATAATATTTGTCTATCTTTTTGGGGGGAAGAGACTGATACTAAGTTTTGATAATGAATAAAGAAAATATAATTTTTGGATTGGGCGGGGCTTTTTTCCCAGCTTTTGTGAATGATGGGTGGCTTAGGATATCTTAATGCTGTTTCACAAGATGGTAAAGTTATATAGGATCAACTGTTAAAGAAGTATCTGTCAATGTCATTTATGAATATTCATACAATTAGGATGTTCAAAGGAAGAAAAAAAGCTATCATTTATACCCTCAGAAAATCTTTTAAGAGGAAAGTAGAATTAATAATTATGAAAGGGACCATGTAAAGATATAAAGTATTAATTGATGTTAACTGTACAAAGTAATCAGAGTTCAAAAGAGAAGAGCTTGATGGGAGGGGCAACTGGAGCTTTGTCTCAGGATGTACAGTTTAGAGGACAATGGCAGCATTTGCAGTGCTTTAAGAGGATAAAAGCAACTGATCTAAAACCTATTTAACAAGAATATTTAAACTAAAAAGTGCATCTGTTTCCTTCTCCAAAATCTGCTGCCCAAATGAACTTTAAGACCTAGCTCACTGCACTTTCTCTCCCCAATTTCTCCAATAGTCTTTCAGTGACTCAGGCTTTTGTTGCACACCTCCGTGGTTCCTTCTACTCCCAATAAATTTAAGGTGTATTTTATGTCATTTAATCTCAGTGCAAAATTTTCTAGGTATAACTTTTCAGGGAAGGAAGAGATAGATTTAGGATGGAAAAATAGTCAACATGCTTATTAAATGCTTACTATGTGCCATATATACAAAGAAAAATACAAAAATAATTCCTGTTTTTTAGGAGAATGCATCCTGTTGGAAGTTAAATAGTAAAGCCAGAAATCTAAATGAAGCAGTTGAAAATTTTATAGAGTTTAATTTGTAGAAGGACTTTCTATTACTTTGAAATTACTTTCTGTTAGATCTAGATAATCTTCCCTCAAAAGAAGTTCTATGGTTTATTTCTTTTAAGGCTTTCATTTCTTTATTTCATTGTGAATCAAAGTCAGTAGATAATAAGGACATGCATGATTAGCACTTTCCTAAAGGCTTTTTGTTGGGTAAATTTCATATCTGATGAACCACAACTAAGTTACCCAATAAATAGTCATGGGCAGAAACTATTAGCATGCAATGTCATTGCATGTTTTTTTTTTATTATTTTTATTATTACATTTGGTAGCATTGGTATGTTTTAGTATTAACAAAGCAATGGCAAATTATATTTTTTCTTGTCTTTTTTTCTCTTCTATTTACTCCTGTTCTCTCATTTCTCTTTTCTACCTCCTTCTTCTCTCTCTCTCTCTCTCTCTCTCTCTCTCTCTCTCTCTCTCTCTATATATATATATATGTATATATATATATATATTCCTATTTACTCCTATATTACACACACACACACACACACACACACACACACACACACACGCCTTATCCTATCAATCTAAATATATTTAAACCCTACCTGACTCTAAAATTGACATTTACCTGCAATCCACTATGCTGAAATCAAGACAAAACTGAGGAATAATTGGAGATTGACTTTGCCTCAGTTCTATATTATTACATCTTAAGTGGTTGTTTTCAAATGTCCTCACTAATCTAGGCAGCAGCTTACCTCTTAAGGAGTAAATTGTTTCATGTTTTGGAAAATCTGATTATTTTATATCCTAAATAGCCCCATTCACTATTAAGCAACTACTAAGCAATAATATTTATAGAAATGATGAATATGAGAACATTTTATAAAAATTTTCACACTTCTTTGTCAGGATGATGAAATTCCTTAGGCTTTGTAGCTCCACTTAATAACTACTTTATTGTAAATACATGTTATTCTTAAATGTTTTTTATTACTTAGTCACTAGATAGAAAACAGATTATGCCTGAAAAGGGTATTTCTTTATCCTACTACTAAATGCTTCATACTTGCATGAAAATTTACATACCTCTATCTCTCTCATCTCTTTATCAATAGTGATATCTGTAACTTTATAATCTTTTCCCCTTGCCATTATTTACATAGGTTAATTTTTCTTTAAGAAAAATGGTCTCAATAAAAAAATATCTTGTCTTGATTAGAAAAGAGAGAAAACATCTGGAAGAGATGTTACACACATTCAGTTCACCAGCTGGCCTGACCATGGGGTACCAGATGATCCTCACCTGCTTCTCAAGTTGCGTCGAAGAGTTAATGCCTTCAGTAATTTTTTCAGTGGTCCCATTGTTGTCCATTGCAGGTATGTGACTCCAGGAATGATTATCAAGAGACTACCCAGAGCTCGACATATAAAAGCATGTATTTGTCTTTCTCCTTGGAAAATTGCCAAATGAGAAAGAAAGTCAACAAGAAAATTATATTCTTTTTCATGCTATAAACTGCATTTATTTTCCCTTTAGGAAAATATTACCATTCTAAATATTATTATTAAATTTTATTAATATTATTAAAGTATTACATATTAAATATTAGCATTCTAAAGTAATTATTGTCTCTTTGAAATTTTCATATTTTTCCACTTTTTTCAGTGCTGGTGTTGGCCGAACAGGTACCTACATTGGAATTGATGCTATGCTGGAAGGACTAGAGGCTGAAAACCAAGTGGATGTTTATGGCTATGTTGTAAAGCTTCGGCGACAAAGATGTCTCATGGTTCAAGTGGAAGTATGTATTCAGTATTTGATGAGAATGCAAATATTTTTGCTAGATGTAATATGAATTTAGGAGGATCTCAAAGCTGCAAGAAGTAGAAAGTGTTGTCTTTCAGATTCCTTGGAAGTTGCCCCACAAATCATAATTTGCAACAATCTACTTGGATGATATTCATTCAATCATTGATTCAAAATAGTTTATTAAGTACCAGCACTGTATGATATATTCAACTTGTGGCTAGATACCATCAAAACTTTGATGAGGATATTCTTTCCTCTACATTTGAATGAGCTCTACAATGGTCTTCAGCAAACTGGAATGCTACAACCCAAGAGATTGTGGATGGTTTTATCTATAAGTCGAATTTCAATAACTCAGAGGAATATTGAGTAGAATATAAAATGTAGCCTATATTAAATAAGTTCTCTTTTTCTAATCAGATATACTGAGAATGGCCTCATATGTCTGTAGTGTGACTAATTTTAAGTAGTATCAGATTTAGCATTTTTATTTGTAGCAATAGCAGCAGAACTATAATTTACTGATATTTTATATGTTTATATAAATGTTTATATATGTTTATATAATGTTTATATAAATACATATATATGGAAAGAATATATGTATGTGTGTGAAAAAGAAAGAGAGAGAGAGAGACATAGTGATAAATGAATATGTATTAACTGCTTATATTGTCTTTGAAACATCAGACACAATACATCCTGATCCATCAGGCTTTGGTAGAATACAATCAGTTTGGAGAAACTGAAGTGAACATGCAAGAGCTACATTCCTATCTAAATAACATGAAAAAGAGGGATCCACCCAGTGAGCCTTCTCCATTGGAGGCAGAATTTCAGGTAAATATATTGGTCATACAATACACCATTCAAACATTTAGTTAAAGGTTGTGGGTCAAAACTGTCATATCACACTACCTGGCTAGTTAAATGTCAATCTTCATCTTTATATTCCATCTCTCATTTTAAGGAAGTTGTATATGTTTGCCTTTTATTAGAACTGTGTTGCTTTTCAGTAAATTTGGGTGTCTCTGGCAGACAGATGAAAATTGAATAATGTATAGGAATGCCCCACCCCATAAACATACAAAGTGCCATTATATGCCTCCTTTAAGTTGCAATTTAAATCCTACCTTCTATAGGAAGCTTCCTCCAATCCCTTTTCATTTTAATGCTTTATCTCTACTACTTCCTATTTATCCTGTACATAGCTTGTGTATGTATACATACATACATACATACATATATACTTATATACACACATATAATATGTAATATAAAATAATATTGTATATAACATATATACTATATTATATAACATATAAACATGTTTATATATATATATATACATATAAATATATATGTTTCCATAAATATATATGTTGTCTCTCCAGTTAGATTGTAAAATTCTTGAGATAAGCAGCTGGGTTTTTTTATTATTTATATCCCCCATACTTGGCAGAATGCATGTCACATAGTAGATACTTAATAAATATTATTGACACATATATGTAAATATATATGTCAATAACATTTTTCATAAATCAACTATATATTTATAACATCTATATATAGAGACAGATACACAGATATATATGTGTATATATGTGAACATATACAGATATATGTGTACATATATTATATTCAGACATACATAATATAAATAGCAGTGTCATAATACTAATAGCTAGCATTTAAAGTGTTCTTTAAGTCTGGTAAAGCACTTTGCCAGTGCAAAGCAATAAGTTCTTTAGTGATTTACATTTGTTCCCAACAATCACAATCACAGGTAAATATTATTTATTATCCCCATTTTACAGATGAAGCAATTGAAACTAAGAGGTAGTTACTAGTCAGAGGTCATACAGCTACAAAATAACTGAGGCAGGATTCTAATTCTAAGCTTTTAGACCCCAAGGCCTACACCCTTTCCTTGTGCCACCTAGACAAATAAGAACAACAGTAACAATAAAATTTCATATTTCTATAGCACTTCCCAGTAGCAATTTGGAGATTTAGAGATTTTCACAGAAGTCAGGTAGACCAGTAATGTGTAAAGAAATAGTAATTTAGTATGGTTATTATACTAATATTATAATTTATAATGTTATGTAATATTGTATATAAATATATTATTGTATTATCATCTGAACTCACACAAAAGATGGTCCAAAGCCTCAAATAAAATCCCCAAAGAAAGGACCAAGGATCTACATCACAGTGACAGGTGTGAGGGCCAAACCGTCTTCATGAGGGATTGCCAGATTCTTAGTTTGGTATGGTAGTTTGCTTTCTCTGGCAGGAGGAAAGACGTGGGTCTGACCTTGAACTTGGAATACATAGGTTTTTGCCAAGATTCTACTTTTCCTTGTGGTATGAGACATCTGTGAATGTCTGTCTCCTCCACACAAAGGTAGTCCGAGAAGGCAGTGAAGATCAAAACCTTTATAACCAGGTGGTAAATTCTCCCTCTGTTGTGTCTGATTTATTTCCTACATATTATGACAAGGGCATGATATAAAGAGAAAACAAGTACAGAGTATAGAAGTCTTCAGAAAAGACAAATGGATTAACAAGCATTTATTAAGCACTAGTTATAAATATCAAAATAAAACAGTGCCTGCCCTCAATGAGTTTATTATATCAAGGAAAGAAGATATTTATGTCCAGGGCTTAGCAGAATGCCTAGCACTTAGTGAGTACTTAGCAAATACTAAGGCCAGTAAATGACATAGAAAAAAATAGAAATTTAGAAATACATAAAATATGTGTATAATATCAACCTATTTTATATTCTCATTCCATAATGATTCAGATTTTTTTTCTCTAGTACAAAGAGAAAACTAATTTTTTTTTGAAGATTTGCAGATCTTGGGAGCACCTCATCCCTCAGCCTCACAATGTGAAAATGATAACTATTGCACTCAGGGAATTTTCTTTTAAATTTTGGGATTGATAGATATGCATAAATGATATATTATCTCTCTTTTCTTCAGAGACTTCCCACATATAGGAACTGGAGGTCCCAGCATATTGGAAATCAGGAAGAAAATAAAAGCAAAAATAGGAATTCTAAGATTATTCCATGTGAGTATTTTCTTAAACAATGTCTATTCTTATCTACTACTACATATATACACTAGTTACTTGTTTCTTGGATTGTTGGGATTCACCAGGACTTGATCATTTCTTGAATTAAAAAATTATATGTTCTTTTATAGCACTTTAGAAGTTATGAGTTTTAAGTTGAAACTACTTTCAGTGAACTACCTAGCTGTTAGAATTGCCATGCACTGAGGGATGCAGCTAACTCTGTGAGGGCTCAGATCTTCTCTCTTTTCTCTTGTATTCCTAACTCTTGGAACACTCCTTGCCCTTACTAAGAACATAAAAAATTTTTGTTGACTAACAAGAATAAGTGAATTTCAGGGCAGTTTGAAGAAAAGGGTCTAACATCACTTTACCCAGTTTCTTTCAGTTGTTGAATTCTTTGCAAAGAACAGTTTCTTGTAAAACACAAAGAAAATCTAATTCTTGATCGACCTATCTCTGTTCCTCCATTTTGAGTAATGAGAAATGAGTGGAGATTCTTTATATATTGTCTGATGTTGCTCAGTCATTTTTCATAGCGTCTGACTCTTTGTGACCTCATTTGAGGTTTTCTTGCCAATGATACTGCAATAGTTTGCCATTTCCTTCTCCAGCTCATGTTACATGAGGAAACTGAAGTAAACAGAGTTAAGTGATTTGCTCGGGGTCACACAAGAATCTAAGATCAGATTTGAAATCACCAAAATGAGTCTGTCTGACTCAAGGCTTGGCATGTTATTAGTTTAGATAAGTGGTTCTCAAAGTATGGTCTAGAGAATCCTGGGGATCTTTGAAATCCTTTTAGAGGGACTATAAATTCAAAAATAGTTTTTATTTCCAATATGGTAAATGTCTATAAATATAATCCAGATAAACAAAAATGCTTTGGAGATATCCTCAATAATTTTTAATAGGATAAAGATGCTGAAAACAAAAGTTTGAGAACCACTGGTCTAGATGTTAGATACAGGGTCCCTGAAAATGAAGAAGAAAAGACTTGACCAAATTAATTCACAGTAATCGAGGTGAATGGGAATAATGATCAAATTTATAGTAAAAAATAAATCATTTGCTATTTACGATGTATCAAGTATTGTGCTAGGTGCTGAGGATAAAAATATAAAAGTCAAACACTTTCTGCTTTTGAAAAATTTGCATTCTAACAAAGGAAAACACTTTCTAAAGGAGTGACAATCAGGTAGGGGTATTTTTGATTGGGAAATCATGGGGATGGAGAATGGAGATATAGGAGAGTTGATTAATGTTCCCTTTCCAGAAACACAATTGATATCTGCTTACAGAGCTGGAAAGAGAGAAAAATAAAGAGGAACAAGGAAACAAGAGTATTGGCAGGATTAGGACCAGATAAGTCTAGTAGAAAATGGGGAACAATGAATCATCTATTAATTTATGGCATGAGAATATGGAATAAACTTTAATAATTCATTACTAGTAAACATTAATTTAATGTATGATCTGATAGCTAGAAGGTTAAAATGACATTATGAACATAAAATATAATTATTTAAGTTTGGTTAGCCAGATAATTTATAAAAAAATTAAAAATTTTAAAAATATATTTTATTTAAGAGGAGAGACTTACAAAGTGATGTTTATATATTTAAAATATATTTATATTTACATATGTGGAAATATATTTTAAATGTATATCTAAATATATATATAAGGAATATACATTTAAAATGTATAAATTATTGTCTTGGCAAAAGGATAGGTAAGGGAAGAAGGGAAAAAAGTTTACAACTCAAAATCTTACAAAAAGAGATGTTGAAAACTATCTTTACATGTACTCGAAAAAATAAAATACTATCAAATTAAAAATAAAATTTTAAAAAGAGGAGAAACTATGCTTAAATTGTTTCCATTTATGATCCCTTTTTGCCTGAGAAATTTTTATATGACTCTGGGCACATAGATATATAAAATAAGTATACAGATCAAACATTTACTAATAATAAATCAGAGTTTCACCCACACACAAAACCATTGTGACCCACAGTTTAAGAAACTTTAGTATAATATATAGAACATGGGACTTGAATCAAGAAGATTATGGTCTAATACTTGTCCAGATATTGCCAGTTGGTGACCTTGGACAAGTCATTTAATTTCCCTGTGATTATGTTTTTTTTATCTGTAAAATATGGGACAGGCTTTAAACTCAATAATCTCTATTGTCATTTTCAACTATAAATTTGTAAGCCTAAAGAAAAATAGAATGGTGCTTCAAAGCAAAACAAAAAGCCTGTTTTAAGGTTGAAAGATTAACTGGAATTCTATTAGCCAGTTTCATGGAGAATGGTGTCAATTTTTTGGCTTATTAAATACAATGTTTTTTGCTAATCTTAGTCAATTTGGGGGGGTATATCCTCACTATGTATGATTTTTAAAAAGTAATTAGTGACCAACTAAATAAGACTTTTTAAGTCACAGTGCTCTAGAAGTCAATGGCCTGAAATACTTGCCATATATTTCTGTGTTATTTATTTCAAGTTTCAGGTACTTATTGGCAAAGAGAACTTCAGATCTCTGAGAACAATAACAACACATCTCCTTCTTTTGTACTATGTAGATGATTTTAACAGAGTGCTATTGAAACATGAGTTGGAGACCAGCAAAGAGAGTGAACATGATTCAGAAGAATCATCTGATGATGACAGTGACACTGATGAGCCAAGCAAATATATCAATGCTTCTTTCATAACTGTATGTATTTAAAAAGCCACAATTCTGGCATATGCATATTTTCAAGTGTATCAGAAAGTTATCAGAGTATTTGTCCAAATCATTGAGGATGGATAATGAGGTTAACCAACTTTATGTATTACATTGGCGGGAAAAATGTCACTTGAAATCTTGTTGTTATTCAGTTGTGTCCAACTTTTCATTATCTCTTTTGGAATTTTTGTGCAACGATATTGTAGTTTTTCCTCTAACTCATTTTTATAGATGAGGAAACAGAGGCAAACGAGTTTAAGTGACTTGTGCAGGATAATACAAGAAATAAATATTTGAGATCCAATTTGAAATAGGGAGGAAGGAATATAACAAGGAAGAAAGAAATTAAATGATTCTATCCAAATACCATTTATGAAATTGTACCTTTTAACTGTTTGTTAGGAAGGATTTAATACCCTCTAAAGTAAAACCAAATCAGTATCTTGAAAATTTCCTCATACCATCAAAATTCATTGTCTTGACATCATTTTATTTGTATAGATTATTACCAATTATTCACTTTAAAGAATGTATTTTTACTTAATACTAACCAAGGATACTGGGGTTTTTAGACCTATTGGAAACCTGAAGTGATGATTGCCACCCAAGGACCATTAAAGGAGACAATCGCTGACTTCTGGCAAATGGTCTTTCAAAAAAAGGTCAAAGTTATTGTAATGCTGACAGATCTGAAGGACGGGGAGCAGGTTTGTACTCTCCCACTACTGTACCCTTTCCTGATTGCCATTGACCAATCAGAATGGGCTTTCTAGGAGATCTTAAGGGAATCAAAATCAATTTCTACTCTCATAATTTCAACTCTTACTACTCTGTGGATGACTCCTCTTTCTCTCTAGTTCTAAATTCCTGTCCCATATGTTTAAAAGAATATTTTAATATCTCTTTTAAACTCAGTGCATCACAAAATAATCTCCTCTATGTCACTTCCTCTTCTTATTTTCTCCATTACTGTCAACAGTATTGCCATCCTCCCAGACTAACAACCTAAGTGTTAGTCCAGTCTCTTCACTCTCTCTCTCACTCTCTACCCCATATCCCACAAACTGTCCCTTTTCTATCTTTTCATCTTATTCCCTTTCATATAGTTCATAACCCAGTGACACTGACCTTCTTATATTTGCTCTCGCAAGAGAAAGAATCTCCAAATTCCCTGAATTTTCAGGGCTCTCCTCCATTACTGGAATCCTCTACCTCTTCATATCTATCTTCTTTTTTTCTCTAGCTTCTCTCAAGTTTCACCTAAAATCTCACTTTCTATATAAAGTTTTCCTGATTTCCCATATCTCTCTTTCTCTGAGATTTTTTCATTTTCTCCTGAATTTTTGTTGCTTATGCTTAATTTTTTTATTTTGTTTTCCCCATTAGATTGTGAATTCCTTATGGACAGAGAATGTGTGTGTGTGTGTGTGTGTTTTTTACCTTTTTTGTATTTTAAATTTTTAATCACTTCCTCATGTGTATTTATTTTATGTGCTTTTGGTAGCAATTAGAATACATATTAAAAATGAAAGTACTAATTTATATTTTCCCACATTTAGGAAGTCTGTGCTCAATACTGGGGAGAAGGAAAGCAAAAATATGAAGATGTGGAAGTAGAAATGAAAGACATGAACAGATCTACAGCTTATACCATTCGTATATTTGAACTGAGACATGCAAAGGTATAAAAATTAAATGAGGTGGGGGAAATTCTTTGCGTAGATTTAATTTACTTGTATTGGTTTAACTGAAGATAAGAATTCTATAATGGATACAAAGTTCTGTAATATTTGAATATATAATTCATAAAATACATAAGAAAAAATACTTCTGATTACAAAACTAGATATGGAATAGATGATTGTCTGAAAGGTATGCTGGGTAGTCACAAGTTAATAATTCTATATTGTCTGGTTTTTAGAGGAAAGATGTCCGAACAGTCTATCAATATCAATATAATGTCTGGAAAGGGGAAGACCTTCCCACCCAACCCAAAGAATTAATTTCTATGATTCGAAACCTCAAAGAGAAACTTCCAAAGAAACATGGCATTGAAGGGCAAAAACACCAAAAGACTGCCTCTCTTCTTGTTCACTGTCGGTAAGAATGAATGAGCACCAAGTTCACATTCAAGCTTTGCCCCATTAATCACCATTTTCACCAAATTCCGTTTATCTTGATTTATTTTTTTCTGTTCTTTTTTTTTAAATTGTAGTGTTTTGTAGTGCTATAGCTAAAAAGCCCCCATCAGTGTTCTCTCTCGTTATTGTAAGTTGATATCAATTAATCATCTATACTTAATTAGCTTTTAGAAAAAGTAACTTCCTAAAATATTATCATAAAACTGGTACAAAATTTTGTACCCCTAAAGTCTGTGATACACTCTCTCATAAATATCTAGAGAGTCCAGGAAGAATCGAGCTCACATTTAGAGAGCAAATTTGATAAGGAAAGAATTTTTACTTCAATTACTTTTCTGAATGTAGACTCTGGGTACTTTCTATGAATTAATTCACTATACCTTAAGATTAGTAACCAAATTCTCATCTTCTTTCTATGCTCAAATAAATTACATTTGTCCCATAATCATGGGAAAGTCCTGTTATTCCTGTTTCCCCAGTAACTTGAAATTTATCTAATTCTTTAATTCTCCATATCCAGATTACTGAAGCATATTGTATTCTACTTCATTATCTGCTTTGCAATCCCAAATTTCTTTTTTCATCCTTACTATCATTGCTAATATCTCAATTCTTTTCTAATCTATCATAACTTCACTGGCTACATACTTTCCTTTTCCCATCTTAACCCCTAGGATGCTAACCAGTTCAACTCTGTACTCTTGAATGCCTTGCTTCCTTATCACATTGCTATCTTTCTCTGCTAATAGACTGTATTATTTTCACTAATCATTGCATTCCACCCCTATTTTCATGAAGCTGAAGGAAGGTAATGAAAAATCACAAAATTCTGTTGAATCCATTAGAAATTTATATTACAAAATTTCAACTGGGCCCTGACTAAGGCAAGTCAATTCTTTTGTACCTTTATATTACTTAACTATTTTTATGCTGGCTAATTAATTCGTTATTCCACTCGCTATGGCAGCTTTTCTTTTTGTTGAAAGGAAGAAAATGATTTTATTTGGCATTATATTTTATTTTTTAATTTATATTTATTTTTAATAATTCTTTTTTATATTTTGAGTTCCAAATTTTCTTCCTTCTTCCAGCCTCTCCCCTGTCCATTGAGAAGACATGCAATGTATCAGTTATACAGGTGGAATAATGTAAAACACATTTGATATTAATCATATTGCAAAAAAGCAAAAAGACAAAGTGAAAAAGTATGCTTCATGTATACTCCAAATTCACCAGGGCTCTCTCTGGAGATGGATAGTATTTCTTAACATTAGTCTTTCAAAATTGTTTTAAATCATTGTATTGATGAGTTGCAAAGTCTTTCACACTTGATCTTTATAATGTTGCTATTACTGTGAACAGTAACTTTCTGGTTATACTTACTTTCTATCAATTCATATAGGTCTTTCTGAAGTTTTTTTTAAAAACCAGTTCCCTCCCCCTTTATCATTTATATCACAACTTGTTTGATCATTCCCAGTTGACGTGCATTCCCTCAATTTCCGATTCTTTGCCAACACAAAACGATATGCTACAAATATTTTAATACAAATTGGTCTTTTTCCTTTGTCTCTTTACCCTTTTTCCTTTATTATTTCGGGGTATGGACTCATTGCTAGACCAAGGCCACTCACTTCACATGCACAAATGATCTTAATCTTATGTCACCCTATCTTTTCTAGGAAATGGTCCTGCCACCATGTCACCAATCTTCAGTTCCTTTCTCTCTTTTGGTTGCTTCCCTACTACCTACTAACAAGCCCATATATTTCCCATCTTTAAAAAAAAAACACATATCCTCATTTATTCATCTCTTGCTAGCAATTGTCCCATATCTCTTAAGAAAGCCATTATTGGTAAGTGTTTCCACTTTATTTCTTTTCATTTTTTTCTTGGCTGTCTGCAGTCTGGTTTCTAACTTTATTGTTCATCAGGAACTGCTCTCATCCACGTTAGTAGTTATTTTCTAACTGTAAAATCTCCTGACCTTTTTAGTCCTTATTCTTCTTGACTGCTCTGAATCCTTTGCTATTGTCAATCACCTTCTTTTACCTTTCTGTGACTGCTCTATTCTATTTCTCCTCCTGCTTGTGTGATTATGGCTCAATTTCCTTTAATAGATCTTCATGTGGGTCATGCTTATTTACAATGGGTGTCCCCAAAGGTTCTGTACTTCCCCCTTTTCTTTTCTCACTCTATACTCTCTTACCTAGTGTTCTCATCAGCTCCCATGGATTCAATTATCATCTTTATAGTGATGATTCTCAAATCCATTTATCGTCTGACCTTCAGTCTCTTCTCTCCAACTGCCTAATAGATACCTCAAGCCAGATATCTCGTAGAAATCATTTCAACATATCCAGACATGTCCAACATTCGTTATCTTTTTCATCATTCTTCCCTCTTTTCCTGTCAACCATATAACCATTGAGGGTACCATTCTAATCCTAGTCATCTAGACTCTCAACCCAAGTGTCATCCTCAATGCCTTACTCTCTCTCATTCCTCCATATCCAAAAAATTATTAAGTCTTGTTGATTCTACCTTCACAAGATCTCTAGCATATAGCTCCATCTCTTCCCTTTACCTCCTATATAACTATTTAAATAATCTGATGGTTGTTCTTCATGCCTTAAACTTCTCCCAACTCTTATCTAGCCTCTATTCTACTACCAAACTAAACTTCTTAAAGCATAGTTCTGATTATATTACCCACTCACATTCCCCTGTCCCTCTCAATTCAATAATTCATTCCATTACTTCTTATTGCGGGGGCTGTGGCCCAGATTCGGCAGCTGGGGACCCAGGGCCATGAAGTTTCTTTATTTAAAAGGCCACAAAACAAAGTTTTTGTTTTTACTATAGTCCGGCCCTCCAACAGTCTGAGGGGCAGTGAACTGGCCCCCTATTTAAAAAGTTTGAGGACCCCTGTCTTATTGTCTCCTAAGATCAAATATAAAATTTGGTATTCTAAGTCTTTCAATGACCTGGCCAATTCCTACTTTCCAAGCTTCAAATCCTTACTGCTTCTTTTCTCCCCCATGCACTCTAACTGGTATCCTTACTTTTCTCTAAGAAGATATTCCATCTCTAGATTCTGTACATTTTGACTGGCTTCGATCTATGCCTTGAATTCCCTCTCTCTATTTTTATAACTTTCAACTAAAATCCCACCTTCTACAGGAGTCTCTTTCTAATTCCCTTTGTGATAATGACTTATCTCTGTTGGTTATCTCCAATTTATCCTTTGTATGTGTGTTTGTATATACATACACATATATATTTATGTTGTGTACAAATACACATGTGTATATGTATCTTGTTTATACCTAGTTTTGTATGCCATTTCTCTCATTATACTGTGAGCTCTTTGAAATTTGAGCCTCTTTTTTTTCTGTATCTGTTTAGTGCAGTGCCAAGCACAAAGTAGGCACTTAATGAATACTTGCTGACTCGATGACTAAATAAAGGATATCTCTAATTCTTCAATTCTTCGTATCCAAATCAGTGAAATAGACCGTGTTCTGCATTTATCCATTCACTCCCAGTATTTGATAGCTTATCACATTCAAAAATGAATAGCAGCTGTCTCAGAATTCTGAGTCAGATTAAGCACTTCAGTCATTGTTACAATTCTGAGCAGAAGCAAAACTTTCACACTGACTAATATAATCTAAATCAGCAATTGCATTTCTCAGAAGTAGGCTCATGCCCCTTATACAGGAAGCAAGTTATTACAGGAGGTGAGAGTGAAGAAAACTGATAGATAGTGTTTAACAGGAGGCTGAAGAAGGATTTGAAGTTCCTACTTCCCCAAACCCTCAAAATGTCACGACAGATAGTCTAGAAATGATTTTAGAGAGCCAAAATTCTGTCCAAATCACTTACTTAATATATATATATATATATAAAATATACTTAGTTTCAGAATAGGAGCAATAAGCCAGGACTTTTGGTCTAGCTCCCTAAAAATCAGCTGGGTTGCTGAAATTTGGCTTTTGAAGGTCTGGCCAAAGCTTACTCACCCAAGTTTTTATTGGCTCCCACACTCAAAAATCCAGTACAAACATTGAAAAGGAAGGGATGTCTTTCTAATTCCATCATATCTTCTGATCCCAAATTGCCCACTCTAGAGTAGTCAGTCCAATATTTTCCTCTGGAAGAAGTGGAGACCTGAGATTGCCAACCCCTTCTCCTACCTTCCAGCCTATGGTCGATTATTCTAGGCTCCTATATTTGTGCTGTCTTCCTTCTTTGTCTTAAGAATCAGCCTGAAGTCACTTTGGCAGTAAGAAGTCATTTCTCAGGGACCAGAGTTAGACTATCCCACCTCCCTGTTCCCTAAAACCCCTAGTTTGAGTTCTACCAGCCACAGACCATATCTGTTCTCTTCTTGGAAATTGAACCCCATCCATATAGCTCCACCATTATGGGGGAGCTGTCACAGTTTCACCTGTCCCCACCATGACCTACCAATCAGTAGGCTGTGGAGTAACAACTTTCTCTGTAAGAGAACAACTGACGTCACTGCTGTCTAAATTCCCCATCCTAGGAATAAAATATGAAGCAAGGTATTTTGTTGAAAGGGGAGAGGACAGCTTGGGGCTTGAAACAAAAAAGATGTTTGGAATGGCAACTATAGGAAAGGTCTTCAGAGTCAGTTAGGGAAACAAGAGGGTTTGCCTCTCCTTCATGAGGTCCTAGTTGAAATTACAGGGCATGAATTTAAGGCCGTAAACTGCCTTTTTACAATATTCTACAGGAGTGCTCTAGTGCTTTAGAGCTCAGCTTCTTAAACTGTGGTTCACAAACCTTTGTGGAATCTCCTAACTAAATGTGGGGATCACAGAATTATGATTCATTAGCAGTAAATGTTTGATTTGTGTAAAATTTTCTTGGGTAAAGAGGAGTCATAAGTGAAAAAAGTTTAAGAAGCTCTGCTTTAGAGGAGGAACAAAGAAAGAGAATGGTTGGGGTGACCCAGAGTTGGAGATTAAAAGTGGAGTAACATAGAAAAGGGTACAGAAAAAGCCAAAGGATGAGGATTGTTTTTTTTTTTTTTTTTTTTTTGAGGCAGTTAGAATTAAATAACTTGCCCAGTATCACATAGCCAGCAAGTGTCTGAGGTAGGATTTGAACTCAGATCTTCCTTACTGTGCCACCTAACTATTCCTAGGTTTTAAAGATAAAAATGATATGAGGATAAATAGTAAATGAGAAATTTTCTTTTTATGACTGTGAAGGAATTATTTAATACAAAAAATTTTGATACTAAGCTTCCTGTATTACTGGTAGTTATTATTTAGATTATAATAGTGTTTTTTATTTGGGGGCAAAAATTTATTTTATATATATATATATATATATATATTTTTTTTTTTCCCCTGAGGCAATTGGGGTCAAATGACTTGCCCAAGGTCACACAACTAGGAAGTGTTAAATATCCGAGGTCACATTTGAACTCAGGTCCTCCTGACTTTAAGACTGGTGCTCTATCCACTGTACCCCCTGACACTATTATACTTTCTTTACTGTAGATCTTCAGACAATTTATAAAGTTTGGCAAACACTTAAGCTGCCCTGACCTACCTAACAACTTCTGCTGGTAGCTTTTTCCCTACTGAACTTTTTAGTGAAAACATATACAAATATATACACAAATGCACACAAATATTTGTCAGTCTAGATAGCTATTAAAAATGTTTATTTCTTTTAGCTGAGTAGAATCCTTTGGCTATTAATATAATTATAAATAAATCATTTTTTAAAAATATAATTTATTTTGGAAAATATATTAGTGTTGACAGGGCTACATTGTTAAATGTGATCTAAATTATGAACTCTGGCAACTTTATTCCCATGACATTCTTTCCCTCTCTGTAAAGTTGTAATTTATGTTCCTTTTTTTCCTTTTTTTGTAGGGATGGATCCGAAAAATCAGGAACATTTTGTGCTTTGTTAAATCTTTTGGATTGTGTAGACACAGAAGATGTAATCGATGTTTTTCAAGTAGTGAAATCTCTGCGCAGAGCTAGACCAGAAATGGTTTCATCCTTTGTAAGTAAATCCTATGAGGAATTTGAACATGATTTTTTTGTTCTATTTCAACAGGTTTCTACTTCTTTCTTTTTCTTTCTTGTCTTTCTTTTTGTCTTCACCTAGGGTAACTTTATCCCTGAGATAGATTTCTATGAGCTTGTATAGGAAAAATAAATCAACCTTTTTACTAACCACCAACTGAAAGTTAGTGTTTCCTTCAATTATAAATGTAGACAAAAAACTTTTATTTTGAGAAGTGATTCAGAGGCTTTATCAGATTTCCAAAAGGGTCCACATCACAAAAAAGGCAAGAACTCCTGTTGTGAAGAAATTAAATCAATAATTGTGCCTACATCAATAATTAAAACTAATAGGATACATATATGTAATATATACATATCAGATCTATTACAATATATTTATAAATGTATATATATATATATTTACATACACATACTTTTATGTGTAAAGCTTAATAGATAAGTGTTAATAGCTTAAAACTACTAAGACTTTTGAGACACCCTAACATGTATGTGTGTATATAAGGTGTGAGGAAAGGGAGAGATGGACAGAGATAAACACAGAGAAAGAGAATGGTAGTTGGACTTTTAGATGAAAAATGAAAATAGGTGAAAATTTATATTGTTAAGTGACTGACAAATTAATTTTAGGACTTCCATGATTTGTTTTTGACTATGAAAGAAAATAGGCTAGATTTAGAGTTTAATCCTTGTCAACTAATGAGCCTTCCTGTAATATTACTCTAGAAGTCTGTGCTGAAATAAAGCTAATTACTTTATAATAAGATGCTTTTAGCCTTCTAAGAAATGTCTTTACATTCCTTAATACTGTCCTACAACAAGAATATTCTAGTAAAGCCTCATACTACCTACATAGGATCTGTTCTTATGAACAAGATTGATAAGTAGCCAAATAATACCTGAACTTAAGTGCCTTCTATATACCAAGCCTTATGTGAGTCCCTGGGGATACAAAGAAAGGCAAAAGATAACCCCTGATATCAAGAAACTCATAGTCCATTTAATACATTTTTTTCATACCTAATCACTTCCCAGTAATTAGAAGCTGGGATAAATAGAGAGCTGGGCCTAGGGTCAGGAATATTTATGTTTAAATCTGTCCTTGGACACATAACTAGTTCTGTGACCTTCTGGAAAGTCACTTAAACTCAATATACTTAAATGTAAAATGGGTATCATAATGTCACCTACCTTGTAGAGTTGTTTAGGGATTGAATGAGATATTTGTAAAGAACCCAACAAGTCTGGCTCTTTTCCCTTTTCCAATAATTTCCCCATAGTACACTCCCTTAAAAAAAAAAAAGCAGTTAAGTAAAAGCTTTTCAAATAGCAACTATAATATTCTGTACCTATAGTACCTTACCTCTTGACCAGGAAAAAAAAATATTTCCCAGCACCAGCCATCTGGAACCATTATTGATTTTGGCATTTGATTTGAGTTCTGTTGTCCTCTAGTGTCATCACCAATTGCATTATTGTAATTGTGTATTCTCCTAAATCTGCTATCTTCATTTGGCATGAGTTGATGTGAATTGTTCCATATTTCTTTGATTTTCTTAGAAATGTTATTCTTTATAGCACAATAATATTCCATTGCATTCACTTAGCACTTTTATTAAAGCCTTTTATTTTCAAAACACATACATAGATAATTTTCAACATTCACCCTTGCAAAACCTTGTGTTCCAATTTATTTTATTTCCTTTCCCCTATCCCCTCCTCTAGATGGCAAGTAATTCAATATATGTTAAACATGTATAATTCTTCTATACATTTCCACAATTATCATGTTGCACAAGAAAAATCAAATCAAAAAGGAAAGAAAAGAGAAAGAAAACAAAATGCAAGCAAAAAACAACTAAAAAGAGTGAAAATACTATCTTGGGATCCATACTCAGTTCCCACCGCCTTTTCTCTAGATTCATTTAGCTTTTAACATAATTCTGAACTCAAGAAGTTCAGGAAGATCTCTCTACTACTCATGTAGATTTCTGCTTACTTGATTTCTAGCTGCTTATTAAATTTATCTACTAATAACTTCTTTGTTGTACCAAGATAATGACATTGTCTTTCTTTTCTTCAATTTCTTCCTTTCTTCCCTTTCTCTTTTTATTTAAAGGAACAATACCAGTTCCTGTATGATATCATTGCCAGCACTTACCCTGCCCAGAATGGAGAAGTAAAGAAAAGCAGCCATCAACAAGATAAAATTCAATTTGACAATGAAGTAGACACACCAAATCAGAATGCTAACTGTATTAACTCATCTGGTGATCTGAATAAGGCCCAAGAAGAAAACAAAAAGTCTGAAGAACCACAGATCACAGATAATAATAAAGAGACTGAAAGCTCTTCAAATGGTCCCACAAGTCCAAACTTAATGGAAAGTACCTAAGGAAGAACATAGATCTAAGTCATTGTTAATGAATATCCTTTCATTTTTCTATCTCCAAGATGTAAAAAAGAAACAAAGGTCTGTTTGAAATCTATGAAATTTATGGAACTAGTGACCACAGCTTTTTTAATCTTTGGGAAATTTATTTTATATATTTTTACAAAATTCTTTGTATAGTCCAATGCTCATTCAAAATATTTTCCTATTATTTACTATTTCTTCATCAGTTTTTGTTGGTTCTGTTTTGTTTTAAAAAGAAAGATTTCAAGTGAAATTCATTTATCTTAGAGGAAGATAACTTATGAACTATCTTTTATTCATTCAAAGGGAAAATCCATTTTAATCAGGTTTGTTATTTAGTTTAGAACATCTTATTTTATCAGTTAAAACCAGTCTGTAGGGCATGTTTGAAATGAAAACAAGTACATTTTCCAAAATGACCTCAAGATGTCCCCATTGTTCTATGTAAACTAATTTTGCAGTTCAATGTTTAACTCCTAGGAGGGGCATCTCAGAGCAATAGTGTATGTTTGTGCAGTCTATTAAGGAAATTCTTTGTATTAAGTCTTGGCATTCCTACACACCATGTGTTAGTATTTAGTCCACTCTTTTTCCATGCTTATTTAACCTAATTTAAATAAGGTTAACAAATGAACATATTTTACTGTCTCTGGTGCATATAACTTGTTTGATATAAACTGCTCTCTGTACAGGATTTAGAATTAATTATTTAACCACTGAAACTAGGAATAAAAAGCATGTGCTTACAAGGAGATGTGAGGAGGTAGGACTATTTCCACTGATTATCTACTGTACTTACATTGGCAGTTGACTATGACTTACTGACCAGTTTTAGCTTCCCAGATGATTCCATTATTTTTCATTCTCTCCATATATTCAATATTTTCCCACAAACATTTATTAATTGTCTACTATGTGCCAGGCATTGTGTCATATGTATCATCATGTTCATCAACATAAAACTTTTATTATTGTTGCTATTGACCTTTTTGACAAAGGAAAATGTCTGAAAGCACCAGAAGAGGGATTTTTATGAATAATGATTTGGGAGAGCAAATTTGGGAAACCTCATCAGCACTATGCACTAGATCTATCACTAATCATACTAATTTGGAACCATTACAATGATGTATTACCACTTGATGCCTAAATTCTCCATCTGTGGCTTGAGATAATAGCTGCTAAACAATTTATGTAAAATGCTGCCTAGTATTCAAGTAGAGGAGATGTGTGATTTTCAAACTAGAGTCTTCATTACATGACTAGCCTATAACTAGTTGTTTATTGCACTGGTTTAGAACACAAGAACAACCAACAAAAACAATAACAAAAGTTTTGATATGTGATTCAAAATATGCATTTCTTATTGCTATTTAAATCTCTGCTAAGAAACATAAAATAAAGATTATTTTTAAGAAAAATAATTGCAAGAATCATTATTTACTCAAATGAAGCTTCTATAAAACTTTATTATCCTTCCAGTGGAGTGGAGAAAGAATAAGGTAAGTTGTCCATGAACTCTCTGGTCCTGATGAAGGAGTCTATCAATCACTAGAGGATTTCTGTCATTGATAATGAAACTCTATTACAGATATATACTGTTTTCCTTTCTAAACTACAAAAGTGAATAGAAAGACATTGAGAATAAGGCTACATGTACGTGAGCCAAACTTATACAGTCATAAATGTATAACTAGAAGTTATGCCAGAAGTTATCTAACTCCTTCATTTAATAATGAGAATACTGAAGTTTCTGGAAAGCCTAAATGATTTGCCAAATATCTCACAGGTAAAGATATAGTTTCACCTAAATTCTTGGACACCAGTGCTCTGTTCACTTATAGGATGATTGTGTCTAAGAAGATGGCCTTGAAGCCAGGAAAACTTGACTACAAGTCCTGCCACAGACTTATCTTGCTAAGATAACTTTGGATAACTAACTTAACCATTCAGTATGACTTCATTGACAACTCTCTAAAACCTAAATTATTACTGTACATTGGTCAAAAAAGTTTCCTCATTTTAGTGAAATCAGAAATCCCGTCCCTATCTTTATCCCTATTAGCCTTGACAGATCAGTTCTGGATATGGAGATATTTACCAGTGGGCATTGACTACAAAAGTCAAATCTTTTAAGGAAAAATTCAACTTTGAAATTTGGCTTTAGTGAAACTTGTAACCATGCTTCTTTTACTATGGACCATAGGATCAAGGGCTTTATCAGCCTCTAGTTTTACTATCCTTTTTTTTTTAGAAAGGAAGAAACTTAGGTCCAGTGTGGTTCAAGAACTTTCTTCAAGATCACACTGATTACAAAGGAACCCAAGCCATTTAACTTACCATTTAAACTGCATAACTATGTGAAGGAAAATCTGAGTTTTGCTTAAGGACTTTGTTGTCCTAATTTCTGTCCCCGGAATCCATGATACAATGCTAAAAAGGGGTTGTTTAGGTACCTTACAAGTGGCATTAATCCCTTCAGTCAAAGAGAGTTTGGGGCAACTTTCTTTTCAAGTCTGAAATTACTACAGTCAAGTAAAGTTAGACTGAAGTCAATCTTCACTGACTGGACTGCCTATGTGTTGTCATTTATCTCGTGTAATTAGGTCCTTCCAAAAGGGAATAACCAAAATATATTGACACCTATGACATCCTATAGTCAATAATAATTGAAACATAGATTTTGAGCTTTCTTTGTCTTGAATTGGATCTGGCTTTCCAGTTTTGCCATGCAGAAGTCACTATTTCCTTTTCATGATCTGTTCCAGTTAAATTTTCCCCTGTGTATTCAATATTGTTTTCCAACACTGAATTTCAAATCAAGAGACACAGATTTTCAATCAGAAGACTTGGGTGTGATCTTGAGCAAATGCTTTGATTCCTTAGGCTTTTAGTTTCCCTCTCCTACATATAATTAAGAGGAGTAAATTAGATCAATGATTTTATTCTGATTAGTCAAAAATCTTTGAGCATGTGACTCCCAATATTTGTTTGCTTATTTACGATTCAATGAATAGAATACTGAACTTGAATAAAAAAAAAAATCTGAGTTCAGATTGGGCCACAGACTCACCAGGTGATTCTAGGCAAGTGACTTTATCTCTGTCTGTCTTAATTTCCTCATCCAAAAAATGGAAATAATAATGCAACCTATTTCCAAGGTGGTTGTGGGGATAAAATACAATTCTCTCTGTAAACTTTATTTTGCAAAGTTTAAAGCACTAAATAAGTGCTATGATTATTATATATAATATATATGTAGCCATTATTATACATTATTATGATTGCTTTATTCATTATATATTATAATACACAGATATTTAAATTAAAGAAGATGAGATGAAGATGAAATAATATTCAATCTTGGAGTCAGTAAGGAATCACTGGGGAGTGATTTATCAGACTTGGGATTCAGGAAAATCTCTTTGGCAGGTGAACCAAGGAGAGACAAGTCATAGAAGCAATTTGTGAGTCTTTGTCTAGGTGAGAAATAATGAAAGTCCTAACTAAAGTGATGGCTGTAGAAGTAGAAAGAAGAAAATACACACAAAAGGTATTATAGTGATAGGAAGCACATAAGAAGTTGAAGATGATACCTAGGTTGTGAGGTAATGTGACCTATAGTAACAGGGAAGTTTAGAAGGTGAGATTTGGGAGAAAAGGTCTTAATGTGATATGGCCTTCTTAAACTTTTTCCACTCATGACCTCTTTTTGCCTGAGAAATTTTAACACAATTCTAGTATGTAGATATATAAAATAGGGATATTAATCAAATATTTGCGGATAATAAATCATAATTTCACAACCTTCATGTATAGTTACGAGACTCTATATGGAGTTGTGACTCACAGTTGAGGAAGCTGGGTTTTTGAGCACAACTGTCCAACTTTGCGCATCCTGTGTGACTTTCAAAAGAAAAAAGGTAAATGAGAGCAGAGTAGCACTTTACATGAAGAAATACTTGGATAAGAAAATTATAGGAACCAAAGTGGGAAGCACGACAGAAAATATTTGCCTGAAGTTCAAAGAAGAGAGAAATAAATAATTTTGACATTGAAGTATACAATAGACTTCTTTTACAGAAAGAGGAAATAGATGAGGAATTTTGGGAAAAGAGAATGTCTGGTACAGAGGCATAATTGTGACTACAACTTTGATTATCCAATTATCTGCTAACTCACTCTCTTTCTCTGACAAAAACAGAATAGGTAATAACTTCTTGACTTACCTTAGTGATAATTTCACCCTTCAAAAGTGGGAAGAATCAACAAGGGAAATTTTATTCTGAATCTGATTCATTTAACAGGGAAGAACTAATTTCTAGATAGAAGTGATGGAAACTCTGAAAGGAAATGATTATATCCTCGTCTTTGTGATAGAGAAGCAGAGGAAATATGGGCACAGTTTGAAATGCACTTTGGCAAAGCATCTTTGAAAGAATTCACAGAAATGATAGATCCCAGGGAGTAAAATACTACCTTCTGTGTCTCTGTCTTGAGGTGTCTTGTTGCTTTAGCTGGTTTTTCTGCTCAGTCAGTCAATAAAGATTTATTAAATACTTACTGTGCTGGACACAGTGATAAGAATCGATAGCTGGTCAGTAGCTGGAGGGGATGGCTGGCTCCTTCTCCATAGGAACCATCCACCCAGAGAATGATTGGGGATGGTCTTCTAGACCAGGATTCTTGTGTCCTGTTCTGTGTAGTTATTCAGCAGTTGTTGCTAGCAGTTAAGAGGAAGTCAAGGTCTTTCTCCATAATGATTTCATCCCTCATTGACTACTGCAAGAGGGTAGGCTGGAAGCGATGTTTTGGAGAATATTGATATTTCTAGAACTCCTGGGTTATAGCCCTACATTGAGGCCACAAAAGTTTAAAGTGAAATGGTGGCCAAGAATGGTAGAAATTCATCTTTATTGGTATGTGTCGAATCCTATGTTCCTCCTCAAACATAATGACTTGCCTGCCATGTAAGTGGAAGTTAGTTGGCAGGCTGTAGAATTAGGCTGAATCTAGTAAAATGAAATTCAGTAAGTTTAAAGGTAAATGGTTGCACTTGAATAGGTAAATTCAACACTTTACTGATACACAGTCTGAGATTTTAGTGGACTGAGAATTCAATATAAGAGCATTTTGATGTGTCTAAGAGTCAGTGTTGTATTAAGAGGGGCATAGTGTCCAGAAATATGATGGTAATAAAACTCTTAGTCTTCTGCTCTTATCTGAAGCATTTTGCTCACTTCTGGGTACCGTGAAGAATCATAGGAATATTGATAAATTGTAGAGTCTCCATAGAAGAGCACTCGGCTTGATGTACGCCATATGAGAACTAGTTAAAGGAACAGATAATGTTTTTCCCAAAGGAACCATAACTGAGTTCAAATGACCACCATAACTGAGATGTCTAAGAGGGCATGTTTCCTTTGGCTGTATAGGAAAGCTTCCCGATGCTTGGAGCTGCCCAACAGTACAACAGATTTTTTTTCTGGAAGTGCAGTAGACTCTCTAATTTTGTAAATCATCAAGCAGAGTCTGAAAACCACTTGTCAGCTTTGTCATGATAAAGATTATTTTTCTGTCTTCCTTTCTCATTAGTGAGTTTAGGTCATAAGATAGAATCATAGATTGAAACTAAAAGAGACTCTGTTAGTCATCATTAACGGTAATCATTAACATCATAATGTTAATGAGAGAACTTAGGCTCAGAAAAAGTGAAATGACTGATTGCTACAGAAGATATAATTCAAAGTCAGGAAGCAAATCAAGATTTCTAACTCCAGACCCCACATGTTATAATAATAATAATTAGCAGTTATATATCACCTACTACACACGAGGAACTATGCAAATATTATCTTTTTTTATCCATATGACAATTCTGAGAGATAGATGTTATTATTATCCTCATTTTATAGATGGGAATACTGAGGTCACGTTAAGTGACTTGTTCAGGTTCACACAGCTAAGGAGTATCTGAGGCCAAACTAGAACTTGGACCTTCCTGAACCCAGAGATCTATTCTTCTTGCCATTAGCTACATCAGTTTTCCCATGTATCAATCACTGCCTTCTGGTCTATGGTCCTCAGCCAAGAATTAGCAATAGGCAGGAGCCAGGACTTGTTCCAACTTCTGCAAAAGCAACTTGGAGTTATTTTCTTTCCTTTTTTCCACAAAACAGGCTGTGCAAAAAATAGTTTCTAAATATACATTTCTGACAATGCCATGCAATATAGCCAACTCAGCTGAAATCACACACAACATTGAAGTTATTATACAAAAATAAACAAACTCTTCAGCATCCATGGGAAAGGCTGGTGGGAGCCTGGGTAGTTCTCTTGATGAACATAAACAGAAATCACCTCCCCACAAAAATGAGTGCCAGGAAATAAAACCCTCCAGTAAATCACAAATGTCATTGTTCAATTGTCTCTTTATTTGGTAATCAGAACAAATTCTTACTGCTTGGCTTAAATAGCGGTGTGTTTGTCATAAGACTCATCAATGGGTATTGAAAAAAATTTAACAGTGAACTATAAAATCCAAACCATATTTGCACAGAGTATTTTTTTTTCATGCATTAGATACAAAAGGTGCATAGAGTCAACATCTTATTCTATTCTTCCATATTTTTATGTTGTTTTGATGACTTTTCTATAGAGTAACACATAGAGAACCTTATGGGGGAAACCCCAAGCACAAAAATCCAGAGTATTCCTGACCATTGTTCTACTCTATACCTGAAAACCGGGCTCCTAAAGTACTATTTATATGTTCATAGGATGCAATAGACTAAGAACACTTTCCCTTAAGCTTCAATTTAAGAATTACTTCATAGGAATTGCTTCAAAACCTTGTTGTGAAGATTCCTATCTTCCTCAAACTATCTTATATTTACTTATATGTGGATAGCTTATATTCTGCCTTCTCTCTACGCCCCTTCCCCAGGAAGACTGTAAGCTTCCTGACAACAGAAACCTCCCTATTTTTGTGTTTTTATTCATAATCCCTATAGATAAATAAATAAAGCAATTAAAGACTCGCCGTGTGCCAGGTACCAGGTATATAAATGCAAGAAATAAAGATAGTCCCTACCTCAATGAGCTTACATTCTAATGGGAAAGGTGAATAAAGAAGAACCAAATAATTGGTGTGGGGTAGTAGAACCAAGTTTTGAAGCTAGTTCCAGGGAAGTGAGGAGAAAACCTGATTTCAGTCAATATAAGATGAAAACTCATTTATCAGAGTCCAGGATGGTTCCAATGAGTTAGTCTCACTCTGGAAAAAGGAACACACTAAAAGGACCACACTATAACATACCCAACAAGTGGCCAGCAACCCCATCTTTAAGACCTCCAAGGAGGAGGAACTCATTCCAAGTTTCTGATGGAGTTGAAGGCCAGAATGAAGATGGCATAGCTTGGTGCTGTTGGCCAGGAAAGTGGAGGCCCTGTTGAAGGTAAGGTAAAATTTCACTTAGACCCTTAATAGATGCTTATGGGAGTTGGAATTATTGAAAAATAGGGCCATTAAAGATTGAGGAAAATATGGAGGGAAGAAAGGAGTAAAGAAAAGGAAACCCAAAAGGAAAGAAAGGAAGAGCAGAGGGAATAAATGGAATTATCTGTTATATTATCATCATCATAACCCATCATTATCATCATTATTGTTCCATAGGTGAGCTCACATAGAAATATTTATATACCCTGCTGATTCTTTCTAGCCTGGAGGAGCAAACATGTTCAAAGTCCTATTCTCTTCAATACTACCCATAGAAACTTCAAGCATTTTTACTACTATTTGTTACTTGCTTACAAACTCCCATTTTCTACTACTCTTCATATACCCACATTACTTAATCTATTATTACTCAGAAGTATCTCAAACTCAACTCCGATCACCACTTCCTTCATCAATCAAGAAGCATTTTTCAAGCATTTGCTATGTCATGCACTTTAAAAATGCAATGAAAATTTATAATAAAACTATCCCTCCCTGAACTCGAGGAACTTACATTCTGGTAATAGAAGAAACATAAACATATAAAAGTACCTACAAGATGCATGCAAAGTAGAATCAACATTTGAGGATAAAATTCTAATCCTTAGAGAACAGACCTACAAAGCTGATGACAGGGAATTTATGATCATGACTTAGAATAAGAATATGACTAAAGGGATAAACAGGAAAAGAGAAATTCAAAAGATGACAATATAGTGGGAAAAACACATGACTTTTCTGTATTCTGGTTAAGAACTGTGCCAAGTAGAAAATGATCAAGATTCTTATGGAATGTAAGTAAAACGGTAGCCCCACATGAGGTTGTGATAATAAACCATTCTCTTCTCCTACCTTATCTCCCTCCAACTTTTCCACTCCTTTCACTGTGTCTTTTGGAATTACCATTCACTGTAGAATAAATTTCTCTTCCAGTTTCCTTTATATGGCACTCAATCCTGTCTAGCACTCTATCTTCTCTCAAACTCTTTCATTCTGGTGTAGGATCAGAATATTTCTTGTTCCCCATAACACTTTGAGACTGTCCTTTTGCCCTTATTATTCAACAACCTCTCCCTACCTTGAAGTTCATTCTATTAAAATATTCAAATCCTATTCAAATCATAACGGCTACTAACTCCCAGGGCATTCTGTCTCCTTTTTAAAAGAGTTTTCTGTACCTGTCTTGTCTCTTCTCCAACTTCTGCCCATCTCCTAAAATACTTCAATATTCATAATAATGATCCTTAAAATATTTAAAGCTCCCAATGCCTTTATTTCCTCAGATTTTATGACCTACTATTCCTCTCTATATAAATGGTCCTCAAGACTAGGGAACTTTGGCATTTACCACTGTCCAAGAATGTTCTACTTCATCCATTACAGTATATATATTCTCCTATTTTCTATAACCTCCTATTACTGCACCTCTTATTAAACATCACTGCTCCCAAACTAATGCTTTGCCCTCATAAGGACAAAACAGTACTCTATCAGGCTATTACTCTAACTTCAGTTTTTTCTCTTCACAATTTTGTCCCTATAGGTAACCAATTCTCTCTGCCTTTTACTCTGAAATTTTTCATCTTCCTATTGTTTGCTATGTATCCCTTGTCAAATCCCACTGGATTGCTTCCATTATTGGCTTTTTCCACCTCAACTTAGGGGCTAAATGAAGCTAGAGGAAGTCATACAAGGGATACATAGTAAATAATAGGAAGACATATATAATACACTATATTTATAATTTAATCTGAACTGGGCTCTCAGTGAAATAAGGCATTCCTTTTATTCCTCCTTAATTAATTATTAAGAATATACTGCAATAATTTCAGAGAGAAAACACTATCATTTAGAGGGACCAGAAAAGTCTTCTTGGAGAAGATATAATTTTATGAAGGAATCAAGGGAAACCAGCATTCCTGAAATGGGGATAATTAATAAAGAATGCACAAAGTAGAGAGATGGAGGTACTTGCAAGGAATAGTAAGAAGGTCACAGTCACTAGATCTTAGAATATGAGGGAGTAAGATATTAGAATTTTGCAAAGATAAGAAGAGTACAGTTTATAAAGATCTTTAAAAGTCAAACAGAAAATTTCATATACACTTCTGAAGCTAATATGGAGCCACTGAAGTTTAATGAATAAGATAGATTAGGAGATAGCATGATCAGACCTATTATGAAGATCACTTTGATAGCTGATTGGAGCTTGTATTATATTACCTTTAATTAAAAAAATTATATGATCTTTAATATCTTTAGCATGAATCTCAGGATTTCATTATCTTCATTAATTTTATTCTCTGATTCATGGTTCTTATATCCATTTATTGAAGTTTAGAGGGTATCTTTTAAATAGTTTCTTTGTTGTTGCTTTGTGGATTTTGGCCTTTGACCTTTTAAAAAACTTTTTCCTGTTGTGCTTCTTTCTTAGGAGTATCAGTTCCTGCAGGATATAGAGAGGATGTACTATTATTACCATGGTAGAATTTTTCTTATGTCCCTGATTTTATGGTTAATTACTACCCCTACTCTCCTCATGTAGTGTATATGTATGCATTACATATGTAATGTGTGTGTGTGTGTGTGTGTGTGTACACACACACGCACACACATATTTATCTGTATGTATATATTTTTTTACTATTTGCCATAAAATCTTTCAGTTACTAGGCTCTACCACCCTGGGGGGGGGGGGATTAAGTGGTTTTAGATTTTAAAAACTATCTGGCAGGAAGAATACTTCTGACTGCCATTTATTATCACCAAATAAATTGGCAGCATTCAGAATAATTGTCATGTTTAAAAAGAACAATAGATGACTCATCTTTGATGTTATCATATGTTATCATATGTGACACATGTCTGTTTAGCATATGGAGGAAATTAATGTTAATAAGCAATGTTAGTTGGAAACTTTTTTGGACATGAGGTAAATATCAAACTCCTGTGAGATCAATGACCACTGAGTTCATTACAATGTATTTTTTTAAAATTTTCATTTTTGTCAAATTAAATATATCAACAAAATCCTGTAGCACTGCTGCATTTGCTTGTCAATGTATGTTGCAGTAAATGAATTTCATGCAAGGTTCTATTTCTGTAATTATATCTGATAATCCTTTTCTTATCCAAACAAAAGCAGTCAGTCTGTCAGTAGCTACTCTTACACTGATTTTTTTTCCCTAACACATTTTTAAAAAATTAAAGAAACCATTTACTGTTGATAATTACTTCTGCAGTGCATCTTTCTTTAGTGCCACAAAAATACTTCATGTATGACATTATTGAAACAGAATCTAGCAAATACTTTAGTTATATATGTGAGAAAAATCTAAACTTATTCCCAAGTGTATGCTAAACCTTACACAGCATAATTTGCTCTAATACTTGCTTCTTTGTTCAACATTTTAAAAACACTTTTAAAAATTTATCTTTAGTATTATTTGCTTTCAGGACAAAGAAAAATATTTTACTTTGTTGTCCCATTGTTTTCCTGTATTATAATTTCAGTAACTTTTACCATGGTAGGAAGAACAAATATTTTCCTTGTTTTGTATGGTCTTTTGTCTTGCCTATTAAGTAACAAGTCTCAAAGGGGTCTTCCAACTATTTATCTAAAGTTTAATGAAACTTTGTACAAAATTGTTGAGTATCATATAAATATAAAAATTTTAAACATTGCTAAAAACAGATTTTTCTTCTTCTTTCAGCTGTTTAGCTTTTAAAGATTTTATCATGATGACTAAATAGTATCTTTAATTAATATCTTAAAGAATAATATAATCTCAGAGTAATGTTTACTGTTAATGATAGCAGATGCAAACTAATATTTCAAATAATCCTTATAATTTTAATTTTTTTGTTGACTACTTGTTAGATCTAATTAGATCCTCATTGTTTTCAATCCACAAATATGACTAAAAAAGAGTCAATAGTAAGGATAGTTAGTTGTTACTCTACCATTTTCTTGTTATTTGTAGAATTATATTCAGTATTATAGAATTATATGTTTTACAGAATTATATTCAGTTTGTATTTTCTTTGCAGAAATAAATTTAAGCCACTTATCCATTTTGTGAGGGTTAGTTTAGTTAAAATTATACAACATAACCCATAAATCTACTTAATTAGGTAAATAGAGAGTGCTATACATTGCAGTATGCTCAAAGTAAATGGATGATTAAAGACACTATTATCAACTGCTTTATATTATAGTACTCCCATTCATTCTCCCAGGATTCTGTGAATATTATATATAATATATGATTTTCTAGAATATTAATGAAGTGAAGGTACCAGTATCCATTCATATATTAAATATTAGCAAACAATGTCTTTCTTATTTTTACATAAAATTAATAGAAATATTAAATAATTAAAATTAATAAAAATAGCTATTTTAATATTTTCTGCTCACTGGGCAATTCACTTAACCTTTCAATGCTCTACCAAGCAATTCTCTAAGATTATAAAATTTAGAGAGTGTCATCTTGCATTGAAAGAGGAAGTTTCCTCACCTGGGAGCTCCCTAAACTAATGAAATAAAAATTTCAGCTCTTGTCCCTATCATCAAAAGCCTGAGGTTACTGGGAATCATCGAAGGGAAAACATCATCCTCTGTATTACTCCCTTGGAAAACCATGTAACACCATAAGATGATTTTTTCATAGTGAAATACACACATTAAGAAGCATCTTTGCATGTGTCATTTATTTTTCAAGACTCAGGATTTCGTGATAAAATAAAGTCAGTGAGGCAAACACAGTTCATTTAAGGTGGATTTTTTTTTTAAATTTAGGATGATGTTTCTCATCTGGCTTCACAGTCTTATTGAATTTGTAAAATAACTTCTTAAACTAAACAAGTTATTTTTTGTAAACAAAACACATGCCAAGCAGTTTTCTCTTTGTTTAAAGTAGCATTAAATCATGGAAGTCAAATTTCTCTTTGATGAAAGTCAGTAGGAAAGAAACTCCATTTGTTCCTTTAGGAGGTAACAAAATATTTGTTCTCAATTTAAATGCAGGAAGTGAAGGTCAAAAGTAGTCAAATAAATGGCAGGGCTGAGTCAAAAACTGAAACCCAGAATGCAGTTCTGCCAAGTGTAAACTTTTTTTTAGGCTTTTCAATTAAGTATCTTAGTTTGAGAAGTAGTATCACCATGGATATACTGAATAACATAAGTTTTCTTAGAAGATGTGACACCCCAGATAACTTCAGAAATCCCCTGATCATTTTAAAGAAAAGCATAAAATCGAGAGCCATTTGTTTATCTAAGATATTTTCCCGTTATAGAGGATGTTGATTTTAAGGGGACAAAGGAACCCCTAGAAACTAATGCAAATAACACCATGATGATTGACTCCTTACATTACAAAGCGTCCCAAATGAAAATCATAGTCATTCAAATGAATTTGGCCTAACCACACAAGCAAAAATAATGAGATTTTTTTCTCTCAACAAAACTTCTGTGTCTTCCTATTGCCTGTAAGATAAAACATAATCTCTTCATACTGGCTTTTAAGGTCTTCCTAATCAGACTCCAACAGAGATGTACATAGTAGGGAGTCCTACTTGAAGTTTACATAATTGAAGGAGTTCTCTTAGAATTTACTGTACTAGTAAGATCATGAGTTCAACCCCCGCCCCCCAAAAAAATTGTTTTCAAATGCTCAACCAATTTACTAGTACACAGAAGAGCTACACTCATCCATGGGACAACAATTCTGTTCTGATCTAGTTTCCATAATTCTCAGTTGTTTTATTTTATCTCTTTCACCATTGCCCCTTTTTTCTCAATCTTCCTTTAACTCTCATACAATTACTTTCAGTTTCCTAATATTACCCTGGTAGAGATCTCTCTACAGCTGCAAGTTTTCCCTATATGGGAAAAGAGGCAACAGCTGGGACCCAGCCATCTCCCACAAACCCAATTCAAGCATCAAGGCTGAGGTGCCCTCCTTACATTAAGACCTGGCAGCTGGAAAGCCTCTTCACACCCTGCTCTCTTCCTTCCTCAAACATATACTCAGCCTAACATGAATCAATTGGGTTTGTGGTGGGGAGGATCAAGAAAAGAGGGGACCCCTGAAGGGAAGAACAGGTGCCAAGATCTGTGTCTCCCCTATGTGTGAAGTCAATGACTGCACTGTGCATTCCCTCCTCTAAGAGAAATTCCTGACATTTTTTCCATGCTACTATTTTAATCAGAAATTGTCTTTGAGGGATTTATTGCCTTAACTATTTGGTACCTCCTTATTCAATGTGTTTTTGCACATTGCTCCAGAAGAATGGAGTTTATTAATATAGGAGTCATGAATTTAGGTTTAGTTTTGTTTTTAACATTTTGATAATTATTTCAATGGATTTGACGTGTCATTCTAGAGTATTTTATTTCACACATTTAAATCATAATTCTGAGAAGAAAAGATGATTCTTCAGACTTTATGAGCCAGCCAAAGGCTCCACCCTAAAATAGATTAAGAACCTCCTCTGGAGGGAGTTCAGTGTCAAATTATCCATCTCTCATCCCTAGTGCTCATTAAATCATCATTAGCAGAGATTGCCTCTATCTCTTTTTGTATCCCTAGCATTTAGCACAGTTCCTGGAACATAGTAGGTGCTCAATAAATGCTTATTAATAGATTGCTTTGTGAATTATAGCTAATAAAATAAAGATGCTCCTAAAATCATACAGTACTTTTAGTCCAGTAATGAATTGAAATGGTAGCAAGGAATGATGTCACAGACTTGTAAACATAACTACTGATGTAAGCCTTTTGCATTACAGTTAGCTATGTTGATTGGGTTGTCTGTGCAAAATTTGGCATCAAGATGGTGCCCAAGGAGGGATGAGCCAGCACAGATTGGAAAATAAACTAAGTCCAAACTCTGATCTGTAAAGAGATCAGCTCCATTAGTATCTTCTACACATGCCCAGGCAAGATGGGGAGAGCTAGTTTTATTACTAATAATGAAACATTAAAATGAAAAAGAAAAGTCTTTTTGGCTAATGTTCTCCTAGAAGTTCTACCTCAGCTAACTAAATACTTCTTACTCACAGAGTATTCTTAGAACATTCATTAACTTAATCAGAAACATGTTAAGTAATCATTATTACAGAATGAACAGCTCTCTAAAAAAGGCAGCACAAAGCAAGGTAAAGATTACTCAACTTAAGAAAAACTGAGTTCAAATTACCTCTTGACACTTTCTATCTGTATGACTATGGACAAGTTAAAAATATAAATAATTACAAGTGTAGATTTCCAAAAGGAATGAAAGTCCTCATCCTACCCTTTTAGTTGCTATTCAAGGCACCTGATGATATAGTGAGGAGTGAGCTTAGAGTCAGAAAAAGTCAGACCCTAGCTATATGACTACAGGTAAGTCACTTAATTCTGCTTCCTCAGATTTCCTCAATTGTAAAATGGGGATAATAATAGCATTTATCTCACGTCAAGGGCAATGACATTTGTTTAAATAAACAACAACAGCATAATACTTAGCACATTACAGGAACTATATAAAGACTTATTCTTTCTCTCTCCTTCCCTTCTTATTCCAGACAAACTATTTGCTATGCTGTATATCCATTACAGAGATGAGTCTCCCTTATTCTGGGAAAGGAAAGAATATTTTAATAAGGTAAGTTCTGGGAAATCATAATAATGGTAACTTCTGTCAGTGAGTAAAGATGATATTATCATGTTCCCCAAACTAGAGAATAATTGCTATCTTTACAAGGTAAATAAATTGCTTGATGGTGATTTATATACAATCAAGACTACCTGGAATGAAAGATTATAACACAAAACAAAAATTCAAATAGCTATTAATATATTATAGCTCAATGTCTGCATAAAAATTTTAGTAGTCATATTACAATTAAACAAGAAATTCTAAGAATATTTTCCTCTTTAGATCAATACTACTATCTTCAATCTTTCTATCATGTATGTATGTATGTATGTATATAATAAATAAATATATATATGTATGTATGTATGTATGTATCTAACCATATATCCAAATGTTTGTGTGGGTATGTGTGTGTATTACTAGGATCAAGATTTTCTTTATGGTCTCTGAGGAAATTTTCCATCTCAGAATTCTATGAGCAAAGCCATTTGTGACAAAAACTGAGAGGTAAATTAAGTCTCTGGATTTATAGTAGGGCCATCTACTAAATATGAGTATGTATGCACACACATATGTACATATTATTTATATCATATGCTTGAATACATATCATACATATTATGTATATCACATAATATTTATATCCTATACCTGTTATATGCATGTTATATTAATACCCGTGTATCATATCATATATTACACATTATATTGTTATATGTATTTAAATGCACATTTACATATTATTTCTGATTTATACATATGGCATAAGTACATGTATGTATAAATATTTGCATATGCACACACAGATATATATATATATATATATACATTCTCATATAGTAGATCATCCTTTGATAAACTCAGAGACTCAGTGTCACTTCTAAATTTTTGTCACAAATGGCTTTGCTCATAGAATTCTGAGATGGAAAATTTCCTCAAAGGCCATAAAAAAAATCTTGGAGGAGAGCTTAACATTCTTGGACTTGGAATAATTCTCATCCCAGTAATTTAAACTTCCAATCCAGAAGGAGCACAAGAAAGTTTACTGGAAAGTAAATCTTTCTTGGGATGATAGCCCAGTTCCCATCGCCACCAAATCTAGTTTAAGCTACTTTTTGCTTTAGTAGAAGTGAAAATCTTTTTTTTTTTTTTTTAACTAGGAAATTTAATATACAGTATCTATGGACTCAATGGGAATTGCATTTGATGGGTAGAGGATCAGGCCAATAATTTATAAAATTACTTTGGATTATGTTTTATTTGTATAAATGGAATGTTCATTACTCAATGAAGCAAAAATGTTCAAAAATTCAGAGTTAGTTGAAATGGGATGTTTCTTTGAGAACCTTTTTTTTCATAGGCCCCTTATCATGCCTTTCTCATTTCAACTCTTAGCTTTCCCTCCCTCTTTGGCAATTATTCCTCTGTAAAATTTCATTTAATATTGCTTCAATACTCTCAAGAGGAAGCATTATCCAGTAAAATTAACCTTGGCTTTGGAATCAGAAGAACTAGGTTCAAATCTTGCTTCTTTTTCTTTACCTCGTGACCTCCGTGACACTCAGTTTCTCAACTACAGAATGAGAGAATTGGTTTACATCAGTGATTCTCAAACTTTTGTTGTTAGTTAAACATTATTGAGAATCTGTCCAAGGGATTTTCTGTTTATGTGGTTCAAAACCAATTTTGAATTTGTAGACCATTTGAAAGAGTTTCAGAGACCCCCAAGACTTTTTGGACCATACTTTGAGAACCATGCTCTAGATAGAGGTCCTTTAAAATCTAGGATTCTTTGGATCAAGGAAAGAAATATTGAATAATAGATGAAAAAAATCTTAAGAAATTATCTAGTTCAACCCCTTCATTTTAAAGATGAAGAAAGTTGAAAATAGAAAAGTTAGGTGATTTCCTAAAGGCCATAAAGCTAATAAATTGCAGAAGTAGGCTTTGAACTCAAGTTAATGGAGGAAAGACAAGATAGTAAAACAAAATCCATTTGGAGTACATTGTACTTATCTAATGGGAGGACAAAAATGAAATTGAGAAAACTCCTGATGTGATCTTCCCCTCCCCTCTATCTTTTTTTTTTTTTTTAATTTTGTTTGAGGGTGATAATGTTCAAAGCATTTTTGATCCTTTTATAATTTGTGATTTTGTGCCCTTTATAAAAATCAGTTTTTCCTAAACTCATGGATAATTAGAAATTCCTAAGGAGACAATTCAATAACAGCTGCTTTCACAGGCATTTCTTCCATTTGCTGTGGAGGAGTTTTATTCACAAAGTATTTTTACATAGATATGTTTGAATGGTGTCAAGTTGCATCAATTTATCATGTCCAGCAGGTTGTGCTAAAACATTTCAAATAATTTTACTCTACTGAAGTCTATTCAAATTTCCACAGTGTGTGTACATATCATTCTATGTTTCTGTGTAATTAATTAATTACTCTTTAAGAACAAAAAATTGCCATTTTCACCTCTGTATTGCTATTACCCAGTACCACATACACTGCCTTGGACATAGGAGGGATTTGATAAGTGTTTGCTTACATGAATATATTGAATTACATAAATTGTATATTTCTTAGCAACTTAACATTCACACATTCCTAGGGTGGAGTTTTGTCCCTTCCTATTTGTGAAAATGATAAATATAAAGCATTATTTTCAGATGAATGCAACTGTATGTATATTCTAAATGACATATATTGAGCACCAAAATCCACTCTTTTCTAATTTCTATAGTCACCCAGCTCAAAAAAACAGGCTCCTTGGTACTAAAAGTTACCCTCCATCATGATCATCTTTCCTGATCTCCAACTACTTCTTCATCCACATCAGTAGGCTTAGGTGTGTCCATGTTAGAAAATCCTGAGAAAGTACACAAGAAATCCCTATCTAAAGCAGAGTCAGCCTTCAACCAATCACAGTGTACCAGATGTTGGTATCTTTCTCCACTTTCTTTATCTGCTGGAATATTAAGAATATATTATAATAATATATTCTATAATATATAGCTATTATTATTGAGACATATGACACCTGAAGTCACTTCTAGCTTCATTCTAGATATTCTAAATATATTCTAATATAATATATATTTCAATTTTAATTAATCAAAATTTCTGTTTGATCTTTTGTGATCCTCTTGACCTTTGGTTGGTCATAATATTTTCCTCTAATAATTAAATTTTTCTATGCTGCAGAATCTAACCCTAATCTTGAATGCATTTTAATTTGCTTTTCATGTGACTTTTTATATCCCTTCTCTCTTCCTCTACCTGGGAAGTTCTCCCTTGTAACAAATACAACAGAAAAAAAAATCAGTTAAGTAAAACCAATAACTCATCTACCACATTTGACCATATGTGCAGTATTTGATATCACTATTTCAATGAAGGTAGAAAAGTACTTTTTCTTAACTCTTTTCCTGGGCTAAACTCTGTCATAATTGTATAACATTGTTTCATTTTATTATTTTCTTTTGTTCCTTTGTTGATTTCTGATACCTAGGGACTTACCTACTCCTGTGTTCCTGACCACTTATCTGTTCTTAGTCTCTGACCACACACACACACACACATTCTCTCTCCCTCTCTCTCCCTGTTTTCCCCTCCCTCCTCCTCCTCCTCTTCTTCTTCTTCTTCTTCTTCTTCTTCTTCTTCTTCTTCTTCTTCTTCTTCTTCTTCTTCTTCTTCTTCTTCTTCTTCTTCTTCTTCTTCTTCTTCTTCTTCTTCTTCTTCTTCTTCTTCTTCTTCTTCTCTCTTTTCTCTTTCTCTCTCTCTCTCTTTCTCTCTCTCTCTCTCTCTCTCTCTCTCTCTCTCTCTCTCTCTCTCAAAAATGTATATTTGTGCCTGATTTTTGAGTGCCTTAAAATGTTAACTAATTGCTTAAATTCCAAAAGCATGTATTTGTAGCTTTCTTTGGTAACATGATATTCTTTCATCATTATTTTATTTATCTTTCCCTCCAATCTCCTGCTTTTTGATGTCTTATAACTAATACCGTATAATTATTACCTGCTTAGTCTTTCTATCTGTCCTTGTTTTGGGTTGGACCTTGTATTATACCTGAGCTCCTCTAAAGATCTGTAAGAAACAAGAGAATTGGTAAGCACCCTGTCTTTTTCTCTTATAAGATACTTCAGCAAATAATTGTATTAAAGGGAAAGTTGGGGTTTTCTCTTTTCTCTATTCAACTTCTTGGCAAAGATCACCATTTTAAGTGCTATAGATTGGAAAAACATTGAATCCTTCCCTGAATTAGCACTAATGGTTCACTCCTGCAAAGAAGCCAACCCTGCAGGATGAGTGAGAGAGATTATGTTGCTTCATCCATTTCTTTCATTTTCTGTTGTCCTTCTTCTTTACTACACAAATTACTGCAGTAATTCACATCATGTGGAACTTTTGGTGTTTATCTCATCTAGGAGTGGAATGCATTAGGCCATGGAAAGAAAAGAGGAACTGAGTGGTTTTGCAGATTGTTTTAAGGATAAAAATGAAGAGCATGTAGCTCTTCATATGGCATCCTATAAGAATAATATTAAACATATTCAATTTTTAGTGGAGGCAAAACATTTTATGTACTTAATTATTGTTTTACAGGAGTATTGATTTTTCCCATTGTGAGTTTGATTTCTTCTTGCCTTCTGTGCAATACAGTAATGGATTCTTATAGAAATCTCTAGATTTTGCTGATCATCTTTGGTTAAAAATATAAATAAACCAAGAGTTACCTAATTCTTCGTAGATAATCTTTGTCCTAAGTGGTAAAGTGACTAGATGATTGCTTAAAAGAAACACAAGGCAAAATGAGCTTTATTGTTTTTTAATGAAGAGTCCAAAAAAATTACATAAAAGCAAGTTCTATGAATTAATCTAACCAAGACTAAATAGAATGCAAACAGAGAGAATAATTTGGAACGATTTCTCCCCCAAAGTTTATTTAAGGTTCTTTGGCAAGAAATTGTCCTGTAGTAGACAGCTGCTTGGATGCTTTCTGTCTGCAATCTGACACCTAATGGTTTTCCTCTTGGCTGAGAGACATCACAAACAGAAGTGAGCAGTTAGTCACGTTACTCGAGCAGTCCAAGGAGTCCAAACTTTGGGAAAAAAGGGTTACTCACAAGGGACATAGGATAAAAACAGTGTTGGTGGGCTGCTTTTCTTGAGGGTGGGAATGGGAAGTCATGCTATACAGAAGAAAACTGAAGTGTCTTCTAAGGTAGACACTATTCTTAGGAAAAATGGTAAAACTGGTAGAACTAAGTCATGTGCTAAATTTGCTAAATTTGCTTAAAGGCAAGTATCTCTGAGGCCATCTAATCAAAACAACAACCTGGCTCCACTTGACAGACACTGAAAAAGAAGCTCAGAAAGAAGAGGCGACTTAAAAGTCCCCCAGATAAGAAGAATCTAGGTTAGCAACTGAATCCATAATCTGACTCAAAATCTCCAGTCATCCTTCTGTGTTGCATTCCTTGTTGTCTTGTTGGTAAGGACCCTTCTTGTTATGGAAGGCTGCCTCCTTTCAGGGAGCTGAAACCACTCTTCAGAAGAAACTGTAATGACTAGAAGACCGCACACCAAGCATGATGGACTTAGTTCAGCTGGAAAATTTAGCTGCAACATGTGTTTGGGTTATCTAGATTAAGCCAAAGAAATTTTAGTACTTCAGGATTTATTTTTTCCCTTTGACTTCTACCTAAATTGTCTTCTGTAGTGAGGATGTGTAAACTTTCTTGTGTTATTGTTGGCTTTCTTTTCATTTTAGACAGCTTTTACTCAGTGGGAATTACCTACTTGCCCAGTTAAATTAAACATAAAAGCAAAGTATCTCAGAGCTGGAAGAAACCTTTGAGGCTATCAGTTCAATTTCAATTCAATTAACATTTATTAAGCACTTACTATTTATATTCTAGATGCAGCACATGTAAAAACAAAAATTAAATACTCTCCTTTCAAAGAGCTTATATACTTTAAAGCAGGACTTATTAAACTTTTTCTACTTATGACCCCTTTTCTCTAGAGAAATTTTCATGTCACCCTAGTTTATAGGTATATAAAATAGGTAGGCAAATCAAACACTGATAATAAACCATAATTTCATGACCCTCACATTCAGTTAAGATCCCATATGGGGTTGTGAACCAGTATTTAAGAAATGGGACGATGTAAAAGATGAAGTAGTGATGTATAATATAAAGAGAAAATTAAAGAAAAGGAGGGGGAAATCATTTCAAGAGGGAGTGAGCCCTAACAACTGGTGAGATCATGAAAGATTTGGATAGCAAGAGAATCCTGAGGCATACTCTGAGGGAAGATAGAAATTTTAATAGGCTGAAGTAAAGAGCAAGTCCATTCTAAATATTAAAGATAGAAATCTTCTGGTCACTGGATTATAGAATTCAATGAAAGCCTGAAGAGTCTATTCAGTGCTATGCTCCTTTGTATTGATGGATATATTCATGTATTGGCATGTCTTTGGGAAGAGAAAGAGGGACATGGAAAGGCATTGTGCAAATTACTGAGCATTATAATCCTAAAGAAAAACACTGAGTTTAAGTTTAAGATCACTAACCTAATGTCACTCCTTACCTTATACATGAATTCTCTCTCCAGTCTCTTGACATTAATGGAGAGCACAGCAAGTGGGAACTGTGTCTTTCTCAAAAATAAAATGACCTAGATTTGATACACTGGCTTTTGCTTTAGTAGTGTGTCATACCTATTTCATTTTATATTTGATCTTTATCTTTGTTTTGGTAAATTGGATGATTTTGTAATAGCCAAACATGTTCCAACATAATATAAAAAAAAAATTAGTGATTTTTGGGAGTAAATTTCAGCACTTAAAAATTACAAATAATAGAGCTTATATATTTTTTAAATCATTCATAAATCAGAGATATTTTCAATGCATTTTGGTAGCATTATAGATTTACACATGGAAGGACCCTTGGAGGTCATTAGTTCCAAATTCTTCATTTTGCAGATGAGTAACTCTCTCCCAGAGAAATTAAAGGAACTGCCCACGGCTATACAAATATTAAATGTTGCACAATCATAATTTCAATTCAATTCTTCTAATTTCAAATCTACCACTCTTTCCCTTAGATAGCTTCCCTTGATAATTAGATATATGTTAAACTAAAAAGTATAATGGGATTAATTTTGGAGAAAAATAAGGAAATTCAGGACTTTAAGTAATACACGGTAAGTTTCAGTTAGAAGCAGTATGATACAATAGAAAGAATTCTGGGAATCAGAAGACGTAAATTTAAATCCTGACTGTGCCTTTTACTACCTGGATAATCATAATCATGTTATTTCATCTCTTTGGGTCTCAGTTTCCTCATTTGTAAAGTGAAAGAGTTGGACAAGATTATCTCTAAAATCTCTTTTAGATATAAACCTCAGATTCTAAAATAATCTCATTTAACTCCTCCTTATTTAATTTTTTTTAACCAGATGTGGTTTCATTGGTATAAATCAATATATGGTGATGCATTCACCTCTAACACCATCCTTCAGTGTTTACTTGGCAACTTATTTCATAGTACACTGTCCAGGAAACTGATAAGTGACTTGTCCAGGATCACATATCCTGTACTTAAAACCAAGGCTTCTTGAATGCAAAAATCAGCATTCTTTCAATTACTAAATGATTGCTAGTAGTTTTTGTTCTGTAAATCCCTTTCAACCACAGCAAAACAAAACAAAACAAAATTACCCTACATTAATTTAATATAACACTCATTGCTACTCATAATATTCTTTTAGATGTATTCATTAAGTACTTACAATAACTACAATGATAGCTTTTCTATAAAAGCTCTAAATAAAAATTTAAATTATGTAATTATAATTATAAAATATAATCTTTATACCTATAATTCCAAAAAACTATGAACATAAAATTATCAAGCTACTTCTAAAATAATTATGAATACTTTGTACAGGAAAGTCTACAAGAATTACAAGAAATAATCCAGTAAGACCTCATAGACTTACTCTTATATATAAGAATAAATTTCTCTGTAAAAATTTTTCAACAAAACTTTAGAATTTTTTTAAAATTTAAATAACATTTTAATATAATAAGTTACAACTCGAAAAATATTTAGCAATATTAATCCCACATAAACTGTACAAAGAATAAAATTAAACTTAAAAAAATCCCACTGTTGGATTTTTATATTTAAACAATGATTTGCAATATCTGGCTCAACATCAACAAGTACAATCTTAAATTTGGTTTCACATCAAGTTTATTTCTGTATTTTGAGGCAAAACAGGAGTAAAATGAAAATGCTAGCTCACACAAATATGTCACAGAAAATGTCAGAATTTTACAAGCTCTTTCACTGAGATATAATTCTTTTAAAATTTTTTTTAAAATTTTGAACTACCTATAGAAATGATAAAAGTGAATAGCTAGTTTATGATATAAAATATTTAGCTTTCTGCTAGCTTATGACTAGCAACTGTGTTAAATAATAAGTATATTTAAAGCTAAATTCCATATAGTACTTCTTTCTGAACAATGTTTTTACACATACACACACACATACATACACACACACGCATACATCTATGTGTATAATTGTAAATTAATCTTTGTAGGGAAAGACTCTTTCCATCACTCTCTTTACTTTCAGAGATTATTTTCCTCTATTCTATCTCTGGTACACCAGCAATGTTCTTAAAGAAATTCTACTAAATGACTGACCAATGTTGCTAAATAGTTCATTTACCACTCCCCCACCATAGAAGAAAAATATCATAAAGGAAGATAAATTTAAATCAGAAAATAATTGTAATATTGCAATAAGAGGGAGTATAAAGTGTGTGTCTACAGAACATCTGTGATAGTCCATGAAGGTTTCAATATAGCTTGTCCAGTGATTATGGTTTTCCAACAGCTAGATATTAGTGTTCAAATGTCTGTAATAGTGTGATCATATGATTATACAGTTGATGAAATTTGATTATGGAGTAATGAAAGAAAATGAAGGATCTATTCTGGCATGGTGTACAGAATGCAAATAAGGTTTCCACATATGTCTGATTATCCATTGGGAATCAGTTTGTGTTCAAATGTTATTTAGGAACAATTTGATGACAGGTTGAGAAACTGGGAAAAAAAATGTTACTCTTTGTGAGATGTGATAAGAGCTTGAATAATCACTTTACAAAGACTAAAATTGTTATGCTGATGATTATATCAATTTCAAATCATTTAAGAAACTAATCTATAATGCTTCACTATGTATATGTTTGTTATCAGAGAAGAAAAAATTTTTTTTGAATTTGGCAACAATTTATTATTTAAAGCACCATTGTGGATTTTTAACGTGTATTTGTTGGATCAATGTCATGAACTTACAAATGGGAACCATTGCACTACATTTTCTTCTGATGTTTGAACTCTATCCTTGTGAAGGCCCCTTCCCATTTATTTTCTTTATTCCTTTTCTGGAGTAGGTTTTGTATTTTGAAAATAAGTCTCATCTTTTATAAGTAAGCAGAATTCTTGGTTAACTTCTCTTGGCCTCAGTTTTTTTTCAGCTATAAATTCACAACAACCAAAGGAACTCATCTTCCAGAGTTGTGAGGATAAAATGATATTAATTTGTAAGTAATTTTGCAAATCTTAGAGCACCACTTAAATACTAGGTAAAAAAAAACAAAAACACAAAAATGGAGGTCACAATTTTTACTGATAAGTTCTTTATATTAAACCAATCACAGTCAATAAAAGTTTAAGCACCTACTATGCTCAAAGCATTGTGTACATGTTGGGGATACAAAAATTAAAATTTAAAAAATATGGAAGCACAGATTAAAGATAGATGTGAATTTAGAACCATGTAGTCCAGCCCTTTCATGTTACATAAAAGACAAGGAAGGCTTAAGGAGGTCAAGTGATTAATCCAATATCACCTTGGTAGTAAAATCAAGGGATGTTTTAACTCACTTTCCTTATTCTGAAGCTGATACACCAATAACTGTACCATACTGTCTTAGCCCTACCCTCAGGGACCTTATATTTATTCCACCAATATAATATCCATACAGAGATAATTACATTTAAAAATACAAAGTAATTTCTAAATAATTTCAGGGTAGAGAGAGTTCTAACAATTAGAGATTTTATAAATGCCTTTTAAATCTTTTTTACATTGCTCCTATTTGTTTTATTTCCTATTTATATTCTCTTACATTAATATATCCAGATTTATTTAACCAATCTTCTACTATTGAACATTTAGTATGTTTCCATGTTTTTTTTTCACTAACATAATGTTGCTGTGAAAATCTTTGAACAGAGTCCAAGCAAGCTCTCTCTTCTCTTTCTGTCTCCTTTATTCTACCTCTATCACTGTCTCTAATCTCTGTCTCTGTCTTTCTCGGTTAAATTTTACCTTTTAGTAAGTTCTATTCATTTGTTGTCAGGTATTATGCTAAGTGATGAACTGAGAATACAAAGAGACTCTGTGCCCTTAAGGAGTTCAAATTTTAGTGGAAGAGACAAACATGAAAATAATCATGTACTTACAAGTTAGATACAATATAAATACAAGATAAGGTGCTGCTAATTTGGGAAAGTTTGGTGTAGAAGATAGGATTTGAGCTGAGTCTTAAAGGTAATAAGGGACCTAACAGTCAGAAGTGGTGTAAAAGTATTCTAGGCATTTGAGCTTGTTGTCAAATGGCTAGTGCAGTTGAATCAAAAAGTACCTAGAGGGGAGAAAGTATAAGAAGGCAAGCGAGATAGAAAAGGTTGTTAAGGACTTTGAATTTGATTCTGGAAATAATAGAGAATAACTGGAATTAATTATATTAAGAGTAAAATGATTGGACTTGTGCTTTACAAAAATTGCTTTAGCACCTTAGTGGATAATGGATTAGAAAGAGTAGATTTGAGATGGGCAGACCACTTAAAAGTCTATTTCAGGAGTCAGTGAGAAATGATGGGGGCTGATACTAAAGTAATGGCTGTATGAATGGACATGAGGGGGTTATATACTAGAGGTATTAAGAAGACAGAAAGGATAGAATTTGGCAACCAGAGAAATGAATGAAAATTTGAAGATAACACTGAGGTTTTTGTACTAGGTAAGCAATAATGGGTACTGCTTGTAACTGGATAGATAATAATGCTCTAGAAAGTAGTGGGAAAGTTGGGAAGAGGATAGAGTTTGGGGATATGGAGATAATGAAATCTGTTTTGGACATGTTGAATTTGAAATGACTGTGGACATCCAATCTGAGTTTTCTAAAAGATAGCTGATGATATAGAAGTAGAGTTCAGGAGAGAAATTAATAGTGATTATATAGCTCTTGGACTTATTCAGGTAATTAATAAACATTAAGTGTCTACTAAGTTTCCAGGCCTTGAATCATCTACATAGAAATAGTAGTTTAATTCATGGAAACTGATTAGATCACTAAGCAAAATAAAATGAAAGAGATGGGGAAGAGGACCCAAGATAAAGCTTTGGGAGGCACAAGCTAAAGACTCCTAGTTCCTTTAAATGGTCCTCATGTGACACATTACTACTGTAAGAGAAGCATATGGTACATTGGAAACATTATATGTGGGTTCAGGAAACTTGGACTATGCCATTTAAATCATAGCCTTAATTTGCTCATCTGTAAAAGAACATTTGGATTAGAGATGATCTCAAAATTCCCTTTATTATCTAATATTTTATGATTTTTAAGTGCTTAAAGGCACTTGGTGAAAGTCAGTCCTAAAATATTCCAAAATGAGAGCAAATGGCATCATTTTGGTGGTCTGAATTTAGTTGAGATCACCCCAAACTCTCTGCAGAATTGGCACTTTATGTTCAGGAGAAATCCAGGGATAACAGCAGCATCCTGCCATCCATGACTGGGGTGCATTGAAGGAGATGTGTGTGGGTGTTGACATAGAAGTTGGCTCTAGTTGAACTTGGTCTCTCAGTTATATGAGCACTGGAACTTCCAAAATTTGCCCCCAAATTATAAGAACCAACAGAAGTATATTACTAAAGCAAACAGAATGTGTTTTTCTGTTAACAAGTAAAGCCAATTCATGCTAAACTTTTGTTGCCTCCAATCAGGCAAACCGCATGATTCACTGCCAATGAATTTTGCATTAACTTCTCAAGTTAGCCAAGCTTTGCTCTTGCTGGAAAAAAGTATAGGGTCTGCAAGCCACTAACTGGCTAGAAAATTCTCTCCTATTTTACATAAACATACAGAACAGTATCAAAAAATAGAATTGCATTCATTAGCATAGGAATCTAAGTTTCACAAGTAGAGCCATTTTTATACTCCTCAAGAATTTAGGCCTTCCCCTCCCCCTCAAATTCTAAAGCAACATTTATTTTTAAAAGACACAGCTTAAGGATCACCTTTTCCATAAAACCTTTCCAAAGACCCCCAGCTACTAGTGTACTGCCTGAAATAATTTTGTATATACCGAGATGTGCATGTTCTCTCCCATGTTAAAATGTAAGCTTCTTGAGGTCAGGGGTTGTATATTTTTTTCTCTGCATCCTCAGCATCCAGTACAGTGGCAGAATATATAGCTGATGCAAAATAAATACTTTTTGATTGATTGACTAAAAGTTCTTAATCTATGAATTCAATACAAACAGATTTATTTTGATTTTGGTACTTGCTTATGAAAATGTTTTATGACTTGAGGCAGCATGGATAAGTATATATACATTGGATTTAAAGACAGAAAGCTAAGGGTTCCAATTTTGTCTTTGATACTATCTCTGTGATGATAGAAAAGTCATTTAACATCTAAATCTCAAGCACTTCTCTAGGATTGTAGGTTTAAATAGGTTTTGTACTAAATATTTTGTGACCACTAATGTTGAAGACAAAATGTTGAATTTTGTGACCATTAATGTTGAAGAAAAAACAATTTTTTTCATAGCTATCAATAATAATAATAAAGGAAAAGGTCTATTTTTTAGCTCAATTTCCCATTACTTAGCACAGTGCCTGGTACATAGTAAGTGTTTAAGAACGTTGTTTGACTCACTCTAGGATGGATTGGGGCAGTGTATATAAACATGGGCTTGAGTCTGGGTTGCCCACTTTCTATTTGGAGATCTCTGATTCCATTAGTGTGTATAATTTTCTATTACTATACATCATAACACTTCTGTAACATAGTAAATGATTTCCATGAGTAGTGATGACTAAAATGATTAATTACTTTGTAGACAACCCACTGAAGGCAGCACCATTCTTTTCTTGGGGAGCTAGAAACCTTGAACTTTGATGAGGAATTCCAAGGCTGTTATTCTGACTGGGATGACCTGAAGGAGGAAAAAGGGTAAATTGAAGAGATAATATGTGAATAATTAGAGTTCCTGAAAGACAAAGACAAATTTTAAAAAGGAAAAACCTAGACAGAACATTTCAAGAAATTATAAATGAAAACTGCCTGGAAAATAGTGTCAGGGAGAGAACAGTCATGCAAAACAAACTTCAACTTGAAGAGTAGATCATAAAAGAATGATTAAAGAGAAAGAAAGTGTAAATATCAGTGATTGGCACCTGAGCAGGGTAAATAGAAGAAAGAGGAGTGAAAACATTTCAGAAAGCAAAGGAAATGAATTTGTGGGAGTTATATTCAGAATGTTGGGAGTGCTTAAGTTCTCCCTAGCTATTGACTTAGTGTAATATTGACCTGAAGAATTTATACAAGCTCAATTTGTCTTTTGTAGTTTAAAATTATATCTATTTCTTCTCATTCCCCATGAAACATAAGAATCTTAAAAATTACTAGCTGAAAGGTAGCATGCGAGTTCTAACCTCCAAAGTGTTACAGTGAAATAAAACTTGAGTAATATCCAGGCTATTTATTCAGTAAGGTAGGCAACTGCAAAAACAAATTGGGCCCAAGATTCTTGGTTAACAACCTGAACTTAAGTTTCTGCAGTTATCATGTAATTAAAAGAAGTGAAAAACAGGATGGAGAGATTGAGCCATCTTATTCCCTTTTGGTGGAAATTTCTTTCAATAGGGAAGAAGGGACAACTCTAGTGACTTTCCCATCTTGTGACTTTACTGAAATCAGGGATTTATAAGAAGTTAATACGTAACCTTACAAAATGGTAGATGAGGGCAAAATGGAGCACTAATGTTATTTTAATATAACAGAATCTGGTGCACAAAGCAGTTTGGGTCTACAGGGGACCTTTTGAGGACATTAAATGTCAAAACCCTTTATAATGGTTATTTTTCCAAAGGACAAGATTGTTCAATCATTTTATTCCATGTCGTTATTCATGGATTTTTATCATGATCCTAAAATTTATTCTGAACTGATAATAGTCACATCTGATTCTGGCACCAGAGTTATTTATTTTGGCACCCAGAACACCTCCTATAGTGTTTAGTTGAAAATTTGCATAAACTTAAATATTGTTAGCTTTGGGCTTTTTATTGATTTTGGTTTCAAAAAAGTCATTATTTCATAGGGATGCAAAATAACTTAGGTGTTACCCTAGGTTACAGTTCTCATAATAGGTTGTGTGTGTGTGTGTGTGTGTGTGTGTGTGTCTATTGTGTTTGGCTATATAAAATTCCCCTAAGTAAAAACCTTTCCTGGAGTCTGTGCCTCCATCCAGATTTATCTGACAGAAATATCCATGGAAAATCCATGATAGATACATAGATAGATAGATAGATAGACAGATAGATAGATAAAGCTGTAAAAGATAGAAACATAATCATGAAAGTCTAGGGGGCAAAAGTGACTTTGTCTTGAGAATGTAAGCTCTTGACAATTAGGGATTGTTTCATTCTTTGTACTTGTTTCTCCAATGTCTATCACTGTGTTTGGTACCTAGAAGGTGCTTAATAAAAACTTGTTGATTGATTAATGTTTTTCATTATTAGATTCAACAAGCATTCATTGAGGGGTAAGGAAGATGCAAAGGAAATTAGATGCATCCTTATCCTCCAGGCCAGGGACAGCCACTTTACAATGAGTCAGAATGTGTTATATATTTATTATATAAAAGAATGCCCTGAGAGTTGGGAGAGGGAACAATCCTGCCTTTGGTGAGAAATGAGAAAAGACTCCAAAGGGAAGTTGACATTTATAGTTAGACTTTGAAGAACAGATAATATATCATCAGGTGATCAGTCTTGAGTGGAGGATATCCTTCACTCCTCCTTAACCTCAGGGGCTAGCAGATGAAACCTTTTAGCATTTAGAATAGGGATGAGAGAAATCCTTTTAAGATGGTTTCCAAGTGGACCACAGGATTGAAAGGAATACTTTGCACTGCTTGATCATGTAGGACTTCCTTGATCTGGAGGTATGATCCTAAAGATTCATAGGGACTATATTGTGGAGATTGATTGTCAGACACTCCTTACTTCTGAATATCCTCTTGAGGACAAGAACTTCCAAGGTAGATAGATATGACAATCATTTCTCTGATAGAGGAGATATAAGTTGTGTTCTAATAAGAAAGACTATAGCATGCAATTCAATTGAATTGTTCTGACATAATCAACACTCCCCTCCCAACCCACTCTCTGACTTAATCCAAGTTCCAACTGATTGCCCTGTTCTGCAGAGATAAACTCCAAATATCATCCCTCCTTTCTCCAATATACATTCTAGACTAGTACCCAGGGATCATTCTATCTTGAGGCTAATTCCTTCCCGGAACCCTCATATAAGGAAAAGTTCTAGCCATTCTGCTTGCTCTTCTCTCCTGGATCTCTTTCCAGCCTGACACACCTTCATATCAAAGACCTGGCTCACTGAATTAAAAACCATTCTGAATATCCACCTAAATTATTGTTAGTCCTTCATTCTAGAAAAGGACTATGACTTCAGGGGAGGTGATACCTGATCTTCAGGTGAATTGGATTTAAGTGAAGGAACACATGCACACTCCAACTTTTCCTGCCACAGAGATTTTAAACCACTAACTGCCAAGCCCTATTCCCCATGCTCCTCTGTTTACTTCTTATTGTTGTTCTCTTCAGTCTGACCTCCCATGTAAACATCCCACCTAAGACCTAGACCTAACATTGCTATCTCTGAAATGTCTCTTCTTTAGGTAACAAACATTTTTTTTGTTTTTTAAAATCTGAAACCTTTCCCTTCCTCTTTCCATTCACTTTCTTGCATTCACTTAGAATTGGCTCCCTCCAGATAATACAACTTCCCTATCAACTGTTACCGGCACTTGCAAGGTGAGGGCAAACCTGTCCTCAAATCTATCCCACCTCTCCTGGTCATTGACTGGGGAGTTAAAACACTTCTTGTGATTGTTTTCTAACACTTTCTAATATCACTACACTCACATTAATGTTCAATCTCTCCATGTCTACTGAATAATTACCCCCTTGATTCCTACAAAGATAGGTATGTCTCTCTCATCCTCAAAAAACCTCACTTCATCCATTTATCCCTGTTAATTTTTGCTCTATAGTCATTCTCCTTTTTGTGGCTAGAATCCTTGACAAAATCGGTTGCAATTGGTACCTCCACTTCTTCTCCTTTCACTTTTTTCTTAACTCTCCACAGTTCAACTTCCAACTTCATTATTTTCCTGAAATGGCTCTCTCCAAAGTCACCAGTTATGGTTTAATTTTCAAATGTGATGGTTTTTTTTTCTCAAACTTCATCCTTGATCTCTCTATAGTTTTGAAACTGTCTTAATAGCCCTTCTTGATGCTTTTTTCTAGGTTTTTGTAACACCACTATCACTTGCTCTTCCTCTTATGTTTCTAATTATCATTATCCTTTGAAATATCTTAATCTGGGTCACTCCTACTAACCATTGTCAAGAATCCGAAAAGGAAAACTTGTCTTCATCTATATCATTTGGCTTGTGATTTCATCTGCCATCATGGATTCAATTATTTCTATGTGCATTATTATCAGAGTTATTCTAAACTGTTTTTTTTTTCCCCCCTGATTTCCAGTGATGTACTGGGATTGGATGTTTTGTAGATATCTTAAACTCAACATATGCAACTCTTTCTTTTCCCCTCCAAATCTTTCTTTTTTCCTTATTACTATTGAGGACACCACCATCTGTCCAGTCACTTGGATTTATAATCTAGCTGGAACTCTTGACTCCTTACTCTCTTTCACTTCCCACCCACCACCAATCAATTGCTAAGGCTTATCAGAACCATCAATGTCACCTTCTCAAATTCACCCTTTATTTCCTCTGATACTGTCAACACCCTAGTGCAGGCTCTTACCATAAATAGCTGCTAAATTCCATTCTACATAGACTTTTAAAGAAATAAATTTCCATTCTTAATAAGACATGGCAGCACATTAAGACTTCTGCTTGAACTATTGCAATAACCTATTGGTCAGTTTCTTTCTGTTTTAAGTCTCTCAGCACTCCAATCTACCCTCCACACAGCTATCAATTAGATCTTCCAAAAACACAGGTCTGACCATGTCAGACATCCTATTCAATAAACTCCAGTGTCTCCCTATTACTCCTAGGATCAAAAGTAAAATCCACTTTTTGGCTTTCAAAGCCTTTCATAATCTGGTTCCAGTCTTCTATCTCACCCTTTACTCTCTCCACCCCCTACATATTCTGTGATTCAATGACATTGGCTGTTTTGTGCAAGCAACACTCCATCATTCACATCTCTTCTCAGTTGCTAAGTTTTTCACTGACTGTTCCTTAGACCCCAAATCTCCTCCCTCTTTTCATCTGCCTTCTGTTTTTCTTCACTTCCCAGATAAAATCTCTGGTTCTGTTTATCATTTTTCTGGGATCCTGCCACTGTGTTCCTCAAGTATTGATTGCTCTGTTCTTCAAGGATCACAAAAGTGATGAGGAAGGGTGCCGTAAAATTTCTATGTGTTCTAAAGAGTCAAATCAGGGTCATAGTCTGTCTGATAACTGTCCTCCTGTGTTTTTAGTGGCTTCAGTTTTGGTCTAGTTAAAACACCTGCTGACTTATTCCTTGGTGGTGCTCTAACAGTACTTTGCCTCTGCCATTGGTAGCTAGAGGAAATGTTCCTCAGGTTCAGAGCAACCTTAATATTGGTCTGACCCTTTTCTGAGTTCTGCACTGAGACTCCATTCATTTGGGAGGCAATGCCTGCCTAGAACTGTTCTAAATTCAGTGCTGGATTTATGATCTCTCTACAGAGATAATGTTAAGTTACCAAAAACACCAAATACCAAAAACAAAACAAAACAAGATGGTCTGGACCTAGGACAGAAAACCAGTTCTGCTCTGACCTACTCTGGAGTTGTCTATGATTCCTCCTCTTATGAGAGACCCCTCATTGTTCTCCTATGGGGGAAGAGGGAGATTGATGATCTGCTCTGGGTGAATGTGGAAATCAGCTCAATCAATAAATATTTATTAAGCATCTATTATGTTCCAGGCCCCAGGCACTAAATAGTTGTGTGATCATGGGCAAATAATTTAATCTACTTTGCCTCAGTTTCCTCATTTCTAAAATGAGGAAGAAAAAAAAATGGCAACTACTTTCATATCTTTGTCAAGAAAATCCCAATGGGGTCATGAAGAATCAGACATAACTAAAGCTAATGAACAACAAAAACAAAGCACTAGGAATAATAAAACAGATCACTGCTTCACAATATTATAATCACTAGACAAACTAGGCTTCCTTGTCATTATTTTCACCAGTCTTTGGTATGCTTTGTAATCTTATGGTTTATATTTTATGTATTTAAAATGAAATTATTCTGAGAAGGAGCCTATAGGTTTCATCAGACCCTCAAAGAGTTTTATGACTTATAGACAATGTTAAGAACTCCTGTTCTGTGTCTTTTCATCTTTTGTAAACAGAATGATTAGCCCACCTACCTTTCCAATTACAAACACCCTTAATGTATTTTGTGTCACTTCCCTAATTAGTGATATTTAGCATATTTATATTTCTTGTATTTACAATTTGAATTTTTTAGACATGATAGCTTTTTGTTTTTGTTTCATGATTTAGACCCAGATAGTCTCATTGATTAGTATTTGGCTACTATAATTTAACCTTCACAAAAATCTTATGCTAGTACCACATCAGGTAAACCCCAGTTTCTCCCAAAAAACCTATGCCAGTGGAAAGCCAACTCTGATAAGTTATTACTATGCTTGAAATACTCTAAAAATGTTCCTTGCACTACTGTCTAGGTACCAACCTAGCTAAGTATTAAGGAGATCATGACTATGAATTTTTTGGCCATGAAAACCCTTTATTAACATATAACCAATAAATTAGTTGGTAGTAGAAAGCCAAAACTTTTATGAGCTTGGAAACACACCTAAAAATCTGCTTCATTTAAAACTAATGAGACACCTGGCAGGTCATCTGCTGAAAATTACCCCTATAGTTCCTAATACCTATTTTTCAGTCAATTACTCCTAGTATGTTAATGTACTTATTAAAATGAAAATTTCTTTTTATTAAAAGTCTATGGAGAGTGAAGTTTCTCAGATCTTTCAGAAAAAAAATTTAATCCAATTCAATAATCATTTAAAGAGCAATACTAACAGTCTCTGTGGTCAAGAAAATTTGAATAGTGTAAAAGGAAAACAAAAACCCACTAAATTTTGTACTGGAAAAAATCAGACATCAAATTCTATTCCTACTCATGTTACACTGGAGAGTCATTTACCTTTTTTGCATCTCAGAAGATCACAGAATTCACAGTTGGAAAGGATCTCTGTGATCATTTAATCCAACCCATTCTTGAATGAGAACAACCCAGAACAAAACTCATTTCTCTGGATTTATTTGAACCACTATACCCCTCTCTCCTGCTCCTCCCTCCCCCAGAAAGGGATCAAAATTCTATCTTGAGGCAGTCCAATCTTGGTCAACACATCAGCAGTTTATTAAACATTTACTGTGTGTTAGGCCCTATGCTATGTGCCAGGGATACAAATAGAAGCAAAAATAAAAACAGGCAAAGAGCTTACATTTTAATGGGGAAAGACAACACAATATGGAATTGAAAAGAGGATTGGTGCATGAAAATTATCATAAAATTGCAGTGGGAGTTGGGGACAACATGTTGGGTAAGTTCAAAGAGTCAGGAGCTGCTTAAGGAAGCTCTGCCCTAAAATTAAATTTGCTTTTTTGAATCTTCTCCCAACTTAGCCAATTTCTGTCGTTTAAGGCCAAGCAGAAAAAGGCTAGTCTGCCTTCTACGAGTCAGCCTTTCAATTGCTTGAAGACAGATTTCAATTTCCCTTCTAATTTTTCTCTTTTTCCTGCTCATTGATATTGCTTCTCTTGGTTGTCTTTAGAATTTTTTATTTGAGTGATGGATATGAAGAACTCAACTAACTTGGGAAGGCTTGTATGCGCTAATGAAGAGCAAAATAAGTGGAACCAGGAGAACAATTTATACCAGACGTGTCAAATTCAAAGCCCACAAGCTGCCAGCTGCCAGCAAAAGCTTTTTCTTTTGTGTATGTAATAAATTTAATATGTGACTTTTGGGTAACTTTTCCTGCTTGTCTATTTCCTTCTGGATATACTTCTCTTCTTTTCTGGGCATTTACAAAATGTTTCAATGGCACTTTTTGCTTTTTAATTTTTAATAATCCTATTTCTAGGTACCCAGCAAAGTAGATGGAGTGTCAGGCCTGTAATTATGAAGATTCATCTTAACGAATTCAAATCTTGCCTCATGCACTTGTTGTGTGACCCTGGCCAAGTTATTGAATTCTGTTTGTCTCAATTTCCTCATTTCTAAAATGATCTAGAAAAGGAAATGCAAACCACTTCAATCTCTCTGCCAAGAAAATCTCAGATGGGTTCATAAAAAGTCATACATGATAAGTGACTAAACTACAAATTTATCCATAATCCTTTACCCTATCTTAAAAAAAATAAAATAAAAACCCTTATAACAAATATAAATAATAAGGCAAAACAAATAATCACATTGAACTTGTCCAGAAACTTTAGTCTCATTCTGCATCTTAAGTCTTTCATCTCTATTAGGAAGTGGATTACATATTTCATCATCTGTACTTTGGAACCATGATTTAAAGTTCTCACATCTTTCAAAAGTGTTTTCTTTATAACTTTGTATAAACTTTTCTACATTTTGCCCACTTCACATTGCATCAGTTCATATAAATTTTCATTTGTTTGTTTTTTTATTTTTACAGGAAGTATTCTTGTAATCATTTCTTATTGTGTAATCATAGTCCATTGTATGCATATACTTGAGCTCATAACCAGCTGCAAACATTTATTAACTGTGTGATTCTGGGCAAGTCAGTTAACCTCTGCTAACCAGTTTTCTCATCCATAAAATGGAGACAATAGCACCTGCTTTTCTAAGTTGTCATGAGAATAAAAGGAAATAACATTTGTAAAATGCTTTGTAAACCCTTAAATTCTATATACATTAGTTATTATTAACCGTACTTTCTTCATCTATTCCCTGACTGATACAGGCTCTCTTAATTTCCATTTTTTTGCCTCCAAAAAATTCCATTTCTGGAAAGTAGCTTGGTTATACTCAAAAAAGTTGCTAAATTGTGCATACCTTTACATCTAAAAATACCACCTCTAGTTGTATACCTCTAAGCGATCAAAGAAAATCAATATAACATTATTTGCTTACATATTGTCCAATAGATATGTACCCCTCTGGTTTCCAAAGGCAAACATTAGAAACTGAGGGACTGTGTATCTACTGAATAATGAACAAATTATGATATAATAAACCCATTATGTTTTCCCCAAAATTCTTCCCTCTAACTTTGCTATCACTATCAAGGTTACCTCCATATTCCAAGTTACTCAAGTTTACAACCTAAATATCATCCTAGAACCATATTCATTTTCTTTTACCTCACTCTGCATCCAATAGCTAGTTTTCAAATTCATTCATAATTTTTCTTATATTGAAACAACATTGTTACTTGTATAATAAATTCAGCTTGGTACATTGTACAATCTTTTTAATGTGCTGTAAGCTTTTCCTAGTAATTTATTTAATATTTTTTGTATTAATATTCAGTAGGGATGTTGGTCTATTGTTTTCTTTATCTACTTTGTCTCTCCTAGGTTTACATATTAAAAACATTTTTTGGTGATTAAAGGAATTTGGTACATTCCTTCTTTTCCTATTTTTACCAATAGTTAACTTTTTTTCAAAAGTTTGATTGCATTCATTTGTAAATCTACCTACCCAGTTCTGTCTTTCCATTTCGAGTTCTTTTTCTGAAATTGGATTATTTAATTAATTTATTTCTATTTCTCTTAACAGTCATCCATTTCATGGAAGTTATCAGTTTTGTTTGCATATAATTGTGTGAAATAGTTTATAATGGAGGCCATTATTTTATCTTCTCTGGTTGTGAAATTTTTTTTTTCGATGCTAACAATTTGATTTACTTGTTTTCCTCTCTCTTTTTTCCTTTTATTTTCTTCCTTCCTTCCTTTTTCTTTCTTTCTTCCTTTCTTCCTTCCTTTCTTTTTCTCCCTCCCTCCCTTTCTTTCTTTCTTTCTTTCTCTCCAACTATGTGATTAGCTTTTTTTTTTTTTTTCAAATAGGTACTAATCAGGGCAACTTGGTGGTGTAGTGGATAGAGCATCAACCCTGAAGTCAGAAGGACCTGAGTTCAAATCTGGTCTCAGACATTTAATACTTCCTAACTGTTTGACCCTGGGCAAGTCACTTAAATCCAATTACCTCAGAAAAAAAACAAATAGGTACTGGTTTTATTTATCAAATGAATAGAATTTTCTTTTAAATTTTACAAATATCTGATTTCATTCAATTTTATTTTAGTTTTGGACATATTTGCTGATTTTCTAGTTATTTTTTATTCTAGTTACTTTTTAGTTTTCTAGTTTCCAGTTATTTTAAGGTGAAAGCTCATTTAAATTACTTCTTAATAATTATTTTAATTGAACCCCATATTTTTGACATTTTGTCTCATTGTTGACATTTTCTTTGATGAAATGTCCTTTTATTTCTGTGAATGACCTGTGAACCAACAATGTTATAGTATCATATTGCATTATTTAGTCTCCAAACAATTTTAACTTTTTCTTTAAAGGTCTTTATATATATAATAAAATTTATTTTATTTTTTTGTCATCAGAAAAATTTATTTTTTCTCCTCTACATTTATTGGTGAGATTTTTACATACTAAGACATGTTTGATTGAAAAAATGCCATCTACTAGAGGAACAAAGGGAAAAAAAACACACAAGCACACACATACACACACACACAAACACAAACAGAGAGAAAAAAAAAAAACATTCTACTCTTTATTACCATTAGACATCACCAGAGACCTATCATATCTAACTTTTCAAAAATTCTATTCAGGTTCTTATATTCTTTCTTAATTACTAGATGTACCCATTTCCCAAAGGAGTATATTAAAGTCCCTTTCTTTAATCTTACCTTTTATATCTACTTACAATTCAATTAACTTTTCCTTTAAGCATTTAGATATTATTTAATATATTATTCTATTTAGTACACACACACACACACACACACACACACTCTTAATATTGATGCATTACCTGTGCTATCTTGAAGCATAAAGTAATTTATCTTGTCTCTTACTTGATGTTTATTTTTATTGTCACTTTTTATTTCTGAGATCATAATTGCTACTTTTGCTCCTCCACCCCACCCCCCGGCAGTTTGCTGGCATTTTGATTCTTTGAATTTTTATATTTCAAGTATATAACATAAATAAAGCTCTTTGATATTCTTTATTTTTTTCCTGAGTCATTTCAATATCTTCCCCCCCCCCCCCCCCCCCGCCCCACCATATTACTGGCAACATGATCCTATTCAGATTCTTCATTTTCAATTACACATTTCTTTTTATTCCATAATCTCTGTGCTTTTCCCTCCTCTCAACTCTTTCAAAAGAATGAAAGGTAGTATCAGAGAAGTGTGCTTATTAGCAAACTATTCTCACTTCTATCTCCTCTTTTTTCCTTCTTTCCCCATCAATGATCAAGTTTTCTTTTTCTTTTTTTATTACCCTTTCATTTCTTTAATTAATACATATGAGTTTATTTTCTTATCCCTTACTTATCTCCTCCCAAATGCCTCTCTTTTGATGAAAATATATAGTTTCTAATGAGGCTAAGGTTCACTTTGTTGGATATATTATTGTAAAGGCATAAAATGACTTCTTTTGATTCTCAGAATATCATATTTCCATTTTTTATTTTGATTTGTCAGAATTGAAAAGTGGTTTTAAGAGATTCCAAGAACATTTTTGTATGTTAAAAATCTTTCTTTGAATTGCCCATACCATTTGTAATTCAAGGTTGAATTTTCTTTTTTACAAATATATTTCTTTATGTTTAAAATTGAGGGTTTCTCTCTGACAATGTACTTGAGTTCCCTTCATCTGTACATTTTCTTTCATTTCTAGTGTTTCTGAGCAATTTCCATGCAAAATTTACTTAATTATGGTGTCATAGCTCATTATTTCATGAGGTTTTTCAGGCTTATAGTTCTTAAATTGCATTTTTATATTCTATATTAATTATATTAGTTAATTTGCCTTTCATATGTAACATTCTGCCTTTGTTATTTTTTTTTGTTTGTTTTCTGGTTTTCTTAGCCTTTGTATTTTTAGTTTTAAATCCTTTAATATCTTTCACAAAGTGTCTGCAATTTTATAATTATTCTATATTATAGGTTCCAAATTTAATCTTGTTTGTCTTAAAAAAAAAAAAAAAGACCAACAGTCTGAGAAATCTGATTTCTACCCTAATTTTCACTTTTTCTTATTTTGTTTTTTGAACAATTTTAGAGTTTCTTGAAGCTGTTTTGTTATTTCTGGGTATAATCATACTACATATTGCTCTGTTTTTTTTTCCAGAGATTTCCAAGTCAATTTATTTTATTCTGCATTACATTTATTGTATTATATTTATTTCTAGATTGCTTGTTCATTTTTCTTTCTTTCTCATTATCACTGATGATTTATCTGTGATGTACTGCCTTTCATGTCTTCATATTTATACTATCCTATTCATTATTATTCTTTTACTCTGGCAGTCTCATTGCTTCTACTTTGTGAAGGAGTTTGATTTAGATAAAATCTCTCACTTTGTTATCTTGTTAGAATTCCTGATTCTTTCTTATATTTTTGCTGGTCTTTCATTCTTTTGGTTTACTTTTTACATTTTTAGCTATCACGGAGTATTCAGTAGAATCTGAGCTTATAAATATATATATATATATATATATATATTATAGCAAAAGTTTGCCTAGATCTTCTTTTCAAAATCTCTTCTCTTTTAGAACTATACCATACAGCATTCTAATGGGCTCCACATGGTTACATGCCTGTCTTGGCCTACTTTCTCACATACATATTCCTTACCCTGGGCAAACTGAATTAATTCTCTTTCCCTCTCTCTCCTTCTTTTCCTCTTTCCCTCTTTCCCTCTCTCCCTCCTTCCCTTCCTCTCCCTCCCTTCCTCCCCCGCCCCTGTCTTTGTGTCTCTGTTTTTTAATCTGTTTTTCCCTCCCTCTCACCTTTCCAATCCACATTAATATGAAGTATCTGGCAAGAAAAATAAAAGGAAGATATAATAGATGATTCTGGGGCTCAATATGCTTAGAAAATGGGCCTGATAAATGCAAGGGAAGATTGTAAAATATTAAGCATAGTAAGGAGGAAAAAAGCTTTTATCATCAACTCTTGGGTTTTTTTTTTCCTTATTGAAATTGCATTTAAGGTTAATTTCTTCCCCTTCCTTTTCTTCTCCTTCTTGTTACATTAATTGATATGTCTTGCTGTTTTGAGATGACAATTTTGGAAACAAGGTTTGGATAGAATCTTACATTCAAGATTGCTGAATCTGACATTCAGCAATCTTGCCAAAAGCATCTCTGTAGCATTTTACATTGGATTTTTATTCTAAAAATCCTGGACAAAGGAAATTATCCATCAAAATATTTAAGAACCCTTTCTCCCACCAGTAATAGTAAAACTAGCACATTTGAACTCTAATGTCACAATCCCAGATGTGCTCCATGTAGAAGTTGAATTGACACCAAATAAAACAAAGACAGGAAGAGCAGCTAGACTAGACCAGATATTTCAAAAGTCTATCTGCATTGGAAATGACACAATTGTGATGGATTTGAAGACTTTAATTTAAAGATACCTAATAAGAGGATATAGAATGATAGTTATTAAGAAAAAAATCATTAATAATTGATCTATATGCCTATTTTCTCTTTCTTATAAACCTTTAGAAGAACTTATACATGTATTAAAGGTAACTTGGCAGGACTTTCAAAGGGAATAACCAAGCTTTCAAAAATGATATTCTATAGCCAAGCATATTTTTATGTTACTGAAAGATGCAGAAAAATATGATTCCACTGTGTTATTAACTGTTTACTCACTATGAAGATAAAGGTAGATGGTGCCATGAATAGAGCACCAGACATGGAATCAGGAACACCTGAGTCAAATTTAATCTTAGACTTAGTCATTTAAAACAATTTCTTCAACTTTAAAATGAGCTAGAGAAGGAAACTAAAAACCATTCCAGTAGCCTTGCCAAAAAACAAATCCAAAGGTGTCACAAAGAGTCAGATGTGACTGAAACTTAATAACAACAATTATGGAAAATATTTAAATAACGTGAAACATTGTCTTAAAGGTTCAATAAAATGTTGCCCATACATATTTTTGTACATGAATGCATATTTTGTGTATGTATGTGAAAGAATCACACAATATACAACAGAAAACATTCATGGACCTTTCAAGAAAAAAATCAAGTCATCAAGCATTTATTAAGTACTTACTATTTGCAATATACTGTTCATAAAATATATTGCTAACCATGTTCCTCATTGTCATGCAAGGACATCCACTCCAAATAGAAGAGTGTGATTCCCTATAGCTGGGAAGGTTGTATAGAAATTCTTCTTTGTAAATGGCATTGTATTTATTGCCTCAAACCCTAGAACACTGCAGAGATTCTTAAAAGAGATCTATTCATATTCAGAATTGAATGGGAAGAAGAGAGAAAACTGAATTGTATTCGGGAAATTGTATGGCACTTTAATTACCCCAGGTTTCTTCTAGAAACAAAACATCTTTTAAACATGATTTTTTTTTTCTGTGTGTTACATAGAATTGGGGGTATTCTAAAATCTCTGATGAGTCACAAATTATGAGTCACTTAGAGGGCAATGGAGGGAAGCCTGTTGGTACCAATGGATACCAATACATTGTAAATGAATAATTATGCACATTTAGGGAAATAAAAATATCAGAGAGCTATGACTAGATATATAAGTAAGCAGGGTCTATAGTGAGAGTGAGAGATTCCAGATGGACAGATATCAGCTATATCATCACTCACATAATATTTTAACATATAGACAAAGTCCCCCACCCCAAGTGGAAATCCTGGGGGAGAATTTATGAGAGGATAAGTCCAAGAATGCATAGTTGGAGGTTAATATGAGCTATATACTTTCTAGGGGGTGAGATTGAAGATAGTCTTTTCAAACCTGTGTTGTTCTGAGGATTAATATTATTTGCTTGGCCAGGACATAGAATTTACTATTTAATATAATTTTGGAATTGTTTTGGCCTCCTTACTGTGGTGATTATTTTTATGCTAGTTATATTTTTGCGGGTAATGATAATTAAGGTTCATACCTTTGCCTTCTTTCAAGTTCTCATTTTTTTCAATGTTGACAGTTTATTTAAATAGGCTAAGCTAATAGTATTAAGATTATTTAGTGTCTTCTCATCTTTAGCTTGAAGTATGAGGCAATGTGATATAAGACAAAATTTTTTGGACTCCATTGGGGAAAAGATAATGTTAATGCCATATATCATGATACCATGTATCATAATAAAAATGTTTAAATCTGTTACACATTCATTATCTCAGTATTGTTATACTTGCTAAATACATTATGAAATTCATTTTGAGGGGATAGAAATCTGATGGTATTTAGAAATAATTCTATTACTAACATTACCACATTAAGATAGACCTCTGCCATTATGAGAATTTCAACTGAAGTGTGAGAAAATATCACTGTTGCCAGATGACAACTGACCTGAATTTGATGTTTTAATTAACATATTTGCTAGAGTATCTCTATATTATGTAATTTTTTTCTGTGTAGTTTTCCCATAATTTATTGCTATTTCCCCTGTTGTTAATATATTCCCTAATATATAATAATTTGTGTTATTAATGCATTATTAACGTGTGATATGTTGGTGTATAATGAGAATATAATGACTTATAGTAAGTTCTACTGACTCATTTTTTTGCAAATGGCAAAATTACTTGATAAATGTTGTTACAACATTGCCAAGTTCCATAATATTTTCCTAAGAAAAAACAGATGTAATTACTATATAAAATTAGCATTTATGATTTTTCTAATTATCTTTTATGATAAAGGAAAATATGAAGTTGTTGTCTACATAATTGGAGATATGCTGTTTCATATTCTAAATCTGAATTTGAGCCTTTAAAAGAAGTTCACTTTTTTTTTAAACCAGCATTTAGGAAATATTTTTACTGACACAGCCACAGGTTGCAGACAGGTAAAGATCCTTTCAGAAGCTACACATTCTTGGGGGAGTATAAATAATTTGGTTTTACTAAGAATGGTCACATGTAAATTCCAGTCTCCCATTCAATCTAAATGAATGTTGCCAAGTCCTTTTTAAACAATAACTGCAGTAAACATTGGGGATGCTGAAAAATATCTCATATTTAAGGTGAAGGAAGTTTCCTTTTGTATTTCAAAAAATCTTTAGTACTAAGATATACACATTTTTCACATTTTGTCACCATGTTTTATTTCTGAATGGGAAATGATGCAGGCTAGTTAGCTTTCTCCAGGAAATCTTAAAGTTAAGGAAAAGTGGGAGGAGGAATTTCTCTCTTTTCCAGCATTTGTAAAATTACCACATTCTCTGCTTCCTATCCCTAAATAGATTACTAATTTCCAATAGTATGTATCATGAAAAAGAAACCGAGTTGAAGTGCTTGAAGATGCTCAAGCTGTTCAGTATCAACTCTGATTAAAGAGATGGTTCTTTTGGTGTTTCACTGGTCTCAGTGGACAAGACTGCATTATATATATATTTCATATCACATTAAGTGTATCATTTTGAATAAGTTTCACATGTTCATTGTTTTCCCTTGGCTTTCTTGCATATGGGACAGTTTATGTTGTTTATAGCAAAGTGCTTTACACATGAACAGTTTTTACAATGCTTAGTAAAGTTTTGTCTCTTTAAAATTAGAATCTGGTTGCCAGGGCCGAGGTTTTGCATTCTAAGCAATAACTTTCCGACAACCGTTCCAATGGCATTCTTTCTCTTTTGAAAATCATGGCTGATTAAAAGTCTAATGCAACAGCTGTTAGTGATCATGTGATTGATATGTTTTTAAAGACAGATGTTGAGTATTAGAAGCAGGGTCCTTCACATTTCTTTGCAGCACATGAATACTTTAAATGGTCTCTCTCTCTCTCTCTCTCTCTCTCTCTCTCTCTCTCTCTCTCTCTCTCTCTCTCTCTCTCTCTCTCTCTCTCTCTCTCTCTCTCTCTCTCTCTCTCTCTCTCTCTCTCTCTCTCTCTCTCCCCCCTCCTCTCTCTCCACTTTTATTTATTTATTTATTTGCTGATGAAAACAAAATGTATATTTTTAGAAATATATGTAACTTTTTTTCTTTTTGTGAAATATCTTTGGGGATCATATCTGATTTAGGAAGAGGGGAATGATAAATTCTGATTGAGATACCCAAAAAACCAATACATTCTGACTGAAAAATCCTTAAGGTCAGGATAATTCAGAGCTGATCAAATACAACAATCTTCAGTAATCATGCCAGAAGGATTCTGACATTGTCTAAAGTGTCCTCAGGCAGATTGTACATTCATTAGAAATCCTAATTCCAAATGTCCCCATTCTTCTAAGAGCTTACATGGTTATTGTCTGAGCGTATTTTCTTTTGCAAATTAACTCTAACATTAGAGATGTCTTGAAAAGACATCATACACTCATTTGTTTTTGACTGGCTTTGAAAATGTTCAAAACTATGTTGTTTAAATGAAAGCTTCCTTTCACACATCCCTTCTTCGTTAACTGTGAACCCTTTGATTCTACCATGAAGTACTTCTGAGTGAATTTATGACAACAGAACAATTCCTGTTGCTGCACTGGTGACATCCCAAGAAGTGATTAATCTTGTGGTTCTGAGCAAAAGGAAGAATCTGCACTGTGAGGGGCAGAGACACACCATTACTTAAATTAAGTAACATTTAGCTGGAAGGTAACTTAGAGGGCACAGAAGGCGTAGTAGAGGTCAGTTGGAACAATATTTCTATTTTTCCTCCATTTTAGTTGTAAGCCTCCATTTGAAACTGGTAGTGAAAAATAATTTTAATCCTTCAGAAAGATATTTTAGCATGTAACTGGGGCAGGACTCTGGCTCTTAGCTCCAGGGCACTGGATTTAGAGGTTTGGGGATTCAAAGGAAACTGATAGCACTGGTCGTCTTTTATCAGCATAGAAATAGAACTTAGCACTGAGTTAGCAAAAATAATTACTAAAAATAGGAAACCAGATGGTGGGTAGAATGAATTACTCTCCACCCTAGTCTCATCTGCACTGAGGGTGAGTTTCATGGCCCTTGCCCCAGGTGCAAATTATTTCTAGTTTGACTCTGTTAGTACTGCATGCAACAGACGGTATATCTCAAATGATGCTTGGGGTGATAAAAATCATTCATAGAGAATTAGAAAGGACCATAATATCTACCAAGAACAATCATCTAATTTGCAGATGAGGATAATGAGGTACTACAAAGAATTTTAAAAACTTGTATAGGATAATATAATTAATGTATCTGAGAATGATTTGAACTTGGACTGTTCCTTCCCTCCCCCCCCCCCCCCAAGGCAACTGAGGTTAAGTGACTTGTCTAGGGTCACATAGCTAGGAAATGTTAAGTATCTGAGGTCAAATTTGAACTCAGGTCCCACTGACATTAAGGCTGGTGCTCTATTCACTGCACCACTGTGATTTTCTTAACTTCAAATCCAGAACCCTTTTCACACCAACATGCTGTTTCTCTTTACTAGAGAACCAAGGAAATTGAGAACAAGGAAGTACTTTAAAGTGGATTAAGGCATGGGTTCTTAACCTGGAATCTGTGAACTTTTTCTTTCTTTCTTTCTTTCTTTCTTTCTTTCTTTCTTTCTTTCTTTCTTTCTTTCTTTCTTTCTTTCTTTCTTTCTTTCTTTCTTTCTATCTTTCTTTCTTTCTTCTTTTTTAAAATTTTGATATCTGTATTTCAACTTGGTTTCATTTGTGATCCTATGTATTTTATTTCACATATTTAAAAATCAATATTCTCAGAAGAGGTCCATAAATCTCATAAGATGCTACAAGGGGTTCATGACTCAAAAAAATATTATCAATTCTTGACCTAAAAAAATTCATTCCCCAAACTATAAACCTCAATATCATGACAAACATTCCACATTTATAAATTGCTGAAAGCAAATCTAGGTTTTTGTTATTCCCACTTTGGGTAAAATGTAATCATTGCAGTGTCTTGGTGAAAATCAGGAAGCAAAGATTCAAAAAGATGTTACCAAAAGACAAGTTATTAGTTTGTCTTAAACTTCAGGAAGCTATTCCTAGAAGAAAACTCTAATACATAGATGTCTAATATAAGGAACTCTCTCCAACCTGCTCTATCCTAATTGACATGCACAAGTTGTAGGCAATTCTAATGCATTTCACAGCTCTCTCTAGTCTTGCCCTTTCTATTATCTCCAATCCACACATCAGCATTCATCCAGGCTGCCTGGAGATGGAACCATTAATGTCCTGAAACTTTACACATCCCTTTCAATATCACTTGACTTGATATTAACTCATGCAATATTTAAAACTGGAATCATGACTGCCCGATGCTGTCAATTGCATAAGAAGCAATTATCATTATCAAGATTGTTTGTGAGTGCCTATTATGCCCTCATTTTATTGGGGGTAGCTGGGCACGATGGATAAAATACTGCACAGAGTCAGGAAGACATCTGCCTCAGTCACCCAACTACTCACATGACCCTGATCAAGATGCTTAAAATTTGTTCAGCCTCAGTTTTCTGGAGATAATAACAGCACCTGCTTCCCAGAGTGGTAGTGAAGATCAAATGATATTCTTTAAGTAAAGCATTTTGCAAATAATAAAGAACTATTGAAATTATAGAAATCCCTCTTCCTAATACAACCAGTGCTGTCGTGTTCTATGTGTATTGATCAAAGAAGGTACCTCTCACAGAAGCCATTCATTGCTCTCAGGGATCTACATCATAGTAAAATGGTCTTATTTAAAATCTTTCCAGGAGGCCAGATCAATTCCTTGGCATTTTCAAATGGCTTTATGGTAGCCTGAAGAATATGTAAAAATATGATTTCTATTTAAAAAGCATATTTTGGATAATGGAATTTAGTTTCAGTTAAAATTGTTTTATGCTGTTTGTATTCTTGATTCTTGGCTGAAGTGAGTCAACTGGTGCTGATCTGACTATTGGTGCTGATCATAAGGGCTTAATTGAGTCAAGTCAGTCATTAGAATTGTGTGAGGTGTGGGGAACCATCCTCATTGTATTTGTCAGATTTGATGTCCTGTTTACAATAAATTGATCAAACAAACAAACAATACTTTCCACAGAATTCACTATTCATAAGTTTTTTCTTCTCTAGCAAGCCCAAATACTTTTAATTCAAGTTTGAAACTCTAACTGCTTTTGAAAACCATAGCTACCTTTTATAAGGCATTTTATAAAATGGATAGTATCCGTGAAGAAAAGATTTATGTATTCACATAACTAATCATCCACTTTTTCCTTTATAGACTTGCAATACTCAAGTGAACATTTTTTCTCAAATGCAATAGAATTTTCACCCTAAGATGCTATTTAACTCTGGGTTGCAGTGGAATCAAATTGTCCATGAAGATTTCCCAAGGGAATATGTAGCTTCAGAGACAGGTGGTATATACTAATGAAAGGAATCTCACAGGCATCTTTGTTATTATTTTGTTTGGGGGAATGTTAACTTATCTTAATGAAGTGTGTGTGTGTGTGTGTGTGTGTGTGTGTGTGTGTGTGTGTGGTCTGGAGTTTTAAAATTTCATTGCTATGGGAAATTCTCATGAGTAGAAACTCCCTCTCCAGATGCATTCTGGCAACTCATTTATCCATCTGTACTTTACTTTTTAGCCACAAAGACTGAACAACAACAACAAAAATATTTAAAGGAATGCCTGGAGACATTTGAAAATTTTGTTGTTTGCCCTCCCAAATACTATCAGAGAATCCACATCCTACCGAATCAAGTCCAACCTTCTATTCATATGTTTATATGTACAATCTGTATATTGTATATGCCCTTTGTGAGTTAGGTGCTTTGTATCATATATATATGTATGTATATATATATATATATATATATATATACATACATATATATATGGGGGGGTCTGTATCTGTGTGCTATATAGTATATATACATTTATAAGCCATATATGTTCATCCAGAATATATCTCCATATTTGTATAATTATATTCAATTCAATTGATTTCCTTATGATTTTATGTAATTTTGCCTATGTGCTTGGTTAAAGTATACTTTCCATTCTTAAAGCATAATAAATTATGCCCCACAGCTTATTCAGTCAGTTGTATCATGATACCAGAATTCTCCAACTTCTCTCAAGTTTCCTTCCAAGTTACATCAGAATCCATCCAGGGAATTAAAACTTGAAAAGCTTCTACATTTACTAGAGAATATCCTATACTCTAAGACCCTCCCTTCCTTGTCAGGCTAAATTCATTACCCTCCATTCTGAGTGCCTATTTGAAATTCTTGAACAACAGATGCATGTTAAACCTCAATTGAACAATGGCTCTTTTGAAAATCTAATTCAAGCATCTGCTTTGCTGGAAGCCAATGTAGCCTAGGGAAAAATGGACTGGATTCAGGAGCCTGGATCCTGCTACTTAAGCTTTGTGACACTTGGCTTAGTTTTGTTTTTGTTTTTTGTTTTTTTTTTTTAGATCCATACATAATATTTTTCTTCTCCCACCCATGCTGAGCCCCATCCACTTTCAAGTAGACTAAGGTAGGGAAGTAAGAAAGGTGAGGAGTGATAACATATAAAACAGATGTAGAATAGGAGTAAACTGAATTAGATTAGTTTGGTTGGATCTTTGAAAGATACAAATGGTTTGCATTTCATTTATAGTTGTGTTCAGTTCATTGGCTATAGAGTCTGTATAGAGGGGCTTAAGTTCAGTTCAGTTTAGCTGAATTCAATTTAACAAGCACATATTAAAAGATTTCTATGTGCCAGGTATTATATTATATATTATGCTAGTGATCCAAAGTAAAAAACAAATCTGTCTCTGACATCAAGTAGTTCAATTATTCAGTTTCCTAGATAATTGAAGTCATGGGAATGGGTAAAAACAGACAAATGAGAGAATGAAGAGAGAAGAGGTGGAATAAAGATAGAAAAGAAAATGACTGAGGTAGATCCTTGGTCGATGAATACACAGACAGGAGGAAGAAGATAATCCATCAAAGGAGAGCAAAAATTGAGCTGCCAGTTAAGTAAGAGGTAAGGAAAGAGAAAAGATTGCCTCAGAAGCCTATGGAGTATCAAAATGGAGGGGATAGTTACTCATATCAAATGCTGAATAAGGTTTAAGGATGTTTAGACTTGAGAAAAAGACCACTGAAATATGTGGTTAAAAGGGCTGAGAAAGAATAGTTTCAGGTAAGTGGGGATCTTATGGCGGGGGTGTGGAGGGGGGTGGAAGGGGGTGGTTTGGTTACAAAGTAAAGAGGGGAAAAGTGGAGAACATGATTTTAAACTACTCATTCTAAAAGATTAGCAGTAAAGGTAAGATGACTTGGGAAAGGAGGAGGTCAGACATCAAGACAGAGCAATTGAGAAGATGGGAAATGAGCCCACATAAACATAGATAGGATGCAGTATGTCTTCTTACAATATGTCCAAGGAATGGGTACCTTTCACTCTTTTCTGGGTTCTGTGTCTGACTCTCCAGACTTCTTTCTTTACCATGAACCTTCTCACCTGGGGGAAAAAAAGTCTACTGTAGTATGCAGCAGTCTTTTCCTGAAAGATTCATTTATTCCTGTGAACTCTTCCTTGTGAGTGACTGCTTGTTTCTGATCCAAACCTCCATCTTAAAGAAGGGCCCTTAGGCTAGGCAGGCTCGATTGTTCAATTCTTCATTCCTTTCTTATTGTCTAGGTTGTTCTGTAATGTCCAAAAAACAGAGCAAGATAGAGATTAGAGAGTATTTAATAATTTATTAATTGGGAGAGATTTACTGGAACCAAATGGATCCATGGTGTGGTCCCAGGGCTGAATGAGACTATCCTCTCCAAGAATCCAGCAAACAATGTGAGTTCTCAATGACATATATACATGTGATTCAGATGCAGGGGGTAGACTGATGCAGAGGTGAAGTCAGGGTGCTAAGAGCAGGGAATGGGACTCTGACAGGGTGGGGTGCGCCACTGGAAATGAGATGACATATCAGGGAGGCACCCCAGACATGGGGAGAGGCATTCTGATATTCTAAAACATAAGATCTTTTATCCTTATCACATATTCTGATAAAGAGGGAGGGGAGGTTTTGCAGGACTGAGCTTTGACTGAAGCAGAGAAACTGAGTCAGGACTGGATCAGAATAATTAGGGAGACTGAGAACTGTGACATAACAGTTCATTCAACTGTATGCCATGATTTAGGTATTAGGCATTTGTTATCCACTTAGGTTTTAAAGTATAAATGGTTAGATCAAACTTTTCATAGTGATTATAGATCACTTAGTAGGCTCCACTCTTGATTTTCCTGACTACTTTCTCCACCAATCCCTCACATGAATAGAATTTTTCCTCATCCACTCCACTTTTTCAGCTTCTTTTTATGTGTTGTCTTCCTCCATTAGTTTGTAGACTCCTTCAGGATGGAGACTGCCTTTCTATTGTCTTTGTCTCCCCAGCTAGCATTTAATTCCTGGTATATAGAAATATATTTAACAAATTTATTTTTAGCTAGATTTTATTTAAATAAAATGTACGGAATGCTTGATTATAAAGGATTTTATTTTTATTTATAAAACAACTAAAGAGAGAAGTGGTATAAATGACATAATCTTAGGAATATATGAATAAAAAAAGATGGGTCGGTCATATGTTGAGGATAGAGGGATAATTAATGTATAGTTAATATGCTCCACTGGTATCCTTTAATGTCAAAAGAAAATAAGAAATCCTACCCTTGTTTGAATTGATCTTTTGTGACAAGTTTATGGAAGGGCAAAAAAGATTATGTAGATATTTGAGAATTAGCATGTGAATGATTACATTTATAATTCTTTTAATATTGAACCACAGTTATGGATCAACTCTTTAGGTTGTTCATTCAACTGCATATCATGCTTGAGACATTAGACATTTATCTTTCATTTAGATTTTGAAGTATGAATAGCTAGACTAAATTATTTTGAGTGATTACAACCATCATTTAATATGTTCTGTAATGATCTAGGCCTTGATACAACCTGTAGAATCTTATTGATATTTCCTACTTGACTGGGGCTCTTTCAATGGATCTTCTCAGTGACTTTGGCAAAAGCTTTAAGTTAGCATACATCTTGTTTTATAACTCATCACTTTATAATCAGAGTGTCTTTCAAAAAGACCATCTGGGGCAGCCAGATGGCATGATGAATAGAGCACTGAGCCTGAAGTCAGGAGGACTTGAGTTCAAATTTGACCTCAGACACTTAATACTTCCTAGCTGTATGACCCCAGGCAAGTCACTTAACCCCAATTTCCTCAGGAAAAAAAAAATTAAAAGACCATCTCTATTACATATGTTAAGGAATTTTGAAAAATTTTATACTATCAGGAGACACCTTATTTGAGGAGGAAAATCCAAGAGGAATTTTTCCTCTACTGAATGACATAATCATCATAAAACAAATAATAATCACAGTGATAGTTTTTATTTGCTGCATAATTCAGCAGTCAATGTTTTGTTGGTAGAGATATGGCCTAATATGGAACATTATTTGCAAAAGTATAATGATTACTTTCTAATAAACATATCAATGGTGTACTCCATGTATCTGAATAAAATTCTCATATATTTTGTTTTAGATAGGAAATATGAATATAATTATATAGCTTTAGAGGCTCTTTTGGTAGTAATGTGTGGTTCAGAAATGGTGAGGGGTCACCATTTAGTAAAAAAAGCTGGAGAGATCTCTAGAAGCAAATCAAAGTTTATTAGATGTTCTCCCAAGAAGGGCGACCCACCTGTGGAGCAGACAATGGAAGGGAGGAAGCACATTCTGGGGGCAGGGTTAACACTTTAATCCCTAATGCAAATACCCCTTCCACCACTAACCTTCATCTTCATTGGCTGAAGGTCTCACATTCTAAATGCGGGAACTACTTAAGAAATTGAACTTGACCAGTAAGTTGCCCATAGTTGCCCATATTTGATTGAAATAGGGAGAAAATGATGTCATGATAGTATAGCAGGAAGGGTTCTTAAGTATGCCCTTGAATCAATCTTCAAAGACCTTCAGGCCTACTCAAACTCTTGAGTAGATGAAGCCTTACTAGATTTTCACAATTGTCTTGAAAGATCTCACCTCATCTCATTCAGTAAGAAAGTCAGATTTTGACCATGACTTTGCTCTGTTCCCCTTATTTATATATCTTGAAAATTCCTCAGTGCTTTCAATATTCTGTAAGGTGAAAAATGGACTTCCTTTACATCTAATCTAATTTAGGTTATTTATTATGTCCAGCAGCTTCTGATTCTTTCTCTAAGAAAAATTTTTATAATAGGTAGAGAGTTTTTATTAGTCTATACATTTTTGTCTTTTCTTATTTCTCATTTCTGAAACACAATTTCCAACATATGTCTTCCCATATTCAACTACGTCCTTCTCTAAACTGAAGACAAGGTTGATTATAATGTATGTTGAATTAATCTGGAGATTGTTAGAAAACACTTTATTACCTCATTGTCCTTTCCAACAGGTATTGATACATGAGTTGCAATTAATTACATGGCATTCCTTCAGCAAATATTTACTATGAGGATCATAATACAAGATTACTGAATATTCCATGAAATTGTGTTGTTGCCTTTTGAAACATGTTAAAGCCAGCTCTGTCAGCTCCTTTCCTTGTGTCTTATGGTTTACCTTACATTAAGGATGTCAAGACTGATTCAATTCAGTTCCTTCAGTCCAAATAGGCCTGCTACTTAGACACTAGAGGAGATCACATCTAGAGAGTCAATAAACTAGGTTAATATTTTCAGACAGTCTTAAAACTGGATAATTCTTAAAACCTTCTGCCCCCTTTTGTTGACACTGTAGAAATGAAAAAGTGATATTGAAGATTGATAACTGTTTTTTTTCCCCTTTGTTTTATGACTTGTACAAGCCACAATTCATAATTGAGGGTCTCTTACTAGTATTATGCCTTTCTGCACTTAGCTAGGCTGGTCCTCAGAAGTCAGACATAGTCTATTGCCAAGAAAAAGCATTTCCAGCACAGTAAAATCTGCCAAAGCTTGAATTTTGCTGGTATAGTTTTTGAGAACTCAGGATTACCAGCAAACCAGGATGAGCCGTTAGAAAAAGTCTTTGTGGAGGAAATCAAACCTGTTGGCAGCAATTTTTTTTTTAAGCTTAAGGAATGCTTCACTGGACAAAAGGAAGTACTTTATAAAAGAAAAGATGTTTAAAATTACAAAATAAAATCTATAAAACCAAGATTATTAGCATTGCTTGATATGAAGAAACACTTTGGATTTCTGGAGAAACAGGAAAATTTCTCTCAAAAAGATCAAGGTAAAACAACTGTGCTCATTTTTGCTAATTTTATTTACTATGGTGCTAGAAATTACATTTGGAACCATTATAAAAGAGAAATAAATAAATGGAATTGTTGTGCTATAGTTCTCTTTTATTATCCTGACTCAGTTTCCCTAATTATCCTGACTCAATTTCCCTAAATTGTCCTGCCTCGGTTACCCTGAATTGTTCTGCCTCAGTTTATAATTGTTCTGTTCAACCACCCCACCCTCCTAACCATGAAGGTCCACATAAGGAGAAAGACCCTCTATCTTAGGCATCATCAGAATGTTGGGTGTCTCTCCCCACTCTGTAATCCCAATTATCAGATATTCCCCCATGCCTCCCCTCACCCTGTCAGAATCCCGTGTTAGTCCCGTGTCCCTGATTTCAGCATCCTGACTTCACCCCTGCCTTGGTCTATCCCCTGTGTCTGAGCCATGTGTATATAGGTCATTGAGAACTCAGATTGTTTGCTGGATTCTTGGAGATGATAGTCTCATTCAGTCCTAGGACCAAATCATGGATCCATTTGGTCCCAGTAAATCTCTCCCTTTCAAATAAAATATTAAATACTCTCTATTCTCTATCTTGCCTCTGTTTCTCCAGCATCACAGAATAAGTTTAGGTCAAATAAAGAAAAATTATTTCTATTTATAGTTGATAGAACATTTTATTTAGTGAACCAGAAAGCTCCAAAAACAAATAATCAAAACAATAGTTTTAGTGAAGGAGCAGGATACAGAATGAAACAAGGAAAAAAGAAGCTTTAAGTTCAAAAAGAAAAGTATTGAATTTGAAATCAGATGACCTGAATTCAAAATCCTACTCTTTTGAGAATGTGTTATATGGTCTTGAACTAATACTTTGCTCCTCTGAGTTTTCTACTTTGTAAAATAAGGGTGTTAGATTAGGTGACGCCTAAGGTCTTTTCTAACTCTAAATCAATAATACTATGTTACTATCAATACAATTCAGGAGGAAAAGGTAGAAATTATATTCAAAATAACTAAACTTACCAAAGTAAGTTACCTAGAGTTAACTTACCAAAACACATACAGGATTTATGTAACTTCAACTATAAGATACTTTATAGAAATAAAAGACAATTATGTATACATGCACACATGCATTTGTACATGTAAACATACATATATAAATATATGCTTATGCATATGTGTTTGAATTAGGTGGCACATTGGATGTTACTCTAGATCTTATATTAGAAAAATCTGATTTGAAATCTGATCTCAGATACTTAGTTGCTGTTTGATCTTGGATGCACTAAGTTAACTACTGTTTACCTCAGTTTCTCTTCTAAAAATGCGGTTGATAATGGTACTTACCTCCCAAGGCTGTTGTGAAGATAACATGAGATAAAATTTTTAATTCTCATTCTTCATCCTCTATATCTACATGAACAATGATGAGTTCACCTCTCCCTCTTCAGCTAGCAGTACAGGTAGCCAGCTACCATATTCTATGCATCCTGTGCAGGAATTGCTTTCCCGTCATCAAATACCCCTGCTCCAAGATACCATGGCAGGACTTGGCCTCCAGAACCAATTCTTCACAGTGTTGAAAGTCATCAACCTCAAAATTCCTACTTTATTATAACATGGACTCAGTTCCTTGTTATTCACTTGAATCACAGAGATTGTTCTTACCAATTATGGATCAAGGACAATTTATTTTCTAAATAGAGAAGGTGAAGATACCATGTGCTAAAAATGTTCATTGAAGTGTACACCTGCTAGTGGGTTTTCTTGTGTGTATAAATATCATTTTTATTTTTGGTTCTTTGAAATAAGCCTTTTTGAAAATGCAAAAATTTAATGCTCAGAGAGGCAATAATAAATCATTGTTGAATTGAAACTAACCATATACCCAAGGAGTCCCTTTTCCAAGGTATTTGAGAATCTTGGGACAAATAATATCTAGGTAAAGGACTTGCCCTTCTCCCCTGACTCTTATATCCCATTATTCCTTATAGATGTTTAAGACTTTGTCCATATGTACAACATCATAGTTTCTTTCTAAGTTCTTTGTTGTTGAACATGGTAACAGAAAGGGTCCTTTCAATTATAAGGATAACAAAGTCTGAGCATGGAAATAAAGTGCTATAAAAATTCTCTGATGATAATCTTGATTCTTAGAAGCTTTAAATGACCTGCACTTGACACATATATGATGGGAGAGTAAATATACTTTTTAGTTTCCATGATTCTATTCCAAGGCAATTTTTGATTTAACATCAATCCAGGTTGCTTGAAAAATGCAGCAGATGGTATTTGAATGGTAAAGTATATTAAAAGATGTATTTAATTATAGGGTATATTTTATTTATTTATTTGCCAGACATTTAATTTAAAAATAAACTCAATTAGCATACTAACATCAGTTTAGGGATAAATTCAACAATTTGGAAAATCATTTCGGATACCTGGGAAACAGGTTCTAAACTGGGACAAAAAATAGCCTCCTGCTTCTAAGATCTACTATGAGTTTAGTTAAATTGAAAAAGGCCGTATGGCATTTTTTACTTATCCCATGAAGATTTTGCTCTCCTGTTCCAGTCCCCAAAGAACTGGACTATTAAGCTTTGGTTCTTATAGATTCAGGTTGATCCAGCTAAGCATTTTTGCTTATTTTTCTTGACAAATAGTATGCATTTTGAAATAACTTGCTTATGTTAAAGCAATAACATGTACCCATGGGTAAAGAGAAGCCAAATGGCCCAGATAAAGCTCTTACACGTGACCTGAGACATGATGATTTTTATTTCATTAGCAGTTTATGTCAATGACCAACTTATTTAATTAGATACAAGAATAAAAAAGAATAGGAAAAATTGCCCTTTGTTTAAGTGCATTTATACATTTAGGTGGGGGATAGAACTTGATACTCTGTTGACATTCAAAACTCTCTATACTTGGTCCTTTCCTACCTTTGGAGTTTTTGATTCCTTGCTCTTTCCACTCCCCATCTCCCTCAAAGTATTCTGTGATCCAGAGCACTCACTGCCTTATTGTTCTTTACAAGAGACATTCCATCTCCTGACTCCATGCATTTCTTTCCTTCCTCAACTCTGCCTTCCAACTGCCTTCAAGCCTCACCTGAAAGCTCACCTTCCAGAAGAAATCTTTCTTTTTTCCCTTAATGTTATTGCCTTAATGTTATTCCCTCAAAGATTGCCTACAATTTATCCTGTATATAACTGGTTTGTATAATGTTGTTGCATGTTGCCACTCCTATTATACAGTGAACTCCTCAAGAGAATGAACTATTTTTTTGTCTTTCTTTTCTGTCGCCAGTGCTTTGCACAGTATCTGACTTACAGTGAACCCTGAATAAATGCTTGTTGACTTGACCAAGTGACTTGGGTTTATAGTCTCACTATACCTCTTACTTTATGTGTGATTGGTTCAACTATCTACTGTAGTAGCATGATCATAGTGATGTTAGGAGGAAATCATTTAAAAGTACTATGTAACTATATATGAAGCACAATGTAACTGTAGGTAAAATATAATATGTATAACATATATATAATATTAATATAATATATTGTGCTTTGTATCCCTAGTGCCTCTTGTGGCATATAGTAGGTATTTAAAGACTGCTTGCTTAGTACAATTGAATTGAAATGTTGTTCTTTTGTTGTTATTATTCTACTGACAGAAGTATGTTAGAAAGGTATTATTACTCCTCTCCTTTACAGGTGAGGAAACAGATACTCAGAAACTAAAGTGACTTGAGAAAAATCACATATTATATATAGATAATAAGTATATAGATTTAAAATCAAGTCAAGTTAACAGCATTTATCAAGCACTTACTCCAATATTTTTGTCCAAGAAAAAAATAAATAGGGTCACAAAGTTTGATCTGATTGAAATGACTGAACAATAAAAAAAAAAAAAAAAAAAAAAAGCCAGGCATTTTGTTAAATGCTGGAAGTACAAATAAAAAGAAAGACATTTCCTGCCCTTAAGGTATTTATATTATAATGGGCAAGACACTCATTGAATGAAGCTGAAAAAAAGGTCCAGAAATATATGTGTGTATATGTGTATGTACTTATATCTTTATGTATGTACACATATACATATATGCACATATATGTATAATTTACATCTCCCTCCTAACTCTAAGGCAATGTTCTCTCCATATTGTTGTTTGACCACTGAAGAAAAGAATTACAAGACAATAATATTAACAGTCAAATCCAGGACAAATCTAATGAATCTTTTATCCATTTCCTACAAAATTTCAGAGGGAAAAAGACATTGAAATGAAGTAAAAAAAATCATTCTGCAGATTGATTAATCCAGAAGTTAGCAGGGGCCTACTTTCCTAATCTGAACTCATGAAACTTCAGAAGGCTAATGACTTATTGATAATCACTTTAAAAACTCAAAGTTAAAGGGAAATTGAAACTACAGTTATCACATTTTCCTGAGACCCCTGCAGACCTAATTCATAGTCTCTTCCCTTAGTTTAATATACAGAGATGTTTTGTAACTAGAAATACTTGAAAAAATTTCTGACACATACAAATAATTTATTTTCTCAAATACAAACAAAAATTTCATTTCTTGGGTTTCCATCAGTAGTCAATTTCAAGCAATTTATAACAGTAGCAATTGTCATGGTGGATCATAAAATTAAAAACCTCAGCTCTCTAAACAATCTTTCACACATTCTGACTACATTAATCCATGAACATAATCAGGCAATGTCTCCCATAGTGGTGCCTGACTGTCTAACTAAGCTACTTATAGACTGACTCTGCAGACAGTCTGTTTCACTACTAAAGAACAAAGGAGACTAACTACCCTGATCTCACCAGTTTAATCTCAAAATATCTCTGCAGACCAACCATAACCCATGGATTTTTATGAATAAGTGTGTGTGTGTGTGTGTGTGTGTGTGTGTGTGTGTGTGTGTTTGTGTATGTATGTGTAGATAGATAGATACTCCCATGATAACAGGAGATATTAGAAACATATGTTGCTGACTGTGATCTGAAACTGTTAGATTAACATGGAAATATGAATATGGTATATTAAAAACAAATGTGGCTAATGAATTAGCATGTTTGAAATTACCACAGGTATCTATAGTGTGTCATAATCAAGATTTTACACACTGGTTAAACATTGGTTAGAAAATGCATTTTTAGATGAGAACCATGTTACTTAGATCATGAATCTGTCAGAGTGCCTAACAGGTATAACATGTAAGTAGTTTTTTTTTTTTTTTTTTCTGCCAATGACTTGTGACGTGTTCATTTTACTTTCACATAAGATATTTTGATTATGCCAGAAATGGTTCTAGAATATAAAGACTAATCAAAGTCTCTAGGTCTGTGGGACACTGAGGGTACAATCTAAGGGTTAACATACTCCACTCCCCCAGATAGAAAGGAAAGAATGAACGAGACAAAGAAAGATAAAAATAAAGAGAGTGCAAACTAGGAATTAGGTACTAATTATGATATAGCTAGATGGCTACTCATCCTTCTTTGAGTCATAGATTCATAAATTTAGAATAAGAAGGATTTTAGAAGCCAGTGAGTACAACTATCTTATTTTACAGATAAGACAACTGAGGTATCCTCATGGTAGTATTAGAGAAGAGAAAAGAGTATATGTGAAAGAAACTGCTGCAATAAAATCAATAGTATTCAGCAACTGACTGGGTGAGAGGTTGGTTAAAAGATATTAAGGAACTGTAAATGATACTTAGATTTTCCATCTTGGGAGATTGGCAGGAAAGTAATCCAATAGAAAAATACTCTTGATTTTCAGTTACAGACCTGGATTCCTATTTTAGCTCTATTTCTTACAGTCTTGATGACCTTTGTTGTGTCTCCCCACTTCTTTGAGAATCCATCATTTCTTCATCTTTCAATGAAGGAAGCTCAACTAGAAGATCTAAAGGTCCTTTTCAAATCTACATTTCTGATTGTATTGTCAATTTAGTAACATTCATTGAGGCAGCTAGATGGCATAGTGGATTGCATGCCAAGCTTGGAGTCAGGAATACTTATCTTTCTGAGTTCAGATCTAGCCTTATTCACTTACTAGTTGTGTGGCCCTGACAAGTCATTAAATCTTGTTTTACCTCAGTTTCTCCATCTATAAAATGAACTGGAAAAGGAATGGTAGACCACTCCAGTATCATTGCCAAGAAAACCTTAAAAGGTCCCAAGAGTGATACGTGACCGAAAAATTACCGAACATAACATTTCTGATTGTGAGATAATTCCCTAGATTGGATCTACCAGAATTGGAATTAAAGGGTAGATTTGTGCCTACTATGTGTCAGTTACTATGCTAAGCACTGAGGATAAAAATAAGGGGAAAAAAGGAGAGTCTCTACTCTCAAGAAGCTTGTAATTTAATAAGGAAAGATAACACAAAAAAGGAGGTTGGCAAGGGATAGTTTGGTATTGGGGAGAGGGTGATATTAGGAAGTACATCCAGGGAGATCTTGGTCTATAAAGTTTAAATTACACAGAACTTCAGATATAAAGAAAAGTGATTTGGGAGTCCAATTTTTACTCCTGTATAAAGGAAGGTATGGGTAGGAGTTCAGTGCTCCACCCACTAGCTTCCAATTAGAGGAAAGGAGGTTTAAGGAGGAGGTATTCAGACTAGAATTAGCAGGGCAATGAGATTAGAAGTGATTAGGTTTTCCTGAGAGGGATATATTGTTCCCAGGAATTGAAACCAGTCAGAGTTGGACTCACTGCTTCTAGTTCTGCCTTGGGGGCAATGGAACATATGTCTAATTACCACCTCCTCTTTTTTTTTTTTTTTTTTTAACAGATAGCCTTCAAATATTTAAAGAAGAATGCTTTCACCACTCTCCTTTGCTGTCCCTGCCTTTTTTTCTTCAGATCCTTTTAAAATCACCAATCCCTTAGATATATCCTTATATGGAAAAAAATTTTTATAAATGGGTAGAGATGCTGCAAAAGAATGCCAAGAAGTATATGCTATTTTAAATGTATGTATATGTGAACATTCACCTCCTCTTTTAATAGAGTGTGGTAAGGTATTTATTAGATTATTTTATCATGGAGCAAAGCTATTAACTCATTTCCTTTTTAAGCAACATCCTTCTTCTCTTCGTCTCATAAAACTAAATAGTATGTTTAAATCCCTGGAACATTGTCAGGCTAAAGTGCTGGGGAATTTCTTTGGTATCTTAAGTTATTGAAAGATTATGTTAACATTTAAGAAATATGAGCCTATGTAATAATCAGATAACAAATGTTATATAAAATGAAAAACAGATTTTCACATCTGGCATTCTTCATCAGGGAATGGCAGAGAGGATTTATGATTGTCAGAGGAAGTAGAGAATCTCTGGCTTTCATTCTCTTTTTATTTTATTTTATTTTTCTCAATGATCAAGCATTTATTGTTTTCTCCCTTCACCTCCCTCAAACTGGAAAAATACAAAGCCTTTTCAACAAAAACACTTGGTCAGGTGAAAAAAAATCCCATATTGAGGTTAAAAAAAAATGTCACATTCTGCATATTAGTCCATTAATCCTGTCATGTGGTGGATGCCATTCTTCATTGTCAGTCCTCTGCTATCATGATTGATAATCATTTTGATCAGAGTTCAGAAGTCATTTGAAATTATTGGGCTTTATAATATTGATATTAAAGTATAAACTGATATCTTGCTTCTCACTTTGCTCTGCATCATTTCATACATTATATCTACCACTATCTTAGTTCTTATTCATAGTATCATACATTTCAAAGGAAAGAGAGAGATACATTTCATCATTTTTTCTTCAGGGACCAAATTAATAATTAAAAAATAGAGCAGGCGATTATATGGGTATATATGGGTATATTTAAGAATATTGTAGTAGTGTGTATTATCTTTGTATCATTAATTACTTAACTCTGCCTCAGTTGCTCGATTAGTCAGTAAACAAGCTCAGATCCCGGAACAGGAACCATATAAACGATCAACATCTTAGATCAACAAATATCCTTTTATCCTGCTCCAGAAGCTAATATCTAGGGCTTACAACTTCAATAGGGAAGGGGCTGCCATCCCTATGGCCATAGACACTATCTGCTGTCCATTTACCACTAAAAGGAAGAAAACCAAAGAGCCCAGGAATAAGCACTGAGCCACCAGTCCTACTGACCAACTTGTTTTCTGCAGCCATTGTCCAGGAGAGTAATCCTTGTGGAAATATCACCTGGTGATTAGTCTTATAGAGTTCCTGACTTTTTAGCAGTCATAGTTACTTAAGACTCAGAAGAAAAGTTTCATCTACAAAGCTCTGAGCTTTCTCAAATGATTTAATATCAAATGGAGATATATATAGAGAGATGGAATTCTATAAATGGAAATAAAGCTAAAGAAGAAGCATTACTATTTGTCCTGTCACTGAACTTTAAGCACAACCAGCCTCTTCAATGAACCTTGTAGCTACAATCTCCTATATTAGTAATATCTGACATTAGAATGTAAAATCCTTTGGCATGATAACATAGTGCTCTGCACAGAATAAGTACTTAATGCTTTTTCACACATTTATTCATATGTCAATTGTAGTAGAGAAGAAGACATCCTTGTGAAACTCATATTTATTAGGAAAGCTACATTTGTTGCCTCATTTCAAATAAGACTAACTTTTGATTTTAGGTATAAACATTTATTCAAATGACTTTTCTGAGCTTAACTATTTAGAGTTTTGACTTTAAAAAAATCATTTGATTTTGTATTGATTTAAAAAAAATCAATTACATCTACTTTGTATGTCCTCCACATAACTCTATCCTCTGGCTCTTTCTGAGATCTAATTCCTCACTGATGGCATACTCTCCATGGACATCCTTTCCAAAACTGGCTGTTACTTTTACTCATTCCCCCAACTTGCTGATAGGATTAACTGGAGGTAATTTCATAGGGGAGATATCAGAATTAAAGAGGGCTGCAAAAGGCTTATTGCAGAAGGTGAGATTTTAGTAGAGACTTGAAGGAAGCCAGGAGGGAATAGATGAAAAAATGATTCAAATAATACATAAAGGGGCAGCTAAAAGGAACATTGGATAAAGTACCATCCCTGAAATCAGAGGAATAGTTCAAATTTGATCCCAGACACTTAACATTTCCTGATCACAGATACTTAGCATTTCCTAGTTGTCTGACTAGGCAAATCACAAAAAAAAAAAAAAAAAAAAAAAAAAAAAAAAAATTAAAAAGTAGATATAAAATATATACAGATGCTTTTGAGAACAATGTTGTATAGTGCATAGTTTGGCTGCTGCATTTCTATTTTTTTTTGACATTCAAATATAATTTAATTTTTTTAATAGTCTTTTATTTACAGGTTATATATATGGATAACTTTACAGCATTGACAATTGCTAAACCCCTTGTTCCAATTTTTGCCTTCCTTCTCCCCACCCTCTCCCCCAGATGGCAGGATGACCAGTAGATGTTAAATATATTAGATACACAATAAGTATACATGACCAAACCGTTATTTTACTGTACAAAAAGAATTGAATTCTGAAATATTGTACAATTAGCCTGTGAAGGAAATCAAAAATGCAGGTGGGCAAAAATATAGGGATTGGGAATTCAATGTAATGGTTCTTAGTCATCTCCTAGAGTTCTTTTGCTGGGCGTAGCTGGTTCAGTTCATTACTGCTCCATTGGAATTGATTTGGTTCATCTCACTGCTGAGGATGGCCAGGTCCATCAGAATTGGTCATCATATAGTATTGTTGAAGTATATAATGATCTCCTAGTCCTGCTCATTTCACTCAGCATCAGTTCATGTAAGTCTCTCCAGGCCTTTCTGATATCATCCTGTTGGTCATTTCTTACCAAACAATAATATTCCATAATATTCATATACCACAGTTTATTCAGCCATTCTCCAATTGATGGGCATCCATTCAGTTTCCAGTTTCTGGCCACTACAAAGAGGGCTGCCACAAACATTCGTGCACATACAGATCCCTTTCCCTTCTTTATGATCTCTTTGGGATATAAGCCCAGTAGAAACACTGCTGGATCAAAGGCTATGCACAGTTTGATAACTTTTTGAGCATAGTTCCAAATTGCTCTCTAGAATGGTTGGATGTATTCACAATTCCACCAACAATGTGTTAGTGTCCCTGTTTTCCCACATCCCCTCCAACATTCCGCATTATCTTTCCCTGTCATTCTAGTCAGTCTAACAGGTGTGTAGTGGTATCTCAGAGTTGTCTTAATTTACATTTCTCTGATTAATAATGACTTGGGGCTGCTGCATTTCTAATCCAGAAGAACTGGATTCAAATGCCTCCTTGGAAATTTGCTAGCTATGCAAAAACTGGGCAAATTAATTAATCTTTCTTAACCTCAGCTTCTTCACTTGTAAAAATTTGATTACCCTTCCCCTCATCTCCTAGGTGCCTTTCAACTTTATTGATTTTTTTATTAATTGCTTTATTTTTTCTGGTTTTACATGTCTATTAACTTTCTTAAATACCTATTTCTTTATGAATTATGTTGGTAGAGAAAAATCAGAACAAAAGTGAAAAACCATAAGAGAGAGAAAAAAAAAAACAGAAAAAGAAATGAATATAACATGTCTTCGATTTACATTCAGCCTCCATAGTCCTTTTTCTGGATGCAATTGGCCTTTTCTATTCTGAAATTTATTAATATTCCTTTGGATCACTGAATCACAGAGAAGAACCAAGTCTTTCAATTGATCAATACACAATCTTATTGTATTGTGTACAATGTATTCCTGGTTCTGCTTGTTTTGCTCAGCATCAGTTCATGTAAATCTTTCCACACTTATTACTATATCCCAAGATGTCTCCTGTCTAAAACTTGGTATTGACCCCCCCCCCCCCCAAGGGATCTATACTTTTACTTTCTGGGAATGTATTAATTTGAAGAAGAGCAATCCTCCATTGTTTAGCGTGGGCAGGCTTATATTATTTCTATTCCTTTCATATGTAGTCAATATAAACTTCCTTTCCTAAACTGTCTTTCATCCATCATCTTAATATTTCACCCTGGAATTTTTTTAATAGCACATTTTCATATCCCCCTTTAATATGATACCTTACTTCTATTCCTCATCCATTGTCTTCTAGTTCTTTCCTTCCATTATTCTGCTTTCCTACACTCCTGTACATCTTTTAAGAGACCATATTAATTACTATTCCTTCTTCACTCACCTTCAGGCTCTTTTACGTCTTACTTTTCTTCTACCTGTTGAAATGGCTTCTCATGGTTATCATCTTCACCTACAACCTACAAACAATTAGTATTCTTTCACTTATAGAAAAATGTTGAATTTAGTTAATCCCTAACATATTAATTCAAATCTTCCTCATTCTCTTCTCCTGATTCTCAGGTCACTTTCAATATTTTTCCTTTGATTATTTCTTCTTGACTTTATCTTAGCTTTCGAACCTCTTCCTCCCTTCCTTCTTCTCTCCCTTCCTTCCTTCCTTCCTTCCTTCCTTCCTTCCTTCCTTCCTTCCTTCCTTCCATCCTTCCATCCTTCCAACACTTCCTTTCCTTTTTTCCTTCCTTCTGTTTCTATCTCTGTCTGTTTCTGTCTCTCTCCTTTTTCTCTTTCACACACACACACATGCACACACATTCATACACAGAGTAGTTTATAGAAGATAATTGATTTTAGGCTTTTTGCAAAATGAATAATCTATTCAGTTCTTTTATTTTCATAAAGTACTTGAAATGGGTAATTTTATTGAAAATCCACTGAGTAATCAGATTCAGTTTTTCAAGGTATATTATTAATTTTAATTGTATGTTAGCTTTTGATTTTTGAAGCATTATTTTCCCTTTGTTTTCTGATTTTTTTTTGATGGATACAAAATAATCCTTAGTAATTTAAAGTGAGTCTTTTACAGATGAAAGATTTATTCTTACATGGATGCCATGTTTGTTGTTAGTCATTGAAAGTGTAAAATTCAGTGACTGTAAAGTTTTAAGCATTTTTTTTCTCTTAAAGATTTGACAAAGCAATTACATGTACCAAAAGTTATGTAAACTAAGACTTCTTGTATTTTTCCTATAATGTAGTATTCAGGTTTTCTGCACTTGTTAATTTTTTAAAAAGCTTATTCTCCTTAAGTTATATGTACTTATCCTTTTTTTTCAAGGTGTGAGTCACTTTGGCTTATATAGAATTTGTATGTGTTATTCATGTGTTTTGCTCCTGTCTTTAGATTCTTTTTTGTAAAATTTTCTTCCATTTCTATATTTTTTGAGTCCCAAATATATTATTCTCTTTTTCAGGATCTTTATTCCTTGGGAAATAGCTGCCATTGTGTATTCTAAGTATTATAATCTGTATTTGTTAGTTCTCTCATAAAAGTCCTGATTTATAACTTCATTACTAAGTTAATATTTTCTTTTAAGGGCTTTATTTCTCTTTGAAACAATTTTGGATTTTCTTGCTATTGAACCATGAATTTTGGGAATCTGTTAGCGTTCTATACCTTTTACCCTACTGAATGGAAAATACTTCTCCTTTAGCTGGTTCTGTGCTGTGACTTTTGCTCCTTCCTCCAATCCTTACCTCTACCCCATTACATTCACTTGTAATGTAAGACCAGCATTTTCCACTGCGTGTGGAAGGGAGATAAATTATATTGAATCACTTTCACTGACTGTGTCCAGAATAAAAAGTGGAATGGCAATGGGGAAAGTGAGAATGTTAATTATTTAATTCTCTAAAGTTGTCTGATATAATAACCCTTATGTGTAATTTTGCACTTTCCTGGTTTAAAGTGCTGTTCTTTTAAGAATTTTTACATATAACAAATTTTTGTGTTGAAAGGGGCAGCAATTTGTTTTGTTTGTTTATAAAGAAAAATATTTAAATCAAATACTAAAATTTTAATTATACTGCTACTAATATAGATAAAGATTTTGATTTCTGAAAAAAGACAGAAAACTTTAATAAAAACTGTCAAAATACTTTTGTGAAGAAATACAGGTTGCAGATGAGATTAGTGGGCTTAAAACAGAAAATGAAATGTGGATTACATATACATACTTATATCACTCACTGAGTGATATAGGAAGAAGCCTAGTTTGAATGATTTAAATGGTTTAATGGTTTAAAAAGGCAGAGAAAGAACTTTTATTTACTAAAAAATGGAAAATGTGAGTATGACAGAATAGTTTTAAGGATAAAGAAAGATTTTTTGGACTGTGTTCTTGGCTTTAGAGGTACAGGAGATTATGTCATTTATTTCATTTGCATATAACTGTAACTCAGAACCATAAAACAAAAAAAGGGAGAAATAATAACTATTTGGAGATTCAGGAATGATTTTAAACTGATTATCAATTCTTGTAAGTGAAATTTGGTGTTACCTGTCAAGTGAAAGGTGAGTCACTGAGAGCCAAAAAGATTAACATTTCATTTAAACCACTGAAACACTTTAGGAGACAGACATTGAAGTGTGCTGAAGAGATTAAAGAGTCAGACAGAAGAGAAAAGAAATATCAGGGAGCGAAAATCAGCTTGTTGAAGAGTTCCATGAGCTTCAAAAGGTTTACACACACATACTCACACTTACATACATACAGGGTGAGGAAGAACAGTCTTATGATCTCCATAATAATATTAATTCATGCTTATATGCCCCTTTAAGTCTCATAATGAAGTTTTTTTTTTTTCCTGTAAAGAAGGCACATATCTGTTTATGTGTACATGTATGGGTATGTATATGCATATTTATTATTATTATTATTCTCACTTTCAATTTGAGGAAATTGAGGCTCAGAGAGATTACATGAAGACTTGCACAGTCATTGTACTAGTTTAGATCAGAAAAATGAGGTTTCTGGGGACTAACAGATGCAGGCACTGTCACCTGCCCTATAACACCCATGGATATTTATGGAAAAAGCATTTTGCAAACCTTAAGGCACTATGTAACCATTAGTTGTTGGAATAATAATTATTATGTGGTGTCATATTATACATGATTATCATATCATATAGTTGTGTATATTATGTCATGTCATGCATTATGTTATGTTATATATTACATTACATTACAAACTGTTACATTACATTTTAATATTATTTATCATTGTATATAATTATATAGGACATATACTGATGATGATGATGATGATGCTCATGCTACTCTTGTTGTTGCTTGTTCTTGTTTTCCACTTTGACATGTCAAAGTTGAAATATTTTATTAGTGACAGAACTGAAACTTGAAAACTGACAGCTAATAAAATCAATTCAATAAATATTTATTAAGTACCTATTAGGTGCCAAGGACTGTGCTGAGCACTAAAGTAATTCAAGTGTAGTTAGTTCAACAAGCCTTTATAAGTTTTCTCTTATTATATGCAAGCTGGGAATGCTATGCCTAAAAGGAACACCCCAAATGTCTTCCCTCCCTAAGTTCCCAGTCTATTGGAAGAGCTTTGGAGTCTCCAAATGCCTCTCCAAGCTCCTCTTACTACACAGCCTTTTTAAGGGGTTTCAAGGGCTTACAATAACCGCTGATATCATTTTAGTCTTTCAGGCATTTGAAAAATAATTCTAACATAATAAACAGAGTAGAAAAAAAGGCTAGACCTGAGGTTGATATGGAGCAGAAGTATAATTTGCTATATCTCAAGAACTAAGCATGGTGGCAAAAAGCAAACTCTTGTCTGTGGCACATGAGCTACATCAAATAGCATAGTTTTGTAAAAGGGAACCATATCGTACCCATGAACAAAGGGATCAATAGCTATGAGAATATTTCTCTCCTTAAAAACACACACAAAAAACCAAGCAAGTAAATAAACAAATAAGCAAATGAATGAATGAATAAGAGCAGAAATATAGAATGAAAACCCTCTTCACTTGGAAAACCAAACTTTCTCCCTCTGATAAAATAAACACATTGACATCAATAGTCTTTTAAGCACCTCTTTCTGCCCTCTTTCCTCATAAAAATGAAATAGATTCTCCCTTGAATTTTGTACTTTATATCAGAAAATAAAAGCACTAAAAATCACAATGACAGTTTTACTAACAGTCAGGAAAGCCAAGGCTCATAAGCTCTTTTGGTGAAGGGCACTACTCTGGCTCCTTTGTCCCTGTGATAGTATCTTCCTTTCCAAGTTCCTCAAAAGTAATTGAAAGTAAAACTTAATGTATTTTACAGAGGCCACTGGGCATGCACATATGTAGTGAACCCCTCCTCCCATTCTATTCTGTGATTTTATTCTGCATTTTCTGTTTTCCTGATCTGTGCCATGTGTTGATTCACAGAGTACCCTAAATCTCACAGATGTTATCCCCATCAATGTGGATTACACTATGGTTTTCTCATAGCTGGTTATATCATTTGCCAGTGGTCCTTTCACTGTGATGGGACAACCTGAGATCTGAACCCCTGGGAATAGTGCTATGTTCTCAGTCTCTAAAGCTGAGTTTCTGATTGTACTGCTCCTACTTTTTTCTGATGCTTCACAGAGACCCCAGTGTGAGAGAGGGAGGTGTGTCTAATGACTTCCTTGCCCTGCAGTGTGGGGCCTTTCTATGACCCTTTCCCAGGCTCTCTCTACTGTGTTGTTTTACTAGCTCTAGTGGCACTTTTATTATTATTATTATTATTATTTTGTTTTATTTACAAAACATATGCATGGGTAATTTTTTCAACATTGACCCTTGCAAAACTTTCTGTCCCAAATTTTTTCCTCCTTCCCCCACCTCCTCCCCTAGATGGCAGGTAGTCTAATACATGTTAAATATGTTAAAATATATGTTAAATCCAATATCTATCTATATGTTTATATATACATATGTGTATATATATATATATATATATACATATTTATACAGTTATCTTGCTGCACAAGAAAAATTGCGTAAAGAAGGAAAAAATAAACCTGAGAAAGAAAACAAAATGCAAACATCAACAGAAAAAGTGAAGATGCGATATGTCATATTCCACATTCATTTCTCAAGTCCTCTCTCTGAATGTTAATGGTTCTCTTCATCACTGAACAACTGGAACTGTTTTGAATCCTCTCATTGATGAAGAGAGCCTCGTCCATCAGAATTGATTAAAATATACTCTTTTTGTTGTCTTGTATAATGATGTTCTGGTTCTGCTCATTTCTCTAGTGGCACTTTTGGTGAGAGGAACCCAGTTCTTACCAAGGTATTATAACCTGTTTATCCTCTTCCTTCTTATGCACCAGGTGTCTTTTCTCTTTGCCCCAGGGACTTCATTCAGGTGCTACTGAGAAAAGAAAAAAATCTAGGGGATATTTCCCCACCATCTCCCCAGTTCTTATGGTTTACTGCATTCTTGCTTCAGTAGTATATCAGCCTGGAGCTCTGTTTGGTATAGACAGGAAAGGCTCAAAATTTTAAATTTTATTTATTTGTTTGTTTGTTTATTAATCATGTTGGGAGAGAAAATCAGAGCAAAGGGGAAAAACCATGGAAGAAATAAAAAAGAAAAAAAAAAAAGTTCAGTCTCCTTAGCTCTTCTTCTGGATGTAGATGACATTTTCTGTCCAAATTCAATTGAGATTGCTTTGGATAAATTTAAAATTTTAAAAGAATGGGTACCTGATTAGTTGCTATCTCATTCTGCCACAAACTTTTCATGGAAAAGTGAAGGATTAGGAAAACAGAGACAATTGAAGTGCTTAAAAATTTAGCCAAGAAAATATCTCAAGAAGACATGATCTTCTAGGGATAAACATGATACTAACTCCTTGGCAAATAACAGAAACTTCACTATGTTTAGATGATATTATAACTTCTGATTGGTTTGTATATATCCTTATGAATCAAAGAGTATTGGCCACACAAAGGTTTGTGAAAGATTGGCTCTGGTACAGGAATTTCCTCAGAGATATTAAAAAACTCTTTTCCCTCTCTCTTTTGGGTTACGCTTTCTTGGGACAGATCCAGTATAAGCTTCCTTTTGGATTTCAAGTGAAGGGAAGGGTTTCTTTCTTTAACAGTCTCAATAACCAGGGTAACTAACTATGAGCACATTGCCCAGAAATAATGTGGGTTAAGTCACTGAATAGCAGTCATGAGGAAATTGGTGATTACCTCATGAATTCAAGATTCCTGAGCTGCTCAGAAGGGTATGTTTTCTGCAAATACATGAATTTTTGGAGGGGAAATGTCTGATCATCCTACATCCAAAAAGACTGAATGAACACATCTGAATGACGAGATCTAGACTTTGTGAGTTGTTCAGATAGTACATATACAAAAAGAAAGTGAAATTTCTGTTAGTCATATAAAACTGAATTTACTTCTCAGGAAAATACACTAGGTATGTGTATGATACACACACATATATGTATGTATATATATTTATATATACACACACATGTGTATTTTACTGCCCTATAGTAGTTCACTTAATTTTGGGGAAATGAGCTAAATTCTTTTATATATATATATATATATATATATATATATATATGTGTGTGTGTGTGTGTGTGTGTGTGTATAAATCCATATGTGTGTATGTGTATATATACACATAAAGACACATACACACACACACATATATATATATACATATACATATATATGAATATAAAAAGAGGGAATATGCCTTTATATAGTACCTACTATATAAGTATATACTATACTTATATATTACTATATAAGCTTGATACCTACTAGGTATCAATACAAATATTATTTCATTTGATCTTTGTAACAATCTTGTGATGTAGGTGCTATTATCCCCACTTTACATTTGGAAAAACTAAAGGAAACAAAAGTTAGTAAATGTCTGAGACCAGATTGAAATCAGATTTCCCTGACTCCAAGTCCAGTATTCTATTCATTGTGGCACCTATCTCTGGTATATTATTACTTTAAATATTTGTTGATGTGCACTTATTACTCTTTTCTATTTTAGCATTTCTTCGGGGGGGGGGAGCAGCTAAGTGATACAGTGGACAGTCTAAAGACTCATCTCTATAAGTTCAAAACTTGGCTTACTCTCTATGCCTCAATTTCTACATCTGTAAATAAACTTAAGAAGGAACAAATGAAATATGTCCTATTCCTGTGTCTATTTTGCACATTGAATATCTGTTCACAAGGGGACCCTATTGTTCCATATCGGAAGACAGACAAGGGATAGGGATTTTCTTTGGAGTTATATTCTAGAGAGAAAGCAAAATTAGTCAGAGATAGAAAAGCTTGATTCCCTCCCTTTGGTGTCAGGTTTCATCAGGAATTAATCTGGTTTGTGTGACCTGAGCATTGGAGCCCTTTGGGGAGGGGCTCTGCCTTCAGGCTGCTAGTCAAAAAAACAAAACAAAAACAAAACAAAACAAACAAACAAACAAAAAAACAAGGCTGAAAAGGTTTTTCTGTGCTTGAGGAGAATGGGAAAGCTTGATTATTTACGAAGTTCAAATTTTTAAATAAAGTTTAGTAGTAAATTTAAAATAAGTTTACTTAAGTTTTAACATCTTTGCTTAATGTATAAAAATGTCATTTGTAACTATTATTCAATGAAATTTCACTTTAAATAATATTCCTTGGGTGGTGAACATAAATGTGATGTTACACATTTCTATGATCATCAATGAATAGAAACCTTTTGCTTAAATGGGAGAGCTGAGAACACATTTTCACAAAGGACAAATAAAATTTTTTAAGTAGTGTGCTTTTAACTAGTCTCTAGGCTCTGTGAGACCTGTTTTTCCCCCTGAATGTTAATGATTATACCATTAATCTCAAAATTTTATTCTTAAAATTTTGGGTTTTACTCTATCATTCTTGCAGATTTCTCCTTGCCAGTGAAAAGGTCTCTAGTAAAAATGATTATGAAGTCTATGACAGTTATATTGTGATTTGTGATTTGTAGTGATTTCCAGTTATTGCTGTAGTGTCTGTTTTTGCTGAATTATTATTTATAATGAGGCAGCTAGGTAGTACAGTAGATAAGAGTCCTAAGCTTGGGGTCAGGATGATTCATCTTCCTGAATTCAGATCTGGCCTCAGACACTTACTAGCTATGTGACCCTGGGCAAGTCATTTAATCTTGTTTGCCTTTGCTTCCTCGTTTGTGAAAGGTGATGGAAAAGGAAATTGTAAACCACTCTAATATCTTTGCTAAGAAAACTCCAAATGAAGTCATGAAAAGTTGATCACCACTGAAACAACACCAGCAAAATATTAGCATATCAATTAACTGGAAAGGCAATAAGATCTGCCATTATCCTTCTTTTCTTTATTCTATTTTCTTCTGAAAACTGAGTGTCACAGAGGGGAGGAGTTTAATAATTAGAAGTAAAGAGAAAGGAATAAAAGTTCAGCCAAATATTTATTTATTTGTTTGTTTGTTTATTATAGCTTTTTGACAGAACATATATACATGGGTGATTTTTCAACATTGTCTCTTGCAATCACTTCTGTTCCAACTTTTCCCTTCCCTCCTTCCACCTCCTTCTCTACAAGGCAGGTAGTCTCACGCATGTTAAACATATTAAAGGATATTTTAAATACAATATGTGAGTACAGATCCGTACAGTTCTCTTGTTGCACAAGAAAAATTGGATTCAGAAAGTAAAAATAACCTGGAAAGAAAAATTAAAATGCAAGTAGTCCACATTCAATTCCCAGTGTTATTTCTCTGGGTGTAGCTGATTCTGTCCATTATTGATCAATTGGAACTGAATTAGATCTTCTCTTTGTTGAAGAAACCTACTTCCATCAGAATACATCCTCATACAGTTGTATTGTTGAAGTATATAATGATCTCCTGGTTTTGCTCATTTCACTCAGCATCAGTTCATGTAAGTCTCTCCAAACCTCTCTGTATTCATCCTGCTGGTCATTTCTTACAGAGCAATAATATTCCATAACATTCATATACCCAGCCATTCTCCAATTGATGGGCATCCATTCATTTTCCAGTTTCTAGCCACTACAAAAAGGGCTGCCACAAACATTTTGGCACATACAGGTCCCTTTTCCTTCTTTAATATCCCTTTGGGATATAATCCCAGTAGTAGCACTGCTGGATCAAAGAGTATGCCCAGTTTGATAACTTTTTGAGCATAGTTCCAAATTGTTCTCCAGAATGGTTGGATCCATTCACAACTCCACCAACAATATATTAGTATTCCAGTTTTCCTGCCTCCCCTCCAACATTTGTCATTATTTTTTCCTGTCACCTTAGCCAATCTGATAGGTGTGTAGTTCAGCCAAGTATTTTTAAAAAAAAGATTCTGTTAATGTCTTTTGAATCAACTATCTCTTCTAAGGATCTCATATCCAAGAAATACACGGAACTAACACAGACAGATAAATCAAGAACCATTCACTAATAAAAAAGTGGTCAAAAAATATGAACAAAGATTTCTTAAAAGAGAAATGGCAAACTGAGTAACAGAAAAAACTCTTCCAAATCACCCGAAATAACAAAACAAAATCAAAACACTGATATTTCATCTCATACACAGTGAAATGGTGAAGACACATAATGAGGATCTATCAAACAGCATTGTTGGTCCAAATTGAGAGGGAGCCTACAATTCTGCCATTCTGAACCAACAGAATTTTCCAGTTGGATAATAAGGGTCAAGTCAATTCACTTTTGTTCAGGTCCAAACTCAAAAGAAACTTTTGGAACTCAGACCAGAGGAGTAACAATAGGTCTTTGCATTGGATCAGACCACTCTTGAGACACTGAAAGCTCACAGTCTGTCCCTGAGATCCTGGAACAACACATTCAACATCCCAAGAAAGCAATAACAGGACTAGATCAGCCCTTTCCTCTTGAAATGTTGTAGATCACAGCCCTAACATTAAATCTAAAATTAGGGAAAACACTGGAAAACTAAGTCAACAAACAAACAAATTAAAAAAAGTTCAACATTAAGAAATGTTATAGGAAGAGAATGATTCAAAAAACATCCATAACCAAAGTCCCAGAAAAAAGCCTCATCTAGGCTAGAATTCAATTTGATTTCCTGGAAACCTGAAGAGTTTTAAAAGAGGTAAAAATGTGTGTTGTTTGTTATTGTTATTGTTGTTATATTATATAATATTATATTATATAATAATTATTGTTGTTTGTTGTTGTCATTGTTGCTGCTGTTGCTGCTATTGTTTTTTGCCTTTTTTGCTGAGCAATTGGGGATAAGTGACTTGCCCAGAGTCACACAGCTGGGAAGTACTAACTGTCTGAAATCAAATTTGAAATCAGGTCCTCCTGACTTCAAGGCCAGTGCTCTATTCATTGCGCCACCTAGCAGCTCCTGGTAAAATGTTTTTATAAATGAAATGAAATTATTTGAGGAAATGAGAAATGAGGAAATGAAAAGGAAACGAGAGTTATGGAAAAATTAGAATGAGGATTATCAACCTGACACAAGTGGTACAAAGCCTTGTCCAAGCAACAAATTACCTTAAAATGAGATTAGACCAAATAGACACTAATAATTTCAATAAGGCACAAGAAATGTTAAAACAAAGTAAAATGATTTAAAAAATAGAAACAAAAATAAGTTATCTCATAACATAAACTATTAACCTAGAAAATAAATTGAGGAGAAAATATTTAAGAATCACTGGACTATCTGAATACTATGACCAGAAAGAGAGGGAAGGAGACAGAGAGACAAAAAGAGGGAGAAAAAGAGAGATGAGAGAGAGAGGAGAGGAAAAGGGAAAGGGGGGAGGGACAAGGGGAGAGAGAGAGAGAGAGAGAGAGAGAGAGAGAGAGAGAGAGAGAGAGCATGCTTAGATATATTTCAAGAAGTCTTAAAAGAAAATCACACAGGAACCAGATGGCTAAATGGAAATAGAAAAAACCCACCAGACACCCCTGAAAGAAACTCCCAAATGAAAACTCCCAGAAACATCATAGCCAGAATCCAGTTTTCAAGTCAAAGGAAAAAAAAGCAGCCAAAAAGAATGAGGAGCCACAGTCAGGATCACACATGATTTAGCAGCCTCCATTATGAAGGAGCAGACTTGGAATGTTATATTCCAGAAGGCAAAAGATATGAGTTTACAGCCAAGAATAACTTACCTAGAAAATCTGAATATACTTCTGCAGGGGGAAAATGGATCTTTAATGAAATAGATTTCTAAGTATTCCTGATGAAAAAAGTCATATAAAAGCTTTTAAGTTCAAACCAGGAGGGAAGAGAGAAACACATATAAAAAAAAGCAAAAATGAAGACATATAAAGGGACTATTACATAAGGGTAAACTACTTACATTCAAATATGGGCAAATGTGTCCCTTCTGAACCTTATCATCATCAGTAGATATAGGAGGAATTGGATTAAACAAAATCTGGGAGTAGTTCTGTTATATCTTTATTATTTAAAGAAAAGAAGGGAGAAGAGACATTTATAAAGGTTGGGAGAGGGAAGGGAAAGGAAAGTTTGAGGGAAATATTCCATTTAATCACAGTATACAAGTAAAAATATATATAAACAAGGAGTGGGAATAGAGGGTACAACTTATGTTTGGACCATAATTTTACCCAATATAGTTAAAAGAAGATGAATACACACATACATACAGAGTTGGATAAAGAAATACATTTCACTCAGCAGGGAAATAGGAGGAAAAGGGAAGAAGGGTGGAGGGAGATTTTGAGGATAGGTAGATTAAGGGAAAGATTAGAAATAATCAAAACAAACTCTAAGGATGCACAAAATTATTTATAGCTTTTTGATGTGGCAAAGAATGAAAATCTGAGGGAGTGCCTATCAAGTGAGCTAAACAAGTTGTAGAATATAAATGTAATGGAATAATCTGGTACTGAATTCTTATCAGTTTAATGACTACTAGAATTCCAGAGTATCAATGATTAAATGAAATATGCTATTCATCTCTTGATAGAGAGATGAAGGAACATAACATGCAAAATGAGACTTTTTTTAAGACACTGATGGCGTGGGAGTTTGTTTCAATCGACTATGCATGCTTTTAATGGGTTTTGTTTTTCTTGTATTCTCAAATGAGGGCAGAAGTGAAGAGAAAAGTAAGATATTGGATTTTGACTGGTTAACATTTTTAAAAAGTTAAAAGAAATGAAGGTGGCATTAAAAACAAAATATATTAATACTACTCAAAACTCCAAAAAACCATTTGACTTTTTTAAAAAAATAAACATTGATGAGAGTTTGTGTAAATAAAATAATTTCTTCCAATAACAGAAAAGGATCCTGCTGACTGAAGTAGATGTTTCCAGCTGCAACTGATTTTGTACATTTGCAGATTTTTAGATACATGAACTCTTTTGTCTTCTAATGGTATTTATTATTTACCTCTAATAGCAGGTTTTATGTATTTTTTTAAATGCAGCATTTATGCCTTGAAATGGAATAATAAGAATGTAAATCATCATAAGTATAATGCATTTATAAAACATAAATATAAAGTATTAGTGCATGAAGGTAATCTAAAAGGGAGAAGATTAATATGAAATTAAATGGGAGGGGATGATGGCCTAAGAATGAGGGATAGGGGTTAGCAACTCAATCTAATATAAAGAATACTTGGAATCCTAAGCTATTTTTTTTAGCTTTTTATTTTCAAAATCTATGCATAGATAGTTTTCATCATTCACCCTTGTAAAACTTTGTGTTCCAAATTTTTTCTCCTTCCCTTCCTCCATTCCCTCCCTTAGACAGCAAGTAATCCATTATATGTTAAAATGTGCAATTGTTCTAAACATATTTCCACAATTACAATGTTGCACAAGAAAAATCAGATCAGAAAGGGAAATGAAGTGAGAAAGAAAATAAAAAGCAAGCAAACAACAACAAAAAAAGTGAATATACTATTCTGTGATCCACAGTCCTTTTTCTAGGTTCTGTATTTTAATCCCAGAACTCTCACTTACAACCCACGTGACTCTGGAGAAGCCATGTGAAAAGGGTAGGACAGATAATTTAGTGATTTAAAGTCCTTTCTAGGTCTATATCTGATGATGCTATGAATTCATGGAGGAAGTAACATAGGAGTTGAGTTTTTAAATAAGCATTAAGTTTTCCACAGGCAGACGCAAGAAGCTACAATGTTCTAGGTTCAATGAAGGGATTGGCCACTGAAGGTCCAATACTTGAAACATGTTAGAATTTGCCCTTTTTGATGAGATTTAGAAACATATACAGATATTGCCTGCCTGGTTCTAATTCAATATATGGAAGCAGTACTTTAAGGCTTGAGTTTTCTGAAGAGCTGTACTCTTATGCTGAAGAGCTTTCTGACTGGCAGAATGGTAAAGACTTATGTGTGCATACAGAAAAAAGTGACCTGTTTATCTGTTCTTTACAATTAGTTGAGTTTGTCCTATACCTATTTTTGCTCCATAACTGCTCAAGTCTTGGTTCGCTATCTCTGATCTTAATTTAGAATTTAGCTGGCCCATGATGAGTTAAGTTCAGAAACCCCATTTTCCTAGTAATCACTGTTCAAGGAATTCCATCCAGTAACTTATGAGGATATGGGTGGACATTAAGGATTCTTGTTTAGTATCTAGACACCACTAAACGACTTTCAAGGATGTCTGGCTTGCTGTTTAAAGAAGTTTCCATCACCATCTTGCAGGTGGACTAAAACAATAAACACTTTTTAGTCTAAAAAGAATCATTGCTAACTGTTCATTACTGAACTTCCATTCAATCATATTGCTCCCCATAACTCAGCTATATCTGCAATCATGAAAAGAAAACTGTCCCCTTCATTTGGGGTCATAACTGGGGAAGATGAGAGCATTTTTTTTGGAAGATTCATGTTTTACAAACAACTTGATCATGCTTGGAATTTTGCACCTCAGTTTACCTGATTTTTAACTAGCCCTTTTGTTTTTTTCTTTCCTGACAGTGAGTAAAACAGAACTATTTGTGAACTGTCCAGTTTCAGGGTGGGGTGGAATGAAAAAGGAATTGCTTTATCCTTCACTCAGGCTCCATGTTTCTGGAAACTCTACTTTCTTTCTGTTCATTCTTTACTGGATTTTAGGGTTTGTTTGTTTTTTTTTAAAGATTTTAGATAAGAGCATTTTCTGAGTGGGGAGTTCCCAAGGAATCAGGAGATTTAACAAACCATCAGAGGTCTCACCAGAAGCTAGAAAATTTGTAAGTGAATCTAGGAAAATGGTAAAACAATGACAGAAAATGATTGGAAAAATAGTAATAAAAAATGGTGATCATCGAGCATGACTTCCAGTGATGAGGAAGTGTTGGCTATGGACTATAAAGAGAATAATAATTTTTGGAGCTAAGCAGAAAACTATATTTCAATGGAATTTCATCTGAAATCTCCAAAAAAATAAAGTACTCCTGGACTTGAGGGCCAGGAGTTTTGAGATACCCCTCATTTTTTGAGTCCTTTAAACATGTATCTGACTACTTTTGAATTCTGAGTTTGAACCCACTCTGCCCAGACATACAAGAAAAAAAAAAAAGCATATCCCAGGTTTGAGGAAAGTGTTTTAACTACTATTCTCAAGATAACATTTTAATAAATACTCTTTCCTAGAAGTAAAGTTTACCTGATAATTAATTAGGAGCACATTGTTGGGGGCTCCTGAAAATTCATTTTAGATATTCTAGTCCTTCATTGTTAATCTTTTAACTCTAAAGGAAGTTCTAGCTGCTCCTTGGGGACTGCCATTTTATAACTGTGAGTATACTTTGGGAAAATGGAAATGCTACACAAGTATAAGGAACACCACAAGCAAAGGTTAAGGAGAAAGAAAATTCTGTAGGTATACGTGGGAGGAGGGGAGAGAAATATAGATCACTTTGGTTAAAGCACAAAATATTTGGAGGAGAATAGTACAAAATGAGATTAGAAAAGTAGGAAGGAGGAAACAGGGTAAGAAGTTTGAAATCTAGGTAATAGGTACTGGAATTCATTGAAGTGCTTTTAGCTGAGAAAGGACCTTACAGAAGTTGAATAACTTGGTTAGAATCAAAAAGATAATAGATGAAAGAGGTGAGATCTCAAAGAGTACAAAAAATAATTAGGGAATTGAATAATCAAGCCAACTTATGAAGTCAGGAAAAATAATTCGTTTTAAAATACTTAAAAATCTTAATATTTCGCTTAAAGAAAATAATAACATGTTATCTCCATTTTACAGATAAAGAAACTGAGGTTTGAAAAAATGATTTGGGTCTGAGTCAATAAGTGTTAGGAGTGGGATTTGAACACAGGTCTTCCTACCTCTAAGCCCAGTGATCTTCTTGTTATATAGGAAAAAAATAATAGTTTGGAAAATAAATGGCTGAACAGTGATTTAATATCAAATAAAATAGTCTCTTAAAAGATTGATCTTGGAACTTTGTGTTAGGTTAAGGGAAGTAAACTGTACAGTCAATCAATAAATCCAGAGTGAAACAGTCACATTTAAAGCTGTGTACTAGGTATAAAGTGACTAATGAAAGACAAGTGCTGCTGTCTGGTTTTCATAAAGTCCAAGTAAATTCCAAATGCTCTTGGAAAGTGATGCCTTTTTAAATTCTGAAATTACAAACCAAGTTTGTAAAAGTAGGCTTCCTCCCTTTTCCTCCTTCCCCATTTAGGAAATGACCATATCATGATCCCTGCAAATACTGATTTTGTCTGTAACAGAAAGCATTCCCAGGGTTGTTTGAGGGCAGGAAGGAGATTGCTGTGTTTATGGTACAGTCATCTTTTTTCTTATACACTAAAGGTCTAAACCTGGGGAAAATTGCAAACTGGGCAACTTTGGCTATAGTACTTTCATATTCTGAGAAGTCTGTCTTTATAAAAATTAGGAGTAGGAGGTAATCATCAATATACCACCAAAGGTAGGTAGGAATCAGTGTAGAAAGACAGTTATTAATTTTTAATATTCCTGAACCCCCAAACTTTATCCTACTTCATTTTTTTTTTCAGCTTTAGGCTCTGACTGGGGGGTGGAGGACACTATGGTAGAAAAGAAGCATGGGAAAGGAACATGCATTAATATTATTTTGGTTTAGTCATTTCGGTCAGGTCTGACTCTTTGATCGCATTTGGAGTTTTCTTGGCAAAGATACTAGAGTGGTTTGCCATTTTCTTCTCCAACTCATTTTACACATGAGGAGACTGAAGCAAACAGAGTTAAGTGACTTGCATAGAGTCACACAACTGGTATGAGTTTAAGGCTGCATTTGAATTCAGGTCTTCCTAACTCTAGGCCCATTACTTTATTTGCTCTATCCACCTAATTGCCCCAAAAGACAATTTTAAAAAATAGGATTCAATATCAAAAGATTTACATCTTAATTGTGGTTCTGATACTCCCTGGCTTCATGATTATGGGCTGTCATGTCAGGTTGCCCCTCTGTGCTTCAAATTCTCAATCTGTAAAATGGGTATAATATTTCCCCCACTTATTTTAGAAGGGTGTTATTATTTTGCAATTTGCAAAGAGGTATAGAATTAAGAGCCATCATTATACTGAAAATTCATGGTCATCTTTGCATTTTTCCTTTTTTCATGCTAGAGTGTCTGCCCAGATTGGTGACCTTGCCTTAAAGTTTCTATGCATGCCCTTTGACACAAGGACTTTATTTTTGTCATTTCCACATTCACATCTCTTCTCTGTCATCTTTAGCATACCCAGTATTTAGCATAATACTTTGCAAAAAGTGAGCACTTAACTGATTTTTTAATTAGTTTATTCTTTGATAGAAGTTCCTGCTTCACCAATTTATTATCTCTGCTTTCAGTTTACCCATCTCCCTTTTCTCTGACATAAATTTCTCTTCCTAAAGGTCCTTATTGCCCCATCCTGCCCATTTAAAGCTGTTCTAGCAAAGTAATGTTGCAAGCTTTCCCATTAAAAAGTTTTCCCAACACTTCTGGTCAGCCGTCTCTCCCAAATCCCATCTAGTCCCAGTCCTTAGGAACTATGTTAATATGATCTCTATTGATCCTTCTGGTGTCTTAGTGGATAATTACTTTAGATAATAGTCTTCTTTGAGTTATTTTCATCAAAAAATATTTTTTTCCCGTTTCACTGAAATTTCACCCTCATCTCAGACTGTAAGAAAAGGATCAATTTTGGAAGAATATGTTAGTAAAGCACAGACTCTGGCAAGTCAGAAGACCATGAATTTAAAGCTAAAAGAGACCTTGAGGTCATGTCACTCAATTCCTTCATTGTACAGATAAGAAACTAGGCCCTGGACTATACATGTAGTAAATAGCAGAGACAGAATTTGAACTTAGAATGTCTGATTCCAAATTCAATGTTCATTCCATTGCATTACATCGTCTCCTGGACTGGTTTCAAATATGGTGATAAGATCTCTGTCTGGCAACAGAGACCCAGCACAGATAAATCTGGAGATGTTCATTATGAGTTCACTCACTAGTTGATAAATTACTTTTGGCCACAGCAGTTCATGAAGACCATGGGGTTACAATCTATATCTGTGGAGGAAATTTTCACAGTGATGGAAAGATCTTTGATTTGAAGCTATTAGAGAAAGAGCACTCTTAAAGGTCCAAGTAAATGAAGCTCTCAAAGTGGAATTTCAGGCCTGAATAAGCCAGAATATACTTTTGGCCAGGGGGATATTCCAATCAATCTGCTTATCACAACATATAATTATTGGTCTATTCTAAAGGCCAGCCTCAGTTGACACTACAAGGGATTGAATCTGTTCCCGTTAAAAACAGCATTGACATTACATCTTCTCAGTTTTATAGTTTAAAAAACCAATTTATATAACTGATTTATAAAGACATGCTATGATGTGAAGTCAATTCACCTTATGCTTTCCAACTGTGTTCATCTCCATGTAACCTTTGACATATGGGTTGGTGTTCTAGTCAAATGAAAAAATGTTCAAAATCATTATTGATTAGAGAACTGCAAATTAAGACAACTCTGAGGTATCACTTCATATTTCTCAGATTGGCTAAGATGACAAGAAAAATATAATGATAAATGTTGGAGGGAATGTGGGAAAATTGGAACCCTAATGTATTGTTGGTAGAGTTGGGAATTGATCCAACCATTCTGGAGAGCAATTTGGAACTATGCCCAAAGGGTTATAAACTGTACATACCCTTTGAACCAGCAATATCTCTACTGGGTCTGTATCCCAAAGAGATCATAAAAACAGGCAAAGAATCCACATGTACAAAAGTGTTTTTAGGATTCCTTTTTGTAGTGGCAAAGAACTAGAAATTGAGTGAATACCCATCAGTTGGAGAATGGCTAAATAAGTAATGATATATAATGGAATTTTATTGTTCCTTAAGAAATGACAAACAGGATAATTTCAGAAAAGTCTGGAAATACTTGCATGAACTGACACTGAGTGAAGTGAGTAGAACCACGAGAACATCACATATAGCAACAATAAGATTATATGATCAATTATGATGATCTTGGCTCTTTTCAACAATGAGGTGATTTAAGGCAATTCTAATAGACTTGCGACAGGAAGTGCCATCTACATTTCTTGGAGAGAATTATAAAGACTGAATATAGATCACAACATAGCATTTTCACCATTTTTATTGTTGTTGTTTCTTTGTTTTTTTTTAATTTTTTTTCTTTCACCTTTTGATCTGATTTTTGCACAGCATGACAATTATGGAAATATATTTAGAAGAATTACACAAATTTGACCTATATTGAATTACTTTCTGTCTACAGAAGGGAAGAAGGGAAAAAAATTGGAACACAACGTTTTGCAAAGATGAACATTGAAAATTATCTTTACATATATTTAGAAAAATGAAAAGTTTTTTAAAAAAGAGAAATATGGGCTGGTTCTAAAACCACAATAATGAAATCATTATTGTGAAAATAAGCAATGCTTACCTTGAGATAAAGAATATTAATAGATTGTAGAACTTTGAATCAGGAAGATCTGTGTTCAGATTTTGCCTCGGACATATAGCTGCTGTATGACTGTGCAATTCACCTGGCCTCTCTGAATTTCAGCTTCCTCACTTGAAAACATGGAGATAATAACAACAGAATAGGGTTATACTAAGGTGCAAAATAGATCCTAGGATTATAGATTTAACATAGAAATGACTGAGTCAAACCCCACACTTCACAGAAGAAGAAACAGAGCTTCAGAGTTTAAATGATTAGCTTAAGGTCATTTAGCTAATAAGTAGTAGAATTAGAACTTGAAAATGGACCTCTTGACTCTAAATTAAGTGCTTTTTACAAGACACTATGCCTCAATGATGTCTCCATAGGTCATTTCTATAACAATGACAGATACTCTCCTGTAAAATCACTTTAAAGATCCTGACTTACAATCAGAAATATTCTACTTAGCAACCTCAGAAAAATAGATTTCTGCCTATGGATTCTGTAAATTCAAGTATCTAATTCTTATTTTGTGATTTCTGTTTTTTTAAAAATAATTTTCATTTTTGTACTTTCAAATGTAAATTCAAATTCATGATGCAACATATTAGTTTATATATCTATATCTATATTTCTGTGTGTGTATGTGTGTACATGCACACATGTGTGAATTGTAGAAAAAAGGAAGCAATGTTGGCAAGTTTTAGAGCTACTCACAGACCACCTGGAGGTGTCTGGCAAGCCACCATTTTGAAAACCACTGGTCTAAGGCACATTTCACTGATTAATTGGAATTCTATTACTGCTGGCATGAAAAATTTTTGGCCCATGGTGGTACTTCTTCATAAAATTCAGTGAAATTCTTAGCCACCTCCAATAAGTAGATAAGAATGATTCCAAGTTCACTACTTTGCCAGGTTTCTGTAGTCACTTTCACAGGATTAGTAGATCATGATATCGGAATGTTGGCTCAACGTCATGTATGCTAGTCTAAAGTTCTGTTGGTCTCACTGTGAGTTGCAAAAGACAATAAATCAAAAGTGGAAGAGAATCTTAGAACTGGAAAGAACCTCAAAGATTGTTTAGTTTAATCCATGCTTCAACAGGAAACTCCTCTGCAATATCTATGACAAGTAGTCTTCTGATCCCCACTGGAAGACTTGCAGTGATTTTGAATCCATTCCATTTTTTATATAATTCTAATTGATAGGAAGTTTTTCTTTTTTAATGGAATAAATCTAGTTTCAACTTCCACCTTTTGCTCCTATTTTTAACTTCTGGGACTAAATAGAACAATTCTAATCTCTCTTCCAAATAATAGTCCTTAAAATACATGAAAATATCTCTCATAAATTCCTAGTTTTCTCTTCTTGAGGTAAAAGACTTTTAGGATCTTCAGCCAATCTTTCTGTGATATAGTTTTCAATCTATCCTAGTTTGCCAATTCTCATTCATCAATATTTGTATAATTCAGTGAATCAGCCATATAATTAATCCAAATTAATCCAAATGTACTGATTATTACCTTTATATATAGTCTCACGCTATACAACTATATATAGAGTAAAAGAACCACAGAATTTAAGAGATGAAAAAGACTTTAGTGGTCATCTAGTTCAATCCAAACACAAAAAGGATTATCACTGTAACATATCAGACAAGTGGCCATTTTAGCTCTGGAATCCCCCACACGCATCAAACCTAAATTGACAGGACTCAAAGAAGATTTTTACCATCAGTTTATCAAATTTCTTCTTTGTTGATGCCTTGAAATAGGACAATATTCCAAATGAGGTCTGATGAGACTGTAGTAGGGTGGGATTACCATTCTCACTTTTTCTGCTTATTTTTTTAAACTACCACTACATCTCTAAATGTAGCCAAAGATGCACATATTTTTTGCCTGTCATAACAATGTTGCCTGAAATTAAGCGGACAGTCCACTAAAACCATTCTATCCTTTTTTTTTTTTTTTTATAAAAATGGCTTAATAACTATGCCTCCACCATCTTGTGCTCATGAAGCTGATTTTTGTGCCCAAGTATAAAACTTCACATTTATCTCTAACTGCAATTCATCTTCTTAGATTTGTCCTAATGTTATAGTTTAGTGGTTGCTAATGTGTATTCCGAGGGTCCCTGGTGTCCTTGAGACTTTTCAGTAGATCTCTGAGGTTTCATCTTTTTCTGTGAGATCTTCACAGCAATTCTATGACACTTAAATTTGTAATATGGTAACAATTTATCCATATAAACCACATAAATAACATTTTTGAGGAGAATCTTAAATAATTTTAAAGAACATAAGTGATCATAAAAATAAAATTTGAGACCATCCTTTCAGAACCTGATTCTTTTGCCCTAGATGTTAGCACTACTTCTCAAATTGGAATAATTTGGAAAGCTGATAAACATTCCATCTATATCTATCAGAATCATAGGTAAAATTGTCAAATAGTTGAATGTCAAGTACAGATTCCAGGGCTATTTGCTACAGACTTCCTGATTCATTGACATTGCACAATTATCAATAAATCTTTGAGTCTAATCATCCAATTATTTCTGAATTTATCAAATTATGATACTATCTAATCTACATCTCTCCATGTTTACAAAAATATATTTTATTAAAAGCTTCACTAAAATATAAGTAAATCACAACATCCATAATATTCTCCTTGGCTATTAGCTTAGTAAATTCCTCCAAAAAATGAAATGAAGTCAGTTTTTTGAGGAAGCCATGCTAACTTTTAAAAATTCCTACTTTCTCCAGATAGTTGTCTGTTGGTAAGAATGACTAGCTCCTTCTCCACTTCGCTGTACTTTGTACAAAAAGTACAAAATACTTCTCTGTATTTTGGTTTTGAAGGCTGAACTAGAAGTAGAACCAATGATTTGGGGTATATATATATATATGTAGATTATTAGACTATATATCAAAGAAAGCAAAGACAAAAACTAACGTCTCATACATAACAATGTATTCACAGCATCACTCTTTGCATCAGCAAAAAACTTTTCTCTTTAGTTTGGATAATGGCTCAAAACTAAGAAAACAAAAAAGAAGTAATAAAATATCATTGTATAATTAGAAATGATGAATTAAGATATTTAAAGAAACAATGGAAGATTTGTTTGAACTGATACAAAGAAAAACATGAGCAAAACCAAGAGAACAAGCTATACAAATAAATGTAGCAATGACAAAAATTACTGAAAGGAATTTTTAGTAATTGAAAAACAAAGGTTCCAGAGGAGAGATAATGAAACATCTCTCCTTTTAGAAAGAGATAGGGGATAGCTAGGTCAAAATACTATATGGTGTCAAGTAAAACTACTCTATTGATGTTTACTTATTTTTTTTTGTTTTTTGTTACAAGGGAAGATTAAATAAGAGGTAAGTTGGAATAACATATTAAGACAAAAAATGTATATTTTCAAAAACTAAAAAAAAATGTCTAGTTTCTTTTCTAGATATTTATCAGCCATCTAATGTTCAATTCTATATATATTTTTAGAAATCAAAATCAAGCTCACTGAACTATACTTTGTAGACTGTTGTTGCATCCCTTTTTAAAAAGTGTAATATTTACTCTTCTCTGACATTATGACACTTCTATTTCTCTTGATCTTTCAAATATATTTGATTGTGCTGCTCAGTTAAAAAACAAATGGCCCTTTTATTTAATCTGCTTAATGAATAATCAAGGAACTTCATTGCAGACCCTGAAGGGAGCATGGAAGGCAAGGCAAACAACACAGGAAGTGTACTAGGGAAGAATTGACCCTACCATCACCCCACTATGATGAAGCAATTGCTATGGTTAGATTGGGGCGGTTTGCCCTCCCTTCCCCTTTCCTCCAAACAAATAAAATAAAAACACACATCAGTTAATACTGACACTTTCAAAATAGACAAGGAAGGGCAAGGGGGCAATACAATCAGTGCCTTGAGTAAAATGACCTTTAGACCATAGCAGAAGGATGCAGTCGATGATAAACAAAAAGGTAATCCCAGGATTTGGGCAAGTTGTTACACCAAGATCTTTTTAGATTCTATATTTCAGGGCAATTCTAGCATCATGTCAGTTCAAGAGCCACAGTAGAATTTGGGCTTTCAAGCAAGACTGATGTGGTTTGTTTCCTTTGAGGCAGTAAGAAACCAGTTGCTAGTTTGTAACTTTAAGTTTCTAGTTTGAAAGATTCTACACAATGAAGCAGCATGTCACATTGGAAGAACAAGTGTTGAGTTAGAAGATATGGATTGAAATTTTATTTTTCACTTGTGATTTTGAACAAGACATTTTAATTCTATGCTCCAGTTTCTTCACCCATAAAATAAAGGGCTTAGATTAGATAGTATATAAATTCTTTTCCAACTTTAAATCTATCATCACATGATTCATGTGCAAAATCCCAGATTAGATTCATGAAAGCCACAAAAGAAAGTTAGGATATGAAGCAAGGGAATATAAAATAAATATATTGAAAAGAAATGAATACTTCTTTTCTTTTTCAGATATTCATTTTTCTTAATGAGAACTAATGACTAGTTAATTGATGTGGGAGTCATGTCAATAAATTTGGAAGGAGAGCAACATATATATTCTACTTACGTTACATATTTTGGTTAAGTTATTACCTCCCTGAGTCTGTTATTTCATCTATAAAATGAAAAAGTGAGAATAGATGTTAATTGAAATGTTTTCTGTTTCTGGAAATATGATAAATGGTGTATATTAATCTGTGTTTCTATAAAGTTTATTTTCATCTTCATTGACAATGAAACCATGAGATTTGGACCCTAACACCAAATATCTTAATCTCAAATGTGCAAAAAGTGGAATTTGAAATGGCTTTTAAGACTGTCAAGTAAGAAAAATGGATTAGATCAGGCCAAGATAATATGATAAGCAATAATAATCAAAATATCTCAGGGAAGGAAGTTATTAAAACATTTTGAAAATATTATTAGAACTGACAAAGCAAACTGATAAATAGCAATCCATATTCCTATTTTTCATCTTTATAAAACGTTTGTGAGAATGATCTATATTTGTACTACTGGTATCCTTCATGGAAATAAGAAGAGAGCAGGAGGTTTTCACAAACAATTTTCTACAGCAAACAATCTCTGTCCCTACAATGGCATAATTAGCTGAAATGGACAGCAACCATAAGGTTTTATTATTGTTGATTACCAAAAAATAAAACATTTGTATTCAGACAAATCGAGGCCTGAAATCTCTCCTTAAGCTAATAATTGAAGCACATTTTCATAGTGGTTTGAAGTTTATCAAGTGCTTTATATACAGTAACTGATTTGATTCTTATAATAACCCTAAAAGGGAGGTACAACAAATGATCATACATATCTATTCCTTAGTCTCCTTAGTGTTTTATTAAAATCTCAAAAATATGTAGACTGACCCTTAGATGACACACATGTAAACCATCCATTTCCTAGAGTGTATCTGAAGTTTTTCTTCAGATTGGGCTGATTCTGGGCTGTTTGTTTGTAGTTTGTAGGAACTGTTAGTTTTATAAATCCATAACACTATCAGTGAAGATTTACAGTATTAGTCACAGACAGCATTGCTTTACAAAGTCTTCTGTAGACATAGAAGACATTTGTCCACAAATGTTTTATATGGAAGGCAGAGAAAGAAGAGAATAATTTAATGACCCAAGTGATTTATGGTTTTGTTGTTGTTGTTGTTGTTGTTGTTGTTGTTGTTGGTTTTTTTTTTTTTTTTTTTTTTTTGGATCATCACATCCAGGGAAAAAAATAGAGTAGAATATATTTTTTCTATAGTTTATTTCACACATTAGACTTAAATGCAGGTCAAATTAACACCTCTTGAAATAGAACCATTCACTACACATGGGGGAAAATAAATAAACCTGGTGATCCAGTGGTAGCATTACAAAAGGGTTCCACTTTTTTTTTTTTTTTTTATTAGTAGCAGCTGTGTAAATAAGGCACTGTCTCCAAATTACAAAGAAACCTGAGGTCACTGGCATTTAGTGATTAAGAAGTCATCAGTATAGCAATAGAAAACTACTTCTTTTCTTCTCCCAGAGTTAATGTCCTAAAAAAAAAATTGCTAGAGAGCTAAAAGAATAGACAACTTCCCCATCTAGTCCCTTCACCTTAGGTGGATGCATATTTTATAGAGTGATCCAAATAACACCATCCACTTAACTCATATTGTGACTTATGAGACACAATGAGAGAAGAAACAATGAGGTTTGTTTTTTTTTCCAGTTATTAAACAAGAAGATAATGAAATCCTAGGAATTATAATATCATAGGATATCTAGTGCAACCCTTTCATTTTAAATTATATGACTTATCCAAGGTTATAGGGGTAATAAGCATTAGAAGTAAGCTTTGAATCCAACTATTTTGACTCCAATTAGTGCTCTTTCAACTATGCTCATATATGTACAAAATATATGGCCTCAGCATGGCAGCACACTCTGAAGGACTGTTACCTTTGACTTTTGCCCTGAAGAAAAAAAGATAGGTCAATAGAAATGCTCAGCAACCTCTTACCTACATAGCAATACCCTGTCGGTTCTCCCTAGTTAGTTAAGCTAATCTTCATTCTGGACATTTGATAGTATAAGATTATCACAAATCCATCCTCACCATACCAGAATCTGGAGTGAGTGACACACAGGGAGGATTATTGATCCCTGATCACTATTTTGTAAAGCCAGGTCTTATGGGAGGGTAGGAAAATAGTTATAATGAGAAAATCCTAGTCTAACACGACTTTCTTTCTTTGTTTTTTTTTTTGTTTTTTGTTTTTTTGTTTTTTTGGGGTTTTTTTGCCTTTTTTTTTTTTTTTTTGTGCTAGAGAACCGTATCTCCAATCAGACAGGGAGTACTCTAATGACCTTTGTCTAAGTGCTTAGCCCTGATTACTAAGACACCCTTCATTGGTGGAGATTGATTGATTACTTTGATTGATTGATACTCCACACCTGTGTGAGATCTTGGAGGAACTATTTTGGCCCTCTGGCTTCCAGATTGCAGAGAGAAGTTCCAAATTCTTTTCAGGGCAAGATCCTTAAGGGAAAAGAAAAACTCTGGGAAGAAGCCACCAGATACCAGAGTTAGTTCTTGGATCATTTTCCTCTCTCTAGCTTACTACACTAGAAACTTGGAGAAATTCTCTATGGATGAAAACTAGGATTCTTTTTTTCTTGGTTAAGTTATTGTAATTAGGAGAACCCATTCATTCTATTATTTGATATATCTTTTATCTGTATAATTTTTCTGATTTCTATTTTCTATCATCTTGGTTACCCAAGATGAGTCTATTTTCTATTATATGAGGCTATTTACTATTCACTACATTTAATCTTTGGTAACTGTGACTGAGAGAAATTACCTAACTGAACTTACTAGAGACATTAAATGCTTTAGAATGCTGAGTTTCCTGGTAGCAGCCATCAAGGAGCTTTCCTTCTTATGACTGTAAAAAACACTGTAGAGACCTTTGAAGAAGAAATGTTCATTGTGAGGTATCTTTATTTTGTAAAAGATCTGTTATCAAAAATTTTTTGCCTTAATTATAAAAATGTCTTTAATTTTGTGATCTGTGTACTGAAAAATGGGGATTCAATTTCAGTAAATTGGGAGATAACATACATACAATACATTTTCCTAAATTTTCTGGGCTGATTCAGATATCTGAGTTGAGAGTGGGAATATCTTACAAAGTGTACTTTAGGCTTTGTATCATTAATCAATCAACTAATAAGCATTTACTAAAGTACCTGCAATGTGCCAAATACAAATTCAATGGAAATCATTTTCACTCAAAAGCTTGTTATATTCTAACAGAGGAGATAAGTGCATACATAAATTAATATATCATAAATATAAAGTAAATTCAAATAAATAAAAGATAGAGGGAAGGCACTAACTGCTAAGGAGAATCAGAGTAGGCTTCAAATAGAAAATAGTACTTGAGCTGAGTCTTAGAGGAAGAAAGGGATTACATGAAATATAGATGAGAAGAGTGTCTTTTTCAGACACAAGACATAGCCAGTGTAAATGAATGGAGAAAGGAAATAGAAGACCGTGGATGAGGAATACAGAGAAAGCCAGTTTGGCTAGATTCCAGGGTTTAGGAAGGAGAGTTATGTTCAGTAAGTCTGAAAAGGTAGATTGGTACCAGATTCTGAAGGGCTTTAAAAACTAAACACAGGAGTTTCTATTTGATTCTAGAGGCCACAAACAACAACTGAATTGATTGAGGAGTGGAATAACATGATCATATTTGCTCTTGAGGAAAATTGCTTTTGTATTAATGAGTAAGGTGGACTGGAATGATGGGAGCCTTGAGGCAGGGAGATCAGTTAATAGTGTGTTGTCATATATGATGCTAGAGTTCACGAGGGCCTGAACTAAAGGGCTTGATTATTAGAGGAGAAAAAAAGGGGCCAACTGTGAGGGATGTAGTGGAGGTAGGAACAACATTTGGCAACTGATTAGATAAGTGTGTTAAAGAAGAGTAAAAGTGTCAAAAACAATCAGGGATCATGAAAGATTGCTTAAGTTTTTTGTTTGTATAGAAATGGGGGAATTTGGAACAGAGGAAAGTTGGGGTGAAAGATAATGAATTTCGTTTTGGACAAGTTGAGCTTGAAATGTCTCCAGAACATCTAGTTTGAAATATCCCAAAGTCAATTTAATTTTCTCAAATTTCTAGGTTTTATCTCTGGTCCCATTTTTTTCAATCTTTCAAATTTCTAGTGCATTTGGTCAAGTTGGGCACAAGCCAGCCTAGTTCACAATTTCTCTATGATGTTGTAATCTCATGCTTCAGGGATCTCAGGAGATGAAGCAATGACATTCATGTGCTGTAGATTCAGAACTGATTTAATAACCTGACATAAAGAGTCATTAATAATGACTTGATATCAGAGGTCTCCAGGGGAATATTTAAAAATATCTAAATCTGGACCTTTGCTATTGTACATTTTTATTGATGGAGTAATTAAATACAATATAACAAATTCATCAAATTTACCACAAAATTAGGAAGGACTGCTAATAAAAAGAATGACAGTCATGTCAAAAAAAATGTTTCAACAAAACCAGAACAGTTGTTATAGCCAACACAAAGGAATTTCAAATGGGGTAAATGTAAAGTCTCACATTAAATTACCATCCCCCCCCAAAAAAACAAACAAACCAAAAAACATCGATTTCACAAGTACTGCATGGGGTAAGTATGGGTAGACAAACTTTATCTAAAAATGTCTGATGATTCCAGGGTAACATAAACTCAGTTGAGTTTTGATATGAAAGTCAAAGAAAACCCATTAAGTCTTTGGACTATTTGAGAGTATTGCATTTAGGCCTAGAAACATGATCACATTATACATTTCTCCTTCCTTTTTCATATCCTATCTGGAGAATTGTACAATTATATCTTCCATATCACCGGGGTTAGGGAAATAGTACCCCCTCAATTTGGAAAATCCATATACATTTTTTTGGCTCTTCCTTTGTACCAGAAAAAAAGTCTCAATTATCATGGTATTAAAATAAAGTATATTGATACACAGTAGGCATTTCTGAGTTTCTAAAGTTTTTCTGTGTCATTTGCTGATTGCAGTTTCTGCAAAACACAAAAAAAAATTCCTGTTTAATTTCTTATGTGAACCAATATATACTGAAGACATAATGGGGAAAGTCACAATGTAGAAGGAATAATGGCATTTAATTTAGGGTACCGTGTTTTAAGGATATTGATAAGATACTTGGAGAACTTGGAGAAGGACTACCAGTTTGGTAAAAAATCTTGAGATTAGATGATAGGAGGATGGATTGTAATATACACACAAGCGATACATATACACATACATGCACAAATATATACATACATATCCACATGCATAGATGTACCCATGCCCATACATATGTACATTTGTATCCATATATGTATATATACATGTAAACATATATGTGTGTATAATATTTAATCTGAGAAGAAAAATTAATGATAGACAAAAGAGCTTTTCAGTATTTGAAAGGCTGTCATGTGAGAAATTCAAATTATTTTGTCAGGTTCCAAAGAATAAAACAAGTAACATTTGGCAGAAATTGCAAAAAGGCAAATTTAGGCTGAATGTAAAGGAAAATTCCCTACTAATTAGAACTTGTTATTGGGAATTTTCAGTCAAAGACTAGATGACTATTAGTTAGGTATATTATAGAAGGGAATATAGTTAAGCATGAATTGGAATAAATGTATTCTTAGATCCTTTCCAACTCCAAAATGGTTTGAATTCTTTAAGGCACACCTCCTTTAATCTTAGGGAACAATTTACCCATCATTTAGAGAACTACACGATGCATGTAATAAAAATTATATAGATTTTGTGAGCCTCAAAATGGAAGCAGAAAAGCCAAGGAAGTAAAAAATATTCAATAAACAAGAGGGATATTTTTACAGAAAACCCATCATGTTATTCTTTTTTTAGTCTTAACATTTTAAATAACTGTTCAGAATCATACTTTTCAAAAGCAGCAGGTCATAAAGTCACCCAATTTTTCTCTGCATTTGGAGTATTTGTTGTACCGAAAAATCTATTCTTTGATTCCAAAAAGGATTCTGAGTCTTAGATTTTTTTTTTACACAATTCATGACATGTAACCAGACATAAATAAGTTCTTCTAACTATTCTAGAGTATAATCAGTTTTTGTTAGGCAGATTAGTAGATGAGGTCAAGCAAGAGAAGGATATATTTCAGACCACTAATTACAATAAACAAATTATACCAAGTTATTTATGTTCTATGCTTATTTGTGCAACAGTGTTGTCTGTATACCAGATGACTTGCCATCTTGCCAGCCAATTGAAGAGGTCCAAATGATGTACTATGCAGCTATGAAAACACAGGCTGAGAATGATGAATACAAACTATGATGTAGTCCTAGCATTTGAATGCAGTTTTGTATTCAAGTATATCATCAAGGACTTTGGAACTGACATGATCTTGTTTTGATTCTACAACTCCCTATGTAATACATAACCCAAAATTGCTGTTTAAAAACCAACTGACATTAAAAATAATCATCTGCTCTGGCAAGGAAGTTCATGGATCATAAGATTTAAACTCAGAAGGTATTTTCAAGATAATTTGATGTAATCCTTCATTCTAATAGAATGAAAAATCCTTGAAGGTCAGGACTTTGTTTTTGCTTTTGCCTAACTCTGTTGCCTTGCACAATATAGTTCCACAGAACATGTAAATGAGTGTCGAATTGAATTAGATATTATAGATTAGGGAACTAGAGCACACAGAATTTACCCATATAGGAGACAGCACCTCTGATTTTGATTTGGTTGGCTGGTTCTGTATATCCAGGTCTAGGGTTTTTCCCACCATATCACAATTCAAGGTTCAAACCATCATTTTTTTTTGACATGTTCTTGTCTCCCTGCCTTCTCTCAGAGAGCGTTCTCCCTGCCTTTGTGCTGACTTTTCTGACCTTAGGAAGCAACTCCATTTGCCCTGACTGAAATCCTATCCTTTGGATGTATATCTTAACAGACCTTGGCTTGACCCTACACTTCACGAGTTTTTGTTTTCAATCATGTCGAACTCTTCATGACCCTGTTTGGGATTTCCTGGAAAAAATACTGGAATGGTTTACCATATCTTTCTGAACCCCATTTTACAGATGAGGAAATGAGGCAAACAGGGTTAAGTGACTTTCCCAGAGCAATACAACTATTAATGCCTAAGGCCATATTTGAACTCAGGAAGAAAAGTCCTTCTGTCTCCAGACCCAGCACTCCATCCATTTTGCCACTTAGCTGCCCTTTACCTTACACAGATTCTGGTTTAGTCTCAAAGATCAAATCCTTTGGAAATTTAGATTTAGAACTAGAAGGGATCTTAGACAACTTTATTCTGAGAATGAAAATTTCTTTGAGGGCCAGGACTCTTTGTTTTTGTTTTTGTCTAGCAAAGTGCCTTACACAAAGCCGAAAATGTAATGTGTGCTGAAGTAAATTCGATTTTATAGATGAGGGAACTGGAGCCCAAAGAATTTATCCAATTAGGAAATAGCATCTCTCCGATTTTGACTTGGTTGCCTAATTTGGAGTTTTCTTGGCAAAGAGTTTGCCATTTCCTTCTCCAGCTCATTTTCAGATGAGGAGACTGAGGCAAATAGGGTTAAGTGACTTGCCCAGAGTCATACAGCTAGTAAATATTTTAAGCCAGATTTGATCTCAGATTTTCATAACTCCAGGTCCAGCACTCAGTGCACTATAGCGCTACCTAGATGCCATTACCTTATGCAGATTCTAATTGAGTCTCAATCCCTGAAATTCAAAAAAGTTCTCAAGTTCACAAGTAGCCAATGGCAGAAGTGAATCAGATTCAAATACTTGCCTTGTTTCCTCCAAATATGGCATTCCATCCACTAATCCATGATGCCTCCTGATCTTGGCTAATCAATCTATGAACAAGCATTTTTTAAACGCCTATTACTTGATAGACTGTGCTGAGAACTGGGGATAGAAAGAAAAAAAAAGTAACTATCTACAAGAAATTTACATTCTGCCAGTAAAATAGTGTTGTTTCATACCTTTCTGATACCTGATAAATTATTAAAATCTGCATACCCTTTGATCTAATAATACAACTATTACTCCTATATACTAAAGGGATTTTTTAAAAGAGCAAAATATCCATAAACTTTTTGTTTGTTTTTTTAGAGTAGCAAAGAACTAAAACCTAAGAAGTTGCCCATTAATAGGGGAATGGCTGAATAAATGATGATACATGAATAGTGATAGTGATAGTAAGCTATAGGATATACTAGATCTGAATGGCACATTTCTGAGTCCCAAGGAATTTCCAGACAGAAAATTAGAGGACTTGACTGGGATGGGAGGGTATACATAATCCCTTGGCTCAGACCAGAGCATCAGAGTTTGAGATTAAAATGGGTTCATGACAAGTTTGTCAATACTACAATCTAAATATTTCTATCTCACTCTGCCACTTTAGAAGGATTGCTGAGGTGGTGTTGAATTTGAGAGAATGGTCATACTAGCTCCAGCTAACTATTCATCTAGATATTTGTGCAACAGCAGACTTGTGTGGGCAGAATTCATGGACTATTTTATCATCATTGATCTGGAATAAGTGAAAGGTGACACTTGGATATATGCCATAGGATATAAATCCTATGGAACTAGGGATCCTGTGTCACAGTTAAGCACCTTGATACTGGCACCCATACTGGACAGTTAGTGTTACAAAGTATGAAATGGTGCATCTAATCCCATGATTGCTTGGGGCTCTAAATGAAACAAGGAAGTAGGTGAGACAACTAGAAGAGACTGAGCCAAGGTTTCCAATCCCCAAGGTTTAGCTGAGTAATACAGTGGATAGAACATTGGACCTGGGGTTTGCAAGACCTGACTGACTTAAATACTTACTAAGCTATGCAATGCTGAATAAATCATTTAACCCCTGTTTGCCTCATTTTCCTCAAATGTAAAATATGCATAATAATAACTCTATCCCAGGTTTTTGAGGTGACAATAGGAACCAATATAGTGCAACTGTACTTTCTTCTATTTTTCTGACTTCAGCAATTGCAGTATTCCCTGAGATTGGCAGCTAGTTATTCTTTGAATGATAATCAATTGTTTTTCTTGTTGTTTGTTAAGTCAGATTGACTCTTTAATGACCTTATTTAGGGTTTTCCTGGCAGAGATACTGGAGTAGTTTGTCATTTTCTTCTCCAGTTCATTTTACAGATGAGGAAACTGAGGAAGACAGGATGGAATGTTTTACTTAGGTCACACAGCTGGTAAGTATCTAAGGTCAGATTTGAACTCAGGAAGATGAGACTTTCTAAATGCAAGCCTGGTGCTTTATCTATTGTACCACTTAGCTGCTAACTGTTTTTAGACCATGAAAAACTAATTGTATGATCAGATATCTAATGTCTTAGTACCCCTCAGGAAACTATCAGTGGGAAGAGTTTCTATGCTCAAAATGTGCCACACTGAGGGAATCACAGGCTAGGCACCCAACCTCTCCCCAATCCTATTAATCATGTTAGTACTATTGAAAAGGAGTTTTCCATGATTTTGAATCTCTTTAAATCTGTCATCCTTAATTAATATATATTCTTTTATTTTTTACAATCAGTTCCATATTGGGATTCATTTATCTATGATCTGCTGACTTGGTTGATTACTTATTGACTCAAGGTCAGAATAGGGCTCTGCTCTTACCCCTTTTTGATTCTAGTATCAATTTTTCATAAAATAGCAAGTGTGGGTAAGGTACATTATTATCATGAAAAAATGAACACAATACCCTACCACACAATAGCATAATTGCTTTGTGTATAATAATAACAATTTTAAATAATTTTAAATAATACTTAAGTTTCACAAAGGAAATTCTTGGCATAAACTCTGGGACTTAAGTGCTGCAAATATAATTCTCTCTATAAAACAGATAAAGAAGATCAGAGATTGTGACATTCATAAATAATAGTAAATTTTGGATATGGGACTTAGAAGGCCCAGTTCCAAAGCTAGAAAAAAGATTGGATTTGTCCTGCTTGGTCCCAGAGAACAGAACAAGGAATTATGGGAAAAAGTTGCCAAACTGGTATTCTTAAAGGACAAGTCTAACCTTGTTACTCTGATGCTGAAGAAACTTCTGTAATTTCCCATTATTTTAGAGAGAAGATCCAAACTCTGCTTTTTGACATTCTTTCCAAATCTGGCTCCAGCCTATTCTCCAGACCCACTTTGCATCACTTCCTCTCACACATTCCTCATTCCAAGCCAAGCTGACCTATTTGTTCTTTGCAGAGGACATTCTATTTCATAGCTCTGCCTCTGCACAGACTGTCCCCATGCCTAGAACATCCAATCCACTTATTTCTACTCTAGGAATTTGGTTTCCTTCATGATTTAGCTTAGAAGCCAGCCACCTCCTACACAAGACTTTCCTCCAGCCCTCCTACTCATTTGTGTTCTTTCACAAACCCTGAATTTGCTTTGTATGTTCACTATATTCCCTTATCTATGTGCATGTTATAGTTAATTCCCCATGTCTCAATGAAAAGATAGTTCCTCAAAAGCTTTGTTTATGAGAACTCTCTATATAAATATTGTTATAATATTAATAATTGTAACTATTATTATTACACTACAGCATCAGAATACAATTAAGTGGATTCAGAATTGGTACTTCCAGGAATTGCCCAAGCTTAGAGTTCCTAACCAGTCTGAATCAGATGTAGTTCTTGAGTGTATGGAGGGTGCCCTACCAGTTTTGCAAGCAGCTCTTTTTCTCAACTCCATGTTCCACATATAACCATCCTCTGAAACATTTTCTTCACCCAGTTCCTGGATATTATTTTGAATTCTTGCTGTTATATTGTCATGAGTATCTCCCTCTGTGAGTATCAAAAAGAGACCTAGGGCATCTGTCCATCACAGCGCAACACCAGAGTTTTCTTGGAAAATTGCACAAAGGTTTGCAATCACCCTGCAAATTGGGTTGCATTATAAAGCCCTTTCAATACCATGAACCACAGGTGAGTAGTTCCTGGAATTGCTCAAACAGTAAATGAAAGCTTTTTAAAATACCGGAAAGGAACAGACAAGGACACCTTTATAATAACCATATTATAAAGCACTGAAACACAAACACATCCAATTACAAAGTAGTTTCTTCTTGTGCTCCAGAAAGGTGAGAGGGAAAAAAAAATTAAACCCTTCAGTCTGTCTCTTCTATAATGGAATGTCTATAATAGTGGTGCCTCATATAATTTATTAGTCTTTCTAAAAATATAAGGTCAAAATATAATTATAAAAAGAATTTCACAATTATAATGATAATTTGTATCTATAGTTCTATAGTGTTTTAAAGTTTACAAAACATTTTCCTCAAATACCCCAGCAAGGAAGTAATATAAATATTGTTAACCCCACTTTATTGCTTAACTAGTCCATTATCATATAGCTATTAAATGTGAGAACTGAGAATCATATAGGGTCTCTAGATTCTAGAACCACTTTTTCTCCTTCAATTACAGAATCTCAGTGTCAGAAAGGACCTCAGACACTATCTAGTAAGCCCCATCGATACCTGAATCAGAATTCCCTCTACAATATACCTGAAAAATATACTGCTTTAAGTAACAGAGCAAAGATTTTTTTCTTTCTTTTCCTTCCTTCTTTCCTTCCTTCCTTCCTTCCTTCCTTCCTTCTTATCTGTCATAACATTGCTTAAGATTGCCTTAGCTTTCTTCCAAGCTATCACTGTGCTGATTCATTTTGATATTACCAACAAATGATTCTTTGGAGTGTAGAATTTTGTTTCTACAAAGAGAAAGGGTAGGGCCTGCTATCCCATACCATCATGCTTTTTATAAGGATACATAAAGATGTCTCTCTCTTTTCCACCTCTATACTTCTTTGGTTTTTTTTTTTTTTTTTTCTTATCTACACATAGGAAGAATCCTTCAAAGTTCTCAGGCTCTCCCTCTCTTCATTTAGGATGACAGGACCATAGATTTGGAGCTACCCAATTGTTCATCTAGTATGTACAATCCCTTCGTTTTATATATTAGGCTCAGAGACACAAGAAAATTAAATATTTTTTTTCAAATTCATACCAATAATATCAGAAGCTGGCTATGAATCAATGCATCAATCAACAAGCATTTATAAAGAGCCTATATGAAATAGGAGCTGTGTTAGGCAACAGGGATACAAAGATGAAAAATTTTAAAATGGGAGTAGGACAATAAGGGAGAGAGAGAGAGAGGCCGAAAGATAGACAGAGAAAAAGAGACAGAGACAGAAAGACAAAGAGACTGAGATAGAAACACAGGATTCAAATGATATAAGGTAACAGCAAAAAGAGAGGGAATAAGAAAAATTACTAGAATTCTAAATTAGATGCCAAATTAAATTAATTTAAATTAAATCAAGCAGATGAAGCTTTATTTATGTTGTTTAAAAATATTCAACTCCCAATGAACTTAGCTGTCCTCTGAATGTGATGAAGGGGAACCCCAAAACTCTGAAAATTCCTTCAAGGAGAAAGTCTCCTTGAATCCTGGCCTCTGTAAAAGACCCCGCCTGAGGGAAACAGGACAAACAGCTTCATTCTGTTATCCAGGTGGGGCTAGTTGAATCCAAAATTGGAGATTCTAACTCCATTGAATTGGAAATTAGTCCAAAGACACTCATTCAATTCCAAGTTTTCTCGGATTCCAGCTCAAACTACACCCAGCCCCCATCAAGAACTGCTAGGTTAGCTTCTATTATAAAATGAGCCAACTTGGGGCTCAGTCTTTGCAGAGGACCTAACATGCTATGCCAAGGAACCTCTGTCTCCCTGGCATAGCAGCAACCCTCTTCCTGCTGAAATGATATTTTCTTTCAGCGTTATCCTCTCTTTATCTTTCTCACCTATTTCCCTAACAAGACTTTATACCTCTCTTCCAGGACTCCTCTACTAGAAACTTTATTTCTCTATCAGGACCTTGCCACTAAAGAATTCAGTCTTTCAATTTGTGTATAGCAAAGGCTGACTTCCCAATGCCATTGATAAACTTCTTTTACCAGTCTAGTTTTTCAGGTTTGTAAATTCCTTTATGAAGGACCTCTGCTCCACCAGAAGGGGGTTCCCACAACTCCCTACGCTGTGCCAAATCCTAAGAGAATCTAGGGGAGCCAAAGCTCTTCATTTGGTTCCCTGAAACCCAAACCTGCCACTAACTCATCATTTTGGTTCCCTGAACAGAAAAGTCATGCTCCAAACTATTCTTTAATTCCTAATACTTGGAATCTTAATTAGTTCATTTTAATTTATACCTATTACCTTCCACAGTGCTAAAAGGGCGTTGTTCCATTTAGACAATTCTTTCCCTGATTAAAATGAGGTTTCATTTTCCTTTAGGATTACTGAGCCCTCTAACTCTTATGTGTTTTACGATCCAAATTGACCTATGTATCTTCCCTAATTGCTGTCTTAGTTTGTTTTGATAAATAGGTTTGCTTCCATGATTGTCCTTTGTGATAACTATGTAGTGAGTATGGAAGAGTAACTAAACTGCCTAAGATTAAGCTTACTATTATTCTCCTGGTTGAGGGCAGAATGATTTCCTCTTGAAGCAAATAGGAAAGGAACTTTTCCTTCTGAACTCTCAAAGAATCATACCACTAGATGGCAGGTGTATGATTAATAGACATTATTCCAAGTAGAGTATCCTCACTGAAAATAGAAGAGTTGTCTTCCTGGTCCCCTAAGAGGTGGACTTCCATTGTGACTTAGACATGGAATAGAGCATTTCAAATCTATTTATAAATGCCTCATATTCAGGGCATCCAATATTAGTGAAATGAATTGATCAAGACACCCTTGGATTTTTGTTCCAGCTCAGTTACAGAAGTTAAGGGGTGATTAACAGAGAGCAATAGATGTTAAGGTACTGAAGAAGGATTGAATAAATGTCTATACTCTGTTACTTCTTGTTAAGGGACAGATCAATTCTCCGAGAGCCTCCACACCTGTGGATCATAGCATCTGAAAGAGTTGGAGGGAAGTCTTTGCTGACACAGGTGTTGGAGACTGGGAGTGAGATAAATTGGAGGCAGAGGGAAGAGGAGAGAAGTCAGACAATGCAGCAGCCTATCAGAGAACAGTAACTGCCTCTCAGTGTCCTTGCATCATCCTCTCACAAGAAGAAATCCACTGTCAGGTGACTCCTGTGTGTTCCAATAGGTCTCCCATGTATTTCAACAGCTCTCCTGTGTATTCCAACAACTTCTCTTTAATGTATGAAGAATTTCTTTTTTCAAGATTGATAGCATTAATCGCTGGATGAGTTAAAAACTATCCATGGCCCTCATGATTTTTTAAAAATCAAAACATATTAAAAGCAAATCAAGAGAAAGCTCTGCAGTCTACATTGTGACTGAAGAGATATAGCTGTATAAGTACCCCCAAATACCTCTTGCTACTCTTTGTAGAGTGGGCAATGCACATGAGAAGAATAATAAAATAGCGACATTTTTCTTCATATATGCTTTGACTTTTCAATTTTTTTCTATTTTTAAAAAATTCTTTGCCATAGTTTAAATGGCTTTTTTTTTGGGGGGGGGGAATATTAAGGAGAGAGAGGAAGGGATGGATAGCAGGTGTGGAGAAGAATGTAAGCAAATGTAAGCTTCTGGCAAAGGAACCATTTTTCCCTAGTGGGAGGAAAAGGAAAGGGTTTTTATTTTTCTTCCTTCCAGAGCAGAGCTGCTTGCCGAGTAGATGGCATTACATTCAATAAAGTATTTAAAGCAGTGAGTCTAAGATAAGAAAAGAGGGGTATTATGAATTGACGTTTAGCCATAGCTATAATGAGTTAAAAAATGGAGAGAAACCAATATAATCTAGAAGTGTGAGTTGGGAGGGTCATCCTAGAGTAAGTGTCACAATATAAAATTAACAAATAAACAAAATAGGAATGTGGGATTTTAAACTCAACCTCAGAAAAAGAAATCACAATTTTAAGTTTATTCTCAAAAGGGGAGAGAGAGGTTGGTGGCTTTGCACAGCTTGCCTCACTTTAGTCCAATTCATTTGCAAATCAAAACATCACCTACCTGAGGTTTTTTGGTCCTCTTTAAAAGTTAGAGGAAGAAAGATCCCCTACTGACTGAGATCATTAACCATGGTCCCAGAAATCTAACCAGGGAGGATCAGGCCCTAGTGACAGCAAAAGAGTTAATTCAGAAAAGTGGGTATTTTGGATAATGCCTTCTTCACTTCTCTGTTTTCAGTCATTCTTCCCCCATCAGCTCTCTTGTACTTTACTTGAGGCCTCCTTTCTCATTCACTCAAGGAAAGGAAGTGAAGGACTACATCAATACTCCCCATACAATGATCTAGGTTTACTTCCATGCCCACAGTAGGACTGACTGGAAGGGATATTGCACACAAAGTGTAGATACAATAGAATTCCCCCTTGAGTGGGAAAATGGCGATCTGATAAGCACTTTTGACCCAGGCATTTTAATGGACTCAAATTATGCATATATACCTGTCCTACTGCTGTCTCAGTAAGTCTTGATGAAGAAATCCTTTAGTTTGATATCAGATGTCATTCAGTATTGATTCAATAACTTCATTATTTTATTTTATTTTTCCCCAAGGGACTGAATCCAGGAAAAACAACAGAGGAAATCAAGAAATAATAAAAGCAGGGAGCAAAGTTTGTTGTTTTCCTTCACCATTTTGGGGTTTTAATATTTTATTTTCTCTAGAATGGAAGGGGTCACACAAGTTATTCTATTCTTTTCTAAGAGTTGTACTGTCCAGAAAATTCTCTGATTTACACAGTCTCAGTCCTGAGGTTATTTTAGATATAATCTTCAAGTCAGGTATTTTTCAAGAAAGCTCCCTTCTTTGCTAAAATGCCACAACCCATCTCATAGCACTTAGAAAAATAAGATTCTTCCTCTCCTGCACAGATGTTAGCGATCATAAATATTTTCCATAATTCCCCCTTTCTGGCTAATTAAGTAAACACTTATCAAGCTCCCTCTTGTTTAATTGTAGGAATTCTTGATCATTCACCATTGTCTTCTCTGTAGCCTTTTCTTGAGCTGAGAAAATTCACTTTCAGCCCAGTTTGTGGTCTTTGACCTGGGCTGAGAGAGAGAGACAGGAAGACAAAGTATAACCAGACACCTAACTTCCAGGAACTTTTCTCTCAGGTCACTTGGGCAAGCATATACAAATCAGCATTTTCTTCTTCCTCTAAGGTATAATGAGCTTTTCCTCAAGTAAAGGGAGTGAAGCATCACTTTCCCAGCTTTATGTCAAGAGAAGATAATAGAGGAAAAGGAGGGAAAGACAAAATAAATCTTTTACAAGAATAGAGGAGACAGAAATCCAACTGAATTCATTTTATGAGAAAAATATTCATTGATATTCAGACCAGGGAAGGATAATAGAAAGAAAGAAAGAAAAAGATCAATGTCAGTCATTAATATTAATGTAGAAATAATAAATAAAATAATGGCAAAAGTACTATAGAAATATGTTTGAAATATTCATTATGAATTCATTATAAATGTCATAGATTTATACCATCTTAAAGTATAATTGACTATTCAGAAAATATTTGTGTATAACGTAATAAAAATCATATTAGACACAGAGTTATATAATCACATTAATAATTTGCAACTTATTACAAGAAGTCTCTGATAAAAAAGTACTCATTTATGATAAATATGCTAAATAGAATAAAATACCTTTAATTAATATAATAAAAACTATTTTAAATTAAAATACAGATTATTTGTGATAAACACTGAAAACTTATCCAGGAAAATGAGATCTGATTTTATGGAACAAAGGACTTTATTAGTAATGTCCACTGTTTCCATTATCTTTTATAAAATACTAGAAATGGTAGCTACAAAAATGAAAAGACAAAATAGGGGCAAAATTGTAACTGTAGATAATGGTGATAGTGTTTTTAGAAAATCCTTAAGACTCGAGTAAAACACTGAAATAGCTAATAATTTGAGCAAAGTATCAGAATTTTTAAAAAATACACAAATCAATAATCTTTCTGTATATCAGTAACAAAATATGAAGGTAAAACATATTCCATTTAAAATAATAACAAAAAAACAAAAGATTAGTTATTCACTGTTGGATTATGTTCAAATTGCTTTGAGCCATACTTATTTTCCCACACTAATGAAAGTCATTAGAATGTATGGCATTTCATGAAGCCATTATAACTGGGGGGAAAAGAGAGAAAATGAAGAAAAGAAAAAGGAAAAGGAAAAGAAAGGAAAGGAAAACAAAGCTTAGGAAGGGAAGGGAAAGGAAGTGAAGGGAAAAGGGAAGAGGAAAAAAGAAAGGAAAGGAAAAAGGAAAGCAAGAAAGATAGCAAAAAGCTAACAAAAGCAAAGTGAAGGGAAGGAAAATGAGAGGGAAAGGAAAATAAAAAGCAAAGAGAAAAAAGGAGAAGAGAAGAGAAAAAAGGAGAAGAAAACAGAGGAAGGGGGGAAATGGAGACCTATAATTAAGAATTTTGTACTTAGAGCAAATTAGATTAGGGGACAGGAATAAAGGTATATTCCAAAGGATAGTTTGATAAATGGTAGTTGCCAAAGTGGTAAGACTCAGAAGAAATTATTATCTGATAGAGTGGACAGATAGAAGACCAAGAGAGAAGTCACAGTGATTCCTGAAAAGAAGCAGTACTTCCCTGATACTTCAACTCTGGGACAAAAACTTAGTCATCTTGTACTAAATGCATTATGTATCTTGTAATTAATTTATGAAGACATATAGAATTTACATAAAACATATAGGCAATTTAAAAAACAGAAATGAAGGAAACTTTAAGTTGTTGAAAAGATCTTCAATTTCATAGCAAGATAATTAGAATACAGTAAAACTATTAGCACCATCTGTATCACTCTATAAATTTGTTATAGAAATCAAATTGCAACATGGAAATATTATATATATATATATATATATATATATATATATATATATATATAAATAGAAAATAATAAAAAGCATTTGGAAGAATAAAAGGTCAATAAAAATAAATAGATGGAAATAAATTTAGCAATACCAGTTGTTAAATATTTCAAAGAAGTTACCAATAATGTTGATATATAACAGAATGGTTGACCAAGTCCCTACCACCTCCCCCCCAAAATGAGCACAATAAGAGTGTCCAAAAAAAAGCCAATGACCCAAATTGCTAAGGAAGAACTTCTTTATTTAACAAGAATTATCAGGGGAAATAGAAAGTGATCTAGTGAAAAAAAGCTAGATTAGATCAGCTTACACCACAAATTATAAAGCATTCAAATGGAAAAAAAAGTCCTAAAATAAAGATCTTCAGTAGAAAATTATGAACAAAAACATGTCATAAAATAGTGAAATTCAGTGGAGCGGAAAAAAAAAAGGAAACTGGTCTATAAAGAATTTGGCATGAGACCCAGTAAGCCCTGTTATATTAAAAAAAAATTTGCAGATAAAACTCAAAGAAGGGAAATGAATAATAATGAAACTTAAGATATGTGTCCATCCATATTTCTATGATGATTAATTATCATCACTTTTGTAATGAAACAGCCACATATGGGCTGTAGCATCTCAGCTAAATGATCTGTTATATGACCAAATAGAAATGATACTCAGGAAAACCATCAGAAAAAATGGATGATACCAACCAAGCAGTTGAAAAAAAAATTATAAAAAAAATTTTAAAGACATTGGTGATCAAGTTTCAAGATAATGATGATATTTTGTTTTATGTGGGAAGGTTTTTATTTTCTTTAATAAATGATAGATTTTATCAAGCCAGTTTTCTTGGCTAAAAACAATAACAGTGAAAATAGCTATCATTTAAACAGTACTTAATGCTTTGCTGAATTCTTTACAAGTCTTATCTCACTTTGTGCTCAGAAAAACTCTGAGGGGTGATTATTGTTATTATTATCCTTTTTTTTTTTTAACAGATGAAGAAACTAAGATACAGGGTAAGTGACTTTCCCAGTGTAATGCAGTCAATAAGTGTTTGAGGCTAGATTTGTACCCAGAATTTCCTGATTTCAGGCCTAACACTCTATACAATGTATTATCTTTTTGTCTGTAAAATTTTATTATTGTGTTTAAATTCCATATTTATTATACTTAGTAATTTTCTATCTTTAGAACTTGAATTTGTCTTTTAAAACTTTGCAAATCCTTGTCAGGTTAAAGATCAAAAAGAATCTATTTGTGCCATATATGTATAATATGAATGTAAATAAAAATTAAATTATATAAAATGAGTTTATTAAATATATTTTCAATTTAAAAAGCATCGTAATTCTTTAAAACAAGATAAAGCCACCAATTTAGCATAATAACATGTATTGTTTTAAAGAAAACATTACAAACTTTGGAGAAGCTCCTTACTTGCATGGACTTGGCATTTGGCAAACCAAAGTTTCAATCCTCTATTACCTTCACCAGACAGTAATGAATAAAAAAAAAAAATGGTAACAGTCATGTTGAAAATTTTTCTACTTGTTATCAACTCTAAGAGATCATAGATAAAGATTAATGTTGCTATCTAAATTGAGGACTTGAGATTACCAGTGGATTTTATTTACTAATTCTGCCCCATGATCCCTATTGCTATGTCTGGCTAAAGTTCTTGATGAATAACAATAGGGAAATAAATGACTTTAATTGTCATTCATTCATAAAAATTAATCAGTCCTGTATTATTGTTATAAGTTTTCAAGTTATTACACTAAAATTATATTTTTTCTGTCCTATATGACAATGCTTTTCCTTTGACATAGTCTACACTGGCTTATTTGCTGTTTTATTTTTAATCTTCTTACCTTCTCACATTCCCTCTAGAATCCATTATTTCCTAGAAGACTCAGTTCTTTTCCATTCCTCCCCATAAAAAAAATCATATAATTACTTATATATTTATATAGTTAATTCTTTAAGTAAAGCAAAAACTTCTTGAGGGGAAGGTATTGATTTCCATTTTGCTTTGATATTACCCAGCATCTATCCCAGTACTTTCTGCCTTGTGAAAATTTAAGCATGTTTAGTGAATTATACTGCATTAATTATTCAAGCTATGATCTGTTCTCAGAATATATTATTCTTTTTTTTTTACATTGGATTAATGGGAATTTTTATATACTGTTGGGAGAAAAAAAAAAAAAAAAAAAAAAAAAAAAAAAAACCTTGGTGAAGAGATTCTGAAAAAACCTGTGTTTTTTGTTCCCTAAAGTAAAGTAATATGTTCCAACTGAGTGGCTATGGCTAGAGATCTTCTGTAGAATAGATGGTATCTTTCTTGTTTTTATAAACTAGTTCAAAAGTTGGAGCTTAAGGGATACATTTGAGTCTTTCATCTAACTTTTTTTTTTTCTGAGCATGTTTTTTATAATTAGTGAGTTAAATGGCCAACTGTAATATATGAAATAACTCCAAAACAAAAAGAAATATTTGAGTTAAAAAAGTACTTTAAGTCTTTTGATTCAGAACCATTTAACTTATCAAGCTTTTTTTCTATTTTTAATATTAAAAAAATTATGTGGTTTTTAAATATTTTAATCATCAGATTATTTTATGAAAACTAATCTTTTTTTTCCCCCCAAATTACAGTAAGTTCAAAGACAGACAAGTTAAGCTTTTTTCTTCTTGAAGAAATTATTAGGTTTGAAAAGCCTCAATTTTATCATTTGTTTATTACTTATTTTCTGAGAAGAATTGGACAAAAAGTCTGAGTTATATGGAAAGTTATAATCTACTGAATAATATGTAACAGAACCTGGAAATTCTTATCTGAACTTACATTCTCACTGATAACTTGGAACCAGAGTTACAAGATCTTAGCCATTACATCCCATTGAGATTCTAGGTGGCATTCTATGGCAGAAAGTCTCTTCAGTTTGGCCAAGTGAAATAGCTATTTCTTTTTTTTATGTTTAATATATATATATATATATATATATATTTAAATTACTTTTTATTGACAGAACCCATGCCAGGGTAATTTTTTACAACATTATCCCTTGCACTCACTTCTGTTCCGATTTTTCCCCTCCCTCCCTCCACCTTCTCCCCCAGATGGCAAGCAATCCTATACATGTTAAATAGGTTACAGTAGATCTTGGATACAATATATATGTGCAGAACCAAACAGTTCTCTTGTTGCTCAGGGAGAATTGGATTTAGAAGGTATAAATAACCTGGGAAGAAGAACAAAAATGCAAGCAGTTTACATTCATTTCCCAGTGTTCTTTCTTTAGGTGTAGCTTCTTCTGTCCATCCTTGATCAATTGAAACTAAGTTAGATCTTCTCTTTGTTGAAGAAATCTACTTCCATCAAAATACATCCTCACACAGTATCATTGTTGAGGTATATAATGATCTCTTGGTTCTGCTCATTTCGCTCAGCATCAGTTCATGTAAGTCTCGCCAATCCTCTCTGTATTCGTCCTGCTGGTCATGAAATAGCTATTTCAACCTCTTTATGAAGATGAAAATTCTGTAATATTCTTCTCTCCCAATTAGCTTATTTTCAAGGACATTTCTCTATTGGTTCACTGTTTTTTCTAATTTCTTAACTAGATCCCTGGCTTTATATGTAAAATAGAGGACATGATTAAGTGTTTCTTAGCCAAACTTAATAGACTTTCTATCATAACTGTGGTGTTCAAACCTTGTAAAAAACAGACATATATGTTGAGGTTAAATGGCATGTGGTGATTTTTTTTACTCAATTCTTACTGAAAAGTAAAAGAGCATTCACTCATTATCTAAGAACAACTTCAGGGATTTCTCTCTCCTTTTTAATTTGTAAGAGGAAATGGTAATCTATGAGGACTGATTAAATTCTCGTTCATTTTTTTCAAGTGTTGTATATTAATTTCAAGTACACTTCTAATCTTGTAGAGAATAGTCAAACTCTTGACAATTTTTTTCATTAATATAGAATTACTTTCAGGAAAAAGAGCACTGACAGCAAGACTGCAATTGGATCATTTGCATTGAACATTATCTGTTAACGCTAAAGACAACTTCAAGAAATTCTGGAAATGAATAATTAGAAAATTCAGACAATATGTTTCTGACTAAATTTTTTCTCTATAAGTCATTTGGCTTGCTAAATGCAAGGTACTTTCCTATTTGAACAGAATTTTTAGTCCATGAGTATGTACTTGTTGTGTGTTGTAATTTGTAAGATTTAGAAAATTCAAATATACTGGTGGAACCACAATCATAAGTTCATTTTTTGACTTTACTCAATTCATAAATTTATTCATTGTCTTTGCCATCCTGGCTGCCTTTATCTTTAGCTATGGTATATTATCACAGACTCACTGGGAATATTCTGCTTATCTTGGTACAATAGTCATGTGATTCTCTCTGCCCTTTTTCACTTACAAAGTTGTGCTCAGGGTGTGAAGGCTTATGGGTTAAATATATATAACAGACTGTTTTTCCTTGTTTTTCTTGTCATAAAGAGTATGTACCTGAGTGACAAAATTTAATGAACAAGGCCTTTAGCCTGATACTCCCAATAACACCCGTTGGCTGCTTGGATTTCCACTGCTACAATCTTTCCACCTTAAGATACATAAATGATCACAGTGTAGCCTTGTTAATGCCATACCTTTTATAGGGATGACAAATATTCTTGTTCATATAGGGTCAGTTTTATATATTCTTTTTTTTAGATCAATATTTCGCTTTTTATGTTTTTATTTCATTAATGGTTACCGCTGTTAAAACTTGTGCAATAGCTTAGCTGACATACCCATAGAGAAGGAATTGTGGGGTGCTTTCATGTCATTCTTTTCATTGAAATAGCCATACATTTTATACCCTTTTTGTCTGCTTTATTCATCCTTATGATAATATCTAAATATAAACCCTGCCTCACCGAGTTTTCTGTAGGAATTTGATTCCCTTTATAGTGCCTTGCATATGTCAGGAATGGAAACAGCTTGTTTTCTCTTCTGAAATCAAATACCTACAGTACCTTCATGAACTTTAGTAGTGCTAGATCTGAATATGACCATGACATAACAAACATTTTTCAATGTTCTGGATGTTTAAAGAAATGTAGCATTTGTTGGTTTGTTTGTTTCTTTTCTGTTTTTTTTTTTTTTTTTTCATTAAGCACCTATTATATTTCAGGTACTAGGGACCTCAAGAACCAAAGGAATAAAAGGGAAGCATTTGTCTTCAAGGAGTTTATATTCTAATAGAGAGAACTACATGTAAATCTGTGTGAGTATATATATATATATATATATATATATATATATATAAAACATTACTTCTCAAAATTTTATTTTAACATTATTTTCTTCTTAAATTCTGAACTTCAGATTCTCTCCCTCTCCCAACATTCTCCCATTTACCAAGTAAACAAACAGCATAGCAATTATATATATGAAATCAGGCAAAACATTTCCATATTAGCCATATCACCAAAAAATCTCCCTCTGCCCAAAGTGAGAAATTTATACTTTGATTTGCATTCAGAATTCATCAGTTCTCTCTCTGGAGAGAGACAACATTTTTCCCATTAAAGAATTATCTTAGAATTGTCTTGGCTCATTGTATTGATCAGAGTAGCTATATCTTTTCTTTCACGGTTGATCATAATTACAACATTACTGTGATTGTGCACAATTATCATCCAGTTCTTTTCACTTCACTTTGCATCAGTTCAATTAAGTCTTGTCATTTTTCTCCAAAACCACATCCTTCTTATTTCTTATAGCACAATAGCACTCCATCATAATCATATGCCACAACTTGTTCAGCCATTCCCAAATTGATGAGCATCCCCTCAAATTCCAATTCTTTGTTACCACAAAAAGAACTGTTATAAATTTTTTTGTCCTTTTTCATTTTCTTTGATATCCTTGGGTGTACAAAACTAATAGTAGTGTAGCTGATTCAAAGAGTAAGCCCAGTTTCATTGCATTTTTAGCATAGTTCCAAATTGTTTTTTAGAATGGTTGGACCAGTTTTCTACTCCACCAAAAGTTAATTAATGTACCTATTTTCTCTCATCTCCTTCAATATTTATCATTTCTGATAGTTGTGAGATAGTACCTCAGAGCAGTCTTAATTTGACTTTCTCTAATAGAAATTTAAAGCATTTTTTCTATGACTATAGATTGCTTTGATTTTTTCTTCTGAAAACTGCCTGTTCATGTCCTTTGACCATTTATCAATTGGGGATAATGCTTATATTTTATAAATTTGATTTAGTACCCTATATATTTGAGTAATAAAACTTTTGTCAGAGTAACTTGCTGTAATTGTTAATATATTACTTTATTATCAATGGTATCTTTTAGTAAAATATTATAATTTTGCTTGTTCTGAGATCCTGATTGCCACTCCTACTTTCAGTTAAAGCACAATAAACTCTGCTAAGACCTTCATTCAACTCCACCTTTCTGTTATAAGTATTGTTGATTCTTTCTGCTGTCCACTTCCATTCTATGCATTAGTTCAGTCATTCACATTCACATTCACATTATCTCCTCCAATCTGCCTTCTCCTTTATACTAGCTTATTTCCTTCCCCTTTTATCTTCTTATTGAGTGAGATAGATTTCTAGGAACAATTGCATAAGTACTTTCTTTTTTGATCAATTCCTATGAGAATGAAATTCAAACATTAGCCATCACTCTTCCATCTTCCCCTCCATTATAAAAGTTCATCCTTGCATACCTCTTTAAGTGAGAAAATTTTCTCCATTCTACCTCTCCCTTCTCCCTTCTTCCAGTGAATCCCTCTTTTTCATCCTACAATATTTTCTGGAAGTCATCCCAACATAATCTACTTTCACCCATGCTTTCTACATATGAAGACTCCTTCTAACTATACTAATAATGATAAAGTTCTTAGGAGTTACATGTATCATCTTCCCACATAGGAAAGTAAACAGTTTAATTCCATCAGTCTCTTATCATTACACTTTCATGTTTACCTTTTTATGCTTCTCTTGAATTTCCTGTTTAAATGTCAGATTTTCTATTCAGCTCTGATTTTGTCATCAAGAATGGTTGGAAGTCCTCCATTCCATAAAATAACTTTTTTTTGTTCTGAAGGATTATATTCAGTTTTATACTATAATCAGATAGATTATTCTGGTTGTAATGCTAGTTCCTTTACCTTCTATAATATCTTAGGCCAAACCCTCTGACCCTTTAATACAGAAACTGATAGATCCTGTGTAACTTTAGCTATAGATCCATGATATTTGAATTGTTTCTTTCTAGCTACTTGAAGTATTTTCCCTTTGACTTGGGAACTCTGAAATTTGACTCTAATATTTCTGAGAGTTTTCATTTTGGGATCTCTGTCAGGATGTGATTGGTAAATTCTTTCAATGTTCATTTTATCCTTTGATTGTAAGATGGTAATGGAAGCATGTGTATAGGCAGGTTTTCCAGGCATTTCATTGTGACAAAGAGGGAGATATGGGATGTTATATGTACCACTTTCTTAAACTAAGTCTAGAGAGATATAAGATAGATAAAAGCCATTTATGATTTACTATGCACAGAACACTTTGCTACATACTATGAGTACAAATGTAAGCAAAAAAAGTACCTATTCTCAAGTAGCTTATATTCTAGTGGGAAGAGAGTGGCAGAATAGCACATAAAAGGAAGTTGAAATCAAGAGTGGAAGGAGGTAGGGGGCTTAAAACATAGAAATATCCAGAGTTAGGATTAGAACTGAGAGAAATCAGTATGTATATACCTCAGGACTCTCTGAACCCTCCTCATTTTTCCCTCTGTGCTCTGTTAGTGATCTTATCAGGACCCATGAGTTTAGTTTTCACCTCTATGGAAATAACTCCTAGATTTACATATCCAGCTCTAGTCTCTCTCCTGAGTTTCAGTTCTATGTCTCCAATGCTTTTTTAGCTCATATTCCATAAGCATCTCACATGTAACATGACCCAAAACAGAATTCTTTACCTCTTTGCTGAACCCATGGCCACTTCCTAATTTTCCTAGTTCTCCAATGGGCACCAATAGCCTCCCGTATACTGTGGCAGGTGAAAGATGTAATGAAGGAGGAAACAAAGATTCAATCTTTTGAGCATATCAATTTACAAATCAATGCATGCCAGTTTCCCAATAAATTAGGACCAAGACCCTTTCTCAGCTTAGGGCTGGAGTTTAAATACAAGGGAAACATATTTGTATACATTCAAATAAATTAATCAAACAAGACCAATAAAAGATAACAATACAATATTAGGTAATCTAATTTCTAATTGGATAAAAGATTATGAACTTTCTAAAATGGAAGTGGGAGAACAAACAAGTACAATTTCTTGAATTCAGAAAGAGATGAAACACTCTTCTCAGATGTCTATAAACAATCAAAGGAACATGGAAACAATAACTGATTGGTCAGAACGGGGTCAGTTTTCAGATAAGATATATGGGTTCCTTAAGATGCACAATTGTGAGAAAAATTCCTTGTAACATTCTTGGGTCTGACTGCATTTCTGGTCAGCATAAATAACCTAGATCCTTGGTTAAAAGTTTTTAAGCATCAGGGAGAGGCGATCCAATTTCTCAGACACACAGAGCTGTCCAAACAATGCAATCAGGTTTTCTCTCAATTTCCACAACTGAATAAACTTTCCTCACAGGATAGAATTTGGACCAGGCTCATAATTGAATAGAAACTAAGCTAGATCCTGAATCGAGTCACAAGATAGAGTTAATGTGGTTCACTCAATTCCCACAATTATTAACGTGGTGTCTTAATCTTCTGAATCCCCTCCTTACTGAGGTTCCTAATTTGAATCACCTTTAGCTCTTTACTCTTGGTTCTTTCTATATCCAATTAATTGCCAACTCTTCTGGATTCTACCTCTGCAACATATCTCACCTTTATCTTATGTCACAGAGACCTCAATGAATTCGCACCCTTCTTTCCTATTGTTTAAACTTTGGAAAAAATCTTTTAATTGGCCCTCTTTAATTTCTTCTCTTGAGATTATTATTCAGACAACTACCAAAGTGATATACTTAAAACATGTACTGACCATGTTGTTAAACATACTGACCTTGTTTACCTTTTTCATCAAGCTCAGTGGCTCCATGTAAAATCTAGATAAAATACAAACTTCTCTTGTTATATTTAATGCTCTTCCCGTTAAAAACACAGCCTACCTTTTTAGGTCTATCATACATGTATGATGTAGATGATCATACATATCATCTACATTTCTTATATTACAAATGATACTTGGCAAATTCCCCCTTTGATTTTGCACGTTATCCTCCATGCCTGAAATATACTCCCTTCTCAGTTCTGCCTCTTAAAATCAATCTCTAATTTTCCTCAAAGCTGAGCACTTCCTATAAGAGACATTTCATGATCCCAACTTCTCCCCAAGAGTTATTGCTTCTAGATATTACTCTACAATTATTGCGTAAAATCCTTAATCCCAGCTCCTTGTGAATGAGGCTAAGAAACCTGATTTTGAAAGGCATGATTATATAATGAAAGTGTCTTGTTTCCTGATTTGAATCATTCACAGAAGTTCTGAATCTGCTTCTGGTCTGCTATATGATAAAGGGGTAAACTGTTGATTGAATTGTAGTTAGGTACACTTAAAGGTACTAACTAATCAACAGTGAGAAAAGAGGTCTTTAGCTCACCATCATGACTGCCAAAAATGATTTATTCACCCATGATGTTGATATTGCTTCTATCTCTATTATATGTATCCTTTTCAACTTTTAAGGAAGAGATACTAAAGATGGTTTTGACCTTATGTGCTTTGAAAGATCAGGAGAGTGAGACTAGAAAATCTTGATTTGGGGTATTCTAATAAACCTGTCTAGCATTGAAGCAGGAAAAGTTAACTTTAGGACCCAGCTTAGCAGCATCTGAGGACATAAACTTGGTGAAACTAGAAAATGCATTAATATTGAGCCCACTCTTTCCAGGGACTAAAATAGCTTAGGGGAGTTTGTGCCCTCAAGTGCAAAAGACAAGTGTTTATAATTTCTGTTCTTGCTATATCTCTTTGCAAGGGATATTGTTGTACATTAGTTAACTGGAACCAGGACAGTAATTACTGATGACTAACAATATGAGGAGAAGGATGCATTATGATTGAACAAATAACAATAGAAATTACACTAGAATATTCCTAGGGCTAGGAGTGGGGAGATGAAGTTATCAGAAAGTGAGAAAGTTAAGCCAGTGATCACTGACACGTATATTTATATTCCAAGTTATATATTCCAAATATATATACATATTCCAGTTTCTTATATGTTTATATGTTGTTTTCCCCAACAAAATGTAAGCTGAGGGCAAGAACTTTTGTTTTCATTTTTAACCCTAGCAACAACCATAGTGACTGGATAATCCTAAGAATAACTCTTGTTGATTGATTAAATAAAAAGGATATCCTCCTGTCTCTGCTTCTGACCACCATAACTCAGTGGCTATCTCCTCCTAGAATATCCTTCTGCCATATTGGTTCCTTCCTATTGCTTCATTTTGGAGCGATACTCAGAGCAGGCAGCCTTTATTGCCCTCTTAGTTCTCCTTCTGACTTTTGGGTCTTTGATAACTCCCTTCCTCTTCCCTTTTTATTGGCCTTTCATTTGTTGCCATTCACCTTTTAGGATATAAGCTCCTTGAGAATAATATTATTTTTCTTTTCTTGTATTTACATCCTTAGCATTTAGCACAGTGCTTGGAACATAGAAAGCACTTTAAAAATTCCTGTTCTTTGCCTTGCCCTCCTGGACACTAATCATTAGCTGCCTCTTTTTTTTCTCTCTTGACAAGATATACTTCCAAAAACCCATTGTTATTGGGATGATCCCATGTCTCATGTATGGAAATGGGCTTGTGCTGTGCATCCCCTTTGTGTGCTCCATATGTTTGACTTTGCTAAAGGACATGAAAGATTAGTAAACTCCTAGTTGATATCTTAGTCACTATGGTGAGAGTGGTGGGGGAGAGGGGTGAGGAAGGAAGAAAGGAGTGAGCAAAAATGATTAATTAATAAACCTAGAATTATTACTTATTGGCCTTAAAGGAAGAGGATATGTTCTTCAGATTTTCTTATAATCTTTCTCTCCATATCTATATCATGTATCCATTTTGACCTTATCTTTGCAAATGGTAGAAGATATTGGTCAATGTCCAATTTCTGACATGTTGCTTTCCAGTTTTCCCAACAATTTCTGCTAGATAATGAATTCTTATCTCCAAACCTTTTTATATTTTAATTAATTTATTTAATATTTTCCCAGTTACATTTAAAACAATTTTACATTCATTTTTAAAACTTCTGAGTTCCAGATATTCTCCCTTATCCCCATCCTATACCCCCATTAAGAAACCACATGTGAAGATATGAAATTATGCAAAACATTTCCATAAAAGTCATGTTGTAAAAGAAAACATAGATCTTCCAACCTAACCCCCCACAAAAAAAACCCTCCAGAAAAAAAAAATATATATATATATATGTTTTTAAAGGGAGAGAGTATACTTCAATATGTAATCAGATACAATCAGTTCCTTCTCTGGGTATGGATAGGATTTTTCATCATTAGGCCTTCAGAGTAGTTGTGGATCATTGTATTGCTGAGAACAGCAGTCATTTACAACTGATCATGCCATAATATTGCAATTGCTGTGTACACAATACATTTCACTTTGCTTGAGTTTGTGGAAGACTTTTCAGGTTTTTTGAGAGAATCGTGTTCATCATTTCCTATAGAACAATAATAATCTATCATAACCACTTTATCCTCAAATCTTAAGTCTTTATACTTATTAAATGCAATGTTACCATATTTATTTGCTGCTGTAAAAATATGTGTCTATCCTGTTCTATTGATCTACCTTTTAATCTGCTGTCAATGGGAGAATGGCTGAGCAGGTTCTGGTACATGATTGTGATGGAATCCTATTTTACTATAAGAAATGATGAGCTTGGCTCATGCCTAGAAAAGCATAGATAGATTTGCATGAAATAATGAACAGCCAAATGAGCAAAAAAAGAGAGAGCATTGTATATAATAACAGCAATATTGTTTTATAAATAACTTTGAGTGAATAAGTTATTTTGACTTATAAATACATAAATTAACTACATAGGCTATATGAAGGAAGATGTTATCTATATTTAGAGAAAAAACTGAAAGATAGAAATGAGTGTAGAATTATTTTACAAATAAAGATTAAATATATTTCTATATTTATGTATCTATGTATATATACACATATATTTGTGTCTAATAGTAACCATCTGTAGAGCGGAATGGAGAAAGAGAAGAAAAAGGGAAAAAAGAAATTTACATGACAAGTTTAGATATATATTTATATACACACATATATACATACACATTAAAGGAATAGCAAATTTTGCATAATACATTTGTTGTTTCATGTGTAATCATCTTTTAAAAATATACTATGTTATTGAAATGCTTGTCTTATTCCATAAATTAAAAATAATTTTTTTAAAGTAGAGGACAAAGTATTTATTTTTCTTTTAAGTATGATATTTGGTTCTCTGCCATTTCTGCTCTAAACTTCCTGATGGGAGAGAGAAATGCTCTCCCTCTTAGCAGCAGCTATAGTGTTTCTAAATACATCACAAAGAGAGCATATGCTTGTCTAGGTGAGCTTGAATGTAAGCCTCCAATCCTTGCCTAACTCTCCTGCTTTGTTCCTTTCTTCTTTTCCCTGATCATCAGTAGCTAAACAGTCATCCTGAGAAATGACTATTTCCAGCCCTGGAAGCTACCTAATGAGACTGAGAAGTTGGGAGTTTCTGGTATTGACTGCCAATAGGAGGTAGCTCTTAAGACTCTTTTGCTTCCTCAGAGAAAATATGGTCACTACCAAGATCATCCTGAAAATTGAAATTTCAAGTCATAATCTGAATAATCAGAAGACTTGGACCTTGAGTTATTTTTCAGACAGTACAAAATGTGGTAGCAATAGACCCTGTTTAGCTAACACATAAATCCCTCAGGAGTGCTTCCTGAATCTGGGACAACATAATAGGAATAGTTGCATAGTGTTTCATCTTTCAACTATTTGTCAGTGCCTGATTATGAGTATGTTGTGTTTGTTAAAAAAATTTAAAATATGTGTATATATAACATGATATGTATAATCATGTTAATGTATGTATACTCACACATACATATTGTTTGTGTATGTGTATATGTGTATGTGTGTGTGTTGGGGGGTGTCTAGTGGAGGAAATACTCTGCCTTAAACATGATATCTGCTGGTTTGTAGAATTAGTGGGTTAGATGTGACAGAGCCATGTTTTCCACTTTTCACATACAGCATGGGAAAAATGCAGATCCTTTTCTTTTGGAGGTCAGGGTTCTCCTATGAGTTCAAAGTCAGTATACTTTGTGTAAGAGGGTAGTCCACTCCCTCTGTCTGGCTTCTAGAAATACTTTAGGGATTGAGACTTTGAGTTGATGCTCAAAAAGTATAAAATAAGATGAAAATAGAATCTGTTCATCAGTTCCACAAGTCTCCTAGGAGACTATAATAGAACAAATGGATGTTTCATGATTTAAATATATATCATTGTATACTTACAAATCTTTTCTAATATAAGAAATTTCTTTGTACAGAAAAATAATCGTTGTCCTATATTTGATAATTACTATGACTATGATGTATACTGAATATCTTGGGTAGAAGGGACCCAGTTAATTTCTTTGGAGGAGATCTTGGATGTGATTGAACCCCAAACTTCATTTAAAATTTTTTTTCCTAGAACTCTTATTGGGAGTATAAGGCAGAGAATTTGAGAAAAGGTTAGTTTCTAATGCTTAAGGATCAGTATCTTTTAGGAATTAATGCAGAGTTTGGGTATCACTTTAGAAGAGAGAAGTCCCTTGGGCTACAAGGTCTTATAATAAATAGAGTGCTGGACTTGGATTCAGGAAGATTTGTGTTCAAATTCAGTCTCAAATACTTACTAATTATGTGATCCTACACAAGTCACTTAACCTATGTCTGTCTCAGTTTTATAAATTATAAAATGGGAATAATAATAGCTCCTGCCTTCCAAAATTGTTTTGAGGATCAAATGAAATAATATTTGAAAAATACTTAGCACAGTGCTTCACATATAATATATGCTCAATAAATGTTTGTTCCCTTTTCTTAAGTTGTGTATAATATGACAAACCAGAGGACACTTAAATGAAAATTTGAGAATATGCTATGATTCTAGCCCATCATCCCCTGTTAACTATATTCACTAGCTTTATTTTCTGTAATTTAGGTCATTCCAGGAGTTGAAATTGGGTAATAGTTGAACCTCTACAGCTCCATTTTTTTATCCCAATGCACTTTTTTTGGATGGCATGTAAAAGTGAATCCTTCATGAGTTATAGACTTGCCACAATTCATTATTTTACAGCCAATACTACTATTAGCACTGAATGTACTCTCCTATAATTAGGACTATGTTTTACACATCAGATGCTAATGTTGACTTTGGAGGACTACCACCTGTGCCCACATTATTCTTGCCAAAATCATATTCTCAGATGCCACTGGAAAAATAATTTGTCCAGTCTCTGAAAATGGGTAGTATGATCTCTCTTCAATAAAGCAACTAGATTACTGACTCCATTTTAGGGAACTAAGTACTTCTGGCAACATCATCTCACTAGATTTTTTGGTGCCCACCAGCAACACATTGGATTATATTTTTCATTCTCAAGGTTATTTTGCTACAAAGTATTCTATCCTATGTGAAGGTGTACTGTTCTGAATAGTGTTTTTTTTGTTTGGTTTTTTTTTTTTTTGTAATTTGGTTCCATTTGATTCCAGTGCTTTTCATCTAAGCATCTAAGGAACTTGAAGTTTTCCTCATCACCAGATTTGCTTTTTATCATGAGAGTCTAATGAGAAACTTCAAGTCCATAATCAAGAATAATCATGACAGATGACTGGCAGTGAACTTGCAATTTTGAAGAGATCTTCCTCTCCCCCTTATCAGAAATAGTGCAAAATGATCTATAATTAGTGACAGAAAGTTCAATTAAGCTCATCAGGTAAAGGGTGCGTGAATGAGGAAGGTGGTATTCAGAAGGAGATGTCACTAAAGCTTAATATATATCAGATGAATTACTGCTGATATACTTGAATTATCAGGCATATTGGAGAAGAAATTATTGAACTGGATATTGAGAAGGAATTACTGTTGAGTGGTAAGACTAGATGGTCTCTAAAGTTTCATCCAAGTCAAATATTCTATGATCTTAAAGTAGTTGCTTCCCATACAATTTACTACAAAGTTAGTGAGCTCATTTTTTCGCTGAGTCCAAAGAACAACAACTGTGAAAACATAAATGATAATAATTATTGAAAAAAAAGGAAGTAACTGATGATCTTGTATTAGCAAGTTTAGCTTGTGAAAGAAATCTGATCATACAAGATTGTTATTTTTTATTTCTAGACTTTCTATTTGATTACTTTACAGTCAAAATGTGTCCCAATTCACTAGTTTCATATTTTAAAATTACATAAATATTAGTATAGAATTCATAACAAAATTCATATTTCAAAATTACAAAATCTGTATTTTTGGTATATACTTGCTAAACACTTTCTAAAATCTAAGCAAAAGGCATTATGGGGAGCAGGCAAATGAGGAGTAGGTAGTAGATTTATCTTTATAAATAATCACCAAATTTAGTCTGCTTAATGGAAAAGTTGGTGATGAAGAGTCACAGATAATGAAAATTAGGAAATTCTTGACTTCCTAATGGTAAAAATACTCCAATGCAAACACTTTTATTTATTTACATGCCCCTAAAAAAGAAACAAAAAACCCATTCACTTAAAGATTCAGAGGCCTAGCATAAAACTTTGTACATTGTTGAAGTTCATGTCTTTTCTCAAATTTGGTTCTGGACCTTATATATCCTTTGATTTTCACCATTCAATGTTATTGTTATGTTGCCATGTTGCCAAGTTGGTTATCCTTTCAAGTAGTCTGTAAAAATATGAATTTGTATTACTATTAGGTCCTCTTTTTTATATTAATGATGCTTATTGAAAAGGCAACTCTGATTTTGGAATTATAGAATTTGTTTACACTTTGTGAGCCCAATAATTGATATACACATTTGCATGTAGGATGTTATTTTTTTCCAAGCTACTACTCTAAAGGATAAAAAATTTGCTGTTGATGTTGAAAATGTTTGGAAAGATCTACCATTCTTTGAAGTTAAAAAAAATCTATAAGAACAAATTCTTTCTTAACTTTTTTCAAAACTTTTTCCATTACCTGCCATACCACAAGAGAATAAGAGACAGTTTCAACAAAAGTTACTTATTGTCTAAAGTACTTCCACATTAACACAAAGAAAGAAAAAGATGGCCCAACTATAATTCCAAGAATTGGCCATTCCTGTTTCAATCAATCAACAAAGGTTTTGGGAATTTACTCCTAGTTCTAAGCAGTCTGAGAGGAACCAAAGAAGTATAATAAAAAAGTGAACTAAAAATTAAATTGAATTAAAAAATTGAACTATTTGATAAACATAATTAGCAAAAAAGGGATGATGGGTTAGTGAAAAGAATAGTTAGGAAATGTGTTAATTAAAAATAATATTGAGGTTTTTTTGGTTGTTTATATCAGGCCTGTTAACCCATACACACACATTTAATACTGTGGCTTTGGGATCATTTTTTATTTTAGAAGACCTTTAAATGTATAAATTCTCCTCAATGAAACTTAAAGTAGTGAGAGAAATTGGTCTAATCATCTACCTCAAAACAAACAAAAAACCCAAGTATTTGAAAAAATAATATTTTCCAGATGAACATAGATAAGCATAACATGTCTCGTCTTGAATACTTCTCAGTACTTTCAGTTATCCCAGATAGACGATTGAGAAAAAAACTTAAAAAAAGCCTTTCCTTCAACATGAATATAGCAGCAAACTCCCTGACCCCCCAAAAGCCAGGATTTTAGAAAAAAATTAATACAATATATTCCACACATACTTATTAACAACTCTCCTCTGTGCATGGTGTTATTCCCCTTGTTAATCATACGAAGAGAAAATTACAAACCACACAAAGGGTAATGAAAATATTTATACTTAAGATATTATTGTCCATATTTTATAAATTTTATAATAAAGTGACTAAGGCCCAGAGAATTAAGATGACTTGTTGAAGATCATTGAACTAGGAAGTGGTGAGAGATGGGATTGAAAGTCAGATATTCCTGACTGCTGGGTCAGCATGCTTTTCACTATAATTTTTGCCTCTCTCAGAGATAACAAAAATAGCACCTTAATGGCTTGATGCTGCCCCTGAGATATTAAAAGAACAAGAGGAATGACCTTTGGGTGAGTCATCTTTAAAGAGTTTATGGGAAAATAAAAATAAGAGTTTCATAAGATAAGAAGTTAAAAGGGATTGTGAGAAGTTTCTAAGTAAGTAAGTAGAAAGTAATCCCTAATTTTGGATTCTGAGAATCTTGATTCAAATGCATCTTCTAACACTTAAAACCAATGTGGGCTTAAACAAGTCACTTTAACTACTCTGACCTCAGCTTCATCACCTATAAAATAAAAGGCCTCTAATGTTCATTTTAGTTAAAAATCTTGATTCCATGAGCCATCTACTTAAGTATTAAAATATATTTTTTGTTTAATGCATATTAAGTCCTAGATTAGGAAATAATTCTTGCAACAAAAATTTAAAATATAGATTTCACATCTGTGGTAGCTGAATAATATTTTCCTCCATTAACATTTGCTTCTCTAATGGTTCAGTAGAATAATAAAGAAATTTCCACCTCATTGGGATTTCACCTGTGTGAAGACAGCAGGAAGTCAAAGCCTGCCACTTGACCTCCAAAAGCGGTTCATTACTGGGCCTTTCTCATTTAAATTTTTTAAAAACAAATATTTATTTAGCATTTTTTCACAATTACATGAACAACAATTTTTAACATTCGTTTTTAAAATTTTGAGTTCCAAATGTTTTCCCTTCCTTCCCTCACCTCCCTCAATGAGAAGGCAAGCAATTTGATATTAGCTTACACCTATGTAGACATGCAAAACATATTTCCATTTTAGTCATATTGTAAAGGAAAACATAGACACTCCAAAAAAATTCCCACAAGAAAAATAAGCAAAAAAGTGTATGTTTCTATCTGAATTCAGATACCATCAGCTCTTTCTCCTCGAATTGATAGCATTTTACTTCATGACTCCTTTGGAGTTTTCTTGGATCATTGTATCACTGAGAATGGCCAAATCATTCACAGCTTATCATCTAACAATATTACTAATACTGTGTACACTGTTCCCGTAGTTCTATTCATTCCAATTTGCATCAATTCATACAAGTGTTTCTAGGTTTTTCTGAGAGCATCTTGTTTATCCTTTCTCATAGTATGATAGTATTTTTTTTTCACAATCACATAACTTAACTTCTACAGTCATTCCCAATGCCTCAATTTCCAATTCTTTGCCATCAGAAAAGAGATAATATAAATACTTTTATATTGTTCATTAAAAAAAAAACCTCTTTTGGGATGCAAACCTGGTAGTAGTATTGTTAGGTCAAAGGGTATACTTGTTTTTATAATTCTTTAGACAAAGTTCCAAATTGCTCTACAGAATGGTTTAATTGGTTTACAACTCTATCAACAATCCATTAATGTATTAACATCCTCACATCTCCTTCAACATTTGTCATTTTTCTTTTCTGTTTTATTAGCCAAATTAGTGGGTATGAGGTATCTCAGAATTTTTAAATTTGCATTTCTCCAATCAATAGTGTTATTTTTAAAAATATGGCTATAGATATTGATTATTTCATCAGAAAATTGACTGTTCATATCTTTTGATCATTTATCAATTGAGTTATGGCTCTTATTTTTATAAATTTGACTTCTTTCTCTAAATATTTGAGTAATGGACCTTTTATCAGAGAAACATAGCTTAAATTTTTTTCTGTTATGATTGGTTGATTGTATTTCCACTCCATCTTATTTTCCCCACATCCATTTATTCTGTTCTCTCTCTCCTTTCACTCTATCCCTCCTCAGAAGTGTTTTACTTCTGACTACCACCAGGCCCAATTCACCCTTCTTTTTTTCCCCTTCTACCTTCCCAAAGGGTAAGATAATTTCTTTACCCAATTGAGGGTGCATGTTATTCCCTCTTTGCGTCAACTGCAATGAGAGTAAAATTCAAGTATTCCCTGCCATCTCTTAGTTTTCCCTCCATTGTTAAAAAGTTTTTCTTGCCTCTTTTTTGTGAGATAATTCACCTCATTTTACCTCTTGCTTTCACTTTTTCCCAGTGCATTTTCCTTTTCTATCCCCTAATTTTATTTATTGATTTATCTATTTATTTATGTATTTATGTTTGTTCATTCATCAATCCATCCATCCATCCATTCATTCGTTCATTTATTTATTTATTATAGCTTTTTTATTGACAGAGCATATGCATGGGTAGTTTTTCAACATTATCCCTTGCAATCACTTCTGTTCAATTTTTCCCTTTTTTCCCTCCACCCTCTCCTTTAGATGGCAGGCAGTCTCATACATGTTAAACATGTTAAAGTATATCTTAAATATAATATATGTGTACATATTTATACAGTTCTCTTGTTGCACGGGAAAAATCAGATTTAGAAAGATAAAAATAACCTGGGAAGAAAAACAAAAATGCAAGCAGTCCACATTCATTTCCCAGTGTTCTTTCTCTGGGTATAGCTGGTTCTGTCCATCATTGATCAATTGGAACTTAATTGGATCTTCTCATTACTGAAGATATCCACTTTTTTTCCCCTAAAAGATTATACTCAGTTTTGCTGAGTAGGTGTTTGTAATCCTAGTTCATTTGCCCTTTGGAATATTCTTTTCCAAGCCTTCTGATCCTTTAATGTAGAAGCTGCTAAATCTCGAGTTATCCTATTTGTGGCTCTACATTACTTAAAATTTTCTTTCTGGCTGTTTTCAATATTTTCTATTTGACTCAGGAGTTCTGGAATTTGGTCATATTATTCTTGGGTATTTTCATTTGGGAATCTTTATCAGGAGGAAATTGGTATATTGTTTTCATTTCTGTTTTACCCTCTAGTTCCACAATATCAGGGCAGTTATTTTTGATAATTTCAGTGATGTCTAGGCTTTTTTTTTTCTGATCATGGCTTTCAGGCAATCCAACAATTTAAAAGTTATCTTTCCTGGATCTATTTTCCAGGTCACTTGTTTTTCTAATGGGATATTTCATATTCTTTTCTATTTTTTTCATTCTTTTGGTTTTGTTTTATTGTTTCTTGATTTCTTAAAAAGTCATTAGCTTCCATTTGCTCAATTTTAATTTTTAAGGAATTATTTTCTTCAGTCAGCTTTTGTACATCCTTTTCCATTTATCCAATTCTTGTATTTGGGCAATTTTTTCTTCAGTGAACTTTTTACCTCTTTTTTTTTTTTCTTTTGACCAATTATTTAATCTTCTCATTAGATTTTTGTGTTTTTTATTTTTTTTTCTTTTACCATTTCCTCTAGTCTGTTTTAAGGGTTTTTTTTAGTATATTTCTGTACCTTCTTTACCAAGATATCATATACATTTTCCTCTTTATTATTTTTGCCAATTGTTTCTAATTCTAATCTTTGAAAGCAAACAGGGCAAATGTGATCCCTCTTTCCCACCTTGACAGGAATATATTTTATAACTAGACTTTTAGTTTAGTTCTTTCTCCTATACAGGATACCACATGTCTGTTTGTTTGTTTTAAAAGGAAAATTGAAGAATAGAAATAGTTTATTTCATAGAAGATAATTAAATGCTCACATTTAAAATATCTTTTCATGATTTTGTTCCATCACTCTCATTTCTCTTCCCAATATATCTTCTACCTCTCTTACTTATTTTTCAAATTCCCTTTTGAGCTCTTCCATGGTCTAAACCAATTCATAATTTTCTTGCAGACTTTCAATGTAGAAGTTTTTACTTTGTTCTTTTGACTGTCTGTTTTTATCCTCTTTGTCACTATATACTTTTTTGTGGTCAGACTTTTTTTTGCCTATTGTTTGCTCATTTTTTTCCAGCCATTTCCTGACTTTTCACTCTTTGCTAAACCAGGACTCTTTTTAAAATATGTTCCAAGCTTCAGGGGTTTTGTGTGTCTATTTTCAGACATTCTTCTGGGAACCTTTAAGTTTTCAGTTCTTTCAAGGGAGTATGATCTAAGTACTGTAGTATTTAGAACACTCTACTGTACTCTAGTCTTTAAGTGACCATACACATTCTTTTCTGCTCTGGAATTATGATGAGGGTCCCTGTTCCCATGTGGCTGCAAGGTCTGGTATGCTGGAGCTTCTCCTTATCCTGAAACTGCCACCAGGACTGTGACCCAGATCTGAGTATGGGCAAAGCAACAGAATCCGGCTTTCAATGCCAGCGAAGAGATCCCTGTAATCTTCTGACCAGTTGTTCAATTCTCTTACCATCTGTGAGCTGACAGCTCCAGCAGCAGCTGCTGATTCAGGGGCTCCTATGATCTGCTCCTGATTTTCTGGGGCCTGACCTATGCTGGAGCCAGATCTTCATGTGCTTGGTCTGCACTGATTTATGCTCCATTCTTACTTTAAAGTATACTTGGCCTATCGCTTTGTGAGTTCTGCTACTCCTCAATATATATTAAGGCATTATTTAAAGATGTTCAGAAGAGTTTTAGAGAAAGCTCAGGTGAGCCCGTTCGTTTTGTTCACCATCATGACTCCACCTCCTCTCCTTCCCATTTTTTTTTCATAATTCCCAGGTTTAGGCTTGTTTTGACATATCTTTTCCTCTTGGAAAACATTATCCCAATTTCTGCCAAGTTTTACCCTCTCCCTGATCTTTAAGAAATAATTTTCTGCATTTTTACATCTTTATTTACCATTTTTTGAAGTGTTCTGCTAATGGATATTGGGAACATAGTTTTTGAGTGCTTATTTCAGTTAAAAGAGATCAAATATTCCATGATTCTTTGAGTTGATACTGTTATCATTCCTCCCCTTTTCTTTATTAAATAAAAAAAAATATATAGGTAGTTGAGACCTAGAGATCAACTAATTCAACTCTTCTCATCTTAGCATGGGCAGAACACATCACACTTCCCTGTCTAGAAACATCATTTGTAAAATGGAATTTACAATACTTACACAACCAGTTTTTTGTCATAAAATGACTTAAAAACATTAAAAACATTATGTCAACTTAAATATTATTATTAAATCTGAAAAAAGAACTAAATTCAGACCCCACATCAGAACACTTATTAGCTGTGTAATCTTGGCAAAGTCATTTAAACTCTTCCAGCTTCAGTTTCTTCATCTTTAAAATAAGAACGATAATGTTACATTCTATCCAGTACTGCTGTCAGGATATAATAGTAATACTACTACTACTAATACATATTCTTAATAGATTCTATTATTATCATCATTTTGCAGATGAGGAAATTGAGGCAGACATAGGTTAAATGACTTTTCCAGAATTACATAGCTAATAAGTGTTTGAAGTGGGATTTGAATTTAGGTCTTCCAGGGCCAGTGCTCTATCCATTGTATATCCTTGTTGCTTTAGATAATATGTGTAAAGCATATTACAAAACTTACCATAATCATCTTTATTGTTATAATTAATATTTAGGACTAAACAGTTACTTTGTGAAAATGTCAAGAACTAGGATCAAGATCTCTTGACTAAATTATAGAATCACTGAATTTCACAGTTGAAAAATCACCTCAGATGCCATCTTGCACAGCCCAAACTTATCAACAATCTGACAAATAGTCATCAGAGGAGGGGAAAGTTCATTCTACTCTTGGGTAGCACAAAATGGTAGGGATTTGTTGGGGTTTTTTTACCCCATGTATCACCTAAATTTTCCTCTATGTAATTTTGACCAATTATTTCTAATTCCAGTCTTTGAGAGAAAAGAGGGCAAATATGATCCCTTTCCCACTTCCACATGAATATCTTTCAATGACTAGACTTAAGTTAGTTCTCTCTCCTGTACAGGACACCACATTTCTGTTTGTTTTTAAAAGGAAAGCTGAAAAATAATTTACTTCATAGTAGATTGTTAAATGGTCACATTAAAAAAAACAAAACAAAAACTAGATTTCTCATTTCATTGATCCCAGAAACTCCTCATTAGGAAATTTTCTCTACTAGTGCAGATTGCAAAGTCATAATAAGAGTTTCCATGATGCTAAGATGCACCATTCCTTGAGCAGTTTCTTGGGCTGAGATGTATCAGAAATAAGATTTAAACTCAGATCTTTCTGACTCTATCTCCTGTCCCATTGGGCTATTAATTTATATAGAATTTACATAGAATGCAATGTTCTTCCCCACTCCTCCACCCCAACATTTCCTTTTTCAGCCTAGTAATGTAGATAATAACATTCCAGAGATGAAAACAAAAATAAACAAACAAAAATGACCACTTACCCTCTCATTGTTATCATTACTTAAAAAAAAAAATTCAACTAAATCTTTTATGAGGGGAATTTTTTTGATTTTGAATTTTAGACATGCAGGATATTGGACCAGGAATAAGAACACAGAGATACCATATGAAAAGCTGTTGTTGTTATTATTGCTTTAGTCTCTGCAGCTTGGCTATAATTTCAAAGAACTGTATGTACCACATTAGGCTAAATCCCCACTCATAATGCTTTCAGGAGCTTTTTTTTTTTTAAACTGAAGTTAGATAAATGCACTTTTTAATTCTTTCAGACCAATCTTCAAACCATTCAAGGTTTGACCTTGAATCATGACCACTGATTAATGCAACTGACTTAACAAATATAAACAAGAAGTCACTAAGGAAAACTTGAAGAAAGAAAGTTCCACTGAACCAGAGGTGGAAGTGAAGGTAAGTTAACTTAAAGGTAAGTGAATCTGGTTATGAAACGCAGAAGGTAAAATAACTTCATAAACAATCTCTTTGGGATGCTGGCCTGACACAGACCTTTCAAAATCTGACACATTCTATTTTCTCTTTCTCTTTCTCTCTCCCTTGTCTTTAGTCCCCTTTGTATATGAGATCATGAAAATAAAAAAAAAATACTCAAAGGTTATCACATTCTATTCTCTGATCTCAAACTTCTATCAAAGACAACATACCCATGTTTAGAGTTTACTGCGTCTAGTAGCTAAAATATAAGTTTTCTAGCAACACTTTAAGATTGTGTGTGTGCGCCTGTGTGTACATGCATGAATACATTTGAATGTAGTTTTTGTTATTGTTGCTGTTGTTGTTTTGGGGTGTTTTCCCCTGTTACTTTTTTCTCTCTTGTGTGGTTCTCAGGTCTGAAGAGTTTACCAACTTCAGCCACCACTGAATGATTCTGGGAAATGGAATCCTCCTCTCTTTTTCCCTTCCCTGCCAATAATGTACTTAGCCAGCTGTGCATTGCTGTCTCTCTGTGCACACATTCCTTGAAATGCACAGGTGATCATGTTACACCCTGAAGCATGGGATTTGATTACTCTTATTATAGTAGCTTGCAAAGCTACAAATGTCATTAGTAGTCATTAAATTACCCAGCTTTTCTTTCTAAAATGAGCCATGGTATTTCACTCAGTGATCTCCAAAGGCTGTAAATTCCACAAGTGAACAAAGATTTTCATAGTTACATTTCCCCCCAGTTCTATGCATTATTGTTCTAAATGTGCCTCTCTATATAATGAAATCAGTGCTGGTCCCTCTGAATCTTAATAGGGCAAATGGAAACTCAAGTCTTAGATTGATCCTTTGTGATGGCCATTATGCTTATGTTGTCTCCTGCACTTGTTTTGCTGTGTGCAAGCAATTTAATTCAGCATCCAATTTTACTCTATAAACTGTCTGTTCCTGGAGCTGGAAAGCATGTGTTAGCATTTAACTAGAGAAGGGGGTGGGCTGGATAAGGTCAGAGGATTAATGCTGTTTATCCTACATCTTAAAATTGGTTTTTAATATATGGAATCCTTATAATAATTTAGCTCAAAGTTCTTATTTTTAGATGAGGATTCAGACTCAGTGAAGTTAAATGATTCTACTTTTAGTAGAGCAAATATGTGAACCTGTATCTTCTGTCTACAAATTCAGTATTCTTTCTACCACTCCATATTGACCAATTATAATTCATTTCTGTGAGGCATTTTGGGGGAGGAATTTGTGCTTCAATTAGTCAATGAGAGTTTGTTCAGGTGTGTGACAATGGGTGCACTTTTGTGGGTTTAGAAAAAATTTGTAGAAACAAATCAATATGAAAGTGGTAGAGTGTGTGTCCTTGTCCACTGAAAACCTGCTTGAAAGGGGATGAAACTATTTCTCAGTTCAAAGAATTTTTTAAATGTCTAGTTCTTGGGATGTCTACATCTTTTCTTGCTATCTGTATTCTGGGAAAAAGTATAAATTTACTTAAAAAGAAACAAAATCCAGGCAATTTAGTTTCTTTCTTCTACATCTCTGAACCTCTCATTATACTAAGGATTTAGACATAACCATAGACATAACTAGGGATTTTGGTGTCTGGAACAAGTAAAAATTTGTTCTTGGTTGAGAAGGAAATGACACTGAGCAATAGAGTGAGTTCTCTTCAGCTAAACAGGTATTAAGTTCTGTGGTTTCTATGCTGCTGAAGAGCTACAAATTTAAAGTATCCTTTAATTTTGGTACCCAAAGACAAAGTCCCTTTTCTTACCAGTACAGCTGTGCTTATATCTTTAGGGTAGCATTTAAAATGCTACTGTAAATGGAAATAACCAGGGGATTGGATTAACAAAGTTACAAGAAATGGAATTTATAAATTGAGCTAAATGAGCCCATTTATAGTAGTACATTTTCCCTTTTGCAGTCAAACTCTGAGAAAACAAAACAAAACAAAACAAAACAAACTGTCTTCACTCATTGGTTCTATTTATTTTCCTTTCATTCTCATCTAAACCTAATAATTAGACTTCTAATCTTATCAATCAAAATTGCTTTTTTTCAAAGTTATAGATGACTTTTTGATCCCGAAAATGTCAAATGTCCATTTATTCTTTCTCACCTTCTTGAATCCTCCTAACATTTGATACTGTTGACCATGCTCTCCTCGATACTTTTTCTTCTCTGACACTTTTTACCTTGATTGTAATCCTACTTGTCTTTCTGTTCCTTCTCAGGCTCCCATGTCAAATCATCTTCCATATCATACCAGATGTATTTTTTGTTCTCTTGCCTTCTGCTAGAAGAGGAGAAATACCATTATATTGAACTATCAGATTCCTCACTAAAAGGGAAGAAGATAAAGGCCATTCCATCAAGTCTCCAGCTTTTTCTCCTGTCTTAGAGGAAAAGAGAATGGCATCATTTTTTTTTTTAATTTCAAAATTTCGGTCCCTTCAGATAAGCTAACTAAGGCCCTGAGAAGACCCCACCCTGAAGTTAAAAGACATTGAAAATCAACTTATAAACTCATTCTCCAGTAATTCTCCTTCTTCATCATATACTCTTCCCATCCCAGGAATTCTGGACCCCTTGAAGTAATCATTTAGAGCTGTTCCTTACCTCCTCCTTCCTAATCTCTTATCCCTATTCCCTTTATTCCAACTCTAACATTTTCCCATTAAAAGTAATAATCATTGTACTGTGATTTCTGGAATACCTATTCCTAGTTTGGAAAGAAGGAAGGAAGGAAGAAAAGAAAGAAGGAAAATTAAGAAAGAAAGAAAAAAGTGGTGATAGAAAGTAAAGAACATTCCAACTTCCTCACCTTAATCAGTGAATTAGAGAATGAAGGAAAATGCATCCAGTGCTAAAAAGGGTGAAAAGAAATCCAATATTTCTATTGATACTCCTTCAAAAACCTTAACCTTATTATTCCTCAACTTAACCTAGAAAACCTACTCTTTTATCTCACATTAGCCATGCACAAAAACAGTTATAGCCTTGTTCTCTTCATAATCCACAAACATACCACTCCTATATTCATAATCTCTGATATTCCTTTGTTTGATCATGGTTATTCTACCTACTCCTCTGCCTTATGACTCCAAATTCTGTCCTTTGTCCATATTGTGACTTCCAATAATTTGATCCCTCTGTTCTTTTCCAGGCCACTCAAAATTAGCTACACTTTCCTACCTTTCCCATATTGACTACTTGGTTAGCCAGTTCAAATCTATACTGCCCTCTTCTCTTGATTATTTTGTCCAATTATATAGCTGATATATCCTACCTTGCCTCAGTTTTGGATCACCCCCAACCTCTGCTGCCTTTGCTCCTTTGCATGAAATTGGAGTCACAAAACTGTGCTTACTAAGTCCACTACTAATTTATATTAGGAAATCTAAACTGAGCTTCATAGTTGCAAAATAATTCTGTTAATTAACTCACCATCCCAATAACCACAACAACTCTTCCAAATCTTTTCAATTCTTCTCAAATCTTCCATGTCTTTCTCTTTTCCTCTCCTCTCAAAAGAGGACCTTAACATATTTTACTGAAAAAAAAATTCAGGCCTTTAATAACAATTCCCTCTTCCTTCTTTTTTAATCCAGATTCTGTTTAACAAGAACTCTTCCTTTATCCCAGTCTTACAGAATAAGGCACTCTTTTTCCTTGTCAAAACATCTAGGTAGCTTAGTAGATAATGTTGTGGGCTTGGAGTCAGGAAGAATTGAGTTCTAATTAAGTCACTTAATTCTATTTCCTCATTTGTAAAATAAGATGGAGGAGGAAATGGCACTTCATTATCTTTGCCAAGAAAGTTCCAAAGGGGGCCATGTATAGTCAGATATGACTGAAGAAAATTAAGCAATGATCTTTCCTTGCCAAGGCAAACTTCTCTGTATGTACAAGAGATCCCACTTCATATTGTCTTCTCCAATAGATTATCCCTTCTATCATCCGTAATCTTTTATCTTCTTTGTCTACTGACTGCTTCCTTAATGCCTATAAGCATACTATGTCTCCCCCATCCTTAAGAAATCATGTGTTCAATTGGAGGAACATAGGATAGTTTATCTCTCAGACTTGTGGAAGAGGAAGAAATTTGTGACTAAAGACGAACTAGAGACCATTATTGATCACAAAATAGAAAATTTTGATTACATCAAATTAAAAAGCTTCGGTACAAACAAAACAAATGTAAACAAGATTAGAAGGGAAGCAACAAACTGGGAAAACACCTTCACAGTTAAAGGTTCTGATAAAGGCCTCATTTCCAAAATATATAGAGAACTGACTCTAATTTATAAGAAACCAAGCCATTCTCCAATTGATAAATGGTCAAAGGATATGAACAGACAATTTTTAGATGATGAAATTGAAATCATTACCACTCATATGAAAGAGTGTTCCAAATCATTATTAATCAGAGAAATGCAAATTAAGACAACTCTGAGATACCACTACACACCTGTCAGATTGGCTAAGATGACAGGAAAAAATAATGATGCTTGTTGGAGGGGATGCGGGAAAACTGGGACACTGATACATTGTTGGTGGAGCTGTGAACGAATCCAACCATTCTGGAGAGCAATCTGGAATTATGCCCAAAAAGTTACCAAACTGTGCATATCCTTTGATCCAGCAGTGTTTCTACTGGGCTTATACCCCAAGGAGATACTAAAGAAGGGAAAGGGACCAGTATGTGCCAAAATGTTTGTGGCATCCCTGTTTATAGTGGCTAGAAGCTGGAAACTGAGTGGATGCTCATCAATTGGAGAATGGTTGGGTAAATTGTGGTATATGAATGTTATGGAATATTATTGTTCTGTAAGAAATGACCAGCAAGATGAATACAGAGAAGCTTGGAGAGAATTACATGAACTGATGCTAAGTGAAATGAGCAGAACCAAGAGATCATTATATACGTCAACAACAATACTGTATGAAGATGTAATCTGATGGAAGTGGATTTCTTTGACAAAGAGACCTAATTCAGTTTCAATTGATCAATGATGGACAGAAGCAGCTACACCCAAAGAAAAAACACTGGGAAATGAATGTAAACTGTTTGCATTTTTGTTTTTCTTCCCGCATTATTTCTACCTTCTGAATCCAATTCTCCCTGTGCAACAAGAAAACTGTTTGGATCTGCACACATACATTATATCTAGGATATACTAGGACATATTCAACATATATAGGACTGCTTGCCATATAGGGCAGGGGGTGGAGGGTGGGAGGGAAAAATCGGAACAGAAGTGAGTGCAAGGGATAATGTTATAAAAAAAATTATCCTGGCATGGATTCTGTCAATAAAAAGTTACTATAATAATAATAATAAAAAGAAATCATGTGTTTATCCCTGCTAACTATCATGTCATATCTGGCATCTCTTTTGTGGTTAAGCTACTTAAAAAAAACTAAAAGAACTAATATGCCTCTCCATTTCCTTTCCCATTACTCTTTCTAATTCCACCATCTGGCTTCTGACCTATTCATTCAACCCATACCGCTCTTTGCAAAGTTAGTAATGGTCACTTAATTTTCAATCTAATGACCTTTTCTCAATCCCATATCCTTCTTGACTTCCATGAAGACTTTAATACTTTGATCAGGTTCTTTTCTGTTCAGGTTCTCTTCCCAGCAAACTGATGGCACTTCATTTTTTCTTTGTTCAATCTTCCACCAGGTAATGTTGGCTAATAATTCCATAGAGCTCTGACCTGGGACTTCTTTTCATGCTTTTTCACTTAGTAATCTCATCAGCTCTTATGTATTTCATGATTATCTTTATGTTGATTATTCTCAAATCTACTTATCCACCCCTAACCTCGGTGCTGACCTCCAGTCTCTAATCTCCAACTGCTAAATCTTTGATATCTCTGACTGGATAAACTGCAGAGGGGTCTGACTATAATCACCCACTCAATAAACTTCAATGGCTCATCCTCACTTGCAGGTTTAAATGCAAATTTTTCTGTTTGATGTTCAATACTTGCCTTTCCCATTACTCTTCCAGTCTTCTTATACTTCTTCATGTAAAAGTGATCCACTAACACTGGCCTCTGTTGTTCCTGCAACAAAACTCTCCATCTTCTTCTAACTGGCCATTTCCACTCTGTATACTTCATGTATGGAACATCTCCTTTCCTTTCTCTACATCTGTGCTTCCCTGGTTTTCAAATCCCAGCCAAAATCCCACCTTCTCCAAGAAGCCTTTCTTACCCCTCCCAAATTTACATTTAACCTCTGTTAATTATTTCCAATTTATCCTGTATATAGCTTTTTTGTACACAATTGTTTGGGAAATGTATCCCCCATTAGATTGTGAACTCTTGGAGAGCAGACACTTTTTTGTTTGGTGATTGGTTTATAATTCTTTGTATTCCCAGAGTTTAACACAGTACCTGGCCCTTAACACAATTTCTGGAACCACATAGTGGTACTTAACAAACATTTATTGACTGACTGACATTCCAGTTTGAGTGTATCCTAAAGCTTTTTCATGTACCCTTTTCTCATCATTCTAATCTTCCTATTTGGTTAAGCTCTCTATTGGCCCAAAGCAGGTGATTCCTAGATGTGTGTGTGTGTGTGTGTGTGTGTGTGTGTGTGTGTGTATCCAACTTTAGTCTGTTTCCTAAGCTCATGCTTCACATTAACAACTGATTTTTGGACATTTATAATAGATTGATAATAGGTATCTCAGACTAAATATACTCAAAACAAAAATCATTATCTTTTCCCAAAAATGTAGTCTACATCCCTATTTCAATCAAAAGTGCCACCATCCTGTCTGCATTCCATTTTTACAACCTCATTGTCAACATTGATTGATTACACTTATTCACCCCACAGATCCAGTCAGTTGTCAAAACTCATCATTTTTACCTTCACAATATTTAGTATACATTTCCTTTTTCTCATTTCCACTGCTACCACCCTCTTAAATCCTTTTTAATTTCTCACTTATACTGCACAAAATTGATCTCCCAACCTTTTCTCTCAGGCTATCTAGCCTGTGATACCTCATATCTATAATTCTTGATATTGAAGAGGCTGATGATGGTAGATTGTTTGAGCCATAGGCATTATGAGCTGCAATAACTATAAAGCTAATCAAGAATCTGCACTGAATCTACTATCGATATAGTGATACCTTTCCCCACCTATCCTCCACTGCCAGAAGTGAAGAGCTAGCAGACTTCCTAAGGAGTAATGAACTAATTTAGATCAGAAATAGACCTAATAATGTTAAGCCTTGACAACAATTCAAGTAGCCTAGACCTTATATTGAGACTTTAATTAAGACTGGAAATTTTCTATAGATTGCATTAAAACCATAAGATAAAATTAATGCATTTATATTTATGAAGTACATCACCCTTGCTGTGATTACATTATGGACCAAATCAAATCCTATATGATGCAAACTAAATTTCTAACAATAACTTTGAAAGACCACAAAGGATGCTATATTCAAACCCCCATCCCTTCTGTAGTAATTGTTCAATTGTTTCAGTCACATCCAACTCTTCATGACCCTATTTTGGGTTGTCCAAGATACAAGGGTGGTTTGCCATTTTGTTTTCCAGCTCATTTTACATATGAGGAGACTTGCCCAGGATCATACACCTAGTATCTGAAGCTAGATGAATCTACCTAAAGCACCATCTAGTTGCCCTAAAGTACTCCTTCCAAACCATCAATGAAGAATGGAGTTATTTTTAAAAGTATTGGCTACCTAGTATTGAAGCCTACAGAAACATGGCCTAGTATGTGAGACTGATTCCCCTTGTTACTCTGGCCAAGTATGGCCATTGGCCCATACACAGATCACATTCGATGGAGGTTTCACCTTTCCACAATATTGTATACTTCATTCCCATTTTACAATTGTATTCCTTGAACTTTGTCTTTCTAAGTCAATGGGGAATCTTTTAGCAGCAGTCATGCCTCTAACATATAATGCCAATGAAAATTCCAAAGACTTTTCTGGTCCAATATGTAAAACTGCATTTAGGTTTCTTTTCTTTTTTATAAAACATTTGTCTGAGTTAATTATTTAATGTTGGCTACAAGTTGCTAGCTGAAACTTTTAGACTCTAGTTACATTAACAGATCTCATGTGAAAACTTTCTTGATTTCTTTTACTCCTTCCTAGATTTCACTTAGCACTGTTTTTACAATTCTCTAATAAATTAATGATGTAATTAAAAATTATAGTTATCTGCTTGTGTCATGTTACAATTCTAGAGTGGATCTCCCAAATCTTCACACTTTGATTCTCAATAGGTGATGATCTAATGAATGCATGAATGAATGAATGAACAAATAGATTTTGGTTTGTACTGGTGAGCTCTTAAGAGGGTAGTTTCATTTGTGATCAGTATGTACCCCCATTAAACTAACAATTGGATGCTTAATAAATGTTTTTAATGATGACAATGATGATGATAATCTGGTACAATTCTTTCTGCCATGACTTTTATTTCTGAAGAAATAAACTTGATAAATATTTAACATCTGTTTTTGATTTGTATAAAAGCAATCAAAATTGTGTGTATGTGTGTGTTTGCATGTATGTATACCAATTCACAATAAATGTTATGTATATTTAATTTCACCCATAAGCATATTATTCATATCTATTTTATGAACTTTTGGTGGCAGGGACCCTGTCTTATTTATTTCTTTATCTCTCTAAGCACCTGACATGAGTATTCACACATAATAAGTGTCTGTTAGAAATTTGCTACTAGATATTAAGGCCCTTGAAAGACAGAAACATTTTTAATTCCTAGTATCATGGATTTAGAGGTATAAATGACCTCAGAGACCTCTTGTCAATATTTATATACCTAGTAATTATTAGAGGTAAGATTTGAATCCAGATCTTCTTCACTCCTACTCTAGCACTTTGAGAATTATACTATGCTGAATCTTCCCTCTAGTCCCTAACTTAGTCCTTTGTACATGGTAAACATTTAATAGATACTTATAAATGAATGAATGAGGTACATGAATAGAAACAACAATGTCTTATTTTATTTTTATTTAAACAGGTGAGCCTTATGACAGAATTAATAGAACATTATTATAATTCAGCAGAAAATATAAAAGGAGCCTAAAGGGCTAAACAAAATAAATGTTCAAGTTAGCTTTAATTAGAGAAAAGAATCTCATGGTACACATGCCAGGTGGATTATAATAGCTCAAAGAATATATTATTTATACATTTTCTCTTTTTCTTTTAACTATTATATTACACACAAGTCACCAAATTAAAGCTACATAGGAAAAATGCCAAATCATTTACAGACTAGCCAATCATAGGAAGGATATGGAAAGGAGTGATTTTTATGAGATGGTTATAATGCTTTCTCTGACTAGGTTTAACTGAGTCACCCATATTCTTTGCATTGTTTCCTATAGTATAAAATAAAAACATAATATGACAAAAGAACCGTGAGTTACCCAAACATAAGTTTTCTTTTTCAGTGTTGCAATTGACATGTTTTATTCATGTCCTCTCCTCCTCACCAATATGAAATAAGTGATTTCCTAATACAGAAAATTAACAGGAAATTTCTCTTCTTTTAAGGGTAGGGGCTGCCCTTTTTCAATGCAAAGAAGGGCAGGGAAATTGAGGTTCTTATTACAACTTGGATTTTATAACAAACAGTTGATACAAACTGAACTTCAAAATACTTGAGGTATCTGCTAGTCTTCAGATTAGAAAAGATCTGTTGAGGACAAAATAAAAAATTAATAATTAAATATTTCTGTGTTCCAGGAAGGCTTTTATAGATGATATTCCTCTTGCCTGAAACTGCAATAAAGTGGGGCCACAGTTGCATTCATTGTTCAGTGAGCTTGTCCACATAGTTAAACCCACCGACAGCAATGAATGTTGATTGTGACCTTTTTAAAAATAAAGCTGGGCAAGACAAGAGGCTGGAGGAGTCCTGGAGTGTCCTGGTTTGGTTTTCTGTCTCTTGTGAAAGTCCTGGAAGGAGGATGAAGTCGGTTAGCTGTAGGGTACAATCAACGGTCGATGGTTTTCATTTTAATTCCAAACTCACCGACAGCGTTGAATGTTCACTGAAGCAACCTCAAAAAAAAAAAACCCTCAGAATTCTGTTGACTTATCACCCTTAAAGATCTGAAAGGGGGAAAATACACAGTTGGTATAGAAGTTTTCACCATTTAATTCATGTACTTTGAGTCACAACAACAGAGAGCAATGTTAATGGGTGAGAAGTGTTACAAGCAGAAGCCAACAGCTTTCCATTTCACATAAAAGGAAAAGTTTCTTTCTTTTGGAAAAAATGAAAATGAAACAAACAAAATCTTTACCAATTTTGGCTTAGTTTTGGAGAGTCAATGCTCTCATTCTCAGTGGTGGAGAATATTTGTCATCCAAGCTGCTCTGAGCAAAACAAGTATCTCCCAATCCATAGGCAGCTACATTTATAAAGTAGATTAGGAATTATGATATAGTCATCAATCAACAAATATTTACTAAACATATGCTCTTTGCCAGGCAATGTGCTAAGGAAGTGTAGAAAGGACACTGAAATAGTCAAAAGAACTCAGTTCAATCCTGACTGCTATTTAGTATTTCTCAAGTATAAGCAAATCATTCCTTTGACTCTGAATTTTCTCTGGTATACAAAAGGAAAATATGATTGGGGTCAGTGGATAGAGAGCTTGGCTTGAAGTCAGTAAGACCAAAATTCAAAATTTGTTTAAAACATCTATAATCTATATGACCGGGGAAAGTCATATCACCTTTTTATCTCAGTTCCCTCTTCTGTAAAATGGGGATAATAATAAGACCTACCTCCTAGGATTATTGGGAGGATAACAAATAATAATATTTGTAAAACACTTACCTAGCACACTGCCCAGAGCAATATTAAGAGGTGACATTTCTATAGAGCTTTAAGTCTTATAAATACAATTCTTCATGCTTTTTTTTTTAACCACAATTGATTCTCACAACAATCCTGTGAAGGAGACATCAAAATATTTATTATTATATTTATATAAATGAAGAAACTGAGGCCCAGAGACTTCAAAAGATAATATTTATATGTTCCATCATTGCAGAAAATTGTTTCTAGGAAAGCACTTTGTAAAAAAGAAAAAAAATACTAAAGAAATGTAAATAAGTATTAACCAGTCCTAGTTATAATAGGGATAGAACTGCACTAGATTTGTAAAGTTTCTTAAAATGATTCCTAGAGGAACAATAAGAGGTAGGATGTTCTAATGGAGGGAATCATAAATTTGGGCCTGGAGAGGGTCAGAGTTCAAATTTATTTCCTAGAATTTAAGATTGTGTGACTATGAGAAAGTAATCTAATCTTTCTCAGCTTCAGTTTCCTCAGCTCTAAAATGGAGCACAATAATAATGAATACTACTTACCTCAGAGTTGTAATAGGGTAACAATCATATAATAATAAATGGTGAGCATTTATAGAAGTTCCATAATGTTTGCAAAACATTTTACATATATCTTATTTAAACCTTATAAAAACGCTGAGAGTTAGGGGCTACTATCATCCCATTTTAAAGATGAGGCAAATAGAGGTTAAGTAATTTGCTTAGGGTCATACAGCCAATGATTATCTGAAGTAAGGTCTGAATTCAGGTCTTCCTGACTCCAAGTCAAGTGTTCTATTCAGTACTAGACTAACAGCCGTTAAGTGAGGTAATATATACAAAGGAAACAATGTGTATGTGAGTGTGTAGGAGGTGTTTTGGAAATTTTAGTTATATAGGAAGTGATACCTCTTTATGAAGATTGAATTTTAGAGTCTAGAACTCATAGATTCAAGTGCTGCCTAAATACTCATTAGCTGACCAATCTCTTAAACTCTCATTTTCCCAAGCAATCCTCTAAGATTACAAATTCTAGATCTGACAACCTGGTACAATAGAAAGAGAGGTAGATCTCAAGCCAGAGGATTTGGGTTCCAATCTCACTTCTGGTGTTCGATAGCTGTATGACAAAAACATCTAACCTCACTGGACTTTAGTCATTTAGAAAATGAAAGAGTTCAACTCTGTATCTGTGATTGTAGGATCTTTTAACAAGCATTGATTGGGGGAGTTTTCACAATAGATATTTTCCACATAAATGAAATTCGAGGTATGGATCATAGAGAAAAGACGGACACAATATAAATGTCTTTTTCTCCCATAAAAAGAAAGATCAGATCTAAGTAGGATCACCTGATCCCAGGTCAACTTTAACTCATTCTGATTTTTAATTTGTTTTTTTGTATATTTTTAGATTCACTTCCAAATAAATGTTTTTCTTTAAGCATTATCATATGAATTGCTGACTCCAATGTGTGACTTCACCAAGACCGCTGATTTTTCTCTCTAAAAGCAGATCAAAGCTGACCTATAATTTACAGCCTTAGAAAACTTTTTGAAGATTGAGGTGATTAAGTGATTTGTTTGTGGTCATGTAGCTTGTGACTATCAGCAGTGAGATGCAAAGTGAGTTGTTTTTGAATGATGAGTCCAGCTTTCTAGCTACCAATCCATTCAACTTCACTGACATTGAGGCCTAATCTTAAGACTCAAATCAAAATTACATAATTACAGTGAAAAGAAAAGACTAGAGCCACACATGTTCTCCATCCTTTCATCTATAAGTTGCTGACAACCTTTTGGGGTTTGACTCCTTCCAAATCATGCCTTTTTAAAAGTTCAATTCCTATATCAAGTAAAAATATCTTTATTTTACAAGTTTTTTCTTTGTGTTTTTAGTCATTTCCCCACATCTACTGAAATATTAGAGGTCTTGTGGGTCATAGCAAAATCAGCTAAGTGTCATGGACACATACATTTAAATTATAAATTGCTGGCTTTTAGAAGAGTTAAATTTCTTCCTGGGTCAGACTGACCCATAATCTTTTGGGAATATTATTTATAAGATGACCTTGTTCTGTTCAACTCAAGGGTCTAGTCATTGTAATGTGACCAGACTATTTAGCCTGACATATGATTATCAGTAATAAATATTTTGGAACACATAGAATACCTATAACCTATTTGGATATATTCAAAGCATGTTGAAGAATGTACTTTTTTTTTTTTTTTTTATCTAGGGCAATGATTTTCTTCCCCTTTCTCATGATCAACTAGGAAATGAATGTTAGAAGAGAATTTTTTAAATGATCATTTAAAGATTTAAAATATTTTTTTTTCCAATCTTATAATACAGGCAACATTTTCATAGCTCAGATCTCTTCTAAGTGTCACAACTGAGAATTCTTTGATTAGCAGATTTTTTTTGTATGGTCTACTTAAAAAGCTTCTTCTCTATCTGAGGCTACTCATTCTTTATTTACAAGATCAAATACAGTTTGCCATCCTTTCTGAATTGAGTGATGTTGGATAAACAGATCACTACTGCTAATCATATCTCAGTGTCTCCTCATACTTGCAAATATTGACTTATTAAGAGCCCTCAGATTGGTGACTTGTAAAGATAGGCTTTTGTTTATTAACAAGCTATATGACAAGTCAGTTATAATCATATGCATTGAATATTTTATTAATTTTCTTCAAAATACACTAAATACTATATTCAAATACTCAACTCAGATGTGTCAGTGATCTCATAGATTTTGGATATTCATATTATAAGTGGTCTGTCCCTTATATAAGATCACATAAATGGGTCTGTCACTTAAAGTAACAGGAAAGTATGATTGACATAAGCAAACAAAATGAAAATATTAAAAGAGAAAATGTTCCTTATTTCTGTGAACAATACTAATAATACATGGCACTCTCTAACCATAAGTGATTTAATGCTTCCAGACCTCTTTAAGATAGAGCCTCACAATGACAGGTGTAATTATCCCCATTTTATAGAGGTGCAAATTGAGGCACAGAAAGGTTAAATAACTTCCCTTAAGTCATACAGTTAGTGTCCCAAGTGGGATTTGAAGCTACATGTCTTAGGCCTCTAAAGTCAAAAGAGTTTTATGGCATGTTGGAAATATAGATATTTTTAGATTGTTTATAATTCTCTGCAATCACAAAAATTATAAAATTGAAGAGATGCTCTGAATCCTCAAGACTTGGATGGAGTCACAATTTATCTCCTTTGGTAGAATGAAAAGTACTGAATTTGGAATAAGAAGAATTAACTCCAAATAATTTAGTCACTTACTACTAGAATATCTCTGGGCAACTCACTTAATCTCTTATGGTTTTAGTGTAACAAAAGGGGTTGCATTACATGACTTCAATGGTGCTATCCAGCAATAAAATTATGTTTCTATATGATTTATAATGTGTGGAATAATTTGTATTCTACTTCCATTTAGCCTAAAAAGGAACCCCAAGGATAAACTATAGGATTCTGGATTACTCATATTTAGAGATCTGAAGAAAAACAGGGAGTAGAACTGTAATTACATTGGTAATTACAATGGGAATTGGGAAACTTCTGACAAGGTAGGTAGACACTTTTTTCACTTTTTCGGCAGTAAGAAATTACTGTAGTTCTTTTCTTTATGTGTATTTCTAAATATCTGTACATGCATCCTATTATCATCTTCAGTCCTATTACTTTCTGACCTAATATGTAACAAACTCTATGGGCTCCCTTCACCTCCAGGATCAAATAGAAGATCCTCTGGCATTCAAAATCCTTGATAACCTGCCTCTTTCCACATTTCCAGTCTTCTTATACCGTATTCCTCCCCCAGTGATACTGACCTTCTTGGTGTTCCACAAAATACTCCATATGGAATTCCCACCACTTTGTTCATCTGCTTCCCATGTTTGGAATATTCTTTCCTCCTCATCTCCACCTCCTTATTGCTTGGCTTCCTTTAGGTCCCAGCTAAAATCTTTTCTACTGGCAGCCTTTCCTAATCCCTCTTAATTCAAGTATTTCTGCTAATTATTTCCTATTTGTTTGCTGTTTTCTTACCTATTAGACTATGAGTTCCCTGAGGATGAAGACTCTTGCATCTTTTTTTGTATCTTCAGCACTTTGCAAGGTCCCTTGATTGAAGTTAATGCTTAGTAAATGCGTATTGCCTAAATAACTTTCTTTTTACAAGACCTTAGTTTTCACATTGGAGTCTTTAAGGTGGGGAATTCTGTAGATATTCTAAGTGATATACATTCATCTTTTAAAATGCTGAAATTCAGCTCAACTAAAAATATTTCTTCTCTATCCAAAAATGTTTTTCCATTTTTCTCAAATAAATTATTCATATAAAGGATATTATCCTACAAATAAAGAGAGATTTTCTAATTTTTCTATTTTTATCCCAAATCTTCAGAAAAGGATATCTTCAAATTAAGGAACTGGAACAAAGAATAATAAAAGGACAGTACAATTATTTTTCACTAGCATTCATATAATGTTAAACGATCTAGAGGAAGACTTCACAAGATTGGATATAGCTCAACAAATTTAATAGATATAGAAGATTTATTGGAGGGTACAAATAATAATAACAAAGGTTAAGAGTCATGGATGGGTACTATTGGAGGGAGTACTCACATCAAAGAAATCCTAGAAACATCAAAGAATTAGTGAAAAAATACTGTTCATTTACTTAAAATTAGTACAGTGGTATACTAGATGTAGCACAATTACCCTAGAATCCAGGTAACCAGTTTCAATGGGTCAATCATACATCCATGTCTTTCCTCTTTTTTAAAAAATTACTTCATTTTGTCCCCCTAAACTGGGTAAGCCTTTAGCTTGGTTTGCTAAAAATGTCAAAATAATTTTAAGTTTTATTTCTTATCTTCAGGCTGATGGGAACTAATTTTGTTTTGCTTAATGTTAGCAGGTCATAAATAAACCAAAGCACTCTCCTTGCTTTGAGCAAGAAAGTTACAGAATACATGAAATATCACTTAAAAAAAAAAAAAAAAGCAGGAGTCTAACATGAACTGACAGAGGTACAGGAGGAAGCAGTTCATTGTATCTCTGTAAAGGCCATGGGGATTTGAGCTGTGGAAGTTGTCTGTCTCAGGAATAGATTAGCTATCTTGTCTGATGACCTGTACTTAATTTAAGTGACTGCCTTTGCCAGTCCTTCCAGAGGGCAAGTGTGTGAAATAGAGCATCTCAATGTCAGGCTCCAGTCCCTTCCTCTTTGTGATAGCATGACCTAGATTGAAGATTTGCTTGTTGAATTATCTGTCCATAAACAAACAAATAAATATCTTGTCACACTCAAAACTTTTCTTTACTTTTAATTGACTAATTTAAATGTGTACTGGATGTAATACAGCCATGAATGGATTTCAATTTCACTCAAGTGAAAAAATTTAAACTAAAACAGTGAAACAAGTTGCATTCTTTTAAATGCCTTTGTTACTGGACATCTTTCTTCTTTTATCAATTTTTCTTTTTACTTGACCACAAAAAGTAAGCAGGGAAATACAAATTGAAGTGCTGATACCTATAAGAAACTTTTACTGATTTACTCAGACTCCCCTCTTTAGAAATTCTATTATATTAAACAGATTTATGTACTGTTGTTTCTTCCCACCATCTCCCTGCTCCCAGGCAGAGATAGTTTTTGTATCCCCAGAATCTACCTAGCATAGTACCTGGAACACAGTAGTGGCTTAATAAATGCTGGCTGAATTAAAATTAATTGCAAACAGTGTGACATAGTAAAAACAAAACAAAACAACCAAATAAACAAAACAGAAATCATTTCTGGAGTCAGACCACCTGAATTTAATTCTGGTCTACCTCAATTTCCTCATCTGCCAAAAAGGGATGATAATAGTACTTATCTCCAAGGTTTTGTGTTTGTGTATATGTATGTGAAGATAAAATGAGATATTTGTGAAGCATTTTGCAAACCTTAAAAATATTTGTAAATTTATTATTATGTTATTATTGGTAGTATTATCATCATCATTAATGTCCTGAAGAAAAGAAAAAACAACCTCTCCCCCCCCCAAAAAAAATAAATCAAACCAAAATAATAGTAGTCAAGACAGCATAGAACTCAGAGGAAACCTTGCACTTCTAATAACCTCAAATATATTAAAATGCATGGATACTATATTTTATATACTTTGCTAATAGAATAATTGAAGGAAAGGAATGCTATTTATTTGTTCCCCAAATGACAATAAACAATTCAAAAATATTTCAGGTAAGTTGTATTGTTTCCCTACAGAATTTATTGTCATCTTTATAGGTTTTCATGGTAAATTTGGGGAATTTTTTTTAACTAGCTAAATTTCATAATAGTAATACAGTGGATGCTTTTTGGAAGGTCTGGGATGATAGCTATCAATATAATAGAAACACCAAAGCACTGAACTCAAAAACATTCAAATTCTGTCCCTGATACTAATATACTTGCGTAATTTTGGACAAATTACTTAAACCTTTCTGATACTCAATTATCTCATCTGTAAAATATGAGTTGAACAGGAAGATCTCAAAAACCTGTTCCAACTTTGTATATGAGGAAGTTTGTCTAGAAGAAAAAGGAAGGAAGAAGGAAAATAAAGAGAAAGAAAGAAAAAAAGAAAGAAAAAGAAAGAATATATGAAATTAGCAGCAGAATTTTATATAACTTTCTAGAGAATAATTTTCACTCCCTTATATTTGTTGAATATTATTTCCTATAAAGTACTTTGAAATGAATTATATTCCATACGGTTAGTATGTGGATCAAATAAGATGATATGTGAAAAGTGCTTTGGAAAACTTAAAGTGCTATGTCCACTATTATTGTTATTATTATTATTATCATTATCATCATTTTATTCTAAGTATTCTTGACAAGATTCTTATAGATGAGATCCTGAGAAAAGCAATTATCCTGCTATCATTCTTTTATATTTAATATTCTAGGAACTCTTACACAGATGAATAAAATAACTTCTTATTATATTATTGTATTAATAATAAATCTTTTATTATTGGTCTCAAAGAAAGAATCTTTGGTACAATTCCTATAGCAGGACAACAGAGATTATCATCCATATCATAAATTCATCTCATCCCATATCAACAAGAACTTATTCTGTCTCCTCACAATTTTGATCTACTCTATTCTGTTTCATGATTTAAAAAAACCTTTTCATTCCATGTAGTACATGTTATATTATGAGTAATAGATATGGCAACGCCTATTACAAACATTGTTATTATGATCTTATAGCTCATTCCTGAACATTACATGTTCAGGTCTTAATCCAGTAGGCAAGAAAGTTTATTAGTTTAATTCTCCAGAAACTTTTGAGATCTACATTTGCAGAATAAAGATTGGCCATTTGTTGGTCCATATAAAGATATCAAACTTCTGACATAAAACTGGTCATTAAATCATGCCTTTGCTTGGTATTTAGCAGGTGACAAATTTTTTCAGCATGAAGTAATGTGGTAGATAATTGTCTGTTCCCTTGTATAATCTATCTTGATTACAAATTCTGGGCTTGTGAAGGATTTCCCTTCTGTAATTTCTGTTCGGAATAGATTTTATTGAATTGTCAGCAGAAATCCCTCTGTTTCCATAGATAATCCATGATTTAGTGATTAGTTTAATGATTCTTTGCAAATCATTATTGACTAAGTTAATATGAATTTGGTCCATGAAGTTTCTTTTGATTCTATATGTGAATTTGAGCTATTTTATGTGACCATTACAACTGGAGATAAATGATTTTCAGTTATGGTTGAAAAAAATTCACTTGTTTATACCTGTTATCAGGTAGCAATGTGTTATGTGTTTGTTCCAAAAGTTTTTCTCATGTGCTCAAACTCTACTCCTTTTAGAGAGAAAATGTTAATTTTTCTGTAACTGTCTTAGTGAGATGGGCTTGTTTTCTACTAATAAATTAATAATACCAAATGCTAAATAAACAACAATATGGCATAACATATAGGTGTATCATTAAAGGCAATATTAATAAATAAATTAATCCATTTTGTTAGAATATTTTCCAAATAAGATTTTTTTTTTATTTACAAGGTTAAAGAGTTGATTAATGTCTTTCTCCCTAGTAGAATCACAAAGTTTGATGAATTCTATGTACATGAAGTTAATCAGTAAGATGCTTGCTAATATTTCCTTTTTCACTTACAAGCCATATTTGATTCTATTAAGTAAATGATAATGAGTTTAAAGCTAAGTAAAAACTAAAGAAATTTAAACTGTCTTGCTGAAAGATGTTACATTTTATAATAATTATTATTGATATTAAGTTGGTACTATGTTTTACACAAAGAACATTTTTCCACGTGATATCAAACATTATAACATTCTCATTAATGAAAGATCTATTTTATATATTTATAACATATGAATAGATATATTATGCCATGGGTATAGAAAAGATTTAAAAATATAATAGTTAATAAAGCCAATATAAATAGTATATAGTATTTTGGGATGGCTTGTTCAATAATTTCTGATTATTCATTTGTTCTCTGTATTACTGGGAATTTTTGTCACACCACTTTTGCTACTTAGGAAATATATAGTTTTCTGGTTAGAGTTTATAAATTGTTTTTAGTGATATAAGACAATATTGCTTTATGTAAAGTTCATAAGTAAAATAGACCTATATTTAGAGGGGTTACATTAAAAAAAATCTTTTGGTAGATTATATTTAACAATAACAATAATAATAACAATTTAAATTTATATCAATTGAATTCCCCCCAATTATTTAATTTAATTTCTTTAAATTTTGAATGGATAACTGACCCTACCAAAGTACTTTTTTCTATCAAGCATGGGGTTTTTAAAAACTTTTTTTGTGAATAGTGAAATTTATGTGCCTTTTTTGAATAACGTTTTAAAAATAAAATAAGTAGGATTATAAAGGAAATGAAACATACTGAAATACAGTTATCAAAATGCTTTTAAAAGGCATACAGATTCAGGGTTTGGCACTCTTGTTACAGAGCAGTGAAGTCTACATAAATGTAATTAAATTTATAACCTTGAGCTGTGAAGTCTTAAGCTTCATAACTTACTCAGGATCTTGGGAAGCACTATTGTCTGATGAATGTTTCCATCACAAATATATTTTCTTAACCTTGAAATGTTGAATGGGTGCCAAGAAATTTAAAAAAAAAACAAATAATCTTTTATATTTTTGGTTCTAGGAATAACATACCATGTTTAAAGACATAAATAAAAACCATGTATTTTCAAAATTACCTACATCAATTTCTCAATTATTTCAAAGATATCTGTTCAGTTAGGCACTTAATAAATGCTTGTTGATAAATTTAAAACATTTTAGGACTGCATCATGTGGTATGGAAACTTCCTGAAATAAAGAGAAAAAAAGATACATTGTTATATGTCTGCCTGGAACCATAAATGAACTGATATTGCCTAAAGACATTTTAGTTTATTGTCTGTAAATAAAATGTTATGTGGGAAAACTGTTTTATAGGCAAATTATAAAGTAACTACTCACATCAGATCTTTCTTTTTCAAAACCTTTTTAAGATAAAATAAAACAAAACATATGTTCTAATGACAATAGAAAGTTATTCAATAACATTTTTACAGATCACAAGATTGAAATAAAAAAGGGAAAAAAATTACAAATGTTAAACGTTGGTATAAAACACCTTTTTTTTTTCCTCTCAAGAAAAAAGACACAAATTACAGTAATAAAATGAGAAGTTTCTTGATGCTAAAGAGTTTTGCAAGGCTCCTTCAAAGTTTTCTCTTAAAAGAAAAGTCCACTTCATTCCACTAATCAGCATTACACACAATAATCTTGATTCTTCATTTGAGTTTCTGTGTAGAACTTCATTTCTGCCTGCCTATCTACAGATCATGAATAACATCAGTGCTGTGGTGGAAAGACAGTGAAAGAGCTTAGGAGGCAGTTAACTTCTGTACTACAGTTTTAAGGGTATTAACATAATCGCACCTGCAATGTAGCTTTTTTTTTTTTTAAGTTAATTAATTACAGAGACCAAGAGTGCCATATAAATAGGAGAGGAATATGTTATCTCCTTAAGCAACAATTACATAAATTAGGCCTAAAAATGTCTGACTTTTTTCCCTTGATATTTTATAATTTTCAATGAAGGAAATCTTAAAATTCATGTTCATAAATACACAGTAATTTCTATATGTGCATGTAAAACAATGTGAATTGTCAATTATGATGCAAATTATGTTACCTATTTATAGTGTCACAATTTTTCAATCTTTTTTTTTTAAATATAGACAACACTCATTTATTTTCTATTTTCAATTCAAAGGAAATAACTAATTCAACATGCTACTTATACTCCTGTCCTCCCCACCTTTTTGGACTAAATTCCTCCTTAGCTACATTATTGGAATCCTTTATTATAGAGAAAGTATGAATGTATCTCAGTTTTCAGACTTATATGAGCATCTGTTCCTTCAATCAATAGAACAGCAAATGTGATTTCTTTTTTCACATCAGTCTGTGCTACAGGCTCGTACTTTGGACTTCTAGATGGTTCTCACTTCATAGGCACAATTTCTGAAAATGAATTCAGAGGCCAGAAAGAAGGCTTTTTGGTAAAAGGAAAAAAAAGAAAAGAAAAGAATCCTGGCACCTAGAAGAGGTTAAAGCCATGGAAATAGCTACTAACAGTTATAATAAGAAAGTTCTTGATGATATTCTTCTAGGTTTCAAATTTTAATACGAAAGATTTAATTGGATCACTTTTCCACCTGAATGGAATTAGACAATTTAAGTGATAACATAAAGGAAGCAAGACTTTTAATATCCTAGGCAGTAGCTAAGCCCAATAACATCTGCATTTAAACTCACTCACCCACCCATGATTACCTCATCTTCCCTCCTACCCTTCACAATATGGCAGCCATTCTGAAGTAGAAATAGAATTTCAAGTAGCCTTCTGGTTATTTATGGAACTAAATTTAAATATACAGCCATTTTAAAATTAGACATTGGTATTTTATACCCCTAAATTTACCAGGGTTTATATTATTTCTGTGATGCAACTGGACAGAATTGTAATAAGCATATCCATCTTTGTAGAGCACTATGCTAGGTACTGCAGAAGAAAAAAATATTAAACAATACCTCTCTATTGTCTATTTGGGATTACAGAGATAATTAAAATACACAATAATGCATGATAAGATTTCCCTGTAGGTCTCAGAAAGGCAACATGGTACAGAATATAAACATTGAGAATTGGAGCCAGGAACCTCTAATGTCATGTCCTATTTCCTAGCAATCTGACTTTGGAGAAGTCATTTAACTTCCTCAACCTGTAATGATGGTGTACTTTTCTCCCTATACCAATGATTTCATAGGTCTAGACTTCTTAAAAAAAGTTAACTCTAAGAAGAGCCATTACAAGTGAGAAGCACATATTAAGAAATATGTTACAGACATGTATTTTACTTATTCCTAAAAAGGTATAGAGAACAGAGTGAGCAAAAAACATGGAGACAAAAGCATTGAGAAAACAGTATAAAAGAATTATCATTTACTAATGATAATTTTTGTATACCTGTGGTTTTTTATGTTCTATTGATAAAAAAAATCTAATAGAAATTATTCAACACGTGGTCAATCTGCTTCATCATAGCAATTTTCCTTCTATTTTTGAAAGTGGAGAAATCTAATTTTACTTTGAACAATAAGGTCATAGCACTGTTTAAAACACTTAAATTGTAACCAGGGAGAGGAAAACAAAACAACAAAGATTTCATTCATGGAATAGTTTTAGAGTGACATAAGCTCAAGAATACACCTTATCAACTCCAGACTTTTTTAAAAAAAGATACTTTTTAAATGCTTCTTTTAGACAATACTCTTTTTTCCTCCTCCCAAAACAATAGCTACCAGTAAATTACCTACACAGGTGTGTCTACATTTAGGAAAAACAAATGGAGTTTTATATTCATAAAAAATTAGAGTTTATTCATATGTTTACCAGTTTTAGAGTTTATTCATATTATTTTAATTTATAAATATGTTGCTCAAGAGAAGAATTAACTTTTTAAGAACTTCTTTATGGAACATGATGTATTTATCAGAAAGAAAGGAACCAAACTTAAATTTAGTGAAGGATTATAAAACTGAGTGCAGGAAATTGAGTGTCAGATTATTTAAATTAGGAAAGGCACAAAACAGGAAAACACATTTGCCCAAGATGTGGTGTTGCCCCTGAAATTATCATGGCAAAAGAATGATGATGCTGACAACTCAGAGACATTCTTTAGATCTTAAAAGGCTTACAAAGTTCTTTCCTCACAAAACCCAGAAATAGGCAATGCAAATATTATTCTGCTCATTTTGTAGATGAGAAAATTAAGATTCAAAAAAATTGTGTCTTCCCTACAAACACAGATGAGAACCAATAAAAAAACTTCTATCTTCAGATTCCAACGTCAGCATTCTTTCCTCTATTTCATGTTACCTGTCTCCCCATAATTTGATTTATTAAAATTCAATATACTAGATAAACATTTTACAGGAAATCTTTCATGTATAAAGCCACATACACTGTGTTTGGGTTACAAATACATAAAAATCTAGTTACACCATATTTTAGATTTTTCAAAAATATATTGGACATCCCTTTATAGACTTTATGGACATCACTATCCATCTATATATTATTAGGACTTTGAGGGAGTAACAATCACTTTGCCTAAGTTTTGGAACATGATTGTTCTCATCTTCTTGTCACCGAATATACTTGGGCTTTATTTTGCATTCTAAAGTAGGACCAGAGAATTTTCTGAACAATTTCCAACCAAGGTGCTTACTAATATCCTTCTCCACCTCCCCATGAAATTCTAATTGGATATACTATTCTGTCTAGTTTCCTGTCTTCAAACTGATATTTAGTGTTGCAGGGCAGCTGTTAAACAACTGCAACATTCCCACTCGAGGTGATTGCTTTTCAATGAAAAATAAAGTACACAGTCCCAGAGAAAATTATTAAGATTATTCCAGATGAAGAGTCTAATAATACTTATGAGATTGTAAGACCTTACATTCTTGGCAATCCAAACTCTATATGCATGAATTCATGTATATTTCTGAACCAAACAAATAGGAAGCAAGTATTGTATGAGACGTATAGACGGAACCAGTTTAGGAGTACCAGTTCTGCTAGTTATACCCCATGTGACCTATTCCAAGGCATCAACCTTTCTGGGTCTATTTCCTTTTTAATAAAATGAAGAGAGTTTGATTAGATGACATCTGAGGTGTAATCTGGTTCCTGATCTATCCTTCTTTTATTTTGGGGCATCTGCAATATTCCTTTCAACTCTAAATTTATGTTTCTATTCTGCCTTCAGTACTTACTAGCAAGCCACTTCCTCCCAAAGATTCATTTTTTTTTCTGTAATATTATGTGGTTGGTTCAATCACATTTAAAGTCTCTTCTACCTCTAAATCCTATGACCTAATCCTGAGCTTAAAAAATTACAAATAGTTTATTATTCACATTGATTTGGAGAACTGGAAATATAAATGAATTTATGATACAAGCTTAATGTGAATCTCTAGTGTTTTCACCCTCAACCTATAAAACCAAATCCATAGACTACCCAAGAAGAAATAAATCTACCTTTCCTTGTTAATAACCTAGGCTCATATTTGAAGAATATTCAAGATAGAAGAAAATTACCATTAAGACTTATAATGAGGAAAACAATTTTCCATCATGAGGGACAAAAAAAGAGGGGCAAAAGTTGGTTGTTTTTATTAAATTTTTAAACTTTCTGCTCCAAATCATGATCCAACTTAATTTGAAAGAGAACACATCATACTTTAAGACATAGATCATGTCTCCCTTAAATTTTCTTTTCTCCAAACTAATCATACCCAGTTCCTTTGGCCAATTTTCATATGCAGCTATCTTTACATCTTTCACCATCTGGGTTGCTCTTCTTTGAATACTCTCCAATTTATCAATGTTCTTTTTAAATGAGATGCCCAGTACTGAATAAAAGGTCCAGGATATGATCTAACCAGGGCAGAAGACCTGTGCCATTTTAAGCAAATCACAACACATTTCTTAGCCTCAGTTTCTTATTCGTAAAATGAGAAAATTGGATTACATAGTGTTTATTTCCCTTCCAGAGCTGTCATTGATGCTATGAACATAATACATTTCAAAGAGAAGAAAACATGAAATTATGTTTTCAAGGTTAAATATCTTTCTGTAAAGTTCCTTCTCAAAGCAACCATTTCCTCTATTCGGCTCTACCTATATAAGATGATGCCTACACACCAACAATTATCCATTCTACTTGACATTGTTAGAAACAAAATAAAACAAGTTTCCTTTGGATTTTTAACTCAACCACCTCAATTCTGTTGAACTGGGAAAGAAACCAATTACCTTTATAGGACCCCAGATCTTGGTGTGCATTGATACCTCCATTCTCAAAGGCCTTTCCTAATTGTCTCATTTGTTAATTACTATTCCCATCATCATCATCACCTTCCCCATCCCCAGTTGCTTTGGTTTTAGTATATATATTTTTATTTATTTATCTGTGTAGATGTTGTTCTCCTCCCTCTCCACCCCAGTAAAGAATAAGAGACAAAAGTTCAATTTTGGGTCTTTGAAATCCTATTACCTACCAAAGTAGCTAGCGGAGTGCTTAATACATGAGCATTGAGTTGAATTGAGTGAGATACTAATTATTTAGAAAAGAATAATCATAAAACATTGCTACCAGATTTTAGATCAAAGGCCCCACACATAAATCAGTCACCTGAATTTCTAGTCCTACTTTCAAATTATGTTGTTTTAAATAGTGGAAAGGCAATGTTGAGTAAGTGAATAGAAGGCTGGCCTCAAGGTCAAGATGACCTGGGCCTAAGTTATGCTTCTGATACATACTGACTTTGTCACATCTGGCAAGTAGCTTAATCTCTCAGTGCCACAGGCAATTGTCTAAAACTATAAGAGGGAATTTTCTTACCAAGAATTCCTTGTGCCAATGAAAACACAGGTATATACTTTTTCCACCTCCCCCCCATCCTAAATAGTATTACACAACTTGTTCCTTCTCCCACTTTAAGCAAGAGAAAGGATTCTAAATACTTTGGATATTTACAAAATTTTCAAATCTACTCTCAAATAAAAGAGCCATAGAAGGGATTTAAAATTTCAAGGGAGTAGGAAAGTTTCATTAAAATGACAGTATCACTGGAATGAATGCCATCTCCCAGAGTGACTATTCTGAAATGGACAACAGACATTTTACCCCTGAGATTCTACAGTATATGGTGAACTGGGAAAGGTGAACATTACAAGGATCTATTCTATTCTAGTTGTTTGTCTCCAAATCAGTCATATCACTTTTTAGATATACCCTGTATATCTCCCAACATACTTGCTATGAAAGCTTCTATATTATGTTCTTCAGGGGCAATAATAGTAACCACATAAAACAGTGAAAATGCTAGTGTATTATAATAATCCTTGGGAGAACTTCACTCTGGCCTTCTTTAGTTTCCTATTTAGATAAGAAAGATTTTTTTTTTAAATTTAAATAAAAAGGAACAAAAGGAACAAAATTACCTCAACAGAGCTCATGTTGCTGTTTCTTTTCCAGTCTTCCTGCTGCTTTTGTATAATTAAGTTATATCAGTGTCTGGAAAATTGATATTCTTTCCATTGTCAGACAATCTGTTTGGCATTGCCTTTTATGTGGAACATTTTTTTTTTTTTACTAATTACCTTTTCTCTTCTTTTTAAAGAGGTTTTGGAAGGAAATGGGGAGAAGGATGAAGGAATGGGAAATCATATAAGAATATTGTGATCATAGGTTCTTATACTATTTGTAGCTGCCATTAATTTCTGGATATTACTTTGTGTTTATGCTTCTCAAAAAGAAACACATATAATAGTCAAAAAGTTCTGCAATAAAATTGGATAAAAGCATGGAGTAATCTTCATAATGTATTAATTAGACACTTATCTAGAACGCTACTAAAATGTACTTGGGGGCAGATAGAAGACCCATGCTTTCATTAGTGTAGGGAACTTCCAGTGTTCATCAAGATAGGGAAATCCCAGTGTAGAAATGCTTTTTGCAACTCATCTGTAATTGGGATGCCTGGGGCAGAGACCAAACTTGAGCCCAGAATATCCTGATTTATAACTGCATAGAATCAGAGACTTAGAGATGGCAAGCACTTTAGAAGTTCTCTAGTCTCTCACTTTCATTTTATTGATGTGGAAACTGAATCCCAAACAACTCTTTTTTTCTTTTACCTCCCTGATATCATTCAGTCATAGAAGGATTAAGCCACTATTTTAAACAATTTAAACAATAAAGATTTCTTAATGTTTTTGAATTCTTTGATGTACTTTTTCCACAATTGATTTCCAAAATCACTACCATGAAAACATAATTTATATAAAGAGAAGGAGAGAGAAATTCTGTCATTTAGGGGACAGCTATAGCAATAAATTTGAGTATTTTTCTATCTTCTATTTTGTAGTAAATTAAAAAGTGTTGATGGGAGAAGAGAAGGGGGACACTAACCACTCCAGTATATGAAGAGTTTGAGCTCAAAATTGACTTATTCTTTCCACTCCACCCCACCCTTTATTAGGGGAGCATCACCTAAGTGTATGCTAAAACATTTTCTTTTAAAAGCACAAGCCAAGTTGATGTACAAATATTATCTAGCCACATTTTAATGGAGCCCCTAAAGCATATTAACATCATTAAAGATCTTTCCATAACCCTGCTGATTTACTACACTTTTTCCAGTAAGATACTATAAACAGAAAAGTCAATCTAAACATTTTGGGGCACTGTTGAAAATTATTATGGTTTCCCCTGAGTAACTAATTAGCCACAAACAGCTAACAACTGCTGCGTAGGACACAGATCTTATTATATAAGCTTTCATTTCCACTGTGAGGAATGACCTGTGGCAGAGGGGCAGGAGGTGGGAAGGGGGTCAGTTTTCCTGCTGTTTTTAACACAACTTTTATTTTAGTTAAAACTGATATTCCATTAATGGAAGAGTGTTTCAAGAGTACCAATACCCAAGATGTCTTCCTGGATTGGGCAGTAGGAAATATAAAAATAATAGATGGCTTCATTTTAGTAACCAGGTCTATTTTGGGAATACTAAGATAAAAATATGTTTAGCATGCAGCAAAATTCAGAACAGATGTTTTCTAATATAATAATATATGCTTGTCAATAATGTGCCCTTCTAAAACATGATGTTTTTTTCTTTAAGGTATTGTGTGGAAAAGAAAAAAAATAGATATAAGATGTAAATAGATTCAAGTTTTGCAATTGAGGAAGTTGCTTGAAAGGAGAATCTTTAATTCCCACATGTCAGAGGATTTCAATTTTTTTGTCATTATAGTAATGGAGAAGAGCTTCATGATATGATCAAAGTTGATTTTTCAATGCTTAATATGCTTAATAAATTCTTACTGGCTTACTGATTTTCCCCTATCATTTTTTTTGTGTGTGTGCAAACATTTTGGGAGCCTTGCTTTGATAGAATTCCTCAACTATTTACATGTTTTAGTGTTTTGAAGACTAAAACATATCAACCATATCATGGAGATAATTACAGGAACTTTCATGTAAGATAAAAAGGAACATTGGATTGTATATATTTTTACACTTTCTAGACTTGTAGCTGCTTTGGGGTTCACAATACAGTGTATTCTGAAACGCTGATGAAATTTATGAAGTTTGAAAGCTTAAACTTCCAAAGAATAAATAGAATTTTTCCTCATCTTCTAAAAAGACAAATCTATAGAACACATTGATAATGTAGTAGTTGCATTTTCAAAAAAAAAATTATAATATTATTGCCTGTAATCTCAAATGGTACACATTCCTGGTAGTGGGGTTGTGATTTTTCTTGCCCTCCCCTATCCTACTAAATCCAATGTCTATTCAGCCTTATTTAAAATCTATGTCTTAATGAAAGGAAGCAAAAATGATTTCTAAATGGGAAGAATGCCATCCTAACAGATGGACATTTTTGTAGACAGACCAGAGATGATATATGTATGTCAAAGAGTAAATATATGGTGAAGGCAGAATTGATTTGGGACTATTGAAACATCTGTCTTTCCTGAGATTGGGCACCTAGATTACACTGAAAAGAACATTATTACAAATGCATTTAGTGGTAGAAAGAGACAGTTACTTTAGTAGAGTTAAAATTATATCCTTTATACTCTGCAATGGGCAGCTCTAAGATTCAAACCTCAACTGACTTTGTAATTATGTGGCTTCTGGAGAAGTCCATGATAGAACAGCAGGAGTGCTTAAGTGTTCTATTAGCTAATACATCCATTTTGTAATCAAATGCATACTTTTCAATATCATCTTTATAAATAATAAAATTTTATTTTTGTATTTCTAATGCCCTTTTTGTAGTATGGCTTGTCTTCAAATAATACAAATATAAGGAGACTGGACATGGAAAGTTAACATATCCCACTGCAACTTACTGGAGATCTATTCATCAGTACTATAGATATAAATTATTAGTTGAATTTGAATGTTGGTCCCTTATGGATTTTATTATATATACCAACTGTCCTCAAGATACATGCTAGCCTTTTAGTCAGGAGAGAATCCTTAAGAATACATGTCTAAACTTTTAAACTATTTATCTAGTATACTGATGACAACTTATTTAATTTTGCTCCCATCTTTCTGTTTATGAAAACTGATACTACTTTTTTTTTATTTTATTATTTATTTATTTGTTTATTTATTTCTTGCTGAGGCAATTGGGGTTAAGTGACTTGCCCAGGGTCACACAGCTAGGAAGTGTTCAGTGTCTGAGGCCAAATTTGAGCTCAGGTGCTCCTGACTTCAAGGAAGGCGCTCTATCCACTGTGCCATCTAGCTGCTTCCCTGAAACTAGTTTTGAGTATGTACGATGGAGCCATTATTTTTATAATGCACACACTCCTGTTGTATTCATATTAAAATGATTAGAATGTAACATTCCACTTCTTAATCTTACTTGAATTTTAGAGAGTGAAAGTAATCCTTTGGAAAGCAAGAGGGAAAAAGAAAATAACATTATTTATGGACTAAGGAAATAGGCATTGAGGTGAACTGTACATAAAGAAACAAACAAATGTATGTTAAATCAGAAATGGAGAGAGAAAAGCAACATTAAAGAGACTTTAACAAACAATTTTAAGTCATTGAAATTGAATCACCAGGAATCAAAGTGGCAGAGATTAAGATAATTACCACTTAACTACACTATAGCAATTCAACAATCATTTCACTTTAGAATTTACTCAACAAATTGAATTCAAAAAACATTTATTAAAACATCCACTATATGCAAAGCCTGTTCCAAGACAAAACAAGTAATAATTTCTGCTTTTAGGAGCTAAAATCTCCTGGAAAGATACAATGTACATATCCCTCAGATATGAAAACCTTTCTGATTCACCTAGCTATTAATGGCCACCTATTAAAAGTGACAGTTCACTCCAGAACATTTGTGTAAAGAAATATATGTGAAAATGTGATTAACTTAGGGAAAATTGTTAGGAAGCTAGTGTGACTAGAACATAGCTACATTCAAGAGCCAGTAATATGAGACGGGAAACACTGAAAAAGTTTGTAAAAATCATGTTGATGATTTTATACTTTATCCTAGTTATAATAGGGAGTCATTGAAAATTTCCAAATAGAGATAATAATGGTGATATAATAGTAATATGGAGTTTGAAGAGAATGATTTGGTGCAGGATAGATGAGAGAAAAGAAAGATTAGAGGTATGGTAATCAATTAATAGACTATTGTATAAATCTAAGGAAAAGAAAATTAGGTCCTTAACAAGGGTAAAAGGTGGGGGAAATTTTATCATTACCAGAAATAGAGAAATTTGTAGAATGATACATTTTAGGGGGAATAAAATTAATACTATTATGGATATACAAAAATTTGATCCAAAAAAAGTTATAAGAACTCAATAGATCTTAATATCATGAGGTCACATTTCTCCTAATTTTTAAGAATATTAGTCTAGCAAGAAACAAAAAAAAAGCTCATCTTAACTTTTGGGGGTAATGTACTACAACAATCAGAGGGATTGTGGTCAAACTATCATAGAATGTTAGAATTTCATAGCCATTTAAGAGAACATTTAATTTAATTCTCAATTTCTCAAGGTGAAATTGAGGCATATAAAGAGTACATATCTGGTCTGAGATCACATAGTCAGTTTTATGTTAGAAATATGACTAGAATACAAGCTTTTGGTTTATTTGCTTTTTTAAAAATCTTTTTTCTTTCTCTTTAATCTCCTGTTTCATCATGTCATCCTAAAAGATTTCCTTCAACTTTTCAAAATGATTATTCTTGATTTGTTTCCTTTTCTCCTAGAAATACCAAGTTTTGACACATTTTTTAAAAATTGGGTTAATATGTGAGATAGAGAATCTTCACTCCCCCCAGGTAATCACAAGATGCTAACGAGGTGTCAAACTAACTCTAAAGATGAGTCTATGTTCTGATCCTGTTATGAAGTGTGAACACTAATTTTGATTGGATTAAGAAGGGAATAATGCATTGGTTGAACAAACAACCTGGGGCCTTAAAATAGCTAAACCCTAGACTAATTCCAGCAATTCCTAGAGTTGTGAAATATGTACTTTGTAAATGTTAAAATAGTATATGAATTATATAAGCAAATTAATTATCATGATCATCATGAAATGACAATTTGGTGCTTCCAAATATCAAATAATAAATCATGTTTATTCCACTCATGTGAATTTCTTCTTTCTTTTCATTTCTTACAAGTTCATTTAAAGTAAAGAAAAGTCTAAAACTTCACACTTCCTTCTGATGAGTGTGATCGCAGCAATGTCATATATAGAAAGAGGCTAGCACTTCTTTGGTCATGACTCATGAAATAATGCCTTTTTATTTATACCACTCCTCTTCACTTTCCCCCTTTTTCCCATTCCCTTAGAAGCAACTAGGTCTCCAAGGTAAGTTTTATGCCAAAATAATACCAAACATAGACCCCTATTCCCTTTACTTATCTTTCTTCCTCTTCCTCCTTTTCTCTTCTTTTTTCTTTCTTTTTTTTTCCTTTCTTGGCCTGAGGGGACTAAAACATGGAAATCTTGTTAGTTTATATATCTATACCAGTGCTAGAAAATCCCTTCAAATTATTTTTATATTAGAAATTACTGTGTAAATGGAGGGTGGAATTTGGAGATGTGACAAAGAACTACCACAGAATCAGAAAACTTCAGAGTTGTAAAGGATCTGGAGATCATCTAGTCAAATTACCCAAATAAGAATCCCATTTACAGTATACTTGACAAGTTGTCACCTTGCCTTCATTTAAGATGTCTAGAGATGGAGAACTCTATCATCAGAGACAGATCATTCCTCTTTTGAACAACTCTAATTCCTGGAAATTTCTCTATTATGTTGAAAGTAAATTTCCATTCACTGGGGAAAAGGAAACAAGGATTTATATATCAGGCAATATTGTATTTATTATTTGATTCTCACAAGAAACCTGCTAGGTAGATTCTATTGTTATTTTTATTTTACAGTTTGGGAAACTGGGTCATCAAGTTAAATGATATGCTCCTCGGCCATACAACTAGGAAGTGTCTGAGGCAAGATTTGAACTCAAGTCTTGTGTTCTATTGAATATACTACCTGCTTCCTGGCTTCCCATTAGAGTTTAAGTAAAACAGCTCTAATCTCTCTTCTACATAACAACCTTTTCAATGTTCAAGAAACTTGCCTTTTCTTCTTTAACATCCCTTGTTCCTTCAATCAGTGGGATATATGTATGTAGTTTTCAATTCATTTGCCATCCTGCTTATCTTTCTCTAGACCCACTACAATTTGTTATTCTACTTTCTAAATTGAATACTATATTCTATATGTGGACTGATGTAATTTTTTTTTTAACCAGTGCTGATTGGCAACTCTTCTATGACTTATTTGCCTAAGGCACTGAGAGCTTATGTAATTTGTCTATGGATACAGAGTCTCAGAGGTAGTACATTAATCTAAGATTAATGTAATATATATGATGGCTTGATATCCATTTATTACAATATACTTTTTCATGTTCTTGTATAATTTTTTTTTAATTTTATGAATACATTAAGAATTAAGAAATATAGGACAGTTCTAAGGAGGACAAATTAATAGGTACTGAAAATCAAATTATCCCATTCCAGAATCTTGCACACAGTATTCACATTTATTAGATATGTTTGCCAAATTCTAATGTTAACTTTTTTATCTCCGTTTTCTTTACATGTAAAAATGCTTGGGCTAGATTAAGAATTCCTAATGTGTGGCCCATGAATTTTATTTTTTGAATATTTTGATAGTTTCCTTTGTCTAGGTATTTTATTTTAAACATTTAAAAAACTGAGAAAGGGCCTATTACCTGTAGTAAACCTCCAAAAAGGTTCATGATGGATAAAATATGTTTAAGAACTGAACTAGATGATCACCATGCATCTTTCCCTTATGATATTGTCATTGATTAGGATTCTGCACACAAAGGTAAGATAAGACAATCTCCTAATGAAATATAAAAAGATAACTTTATAATGCCATTTAAAAAGTCAGTTATTCAACAAGCTACAAATTCTTGTCAAGAATATTTGTTAATAGGCTGAACAAAGTAAGCTGAGTTGAATTTGTTATGTCTGACTTTCTACTCCCTGCTTAGCTTTTTTTTTTACAATCACTGAGCATCTTAGAGTTCTCACTTAAAAAAATACAATGGGGAGTCATACCTCCAAATAAGAATTCATACAAAATTTCAAGAGGCACATCATCAGCATCTTTCTGGGATTATTTAGAAAGTCTCATTTGTTCTGTCAGAACCCAGAAAACAAGAAGATAGCTTTTCCAGATACCACTTAACAAAATACTCAGTCCAGCTACTAGATGCCTTTCCCATATTTCCAGTTCTGTGAACAAGAAATTGATCTTGTCACACCCCTCACTAGTAGAAGACTCAAATATGTAAACTGAGAAGTTAATTACCCTCCATACATTTTTCTTTCCTAGAAATAAATGAAAAGAGATATTTACATTTATGTGGGTTATTCATTGTAGAGAATTTATATTTGTCATAATAAAGTCAATTTCATAAAATTATTAAAAAGTATTTGGAAAACAGCAGGCATACCATAGTATGTTTTTGTTTCTAATTATTATATAATTATTAGACTTAGAAGCAGTTGATAAAGTAACCCACATTACAAATAAATTCCCATTTATTTGAAAATAAGAGCAGTTTCATAGCATAGTAGAGTCACAGAAACTCCTGTTAGATTAGATCTGATCTGACATCTAATCTAATCCATACCATAATAGAAATCTCTACAACATCTCTAAGGAGTAGCCATCCATTTTTGGTTCAGCAAGCTGTAGATTATTAGGGGGTAGATTTTAATCCCTTCCTTAAATTGTATTGAAAGCCTAAGTGGACAATCTTGACCTAAGTAAGCAAGGGCCCATTTATTCTTAAGCTTTGCCTGAGTGAGGAGTACAGAATGAAGACTCTTGTGTAAATTGATTTGCAACTTTGTCTAGGATGAAAGACACCAGATGTAACTTTAAGAGGCTGATTGTGATTTTGGGGGGGTTGTTATTGTTTTTTTTTTCTCTAAGGGGCCTCTTAGGTGTCTCCCTTTGCTCAAGTGACAGCTTTCAGGTGATGTGGCCAACAACTGAAGCAAATAATCTGCTCTTGGGAGAGTGTGTATTGTCTCCAAATGGGCAGTCCTCCAGAGAAGGGTTCAGCAAATAAATCAGAGCCAGAAAGTCTGTGTCACTAAGAGTTTTAGCTGAAGCCGATAGCTTGAAGGACCCATTGTCTGAGATCTTGAGTCTTTAGGTAGATATGTGATTATAGCCCTGGCAAATGATTCAAGTGCCTGGAGTATAAAATAGCTATTAATTAGGACACCCAACATTCAAGTGTTTCAATAATGAGAAATGGTTTAAAAGCAAATGGAATTAACTTCCTGATGGATAGTAGACATCTTAGCCAGTTAAAATGGTGGCACTTGGGGGGAAAAAAAAAACAATTCAAAAGCTACTGCAGTCACAATCTGTACATTAACATTTTTCCAAGTGAGTTTCAAATTTCCTCCATGCAGCAAGATATAAAACATCATTTTAATACAAAAATTGAATAGAAAAATTTATAGTAAGCATCAACTACATGTAAAACACTATGCTAGTTAGATATTGTATGACATAGCACACAAAGTGGGTTCATAAGATAATAGAATGAAATGGTTGGAGATAAAAAGGATCTTAAAAGTCATCTAGACCAGTTTCTTCATTTTAGAGATGGTAAAACTGAGATCTACAAAGGCTAAATGAAACAGAGTTTTACAAGATAAGGTTAAATGACTTGTTTAGCAAGTTCCCCAAGTTGAAAGTAGCAGAACAAGGGTCTGGAATTTTCTTGTTTGATTCAAAATTTAGTGCTTACCACTATCATAATACCTCCAACTACTGGAAAGCACTTTGAAACCTCTAAAGGATTTCATAAATGGACAATTCTAAAGCTAATGAGCTAATGCTTAATTATTACCTATTGGTTATATTGTAGTTGAGATTCTTTTTCAGGTATAGGAGATTTTAGAGAGCCCTGGAGGACCCTCCTAATTCTGAGAGAGTGTGATTTTGAGTCTTGATGTGGTCAGCACAGTACCATCTGCAAACAGCAGCATCAGGAGAACTTTACTATCTATAGGGAATTTCTCTTTCATTTGGTCCCTACACAAAGGTTCTTTATGTAAAGTGATGCATTTCAAAGGGTAGTATTTTATGGGACTGAATCTTGGATCCAAGCTTTTCAGCAACTTAACATGTATATTGATGGAAAAATAAAGCTGAATCAAGGACATTTCTATGATAATGAGATAATAGTAGGAAAATCCATAGGTGTTTTGAAAATGTCATAGTTTGAACAAAATTATTGAGAAAAGGAACAACACACAATCCATTTGCATGTCTAGTCAATGATTTTCTTTTGTACTGTTTTTATAATTTCAATTGTAAAATTTCACAGCCAGATACTTCATGGAGAATCTTCATGGAGAACCATTTCATAATCTAGAGAAGATGTTGATTCTAGAAAATTATAAATAACCCATCTATTGATTAATAAACATGTGGCAGATCTTTGAATACAAAAACTCTTTTAGAATGAGTACAAATTTATGCCAAATTAATGTTAAGGTTATTATTTTACTCATCATATTTCAAAGAATATGACCTGCTTAGTAAATTTCTAGTAATTATTTACAAGGTGATATAGAAGATTTAGGGGAAAAATCTGACAAAAGAAATTATTTTTAAAGATGGAATTAAAACTAAAAGGAAAAAAAATAAGTATATCTCCCAACTTTTTTGCTTATGACCTATGTGAGCTTTGACAAATTTCCTAATTTCTCTACCCCCCAGTTTTCCCATCTATAGAATGAAGACTTCAGTGAGAAGACTTGCAAGATCCCTCCAGTTCTGAGCCTTTCACATAATAGCATAAAAATGACTAAGAGAACTTTCTAAAGAAACTAGAGTTTTTAAATACATAGGCCAACTTGGTCAATAGATTAATGCCATATGTTATACTTATAAGCAAAATTCAAACAATACTTTCTACAAAAGGCTACAATTAACATGTCTACCTTATACTCATCACCAAACATAAATGTAGATTTATATTCAAATATATTCCAAATGTCCTGTAAATCAAGGTTGCAGATTTCTTATTTTATATATTAGAAAATTAAGACATTAATAGGTTGTGACTTGCCCAATATGTATAGATGAATGAATGAATGGATGACTGGATGAATGAATGAATGAAAAAGCACTTACTGAAGCCAACTATGTTCTGAGAAAGGTGCTAAATAGAAATCCATAGCCTATCACTGTTTTGCAGACTTTATAACAAAAGAGAGGTTTAGCAGATAGAGGTCAACCTGAGAATCAGAATGTCTTTGTCCTTCCTTTAATACAATTTAGCTAGGTATGTAATCACAGACAATTCATTTATTCTCTCATAAACTCTCTATTATGATGTTGAGGAGCTGAGCTGTTTATACCAGTGTAGGGAGTTTGGGGACAAGAAATTCCATATGTAGACGCGGTCACAGCTTCAGGTTAAAATAAAATCTTAACTCCTCAACAGCTTAAGATTCAATCATGTTATTTTTTCCAGTGCTAAGTGGACACATCTAGAATGAACCTGAAAGGTACCTAAGTAAGTCTACTGTGAACTATCTAAGTAAAATGTTCCCTTAGGAAGGGAAAAATAGGAATATTCCTAAAACAAGGAGAAAGGGCAGATTTTTTTTTTTTTAAGTAACTGGAATAAACTCACCATCAAGAAAAATGCTTTATGAGAACAAGAGACAAGGCAGTAAGAAATAAATTGCAGGATACTTTTATGTGGTTATACCAGTAATCAAGAAATTGAGGAACAAAGAAACTGCCTTTGGAGGCAGTTTTTTTCCCTTTTTTCTTTCTTTCTTTCTTTTTTTTTTCTTTTGCTATACCCTGCAGCGGCCATCTGTGTGAATAGCTCACTAAAAAGTCCTTTTACAGACTGTAATTAACAGGTTTCACTGTACAGTATTGCATTTCTTGGTAATTCACATATTGTGTAACCCATGTGTACCCTTCAATCTGAACCACAGACTGTTTATTTATTCACAAAATGTTAATCTGTCTTACAAGGATGGTGTGTGAAATTTGGTAAGGAAATTACTAGGAAGCCTCTCCTACATGGATCAAACAGATTAAGGACTTTGCAAAAAGAGGGAGGAAAAGCTGTAAAGGTCAGGGATTCTATAGAGGTCTATGGAAGTGTGAATTTGAAAATTCCATCAACACCCCAAAGTCAATGGACTCTGAATGTCAAAAAGTGACTGGTTGGCACATCTGGCATAAATTTTTTCCAAGTAACCACAACAATGGAAAATGGGCCAGAACTGGAAATGAGGGGATCTTCGATTGAGATGTACTAAAGTACACAGCCACTTGGAGACAATGTACTCAGGAAATTGACTTTAATGTGAATGAAAATTATTTTTTTTTCTTTTTAAAGCAGCAGGAAAATGACTGCCTCTGATGGTAAGGCACTGCTGCTCTTACTCATCACTATCTTGTAATACAAGATAGGTAAGCAAACCACAACATCATTTTTTAGGAAAAAAAAAATACCACTAACAGACCTTATATAGATTGCCTTCTCTTAAGCCCTGAAAGTCCCGATTAATGTAAAGCAATGAGCTGTTTGCCTATAGAACTGGCATATTGCTCTTTGCCATTTAGTTTCCCCTAGATTCCCATCAAATACCTACAAATCACAATTCAACTGTTTAAGGAAGTTATTAGAACATATGCTTATGAATACTATCATTTTAGAAATAATTGTGAATTTTGATGCAGCATATCATTGTTTGGCAGTATGAGATAGAACAATGTCTTAGTTATAAGGTTAAGAGTTGATTCACATTCCTACAAATCCATTGGTTTTTAGAAGAATCTTATGGTAATTAAATGGCAGCCATCACTAACATGACTATATTTAATGATGAATGGACATTCTGAATACTTTTGCAATGTACATCTTGGACTGATGAGATAATTGATAACCACCATTTGTCCATTCATTGGAAGAATTCTTTATGCTCAATTGCTTTATTAGACCACAAAATAAATTCTAGTCATGTCAGAAGAAAACTATTCACAAATAGGAATAAATACTAGACAAATATTTTGGTAAAGTATAAATAAATATCCTGATAAATATATTTAAAAAATGTAATTGTGCCATTGCTTGAACTTTGGAAGGAAAACATTATGAAGAAATAGAGTAGGGAGGGGAACTTATGATTTCACTGGTGTAGCAAACCCCCAGATGAAGGAAGCAGCTGGGCACATTATTCAGAGTCACACTGCCAGCATATATTAGAGGTAGAATTTGAATCCACATCTGCCTAAGGCTAGCTCTTTTTCCACTATGTCTCAATGCATGCTATATATTCATATAACAAGAGTATTTAAAGAATTATTTTAGTTCAATAAGCACAAGCAAGGAAATAAAAGGCACAGAGCAGTATTATCTATCTACATATATACCCATATATACATACACTTGTATAACATACAGTAGTACAATATAACAATATAGCAGTATGAAGCATGCATATTCATATTATATTATGAAATAATGCATATAAAACTATCCATTTTCCCTAGTTTTTTATGTATTGCTTACATTTTCAAACATCTTGTATAGTTGCCAGCAGTATTTTGAAAATAAAAGATGGTTTCCTTTATTTTAAAGTTTTAATTGATCATTAAAATCTTCTACGTTTTATGATTAATAAAAAAAGAAATGTGAAAATATTGAAATGAGCAGGCTAAAGACAGAGCATACATAATTATTAATACCCTGAGAGACTTGGAATGTGCAGGCACTAATGAGAGCTTGTTATAACATAGGTATTACTGGTAGAATTAGGATAGAGCTTTCTATAGTCTGGAATCGGGCCCAATGGGGATTTGTATCACCATATTAACAAACAGACTTAAAATAAGAAGACATTATATATTAGTGTTCTTAATGGAAAAATGAAGATATTCTATTTAAATGACAAAAGAACAATTTTCATTCACAAATACCAGTCTCTAGGATCTATATAATGTTTTATTTTAAATATTCTTTTCAGAAGAAGATAGAAAAAAAGTGAAAAACTTTTGTTTGACTTTAAGAATGAAACATTTGAACCAAATAAAGAGAATGAGAAATCCAGGACACTCATAGTCAGTTGCTCATTTGTATATGAATATGTAAAAAATGATAGTCCAGTTCTTTGACACAAAGCTGGATTTATCCAAGGCATAATGAGAAGGTATCTTTACATTTTTTCTTTTGCATTTTATGTTCAAATGACACTTCTATTCACCCAGATTCAAAGCACCTAAATAACAAATAGTACTAGGGATAATTACTTAATTCCTCCATAGATGGGAAACCAGTACTTTGCTGATATTGAATAGTATTATTATTTAGAGCCACTTAGAAGCTGTGGTAAGATGGTAGATCCCAAAGGATCCTAATTTGAAATCCTGTTACAAGAAGACTAAACTCTTATCTTGCATTTACTTATTTTATTACCATTATGATTATCTGTATTTTACTACTAAATTATATTTTGTACTTTGTTTTTAAATTTAGAACTAGTTGTATTAAATGTCCTTTATCTGACATCCGAATAAGTCCAGAGACTGAAAACTTGAGTGATTTTTGTCATGGAGATATTTATAAAGTCAACATCTTTCTCTGTCTTTGTCTTTGTCTGTCTCTCTGTCTGTCTGTCTCTCTCTCTCTCTTCCTCTCTGTTTTTATCTATCTCTGTGTCTGTCTGTCTGTCTGTCTGTCTCTTGTTTCTGCCTCTCTGTTTTTATCTTTCTCTCTCTCTGTCTCTGTCTCTCTTTCTCTCTGTCTCTGTGTCTCTCTGTATCTCTGTGTCTCTGTCTCTCTCTCTGTGTCTCTGTGTCTCTGTCTCTCTCTCTCTCTCTCTGTATGTCTGTTTGTCTGTCTCTCTCTGTGTCTCTGTCCTCTTTCTCTCAATTTCTCATGTATTTATCTGTTTCTCTTTTCTCTCTCATTTCTTTATATCTTTCTGACTTGAAATCTCACAATCCAGCAATGCTTCCAAGCAGGTTTAGCTACAAAGCTTTAATAATTTCATAACACAAATAAATAAATAAAAATCCAGCTTTAATTCTTAAAATAATGCTTTAATGTTGATATTTTTTCTGCTGTCAAAGAACACAAGAATTTAATTCCTTATCTCCCCAGCTACTACTCTCCCTCCCCCCCAAAAAACTCCTCTGTACTTGTACTCATGTATACTAAATTATAGTTGTACATGTTATTGCCCTCAAAGAATAGAAGCTCCTTGAGGACAAGAACTGCTTTTTATCTCCATGTCCCTAGCACCTTACACAATAGCAGGCATGTGTGAATTAGGTGCTTAATTGCTTGTTGTTTAAATGCTTGATTAATTAGTAAATGATTTTCTTAAGTTGATGTGGCTGACAAAATTCCACACTTGGCAGCCAGTCTTCTTAAGATGATCCTGATTAAATTAACTAGGCTAAGTTGCAAACTAAATACCATAGTCAAAGCTTTCCCAGCTTGTTAAGACTTGTCATAACTTGAGCACTGCTAGCAAAAAAAAAAAATGTGAAAAAAAAGAAAAATGTGGGGGGAGGAGAATTTTGAGAGCAAAAAATCAACTCCAACACTGATGAAAGTTCAGAGGGAGATCTCTGGACCTTTAGAATGCATTTTAATTTCATTATGAATTATATTTCTTAGGAAGAAAGTTCAAAGAAATCAGAATTTACTATGCATAATCTTTGATCCAGCAGTGTTTTTAATGGCTCTGTATGCCAAAGAGATCATAAAAGAAGGGAAAGGATCCAAGTGTGTAAAGATGTTTGTAGCAGTTCTTTTTGTGGTTATAAGGAATTGGAAATTGAGTGAATACTCATCAACTGGTGAATGGTTGAATAAGTTATGGTATATGAATGTAATGGGATATTATTGTTCTATAAGAAATGACAAATAGGCTGATTTCAGAAAAGCCTGAAAGACTTACATAAATTGATTCTAAGTGCTGTGAGCAGAACCAAGAAAACACTGTACACAGTAATAGCAAGATTATGTGATGATTCACTTTGATAGATATAGGTCTTCTCAGTGGTACATTGATTCAAGAAAATTCCAATGGATTGAAAATAGAAAATGGAACATGGAAAAAGGCATCTTCATTCAGGGAGAGAACTATGGAAACTGAATGCGGATCAAAGCATAAAAAAATCATACTATTTTCATCTTTTAAAAAATTTTGTTTCCTTTTCCTTTCTTGTGGTTTTTGTCTTTTGCTATGTTTTTTTTTTTCTTTCACAACATGACCAATATGGAAATATGTTTAAAATGATTGTACATGTAGAAACAATATCAGATTTCTTGCTATCTTGGGGAAGGAGGAGATGAAAGATTAAGAGAGAAAAAAATGGAACACAAAGTCTAACAGAAGTGAATTTTGAGGGCTATCTTTACAAGTAATTGTAGGAATAAAATATTGAATGAAAAAAAAGAATTCAGAAGTTTCAGCTTTTCTTTTTTCAAAACCATTCCATAGGAAAAAGGAGATAAATGAGTATATATCCAAATGGTCAACTGCTGGAACATCTATTTGTGCTGCAGCTAATCTACAAATTAAGAGCTGTCTGTGTCTGTTCTTTCTTTGATCATTTTATAATGAAAAGACTTCATTTCTATGATGTGAGGGCTGTCCCTCTGACAACCTAGACTGAGATTTGACATCTTTGGAGGGTGCTGTGTCAACATGATGCTAAACTCTTACAATGTGCAGCTCCTGTTTGACATGAATTACTTTCTGATCACGTGACCATGAAACAGATTGGTTTTTTCAATGGTTTGAAAGTCTAACAGTATAAAGGAGAGAGAAACTGGTCCTTTCCCCTATTCCAGATATTTATGTAAGACCAAAACTGACTTTTTAAAAATTAATGTTAAGAAAGCAGATAAAAGTTTAAATGTATTGGTGATTTAATGGCAGGCAATATCTTAAACATTTGATTTGCATTTGGATTTACTCCACTGACATCACTGTTTCTTCTTCCCTCAGTCCACTATAAATTGAACATTTAACCAAATTAAAACAAGCCAAATACATTTTATTTCACTTCTCTTTGTCTCCCAAAGTCTTGTGTTTGGTTCACAATTGAAACAGATTACTAGTTGTGCCAATGCACTAAGAACTATAATGATAGTTATAACAACTGACAGTTATATTGGTACTTATAGTTTACATGGTGTAGATGCTATATATAAAAGCTGCAATGGCTCTTTGTCGACTGGCTTTAATGGCCGTGCAAATGTAACAGTGGTGCCAAGTTCTCTTTACTGATAATGGGCCCATGAGATTAAGTCCTAAGTTTAAGTATTCCCCATGGAGGTAGAGTCTCTAAATCACTCTTTTATGCATAGAGAAAATTCTTTCCATTACACTGTTCATTTGTCCCTAAAAACTCCCCCCCCTTAACATTAATGGATGCCAAATTCTATTTTTGATTAAAACATTGGGTTCCACAGCCCCATGGACAGATCCAGTATTCTAACAATTTTCTATCTGCCAAGTCACAGATTTTGGTTGTGGGAAAAGATGATTTAGTCTCGGTAAAATGATTATGCTAGAGCAGTCTCTATTCTCAACTTCCTGCTCCTAGAGACCATGAGAAGTATTTCTAGATATCTGAAAATTCTTAAAGATAAGGTTTGTTTCCAGAATTAATTAATTTATACATTATTCTGTAATTATTATCTACAAGGCAAAGAACAATTAGTATAGTCCCTATCTTAAACTTCAATTTGCATAAGTAATCTTGGGATTTGTAATCTCTAAGGTTCAAATGCTATGATCCTACCCAAATGAGTGTGTATGAAATGGTACAAAGTTCTATAAAAGTCCCAATGTGAAAGTCAAGCGAAGTCAAGTGGCATTTATTAAGCACATAATACTAAGCAGTAAGAATATAAAGAAAGGCAAAAATAAACCCTGCCCTCATGAGCTCATAATCTAAGGGGAGAAGCAACAGTACCTATGCCAAGACAATCCCAAATAGATTCACAGAGAAATGCATACAACTGAGTAACAATACTTTCTTTGCAAGAGTTAGAAGCAAAATAAGGCTGGTAATTCTTAAAAATTTAAGGACTGAATTTAAGAACCCTCCACCCATATAAAAACAAGGTATATACAAGGTAAATAAGGGAGTATTCTTAGAGGGAAGCCCTTAATATTAATAAGGGCTGGGAAGGTTCTCTGTAGGACTTTAGGTAACACTTGAAGGGAACAGATTAAGTTAAAAGGTAGAAATGAGTAGGGCAAGTGTTTTAGGTATGGGATTCAAGAGTTGGGAAAATAGACTATGGTGTGCAGAGGCCAGTGTCAATATATCTCTGAATATGTGGAGGGAGAAAGGCATAAGAAGGTGGGAAAGACTGGGTTGCAAAGAACTTAAAAAGGCAAAGAGAAGATTTTGTGTTTGATCCTGAAGGTGTCAGGGAACCACTAGAGTTTATTAGATGGGGGAATCATATGTGCTTTAGAAAAATCATTTTGATAGCTGAATGGATTAAATGGGGAGGAAATTTTGAATCAAGGAGACCAACCAGCTGGCTATTAAAAGTTTTCTAGGTATGAGGTTAATAAGGGCCTACATCAGTGTGATGGAACCAAAGGAGGAATATGTTATTTGATGAAGGTAGAAATTTTAGGACTTGACAACTGATTGGATGTGGGAGGGTGAAAGACATAGTTGAGTTTGACATATAGATTGTGAGGAAACAGAAGGGTACTGGGCCAGTGTTGACACCCTTAAAAATAACAAGTATGTTAGGAAGGAGAGAGGGTTAAGGAGGAAATAGGAATTTCTACTAGTGCCTCAATGTGTAGTCAGAAGAGAGGACAGATCCAGAGATGATTTCATGAAAGAAACTATATTTTATCTGGATCCTTAAGGATAGATAGAGAGTAGAAATTGGGGAAAGGAATTCCAGAGCAAGACAAAGATATAAGCAAAATGTACTGGGGTGGTAAAAGTTAATAAATATTTGGGGCATATTGATTAGTCCAGTGTAACCAGAGGTATAAGGTATATGAAAGAGAATTTGTAAAATAAACACTATAAAGATTAGTTAGAGCCAGATTGCAGAGAAATTTGACTACCAAAGGAATTGAGATTTTATTTGTTACCTAATGTTCAGCAAATACAGATTCCTTTCATGCCGAGTATCTTACAGGAGGTAATTTTCCAGAATTTTTAAAAAAGTTTAACACCAGAGAATTTAGCTTCTTTACAGTAACTTTTGAAAAGTAGACTATATTATTCTATATAGTACAGGATAGACTCGGGGTTGGAATGGGTCTTTGAGAGCATTTGGTCCAGTCCCTTCAATAATGTAGATGAGAAAACTAATGCCAAGAAAGGAAGAATACTTATAACAAGGGTTGAATTTGAATTCAGATCTATTATTGCTTCCAAAGCTGGTATTTTCTCCCATGAGCTGATTTATTCATTTTTATTTATTTCCCATATATGATTTATGGGGCAGCTAGGTTGTTTTGATGAGCTCAACTCTAGCCTCAGAGGCTTACTAGCTGAGTAGCATTGGACAAATCGTTTAACTCTACAAAGCATAGTAGATTTTAGTTTCCTCATTTCTAAAATGAGTTAAAGAGAAAATTTCAAACCACTCTAGTATCTCTAGTTTTATCTTTGGATATAACTGAGTAACAACAACACATATTTTTCAAGGGTTAAAAGCAAAGTAAGACTGGCAATATTTAAAAATTTAAGGACTGAATTTGAGAGCCCTACCTTCCCAAAAATAATCCAATGTTTTGAAGTAATTTGTACTGGCTCATTTTCAATTAACTGCTTGAAATGAAATGGAAATGTGAGAAATAACTTTTTTCTCTTTGCTGTATTTTAAGTTTTGAGAAATTAGATACAGAAAGATAGGAAGTAAAAATCACAGAGAGGTAAAAGGTTATTATGCACAGAAACACAGTGTCAGAAATGAGAGGCTAAGCCAAGTCTTCTAACTCAAAATCTAGTGGAGTCATTGCCTCTACACAGTAATGTTTACTGAGCTTACCAGTATGGATGAGGTTAAACTAAAAAGGAATTTTCAAGTCTGTATAAAAAATCTTATACAAGCAAGGCAAAGTCAAACTAAAACCTATTTGACAAAGAAACTTATTTTGACTTTATGATATTCTGAAGGGGATATTAAAAATTGATATTCTTTATTGCAGAGTTGGGACAACAAGATAGTGCAGTTGATAGAGCACTGGCCCTGGAATGGGGAGAACCTGAGTCCAAATCCAGCCTTAGAAATTTACTAGTTGTATGACTTTGAGCAAGTCAATAAATCCTGATTGCTCTCCCCTCCCCCCCAAAAAAACAACAAAAAACTAAAACCAAAAGCTCTCATATTTGCAGACTTCCCAGGTAATTTATTTACTCACAAAACTCAATCCATTTTTATATGACTTGATCTGAAAAATTATTGCATATGCATTGAAAAGAGCCACATTTTACCCATGAAACATAAAAGGATATTCATTCTTGATTCTGCTTTAACAAACATGAAAAATAAATTCTAATTGGAGTTGTCTGTGTTCCACACAAAAAAAGAAACATGAATATCACAAAAGGAATTATGGACAAATAGCAGGAGAGATACAGATAAACTGGCAACTAGACAGACAATCTTTAACTAAGATTCTAGTTTAATTAAACCAATCTAAATCCCAGTGTGGCTTATTTTTCTTGTCCAGCTCAATTAAGCCAACATACAGACCTAGTTTAGAGGGCAATTTGGTGTTTCTTTTTTCCCAGCAAAGGAGAAAAATGAGGACAAGTACAGTATATGAAAGAACTGTAAAATGAGACATCTTGACAGATTATAATATGGTGTCTCATCAGATGATGGGATGTTTTGACTACATGGCTACAGCAGGGCTGTAATTTAAATACCATTAATGGGACACAAAAGCAAGAGCAAAGAGACAGAAATACTTGTAAAAGTCTTTTAGTCCCTAGGCACAATGCAGATAAAATTGTCCTTTTGATCTTGTGGTGCCAACTCTACTATCTAGAAAGAAAACTTTCCATGCTTCTCCTTTTAGATACAGCAGATTTTCTTTTTTTTTTTTCCTTTCTTTCTTTCTTATTTTCTTTCTTTCTTTCTTTCTTTTTTGGTTATCTATTCAGTTCTTATTATTCAGAAAGAATAGTAGATTTTATTATAGAATTATGTTTTTAATGGGTTAATCTGTACAGGTTTATGCCTTGATTACTTAGTTATTAATTCAGTCTTTCAACAAATATTTACTGAAGGTATTGAGTTACACCTGAGGTAATGAATGAAGTTATGGCTTTGGTATCAATCAGTCAAGACCTGAATTAAAATTTCAGTCCTGCAATTTACTAGTTATGGGATTGGAAGCAAGTCACATTTACACACTTCATGCAACCCCATAGGATTTATTCTATTAAATATTAGAATGCTGCAATCTTCTTTGATGGAATTACACATTTTAGTTTCCTTATACTCATAAAATCTCAGATCATTCATGTATTTGCAAGGCATGATGCTAAACATTGTGTTTTTTTAAAGGGTTCATTCTATGTATCTCTTTTTTGATATATACTGGTTGTATGATCCTGGAAAAGTAACCTATCTGCAATAATAGAGAAAACTTCCTCACTGGGAGTTCCCTATAACATGGAAGTCAGTCAGGAACTCTTCCCACTCCCACCCCCAAATAAGACTTCGATTCCTTACGAAAAAAAAAAGTTTTCTTAAAGAAAAGAGTGAAAGAGTGCTTTAATTAAATTTTTTTGAAACATAACTCATATTTCAGATTAAAAAACTGAGACTTAAAGAAATAAAATGCCTTGCTCAAAACATGTTTGCTGGAACTAAAACCTAGATACTGATTCTTGTTTCTAGTGCTTATCAATACGAATGTGGAACATAATAGGTGCTTAATAAATGCTGATAGATTGCTCTATTTCCTGTTCCATACATGATGCTGAAACTAAATGGTAAAAAAAAAAAAAAAAAAAAAACTTTACCTCAGTCTTTGATATATTTACATTGTCATTCATTTTCTAAAGAGTATGGAGACATTCCACTCAATAACTCAAATATATATTAAGTATTTGCTATATATAGTATAAGTACTTGACTAGACATGGAGCAAGGGGTTGGTTTCCGAGGAAGGGGACACAAAGATATAAATATAAACATGTATGTATGTATGTGTTCTATTGTGCACATGCATATTAATTTATACACACATGTGTAATATAATACTAACCTTTTAAAGTGATATCAGTATAACAGGAGGAAGTACAAATATACCCATAACTATGTTATGAGTTAGAGTGACTTTTTTTTTTCTTTTGCAAGCCTGGAATGAATATTACTTCAAATTTGAACTCAAAATACTTGCTATGGTGTGATCTTGGGCAACATTTTTATTGTCCACCTCAGTTTCTTCAACTGTAAAATGGGGACAATAATAATAACTATTGTGAGGATAAGGCTATAATGAGCACCAAATGAAATAATATTTGTAAGGTGTTTAGCAAGTACCTGGTATATAAACACTTTATAAATGCTTGTTCTCTTTCCTGACCCCTTCTCCCATCAAAGATAGCTAGATTTAGCTGTACTAGGTCATAAGTATGTCAGAAGTCTCTCCTATAAATTTGATAACTAATATACCTTAGAAATATGTTCTGTTAGACAAATCACAGTTGATTTTAGACTGATCAATCCACTTAGATTTGACAGTTTTCATGAAAAGCATATTGTTCTTTGAAAATACATGCTATCTTTTAAAAGAGAATTTGTATAAATTTTGATAAGAGTCATTATTCCTAGACAAAAACTTAAATAAAAGAAAGCAGCCATTGACATTTATGCTTACTCATGCTGATTTCAAATACAGTAGGCCATTGTATATAACCTATTTGAGTTTACAGTCAGATATATATATATATACACACGCACACACACACGTACATGGTCACATAGCAAAATTTTGCAAATTATAACTTTTAGCATATGAAGTATATGTCAGTTTTTAAGCATATAGGCAGAGATAATATGAACTATATGACTTTTGTAACTTAATTTTTGAACAAAACAAAAGGAACAAAATTCTTTGCAAAAGAAAATCAATGATTTGATTAATCAAAATTTTATTAAAAACAAACTAAGCTTGTCACTGAGATAGGCTCCAAATATTGCATATGCCCTTCATTTGAAGATAATTTCTTATTTAATTAAAGGATGAGGTTTTTTGAGTAAGCATATATTTAAACACAAAGCAAAATTTTCTATTCTGTCAAGTCTTATTGCTAGGATGGAGAAATCTTAATAATAAACTTCAACTGAAATCCAGTTAAAAAGACGAAAGGCAATATCTTTCCACATAGAGGTCTACTGATTCTCATGACAAATTTCGTTACATCTCGGCATGTCAAGTCAACAATCCAGCCAATTAGTCATTAAGGACTGAGACCTCTATTTATGATTTTAAACATTAAAAAGTCCTATTTTTTTTCTACAAGCCAAAGTGAAAATTGCATCAGATATTTAAGCAAAAAGTAAAATCAAAACTTGATTGTGAACTTTTTTCCTTAACCTTTTTCTCCCTTTCAATAATTGTGCATTTATATATCTTTGGCAAATTCTTTGAAATAAACAGCATAATACCTTTTTTATTAGTGATGGGCAGAAATCAATCAATTAATAAGTATTTATTAAGTACCACTCACATGTTAGGACTTGGGATATGTGGTGAGTAGACAGAGGAAAAAATGCATTCATCTCTATTTTCAAAGATCTTCTGTCAAATCAAATGGCCAGCTCCATAATATTCAGGGAGAGGCTTGTTTTGCTGAAAAAACAAAAAACAAAAAACTAGGTTGTAAGCTTTTTGAAAGCAGAGGCTGGAGTGTTATTACTGGGCTTATATCCCAAAGAGATCATAAAGAAGGGAAAGGGACCTATGTGTGCACAAATGTTTGTGGCAGCCCTCTTTGTAGTGGCCAGAAACTGGAAACTGAGTGGATGCCCATCAACTGGAGAATGGCTGAATAAATTGTGGTATATGAATATTACGAAATATTATTGTTCTGTAAGAAATGACCAACAGGATGATTTCAGAAAGGCCTGGAGAGACTTACACGAACTGATGCTGAGTGAAGCGAGCAGGGCCAAGAGATCATTATATACTTCAACAACAATACTATATGATGACCAATTCTGATGGACCAGGCCATCCTCAGCAATGAGATGAACCAAATCAGTTCCAATGGAGCAGTAATGAACTGAACCAGCTACACCCAACAAAAGAATTCTGGGAGATGACTAAAAACCATTACATTGAATTCCCAATCCCTATATTTTTGCCCACCTGCATTTTGGATTTCCTTCACAGGCTAATTGTACAATATTTCAGAGTCTGATTCTTTTTGTACAGCAAAATAATGATTTGGTCATGTACTTATTGTGTATCTAATTTATATTTTAATATATTTAACATCTACTGGTCATCCTGCCATCTGGGGGAAGGGGTAGGGAGAAGGAGGGGAAAAATTGGAACAAGAGGTTTGGCAATTGTCAATGCTGTAAAGTTACCCATACATATAACCTGTAAATAAAAGGCTATTAAAAATAATAATAAAAAAAAAGAAAGCAGAGGCTGGGACTTATTCATCTTTCTATCTTCTGTAGCACCTAATACAATGTTTTGCTCATAGTAAGTACTGAAAAATACATATAGAAATTCAAAACTTATGGAATAATAAAAGATCTGCAAAGATAAAGTCTCTAATAGTCTTGTGGAAATGAAAAATACATCAGTAGCAGTTTGCCTACCCCTCAAATAAATGCCAAAGCATTGTGAAATTGCTAATATATAATCCTCAGGATATATTAAGGTAAGTAAAATTGCAACAAAACATCTCAAAGTTTGATGTGAAATTTCTTATCATAAGTTTTTAATGAATCTGATAGTGAGTTTAGATAATGGGGAAGACAAACAATCAGGGAATCGATTAAATATTTTATACTTGCTTCTGAAGTTATGTTCCCCAGACATCTTACATCTTTCTGGTCTCCATATCTATGGATAGTTTGCAAGTATCAACCTTAGGAAGATGACATAGTTAGATTTCAAACTAGCAGTCATGGAGCAATAAAAGAGGGGGAATAAACCAATATGTCACCATAAAAGTAAATAATCATCTTTGATGGCTAAAAACCTCTTTAGAAAATTTGAGGGAATAAAGAAAAATTTTTTAAATATCCTATATCTTTTGGGTGTATTATAAACAAAATCTAGATAAAAGTCAAAATGTTTAAGCCCACTAAAGCAACAACCCAGAAACTTTTCTGAGAGTATTAAAAATTCTGCTTTATATATATATGAAAGGTATGGTGCAGATTTTATTTGCCCAACTGGGAAGAATAAATAACAGTAAGACGTGAATAAATGAGCAAAAAGAAATGTAAATAATTCACATAACTTTAGCAAGTTACGATATTATGAAAATATTTAATTTAATAATTACTCATAAATTCATTATTATTGAGTACTGTTGTAGGCATTGTGGAGTTTACAAAAGTGAAAGCTGGGCTGGGGAGATGGTATTTTTAAATCAACTTGAAGGAAACATAGTAAGCAGAATGATAGTGTTGGGGGTGTATGAAAAAGAGTATTCAAATCAGAGAGATAGGTGTGATTAAAGGCACAGAAGTAATAAAACATTAGATACATTTGGGGAAGACAAATAGTCCAGTTTGGTGAGTATTTAGAGTATATGAAGAGAAGTGATGGTAGACAAGTCAAAAAAATGTAGGTTGAAGGCAAGATAAAATGACTGAGAGAAAATATAGTTCAGAGAAGTTTAAAAGTAATAAGGAACTATTGATAATATTCAAGCAGGTTAGTGACATAAGGAAGCTATGAACAAGGAGATTAATTTAAAAATCATATATAGGAGAGAGGAGGTTGAAGTTAATTAAGATAATATTTTAAGGCAAAATATACTGAATTCCTAAACTAAAGTTGATGGTAGGGAGAAGAGAATGGAGGAAACAGATCCAAATGATACTGCAGAGGAATAATTACAAAGATTTAGGGATTAGTTGGTCAAGGGGGTGAGGAAATTTAAAGTGTAGGACAAATACATTAAGGTTTTAGGCCTAGATAACAAGGAAGATAAATCTCCATTGATATATAAACAAGTCATTTTAAAAATAAGGAACATAACATTAGGCATGTTGAGTTTGAAGGAAGGTTAGATAGTGTGACATCTAGGTGAAGGTATAAAGCAAACAGTTATAAATTTGGATATAGGAATAATGTCCTTAGATCTAAAAGTTAAAAAATAAAAGTAGATAAGATCACCAGGAAAAATAATTCAGAGGAAGGAGGATAAAAGGCATAATAGTGTCCAAGACCAAAACTTGGGAATTTCAGTTTGTAATAGAAGAATGACATGGAACCAGTATAGATAGAATGAACAGCAATAAAAGGAGAAATAAAAGAATAAATTGTCTCAGAAGTAAAGGAGTAATTTCCAAACAAAAGGGATACACAGAAGAATTAAATAAATGCATGATTCAGAACAATGAAAACAAGAAAGGGCCTTTGAGTTTTGTTACTAGGAGGTCACTGGTGTACCTGAGGAAAGCAGTTTCAACAGAGTGCCAGAAATAGAAGCCAAGTAGCAAGGGACTGAGAAGTGAATAGGTGGTAGAAAAAACAGGATGACAAATATTCTTGCAAGGATGACTGATAGAAGGGTTTTTGCAGAGATAGGAACATCTTGAGCATGTTTTAGGTCAAAGGGGAAAAAAATCCAGTATATAAGAAAAGATATAATATCTAGGAGCAAAAAGGCACAGGGGATTCTTCATGAATTAAGGATCTAGAGAAAGTAAGAGGGAATGGACTGTCCAAAGGGAAATGGAAAAAAAAAAAAAAAACTATTATACTGACAGAAAGCTTGAAAAACATATTGTAGTGAAATGTCATAAAGAATCAAAGAACAGTAAATAAAAACAAAAAAGGAATGAGATCTAATTATAAATAAAATATTAAAAATGTGGCCATTTTCCATATTTAAGAAATAGAAGAAATAAATCTCATATTTGACCATATTTAGTGTTTAAAAAACTGATAAATATCATGGGATATAGATTAAGTTTACAAGAAAAAAATATGAAAAATTTTAAAAAGATATAGCTTTCCTATTAAAATCCATTTGTTTTTTCTAAAACAACTCATTTGAAAAAGAAAATAATGTTAGAAAATAAGATCAATAATTAAATTTAACTAGTTCAAATATAAATAAAATATATTAATTCATAATTTATTTATCTTGATTTTTTTTCCTGAGGCAGTTGGGTTTAAGTGACTTGCCCAGGGTCACACAGTTAGGAAGTGTCACCTAGATGCCCCATTTATCTTGATTTTTTTTTAAAATCCCACAGGAGCCTGGGTTTTATCAAGTCAAAAGCATTTGCAAAATCATTTCAGACATTCAGTGGACCCAAAACACAGCTGAGTTTGTCCATCTCTTCATCATTATGCTTATTACTTCTCCTAAAGGTCTCTTTTGATTTCAAACAAACTGATAAATATCTGAAAGTTTCTATTAGCTAAAAGACAATGTGGGCAAATAGAGATCAATGTTTCCCACAATACTTTCATTTCTATTTTGAATGACAAAATCATACTTCAATATATAATTTGGACTCAATGATCTTTTGAATGATAAGCATTAATCACTTAAAAATTTACCAGAAGAGAGAAACTCATCAAATTAACCTGGCTAAAAGAGGGCAATGATGAGAATGAGTTTTAATTCATTATCATTGCATTAGTCTATTACAATCATAAGCACACCAAAAGCCTTGGTGGGATGCAGTGGCACATCTGGAAACATCCCAGTACATGCAACTCACATTCTATACACACATAAAGCTTGTAATAGAGTTCTTTCTCCATAGGAGGAAAAGCCTATCTTTTACATGTTAATCATGTTAAAGTTTACAAATCACAAAGTATAGAGTTGTGAGAAAAAAACCCAGCTTTTTGTAATTCCAAAGTCTGATTCTTCTGAAACTGTTCTCTATTGTTTTCTTGAAAAATCAAGATGGCTTTTGGAATTTCTTTTCCAATGACTAGAAAATTTTTGCAGCGATTAGGACTCTAATTTGTTTCTTGATTTAGGTCAAGAATCCCAGCTGTTACAGTAGCATCAAATTAACAGATGTCAGCACTATATGGATATTGAACTAATAGCAAGAAAAGGGGGGTTCAATTTTATTATCATAGATTTCCATCTCTGTTGACACTACTAGCAAAAACTTGAAAGTTAGTGGAGTAAAGAAATGAATTCTGAGCAGAGGAACTAAAATTCTCTAGTATATAGGGTCATTTTAGTATATAGTATATAGTATATAAGGTCATTTTGTCCATATAAGTCTATCTTCCACAATAGGTCTATCTAAAGATATCACTATGGGGAGCACCAAAGTGAGTAGATAATTTTAAAGCTGTCTCCCTTGTTTAGATTTCATTTATAAAATCACACCCTGCATCTGAATCATCAGCAACTTCTTGTTCAGTTCAAGCCTGAACTCTATAACAACATTAACTGTGAGCAAAAAGAAAGTAGGTCACGGTTTAATACTGGTGATGTCAGGATTCAGCTATGTACAAGGCAGCTGCTAGCTAATGTTGAATGGAATATAGGAGACCATGAAACATGATTCCACTGTATTCTCTAAAGTGTGATTTCTTCTTTTAATAGCCCAAATACATCATTTAAGGACACTTAAAAATTTCAAAAGACTCAGTTAATATGGAAATTATAAGCTCCTATTTGGAGGCATGAATCAAGGTACCATATTGCTATTGATCATATCACATATGTGAAATTAACAAAGATATAGTCTTCTAGTAGCCTACCCCTTCTCTTCATCCCTCAACAAATACACCACAACAAAGGCAAATCTGTTCACCTAAATGTGAAGTTGGTGGAGCAACTTCAGTCTTCCATCCATTCTATCCACAAACAGTATTACTAATAGCATTTTTTTATATCACATTGAGCCAAAATGCTTGATAAGTGATGGATGCCTAATCAAACAAGGGGTCTATCAAATTATTATAAGATAAAAACCAGAAGTATTTAATTAGTTCCTTATTCTTTCTTTTTATTTAGTCCTTCAAGATGTATGTCTTTCATTTAAAAAATGAAAGCTACCATCTTTTGAGAGGTGGAAAAGAATGTCATGGAGTGAAAAAGATGAATAGAGACAGAAGGATTTCTATACAAGGAAAAGAACTTGGCTAAGAATTGCTGCTAGATATAATGAAAATACTACACTCAAGAAGTAGAAGCCTAGGATTTTTTCTTGGCACTACCAGTTACAGGAGCTTTAACTTCTCTGAGTCTCACTTTTGTCACTGAAAACTGGCATAATATTACTTGTGATGTCTATACCACAAGATTGCCATGAAAATTCAGTGGAATAAAGTAAATAATATGCTTTGTAGCCATAAAAGTTCTTATGAAGATAAAGAGCATAATAAAGTGCCTTGAGAACACCAAGGTGTTCTAAAAATATTAGCTTATATATGTATGTATATATGCACTCATATATACACACATATCTACATAAATTTATATATGTATAAGTATACATATATGTACAGACACATATAAATGCTATTACTTTCACTTTCTTTAGCTCCCAGAATATTATTCTGCACTTAACAGGGCATAATAAATATTTGATTTGATGAATCACAGTGAGAATAATTGACTGAGAGAACCAAAAAGGGATTTTTATCTTTGAATATTCCTGAAAATATCATTTTTTGATGATTAACCCTTTTTCTACATGTAATTCTTTCTAGTGGAAAAAGCTGATCTCAAATGAACTGAATTTACACAATTCTCTAGATAAATCTGTAGAGACCAAAAAGTCTGCTTCAATAGTTTATTTTTTGGGGGGGAAAAAAGCAACAAAGTACATCAGTTTAATATTTCTAAGAGAAAATTTCCTTTTCCATTTACAATGTTTCTATTAAGACATTTTTATAACTTTTCAAATTAACTAACAATGATATGTTTCCTTGTACATCTTTTCTCCTTTCATCTTAATTGCATATTATGTCATTTATTACCAGATAAAAGACTATAGCTATTTAAACAACCCTAAGGTATGGAAACGAAGTCACTTTACTCTTTGCCTTTCTACTCCACCTAAAAAGCAAAACAAAAACAAAACAACAAAACAACAAATCAAGCCTCATCAAGCTATATTCATACATCTACTGTATAATTCAACTGACCTAAGTTGGAGCTATCCATACTTATTGGAAAGTCTTAACATCTAGTCTTCATCCATATCCAAATTCATTGATTAAATTTCTCACCAGTGCTTAGGAGGAAGTAAACACACATCTGCTCTAAAATTATAAATTAGTATCTCAAGAAAAGACAACACCATGCATCTTGCTATTTTCATGGTTTCAAGGGTAATTTTTAATATGCTTGAATCTGTAGGAATGTGTATTCAAATGGAAAAAGAAGAAATTCTTGGTTTCAAATATGACAACTGAATGTCTTCACACAATCTTTTGAACAAAAGTCAACCAAGGGAAGAAATATTAGTTCAAAAACAGGTATCCCAGCATTTGTGAGAATATTTGATTACTGAAGCAGTTATATTTTTCATCATCAAAGGCCTGTATTTCCCACCAAAATTTTTGTTTAATTTTTAGGTGACAATGATAACTTTAAAAAATTTTTATAAACCTCCTATCTGGTTATTTCTCCCATTATCAAGACATTTCAAACAAAGAAAATAAGCCTTATTTAAAAAGTTTCTCTGCCATTCTACAATTGAAATAATTTCCAAACAAATTCTGTTGATTCCCAGCATTTCAGCTACAGCATTCTCAGGTCATCTTTAATGTTGTTTTTCAAAGTTCTGTTCTATTGTTTCTTTCTTTATTAATATTCTATGGCTACTTTCAGGATATGATGTCCTTTGTTAGTTACGTGGAATTTTTCCAAGACAAAGTCAATGGAGCTAACATTTATAGAAGAGCTTACTAAGAGATAGAGTGCTTGCCCCATAGCTATTCTTTCTAATAGAGTTTCATAGTTCAGCCATTTTAACAGCTTCTTGTCAGAAAGTTCTTTTGTATTTAATTGTGAGGAATTTTGAGCAACAGGGTTCAGACCATCCCCCAACACTGGTCCCTCACAATACAACTCTCTTAGAATTACAAGGTAAAAGTTGTTTTAATCTGTAAGAAAACTTAAACTCCAATAAAAGGCAAATGAATTCTTTGAGTTGATTAGTATGATCTACTTTTCAAATTTTTTAAAAGTGGCACAAAGGTATAAACATATTCACTGCCTCTAAATCTGGCATAACTAGTATTTCAGGTGTGGAACATATGAAAATTACTGCAAACACATGCACACTTATAGGAATTATTTTATACTTAGTTCATGAGAGAATGTTTAACATAATTGCTGTTAAAGCTAAGGAGAGAAACAATAAGAAATACTGCTGCCTAAAATAGAATAATCCTGGGTACATTTATCCCAAAATTAGAAAGAAAAGGAAAAGAATCTATAATTAAATAATGTGAGATATATCATGGAAGGGAAGCTAGAGAGCTGATCTCATGATGAAAATTATCTAAGTTCAAGTGCTTTGGTGGGATGGGGATCTAGAGTATACACAGAAGACCCAATACAGTATCTCTCCAAGGAAGTAGACTCTGCAGGAGGAATGTTATATTTTATGGGTTGTTGACCACATCGGTTACTCAGGTATAGATCATTTCCCAATCAATTTATTAATTTACTTTATATTTATTGAAAGCAAATTAACATCAAATAGTCCAAAACTGGAATAGGCTCTGCAAGGACCGACTTCCAGGAGAGACACAGTAAATTTAAGTTGCTTAGGGAGACTGTGGAGCATCCATGGACATTCTGTTACCGATTGTGGTCAGCTAGCCTCATGATAAAGAGGAATGCTCATTCATTGGCTTTGGAGGTATTCAAAAAGGCCTGTCATAGTTGGGTTACGCCTTTTTGGCTTCTTGGTCATTGTTTAATTGTCTTCAGTTGCACTCTGGTGATGTGCTTCTTTGCTCACAACTTCTGGTGAGATTCAAGTCTTTTCTCTCTGAGGTCATGTGGTCTAACAATGGGGAGGACACAGCTGGTGGGAGCTTGAACCAATAGCAACAGAGAAGAAAAATCCCAACCCCTTAAGGGCAGATTTAATAGGCCTGATTCTGAGAGAGTGAGGGGGAATGTGCATGTTATACTGGGCAAGACATTTAACTTTTAAGTTTTCCCAGGCAAATTTTAAAGATCAAAAGTTGTAGAATGGATATGGATTTGTATTGATAGAGGGAATTTCTTCCACTTGATTCCCTTGTACCAATGAAATCTCAAGCCTATTCACATATCCTATCAAAACAAAACAGTCCATAGTTCCAAGAGAATCCTGTGAATCTAGCATATAAATGGCATTGCCCTGTTGAAAATTTCTAAATCAATGTACTCTCCTGCTGGTGATAGATCCTAACAATCTGGAAATTCCTCAAACCTTTCAGTATCATTCAATTCCTGATCCTGTTTTCTGGAAGAAGTAGAAAGCAAATTTTTTTTTCTATTATCTATTCTGTCAATGCCTCTGAATACTTACCATTTTTTTTTTTGTTCTTTAAAATATTACTACTTTAAAGAGACGCTCTTTGGGATACTGGTTAACACTTTTCTTCATTCATAGAAACTGGAAATGACTTTCTGCCTTGAACTTTTCTATACTCAATCACATATTTTATGATTTATTGATCATATGAGTTATTCAGGCACAGATTTTTTCCCAAATAACTTATAAATTTATTTCATATTTATCAATTGCAAATTTACAATGATTAATCCAAAAATGAAATAGGCTCTCCCTAGAGCTAGCGGGTTCCCCAGAACTAGTCTTTTGTTGTTGTTGTTATTTGCATGGTGAATAAACCTTATTTCATTTTGAGATGGAATCTGAAAGAAGAGATGGGAAAAATAAAGTTTTCCATTTGAGTGTCTTAGGAGTAACAAACATATGTCATGATATACAAGGTGTTAAAGTTTGTAGATGCCAAAAGATTTCTAATTGAATGTAATAGAAGCAAGCATCACTGTCCATTTTTCTTTTTTTATATATTTTATTTTTTAATGTTTCTTTTTATTTGTTTATTTTTGGTTATATATGTATATTAACTTTTTAAATACACATTTCTTTATGAATCATGTTGAGATAGAATAATCAGAACAAAAAGGAAAAAACCACAGGAGAGAAAAAAGGAATGGAAAAAAGAAGTGAACATAGCATGTGTTAATTTACATTCAGTCTCCATAGTTCTCTTTTTGGATGCAGAGGATGTTTTCTATCTAAAACTTATTGGGATTACCTTGGAACTAGGAATCTTTAAGGAGTGAATAACCACTTGTTTCAGGAATGTTACAGGGAGATTGCTTTTGAAGGTACAAATTGGACTATATGTGCTTTGAGGCTTTCTCTGTGCTACGATTCTGTCATAGAATATAATATATTCCTAAAGAAGGAGGAACAAAACTTAGATTGGTATATGATTCGATTATATTACTTTTGCTTTTAGTAGGTGTTCTTGTGCCATTTTCTCTAATTTGGGGCTTACAAGTTTATTTTTTTTTTTTAATGAATATAATTAGAGGGAAAAAAAATCAAACCTCTCTTTTTCCTTCTCCACAATTTTCTCCTTGAAACTGGGCATTGAATATCTCTTAGACACCACCTGGTAGCTGGATGTGTCAACTAATACACTATCATAAGCAGCATTGTGCCCATTTGGGGTTTTCTTAGCAAAGATTCCAGAGGAGTTTGCCATTTCCTTCTCTAGCTCTAGCTAGTAGTTTAATAGATGAGGAAACTGAGGTAAATAGGATTGAATTACTTGTCCAAGCTTACACAGCTAGTAACTGTATGAGATCAATTTTGACCTCAGGAAGCTGTCTTCCTGACTCCAGGCCAAGTACTCTACCAATTGTGTTATTTCGCTGCCCTGAAAAAAAATCTCTTAGAAGATAGATAATTCCCTCATTTAAAAAGGCAGAACTTAGAAGTCTGAATTAAATTCTCTTCCCTTCTTTTCTGTTCAACTTTTTCTTTTTTTTAGCCCAAAACAACAGCAACAGCATAATTCTTTTTTCCCTGGATCAGACACTATGTTTCCTCACTACCCAACATAATTAAATCCTTCTCCCCTTCATATTGCCTTTTAGGATCCGGGATATATCAGTTTCTGCAAAGGACTGACCTGTCCTAATCAACCAACATCTTCTTAGCTGGAAAACAAGGGCTTCAACTCACTCTTTTGAAATGAGTCTGCAGCTAATTAAAAAAAAAAAAAAAAAAACTATATTACCCATTCCATACCAAAGAGACACTTAACTTAATTTTTCACTCCTTTCTAACTTTTCTCTATAATTTGAAAATATATGACATGATCCTAGAGACAAAAATATGTATTTGAGCTCCACAATGTTTGGAGCTAAGCTCAGACTACACAAGTTCCTACATTCCTCAGAAAAATGGGTTGCTAAGAGTTGTACATTATTTGTAGGTCACTGTGGCTAGAGATGCTATTTTTCTGGATACTATTTAAAAAAGGATCAAAAATGTGAAAAAATAATAAAAGGACATAATGGTCAGGTGCTTGTATTTATATTTATGTGAATACAGTCATAAATCCCTCATTCTTGAAGTTTTGTTTTAGAGTTTCACTGAGTTACACATCATTCAGCTGTGACTACTAGATCTCATATAGGCAGATGATACACAGCTGGACTTCCAGTCCCTGAACATCCTATGAGGCAAATTGACATTTTATCTAATTATCTCTGTGATATTTAATCATGGATTCTTCATGGGTGGGGGCAGTCATAAAAATCTGATATTCAGAGCTTTGACTGTCTTCAAGTTATAATACAGAAGAGAAAAATGACTAATTAATATATTAAAGTTCCAGGTAAAGATGATAAAAGCTTTTTTTTTTTAAAAAAAGTTATTTAGCTAATATAATGCAACATCTGCACACACTGTATTTATTGTGAGATGCACTTTTTTAAGGTGACTTTTTAAAACATGGCAACTGAATATATAATTCAGTTAATGATGGTTCTTAGCTTAAGTGGTATCTTCAAAAATGCAAACTAAAATGAAATCTACTGGACTTCCGCTGGCTTGTTGCTTAAACTGTAATTTTTACCATCACTTAGGTGTGCCTACAATATTTTTGGAAGCAAACATATGTTTTAAAAATCAAGCAACTCGTGAATAAGGCATAGAGTTTATTCTCAGTCCCCAGGTTTATTTTTGAAGTTTTTATCAATATGTTTCAAGCCAAGAAGGTTTATCAAACTTTCTTATTTTAAAAGACTGTACTAAGGGTTATAACTTTATGATAGTGGTGATTTTTTTACAATGATTTATGAGATATAACATTATTACCCTTAGTTAGCAAAACTCCTTATTTCAGGAATTCTGACATCTGGGTCATCTTTACTCCATCTCACAACATTCCCTCGCACCACCCCACTGGAAAAAGCCCTCCACATCATTTAAAAATTTACGATGGATAAAGCTTACTATTCTTTTTATTTGATTTCTTTATTGCCCTAAAAATCACAGAAGGCTCAATACATTTTCTCTGCCTCTGCCTCTATTTATCTTTGTCTAGCACTCACTCACTTAAACTCATACACACACATAGGTATGAAAGTAACTAAATTTTTTTAAAAAAACTTTTTTTCATAAGTAGACCATAGCCTGATTATTATATACCACACAATCTGTTTCTATTTTTATCTCCTTGAGTATTCTCTCTAAATTTCATCAAAACTAGTCTATATGCTATCATCAAAAATAGAATCTATTTACAATTTTTTTTCTATCTTCTGTCCTAGGAAGGCAGGTTGGTGATACATTGGAAGGAGCTAGGCCTTGAGTTAAAATTCAGAATTAGAGCACAACTAGCAGTATGAATCTAATGAACTTAACCTGACTTGCTTGCTTTTCTCATCTGTAAAATGAGTATTTACCTCTCAGGGTTTTGGGAGAATATAATATACATCTGCAAACCTCAAAGTGCTATTTAAAGGTTAACTATTTTTATTATTACAATTGTTATTTTGGTAAACTGACAGATGGTATGTTACCATTTATCTTTTCTGTTGCTATCATTCCCAATTGCATTCTCTCAAGGGCATATGAGGGAAAAAGGTGTTGACCTTTCTAATAAAGTGTGGAAAGGACATGTTTTATCTCTTTTTCTGGGTATCCTTTTAGCCCATCTTATGGTGTTGTATTAGTTACAAGGACAGAAGTTTGTTCCCAAACCAACCATAGATGATCTAAACTAGGATTGTGCTAATTCTTAGGAATGTAGGTAGATGCATAAGATAAAAATTGTCCTTATAATACACATAATATATATGGCATGTTGAAAGTCAGTTTTCAAGTTTTTAAAAACTTGAATATATATATATATATGCACATATACACATTTATATGCATATATATCATCATGTATATTCTATTCCAATATATAGCCATAAGCATTATTATCAGACTATAAACTTCTTAAGAATAGGAATTGTTTCATTCTTTGCTTTTGTAAACCCCAGCCCTAAACCAGTGACTTGACCATAGTAGTTGTTTAATAAATGACTTTTGATTGATGGATGGATAATTAAAGGTAATGATGAGGAAATTTTAGTATTTATGTATTTTGATGTTCATATTTTCTCCCAATAATTTTCTAATAATGAATAGGCTTTTCTTAAAAGAATTATATGCTTTAATGAGGAGGAAAAGCCTGCTACTGACTAGTCATATTATCTTGTTTCAATTACATAATCTCTTAAGTTCTAGTTAAAGATGTCTAAAATCAGAGGTTGAACTATGTGCTTTCTTTAAGATTATTTCTGGCTTCTAATTTCTATGAATGCATAAATTCAAATAGAAATCCATAATAAAGAATTTAATATAAAGAATAATGGACCTGGAAAAAAAAAAGACCTAGATTTGAATCTTAACTCTGACCATAAGAAAGTCACTTTACTTCTCTGAGACTCAGTTTTCTCATCTATCAAATGGGGATAATACTTATACTACTACTTCACAAGCCTATTGTGAAGAAAGCCCATTATAAATTGTAAAGTACCACAGCAATATAAAGAAGGTGAAATTTTCCTTGTACATCACCGAAGTATAGAATCTGAATTAAAATTCATCGTCAAATAAAATCACTCTCACAATTCAAAATAAATTCTACTTTTCGATCAAGTCTCTCTGTTTCTTACATATTGATTTCTGCAATAATCCAATTCACCTTTTCAAATCTTTCAGACAGAATGACCTCTTTGTACATGATTATTGTGCCATTCCACACAAGAAACTTTTTGCTCAGATTCTAAAGCAAATCTATGTTGTAGAATGAGTAAGTCCGAGGCTGAGTGTGCCCATCCTGCTTTCAAACTATGGGCATGATCTTGGGCTATCAGTTACCAGCATGGAACAGTAGTCAGTGACCTGGGAATTACTGTTAACTCAACAGGACAAACCAAGTGAGGGTTGAAAAAGACCAAAGTAAGAAATGAATGAGCAAAAAGCAGAAATAAAGGGGTGAGCTTATGATGACAAAGAAAAGCAACTGACTTGGGGGAAAGGGGAAAGGGAGGGTGATAGCAAAAGAGTCAACCAGCAGTGATTACATCTTAAAATCGGGGGACATTATTTGCCATGAGGTTTTGTTGTGTCCTGTTTCCCAGACAGGGTGCTTAAGCAGCCATATCTTTAAATTGCCTGTCTATAACAGCTGCTTCTGCTGCCACCACAGAAAGAGAAATTATATCTTTCAATCCTTCATTTTATCCCTCTTACCTATAATCCTCTAGTTCCAGTCTGTCTGACCACTTGACAAGGCTTTTTTTTAATTAGTGTTTTTTTTTTTTTTGGGGGGGAGGTGGCTCTTAAATATGTTTTACATACACAGAAGGGTAGACAGCCTTGGAAACTTTTGATGAGAAGAAAAATATCCTGCTGGGAATATAAAATGGCAAGCAGAGCATGGAATAATGATTCTCATAATTGAGATTGTCATGTGCCTTATTAGAAGCCATCATTTACCTGGGGGTCTAGCTTGAAATATGCTAAGATATTTCACACATTTTACATAAGGGGTTTTTCAAAGTCTCACTGATTTATTTTAGCATCTTTATTATTTTGTTAGGCCCTCCAAAAGGCTTCTAGGTTTTCTTTTGAAATTGGGAAAAATGTAAAGTAAAGATGAAAGCTGTCATTCATATCCAGGGCTGCATTTGGTGGCACTGACATAGTTATAATACCTATCTTGATGAGACAGGTGGAGCTTTTTACAACTGCTATCTCTTCTAATGGATATTTAGGAACCTGACTTCTTGATCACCCAATGGATGCCGCATGGATTTAATGAAAATCAGTAAACAACATTAATTATGAAAGATATCTGTTAACGAGAGAAAGGGAAGAGACAGATTGTTCATATGTGTCTTGTGATACAGCATTTCTTTAAAAAGGAGACAGAATAAAGCATCTTGAGGTAGGTAGTTTAAGGAAATAGCTCACCTGAATCATTTTTTGATTTTCAGCATAGCAGACTCATCTCTACCTCAAATCTTAGAGACTTCACAACACTTCCAAAGCTTCTATGTAACAGGCAGGGGTCAAAGTGACTTCATCTACCTTTGTCTTCTAGTTGGTAAATCTCTCGTGATTTCTAGAAAAAACAAAAATAAATGGGGGGGGGGGGGAGGTAAGAAATGGAGATTAGACCAAAGCTTTGAATAGCTAAGGAAATAAACTAAAATGAATACTGCTGTTACATTGCTGTCACTGAAGAGCTTTAACTTTTCTTTTTATAGATTCCCCATTTTCAAGGGCTTCTTATGGACCCCATAAAAATCCTCTTCACCAATATATGTAGAGTATCTTCTTGAGAGATCTTTAAAGGATAAACTAAATGATTTTGATCATATATTCTCAATCAATTTTAGTTTTTTTTCCCTTTCCTTATAATGAATTTATTTGAAAAAAAAATTAAAGCTGACATTTACATTGCACTTCAAAATTCCCAAGTATTTTCCTCTCAACAAGTCCTACTAATTATACATTCGCTTTAGGGATGATGACGGTCCTCATGTGACTAAGAAGTTTCTGAAGGGCAATTTGTATCCACATCTCTTAAAAGTTCAGCATATGTGGATTGACATATGTATTCATGTGTGCATGTATGTATATGTGATATTTTGCTTGCTTTAGAAATATCCTGAATTTGAATTTAGTAATACTAAAATAGATGTATGCAAGGATTACAAGACATAGACTTCGGTTTATAATTATATTAAGGAGAACTTTTTGTTTGTTTAGTAAGGATCTTAAAAATCTAACTTTTTAAAAGTTTTAAAAATTATTCATATATCTCTAAATGTTCTTACCTAAAGTAGCATCCTCCTTAGCTTTATTCTCAAATAACTCATAAACTCCATTTCACAAGAAGCTGACCTTCTTACCTCTCTCATTACATACACTCATTTTAGTGATAAAATATTATGAAAACTCAGGCAAAGACAAGGAATCATATAAATAGTTGCAGTGTATCATTTCTTTTACAATTGTATCGCAAGGTCCAAATTTTATAGTATCTCATTAGAGGCTATATGAAAAAAGGAACAGTATTATTATTTTTTTAATTCACTCAATCAACTGCTGCAAAGGGTGGAAATTTATGGTCCATGTAGGGAAAAACTTCCTCATAGATATCCAAAATTGGAATGGTTGCCTTAGGCAGTAATGGATTCCCTTCTTAATGAAGGTCTTCAAGCAAATGTTGAGCAACCACTTAAAAGGTCTGTTGAAGCAATGATTATTTTACCAATCAATAAGCATTTTTGATGGGAAAGTTGGAGGACATGGCCACAGCAGTCCCTTCGAACTATAAAATATTGTAATTCTGCTATTTGATGCTGTGTAAATAAGTGATATGATTTGTTTTACACATTTGATTTGCTGCTTGATTACTATGTAGATGTGCCTATTATCACCCATAATAGGACTCATAACTTTTTTTCACTGAATTATCAATTCAGTTCAATCATTTCTCATGTGCAAATGTGTGAATGAACATTAAGTTATTCAACAACTTTTGGATACTTCCCCCAAGCTATTTGCTTAGGATGAGATGTATTTTAATGATTCAAAATATTAAATGGCCAAAGTACTGATTGCTTCATACAAATTCCCTTATTTTAAAAAGGACATAGAAATGAAAAAAAAAATATATATATGTATATATATATATATATATATATGTATATATATATACATACATATATATATATATATATATATATAACTTGAAAGGACAGTTAGTATAAGCAAATATATTGCTAAATTTAATTAAAAATAAACATTTATAGTGTCAAAAGTATAAAAGTTAAGTATTTTGTTGTGTCTTTTCATCTTGCTATGTACACAACTCTAAAATGGAGAGAGGAAAACTAAAATGAATAGGAAAAGGAGTAGGAGAAAAAAAAAAAAGCAAGAACTAGGACATAAACAACTAGAACAACAAGAACAAGAAGAAGAACCAGAGAGTGCTGAACATTAGTATTCTTTTTGTTTTTATTTTTTTACTATGTACCACATTTCACTCTATTCAGCAAGGGTCCAAGGTTTCAGTGGAAAGCAGAAAGTTTTCACTGTGTTAATGAATACTATCTGTTTAACATGGTATTATAGGCTAAAGAGAAAACTATAATGAACTATTCTAATATATGTATACTCATTTAAATGTATACATTATTAAAAGTGACACAAGTCCCTTTACATATCATGTTCAGATAAAGTTTATTAAGTCAAAAAACTAAAGAAGAAAAGTTAATCAGACACAAATACTATTGCTAGGGTAATAATACATTTTGAGTTCAGTGTATTAGAACAAAACCTTAGTATGGTTATATCTGTTGTCTATTATTCATAAAAAAATCAATGTTTTACTCAGTGCTCTTTTGTTAAGACTTTGAAGTAATTAGGTGTTTAATTTTTTTATGATGTTTCAAGTGGTTGCAGAAAATTGGTGTTGTAAGGAACTATGAGGGGGGAAAAAGAAAATAAGAATCCAAAATATGTTCTCCACTGACCCTTGCAGTGAATTTTTTTTTTTAAATGTAGTAAAACATTTTTTTCAATTAAAATATCCCCAATGCAATTTCTTGGTCTATTACCCCTGACAGCCACTGTTAATTATATTTTTAACCTGTTAATGATATAACATTTTCTAAGGCCTGTTAATCTTACTCTAAGGTTTTCTCTGAAAGTGTGCCAGTTTAGCAAAATGATAGATTTTCTTGAATGGAAATAGTCATGTGGGCAGCCTCCATCTAAAATAATGAGGGCTTTGCTGGAGGTTTTGTTACAATATAAGGTATCAATGAACACTAAGTGTCAGAATTGTGGCTGAGCTGGGTGGCGGATATCTAATCGAAAAAGCAGCTCTTCTATTCCTTATAAATTCTACTGATATTTGCATCAATAGGGTGGGGAGGACTCAACATGCAAGTTCTTAAGATTTGTACACAAGACAAATAAGATGTAGCTGAAAGCAGAGAAGATTTATTAAATGCCAAAGTTAACTTAAAAACTATACTCTGATCTAAGGCTTACTTTTTAACCTCTTATAGTTGCTGATTCCAACTATTCTCCCCCCACTCTGGTGAGTTTTACATAATCAAAAACATGTCAACTAGAAGTTTCATCTCCACTTGACAAGATTTAAAAATCTCTGTGTGTCTCTCTGTGTCTGTTTCTCTCTCTCTTTGTTTTTCTCTGTCTCTGTCTGTCTTTTTGTATCTCTCTATGTCTGTCTCTCTGTCTGTTTCTCTTTCTCAGCCTTTCTGTCGGTTTCTCTTTCTGTCTTTCTCTGTCTTCTCACAACTTAACTTTTCTTCAAACGAAATTCTGTTCATCCCTCGTGTTTCATTCTTCTCCTCCTGTACTCACTGACATCTGACTAATTCGAAAACATCAGAGAGCACCACTTCTGGATGCCAATAGCAGAATAGGAACAAGCCAGAAACCCTAAATTCACCAGCTAAAACTTGCAAGCTTGGCAAGGTTTGGATGCCAAGGTTTAAATCTCTAATAAACCTTTCACTGCATCTCCAGTAATGATACCCTGAGGGTGAGGGGTGGAGGATCTTTTTATAGGAAATACATTCTCAAGGATTTGAAACCATCATACTAAATCCTTCTGGGGAGTAGTTTTTACTTCTCATCATACTCCACCCCAACCCTCCTCCCACCTTTCAAAAGCCACATAACCTCTCCACCCCCCACATTATATATGTACTATAGGGTGATCCGGAGTTAATTCTTAGTGGCATAGCACCATATAATCAATGGAGGTTTCTTTGGAGTTTGAGAGTTTTTTCCTCCTCCCTTTTTGGTGAACATGTGCTTTAGACTTTTAAAAATAAGATATCCTGCCACCGAACATCTTTTTTTCTTTCCTTCAGACTGGAAAGACTTTTTTAGGTTAAACAACATTTGCTGAGCTTGATGCAATCAAGTGTAATTTCAATCTCCTTGAAATATTCATTCCGGCTTCTCCAAAATGGCACATGTGTCAGCTTTCAGTCATCCTCACTAGTGTATTGCACATGAAATCTATTTTCCCCGAGAAAATGGAATCTTTGTGCCTTTGTCTCCTAGCTGGCTGCTCTCAGGCATGTTTTGGCAGGAGCTTTGACTGTCGAGGCACTGGGGGAGGGGCCTGGCCGTCATTTGTCAGCTTTTCTCGCATCCGTAATTTCTGTCCACTCAGCAGTATTAGAGGGGCTCAGGGAAGGGGCTGTGGGGAGAGGGCGGGGTGCAGAGTGTGTAGCTGATGAAAGTCTAACTCAAAATAACTGCCAGACGGGAGGGGGAAGTGGAGAGAAGGAGAGGAAGAAGGGAAAAGGGAAGTCGGGGAAACTTTTAAAGGATGTTTGAATTAGAAGGGCTAGGATTTTTGGAAATCATGCATTCGTTAAAAAGGCCCCGAGTAACATTTTTAGATTTGGCCTTAGAAAGTCTTTCCCCCTTTACGTGTTACCGGTTTCAATGCTTTTGAGGTTGGCGACGCTTCATCAAATTCTATTTTAATTTTTCCACTAGTGGCTTCTGGTTATTTCAGCCCTCATTTCCTTCTGACTAAAATGACAGCCTAATTAAACATCTGTGTATTTTTTTTCTTTTAATTTGCCTTTTCCTCAAAACTATTTTTTTTTCTGTTTTCTTCCAAAATTCCCAGGTGTTTTTGGCTTCTTTCTGATTTTCACACCCATGTTCGCCTGTGTATGTCTGTGAGTGTGCATTTCAAAGAGAGACAGGAGGCTATGACTACTCAAATGTGGCTCAATAAAAAGATATTTTAACATACGAAAAATTAGGTTAATGTTTCTTCCCTTTCTGTAAGTATAGTTCATGTTGAGATATGACACACTTTCTTTTTATTATTAAATATGATAGTTGATCTTTCTAACTTGCTTTCTTTGAGTTATTGAAGCTTTGGGCTCACACTGTGAGTTGTTAATTAATCAGTGACAGAAGAAGAAAGTATCTCCTCTTTAAAAGAAAATGTTACCTCAGTGTCTAATAATAGGAATGGAAGAAGCAGCCTGTGACTTAAGTTTTGTGTGTATGTGAGATAAGAAGTCTTAAGCTGTGAGGCACAATATATTTTAACTTGGTTTCCGGCTTTGCCAGAACATTAAAGGAATCATCAATATTTTGCCTTGAAGTGTCTAGACAGGAGTTAAAAGACCCTCTCCTATAGTTTGAAGAGATCCTGTTTCCTATAATTAATACCAGGAAGCAAGTAAACAAGCTTTTGGTGACAAATGAAACGGCAACAGTAACATGAACACAGAAAACATTAGATCTTCAGCAAGGCAACTCAATGTAGTGGTACAAGGAAAGATGGTGCTAGTCTAAAGCAATTATGTGATTGCAGCATCAAAGTCCAGGACAAAAGAGAATGTACTTTAATTTTTCACAGGGATTATTGACCTTTTTAAAAAGATTTTTGTTCCTGCTCAAAAAGATGTTTCATTTGTCAGCATTGGAAACTATTTGGACGCAAAGTGATTTTCATGTTTGACATGCCTAAAAAGAATTTCAGACATTTCCTGGAAACAGGATGTGCATGTGTGTTATTTATATCTATTTCCCAAAGAAAGACCAGTCAAGAAGGAGGGAGGAAAAAGCTTTTCCCTCCCTTTCTTAAAAAAGAAAAAAGAAAGGGGCTTTTAGGTTTTTAAAGGCATTCTAATTGTGTGCTTCTAGAAACAACATGACTATATATGAACATTTTGATGTCAATCTTAGAGTCTCATAGAAATTGAATGTAACATTAACCAGGTAGTCACAATGGATGACTTGAAGAGTTGAGTCAATTGTTCTTTGAGCTCAGGGCACAGAGCACTTGTGATGAAATACGTCTATATCTTCCAATTGTATCATATAGTTTGTATGGCCTGATCTTAGTACTGACCTTGAAAACAGTAGTGATATGTGCTTGCCACGCTTCTTAGACACACTGGACTAGATTATAAATTCCAATGTCTTCCCATTGTCAGCTGTTTAATTTACAGTTAATTATTAAGAATAGATGGCAATTTTTTTAAAGCTTTTGAAAAAAGTTGTTTAAATACTTTAGCCCTAAACTGTCAAAAATATCTTACACTTTTAATACAGAATTACTACATTAAGTTATTTTTTGAAGCTTTTGGGATGAACTGGCATGGTTAAAAATAAGGGGGGAAAGTAGGAATATTCCAGTTATTCCAATTCTATCCTTAAAGCATATGGGGAATACCCACATTTACATAATAAAAAGAAAAAGTATATTTATGAAGCAAAAGGAATAATATTTTTTTAATTTTAAATGACTTCCAAAAGATATATATTTTATTTCAGTGAAATAAATGTTTTCCAAATTAAAAAAGGAGAATAGGTGTTTATTTGGATAATGACTTACATAAATTTGGGGAAGTGAATGAAAATATGTAAATAACATTATACAACTATTGCTGGCTGCTTTCTTTTGTTACCTCTCTTTCCCAATCCCACCACAAATCACCTGTTGAACTTCCAATAATTGGGGGGAAATATCATGAAATAAGTTAGTGGTTAAGCTCAAACACCTTGGGACTAAATTTAAAGCTAAGAATTGGTTAGTCAGGAGAGTGAGTTACAGTAAAGTCTCAGGGAAAAAAATCATTTGATTATCTTAAAAGAAGTGATGAATTTTAATTTTTCATAAACTTTATTATTGTATGTTGTATGTGCATAACCACATACATGTTATAATGTCTAAGTATATCATATCTGTAAGTTTCTGAAATATAAAGTTGACATTGTTTCTGCTTTTATGTCTGAAAATATTTTGAAAAGATGCTTGAATTTACATTACTTATGAATTCACTGTCTATAGGGAAAGTAAGGAATAATTCAAAATTTCTCCTTTTACCAAACCAGGATCTAGCTTGAATGTTTCGTTGCCTTTTTGTAAGTGAACTGAAATTAAGAAAATGGCTGAGTAGGAACTGCTTCTCAGTGTAGGAAACTTGATCATCATCCACACTCTTTAAAAGAATTATTAGACTGTGAAATTCTAGTGAAATCATGCAAATGGTATCAGAAGAAGAGGGAGAAAGTATAAAAAAAATTAAAATAACTTCTCTGTAAATGTGCCTATCTCAATTTTTCTTTAACAATAGTTGGGTTTCATTTTTGTTTTGCTTATTTGTTTTATTTAGTTTTCCAGTAAATATAGAGAAGCATATTTTGTTTAAAAAAATGAATCTTAAATTGCAAGAAATCTCACTATACCTCTTTCCTATTAGAAATCCTAACTGAAAGGCAAGTCAAATCCACTAGGTATCATGTTAGAATTATAGCATTTGCAAATTAGTACATTGGGAAATATTAAAGTTCTCCGAGACATCATTATATAAGTATCTTTTTGGAAGGAGTTTTCCAATAAATAGAGTTGGCAGAGGGAAGGATAAATTAATTTTATAGTAAATACTTTCATATAAGTACCCCCCCCCCTCATTATCTCACTGCCTATACTATGATATTTCATGCTATGCCTGGGATTTGGGTTTAGCTAGAAAGATTATGTAAGGCCCTTTTAAAAATGTAAAATCAAATGACCTCTGAGCTATGTAAAATGTGACTTTATTTCCTGGACAGGTTTAGGATGAACAGAATCACTCAAGTCCTGGAAGAACAAAATTCTTCCCTTCATTTCTTTCCCCACTCTGAGTATCGTGTGGTGATACATCTTTTGATGACGCAAATGATCCTTTGGTGCATTTATTAAGGGACCCACAATGAGAGGTGTATGTCTTGCATGGAATTGGCACAGACTTAGCTATTCTTCAGAGCATAAGAAAAACAGCTAATTGAAACACAAGGCTGTTTCCTGATTATGAAATCTAGATTAAAAAAAAAAAAAACTATAGAAGTGAACCTAGGTATTAGAGGGCTTACTTGATTTGCAGCAAACTAGAAGACATAAAAAAATTCACACACATACATGTGTGTGTATAATCATATGTATGCTTTTATGTTTATTTGGGAGTGTACATGTAGTGCAAAACTATCTACAGACATATAGGAGTGTATTGTGTGTGTGTGTGAGTGTATTCATAGCACTTGAAAATGCAAAGGCATGGAGAGGCATGCGGTACATTTCTCAATCATGATTCAGTGATTTATGCACAGCATATGAATTTCTGCTTTGTCCATATAACTGTGTGGATGACGGGCCCTCTGTCAAACTGCCTTCTGGATTCTATTTGCTATTTAGTAACCTGCCTCAGGGAAAACTGAAAAATCTGTTTCCTGATTTCTCCCTTCCCCCCTTACATTTTTTTGCCATGTGTAAAAGTTTCTATAACCATATTCCAAGGAGACACATTGTGAGTACAAGTAGAACCTGGATTTTGCTTATGCTCCTACAAGTCTTACATTCCAGAACTTTTGTGGATTCTCCCCCGCCCCCTCCAAAAAAAAAATCATTTGGTACTTAAGGACTCTTCAGCATAAACTAGGGAAAGTTCAACAGAACTATGTGCAAGACTAGCAAAACCTAGGGAGCAAGTATTATTTGCTAATAAGTTAAGGCTGGAAATTGGCTGGAATCCATGTGGGCTACTTTCTTGGTTAATTCAAAAGGTCTTTTTTTCTCATTTTCTTTTAAAGCATCATCATCACAATAACATCCTGAAATTATGACTATACCATTCTTTTCCCCCAAACAAGGAAATTCATTCAACCTTCAACCAAGTTTGTTTTTCATTGTATATTTGTGTGTTGTAGTTAGCCAAGTACAATAAGCTTCCTGACATCATCCTTTCCTGAACATTATAATCTGAAGCACAGTGGGAGCTCTCAGATGGAACACTTACTATTCTCTTATTAATTCTGACATGATTTTTAGTTAGGAACAGACATTATTAGGATCCAAGTACAATAGAATAACTGATTCAAAAAGCAAAGATAGATAAGATTGTTGGCTATAGGACTTAGGTAAGCATATTAATTAAAAATCCATTTTCAAGGTAACTTAGGTCAGAACTAGGCTTGCATCATACCACTGTGTGAAAAAAATGCTGCTACTTCCTGTAAAAGCAACCATTTTGTTGCCTCCTTACAACCTGAACAAAATGGTGGCATTGCAATGCTGAGTGTATTCCAATTAACATTCCTTTTCTTCTCTGTACATTTTTCCTTTCACCAACTCACATTTTCTTCTTCTCCCAAGTGTCATATTTTATTTAAAGAGATAAATGAGCATGTCCAATTGAGTTTTTAAAAGTTAAAAGGATAAATATTTCCTTTGTTATCTCTAACTTCTTTGGAAACTAATAGGCATTTTTAAGTGTAAATATTTTTTAACTCACATAATTTAAATTGTTTTAGTCATAGACTTCCATAAAATTTAAGAAAAAACATATGAAGTGACTTGACACAAAATTCTTTAAACCTTTTGAAAGTCTACATAGATTTGAGCCTTGAGATTTCTGTTATTCTTGCCTTAAAGTTACAGGATTAATTCAAATCTTAACCACATGGAACATAAATCCTTATCGGAGAAAACAAGGAGAGTAGGCATCCAGAGCCAGTGAGCGACTGCTACTGCCCTGTGACAGACACAATTTGACTCTGTGGCTTGGGATTCAGTATTCTTCAAGTGTTCACTTTTATTGAAGGGTACAATCAATAGGCATGGCAAATTGTATCTAAGGGGATAGGACACAAATCATGCCTGCCTGTTTCTGTTGTTCTTTCTTTGAATAAGTATTCACTGCTCTTATGAACAGGGTATTTGCCCCTTTCTTTCCAGACCCTGGCCCTTCACTGTCTTGAACACTTACTTCCCAGGGTGCAGTAGAGGCAATAGTCACTTACGAATTTGGGAAGACAGATTTGAATACGAAAACCACAGATTTTGTTCTTAAGACATGTGCTTTTTCTGAGCAAAATCTGTGGGAATAAAAAAATGATCCAGCCATACTAGCCACAAGAGTATAAAGATCCTCCAATTTTAAATGTAATTCTTCCTTCAGTGAAGTCTAAGACAAGTCACTAAATAATAATGAATTTTTTAAAAAGAAGCTGTGTGGAGTAGAGATAAAAGAGTCAGCCTCTACTTCATTCAGGAAAACCTGGGTTCGTTTCCCAACTCTGACATATAATGGCTTTGTAACCCTGAACAAGTTACTAACTAAATGGCAAGTAATCCAATATATGTTAAACATCAACATAATAATTTTGAAACATTTTTGTTATAAGCTTTTGTTATATGCCACATTCTTTTTGGTGTGGGTGAAGGTTAAGAGAGAGCCCTATTATATTGCAAAAGAATATGGTATATGGAAACTTATAGCATAAAACATATATCAAAATTATTATATTGAAAGCAACAGAACCCAAGAATATGAATTATATAATTCCTCAGGCATATTTTGTTGTGAGTCCTGAAAACATGAACGGAGGAGTTCTAACTAATAAGAGGAAAAACAGGCACATTATTTAATTTTACCTTGAAACTCTTGACTACATACACATCTCTTTTTGTACTCTCTCAAATGTATTATTTATCCTTCAGAGCTTTCAGTCAATCAGTTTCAAGATGACAGTGATAAGAGTCTACTACATGTCAGGACCAGCTATTAGTCTAACCTACAGAGATCCAATATACATTGGGTATCCCAGCTTCTGGAGAAGAAAAATGTTTTCTAACCCATACTTCTTTTGAAGAATGAAAATCAAGGCAACCCAGTTTCCCCATAAAACAAAACAGCAGCAGCAGCAGCAGTAGCAACAACAACAACGCAAACCCTTTTCTTATAATCTCTTTATCTATAAGGCTGGTAATTTATGTATCTCAAATTTTAAAATCTATGTTTATCTACACCTGAAAATTCACTTTGTGTTGCCTTCTTCCTTTAAGTTCCTTGAGGGCAGGAATTATCTTGCTTGCTTGAACTAATGCTCTTTGGATCAAACACAGAGAGTTTTCTTTTTCTTGTTATAAAGTTGCTCAAATTCTAAAATTAGCACAAGAACTAGGAAGATGGACTAATCGATGTTATTTGCATTCTTTAGTATCTTTTGTTGCACTACTGTATGCCTAAGATTCATTATTCCTGCTGACATATTCCTTCTCCCCCACCCATATTCAGTATTGAATGAAAATATGTAGGAAGGCATAGCCCAAGATTAAAAAATTAAGCCATAAACCATATTTTTGATTAAGACAGAGAAAAAGGAAACAACAAAAAGTGCCTTTGGAAGCTGTATATCATACTTATTTTCTCTTTCATAGAAGTGCTGCAAAAGGCATCTTCAGAAATCTTTTATTTTTATTCTCCTCCTTCTCCTTCTTTCCTCCCTCCCTCCCTTCTCCCCTCTGCGCTGCTCTCTCTCTCTCTCTCTCTCTGTGTTTCTCTCCCTCCCTCCCTCCTTCCCTCTCTCTCTCTCTCTCTCTCTCTCTCTCTCTTAGACACACACACACACACACATACACACACACACACACACACACACACACACACACACACACCAGACTTCCCAGAAATCATTTGGAATAAATGAATATTCAGTGGTCATGTCCCATGAGAGCAGGAATTGTGTGTGTGTGTGTGTGTGTGTGTGTGTGTGTTCTTGGTCATTGCTCCCACTCACTAATGTTCAGGATAGTGCCAGGCATCCAAGAAATGTTCCAAGTGAACACAAATTAAGAAAATACTACCAAAAGTCTCAGAGGAAAATAAAAGTACCTACATAAAGAGGTAATGCTTGACTTTGAAAGTTAAGGAACCTCTTTCATATTAAGAAATAGTATAGATTAGTAAAAAGAGGTCAGGATTTACCTTCAGGGGTTGTTGTTCTGTCATTCAACAGTGTCCAACTCTTTATGACCCCATATGGTTGTTGTGTTTTGTCTATCTTTTTGTGGGGGCAAAAATATTAGAATGGTTCACCATTTCCTTCTCAGTGGATTAGGGCAAACAGAATTTAAGTGACTTGCCCAGGATCATCTAGCTAGTGATTATCTGAGGTAACATTTGAACTCAGATCTTCCTAATTCCAAGATTAACATTCAATCCACTGAGTCTAGTATTGGCAATTAGAACATTCTCAACTAAAACTAGTTCCAACTAGAACACTCTTTGTGTGACTAAGGAGAGTCACATTAACTTAGACAAAAGTGAGCAATCCCTACCCTCAAAGAACTGATGGTTCACTTCATTTATTTAAATCTCATTTTCCTCATCTGTGAAATATGAATGGATAATAATATAAAACTTCATTCATAAGGTTATTGTAAACATTAGGGCACTATATGACTAATTCCTGATATCTAGAGTGAACAACGTAGAAAGTTAGAGGGGGAAAAAAGAGAAATAATTTCCATGAATGTGAGAGAAATGATTCTTTTAAAAACATTTTCCAAATTTTCAGTTTAAATATGATTTTTATAACATCCACTAACTTTATTAGCATAATAGTAGCTCTCAATACATTAAGAGCACTAAGATATTTAGAACTGATACAAGGGTAGAAGATAGTTGGGTGGCATCTTAATGATCCAAAAAGAAATAAAAAATTCAATTGGCTGACAAATGCAACAGCCATTTTTCTAGTTACTAATAGCTTGTTAAGTGATCTCTTAATGGAAGGGCATAATCATAGCAAAATTGAGAAGTGCTTTTGATAATAATCAACAAGAAGAAAAGGTAGGTAGTCAAGCTTTAGAAAAAGATCACTTAACACACTTATACATTCTCTACATGTCTGCTAAAAATACTGTAACCAGAATGACAACATGATTGTTTCTATGTCTGCCAAAGTGGAAACACAGGCCTTTCTATAATAGTGAGAGACTACTTTACCAATCTTTGAAAGTTAAGTTGGTATGACATTATAGAAACCACTCAGGCAACACTTCTACTTTTTCTCAAAGACAATTAAATGAAGATTGCCATATGGCCTTTGTAAAATCAACACTTTTTAAGGTCAAAGTGAGGAATCAACAAGGCCAGATACTAAGCAGGAGAAAGAAAAAATGTAACCTTGTGATATCAGCTTCTCCAATTTCTGTATCATTCACATACTAGGAGAACACTCTATGGTCTTTAATTAGTAAAAAAAAAAATACTATTGTCCCTCATCTCATTCTGCTGGAGGAGCCATAGATTTGGAGGACTCCTCAACTCCACTCTCTTGAATAGAATATAGGAGTAGCTGAATGGTGGGAAAACATCCCATACCACCTATCCTTCACTGAGAGTTGCTAGTTGGTAGTACACAGCAATGAAACAAATGTTTGGTAATGATGATGTTTGTAGTAACCCTTCAGCATCTCCAATAAAACAATGTTTTTATTGTTGAATGTTGAAGAACAAGAGTCGAAGAAAACTTCTCAAGTGGAAAATTATGCTTGTGAAACAGATGATTTACTAATGGTAACATGGCTCTATGACTAGGAAATGCAGTCATAAAGGCTTTTTCCATAGCCCTTCCATTGTTTCCAGTAATTTCTCCTGGTTTCTAGTTAGTGAGGAGTATACATGTACTGCCTGCAAAAGCCCACACTCCTATTGCACTGAATACAGAGATCCCATTATAGAACCAAAAGGATAAAAAAGCAAATGTGGAGTCTTGGAAGTAGAAGGAATCTTAAGAGATCATTCATGGATACCATATATCCAATGGTAACAACCTGAATCTCCAAAGAGGTAACTGGCTATGTTTTTAAAGACTGTTATTAAATTAAATTCCCTAAGATATAAACTAGAGAAATTTCTCTTTTTTTGAAGATACTCAAAGTATCCTCATTGATAATTACAATCTCCTAGTTCTTGGGGGAAGTTATCTCCTATTCATGGTAACATACCCAGTATCTAGTTTGCTAAGTTTCATTTTCCCCATCCACAGGACTTAAAGGAGTAGCCTAGGTGCTAGGAATACATATATAAAAATAGTGCCTTTCCTCAAAGAGCTTGCATTCTGTTGGAATGAATAGATGGATATAGACTAATATGATGTAGATAACATTTTGTCTCAGTTCATTAATCTAGATCAATATACAGCTTAAAATTGAACCATTCAAAACACAATTGACCAAAAAAAAAGAGTAAATAAAAAAATATTCACTATAATTCTATAACTTGTTTTTATTCCTAGCTGCCTAGTTGGAGAAAGAAAAAAAAAAGGAAGGAAGGCAGGAAGAGAGGGAAGGAAGAGTAAAAGAGAGAAGGAAGAAGAAACAAAGAAATGTTACAGATTAGTTTATTATTAAGCTATTCTTTATATTCAAAGCATTTAAAAGTTTGGCTTTGAAATTAGTAAAACACATAAGTGAAATAATATTACAATATCTTTGTTTATAAAGACTAAATAAGATAGCTTCCTATTTATTTATATTAATCAGGTATTCAATTTATGGCCAATACAAAATTTTCATCTAATAATATTTACTAGTTTTAAAATGAGGATGGTATTCAACTTAAAAACCATTATATAGTTTATAAATTGCCAGAAAATCTCAAAGTCAAAAACATTTTGCTTTATTTTCCATTTCTACTTAGGATCAACACTTTATCTTCAATGTGCAATGCATGACTTCACTATAACCTACATGACACTTTGCATTACTCATAAACACATAGCTAAAGGATAAAATGCCACTTTGGTTAGAATTCAAACATTGCCCTTTTTTTTTTTAACTTCTGAAAGCAAGCACCTTTCACTTCATATTATTGTGTCTCCAGATGAACAAAATGGCAGAATTCCAAGCAAAGCAATGTTTGAATGAGGACAAGACTACTTACTACAGGAAAAGTTGATTGACATAAGAAAATGTTAAGATTTCAGTGACTAGAGAAGTCCTGCAGAGTCCTATTATAATTCTACATCTTAGACTTAATAACATTGGAGCTCAGATTATTCTCTGTTTTAAAAAAAAATTATTAAAAAAATTACTGAAAGAGAAATACAACCACTAATAAGGAAAACTGGATTTAGGGTCAGAAAACATGAATTCAAATCCTATCACTGCTCTTTCCCAATTGTGTGACTTGAACAGGTCACTTTAAACCTCTAGGTTTCAGTTTCCTTCCCTGTAAAATGAGTATTGGACTAATTCAAAATATCTAAACTCTCAGCCAATGGACTGGGTAAGCTGCAAAATTCATGAATGCATCTAAGCCGTATTAAAATGTAATTGGGAAATGTTTAGCAAAATAAATAAAGTACAACATAGATTGTTATGTATAGTTTTCTAAATCAATATGCAGTCTGAAGAGATGCATTTCTGTTTGAGTTTGACACAATTGGATAAGATGATTTCCAAAGGTCTTTTCAACTCTAACTCTGATGCAATGATGGAATATTTAGCTCTCACTCAAAAAGGAGCTTTATGCATAGAAGTGCATTGGTGAAGAAGAAAGAAATTGAGCCCTTATTTTCAAATTAGCAGAGATTTGTGATTAGTCCACAAGGATGATAAAGGCTGGACCATGTCTCCATTTGAAACTGATTCATTTTTCACCTGACAAGTAAAACAAGAATGATATATTTTAACATCACAAAGTGTCACTCAAGTAAATCTTAGATGATTTTTAGATGAACTAAAAATAAGTAGATGTGTACTCCATGTTTATTTTTTAATATTGTTCCATTCATTTTGCCAAAGCAATGTTATGTTTTTCTACTTTAAATCTAAACAAAGTATTTTATTTTACATACTCAGACCTAGTCCAACACTTATTTCCCAAAGAAGTGAGAAGTACATGAAGACAAATTTTGTTTTGACTATGCCTCTTTATGATGCTTTGATAAAAGAACTCTTGTCAAAAGCCATTTCAGCAATCTGTGGAAAATTTAAAAATTAGATGGTCAGCATCTATTGGCTGTACCCCAGTGAGATCAAAGAACTCATATGCATGAACATATTTATGAAGTAGTAGCAAAGAACTAAAACCCAAGGAACCACCATTAACTGGAAATGTATCACCAAATTGTGATATATTAATATAATGGAATACTTTTTGATTATAACGAATGATGAAATGGATTGTTTTAGGGAAACCTGGAAAGATTTGTATGTGCTGATGCAGATTGAAGTGAACATAACCAGGAAAGCAACTTATACAATAAAAACAACATTGTAAAAACAAACAACTTTGAAATATGTAAGAAATTGGATTAATACAACAATAGAGGAAAAATGTTACCCACCTCATAACAGAAGTAGTGATGGACTCAGGACAGATTAAAACACTTTTTTTTTTTATTATGGACAATGCAAGAATTAGTTTTGCTTGATGATACATACTGGCCCAAAGGGAGATTATTTATTTTTAAGTGGAAAAAATAAGGTAAATTAAAAAATATATGTATTGATTGACATGACCTTAGTTTTGGTCTATGATAAAGAATCTGAGGCACATATTAATTAGCATTTACAGAATTATGAAGCCAGGATAGAATTAAGATGAAAGTTTCATTGGCCAGCTGCCTGATATTAAGCCAGATAATTTTGACATTGAGATCTCAATTATAAACCTAGACATCTCATGGAAATTCTGGCATTCCACACAGGTTTCCAGAGCACTATTATCACAAGCCTGGAATTTCTAGGTTTAAGAGCAGTCACTTTCCAAAGTCAATTATTCCTAAGTCAATTAAAAAATTTCCAAATACATTGCAAGTCAAAATAGCTGATCCTAAGGAAATGATGATGTCTAAGTAGAAGAGAAGGAAGAAAACATGGAGAGATTCAAAGTAAAGTTATCATGAAAAACTATGACCTCTCATAAAATGGTGACTACTTTCTTCCAAAAACAAGTAATAAACAGTGAAACTTTATTCCTAGGTCTTTTTTTTTCCTTGAAATCTCAATGTTGGTGGAATTTTTAAGCTATTAGCAGAAAACCATTAAGTCTATGTATAATATTCATTTAGAAAAATTCTTCTCCCAAAAACATTTCCCCAGATCCATGTATTGTTTTCAATTATGTGTTGTAATAAACAATTTATAAATTAACTTTGCCAATTACAAATAAATTTTGAATTATGTTTCAAATGTCAGGTAATGACAAAAATGAAGCTATGTTTTTGCCATGTTGAACACTATTCTTTTGTACTAGTGATGTAGAAGTAAGAGTGCTAGGTACATTTAGTATAGTGTATTTGTTTTGTTTTGTTTTGTTTTTTAAACAAATAAAGATCAAACACCAGCAACAAATTGTGTTGGAATTTTACCTTCCATATATCACAATGAAAATTTGTACTTTAGCTAGTGAAATAGAATCAGATGCATATAAAAATAAAACTTCTGATATCAATCACCTAAAATATGGCTTTCTTTGCTCAACTGGTGCAATATTCTTGATAAAAAGAAAAAGAAAAAAAAACCTTTGAATTCTATCTGTAGTTAATGCCATAGGTTTTATCCTGATTATGTAAAACATCTGGCACATATCACAACAAAATTCTTTAACTTCTATTTGTTTTTAACATAAAAACAAGTGGAATAGAGTCACTACTATGTTCTAATATTCTAACATAATCCTTTAATTTTTTTCATTCTGTATATGAGACTTTCAACAGTCCTATAGATACATTTCATTAAAAAGAGATATGCCAGGAGTAAAGTAAAAAAAAAAAATCATTCTCTTGGAAATCTGAAGCCCATCAATAGCACTGAATTAAAGATCTTCCACCTTTATATATCACAGCATCCCAAGCTACTAGTTTATGTTTAATAATTTGTTTACTTCAATAGTCCATAATTTCATTTGGATGAGTATTCAATTCACCTGTGCAGATTTCAACCCTTTGTATCTCAATACAATCTTCATGAATTTTCATAACAACAATAATGACAAATCACCTGATCACCTGCTTTTCCAATCCCGAATAACACAGTGCTGGAATGGAGTCCAGAAACACCTTGTCTATGAGAATAGGCTTTTAATAGAGAAGGAGAATCACTAAATTTGAGAATCAGAAAGAACTTCAGGAACCATCCAGGCCAATCCTCACACAAAAATAATCTTATATCCAACAAATAGTTATCTAGCCTCTGCTTTAAGACCTCCAAAAGGGCCAATCTCTCCCACCATGTTTGGAGACAAACTAGCCTACTTTTAGTAAACTTCTATTCCTAGGAAGTTTAGGGTATTTTCCCCTCCTGAAATGAAGTCTAAATTTGTCTTTTTTCAGTTTCCAATCAGTGTTTCTAGTTTCAGATAATTAGCTAACAATTATAAAGTATTTTGCAAATATGTATGTATATGTGTGCACACTAGTTATCATTATATTGCTATTGTTATTTTCTGAAAGTTTGTTTCATCTCTAGTCTTCGAATTCAGCTGTATATTTTTAAAATTAGTATTTGCCCTTGCAGGTTTTTTTCCCTACAAGGCAGGAGGAATTTGATTTGTTAAATCAAAAAGCTAAAATGACTTTGGACAAAAACTTTCATGAAAGTGAAGGCTCTGAGGTTTAATATATGGTGTAAGATAAAATCGAAAACAGTTTTGAAAATATTCACATTACAGTCAGCACTGTAGCAGTGACTAATAGACATAAATACAACATATACATTTAGAAGAAGACAGAATAAGAGGAATGAAAAGATAGAACCATCAGAATAGGTTTGTCACAACCATTACCATAGCCCTTAGGAATTCTTATGGAGTATGCACAAATGACTAAAGAATGGGGAATACAATATGCTCCATTTCCTGACACTTAAAATCTCTCTGGAATTTGAACAGCATCTGTCTTTATGACCAAAATAGATTGAATCTAAAAAAGGTTAATGTAACTCTTCATGAATGCTCTGACTTAGCCAGATTTTCAGGAATGTAGTGCCCCACACTCTTTGACCTGGCCTCTCTATCATGCTTAGTCCCAAGGAGATTGTGAGTTTTTACAGTTAGACTAAATGGAAGATTTCTCCTAATTCTCTTAACTCTCATTTATACTCCTTGGTGACTATTTTCTTTTCTTTCCTAAAACCTTTTAAGTGTTGGTCTTGAAAACCAGCTTTGCTGAAACCTCTAAACTGACTCATTTGCTTTACCTTTCCCCCAAGGGCTGCCCAAGAATGAGTCAGAATAACTGGCACCCCGGAGGGAAAACTGATGACACATTCTTGAAATATGTACCTTCTCATCTGGGACCCAAAGTTTCTTCTGAACTAATATATTTAGAGAATAGGTCAAATCAAAGCTCTTGATATTTATTTTATACTAGTTGCTTAACTGACTGACAGGAAGATGACAACTTATAGTTATCCAATTTCCAGGGAAACTTGAGAAAAGTTCTGAGAATAAGCTTGCCTGTAGCTAGCATGGAAATCTGGGATTTTAGTGGGTATTTAGAGTTAAATCAAGGCTGTAATTGATCAGGTTAGAGGCCTTGGAACTTAAGAATTTACATAAGAATTGTAAAACCTTAAGGAATAGTCAACAGGTTGTTTGAGAGACAACTGGTACAATGACTATGAGTCTTGGCTCTATGACCATGAACAAATCATCCATCAAGAGTTAGTCAATTTCCACATCTATGAAATGAGAGTAATAATACCTAATGTACTTGGGTAACTAGATGGTATATTAGATAGAGTACTGGGTCTGGAGTCCAAATTCAGCCTCAGAGACTTTCTAGCAAGTTACTTAAACTCTAATTGCCTCATTTTCATCATCTGCAAAATAGGGAAAATAATACCACCTACCTCATTATGACAATAAAATAAAATAATATTTGTAAAGTGCTTTGAAAACCAAGCTATTAGGATCATTAATTTGCAGGGTTGCCAAGAGACTTAAATCACACTTTGCAAACTTTAATATTAATTAAATTTATTGTAATGAAATAAGGATCCAAAAAGAAATCAAAAGGCTAAAATAAAATGAAATTTAATAGAGTCAAGTGTACTCTGTACACTTGTACGGTACTCTGTACTGTAAGTTTTAAAAATTCAAACTCACAGGTACAAGATGGGCAAAACAATTAATGTGACATATAGCAGTTAATGTGACATATGAAAAAGATCCTGAAAATTTTTGTGCAGTGTGAACTCAGTAAGAGTTAATAGTTAAATATGAAAGCAAAAAAAATTCATATGATATTAACATGAATTAAACAGAGCTATATTATCTAAAACAACAGAAGTAATGATCTTAGTCATCATCATTCCATTACTGGGAAATTGTATGTACTTCTGATCAATATACTTTAGGAAGGATATTGGTAACAGAAAAAAATTCAGAGTTTGGCATAATAGAGTACTTCAAGATTATTCCACAATAAGATTAGTTAAAGTTTATGTTAAAAAAGAGAAAATTTAGAGGAAGTCTTTAAGTGTTCCATTTGATAATAAAGGAAAAGAACTATGGACATGAATGGTCTGCTACAATGAAAAATTTCCTGATAATTAGTTATACAAAAGAGAAGTAAAATATCTTAGAGGCAGTGGGTTATCTATCCCTGGACATCTTCAAAAATGACCAAATACATATTTGTCAATTGTGTTGTAGAAGGGAATCTTGTTTAGATATGCATGGATTGAATGGCTCCTGAAACCTTAACCTAGAAACTCCTGTCCTTCAACTTTCCAGTTTTCAGACAACTTACTCTCTCAAACATACACTTTGGTTCTGTAACACTGAGCCTTTGTTCCTCAAACAAAACTTTCCATCTCCATTTTGTAGCGAAGGAAACTGAGGCAAACAAAGATTAAGAGGCTGACAAGGTTCCACAATAAGGAAGTGTTTGAGATCACATTGGAATTCATATCCTTCTTACTATAGGGCTACCACTTTATACACTGAGTTACTTAGTTCTCCTCAGCAAGAGGGTTGGCTTGGAAGTTGAAATGTACATTATATAGGTGAAGAGCAGTGTTTCAGTAAGCCCAGAAAGGTTGGCTAAAGTTATGATGTAAAAGATCTTAAAAGCTAAACAAGAATATATTTTATCTTAGAGAGTTTCTTGAGCAGGAGAAAGAGCGGGTTAGATTCTTTAGAAAAATCATTTTTTTCAGTTATGTTGAATATGAATTGGATAGGATATAGTATGTGGGAAATGGGGTGGTGGTGAGGCAGGGAGAACAATCCAGAATTTTACATTCATTCAGGTAAAAAATAGTGAAGGTCCAAAATGCTGTAGTAGCCATAAGTGTTGTGAGAAGATATTTGTGAGAGATGTATAGGTACAATAAACAAAACACTGTAATTTATTTGACAGAAGGAATGAATAAAAGTCAGTAGTGAAGGATTTCTCCAAGGTTGCAAATCTGGATAACTGGAAGAATGATGTCGGAGTTAGCAAAAGCAGAGGGCATTTCAGAAAACATGAGTTAAGTATTAGACATGTTGATTTTGAGAGGTCTATAGCATATACCAATAAGCAGCTGATGATGCAAGGCAAGGGCTCACTAGAAAGACTAAGGCTAGATCTGTGAGTCATTTGCAGAAAAATTGTTAATTGAAGCCCTGGGAGTTAATAAGATCACTAAGAGAGGGTACAGAAGAAAAGATGAGGCAGAGAACAGAGACTTGGGGGAAAACTAATGGTTAGAGGCAGGACATGGATGATGATGCAGCAAATGATACTGATAAGGAACAGTCAGACAAGTAGGAGGAGAACCAAGAGAAAAGGCATTGTCATGAAACCCCAGGGAGTGTGCAGGAAGAGAGGGTGGTTACCACTTGCTACAAGAAAGGATATGAGGATGGAAAAAAGGTCATCAGATTTAACAATTAAGAAATTACTGGTAGCCTTGTACAGCTGAGTTTCAGTTGAGTAATCAGGGTGGGAGACAGATTGCAAAGAGATTGAGAAGTCAGTGAGAAGATAATAAATGGAATCAAAGAATAAGGGAGAAATATAAGTTGCTAACTTGAAAAATTGGTAGAGTTCAATAAGTTTGTTTTTTTTGTTTTTAAAGGATGAGAGAGCTTAGAAAGATTTATAGACAGCAAGGAAGGAGTCAGTATATAGGGAGAGGTGGGAAATTAGAGGAAGGGAAACACTTGAAAGGGATAGTTTTGGCTACCTCTTTATCTGAGACTAGAGTAAATGAGGAGAGAATGAGGAATGGTATCAAGGAGTTTTAATGTGCAATTAGTGCAACAGATAGAGTTCTAGATCTGGATTTAGGAAGATCTGAGTTCAAATTCTGATTAAGACACTTGATATCTATCTGACCTTGTGATACTGACTTAACGCATAAATCTCAATTTCTTCTACAATCTTCCTTCCAAAATTATTGTGAATGTCAAATGAGTTGTTTGTAAAGTGTTAAGTACTATATAAATATTGGTTATAACTGTAGATGCAAAGAAGGAAAGAGGAAGGTGAAGGTGAAGGGATTTTATTTTCTTGGGAAAGTATGCCATGAAGTACTTTGTTGAATGAAATTCAAGAGTGGAAAAACTTTGGGACAGTCTTTGTAAGAATTATGATAGAGTCAGTTATGCTAGAGTCAGACCAAAAGGGTTGTCTTATGTCAGCTAGTGCTCATCTGGGATTCTAAAACAAAAGTGTATAATAGATCAAGTTAGTTAAGATTTTTCTCCAGCACCAATCAAGCAAAATATAGGAGTAAAGGATGTGTATAGGAGATAACCCAAATTTGGGATTTGGTAAGGCATGAACGTTGATGGGAAGAAAAAACAAGGGATTTAAATGCTATTTAGCTTGGGATCAGTTAACTCCATTGGCCAACACAGAAGAAAAGGAAGTGAAGGCAAAGCAGAGGAGTTGAAAATAGTTGAAAAGAATCAAGTAATGGATCATGTTGAGGATGAAGAATAGTTTTAATTGGAGGGAGGCATGGAAAGTGAGAAAAGAACAAGAGGTTATGGTCAGAAAAACATTTCAGAATTTTTAACTATTATGTAGCTCATTACTGGGTGAAGATTGAATCAAAGGTATGACCATCTCTAAGATAGAATGAAAATATATAAGTCATGGGCATGAACTCGGAAGCCAGGGTAATAAGGAGCAGCAGCAACATATATGTTGAAATCCTCAAGTCTAGAAGTAGAAGGACGAGGGAGGAAGATTTTTAGTCAGAAACTGAATTCTGAACTTCTTGAGAAAGGATGAAGAAGGTGATAGATAGCTGATAATTCTAGATGTAGGAAATCTAAAAAGAAAAGAAAATGCTGAAGGATTGAATTGGAAGTGTATTCTAGCCTATCAATTCTTTATAGAATCTTTTGCATTGATTTTTTTTCCTTTTTATCCCCACTGCCATGAGAACCCATAAGAAAATTGAGGAAGGATTTCAAACTATCTATTACATCAAGAAGCCCTTTATTTCTTTAGGCAATAGGAATTTAATGGTATCCACAAGAATACTGGAGTATTTTGTTCTACAGCTAAATAAAAAGTGTGGCTCATTCAAGATCTGAATAATATACAGGAAATTTTAAATTGCTAAATTTCTTAGCATTTGTCATGGCAATGTATCTCTATTTTATGGTCACAGGTGATTCTTTTTGTAGGTTTTGGATTCACGAATTAAATTTTATCTTGGTGGGTTAGAAATGAACAGGGCCACTAGATACATATACTTAAAAATTGAAACAACTTAACGCTTTAGAGGTCTCCCCAAGAGGATGGATTCATTTTAGAAATAACTTGATGCTTCCAATGATGAAATATGCTCCATCGCTTCTTTGTAGCATGATATTCTGCAATGTATCTTATTTCCTGACATAAAATCAATGTCTGAGATTCGCTTCTATTTAGATAGGATCCCAGACCACAGGGATATTTTAGGAGTCAAGGACCAGAATGAAAATCTTTCCTCTATCTTACAAAAAATGTGATTGTGATCAAGTCACTTGAACTTTCTGGACTTCAATTTCTTCTTTGTAAAAATGAATGGAGGTTTGGATTAGATGAGGGTAGACTACATGACTTCTAACCTTCCTTTGAGAGTTACATCAATGGCCCTAAATATTTTCAAACAAAAATACACTTTTCCCCGTGCTGTAGAGAAGTTATCTGAGTCACAATTTCACATTTAGAGAAACCAAGTGATTAATGCTTAAAGAACTATAGTACTTATCATTTTTTCCCAATTTCCCAGTTTTGAACCAAACAGTATTAATATTTTCTATTTTCATTTCTCAGCATATGTTCCCAGAATTGGTTGTCTTTGTCCATATTCCCCTTCCCCCCATGCTAACTATTTTATGGAACATATGAATGGACATTATTACACAGTATCTTAAACATGGGAAGTATTTTGCCAGTTCCAGAGCTTTTCTATAACATTCTTTATAGAGTCTGTGCGAAGATACAATCTTTTAAAGATTTTTCACATTTCAATAACTAAACCTCTTTAGATAAGGTCCAAGACAGCAAAGTCTTAAGAGAGATTTTTGCTCTATTGCAAAGAATATGAAATAGCATGTTACATTTACTAAAATGCTTCCATTAAATACTTTATAATTTTAAGAATCATTAAATTATTTTAATTAGATAGATAAAATTAGGACTATCTCTCATAGAAAAAAATATGTCTTAATTTTGGGGTTAATTTTGGATTGGAATTTTTTTGTTGATGTTGAGGTAATTGGGGTTAAGTGACTTGCCCAGGTTCACACAGCTAGAAAGTGTTAAGTGTCTGAGGTCACATTTGAATTCAGGTCTTTCTGACTTCAGGGTTGGTGCTCTATCCATTATGCCACCTAGCTGCCCCAATTGGAATTATTTAAATTTTAAGTGAGGCAGCATAATCTAAGGGGTAAAAAATTAGGCATGGAATAAAGAAAATTTGGGTTCAAATTTTGCCTCTGATGCATACTGCTTGTGTCAACATGGAAAATCCCTGAGAACCCACAACATCTCTTGTTTATAGCAGTGGTGGAGAAGGTCTCTCACATTATAGGAGTTTCCACATATCTATGAAATTCCAGCTCTAAATAAAAACAACCAAAAAAAAAAAAAACCCACAAAACACCCATTTTTTTTCAAAATGGCCCATTTTCCTAAAATTCTATTGAAAAGAATGAAAGAAGGAATAAACACATGAAACATATCTGTGACATCATCATATGCTATTAAGCTTCATGCCTTTTCATCCTGTGTAATTCTTACCTACTCCTTTATAAACCCTCCATGTTTTAATATACTGGAGGCCTTTATCTGAATTATTTCTATTATTTCATGAATACTACTAGTAGTAAAGCTAGCGTAGATAAGCCTTAAGTTGCCAAAAAAAGACAGCTTGAATATTATGGTGGCATTAATTTTTAGATGAAGAAACTAAAAAGACAGAGATTAAGTGACTTGACCAAGGTCACACAACTAGGAAGTATATGAGTCAAATTTGAATTCAAATCTTTCTGACTACAGGTGCAATGATCTAGCTTCTGCATGAATGTAGTCAAACACTGTTAGAGTGAATTTTAAAAGAATCTTCTCATGCTCAAACAAATATGCCAGAAACTGTAAATGCCCATTTGGATTGATATGTTCAGTGTTATTGTATTTGTTACAGAGGTTTGGCTTACAAATTCACCCCTTGGTTGTCTATGTAAATTACGGGGGGGGGGGGGTTCAGAGGTAATCCCTCACCAAATTATTACTGCTTGTATTTATACGCAAACCAATTTTTACATCCATGACCAATTTTGCATCCATCATTGCTATTGCTGTACATAATAATCTTGTCTAAGAAACAGTCAACCTTCTTTTACACATTAAAAAAAAAATGGCATGAAAAAATGTAAAGTAATTTGTATAGTTATCCTGTTAGGAGAAAATTCAGGATGAGGATTCTGTTGACTAAAAATATGCAAAAATTGCTTTAATAAAGTTAACCTTCCTTCATCAGAAAATCTTTTACTTGTACAACTTAAATTTAACAAAAAATGTGTTAATTTATAATTTCATATTTATTTAGATCTAAACTAAACAGTAAAATGATCAAAGTATGTGTAATGAGGGGAAGATATTTCTCAAAATTTCTGGGAAAAAAGCATATGCATTGTACTAGGATTCAAGGAAATCTAGATTCTACTCCTAACTAGGCCACTTAATCTATCTAGGCCTCAGTTTCCTCATCTATATAATAAGAGGCATGAATAAGATAATTTCAAAGGTCCTTTCCAGTTCAATGATTTCCTCACAAACTAGATTATCATTCTTTCAAAAACAGGATACTAATTGTAACAAACTAGTAATCTTTTGAATTTCAAATGGAAAAAAACAAAAGCAAAACAACATATTTTGAGTTGTACAGCAGAGAAATATTCTACTCTAGTCTTTTCCTCTCTCTTTTTTTTAACATTCTAATTGCCATTTTGCCTCCTATTGTTTCTTAGTTTTCCCTAAAGTAAACCTTTTGTTAAAAAAATTCACTACAGTTTAAATACATTTAATACTTTAAAGATATTAAATACATTTAAATACTTCTATGAAGCACAAATGGCTATCTAAGGATAAATTTCCAATTAATGTGCCTCAAATTTACTAGTAAAGATCTAATATATATATATAAATTCCAATACTAATCACTATCTGATTAAAAATATCCAATTGTGATCATTTTTGAGTTTATCATGTTAATTTTTTAAATGCCCAATCCAATCCTCTGATTTTTTAAAATTTCTATTTGCAAAAAAGTTCTACTACTCTGATCCTTTATTATTCTTCTGATTCTCCATAATTCTCCTAATCACAAGTCCCCTTTGGCTTCCAATCTATGATCCTAGGAAGCTATCAATGTTGTTTGTTTTTATTTAACTTTGTCTTTAACTACATGCAATTAATTGAGTAAACAATATACCTAAGTGCATGATATATAACTTTATACCACATTTTTGATCTTTCATGAAGAATATATATATATATATATATATATATATATATATGTATATATATATATATAATATAAATTCAACATTTCCAGTGTCTAGAGTTATACCCAAATGAAAATTTTGTTGTTTATTTTAATCTGTTTCCAAGCCTGTAAAATGTTACCATTCTACATAATCATTCTGTTATTGAGATGAATCTGACCAGTTTCACATACCTCTGGACAATTATTTTTTAGAACAAACTATGATAAACCTCAGGTTGATTTTGAATGACTTCCATTTGGTTACTCAAAGTTTCACTGACCACCCCAGCTAGTGGAAAATCCCCATAGTCACATTACATTGCTATGGTTCTGACTTAGAGATGGAATTATTCATTGTTTTCCTCTTTAGTTATTTTTAATGAATGGCTCAGGACCATTGAAGGTACACCATGACCCAACTTTTCTAGGCGAGAAGAACTGAACTCAAAGATACAGTACAGAATTCATCATTATGATGTTTCTTGGGATTAAAGATAATCTGCTATGATGGAAAGTACAATGCAGGAGATATGAGGTGGAACATCCCTTTGATATTAATTAGTGGTATAACTGTGAACAAGTGATTTAGCCTTTCTAAGCCTCAGTTTGCCCATTTGTAAAACAAACAGGAAAAATCCCTCTAATACTCACCTAGTAGGAATGTTGTAAGGATCAAATGTAATCAAGTAGTTGCTGCTTTGAAAACCTTAAAGCACAGATTCCAAGTGTTATTACTGCCATTAGCTCTCCCTAGACTATAAGATTCCTTATACTCTATTGTTCTCTAAATTATACACCTAATCTAGACTATGAAAAAAGAAAAAGCAAGCAAAAAAAAATTGGGGGGAAGATCAAAAGAATTCAAAGAAACAGAGCAAAAGTGCTAAAAAAAAACAATTTAACTGTGAATGTGATTTTAAAAAGAGAGAGATAGAAATGCAACAATGAAATAATACCTCTTATGTATGAAGTTCCTGTCATTAAAAATGTTCAGAATTCCATAACTTTGTAATAGTTTACCTCCCCTCTGACTCAGAAATCTGGGAGAGATAGACTTCAGAGATCATTAAATTCATATTCCTGGGTTTCTTCTTTGTTTTGTTTTTGTTTTTGTTTTTTGAGGAGTTGGGAAAGATTTGGTCTAAACCTGCAATTCCAGTTGTATAGGGAACTCTTGGGGAATAAATTCCCTCTACCAATGCACACCCCTGCAAGTCAGCTTTAGAGAATGATCTGCATTAAACCATTGAGTGAATTACCCAAGAGGCACAGAGCCAATATAGCATGTATTGGAGTAAACCTTAAATCCAGGACTTTTTGACTCCAGGATTAGCTCTCTCACTCCAGGATGTCATGCAAATTCTCCACCTTAGTTTTACAGATAAGAAATTAAGGCTTAGAGAAGTTAGTTGTCTCAAACCACAGAACCAGCTTATAGAAATACTAAGAATGGTACTCAGGTTTCTTGATTCTAATTCCAAAGTCTCATCTATGTATGATGTCATGCTTCCCTAATCAAAAATAAAGCCACAGGATGGATAATGAATGGATTAGAATCCAGAGTAAGAAAAAATCAATAAATGAAAGTCATGGCAGCAATATTACTTAAAAGAATGCTAGGATTTTTAAGGATAAAAGAAGTGCTCTGGCAGGTATCAAGAAATAGATTAGAAAGAGAAAGAACATGGAATATGCCCAATACCTTGCTTGGTACTGAAGTCTTGAAAAATGTTCAATGGCAAAGAATTTTTCTCAGGTACATTGTAAATCCTGGCACCAAACAAAGATTTGCCCTCTGAGACAATCAAAACTCTGTAAGTGCTTTTTGAGATCAATCAATAAAAAGAACTTTATATAAATAACTGCTGAGTTTAGAACTTTAACAGCAGCTAATGTGCCCCAGATGGTATCTTACTGACCACGGAGGCCAGAATGGATAACCCTTTAACAGCAACCTTACAGTGTCTTTAGTTCACAACTGTCTTTGTACTATGGGGCCCTTAGTTGTGAAAAGAAAGAAAGAAAGAAAAAAAGAAAGAAAGAATGAAAGAAAGAAAGAGAGAGAGAGAAAGAAAGAAAGAAGAGAGAGAAGGAAAGAAGGAAAAAGATGGAAAGAGAGAAGGAAAGAAAGAAAAAGAGATGGAAAGAGAGGGAAAGAAGGGAAAAGAGATGGAAAGAGGAAAAGGGAAGAGAAAGTCAGAGAAAGAAATAAAGAGAGAGAGAAGGAAAGAAGGAAAAAGAGAAGGAAAGAGAGAAGGAAAGAAGGAAAAAGATGGAAAGAGAAAAAAAGAAAGAGGAAAAGGGAAGAGAGAGACAGAGAAAGAAAAAAGAAAGAAAGAGAGAGAGAGAGAGAGAGAGAGAGAGAAAGAGAAAAGGAGGGAGAGAGAGGAAGAGGGAGAGAGAAAGAAGGAAGAAAGGAAGGAAGGAAGGAAGGAAGGAAGGAAGGAAGGAAGGAAGGAAGGAAGGAAATCTAGTTAACATTATGTTTACATTTACAACCTTGATTACTTTATTGCCCTTAAAAAGAAAAAAAAAAAATGTCCCCAATCATTTTCCAGTGACCTTTTTTGAAACTGTTCAAACTTTTTTTTTTAAAAAAATATGAAATAAAAAGAGGTTTTAGTCAAAATTATTGGGTTAGTTTTTATGTATAGACTACAGACACAGTGAAAAGAATAATGAGGCAGATTTCTCAGGTTTCCTAATGACTCAGATTGTTTTCATATTTTTGTCTTCTGTTTAGTCTATGTTGGTCAAAAAGGTTTGCCTGGAGTAAATACTAATTTTCCAATCTTGAATGAACACATAGTTCAGAAGTCAGTTGAAAATGTTTTCAGTGGATAATGATCTCAAATATTTTACCATAGGTAATCCAATTGCCCATTCCTACCTCCAGGCAATCAGATCTAGATTTTGATTTAAAACTGAGAGGAAATATCCTCTGACATACAACAATCAGATTAATTACATGAGATGGGGGAGGTGAGAGAAGGGCAGAAATTGGAGTAGAGGAAATACATTGCATTAAACTCACCTTCAAGTAATTCTGAAGTTCTTTCCTGAGGAATATTAAATTACCACAAGACCAGTGTACTCCTTATGACATTTTATTTTACTGAAGCTTACTTACCCTGCTGACTACTATGATTCCATAGCAGCAACAACAAGATTAAGGAGGTCCAGATGGGCTTCTCTCCTGCCCCAATAGCTTAGTGTGAGACAGTGGAGAAATACCATTCAACATAGGAAACTGCTTCTTAAACAACTTTTCAGGAATACATATTTCCCTAATACTTAAGGAAACCAGTATCATACTCGGTCCAAATTTTAGCATGTGAATTGATGGCCTAACCTCAACTATTCCTTATATTGGTTTGTGGTTTCAACTGCGGGCAATTTTCATCCCTGTTTAGAGTGGTTAGACTCACAGTGGTTCTCAAACTTTTGTTTTCAGTATCTTTATCATATTAAAAATTATTGAGGATCTCTCCAAAGAGTTTTTGTTTATCTAGATTATATTTATAGACATTTACCATATTGGAAATAAAAACTATTTTTGAATTTGTAGACCCTCTAAAAGGATTTCAGAGATCCCCAGGATTCTCTAGACCATGCTTTGAGAACCACTGTTTCATGTAAGCAAAATACTATATTTTAAATTAGTGTGCAATGTGGGACATATGTGTATGTGCATGAATGTGTGTAGTCTACATTTGAAAAGTGAGATCTCTGTTGTACCTGAAAGCTAATATCAATGAAACCATTTTCATCCTGTTCCTACAACAGGCTCTTGCATAGTATGGATAGGGAAGGGTAATTGGAGACAGGGAGAAGGTGATCAAGGAGGGAATTAAAATATGAATTGCTAATGCTTCAAATGCCTCATCTGAACTCATCTGAATGGTTTGAACAAAGCTCACCCCAGTTTTATTTCTGAATAAAATGGAATTCTTCATGAGTTTCCTTTTTGCTGCAAACCCTGAAGAATAACTTCATTCTAAAGGCTTCCTATCTCATTAGCTTGGAGTTAATTCTTGATGAATGAAAATCAAGCCAAAATTGACTACACCGATGATAACTTCTGAATTTGGCAACATAAATGTTTTCAGTAAGGTAATTCCCATGAATATTTTAGACAGAATTTAAGAAAAATTAAATCAATGATTTTTACACTTGGCATTTCAGGAAATACCTTATTTTTAAATTTTTATTCTTTCTTTTCATTTAAAAAAAGGATTAGGTGTAACTTATATGTATGTATGTGTATGTGATTATGTATGTCTGCATGCATGTATGCATGCATGTGTGTGTGCACTGCCATGTGTATATGCCGCATGTGTGTATATAATTAAAAGCCTAACGTCTTCAAAAGTTAGGAATGGCTTGTGTCATTTCTTCTGTAAATCAAATATGTGTTCAATATTTACGTAATTTAGGATAGTTGAGCTAAGTTTACAAAAAAGCAAACATTCAGGGCAAGACTGAAAAAAGTTCTACATGAAAATGTGCAAATAACTATGCTTTATATCATGTAGACAAAACATCTGGAATGACTAAAGTTTTCACTTTTCATTTGGACATACTGATAATGTATAAACACATCCTTGTGGATATTTTTTTCAGTCTTTCTTTGTATTCCTTGGAGAGTTCATCTGAGTAAATTTTGTTCAAATTAAAGTTATTTCTGTTAGAATGCTTTTATTTGTAACTAGTTATCTTGTTCTTGTACATTTGCCTACAACATATTCATATACACAGATGAATGCTGTTTAACTAAAGTTACTCATGGCTTTTCTAGATTTCAGAACAGGAGATATATACTTCAAATACAGTGGAGATAATACTGACAGAAGAGTATTAAAAATCTGAGTAATAATCTACCTTCTCATCCTAAATATGTGACCCTGGAGAAATCATCCATCCTCTCAGGGATGAGATTTTTTCATGTGCCATTTATATAATATGTTCTCTGAAGTTTCTTTAAATGAATTCTTTGCCTCTGGATATTTGTATTTTTGTTTCCAAGGTGTGCAATTAACAATGGAAGAAATCAATTTATTTGAGGAGGAAAAAAAAAACACATTCAAAGTTTATGTTTCATTTTTATAGCAACAAGCACTCATTTCTATCCTTTCATGGCAAAGAAAATTAAGTTAAAGAACTACTAAATGTATCACTCTTTAGTGTTAACATGTATCTTGTTGCTAAAATTCCCCCAAACTGGGAACTTTCTTGCCAATTTAAATTAAACTTTCACATCTGGGTAGTTATTTCTCATAATTGTTTTAAGCAGAGGTACACAAACTGTTTATTAATTATGAAATGATATGTACAAGCTGATACAAATTCTTAAATTCTTTAAACAGATCTATATGGCAGATTATTTTTGCTCTGAAAACTTTATTTAAAAGTGCGGAAACTGTACAAAGTTTCCAATAATGGTAAAGTATTTGCAAAAATGTTGCACCTGGACCAGAGAGGAGTGAAGAGGGCAAAGGTCAAAACTAAGCATTAAGGCATTGACTAAACAGACTTTAGACTCAGTTGAAAAGTCCAGACATGCCCTGCAGTGTCATCTTACAACTCTGGTTTTCTTCTTTTCAAAATGTAGTAATCCATAAATACAACCAAATCACCAGCAGCTTAGTTTTCATTAAAAAAAAAAAAAGCAAAAAAAAAATCCCTTTCATTCTTTCCACTTAACTTTGAGATTTGAAAATTAACCCCTCTATATCTATATTTTGACCAACCAAAAGGGAATTTCCCCCCCCCCTCCTTGTCACTGTCATCACTCACATTTTAAACTCCTCCCTTTATATAGTCTGCATATTTATTGGCTGAAAATGATCAATTTATTTCAATGAAATCTCAATGTGCTATTAATGATATCTTGGGAGAATTCTGGATTGAAAAACAGCAATCAATATTTGTAAGATTACTTCACTGATTCATACAAATAAATATCCATAACTGGATTATAGCTATACACTTATACATCTCTCTATATATGTTTATGTATGTATGTGTGTATATGTGTGTGCATGTACATGTGTGTGAACTGATGGAGTAGTTTTAAAAGAGTTCTAACTCAGATCTTCAACCTAACTAACTGTGTGACATTGGAGAAGTCATCTGTCTCTCTGAACCAAGATTTCTCCATCTGGCATTTATACAATGTACTTTCTGAAGCCTGAGCATTTGTATTTTTGTCTCCAGTATATACAATTAATAACAGTGGGAGAAATCAATTAACTTGAGAGAAAATAAATCTACCCAGAGTTTGCTTCATTTATTTATAACTATCTACACTCTGTTTATCATTCCATTGCAAAGAAAATTAAGTTAAAGAAATATTAAAGGTGTCACTCTTTAGTATTACATATACTCACACACACACACACACACACACACACACACAAACACACACACAAACACACTTCAATTGATGTCTTCATTAAAGATAGTTTTAAAGCAAGAGAGGTTTTCAGAGAATTCCATGGCTTACACCTTAAGAAAAAACATATCTATCTTGGACAGATAATTAGAATTTAAGACTATCCAATACAAAACTTGCTTTCAAATTCTTATTGACATTGTCACTCACTGGTTTACTTAAATTCTTTGTTGATATAAGCAAGATTCTGTTTACTTTAGTCCAGCAGGAGCACTAACAGAAGACCTTTTAAGTAAAACCAGTTACCTCCCTTCAAGAAAGTTGCAAACTCTCTCAAATCCAGAAAAAGAGAGAACTGATCAGATATCTTAATGTGGAAATAATACAGAGAAGAAAATATTAAAGCAGCAGCTGAGGACTTTGGCCAGTCATTTCATTACAATGTGATTTTTCTTCTTTAGTATGAAGGATTGAGAATTTCAAGACATCAAAGATAGTTATAGCATTTACTAACCCTTCCCTAAGTCCCAGGCAGCCACATTTCCTCAAAATCATTATGAAGTTTTGAGGCTGAACCATAAGAGCCATTAAGGGCATATTAAAATTCTAAGTGGAGAAAGTTAGAATTAAGACAATGTTGGGAAATCTTTTATGTATGGGATCATCAGGAACTATGTAATGGATTATGAATTAGGCATTTGGAAGTGGATAAAAATGAATTTCTCTGAGGAGGTAAAGAAGTCTTTCTCCCTCATGTCTTTGCCCCAAAATGTTGAGTATAGTCCCCCAAAATAGAAAGCTAAATGGTTTCCTAGACAAATATAGTATAATTATAATGACTGAACAAAAAGCTAGAGCTTTTCCTGGGACTAGGGAGAAGCACTAACTGGTTCAAATCTCCAATATAAAATTAAGCAAATTATTTAACTGAGCTGGATCACAATTTCTTTACCCATAAAATGAGAGTTTTGGATTAAATGATCCCTGAGATCTCTTCTGGCTCTATATTTATGGTCTTATTATATCACATATATATAGATATGATACATGTATATATCCTGATATATTAATTCCAATAACCATAGGTAAAATGCAAAAATCTCTCCCTCACACACATATAAATAAGTATCAGGTGTCATTCTCCACTGGGATTCTCCATGATATTACTTGAATAGGGGTGATCAAAAGTAAATAACAATTACAGGAACAAAAGAAAAGAAAAGAATACAGCTTATGGTTCTTTTACCACATTAAAACTTAAACATTATTATTGATACAAATTATGATGCAAAACATATTTTAATAATTTTATCCAATGCTATTAGACATTGAATAATTGTACAATCTGGTTCATGGACAGCAAAAATGAGATAGAGAAAGACTCCATCAATAATAGAGATTATACATTCTACTTACTTCCTTTTCTCACCCTTTGACTGATTTCTGGCCTAAAGACCCATAGTAATTTTGTTCATTCTAGGAGTAAAAACAAAAACAAAACAAAAACAAAATAAAAACCAGTCAAATGAGATTTTTTTTTCCAAATGAATTTTGCTCTTACTCATGATTTGACAATAGAAATATGGCTATAGTATCTTCTGTTTCATGGTAATACAAGTAAATGAAAAAGGCATTATGGAAACAGGACCTATGTCTTGTTTTATGTAGCATAACATCATATATGTACTCAGAAAGCAATAGATATGGTTGCAACTTCTATATCACTCCAGAAGATGGTGCTTAAAAAAAAGTATCTGTGTTTAGAATCATATAGGAAGCTTTAAGATCATGGAATCCTGAGATTTAGAGGTGGGAAAAAACCCCACAACAATAATTTAGAGAGCAATTCTAGACCAATGTCCTTCTTTTTACAAATAGCCAGACTAAGATCCAGACTTAATAAATGCCCTGCCTGAGGTCCCATTGGGAGTAAATGGTATGACCACATCAAATCCAAATTTTCTGATTCCAGATGTACGGTCCATTTCATGATTCCACATTGCCTGAGACTACTTTCCTGTTTCTGTTACAATTTACTTTTTATGATAAACTTTTCAGTGCTACTTTTATCATTATTTTAACAGTTAACAAAGTGAAAATGTAACACATTCTTGTACATAAGGGTATACAGATGAGAAATTTTTAACAAAAAAGTTATATATTCTCAAGATGGCTTGAAAATAAAGTTCCCCCAAATTTAAGAGAGCAGTGTTGGATATCTACATTAAGATCTGTTCAATAGCAGCTAGAACTTTAAAAAAATACATTTTCCCCCTCCTTCAATGTTCTTAACCTAAAATTATGATTTTACATCCATAGGAAATTAACAGATGAAAATCTCAAAAACATAGATCAGTCATTTTTTCTCAAAATATTTGATCATATATACTAATAAAATATATTGAAGTTGAGATATAAATCTTTCTTATCCTATTGTTCCAAAGCCTAGACTCCTGTTACCATTTTTTTTTATCCCTAAGGCTTTTTCTAACTCAGTGTATTTCTCAGGTTTGATATTGGCCCAAGTCCAAGTAATGTAGTTACCTGGAGAGTAATCTAAATTTCCACTTAAGCCCATTCTCACTTTTTTAAAAGTTGGAAAGTTATGTTATAGTCCCTTTTTAGGAGTGACCAAGATCAGCACAGCTGAGTAAATAACTACCCAGAAGTATAAAACAAACAACTATTTTTTGATGTATAGCATTTTTAATGTAACTAATTCACTTAAACAATAGGCATAAGTCAGTAACTTCTAATCATGACATTTTCTGTCTTTTTGATGTACTTCATAGATGTTCAAACTAAGAATACATAAGTGAACTCTGTTAAGCCTTATTAAATGAGAACACCATTCTTGCATACCATGCTATTACTTGCTAAGGCTAATTCCAAATGCCTGGGTAATAACATCATGAAGAAGCTATAGCCCAAGCTTTTCCCTGGACGGAATAAGCTTCTGGAGTCAGCATTTTAGTTAAGCAGATTTCTTTCTCCCTTCCAAATTAAACTATGTATGTGTGCACACATACATGCAAATTGACCCCTTCCTATAACTTCCTGCAATCATTTCTGGGTGACTTCAGGAAATTCATCACATTTTAATATATTCACAGACTATCTCAACCAATATGACAAATTTTCTTTTTCTTCTCCTTTTTGTTTCAGAGAATTAACTCAGAACCTGTTTGTCCAGATGGCTGAGAGAGACTGTGTGTACATGCATGAGAACCATCTCCTGATTACTGGTGTTGAAAGGGCAGAAGCAGTGACTCAAGTGATTTACATTAGGAATTAGCTAGTTTTGTAGTCATAGCAAAACTAATATAAATTAAATATTCTTAATTATTTTGGCTCTGGCTAGTAAAGGCAAAACACAAAGGCAAGATTGATGCAGGCAACCTCACAATGGCCCTACTGATTTCTCTACTGGCCCTTCCTCTGCACATGGTCAATTAGAATTGAAAATCCTGTGCTGATTTCATTCGCTGGAATTTTTAAGCAGGTCAGGAAGAAAGATGTTATTGAAAGGAAAAGTCTCATCTAAATAAGAAAAGAGCACGTGGCCATCTGGTCTAGCTATACCATGCAGAAATTCATTTACATTTTCTTGTAGTTTTGATGTTGGGAATGATGATACTGAAAAATGAACCCCACATCTGTTTGTAGTAAATAACCCAAATATGTGTGCTTTAAAAAAAAAAATCTAGAAAAACGCATGGCAAAGTCCATTTCCTATCTGTGATGCATGAGTCCATTTGATCCCAGTGCCTCTCTTAGCTTCACTGAGGTTCTGGCCCTAAAACTTTCAATCATTCTCAGAGCACTTTTGCTCCATGAACGTATCAACAGAGCAACCGATCTGCTGAAAGTTGTGCAAAGAATTTCAAACTGTTTCCATTCCATGAAAATCTGAATTTATACTTAAAGAGGAAAATGTTAGGGGAAAAAAAGTTTCATCACTCTCTTGATGTTCCCAGTATTTACACACAAGGCAATATTGTTTATAGTTCAAAGGAGTATTCTGAGGGGAAAAAAATCCAAGTCTATACATAAGTGCTAAATTACTTTTTATAAACCACATAGTGAGAGTTTGGGGGATGAGGCAATAAAAAGAAAACTTGGATTCAGAGAATATTTTTAGCAAATGCAATAATTAGAGGTGTCCCTATATAATTCAAAATTAATATTTTAGATGACGCATGATATATAATAAATACACAATGATCAAAATATTTTTCTAGGCAACTGTTTATATGTGCTGCTCTAAGTATAAGTTGATTTCTTTATCCAAGTCTTGTTCAGCTGATATATAGAAATTCAAACCATAAAATCCATCTTAAAGTCTGGTTATCCTATCACATGCCAAAACCCATCTTAAAGTCTGGTTATCCTATCACATACCAAAGATAAATAAATAAATAAATAAACTTCTTTGTCTATTTTAAAAAACCATCATCTGCAAAATTTACATTTATTTTTAGAGGATAGCAGTTTTACTGTAAGGAAGATGCAGAAAATGATGGTCAAGGAAAAATGCATTCTAATATAACATTAAGCATATGCATTTTTAGTTATCCCCAATGTTACAAAGCATTGGTGCATTTATCCATTCAGTCATGTGTAGTCTGCCATTTCCTATGAAACATTAGCATTGTGTAAGAGCAAACTGTACTCTCATAACTTGTTCTTTCTCAATAATGCACTGAAAACTATTTGTTCTTCAATAGGAGTTACGTAGTCTGATTATTTCAATCAAGGCCATTATCTTCATTTCTTTGAAAGATGCCTTTTAGTAACCTGTACCCCCACTGAGTGGTTCTGTGTGCTGTTGTCACAAAGTAGCTGAAAGTTCAATCCTACTGTTTATTCATTTTTCTTTCTTTAATAATCCAAATGAGTTCTGCAGCTCTCACAGGCAGAACTTTGAGGCTTTTTTAGAAGAACTACCCATGGAGAGATTACAAATTGAGGCCTAAGTGCTTGTCCAAAAAGTTACATATTAGTTCAGAGTCTTCCCACCTAGAATGTCACCCAACTTGTATTACCTGTTCTGTGCCTAAGTTCAAAATGTATCCTCTGATAAAGTTATATCTTAGGGAATAACCCTTTTCAACAGGAGAACAATCATTTGTTTTAATTTTTAAAGATCACATTAACTTGGTAAAATTGATCTCTTTAATATGTAGAATACTTTACAAATACTTTGAAAATCCTAATAACAATATATGCTTTTCTGCAACTGAAATATAACAAAAAATTCTGAGATAACATTCTAACTTTTAAAAATGAAATCATATATATGTATGTGTATTAAATATTTAGAACTATTTTCTACTAATTATATGTAGTATTTCTATAAGCATATTTGTATGTGCATTGTAATTTCTTAATAAAATTCAGTGGACTTTTAGGAAAATAATATTGTTATACTTTTAAAAATATGTATTATCAAAAGAAAGAAGAATGTAAACAGCAACTGTAAATTATAACTCCTTTAAAAATTCTAGAAAATAAATAAAGGAAATTTACCAGTCCATTAAAAAAAATTTATTTCACCCTCTATCTAATCAGGATATGTGCGGATAGTAAAACACATGAAATCATCATTCTTTACAATTCATTTCGCATAACATTTTTGTCCTTCTATGAAATGGCTCTTAACAGGGTACATTTTAGAGCATTTCACAATTTTACTTAGCAAGAAAAAGCAAAATAAAATCAATAAATGCCATTGTATTTGATATCTTTTATTTCAGAAAACCTGAAAATTCTTTTTAAAATCTTTTATTTCTATTTATGTCACTGAATTTAGTCACCTCTAGAGTAGAAATGAACATTCAACCATTACATTAACAAAGCACTCCAGAATCAGGGAAGCTGCCTGACTATCTTTGTGATAAACATGACCATAATGCCATATGGATACATCTTCAAGAGATGGCCAAGATTCTAATACGCTTTGCCTGTGGTTGTAGTTTAACCCCACAAATACCTGAACTTCTTATGGACAACACATCCAATTGATGGACATTCGATGATTGGAAATGCTTCCTATGAAGGCAAATTTGGAGGAGTAATGACATCACCTGAAAATCTGGACCTCTTTCTGATGTAACTGCATGAGTATTCAGGGAGGAGGGAAGGAGGAGAAAAGGGAGAGAGAGAGATGGTAAAGAAATGGAGTGTGGGAAGACAGAGGAAAGAGGGAAAAATCGAAGTTGGGAGGGGAAAGGAGAGAGAAAGAGAGAGAGAGAGAGAGAGAACACTTCATTCTTTCATTAATGGCATTATCAACTATGCGTAATCTTCTGCAAGATTTGGAAGTCTATCCATTAAACTCAGACTTTTTGCAGCTTTCCTACTGCAGGCTTCATTCCAAACATCCTTACTGTGCTTTTATAGGCAAATGATTCCTTGTGGAGCAATGTATTGATAATACTAAATAATACAGATGTGGAATGGCATTAGGGAATTGGTTTCTAAATCAGATTAATCAGGCGGTGGTATATGATATGCTGCATGACTGTTGGGTCTCTGGGGACCTGGGGAACGATGGAAAAGGCATATGGTTGGGGGGGGCGATGAAAGGGTTAAAATCAAGGCTGCCCAGGGTAAGAGAAAGGGGATATTGTTGTCTTTAATCTTTCCGCAGTGTGTGTAAGACTCCCATCCCTGATCTGCACATAGCAGTGGAATAGGCTTGGCATGCATTGCTGCGTGCAGGCTCCTTGATTGTAGAGAAGGGAGGAAAAAAAAAAAAAAAAACCTGGCTGGACTCCAGACAGGGCTAGAGCTCTGTTGATCATTATGTCTAGCCTTCAGGTGTCTCAGCTCACAGTGGGCGGTGGTGGGGGGAGGTGTAGATAACATGAGGGCAGACAAAGAAAATTAAATGGTGTATTTTTAAAAGATTATGTGAAAATTCATGACAAAGTCCTGCTTTAAAATTAATCCTAAAGTATCAGTGCCTCCCTCCTCTCCCCAATTAGAACACACAAGCCTCTGCTGGAGCAGATTTATTTAAGCCATAATTAGGAATGTCTGGAGCCCTTCAATAATTTCCTTTATTAGTTAATTTTTTTTTTCCAAAAAAAAATCACCAAAATAACCTTACCCTTACAAACTCTTCTTTTCTTCCCATGCTTTGTTATTGAGTAAGCTCTGATGCATCCACGAAAAACAGATTTGATTTCACCCCCCACCTTCCTTCACTAGCACCCCCAGGAGACTTTTAGCATGCAACTTTTAAAAGATTTCGATGATTCTAGAAGTAAAGGCAAAATACCCTAATAGATTACATTATCTGAGTGTAGAAGGGATAAGTGAACAGCATCTTTTACCTATTTGGCTAGGTTTTCTTTTCTAAGGCTAAAACCAAGTGCTTTTTTTTTTTTTTTTTTTTTTTTTTTTTTTTTTTTGCTTCTATTTGAAGTCCATAAATCTTACATGGAAAGCAACTTACATGCTAATCATATCTTTTTTGCTAGCCAGCAAAGATGAAAGAGAAACCCAAAATTATTTTTCTGTCTGGCAATCTTCTGTAAAGAAGCTTCCCTTCCCCCCCCCCCCCACTCCACCCTATTAGGAATTTCAGGGGGGAAAAATTCTTTATACATGGAGGGCTGGAATCTGAGACATTAAAGCTGTCTCTCCAGTCTACCATTACACTGACCAATTTCAGACTCCTGTAGAACTGTTTGGATTTTATTTCTTATTTTAAAAATAAGCTTTGAAACCCTTCCACAACTATAAATACTATAAAAATGGAGAGGGCGGTTAAAAAAATAAATAGAAAGTCAGCCCTGGCTTGGATCCATTGTTCAAAATTTAAGAGCTATTTGCCCCCAAGTGCCTTAGCTGTCTTTCATTGCTAATTATAATAACTGTCAGATGTCTGGAAAGTCTACAGTGCCCTTGTCAGAGAGTCAGCAAAGTTTGTCTTTTATTTTTCTTGGGGACAGATCAAACCTGATTAGATACAGAGACCAAATAGAAAAGAACAAAATACATATGTGTCTGCCTTCGGTTTTCCTTATGAACAAAGCGGCACATAGCTATATTCTTCTGTGCAGCCCTCATGTAGCTACCCTAAGGAATGATTGACTTTTATTTTTTGTTCTTTTATCTTTATTAGACCGAAACAGACAACATCTGGCCAGCAATGATTTTACTAGTAATTTGTATTCTTCTCAATATCCACAATCACAGGTAGAGGTTTGTTTTTTTTTTAAAGTCTCATATACTTTTTTGCATATGGCATATAAACTATTTAAATCAGGGCACTTTATGAAAAAAAAATCATACTTACAATTTCAAACTGCTTAGCTTGTGAATTTCTTGTTACTGGATTGCAGAATTAGTCTGGTCCTTTTCTGATGCAGGTGCAGAATTCCAGTTTTTTATGCCTGAGGAAGGCAGAAAAGTGCTTCATAAAGTCACTCCCAAGTCAGCCACTTGTGCTCAGACATCCCATTGCTTCTGTGAAAGCTGTACTATCTGCAGTTCTGAATTGAACTAAATTACAGCCCATGTGAAAGACAGGGGAAGGCAGTCATGTGGGACACACGCAGCTACCCTATTGGTCACAAAGACATAACTTAGGCATTCTGCCTTTTTCACCATTGGTTAATAGTTAAAACTGAAAGCATCTAGGTCCACCTAGTGAGCTTATTTTCCTTTATGTGTGGAAGAATGACTGTAGGATTTTACAGTGACAGAATTAGTTAAGAAAGAGACTGAAGTCATCTTTCACAGAGACTGGTGGGTGGGGATTGGAAAGCTAGCTTGTTATTTTTTGTGTGTTTTTTTTCCTTTAAGACTTCCCCCTCCCTCAAGCACACACACACACACACACACACACACACACACACTCACTCAGTCACTCACTCACTCACACCCTTCTCCTTTCCTGCAGTCTTGCCTATTCTTTGCCTATCAAGAAAGCTTTCTTTTGCAGTTAACTCTGGCAGCAGCAGAAAGCAAGGAAACCAGCATTATGTTGCCTTCAAAAAATTCAGTCCCAACCGAAGTCCTCAATATTTTCAAAGAAAGTTATTTCAAATTGATTGTATTTTGATGACTGCGCTGGTTCTACTGAAGTTCCAAGCTGCCTGACCAGTGTTCATTAATATCACTATCCTAAAGACTACTTCCTTTGTGAATAACTGTTAGTGTGCTAGAAAGCAGGAACTTTAAGCATCTCTATATCATTCTTGGATATGTACCATACAATAATGGCAGTGGAAGAATTAGAATTAGAATTGGCCAGAACTAGGGAAAGCCACTAATTCTATCACTATGGAGCAATCTTCTTCATTTGTCTAATTGGATGATGTAAAACTAAACAAAATGATCTCACAGATGGCATAAAAGACCTCTCAATGTTTTATGATATTTAAAAGTATGGTAGATATTTTGTTTTACAATCTCCACCCAAGACTGTAAACCGTATAACATCCAATAATCTTCAAGGGTTTGTGTGAGTATGTGTGTGTTGGGTTTTTTTTATTTTTGTTTATTTGTTTTTTACAAATTATGGCACAGCAATCATATTTGTCTTCCATATAAACTTATTTTCAGAGTTATATATAACCTAAATTTACATGTACATGTTTTGGAGAAATATTCTCCATAACAGCAATGTTCTCCCATAGATCTAGGTCAGGATTTTCTCCATGGCTTACTGAATTTTCATATTTTTGCATAACTATAATAATATGATTAAGATTAAAATCACATCGCACTGATTGTGGATAGTGGGTTATAGAAACTGTTTCTGGGACTGAGATTATAACTCAGTTTAACTGAGGAAGCAGTTTAACGGAATCTCCCTGAGATTATTTATATTTCTCCAGAAAATGAGAATACCTTTGGCTGTGGACTACAATGGCAGCTGCTATGTCACAGGGTAGTGTATGTTGTCTGTGATGTGGAAAATTTGGACCATGCTTAGTATTATCCTGTCTTTTCCTAGCAGATTCAAAGGTAGCATTATTTCTTTGGCATACATGATTGAGTATGCTTAAATTAAGGCTGGCCTGGACACAGGGCTGCAAAGTATCAAGTTTACCATCAGAGTCTTCTTTATCATATTCTCACATCATGATGTTAGATTAATTTAGTTACACACTGTCTTCAGGCTAACAACTGAGTCCCTGGAGTTCCTTCATGTAATCTCTCTTCCCATGTAATCTAGCCTTCCCAGGAGACACACACACTGAAATTATTGCTTCCTCTTTCCTCCGCCCTACCCTCCCAGTTCTTCAACTAGATTATAGGGGATCTTGGGGAGGTGGGTTATACATCACTGAATCCTTTTGAGGGACAAGGACAACACTTTGCATATGATAAGCACCCAATAAATGCTTGTTGAATGAATGAATGGATTCCATTAGTGATTGGCTCTTAGTGAGAAAAGCAATTTGGTAAACTAACTGACAATAATGTCAGGTCCCAGCCCTGCTGGTGATGAGAGGCAATTAATAGGCTTAGAGGGTGACAATGCTTCTTTGCAGGGTTGAGGGGTAAGGGGGTGGTGGTGGGAAGGTATGGTCCAAGCCATGGTTCAAAAGGGTAAACAGAATCTGAAGGCAAGGTCTAACCAAAGAGTTCACTGGAACAAAAAAGATTAATGGCAACAGGCAGGAGTTGTAAAACAAAGACTGAGCAATACAAAATCAGCAAAAATCTCTGAAGGTAAAGAATGACAAGAAACAGTAGATGTTTGTCTCACATTGAACATTTTCCCTCTCCCACCCAGCAAAGTATTCTCTCAGGGACAGTTTACTATAGGCTTCTACCTATCTCCAATCAAGTATATTGGACCAGAACAAACAAAAAAAAAAATCTCTAGCAAAAATAACTCTCAGGATATTTGTACATTAAAGAAAGTACTTTCAGAAGCCAATAACAAACCAAAATAATGAATATCCTGTGGTAGAATTTCAGACACAATAATAAATAAATAAGTGAGATGTTTGGGGATAGGAGAACCTCCACATAGTTGTTCATATATCATATAAAATAAACCTCCAACTGTTCTGTCTATACAATTCCTAACAGTCTTAGATCTAAACAGATTTATATTTCCCCATGTTATGTGTTTAAGAAGGGATACTATCTGGTGGTATTATAGAAAAAATCATGGACTAGGAGTCAGGGAAATGTGGATTCAAATTCCAGCTTTGATATTTTTTAGTGGCACCTTGGGTAAAAAGCTTCTTAAACTTTTTTTCCCCTTGCCACTCCTTTTTGCACGAGAAATTTTTACATGACTCCAGATATGAAGGTATATAAAACAGATAAAAAAATCAGATATCTACTGATAACAAATAAAAATGTTTGACCCCCACATTCAGTGGGGTTGTAAACCATGGTTTAAGAAGCTTTGGAATAAATCATTTCAAAGCCTCAATTTCCTCATTTGTAAAAAGAGAATCTTTAATTTAGACTCTGCTTTGGATAGTCTATATATTTTAATATTCACAGGACTTTGATAAATTTACAATTTCATGATTTGTTTCGTATTTACTCAGAGGGAGAGTAAATAAAATTTTCTTTTTCATTACAACTTGACCAAATCTTGAATGATTTTGACATATGAAAAGGACACCTTTGCATATAAAAAGAGCATTTTGTTTTTATCGAATAATACTTTTTTCCCATTAAAAATAAAACATTGTGTATCTCCTATTCACTATATTTTTAGTTAGTTGATTATAAAGATGTGGTCTACTACAGCATATAATTTGTGAAAGCTTGCTTATTGCCTTCTAATGTCTCAGTCAAGGATACTTTTAATGTGTATGTAGAATCATCGTACATACAAACTGCAAAATGATATCTCTTAAGCACAAGCCTCATTATGTTATTTTCCTGCTCAGGAAATTCCAGTGGCTCTCTATTGTATCCAAGATAAAATCAAACTATTTGTTTCTATCAAAAAAATGCTGGGACTGGAGTAAAAACATACTGAGTTCAAATTCTACCTCAGACACTTAATAGTTGTATAGCCCTGGGAAAGTGACTTACTCTCTATTTGTCCCAATTTCCTCAAAACTGAAAAAGTATTTAAGTATTCGTTATGGGCCAAGATAAGTCTGAGGGACAAAGGAAGGGGAAAAAGAAAAGGGGAAAACATAGTCTTTACCCTCAAGATGTTCACAATTTAATGGAAAAGACAAAATGCAAACAATTATGTATAAATAACATATAGACAGAATGACTTGAAATAATTTTAGATAGAAGGAGCTAGTATTAAGTAGGGTCAGGATAGGCTTCTTGAAGAAGATGGGATTTTTAGCAGAGAATTAAAGAAACCAGGAAAGTCAGAAGATGAGAGAATTCCAAATATGGGCATAGCCTATGAAAATGCCCAGAGTCAAGAGATGACATGTTTTGTAGAGGGAAAGACAAGAATTTCTGTTAGTGGATGATACAATATTAGGTAGACGAATAAGGAATAAGAAGATGGAAAAGTGGGAAGGTCCACTTTAGGAAAGACTTTAAAAGCTAAGTAGAGAAGTTTTATATTTGATCCTAGAGGTAATAGGGAGCTGATAGAATTTTGCAATGGGTGATATGGTTAGTCTCCTGCTTTAGGAACAGCACTTTAATTGTTGAGTAGAAAATGGACTGATTTGGGGAGACACTTTAGGCAAGATGACCAACCAGTGCGATACTATTGCAATAGTACACGTATGAGGTGATGAGAGCCTATATCAAGATGGTGGAAAAGTTTGGTGAAAGAAAAGTTAACTTCTTTTTGGGGGGTGTAAAACCCCAAACCAAAAGTTCCTTCTGGGACTTTATCTTCTAGTCAACTAGTATTGTCTACTATGTGCCAGGCACTGGGTTAGAGTTGAGAATATAAAAAACTGCAAAAACCAAGCAATTCTTGATATCAAGGAGTTCTTGTTCTTGTGGGGGGACACCATGCAAATAATTGGGTATGGGATAAATTGGCAGTAGTTTCAGAGAAAAGATTAAAGACTGGGAAAGGTTTTCTGCAGAAGCTGTGTTTTTAACTGAGACCTGAAAGTTATGAGTCAGAGAGAGGTGAGGAGGCAGAACATTTCAGGCTTCGGACAGACACTGAAAATTCCTAGACCGTAGAAATGAAATGTGGTATGAAAGGTATATCAGGGAGACTAGTGTCCTTGGATTTTAAAGCATGTGGAGGGGAGGCAGCTATTAAAAAAAAAGCCTAGAAAGGTAGCAATGGTCCAAGTTATGAAACACTTTAAAAGCCAAATAAAAGGAAATTTACAATTGCTTTTGGAAATAATAGGGAGTCACTGGAGTTTCTTGAGTGGGAAAGGAGGAGATATTGAAGGATGGGATATAGGTAGATCTGTACTGTAAGAAGATCATTCTGACAGTTTAGTGAAGAATGGACTGTTGTTGCACAGATTATCTCAAGTTTGGAGTCAGAATGCTAAGAAAGGTCTTTGTTCTTGACTGGTGTTCAGTATGGACTAGAATGTGATTCTTCCTCACATTTGTCCTATTAAAGTCTTTAGTTCCATCAAGGCTCAACTCAATGCTACCTGCTTCATAAGGCTTATTCAATGGCCACATTGCTAGAGTTACCCACCCCTGCCATGTCCCCATTACTTTTAATTTATCTTGTGTTTCATAAGTATTTATCTATGTAGTCGTTGTTCTCCGCCAATAGGGGGAGAAAAAACTTCTTGAGGGAAAAGACTATTTGTTTCTATCAGAAGAATGCTGGGTTTGGAGTAACAAGGTACTGAGTTCAAATTCTACATCAGACACTTAATAGTTGCATGGCTCTGGGCAAGTGAATTAATCTCTATTTGCCTCAGTTTCCTCAAAACTGAAAAAAAGAGATAGAAGATAATGGCAGTTATCCCAGAATTGGGGGATTAAATGAGATTTATATTTATAAAAGTGTTTAACACAATATTTAGCACATAATAGGTGCTATATAAGCATTTATTTCCTTCCTCCTACTTTGCCTTCCAAGAACTTTACACAGTGACTGACATAAAATAGATGCTTAATAGTTGTTTATCAAATGTGGTTTCTGATGCTAGGACCACATCTAAAATCTTTCTGGCATGGTAGGACCTTGAAGTCCATTCAAATAGCGTGTGAGAACCCAGAACTTTCTGTATTACACAAAAAGACACTCAGAGGATGACTTTGTGGCAGTTTCACAAGTAGTAGTTATTTAATAAGTGCTCAAAATGAATTGTTAGTTTGTATCTCTGTGATCAATGATCCTAAATTGTTTGCTGCTACAGAAGTCCATTCTTTTAAAGTTAATATTCACCTTGGAATTCTGTATGACTAAATACCATGGGAAGCTATCATCTCAAAAGAATCAATATTGTTAGTAACCACAAGCAATGGAAATATGATGGGTATAAGTTAGCTGCATCACATTTTTAGTGATAATGTTTACATAAGAAATGACATAAAACCCTAAGGATCTGCATGATGAAAAAAGGTGGGGTGCCAATGTAAATTAAGGACAAGAGATAACTCAAATTCTACCAATATCCTTCAGATAGGGGAGAGTGAGATAGAGAGACAGAGACAGAGAGATAAATAGAAACAGAGACAGAGAGAGAGAGAGAGAGAGAGAGAGAGAGAGAGAGACAGAGGGAGGAAAGAAGGGAGGTAGGGAGAGGAGAGGAAGGAAGGGAGGAAAGAGAGAATAACCTTCAAACAAATCCTTTGAAGTAAGGTCTATATCTAAGTGCTTTAGTAGGTGGTTCTAGACAGGATTTTATCACATTTAAATGCAGTTTTCAAGTTCCAAATTAATGGAGGTTCCTTTTTGGTATCTCCATATGTATGTATAAGGGAGAAGCAGAATCTGTGTCTGTGAGTCCTACAGAACACTGGGCTTATGATTAAATGCTGACTTGGCACTAATACCTACCATAGGCTTTAGGCAACAGATATGTCCATTCTGATAATAACTTAATTGTAGGAAATCATGAAGAGATTTAGCAGTAGTACTGTCTGTTGAACTTGCATCACTACTGTATTGAGTATTTAAAACTAAGGACTAGTTATGGAGAACTACTGATCAATCATTTTAAAATAAAATGCATGATATTAGATATATATATATATATATATATGGTTCATAGATACTCAGTTCAAACAATGATGTAATATGTTATTTCAAATTTGTATTTCCAAATATTCTATAATTACACCATTATATGATCTATTATTTGTTGGCTAACACTTCAAGATCTTGTTTTCAAATATTTGACTTGCATATTCATTTTCTAGAAGAAAATAAACATTTGAATTAATATAGCATCTTCATTCAGAGACAAAGACAAAATATAGTTTTTATTTTTAAGTAAATAAATATAGGGTTTAGATTTTATCTTTTAAAAATATAGGCTATACTTGTAGTTTCATTTCACATGAATTATGTAATCATGAGAAATTAATGCTTCCCAATATAAAGGTCAAAATCATTACTTCCATTGGTCAAAAACTGCATAGAAAAGGAAATAGAAATGTAGAACACATGATTGGATTAATTTTAATGTTTTCAGATATTAGGAAATTATAAGTAGGTGTTTGGATTAAATTCAACTGGCAGTGATAATTTGACTGGCATGTGAGGTAGTTTTGTCTTCCAGTTTCTAATATGCTCTAAGTTTTTTTCTTATTTTAGGGTTGGGTTTTTTTTGGTTGGGGTGCTCACTATGCAAATAAGCAAATATAAAAGTCTTGCTGAAAGTTGTATCAGTTTAAATTCCATGAATAGCTCTTTTTATGTCACTCTTCCCTTATTCTCTCCTTCTTTTTCTCCTCCCTCTCTCCTACTAACTTTGCTTCTGTCTCTGACTCCCCTTCTTTCTCTCTTTTTTGTGTCTCTGTCTTTCTCTGACTCTGTCTCCCTGTTATTCTGTCTTTTCCACTCCCTGTAGTTCTAGAACTGAAAATTATAAGACATACATTGAAATCAATGTTCCACTCCCTTACACTTTTGTGTAGTCAAATCATGTCATTTTGGGTTCCCCACCTATAGGATGAAGAGGTAGAACAAGATGATCCTACATGTTTCCAATGGAAAATTCCTATGATTTGATGAAAACTTGAGGAGGGTCTCATTTCATGGCTGGCTATTCATTATTGGGTCAGTTTAGATAATGGATCTTCCTAGACTTGAGTTTCCACACAACTCCCCTCTTTTTAATGTTGCTGTACAAGTTGAGATCATTAGTCAGGTCAAGATCTGAGAATAACACTTAGCTGTGTGAAATGAATAACACAGATTCTGCTTCTACTCCAGCAAATACATATAGAGATCCCCAGAATCATGAAACAAAGTTGTTATCCTATCCTATTGAATCCAGGATTGTTTAGTTTCAGTTTTAATGAGGCGATGTGGTATAGTGAATGCTTTTTGATTTATGAAAACCAGGGTTCAAATTTTGTGTCTGATCTTGCCAGCTTATCAAGCTACTTTAGATTTTTGCATCCTCATATAAAGTCTATTAAAGGAGAAAGTTGATTAAATATTCTCTTAGGGTACTTCCATCTTTAAATCTTTGATCCTATGATGTCCCTTACTATTAACCTTTCTGATAACCTTTATCAGAAAAGGTCAACTCCATACAGACCTTGCGACCAAGTTATGACTAAAATGCTCTACAAGTTAAAAATATTGGGTTATAAGTCTTGATCTGGAGTTCAGCATGCACCACCACATATGTACCAGACAGGTATAAGAATGCCTCTGATGTTAGACACCATAAAGGGCCAAATTCAGTTTCCGTTTTTCAAAGAAGGTCCTGCCAAGATCCCCTGAACAAGATAAATAGTAAGAACCACAGATTTGGAGCCTATATTATATATTCTCAAAAGATCAAAAGATTCTTATTTCTATCTAAAGAGTGTTCTAGGGCCTAATGCTCTAGTAGCAAAATTTTTTTTTTCCATCTGTAAGTTCAGAAATGCCTAACTATTGAAGTTCTTCCTATCCTACTATAGCTCTGAGAAATAGGGGAAAGGTTAATTTATAATTCCTCCTCAACAAATTAGTAGAACAAGGGATAATTTACCTATCAGATCTTTAGAGAAGAGAGGAATTTATGGTCAAAGAAGAACTAGAGAGCATTATGAAAAGCAAAATGAACAACTTTGATTACATGAAAATTAAAAAGGTTTTGCACAAACAAACCCAACAAAAACAAAATTAATAGGGAAGTATGAAGACGGGGAAAAGTCTTTACGGCAAGTATTTCTGATCCAAGGTCTCATTTCTAAAATATATTTTAAAAACTGTCAAATTTATAAAATTACAAATCTCCTTCAATCGATAAATGGTCAAAGGATACGAACAGACTATTTTCAGCTGATGAAATTAAAGCCATTTATAGTCATATGAGAAAATGCTACAAAACTCTATTGATTAGATAAATACATATTAAAAACAACTCTGAGGTACCACTTCACACCTCTCAGATTGGCTAAGATGATAGGAAAAGATAATGATAAATGTTGGAGGGGATGTGAGAAAACTGGGACATTAATGCATTATTAGTAAAGTTGTGAAATGGTCCGACCATTTTGAAGAACAATCTGGAACTATCAAACTCAAAGGGCTATCAAACTGTGCATGCCCTTTGACCTAGCAATGCCATTACTAGATCTGTATTCCAAAGAAACTGTAAAGGAGTGAAAAGGAGACACATCTGTAAACATGCTTGTAGCAGCTCTTTTTGTGGCAGAAAAAAAATGGAAAAGGAATGGATGTTCATCAATTGGGGAATGGTTGAACAAGTTGTGGTACATGAAGGTAACGGAATATTATTGTAATGAACAAGCTGATTATAGAAAGGCCTGGGAAGATTTATATGAACTGATGCTGAGCAAAACTAGCAGAACCAGGAATATATTATACACAATAATAGCAAGAATGCAATGATCGACTATGAAAGACTTGGTTCTTATTAGCAGTTCAATGATCCAAAGCAATTCCAATATACTTTGGGCAGAAAGTGCCATCTGCATCCAGAAAAAGATCTAAGTAGACTCAATGTAAATCAATGCGTGCTATGTTCACTTCTTCTTCTTCTTCTTCTTCTTCTTCTTCTTCTTCTTCTTCTTCTTCTTCTTCTTCTTCTTCTTCTTCTTCTTCTTCTTCTTCTTCTTCTTCTTCTTCTTCTTCGTTATTTATTTATTTATTGCTTTTTCTTGACTTTTTTTTGAGTGCAATAAAAAGTTTTTATTAGCATTTGGCTCAGCTGTTATTGAACCTGGTCATCTCAAAAGTTAATATTAATACTTAAAAGAGTTCTAAGTGAAAATGATGCTATCATTGACATTTTAAGATTTCATAATAAAGTCAACAATAACAGCCCACCTCTAAAATGCATAACTAAGTAACCAAATTCACAATAGCTTATTATACCGAGTACTTTCATGTATCCATGCTCTCATCAATGTGTGAACTGTCCTCAAAGCTACAGATCAATCAAAAACAACCAAAGGGTAATAGGATAATAGATTTACAGCTGGAATAGATCTTTATCAGTCATTAAATCCAACAGATGAGGTGACCAAAGTCAAGAGAGGCTGATTGCTCCGGATCACACAAAAATCAAACATCTAAGAGACAAACCTGGTCTTCCTGATTCCCAGGAGAGTGGTAAGAAGCTACTTCAGCTCATTTATTCTCTTCCTGTGCAAATCTTGTCCATACTTTATTAGATGGTATTAGAACATTTTTCTAGAAAATCTAGCAAATGTACTATAGGCCTTTGTCTAAGATTTTAACCCCCATTAGTATCAATAAAGCATTACAGCTGTCTGCCTGTTAACCTTTGGTATAGTTAAATGATTAGCATAATCATCTAATCAAAAGGCCTTTTTTAAACATCTTTTAAAGTGACACACACTGTTCTAGGTACTAATTACTCAAATCAAAAAAAAGGAAACAAATGCTCACCTCAAGGAAGTTTATTCTTTAGGAAATATGAATATATATGTATGTATATATGTGTGTATAAATATTTGTATACATATTTGTATATATATGTTCAGACATTTTACACATATATGCATATATTATACACATATATACACATGTACAAAACACATATATGGTGAATTAGAGAGAAAACACTAGCTGCTCTAGGAATCATGAAAGACCTCATGCAGAAGATAGCATATGACCTGAAATTTGATGCAAACTAGGCATTGTAAAATGAGTGCAGGAGGGGACATAACAGGCCATGCAGACAAGTAACAGAACACACTGCCTATAAATGTCACAGCTAAAAAAATGTCATGTCCTGTATAAGTAATAGAAAGCAAGCAATTTGATTGGACTAGAGAATGTGTGAATGTATAATAAACCTGGAAAAGTAGGTTGGAGATAGGTTGGAGAAAAGTTTTATTTTATTCTTAAGGCAATTGGGAAACAATTTAGTTAACTGAGCAGGGATGCCCTATGATTAGCTTATGATCAAAAACATGCTTTAGAAATATGTCTTTGGGAGTTGAGTGAAGATTAAGTAGGAGAGAGAAAAGTTCTGAAGAATGGGGACAAATAAAGAGGCTATTGTCACATAGTTCAGGCAAGTGTTGATGAAGATCTGAATGGGGAGGTGGGTAGGAACAGACAGGGCAGCCGTGTAAGTATTAAAAAATGGATTTCAAGAGAGATATTATGGAGGTAGAATAAACAAGAATTGACCTTTGAGTAGATAGGATAGACAAGGTAGACAACCAGTTCAAACTGCCCTGAGGACAGTTGTGATAAGGAGTAGAGATCATGAGATAAATTAGGCTGCATATATATGTCTGGAAGTCATCTATAGAGAAAATAACTTCTGTTGCAATCATATACTTCCGGAACTATATATTTTACTACACTTTGCCAAGCTATTATTCATATCCCATAAAATTCTGCCCAATATGCACTTCTCATTTGCTCTTTTGATCACCCTCAGTTTCGATTATTTATGTCATTGTGGTATTTGTCATGTCAATTTGTCAAAGAACAAGTAGGTAAATGTTGGTGTTAAAAAGATAGGATTCTGTGTAAGAAGACAGTTTGCCAACTATATATAGAACACTGCCCTAAGAGTTAAGGCACATATTTTTATGGAGTTTAAAATCAAATATAAGGAGACCAAAAATACACATATAACTCATATATAATGACAAAAGAAACCATAACATTAGTATTTTAAAGAGTTACAAAGTAATTCATGCAATTATATAATGTTTTAAAATTTGCACAGTACTTCCTTCCAACAGCCCTGGGAAATGAATAGTACAAATATCATTATCCTAATTTTTTTGTGGGGGTAGAAACCAAGGTAAAGTGATTTATTCCTTCAGAGTCAGAGTCATATCTTTCCTTCACTCAGGAAATTGTTAGATGTTATTAAGACATCTAATTACTCAACAAACTTGCATTATAACTTATCTAAAGCATATGAATTGTGTCTCTTTACCTACTTTTATACCTGTTTTTTGTTGTTCAACTTTAAATATCCAGTTTCTAGTAGCAGATTTATTAATCTTGTCATAGGTAGTTTGATTTGAGCTTGGAAAAACAAGAATCCATTGAAAATAAGAGTCATTGGAGCAGGAAATGTCTGAATCATAGTGAATATAGAGTAGGCTAATGTTGGAATTTATAGTTAGAACATAAGGACTTGAACAGACAAAACTGCAGGAAATAGCCTCCTTGACTGTCTTTTACATAGTTTGTTGAACTCTGACAACTGAACTTTTATGCCTCTAGTTTTAGGCTTCTGTTTCTGAAAGGATGTAAGAAAACTTTTTGAGTTATTGCCATCCAAATCTGTCACCTCCCACTTCTAGTTGAAATGTCTCCTTTCTGTGTCTGCAATTTCACCGTGCCAAACATCTAAAGGAAGAATGAATAAAATTAGCCTTACTGATTTTTCTGAGTATCCAGATGCTGTGCTTCCTATAGACAAAGTATTTGGTTATTAACTAAGATATGCACTTTCAATTGTAATCTTTGGTACTGTGTGGAAAAAAATGATTAGGAATAAGTTAATATAATATTTTAGAAGTAGAAGCACACAATGGATTATTACTTTTACTGATTATAGCATTTCATTCAAATTGTAAAACTACCATAATTTTTTTTGATGAAACACATCACAAATTTTGTTGCCGTCTTATGAATGAAGACAAAACCAGAAAAGATTGGTAGAAATTAGTTATTATATATCATATACCTTATTATTCAGAGATTGACAGAAAACTGATGTGAATTTCATTCAAGGCAAAATCTGTACAAGCGCAAATATAACAAAAATTTGTGTATGTTAAACCTGCCTACATGAGTATTTAGCTCTTTGATTATTGTATATTTGTAGTAGATCCCCTACGTTATGTGGCTATGGATCATGAAATAAAATTAAGATGATAAATAACAAAGACATTGAAAAGATGCACAGTGAGCTTAAGTAGGCTACAGTTTATTGCCAATGATGATATGGTATAAGAGGGATTATTAATAAGATGACTTTCTGGTTATGTTGTAAGATTGAAAGACAAAAACAAAAGGACAATGCAGGTGAGAAATTATCACCTCCTGCTGACCCCAAAATATTTAAAGAATTAAAGGAAAGATGCCAAGGTAAATTCTTTATGGAATTTGTGGATCAGGAAAATAAAATTTTAATGAAATTATTTTCAGAAAGGAAAGAGAAAGATGAGTATATTTTTAATTTGGAAAGTCAAAAGTCATTCATTGAATGAGTATTTATTAAAACACTGCGTAGATATGAGGACAAATAAGACATAGACTTGTGATCTCAGTAAGGTAGTATTTCAGCTAAAGAAAACAAAATTTGTAAAATAAATACAAAATTAACCAAGATTTGGTAAATGACTAAATATATGGTAAATTCATGAGACATGAAAAACTGCCATATGATATTAGGATGAATTCAGATGAATTAAACAAATACTTATTAGAACCCTATTATGCCCAAAGCTCTTTGGCTGCAAAGACAAAAGCAAAAAATGATCCGTCACAAACAATTAGGGAGCAACAAGAAAGGCATTGTAGAGGAGATGGCATTTGATCTAGCCTTAGAAAGATGAAAGTGTCCATTTATATAAATAGTCTTTAGATCCATAATGTTGTCAGCATTGTGCAGAATGCAATACCTCCATGCTTTCTTCTTCTATACAGTACTTGGTCATGTTTCTGATGAATCTTCCATAAAGAATTTATCTTAATGCCTTTCCTTTATTTTTAAAATGTTTTGGGATCAGCAGGGTATAATTTCCCACCTTTGGTTTTTCTCTCTAAGTCTCACAACATAACCAGAAGCATACCTGACTAATAATCCCTCTCATACCATATCAGCATTGGTAAACAAAAACAAAAACAAAACAAAACAAAACAAAACACAAAACACAAAATCCTGTGGCCTACATAAGCCTACCATGCATCTTTTCAATGCCATTGTTATCTATTATTTTAGTTTTATTAAAAGGCTACATTTCATGATTCATATCTTAAAATATTGTTGTTAGAAAAAAAGATTCAATTGAAAAACTTTGGATTTAGCCTGTTTGAATCCAAGTTCTATTTCCTATCTCCTCTGATGACAAATCACTTCATCTCTGTTATAATTTCTCCATCTCTAGGCTAAAAGGACTGGTACCATTCTGTAATTTTTTTGGGCAGTTTTATGGATATGACGTAGAACAAGTCAATCAATTTTGTGATATTAAAATTTTTGTTATTTTGATTCATCCTATCCATGAGCAATTACATTTTTTTTTCTAATTTCACTGGCCTACTTTTACTTCTATCAACATTTGTTTTCAGTTGCATTTATTTATTTTGGGGAAGCAATCATGGTAAAATGACTTTGCACAGAATCATACAGCTGGTAAGTGTCTGAAGTCAGATTTGAATTCAGGTCATCCTGATTCCAGGATCCTGATGCTTAATGCCCTGCATCTCCTAGCTTTCCCTGTGTTTCCCCCTGCCTATACCTTGTAAAGTAGACTCATAGTATTTTACACATTCTGAAGTAATTTTAAATGGAATGTCTCTGACTCTTTTTGGTGGTTTTTATTGATATCATATGGAGAGGGAAAGGTCAAGAATCTCAAAAGAAATAATGAAAAGAGATGGCATCTAATAATAATAGTGATGCCAGGTCTCAAACTATACTTCAAAGTAGTTATTATTTTAAAAAATTATTCTTGATTGAGAAACAGACCAATCAGTGAAATGAATTAGGTATTCTACATACAGATGACACAAATGTATTTAATATTTCAGTATTCAGTAAACACAAAGACCCAAACACTAAGACCCAAACATTCAGTAAAAACAAAGACCCAAAGATTCACTATTAAAAAAAAAAAAACTATTAGAAAAATTGGGGAGTAAACTGGAAAAAATTTGGATTCAGATCAAAACTTTACATATTATATAAAGATAAATTTCAAATATATATATATATATATTTGAATATCAAATATATATATATATATATATATATATATATATATATATATATATATATCCTGAATGGAAAAAGTTACAACATAAACAAATTAGAGAAAAATGAGGGGAAATATATCTATCAGATGTATGGATAGAAGAAAAATTCATGACCAAAAAAAAAAAAGAAAGTCACAGAAGATAAAATAATAATTTTGATTTAAAATTAAAATGTTTTATACAAATCTAATAACTACCTTTTATATATATATTTTTAATAGCCTTTTATTTACAGGATATATGCATGGGTAACTTTACAGCATTAACAATTGCCAAACCTCTTGTTCCAATTTTTCACCTCTTACCCCCCCACCCCCTCCCCTAGATGGCAGGATGACCAGTAGATGTTAAATATATTAAAATATAAATTAGATACACAATAAGTATACATGACCAAAACGTAATAACTACCTTTTAAAAGGAAACAACTGGGGGAAGAAATCTTTACAAGTTACTCTTATAAAGTCTAATTTTCAAAATATATAAGGAAAGAATTCAAATTTATAAGAAAAAGACTCTTATCATAATAAATCCCTTATCATTTTATTTTCCCCTTCCTCTGAAGGAAGACTCTTAACTACTATTCCTTTCATTCCACTCCATGAGTGGAACCTGTGAGAAGTTTCTCTTATCAGTTTATTTTCTGCTTCCTCTGAGAAATAAGTTGGAATTGGACTAGGAGTGAAGGTTTTTATCTTGAAATTTGATTCCTAATTGCCTTTATTTTTAAAATAAATTTCATTTTTCAAATAATATAAGTTTATGATGGCTGCATTCTAACACCTCTCCTCCACTACTGCATGAGAAAGAGAGGAAGGGAGAGAGAAAGGGAGTAATGAAGAAAGGAGAATAGAAAGGAGAGATAGAGGGAGAGAGGGAGAGAGGAAAAAAGAAGCATATTTAGTTTAGTTGAATATCAAATCACGAGGAAGAGAGAAAAAGAAAGGAAGAAGGAAATCTTGAACTATATATGCCTAGACAATCAAAACAAATTCTGACATTTGACATGTGGAGGAAAAAAGTTTTGCTCTGCATCTTGAATCAATAACCTCTCTTTGAGGAAATGGCTAACATGATTTATCATTAGTTTTCTGGATTTTGATTGGTCATTGAATTGATCAAATTTCTTAAGTCTTACAAACTTGTTGCTATTTAAAATGTTAATGTTATAGATTTTTCTTTATTCTGCTTACTTCACTTGATATCAATTCATATAATTCTTTCTGTATTTTTTCTGAAACCATCCCTTTCACCTTTTTAAAAAATGTAATACAGTATTCCTTTGTATGCATGTACAATAATTTGTTCAGAAATTCCCCCAATTGATGGGTCTGGTTCCCTTTAAAATTTTGCCAGCACCAATAACAGATTTATCTTGAGTATATCGAGCCCGTTTTAAGTGATCTTCCTGATTTCAGCTTTTTATGTGACATTGACATTTGGACATTGATGTGGTAAAATCCAAATTTGGTTGTTTCACCTGATAAGAAAAGACTATTGTTTTTAAAATACTGGCAAATCAATCCTTCTGATTTCTGCTGTTCTCTATTAGCACAAATACTAATGGAATGATTTAGTTTAATTGAATATCAAATCAAAATCCCTAAAAGGCTCTTTTTAATTCTTAGCAGTTTTCATCTGTTTGGTAAGATGAAAGTATTTGTTTCATCTTCTCAGTAATGGTTCAAAAATTAACTTATATTTTAAACAAGCATTGCCTTTGGCTGGCATATTATTCTGTCTCCTAATAAAATCTAAAATGTTCTTGGCCAAGGATTTTTCTGTGCTTTTTTGGCCTCTTTGTTACTTAAACTTTCCTAAGAAACCATGAAGACAATGTCTCTGTACTTACCCATTTCTATTTTTTTAAAGTAATATATTGTTTAAATAAATTGGCTTGCAGTCAGTAAAATTGCATATGATATTTTCCCTTCATTATCCTTTATCATAATTAGTTTTTACTTTGATGTCTAATCTAACTAGTCACTAATTTGCACACCAATCTGTGCATTATGAAATTACTACTTATATAAATTCATTTATGAAGTCCTTCAGTATTTGCCACATATATTATGTTTTCTCTATAGATATTTTATTCAATGATAAACAGGAAATATGAGGTATTTAAGTAGTCTAGAAGCCACATTTAATTTTTACTTAATTTCTACCCTTGATCCATAATTTTAATTTAATTTTCACCCTCCTCATGTCCATTTTCTTTTAGCAAAATTAATTTTGTTAATCTATTTGGATTACCAAACCGGCAAATTTATTTAGTTAAGTAGCTAAATTAAGATACACTATTCTTAGATAATGAAGCTCATAGAAACAATATCAGATACCACAGTAAAAGAAGGAAATCATTTTGACAAAGGAGGTACTTTTTGTCCCATACAAATACAGCTTTTTGTTTCCTCAGATGTAAAAATATTCTCATCCAAGGAAATGTAGTTTACTGTCATCCTACTATGGCACACACATTTGTATAGTTAATTCACATGTGAGGTTTTAGGGGTTAGATGGCTTTCAATCTATTTTCTGATTTATCTCTGGATCTTCTGTTTGTTGCTAGGCTTTTTTTTCCTTCTATTCTTCCTCTCTTCAAATAACTATCTTAATCTCAAACTCTTTATATATTGAAAAGGAGAAGTCTACAACTAAGCAGCAAATGAAGTCTACTTTTGGTAGGAACAGGCAGAGGGGGTTTGCCTCTAACTCCTGTAATCACAGAAAGTTGTTTTGAGAAGTGGAATTTATTATGTATTTCTAGTTGGATATTTTAAATAGGCACTCTCATTGCCTATTAATATCTACAATTCTAAGAGTTACTAGGTCCACCAGACCTAGTGCATGTGATCTCTACCAACATAATCAATTCCAATCCCTCTCTCAACTCTTGGGTGGTCTAAAATTGAGATAATTCATTAAACCCTTTCAAAAGCATCTGCCATCCACATTTTTTTACTTTGATGAAAGAAATTATTTTATGCTTTACTTAAGGGAAGTTAATACCCCCAAAGAGTCTCCATCAGTACCATGCCTTGCATTAGTAGATGCCAAATTTGATACTTGGCTATTCAAAAGCAATCTCCCTTAGTAACTTATGAAAATTTAAATTAAATTAGATTAATAATTTAGGAAGAAAGTTCTTTCAGTGAAGCTTGAAAGGCAAAAGTGTTTTTTTCATTTTACAATTATGAGCACAAATGCTAACTAAAAATTAGAGTTTTCTGAATGGGAAAAAAATCCTCACAAGCATATTTTCTTTAAAAATTATAGAATACTAGGAGAAGAGATTCTTTCTTCAATCCTAGAGAGTGACAACAATACATGCCAGTAGGAATCTGTAATGAAAACTAGAAAGTACTATGGCATAGTTTAGAATTCACCAGTCTAGGAATGAAAGGAACTAGAATCTCCTCTAGTCTAGCTTCTGAGAGTAGCTAACATCATAACCTTGGGCAAGTGATTTGAAATATCAGTATTACATTTTGCCAAATGATTTATTGGATTAGGTCTCCATAAAATTTTTCCTAGGTCTAATATCCTATTTTTCTAAGAAAAAGATTATTCTACACAAAAATTGAGATTTTTTAACCAACACCTAAAATTAATGTATATTTAAATTGTTCCTATCAAAAGGAAAATATCAATAGCATTCAGCTGTTTTCTGAGACACATATACACACATACACACACACACAACACACACACACACACATACACACTATGTATATGGGAACTGGAAAGACTAAAGTTATAACTTCATTTGTTTGGGGAAATTCTCATCTGTGAGGAAATTAGGTTACTAGATGGTACTTTGGATAGTGTTCTGTATCTGAACTCATAATAATCTGAATTCAATTTGACCTCAGATACTTATAGATTCTGGGTTATTCATTTAATTTTCCCTTTCCTCAGGTTCCTCATCTATAAAATGTAATCTAATGCAATAATATTTATTAAGTATTTACTTATGTTCCAGGCACTGTGCTAATTCCTAGGAATACAATAAAAAAAAAAAAAAAAAGAGAGAGTTCCTGCCCTCTGTTAATGTAGGCAAGCAATTCAAATGAGCAAACTACACTCCTTAAGGGAATAGTGAAAAATAAGTGACTTGACCAGAGTCACTAGCCAGTATTTCTAATAGGTAGGATTTGAATTCAGCTCTTCCTGAGGATCACTTCTTTATCTACTATGCCATATTGGATGGAGTGTTGTGACAAAATTTTCAAATCACTAAAATACATTGAGGAGCTTCCTGGGAAGTATGATATTGGGTGGGGTGTGTGTGTGTGTGTGTGTGTGTGTGTGTGTGTAGCATTTCCTCTGATTCTACTTTCCCCTCTCTTATCTGTATTGCCAAGCTACATCCCAAAGGACAGCTAATCCTCATCTCTCATAGAAGGACTATGACTTCTTTTAGTCCTCAATCATACAGCCTTCTTTCTAGTATGCTCTTCAGTACCAATTAGGAAACCGGAATTAATTAAATTTTAAAAGGAGACAATCACTAAGATGATATGGTAAGAACATTTGGTACAAAAACACCTATTACCCCTCAAAAAAAAGTCAGAAACATATTCTCCCACTATTACATATAGAGACCAATGAAAGTAGACACACTTAGGAAGCATATAATAATAATAATAATAAGAGTAATTAACATTTATATAGTGCCTACTAAGTGCCAGATACAAGGCTTATACTCGAATAAATGTATTGCCCCTTATGATTTCAGTCTTGGTTTACATGGTAAATGGAAGTGGGAAGGGGACAATATGTTTCCTCTGGACTGTCTCACTCTTCTATCCCAAATTTCATTATGAGCAAAAAAAGTATGATTTCTTTAACTACTGAAATTCTCTGGTTGGTCTTGATTCCCAGCTCTCCCAGCTTTAAATCTATGATTGTATGAACCAGTATTAGCCCAAGGGCCAAATCCAGATTGCTTTCTTGGAGAGAGTTAAGAATATTTTTTTTACATTTTAAATATAATAAGACTTTATTTGAATATATATTCTTAGCTCTTGGGCAGTACAAAAGCGGATGTCTGCCAAATTTGGCCCCACATGCTCTAGTTTGCTGACCTCTGGATGAACTCATGGAAGGTTGAGGCCATTGGGAAAGGGCCATTGTTTCTGGAGTTTGGGAAAAGCACTTTCCAGGTGCAGAGTAATTTTAGGAGAGAGCCATAATCCTAAAAAAAAAGTTCAACATTTCATCTACTTGTCTACCCTAGGTATCCCTACCATTTGTCTTGCCACAACATGTAATATACCATCCTCTTTACTCTGTCACTTTTTGTTCTGATATGACTACTAAATCAATACCATGATCTGTGAATTTGTTTGGCTTTTTTTTTTTTTTAAATAAAGGAGAGCGGTTTTATTTTTGTTTTGTTTTGTTTTGTTTTTTGTTGTTGTTGTGGTTGTTGTTGTTGTTGTTTTCTTTCTCTACTTTAGGGATAGGATTTGGGAGGGAGAGAGGAACAATAAATAGAAAAGCCAGATTAAAAAGAAGCAGAAAAAGAACAGAGTTTCATTTTAAAAAAATACACAGAAGAAAACAAGATTCAGAAGTAGGACAGTTTTGAAATTAATGTTTTAAATTTATTGTGCTCTTTTAAAAATTAAAGAAATATATAACAGAGATTCATGATATCATGAAAAATCCTTTTGGGGGAGAGTACTTTTTTGTATGTGGAAAGGGTTATTATTGATAATTGTCAAGTACAGAATAACACAAAAAAATTAAAAATCTGTACTACCATTTCTTCTTGAAAGAGAATTATAATCAGCTGCCCTATAGCTTTATTCACAAATTAAAATGCCTTTCCCTGGCATGTAAGCTTCTCTGTGTATTGACTCCTGCCACTATAATGTCAGGCACTTGAGAACAGGGACTGCCTCATTCCTGCGATTGTGTCTCCAACACCCAGTTCAGTGCCTGACACATAGTGGTGCTTAATAAATTCATTCATTCATTCATTCATGAGAGGCAGTAGCTCAAGAGAGACTTCCAGGAGTCAAACGACTATAGACGAGTTGTCAAATCCTATGTCTGATGCTGAGCAGGAGAAGCAAACTTCAAAGTTCAATGAGTATGGCCATATATCACTACCTGATATGGCAAGTGTGGTTATCTCCCTATAAATAGCATTGAGCTCACAGCAATTCAGCTGGTGACTGGGATAAATTGCTTCCAATTCTTTCCAGAATAACTGGTTGAAATTAGATGTATATAAAATGATAGAGAAGACAGCATCTAGACATTTGATGCTGGAGATCTTGTGCATAGATACCTTAATTTTGTTGAAACCATGGCAGAGAAAGACCTTTGAGATGGTTTATTTATGTAGCAGACAAATGTAATGTCACACAAGCAAGGAAATTAAATAACTATTAGTACTAATACTGGTATTAATATTAGTAACTGGTTTAATCTGGGAATAAAAATACAAGCAGAAAGAAAATTCTTCAGGCCCTGCCCTCAAGAAGTTTGCCATTTAAAAGGGGAAGACCACACATATAAAGGAACCGAAATGGGTTGGGGGATAGAAGAAAGAAAGGTGCCCAGTGATAAAGCAGTCTAGAGATTCAGAAGCTGAGATGGATTAGGCGTGAGTATGCACGGCATTTGTTCCTCTTCAAATGGAGTTTCCAGGGAGGAATGTCAAGAGGCCCTAGGGGTGAAGGAATCTGTAGCATGAGAAAGCTGCTGAGGTTGGAGGCTGGGGAGGAAATGTAAAAGTAATCCAGGGAGTCAGGAACTCAGCGGCTTTAGGAAACAACTGTGCCCACAGAGGTCTTGGGTTTCCAGTCCTACTTTCCTGCATTTGTGAGCTCATGTTACCACCATGGATTTCTCTCTGTGAGATTTGGAATTTAAGCAGCTGGACCTATCTATTAATGTTTCAGGACAACAGGGAGCCCCGCCTTTAGGACAACAGGGGCTGTGATTTGTCTTGTCTGCCTTTTAAAATTCCAGTACTTTAATCATGAAGCCTTTCCTGATCTCCCCTATCTTCTCCTCTTGTACTTTTCCCTAAAAATGACCTCATCTCTATTTAGTATATACTTATGTGTGCACATATTATCTTCCCTGATAAGCTCTGTGAGGGCAAGGACTGTTTCATTATTTTTCTGTGTATTCTTAGGTCCTAGCAAAGTGCCCAGCATATTAGAGGTACTTAATCCAACCTGTTGATGAATTGAGCTGTTTATGAGAAAAGGTTTACTAAGTGCTTTGCTCATATAATCCCAAGGGGTAGATGTATACGAGTATTATTGACATCCCTATTTGCCAGATGGAGAAAAAGAAGATTTGAAAGATTAGTTTATTTGCTCATGATCACTCAGATAGCTTGTATCTGAAATAGAATTAGTTCTTCTGACTTCAAAGTTTACACTCTTTCCATTATACATTATGTTCCCTTTGTATAAGTATAAAATTTAAATCTCTATGTGTACAATGATTTCTTTTAAAGATGAACTATAGAATCAAAGGAAAGAAAAATTTGAGAGATCAAGTTAAATCAATTTTCCTTGTGTTTTAATATCTATTTAACACTAAAGAAAGAGGTGTCCAGAATTCAATATGCAAAACTCTTAGTTTGTTACCTTTGATTCCAAAGTTCTCTGGTGGTTCTCAATGATATTGGTTTACAAGGGATTTTTATGAATTCATAAACTTCATTTATATGGCTTGCTATCTACTGATCTTCTCTTTGAGGTTCAGACCAAATCAAAACCCAAAGGAAAGAGGAAAAAGTTTTCTGAAAATTATGTTTTACCTGCTGTTCACCCCAAACTTTATGGTGAAGTTTAGCTAAATTTTAGTTCTACAAGTAGCATGATATCAGTTTTTTTATTTTCATATATTCATGAAAGTAAAAATGAGATCATATATCTCGATCCAAATGAAATTTGAATTGTAAAGACTTGACACACAAACTAAAAAAGCCATAACTTTTGGAGCTCATGTTCAAATATTGCCCTTTCTAAATGCTGGTCAAAAATGGCTCTTTATGGAACACAAGGTTTTGCAGGGATGAATGTTGAAAATTATCTATGCATATGTTTTGAAAATAAAAAAAATTGGTTAATAAAAATGGGCTTTCTATTATTCAATTTCCATTCTTATTTCTACTTCTTCTTGCTTCTTTACTTCTGGAATGGGAGTCTCAGGGGCTGGAGGGATAGAAAATTTATATGCAGAAGCACAGAATCTGAGAGTTGGAAGGGACTTCAGTGGTGAGATAATCCAGTCTGCACATTAAATGGATTTCTTCTATAGCAGACCCAGCAAGGAACTGCCCAATCTTTGCTTGAAGACTTCTAAAAAGGGGAACGTACCCATTCCACATTTAGGCAGTTCAAATTGAAAGGAAAGTTTTCCTGGCTATCAAGCTTAAAGTTGCAACTTCTATACTATTGCTTCTGGTTCTATTCTCTAAGATTAAAAGTCTAACTCCCACCTTTCACATGAAAATCATTTCAAATACTTCAAGACAGCTATGAGGTCCTCCTTTATTATCTTTTTCTCTAAATGAAATGTGTCCTATTCTATCAGCTGACATGCTTTATTTACCCTGCCATGTATTTTTCCTGAATATATTAATCTAATCCAATCCAATCCAATGCAAAAAAATTTGCTGAATGCTTATTGCAATAGATACTTATTTCTTGGGGCAGCTAGTGACACAGAGTATAGAATACCAGCCCTGAAGTCAGAAGGATCTGAGTTCAAATGTGGTCTCAGACACTTAACACTGCCTAGCTGTGTGACCCTGGGCAAGTTACTTAACCCCAATTGCCTCAGCAAAACAAACAAACAGACCAAAAAAAAAAACTTGACACAAAAATAAATATGAAATAATTCCTGTTCTCAAGAAGTTTATATTCTATGGGGTGGCGAGTTATGGTACTCTCAGTAGACTTGTATATTTTGTAGCAATCAAGTATAACAGGTTTCCTTATGCTCAAGAGGGAATGTTATATTTATTTTTTATCTCTTTAAAAGATGTCCATAGACAATTCCAGTAGATGTGGGATGGAAATTCCTATCTGCATCCAGAGAGAGAACAATAGAGACAGAATGTGGATTGAAGCATAGTATTTTTACCTTTTTGTTTGTTTGTTTGTTTTTCCTTCTTGTGGGTTTTTTCCCTTTTGGTCTGATTTTTCTAGCATAACATGACAGATATGGAAATACGTTTAAAAGAACTGCACATATTTAACTTATACCAGATTGCTTGCTGTCTTGGGGGACAGGGAGGTAAAGAAAGGAATGAGAAAAATTTGTAACACAAAGTCTTACAAAAGTTAATGTTGACAACTATTTTAACATGTATTTTCCAAATACATGGAAAAATAAAATACATTGAAAATAAAAAAAGATGTCCATAGAGCTTTAAAAGTCCCAATGAGCCATTTTACTTAAATGAGAACAAAAATTAGTTGAGTATTAATAAGATTTATTTCTAGACCTGTTGCTTTTTTTTTAATTTAAAAAAGGAAAATTTAGGAATTCTTTACCTGTGTTTCAAAATAAACAATAGCCTTAATAGCTAGCTTTAGTTTCCTGCCTTAGTTTTCTTGCCTGGGTTCTTGTTATATCTCCAGTCTTTGAACTGAACATCCAATTGCAATGCACAATTTAGAATCAACGTAATTATTTTAAATGGCTTTATTTCAATGTTTCAGATGACTATTGAAATTTGTACAATGAGGTCAAATTGCAATTTGCAAACTTTTGTGAGAACTGAAAAGGATTTCTTTTGCTGTGATATGTTTGCAACAGATGATGATGATGGCACTTATCTCTTCTGGTCTAAATTTAATTTTAGTCATTTTTATTCATGGTATTCTAACCCATGACATATTAAAAAAACATAACTTCTAAAAGTGCTGAATTCTTTTTGAGTTGCAGTTTATAAAGTTGCTGTTTAAAACTACACATCATAGGCAAACAATTCATGTAGAAAAATGTGTCTGTTCCTTTGAGAAAGGTGAACAGATAAGCTGTCCAAAGTACGAGGAACTAGAGCATGGATAATGCAGGTTGGAGACATTCTGCTGCTTAAGTGATGCATTAAATCAATATTCTGCAAAGCCTTTTCTTGTTATGTTATTTGCTTCCATATTCCCCACTAGCATGTCTATTTTGGAAGATTGTCTCCTCCATCCCAATTTCATTTAATTAGCATTCTTTAAATGATGGAATTCATTCACTACATAAATGATTACTCTCCTTCATCATGTCACTGTCCTGTAATTGTCTCCCAATGTTCTAGTACATCAAATCAACCACCCTGCTTGCTTTTACATGTCATCTATAATCTCCCCATACAAACTTGTTCCCTATCATCTTCCTTCCCTCTAATCAGAACTGTCTCATCCCACAAACACAATCACACTCATCCTTGACTCATCTATACCTTTTCTTGTGTTGTTCACTCATGAAATGTCTTCTGTTCTCCTACTTAAATCCCACACATCTTTCAGAGAATATCCCAAGTCCCATTCCTCCTGCTAGAGGATTTACCCTCCAGCACTTAATGATCTCCTACAAAATCTCATCTACTGGCTTGTTGTTGTTTCATGAGTGTTAGAATTGCTTCTCTGACTAGATTAGATATAAAGAACTTGTGATCAGTAACTATGTAGATAATGAAAGGGCTAGACTTTAATGATAATAAATATAATGATGATGAGCAAAAAAGAATATGATGATAGCGTTTATATACAACTTTAAGTTTGTAAAGTACTTTATGTATGTTATCATATTTGATCTTCACAACAATAATATGACATCCCATTTTAGCAATGTATAAACTGTGCCATGGATTTATTTAAGTGCCTGGCCCAAGGTCACATAGCTACTAAGAATTTGAGGTAGGATCAAATTCAGGTCTTCCTAACTCTAAGTTCCATGCTTTATCCATTACACCATCTAGCTACTGCCTCCTATGATCTCTAAGGACCCCATTAAGCTCTAAAACTCTATGATTGATGTTTTGAACATCTTATGAAATGTTGAACAGATGGTAAACACTCAAATAATTTTTATTTAGGATTTGTGATTTCAAATTGAGTATGAACAATTACAGTAAATAATTTGATTAATTATTAAAATCATAATTATTCAAAGGCAGCCATAGATGGGTTGTGATCTGCATCATTAAAGGGAATACCCATGCTGATAAAAAAAAAAAAAAAACATAGATTCATTGGATTATTGGAGAATACTCATAATGACAGTAGCTGACATTGACATAGAGCTATTAGGCCTCCAAAGCACATTACAGATATTACCTCACTTAATCCTCATTGATTTCTCTACATAACAGCACATAAAAAAATGTATCTATTTACAAAATGATATATTATTGTTCATAACTATCTAAGAAAGGATGACCTAAATTTTAATGTAAACTGGACTTAATACTAGAGCTAAGAAATTAAGGAATTAAGGACAGGATATTAGGTTAAAAAAAGTATTTCTTAATCTCAGAAGGGTATACAAATTAACAATTAAAACTATCAAATTAACTGTTAAGAACTAATGACCAAGGTTATTTCTCATCTTTTGTTTAAACTAGGGTCTTATTAAGTTATGCTATGAATGTAATTCCAAGAAATATTTACTAGGACATAACAAACATCTGTCATATTCAGTTTTAATCTGCTTAGTTAAAATCATCAGAGTTTTATTATAAAGATGCTTTTGCAAGAATTTAACATGAATGAAATGTTATGAATGCTAGTGAAATAATATCATAAACATAAAAATAATAAGATCAAATTTTAACAAGCACTTATTAAGCACAATGTGGCACAATCAATCAATCAAACATTCATTAAGCACCTACTATGTGCTAGGTCCGTGCTAGATGCTCAGAATAGAGAAAGAGGCAAAAGACATTCCCTATCTTCAATACTTAAAGTCTAATGGGGTGGGGGGGAGAGACAACATATAAACAAATATATACTAAGCAGACTATACAGGATACTTACAGGGGACAGTCAGGAAACCTGCTTTCTAAACAGCTTCTGACACATAACTGGTTGTCTTACCCTCCATAAATCATTCAAAGTCTCACTATCTCCAGGAAACTCTCTGAGATCCTAAGTTGTAAAACAGGTGTTGACCTGCATTGGCATAGGAAGTTTACTCATCAGGGGTCCTCTATATCAAAGCTACTCAAACTGTGAGTTGAGACCCCATGTGGGATCACATAACTGAATTTATGATTTATTATCAGTAAATGTTTTATTTGTATATCTGTTTTATGTACCTATATGAAATGGGGATTACATTAATATTTCTCAGGCACAAAGTGATCATGAGTGGAAAATGGTTAAAAAATCTTGCTCTATAGAACTTTTTTTTTAATTTAAAAAATGAAATCACAGGGATGGTCTAAAGAAATGAGACAGGTATATGTTATTTAATAGAAAAACAAGTAAAAAGTATGATGGTGCTTTCCTCAAGGAAGTTACATTCTGGTAGGTGTTCTTAAATACTATTTTTTTTTTTTTTTTTGTGCAAAGTGAGGGAATTTGGGGCATTAACAATTGGAGGAATCAGTAAAGTCCTCTGGAAAGAAGTTATATTTTAGCAGGTTTATTAAGTTTCTAAGAAATGAAGGTGGAAAGAGAGATATAGTTCTTATACAAAGGAGTAAAGATGAGAAGATCAATTTGGTCTTCTTGGTTTTGACCAAAGAAGGTCAATAAGGTCAGTTTGACTGACACATCTAGTACCTGGCAGAAGTAATGTATAATCAGTCTAGAAATATAGAATTAATCTAGATTGGGAAAGTATTTACTTGCAAGATATAGAAATTTTATGTTTTAATCTAAAGGCAATAGGGAGTCATTGATACTTATAGGAATATCAATCTGTATGGAAGATAGATTAAAGAAGGGAAAGGCTGGATGTATGGAGATCAAAGAAATGTCTATCACGATAATGTAGATAAGACTCTGACCAGTAGATATGGTATATATATAGAGAGAAAAAGTTAGATGCTAGAGATGTTAAGAAAGTAATTTTAGTAAGACTAGTTCAAGCTAGGGGAAGAAGATAAGGGAAAGTAAAGAATTGAGTATTATTTAAATTGCCAACCTGAATGAATACAGGTGTTTGGAATATCTGCATAAAAATGCCAAACAGACTATTGGATAAATGAGACTAAAACCGAGGAGGAACATAAGGTCTGGATATGTACATATTGAAGAAATTTGCTTAGAAATGAAAATTCAATCCATAAGAATTGATGAGTTTACTAAGATAGATTTTAGAGTGATTTGAGTAGGTAACTCAGGATAGAGCATTAGGGGTACATTCCTACCTAGAGGGTGAGATTTGAATAATTACCCTTAAGAAGAAACCAAAAAGCTTAAATCTGACAGATGGGAAAAGAACTATAATATAATTATGTTATAAGTCATGAAATCCTAAGGACAAAAGAATATCCAAAGGAAGGAAGTGATTAAGAAGATCCAGTGCTACAGAGAGGTCAAAAAGGGGGAAAAAAGATTTGGCAAAAAGAATTTTTGCTTTCTGATATTCAGAGTAGAAGCCAAAATTCAAAAAGTTGAAGTGGGAGGTGAGAAAATGTAGGTGAATGAAATATCAGAGAGGCAGTTCTGAACCAATGGCCAGGAGGACCTGAATTTGTTTTCTGCCTTTTGTATATACTATTTGTGGACAAATAACTTTCTCCCCCTGCTAACTTTCCCAAACATCTCAGCATATGAAAAGAGTACTAGATTTAAAATCAATGAACCTAATTTCAAATCCAAATCTACCACTTGCTAAGAGTGTGAAGTTGATCTCAATTTACATCTTGGAGATGTACTTTCTGTGTGGCTCTAAGCAAGTTAGAACTGATCTGTGCTCTAGCAGCTCCCTGAGACTAAGAAAAGAGTTAGAATTGCTTCTGTATGTGGAATTTCCTCAACTGAGGGTTCCTCCAAGAGTGAAGTAATACTTATACTTCTTGATGTCAACTTTTTTTTTTTAGTACATCACAAACTTCAGAGTTCTATATGAATGTAAATAATTATTATTCTCTTTTGCACAGCAAAGCTAATGGATTTTACAAAAAATAGTTGTTTACACAGCACCTCTTATCTCCTTCTTTCCTCCAGAAAATGAATTTATCCATTGTAGGGGGCTAGAACTTTGGAGAAGTATACTTGAAAGAAGTATAATTTAAACAAGGTGTAACTCAGTGGAATTGATGAGATAATAGTTCTCTAGTTCACATATATCTAGTGTGATATAATGATATAATCTATCTAGTTTGATACAATGATATAATTACTCTATATTGGCTTATACTCAATATGCTGTAATGATGTAATTATAATAGGGGATTTAAGTTAGACTCAGACTGAGACTGGTTGAGACTGTCAGACTGTCAGACTGTTGGAGGGGACTGGGTCAAACTGAGACTGGATCAGACTGACAGACACAGATATCTCATCTTTGACCAGCTTCTTGGTGGCTGTCCTGCCTCCTTTAATACTCTACTAAGACCAAGGATTCAAGGCTGATCCTGAGGTCCTCCAGAAAGCTAGCCCGAATATTACAATTCATAATCTTGAGATTCTTATTTGATGTGTAATTAAACAGGAGCCAACTGAATAATTTATACTATTGAATATCTACTCAACAATTCTCCTCCCTAAACTTTGCTGAATTGGATTTGCTTTGAGCAATCCTGAATTCCTAAGTTATGACTCTTGTATTTTTAAGCAATAATAATAAAAATGATAATAATAACAATAGCTAGCATTTTTCTAGTTCTTTACTATTTATAAAGAACTTTATAGGTACTGGCTCATTTGATCTACTATGATAATGAGATATAACTAAATCAATGTCTGTTTTTTTTTTTTAACAATTGTCGTTATATTATCCCAGAGTTGGTTCCATGATTATTTTTCATCTATCTTCTAGAATATTACAGCTGAAAACTGCCTTTGTGATCATTTTGTGCTAACACTTTCTTTCATTGAGGATGAACATAAGACAAGAATGAGAAAGGAACTTATTTAGTGCCTTGAGGTTGGGAACAACTCCATCATTTTTATAATGATAGTCAATTTGCAAAGATAGTCAATTATACCTTATCCATTTTTTTCTTTGCTGTACCTTCGCATGAATTATATATTTGTCATCACTTGGACATTCTATATAATACATTTTGAGAACACAATATTTGTATTTGATTAGTGTGTGTTAATCAGTTTGGGTGAGATCACAGTCAAATAAAGTTGGGCATTCAAATGGCATTAACCTTGGATTAGTCTCTTGAATTAATGACCAACTCAACAATTCCCAAAATTTATATTTCTATAATAATTTCATTAGGTATCACATTAGCAAGTAATAAATGTGAGAAGAATTTTCTATGGCAGAAATATATTCATGGCATAGCAAGACTTTGGTCTAGCTGTTATCTGGTAAGTTCACTGTATTAAAAAAAATCTTACTGCTTGAATTCCTTAATCATAATTTTAGTGACATGAATAAATTAAACAATTTTGTTGGGGGGGAGGGGTAACTAGTTTTTGCATTCTTAATATGCAGGCTTGTGATTGCTTTAGTAGAGCTTTCAGGTTGTCCAAGTAGACCACTGTGGTTTTCCTATAATTGGATCTCATCCAGATAATGTATGACCCCTTTTAGCCCTTGTAATATCTGTTCCATAATGAGCAGAAAAACCATTGAAGCACTATCATACTATCACCAGTTATGATAGAATAATCCTTTTAAGATTCCAAGGAGAAGATGTGGTTTAGATTTACTACAAAACATCCCCAACTAGTGATGGTGTGTCAAGCTTTACTATTAAACTAGAAGTCTGAGTTACAGTTTCCCTGGAGCAATTCCTATAATCACTGTGAGGTGATAAATTTGGGGTTTTAATGAAAAAGATTAAAAAAGAGAAAAGAATAGATGTCAGATAAATGGATATTCATTACTCAGCCTCTTTTTCTTTTATCATAAAAAAGCATCCAGTTGATGTCCCGAAAAATTTGAGCTGTTTTAAGCAATTTTAAAATCTCATTCTTCTCCTGAAATCAGCAATCTGATTTTTGGAGTGTGGAGATTTTCCAGGGATAACTTTCTTTGAAGTATTGCAAAAACCATATATCCATTCTCAAAAGCAATACCAGGAAGCCTAGAGTCCTGTTTTTAAAAATTCAGTAAAAACAATTAACACATATTTTTAACTTAAGGCTAATGGAAAATGAGCTATTTGGAGAGTGTTTTTTGGGTTTTTTTTCTTAATGAAAGTGTGTTCTTCTTCAAATAATATAATCAGTAAATTACAGTGTGTGGGGAAAAAAAACAGAAGGAATAGGGAGCTAAAGTTCATGATAGTAAATATCAGACAAAAGCTTCCTGCTCTAAGTCAAAGCCAATAAATAAGCATTTATTAAGTGTTCACTATTTGCCAGGTATTGTGGCATTGTGGTAAGCATTTAGATACAAAGAAAAGCACAAACAGTTTCTATCCTTAGGCAGCTAAGTAAGTTAAACATTAGCTGACTGAGAAAAAAATATATCATAGAACATAAAAATAAAACAAAGCAAAGAAAAATAAATTATCATAGAAGGATTTTTGGTTTATTATAAAATGTAAGTTCTGAAACTTTAAAAGAATGGAGAAAGAAAAATGGTACAATTTTCAAAAAGATAGAATATAACCATCTTGACATGAGTCTCTAGGGAAAAAATTATGAAATGAATTATGTGAAAGGTGATTTATGCACATTTAGAAAAGAAAACAGTGATCATAAGAAACCAAAATAAGTTCACTAAGATAAGTTATAATAAACCTACCTCATTTCCTTCTTTGATAAAGTTAGTAATAGGTAGGGAGGAAATTATTAGAAATAAAGTGACCGTATCAGACTATTAGCACTGGAGAAGATTTTGGATAATCTACTGTTTAACCTACTCATTTTATAAATAAGAAGACTGAGTTTCAGAAAGAGGCTAAGCAATTTTTCCCAGGTTGCAAAATTAATTATTATCAGAGCTCAGATAAAAACCCCAGAACTCAAACTCATGTTGTTCTTTCCAATGAATTATGTAGTGTATCTCTTTCAAAAGATTTCAAAAGAGCCTTTGGGAAAGTCTTTCAATCTATTTACTCAATTGTAGTTCATGAATGTAGGGATTGTATCACATCTATTTTATATCTAATCCCCAGTGCTCAATATAAGTAATCTGCATGCAATAGACATTAATAAATATTTGTTGAATATATGGATTCAAGTCGAATTTGATTGGATTGCTTGAAAGAACATGTAGGTTTATTTGTAGCTTATTAAATAATTGTACCTAAAACAGACTGTATAATCATATGTTATGAATACAAAATGGGGTTCCTGCTTTGAATGGGATGCTGATCTAGATGCTTCAAACATTTTTTTTTTTTTTTTGACTGCTTTGTGCTCATATATCTCACTAGATTGTAAACTTTTGCTTAGGAAAAGGATTAGGGTACTGACTTCCCTTTTATCATCCATAAACAGGAATGTGCTGGGATGTTAGATTTCCTGAACTCCGTGGAAGAAAAATTGCTTTGTTCAAAAGAAGAGGTGAAAGATAAAAGAAAGATTTTTCAATTACATGGACTTTCAGGGAATATCTATAGCTTAATGCAGATATGCAAATCTATCAAACTAGATGTTATAAATTAAATATCTAATTTTTAGGCTCCTGTAAATCATGTATATAACTGTTAGCAGTAACCACAAAGACACAGCTGCATCAGCATTATTTAAAATAGGATAGAGATTACTAGTTAATGGGGCCCCTTGGGCCCTATATGTACACAACCAGAGAAGGCAAAAAGAAGGACAAAGGGAAGAAGATACCAGTGCTACAAGAAAGTTTTGCTCTGCCTGCTGGAAATGGAACCAAAGAATGAAAGCATGGAAGACATGTCAATAGCTTCCCTCTATTTTTAGCCATTTTATGTCATCTGTAATAACATTATTTGTTCAAGTAGTTAGTCCATCAATAAGCATTAAGTTCTTACCATGTGTCAGGTAAGATTCTAAGCACAGAGAAACAAAAGAGGGTAAAACACAATCCTTGTCCTCAAGAAGCTGACATTCTCCAAAAGGGGGAACAACATGAAAGCAACTGTGTACTTATAAGATACATAGAAGATGATACAAAATAATTTCATAGGGAAGCTCTTAGGCATGAGGGATTTGGAGGGGGTAGAGAAGCAAGAAAAGCTTTCTGTGAAGATAGGATTTGAATTGTGAAGGAAGACAGGGAAGCAAGAAAGGGAGTGAAACACAGCTAGTTAAAAAAAAATACAAAATATGTGGGAGGAAGAGCAAGAAGACCAATTTTTTCAGACCATGTATGGAAGGGAATGAAGGAGGAAGAAAATGGGAAAGGTAGGGAAGGTCCAGCTAGTTAAAAATTTTAAAAACGGAATGGAGAGTATCATATACATATATCTATATATCTATATCTATATCTATATAGATATTTACTGGAGGTAAAGGAAAACATTGGATTGCATTGAGTAAATATGGTCAATCCAAGCTGAGAGAAATAGATACTTTTAAGACTCTCAGTCAATAGTCAAATCAAGTCTTTGCAAAGACCAATCCTCTCTTCCAGAAATTCTATGACCATGCAAATGGAAAGACAAAGGCCCTCTTCCTAAAGCCAATGCAATATGATGGGTGCTTAGAAGACTATTAAGATCTTCTGGGGTAAGTTTCTCAAATATATAGAGAAGTATAGGAAACAGGTTGATAAGCATCACAGAAACATTGACTATTAAAATATTTAATATAACTTCACTTTAATAGAAGAAGAAATTGAGACCAGTAGAGGTTAATTGACATGCTTAAGGTTATGTAGCCTTACACAGGTAGGAATCAAATCCAGATTTTCTGATTCAGGATTCACTATTCTTTTTGCTATCATTCAGCTGAAGAATAATAAAATCCAGATCATTTTAATATAATGTAACTACCTTTTCAAATAGAAACTTATCTTTTACAAAATGTAGTTTACACTGTTTTTCTCATATGGAATTTCCATGTTAAAAAAAAAAAAAAGGTTGTACAAATGAATATTCAGAACGGCACTTAAGCAACTTATTTACTTACCTTAATAGGTACCCAATAAAATATGAGAAGTATGAAAACTAAGCCAATAGTGAAGTGAAAGATGACTTTCACAAAGGCTGGGGGAATTCCCTAAATACTAAACACCTAGAGTTTAGGGTACTGCTCCTTCTTTTCTTCTCTTAAAGATATAAAATTATAGATTATTCAACAAGCAACAAAACAAATGCTTGACTTCTCTTTATGGCAGTGGTCCTAGGATACGATCATAGTATTTAAAGTTAGAAGAGATCTTAGAGATCAGAAGTCTAACAATTATCTTTTTCAGGTAGTAAGGACACAAATCTTTACCCTCATCAGAGTTGCCAAATAGAGACCTCTGTTCCTTTTACTTTGTTGGAGGAAACTCTTTTGAGATGCAGACTAGATTAATTTGCATGTGTAGTCCAGCTGCCCTAGGGGTTAAGAGAAAATAGAAAATAAATACAAAACTAATTAGCATGTTCTTCTAAAAGGTAATGTGTAAAGTGCCTAGGTGAATGAGAAGCACATGCCAAATGCTAAGTAAAGGAGGATGGTAGACTCTAATAACCTGACTTAGAAGTGACAAATCAAGAAAACAGAAGCTTCTTCCCATGGAACAAGAAAGGGGTTCCATAGTCCTCTGTATACAGACTAGAATCCAATTCCTAATGAAAAAAATGCTAATGAAAGTGGCCTAGCTATGCCAAACCTAAAACAATATTATAAAACAACAGTCATCAAAATCATTTGGTACTGTCTAAGAAGTAAAGTAATCAAGCAGTGGAACAGGTTAGGATCACAGGAAAAAATAGTCAATAACTATAGCAATATAATATTTGACAAATCCAAAGGCCCCAGTTTTTGGGATAAGAACTCACTATTTGACAAAAACTGCTGAGAAAATTGGGAACTAGTATGGAAGAAATTAAATCTCGACCCACACCACATTCCAAGATAAGATCTAAATGGGTTCATAATTTAGACATAAAGGGTGAAATTATAAGCAAATTAGAGGAACATAGGATAGTTTACCTCTCAGATCTCTAGAGAAGGAAGGAATTTTGTCCATAGAAGAATTGGAACTCATAAATGAACACCAAATAGATAATTTTGATTATGTTAAGTTAAAAAGTTTTTGCAGACAAGACCAGAATAGAAGCAATAAATTGCGAAATCATTTTTATATTTAGGGTTTCTGATAAAGGCCTCATTTATAAAATACTCAACTTTATAAAAATCCAAGCCATTCTCCAATTGATAAATGGTCAAATGATTTGAACAGACAATTTTCAGATGAAGAAATCAAAACTATTTCTAATCATATGAAAAGGTGCTCTAAATCACTATTGATCAGAGAAATGCAAATTAAGACACCTCTGAGATATCACTACACACCTCTCATTTTAGCTAAGATGACAGGAAAAGACAAGGATGAATGTTGGTGAGGATGTGGGAAAACTAATATATTGTTGGTGGAATTATGAATGGATCGAGCCATTCTGGAGAGCAATTTGGAACTATATTCAAAAAGTTTTCAAACTGTGCATAATCTTCGACCCAGCAGTGTTTCTATTGGGCCTATAGCCCAAAGAGATCTTAAAGAAAGGAAAAGACCCATATGTGCAAAAATGTTTGTGGCAGCCTTTTTCATAGTGACAAGAAGCTGAGTGGATGCCCCTCAGTTGGAGAATGACTGAATGAATTATGATATATGAATGCTATGGAATATTATTGTTCTATAAGAAATGATCAGGAGGATGATTTTAGAGAAGTCTGGAGAGACTTACATGAACTAATGATTAGTGAAATGATCAGAACCAAGAGATCATTGTATATGGCAACAATGAGATTATATGATTATTAATTCTGATAAACATGACTCTTTCCAACAATGAGATGATTGATGCCAGTTCCAATGAACTTGTGATGAAGACAGCTATCTACACTCAAACTGTGGGAACTGAATGTGTACACAACATAACATTCTCACTCTTTTTATTGTTGTTCGCTTGCATTTTGTTTTTTAACTTATTTACTTTCTTTTTTTAATCTGATTTTTCTTGTGTAGCAAGAGAATTGTATAAATAAATTTATACATATTGGATTTAACATATATTTTAACACATTTAACATATACTGGATTGCCTGTCATCTAGGGAGGGGGTAGGAGGAAGGAGGAGAAAATATGAAATACAAGGCTATGCAAAGGTCAATGTTGTCAAATTATCCATGCATATATTTTGAAAATAAAAAGATTTATTAAAAAAAAGAAATCAATTCCAAGCAATACTATTTTTCTCTTAGTATAAGTCAAATGTTGTGTTTGTTTGTTTATTTGTTTATTTATTTATTATTTTTGTTTTGTTTTGTTTTTTTAACTTTCTCTGGCCTCTGATTTAGAGCTTTTTGAGTGTCTTTTACTTAAAAAAAAATTCAGTATCTTGAGAACTTGTAAGACAGAGTATTTTTTAAGGAGAGATGATGATTCCCTTGAAGTATGGTTAAATAGTAAAGTTCTCAGATTCCACCTTTTTGGAGGGAACAAAATGGTATGAATATTGATTCAAGGCAACAAGCATTTATTAAATATGTGCAGTTCCAGACACTTTACCAGAGATGCAAATATAAGCAAAAAGACCCTTCCTGCCTTTAAGGAACTTTTATTCTAATGGAGGGAGATAGCCCATAAAAAGTAACTAAAGGGGGAAAGAGGAGGTGTCTGTAGAGGAGAATGAGGTTCCTTAAGTATAGAGCATGAGGCAGAATTGTTTTGAGATCTTTCTCAAAATGGAGGATTTCATAGGAACTTATCAATGAGCAAAAGAGATCAAAGGAGTAGAAAGAAAAAGCACCTGAATCACGATGTCATGATTCATGTCATGATGTGAGGGAGTGAAATGAAGAAACTATGAACCAGGGAAATTAAATGATATACTTTAAGGGACATGAAACCAGGATTAATATGCAGGTCCTCTGATTCTGACCCCAATATTATTTTCGATGCAGTGTGCTCATATTACTTGCCATTGATGTCTTCCATGAGTGAAAAGTCAAAAAAACTCTCATGAATATAGGTGCCCTATACTAGAAATAAATAGTATCCTCAAATAAATTTTAACATCATATGATGCCCATCAGCAGAATCTTCTGAATACATCCATAGAAACCAAAAAAGAGAATAAAATATAAATGTTATATAGGGAGATGCCACATGTTAACATCAATCCTAATCAGTTTGATTATATTTTCTTCCTTTAAAAGTCTGATATCACATTTGAGAAAATTTAAAACATACTAAGAAGTTTGTCATTCACATGATAATCTAAATTACTTATATATTTACATAGAGATAACTACCCTTTGCCAGAGGACTTCCATTAACTCTGAAAAAGAGCCTGTTCTATTGTTCCCAGGGAAGATCTCCAACAGCTGAAAGTGTGGCAAGCCAAGTGGCAATGTAACTTTTATGAGGAAAATGCTTATATTGGAATTTAACTTTATGTCCATAAGTATGCAAGATGTTTCCTGATTAAGATTGCTACTCTTGGCAGACACAGTGGAATTTAATAAGTATAAATTGGCAGAGAAGACAGATCTGTGTCCTTGTTAGTGAACATTTGTAGAGAGCCTACTATGTGTTGATTACTAAGTCAAGTACAGGAGACAGTAAAGGGTATAAATTATAGTCTTTGTCCAAAGGGGCTTCCATTATTAGTTTCAGAGACAGAACGTGAATAGATGTTCATTATCCCTATTTTACAGACAAGGAAACTGAGGTAGAGAAAAGTCAAGTGATTTAATCAGGGTACCCATCCCAGTAAGTGGTCAAAGACATATCTGAAACCAAGTTCTATTGACTCTAGGTCCATGGCTCCATACACTGTGGCCACATAGATGATTTATGATACATACCCTACCAGGAACATGGACTAGAAAAATTCCATATACTATAAAAAAGGACTGAGCACTCTTCAATTCTTATCGCTCAGAGTAGCCAAAGTAGACTTGAAAATGCTAGGATAGAAGGCAGTATTCCCCACCTCTCTGTTGGTTTCAACAGCTTTTCTCACATAATAAGCTATTTCCATTTTGACTAACTTTGCATACTAGTAGCAATCTTTTGGTTTGCAATAGCTATCTTTTCCCTGCCTAATTCTTTCTTCTGGTTTCTTCCTATATTTTAGCTATTTTTGTTATTTTATCCCCTTTTCCTTGTTTTGTGTTTTGGTTTCTGCTGTATGTTTGGTACCTGGGAAAGAGTTCTAAATATGGAGTAGAAATACCTATAATTATATCCTGTCTCTGTTTCTCCCTTGCTCTGTCTCTATTTTTCTTTGTCTCTGTCACTATCTGTCTCTGTCTTTGTCTCTGTCTCTCTCTCTGACCTACATCTCAGAAATGTGGACTCAGTAGCAACAACATAGGCTCCATCCATCAATACCAGTTCTTGGTACTTATCCTTGTGGAAATCTTTT